>NC_141556.1:193493668-198493668 GCF_036417535.1 Chlamydotis macqueenii | reverse complement strand
GGGCATGGTGTCGTCGCTTTGTTTATTTAAGAAGACCTAGGTATAGGGAAATGAGCTTTAAGTTAAACAAAGAGTTGAAAAATGTCTTCGCGGTGGGCAGGTGTCGTTGTTCAGGTTGCCACCGTATTCCACCTTTTTTGTCAACTACAGTTTTTCTGCACAGAAAAACTCCTGGAGGCCTTTCCCTTCCGTGAAGCAGCTTTGCTTTTGTAGTCTGATGTTTTCAAGCACTTTCCCGGGGTTCGATGTCAGGTGTCAGTCACCCCAAACTGGTGCAGACCTGAACAGAAGTTTTCAGTATGAGAGTCCAGTGTTTGAGCTGAGCACTGCCTGTCCTGATATTTGCGGCGTGTGTGTGTGTGTGTGGAGAAGACTGCATGTGGCCTTTGAGGCCATGCCAGCACATGGAAGACGGGCCTGCTTTAAACAACTGTTACTAATGCCTCCAGTCACTGTTTCTAGAACACAAGTGTAGTTAGGGTGAAAGGCCCTGGGAAGGCCGACTGCTCAGCTTTATCAGTTAGCGATGCAAAATATATATAAACATGGAAGTATACATGTGTTCAGCGCTATATATTATGGTTAAATGTGGTTCTGAAGAAGTGGCTTATATTTTAGCAATTTGACCTATTTTGGATGTATAGATTTGGCCTGAAACTGCTGGTTGTATTACTCTTAAGACACTCAGTATGCAGAAATGAGAAATAATTGATAGCCTTGTTTCTTCCTGATATCCAAAAAAAGTTTTAGTATTAAAAAGATAATTTTAAATTTTTTTTCTTGAAATTGAAATGCAATTGAAATTCATTTTAATTCACTTTATGTTTTTAATGCCTAAGTGAGTAGTTAGATTTTGAAGCAGATTAGGCTTAAATAAAAACCTAGGGGAAAAAAAAAAAGGTGAAAAAATAATGTCCTGTAAGAAGAAATGTGCTTTTTGTGGAAGAGTGGGGTTTTAGAGCAGGGCTCAGACAGTTTGTTAATGTTTTAGTGCATCCCTTTGCTGTATGCCTGAGAATCTCTGGAAAGACCAGTGGGTGCTTTGACAAGATGTGTGGTTGCACAGCCCATAGCAGACAGAAGAAACATAGGTCTATGAGATTTGTCAGCATTCCATTTTAGCTGTTTTTGAAAGAATAAGAGGTGTGCAGTTAGTGAAAATAAGAGTCAAAGGCCTTGATTCTGCAAGATGACTCTTGCTGAACCGAAGCCTTTGTGTTGGATAGTGGTGTTTCTGCAACTGGCCTTCGAGTCATTAATATTTTGTATTGACAACAAGATACATATGCAGAGTGTGTTTTAGGAAAAATGCTACAGAGGTACCTATTTTAAAATAGACCTTTCTGGTGACTTGGAGTGTTTTTAAGCACTATAACTTACTAATCAGTGAGTTTTCTAAAGACAATAAAGTATGAGTCCTGCATTACAAAAGGAGAGATTATACAGTGATTTGGCTTTGTTTATAATGACACAATAAACTAATGCAAGAATTGGAACTAGATAAGGGCTTTTGTTCCCCAGTTCTGCTCATCAGAGTGCTCTCAGAGAAGCAAACTGTTGATTACAGGTCAGTGTTGATGGGCAGTGCCCCATGCCGTTTGAGGCTATGCAACATACTTCTTTCTGCTTTAATGTTTGAGGGGGGAACAAAAAAACAAAACAAGCAATGTCTCGGCACAGTAAAAATCCCTGGATAAAAAAGGAGAGGTGTTAAAATCTGTAAGGTTTTTTTCCGTATTTTTTCTGAATAAGCCTGCATAATCAAATCTAAGTTGGGTTTAGACAGGTCTTGTTTTTGCTAGGATAAACAGGAACTAAGTTTTCTCTGATTTTCTCCCTCCTCATTTGACTTTCTGCATAGTTAAGAAAATGAAGTGAAATATTGTTTTTATATTCTAGTAACAGATACTAGCTGAATCCAAATCTGACTGGCTGTTGTAGTTTTAAAGAGTATCATTTAAACTCCGCTAGTGCATAATTTTCCTAACTGTAAATTATTTTTTTAGTGAGAAGCGTGTTCTTAGAGAGCTGCCTTTAAATGCAAAATTAGAATGACCAACCATATGCTGAATCCTGGTGAAATACAACAAATTGTAATGTGATTATACTATTGAAGTACTTCCTCAGAGCTGGCTGTTGTGTGGTAAGCTAGTGTGTACCCTACCTATAGCAGAACAGCTCTCCCACACTGAGGCCATGGCTTTCCTATAGGTGACCGAGCCATTATGAGGTGAGTCCCCTAGAGTTTCTTCTGTTAACGTACATGTGACTGTGGCAAGTCACTTTTAAAGTGGGCTACTTCGTTTCCGGCGATGAGTTGAACTTGTATCCTGTTGCCTTTGCAGTAATGAGATAGTCTAAACCAGTTCACTCATGTGACATGATACATAAGCTTTTCTAAAGCACCTCAGCTTGTTGCAGCAAAAAGAAAACCTGTAGCTGTATCTGCTAGCTGATCTTGATGCTTCTATAGAGCTTTACTGGAGCTGCCAGCAAATGCAACAGTCCATCCTTGCAAGATGAATTGCAGCTTGAGCGTGGTGTTAGAAAAGAAGCAGCAAAGGAAGCAGATTTTCCATAGACTTCAGTGAAATAAGAACCATTATTTACATTTCTTTCAGCCTTTTTTTTTTTTTTTTTTTTTTTTTAATCTCTCACCTCTGTCACTAACAACTGGAAACATATCTGAAGTTTTTTAATTCTTTGACTTAAAGTACATATTTCCAGACCTGTAGTTTAAGTCTGTCTGTTTCTTCCTGGCTATTTCCAATCAGGAAATCCTTAAGAAGCTAGGGAATGTTGCATACTAGTTAGTTACGTGGCAAAGTTTTCCCTGTGACTACTTTTCTGCTTTGTGTAGTAACTTCTGCTACTGCTGGTAGCAGAGATTAGTCAGACAGTGAATTTTCATGCTTATTTCAGTCTAGGACCTCATATTTCCTATTTCATCCCTCTGTGAACTAGCCTTAATATATGTAGTGTCTGAAAACAGTGAAATAAAAGTGAAGGTGTTACTCATACGTAGATAAGATGTGCAACAAGATGTAGAGGATGATGCCTTTTTTACAGTACTGTTTAGAGTATCTGAGGAGATCAGGGCTGAATTTGTGTGTGGCCTGAAATATCTCTGTGAGGAGAGCTAAATGTCGAAATAGACATTTCAAGGTTCAGAGGGACAGTAACGTGGAGGTCTTGTTGTATAGCCTTGCCTTGTTACATTCCATGTTTATTTAGACTCTTATACCCTATTCTGTGCCTTGCCTTGTTACATTCCACGTTTATTTAGGCTGTTACACCATATTCTGTGCCTGCTTCTGCTGCACTTCTCTTAAACTTGCTTACAGTTAAGGAGAGGAATTTTGTGTTATGTGATAATACCCCAATCAGGAAAACTGGTTAGTGGAACAATTCCACTTCCATCATTGTACTAATTCTACATAAAATCCACCAACATCATCTGGGAGGTTTTTTACCTGCTATCCTAACATATTTTGTTTAGGTACTTAGGCATAGAACTGAAGAACAGGAAAAAGTAAGTTTGAAGAGTAAAGTTGTAGTGTATATTTCAATATAGTGTTTGAAGCAGTATATGTTTCAAGTGAAGTTTAGTGTTAAAATATAATTTTAAATCTCTGTGGACAAATTTGGTGAAGTGACTTTTGAAACATAAAATATTTCATAAGTGGAGTTATTTTTCAAGGCATTAAATTTTAAACTCTTAGAATGGTTACTTAGAGTATGGCTATCAATTGTAATCGTAATCCATGTTTTCAGAGAAGATTTGATAAGTGGAGTAATTTTATTTTGTCAGAGGTGTGACTTACCTTCCCTTGGGAACTGTGGTTTGCGGCAACAAGCTCAGAAAGAAAAGTCACCCAGGAAATATTGCTCAGAAATTGCATAGGTTTGTGAGTGGATCAACAGATTGGGGAATGGGTTCCTTGTGTTGTCTGGGTCGCTGGTGTATGTATGACTTTGGTAGCAACTAGGAATTACCACTGTTTGACCTCCTCTTCTACTGTAGAATTTGGTTTCCTCATGCACTAATAGTGGTAGAATTAATGAATGTGAATGACATGCAGTAGGTGGTATTATAGAATCATAGAATGGTTAGGGTTGGAAGGGACCTTCAAAGGTCATCTAGTCCAACGCCCCTGGCCAGGAGCAGGGACATCCCCGACTAGATCAGGTTGCTCAGAGCCTCATCCAGCCTGGCCTTGAACGTTTCCAGGGATGGGGCATCCACCACCTCTCTGGGTAACCTGTGCCAGTGTTCCGCCACCCCCATCGTAAAAAACATTTTCCTTATATCTAATGTAAATCTACCTCCCTTTATTTTGAAACCATTACCCCTTGTCCTGTCACAATAGGCCCTACTGAAGAATCTCTCCCCATCTTTCCTGTAGGCCCCCTTGAGGTACTGAAAGACCACTATAAGGTTTCCCCGGAGCCTCCTCTTCTCCAGGCTGAACAGCCCCAACTCTCTCAGCCTGTCCTCACAGGAAAGGTGCTCCAGCCCTCTGATCATTGTGGCCCTCCTCTGGACCCTCTTCAGCTGGTCCATGTCCTTGGGGACTCCAGAACTGGACACAGTACTCCAGGTGGGGTCTCACCGGGGCAGAGTAGAGAGGGAGAATCACCTCCGTCGACCTGCTGGCCACGCTCCTCTTGATGCAGCCCAGGATGCGGTTGGCTTTCTGGGCTGCAAGGGCGCATTGCCTGCTCATGTTGAGCTTTTCATCCACCAGCACTCCCAAGTCCTTCTCCTCAGGGCTGCTCTCAATCCATTCCCCGCCCAGCCTGTATTTGTGCCTGGGATTGCCACGACCCACATGCAGGACCTTGCACTTGGCCTGGTTGAACTTCATGAGGTTGGCACGGGCCCACCTCTCCAGCCTGTCAAGGTCCCTCTGGATGGCATCCCTCCCTTCCAGCATGTCGACGGCACCACACAACTTGGTGTCGTCGGTGAACTTGCTGAGGGTGCACTCTATCCCACTGTCCGTGTCACCAACAAAGATGTTGAACAGGGCCGGGCCCAGCACGGACCCCTGAGGGACGCCACTTGTCACTGGTCTCCACATGGACATCGAGCCATTGACCACCACTCTCTGAGTGCGGCCATCCAGCCAACTCCTTATCCACCAAGTGGTCCATCCTCCATGCCTCTCCAGTTTAGAGAGAAGGATGTCGCGCGGGACAGTGTCAAAATGCACCCCTTCTTCCTGTTATTTCAGTACAGACGTGTAAAGTCATGGAAGCCTGAATGTATCTAGAAGATGCTGAATTATTTATTGAACTAAAAGAATAGTTTAGTTGAGTGCTTTTTTAAATCTGTTAATGTTATTTCTTTTGCTTAATTTAGGAATATAGGAGAAAATGTAAAAAGAGAGGGGAAAAACGTTTTTGCTCATGTATAGGAAACAAAGTTCTAAACTTCCCTAGTGGCATTTTCTGTCAAGCTTTATTTGGGGAATTCTTCTTAAGTAGGTAGATGTTTGTTACAAGTGGACATGCAATTTTTACAACTGAAAGGGAGTTTTGTGTGTGCTTCTTAGCATGAACTACATAATCATGATCAAAGTTATATAAACACTAGTCTTTCCAGTTCCTCCCCGCTCCCACCATGTTTTACAGTTAAACTAGTCGTATTCACAAAGAAGTGAGCATTCGGTTTTTTCTTCGGCTGTTTTCAGTGAAGGGCTGAATTGCTTTTCTCCAGAATTGCAGAACAGGCTTTTTATCTCTTCCAGAAAACTTACAGGATCTGCTCTGAAGTTTCATTGCAAAGAAAAACTTTTGAGGAAGTTGGTTTTACTTATTTTATAATGCCTTTTCTGCAACTTCTAACTGTTCAATAGCTGATCTTTCAAGTTCATTATCCTGCAAAGAGGCACTGGGAATAGAAATATCTGCAAGTAGAAACTGATCATTTTCAGAGGTCTAGGAAAGATTAGAGCAACTCATCAAAGTTTAGGGAATAATTGTAAAACTAACTCTATGTGGGGGAAGCATGTAGTTGATGATTTTCAAAGATTATGCACTCAAATTATTATTATTTTTTTTTACAGTGGAAGAGAACAGGCAAAACTGCCTCTCTCAATTGGAAAACAATTTCTTTTTCAATTTTTTTTTTTTAACATTGAAAGAATTAGAAACTTTTTCAAATAGAGGTGGCTTCCATGAAACCCATGCTCAGTACCTACCTCAGTGGTTCGATAATGCTGTGAGGCCTCCAGGTGCTGTTGCTGTAAGAATAGTTACTATGATGCCTGTTACATCTTTATTACTTGAAGATGAGACATCTTTGTGCTTAAGAGCAGCAGGAGATAGTTTCCAAACTGTGCTTATTTTGAATATTAAATAACAGGTCTAATTGTGAATTTCCATATAGAAATTAATCTGAGGGAGACGGTTGAGAGAACTTGGGTACTGCTTGTGCTTGTTTATTTAAAGAGATTTTAGTGGCAGAACAGTGCGCTTGTCAGAATTTTAATTAGTTACACTGTATTATTTGCTATATTTGAGGTGAATTGTGTCAAATGTAGTATTACTAGCCAAGACAATGATGTGTTCAAAAATAAACAGTGCACTGGAACATAACACTGCAGATAACTCAACCGGTAATCTTTCTGCCACAGAACTCTCAATCAACAGTTTTGTGGGGTTTTTTTAATTGCAGGTTTTTATTTCTAAAATGTGGAACTGTAAACAAATAGGATCACAACATATGCAATAGAACTGTTGTTTTTCTCTTAAAGTTTGGGGTTTTCTTTAATGATAAAGTTAGCTTGTGTACTACAGTGAGATTTTTCAGACTAATCAGAATGGTATGAGAGCACTTAATTTCTTCAGCTTTTCTCTTAATTTGTATTGTAAGTTTGAAAAAGTTCGCCTTGGATTAAATTTTTCAACACGGTATAAATAATTTTTATCTGCACCAACTATAGTCTTGACCGTCAAACTTTCTATGCCCAGTTAACCCACAGGAAAGGAGTCTGTGATACAACAGCTCCTACATTACTCTGCTTCCTTCCTCCCTCTTTGCTGCTGGTGCCAAATGCACAGTGGAGAAAAAAGGTACGTGGCAGCATCCACAGGTACTATTCCTGATGCCTTGCTGCAATTTTGGTAACGGTAATTTGGTCAAGACAGGTTTGCAACTCTGCCTCATGACTTTGATTCCATGTATCTTGGCTGAGGTGATGACGCTGACCAAGTATCATTCATATTGTCCATGTGTAACTCCATTAACAGATGAAGAACACTTGTTGGAACTTGTTGCATTGTAAGCTAATGCAGTGAATAAAGGAAGAAGTTGGCAATCTACTTCTCTAAAAAACAAATAATAGCACTGTCACTTTTTAAAATAATACTTACTGTGAAAAGTGTTGTTCAGCTATAGTGTTGTAGCTCAAATGCTAGCTTATGAGAGAACCTCTGAGAAAAAGGTATTTTTATGTTAACCATAGAAACTGCAGTCCTTAAACAAAACTTTAAATAAGAAACTGTTTTATTAACAGTATTTTTTTTTGTTTCTTTTAGAATAAAGGTTCACTTCAGTTTGAAGACAAATGGGATTTCATGCGCCCTATTGTTCTGAAACTTCTTCGTCAGGAGTCTGTCACAAAACAGCAATGGTTTGATCTGTTTTCGTAAGTAACTTTTTAGTGTCTTCCTTCTGCATAATGAGAATACAGTTATGGTACTACTTCTGATACAGAAGTCACATAGGACGCACACTATACGGAAGCACACGGAACAAAAGTACTAGTTTAAGTTTTATTAAGTGGTAAGTGTGCTTACATCACTGTAAATGTGCAAAAGTAGAGTTTTGGTGAGATTCAGATCTTTGCAAATAGGATGGAGAAAGAACAGCAGAGATTTTGACTTCAGCTGATCATAGTAAACAAGTTTTGCTCCTGCCCACAAATCTCCTGTTAGAATCAGAGAGAAAATGTTTACTGCTTTGGCACTAAGTTAATGTAAAGGCAGTTTGCTGAATGTTACATTATTCCAATTTGAATGGCTTTCTTCTAAAATAACTTAAGAATGCTACTGAAGTAACAGGGTAATGCAGTTTAACTGGTATAATTTGAATAGTTTTATACCCTAAGAATAATACATATTACATTTTTTCATTTACTGTACTTTCTAAAAGCCCTGCCATTTTCCTCCTTCCAAAAAGCCAGAAGTTGCTTCCTGTTAGGTGATGGGTTTTTTTTTCTTAAAATACATCATGTGGCCTTTGCCAGCATAATATGTAAGTGAGTTACAACATATATATCAAAAGTATATCTAAAATAATCTTTATTTCAACATAGTTATTTTTCCTCAAGTAGAGTTCTAGCTTAAATCTGCAGTCTCTCCTTCTGCCTTTTAAAATCTGTCGCAGAAGTGGGTTTTTAAATTTAAACAGTCTTGTTGCTGTCTGTATCTTTATTGCTCTTTTCGATGAGGACAGTGCAGTGATTCTTTTTACACCCATCTTACTGCACCTGTCACACTTTTCTGCCAGCCAAAAGAAAAGGTAGTTTATCACGTAATGAGTTTTAATATCTTATGATGTCACGGCTATAGTAGTTGCTGGAAACATGGTGTAGTTATGGTACAAATTAAGATTTGAGTGATTGCTTTCATTTTTAATAACTAGTTCAGTAATTCTGCATTTATATTGAAACTTTCCGTTTATTCTTTTTCTTGTAACTGAATTATTGAATAGAACTTAAGTCACTTTATGGCTAAATTAAGGATATTGAGGGAAAGAAACCTAGGAACCTCTCCAAGGTTGCTATTTTTGGATGGTGCTTTTTGTTCAGCCTTTTGATAAAAATTCAAAATCTGTAGGTGTCTTCTACCTGCCATTTGAGTACAGTTGCCCACTATTGCTTTTTTCACTGCTGTCAGGAAACAGTGGCGTTCTAAATACAGCAGCACCTTTTCTGCATGTGAAAGTTGTGTAAGTCACACAAGTTAGGTAGACCTCTGTAAATCCTGGGCCAGGACCTTTGATCTGTGTCAAAGTAATTTTTTACCTTGTAAGTTTTGTCTTTTCAGTTAAACTGGAAAAGATGCTTTTGTATTAAAATAACTGTGTTGATTTAATAGGAACAAAGTCATACCTTTAGTTGCTTTAGTTGCTTTCCTGCAGAAATGTGGCCTTATGGAAAGCAGGAAGAGGAACCAGAGGAAGGTAATGAGTCAAGAAAAGGCTTTTGAGGCTACATTATATATGATGTATGGTTAGGAGTGTAACTTGCTTTGTTTAGTCTTTAGTATGGAAAGAAAGTAGGAATTAAGTTACGCTTGCTGGGCTGTCAGCTAGGAAAAACAAGAATTTATTTGAATATTGATTAAAACTCATTAATAAAATTTTGCTTTCCAGTGCTGTTTGGTAGCTTTTCTGCACTAAGGTTTCACTTTAAAATGGTACCACTGCCACAAAATGTTTAAGTGATCTTATTAAACTAATTAAAACATCTTTTAAATTTACCTGATGCCCCGAGCTCGAAATTCTCACAAGGAAGCTCTGTTTCCTTTGTAGCACAAGGATGCTATAGTGCTTGGATTGCGAAACTGTGAGTGAAGGCTGCATGTTAATAAGAGTATTTTAGAATTATATGGACTGAGTAGTAATGCTTCTACTGGCAAGTAATTTCTGTCTTTGTCAAAAAAAAAAAAGCTTTAAAAATTGTCCTTAATGCAGGAAGGATTATTGAATAGATACTGAAGCAGAATTGGCTTCTTTACAGCTTCTTCCTGACCATAGCCTTTTGCTGGATAGGTTGCTGTTCCTTGTGTGCAAGACTTTCTTCTGGCTTCAGTCTCTTTTCCAAACATGTTTTTTTTTTTTTGCATGTATCACTGGGATCTAACCATGTGTTGTTTGACAATGATAGAAAAAGTTTATTAATTTTTTAGATGTAGTTGAATTATGACTGTTTAAGCTTCATACATTACAGCATTAAACTTTTAAGTAGCTGTTACTAAAAGATGGATAAATTGTTTTTTAGAGATGTGCATGCAGTTTGCTTGTGGGATGATAAAGGTCCAGCAAAAATCCATCAGGCTCTGAAGGAAGACATCCTTGATTTTATTAAACAGGCACAAGCAGTAAGTTTGTAATGTTTCATAACTTCTATTCATTTTGTTAGAAAAATAACCAAATAGTTCAGACTTCCATTGAATCTAAATGCATTGCTTTTTGTTTGAAATTCTGTGATGTTCTGGAGATCATAATTACCCTGCGAACTTCTATTGACAGAAAGAAGATGTAGCCTTGAGCATTTGCCTTGGCTCATTGTTTTCTCACAGTCCTTGAAACTGGGCTGGGCAATGATTTTTGTGTTGTACTAAAAAAAAACCAAAACACAGTGTTATTTCTGTTTATCCAACAGTACTTATGGAATCTTCTTCCACTTGAAAACTTATTGAGGCAAAATTTTCTGCAAGAAATTACTGTCTGAAAAAAAATTTTGTTTGTCTAGCTTCGGTGCTATGCTGACATATTCATGGGTGGCTTTAAAATAAGCCATATGTATGGCATACTAGAAATGTCCATGCTATCTACTCAGCAAGCTTAGCTGTCCATTTTTATGGACTTCCACCCAAACAACTGATCTCATCAATAGATTCAAAATAAGTTTTTGGTGTTTGTCAAATGTATAGCAAAAGTTGTTTTCTGTAATAAGGAGGTTGTTGTGAAGTTAAAAAATTAAAATCTCATGACAAAGATTTGGAAAGGAAAAAATGAAAGACTAAAAACTTTCTTTAGTGAAGAGATTTATATCACTAAGGCTTTGCTTAGAGGAAAATAGTTTCTTATAGAGGCCTTTGTATAACCATATAATTTTAAGTTCCATCCGCCTTCTTGCTTACATGTATAAATGCTATGCTGAACTGAGGCCTTCCATATGGTCTGTGTTGGCTGTTGTTTGAGGGCATCTTTTTAGGCACTATGATAGCCGTTGTACAGTGTAGTTGTAGTTTCCAGGCTTTAATAAAATACATATGTTAACTAGCTGTCAGGGTCTAATGAAAAGTTAGTAGATGCCATTGAAGTAAACTTTTCACTGTATAGAATATAACATAGTCCTTACAGGTTTATTTTGGTGGGGTTTTTTTTAAGATATGATTGTACAAGTACACGCATTTAGACCAAAGGTTTTAATCTTTTTGGCTAGCAGATGGCTTAAAATAAAAAAAAATGGTTCATTTGGAAAATTTAAACTTACTACTTGTTTGCTATTACCTTTCTTTACCCTTTAGAAATGATCCATATGCCATGTGTTGGTAACTGCTTCTCTAAACTAAATGGCACTTAAATATGTAGACTTTCTTATTCTGATATATTTGTATATTTGAATTTTATATGGGGAGTGATTTTCAGTATAAGCAAAACCAATCCGTATTTTGTGCAGAATTTGTTTATAAATTACCTCGTTTTTCCCCCTCTTCTCCAGAGAGTGCTGAGTCATCAAGATGATACAGCTTTACTAAAAGCATATATAGTGGAGTGGCGCAAGTTCTTCACACAGTGTGATATTTTGCCCAAGCCATTTTGTCAATTAGAAATTACTTTAATGGGCAAGCAGGGCAGCAACAAGAAGTCTAATGTAGAAGACAGTATTGTTCGAAAGGTAAGTCATAGGTACTAAGAGTTTTGTTGCACACTGTTCTGCCTACAGTAGTAGTTTACAGAAGGGATGCTGTAGCTGAAGATGAAATTGCACCAATCATGTAAGGTGACGTATCACTTTGCTTCAGTGTGAAGGTCAGGACAACCCTGCAACTTTCCCCACCCCCCCACCCCCAATAGTTTCAGTCTGTTTCTTCAGTTTTGCTTTGACTATTAACAGTTTTGTTCAGGTGATTAAAGCACTTCTTTGGGCTTTGGGTTTGTTTGGGGTTTTTTGTTTGTTTGTTTTCAGTTATGACTTGAATCCTGGGATAGGAGGCAGTTGTAAATTTGCTTGCTGTTGCTATACTTGTGAGTAGCAAGTGTACTTGCATATGCAAGTGAGTAGTTTTTCTACTCTTGGAGTTTTTTTTCCCCTTGACCAAGATCTTAACTGGGTCACATCTCTGCATTTTGTAAATGACTGATTAAATACTATCGTCTTAAGTTTAATATGGCTATTGATTGCCTAATTTCCCATTTTTCCTCCAAACTGTTAGTCGTATCAATTAAAAGATTGCACGTGTAGAATCTTGTGAATACGATCTCTTTACTGTTTCATAACAAACACATAAAGAAAGTCTAGGGTTTTGAGTATGGAGTGCTCAGTGTTCTGAGTCCCGAGAATACTGGTCCTTGAAATTGCTTTAGTCTTTTATTTAAGAAAAATGGAGCATATCAGTTGTAAAGTCCTTTACTTTAACGTCATTCAGTATCCCTTTTCATTCCAGAAAGCGTATATAGGGGAATGAAATTTCTCTAGCAATCTTTCATGTGGTACTGAAGATCTCTAGGATGGGAAGAACAAATAGTTTGAATGCATTACTTTGGGCAAGGTTTTTTTCTTCGCCCTCCTGTTTTTACATCTGATCCTCTATACCCCTTAAAGAAAGGAAGAGAGAACAGCAGCAAAGAGATGAATCACCACCTCAAGTTACCTTTTTTGTTTTCATTGTTGGAGAAAGTATCTTATTAGACTCTCCAAGATCTGGCAAACTTGAACTCTTAACTGTTGTATGCAGAAGGCAGGCAAGCTAAGAAAATTGAAGAAAAAACAAGGTGGAGTGAAGAAGGTAGTGAGGAGAAACTGGGAGAAAGAACTGGTGTCTAAGAATTCAGATCTTGTTTGGGACTGAAGCTGACAGAGACATGTCTTATTTCTCACATGCAGTCCAGTTAGGACCATCTCATGATTGGGTCATCAAAGCCCAGAGTCTCCAGCCTATCTTATTACTTCGTATTCACTGCTCAAGGTCACTCCTGTTTCTGGCATCATTCTCTGTAGTTTTCTAAAAAGCACCTTGTGAAAACTTTTCCCACGCTTGAGAAATTCTTCATATAGTCACCCAAAATGATATGTGTGTTTTCCTTCAAATACCTCCATAAAACTTCCTTATCCATAGTGTCTAAAAGCAGTTTGACAATGACAGGGCTGTTAATGTGCCTGCCAGGTTGCTTGACATTATCTCACTGTTTTCGTTTCCACTTTTTACTCATTTCAGTTTTTGTAAACCAGTTCTTTAATTATGCAGTGCAACCATAATGTGCATATCAATATTGTTAAAATAATGAAAAAAGAAATTAAGAAAGTGTAATCAAATAAAGCTTTGCTTCTAAGAATGTTCCAGTGTTTTGAACAATATTTCCCTTCCAATGCATATGACTTCGGTGTCAGAAATTGAAATTTAGCTGAAATTGAGAGACAATTATGGAGAAGTTAAGAATAAAGGGTGGTATACTTAACTGCTTTGACAGAATGTCTGACTTTTTATTAGGTGCTTGATGTGCTAAAATCTAAAACTTAAAAAGCGAGAATGGAACAAGACAATCTAATCTTTACTATTCACTTTGCCATGCAACTGTATCAAGTCACCCTAAGTTTGTTTTTAGTAAGGTTATTCACAATCATGAGGTAAAGTTTGAACTGGTGAATTTTATTCCAATCTGCTTTCAACTGCCAGTGTAGACAGACAATTGGCATATTTAAATTACATTCATAGCACTTACTGTCAAGTTTGAAGATACTGTAAGTTTGAGCTTTCTTCTAAAGCAATGAAATGGCATGTGTTGGATAGAAAAAAATTAGAATTATCTTTTAATCTTTAGCATAATTTAATTAGGTGTTCAGTAGCATATAGAAAGAACCAGTGTGTAAGGGCAAAAAAAACCCGAGCACAGTACCTTGAATTCTAAAGCAACATAAGATTTTTAACAAACGTGCTTTGAGTATTTACTACTGAACAGCTGGTGGAGCTTAGGTGGACATAAGTGTGGCCTAGCTTCCCAATGAGCTTTTCATGTTGCTTGGCTGCAGCACATTGGCTCTGGTGATCAGGTGTAATGCAATACATTTGCAGCAGTGTCAGTAGCAATCACCAAGAAAAAGAAAAAAATAATTCACACAGTGGAATATGAAGAGACCCTTTGAGTGATGACGATTTTATTAGAAGCCTCCATAACTAATTTTAAAACTTTGCAGTGCTTAGGTGAGCTTTGGAGTTTTTTATAATTATATATACATTATTTGCATATTAAACTTTCCTGTTAGATAAATCCAAACCCATCATTTTTTTTCTGTACATAACTGATGTTAATTGAGTTTTTGGTTTCATTTTAAGACTGAGCCTGCCAAATAGTGAACTATATTTGTATGTTTGGCTCAAAAGTACCCCCTGATATTGCAACGCCTGACATATTGCGTTGCTGGAAAAGTTACTTGACTGATTACTGTGAACTGTAGAAATAATATAAAATTTTGGAATTAATATATGAATCAAATACTGCTTCCCCTAGTTGTCCAGTTACATAAAGTAAGCTTAGAATGTAAGCTGGATATTACTTCTGTAACAAGTTCAGAGCAAGATCCAGTTCTAAGGTAGCTGAACTGCTGTATATAACCTGAAAATGACATTAGAAATTGCTTGATTTCTGTTTCTGATCTGTTGTATTTCTTTTGCACAAATGTAGGTCTGTGTATACCTTTTTGACAGGAATTTTGCTTATTCTTTCTTCCTGATACACAGCTCATGCTGGATACGTGGAATGAATCCATATTTTCAAATATAAAAAACAGACTTCAGGACAGTGCAATGAAACTAGTTCATGCTGAAAGACTAGGAGAAGCTTTCGACTCTCAGCTCGTTATTGGAGTTCGAGAATCATATGGTATGTCTTGCGCAGACTGCTCTCTGTTGTGTCCTTGCTTTAGTAAATGAATTTTCATTATACAAAGTCGACAATTGTGGCGGTAGGGTTGGAATAATTATCTCAGCATTTTGTCTTTATTTTTTTGTTGCTGCTATGTGATACCAATTAAATTCTGTTTAAAATCTTGAACTTCTAAGTGATTTAGCTACTTAACAGTTACTACAAAATCAGTGTTTTCAAAGAGCAAACTACTTTTTGACCTTACAGGTTTGCACATATAACCTTATGTCTGTGTTTCTTTCTGTCCTGTTTCTGACACTTCAGGCAGTTGGAAGAAGAAAGGCTGAACAGGCTGTATCTAAGGCTCTCGGTCTTTTTCTTCTTTGCAAAACAGATCTGTGTATCTGAAACTTCTATGACATTTCACTATTGCCTGCCTCTTCTTCAAAGTTCTGCAGCCTGTTGAATTAAACTTGTGGCTAAGCTCACCGTCTCCACTCTTGTAAGACAAGAGAAAAAATAAGGCAAAAAGAAAAGTCCAAAATGAAGACATTGGGATTCTGAGAACAGTGTCTAAGAAAAGCTGTTTGCTGAGTCAGGCAGAGAAGTTTTCACTTTATTGGGCATTATGTTGAGGTCCTTTTTCCTCTTTTTCTTTCCAATTTTGCAGTTGTATGTATATTTCTGCTTACCGTGTTTGAATGTCTAAAATGCTGGAGATAAGTATGAAGTTCTTTCCAGTTCCCTGAAGTTAATCTAAATATTTTTGGAGCAAAGACTGGGCAATTTTGGTTACCTTCAGAGATCAGAGTGCATTTATAGGATACTTCAAATTGTTCAATACAACCTTTTAATACAAGACTCACTTTAACAAGAGAGATTTGCTTATTATTAGCCACTTAAGTTTCCAAGACCTGAGAGTAAGTTTGGACTTTCTCTTTGCAGTTAACCTTTGTTCTAATCCTGAAGATAAGCTTCAGATATATCGGGATAACTTTGAAAAGGCGTATTTGGATTCAACAGAGAGATTTTATAGAACACAGGCTCCTTCTTATTTACAACAGAATGGTGTACAAAATTATATGAAATATGTAAGTAAAAATTCAGTTGTAGCTTTGTTCTGAAAGTGTTAGTGCTTAAAATGATTGCTGTTCTACTTTTGCACAGGCAGATGCTAAACTAAAAGAAGAAGAGAAAAGAGCACTACGATATTTAGAAACAAGGCGTGAATGTAACTCCGTGGAAGCGGTAAGTATAATGTGTACAAAAATTGACTTATTTTATGTTTATATTGTACTATTACATTGCTGCTTTGATTTTTCTGTATGTTACAGTATTCTTTGGTAGCAATAACTTGATATGAAACTGTTGATTTTATGTTTTTTAATAATCCATTATATTTTTTCTTGCAGAAATTTGTATTACTTTCCAATCTGGCAATTAAAAATTTCTCCACATGTTTTAATAGTAAGTGTAGATCAAAAGTTCAGATAAAGGGCAGGTTTTTATTTAAGTTAATTTCTAGTCTTTCATTTTGAGTCAGGCATGATTTTATTTTCTGTGCTTAACAGTGAATGAGAATGATTTGAAAATAAGCTGGCCAGTCTAGTAGGTAAAGAGTTTCTCAGTGCTCATTTTAGAATACCTGAAAGAGTTATTGTTCATTGCAATCAAAAGGAGCAATAGAAATTTTGTTAAAACTGTTCTAGATTTCTGCTGAGGCTGAAATATGGCCATTCAATATAAAGGATGGGTTTGTTTTTGTTGTTGTTGTTGTTTTTGGTTTTTTTTTTTTTCCTCTTCATACTCCTTGAGCAGAATTTTACACAGTTCAGATTCTGGAGGAAGATTTAACTGGAATCATTAGTTCATAATTGTCTGTGTTGAAATTAGTTCAGGAAACAGGTTATTTTTAAATGAATACCCTTTACATCTGAATTTTCTGCACTAGATCAAAATGTATTTTCTGTCTTTTGTTAAGTTGTAAAAAATTCATTTTGCACAACTAGAAAACGTAATCTGTATAAAGAGGCTGACGAAAGAGAGATGGTCCTGACATGTATAAGCAGTTTCTGTTCCAGATCTAGCCATAGCGTCTCATTCCTGCCAGCCAGCCTGGTCCAAATAGGGTATGCTGGAATGAGAACTATTCTTAGCTCTTGGGTGTATACTTGGAAACTAAGTAGGATAGCTGATGTTCCAAAAGTGATGGGTCCCTTGAGAGAAAAGAGGCAACTGAAATATTAAGCTCATTACTGGTTTGGAAGAGAGTTTAGCACATTTACTAATCTACACATTTTGAAGAAATATGGTTTCCTATATAGTAAAATGTATACTACACATACTTTTATGAGTCAGTGAATTAATTAATTATTTTATAGAGCACAGTTGTTGAGAACAGGCTAGATTTTGTGTCATAGCAAACTTGAGAGAGATCAGACTTTGTTGTTCAGATGGCTGAATGAGCTAATTCTGTGTTTAATATATTTCAGTTAATGGAGTGCTGCGTCAATGCCCTGGTGACGTCTTTTAAAGAGACTATTTTAGCTGAATGCCAAGGCATGATCAAGCGAAATGAAACAGAAAGTAAGTGAAGCTTCAAGAGCAGTGCAGGATGAACTCAGCGTCAGCTGCATAAAAATAGATTTGTTTGTAGATATATCAAATTACAGTTTTTAATAGATGGTGGCAGTGTTTCATAGATAAAATATTAATGCACATGGGCAATTCTATCCACAAAAAAAAAAAACATAATTGGTTAGTATTTTTTATATCACTTCTGAAATGCGTATGTACCATACCCTAATTTGAATGACTGGATAGTTCTCGTCTTGCTTGAAAGAGAAGAATATTTTGTGCTCTGTTTTCTTTATTTTTCCTACAGCATATTTTCCTCATGTTGACCAACTCTGGTAAATGTTGCATGTGTCTGATTTTCTGTTTGAATAGTTCAGGTACAAAAACTCCCCCTTCATTCTACCCCCACTACCCTGTTCCTCCTGGAAAAAACGTGAAGCATTTCTTTACAAAGCTGTTTTTCTGAAAAGCAGTGAGATATTTTTCTTACTCTGATTATTGGTACAGGACCAATAGGTCAATGAACAAAACCTCTGCATGTTTTTTGGTTTTATAGCCAGTATGTCACTGTGAGTATTTAAAGTTAGCTCTGCACACTCTTTTTAAAGTTCTCAAAAATGTTTTTTTTTTAACTCTGCTGCCATAAATTGACAGGTTAGTGCAATTCAAAAGTCTTGTGTGGGTCCTGTATGATAAACCAAACTAGATAAGTCATTAAAATGTCATAATTCAAGTAGGGAAATTGGAAAAAATCTAAAAGGTGAAGTCACAGGTTATTTTTTTTAAGTTTCTGTGTCGTGCAGCCAGGGAATATTTACTAATGTCTGTATGAAGTTTTCATTTCTATGCAAATGTGAAGACTGTTTTATGACTTAAAACAGTGTAGAAAATACTTCTAAAGCCAGCATTTCAGAAAATACTTGACCGCAGAACTATGTCATACTGATCTGTTTATCTAGCGGCATGATTTCTGGCAGTAGTCCAGAGCTAAATCTAGAAAGCCACAAAACTTCTTCTGAGTATATGTTACAGCATTTAGGAGAATACGAGAGGCTTATTGAAATGTAGATCTTCAGAAGAGTTCATCTATAGCATCCGAAGCATCTTTCTTCAGAAGAACTCAAGCATCTCTTTCAAATCTTTTTTTTTTTCTTTTCTTTCCCCTAGACCTACTAATGCTGTTTAAAATGTTTTAATGAAGGATGCAGGTGCAGATGATTAAAAATTTATTTAAAGACTGGAGCGATACATAGTAATATATACATCTGATAGCATGCTCTGCTGTGTTTTGCTTGGGCATGTGTCTTTCTGATAATATTTGCCCTGAAGAATTTAATGGTGTCTTCTTTACTAAACATCATCTGACAAAAAAGGGCTGGGTTCATTTGGCTGTGAGCTGGCCACTACTGTAAAATACTGTGTTACTTTAAGTACTTAATATTTATGTACCATGCAAAGGAAGGAAGGCATAATGTTTTCCAGCTAAAAGCTATCAAAGATGTCATAACTTGCAGACACTCTTCAGAACTGGCTTAGTGTGTTTTTGTTTGCTTATAGTGTTGGGAGGCTTAAATTTTATTTGTGAAGTACTTCATAACGGAAATAAAAAGGAAATTTGATGTTTATGAATAAAAAATGAAAACAGAACTTGTTGAAGTGCCCCAGCATCTACAATATGTATTTCTTTTACTTTTCACTCTCATAATGTATTCTGAGAGAAATGTTCTTTTTTTTCTGGGGTGAGGGGGAGTTCCTACAGTTTTAGAGATGCACCTGAAGTCTTCCTTTGCCACCATTTATTAGGAAAAAATACTGAATTATTTTTCTTGAATTATTCATGCCATCACTTGTTTACAGAAACAGATGCAGAAACCTTTAATACATCTTTTAACCATCTCTTCCTCCCTCTCACCCCTTTTTTGTTTGGTTTTTTTTTTTTTTTAAGTACAGATTAAAAGATCCAGTAAAAGTTGAGTGAGCTTTTTGGACTTACTCTTTGTATAACAGTGCTGCCATCACTTACAGTACATCTAAATTGCACTGAGAATACCTCTGACTCCATTTTTTTTTTTCTCCATCCTGAAATCACATATTTTAGCCCATTGTGAGTTGTCTCTAGTAGCATTGCAAGTTCTTGTTGAAGGTTGTTGGTAGTTTCCATTCTTTAATTTGCATTGTTGTGTTCTAAAATGATTCTTTTCCTTTCTGTGCGTTGCTTTTCTATTTGGTTCTGCAGCAGTTGTAGGAATACAGAAGTTGATAATGTAGATTTCATCCTCAGTGGGACAGGATCTTGCAGATGTTGCTGACAAAAGTATTGCAGAGGAGAAAACATAGACAGGGCCTCTGGCTTTTTTCCCCTTTCACAGTAGATATAGAATCAAGGAATTAAGCAAATCTACCTTTTTTTTTTTTTCTGTCAAAAAAAGAATCAGAATCCATGATCAATTTGTTCTACTTCATTAAGCAGAGACCTTTGTGTTTAGTGCAAATCTCTGTGGTGTCTCTAAAACAGTCTGGTCGCCTTAATGCAGGTGTTCCTTTGTCGACAGTTTTGTCAGGATGATTATTGATGTTTCAGCACCTTTTTTTTATTTATTTATTTTTTTTAAAGCAGTGTTGAAATACCTTCACAAAAAGTAGACAAATAAACCAGTTTTAAAAGTTTTTGAACTGGTAACTTTCAGAAAAACTAAATAAACTCTGTGGGAAAAGATAAAGGAAAAAATACTGTCTACCTTAATCAGTTTTGGTTACTTTAAAATTTGGCATGCTTTTAGTTTAAAAAAAAAAAAACAAAACCAAAACATTGTACATGGTATTGGAAGATACACAAAGCCAAACAGAGCTATCTTTAATTAAAAAAAAAAAAAAGGAAATCCATACAATTTCCTGCATGAACTCCTATAGGCTTCCAACTGAAAGAGACCAATTTTTGATGGGGATTTTAAGGCAGTTAGACGAAGAACCTGGACTCAATCAAAATTGCCATTGACTTTAGGGGTTTTTATTCAAGCTTGTGATATTATATGCATAAGCAAGTATTACTTTGCAATAAATATCTCTTTTTGCCTTGAGAAGAATCTCTTTGTGGGACCAGAATTGGAACAGTATCCAAAATATTTTTCCTTTTAAGGGATTAATTGGATTATCTGTTCTTTACATATTCAGTGTTCCACTTGGAATTATCCCTAGCAGAAATGTGGTATGTTTCTTTATTACACAGGTCTTTGACTGTTGACTTTATCAGTATTTTTATCTTTCAGAGTTGCATTTAATGTTTTCACTGATGGATAAAGTTCCGAATGGCATAGAGCCTATGCTGAAAGACTTAGAAGAACATATTGTTAGTGCTGGACTTGCGGATATGGTAGCAGCTGCTGAAACTATTACTACTGTAAGTATTGGTTTTTAATAAAATAGCAATGAAAAAACAACTTTTCAGAAGTTAAATACTTTCTAATTCTGGGACATACATGTCAATGGAAGTAATTTTTGTTTAAAAGTCAAATTTTGATCCATTGAAAAGTTTAAGTGTCTTTAGAGTAATTTTTTTTATTCCTTATGTTTTCAGTTGTATCTTTAAAATGTGTACCTAATTTGCAATAAAGAAAAGGTTATAAATTAAGCGCATGGCATACCTATATGGTAGGATAGTGTTAGCATCTTCATTAAAAAGGCGTAATCCTTTTTTTTTTTCAGAATTCTAACTTCCTGATGAAATTTGAAATTTGCTTTCGATCTAAGAGAGGTTGTTCAGTGTAGAAATTAAAACATTTTTTCCCACTGTTCTTTTTCAGCTTTTTTGTCATTTTCTCTGGGTCTAGGAGGCCTGAGTATCTGCAGCAATCAGAATGTACTTTTTATTGGTCCTTGAAAAGTTGTTTGTTTGTTTATTTAGAAGTCATTACAATATTTGAAAGTTATATCTTTTTTTTTCTCTGAGTGTATATATATGTATGTTTGTATATTGGAAATGCTGTCCTGAAAGTCTGGGTTGAAGCTTACATGCTGTAGAGCTCTTCAGTACAGAGAGTGAAGATAAAATGCTCATTCTTAGTGCTCAGGCTTGAGGATACTACGTTATTACAGATCAGGGAATTACATGCAAGCTCATATTGAATTCTGTGGAGCCTCATTTTTTATTTGATCTTTGCCTCTTTAACTTTAGGATTCTGAGAAATATGTAGAGCAATTGCTCACACTATTTAATCGATTTAGTAAATTGGTTAAAGAAGCTTTTCAAGATGATCCAAGATTTCTCACTGCAAGAGATAAGGTATGCGTTTCTGCTGATCATTTGTTTTCAGTTTAAGAATTGTTGTAATTCATACTATAATGTCTCTGAAATCCTTGTGCCCATTCACTGTTAAATCTAGAAGCTGCTCTTACTCTAGTAAGTATGCAGACTAAAATATGGATGAAACCTACTACCAACTGATTAGCTTTTCATTTGTGTTGTAGTCATGCAGAAAATTGCATTTGTAATGTTGTAGAGTATATCAGAGGATGAGCTTTGTGTTGAGCACCTTAATGTCTGATTCAGCAATATATTTATGTTTAGAATTTACTGCATATTTGGGTATAGTCTCATGACTTCGGATATGGAACCTGCTCAGTGCAGTCCCTTGGTAAGCTGTTGCTTAAAGGAAAGTAGTATGGTAATGGCAAAGAGAACATCGGTTAATGGGCAGTTGAGTTGTAGGATTTGAACTCTCGTATTGAAAATCAAATCCACAAACTATGGGCTAGTAAAAATCAGATTGATTTCATGTTACAGTAACCGAAAAAGAGAGAGAAAACTTTTGTGATTCGTGTGTTAAAGAGAGTGTAGCACTAATAAAATGTAATTATTTTTCAGGCGTACAAAGCAGTTGTGAATGATGCTACAATATTTAAACTTGAATTGCCATTGAAGCAGAAGGGGTAAGCCATATAAACTTCATGTGAATCAAGGTCTCTTCAAAAAATAACACTATGTTTAAAAGTGCTTTGTGTTTTTTGGATTATGGAACTTTAGATCGCTTCTCAGCCTCTGGTAAAACACTCTTCACATGGCATGGGTCAATGGGTCACAATAGCAGCCTGTTTAAATTCAAATCAAGAGATTGGGGATCTGTTATTTTATGGTAGAGTAATGAGTAAATCTGTTAACTGAATTTAATAATAACTTCTTGGGTTACTAATTTCAAAAACCTGAGCTGTATAACTGCTGCAACTTCAGTAAAAGCCCTGGGGAAAACTGAGGCAGTGATCTTTATGGGAATAACTGTGGCTGATGAAGGTGTAACTATCCACAAGCTGTTTACCACCTGCTGTTGTGCCACCTGTGTGACGTGTCTGGGTGTTACATTTTTGTTTCAGTGCAGGATTAACCAGGTTAGTTTAAACAACTTCCAGTAGGTTAAGCAGACCTGTGTGACTCAAGAAGAAAAAACACTCTGCTAACTCAGCCAAGATAAGGTAGAAGTCAGTTAATTGATGGTTACACTTAACATGTGATGTGCCACTTAAGTAGGAATCTGTATATATTTAGGTGATTGGGGTTGCTTGTATATAGTTCGTAGTGTGATTTACTGTGGAAACAAAGCTGATGTGGCTGGGCTGCCAGCTTCCCTTTGCAATTACTTCTGCTTAGGGGTGGATGGGTATAAATACCTGTTCAGCATTCTAGTTCTTATTCTGTGTTTGGTTTTGGACTAATGGTAAACCTAGACAGGGATTAGCCTTGCTGGTTTTGTTACTGGAGGAACCTCTTCACGAAAGCCTGGATCCCTGCTTTCTATACTTTGTGTAGATGTAGGCAAGGTAGAGGAGTTTTTTAGGTCTCTGGTAATGTTTTCATTTCCCTTGGGAGCATCCAAATCAATACCTCATTCAAACTGTTTCATTCCTAAAGCTACACCTGCCTAGTGATTTCTTAGAAACCACCATGACGGCGATGGTCTTCTGTTCAGCATTCTTCTTCCCAAGCTCTTTCAAGTTGTCTGTGTATGTAATGAGTCAATTTGTTAGCTGAACAACCTGGTTTAAGTAAAATGAAACTTTATCCTGCTTAACTTATGCCATTAAGTTCAGCCTAAGAATATGGAATTTGTTAATTTTTCATTGCTGTTAGGATCCTGAAGACTCCTGTTCAGAAATACCTGGGAACACATTGATTAAATAGTGGTTCTGTCTTCTAATAACCAGAAGACCAGTGATATGCTTTTACTCCAAGTGGTCTTTAGGAGGGCAGAAAACACTGGCCTGCAAGCTGCTTTGTGAATTAAGAAGGACAAGTTGTCTGAAGAGTTTTAGCACTGTCTACACTAGTCGATGAGAGAATGAGCAAGAACACTGGATCCCTGAGCATCCCAACAGCTTCTTACCTGCTGTCTTACCCACTGCCTTTGTTCTGGGCGCTTGAGACTAGCAATAAAGTTGGTGCCACCTGACTCTAGAAATAGGGATTCATCATTGGCACTGTTTTACTCACCAGTCTAGACACAGGTTCAGAGTGCGACCTTGTGCTTGCATGCCTTTTGAAGAACCACAGTCTGTCTAGTGTAGCATCTTGTTCAACTTTAATCTGCTTTTAAGCTGCAAACTGTTAGTCTGCTGTTTATACTTGTTACAAAATAATTTTATTCCGTTGCTATGCAATAGATATGTTAGGTTTTGAAGTCTGTGAAATGCAGTGCAGGAGGCTCTTCCTGAGCCTCTCATTAGAGAATACTGACAGGATGAGTGAACATTTCACTGCAGCATTTGTTAATTCTTTACTGGAATACTTATTGCTATGCGGTATTTAGTTGTTTCAAACTGTAGTTTGAATGTAATCCTTCATTGTTAGAGTTCTGAAATTAAAAGCAGTTAGAATGATCAAGCTGTAGAAGCTGTCTGAAAATGTTAGTGTTTATTCTTTCAAGAAGAAAAGGCACTTATCCCTAATTTTTCATTAGTTCAACAAGGATACCAGAATCCTTGTCAAGGGGATCAGGAAAGAGTGGTCTGTCTTGTTAACAGTCTGACTGCTCCAGAATAGCAGGATTCTACACAGTTTGAAGATATGTTGTTGTTGTTTTATTTAGTGTTGGATTGAAAACACAGCCTGAATCCAAATGTCCTGAGCTTCTTGCTAATTACTGTGACATGTTGCTAAGAAAAACACCACTAAGCAAAAAACTAACCTCTGAAGAAATTGAAGCAAAGCTTAAAGAAGTGGTAAGCTTTTCTTTCTACTTCTCGATTATTCTGAAGAATGAATTTGTTTGGTTTCTTTCCTTTTGTGGATTGAGGCATTGGTCTTCAAAAACAGTTATGGAAGGTGTAACAATAAGGAAAAGAGGTTATTATGTCATCATAATAAACTTTGTGTGTTTAAATCTTGTGAACCATGCAGTGTTTCATGTCTGTGTGTCAGTTCACAAAATTAGTATGCTAAATTAATGCCTATATCAGACTGCTAGTCTACAAAATAATGCAGGAGACTTTTACATACCGGTGTCAGTATCTCTTCTGATTTAAGAGAAGGTTATTGGTGGTTGACAAATGAAGAAATTGGAGGTGTGATATGAAAGATTCATAGTTGATGCCGGTGTGATAGTATTAACACAGTTACTCTTAAGGCAATGTCAAGTAGCCTTTTTTCTACTTCATAGTCTACAGTGGCATTAGATCAGCATTCAAAGACTTGTCTGACTGACAATGCAAATAAGTATCTTAAAATGTATTTTTTTGACAGCTTTTGGTACTTAAATATGTACAGAATAAAGATGTTTTCATGCGATATCACAAAGCTCACTTAACAAGACGCCTGATATTAGATATATCAGCTGATAGTGAAATTGAGGAGAATATGGTGGAATGGCTCAGAGTAAGTAGCCTGACATCTTTCTTTGTTTGCTTGTGCCTCTTGCTCATGGTATTAATTCCTACTCTTGATCTTAGATACCCTTCTTGCTTAGGTGAATTCTATCTTAAATTGCAAGCCACTCAGGACATGTTATACTTCCCTTTTATTGCAATACTTTGTGCAAGTAAAACAGTTCAGTCCTTTTCTAAGAGAAATGTTGAGCATAATAGTTAGTATTGATAGATTTTAAAATATTTCAGATATTATTATCTTTGTATATTTCATATGCAAATGAGCAAAATGCAGTATACTTGTTGTTCAGGTATGTAAATAATTTGAAGTGTCTTCTAACTCCGAAATTTTGTGTAGATTAGAATATTATTTGCATGCCTCAAACATTCCTTCAAAGCTCAGAATTCATTGATTCCTTAATGCATGCATATGTTCTTCAGCACTTGGATTTCTTTAAAAGAATCATCATGTGCCTTTAAGGGGTAGCTACTTACGATCCATGCAAAAAAAATTCATATGCATTGCAGGTTAACTGTTATTGTAAAGTGATGATAGCTGTGTACTTTAATGCTTTTCAGCTTTTTGAGTTTATTATTTTAAAAATAAAGCTTTCTGTTCACAGTTGTCTGTGTCATAGTTTAGTGTTCTGTTTGTTTATACAGGAAGTAGGAATGCCAGCAGACTATGTAAACAAGCTGGCTAGAATGTTCCAGGATATCAAAGTGTCTGAAGACTTGAACCAGGCCTTCAAAGAAATGCACAAAAATAATAAACTTGCTTTACCAGGTAGTGTTCTCAAATGATTTGCTATTTTTCCTTTCTCTTAATGAAAATAATTCTGTTGAATCTTGAGTTAAAAATTATAGCAACTGCAGGTTGAATGTAGGTCTTCAGACCATTGTTATCCCTAGATTGGAAGTGTCTGTAGGCTCTGCTTTCTCTTACAGTTGACATTGGAGCTATATCATTCTGTAAGTTATTGTGGATTTTCATTATGAGCAATCTTGTAGATACAGACTCCCTGCTCTTCTAGTTAAATTCCAAGCAGGGGCTTGAATCAGTATCAATCAGGTGAATGCCTGAACAACCTCCTCCTACTATGCCCTCATCATTCTTCATGAGTGCTTCAAGCTGTGCTGATCCTTTACCTGCCAGCAGGAGAGCTGGATGCACGCTATGAAGAGCTCAAATCACATTTCTGAGATTGAATTTCACTGATGAGGGAAGCTGAGGAACATCCAGTTTTGGACCTGCTACTGCTGAAAACCCTTTAGTAGTGCTTACAAGCATCAGCTATAAAGCTCCATCAGGGCTTAAGGAGCTCTGCAAAGGCAAGCCAGAAAACCAGAGATTTCAGTCAGTGTTGCTGGCAGAAAGCCAGTGGTGTATAAATAGAGTACTTTCATGTTTAAGTAGGTAGACACCTTGCTACTTCCCGAAAATTCAGTTTTCCATAATTGTATTTAGAGTAGGAAAAAAAAAAAAAGCACTTTGTTTATCTGTCTGTTGTACCTGGAGATTCACGTAATCCAATACTGTCTTACAGCTGACTCTGTGAATATTAAAATTTTAAATGCTGGCGCCTGGTCCCGAAGTTCTGAAAAAGTGTTTGTCTCCTTGCCCACGGAATTAGAAGATCTCATCCCAGAAGTTGAAGAATTTTATAAAAAGAATCACAGTGGTAGAAAACTGCACTGGCACCACCTCATGTCCAATGGAATTGTAAGTGCATCGTTTTCGGTGTATGAATCTCGATGACTGTACTTTCTGTGTATTTGAAATAGTAGGAAAGTTTGTGATCCAGAAAAGCTTATACCTAAAATTGGCATTCTGTTCACAGATAACATTTAAGAATGAGGTTGGCCAGTATGACTTGGAGGTAACAACATTTCAGCTAGCTGTGCTATTTGCGTGGAACCAAAGACCCAGAGAGAAGATCAGCTTTGAAAATCTTAAACTGGCAACTGAACTCCCTGATGCAGAACTTAGGAGGACTTTATGGGTATTTCCCTTTCTCTTGAAACAGATTTCTTCTTGATTTTTGTACTCTGAAATACTGGATTAGTATTTTTAAAGCACTGTCAGATAACACTTTGAAACTGAAATGTGAGCACCTTTCTTGCTAAGTAGTCAGTCATAATGCTGGCTCCTTGCACTACTGTTGAGCACACACAGCCTTTACATTAACACATTCTCTCTACCCAATATTATCTAACTTAAGCTTTTGGAAATAGCAAGATCTTTTTGACCGTATGCTGCCTAAAGCACACAGTTATGACTGTGGTTTGTGAAGTGGGACTGGTCTAACTCTAGAAAATCAGTGGCACCTGATAAATACATGTTGCTTAAAAATAACTTCAGTGTTTGTTCTATCAGACTTTTAATTATTTAGCTCCAGAATAAAGAGAGAAGTCACGTAAGTCAGACTTAACACCACTTCTTCAGCCATGAGTTTGTGTATTTTCCTTTGTATGATTTTACTTATGCTAACCCATTTCAGAAGGAGATTTGGTAAACTGTGTCCCCTCTCTGGTTTTACTGGTATCTTTGTGTTGCCTTCTAGCAGCTCTAAACAAGGCTACGTGGTTCCCTCACTACAGTCTGCACAGCAGTGAACTATGTTCTTAAAAAGTAATTGTTATCATTTAGAAAGTCTGGTGTTTTATTTTCATTCTTTCACTCCCCCCCCCCTTTTCTCTGTAGTCTCTTGTAGCATTTCCAAAGCTGAAACGTCAGGTTTTATTGTATGAACCTCAAGTCAATTCACCCAAAGACTTTACAGAAGGAACCCTCTTCTCGGTGAACCAGGAGTTCAGTTTAATGTAAGATGATGTTTGAAAAGTAAAATAACAATGTACTATTTTATAATTAAAGGAATTCACATTGAGTTAAGCTTCATCCTTGCAAGTTTTCAAGATTCAGCTAGACACGTGCTTTGCTGCCCTATCCCCGCTTAGTTTTGGTGGTAATCATGCTTCAAGTAGGTGGTTGGACTAGATGACCTCCAACAGCTCCTTCAAACAAATGTTCCTATGATTATGTTTTCTGTGAGATTAAATTTCTTAAAAAGGTGCAAAATTGGAGGCCATGAAATTTCATATGTGAAGAGCAGCATGTAAGCAGAACACTAGTGCTGTATTGATTATTACACATACACAAAGTTTCAGAAGCAGAGTAATAAGTTAAAAAAAGGAAGTGAAACTGCTTAATAATACGGTATACTATCAAAAGCCAGGATTTTTGGTGCGGCTTTCACCAGAGAAGAGTGTCTTTATTCCAGTGGGAACTGCAGTGCTCCTTTACTGGTGCTTTGGAATCCTTCAGAGCATAAGATAGTATAAAGAAAGAATATCTAAATGATATTCTTTCTTTCTTCGGGTTTTGCCTCTCTTTATTATCAATGACTATGATTAGAGCTGGCTTCTTGGTAGTAACCTCAGATTCTGGGCCTCATTCTCAGTAGCAGCTGGACATCTGGATCTGTGGAGAGAGAGAGAGCTTCCAAATCTGCTTTTCAACTTTGGACACTGTCAGTTTCAATTGATGGATTTTTTGTAATGTTAGTGTATTCAGGTATTATTGTGCAGAGACATTGATATTGAGGGGGTTTTTTTATTTTTCCGTGAGCTATCTTACTGCAGCAATGCTAATAGCCTATAAATATCTGATATGTGATGGTACTCCTTGCTGTAATTTGAGTTTAACAGGAATTCCTTAATTGAAAAGTCTATTTTTTGCTTATTTTCATACAATACAACTTTTTCAGAAAAAACGCTAAAGTTCAGAAAAGGGGCAAGATAAATTTGATTGGTCGATTGCAACTTACTACAGAGAGAATGCGGGAAGAGGAAAATGAAGGAATAGTCCAGCTAAGAATATTACGAACCCAGGCAAGTAAACTGCCAGAGGGATATACAATTATCCTGTTTCTTCTGTTGTATTACCACTACTGCATGCTGTCCACACTTGAATGTCGATGTATGAAATCAATGCTTTTGAATCCCATTGGAACTTATTTTTGCTACTTGGCTTAGATCCTTTGCGAATACCGGATTTTGCATGTGTGTTTGTGCCCTGGTAGTTAGCTTCCTGTTCTGATGTATCAGGTCATTGTTTTTAAAGATGACAATGCAGATAGTAAGCAAGCGGTGAAGGCGTGACTGTGGGTGGCAGCAGCAGATGGTAAAGCTGACAGACTTGAGCCACCAACATGCACAAACAGCACTGTTGAGATCCCTTTGACTGCTCTATATGAAGAGAGTAATCTCGGAGATGGGATCACACTTTAGTAATAGCAGTATGACTTTTTGAGAGACCTTCTCTTTAGAGGGATAGCTTATAAGTACATCTTAGTTGTACAGACTCCAGCTTCCCGCTTTGTGGTTGGTTGTCCTTCAGTCAGGTATCGGAGATCATTACCTACAATAGAATCTCAAAAATCGCATCTTACCTTCAAATTGCAGGTCTCTTCTGTCAGTCAGATTAGATTCCAGGCCATGCACATTTGAATTGTACCACCTGACTTAACATCTTGATCATACTTCCAGTGGAAGGATTAATGCCTGTTTGTATTTATGAAATGAGAACTCCTTCTGAGTTCCAGTTTGACTTTAAGTTTGCATTTCATGAGGTATTCACAAAGTATATCAAAGTCACCATGGAAATGGTGAATTCTGCTCATAGAGTGAATGAACATTAGGTTTTAGTGAGTAATTCACGCTCTAGATATAAGATTTAACTGCAGATTCTCCTTTGATTGGACTTGTCTTATACATCTTGCCAATGCTTCATTCTTTTCCTTTATCAGCTTCTTTGTAAAAGCAGTTCAGTGTCTGCTTAGGCTAAGAAGTGCAGCATATATCTGATTTTTAAGGAAAAAGACGGAGTTCCTTATTGCCTTGCCTTACCAGGAGCCCTCTGTTAATGCTGTGTTCACTTCGTCACTTCACCTAGGCATTTCAAATAAATTCCTTTTTTTTTTCTCATCCCTCACCAGGAGGCTATCATCCAAATAATGAAAATGCGGAAGAAAATTACTAATGCCCAGCTTCAGACTGAACTGGTAGAAATATTGAAAAACATGTTCTTGCCACAAAAGAAAATGATAAAAGAGCAAATTGAATGGCTTATAGAGCACAAATATATCAGAAGAGATGAGTCGGATATCAACACCTTCATATATATGGCATAATTTGAGGACTCTGCAGGTTGCTGAGAACATTAAATGGAAGGGTGCTTGGACAGACAGCTGCAACAGTTTGTGCTGCAGAAGGACTTGTTTTGACTTTCGTTACGTATTAAAATCCCTGCCTTACCTTACTGAGGACTATATTTTGCCAATCTCATTCAGCTAGCATGATGGCATTCCCTTCATGTTGCACACTTTTAACAGCATGCTGTTTTGTGGGAAACTTGCATTCATGAAGAGCCCATTTTGAACTTTTTAAAGTAGATTTGATTTACACCCACCAGGAAGAATACAGGTTTGGGTTTTTAGATGACCAGTACTTGCACAAGGAAAAAATATTCAAATATTCATGCACTGAGGAACTGCTATTAGTTTTGTTCTGAGTTTTGGGTTTTTTTTGTTTGGTTTTTTTTTTTTTTTTTTAAACACAATTAAGACTAGAAGTAGCACTTTCACTTTTGTGTTTTGGATCAACAGAGTAATGTACTGTCCACCTCTGATCCTTTTTATGTAATAACATTTGAGAGACACAAACACATGCATCACAACTGATATGTATTTGTTACAGTTAAAACCTGTTGGCTAGAGCAGTGCTTCAATCTAGTAACTGGATTTTAATAATTGACACATAAGTGACATAAAAGTAATTCCAAGTCATGGGTGATATTTTTCCTTAAGCAAGAGAACATTGTTTTTAAATTGTTTACTGTAAACAAGTGGATATACATTATTTGTTACCTTATTTGGATGGATTATTTGCTACAATCCTTTCTGAGAAGGTAAAGCTTTCTTGAATGATAACTTTACTCTAAAAGCAGTTTTCATGGATGGATCTGTTATACCGAACAGAAATATTAAGTGTATTTCTTTGTACATTTAATATTTGTATTCCAAATATTTAAGTATGACTACATATATCTGAATGCATTAAAGAGTAATTGATGCACAACTCCCCAGAAAGAAAATAACACTTGAAGATCCCTATACTAATTCCTCATTGGTAACTTTATATATACATGCAAGGTTAATCCAGTTGGACCAGTCTGTTCCTTAGGAGTCAACATCTTTATATGAAAAACAAACTCACCTTTTTATTTTAAAACTGGCAGGGTAGGAAATACAATTCTAACAAAAATGGTAAAAAGCTAAGGAAAAATACTTTTTTTTGTGTGTATGCAGAAAGAGTGCCAAATACACATCAGGAATTTCAACTTTTTAATGTTACCTCTTCTGTTTTCAATCATCTTAAGTAGTCGTTTGGCACTACCTGCCTCTCTACTATTTTGAAATGTCCCAGCATGTACTGGACTGATAATATGAATCACTGGAGCAGAGTGCCTGTCTTGGTACAAAAGGTAAGTTGTGCTTTACTCAGTTCTGTATAAATATTCTTCTATAAATCACAAATGTGTGATTTTTTTTTTTTTTTAATTAACCAGTTCAAGTACAACATCTAAAGGTCTCATCTTCTTTGATGATTGAAAGGAGGAAAAGGATACAATTAACTTCAGTAAAAAAGGAAAACCTTCCAGTAATTAAGAGCAGGGGTTTTGCTTTCACATGGTTCCAGTAAAGTATAAAGTAAGAGTGGTAGAAAAGCTAAGTCTACAAGAATGGCTGCATGCTCTATTACTTGTGTAAATGCCAGCGTGACTGCCTGAGAACATCTGAGGACATCTGTTTGAGTAAGAAATTTTTGGTAGTGAGAGTTTTGTGAACAAGAGATGGAGAGAAATCGAGACCTGGCCAATTACCATTGATTGAAATCCCACAGCTTATGTTACATGCTTTTATTAATACTCAAAAGCAGGTGCTGTTTAAAAATATTGCATCTTTTATGTTGGCCCTGTGGTGTTGCAATTCAGAATCAAAAGCAAGTGGTGCTCTGTGTAGTCAACCAGTAAAACTATTTGAACATTAGAAAACAAAATTCTAATAAAAAACTTTCTGCTGCAAGACTTTCAGTCTTTGTAACTTAAAAGTAATAAACACTCACTTGGGATAATTAGGGGAAAACATGACAGTCTGAGCACACTCTTTCCAAAATAAACAATTCCAGCCCTTAACCAGAAAACAGGTGTGAAATTGTCATGCAGAAAGAGCTACAAAAGGGGCAATGCTGATTTTGAAGCCATTGATTTACGTTTGAGAGAGAAGTTTAAGAAACTGCATCTCAGCTACAACTGTTTAGGAAGTTGGAGTGTATGCAGAAAGCAGCAGGTTGCTAAAAGCTAAGGAGCTACACGTTCCCCCAGCTCATAAATATAAAATAATACAACCTAAATGATATCTATATATTTCTCAACACCTGGGATGCAGAAATATAATTGGTAATGTGCCTATGACATGATCATTTTTCTTTAAATATATACCAGAAATTGATGTCGGGTTTTTTATTAAATGAGACTCACACCAGCAAATTTGTTAAAGATGCAGAATCATATTTAGCGTCCTTCATCAGGTCACTTTCACCAATATGCACTTAAAACTCGTATCGCCTGGGGCACAGGGAGATACCTGGGGTAAACTGTTCTTTTGGGGAGGGTAGAGTTCAGATGTAAATGAAAATGAACTATTCTTCACTTGCAATATGGCAACAACGCACTTTTAAGGCTGCAGCTTTTAGCTATGAGTATATATGTCCAAAGACCTAGCTTAAAGAGGTGCTGCATCTGAAAAATACGTTGCCACACACACTGCCACGGTGACTAGCTCTGGAATGAAATCTGGTGTAGAAGGGGGGGAAATCACTCTTCATAGGTTTAATTAAGAAATACTGTTAAATCTTTCTCTGTCCCAACAACTTGATGAGGATCTCAGTTTCAATTCTGAAGTCTTCCATTTTCCTCTTTCCACAGTTGGTATTCCTAGCTTCTCTTTTTACTCATCTTTCATTTGTTATGACTGTAATGCAATTACATTTCCAAAAGACAATGTGACTTTCTCGTTTTCACCTTTTTAAACTGAATATAAATGTTCTGAATGTTCACATGTTGCATTGATTTGCATTGGGATGCCATTGTCCTGTAAAGTGCAAATTTTAAAAATACAATTGGCAAAAATATTTGATAGTTTTACAGAAAGATTTGCTATCTTCAACTCAAACTGTTTTCTATTTTCATCCAAATGACTGGGATGCTATCTTTGTAATTCTTTGAGGTCATATTTGTGAAATAAACAATACATGAAAGCTTTCCTGTCACATACACTATATGTAGTCTGGAGTGTTGAGCAAACTTGAGTTCCTGAGTTGTAATATCTATCTACGTATGGTATTTACAATTTTGAATGTGTGCCACTACCGAGATAATAATGCTGTACAATTTTGAATGGTGGTAGTTTCTGTATGGCAGTCCAGCTGAACTATTTTGATGTACTGCTTAATTTTTGAATTTTATTTTTTAAGTTGTATAATTTATTTTCTTGCAAAATAAAAATGTAATATAAAAGACTACTCACTTAATGAGGTATTTTGGTGTATTCCCCTACTAAATTTTTAAGTCGAATTCAAGTGCTGCTCCTGAAGAATGCCACTGTATAAAACTGGCCTGATTTCAAGTCCCAAAGTCCATTATAATCAGAGTACTGGAGGGGAAAAAAAAAAAAAAAAAAAGTGAAGTCTTCTAGTTCTTCTCTTGGTATGATTTTTTCAAGTACTTAAGGTTATATGTAGAGCTTTTTACTCTTACAAATTCTATTTAAAGATGAACTGTAGTCTTTAACTTCAAATATCAAAGCCTGCCATGCCAAAAGTGGCTAGGGGCGCCTGACGTTCTGTATTTTTTTAAAAAGGGTTATGTCTCTGTGTAACTTACTGGGATGTACTTGGATTACTGAATGTTTAGGTTGAGTTGTCTCTGAAATTACTTGTGTGTCACTGCAAATTAACTGGTGGTGTCACCAGATTATTGGGACCTTCAGGTACCTTATCCTGCAGTTTGAAACAGTGATGTGGGAACAGTCGATTGCCCGAAGGAGTGCTTTTACTGTAAATGGCTTTTCTTCTCTGCTTGTCCTTGTCCTTGCCTTTTAATGTGAATCTCTTTTTACATTTCAACTCCTTTTTTCTTTAAGTGCACTAACATCAGTGTTTTATGCTTTCTGGTATACGCAAAGGTTAGAACTATTTGTGTCAAATAAATAACTATTTTTGAGTGACTATTTAGTATGCATGGCAGTTTGCAAACTGGTGGATCTTGGAGGCAGAAGTTTGATAGCATGCTGCCATTATGCCTGAACTTTTTTCTCTGTTAGGGCAAAGTGTAGTCTTTCACAGCAATGGCTTTCCAGGTGGAGTTGTTCTCTAGAAATAAGCCAGCTGCTGCAGGAGTTGCTTAGCTGAATCAACTCCTACCAGTTTAAATTGATTGCAGCTTAGATAGAATCATTGACCTAAATACGAAAAGCTCTAAACCTGCTTCATTCTTCTGATAAACTGAGAACTTGGCTTTATTTCTTTATTTGCTTTATGTGTAAACATCTTTTCCTAGTCATGGTGCCTGCATTTCATCCTCACTGTAGTGATGGAGATCTACTATGTAACTTCAGTTGGATCCCGTGCTTCAAGTCCTGCTGTGCCCCTGCACACCTTGGGGTTCCCAGCATCTGAAGGGAGGTAAGATTACCTGCACTGTCCTCTTTTTCCTTCTCATGTGAGCTCTAGTAAAAGGCATTTTAATCCACATGTCTGGGAGTCCAAGTGTCTTTCTGGCTGAGATGATACAAATGCTCGTCCTGGTGCACTAGCAGGCTGTATCCCAGAAAAAGGGCCTTATATTGCAGGAGTCAAGGCAAAGCTAAATAAGAGCTTTCCCTTTTTTCTTTTGTTCTGTATGTTTTTGGCATTACTCACTTCTGAAAAAATCCTTATCCAGACAAGTTGGATGTCTTTCCTATATGTTACATACATATTTTCAGGGTAAAATCTTCAGTTCTTTCTAAGTCAATATTTGTCAGTTCCTGTGTTATTTCTGGTTTGTACCTGAAAATGCTGGCTCTAAATCGAAAGGCTAGACTAGATTGGTCAGACTTTCAAAACACCAGCTAACAACAGTCAAGGAAGCGAAGAGTACAAAAGCTTCCCTCATGTGCCAGTTGCAATCACCCTCTGTCTGGGGAATCTTTAGATGTATATGGAAAGCAAGAAGTATTTTATTTTTCAGAGCAGACAGAGAAGAAGTGAAATCTTCTCTAAAAGCGAAATGAATGAGATATAGAACAGAAAATAAACAGGAGCAATGTTGATGAATGCTATGAATATTATTTTTACAACATGAAGAAAAAGTAATAATTAAAAAAAAATCAGTGAAGGAAGCAAGTGGGTGGTAACAAGTTGTTGAGATTGTTGCTTTCCAGATGCTACATGCAAAGGATGCTCTTGGAATTTGTTCCAGTTTGTAGTCTGAAGGGAAGGGAAGGAAGGCTGCAACTAAATGCCTTACCGGGCTTGTAGGCATCGTCTTCAGGGAACACAGCAGTCAGTCATGAGATATTGTAACAGACAGCATGCTAACTCCTTCAGGAATTAAACAAGTGGCTGAGAAGAAGGTAAGCAAGACTGATCAGAAACAAATATGGAACTGCTTGTCCTAGACAGTGTGCAGCAGCATACTTCACAGAGAATGTCACCTTGTCTTTTCAGCCTGTTCTTTTGAGATAGAAAGCTCAAGCCCAGGAAGAATCAGGCTTTTCCTGGCCTAGCTTCGTATGTGTTGCATAGACTGAGGGGAAAGAGGCACTGCCAGACAGACAGCTGCAGAGATTTAATACTGACCTTCATTTAGAAATCTAGATTTGGAGGCACAGAGCATGGGGTGGGGGAGCAAAATGCAGAGAAGGTTGTAGAACCGGTATGGGCGTCCTGAGATTGAGCTGGGGTCGAGTTGGTACCAACATTTCTGTAAATGCAGCTGCCGGGAAGTTCCTCAGACGCGTTTGAATTCTGAGATAACAGTATTAGAGGTAGGTACCAGGGCTAGACAGGAAGGAGTTTAAGGGGAATTAAACTGCTGGCTTTTGTGAAAACGGGACGTGGCTACAGCACAAGGGCACTCGAAATACTCAGAAACGCTGCTGTCTCCTCACAGACCTTCTACCAGCGCAGGTGTTTCTGACCCGGGTCGCACACGGGATACCTTTCCGTGTAGCTCTATTTCGCTTCCTTCTGCCTGACACTGACGGGGCGGGGGGGGCTGGGCCGAGAGCTCAGCCTCAGCCTTGCTTTTCCCTTCCCCGGGGGAGGAGACAGCCCTGCGAGCTGGCCCTCTCCACGCAGGCATCTTCCACGCCCTCTCCGTACGGTTCGGTACAGGTTATTTTTTCTGCTCTACATGGAAACCGAAACTCGTCAGCCCCGCGCCCAGGACTGTCCCTTCGCAGCCCCCTTCCCTCTCCCCTGGGCGGGCTGAGGTGCCCTCTCCCATCCCGGTCCCCAAGCGGCGGCACCGACGACGGAAAAAATGCGCCCAGCCCCTGCAGGAAGGCTTCCCAGAGCGGGCAGAGGCTCCGCGGCGGCGGCAGACACCCCCAAGCCCAGCTCGGCCACACCGCCGCCGTGGCCGCCCAACCGCCCCCTCCCAGCTCAGCCTCGCCGACACCGCGGCCCGCCTTCCAGCCCAGCCAATGGCAGGGACGGCTTTGGCACAGCCCTCGGCCCTGGGGCCAATGGGAGCTGGGAGAGGGTGGGGCGTCGTCGTCTATAGGCCGAGGTGGGGGCGGCCGTGAAGGTGACGGGGGCGGCCGGCGGCAGCATGGCGGCGTTGGCGATGCTGGGCTGGCGGCGTCCGGCCGCGGAGCTGCTGCGGGTGAGGCGGGCGGCACGCGCAGGGCGGGCCCCAGCCCCTCCCGTCTCCCTCCCCGTGCAGCCCCGGCCCCGTCGCGGGGCCCAGGGGGACTCGGCCAAGGTCACACTCGCGTCTGCGACCCCCTCAGCCCACCCCACCCTGCGGGCTGCGCGGCGGGAGGGAGTGGGGCCGTCAGCCGGGGGAGCGGGGACCGGTGTCCGCCGCGTCTTGTGGGGCAGGGCGGGCCGCGCTGCCGGGTCAGTGAAGGGCGGTTTCCCCCCCTCGCCTGGGCCTCCCCGTACCGGTACCGCGCTAAGCCCGGCGGGACCTTTACCCGCGTTCCCGGGAGCGGCTTTTTCCGCCGCCTCATGACCGCCTGTCAGCGCTGGGGGTGCAGCGGGAGGCCGGGGCCCTCGCTGCGTTCTGCGGCTCCTTCCCTCCGCGTCCGTGGCCCTGCAGAGCCCCTGTGTCCGTCATTTACCCCGCGCAGCAGCTGCCTAAGGGCCGGGAGAGGCTTCAGGTCCAGCCTGACATCTCTGCGGGGGGTTCCGCAGAGAGACAGCCGGGAGGTGGGGGGCTGAGCCCCCCTGCCCGAAAAGCCTCTGCGCGTGGCTGCGGTGAGGCACCGCCGGCTTCATTGCGGGGGCGCCTGGCTTGGCTGGAGCGCGGGGGATCCGCTCACTGGGACGGAGAGCTGTACCGGGAAGAAAAGAGCGGGTAAAGCATCTGCCCTGTGCTGGGTTGCATCCGTATTGCCATATGCAAAGCTGAAGGTTGTGTTTTACCAGCTGTAGAAGTGTTTTATTTTGGGTTTTTTTTTTTTTTTTTTTAAATCTGTAGTTGACACAGACCATGAATGCTACTGGCAGATTTCAGTTACACTTGGAAGACTGTTGTCTGGTTTGTCCGGTTTACTGCAAAGGTGAACCTCAGGTGTTGTCCATTGAGGGCGTGTTACTTTGCTAGGGCTGGTTTTGACACGAACCCTTGGAAACTCTGTTGTTAAAGCCCTGCAGGGGCATAATTCAGTTTTAGGGGGAAGTTTAATTTAAAATGTTCTGTTGATGAGTGCAACCTAAGCTGGGGAAAAAAAAAAAAACCCTAATTTAAAAACAGTGAGAAAAAAAAAAATCTGTCTTATATTGTTTGAAGGTTGTCAATTGAAGAGAGAAAGAGACCAAACTTTTGTATGGTGGACACAATACCATAAGGCATTCTTTGATTTATAAAACAGATGGTGGTTTTGTGGTGTCCTTAAGTAGTTATTTCTAATTGGTGTTTATTTAGCTGACCAGAAGTTTTCCAGTGTGCTGAAATGTTGTCTAAGGAAATGGCTAAGAAGTGGCTAATTGAAAGATCGTTCTGTTAATGTAGGAAACAATGCCTACAGCTGTGGGGTTTTTGTATATTTACACTGCTTAATTAGATGAAGCTAGTAGCTGGTGAATTAGCCTGCTCAGGTTTCTTTTTCTTGGTTTTGTTTTATTGTCATCTTTGGTGTAGCATTCTGAATTCATTATCCTCTTTTCTTTTGTGAAACACCGATGAAATGAAGCTGTAGACGCAAACTGCCACTATTTAAAAAGCAGTGAAACTAGTGATAGGAATGAATGAACCGAAGTCCAGAGGAGCAAACAGAGGGACTAGTAAACTTTTTCAAGACAGGACTACTCAGTTCCTTGTTTAGATGTACGTTATATGTGTACGTAACAGACTTGGCCAAAATGAATTGTTTGGGGTTTTTTTTTTTAAGGGAGTATCTATTTATTTTTCAGAAAATACTTTATCACAGATGTTGTAGTGAGACTGTGTAGTAGACTACACTTTTTTAAAAAGGCAGGTTATGATTTTTAATTTAATGTTCTTCAATGTCTCTTAGATATTACTTTTTAAATAATGACTTCTATGAAAATGATATGTTACTGAAACATCATGACATTGGCTTTGTTGATATGAAATTCTAAGGACTTTCTTATTTTCAGGCTTTGAAGTATACAAGCCGTGGCTATGCATCACAGCGTACTCTAAATGTAAGTATAAAGCACCATCTGACTGCTATAAATCACCGAACTTTTTAAAAAAGGTATCGCAAAAAAAAATCTGTGTTGAAGACAATGTGGCTTGTGCCCAAGTCACATTTTGCTGCAAAATCTGGAATAAAAGTCAGATTTCCTTTTTTATTTTGGTTTGCTAGTTGTTATGTGGGGTTGGACAAAATTGTTTAGAAGTGTGCCAGCTAACTTAAGCTTAACGCATCTATATGCCTGTGATTGGAAATACAGCTGATGCCCACTAATCCCTTGGAAATTATTTGTGTGTTATCCTGCAACTTGCTGTTACGATGTAAAAGATGTATGTTACTATCACTGAAGTCAGTCATAATGAAGAAGAGGTTACAGAAACAGACAGCCCTTCTTCAGTTTTAAACAAGTATGATATGTTTTAAGAGGGAGTTATTTTTTTTTTCTAGTGTTCTCTTTCTCTGCATGTCTCTCTAAATAAAGAACTCATGATGAGACCCTATAAAGCTTTGTGTCTAACTTCCACTGAAACCAGTGCAGCTGGAGGTATTCATTGCTTCTTCTCAATAGCTCAGTTGTCTGGGGCAGCCAGAGGTCTGAAATAGGCATCTTTTTGCTGCCAGGTCCTCATGTTACTGTCACAGAGTTAGCAGGTAGACATGCTGGAGTAGCAGTAAAGCTAAGAGGTAAAATCTGTTTTGAGGGTCTACTAGGCATAGAGCTGAATATCATACCATGTCTTAAACTGCTGCTTACGCATTATGCTGGGACCTGGGCTTTTGAGTATCTCCAAGGATGGAGACTCCGTAACCTTTCTGGGCAACCTGTTCCAGTGTTCAGTCATGCTTACAGTGAAAAAGTGTTTCCTGATGCTTAGAGGGAACTTCCTGTGTATCAATTTGTGCCTGTTGCCTCTGGTCCTGTCACTGGGCACCACTGAAAGAGCCTGTCTCTGTCCTCTTTGCACCCTCCCTCCAGGTATTTACATGCATGGATGAGGAGCCCCTGAGCCTTCTCTTCTCCAGGCTGAACAGTCCCAGCTCTCTCAGCCTTTCCTTGTACGTCAGATGCTCCAGTCCCTTAATCGTCTTCGTGGCCCTTTGTCTTGTGCTGGGGAGCCCAGAACTGGATACAGCACTCCAGGTGTGGTCTCACCAGGGCAGAGTAGAGGGGAAGAATCACCTACCTCGACCTGCTGGCAATACTTTGCCTGATGCAGCCCAGGATACCATTCACCTTCTTTGCTGCAAGGGCCCTTTGCTGGCTTATGTTCAACCTGGTGTCCACCAGGATCCCCAGGTCCCTTTCTTCCAAGCTGCTTTCTAGCTGGCTGGCCTCCGGCATGTCCTGGTGCCTGGGATTGTTCTTCTCCATGTGCAGGACTTTGCAATTCTCCTTGATGAACTTCGTGAAGTTCCCATCAGCCCATTTCTCCAGCCTGTCAAGGTCCCTCTCTGTGGCAGCACAAGCCTCTGGTGTATCAGCCACTCCTTCCAGTTTGATGTTACCAGCAAACCTGCAGAGAGTACACTGCCCCATCATCCAGATCATTAGTGAAGATCTTAAACAGGACTGGATCCAGTATTGACCCCTGGGGAACACCACTAGTTACTGGCCTCCTACTAGACTTTGTGCCACTGATCACCACCCCCTGGGCCTGGCCGTTCAGCTGGGTTTCAGTCTATCTCATTATTTGCTTATCCAGCCCATACTTCATTACCTTCTGTCTAAGGATTTTGTAGGAGACAGTGTTGAAAGCCTTGTTGTAGTCTAGACAAACAATGTCCACTGCTCTCCCCTCATCTACCAAACCAGTAATTTTACTGGTGAAGGTTATCTGGATGTTTGAGCATGACTTCCATGCTGATGACTCATGATTTTCTTGTTGTTCATGTTTCTGGAAATGGTTTCCAGGATTAGCTGTTCCATCACCTTCCCAGGGACTGAGGTGAGGCTGATTGGTCTGTGATTCCCTGGGTCCTCCTTCTTTCCTGTCTTCAAGACAGGAGTGATGCTTGCTTTTGTGCAGTCCTTGAGCACCTCTCACAATTGCTGTGACCATTCCAGGATTATTGAGAGTGACCTTACAAAGACATCAGCCAGCTCCTTCAGCTCTTGTGGGTGCATCTGAGCAGGACATGTGGACTTATGTATGTCCAGTTTGCTTAAGTGTTCCCTGATCTGGTCCTCTTCCACCAAGAGTGCATCTTGCTTGCTCCAGCCTTTCCCCTGGTCTCTGAAGCCTGATGTTCCTGAAGGCTGGTCCTACTAGCGAAGACTGAGGGGAAGAAGGCATTCAGTACCTGAAACTTTTACATGTTCTATGTCACTAGGTCCTTTGCCCCTTTCAGCAGCAGGCCCACATTTTCCATAGACTTCCTTGTGCTTCCTAGGTGCTTATGAAAGCCCTTCTTGTTGCCTTTGACGTCCCTTGCTGGATTCAATTCCAGCTGGGCTTTGGCTTTCATAACCTCATCCCTGCATGCTCGGACAGTGTCTGTAAGGTTCCCTGTCTCTGCTTCCACCTTCTGTATGCTTCCTTTCTGTGTATGTGTTTTGGTCATCCATGCAGACCTGGCATTTTTACCTGACTTACTGCTTGTTGGAATGGACTGCTCTGGTGCTTAGAGGCAATGTTCAAGGTCCTTGAATGTTGACCGGTTTTCTTCAACCCTCCTTTGCTCCAGGACCTTTGAGAGGCTTGCAAGCATCATTCATCCCAAGGCTGAGCTCAATGCGCTCCAGCTGTTCTGTCACATAAAGGGCAGCCATGCCTCCTCTTGTCTTCTTGGCCTGTCCTTTCTGAAGAGCCCGTATCCCTGCATGGCAGCACTCCAGCCATGGGGGCCATCCCACCATGGCTCCGTGATCCCAAGATTGTACTCCTGCAGCTGCACACCAGTCTGTTTATGTTTATTCCCAATGCTGCATGCATTAATAAACGTTATTTTAGTGCTCTGAAACACTTGCAGGATAAAAGGGAAGCTGTGACACCAGTGAAAGAGTAAAAGTGGATACATCTTAAAAATAGTGGCATATGTGTACATATGTGAGAGAGACTGTAACTTTTACTCCATGCTTCTCCTCTTAGGAGGTGGTGATAGCAAGTGCTGTAAGGACACCGATTGGATCTTTCCAAGGATCTCTTTCGTCTTTGCCAGCCACTAAACTTGGTTCCATTGCAATTAAGGGAGCAATTGACAGAGCAGGTATATGTAAAGATTTTTTCTGTGACAAAGAAAAGCTGAAGTGGCTCAAAACAGTACCAGTCTGTGTCTTCTATATTGCTTGGTAAACAGAAGGTCCCGGGTTTTTTTTTCTCCTGTGGCACTCTTAAGTCTTTGGCTTCTTTAAACAGCTTATTACAAGAACTTGAACACTAGGGCTGTTGCAAGAGATGCCTCACAGCAGGAGAGAAGGCCTCTTCTGTCTGGTGGCAGCTAGCTGTGGCCTTGCCTCGCCCCTGTTAAACAAATGAACAAAACTGTTTAGACATAATTGTGGCAGGTGGAAAGACTTGTGCATTTAACCATCCATGGAAATTGAGCTTCTCAGGTGGCTAGTGAGAATTGGAAATGTTTCCTTTAGTTAGCTAACTGTTCTGCAGGGTAAGAAAGGAATTCTTTTCTGTGTGGGTCACCAGTTCACTGTGGCCCATTAATATGAGGGGAGAGATTTGGGGTGCACCCAACAGGGGCCTGTGTGCTGCTTTTGGCATTCAGGTTGGACGCGGCACGTTTTGTCAGTCTTTGGTAGAAAACTTAAATGGGAAGCTTTATGAAAGGGAGTTACATCTTCCATGCAAAAAGTCCTGAATCTAACCAATTCTGTTTTATAGGTATCCCTGCAGAAGAAGTGAAAGAGGCATATATGGGAAATGTCCTGCAGGCTGGACAAGGACAAGCTCCAACAAGACAGGCAGTCTTGGGTGCAGGTATTGGTTCTCTGGATTCTGGGGTTAGTTTTTCTGTCTTTATGTAGACAGTGTAGGTTATTGAGCTATGAGTTAAAGCAGAGTGGTGCCCAGCCTTTTGTCAGGCAGTCTGTGTACGCTCTTTCCCCCGTGATGAGTGACCGGTGTTGCTGTACTCATGTCGGTGGGCCTAATTGTGCATCCACAGGAGTCCCTTTTCATATGCACAGTGGATGTTCCTGCCCACAGTGTTTGGTGTTTGCAGAACCTGGGGAAGACGATACCAGAGACCAGGCTGCTACTTCCAGAGCACTTTATGCTGATGATGGATGCTGCTGTTTGAATCTTTTGTGAAATAGACTTCTTTTTTCTTCAGTATATCATTACTGTTAAGCCTTATTGGGTAAGGGGTCAGTGAGTTTCCTCAGAGTATGTCATTACACTCATCTTCCCAGGGAGTCTGGAATTGTCACTGGAAGAATTCACTCTATGATGTTAACTGCAGCACGAATGTTATTGGGGTGCAGGAATTATTTTCTTATCCCTTTTGCTGTGGGGATGGGATTCCATACCTTAGCATGACTCTAGGAAAATCTGTGGGTTAGGGGAGAACTGGATACTCTCTTGGCTCTGGCCGTGTGCTTTTTGAAAGAGAAGGAGCTGCTTCTGTCTGAGGCAAAGGGGTGAATATGGCTCTTTTCTTTCCCCTGGTTAGTTTCCACATCTCGCTGCTGGCCTGGAGGCGATGAGCTGGTAGCAGAGCCATAATACTAGAGAGCAAGCCTAGGGTAGAGGCAGTGATGCAATGGCCTTCAGCCAAAGCTGCCCACAGCAGAGCCCAGAGCTGTTGTAATGAACAATAACAATAATACCTCAATAATAACTGTGTGAATAACACTGACCCCTTGCACTTTTGGTTTTGGTCAGTATTGCATGTGTGTAGAGTCCCTTTACTTCTGGGATCTGTTTTGTTGCCAGTTGCTAAATTCTACAGCTTGTTTATGCCTTTTCAGTCTTGAATGCTTCTTAGAGGCAGGGACTGGGGCGTCAGGAGGAGGAATCGTTCTGGAGTTGCTTCCCTGATCTTCTGTCTTTCTGATTCTTCACTTGCTTGCTCCTTCCTCATGGGTCTGTTGTTGGAAGGGAAGAAACAGCAAGAGTCTCCAAGAAGGATAGTAACTAGGGGTGAAGGTAGATAAATTGCTGTGCCAGGCTGAATAATGCAAGCTAGACATCCTGGGCTTAGATAACAATTGGTCCCATATTGCTGGAACACCAATAAAGTGTTAGCCTACCCTTTAAATAATACAGTTGTTTGTACAACTTCTTTGACTCAGGTCTACCAATCTGCACTCCTACTACCACTGTCAATAAAGTCTGTGCTTCGGGAATGAAGTCGATCATGATGGCAGCACAAAGCCTGATGTGTGGGAGTCAGGTATGTGAATTTAGTGTTTTATGGAAAAAACACACAACTGATGTTGTAGATCCTGGCCTACTAATGAGTCTTTGATTTGGGACTGTGTTTTGATTTGGGATAATAAAGCTAATCAGTGAGGTTTTGTTTTGCTTATGCAACCTTAATTTTATAGTCAGGTAAGTGTGTTTTGGTTTAAAAACAGAAAAAAAAATTGTAAGTATTATAGTTTGGAAATTGTCAGATGTACTTTTAGAGCTAAGCAGGTAAGGTGGTTTTTTTTTTTCTTTTTTGAGTATTTACGTACTCTCTCTACTGCTCCGGCCCCACTCCCTAAAAAATAGCTAAGGGAATTTTCAAGCTTTCTGGTTTGAAAAACTGAAGAAATTTTTATAGACTTAGTTTTTGATGAAACACAGTTAATCTTGACTTTCAGACACTTTAAACACTTAAATGAATTAAATATACATATTAAAGCAATGTTATTTCCAGGTACATTGAAGGCGTTTCAGGCTTTTTTTTTCAATTGTTTTGGAAGAAGCAGAATCTATTGTTGCTGAATCAGCGTTTCCATGGAACAGAGCTTGATGGAGGGGAACTGGTCATCCTTGTCACCTGTGTTCTAACATTCTCTGTACAATGGGGAAAACCAGTATCACTTAGTGGGAGAATACACCACTTTCAGCAAGCTGTTAAATTCTGTGCAGCAAAGAATATGGGAGAAGTCTGAAAGTGAAGAAAGACATTTCAATTTTGTTTTCAATTCCATACTCAGAAGTGTTTTGGCAATGTCTGCCCTTCTCTGAAATGAAAATATTGTCAGTTCAATATGTATTTTTGGCTTACAAAGTAAGTGGCTCCTAAATGAGAAGTGTACTTACTATTCTTTTTGTTTGTTCCTTCTGTGAAAATAACAGTGTAGCTGAGTCAAGCAACTGCTTATTGCTTTGGCCTTGCTCTGCAGAGGTCGGCACTTTTGTCCAGTGTCTGCTGAAGTCAGTGGAAGTCTTGTCACGGGACTTTGGACGAGGCCCAGTATGTCTGTGTAAACAGCTTCATTTGGATTTGGTACTTTACATCCACTGACTTTGAGAGTGGTTGTGCACTTGGTTGGTTTGACAGATGCAGGCCATGAGTTTTGAAGAGAACTGGAGTTTTCAGCTGAGCTGATCATACACGCTGTGCTGCCAGTCTTGGCAAAAGCGGAGACTTGGCCAGTTATTAATCTCTTAAGTTATGGGAGGTTGATATTTGTTTTCCCTGGTTGCGGACGGTGAGGTATCTGTGGTATGAAAGTCAATGATAGTTCCCAGTGGCTTGAGTCAGTGTACGTCATTGTATGTACAATTGTATTACCTCTGTCTCCAAGTCTTTCACTTTATGGAATGGAAATGCCGGGGACTCTTGTTCCTCTGATCTATTGCTGCTTCTATATCTCAGCTGCCTTTTGGATTTATCTGCCTTTCTCATTTTTTCTTCTCTCTCTCCTTTTTTCTTCTCTTTATTACTTCATGTCACTGTTTGTGGATCTAGATAATAATCTGTTCTGAACCAAACCATTACTTCTCTGAGTCTTAATTTAAATGGGGAAAAAAAAAAAAGCTTTAATCTTTTTCTTTCTTAGTGCTTTTTTGATGCAAAATATATTTTTGTATTTATATTAACAGCACTACTGCACTCTCAAAGACCTACAGTGCTGTGTTTGTATTTTTCTTGCACTTATCCATATTTCAAATATGGCATTAAATACAACTGTGTCTCTTCTTGACATCCTGAGATCCTAGAAATTGGGGGGGCATAGCCAGAAGAACAGTAGGTATATCTGTGGTCCTTACAGCTTTGCTATTTGGAGGTTTTTTGTTTTGCTTTGTCTCAGCTTGAGAAGTATACTAATTTATAAATAACCATAGTGATTCAGCTTAATTCAAGTTCAGTGATCATTAATTGTTAATGTCTGCTTTTTTGCTGGCTTTTTCAGATGATAAAACTGTATTGTAAGTGATCTCTCTTTACATAGTGAGATGAAACAAGATTACGTAAAACTGCAGGTAGTTGAACATCTCTGTCTCTTGTTGGTCTCTTAGATTCTGACTGTTGCTTATTCTGTAGGGATACGAAGCTGCTAATGAAGAACAAAATTGAGAAATTTACAGAAAAATAAACTAAAGTAAAATTTATAACAGTATCTTGGAAGCTTTTGAAGTGCAAGGAGCTGACCTGGCTCTTGCAACTTTCTAAAATTACATATGAGACTAAAGTCCAGTTGTTCTGTCAGGGTGGATTAACTGTCTTCAGCTGTTGTTCCTGCTGTTTGCTTTTTAAATGCATAATATATTTTTTTCATCTTTCTCTAAGACTCCTCAGAAATATAAAGCATTCATGTTTAAGCTTTTGCTAATACTTATTGCTACAAGAAATTGTAGAGAACACACTGCTTTTTAAATAATTTTAACTTGTCTCCTTTGAGCAGGATGTAATGGTTGCTGGTGGAATGGAGAGCATGTCTAATGTTCCCTATACAATGAGCAGAGGATCAACACCTTATGGAGGAGTAAAGCTGGAAGACCTGATAGTAAAAGATGGGCTTACAGATGCTTATAACCATATCCATATGGTAAATACTCCTGCACAGTACTAAAGTGTCAACCATAGACCTGATGCAGCTTTGGAGAGCTTGCTTACAATTATTCTGAAACTATTTCATCTAGCAAACCTAGAAATGAGGAATAATGTTAATGGAGGAGGAAAAAATCTTCAGTTTCCAGGCTTCCTGCAGTAACTGTAACGGAGAGGCTAGACAGAAAACCAAAGCAGAATAGCAAATTGTGTGTTAATATTTATCTGCCTCTGAAGTCTGAATAGCCTAGAGCAGAGATTTTAAAAAAAATAAAAATTCTGCCACTGATAGGTTGCTGTTGCTCTATCTGTGGGAGAGAGCAATGGAGTTACTTGGTGTCTTTGAGGGTACAGACTCTGTATGGTTCAGCAGGCTCTGGTGTTTATTTTCACTCTCCCGACGTACATATCTTAATCTTTTGATCATATATATAATATATATATAACATATCTTAATCTTTGATCAGCTGGTAACTTAAATTGGACGAACACCTGCAAACTTAGGATGGGTTTGGAAAACAGCTGATAGGAAGATAGTGAAGAACAGTTTGAAATGAGAATGACTGCTTTTAGTTTACAAGTATTTCTGACATTTGCCTGTGGTGATTCACAACTGTAGGGCGTTATTGATTGATCAGTTAATGTTCTTGCTGCTCTGCAGGAAAACATCTCATGAAGAATATTCTACTGTCACCCATATATTTGATACAGACCTCTGTGTGTGATTTATTCTTTTTGCAGAATTCTTTTGCAGTCTTCTGTGCGCTCTGCTTAGGCTGTTGGTTGAAATCCACTCACACATTTCAGCTAAAATGGATTCTGATTGTGAGGATTTTTACAGGAATGTAAATAGTGGCTTTGCTAGTTCCTGTGTGTGGGGAAAAACTCTGGGAGTTGGTTGTAATACACAAAGTTTTAATAGATTCAGACAATATTTCAAAACTTCTTGTCTTTATTATAGCAGCTGTAGGTTGCTTGGAAAAACCTTAACAGTCTGTGTGAGAACAACCAGGAAAGCATATCTGGTGCCTTTAGGAACTTGCTCTAGTCTGTGTTTGGCAATAGACCAACTCGCTGGTGCTACAGAGACTTTAAATTCTTGAACTGCATAGAAGTGAACTTGCCTGTTTGAAGGAACGTGGTACTAAAGGGTTTTGTGTTGATTCTTTGAGTTTTCTACAGAAACAAGTTGGAACAAAACCTGTTTAAGAACAAATCTTTCAGGTTCACTAAATAAGTATTTATTTATTTATTTATTTTTAATTTTGTCAACAGGTATTTAGGCAGTGTTGGTAACGAATTATGACTGTATAATTATGAGTGACTTTTATATAAAATGGCTTGATTCACTCTAGTTATTTCATTCCAGTTATTAGACAAAAGGTATACATGCTTTTGTTTGTACAGTTTTTAGAGTATCAGATCCTGAAGGCCAAGTAAGCCCTGTGCGTTGATCTGCTTTTGTAACCTTTGGAATAGGCAAGCTGATAATGGAATGAGAACACAAGTAAGGTGATGTGAACAGACTGTTCTGTGGGGGGACAATGATCTTCAGTCTCTGAAGACCTCAGCCCTAAGCACTTTAAAACTTACTTTTGCATGCAGTTTTTTAACTTTAAAAAAAACCTTGTAAGGGAGGTTCCTTCATGGCTTTAATAATCTAGATCAAGAAAGCATTTTCTAAATCTGAAGTTCATATTCCAACACCAGAAGTTACTGTTTGATCATTACTGTGTAAATTAGAAATGGACAGCAATTATTAGTCACATTCAATTCTGGAAATCTGCTGGTTGAATTTTTTCAGCTACATTTCTACTTCACACCTCTAGAAATACCAAACCTAACATGCCTGGTTTTCTTCAAGGGCAACTGTGCTGAGAATACTGCGAAGAAGTTTACTATTTCACGAGAGGAACAAGACACTTATGCCATCGGCTCTTACACTAAGAGCAAAACAGCCTGGGATTCAGGAATATTGAAAAATGAAATTGTTCCTGTTACCATTTCAAAAAAAGGTATTATGGAAAGGTGTGATAAAATTAATTGTGCTTCTCATGGAAAGCTGTAACATTGTCTGTGTTTAGTGAAAATTATGTTTAAATGTGCAGATCTCATGAACACACGCACACACATGTATATATGTATGTATACATATGTATACGTATGTATACACAATGTATGTGTTTGTATTTTAGATTTAGCTAAGAATTTTCTGTTATGCAGAATTTCTTATGAACAGCAGTGACCTGTGATCTGGTTTTATTTTTTAATTTTTCTTTGATGTTACATACTGTATCTTCCTTTTCTATGCAAGTGGAAGACTAGATGCTGAACTTAGCTAGTATAGCTGGAGGACATCTGTGTTTTAAATTCCTTTTTAATTACTTTAAAGGTATATTCTCTGTCCCTTTTCATTCAGCCATGAGGAACTATAAATGGATTTGCTGTGAATAAATGGGATTAAAGAATTTTTTTTTTCAGTTTTCATAAGCACATTTTTTGACATGCATAAATAAGTTTACATGTTTTTACTGAAATAAGTTGTTTAAATAAGGCAGCATTTAATCAAAGTACAGTGTTAGAATGTCTTAAGAATGGACTGTACTATGAAAGACTAAACTAAATCTGAATTTCAGGAAAGCCAGATACAGAAGTGAAAGAGGATGAAGAATACAAACGTGTTGATTTTAGTAAAGTTCCAAAGCTGAAAGCTGTTTTCCAAAAAGAAAATGGTAAATATTGTAAAATCAACTGCTTAATTTTTTGCGTAGTTCAAAGAGACTTTGTGATAGTGAAGTGTACTGTTCACAAGAGCTTGAATGCCCAGCAGTAGTCCATTAACTTTTAAATGTCTGCTAAGATAAAGAAATGTGCTTCACAACATCGTGAACTGACTTGGATTAAATGATGCTCCAAGAACCTGTAAACCAGTGAAAACCTCTTTTGGACATTTCATTTAAAAAGACTGAAACAGATTGGCTTCAGTTTAGCTAGTGCCTTGGTCTCCACTCAGTATACGCTCTCATTTCACTGGGAGTTGGAGTGTCTCTACATGGTTGCCTGTTACTTCCCCTGAACCTGTAATTGATAAATCTTTCTGGCTGAATCAAAGCTGCCACTCATTCACATTCCTTTTTGAGCTGGAATTCTGTTGCCAGCAACACAGCTGACGTGGAAGGCATGATCTAAACCATCACTCGGATAAAGATAGGAAGTTTAATGAAACTAAACCAACTCATTTTTAGTTACCTTGATGCAACAGATACCACCATATGTTTAAGGCCCTAAGGTGGGAAAAAAAAAATTATTAACAGGATATACCTGAGCTATATCATGCTTCCCCCTCAGTTTAGACAATGCTTTACCTTTTCTAGGAACAGTTACAGCTGCTAATGCCAGCACTCTGAATGATGGAGCAGCTGCTTTGGTGCTGATGACTACAGAGGCAGCCAAGAGACTGAAAGTCAAACCATTGGCGCGGATAGTAGGTAAGATTTTTCTTTTCTAATCTTTGAGTACATTCCTGGAAAATGCTCCCATAGCACGCTCTCGGACTGGGAGTCCTGTTTGGATGGTTATCTGATGTTTGTTGGACAGAAAAGGTGAGCTCTGAGGCATTATGGCAGCATCTTCTCAATTGAAATGTCAAGTGCTGTACCAGCATGCTTTTGATCATAAACAGTTTTCTATATGGAATAATATTAAATACATGAAAATGTTTTTATGTGGATCACTTAAGGCACTAAACTTTAGGTGTATCTATTTCATGGACCACTACATTCAGAATTTTTCTGTCTTGACTGGGTTTGCTGCTTGTACAAGTAAAAATAATGTATGGGAAAAACAAAAGGTCTTTAAGCGGCTTTTGCAATTTTTACAGCTTTTGCAGATGCTGCTGTTGATCCTATTGACTTCCCAATTGCACCTGCACATGCTGTTCCCAAGGTAGGAATAAAACTGAGTGTTTTTTCAAAAACAACAAACTTCCCTAGCACTTGATCGTTTGCTCATCCCTCAGTGGATCTTCCTGTAATTAGGATTGAAATTACAATTACGTCGTAAATACAAAGAACACATGTTTTCCAGAGGATCAAGGCAGGAATTTTCAGAGTAACAAATTTCTCACACCTATTTTAAATTAGAACATTGTTTCATACTGCTTTCACAAACTTTGGGTTTGTTTACACTTCTGAAGCTCTGCAGCTAGTATGGCTAAAAGGCAAAATAAATACGGTTATACCAGTAGAGACTAGTTCAACAGGGAACGGGAGCCAAGCGTATGGCGTGAGGCAATACTGTGTCGCTTTAAATGTACTTCCTGTACTGACTGTAGCAGCGGTCTTAGTATAGTGTGATGAGAATATACTCTTCGGATAGGGTACTCCATTTCTTCTTTTGTGAAAACTGAAGTTTGTGCTTCAGTACCTCAATTTTGCTTTTTCCCATCTGACAAAGAGGTTTTGAAATGGGAACTTGAATCTCTTGCTTGGTATAGTGTAGGGACTGTGGACAACCTGAGTCACCCACTTCAAAATAGACCTAATTATTTCTGTAATTAGCTTCCTAATTTTTTAATAGTAGTAATTATTTTTATTATTACTTCTAGATTCTAAGTGAGACGGGCCTGAAAAAAGAAGATATTGCAATGTGGGAAATCAACGAAGCGTTCAGTGTCGTGGTGCTGGCTAATATTAAAATGCTGGGTATTGACCCACAAAAAGTAAATATTAACGGAGGTGCTGTCTCTCTTGGACATCCAATAGGGTAGGTAGATACACGCTGGTGTTTGTTCTGCACTGAGGCATTGTTTTCTAGACAGTGCTAACGTATTTACCTTTATTCTCAAATTTAGTGCAAGTAGGAAGGGTAAGAGAAACTTGCTAACAAGTACAAAGCGATTTAATTCAGGTGTTAAATTTCAAGGTACCTTGAAAAGAGCAGGATCCCATTTTTCTCTTCAGAGTTATCACCTACTTTTATAAAGAGCTGGCTTGTTACCATAGCTATGTGGATTTATGAAGTATTTAAACCAAATCACTATTAACATGACAGAATAACCTGTAACAATTAACCAAGTAGTTAAGGCAATGAAATGTACAGGCAAACTTCTGAAAATAGCTAAGGATATGGTACAGGGACTTCTATTTTTCTTACATCAGCAAAGTGAAATTCCAGGTCCTGTCAAAGCATTTTTGGCAATGTCTCCTAAGTCCCTGAGCTCCTAATGCAGCAGCCAGGGACAGTCTGGGGGATGCTAGTGGGTCTTTTGTTTGATGTACTGTCACCTGGTTAGAGGAGTCGGATCACCTGCTGTGCTTCCCAGCAGCTGAGGTACATCCCAGTAATCCTCCCTGAGGTGATCATCCTGCAGGGTCTGGGTCTCTGAGGAGAAACGCATTTCAAATACTCTGACTAAATATAGATGGGAAGTATTCAGCGTACATCAGGAACAAGTAGGAGTACTTCATGGTTCCTAAAAAGCTGTAATCCAGGCATAATCCTACAAGACATGCTGACATCTCCTTTGGAATATCAGCTGCTTCTGATAAGGAAATATGATTTGTTTGTTTTTGTTTTTGTCTTAAAAGTTAATTTCAACAGTCTAGTGACAGAATTTAAATGTCTGATTTTGCACATTATGTGGGTCAGAGTAGGATACTGCAGTATATCCAGTCGTAAGCAAATAAGAAACTGTTTGAAATTAATCGTTAGTATCAACTTGGTTTTTGTGGTAGATGTGGTACCTTCTTTGAAAGAGCTTTGCTACACGTAGGGTTACTTCATAATACACAGACTGACTTAGAGGAGATTTGCTTTTCCAGAAGAAACTTTATCTAAACATGGGAGTTTTTGCTTGTATATGTATAAGATTGTTTGTTAAGTCCTGTAGCTAGAGAAAAATAACCTGTGTTGCATCTAAATACAGATGAAAGGGTTTGATTGGTCTTTTTGGTGGTGGTTTTTTCCCCTCCAGCAACTCAGTACTAATTCTGCCAACTGTCCTGTGTGGGTCAAATTAAGAATTTCCTTTAAACTAACTATATACACTTTTTTTTTCTTTTATTTAGAATGTCTGGCGCAAGAATTGTTGTTCACATGGTCCATGTGTTGAAACAAGGACAATACGGTCTTGCAGGAATTTGCAATGGAGGAGGAGGTGCTTCTGCAATATTGATAGAGAAGCTGTAGGTCCAAGTAGCATTGGAAACAAAGCCTTAAACACTCTCTGATCAAAATAATGAGTGGTACCTGTTACATCTTATTTATCAGTAAGTGAATGAATATCTTAACTGCTATTCTGAAATTTCTTAAAGCATCACTGATTATTGATACAGACAACTGGGCTTTTATTACTTAAGACTCAGTGCAAGTTTTTATACAGTACAAATAAATGTCAAATTCTGATAATGTCTTGAGCCCTGACAATAAATATTGTTTGCTAACTGTGGCTCCTCTGTCACTGACATATGGTTTCTCCAATGCCACTGAAAGTGAATTTTCTTGGTAAAACTCACACAGGTTGCTACTAGAAGCAGCTAGTTTCTTACTGACTTGTTGCTTCATTTTTCTAACTACTGAGTGATTTTAATGGAAAAAAAATAACTTTACTCAAAAGCTGTCTTTCTGCTGTTGCATACCTCAAAGCCAGGTTAACTGTAGAAGAGGAGCCCTGCCGTAGCACTCACCCAGCCTGACTTGGGGTGAGGAAGACGGGGTGGTGGAACTTACACATGCAAGTGCTAATAGGGCCTCAAAACGCTGCCGTTTGTTTTTGTTCTTTCCTACCTCTGTCGTGTACGGTTCTGTCAATAGGCTTTTAAGTAGCAGCAGATTCAGGATGGAAACGGCCCAAACTGCTGTTCCTGCTTCTTCACTAGGAGCTGCACAACGGCTGTCTGTGCTCTTGAATTCACAGTTAAGTTTTCAGGAACAGAGGGTTCAGCATTCACATCGCAGGTATGGGGAGACAGGAAAATCCTTTCCTGGAATGACTCTTGTTCAAGACTTCAATGAGAAGTTCATGCAGTTTGTTTGGCAGGTGCTTCACCAGAGGGTGAAGATCTGTTATTTCACCTATTCCTGCCTCACGCTTTTCACAAAGGAAAAATATCAAACAGTTAACTGGGATTTAGGAAAACTGCTTTCTGATTTTGACACTAATTTCAACAGAAGGTAATCTTTACCCACTGATTGTCCTTACATTTCCCTCCATAAAGTAGGGGGAATAGATACTTTGACTGGGATGGGGTGGGAGCTGTTTCTTCTGGGAAGGAACGTACTTGTAGACATAGCAAATTAATAGTGGGGTTTAATGCTACACACTAAGCAAACTAACCTTTGTTTGTGCTCTGAAAATTATTTGCTGTAAGACAGCAGCTTGGAACTGATGATGCTTCTTCCTTTGAAAGTGTTAAGTGACCTGATCATACTGAAGATGTGAATTACCTGAATTAAGACAGACAGACAATGGTGGCTGGGGGCTGTCCCATGAAAGAGCTATGCTATGTTTCAAATAGCAAATCTATTTAAAAATATCAGGTATCAACTGTCAGAATATCATTAAGCATAAACTGCCACCATGTAGCAAAAAGAAACTTGTTTTGCCATTCCTACAATTGCTGCTGTTAGAACTTAGTGTTTAATACTGAACTCTTCATCTAAAAAAAAAAAAATGACTGATTGTCCCAGATTCAGCTGGGATAGAGTTAATTTTCTTCTGAGTAGTGGTGTAGTGCTGTGTTTTGGATTTAGGATGAAAATAATGTTGATGCCACATGCTGAGCAATGCTTACACCAAGTCAAGGACTCTTCAGCTTCTCCTACTGCCCTGCCACTGAGGAGGCTGGGGGTGCACAAGAAGCTGGGAGAGGGGGCACAGCTACAGCCAAAAATGTACTGGCTAGGCATCACTTGTTCTGTATATTCTTTTATTGTTATTTTCCCTTCCTTTTCTGGCCTTATTAAACTGCCTTTGTCTCAACTTACGCGTTTTACTCCAGTTCTGGGATCTGTGTGGTGTTTAAGTGGCTGCTGGGTTAAACCACAACACTGATCAGCTTTTCAAGCAAGACACACAATTTTTTATTAAAATGAAAATATTTATTCAAGCTGTAAATGCTATGCAGTATTTAATTATTGGATGGGTTTAATATAAACATGTACTGCATAATATTGGTTCCTTAGGAATCCTTGTATACCATCTGAAACATTGCCCTGTTGCTGTACAGATCTCTTGCAAGAAAACTTGCATTTTTTTAAGACCTCAACAATTTGAGAACAACGGAGGAAATACCAGTAGAAAAAATCGTGCAGTACTGGAGCAAGGCTTAGTGTGGTAACTTTCACCCATGCTAATTATTACTAAAATGGAGGCTGAGCTTCTCCTGTACCTGTTTTGAAGTAAGTTTGTATAACAGCTATGACAAATTCTATGTTAAAGAAAGATTAGATGCAAATTGTGCCATGTCTGGCTAAAAGCATAAATGATACTAACAAACGCTTTCTCACCAGTACAGATGACAGTTAAAAGAATTTGCTTTGGCACTAGGACACACTGAAATTCTTGTCTGGCTATCACTACAGTTTCATACTCGGGGTATGAATACGGGGGCTAACCCACAACGAAGTATGTTGTTTGAAAACAGCTTTTACAATCAAACAACATCCGATGCAGCAAATACTGTAAAGAGATGAGACGGATCCAAATTCAAGTTCTTCTCTGAATGAGCGGCTGGGAAAAGCTTTATTAGATGAGAAACACTTTTGGAGGTTTTACTGACCTTACCTTTAGTTACTGGTATTTTTGTTAACTCATTCAAAGCCTTACAATCATGGGTTTGACAGTTACGAGAACAGAGTGTTAGCACAAGCCAGCTGCCTCTGAAGGTGAAGTCCCTTTGGGTTCAACAAGACAAGGGGAAGGGGCCAGGGTAGCTGTCTGTCAGAACAGTGAGCTACAAACGCAGCCTTCACATTCACGACCTTTTCACAAACTGGCTAACCGGCTCAGGTGGGTGAGTAGAGAATGCAGCAGAACACAGACAACGTGGTGTAACAAGAAACATACAACTTTTCTTACATTACATTTATACAAATTTACAATTTTGCAAATTAAATGGCTCTATAATTACGCAAGTGCTTTTTCAAAAATAAACATATACCAAGTCAATGATATTTACACTTAGCAACCTGCTTCAGAAACAGCATGATTTTGCTATAAAGTGAAACTTCAGTGCACGGAAAGTGCAACTCACCCTTTAGAATTAACTTCTCTTCCCATGCAAAACCCCAGCATAACACCACCTAACTTTAGTCACAGTTCAACTATTTTTTTTTTTTTTCATTCATCATAATGCAAAGACAACAAGAACTTGTCCACATCCATTCCTGCTGGAAAAGAATTTGGTAGCTTCTTTTTCTGTAGGAGAGGAAAAGAATAGTTGTGTTAAATACAGAGAACCCGGGGCTGCAGAAGAGTCTGTAAGCATTCCTTGCTTCCTCATCCTTCCATCTACTTTGTAGACGTGACTGCACAAAGCTCACCCAGCAAGCACACGCTTACGTTCTGCCCCCAGGGTGGAAGCGGCACAGTTACAGACAGGAGCAGCTGGAGCTCTCAGCTCCAGCAGGAGCCCACACAGAGTTCAGACGGGCACAGCCTCTTGGCTCTTGTCACACATGCAGTACAAGTGAGCAAGCGTTTTCCAGCTGTAGTATTTCAGGAGTGCACTACAACTAAGCATGGTGAATTACACAGTTACAGTGTCTCCTTTTTGATTATTTACATACATCGCCTTTTCATGGCTCACACCTTTGTTATTTGCCATTAAATGCCCAAGTCAAAGGCATGGTGCTGTAGACTGACTGGGAATACACAAAATGGGGATTCCTAGTCCTGGAGGTAAAGGAGGATGCAAGGATAGCCTGAATTTTAGTAAGGCCTAGTTTGAGTCTGGCCTAATTCCTACATTCCACCTAGAAACTTAGTCTGAATTTAGAATTTACAATTTAGAAACTCATTCATGTTTTAAGAGAAATAATTTGATTTTCGTAAGTATGTGCAGAAAGTCAGTAGGATTTACTTGTGTGTACCTATGTGAAGATATGCTAATCTTACGAAAACTGTTAGTAGTTCAGAGTAGGATCAGCAGGCAAAGTTATTAAAAGTGACAAATAAAAACAGAACCTCTGAACCATCCCACTATAGATAATATATAGACTTCTAATATATATCTAGTATTTTAAATTAAGAAGTAAATGCCTGTACTTGCCTTTATTTTCTTCTTTTTTGATGGTGTTGGAGAACTTTGAACATCTTTTCTATTTGCAGAACGAGAATTTCTCTCGCCCTCATTCAAGTCCTCTAGTTTCCTTTTCTTTACTGTGCTCCTTAAAGATCGGAACTGCTGAGTATTGTCCTTCAGGGGGGTTGCGCTGCTAGTCCTTGCGATAGCCGCCCGTGACAGTATCATCAGCGTGTGAGCGGCCATACTGACACTATTTTCGCTACCTGTCTCGCTAGCTGGGCTGCAGGCAGGCAAGTCTGGCGTTGCAGGGGGTACCATTATTCTGGGGGTCGCGCTGTCCTCACTGAAGCGCCGACAGGTTGGTGTCCGTACACTATCTGTAGTATCTTCTGTGTGCCTGTCCCCAACTCCGGAGGGCGTACGGGGTACTGGCAATTCTCCATTTTCAACTGTTTTACTAGGCGGGCTGTGCCACTGAATGTCTTGCAACATTTCCACACATTGTTTAGTGAATGGACTGGACAGGCAAAGGCCTTGGTTGGAAACTTTAGCAGCTTCTCGCTTTGGCTCCTTTGAAGACAAAGAAACGGACGCTGAGGATTTGCCATTCCCATTCGACAGTGACCCTTGCTTTTTGTTCAGCTCTTGCACCGAAGCAACTGTCTTCTCATTCCATAAGCTGACATTTTGTTGGCCATTTGAGAGTTTGGCAGTGTCCTGGGTCTTCTGTTTTTCATCAGCATCCCTTCGTAATTCGTTTTCTTTATTTGCTGTAGTCTTGTGGAAGGGATCTAATGGAAGCCCTGCAGTTGCCACCTTCCGCTCAGGCTGTGGCTCCTTTGCAGATGCGCTTCTGTTGCTACCAACTTCTGGCTTACACAGAATTCTAGGCAACGTTTTCTCTTTCTCTCTCTTTGCCACCTGTGCCTTAGTAGAGGATGATGCAGAATCAACAGCAAATGAAGTGCTTTCATTTCTTTCTTTTTGGGATAAATTCTTAGTAGTCTGAATTTGGGTGTTCCCTCCTGGAGCAGGTAGGATGTTATCAAAGCAAAGCACTCTCCTGTGACTTTCACTTTGTCTTGAATTTGAACTTGTGCTCTCTACTGGTGCAACAGGTAAGTTCTCCTCCACTTTCCTTCCTAGTTCTGCAGTGATTAGCTTGTCTGAATTTGCAGTCCTGAAAATGAGATGAACAGACTTGAGCAACACACTTTTTCTTACTAGGCAAGTTCATTTTAGCTGGTTTAAAGTCCTCACCTGCCCCTCAAAACAGCTGATTAAAGCTCTCTCCATTCTCTAAATGTAAATATTTTATCAACACACAACGACCTAGAGTAAGGGATGACAACTGCAGAAAGCTCAGAGAAGGCCAAAAAGGATGACAAAAAGGTATGAAACAGTCTGTACAAAGAACAGTTAGGTAGTCTGGAATGTTATGTCTGTGCCCTCTTCCTGGCTTATGCTGGATTTCTGAGAGAGGCTTCTGCATATTCATCTGTGCGAGTAAGAGTCTGCCCCTGCAGATAGGCCCTTATGGTTTATAAGAGGAAAAGTAAAATTAACTTTGGGATGGTAAATTGGGTACCTTTGAGATGATAAAGAAGGTACAGGTGGTAGCAGGAAATGTAACGTAATTTCTGCTAGCTTGGACTCTGCTCAATTTTTATTTGATGATTGAGACAAGTGAAAATGAACACAAAGCTGTAAAAAATTAACAGAGGAACAGTACCAGCAGAATTGTAGCCCAGGCTTGTCATTAATACATTGCTGCACCAGCACTAATACACATCTGCATCAAAACTCCTAGTGGAGAGACAGGAGGGGGGGGGGGGGGGGGAAAGAGGGGGGGTGGTACTGCTTATGCCATTGTTAAAAAGCTGTCCTCCTCCCAGTCAGTACAGTACAGAGAAATTTATGGCAGGAAAAAGAAAGCAACTTTGACCACATAGCACTACTGACCTTTGTGTTCGAGAGTTTGTATGGTTCGAAGGCTCAGCTACACTTGGTACCAGTTTTCCTGGAAGAACAGATGAAGCGTTAATAACTAGAGTATTTTGAGTAAACCATCTCACAGTTAGTACGACATGCAGACGTGGTGCTCAGGGACACGGTTTAGCGGTGGACTTGGCAGTGTTAGGTTAAGGGTTGGACTCAATGACCTCAAAGGTCTTTTCCAGCCTAAGCCATTCCATGACATTTCACCTGACAGAGAACCGATAAAGAAAAACCCAGCAACAAAACTCTGCAAATTTTTCGTGACTGTCAAATTTACAGATTAATAGATTAGCAAAGGTCACCAACTAAGTACAAACAAGAAGCTTGCTTGCTGTCTACACTTAGATAATACACGGGCCTGGCAAGACAAAACCAGTTAAGCTCGGCTTAAAAACGCACAGCAGGGATTTCTAAGTAGAAGGGAAATAACTACAGGGAACTCTCAGTTATCCATCAACAAACCAGAATGCAGACTAACTACACCATCCTAGCTTTTTTCTTAGCTTGCAACTTCAGTCTATATTCATTTTTATGTGTAAGCTTACTTTTTTAAAAAAAAAAAAGTAGATAGGCTAATTTATAAGTTGTTCTTATAACTAAATCTATTTCGTGTTTTCAATTATTTTTCTTTACTTCCCCCCAACACTGAGAAATTAATCTAACTCCAGTCTTGTTTCAATTTACTATTTAAAGAAGCAAGGTCTCAAATAAATATGCAAAGTGTACACCTGAAATAGGAAAGAGAAAACAGATAGAGTGCATTTTTTGTATAAATATGCAACCCTTCTATGAAATATATTCCTTAATAAATGCTTAGAACTGCTGACTCTTCTAATAACTTCTGTATTTCCATGTGGCTTCATTTTGATGGCAGCAGTAAACTGTATTTACAACCAATGAGATAAAAAATAACCAGAAATATAAAGAAAAGTACGTTTTTTTAACTGCATTAGAGCCTTGCAACATTAAATTTTCAAAATAAGCTTGATCTCAAATCTGGAATTATTTTATATGCTGGGAGTTTTATTTGTAAATTGAGCAAATATAGTTACTAATTACAGGTTACAGACCTCTCTCAAAGCTATCCCAGCAGTTACCTGGCAGAGGAGCACTGGTTTTTATAAAACTTTATTACTCAGAACTGACATGCCTGTAGAACCCCACTTTTCTTCTGCCCTTCTCAAGAATGCAAGGTGGGTACCTGTATTAGTCTTGTTTCTTGCTCCAGGAATCTTTTGTGATTTGGGAGGGATGGGAAGTTTTGGGACACTTCTGTTGCACACTGGATTAGCTACAGGCATATGTAGAACCTTGAAAGAATCATAATTTCCATTAAAATTTACCAGAAGACTCCTTATCACTTCAGCTTTAATTTTGAAAAGACAAAGATTTATTTGTGATGCGCTACCTGGCGGGTAGGTGCTGAAAACGTATTCCCGTTTTGTCCTACTACCGAGAGAGGTATCATTCCCACCATTCCTTGCAAAACAGGTTGTACTGGAGACGCAATTATAATGGCAGAACCTAAAAAATATCCAAATGTTAAAATTGTACAGAAACTAAAAGACTTCAGTGAAAAGAAAAGCTTCAAGACAGGATTTCTTAAAATTATACATGGTCAAACCTGTGGCAAGAAAAGCTCCGGCTTTTTAAAAAAATTCATGGTCCTTACTATATATCACTACTAGAAAACTGGGTAAGTAGCTATTATTTTTAGTTTAAATTGTATTCTTTAGTTAAATGAACCATTAAGAAATGGTTCAAACTTACGCTTGAAGTAAGTATAACCTATGTTAAGGCTTGAACTTTGAAGTAATTTATAAAAAAAACCCTGAAAAAGTAACATTAAATAGCTCAATTTGCTGCATAGCAAAAATTAACTATTATTGACATTCTATTCCCTACAATAACAATGCTCAAAAGTTGTTTGCTTATTTTTTTCCAGTGCACCCTTAGCACGTTCCCCTTATGAGCACACAAGAAATTGGGAAGGCCAGTTTTGTCTGTATGGAGCCATCTAAGGTATAGATATTCCTGGCTGGCAGGAGGTGTTAAATGTAGTACACAAAGACTTTAATTAATAGGTTTGAGATCAGCTATTAAAAAAAAATAAATAATAATGAAGCACAGTGAGACTTACTTTAGGCTATTTAACCCAAAGTCTCCACTTAACTATTTAAATCATCGTTCAAATAGATGTTTTAAATTAGTTTTGCTAACAGGTTGTAAGAGTGTCCAGCTGCCAGATAAACAGAAATTATAAAATAAGGAAACTATTATAGCACATTAATTGAAAAGTTAAAGAAAAATTGATTCCACACAGTTCTTCAGTTATATGAGCACCACCAGGAAAAATACCAAATGTAGACGAAGGGGCAAACTTCTATTTCTCTCCCTGTGAACAAAGCCTGAAGACGATAGTTGCATAAAGAAACCATAGTGATAGAAAAGGCCAGCACTCTCAAATCCTGCACACACTGTTGCGCTGACCTCTGACCACCACAAAATGACTAAAGAGAAATCCATGGATAACTCTGACAAGCTTTCAGTTTTGCAAAGAAATCTAAATGTGTTGATTATAACTGGTTCATAGCTGGGTTTAATATTTTAAAAAGCACTTAAAATTTTTACTACTATAGTAATAAAAATGCTTGCACCAGCAGAGATTTTATATTATGGAAATAAACAACGTTACACTTTTATATTTGTTTACATGTACTTCTAGTGTAGACTAGGTTTTTAAAAAATGAAACAAAACAAAACAACGAAGTACTTTTGGAAGGAGTATCTATACCTAGCCAATTATCTAAACTAAATAAAGGTACTCATAACACATAGGATTCTATTTATTACAGGAATCTTATTAAGACAAACAAAACAACCAAACTCTTTATTTATCTGAAACAATGGAATCTTTTCTAGTGTAAGCCAAAATACGCTTCCTAAATTTATCACTGTTAAAATTATAAAATTTAAGCTTCTGAAATACGAGGCTATTATTTTTCCAAGTAGCCTGGTCAATGACTCTTCATAATTTTTACTTTGTTTTTAGTAGCAACTAATGTACTCAAAAAATACAAAACTCCTGGCTAGTTTCAAGGGGAAAGATAGAGCAGTGTTTAAAAATGCAGTTTACTTTTAATGCACTTACAAAAAAACCCAATAAAAATGCTATATAAACAACACATTTTCAGTCGTTTTCTAATAATGAGATTACCTTGTGGGAAACCTGGGGAGACAGCCTGGTTTGCTGCAAATGTGCTGCTGGATCTAGGAGGAGTCCGTAACTGTTGTACAGCTGGAGCTTGGGCAGCAAGCGGCATGGAATTCCCAGGCAGTACGACGACATTTGACGGTGTTACAGCTGTGCCCAAGGCAGCTGGGTCAGTCACACAGGTGGCTATATAAAGGTTGTTTGAACTCCCAAAAGCTGTGCTTGTTGCTGGCATCAACTGGATAAATCCCCCTTCCTTGGAAAGATTAGTTGTACCTGCAACTGAAAAACCAGTGCAGTCTTCATTCTGAGTGCTAACTGAGGTGACCACGGGATCCTTAGGTCTCAGCACAAGAAGATTCTGCTCTGACAAAGCTGAATCCACATTTTTCTCTGTGTCTTCTGAAGTTAGACATTTGGACAGGCCTGCAGTTTTGGTTGGGGATTTGGCTGGAGAAGACAATATTATAGTTGGCAAATTTTCTCCAGTGATGCTGGAAACAGCATTATTTAACTCTGTGTCCGAAGACATAAACGGATCATCGCTGATTATGATCTTGAGGGACATTATATTAGAAGGATCAACATCCATTGGTTGACTGCTAGAAGACACACCACTTACACCTTTGGCCTCAGTACCCGACTCATCTGTTGAGGATGCAGTTTCTGGGAGAGGAGAATGGCATATTTCAGATGTAGGAAGATTATTTTCAGTGGATACTACAGAAATTTCTGTACATGCATCCTCACCAGAGGAGAAATATATATTATCAGCATCTACTTTTGTAGAGGATGAAGGTTCTTGCATTTCCCCTTGTGTTCCCTCTGAGTTCAGCAGTCCTGAAGGGAGGTTAAAATCTTTCTTACCAGGCTTATCAAGTGTATGCTGATCATTGGAATAAGGTTTGTTAGAAGTATCAACAACTTCAAGCTGTAATTCTGTTTTGTCAAGATCAGAAATCTTCACTGCAGATGTTGTAGCACAGTCTGACTGCAAACTCTGTTCCTGATGGTTAGAGTGGTGGCTAGAGTTCTCCTGTAAAATACTAGGTAAGGCAGCTGTATCGTTTGTTACAGCCTGTTCTTTTCCTGCATCTGCTGATGGGCTAGAAATCGATGAACTGTTTTTTCTCAAAGGTACGCTGTGGCCAGGGCTCCCATCAGAAGGGCTTTTACTAAGTGTTTTTTCAGGTAGTGATGTATCTGGTGATAAGTGACATTCACTTCCAGAATGTGTTTTGTTTTCACTGGCTGTAGTACCTTCAGCCAATGAAATCAAAGAAACCTGCGGACTACCAGAATGAACGTATTCTAAATTAGGACTACTTTGAGCACTATGACTTAGCGGACCTTTTCCAATTTCCATGGCTCTTTCACTGTCACATACTAACACAGAAGACTCTTTTTTATCATAAGAATCCTCACAGTGTTCATTACATTCGCTATCAGAACTCTGTCTCTTGTTATGTTCAGTCAAACCAGGCACAGAGTCAAAAGCTATTTCAAGCTCTCCAATATGTTCAGGGCTAATGGTTTTAAGTACTTCAGTCTGCTTCCTTGGTCTACAGTTTCCATGCAACTGTTCGTTGGTTGGATTTTTCTTAGCCATATCATCATCATTAATGCTGGTCTTCAAGGCACAGGATGCTTCTCCTAGCTGAAAACCTTTACAGGATAGTGATTCTCCAGAATTATCACCTGTAAAACAGAGAATATATTCATTCCATAATTATTAGAATGGATGATCCTTTTACAGTACTTTAGAAGCAACTTATCAGTTCAATGGAAAACTGTTTCACATGAAACTAAGTGGGAATAATGCTACTCATCCTTACTTTCAAGCTGAGTGGAAAGTATATTAAACGTATACTTAGATTTTGCACATTAGGCAATCTGGCACATCAGTTTGTACATAAATAATAAGTCTAAATATAATAAGCAAATGGCTCAAGTCACTAAATCAGATTTCCAGGAGCACAAAAACCATCTCAAGATAGAGAACTCCTGGCTCTATTTCTCATATACTTTCACTAAATATCTGCTACCGATGGACTACTGTTAAGAACGGGTAGACAGACTGAACATACCTTTTGTTCAGAGCAAGAATTTGTGTATTAATTAACCAATATATTACAGAATAGAGAAAAAAGATTAATATCGTTAGGTGTAAAATATTATCTTTATGTGTTTCACAATGAATATTGCAAGTACCTCTGTTATGAAAAAGGAAAGAGATTTGCAGATATTCTAGTTTCATTTAGGAGCTTCTCAAGTAGAACTTGTAAGTTCACTGATGGACCACCGTTAAATTGAATAGACTGAAACTTTCCAACAGACTAGGCAGACCTGTATGTTCATGCAGTGTAAATGTCAGATTGGATATTACCATTGAAAACAAAGATTTTGAAATGCACTAATTGTCTAAAAATATTTTCATAAGGAAAAGTGAACAGATTAGAAGAGATCTTAAAGAAAAAAAAACACCTACATCTACTAGTTTCTTCTGTTCCTAAAGAACTCTCAAGTGTTTCCAGGTTATCCTCATCCACCAGGATTGCATTTTCTACTCCACTCTGACCAGAAACACCAGCAGGTAAGTTCTTATTTACCTTGCTCTTTCCTATTTTCAAAATAAAGCATGAAGAATTACTAAATATGTCATTTTACACACAAACGAGATTATTAAATTTTAAACGAAGCATAGAGATTTCAAATTCAAGAAATGTGATCCTAAACTCAAAGAACTATTTGTTTATATTCATTACAAATCTAGAAATAGCATAGAAACATCCTTCTATTTTATATGAAGATACCTCTGATCAGACAAATAAAAAAATTCACAACAAAACAGAAAAACAAATACAAACTTTAGACCAGAAGAGTCTACAATAATAGCAATAAAACAATCACTGAGCCAGCACAAAATCAGTGTTCCAGCCACAAGAAAATGCTGTACTTTTGGTCATATATAAACGTATCTAAAAATCTAATTCTGAATTGAGGGACACAGATGTCATACAGTCCATTTCTCTTGCAAAAGAGGCCTACTGAATCACCTTTGCTTCTTCAAGCAGTACTTAGGAAAACTCATCATGATGAGTAACGGTACAGTTGAGAATAATATATCCTACCATAATCAAACAAGTCAAAGAGGGCCTGAAAAGCTGGATCTGATTCTGTCTGTTCTAGAATGTCCTGTATAGCCTCTTCTGACATATGAATTTCACCCTGAGAAAAGATGAGACATAGAGAACTGTTAGACAGTTACTTCCATAACTTAAAGAAAACCAGACAAGAATTGTTTTCTTTTCAGATTATTTTAAATTTGAAGAAAAAACACCCCTATTTAGGCTCCAGAGACAATTTATCTTGCTATACTAGACAATCCACATTTATCTTGCAGCAAATGAGAAAACTAGATCAGACTAAATGTGTTTGGAGACCAAAGATATTTTAAATTCCTTTTTCTTTTATAAAGCTATTGACCAGATCCCCAGTCAGAAGTTGGTACCAAAGATCCAATGACAGACAGGCAGCTGGTGACTGTGGGACAGTGTACTTAGATCTGTCTGTGGGTAACGTTAGACCATCAGAAGCGGTCCCACTCCTTTGGCGTTTGACCCTGCGGCATGCTTCTCCTGCCTTGTACAGGCTAGGAATGAATTCAGAGTGCTAAACTGGCTCAAAATTAACTCCAGCAAAATATTAGTAGTATCCTATCAGTTCAGCTCCTCAAACCTGCCCACCACCATACATAATAACTAATGCCTATGAAGTTGTGGAACTGCCTCTGGGCATAAGCTACCCATTAGAAAGGCTTAGCTGTATTGCAAAACAAATAAAAAGAAAGAAGAGAAAGAGGACAGCAATCTCAGATGTCAGACAGCAGGCAGAGGTTCCGCATAGTTCCTGTAACTGATCATTCTCATGTGCTTGGTCTTAAAAAAAATGTAAACACAGCAATCCACACCTACCTGAAGTCCAAGGATTTCATCAATTGAAGTCTCCTGTTCTGTGGGACCACTGTCTGTCTGTTTAGGGGCCTGAGTGACATTGCCATCACTGGAACACATTAGCCATTAGTTCAGAACTCAAAAATAAAACAAGTAATAGTACGTATAAAGTTTAGAGGTTCCTTTTATTACCTGCTCAAGATTTTGTTAATGTTCTCAGCAAGCTTCTCCTGAAGAGATTTGTTGCTCAAGATTTTTTCTCTGGCATTTTCAATAACCAGTTGCTGGAAAGCACAGTTTTAAAGTGATCAGGTTTTGATTTTTATCATCACTAGAAAAGGAGCACGAATTTCCAACTTATTGGTTAAAAAAAAGAAAAAAATCAATTCAACACAGAGAACACTCTTTATAACAGACAGCAAATCTGTGACTGCCTGACTTTGCTATGAAAACCATCCCAAAACATTTTGTACTTCTACTCTCCTAAAGTACAGCAAGGTTTACTGTCCTTTCTGGTTTCCATTCTCTAAAAAATTACTGTACTCTGATGGCTTACAGGTCAGACCCAATAAATCAAGGCAAAAAAAACCCAACCCCCCCGCCACATAGCCATGCCATTCTCACTAGTTTAGTACAAATAAGAGCTGGTTCAAACACAAAACAATAAATTTATCTTCTAAAGTTAATTTCTGTAATGCCCAAGATAAACAACATGTAAAAGTCTAGTTTTCACTAGTCTGAATTTATTTCTTAAATATAAATATCTTCCATAAGTATATACTCACTGGGAAGTTACCATCTATGAATTCTTCAAGGGGCTCACTTTCTTTTTCTACTGTTACTTCATCAGGGTCTTGAGAACTTCTAGGTGCTGGAAGAGGTCCAGATGTTGCAGTACTTTTCCTCTTCTGAGATTCACTGAAACATGCCAGGAGATTTATGATGTATTTTGTGAGAATATAGGAAACAATAGACCTAATGGTCAGTAAATCGAGTGTTTCTCTTCCTTCTTAGCAAATGAAAGATTTTAATCAACAGAAAATTAACTGTACACTGGAAATACAATAAAATCTGCTACCTGTTTCATTATGTAGTATGCATATATTGTGTCTGACTGCATAGAAGAAGTTACAAACAAATATACAGATTGTAGGTAAACAGCACCATGTCAAATTGAATTCCATGTCCTCTATTCAGTATTTTTCCCCCTCCAGTACATGTTACTTTAACTTGTAGCACAGGTTCTAATAATTGCCGCTCAAGACAAAGATTTGGGCATCGCCACTGAAAATAAAGATCTTTCAAGGAGCAGCCGTTGTTAAAGAAGCAAACAAATGTTAGGCTGCATGAGAATTTAGATGATGAATAGGAAATGTAATGTTTTTATGTGAGATCATGGTGTAGACTCTTCTGAAACTATCAATCAGCAGTGGCACTAAAGTAACTTATATATAAAAAAGTAATATAGGAATAGAGAGGACTTGGAAAAGGTATAAATGAGTAAGGATTTGGAAAAATGATTAGCACAACCACTGACTGGGATTTAGTCAGGGATAAAGACAACAAATAGAACACAAAGAGACCAATCAACTCTGTAAAAACAAAAAGACATTGGAATCAAAGAATAAAAAATGCAAACCTAGTGTAAGAACAGATTTTCACACCACTTTAACTGAGAATGTAAAAATTTATGCTGACAAAATTTACTGAAGGCAATAGTTTTTCTAAGTTAAAGACAGACTAAAATGGACATCTTTATCAATATTGAGAATTTTCATAATTGATACAGATACTTTAGAAGGAATACTAAATCTCAGACTCCAAGAGTATTTACCTATCTCTAAGACTGGAATACTGTAAAGACTTGCTATATGCAATAAAGAAGCAAAAGCAGCCTCCTATTAGTCTAATGTTAAGTTCTTTGACTTTCTTTTTCTTTGTGAAACCTCACACACTGGCCACTCTCAGTGGATCTTAAATGTGAAAGTCCACCATCTGAAAAAAATTACACTAGAGATTAGAATACTGCATAATCTCAAAATGATCTTAAAAATAAAACATTAAAAAAATCCCTTGTTTACCTTTTCCGTCTTCCTGGAGAAAGCAAGTTTGAATGAAGCTTTCGTTCCTGTAACGCTGGAACTTGAATGTGTATGAAATCTCCTGCTTTATAAAGGAAAAAAAAAAAGATCATGATGCCACATTCTTAAAGCACTATAGAAATCTATACATCATTTATCATGTTCCAATCAATTCCTGGGAATTCATGCAAAATAATTTAGTAATAATACTAAATCTAATCAAAACAAGAACCATTCCTTTTAAATATATCTGGAAAAAAACATCCACTTGATGTGGATCATCCCTATCTGCTAAAACAAGTGTTTTGGGTCAGAGTGAGAACACAGGACAGAATGATGACAAATTAACACACTTCTGATCTCCGAAGCCACATTAGCAAGTAAGTATGCAAGTGCCACTTCTCTTTTGGCTGCAGCTTTTATTTTAATCACCTGAACCAGCCTGGAGAGCTCAAGGAACAAAGCGTGAATTTTCTGAAACTTTTTTGGTGGAAGACGATTAGTCCTGATCCTGGAAAACTTGCATCTATATCTACAGATTTTTCACAGACAAAAAGGTTTCAAAAAGTGTGCAACTTACTGGTGATCTTGTTTTCTTGCATTTGTGACTGGTGCCCAAACAGTGTATTCAGTCTTGTCTGTGACACACCTTGATTTATCGTTGGCCTGTGAATAATTTGAGGAGATATAACAGAAGAGGAATTCTGTGGCGCTGACTGATGGGCTACTGACAACAATCCTGCGTTCGGAGGAGCTGATTGCTGAAGCATCCTCTGTCTTTTCATTTCTACAATTCCACTTCTTGTACGTGCTGGAGATAATAAGGACAAGTTGAAAATATATGATAAAGTAATTTTAAAAGATTGCTGATTTTCCAAGACCTAATTAAGGATGCTCCACTGAAACTTTCTGTGCTTCAGCAATTCACGAAACTCAAAAAGTAAGCAACACCCATCTTCATCTCGTCTGTTACAGGTTCGAGCCAAAAGAATTCAAGTAGTACAACTAACTTACATAGACCCTGTAACCATGCTTGCCTCACTGCTTAAATATTTACAGGAATAAATCATACCAAAATTACATTTCCTTACATAATACACCACTCACATAATTGACCTTAACTGAAATAGCTAAACCAATGCAAGTTTGCATTTATTTACCAGTCTAAATCTGACAAATTTAAACAACAGAACACCACCTGATCCAGAGAATCTCAGATCCAAGAACAATCACTACCTATATTTGACGTTCTCTTTTCTCACACTGGTTACTCAGTAGAAGTACTACAGAGAGAAAAAATTACCTTTAGGTAAAATAACTTTTATTTTTTGAAAGTTCATTTGGCAGTTTATGTAATGAAAGAAACAATTCTAGATAGAACAAGTATCTTTTCATATTTTGCTTAGATTTATGTTTGTATGCATAAAAAGTAATTGTTTCAAGATTGTAATAAATTTTTATATTTCCCTTCTACAGAAATTAAACCGCAGCATAATTATTCTGGTTATGTTTTCAGTTCCTCTATGAACCACGAATTAAGTCAATAGCTTCAGGACTGAAGCAGCAGTTTTTAAACCTTTTAACTGTGTAGACTTCTAAAAAGTTTTCAGCAGAGAGGAAAATGCTATGTAGAAAATTTAAGCCCCTTGCAAAAAGCTCTGCTTTTCTTACTTTCCTTTCTTGGTCATCATAGTAATTCACAGACTGCACTGAAGACAACAGACAGGCTGAAAAAAAAATACTGCAGCAGAGATTCGACAACATTTTAAGACTAAGGATGCATTACTGATTGCTGTAGCATTCCCCCATTTTTTGCCAAAACAGACAATTTGAATGCAAACCCCATGGATCCCATGGAATTGACTCGGTTACTTACTTCTTTGATTAGCAGAAAATCCTGTGGAATTCTGCATGCTCCTAAAAAATAAAGCAGGTGACATAAATACAAGGAACACAATGGAAACACTCAGCCACACATTGCGACAGTATCTAACATATGGCTAATGTCAGTCTGATCCCAACCACGTGTTATTTCAGAAAGCTTCAATCTACTGATCATTACTTTTATTCTTTTAGACAGTGGTCACAGATTCTTCAAATGAAGATAACTACTATATTTTTCATGAGTAACCACAGTGGTATCAGATTCTAAATGAGTCCTAGTATACTGTTTCATTACAGGAAGGCCACATACTCACACTAATGCCCTCCTTATCTGCTAGTCCTTGCCTTAAAATCTTGAAATGTCTACTCAACTATCAACTCTCACATACCTATCTCTCTCACCACCTCTCAGAGGCAACAGAGAGCAAAACCATTCTCATACCACGATAAGGCGAGTTGATCAACATACGGACTCATTCTTGGGACAAAATTTTACTTTCTTGATTTCAAAACCGCATTACCTGATCTGAGAAAGGGTATAGTCTAATTTTTTCCACAGAGATGACATCATTGCTGGAACTTCACTTGTTGTTTCTAAAATAAACCATAAAAAAACCATTTTGGATGCCTAAAAGAGATACATGTTGAGAAAAAGTAAAATCACAAGCAAAATAATTATTATGGGCTGTTTCAGACATCATCTAACTTTAGGTGTCTAGTTGCCTTATTGTTCTGTTAATTATAGATCCCTAACTCCTAATTTAAGTAATTTGATTGATATGAACACATACTTATCATGGATACAGTTCTCAGTTTTAGAAGCCTAAATGAAACTGAGGCAAAGGCACTCATCATGATGATGCTTCATTCATCATGCAGATGATCAGAGGGCTGGAGCAGCTCTCCTATGAGCACAGGCTGAGAGAGCTGGAGCTGTTCAGCCTGGAGAAGAGGCGGGTCTGGGGCCTGCCAGTACCTAAAGGGGGCTCATACGAATCACAGGGAGAAACTCTTTAGCAGGGCCTGTTGCGATAGGACGAGGGGTAATGTTTTTAAAATAGAAAGAGGTAGATTCAGACTGGACATATGGAAAAATATTTTCCAATGAGGGTGGTGCAACCCTGGGACAGGTTTATTATATCCTTTTGCCTTATTCTGTTAGAAGTTCCGCTCAAATTTGAAGTGAAAATATATGCTGGCAAATCCAAACTAAGATCATCAATCAATTTTGCTCACAAGATGCCGATCCACTATTTGGCTGCTGTCCGCATAATATGGAAACTCTCAACTTCTAGATGGGGTACTGCTCTAAGTCCATATACAGGTGGAGATCCTACCTTCTCCTCAAGGAGTTCACAACAGATAAAAAAGAAAAATAAAGTAAAATCTCATTGTGAAGGCTTACCTTTTGTTTTCATGGCTACGTATTCATTAAGAATAGTTGTCAAGTTTTTTCCACACAGAGACTGAAAAAAAAAAAATACTAATCTTTGAATCTTCACTAATAACATATACTTCATCCGCTGTATCACATGATATTTAAACAGTTCTTTAGTAGACTGACCCTCAGCACAAGGAACTGTATGCTGCTGGTGCTGAGTTGTCTCAAACTAGGTAGAAAGCAATCTATGGAACAAAATGGCATTATGAACACAAAGTCTGAAGCGCTTGATCTCACTGCACAACACTTGTATAGCAGTTAGAATTGCATAACCTCCACTCATCTTTGTTATTATGGAATAAAAACACAAAAATAAGATGATGAACAGCTGTAACAGAGTAATGAGTATGTATCATCCTGGAACGCAACATGCGTTAAGATGCAAATGTGAAGAGAACTTCTGTCTAAAGTAAAATTCTTAACAGTCACACAGAATTAACTTTCATATCATATTTGCTTGTTCTGTTATTTTATGTGAAACAAAGAAAATTAATATCCTAAAGTCACCACTATCATATGTTGTACCTTCTTGTCTTGTTTGCTAGTGGGAACTCTACAAAGTATGACAAATACAGCCCTTTGTTTGAGCTGCAGTGAGATTTTTTTCTTAAGAGACTATCATATCATCACTTTTCTACAAAAAACAGGAAAAATGTTTGTACCGAGAAAAGGAAGACAATTAAAAGCTTTAAAAATCTGGACAATCTATCTACATTCGGTTTTTCTAATTTTTGCTGGCCATAGCTTGGTTCTCAATTCCCTACTCCCAACATACAGACAATTAAACACTTGTAAATGAAATAAATTAAACGGTCTGTTTTCAATAGGTGCATCAAAAGATCCCCAGATTTTGAATACTGAGTACAAAATGCTAGATCATATAATTAATTGATATATTAGAAGAATGAAATGGAAAACAAGAAGAAAATGCACATATAAACATTAAAAGGTTGATACATAGCAATATCTAACCCCTGTAATTTGGACACTATATTAAAAATCCCATTTTGTGTATGTCAAAAATGAGAAGTATCTAATTACCCTGTAGCTATATCCACACATCTGCATATGCAGCTGCACATTTATGCACACCCAAAGTTCCACATTTCACCTGGGACAAAGTAGATGATACTGACCAAAGAGGAAGCTGAACTGAAACACAGTTTTTGTCAACAAAATTTGGCAGCCTTAGACAAAGCTGAGGTACCTTACCTAAATATTTAATATGTACTTGAAATGGAGCATTACCAGCTGCTGTATCTAGGATAGCAAAGCAATTGCCAATAAAGTACAAGAGCAACCCTGAAATCAATAAAACTCTTGTGACACTCTTCCATAAATCAACCTCAAAGCTATAAAGCAGACTAAATGTAATGTGCCAAAACCAATTTGCATATTTTACGCTTCAATGTTCCTTACTAATATAAAAAAACAGACACCAAATAACTACTATTACTATGGGATGTAAAAAAACAAAACAAAACAAAAAAACAACAAAAAACCCACCACAAAAAAAAAACAAAACAGAGGGAGCAATCTAACTAAACATTTTAAGCAGCATTTGAAAAGTAATTTTTTCACTGAGAAATCTTAATTTTCCTTTCCATGAATGCAAGACAATTTAACTTTCTGCTTTGCAAATACAAACTCACCAGCAAGCAGGCTGGAATAAACCCGTCCTCTGTACAGTGCTCTGCATATTCTTTCAAATCTGAGCTTTCCAAAATAAATTCACGGCAGGTAGCTAGCAGTTTTTCCTGTTGTAAATACCCTGCAACAAATCAGACAGGATAGTTTGCTATTTCATTCATTACTTCTGCTCAATAGGTATCAAAGCATTACGACCAGCTGCATATAGTGTTGAAATAATCAGGTGAAGATTTGTATGTTAGACAAGGAAAGTAAAGTTATTTTGAAAAAGTATCTTGCAAATATTTCTTTAATAGTTAGAACCAGAAAGAGCACAAAATACTATTGATATCACACTGTATTTACAAACTATTCAAGACAAGAAGTGAGGTAATATAAACTGTTTCTGATTGATCTTCAGTACAGACAGTACTGTATAGACAAGAAAATAAAAGTTCTTGACTCAAGAGGCTCACTAACTAACTCTGAATAACCCAGTTTGTTAATAGAGTGGAATTCTACAATATTTTGTTAATAAAATGCACTGCTATGTAACACTAACTCTCCATGTATCCTCCTGCTTTAAAACAGGTAAAACCTGTGCAGCTGTTGAAATAGTGTACATGATTTATCTTTAAAATTGCCATTGTACAAAAATTAATAACGTAAAAAGGTTCTTCCCCTCACGTACCGTAATTTTCATTTTGAATAGAGGTACTAGCTGCAACTTGTGCACTGTACACACCCCAAGACTCAGTAGTTACCTTAACAGGAAGTAAAGTTTACTTTTCCAAAACCCCATTCCTCAGCAAGTATGTTCTGCTTTAATCAAACTTTTTAAGCCCTGCTTTAATCTTCAAATGCTCTAAACATGAAAAGATAGAAACAGACCAATCTGAACAAAGGATCCCAGAACAAAGAACCACAAAAGAAAATGTCTCCTCTTTCTTGCTTGTAGCAGAACTGAACTTGCAATGTTTTAAAGAAAGGATAAAATATGTGCCTAATTATACAAGGCAGGATACATACACACTAGCGTATCTATTTCAGTGGACTCTCCCCAAATGGTCCACCTCAGTTCAGGAACACCTAAAGAAAAATGTGGCCTTTAAGTTTGCACGAAGACAAGTATCGTTCAGCAGATTCAAGTATAGCTGGAAAAAAAGGACCATTTTCCAGACACATAAGCCCTTGTTCAGCTCTCCAACAAAGAAGCAAATTTGGAAGTTAAACACAGTTTGGGAATGATCATTGTGAGTTTAATCATGGTGTATGAGCTGGCCTATCTGACAGAAAACATTAGTGGTACCTGTGGAAAAGAAAGGGCTGGCCTACTTAATTTTTCAAATACATTTTGCTAGAAAACTCTCAAGCCACAAATTGCTGAAAGTGTAAAATTACATGCCACTCTTATTCCTATCCACTACACCATCCACACTGTTGGCCTGGATGGAAGATCAGGTATTACACTAGCTGCAGCTTTGACCTGTGCTGGTATGGCTGCTCTTAAAATCACACTCATCTGGACATTTATGCAAAAAGTTGCATTTTCTGTTTCTTGAACCTACTACTACAGTATTGCAAGGAATCATCAAACGCCTGCATACAGGTACATTTGGCACATACACCAATTTCCTGCAAAATAAGGCATTCCAAAGTTTAAAAATACCTGAATCGAGATCTTCTGTGCAACTGAACTGAACAGTTTGTGCACACGCTGTATAATGACATAACAGTACACAATCTTTAACATCACCAAAATCGAATCAAAGGCACAAAAGGTACAGTAACTTCTGAACTAGGAATGATTCAGTATTTTGTTCTATCTTAAGAAACGTAATAACATATATCTAAATCATAATACAAACTCACTCTTACATTAATTAGAAAAAGATAAATTTTCTTAAGTATTTTTCTGTGGGTAAGCTCATTCTATCATTTTACTTTTGTTTCTTAAACCAATATTCATCAACCTTCACAGCACTAGAAACACTCAGCTGAGGGGAGGGGAAGATGGAGGAAGGGCTGCACTAGGAAGCCTGTTTATTCGTCCACATTCTGAGATGCCTCATGTAAGAGGAATCCCTATTAGAAGACAGAAAGAGCTACAAGGAATATCCAGTTCTACCACCTTAGGTTACTCAGAATTTTTTCTGGGCATGATGCATGCACCATGCCACAACAGACACCAGGTAGGATGGATCATCCTTAGTACACATGACGTTGCCAAGATTGTCCACTATATCCGCAAGCCTCTGCTAAGCACGCGAGATAAACTTGTAACATAGTCAACTTTTTAATAGAAAAGTACAGTGAAAGATCTCCCTTGCATGGTTTTAAATCTTTTACAATGCATGATGCTTCTAAAAATCCTCTATTACTTCACAATAATAAAAACATTGCATCTCTTACTAACCTTGTTTCTCAAGACAATAGTAAGAAACATTTCAGGTAGTACTTAAAAATAGATTGTGCTGCAAGAACACTGAAGAAAAAAATCAGCCTCAGTGGCTTTAGATGAAAAAAACAATTGTGGACAACTGAATCTCACAATGCAAGCTATCAGGGAATCTTGGTAACCTGTGCCAACATGTGGGGCTTTAATACGTGGGTCATAATTCGTATTTTTGATTACCATCCACTTGTTCTTATCTTTCACAGTATCCAAATAATCCAAAGCATAAAGTGAGTTTAAAAAGTCACTGTCCTGAAAACACTTACTCTGCCCTTTCCACAAGCACTGCACAGACCCACCATCTCAACCCGACCTCACAGGTGACAGAAACAGGGAGGCAACGAAAAACCACCTGAACCTTAACCCAGTCTCCTCTGGTATTCTGGGTCACCCCCGTGCTCCTCCTGCAGCCAGACACTTTGTTAAACCCCATTCACCAGGCACCTCGCTGTGGGCGGACACCAGAGACCATCCCAATTTCTTGAACCCGCCGAGAACCCGCCCCGGGCCCGGCGGCCCCACGGAGAGGGCGCGGGGCGCAGCGCGGCCGGGCCTGCGCGGCCTGGCCGGCTCCCCTGCGCCCGCGGCGGCTCCAGAGGCCCCAAAGCCCCTCAAGATCGAGCCCCTCAAGATCGTTCCGCCGGGGGAGCAGCCTGCGGACCGCCGGGCCTCGGCGGCAGAGGCAGGGTCACCCCCGGCGCGGGGGGACGAGGGTCAAGGGCGCAGCCACCTCACTCTCCGGGACGGCTCCCCCAGCTGAGACCTCAGGGGCGAGCGGCCACCCCACCCGCCCCGACTGGCTCGCTCACTCACCCAGCACCAGCCGGGCCACGTCGGACGGCAGCAGCATGGCCCGAAGCGGCGAGGGGAACGGCGGAGGGAGGACGGGAGGCAGCGGGGCAGAGCTCCCGGAGGCGCAGCGCGGCCGCCCCGCCACCGAGGCGAAGGCGCGGAAACTCCGCCAGCCAGCGCCGGACCCGGCCCCTTCCGCCGGAACCCGCCGCCGCCGCGCATCCGCTTCCAGGTCTGCCCGCAGCCACACGTGAGGGCCGCTGCGCTGCGCTCCGCGCCGCCGGGAGGAGCGCGGGGAGGGGGCCGCTCCTTCTCCCTGCCCGGCCCCCGCCGCCCGCCGCGCCGCTCGGAGGTGGGCCCGCTCCTGCCCTCCCCTGCCGACCCTGGCTGGGCCGCGGTGGCGGCTCGGCCTTCCCTCCCTTCGCCTCCCTTCCCGCGGGCTCGAACCCCGGTGGGAGGTGGTGAGCCCGGCCCTTGGCCTGAGGTGGGGGGCCCGGGCGGGCGGCGACCCCGGCTGCATTCCCCTGAGGGGCTTCACGCCTGTCGTGGGGCGGCATCGTGGGTGTGGGTGGGCCAGAGCTCGCCGCGTAGGAGCGGCGGAGTGGGGCCCGTTAGTTGGGATCGCCCCGGGCGCCTCTGCGTGAGCGTCTCTGCATCTCCTTAGTAAACACCTCTGCCTGTTTTTGTTGGGTTGGGTTTTTTGTTTGTTTTTTTTGGTGTGTTCCTTCTTTGCTCTAAGTAATTTTAGTAGGGGTTGCACAGTCATAGCGTGATAGAGAGTTGTGTGACTAGTAAAAGAAAGTAGATGGATTCAGTCTTGGGAATTTTTCACTACTGCTGAGGCAATTGAAATACCATGAAGTGCAAAGGAGAGGACTGACTGCTTCCCCTTTGATACCCACTCCGTACAGCATACAACTCATGTTGCCACAGTTCCTTGTCAACCATTTTTTCAGCCCATCAGTATTTTAGAAGCCATTATTGTTTAAAAAGTTGCCTCCTCCTTTCTATTTGTTTTTCAGCAGGAGCAGGAAGTTAGCAGAGAGCACTTCATGTGAATGAGTCCGGTTGTACAGTACAGCCAGCCTTCACACTTACCACGTTTTCCCTTTCCTATGCACCTGATCGGTCACCATAACTCTGATCATACTTAGTCCCAGCCTGATCTTCATTGAAGCTGAAGGAAATAAATATACTGTTAAGATATTTGAAGTTTTTACAACTCTTAAGTGGATATTTTAATATTCTCATGTAGGTGCTCAAGATGCAGCGCTCTGCATCCTGAACGCCCGTTCTCAGTTGCTTATTGCAACTGTGGCAGCGTATGCTTGGAGTTGCTTCCAACTTGTTCGATCTTTTTCAGGCAGAGTTTTTCTTGGGGCTGCTTTAAAGGGGTAAAAGGAGAAGCATGGAAGCTGTATACAATGTCATTGTTGTGATCTGCATCAGCATAACTTTGTGTAAATCAGAAAGACGAGGTCTAGCTAATTCCAATTTCTGTTAAAGGAGATGAGGCATAATTTTAAGTGGTCACAGAATGAAAAGGTTTCCTCTTATGGTTGGTACTCGAGCATCCCTTGATGTGTTGAATCCAGAGGGATTTGTCAGTGTGATAGCTATGAAAATGTAGGATGTGAGAGAGGAAGAGTTTTCAAAGTGCTACCTTCTCCTGGCAGCATCAGGTTAAGACAGCTGCTGATAGCAGCTGGCTACTGGAAGTGGGTGCTGTTTGCCTGAATGTATTCAGCTCCGTGTCATTTTAATCTTACTATAATTTCACTCCATATTGTCTGACCAAGACTACTCTGTTACCACTCATAAAAAGGAAGTCATAGTTACATGAAGGGGGTCTCTGCAGTTACAGTCTGCAGCTGTGGCCTATGGGAATAGTTCACATTCTTGGTGTGAGGCTTTGCTTCAGTCTTGTGACCAGTAAGACTAACCCAGAGACAAATGAGCTTTTCAGTGAAATAACACTGTGATTTTGTTTGATAGTGGATTTTCAATATATTGCATTCCCAATTTTTGGACTATATGACTTGGCTCTGTGTTAAGAAAAGTAATTACTATTTTATCCTTTTCTTCTGTTTGCAGACACAAATGACTCCTCTGTTAAACTGAACAATGAGTCTTGCATTACATGATCTGCTCATTTGTTGTCGGCGCCTTGAAAATGAGAAAGCTGTGGAGCGAAGGGTAACAAGTTTTCTTTTGGTGTGTGTGCCTCAGTTATCAGTTAAGGGAATCATTAATCATTCTTTCCCTGGAAATACCTTTTCAGAAGGAAATTGACAATTTCAAGCGACTTCTCCGTGATTCTGAAACAGTTCTCCAGCTGGACCGGAATTCTGATTCTAAACAAGGAAAACAACTCAACTGGGATGCTGTATTTAGGTAGCTCTTTTTTCTTCTTTGTGAATGGTTGCAGTTTTCTTACATGAAACATCATTAATTTGTTTATTTGGCCTATTTTTAAGCTGGTTGGCTTTTTGTTATGTTTTTTAATTGGACAGTATTGGAATAGTTCTTGTTTCATAGCTGTGCCAAAAATATCCTAGGAAGTATTTGACAAATTTTGTGTGTTATTTTTGAGATGGTCAATAATATATTAGAAATATATAAAAGGAATACAGAAATAGAGACGCTAAATTGAAAACCAATAGTAGGTCAGAAAATCTACAGTGACAAAGCCAGTGAAAAGTTTAATTTATTCTTAGATTTCAAATCTAATATATATTTTAATTTTAAATTATGGAGAAATAGGACTTGAAGATTTTCCCCACTAAAAACAATGAACAGTATTTATTATTTTGTTGTATAATGTTGCAGCATAAATAAAAAGACTTAGCATTGCTTTTTTTTCCTAATGATAAACGGTATGTTTGGTTCCTGTTCAAGTTGCTTCTGGATTATCTTTAAAACTAACAGTTCCTTTCCAGATTATTTCCATTATGCTTAGACTGTAATATATTTCAGTTGGTTCTAGTCTTTGTTAATTAGAACTGTCAGAACAACAAGCACTGATATTCTAGCTAAACCAACATTTAGTTATTTTACTTTAACCATAAATGTGCAGATCCTTGATTAATATCTCTGTTATTTTTGAAGTGTCTTGCAGAAGTATTTCCAGAAAGAAATGAAAAACCTGCAACTGACAAAACCAAATGCATCTGCTTCAACCCAAACTACTAGACAGAAAAAGATGCAAGAAGTTGGAAGTTTGGTCAAGTATTTCATCAGATGTGCTAATAAAAGTCAGTAATCTATACTCATACGTAATTCCTGTTTTGTTTTGTTTTTGTGCTTTGCTTTCCAAATTTTTAGTCTGAAGTAAGTTACCAGATAGAGTGCTCATTTCCAGGTGTTTACAGTTTAAATATCTTCATGTGAATCAGTCCTTTGTGCTCCTTCTCTGTCCTTGCTGATGTTCTTAGTGCCTTTTTCTAATTATCCAATGTGTACGTAACTGATATATCCTCTCATAAGTAATTTGTTTCTTATAAACAGTTGTTTAAGAAAATGGTTCCTAACAGAACTTTTCTGAACTGTAGGGCTGTTTTTTTTTTTTTAAACTAAACGTTGACAATTAATTCCACACTTTGAGTTAATTACAGTTTCACGTTGTTTCTTCATGTAGGAGGACCCAGACTGAAATGTCAGGAACTTCTGATCTATGTCATGGAAATTATAAGAGATCCAACCAGTTGTGCTGCTTATGGATCTGACTGTAGTAGTATACTTCTAAAAGATATCCTCTCAGTAAGGAAATACTGGTGCGAGATATCCCAGCAGCAGTGGACAGGTAACATTTTTAAGCCTACTGACAAATATCTTTGCCTATTACAGAAGCATGTTTGGATGCATTTTAATTTGCTTGATGCCCTGTTGTGTGAGGCACTACACAAAACATGGAGTAAAATAGTATTAGCCTTCAAGGCTTACAGTTGAAATAAACAAAGCAGCAAACGTTAGGAATTTATTTATTTCTTTCTGCATACTATTTTCCTTTTGCTTGCTGAAATGAATATACTTACATAAAATCAGGTTTTGTATGCATGGTCTCCGCAGGGCTTAACATGTATAACAAATCCATGGAATGCGTGTGCTGGAAACAGCCTCAGTGAAACTGGTGTTGGTGTGCAGTGTGTGCAAGTTATTAGGTATTGGGCTGGTATAGTTGTGATATAGTTTATGTATTACTATTAAATTTTATTATCTGAGTTTTGTTGGCTTATGAAGGTCCTAAAAAAACATTGAGTCACTGTTGTTTTATGCACATATTGCATATAAAGAAAGAACTAGAAAGCTTAAGATTTAGATAGATTAAACCAGATTAAAAAGTTGGGTAATCGTATAGCATGCAACCTCAACCGAGTAGAACTGCAAACATAATTTTTCACTTCTCAGAGGATTGAGAGTTAACTCAAGACAGTTAACTTATTTAGCATAGAGGGGAATGTTTTTGAATTTTGGATCATCTGGCCTTTAGTAAGCTCTCAACTCACCTGTTTTCATTTGTTGATGTAATAGAACAGTAATTTGGGGAAAAAAATGTCATTAGAAGTTTTACAGTCTAGTTTGTTGGGTGTTGCATGTGCAGTTCTGGAGAAAGTGTAGAAATATTACCTTTATCTCCATAATGTAGTGCATTAAAGTCCTGAGTTTGGATTTCTGAAAAGCATTTTATAAGAAAATATTCTGCTCTGTAGCTTGAAGAAAGTTCCTTAACTACGGGATGGAAATAAACCTGCGAAGAACTCAGAAGAGGGGTCTGGTTATACTGGGAGTGAAAGGGGAGACAAAAAACCTGATGAAGGCTGGCAAAGCAGAGCAACTGAACTGGAACCATTCAGGATGGGAGATGTGGTTGGGTAACTGGAGAGCCTGAGTATGGGATCTCAGAAGTTAGAGAAGTTGATTCCATTTGGCCATGCAGATAGAACTGGAAGTTGAAGATTGAAGGGAAAGCTGGAACTGTATGGGAAAGCTGCCTGAGACTAGCAGTCATGAAGAGGGTAGAAAACAAAGCGGTGTCAGCCTATGGGAATTGCTGTGTGGTAGTCAGGTAGTTTAGGAATATGGAAATTAGCTGAGTGTGTGTATGGATGGAAGCTGGACGTGTAACAGAAAAAAATTTAACATGAGCTCATAAGGGGCACAGTGGAATTTAAGTACTGAAGTGAGACAGAAATGAAGGCCATAAATCTAGAGGCAGTCAGACTTAAATCCATTAAATTGAACAAGTTGCTTTTATTAAAAGAGGTTTGTGAAGGTTATCATAACCTTTCTTAGCGATTACACTTTAATACTTATTTTTCATTCTTGGAGTACAATGGAGAAGTCTGTTTTCTGTTTATAAAATCAGTGATCTGATACAGGAGTTGAAAGTAAGAACATGGATTCCAGCTGTTGCCCCAAAGCAATTAAATTTGATAAGCAAATACCTATTCATGAGGCACTCCTATCTGCTGAAAGTTCTGAGCTTCTGCAAGTTGATGGTCACACTCTTAAAAATTACAAGGAGGAGTTGTCATATTGGTATATACTGACTGCATCATCAAAGAAGTTGAGTGAGGCCGGTGGGAGCTGTGTGTAGTAGAAGCTGAATTCAGTCTGACTAAAGGAACCTGGAAGCCCTGTGAACTGGTGATGCGACCGTGTGACTATTGCATCTTGGGCATTGACTTTTTAAAGAATAGGTATTCTAGGGACCTGTGAGGACGTCGGTGGGTGTTTGGTATTGCCACTGTAGAAATGAACGAGGACACCTCTGCTCAACTACCTGACTCTGTCAGGGCTGCAACAGACATCGCTTTAGTTGCAACTGGTTGCTGGTTGCAACTCAGTGCACTGGTGACGTTGTTGGACCAACAGAGATTTACTCACTCCTGTACATGGTCTTAGAAAAGGACTGGAAAGTTATGGGGTAGGTCTTCCAACCCATTCGCTCTTTGACAGTCCCATCAGGCTTGTATGAAAATCCAATGGGGACTGGAGATTAATCAGAGATAATTGATATTTGAATGAGGTAACATCACCCTTGAACACTGCAGTACCACGTATACTAGAACTACAGTAGGGACTCAAAGCAAAGAGCCCTACCCAGTATGTAACCATTGACACAGCTGATGCATTTTATTTTCTGTTTTCCTGGTCCCTGATTGTAAACCACAGTTTGTCTTTACCTGGAGAGGACTACGATATTGCTAGAACCTTCTGCCACCAGAATGGAAGCATAGTCCCACCTGTCACTGTCTTGTACAAAAGCTTTTGGGAGACAGCAGTGCCCCAGAACACTTACAGTCCATTGGTGACATTGTAGTGTTGGGAAACACTGCCCATGAGGTGTGTAACAAAAGCAAAGAGATAGCTGGACTTTTACTAAATGCAAGAGCTGAACTCAAAAGAAATAAGGTGAGAAGATGTGTGCAAGAAATAGTTTCTTGGTGTCAAATGGCAAGATGGGTGCTGTTGCGTTCCTACTGATGTGATTTACAGCATCACAGCAATGGCACCGCTGATCAATAAAAAGGAAACACAAGTTTTTCTTGGAATGGTGAGATTTTAAACGCACATCCCTGGATACAGTCTACTCGTGAGCCCACTGTACCGAGTCACAAGGAAAATGGGCTCATTTGAGTGACAACCTGAGCAACAGTAAGATCCAGCTATAGGCTACCAACTATTCCCTGTCAGAAGAAGAAATACTGGGCTTCAATGAAGGAATATGGGCAGCATTTGAAGTAGTGGCAATGGAATTGGAAATGCTGCTGGTGCCTCACTTGCTGGTACTTCGCTGTTAGCTGAAAGGAGAAGTGCCTTTGACTTTCCATACAAGTAGTGTGACCTGGAATAGATTAATAAGGGGAAACAGGGATGCCCTAGCCTACTGGAGGAGTTGGTGGATTGGCCCAAACATCGTGACTTTTGGGGTGTCACCCAAGGTATTACCACATGCTCAAGAAGCCCTGGAATATGACAGGCTTTCAAAAGATTAGTGATTTGCACGGTTCACTAACGGTTCTTGCCTAATTGGTGGCCATTGGCGAAGATGGAAAGCTGTCGTTTGGAATCCTGACCAACAAGTAATAGAAGCTGATGAAGGTGAAGGACAGCCAAGTCAATACGCAGAAGCCCGAGCCATAAGACTGGCTGTTAATGCAGCATTACAGAGGAAATAGCGCAGATTTTACCTGTGTGCTGACTCTTGAATGGTGACCAGAGCCCTCTGGGACTGGCTTACACAGTGGAAACAGGAATTAGCAAAGATGAAGGAGGACTATTTGGATAGCTACCTTGTGGAAAAACATGATACAGGATTTGGAAAAAAAAAAGAGTCTATGGGTATGACATGTCATTAGCTATGTCCCAAAAGGAAGAGCCAGCAAAGAACAAATCAACAACTATCCATTAGACTGAACTACCCAAGCTGCTGCAATCAACTAAGTCCTGGACTAGGAATGTACAGTGAGATTCCCCTATCTCTGGGAAAGAAAGACTGAAGAGTGATTTCTCTAAGGGTGTCATTCTACAAGTAATAAAGGTATTTGATATTTGTTTATTAGTGAAAAAAGATAAACCAAAAAAGGTGTTGAATGTGAAAGCTGTCATTTAGACTAGCAGACTGGAGATTTGTGGTAAGTAGACTATATTGGACCTTTGGGCAGGCCTCGTAAGGGGAATCAGTATGTCCTAGCTGTTTTAAAGAAAGTGCTGCAAGCCAGCTGGAGACTTGCCCAGTAGTTTATGCCACTGCTCTTAGCACTATAGTAGGTCTTGAAAAAGAAATTTTGTAGAGATATGGGACACCAGAAAAATAATTGAGCCTGCTAATTGGCCTCACTTAAAAAACAGAATTATGAAATTATGGACAAATAAACATGGGATTGACCAGATATACCATATTTTCTGTTATCTCCAAGCCTTGAGCCTGGAGACTATTGCAAAGGATGTAATTTACAATGCAAGTAACCTCCCAGTATGTACCATTAAACAAGTGACTGTTAGGGAGGTGTAGAGCAAGGGGAGGAAAAGTGTCGTGGCCTACTGAGCTGGTTTAACTTGAGCAATGAGGCAAATGCCAGAGGGCCCACATGGTGCTGTGCAGGTGTTGGAGATGTAACTTTTTGTCAGATGAAGCACAGTTAGGCAGGTATTGCAGGGAAAGAATGATGTAACTGGCAGACATAGCAGAAACAAACTTACACAAGAATGAGTGATCCAACAACACCAGATGGTCTGACCTCATAGCTGAGCCTGCTTCAATGAGCTGGTGATTTGCTACGCCAGTCAGTGAACTGCAGCTCAGAGCACAGTACTGACCAGTATACACAAAACAATCTGAAAGACACTCTCCACCTCATGAAAACTCATCTACCTCAGCTTGAATGAGCGGACGGTTGGTGGTGTGTCAGCATGAGGTCCTGTCTGCCTTCAGACTGTGGAGGACCTCTAGGGATGCCTGGCAGCAAGCTTGCATAGCCAGAACCAACATGCTTAACACTCCACTGCTCCTGACCACTGACAACCGCTGCTCGTGTCAGCAATGAGAGGAGAATGAGAGAACAACATTTTTTCTGCAACTTCATGGTGTTCTGTTTGTAGTTTCTCAAAATGCAAATGACTGGGCAGTAATTAATGTGTACATTTATTGTCCTGACCTGAACCATGATAGTAGGTTGAAAGGTTTCCATTTATTCAGAGTGTCTGTTATTGAGTGAGATAGCAGGCAGTATGGTGACACTCCCTTCCCCACACACAGCCCTGCGTATTGTCCAGTATGCAACAGACGTATAAGTAAACTTTTACAATTCCAGGTAGCCAGTCACTGATGTGGGCCATTTGTGTGATCTCCATAGTATGCAAGCTTAAACTGTTCCTTAATCTAGGAAGGTAGTTGCTTTGTTCAGCGCACATTCATTGCAAATACGGATAAGATATTCCATTAGAGCTCAAACACCTCATCCAGTACCCCCTCGGGCACTCAAAGCAGCAGAAGATTCATCTTCCAGCAAACACCAGCCACCAAAACAAGGTGGAACTGATACTGCCAAGGAGGCCTCATTCCACTCTTGCTGCTTAACAAATTACACTGTGTCTTTCTTAATCTAAATGTCCAAATGCACTATTTGCTGTGCCACCCCCTGGTACTGAAGTTAGCATGTCGTAGGCTTTTCAGAGCTTGATTTCACCTGTCTGCTATGGGACTTAAAGCAGAACTGGGTCTACCCAAATATTACTGCCACCTGCAGAAAACTATGTCCTTTGTACTCTGAGAACTGTCGGAAGGATGGCAAGAAACAACAGAACCATGCATTGTCACATATATTTAAGGACCAACAAATTGCTTTTTTTTCTTCTGCATATTCTTCTTAAGAGGAGGATTCCACAGCAGCTTCTTTCCCCTACCTCTTCACCCCCATCTGGTGCCTGTGTTGTTGCAGGCATCCCCGAGAGGACGCTGCAGTACTGCAGGGCTGAAGGAGGGAGGAGATGGAGGACAGCATGAAAGCTGTGTTTGAAAGGATCATGAAGGTTTATAAGCAGGACTGGTAGCAGGACTTGGCTCACTCACATGAGGCTTGACAGAGGCTTGGGAACATGGAGCACTGGAGAGGTGGCAGGAGTAGCACTTCCAGCATGAAAATACACTAAACCATGCTGTTAGGTAGTGACTGGTGTGCAGGCAGTTGGGGTTGGAGAAAAAGGAGGAAGTTCAGTCGGGCAGGGAAGGGAATTTCAACTCTTCCAACAACTTGCAGAGTGGGGACTGGTTCATAAAGTCTCTATTCAGGTGGCATAAATCGAGTAGCAGCCACGCTTTTATATGTGTCTTGTTAAATTGATGGTGATGGCTGGAGCAGTAATGTGCTACTGTGATTTGTATGAGGCTGATGGAGGACAGTGGTGGTTCCTAAATGGGCCTTGAAATAAGAAATAAAAAATCAATGGAAGGGGCCTTTCCTTCAGAAAACTTTTAAATGAGTGCCAAGCATGGATGTGTTGCATCTGCAGACTGAAGTGAACTAGCAGAACTGTGCGTAATCCAAATATGAGGAGTCTCAGTACCAACTGTTCTGGTCTGTTGACCTGTTCCTGCTGCGCCAAATTATTTGTTAATATACTTGTGGCTGTAAATCGTTTTTGAGTACTTTTATTGTGTGTTCTGCAACACATGGAGCCCACTGTGCTTGAGGGGTCAAGGTAGAGTAGAAGTTGAGTGTGGAAGAAGTTGAGCTGTGGAAAGATGACCATATGACTGTAGCTACTTGGCTCTGTGTTAACGCAGAGCAGATTGTATCCTAGCTCAGAATGAGTTTAACTTTACTTCCAGTGTAGACAAGACCACATATGATTAGAGTGTTTTTCCCAGTTAAGTTTTGTAAATAATAACATGCAGCTGAATTTAAAAAGGTGGTTTCTGTATATTTAATATACTATTTTTTCTTCAAGCATTTTTATGTAATTCTCTGTAATATACATGATTTTGTATATATTTGTATATTTATAATATACACTTCTTTTTAATGCATTTGCAGAGTTACTGATCCTGTATGGCCAATTATACCTCAAACCTTCTGGGAAGATTAATAGAGTCTTGGTGGCTAGGATAATTCACACGCTTATGAGGGGGTACTGCTCCCAAACTGATGGGTTGAGTTCTGATATGTTTATCTTCTTTTCAAAAGCAATGCAGTGTGCAAGGTACGTTGCAAGTGCTCCTTTTGTATGCTAATTCCTATTTTCAGAGAATAACTCATTTTAAGTATTGGCATTAGACTTTAGTAAAGCAGGTAATATTTCTTTAGACATATTTTGTTCTGTCTTTGAACACCAATTTAATAAATTCTATAAAATATTAATAACTTCTGCATTTGTTAGGCAGACAATATTCTGAATGCAGTTACTTGCTAATATTTACATTTAAGCAATTCCTGTGAAAAGAAGTAAGGTTATTACTTCTGGAAGTCTGAGTGTTTGGTTTATATTGCAGGCAGGAGAATAATACTGCAGGCCTGGATCATATTATTGGAGCAATGAATATCTTCTGCAATAAGTTTGCTGTCAACTGTCGCATACGGATTTGTAAAGTAGGGGAAGAAATTTTGCCTACAGTGCTTTATATATGGACTCAATATAGACCAAAGAATTCCCTGAAGGAATCAATAATTGAGTTATTTCGTCTCCAAGTTCATATTCATCATCCAAAAGGTGCAAAAACTCAGGGAAAAGGTACAATAAAAAGCTTCCTGGTTTTTTTTATATTGCTATATGTGATTGTTCGAATTATTGTGCCAACTTTCTGAATTTTGATACTGAATGTTGGAAACATTAGTGAGAGTGATGGTTACTTGTCAGTAGTTTTATGCTATAGGTTAATATTGAGTGAAACTGGAAAATGGGTTTTCAAATTGTATGCGCTAAGAATATTAATTGTATTAATTCCTTGGAAGCTTGATTTTGTTCTTCTAATCAAAAGGTTATTTTAATTATTAAATCAAAACACAAAGTGTTTGGGGAAGAGGAATAATAGTTTAGATTGAGTTTAGATTGCCACGTGTATTCTTATTTTACCAGATCTGTTTAAGCCCAGAAATTACTACTGTGGTCTAAATCTGACTTAGTGCGTAAAACTGGTCAGAGATCGTCACTCAGTAATTGTGTTTGTTTGTCATGGCCTATTTCAGTAGTAGCATCATTATTTTACTTTTTTTTTTTTCTTTATCTACAAATGGCAAAGAGTTTACAATTAGTCCAAATTTATCCATTGCATTTCATTGTAGTGTTTCCAGTTAGAAACTTTTTTCCTACCCTAATTACTTGTATACACTGATTAAGTTATCTCTTAACTTTTTTTTGCATTTTTACTTTATTTATTCTCCATTGTAAGACTTGCTTTGCAGGCCTACATTTGTTTAGCTTTGTATGCTTTACTCTGATTTTGGCTGTATTTTGTGTTGTCTAGGTAGGTTTACATATAGTATAACGTGGGTGGTACATGTTATCTTTTAATTGTTTTTGCATGTACAGGTGCATATGACTCACCAAAATGGCAAAGTATCTTACATAACCTGTATGATTTGCTGGTGAATGAAATAAATCTCATCGGAAGTAGAGGAAAGTATTCTTCAGGGTCACGTAATATTGCTGTAAAGGAAAACTTGATAGAGTTAATGGCAGATATTTGTCATCAGGTAACATTTCTAGTTGAGTATAAAGTTGACTATATAGTTGCTGTGTTGTATGTTTTGCTTTTTAAAGTAATATTGCTTTAACATTTCTTCAAAGTCATTTACTGAAGTATTAGTACCTTTTGTCTGTGTTCTCTTGTGTTCAGTTGTTAATTTTTTTTCAGCTTAGAAATGTGTGGACTCCTAAATTTGCTAGGTTTCACTAGTGTTGCTTATTAGACTATAAGCAGAGGTTCTGTTGTAGTAAAAAATAATAAATAATAATGCTGATTGCCTTTTAAGAGGCTTTATACACAGTAAAAAATGGACCGGTTTAATTTGACATTTCACTTTTCCCATAAATCCTACTTTTTTTTTTATTTGCGTACTTTTTGATTTCTCTTTAAAAAAGGTTTTTGCAGAGGATACCAAAGTTCTGGAAATTACCCAGTCATATGCCATTTCCCAGAGAGAGTCCAGTGATGAAACAGTGCCAAGCAAGCGCAGGAGGATTGAACTGGGCTGGGAGGTAGTTCGAGAAAACCTGCAAAGATCACAGAAGGATTTTGATGTTATACCTTGGTAATAATATCTTTACATGAAACAAATATCACTACAGACATGTTCTCCTGAATACGTTGTGCCGTCAAACTAGATATCTGTACAAACTGTAAATAAATATCTAAGCAATAAGCTTGGATTCTCACAGCATTTGGAAAGTAGTGAGTAGTGTTCTTGACGTGCTTGCTTTAAAATAAGAAATCACAAATGAAGTCTGGTAAACTGTGTTGTAGTGTATAAGATATTACTGCCTCTGATTTTTTACCTGTCTTTTGTACTAGATATTACCAGTCTTAAAGTGGTGTGTGTGTGATCTGGCTTATGAGTATTCGGAAATCAGCGTGAGATTTATGGCTCTCTTAAGCTGACTGTTGTCGTAGGACGGCAACCATTGGCAGTTTGGCCATCTGTACTAGTTCAAACAGTTTGCCATAATACTTGGCCTAAAAACTGTTGAAGTGCAAGTCTTGGCATCTTAGCTTGGACCCTGATTGAGAGATATCTTGTTTGACATGAGCGGCTTCTGAAATGGAGGTATAGCTACATGGCTTCTTCCACTGACTGCCGCAGGAGGACTCCATAGCGGAGCATAGCATGGAATCAGGTCGTTGTTAAAAGACCCCAGTTAGATTTTTCCAGAAGTTACTATTGTAGTCCTAAGCTCAAGAATGTTGACTTTTAAGCTAAAATAGATTACATTTGATTTTTTTTTTCTCTTATGATTTCCCTCTGTCTTTCTGACTTTTCTTGGAAACTGCTGTACCAGATACTAGAACAGTATAGCTGCTTGTGAGTCCAGTCCTGAGCTGGGACAGCAGGTCTGTGTGTGTGTATGTGTGTTTATCACTCACAATATTGAGGCAAAGTGGCTATTTAGGATCTGATTGAGAAGTTAACATGCCAGTCTGTGTAGAGGTGTCAATCTCCAAGAAATACTGTGAGTACTGTAATTTACTCATTTGAGTAGAGTTGCATTTGTTGCTATGAACAAAACCCTTCCAACTTATGATCTTCAGCTTAACATTTTGTTCAGTTGATAAGTTTTATTTTTCTTATCTGCAGATGTGTTGTTGTATTGTTTCCTGTTTATTTAATTTCACCCTTGAGGTCAGTCCGTGGTCAAAGTGTGTAACAGGGTAGACCAGAATAATTTTCTTGCCTGAAATTTTCTTCCCTTGTGGACAGAAATCAGTGAACTCAGCTTATAAGACATTGTTAGAAATCAGTGAAGTCAGCTTTTAAGAAATTATTAGTGATAATGAAGCTAGACAAGCAGCCTTTACAACTAAAACCAATACAAATACTGGATCTTTTAACCTTTCATAGTGAACAAATCAGCTCAGTACTGGAAAATATTAATGCAAAATGACAATCGGAGAATGCTTTGTTCATTTACTTTTGAAGATGCAAATCTGTGTATGTTCGATATTAATTGCTTCACTTTGTGTTTTCAAGGTTACAGATTACAGCTTGTTTAATATCAAAGTATCCCATGAGTCTTCCTAACAGTGAGCTACCTCCCTTACTCAATGTACTTCACCAGTTACTGCCTCAGCAGCGCCGAGGAGAAAGGACCCCCTATGTGCTGAAGTGTCTTACTGAGGTAGCTTTGTGTCAAAACCAGAAAACGGATTTGAAAAGCACCCACAAGTTGGAGCTCCAGAGAGCCTGGGCAAAGATTTGGTCTCTTACTATTCGTAGCATAAGTTTCCAGCAAATTGAAGTGGAGAGCTTTGGGCTGCTTGGAGCTATGATTCAAGGAAACCTTGTTGTAACAGATAAAGAACTTTGGAAGATATTTTCAGGACCTGCATGCAAGCCTTCAAGGTAGAATGGGAAGCAAAGATAGTATTTTGTGTCTGATTCAAATTGCTCTTTACTGTGCAACCAAAACCACTGTATTATTCAAAACAGTATTATTGTTGTTGTGGCTGTGTTTCTAGTTGGGAACCGCCCATGTTTGTTTTTTAAGCATTTGAAATTGGCATAAGTACATGCGTAACTCTGGAAGCAGAGGCAGAAGAGGAGAGGCAGGCATCTTCAAATTTAAAATTTACTAAAATCTAACTAAAAGTATAAAATCTGACTGAAAGAGATGTAGATTTTTTGAAATTAAAAAGTGTGTTTTCTTCTAAATATATTTTGATTCTGAAATGGGTATTCTGAAACAGTGTTTAAAATAGACAGGAAATGTCTTTAATAGCCAAAATATGGCTTGTGAAAATGCAGATTCTAATAAAGGAGTTTTCCAGTATGCATGTTTATTAACTTGCTTATGTACTTCATACTCTCTGAGCGTGCAGAAATACTGACTTTGCTTTAGAGTGCTGATCAACAAATACCACGTTGTTTCTCACAAATGCCCTGTGTTCCATTTTTGTTACAGTTCTGCTGTATCTTGTTTATCATTAGTGATGTCTGCCTATTCGGTGCCAGTGAATTTGGATGTAGGAATGGAACAGAATAATTGTGAAAAAAATCTGGAATCCTTGTTAAAGGAGGCGATAATGAAATGGGTACTGTCCTCCTATTTGGAGGAAGAAATGGAAGAATGTGCAGAATTGCCTCCTGTGCTCTGCAGGTAAAGTCTTTGTGGCATAATTTTATATGTAAGCTCACCCTATAACACAGAAAATTGCACAGGGAAAAGTGATTTTGCGTAATTTTATTAGGTTAGTGCTTTGGTAGAGTTTATAGGGTTTTTGAGCTTACTGTGGAGTGTCATTCCGGGGACATAATTTAGTTATCTGTCCATAGCATAGCAGGTATATGAATTATGTGTTAGCAATGTGAAGTGGAAAATTAAGCTTTGAAGATACACAGTGTTAATCTGGTTGATGTTTGGGTGAGCTTCAGGAATCCCAAGAGCTTGTCTGATTGCAAGAAAATAAAAACAATTTTCCTTTTTTTCAGTGATTTTCCTCATCTTATATTACAAAAAATTCTTGTGAGCCTTACAATGAAGAACTGTAGAGCTGCCATGATCTTTTTCCAAAATGATGCTAAATGGTATGTTTTTAAATCAGTCCTTGTAGATACTTAAACTTCTTATATTTGTCATTTTAGCAAGCAGAGATAATAAAATGCATAATTCCTCAAGCTGTTTTCCATCTTTCTATACATCTTTCAGACCCCGTTAAAATAATAGTTCTTTTGCAATGTGTTAAGATGCTTTAAGCAGATGTTAAAATAGTCTCTTGCTGACTGAGTCAAAGCTTTAGGTACTGAATGAAATACTTTGTAAGGAATATATTTATCATCTCTCATCAGTGATACAGTTAAATGTTTGTCTCTGTATCCATAAGTACATTAGGTATTTTAACTCATTACAATTATATTTTTCGAATAATTTGTAACTTCATACAAATATACACGTATTCATGCTTTTTAACATTACCTTCCGTTCTAAAGGAAACATATATCTTAAGAGTTCTCTTGAAGATAGGTGCTAAGTAGAAAGTTGGCTAGATGCTTCCTGTCCATATGTCTTCATGCCACTCCACTTGTATTTGTGGCCCCAGCCACGTGTTAGTTGAGTCTGTCGCAGTCACTCTGTGAATGCTGTCGCATCTTGCTCTGATGCATATGTTCAAGCTCTTGGACTATATCCAGTTTCCTCTTAATGAAACTAAACTGTGTATAATTTTTCTGATATTTAAGATTTTCCTACTAGAAGTTAAAAATACTAGTTTCAAGGGTTTTCTGAATTTCTGCAACAATTGTGTAAAGTAGGTCGGCCATCTTAATACAAACCAGATGCTGCTATATGAACCACACTAGAACGTATGATGTGTGTGCAGGCTTCGTTTTTCTTTGCAGTTTCTTAGGACAGAGCTAAAATGGTAGTATCTTTTCCACAATGAAAGTCACATCAGAAATTAAAGATCAACCAAATTAAAGATCATTCCAGAGTTTGGAAGCACAAAAAGATAAAGTATTTTATTTTGCTTTTGTTTATTTCTTGCATTTAAATAATAGTTTTAAAGACTTGTAAGTTGTATACTGGCTGCTAAAGTAAAAAATTTGTCTCTTCTTCAAGTGTGCAACACTTGCAAGGGAAAGAAGAAAATTTTTCTGATGTTGAAGAGCTGTATCTGCAGACAACATATGATGAAATGGATATTTTCACTGATTTTGCAGTAAATGGTACAGATAAAAATGTGACTGGTTCAAGACTTGCCATCAACCAAAATCTTAGGGAAACACTGGAGTACTGTCTTTTAACAATGTCAGAAAAGCTTTTAAGCAGCTATTCTCCTAAGGTAAGTTAGAAATTAGTGTTACATCCTTATATTCATGCTCCTAAACAATATATTTTCAAGGCAAAGTATATAGATTTTTATTCCTTTTGCTGATAAAAATGAACTGCAAGCATTTAAAAAAAACTATATCAAATAATATGAAATAAGAGAAATCTTAATTTCTTTACATCATTGGCAAAATATCCATAGTTTTCATAAGTATGTGGAAATACATACAAGCTGTGTAGAAGTGGAAGTGTTTGCTAAGTTGCCACATAAACAACTTACCCTTCTTTTTTTTGATGTTTTCAACTTCTGTGGCCCTGTAATGCTTTAAGCTCTTGCAAGTTTTTAGCCAAGATAGCCTGAGACATAGAGGTCTCAGATAGCTAGATTTTGTAAAAAGAGGCAGCTGTTTAAAGCAGTAAGTGTTAAAAAAAACTGCAAATAAGGGCTATATTAACAAGAGCACAGCCAGTGCTCAAGGGAACTGATTATCCCCCTCTGCTTGGTGCCTTTAGGCAGCATCTGAAATACTGCATGCAGTTTTGGGCCTCCCAGTACAAGACAGACATTTAGTATGTTCAGTGGAGGCCACTGAGATGGTGGGGGCTCCAGCACTTGACCTATGAGGAGACACAGAGGAAACTGGAGCAGAGATGGCTTTGGGGGCACCTTAGCAGGCTTTAGGGGAACCTGCTGGTGCCTATAAGATTGCCTAGAAGACAGATCCAGGCTCTTCACAGTGGTGTATTGCAGGAAGATGAGAGACAACAGGCAGAGTTAGGAGGAGTTCACAATGGATAAAAGGAGAATTCTATCTACATGAGGACAGTCAGGCAGTGGTACAGATTGCCCTGCCTGAGAAGTTATGCGGTCTTTATCCTTGGAGGTTTTCAAGCCCTGACTGGGTCAAGCCTTGAGTAACCTGTTCTGACCTCAGAGCTGACCCTGCTGCCAGACAGAGGTTGGACCAAAGACCTGCAGAGGTCCCTTTCAGCCTGAACAGTCCTGTGATCCTATTTGTGTCTTCCAGTTGTTGAAACACCACAGAATCTCTCCTTTGGAGAAAAATCTTAACTTGTAGAGGAAGACCCACCACATAATGGTAAAAAGTTTGTGAAAACAAAAGCAGCAGGCTTTTTAAACTTCTGGTTTCTTTGACAGGCTAGCTTTGATTTTAATATAGTGGTGTGCCTTCCTTGCAATTCACTGCTAAGGTCCTGTGGTATTTGGTGAGCCAAGAGGCAGTACCGAAGTTTGAAACAAGGTACTGGCAGTTAGGAGCTATAAAAATTATCCTTGGTTTTGCCTGTGTAACAATTACATCTGTGCATAAGTTTTCCCATCTTTTTTTATAGATAACCACTTCTCAAGAATGCAATGGCAATTCTTTTTGTTCTCCCTTCCTGATAAAGACAAATAATTATTTACCTCCTCTTTCTCTTCCTTTGATCCATATAATTTAGACAGGTAAAAAGGGATCTCTAAAATACTCCTGCTGTAGGCTTGCATGTGTTTACAACCATCTATGTGATTTGTTTGTTGACAGAGTAGCTGCTAAGAAGCAACTTATGAATTTAGTAAGATCAGAAGAGACAGCAGTAGGAATGTGATGTGGTTCCTGACTAGCTCGTACTGTCTCTTCTCCTGGCAGGAGGTAGAGTAGACAGAGCACATGGGAAGAGCTGGAAGTATTGCTATGATGGAATGTAAAAGAAAGGGAGATTTTAAAGTATTGTGAAGGAAGTGTAAGTCCATGAGACATATATAAAATATGATAATGTGGAGAGCCAAAAGGACTTGTTAGGGAACTGAGGTAACTGCAAAGCAGAGCACTAGGATGCAAATCTTCGTTAATTTTGGTGAAATCTGTATATAAAAGTGTTTCAAAAAGACTTTAAAGAATTCTGTATTTTGGTGAAAAAGTTTAATGATAAACCAGTGATATTTATACTGTGTGTTTTATTTAGTCTAAGGTTGCTGCAGAACACCTTGTCCGATGTGTTAGTCTCTTGATTGGTGTTCTTGGCTGCTATTGCCACACCGGTATACTGAAAGAAGAGGATGCTTGTAAATCACAGTTGTTCCAGAACGCTAAGGTAAGCAGTGATGTGTTTGGGAGCTATTAAACGTTAAATAAACCATTAAATATCAAACAATTTTTAAAATTCTATTGACACATTTTCAGAGCATGAATAATTCCACTGGTTTCTGCTTAAAAAAAAGGCAGTGGAGAGAGGTTTAAATAAACTGCTGCTGAAAGAGAGGAGTCACTGAAGTTCTATCAGTATGCCAATGCATCAGTTTTGCAGTGAGAATATTCTAAATATTGGTACATTTCTGAGTCAGTCCTTTAAAAAAATAAAACAATCATGGGCATGTGGACAAAGGACTACTTAGAGGATAGCAAGTCCTTTCATTTATATGTCTTTTATGCAGGAATTCGTTGAGATCATTTGATGGTTTAAAACATTACAAAGACAGCTGCTATTATTAATTATTGTTACTAGTATGACTACTACTATCTTAAGTAGTTTCTTGCTTAAATATGGAAACCCAAAATGTAAACATTATGGAGAAGTGCTGTATTTTTCTTTTGTAATGAAAATACAAATGATTCAGGCAGGTCTAGACCATCTTGTGTCATTTCTAGAGCAGAATGAGTGAAACAAAAATCAAAGGAAAAAAAAGTCCAAACTCATTGATGCACATTATAAATATCAAAGCTCTATGAATGAGAATCTTGTCTTTTTGTCTCTTATGTGTGTGCTGTGCGTGTGCTAATGTGTAAATGAATTTAACTGAGGTATTTTAACTGTATTATGTTTTTACCAGTCTCTCATTCATTATGCTGGGGAAAGCATTTCTCAGTCGAAAAACAAACTGAATGAAGATGCTCAGATCAACTCATTGAGGACTTTGATAATGCAGTGTACAAAATGTTTATGCAATTGTACCAAGGTAAAGTTTATAAAGGAATTTATATTTCTTTCTTCATTATTGAGATTACAAAGTTGATATCATACATATGGTACATGAAAAAAATGAATTAACCTATCTGCACATCTTGCTTTCTTACAGAACAGTGCTAATAAGATGCTGTCTAACGTATTCCTGCATTTGTTGACATCAAAATTTATGAATGATCTTGTAGATATTTGCAAAAATCTGGTAAGTACATTCTGTCTGTTTCTAAATGCAGTGCTCTTTGATGAGAGGATTGCTTTTACAGTATAATAATTTGGAGGCAATCCAAATGAGATTCTTATTAATGAAAAAATAAATCAAAATACATTGAGTTTTATAGAGTGTTCCTAACTGGAAAAATTTCTATTTAGCACATGAACACAGACGCAGGGGGAAAATGAGAACAGATGGATAACTTTTGATCAAAGTTAGCATACCGACTCACATTAAATAACAAATTATATTTTTGGAAATTTTTAAATACCATATTAGAGTAAAAGTATATGCAGATTTTATTCCACAGAAAAAAAATTCTATATCACATGACATTTCACTTTATTGCACTTGTGAAGTTTTAAAAACTTCTTTTTATTTCATCATTTGATGGACTTACATGCCTTAAAACACTTTAAAGGTGTTTATTATAATAGATATTAAATCTTCTAACTGTAAATGACTCTCCTTTCTCACTGGTGAAAGTAATAGGATGGCACATCACGGTGTTTAACACAACTCTCAAAACTTCTCTTTTTGGCACACCCTGTAGTCAGCTCTAGGTAGGCAAAATCCTTTGTTTTTTTCAGGTAAGAAGACGCTGAGTCTTACCTTCTGTTAACTTGTCATCTGGTAGGGAAAGTAGTAATTACTGTGTCCACGAAAAGCTCGTATGCCTTCCTTTCATTTTTCTGTGGTTACGAAGTACAGTGAGAAGTTCCTGAGTCTTGTAGAGAGAACTGCTTTTTAAATACTAACGATGTCCTTGGCATCATCTAAAACACAGAGGCTAGCATCTATTCTTGGAAAGCTTGTGTCCTGAAGAGAATAGTTCAAATCAAACAATTCACGTGTGTAGAAGACAGTTTTATCACAAAGGGTGAAATTAATCAATTCAGCATAGCTGTTATTGTCTTCACCTGTTCTAGTTCACTGGGAAACTGTAGTGCCTTTCCTTGCATTATGTCTGTGGTGTTTCTCCTGTCCTTAAAAAACAACTTTAAAAGGATGTGATGTTTTTGTCAGATGACATTTACTGGAAAACCAAGTGAAGTGGGAGAAGTGACTCTAACGGGGAATGACCCTGAGGAGAGTATAATGGAAGTAGATAACCAGGTATCTGATGATCTGTTTGATGATCATTCAGTGACTGACATCAGTGATACAAATGAATCTGGTGAGATGCAAAATGTAACAGGTAAGTCTTCTCTTTGCCCAAAATTATTTGCAAAAGCTTGTTTTTACAGATTGCTCTTTATTTGAATGACAGAGATACAGAATTGTGCTGCATTATTAATAATTGAAGCAGGTAGTGGTTGAACCACGAACTTTCTAAAAAATAATAATTCTTTTGTACCTTGTTAGTGTTCTAAATATGTTAGTGAAGTGTTCTAGCTCATTTGGAAAGGAGAAATTTGTTTTTTATTTAGTAAATAGTAAAATACAAGCAGAGAAGCTAGCTGACTTTTTCAAAGTCAGGCAGAAGTTTTGGCAAAGAGGAGACTAGGAAGTGTGTCTGTATCTCTGTCATTAGACTGTGCTTCATTTTGTTAAAAGTAGTCCTATTTAACTTTTGTCCTTTTCCTGATCAGTGATTCTTGACAAGGTCAGCTTTCTTACATCTCTGGACCTGCAGAGGGACAGGAGCATGAATCTGTCTGTTTATTCCTGTTAGAAGCTACAAATACTGATGTTCTCTTTTGTTTTAAAATCTTTCTTAAAATAGTGTGTCTCTTAGTTTTTAATCAGGGCTGTGTCTTCTGTTTATTATTGAATGAGAAGGAAATTGGTGTGCTATGTAAATGACACAAACAGCAGAAGTATCTTCTCCAGTCATCCAGTAAATTAATAAATAAAGTTTGTGATTGCAGAAAGTTACAGGAGTTCTAAGTGTGACAGTAAAATGGCATTTGTAACTAATTTGTTTAGGTTATAATTGAAATTTCAATGAGGATATTAGCATAGTAGTCGTCATAATTTCAGTTTTGGGGAAGCTTTGAATCCGTAGTTGAAAATATATTCCAAGTTATAGTTAACAACACAAAAAAAACACAGCTGCAGATGGTTTCGCTGAGTTCATCGTATCCATGATGGAGAAATCAGCCATAGGTACAGGCACATAAAATTAAAAGCCTCTGTTTTAGAGAGGGCCTTTGTAGAAGTGGAAAACACACTCAGGAAGCTGTTACTGATGCAGTAACTGCTCAATTACAAATAAAGTTTGCTAGTTATCTATTTTGAGAACTTAAATTAGTGTTGTAAAGACCTAAAATGTTATCAACTTTTTAATTGTTCTTGGAGAAGCGTTTCTTACGTGAAAATCTTATTTTCAGGTGCTTTGAGCCCATTAGCTGAAGAACAGTTGACAAAGCAGGATTTACTTCTCCTTGAAATTCTGAGATTTTTATGTATTTGTGTAACTACAGTCCAAATTCAGGCAATGAGCTTCCGAGCCTCTGATATACGGAGGAAGCTGTTAATGCTTACTGACAGCAGTGTCTTTGATAGTGCTAAGCCATTGCATCTGCACGTGGTGAGTGTGAGCTTTTTTTACAGCAGACCCACCTCTCTATTTGTACTGTTTTTAAATTTGTATATTCTTGTCTTTGTCTTGTCATTTATCCCCTGAAAAGACATCAAAATGACTGCTTTTAGTGTTCCGAAGTGTTTTGTGGTTGGGGAAGGAGCGGTTAGAATTTGTTGTAAGCCAGAAAATAAAGAGTTAAGAAGTATAAACATCTTACCTTTATCAGTAATTATTACTTAAATAGCTAGAAATGGTCTCTGTAGTAGAAAAGGATCTGTGGTTTAGTTTACAAAGGAAATATTTTTAACTGCCAAAACTAAAAATTTAATGAGACATATTACTGTGTTGACAGTCTTTGCATGAAAAGATGGTCAGTCTCAGATGTGAGAGCTGACAATAGTTATCCTTGCTGCGTGATTTCATGTGAGGATTACTGGAAATATTTTATTGTTTTTCTCTTTGTCTGTTTATTTTCTTAAGTATTGTTTTCAATTTTTTTTTTTTTTTTTATTCACCAGTACTTGGTCCTTTTGAAGGAGCTCCCTGTTGAAGAACACGTCTTGCCTGAAGATGATGTTCTTATGCTTCTTAGGCCTCTTTCGTAAGAGAGAAACTATTCAGCATGTGTTAGAACTATTTTAGTTCAGCAGCTAGAGGATTTTAAGGGCTGTTTAGTGTTTAAAAATATTTTTTCTTTCTTTCTTTCACAGTGCTGTGTGTTCTTTGTACCGCCGAGATCAAGAAGTTTGTAAAGTAATTCTAAATAATTTGCTTCCTATAGCAGTGGGGTTAGCCCAGTCCAACCCACATGCTGAAGAAACAGGGGATGCCCAAGGACAATTTTTGACAGTTGTTGGAGCCTTTTGGTATGTTTTATCTGTTTAATGCAGAAGTCTGTTGGGCATAAAATTTTTAATTTTGCTATCAGTGTGAAGACTGTAGTGCTGTTGCGTGTCTTGCTGTTGGCATCCTATATCTTTATGCAGCATTTAACTTTCCAGATTTTCTGTGTCATGTTGTATTTGTAGCAAACAATCGTATCGTCCTGAAGATGGTGTTAGAGCAGTAAATGCTACACTGTTGTATATTAGCAAAGACTGGTTGTACTCTGAATTGCATCAGTAATTATAACAAGTGATAACTTCAGCAACCAAAAATGAATATTGGTTACAATTGCAGATTATCAATAAAAATGTCAAGTCCTCCCAAACATACCTGTTGAGTGCAAAAGAATGAACTGTGAGCAGCAGAGATTAACTTGTTAGACTTTTTCTCAAAATTGTTGTCAACTTTTTCCTTTATTCAAATCTTCCTTATTTTTAGGCATTTAGCTCAAGGAGGGAAATGCACAGCACCAGTGAGAGTGGCCCTTTTAAACTGCATGAAAGCCCTGCTTGAGGTAATCTCACAACTTCTGACATTTATTAGCATGTTTATGTATATACTTAAGGTGCTCTTAAAACAGTATCTAAAGATCTTTTGCATGCATCGGTGTATATTCCATTGTAGGTCTTTTGTGTATTTTAAACCACAATATTAATTTTTTTCAGGCTGATCCTTACTGCAAGTGGGCGATCCTTAATGTATTAAATGAAGATCTGCCTGTGAGTGATGCTTTCCCACATTTTCTCGCAGACAGTCACCATCAAGTTCGCCTTCTTGCTGCAAAGTCAATTACAAGGTGAAAATGTAGATCTTTTTTCTTTTTATAAGAATAACACTTAATTTTACTTAACTGGATGTTACTTCTGCTGCTGTATAGCTGCTCTTTTCAGTACTTCTGGGGCTTTAATCTTGACAGAATATAAAAGCCTACCAAGATACTTAGTTGAAGGTGTTCACACTTTGTCTACATTTCAATTATTCTGTGATGTGAGAGAGAGAGAGAGAAACTATACATATATATAAAAAAATTATATACGATAGCAAATTTAACACTAAATTTATTATGCAAAATTTCAATAGAAAGTAGTTATCCTCTAGAAATAAATTAGGTTCGTTGTGTAGCATAAAAACTTTTTCAAAGGATCTTGTGTTTTGAATACTGTATATAGTTCTTTCTCCATACATCAAAAAGGACATAAATGAACCGGAATGGGAGTAGAGGAGGGATGTTCAAAAGCGTGAAACACTATGCACAGCTATTGGTTGCATTAACTGGAGCCCTTCAGCACAAAAAGAGTTGAATTGCAGGAGGTATAACATAACTCTACAAAATCTGGAGTGGAACAGAATGAAGATTGGCAGTCTTTTCTGCTTTAAAGACTAGACATCATGTGAAGCTGACAGGTTTAAGATTCTAGAAAATATTATTTACTTCCTTGTACAATGTTCAGTTATCTTGAGTGTTATCCTCCTACCTTCAACTGTCTGGACGTTTACAAGGGTTGAAAAAGCAACAAATTCACGAAAGAGGAGATCATTGAAGGATACTAAATACGGTCACCACTTCTAACTCATGATCTGCCTAGGTCAGCTGTAGTCAGATGTTATATTCAGGGAAATATTATGCATATAAGGCAAGCATATAGTGATTTTTCTTGGTTATCTACTATTAGTCACTTAGAAATGGCTAGAGTACCATTTGGTCCGATCTACTGTGGCGTTCCCAGTTTTGTTGCAAAGTGGGTTGGGCCTTTATCTACAAAAACCCAAATTATTTGAGAAACTCTTTTTAAATGTACATCTATTCAATAAATATATTCCCAAAGTACTTCATGGCATGAAATGTTCCATTATGATGGACAACTGAAGTTTGGCTTCCTGCAGTGGCAGAGATTGGGAAACTTAGATATTTTCAGGCAGTTCTCCACCATTTTGCCCCAATAGATATTCTCAGCGTTACTGACAATGTTTGAGGGAGAGGAAGGAAAGACTGTACAAGAAAGTTAAGAAGAAAATAATCATATTCAGAAAATTAGAATCTTACTATTTGAGATGCAGAATAGACAGTAATTCTGTAGACTAAATGTTATGCTAATAATTATTATTCATTTTTTGAAGTTTGTTTCAAGATGTGAAACAGAGGGATTCTTCTGGAATGTCAAAACCTCTTCCCTTGAAGCTCCAACAAAAGGCTTTTGAGAATGCATATCTCAGAGTTCAAGAAGGAATGAGAAATCTGGTATGAACATCTAGTTATTAATTTTGGGTAGTTTTCATCTTACGAGTAAGATGACTTTAAAAATGATCATGTTTAATTTTCCAAGAACATTAATTCTTTTAGACTTCCGATAATCTAAGGTGATGAAAAAAGGTGGTAGTCAGGAAATGCTTTACACATCCAGTCAGTCAGTGTTTTGCCCACATTAGAAGTTTGTAAACTTTTTCACTGCTCTTCGGTATCATACTATTTGTTGTTGTGGGTTTCAGTACTGTAACACTTAAGAATCAAAGGAAAATGGACCCTCCATATTCTAGACAACATATAAATAGTGAACAAGAGGCAATGTAAATTCAAATTAGGTGTTTCCATAGTATAAAAACAGATTTGTAAATTTCGGTAAGGTCATGTTTCCAGTGGTGTGAGAGCAGTGGTTTTCAGAAAACAAAAAATTAGTTAAAAAATTAAACTATTCAGAAGAAACTTCACAAGAAGGAGAAGTTTTACTTCAGTGCAGTAACTGGAAGTACAATGGTGTATATTCCTGTGGAATTTCTTTAACTGTTAATTCTTTTGTTAGTGTCTTTCACTTCTCCTCCTTCCTTGCTACCATACTGTCATCTAAATAATCTACATTTTCCCTTTTTTTTCTGTCATGCTATCATCTATCTACATGTAATCTCTCTGCTACATTTTCTCTTTGTTCCTTTGCCTGCTTTCTTGTAGCTTGGACTCGCTGCTGAGGCCTCATCTCTCTGTCATCTCATGTCATCTCTCTATACTGTTGCCTCCAGCTTTGTCATCTCATTTCTCTATTACCTTGGCTCCTTGTTCTGTCACCTCATCTTGCTGTTGTCTATTACCTTCTGCCCTTTCATTGCAGTTTCTTGTTACTTTTATTCAATATTAATCACTTGTCAACACTGTGCCTTAATAGGGGAAGAATTGTATTTGAATTACAAGGCAGTTCTTTCCCGTATGCATGAAGGAGGTGCAAAAAGGAGACTTGTCTTCTCGATGCCTCCATCATTTCTCTTTTAAGTGTGTTGCATTTTTTTAAGCTGCCGAGACTATAATATGAACTGGAGCATATGAGGTATCACCATGTGTGCTCGCATGCTGGAAGCAGTAACTTCTGATTGAGGAGTGGAGCAGACAGCTGGGGCAAGTAGTTTTTAAGCAACCAAAGCAAGATGTTCATCAGTATTTATATCAATGCCATAAATTTTAAATTATTTATGCTCATTTATTAATTAGGATATTGCTTTAACAGAATATTTGCATGAGTTCTTCATTATTTCTTATTGAAGGTCAGGGGTGATGCAAGTCCTGAAGATCTTCTGGACAAACAGTGTAATGGAAAAGCGGTTTTGCTGATGCTTATAACCATGGTTCTGTGCTGCAGTCCAGTCTGTGAAAAGCAAGCTTTGTTTGCTATTTGCCAGTCTGTGAAAGAGAATGGATTAGAACCTCACCTTGTGAAAAAGGTGAGTATAAAATCCCATTTTATATTTAGATTCTTAATTAAGGTTAGGTTAAAATTGGAATGGTACAAAATGCTTTTGTCAGTATTGAAAGCTGTTAAATTTCGTAAAGGTGTGACTAATGTCAGACTTCAATATCTGAATTAATTTGTAATTATATTTAATGACCTACATAGAAATAATGACATCATAAAAAGCAATTTTAGTGGTAAATCTTGTATGTTAAAGGCACAGATCTGAAATACAAATAGATTTTTATACATTGAAGATTTCAGATTTCATTTAAGAAAATCTTTCTACCCAGTAGAACTAAAGTGAGTTTTGCAATGTGGAAAATGCATACCATAAGTGCAGAATATTGGAAGATGGTATATCTTGGGGACTTTTATTTTGATATTCACAAGGGTGTACTGAAATAATTGCTGTTTATACTGCAACCTTTCATGCCTGTCATTCTTTTTTGGTGCACATGTGCACATGTGTCTTTTTTTTATCCTTTCTTTCCATTTGTTGCCTGTTGTTTTTACACAGAGTCTCTACCCCACAAAATGTGTACTGGCTGTCCTTTCTTTGCATACCACCTCACATGGGGTAGTTCTAGTTCCTTGATTGCGCTCTTTGGAGATATGGCAATACAAATTTAAAAAATTGCTTATACTAAATAGGAGCTGAGTTATACAAATATTCATTAAAAGGCTGGGTTAATGGGGACATGGAGGTGTAGTACTGTCACTGTCATGTACTCTACATGCTATTTCTGCAATCTTACTTCATGCACAGGTTTTGAAAAAAGTATCTGACATTTTTGGCTATAAAAGTATAGAAGATTTTATGGCATCACATTTAGACTATTTGGTGATGGAGTGGCTGAAAATAAATGACAGTGGATATAGCCTGTCTGCTTTTCCCTATGTTCTTCTGAACTATACTAGCCTTGAGGAATTCTACAGGTAAGTATGTATGAAAGCAATTATTTTAGATTTATTTATTATTGTAAGAGAGGGTTTCAAATTTCAGGATTTTCTTGTAAGAGAACGTATTGAGAGCTTTTCAAGTATATTCCAAGTATGCTGTATATTATATTTATGCTAAGATTTTTTGTTTTGCAATAACTGAATAATTACAAATTTAGTTACATAGTAGAGGAATGCTGTTTGCTGTATTATATTTGAGGGTTTTTTTCTAAAATTCAATTCAAGGAAATTCTGGAAATGTCTTTACTCTGTGTAGATCTTGTTATAAAGTTTTGGTTCCACACCTGGTGATTAGAAGTCAGTTTGAAGATGTGAAATCACTTGCCAACAAGATTGAAAAAGACTGGAGGCAGGTCCTGGCAGACTGTTTTCCAAAGATACTTGTGAATATCCTCCCGTATTTTGCCTATCAAAACCATGGAAAGAGTGAGGTAGCAGAGCAAAGAGATACAGCTTCTAAAGTCTACGACATGCTTAAGGATGAAAACTGCTTAGGAAAACAGGTATCTGTTTTAAATGTGTCAATTGAGTTTTATAGCATTTAAGAGCCCTGAAATAAACTTCTGTATATTCTGTAAAAATGTAAATAGTTGAAGTTTATAGATACAAAATTATTATTTTAATAAAGCCAAACTAGCCAATTTTTTTTCTTAAGTTTTTCAAGTAGCTATGCAATAGAAACTTTCAGGCACACAGTTGACTTGAAGTGTAATTTTTTTCAGAATGTAATAAAAAAATTTTACCATTCATTGTACATCCTTGAGTTTCCTTGTTATATATCTGTTTAAATAAGTAATGTTTTCCTCTTAAAATGCTTTGTTAATACTTTATGAGGAGCCATCTTCCCCAGAGGCAGACTATATTCAGAACTAGTAGTAAAATTAAACATAATTTTTTTTTTCCAGATACAGTAGGAAAGCAAATTGTTCTATCTGTGACTGCCATAGATAAGACTTAACCAGGCTTAACTTCTGAATGAACTGTATGTCATGGGTAATCGAACAAATAGAGAAGTCAGACAGGAAAAAATAGATTTTCTCAGAATTAGAAGAAATGTAAAATTATTTTAGCTAAAATATTTTTTATTCTTAAAGCACTATTTTTTGCCCTTTTAGCAAATTGACAATTTATCTCATAATAACTTACCAGAGATTGTGGTTGAACTATTGATGACCTTACATGAACCACCTGGTAGCACAGTAGAAGGAGGAGCTCATCTAAGTAAATACATAAGGTATTTGTCTATAGATTTTCTACATGCTCAGTGTGTTTGTATAATACTGTGCATTAAAATGTGCTCTTCAGGCGTAGGAAGAGATAGCCTTGAAGGATTTGATTGTCATTAGTAATGATGTATCATAGACATGCTTTCTCACAGAGTTATTCTGCAGTATCCATAAGGAGAACCTCTGTCATACGTAAGTTAATGGAATGAAGGAATGTGGGCAGGAGAATGCCATCGTATGTTGGTGAGCTGGACTATGGCAATGCCAATTTAGATTAGTTCAAATTTGGATGGATGGCGCTCTCTGTAAAATTGGTCAGATTTTAATGTCTAAATTAAAGTGATTTTTTTAAAAGTCTTTAAATATCTGGAAGTCACTGAGAAGTGAAGTGAACCATTTCTTAACAGTTCTTGCAGGGGCAGCTCTTGTCTTTGGTAAGGAGATTGCTTAAGCAAAGCCAAATAAACTAATTCCTGATTATTAGAAATATTCTATTGCCATAAATATCTTCATTTTTATGAGCTTTTTAGCATTTTTGTTGTCCTGTAAGTATTACTATTTGCATAATTGTATCTGGAAATAATTTTCCAGATTTTAATGTTTATATACAAACTATTTGGAAAAAAAAACATTAATGCTTTCTGAAGTTATTGAAGAAGATATTTTTATTGTAGAAATAGAAAGTTGAAAGAAACCAAAGAATTTCTATGAAAATCTGCCAAAAATTAAATGGCTGAGGATTTCAGAACGTTTAATAAAAGAATTTTGTTTCAGTGAGTTTATCAACAGAGTAAGGTGTCTGCTTGTAACCAAAGTTTTTCTTTCTAAGAGAGGAATAGTAAGAATACAAGTGATGAAACTTAGACTTTACTGTTTTGTTGCTACCATAATGCATTTCTTTTCTTTTCAAGGTCCCAGAAAAGTTGACTACCCTTTTTTTTTGTAATGCAGAGACTCACACTTACTTTTTTCTCAACCAAATTGTTCCTGTAATTACAAAATGCAGAAGCTTTATCCAAGACTTGCAATTATTTTTCATACAAAGTACCTTAGATGAGACAAATGTGTGAGTTTTTAGCAATATGACATTTCAAAAAATAATAAAGGAATATTAAGAAAATACAACTTAGAAAGCTGCCGTAGAGGGACAGCAGGCAGCTAAAAATAAGGTGTATGTCATTGCTGAAGCTTTTGGTGCTTCTTACTTACTGAAAGCAGAAGTTTCCCAGGAGTTACCTTTTTATTCAATTAGACTTATTTTATTTACTACATGGGGTTTGATTTTTGGAAAGAAAAATAAAAATCTCTTTTTTATTCACTTAGGGAACTGGATCCTGCTCCTAATCCTCCTCATTTTCCATCTTATGTGATCAAGGCAACCTTGGACTATATTAGCAACTGTCATAAAAGCAAACTAAAAAGTCTTGTAGCAGTTCTTTCTAAAAGCCCAGTAAGTGTGTAATGATTGGGTTTTTTTTCCTTAGAGTATAAAATTTCTTTTATAGGTACATCTTGATTTAATTAGGCATTTTCATCATGTGTATATGAGGAAGAAGTACAGCCTTAGAAACCTTTCTGTTCTTTTGTTTGGCTTGTGAAATGGAAGAAGTCCTAAATTCAGGGACACAGTAACCTTACAAAAATTGCGTGCTTGAACTATTACATGCATTGTATAATACATATAAAATAATGTGTAAGTAAAGACAATTATTTAAAGATTGAGGAAATCTGTGTGTACCAGACATAGTTTATACGCAATTTATTTCTTTGGCATATGTCTGAAGAACACTCTAAAATAATTACATTTGGATGATTTTATCTAAATACTATCTACAACTAGGATATTAAAGTCTGCTTCCCTTACTGGCAGTGTGAAATTTTATAGTCTGTGGTATTTTTAGACATCTTATTTTCAGTTGTTTAAAGGCAAATACAAAGGCATATAAAATTATGCAGCCCTTGCAATAAATCATAAACGTATTACTGTCTTGTAACATAATTCCTTAGAAACCTATCTTTTCAAAGTTTATGCTGTTTTATTGCATATGTTGTCAACAGCTTACTTTGCCTATACATAAACAATCTAAAAATAAGAAAAAATACTTTTTTGGGGCCACGTTTGTCTAAATCTTTTGAGTGTAAAAGTTAATATTCCCAGCCAGTGGAATGAAATGGAATAGAGTAGAATAATTTCAGTTGGAAGGGGCCTACAGTGATCACCCAGTCCAACTGCCTGACCAGTTCAGGGCTGACCAAAAGCTAAAGCATGTTGGCATTGTCCAAACACTGACAGGCTTGGGGCATCAACCACCTCTCTAGGAAGTCTGTTCCAGTGTTTGACCACCCTCTTAGTAAAGAAATGCTTCCTAATGTCCAGGAATAATTTCTTTAAAATGTAACACAATCTGCCTGGTACTTTCAGATAGTTACCTTTTGTAAATTCAAGTTTACAGTTTTAACAGTTACCATCTGTATTGATATATTCTGTGGAATCATGCATTTTGTATGTATGAACATTGTATTTGAAAGAATATAGATTGAAGCACTACTTGATGTTTTAATGGGTTTTATTTGGTGTTTCTCCTGTTGGTGAAAACTACCATAACTGTTTGGTTTTATGAAAAATGGGCATAACCTTTCGCATGTGGGCTAAAAAAAAAAAGAAAAAAGAAAATTACGAAGTATGGGGCTTATAGTCCTGCTTGGAGAATTGGTTTGTGTATAGGTCTTCTGTTTGTTTAAAGCAGTAAAAATAATTAAGCCTTTTTGTCCATGTCCTTTAAAAAAATATATATATCCCTATTGCTTATGCTTTTTTCTTGATGTAAAGTGAATCTGTATTGGCATTATCAATTTTTTTTTACTTATAGTTTATTCATTTTTAGGATTCATTCCAGAAAATCCTTCTAGCCCTTTGTAAGCATGCATCAGATACAAACAACATCTACAAGAAACACCGAGTTCTTACAATTTATCACTTGTTTGTTAATCTGTTACTCAAAGAGATAAAAGATGGTTTAGGAGGAGCATGGGCTTTTGTCCTCCGAGATGTAATTTACACGCTGATTCACCACATCAATACCAGGTAAATATGGTAAATGTATCTTGTTCTTCCTGTCTGTGATCCCTTGTTCTTGTAACCTTCCATTTCAGTATCACTAGTAGATGTTAATTCATTTGTAAAAATAATTGAAATTTGCTGAAGGAAAAAAATTAAATTGCCTTTCTTTGATAATCTTGGAATTTAAAATTACAGCTTACTAAAATGTGGAATGTTTTATGCTATCCTTGTATTTAAATATTCGCTATATTGCAGAATATGTATCAGTAATAGGCTGTCAAATTGTAGAAATTAGAAGTGTTGTGAGATTTTGATGACAGAAAGCATGTTTGAGAATTTAAAGGATATGGGAGACTGTGGAGTTAAGTGCAAGGTGAAACACTGTCAAATAAAATGTGCTTACTGAGTTAATAAAGAGTATTGACATTTACATTCTCACCAATAAGTAGCTAACAAATTGAGTGAGAATTGGTACATGTTATCTTAGCTTGTCTTCAGATTGAGAAAACTGGTACTTCCCCAGCCTAAATATTTAAGTAGAGATTTTTATCTTTCATAAGGACTAGAGATATTTTCTTACTTGAGATTTAGCTTTGGGTTTCCAAGACAGTTATTCACCTAAATGTAATTGAGTTTAAGTGCAAGTTGATTGCTTCACTTGTTGGAAGCATTTTGTACCCTGAAATATTGAAAAATATGGATTTTATGGTAAATGCCATTATTATGAGACTTATTGCAATCAGCATTGAACTGGGATGGGGACAGTTGATGCACTAGAGGGCAAGGCTGCCATTCAGAAGGACCTCATCTAGCTCTAGGAATGGGACGATGGGTACATTGAGAAGTTGAACAAAAACAATCCCCGAGTCTTTCACCTGGGATGGAGTAACCCCATGCATGAGCACAGGCTTGGGAGCTGACTAGCTAGAAAGTAACTTTGCAGAAGAGGACACAGGAGCCTTGGAGGACAAGCTGGATGAGTCAACAATGTGCCTTTCATCACTGAAAGCTGACTGCGTTCTGGACTGTGCTGACAAAAATGTAGCCAGCGAGTTGAGGGACGTAGTCATTCCCCTCTGAACTCTTAGGAAGCTGCAATAGAACCACTGTGTTCGGTGTGGGACAGCTCCAGGCAGGACATGAGATGTAATGACAAATTGGGATGGGTTGAGTGGAAGACCCCCAAGTGGGGTAAGTGGAATTGATCTTATTTCTATTCTCCAGGTTCTGGTGGGGAAGATATCTTGTAGAGAAGGTAGAGACAGACTTTTCCTAGAAGTGCACAGTGAAAGGACAAGAGGTAGCACCCACCAAGTTGCAACATGGAAAATTCTGGTTGGACATAAGGGAAAAGATTTTCTCAGTGAGAATAGTCAAATACTGGAGCAGGTTGCTCAGAGAGGCTAAGGAATGTGTCAAAATTCAGCTCAGCAAAATCCTGAAAACCTGATCTGACTTTGAAGCTGACCCTGCCTCAGGCAGGAAGCTGGACTAGATAATCCCAGGTGTCATTTGTAACCTGAATTTCTTTTCTTTTCTTTTTTTTTTTTTAAAAAAAAACTTAACAGTTATGTAAGAGAGAGAAGGGTGGAGGGTTCAGAGAGCACGCTTTCCACTTTGTTCTGTTTCTGTCAACATTGTTCTGGCAAATAATAATCTAAAAGCCTTTTGTGGTTGGGTTTTTTTTTCTTTTTGGACTATATTTTTCTTTAAGTTTGTTACTCAGTTCTTTTAAAGTGATCAGTTAAATTCTGTGTGTGTTAGTTCTTCTGTGTCTCCTGAGATAAATCTTTACAACTGATTGAGCTGATAAATTTTAAAGTTTAGAATCAGTTCCTCCTATAAAGTTTATTTATATTTCTACTTTTTCACAGTTCTTCCCTGTTGTATGTAGTAGGTTAATATTTGAGACAATGACAGTTTTTATTTCTTTAATTTCACTTTTTTGTTTCCTGTGACAGACCTGTTATTACCAGAGACATGTCCATGCGCATCTTTTCACTCTGTTGTGATCTTCTCCATCATGTTTGCCACACAGCAGTTGTGTGTTGCAATGATGCTCTAGAGAGCCACCTTCATGTTATTGTGGGAACCCTAATACCTCTTGCTGTGGACCAGCCTGAGATTCAGGAACAGGTAGGTTTGAGTTGCTGCTTATTCCTTATCTGTTAGCTTTTTAGTTCAGTATCATTGGTGTTAAAGCTGTATCTATACTCATGCTCAGTTTTCATTCCTTTTTTCTCTGCTTTGTCGATTTATATAAAAAATATTAGTGAGATGTAACACTGTACCTTTATTTTTTTTAATGAAAGTGTTTTTACTTTTGATACTTGTATTTTGACCAATATGTGTTCTGTATTTAATTCCTACGGCTTTAAACAGTGATTGAGATGTATCATAATTGCTGAGATTGCTATATCACTTACTTTCTAATTATTTATTAGTTCATTAAAAAAATCACATTTCTTAAAGAGTTTTAGTGCTGTTGTAATGCCTTTTATATCTGCTTTGAATCTGTGTGCCTTTTTCAGCCAGATCTGAAAGAGGTTTAAAACCTTGAGGGTAAGTTTCAGAAAAATTGTTACCTTAGTTGAGTAGAGGTACTAAATCAGTGGTACCACTAAGAAGAAGAGAGAGAACATAGGCATTGAAAAACTACTGCTGATGGCAAGCTTATCAGTACAAGCACATTGAGAAGCCAAGGAGTTACCTACAAAGCTCTGTGGATGATTTCACAGAAAATATGATTAAGATCTTTGGAAGGGGAAGGTGTCTAGAGGACAAAGAGGAATCATAGAATGCTTAGAGTTGGAAGGGACCTTCAAAGGTCATCTAGTCCAACCCCCCTGCAAGGAGCATCGACATCCCCGACTAGACCAGGTTGCTCAGAGCCTCATCCAACTCGGCCTTGAACATTACCAGGGATTGGGGCATCCACCACCTCTCTGGGCAACCTCTTCCAGTGTTCCACCACCCTCAGTGTAAAAAACTTTTTCCTAATATCCAATCTAAATCTACCTCCCTCTATTTTGAAACCATTACCCCTTGTCCTGTCACAACAGGCCCTACTGAACAGTCTCTCCCCATCTTTTCTGTAGGCCCCCTTGAGGTACTGGAAGACCGCTATAAGGTCTCCCCGGAGCCTCCTCTTCTCCAGGCTGAACAGCCCCAACTCTCTCAGCCTGTCCTCATAGGAGAGCTGCTCCAGCCCTCTCATCATCTTCTTGGCCCTCCTGTCGACCCTCTCCAACAGGTCCACATCCTTCTTATGTTGAGGGCTCCAGAGCTGATTGCAGTACTCCAGGTGGGGTCTCACCAGAGCAGAGTAGAGGGGCAGAATCACCTCCCTTGGCCTGCTGGCCATGCTCCTCTTGATGCAGCCCAGGATGCGGTTGGCCTTCTGGGCCGCAAGGGCGCATTGCCTGCTCATGTTAAATTTCTCGTCTACCATCACTCCCAAGTCCCTCTCCTCAGGGCTGCTCTTGATCCAGGAAATATATGCAAAGAACAGATTTCAGTAGTTCAGCTATTTATTTAATAAGTTATCATTAAAATTAATGTAATGAATAGGCCTTAAAAGGGAAATGAAGCAGTTTCTGTTGTGTGAGAAACCTTATTTTCCTTCTGGTGATGATTTGTACGTGCATTCTGCTGGGGTTGGAAATATACTTGGATTCGGAGATCTATAATTAGTAGCTGAAGATGAGGAAACTATGCCTTTTGTACTTCAGTCCTCATGGTTATCTTCTGGCTTAACCTGGTCCCATGGTACCGTATGCACCTTCATGGTTGCAGTGTAGCCCTGCATTGTCCTCCTTCTTGTAGTTCCTGTTCAGCTGGAGGGCTATGCTGATCCAGTTGAAAATAACCTGGCAATCTTTTTCCCAGCTTAATCATTATGACCAGATTGCAAGCAGTTGTACGTGCACAACTGCAAAGGCAACATAAGGGCATCCCTGGGCAGAAACAAAGTGGAGAGGGCGGAAACTTCTCTGAATTGAAATGGAAATCAAATATGAAACTTCTCATATCATTCTCCTGCAGAGAAGTCCTTCCTCTAGTGATCACATTTCAATTTCTTCTCTTTATTTTTCTTCTAGCATTGATGGAGGCTATTTAATCATTTTCAGGTAAATACAAGTCTCCAAATAAAAAACTCATCATTTAGATTCTAGACTCCTCAAAGCTTTCTGGATTGAATATCCAGTTGCATTGATTTCTAAGTAATGTGTAGAAGCAGCATTTTTGCAAAGAAAGTATGGTACCCCTTTAGCAAGAAATTATTGAAGTTGTCGATCTCTTATAAAACAAATTCTGCCAGAGTTCAGTGATTTGGGCAGTAAATTATGATATTTAGGCATTTGTCCAGATTCCAAATTACCAGCACTGTAGTTAGTAAGAATAATAAAGTCGTAATAACATCAGAAGGACTGCTTGGGTGCAGTGTGTTGCTAAATCATTGCCAATATTGTAATGATTGTATTGGCCAGTATTTGAAGTCAGTTTCATCAAAACGACAGGATAAAACTGCAGGCTGTGATAATAAAAAGGTTTGATGTCTGTTTGGGAGGGGGAGTAGCAAAAGTGCCTCACCATTTTAGACTATATCTGTGGTTTTGCAAAGCCTCTAAATATTTCGTAATTTTTAACAGTTTGAATAAATTATCTTACTAGTTTTTTTTAATAGAGCTTTCAGTTTAATGGAACTTGGAGAAATACAAACTTTATAACCTAGAAAAGAAATATGGCTCAAAAAGATTTTTCTTTTTTTTTTTTTTTTCATTCACTTTTTATGTTCAGGTACTAGGCTTGTTGAAGTATCTGGTGATAGATAATAAGGATAATGAAAATCTGTACCAAGCAATCAGATGCTTAGATCCTTTTCCCGAATATCCTGCTTTTAAAGATTTGCGAGCAACTCAACGGAGGATAAAATACAGTAAAGGACCATATTCTCTTTTGGAGGTAATTACATTTAAAAATATATCTCATGACATAGTGGTTTTTTTGTAATGCAGACTTTCAAAAGAAAATCAGTTTTCTAGCTGTAGGTATAGTTGAGAAAGTCTCTGGAACTGGCAATAAAAAGAATCCACATCTAATTTAAATCTGAGATGTTTGTCTCCATTCTTATTTTGCATCTATTAATTTCCATAGTGTGGACTGCAGAGAGCTACTTCTTTACTTGAAGCCTTTATTTGTATGCTGTATGTGCTTAATACAAAGTGTTGTTTTGCAGGAAATTAATCACTTTCTCTCAGTTGGTGTTTGTGATTCACTGCCCTTAACACGACTTCAAGGACTGTATGATTTACGCAAACAGTTGGAACAATATAAAGATCAGATGAAGGATCTCCTGAAAAGTTCCAAGGGTACTGATGTCTGATTATGTATTTTGTTTCTTTTGTTTCTGGTTTTAGATGTGTAGCAATGTAACTGTATTCTAATTTGGCATTGAATGTTTTATTTTGTGTCTTGTTTTTTGTATGCTTGACAGTGTAACCTTGTTATAATTTCACATGCAGAGTAGAATGGCATTTATTATTCATGCAAAATCTGAAGTATTTTTAGCGGAGTGTATTATAAATATTACATGAGATATTATATGGCAGAGAAGGTAAAATGCCCTTCCAGCTTTTGGCATGGGGCACTTAGGATTGTGAATGACCAGGATAATGTATAATATGAGTATATTGCTTTATGGCCGCTTAATGTGTTTTCTCATTTATATTAAGTATATAAATATCTCTACTCTTTGTAATGTAATGAGGCTAGATTTTATTAAAGGCATAATATGCTAGGAAGTAAAGCTAACAGAAGTTTTTAAAACGGTAGGATTAAGTTTAGTTGAACGTTGCCATATCCAAGCATTCTGTTTCAGCCCTCAGTCCAGACCCAGTTCTTTCCTGTTTTGATTTTCAGATGCTTGTGCCAGATCATTTCACTTTTCTCCTCTACATCAAGTCTTCCTCAGCTTGTGTGCATGACAGAAAGATAAAAAGAGTTTATGTAATTTGTTGTAAATAAGTGCAAAGTAAAATTTGGGGAAGAATAGTAGTCTGTCATAAGGCCAATGTGTAAGTGCATTATCCTTAAATCTTGATTATAATTTACAATTTTAGTCTCCAAATTCTGCTTGAAAAGAGAGTTAGTAAAAGGGCAGCAAGCTTGTGTGGATCGACTTTAATGAGAGGAGAGCCTTGTGAGCTTGGAAAAGAGATTGAATAGGAATTTGGAGAGTATGAACTGATGACTGGTACGATGAGGCTGCATAGGGAGCACTTACCACTTTTATCACAGTACAAGAACAGATTAAATTATCTGTCAGCAGTTATACAACATAAACCACATTTTTTCCAAACAAAATATATGTAGCGTGGAACTTACTGCTACTTATTGTGGAGATCAGAAGCATAATGGACATTAAAATGAGTTAGAAATATCTCATAGAGATTATTAGGTATGAATGAAGATATACTCAGAAATCCCCAATCTGCTGGCTGCCAAAACCTGAGACGAAATACTTGCTCTGTGGAGGAGGGCTAGCAGGCTTGGTGGGCCTGTTGCCTTGATTTCGCCTTATACTGAGAGTATATTAAGCACTTACAAATAACTTTTAAAAAAATATCAGTAGTAGTAGTAGTGTTAAAAATAAGTAAAAAAAACAGTTATTGATACAGGCTATAAAACTATATGCTGGAAGATAACATTTAAGAAATAACTATGGTAGTTTGACCATATATGTATTCGTTTTTATAAAAATGTCAACAAGCATAAAGCCTGATTCCAGGTTTCCATTCCATTCAACAGGGCAGCAGGATTTTTTTTAAAGAAAATACAGCTGTTTTTTTTTTTTTTCACATTGGCAAATCATCATATCTTTTCCTAGCTCTTGTTCCTGGAAACATCAAAAACATTTTGGAATGTTTATTCAAAAAGAAAACCTCAGGCAGACAGGAAACAGATAAGGAAATATCGATCTTGAGAGTTTAGAATTTGGCAAAGTGAGTTACGCAGCTGAAAGCTAGTCAAATTCTGTGAAATTCCTATGAGAAAGCCTTATTTTGGGATATTCCTTGAATTTGGATTTAGAACAGAATGATGATATTAGCTTAAGTGCTGTCAGTGGAGTCATGTAGTATGACTTCGCTTTTTCAAATTCTTACACTAACTTATGCTGATATTTCATGTCTTTAATTACCATTTCTGCATCAAAACACTGAAAATAATAGCATTTGTTTATTCTAATTTTGGGAATTCTTTGGCATAGTCCAATGCGTAGAAATTTTTTGTAATGTACTGTTTAGTACTAACTTGCTTCAAGATTAAGAATGCATGTTGACATTTGTAGAGAAAAGATACTAAAGCAATATTTTCTTCTGATATGTTCACATTACAAATACACAGTGATGTTTTCAGGGTTTATTTTTCTTTCTGTTTGATAGAAAAGCCGGAAGATTCTGTAGTCGTGAAATTGGTAGTGAGCTTACTGCAGCTGTCCAAGATGGCCGCTAACCATACTGGTGAAAAAGCAGTGCTGGGTAAGTTAGGCCCACGGGCAACCTAGGGCTGTCACTGCAAACCCCAGGTTGAAACTATTGCCATTCTTGGTGTTACTTCCCACTGCTATTTTGCAATTGCTGCCAGAGGCAGCAATCAATAATGTTAAAATGGGTGATACGTCTTCTTTGAAGTCACTGTATTTTACAGCTTTGACTAATGACTTAAATTGTCATCAGTTTAGATCGTGGTCTCCTCTGTACTCTAAATAAATATTGCAAATAAATAAAGGGTTACTTTATTACGTTGAAAAATAGTAAGAAGAGTTGAAGAGGACTAATTTGAAAGGCATATCTTAGTGGAAATTAAAAGCGTTGTTCTCCGTCTTAAAGCCTCTTCTGTACTGTTAAAATTATTCTCACTATTTACATTGAGGACCCGATTAATGTTTGATCCAAAGCACTAAAACTAAAATCTAAATCTCCTCTTCCCCAAGTGGGGAGTACCTCTATGAAGGTGATGTTTACTGAAATGAGATGTCTAAACTAGACAGAAGCACAAGTTAAGAGAACATTTACCTTAATATATTTTTTGTCTAGAAGACTGATAACTGATAATTACAAATGCTGAGCAATTGAAGCTCACAGTAGGATAGGACTTCAGTAGGATACATTCTTCTGCACTTCTGCAAGCTGTAAGTTTCAGCCTTTTCTGCATTGTGTTTCCTTAGATTATTTTTTAAATTTAGTCCAAAACACAACCTGTGTATCTTCAGTCTGTTTTTTGTTTGCTTTGGTGGTTAAAACAACGTTCTAGAAAATTGAAATGTTTTCAAGACACATGCTGAGTATGAAGGAAAGAGCAGGGAAATGGGTTTTGGTTTCTTTCTGACAAACTTACATCTCTGTTTAGAAACTGTTTTAAAGGTCAGTTTTGTTTTTTTTCTTGTATGTAGTCATGTATTTTTATAAAATATTTTGTCTGGGATGCAAATGAGGAATACATTGATACATTATTTTATGTAAAATGTAGGTTAGTTCTTACTGAGTTTACAGGCTGTGTAAGTTTACAGTTTGTGTTCACAGGCTGCTGTTTGTATTTCATACCCTTAGGGAATGAAAATGAGCGTGTCTTAGTAGCTGTGATTCTGACCTTTTGCACTTACCTGTTTCTAACACAAGCAAAAATAAAATCCATATCTGATTTAAACTGCAAAATCCAGAGCCATAGGTGCTCCTAGAAAAGTGTATTATTTGTGAGTTTTAAGCTGCAAAATTTGTATACATATAATTTTAATCATAAAGCTCCTCAAGTGATTACTTATAAATATTTGCAGCTTTTGACCCCGTAACAATCTCAGTTCTAAAAGCAGTTTGTATTAATTGCAGCTTTTTAGGGCTGAGACCTTGTTTTAGTATACATAAAACTATAAAATTACCTGCATTTCCAGAGGCTGTTGGAAATTGCTTGGGAGAAATAGGTCCCGTGGATTTCTCCACCATAGCTCTTCAGTGTGCTGAAAATGCGCTGGATTCTAAAGCAGTGGACTTCCTTGAAGATAGAATACTTCAGTGGGTCTTTGTAATGTTAACTCAAATAAATACTGCTTTAACAGATAATTGGTGAGTATGCTTATTTATTTAGTTCAAAGCTTAATGGGAGCCATTTAGTTGTAAACTGTTTAAATCACCTAAGAGTAACACTCTGAAAGTGTTATTAACACCTGTTAATGTCCAACCATGTGCTTCTTCAAGGCTTAGATTACTTACCCAGTAAAGCATAGATGTTTCCTAGAAATTTTGTAGTTGGACTCAAACCAGAGAGTCTCTTCTGTGCCATAGAGGAGTGTGCTGTGGAGTAAATACTGAGGCTTTGCTTTATAACAAAATATGCAATGGCATATCCTAGTCCAAAATTTTCAGATTTGATGCACACGTTGTTAGATTGTGGCATTTTTGTCTTGTATGTTTATAAAGGTGATTTTGAAAATAAAATATCTGAATGAAATTAAGAATAATTATGTTGTGTATGTTATTCTTTCAGTATTGATGTTAGAGCTGCTGCTGTTTCCTGTTTGAAAAACATATTAGCCACCAAGTCTGGCAGTGAATTTTGGGAAGTTTATAAAAATAAAGCTGATCCCATGTTAATCTATCTACAGCCTTTCAGAACATCTAGGAAGAAGGTACTTCTTACATAAGAATATGTATTTTTGAAAAAGTAAATTTGAAAATATTTTTGAGATAGGCTTTGATGAATAAAAAATTTGGACTTTTCATCAGTTTGATTGCAAATGTGATTGCTTTTGTACATCTGTTTCTCCTTTATGTTTCAGTATTTGCGGCTTCTTCATATAAGAAATTACCAATTTAACATTAGGAAGCTGTGTACTTTCGTTATTAGACAAACGATTTTCGATTACTTGGTAATCTTATACACTCTTTCTCAGGATTCCAGTATCATTTGATGCAGAAACTTAGTGGAAAATAGATCAGAGAAAAAGGTGCATAATTAACCATAAATCAGATATTTTGTAGTTTTCAAAGTTCTGGTTTGTAACCTAAGTTTTGATGTCTCATGTGGCCTTGTGGATGTTATCATTAAAATTTTATTTTAATACTTTCAAATTTCCATATAAAACTTTACATCTACATGAACAAAATTGATACTGTCAATCAATTAAAACACAATTAATATTTAATGTTTTAATCTGTGTAGATTGCAGCATGGTTTTTCTAAATGCTGTAGAATTTTTTTATATTTGCAATATTTATATTTTCCTTCTAGTTTCTTGTAGTACCTGCTACTGATATGGAGGCTCCTTTAGAAACTTTGGATGACACAAACCTGTGGATTCCTCTGGGAGAAAGTCATGAGACTTGGATCAAGCGCCTAACTAGTTCAGTACTGGACAGTGGAGGTGTGCAAAATGAAGTTCTCCAATTAATGAAACCACTATGTGAGGTGAGCTAAATTACGCATTACGTGTATATGTATATGTATGTGCACCGTGATGCACAAAAATATGTGATAACTCATCTTGATAGCAAATAGTAATTTCTGCTATTAAGTTACTACTTTTTCTTAACAGTAATTCAGATCCTTTGTAATCAGATATTGCAGATACCTGTAAAATAGACTCTTGAAATACAGGATTTGAGAGATAACAATCAACATAGATGAACTTTATATAACTACTTTAACTGAATGCCAGCATAGCTCTATTGAGTGGTTTACATTTTTCATACAACATGTTCTTTCTCAACCATTACGAGTTTGTTTGAGTAGTTGTCAGTTTGGTTATAACTTGAGAAAAAAAGGCTTTTGGTTCTTTTTCTTAGCAGCTCCTGTGTATGATTGTTTTCTAGGTGAAAACAGACTTGTGTCAAACTTTGCTTCCGTACCTGATTCATGATATCCTTCTTCATGACGCAAATGAATCTTGGAGAAATCTTTTGTCAGTTCATATCCAGAAGTTTTTTACAGCCTGTTGCAGATTTGCCTCATCTAGTAGATCTACTACACCTCCAAATTCTGATTCAGGTAATGTCATAATATTTTTGTTTCAACTGAAAGAGGGATTCTGGTTGTGAAAAAATTATCTTCTGACATCAAACGTATGATACGCACTTGTAGGCAGACAGAATTTTAGAAGCATCTGGCCAATTGTTCAATCTTTTTCAGTGGAGATACCAGTAATTTTGAAGCTGTTCATTGGCAGCACCCAAGTAGCTTCTTCTGTATAGCTTCTTCCCTTATTTACAACTGGATAATGTTTATTACTTGCTGAATTTAGATGTGATCCAATGTTGTGTGCTGCAAGACTGAGTCTTGAACTGTCTCTGAAAATGACTATTTGGCAGTTAAATTCCTCTTTTACTCAAACAAGAACTATTAAAGGCAATTTTTGCCTGGATTTTCTCCTTGCTTTAGCTTCTGCCTAATGTTGATAATGGTCTCCCTCTACATTCAAAAGACCTGTTCCATTCCAGCAGAATGAAAGGAAGTTGTAACCAAAAGAGCTGCAGCTGAGTATGAGTAATGCACTGAGTTCCATTAAAAGCAAAGCACCTTCTCATCAAGCTGGTTGGTTGCCTTTCCAGTTAGATTGTGGCTGAAGTTAGCAGAAATCTGTGTAAAAAATAAGATCTTTGTTATTAGACTATGGGAGTGGTGCATGCACTTAGTTTTCAGGAGCTGAAATAATGTATTTCTTTTATTTATGCATATCCCTTACTTCACACAAATACAGTAACTTCAGGTGAGTTATTTGTTTGAGGGGTAGCTAGTCTGCCATATCTTTTAACTTCCTTCTTCAGTGACAAATCACCAAAGGAATGAGTCTGTACAATGTCTTGCAGTCTCTTTACAGGCAAGTCATGCAAGCTTCAGGTTGCCAGAAAGGTAAAGGAATCCTTAGTACTGCAGTTTGTACTAAGAGTGGTGTAAATAAGCCTAATGATACTAGGTGTATTTTAAGGTACTCTGTATAGATGCTGACTAGCCTGGCCAGAAAGACTAGACCAGTATTCTTTCACATTTTTGAAGTCCGATAACAAGCTGTTCCCACAATCCAAATATTTTTGTTATTGTCCCACTTTGTAAGATAGAAAAGGATTAACAATTTCCTGTTTCTTTCCTGTAAGCAGCCAGGGAAACTACTGCACAAATTAACATTCAGATGTACAGAGTAATGCAAGTTTCTATGAAAAATATAAAGGGAGTTTTCTAAGTTTGATAAACTTGAAGTTAGTTCAGTGACACCAATGAGCCTCTTCAGACATTGTGATTCTGTATCTTACTGAGGCAATAAGAGGGAAAAAAGGGACATGTGAAAGCTTTAAAAGGAGTTGTTCAGATGAAAAACTGCCCTGGTAACAAAAAAAAAAAAAACAACCCATGAAGTAGCACGCAGCTCGTTGTCTAAGTAGTTGTTTACAGATAAACTGGAGGTGCATTAGCCAACAAAGCAAAAATATGCTAATACCGAGTTGGAATGATAGAACATCAGCTGTATTAAAAAAAAAAAATTAAGCATCTGGTGACTACCAGTTTCTTCAAGGAAAAACTCTTACCGTATCAAAATAAGGAGAAAAATCTTCCTAGAAAACCTAGATAAATTTATTTCCAATCCTTCAGGATCCAAACTGTGGCAAAGACCAAGCAGTTAGACATGACAGTTGAGTGCTTCTGAACAAGAGTCTTACCATTGGTCCATTTTGACATACAGGAATTGGCTATTAATCCTGGTAATTTAAAGCATAACTAGTGTGTACATCATGCCAATTCACTGCTCTGCTTGAGAAACCAAACCTAATCATAAATTGCCAACTGTTTGACAGGAGTCAGACCCACTAAACTGAAAATGAAGAATCTTTTGAACATGGTGCGTGTCAGTCTGGACAGAATCATATGTCAGTTGAATCTGTTATTTTGAAGAAGAAATGTAGTTTTTTTGTGGAATGAATCTTTCAAAATACATGTTTAGTTATTTCTCCTCAGAATTTAGAATTTCTATCTGATGCCATGAAAAAACAGACACTGTTTTCGTTTTTTGTTTGTAAGCTTGTTGTAGCAAGGGAGTATGAATACCATGCTGACAGCTGATAGTTACCATTATAGTCATTTGGTCTGTTGTTCAACAAATCTTGAAGAATAACTTTTTTTTTCCAGTTTTCTTGGCCAGTGCTTTTTCCTTCCCCTGACTCGTTAATACTTTCTGGTACCCAAATGTAATTCATTCAGAGATTTTCGATTATTAATCTGATCAAATTATTAAAGAGGAAGTAGCCATCTCTTTGGGCGTTGACTGTGCAGTGGTGACCAATTGGACCCTGCCTGTGGGACGCTATATCTACATTTGCAAGTAGCGCAGGACATGGGAATGGACCTGGAGAGCAAAATGTCATGGTGCATTAGGAACTGAGAGTCGGATATTGCCACTGTATGTCTTTTCAAAGTTGAGCATGTGGGAAATGACTTACAAAGAAGGAGTTGGTTTTCCTTCTGTAAAGTCTTTGGTAGCAGTGGAAAGTAAGTGTTGTTCATTTCTATTTGTTGGAAGACATGAAATGCCCAGATACTTCTCTTTTTTAACGTAGCTTTTCCTTTCTTTAGGGGAGGTTTCTAGTTCTGCATCTTACTGTAGTATAGTAGTAATCAAGACTTTGCTTATCCTTTCCCTCTTTCTTGCTTCTTGTAATTTATAAATTAAATGTATCCAGAAAAATAAAAAAAAATATTAACCAAATGATCAGAATGCAACCTGTAGCCATGTGGGTTTTTTTTTTTAATCCAGAAGCGAAGCATGGAAAGTTGAAGATGTCCCTGCTCCTTGCAGGGAGGTTGGACTAGATGACCTTTAAAGGTCCCTTCCAACCCGAATTATTCTATGGTTCTATTTCCATGGCTTTAAAATAACTTTATATGGCTCAAGCGTAAGTGAAGAGGTCTATTATGGAGCTTTGTGCAATTACATTGGATCATCTCTGAATTCTATAAGAAGTAGAATCCACAAATTACTAATGCAAAGATCATTTGATAAAGATAATTATAAACTACTGCAATGTAGGGGAAATACATTTTGTGACAAACTATTAATTTGATTTCGGAAATGCTGTCCAAGGAAGTTTTTTGCTATTTTACTGAGTACAAAATACACCTTTTATTTTGTAAGTGCATAGGTTATGACAAAAGTTCATTATATTCTTCCTTTTGAAATATGCATCCCAGAGCCAGAAACCCATAATTATAGAAGTTTGGATAAAGTATCTCGACGAGCCATGCTTGCTGTTGTTGATTACTTAAGAAGACAAAAGAGGTGAATTATAACTTTCCAAAATGTTGCTTTAATTTAATAATGACTATTCTAAGATCTGTTGGTGCTCTAGATCAAGGAAGAAGGATGTGATAGAGAACATGTCAGTTAAAAGAATGAAGATATAGTAGTCACCTTGCATTTGTTACAGAAATGATATGGCTGGCCTTAAAGGGTTCTAACTATGTTGAAGGAGTTTTTAGAAAACTTTTTGTCTGATAAACTTTTTGTGATATGGATTTTGGGGGGATTAAGGTAAAATTAGCTTTTGGAAGGCTTTATAGTTAGATTGGATTTATTTTGCTTAATGTTAAAGAGAAGGTCTGTTACAACAATATTAAAGTCTTTTTTAATCAGATCTGTTTCAGGTACAGTTTTTGATGACAGCTTCTGGCTAGATCTGAATTATCTTGAGGTTGCTATAGCAGCACAGTCTTGTGCTGCTCACTTCACAGCTTTGCTCTACGCAGAAATCTACGCAGACAAGATAAATATAGACAAACAGCAAAAAAGGTACAAGACTTGAGGAATGCAGTTTCTTGACATTTCTGGTGAAATGGATCATGTTTTGTGTGTCACAGTAAGGTTTTGTTACATGAAAAGTCAAGGAAACTTTAAAAAAATTCCTTAGGTGTGTATATTAAACAAAATATTTGTATCATTCCTTGAATGTGTTCCCAGCCTTGCTAATTTGCTAGCTGTGACACACACAAAGTAGTCTAATTTTGACTTCTAACAAAGAAGTTTTCTTAGTAGTGTGTGTTCTGGAGAAACTTCACTAAAGCTAGTGCTTCTGAATACTAAAATGTGTTGAATCTCACTTTCTAAATTGAACACTTTTCAGATTCTATTTCTCATTATTAATAGTGTGCTCATGGTTAAATTATGGCCAGAAGTGAATCAAGGAGAGAAACCACAGAATGATGACGAGAATTGTGTGGGTAGAGCTGAATTATCCTTGTAGAAGTTTTCTTCTATAATGGACAATTATCTTTGTCTTCTGGTCTAGCAAGTTGAAAATATGGAACTAGGTTACTAGCTTCATTTTGGTGACATAATTCTAAGGCAATGAACGTATAACAAAAGTATGGTTGTAAGCATATTATGTAGTTGCTTTTATTCTTTCCCAGAAGACAGCGTTCCTGCTTCAGGCATTCACAAAAGCAATTTGATTTAATAAAAGATTAGACATTACAGAGTGGGGTTTTTTTTTTCTCTGAAAAACCGCCTTGATGTTGAAATCCCTTGATGTTGATATTCTCAGTTCAGCTGATCACTTTTATCATTCTGGTGGAGAGCCATTTTGAATAACCTGAGGATGTGACAGGCCTGATCTTATATTTGGTGTTTGTCCCCCTTACATCTGAAGTATTTTTTCATAATTTCTTTAGTTCTTTGTATGAAATTTCATTTAACTTTACTAGTTGAAACATTTCTTTTAGGTCGTCTTTTAAAGCAGCTAAGAGTTTGACATTTGAAGAGGAAAGTCAAAGAACAACTATTACTATTTTGAATGAAAAAAGTAAAGAAGAAACTGGCATAGGTTTACAGGTATATGTGTCTGCTTCAAAATCTGAAAGCAAACCTTCTTACATAATTAGAATTAACAGTAGGTTTCATCTGAGCTGAAGGCAGATCTAGTTCAACTTCAAAAACCGTATTTCAAAGTTCTCCTCATGCTCTAATTGAAAGTGAACTCCATGGCCTTGTCGGTCAAGTTAAATTGAGTATTTGTTGACTTGAAACACTAATTAACTGGCAGATTTTAAATTGCAGCAAAGCAGACTTCGTTCCTCAAACAAACTGGCCTCATGGTTGTAACCAGCCAAGTATTTTCCAGTTTGTTTTGTCAGAGAGTTATGTTCATTAAAAATCAGCAAATGGTGTAGCAAGTTGTAATAATAAAAAACAAAGTAATATTATCTCCCTACAAATTTATTTGGTACATAAAATCTGATTTAGTAGCCTTGTCTAAGTTACTTCTTTCCATAGGTCATTATTCCAGAACTGTGCTTGCATATATTTGAAATGCATTGCTTAGCTGGTATGTCTGATGCTCATTCAGTATTACTGCCTTTTGCTTTTCAACCAGTCCACCTAAGGCCCAGCGCTGTTTTTTTAATAACTTAGCAGAGAATTTAGGTAGTCATGAAGGGTTTTGCTAGACTACAACACTTTTCTTCCTGAGATGATGAGCAGGCTCAGGTACTGCATAAAGGAAAATTAAACAGTGATAACAACATGTTACGTGGAAGGTCTTGTATTTATAAACTTACATGATATGTATAAAACTCACTTGAACTGGTTCCAAAAGAGGTAATTCACTGTTTTATGGCAAATATTCTAGGACCTTCTCATGGACATATATAGAAGCATTGGAGAACCTGACAGTCTCTATGGCTGCGGTGGAGGAAGAATGTTACAGCCATTAGCACGGTATAATTTATTAATGTTCTTATGTTATTTAAAGTAATTGCTTTCATTTGTTAGTAAGTAACTTAAATTGAAAACTTTTGGTTAACTTACAACAGGATAAGAACATATGAGCATGAAGCAGTATGGGAGAAAGCCCTTGTAACATATGACCTTGAAGCAAGCCTCTCTCCATCTACTCGCCAAGCAGGAATAATAGAGGTAATTTTATTTTATAATAGGAAATGAATGTAGGGATTGATATCCATTGTACTGAGACTCATTTGTAGGAAATGCAAAATTGGTTTAGAACTAAAAGGGATCTCTGTGGTCATCAAGTCCAGCCCACTGTCGTAGGCATCCAAATTGTATAATATAAGACAACTCAATATTTGTCCTGAAAACATTAAGGCTTCTAGTCCTCTTATCACTCACCCGTAATCCCTATGTTGGGTAATAAATTTCATTAGATATTTCAAAATTATTTAATTTTATACAGAATTTGACCAGCTCCTGAAATGACAGGATCTAAAAAGTGATGTGATTGGTTATTTTTGCCATCTCATTCTTTAAACCTCTACATTATGGCAACTATCCTATTGAAACTGTGATATTTCTGATAAAATAAATAAATAGAATTTATGTTGTCTTATTTTTATCTCTTAAAAATAAAGAGATCTTGCTTTTTTAGCCTAAAAAAATCTTTACACCGATCCTGTAATACCATAGCACAAGTATATCTGTGTTTTCTCTCATTTCATTTTCCTGTGGTACTTTTCCTTCCCCAAATTATTTAGTATCATTGTTAAAGTTCCATTGTGTTTCTGTTTCATAGTGCCTGCCCATATAATCTAGATAAGTGGTCAGCATTATAAAGTCATTATGGTTTTCAATCAGATAAGAGTTCAGGAGTTGTAGGAAACTTTTTCAAATCCCCACCAGGAAAAGCAGTTCATTAGGAAGTAAAACCAGGTTTGGCTTACTACCCAGAAATGATGGAATGGAGGAATGTGAGCAGATAGTTCATTTGAAACACAACATGGAAATTTATTTCAAAGAATGCCAGCCACAGTAGTAATGAAACAGTTTTTCTGGGGTTGAAGGTATCAGTAGTGTGATTAGTAGTCTTATTTAAAAGTTTTCATCTTATATAGTGCTCAGTTTAGAAATACTTATGGTTCTGCCTTACCCGCAAAGGCTTCTTTGTTTCCAAGGGTAAAACAAAGCCTTTTAAAAAAAAACGTTCAGTTTATTAAAGGAGAAAAACCAACTTTCACTAATTTTGTTAATTCCAGGCTTTGCAGAATTTTGGGCTTTGCCAGACTCTTTCTGTGTATTTGAAAGGACTGGAACATGAAAACACTGAGTGGTGTGCGGAGCTACAGGAAATGCGCTACCAGGCAGCATGGAGGAATATGCAGTGGGGCCACATCTCTTCTGTCAAGTAAACCGACTTACTTTTTTGCTAGTTCTTTTAAATGAAAGGGAATGTTTCCAATTCCAAGCAAAAAGACAATGTTAGAATGTAATTTCTGTGAAGCAGATCACCTGATTTATCTTAATCATTGAACTGAAAAGCAGTCTTTTTCACTTAGACCTGTCTGTTTTGTATGCAGATCACTTTTCATTTTCTTGGTAAATTGTTGATGCTTATTTTTTATATAAACTGAAATTTTCTGGTTTTGACTCAGATAGTAGATGTATCTTGAGTACATAGATAGACCTTAATTTTTAATTTATAAGAAAATGAGGAAGATATTACTCGGTAAGTCACAAGAGGTTATCAAGACTGGAATATGCAACACCAGTGTTGATTCATGGTTACTCCCTCATAAGGAGTAATCTCCTCCCTTGTGTAATTTTGGATGCCTGGCATTATTTATTAGGATATAGTGTGAACTCCGTCTATTCCTAGTACAGCTACATGATCGCAAATTTTAGGAGGAATACAAAACAGGTTCAGTACATCTTGGCAAAAGCAGAAGTTACATGATGAGGTCTTCAGTAACTCCTTCTTCATGAACTTTTAGTAGTCAGGAGCATGGAGGATTTTTCTCCTGAGACTCTTACAGAGAGATGGATGTGGGGAACATACTCTTGGTGTTCATTCTCTTCTCCTGCACTGTCTTAAGATGGTTGTTTAGAAGCATCTGGAAGACTTGACAGACATATCCTGTTGAAGGGCATATGTCATGCCACAGTCAGAACAAACTTTATATAGGTGGTCTCTCTTTGTCCCTGGGTTAGCGTCTGTATAAACCTCTGTTGTGGTTATAAACCTCTTACGCAAACCGAATATTCAGCTTTAATGCAGGAGCAGAAAAACAACATGTAAGATGAGAGAATGAGATGGCAGGAAAGAGGAGGATCAGGGAAAAGAAAAAAGAAAAGTGAAACGGACAAAAAGGAGAAAATTAAAGTGAACGCTGAGTTTTTCCACCCTTCCAATTTTCTTTATTTTTTTTCCTTTTTAAAAATATTTCTGAAGTTAAATGTAAAAAATTGTTGATTCTGAACTGAAGTTGCATACGTTCTGTAATATATCTCTTTCAGCATAATACTGTGAGAAATGTGTTATGATTAAATTTTTATTGTGCATTTGGTTTTGTGTCATATATTGTTGATACAATCTTGAACATATTCTCCATATTCCAAACATTTTCACAATTACTTTTTTCTTTGTTTTAAAAGAACAGCTTGACTTTATAAAATACTAAATTAATTAAAAATGTAGAGTTGTGTTATTATTTTTTATCATGCAAAACAACAATCCATCCAACTGCAGAAAATGTACTACTAAAATATTTGTCATAAAAATAAAATTTACTGATTTGTAGAGAAATACAATTTTCCTTTTATGTTACTTTTATTTTTAAGAGATGAGACAGGAAGACCAGGGTACCATGAATCATTGTATGATGCTCTTCAGTCTTTACGAGATAAGGAATTCTCTGCTTTCTATGACAGTCTTAAAGATGCCAGGTAACTGTATGCAAGTATTCGGCTTTTTAGAGAGAGAGAGATGGAGTGTGTGTGTGTTTGTAGTCACAAGTTATGTATAAAAGACTATTATAGGGTTTTCCAGGCCTCAAGAAAGACTTCATGCATAGAATAAAATCGGTACTTCTGGACTGCATCTTCATTTCTAAGTTTTTTATCTTAAATTTATCTTTTGTGCATATACAGTTTGTGTGCTTATTGAAGATACATTTCCTCTAGTACATCCCTTACTTTGCAGTCTTCTTAAGTGGATTTGAATGCAGACTACTCTTCTTTAGCTGAACTGTCACACAGGCCTTGGAGCTTATATATGCTTACCATGTTTTCATTTACTTGACAGATTTAATTTTTTGAACTTTGATGGTAATACAGAATAATTCTGAACTGAATAGTTTTGCTGTTTAAATTCTTTTAACTGTATAGAAATGATGTTATGATTATTTAGAATTATTGTGGATATTAAAAAAATAATTTACTATTTCTCTGTTGAATCCATAGAGTGAATGAAGTAGAAGAGCTGTGCAAAGGCAGTCTTGAGTCTGTTTATTCATTATATCCAACTCTGTGCAGACTACAGCTGATTGGAGAGTTGGAAAATATAGGTCTGCTATTCTCCAGGTATTTTTTGAGCTTGTTTCTTACTCCTTTCTCAGTTTTCATGATTTCTGGTAATCAAGTCTAGCACAAAAATAAAATGACCTCAACAAATTTTATTTTCAAACTTAATCTTAAAAGTTATATAGATTTTAGCTTTACTATGTGAAGATAAATCTAGTTTCTGTGTATTTCCAGACTGGATTTATTCATGGTCTAGTTTTAATTATTTGATGTTATGCCAACATTGTATTTCAAGTAATTGTTTTCTTTCCTTTGTTTTGAGTTCCCTGGTACACTCACGATAGCTGTCATATCTCCTAGCCTTTGGTTTGCTAATTAACTGAGTCATCCTCTTGTAATTTCCTTTCTAAAAATGTTTCCCATTTCCTTGATGAATCCCATAAATCTGTTGAAAGTTTCAGTTTGAATCACTTTCTTCATGGACTAGTATTATGATCAGTATTCTACCTGAATTCTTAACATTGCTTTTTAGTCATGGGAAGGTATTTATCTCTGTAGTGCTATTAAAATTGAATTTTTTCTGCTATAAGTTGTATCAATTTGGTAGCTTGTAGTCATCCTACAGTCATTTACTATGTCTAAATAATAGATATAATGACACCCTACACAGCTACAATATCACAGTTTGGAATTTATTCTTACGTCGATCCATATACGACCTATATAACAAAACAGGAATCTTGGTCTCTAATCTTTTAAGTAACCCTCTGTTTGAATGTGATTCCCTTTCTGGTGGACCTTTATCACAGCAGTTCTTGATGCTTAATCAATAAAATTTACAGTGGACTTGTTCACCTTATTAATGTTGATCTCTTGATCTTCATATTTGTTAAAACTGGAAGCTTGCCAGTTTATTCTGCATATTAATTATTGTAGGGTTTTATGGACTGTTTCTTGATTTTGAACTATAGATTGTGAACTATTTCAGTAGTTTACTTTTGTTACTCATCTTACATTTCACTAATATTTAGTGAGAATTAATAACAGGTCTTTTTTCTTTTGGTAACAATTGCAGATCTGTTACTACTCAGCAACTGAATGATATGTATTTGAAATGGCAGAGACAGTCCCAGCTTCTCAAGGACAGTGACTTCCGTTTCCAGGAACCTATCATGGCTCTGCGCACTGTAGTTTTGGAGATCTTGCTTGAAAAGGAGAATGAAAATACCAAAAGAGAATGTATTAAAGACATCCTGACCAAACATCTAGTGGAGCTCTCTAGATTGGCAAGAACTGCTAAAAATACACAGGTAACAAATTCTAGGAAAGATCAGTGATGGATATTTAGTTTTTTAATTTATAAAATAACTCAGTATTAATTAATAATAATTAATTATTATTTTTAGTTTATAAAGTAGCTCAGTATAAAATCACTCAGTATTAATTTTAACAGTATTAACAATTAACTGTATTCTAAGTTTATTCAACGAATCAATTAGTTGGAGACTTAAACTATGTAGGACTTATCCATAAACTGTATTTATGGACATATTTTCTGAATTTTTTTCATAAGTTTAAGCTACTCTGAGGTAAATAATATAATGATATTTTTAGTGAAGAGTGCTCTTACAGCTCTGTTACTTTATTTTGGTGCAGTTCTATATATCCAGCTTTCACTTGCATCATACTGTTGTGGTGTTCCAGAGTAAAGCTGCAGAAGGAATTCCATTGCATCTGTATATTTTGTGCTGTCTTCAAGGTTTTATACTCTCGAAGCACCGTTGCACTGTGCTGAATCTCTCTCTGTGAATGACTTAATGGGATTTGCAGTATCAATGACTTCTGCAGCTGCTAATTTGAGGTCCAGAGTCAGACTTGGCTTGTTCTAGGTAGTGCCTCTCCTCCAAGAACCTCTGCAGAAAATAGTTTCAGCTAAATATATAACCTGGAAAGATCTTCAGCACTTCACATATGTGGGACCATATTAAACCTTGATTTCAGGAAGCATCTAACTCTTTTTTGTGTATAATGATGAAATCAGTAGAACAGTTGTCTTTTGATTTAATAAATTTGCAGAGTTTACTCAGTGCCTCCAGAATTGTTTGGGAAGATTACTTCTTCAGAATTTTTTTCTCTCCTACCTGCCCAGCCACTGTCACTGTCATGATGAGTCCTGTAAAAGCCTCAACAGAAGTTAATTTTTTTTCACTTTGATTTTTACTTACAGAAGATTAAAATTTGGGCACCGTATTTTGAGAGAATTAGAAGGTTCTGAAAGATTGAGCTAGTGTGTTTCTGAAAACACTATCGTTCTAGCCTCTTCAGTGTTGTAGATCATGTGGAGCCTTTGGGACGTACTTCTGGGCCTTATCAGTCTTTCAAACCATGGGACGATAACAGTTTTATTTTGGCCCGGCAGTAGTTAACAACACTAAGTGTGTGAATGTAGGAAAGTTTTTGAGGAAGGATTCTTTGCAACTAACTGCTTTTCCTCCTCTTTGGTGCCACTGTCATCTGTTAGGAAAAGGAAGAGAGTGCCATACAGAATCATTACACTGACCACCAGTTGAAGTACTCAAACTTACATTGTAATTTACAGGCATTCTTACATTTTAATTATTTACCTTGCTTATTTAAAAATTTAATTGATTTGGTTATTGGTTGGACAACTTGTGAAAATACACTTTCGTCTCCGTCTTTGACGTTGTTAAAAAGATAGTTTGCTCTTTGTCCTATCATAGTGGTATTAGATTACTAAATAACGAGGATGTTACTTCACCAGTGATACAAGTGAAGAGGTAGACATGCAAAAGAATTAGTGGATGGTGGTGCCATTTTTCTTATTATTTTTCTGCAGTCTCTTAGGATGTGATAATTACTAAGCTAGAATTATGAGTCCATATATAATATATATGGTAAATATTGATACTTTGTTTTGGAGTTTGAAGTTTAATTCCGTAGTCTATTTTTGTTGTAAATCAGAATTTTCTGCAAGTGTACAGAAAAATAACTTAATCTCTTTATGGTAAATAAATTCATAGCATTGGATAGGCAGAATATGCTGCCCAAGTAGAGTGTGAAGATGGAGTTTGAAAGCAAAACTTGCAGTGAGATACATCTTTAACTTAAATAATTGTTTGTAATGGTTTTTTTCAATTTCAGCTTCCAGAAAGGGCTATGTTTCAGATCAAACAATACAATCCAACAGGATATGAAGTTTCTGAATGGCAACTAGAAGAAGCTCAGGTTTTCTGGGCTAAAAAGGAAGAGAGTCTTGCACTGAACATTCTTAAAAGGATGATAAAAAAATTAGATGCAGATTGGTTTCAGGTATGTGTTGTATAATGTATAAACTTAGGGGAATTAAAATACTTAAGATTCTATTTCCGCTTTCTGAAGTTTTCTCTTGGAAGAAAATTAAGACTGCAGTATTACGGAATCTATTTTGTACTCTCAAAATGTCTGAAAGAAAAAAAAATCTGTATTAGCAAATCTTTTCAGGGATGTTCAAAGCGAGTCTGTAAGAGTAGCAAATGTTAGAATTCATTATTCATTATTTTGCCTCCAGTGCTACCAGTGTGAAATATATAGCTTTTTAAAATCAGAGATTATTTTCCTTGATAAAAAATAGCTTGTTTTAAACAAAACTGTTACATAGAGATGTATCATCTTGTTCTGTGCCAATAGTTAAAGAAACTAATGGCCAAGCAGAATTGTTTAGGCATAGAATCATAGAATCATTTAGATTTGAAAAGACCTTTAAGAACATAACATCCATCTGTACACCTAACACTGCCAAGTCCACCACTAAACCATGTCCCTAAGCACCGCGTTTACACATCTTTTAAATACCTCCAGGGGTGGTGGCTCCACCACTTCCGTGAGCAGCTTGTTCCAATGCTTGACAATCCTTTTGGTGAAGAATTTTTTCCTAACATCCAGTCTAAACCTCCCTTGGCGCAACTTGAGGCCATTTCCTCTCATCCTATTGCTTGTTACTTGGGAGAAGAGACCAGCACTTACCTCACTACAGCCTCCTTTCAGGTAGCTGTAGAGAGCAATGAGGTCTCCCCTCAGCCTTCTCTTCCCCAAATTAAACAACCCCAGTTCCCTCAGCCGCTCCTCATAAGACTTGTGCTCCAGACCCTTCACCAGCTTCGTTGCCCTTCTCTGGACACGCTCCACCACCTCAATGTCTTTCTTGTACTGAGGGGCCCAAAACTGAACACAGTATTTGAGATGAGGCCTCATCAGTGCCGAGTACAGAGGGATGGTCACTTCCCTCCTCCTGCTGGCCACACTATTTCTGATACAAGCCAGGATGCTGGGAACTCTAATAATGTACATGTTTTTGTTAGAAGAAGAGGAATAATAGAGATTTTATCTCTGGTCCTTATTGTGTTAGAAAAAGACTAATATAGGGAGACACTGATAATATATTTTATGCTAAAGAATCATCTCTTTGTGGGAGGCGTTTCCGTGATGTCTGTAGGGAATCTTTGTGCAGAGGTGGGAGTATGAAGCTGTATCATAGTGTACAGAAGTTCCAGGCAAGAGTTTGACTGATAAACATTCACTACTGTACCTCAGACTACTTTGTCCCTTGAACTAGTCCGTTATCAAGGAGCATAGATATGATTTGGGGTGCTATTTCACATCTTTGAATCCTCCTTCATTTACAAGCACACTGAGCTGAGTTTTATGTTGTACTTTGTTTTATATTGCCTGTGCGAATCTCATGAAGTTCAACCAGGCCAAGTGCAAGGTCCTGCACCTGGGTCAGGGCAATCCCAAGCACAAATACAGGCTGGGCGGAGAATGAATCGTGAGCAGCCCTGAGAAGAAGGACTTGGGAGTGATGTTAGATGAGAAGTTCAACATGAGCTGACAATGTGCACTTGCTGCCCAGAAAGCCAACCACATTCTGGGCTGCATCAAGAGGAGCGTGGCCAGCAGGTCGAGGGAGGTGATGCTCCCCCTCTACTCTGCTCTGGTGAGACCCCACCTGGAGTAGTGCATCCAGTTCTGGAGCCCCCAACATCAGAAGGACATGGACCTGTTGGAGTGGGTCCAGAAGAGGGCTACAAAGATTATCAGAGGGCTGAAGCACCTCTTCTATGAGCATAGGCTGAGAGAGTTGGGGCTGTTCAGCCTGGAGAAGAGAAGGAAGGGAATGTTTTCTATTCCCTCCAGCAGAAGGCCACCACAATGATTAGAGGGTTGGAGAACTTGGCAAAGAAATAAAGGTTGGAGGGGTTCGTGTTTTTCAGCCTTAAGTGAAGCCACCTTTAATGAAAGCTTAGGGAGATCTAGTCACAGTCTTTCAATACCTGAAATGTAGTTATAGTGAAGACGGAGGTAACTCTGCTGACAGAGATGCACAGTGAACACGCAAGAGGCAATGGCACAAGTTGTTTCAAGGGAAATGCCATCTGGATACAGGAAGAAAATTCTTCACCACTAAACACTATGAACGGTGTGCCCAAAGAAGTGATGGAATCTGCCTTGCTGGAAATGAATAGTCAAGACTCAGTTTAGGAGAGTCCTAGAAAACTTAAATCTAAGCCCTGCTTTCAACAGGAGGTTGGGCCGCATGGTCTCCAGAGGTTCCTTCCAGCCTCAACTTCTCTGTCATTCTGTGATATCCTTTTGCAAAAGCTATTCTGGCTTTTCATCCTATTAATACATCAGTTCTCTTTGTGTTGGTGTTTGGTTTTGTTTTTTTTTTTTAACTAATTGGCCACTTCTGATAAGAGTCTTACTGACCTGTGCTTCCCTGGAGCTTGTTAAAATGTTGGTGTCACATCTGCCACCTGCTACTACTCCTATATTAAGGCAGTTTTAAGCAAAAGCTTTTATACCTCATTTAGTAGGTTTTTTCATTTGTGAATTTATGTAGACCTTTCAGAAAAATACATTCTGATCCTGGTAAGTTGATAGTTTTCATTTTGCCTGTTTGTCAACAGCCTTTGCTGTTGACACTTCAATGGCAGACAGATCTTTGAATCCATCAGAAAGAAAGACTTTGCAGTGGAACTTTTCAAGCTCCACCACAGTGAACACAAATGCAAATAATTTAATTTTTTTCTGCTTTATCTTCTCAGAGTGCTTTTTGTTTTATAAATCTATTGTCTTTTTATCAAGTGGACTGTCTGATGGTTAGCTGTTCCTAATATGTTTTTAAAATGCTTTTTTATTATTTGTTTTGTTTTCAAGTTGTTTGGTTCTTTTGGACAGCTTGATGGTGGGTTCTTTTGTTTTTTATTTGGCAGGGTATTTTATGATTTTTTAAATATATTTTCTTTTTTACTTTGTCAAAACTTCATTTTGCATACTGATGTGGTAAAAAAATTTATTCATCATCCTTACCTTTGTGTTTACCTATGATGGCTTTCTTTGGATATTTTTTGGAGGGTAGTAAACATTCACTTTGAATCCATATTAAGGAATATCACACTTAAGAAAAGCTGGATAATTTGAGGCCAAACTCTCCTTACATATCAGGGCAAAATCAAGAGCTGCTGCTCCTCTTTTGATTTTCATTATTGCTCCATGAATGGAGTTGATGAGGGCCTCCAAAAATTTAGTCCTTCTCTCACCTTCCAGTGCTAGGTTTACCCTGTCCGCATAAGGAGGTTTTATGTTTTCACAGCCTATGACATCCTTCAGTATTTCACAGTCAGTGGTGCCATCTTCATCAGGTGGTCTTTAATGTGTACCCTGTACTAAAAGTGTTTTGGAAATGTCATACTACACAGTTAAAGCTGAGCTTCCAATCTGGAGACAAGTCCTTTAGAAACCTGCTCCATCGTCTTCTCAGAGCACTTTTAACCAAGTTTCCATGTAGAGGTCTGTCTGAAAAATTTAATGATCACACATAGTTATTGCAATTCCTGAATGTTTCCTACAGAGTGTACTGTGGTACTTCAGACTAAGTGGGGATATTAGAACATACAATTCTGGAAACATGCTCTGAATTTAAATTTTATTACATTTTGTCATTGTTTTATTCTGCTTTTCATTGTTCAAACTGTCAAGTATTTAAAAATATGTGCTCTCCTTTAGTCTAACATAGAATGTGAATGTGATTTAAGGTTATTGATGACTGTAGATGTGGATGGTAAATGACTCTGTAGATACATTATGTGTAATAGGGCCCAGTGATTGAATTATATTCAGAGTTTAAAAGCTTTATAAATTGCCTACCTCATATGTAAAATGTATTTTTATTTGATGCCTCCCTCTTTTTTTTTTTTTTTTTTTTTTTTCCACAAAACTTGCTTTCTCAAAGGTTGAGAATGATCCTCATCTGAAATTGATGTATACAGAGTGTCTGAGGCTATGCGGAACCTGGTTAGCAGAAACATGCTTGGAAAACCCTACAGTCATCATGCAGAAGTACTTAGAAAAGGTGCATCCGGTCTTTTAAATGTGCAGACTTTGAGATAATGCTGTGCTAACATATGTTGTTAAAAGGTCAAGTCAGTTTTACAATGCAGCCTTTATTTTTATAGATTGAAAATACGAATTCTTATAAAAATACTACAGTTTCACATACTATTGTGTAGCATTGTAATTTTATAAAATATTCAGAATAAGGTTTTACAGAATTCATAGTGAAACTTCTGTGTAATGTCCGCTTAAAAGTTCAGTGATAATGACTGCTGTCTTGTGTCCCTTTCGTATTCCACCCTCCTTCTCAGGACAGATCATTCACTTTACGTGTTTTCAGTATGAGGATTGTATTCATAACAGTCTGTTTCGAGGTGCTGGAAAGTCTTGTACTAGTGCTCACACTGTAATTTTTAAAAAACTCTTAGTGAATAGCAGAAACATTTTTATTAATACTTGCCTACTCTTTATTTCATGCTCATTTGTGAAACTCTACATAGTTGCTTTCCTCTGTTACTCGCTACATGGTTTCTTCACTCTGATGATTAAACTTACACATATTATTTCTTTCTTTTTTTGGCACTTTTGGGCCTATATTCTATTTTTTTCTCACCATCTTATGATATAAGGTCATAAAGCTATTGTCAAACTTCATGCTTAGTTACTCTAAAAGACAGATAGCTGTAGGAGACTCCTGTATGATTCTTAAAGCTGTTTTGTACAGGATTATCTTTTTGACCATTTGCACTGATACACTCCTCAAAGATTTAAGTCACTTAGAAGAAAAATACTCAGCCTGGTAGGTTTTATTTTGTATGCATATATGTTCCATCATAGGCAACATAAAGTAACCTGTTCAAGCAGGTGATGCTGCCTGAGCAGGGAGAGTGGTCAAGATGACCTCCAGAGGTCCCTTCCAACCTCAACCATGCTGTTTTTCTGTGATAATAGAGTTTAACCAAGTATTACACAGCAATATTAATCTGATCATCAATCTTTTTATTGTAACTTCCCTTTTAGGCTGTGGAAGTTGCTGCAAGCCACAGTGGAGACAGCAGTGATGAGCTGAAGAATGGAAAGATGAAGGCTTTCCTGTCTTTGGCTCGTTTCTCAGATAGTCAGTACCAGCGAATTGAGAATTACATGAAATCCTCAGAGTTTGAAAATAAGCAGGCATTACTGAAGAAGGCCAAGGAGGAGGTTGGGCTCCTAAGAGAGCGCAGAGTTCAGGCAAATAGGTGAGCACTGAAATAGAGAGCTGGTTGCAATGGAGCCATCAAAGGCTCCATCTTTACTAATTCTCTGTCCCTCTGGGCAAGTGGTACAGCATGGGTCACATCTCTGCAGCTGAGTTTTTCCTTCTCTTCACAAAATAGCAGCCAAATCTGTAGTGCTTGTTGCAAGTAGTTTCTGTATTGTGCATGAACATGGTCTAGGAGAGTGCTAGCTAGTGTGGGCCAGAATTAAACCAAGGCACATTACAGCAGTTAAACAGTATGGATGATCGTGGGCTGGAATTCACACTTATTCCCTGGATCTGTTTAGTTTATTTGACAGAGAAGACATTACAGAGTAAAAAACAAATGTTTGAGATTTTTCTCCATCACACATTTGGTGAAAGTGTAGAATTCATCTTAATACAGAACTCTTAAAGATTTAGTAAGAGTAATTGCAAGTGAGCAGAAAAATTTGACCTTCAGTAGTTGTCCTTACACAATGATCTGTACTGGATATTCACATTTGCGCCAGTACTGAGATTAAATCATAAAAAAAGAAAGAAGACACTGACTGAAAATTTACTTAGAGTCCTGGGTCTGTGCGAACATACACCAAAGAAATAGCTCCCACAATTTGGTTTCTCAGTTCTTTATTTTACTGTGCTTGTACATACAAAATGAGTTTAAAAATGTTAAATTAGTAAGCAAGAGATGTAGGGACAGCCTTGCTTGTAAGTTTATTAAGAGATAATTTGTTGTTTAAAAACCTCTGTTCACATAGATATACAGTGAAGGTTCAGCGAGAACTTGAACTGGATGAATGTGCTATACATGCCCTAACTGAGGATCGTAAACGTTTCTTGTGTAAAGCGGTGGAGAACTACATCAGCTGTTTACTAAGTGGAGAAGAATATGATATGTGGATCTTCCGACTCTGTTCCTTGTGGCTTGAAAATTCTGGAGTTGACAGAGTCAATGAAATGATGAAGGTGCCTGTCTGCTGTTGCTTTTCCTTATTACGCTTAGACATTGAATTATCCATCTTTCTTCTCCTTGTCCTCCTGTGTTTCTAGAAGATGAATTACAGTGCTGTGCAGTATGCTTTCCTATGTATCTCCTTAACTTTTCCTTCAAAACTCACTTTTTTCAGTCATCATTGCTCATCAGTTTCTCATCAGTGAGAGCTGTAACTCTTGATGCATTTTAACTGAACTTCATTTAATTTAGCATTTTAAGTTGACAAGTCTGTATGATTAGCATATCTCATGATCTTTCATTTTTGTCGCTTTGTTCTTTACATACCATAGGTACTACTCATCTTCAACAGCCTTTAGTATGTTATTCCACCTTATATAATACCTACTTCTTGGTGAAAGGATGTGCTTTTGAATTGTCTCTATAAGACAGTAGCAAGGGACCAGTAAAGTTCTCATTCTCTGGCTGGTTCTGTACTTTCTAGGATCATGCCAGAAATCTGTTAATTCTTACAGGAATCATCTGTTTTTAACAGAGATCTGTATAACTTAATTCTTCGCTTTGTGTTATAATTAACTGAAAACCCGAAAGTGTTCCTTTACTCATATTTTTAACACAGAAATGTTTCTTGTTTTAAACTAGATTATATATTTTTTTTAAATTAGGATTGTCTCTTGCCACAAAGAATCTAGAAATGAATCACTATATCTAAGCTCTGCTCTAACAGAATAGAAAATAGTATTTTTTTAAGGACTTGCAGCATTCAGGAGACATGGACCAAGATGATGTGATTCTCACTGGGTTACCATTTGATCACACAGCAATGATTACGCTCAGTTTAAAAAAAAATACAAAATCAAAATTGCTAGCCCTTACCTGGTATTTTATGTTTACAATTTATTTTGGTGTTTAGTCCAGCTTTCTAACTGAATTTTTCTCTACCACAGAAAAATGCAGAGAAGATCCCTTCATACAAGTTTTTGCCTCTGATGTACCAGCTGGCTGCTCGCATGGGAACCAAGACGATGGGTGGTTTAGGATTTCATCAAGTTCTGAATAATGTAATTTATGATTTTCATATCTAAAGATATCTTGGTTGGCTTACTGGTGCATACTTCTGGACAATATATATCTTCCTTTGTGCAGCTATAGCTGAGTTATGTAGGTGATAAAGGGGTATTAAAATTGAGTGATGCAAAATCAGTACAGTGGGGGCAGAGAGAGAAGACTGGGGACTTTTTTCCTTGCTAGTTAGTTGTTTTTCTTGTTATATAAGAATAGTCTTATGCAGATATAGGAATATACTTTGAATATATTTTAGTTATGGACATACCAACTAAGTATTACTTTTTATTTCTTAATAGGAACCTTAGAAGTTCAAAAGAATTATTAATGTTAATTAAGTAATATTTTCTTCTGTACCTTTTTCAGTAATGGGACCTTTTTGTTTTTCTTGACAGCTAATGTCTAGAATTTCACTGGATCATCCACATCATACTTTGTTTATAATATTAGCTTTGGCAAACGCTAACAAAGATGAACTCCTCACAAAACCAGATGCAATAAGAAGAAATAAGTTAATTAAAAATGCACCAAAAGAAATCTCCCAGCTTGATGTGGTGACTACAAAAATTTCTATCCTATTAATCACATTCAGTCCTTTTATTTTGTTAAAATGTGAAATAAAAATCAGGTTGAGTATTTTAGTGTAGAGCTTAGCAGCTGACTTTTGTTAAGAAAGATAGGAGGAAAAAAGGACTTTTAATAATAAAAAAGCCCTCCTTTTGTGCATACATTGCTGCTAATTATTGAAAAAAGTAATTGTGGGGTTGAACAAAAACATGGTTAACATTTCCTGCAACAAATAGCCCCAATTATTGCGAAGAATTTTGTGATGAATGTCCTTGATTCTGTAAAAGGCATTTTAGATGCAACAAAGACTTGAGTGGGTTTATTGTTAAAACTAGGTACTGAATGGAGTATTTTTTCTGCTTTGAGTGATAACATCTGTTCTATCTAAGTATTTAGCCTTGTGCAGTGTATCTTTTGTTCCTTTATATAACCTTTTTAAGTTAAAAGCCATTATGATGGGTAATCCTGAACTGTGGCTTCATGTTAATGTTGTTATTGCTTAAATTTTTTTGGAACCTGTCTTTGGAATAATCTCATATCTAGATTAATGTCCCTTCTTTCCCCCATCACTATAGGCCTGGCATCGGTGTTTGTCATTACCCTCTTAATCCCTGACACCAGTACAATTTTTCACCACATTTTTGTGTGGCTTTTTTTTTTGCCTTTCTCTCAGATTTGTAGATCTTTTGTGGTCCCACCCTTAGGATTATGCTAAACTCAGCATAGTCTCCTAGAGTTAAGCACAGAAGGGACACATGGTCCAATGTTTGCCTTTTGCATACAGACTTTTTCTTCAGTTGGGAGGAAATAACAGAAGTAGGAAGGTGATGGAAGAAGACCCAAAACTGCCTGTCTCTTTTTTTGAAGAATTTTTGCAAGTTTTTTTGCACTTTGCCTGGACAGATTTGCTCCATCACCATCCCAAATAATATTTGACTTTATTTGTTATATCAGATTAGACAACACGGAACTGTCATTCAGATTATTTCTGCTCATATCACAAAGGGCTGTCCATTATTGCAATTTGCTCTGTTTTCCTAGGGTGTATCTCACTGGCACTTATTGACTGCATGTTATCATGCATCTTTAATCTTACAAGGTATAGTTTGCAAGATCTGATATTTGTATTCCATTGGGGTTTTTTTTAGGACAGAATGGAGGCTGCTAGCAATATAATCAATATTGTAAGAAAAAGGAGAGCTCATATGGTTAGAGACGTTGAAGCACTTTGTGATGCTTACATCACGTTAGCAAATGTGGATGCTACACCATGGAAATCTCAAAGAAGTAAGTCTTGGAAAAATTATTTTTGTTTTTAATAGTGAAGATAGAATTTATTTTCTTAGATTAAAAAGTATGTTTCTAAATATTGATATTTAGTTAAAGGAGATACTGTGCTAGCACAGTGTCCTATTTTTGAAAAATGCAGAACTTAGTCTGGATTAAGAGTTGTAGTAATTACTTGCACTGTAAGGTTCAGGCTTTCTGAGTATGAAACTCCAGAAAACTCCAGTTGTCCTGTGGTCGTTTTCATCAGCTTGACAGAAGCATGCAGTGAGGTTTTGGGTCTCAAAAGCCACGTAGGATGTTTTTTGTGAACTTTGATATATGTTTATAGTTCTGAATTAAAAAATACTAATTCCTTTTAATTACAGAAGGAATAAATATTCCAGCTGACCAGCCAATTATTAAACTGAAGAACTTGGAGCATGTTGTTGTTCCTACCATGGAAATTAAGGTGACTGAGGTTGAAATAAATATATATAATATATATAATATCAAATCTTCAAATCAGCTTCAAATTTTTATAATGGCATTCAGGGCATATATCTCTTCATCAAATTCCCACGTTCTTTACAAGTCAGCCTACCAGGGGTACCTTCTCTGTCCAGTGGGAGATGCAGCGACAGATGCTTTCCTTAGGCTTTAGAAAACCTTGACCCCAAGTCTTACACTTACTGGATAGTGGCTTATTGTACAAAGACAGCTTTGCCACTGCCGCTGTTCCCACTGACTAGTCTTTCATTATCCAGAGGGGTGATGTGCTACCGAAATCGCAGAGAGGATCTTATTTTGTAGGAGCTAGCTCAGGGTTTCAGGGAGGCACTTGATGTCCAGAGGGCTGTGAGAATTGATAGGCCTCTTCAGCTGTTCCTAAATGGCCAGCTTACATGTTTTTACATCCAGTAATGGTGAATGATCCGTTGCCGTTAGCATGAGTGGTTGATTGGACGGGCCCATAAGCACTCATTCTTAGATGCCACACACTCTACCTGGAAAACTTACCAGTTTCAGGAGTGTAGAGTTGCTTTTTGGGCCAGCCACCTAAAATTTACATGTTATGAAACCAGACTTCCCTATGTTGAAGCCTCTCAGGCTATGTCTATAAAACTAAATAAAACAAGCCAAGGGACATTACGCCATTTGATTTCAGAGGCCAGAAATTGCCGTTCATGCTAAATAGCATTTGTTTGTAGGGCTCCTGTTGTCCCCAAGTGTTGCTCCTTCATATGACTCGATTGTCCTTTTATTTCCCTGCCTTCTTCTCTGGTACAAACTATCTGAAATAGTTGGAGGTCAGTGATGTAAACAGCTGGAGGGATATTTCCTTACGGCTGACTGAGTAGGTTTGCTTTTCGGCATGAGGGTATGGAGGATGGCTGACAATACGGATCCTGTAGACTGCAACAGTTTTAGGATTGTAGATTGGGTCCATTTGCAGCCTGCTCTAAGCCTAATGCCCCCCAACTGTACATGAACATTTCTTGAGAGAATGCTTGTTGGGACAGGCTGAAATTGTGTCAGAGCTTGTTCAGTGGAAGTCTGCATCACCAGGCCCCCTCTACCAGTGAGGTGAACAAGGAGGAAGCAGACTCACTCGTTTGCTCGGCGTATTTTGGTAGCCTTTGTGGGTAATGTCCTTGTAGAGGATGGAATGCTCATATTAATGTTTAGCATATAGTCTGCTAACGAGGTTTGCAAAGAACTCATTAACACTTTCTCTGAGTGAAATTGAGGTAATATTTATGTTCATTTTAAAGTAATTTATAATTTCAGGTGGATCCTACAGGACAGTATGAAAATTTGGTAACAATAAGGTCTTTTAAGCCAGAATTTCGATTAGCAGGAGGCCTGAATCTGCCAAAAATAATAGATTGTGTAGGATCAGACGGTAAAGAAAGGAGGCAGCTGGTTAAGGTAGGTTCTGTCAGTTGTAATGGCATCTCAGAGATTTGGCATGTTGGAATTTTTAAGTTCTCGTGTCGGTTTTCTCATGTATCGCTTCTGTACCATGAGCAGACTTTTGACAGTTCAGTGTCAGTTTTCTTACTTCAGGAATGCTTTAATAAAGTAAATTGAATAAGAAGTAATAAAATAAGAAGTAATTAAATAAGAAGTAATATAATAAAATTAATAATGTAATGTAATAATAAGTAATAATATCAAATATTTTTGTAATTATTTTTCAACAATGCATTTATATTCAGTAGCTTACCTGACAACTACCAGCCCTGTGACTTGCATGGTCATGTTTCAACTAGTGACCTGGAGTGTACAGCAAATAAAAGCCATCAACATTTTGTGTTAAATACCTCTTTTTTTTTTTTCTTCCCCTTATAAAAAGAATTACAGTTCTGAGACAGTCAAAAATATGCACATAGGAACACAAATCTCTTAAAAAAACTATTTCTCTTTAAACTCAAATTTATTTAATTCTGTCTGTCTTTGAATGTAAACATTCAGCAGCTGCTGGGAGAATTCTCTTTTGCTGTTAAGTATGGGGTAGTTTTGAAAGTTTTAAAGAGAAGTGTGAATCACTAGATCTGCATCCAGTAATCAGAACTGCAGTACCAACTGATGCTGCTTCAGCTGTGTGCTGGATTGCTAAATATGGCGAATGAAACATCTCTTTTTTAAAAGGGTACCATAAGGCATGTTGATTGATCAAAACCTTAATCAAATAACATTTGTCAAAAAAAAAAGGATTATGATTTACATTAGTTATGGTTCATCTTAAGCAGCTGAGCACTATTAGAAAATCAAATACAGAGGGAAGCATTTTATTGCAGGTGATTATTGTGGAAAAGTAACTTATGTTTTGTGGAATTTTTAAAAATAGTTTTCTTAAATTGCAGAATAAGAAGTTGAATGTTAGAAGTTGTTCTTTAATTGGTTTTTTTTGGTTATGCTAAAGGGGCGTGATGACCTGAGACAAGATGCTGTTATGCAACAGGTTTTCCAGATGTGCAACACATTGCTCCAGCAAAACACTGAAACACGAAAAAGAAAATTAACTATACGAAGATACAAGGTAACCCTGAACAGCTGCTGCAGCAGAGGAATAAATGCTATTGATAAAGCATATTTCCCCAGTCTCCTCTTATTAACCCAATATTTATTTATGTGTTATTAAAATAGTCACTGCTCCTTAAGGTATGGAGTAAACAATTAATACAATTTAGTTATTGCAATTAGAAAAATTATTACAGTTTAATTTTTTCCAAATCCTTAAGAAAAAAATATGATGCTAAATATATATGTAAATACTTCTCAAACCTTTCTTTATATGAACTTAAAATTGAAAAGAAATTAAGTCATGCCCTGTCTTTGAATTGTAAGTTGCTAGTCATTAAACTTGAGCATGTGAGTTTGTTTATGAATTCTCATTAATTTTAGTCTTGCGAGATTCCTTAATTAATTAATAATTAATTTTAATCTTGCAATATTCCTTACAATTGAATACAGAAGTCCCATCTGGATTCTGTTCATGCAGAATTTGAATTGCAGAGCTGTTTTTGCTGGAATTGGAAATACAGGAATAAATTCTTACTGTGAATGCAGAAAATGTATTTGAACAGGACCTTTCCCCTCCCCCTTCCTTTTTATGTGCTTGGGTTTATAATAATAGCTGTGGAGGTGACCTGTGAAAAAGTGATCGCTTAACTAGAAGTTGTTGGCTTTGACAGATGAGAAATTTGCACCCCAGAATCTGTAACATAGCTTATCTGAATTGCCAGCATAGTTTTAAGAATTCACAGGTGGAGATAGAGTCAAATTTTTTTGAATAATTTTCGATGAAGACTCAGTTTTTTATGTGTGTAAAAATGAATGAGAACAAGGGAAAAGAATGGGGGTTGCATTATGATATAAAGAGACACTGATAAGAAAATTGAAGGAAACAGGTGGTAGCTGTTTCTCTGAGAACAGGAGATGGTTCATTCTGGCCAGTTCTGTCTGCTGCAGCAATTGAGGTGACTGTTACAGTCAGTTATAAAAGTGAGAAACTGTTCCCTAGGATGGGAAGCAGACTAAAACGAACCTAGTATGTTCACGCAGCTGCCATGTGTTTGTTCCAGATTTTACTTTTTATGTGCAGTTTGCACAATACTTGCATTGTCCCATTCAGGCATAGCAAGCTGTTGGCAATCACAGGTCATCCAAAACACAGATGCAAACGTGCAAATTGAGTATAATCAGTAAGTTGTACCCAGTGGAAGGTTCTCTGGGCTAGGAAGCAATTTGCAAGTATTTGATAGAAAAACCTTGAGTGTATTTTATATATGTATACGTGTGCATTTACAACATATATTGTAGTCAGCTCTATGGTTTGGTCTTTTCTCTTTTTAAACAAACACAAATAGGCACGCATGCTCTGCAGCATCCATGTTCATAGTTGTGTGTGTATAACCCTCCCCCAAGCAGCAGTGGTTTTGTTTCTACAGGTGGTTCCCCTTTCTCAGAGAAGTGGTGTTCTTGAGTGGTGTGCGGGGACAACTCCCATTGGGGAGTTTCTTGTGAATGTCGATGAGGGAGCTCACAAGAGATACAGGCCAAAGGATTACTCCAGTTATCAGTGTCAGAATATAATGATGGTGAGTCAAAATAATTAAAGAAAAATACCTGGCTTATATTTTTTTTTACACAGAGGGTTGGGGTTTTTTTACATATTTACAGAGAATTATAAGCTATGCTTTTAGTCCATAATCATGAATATGACCAGTGGCATGGAATTAATTGTTCTTCAGACTAATCTAAATGCAGCCTAGGAAGAGTTTTTACAAAATCAAAATTTGCTAAATGAATTGGAAATCCAGGAAAATATTTCAATACAGCTGAATCTCCAGGAAGTCTGTGAACTCTTTTCTAGACTATAAATCTATTGGAATTCCAAAACCATCATTATAGAGACCCAACAAAGTCAGTATAAAGTTACCTTATAGATTTAGTTTATATTTTTCATGTTTGTCATTGCATTGAAAAGTCATTTTATTTTCATGAATAAACCAAAATTCTAAATACCAGTCATTGAAAATAAAAATATGGTTTTAGAATGCAGATGAGATTAATGTAGTGTCTTAATGGCTGTTAGACATGTGAAGGGGTCTGGCTTCCTCCACCGTGACAGACATGTACCCTGCACCCCCCACAGGGAGCCAGTTCAGGGAGCTAAGCCAGAAGAAGACTAACTTTATGTAAAATGGCAGAAAAATACTTGGTTCAGTAGATACAAGTAGGGGAAGGTTCTTTCTTCTGATGGTAGGTAGCTGCTAGATGGATTCAGCTGCTTTACTTTAGTGCCAGAAAACACCTCAGCATACATGTAGAAAACTGCAGATTTTACTTTATATCACCATGATTGTGCAAGAAATAATTTCCTTTTCAATCTGTATAGTACTGACAGGATGAAAGTATGTGTAATTTTGGCTTTGTGCAACTTCTGCATGTGAATGAGTGAGAATGACTTTCTCACATGAGCCATCAGCTAAGCAAAGGTACCAGAACAGAATGCAGGGGGAAGGATCTCCCAACAAGATGTGCGTACCTGTACATGCTTATAAAACAGATACACTTGCTAAGCCAAAGAAATGGGAGTGTGATTTTCACGTGTAGCCCATGAGTTGTGTACGAAAATGTACTTGTTTACTAAAACAGACAGATAGGTGCATTAGTGATTGCTGTAAAAAAGACATTAATTCATAGCTCAAAGAGAAAGGAGTGAGAACAGCATTTGATGGAGGGGAGATGGGTAGGAAGGAGGAAGGTATGTCTTTCAAAGGAAAATATAATTTCCTTTCAAAGTAGTCAGTCATGGGGAAAACATTTCTTATTTCTTTAAAGGATGCACAAAAGAAACATTCTGAAGAGAAGTACAACATCTTCATGAAAGTTTGTGAGAACTTTCAGCCTGTGTTTCGTTATTTCTGCATGGAAAAATTCCTGGATCCAGCTGTGTGGTTTGAAAAACGGTTGGCGTACACCCGCAGTGTGGCTACATCTTCTATAGGTATTTTACTGGATTGTTAACACTGAACGTTTATGTTATGTAAACAACTAATTTATCCCATTTCAGAAATAGTGGCTATTCTGCTTTTGTCACATGTCAGAAAAAGGGGATTGAGGGGCAAAAAATGCCAGCAAGAACACCAGCATTATTTTTATAATTAAGATTTCACATATGTTCCCCACCCCTTTCTGCAGTTTCTGCAGTGAAATTCTGTGGTTCTTTGTTTTATGTAGTGGTTTGTGGTTTTAGATTCTGGTAGTTTATTTGAAGTTTCTTCCTGACTAATTCTGTTCTTTTTGATTTAACATTTACTCATTTCATCTGTTGCCTCAAATGTTTTAACTTGAGTTGAAAAGCTTAATCTTTTACTTTCTTTATACTGGCATCATCAGCCATGGCTGAAATGGTTTTTTAAGCTTTGGCATTTTTCCTTTGATATTTCTGTCTTACTAAGGAAATACATGTGCTTGGATTGTGGATTTCCTTTGGATGACTCAGGTCTGTATTGAGTCTCTGGAAGACATTTGATAGTAGATTGTATACATTGCAGTAGCTCCTATTTTTAATGTAGCATGTTGTTTATACACTGGGTTTTTTTCCTAAAAAAAAAAAGGTAGTAAATCTAGAGTTTAGTGGAATTCAGATGAAAGATTTTTGTAGGGAACACTACTGCTACGTGGACTGCAATCCATGTCCATTAGCTAATAGAAAAACAGTAACAGGTATACCTTGCAGGACGGGGGATTTTGTTTGGAAGGTTTCATATTTAAGGACAGTAAAGCACTGAAATAGGCTTATGTGAAAGATCTTATAATTTGCATTACTGGAGATTTTTAGAACAGACTTAGGCAAGAATTACTCAGGAACTATTTAGATATAGTTGAGCTGCCCCAACTGAATTACGGACTGAATTTTGTCCAATCCATTTTTCTGGATTATATGATTCTGTGAGTTAAAAGGTTTTCTTTAAAATAGTAATAGTAGCAGACTTTAATTTTATTGTGCACTTGCTTTTTATCTTTTTTTTTTTTAAAGCTGTGAAATTGCTTGGTTAATGTGTCTACAGAAAGAAATGAGCAAGAAGTCTGTGGAGTAGATAAAACAATACCCATCTGTATGAAAATAACCTTTTTGCAGTTGCATTTGGTTAACCTTCTTGGATTTGTGGAACGGCATTTGCTCTTTATGGGAGTAATATGTATACATGGGGGGAAGAAATACTCTCACGTTTAATTTGTTTGCACATGTTACACTGATTCTAATAATACTCTCTGTTAAATTTTCCCTGTTTTTTATGGCATGTAAATATGGTTTCAGCACTTACCTTTTTCTTTTAGTTGGCTACATTCTTGGACTTGGAGACAGACATGTTCAGAATATCTTGATAGATGAACAAACAGCAGAACTAGTGCATATAGATCTGGGTAAGTGGGGCAGGCAAGAGAACCTTACTTTTTCTTTACTTCAACATTTTAAAAAACATTTATTATCCTTTCATTTAGGGGTTGCTTTTGAGCAAGGTAAAATCCTTCCCACCCCAGAGACAGTTCCATTTAGATTAACCAGGGACATTGTGGATGGAATGGGTATTACTGGCGTGGAAGGAGTCTTCAGAAGGTAAGTGCTCCTGTATTGCATAGGGATAAGGAGGCAGCAGAGTACTTTCAGCATTATGATTGTTACATGTTAAAGAGTTCTGATGCTTGAGAGGAGACTCGGATTTCTGATAATATCTAACCTAAGTGCTGTCCTCTAATTCATATACTCATATAACCAATTACAAGCTCATTATTGTTGCTCACCTTTCCATATTCCTCACTAACTACTGGGTTATTGCCATCCTCTTGTGGAATTCAGGAATGGCTCAGTGCTTCCAAAGGCTCCACAGCTAAATTTCTTCCCTTGATTTAGACTGCTGGATTTTTTTTGCTTCAGAACTATGTGTTACTTTCAGAGCTATACTATATTATTTAGAGCTCTTAAGCTTCTTTGAACCATTTTGTTCTGTCTCTTATTTCTGTTCAGTTTTATGTAAGTAATTTGCAGTCTTTTTCCTCTTTTGGATCATATATTTGATATCACTTATGCAAGTGCAAAATACAAATCCCACAATAGATTTGAGCTGCAAAACTGAAGAATCCCCAAAGGGCTGACTTTCTGTGAACCTCCATCCTTTCCCCAGAATGACCAAAGAGAACCCTAAAAAGCAGGACATTTCTCTCATTCAAGATTTTAATGATGTTCATGACCATAGTACTTGCAAACCCCAAATTTCATGTTTTTAAAATGTACATAGGGTAAGTGTGGTCTTTGTAAGGTAGCAATTAATGTTAATAAGTAGTTCCTAATAATACCTTTGTCCTTTGAAGGAACAGTCACTGCCACTTCTGTTCTAAACATGATGCTCTCAAATTTCTTTGTTACTTTGTTTCTTGTTACTTCTGAAACCTTTGTCACATGATACAGAAAAACATGAATTGTTTGGCTCCAGCTTAAGTAAATGCAGTATGAAAGGCACTGGTGCAGATGCGGTTTCTGCCTCAGCCAGACTGACTTGTAATTAGCAGTACTGGTGTAAGTGCATAGACACGCCATCTCAGGGTTGGGTGTGAACATAGTCAGTTAACTTTGTCGTGTGTGTTCTTGTTCTGAAGCAGACAGGAGGAGTAATCCCGCTTTCACTGGAGTACCTGTCCCATATGGAAAGTTTTGTATTCCTTCCACAAGCTCAGTTTACGTGAGGGTGATTGTAGGTAGCCATTTCTGTACCTAAAGTCATTGCAGAGAGTTCAGAAATAGCTTAATGTCTCTGGTACTGGATCTGCTCATTTCATGTTAAGGAACCCTACCAAGATTCTCAGACATGTTGCAGAGCACCTCTGGCACACACGTTTTCGTCCAGCCGAGCAATTCTGCCATTGTGGAACACCTCAATGATCAGTATTGAGGTATTCCTCAACTCAGTGGTTAATTCTATGTGTAGAAACATTTCAGAAACACTTTTTTTTTTTCCAAATGGAAACATCAGAGAGGTTACTCATTTGTTAGAAATTAACCTTTAAGAAGGGTACAAATATCCGTTATTTAACTGATGAAAATACCATTCCATTGTACTGTAAAGAACCTAAAAATACATAAAATATTTTCTAGATGCTGTGAGAAAACAATGGCTGTTATGAGAAATTCTCAAGAAGCTTTGCTAACTATTGTAGAGGTAAGCATTTTTTCATTCTTTCTGATAGTAACCTGCCAGAATATCTTTGGTTTCTTGTCTTTGTTTTCCTATGCATTACTATACCAAATATATTCATGTAGGGATTTTTGTTCAATTTTAATTTAGTAGTGTTGGTCAGATTTGTTAATTCATGCAATCTTAAATAAAATCAAGACCAGCTTGCATTTATTTCAGGCATATGCCGTTTTCCCTCCCCAGCATCTAAATGCTCCTAGCCATAGTGCAACATTCCGAGCATGAGTAGTGCCGATTGAATTAAATCCTCTTTGCATAAGTCACAAAGATGAGAATTAAACTGACTTTTAAAAAGCAACTTATACTATGCATTAAAAAATAATTACGTGCTTAGAAGTGTATTAAAAAAAATCATCTCTTCATTGCTGAGGTGGGACTGAGTGGCAAAACTGAGTCAAGTATGAACAACGCAAATACCCACAAATGATCAACTGCAGTTTTATTGTTGGATTGTCTACTAAGCAATTTAGCCCAATTCTATTGGTTTCTTTTTAAAAACTGAAGGATCCTAATATTGTGGTTAGTGTGGGCATTACCAGCTGAGTGTTTCTGTCCTGCTCGGGCACTGAACTAGCAGTGATTAACAGTTTAAGTTAGAGTTTTATTTACTGTGTAGGTGCTGCTCTATGATCCTCTTTTCGACTGGACCATGAACCCCTTGAAAGCTTTGTATTTGCAGCAGAGACCAGAGGACGAGGCTGACATGAGCTCTACACTCAATACTGATCCACGAGAATGTAAAAGAAAAGCCAGGTGCAAAATCTTTTTCTTACTGTCTGCATACTGCACTGTTGCCTTGCTTTATGGTTTTCTTACTGAATGTTGCTCATGTTGTTCAGGATCCACATCTAGTGCACCTCTTTTTTTTTTTTTTTTTTTTTTTTTTGTTCTGCCAGCAGTGATGACCAGAGTTTTAACAAAGTGGCTGAGCGTGTTCTGATGAGACTTCAGGAGAAGCTGAAGGGTGTTGAGGAGGGAACAGTGCTCAGCGTGGGAGGGCAGGTGAACCTCCTCATACAGCAGGCCATGGACCCTAAAAATCTGTGCCGACTCTTTCCTGGATGGAAACCTTGGGTGTGACTTGGAAGGATCCAGCACATTTTTAGAAGAAATCTATTTTTATGCAGCAAGTGTCTTAACATTTCTCATTGATATTTCACAATTAAAACTTGTATCAGGAGCAGCTGTGAAGGCTTATAGGTATTAGTATTCGGTGGATGTTTTGGGGTTTTTTCAATAACCTGTTACCGAGAAAATGTTTTTTGTCCATTTATATTCATCATACAGTATAAAACACCCACCAGCGTTTTGATGTTCCTTGTGACCTGCAAAGACTTTGCTTGGGCTTGCTGGATGCTTTATATTCTTAAAGCCCAAGATTCATCACTTTTGCGTAAATGTTAAATAGCTGGAGTCTTGTATATAATCATTCTGTGCGGTAACATGACTGTAGAATGGATGATCTGAAAACCAGGAGTCACAAAATAACTAGCTAAAGTGCATTTCAAAAGAGGAATTTGCCACTTTAGTGCTACAGTGAATGTAAAAGAAAACCAGAGAACCTCATGTTTAATGAACTGAGGACTCTTGGGCCTGGGTTTTTTTAGCTTGGTTAAGTGGACACTCCTTTATATAGAGACGGACTTTGAGCCAAGTATAATACGGATGCTTTTTTTCCCTGTTGTAAATTAAATTATGCTGGTACTTTATTTTTATAACGTTACTTTAATAGTATAAAAGAATTAGAAATATTTAGCTTTTGTAGCTCAGGCTTCCTTGATAAAATAGACTGACTATACAATGAAGCCTAGCATGCCATATACACCTCTAAAGCAATCAGTCTTTTTGTATCTTGAATAAACACCTGTCAGAAACATTGCAGTTGCAGAGCACAAAAATCTCATTCTGATCACTCGTAGTTTTACAGAAGACATTGCTCCTTCTGAAATAAAAAGACCTACAGTAATTGGATGGTCAATGAATACAGGTAATAGGAGAATCCACTCAAGTAACATTTCACTGGTGTATTTAATAAATCTTCCCAAATCAGCTCTGTATTTAAAAATATGAGTAAAATTTGGCATACTCTCACGTTTTCTTAGTTTACACTTTGTCCATTTTTACAGCAGTGTAAGTGAAGGATTTCTGTTCTAATTAGCATTGAACTGATTTTTATTTGTACAGTGTTCCCACAATTTTTATGCTGTATCTTTGTTTTATAAGTTAATGTCAACATGGCAAGATGAATCTTTTGTATTATGTTTTCATGGAGCTGACATAAATTTCTGTTGATCTTTGGAACCAAAAGTGCATCCTGGCTTTTCTGTGGGGAAGAGCTCTTATCCAGGGATACGGTGATTTGTTCTCTGAAAATGGAACTTACCTCACAGCACGCACTCTGTATGTGAATTCTAAATGACACTTAAGAAAGGGAGAAAAGTCCTACCAAGCAATTACAGAATGGCAGGTAGGAAAGGATTAAACAAAAAGCACTTTGAAGTTTTTATTTTTAAGCACAGATTTTTCAAATTGAGTACTATTTCTGGAATTTTTTCCTCATGCTTCCTATAGAGGAAATTCTTTAGGCATTTTGGGGGTTATTTCATACTAGAACTCTGGCTAATCATATCAATGAACATTGCATAAAAGCACTTGGCAGAGCCTTCATGAGTGACTGATGCTCCACTTGACGACTTTTATCTTGCTGGGGTACAATTCAGGGTTTTTTTACTTACAGCAAACTGAAATAATGAATATGAATACAATTGTCTGAGGAAAGTCTAACTTCAGAGGAAATAATTTAAATTTAAGAAATTTTAATTATTCCTTAAGAAATTTAATTATTCCTCTGTGATGCTGTTAACTTGGTGTTCGGTGCCTGTATTTTGAATGTCCATACATTTTCATTGTTCAAGCCGAATGAAATGCAAATAAAAATGCACGTAAATGTTGTAATGTAATTGAAACCTGCTTACATTATTTGTAAGCTCCCGTAGCAGTGAAACACTAGTTAGCTGACAAACATATTAAAACAGTTGGAATTATTAACAAACCTTAGCGTCTCCAAAACAGTGTCCCAATCAGCATGACACAATCCTGTTGCTATGAGATCTGAGTTCAACTAATCTAACATTCTCGAGGTAACTGTCATCTGTCCAAAGCCTCACGTAGCCAAACTGTAACTACCAGAGACCGCTTTTTGTTCCAGTAACACCTTGATTTTTAAAAGTCAAAATCAGAAAGTGAATGGTTTGCAGAAGTGTATCACGTATAGATACACAGTTTCCTTGTATAAGAATAGAAAAATAAAACCTGGGTGGAAATGCTGTTTAATTCTGAACAATGGTTTTCTCACAAATCGCTATTACTGATGGTAAGGTGGATTAGTATTTGAGGCCCTCAAATACATTTACTGTATTAGTAAGCTAGAAATAAGTCAAGTTGCCTCTTTAGTATTATTTTTTTTTCTTGGAATGCATCTTAGTAATTTTAAACATTTACATATAGAAAATATAATTTCTAAGAAAAATAAGCCTGTGATTTAGTATGATGGGGAAGAGTTTTTAAGCAGCAATATATTTATTTTAAATCAGCTTTTTCTAGTGAAACTTCTGTTGGAGAAATGTCCTCAGGTACTTCATCACTCATGACTTACCTGGAATTTCCAGAAACTCAGTCATTGTACCCCTGAGCTTACCTTTGACTGAACACTACTGTTGGATTTTGGCCCATCAATAATTAAATGTGCCTACAGTCAGCCAAAGGTCAATCTGAAATTACACAGTTGTACAATAGCTGAAACTTGTGGTATGCACGTTCCACAACGTATCTTCCACCCCCACCTTAGGAGCAAGGTAGTGCACCATAAACTTTATCAAGACAATAACTGTTCGACAGAGAGTCACAGTCCTCAGTCTCCAGCCCCGCTCCCAGCCCCCTAACATGCCATGCAAGTTGTAGATCACACTTGTCAACAGGAGAGTCTTTGCTCAGCTGAGTACTTCCCATGGGCAGCTTCCAAACCAAATGTTTTCGTGGACAAGAGACTCTTGGAGTGCTCCTGACCTGTGTTCAAGTGGTTGGCACTTCAGGACTAGAGCAGTATTCCTTTTTTTAAGATTTCCATTCTGTGAAGTTTGCCAAAATATCTGAAATAACTCTTACATTATACAAATCTTTAATCTGAAAGTAACATCAGCTTATTCAATTAAAATTTAAAAATTAAGTCAGTTACTCTTATCAGACAAAAAATGAAGCCGTACCTAACCAGCCTCATTAGTATCTCTCACTCTGCTTGTCTTCACATTGGTTTGTTTCATTTCTCTAGCAGACTCTCTGACTATGCCCACAGGCCAAGTCCCAGGATGGATCCCTGTCTGCCAGGATGGATCCCTGTCTGGGGCTCTTCTGGGTGCCACGTACATTTTATCGCCTTAGGAGGGACTTCTGGTCAGTTTCTGAAATACCTCTCTGTTGCAGACCAATCTGCAGCTTTAGGATGACGCTGAACCCTGTGTTGCATGACTGGGGTGTAACATGAGGTTATCTGGGAGTGTTCCAGGATACAAAGCCTGTTGGGCCAGTGAGTAGCTGGGAGGAGCAATGCAGTGCTACCTCACTGTCTCTTTTGGACCCTATTCCTGGAATGAACTCTCTGCCAAACTAAAGATGAGTATTGCTCAGAAAGAGCCAGCTGGTGCTGTCCAAAGCAGAGCCCAGAAATGAGATGATTATTAAGCAGTGTGAAGAATCAGGAATCCAACTTGCTTGAGCCATGGCCCTCGAGCATGGTTCCTGGCCCTTTTCTTATTTAGCAGTATAGACAAAGACTTCAGTTAAGCAAAATCCAAGATGAATTAAATGGTTCTTTAGAGCTTAGGGATAATGCTTCAGACAAGCCCTGTGGTTAGGCTTCATCTTCCCTAAAAGCGATACTGACTGCAACGAAACATCCCCTTATAACATTCTTTGCTGAGCAGTGCTTCTGTGTTCTATCAGCTGCCATAAGTAAAGCAAACGGCCTTGGACAGAGAGAGAAGAATAACAGTTTATGGGTGGACTGCCAAAGACATTTAAGTAAATGTTTCCGAAACAGGTTAAAGATTAAAATTCCTGGTGATAAGTGCTAAAAATAAGTATCACTTTGTAATAAGTTTTTCAGGTTCCAGTATAAAGTTTGCACATTAATTCAGCAATCTACTGTGCAGAAGCCTTCTACTGTACTCTGAAGAAATGCATTCTGAAAAGGGAAATTATTGCAACTGTGATTTTGAGCAGAACTAGACTCCATTGCCATTTGTGTTTCTAAACAGCAGAGTCCACTATACAGCAGCTGGTATCTGCTTTTTCAGCCAGGGAGTGCTTGTTTAGTCAGCTTCTGTTGCTGAAATTACAACTCCACATCACAATGGAGTAGAGCAAAATATAAACAAATATTAGCAAAGTTGCCACTTAGGATTTGTGTCCACTGGAATAATGTCTTCCTCAGAGAAAAGGTGAACTCTATAGTATTACATCTGGTCCTGATATGAAGTCTGCTTCTTCTACATGAAAGGGAGTAGAAGTTTCTGTTCTTTTTAAGTTATGGTGCGGAGTCTGTGACAATTCATAGGTATTGTTGTGGAAAAACAGCAGAAATGGGGGGAATGGAAAAATACTGCTTCCCAAAGTTCAGCTGACAATCGCGACATAAGCTATAATATTAAAAACAGTCTTGAGGTAAGACAAAGTTGCTGCTTGTGGGAACGGAATGCAATTGCCATGGACAAGGCCGACTCTGGCCTAATGGAATGTACAGCATCCTTGAAATGGGGAACAGAGTGGTACAGAGGTACCACGGTTCATCCCTGTTATCAAGACTGGCAAAGATAATCGCATAGCTGCTATCAAGGAAAATGGATCGCAACTACTGTCTCAGCAATGATGGTGAAATCGTGTCCTGTAGCTGAACTTTGCTCATTATAATGTCATTATAATACCAAAACACACCTCCATCCCAAAAGCTACCTGCCTCTGAGGTGCGACCACCCCTCACTGAGCATGTGTTCTGAATTTCTTTTAGTCTATAGCTTTAAAAGCAAAGCAAGAAAAATTGACACCAATCCTAACAAAGGTATGTGTGACTAGAGTCATTCAAGCTCCACATAAAAGTTAAAAACCATCTAAAAATGGCTGAAGGAAAGGGAGATATTGGGGAAGACCTCCATCGGCACATCTGGGACCAGTTGACGAGCTGACCCTCTCTATCCCCCACACAGGGACGCCTGTTGGGTAAGAGCTCTGTGTTATGCGCCCTTAGATACCAACATCTTGCTAGCTATTAAAGCTTATCACAAGTTCTGTGTGTGTGTGTGTATAGATATATATTGTTTCAAGTTTGTTTTCACAGTCATTATCTTATCACCGGCTGTCTTCGAACCTTTATCATGTCACAAATATATATAATAACATTTGTTTATCTAGAAATATAAGTTTCTGGAAACTTTAATAATTGATATAGGGGATATAAGGGATTTGTCTTAGTGTCGTGGCCTGTGAAGAGTCCCTGAACAGGTTAGGCGACCACCCTCCGACCTTGTGGGCTGTCCAGAGGGATTTGTCCCCGTGATGCTGTCAGCACCAGCCTGACAGGCTGGCCAAATGGCAAAGGGTTCGAGGAAACCCCCCTTGTCCTTAAACGCAGTGTGGCAGGCTGGTCGGATACGAGAGTCTCATCTTTCTTGGGAAACTGGCAGGCTGGTCAAATCAAAAAGCGTTCGAGGTAACTCTCCTCTCTGTTCTCTGTCGACACAATATCGTGTCTTATCGTGACAAGTGTGCTGTTACTTAAGAAACTGGAAGTCTAAACAAAAGAGTGAAAATGCAAATAAAGACATAATTCAGATCTTTACTTATACGTGCTACAAATCCTTGTAACACTAACTTAAAACTTAAAAAAAAAAAAAAAATCAAAGCTAGAGACAGTTCTATTCGTGTTACAGAAACGGAGATAGAAGAGAATTAACTTTCCTTAAGATTGCACATCTAACAAGCTAGTTTCTGTAATTATAAGACATAATCTGATATCAAGGCTCTGGGTTTTTACTTAATAATTTATACTTAGCATTGCTCTGTTGTTAAAAACTATTATTTATCACAAAATCAGTTTGTTGGCCAATTTTTTTTCCAGACAGTAAGTCCTAAATTACATCAAACAATTTAAATTATATAAATGTAAATGAGAAGAGAATCTGGCTCTTTGTATGATTTTGTTTTCTTTTTTTTGGCTTGCCTCACTACCTTAACCAGTCAGTGATGTATGTTAACACACCTATACATTGCACAATCCGTAAGTAGATCATACACACTAAAAGCCCCTTGGCTATGTCAAAACACAGAAACTGAGGCCTCACTGATGCCCTATCAGCACAGAGCAGTCCTACCGGTGTAATTAAAACCAGTTTTAAATCAATTTATTTAGGTCTGTGAAAACCACTGTGGGTGCAAACCTCTGTGTGTCGCACATATGTTTATAATTATCTCTTATCTGTTTATCTTCATCCTGTCATTTCCACACGAGGTCTCGTAAAGCAATGACAATAAACGAGGTATTGTGTTGAGGCAGGCATTATATACGGAAAGATAAATACAGACCTCTGAGACCGTGGTTCTCCTCGGAATATACAACGATTACTTAAAGCAAAAGTGTTCTGTCATCATTCAGTTCCAAATTACCAGCTTTATTTTATGTAAAACACAGACGTAAGCTTGTGGGCTCCCTGTCTGCGCTGTTCCCACTGTCCGTCTCAATTGCTTTCCTTCTCACGCCTACACTATTTTTCCCCTCTTATTTCTAATTATTTCAAAGTATCTTTTTTTTATTATCCCAAAAGCGTTTACTGGATGTGGCTTTCAGCCCGTCTCTCCAGCACTTCACTCACTGTTTCCTGTTTTCACTACAGCATCTGCTCTACAGATGTAGCTGAGGGGTCCTTTTTACAATTTGCTGCTGTGAAAGAACAACTTATCACTTAATTATAGGCATGTTTGAAGCTTTTAAAGTTAAATAATGCTTTAAGAAAATGCATGTCTGTAAAATCATTTCAATAAATTAATCTGATGGTATAAAAAGAAAAATTCTGTTTGCATTTCTATCCTATTGCATTGCCCAATTACTCTTTCTTAGAAATGGTCTTGGTAACCAAGTGATCCTGCTGGCTACACACCAAGTATAATGGATACACCGAGTTTAATGGATTTCTTAGCTGGAGGAGGAGGCTGTTACAACATGTTCTGTATATAAAATAAGTAATTTACTTCAAATGCTGGCTGCCACAATGCATTTAACATATCCAATTTATGAATAACTCATTATTTTTATATTGGTCTTCCAAGTCTCTCTATGAACTACACAGAATTTACTAAAAAATGCTTTATCATCCACTAAGAAAAAGATTAGGGCTTCCTTTTGTAGAGCACTCAGATTTTTTATGGTCTGAGAGTGATTTATTCTTGTGGAATAATATGAACTAGGTGTTGTTCCTGAAAGATTCATGAGATCACTCCCATGTATTGATGTCTTGCCTTTGTGACATTTTTTGTTATGTGCAAGAAGACACACACTTCCTAATACTAACTGCTAAATACCATAGAATCATAGAATGGTTAGAGTTGGAAGAGACCTTTACAGATCAACTACTCCAACCCCCCTGCAAGGAGCAGGGACGTCTCCAACCAGATCAGGTTGCTCAGAGCCCCATTCAACCTGGCCTTGAATGTTTCCAGGGATGGGGCATCCACCACCTCTCCAGGCAACCTGTTCCAGTGCTTCACCACCCTCATTATAATTTATTTTTTCCTTATGTCTAGTCTAAATCTACCCTTTTAGTTTAATGGACACTACACTATCACTACGGGACCTGTTAAAATATTATATATATAATAAATATATAAAATACAGAAATACAGACAGAAAGTGCTGCAAAGAACTGCATTTGCCATTATGAGATTGTCTGTTTCTCTTCAAAAGCACAGTCAAGAACAAGTAAATTCTGAAATACACTAAGTACACATGCAGTTGTATCACAACCTTGATTAACAAAACCATATGCCAACAGTAAAAGACAACAAAACTAGTTAACCCTTAGAGCAATTCAAAAGTTTAGATGAAGTAGAAATCTTGATGACTGCAACAGCTGCATATTTCAAACCACACTTTAATGGACTGTTAAAGCTTTGGGATTCAGCTGACCGGTAGCCCTGCTACATATTGCTACGGAGGAGGGTTCATGGCAATAATTGTGTATGATGCTTCACTGTGGAAAGACAGTTTTCTTCCATAGTGTCAACCTACATAAGAGTGATTAGTATGTACTTATTTTCTCAAAGATGACCACCATCTGTGTCTGGAGTGATGACCAGTTAACTTCAGAAAAAAATGCTGAATTATGATTGGCAATGATGAGTCCAGCACAAAATATTTGCCTTTTGTAAGTACTTTCATCTGGAGTTCTAACTTACTGCACAGATAGTGTGTGCATTTTTTTTCTCTAGAAAGTTATTAAATGGTTCTGGTATCTACATACTCTTTCCTTACTTCATGCTAACTGTCGTGGTTGTGGCAGGGATGGAGTTAATTTTCCTTTCAGTAACTGGTGTCATTCGGATTTTGTATGTGAAGAATGTTGATAAACACCCTGATGAGTTGTTGCTGATGAGACCAAAGACACTGTCCAGCTTTCCAAGTCTCGTTAACGTGCAGATGCGGGAAGCTGGGAGAAAGGCAGACAGAATAATTGACCCAAACTGGCCAAAGAGAGTATTCCATGCCATAAACGTCATGCTCAGTATATAAGTGGGGGTTGGCCAGGATTTCCTGGCATCCATCCCTCTCGCTCACTGGCATCGTTCCCTCTACCTTGCTGGCTCCCTTTTGCTCCTTTGGTTGCTGCTCAGTTTCGTTTCCATGCTTGCTGTCATTGGGACATCAGGTGGTGAGAAATCGTACATTGTTCATTTTGTATATTTTAGTATCCTTATATTCTGTTATTATTGTAGTTTTCCTTTGCTATTTTAGTAAACTGTCATCATCTCAACCCACAAGTTTTCCTTTCTTCCCAATTTCTCTCCCCCATCTCACTGGGAGAGGGAGGGTGAGTGAGAAACTGTGTGGTGACTGGGACTAAACCACAACCACTAGCTCGCACTGAAGGGGATCATCTTGTAAAAAATAAATTAACTTTTCACCCTAGCCTCTACACTATAACTTGAACAAAAGTCTAAGTAGTGTCTAAGGCTGAATGCAGCATCATGTATAATTGATGTGAGCTATACTAATGATGTTTTGTCCATAAAAAATGTTAAATAAGGAGGAGGAGGAGGTTTGCAACAGAAATCAAATAATTAGAGAAGAAAAGCATAAATATAGTAAAAACGCCAGACAACAGGGCAATAATTTTGGTAATAAATTAGCTTCCTTCCAGCAATTTCAGGTGTTGTAGCTGTAATTCTTAGTTCTTAATTAAATACCTTAAAAGCATGAGATATATAGATAGGACTATGATGTTTCAAGTTATTTAAATATCAAAAATCAAGAGGTAAGTATTTTATGCCTAAATTGAAGCAGATGCATGTACTAAGACATTTCAAGTAAAATAATATTTAAGCATTTCATATCATTTTAAAAATCTCACTGTAGTATTTAAGCAGAAGCCTATGCACCATAGGCTCGCTCTGCGGCTACCGGAGCTAGAAAGGTACTTCCTCAGAGCAATTTTACAACAGCTAAGATATTAATTGCCGTGCAGGGATAACAATTTCTTCCTCTTGACGACACAGGGACCTTGAACAACTGTGCTCCTTGCTGATGTATTTTTGCTAAGTGACCAAAGACAGGTGGAATAAATCTGGCCACTAAAAGTCTGCCATAAAAACCAGGTTCCACTGAAAGCCACAGAAAAACTAAGATTAAGGAAAAAAAAAAAAAAGCTGTGTTTTTTAGGAGCAGACCAACGACAAATCTCTGAGTCAATAAGACTGACAAGTGCTTAGGACTGCAGGGATGATGGATTTAGGAATCTGCCTTTATCCACCCTGACTTGCTTAGTTTTGAATACATTTAACGAATGCAAATATACTTAACACTTTCACACCGTGGCAATTTTGTGCATCCAGAGCAAACACCACAGTGAGTATCAGATACTGTAAAATGATACTTACAGCACTGAGGCTGAATTTGATGAAAGCACCTGGTGCAACACCTAACAACTCTGCCTGAAAGTAGAAAAATAATAATCTACAATGCTTTCATTCTACTGAGAAATTAAGTCAGAAATGGTATATTACTGTGAATACCCTGCTTCAACTACTTGGTAGTACTCACAGAAACAGGCTCTTGATCAGGTTTAGGTCCTTTACTAGAGAAACTAGAAAACATGCAAAACATAATGAGATTTCTAGCAAACAGACAAAGCTGCTTAAAGAATACACCATCTACAGTCTCCTAGGAATAAGCAAGGGAAGTAAACTTGGCCTATAAATATTTTAATAATTATCAAACAGCTTTCAAGTGGCTTTTAAGAAATGAGTTCCAGTCCATCGTAATTACTTCTAAAAGACAGCTGCCTTCTGTGTGCTTAGTCTCTTCCTTTCTTCACTTCTGTTTTGTTTGTCTTTACTTTGATGTTCAGCTTTGTTTTCCCTGCGATCATAGTTCCAGTTGTTTCCAGCCTCACAGTGCATCCATAACTGTGGGACCCAGAAAAGACTGGGGGCAATCAAAAATACTGTTTGATTTATATTCCTGTAACGAGCCTTGTTTTACAACACCATGCCATAAACAGAAAACAGGGAGACAAGCTGCTAGTAGAACGTAAGTATCTGCCTTTGCACTGTACTGTGTTAACTTGTACAGCCCTTACCTCCTGAGAGTCAACACACTGCACCAGAAGGGGAGGATCCGTTCCTCTGAAATGTGTAAGTTCCTCCTTGTACTGAAATATATGCACATCCTGCAGAGAAGTGCAAATACACCAAAAAAGTAATAGTCTTTTCATTTTGCAGTTGTGAAAAAAAGCTGCGAACAGATTTTCCCATGTCCAACCTTACAGAATTTAAGAAGTCTTTGAAATGGTCTGATTTCCTGCAAGATAAATTGAACACGTTGTTAGAAGAAATAGTTTATTTTTACATTAGAATAAGCTAATAGTGAAAGAGCTTTCAGAGAGAAATACATATTGGTATAAGCACAGTCCCACACTCTGTACTTAGAAAGGATGCTGCAACAGAGCATCTAGATCCCTCAGTTTATTTGTCCTGAAAAAAAACACTGAGTAAAACTCAGCTCTTCTTCTCCAGCTTAGATTTACACAGCTACTCCTAAAAATGTTTGAATCCTACCCAAAATCCTTTTTATTTTTTTTTCAAATAAAATCAGGTCATCATATCCAGATCCTTCCTTGAATTATTTTCTAGCCATCAGTCACTACTCATGGGTGTTACCACAGAGTCATAGAATGGTTAGAGTTGGAAGGGACCTTCAAAGGTCATCTAGTCCAACCCCCTGCAAGGAGCAGCGACATCTCCAACCAGATCAGGTTGCTCAGACGCTCATCCAACCTGGCCTTGAATGTTTCCAGGGATGGGGCATCCACCACCTCTCTGGGCAACCTGTTCCAGTGTTCTACCACCCTCAGTGTAAAAAATTTTTTCCTAATATCCAATCTAAATCTACCTCCCTCTATTTTGAAACCATTACCCCTAGTCCTGTCACAACAGGCCCTACTGAAGAGTCTCTCCCCATCTTTCCTGTAGGCCCCCTTGAGGTCCTGGAAGACCACTATAAGGTTCCCCTGGAGCCTTCTCTTCTCCAGGCTGAACAGCCCCAACTCTCTAAGCCTGCTCTCATAGGAGAGTATCTCTGTGGCCCTCCTCTTGACCTTCTGCAACTGGTCCATGTCCTTGTGTTGGGGGCTGTTGAAGAACACTCCTCTCCAGCAATACAGTGCTGTCCTCCTGAGGAGGGCTATCCCTCTATACCTGAAGTCCCCAAAATGGGTCCTTCACCACACCCTATGGACTATGGTAAAAAGGAGCATATGTAACACCACAAACTCCACTGATCCATGGGTTGATTTGTGTCTACTGGTAGGAGAGCAGAGATGTTCTGAAACATTGCAGTACAACATGTTAGGGTAAACTGACCTGAGCTTCCAGATTATTTTCTTCTCCTCCTTGATGCTTGTCAGTGAGTTCTTAGCAATGGATATAATGCCAAAAAACAATGGCATTTTGACATTCTGTATGGACCTTAAGATCTGCCATGGAACTCATGTAGCGAAGGCAGATTAAAAACTGACGTCAAACTCAAAAACTCTAAGTAAAAGGCAGAGCAGATAATTCCAGAGAGTTTTCAATAGGACATATGCTGTGTCTATTCTGTCTCGTAATGACCAATAATCCAAAGACAACAAGGTGAGACTGATACTGCAGGCAGACGACGCAGCTTTCTAAGTAATGACAGAGGATACATGTATAATCGATGCATTACACTCATCTGGTAACTTGGACAAGTGAACTTGTAGGACAGGTCCTTATTTATGGAAGAACGACCTCTGTAAGTACTGGGAAGATAAAAAAGGATATACACAGAAGTGCACGGAAGGAAACAAGCGGGGATGACAGAAGGCAAAGTGGGAGGGAGCAGGTCTGTGAGCGGCCTCTGATCAGAGCTGATCCAGAAAACAGACATAGGTATCATGAGACAGCAGAAAAGAGATGAGAGGTGGACCGGAGGCTGAATAGGATACCAGTGGGAGTTGGGAATAATTCTGTGATCATCCCTAAGACTGGGATACATGGGATTTCTTATCCAACGTTAATTCAACCCTGTATATAATGACATAGTCTTTAGTTACAAATTATATTTTTTTTACAATTTCCATGTGAACCCCTTGTTATCTATAAATGTACCACATACCTTTGTTGTTCTAATGCCTCCTGTACTTCTAACTGTTAGGAGGTGAGACAAGGTGAGATAACAGACCTAATTTTTAAAGGTCATTCATAACTGCAAGCAGATCATTCCCATGATCATTCACCATGACTACATGCAAAATTAAACTAGTTTGCCTGTGCATGTTTAAAAGTGTCTTTGCAAACCACTCCTATGAACCTTTTTTCAGAGATCAAGCTGGCATTAAAGAATCCTCCAAGTAAAAACCAGGGAAAATAACAGGGCTAACGGAAAGCAAAATCCTCTCACACATTTTCACCACGTCTGACTTGGGACAGAGCTGGACACAGTGCTGTTCCTGCCTGTAGCCACGTTTGGTGACGGAGGCTTGTATCACACAAACTAATCAGAGCAGGAGTGCATCTTTTCCAAAAAGCAGCAGAAAGGATTCAAATCAACAGAAAGGTTTGCAGAATACAATTTTTATTTCTTGAAAAGATAAATGGGATACACATTTCTTAGTACAGGGAGGAAAAGAACTACTTAAGATAAATAAAAATTATTGCTAATAAAGCTCTGAAGCAAGAACAAAACCCACTTTAACTGAAAATAAAGGATAGTTCCTGGAAGACTTAAGCACTAGATTGGGAAAAGTACCTAGTAATGAACAAATCTGCATTATCAGTGGCACAAAAAGCATGCGCTAAAGGGACTTTTAAATGTCTAAATACTATTAATCTGATCCTCATAAAATAAAACTTGCCCTCTATAATCTCTGGAGCAACACAAAAAATACATCCTCTGGTTAAAAGAAAAAGCTATCAATGTTTCTGCTTCAGCAAGATTAATCACAGGCAGTGATTAAATTACTAATGATTTTTTCTCTTTTTGACGCATAAACTCGATTTCTGTTATTGCAAATGAGATTACACCTTTTCAGCGAGCGGAGAACAGCCCTGTCAGTGATGATACCTACATAAACCTCATGTTCAAAGGTAGAAAAAGAGAACAAGGTTTTATGTGAGGAAAGACAGAAGACTTTCTACCATCTGTAAACATCTCTGTAAAAAAACATCAGAAATTTAAATGCAGAAAATTATGCAAAATGCTAATGAGATGGTGTCCATCCTGAGTCGGTATTTTCTGTTGCTAACGACCCATGCTTAAGACCTCCTGGCTAAAGACATTGCCTGTCACCATCCATCTGAGTATCCAGCTTTGGGTAGTACTTCTAGCCAACAAATTTATTTTACTTTCATACTCATTTTTCTTCTTTCTTTGTTAAAATGTGATCAGAACTCCACCATACGCAAAAATAAAACCAGTTCATCTGTAAAACTGCTTACTTTCCAAAACGTACTGGTTTAAGCCCTAAGGGAAAACTAATTATTTAAGATTCATGGCTCCCACCCCTCATTTTGGTCTGTAATTTTGAGCATACAAAAGGGGATGCTTTTTAAAATATTTGTACTGTGTTAAAAGCTCAAAATTTACTGAAAAATCCCAGGGCTGTCCATTCACTCAGCCTTGTTTATCAAACATAGTACTTCCTCCAAAAATCTTAACCGCTTTCATGCAGATCACAGAAAGCTATCCCAACTCCTGAACGGTGAAACAAGCTCCATTTTACCTTGCTGGATTCATTTATCTTTCCAAGGTGCTTATTTCCCCTCTCAGTCTGATGGACAGGTGTTTCCCCCAGCTGAAATTCATGTCGTGACATGATAAACTGTGCCTCCTGCCAGCGGGTCTGCTGGGGGCTGCGAAGGCCTCTGCCTGCCTCAGCTCCAAATTTAAGGTCGTGCTTGTGGTAAGGAAGCACCAGTGAGAGCAGTGTCCCACGGAGCAATATGCAGGGAGTGAGAGGAGAAACCTGCCTTTTTTTCCTTGAGGAGCAAGACAGGAAGAGAGAGTGACTGACCGTGAGCTGGCAGTCCTGCAGCTCGGGGCAGGGAAGGGTGTAACGGCTGCTGGAGCAGGTTGGGGAGATGCGGATGTTTGCGGAGTGGGCAGTGTCCTGTGGCGACAGGGATCGTTGGAGTTGATGGGAAGAGCTCAGCCCTGCCACGTTGCAGCAATCCAAGATCAAGGGCATGGCAGTCTAAAGTAAGAGAGATGCAAGAAGTTTCTTCACCAAAAAGAGCTACAAGGGCGTAAAGACAACTGTTTCAGAAAATAAATCACTGTGAAGTGCAACTGGTGTGTGTTTATAGCCCTTGAAAAGTCAGACTACAAAGAAACGTGTGTGCTGCTGAACTCTGCTGGGTACAATGAGGGGCAAACCAGACAATTCCTCTCCCTTACAAGTTTTTAAGTATGTACAAAAGTGAGATGAGAGTATTTAGGGTTTTTGATTACTCTGTTGGCTTCTGTCAACAGAAGCACCAAAAAGGTGTTGGGGTTTTTTTAAATGTTGTATTTGTTTAGTATGATACTTCTATTACTGAATAGTTTAGGCATTTAAACTATTATTGAATCATGAACATTCAGGAAGGAGAACACCGGTGAGTATCCTGCCTGTCAGAGAGAGCATCTCATTTCCTAAAGAATAATCTAAAAAGAAGGAAATAATACCCACTGTCAGCAAGGTCAGTTTTGTCAATGGTTTCAATGACAGTTGAAGACATGCAATTGAATCAATCTCTCCCATCTTAAATGGATATGTATGTCCCTTTGTATTTTTATGCAATATGTCCATCACTTTTGTAAGTGGAATCTCTGTTTCTTAAATCACAGATTACTAGATAAAATAATAAATCCCTTTATTTCTGGATAGCTAAAATTGTGATCAGTTAGATATTGTAGCAGCATGTGTACTACTTTGACTTTCTTTGTCAATAATGTGAAGACCTGATAGATACTTTCATAGTCACACTGTAGATCCAGTCCCAGGTAATGGGAATTTTTTTAATTAATCAGAGAAAGAAGATACTACATTTCATTTTGATTTATTAATCCTTCTTATTATGCAGCACATTATCCTGTATTATTCATTTCATCGAGTGCAAAAAATAACTAATTTTTAAAACATAAATATTTTAAATATGGTTAATGCTACTAGGTCAGCTAGATGGATGTTCTAGTTTAGCCCCACATAGGACCAAGCTACGCAGTCTCTCGCTCCCTCCCGCCACCTTCCGAGGGGATAGGGGAGAGATAGATAATACAACAAAAAGGCTGGAGGTTTGAGATAAAGACAGAGAGACATCATTTAAGTTATCATTACAGGCAAAACAGACTTGATTTTGGGGAAAACTATTTACTTATTATTATTATTAATAAAACCAAAGCAAGATAATGAGGAAGAGAACAAAAACAACTTCCCCCCACCCCTCCCTCTTCCCGGGCTTAAGTTCATGTAAATTATCTCTACCTCCTTCCCTCTCTGAGCAGCATGGGTTGTAATTGGGAATGGGGGTTGTGGTCAGTTCATCACTTGTCACTTTCCACTGTTCCCTCCTCCTCGGGGGGAAGAACTCCTCACATTCCTCCCCTGCTCCAGCGTGGGGTCCCTTCCATGGGCTACAGTCCTTCGTGAACTGCTCCAGCATGACTTGTTTTTCCACGGGGTGCAGTCCCTCCAGAATGGCTGCCCCAGCAGGCCCTCCATGGGCCACAGCCTCCTTCAGGCATCCACCTGCCCCGGCATGGGGTCCTCCATGGGCTGCAGGTGGATCTCTGCTCCTCCGTTGGCCTCCATGGGCTGCAGGGGGACAGCCTGCTCCACCATGGTCTTCACCACAGGCTGCAGGGGAATTCTGGCCAGGAGCCGCATTACTCCTCACCCTCCTTCTTCACTGACCTTGGCGTCTGCAGCCGTTCCTCTCACAAGAAATTCTTCACAACTGGCTCAGACAGATGCCTCTCAGGGTCTCTTCACATCTCATCTCCTCTCCACTTCTTGCAGCCGGGCCGGGCCGAGTTGGGCCCAGTCGGCTGCCCGGCGGGAGGCCAGAGGGTGAGGCCTGCAAGGCCCACGCCTCCCCCTCTCTGCCCCACTTTTGCTTCTTCACCACTTCTTTTTCTGTTTTTCCCCTTCTTAAATACGTTATCACAGAGGCATTATTACTGAACATTCTGCTACCAACTGACTCGGCCTTGGCCAGCAGCGGGTCTGCCCTAGGCCTGGTCGAGTCCACTGGACAAAGGGGAGCGACTTCTAGCAGCTTCTTGCAGAAGCTGCCTCTGTAGCCCCCACACTAAACAAAACCAATAACATTCACACAGATAAAAGAGAAGGAAAGAATGTCTGTACTGATTAATTCAGGAGATACTGTTTCACCAAAACTTTTACCTTGTATGTAACAATGAGATTCAAAACCCTTGAATGAATAAGAGGACATAAAGCACCAGAGGAAAGCCACCCTAGATTTACTGATGATGTTCCAACTGGTTTCAAAGACAAAGACTGTGAAACAGCGATCAAAAAGCTGTAAGTAATATGAATTCTGTTTGAAAATATCTCCAACTGTGCTAACTCACAAGATAGCTTTTAAAGGGTGCTCAGGCCAGTTTTAAGAGCCAGATCTTGCCAGAGGCCTTCATTCTCATCAGTATTCCAAATTAAAAATTATTACAGAAAGTAATCACATGTAATTTCATATTAAATTAAAATGCCAACCTAAATCCAGACAAGTATTAGTTTGACAATACAGGAAGAATACAAATGTGTGTACATTATTATACAAATATATAGCTATGAAGATAAATACATGACATTGTTCATTGGAAGAACAGAGAGGACCCTGTAATAACTGCTAACCTAACTGAAAAGACAGGGGCTAATTTATCTTCTGTCAGTGAATTCTGCTTGGTAACAGGAGAATGCTAGGAGAGGTGTCATGGCTCTCAGATCTTGTGACGCTAACTGAGGGACGATTTTTCAAGAAGAGAAAGAGAAGAAACTTTATAGGTTTCGGTTCAATCCAATATACAATATTTCTTGTGTGAAAGAGAGCCTTAGCTTAGTTCTTTCTGTCTTCTTTTTCAGGCAACCCAGTTTAAGTCTTTGGGCACTATCAGAATATATTTATTTAATCAGAAAATACTTATTTCTTATGAAATTGCTGAGTTACAGAAAAGGGCTTTTAACAATTTATTAACTTGGGACAATGTAGCATAGTGATCCGTTAAAAAGTAAAAAATTAATAAAATTGTTATTAACACAGTTTTGCAGTAAAAGCCAAAACATTTTAAGTAAGAAGCTCCATAAAATGCCTGAATTTATTCACTTACTTATTAAATTGGTTCACTTAAGTGACTGGTATCATTATACATTTATCTTTTTCTATACAACTGAAAATTCCTTAGGAACAGACCATTTTGTTCTCAGAAACATGTAGGAGACTACAGTCTGAGATGATGTAATTTTCAAAGGCCAGTTTTTTTTAGTTCAGTGAGAGCTGATGTTGCTCCTGCTGCCCTGAAAATTACATAGTTTATCAATCGGCCACATTCATTAGGCTCTTCAAATCTGGGCATAGATTGTTAAAATTGTACTTGATGGTGTAACAACAAGAAACAAACCTAACTGGCAAGCAATAAAATTTTCTTCTCCATAACTTTGTGAGTTCTGCATATAATTTCTTACTTGCTTAAGGTTTTTGGCTAGTCTTGACAAGTGATGGAGTGATAAAAGGGAATTGGTTTAGGGAACAGTTTGTCAAGGTATTACATCCCTAGAAATAGGAAACTGCTTAGCCACTCTTAGAAGATGTCCTGTGTCTCAAAGCCAAAGATATTCAAGCTAATTTTTCATTTGCCTATGAACAGTAGATCATTTTCCCTCACTTAATTTTTTCATTGGATCAGGTAACCTTGTAGACCTTATTTTTTATTACAAATATGAATGCACTCAGCAAAAATCCTATGCCATTTACTCTAACAGGACCAGAATTTGACCTTTCTATGTGAATATCATTTGTATTCCCCATCAGAATTGATTTTGTAATGGTTTCCTTAACAAGATAACCCATCAAGGAACTGATGACAACTGCACTTAGCAACCTACTTAACAGATCCAGTTTGACAACTATTACACATTAGTGAATGTCATCAAAGCAGGGTGTAACTTAATATTAAAATAATATAGCAAACAGATTTGATAGGGCACCATAGTTGCTTGAGAAGGTTAAAGGTGATAACTTAAGAACAGAAGAACTGTTTGACTTTGGAATAATACTGTCTTGTGACTAGAATGGAGAAAATGCCTACTGCTTATGAGGGTAGTTCAATCATCAGATTCAAGTAAATGCTTGGATTTGTTGCTAATGGTATGTAGAGCTGTGTGTTAATGAAGGGTTTCCCCAAGATTTCATTTCATTTGGTTCATGAACAAGCATATGATGGTAAGTTTTATAGGGAAAAGCCAATTTTCCTGTGTCTCTGTTCATTTTGAAATAAATGGAATTGCTAGTGTGTGTTTCTGTGACTGGAATGGAACTGTGATGAGTGAACTAGATTATCTTGCAAAAGAGTAAATAGCAATAGCTATGGTCTTAATTCCAGTGAACTGGAACTATTTACTGTCTGGCCTGGCGTGGGGTCCTCCACGGGCTGCGGGTGGATCTCTGCTCCTCCGTGGGCCTCCACGGGCTGCAGGGGCACAGCTGGCCTCACCATGGGCTGCACCACAGGCTGCAGGGGAATCTTGGCCAGGAGCAGCATTACTCCTCCCCCTCCTTCTTCACTGACCTTGGCGCCTGCAGCCGTTCCTCTCACAAGAAATTCTTCACAATTGGCTCAGGCAGACGCCTGTCAGGTTCTCTTCACATCTCATCTCCTCTCCACTTCTTGCAGCCGGGCCGGGCCGAGTTGGGCCCAGTCGGCCGCCTGGCGGGAGGCCAGAGGGTGAGGGGCTGCAAGGCCCACGAGGCTCGCACCTCCCCTTCTCTGCCTTTGCTTCTGCTTCTTTTTTTTTATTTTTTTGATTTTTTTTATTTTTTCCCCTTCTTAAATACATTATCACAGAGGCGTTATCACTGTCACCAATTGGCTCGGCCCTGGCCAGCAGCAGGCCTTCCCTAGGCCTGGCCAGCTCCACTGGACAAAGGGGGATGCTGGAGTTGGTCAGCAGGGGGTAGTCCACATTAAAGTAGCTTTGTTTGTAGAGCAGAGGAAAGCAGAATTTCTTGGCAGCTTCTATCAGCAACACAAATTTCCTGATATTTTTTAAATAGCTCACCTTACCAAACAGCATAAATAAACTATCTAAAGGACACCTTCCAGAAAGAGGTGAACCTGCGTATAGGATTTTGTTTGGGTGGTTATGTCAGAGATATGATGTTTTCTTGATTCTTCAGCATCTTATATTTTAGCAGATAAAATCTTATTGTGTAACCCTGACTCTTGATTTCACTGTTAGGAATTACCTAATCTTAGAGTTCAGTATCCGTGTACAGTAATACAGTACAGACTATTCCTGAAGTATCCCTTTAAACTTATTTTGCTTATGAAGTTCACTTCATGCTTTGCCTTCACTACAAAGAACGTACCAAAGTACCTGTAACAGCCATCTTTCTTTAAAAACAGTAACAACTTTTACCAGCAGAGTGATTTTTGGTTTGGTTTGGGATATTATGGTTTGTATTTTTAAAAAGTCATTAAATGAAATGAACTGTACTGACAAAATTGCCTTCTTCCTGAGGTAACAGCTGATGGTTTTGAGTATAGGAGCAAAACCATTATCATTTGGAAGCAAATCTGATTTTTACTCTTAACCATTTTCACTCTGTCAGGAGATTTACATGTTAAAATAAATAAAATACTGAAATGTCTTTCTGTTGCAACAGTGAAAAATTTGGTGAGAGTAACATGCAAAATGAAATCAGGTATCAGACCTGCAGGAAGCTAACGTAGTTCAACCATTTTGGTTTATCCTGGCTATCAGTCATAAGGTAACATATCCCTACAGTTGGAGTGGTATAACAGCTTGGCTAGACATTTTGGGAGAAAGAGAAGGTGGAAGTGTGGTTACTGTTGACCCAAAGGTAAGCACCAACATCTGCTAATGCTAAACAACCTCCCGGAGCTACAGTGGAAGCTATGGTGGAAATTATGGTCTCACAAGTATAGCTTGAATTGATCGGCTTTACGCAGGTTCCATCCAGAGTAATGTATTCCATGGGTTTGCAGCAGGAAGGTAGTCATGTGAAGCTCTGTCCTATTTCAGGTATGCCCTTCTAGTATTCTGCTGAGCTGTCCTGAGTATCTGTGGTACAGCTGGATAAACAGATAAATACTGACTGATTTTTTTTTTTTTAGTGTTCTCCATGGGATGGGAATATGTCATGCTCATTCACCAGAGGCCTACAAAGTATGCTGGCATTTCAGTATATGTATAACTTATAAAGTACATTAATATTCCCACTGACTGCTGCAAATTAATTACTTTGATGGTTCATAACTATACTCAAAATATTTTGTAATTGTCTCATACATGTAAAGTGGATATTCAGCTTTTTGAAAGAGCAAGTCTTGCACTTTCAATCAGTCCAAGCACATAATGCTAAATCAATGTATCCTATTTCTGTCGGTTCCTCTGTGTACTGCACAACTATGGTAGATTGTGATAATATATAGTAATAATATATAATATTAATATATAATTTTATAGACTTCTAAGCCAATATTAAAATATCTGCAAAACTTAGTCAATATTATCAAGGGAGACATAAACATGAATACTGTCAAAAGTGTCAACAGAGAAAGGCTGCACTGCCTCTTGGAGACACTCAAGAGCTGGATGTTTTTATCCTCCTGCTATGTGACTAGATAAATGCTTGTTGTATGACTGAAATCTAGTTCATAGAATAATGAACATCTGGAGGTCATGTAGGCCAAGCTTCATCTCCTTGGGGATATCAGTGTGAAGTTTTTCCCTTATCTAATTGGAATTTCCCATGTTGCAGCTTGTGTCCGTAGGCCTTCTGCTGTGTACCTCTGAGAAGTCTGGCTTCATCTTTTCTACACCCTCCCTTTAGAGTTCAGCAAAGTACTCTTTCCCTTGCCTTCTCTTTTTAAGGCTGACCTAACCCTGCTCACTGTTTTTCCTCGTACTTCATGTGCCCCAACCACTTTATCACCTTGGTGGTCCTTGGCTGGATCTCCTCTGCTATGTCAATGTATTTCTTGTATAGGGGACTCCAAAACTTCATACAGTACTCCGGTTGCAGTCTCACAACGGACAAACAGAAGAGAAGAAACGTCTCCCTTGACCTGCTGGCCACATTTTTGCTAATACACCTCTTGCTTATCACCACTCACATGATGGGATTCAATTGAGGTATGTGCTACAGATGTCTCAAATGTCTTCAAAGAGACATGAAAAATAATAATTTTCCCCATATTCTTACAGAAAAATACAAAATTAGTGCCATAACTCTCTACAGTATGTAATTTCTTACATTATTAACAACTCAAAACAAAAGCCAAGCATTAGTACTCGTATAGCCTCATTAAAATGCTGTAGAAGTATTAACAGACGAGAAGATTCTAGTGGTTAAATCCTGTGAATTTAAACAATAACACATTTATATAAAAATCTTGCACTTCGTCACTGCCCTTACAGAGACCACTTTTGAAAAACTGAAGTGGTAAAGGAGCTGATGATACCCTAGGTTTATGTAATGCTTTTTTTCCTTATTATCATTTCTTTGCAAGCTTCTCAAACGTGCTCAAACAGGTGATGTATGTTTTTCCTGTCAGCTCTCCTCCCTAACTAAATAATTTACTTTCTAATGTAATAAATGTCGGGCGTGTACTTCCCAGGATGGATGCTTGAATCTAACATTCCATCAGGGAGGCTTTGATTACAGGTTTTATTAATTATGATTGTACAAGGCAGATCTGGCACAATACTGTCATGAAACTAGTATATTCATTTTCTTGAGGTAAATCTCAAAAAATACAGTCTAAAAATGTACTGAATTTATCTCTCCTTTATGTTCAACAGATCACGCCTAACTAGTTCTCATTTCAAGATGAAATTGAGGTTGGGTGAGCATTTCCAAATGTAGGTGCCTAAATATATTAGGACATACATATGACATAACATAAAAGAACTAATTTTCTGGAGTGCTCACTGGATGAAGCTACTGTTAAGGTTAAAGGGATCTGAAAATAATAAGACACCTTAAGTAAAGACTCTGCATGATCAACATTTTTGCAAGTCAGACCACTACTATGTAGATTCCTATGTTTGAAAATATTGTCCCTGTACTTCAGGACATACTATTTCAAACAAACCTACCAGTCTCTGTCATCAGTGAGAAGTTCTACAGTGTTAAAAATTACTAACATTGATGAAAACAGGACAGATTTTACTCTCCATATTAAATCCTATGTTGTGCATTAAAAGCTGAAATTACTGGAGCAAAATTCAGTACTGTGGTATGGTAACTATTTCTTAAAATTACCACCAACTGCTAGGTGTACAAGAGATTTACTTGGTTGCTGTTCAAGAACTACTGTAGAGTAATAGAAACTAGAGTATGTATGTCGCTTAAAAATAGTGCAATGCATGTATTACAGCTTACTTGTCTGAACGTGCTTTACTGAATAGTTAGCAATTCCTGTAACATACCAGGCCAATAACTATCATCCTGTCATCAAACTAAAACAGATCTGACATCTTTTCTGTCCTGGGGGTGCAATTGTTACGTTTGCTCTTCATTACAATTGACATTGCATATAGTACCACCAATGGAAAGAAGAGAGGCTTTGCCTTGTTTTATCTTTGGAAGATCGGTAGTTATAAACTGAACCATTTTCTCAAATGACTATGCACTTTTAATGGAAGTTCTACCATGTCTCTACTGTTTTTTGATTTTGGCAGGAAGATGAATGTATTCATATTTTCCAGGATATTTCTTGCCTTTAAGCTATAAAAGCACCTTTAAGGCACTCTGTGACAAACTAGTCTTTGCTTTGAAGGGATGCTTATTAAAAAAGCAAGGAGGTTTTTTTTTTTTTTTGTCAAGAGAAGAATTTAGAATACTTTTTTTTCCCTTTTTACAAGGGAAGAAAGAAGTGATGAAATACTCACATTTATTCCTGACCATTTAGATTTTATCTGATTCTTCTTCCAGTTAGAAATACTTCTGTTTCAACCCAGGAAAGTTTTCCTACACAGATATTTCCAAAGAACCCTAAAGGATGTGTCATGACTCCCCCCTGTTCCCTCCCAGTTTTTAAAAAATAAACAGATAATTTTTGGACTTTCCATTTGTAATATATGTGTGAAAGGTGGAAAACTTTGTTGCTTCAACCATGTGGTATGCTTAATTGCCTTTGCTGAGCACACCACTTCCATAAATACTGGTGAATATAAAATGCACATGGTATAATGGATAATATCACAAAATAAGATCATATCATATAGTAAAAATGACGGTACACACAGAAGGAAGAAGACATACTCAGTTTCAAGTGTCTGCTTCAGCAATGGAACCTTCTTCCTGAATTGTGCTGTAATAAATTTTATGTCAGATGAGCTGAACATATTCTGAATTTCTACAACTGATTGTCATCCTAAACAAAAACAAAACCACTATATATATTAGTGTTACAACCAGGACAAAGAGGATGATGGGTAGAGCAACATGTTCCAGGTTTTTTCTTAACTGGCATAATGTAATAAATGACTGACGGACAGTTGCATTAACCTCTTTAGAAACATGAAGTTCTTTCCTTATTTAGCATACTGGAAATTCTAGTCTTTCTTCCTGTTCTAGTGCAGAAATTTTGTTTTATGTATTTTATGAGAGTAACTTGCAGTGTAGAACCAAGAATGAAGCCTGCATGAGGTGCGGAGCACTAAACTTTGGTCACCTAAACAATTAGACAAGTCCACATCTTAAGGCATTTCCATTCCTTTTTGTGTAAGGAGAATTTGGTTTCCATGGAAGACATTATCTGAGTGTAGCTCAGTAGGAAGCTGCTCAAGCAGGCTACATTAGCCAAAATGAAAATGCAGAGGACAGGAACAGGTTGGCTTCTGGCCATTGGTCTTTGTATTGGCAGTGGTCTCTCCTTCCAGGACTGTTTATGCATTTTGAAGTAGACAAACTTGGGCAAAAATCAACAGAAGTGTTGGGAGCCATATCCAGGACAAGGATTTTTCCTCCGCCCCACCCAAAGGCACTCTTTATTGCAATGGTATGACCAGCTCCTTCTGGCCCTGTGAATTTTGTATTGTTAGCTTCATGGCTGCACACTTCAGTGGAAGACCTGAAGACGTCCTCTCCAGTCTGGAGCTAAGGCACTCTCTGGAAAAATGGCTTTCAATCAAACCAAGGAGGACAACTGGCTTCACAACTGCTCAGTATGGTCTCCAGCCCCTAGACTATTACATAGAAAGTGCAACATAAGTTTTTCTGTCATAGGTATGGTTTTAAAATAGAGGGAGGTAGATTTGGATTGGATATTAGGAAAAAATTTTTTACAATGCGAGTTGTAGAACACTGGAACAGGTTGCCCAGAGAGGTGGTGGATGTCCCATCCCTGGAATCGTTCAAGGCCAGGCTGGATGAGGCTCTGAGCAACCTGATCTAGTCGGGGATGTCCCTGCTCCTAGCAGGGGGGTTGGACTAGATGACCTCTAAAGGTCCCTTCCAACTCTAACCATTCTATGATTCTATGTTTGAACCAAAACAATGAAGTCTGATCTGCTGTCTGATCTCAGTATAAGGTTAGGTATGATCTACATTCAGGAAATGGTTAAGATCCCTCTGGGGACTCAGGCACAGGAAAAAGTAGTTCAGGAATCCCAGTGAAAAAGATGGCAGCATCCTTAGCTCTACAGAGAAGTTAAACCTAGGTGGTCTGAAAGTCTACTAACAAATTTCAGATGTGTCAATACTCAAGTAGCCTGGAATACTGTAGATTGTATTGTTGAACTAAAACACTACTATTTCACCTGGTCTCATCTGAAATACCTATGTCCTTTTGTGGATCTGTGCCTATATTCACATACATGGTCATTGGCAAGGGAAAGCTCTTCAGAGCGGTGTCTTGGCACTCAAAGCACTGGGACTGTGATAGCTACAGTCTGCTTTAAAGCAGCATTTCATTTTGGTGATTGACAGCCATGGTGCTTACAAAAATATTCTTCTGATCTCTCCCCTTCCTCTCCATTTTCCTCTGAACTCGGTAAGTATTATATCATGTTCTCTATTCTGTTATCTGTCATAGACCACAAAATAATCTCAAAACAACACCAGATTTGATATCTGTAAATCTCAAATATTAATTTTCTTTGTCTAGTTAGAAAATTGTTTTGTATACAATAAACAATGTAACACTGAGGGTAAACTTTATGAAGAAATCATAACGCTGTTTTAGTATGTTGCAAATGCTTCTTTAGAATAACTTGCGCTGACTCATGGAGGATCTTTTGTGGATGACTGGTTCCTCATAAAACTTTGGTAACTAGGTCCCAACTGGAACACGAGCAGCACTGTGCTCTTCTTCCTGATGATGCAGAACATCAAACAAATCCCCTAGACACTCCCATTACAGGCTCAGTATCTGTCTGGTGGTGGTCATGGAGACAAAATTGTGGGAACCAACATTGCAGATCAGAGTCAGTGTGAAAAAGGATATGTAAATATAAGAATAATACATAACTAAGAATGTTTGCTAGTGCATAAGTGTCTTAGATTTCACAGCTTAATTCCTATTTAAATTCTTGCATTGCAAGTGGGTGATTTTCTCCATCTGGTACAGTTATAGATCTTCCCTTAAAGGCTTTTTCCTGTGGCAACTGCATACTGAGTCTTGGTCATCAGGCTGAGGTACAAGTTCCATTCCATCCCGTATTTCAGGTTTGCTGGCTTGGCGTTTGGCGTATTTCTGAAATATGTAAACAACATTTAAGAATGCTATAAGCACCAACGTATAATTCATGAAACAGAATTTTCCCCCTCCCTTCCACTCACAAGCTTGCCTTTATCCAGGTTCCTTATGGCATTGTTTACAACCTGTTTACGAGGTGTCTTTATAACACACCTACTAGTAGGCTACACTGCCTCTGAAAACCTCCTTTAATGTTTTCCCCTGTCCTATTATTAATGGTAATTTGAATATTGTCATTATTTCTGCCTCTAACCACTTTATGCAGATAATGCTGTCATTTTAGTACACTGAACAGTTCCAAGCTTTGTGTCAACCTGTGGCTGTTGAAGCTGAGATCTAACTTCGCACAGCAAAACAGGAAAAAGAAATTAGTACTTTCAGAGAACAGAAACTTCTCTCACTAGAGATTTGCATCTCCTAGGGAAGCAATGACTGTTTGGCCTGCTTTACCGCTTACCACTCTACTAGCCATACTTCCGGAATTTCTCTTCCATGTATTCATTGTTTTGTAATACAGTGGAATGGTTCATGAGGGGATAAGTATGAAGGGGAAAAGGAACCTTTACACAGCTTTCTTATCTCCTACATCTATTAGAAACTACGTACCAAATAACACTGAAAACAGGTCTGACTGTGGGGATGGTGGCAAAAAAAAAATCTCTGATTCTGTAAAACAACTATTATGTCAGGTTGCCTCTTTAAGGATGAAGCAAGTTTTAGCAAAGCTCTTCACACTGACCTCCTGTGAATACTATGAACCATGCCTGCTATTGATATAAGTAAGGACTGAATATGAAATCTGCAGCATCAGTAGCAGTTGCGGGGAAGTAATAAAGTGATCTATTGTACTGACCTGGAGCACTTTATAATAGTAGCAGTAAAACCTGTGAGGCTGAAGTAATTCTCTTGCCATTAGTTGTCCTTCTTTAGCAATTTTTCTTGCTTCTTCATCATTTTCCTGGAAAATTGAGACAAAACAAATGAATAATAGAGCAATCAGTGAGTTACTCAAAGCCTGGCTGGCATTAGAAGTTTTATTAAAGGGGTATTCAAATCTGCAACTTTATGGGCAATTACTGGTAGAGTGCAAAGGCACACTTTAAATTGCAGATTTTTTTAAATACTGGATTGCTTTTATGGTCACAACTGGTACCTTAGGGCTATCAATAACAACTTTCATGGATAACTGTACAATTTTGAAAATCCAGTTCATTACTGCTCTACTGTTTTGTCCAAGCCACAAGCGTCTTCAAACTCAGGTCTGACACCTCCCACACATACTTAGTTTTACAGAAGATAAAGCCACAGCTGTTGTCCTCTCCTATGCAATGCAATTAAATGTTTTCCTTTTAAAAAAACCTCTGCTTGAATTAATGTACCTACTCTCAAGTTTTTTAGGTCTGTATTTCAAAGCTTTTAGTATTCTCATCTGATTCTTTATGAAGAACTACAGTACTGTCAGAACAGAAACTTTTCCTATGTTTTTAACTCAATAGCTAAACTTAAAGCACAAATGGTGTTTTCAATCACGTAATTGTACCGGTTTGTTTGGTTACAGAATCCCAGCCTCTTATTCTGAGCATGTTACAGAGCAGTGATTTTTTGTACGTTCAAACAGAATATGCAATGACTTCTGTTCTAGCCAGGAACTAAAAAGAAAAGCAATAGAATTAATTAAGTGGTATCTTGGATTCTGGGTGTTCCTTTGAAAATTACCCGCATTAGTCAGCGTACTAAGGCTCTGACTCACGAAACACTTCTGCATATACCTAAAATGAATTCTTAAGTATTCCCCTGAATACAGATTGTTACTTGAATTAAAGCCTTCCCACCTTCTACTAAATGTATTTTCTTTACCCAAAGATCTCGGTAGAGTTCATGCAAAATACATATGTGGAAATACAAAAAGAAGAGAGTATTAAGATAAATTATTTACATCTTTGTTTATCACTTTTAACTTGAATTAGTAACGGAACTTACCTTAGCCCATTTGATTTTCTCTAGCAAGTCCTCTAAGTTTCTCTTAACTGGAACATAATGTTTCCATGGTTTTAATCCAATATAAAAGTGTTCATAGTACTGGGAATCTTGCTTCAATACTAGGCTGTCACCCAGCAAGAGGTATGGAAACCTGTAAGCTGCTACAGTCCCGTCTACATTCACTTGGTATTTGTACTACAATGTGAAGAAAGAGGAAAAAAAGGTGAAATGTTTTGAATTGGAACACTGACCATATAAAAGATTATTTTTACAGGTAAAACATAATTGTGTTTATTAATTCTCATCTTCAAACCTGTTTTAGTGTTAAGCACGTGTAGTTTCATGGTGTCCTGGAGAACATAATGGAAAAATAATTTGTTTTCCACCCAAGACTGACAGTCAAGAACCTTTGTGTCACATGAACTGCCTGATAGGTATTCTATTAAAATGTCCTGGGATAGAGCAAGGGGTAGAGCTGGGAAGGAAATAAGAATAATGTATACTTAAATTCAGAAGAGTGAATTTATTCTTACTTAAAATTATATTATTAAGTAGAATAATCTGAAACATCTATTATAGTATGGAATAATCTGAAACATTATACTAAAAGTAACCATGAATGTACTGCTCTGGCAGATGCTCTTGGCTGTTACAGCATTTCTGATATATTCATCTCTGGAACACAACTTCAATTGCCATATATTATAACTGCTTTTTACAGGACTCTGCCTCTTTTAGTTTTATAGCTCTGTTGCAGTGGAATTTGTGTGTTAAAGTGCAACAAAAACACTCATCTATTTTTCTAACTTGTTACTACAAGGACTGTTCCTGACATCCATAACCTACTTGGAATGAACACAATTTATCAAAGAATCATAGAACAGTTTGGGTTGGAAGGGACCTTAAAGATCATCGGGTTCCAACGCCCCTGCCCTGCGCAGGGACACCTTGCACTAGACCAGGTAGCTCAAAGCCCTGTTGTGTCCATTGTTTTCATATTTACTGCCCTCCCACCCCCCCAAAAAAAAACCCGGATGGTGAGAAATCAAATTTCTCAATCTATCTAAAAAAAAAAAAAATCTCCCAAGAACTCTAAGGGACTCCACAAAAAAAGTATAATGGCTTTCTTCAGAAGTGTATCACACTATGACTTTGATTACAGGTGGTCTATCTACCCTGCATGGACCAGCGTTTCCCAGTGTAGCATATTTTTTTTGTTTACTGAATGGAACTAGCAAAAGTAAGCCTTGTCTGTTCAGTTGGTAAGAACTTGACAGCAAAATTCATTCAAGACTATAATTTGCTTGCTACCTTAAAGAAGTCAAAGAAGCCCATCAGCTGAACCTTTCCCAGCTCTTTTTCTTTTTCTCTGAAGAAGAAATATCCTGTTATTCCAGCATCTAGTAGTTCTGGATTTTCCTTGGATAACTTGACAAGATGGAGACGTTCTTCTCGGCTGTCTCGACCTCTAAATAAGGCTCGCTCGGTTTTGTTTTCCCAGGATGGGCCTACAAGCATTGAGTGATAAGGTAAAAGCAAACAGTAATGAAATGTTCATGATATGTTTAGTGCAAATAAGGAACTTGCTATGACAGTGGCATTACACTCAGAGACGTGGTAAAACAGGCATGACTTCTCGTGAATCTATAATCACTTATTAATCACAGGGTTTAAACTCCTAGTTCTGGCTTGAATTTTGGGACAAGAAAATGAGACACTTATAAAAGGAAAAGCAGAGAATTGTTTTTCCACTCAACGATTTTATATTTAAATAATATGAAATAACTTGAAAGCTACATAAGGGATTACAAACAAATTATATAAGTAAAATACTAATAATTAAAGTAATTCTCCATCCATAAAGCCTGTCACAATAACCAAAATTTCTTTAGTAAAATCCACTTCTGTTACCCAGCAACTTGGTTAGGTCTTTGAAGAATCACTTAATGATGACTTAAAAAGGCAAAAAAATGGCTACACTGTGTCCATAAGATACTTAGCAAGAGCCTGAAAGTCTTAAACTCTTCTTACTGCCTGCTTTTAAAAGCATTAAATATATCCCTCCTCATCCTTCTACTGGAAATTTCTGTAAAGGGCCTACTGAAGTCTCCACTTATCTTGTCCCAATTGGAAAAGCAGCTGTACTAAGTCAGTAAAGACTGTGTGTTGAAGAGTGCTTCAAACTGATAATTAAAATATTTAATTTAAAAACTAATAAAGAGAGGAGAAACTGTGAACTAATCAAATAAAAAGAAATACCTCCTCACTCAAGTTTTACTCCTTAGGGAGTTCATGCCATTTGTCTGAGCCCTAAGTATTCATTAATTTCTGGGGGGGTTAGACGCTTGTCAGTAAAACTGACTCTTCCTTCAAAGCTAGAAAAACAATTCAGAAGATCACACTCTGAGATATTTTTTTATGCAGACAGTATTTTGCTCTTTGAAAGAGGCTGCAGCATAGTACTAGTTTACTTCTTTAAGGATTCAAATTCATTTTTATGTAAGCAATATCGGGTGACATCACTGTCAGGAAGTATTGCAATTTGATTAGGAGGAACATATTCAAGTCCTTCACTGAGGAGAAAGGCCTTTTCATTATATTTACTTTTCTTGCGACAGATCACAGTAGCTATCTTCTGGATACCTTTAAGTTAAAGTTCACCATTATTGTAAACTGGACTTCTTAAATTTTGGCTCTAAATCCACATTAAACACCTGCTTAGTAGCAGTGCTGAAAGTGTTTAGAATCTGTAAAGACTAGCCTGCTTGTATTAAGAGACCTCCTAAGGCTCTTGTGAATGGAAGACTTTAACACATTATTTGAAAGCAACTTGCTGCTTTGATGGAATGTACAAATTCTCTTTTGAAATCCATGATCTCTAAGTTACCTGTATTTCCTTGAATAGAAAGGAGATCGTTTGTGACACCACGCAGAGTTTCAAGAGTTGAGTGGGTTACATCATACGTTGGAAGGACTATATCTCTTGAATCCACAGAGCCACACCATGAAATGACAGGTACGGGACCAGGTGTATCATTAGCTTTCCGAAACTCAACTGGCCAATCTCCAACATTAAGATAAAACTCCACATCAGGAAGGCGAACCTAAATACATACCCAAGAAAGGATAATAACACAAAGGTAGAAGCTGTTTGTCACTCTTACATATATTCCTCAGTTCTCTTATGTCATGCAGAATCAATAAACCTACTAGATGATACAGATTTAGCTGAGCTTAAGGTATGAATTTCAAGTTTCTTGAGGAACACTCACAGAGGCCAGGAAAAGGCTCACAGTAGGACCTTAGCCCCTGCAGCTTTCCTAGCAATTTCAAGCTCAACCCCCCCAAATTAGTTACAGTCTGATCCCTAAAGATATACTGTCATCTTAATGAAAAAACAGAAGTACAATCTTACTTCACGAATTATAAATCTGAAGATACAACAAATGCAGTATTGCTATATTAGAATGTGCCTTAATAGTCTTAAATTATTGAAACTGATACCTTTCTTGCCAGTGACAGGAACATTTCATCGGAGAACATTTTGAAGTCTGTATACTTCCCTAAGGAGCGACGGTAGATGTGATTATTGAGAATAGTGTAATGAACAATAGCACCTCTTGTTTGACTGAACTTTGTTGGGATTTCCTTAAGCATTCGCTGAAGATCAATGGTGGGAAAAGAAATGAAGTCCTTTGTAATCTGAGGTTCTTCAGATGGACAAGACATAACATTCTGCCAGATCTCAGGGTCTTCTTCAGGACAGTCACAATATTCATGATAAACTGGTCCTGCAGAAAACAAATTACTGAGCATCTACATTTGTGATTCTACATCAACCATAATTCTCTAAACACATGGGCATACACATCTAGAAATTACAGTGGCTTGAATCTTTTTTATTCCAAGTTTTCTAAAGTATTCCTGGGAAATCATTCTCCCTATAACATTTCTGGGATTTAGGAGTGCCACTGAGAAAACAGCAACATTCTTTTTTTCAGAAATCAAAATACTAGATTTGTTGTTATCAGGGTAAAATTAATCTGCAAAATGAAGCTCCATTGTCCTACCTGCCAACCATGCAGAATACGTAGAATTGCTCTAACTATCCACAACTACCAAAGCTCAGGTACTACAGTTTCAATTTTAGCCTAAATCAGAACTTTGGTACAGTAGTCTTTACCTCTGGCATTAGGTGTTTTCTTTATGTGCAATCAACTATTCTTTCTGCCATTTTGAAGCAGAGAGCTTAGGTATAAGCAAAAGCCTCACAGAGCATGAAAAAAAAGTCCTTATTAGACAGACTTCAAATCACAGGTTCTGTCCTGTGTCATAGTATCATGGCTGCTGGCAAATGTGCACCAGCAAAAAGAAGGCATGCTACCACCTTAAGGACTCAGGACAGTTTTATTGAAGAAGAAGCTTTATTTTGAAGACATTTCCAAGTTTGTATTTAGGAAATTTTATTTATAGAAAAAAAAAAAAAAGTACCAAATTCTGGTTAGAAGAAGTAGTGATGAACTGAAACAAGACTCTCCAGAGAAGTAACTTCATATTTTTTTTCTTTCCTAAACAGCTATCAATTTGAGAGCAAGAGAAGGAAATTAAAGAAGCAGATCTGGAATGAGAGAACAATTTGCATTGTCTTCCCCACTTTTAAATAGTTCTTCCATAGTATAGACCTGCGCTGAATTTAACTGGGCTAACGGAAATAAAAGTAAATATTGTCTGGTTAGAGAAACAGTATCTTTGTTGTTATGAGGGATCACACTTTTTAGAAATCACACAGACATTTACATTATACAGTGTTGGGAACAAGACAAACTCCTTACTTTTGTACGTAGCATTTTCTACTTTAGATAACAGTAACATGATGTTTAAGCGAATATCCACTTGAAACCAGTAAAAATACAAGCATTGCTCTCTTATTCCCTACCAAATCTGCCCCATTTCCTTACGCAGGAGGGAAGAGGAGATGTCCAGACACAGAACCTTAAAGTCAGAGGCCACAATCTACATGCTTGTGCATCTAGGTCCTGTAACTTGGCAATGTGTAGAGATTGTCACTGCTTGCTTCTCTGTATAAGGAGGACATTTGTGATGAGACCCCATGAACAAGGGCAAACAAACTTCTAATTTCCCACCTCTTCCTCTAGCAGTAAATTAGTCCATAGCATTTCTGCAGCTACTATCACACATTACATTAAATTAAAAAATACCTTTACCTTTCAAAATATAAGGAGATTGAGCTACATGCTGATCACCATAAAGTATCTCAATTTTTAACCCTTTTCTGACACTCCCATACATTCGATACCGCATAAGAAATGTGCCATCATTTCTATCCAAAGGGCGAGGAGTATAAATTCTGGTGACTTCTTTTGGAGAAAGTGCTTGAATTACCACTTTAAACTGTGTTCTTCCTGAAAAAAAAAGGAAAAGAAAAACACATAAAAGCAATTTAAGCTATTAGAATCACATATATGAAATAAAGGTGAAAGCAAACTTTACTGGATTAAATCCATGGAATTTAATTTAACTTTGCACTGGATTTTTTTTTTATTATACCAAGTTAGTAAAATTAATTTCCAGTGATGGATAGTCATCCTACCAAATTTTCTTGATCATCACATACCTAATAAATTAAAAACCTGTAGATGGAGATAAAAATTTAAATAATTATTACAACACAGAAGGAAAGGCTAACAGTATTTTGAAGCAAAGATTAGATTTATTATCAAGTTTCAAGTTAGTGCTCTGAGGAACAATCATTTCTTCTAGAGTGAGAGAGACAGGAAACCAAGTTATAAAAACAGGAGAAAAGAATACTTGCCAGCTTGTGGAAAGGCAGTTGCAGCATGCAGTAGTCAGATACAAATTGTTCACCTTTGGGCTGCAGCTGACTGTCTTGCAAATTTAAAGTCCCAGCTACTGAATAAGATAAGATACTGGGTAAGACAGTGACAGTGGAGATGTTCCCTGGATATCTGTCTGACCTGTGCTTAAAGATCACAGCATTTCATCATTAATGCACTGTGACTTTTTAACTGGGCATGGAATATTTTGTGGACAACATGTGTATGCATAAACATAAATCTGTTATAGTCCCTTATTTCTGTCACAAATGGTCATCATCAACTTTACTCTTCAAAAAAGAGCAGGAAAACCAAACAAATGTAATGCATGTTACCATAAAATAGTATTCAGAAGGAAAGGAAACTGAAAAAAATCCAGATAAAGATGTTACTAAAGTCTGAATGTGTCCCAATAGCACTAAAAGACTGAGATATTACAGTTACTCCTATACAATCCATCTCTTAACATACTTTACATCCATGAATAGGACAGGGATAACGCACCAGTGTGGTATATAAGTACAACAATCATTTAACGACCAATCATGTTTTCCTTTCAGCACCGGATCTTGAAACTGGATTCAAATCAATTACTGTGCAAGAGTCTCCAGAATCAAAGAGGCAGAATCCTTATGATTTCAGATGTGTACTTCCTGACAATGGATGTCATGCCTCTTCACAAAGAGAGGAGTCACCCTGAGTAATGCGGATTCTTCCAGATACTGTTGTCAGACTGGATCCCTCTATAAATAAACATAGAGTCAATGTCTGTGGGCACCAAAAATCTCTCAAGGCTGAACAGACACCCTCTTCTGCTTTGTTTTCCAATGGAAGAATATAAAATGTGGATTATTTGTAATCAACCCTCAGTTTTCTTACTGTTCAAAGTCCATGCCAGCTAAACATGCCAAAAAGCCAGTCACAATATCTTCATTTGACAACATACTGAGAAAATAAAAGGAAGTAAGCATTAATTCCTTCTTGGAATGCCAGTGTGGCAAGTGCCAACTAAGGAATGCAGAATATTGTCTTTGGTAGCTAGCAGACCTATCATGAGAAGCCTTCATTTGATAAAGTATCAGTCCAGAATGATTTCCAGAAGTGCAATTCTGACTTCTGAGAAGTAGAGGAATGTTAGGGGTTGCTCCAGATACATGGTACTTCCTTTTCAGAGGAACGATGAGTGGACACCTCCCTGCTTGCCTAGGTGGTAGGCTGAAGGCACATCAGCAGTACAGTTAGGCAGTGTAACATTTCCTTGGGCAAGCACAAGCATAGCTCAAACAATGCTAATAGATTTAAACTCCAGAACCATTTCTATGAATGGTATATCGGTTTAGGTCTAAGACTGTCACAGCTTTGGATCTATGTGAGTAGAATTGATTCAGATTGGCTCCTGATTTGAGAGCTCCTCAACTTGTTTTGCTGTATATGCAAGCAGAGTCATCATCAGAGAAGAGGCGGAGAAGTATAGTTTTGCCCCCTTCACATATTTTGACATCTAGCTACTGATTACCTTTCAAAATGACATAAAGTAGAACTACATTGATATCCTTCAGCTCTTCTTTGCTCTGTGCAAGATCATGTTGTACCATGCAACACTTGATAACAGAAACATAACGGAGAAACAAGAAGAAGACAAGAAACAAGAAGGACAAGAATCACAGAACTGCTGAGTTTGGAAGGGACCATCTAGTCCAATGCCCCTACTCAGAAGAGTCTGCCTGACCAGGACTGTGACCTGTTGAGTTTCTAGTATCTCCACAAATGGAGACTCCATAATATCTCTGGGTAATCTGCTCCAGTGTTTGACCACCCTCACAGTAAAAAAAAAAAAAAAAAAAAAGTGTTCTTGTGTTCAGACTGAATTTCATGTGACTTCTTCCAGTCTTCAGGAACCTCTGTGTTGTCATCTTTCAAAGATAATCAAAAAGTGGCCTCACAATGACATCAGCCAGCTCCCTGAGCACTCGTGGGTGCATACCATAAAGCCCCACAGACCTAGGTATGTCCAGATTTTTAAGTGTTCCCTAATCCGATCCTCCTCTGTGGGTAAGTCTTTCCTGTGCCAAACTTTCCCTTTGGTCTCAGGGGCCTGGGATTCCTGAAGACTGGTCTTACCAGTAAAGACTAAGGCCAAGAAAGCATTTCAGTACCTTGACCTTTTCTGTGTCATGTCACCAGTCCCCTGCCTCGTTCAGCAGCAAGCTCACATTTTCCCTACAGTTCTTTTGCTGTTGACGTACTTGCAGAATCCTTTCTTGTTGCCCTTCATATCCCTCACCAGATTTAACTCCAGATGAGCTTTGGCTTTCCTAACCCCATCCCTGCATGATCAGACAGCATCTCTATATTCCTACTGGGTGATCTGCCTCTGCTTCCACCTCTTGCATGCTTCCTTCTTCTGTCTGTGTTTAGCCAGAAGATCCTTGTTCATCCATATAGGCTTCCTGCCATCTTTCTTTGATTTCCAGCTAGTAAGGATGGATATTCTTGAGCCAGGGGAGGCAAGCCTTGCATATCAGGCAGCTGAGAAGGCAACAGGGAAAGACTTCCCTTCAGAAGAAAAGGACTATTTTAATTTTTATTCTTCACAATTATTCTGATGGAATTGGACTTCTCTTGGATTTGGATTAGAGAAAATTAATAAATGCCAACTAGGATGACACCGCAAATGCTTGAGACCCTGTGGTTAAGACTTGGGAACAGTTTTATTAAATGAGAAAGACAATGTACTCAGGTGTAAGACATCTGGGAGAGCAATTTATTCATTTGTTCTTGTGTGATCCGTATTTTTATAACCACAGTATCTGCTTTTCATTCTGCCAGTGTGAAGAGACTTCAGAGACTGAAGATTCTGAATCTAGTGCCAGCACAAACACTAAGACTGTGTTAAGTCTTTTGAAAGGCTTGAGAAGAAAACATCAGGGAGGTGGTTTCCTCATGCATGGTCTTCTGCATGAGGACAGTGTGGAGTTGTATCCAAATAAAAGGAAAAACACATTTCTCCAAAGATGAGTAACAACTTCTGTTCCTCATTCAACTAAATACTGCCAGAGGTCTTAGTGGAGGAGTGAGTCCCCTCGTTTTGAATCTGGCAATGGATTCCATGAATGACTGACTTGAAGGAATGAACATCTCTGCTTCTAAATGTCACTGCCGATCCCTTTTTCAACTTGCTTAAAAGCAGCGGACTTCAGCCAAGTATCCTCTCCCTGTGACTATCGCCTAGCAGTAGTTGGACGAATCACGTCTTTGTTCCAGCTGGTTATGCACGTACTGCTCTAGAGACATGAGGAGCTCTGGATCTACCCAAAGGGTATGCTACTTTTAGTCGGTGGTGGTTTAGATGCAGGAAGCATTTGGTAAGGGAAGAGTGACCTGATAACAAAGCTCTCTGGGAAAAAGCTAACCCCATTGAAAGCAACGGGGAAGAAAAGGGAGACTGAATATCTAATATAAGTACAAATTATTCACTGGAGGCAACAGGATTTTTGTTTATGATTTACAGCATTCAATGTGTCATGGGGCCAAAGCCTCTAAGTACTATTTAATTATAACAGTATTTAATTATAACAGCTTTTCACGGATTTCTTTTTTTTTTAAATTGAAGGAAGGTTACCATGGTATTTTCACTCCTGTTTTTCTGTTTCTCTCTATCCAAAGAAATTATAAAAGCAAAATGTGTCCTCGTTGAATCATCACTACCAGTACTTTTGTTTTACCCTGAAAACCTGTCTGGGACAGCATTTTAAGTAAAAATTAATGTGCCAATCCTAATGTGAGACTAAAATACAGACATAGTCAAAATGAGATACTTTAAGAAACCCAGATGATGAACCTTGCTTTATGCAGGGATATTTTTCTCTTTTATAGCTTGTAAAAGAGGTATTCCATGCATAGATGAACAAGTGAAAAAAATGCAGGGATGGAAAGGGAGAAAAGGTAACAAGGTATTGATTTATGCAAATTGCTGGAAAAGAACAAAAAAACCCAGTCACCCTGCTTCTGACATGTACGCAGAAGAGAAATGAAAAGACCTGAAAAGAAGGTTTTATCCTCAACTGTTTTAATGAAATCGCTGCTGGTTACTTTCACAGATGGAAGTTGGTGGGAGAGTCAATAAAGAGGCAGCTGAACAAAACTGGTTCACTTAGCAAAACGGGCTCCTTTCAGCAGCACGTACTTGAACTGAGTTGGATGTGAGGGCATACATCCAGGAACAAAGAAATACAGGTCGTGGCAGGAAGCTGTGTGCGACTGTCACAAAAGCCCAGGCATCGTGGTCAACAAAAGACCTGAAGGGAGGTCCTGCAGGTACGAAAGTGAGCATAACCGAGATGCACCGTTTAGCTATGCTGAAATGAGCGCTGGAAGAAGTGTGACACTTCTCTTTTTGAAAGTATTTGGTAAAAGAATACCTGGGAGGCCTTGAAAGTATTTGTTAGCAGAGTAAATAGATCATCTGAAAAACCGTTAACAGGTGACTTTGTCATGGTCAATTGTACATAAAGACATGGTGGGCAGTTGCTAAACCTAGGGGAAAACCTAGCAGAAAAGGATAAGGGGATCCAAGCCTCCGGAGAAAAAAATATGCAGTTTATATAAAAGTAAGTTCTATATTGTCAGCAGTGATTTTTTTTTTAAATCTTTGCAATATTTTTTTCTAGGAAAAGTGAATTTTGCATCATTTGGCTTCTTCCTAAAACGACGGGTCAAACAGTTAAGAGCCTGTAGGTCGGAATTACTGTGTGGTGTGCAATGGTGCACACGAATTCTGATTAGACTGGACACTCAGAAAACTCACCTGATTTGAAATCTGCTAATTATCCCATGTAACTGTCACACTGGATACCAGTAAGGACTGACCTACTTGACTGAAATTCTAATCCACAAAACACAATTTAATAGATTAGGACAAGCTTTAAAACTGCGAAGCTTTAACTGCAGCTTTCGTGCTCTGATGGCGGTATTCTTGTCCGTGCAGTGGAGGTGAAAATGTGCACTATTTAGCTATCCCAGCAGGGAGATTTTGAGATGTATTTAGTTTATATGGGAAAGCAGTGACTTAGTAAATATTATTAATTGCAATTCTTACTGACATTTTACAAACAGAATTTGAACACTTAAAATCATTTGAGAACTGAAATTTATAGCCTGTGTCTATATGAGTACATTAAACAGTGCTCATGCACTAGAATATGATATCATATGATCATATCACTGCATGGCTAAATTGTTAAAGGATTCTCCCAAATAATCCTTGGCATGGCTCAGCAGTTAGCACGGGCTAACCCAAAAGCTCTTCCCTGTCGGCAGCACATGTGCAGCCTCTTGGTTTGGAGGCTACAGAATGTCATGGTGCGAGTGGAGACTACTCCATGCCAGAAGGCATCGTCAGGACCTGGTAACATTCCCAAAAACACTGAATTTATTAACATAAATTATATGTTAATAAATTATTTATTAACGTAAATTCAGACATACACAAACACACTGAGGTAAAAAATAGCTTCTAGGTATCTACTTCCCATCAGTTTATCTCGGATATTTAAACTGGCACGAGAATCCCAACTGAGCTCCACACCCTTTTACCTTCACGACCTGTTCGAGGCCAAGGCTCTGCCCGGCCGCCCTGGCACCGAGCGTGCTGGTCGTTCTTCAGAGCGACTGCAAAACGGCGCTGCCATCCAGCACCAAGCTGCAAAAATTGCAACAGCAGCTGCAGAAAGTCCAGACCTGAGGCACCTGGGGCTCTGAAGACCTGTGCAACGTGTGTCTGCTCTTTCATTTCACAAGCAGCAGCCTGCTAACTACAGGTCACAAAGAGGCCGCGCACACGCGGTAGGAATCCTCTCAGTACCGTGTACACGAGCAGTAAATACAGAGCGAAACAACGAGCTCTACCCGCGCCGGGACAGCCGGGGAGCGGCGACGACCGAGCGAGCGCTCGGGAGCGGGGAGGGAAGGGAAAGGGAGGGGAGAGGGGGGCAGCTCCCACCAGCCCCTCCGGGGACGTGGCAGCGGCAGGCAGTGTCCGTGCCGCGGCCCTGCCCGCCCCGAGCACACGCACGGTACCTGGCGGGGAGCGGGAGAAGTTGCGTCCGGCCGCGCTGACCGCCTGGATGTGGAAGTACCGCACGGGCACGGTGAGCCCGGCCTCCAGCCCGGGGCCCCACGCCAGGCTCTGCTGGGCGCTGACGGGCTCCGCCGCCCCCAGCACCGGTAACGCGGCGCCCAGCAGCAGCAGCAGCAGCAGCGGCGGCGGCAGCGGCCCGCGGGTCCCCATCGCCCCGGTCGGGGCGGGGGGCCAAGTCCTCCTCTGGGCCTGCGCGGCCCCGCTGCCGCTCCTCGCCGGCAGCTGCCGCCTGTTCCCCGCCCTGCGGGGCGGCCCGTCGGGGCCGGGGCCGGGGCCGGGGCCGGGGCCGGGGCCGGGGCCGGGGCCGGGGCCGGGGCCGGGGCCGGGGCCGGGGCCGGGGCCGGGGCCGGGGCCGGGGCCAGGCAGCGCCGGAGGGAGGCGCGGGAAGGGCCGGCCCGGCCCCGGGCGGTTGGATGCGGAACCGCCTTCCCGCCTCCCCGCTCGGCCCGGGACGAGTCGCAGCGGCCGGCCCGCGCGGGAGCCCAGGGCGGGCCGGGGAGCGAGAACCTCCCCCCGCAAAACCCATGTGACTCGACCCTGCCGGGGGTGCGGGCCGTGCCCCGCCGGAGCGCAGGGGAAGGGGCCGGAGGTCCCGCACCCCGCGGGAAGAGCGAGCGGGGAGCCCGGCCGGGCCCACTGGCGCTTCGGCTGGGCGGCAAAACCACGGGTGTCCGCGACCCCGGGCTCCCCGCGGGGCCGGGGCCGGGGCCGGGGCCGGGGCCGGGAGGAGGCAGAGGGAGGGCGCAGCGGTCCCTGGGTCCCGAGGGCCGGGGTGCGGGCGTGTGCGCTTTCCGGGAGCCGGGGAAAGTCCGGTAAAGCTGGTGTGGGAGTGAGGAGGGAGGCTCAGAGCCGCCTGTCCGCGGGCAGCTGGTCTGGAATTTCAAGAGGAAAAAATATTTCTGTAGAACTTCACAGCTGGGCCTGTGCAAACCTCCTGAAGTTCAGCCAGGCCAAGTGCAAGGTCCTGTACACGGGTTGGTGTAATCCCAAGCACAAATCCAGGCTGGGCGGAGAATGGATTTGGAGCAGCTCTGAGAAGGACTTGGGAGTGATGGTGGACGAGAAGCTCAACATGAGCTGGCAATGTGCACTTGCAATCCAGAAGGCCAACCGCATCCTGGGCTGCATCAAAAGAAGCCTGGCCAGCAGGTCGAGGGAGGTGATTCTGCCCCTTTACTCCGCTCTGGTGAGACCCCACCTGCAGTACTGCGTCCAGTTCTGGAGCCCCCAACATAAGAAGGACATAGAATCATAGAATGGTTAGGGTTGGAAGGGACCTTCAAAGGTCATCTAGTCCAACCCCCCTGCAAGGAGCAAGGACATCCCCGACTAGATCAGGTTGCTCAGAGCCTCATCCAGCCTGGCCTTGAACGTTTCCAGAGATGGGGCCTCCACCACCTTTCTGGGCAACCTGTTCCAGTGTTCTATAACTCGCATCGTAAAAAATTTTTTTCCTAATTTCTAATCTAAATCTCCCCCCCTCTATTTTAAAACCATTACCTCTCGTCCTATCGCAACAGGCCCTACTAAACAGCCTCTCCCCATCTTTCCTGTAGGCCCCCTTGAGGTACTGGAAGACCGCTATCAGGTCTCCCCGGAGCCTCCTCTTCTCCAGGCTGAACAGCCCCAACTCTCTCAGCCTGTCCTCATAAGAGAGGTGCTCCAGCCCTTTTATCATCTTTGTGGCCCTCCTCTGGACCTTCTCCAACTGGTCCATGTCCTTCTTGTGTTGGGGGCTCCAGAACTGGACACAGTACTCCAGGTGGGGTCTCACCAGGGCAGAGTAGAGGGGGACAATCACCTCCCTCGACCTGCTGGCCACGCTTCTCTTGATGCAGCCCAGGATGCGGTTGGCCTTCTGGGCCGCAAGGGCGCATTGCCTGCTCATGTTAAGCTTCTCATCCACCAGCACTCCCAAGTCCTTCTCCTCAGGACATGGACCAGTTGGAGAAGGTCCAGAGGGCCACGAAGATGGTCAGAGGGCTGACCTTCCTATGAGGACAGGCTGAGAGAGTTGGGACTGCTCAGCCTGGAGAAGAGGAGGCTCCGGGGGGACCTGATAGCGGCCTGCCAGTACCTAAAGGAGGCTTATAAGAAAGATGAGGAGGGACTTCTGACAAGGGCCTGTAGTGATAAGACAAGGGGTCAGGGCGTTGAACTGGAAGAGGGGAGATTTAGATTAGACATAAGGAAGAAATTCTTTGAGGGTGGTGAGGCACTGGAACAGGTTGCCCAGAGAGGTTGTGGATGCCACATCCCTGGAAATGTTCAAGGCCAGGTTGGATGGGACTTTGAGCAAGCTGGTCCAGTGGAAGGTGTCCCTGCCCATGGCAGGGGGGGTGGAACTGGATGATCTTTAAAGTCCTTTCCAACCCAAACCGTTCTATGATTCTATGAATTGTTACTGCCTGTATCAGTTTATGTACAGACAGAAACTGCTGTAAAAAAAAAAAAATACACAATTCAAAATTCGTCCTCACTGTTCCTAGAGTTTCCCACAGTGACTGTAAGAGGGAATGACAGAGCAAGGACCCTGCTGGGATGTTCTGGCATGTTGTTCCCTGCCACTGAGCTCAACTTCCCATCCTGGAGTGGAGGCTGAGCTCACGCCTCCCAGCCCAGCCCCTGTCCCAGCATGGCTTGGACACGCACCCACGCTCCAGAGCTGAAGGGTGCTCCTGGGGCCTGCAGGTAAGGTACGGGTGGGTCTCATCAGTGGTGTAACACATGGTGATGGGGAGTCAGGGATCATGGTATTATTCTCTAGAAAATGTAACAACAAAGTAATTTAATGGATTTAAAATTATAGTACAAGTAAACAGGGAAAACCTCAAATTATTTGTCTCCTAAGGTGGTTGTATCATTTTTATCAGAAGCATTTGCTGCTACTAGGAAGTATTTCAGGGTGTCGGTAGATGGATGGCTTACAAAGGTGTAGGAGAATCAAGTCAAGGTTCCATGCAAGCCTGGATTTTCACATGCAAAACAATGCAAGAACTTGAATGCTGCGTGTTTTTGAATAACATGAACTTCAAGTCTCTATGCATACAGACCATGGAAACAGGTTCCTTCAAAGTGGAATTATCAAGTCTAGTTTCCTCCTTGCTTTTGTCTTTAGTCTCTGAAACTCCCTCACCTCAGATAACCACAGATCTGCACCGACACACCGTGTTTGAGACTCCAAACAGGCAGGAGAAAACACGTTTAGCGTTAATCTGTGTGCTTCTTGGCCAGGTAGTGCATCCCTGGCTGCTGCCCTCAGTGCAGGGATCAGCGAGGGCGGCTTCCCTCTCCCTCTGCACCAGTTGGGAGCACCTTTGGAGAAGAAGGTGACTGGGACCAGTGTGGGCTGACCAAGGGCCAACCATGCCCGGCTGACCCAGTTGCCTTTGGCAATAAACTGGCTCTGCGGATGAGGGGAGAGCAGGGAATGTCATTTACCTTGAATTTAGCAAAGATGTCGCTGTCTCCCACAACACCCTTGTATCCAAGTCAGGATATTATGGTCTGGATGGAGAAAAGCCAGGTGGATAAAAAACCATCGAGATGTTTGGTTGGGCTTAGAGGGGGCTGGTTAATGGGCTGTCTCTAGCTGGCAGCCGGTAACAAGGGGAGCACTGCAGGGACCTGGCCTGGGATGAGGCGATGCAGAGCTCCGTCACTGGGTTTGCCAAACAAGAGGACAAGTTGGTGTGCTTGAGAGCAGGGCTGCCATCCTGACCTGATAAGGTGGAGGAATGGGCCATGAAGTTCAACAAAAAGTCCTGCACTTGGGTGCTGGGGACCAGCAAGGGCGGGCTGCTCCCTGGGAAATGGGGTTGAGGAGCACAGCACCATGGCTGGAGTGGGGCCTCACCAGGGCCCGCCCCACATGTGACAAACAGCATCTGGGGCAGCTGAGAGGCCACATCACCCCACAGGCTTGTGGGGACAGGGCAGGGCTGAGGTCAGGCAGGGACATCAATCTGCAGATCAAGATCAGGCCCTGTGAGGGGAACCAGGGTCAGGCACAGCTCCGGGGTGGCTGCAGGGCCCTGGGGATGTCAGCCTGCAGGTGGAGCCGGGCTTGGCGGGGCCCATAGCCGGCCAGGAAGGGCTGTGGGGAGATGGAGACCAATGTCCTACATAGTCTCTGGGGCAGGGACTACTGGCTCCAGGCTGGGCTGAAATGGTATCCTGGGCCAAGGACAGGGTGAGGGAGGACCTGGGGAATGGGTCATGGTCTGCTGGTGCTTTTGGGGCCCTGTGCCTGGGAAGGAGGCACCTGGTATGGGCTGGGACTGGTTGCTGGGAGCAGCTCTGAGGGAATCGTCCTCGGGTTCTGGTGGGCAGTGAGGGGGACATGGGTCAGCAGTGGGTCCTGGCAGCAACAATGGCCAACAGCAGCAGTGATAGCCAACGGCAGCCCGGGCTGTGTGAACAGAGGCAGAGACAGAGGTTAAGGGCAGTCATTATCCCCCTCCACTCAGTAGCTGTTAGAGCACAGAATCATAGAATGATGGAATGGTTGGGGTTGGAAGGGACCCTTAAAGGTCATCTAGTCCAAGCCCCCTGCAAGGAGCAGGGACATCTCCAACCAGATCAGGTTGCTCAGAGCCTCATCCAGCCTGGCCTTGAATGTTTCCAGGGATGGGGCATCCACCACCTCTCTGGGCAACCTGTTCCAGTGTTCTACCACTCTCACTGTAAAAATTTCTTTCCCAATATCTAATCTAAATCTACCTTCCTCTATTTTAAAACTGCATCCAGCTTTGGGCTCCCCACTACAAGACATCAATAAACTGGATCAAATTCAGAGGAGGCCACTGAGATGGTGAGGCTGGAGCACTGGCCCTGTGAGGAGTGGCTGGGGGAGCTGGACTTGTTCAGCCTGGAGCAGAGATGGCTTTGGGGAGAGGATGGACCTTACAGAAGCCCTCAGTGCCCCTGGAGAGATCACTGAGGAGATGGGGCAGGGTGGAGGGATGAGATAGCTGGTGTAAGTTGAAAGATGAGAGGCTCAGCCTGAAACCCATTTCCCCCACGAGGACAGTCAGGCAGAGGCACTGGTTGCCCAGAGAGGCTCTCCAGTCTCCAGCCTCAGAGATTTTCAAGCCTCAACTGGATGAAGCCCTGAGCATCCTGGCCTGACCTCAAAGCCAGCCTGCTGTGAGCAGAAGGTTGGAGCAGAGACCTCCTAAGGTCCCTCCCGGCCTGAGCTCCCTGTGATGAAACCACGAGATTTCTGCCTGTTCTTTCAAATGTCATTGAGATGTTATAAAAGTCAGAAGTTGTCTGGGGACACGAGTGACCTAATAGGTGGACAGAGATCTAGACAGAAACACCTCCTTAGCTCATAAACTGTGTTTCCTTCTGAAACCAGGCTGAGGGACTGCGCCACTGAACTCAGGCACCCCATACCCTGGCTGTAGTAATTAAGGTTGAAAGACAGTGGCGAGTCTCACACACCATCACGCTGCACGTGGCAGCCAGGCTCCACTCAGGCCTAATTCCAGCCAAAGTGATTTGCATGTGGAGCCCAGCACCTCATAAAACTACTCATCAAGTACCACCCTTGGCCCCTACGTGGAGTATCAGCTCCTCAAGGCAAGATGTAGGCGTGTGGCTCGCAAAGGGGTTAACACGGCTACTGTAATGATGCTACGCTGATGGAGAACTATTTGTGTACTAGTGACTCGGCAGCTGTACGCACGTCGCTAAGGCGGCACATCCGTCCTCTGCACGGGGCAGGACTGAGCCACCCAGCCGGCGTAACCACTGCCTACAGCTGCGTGACGGACCGCGGCTGGGTGCTCTGTTTTAAATTTATGGCATCCTTTGCATCAGCACCCTGGCAACAATACTAAGATGCTGGATTTTATTATTTTTTTTTAATAAACTGTCTATTCACAGTAAGTGAAAAATAAACACAGTACCAATACATTTTTTCATTTGAATGCATAATTTATTTCAAACAAATAATTTTAAATATGAAAATCCTATAAATTATGAACATTTATACTTTTGCCAAATAAAAAGTTTGGCAGAGCGAAGGTGTCAAGCAAAATCTGGCTCTGCTAAACTGAATGGCACTGACTGCTGTTCAAAATGTACTTCTCCCTATGTTTTCACACAATTGACTGTTTCACAGAATACAGTTATTCGGTGTAAATACGAGTTCACAGATCCTCAATAGGCTGCAGTCTTCCACAACTGACTTATGACCAAAAGTAGTTTTTATTTGCTTACATTAAATCAAGCCACCTGATTTCCTGTATATCCAGAGCACAGCAAATGAAAAAAAAATTATGCCAACAAAGTGAGAACTTAATCCAACTTCTGTTGAACAGGTAGAAAATATTTACAAATAAAAATGTTCTAAACCATCTACTTGTAGTCAAGAAATACTGTATGACCATTTACGTCCCTTGTAAACATTTAGTTTATTATTCTTTACCTTATGTAGGCTGATATTCCAAATTTTTGGATTAGCATAGTTTGCAGAAATATACAGCAGCAGGAATTCCTCACTGATACTCAGCTGGTTTTATTGTCTTACTCTATAGAACCCTGTACAGACAGAACAGAGCCATTTACAGAATTTCTCCTTAGAATACCACATTTTACAAGATTGCAATCACACAGTAGTCATTTCCTTCCAGCATTGCATATGTCAGCATGTGCTTATATCCTTCTGAAACAGGCGTGTCACAGAGATCGATTCTGACTATAAATACGTCGTTTCTATTAGTCCTTCTATGTACAACAAATCACCCCAGTATAAAGTAATAATACTTACATATCAGTACAGTTTTGAACTACAGACCCACTTCTTCAACGAAGTTTACAGTACAAAAAATAAGGATACCAGTTACCTACTATAATATTTTCATCTTTTAGTTTCTTGTGGAGTATTCAGTGATACAAGCATTGCTTGTTTTTTGTAAAATATATTATTTTAAAATACCAGTATACTGTCCTTCCAGTTACAAAAATATAATTATGTCCTACAGAAATTTTATTGAATTAAAAACTGTATAAAAAATATGGATCATCCTTTTAGACTATATGTGAAATTAGAAATAAAGTAGAAGAAAATGTATAATTATTTAAAAATACTATCTTCTGGCTCAGTGAGCCACTTCTGATTTTGCATAAAAAGAGATCAAAGCTTAGTTAGAAATTTAATGGCCAGGGACGAGTTTTTGGCTACTGAGTAATAATACTATACTATTACTGTGGCTGAAGAAGAGCCACCGGCAAATGGCTACAGCCATTCAGTCTGAAGGATACAAAGTACCGCGGTGACGGTGGGAATGGTTGAAAAATATCCAAAAGGGATGGTAATTTAGCAAAAGGCAGAGAGCATTTTCTACTGTTTTTATTTACTTCATATGTAAAATCCTCAGGAATTTCACTGAGTTTTCCAGTGCTGTGCCCATGCTGAGCTGTTTCCCATGCACTTGCAGCACTTCTGTAGCTCACATTGCTCGCTGCTCTTGCAGTGCTGAGGAGAAAAATCCCAGTGTGGAATCTGCCTCAACTGCACGGCAGAACAAGCACCACCAGCGACATTGCTGCTACACTTCCCAGGAAGGCAGAAAAAGAACAATCATACAGAATATGCTGTAAAAATTGACCAGGTTTCATTTTGTGGGGAGTGTTTGTTGGGTGGGATGGATTTACACTATCATGCTTCCTCTGGTAAATGAGGAAAACTGGAGAAACAGCAATTTATAAAAAAAAATAGCCTCTTGGTTTTCTGTTAAGTCTTGTGAGAAAAAGTAGCTCAAGCTAGAATTTATCCATTCCAGCACCGCGTAGCTGGCAGGAGCCTAAGCCACTGCTCGCTGACTCAGAGGAAAGCCATCTCTGGAGCTACACTGCCCAAAACTCCACAGTTGTTTACCTTCTATTATTTTGGGAAGGGATTTTTTAACATTCTTTTTCCCTGCTAGGAGAAACAACAATAGTGAAGCCACATATTTGGTACAAAAGTCAAATGCTCAGCTAACATAACATACTAACTTCTTTAAAACTAATGAAGTTGTACCAATTTATAGCAGCACAAGAACTGGCTCAAAGCATTTTCCATGTTTTTGCCTGCCCAGAAACTACCGAGCTATCGTGCCATCTTAGTACCACGGGCCCTTCATAGCTCCGATTCTTTATCTATCTCATCCAGGTAGTATTCGTCATCGGTGGTGGTGTCACTGTCCGAGTCCGAATAAGCTGCTGGGTCTTCCTCATAGAAATCAGTTGGCTCTTGGGGGGATGACGCAGTCGATGACATTTTGCTCCCAGCAGAACTGGAGCTTAAAAGCTGAGCCCTGTTTATAGAAGGGGTCTCTCCGTCTCTGAGAACACCAGGGTTATTAAGAAGACAAGGTCTCCATAATCGCCCTTCTGTGAGTGACCTCTTGATATTTTCCAGGAAAGCCAGCTGCTGTTCTTTGCCAAATATACCAAATTCAACAGAAGGATACATCAAATTTCTAGTGCTGTAACATTTTTCATCATCCGATGCCCAGTTTTCATTTTCATCATAAGACAACAGCTCTGAGTAAGATTTAAATCTCTTCCCATGTATACCATCTTTTGGTAGAATACTGCTTCCCAAGGCAAAGGTCTCATGGGAATCTCGAGCACAAATACTCTCAGAAAGGTGACGCTCACGGTGGCTTTTGGCATGACTCTTGCGCAACTGATAGCTACGCAAGTTAGCATTTTTTAAGCTAGCAGACCGAGAGCTATTTTGATGCTGACCAAGCACTGTCTGGGGAGTCAAGTTTTGCTCTGGACATATGTCTGCCTGCAAGCAGCTATTTACATAGGTGTTGGAGTTTCTGTCAGTTAAAAGCGGCAAGGGAGGACTGCAGGCACGACTGCTAGCTCTTCTCTTCTCACCGTCCAGTGAGTCTGATGTAGTAGCACTGGGAGAGATGGGCTGGCTTTTGCTTTCCAACCTGAGATCAAGTGTTTGGAAATTCTTATTTCTTGCATTTACTGCTTTATCTGGAAATAGCGTTGTAAGACTTGGCCTATTTTCTACTTTCACTGGAGCTTTTTTGGGACTGATGGCTTCCTTCTGGGTGTATGAGCTTGGAGAAGTCCTCCAATTAGTGTTATTAACAAGCAAAGAATGATCATTCTGATTTTCAGTTGTCTTATTCTCAGCTGTTCTTATTCGTTGCGTGTTCTTATCAGGGTCCAAAATGTGATTCTGATTTTCATTGTCTGACTGCAGGAATGGCTGATGGGAATCCGTTGAAATCAATGAGTCAAGGGACATGTTGACCTCTAAAGAAGTGGCACTTCCATCATTCTGTGAAAAAATGTTACTTATATGCCGTTTGGGGGGCAAATTTTTACTTGAAAATTTTCGGCTTGTTTTGTAAACAGCTGCCAATTTATTTTTAATGGAAGGCCTATTTTTCCTTTTTTCTATATCTTTGACTTTGTCTCTTGTGCAGTCAGAGAGAAGCTTTTTCTCTTCTTCTGCACGCTGTGTTATCTTCTGATCCTCTGTAACCCTGAGGGCTTTATCTCTACAGTTAATGTTCGAGCTGCCTTCACTGTGCCCTTCTGATTTCTGCAAACCACTATAATTTTTACTCATCCAAATACCCTGTGAGTTTTGCTCTTTTTTATTTTTTGAATTCTTTAATTCATCTGTCTCTGTGCTAACCACTCTGTCTAACTGAAGTAATGGATCAGCACTGGAAGCTGTACTTACCTCAGATGCTTTGGCCTGAGACTCTGAAAGCACTTTGCTACAAGAGTTTAAATCATTTGCGTTTTTTCTTGAACTGTCAGCCCTTAACTGCAGCCCACTATGTTTGTTATTATACAGAGGGGTGGTTTGGTGTCGGAAATTCACTCTCTGTTTGACTTCGGTACTATCCCTGTACGTGTCTCCCACAGGAGGAAGCGGCACGTCAGCACACTGTGTGTTACCGTTCCTTCCAAGGGAACTTTTCTCTCCTGGGTGGAGGAGTAAACTGTTCAGATTTTTATTGGTGTTCACTGGAGGGGGCTGGCAGCAGTTTTCAGAGTTTCCCTTCTGTATAATATTGTTATTTGTTGAAGTACAGTACAAAGGATTCTCTAAACGTCTGCCTGGCTTGGGAGGGGTTGATAAAGTGGAAATCAGAGGTGTGGCTGTTTGTAAAATTTCCTTCTTTTCTTTTAGACATATTTCTGTATTTTGGCTGCTTGAAGCATCAGAAATAGCCTTACCTGACTTAGCCACTATTTCAGTGGATTGTGGGCCACTAAAAGGAATTTCTTTTGTCACCATGTCAGAAAGCACATTTTCTGCTAATGAAAGATCTGCTGAACTGTCTTTCCTGTTATGTACCATACTTGTTGACTTTGAAGTACATATATTCTCAGAGCTAGGAGATAAGTGAGAATTCTTTTCTTCACTATCCACAGCAGTTCCTAACTTCTGAGGTGCGACCAGAGCTGAAGATACTTGGTCAGAAGAAAATGAAGGCACCTCTTTTTCCAGAGCACTGGGGGAAAAAACATTTGCTAAACTCACATGACCTTCGTTTTTCTTGTTTTGTATTCTTGGTGACTGAGCATTTTCTTTGGGACAAGATAAATCTGCATCCTCTGGATCATCTCTAAAGAGGTTACAAAATGTTCTTGAATGCCTCCGTGGTAACGTGTAGTAAATTGAAACTAGTTCATGATACTTGATATGATCTTCATCAACACAAACTGTAAATGTGCTTGTAGTTTTATATTTCTGCAAAAAATTTCCCCTTTCCTTAGAGTCTGAAAACACAGAGGATTCTCTTCTGCTTATACATCTGCATCTGTCTGTCAGTTCAAGTGATGTACTACTACTTAAGGAATCATTAGGACTTTTGGTTAAAGGACTGGGGTAATCTTTTTCTCTGTTACTTGTAAAGGAATGTTTTGAGTCTAAACAAGACACATCTCTTTGATTAGAACAACAGGCATCCGCTCTATGTGGAGTTTCAGACCATAAACAATCATATGTTGTTCTGTTTTCTCTAGGTAAAGAGATGGGCGTATCTGACATAATACTACCAGCGATGCTAGCTGATTTTCTAGGCAAAGTGTAATAAATAACAAGTGGGTCATGAGATTTGAGGCTGTTACTGCTAGGGGAGCCAGCAAAGCTGCAGCTACTGCTGTGTCTCAGTAAGCTGTCTTGCTTGTGAAGCCTTTCAATACAAGGTGAATTACTCCTTATTTTTCTGCTTTCTTTTTCAAGGCAAAAATAACTTAAACTATGTTCAGAGGTCTTGGGGTCTCCATCAAAGCTATGGACATAGATATTTTCTGAACTTCCATTTTGTGGAGAACTAGTAGTGAATTGTCCTTTACAGTTCTTAGTAACTAAAGTGCTTGTATTTTGCAGTGTTTTCTGTGAAATCTTTTTGGTAACACCTGTTCTGCTCACTTGAGCTGTTTTTCCAGCTTCTGCTTCAGATTCAGTAACCGTGCCATTTACTGAAGAGCTAGTTAGTGTTTCTAAACATTTAAAATTGTCTTTATGAGAAAGCACTTGTGGAGAGCTTTGAGAGGAGCTAGATGAACATTCAGGAGGACAGGACAACATGCCTTGACAGTTTGCTAATTTTTCAGTGGGTGGAGCAGAAGCAACCTTCAGCAGTGAGGACTGCCCCTTTGGAGTAGCTTGAGTAATGGCTTCTGCACTCCAGTTATCCTGTTTGATGCTCTCTCTTTTTGCTGCATAATGCAGATTATGTTCCCCTTCTTTCTGACTTGGAAGAAAAGGTCCCTTCCTGCTCTCATCAGCTGGCAAAATACAGGGAGGCTGACTGAACGCACTGTTGGGTGTGCAGTCATTTTCCTTCATTTGTACATTTCTTTTCTCACCATTTGATGTGTACATTTTTGCAGTATCTCCTCTGGCAGTGACCTGGGTTTGTCTCTTTGATCTCACTGTGTTAAAGAGAGATGCATCGCTTTGCAACATGGCCGAAGCAGGGCTGTTACGGGGAAAGCTCTGGGTGTTGATGTAGTTTGTATCTGCTTGTTGAGAAACTGACTGTAACAGCATGTCTTCATCTGGCAGTTTCGTATCTTCAGCTTTTTCTGGTTGTGTAAAGTCTGCCTTAGTACTTCTTTGGGTAACAGTGACTGCATTCCTGTTCAGTCCTATAGGTTTTGTTTGGTCCTTCAAATTAGGAAAGACTGACTCATCATTTCTCATACTAGATGAAGAAACTGAGGAGTTACAACTTAGCCAAGGCTGACAGCCCTTGGCAAATTCTGAAAGAGTTCTACTTGTGCTTCTTGTTATCCTTCTGATAGTCGTATTTTCTGGACAATACACATGAAAATCATTCTGCAGGCGCTGTGAACCAAACTTGGCACTCTTTGTACGTGCCCACTGCTGGTCATTTAAATTGGCCATAATCACTTCAAAGCTGGCATCAGGAGAAATAAATGCTTCATCACTGTAATACTGAGGAATATCAGCCCAAGAAGGATAGGTGTCGTCTTTTCCATATGGAGAATTTTTTTGGTTTGCATACAGCTTGCCAGGAGAAGAAGTAGCTCTACAGTAGGATCTAGAGAGGTTACTTTCCGATTTGTATAATGGATAATTTTCCCAGTTATCAAAGGGCAATGGAGAAGTAACTTTGTCAGGGCAACTAACTCTACTAAAGCAATTACTGCTTGAAATGGATCTTCTGTAGTGGTGTTTTGAGTGGTAACATGCGTATTTCTTGGTTTCTTGCAACGAGGTGGGATATTTACCATGGTCTGTAGCATGAAACTCCATCAGTGATTGGGTTCTAAACATTTTTTCTTGAGTTGATGTTTGTCTAGGAGAGTCTGGTGTGTTGTTCCATACAATAGAAGACAGAGGAATTCTCTTTGGGGTCTGTCGACCAAACCTTGGTACAAAACCATTGTTGCTCTCCCTTGCCAATGGATGTTGTAAACTAGATGCTGATAGCTGGTCAGAAGATACTGATGATGGACATCTCTGAAGGGAACATACAGAGTAACTTCTGTTAGCTGTATCCCTGTTCATACAACTCTTGTGCCTAAATCCACTGTTCTGTGTTACAGAAGGAGGATACAAGCTACCTTCTGAAGACCTTCCGAAAGAAAGAGAAGACAGCCTGCTGCTTGGCAGATGAGGATTTCCATCAACTGGATCACCATATTTGTAATCTTCCTGAAAGGCTGTCTGGTGCCAGTTTATATATGCACTGTGTAATTTCCTTGGTCTGATGAAAATCTTGTGTTCATCTTTGGCTCTTATTGTTTTCAGTCCATCTGGGAAAAATGTGCTAGGCATGTCACTCCAGTCATTTCTGTGTTGCCGTCTACTAGCAGTCTGTCTCTTTAAAGTAGGGAATGCACTACTGTATTGGACATTTGATGCACTACTAGTAGAAACTGTCCTGTCCAATGGGTCCTGGGCTTGTTCCTGGGCCAGCTGGTCATCCAGATCATTTAGAACTGCACAGGAAAAAAAACCAGATTTTGTTTCCTTTTGTTTCCTAGGTTTTGTTTCCTAAATCTTCTGACTATTTATTTTTAAAAGTTTCATGTACTACATTAATAATCAGAACTGGTTTTGAAAGGAGTCGGCTTCTCAGCATTCAAAACCCTTCCCAAAACACACATTCTTCCTCCACAGGACCTTTCAGTGGTCACCCATTATGACTACAAGGAAAAAAAATGCACTGTTCCATGACTGATCTTAAAACTGCTCTTATGTAAATGTTAGCCTTTATGCTATTTAAAAGAAAACCAAAACAATCTGAAGTCTGAATTCTTACTCATGCGCTATCTATATGTGTGTATATGTAAACTTTCCAAATCTAGTTTGTAAGCAAAATATTCCTGAAAATAATTCAGTAAGCAAACATGGACCTTCCTATGGGTTCACAAAGCGCAGTTATGATGTAACTGTAAGAAAACACAGAATCCGGCAAACCATCAAACAAGCATATTCAGTAGCCTGGCATGTCCACTGTTCACTTCATTCAGAAAATAAGTTCTTCACTAAAGTGTAGCTTACTACTTTAAAATGAGCACTGAAAATTGCTTTTTCTGGATAAAAAAGGATAATGAAATAGTTAGGAACCTGTGAATCATTCTACCAACAAAGCTGTATGTCTCATGAACTGGAATTAAACACTATACAGCTCACTTAACCAAGATATTCAGTCATAAGACTGAGTGACAGTAATGTATTTAATGTATTTTTATTGTCAAAACCAATTATGCCCTCATTAATGGTATTCTTTTTGTATTTTGAAAATAGCACACACATGATATAAACTCAAATGGATATGGCTGTTTTGTTACAGCATTTCCTAATCCATTGAAATAAAAAAGTCTAACTGATCAGTCATTACAGATCTGTGCTAATAGTACAGACTGATTAAGACAGCATTAATGGGTATGTATAGTTGGAATAAAAGGTGATAGAAATGTACTAAAATTCTCCATTTTTCTAAGTTTCTTTTCAGCACAGAAAAGACTCATGAGAGAGTCAGTTTAGAACAAGAAAAAAGACTAGTTGGTTCTGAGACTTCCATTTGCAGGGCATCAGCCAAGCTACGTACAGTTTTCCTCTGTCAGTGGCCAACTATGCACAGTTACTGCCACCCAAAAGCAGTGACAGGGATGTGACTTTCAGAAGAACCACTGTCCACCATGCAGTGCTCTCCTCTTCCAGCACTGCTGACTCTCCCACTGGTTCCCAATCTTTCAGTCTGCGACCTCTTGTAATTTTGGGTGGTAGAAAGTAATATTTGTGGCTATTTTTTTTGTCATAGATCTAAGAAAGATTATTGAAGAACACCTCTGTACTCCCACAGGCTGGGTCTGATCTTGCCTTGCTTCCCAGCAATCAGGAAAAAAAAAAAAAAAAAAAAAAAGAATCAGCAACTTTTGACTGGTGCTGTAAGGGCTCCCAGAACGCTAACTGAATGCCATAATGCCTCTTGCTTCTGTGGTTTGAGGCTTTACAATTCATAAAAACAGGTCCAGTAATTAATAATTATCAAAATTACGCATGCAGGAAACTGGGATGAAATTCTTCACACATAACTGTATGTCTGTATCTAAAGGATGCAATATAGGTTCCTGTCAGAACCAGCAGAGAGAAAAGTGTACTTTTAAGCTGTGATTCTTCTGAACTGGATCAGTATGAGATGAAACGCACTCTAAGAGTGACCAGTGGCACATTTTGAAGTCAATGTCAGAGTAGACATTCTGCTGTCAGATGAAGCCAGCAAAAAGGAGCCACTAAGCTAGAAAGTAATGAGCCTATCTTCACAGCCTATGCTTTTGCAGAAAATTCTCTGAAATCAGTCACCACAGTCACTTTTCTAACAATAATATCAGAACAAAGTAAGGACATACACTTACCACTGAAAAACTCCTTCTCTAGCTGTTCATTCCATTCCTGTGTACTTTTCTCCATCATTTCATTTTGGTTTGCCTCAAAACAATGACCACTTGTTTCAGTTGACATCGGGGAATTACACATTTCAGCCTGTTAAAAATTGTAAGGCAACATGATTTTAATTCTACATGTGGGTTCAAATCACGTTTCACATGTCACATCACAAATTGTGTCACGAGTCACAGAGGTCAGTAAACTCTTTGTGGGTCCATTAAATACTGTATTATTAAAATAGACAACTGAGGATTGTAAAGTTGCATTCATGTTAGAGATTGTTACATATGTAATAAGGAGATTTGCTCATCTTGTCCTCATACTGTAGCATGGTTTGGATACATGAGTTACAATGACCTTATTATAAGGGGCATAGTTTACTCACTTCCTCTGTATGCATCCTTATTGCATTGTATCTCTTAATTTAGTTTTTCATAAGCACTTCTTCCTTGACCAGCACATTTTAAAATTCACACGGTGACCTCCCAACAGAGATGTAATAATTTAACACCATAGTCAATTTTCACATTGCAAGACAGCACTTTAGGGGTTTGTGAGAAATTGCCTTAGCAGTGGGGAAAATGTCATCCTATCGCCCATCTGAGATTAGTTTACATGTTAAGCTGGAGAGGTTCCTATCCCATCCATGTTTCTCTCAGATCACAGCCTCAGATGGCAGAAGTGCAGACGGGTGCTGAACTGCTGATTTATTTTAGCTGAGAGTCTTCCTCCTTTTTTTTTTTAAATAAAGACCCTTAGTACTTTTTAGTTCTCAATATTCGCAATATTTTACTTGTCTAGCTATAACAGTCTATTTATATAATAGGCAGGATTCTCTGATAAGATCTTTGTTCAGTCATTTATTAATATAGGTTAACCCTTTGTTTTTTAAATATGAGAGAAGGGAGGTGGCAAATTTCTCTCCTCTATACCTGTGATTATATGCTGTACACCTTCTTAGTCCCCTCTGTGGTTAAACCACACAACTGAAGAGGAGGAAAGGCATGGTAGTAATACAGGGCAAAAAAAGTAATTAAAACAGCAAATATCATCCTTGGAGGAAACCTGTTTATTTCAACAGATTTCCTGTAATTTAAATTACATCAGAAATAAATCTGTTGTTTCATCCTTAAATTGAGCTTGTGCTTAAAAAATGGAACATTCAGACAACAAATAATTTCCTACTGTCAAAATTTACATTTACATGGTAATTCTGTGCATGGAAATATTGCAGGAGAAGCTCTAGCTTACTGCCTGCCCAAGCTACTCTTTTTCCCACCTGTACAAACAAAACGAAACAAAGTAAATACACTAGATTATTTATTCAGTGTTTTGACCTATTTGCAGGCTGGTTACAGTTGCCAAAATATGTGAGGGTTTTGGTCTAGGAAATTATCCATGCAATTATTCCATCATTAACAGAGAACTGAAACCTGATCAGAGCTAGACTTAGGGCTTACCTAGAAAAGCTTTGGATTTGTATAATTAACAGGGCAAGCTCATTCTACTGCATCAATACTATTTAAACAGGCATTATACCAAGACCCTAAACAAAGGGGACTAGGTTTTGAAAAATCTGTGGTTTAAATATTGCTGACAATAAAGCTGATAAGCTACTTACCGTTGCCATTTCTTCCACTTTTGAAGATGGGCTAGCAGAACTGTCGTATCTGTAGGCAGAAGGATTTAAATATTGGCTTTGAAAAGGAACATGATGTAATTTTGCCAGATAGTAAATATCCAGCAGTTTCTCTTTACTAACTGTTGAGAAGCATCTGAAAAAAGACTGCTCTGTGAAGAATTCATCCTTCCTCCAAATAAAACCCTGCTAACAAAAAAATGCTGCGGAAATGTACCATTCAGTTTGGCCTTGTCAGCTTGCAAATGTCGTAGCTGCACAGCCAAGAATGAACTCAACCTACTGATACCTCAATGTCTGCAACAGCCATGAAGCAACTGTTTAATCCAGCATTATGATAAGATGGTATTACTTCCTCAGTAATTTAGTAGGTACTACAAACAGCCAAAGTTAACTACTTGTAAATCTGTAAGTGGTTTGCATCTGCAATTCTATTGTTTTTCTCTTCCATTTCACCCTGCTCAGACACAGAGCTGTGCTCTGCCCCTGTGAAGGAGGACAGACAAACAGCAGATTTTTTCACTGTGAACTTTGGAACTTGCTGCTACTCACTCGAAACAGCCTTTATTTACCAATTTTTAACACATGGTAGAAGGCTTGCCTGCTTTCCTAAGCTACGTAGGACTGCAAGGGCTTGGCAGAGAACTGGCTAGAGCATCTGTGAGTAATGCAGTGGTTAGAACAAGCCAACAAGCCTTGAACATAAAAGGTATTCCATTCTACGGGATGACTTGCAGACATACAAATACAAAATAAACTAAAGAAACAAGAACTGGACTTGACTTCACTGAGTCTATGCAAGTCTGCAGATCCTTATTCTACAACTAAGCAAACCCAGTCCCTTCAAAAGCCTTGAAGGAAATGTTGCTCAGCTTGTGCTTATTGCCAGTTCTTCCTTGTCTCAGAAACTGTTTTTTTCCCAGGAGGTTAATTCTGGAGAGATAGTGAAGCAGGGAAAGACAGTTCTGCTCAGTCCTGTTTGTTTCAAAGTTTTTTTTTTAATTACCTTGTTCCTAAGCTCTTAAAATCTTCTTGTGCTCAGGTAGACTACTTTATTGTGCTTCAACAGCAAGTATAAACCGGCTTGTTGGCAGGTTCTTTGTGGCCCAGCCTTTCCTCCTGAAGTGCTTTGTCATTTGTTTGCAATGTGCTTGCAGGCAGGGAAGAACAGTTGAAAGGCGCAATTTGTTTTTGCTTCTGTAATTGTGAACTGTAAAACCAGGATTCCTCCCTGACATAGGGTCCAACTGAAACCAAAGGAAACAAGCCTGTTGACCTCAGTGGGCTTAGGATCTGGCCAAACAATCTGAATCTGAAATTCCTAATTGTTCCTTGTAGCACTGAATATGAACAACCATTAATTCAGTGGCTTACTGTGAATTAAGTTTACAGAACCAGTACTCGGAGATGTATGTAGCTCTTCCTTTAAACTAAAAGAATGTGGAATATGTTTTAATGTTTCTACAACAAATTAAGAATGAAACTTAAGTTTCAGAGTTTTTACAAAGATTTCCTGCAAACCAAGTTCAATGAAATCCTGTGGCTTAGCAGGTTACCTTCATTTTCATTATATGCATAACAAAAATGTAAAAGCTTTGTTAGAAGCTCTGTTCTTCAGCTTTAGTGTGCAAAGTCGCTATACAGTTCTCTGCGCTCAGTGCTATGCTTGGTGTTGCGCTAATTGCTCCTTGCAGTGAAGCTACATGAAGTAGACATGTTAGTTAGAAATATCTTCTGATAGTCTAGGCAAAAATTATTTTTTTATTTATACCTCTGGCACTATTTTAAATTCCTCCATGTCTTTGTTGTCACTGTTCTTTTAGAAATAACTGGTCATTGCATCCTGCTTTACTTTCCTCCCTGCCAACTTATCCAGACAAGGTTATTTTAATCTTTTCCCTATGCCAATCCTCCACTCCTCAAACAGCCTAATTGTTTTTTCTGAACTCTTTTAAGTTTTTCAGCATTTCAAAATTAAAATTTTGCTTACTTTTGCTTAATTTCAGGAAAAAGTAATTTGGTTTCTTTTTGGGTTAAGGATATTGAGCAATGTTTACATTATTTCACACACACATGCACGCGCACAAAGACACATATTTGTAAACATCATCTATTATGCATAAACAGAAAAGAAGTTAAGTTACTGCTCAAGAAATATCTGCCACCAGAAAAAATACTACTCACTATGGAAAACGAGAAGTTATATTTTCAACTTTTTCACTTATATACACATATATTTTTTTAATGACAACCAAATGTAAGATTAAAAGTAAAAGATGACTCTACATACTACTGTCACTACTGGTAACAAGAATATAAATAAATTAATTAAAATCTGCTGCGAATTAGTATTTTAACTGAGGCACCTGTCTTCCCCAGTCCATCTCCAAGTTGTCTAATGTCAGAGTATAATCTGTTTTCTTCTATACTGTTCTTATCAATACTACATAAGAAGCTAACTAAGCAACAAACACGTAACTCAAATATGCTGAAAACACAATTAAACAGCATCTCTTTTCCAGTATGAATCACACTTACATATTAGAAAAGAAAAAGGATGAATTCAAGAACACCAAACACCTTTGAACCAAAAGTGATCAAACATTTCACTACCTTCAGACTACGGTTACAAACCTTTTATCAGCATCTTCTGTATCTCCACATAAGCGTACTCTTTTTTGCAGCATCCATAATTTATTCTCACAGCAAAACACCACTGCAGCTGATGAAACTGTCTCTCCAGCACAGAAAGGACCCTCTAATATTTAGCTATTTAAAAGCTTCTGCCAGTTAGTCTTACTTACAGGATTTACAGTGCTGCCTCCTATTGCATTTCACTAGCTCTCCAGAGTAACTCTACCTGGTGAGAGGCAGATTATTTCAGTGCTTTGCCTATGCATAAAACAAACCACATGCCACGGCAACACCTAGAAAAGGGTGGGGGAAGTTTTCGACAGAGAGGCGTGACCAGAAAATGTAGCAATCAGCTCAGTTACACGTCAGGATTGACTTGTTTATTGTTCAAGCTACGCTCCGTAAGAAATCAAAGGCATCTGAGCCTGAGATATGATAGATTTTCTGTGGAAAAGCCAGATAAACACATATTAGAAAAGCTGATGCAATGAGTAGGCACAGTTTATTTTTTTCCCTTCATAAATTAAGAAATAATTCCAATGCTTAGACTCTACAGCAAAGCCCACGCCTTCGCTTGTGCATTGGCTACCTTACCGTGCACCAGGGTAAAGCGCCCTTGCAATCTGACTCTGTTACACAAGTGCCCCTTTATTCTGCAGGGAGGGCTGCAGAGAGTCCCCTGTTGTTGTGTCCCAGCCCAGGGGGCATTACCACGTCACAGGAAAGAGGAGGGAGCAGATGACATGTATGGACCAGTGTTAAAACTCTGCGATTATTTTTTTTAATATGCTGCATTGCTATGCAGGAGAATTGTTACCAGTAAACATCCACAAAGCTAACCTCACAGCCTCTATTCAAACCTCTCCTTGAATCTCCTTCTGCTTTGACACAAACACTCCACAATGGCAAGCTGCTGTGCTACAAAACCTACCTACCAGACTAATCATCATTTCTTTAGAGGCTTGCATTCCCTGTCATTGTTTATTATAGCTGTTCCTTGTCTTAGCGTCATGCCACCTAGGAGCCCCAGGCACGGAGCAGAATACCAGCCTGATTGTCACAAACAGAGTGAAAATCAGCTCTTTGTGCCAAAGATCTTGCAGCTTCATACGTAGATTTCACAGCACTGCACAATGCACTTTTACCTATCATTGCCAGTCCCAAGCCTTACCCTAAGGTGCACACAAAAATAATAATATTTCGCTCAGGTGTTGCTGACATGCAGGACCACGTAGGATAAAAGTTAGGAGAGAACAGTGAGCCTAACTAGCTCGAGCATAGCCCCTCCAGCCCCATTCCCTCTGAATAGCAGCTTTAACCCTGTGGATGGCAAGGGAGAAGGATGCTCTTCAAACAGCACCTCCAGTGGTGCATATGAGACCATCTTTGGTTCAGATCCAGTTGAAACCAAAGCCCTGACGAAGCACGGAAGACAAAAGCACTGGGGAGTGGCCCTGTTTGTCCTGCAGCTGCAGGCCTGCCTCTAAGCTGCCTCTGGGCTAGAAATGGTGGGAACTGATGCAGCAGAGCTGCCTGAGGCTGGTACTCTGCCATGGCCTGGGAAAGCTATGCTTTGCTGTTCTATCACAGCCATAGGGCATCAGATCCCCATGTGCCTTACACCTTGTCCTCTTGGGAGGGCATTAAATAGGATGCAGCTGCTGCTAAGTCTAGGGGCTTCATACACTTAAAGCCTTTATGCAAAACTTGAGCAAAATAGATTTAGCCAAGAAACTTTACCTATTACTTGCAACTTAGTCCTCATTCTTCTGACACAGAACAGATAATCCCTCATTGGTCATATTACATGACCAAGTAATAGTCAGTCTTCCCAGGGAGGTGAAAAGCAAGAGATAGGAAAAATAATTTTAACAAAGTTTTCTAAGCAAAACACAGAACAATTCATAGACTTTTTTAAAGCTGGAAATAAAGTATGTTCTGATTATAGCTCACCGTTGTTCCTTCTGAGTCTGGTTTTTCCTTGATTTTCTAAAGGAGAACAGCCAAGCAAAAGGTGATCTGAACCCCAGAAAGGAAGCTGAAGTGTTCTTTTGTGCTTGAGGATTTGTGTGAGATGACATTTTTAATTCTTTATGATCTAAAAATATTATAAAAATTGTATTTGTTTCAAGTTCTTACTAAATACAATATTAAAATATACATAAAAAATTAAGTCTTCATAAACAATTTTCTTTTGCTTACCTTTTATGCTAGGAAAATCCAGTTTTACTGACATTTTTAGACAGACTATGAGACGTGCATTTATAATTACTAACTAGAAGACTAAGAAAAAGCTAAAGAGGTCTGAAGTTTCAAAAAAAGTATTTTTGGTTTTGGCTGATGCACATGAGATAAATGAAGCTGATTTTCAGAAAGTAATCAGCATTCAACCATTTGAAAACTAGAACTGTTTAAAAATACAGGCAAATTAGACATTTGAAAACTGAGGCACCCACAATCATTAGTCACTTTCTTTTCACCTTCATAAGAAATAGAAATATGACAACCCTGAATATGCAATGGCTTAATAGACGGTAATGTAACTACGTAACAGTAATTCAGATTCAGGTGTCTTCTGTATCATACAATTCTTTATGATGGGATGCCCATGGCCACTGGAATATATTTTTTTCTGCTACAAACTGTGTATCAGAACTGTATTATAAATGCAAGATATCATGAACTATTTATTTGGGAAGGTTATGATTTGGTTCCTTCAAACAGAACATAAACCCAGTCTGCCTGTAAAAGCAGCTGGCAATTGGTGTGAAGGAGAGGGTGAATATTGCTCACAGGTTAGGGAAAGAAACTGCAGGGTCTTCTATTAAAACATGCCGCAGGAAACCAGAAGACATAAGGAAACAAAACTTTACTAGGGAGTAAAGCGCTTCATCTTTTTTTTTTTTTTCTCCCCCACTTAAAATACCACATACCGGAAACAATACAACAGCTTGAAATGGCTTATCCAATGACTGCAGGAGAAAGCAAAATCAGAAATGAGAGCAAAGTGTCACTGATAACGACAGCAAGGGGCAGCTTGTCATGTGATTTAAATCCTGTGTGTAATACAAGGCTTTCACTTCAGTGACAATCACTGTGTATTACAAAAATGCTGCATCCTTTACGCCTTTCAGACCCTAACCTCTTGGTGGCATTGTTTGACTTGACAATGAAGGTGACATCAGCAGAGTCCTAATAAGACTCTGCCATAGCCAGGATAGTCTAGGGACGTAGACAGAGCAAGGCTTGCGGGTAGAAGTACTGTCTTTTATTAAACCAACTTATACAGTTGGTAATGTCAGACAAGCCTCTGAGGGACACAAACCCTTCTTCAGATCTGAAATAGAAACAGCAGCTTTCAAAGTTAAATACCACGAAAATTACACAGAGTTTAGTTAGTTAATGCATCAATTAGACCATCTCTGAAAGAGTAGATAGCTGTGGATGAGAGGGGATGTTGTGGAAAACCAGTCAGGAAAGACAAGAGATCTGTTCTGTGTAGGTCTGTAGTTTCAGGGAAAATTTTATGTTAAAATAAGGATATTTTTAAATGTTTGTTTCGAAATACATGGCTCTGCTTCTAGTTGCTATGAAGCACGAACAGGAAGAGCTCAATGAAAAACATGCAGAAATATGAATGGAATAAAAGCATACATTACGCATAAAAACTATCTGGATGGAAGATAAAGACAGTACAGAATGCCCCGCTTGGTACAGAGACACTGTGTTTCTTGGGCATGTTCATTTTGAATGGGCAACAGAACCTGTGAAATGAGATCTCCAGAAGTTGCTTCCTGGTCAGCCCAACTTTCCAGGCTTTGTCACCCGCCCTGATAATCAGCTCTGGCATGGCTTTAGCCCAGCGTTACCAGGAAAAGTTTTCCACTCGAACAGTCAAATCTCTGTCACCCAAACCCAGATTACTTACTTATTCCAAAAGCCATTTAGGTGCTTCTAGCTTCTTTAAGAAAACTAGGTAAAACTGAAACAGTTTTTGTACAAAGTAAACACTACTGCTTTGATTGGGAAACCACCACTATATTTACTATAATTACAGCAACTTCATCATGATGAAGAAAGACACTTTTTACAGTGAGGACAATCAATCACTGGAACAACCTCCCTGGGTCCCCATCACTGGAGGTTTACAAGATGCAGCTGGACAGGGCACTAGATAATCTCATCCGGCTCCCTTTCTGATGAAAAGCTGGACCAGATAATCTTGTGATGCCCTTCCAACCTGGGCTGTTCTATAATTTTAACTACAGGATGAGAATACCAGAGATTTTCTGTTGTGACTCCCAACTGTGGTTTTAACAGAACCTGCTTAAAGAAACATAGTCATTTAGAAAATATATCTTTGGTAAAACTTTGACATGAGAAAAAACTCAATGCAATTTCAGAAACTCCTTAGCTATTACATGCTGAAATGCTCTAAGACACTGGTTTGGTCACCATTATCATATAGATAAGGAAATGGAAAAATGCAACTCACTGGTGTTCTTGCTTTTCCTTAGCTGGTGCTCTAGTGGTGGTTTAAGCATTCTATTGACATCAGTGTAATCCTGAAATTTTTTTCTTTGTATTTCTTCAAACCATTCTCCAGTCACTCCCTGCAGCCCTGTTTCAGACTTCTTTCTCTTCAGAAGTTTGCTAGAAAGGAAAAGAGAACATGAACAAATTATTTTTAAGTTATTTTAGATATTACAGGCACATCATTAGGAACTCTCCTTCTTGTTCATTTAAGTATTTACAGTCTATTTCTACATGTAATGACTTTTTAAAACATATAATGGGACATGATACATTCACAGCAATCACATAAAGTTTTAGCGACAGCAGAATTCTCCAGCTTAACAATGAGGTTATGTGCCCAGGTTAAGTGGACAACTCATATGTTTGCATTATTCTCTGCCTCGAAGAAGTGCATCCTTCTTCCTTGCAAAAATGAGGTAATAATTCATAAGCACTATAAAACTAATTGAAAGGAAGATTAAGTTCAACCAATAATCGAATTACAATAAATAATACTCTAACAAAGACATTCTTTAAATATTCATTCACTCTTTTAAGCAGAAGCAGTAACAAGATTATTCTGATTTTCAAGAAGCAGCTCACTGAGGGCCTGACAGTGGTGCCCACTACACATTTTCTTTGTAAAGGAAAATGGTAAATTATTAATTCAGCCAATAGGTATTAATGCACCATGTTCGATGAGTGTATCACATTTTCCTCTTTCCTTGCTGCATAATGATTCTGCCTGTGTTTAATATGTATGAAAGCAACTAATAATGAATATGAATGTTCTGCCATGCAGAGACGAAGCCTGAACAAGCTACACACAGGCAGCTGCAACTGAAGAAGCTGTTTAGCAGCAGGTTCAGGTTTTAGACCAGGAGGTCACAGGACTGAATTGTTTATCTGGACCTAAAAGAACAAGGTACAGTTGCAAAGGAGTCAGAATAGTGCAACAGACATGCAAAGTTAGCTGTTTTCAAATGACATTACACAAGTGCCTAAAGTACAGATGCAAATGCAGCCAATCCACGCCCCAATTGATTCTCATGTCAACAGAACAAGACCTCGTGCAGAGCCTGGAGATGTAATGCTAATGTTTTAGCAAGGCTTTCATGTAAATCTTCCACCTTAATCAGTGGTAAAACCCATGTCTAGGAACACAGATGCTCTCAGAGAACATAAATTATTTCACCTATCAATTTAAATAAAAACTCATATTCTCTGAGACAACATCACTTCACAAAACAAACTTGAAATTAAATATCTAGTCTGGAAACTGATGCCTGTCCTTCTGGAACTGATACAGGATATATTGTCGATACTAGCACCTACTTTCATCTGGTGGCATCTGGAGAACAGGAGGACAGGAGAGACATTTTTGGTCAGTAAGTGACTATTTCTCTTGAAGAAGATTACACTGACACATGTACAAGTACTAGCCGTTCAAAATAAACTTATTACAAAGGCAAAAATGTTAATCATCACAGATATTACCGCACCATGGGAGTGACTAAACACCGTAAACGCCATCTGCGGCATAGAACACAGCCCAGCAGTAATGTGAGGCAGGAGGAGGCGATGAAGAAAGTGCTCTCAAGCGCCAACTTCATGACCTCACTGCTGGGGCCTCCGCGAAGGGGATCCAAGGCACCGGGAGGAGCCGCAGCACCCGGAGCCAGGCGTGAGGCTTCCGGGGAGCGGCGGCAGTCACCGCGGTTGCCCGGAAAACAAGCCCACAGCTGAAGGCCCGGAAGGGGAGACCATCCCTCGCCGTCCACCCGGGGAACTTCCCAAGCCCGGCCGGCAGGGCCCGCCTGCGCCGCTCGGGCCCGGCCCGGCCACCCCCGCCCACGGGCGGCCGGCAGGCGAGGCTCGGGCGCCGCCTAGCGGCGGCAGGCAGAACTGCACCCGAGAGCGCGCCCCGCAGCACGCCCCCGCCCCGCTCCGCAAACCCCACGCTTACCGAGCACATCGGGCATTGCCTGAACGCGCCTTTCACCCAAAAACGTATTAAAGATCTTGCACAAACCCTGACATTAACATTTACACGCCGTAAAGTCTTTGCCGGTACATGCTTGGCATTATCTGCAGTCATGACCTGTGAGCGTGCTGCTTTTGAGTTGTCCTGCCATCCACAACTCAGGAAACAAACCCTTTAAATTCCTCTGCATCTCTACATCTACACACACATGCAGGCCCGTATACTGAAGCCCACCTATATTGTTATGCGAGTGGCAAATAATATCAATATGATATATAATATGTAATTGCAGCATCGCATGACTATTAAATACTTCTCATTTGCGATGACTCCCAGCCAAACCACACCATTTCCCTACAGACCTGCTCTGTCAAGTCGACATGCCCCCTCATGATACTAATGAACGACAGTTGTGAACTAGAAGGTAAGCCGATCTCAAGAAACAATTACAGCAGGAGATGGTATCTGCAGTCAGTATTGCAATGAACTTGCCTTTGAGGCAGCGCTATTGTCACTTGGATTGCAAATCATGTATTGAGACACTGCTCCGTAAGAGTGTCAGAACACCTACTGCCCTCTAAACCACCTGTACTAATCCTGCTTCCCGGCCTGCGCCATCCATCCTTCCTCCTCGTTTCTCTACATCCACTTTGGATGCTTGGAGCCACTTCCTTTAGAGAGGAGATAACATCACTATGACTGGGAAAAGTACCTGTAAGCTGTTGCAGGATTAAAGGCAACTCCATTCCCAGGATAATTTACAGGAGACTGCTCCACAAACTGGAGCAGGCAGCAATCCTAAATGACCTCACAGGCTACACCTCATTACCTTTTCCCATCTATTATCCTACACAGCATCTAAACTAATGAATCACTCCGGAGCAATTCCTTTGCACTGTTTTTAAAAACATCTCTTCCTTACTGGCACAAGGATGTCCCAGTATTTCTTATACAGACGTGTTTCAGGAAAAGTTAACCTAAATGTTTGAATATTCTGGACTTTCATGTGGGTTATCATAAATATTGTGAAAAGAGCTGTAAGCTTCCCCCTGCTGCTTCCTGTTAGGATAATGAGGAGCTTTAATTGCTACTGTAAGAGGAAAAGTATTTTCTCTACCATCTTTATCTTGAATATCAAGCAGAAGAGAGATGTGTAAGGTAAGAGAAACTGGGTTGCCGAATAGGACATCTGGGGACAGCTTTACTCTTTGCAGGGGACAGAGCACTCAATCCCACTTTTGCCAAAGCGGAAATTATTATTCCTATTGACTTCAGCAGAAGCAGGATTTGGCCCTAAAGGACTCTCACATATACCTCACGAGAGAACAGATACACAGCAACCACTGAGCATGAGGAATTGCACCAGGCGAAGGATAAGTAGATCAGTATTTGTTCCTTGGATCAAAGCTCTCAGTGTCTGGGAAGACAAGGCTGAAAGGACTGCAGACAAAAACAGTGCCAAAAGTATTAGATAAAAAATGCAACAGGGCAGATAATTTGCAAAAACAGTTAACCTAAAACAAGCTTATGTCTTTACTCTTTATATTCCATACTTTGTCAGTGAGAAAAGGCTAGAGATGTTAAAAAACAGTGCCTGAAGAACTAGTTCTTTCCTAATTTTTTTGCTTCAATTTATCACCTTCCCACTGCTTTATACATTATACCGCACTGGTGAACTGTGCATCTCTCTCTCATTTCTATGGACAGATAATTTTTTAGAAAACTCTGCCTGTTATCACAGCCATGGGTACTTCTAAAATGCATATGCAAGAACATTTTCTCTACTTATAGTTACTTTTAATTTTATAAAAATAATTTAAAGACATACTTTCAAGTTGTCATCTTATTTGAAAAAAAAAGGGGGGGAAAAGAAGTATTGCTGACAATGGCAAAGATTACCCCAGCTGAAATAATTTGAAAAAAACATTATTTGCCATTTCATATAAACAAATTATAGCAATAACAACAACATTCTGGTTTCCAACAGCAACCATCAGGTGCCAGAGAAGCTCCTGTGGCAGGTTAATCCTATCAGGAAGAAAAATAATGATACACAGAGCCAAGATACTCTTTCCTAGCCTGTCAGACACACAACGGGTCTATTTTCTAAGGCAGTCTTTCTTCTTAGTAGCTGGTATAATTTTACTCACAATACAGTAATCTTTTGTTTCTTTTTATTTTTTACTGTTTTCTGTTTGGCTAATGTCAATAAACCAAGTCAGCTTCATTATTATTTGTAAAGCATTATGCAGAAGTAGGTGAATCAGAGAGGAAAACTGACTCTCATGTTTTGGTTGCGCACACTAAAAGACAACGTAAAAAGATGTAACTGAAAATGCACTTGTTTTTTCTTTGGCTTTTGTATGTGTAAAATTAAGCATTCCTGCAGTAATTCTCTGAAAAGTCAAGGCCTCCTCTATTTCGGTGAACAAAATGTTGTGTTGGCAGTAATGCTTGAATCTAACCTGCTAGGTCATTGCTAAGCCACTACTCAGATTTTATTTTCTCGTCCCTCAAAATACTAGTTTTCTATCTAAGTCTTTATCTTTTTCATTATTGTTACTGCTGCTGTCATTTTTGTTATTATGTATTGATTTTATAGTGCCCATTAACCCACTAAGTTGCCTTCAGAAGACTTACTTGTCTGAGGACGTGGCCAATAAAATTAAAGACGTGTATGGGCAAAGAGGATGTGCCACAACAAGGAAGACTGAAGAGTGTGTTAGTTGAGTGTTTCTTTCTGACCATGACGCAAATATCAATAAATGGAAGGACTTTCACTGTCCTGAACAGGCATCAGGTCAGGCTGCTGGAGAGTCACCTAGTGGTGACAGCCCTGGATGGAAAGGAGTAACTGGAGGTGCCAAGAAAGGTTCACCTGAAGGACAGGGGAAACACTTCGCAGCCCAGCACTGAACTCTATGGGATGTGTTTTCAATCCCACTTTGATGGGTGCATCAAGTTGCCAGCTTACAATTCACCCTAAATATTTATATTCTGGAAATGTGCAAAACCAGGAGACGGAAGCAGGGAGAAAGTGAAAAGGGAATTAATATTATCTAGTTTTTCCTCCCAGACTGTACATTAAAGACAATTATAGCAGTTCTGCACATTATTTTGATACCCACCCTGTAAATACCCTTCCAAGCAGCAAGTAGGGCTACTTAAAGCAGATAGCTGCAAACAGTAAATGTCATTTCGTCCTCAGAACACTCTTCTGACAATAGACATCAGATTCATACATTAAGTTCTGTCACGTGTGTCAGGGAATACGCGAGTTAAAAGACAGAGCATCTTTTCTGCCCTTACTGAGGTTCCATCTTATCTGCTGATGGGGAAAATCCTTCAATTTCCACTTCTCTTCTTGTTAATTAAAAAGTAGAAAAATCACAAAATCTGACATTATTACACTACCTCTATTCAGCAGATTTATTCTTTTAAATTAAAGCCGATCACCTGCTTTGAGACAGCCTAATATGGTGGCAATGTGTACACTGATTACACACAATCCAAAGACAGCGAGACTGTCAGCATATATGAAACATTCTCATGGGACTCCCACTGTGCATTCAATACTTCTTTCCACTCTGTAATTCACAATGTCTTTTGTGTCTACATTTTTTTTAACTTAAGCACCCTCTGTACAGTGGCTAAAAGCTACCTCTGTTTTTTTCCCAAAGCATTAACTTCTCGTATTAAACTCTAAGCAATTAATATACTGCAGATCACTTACTCTAGCAGCTGTTTTCCTTCACCAAGTCCAACACTCCATTTCCTCTTGAAGCTTCTGGCTGTTCCCCTGGGCAAGAACACAGACTGGCACTTTGCTTTGAAACAGAAAACTAGGAGATGTTGTAAGGGCAAGGACGAGGTTCATTCTCATGCTGACCACATAACTCCTCTCTGCTCTGGCAGCTCAGGAATTAGAAGTTCTCAGTTAAATCTCAGAAATCAGGAGCTCAATGGCTGTCTTCATAAAGTTAAGTTTTTAAAGCACAGAGCATTGAAAACTGAGACCACGGGAGCTGAGGGTGATTAATCACCCATCTCAAGGTGTAACAATGCCTCAAAACCTTACTCTTAACATGAAACTATTTCTTTAGCAGCTGCCTTGGTGAAAATATTATTTCAGGCCTGCTGGAATAAACAGAAAAGGTTGTAAGTATATATCTTTTAATTTAGTTTATACATACTTAGACTATGAAAGCTTTGCTGGTCAACAAGAGTGAATGAGGTGAAATACCGCTAGTAATGTCACAACTGTGGTGACTCTCCAGCTCAGGCTGACTCTCCGCCATTTTCTCTGCAGTGAGTGTGAAACAGGGGAAAGCTCCACTCTGAGAATGTTTTACAGACGATTTACAATCTGTCTGTACAGGTGGCAAATGACAGGTTAAAAAAAAAGGGTGTTACTGTATTATGCTGTCAATACTCACAAGCTACCTACCAATATTACATGGTAATAACAAAACAAATCCATGATGCAATGGAAAGGAAGGCTACCTATCATTTTTAAAGTGTGTCACATAGCTTCTAAATGGTAGTAATTAATATCTCTACTGAGATGACTTCATTAATAGGAATTTCCATTAGCAATAACACATGCTAATAGGTGCAAAGAATATAATTCTCCATGCAAAGATTCTGATTTGTTTTCAGGGATAGATGTAGTCTCAATACAAAAACATTGCATGACAGGAGTAAGTTTTGGGCTCCTGAAATTCTGTCTCCGAAATCTTACATGGAAATACAGGTGTATACTGTGTGTGCCACATGATGGGCTGGAAGGCTGGGCATCAGATCTTCTTAGGTCTATCAGTAAACTTGAAGCTAATGATTAACAGCAGACATATTTACTCTTCCAGGGTAGAGCTGCTAGCTGATAGCATGCAAAGAGACAGCTGGCTATGCAAGGAATTTACAGCTCAGCCATATACTATAAATTTAACTGCCTTACAAACACATATTCCTCATGTTATTGTATGACTTTCTTTATGCAAAAAATTTCCAAGGTAACAATATAAGGAGGAAAAACAAGAAAACAGACACAGGCCAGGTGAGAACTCTGAATGAGGGGAATTGGTTTCAACTGAAGACCAAGGTCTGATCTCTGCAAGCAGGTTTGTGTATGATAGCCCATGGGTCTGGACAGAACTCTAAAACTGAGAGGCTCCAGACAGGCTTAGACGTTTGTTTGTACAGAGTTAAGCTTGAAGCCTAGGGCTCTCAAAATACACCTTTGCAATTCCAGGTAATTGTGCAGAGTCTCACACAGAGGTGAAGCAAGATTCTGGACAACAGAAGTAAGACAGAAGGTTAAGAGTGTACCTGCACACAGTTTATGTGTTACTATAACACTACAAAAGCCTCATTTCCATTGCTTTAAATTAAGGAAAGCAGTCATAAGAACGAATGTAAGCTCTAGAAGTTGACATAGTAGATGTTTTTCATCTGGAAATATAATGCTTATATACATGCATACAATATATACTTACACAAATCCTCTGCTAGAGTGGCTTGGAATGTCATAATTTATCACAACTTTTCCACTGGAAATAGAAATACTATAGTATAATACTACTTTAAAATATAATTTTATATGTATATAATTTTATATATATAAGTATGTATTTAAGACCACGCAAGTCTGTAATGCAGGAAGAAACAGACTGCAGAGCACTCATCTACACTGCTGCAGCTTTGCTTGACTGCGGCTCTGCACTCAGGCCTCTGTATCTAGAAATCCAAAGACAGGGGAAACACTATTGCAGTTCCTTGATTATTCCAAACACGAATTAAACTGTGTGTAATTTATGTGCAATAAAGTGTAAATTGCACTTTTCATCATTTACTCTTAGCTTTTGTTTCGTGGTTTTGATGGTTTTGGTCACAGTATGGTACCAATACATATACCTATTTCTTTCTGAGGTAAGACTGATAAAAAGAATATAATTTTTGGTATGAGTTTAAAATGTAGGCATCGAAATATAGCTTATTACATTTAACAGTGTTAACATAATAAATAATCTAGCTGCAAAGAAGGTTTAGAAATGCATTTCATGTGAACATTTAGATGCACAAATCCTCAGGAAAAAGTCCCAATTTTCCCCTACTTGCCTTAATGCATTTCTAACATTAAATATGTAAGTTGTGAAACTTTTCAGATTGTCAGCTCCAGGGAATTAAGTAATTTTTCAATTTAAAACAAGTACAGGAAAGGCCAAACTGAGGTCAGTCCTTAGTCTATTTAGTTAAAGTTATGGAACACAGAAGAAAATGAGGTCTCTGTGCCCAAAGCTTAAAACTCTATTGGGACAAACTCCACTTGATTCTAAAACGAGATTAAGAGAGCAAAAAGTTTTAAAGGATGATTAAGTTCAGTATACATAAACCACTGACAAAACCTAAATTTTAAAGAAGAAAAGAAGGCAGATGCATGCAACATTTTTCAAATGCTGTCAAAACAGTATCTAATACAAAGCAATGAAAGTCAGCTGAAGCCTTGACATACAGCCCGACAAGCTTTGCTCTCAGCCGTTAGCCAGGTTTCTCCAAGAGTCATGTCTACAGGCCATGCAAAGGCTGCAAGTCTAGATGGACCCAAGAATCTGAAGTACCTCAGGGACAAAACCTAGCAAAACTCCAGTGCCTTGGGCTTCACCACGGAACGCGTGTGCTGCAGTCTTTGACAGGATTACAAGACACATGGAACCTGAACACACCACTGGAGCACAGCCATGCCAGTACCAGGGGAGATATCCAGCCACTCTGAAAATGAATCAGACATATTCCTGTACAACACTTTTTTGACTTCCTGGCATAACCAATTTATTATTTCTGAAGTATGTGCAAGGACCTGAAGGTGCTGGGGCACAGTGTATGGAAGCAGTCAGCACCTGAAAACATTTTCGAAGTCCTTCCAAGGCAGCTCACTGCAGACTGATATTCCTTCCTTTCCTTACAGCAATGACAGGCAGCGTGTGTTACACTTCACTGGTGTTACCTTCCAGAGGCCCAGTGACTCTACCGCACATGCCACTGGCATTACAAACAACTTTTAATAGACATACATAAAGAAAGCTGAGCTAAAGTAAGAGTAACAATACTTTGCTGATGTTTTCAGCATTTCAGATAGTTCTCTTCTCCATGCACCTCCATGACTCTTCGCTTGCTTAGTATGGGAAGCTGTCGTCTTCCACCTGATGGCCATTTCCAATTTCCACTAATGTCAATTATTATTTTAACTTCTGCACTTGAATTGTGGAGGAGACAGAGAGTGCTGAGAACATAGAGACATTACTATGGGTAAAGTCAAACCTGGCAAGTGCACAGACTTCCCACAAGGTGCACGAGTCCTTAACTAGGTCACAGCTCCATAGAAAAATTAACAAAATCAGCCTGTTCTGCATTGGCTATTTCAGAGTAACTCCTCATATTCACTGTCTAGTTAGTAGTTAATGCTAGCTTGTGCTGCTGTGCTGACCTATTTATTCTTGCATCCTGGTCAATTTATCCATTTAGACAAAGGCCAATTAATTCTACTTTGGCTATTAAGCTTGGACTTAGAAAATGTCTACCCATGGGCTTAACAGTAACTCTTGGCTTAAATCTCATCAGTTTCAACAACTATCTTCTTTTTGGCAGCCCTGGTGACATCAAAAAGTAGGCTAGATGGGCTAGGTAATAATAAGAAGAATAATCATTATGATTTTTCATTTTTTTACAGTATTTTGTCACTTGAAAGTGCAAACATTAGCTTGAACCCTGGCACAAGGCCTGTGTTTGAATGAGCATGGGTGAGAATGCCCTGAGCATGTCCTTCCTGCTCCTGCGGGTTTGGCTGCACGGGTCCAGGGCCAGTTTGGAAAGAGCAGAGCTGGTGGCCTTGAAGAAAGCTGTTGTGAAGACAGCCAGAAAGAAGCCTCAGCAAGGGCTGCTCCTCCATCCCTTGGGAGCTGCTTTTAACTAGAGGCTGTCCCGCTGGGCCTTGCCTTAGCTGCATCCCCAGCTGTGTCGGTCCATGGCCAGTGCCACGCTGATCCAGACTTTGACCCCTGGGCTGACGTCCCAATCCAGCCTCAGCCCAGCCACCCCATCCCTGGCCTGCCTGGCCATCATGGGGCCATGGCTGACCTTGGTCACTGTCACAAGGCCGGACCCTGATGTGACTTCACAGCTTGACCTTGGCTCTGTATCACCACCATGGCCCTGCCCCGTGATCACCGGGCTGCGGTGGACCTGGTTACCCTCACAGGGCCTGATCCTGACCCTGACTCAACCCCATGGCCTGGCTTGGGCCCTGCCAAGCCACCGTGGAGATGGGGCTGGAGCTGCCCCTGTCTGTCTTGCTGGGATGGTGGAATGGTGGGACAGGCCCTGGCGGTGAGGCCCTGCCAGCCCCACAGGGAGCCCCTGTGACCCCTGTAACATGAATAAGGACAAAACACATTCAGTGCAGTACCAGAGAGGCTCTTGCAAACATAATACACCTCAAAAGGTGCTTCTGGGTCTCCTTCTGCTATATGCACTGTAGAAACCCCCCTGCTCTCCAACACAAAGAAGTGCAAAGTGTTGGAGGAAAGGATGGACCTTTCATTAACATTGAAATAAGTTTCCTTTAAAAAGACAAGACCAATGAGCAGCAATGCTCTGTAGATGTAAAACTGGAGTTACACCACAGACACCAATTTAGTTAGCCCAGACACACAGGGCTAATAACCTAAACAGAGAATGGCACATGCTGCTGTTACTGCCTGCTCTTCCTCAGCTCACAGGAAGCTCCAGTCCTTGACTCCAGGCCCTACCACAAGATAGGATTATTAAAAAACAGCAATGAGGAAAAAACTTGATATGCAACTTAACTAATTGGCTTTGGTTACAATATCTCCACTCAAACAAGGGGAGTCCAAAAGCAGGATTATTTATGACAGTAATTGTTTACCAGACCAAGTAAAGGTTTTGAAATCACAGTCTTGCCTGCCATTTTTGCTTGTATTTACACTTCTTTAGCATATTAGTGCTCCAGGGCTTCAAGGACCTGTTTTTGCAAGTGTTTACAAACCACTAAACATGCTGCTGGCACAGTATCAGTAGTAAATAATAATAGTATCTCCTCCACAAACAAGACACAATAGAGCACTTGTGTCCTGAAACATCCCAGGCGGAGTATCTCTTATGAAAGAATTTCTTTATTAATGTTTTGTTCAGGGAGGGAGCTCCAGTGGAACAACAATATACCCATGTGGTGCTGTCCTGGTATCCTGCCTGCTTTCCTCACCCACGCAGCTTATGGGTATTTGGGCTAGATTCTAAAAATTCTTTGCAATTATAAGGAGTTTGGCCCTTAGTCTAGAACACTAACACCCAAGAAGTTATTCTTAGTCTCTGAGAGGCTGCGAGACGGTGAACAGGATACTTCTGTGAATAACCCAGAATAAAGGCTGCAATGTCAGACCCCTCAAATTGTAAGAAAGACAAAATAATTGAGCCACCAAGAAGGCACGGAGTATGTCTGTACCTCTGCAACAAATGCCTTCCAAGTTTATGAGTATGGAAAAAGGCAAAAAAACCCCAACATTCCCCACTCATCATTTTTATTCCCAGATGTCTGAGAGCAAATGTCAGTCAAGAGAAGACAATAAGAAATTACTTGCAACAAATTATGAACTCAGTAAATAATCTGCTGTAAGGCAGTAAGAACAGTTGTGTTCCTGTAACAAATAACTATGTCCAAATGATTTGTTGTAGAGACTCTCTAGAACAAAGTAAGGAGGGGATTCATCTTTTCCACAAGAATCATATGTTGTTAATGGGTCATCAAGAGAGGAGCAGTGAGTAGTGCTGACTGTACTAATTAATTTATTTCACTTTTCGTCTTTGAATTTGAGGATAAATTAAAACAAACTTCTGCTTTGCTGCCATCTAATCTCATTGTCATCTGTGAGACTAAATCTACTAAATAAAAAAAACAAGAGCATAAAGCAACCTGGAAATAAGTAAAACAAATTAAAGCAAAGGGATTGAGTGCTCCTCTCTCCCAAAACCTCCATTTCCCTTTCGTCTTTTTTTCAGTTCCTATTCATAGACAGTGGCTGATGCATAAGATATGTTCTAGAGCTGGTAATTATTTTTTTTCCCATTCTTCCTACTGAAAAAAGAAAAAATTCCTTACACAATACAGGCATAGTTACTTTTCAACACATGATCTAGCAGGTGAGCTGCTGTTCAGGGAGGTGGGTTCATTTCCCTGTTCAGTGGCTCAGTCTCAGTTATTTTCAGTGCCTCATTTGAAAGGGAAGATAACTATTTCCCCTTTTCTCAAGGATTACTAAACTAAAACAACACAAGACTACTGTATGTAGTCAGAAGCATTATATAAAACAGACAAATCTCCTAAATAAATGTTAATAATTCAAGAATTCAGAGCTCTTCTGTCCTTTTAAATACATTCTCTCTTTATTTGTAGCTCTTCTACTGTATCTCCCAACTGTTCATTTTTTGGACAACCTGCAAATGTACCAGCTACCTGTTTCCATGCCACAACCCCCTACCTGCTGCCTCTTGTAAGTAGCTGGCTCCATGTCTCCTGGTTCCTCTTGTCTCAGCTGCTTTCTCTGGGCCCTGGTGCTGTTTCAGCGGTGGAGGCACATCTCTGCACCCAGTGCTCAGACAGTCTGAAGCACTGGAGCCCCAAATCTGACTGGAAAGACACCTGCTTGGACACTGTTCGCCTCTCCACACTCTGGAAAGGGAGGAGCTGCCTCGGAGGTAAAAGGCAGCAGCTCCACCTCTGTATCCTTCATAGCTTCATGCCTTATTGCTGCTGAGCCTTCCTGCAGCAACTGCCAGTCCCTCGGCTCTGCCAGGCTCTGAAGTGCTGTCCTGAAGAGACAGGAAGCAGCCAGCCTCCCTTGTCCACCTTGCCCATCAGCTTCTTGGAGAAAGGACAGAAAAGAGAAGCACCTACAGGTTTGTTAAGCCTTTGGGACCTGGGGCTCTGCATGCAAATATGAGCTGTCAATTCTTTTTTAATTTCTAGCCCCAGCAGCTGCAGAACAAAGCTTGAGAAGATGAGCTGGGTGCACCTCGAAGCCTTGAAACCAGAAGTCAAATAAGACCTGGAATGTTTTTATGTCACGATTTTCAAGCCTATTTCATTACATATGGAAAGCTGACCTGTAGTATTAATAACTGCTTACAGCAAGCGTTCATTGCATCCTTATGGAAACTGATTTGTTAGGGAGCCATCTGAACATGATACTGCCCTCTGGACATGCTAGGTTCCTCCCTCTCTCCTCCTTGGCATCTAACTGTGATTGAAATATTTGGGAGAAGGAACCTTCTTCCAGAAGCATCTGCAGAATCATCAGGTTCATTAACCAGGCTTACTCAAATAGCATTTTGTGACTTGAGCGGGATTTCTGTCTTAACATCACAATTATTATTACAGAACAATGCATGTATACTGATATACAGACCCTATATTCCATTTTTTTTCTCCTACACTAATGCTTGCAATAAACGAGGCTTTCTCCAAATTGATATTATGAATGAGACTGGATTTGATGAACAACAAAGAATACTGAAGCTGAGTGTGGCCCAAGTCCAAATGTGTATTTTTTTTAAAATTATTAAATAAGCGATTACTAAGTTTCTAAATTATTCTCAGTGTATATAAGAGTGAGCAGTCATGTGAGTTACACCAAAGCTGACTGTTGCTACTTCTCTGAACCCGTTTCATGGGAAAAGGAGTCAGGTACGGCTGGTTTGCTGTTGCTGTGCAAAGGTGCTGCTGAGAGGGGCCACGAGAGGGCACTGGAAAGGAGAAAACAGGCAAAAAAAAAAAAATGCAGTCGTGGGAACCAGCAGCCCAGGGCACATCAGGACCTCAGCTCCCTGTTAGTAGCAAGAACAAATAAAGGTCCAACAGGTCACACAGTTCATTGCTGCATAAAAGGGAAAGCAATACCGAGAGGTCTTCCAAGCCAGGCTTAGGGGTCCGAAGCCTGCCCAGGGAGCCGAGAAAGGGCCAGCGGGACCCAGAGGATGTGCTGGGGCAGCGGGGGGACAGGGAGGGCCAGCAAAAGCGGGGCTCACAGCTACACGAATGTGCGCGGTTGACCACGTGAGTCACACATTCCTGCTCCACATAAAGGCTACAGAGAGAAAGGGAAAGGGAAATGGAGAGGGGCTGTTTCAAACAACTAGCCTTTTCCCAGAGAATGCCCCCAATATGTTTTAATTTCATGGAGGCGTGGGCTGTCTGCGTGAAGTGGTTCTATCAAGTTTCCAATGTCAGTAAGCAATAAGAAAAGAAAAAAAAAAGTATATTCGTCTGGAAACAATTACGGTTACATAGCTGAGAGCTCAATGCACTTGAGGAGGACATTGAGGAGGTCAGTATTTCATGCTGCACTGCAAGACGTTTGTGTTTACGTGAAAATCAACTCCTCTGAACTATGGCTGTAATTTGTTGGACATGATAAGCCATGCAGGATGTCAGCATTAATCTTTTGATCTTACTTCTGATTTTATCTTTCAAAATTAACTGGTGTTAACGTTTTTTATTGAATCAATGTAGCTTGTAAAAAGATAAAAACCCGTTCCTGCTTTTTTTTTATTCCAGAGTTGTATCTGGGAATGGATTTCAATTTTTCATTGATCTTTTAAGAGATTTGCAAACAGCTATGTGCTTGCTCATATGACATCAAACAGCATGCACAAGATCAGCACAGTCATTAGAACCTGATTTGTGGTCTGCCAGCAAACGCTTCATTCCCTCCGTCAATCCAGTCTAGGCTGGTCTATATAGGGACAGCTGTATTGTAAATGAAGATGGTCACTGAACAAACTTAACCAGTGAGCCCACTGCTTATTATTGACTTGCTCCCTGGCCCTGTCCAGCTCCAACTAGCTCTTTCCAAAACCATGCTCAAGAGCAGTTTGGGGGACAACTCGCTTCAGTGACTTCAAGCAAAAAATTAGTATTGATGAAACTGCTCCTTCCATTCCACAGCATCCATATGCCTCGTTTGATTGATGGCACAAATCAAATAGCATCAAAATCACACTTTGAAAACATCCCAGGAGTGGGCTGCCACAGTGCTCAGGCATTATTTTAAAACTTCTGAACTGAAAAAAAAATGTGTGCAATGTTAATTATCAAAATAATAGTAATAAGAATGACATAGAGCCAAGAGGGCAGGCATATAGGACCAAGAGGAATAAATACAATGTTGTTTACAGCCTCTGAAGCTCACTGTGGTCATATAGGAACTGCAGGATTTGGCCCTCCAGGGTGACCACTGTTATTACTTAGATTACAGTAGCACAGGGCAACACCACACAGGCTGGAACCCGTCTGCTCCTGATGGGAGTCCCCTGGCCTGAAGAGCTGACAGTCTAAATAAGACCAGGTAGACAAGCGGAGTGAGAAAGGAAGTACTTTTATTAATCCCAAGAGAAATTAAGAAACTTGCCCAAGGGGACATACAAAGCCTTTGATAGATCCAGGGTTTAACCTAGATTTCAGTATGGCGCCTTGATCATAAACACTTCACCTATCTTCTGCTCAACTTCTGAATGCCTCTTCACCTGAGAGTTAAAGTAGACTCCATCTCAGTAAAGCATCACCAGAAATGTCCTCTCATATCATGTTTATTTTGACAGCTTTTGCACAGAGAGAGACCACTTTCCATTGAGAAAGTCCTAAGTACACAGACTGAGAAACAAATACAAATATTGGGGCAGGTGAAAGCCTTGAGTTAAGGAGCAGGCTTCTGCTTCATAAGCCTCTCTACAGCATTGGAGGCCTCACCGCACCTGCTCCAGCTTTAGTCTTATCCAGACTTTTACACTTACAGCTATCCAGCTATGTCATTCTCCATATCCAGCAAAATATTCCTCCTTTTTTTTTTTTTTTTTGGGGGGGGGGGGGGTCATAACGGCACACATGGACCAGAAATTCATTAAGAAAGAAAGAAATGCAATGTCAAATTAAGGAAGATAGAAGTTGTCAAATTCAGCCCGGGTTCACACGCTGTGGAAAACTAAGACAAGCTTTGGATGCAAGTCAGTGTTGACACATAATGTTTAACCATGCCCATCATAAAAGCTACTTCACTGAAATACAAAATACACAGTACAAAAATCCACTTGACAGAAATGTTACTCATTAACATTCCTTCTACATCTTACACGAAAGTGTGACTTGTGAAAAGTGTCCAGTGGTGAATCTGAGAGGGCACTGCCTGTCACTTGCAAACTGCTCACAGGGTACCTCAAGTCTCATCTGGAAATGACAACCTTTAATAATAAACGGCTCGTTTTCCAACATAACTTTTATTAATTCCTTGACCTTTGCTTTCACTATCAACACAAACAGCTTTGGTGATTGCACTCAGGGGAGTTATGAGCTAGAAACAAGCTCAAGGCTGTTCTGTTTCTCCGTATGGCTCATGTAAGATGTTGTGTACCGGAATGCGGAGGGAATTCAGTTATATCACTTGAAAGGGTCTTGTGAACAACCTTCCACAGGAAAGTGCCTGGCTTGGTTTCCAAAAGCTGCCAGGATGGGCTCCGGGATGTTCCCGAGAGCCGCCACGTTGCCCTGTAAAGTCCCGCAAAACTTCCCCGTCGTCACCGCCGCTTCCCCGGGTACCGGTGCTGAGCCTACCCGCTGCCAGCCGCACGCTGAAGGGCAGAAGGGGCCGCCTCCTCCTCCTCCTCCTCGTCGGGGAAGGAGCGGAGCCGCGGGGAGCAGCAGCCGTGACTCAGAGCCGCCTCACTCACAGCACGCGTTTCCCAAATGCCGCGACGCTGCCGGTGCCCGGGCCGGTGGTGGCGGCAGGCACTGCCGCTCCCCCGCTGCCCCGGCCCGGCCCGGCCCGGCCCTGCCCGGCGCAGACCCTACCCCGCGGGGCCGCCCACCCGCCGCTACCCGGCTCCGCGCCTTCCACCCCCCCGTGGTGCGGTGGGCAGCGACGGAGGGGAGTGTTAAGCCTGGTACCTGACTCTGTCCTTCTCAGCCCGCCGGAGCTCCGAGTCCCTCTGCAGCACCTGAAAGATCGCCCTGGCTTCCTCCTCGTTCAAAAAGCTGAGATCTGGCCCCTGGGGCGCTGCGGTCATGGCGCGGCTCCTCTTCGGGCGGACGGGCGGAGGCGGACGGGCAGCGCTGACCCCGCGGCAGCCTGCGCCGACACCAGCATGGCCCAGTCCCGCCAGCACCGAGCTCCCCTCCGGACGGCGGGACACGGACCCACCCCTGCCCCGCACAGCCCCGCACCGCCCCGGCGCGCTGGGCAACGCCCTCCGCAGCGAGCGCGGCCCGGTCGGGCGGGGCGGGGCGGGGCGGGGAGGCGAGGCCAGGCCAGGCCAGGCCAGGGCAGGCCAGGCCGCCCCGCTACTGGAGCCGGAGCCGGGGGAGCGGTTTGATCGGTACCTGCACCGAGCGCCGGGCTGCAGCAGCACAAGCAAGGGTGTCTGTCCAAAGTAGGTGTCTATCTGGTACGCTGTACGGGTTGAGTAGTTAGTAAAGTAACTCTAACTCTAACCCTAACCCTGTTGCAATAGGACAAGGGGTAATGGTTTTAAACGAAAAGAGAGTAGATTTAGATTAGACATAAGGAACAAATTTTTTTACAGTGAGGGTGGTGGAACACTGGAACAGGTTGCCCAGAGAGGTGGTAGATGCTTTTGCATAGCGAGCAAATAGTTTGATCATACTACTCCCTCTGTTTCCGTTCCTGGAAACATTCAAGGCCAGGTTGGATGCGGCTCTGAGCTCTGATCTGGTTGGAGATGTCCCTGCTCCTTGCATGGGGGTTGGACTAGATGACCTTTGAAGGTCCCTTCCAACCCTAACCATTCTATGATCCTAAAACGTACTCTGAAATTTTTCCGTCGAAGAAGGGCTTTATTCAGGACCAATCTGCAGATGTGAGCACAGCTATATGGAGAAAGAAAATTAAACGCCATTTCTGTTACAGAAGTGTGAGTCAGTGGAAACATCGGCACAGCAGTGTGCAGCAGGAGCAGGGCTGGGTGGCTCGCAGCCGCCTTCCCACCCCATAGCAGGCTGATGTGGGGCTGTAGAAGAATGCTTCCCCAGTAGGAAGTCGTGCGGTGCGAGTGGAAATAAGGACCTCAGAGCACAGTGGGAATAACAGGTTGCAGGAGCCGTCTTCTTTTGGTGTAGCTTCTGGCACTACTAGTCTGGTCCAAAGAGGAACTTTCCTGATTCCTGGTGACCAAACAACAAAATCAAGACTATGAGACAACTGTTGAAAATGTAACGAAAACTATGAAGAATTATGATGTGCAGAAGATATTGAGAGATGTCTCTCACAGAGAAAAGACGCTGTGAATTTTTAATAGGGTATAGGAGATGCTTCTGGGTAAAGTCCAAGCGTGTTGTTTCTAAAGGTGCAAGAGCCACAGCCACCACTGGTGCATTAGAAGCTTACAGAACTTCTCTCTAAGGGTAAATGTCCTGCCCTCCCCGTTCTGTTGCCGTGAGCATAGTGGAGTGACTGTTTCACCGGCAGAAGCTGAGCGTGTGGAGTTCTCCCTGGGACTCTCCCAGGCAGTGGATTAGACATCGCTCTCCCTTTCTGCCTGGCACCTGCAGGATGTGGGAAGCAATTGCTCAAGGTGCTTCTGCTTCACATTAGATCTGCTCCCAGAGCTGAAAGGGAATGTGATAACATTTTTTTTTTTTTTACATCCATTGCAATGAACCTCATCAGGCCCACTCTTGCCTTGAAAACAATTTTTTTATCTTATTGGTGAAGTTGTGGTTTTTAAAATTCTTATGCAAACATCTAAGGTCAGGCTGGAAGGGGCTCTGAGCAGCCTGATCTAGTTGGAGATGTCCCTGCTCCCTGCAGGGAAGCTGGACCCTTTAAAGCTCCCTTCCAATCCAAACCATTCTATGATTCTATCGTAAAAAATAAACACATACATACAGAATACCTAGGAAGGATGTGCGTGTTCTTACAAGTTTGCAAAGGAAGTTACATATTTTAACTGCTGGTGGGGCTAAACTATGACAATGCTTCAAATTTTTTTCCATGATTTTTAGTTAACAGCTGTTCCAGGAAGCTACAATAGTGTTTTCTTGTAAATAAGTAGCATTTCTTTTGCTTAGCAACCTGAAACAGAGGGCAAAATAGCATGTGAGAGGCTGCAGACATGAGACAGCTATTAGTAATGTTAATTGCCAATGCCACTGAAGAGGATGCTGACACACATACCTTAATTACAGGGAAAATTCTTCCAAAACTGCATTTCACAAATACTGTTGTACTAATGCGTGGTGTTAACTCCACTTACTCGCAGTGGAGGATTTCATAGTGTCAGACTCCAGGAAGCCAGAGGGGCTGTTTCTAAAACTTGATCTGTAGCTAGGGAATTGAGGGGAATGTGCAGGAGGGTTGGGTGAATCTTGTAGCAATTGGCCTTAAGGCTCCTATCAGCCTTGAGGCTTGGAAGAACTCTAAGGTCTTGTCTAGTCCTGTTGAACTAATTACTGTGTAAATTGTCATGCAGATTAGTGAAGGCTAGTTTAATTAAGTCCCCGCATTAGGTGAAAAAGGCTTCACGGCAAGGCAAAGAATAAATATGCGGTGTCCTTCATTTAAAATGTATTAAATCTGCTTATTGTGTTTGAAACAAATATTTCTAACACTAACCTAGGTAAAAAATAGTTTGATCGTACTGCTTGTAAGAACAAAAGCAGTGCCTCTACCTCTGTTTAACAAGTCCATAGTTTATATCTCAGTTTACTCTAAAAGTCATTGTTGATTTATCTGTATTAAGTTAACAACCAGAGGTCCAGCTGAATTTCACGGGACGTGGGGGCTTGCAGTGCATGGTTCCCACTGCCACAGGTAGCCGTTCCCGCTGAGCAGTGAGCGTCCTCCAGGATCTGTCACTGGGCCCTCCGCTCCCACTTCAAAAGAGCTTTGGACTTTCATTTAGGTGTTTAAACTGTGAAGTGGTATGCTTTGAAGATTGCCTCGATGTTAACATTGAAATGTTGCTCTTCTTATTACAGTCGTTTGCATACTACACAGCCTCTCGTGAGGCAAGAAGGGAGCCAGGACTGGGCTGAGCAGGTTGCAGAGCGCAGGCTATCGTTGTCCACCCTGAAACCGCCACAGGCAGTAGGCCTGCTCCCACAGGGAAAGCCAATCTGCAAGGTACACCACATTCACAAGTCACATCTTGCAGCCTGTGTGGCTGTGGACTGCTCCTTTTCACAATTTCCTCCAGCACTTCCTCTCACCGAGACTCTTATTCACCTGCTTTTCTTCTCCTCCCAACCCCTTGAGCATAGGCTGCTGCCTTCCCTCACTCTGCCCTACCAACATGGCAGATTTCCTCATCTCACAAGTCCTGCTTGCTGCTGCTGCTGCCTCTCATCCCAACGCCTTCCTACCCCATACATTGTCTATATGAACTCAATTTTTTTTCCAGTACGTGGTGGTTTCTGCTGAAATAGACTTGTTGATTCCTTAGAATGGCAAAAGGGCATCATGGCAAAATACGATCTGTTTTTTGCCTACCAGAAGAGAGGGAAGAGTGATACCCCAACAGCATGCATTGCATGGCAGCAAGGAAAAGTGGTGACAAGAGAGATCTCCAAAATAGTGGCTGCAGTCTGACCCTTGCACTTTCTGATGCTACTCTCGGTGTATTTGGTGCTACTTTGGACAACGACTCCATGACACCCCTTCAGTTTGCTTTTTGCTCATGACTGACTGCGTGTCCTTCTTCCTCCCTTACTCTTAGGATTCTTTTAATCACTAATTTCATTTTGAATACTCATTGGGACTGTGCTTTCTCCAGACTGGAGAGAAAACTGCGAGCTGGATCCCTCACAGGGCAAGACAGGTTGGGATTTTAGGGGGTTGCCTGGAGAGGCTGATGAAGAAGGAAGAGGGTGGTTATCAGTACATCTCTGGAGTATAACACCACTGCTTGGAATGGGAGGGGGAAACTGTTTTGTTTAAATGATGGAGGATTTCTGCTTTGTCGGGTGTACTTCTATGTCTGCTGCCCTGACTGACAGAGCCATATGTTGGCTAGTACCGCATGTAACATCTGCTCTCTTGGCAGAAACTACATAACCTTCTGTTCCTCCTTAACTAATATGCACATAAACGTAATCACCAGAGGCCAGTACCTGGGACCAAGCAGAATTATGCATTTAATATATTGAGGTTATGTGCCAGTGCATGCAACCTATTAAGACAGGCTTGAGTAAAGGTAAAAGGAACCAGGCATGACTAAACAATAAGGAAGAGATGTTATTAGAAGCAAGAAGGTAACCTTCAAAACGCTGAAGTAATATCCAAATGGAGAAAATAGAAAAACTCATAAATTCTGGCTGATAACATATAAAAATAAAATTAAGCAGACCAAAAAAAAAAAAAAGCTACTAAAGGACAGCACTAAACCCTTCTTCAAACATATCAAGAAGCTCATCAGAGTCTGTAGGGCTGATCAATGATGAGGGTATAAAAGAAGCACTACAGAGAGCAGAAGGCCCTTTCAGAGAAGAAATTGATGTTCACTGTGGAAGAAACTAGGAAAACCCACATGTCAGAACACTTTTCCAGAAGAGCATCTGTCTGAAACTGAAATGACTGTAAAACTAACATATCACCAGTACTACAAGTTATTTCATCCAATGGTTCTAAGAAGACTTATCATAGTCTGTAACTGCTCACTGTAGTCCTTGAGGACTGGAGTGTGGCAAATAGATACCAGCTGTAAAATAGTTTTCAGAGGGAATCAAGGGGTCTATGGAATTATGCATCAGGCCTCTGGGAAAATTTGTGGAAACTGTAATAAAGGGCAGAATGAGTGGTTACCTGGGTTCATACAAGCTACCTCGTAAGAGGCAGTGTGGCTTCAGTAAAGGGAAGTCCTACTTTACAATCCTTTTTTTGAAGGGTGTCAGCAAATATTTGGACAAAAACAGCCAAGTTGATCTGATCTGCTTGGACTTTTGAAGAGTTTTGACAGTACCATCATCAATGGTTTCCAAGGTAACGTAGTAGCCATAAGATTAAATAAAAGGTCCTTTTACGGGCAGATAGCAGGTTACAAGTTAGGAAAGAGAGGAAAGGAGGGCTGGTTACTTATTACCACTGGAGTTTCCCAGAGCTCTGAGCTGGATTCTGTGTTGTTCATTATACTTTTAAGTATAATGGATGGAAAAGAAGTGAGCAGTGAGGTGAGAAAGTTTGCTGGTGGGGTATGAAAGTTGTGATAAGAAGATATTCAGGATAGTAAGGACAAAGGCAAACTATGAAGGACCACAAGAGGCCTTTGTAAGACAGAGTGACTAAGAAATATGTGTGGAAAAACACCCCTAGCTTCACATATAAGCTAGCTTTCACATGTAAGCAATGGACTCCGGGCATTTGGAAGTAAAGTGTTTATGATATGCATAACTTGTGAAACCATCAGAAAACCAAACCAAATATTAGAATTTATTGGGTAAGAAAAATAAATCCATGGTTTGCCTACAACTTGTATATGAGTATGGAATTCTGTATGGAATATAGATTATACTGCTTATATGATGTGAACATAGATTCATCTATTTATACATTCTGTATATGTATTCATATATGTTCTCTATGTACATGATGGAATTAGAATATGGAATTCTGTATGTTCTATATTTCTATATGGCATAGAAAGGGTGGAAAGGAATTCACTTCGGCATTTCTTCAGATATAAAAATGAGAGGCCATCAAATGTAGCTAATAGAAGCTGATTTCAATGCCAGCAAAAGGAGATGAATTTGTGCAGCTCCTTGCCAAATGGTTTTATGGATGAAAAAGGCTTCAAGGGGAGACTGCAGAAGTAGTTAAAAGAGAGATTCACTCACGGGTGTTTAATAAAAAAACCACTTGGGAAAAACCCTGACCTGAGAATAGTCACATTTTGACTATTCATGTACACTTGCCCTGTTCTTGTTCTTCCTTAGGCTCATGGCTACTCATAGCAACAGGATGCTGAGCTAGGTGGACTTGTGTTCTGAACCAGTATGAACATTTGCATGTTCTAACAAACATACCTGGAGAGCATGTATGTGAAACTTGGGGAGATGGGCTGACAGCAGGGTACTGTCTTCTCTGCATGGGCTGTGAATTGAACTAGCTGTGGACCCTTAGCTGGGCATTCTCTGAGAACAATAACGCCTCAATGTTAGAGATCTGTCTCTGGGATCTCACCTGCCACACAGCTAGATCCATAACTACAGTCATGAATAAGTCTTCTATGTGGCTGCAGAGGGCTCCTTATCTTAGATAAGACATTCCTGAGGTTTTCTCTTCTTTTATGCCTTCTGTTCAGCTGTTCTGCTAATGTGATCATGACCAGCTCCCATGAGATCTTGTTGGAGTGGCTGTCCCCAAAACAATTTCCAGATATTTACAGATACTACTAAGGCTTATATACTTGGGGGCCAAACAGATTGCATGTTGATACCAGACATTTTTCACTGTCAAGGTCTTAAAAATTTTGCAGCTCATTAACTACAGCTAACAGAAGGGTGTTAAGTTGAAGCAGAGTGGTGTCAAGATATGAGGCATACTGAGGGATAGGTGGGGCTGCTCCATATGATGGAACAACTTTATAGGACTAAGAGTAGGCCAATTTAAGTGACTTGTGCATATTTTACATCCAAACTGCTTACAGGAATTAGGTTCAAACTAAAACTCCTCTAGTTGTATGTTAATTCCTTACCAGGCCAGCTGTCTTGTCATGCTAGATTCAGGCTTATGTGAACCAGCACACGAGGAATACAGGCAAGGCATGCAAATTCAGGTCCAACCTAACATGACACTACAGACATAGCTCAAGAGTGCCTGTGCTTCCCCCTGCATGTGTTGTTATGTAAAAGTTAGCCCAAATCTGACTGCTGCATCATAAAGCCATCTATAGCCCCTGGAATTGCTATAGCTGGGTAGGGTGATATATCTGTTCTTTCTTCACAAAAAAAAAAAATACAATTTAAGAGCAGCTAGCATGGCTTTACCACAGATACCTGGCTGCTTTCAATGATGAGATTACTGCTTTGGGGATGAGAGATGAGCAATGGATATTGGTTATTTTGACTTTAGCAAGACTATCAAGACCATCTTTGATTGTATCCTTGTAACTGCACTTAAGAGAGATGGACAGGATGGGTGGACTACAAGATTGATGAAAAAATGACTGGACCATCAGGCCCAAAGAGTTCTGGTTAGTAGCTGAAAGTCTAACTGGCAGCCAGTTAGGAGTGGTATTCCTCTGAGTTAGATACTGAATGTGGTACTATTTAACTTCTTCACTAGTGACCTGAATGATGAGATGGAATGCATCCTCACTTTGGGGAGAAGTTGGTGTGCTGGAGGGCAGGGCAGCTATTCAGAGGGATTTCAACAGGCTAGAGAAACAGCCTGACAGAAATCTATTGATGTTCAAAAAGGCAAGTAAAAAAAAAAAGAGGCAAGTGAAAAAAAAGGCAAGTAAAGGCCATCTAAAGCTCTATTGGGGCTTGAAAAATACTATGCCACCATACAATTTGGGTACCATCAGGCTAGAAGGCAGTCTTTCAGAAAAGGACCCGGGGGTCATGGTGAACAACCTGAACTCGAGCCAGCACTGTGTCCTTGCACCAACAAAGGCTAACAGCATGTTGGGCTGCATGAGTAAGCGTGTAGCCAGCACACCAGGGAGAGTGGCTATTCCCTGTGAACTCAAGAGGCTGCGTCTGGAATATTGTGTACAGTTTTGGACTCCCAAATACCAGAAACATTAGCATACTAGAGCAAGTCCAGTGCAGGAGCACAAAGCTAACTAGGAGGCTGCAGCCTGTGACACTTGAGTAGAGGCTGAGAGAAATGGGTTTGTTCAGTCTGAAGAAAAGGCTAATGGGATCTAATTGTTGCCTACAACTTCCTAGCGGGTGGTTACAGAGTGATCTTCTTGGAGGTCCACCACAAAAGGAAAAGGGGCAATGGACATAAATTGCATGAAAAAATTCTTATTCACCATTGTAAAAAAACCCCAAAACATAGAATCATAGAATGGTTTGGTTTGGAAGGGACACTTGAAGATCGTTTGGTCCGGCCCCCCTGCCACAGGCAGAGACATTTTCAACTAGATCAGGTTACTCAAAGCTCCGCCCAGCCTGATGCTGTAACAGATTGTTTAGGGAGGGAGGTTGCAGATACGTAAAACTTGACTGGGGAAGGCACTGAGCATCTAACATTTCAGTTAGCCCTGCTTTGAGCATGGGATTCAGCTTGATGACCTCCCAAATTCAATCTAGGCTATTTTACGCTTCTGTGATTCCAAGTGGTTTATAGCATATATGTCACACTTAAATCTTCAAACCAGAGATTTGCTGAGATATATAATGATTCTGCATACTGACTGCAGAATGTATATGTAACCCATTGTGAGGAAGTTTGTTTCATGATATACATCAGCTCATCTTTTACTAGAGAATAATAACCAGATCATCAGAGTTAGTAACTATCAGCAACAGTGACTGGTGTCCTTCGAATCTCATAATTTCCAGTGCTGGGTGAAGAAGAAAGTTAATACATCCTACAAAAATTATTACTTAAACTTTTATTTAATTAAGAAAGTTAAAAATGAAACACAACAAAAATCTCACAATCTAAAATAAAATTGCATAACAGAAAAACTTAATGATATCTTTAGTTAAATTGTTTGAGTTAAAAGCATGTCATTCTTTGTTTGAACCCTGAAGCAAGTAGTTATTAATGCCCCAGAGAAAACTCTGGTTTTATTTACATACTCTGTTTTGGAGGACAAGGTACAGCAGCTATGATATAGCAAAATCAGAATGCCTCTGTGAACATACCAGGGGAAACCAATATGAATTGTGGAGTAAAAATGCCTTCCATTCCAGCTAAGCAGCAGATTGTCTAGAACTTAGTTACATCACAGATAATTCTGTGATTCTTTTTTAGCGCTTAAATCCAAGAGTGCTGTTATTGCAGGAGGATCACTAGAATAAGGCAAAAATCCTTACTGTAACCGATTTGCATAAGTACCCCTAACAGTGGACGCAGAGGAGTAGACCACTCACATCCTTCTTTTAAATATCAGCGGCTATTGATGTTGGTCAGCTGTGTATATAGTATGCCAGAAGAACAAACATAAAGAGTATTATTGACTGAAAATATTTTACCCTTGCTTTGTTTATAGCAGGCAAGTTCTACCTGGAAGATCAGGTAAAAGACACATTTGTTCTTCAGTTCAACTCACTGGCTAATCCTCTTCCACATACATTGACAATGAGTTTAAGTGTCTTCAGCCGTCCAAGAAAGTCTTCATTTTACTAAATGTAAACACTTACAGTGCAGACAGCTCCCTTTAAATGAGTTTGCCTAATTACCTTTATTTTCAATGAAGAAAACCAAATGCTTATAGTACACCATTTATCTCATTCTAAGGTAGACATCTAAAATAGGTCAGGTGAATCATGCCTTAGAAGAGGCTCTTTCTCTCCATTGCATATAAATGGAGTCTGGCATGACCAGCTCAGAAGGGTACGCTGCGTATGTCTAAAGTTAGGTGAGAGGAATCCCATCCCACCTGTTTGTACACTTAATAAAGGCAGAGTACCAATACAGTCTAAAAATGAATGAACTGTCCCCAGGCTTTCAAACAAGTAACAACTGTTTTAATCTTGAGCAATTCAGCTCTTAATTTAGGGTTTAATTCAGCTGCCATTGAAGTCAATAGTTGTATGTTTTAAGGGGAATTTAATGAGACCTGTCAATTATTTTTGTTTACTTTCTCATCAAGGATACTTAACTAAATTTGATGAGAAATGGATACCTAATGCTTAATGAGAAAGGATATTCTATAAATATGGGTTATACTTTGAACAGGATTTTTTTGTAAATTAGGTTTGTTGGTTTTTTTTTCCATCCTTTATACTAAATATCTGAGCACTATAGAGAAATCCTTAGTGATAAGTGTATTTAATAATTCTAATACAAGTAACATCAGAAAGTACAGATGTTGTTTCCTTCCAGAAGATGATCAGCCCTTTAATTAATACCTGTAATACATTAAACAAAGTCCAGCAGGATGTTATTGCTCTGTTTAAGTGAAGACTCTAACTGCTTTGCGCTGCCGGTTTTGCAGAGCTCCCCAGTGCTGGACCCCAGATAACAACAGTCATACAGGACTATTTATAACACTGAGTACAATGGAGTTGTAGTTGGAAAATCTGATAAAAACTTTATGAGCTTATTATAGGTGATGAAAATGAACCGCTATCTAAAAGAAACCATGGAAGAGTTACTATGTAGCCTGGGTGTAATCCAGTCCTGATATCAATGGGGGGAACTGGAACAGGTCGCCCAGAGAGGTGGTGGATGCCCCATCCCTGGAAACATTCCAGGCCAGGTTGGACGGGGCTCTGAGCAACTTGATCTGGCTGGAGATGTCCCTGCTTCTTGCAGGGGGTTGGACCACATGGCCTTTAAAGGTCCTTTCCAACCCAAACCATTCTGTGATTTTATGAATTGAGGAAATGGTGGGCGTGCACTTACATGACTGTGACCGTGAGATGTAACCAGGAGCCTCTGCTGGCACTAATGGGAGAGGTGAAGCCAAATGATTTGTTCTCTTTCCTCCTTGCTGAATTTATGCTAAATATCTAACTGGCTTCACAGTTCATTAATTTGCATGTGCAAGTGGTACAGAGGTCTTGAGAGAGGGAGTTCTGTTAAAGGAAGGAGTTAGCATCTGAGAGAGATTAACAAACTCTAGAGTTAGACTAAACTCTAAACTTCTGTTTTCTAATTCTGAAAGCCAGATTCTGAAGCCAGAACACTACCAGGAGCTGTGTGAGCAGTGTGAGAGAGAAGGCTGTCTTTTCCTTGGCTCTGAGAACTGTGCATTACAGGTTCCTCAGTCAGCCCCTGTCTGACAACCCTGGTGCAAAGGCAAAAGAAGTCAGCCTGAAGGATTTTTTAAAACATATTAAAAACTGAAGTAGCAACTCTGTGTATTAATAACAGAATTAAATTAAAAGAACTGGATTGGTATGGGAGTGGCTGAAGGCAAAGGACTCTCCAGTGCATCTGGTAGTAAAAACCAGGATTTAACTAGATAGGGGAATATAAGCAGCTTTGAGAGGTTAGAAGCAAACAATGACGCAAAATCAAATGCTTTTATTTTTATTTTCCCTACCCTGTTCTTGTGGCATGAGATTTTTGCTAAACAAGCAGTTCTTCTGTAGACTAGCTCTGCTGTGCCATTCCTAGCTTTCATCCACTTAACGCCCTTGATTGCAGCACCAAATCCAGCCACTTGTGAACAGCAGGTCTGTGTAAGCGTGTCAGGGACTACTGAAGATGATAGCATGTAATGCTAATAGGGTAACTCCAGCACCTTTGGTGCTCTCCTCCTGGGTAAATCTGTGCTTGAATTACTCTAATTGTGTCAACCTGTACTTAAGAAAATTTGGTGCAGACGAACTGAAACTCTGGGTCCTGAAGGGATGCAGAATTAAGAAATCTTTCCTGTTCCAATTGAATTAACTACAGCAGTCGTTTTCCTGCAAATTATCACTTTGTTAATTAACTTGCAGACTTTATATTTCATACTGAAAGAATAATGAAGTTTGTGTGCATTAAAAGTGACAGTGATATGTAATCTAATAGGTTTTTTATGAGGAATGATGAAAAACAGATAAATTGTATCAGTAATTCACAGGGAAGGTGTTAGAAGCTGCATATATATATATTGATATAACCACAGCATTTTCTGGTAACTTTTGGTATGGTGACATGCTGGAGAATTTGTATATGACCTCATTTTCCTGTAATACCATCCATAAATTTTGTCTTATACAGGTCTGTTTCATCAGATGACAGAATTACACACAGGTTTTATAACACTATAAAGATAGGATGAGTTTCACTTTCTCAATTACTAGCACAAAAATTCTAGTAAAAGCATTTTGATGGCACAAGAGCTGTCAAAATGACTTGTTCAGTTTTAGCTTCTTATTTTATTTACCAGCTCACATGAACTACGCAGATGCCTCTTTTTTCAAGAGCAAATGAAAAATACAGCCTTAGTAACAGCTGGGATTCATCTGAAATTCATATATTCAGTAAACAGTCGTGTTAATCTACTTTGCTGGATTGGACTGTGGAAATGTTGCCACATGATCAGCATGCAACAGGCATTACCAAATTAGTAAAATTTCACAATAATGATTTTGTGCCACATGTGGCATGGATACTGGTTAACTTGCAAAGACTTGCCTAATCTGCAGGTCCTTTGATACCAATCCTACTGCACTATGGGGATCCTCACATAGTGGTGCTGGTAGACCTGACAGCCTGGTTTTGAGATCAGTCGCTGCCCCAGGAAACAGAAAATGGCACTGTTAGGACTGGCTGCCTTAATCTGGTTGGATTGACTCCCTAGGTGTCTTAGCACGTTGAAAAGCAACATGTTGCATTACCTGGGTGACACATTATTACTCAGCAATAGCAGCAGCTGCCAGCAGCAGTAGAAGCAGCAGTACGGCTCCCACACAAACAAATAATTAATCCAGAGGGAGTTAGGAGCTGCCTGTCACCCCTAACTTCTCTCCCCTGTATGGGCAGCTTCTGGTGATGGCAGCTACTTTTTGTATGATCTCAAGAATAATGTTGTTAGCAGCTGGACTTGCTGCCCTGGGGATGGGAAGAATAGTAACAAAAAACCCAGTCTGTGTATCTAAGGAGGAGCTGAATTCTGCCACCGAGAACAGCAAAAATTTTTCCCTCTCTCCTTAATTTCCTTGGCACTGTGATGCTTGGGAAAAAGATGCTCAAAAAGAAGGCAGAAATAATTCTATGCCTTTACAATCAACCTTTGTAATGGATGATTAGATCAGAGTAGCAAAAATACTTTTTCATGCAAACACCTCCTCATTCAACATAAGGAGCAAAACCAGTTCTTCCTCCGTGCCCTGATGGTGACACTTTAACTTGTTTTCCATCAGCCCTGGTGACAAAGAACAGATCTCTATTAATTTAGGGCAACAAAAAGACTTTGTCAGCCAAGACCAAGGTAGTTTGAAAGCTGTGGGGGACTGACCCTGGCCAGCAGCTGAGCCCCCACCTGGTCTCCTGCTCTCTCCCTCCGAAGAGGGATGGGGGAGAGAGTTGGAATAGCAAAAGCTGAAAACTCATGGATCGAGATAAAGACAGTTTGATAGGTGAGGCAAAGCTGCATGTGCAAGTAAAGCAAAATAAGGAACTAATTCACTGCTTCCTATTGGCAGGCAGATGTCCAGCCACTTCCTGGGAAGCAGGAGCTCTGCAAGTAATAACACTTACTCGGGAAGACAAATGCTTTAACCACAAATATTGCCTTTCCTCCTCCTTTCCTTGAGATTTTATTGATTAGCACAATGTCATATGGCATGGAATATCTCTTCGGTCAGCCAGGGTTGCTGTCTTCGTTGTGTCCTCTCCCAGCTTCTTGAGCACCACTAGCCTACTTGCTGAGGGGGAAGAATGGGAAAAGAAAAAAACCCAACCCTTGACGCTGTGCAAACGCTGCTCAGCAACATCCAAAACACTGGTGTACTATCAACACTCTTTCAGTCACAAATGCAAAACACAGCAGGGTATGGACTGCTATGAAGAAAGTTAACTCCATCCCAGCCAGACCCAGTACAAGTGCTGATCCTGTTCTGCTGCTGCTGGAGCAAAGTCATCATGGGAGAAGAGGAACATCTGTGCTGGAAGATGTACCTACAGGGGAGCCTGATGTGTCTGGGGATGGCTATGTAGGTTGTATGTCAACCTACAGATCAATTAAAAATCCATAACATGTTAGATGTCTGATTGATGCTTATCTGGGAGAGATGCATACTGTTACAGCCCATGTTTTCTCCTATTCTCAAACCGAATAAATTATAATTGTATCTATGCATATGTTTTGTCTGTATTTCAAATTCAAGCCATCAAGCACCACAGCTTGATGGACCCAGGCTGGATTCCGCTGCTGGATAAACGCGTGGAGGAAGCCGACAGCGAAGCACAAGGCCAAGGGTGTGGGGAGGAGCCCAGCCTGGAGCATGGCTTCAGAGGTGGGGCCGACGCAGAGGTGTTTGGGACAGGACCAGGAGTGGCTCCACTGCAGGGGTGTAGGGAGGGGTGCGGCCCCAGGCACGGCTCCAGAGGTGAGGTAGGCACGAAGACATGAGGTCCAGGGTGGGGTGGGAGAGCAGTGTGTCCGGGCAAAATGCCCAGGTCCTGGCTCTGTGCCTGGAAAATGCTAAAAGAGGAAACCAGGAAAGGACCTACTGAATGACCTTCCTACCTGGGAAACCTAATTTTGGCTCCAGCATGGGCTGTGGTGATACCTTGCTGGTGCATGAGATGATGGAAGCAACGGCAAGGGCCAAGGGTGAAACAAAACAGGCTCTGAGAAAGGCAAATGAGAGATTGAGTAAAAGATTAGGAAAATTCTGACTGAGCTTAGAGTCTGAAGAGACAGAAAAATGTTAAATTGGAACCTGCAGCATCCAGACACAACAATCATCAGCATCGTTAACTAGGAGAGGGGGCAGGAGAAACTCATGAAAAGGATGGTGAGACAGCTGTGGAGAGTCTCACAGATCACTTGCACAGAGAGGCAATGCCTAATCTGACAAAGCCTACTAGTGGGTAGTTGACCAGGCAATATATTTGGAATAACTCTGAACTGCGAGAATACTTTTGACTAGGTCATTGATTTGTGTCATGAAGGTAAAATATTATTGACCTAGTTGCAGTAGGCTTCAGCTCCACTCTAGTGAATGATCAAACCAGAGCGACTCCTAGAATGAGGAAAGGGAAGCATGCTGATTTTGTTGCATGAGAATCAGACTGTGTGAGTGTATGAAAGCAACTGGAATGCTGGAAAGAGCATTGGAGAGCACTAGTACTGTGATGTGAAGGGAAACCCAAAAGAAGGAGTAAGTTTTAGTCAATGGCTTACAGCCTTCTTCAAATCTTTTCTTGGATTTTAAATTCACATTACTTAATGACATATAATTCTCTATTATCACTGTCAGGAATTATATAATTCTCATTTAACAGAAAATAGTAAACATTGAATTTGTGTTCATGTCATGCCTGTCTTCCACTACAGGAATAAAACAAACAGTAAAATCTGGTACTTGTGATTCTATATGGATGAGAAATTCTGAACTCAGACCTATCTGGAAATAGAACTAGGCTTCTGAATTGGAAGTTACCCTCCTGCTGTTGTGTGCTGTTTCTGTAGTTAGGAAACAGGACTTTGGATAGATGATTTGGAAAACCAGGATATGCAAAGAGAGAATGGATATTTTTCTTCCAGTGAAAACAATCCAACAAAATAGTCTGAATACTGTCTAGCTGCTTGGATTAAATACAGTTTATATATACTGAGGTATTTGCAAACTGGATGAGTAACTTTGTTAAACGGGGATCTGCTTAACCATATACTTAATATCAATAATTTGTTAGTAACTTTATGAAATAAGATCTTGCTCCAGTGCAAAGTGATTATAAATTGGAGGCATTGTTAATAACAATGCTAGCATATTATGTTCATCTGGTGATAATGTAAATGATTGTTCAAAGTACAAAGCAATGGAGCCATTGAGGATTTTTCTTATCTTCTGTCTATTCTTCAGTCCCTGGAATATTACTGTTATTTTCCACCCACTTCTCCTAAGTTGTCTTCCTGACAAAAAGATAAACTCCATCTTTCCAGTGCAACTGCATATTATTTTACAGTAATGCTGGATTTCTTGATGATCTGAATCTCTTTATTCAGTGTTCTTTGAGTCAAATTGCTGGCGGGAGTTTTTTTCTGTATCTGTGGGAACAGTTTGTTTCTTTGTCACTATTACATAGAAGCCTTTGCAGAAGACTGATGACATCAATTCATCTCACTAAATGTGATATCAGTGCAGGTATCCATTTAAACATTTGTGAATGATGTAACTCCACCAGCTGTAGAGCTGCCATATAACAGTCTACCTATCCTAGTATGTAGCTATGCTATGGGTGTTATAAGCGGCAACAAGGCAAAAAACTACAATGGTATGTGAGAAATTACAGTGCAACTTCATCGCTCTAATTGGAAGCTCTTGGAAGACCAAAACGACAATTACTAAATAAGTGCACAAATATTTGTAAAATGATGTAAAATTAGCATATGTCTCAGGTTTTGAAGGATCCATTTTAGGAAAGCAAAAGTTGGTTTTGTTTATTTTGAAACTCAAGAGAAGAGGGGAACTCATATGTCACCAATTTTCATCTCATATGTTGCAAAATTGGGCCTTGAGTCAGAAGAAAGGTCTCTAAAGGCATGCAAATATATATGATATAAACAAACACAGCTTCTATATCTGCACTCTTCACTGAAAAGCTGCTCATGTTGAATTCTATATGAGAAACTACTTTAATGCTGATATCTTGATAACTGTCAGTAGGAGCCTTCTACCTTTTGGAGACCATCCAGCCTGTTAAGTACTTTCCCAACTTGCTTTTAAAGGCTACATTATGGTAGTAAAATGAAAATCTCAAATGTGTCTGGGTTTTATTCCTCTCTTGTCATAATCTGTTCTTCTTCTTTTCATTGTTTCTAGATTTACACGCTGCAGAGGTAAAATGATGTGGTTAAGTGATCAGAGTAATAAACTGTGAGCTTATGTTCAGATAATCATCTCCTACTGCAGAAGAAAGTAATGAAGTAAATCCAAGATATTTATTTTTAAGTAAATTTAAACCATTATTGGTTGATCCTAGACCACAGAATATGAATGAAAATTAAGCTTCAAGGTTTCCAGGACAGCTTCCATCTATCCAGTAAAAAGGTAATCCAACACAGGAATGGCAACTGAGACCATTAAGATACTTCAAAATTAATTTACTATAAATGCTTCTTGCACATTTAAGCTGCTATAGACAACAGAAATGGTGATAAATTTACAGCAAGGACTGTTAAAAATCTGCAGCTCATCAGAAACTTATCTGTTCACAAGAGTTTAATATTCTGAGTATGGCCTCCTCCTGACGACTGTTAGGAAGCGCAGAAGAGTGGCTGTGAATCCCTGCTCCTCCACGCTCCCCTGCAGCGCTGTGCTGAGCTGTTGAGGAGCTGGGGAATGGCGTTGAGTTTAAACATCCCATTACTATGCTGGCAAGCACGGTTTGAGGCCAGATACTGTGAGGAACCATTTGCCAGAACTCTTCAGATAAATGCCTTGCACATCACATCAGCACAAACAGAGATGATTTGATAGTTCATAATGTGGTTGGCCTGTAATTCCTGTAAAAGATACAATTAACTATGTCTATCACAGGATTTAGAAAGGCTTTTCTGTCTTTCTAGAAAGAGTATGTTTTTCAACAGCTTATTTTTCACTACTTTTTTTTTTTTAAATTTGAATGGATGGTCACATACTTCATGAATTACAGTATATCTCCAAGGTCTTTTTTGGGCAAAGCACATTTTTCCAGTTCATACTGGCCAAGAACTGACACAGAATCTTTCATCCTGTACGAGGATTTTTGGGGGCCTAAAAAATGCAGTTGCCTCTTCCGACCTGTAGCAGTTGCCTTGCCTGCCTCATAGCCTTGAGGACTGTGAACAGCTTTCAAAAATCTATCTGTGACACCGATCTGTCTTTCACGTTGCATTTGTTGCCCATCGAACCCCTCCCTGGAGCCCCAGTAATTGGATTCATTGCAGACAGGCACTCGCCAACAGGAAGTTTCGAGTTAACATTACTGCAAGGAATGGGGTGGAGTGATTGGAATGAAGATGCAAAATAGTTGCTATCAAGAGCGAGGATCAAAGAGAAGGTGATGAATGGGCGGTTTTGGTTGTTATTGCTTTTGAAAGGTGACTAAATGGAAGACAAAGCGAAACATACAGACAGTTGTGAGTAAATTAAAGCTACTGGTCTGGATTCTCAATCCATCAAGTTGACTCCTGCTCAGTCCACCAAGTTCACTCATGCTGCACAGTTTAAAACAACATCACATTAGGGAAAAGAAATCTTTTTCTTCTCTACCAGAACATAAATAATGACACAAATGCCCCTTCCTTTTTCCTAAATTTAAACTGAAATATCTCCCTCTGGATCCTGGGTTTTCTCCTCTTTTCTTTAGTTTCTTTTCAAGCACGTGTTTTTTAAGCAAGACCTGTGTTTTCTGTTATCTTTGTATCTCATTCAATAGCGTAATATGCCCTCTTATGCGGATACGTATTACGCCAATTTTTATGGCACAACAAACAGTAAGCAGGTTTATAATGAAACACAGTAACAATAATAAATGGTAGGAAGAACAGAAGCTTTTTGTCACTCCAAATTTGAATTCATATTTGTTTTTCTCTGAACCCATTGATACTATCCTGAGCACAGAGGCCGTGCCTGATGAATTGTTGCCATGGTGTGCTTCTACCAACACTCAGTGTGATTAGATGTGCTTCTTAGTTTTATTCATCCTTAAAAGGAGCTTCTTTCTTTCCACGTCTGAAGTATTGCAGAGTGAAACTTCAGCCTTATGGATATCTCCAGCAAAACTCCAGTAAGGACTGGATTTCAAGTTTCAGCAGTGTTTGAGTTGCTGTGTTTACAGGGACACAAATATTCTGGGTCTTCTTCTAGGAGAAGATAAGCTACTCAGATGCTCTCTGCTTTATTTACCCTTTCTGTGTAGTGAAGGTGCTACTATTTCCTGATGTCAGAAGGCTGTTGAGGGGCCAGATGGTATGGAAAACTCAAAATGACCAATGGAGCTTGATGTGAATGAGTGCATGCAGTTTTCTTCTGTACCAAACGAGGAAAGCCACAGCACAGAATATTTGCTTTACTGACCGGCATGTGGTACAAATTCTTCACAGACCGTTTACAGTCGGGGTGGGGTAGAAAGCCAAGTACTTTTGCTGTTAAAGCTCTACAGGTAGCCATCCAACTGGACAACGTACACAAATACAACATAATGGTATACAGCAATAGCTCTGGGGCTTTTGTTGCTTTTACATTTATTTGCTCCTATTTGTCCCTTATGGGGTAATTTCTAGCTAGATAGCTAGATAGACAGTGAATGCCTAAATAAGAAATAAGAATAATAGAAACAGTCTCTTCATATCACTCAGATTTTATGGGTTGTAAAAATGAACTCAGAGCCCATCTTTGGTACATGTAAAGTTGGGATGGTTGTTCCCCATGTGTATAATTTCACCTTTATTTACATTGAATTTTAATTGCTGTTTTATTACCTAGCCAGTTATTTCAGTCTTCACAGGAAATCCTTTGTCACACCAGAGAGCATACTGTTGGGAGCAGCAGGGCTGCTCTGCAGAGGAAGATGTGCTGGGAGTGCAGAGTGACAGCCAGGCAGGCGGGCACAGTGTCCCAGTGTCCCCCTCACTGACGGGGCACAGTCCCACACTGCCTCCTGAGCAGGGCAAGCTGAGCAGGTCCCGTGGTGGTCACCAAGCTCAGCCACATGCCAGTGAGTGCCAGACACATGTCTGTGGTGAGCCAAGGTCCAAGGTCAAACCAGGGAGTCATCTCACTGCGTCAGGGTTTGTGTCCAGATCAGTGAGGTGCACGGCCAGGCACAGGGAGACTCACAACATAGCTCAGACAAGGAGCAGTACTAAGGTTTTGTCTCCTCACTCCTAACTCCATTTTCAGATCACTTCCAAAAGTGATTAAAATCATGGGCCAGAAAAAACCCTACAGATTTCCAGTGGTGCTTTCCCTTTGCTCTTCAAAGTATTTATTTATGCAAGAGGCACTTTTAAACGTAGCTTAAATATTGTTCAGGCACAGTTGATCTGTTCCTTTGTGAGCAAAATAGGAGACTGCCAAGTAACATCTGCACAGATAAGTGCTGACAGTTGCATGGTTATCCACGTCCCCTCTGGAAGCCGTGAGCCGGAGCTCTGATGGGAAGTTTATGCTGCCAAACTCTACTGAGCAGCACAGCCTGTTAGCTTAGACTGAGCGGCTCTGGCTGTCAAGCTCCTGAATTTGGCAGGAACCAATCTTCTGTAGAGTTGTGCAGAGCTCTTATGGGGTTTTTCGTTTGTTTGTTTTTATGAGTCGTTAAACCTGTATAATTTAAATCTGAAATAGAGATGCTAATGCTAATTTCATTAAAGGATACTGAACATTTTGTAAACCGGATCCAAAAAATAGCCACTGAAAGATTTGTTTAGGCTTTAAATTTGCCTGTGAATCAACCACATCTGCTGAAACAACCTGTTTCCTGAGTGTTATTGTTGACGCTAAAATGGTTTAAAGGATTGCTAAATGAAGTGAAACTGGAACACTAATCTGCTGAGAGGCTCCGCGAAGCCTTTTATGTCCATGTTTTCACATGCCTCTTATTGAGTCTTTACATTTGGTGCACATTAAACTCTGGGGAGGGATGTGGGACAGTCAGTTCCAGCTTGTAGGCACTTAAATGTTGTGTCTACATGTCATGCTCCCATTATAGTGAGTGGAGATCTATACAGCTAATGGACTCTAGAGGGGTATTCAGATGACTGAATGATATGTCTCTTTCAAAAAGAACCAAATAGCTCTACAGTTTCCAGTGGGATTAAACATAAGCATCTTGTGCCTTAGGGTAAAAAAGCATCTGCACAAGGCTGGCAGATATGACATGAGGAGATCTGGGCATATGAGAGATCTGTGCTGCAGCTCCAGCAGGATGCCTTACAGCATCTCAGATGGCAACAGAGCAACTGAACCAAGGCCCTCCATTTAGATGCCTATATGTATATCAAAGCATTTGACACTATCCCACATGACATCCTTCTCTCTAAACTGAAGAGAGATGTATTTGACAGATGGACTCAGTGGATATGGAATTGGCTGGATGACCACACTCAGAGAGTAGTGGTCAATGGCTCAATGTCCAAGTGGAGACCAGTGATGAGTTGCATTCCTCAAGGATCAGTATTGGGACTGGCTCTGTTTAACATCTTTGTCGGCGACATGGACAGTGGGATAGAGTGCACGCTCAGCAAGTTTGCCAATGACATCAAGCTGTGGGGTGCAGTCAACACACTGGAGGGAAGAGATGCCATCCACAGGGACCTTGATGGGCTTGAGAGGTGAGCCTGTGCAAACCTCATGAAGTTCAACCAGGCCAAGTGCAAGGTCCTGAGCAAGGGACAATCCCAGGTACAGATAAAGGTTGGGTGGAGAATGGATTGAGAGCAGCCCTGAGGAGAAGGACTTGCGGGTGTTGATTGATGAGAAGCTCAACATGAGCCAACAATGTGTGCTTGCAGCCCAGAAAGCCAATCACATCCTGGGCTGCATCGAAAGAAGTGTGGCCAGCAGGTTGAGGGAGGTGATTCTGCCTCTCTACTCTGCTCTTGTGAGATCCCACCTGCAGTACTGCATCCAGTTCTGGAGCCCCCAACATAAGAAGGATCTGTTCTAGTGAGTCCAGAGGAGGGCCACAAAGATGATGAGAGGGCTGGAGCACCTCTCCTATAAGGGCAGGCTGAGAAAGCTGGAATTGTTAAGCCTGGAGAAGAGAAGGCTTTAGGGAGACCTGATAGCGGCCTTCCAGTACCTAAAGGGGGCTTATAAGAAATATGGGGAGAAACTCTTTAGTAGGGCCTGTTGTGATAGCAGGAGAGGTAATGGTTTTAAAATAGAGGGAGATAGATTTGGACTGAATATAAAGAAAAATTTTTTTACAATGAGGGCGGTGGAACACCAAAACAGGTTGCCTAGAGAGGTAGTGGATGCCCCATCCCTGGAAACATTCAAGGCCAGGTTGGATGAGGCTCTGAGCAACCTGATCTGGTTGGAGATGTCCCTACTCCTTGCAGGGGCGTTGGACTAGATGACCTTTGAAGGTCCCTTCCAATCCAAACCATTCTGTGATTCTATGTATATACCTACAGTCTGGAGCTCAATCCCACCTCTGGTATTTAACTGTTAAGAAATGTTAAATTATTATGTAGGTTTGTCTAAAGAAAGTATCCAGAATCTCCCATAAAAAAGTTTGTTTTTTTTTTCTTAACAGTGTTCCCGGTTTTGCTTTTTTCCTATGTTCTTACACACACTCCATCCATCAGTAGGGAACTGTAGACAAATCTGCACAACTTCATCACCACATTGCTCCCCTGAAAGAAAATCTTGTACTTTTTCCTGTCTCCATTTTTTTAGAATGCTGTGATCGCTCTGGTTTTTGGAGGCCGCACACAGCTATCCATGACGGTATGGATACATGCTACAGTGACAGTATCATTTTCACCTGAGTCTTGACAACACCTTCTACTTGAGAAATCTGGTACAACTGAAATAATAAAGCATGAAGACAAATTTATTTTTTATGTGACTTTGCAGTTACATATGGAATAAAATTGGTTTGACAACTTTACAGTTTGTGCAGCTGTTGCCTGTATGGGCCCCCACTTGATTCCTACCAAAGCACAAGTACAGGGATTGTCAGCAGGAACGATTCAATGGTATGGACATGGGCATAGGTTCAGCCTCACTTCTATCAGCGTAAACAGGTATTACCAGGGGAGTTTATGTTCAGCTTCCTTTTGCCTTCCCACACTGCCATTCTGTGACTGATTCCCAGGCCATGTCTCTTCTCTAAAATTGGTCTCATGACCCATTACTATCACATATGGCTCTAATGAGTATATTTTAAACAAAATTTGATTTCTACAGCCAGAAATATGCAGATAGATAAGACAGGTTGGGTGGATTACACTTCACAGCCACACGAAGAGGTGTTACTAAGTCATTATAAATAGGAGGGAAATGTGCACCTCAGAGTTGAGCAATATGCCTACTGAATAAACTACAGAATCAAAACAATAAATTATGACTCTTTCTCCAAATGCAAGAATAATCAAGCATATAAAACCAAGGATAATAAGGCATAAGTGCCTGCCGCATAAAGGTGCAGGGCCATTTTTTACATATCTGACAAACTAAATACATTGTGCTATGCTAATGAGCTGGGCAAAACAACACATGAACTGTCTCCTGAAATGACTCTGAAATACAAAGAGCCTAACAACAGTGATAAATGCAAGTCCTTTTTTTTCCATAAAGTTATTTTCTAATTAAAGGACAGCATTTAAATGTGTCATTTTCATATTAAGCCTCAGTAACATCATGGTGTATATGATTCTGTTTTTGAAATGGCATTCTCCCAAAATGTGTGATCATCTGAAACGTTAACTAATCTCCTGTAATTTGATTTGTCAACTCTGTATCTGAGTCAGGAAATCAGCTCAGTTTGCGAAAGAACTGTCAAATGTGTTCAAAATTAAACACACATTTATGGAGTTCCCTGAACTGGAATAACCACCCATGCCTTGACACGGTACGCAGATCCTGGCCATCACAAAAAAAAAGCAGGCTTGATTATTTAATGGTTCCTTTTAGGGTGTATCTGTTATGATCACAGTTTATTACTCATTTTTATTTCTACAGGTCTGTTACGGCCTCTAGTGGCTTAGATAAACCTGAACATCATTGTGGTCCTGGCACCAAAAGCTCTAAGTCCAAAGTGCTACAGGGCAAAGTGTAGGGAGCAGAGAGGTGACAGGGCCTGCAGAGCCTAGGTGTGTTTGACAGCTCTGTGAGGGAAAACAAGTTTCAGCAAAACTCATCATATATTTCTTGCAAGATTTGTCATGGTTATAATTTTCAATAAAAACACTTCCATGTGTTTCAATTTTGTATTTGTTTTAACTTCCATCATATGTCTTTAACTAAAAAAAACCCATATCATAACATTTTGAAGAGGTAGATGGTTTTATTTAAAGACTGAAAGTATGACACAGTAAATAATTAATTTTTAAAAACTACTTTCCATTTTATAGGTGGTCACCTTGGCTGACAATCTAAATGAAAACTTTTTCCTCGGCTATGGAAGTGTTCTCTTTGGTCAGGGCTTTCAGCAACACTTTTCCAATGTTCTGGTGGGCTTTCATTGGCAAAAAGTTCATTTTGAGGACCCTGCAGACTAAATAATGAATATTAGAATCACCACCAGCAGTCCTCTAGAACACAAAAAGTCCTTTGCAATTCCAGAAAAAAAATGTGTTTATGTCATCTTATTAAATCCTAAAGCATTCTGTTGTCATCCAATATCATCCAATGCATCCTGACCAACAATATCTATATTCTTTGGCATTTCTAGAGGCTTGACAACATGGTTTTGCTTCTGATTTTCAAGAAAGTTGGTTAATTTTCCCCCATTGCTGTTTTTCACATACATCAAGTGTTTTTGAAGTATCATGGCACAAAGTTTAATTTTATTAAGTGCAAACTTAAATCTGTCCTTTGGAGGGCAGTTTTCATTTAAACATTTAGTAAGTTGGTTGCTGTCATTGTGATGAACGTAACTGGCATTTAGTCAAATTCCAGGTAATCAAGAGAACAGCAAAGAATAAGTCCTCTCTCCTCCTCCACTTTTCCCAGTCTGTTTCACCCCAGGTTTTAAAAGGATAACAGCTTATAACCTCTGTCTCCTAAAAGAATCTCAATTTGGAAATGTTTTGAAGGACAATTTTAAGAACTGAGGGCTGTTCCCATAGTGGTGGCTACTAAACTGTGCGTGGCCAAAGAGAATGAGTGAAGGACTGCTTTGAAGAGGGACATATTTCTCTCCATGAAGATATCGTTTGTCCTCTCATAGGCTCAGGATTGAAAAAGAAGCAGCTACTTTCTAATATTATTTTATATATGATAGTTGGCTTTTTCAAATTATAAAACTGTTTACCAATGTATAAGGAAAATACTTAATTCCAAAATTTTCTGTGGTAGGAACATTTAAATTCAAATAGCTGTAAGAAATCTTTCAGAATTAACTCTATGTTGCCTACATATGTTTGTATTGCCAAAGTTGCAACCAGTAGTTTGTTCCAAGAGTTTTATGACAGACCATGCATTCATGTTTAGAGTAATAGTATGACTACTTTTTTTCCAGAGCAGAATATATTTTGGAGTGTCTACATAAAACCAAATTCCTGTAATTTATATGCTTGGTAAAAGTGTTTTCATTTTATTACTTTGCCAAGAAAAGCCCATAATGTCATCTGTAAAATCATATTTATTTTATTGTTGGGAAACAGCAGCTCATTACTAAGAGGAAAGTAGAAGCTCTCAATTACACCAGACAATATTCTTGGTCATAACTGACAGTATTTATTCATCTCAACTTACCCATTTGCTCAGACCAGGAATTACTGAAGCAGAGTGTATCTACTGTGTTTTAGAAAATCCAGTTTAACTTTTAACTTTTAAAATTTAGTTTCTTGAGCAACAGCCCATTTATTATAAGGCTACCCAATATAGGAAAACCCAATTCTATGGGTTTTCTTCATTTATTTATCTACCTCCTTCTATTTTGAAACCATTACCCCTAGTCCTGTCACAACAGGCCCTGCTGAAGAGTTTCTTCCCATCTTTCCTGTAGGCCCCCTTGAGGTACTGGTAGGCAGTTATAAGATCTCCCTGGAGCCTCCTCTTCTCCAGGCTGAACAGCCCCAACTCTCTCAGCCTGTCCTCACAGGAGAGGTGCTCCAGCCCTCTCATCATCTTCGTGGCCCTCCTCTGGGCCCACTCCAACAGGTCCATGTCCTTCTTATGTTGGAGGCTCCAGCACTGGATGCAGTACTCCAGGTGGGGTCTCACCAGAGGAGAGCAGACGGGCAGAATCACTTCTCTCAACCTGCTTGCCACGCTTCTTTTGATGCAACCCAGGATGCGGTTTCTTATAGGAACATTACTTATATTAAAAATAAAATTCACAAATCTGACTGCCATTTCTGTAATTTTTTCAAAACAGTCTGAAGTTACATGATAGTACTGCAAATATGACATTAAAGATCCATCCTTTCACTGCGGATGTTTTCAAGCTTCTATGTCTCATTCACAGACACTCAAGCACAATCTTCAGACGCATATTCGCACATGCTTTCTCTCAAATCTCCTGAAGCATAGCAAGTAAGACTTGGAGGATAAGGAGTGGAGTGTCAAGAGCCTCTCAGCTGAGGAATTTCTCCTAGCACTTGGCTGTTTCATTGAGGAAGGCTTTAGTGGTATTTCATTGACATTTTGTATTTCTGGGGTCACTTCCTCTGGTTTGTTGATTACTTCTTTAGACAGGTGGTCAAGATTATGTGGAAAAATGGAAAGAAAACAGCTTAGTACAAAATAAAACATTTAATGGAAACCCCAATGTTCAACTTAAGCATACAGAATGTTACATTTCATTTTAATTAAATAAAATCAACCCCTAGTTATCTTAAATTCCTGTAGATATTTGCAAAGGAAATACTTAACTGGGGTACATGGCATGTGAATGAGAGTCTATGCAGCAGCATGAGGTACCAGGAGAAATGGCACAGCAGGAGTGCAGGGAGTGATGCACGTGCAGCAGATCAAGAGATTAAGACCAACCATGAAATGCAAGAAAGAATACAGGTAAGAATGGCGAAGTGGCAGGATTTGGGTGTAGGGCCAACTGTGTTAAGTCCATGCCACGAAGAAAGCCCCACAACACAGATATGGATCAACAGCAGTGTGATACAACTCAACTTGGCCTTGACGTTTGTCGAGAGAGAATATAATGTGGCACTTCAGGACATAGTTTAGTAGGCATGATGGTGTTAGGTCGACAGTTGGACTTGATGATCTTGGAGGTCTCTTCCAACCTTAAGATTTAATGATTCTATGAAAGGATACCAAAGATTGTGCACCATTGTCATCGTTCAGGATGAACCCAGAATAAGAGATGAGGGTGTGATTAACAGGGCACAGTGAGGGCTGACTGCTCCCTAAGAGCCGGGAACCAAGTCTGATAACAGGGCCCCTGAGCAAGGGAGCAGGGCATGCTCATGGGTGGCAGCCAGGGTCAACCAAGCTCATCAGACAGGTCTGTGACGAGGCAGATCTAAGGGCAAACTGGGAAATCAATTCCCTGGTCAGGACAGGATGAGGATCAGGATAAGGATGAGGCTGAGGATCAGGTCTGGTGGCCAGAACCAGGGTCAGATACAGCTTTTGATGACCGGGTAGGCCCACAGTGACAAAGCAGGTCCCAGGTCAAGCCAGTCAGTCTGCAGCTCTGAGACCCAATCTGTGGGGTCTATGGCCAAGTACAGGCACGCCTGTGACTGAGCTGGGGACCAACATGAGGTATGACACAACTCAGGCAGGGCCTGAAGCCCCAGGGTGGAGCTGGGCTGGGGTAGGGGTGTAGGAGGAGGCGTCAGGGGAGGCTGGTCAGGGCCATTAAGGTCTACGAGTGCCCTCAGGGCCCTGACCTTGATACTTGGTGCCCCTTGTCCTCCTCATCACCATAAATAACCCTGCCCAGACACATACACATTTGTGCTTATGAGTAGGAAAGACCAAGCATGCACGAGAGTGAAATCTATGGAGAATGTCTGCTACTGAAAAAAGTAGTTTAAAATTTAAAAAAATTGCCTTCTTCTCTGTGGTCTTATATAGAACCTTGTTACATTTATTGTTATAGCCATACTGCCTTCCTTCATTTCTCCAAATTGCAAATAACCAGGCGGTGCTTGAATTGTTTATTTGTCAGCTTGTAAAAACATTTTTTTTTCTCTCTCTTGCTCTTTATTACTCAGAAGGATCCCTGGTTTTGCCACAGTTTTAGGGACAGTACTATTATGAGACAACTGGTTGTCTTGTACATTATAAATAAATCAAATTTAACATGGTAGAATTTGTTCCTGTATAAAAGGGAAACTTGTACGAACGGCTGCCATTTCTCAGTCAAGCCCCTCAGGGTGGGAGGACAGCAGAGAAAACCGAGCGACACGTGGCTGCCGGGCCTTTGCAGGCTCCCAGACCCCCAGCACAGGGCTGAGAGGCTCTCCCTTCTCCTGTGGGACACAGGACAGGCCACTTTTGACTTTCTGGTTTTCCTTTCCTGGTATATGGACCTCTTGGCCAATGAGCAAACAAATAATTAAAAAGCATTGGGAACACAGAAGCGTAATTAAAAGTGTTTTTCATGGCAGCAGCCTTAAAAGTTAGTTTAGAAATATGATGGCAAGAGATTATTTTCCATATGACTTTTTTGATTGAGGATTTATGTCTGTAGTGACTCACAGATCACTGCTGCTGTTCTGCTTGGAGATGGATGAGCCTGTAGGCAAAACAGAGGCTAGGTGAGCAAAGACAGCATGTTCAAACACAACACTTTTACCTGAGCATTTACTTACAAAAAGGCTAAACTCACTCCAGTGCTGCAACAGCAGGAATTCTACATGGGAGGGGGTTTTGTTTGTTTGTTTTTCTGTTACAGAAACACTGGAAGTGGCAGCTGAGCTCTGTGACAGTCAGATCCTGTCAGACCTGGGCCTTGTTTTGTATGTCAAGTTAATGAGCTGTCGTCCTGGGAAAGATGTGCCACCACCTTCCAGAAGCACATCCTTTGGGGTGGAATAGCACCTCCTGTGACTGGTTTTTCACCAGATACTTCTGGAAAAAAAACATTTTTGTTTCAAGAATAAAACCTCCGGAATCCTTCCTTATTTGTCTTAACAGCAAATAAACCCCTAGAGAAAACCATGGTACTCAAAGCTGTACCTGGGAGGAGAGATCCCATCGGGGTGTGTTTAATGGCGATTTTTCCAGTCCTTCCTGAAATTAGGAACTTAATGTATTTTAAAGGGAAAACAAACATTTCTATGATCACAGGTTTCCCCAGTCTCAGGGAGGAGGGAAAACATCTTCAGTGACACACTCAACATACGTATGGCAAAAGTGGAGCTAATTAAGAGACACTCCCCTTTTCCTCGGCTTTCTGGAATCCCAAACCCTCATCAGAGACAGTAATTATGGTCCCCTCATCAACGTCTTTACTTCCTTCTTATGACATTGCATAAATACGTTTGTAATTTTCTTTTCCTGATGTGGCTCAATGACTCTGCAGCCTGTTTTTGTTTTTGATTCTGTGTGCTGATGAAGTGCTAAAACTGACTCAGCAAATGGTTTCTGATCGTGTAACAACCGCGGAGCCACGTGGACTTTCCCTTTAAAGACAGCAGAATATACATTTGCAGGTTGATTAAATCTAGTTACTTTTTGAGACACGTGCTTCTCATAGAGATCACCCTTAGACCACCTGGCATAAACCAGCTCCGTGTGTTTGTGGTTTGCCCTGCGATATCCTGCCAACCCTTCGCACAGATCAAGGCTCTGAGCTACGCAGGGTCAGAGCACCCGTCAAACGGAGCTTAAATCCAGCATCTTAGACACAAGGCCCACTGCATGTCTTTCAACTGCTTTTTGATTTTTGCAGAATTTGACAGTTTCTCCCTGTAACAAAGTAAAAAATAAAGCATTAACAGACTTGTCACAGAACGCTTCCCCCGATCCCCCACACCACCCTATCGCACAGGACAAAATTTATGCCAGTACTAAGCACATACTCCTTTTCTACTAAGGCTTTTTTTTTCTTTTTTTCCCTTTTTCGTTTGGTAAGCTCTATCACAGAGCATACTTTGCATGCTGCACCAACAGCTCATTTTTCGGGTTGTATTACACGAACCATGACTTTTCTTCAACTGTTGTGCAACCTCTCAAGCTTGCCACAGGCCAGAGGGGGCCCAAGGGCCTCCGCTGCGCCCTGGGTGGCCAAGCAGAGCCGGGCAGAGCCGGACTGGGCCGGGCCGGGCCGGGCCGATCTGAGCCGAGTCCAGGCGAGCCAAGCCGAACTGGGCCGAGCTGAGCCGAGCCGGGCCGAGCCAATCCGATCCGATTCAAACTGAGCCGAGCCGGGCCCTCCCCGTTGGCGCGGCCGGCTGACGCGCTCGGCCTGCGCCCAGCCCCGCCCCCGGCGGCCGTGTGTGTCCCACGCGGGGCGGCAGCGGCAGCATGGGGCGGGCCGCCGGCGATGGCGGCGGCGGGTCGGCGGCGATGGACCCGGTGCGCAGCTTCGAGCGCTGGAAGAAGAAATACACCCGGCGGACGAGCAGGCTGCGGCTGCAGCGGAAGGAGCGGAAGCGGCCCGAGTGGCAGGTGGAGCGGGAGGGCATCGGCCGCCTGGTGCAGCGCTACCCCGAGGTACGGCCGGGGCGGGCGGCTGGTGCTGCCGGGCTGGGGAGCGGGAGAGCGGGGGGCTTTGCAGGGCGGGCGTGCTGGCCGCTTTCCCCTCTCCTCGTGTAGGGGTAGGGTGGGAGGAGGGAAGGGGGGTCCTGGGCAGGGGTGAGGAGCACGCCGAGTTGACAGAGTTGTTCCTCAGGCCTTTAGCGGAGCCTGCAGGTAAGAGGTTTGTTGGGTGGCACTGCTCGGTGGCAGGCAGGGCTTCCCCCTCCATGGGGTGGGGATGATCCTCCATTCCTTTCCCTTCTCCCCCCGGGCAGAGGAGAGGGCAGTAGCCGCAGTCCCGGCGGAGGTGACCTGTGGGGCCCGGGATGGCGAGCCCCTCAGAAGCGGGGTGGGTGGTTGAGAGGGCAGCGAGGAGAGGGGGAGGCTGGAGCTGATGGTGGGAGCGGCTGAGAGCAGTGGCGCTTGGCCCTTCTGACCAGGCAGCATGGGTGTCTCGCTGTTGGAGAGGGGACACGCTTGTCACCACAGCAGATGTTCTACAGGGAAGCTTCACACTAGGAGAGTTTGTTCTTTAACCTCAAGTCAGGAAACAGGTATTTGACTATTACAGCTGGGATCAGTGGTATTGGTTTTGTCACCCAGGGTCCCTTGAATTCGTCTGCAGTCCTTTGAACCATACTGAGTAGTGGAAGGTACTGTAATTGTGAATAACGGCTCAGATGTGCTCTGCCTGTGGTGTTGCTCTACCTCCTGCCAACTTTTGCTGAATTTGCGGCTACATAACTACATAACATAACTACATAAATGATTAATACATTTTGTTGTGGATAAATTTTGAGTTAACTTGTTTTGGCAATATCTTTGTACTCACTGTAGTAGCAGAGGACTTAGATGCTGACTGTGCAAGCAGACTACTCAAATTGTTAGAAGCTTGTGTTTTTCTGAGTAGGATAACCACTGGTAGGTATGTCTTTCATTGTGGAATGAAAAACCTCCTACATTAGTAGAGTACTATTGGGTTGCTTGTTATAACCTAGGCTTAGACAGTTACCTCTGCATGATCTCTGGAGGGTGCGTGTCTGAGCAAGAGAGAGAAACTGAGTTAAAGCAACTTCATAAGGGCTGTGTACAGTTTGTGAACTCTCTGGACGGATCCCAGCATGGTGGGCTTATTGTTTGTATACCACATGGCAGTACATAAACAGCAGACAGTTTCAACATTTGATAATAGCTTGCGTTTACTTGATAATGCCATATGCAAAACAGCCTGCTGCGTTACCTTAGGGTACTATGGCAATATCTAGCTATTCTTTACTCTTTATCTCTTATTTTGGAGTCCCATCACTGGTCAAGTTCAGTGGATAGCTTTTTTTCTAATGTAGTAGACGTGTATGTGCAGAAGCTTAAATAGTATGTTTCTCCTGAGTGCTGAAATTATATGTATATGGCATGGACATCTTGAGAGGCAGGAGCAGGATCACCAGAATCATCAACTGGAGGAGATGCTGGCTTTTTTGAGTGGATTACAGCCTCTTCATCTGTGAGACTGAATGGCAAAACATTATCCCTGTTCATCTGTCATATGCCCTTAGTTGATCTGGATTCATCTGAGGACGATGATGACAATGAAAAAAATCTAATTGTTTAGAACAAGGCAGCAAGAACACTTGAAGTAAAAGATTTAGCTTGAGCATTTGGTCTCAGAGGTGAAATGGCAGAAATATTTTGAAAAATGATCTCTGGGAAGCCAGCATCTCTTCCACTTGATGCTGCCTTTACACCTTTGATCTCCCCCCACACACACAGTGTTTGTTTCTCTGTATACTGTTTCATCAGCGGGTGTGACTGCATTGCTCACAGATGTATGTAAGCAGGAGAGAGGTTTAAAAGGAATACACACAAGCAGTAAGTTAATGAAACTACATTCTTTAAGGGAACGATGTAACCCCTGCTTTTCCATAGTGAGGTCTGTAGTATTCCTTTCTTATAATAAATTTTAGGGTGGTATGTCTGGATTGCAGTTGGTAAATGTGCAGTTCTCAGACTTTTTAGTTTGAGTAGTCCCCATTCTGATTTTCCACAGTAGTCTGTTCCTCTATTCCTAGCCTTAAATATTTTGCGTAATATTTAAATGCAGTCGCTTTTCCCTGAAACACATCCTATACATTTAATACTTGCATTTAATTTCAACTCAGTCTACATAGATTTCTGTTTATAACAGTCTTATGGTCACCTCTGTTAATTGCTTCCAGAGGTACTTGCATTTATTTGCTGTATAAATATGTACTGATGCATCTGCACATGCATCTATTTCTCGGATATGGGTGATAATTCTTTGTCTCTGTGGAGCTTGGAGCAACATAGGTAAGGACGCAGTAGTGGGAGGTTGTGTTTATGTGTATTTATAGAGGTTGAACAAGAGAGGCTGGTAGTGGTCGGACAGGTATCCATCACACTGAAGACACGGTCAACATATGTTTGTATTAGGATAGTTCTGGGGACTCCTGGTCTCAACTCTTCTGCAATTTTGCTGCCTTCTATCTCCAGGAGTCTTCTGACTGTGAACATACAGATGGATGCCCACCTAGCTTCCTGTCTTCAGTCCTTCATATCTCCTTTTCTGGTCCCTGACAAGGTTTTCCACTTGGTCTCCTATTTCTTCCCTATTACCCTGGACCTGGTTCTAGTGGGAGTGGTGACTGTGACAAAGTGCCATGTGCTCCGATCTTCAGGGGTCTCCAGTGAGTTCTGCATGAGGCAGGTCTCTTCTTAGGGACTAGGGAATTAGTAGCTCTTTGGTAAGCTCCCCTCTGGGAGGAGCACTGGCTGGGGTCTCTGGCACACGGTCTGTGGGTAGGTTAGGTCTTCATATGCTTTTGTTGTCTTGCATGTGGCATGGAATGGGGTAGCATGGCTGCTGGACGTGAGAGTATATCCCTCTTAGAGAGTATTGTGTGTAATTTCCAGTGTGAGAATGACTGCAGTGGATAAAGGAGATAAAATTAAACAATAATGAAGAGATAACCAAGGTACTTTGTTACTAGATTTTTCTTTTTTGTCATTTGTTGATGTGATGGTGAATGTGTGGCAGCATAGATGGATGAGTCCCACGCCCCTACAGGTGCTGATCCCTGCCAGTCTGCAGGGCCTTCTGGGGAGGGGGTGGCCCCACTGACTCCTTGTTGGGGCTCACTCAGGAACCATGAGCTGACCGCTCTCCTCTGATGGTCCCAGTGGAGCAGCGGAGTTATGAAGGACTGAAGACAGGAAGCTAGGTGGGCATCCATCTGTATGTTCACAGGCAGAAGACTTCAACTGTGTTGTAGAAAATGTAAACCTTGCTTGCATACCGCGTTATCATTTAAAATGCGATTTAATTTTTTTTTTCCCTGAAGAATATTGCATCCAGTTTTGACCCCCCCCAATAGGAAAAAGACATCAATAAAGGGTATCAGTGGCATCAATAAAGGCAAAAAAGACATAAGTTCACTGGAGGGCCATTGAAATGGTGGGGCTAGAGCTGGCTCTGAGAGGAGAGGCTGGGGAAGCTGGGCTTGTTAGTCTGTAGCAGAGATGGCTTTGGGTTTGGGACAAGGGCCTTACAGAAGCTCCCAGTACTCCTGGGGAGATCATTGAGGAGATGGCACAGGGTGGAAGGATTAGAGACAACAGGTCTCAGTTGACAGAAGAGAGGCTCGGTCTGGATCGCTTTTGCTCCACAAGGACAGTCAGGCACAGGCACTGGTTGCCCAGAGAGGCTCTCCAGTCTCCAGCCTCAGAGATTTTCAAGCCTCAACTGGATGAAGCCCTGAGCAGCCTGGCCTGACCCCAGAGCCAGCCTGCTGTGAGCAGGAGGTTGGACCAGAGGCCTCCTGAGATCTCTTTCAGCCAAAATTGTTCTATGTTTTCATGGTGATCTGAGCTTTAAATTGTGCTAGTAGCCTATATGATTAAAGTGTATCTTATTACATACTAAACAGTTTATGGTGGAAGAGCGGTTTGGCTTAGGTCAAACTAGTATAGATTGCCTGACCAGCTAACTTGAATCAGGTCATACTGAATTACTATGTATTTTTGTTAACAGCAACGTAAAGAATGCTATTTAATTTCTCTGTTATGTTGTAAACACTAATTAAACTTACTTTGTTTCAGATAAATGCAAGTGAAATTCAAAGATTTTCAGATTTTCCATTGTCAAAGAAAACCCTAAAAGGTGAGTAAAAAAGTTTTCTTTAGAAAGTAATTAAAATAAAAATGAATGTATTATTTATCTGCATCTGAACTTTTTTTTGCTTAAAACTAAGTTTTAGGTAAGTTTTGCCATGTACAGTGTTTTCTAAACAGAGGAATACAGCTCCAGGCAAGACAAAAATAAATATATTTTTTTTCTTTTTTTTCCCCTCTTGCACTCTTTCTTCTCTTCCCGCATTGCAAATACTAGGATTGCAGGAAGCTCAGTATCGCGTGGTAACAGAGATACAGAGGCAAACCATAGGTTTGGCTTTACAAGGCAAAGATGTACTTGGAGCTGCGAAGACTGGATCAGGCAAAACTCTGGCTTTTATTGTCCCAGTAAGTAATTTAAATCCTTCCATTTATACTCAACATTATCTGTGAAGTATTGGATGTTAGACAGCTTAGGTTAGAGATCCTGGGAGAAAAGTTGTAATTCAGCTCATCTAAATGTTCAAAGAAAGCCAAGATACTAATTTAATAAAGCTGCTTGAGATTCTGAAAGAAGTATATTTTTGGCCCTAGGAATGTTCTGACACTTGAAAATTCCATTTTGATCCTTACATTAGTAGACCCTGTGTGATTTAGGAAGCGCTTTGTTTTTTTTCTCGGGAATCTGCTTTCCTGCAACTCCAGTTGTCTAATTCTTTTAAAATTTGAAAACTAAGTGCGTTAAGTAGAATGGTGAAATTTCTTCAGTTCCTTAGACTTTTTTTTTAGATGAGTGGTTTTCCCCTCTTTAAAATCTTAGGATTTGGACCTTATATAGCAAACTGTTGTAGTTCAGCCCCGATCGGGACCGGACTACGCAGTCTCTCTCTCGCTCCCCCCACCCTCCGAGAGAACAGGGGGAGATGATATAAGAAAAACGGCTCAAGGTTTGAGATAAGGACAGGGAGAAATCCTTAAAGTTACCGTCACGGGCAAAACAGACTCGACTTGGGGAAATCTATTCATTTATTTCTAAAATTAGCAGGAGAATGAGACAGGGAACAAGATAACCTCCCCCCACCCCTCCCTCTTCCCAGGCTTAACATTATCTCTACTACCTTCCCCTCCCGAGCGGCACGGGGTGGGGAAAAGGGAATGGGGGTCACGGTCAGTTCATCACACGTTGTTTTACGCCGCTGTATCATCGTCAGGGGAAGAACTCCTTGCATTCCTCCTCTGCTCCAGCGTGGGGTCCCTCCCACGGGCTACAGTCCTTCGTGAAACTGCTCCGGCGTGGGTCATCTCTTCCACGGGGTGCAGTCCCTCTAGAACAGCTGTCCCAGCGGGCCCTCCACGGGCCACAGCCTCCTTCAGGCCTCCACCTGCTCTGGCGTGGGGTCCTCCACGGGCTGCAGGTGGATCTCTGCCCCTCCGTGGGCCTCCATGGGCTGCAGGGGGACAACCCGCTCCACCATGGTCTTCACCACGAGTTGCAGAGGAATCTTGGCCAGGAGCCATATTACTCCTCCCCCTCCTTCTTCACTGACCTTGGCATCTGCAGCCGTTCCTCACAACAGGCTGGCAGACGTCTCTCAGGATCCTTTTTACATCTTATTCACTTCTCATCTCCTCTCCACTTCTTGCAGCCGGGCCGGGCCGAGTTGGGCCCAGTCAGCTGCCCGGCGGGAGGCCAGAGGGTGAGGCCTGCAAGGCCCATGAGGCTCGCGCCTCCCCCTCTCTGCCCCCCGCTCAGCTGCTTCACTTCTTCTCCTCCTCTTTTTCCTGTTTTCCCCTACTTAAATACGTTATCGCAGAGGCGTTATCACGGGACATTCTGCTACCAATTGGCTCGGCCTTGGCCAGCAGCAGGTCCGCCCTAGGCCCGGCCGAGTCCACTGAACAAAGGGGAGCGACTTCTAGCAGTTTCCTACAGAAGCTACCACCTTAGGCCCCCCCTCACTAACAAAACCAGAACATTAGATAAGGGAAAAATAAATGCTATTTTGATTATGGAGTTTTTTTTGTTTAAATATTACTTGCATTTTCTTGAGCATAAATTTATTTTGAGTCTATTCTGTTAGTAATTATGGGTATAGTAGTAGGTCTTTTGAATAACTTCTCTAGTTGAGAAGATTTATACTTTGCTGTTTTTTAAAAATTTATTTTTTGTTTAATAAGGAATAAAAATTGTAGCTGGCTTCAAAATAGTCTTGTTGAACTTGAGAAGCAGAAGTGAGATTGCTCAATTAGTTCATCTAGGAGTAGAAGGACTTCTTTTTACAAATCTTATTTTAAAACAGTTTTAGGGGAGAAAAGCGGTCAGATAGGAGCTGTAGAGATGAAGAGCGAAAAAAAAATTAATTGTACAAGGATGCTTAACAGCCTTCAGTATTTCAGAGTGCTTCAGGTAGTCATACCTGTGAAATCTTTTGTGTTTGGATTAGTTGATGAAGACAGTGTTTCTGCAGTGTGAATTCATAAACAGAAATAATCCTGGTCTGAGGGGTATGGCAACTTTTGTTGGAATGCTCTGTATACAGCATGTGTGAATAGTACTGCAAACCTATAGCCAGAATTAAAGCCTCAGTAATTGGCTTTCTTGTAGTTGCTCGTTCTGATCCCCACAAAAATCTTAGGAGCAGGGAAGTTCCCTTTGTTTTTCTATACTGATTTCTGTTCTCATATAAATTAAGATTAAGGCTTAATTTCCAGAATTTAGCAGAGTAGGATTAATTGTGCATTAAAACGTTTGAGTTACCACCCATTACTGTCTGTCGTACATTGGTACAGGGGAGCTTTGCTACAGCAGGTATCATTACCGTCAGTTACAACTGATACATAATCAAACTACGTGGAATGTATACTGATATTTCTTCAAGTCATTATTTTAATTAGTGTGGCTTTATATTTTTATGACACTTTTTGTTACAAATTTATCATTGTTATATGTTTTCCTTCTGAGGTTTTTGTAATGAGAATATGGTAATTTTTTTTTTTTTCAGGCTTTGGAACTCCTGTATCGCAATCAGTGGACTTCAGCTGATGGACTGGGAGTTTTGATAATATCGCCTACCCGGGAACTGGCATATCAAACCTTCAAGGTTCTGCGTAAAGTGGGAAAGAATCATGAATTCTCAGCTGGCCTTATCATTGGAGGAAAGGTGTGTCCTGTCTTGGAGTCTGCTGTATGGAAGCATAAATGAGTACTGCATTAAATGCTAGTTTAGGAAGGAAACCCTGCAAATAAAAGGTCAGGGAAGAAGCAGTTAATGGGAACCTGTCAATGACTTGCTTATTTTCTGCCTGTATACTCTGTTTCTTTTGAAGCTTTTGTGTATTTACAGTCTTTCCAGGTTATGTGAATGGATGGACCTTCCTGCCAAGCCTCCGGACTATCTTGTTAGTTTAGATTATTCAGAAATACTTTTTGCTCAAGCCACAAATGTGAACATACTGAAGAAATTCTTGTGTCTCTGTAGAAAGAGGAAAGGCTGATCCTTGACTATTCTTTCTAAAAACTACTGATAAATTAAGCTGGCCTGACCATCTCTTGTATTGGGCTTCTAGTGTGAACAACTAGAGCTAAGCTGGTTTAACTCCTTTTCAGGATCTGAAAGAAGAGTCTGAAAGGATCCACCACATAAATATGCTAATTTGCACTCCAGGACGGCTTCTACAGCATATGGATGAAACTTCATATTTCTATGCATCTGATCTGCAAATGTTGAGTAAGTTTTTTGAGTACTAAAAAGTACTCAGAAATATCTTGTAACATTTCATAGTTGTGTGGAGCACTTCCATGGGTAAAAAGGTTATCCTACTCATGGTATGTAGATGAAATGGCATTGAAGTTCACACATTCATAAATTAAAAAAAGAAAACAACAAACCCCCTTTCTTATGTGTACTTTCTCTGAAACAGTTGTTGAGCATGCCTTCCTTAGGATAATAAGAACAAGCAGGTGAGTTTAGTAAGGAGCCCAAAATCAAGTGTCGTGTCCTATATAATCCTTTAGATCTGTCATGACTAACGCTGGCCTTTCCTTTCTGGCTATGCCTCTTGTGTTTTCTGACATGATAATTAACTATATGGAATGTCTGTTGCAGTGTGTGTATTTTGGACCAGTTCTAGAAGACACTTTTCTTTGAATTTTAAGACAGATTGCTGTGCCTTTCTTTGTTTTGTTAGCATTGTTAACATTGTTTCTTTTCATCTTTCCAACCTGAATAAAAATTTCAGTGTAATGAAAAGGTTTGCCTGCTGCTAAGAGCTGCATAATTTTTGGCATAGCTTGAGGAACTTAAAAGCAATTAAGAGGCTAATGAAGCTGATAAAATGTGAAATTATACTTGCTACACTTAGTACAACTCATGGCAGTTAGACAAGAATTGCTTTAAATATAGGCCCTTTTCTTAAAGCTTTGTCTCAGAGCCACTCTGTTTATGCCCTGTGTTTCAGTGGTTTCAGTTCAGCTTAGGACAGGAGGGTCTGTTTTGCTCTGTCATGAATAGTACAGCGCTGATTGCTTTTGTTTCAGTAATAGGACAGGGAGTTTGTAATTTGCAGTCTGTCTGTAAATTGCCGAACTATTTACTTGAAATGCTGATCTTTTATGCTTCAGCATGTGAAACTGAGGGCTGTAGTGCATAGATTATGGGAAATGCTATGACTTCTATTGCAGGTTCTTAAAGAAAACGTATTTTATGGAGTACATTAATTTCTAAAGAGAATCCTGTCATGTACAGTGATTAAATTAATCTCTGCAGTTTAAGTAGGCCTGGATTTTTGTACTATATGAATTTGATGTGTGGGTTTTTTTAATATAAATGAAGCTAAAACAAGATTTTCTCAAACTGTCTCTCAACTCAGTTCTCGATGAAGCTGATAGAATTCTAGACATGGGGTTTGCTGACACAATGAATGCAATCTTAGAAAATCTACCTAAGAAACGCCAGACCTTGCTTTTTTCTGCAACACAAACAAAATCTGTGAAGGATCTTGCTCGTCTGAGTCTGAAAGATCCAGAATATGTTTGGGTTCACGAGAAAGCCAAATTCAGGTATGTTGAGATAATTTCTTTTTTTTCGTCTTCTGGGAGAGTTAAGCAGATGGTGATCGTACTTAACTGCTCTCTGACTGTTGGTTCCCTGCATCACAAGTTACATTTTGCATCCTTCTTTCTATGGTGTCTGATCCTCTTTTGTGCCTTCCTGAAAGCAAGGAATTTCCAGACAAGAGGGTAGTAGTTCTGACTGCTTCATTACAGGGAGGCTGAACCTATGCTTTCCTTGTGGCTCCTCGGGCAGCTTCGCAGACTGGAAATTTTCTTCCTCAGGAGCAAGCCCCGAGTGGGTTATAGCCTGGATGGAGTAGCATCCTGGCTGTATCACTCACTTCTGAACTACTACTTTTTTGTTGTTTGGCTTCCTTACCTCCTGTGTGTGCATACACTGTGCAGAACCACCAGATATGTTGCACAAATACAATTTTTCTGCATGCCATTGATAAATTTGGCTTTCCAAGGAAATGCTACTGTATTGGGAAAGTGCAGAATGAGAGTCTGATTTGTGTATTCAGTGTTAGGTGCCCAAAGGAAAGCATCTGTCACTAGTCCATGTGCAGTAAGTCTTGTGGCTTCCTGACATGCTGCGTTTACTGTGCACACAAAATAAATTTGTGTTTGGATCAGAATGGAAGGACCTTGCGAGAAGTGAAGTATGTGGTCTGCCATACTAAAAAAAAACGTAATGTGTCACTAAATGAAAAAAATATGCATGTTGTTTTTTGGCACAATTTTTCTTTCAAAATCTAAGTGAAGAATGTTATTTAATATTTTGCATTTCTATGGGTTCTGTCATCTAAGTGTCAAATTGCTTATGAACATGTATGGTTGTTTTTTTTTTTTCCTATGAAGCATGCATATATTTCTATACGTAAGATGCAGGAGAAGGGTGAAGCACAGCGATAAAAATGGCTTTCCCAAAAGCAGATGAGAAATCATCAGCAAATTGAACAGCAGAACCAGGTTGAATCCTGAGGCAGTTTTAACTATTTGATTTTATTATCTCTGTATTATATTGCAAATATGTTTTTTTTTTTTTTTTTTTTTTTTTTTTAATCAGTAGTCTTATCAAAGGCATCTTAAATAAACATGAGTATCTGAAAAAATTGTCTGGTCAATAGCCTCTTAGCAGAAGGGGATGTACAAGCCTAGTGTGTCTTGATTTTGAGAACTGACTAGACATCTGTTTCACAGATCTAACATTTTTTGTGAAGTCTATTTTAAATTACATTTGAATTTTAAATATTTAGGAGACTGCAATTAGATAATAAGCTGAATCAAAAAAAGGACAGTATTTATTACTGGCTTAGCGTACAATAGATTATTGCTTATGAAACACTTTCCTCTGAAAGACTTACAAAGCAAAAGGTGCTGTGGCATAATTCAAATTTACTAGCAGAATAAAAACTGCAGCAGTGTGTTGTGCCACCTGGGAGGGTGAAATTACCATTAATAAAATTAATTTTGAATACCCTTAGTCTGTTTAGGGTGAAGCAGAGTAGCTGTGAGAGATGAACATTTAGATTTATTTCAAGGACAAATACGACAAAGAACTTTTTTCTTTTTTTCTTTTTTTTTTTTTTTGGCTTATTTTATTTGTAAAGAATGGAGGGATGAGTTAAGATGACAATTCAGAGCTTTACAAAGTCACTTTGCGTGTCAGGGTATCATCAGAAGTAGTACATCAATGCTCTTTCTCTGTTTATGATTAGACTGTGCTTTGACATTGCCTTAAGCACAGATGATGCTTTAATAGGACTAACAGACAAAATTGCATTGTTAGTCAAGGCAATTTGAATGTCGCTGCTTAGATGTGGAAGGAGTTTGGTTTGCTAGGAGTAAATGAATTTAGAAGTAATGTCAAAAGTCATCCCCTTTCCCCACTGGCTTTTAGTAAGGAAATTAATTCATCTTTCAAGAGTAGCTTTCTAGTGGAGCTGCTAAGACTTGTTCCTCAAAGTGGGACAACTTTCCAGCCTGATGCTTTTTTTTTTTGCTTTTTTTTTTTTTTTTTTCTTCTCCTTCTTGTGCGTATTTTTCAGATGCTCTTGACTTAAGAGAAAGGACAGGCAACTCTGTAGATATTGTATGCCTATATATTCTCTCCCTTTCCTTCTTTCTCATTTTAATGTTATGGGAACTAACGGTATCTAAATGTATATTTGGGATTTTTTTTTTTTTTTTCAGTACTCCGGCAACTTTGGATCAGAACTATGTTGTTTGTGAGCTTCAGCAAAAAGTAAACATGTTATACTCTTTCCTGAGAAGTCACTTGAAAAAGAAGAGCATTGTGTTTTTTGCAAGCTGTAAAGAGGTATGGCTATTTGCCCGCATCCCTTGTAGCATTTTAAAACTATTAAAATTAAGACATTCATGTAGATGTCAAGGCACCAAAGAGGTGAGGTTCTGGACTAGTTTGCAACAGGAAATTGGGGGGAGGACCAAACATCACCTACTCCTGTAGGCATGTCGTGCAGGGCCTAGCTGCTGGGAAACTCGGTGACCCAGGCTCAATCCAGGCAGATCCTGGAGACCTCAGTGTACTCAGCCATTTTTGTGCTCTGCTGTTAAAAAAGAATGCTAAAAGTTATGCCACTAAGGGCCAGCTATTTCAGTTTTGTCTCATGACAAATTTTGTAGTTGGATTACAGAGTATTTTAATAGTTGTACCTACTTTCTTTATAAGCTTTAAAAATGCCTATATAAGAAATTATAATTGTGAAATAGTGCAGGGAAAGGTTTTTCTTATGGTTGTACAGGAAGTAACCCTTCAAGCATCTACTTGTACAAATGTCTTGGGTCTACTCTGTTGAAGTTATTTGTATGTGTTTGTATGGCATAGGTGTTTATTCCTGTAACTGCTGCATGTATCAAATATTTTACAACATATAATGATGTAGTAAATATTCACTGCAGCTCTTCCACTTGTGCAAGAGGTTACAATATTTTTGTTGTTCTGTGGTTGACTGGTGAGTACAGTGAGGTGGTGGGCTTAGTCATACAGAAATTCTCCGAGCTGCAGCTGTTCCTGAAATCTATGCAGTTTCTGTAACTATTTTCTTTAAAAAATATTAGAGAGCTGTCTGCTATAAAATAATGCTGCATCATGGTACTATATGTAAGGGGCAAACATACTGCTCTAATAAGAGAAGCTGCTGTTGAAGCTTCAAATAATAAAACAAGACTGTGTAGACTGCTCGAGTTGCAAGTTACACCCTCCAGTGCTGCCTAACAGACTTGTGATGCTTTGTTCCCTTGCATACGGCCTCACTAGTTATGTCCCAAGTCGTTCTTGTTGTTACCTGCTCTTGTTCTTTTTAGGAAATGCTGTCAAAAGGCATGCCAGTCTTGTGCCACAGTTAATTTCCTCTTTTAGAACCTGGGCATGTGACAAAGTTTCAAAATAACATCTCTTGTCTCTGCTGTGGAGAAGAGTTTATTTCATTTGATGTGCTAACTCACTTGCTATATACTGGATGTGATCTTTACCATGCAATGTTAACATTTTTAATTGTTTTTTCTTGATTTGTCGGGTAGGTCCAGTATCTATTCAGAGTGTTCTGTAAGCTTCAGCCTGGTCTTCCCGTACTGGCACTCCATGGCAAGCAGCATCAGATGAAAAGAATGGAAGTCTACACTTGTTTTGTTCGGAAAAAAGCAGCAGTACTTTTTGCTACAGATATAGCAGCTCGTGGCCTGGGTATGTACCACAGAAGCAACAGTTATTCACAAAGTTGTGGTCTAACCCTATTGAGACTTTATCAGTGATAGCATGCTCTGAAGACTGACCTGATTTGTAAGAAATAAAGCTGTAGTTTGCTTAAGAGCTCATTAGGGTATCTAAGAAGAGCTGTGCTGCTTAGAGTTCTGCTGTTTCTTTACTGAAGAGGCGCACTTCATTTGTGCTTCTTTTTGGCCCAGAATGACCTGTGTTGTCACTAGTTTTGTAATGGCATTTGTTAGTGATGTAGTCAGTGGAAGCTGTCTTTTATTTACTTATTTATTTATTTTAGCCTGTAGACAGTCTAGTTTTTCCAGCCCTGTTCTGTGACAAATATCTGGAACGAGAGAAAATGCAAATAGTGATGTATTTGCTTACAACATGCCTTAAGGCACAATTTCAGCAGTTCTAAATATTTCTGATATGCCTGTATCCTCTGGGTTATTCCAAAGGGTATGAAAAATTACTAATCTACCAGTATGTGGAAAACAAAACCTGAATAAATTTTAATGTCTGAAATATGAATGGCATTACAGGACTGTATTTTTAAGGAGGCAAAATACTAGACGAGGAAAAAACCAAGAATATTTATAGGACTTGTTTTGACTTGAGTTTCTTTCCTCTGGTTGTTACCTTCTGAATTATAATTTTCTACTTTATACTTTCTGTGGCTGCTTTGGATTTTTTTTTTTTTTTTTTTTTTTTTTTTTTTTTTTTTTTTTTTAGTACTTGCAAGTATTTAGGTGTGACACAAGACTGTTTTCAGAAATCTAATTGTTCTTCTTTCTGATAGCAAACTCCATTGTCTGAAATGTAAGGTTTTGTCAGTATGCTATGAAAGGAAGGAATATGGTCTAAAACCTGAAGGCAGAAGTGAAGCCTGCTGAAATCTCACTAATGAGGAGCTAATATGAATGTGATTGTTTAGGTTTAGAGTGTAAGTATGGTTGTGGAATACAGTGTAGCTATAGATTTGGTCAGGAATTAACACAAACTTACTCTAATGCAAAGCATGCTTCTGCCAGATGAAGTGTGGCAGTTAGAAAATGCTTATTAATAATATCATTCACATTGAATGTTGACTTTGTTGTCAGGCTTGGTCACCCCCTCCCGTCTTTGAGGGGAACTATGATACTCTATATGGACAACTGAAGTAGTGCTGTCTCACCACAGCTAAGTTCATACCCTGGTGGTGTAGGATGTTGATGCTGTAGGTGAAAAGTGGGTCAGATATTGTTATTTAATTATTAAATGTGATGGTGTCTTATCTGTGTGCCACAAAGCATGTCTGTTCTTGTCAAGTGTGAAATTATGTTCCGTTCAGTGCACTGTCATAATTTATGAAATGAAGGCACCATTAATTTTAGCTTTCTTTGAAGAGGATGATTGTTTATGATATGGTAATACAAGCAATTAATTTTACTTTTATTTCAGAGGTTGCACCCAATGTCTGTAAATTGGCCTAAATGATGATTCTTACAGGAATTAATGCTTGAAAAGAATATATTGCTCTGGAATAGGAGGATTTGGAGTACAGTGAGCTTAATTTTTGATGTATTTTTTCTTTACACAGATTTTCCAGCAGTGAACTGGGTCGTTCAGTTTGATTGTCCAGAAGATGCGAACACATACATTCACAGAGTGGGGAGAACAGCCAGGTTGGTTTTTACTTTTCATTAATATTTTAATGTTTAAAACTAGATCACTGTAGGGACAGATAACAGCCTAAAGACTCACTTGAAAAAAATCAAGATATAAATTGGAACGAAAGAAGGGCTGTTATCACCAAAAGACCCCTTTAATTACTTGAAGTAAAGGCTTGAGTTAATAATTTCTTAGTGGCGTTCAGAAACTCCCTTACAGCAGAAAGAAAAAAATATGCCCAGTTATTTAATCTGATCAGGGAAGATTAATAGAGAAGAAGCAAAAATCTTCTTTTATACTTGGCAGGATTACCTCAAAGGCTGAGTTGAGCCCGTTTGTGGGTGGAAAAGCTTGTTTTACCACTGCCATTTGTAGGTTAATAAGACTTTAGACTGTGGATTAATTTTTTTTTTGTGTCATTGAAGACTTCAAAGAACGGAAATATTTCTTCTTTATTTTAATCTGGAGAGGAAGACATCAAATAATGTTAATTACAGGTTAAATTTTTAATTTTCTAAGTCTTTTGTAGAATTATATTCTTAGGGATAGAATTAGTTAAAATATTTGTGGCTAAGCCTTTATGACAGAAGGGAGTTGTCTGGATAGGCAGCTGAAAACCTGATCCTTGGTGTCTGAAGTAGATTTTTAAGAGAAACAAGGGTTGTTATTGCGTATAATTTAGCAGATCAAAAACTTCACTCAGTTATCTGAACGATGAAGTGCAAGACCTGGCATTACACCTTGTACATAATTTCATTTGTTTGTAGTAGGGCTTGCAATATAGGCAGTTGTCAACCTAATGACAGAACAGTTTCTTAGAATAGGACTTCAGCACTCTGCACTGTAGGTGTTTGAAGTTTGTCTTTCTCAATCAGATAGTGTTAAATTTTGGTGACTAGGAGTGTGTAGTTCCAGCCCTCTTTCAGTTCTGGCCATACTTTTGTTGTAATTGGTAACACTTCTGCCCCATGCTTTCCTGTGTCCTCCATTTTCCTATCTACCTGTTATAACGGAAGAGAATAATACATTTTTTAATGCTTTTGGAAAGAAACTGTCTATGAACAAAATCAGTAAATTCTGTTAGAATTCTGAGTTAGAATCTGTCAGAATTCTGTTAGAATTCTGAGTTTTTATTTTTATTTTTTATTCCCCACCCTGCCCACCTTCCTTGCTTTTTAATCCTGTATGACTTCCACAGAAGGCTTGGAATTCTGTCTTTATGGCATAGTGTAATCATGGAAGGGAAAACAATATATTTGGCACTATTTAACTGGCAGTTTCTGGAGGCCTTGTTGAGCTCTTGCCAAGCCGTGACACTGAATTAAAGCACCTCCCTAGAGTTACAGTCCTCAGGCTTTGTCCTAATTCTCATTAGCCACTGAGAAGAGCGATTGTAAGTAGGTTTGAAGAGGGGAAGCAGCTACATAAAGACAACTAACTTTCCTTTTCCACAATGCTTTTAATAAAGTGTCACTCTGACAAGGCTGTTAGCCTTGCAACCTTAAGAGTCTCTGTCTTCAGTGGCCTCTTAAATACAACCTTCTGTGATGGCTTGGGAGAAAGATTTAGACAGAAAATTGGGGCAGAGGGCCTGTCCCATAGGCCATGGGCTGTGCCGGATGCCTGCCCCTGGTTTCACTGGGCTGTCATTTACATTTCCTTCTATGTGAATTTTTCAGTAGCCAGACCTTACTGAAATTGGGAGTACATCTGAACAAGTTGTTTGAGCTGGCAGGGTGATGACTGATACTGAAAGCAAATTCCTTCTGTAGGAAAAGATTTATGGGTATTTTCCGTCTCTTAATCCGATTTATCTGTCTCTTAATCCAATACAAAGATCAAGGAAGGTTCGACCTACAGTGGGCTTTCATTTTGGAGAGATGTACAGGCTCTCTCTGTCCTTGAAGTAAAGCAGTCCTTGAAAGAGATTCGTTCAGTGAACTTAACAGCATGAAATAAATATTTGAAAATGAAACGAGAGATGTCTAATCCTTTTAAGTAAATACTGTGCACTAAGTAGATATGCTAATGCAGTGTTAGATGTGGATAATTGAGAATGTACTTCTCCGTGAACTCCTAAGTGTTGAGTAGGAAACTTCACTTGTTTTCAAGAGCTACAGTTAGTATGAGAAGCTTGTGTTTCTTCTAGAAACTTGATAAAAATGAGCTGCGGTTTAGTAGTCCTCATTAATGAGGTTAGAGATAATTACAAATATTCATGGATTATGAGAGTGTATAATTGCATGGAATGAAAGCTAAATTAAATATCTCTGCTAATTAAGAGACTGTTAAAATATAATTAAAACTGGGATGCCAAATACTGTTTAATTTTGAAATAAAATTATTTTGTGATACAAAAGCAAATATGAAAGTAAAGAGAGAAATTGTTTTGGGGATGGGGCTGAAAAACCTTTGACTAACAATTGTGGATGTGTTCCCACATCTGCTTTACAGTTTTGTAAAGCCTTATGTAAGGTAAAGGTAGTGATTGATTTTTGAGTGGATGAGGCTGGAGTGTTCCCTAAGTAGCATTTCACTTGTGTTACATCCTACTGAAGAACATAAATTGCAACTCCTGCATTTCTGATTTATAGTAAAGTAAGATGAAGAAAGCCTGGGTGTTGTCCAGTAATGCTTTTACTTTGTAATAGAGTTGGCATATCTTTTTTTTTTGTTTTGTTTTTTTCTTTTTTAAGCTTGAAAAGTATGCTACAGTTGGAGAGATTGGAAGCTGTTTCTTCCAACTGCATTTTCAAGTGTATTTTTAAAGTCTTAACTAGCTCAGTGACAGAATTTCTAAAATACTGAGAATACCATGGCCATGCCCATAAATATTTTTGGCTACATTTTTGTCATGCAGTCTCTTGATGTCTATAATTAAAAATACTAGATCGCAGTGTTTTCCTGTGTGTTTTAGTTTCAAAAATTTGAAGTAAATAAAAGCTACTTGTAGTAAATGTCTGCAAAACTAATTTCTTCTGGCTTTTAGTTTTTATTGATGCCTTCTGTTCTGTAGCCTATGAAGCATACAGTTGAAAATATTCTTTGATCAACTTTTTTCAAAAAGTTACAGTGCCACTAGGGGACAGCAGAAGATAATAATTTCTGAAGCACATTGATAGTCACTTTTTTCCCCAACTGTTTTTCAAAACATAATTTGTAAATTGTATGTCATGAAAGAAACATATATATATATATAGGAATATTTTTCTTTCAGTCATGATTGCATTGATGAGTAGAAAAGACACTGAAAAGTGTGTTTTATCTTTCTATTCGTGCATGAATATCTTGTATTTTGTATGTACCTGTATCCTGGCACGTCTCAGTAATTAGTTTCTTTCTGTCGTAGCATTACATTCCTCCCTCTGCTCCTTTTTTTTTTTTTTTTTTTTTTTCTTCAGAGAAGACTATTAAAAATGTTACTTGAGTTTAGTGATGTTTCTGTCAGAAGCCTTTTTTTTAAAGACACTGAGAGTGGAATATTAAACAGAATAAATCTTTTCGCTCTGCAATTTTTATCTGTCGTATATCCAGAACTTTATGTAGGCTTTAGGTCTGACTCAGACTTCTGATGGTGTTTAATCCGAGCTTGTTGGTTAGGTTTCTTATGTGCTTAAACTGATTTGGGAAAATCAGTGTAATTTTCTTGTCCTTAAATGTAGTGTGCATACAGGTGTGTGTGTTCTGTCTGCTCTACATAGGCTTTTTTCTTTTTGGTAAATTACATTCTGAAAACAAATGTAATAATAAAAGTCCATCTTCCCAAAGCAGGATACTCCGTTGCCTACCATCTTTGTACTGGCTCGTATGGTGATTAAAGCCAAGAAGTATGAGTAAAAACTTAAAAGATCTATATTTCTTTTTTGATGCTGTGTGAATACTGAAGAATACACACACATCAAATTTTGGAAAGGTGAAAGGGTCAGGTCATATAATGATCTTATTCTGTCATGAAGTAAAATGCTTTGAAGGACGCTTATTGAGGCTGCTCTTAGGTATTTGCACATGATGTGTGTGAAAGCGAGACTAATAAGCCTTTAGAGTAATCTTTGCAAGTGGCAAATGGAGCATTTGAAAATGTGAGTGACTTAATGGAACATTTTTCCAATGGTGGAAGCTTGTTTGGCTTTAGGGGTTTGGTTTTTTTTTTTTGGTGGGTGTTTCTCCCCCCCCTCCACTGGGACATAAGTCCCAGGGATACATGTCTTAGGTCCTGAATAAACAGTACAGTCAAGATGGCAGCTCCTTGTTTGATTATTTCTTTTGTGATTAAGGCCCATTGAAATGTCACTTTTACTGACGTTTCTGGGAAAATAAATGCAGTATTTAGACCATCTCATATTATAATGCAGTCAAGCAATCATTCTAACTGCCACTGGAGTTTCTGATAAATTGTAGACACCACATATTTACTTGCAATTCACATTAAACTTGTTAAATTAGTTAAACACTGTACCCTAGCTACATTTGTGACAGCCTGTGATGTTGCAGTCGTACTCACTGGCACCATGTTATCCATTAGGATTCTCTTCATAATGGCATCCTCTTCATAGTGTTCCAATACACTGAAATATTAAGTGGCTGAGGTTGTTACCTTCTGGCATGAAGCCATCCTGTAAGCTGTGATAAAAAATAAATAAGCACGTGTATTTTAACACAGTAGAGTGGATGCAGCTGCTGTGGAAAATGCGTTGCTTACAGTCTAGGCTGGAGGACCCAACAACCTCGCAAGGCCTTTTCAATTTGATTTATTCTGAGACTAGCATGATAAGGTTGGTGAGCCGTTGCCTATTCTTGTCCATTATTTCTTGTGACTAAAGCTGTCTGCAAACAAGGATGCCTCGCCAGTATGACTGAATGACGGGGATTATGGTTTTGTGATATGAATAAAACCCAGTTACGTGGTTCTCAGAACTTGACGATAGATATAAATGGGCTACTGTCCAGACAGGAGAAGGAAAAAGGATATTAAGTGATCAGAGGAAAACAAAACGGAACCCAAAATAAACCCCGAAGCAATCTCTGACTTCGTAGCAATATTTACTGTTAATTTTCGGAGTATACTGATCTAAGGTCTGTGCAATGGAGAAACAGGAGCGAACTTAGCATAAGAAGTGAGCGAAAGCAAAACCAAGAAATGAAGCCAGTTTGCTTTTTATTTATTTTTGTTTTAAATGATCTGTGGTATGTTGGGTTTTTCACAACCCATGGGAGGGAGCTCTTCTACCTGGCTGAATCATGGAAGCAGTAGTGAACGTGGGCTGTCTGCAGCGTTTGCTCAGCTATTGTATTTTTTGTTGGGCTGCTTTGGTAGGACTTGCTGTAGATGATACAGCACAGTTTCAGTTAGCAGTGCACACACATCTCGTGTTAAAGATTTGTTGTTTTAAAGAAAAATACCTATTAAAAGAGAGACCATTGATCCTGTAGATGATATTCATGCATTTGTTTTCTGTGCTCATTTGTTGCTTAAAAAAAATAGAATAACAAGTTAACATGTTAGGGGAAGAAACCCAGCAGTGTAGAACATATGATAAACAGTAGATAAAACTCTTCTTGCTCCTAGGCTTGGAGAAATAATGTTTTCTTCGTTGGAAGCTTAGATTTCACGTTCTCATCATGCTGGAAGGCCCACAGAATAGTATAATTGGAAATAAAGTTTTGCCTGAATTGAGCCTGATATGAGAGCCCTAAAGCTGTTACTTTGTTTAAGAAATACGTTTTTAAATGGTAGCTTATATAATTGGATTTAATAGCTGAATTTTAAAACAAAACTATGAATTATTGTATTTCTGTGGGAGGCGGTAGATATGGATATTAGTTTCCCTTTGTTGAAGGATAGTGTATGGGTGAACAGATTTATTCATATGCATATCAGATTGAAATAGGTCTTCTCAGAATAAACCTGTCCACTTTTATATATTTTGGATGTATTCTTATACGTGTCTGATATTGTTCCTTTACATATAAAGAGTGCAACACAGACAAATGAAACGCTCTTTCCTTCAGTACTGTAGTTATTTTATCAAGGAATTAAAAATAATTTTAAAATAACATATGAATTACATGCTAGAAATAATAGAACATGACTCACTAACTTTTTTCTAGTCTGTATTATATTAAGCATGATTGTTAGGTTTTTAGCTAACCTCTAGATTGGAAAGTCACTACTTGTAATCTAGCTTCCAAAAACTTGGTGTGTATTTGCATACTCAGATGGTGATTCTCTCTTCAAGTACTTCTTACATCAGATGAAGAACTGTACTATGCCAGTTTTTTTTTGTTTTTTTTTTCCATTGTCCTCATGTCTCAATTGCAATACTGTGTATGTTAACAAATTCCTATATCATTTCACTGGCATATGCTTTCAGTCTTTACAGGGTTAAGTCTTTGCTCTAGAAGTGGAGATCTGTGCTGCTTTTTGGATTTTGCTTGTCAGTTATTCCACGTGATGGCATGATCTTGTTCTGGATTCTTTATGGAAACCAAAATTGTATGCAAAGGTTTAAAGAACATTATTGTTGCAAAATCAAGTGCTCCAGAGTATTTATGTTCTGAGAAGGGTGCGAATGGTGCACAGTGAATAAATGATCACCTTACATTGTCAATAACTTCACTTCAAAGTGAAAGTAACTATTAAATAGTTTTGTATTAATAGTTTGGCAACCATGTATGATGAACAAAGGGTCCAGTGGAAGAAGAGTGAAAGTACATAGAGTGTGTCGTAACGCATGTGCAAAACCAGGCAAATTCAGTGATCTTGATTTTGATGCTGTTCCAAATACTTAACTTATTGACCTTAATGTTTTAAGGAAGGTAGTCTTTTGCTTACTTCTGGTGAGTCTCTAGCAAATTTGATCTGGGTGAGAAAGAGACAGTCGAGAAAGTTGATTTGGGTTCCTTGATGCCTGATTTCCTTTCTCTGAAGGGATCTACTGTGGAGAGTTTCTGCAAAACTAATGTAGCTGAAGGTAGCTTGTTGGCTTGGAATGCAAGGCTTTTTAGGAATGGGCTTTGATTTAAGCTCACAAGTTTTACAGTGATACCTTACTTCCTTCTATGTATTTTGACAGGTGAAATGACAGCATATGTTGATACTATCCATCCTGGCCCAGTTAGGCTAAAATTAGATCTTTAATCAAGACAACTTGATAAAGTTCCATTTAAGTTACAGACTGAAAAAACCCCACAAGGTACTTTTTTTTTTTAATATGGTGGTAGATGTGTGATCTCCAAAGCATAAAAATTATATACTTACGGTTCCTTGCATGTTCACGTGTGGTAAATATCTTCAAAAACATTATCACCTCCTTTATATTGAGTTTTCTGCAATGGGAAATGCTCAAATTCAGGAAACTGTAATGCAAGTATCTTTATATCCTCCTCCAAATTTTACAATTATCTCATCATCTCTATTTTCTCCTTTGCCAGTTTTAAAAATAGATTATTTTTGCTTGCCAAACAAAGCAGAAATACTGCCTTTAACTCTCTTGAAATTTGGCATCAACTTATATCTTCTGAAACACAAATGTTAGGGAAACATGTTGCAATACATCTGTTCAAGACAACCTGTATAACATTTCCTGTAAGGTTTGCATATCCACACAGGCTATCCATACAGTTCTTTTTCCATTGTTTTACCATTTTTTTTTTTTTTTTTTTCCTGCTGGATATTTGCCCTATGGTAGACCACTGGTGCCTGATGACCATCAATCAGATGGCTCCCGTTCCTACTCTGGTGTCACCGTGACTCGTATGTCACTGACAGTTAAAATATGGTACATCTGACTGAACTATATGTTATGATGCTTGTGGCAAGGATGTAAAATTACTCTGAATGTAGTTAGAAGCAGCTCCACTCTAGCTGCATGGCAAGGTGGAACTGATTAATAACCACTATGTTTTAATCTGTTGCCTTTTGTGATAGTGGTAATATTGTTTGCTTTATTAGCTAGGGGTTTATGGAGCCTTTGGTTGGATCTTATCAAGAATAGGTTAAGATTAGCAAAAATTGAGTGTCTGTTTGGCCTGCAGAAAAAGCATCATCCTGTCATTTTTGTCATCCTGTCCTCACTGAATGGTTGCCTTGTTATTAGTTCCTCCATGCTTGATGCTAGCTGTTGGCTCAGGGTGATTTTTTTAGCAGAAGTTTAAGACAGTTTAATTTCACACCAAAAAAATAAATAAAATAAAACCACTTAAAATCAAGAGCATAGTTTATTCATCATGACAGAATCTATTTGGCAACTCTTTGTGATTTTTGCTAGGAAAATGTTATTGACATTTTAAACCATTTTTCTCTATTTCTAATTAGCCAGCACTACGTTGTCCTAAATAATTTACCCCAGTTCCTTCTTGTCCAGCCTTTGGTTCTTGCCCTTGATTGTAGGCATTCTTTTTTCTCATCTGCGTTCACTGCAAATATATCATTCCTACACTTTGCTTTATAGTGCTAGTGATGATTTGTCACAGCTTGCTTGCTTGTAAGTGAAGATTGAGTTGCAGAGAAGTTAGCTGCATTTTAGGTACATATTGAAGCCAACAGACTCTAGGCAATAAGACAGAAATGAGCTAGAAGTATGTGATTTTTATTCCCCCCCCCCCCCCCCCCCCCCAAAGACTTTCTGGAAGTAAGATGCAATTTTCTGTAAAATTGGAATGAATCGTATCTGGTATGCTAAGAGACTGTTAAAATTGCAATGCAAAGATGAGTCACCGCTCTGGTTTCTTGATCACCTTGAGGAGATGACAAGATAAGTAATATCAATTACTACACAGTCTAAGAAAGTTAGATTACTTTGAGGTTTTGAATTTACTTTTCTCCAGCAGAGGTGGGGTGCATACTTAGTGAATAATAATTCACCAGAGTGATTTAGCCTTTTAGGACAGTTGTTTGGTTTTGGTGATGATGGCTGCAGTAAGCAAGAATGGGGACAACTTCTAATGTCTTCTCATCTACAGAATAAGTGATCCTCCTGCTGAAGGATTTCTATAGCTAAGGTTCACTCTTTGCTGCTTTATCATCTATAAAGTTTTAAAGATTTTGTCTGTCTGCTGAAAATAATAACAGAAATGTTCTTTTATTAGCTTTAGTATAGAACTTAATTCCCTTAGGATACTGGACACTGAGGGATGTTCTTTAGCCACATGTTTTAGGCATTGTAATGGAAACAAATTTGAGCAGAAAAATCTAAGTGTTCTTTATTGTTTATGCCAATTTTTAGTAGCTTGAGCTTTCATAAGTTTGCCAGTATAGAAGATTTTAGTGTGAAAGACAGAGAAAATACTATTGAAAACTTCAATTTTCCACTACAACCTCTGTTTTTGAGGCTATCTTTAAGACCATGATTTTCTTATTAACACATTACTATGTTGTTCTTTTTTTTTTTTTTTTTGAGAAATAAGAGAATACTCTGCCCACATAAAACTTTTTTTTTTCCTTTTTCTAATAGGCTAACATTTTTGTTTTCTGTAACTAAAGATCCATTGGGATCACTGAACAGATGCAAACCTTCCCAGATGGTACTTAAGATTTTTTTTGTTTTTCAGCTTTCTCAATTCTGTAATGATTTCATTTTAATTTTTATCTCTGAAGAACAGTGTTTATATTAAACTGCCTGTTTTAATTAATTAAATCACACTTACAATATAAAAATGGGCAAGGACCTAGTTAGGGCCCTCCCTAACTTCAAGTATATTGGCATTTAAAAGAGTGAATGTTTCTAAAATAAGTAAGGAAAAACATTACCCTGCATCAATAGTTACCAGATGTCTTTCAATCCCTTGGAATTTCTGAAAACATCAGCTCTGAAAAATATATTTAATGTAGCTTTTTTTTTCCCTTAGTAGTTGCCAAAAATGAGAAAATATAGGTGTTTGGAAACCTCTGTGTCATCCTTGTCTATCTTATGTGATTGTTTGTTAACTTAGTTGTACTACTGTTTTCCCTGTATAAAGGCTAAGAAAGATTTAATCTAAACTTTGAATTAATTGTTGTCCATAGAAATCAGAATTAATGCTTCTTTTCTTTTTGTGAATTAGTTGTGGCATATGCCTTTAGAATCTCCTGAATTTGTACTTTCTGGAAAGATAACTGACTCAGCATATATGTTTATAGCGATAATAACACAATAACACCTTTCAGGGGTCAGACTGAAGGTTCATCTGATCCTGCATCCTGTTTTGAGAGTGACCTTGTGGGTATGGAGGAAAAGCTATAAAAGTGAAAGTAATGTAAAATGATATTTCCTGTACTGTATCATTCCAAAGTTTCAGTTTGTGGCTTGCGGGGAGGATATCTGCACTCTCTGACCCTTGATGGGTGTTTCCTCCATGATTTTTATGGCACTGGTCTTTCATAGTGTGTTGCACACTGAGTAAAATAAATATAATAAAGCAACTGTTTTAAGAATGCCAAGTCAGACACTCCAGGAAAAGAAATGCCATAAGCAACAAGGCTACACAAATCACTTAATGCCTTTGACTAGATTTAAGGAATCTGCAAAAATCATCCTGTGTAGGTGTTCATATAGTGTGATCAAGACTTTTTGTCATCTTGACAAATGAGGAAGATTCTTGTTAAGAGGCTAAATAGATATGCTTTCCAGATATTGAGTTGTTCTCGTAGCTCTTTTTGGAATCCTTTCCTTTTGTAGCATCTGTTTTGAAGAGAAGAGCAGAGCTGTGTGTTATTTTGTACTGTAAACTGGTGAGACTAGTATTGGCAGCAATATTATCTCTGTCTTCCTGTCTGATACAAGCCTTGGGTAGATGAAAGAGAATATTTTCATCTTTCTTTCTGACAGTGCTCTGAGAGCTCAGGTTCTTTTGATGAATAATTAGCTGCCTTGGAACTGTAATCATCAATTTTTTTTTTGCCATAAAATGCAATGTCTTCTAAGGCTCAGTGGCTTTCCAGGATTTCATTGCTTGTTGAAACAGTGTCAGTGTCCGATATGCACCCACTTTGTGGAAATATCATCTGGAATTTGGCTGCGTTAAAATATATACACCTTCTTACAAGGTGCACTTGGTCTATGTAAGCAAGTTATTCCCAACCTTAATTATTATACAAAGGGCCCAAACATTCATAAGATGTTTGGTCAGCAGTGACTTATGTCTTCCTATGCTGTTGGTAAAGATAATCAATTGACTTAAACCAAGCGTATGACTTGCTTTAGAACTCTGTTTAAGGAAAATTCTACAAGCTGATATTTCTGCATTAAGAACGTTTTAGGTCTACTAATTAAATGGGTTAAAGTCAAGTTAGTATAGTTTTTGTACAGCATGTCTCCCTCAGCTGCAGTCTTAAGGCAGTATTGTTTGGGTCAAAGTCCAAATGTCTCACTGTTTCTTTTGGTACTCTTACCAAAAATCATAAAATCAGTAAATTTATGTAGTATTGGTATGTGGTGGAGACTCTCCTTTTTTTGATTTCCATGTAAGATTTCAAAATCTAGGATGTAAGGGTTAAAATCTGATGATGAAAACGTTTTGTTAAGTATTTTTAAATTATCTTTAAAAGTCAAACTGATCATCTATAGCATTGGGCAAAAAACCACCCATCTTAGAGCATTTTGTTGTGATTTTTTTCAAATTCGTCAAATGAAAGCAGAGAGCTGTAATAAAAGCTGTGGGAGTGTTTTAACTGCAGATTTTGTTGCTGCTTGCATTGCTTGCTATGCTGTGACAGATAGTGTTTATAGTTTTCAAACAGTTCTGCAGTACTGTTTTTGCCAAGTGGTAAGTGTTTATGCGTGGAGAAATGTGGGCTCCCTGTATTCCATCTGAAATGATTTTTGTCAGTTAATGGCATGAATCTTGTTTGGTGTGCCTGAGAAGATCCTTCTGTGCTCTCTTGCCTCCACCTTAAAAGCTCTCTTAAGCCAAGGAGTCTTGACTAATACTTGCTTAAAAAGCACTTATGTCCCCTTTTCTGTGCACAAACACTGGTGTTTTCTTCTGTCATTGCTGAGCTTTTATTGGAAAGATATGTGACCTACCCTGGCATAGTCTTGTTTTCTGTGGTCTCTGACCCAAAGACAAGCTGGTAACGTCTCCCACCCTTCTCCTGACAGTTCATACCTTTTATATAGAATCCTTCCCTTGATGGTTCTCTTCATGGAGAAGAGTGAATGCAATTGGCATAAAGACCCAACAGGAGAATGTATGATAGAGTAGCAGAAGCTGAAGACTTCTGAAAGGGCAACAGACTGAGTGGAACAGAGATAGCAGAAACAGTTAAGTTTCCATATGGAAAACACAAAGCACAAGCCAGATATGCTTAAGATGGATGAAAAGTTACCAGTGTAGGAAAAAGAGACAAATATGGCTGGAGTAGGAACCAAACTAAAGGCCTGTTAAGGCAGTAAATAATTTGATATAAAATGACACTTGAAAAATAATGCGATGAATATTTTCTGTTTCAAATAAATGGAATACTTGTAGTCATAGCTATGTATAGGCTTAAAATCTGCTGCTGCCTGGAGACTTCCCTGTGAGGAGCTCTTGGCAGTTAGAGCTGCTTTACATAGTGACTTACCACTCTCTTATTTTGCTTTGACCTGCACATTGCTCTCGTCAGTTGACTGTGAGTTCGATTCTGTCCAATTACGGCATATTTCTGAAATTTAGTTTGGTGTTTTTTTATATAATGGAGAACTCTATGCAATATTTTCCTATCAATCTGTACTGTTAAGAACTATTTGTGAATGAATTAATAATACACGTGTTACAATAGATACGGATGTAGATAGTGCAGATAGGCTAACTCATCATTACTACTTTGTCAGTAGGACTTAAACCCATCGTCTTGTTTGTTTACTAATGGTGTCGAGTATTTCTTTCTCTACAAATGTCCTCAAGTTGCTGAGTTTGCCAAAAGTAGGAACTGACATTTTCTTACACAAAAACAAAGTGAACATGAAGATGCTTCAAGAATAAAAGAGTTTTTATTTCTTTGCCAACTGTGTATCTTGAGTAATTACCAAGTCATCTACATTTGATACAGCTGTTAAGTGCATTGAAGTGTGAATACTAGATATATTCTTATGGGATCAGTCTGATTTCCTCCCCCCCTCCCCCCCCCCAAAAAACCCCTGCTTCTATAAATGAAAGAACTCCTGGTTTTATGCTTTTCTTTCAATGATGCCTCTGTGATGTTTTAGAAAAGTAGCCTTTATTGAACATGCAAGTACGAGTTGTTTGGGATCAAGGCACTTACCCTTTCCTAGCTTTTACCTTCTTTCACTTGCAGGATGTGCAAGGGAGCATCAGTTGTTAACAGGTGTAAAGACTTGCCTATTGGTAAAGGATGAATGCAAGTAGCTAGATCTTCTAGTATTGTAAGCTTTGATCAAGTGCCATTTGATTACTACAGAAGTATTTCTGATCTAGTGTAGAGAAGATCCACTGATCTGAATCTGTGTCTTAGTCCCAGAAATTTAGGGCTCTAAGTGTAGTTTTGAAATCAGCTCAAGTGGAGATATTGACAAATCACTTCACTAGTTTGCCTTTTCTTTTCCCTTTGTAAAGTGAGAATTTTTGTCTGCTCTTTAGGCTGCTTATAAGGAAGCAAATGTAAATTCTCATTGGTTATTGAAAACATAAACAAAAAATTGTATTTTTTGCATGTTTGCTTGAGATCTCTTTTCTGTCTCTTTTCCCTGATCAGGTACAAAGAAGGTGGTGAAGCTTTGTTAGTGTTGCTTCCCTCAGAAGAGAAAGGCATGGTGGAACAGCTGGCACAGAGGAAAGTACCTATCAGTGAAATCAAGTAAGTGACTAATGGCTTGTCTTACTCAGCCTTCTTTCTACAGGAAAAAGGTGTGATGAGTCTTTGATGATACTGATGGAGTAAAGTGCTTGAATTGCCTGGAGCTGGACAAGCAAGGGAGTTTTTGGTAGTGTTGTAGAAGGAAAAGACCTTGAGAGGTTACCCTGTTCCCAAAAGCTGGATCAGCTGCACAAATGATTCTTATCAGATGCTTTTCTAGCTTGCCAGTTCACAAGTCTAGCTTCACAATTTCCCCAAGTGATCTCATCTATACTCCACAGTTCCTGCTATTAATTTTTTTTTTCAGTTGTCTGATAAGCTTTTTAAGTAATTTAAGTGAAATATTTATTTTGTCTCGTGCTAAGAACATATGTAAAACTATGTATTCTCTTACTTTTTACAACTACTTTTAATGTAATTGAACATTATCATGCTGTCTCTTTCTCTTCTTTTATTTTGCAGATTAAGCAAATACCATTTTTTAAATATCTTCTATAATTCTTGTTTCTCTTACCTGTCTCGTCTTTAGTAATAGACTATTTCTTCAGTTTATTGTGATCTTTCTTAATCAGTTAACTGAAGAACAGGAAATAGAAGATGTGCTAAAAGGTCATGTTACACACTAGAGACCTCCAGGTCTGCTCAAAATTAACTATACTATATTCTTTGAATTCTAGAGTAATGAAGGATGGTAAGAAATTGTCACTAATCAGTGTGGTTATGCACCTGTACGTGAATGAGGCTGGCAACTCTGAACAGTCTTCTTCAGGTCTCAGCTCTTCCTCCTCTCTCCGGCCTTCCAGGTCATCCCCTGTAACCATAGGGAGCCAGGTTCCAGGCTGAGAGCGCAGAGCAAAACCTGCTGCTGATTGGAAGCTAGATGGAGTATGGAAACTGTTTTGCTACATCGTGGCAGCAGGATCTTTTTGGTGGTTGTTGAACTTTTTTGTTTAAATTTCACTTTGGAGAAGATGGGGAAGAGAGAGTATCTATTTAAAGCAGTGCTTGTATCCTGGTGTTAAAAACAGGGGAAATGAGAGGAAAGCACAGTGCGTACTGACCAGGGAATTTGGAGAGTGCTGTCTGATCAGTTCGTAAGACCAAGCAAGCTGAGTTCGTATTTGTATCGTGGCACAGTCAGGTGTGGCCATTTATGCAACTGCTAGGCAAAACAGCAGTTTCAAAAAGTTGTGCTGCTCCTTAAATGGAAGATTTGTACTCACAGGGTAAGAAAAGAAAGAAACAGTCTAGTTAAAATGACAGACAATGTCATAAAATCCCCTTCTAGTCTTTGCATAATTGGTTCTAGTTCACTGGTTCTTAGCTATTCAGACAAGCTTATAAATTACAATAATTCATTTACGTGTTTAGATTTTAGGTTTGTCTCTCCCTCCAAATAGTCACAGGTATATAATTATTGTAAAGAGTTTTATTTGCTCAGAAGGAAAGAACATGCAAACTCATTAAAACTGAAATCCAATTTAACAGTGACCAACTTTCTTATTTTTGAAAGCACAGCATGAGACAGTGGGCGGCTGTCATGATACAGTGTTGGAGAGGAGATAATCCAGTATTACAACTCTTTTTAATATTCAGTGTTGCAAATTTACTCATTTATTAACAAACACATAACCTCAAAATGTGCTTGGGGCACCAGATTCTTGGTTGACATTGCTTGGATTTACCCCATGTTATCCTGCCTTACTTTTAACTGTCAAGTATCTTGTGTTTTCTGTATTTTTCAAACCCTTTTCTTGCAAGTTTCAACCAAATCACTCAAGCTAACATTTATGTGCCGTCAACAAAATGTTGTTACATTGTGTCCAAGATTATTGGCCTTTATGCTTAGAGCCCAAATGATGTATTGTCTACTGTATTCCTACAGTAATCAAATCATAGAAAATAATGAGTAATAGCAGGCCTAGGTGAGAATTGGAACTTGGTATGCATTTTGAGTTTGACAGTGACAACAGTGAGTAGTTGACAGTTCTGACTACTCTTTGAGTACAGCTCCAAGGCCAGTTTTGCATTTACTTAAATATTTAATGTAGACCATGTTTCTGTCACTTACGAGAATGTGCAACTCCCAGATGCTTTACTGACATCAAATATGACATCTGCTGTTTCTTCTTCATCTTGAAGCCTGCTAATCCTGTCATGAAGCATAATCAATGTGATTAGTTGTGTTTTGCTTCTGACTAAGCTATGTTGGCCATTGTATGTTTGCTTGTTTTCTTTAGATGCTTACAAATTGCTTTTTTCAATATAAAGAAAAGTTAATAGTTTGACTTAGCTTTTTTTTTTTAATTCCCCCTCCCCCCCCCGCAGTATATTTACCTGTGCTGTCTCATAGATTTTTATCTATCTCAGATGAGTTCTTAAGAATAGATACAATGATGATTCAGAGTGCTTTGACTTTCTCTCTAGTTGCTGTGGAGCAAATTTCTTTTGACCCAACTGATTTATCTAAGTACCTTTTATCCCCTGATTTGCGATTCTGGTGTGAGCTTGGACTGCGCTGTAGCTGTTAGCTGTCCGATTGCAGCTGCCACTTAAACTGAAAACAAGGGAAAAAAGGCACTGGGCAATTCAGGTGCCTTGAGGTCGTTTCTTAGTAGCTTTCCCATACCTTAACAGCAATCCAATGCTTCTAGACTGTCTTACTACTGGTGTTCATGTTAATTTTTGTTGTTGTTGTATTCATGCTATCCCTTCTTTACTTTCAGTATCTCATTTTGTACTTGTAATTCTTATTTTATCCCAGTGTACTTGTGCTATTTTTATACTTGTCTTCAAATCTACTTTAGGCTTTCTTCCTGAGTTTCAGGTCAGGTTGTTGTAACCATGTTCATTTCATGTAGCCAGGCTTTTTACTCTTCGTTCTGTCTTTCCTCTGCAATGAGGTAGTATACTTTATGTTTGTACCTTCTTATACTATTTGATATTGAGCAAACCACTGCTTTTATTTTGCTGTTCTGCCATTTTTCCTTTTTTAGGATCATGAATATTTTTTTGTCACCTTCTCAGTCTTGCTTTATAGAATTAAATCTAGAAGAGCCTTCTCTCTGTTTACTTTATGTCTTTGATATCTTGTGTGCATTCCATCCTGCATTGCATTTCAAAGACTTGTTGGTCAGTTTGTGTCCCACTGAATTTTTCATGCCTCTTCTTTTCTCTCTTATGTCTTTACATTTTCAGAGTAATTTATTTGCTGGCTTGAACCTGGAACTCGGCTTTTTGATCTTTCACTAAATCTGTAGCTAAATAGCTTTTGTATTCGCTACAGCCTTCCACTGGCTGTATCTGACAGAGATTAGAAATTGAAATGGTGAGGGGATAAAACTTCATGTCTTTTTATATATTGAAAGTATTCTTTGGTGATTCTCTTCGACCCCTTGCTTGATTGCTACTTTCATATTTACTAAGAATAATTGATAATCATAGTGGCTTATGTTACAGAAAGTGACTATAAAATGTTTTTTAATCAGTCATGTTTTCTAGACTGAGATAGTGCTATGTGAAGAAGCGTTATTTTGATACTTTTTTTTTCCTCCTTCAAAGCAAAGGCTATGTTTTATTGTATGATACGGGATGACATTGCACACAGCAGCAAGAACCGAGTTAAGAAATCCAGTAATTGTGCATCTTTTTTGACCTCTACTTGAGGGCTGCCCTCCTACCACATTTGGTAGGTCGTATGAGGGACTTGAGTGACACTAGCACATCAAAACCAGAAGGAGATAAGATCTGGGCAAATAAACCTGGAATAGTGTTGCTATCACTGGAATAGATGTAAAAATCCGGAGTATGGGAGAGGACTTGTGTAACTTCTTGCTAGGTTTAATGACATTTTCTGTAATACAGTCACTGTTCTTTATTCACCTGATCAATATGTTGAGTTCTTAAATCTATTTAATCACAATGTCCTTTATTTTTGCTCATCTGGCTGTAAGAAAGAACTACTTAAATTTCGGTGTTCCCAGGGCAGTGGATCTTGTTTAAGCTTTCAGAAATGCTGAGGATTTCCTTATGAAGACTACTGTCTCAGTATAAAGTAGTACTATAATTCATTATGCTGCTTCTATATTTTTTTTTCTCAGTGTTTCTATAAATTCAAGAAGTTCTTTACTCCTGATTTTGACTTCACTTTGGAAGAAGTTTCACTGCCTTCACTGAAAACTGTCTCTGGATAAAAAGTCTTAACTCTCATTTGTCTTTTCTATATTATTTGTTTGAGGAGTGTACGCTTCATCCTTAATATGGTTCCATTCTGAGCTTTTTCAGCTCTATGCATATGAAAGCAATGCAAAAGATGTGAAGGTGCTCCTGAGAACTTAATAGGTGCTTATTTTTGCATGTTCTAATAATTAAAGCTTGCTTACACTTTTTTTTTTTTTTTAAATTAGAATTAATCCTGAAAAACTTACAGACATCCAAAAGAGGATGCAAGCTTTCTTAGCTCAAGATCAGGAGTTAAAAGACAAAGCTCAAAGGGTAAGTCATCTGCTGCACTATAGTTCTCGAGGCAAGCTGGTCAAATAGAACGGCTGTTGGAATAACACTTTCATGGAAGATAGCCTGTGAAACTTTTCTGGGCATCACACTACCTCTTCTTCCCATCACTAGACACATTTACTGACCTTTCCCTGATTTTGTAGTATCTTTAGGCCTTGAACTCTTTGGAATAGAGCTTACTACTTGTTTTATTGAAGCACTGCAGTGCATTGGTTTTCTGAGTTTGGTTCGCTTGTTTGTTTGTTTTTGAACAGTGTGGATATCATGAGCCTATGAATTCTGTAGTTGTACCAAATGTCTTCCAAACTCTGCAAAATCAGGAGTTCAAATTGAGATGCAGGGGAACAAGATGATTAGAAGGAAAAAAAAAAGAAAATATCTCTGGTCACTTTTCTTTTTTTTTTTTTAATTTTTTTTTTAATACATAGGTCGGATTTAAAGAGCATTACCAAAGGCCAAATTATCAAAAATCCATAAATGTGAAAGCCTGAGAAATACAAGTTCTATTTAAGGAAAAGATTACAGAAACTCTGGATTAGTGTACATAACTTTTTTTGTTTATCTAAGCTAGTGTGAGGACTGATGACACCTGAAGATATTCTGGTAATCCTGAGTGATGGGGTAAAATGTAAAGGGGATCATGAATGCTTAAAGACAGACTGAGAGTTGTAGCCTCTCTGCTGAACTCGAATGTAAAATGAGGCAAGTTGCTCTATTTGAAACTCTTAAGGTAAGGTTAATCTCACCTAACTTTAGATGTCCTGTGTGAGCTAGTCTGCCTGAGACTAGCTGATAGAGAGGAATAGGCACTTCTAGGATGATTCTGACATAGATACTTAAAAACCCTTGGGGATGGATGAATGGCGGTTTCTTTGCACTGCAGAGGTAGCTTGTGTGATGTGACCTAGCTTGGATGCCTGCAGTAGAGACGCTTAGTGGGTCAGAGGAACGTCATTCTTACTTCCCTGAACAAGGGGTCTTAAATCAAAGTGCCTGAGGAAGTCAGTGGGAGCTTTTTGAATAAAAAATCTAAGGCAGTGTTCAAGGGATTACTTTAAAAACTGTTTTGGGCATTTAGATATCCCAGGTTTTTGCAGTGCAAAAAGTAGAATGCCAGTAGAGCATGTAGTAGAATGCCAGTGCAAGCTTCATCCTAACGTTGCACAGGCTAGATGTACTGGTGACGTATTATGATCATCTGCAACTGCCGCAGGAAGTTGCAGTTACACCAATTTGTATCAGAAGTGACAAAGCAGCTGGTTGGGGGAGGACAAGAGTAGGAGGAAGCCAGCATCATCTTGGAATTAAAATACTAACAAACCTCTCTGTTTCTGGCTTTGACTTTTTAAGATCTCTTAAAAGACAGAGAAAGATCATTCTGAATTAGGCAAAAGAAAATAATGATGAAATTTAAAAACAACATGAGTAAAATCAAACAGGGGCTGCCTGTCAGTGTTACAGATAAAAACTTAAATTAATTTTGAAATAGTTTTAATTACCATTTAATTATCCTTTCAAACCATTTTTGTTGCCATTTTTCATTTGTGGGTAGCAATGCAGTGCCATCTTGCAGACAGACTGTATATATGTTCAGTTTTTGAAAATCCTGAAGTACAGAGAAGTGGTTTAGCATAGAAGTGTCCCTCCTTAATAAGACTTAAGTATGAGTGTTCAGATGTACTATGCAAATATGCCCTAGTAGTCTTACATATCAATGTGAATAAAGCAATAAAAATAAGGCAAATGAAATCCTGACCTTGGATCCTTATCTGGAATGCTGGATTTCTCAAAGACACGAGTGTTGTGCTGTCTAGCCTGTCTGTTGCAAGCTGCCAAATTCTTGACGTTTGTAAGAAATAAATTCCCTACCTGAACGAATCAGATATCTGTGAAACAGCATAGCTATGCACAGAAGTTCACGTAGGATGTAGTTTACTGTGTTGAGGACATGAGGTCTAAGTGATTGCATCCTCTAAGCCTGTTGTTTTACTTCAAGATGCTTTTACTTTGTTTAAGGAAAGAAAGAAAAAGGAAAAAGAAAAAAGAAAATTCTTGATTGCTTCAATAAACTTCATGGGTCATTTGATAGGACATGGTTCCTGTGCTGGAAAGAGAGAGGGTGAATCAAATTTGGGCTCCTTTGAAAATTTCACAATTCCTCTTACAGACTGATACTGCCTTTTGGTATTTCTTTTAATTTCAATGTTTAATATGTCAGTTCATCCAGTTCTGAAAAACAGTTTAAAAAAGTAATGTATTTTTCTTGCTAGTTTGAATGTTACTGTGGAGAGGGTACTGGGACGCTGAAGTGAAGTCTGTCCATTAAATTCTTCATCGCACCCAGAGGGATGTGCAGGCTATTACAGCCTGAGATTTCAGTCACACCTTTTTACTTAGAATCATAGAATCACATGGTTGAATGGGACCTATAAGATCATCTAGTCCAACCGTCTTCCCACTACCATTGCTGCCACAGCTACTAAACCATATCTTGTAGCTCCTCATCAAGCTGCCTCTTGAACAATGCCAGGGACGGCGACTCCACCACCTCCCTGGGCAGGCCATTCCAGTGCCTGACCACTCTTTGAGAGAAAAAGTTTTTCCTCACATCCAATCTAAACCTCCTCTGGTACAACTTGTGGCCATTTCCTCGGGTCCTGCTTGTTGCCTGGGAGAAGAGGCCAAACCCCTGTTCATCACAACCTGCCTTCAGGAAGCTATAGAGTGCAATGAGATCTCCCCTGAGCCTCCTCTTCTCCAGACTAAACAATCCCAACTCTATCAGCTGCTCCTCATAAGACTTGTGCTCCAGACCCCTCATCAGCTTTGTTGCCCTTCTCTGGACACGTTCCAGGGCTTCAATGTCTTTCTTGTAGTGAGGGGCCCAAAACTGAACACAATACTCGAATTCTGTCAAAACAGCAGTGAATCGTGTGTTTTAATATTTAAAACAATTATCCAAGAAATACATCTGTAAATCAAAATTTAAATGTAGCAAATCAGTAGAGTATAGTACTTGTGGCCTTATGCATTTCTAGTACTTGTACAATAATCTCAGGTGGTTTGGAGGGCATTTAGCTACTATTGTAATAGAGCTGTGATATGTTTCTGATGCCCAACATTAATATTTTCTATAATGGTATAAATGAATTCATATAATAATTTTGTAATGTTCATTTATTAAAAAAAACAACCCTGGAAATGATATCAAATTGCTAAAAATAGCAGTGAACAAAAGCAATTGATGGAAGAGCAGGAAAAAAGTTCAGACTGACTAAACTTGTTTTCCAGTGTGCATGCGCAGAGTGACCAAGTCTTAGGGGTATTTAATGAAACCCAAGAGACATGACAGTATTTTAGAAGGAGGTTGAAGTGAAGGTAGAGAAACTAAATAAAAATCAAAGAAGTAATTTTCTCTTTCTGTACTTTGTTTCTCTTCTTATAAAGTTGAACAGCTCTTCTATGCTATATCTAACTTTTCTAGTTTGGATATAAGTTCTTGGAGCAGGGAGTATCTTTTGCTGGAAGTGTTTGCACTGGATGAGGTCAGCTGAAGACTTAAGTCATCATTGTGTTACTACTGAATGATCTTTGAAGCCTCTTACCCTAATTAGATGCCCATTTCTTTGAACATAGAGCAGTATAGCCTTGCATACAGTCCATGACAAACTTGAAAAACTGTTTTGAGTCTCACTGGGCTGAACCCTGCTGACAGCTGATAGATGTGAGTTAGCACATTGCGATTTGCTTGGTGGTTCATTCATAGTTATTGTAGGACTTGATATGTGTGCAACAGGTGCGTTCTTTCTGCCCTTTAGCTATCATTTATTAATTTCTAGACCACGTGTACCAGAGACATACTAGTAAAGTAAGTGGATGGCTTTATAGGTTATCCAAAAGGCAGAACGAGATTTCCACCCTGGCATGTAGTGACTCATGCAGATCTTCAGATCTGCAACTCCCAGATTCAGAGAAAAGATACTTCTTGTTGAACCCTCTTTTTTTTTTTTTTTTTTTTTTTATCTGTCACTGCAGAGAAAAAAGAAGCTCTGTCATTTATTTTTGTCACTGCTTGCTAGACACCAGTAGATTAATGAGATCTGTCAAATGTTAAGCATTTTCCTAAAGATTCTAGATATCTTTGTAAAATGATTAATGTTGTGAGCAAACAAGTGTTTTATTCCACAGCTCGTTCTTGGTAGCAGCTGAATGGATTGTGCTAGCACTTTCCACTGCTAAAATTAATTGAAAGACATAATCCGGACCAGAAACTTTACTCAAAAACTTAGCATTTGCAAAAATAAGCAAATGAAAGTTTACTTCTGTAGTGACATGTTGAGTGACTTGAAAAGTATATAGAATCATAGAATGGTTTAGGTTGGAAGAGACCTTTTAAAGGTCATCTAGACGAACCCCTCTGCAAGGAGCAGGGACATCTTCAACCAGATCAGGTTGCTCAGAGCCCCATCCAACCTGGCCTTGAATGTTTCCAGGGATGGGGCATCCACCACCTCTCTGGGCAACCTGTTCCAGTGTTCTACCACCCTCAGTGTAAAAAAAATTCTCATTATGTCTTGTCTGAATCTACTTCCTTCTATTTTAAAACCATGACCCCTTGTTCTTTCACAGCAGACCCTACTGAAAAGTTTTTCCCCATCTTTCCTGTAGGCCCCCTTTAGGTACTGGAAGATCGCTACAAGGTCTCCCCGGAGCCCTCTCTTCTCCAGGCTGAACAGCCCCAACTCTCTTAGCCTGTCTTTATAGGAGACGTGCTCCAGCCCTCTTATAATCTTTGTGGCCCTCCTCTGGACCCTCTCCAACAGGTCCATGTCCTTCTTATGTTGGAGGCTCCAACATAAGTACTGGGTGCAGTACTCCAGGTGGAGTCTCACGAGAGCAGAGTAGAGAGGCGGAATCACCTCCCTCGACCTGCTGGCCATGCTCCTCTTGATGCAGCCCAGGATGTGGTTCACCTTCTGGGCTGCCAGCGTGCATTGCTGACTCAGTATCTCTTAGCTTTACATATCTTACAATTAATAGTTGTTATTTCAGTTTGCCAAGGGGAAAAGTGTGACTTTATGATATTACCTAGTTTACTGTCTCATCTCTTTTTTCACCTTTGGAAATGTTTTTTCTCTAATACGCATTTAAGGAATCCCCGTAAGAGATCAGTCCTCCTAACTGTTAACTCCTAAACCTCTGTCTCAGGATAACAAGAAATAGATTTTTTTTTTTTTAATTTATTTTATTTTTTTAAAATTCCATGTGAATTAGTAGTACAATAATTTTCTCTAATAGATGCCTGTACATAACTGAACAAGGGTGTGATTGTAGTGTGCTTGAATATAACCCCATGAGCTTAATTTGCTGTTGTTGCTAGTGTTTGCTGGTTTAAGCCTCATGATGGGAATTTTGGCATGTGTTAGCAATTAGGTTACAAACAGCAGAAATCCAAGGACCTTTTCTAATACTTAAAATATTTCAGTATTTATACTGCGGCTGATAGGCAGAAATAGACTATGTAAAAGAAAGAAACATGAGAAGAATAAGAATTTTTCCTTTTGTGAAGGATGGAGGGAAAATACAACACAAGATTAAGTTATTCTGTTATACTGTGCTTCCAGTTTTCTTGGTGAAATTCTGGGATTAATTGAAACTTCAACCTTGAACTGGTCTTAGTAAATGTTGTATAGTGAATTTATGTTGTTCAGCTGGGTTGCATTCATTGACTGCAAGTATGTGATGAGCTGATGGCAAAGGCAAGGTAATATGAATTGTCCTAGGCCACAGTGAAAGGCAACTACATTGAGTTCAATCACTTTCTCTTAGTGGCTGAGATAGTCAGGGCACCTCAGATTGATAGCAACACAGTTGGTTCTTGCTTCCACCTCATGCAGAAGTCAGAATAGCATAGCAACATTCAGAAAAGCTGGGAGAAAAACAAATTGAATCCGTGATGTCTCCTCCTGCCTAATTTGCCGTATTTTCTTTCTAGCAAAAATAACATGACCTGCCTTTGGGAAATTCAGCCAATTCATGTGCATTTAATGAAATATTTGAATTCTTGAAGGACATCACTTTTGTAGTACTGATAAATTTTGGCTAATGGGTATTGGGTAAAAGAATTTCAGTCTAAAATTGATGTTAGAGAATTTAATAGTGGTATTCTATTTTGTGTTTAGAGCAACAGTATAATGTTAATTTTATGTGTTGATGAATGGTTTATTTTTTTGTTAAAATACTTTTATTTTTCTTCCAGTGTTTTGTATCCTACTTGCGTTCAGTTTACTTAATGAAGAATAAGGAAGTATTTGATGTTTTCAAATTGCCTCTAGCAGAATATGCCCTGTAAGTATGATCAACTTGGAAAGCAAAAACTGTGTAGTGAAACGTTTTGCAGTATGTAATAGCTTTAAATAGCTGTTTTGAAAGGCATTCTAAATAGAAATTAAACGTAAAAACAATATATCTCTACAGAGAGAAATAACTCGTACAGCAGAAGGTACATTTGCTATATTGAAGACAAAACTTGCGAAGTAAAAGGATTGAGAACAATAGGTCTTGGTGGGTTTTTTTGTTGTTCTTTTTTCCAGATTTGCCCTTCAGTCTCCTTGCTAAATGCCAACCTGTAAGGTGTATTATTTAAAAAGAAATTGGAGTATCTAAAGATGATACATTGCAGTCTCATTTTGAATGTGATTGGGACATTGCTCCTTGGACATAAATTACTGCTCAGAAGATTCAGTGCACTTAGTAAAGATGAAACATCTGCACTGGACTGAATAGCATCTATTTTACTGTGTCTATTTTTGTACTTATATGTGAACCGTTCCACATTTTGTATGGGAGGGAAATTAATTTTGACAGTTTGACTTTACAGATGACAACTATCTGAGATTGTTTTAAGATGTGAAGTTTTTGAATAATCTCATGGGACATAGACTAGTCAGAAGGGAGCAGGAAGGGTGCTCAAAGATGCATGGTAAATTAATTTTACAACTCTGGAATTTCATACAGAAAAGACTTAAGTCTTCAAACTTGTTGGCACGTGGCATAATGAACTAAAATGTGACAAATTATTAGACTGTAGAACACCTGGTCTTCCTGTGCTGTGCTGCAGTTAACATGATTATGTTTTTTAAGGTACATAAGCATATTATAGAAGATACTTTCTCACTTTATGGACTGAGAAATTTTTAAAAAGGAGAATTAGCAAAAACTTGAAAAATTTCCCTACATGCATTGCCTGCCCCCTTCACCTGTGCGAGTTTTCAGCATCTTTAAAACCTTATCGTAGGTCTTACTGTGCTGAATGTAAAGGGTAGTGGCAGCAGGTCAGGACTAAGGGATGACCACACATATTTAACCAGTATGTTAAGAAACTGACACATGCCAGTAATGCTGAAGTTTTGGAATCTCAAAGCATCTCTTTCTGGATTTCGGCATGGTGTGCCGTCTAGTATTGATATTGACGTGGACAGAGTAGTCCAGTTCTGTTTTTCTCAAGCCTTTGTGCCAGAATTTGGTCCTTCGTCAAAGTCAATTCTAATCTCAGCTTTGCAAAGTTACTAGTAAGTCATTCCTGTATTAAAATGGAAGAAACCAGACAGTTGTTTGGAGAGAGTAGGAGAGGTTTAATCAAGAGAGTGAAATATATGGAAGCGTAATCAAAAAGTCAGAAGATAGTAAATCTGTGATGTAATTTCAGGATTCTGCTCTAAGTGAACAGTTTGTTGGCACTCTTCTTCCCCACTCTCCAGACTGCTAGTCTGCTTAAACCCAGGAGACTGCGAGGTGTATTTCAGTTCAGTGCACGTCCACTGATTCAGTGGATCAGTCATCTTAATTTATCTGAAAGGCCTTCAAAGTCTGGTACGTTTGAATTCTGCATTCCAGAGCAACCTCAGTTTACATTCCGTGCGCAAACTCATGGCAAAGCCTGGAATAAGAATCCTTTCTTCCCTTTGCCTTCTGTGTGTATTCTCCAAAAAGTATTTCAGCCTTTCTGTGGAGATTTACTGTTAGCTTGATAGATGTTACTTCACTAAAAATCCTGCAGAGAAAACAGGCTGCTTAATGACCCTGTCAGGTTTGCATTTCAGTCTGTCAGACTGTTGCCGGCTTTCTCCATTGCTCTCTTGCCTTGCATGTCTGTGCACTGAGATTCTCTTAAGCTCTGTTGATTGAGTTGGCAGAAAAGCAGTAGTCTTTTTAATTTTTTTTTTAAATATAAAAAGTTATTTATATATTATGTAAAATTATTATATATGCATCTAGAAAACAATTTATAGAAAAAATAAGAAAAGTGTGTTTGCATGTCTATACATATATACACACATATAGTCTAGAGATTCATCACCTTTAAGCTGTGGTACATTAGTATTCTTTCCACTATCCTTTCATTACAAATTACTATCGGGAATAATTTGTTGGAGGAGGACTTGCACAGGCCTTGTGTTAACATAAACAGCCTTTAAGTTTGGTGAAGGAGAACCTCAATGCTTGCATTACGAAGGACAGCTTTGAGAACATAAGAAAATGTAAACAAAAAATGGAATGGAAAGGAATAATTAGTTAGTCTGGCCTCCTGGATAGGAGAAAAAGTAAAGAGGAGGCAGAGATTCGAAATATTTTACTTCTCAGGCATTTTATTTTGTTAAATGCTAACATACATATATCAGTTTCCAGGGGCAAATCTTAACAGGTGAGTGTGCTGGATGGACAGGTTAGTCACAGCTCTGAGGGGCTGCCAAGGAATATAATTTTGTTGTGTCTTGAAGTAGGAATGCAGCATATTTTTCTCTGTTTCTCTGTATTGGTACATAGAGAATAAATAAAGCAGGTTGAAGCCAAGTTATCTGGAAAATATCTGATACACACAATTTAGTTTCTTGCTGATTTTGCAAGTGTTGCTTACAGATCAATGTTACAAAGCAGTAGATAGCTGCAGGTGCTGTTGGTTCATGATGCATGATCCATCTGTTCACGTCTGTCTGTCCTCTCACTGACCAGGGAAAGCACCCACTGTACTCTCACCCCAGTCCCCCTGGCTGTGGATGTAGACCTCACCCTTACTGCATGGTCAGGGCAGAGGGTTTGCACATCTTGTTATCCCTTTGTTGTTTCTTGGCCCACCTTCTCACTGCCATTGTATTTCCTTTTCTAGACCCCAGTTTCCTTCCAACTAAAAAACCTGCTCCTAATTGCTTATTTCCATTTGTTTCCAGTCTTCATACACCTGTAGCCAGATTTTGTATTTCTCATGCTGTTAACTAGTTAATCTCAGCCTCATATGATGTTACTTATATGGACCTCAGTATTCCCTCCAGTGATCTGTAGAGTTTGGGCATTTGTCACGCAACTCCCACTGAATCACCTGTGAGAGCCAGCCATCCTTCTCTGAGCTTTCTGTAACTATTCTGTAAGGTTCTGAGCTTTCTGATCTTGCCATGCAGATCTCTGAAAAAGCTGCAGTCTCCTCTCTCAGAGCCCAGGGTCATTAGTCTCTTAGTCATTATTGTTGATTCTTCTAAGATCTTGAACTACCTTTTCTCATTGTGCAGCCAAGCCTGCTATTGACCTTCACTGGCCTTAGAAGTCAGTATACTTGCATGTGCATGAGTAGCAGTTCCAGCAGAGTGCCTCCAGAGCTGGCTAATCCAGCTGACTTGGAGAAATGGTCTTTAATGCACTCTGGAAATCTCTGTTGCTTGTGCTCTGCTCTGTTGCCCTTTGGGCAGGTGTCAGGGTGGCTCGGGTACCAAGAGCACCAGGGCCTGCAACCGCGATGTGGAGGCTTCTTTTACTTTTGTAAAGAAGGCTACATCTCGGTCTTCTAACTGATTGGATTCCAACTGTGACAATCTTACTTGGTCTGCTCTTTTGATCCTGACCATAAACTCTTGATTAGCTTGGCTCTCCTTATTAGTAGAGTACCATGCATTTGAACTCCTTAACGTAGAGGACTAAAGCTGGCTAGTGAAATAAATAAGACAGCAAAAGCAATTTCTCTGTTTGTTTTGGTTATTAATCAGACTATGTGGAAAGCCTGTTAATTCAGATTTGTGTGACTTCAGTTGATTTTCTGTTTTCAAATGGTTGTTCATCCTGTCCTCTGAAAGTATTTTAAATGTTAAACATAGAAGTAGCGTATATTGCAAGGCAAGTAATACACATTTCTTCTCTTGAAATAGCTTCTCGGAGTATTTAACCTTTTTCAGACTATTTTAAGTTTTGGTCTGAATCTGTTATACAGTAAAAGAAGTCACTGTGCTGTGTTTTCATGTGTTCAGAACATTCTGAAGAAGTTCACTAATGGAATATGCTGTGTATTTAGTAAATGTAGTAACATAACATTAGAATGAAGCACTAACCTGTGTCGTATTGTGCAGCAGTTCTACAGAAGTGACCTCAGATTCTTTACAGCTGACTCGTAACTGCTGGTTACATATGCCATGAAGATAAAGCCTTGCTGTAGAGAGATGCAGACAAGTGACATTGGCTATAAGGGAGAAATGTGTGTGTCTCAGCTTTTTCTGCAATTAGTCATTTATTTATCCATATGGTGTTTGTTCTTCTAATCTTTCCATCACCGCGAGGTGGTGGGGATAGTGTTCTGGGTGCATTTCTGGCAGTGAAGGACACTGACAGAGATCAGTGTGACATCTGTGTATATTCCATACCAAATTACACTGGTGTTTCTTCCACGGTATTTTACTGTGAAGCATAGATAATTTGCTCTTGTCTGCAGCTTTTCAGGTTCTTTGTTTGCTTTCTTTTCTGGGAGGATTTGTAACTGTTCTTGAGTGTTCTCAGTTATTTTATCTTCCTTCCTCTCCCAATGCTCACTTGTATTTTTCAACCTGGATTGTCTATTGTAGGCTAAGTGTTGTTTTGTAAATGTGTTGGTCAAATCTGTCAATACCATAATTGAAAGCGAATCATTTGAGCCACTGATGAGAACTTCCAGTTTAGTCAACTTTTGTGTATCTACCTTTCAGATTAATTTATTTGTTTAATTCCATGCTTTAGATCACTTGGTCTTGCAATGGCACCTCGTGTGAGATTTCTTCAAAAAGTTCGGAAACAGCTCTGTGCAAACGAGGCAGCTGATGGGACAGATCACTTGAAGGAGACAGAGCAAAATGAAAATACCATCTCCTCGATAAACAATGAAGCGGTGGAGAAATGTGGAACTAATTTCACTGGAAAGGTTTCTGTTAACAAGACAAAGGAAAAGGAGAGAAGGAAAGAAACTGAGGAATGTTCTGCTTCCGGTGAAGGTGCTGAGGAGAGTGGTGAGTCTGAGGATGAATCGAAAGAAGTATCTGAGGAGGAGGAGGAAAAGGAAGTTCCTGTATCAAGCAAGGTTCCAAACCCAGACTCCATGCAGTTCTTTGAAGAAGAAGAAGATGATGATGATGATGATACTAAAGATCTTGATTTGCTGACCGTGAAACGACGGAATGTTTTTGGTGTGGAAGCTAAAGATAATTCAGCACCGGTAAGTTCCCTTTATAGTAAGGCTTATGAATCTGAATGATATTATAGTGGACATGCTTCAAGTAAGGAGTAGGAGAAAAGAGAAAGTTCTGCTCTTAGCAGAATGCTCGATTGAAGTCAGATGTGTTGCCCATATGTAAGATGTGCTGTCCATATGTATCGGAAGTCAGAATTGCTCCCAAAAGATGAGTGGTGTGACTTACACTTTTATTATTTTATGTTATTGGCAGAAAGTAATTTTATTTCCATAATGAATATCCTTGTAGTTGCTTTAATTTATGAATAACATGATTTGAATTCTTGGGAGATTTTGACAGTTTTAATTCTTATCACTTACTAATTTGCTTGTACCACTGTAAAATAGCTGCCACTTTCAGCCATAATTTGGATGCTGTACGGAAATTTGTGGCACTGAGAACCAAATTGCAATACATGATGAGCCACTTCCCGGTACACATCGTAACAAATGATCTTTACAATAATGTAACCTTCAAACCATGAATTTTACGTTCAACAGGACCTTTGCTCTTAGGAATTAAGCCAGTATCAGAGAAAAGGGAGAGAGAGAAAGTGCACACACTTCCTGTAAAGCATGGTTATAAAGGCTTATTAAAAATATTCATGTAGAGCTTTCATTTCCTTGGCAAATAGCTTCATAATTCAGGATTTGTCCGGGCTTGGTGTTCTGAAAAATGTTACTTTCATTTAATCCTTGAATGCAATGTTATGGTAAGGGTGGTTTTGTTTTGTTTTGGTTTTTTTTAAAATTCGTATTTCTATAAAGCAGATTTGATACATGCATGTTGTGATTTTTTTTTTTTGCGTATCCTTTGCTATCTAGCAACTATATCTCTGTAGTAAAGAGATCCAAGTGAAATAGCCATCTGCTTCAGCAAGATGTTTTTCTGAACTTACGTGCATGGAAGGGAAACCTCCTGTTTAGCAAAGTGTTTGTTTTTTCAAGTGATATTTTAAATCTTTCTTTTTCTGTGCTGTTATTTAACAGCACAGGGCACTTGTCATGAACTTACACTAATCAACCCACTAACTGCATTTGTAAGCAGCATCTTTCCTTTAGTATGTAGTGAAGTGTTACAAACTAGTTTTATCAGCTAACTTTGAAGATGAGCAGTTGCACAGTAACGTAACCACTGCTTGCACTCTCTCTTCTACCGTGATGAGGCTGCTGCAGTTTGCCATCTTGTCCCAGAACTATAGGAGGAGGATGCTTCTGGAATTACCTTTCTATTCCTGTTATTCTAAGCCTGAGATACCCTGCCCGGGCACAGCCACTGCCTGGCACTGCCTTACATTTAGTCATAGAATGATTTCCGTTGGAAGGGACCTTCAAAGGTCATCTAGTCCAACCCCCCTGCAAGGAGCAGGAACATCTCCAACGAGATCAGTTTGCTCAGAGCCTCATCCAACCTGGCCTTGAACGTTTCTAGGGATGGGGCATCCACCACCTCTCTGGGCAACCTGTTCCAGTGTTCTGCCACCCTCAGTGTAAAAATTTTTTCCTAATATCTAATCTAAATCTACCTCCTTCTTTCATGTAGAAAAGATACTGCTATTTTAAAAACAAAGTAGAGTAAAAGATTTCTGCCTGTAGTTAAAGAATTATGTTCTCACAGCTTTAATATTGCTTCCACAATTTTCCATGCTGAAATACACAGACAATTTCATTTTGGTTTTGCATATTGGAAAGTGAATTGGGAAGTTTTGTTCAGGAAATGGTAAAAGGAGAAACTTTTATATAAAAGAACAGACAAAAGAAATTTTATGAAAAATACTAGTGATTTAGAAAGTAATTTGGAACCTCATTGGGTAACCTTTTAACAGTTTTCCAGCATTAAAATGTATAGGTTATTTTATGCTCTGGCAAGTCAGACATTATTTTCTGTGATTCAGCGTTGATAAACAGCAGTAAGCGTTAGTGGTTTGGACTCGGCATGCAGGTGTGGAAGACCTTGTATCACCTGAAACCTCTTATACATAGAGGTGTAGAATGAAATACTTAGTTATTCTTCTAAGCAGCTGTGAACAAAAAAAAAAAAAGTTTCAAGATCTGTATCATTAATATCTTAAATATAATTTAAATAATCTCCTACAGAAATGCTTGTGGTAGTGCAATATGTAATTTCTGGAAAGCAGAAATGCAGAGCATACTGTGCCTAGCTGTGGGAACTGGTCCCGATCGATGCATATGGTGTGGTGTTTATGGCTTTATGTTGCTGTGAAAATTGTTGATAAGTTGTGGAATGCTTTAAATGTAAGGATTCTCTTTTCAGGTAGGAATAAGAGGATAAAAGTCTCTATCACCAACAATATATTGTCTTTTAATATTTTGGTATACAAATGCACGTAATAGAAATTACTTAGAAAGATTCACGCATTGTGCATCTTTTATGTGTATACCTCAGCACCACCTTTTGTGGATGTTTAAAAAAAAATAAATTCCTAACTTGCAACACTTTCATATTTTTTCCACATTTGTTTGTTTTCTGGATAAAAGTTTTTAAGTGATTATTAGTGCATTAAGGTAGATCAGTTCATATCCAAAGAACTAGACAGAGCTGATTCCTCTGGGGTGTGAGAAGCACCGAGCAGTATGGGTGCAGTTTTCCTGTTGCTGTGTGTTGGAGGACTCCAGAACCAGTTTAACTGCAGCGTACTGGATTGTGGCTGCATTTCTGTGATGAAGCAGTGCATTAATTAATAGCATCAAATGCTGGAGAGAGTCTAGGACTATGAACGTAGAGTATATACTCGGTTGAATCAGGTAGGAGGATTTTTTAAAAATCTATTCAGTGTGCTGAATAAGGTAGGAGTCCTGTGGAAACATTAGTCTGTGATCATCTAATTGGGACATTATGAGTATGCCCACAAAGGTTGAATTCAGTTTGGATTTATGCTTTTAATGTCTATGATTGATTTTCCAATTTCACTGTTCTTACTTTATGCTTATTGTTGACAGCAAAACAGTCCCACTGTGATTGTTGGGCTTCAGAATGTTTTTGTAAATGGAAACATTACATTCCATTTCAATTTTAGAATAGCTGTTGTTAGAGACACTGTTGCTTCCTTATCCTTGTCTCTTCTCTAGCTCCTCCAGTGGAAGAAGGAGCAAGAGGAGGTGTTGGGGTGGCTCCAGGTATCCCATGTGGTGGTGGTGCGCCGTGACCTTTGATCACAGGTGGGGTGGGCTCATCTGTCTTTGTAACAAGGGAAAGGAACTAGGCAACAGGAGCAGAGGTTACTTAAACTGAGGATGAAATAGAAGGGGATTTGTGTGATGCTCTAAGAACATATAATTTTTGTTGAATGCCCGTGGTACCCAACCTAACAGAGAAAGGTGTGTCATGGTGTGAACTGAGACACATCTAATGTTAGTTCCTCTATTAGCATGACCTGTGACTTGATTCCACTCCTTCCTCTTAGCCTTTCTTAGTGTGGCCCTTGGCCACATGCATACTCTTTCTCTCATTTTGTGACAACAGATACAAAGAAAAATCTGTTCTCCCTGGACTGCTGTATAAAAGAAGCAGCTGTGGATAAGATGAAAGACCTTGGCAGATATTACAATTTTGTTATGAGCTTCTGAGCTCGTTTTTTTAAGAGCTATGCACTAGCCGCCTGCTGCCCTATTTATGCATTTTACTTGAATATGTCAGGATTTTTAGCTGGTGATATAACTCATGGGACTTATTTAGAAGTACAGTGTTCTTATGCATAGAAAGAAGGTCAGCTTTGTGCATAGAGCCATTAGCGGATATGCAGTATTTAGCTGTTGGGTTAACATTATGGAAATTATTCATTTAAAGTGCATTTAACAGTATTAACACAGTACTCCCTGGTTACAGACTTTGTTTTTAATACTAATTTTATGAAATTAGTTGTTGCATTTGGAAATGCAAAGGCTATACTTCTTAAACTTCAAATATTATTTATTTTGAGAACTAAGATTCAGCCTATAGTGTTTTTTTTCCTTAGTTTTGTTTACACTTTAATTTTAGTCATCTTGTCAGACATTGCATACTGTCAGACTTGTATTCTGCTGTCAGTTTTTCTGGTTTAGGATAGAGAATATGAAACTACTGAGTTCTTAAGATTGCTCTAACTCCGTCCTTGCTCCCTCATCTCTTGATTTATGGATGCTTAACACTTTTCATGTGGGGGTACTTACCGGCTGCTTGGAACACTGTTGTAAGCATGAGCTTACAGAGGGCTGCCTTAAATAGTACCTGCAGCTTCCTTGGAGTTAGTCTGCACTCTTGAAGAGCCATTTGTTTGAATACTGTGGCTATGGAGGGAAATTATTTTATATGTCATTATTCTGCCTCAGCTAGCTGGCTTGCCTTGTAGTCCAATAATATTACATACAGTGACGTTTTCTGACACTTCAGACACGTGCACACTGTAAGCTGAAATACTATGACCTGGATATGTACCTGTTTGTAAAAGTGGGAGAGAACAGGCAAGGGTAAATCTGCCTAACTAGAGATGATAGGCAAGTCTATGCCAAGAAACAGAGAGTGATAGCTGGTTGTAATGTGGACTTTGCATAGAAAATGGATCAAGGAAACATAATTCAGTGTGCACCAAAGTGAGGGCATAGTCCTCTAGAATTTTCTTTGGTAATGTTGAGAAGAAGGCTTGTTATTGCCTAGAGAAATAAAAATTAATTTTCAGAGTTGTGATTCATCTTGATTGCTTCTTTTACATTGGCTTTTCCTTCTGAATAGAATCTCTCTCCTTCTCTTCCATGTTATTAGATAGATTTTCACCAATCTTGTGTTTATATGTACTACTTTTTCTGTGTGAAGTGTTTTCTCATTCCTCTTACCAGCTTTTACTCTTATACTTTCATATTAGTTTGTATTAAATGTGTAACTTTGTCTTTGCGGTGCTTTTCAGGGGGACAGTGACATAGCAAGTGCTCAGAGGAGGTAAGAAGCAATGGAGTGAGCTGTCTGACTCTGGTAGTGGCATTGTTTCCCTTACCGATAGCCATCTCTGCTTTTGCTGTAGCAGTGTGTGGTGCCCAGGAGAAGAAAGCTGCTTCAGGCATCCCCCTAGCTATAAAAAGAGCATTATTCCTTGGAGATACGTTGCAAAGCTAGCATCCTGACAGAGAAAATATAGACGTTATTTATTTTTAAGTTAAATAAAAATCAATACTGTAATGCATTATATACCATAAATTCTCCTTCCTACAGAGCATAAGCGCCTTAGGTTCTCAGCCTAGCAACAGTGTGCTTGTGTATTTCTATTTGAATTATAGCAAGTTATGATTTATATGAAGTACAAAATATTTGCATACAAGTGAAGTAGGCCTGTATTTGGATATTAGCCAAAGTGCTTCAAGTGTTATGAAAAAATATCTTTTATCAGCCATGAATGAAAATGAAACCTGCTGACAGTCCCTCAAGCCTCTTTATGCACAGCAAGCGATACAGAATACATTCCACAGACCGGATGAAAAATTTTCAAGAAATCACATTTTCCTTCCATGCAAGTTCAGTACCTTAAGTAGAACCAAACTTGTTTTTTTTAAGAGTGTCTATGATGTCCAGTTATTATATTCTATGTAATTTTAAAAAATCTTGTCATTCAGGAGTACTTCTGTAAGCTACAGAAAGGACAGAGCAAAACCATTTTTTTGTGTTCTTGGACAACTTTTGCTCTTGAGGTTTGCAGGGTTGTTCATTCTCCTGGCTTTATTATTTGTAAGTAGAATATTCATGACTGACTTGCTAGGTTAAATTGTGTAACAGAGGCTTTTCTGACAGTCCTTTGTAAAAACCTATAATCCACCCTAAACTCCAGACCCATGGGTCACTTACTGTTTTAATCTTTCTTTGTTGCTCTTTCAGGTTAGCTACTTTAGCACCCTTCTGTCTGTTCCACATCTGTCTTCAGATTTCTGTCTAATGATTTCTCTTTAAATTATTTTTTTTTTAGCAATGTGCTAGAGAATTCTGTAGTATATGAAAAAAATTGCTGTAAATATTTGAGTTTCTTGCACCTTTAAGGCAGCATTCCAGATATTTGTGTCAGTCCCTGTGATGTTTAGGAAAACTGGGAAATCTGTAGGATTACAGTTCTCTATTGAGTTACTGGTAAGCTATATATTTCAAGTAAGTGTTTGCTTATATATCTCTTAAGGTATGTTTGCAGCATAAAATGGTCATCCTAAACATTTCAAATCATGTTTAAAATCTGGATAGAAAGTATAAATTAGGAATTCTATTTTAATATCTGCCCTTATCACAGATCTTAGCTTTCCCTGTTATAAGCTATGGAGTACATAATTCTGATGTGCTGGGCTTAGCTTCTGTGGAAAGCTTTACATTTGAAAGTGCTTTTGAACCATTGTGAACTGTGATATTTTTCGTGTCCACATCTTCTGGGCCTTTATTGCTTTTGTAAATAAGAATCTTATGTAGAGAGATGCCATGTGTAGGGGACTTGCTTTGAACATTTTTGTTGCAGCTCTTTAGAAAGTACCTTATCCTTTGAGCCAAGAAAGGCTTCCTGAGGTCTGGTGGGAGTTGTTCACAAGTCAGTGGCTTTTCCAGCTGGCTGCAATGTGCTACTTACATTCTAGAGCACGCAATGTTCACAAGTTAGTAGCCACACTCCTGAACTACGCAGTGCCACCTTTTTATTTCAGTTACTGAAGCTGTTGGTTAAAAAATTCTTAATTCCATGTGCCATCTGAAGCAGCCTCACAAATTGTCTTTACTCTGCTGAACCTGCTGAAGCATCACATCATTTGCTGTCCTAACGAGAGGAAGCTATTTTGCAAGGCGTTTCTGTGACTTAACGTGTACTGAAGTACTTAGATTGCATTTAACAATGTAAGTTGGGAACTTGTTCTTTAGTGAAGGTCTTGCTGGTAGATTGATGGTCTGTGCAGTCCAGAGTGATGTGAGCAGGGTAGACTATTACTTACATGCTCAGGTTTCAGCATCTGGAGCGAATTGAGGTTGCAGTGAGGCACACTGTTTTGTGACTGAAATAGACCCAAAATGACAGAGAGATGCATGGTCTTGTATCTCAAGAAATATTAGGGTACTGTATGATTTAAAATAATTCCCTAAAATATCATTTGTTAAATACTTCTAGTAGGTTACCCAAGCCTGCAGTAATACTCTCAGTTTTAATTGTGCTTAATCACTGATGTATAGCCTTGTTTAATATATTGCAGCAGTTTTATAGATGAAGGTGAGCCAAGTACTCTGCATTAGAACTGCCTAGTTGTAATCAATATTCTCTGATTCCACAGGATTTGTAAATTCTAAAATGCCACGATTTCCGTTAAAAACATTAGTGCCTGAATGCTTGCTGAGTGATGGTGTTGGAAGCATTTATAACTATGACATAGTTTTTTGGATAAGTGATTTTCTAGAAGTTGAGTGCTGTAATTGTGAAATGCTACTAGAAATTACACAGCACTAATTTTTAAAGGAAATGTCGCTTCCTGAAATAGTGATAAAGCAGCCCTACTAACAAATACATATCTGGAGTCTCCCGATTACTGTCAGCACAATGGGCAGTTAAAATGATGAGAATTATTCTTTATTTTATATGTGAATGTCTTCTCTGATACAGACATCTGCTACTGTAAGAATTCCTTAACAAGCTACCCATGCACATTTTAAACAATATTTTGGGACAGATTTCTGAATTCATATCTGAGCTATGTCATTTTTAGCTGGAATTGTTGCATAATTATGGGGAAAAAAAATTGTGGTTTTGGTGATGATTCATCAGCTGTTAGCCAAAATGTGTCCCAGGGTAATTCATTACAGTATCACTAACATGCAAATTGTAACTTAATGGCTATTTTAAAAAGGAAAAATGCGTGCAGTACACTGTTTCCAAGCAATGACCTTCTGACTGACCAGGAACTAGGCCAGTGATCACAGAAAATCTGCTTGATCACATGGAGCTGATGCTCCTTGTTTCCAGGAGACACTGATTTGTTTCAACTGAGAAGAGTTGCACAGTTGTCAGGAACAGCTGGGAGGGAGTCTCTTACCTTCTGCAGGCTGGGCTCTCTGCTCTCCATCTTGGGTAAAGAAACAGCTCCTGCCTCGGGGGATAAAAAATATCATAAAGGAGCTTTGGTTTGAATGACTGAAAGAAAATTAAAACAATTAAGGCCACAGCCGCTAGCTTTATTTCAGTCAAAAATAAATGAAGTAGAAATTGCTTTTGGGCCAGCCTGGTGAGGAAATCTTAGAGGTCTTCCAGTCCTTCATTACCTATACTATGCTGTTCCTGTGGTGGCTCTTTGCTTATTTCGACAGGGTTGTTCTGCTCCTTTGCCTGAGCTGCATGTGTGTTTGTTCCTCCAGCAGGAAATCTTGGTCTAGCTGATGCTCGCTGGATCAATGTAGACTGCTCTGTCTGCTTCTTATGGCCCTGTATGTCTGTACAGACCCCTGTGAAGTAATAAAGTTGTGCTTGAGAAGCGAGATGTCTGGAAAACATGCCTGAAGAAAATGGGGGTGCATTTGTAAATCCCTCAGAAGAGCGTAGAGATGGGAAGAAGCGTTGGTGTCCTTGAGTAGGGGAAACCCATGGGAAAACAAGATGACAAAGGTAACCTTTTGAGGGGCTAAATGGAAGTATAATTTCTGTCAAATCTGTCCTCTACATGACCAAGGCCACAAAGCATTTTTTAAAACTGTTTTCATGGTATTTTTCTGTGGTGATGTTGACTCTGCTTCTTGCAGAGAGACTGTGCAGGTAGGCAGCTGGAGAAGATAAGCCAGCCTCCTTGGTATTGTGATGATTAAAACTAGGTTTATCACCTAGCAGTGTGGAAGAGAAGGATTGTATTTGAGATATTTGTGCCATGCCATCCTTCCTATGAGTATGCTGGGAAGGGAATACAAGCCAGTATCTATTTGAAATGATAGCTACTACTGCCACTGTTCATTTTAAACTGGAGTTGCTGAAACTGCCTTCCCTGCAAAAGCATGGTGTCTGAGCAGTGCGTTGGCTTTGTGACGTGCCCCTGGAGTAAACAAACTGATGTTTAGAAGATGCTCTTGGATGTTGTTAAGAGTTTGATTCTTCGAGAGAGAACAACTATCTGTCATTGATGGCTTTTGAGGGAGATGTTGGTGAAAGAGCTTTCCTTGTTTCTGTAATCTCTGCATTAAGCAAAATTAATATTATTTGATTAGTGGACTGAAAATAAATACTCATCTTATTTCCAGCTTTAGGACACAAATTTTGAACGGGTGTTTCTAGTACATACAGCTCTTAGACCAGTTTAGAAGCAATGTTGGAAGAAGGAGACGCACTGTAAAAGGAAGCTCTGTAAATACCTGTGACAGAAGCTGTTGGGACTGATGTCAAGAGGGGACTGAAGGGAGAAAGGAGGGATAAGGGGAGAGACCAGAGCTGAAAGGTTTTGTACAGGGATCACAAATGCATGAGACATCTTTCCAGCCTGATCCTTGGGGAGCCCATAGGATACTGTCGGCAGATTCCCATCTCTCTCTTAACATCACGTTTCATGAAAATTTATGGTACCTTTTTGCGCCGATTTTTAAAAATATGTGTTGGTGTGTTGCTCACTACTGCAGTTTAGAATATAGACTATTCATCTGGTGTGTGATCCCCCCCTTCCCCTTCCTTACAGCTCTCTTAGACTACAGTAGTTACATTTTATAGATGTAAAGAGAAGCAGTCATCTGGTCTGACTTCCCTGGATATCAAAACTCTGATATTTTACTCTGTTACTCCTGTATTGAATGCAAAAATTGAGTTTTGCTTAAGTGCATCTTTTCAAAAGGCATCCTGTCTGGATATGAAGACATGAAGAGATTAAAAATCCACCACGACTAGTAACTTTTTCCAGTGATTTTTAACTCATTTTTTTCACATTGCATTGAAGAGGTGAGTATGGGATTGAAGAATAAAGACAGCAGAGGACATAATAAGAGGATAGTAGCTGAAAATAAAGATATTCCGGCAAATATTCCTTTGACCTGCAAGAGAGATTTTATTTTAGCACACAGAGGAGTGTGAGAAGAAAATGTGATACTGTTATGGAGGAGGTGAATGATATGATATAAATTGAAAATGCAATGTGCAAGTGCAAATTAAGGCAGTATTTAGCTTAGGGACACTTTGTTACTGAATGTTATCAAATGTTGCAAGTAATTTGGAAGGCATCCCATAGTTCCTTAGGTATGGAAGAGATGGTGTGGGAGTTGAAGGTTGAATATTTTGAGTGACTGGACTTGGGACAATTTTCTAATCCTTGCTTGTTCAAGTATTATCATTAGCTTAACAAGGCAAGCCTTAAAATAAAAGTTTTGTATACCACATCTGAGGTAATTTTTCTTTGGTTTCAAGATGAACATTTACTCTAAGCCAAGGAAATGTTATGTTTTCATTAGCCAGTTTTGTTCTTGTGGCTGCACTCTCCCAATCCTTTTTTAATGTGGGAAATTTAAAGCATAAATTACTTTGACTTCTCTCCATTTTCAAGAAGTATTTTATTCTTTTTAGTGTAGATAAATTTTTCAGTGGGTTGTTGAAGCTAATCAATCTTGATATTTCTCTGTTACTGCTAATCTTTTATGGTTGGAAAAATAACATCTTCATATTTTATTTTATCTTTGGACACCTTTTAAAGCACTTATGAGCAATAATAGTCTTATAAAACATTTCATGATGTAATGTAGAACAGCTGCTAATGATTAAAACAGAGACAGCTATCATAATATTTACTGGGTATGTTGAGAAGAGACTAACAAGTAAGTAGTGGTATGAAAAATGTTGAATTCTTCTAGTGAAAAAACATTGGAGAACTGAAATGTAATTTTAGGTTGAATCTTTCTGTCAAGTGTGAGCATCTCAGTGAAACAGAAGTCTTGGCATGTTGTTTTCAATTTTTACTTTAGTTGCTGAAATAACAGTGAAATGAATTTCAAGTGGTGCTGTTGCTATGTACTCACCTTAATGGAGCGTGAGCGTTGTGGTCTCTGAAATGGGTGGGGCTGTCGTGGCATCCACACTGTACTGCTTTTGGGGTAGGCCGTAATGATGTGGTTGAAAACTGATCTCGCTTATCCTTTTTGTATGCGTCTTCACTAGGTGAATTTATTGCCTCTGTAGCTGTACCAGCCTACCAGCGTATTCTCTTGTACTGGAACTTCTTTGCCATAATTTCTACAGAGCCAGGCAGTTCCTCAGATATTTTCTTGAAAAGAGATGTAAGGGAAATTGGAGCAGATCTTACTTTACGTTCTGATTTGGGGGGAATCTAGAAAAGGGCACATTCTCTGCTGGTGCAGGATGTTTGCTACCAAGTTGATACAGCAGCTGATACATCCATCAGATAAGAAGAATATCTTCTTCACGGTTATGGTGAAGAAGGGACTTAGGGAGGAGGCTCTTTAGGGTGCTTGAGTTTTGTGGAGGTGAGACAGGTGCCAGACTGGAATTTTTTTTTCTTTTTCTTTTTTCTTTTTTCTTTTTTTTTTTTTTTTTCCTTTTTTCCCCTTCAGTTACTTCTGTTTGCATGGACAGGGCTATGGCTGTGTCCCCTGTTCCCCCTCTCCTGAAGGCGTGACTTGTTGCATGGCTTCTGGTGGGTGAAGATACTCACCCAGTTAGATAAAGGGCAATTAATGGCAGGGATTTTAGTGTTTAAACTGGAGGAATGGCTAGTTGTACTGTTGCTTCTATCTCTGAAGTCTGAACGTAAGGAAGAAGCTAGATCAAATCCACAAAAATTAGCAAAAGCGGTTTTTATTCACGTATAACTGTGTCTAAATAAAGCTTTTACTGCTAAAAAATTATTAGCTCTTTACTGAAGTTATTCATCTGAGAAATTCAGTGCTTCTAAAAGATATATTGCCGATTAAATTAGTTCTCATTTTTGCAGCAGGAAGGCTCAAATCTACATTGAAGTATTTTTATCAAAACCAGATTAATATAAATTCAAACTGAAGTTCTATGGAGGTACATATTCAACAGGTTAATGTTTATATTAAATATTCAAACTGTAAAATCTGTTTTATTGATCAAAGTGTTCTTTCCCCTGTATGTGTTTCAAGTAGTCTTCAGTGATACTCTGTAGAGTTTCAGAGGACTTGGGTTGTATTGGGATGTAACCTAGAGCTCAGTACCTGGGCAGAAGGACCATAGGAAACAGTGTGTGTGGAAAAAGTGTGTCTCAGGTTGACTTTCAAGAGATAGAGTATGTGTATGCCCAAAGAAAGGGGAGGAGAATAATGTTCCAGTTTGGGCTGGTAAGGGGGAAGGAAAATTGTAAGCTAAGCTAATAATGTTGCTACAAATTGAGTAAAATATGAGTATTTAATTTCCAAATGCCACATCTACTAAATTAGTTTCCAGAGTAAATGCAGGTTTTCATATTTTTTATTCTCTTGGGTGCTTTTGATCAATTCCTTTAGAATTTCTTCCTCCTTGAAATGTGGTGGGCATTTGTCATTTACAGAAAAAGTGCCATGTGTTGCTGAATGCTGTGAGTATATTTGCAAAGAGGTACGAAGCTCTCAAAGTTCAAAGGGATCTTTACAGGTGTGAGTGACCAGGATTTACCTTCAGTATGTTTAAAGAGGTGGCTCAGCATAATAACAAACCAGTTGTTTAGATACGGGTGACATGAAGTTTTTCACAGGCATAGCTGTGTGTTTGAGCACAGTGATACGTAGGGTGACTCAAGTTCTTCAGTCATGGCAGATTATATAGCAGTTAAGGAAATTTAAGGTGATGGGAGAAATCCAGGTTGTTATTTTTAACTGTGAACCTGTAACCGATTTGTTTTCCTATATTTGGTTTGTTTACTCTGAGCACATACTTTGAGCTTAGTTTCCATGCTATGTAAAAATATTCTTTTTTGTTACACATAGGTTACTTAAAATTACTGGGCAGTTCTGTGTACATTGATGTCCACTGTTCAGGAGCTGGGTACCCGTAGCCCCTGTTGCTTGCATTTGCAAAATGATGGAAAACTGTTGAAGGTCAAAGCTTGTCTCATTATAATCTGTAATGTGAGTATAGAACAGTGCATTTGGGCTTTTAAAACTTACCCTTTCCTTTTTTATTTATTCTTTTTGTGTATCTTACCAAGGAAGAGCTCTAGCTTTTATCTTTCAAGCGCTCTGAAAGCAGGACTTCCTATCCTGCCTAGATCGATGAATTATAACTGAATTTCACTATCTTGAGACTGAATTTCACTATCTTGCGCTTCTCTTACCTTCAGTCGGGGGGTGGCGGGGATTGAAATCTATCAACGAGAGCAGTTTAGGGCTATCTGTCATCTGCCTTTTCAAACTGTCCTTCCTGAGATCCTGCTGGAGTGTATAGCTACTGCGCTCGCCGTGTTCACAGCCTAAAATGACTCGGTACAAAATAGAAATTCAGTGCTTGTGCTGTGAGACCTGGGGCATCTGAATGTCAAACTCTATCTGATGAAATTGCATTCTTCTCCTACTTTAATAGGATTGCAGGGATAATATAGTTTAAATTTATAGTTGTCATAAGGATAAGGTCAGCAAGTAGATCAGAGATGAATGGGAATTGACCCTGTTTTCTTTTCACTTAAGTTAATTTACTGACTTACTAGGCTACCTAGTTGCTCAGGTTTCAGTGCATGACTAAGTTGCGTGCCAGGGTGGATTGTCTTAGATTTCCCCCCCCATAAAGTATGACTTGTATACATAAAATATTTAACCCTTATATATTATATATATAAAAGTGTATGTAATGTATAAAGATAAAATGCCTTATATAAAATATTAATTTAGATATATTTCATTTCATAAAAAATAAAATATATACACATATACATATATGTATATATGTGTGTGTATATAAAAATATATATATATATATAATCATAGAATCATAGAATGGTTAGGGTTGGAAGGGACCTTCAAAGGTCATCTAGTCCAACCCCCCTGCAAGGAGCAGGGACATCCCTGACTAGGTCAGGTTGCTCAGAGCCTCATCCAACCTGGCCTTGAACGTTTCCAGAGATGGGGCATCCACCACCTCTCTGGGCAACCTGTTCCAGTGTTCTATAACTCGCATCGTAAAAAATTTTTTCCTAATTTCTAATCTAAATCTACCCCCCTCTATTTTAAAACCATTAAAACCTCTTGTCCTATCGCAACTAAACAGCCTTTCCCCATCTTTCCTGTAGGCCCCCTTGAGGTACTGGAAGACCGCTCTAAGGCCTCCCCGGAGCCTCCTCTTCTCCAGGCTGAACAGCCCCAACTCTCTCAGCCTGATGTGTATATATATGTGTATTTGTATATCTGTGAAAAAGATGCTGCCCAAATACTTCTACCTCCAATGTCTTTCCTAAGAAACCTTATTGTTGAGTGTCTGAACTCGGCACATTTTATATGGGATTGATTTTGTTAATGCAAGTGGCAAGAGTCTGATGATTAACATTTTAGTTTTTGTGGTATTTCTTAGTCTCAGCTAGGACCACCATTCTCTTAACAGGAATTTTTCCATGTTTTGTGATCCTCTGGAAGATGCCCTGTTTTAGAACATGATTAGCAAAGGCTACAGAGAAGCAGGATATACCCCTCTCTCAGGCAATTTTGGTATTGGTGATATTTCATATGGTGGTTATAGGGCAAACTTTTTTTTTTTTTGGTGCAGGAGCTGTGCCTCATTTTGTGTTCTCTTCTCTCTTACTTCCTCTCTGTTTTTTTTCTTTCATTAGTGCAGACTCTGTCACAAACACAGGAGTTAGCTGACTCGGAAGAGAAAAATTCTCACTCAATCGGTTTTATTTGTGCAGAAAGATAAATCTGCCCAATTTCCCAGCCTTATGCTTAGTCTCAAATGTTGGTCGTCAGATTTTCAAGAAAGAGAATGAGTTGATACTATCTGGAGCTCATATTTGTGTGTAATCCAGGCTGGATGCGAAGATTTCCTATTTATCCCAGGGAACAGTGTTGAGTTCCCCAACCCCTTTTCAGGAATAGTTGTAACGTCAGCAATCCTGTTTACTTTCAGGTGTAGACTGAGATGCTGGAGGATAGCACTTACGTTATGGCTGTGTATGGTAATGAGCAGCTAGACTTGTGGAAAACCAAGTTGTTCCTTTTGGGTTATTCAGCCTACATGATTTCCTTCAGTGTATGTGCTTATGATTAGTAGCTTGAACCTTGGCAGATGCCCCCTGTGTGCCAGGGGCAGCAGAAGTGGCCTAACTGTTGCTTAGTGTTAGCTCTAAGGGAGGGAAGAGATCTGAGTTTTTTGCTTTTGTTTTGTTCTAGGCAAATTTCAGAGAGGGTATTGCTCAACGAAAAGGCATATACAATAATTAGAAGTGTATGAGGAATAGTAGATTTTAGGAGAGAAGGCAGAAACACACTGATGTGTAAAAAGAAATGGGAGTTTACCAGTAGCAATGAGAATTGTGTAGTTCTTCTGGGACACGAGTTAAATTAAAATGTATGAATTGTTAATATTTTACCTCTTTATTGTATTCCTTATTTTGCATTGGATATGCTAATGGCAGTTAAGCCAGTGAAACCTACTTGTTTTATCAGAAAGCTGCTGCAGTTATCAGACATGATTTTGTGAACATCTGTCACTTTTACTATTGGGCTGGCAAACCCCCAAATTGTTAATGAATAAACGAATTCTAAGAGCTGAACGGGCTGCACTTGTACTGGGAAGCTTTGGTGGCTAGCTGCACACACAACAGGCAAGCCTTCTGAATACTGGGTCTGGACTAATTAGGATATTCTAATGTATGGGTTGTTGATGAAAGGACTTTCAAAGTTCTGTTGAAAGAATCTTAAAGCAAACAAACAACAACAACAACAAAACCCAACCAAAAAGCCTACCTAAGAGCTTCTTCTTGAGATTTGAATTGAGGGGTATTGCTAATCCCAGCTGTGTAGCTGGAGAAATGTGCCAGCTGTCCCAGACCTGGATTTGATAGCTGCCTGCTGTAGGCAGAGTGATGAGTGGTAGACAACAGGAGAGATTATTTTTCGTATTGTCTGGGGGGCGGGGAGAAAGCACATTAAAAAAAAAAAAAAAGGTATTTTTAGTGTTTGCTCAGCACAGAATGAGAAAACACTGAGGCAGCAGCAGCATCCCTTCCTCTTCATGCTGGCATTACCACACTGAGTGCAGCAAAGTGCTGCATTGAATAAATACACCTCAGAAGGTGAGAAAAAGTAACTGCTTCAGAAGGAGAGAGAAAGTTTGCTTTAGGAAGTGTTACAGTCCTTTCTGCATGGCCTGGGGCAGCTCGCCCGATCTTTCAGGCCCTTTTGCAAAGCATTTAACGTGTGTGCTTAAGCTTAAATGGTAATTCCTGTAAATGCATTCATAGATTTACAGGTGCACATATCTAAATTATTTGTCTTTACTCGCCTGTGAAAAGAAAACTATGTTTTTGAAAGGATAAATCATCGCTATTTTTGGAGTGCTCAGATGATTAGAATGGTGGAAGCTACGTGAGTTCTGGCATAAACCCCCTGCGTTTCACCGGATAGGACTTCTGTGCTGGCAACTGCCACACCTGTCAGAGCTGGGTGGCTTCAGTGGACATGGTAAAAAATAATACTTCCGGTTGTTGGGAAAATTTCAGCATACTGACAGTTTTAAATTGTGTTTACAAAAAAAAAAAAGCCACCAGCTGATGATATTCTCAAATTGGAGCAGCTGATGATATTCTCAAATTGGAGACTGCTTCGCTCCATGCTTCTCTGATATGAAGGAAGTCTCTCAAAATTCGGTTTCAAGAAAAATATTTTGCTTAAAAATACCTGTTTGATTCCACAAGAGTTCCAGAGCATGCATTTTTATTTTTATTGGTTAGAAATAAACATGGAGAGAAAGAGATTGAACAAATGCCTTTTGCAGATTTTTTTTTTTCTTTTAGGCGATATTATTATACCCAAATACCCTGTAGTTCTGTAAAGTGTAATGCATTTCTATCAAACCAAATTCTTGACATGCATTGCTACCTGTGCATGAGTTTAACAATCTAATTATGTACTATATGAAAAATTGTTTCCTACCTTCTAGTTCTATTGTGACTTTTTAATTTCATATAATGCCTTGTTCCTGTATTATGAAACAGAGTGCATCTCTGCACTTATTATATGCATTTAAAATTTTTTAATATATTTTTTCTTTTTAAGGGCAAAGATGCTTGATGTTTTTATTTTCTCTGTGCATTAAAGTTATTTTAAATGTTCTTCATCCTTCCAGTCTGTTTTCTCTGAATTTCCTGTAATTGTTTCTTAATAAAGACAAAACAAATTAAATCAAGAAATCAAAATAATGTTCATACAAAGTAGTAGCTTTAAAGCACAAATTTCTGGGAAGTTTATAGCTTAGTGAGAGAATTACATTACTTCTTTCAAGTGTGTAATATTTGTTGTAGTATTTATAGAATCATAAAATGGTTTGGATTGGAAGGGACCTTAAAGATCATCCAGTTCCAACACCTCTGCCATGGGCAGGGACACCTTACACTAGATCAGGTCACTCAAAGCCCCATCCAGCCTGGCTTTGAATACTTTCAGGAATAGTGCATCCACAACTTCTTTGGGCAACCTGTTCCAGTGCCTCACCACCCTCACAGTAAAGAATTTCTTCCTTATGTCTAATCTAAATCTCCCCTCTTCCAGTTTAAAGCCATTACCCCTTGTCCTATGACTACATGGCCTTGTCAAAAGTCCCTCCCCAGCTTTCTTGTAGGCCCCCTTGAGGTACTGGCGGGCTGCTATCAGGTCTCCCCGGAGCCTCCTCTTCTCCAGGCTGAACAGCCCCAACTCTCTCAGGCTGACCTCATAGGAGAGGTGCTCCAGCCTTCTTATCATCTTTGTGGCCCTCCTCTGGACCTTCTCCAACTGGTCCATGTCCTTCTTATGTTGGGGGCTCCAGAACTGGATGCAGTACTGCAGGTGGGGTCTCACCAGAGCAGAGTAGAGGGGGAGAATCACCTCCCTCGACCTGCTGGCTGTGCTTTTGATGCAGCCCAGGATCTGTCTGGCTTTCTGGGCTGCAAGCATGCATTGTCTGGTCATGTTGAGCTTCTCACAAACCAACACCTCCAAGTCCTTCTTCAGGGCTGCTGTCAATTCTTACTCCTTTCATTTTGTTAAAAAAGCCATTGAAGGTTGTACTGCATAAACTGTAAAGTTATTGGCCTTAGCAGTGTTCTCATGATGAAATTTTATGGCCAGAGTCATCCAAGCAAACAAACAAGAGTGGAAGAAACCTCATGCTTGACTTGCAGAATAGGTTCATGTTTAGAAATAAGGTACTAGAGGTCTGGAAGTAAATACATTAAATGAATAGTAGTACAGAAGGCCAATAGCATCCTGACTTGTATCAGAAATGGTGTGTCCAGCAGGAGTAGGGAAGTCATCGTCCTCCTGTACTCGGCGCTAGTTGTGGCCGCAGCTTGAGTACTGTATTCAGTTTTGGGCCCTTCACTGCAAGAAAGACATTGAAGTGCTGGAGAGCATCCAAAGAAGGGCAACGAAGCTGGTGAAGGGTCTGGAGCACAAGTCCTTTGAGGAGCGGCTGAGGGAACTGGGGTTGTTTAGTCTGGAGAAGAGGAGGCTGAGGGGAGACCTCATTGCTCTCTACAGCTACCTGAAAGGAGGTTGTAGTGAGGTGGATGTTTGTCTCTTTTCCCAAGTAACTAGTGATAGAACAAGAGGAAATGGCCTCAAGTTGCGGCAGGGGAGGTTTAGGTTGGATATTAGGAAAAATTTCTTCGCTGAAAGGGTTCAAGCATTGGAATAGGCTGCCCAGGGAAGTGGAGGTATGTAATTCCTGGAGGTATTTAGAAGATGTGTAGATGTGGTGCTTAGGGACATGGTTTAGTGGTGGACTTGGCAGTGTGAGGTTAACGATTGGAGTGGATGATCTTAAAGGTTCATTCCAACCTAAATGATTCTGTGATTCTACACATTGAAGACCTGAATAATGCTACTTCTCCTGTGCAAGAAGAACGTTCTGCAGCATCACAAGTCAGTGGATATATGCATGAGCCTTTCTTTTAAGAAACTGCTCTTAAGTTTATTTTAGTTAACACTCATTGTTACCATGAAGCAAGACCAGGGTTTGTATTAGAACAAAAGTACAAATATTAAAGTTCCATTGCATTAGTGACTGTTCACATGACAAAATTTATTTGCAGAAATAATTGATTTTTTTTTTTTTAATACCAGTCAGCCACAAGTAAGGGAGAACAAAAAAGTTACGTTTGTTTGTTTGGTTGTTTTTTTTTTTTTTATGGAGAACAGAAGCATCTTTCGTATTTAGCTCCATAGTTATGTGATAGCTAGAGCTATATCTTTCATCCAGCCCTGAATGTTCAGCATTTATTCCTTACTTCATTTTGAGCAGCTTTCTCCTTTTTAAAAGGAAGGATTTTTTTTTCTAGTAAATGTTTGAATTTGGAATCAGCATCCCTTTGTTGGCTGGAGATTCTTTTGTATTGTTGTGTGGTACCTGCTTACACATCATCTGTATTCCTGTGGGATGTTAATTTTGAGAAGTTACTTGGCAGAAAAGATAGAGGAGGTACAGAATTCAATAAAAGCATTCCTATTATACTGTCTCAGTGGATACAATATTTTATTTTCAAATGAGGAAACAGTACAAAAATCAAGCGATACAGCCAGACTGTAGTAGCGACAGTTGTGTAACCAGGCTAAGGTCACACATAGCATGTTCATATGTCTCTTACACATCTGCCTCCTTCAGATACCAGGAGTGTGGAAGGGAGACTGTTCTCCTTCTGTCCTTCATTCACAGAAAACTCTAATTTCACAACTGTAGATTAAAATGATAAAGAATAGAGTCATAGCTGGAGCTTTGGTGTCTTTGTGCTGTGAGAGAGCAAGCAGGGAACTGGAAAGTGGAGTTACTAGAATTTAGTCTTGCTCTGTGCACTTCTGCTGGAGACGGTTAGTATATCCTCTTGAAATGCTACTTTAAAATAAATGTTTTGTGCTCCTTTCACCCTTTCTGAAAGCAAACAGGTTTAGTGCCAAAAAGCTTGTGTAACTCGGTGATTAATAGATGCAGACTTGGACTTGTCCTTAAGAGAGCGGCAGTGTGTGGTAAAGGCGACTTGGTACCCGTACCCTCCTGCTTGTAACTTTTCCTGACAGAGTCAGTACTGAGCATGATCTTTGATATGAAACCCTGAATAACTTCACAGCTGCTGAGAAAAGTTACCTGATATGCACAGAGTGATCAGTTGGAGTTTAAAATATAAATGGATGATTTACTTTGACAGTAGCTATATGTATGCAAATCTCTGGAATTCTTCCCTTCCCTACATAAAAGCAAACCTGATGAGTTCATAGGAATAGCATTTTTATGGGCAGTTTTATGAAAATGTTGCATTCTGTCATTAAGTATGAATCAGCTTTGTGACACAGGCTGCAGTACTGCAGCTTACTTGGCAAATGAAAATAATGCCTTGGCAAGTGGAGTATTCATAAATTGGGAAACCAATCTTATCTTTATACGTATACTTAAACGCTGAGGCTGACAGCCTGCTGCACGTGCATTCACTTTGCTAGCATTTCCAGTACTCAAGCAAGGTATGCTCATGTGTAGGTAGTTTGAAATTTGAAAGCTCCTCTCTCTGTAAACAGTGTCAAAACCCCAAGAAGTACAGCTCGGGTCTCTAGACTTTCTTAGAAAGTGTTTATTCCTTTTGCACTTGGGTCTTAACCTTATTCAGCTCATCTGGCCTGTGCCCCATGCTTTTAAAATAGAGTTGGTACTTAAATCTGAAGCAGGAAAATTTAAAAGTAAAGTATAAAATACATTTGCGTAACCAAGTATGTGATTATTCTCATTTTAGAAATGCTTCTTGCTGGCTGTGGCAGCAACCAGCTTGCGGTAACTATTGATGCGTTTCCTTGCATTCACTTGAGTGTGAAGATGTACTTCAAATAACGCAAAAGTTTAAAAGCATCTTGCTTGCAGAGGTTTTTATCAAATAATAGAATTTGTAATTTTGTAGTTTGCTAAGACTCCATGGGCGATACGTCCCAAGAGCAGCTTTTATTATTTCTGGAATGACAGTCTTAAGTGCTGCGCTCAGCCACCCGATGGAGTGGGCTGAAGATGTGACTGGGAAGAGGAGCTCTGACTGACAACGTGTTCCCTTTGGATTTGGTTAGGGCAATAAATAGAAGGTACATAATTTGCATAAGCCTATTAAGTGGTATTCTCAAGGGCAATAGCAATAATTTCCAATGCTGTTTTCAGTGCTGACAGCTGATCCATTTACAAATTAGATATTGCAAAGGGTTGCGGTGGGGGATAAGGTGGTTGGGCCTGTGGCTGTCACACAGCAGTGTCGGGAAAAGGCAGAGAGTGTAAGGCCTCCTGTGAGCGGCAAGTGCCCAGTCTCAGAAATTGTCTGGAGTGAATGGAAAAACAAGCTTTAGCAGTGCTGTAATTTGAAGAGTAAGGTGATTTCAAAGATTTAAATAACAAGTGTAAAGAGATTAGTGAGTGCAGTAGAAATTACATATGGATATCTATTTTAATCCGAGGGTATACAGATGTTTGTTTTAATGCGTAAAATAAGCCAAAATGAATCACAGTGAAATTGGACATATTTTATCTGCACTGGCTTGTTTCAATCTGTTTCACAACAAACATTGATTTGAACCACTCAAATTTGTGTGGAGAAAAAAAAGCTTTTGTGCTTTATGGTGTTTTCTTGGAGCGGCAGATTGAAAAAGCTCAATACATCATCCTTGTTAAATAGGAAACTTCTGTATACTGTCTCTTTTAAAAGGACTCGTAAAGTAACTTAACTTAGTGAAAGTCTATGAAAAGACAAAAATAACCTTTTCTTTAAGTCTTTGTATTGTTGTTTCCAGTTTCACATTCAGATGTCCCCTACAAAAGGTCTCCCATGTCTCCCATTGTGTTACTTTACGATTTGCGAGGGTGACACAATGGCAAGTTTGGCCAAAATTGGGCAGACTGTATCTGCTCAAAATAAAAATGATGTATTGATAAGCACAGGTACGAAATAAGCATATCAAAGTCCTCCCTCTTTATTCAGAGATGGAAAGTTACTGTAGCCTGAATTGTTGGCCTGCCAATATGTCCTCAAAAATAGAGCTTTAACATTTGTCTAGGATGTCTCAGAAGCAAATGTTTGGGTTTTGTTGTTTTTTGACACAAATGTACAAAAGAGTTTTCAGTACAAGTAGTTTTTTTAAATGTTAACTGATGTAGAAAAATGAACTCTCGAGACAAAAAGAGAAAAGGTCTGGACTGTTTTAAACCCCTTCATTATTCTAAAAAACTATTTGTAATAGCTTAAAAAGCGGATTTGGATTTGCAGAATAGCCAAGATGTTATTCGAAGTCAACACTGGATTGTGTTTCTAGAGTTTGAAATTACGATTTTATTAATACTGTGTAACTAAAATGACAGGTGGAAAATTAGGACTCTACCTTTGGAAATAGTTTTATTGGTACATTCCACGATGCATTTTGTGTGCTTATCCAGCCTGCAAGTGTGCATAACTTCTTAGACTTTTGGCCATTTGTTGAAACTTAAGTTAATGAAAGCCTTTCCAAAAGGTACTACAGAATAGTTAGTAGTAGTTATTGACTTCGTGATAATGATTCAAACTATAATTGTCTCTGGTCTCTTCACACATTGTGAAATATTTGCATAGGTGTCACAGGAGTGTTTTAACAAACATAATTCGTATGTGTTGAATGCTTTATGATTTGAAAATGTGCCTTTATGCCCAGAATTAAGATGTCAGGTTATTGTTGCAGCACTTTTCAGTTCTGTGCTGGTAAGACAGGGAGCTTTGATTAGCTGTTGCAAGGCAGTCAGCAGGATTGTAGTTTGTCAAGTGAGACTGCCTTGGTTTCAGCATGGAAGGGCTTGCAGCAGGAGGAGTTTCAGACTCTGCTGGTTTGCCTGCTAGCTAAGGTTTGCGTGCTGTTCTGTGTCTTAAATGGCAGGACCTGTAGGGTGAAGGCTCTCATTCTTTTAAGCACTTGCATGATGTCTCCTGAATTTCTCAGAGCTGCACAATATCAAGATAAAATATTTTCAAAAATAAATAATTTAAGAACAGTAAATGTGGAGAACAATCGGTCACTGGAACAACCTCCCCAGGGATGTGGTGGAGTCCCCACCACTGGAAGTTTTCAAGATGTGACTGGACAGAGCGCTAGATAATCTCATCCAGGCTCCCTTTCCCATGAAAGACTGGACCAGGTGATCTTCTGAGGTCCTTCTGTGATTCTGTTTTAATGTGGTTATGTGACAGATTGGTAATACAGCTGGTGAACCGGCCTGTAAACTAAGGAGCGTGAGGAGCGTCCCAAAGTATAGTCAGGACTGCCAAGCATCAGCTGTTTAGCGCAGTGACCTTAACTTGCAACACACCCAGCACTGCTGGATGCCTGACACACTCAGCAATCAGTTCCTGAACAAACCTGTTCTGTGTGGCACTTCAGGGTGAAGTAACACACTTCGATAAGCCAAAAAACGTATGGTTATACTCTGCAGAAATTCCAGAGCTGATGGTTGAACACCTTTATACGGTAATGTGGTATGGATGTGGCAGGCAGCACAGTCAACCTTTAAATTATCCTAAGCTGAACCACCACTGTCCTCTGTCGTTAGGGGTCTGATATGAAGATGTGGGCAAGCCTGACACCAGGGCTGAGTTTAGAGTTGCTTAATCCTTCATTTCCTCTATTGCGGTGAGGGAGGGAAAAAGCAAATATTACTGCTGATTTCAGAGGAGTTCTGGGATAGGTTCTAAAATTACTATGTTGCTCTCTTTTTCTTAACTTTCTGTCCAGTTGAAAGTGGAAATTGAAACTGGAAGCAGACAAACATGCATCCTGGTTTGGATGCAGGTGCAAATACTGGAGTTGAGATTGTAGATTTAAAAGTTAGGGACCAGAATTTTGCTGCTCCAAGTTGTAATTTTTCTCATATGGCTTGAGATTGTGCTGCCTTCCGGAGTTTTTGGGGGAAATTTTTTTATTTTTTTTATTTTTTTAAGAAGTCTTACAGAAAATACTGGACTACCCCTAAAGTCGAGTAGGAAGTGTAGTATTCTTTTAGTGCTTTTCGTTATGAAAACACCAACAGAACTTATTTTTCATTCTGCCTGTGGTGACTTTTCCCTTTGTTGGTCTTAAACAGTGCAACTTATTCTGCCTTACTTTCCTTCATTCCATATAGCAATTAGAACAAAATACTTGCCTAGATCAGTGTTGATTTCCAGGGCCGTGCTGTGCTAATTCAGCAGAATACTTGGACTTCAACTTGTTGTTGACTTACCTGTCCCTGCACTGAGTGCAAACTAAGTCAAGAGCCTTATACTGTGCTTAACTGTGAAGGCAGATTTTGCTTTGTAAGTGCTTCTGTACTTGTTCTGAGAAGGTATTTGAGTGGTACTTTAATGTTTTAGAGGGATACTTAGAGCTACTGCATAGAATCACATAGGTTTGATTGTATTTTCAGAGCACCCAGTGCAATCTCTATTCCTTTAAAATGATGCTGGTTTTTTTTGGTAGAATTTAAATGTTAGAGCCAGAGTGGGTCCTTAGAGAAATCCACTGACACCCAGGTTCATTGCAGACCAAGACCTGCTGTGTTAAAATGCTTCTCACCTCCCCGGTAATGAACCTTGAGATATGGATGAGATAGGTTTTTAAAATTGCCTTTAGATGTATATGTTTAAGAAGTAGTGGAATAACCTTTTGCGTAAAGTAAAGCAAATACTAGTTTCCATCCCCTGTGCTAGTGTCATTGTAAGCAAGTTGCTGCCTGTGGAGGATAATACATATTTCATTCGGGACCTTTTCCACTCATAAATATTGATAACTTAGCTGATACTAAATGAAATGATTGGAAGTTTAACTGTACAAAATTAAAGTGAAAACTAGTTATGATGCTTTCTTAATTTGGTGAAAATGTGATAACTTAATGAATAGGAGTATTGCTATTTAATAATATTTTAAACTTCAACTGTGGACCTTCTGGTATATGTTCTGTTTTCCCTCTTCAGCCTGGAGCTTTTAATGTGTTAAAAAGAAAAATAGGTTCTTTATTAATTTCTTGCTGTTTATTTTTGTCAAGAGGAAATGATTTGTACTGATGTAGACATACACATTGTAAAAGCCAAGAGATCTTTTTGTTGGTCCATACCTGATGTTCAAGTGTTTTACTCAGTTTGCAAATTGGCTGCATACTTTGTGTTTTGCCTTCTTAGAAACAACAGCAGAAAACCTGCCGTTCTGATTCTGAATCCTTACACCGATCATTCAGTGATCATCTTCTCAGCTTAAACCGGGGAGTGAACATTGTCTTCAATATTGAAGGCGTCAAAGTTGCCCGCGCCTTGAGTCTGGAATGAGACTTACCTGGCTGATTTCCCCCTAGTATTTCTCTGCAGCTAAGGTTTGCATGCCTTCTACAGAGGGGCGCTGGGTGCTTTGTAGGTCACCCCATCGCTATGTGCAAGCCAAGTCTCTTGGAACGGTGAGGGACAAGGGAGAGAGAGAGTGTGGTGTGACCCCACAGCTCTGTGGGAGCTGGTGGGAAGACTCTTGCGTGTCACTTGTGCAAGAAGCGTCAGTTGTTGCATATGTTTCTTGTTGCTCTTTCACTGGGAGAGAACTCTGCTGAGAGGACTGCACCAGTGCCTGCTGTTTTAAATAGTTCCAAGCATTTTCACTGATAGGGACACATCTTTCAGCCTCTGCAAGGTTATAAAGTTCTATTGGGCATTTAAAAAACTTTAACAGAAGGATGTTTAATGTATAGGATAGCGAGTCATTGATTGTACAAGTAGATTCTAGGGACTTGTACTTACCTGGCTGTTCCCCATTACAGGATGCTCATGTGTAATGAGATTAAGCTTTAAAATATTTTTTTCTGACTGACTGTATGACATGTTTTATATAGACAAAATATAAATGGAAGAGTAGGAGTCTGAGAAAGGCACACTGCGCCCACAGAAAACACTGAATTTTAATAACCTGAAATGCTCTTCTCTCTTAGCATTAAGAAAAATGACACCTCTAAGCATTGATTCCTAGAACATTTTGGAGCATTCGTGCTCATTCTTTACCTATTCCAGGAGTGTTTTGTTTTCTTGGGAATTATTTACCATGTCAGGAACCTCCTTCATTGAGATCTAATAACAACGTGTCCTAACATAGTTTGTTTAACTGTAGATATGTCATTACCAGCCTTTCTGGCAGAGCACCCTGGTAACACAGATGTGTCTCATTCATGTATGAATAAATTCCATCTCTAGTGTATTGCCTTTGTTTCTCCAAAATCTTCTGATCCTATTGTATTTACTGTCCACTGTTAGTAAGTTCAGCAGGCCTAATTCTTGTACATAGGGTGAATTTGGTGAGGAGCCAAGTGATTATGGATTGGTTTCACTGGAACAAATACTGCAGTTGGAAGAAGAATCTTCATCAGCAGGTTGCAAGGCTTTTTTTGGTGTGCACATTAATTTAGTTAGCAAATATAGCATGATGCTGTCAATGGTCTCTAGCCCTTAAATGATTGTTTCCACTAAAATATAGATCAGTATGTTAACACTTTCTCCCATATGTGACAGCACATAGGCAGGCTGTGTTCTGTAAAAGACTGTATACCAAGCTGGCACTGTGAGGGGAGAAGTGGGCATGTATGAACTGGCAAGACACTTAAAATCTGTGAAATCTGTTGACTTATCTTCTTTCTCCTTGATAGAGTGGAAGTACAGAATTATTTACGTCAGTGGCTGCAGAGGCAAGTAGTGTAATGCAGCAAGAGTGAATCTGCAGAGCAACCCCCATGTTTTACCTTGCACACATAGGGTTTTACTTTGGAGTTGATCTCTGTTCCTCTGGATCGACTGCCAATAAGCAATCGGAGCATGTAAGGTCCCCTCCTGGAGTGCATCTGCAAGTCTTGTTTCATGCAGAAGGAGCCCGTTTCATGTGCTCTGAGACTGCTCTAGTGTGCCAGCCAAAACATGGTAGGTAGGAATAATCAGGAGAATAATTTCAAAAGCATCCTTTCATGCAAACTGAAACGTCACTGGAGACGCACCTTGTAATGCTGATAGTATATTCTATGGCTTAATTTAAATTATGCCTTTTTTAGTGCTTATTTTTTTTGTTGAGTAACTTTCCTCTCTACTTGTTACTGATTATCACTGAGATTTATTCAGCACAAAATGCCTGTGATTTACTATATCAATTTACTTCTGTTCTTAGCAGAGTATACATTAAGTGAATATGTGTATATGCATCCCTGCAAATGTGCCTGCACATACTTGTGGTGAGCAGTTTGTAGGTCAATAGGTGTTTCAGTCCGTTTCCTCTGACCCGATGTAGTCCTGGTAGTGATTAAGGCAGGCATTCAGGATGGAGAGATGTCCCAGTATTGATGATTAATGACATACACTTGGCAATGTCTTTCTTGCACTGAAACCAACTGTAACCCTTGTCCTTTTCAGCTCAGTGTTGTAACTGCATTCCTCAGGACCAGGTTGTCTTCCTTTCCCTGCAAATGGAGGATTGTAGTGTGCTTGATCAGGCTTTGGGGGGCACCTTTTCATGACTTACTACTCTCATTAGTCCCTGCCTTATGAGATTACTTCAAACAGTGGGACATAGTGACTTATAAATGTGTTGTTCTCTCTTACAAAGTCAGTGTTTTTTCTCTGCATGTTTATGCAGTTCATAATGTGGTTCTTATTTTTGATATTGAGATGTTACTGTAATGTGACTTACAATTTAAAGGAGACAAAGATTTATAGTTTGCCCTAATTTGCTTAGGAAAGCTTCAAATGTAATATTTGAATACCCAAAGCTCCTATTAGATGTTCAGTTGAAATTCTGTGCTTCCACTGGGGACGTAAATAATGGTAAAGTTTTAAAACAGAAGACTGAGATCATGAACAAAAAATGATTTCACAGCATGCCCAGCCCCAATCACTGCATCCAAAAGTGAGGCTTACAGTGTACAGTCAACCTTGAATGATCTGCACTGGTGTATTTAATGGAATTTAAGCCTTCACACCCGCAGGAAACGTTGCTGCTTCTGCAGATGCGTGTGTGGCTTTCCACAGAGGTGTTGAGCTGACAGTGGTGGTTGCCCAGTAATGGGATTCTGGGAGCTAAGCACTTGTTTTTCAGTATTTTACTTGAGGGTTTGTTGGGATCAAGTAAAGCTATCAAGTTGGGTCAAGTGTTTGGCCTTTTGCTCAGGACTGTTTATCAGTGCTGGTGGTAGCAACAAAACAGGGAAGGTTTCTGCAGCCACTGCCTCCAGACTGCATAGCAACTGCAGTATTAAGAATTCAGAGAACTCTTTAAGGTCTCCTCTAGCAGTAAAATCTGCCACAGCTTTTACAGAGAAGATAAGGCAGATGACGCCACTTCTCTATTTGTTCTTGAAGTACAGGTACGTCACTGGAGGAAAGGGAGGAATTAAGTTGCTGGTTCTGGACAGAGACACAAAATTTTAAATGTTATTAGCTGTCTGATGCAGTTTATAAAATAGCATAGTTTGAATGTAATAGTTCTACAGATTAAATGTACTGTACAAAATAGTGTATTTCTGGAATATAGCTAGAAGGCAAGAAGATTCTCGTGTCAGATCTATGTTGGAACAATATTGGGCTTGTCAAGTCTTTGTATCCTTATCTCTCTTCCTGAATGTAACTATTATTTCTGCTCTGAAAGGTCACACTGAACCTTGTATGCCACCAGGATATTCATCACTTTACAGTCCTTCAAAATTTTCTCATTCGTCTCAATTTTTCTTTTAACTTCTTCTTTGTATTTGGTTGAAGTTTTCATATTCGCAGCATTTTCTTTATGAGCTGTTGAAATCTAGAAGAATTTTATAATCTGGAATTTTTTTTTTAAGGAACACAAAGTCTTGGAATGAACTCTTGGGTTTCAGGATTCAGGTTCCTATGATTGCATATTAGAAACACCATCATCTCTTTTTTTTTTTTTCTTCCCCTCCTCTCCTTTTTTTCTCCCAGTTCCAACTTGTTTTGGAACCCATACTTTTACTTCTGTAATGATTAAAAATGTCTTCTGGTTTACAGCTCTTTTATTTTTTTTTTTTTTTTTTTTTTTTTTTTTTAGATTCCTGTGCAGGTTTTATTTCAAAATTTAAATTATTCACATTTTGTATTTACTTTCAGTATTATAGGGGCATATTGTTTGATTCTGTACTGTGTGGAGAGCTTTCTGGAGGGTTTATTATATTACACACTCTCATCCCTGTGGTCTGTTTAACACATAGGATTTGCCTGTGGTTGCTCTGCACTGAAGGCACTCAATACCTCTGATTATCTGTGTTGCTTTGTTCTTTATCTCTTGCAAAGGCTCTATGTCTTTGAGGCAAGATGATCAGAGCAGATGTAGCTATCAGCATGCAGAGTGTATCATTACTATATAACATTTAGTTTTGTGTTTTGTTCTTGATTTATTTGCTTTTTTGGTTGCGCTTAAGTGGTTAGCTCATGTTTGAATAATTATGCACAGTGCTTTTGAGATGTTTAAGTGGGTGGATCTCTGTAAGTGGGAGACTATAAGTGTGTAGATAGTGCTGCATAGCCATTTTTCTGTGTTATTTTGTGTTTTCTGTAATTCAGTACATCATTTTATTATCAAGTTGCTCAATATCACTGTGATGCCTTCTCAATTAAGTTTGTTGTCTGCAGTTTTTTCTAACCTAGTTGTTCACTCTTGCTTCAAAATCTCTTGGGAATGTGTGGAGCAGTATAAATCCTGGCTTAAATCCTTGGAAGATTCTGTTAACAATCTTCCTACATCGTGAAAAATGTCCTTCACTCCTTTCTCTTACTTAGCTCTTTATCAACATATGAGGGGGTCTGCCCTCTCATCCTGCAGTATTTCTTCCTTTATGTTCTTTCCTGGCCTTTCCAGGCTGTGACTGCCTCCCTGTTCTTTTTCCTCAGAAAATATCACTAACGTAGTCTTTGTGCAAAATTCATTAATTAGAATTCTGAAAAGAGCCATGCCAAGACTGAGATTTCTGTTGCCAGCACGGTACACGTGGGCAGTGGGCAGCCGAGCAGCGAGCGAGCAGGATGCAGACAGGGACTCCTCTGAGCACAGCAGCTGCAGGAGAGGAGCTCGGCTGTGCCAGCAGAAGCCGTGCTGTGTGGAGCCGTTTGGTAGGAGCTCGCTGAGCTGAGCTGGAGGCAGATAATCCTGAGGGCCTGGAGATGGCCATCGACAGCCAGGCAGATTCAACTCCTTTAGGTGCGTTTGCAGTTCCTTTGCTCTCGTTGCCTTTTTTTCTTTTCTACTAGAAGCAAGCCAGTGGGACTTCAGTTTATCTCAGCAGTTCCTTCCTCCCTCCAACTCTTCATATTTCCTTGCCTTTCCACTGACGATTTATTTGGCTTTTCCCTTCCCCCCTTCTGTTATGCTTAGGGAGTCTCAAATCACACAGTGGCAGCTGCTGGAGTTATTTTGGGAGGTTCATTCATAGGCTACTTATGCTATCAATTGCTCGTGCCGCCTACAGGCCATTTAGACTGTGCTTAAGGGACTTGTAACCTCCTCTGCAGTCCTGCACTTAAACTTGCAGTAACACCTTCGTGCTGTCTTCAGTGTTGCTAGATGACTCGTAGCTAAATTACACCAGTGTCTCTTCTTTGACTTAAGTAGTAATTTTCCATGTGGCACTGTATCAAAAACTTTATTGAAGAGCAGATTTTTCTGCATTTCTTTCCTTAAAATCTTCTGATAACTGAAGATTATTGGTTTAGCTTGGCATCTTTGGTCAACTCCCACTGAATTTTGTCTTATTTTATATTTTTTTATCTTCTGTTACTGTTTCCACCAAATGTTATTCCAGACCCTTTCTTCCCATTGAGTCATCTGCTGATAGTTGCTCTATTTTCTTTAGGCTTAGTTTATTACTATGCTATATCATTCTGAAAGTACATTCAGGTAACCTGTAATCCTTCGTTCTTCCTGCGTAACAACTGCACCAGTATTGTTCTTACTCCGTCTTTATGTGCAGTCCTAGGAATCAGTTTGTCTTCAGTGCTATTAGCTGACTTCATGACTTCTCCCTCTCACGATGATCCCTATTTGTGCTCCTTGGAGGATTCTCGGTTATTTATTCAAGAAGCTCTATAATCCTACAAGTTTGTTTTTGTTTAGTGTTGTGGTTTAATCTCAGCTGGCAACTAAGCCCCACACTGCCGCTTGATCACTCACCTCTGGTGGGATGGGGGAGAGAATCGGAAGAGTGAAAATGAGAAAACTCATGGGCTGAGATAAAGACAGTTTAATGGGTAAAGAAAAAGCTGTGCATGCTAGCAAAGCAAAACAAGGAGTTCGTTCACTACTTTCCATTGACAGGCAGGTGTTCAGCCATCTCCAGGAAAGCAGGGCTCCACCATGCGTAATGGTTACTTGGGAAGACAAATGCTATAACTCCGAATGTCAACCCCTTCCTTCCTTCTTCCTCCAGCTTTACATGCTGAGCATGACGCCATATGGTACGGGACATCCCTTTGGTCAGTTGGGGTCAGCTGTCCCAGCTGTGTCCTCTCCCAGCCCCTTGTGCACCCTCAGCCCACTCGCTGGTGGCGTGGTGTGAGAAGCAGAAAAGCCCTTGGTTCTGTGTAAGCACTGCTCAGCAGTAACAAAAACATCTCTGTGTTATCAATGCTGTTTTCAGCACAAACCCAAAACATAGCAGCACAAATGCAAAATATAGCCCCATTCTAGCTACTATGAAGAAAATTAACTCTCTGCCAGCCAAAATGAGATCTAAGCCAAAACTTAGATTTGTATTCTTAAGAATGTCACACTTGTTTGCAAAACACCTTTCCTAATGAAGCCCAACAGTCTTCCAGCTGATCTCTAGTTTCTTAGTTTCTCAGCCTACCCTTTTGGGACTTTTAATTTTTCATGCTTGGGGTATGCAAGGCAGGAGGTGCCTGAGCTCGTGACACTGATACTCTGCATCTGGGAAGCGCAGGTCCAGAGGGATCAGTTCCTTGGAGAGAATTAAGTGCTATCTCCAGGGACCTCAGACCAAATTTGACTCTGTGGATAGTATTTACAATTCCCAAAAAACCTGCTTTTGTGAGGTGCAAACTGGTAGTTTTTAATTCTGTTGTTACTGAGATCTTTTTTCTTTAGCGTGTTATAGCAGGAATATGCAGTGCTTTTCCTATCAGCTTTCTGTAGCACTTGGGGGAAAGAAAGTGATGTTTCTTAATGTCTGTTTCATATCAGACATTATTGACCATTAGGCCAACGATAGCAGTAAAAAAAACAAACCCTGGTATTCAGTAGAAAAGTTATAATCTGTTCATTCTCATAATAAAGAAATAAATATTTATTTAATGTAGCCAGCAAATAGCTTAATGTACTTCATCCCAATCTCTGTAGGAATCGGGCTATTTTTGTTTATTACGTGTTTATTGAAAAGTTTATTTGACGTCATATCCCTGATTTCTATCCTTTAATTTTACTTTACTCTCCTGAAAATACTTATTTTTAGTAGCTTAATAATGACAAATGTATTTTGTTTAAAATTATGCTAAATCATCCCCTGTTATTTTTTTTACCCTAGTGTTCCTTCTTTTGTTCATTTTTTAATATTGCTTCGAGTGACTGATAGTTATATCAAAATTGTCCACAATTGGAAGCTTTTCTCAGGCTATCCAAATAAAACTGCATAAAAGTGATCATTATAGTTGCTATAAACAAGCAAGCATTTCTATCATTGCCGTGCACATAGAGACAAATATTCAAATCTGCTTTTAACAGATCATGAATCTCTGTTTTACCAGTTAATGTTGAAATTTTTAACTTTGTTTATCTCTGCTGGTCTGTCACCTTCTAGTCAGCATGTCTCTGTCCCACCTGATGTGCCTTTAGCCTTTTGTGTGCCTCTGTGGAGCTCATTTGTTTACCTTTAGCCTGGTGTTTCTTTTATAACCTTCTTGTATATAAAACTGGAAAGTCTTTCTGTAAAAATTGTTTTAATTTTAGCTTTGCACTACTGTGTTGCTTTTTAAAAAAGCTTTTAATTTTTTTTTTTCTCTTTTTCTTCTTGCCACGTTTGCTGCCTGTGGAAGTTGATGTAGTCTCTGAGCTAATGCTGTGATTCAAAGCACAGCTCTACTGCTTTGTGGTGCTGCATCTTAACTTTATTCCCTTTCTGACTGTACCTTATTGTTAAATCTTCTAAATTTCCTTTTTGTTTTTCATCTCTCCTTTCACTTCGTATCTTTTCCCAGTTTCACTGAGATAAACAATTAAAAAAAAAAAGTAATGTATGAGAAGAAACGATAGCCCTATAAGTAGTATATGTAGAAGAAGTAAAAAAGCAAATGCATGAAATGTTTTGGGGTAAACTGATCTTTAGAGAAGGAAAAGGAATTTCAGAAGATGCCTATTTGGATTAATACTTTTTGTTTGGTTTTTTTTCAGATGGCTTTTATTCTCAGAGCTTGCTATTTGTCTTCTGTACTTTTTATTTACTGCGTTATGTAACCTCAATTTGCTGGAATTTGCATTTCTGCCTTCTTGAATACATTAGTTTTTCAGAAACATTTTGGGTTGATGTAAAGTTTTATTGAAATTTCTCTTTATTTAGGAAATACATCTCTGGAGGCTCTACAAGAAAGAATATCGTACAGTGTTTAAGCTTTGGAATTTCTGGAGTATTTATTGCTTTAAGAAGAATTTATAGAGAAGGAGAATAGTAGGATATTAATTTTGCAATCAGAATAAAAGTTGCTTAATGGATCTAATTTGAAAGACATCAAAGGTATTAGAGTAAATAGTCCCCCGTTACTACCTTCATTAGATGACACACAGGCAAAGGCAGTAATGGATCTTTAAGCATAAAGCTTGCCTTGAAGGTTAACAGTTTGCATTTGAAAAAAAAGACTGGTATAAAGGCTTAACAGGTACAGTTTACTTTTAAACTCCTTATTAAAACAATTGATCAAATGATTTCTATCAGATTTATTGCTTACTTCCATCTTGCCTTAGCCACGTATTTCACTAATGTAGGTGGTATTTTAGCAGAGCGATTTGGCAACGGCTCAGCAGTAAGACCACATCTGATCTGGGCAGAAAGGTTTTGCATTTGATGTTGTATTTTCTTATATAGTACAGCCTCCAGGACACAACTAATGAAGACTTGTAAAGGAGAAGGTTGGGACACAGAGGAGATGCGCTGCTTCACAGCGATGCTTACCCGGTGGCACAGTAAATGAGAATTTCCTTTGCAGGCTACAACTACTGACAAATAACGCTGGAGAAACTGGGGGCGAGGAGCACTTAATGCAATCACAACACTGCCAATGGGGAAGCAGCAGGATAAAAATAAATGCCTCGCGTTTCACTGTGCTTTCCATTACTGTGGCAATGGAGATTTTTATGTCTTATGAGCAATGGGAATCTTCTGATACTTTGGGCTGAGTCCAGTAGAATCTAGTGAAGCGTTTCAGCTCCAAAATGCATCTAAGTTGCTAGTTCCTGAGTTTTGGTCTGTGGACCAACACTAATCCTTGAGGTTTATGGAATGAGGCAAGCTGAACACTAAGTAGCGTTGGAGGAAGTGGAGAGGCAAGATAATAAAAAGGAGAGAGCTTCTATCTTGAGTTCTGTAGTTTTGAATTGTAGCTTTGAATTCTGCAGTTCCTCTTCTGCAATGTAAAATAAAAATCTTGCATTTGAGGGCAAGAGAACACTGAAAATATATTTCCTTTACTAAATCAACAAAAATATAACACATGATTTGTGAATGTTAATAATGTACATTTTAAATAATCCATGCACAAGCTTAATGCAATTTAGATTTTGTTTAACATAGATGAAGGAAAGGCTGGGACTTTGTTGCCCTAGGCACTTAGCATACTGAATATATGCTGTGGCAGAGTTGCCAGTTTAAGGCGAGAAAACAGGTGGACGCAAAAGACAGATGGAAACACAAAGTACTGGAGATAATTATGAGTGTTGTAATAAGCTGTAGTTCTAGTGTACCATCTGCCCAGCTATGGAGGGAAATTTTGTAATATTGTTTTTTAATTGTAGTGCACCGTTTTCTCGTTCTGCCTTAAGGCTGTAGCAGTGTGTGTGTGCATATAACGATATGCCTCACAGTATTGGTTGGTAAAGGTTATTACGGCGGCAGAGTGTTGTTCCTCAGCTCTCATTTGCGTTCAGCATCCAGACCTGTGGGTGCCTGGCACCTGCTTAATGCGATTACATTTGGTAAGGGAATATCGATGAGTGTTGATCTTTAATAATAATCCAGTTAATTTGTTCCAGTCTTGCAATGAAGTATTTTCTTCTATTGCTGCATTACTGTTATGACTAAATTTGACTGAGATTTTAAAGATTTTTACTATGGCTACCCAGCTAAGAGTAGTCATCTTTCATACAGTGCAAAATTACTGGGGACGTAAATGAGAACACTTCTCTTGTATACAGCATTCCCAAGTTTTGCCTGAATTGGAGTTTTCACTTTTTTTTTTTTTTTTTTCTAAAGCTGTTAAAGTGGTTGGCTTCCCTTGCCCAAATCATCCTTTAAGCCCTGATAAGCTAAGTCAACTCAATTCATCTCAGTAATAGAAGTTTGATTTTTATTTTTTTTTTTCTTTCCCCTCCCCTCCCCCTGTTATTGAGAGTTAAAATACTGGGACTGTTATATATCACTGTTTTCTCAAAAAGCTTTTTCCATCAGAGTTGATTGTGGCAACTAATAAAATTAGTTAGATCAAATGCAACTGGATACATAGCAGGATGCTGAAAATACATTTTAAAGAGAAAGATGAGTGGAGAAACTACAATTAATTAACTTAATATGATTTGGGAAGACGAGCAAAGCTTATTTTGCATGGGGAAAATGTGAAGAATGTGGATATTGCAATAGAAAACATTGCTGGACATAGCTTGTTATCTTACCTAGTTATTTCCTTCGCTTCTTTTGGCCATTGTAGCAGTAAGATGCACATCTGAGAGGCTTTCACAAAGCTTAATGAAAATAAAGTTTTATCACATCTGTAACGTTTTCAGGACTTCTGGTAGTGTCTTGTCCTGAGTAATCTTGACGGTTGCAGGGCAGGGCCCACATCGCTTACAGAATTTACAACATTAGATGTATAAATATATCTGATCCCTGCCGGCATATCTGTGTCATCTGCAGCCTTTACGTCAGGCAGATAATAAGTACTGGTATTGATTTCTTGCAGCTTAGTCTAACTTCTGTCTTCTAAGCTTTTGTATGCCAGAAGGTCGTAGAAATGTTTTATGTGGGAACTTTAATGTGAAACAAAATTTGTCAACAAAATTTCTGAACAAGAATTGAATGCCAATACATTAATGAGGTATGTCTGCTTATGAAGGCAAGCTTAATATGATGTGGTGAGACTCTGGAAGGTGGTTCTGAAAATAGCAAAAATAACGGGGAATCCAAGGTAGTTGTGTGAAAAAGACTGATGCTGGTAAGTTGTGCCATTTGAAGTACGGGTGGTGCTGCAGTCCAGTACCACACCACCTTTTTGTGGTGGGGGTACAGTAGCAGAGGGCATGTAAAGAGTATGAAGGTTTCTAGGGAAGAAAATATTTAGCAAGGAGCTGGAGCATTTTGTGTGAGAGGAAAATCACAAGCTTAATTTCTCCTGGGAAGGACAGTCATCCAAGGCTGCTCCTGTAGTGGAGAAGGAAAGTGATGCTTTTCTGGCAGTTGATTCAGAACTCCTAATGTTTACCTCCTGCTCAAATTCACCCTGCTTTGTGTGCAGAAGCAGCTAGGAGAGAACAGTTTTCCTTTGCTTCCTAGTGTGCTTCTCTGTTCTTCCAGTTTGCTTTGTCCTCACTTTGTCTGAGTCTCTCTTATTCTTCACTTCAGGTAAGAAATGTGCTAGATCTGCATTGTACAGTCCTGCTCTCTGCAGAATGCCTGCCACTTGCTCCGTAGAATATTTGGAAGACAAAAAAGAATTCTGTGGTATATATCTACCCTGTACATAGTTGATATTTGTACTGCATTACATATTCTGCCTGTATCTTCTAAGTAAAAATGGCTCCTCTATAGCTGAAAAATAGCATATCAAACAGTGACTGCCTAATGGCTTACTTAGGGTGAATGTTAATGCTTTGTTGTAAAATGGCATTATAATAATAATCCAGGCAGCAGAATGCCTATCTGTTGTGTAGGTACCTGCTGGTCACTAAACTGCTCACCACTATTGTTCTATGTCTTGGGTTGCATCAGTGAGAACTGCTTATGGCTAAAGGTGCAGAGTACCCTGAGGCTAGAAAGTAATAATGATAAAAATTGTTTTGTGTTAGGTATTTTAAAATTGTAAGTAGTTGTCCTCCCCCCCCCCCCAGCCTTTGAAAGAAAAATATAATTCTCAGATTCATTTATTGTTGTTCTAGAAATGCAGAAATTTTCCAGATGAGCTTTTCAGAAGGTTCGAAAGGAGTCTCATGCCTGATTCCCTTTAAAATTAAGTTAATTTCTCAAACCACCCAAGCAATTGAGGAGCATGCTAGCTGTCTAGAGTTTTGACGTCCTTATGATGATTTTGAAAATCCCCTACCAGAAAACAAGCTCGTGGTGGCTCCTTTGAAATCCAAGTGTTATAATTTTGCAAGTGAAGGGCTTAAAAGCCCCAAATGCCAAAAAAAGAAAAAAATGACTGTCTGAACCACAGTCCTAGCAAATGAGCAACCTATGAACAAGTAAAACCTGAATGAGCAAATGTGCATGGAAAAGGAATTTATTTCTGCTGTGGGAAGTGCGCTCACATTTTCAATTTGAATATTCAAAGTCAAGATTTTTTTTTTTAATGGCAAATACCTACTGCCACTTTCAGCATTTTTTTTTCCTTAGAGGAAGAGAAATATTTCCTTCTCGGTTCGTTTGAAATTCGGTTTACTGGGTGAATTACTGTTTTTTTGTTTTTTTTTTTTTTTAAGTAAAAGTATGGCTTTTTCTTCACATACATTTTATTTTAAACAATGAGAGTGGGACTTACCAAAAGACAAATTTTATTAAAGCAGTGTAAATAAGTGAGCAGATAGATTCTAAAGTTAATAATCTGGTTTGCATAAGCTTGTATTAAAGGTAGATATAAAAATATGTTCAAAAGAAATATTTACTGGTGGACTAGCTCTGTGTAATATGTAGTTTTGATTACTGAACATTCTCGTTTTATCCTAGCTAAAATATTGATCTCTTTGCACAGATGGCCTGTAGCTGCCTCATTATTTTTCCTGTAGCTGTACTAAGTATTAAAACCTACTGATCTTCTAAACAACAAAGCAAATAAATAAGATAATAAATTATGGCGGTTATCTTCTGGGAACCTCTAAACAGATCAAACATATATTGTGGTTATGCCCTTGAAATAAGCTTGCTTGTGCAACATAGTGTGAACTTTTTATCATGCTTCTTGTCATGTTCTGATTATTGACCACTGAGTACCTTGAGCTGCTTTTTCCATTTAAAAATGAATCAATCAAATTTCCCTACTTTATAAGGAAAGTTTCATGCTAGACAAAGCACAAGAGATAGTTGCACACTAGGCTGACGTGAAAGATTAGCTTTTATCCGTAATGATCTCTGGAGCTCTGCTTGTCTATGTTAGCCTAAACTTGGATTTTTTTTTTAAATATTTTCCCTCAGAGCAGTTGAAAATGGTAACTAAAAAGAATCTTACCTACATTTCTGCAAATAGCTACAGGAATAAAATCTGTTGAATTGCATGATAAAAACTTACTGCACTGTAAAAAGCTGTACTGTTCAAGCATGGAAGCACTGTAAAAAGTGCTGGTAAAAGCATTTCAGAATTTTTTTCCTTACCAGAGTAGGAATAAGTCATAGGATCTTCTCCCTTTTGAAACAAATCAAAGCAATATCTATGCAGCAATACAATGGGATAACCTCAGTCTCTGTAGATACAGTAAGAAAAATGACTTCCTTGAGTTTTCTTCCTGCTATATATGATCTTTGAAAAAATATATGTATGAAATGCCGTAAGCGTTATCTCAAAGTAATATACTTTGTAGTTTTAAATTCAGCAGCTTGTGCAGAAGCTCAAATTGGCTGTTCTTACAAACTGGTCTGTTTGTAACAGCTATATCTGACTGCATTATCACAGTTATAGAACTTGAGAAAATACTTACTTCGGAGAAGTGGTTCCATCTTGGATTACTGTTGGAATAGAAGAAGATCACTACTGATGCAGGGAACACAGATGTCTTCCCACTCAGCAGTTTCTTATTTAGGATCTTTTTAGGAAATTATTTTTCTGCTGAAAAGTTTTAAGGGGATGTTTTTGTTTAATCTAGAATAAGATGTGTCACTGTGAATGCGCATGTTTAAAATCCATTTTCCACGGTGGCAGTTGATCTGCCGTTGTTCCTGATATTCTTTCTTTTCCTGACTTTGCTGTTAAGACTCTGGCTGGCTGCCTTTACATTCTGCAGTTGTGCACTTTCTGGGTAAGTGGTATTTGGGATTCTTCCAGCTGTGATCAATGAGTGGCTTCTGGCAGAATGTGAAGACACTTGCAATCTAAATGGGCAACATTTTTCACCATCCTAGAAATCTTGACTTTCAGACAGATTATTTTTAACTGAACAAATATCATCTGCTGTACGTGACCTGTACATTCTCTGAAACTGCTTCAGAAACTATGTTTTTTTGTAAGAGATGAGTATTTCCTTATTTTCTTTATCTCTTATGCTACCTCTCTAGATTTATTTTTTTAATGGAGACCTCTAGTGAGATGGCAATAGGACCAACATGTTAGCCCGTAGAGATTACCTGTAAGAAATAGATCTGTCTGCAAAACCCTTTTTCTTTTTTTCTTTTTTTTTTTTCTTTTTAAAGTAGTGATAACAGATTCTTGGGCCTAAACCTATTTTTTTTTCCTTTTCTCTCATCTGTTTCAAACTACTTTTTCAAACTCCTGATTCTTCACTATACGAGTTTCCTTAAATTTGTGTGTGTAAAGTTGCTCCAGCTGAGCGAGGTTGGCTTTCCCATCTCACTGGAGCGAGGTTGAGCATGGGTTGAGCAGGGGGTCATGATTGGATTGCAGTGGCCCAGTTGTGCTAACCCAAGCTGCTGTGTCCCCACTGTGTTACCAGCTCCAGGCTGTTTGCGTTGGTGTGCCTGGTGGCTCCAGCTTACTTCTTCACTTAAGGCAATGTAGGAATTTGTGTGTGTGCGCAGAGAGCTTAGCCAAGGCTCAAATGGGATAATTCTTTGGTGGTAGAGAAGTGCAGTAAGGTCCAGCCAAGAGATGTCTGTTAAGAGAGAATTTCTTAATTTAGAGAATTTTCTCGGGAGACTGTGTGCTCTGAATTGCAACGATGGGAATTAAGCCTGAAAATGGACAACTGGCAGCTTTTTTGGCAGTACTCATAAAAATGGTTCAGGAGTGGGAAAGTGTTATTTAGTTTGTATTGCTTAAATTGGTATGGTGCAGCTATTGACCTGTGTACCTGATGTGTCCTCCAGCTGTGGGAAGACTGGAGACATTTCTTTGGATGGTAGAAGTATCTTCCATCATCAAATGTTGAACCTTTTCTTGCAATTAGTCTGGGACTTAGAGCTCAAACGAATGGTAATGCCACTCCTCTTCTCCTTGCTTGTGCCTTCATGTGACGTGGCTGCAGTGTTGGCCTTGGTGTGACAATGGGAGAGATGGGGATGACCGATTGCTGCCATATGTCTTCCCTTTGGTGGATTCAGAGCATTCTTTGCTAAATCAGTGATACATTTCCATCGCCTCTGGTTTGTGAAATGTCATTGTTAAAATTTAAGGATTTTCAGTAAGCACAAGAGCTGTCCAAGTCTGAGCTATATATTTTGGTGAATAGCTAACAAGAAACACTTGTATGTTATCTCTGTAGACTTATTTTTCTGTCTATGCAGAGTGCAAAATCCACATTTATTCAAAAGTACTACAATTCAATTTAAAGGGAGGAGAAAAGTGTGTAATATTATAGAAAAATAAAGTTAATTTATGATGATGAAACAACTACAAGTAGATTACATTTATTCTTTAATGTCTGTAAAGTCCAGTGTATTCCTTTAGAATTAATTACTAATTTGATTTCAGCTTGACTCTCTTCCAAGAATCTTTAAATATGAGTGTTATGGCTCACATAGGATAACCAGAATGTAAATTTTCCCAGAGACAGTAGTAGAGTTGTAAATGCAGTTCAGGAAGAGAGATTCTTCTGGGTATTAGAATGCAGTTAATTGCCTGCCATAAATTTAAAGACAATTAGCATTGTGAATGACAGATGTTTGTTCTACTTTCAAAACAACTGTCATGAATGAATATATAAGCTGGGAAGTATGCTATTGTCTGAGATGTACTCATAGTATTAAATATAATAATGCACAGATTTTTTTTTTTTAAATCTTTTCTGCTAAAGGATTTTACTGTTTGTAATGGTGGATATTTTAAATGAATATGTAAAAATAGTGGAAGTCCAATAGTATGAGAGATGTGTTGCATGCTGTACTTACTGAAGACTTAATCAAACTCCCTTTTCGTATAGGTCATTGTAATAGGTGGAATTTATGCTGGATTTTTTTACATTTTGATGGTGTTTTGTATGCTTTTTAAAAATATAGTGCCTGAAGACATGAAGCCAAATTATAGTCTAGGGATTTGTCTCCCCTCTCAAACTGTTTAGAGATAAGGTAGGAAAGCATTACCTCTTCGTAGTGGTTTTTTTAAGGTACAAAAAATTGATAATCGAATCAAAAGGTAGTTGATTCAGAACTAACTTGATGCAGCAGCTCATCTATGTGCATAGTTTAATGGCATGGTCAGTGGAACAATTCTGTAAAAATACATGGAACAAACCTTACTGCAGACTTAAGAAAAAGAAATAATCTGGTTTTTAAAGGTCAGTGGAAGTCGTTATCTTGCCTATGTGTGTCCTGGTTTTGGCAGGAATGGAGTTAATTTTTCCTCTCAGTAGCTGGTATGTTTTGGATTTTGTGTGTGAAGAATGTTCATAAACACCCTGATGATACCAGTTGTTGTGAATGAGACCAAGGACACCGTCCTGCTTTCCAAGTGTCGCTAATTTGCAGATGCAGGAAGCTGGGAGAAAGACAGACAGCATAATTGATCCAAACTGGCCAAAGAGAGTATTCCATGCCATAAACGTCATGCTCAGTATATAAGTGGGGGCAGGCGAGGGTGGGTATCTGCCTTCCTGGCATCCATCCTTCCTGCTTGTTTTTGCTGGCATCGTTCCCCCTACCTTGCTGGCTCCCTTTTGCTCCTTTGCTTGCTGCTCGGTTTTGTTTCCGTGATCGCTGCTTGGGACGGGCTGTATCGGTCATTGGGACATCGGGTGGTGAGAAAACACATATTGTTCACTTTGTATATTTTTAATATCCTTATATTCTGTTATTATTGTAGTTTTCCCTTTTATTTTAGTAAATTGTCTTCATCTCAACCCACGAGTTCTCCTTCCTTCCCAATTCTCTCCCCCATCCCCCTGGGGAGGGGGAGAGTGAGCGAGAAACTGTGTGGTGATTTGGGCTAAACCATCACAATGTGACATCTCTGTGACATGAAAAATAGAGAGTCCTCCATAGTATGAAAGTGGAACTGGTTTGAAGAGGGGAGAAAAGTGGTGCTTTTTGGTTCTGTAGTGAAACCCAGTGTTGCATGTATTTGCGTTGCTCTTTTCTTATCAATGCTTTTGATTCAGTGCTTTTTGGAAATGCTAAGCGCTAATGTTTCTGGAAGCAGAAGTTTGGTTAAGTAGTCAACTTATGAAGTTATTGATAGTTAAATCAGTCACGTTTGGTCCTAAGGTTTTTAAATTCTGTAGACATATTGGATCTGCCTCTGGCATCTGACAGTGCAAAGCTGAAATGTCCTTTTCCTGACTTCTGTCTCTTTAGTTTTAGTATCCATCAAAGTTTACTCTTGACCTTCTTTCTGAAGTAGTTTGGCCAGGTACAGAATATGTTTTTGATAGCAGATGTCTTTTAAGGAGGTAACTTTTATGGAATACTGAGAATTCAGACTTCCAAGTGAGGTACTTCAGAGTTAAAATTTGTGGAATGTGCTTTACCAGTTTTTAATTTCTATATTTTATTTAGTTTTATTGTGTTCAAAGCAAAAGCTCAGATATCTGTAACAGTTTCTCCACTTACGTTCTTAATGCTGCCAATATCAAACTATCATTTTGTGCAGCAGTAGTGTATGAAGAATGTAAGATGCTGCACAAAATAATAGCCATACTGAATTCTAGAAGAAAAATTAATTAGTATCTTGCTGTAAAATGAGTAATTTCTTTCAATAATTCATAGAAATATTTCCTAAAAGCCTAGAATATAGGCGTTTGTTTATAGCATATGGAACATAAACATGCTCTTGTGGAAAATAGAAGCATACTTTCTAATCCTTGTAGATTAAACTGTTCTTTAATGTACTTTTTTGGTATTTCTCTTTTGTCTATTTATCACTAGTACACTTTATTTTAAAAATTATTTGGGAACTATGGAGTGTTGTCTATGCCTTTATGGAATATTAAATATATGATTTTATTGTGAAGCCATTTAAAAAAATATTATAGCAGAGCTACTGTATAAAGTAGACATACTGGAATTAAAACGTTATGGAACATTTTTTTTTTTTGTCCACTTTCAAGACAACTGAAATGACTGACCATATTCAAAGTTTTTAAACTAAATTTTAGCATACTTACATTTGCTGAAGTAACTGAAGATTTGTCATAGGTCCAAATATGGATTAAACATTTTTTTAAAAAATTTCTTAATTAATGTTCTGTTGCAGCATTTGTTGTTGTTTTTAACAACAAATTGAGTCCTGATCCTTTCAGGGTCTAATGCTCTGATTAGGTTGAGCCCACATATCAAACATATCTGGTTCTTTTTATAAAATTATTTCAGCTGTTTCTACAAAAGGGTGTTTGCTTTTATTACACCCGTTTGCAAGAGCTGTTTTTGAGGTTATTCTTTATCCTGGTTTGTTTTCCAGCGTACATTTTAATGGTGAGTTTATACTCATTATTCCTGTTCAAAGACTGTTCTTAAGCATAAATGTGTTTTCTCCCTTTCCTGTGTTTATCCCAGATATGTTTAAAAGAACGCTCTTATATTCCTTCTGATGCTTCATTTAACTCTTTTCATTTCCTCTCAAAGGGTGGGCTTTTCATCCTAGTAACTCTTCTCTGCGCTTACTCCATCTGAATTTGTCTTGCCTTAGTCTGAGAAGCTAGAGGTGAGCAGTGTGCCGTGTAGTTCGCACCACTGCCTTCTGTAGTCATATGAATCCGTGTTGGCCTTTACTGGCAATGGCTTGCCCGAGAGGTCTTAGAGCGTGTATTTGTCTCTTCAGTGACTGTGTGAACAGTAGGGCTCAGCCATCCTGTGATGGAAAGTGCATGATTCCTTTTCTTGTTCTTTCTTCAGTTTGAGGTCTCACTTAAAATTTTAAATTCTGAACAGCCCTTGCACTTTGTGCTATTGAATTTCATCTCATTTTAATGTGTCTTGTTTTCAAGGCTGTCTTGTTCTTTTGAGTAATTTGTTGCTCGTTCTCTTGAGCTGGCAACAGCTCCCAGCTTTGTGCCATCAGGACATTTCATTGCTAACCCCGCAGAGCAAAGACCGTGGGACTGATGGGGGAGAATCACTACTGCCCTAGTAATTTGTCTTTCAGCACAGAAATCTGTGGATTTCTGTCCACGTCCTTCTTATATTGGGGGCTCCAGAGCTGGACACAGTACTCCAGGTGGAGTCTCACCAGAGCGAAGTAGAGGGGCAGAATCACCTCCCTTGACCTGCTGGCCACGCTTCTTTTGATGCAGCCCAGGATGCAGTTGCTTCAGAAGCAACAGAGGGAGTCTTAGTGTACTTCAGTGTATCGGCCTACTGTACTTAGGTCATTGTATCCTGGCAACTGAAAACATTTTTAAATTAGTGGAGTTTATTTCATCGGTCTGAAAAATGCTGAAAACTTCCGACAAACTACCACAGAATTCTAGAGGAGAGAGAAGGACTGAGAAAATACTAATATCTGTTTTAAATGAAGCAACATCACCTTCATGAGTGTTTTCTTCTAGCAACACCCCTTTATGTGTAAGGGATTCAGGACTGAGTTGAAGAAAACTATTGAAGGCATAAGCTCAGAGGAGAGGAGTTTGGGACCAGCTGACTGTGGCCATACAGGACATCCTTCACTTGTGAATTTGTTTTGAGCCCTCCCGTTTGTTCTTAACAGATTCTTAACTCTCTCTCATAACTAAGCACTGGGAGTTAGTCAGAGTTTAGATGATCTGAAAATATATTGCTGAAACAAATGAAAACTTTTAATTGCTTCTACTGGAGACAGAGATGTGTATGATTTTAAAATAATTTTTTAAAAAATTGAAAATATTAGTTATGTAAACTTCTATATAAAGTTGACCCCTTCTTAAAAGTTGACTCCTGCAAAGAAGGGACGTGTGGAGACTTTCAGCTAAAGGGAAAATGTTTCAAAAGATAATGGGAAGGCAGATGCTGCAAACTGCAGACTCTGTGGAATTGCCGACAGTTTTGGAGCCCTAAGACAAGTAGTTGCTAGTGTTCTGAGATTTAAACACCTGTTTATATAGATGGCTGTACTTGCAGCTATCAAACTCTGTCATACAACTTTAAGTGGGTATTATTTTTGGCAAAGATTTTTCCCAGGGCATTTCTGTGGTCGAACAAAAAAGCAAAACCCTAGTAGACTGATTCAGTCCCGTTGGCTGTGCCAGTTCAAGTGGATGTTGGGCCCTCCAGTATTTTTTCTCATAATGATTTACTGAATTTGGAGAGCAGGGTTGCTCTGTGTGCTTCATGTACTTGTGATGGCAGTGGCACCAGCCACATGTGCATGTTTTTCCTATACAGGAATCTAGAGAGTAGATGCACTTTTCCTCATGTTTATCAATGCTTGAGGTTCTCATTGTGTACCATAAGATTTCAGAGTAAGTTTTGCTTCTTTTCTTACCTGGATTCTCAAATGCATTTAAGATGCATTTCCATCTAGCAGCGTGGCTGAGATGCTTGGTGTTACTGAAGGGACTGCATGTCGCTCCTTTGGCAGCTCTGCTCCTTTCCGTGAGCCTGTGGGAGTTCTTGTCTGACCCTAAGAGTGAAAATAGAATACAATTCGCAGTCCTCTTAGTGTTAGCTTTCTGCCAATTTTAAATCATTGAAGCAGCTTTTCTCAGTGTTGGGAAAGGACCTGTGCTAGCAAAGGGCAGCAATGAGCGTGACTGAAGGAGCGGCACACAGGAATTATGAGACTGCTTCTGGCAGCATTTTTAGTCTGTATTGAATACACGGAGAAAGGAATCAAAATACTCAGTGTTTTTAAAAGAAGAAAAATAATAGGCATGAAATAATTTTTTTATGGTTGTTATTGTGGCTTCTCTGTTAGCCTTTAGTTGTGAAGACATTCTGTCTTTCCAGATTATCCTTAATGGGCATTTGGTTGGAAGAAACTGGCTATGTTCTTCTCACATCTCTTACCAGCAGTGAGCAACTTGCTCAGTTGACCCCTCTTTTTTTTCTCCTGTTCTGTGGTGTGTTTTCCTCGTGTCTCCTGTGCGGCTGTGTTTACCCCAGCTGGATCTCCCATGCCAAGCGGCTTGTTTGGTATATGGCATTGTGGAGCAGGCCGTGATGTGGTTCTGAGATAGACTGTGCACTCCCTGTTTGGGAGCTAAGCTCAGACAAGCCTCATCTTGAAGATAAACCCTCACAGATTGCCAACTAGTATTACCTCTTCTTTAACTGACCTCAGTAGTGCCATGTCCAGGTGGAGGCCAGGTGAATGCTTTTACTTGTGTTGGCTCTTGTGCATTCAGAAAAATACGTTTAGAGGCCTCGAAAGGGGAAGGAGTATGTGCCATCTGTGTCAATCTAAGTGTGAACTAAAACTCTTTAAAAAATGATGATGGTTATCTACTGCAGAAAAACTTATGCTGCTCAAATGAACAAAAATAAATTTTGAGTATTTTGTAAAAAAATATGCAATCTTTGCTATTTGTAGTCATAGCCTGTGACTATGATATCATTGTGGTGTGGTAATTAAATGGGCATAGTTTTTTGTTTTGGCATGTACAAAAGGAGGAAGAGAGAGAGAGAGCTGAGATAAATATATTTATCTTTGCAAAGTAACTATGTTGTTAATTTCTGATAGCAGATCAGGAGAAAGTAGTGAAAGAAATGTTTTAAGAAGCTTCAGTCTTGGCTTCCACTGTGTTCCAGGGGCCACATGTGGTGGCTTTTCAGGGAGAAAGAGAGTGTTACACTGTTCATGGATGGTAAAATACATTCAACCTTGAAGGAAAACAGCATCAACATGTGGTCTTCTCATCTCACCTTTTGACATAAGATTCCTCTACAGAGCGTTTTTAAGCCATAATTTTAATAATGTTATGGCATTTATTTAAGCCTTGGCTGCCTTAATGATTATGCAGAAAATTATTTTTTTTTTTAGAATAACTGTGTCTTAACTACTAGAAAATACAGTCGTATTAGAAAAAGGGAATTTTATTCTTTACCTTAAAAAGCTTCAAATTTTCACTTCATTAAATGTCAGCTCAGCATTGCCTTCTTGCTGTATCATTCAGTGATTACATTTCTCGGAGTATTTCGAGCAGAGTAGATGGAACAGATCCTTGTGGAAACTATGCTAAGGCACATGGAAAGTAAGGAGGTGATTGGTGATGGCCAACATAGCTTCACTGACAAAATTTGGTGCCTGACAAATTTGGTGGCCTTCTATGACGGGGTTACAGCATCAGTGGTTAAGGGAAGAGCAACTGATTTCATCTGCTTGGACTTGCACAAAGCATTTCACACTGTCCTGGTGGAGACCAGTAATGAGTGGTGTTTCTCAGGGGCTGGTGTTGGGACTGACCTTGTTTAACATCTTTGTCAGTGACAGTGGGATAGAATGTGCCCTCAGCAAGCTTGCCAGTGACACCAAGCTGGGCCGTGAAGATGATGAGAGGGCCTGTGAGGACTGGCTGAGAGAGCTGGAGCTGTTCAGCCTGGAGAAGAGAAGGCTCCGGGGAGACCTTTATGGCAGCTGTGTTTGAAGTAATTTGTAATTTAGTTCAGCATCAAAGACACGTTCATGCTTTTATTTCTAATTTGCCATGTTTTCCTGGAAATAGCATCTTCATGATGGCCTTTTCTTGCTCACAAAAATGGAAGCTCTGGAATAGGGAGCATGAATAGCAGTCAACAAAATCATGGCTTTTGCTTGTTAATTGATGTTGTATGAGGAACACTCGTTCATTTACTAAGACATAATGCTCAGTTTAGGATAACTGCAAGCAGTTAATCTACTTCTCTTGGCTGTAGAAGTACTGGAGAATTTAATGGTTACTGTTGGATTTTACCAGGGGAAGATTGTGTTGTAATGATTCATTACCTTATAACGACAGGGAGAGGTGGAATGAAAACATTTTATGTCTTGATCTGGCACTGCAGTTACCAGTGGTATTAATCACTATTATATACTATTTGTATATTTTCAGTCTGAGGCAGTCTTTGAGTTATTAGGATGTCTTGGCTTGTATGTGTTTCTTTGAAATATATTTTTCTACCAACGTTAACCCCAAGAATAAACGCAAGCTATGTTAATATGTTTGATTTTGAATTACAGTCTTCTGGAATGTCTTTATCTTTGTTTAGTCAGACATAATAAATTATAACTTAATGTACTTTTTGCCTAGAAATATGTAAAGTAGCTAACTATTCTCTGTTACCTTTCTTTTAAGTAAACTGCATAAGAAGTCATGGTCTTATGTTGCTAAAGGTCTAATGCTTTAGAGAGGGATCTCGTTGCTGCTTATGCTCACAGGTAATGGAGATTTTCAGGCTCGTGCAGTAGCTGTGCTGAAGAGTTCTGTGGTCTAGTGCATTAGAGAGACATCTTTCAGGGTGAGATATTATCAAATTACTGTAACTCACAGATTTCTTAAATAGTGGTTTTGTTCACGTTAGATCTTACAATGATAAACTTAGGGGGTATTTTTTTTTGCCTTATTTCTTTTATAATATTCTTAAAAGATTTGGAAAATGAGGTGCAGTGATTTTGCAGATCAATGAAAAAACTGTTGGCATATGCAGATAGTAGAGTTATGTGTCCAATTACATAATTTATAGTATGCAAATCGAATGTTTGTTTTGTGGGCTGGAGGAACTCAGCTCTTCACTAAAGCATTCTTTAAAATCTTCCTGTTATGTGAAGGAGCCAGAGAGAGAGAGAGATATTAAAATAAACAACAAAAAACCAAGGGGAAAAAAAAGGAATGCAACGTAAGAGGGAAAGATAGGGAGGGAAAAAGCGTGAAAAATTGATTGTACAATGCTGCTTATTCATGGTTCCTTCTGGTATTGCGGGATTTTATATCTGAGTAAAACATTAACTTTTTTTTTTTTTAATATAGAACATGAAGGCAAAGCAAATTTTCTCAGGAATGGAAGGATACAGGTGCACTTCTTTTTTTTTTTTTTTTATTTTCAAGATTGGGTTTAAATATATAGATAATAAATGCTGTTGTGGGGATTCAGGAATTATATTTCAGAGGACATTTCAGGAGTAGGAATGATACCCAGGCATTTCTAAATTACCTGTGAAGAAACAAGAGGAAATAGTTAAAGCAGAAGTAAACCTCTTAACATGAATGAGAGGTAGGAATGTTTCTGGAATAAGAAATATTTTTTCTCATCTAAATTTGTAGTTGGAAGTGCAGAGCTACTGATTGAACACCCAGTGTTCTGTAAAGATAGTGTGTGTTGAAAATGCTGATGTCTTTGCCATTGTTTAGATGGTTATGATTTTTAGGTTGTAATTCCCAGAATAAGTTCAGTAATTTAGTGTAAATTTTGCTATATCAACATCTTTTTTTTTTTAAATCTTTGGGTTTTTTTTCCTGCCTTGCAAGGAAAAGATACTTCAACTTCTATCTCTGTTTAGCCTATGCCAAAACTCCCAAATGTAAGTGTTGGAAGAAAGAAAGAATGTGTTAAATACTCAGGTTTTAATATTTAGTTCTTTCCAGTTTTCGCAGCTTAACAGAATTTGTTTTCTGGAAAATAATAGTATGTTATTTAGTAAGACATCCTCTCGAACCAAGCACAGAACTGTAATGAAATTCGGATTCAGATGTAATCTTCTGTCCTAACGGTAATCAAAAACAAAGGCAAGCATCATCTAAGTGTGTGGTTGCCATAGCACAGTTTTGTCTTTGCTGTGGTTTCTTGTATCTGTTGCTGTTTCTTTGATCTGAAGGGCAATTTAAATGGGAGTGATAGTGTGGTGGACTGCTGGTCTTGCGGCCTTTGTCCATAATGTGGTTAGCAATATTGAATAGTGGTTATTAGAAGCTTTTCTTATTTCCTCTCTTTTTTTTCTCTCTTTTTTTTTTCCTCTCCTGTTGCTGTGATTTTAAAAGGCTTTGTATTTATGCGATTCTGTATGCAAAGAGTGCTGTTTTTCTTTTGAATACCAACTTGGATTTATCCTTATCTTCACAGTTGTTACTCTAAAAGCCGTGTTCAGTTCTCTGTGTAGGTTGATTTACCCTAGAAAATGGTCTCTTTCAAAATCAACATTCTTTCAATAGCTTTAGAAAGTAAATAATGCATAGATGTAGGAAATAATTTAGCTGTCCAGAATTTGCATGTTCAAACTGTAATATTACATAAGGAATTACCAACCAGTAATTTTGACTTTGTGCTTTTTCAGTATCTGGATTGAAATCTTTCATGATACTAGTTAAAAAAAACCAAAATAACAGAAACACACTCTGAAGAAAAAACACCCCAAAACAACAAGAACCCCATCAATACACGCTTTTAATTTAAGACACCATTTGAAAAATTCAGGATCATGTTGATCTTGATACATGACTCGTGCTTTAAAAGTTCCTAGAGAAGCAGATGGAACAACATGTAAGGGGTGCTGGTTTGGCCTTTTGAGTATCAACCTGCCTATCTCTGTATCTTCACAGCTGTCACGGTAAAAGCTGTGCTCTGTGATGTGTATAGATGCTACGCAAGTCGGTTGGTTAGTGTTTGTGAATTTAAGCTTCCTGATTTTTAACACTGAATTTAAAAAGAAATAACTTATAATACTTCACTAAAGCAAAGTTAACCTCACTTGCATTACATTAAAAAAACCCAGCACATGTTAAACAAAAAAGCTCTTTTTGTAGGAAAGGTTGGGATAGTTGTGTTGTGGAAGTGGACAGATGGTTTGAAGAACTTTGCATTGCAGCTTCCTGGTGGCTTCAGTTTGTTCTGGTGTTCATGACAGCACGAACTGGCGTGTGGCTTCTGAGCAGTCAGCAGAAATCGGGAAAGGCTGAAATAGCTGTCATTGCAGAGAAGTGAGCTGGAAATTAAGATGGAGACCGCCTAGGTACCACAGATCATGAAGGAAAGTAGCATCCATACATCTCCTTCTGGTCATACTGCATCCTAAGATTTCTGCTTCTTTGATCCTTTATATTCAATGGGAAGATGGATGGTTGGTTGAGTCAAATTGTATTACTGAGAGGAAGCTTCTTGGTGTTTAGAGTTTCGTAGATGCTTGAAGTAATATGGACTGGACTTCAAAGTCTGGTTATTTTGCTTCTCTTGATGCTTTCCCTGTTATGTTTCATAATTATGGGTAAGGTGTGAAGTTTGTATCTTATTGCTGCTTCTAATGTTAGATATTTGTCAAAATGAGTGAAAATTTTTATCTTCTCTGACTTTATCTCTGTTGTAGGTAATCAAAGCCTCATAGTCTGAGTTCAGGAAATTTATGGGGTTGAGAGGTAACGCTTTATGGTTAGGCTTCTTTAGAGTAGTGGTTGGGGGATACTCAGTCTTCTGAAAGTTTTGTAGTGCCTGCCAGATGAAAACCACATCTGTATACTGTCTATGGCATGAAAAGGAACATGGCCATTCCCTTTGTCTGAGGTTTGGTAGCTTCACTCTGGCAAGCCTATGTCATTCTGTGGGGAGTGACTCCTGAGTCTGAACTCGGTAGCTTGACAGGGAGATTGACGTGCTTGCTGATAATACAAATGTGATAATACTTGCTCCAATTCTGGGCAGTTTCTTGAAGAAATACAAAACAAGCTTGTGAAATTGAGTACCACATCGATTTTTGTTTCTCAGAGGTAGTTGCTGTTGAATTCTGGGTAAAGTAATGTAATAAAGTAGGGAGAGACTGAAAAATATTTCCAGGTACAGCACCATTCTTCCTAGGAATTGTAAGGTATAGGCAGAGGGGAGAAAAAAAGCCCACAAAACCCTAGAAAAGCAGTGATGTTTGTTACAGCTAACATGACTGGAAAACTGATTATAACTTCTTTTTTTCCTACTGATATTTTACCCTACTATAATATTGTAGTCCTGTCTTGAGATAGCTTCTGTAGTGAATATACTGTGTTTGCTTTCACGGGTGTGTTGAGTTGAAATTAAAAAGGAAATCATAGTTATAGACAAAAAAACTTACAAATCATCAAATGTAAACACTCCAAAGGTAACACTTGGTTATGGTATAAGATTGTAAGTGCTTTGATCCTGAGTTACTGAGGATTATCTACTTAATCTAAACTATTGACTTTAAAAATAATATTAATAAGAATAATTATTCTGTATTAGAATACAAAAATTTACTGACATTTGTGTTTCTGGTGCCCTGTCTTTTCAGAAAAAAAATATAATTGAAAAATAATAAATGTTATGTCTTAATCTTGTCAGTATCTTCATTTAGAAAACCTTTGTAATAGATTCAGCTAAGAATATCAGATGTCTTAAGCCAGAAAACAAAAGCCTGCTCCTCCTTGAGAAAAATAAAAAATAACTTGCGTATTAGCTGTATTGTTGCTGATTATATATCAAAATGTTTGAATTCTCTCTGCTTCTAAGAGCTAGTTTTTATTCTAACTCATTAAATAATCCAGCAAGCCACTGGCATGTGCATGTGAAAAAGGAAGAAGAAATTTAGGCTTTTGATTAGCAACAATAGAAAATCCCCCAACCTTGCAGCTGAGCCTACTTTTTATGAAATTTTTATAAACTCATGTGACTCTAACGTTTACTGCTTAACGGTTATATACCATTTTAAAGAGGTTGATTATCACTGAGCTTGTCTGATCAATTTAACTATTTGTCTTGTAGAAGTCTTTGTAGAAGACAAGGTGAGGCTTGAGGGCCTGTCTCTGTTGGGCATGGGCAAAGTGTGTGCGCTGCTGAGCAGCAGGTAGCCTCTTTCATTGTTGGGGAAATGTGCATGCACCGGCTGGTGCTTTAACTTCTGTTACCAACTTGAGGTCAACCACAGAATCCCTTTGCTATCTAACAGCAATGTGGAAACCTGTGTCCAGATCATGCATGCCTGCTTTGTTCAGATCGGTGGCTTAGTTGATGGTTTTTGTAGCCTAGCCCCACTCGGGACCAAGCTACACAGTTTTTCGCTTGCTCTCCCCACCCTCCAAGAGAATGGAGAAGAGAAAATATAACAAAAAGCTTGAGGTTTGAGATAAGGTCAGGGGGACATCATTGAGGTTACTGTTACGGGCAAAACAGACTCAACTTGGGGAAAACTTTCAATTTATTATTAAGAAAACCAAAGCAGGATAATGAGAGAGGCAGCAAAAACAACTTTTCCTCACCCCTCCCTCTTCCTGGGCTTAACTTAATTTAAAATTATCTCTACCTCCTTCCCCCACACCTACCCCTCCTCCCCTCACTTCAGCTTCTTCACCACTTCTCCTTTTTAAATTATTTTTTTTTTAATTTTCCCCCTTCTTAAATGTGTTATCACAGAGGCGTTACACTGAACATTTTGTCATCACTCGACTAGGCCCTGGCCAGCGGTGGGTCTGCCCTAGACCCAGCCAAGTCCACTGGACAAAGGGGAAACTTGTACCAGCTGCAAACACGGTGGTATAATTCAACTTTAGAAATAGGTTTACTGATGTAGATATTAGTTGAGCAGGTTTTGATGCACAAAGTTTTCCGAGTCAGCCAGTCAGTGTGGGGAGCTGCTATGCACTTGCAGCTTGCTTTGGAATACCCGGGCCCATGTACTGCTCTGGCACTGGGGGCAAAGTCTGGTTGTCAGCAGAAACCCTCCATTCACTCATGTCTGCTGATGTGACAGTGCTTCTGCCTGCAAAGCCTGTGACACCAGATTTCAGTTCTTTACTGAGCAGTTAGAGAGGAGTAATGGCTCCTGCCACAGCTGTATTCTTTGCAGCACTTGAGGTTAACAGATGGAGAAGATCTTTTGGCAGCCTCCAGCAGCTGCCGTTTGCTGATTTGGTGACCTCATTGTGAAGAAAAGAGAGGAAGCCGCGGCAAATGAGGGTTAAATGCCAACCTGCTGCTTGTAAATTGTCAGGTGTCTTCTACTACAAAAGATTAAAAGAGGAATTGAGTAAGCAGAATGGCTTGAAAATGCAGGGAGCCAGGGGTTTACACTGAAGATTAGGAAGGCCTGAGGTCTGCTGTCCATTGGTGTTACGGTTCTTACAATGGATGAGTCAGACCTCTGCTTGGTGAGGAACTGATGTTCCAATGTAGCCATTCAAATGGGGGAGTCAAAGCAAAGACAGGCGGTGGCATTGGAAAATTGGGTGAGGGTATTAGGTATTTGTGTGAGGGGATCAGAAGGCCATGAGCTGAGAGGAATGTAAACAACCCATCCTGCATCAAGACTGCAGCCAGTTGGAGGAACTCCTGGCTCAGGTACATTCAAGAGAGAGTGGCAGCCACTGGAGCAGGAGATATGGGGAGAGGCTCTTGAGACATGGGGAGTAGAGGCTCTGAAAGATGCTACTGGAGACACATGGAGGAAGAGACTTAGGTGACAGAAAAGAGAGACTTTAGGACTATATAGAGACTCCAGAACTCTGTGAGAGAGGCCCCCAGAAGAGAACCAAAGCAGCACTGATGGGACCCTATGATAGTCCCAGAACCGCATATGGCCCATGTCTGACCTCCCTCACTCTTCTCCTGGACCATGTAGCTTCCTACATGGGACAGGGAGGCCTTGGGAGGAACCACTGCACTAACCCACCCAACTTCCCTCCTGGGCTGCAGCTCTTCTTCGGCTGATCAGTGAAGTCTTGTAGATTGTAAAATTGTGCCTACATCTGTGATAAAAATGTTTTGGTGTCTGAGCCCACTTGGTCTCCATGCTGTTAGTTTGGTCTTAAACTGTGATAGTCAGTCAGGGGATGGTGTCTGAAGCTGAGGGAGCCTTGACAGCCATTGTATTTGAAGTGTGCTCCGTTTAGTAAAGCAATGAAAGCATCCTAGTAAAAAACACAGTTTAGTTATCTGTGGGGTATGTAAAGTTTTATACTGATCCTATTTCTTGTATGCTTTTTAAAATTCTGATCTCTTATCTTTCCTTAATTTTGGATACTGTAAATCTGCCAAATTCATACACTGATCTTATACTATGCTTTTTAGGTGTATAGTAAGGGAATTTAGCTTCCCTTTTGTTTCCTCCTCCTCTTGTTCCTCCTCTGAAAAAGAAGGAAATTTCCTATTTGGAAGCTTCATCCTATCCCATTTTTTTGCCTTGCCACTTTGCAGCACTTTGCAGCATTGAAGTACTTTTACTTCTCAACATCACTCAGAGGAGGGAGAAGGAATGAGGTACAATTGGAAGTATTGTATATGTATGCATGCAGCGACAGCCCATTGAATATTTGTGCTCTTCAGCCAGGAAAACCTTTTTTTTTTTTTTTTTAACCCAAGAAATGTAAACAGCTGACATGTATGTTTAAATATAATTTAACAAAATATTAATGTACCAATTTTAAACTTTGTCACCTGTTTTTTACATTACCCTGTTATGTTTGTACCAATAATACTGACGGTGCAGAAATGAAAGACTGAAAAACAAAAAGGAACAAAACCAAAAGTAAATGGTGAAAGAAAATGTTGAGGTAGTGAAAAATGTCATCCTACCACTTTGAAGTGTATCTCTCTTTAAATTCTTCCTCTGGACAATTCCTGTTGTTCTAAGTAGTCCATATTTCACGGTAAGCGTTTTACGCTTGCAGAGACTCTCACACAAGTTGTGTTTGTGGGATAAGCGACAGGAGTGAGGAAAGAGCAGAGCTTTCTGGGCTGTTCAGGGTGTGCCTGAGACTCGTTAGTAGTAGCTGCACGATGCAACAAAAACCGTCTGACAATCCTGAGGACATAAGTGCTGCTGGAGTTACTATTTTCTATAATAGATATGATCATTACTTGATAACACTGCACAGTAGCTGTCACAAACCATTTTTCCTGTTAGGAAGACTGTAATTTTTCTGTTTTATAGTTAATATTTCAGTGCATTACTGGGCTGACCGTAATGACAGTGACTTTCTGAATTAATTTTTTTTTTGCTTCATTTTATAGTGGATTTGGTATAAAACATGAAACTGATTAAAATGACTAAAATAAAAAAGTGAGAGAAAGAAGTTCAGTTTTTCCTTTTTCTCTCTGGTTGCTTTGACCACTTTCTATTGTTTATCAGAAGTTCAGATAGTTTAGTGACTGTTTTTCAAGCACTTTTTCCTGAGTAACAGAGCTTTGCAGTCTTTACAGGATGATGAATGGGTTGTGGGTGTTCTCGTATGGAGTCTCCATGTATTCCTGCAGAATATCTTCTGCTATAAAATACTTCCTGCATTTATTTAAGCATTTCTTGCTTAAAATGTTCTCTGTGTGTATTGTGTCTGGACATATATGGTCTTTGTACTTGAAAGGAGAGCTCTCAGAAGAAGAGCTGGAGGTCAGGAAACTTCACGTTCTTTGGTTCCATGATGTTACCACCAGATGGGTGGCTCTGTAGAAACCTAGATGGGCCATCTGTGGATGTGACAACTTATTTTCTACTGCATTTTACAGAATTAAAATGGTCCTCCCAGACTTGCAAACTACCTCCAAAATGTCGATAAATCCTCAATGTCTGTCAAAAATAGAAGTGACCTCTTCAACTCTTCTTTCTAACAGCAATATTGAACACAAAAATAAATGTAACTTCAGGGTCAATGTGTTTTATGCAGAGATAATGTTGTGCTAATATTTGGTTTTTTTTCTAGTCAGTGGTGTTTTCTCAGTGGTAGTCAGGAAAGAGAACCCACAGCCTCTTAAACAGTGTTAATGTCTGGATTTCACAATCTGCTAACTCATTAGTTTCCCTGGTGTCTTCACCACTTTGTTTCACTGCAGCTTTTTTGCGATGATGCTAATAACTTTTGTGACTCTAAATGTTATTTAATGCTAAGTTTGGTAAATAACTCCTGGCACTGGTGTTCTTCACCCCAATGGGACTGCAAGGGACAAGAGAAATAGAAATGTTCTTACATGGCCACTTGTGCCCTTCATTGACACAGAAATAAACTGGTGGGCTGCGGTGCCTGGGGACAATGTGATGACAACCGAGATGAAAGTGGTATCTGATCACCTGTAGCTAAAGGCTTCAGTCAGTTATACTGGATTTCTTTCATCAGACAACGTAAGCTGGTGAATCTAATGTCCTTTTCCAGAAGGTGAGAGAGATTTGAATGAGTCAAGTGCCCTACTGCTGATAGGATTTAAGTTATGCTGAATTGTTAACAGAGTAAATGAGTTTCTCATGATATGGCCTGTTTAAAACACTTTTATGAAAAGACCTGTTAGCTAGTTTTTACTGAAAATTACTCTTACTTGTGTGGTTTAGGAATTACATTCTAATATATCTAATTGCTTTTAAGAAAGTTTGAAGCATATGATCTGTGACTAGGAAAAAACCTATAAGAGTTCTCATTTTCTTTTATACAGAATGCATCAAAATCAAAGTTGAAGAAAAAACCAACTAAAACCCAAGAAGCCAAAAAAATCTTGAAGAAGAAATTTAAAGTCAACACAAAAATAGTCTTTACTGAAGATGGAGAGGTAAGATCAATTCAAAATAACTGTTTTGGTGGGAACTGAATTTGTAGTTTCTATAAAGACAAAAATGCTTATAGTTTATATGTATATAAAGAGATACATTATTCAAAAATGTAGTTTTTGTAGTTGGTTTAAGTTTTGCAAAACTGTTCGGCTTCCATTAAGAGTTCAATTCCAGGGAAAAAGGCTGAGCACCGGCTTCTTTGCACCTTTATATATGTAAGATATTTGTATGAGAGCTGTGAGTGGATATACAGGATTGTGCCTCTTTTCTGCTTATTATCTTCAATTTCAGGTGGAATAAAGAGCCTGGTTTTTTTTCTTACAGAAATTTAAAACAGTTTTCATATAGATATTTGCCAAAGCTCCCCCAAGTCTTGAGTTAATTTACTATAATTAGACGAAGTCTTTGGTTTTCTTTCCAGCATTCGCTATTCCTAGATTGAAAGTGTTGCTAGGAAAGCTAAGGAAGTACCAAATTTTTGCCTACTTGTGCTGATGTAGCAGTACTTTGAAATTTGCCAGTAATTTAATTGAATCTTTTAATAGCCCCTGGAAGAATGTATTGATTTTATACAAAAGTGAACTGTTGTGGAGGCTAGTCACTTTGGGGTTTCACTGTAGCGATAACCTCACTAGCAGGCCTTCACACTCCATAAACTTTTCTAACATTTGATTTCACAGCTTCATATGCTGTGTATGTTGTTTTTCCATTTCCAGCATTAAGAAAAAAGTAGCATTTTTTTTTTTTGCAGTAAGGCATAAACCAAAACAGAGGTCACCTTTACAAGCATATAAATAGCTTTTGTGATCAAGTGAAAATAAAGTATTTTATATTGCAGGTGAAGGGGGTATAGCCATGTAATTACTGACATTAGACAAAATGTAAAAGGTTTTAGAGGTTGCCCCATTGACTGGAAATTGTATCTTCCGATATTTTTAGATATTAAAAAGCTGTTGTCTCATCTTAAAATACGTATGCAAATGTTTTTTGTATCCATGCAATGAAGCAAACAGGAGTAAGGATGAAGAAAATAAAAACTTAGCACAAAGATTATAGTTAGAAAAGTAGCACGAAAGAGGAAGGGTGACATATTTAAGGAAACATAAAGTTTGCAGCTATGGATGTTTTTCCTGCTTTTTTTTCTGAGCTATGTAAAACTGTGCTTCGCTGTTCTACTCCACATGCTTCTCTTTGATAAAATTAAACTCCTTTAGGACATGTATCTGCCTAGAAAATACAGGTACACAAACTCCATTTTACAAAATGAAGGGTTGAGTTCATCAGTATCCAGGTGAATAACACCCTTTGTGCATTAGGTAGTCCAAAAGGGTTTGATTTTGCATTTGTATCCCTTTGTATCCATTTGAGCTATATTTTCTGCCATATAATTTCTTTTTAAAGTTACTACTTTACCAATCCATAAGCAAAAATGATTTCTCAAAGACTACCCCCAGATGATGTCTGTTCATAAGATATAGGTGGAGATATTTTTTGGTGAATATGTGGTCTTTATCTTCAGTTCAGAGTTTCAGATATTTGAGGGAAGCTGGATATGCTCAGCATGTCACCCACAAGTCAAACCTGAATCATCAAACATTACAACCCAGTTTTTGTACAATAACCAATAAAACCCTCTACATCTGTCCTCCTTGCTTCCCCCAAAACTTGAACCTGCAGTCATGGGTTTTTTTTTTGTGTACTGTGTGATGAAGGCCTATCTCATTTTTCTCTCCGTTAATATGTTGGAATATTGATTGTTTTCATGAAAACATACTGGTTAGATTTACTGTTATTTTATTCTGTTGCATGTATTTTGGAGAGTCATTTCTTGAAAGCAAATATAATTTTTCTCTCCAGATGACTAGCAGGTTTATAAATTATTTATTTCATTAGGCAAAGAGAGAAAAATAGGCGAAGAAGTTCAAGTGAATCCATTAAACAGAAAGATGGGGTAGTGGAGACATTATTTTCAAATATTATTTTTTTACTGGATGTTGTGTTAAATAAAGTATCTGAGTTTGTATTGTGCAAAAGTTTTGTTTGTTTCCTTTGCAAATGACACTTTTATTTAGTCTAGAGAAATAAAGGATTGGAATATTTAGGGCATCAAAACTTTGATGTGGAAAAAATTGTTCTAACCATTATTTTTCTCATTGATATGTATGATTAAGTTAGTGCAGCAGTGGCCACCTGTGCAGAAATCGACTTTGGCGAAAGCAGATGAGGAAGATGATGCCAGTGGTATCAACTTAGATAAAGCGAAAGAGATACTACGAGAAGAAGACAAATTTGACAAAGAAGAATACAGGAAGAAAATAAAGGAAAAACATAGGGTAAGTTGATTTCTCCCTCAATTACTGAAGTCCAGAAGTAGATACTGTGATATGGGTTGCTCAGTGAGGAAAAATACTCAAAAATATTGTGAAATAAATTTAGTAGAATTTCATTTAAATTCATCAGGTTTTTCAGGACTACATTACACACAGGAAGACTCTTCTGACTTAAGTAGCTGGGAAACACAAAGCCTTATGCAGTAGCAGTTGTTGGTAACAGTGGAGCCTTATTTACAGCTTTAAAATCTGGTAAGAGTTTAGTAGGAGCATTATATTTTTTTTAAGCAGTGTTCAGTGGAAGGTCTTATTTCACAAAAAGAAAGTGTGATTTGCCATACGTGAGCTAACCAGTGCTGAAGATGTGTAGGGGTAAGGGGAAGTGAAAGAGTGTCTCTGAACTGCCTTCAGACTACCACTTGCTCAACATTCAGTATTACATACCAGGTAGGCAAAAGTGCTCACCTTTTGCATTTATGTTATTCGGGCTATCAGAATTAACTTTATGAATTACTCAAATAGAGTCATATAATTTGTCTGTAATTTGAAAACTTCAGTATCTGCAGCCTAGCTTCTCTCTGACATTTAAAAAACCTTTAAACAGCAGACCATAAGTTTGCAAACTGCTTCTGTATTATTTGTCATGGACCAAAGCAGTTTTCTGAACTTGTCACATACCAATCATATGGAACACAGCTGGATGTCTTTGAGTTCAGGGATTGTTCTGTTAGTCTTTGTGAAAAGGGTTTGAATTTTTCCAGTTAACAGATAAATGTGAAATCCCAAGACTATGTGTTATGAAAGGCCTGCTTTACACTCAAAACTTCAAATTTCCAAAGCATTAAAAAGTGTTGTTTTATTGTCCTACTCTTGCACTCTATGAAAAGCGTTCCTTAAATATCTGCCAGCTCTGTTCTGCTCCCTTGTCCCTGAAGGCAGTTTTCCATGTGATCCTATTCACTAAGTCCTTCAAGAGCTGGAAGTTTGCTTTCCTAAAATTCATGGTCCTGATTTTACTCTTTGCCTGACCCATTTCCCTCAGGACTGCGAAGTCCACCAGTGCATGATCACTGCAGCCCAGGCTGGCTCCCATCTCCATATCACCAATTAGCTCACTTGCATTGGCGTCCATCACGTCCGGTATCGCATCTCCTGTGGCAGGGCTGTCTGTTACCTGGCTTAAGAAGTTATTCTCATCAGTACTTAATTGATGAAAGAACACTAGGGAAAAATCTGAACTGCCTCACAGTAAAAAGGAATCGTGTGGCCGCTTTCACAGTGACTACCCAATGGTGTTCAAAATTCTCCCACCTCATATGGTTTCCCCTCCCAAAAGATAACATAATCACTCCACAGCAGATACTTAGGTGAGTTTGAATCTTTGTTTGGCACTGCAGTGATGTGAGGGAAAAAGAACTGCCCAAGTCCATGTATCATGACTGCACTGCAGAAGCCTGATCCGGTGCCTGATTGTTGTCTGGATTTGCTGTTAGAAGTTTGGTTGGCTGTAGAAGTCTGACAGACTAATGGTATAAGATATTTCTTAGCCTCGTTTGGAAAGATAGGATTAAACCTACAAAAGATTCAAGTGTGTTACCAAGAAAGGATATGAAAGCAACAAAAAGACTAGGAGACTTTCTTCCCATATTTTTATGACTTCAGATTTTGCCAAAGTACGGATATCTTAGTGCCCCTTCTTGTGTCATTGAAAGAGGAGCTTTTTGAAGTCACACACTTTCATCCTGACTTATACATCCCCTCACTGACATTCAGCAGTCCCTTTTTTTTTTTTTTTATACAAAGTCTTAAATACATCACTTGTGACTGTCATTGCTGCTTCTAAAATCCTCCGTATTTCACTATCAGCCAAAATACATCACGGCACAGCACGAACTCTGTCATCTGACCTTTCCTTTCTGCAATAACGCTAATTATTTCATTCTCATCTTTGTTTAATTTCCTTCCTGCAAGCAGACTGCTGCAGAGTTTTTCTTTGTCCATTTGACATCTTTTCTAAAAGCCAGATGTGACAATTTTCTGTTTCTTGGTTTTTCCACCTCGAATACTGAATTCTCCTACAATTCTCTCTTTCTTCTTCCTAGCTTTTTGAAAAAGCCGAGGTTAATTTTTTCCTCTCCACTTTTGCTTCAGATTTGTTCAAGATCTTTACTTAACTTTTTTCATCAATTTAACTTTCTTGTGTTCTTTCACTTTCAGCAAGTTTCATATGTCTGTATCTTAAATCATATTTCCTTCTCTTAATTCCTTTGCTTCCTACTGCAGATGGTGCTTGTTATAGTTTCCTGGTTTGTATGTTTGGCAGTTTTTATTTATTCCTTTAAATCAATTTTTGAAACATGCTAACTCTAATAGAGTTATTATATAGGTAGATTAGAAGACCTCTAGAGACGAATGTGTTTTGGTTTTGTATAAAGGAAATGTACCAGACTGCTACATGGTTAGGTGCATCAGTAATCGAGTCCTGTGAAGCTGAATGTATGCTAATCCCAGAAGTCTCTACATTACCTTTCAAATGATGACTTAGAATAACAAAATAGTTTACAGAAGGCTGTGAAAGCACGTTGCATCCATTTTTTTGTATCTTGCGCATGGGTTCAGATTTTGATTTAGATTGTGAGTGGATGTAGAGAAAACACCTTAGAAAAAACAGTGTATTTATAAAGCTTTTAATTTTATAGGTCAGGTTCCATACGTATTATTATACTTCTTCAGTATAATCTCAAAGATAAAAGATCTTTGGGGAAAAGTTGAACTTCTTAAAATCAAAACTTGCACGAAATAGCTTTCTTTAGGTGGATATGGCCTGTCATCTTAATATAAATTGTCCTTGTGAAACCGTTTCTATTGAAGAGCAGAACTATTCCGAAAGTATCCACAGGCCATTGCTTTTAAATCCATTTGTGAATGTCATTTAAATGAGCACAGTTTTCAGTATGATCAGAAATATGTTTTCTTGCATTCATGAGATGCTTGGATTAGATGAGATGTGTGTTGCAGTGCCTTCAGGCTTGTGGAAACTTGCAAAGCATTTCTGCTATAATTAGGTTTCCTTCATGAGTCTCACATTTTGTTATCCTCTGCTTCCTCTGCAAAGGGGGGAAAAAATGAAAATCGGATGGATAAAAATAAATAAAAATCTGAAGTATGATTGTGATGTAATTAATGCTTATTGAAGTTTTGTAACCAAGGTAAATTTTAGCAGTTGAGCACAAGGGAAAGGGCAGTAATACTGGCCAAGATGATGTGAAAAGAATTCTGCGTTAATGGATATTTAATAACAGCCCAGCGAGAGGTATAGATTTGAGCTCTTTTGAATTGTGTAAAATGTAATAAACAACAGAAAAGGGAGAAGTGAATAAAGTATTCAGAACATGCTTTCACACTCCTTTTTTTTTTTTATGTTTTCAACTGAAAATGTGCTGTTGTGGTAGAGAGGGATTCATCTCACTTCTTAATAACCTCTCGCTCTGTACTAACCCAAGCTCAGAAAAATGCCCATTGGTGCCAAAGGAAAAATGAATAGGAGCCCTATTTCTTACTTCACTTTCCAGCAAGTAAGATACACTGTGAACTTGGGATGATCAATGTGAGAAGATGACTAGAAGAAATTTTTTGAAGATTTTATTTTGTTTGGGCAATGTTAGTAACAAACGAACTGAAGCTGTCTTCAGGGGACTGATACTGTAAGGTGTGCACTGTGCCTCCCTGGGAGGAGTTAAACAACCACGGCTGTAGAGGCATGACAGCAGTTAGACTTCAGGTCACTGGAGGATCTTTCAGAAGATTCTGCTATTGCTGGGAGGAAACTGGAGGTATTTTGTGTCCCCTGTGCTGAGGAAATGGTGCTGATTTGTACCACCTGAAGTGCAAAGGTACATGGTCTCTTAGTTTTACTCACACTGTTCTCAAGTCAGTGGAAAATGAAGAACTACTCTAGAAGCTGTACTGAAACAGAGTACCGCTGTTTGGTTTGTCTCTTGTTCGCTAAACATGTTTGTTAATGGGAGAGTGGATAGTTTTAATGAGGAGAATACACTGTGATATTTCACTCTTTGTATATTCGTTCTCACAAATATTATTACTTAATTAACTCTTTCCAAGCTAAAAGAGGAAATTCATCATACCCGACTTTATGGAAGGACTTTTATAAAATAAAAAACTTGCAGTTTCAGGAAGAGTGTGCTTACCGCAGTGAATTTATTCAATAACTTTCTGATTAAAATTCATTCTTGAAAATGGAAGACTGCAGAGTGGTAAGGGAAGCCAGATCCCATGGATTTCAACCCAGGAGGCTTCTTCTGCAGGTCTGTTAGATGGAGACTGCTGTTGTTCCAGGTTACAGACCCAGCTCTAGAAGGGCTGCACAGATATTGCACAGATGTGCACACACACTACACACACGGGTGGCCACAGAGAGAAGAGAGGCAGAAAAGACAAACACAGGCAGCATTCACGTAAACAGGAGCAGCACAGGCAGCAGAAGCTTATTCCTTCTTGCTGGCTGATCAAGGTTGAAGTGTCTAGCAGAACTACCAACACCCTCACTCCCTTGATTCACAAGCACATTCACATTCACTGATCCCTTAAATAATAGTGTGGGCCCTAAGTATGTCCAATATCCAAAATATATATCCATATATTGGTATATCCAAAATACCCATGCCATAGGGCCCTTACACAGTTATTGACCTTGACCTTATCTTTTCAAACCACATTATTACATTCAGGGTATCCCTAGAGAGACCATCCACGTAGATTTAAACACGGAGTTCAAATGGAGTATTTCCTAATAATTTTTACATCAGTAAATAGGGGAGAGAGAAGGAGAGAAACTGTAACTTTATTAATTTTATATTAATTCACATACAGTTCTTCAGAATCTGGAAAGGATGCTTCATCTGAGGAAGAAAAATGGAGTTATAATACTAGGGATAATATAACAGGGTCAGTACTGAGTTTAGAGCTGATGCTTAAAAAGCATGAAGATTTCTGGGGGCATTTAGGGGAAGAAAAGGAACTATACAGCTATACAGGATACCCAACAGGCTTGAAGAGAGTACTTGGAGAGCTACGGTCACCTCACGATGACCTAAAATCTGTATGGATTGAACTGATCCAATGAAAGATGCACCTGATGCAGAAACTTGAAAGAGAGGCAGGCTCACTTATGAAGGAGGAATTAATTTACTTTACAACCTGCAGTTGGCCAAAGGTTAGAATCAAACTGTGAGTTTATTTTTTTTTAAAGCAGTAATGGTGGCAATTTTAACTCGTAGAACAACACTGTGACCAAATCAGTTAACATGTCAGCTGGTATTTACAATAGATTATTTTTCCATTGTGTATCTTGTGCCACACTGCATTTCTTGGGATTTACTTCCTACTGTAATGGTGTAGCTTTCATCTCTCTCGTACCTCCAGCCCCTGCCACAATGCTCACCCCGTGCCTTGGCTGAGCAACCCCATGTGCTGGCTGAGCCATGGCCCCGATGGGAAAGCTCTCCGGGTAGAACGCCCTGCGCCTTGCCCCTTCCTTTGACAGCCCCTCTCCAACTGGAGCTGTAGGCTCTGTCTTGCTCCCAATCTGGTTTTTGCAAATGGTTCCTGTTGATGACAGAGTAGTTGTGATTTAATAATGGAATCATAGAATAGTTAGGATTGATGACCCCGTTAAAGGTTGTCTGGTCCAACTCCTCTGCAATGTTTCAAGGTGTTGCAGTTCTATAAATTAATGCTAAAAGTACTTGTAGCATATTGTAATAGACCATTGGATACTGTATATAACAGTATTCAGAAAGAAACAGGAAAGATCCCCCAGAGATTTTCTTTATCAAATTTTTACTCATGATTTAAAAAATTATATGCAATTAATAAAAAGAAAAATAGATGCTATACAGCGCAAACCATTCAGTATGCTGGAAGATAAATGCACCTGTAAAAATAGTATTTGTAGTTTGAAATCAATCAATACATTAATTCTGAAGAGAGATTGCATCATATTTCAGAGGAAATAATCTGGAGGGAAAAAAATCTCAGTGCAGTATTTGTTATGCTCTTTATTAAGTAAAGCAGTTAAAAAGTCCTTCACTTTGAGATGAAATTTGTCAGATTTCAGTGTAATTGTTCAGTTGGTTTAATGTGGTGCTGCGTGAGGATGATAAAATTTTCTCATGTATAGAATGTGCCAATGTAGAAGCAAAATATAAAGGGAAGATGTTGCTGCTGAGAGGAGCATTTAGCTGAATGGCAAAGAAGAAAAGTATGAGAGATGGAGAGATGTGTAAGTAAGGGAGTATTACTTTGTTAGAAAGCCTATCTGAGCTCTTTCATAGCTATTGTGTGCAGGCAATGCTGCTGTTATGTTCCAAGTGCAGAGCTGTTAAGATAAGAGCACTGACAAGAGGGTTGACAGGTATCCCTTTTCAGTAGTAGCAGTAGCATCTGTCTGGCCTTGCTGTGCTGCTGGCGGATGCAAGGGCTTCCTTGTTGTTTGCTTTTCTTTCACTGCAACAGCTGGATGGGCTACACTTAAGGCTTCAAGTGCTCTTGAACGTTTTCTGAGAATTTTCCAGCAAAATCAGAGTTCTTGGCCTCATCTTCCTGGTGTGAAAAATAAGAAAATGAAATAACTGTGGGTAGGTTGTTTGTGTACATCCTAATCAGAAAATGCAGCTGTGCGTGGAGGCTGAAGTAGTGCAGGTTTCACTTAACTTCAGCTACGGTGGAGTTGCTGTAAGGGAGCTTCCAGTGCTAGGCTGCTTGTCCTGCCGGAGGATGTAACAGTACAACTGCCCAAAATGCTCACCTGTATCTGTCACAGGTCTTGGAGGCAACCTGGCAGCTTCTCATGGGAGCTGCTCCCTTCGCTCACTGAGGACTGGGTACTGCTGGGTACCTGTACCTGCATGAGCAGGTGCAGATAGTTGTGGGGTTTTTCTGCCTTCTCTCAGATTTGCTGTATGAGACCTGCGTGTTCCCTTGAGAGCGGCTGCATTAAGACAGCTCAAGAGTCTCTGACCTGTCTAGATTATGAATTCCCACTTGCAAAACAGCATCATCCCTTCAAAACCAAAAGCAGCCACAGAATCAGGTGAAGCGCTTCTTCACTGGCCTTTTCCCTCTCCTTCTCTCTAGAAAATGCTAATGTGTTTTGCAGTGCAACTCCCATTGACTTTGTCAGTAAGATTTTCGTTCACAACTGTAAATGTTACTTTTAAACACCATTAACTAATTTAATTCCTGATGTAATTCAGTTGAAACTGTATTTTGAGTTGACTTAGGGTTACGTTTACCTCTCTGTGTTTGTTTATCTATATACAGAGTAGGATGGAAGGGTCTGTGAATTCATTTGAAAGAATCCCTTTGATTTCTGTAGATACCTGAAGGTATCTGTACCCCTGAAGGTATTAAGATTTGTTCATTTAATAGTAACCAATTTATACTTAATTTCCAGATTTAAAAAAAATAATATTCAAAGAAATAATAATAAATTGTTTCAATTTTATGTTGCAGTTGGGAATGTTGGTTTGTTTTGGTGGGTAGAGCATTGCTTGCATGTGGATGATTTGCTGATCTCTATAACAAGACAAATAGAAAATGTAGTAATGGCCAAAAAGTGACTACTGAAACAGAATTTTCTTATTCAACGTTTATTCAGTCCTCCCTCATTCTGTTTATTTTTAAGTAATTAATAAATAGTTCTCACTAATTCTAGTTTTCCTTCCGTCCACTTGTGCAGAGCAAAACCACCAAGGAAGAGGGCACAGTTTGATTTTTCTGTTGGCTTGTATGGGTGCTGATTGTGTAGGCAGAAGTTATAATTGTGCTTTATGGGCTGGTGCTGTATTTATTAGAGCTGGCTTTTCTGATACCAAGTTGCTTGCAAGCTGAGCAGTTAATAATAAAAACATATTTTGCATATAAGCAGCACAAACTGGGTGTGAATTCTGAGAGAAGACAAATGTGGGACACCACGGTGCCATTTATTAAGTCACTTTTCAGAGCATATCTGTGCTTTAAAATTTGAGTGGAGAGCAGCTCTTGAATACGATGATGCCAGTATCTGAGAGATGCTATGAACTTTTGCACAGCTGTGTGTATATTTTCTGGAGCACAACTGACTGTCCCTAGCTAGATCGTGCTAAAATAACAAGAGACAGTGAAATACCAAGAAATTATATCAGGTGCTGGTATCAACTAAGCTGTATTTGCAAATGACAGCCCAATTTTTCCGGGCAAAGTGATTTGTTCCAAACCTTGGCCACCTTTAGGAACTGTTGTGTGGTAGACCATTCCCTCAGCTGTTAAATAGAGGTTGGTAGCTCCAAATTATGGCCTCAGTATGCAAAGGATCAGTTATTAAAAATGCAGTGTTAAAATCTTTGATGAAAACCTGCAGGAGTTCCTTGAGCATTTAAATAAAAAGACTCCAGATTACTCAGATGAACAAGAAATTTTTACAGGAAGTAGGTTTGCCGTAGGCTTTTTTTAATGCTCTGGGGGCTAAATGTGCCATAAGATGCATTAGTTGTATTGAGTGAAATAATTTCTTGACTTTAGGTAAGCAAATAGAAGAGGCCAGTGAAATTCTAGGCTGGTAAAACTGCAGTACAGCACCAGCTGAAGGAATTTATTTAATGTAAATCTGAGCAGTTATGACTTATGGACAAATTCTTTAAGAAAAGGAAAGGAGACTCATTGTACAAATTGTCTGCAAATTAAAAAGGTGAAAGAAAAATTACTGTATGAAACAAAGCTGTTAATAATACATGGCAATAAACCCTGTATTTTTTTTAATATCCTGGCTAACCTGCTAGACAAAGTCAAATGAATTCTTAATCAACTGTAGAAAGATGACAGTCAAAGGAAGAGGGGATTTTCTGGGGGGGCGTGGGAGGCAGGGAAGAACTTCCAGTTTTAAAAATCGACATTTTTTTTTTTTGAAAGAAAACTTGGCTTATAAACTGTCTATATATGCATCTTTCATATATTCCTAACCTCACCAAGTAGAGAGAGCTGCCATGCTACTATTAATTATTTTTTTTTCCTCAACTTGAGAATGTGGAATATAAGTGTTAGAATATTTATTTTTAATAAGTGTGTTGGAGTCTTTGTTTTAAAAACCTTACAGTGAAAGAAAGAGGAAATCTGAGTGGGAAAAGAGGCCAATGGCAGACGACTCAACTTCAGAGTTAAGAACAGTGAGCAGATTTTCTGTATATTGGAAGCAGTTTTATCCATGGCTTTGGCTCCTTGTTAGGCAGAGCTGGTTCTGCTGGTTCTAGTGCAGGAAAGGTGGAAGGTTTCAGTAGCTGTAACTCTTCTTTCTTTAGTTGAAAGTCAAATGATTTAGCCATATTACATGATGATGACTAAAAACTTTCATCCCTGTGATTACTGAGGTTGTTAACCATCCTTGTTAGCTAGATGTGTAATTGGGGATTAAAAAAGGTATTTTGCAGGAAGTTTTAAAAAGCTGATTAAGAAGTTCTCTGAGCTGTGTAATACCACTAATGAAGAACCAAATGAAAGGAATACAATGCTAACCAGTGTGGTTTTGAGGAAAGTAGATGTGTAGTGAACTGTGTGTGTTTATCTATTTTTATCAGAGCAGAATCTGATCTGTAAATACATCTATGGCATACACTGAAATTTCTGCAAGCCTTTTCACGTAAGTGTTTTGATTAATAAATAAACAAACATGGCACAAATTAAATGGACCAAAACCTCACTAACTGGAACATCTCAGACCAGTGGCTTCTGATTAAGTAGATGTTTCTAGTGGACGCATGGAATTTGTTCCATTTGAAGTGTATTAATTCATTGTTTTTAGTGACATGGAGAATAACTTTCTTGCTAAGTTGGGCTCAGACAAAGCAGCCTATATTTTAAGATAGGCAGAAATATGAATTTAGAGAAAGAAATAGTTTAGAATAAAATTTTAGGAGTGAGAGCTCTTCCCTTAGAGATACAGACCTGGAAAAAGACGTGGGTGATATGGTGGTTGATCAAGTCAATGTGAACTATGGCAGTGGGATTTTTCTGACAGGATCAAAAGGACTGGTAGGATTACTGTATATGCGAACAGAAGTGACACATAGGATTGGGGAGATGGTGACATCTCAGATATGTCTGTTCCTGAAATATTTAGGAAAGTAGACCTATATGCTTAAATGATGTCTAGATAATCTGCATTTACCTACTATTCAGAATCTGCATACTATTTTGCTAACCTAAGGTGATAAATGAATGTTCTGGCTACTGCCTTTAAGGTGAGATTGCTTGATTTTGGTCTAAAGGGGCTGGAAGCACTTTCTTGGAGTTAAGCTACAACAAATTATTGCATTGATTTTTGGTTAAACTTCTTTCTCATCCTCAGTGTTGATAGCCTGGAAAGGACATGACTAGATCTTTCAGCTGGGAAGAAAGTGCTCTATGGGTACAAAGGAGAACTATTCAATATAAATGCAAAAGAAAATATGGATGCTTGACTTCACTATAATAGATAAGAGTATTTAATCAGATTGTGATGTTATAGAGTTTTATCTGACAACCGCATGGTGCTGTGTTTAAAGTTATGCTATAACAGAATGTCAGCCAGGAACATATTCATACCTTGAAACATAATATTTTGTTTTCCTGCCTTAGTAAATTGAAATAAGTGAAACATCCATTTAATCTCTAAATTGTATGCTATTTTTACAAGTAATGATTTGTAGCTTGATAGAAGAGTGATAAAATCTGGCATTCCTATTGTGTTACACTTTAGATATTCCAAGAAAATCCAGACTTTTTTGTTATTTTTTCGCATGTGTGTGTCCCAGTTATCACTATTCCTGATACAAGCCAGGATGCTGTTGGCCTTCTTGGCCACCTGGGCACACTGCTGGCTCATGTTCAGTCAATTGTCTATCAGTACCCCCAGGTCCTTGTCTGCTAGGCAGCTTTCCAGCCACTCTTCTCTAAGTCTGTAGCGTTGCAAAGGGTTGTTGTGACCAAAGTGCAGGACCTGGAACTTTGCCTTGTTGAACCTTGTACAGTTCATCTCGGCCCGTGGATCCAGCCTGTCCAGATCCCTCTGCAGAGCCTTCCTACCCTTGAGCGGATCAAAACTCCCACCCATTTTGGTGTTATCTGCACATTTACTGAGGGAGCACTCAATCCTCTCATCTAGATAACTGATAAAGACATTAAACAAGACTGGCCCCAAAACTGAGCCCTGGGAAACACTGCTTGTGACTGGCCAGCAACTGGATTTAACTCTGTTCACTACAACTCCCTGGGCTTGGCCATCCAGCCAGTTTTTTACCAAGTGAAGAGTACACCTGTGCAAACCATGAGCCACCAGCTTCTCTAGCAGAATGGTGTGGGAGACAGTGTCAAAGCCTTTACTAAAGTCCAGGTAGATAACATCCACGGCCTTTCCCTCATCCACTAGGCGAGTCACCTGGTCATAGAAGGAGATCAGGTTGGTCAAGGAGATCCTGCCTTTCATGAACCCATGCTCTCTAGGCCTAATCCTCTGGTTGTACTGCACATGCGGGGCACTTCATTACTTTTTTACAGCTGTCTTAAAGTATGTTGTCCATGTGTGTTCTGCATGTTCCCATATCTCTTCCCAGCACTAGCAATGTGAGAATTAATGACATCATCATTAAAATACTCATCTGAGTCTTTGGAGATCTGTGTTCCTGGCTGTGCTGTAGCATTTCTTTGTAACCTAAGGCAAGGTAGTTAATTTCTGGGTTTTATGCAGTCATATAAAAGGGTGTCTTTATTATATGGGGATATTACCTTGTCACAGTAGAATATAGAGGTGTCCTCTAATGAGGTCCTGACTGGGGAAAAGTATTTAAGATTTGCTCAGCCCACTGTGTGTACTTACACATGTGCTTGAAGCTGTGTATAAATTTAAACAGTGTCTTAATAGGATCATTTTCTGGAATTGAAGCCTGATGGCTATTCCTGCATTAGCAAGCGAAATAGCCCAATAAGAGCAAGATTATGGATAAGATAGTTTGTGCTGAGAGCCAGATTGCATGCTCTGTGGTGGTGGGTTATACTGGATTAACTCTTATCTGATGCTTTGAACTGAACCACTTTGAGAGAAGTAGTCCCTCTACTCAGTTTTCATGACATCCTACACACCACCACTACCCCAAGTACACGAGGGCATTGGCTGAAGTCACTGAGATAGTAGTCCTGTGAGGAGAGGCTGGGGGAGCTGGACTTCAGTCTGGAGCAGAGACAGTTTTGGAGGGACCTGACAGTAGCCCCCAGTGCTTGTAGGGAGGTCATGGAGAAGACAGATGAGGCCAGGCTCTTTGCAGCAGTGCAGAGTGAGACAGCGAGAGACATTGACCAAAGGTAAAAGAAGAGGTTCAGCATGGATGTAAAAGTAACAACTTCTGTGTGAGGACAGTCAGGTAGGGGCATAGGTTGCCCAGAGGTGTTGTGCAGTCTCTAACCTTTGGATTTTGACCCAGCTGGATGAGGCCCTTTGCAGCCTGGGCTGATCTCAGAGCTGACCCTGTTTTGATCCGGAGGTTGGACCAGAGACCCTGATGTCCCTCTCACTTAGAATGATCCTGTGAACCTGTGAATGCCCAATGTTGGTTGGAGTGTATTAGCTGTGCTCCTGAAGACTGCCTTGTAGTATGAAACACAGCATAAGCGCGGCTGATTAGACATTGGCTTCTGCAGTGCACTCCGAACTGCAGCTCAGTGCTGACATACATGCACCCTATGCAAAATCTGCTTTTATTTTTCATTGGGAAGGAACTAAGTTCCCTTTCTCTCCCTGAAAAAAAAAAAACCAAAAGATCCTGACTGCATCTTTCTTCCTGTTGCTGATTGCTACTCTCTCTTGTTTTTCTTTTGTACTCTTGATTTCAATCTCTGCACCTATTAACTTTAGAATATTTTAGTGTCTTTACCATTCTTCAGAGACTTATGTATATTATGCTGTCTGCCATACTTCTTTTCTATGGCATTACCTCAGTCTCCTGATTTCGTAGCTGTCTTTTCAGTGCGCTTTTGTAAATCCCTTGAGCAGGGACTTTGCTGCTGTACTGGCTGAAGCCTGCAGCTGCAGTTAAGACACTGCCTTTCCATATACCTTAGAATTCTTCTATCTAAAATTTTCTGGACTATCCAATTTAAAAGCTGCTTTATCCTGTTTTTTAACATCTAATGTATTAGCTCTGTTGTCTTTCACTTTTTCAGTGGTAGTGTTTGAAAATGATCACAGTTTTAGCAGAAAAATGAGAGAAGCCCAATGGTGACCCCAAAAAGTGAAGCATGCACAACTAAACCATTTAAAAACAGAGTGGATGAAAGAGGAAAACTTAAGTAAAATCATTAGAAAAGCATAAGTAAAAATGAACAGAAATTAGTACAAATTTGACTTTGAAAATAAGGAATCGTAACATGGATGACTATATTATCACCATGAGGTCATGATGCTTAGGTCTAACTTGTTGGAGAGTAGACTGCCTGTTTCTGTACCAGACAGTACTTGATCCTGGTGGCTTCTTCTGCTTCTTATGATGCCCTTGTGGCCTGAAATGTAATTATTATTTTAAATTACTTTTTCTAACTTTAACAAACCTGAAATGATAAGATAGCTGTTGTATGTGTCTGCAGTGGTGAGGTTTTTGTTTTGTTTCATAGCATGTGTTGAATGCCCTGGCATGTAGGTCTGGGTGTATTGAAGTGTTTGTACCAGACAACTTTGCATACAGCACTGGAGAACTGTATAAAGCAGAGACACAAACCTGGTGCAGTTTTGTCTCTGTCTTTTGGGGAGGGGATGGATCTGTTTAGTTTGGAGAGAAGAGGTTGACTTGCTCAGAAAGAGAGTTTGAAAGTAAGCTAACACTTCTCTAGTTTGAGCAATTGGGAGAATAGGAAATGGCACATATCAGATAAATGACTCAAACTGTATTTAGACACCAATTTTGAAAATCTTGGCAGCTGTGTTCTCCTTTTCCCACGTCTGCACTCAAACACACTGCTTTTCCAAGCAACTTTGTGTGGTACCTACCAATATGCTTTGGCAGCATCATCGTGATGACGTGGCACAAGGAGTGCTGGAGCTGTAGCCTTCTCGTTACTTCCACGAGTGAGCTGAAATGTGACTGGTCTTCAGCCTTCTCTGAGCTGAGGTGTTGCCCCTGGACTGATGTTAAAGTAATGTCCCCTTTTATGTAGACTCAGATCTAAATGTGCTGATGCTAGGAATGGCCTATATTGCTCAAAGAAACAGAGAGTTGTATTCCATAAACATTTTTATACTAGCATAAAAAAGTTTCAACGCCAGTGTCATCAGCATCACTAATACAAATAAAAAAGAGGGAGCGGTGCGCTTTTCTAAGGGACACATGCACTCACCTGAATGAAACAGATAATTTAAAGGATGTTCAGTTGCAAGGACCTGACAGAGTCTAAATTAGAGATAATCTTTCAGTTGGTTTAAAAATAAACCAATCCCAATAAGAACACAAAAAAAAGGCAGCAATAAATGTTAATTGAATTAAATATCTTGGCCACTTTTGTATGCTCAGAAATCTGGCAGACAGCTTTGAATTTTGTCATTGCGTTTGTGCATTTTCTCATAGCAGAATCCCTTTGGTAGAGGGTTATGGTTTCTGAATCAATGCGATTACTAAGCAAATGTGGAGTGTTTGTAATAACGGAGATGTGAAAGTTAGGAAGAACACATTTTAGCTTTCAGTCCCCAGTTGCTTTAGCAATTCTGAATTTAGGAAAATTATCATCTTGGTTTGTTAAATGAGTTTGATTTCTGGTTAAGCCACTGAGAAATAAGAAAAGTTGGATGTCTTGGTGCTGTTTTAACTACCTTGTTTTAGAGACAAATACTTTCTTTGTCAAAATACTGAGCTGCATCATTCTTTTAAGAGTAACAAGTCTCAGTGAAGATAAAATGTGACTTTGAATCACTCTTGTAGTTTTGTTTCCTTTAAGAGCAGGAAGAATGAATGATATCTCAATCAGATATTTTTATTTATCATTTTTCATCAGTAACATCTAGAGTGAATACCACCAGTATAACATGTGTGCATTAAAAATATCTAGGTGGCTCAACTTTAATCTTAAAATATTAAAATGAAAAAAAAAACCTGCACAAAATAAGAGCTTGCTTTAAAACTGTGCATCTTGTTTCTTTTAGGAGAAGCGGCTAAAAGAAAAAGCAGCAAGGAGAGAAGCCAGGAATAAGAATGCACAGGTAATGATTTTTGTTATTTTGAACAAGCTACTGATTGTGGGTTTGAAACTGTTTTTTAGATTATTTCATTCCTTCCCTTAATAAGCAATGTTGTGATTAATGGCTCTTTAAAGGCATTTTTTGTTTGCTTGCCTTTTCTTACTCCCTTGCTCTGATGTGGTTATAATGACTTGCTGTGGAAGGATACTGAGAAAGCATGGATATGTGTGTATGTATATGTGTGTGTATAAATATATAAAATGTATGGAAGCTTTTTGGAATTGCAGACTCTTTATGCGTATATCAAGTGAGTTGCAATTTCAGCTGCAGTGCTGATGCTGTTTTTTTCTAAATACTTGGTCTTGTTTATAACTTGCAGACACTAAGTTTTTTTTTGGGGGGGTGGGTGTCGTAGTTCAGCCCCGATCAGGACCAGACTACGCAGTCTCTCTCTCACTCCCCCCACCCTCCGAGAGAACAGGGAGAGAAAATATAAGAAAAACGGCTCGAGGTTTGAGATAAGGACAGGAAGAAATCCTTAAAGTTACCGTCACGGGCAAAACAGACTCGACTTGGGGAAAACTATTCATTTATTACTACAAATAGCAGGATAATGAGACGGAGAACAAGATAACCTCCCCCCACCCCTCCCTCTTCCCAAGCTTAACATTATCTCTACCACCTTCCCCTCCCGAGCGGCACAGGGGGGAAGAGGAAATGGGAGTTGCGGTCAGTTCATCATGCGTTGTTTTACGCCGCTGCTTCGTGGTCGGGGGAAGAACTCCTCACATTCCTCCCCTGCTCCATCGTGGGGTCCCTCCCACGGGCCACAGTCCTTCGTGGAACTGCTCCAGCGTGGGTCATCTCTTCCACGGAGTGCAGTCTCTCTAGAACAGCTGTCCCAGCGGGCCCTCCACGGGCCACAGCTGCCTTCAGGCATCCACTTCCCCTGGTACGGGGTCCTTCATGGGCTCCAAGTGGATCTCTGCTCCTCCGTGGACCTCCATGGGCTGCAGGGGGACAACCTGCTCCACCATGGTCGTCACCACAGGCTGCAGGGGAATCTTGGCCAGGAGCCGCATTACTCCTCCCCCTCCTTCTGAACTGACCTTGGCGTCTGCAGCCGTTCCTCACAACAGGCTGGTAGATGTCTCTCAGGATCTTTTTTTACATCTCATTCACTTCTCATCTCCTTTCCACTTCTTGCAGCCGGGCTGGACCGAGTCGGGCCCAGTCGGCTGCCTGGCGAGAGGCCAGAGGGTGAGGCCTGCAAGGCCCATGAGGCCTGCGCCTCCCCCTCTGCGCCTCTGCCCCCGCTCAGCTTCTTCACATCTTCTCTTCTCTCTCTTTTTTTCTGTTTTCCACTTCTTAAATACGTTATCGCAGAGATGTTATCACGGGACATTCTGCTACCAATTGGCTCGGCCTTGGCCAGCAGCAGGTCTGCCCTAGGCCCAGCCGAGTCCACTGAACAAAGGGGAGCGACTTCTAGCAGTTTCCTACAGAAGCTACCACCTTAGGCCCCCCCCCTACTAAACAAAACCACGACAGTGGGGGGGTCAAATATCATTTAAACCTGTTTCTTCTGAACCTTTTCTTCAAACAGCAAGTATTTACATTGAAGTTTATTCTTTCCTCTTGTTAGACCCACAAAGAAAACCTTTGCTATCCTTTTCTGCGTATGTATGTTACTAGTTTCCTAGAGGCTGTTCTAGTTTTTCGTGTTGCTTGGTTGTTAAAAACTGAGACTTCATTCAGCTACAATGATTTTCCAGAATATGGACAGAGTAATGCGTGTCATTTCTGATGCTGCATCTTCTTATGCTACACATGAATAGTTACGTTTTGTTCTTGTCAGTTAGCAAATATCTTACTCCCATGAGAAAACTGTTAATCTTTGTCCAATTTTTGCAAACTGGCCATGCGCTGGGAGGCTTAAGTATAGGAAGATGCTTTATTCTGTAGTTCTGAAGTGGAAAGTAATTATAGTTTAAGATGAAAAGCATAGTTATGCTAAGTAATAAGTATGATTCTGTCTTCAGAGATGGCAAGCTGTGAGAGCTATTGGCATAGTGACTCCCCAATCAAGCAACAGAAATTTTCTGCATGTAGTTGAATGTATAGAGATGCATGCTTTTTGATGTATTGAGCAAGTATTTTAGGAAAATTATGGAATGAATGATTAACAAACATCTTAATATAGGGAGAAAACATTGATCAAATCGGGCTGTATGACATTTGTAAATGCTGCTTGTTGATTTTGCCACGTTTTAAGGAATAAAAAACCTCCCAATATCATTATTCAGCAGCTGGAGAAATAAACACATTCCTTTCAAAAGCATCTGCTTGCTGATGTACTTCTCCTATCCTATTTGTTGCTAACCAAATTAATCTCTCTGTCCTGTTGGAAAATGAATGAAGTTGATCTCTGTGGAGGGATGATCTGTCCGTGTGGTTTGTGTGTCTGTGGCTGCAGTACGGGTTAAATGTGGAGCCTCACCCTCAAAAATGTGTAAGATAAAGCCACAATTTGGTGCACCTCTGCCTCTCTTCTGTGCCACACTTGCACTTGAAAAGCTCATTTAAAAGTAGTCCTGGTCTGGTGTGAGATCGGCATATGCTTTCTGTGAGGGCAGCAACTGTGTAAAGCTGCTTTTACTTTGACTTAATTTTACTCCTGAAGCGCTCTCTGCAAGAAGGTGCAAGCCTCAGGAGCTGACATGTCTCCTCGATGAAAAGTGCTGGGCTTTTTCTCTTGTTTAGAGGCTATTTTTGCCAGAACTGTGTGCAGCCGAGTCCTGTCATTTTCAGTGGGGCTTATTTGAAGGGAAAACGCTTCCACTGGGAAAGGCTGCCAGCTTGGAGCTGGGCAGTTCACGCCTGGAAGTGGAAGGGAACAGTAGACGGTAGATAAAGGTGACATTTTCAGTCTGCTGGGTGTCTGAGGAATTAATTAAGAACGCTCCCTGCTTCACAGAATCTTAGAGATGAAGCCACAGTAGCTGAAGCTCTCCATAGTCTATGCAGGATATGACTCAAGCAGCTCCTAGGGGACACACAGGGGGGAAAGAAAAAAGGAGGAAACAGTAGAACACAGAAACTATTGAAACAGAAACTAGTTTAGAAAATATATGCTACTTAAATCAGAAGTTCAAACATTCACATTTTCACTAGTGCTTTCACAATATGATTCGTGACCCACTTGCTCTGCCATACACAACTCTTTTAGCAATTAGTAGTGTTTTCTTAAAAGAGAAAGCAATAAGGAGAACCAAAAAAAAAGCAGAAAAGGTATTTTTAGCTATATTAAAGCAGTTTAGCAGCTGGAGAAATGGGCTAGGTCAATAATTATGAGTAGCCAGTCACTTCAAATCAACTGTGGTCATAATCTGTTGTTCCATGTCTACCTGCTTTATTCCCTTTGTTTCTTTTATTAGCTGTGTCTCGCTCACTTTATAAACTCCTTGGATTACAGAGCATTACTTATTATCTTTCACTAGTACACAACTCACTGTGTCTGACATAAACAAAACAGCAACTTACTTTCCCACTCTGAACATGAAATAACAATTCATCAATTATGACTTTTGCATCTCTGCTTTAGTATAATTCTTCTTGTCCTGTTGTTGGTTGTGCCCTGCAGCTGACTGGATAGGGCCTAGCATGTTATTCTTAATGTATACTGTTTTCTTCCAAAATGAAAAAAGAATTTATTTGGAACTAAACCTTAATGGTTTACAGTTTGTTTGTTTTCAGCCTTTAAAACATACACTTGTGGGATTTAATCTTAGTCTTAATTTAATCTTAGATTCTTGGATTGTGATAGTTTTACCTTTAGAATGTCTTTGTCCTGTACATGTTCATCCCTTTCCTGTGCCAGGAATCTTAACTTCTTGACATTTTTCATTTACTCTACCTGTAATTTTTTAATTCATAGCTTACCCTTTTTAATAACAGCATTCCTTCAGTTTTATACTCCCATATTGTTTTTGGGAGGAGGGGGAGTATCTCCATTTTAAATTTTTTTAATTTTTTTTTTTTTTTTGTCCTTTCATTTCAAAGTTTTAATGCCTTGCATGACTGCAGGGTTTTTTTTGTCTGTATGCCAACAAAAAGGATAGATCACAGGAGAGATGGCCCTCCTTCTTTTTCTTCTGGTGCCACAGGAGCAATTGCGGGGAAGATTTTGCTCAGCCTTCGCTGCACTGGGACGGGGCAGGCTCCCTGCAGCTGGAATTGAACAACAAGATTCTAGCACGCTCTGCTGAATGTGCTTGGGCAGGGGATTAGATGAGTAGGTAGCTGCAGTGTTATTGACTCCACCTTGGATAAATCCCTATGCAATAAATAAACTGGATAAGAAGTGAGGGCTCTTAAAGGATGCTTTGGAGAAAGTATTTGTTGGAATTTATAAACATTGATTAAATTTGAGTGCAAAAGGCTGTGAAAACAGATAAAAAGTTTCCTCATACATTCCTATTGAAGAAAAACTGGAAACTTAGTTTTTGGGGAATTTTTTATCATTAGATATTTAATTTTCTCCCAGTTTAGGAGAGTTTGATGAGATATTTACAAATGCAGTGTTTTAAGATGAAAAAAAAGCAAATATTGTGTCCTCACGTGGTACTGATAACATTGCAGTCCTCAAGCCCTCAAACATACTCTATGCTCGAGAAAGGCAACTGTGTTGTCTTTTGTCCAAGAGGTCCAGCATTGTGCAGAAGCAGCAGCAAGATGGATGACTGCTCTGAGGCAGCAGCTGGGAGTTACCTGATGAAGCCAGCCCCTGGCCCCAGGCAGGACATCCCTGCACCATGCAGTGCTCAGCTCTTGACTTTACTCTTTTGCTTCTAGTAACCTATCACATAGTGATTTCTTGGTATACAGAAAGGGCTTTTATTTCAGATTTCAACCAGCATTTAAAGATCCTTGCTCTGCAATTGTTAACTGCAGTGAAGCTAAACAGGACTGTTTCTCCTTTAGTGAGTTCAGTGTTTTGCTGTCCTGATGCCTTAGCAGTATTGATATGTTAAGAATTATGAAGAGAGGAAGGCTTTGATTTTTTTTTTAAAGAAAATTATTTTTTTAGTAAAGGCATTTTCCATGAGCAGTTGAACAGGTCTATGGGTCAAGGTGGAGGAGCAGAGCAGGAGTCAGAAGAAGGTACTGGTTCCTGCCCCAGCGCTGACATGCTGTGTGATCTTCAGCCATCGACTCCGAACATCATGCAAGAAGTGCTAACTATCCCCTAAAAGAAGGTGTCAGTATCTGCTAGAAATAGTTCGGACAGTGTCTGTAAGCAGTGCTGGGAAGTAAAACTTGCTCAGTCATGACAAGTTTGCGTGCATCAGTTCAGCCGTTGGCAATCCTATAGCAATTACACCATGGTGGTGTCCAAGGCAAGACAGAAAAAACTGAAAAAAGGACCGACTAGCAGACCTGAGGCTGTTTACCCAAGGTCCGTAAGAAAAATGTAGCCTGCTGAAACCTAGAGAAGTCCAGCTTGAGTACATATTCCTTTGTGAGAGGATTTTTCTGTTTTAGGAAAGAATGAAGAGGGCAAATCATTGGAGTGAAGTTTTGGATGGCGATTGTTATCGGGCTGGAAAACAAACAACTTCTGAGAGAGATCCAAGCACTTGGTTGTCAGGGGCTCTTTTTCATAGGAATGAATTATTGCTGAATAATTTTAGAGCATTAAAATTTAACAGCAAGAATAGGATAATAAGTATGCTTTAGCTTTTCTCATTGCCTCTCTTTCTCCCCTGCTCTCTCCCCAACATATTTTGCTACTCCCTGAGGAACTTGTGTATGAGATTTTACCTATTTTACAAAATATATACTTGATGTAGTTTATATATATAATTTAAGATTTTCATGGAGTCACAGTGAAGTTAGGAATCTTTCTACTCTGTTATGAAGGGATTTATGTGAGCACATCTCCAAAATACACCTGGGTGAGCAGGAGGCATATACTTAAAGATATGACAGATTCAGGCATTGATATCTGCCTGTATCACATCAGTGCAAGGTATAATCCTCAGTATAGCATTCTGTTTTCTGCTCCTTGTGCTGTGCTCTGTTGAGATTTTAACCAGAAATACTTGAAACCACCATTTTCTTTTAATCTTCACTGCCTTCCATGGGGCAGGGTGTGGCAAAATTCAAATAAGAAAGGGGCAGAGTCAGATTTCTTGGGTAGCTATTGCTAGTAATCCAGTGGGAGAAATACAGTCTTTAAAATACAATGAAAATTCTGCATCCACTGTTTGTCATTCCTGTGGTTACTGGAACTGACTTCTCGTACCTCACAGCTCTGCTTCTGCCTTGAATTTCCTTTTCGTTGAGATCTGGCCCATGACCTGGTGTTTAGGCTGGAAGCTCTAGGTTCAGTGTGGATGTGAACAGTAATTTTGGCACGAAGAGGAGTTTACAGGAGTGAAGGAGGAATTTGGTCTGTGCCTCCTGTGAATACAGGTTCCTAAATCCCTCTGATCGGTTTATCACTAAGTGTTCTCAGGAAAGTCTCATGGGATGCCCTGCATGCTGACAGTTAATGGTGAAGGTGCTTTACTTCTGCATCTCACCTCATGAGCCTCTTATGGATGGTGTTGAGGAGCCATTGCTTTAGCTCCCTGCAATTTCTGGAGCTGGAGCAGGGTTTCAGGGCTACATCCTTCTGGTGGTCTGGAGGATGTAGAGATTGTGTGGAGTTCATTTTGTTCATAGCAGACCTCAGGAGAGGGTTATGTTGTTCTGATACAGCCTCAGGACAGGCTGCATCTTGTCACTGCAGTTTGGGAGTTGCAAAGGACTTAGAGTTGTTCTTCATCAGTAATTATTCTTGATTCTGAAAACCACAAAGAAAGCAGAAAATGAAGCAATGATACTTCTGTTCAGCCACAAAATTTTCCAGTATCTCTTGTGTGGGGAGCTTACAACTGAAATTACCATGTGAATTAGATCCCTTTTATTCAGCCAAACTTCTTACTTAAAACAGTTCAATTAACCTTAGTTTAGAAGTAACTCTGGTCTGTTAGCTCTTGTGTTCTGTACATCTGCTAAAAAAACTGTAAGTAGCTTTATTTATTCATTACAAGTTTGTGTTTGTTTTGAATTTCCTTGAGAAGCTCTGCGGATAAATAGAGTAATTTGTTAATTTGCTCTATGCTACTAGTTAGTACTGTCTAGTAACCAATATTTGAAATTTCATTCCCTCTAAAGCACAGATTTTAAAGCTGTTACACCAAGCTTGTTTGCTGTGTTCCGTATACATTTTGAGCAGCAAATCAAGTTGTTGTTTGTAGTGTGATGTTCTTGTTCTCTTTGCCTCACCAAAGTCCTTTGCCTTAACCAGCATAGTACAATTGAAGAGCCTGGAAATGAACTTTTGGAGATCTTAACAGTCTTTTCTGCCTCCACGCTCAGTCCTGAAGATGTGGGAAATCCCAGACAATCCAGAAGTAGTGATCTGAGGCTTGCAGCAGCTTTCACACAAAGCTTTCACTTAGGAAGTGGAAATTCTTTCTGGATTGGTAGGTCTTTTTCTGTTCTTGTGAAAATCGTGTATTCACATGCCTCAATTCTGTCTGTATAAATATTATGTGGATGGTTGTATTTCACAAGTAAGTTGAATTAGACTGTTCAAACTTGTTTATTTTGCATCTTGGTTTGTTCTGATATTACTTGGAGACACTTCCCAACTTACCTTATGTGCTTGAAACTTTCTTAGACTTCACATGCAGGGACTCTGCTGCATATCTCGGGAATGAGCTTCTTAAAGATGAGTTAATTGGCTGATGAGCAGGGGTAATCTTTCAGATGTGTTTTGATGATGCTGACATCCTCATGCAGCAGGTAATTGTAGTTAGTTTTAAATTAAGCAGCTCTGTTTTCTCAGCATTCCCCCTGCTTATATTCTTGGAATGTGCTGCTTACAGTATTGTACATAGTCTGTTATAACTACTCTCAGCAGTCGTAATTGCTACTAGTGATGAAAATTGATTTGCGCAATCAGAAAACCATTATCTGCATTCTGACTGATAATGCTGCAGTTGCCAACATTTAAAAATTCTTCTGACTGCTGTTTTCAGAATAGTCCAGGGTCATGTAGTCACCAGGATTCCAGCTGCTTTATGCTGAAACTTACATGAACATTAAAAGAAAAGGAAAAAGCTCTTTATGACTCTCTCAATAGATATATTTTTTTTTCTGAGACAGTTTATAAAGATTTAGTGTTTTATCAGTCCTCCTTTGGCAGATATACTAGATCAGGAGTAGTGCAGTATCCCATATTGTACCACAGCATGCAGTGTTTGTAACAGGTTTTCTGTTGTTTAACACTATCAGCTGCGTTAATAAACCAAGCAGCTTGTGATTAGGAAATGCCAAACTAGTAACTGACACATATGGTTATTTAGCAGACTGCATGGGGAGTCTGGTAAGCCCTGTGCTTTCCCCAAATCAAGCACTACCTTCTATTTGGAGGCATCTGTTAGGACCAGGACCTGTGTCTTCCTGTGTTCACTCCAGGTCTCCCTCAAGGTTTCTTTTCCTTAAGGCACTGCACAATTTTTATTTTCTATTTTTTCTCTGTTTAATGTTTCTTTTCCCTTTTGTTTTTTTTTTTCTCTGGTTTTCTGTGAAATTTCTTGAGGATTTCCAGGTTTCTTACCTCTTGCAGCTTCCTCATCCCATTTTCTGTTTCTTCCAAAGGAGCTAAATTCAAGCTGCTGCTATTTGGTTACTTTCTGCCTTGTGGAAACCAAGAGCAGAAGCAGTGGGAAACCACAGGAAGAAAGGCAATAGCATCATCTGGGAGCAAAGCCTCAGGAAATGTGCTTAGCATTTTAGGGAAAAGTTTTGTGTGTGGTTTTTTTTTTTGTTTGTTTTGTTTTCTTCTTTCTGTACTGTTTCATATTCTCCTGACATTTCTTCAAATAAATACATACCAGTTATATTTATGTCGGCTGGGCAGTTCCAGTTGGAACTGCTGGATAAATGTTGATTTTTCCAGTCCCACCATTCCTTCATTGTACGGAGAGCTGGAAGAGGTTCAGTCTGTATTACTCCTTGCATGCATTTATCTTCTCACAAGAAACCTTTTAGTAAAAGAGCATCAGTAAAGGTTCAAAGCTAATTACTTGTAAGCTAAGAAAAGCCAGAATTAAAGTTGTCAGTGCTTGTCTCTTGCTGTCAAAATATAGCGATGCAGATCAAGAGAGATGACTCTGTTTTTCCCTTGTCTGGCCAGCACTTCCAGCAGAGCCGGATCCTCAATGCGGAGTTTGGTTAGTGTGTAGTAATGAGTGGAGGAGACTGTACATTTTCCAGCTATTCAGTGTTTGCATTTGCTTATGGTGTGAGTGCCTTCTGTTAGATAAATTAATAAAAATCCTTTGGCAAACAACAAGTATACATAAACTATAAGCTGGCCTATTGCTAACATCCTTATCTCTAAAATGTAATGTTTTGGTTTTTTTCCAAACTGTTGTATCTTTTGTCTGTATTTTCCAGAATACTCAGGTTTTATTCTTTGCTAACATTTATTTTGCAAATAGGAGTTGGATCCAGGAAACTTGAGTTCTTTTCTGGACCAGAAATTGTGATATGTAAGTTGTCTTTAGAACTGTGCTAGAACTAGCATGGACTCGCACGACACCTGGTTTGGTTGTTGTTGTTTGGTGGTTTGTTTTTTTTTTTTAATTGAAGTTTTCTCTGGGAGGTGTAAATCCAGGAAGCCTCAGTGTAGTTGTGGAGCTATGTGCTGTTCTGGTCCCTCTCAGCTCATAAAGGATGTAGTAGAAAGAGGTCCAGAAAACATGAGGAAAAACTCAGGAAAAAGGTCTCATGTTAATAGAGAAAAAAGACAAGTGAGGGGAGATGTCAAGACATTTCCTAACTCATTGAAGTAAAAAAAGTTCTTCATAGGGAAAAGTCCTCCAAGTAGAGTTCCTTTTGGAATCAGGCTTACACCACAGTGCATGGCACAGAGTGGATCTGGCACAACAAAAGGATTGAGCTCAGTTTCCTTTCCTCCCCACCTTGTCCACCCTGTGCAGATGCCATTAAAAACTGGCAGAATGTGTGCATGAAGCTGGACATGGAGAACATGGAGCAGTAGGGTGCTGTTCTCAGAGCTTATGCTTAAATGTAATAGCTGCTCATTGAAGGCTGTGAAGGGTTGGTTTGCAGATGCTTTGTTTGCCAAACAATTGAGATTGGGCTTTTTAATGTGGTTCTTTAATTGCCTTAGTATCATTTCTATCCTTGTTATCATTGGGAAGTACAATTTGTTGTATTGTAACAGCTGAGAACTGTGATTTGTGTATGAATTAATCTGTAGTTGGGGTGACTGTGCACATGCTGAACTCTACACACAGGTCTTGCAAAAGTGTGTCGTGGCATTCCTACCCATCCTTTTTCTTTTTCATGGTGCTTGAAATTCCCTGAGATCTGGAAATAGGTTTGCTTTAACTCCATAGATGCCCAGATGTTAGTGGTGATTTTTGTTTCATACATAATCACAGCTTGCCTTGCTGTTTGCGTGGTATTTGCCTGTAGTCTCATTTCCTCATGTGTGTTTGTGCAGTTTCTTCCTTCTTTTGTTTGGTACTTGATTTTCCCCTTGTCTTTGAACTTCCATTTTACTGATGAAGGGGGAAGTTAGTGTCTTGCCATGTGAGATTTTCTAAATTACTACTATGGAATTGAACCGTATCTATAATAATCTTAGATTTATTTTTTTTTCTCACATTGTTCTACATTTAGAACAACAGCTGGGAAGGGGACCTTGTAGTTATAGGGTTTTGTACTTGTTCTGGGCTTCTTTTGTGCTGAATTTTCCAACCATTGCCCATGTGGTGGTAGATAACAAATATAATCAACGGACCCTGTAGACTAAGGAGAGGTCAGCAAGTACCCTTCTGTTTGTGACATGGCAGACAAAATGGTCCCATATCTTAAAAAATGCGTTACTGCAGTTTCACAGTATATTGAGGCTGATCTTCTTCTTGCTTTGTGGAAAATATTTATAAATAAGTAGAATTGCCTTGCAAGCAGTTATGCAAAGCAAACAGTTACTACTGATAGAAAGATAGGTTAAGCATTAGTCAGTAGGGAGAGAAATCACAGTGAAAAGCTGAGAGTATTTCTGATCCTATATGCTACTTGATTTTTTTTCTGTGTGTAGTTATATGAGTAGCAACATAGCAGTTTTATGAGGTACTCCGTTAATGTATGATCTTTAGGTAACTGTTCATGCAGTACAGTATTTCAGTATATTATATCAGAAATCAGTTTTTCAAATGGATGCTCATAGGGATGAATTGATTTAAAAAAATCAGTCAGCAGCATGTAATAGGATTAGACTTCGTTTATACAAGTGTATCGCTCTCCTCTGTTCGTTCTTGTTGGACAATCTGCCAAAGCTTTGAAATTTTCAGCAAGAGAAATTGTGGGTGGACAAGGGAACGTGATTGATTAATTACAGTCACAGTCAACTTCCGTTTATGTGATTAACATGAGTGGCTATTTGAGCTGGAAGCTCATAAAGATCATTAGGCTTCATTTTAAATGGCAATCTCAAACAGTCCATTTTCTTTGATAATTCACGTGTTGATAAAAATGTCAAAAGTTACTAGCATTTCTTATTTCCCATCACCTAATATTCTAGCAGATCACATATCTACAAAAGCAGCGCTTAGGGTAATTATCACTGTTCAAGGTATTGTCTAACTTAGGAGATGCATAGAGTTTGTGAAATTAATCCTTCCCAGGCACTTATGTGGTAAAATTCTATGAATAATACAAAAGGTAACACACTTCCTTGACTAATATTATATTATTCTGTTTAAATTTTAAAATCACTCATGTGCTGTTGCTGTCATATTTAGTTTAGAAGAACTCTGAAGTTCACTGGTATTATTTTTCTGATGCCTGGTTAAGACTTGCCACCATTTCTATGGTGCTGTTACCTCTAGAAAGTTAAACTGGAGTGAAGTCTACTTTACCTCAATGAGAAGAGCACATGGAATAATTATCCGTGAGCCGGTTTGGCCAGTGAGGTATTAGATCATGGTCTGAGCATGATACAATGAAGATAGTGTGTACAAAAGCGAATATATTCTAAGAATTAATGTTTGCTCAATGCTTTCAAAGAAGAGGTACTGGTGTAGGTGCTTAGTGCTACCTAAGTGGCTGATTTAGCTTTACTCTCAATTATTCTTTTCTGACTAAAGATGGTGTCCATTTAGGTGCAAACACGTGAGTTTTGGGTCCTTCCCAAATGAACTCTATCCCCTTTGAGGTGTGAACATTTTATTAAATCACTTTGTTTCAGAGTTTCAGTTAGGCTGTCAGTCACATATTCATCATATCTGGTTTGGACAAATAGGCAATACTAGGTTTCCAGCTCAAGTCTGCTCTTCCTCTTTACTTACGGTAAAATAGCTCTTTCTCTTTATTTGTGTTAAAATACGAGCATGTTAACTATCCATTTGCAGTATCTGAAAACGTTTCTCAGTGTGCTGTCTTAAAAGGTTATTTTGCATAGTTGTACTTTAATGAACACTTCTATTTATGCATTAGGTGTTCAGTAACATTAAATACTTTTAAAAGTAAACAAAACGGTTGCCAAATAAAAACTTTATGTAATGATTCTAGCCATATCTTGGACCCACAAAGATTATTAAGGGTTTGCTAGTGACATTTCTGCAGATGTTTCATTTCAGTACCTGTTTGTAGCAGCTCAGCTTTGTACAGTGGCAAAATTACTGTGATGTTATCATTATACCCAGAAGTACAGAGCAGCATAAAGAAGGATGCTGTGACATCAAAGAGATGAAACAAGTATTGGAAACAGGCTTCACTGAATTAGGAAAAAGGAAAAAGTGCCTTGTTGAATATTTTGGCACTCGTGTGTCCTCCCTTGACTTCCATCAGGACCTCATTAAAAACAAAATCACTTGAGCATGGTGTGCAGGGCTCTTCAAGAGCACCTTGCTGCCATGATAACAAGCATTGTAAAAGTTAGACAAAATTAAAGTTGCATGTATAAGTAAAATAATATGTTAAAGGTGTACTGCAAGGCACCAACAGTAAAAAAGTAATTTCTTTTTTCTTCTGTCTCCCTCCCTGTAAGTCGTTACCAGTCTCATAGACCTTGGAGAGACTCTGAGTGTTACACCTATTTCAGTGGAACTGTCCTCAAAGGAATTGAGAAAGCAGAACCGCAGAAGTATGAGAAAGTTTAAGCGAAATTCAGAGGCTTCACATGGTGAAGGAACTGAGACTTTACAGTTTGAGACTGGTTTTCTTGACAGTGAGTAGATCAAATTGAGATGTATGTTAGAGCTGACCTCTGTGGACCATCACTATACCTTTCTGCCTTTTGAGAGTGATACACAAGAGCAGAAGAAAGAAACCTTTCTTTCCAAACAAGAGAAGAAGTAAGTGGAGGTTGATTTTCCCCCCTCTCACCTCCTGGTGCAGGAAAAGAAAAGGAATGCCCATCTTTCCTCTTAGTTGCTGATTTTTAAATGCCCTTGTGCAGATTTCTGAGATTGGAAAGCTACTGCAGGAAGGGAATTTACTGTAAAAGGACATAACATTTTGAGGCTTGATCTGGATGATGAAACTGTGCTCTCAAGAACTCTTGGAGTGATGATATCTCAACAATGTATGTCAGTAGATTGTGCCATTTGATGTATGCTTTGTTTCTTCTTTCTGGGTTTAAAATTTTCTTTTAGCTCTACAAAAAAAACCATAATATTCTTTCATTTCTGTTTCTTCTTTCTCGGTGCCTGCATGAAGTCACTGTGTTTCATAGAATCCTCTTTTCGTTTTCTCTTGTTGGTTGATTATTCAAATATCACTGATTCTCTGATAATTTGACAGAAACTGGCTGAAAGTGATGCTTTTTACCTGTTCTGACTTCTCAGTTTTAAAATTAAAAAATTGCTTGATATTCTTTGAAATGTTAGTTCCATATCTTGATTGTGAAGGAAAGGGAGCTGCTCATGTTAACCGGGTTGTGATCTGAATTTGTAATACATCTCAGAGTCGTGATTCTGGAAGTTAAGCAGTTACGGCATTTTCTTAATGAATGTCAGTTCAGTGTTCAGTTGTCGTCAGCAAAGGAATGATTAGAAAAGAAATACAGAACAAAACAGAAGACATGTCTGCAACATTGCATTTCTGGGCAGCCCCTCTCTAAAAGGATGTAGAGTGAGTGGGACAGATGCAGAAGGTGATGTGCAAATACACTGAATGATTCCTGTAAAAGATTCTGTCTTGCACTGTGGACAGATGAAAACACAGGAACACGTGCACTGCTGGAGCCTGATGGATGAACTGACAGCAGGTTTGAGACAGGGGGAATTAAAAATGGAAAGATAAAAAAAAGTAAATAGAGATATTTTTTACAAAGAATATAGTAATATTTTAGATCATAATGTGACTGGATAATGAGAAATCTGAAGTTTGAGTTGTACTTAAAAATAGAACAGACAAATTTAGGCAGGTATCAGTGCTTCATAGCTGCTCAAATGCTGTCTCTGCTTCAGGAAACCCTTACCTGCTATTTATTGAGGCTGGAAATTTGTAATGGGGCAGCAGCCTTCTGAATGTGCTCACTTGCGTAATTTGTTTCTGAACTTTTGATGTGGTTGCTTTCACAGGGCCACTGGTTTGATTTAGGACTACTGTTTTCATGCAGTCATTTTTGTGCAGAAGTAAACCCTTACACTGCCTTTCCTTTCCATTCCTGTATCACTGATAGCCAGAAATCCTTTTTGTAGGTTGGCTGTGTCTGTCGGTTTGAGCTTGAGCTGAACAAAAACTCCACAGCTAGGCTGCGTTTGCTGTCACTGCACATGATTTGTGTAAATATTTGCATAGAGTTTATGCTTTTTTGATTGTATCTTGTACTATTTTTTCCTCTTGTTTTTGTCCAAGTATGTTGCTTTTATCTACTAGGCTTCTGAAATGATCTTCTACTCTGTTTCATTTTCTTTTACAGATTCCTGAATTTTTTGGTGGTTGCTTCTGTCTTATTCACAAACTGTTATTTCCTCTGATAAATAAGGGAGAGAGAATGTTATCGAGGTCTCTGCTTTTTTTTTTTTTGGTGTTGATTATGATTTGAAATAGATTGTCCAAAGAGGATGAACCTCTCTACTTAGAGGTTTTTGAAACTTAGGTGGACAAAGCCTCAGCTGACCTGGTCTGGTGTTTGTGATAGTACCACTTGGTGTGGGAAACCGGCCTAGGGATCTCCAAATATCTCTTTCCACCTGCCTTTCCATCTCTTCCCTAAAAAGCTTACTCAGTTTGGGTTCCTTCCTCCAATCTTTCTACTTCTAGAGTTAGACCTTGGAGTTTTCAGTTAGTAGGAGGTTTGCAGATAGCAGGCAGTAGCTAAATCTGGCACTGAAAAAATGACTGTGCCACCTGCTTGTTCTTCCAGAACTCCTGTCTTAGCACTATGCTGCTACATATTATATTTTCTTTCTTTAAATAGTTGCTTTATTTTCCAGTGAAATTATGCAAAACTTACATAAAGGTCCTGGTTGACAGATGTAAAGCAAAGAAACAGCTAAAATTAGAAGAGGTAAAAATAGATGTTGGAATGCTGTGTGAATGATCTTGTAAGCAACAGATTTATGTTGAATTCTGCCAGTTAGGTCTGCTCTATTTATTAGGTCAGACTGTAGCTCAGACAGAGTTCATAGAAAAGAAAAAAGATGTCATGCTGGAAGACATATATTTAAAATTTTATTGAAGTCTATCAAAAGTCAACGTCTCTGAAGTGGATTAATGTGGCAATGATGTTTGCAGTTGGCAGAAGGGCCAGGTCCCTGTTTGAGCCTCAAGAGAGGAAGATAGATTATTTATGAACCTCAAAGATAATTTATTTAGAAGCTTATCAGAAATATGCAACTGTATGATGTGTTGAATAGCTGGTTAAAGGACTTTTGACATCATAGTCTCGCATTGCAAAAAGGAATTTTCTGGTAAGTGTACTTGTGAGAGAATTCCATCCAGTTTCCTCTGTGACTGGTGAATGTGGACATCATCCGTACCATGGTAGAAAATACAGGTTCCTGTATTTAATTTCTCTTTTATGGAGTTGCTATATGGACATAGGTCAGGAATGAGCTTGGGGTCATAGTTTGCTGCATGCTGGCTTCTCTGTGCAGACGTGTTTGTTCATAAACAGACTAGGTAGCCATTACTCTTCTGAGAGTGGTCTGCTTTACCTTGGGATGAAAGCACTTTATGGGGAGTCAGTGAGGAGTTGTTGAGAGTTCACCTTCTAGTTTACCCCATAGTATTTTTAAATGTCTCTGTTCTTATAATTGGTAATGCCAGTGATACTGAAAACATTCAGAAAACACCTAAATGTAGACAAAGATTGAGAGATTTCTGTAGATAGTATTAGTGACTTCTGATCCACCAACTAAAAGACTATTTCTGTCAATCAGCTCTGCTTAAAAAGGAGTTGACATACTTATAGTTGATTATTACAAATCCATAAGAATAGTCTTCCAGGTGCTAAAGAAAATCTGCTGTATTGTTTTTTTTCTGATAGGTGTCTGAAAGACAATTCCCTTTGTAATTCATTAGGCATTGCATTTCAAAAACAGTCTTTGTTTGAAATTGTTTATCTTTTTACAGATCACTAATTGCATTTGATTGTCAGACACTGAATGAATTAAATTCCTGGAAGGCTTCTTGGTAGGAACACAAAAGAGTATTAAAAAGATTAATACAGCCTGCATATGTAAATGTATTTGGGGTTTGGTTCCCCCACCCCGTGTCACTGAAAGCATTCACAGTAGCATCAAAATATTTCAGGCTTCTGGAAGGATTTGCCTTTGTATGACTGCCTAGAAGATATTTAATAAATTATCACTGCACCTGTTAAAGTAACATTAGTATGTATAAATTATTGTGTAATCCAAGGCTCTGATCTGCCTCAATAAGCAGGTGTTGACTTAATACGAGGATCAGTTTGTGACCATCTGAGACCTATATTCTTCTGGAGCCTTTCTTTATGTTAAAATCTGTGAATGTAAGGATGGATTTCTATGTTAAACGTTGTGGTTTCTGCTTCCTATTTTTAACTTTTCATGTTAGCAAGAGGAATCGCAAAAATTTCATTCAGAGCTGGTTTCTGATAGTTGTTCCTTCTCTGTCTGGTACAGGGACTCCTGTAGATCATGTTGCTGTTTGCTATCCCATTTTAAGCCTGAAGTTACAAATTTTAGTCAGAATAAATTACCAGTTCTCATAAACATTGTATTTTCACTGTGTGTGAGCAACGCTGCTGTAGTCTTTTGGTTTTGCCTGTTGGGTGGCTTCTGGCTACAGCCTGAGCAGCAGGGTCTGCGGAGGAAGAGCGTGCTGGTTCCTGAACAGACAGCGGCAGCAAGATTTCTCCTGGTTGCTGAGTCTGGAAGTATTCCAAAGAAGGAGAGTATTTTCTAATTATGTCTGTTGTTGAACAAAGATTATTTGGCCACGATGAAAGTTTTATGTTGTATATAGAATTGTCCTGCAGTTTTATGATTTTTTTTTTTTAGTGTTTATTAGCTATTCCTCAAAACAAACTGCAGATCTTTTCAAAGTGGAAGGTGTTTGATATTAATCCAGAATATGCACAAGAGAATAATTTCAAACACACAGCAAGAAAATGAAATTTTCAAGTTTGGCTTTGTTTTTTTTTTTTGTTTGATCTGCTGTCTTTGTGGTGATTTTGAGTAGGCCTTGTGCCTCTGCATACTGATCTCTAAAATTACCTTTGGTAGTAAGATGCCTAGCATCTTTGAAGTTGTTTGTATATAGTACCATCCTTAGAAAGGCACTTTTAGCTTAAGTGCTTTTCAGATATTTGTATCACAAGCTCTATACCAGAGTGAATAGTGTTATAAACAGTATTTTTTAAAAAACGAGCTACTTGCCCTGATTTGTGTTTCATTATCAAACGAAAATCATAGAGTCTTTTCAGAATGTTTTACTGTCTTCTTGACTCAAACAGATCTATAGCTGCTGGAGTTATCATCTGCAACTCTCACCATTCAATGGAATTATTTTCAGTCAGTTTTTGCATGTCTCTGTGTTTAGACAGCTGTATAATGCTGAAGATGTCAGCACAGAAGTCTCCTTGCCCATCAACCATTACATTTTTTTTTCCTGTTCTTGTAAACATGCATTGTAAATATGACATTTGTAAGCAAAGATACTGAGTTCTCTGTTGGAAAATTGTGACAAAGGCTGGTGATAAGCTGCTGCCTGTATTCCAAAACCCACAACCATCTAACTTACTGAAGGAGCAGGAGATGTCCTCTGTAATTCTAGTCGTATTTAAGAAACTGGCCTTAGGACAGCCTTCCCACTGCAAGGAGCTGCTGAATGAAGTGGGTCTGCCTTTAGTCTAATGGAATCGCCGGTGAATGTAAGCCTCGTTTAAAATAGTGCTGTGTAAGTCTTCATGGACTGAAGTTTTAAACTATCATTTAGCTCTCACTTCTGAAATGCTATTCCTAGGCGTGCTACCTACATAGATTAATAGATTTCTATCCAGTATTTTAGCCTTTCTAAATTTTGCAGACCATGTGACTGTAGTACTGAGTGCCTCGTGATCTTTTAATGTGCTTTTCCTTACAGCAGTCTGTGATCAGGATTTACTTCTGTTCCTGTGTGCAGGCAAAGAGCAGAGGGAGAAACTGAGTGAATTCCTTAGGCTTCGTTTCTGACTTAGGGCTGGAGCAGAGAATTGAGCCCATTTTCCCAAATTTCAGCCTCGTTACTTGCTAGTTACTTGTTTTAAATGCTGGTTTTGAGTCTTAAATCAGAGGCCATTTAATAGGGATGACTTAGAGTGCAGCCACAAACATTTGAACAACTAAAGGAGGCAAGTCTCGTGTGTCCAGTGTGCTTTCCAAAAAAATGATTGGAAGCACAGCCTATCTCAGATATTCCAGATGAGTTTAGTAGTTTGAATTTATTGTTTTCTTCTCATCCCCCAGTAAGGAGACTGAAATGAAGAAAGTGACTTTGTAATTTTTTTTTTTTTTTTTTTGCAAATTCAGCACATTTGCAAGTAGTCCATCATTTGTCAGATTGTATCTTGACTTCTAAGAATGTAGCTAATTGTTTAAACAAGTCATTGTAAATATTGTTTACATTAAATGTGGCACCTTTATTTTATGGAGTTGGACTACTTGTTTAGGAAAATAAACGCTAAACTTGAACAGCTTGTAACAAACCCAAGATAAATTTGTTTGATCCTAAAAATATCTGCTAGTATTTTTAAAGTAACTGTGAATAACTGCATATTCTACTCATTAACATTTATAATTAGAATTTATTTTAAAAGCCTATACTTATTCAGGTAATTAGCTAAGAATAATGGAGTCTAGTCTTCTTTTGAGCATCATCTAAGCTAGCATTAAAGGTAGGGCACTATAGATAACAGTTTTTTAAAACTGTACGGGCAAAACAACACTGCTTGAATAGGCACAGAGCAAAGGGAATGAAACTCTAGGCTTCTCTGTGAGCTGTAATCCGGTCAATGTGACAGAAATTTGATAAACCACGTGTAATATATGATTGTTGATATGCCCATTTTAGCACTTAAAAATATCTTTGAGATCTTGAAAAGCTGCAAGAAGCTAACAGCATTTGGATGTGTGTAATTATGTGTGCGGGATTAGCTTCATCTAGGAGAACATGGGCACATGACCATCATATTTTGGAACACATGACTGCGTTTATGCTTTCACTTAGAGCAGATTAAAGCAAATACGCCTGTTTCCTCTGAGCCAATCTTAACGGGAAATTGGCTGGTTACTGCTCGTAACTGATCTTGTCAGTGTTGATTACTGATGGAGAGATGTCAGTTTGTTTAATTAAGAATGAGTTGATAGATATTGAACTAATCTTCTGACGTAAAATTGCTGCTGACCATCTCTGTACTGCTAGACTGCGCAGTAGTGTGAAGAAAGCTCACCTGTTGACTGAAGGTGACTGGAGTGGTTACATATTCTTCTGCGTTGGACCATAGGAGATCACATCTTACTGTGGTTCTGAGCAGCTTCAAATAGGGTAAAGCATTCTATGGAAAGATAATTTCTTGAAAATTATGTTTACCGCTGGTTGGAAGTAATCCTGGAGAAATAAGCGTGCCTGATTTAAATTAGAGTGTACAATAAACTTAGTTTTGTTTCCTGTATGTGAATTCATTGATATAATCAGTCTTTCAGCCCTTCCGCTGTAGCCTACTGGATTTTCTTTTGTATACTTGAATTAAATATTATAAATTCCTGACTACAGGAGAACATCTAATTGGTGTAGCTGTGCAAATGTTCTCCAAATACCTGATATATGACAGAGTAAATCACTGCTCTTATTAACAGACTAAACAGAATTGAGTTTAAATGAATAATAGAACAGATAATTAAAAGTGATAAAGAAATCTTGAAAATGTCATATACCAACATGCATTACTTTTGTTAAATGGAGAAGCAAATTAGTTATGATAATTTTGGAGAGGTTAGCGAAATGTTCGTTAAACTACCAAAGCATGAAAGGGCTCAGTGTATGTGCAGCTCACTTTCTGTTAGCCAGTTATTTTTCTTTAACATCTCAAATTCATCTGGTCAGTGCACAGAGGCAGGGGGAATGTAAGCCCTCTGTATGGCATCTGTGGAGGGGCTGGCATGCTGTTCATAGGCCGTGATTTTTGAAGCAGCGTGAACCTCACTTGACCCTCTCTCTCTCTCCAATGCTTGGTATTATTTTTAACAATCCCAGTCTGCGTGTGTACTGCATTGAGCAATTCCTATCTAATGCTTTGTTTTTAAGAGTGAGAAAAATAATGAGCATTAGGTCTCTCTCAAAAATGTGCATGATCTGCTGAAAAATGCACATATAATAGTCTTCTTTATATTTAAATCACAGTATCAATAAGGTACAGGGAGTTGAACATTCACACAGGATAACACTACTGCCGCATTCAAATCACCGTTCAGTTAAAACAACAAAAAAATCAACATCCTCTCAGTGTTGGAAAGGTTCCAGAATTAACTGCTCTCAACTACATTTTGTACAAATGTGCCATGATGGTTCTTATTTTTTCCTCTAAAATGCCAGTTTTACCCATCTGTAGAATTATTCTGTTTAAACCATTCATTTGGCTCTTTTACACCTTTTGACAAAACTGGAGATTTAAGACTGATCAGCTAAAGCCTCTTCAGACTTATTACAGCATATGCAATACACTGGTTCGTGGCGTTCTGCCTATATTGGAAAGAAAATAAAATTCATATATAAGGTACCTACAAATGGAGCACTTCGGAAAAAATCTCCATTTCAGTTTTGTCTTTATTCTGCCTCAGCTTCATGAGCCACATTTGTTCAAATTCAGAGATGTCAGTGGAGCAGCAGCAAGAACACTTTGGCACAATCGTTCTTGTATGTCTTGCAGTGACTCTATTTAGCATGCAGGAGGTTTATTGTTGTTCACTTCTAATTCTTTCCAAACGCTATGGAATATAATTTGGTGCATCTTCATTTCCAAGTAAGTGTTCTTTAACAAAATGAAAGTGGCTGCAGCGTGCAGTATCCAAGCTGTATCAGAAGCACTGAATAGATTGAAAAAGTGAGGAGGAATAGGAAAATAAAGTTAAGAAAAAATTTGACAGTACTGATTGTCCAAAATTCTCTCCAGGAAAATTCTGGATTGACGTTCTAGATATTTCCCATTTACAAAATGAAATGAGATGATCTTGAAAATGCAGTACACTGCATGCCTGCGATAAAATGAATTTAACAACGTTTTAGCAGTGGAGCACAAACAGCAAAGCTAGAACCAAAACAGCTTTCCAATATTTGAATTTCTTCTGATGCTGATTATTTGATGGTAGTTCTCAGTTTATCTGCACATATCTTTAAAACATTTTACCTCCTCTTATTTGAGCTGTTACGTATATGCAGCATTTCATTAGCGTATGAACACAATCTGTTACAGGAATGATGTAGTCAAGAGATATTTTGAAAAGACTCATCTTTTAGGTTTTCTACACAAAATCTTAACTTCTCTGAAACTTCTAATAGATGCTATATATTTTGTTTGTCTGTGACTGTTGTCTGTATGAGATGCTTGTTTGCACAACTCAATACGCACAAAAAGTCTTGGAAATTCTTTCTACCAGTACGTGGCCGTGCCAGCCTCTGGCTACCTACTGATATGAAAAGCAAGAGGAAATACGCATGTAAAACCTGAATTTTCTGATAGTATAGATTACTTCAAAGGTTTAGAAAAGGCAGTTTAAAGCACAATTTGTGCTGAATTAGTACTGAAACTTTTAATAGGTGCTGCATTCTAGCTGTCTGATTTTCAGGAAATGAAGTGAAGTTGCTCAGATTAATCTGAGGTCGTTAGTTCCTTCACGTTGATGCTAAGCAGGTTTGTCTCCAGCAGGAGAATAGCTTTCTGGTCTTTCAAGAAAGGCGTTTTTCAAAGATAGAGTTGCTTTCAGCTTCTACTTAATACTGGCTAGCCAGTAAATCTATGTTTGTGCATTTGATTGGCATCAAAGAGGAAGTGATGTAGAATTTGTAAAGATAAATGTGCTGATTCCAAGGAATTTTGGTTTGGAACATTCTGCAAATGTTTTTATCCAGGGCAAATGTTGAATGCTATAGTACTAGCCTCTATTAATAAAAACTATTTCTTGGCAAATGTAGACAGAGGAGCCTTTGAAGAAGTGCATTGAAACGGTAAAAAACAAACAAACAAAACCAACCACAAAACCACTCGTCTTTTGTGTCACAGTGTCAGTACACCATTCTCATTAGGTCTCCTGGAGCTCAAAATACTGAGTCCTTTAAGCTGGGCTTCCCTTGTTGTTTAAGAAGTACTATTTGGTTTTGGTAATTTCTAATTTAATTTCTTGCTTGAGACTCATTTGAAACTCTTAATTTTGCAAGTGGAATATCTAGGGGGACAACACTTGATAAATTTACTGCTGTTTCTTGTTGGATGAGCAATCCTTCATGCTCACAAGGCTGAGATGCTGGATTGAACAGGCATTGCCAGCTTCTCCTGTCTGGCAAAGATACAAGCACTTCTAATGTGTGACTGTGCAGGCTGACAGCATGTGTAATGGTCAGGCAGAACTGCATGGTATTCGTGCATGTGATGTTCATGAGTTAGGTGATAGGACTCCGTGAATTGCTTGTCAGAGAAGATACAGTGGGGAAGACCTGGGAACATGAGTGGGAATAGCCTGCTGAGAGGGTTTCTCCTACCTGTGACTGGAGAGGAACCACCTTTCTTTTGGCAGTTTCTGACTTCACAGTAGAAGTGACTGAGATGAACCTGAACCAGCTGTGATTGCACCCCAACTCAGGCACAGTCCAGAATCAAGTTGTGTGGCTTTCATACGCAGGGCAGTAAACTGATAGCTTACCGGGCTGCTGCTGCGCAGTTCTGCTATCTCTGCTCTGGGAGACACTGCTTCCAAGAGAAAGGAGACGTTTCGGGCAGTTAGGTCTTCAGCCTTCAGAGCTTTAATCTAGGTGCGTCTTTGTGTTTCGTATTTGTGATAGTAGGGAGTTACAAGATTCTTTAAATGTGATGTGTCATATTAAAAATACAGAGAGTGAGACCTCTGCTTAGTGATGAGAGATCCTTAGTACCAAAGGACAGGAATGGTGGAATCTGAGGGTTGGTCTGATGCATCAGAGATGCCCAAGAATCTCTTTGGTTTTATGTTTTGATAATTTACTTCCTGACAAAAAAGTAATGCATGCCCTCTGTCATCCAATGATCTCATTTATCAGCCTGTTGTCACTGGAAGTAGTATCTGGGGTGCTGAAACAGATTGCCAGAGAGATGGCTGAGGCCCTCAAAGATATAATGTTCAGTGGTGATGCCTCTTCATTGCAACTGTGAAGAGGAGTTACGGAACAGTGACTTGAATTATGAAGTCCCTTTAAGAAAAGGCATTTACAAATAACTTTTTAATATCTTTTTAGTTATGCATAATGTATAAAACATTATTCTATGTGTGTTTAATAAAAATAGACTTAATACAAAAAGCAAGTTTAATTAAAACTCGTAACTGGAGATGTCAGAATGCTGATCACAGCTCTGAATGTGCCTCTTTCTAAATTTAGTTATATATTCTGGATTTCATGATGGATATTATGTACTCAGTGCTTTGGGAAGTCATGCATAATGTAACAAGGATTTTCGCTTAACAGTACCTCTAGCAAATGTTCTCTGTGCTGATATTGTATGCCAAGTAGAAGGTGATATAACAAATGATTTATTTATTTTCAATAGGTCATTAAATTTTATCCTCAAAATTTTGTAAACTGGAAGAACTTAGAAAGGAAGCGTAATACATTTAAGTTACATGCCTGAGGTAGGAGACAGGTTTGTGGATGCAATGAAATCAGAACTGAATTTTATAATCAGGTGGCACTACTGAGGCAGAAATTATTTTAGTTACTCCATAAAACTGAAATCCTAAACTTGTCTGTTGCAAAGAAGAGTAGCCCTGAAGAAAGCAAAAATATTATTTTCAAGATAAAATATTCCCTGTGCAAAGATATGTGACTTACGTAAAGAGGACCAGGCACTTAGGGTCCACCATTTCTCGGATGGAGAAATACTGCTGTCTATAAAATAATGTTTAACATTGTTTCAAAGTCATAATTCTTTGGTTTGTTTGTTTATCTTTGTTCAATGTAACATGAAAAAGGTTTCTAAGCAAAAAAAAAAAAAAACCAATCAACATCAGTTTTCATCTATCATTTTAAGTATCAGGTCAAGAATTGAAAAATTATGTAAATCTAAATAACTGCATGACAGGTAGTGAAGAAAGTAGCAATTGAATATAGTTTTTATGTATGGGGTATGTTACGCTTGCTAGGTTTGGATTTTTGTTGAGATTGAAATGGTAAACACCGATGACTGCTAGTTGAGCCTTTATGTGGCTTCGTATGTTCTCAGACCCAAGTAAATCTTGAGAAGGAGGTGCTAATATGGCCACAGGAGATCCTGTGCGTCCCTTCAGTGGTTTAGGAAAGATGTTTAAGCATTTATTTCTGCCAGTGGTAAAACACTTAGGTCAATCTGAGTTTGGTTGGATTGGTTGGTTTGTTTGTTTTTCTGCAGAAGTGGTGATTTGCATTAAAAACAGAAATTACAGGATGAAGTGTCATCCTGCAGTCTGATGCAATGGGTGGGTTATTGTTGGACTCCCATAGGGACCTCAGAGACGCTGAGGTGCCTGCTTCTTCAGCAGGTTGCTGGGGCTGCATAGCTTAGCACACTGAGGCCTGTGAGTTGGGGGCGCCGGTGGTGAGATGTAGCCAAAAGCTCCAGAACCTCGTGGTAGCCTGGATCCTAGGGCTGCTTGCAGTTCTCAAATTTGAGTGTATGGCACAGAAACCAAACTCACTGTGAAGGTTTTGTTAATGTTTTCTCAATGATATAACTGTGTGTTTTGAATTTGTTCAATGTGAAAACAAATAATGTGGAGCTTCCTCCATTGTTTGTTTTATGTATTTTTATGCTGCGTCAGGGCTCCCAGCGCTCCCTGAAGACTGGAAGGGGTGGACAGTGCTGCCTGGAGCAGGGGAGCCCAGCTGGGGCAGGTGGCTGAGATGGACCCCTGACCACTCCCCGGGCAGGGCACCGCTCAGCAGCCGTTCTCCTCTCCCATGCTCTGCTGGTGCACTTTGCTTCTCTGTCCTTCTCCAGTTGCTAGTTTCTCCTCATGCATGAGAACATAAGCACGTGTCAGACTGATCAGTCAGTCTATCTCTGTCTGCTGGTTGGAAGCCAAACTGGCTGGGAGATGTGTTTGTTTTCCTAACTGATGGTCCATTCAGAAAGTAGGCTTGCGGAGTCTTTTTGTCCTTGAGCAGGACAAGCAACAGCTCTGCATCTCAGTTTTCAGCAGGCCAAAAAAGTGTTCTTCAAACCTGTGTCCAGGCTGATGAGCTTGTACGTTAGCTGATGTGATCTAGAGAAGAGAAATTAAGGAAACAGGTCAAATACTTGAAAAGTAAATTAATGATCTATTCTTGGACTGGTGCAAAAAGTAGCAAGTTTCTAACAGGGGAATTCAGTATTAGACTAGAAATATGTTCCAGTGGTGAGATTATGTAAATACTGGAACAAGTTTGTGAGGAGACGGTGGGATCCTCATTACAGAAGGCTTCAAAACCAAAGATGGGAATGATGGAATTGTACCTTACTCACCAGAGAAGGGGATGGAGTCGGTGGCCACCTGCCCTGTTTTTCTGAAAGTCTTTGTTTGCTGTTGAGACTGCTGCACTGGAGCATGTGTTAGAGAGGCTTCTCTGTCAGGATTCAAGACATCCCAGCTAGGAAAGCGAGAGACAGAGTTTTGGGATTTTTGGAATACGGCTGTTCACTGGGTGTTCCCTCTGTCAGAGAGCACTTACCAATATTTGTCTGTGGGAACTGAAATTATCAGTGTAGTGGCATTAACCAGTCATCCAGTTGCTGTCAGGCTCAAGAAGTTACTGGTACAGCAGTTCAGCTAGGTCAGGTCTTTGAGCTTCTTATGGCAAATCTGAAATCTGGGGTTAACTAATTTTGTTAGTTTAAAACAAGCAAAGGTTCTGGAGGATGATAATATAATGCAGAGTTAGAGCCTAAACTTTACAGAGTAACACTGTATGAACTCATGAATATTACATAGTGTCAGGCTTATGTTTTATTTGGTGTATTTATTTTTATTTGTAATGAAGCTAGTGCTTTTCATCAATGTGACCTATAGAGAAATCATGTCACGGAGCTGTACTAAATTCCATGGTGGTGGAGGTCTGTTAGGGTAATAAAAACCTATGCCTTTATATCAGTTGTGGCCCATGAATTAATGGGAACTGGCAATATGTCTACACTCAGGCCGGTAGATCCTGTTTTCAGTTTGCTATTTCTGTTTCCAGTATTTACTAATATGTGGCAAATCATAATTGCGAGCAGATTGTGTAATGCCCAGAAGTCAGTAGAGCAAATGAGCTGTTTGCACTGGAGTTCATAATGAGCAGTAAAGTTAGGCTAAAATTACTTTCCCTCACAGCTTTCTAAGCATGCTGTGATTTATTTTTAAATCAGTGAGATTAACATTTATCCTTCTTGTTCTCCCTTTCCTTGACATTTTGTATGTGTGTTGCAAGTATTTGGGGGAGTGGCGGTGAGGAGCCATCTTATAATTATTAAGAACATGAGAGCTAAAAATCAAAAGCTCAATAAAAAGACCAAACCAGTTATTTAAATACATATTTTAATTTGTTAGATACATTCTTTTATTTTTGAGAATTTAAAAATGGTAGGTAAAATGAAGGTATTAAGGAATGATCTATGAAAAAAAATTTACTAGAATAACCTAAAAATAAACAATAAATAAAGTTTCTGATAAAGTTTCAGATAGTGATGTGATTTAGAAACAACTAGGAAAGTTAATTGTGTTTCCATCAGAAGTTGTATCCTTTCCTGGTTCTGAAATAATATTTTATTCATTTAGATATATTTGTTCAGTTCAATTTAATGTGCATTTAAAGGTTGAAAAACGTATTAGGATTTGAGGAACTGGGTATGTTTGTTTGTTTACTGTCCTCTTCTGTTCTGTGAATATAAATTAAGTCTGAGGCTGTTAGCCAAACCAAAGTCTCATAAGATAGCATGCTCAGAAGTAGTAAATTTTGTCAGCAAGAAAGAACATATGCCTTCATAGAATCATAGAATGGTTTGGGTTGGTTGGAAGGGACCATAAATGTTAAATTTACAATACAGCATCTGCTTGGATGAACTTAATTTTTCTTCCGTGTGTCTGCTATATTTAAGGTGGTTCTACTTAAATTATGAATTAGTGACTTTCAAATAATATGAGAGATACATATTTTAGAAAATAATTAAAATTCTGGTTGAAATCTGTTTCAATTTAAAATGGAATAGGAGTCAACTTGACACTAACCGTGATTGAAAAATGAATAATAATAGCTTGGCAAATAAGTGATCCTTTTTTTATAATTTGCTAATGTCATTATGGAAAAGAAAAAGGATAAGGAAAAATTGGCACTTTAAAGAGTTAGCATGAAATAGTACCAAATTTTGTGTAAAGTCCAGCGTAAAACAACTGTCCTTCAGGATACTGAAATAAAAACAAAAGTAGCGCTGCTTACTTACGTAAACCACTGTGTGAATTAAAAGTTTACTAATTTTAATCATCATTATGATTACTGATTTAAAACACCTATTTAAATTGATCTACCCTGACTTTACTATCTCTGATTCCTTGATAAGCAAATGTCAAATAGCACCATTTTGGTACAGTATGAAAAGCTAAAGTTTGTACCTGCCTGTGCAGTGTTAATAACATTATATCTAGCCATACCAAAGTTAGATTGTTCAGACAATTTTACCAAAATGCAATTTTCTGGGAGTCCAATAGAGCCGTGTTTCACAACTGCTGTTCCCACAAGTGCTAAATGCCAAGGTAATCAATCATGCAGTGTACTGTATCCTGTTGTTATGGATATAATACATTCTTCATGCAGTATAGAGATTTTTTTCAGATGTTGTTGAAATGAACAGGCAAGCAAATGAACAGCTATAAGGTATACTATGTCTTTAGCTGAAAATTGTGGTGTCCTAGGTTAGCATTTGTAAAGATGCCTTCAATGCTTCCAGCATATTTGAGACTGATTTGCTGCAAGTGTGGACTTTTCGGGAGTAGCAAGCAGTCAGTTAGAAGTCTATAGTACTCTAATTACACCTACAGGTGAGTGCCAGATCTTCTGCTATTCGTATTTGTATACCACTTGTATTTGAATTACTAAACCAAAAGTTGTTACTCAGTAACTGGAAGTAAGGTAGAAGCAGTACAAAACCCAGTGACTGTTTGAGGTAGTACAGTGTGGATTCTTGAATAGCCATTTCATGTGATCACCACAGGTATATTTAATGGATATAATTAGGCATAGGCTTAGGCTTTTGATGGAAAGTTGTCTCAACTTTCTGTTTTCACCTCACTGCACCGTTACAAACATTTTGTTCTTGTGCTGAGAATGAGATGGTAGTCTTCACCAGATTCATTTAATAAACGATGCTATTTGTACGAGAAGCCCTGAAAGATTGATAGAATATAACGTAGCAGTGGAAAAAAGGTTGCTTCCATAAATGGCTACATATTGAAATGAGGGTGACTTTCTTCCCATTTCCCTGTCAGATCTGGCAGTTCTTTCTAGTTGGTGAGCAGGAAAATCTGCAGTCGTAACTGCAGAGTACATTTCAAACTGTGATCGTGTTACACTCCCTGGTTGGGGAGATCTGCAGCTCAGGGACTTCAAGGGGCAAAGGCACAGCACTGCTGTGCTTACTATCCCTTGTTAGATGTTTTTTTTTTAATTACTTTTACCTACCTATCTACTTTTTGACCCCATGTAAACTCTTAACACCTTCTGTGTTCTTTGGCAAAACATTCATGGCTTTGCCACTTGCCACAGGAAGAGGTGCCTTCGGGTGTTTAGCCACGTGTTTCCTAGTTCTGTTGTTCGTTTAACTCCTATACACGTTCCTAGCTCTTCTCTCTGTTCACTGTTTTTCTACCTCCTTCTCAATCAGCACCCTTCATGGCCTCTCATCTATCAATTGCTATCAAAAGCTTAGTTCTCACTGATTTTTTTTTGGCCTCAGCTTTTCCTCACACTTGACAAAAGCTGCTGGTGGATGGCTGCCACTCTACCTCAGAAGTTTTTTCGGTTTCTTCATCCAGGATCCGCTTTGCAGCAATGCCTGTGGAAATAGGAGAGGGCAGGTCTCCTGCTGGGTCATGGCCATTGCTCAAAATCTTCCCCAAGCAATTTGCTTCCTTGTCCTTTATCAGGCTGTATTCTTCTGTTCTCTTGTGTCTTCTATTTAACCCTTAGGCTCTTTGGGCCAGGAGTTGTCTTTTGCAAAATTTAGTAAAAAGGGATTTATGGCTTGGGAAGATGGATTTGACAACAACAACAAAATTATTAATAAATGACCCTGCCAATGACCCTGACCCCATTAGTCAGGCACTTTCTGATTTTCTGGTTACTTGTTTGTGTATTTGAACAAATATGAATCTATTGCTGCTGCTAAATAGATACTGAACAAAGGCAGACAAGGTCTTGTTCACACAGCAAGCGACTGAGGCAGTACCGTGAGCAGCAATGCTACTGCTGGGTGTCTTTTCCTCCGTTCTGCACGTAGAAGCACCAGTGGCAGTTAAAATAACTTTCACTGTGAGGAATTAATTTGATTCATATTTTTCGCCCTGTAAATGTGCTATTTTATGTGTGTATTTTGTACAAGTGTTTAGAGTACGTGACAAGCAGTACAGCGGAAACATTAAAGCCTTGTCGTAGGACAAGCGCTTAACGCCAGTGTTGCTGTTTCTTGTGCACTGAATACAAATGAATTGTTTCAAGAAAGAGAGCAGAAGTAACCAGTTTACAGAATTACGTGACTTAGGAGGTTTCCGTTCTTATTATTTCCTGTCAGTGCTGCCATTGATCTGTTCCTTCTTGAAAAATACACCTGTCTCTAAGCAAGGAGTGGTCTCTGCTGTGGGCGGTGGTGGCGGTGGGACACCTCTGCTGCCACATGGCAGAGGACACGGTTCCTTCAGGCTCGTTCAGAAGTGCCAGAAAACAACACAGAAAATTCTTTCATGTAGGCACTGTCTCTGTGGACATATGCTGGGGCTCCCTGGAGAAGACTGATGTGTTGAAATGTTGGAACACAGAGACTACTTTGGAGAATTACTTTCTGTATTTGAGCTGACAGCCATGACTGCTGTGAACCTAAAAGTGGAGAGAAAGAGGGAGTGTAAGGAGACAGTCCAAGGATTACATATGGAGAATATAAGTTTAAAAACAGTGTTCTGCAGTGTGGTTTTCTGGTTTTTTTGAGAGGGCATTAGACTTTTGGACATGTCTGTTGGCACATTTAATTCTCCCAGACCTTTTTACTAATTTCTTTTTTTTTAAATAAGGCATAGCAAATAAAACCCTTCCTTTTTCGCCTGTACTACTTGCTCACTTGCAAGCAAAATGATAGCTGACAGCCTAGCACTAGAAAGATTTCAAAGTAAAAATTCTTTAGACTTTTCTGGTTTGAAGCTTTTGTATATTACATGCTTTAAATCAATTTTGTTTCAGAGAGAGATTGCGTGGTAGCATCTCTGTCTAGCTGCTGGCCTGGCAGGTGCAGGCACCTTTGTACTTTGCCAGAGATGAGGCTGGTACTCTATTAACTTAAATGCCAGAGACTATTTATGGTACTAAAGATCCCAGACTTGTTCTGTTGTGGCAAACAGAACAACAACGTGCTCATACTTGTGTTTCATTACATGGGAACTATTGCTTGCACTACTCCGAAATCTGTATACAAGCAGTCTCTAAAATCAAGAATCTATGCAGTAGACTAAACACTTCTGTTTGTCAAAATTTCATATATTCCAGTGTGTATTTTGCTTCTGGCGCTACCCAACTAGTAACTTAGTTTCTTTTAAGATGTAATTTCATGTTTGTAACATGAATTATGTTTAAGTTTATGTATCATAGAATGGTTAGGGTTGGAAGGGACCTTCAAAGGTCATCTAGTCCAACCCCCCTGCAAGGAGCAGGGACATCCCCAACTAGATCAGGTTGCTCAGAGCCTCATCCAGCCTGGCCTTGAACGTTTCCAGGGATGGGGCTTTCACGACCTCTCTGGGCAACCTGTTCCAGTGTCCCGCAACCCTCATTGTAAAAAATTTTTTCCTAATATCTAATCTAAATCTACCACCCTCTATTTTAAAACCATTACTCCTTGTCCTATCGCAACAGGCCCTACTCAACAGCCTCTCCCCATCTTTCTTGTAGGCCCCCTTGAGGTACTGGAAGACCACTATCAGGTCTCCCCGGAGCCTCCTCTTCTCCAGGCTGAACAGCCCCAACTCTCTCAGCCTGTCCTCATAGGAAAGGTGCTCCAGCCCTTTTATCATCTTTGTAACCCTCCTCTGGACCTTCTCCAACTGGTCCATGTCCTTCTTGTATTGGGGGCTCCAGAACTGGACACAGTTTTATCCTGACATTTCCCACCAGAATTATATTAGTCTACCCTTTGGTTAAAATCACATTGGTAATTGTGACTAGTAAAAGTTTGAAGAATCTTGTCTTTACAATATGTGTTCCACATGGGCCTTATAAGAGCAAATAAAAAAATGAAAAGCATAAGGTCAAGTTACAAGATATATCCATTATAATTCAAAGGCAAATAAGAGCAACTACTTTTTTAAAAAAAAAAGTCTTTGAGTAAATTTAGAAGTTACCAGCGTTTCATTTTGAGTAGATGAATTTTTAATTGTACATTAACCAAATTATATTATTTTTATCTATACGCATTCATTGTGTTGCTACTAATTCTGATCTGGACTGTAAGTACTTTGCAGAGACCAAGTCTACAAATAAAACATATACTTACTACTATGAAAATGACAGAAGCTTTACTAATATAAAAAAGCCAGAAGTGAATGTGTGGAAATTTCTATGATTTTTTTTTTTTTGTGTGTATTTTCAATGGCTGTAAACTGTGCTTGTGGCAGGAGCCATTTTCAGCCCAAATTGCTTTGCTATAGTTACACAGGAAAGGTGTGAATGTCAGTATTTATGCATCAGTGTGTGCTCGTTTGGAACACAGGGTTACCCATTTACTGACCATAAAATGTGAGGCATTTAGGAATGGCAAGAAAGAAAATTAAGTCCTTTCATGTACATTATTTCAGACCACTGGTAAAAGCCTAGTTTAGCCAGCAGAATCTTGCTAATTTTATTATTTAACATGCCAGACTGCTTAAAAAGAAATAAAGAATGACTGCATAAAATTGAACCTTAGTGTGACTGCTAGTGATTGGGAAGGGCAAACACTCTGAAGATGAAGCTAAGAACTGTCTGTCCCTCCTACTGGAAACCAACGATAACATTGTATAAAGTGGTGTGAAAACCAGGAGCTATGGCTGACTTCTCCCAGAGCCTGAAGATCAGTTGGATCATGGTAGTGCAAAGGCTATGTCTGTCTGACTAAGCTGCAACCTTGGTTTCTTCAGTTTTTGGTTACTAGCTTTTCTGGCCAGACCCATGGAACTTGGCCAGTCCTTCTGAAACCGTGTTCGTGTTCACATCATCTCCTTTGTGTGGTGTGACTTGAATGTGTCTGTATGCTTCAGGCCAAGAGAACAGAAAGTCCTGCAACAACAACTTGTTTTCTGCTCTTCCCACCATTTTGTATATGACTTCATACTTACCCATAAGAAGAAACAAGCCTAGATGGAGTGGCAAAACCAATTGTGGAATGGATGTGTATGTAGCTATCGGAAGTAATGTTCAGTGTTGATGCAGATGACAAAGGGTAGACAACAACAGGAAGAAAGCCCGCGTGACTTGGTCACAGTTCACAAAGGTTAACCTTAAACACCACTGCACACATCTTAGAAATGTGGTCAAAAGGTGCCCTTTCCCCTCTTAGCTTGCAAGATCCTTCCCTCAGTGGAAATTATGCTTTCTGTGTTCGGATTTGAAGGCTATTGATGAGCATTAGGTGGTATGGAGTGTAGTTGTCCAGTTTTGGCATGGTTTAGGCAGCTCTTTGTACGTCAGATCAGCACTTGGTTCACTCCACTGACTCTCAGTCAGGTTTCAGTATCGTCTAAGGCTTTGGTCTTGATCTTCAAAGCAACTGTTGGATCAAACACCCTAGCTACATCAAAAGCTGTATTTCTATTTGTGAACTGCCAGAATAGCTGTATTCCTTTGGGGCAATGTAGATGATGGGATATCAGAGCAATCATGCATCAGCTGAGGACACAGTGTTGTGGGTTGGGGTTACAGGCTATGAAAAAAAAAAACCAAAACCCTACAGGGTGATCAGGTGAATCCAGAGTAAGATGTTTTAAAGGAAATGCTGCAAACCCTCTCTGTGAACGTGTTCCATCATAAACATGGTGCAGAAACAACTTCCGTTTCTATCTGAAAAATAATTATCGAAAAGAAGAAAATTACTAAAATTTGGGATGCTGTCAGATCATGAAAGGGATTATATTTTTAAATATCCTTTAATATGAGCCATAATATGCTGAATTTTTAAAAGTCATGTACTTGTGGAGGGGAGCCTCCTAGCAGAATTTAAAGCTTACCTTTTCTTAGCATTAAAATCACAAACACCACTTACCGCAAGAGGCCATATTACTAGCAAAAGCTGAAGGATGGCATAAGTCAAACAGAACTGAATATTGTATAAGTATGACTGTTGATGGACTCAAATCAAGTCTGTTCAAATTCTAAACAAACTTTAAAGGTTTTGATTTTAGCTGGTCAGAAATATCCCCCCACTGCTTTATAAATACTATGGACAGAACTGATAGCGCCAAAACAATTCTTTCTCCCCACTCAACCTGGCTGCTAGGAACTGTTAAATTGCTAACAGAACTGAACATAAAAATTGTAACTCCAGACAATTTAATTGGATTTTTAAAATACCTATTAAAGTAGATATAAATTAAGTACCATAATAAATATGTATTCTATAAATTAAATCTTGGAAAATACAAACTTTTTTATGTATGTGCAAGTTTTCATGCTATGTTTTTTCAGTTCTCCCTTTTTATCTGGTGGTAATAGCTAATTTTCATCTGAGTGCCTAATGCCTGGTAGAAATGAGACATTGTTCTGCTCTTTTGAACATTTGAGTCCCTTGACTCAAATTTTCGTAAAAAGGCACATCAGTTTCTTAATTTTAAGCTTCTCTTAGCCTACCTAAGATGTTTACCTGAGCTCCAACAGCCATTCAGCCTTCTTTGCGAAGAGAGGAAGTTGTCGTTACATCTTGTAACAAAAACAACCAGAAGTTGAGTTGGAGATATTCTGTCGGGAAGCAGGGCAAAAGCTCTAGAGGAACCTGCCCTGTTTGCCTCGTATGGTGTGTGTTTCCAAAAGAACTAGAGTAAGGTAGAGTGTAATCATTTTATTATTTGGTACAGTGTGGAGGGTTGAAGGCAACGAGTATTCCAAAGCCTCCAGCACAGAAATTTTGCTGACTTGCTGAATTGCAGTAATGTGTGCTTACAGCGCAGAAAGCCAAACACATCGTGGGCCGCATCAAAAGAAGAGTGGCCAGCAGGTTGAGGGAGGTGATTCTCCCCCTCTGCTCCACTCTCGTGAGACCCCACCTGCAGTACTGCATCCAGTTCTGGAGCCCCCAACGTAAGAAGGAAGTGGATCTGTTGGAGAGGGTCCAGAGGAAGGCCACAAAGATGATCAGAGGGCTGGAGCACCTCTCCTGTGAGGACAGGCTGAGAGAGTTGGTGCTGTTCAGCCTGGAGAAGAGAAGACTCCGGGGAGATCTTATAGCGACCTTCCAGTACTTAAAGTGTACCCTTAAGGGGTATAAGAAAGATGGAGAGAAACTTTTTAGTCGGGCCTTTTGTGATAGGACAAGGGGGAATGGTTTTAAAATAGAGGCAGGTAGATTCAGACTGGATATAAAGAAAAAAATTTTTACAATGAGGGTGGTGGAACACTGGAACAGGTTGCCCAGAGTGGAGGTTGATGCCCCATCCCTGGAAACATTCAAGGCCAGGTTGGACGGGGCTCTGAGCAACCTGATCTGGTTGGAGATGTCCCTGCTCCTTGCAGGGAGATTGGACTAGATGACCTCTAAAGATCCCATCCAAGCCAGATTGTTCTATGAGTCTATGGTCTTATTTGTATATGAAGAATTTTTACAAGTGTTATCTTGAACTATGATTTTACTTTTTTTCTCCAGCACTTATGTTGAGCAATATGAAGTTAAGTCACAAGATTTCTTCTTCTTGACTGGCTCATGTAAGTCTGAAGCAAGAGAGGAAAAATAATGAGTTTCTATTGTTCAGCTGTGGATGATAAATGTTCATGTTCAAGTTCTTAACAATTCAGGGTCTTACGAATGTTTTAATGAATATGTAACCAGTGATACTTACAAGAAATATGACCTAATGATTCCTGATGAATTAAAGAGGCATCTTTGCCAATTATGTCTTTTGTTATAGAAAGCATTACCTTGAACACATCTCTGCAAATTTTCTGTTGGAAAAAAATGAATGTGAATCTGTAATGAAAGCGAAGGTTTGATCTGTGTGTGTGCAATTGTCTTATGTGTGCATATGTAAATGACAAAACTTAGGAAACCGTGCCGTCTCAACATTTTACTGATGTAACTGAGAATATGAATGAGCAAACCAAGTCCTAAAAGATGATTGCCAATAAATGTTAGTATTACAGAACACTGGTGCATAGTTTTACACATACATATTAAAAAATACTTTGTTCCATACAACAGCTTTGAACACTACTTCTCTCTCCCTTTTTAAAAAATATATAATTGGTATGCATGAGTTGTATTGAAAGAATAGATGCAATGGGAGGGACAAGTAAAGAGCAAATACTTAATGCTTAAGGGAAATTGAAATAAACTGTAATTTAATGCAGAATGCTTTTCAGACATGGAAATTCATTAACAAGGTGACCTTCAAAATAGTTTTCTGTTGAGTTAGTTCTGCTCTGTAATATTGTGCTAAAAGATGAGGTAGAAGATACTTTTGTAAGCAATTTTTTTTTTTTTTTTTTCAAAAACAACTTTGTTGTGAAGTAGCACCTGAAGTTCGTGGTGATCAATATACTTTTCGGTCAGTGGCTGTGTTACCTTGGGCAGCTTACGGTGCTGCTGAGTCTGATGATGCTTTTACTGATTTTGTGCGCCTGGCTATACAATTACCTTCACTAGTATTTCAAAAGAGTCAAGAACAAAATGTGTGTTTAGTATGTTTTTCTTTTCCCTTCTGATTGCAAATTTGGCTTTTATCCCTTTCTTCTGCTTGCTTTTGGTGCACTGCAGAAGTGTCACTGGGCAAGCATTAAGGGACTCTTGCAGTGGTGACTAATCTTACCCTTCACCAGCTCATTTCCTTTCACTCACTCTGGATGGAGATATAAAAGGACCTTTGGTATGGTTTTTCTTTGGGTTTAGAGTTTTTTATGTTTATTTTTATTGTGGTGAGGTGTGTGTACATAAAGACAGTGTTCTTTTAAAACCCTGGTGATAGATGGGAATGGTGAAAAATCAGAACCAAAAATAACTTTAAATATTTAATGATATGAAGTTATTCATAGAATGAGGGATCATTTAAATGAGTACTGGTTTGGAAACTCAGCTGTGTACGTGTTGATTAGATATATGAACTGGAGGTAGTGATGTCTTTAATTATAGTTACTTTGCATTTGTTTTTGCTTTTCAGCATAAATATGCATGGATCTAGGTTTCACATTGCTTAGAAATGCCTTGTAAGATTTTTGTTTGCATTTTTGTGTGCACATACAATTGCATGTGCCCTCCAGTCTGTCTGCTTTCTTCACACCTATTGGTAAAAATTTACAGAAGTGATGCCGTCAGTTCAGGACTGCATGGAGTAGAATCTGTATTTGCAGAAGCAGTCAGCTTTGTTATATTATCCAAGACTTATGGGGAGCAGCATCTTCTGTGCCCTTTTTGTTAAGGAATTAGTGAGGCATTGTTAAGAGAGGCATTCCTGCACCCTGGGGAAACTTGGCAACACCAGCACCCCACCCCAAGATGTGATGTGGGGATGGGAGGGAAGCTGAGCCCCAGAGAGAGGAGGAATGGGGACGTCTGGGAGGAAGCCTGAAGAACATATATCATTTGTGGCTGAAACTCCCTAAGTTCATTCAGCTTAAGCACCATTTTGATTTTTAACTGCAAGGACACTCAGATGAGTTTTAAATCAGAGTATTTAATGAAATACACCTTACAGCATGATTTCTGTGTCCGTATATCTTTGCCAGTGTGTTTCTGTGAGGCAGTCAAGCTTCATGCTACTTAAACACTTGCTCTCTGATGACCGTTGGTTAGTTGTTGCCCAAATCTCTCTTAGATTTGGTAGATTTAAGATGATGGTATTGGGAAGTTAGAATTTGAACATAAATCCTTGTGCTTTCTTTTTGAATATATTTCTTCAATCTCTAACTGACAGCTTTGGAGGAGAGCACTGATGATGACAGAAACGATTCTGTTTTCCTGGCTGCAATGGTGGTGGCCTTTGACTGTAGTTGAGGGCGATGTTTTTTGTTACGACATCCCCATTAGTGAGATTGTGGCAAGTAACATGGACTTGTCTGCTTGTCTTGTAATTCTCGGTTTGTCACCTGGCAGGATGAAGAGGAAACAGTGGCCTTTCTTGCTCACAGTGGAAGTGAAGAAGAGTTTGATCCAAGTACTCTTCCAGATCCTGATAAATACAAAGATTCTGATGAAGAGCAGGATTCAGAAAGTGAAGACAGCTATAGGTATGTAAATATCTTCCACCTACCTGTTGAAATGTGTATGTTTTTTAGAAACTGTTTTGTCTAGATGTTAGGAACTCATTTTACAGTCATCCTCTTGTTCCTGGAACTTAGTATTTAAGTTCGTTTGTGAAGCAGATGCTAAGCAGAAATCTGTGCTAAAGGCTGTTATTTTCTTTTGTGAAGCTGTATGAGAAGGAGTTCTTGAATCAGTGTTGAAAGGATCTCGGTGAGACTGTTCCACATGCAAAAAATCTTGACTAATTCCCTGGAGGTTTCATGTGTTTTAGAAATAACATTTCTCTGCTGTCACATTACAAGTTCTGTTTGAAAGGAAAAACATTGAAGTCATTTGAGGATTTGGATGAGCCCACTGTACCTGCGCTATATTAAATAAATTTGTGCACAGTGAAACTTGATAAGTTTTATGATTCAGTGTTGCTCAAACTCTTCAACACTACAAAGGAAGTGGAATCTGAGTTAGAAGCAAATATATGAAAAAATTAACAATGTTAAACTTTTCCTCTTAATCTAAACCAATATTTTTAATTATATAAACCAGAAGACTTTGTTTCTTCTAGTTTAACAGAAGAGCACCGGGTGAGGATGAGGATCTGTAGATGATGGCAACACTGCAGTTCTTCAGTACATACTGCAGAAGACATAGGGATACTGCATGAAGTCCTGTGTAGTTTTTGTCATTGGCTTTACCGCAACAAGAAGTCTATCTGTGTGTTTCTGACAAACAGCCTATCGTGTAACACATTCAGAAACATGACTGTGACACTTACATGGGAGTACAGATCTTTGTTTTGCTCTCTTCTAGACGTCTAGGATCATAAATCTCTTGCTTTTCACATGTGAATTGGCTAAATCCTAGTGCCTAGATTGTTCCTAGCTCTGTGTCACTGCATGTTGTGGGGGCAGTGTGTAGGACTGGGTGATGGGGCATGGATTTAAGGACTGAGTAGGCCTAAGTTAAGCGGCTGATGACCGTGTCGCCTGCAGCCTGTTCACCTGTGTGTTGGGAACTGACAAGGATGAGAAAAATGCATTGCTGCTTCTGAGCTGCAGTAAATTGCTCCTTCTTTGTGCAAGGGGGAGAAAAAGGGTGACTTTAAGTCAATTATAGTTCCTTCTGTTTTTTCACTTCCCTAAGCTGACTCAGTATCTCCACTCCATGTAAAATGAATGAAAAAGCTATGTATGGTGAAACTTTATTCTCAGCTTCCCCCAGGTAACATCAGTACTATGATTAATATTATCTTTTTAATGTATGAAATTCCTATGAGTGAAACCTGAATATAAGACAACAATTTGAGCTAGAGAATCCTGTAAAACCCTGTTTTGCTGGAAGGTGCCACCTCTGTTTGGTCTGATATTAACTGTGAGACAAGGACCAGAAGAAAAGTATATTTAGCAGTTCTGCATTTACACAGGACATTAATGGAGGTGCCAAGAGAAGTATTTCAGGATGCTACCGCTTCTCCATCTGGGACCATAGCAGTGCTGGTTCTGTCATTTTGCCTTAGAGAGCAAATTCTGAGCTGACTTCTGCAGTAATGCATTGCTGCAGGTAACAAAGTAGAGAGGGAATCTTGGTAGTTTGTTTCCTAGAAGGAGTAAAACCAAGAGTTTATTCAGAAAGTCTGAAATAAAGATTTGGGAAGTGGTTGGACACTGAGCAACACTTGCCTTGTTTATTGGTTTGTATGTTGCTGCTGAAGGACAGATTCCTGGCATCCATTAAGCTGATGGACAACTGAGCTGGTGGGAAGGAGTTACCAACAACCAAGTATAGGAAACCTTGTGTCACACCACTACCTATTAAATATTTAATTACCTCAGGCATTTCTAATTACTGCTAAATTGTTGCATACTTCCTGTAGGAAAAAGGTAATGTTTTAGTGCCGCATTTCTTAAACAAGGTTTTGCATTCTTTCAACTTGTAGCCATAGCTAGGCTTACCTGTCTTGACAATAGAATGTTTTGTAGCATAACTACTTAATAAGCATTTTGAACCAGTTATGGGGTCAGTCAGTTTAAAATTGGCAATTTTGTCTGGTTTACTTTCAGTATCGTTAAGTAACCATTTATCCAGGGAAGATCACTTCTGTCTTTTTTACTTTTTGTATTGATCCTTTCCCTAAAGATGTCAGCTAGACTCAAGATTTTAAGAATAAAAGTTGAGTTGATTTTAAGTTGATTTTAAGAATAAAAGTTGACAGAGGTGGACAGATTTTTGGCAGTGGTAATCAGTGCAGATTTTTTGGAATCACTGGCTGATGATCACTGCCCCCTGGAGTCAGAGTACCTGCTCTTAAGGAGAGCTGAGACTCAAAGAAGATCTAGGGCCTTGGTCATTTCTCCTTCCTGTGAAGTAGGTTGGAAAAGAAAGAACATACCAAAAAGGAAAACTGGAATGTAGTAATAATTTCTGACAAAGTTTTTTCCTCAGCAAATCTCTGAGCACTTTAGAAGGATGTCAGTATTATTTTCATAGGCAGGAATGTTGAGTCAGGTAGTAACATGTCCTAAGATCATGGCAGTGACACAGGTCTGGGAATAAAATTCAGTGGCCCAGAGGGCCCATTGAATGCTCCGTCCACTAGACAGAGAGCACTCCCTTTGAAAGTACAGCTAATCCCATGTGGTAACTGATTATAAAAAATATTTTTCTTGTTTTCAGTATATCAGGTTTACACATGTAAATTTAACACCACACGGACACAGTTTAATCCTTTTTGGTTTTCCATTTTATTGGACTTGTCCTTACCTGAGTTACTTTTTCAGGGAATATTTTCTTGGAACTTTGATGTCTACAATATTTCAGTTATCCCAGCAAGACTAGTCTTGAATGTACTTTGAATTGAAGAGAGTAACTTTTGAGCACAAAAAATACACTCTATATATGATTCAACTGGAGTTGAGATATGGATTTTTTTCTGCCACCTATTAGTGCTTGTCAGGTTTTAATTTACTAAGTGTACTTTAAATATGTTCTTTGAACTATGTTTGGAGGTGATTTTAGAACAAACTGCAAGGTTAGAACATTTTCCATGATACACTGCTATCTGCATTGTATCCATGTATTTGAAATAGAACTTAACATCTAGTAGAGTTTTACCAATGAAATTTTCTTTTTTTAAATTATGAATTTTTCCTTGAGTTTGGCAAAGGATCATTTATTTGTAAGGCTGGATTTTATTTGGTCTTTGGAACTTAGTCATGTGTAGAAGGTAATTTGTCTAAAAATCATATTTCAGATTTTGAATAGGACACACCAAGGCTCATGAAATAAAACACATTTTATATTATAATTTCTTTAATATGATATATTGATTTAAGATTTTCCATATGTTTGAAAATGTAGTTGACTGCCATTTAAAATCTCAACATTGTGCAGTTCTTTAAAATGTGATCTTGCAAAGAAACTGTTAAAACATAAATTTTGTTATGGTTTTCACCTGCAATGTCAACACATTCTTGCCATGCAAACCCTACTGACTTTTACATAGTTATGTTTTTTGGGCATTCATTTTATGACTACAAAGTTGCAATTTGCTTTTTCTTCCTTAAGGAAAATATTTGTGTAAATCTGTGGTGTCCATGTAGCACTCTGGGATTATAATCTGGCTGGGTCAGTTTTCTGGTATCAGTTTGGGGGTTTAAGCTTTCCCTGGCTAGGAGCAAGACATTCTTGGAGTAAAAATCATGTCTCAAGAACTGCCACCACTTGAAGCTTCATTACCAGCCTCTGTCAACTTCCAGACAGAGCACTGGTCTCAGTTGTTCATCCTGACTTTTAATTGACTTCTTAATAGTAGGAAAGGTCCTTAACGTTCTCCAAGGGGATTTTTAAAGGTTTTTGTTCATTTTTCCATCTTTACACAATTGGACTGAATACTTTGCTGCTTTTCAGTCTTGTCTGAGTTTGCTGGAGGACTAGGGCAGTGGACAGTAGATGTTTTCAGCCTTGGTTAAGAAGGCAAGAGGACTGAAATTTGGAAAGGAGTCGAATTGCTTCAAGTTCTTCTCCAGCATTTAAGCTGAACGGGAATTAACAAGGACCCAAAGAGCAGTTTCAAACAGTCTAGCTAGACGTGGCATTCTGGGCTGTCTAGAAGAAGCCACATCAGTTTCGGCACTGGGAAAAGTCCTACAGATAAACCTGAAACATCAAAGAGCACAATTTTGAATTTATTATCAGCAGTGATTTCCAGAAGCAGATAGCAGAGACACTGGTATTATATTATAGCCAGGGACAGGCCAGGAGTGGATTTGTCAGTCATTGCTAAGGATGGTAATTAAATTGAAGTGAGAACAGCTAGGGCAGGTATGCAAAAGGAGGAGGAGAGTGAAAAACTGGGGGATGCTCACAAGGGTAAGAGCAGTGGGCAACAACGTGCCGATAGGTTTAGAAGATGACGGGATCTAGGACAAAATTACATTTCTAGGAGTGCCCAAAAGGAGTGTGTCAGAATTAAAAGCCATTGATGGCTCCTGTGTGTGGCACAGCATGTGGTAGTTAATCCCATGCTGGCTGGGCCTGCCTAGGGAACATCACTCATGTCTGTACAGGCTAAATGGATTTGGCAAGGATGTGGGCTTAAGTACTGGCATGTGTTTTTCCGTATTGTCCACAACTGCTGTGACATCGGATAGTGACAACTAAAGCTCTTCTGGGCAATGTCCTGGTGTATTTTGGTGCAGTAGGACAGGCCAAGGGCTGTTTTCAGTAGGCAGTGTTGGTGGAGCCACGTTTATTTCAGATGTGTGGGTTGGTGAAAAATGTAGCAGTCTGTTCTCTAGCTCTGAAGTCAGCTCTGAGGCTCAGTGTCAGTATGTCTGGAGACTTGTGACGTGCTCTGAGCACCTCTTTGGAGGCTTCTGTGAAAGAAGAGGCACAACTGAAAGAGGATGCAGTGAAGGAAATCCATTTAGAGCCGGAAAAAGAGGAAGAGAGAATTTGAGTGACCAATAAGCCAGTGGGTAAAGGAAGTGGTAGCTCAAGAGGCTGGTGGGTGAGCATAAGGCCATAGAGAAGTGATACTGATTTTGCATGAGGGAGGAAAGAGGTGGAGGGGATGTATGCATGAAAGGAGATGGGAGGATGAAGGGATCTGGTGGGTCAAGAAGAATAAATATGAGAACAGGCAAGAAATCTTGCTGCCAGTGAGAAGGGGGGGTTTCTGTTAAGTCAACACTCATGCCTCATGCATCTCTCTTAGAGCTGTCACTGAGTTGTATGATGAGTTGCTCTTGAGGCTGGGAAATATTGACCTAATGATTTTAACAAAAACAATCAGCCGAGAGTAGCACACAGTGAAATTAGGCTTTAAGAGTAGAAAATACAACTCTATTCTGTTTTATATTTCCAAAATTCAGAGATTTTGCTCAAAGTATTGAATTAAAATAGCAATACATTGGGCTATACTAGCTGCTACTTGCTTTAACTGGGAAAAAATGTGTCTAAAAGAGATAATTCAAAGCAAGTATGTGAGAGCTAGAGTATTTTCCTTCAACAGTCTTTAAAAATAGACCATCTGTCCATAGTTTAAGAAGTCAAAAACATTATTAATCTTTTCTCCCTCCCCCCAGCATTTTTTTTTTAAATTGGAGGAGCTATACAAATCATAAGTTAAATTTGCCTTTGAATAAAATTCCCTTCCAGCCATACCTCTACAAGCAGAGTAATTAATGACTCCAAGCATGTAATATGAGATTAATTTTTGTATATCTAGCAACATTCATCATATTTGGTTTAAGGCTATCAATGTAAATTGTTAATGAGGTGAAAAATTTAAGTGTATCAGATAGGGTGGAAGAAAAGCAGCTAGATTTCTTAAATATTAATTTTGCGGTCAAATTGAGTTTCTGATATTTCTAATCCCTCAACCTCTTTAAATAAAAATGTTGAGGAGGAACAAAGTTACAATTGACCTCATCATTACCTTCTTTACATCTTTAATAGGTGTGACTGATCGTATTAACTCTTAGATCAGCATGGAAAAGATCTTGGACATGAGGGGAAAGGAGAAATGTCTTAGTTCTGGTACTGTTTTGTTTGTGATTTTATGGCCCATCAGCAGCCCGTGCTGTTTGGTTGTGTGCCTTCCTTTATTGAAAACTGTGGGCAAATTGCAGTTTCTTGTACCTCCTTCTTATCGCAGGATGCTGACGTTGACCTGCCAAGTTTTATGTGATTCTTGATGCAGGTTACATTGTCTTTTGAAATGATTCATCTGCAAATCGTGGTGCTCCTTTAACATGTGTTATGCAGGTCACACCAGTGACTTTGTGAAGGCCAGAACTTCAATGTTGTGATGACCAGAAAAGCACTGTAAGACAGACATTTTCAAAGGTCTCTGTTTAAGGGCTTGATCATGCTGTTTAGTTGCAAAGTTGGACATTGAGACATGGGATTGCTGTTGGTGGAGATATGATATTTTTATTTTTTTATGCCATGGAAGTCTTTACGATAGTTATACGGTAGCCCACTATATTAAATGGACCTGATGGTAGAATTTCCTAGTGAAATTTGTTAACCTCTGCTCGGCAGATCAGACTAGATTTTTCCTGTGGTTCCTGTAAACATGTCAGCTACATAAATTGCCTTTTATTTAAAAAAAAAAATAATTTTTTTATGTATACTTTTTATTTTAAAAAGTATGTCATCAGCAGGTGTCTGCCTGAATGAAGGAGAAATGGGATGAGTATTTACTGAAATTCTGCAGTTCAGAAATTAACTATCAACAATTGGAGGATGATAGTGGTCACATGGAAGGGGAGGAGAGGAACAGATTTGAACTGGAGGAGCAGATGGGTGTGAGGGTTAGGTAGGTGGTTAGCAGCATCTCCAAAGGCAGCAGCGCGTTTCAGAGAAGGTTAAGCCTCTGACAGAGGAACATGCAGCAAATCAAAATGGTTTCACTGAAGCCATAGTCAGCTCCAGCTGGAGCAGTTTCAACCCAGAGCAGTGATATTTGATCCATATGAGAATCAACCCCTGAATTATTTCAGTTTTCAGACTGGTGTGTAAAGATAAGCTGAAATTGCTTAGCTCAAATACACTGAACAAAAACCTCAGTGGTCCAGGGCTGGGTCAGGTACTGCTGCAGGAGTGAGATGTTGATGGTTGGTTTGAGTGCTTTTTCCTGTCAAATTTTCTGTATGCTTCCCATGCAATAGTAAGAAATATTAAGCATACTCTCTTGCTGGTCTGATTTCTATTTAATTTTTTTTTTCTTCTTACAGATTGTGGTCCTTCAGCTCCAAGACAGACTTATCTTTTGCTTTTAGTATTATTACACTGGTATTTCATTACAAGTAGATTATTCATCCCTTCTCCTCCAATTGTGTTTTTATAAATCTAGTTTTAGAGCTGTTTTGATTTATATCAGTGGAATGGCCAGTAAGGGAAATAACACAACATGATATATTTTCATTACCATTTCTATGTGCTGTAGCATTCTGACAGCAAGAAGGAAAGAAGATGCACTGGGCTTTATGAAAGGGACTGCAGTAATTAATCTTCATTAGGATTACTGCCATGGCCTTGTGAATTAAAATTTATTAGGTGGAAAAAGGTTTGTGGCACAGCATGTTTGATCACCAAAATGCCAATATTTATAGGATAAATTATTCCTAACTTTTCTGAACTGTATTTTATTAGCAGATTTATTCATTAGTCCTGTACATTTATTTGAGAAGGAGCTTGTGTGCTATACTGCAGCTTGGAAACTTCACTCATGGACTGCAATTCAGTGGCAAGGGCAGTTTGTTTCCAGAGCAGTGCTGGTAAACCTGGGCTCCAAAGCAATCTCTCATAAATGCTAACTGAAGCAGAGCCTCCCTAGAGATCTCACAGTACCACGTTGTTTAAACAACAGCAACTTGGCTGCATGGCTGTACGTTTCAAATGGCTGACTCTCGAGCACTTGAAATCTAGACCTTACAGCCAAAACAGACTTGTGAGATTATTTTTTAGTTAAATTAGAGGCTTTTGGTGTATAGCTGTGAGGGTCATAGTTAGATCCCCGGTTTCCCAGATACCATTCGTATATATTGGCATTTATTTAAGGAACAGGATTCATAAACCATGCTTTACTGTTTGAGTAACAAACTTTACCAATCAAACGATAGTATCTTCCTTTGTTGTAACAGCTGTGCAAACGGTGACCAAAGAAATTGCTGTGCCTGTTGATAAGTTGGCTGTTAGTACCTCCTTGCCTGTGTAAACAGCCCATCCCAGTAAATCCTTCCATCAGGCAGCTTCAGACCATGCGGATCGTTCAGGCGGCTGAAAAGCTAAATTGCACCAGATGGTAAAAGGAAGGAATTGTAATCCAGCTGCACATGCCACTTTCTAAGGGTTATAAATAGAAGACAAAAAGATGCACTGGCTTTGGTTTGAATCTGAATTGTGGGGTTGCTTTCTAACTGGGTTGTTCTGTTAGAAAGTAGTTCACCTTAGAATAACTTTATTTTGTTTTTGCTATTTGTGGGCACCAGCTGGTAGTGGATCAGTTTGTGTATTTGTGAGGAATAAGGGGCCATTTATGTCCGTGGGAAGTGACCAACGATAAAAAGATTGGCTCTGCAGGGTGGGCTGACAGGCCTTTGGTCGATGGAGACCAAGGGGGAGTTCAGTTGACAATAAGTTTAGAAGTCATTGCTGTGTAGCTGCTGTCACACACTCAGCCCTTTAACATACACACCTGAGAATTACACCTATTACATCTCCTCCAAAGAGCTTTCTGTCCAAACAGCTACGGAGAGGTGCCCAGGTGGAGTACAGGGTACCCTTTAGCATCATGATGCCAGACATCTCTCCTGGTGTTTTTCTGGCTTCCTTGAAAAATTGCTACTTTCACCCTTTGTAAAAGCTACATCTCTGAATGCTCCTTGAGAGTAATATGGCCCCTCTCCACACCCAAGCCACTGCTGGTAAAATTCCATCCTGCTGGAACGGGGTTGGGCGCTGGACTAGATGATCTTTAAAGGTCCCTTCCAGCCCAAACCATTCTATGGACAGGCACTGTCTGTCTTCTCTTTGCATCTCAGAATTATGAACATCTTATTCGCATGTTCCACATGAGTCTCTGCTTTCCTTCCTAAGTTGCCTTTATCAAATACTGTTTTGCTTCTATTTTTTGTGCATTATAAAAACACAAGCCTTTAGCTCTCTTCCTCACTCAGTGGCTTTGCTTTTGATGCTGCTTCCTGTCTTACACATTCCTCCTTATTCACCTCTCCAGCTTACAGCCCAGTAGGGGTCAAATTAGTGTGAAAATACAGCTGCTAATATGTAGGTACGTCTTTAGTATGCCCTACTAATCGAGCACCATGATCCCTCAGTAATAATAAGAAACAGCTTGACTCAGCATAGTCTTCCCACAAAGCTTATGATGAAAGTTAATCATAATTGTGTTGATGTGCTTTTGTTTGTGGGGGAAAAAACAGAAATCTCACAGTTCTTTTTGAATGTGTTTTATATTTAAATGTTACCCCTTACAGACATTTAGGCCTATGGACTTCTGAAATTCCAAAAACGAGTATAATTTTTATTATTTAAAGTTTGCTATTTCGTAAGTTGTGAGATTTCTGCATTGTTTTAATTGCTAAGATGTTTTGAACTGATGTCCTAGATGAAGCGTTAGTCATTTATGAATGCAAACTGGGCTTCAGAGTCCATTAAAATTCTGGAAATAATTGGCTCTTTTGCAAACAAGCTAAAATGCTTTTACTTAATGAGGTTCAGCCTTACGCTTTTAGAGTGAACCCCTATATTCTGTCCTGATCAAAGTGAACACCATGAAACTCCAGCCCAACCCCACACTGGCCACTTGGAAAAGTGAGAGGTCTGAGTGCTTCAGAATATTTCATATACTGTCAGTACAGCTTCAGCATTTACGGAATGTCTTAAGGACTACAGAGAGAAATAGAGAGTCCTTTCCCCAGAAGAGGAATAAAATAAACCTTGGTAGCAAGCACTGAAAAGCCACCCCCATGCAAATGAGAACTTAAAGCTGGCAAAGTTGCTTTATCCTTTGAAATGTCTCAATTTTAGGAAAAGTGTTTGGTACACAATCATCAGCTATTCATAGAATGATAGAATAGTTTTGGTTGGAAGGGACCTTTACAGAATAGTTTGTGTTGGAAGGACCTTTACAGATCAACTACTCCAACTCTCCTGCTGTGAGCAGGGACATCTCTCACTAGGTCAGGTTGCTTTGCACTATTTCTTTTGGATAGGCAGGGGATGGACAATATAAAGGTAGGGTGTTTCATTTGTTTTAATTGTGGGAATGGAAGGTGTTTCTCATAGGATTCCCTTCCTCTCTCTCTACTATAATGAGTAGGCAGGAATTGGCACTGTTCTTCTGTGAAAGGTGGGATGGACAAGAGCGGGAGGCATGGCACACGTCTGCAGTCCAATGCAAGGCTGTCAGATGTCATGTTACTCCTTTGTCTCGATGGAGAGGCAGCCAGAAAGCACAGTGTGTGAGCCAGGAAGAGGAGGAAGCATTGTGCTGCCAATCCCTCTCAGAGAGCATTCAGGAACTTCTTGAAAACTGCCATGTTTTTGCGTTAATGTTTGGGTTGGGCTGGTTTCCAGTGAGTCACAGACTAGTAACTAGTCCTACTGATGGAAAAACAAGGTGGGCAGCTGAAGGTGGTTGGAATTGGGTGATGGGTTCCTGTGCTGTGTTTGTTTGAAGGACAATATTCCCCAATTTGAGCTATTTGTTATAACTGCTGTTGGTAATTGTTACAAATCTAAACAAAATATTTCACGAACATTACATTTACACTTAAGCAATTATAAAAATTAGGGAAATCTAAAAAAAAAATGTTGAAATATTTATTTTTAAGTAAATTGAACTTTCTGGGTAGAAATTTGCTGAATTTTAATTGGAAATCTGAATTTAACTATCTATTTTAGAAAAACCAAAACTCAAGTCTTTGAAGTTCCATTTTAATTTTTGTTATATTCTTTAAAATACGAACATGAAAAACTGAGAATGCCATTTTGTTTCAGTTAACTTGTTTGGAGAGTGAAGGGTTGCATTCTGCCACTCAGAGGGACCTTGATGGGCTTGAGAGGTGGGCCTGTGCAAATCTCATGAGGTTCAGCCAGGCCAAGTACAAGGTCCTGCACATGGGTCGAGGCAATCCTAAGCACAAATACAGACTGGGCAGAGAATGGATTGCGAGCAGCCCTGAGGAGAAGGACTTGGGGATGTTGGTTGATGAAAAGCTCAACATTAGCTGACAATGTGCGCTTGCAGCCCAGAAGGCCAACTGCCTTCCTTGGCTGCATCAAAAGGAGCGTGGCCAGCAGGATGAGGGAGGTGATTCTGCCAATCTATCCTGCTCTGGTGCAACCTCACCTGCAGTAGTGCGTCCAGTTCTGGAGCCCCCAACATAAGGAGGACGTGGATCTGTTGGAGCGAGTCTGGAGGAGGGCAGTGAAGATGATGAGAGGGCTGGAGCACTTCTCCTGTGAGGACAGGCTGAGAGTTGAGGCTGAGCCTGAAGAAGAGAAGGCTCTGGGGAGACCTCACTGCAGCCTTTCAGTACTTAAGGAGGGCTTCTAAGACAGATGGCGAGAAACTCTTTAGCAGGGCCTGTTGTGATAGGACAAGGGGTAATGGTTTTAAACTAAAAGAAGATAGATTCAGACTGGACATCAGGAAACATTTTTTTACAATGAGGGTGGTGGAACACTGGAACAGGTTGCCTAGAGAGGTAGTGGATGTTCCATCCCTGGAAACATTCAAGGCCAGGTTGGATGAGGCTCTGAGTAACCTGATCTGGTTGGAGATGTCCCTGCTCTTTGCATGGGGGTTGGATTAGATGACCTTTAAAGGTCCCTTCCAACACAAATTATTCTATGATTCTATGATATTTTTATTTTTTTTTTTTAGTAAATTCTACCCTACAGCACAGGAAAACCAGCTCTCTATATCTTGGTACATGGATATTATATCTTCGAATACATTTTGTTAGATTAGATTATTTTAATCCTAGATAAGGTGGATTATAGCAGATTTTCTATATTTTGGACAAAAACCACATGAGGATACATGAAGGCTTGAGCTTTCCCGCTGTTGCTGTCATGTTGCCATGTGATAGAGTATTAAAACAGACACACAGCTGTTTAGTTAAGATTGAAGGCTGCAAAAGGCAACTTATTCAAGTCTTAAGAAAATCAGCAGAAGAAATGGGAATTCACCAGGGAAAATAACAGCGTTTGGGTTTTTCCTCTTCCTTTCATGGCAAAGAGGTGGCTAATAGCTTCCAAGGAAAGCTGCTGAAAGAAGAGAAAAGAGTGGCTTGAATGAGATGGACCCCAACGAAAACTGTATTAAATGTAGGATTCACCAATGAAGTGAGAGTTCTCATATTTTTATTTTTGTCGCATATTTATTTTAGACAAGGTCTTGAATGCATGTCAAGGTCCACTGACACATCTCTAAATCAGTTTTGTCAAGCTGTCTGTCACTCTATAAGGCAGCAAGTATTAGACATGACTGATAGCAATATCTTGATATACTGTAATCAATTAAGACAGCAGAACATCCAGCACCACCTCGGCCTGAAAGCATTTCTAATTTAGACATTCTGAGTTCATCGACTTCTATTGCTTCACCCTGCTGAATTGTAATTTTGTTTGCTCTTATCTTAACATAAATTTGCCTTGTTTAAAATGAATTGTTTGATTACATGATGATATTGATTACCACAGTTGTTAAAAAGACTAATTAATTTGTTTCTGCAGTGAACCTGAGGAGAAGAGTGGAAGAAAGAAAAGAAGCTATAGCAACAGTACCGCGGCGGAAGAAATGCCACTGAAAAGAAAGAAGACAAAATTCAGCCAAGAGGAGGACCCCGATTTGCCATTGGATACTGGGCTTTCTCTGGCAGAGGACGAAGAGCTTGTACTACATCTGCTCAACAGTCACAGCTAATTATTTTTCTGCATGTTTTCTTTTCTGGGACATATCCACAATTTTGTCAGTAGTCTACACAAAATGAATTTGGCATCTGGGCAGCTGGGTACCAGCGGACATAGATAAGTGAGTTCCATGTGCAATGGGATTGCCTTAGATTGGCTCATAGATTATAGACAATATTTAGTTTGATTTATAAGGCTTTCTAAATGAACTTTCCAACCTAAATCCCCAGATGTCATTTTGCAGTAACACGTTCATAATTTAAAATCTCCAACTTTTCAAGCAGTTATCTTTTTCTATTTTAATCTTTAAATAAAAACAGAATGCTCCTTTCCTGACTGTGTCAGGTTTGTTATTTTAGAAGATAAATGTGTACTAAAATAATTAAAGCAGAAATACTGTTGGCAGCTCAAATCATACTACATAAAATGCATTTTTTCTTCTGTGTATCATGCACATACTTAAAAAATATTTTATTAAACATTTCCGAAGCCTTGGTGTAAACTTTTGATGTCTCTTCCAGCTTTGTTATGAAACCATTTGTTTATCCTCCAGTTACTGTTTCTATTATGATTCTGTCACTGGTGTTAGGCAATTCAGAAAACCACTTTTAGAAGCTAAAACTGTCTCGCATTTGACTGTGAACAGTGATGCCATGAAAAGGTAGAGCATACCACTGCCTGATAAAATTGATCACAAGGTAGATTTTGTAGCAGACTTAAAACTGTAAGTGAGCTGCTTTTTTTTTTTTATGACCAAATCTAATGATGTAAAATAATTTATTTTTGAGTGTGTATTTAAGTTTCACTCCATCAAACTATCGTGGTTCATTACAGATTTTGTGCATGCTTACCCGTAACTGCTGCACCTTGATGAGCAGCAGCAAGAAATACGCTGTGTGGGTCGTTCCCCGGGGGAGGGAAGAAGTGAGCAAGAAGTGGGCATTCTCTCTGAAGCAAAAGAAAAATTTTAATGCAATACCAAATTCTTTGTTATTCAAGTAGATTTTCTTGCTTGCACCCAAATGTGCCAATTGTGAGCTAAATGCGCTGTCTTTTTGCTTGCATTCTTGACTACCCCCTCAAGAATATTGGCACAGCATTCAGAAAAAACCATGGTAAACCCTTGCAGGCATTATGGAGAATGATGAAAACTGCTGAGAGTTCTACACATCTCTGAAATAAGCTGGGCAAAGGGAAGGCTGCTGTGCGAGAAAATGAAGGAGAGCAGGAACATCCAATGTTTTGTTTGCTAACACAAGTTTTTTGACAACAAACAGGCATGTAAAATGATGATTGTCTTTTTTTTTCAGCAGACCCATGTCTTCGTGAAGTTTACATTGCGAAGTAGAGTGCAAAACACTGAGTAGGTACAAATGCCTGAGGGCTTTCCCCTGTTGCTTCCCTTCAGCAAATCCTAAAGTACATGGTGTCTCAAAAAGCTGTATCTATCTGGTCTTCCCATCACCTATATGAAGAAGATACTAAAGTAAATACTCAAGTTGTTTTCAATATTACTTTTTCTGATTTTTTTTTTTTTGTTACAGAAATCCTTCAGCACCAGTTCAGTAAAAGCCTTTCTTCCTCTCCCTGTGCCCCATGCGATCTTTTAGCTCAGTTACCCAAAACTGAAAATATATTGCAAATTCTTGTCTCCAAATGTTGCTTCTGCTGTTCTGCCAGCAGGCAGGGTATCATCAAAACAATATTATAGGCAGAGCACATCTGCCATCTGCTCCTTCCTGACAGTGTGGAATGAGAAGAAATGACTGAATTTCACAACAGCTAAACATGAAAGATGGGACCTGCCTGGCAGCTGAGGCACAGTGTTGTTTAGTGTACGGTGCCACAGTGGGCCTAGAAAATAGCGTGGTCTGGGAATAGGAACTGCTGATGAATCTGTTAATGAAGAAGGATCCGATAGGATGCTGTTGTGCCTGTGCTTAGGCTTTGTCACGTGAACGGCTGCAGTGAATGTGGTGAGCAGTGTCAACAAATGCCTCTGCACTGGGATAGCAGAGGTCCTGCTCCTGCAGCCATGGAGGAAGGTGATAAACTTCAGTGTGAGGAGCATCAGCAGCAGAAAGCTGTTCAAAGATGAGCTGGATGTAGATGATAATCCGTACAGTGGTGTATACATCTCAGATTGATAGCGTACTTTGTGGTGAGCAGTTGTCTTGCATATCACCTGATGTCTCTCAACTCAAATCTTTGCTCTGAGAAGGTTAAACATAGTTTTTTTGGGGGGACAAGTAAGTAGAACAAAGACAACATTTACCATTTCTTATTGGAGTGTTCCTGTTTGTATGCTGGGGTGCAAGACAAGTATTCTTACCCAGTGAGCAGTAAGACTAAAAGATTATTGGAAGGACTGTGCTGCACTTCTATTTTTGTGATGTTTTCATTGTCTGCATAAAATAATTTTTCAAGTGCTCTTCTGTATTTTAGGATAATGGAATTTCTAATGTACTTACGTTCTCTGATATAGAGCCATTGTTTCTTGAATCCTTACGTTTGTCTACTTCAGACATAACTGTCCTTGAGGAGAGGCGCGTATCTAGGGTGTGACTCCCACAAGAGTGGAGCCATGTGAAAAAGTAGAGCAAAGGAGCTTAAGGCAGATGCTCCATGCTATCAGTGTGTCTTAGAACTGGGAACTGCTGCGTAAAAAGCCAGGATTCAGCATTTTGAGGCAGTGGCTGTGGTTCTGGGTTTTCACTCCTGTCAGCTGTAGGTCTGGTTTAAGAAGCTTCTGATCAGTCCTGCTTTTAGCTGTGCTTCTGGAGTGAGAAAAAAGGTGCAAAGCACACAAACCAAATATCAATTTCAGAAATGCAGGGATTGAGTTGACTGAAGGGTGTTTTCCAGGCAGCTCATTGCATTTCACACCCATAGACCTCTCAACCTGCTGCCAAAAGACCTGCCACGCATGTCCAGGGCTAACGGGCAGGTGGAGTGCGGCCAGCTGAGGCTGCCACCCATCATCTCTCTCTTCTGGTCCCAGGTACGGCATCTGCTGTGGTAGCATCTGAACAAATCCCAAACTTTCGCATGTTTGTACTTCACATGCATTATAATCCTGGCTTTACACAGGAGAAGTGAAAGTGTGGAAATAATTTGGCTTGCCTGTAATAAAGACTTCATTGGTGACTATGTAGTTGAATCCACAACTCCTAAATCACTTGTGATTTAGCAAGAGTATCTTCCCACTTGGCATCTGAGCTGCCTTCTGTGCAGGACCCTAACCTTCTGGTGCTGCGGTGTCCGGCGCTGTGAGCACCCTGGGATGGGTTTCAGGCTTCTCGCCCCCGTAGGCTGCAGCCCTCCGCGAGGAGCGGGGGAAAGCCCCCTCCTTCAGGAGGGGTAGCGACATCTGAGTGTGAGGGTGGGTATTTTCCAAGGCCATTGGCCAGGAGGGAGCCTTAAATCACCAAGAAGGAATCTTGCTTTCAATAATGAATTTTCATATTAGTTTGCATTTATGCTTTATAGTGATAGCGATTCATTTCCTGCTGCTGGTAGAATGATTTATAGCTGGGTATAGCATTAAGACTAAATCTGGTACATTTAGCTAATTGTGAAAATACACATTAGGCATTTATATAATGGTATAGTTTAGTGGGCTTTTAGTCAGATTTGTCTCATTGCCTACAAAATAATAGAGATATTTCTTTACTGGATAATCTATTGCAATTTATTTGAAGCCTCTTTTGGATGGAAACTGGAAGTCAGGTAAAAGTTGTGAGAGCATTGAAGAGTTTGGGTCTTTAGACTAGTTAAATAGACTGACACTAAATCTGCTAGCTGCTGAAGGTGTCCAGCTTGCAGTATTTTCATGAGGCATATAAAATGTGTCGTTGCAAAGATACTGTTCTGGCTCAGCACCACAGAAATTTCTGTTGGGTGTTCACTTTGTAAAGACATTATTGATGCAGCACATTAAATTGTGTGAAAAGTATAAGAAATTTAGGCTCTAAGATAAGTGGTTGCAAATTAACATTTGAAATGAGTATTTTTCTTCAAATATTAAATGAATAGATTTTTTTTTTAATATATATTTTATTCCTCCTGTAACAGGCTGAGTCCAGCTAGAGCATTGACTGGTGTGTCCTGCTGTCTGGCCAGGCTCATAGAGACAGAGAAATGCCTGAAGCAAAACATTAAAAACTAGAGAGCTGTAGTAGAGAACATTCAATTCAGACTATAAAAAATAGTACAAGATCTGAAGACACTGAAGTGACCCTGTGGGTTCCTGTAATCCTGGATACATACAATAAAACTGATAAAAAACACAAGAAGAAAATGGCTCTTAGTAAAGGCTGCAAATGGGTATTTTTCCTTATCGTGCTGCTCTCTAGTTTGACCTGATTGATCCTTATTTCTTCTGAGAGACTGAGCACGCCTTGCAGCAGGGATGCTGAGCTACATTGGCTGCTGCTGCAGAAATGGCCACTGTGGTTCAGGACGCTGCTGCTTTTATGCTGGAGGTCACTGCCCCAGAGGAAACCCTCCTCTGACTCATAACCTGAGCTTGAAATTAAGCTGGTTGGTTCGGTCCTGAAACAAATGAATCCTTGCACTGTCCGTTTTGCTAACTGGGCAGAGGGCTGGTTAACAGGCAGGTGAAGGACAGAAACACTTTTCTTGGGCAGCAGCCACTTTTGCTGTTAATTTGCTGGTGGCCTTGAGCAGGGCGTAGCCAAACCTTGCACCCAGCGTGTTTCAAGCTGGAAGATCCAGAACACATCTTAACTCCAAGAGAAATAAAACTTCCAATCAATAGCTTTAGTAAGAAAAGACTATTACCTTCACTTTTGGACCGTGTTTCATTAGATTTCTTTGTTTTATTGCTCTCTTCTCTGGTGTTTGCAGCTCCTCTGAATTTAGTCTCATCCTTTCGGATTAATGTTTTATTCTCAGAAGGATCTGCAAGTTTTATCTTTAAAAGGTAGAACTAGATGCCAGAAAATTACATTGTCGTCATCTTTGTAAATCATAAAAATTACTATCAAGGCCTTAGTCTATAGCAAATGAACACTTTTATAGTGAAGTACTCCCCAAACTTCAAAGGCAAATGAGTCAGTCCAGAGCATCAACAAATTAGAAAGCCTAGTGCAGAAGATTATTTTCAGGCCTGTTAAGAGGAGGTATTGCTACGATTAAATCAGCACTGAGTAATCGATCTGTTCCAAGAATGCCTTGTGCATTGCCTACTTTTGTCCATGTCTGGCCAGAGCCATTTTTTGCAAAGAAAACTGTTCATCAGATTCAGTCATGTACAAATGATTGCTTAAATCACACCGGGTTATCAGCTGGCAGATTTACCCAGGAGTGGAATCTCTTAGGTGAATGCTATCTATTAAGTTTTGCACATCACCTAAGATGTGTTTTTTCTATAAAATATAGATAAGTTTAATTAAACTAAATTAGTTTTGTTCAGCAGTTTTTGAAATTCTTTCGAGTTGAGAAGTAGCCGTGCTGAGATTTCAGCTGCATTAAGAGGAAACTAATGAGCGTTGTTTTCCTACTCATGTATGGGATCCTGGAAGAAGATAATGTTGCTGGCTACGGCCTCTCCGGGGCTGCAGGAGTCCTCTCTCATGCACGGCTTGTTCCTCTGGTGCTAAGCCTCAGTTGTTATGAAAAAGCTATGCGTAAGTGCAGGGTGTAAATTGAACTTGCTGTTAGCCGTGTTGATGTGCTTCAGCTTATCATACTTAAGATGAAATGGAATTGGGCTCATTGTTTGTTGTTTTTTTTTTTTGCAAGTCCATCAGAAATACATTGTGCTGCACTTCATAAGGAAGGGAAATGGTTCCTCCAATCTGAACGCTTAATGGCCGTACTCGTGTGATCCTTCCTACCAGCTGCATTCAATTATACTGAAATGCAATGTGTTTTTATTCCATGGGCTCAGTGAAAGCTAATGAATATGGCTTAGGAACTAATTTAAGCTTACTAGTCACCACAAATGTCTTACAAATTACATCTCAGCAGGGTTACAGGTTTTTAATGCCACTGCCCCAAGTACAGTTTTTATTTAATTGGAGATGTTACTGGGCCTTTGTGGAAAACACTGGGATTTGGTTTTGGTTTTAAGATAATTTTGTGTTCCCTTCTTAAAGCACAGACCAATGTGAATCATTTCCCCAAGCAATGAGGTAAGTCTATCCCAGTACGCTCTTGCTTGTGCTCTGAAACTTGCTGATGTGCTTCAAATGGACGCCCTGTCTCATCAGTAAAAGGGCTGCTGGTGGGTGGGTGAGTGTGCCTTGTTCTGGGTCTGATCCAGTGCGAGCTCAGCCTCGGCTTCCAGCCCTGGGCAGCCTGACACAGCGGCTAAAGCCTCGCAGCTACCCCTGCTCTGTCATAGGCAGCTTCTTTTATGAGTAACATCAGAGGTAGTAAAAGTCTCTTACACCCTCCACGTAGCAATTTCTGACTAAAGTGACAAGGATTATGGGGCTTAAGTTATGACAAGTGTGACCATCAAGCTGGGTGTCAGGGCAGCGCAGAGATGCACACCCAGCCATGGAGAGGTCCGTTCCTTGGGTGGTCCAGGCACCCCCAGGCCGTGCTCTGCAGCGATGAGGTGATGGAGTGGCTGGAGCCCATGGGCCAACTTCAAATGAGACAATTGACAATTCACAATTCAGTATTTGACTCCAGGTGGGAATTTTGGACAGTGCTGGAAATTTTCCCCAAGGCAACTCCTGCTGTGTCTGGTCCAGTTTGTGTGCCCACCTTAACACCCTGGGTGAAGTCTCCTGGAAACATGCTTAGGCTCTTGTGTGCAGTTAAGACATTTGTAAATAGTCAGTAGAAACTGTTCCTGCAAAAATGATTGCACGAGACAGTCTTTTGTACCTAGTTAAGATATTTAAAGGATGTTTTGTATGTGGTTAAGGTACATCAATAGCAGTGAATTATGCGTGCGGATGGGTGGTCACGTAGGACCAAGACCAGTTGGATGCGAAGAACTGAGCAAAACAATGGTTCAAGGAGTCCCTCCCAATCCAGCTGAAGATGCTGCCACAAAGACCTTTGCAATGGAGAATCTTGTTGCCACCAGAAAGCACCTGGTCACCCAACTGGGAGATTTGATTCCCCATGTGAGTGCTACCCTATGCCAACATCCCAACAATTAGGTTTTGGGTTTTTTCCTTTCAACAAACACAGTGTCTATGCAACACTCACCTGATTGGTTTTGACTGAAGTGATCATTAGTGGGTGCAAAGAAAATCTGGGAATTCAGTAAATGATTTGATGTTAACCCACACAATATCGCACATGCAAATAACTGCAAGTCAGCTTGCAGATGGATCCTGTTCCCTGAAGGTAAACCAGGCGTCCTGCTCACGATTCCTAGGTCATGGCAAACCACACAATTCCTACATGGGTGCTGCTACATCTGCCCTCAGTGAGGCGCCAACCTGTGGGGATAGTTGTGTGACAGAGACCTGGGGCGTGGTTTAACAGAAAGCAACCAGCGAGGTTACGGTGAGCAGCAAACATCCTGTTTCACTCTAACACTGCCTGAAACGCAACATGTGGTACATGAGCCCCTTTCTCCCTCCAAGAGATCATAGGATCATAGAACGGTTTGGGTTGGAAGGGACCTTTAAAGGTCATCTAGTCCAACCCCCCTGCAAGGAGCAGGGACATCTCCAACCAGATCACGTTGCTCAGAGCCCTCTCCAACCTGGCCTTAAATAGACCATTATATTTGCCTTTATTTTTAGAGTTTTCCTCTGTAAATCTCCCTATCCTACGTTAGGAAGATAAGAACACCCGATAGCCTTGTAGGGAGCTGTCAAGCCTGTCTTTGGCACCCTCTTGCCAAACTCCTCCCTCCCCTGTCACAGGGGAGTAACAGTTGCAAACAGAAGCACCGGGCTGTGGCTGATGTGCCTGGCAAACCCGTGTGCTACAGCGTAAGGCAGTGACCAGGTGACACAAGGATGTCAGCTGTCAGAGGCTGGGCCAGGAGCTTTCTTTCAAGCATACATCCCCACTGACAACTTTTTTTTAACTCCGTAAGTTTATTTTCCTAATCTTACACCCAGCAGAAAGCCAGCGGAGGGGATTGCAAGGGATCAGCACTCATCGTCCAGGGCAAAGGCTTCACTGCTGCCTTCCCTCAGGCTGTGCTCCTGTCCAGCATCTGCTCTGTGGCTGTAGCTGCTGAGCTAGATGGTCCTTGACCCGTGCAGCTGTTCAAAGAGTTGTCTTTACAAAGACAAGTTCTTCAGCTTAACTAATCAAGTGCTCCGGGTAGGATGAAAAGCTTGCATTTCTTAAATATATGTAAGAATGCATCAATCTAGTTCCTTGTCTAGTGACTAATTAAGCCTATTTAATGTTTCTGCCTCTTCTTGGAGATGCTGATACATTTATATTTTTTTTTGCAAACTGATTTGCTTTTTCAGCACCTAATTTCAGCATAAACAATACCAATCTGTTAGTGATGCAGAATTGCCTGGCTAAAAGAGCAGCTCTCCTCCAGAAACTTGCTAAATAAATATCAAGGAAGGGTGAAATTCTGCATTAAGCTCTTCCCCCCCCCCCCCCCAAATTTACCCTGCTAAGCATCTGAGGTTCTTATTTCTATCTTCTCTTTCCTGTGGTGGAAGCAAAGGAGAGGGGTGCAGGACTTGGCCACCTTCATCCTGCCGCAAACTCCCTCTGCCCAGGGCTGAGCAGCTGATGCACTCCCACCCCAGTGGGACCTGGACAGTTGGTCCTGCTAAGCGAGGCCACCAGAAGATGCCTAAGTCCCTAAGAGCGGTGTCTGCATTAATGTAGTGGGATGGGGTCTACACAGAGACAAATGGCACAGAAAAAAGCCAAGTGCTGGGAGACCCTTGGCAGAACAAGGAGTAAGGTAACACCAAGGAAAGCAAAGCCAGAAAGGATGAGACATTGGTGTGGGAGGTGGCCAGTGTCCTCTTCTGCCTACTGAAGTCTGTCTGGGCCCCTCAGAGATGGCTTGAGGGGGTTTGGCCAGGGGGAGATGTCTTCTCCCGGCTGTCAGCTCTTGAGCGGCTGTTCCTGTCTGGTGGCTGCAGCTGTGGGGAACAGGCGTGAGCAGTCATCCCCTGAGGCTGCCGTGGTGGCCAGTGCCAATGCAGTCATTTGGTCTTTTCCAAAATTTGATTGAATCCTCTCCCATTATTTGATGTGTGATTGGCCAGCTACGCTCTTTTGCAAGACTATGTGCTTAATATGAGTTCTTTCATTGCATTAACTACACAGAATTATTTGAATGTTCAAAATACGACTCTCTCTGTGGTAGTATAAAGCCTTAGACATTTTACAACAATTCACACTCACATTTCGGGCGGGTAATATTCAATATCTCATCTCAATATTCTCGTCTGTGTTGTAAATATTCATCATTTTCTCATCTACTCTTGACTGCCTGCACAGACACTGAAATTTTAGTCTTGTCAGTCAAATCATAAAGCATTAAAAGGGACAGTTTTTCTTAATTAAGTGAAAATATGAGCTTGTCTATTTAGCTCTGCAGTGATGTTAGCGCCCATTCTGTGTTCGGTTAATGGATGTGGCTGCAGCAGCCGCAGCTTCTGCAGGAACAAGTAACACCACAAAATCATGTGCTGAATGTTTTATTAGGGAAATACAAAGCTCAGTGTTTGATCCTCTATGGTAAATCATCTAAAATATCCTCCCACCCCTGCTCTCAGCCCCCTACCTCCCCGTTTTCCTGGTCTGCCGTGTGTTATTGTGCATCACTGCCCATTTGACAGGCAATACCTGCTCTGGAGCAGACCAACAAAATGCCTGTGGTCCGCCCCTGCGAGGGGCTGGTGGTGGTCCGAGCACTGGCAGGGAGCTTGTGTTGGCCTGTCCATCCCCAGCTGCCACTGCGTGTTGCTGTGGTCTCCAAAACACCCGTGCCGTTCCTGCGAGATGTCTCATTTCCTTCTATGGCCTCCCCGTGGCAAAACCTCCACAGACATGCCGGGCAGTCAGGTCCAATGTGCAGACAGCCCCCCCCCCCCCCCGGCATCTATTTACCACCGCCTTGACTCCTCTTGGCCATCTGCCTTTGTTCCCTGAGCAATTGCCATGTCCCTCTCCCAGGGCTGGGCTGGGAGGTCCCTCTGAGGATCCTGGGGTCTGTGCAGAGCAGAGGATGATGCTGCAAACCCCTGGCAGTCCTCCCACACATGTGTGCCCGTGTGAGGATAGTCATTGACTCCCGGGTCAGGGTTGTGTACTCTCCCTTCACCGGAGACAAAGCTTCCCCATCGTTAGTCCTTGTGTACTGCGAGGTCAGAGTCTGTGTCCGGGCAGCTCTCATGGGCCATCTACAATGTTTTAATTGCCTACCAGTGGAGAGTGTCTTTGGTTATCTGTGCAGTTCTTTTACAACTACATAAAACTTTGCAGATTCATCATGGTTCATGTGTGCTTGAAGCGAGGAACGTATCACCTCCATACTGCCAGCACGTCACCTGAAAACTGCCTGGGGTTCAGTGGAGCAGAGGCTAATGAGTGAAGGAGCAGATGTACTCCGTAATATTTGGTGTCCCATCCAGCAGCCAACTGTCCTTGTGTGGTCTCTGGTCCACTGTGAGAACTGTGGAGAGAACATTCTGATTTTATTTTGCAACTCCAGAGCGCATCCTTGATGCAACAGATGCTCTCTGGACAAGCGGTGCCGTACATGGATGCTGAGCCTTCTGGACAAGCACTGAGCAAACGATGTGAACTCTGAAGAGGCCGATGTTATGCACAGCGTAAGGAAGATTGCAGAGACTGGAAATGAACAACCATCAACTTGGAGAAAGAGGAGACGTTTTTCACTTTACTGAAAATGCTGCATTGACTTGCCATGTCATTAACAAAACCATGATCTTGATCAGACTAATTGGCGATTACCCTACGAAGAGCAATTTTAGTATTAAATATGAACGCTAATGAAAATCTGCCTAGCATGGCTCGTTTCAATTAAAAATAGGTTTTTCCATTGCCATTTGCCAGCCTGGGATTGCGCTGCAGCTAATGAAAGTGCACAGTCTCTGCTGCGGGTTTAAGGATCCTGATTTGCAGCGTGACACTCGTATTATGAGGAGGGTTGTTGACCCCAGGTGAACACGGGGCCAGCGGCACTGCTGGGAAGAGCACCTGGGTCTCGGTACAATGGTCTTTTAGAAGCAAATTCTGCCAGTGCCCCTGCCCTCCTTTTCAAAAAGAGACCCCAAGTTTGTTGCGTGCCTTGGGAGAGTCTGCTGTTAATTCCCTCTTGTTCACATCAGTGCCTGAAGGACTGCTGGCACCAGCCTACCATCCTCGTTTGAAGGCAGGATGAATGAATAAGTACCCTGTGTGTTTGTGACAGTGCTTTAAGTACCGCTTGAAGCATCTGAAAGTCACTGGGTCAGCTCTTTGAAATGTTTGGCACTTTCTGTGCCTCAAGGTCAGCAATAAAAGTCCTGCTGATTTGTTAAGAGCAGAGGTGGCCTCAGGGCTGACGTTTCTGAAAAAAGCCTCACTTTTGACCCCAACTGTAGAGAAATGATACCCCAGCTTGTGACCTGTCACCTGTGCTCACGCTGAGCAGCATTTACTGGTTGGAGCTGTGTTGAAGGCCTTACATTTAGCCAAAGTGTTGGGAAAACAAAACAGCCTGTGAGGTTGTCTTGGGGGCAGCTTTGGGGAACTGCTTCTGTGTTCTGGGCAGTGGTTCAGTTGTATCAGCAATGGTGGGGAGGTGTGGATGTAAGGGAGAGCAGAATTTCAGCTACTGATGCCACCTTATGCATTGGCATAGGTTTCTTAAAAAGTCCACGTAGGTAATCCCTGCATGAGAGGGAGGGTAAGTTGGTAACAAGACTTTGGGAGAGCCTTTTTCTTGTCTCAGGTTTCTTGAGGGTGAACCTAGCCAAGAAAAAGGGGCTGACTGTGACCCAGCAGAGCTGGTGTATGGGCTGGAAGTGGGGGCAGGGAGGGCTGGATTCCCCAGTCTGGGCAGGAGGAGGGAAGAGATGCACATTTCACTGGTGACCTGTCCTAGGAGGAGTCTTGAGCACATCTTGCTGTTGTGGTGAGCAGGGATGATGGACATGGTACACTCCACTCCAGTGCAATAATGCATATTGGCCTTGGCCCTTCAAAATTCCAGTTTTTCCCAGCTTTACTGTTTTGCCAATGGACTCTCACTCATTTCTCCCTTCCCCTGAGCCCTTTACTGTCTTGAAAGGAGGAACTGCCAGGGCTTTTCAGCAACTTCGGGGCTGAAGTATAATTATACCATCAAGTACTCCTTGCATTTCGATGAGGAGTTGGGATTGTCTCCTCCAGGCAGCTGATCTTGTTGGAGAACACAACCACAGAAGCACCAGGGCTTAGGCACGGCAGGGTCATGGGCATGTAAGGCTGTTACAGCCATGGTGGTGGTCTGTCCTCTTCCAGCACAGGTTGCTCATCTATGGGCAGTAACCTCAGAGCTGAAGAGCCATGAGAAACCACTGGTAGAGCTCTGCAAGGATGTGTTAAGGTTGCTCTGCCCTCATTGCTAGGAGGTACACAGCACTGCCATGGTGTGGAGACCTGCTCTGTCTCACCCATATATATATGAGAGGGGAATAGAGGGGGTCTATCACCTCCTTCGACCTGTTGGCCATGCTTCTTTTGATGCAGCCTAGGATGGGGCTGGCTTTCTGGCGCACATTGTTGGCTCAGGTTGAGCTTTTCATCAACCAACATCCCCAAGTCCTTCTCCTCAGGGCTGCTCGCAATCCATTCTCCACCCTGCCTGTATTTATGCCTGGGATTGCCCCGACCCCTGCACAGGACCTTGCACTTGGCCTGGTTGAACTTTATGAGGTTTGCCCAGGCCCACCTCTCCAGCCTGTCCAGGTCCCTCTGGATGGCATTCCTTCCCTCCAGTGTGTTGACAACACCACGCAGCTTGGTGTCGTTGGCAAACTTGCTGAGGGTGCACTCTATCCCACTGTCCACACCGACAAAGATGTTGAACAAGGCCAGTCCAAACACCGACCCCTGAGGAATGCCACACGTCATTGGTCTCCACTTGGACATTGAGCTGTTGACCGCAACCCAAACAAAGGATGTGGAAGTTGGACTGATTATGAGATGACCAACTGAGACACTTTGGGACAATTTGCTTGTATGACAAATCCTCTGTCTTTTTGGCCTTCAAGAGCATCAGCTCTGTAGGAATGGTATTTGTCAGGGTGCTTTCAGCACAGTTGAGCCCAGTTCCGAGGAGACCTGTGGCCATTTCAGTAAGATAATTTGTGTGTGAGTCAGGCACGGGGCAATATGGGGCTGCAGCCTTTTTCTGCCTTCTGGGAGGCTACCTGTGCTGTCCCAGAAACATGGTGGTTGATACGTGGGAAAAAGCATTTTGTTCATGTTAGATCACTTTGATTTTTTTTTCTCTATGGCTTATAAAGAATAATCTCTTTTATAAATTTTATAAACAAAATTCTGCATGAATAACACTTCTGTTTAACACATTGATCCAAACAGCAGCAACAGCCAGGTGGCGATGGGCCGTACGATGGCTGTTGGAGGAAAAATGTGTGCGGTGCAAATTGATGCATCAGGAGGTAAGTGTGCTCACGTCAGGCTTTGAAGTTTCTTACAGCTTTGCAAGAATTCAGCAATGATCAGCCACTGCCAAAAAAAAAAAAAAAAAAAAAATCTGTAAATTAGCAGGGACACCATTGATTGCTTTCTCATCACTTGATTGGCATTTTCTGAATTTGGTGGAGGAATGATGTTTAAAGGAGGGAAAAGTACTTTTTGACCATAACTGTATGTGCAGAAATGAAGCTGTGAAGGTGTCTGGTTGATTTTACCAGCCTGTACCTTTTGTTTAGGAGCAGTTGCTGTATCTGTTATTATTTCAGGGATTTGCACTTGATACATACGCAATTCAACTGCAGAAGTAATTACACGGAGTCATGAAGGGGTTATAATTCATTGTAATGTTAAAAATGAGAAGCTATTAAAAAGTGCCCCATATTCAGGAGACAAACCAGAAAGTTCCTTTGTCTGTGAAGCAGATTTGATCGTGGTTTGAAAATACTCAAAGTAGGACCTTGCTCTGGCACTACTGTAGGCAACAGCAGCATGCAACAGCATTGAGCGTAGCCCCTGAGCTCGCTGCAAGTTCATTCCACTTTCTCTCCTGAAGCAAACAACAGATTTGGCATTGAAGTTGGTGGCTGGCAAGACAAGGCTGCAGAAACTCTTGGAATGAGACAAGGGACTGATTTTGAGTCTGTAAAACCTGAGCTTAGATGTGAAAAGCCCATCCTAATCCCTGCTCCAGCACTGGTCTTAGTTATTAAACAGAAGAGATGCTCTGCCAAACAGAAGACACAGACCCAGGCAGGCTGTTTCTGCGCCCATCCTCCACCTAGAAGAAAGGTGCAGGGCAGGTGGCGCTGGTGGCGATGTCCCCAGAGGGTTATTTCCAGCCCCTGAGGAGCAGCCTGGGAGGAAGGGTTGTCTGGAAAGATTTACAAGGGGACAAACCCTGCTTGCCTGGGCCAAGAGACTTCTGTGTTGTCCCTTCTCTGTCCAGAAATTGAGCTGGTGGCCACCAGCCCTGCCCCAATGGCACTGCATTGGTTTAGACCAGCTGTGGGTTGGTCTGCTCAGTATATTCATGTGAAAAGTGAGCAAAAATCTGGAGCCTTCAGCGTGGGAGATGAAGGGACTGGAAATCGAACCAGATGGGCATCGCCTGGGAGCAGGGGGAGGTGGGGAAAGGGATGCCCTGTGGTGAATGCTGGGCTTTGATTACTTTGAAGCCCTCTGGTTCGTGGTGATCTGCGGTGCTGCTGCCCTGCCCACGAGCTTGCTGCTGCTTCCCAGCGTATTCAAACACCTTGTACTAATGATCTTTCATTGCAAGCAGTAATGCAAATGTGTTCTCACCGCTGATATGAGAAATCTGCCGTTGACTCAGCTTTTGTTCTGGTTTGACAAGTGCTTTATAGCAGGCGATAACAGTCCCTGAAGCAGCTGAGACGCTCTTGTAGCGTTTTGTACCTCTGTCAGTGTAGCTGAGCTGACTCGTGACCCATTTTTAGGGCTGATGAGAATTCTTCCTTCGGTGTGTAGAAGCATTTCTGTGAGAGGTTTTAATGTGGCAACAACATCTTGTTTGATCCTTTGTCCTGGGCAGTGTCCCTCTGAGAGCAAGCCTCTCCTATGTTGGAGCTTACGCCCTCTTCCCAGCGGCACAGGCGTCCCCCAGCATCACATAGCAAAACCTCCTGTTGTTCCTGGTTATGGAAAAGACCCAAATGAATCTCAAAACGAAGCATAAATGCAGCAAACCTGACTTCTAGGAGTTTTGGACACTGCTCAGATGGCCATGAAATACATTGGACTTCTAAAGAGGTGAACATTAATAGCCACTCTCTCATCAGAAATACATTATAGCAGAGGGACTGCGGACAAATGCATTTTTTTTTTTATTTTTGCATTTTTTTTCTGGAATTGCATACACATTTCCTTGGCACCAAGGTAGTGCTAGGAGATAGCTCCTCAGAAAAAGAAAGATAGCTTTGCCATGTAACACATAGCTCGACGCTCAGGACAGGGACTAGCTACATTGATGGTACTTCCACTGTTCTGCAAGTGTCTTTTCCCAGCAATGAGAAGTACCAGAAAGAAATTTGCAACTGTTTAAAAATGTTACTCGAATGTATACATTTGATTTTGGGTCTTCTTCAGCACTGATAATATTTCTTTAATGATTGGTCCCATTAAAATTCCTGTATTGATTAATTTGCCAGGAAAATAGATTGGTGAATATTTCATATCATACAGTTTTATTGATCTTCTAGAAGCTGAGGGGATGGTGGCTTTCATCATCGGACAGCACATTAACACCTTAATTGATATATTCTGAAAGCTAATTAGAGGCCAGCTGGATTCCTTGTGGGAATAATATTTTTTTTTTTTGATGTTGACAAAGCGCTCCGAAGCACAAGTCATATGGTGTGATTTACCAGTGATTAAAACTTGGCTACAGACAGAGGCAACTTGAGGAAACTGCCAGGCGGCAGAGACTGGAAAGAGTGAAGACCTAGACATTGTAATTACTTTGTTCTCTGTCACATAGACATACATCTCCGTCTATCCATCAGAAGGTGAAATGTCTGGAGAACGGTTGCGGCAGTTTAATTATTCACTGTCAATCACCCTCTAACCAGCATGGCCGTGTGTGTGTGCCGTGTGTAGCCTAGTCTACAGACTCTTTGGAGAAGAGGTTATCGAGGTCACACAGATAAGCAGAGGTGAATCAGGAAACTTCAGCTCTTCCACCCGTGGTGTCTCACAGTGCAGCTTCTCTGTTAAGATCGTGTTTCTCACCTTATAAAATAAACCAGCTATTTTTTCCCATAACTCATGTATCCTGTCTCCCGTTCGTATGCTTCCCACTACTCACAGGGGAAAGAAAGAGGGAATGACATGGGGACCCTGTCCCCTCGAAAACCCTCTGGTGAGCACACAGGGTGCCTGGGATGGCTAGCTCAGATGTAGCCATCTGCATCTCATCAGAGGGATCCCACAACTGATTTTGTGCTATCTGATCTTTTATATATCTGCCTCCCAATTTGCTATGGAGCATTATCTTCCCAAATTGCCTGCAGTGCTTTGGATGTCTCTGGCAAAGAATTCCCCATGTATTTAGTTTACCACATTTGATTTTTTGTTTTATTTCTCTAGAAGTGAGGTGCTCATGATGACAAGGTTAAAAGGTTTCACTGAAAGTTGCGGGTGAGCTTTACCCACAGCATGTCCGTTCTCCTGCAAAGAGCCAAGTCAAGCAGCCTTGCCTTCTCCTTGTGTACTTCTGCTGGGTCTGCTCTCAGCCTCTCATCCACAGACCGAACAATTTTCTTTTTATTACTATTGAAGGCTGTGACTGTTTTTCAATTTTCTTTCATTTGTGGTAGGTACGAGCTCTATCTGCTTTTCTGTAATTGATTCCTGTTCTCATTTCTCTCCTCCTGCCTTCAAACAAGCTTTGCGCTCTGCAGAGCTCTGTCACCGTCTGCAGACGTTGGAGCTCTGCCTGTGCTGCAGCTGCCTCCAACCAGCTGCCCGCGCCTGCCTGTGTCATCCTGGCCGCTGCCCGTGCCTCCTCTCCTCACGTGGGACTCACTCGTGCCGTGAACTGCACTGACACTTGGTGGGACTTCTTCATTAGTTTTTATAGCACCGTGCCCTGCTCCTGTGCTGCTTTGTCTTCAAGAGCGGGCACACGGTTGGTGTGTGCTTGGGACAGGCTGAAATACTTGCAAGTGTCTCTGACACAGGATGACTTTCTCAGTTCCCAATCTGCTTACCTGCAGCAGGTAACTCCAGTTCCCCATGGTGGCATTCTGCATCTCTTAGTGCTCCAGGAAGGTCTCTCATCCAGGTTGAGGAGTGTCGTAGTTCAGCCCTAATCGGGACCAGACTACGCAGTCTCTCTCTCGCTCCCCTCACCCTCCAAGAGAATAGGAGGAGATAATATAAGGAAAACGGCTCGAGGTTTGAGATAAGGACAGGGAGAAATCCTTAAAGTTACCGTCACGGGCAAAACAGACTCGACTTGGGGAAAACTATTCATTTATTTCTAAAATTAGCAGGAGAACAAGACAGGGAACAAGATAACCTCCCCCCACCCCTCCCTCTTCCCGTGCTTAACATTATTTATACTACCTCCCGTCCCGAGCGGCACGGGGTGGGGAAAAGGGAATGGGGGTCGCGGTCAGTTCATCACGCGTTGTTTTACGCCGCAGTGTCATCGTCAGGGGAAGAACTCCTCGTATTCCTCCTCTGCTCCAGCGTGGGGTCCCTCCCACAGGCCGCAGTCCTTCGTGAAACTGCTCCGGCGTGGGTCATCTCTTCCACGGGGTGCAGTCCCTCTAGAACAGCTGTTCCAGCGGGCCCTCCACGGGCCACAGCCTCCTTCAGGCCTCCACTTGCTCCGGCATGGGGTCCTCCATGGGCTGCAGGTGGATCTCTGCCCCTCCATGGACCTCCATGGGCTGCAGGGGGACAACCCGCTCCACCATGGTCTTCACCACGAGTTGCAGAGGAATCTTGGCCAGGAGCCGCATTACTCCTCCCCCTCCTTCTTCACTGACCTTGGCGTCTGCAGCCGTTCCTTACAACAGGCTGGCAGACACCTCTCAGGATCCTTTTTACACCTTGTTCACTTCTCATCTCCTCTCCACTTCTTACAGCCAGGCCAGGCGGAGCCGGGCCCAGTCAGCTGCCCGGCGGGAGGCCAGAGGGTGAGGCCTGCAAGGCCCACGAGGCCTGTTCCTCCCCCGTCTCTGCCCTCCGCTCAGCTGCTTCACATCTCTCCTCTTTTTTTTTCTGTTTTCCCCTACTTAAATACGTTATCACAGAGGTGTTATCACGGGACATTCTGCTACCAATCGGCTCAGCTTTGGCCAGCAGCAGGTCCGCCCTAGGCCCGGCCGAGTCCACTGAACAAAGGGGAGCGACTTCTAGCAGTTTCCTACAGAAGCTACCACCTTAGGCCCCCCCTCACTAACAAAACCAGAACAAGGAGGCATCACAGAAAGTGCTCAGTAGCTCCTGCAAGCTTGGTTACCTTCCTATGAAAATAACTTATCTCCATTTCTGTGTTGCTTCTGCTGTAGCCTTCTTGATTTTGGCCCTCCAGGTCCCTTCAGGACCATGTGTCAGAGAAGGAGTCTGAAAGCTCAGCGTTGTCCTGCAGGGGACATTACTGACCACCAGCATCGGTCCCCTCCTCTGGCAGGTGGCTGCAGCATCCTCCCAAGACAATGCTTCTTACTTTCTGCAAATACTTGGCCTTTTCTCACTCTAGATGTAATCTTGTCTCCCTTGATGTTTGGGCCAACTACAAGAGCAGAGAAAATCTCCTCAATATTTACAGAAAGATTTTCTGTTTCTCTCCAGCTGCAAAAAGTCATCAAGAGAAGATTTTGTTTCTGTTAGTCTGGGCAAGGAATTTGTTTATGCAAATATATTCATGTTTTCCCCTGGCAATGCTCTCTTTTGGTTAGTCTTCATGAAGCCAATGTTATCCCTTTCCCAGTGACTTCCAATTTTATCACGAGCACAGTCTTGTAGCAATTGGTCTCCAACGTTGACTAGTTCTCCGTTTGGGCAACCTGCAGACTTTCCTTCTTCTCAGCCCAGAGCTGATGGCCCTTCTCAGCCTCAGCACAGGGATGACAGCTCCGCAGTTTTTTCCAAAGTCGTCTGAGACCTGCAGCTCCTCTTACACTGGTAGTTCCTGAGCTGGAGTATGGTACCAGTGGCTTCTCCAATGTACTCCATCCAGCCTGGCTGATAGGACTCGCAAGAAGCCTCTGCTGGAGGAGAACCTGGAGGTGAGTAGGGTCCCCAGCCAGCCCCAGCAAGGTGGCTGCAGGGGCTGTGGGGCTCTGTCCCTGGAGGGGCAGGCGTGACCGAACCAGGTGTGACCGAACCGTGCCTCCATCTTCCTTGCTGGGAATGCCTTGAGGGATTTCTGGTGCTCCATTGCCACTTGGCACCATTCTCTGGGGGCTGAAAGTCCGCTCACTAAAGTGTAAATCTTAATGGATCAGATGTTTATGGCTACAAATGAGCAAAACACAAATAAAATCTGGTGTAAAGAGAATGCATTTGTGAAAGTCTGCTTGGGATAAACGACGGGGCAGGCAGGTGATGCCGGAATAAGTCCTTTGACGCTCGCAGGTTTGCTGGTGTGATTGAAAGCCTGCAGAAGGTGCTGGCCAGGGAGTAGCTTCGGGCTTTCCAGGCTGGCTTCGTGCACTAGGTTGAACTGAAATGACTGTTAGAAACCTCAAAGAAGAGCCAGACTTAAATTCTTCACATCACAACAGGTAAAATTATACAGTAACTATGCTTGACAAAGCTTTAATATGCAGGCTGCATTTCTGTGTGTACTGGTGGAGTTTCAATGTGCTGCTCTCCACCTCCCCTGGGCTGTGGGTTTAACGGCAAATGGGTTGTGGCACGAGCGACTTGGAGAGCATGAGCCTTGCTGGGGCCGCGGGAGCATGCAGGTACCTATGGGTTTGTTGCTTTTGGTGAGAGGTAGGAGCTAAAAGCCTGTCTGGATCCAGGCTTACCTCCTTACCCAGGATGAATGGAAGAGTTTCTCATATCTGATAAAGGCCTAGGATATGCTGTCTTGATTTAGGTGATAGGATATCACCCTCAATAATTCCAGTTATTACCTGTGCTCAAGGCATGGCAATTATGGACAGAAACACAAGCTCTCCAGTTTGATTTCTGGAGTGGTGTAAGTTGGGGTGGGGGGATGAAAGGGTTTGAGGGAGTAGTTGCAGGTACACACTTCATTGGGAAATGATTTTATTTCTTTTTTTTTTCTTTGGAATGGCACAGTGACCCTGTACCTGTTTTCTGTAAGAAGAGAGAGCGAAGCAGTTTTACTCATTACTTTCTCTCCTCTTTGAAGCTTTCAAGAGAAATGGCACTGGGGCAGCGTAGTAGATAGCACTGCCAACACATGTAACAGTGTCTTGGTCCTGGGGAAAGAAAACAAATGTCATAGAATCATAGAACAATTTGGCTTGGATGGGATCTTTAGAGGTCATCTAGTCCAATCTCCCTGCAAGGAGCAGGGACATCTCCAACCAGATCAGGTTGCTCAGAGCCCCATCCAACCTGGCCTTGAATGTTTCCAGGGATGGGGCATCCACCACCTCTCTGGGCAACCTGTTCCTGTGTTCCACCACCCTCAGTGTAAAAAATTTCTTCCTTATATCAAGTCTGAATCTACCTCCCTCTATTTTAAAATCATTACCCCTTGTCCTATCACAACAGGCCCTGCTAAAGAGTTTCTCCCCATCTTTCCTGTAGGCCCCCTTGAGGTACTGGAAGGCCACTATAAGGTTCCTCTGGAGCCTTCTCTTCTCCAGGCTGAACAGCCCCAACTCTCTCAGCCTGTCCTCACAGGAGAGGCGCTCCAGCCCTCTTATCATCTTCGTGGCCCTCCTCTGGGCCCACTCCAACAGCTCTATGTCCTTCTTATCCTGGGGCCTCCAGAGCTGGATGCAGTACTGCAGGTGGGGTCATGCTAGACCAGCACTGCCTGGATAGGATGTGAAGCTGAGGTCTCAAGGTCCTGTGACATGTGCTGTGGGGCTGTGTAACTGGTTCCTGTGGGTCCCCCTCACCTGCCCCAGTGAGCTGCCTTGACCTGGGTTTGCAAAGTTGTGGCTGGGATTTCTGCTTTGCATGTGCCCGTACTCTGTGCAGGGAGGTACCTCCTCAGGGACGTACCGTACCTGCAGCACGTCGGACCCGCTGCGTGCCTGAGAGCTGTGTGTGCCTGTTGCAGGCAGATGCAGTGGGGTGGCTGTATGACTCTGGACACTCAGTTCAGCTCAGCTTGGAGAGAGCTGAAGAGCATCTGCTTGCTGCAGAATGCTACTAGTTGGCGGCGTTTTTCTGCTCCAGATCATGAAAAGTTTCACCACCATCCTGGGGACACAGCAGCTGGCTGCGTTGGTTCTGCAGAGGCAACTGAAAATATTTCTACCACAGACAGGTTAGCTTTTTTTTAGTGTTTCTTTTACATCACTTTGGGATGATTTAAGGCTCTGGAGAGGGAAAGACGTTTTAATTTTGTAAGCATACAAGATGTCTAAAAGATATAAGAACTGATGCTCCTGACAGGGATGTGCCAGGAGTTTGGAAATAGTTACATGGTTCTGCAATGCTGCGTGCTCTATAAAACAGTCTTGAAATAATTATATTTGTTTTGTTTTCTTCCTCCCACTGATTATTTTCACACATATGTAAGAGAGTTTGAAAGTAACTTCTTTCTGTGCTTACTGTTGTGGAAGGAACCAGAGTCCACGACCACGATGTCGGTATTGGGGACCGGTTGTCAGTGCTATTTGAACAACAGACACTACAACTACTTTGGCATATTCCCAATGAACAGCAGTGGATTAATTACATTTTGAGCCCTGCGTCTTGGATATGGTTTTGTTCAGAGGAAGAGAAGACCTGGCATTGAACAGTTACTGCAATTCAATTCTAATTTGGATTTAAAAATACTTTGCACATTTTTAATGCTGTGTTTGAATAAGAGCAATAACTATGTATTCCAATGAAAATCCAATTTTTTTTTGCCCAGGGTATAAATGTCCAATATGAGATCCCAGAGTGAGGAATATGGTTTCCCTTGGACAGAGTATCTCAGTCTAAGTGTTGTATAACTCATACCCTGCTCCTGGTGTGGTGGCACAGAAACTGTTCCTTGTATATAGCTTTATATAACCGCTGTGTAGAACCTGCTATAGCCTAACTGCAGCAATTTAAAAAGCAATGACAATTTATTCCCAAGTGTGGTCCCTGATCAAAGTTGGAGTCTGCATTTTAGGTGTTAAATATTTATTCAAAGTGCATATCATACATTTCTGGTGCTGTGCAGGGAACTTATGATAAAGTACCGTTCCACGTTGAATACCAAAATGTCTTCTTTTTTTTCTTTTTTTTTTTTTTTAAAGCAAGGTAATTGAACATAAAATAGAATTAGACCAATCCTTTTACCAGTAAAACTTTAGCTATCTCTCCACTTCTGTTGCATAAGTGTGCAGGTCCAGCAGCTGTGGGAGGCCGGGTGTGTGTCTCCTCCCCACACTGGGTCTCTTGGTGCCTCTCTTGGGGGTACGCATTGTTGGTTGATAGCACTGTGGGTCTGTTCATTGCTCCTGGCCATGCCAGTGCTGTCTGCCTGCTTTGTCCGGTGAGGGTACCTTGATGCCCCAGACAAGGACAAGTGCTCCTTTGTGTGCCAGATAGAAACTGGGCAAGAAATAACCGGTACACAGGACTGTGATCTCAATGGGCAAAGTGAGCAGACATCTCTACCCTGTGTAGAGACAACGAGGGGTGAAGGGTGAGAGATAGGCACCCCCAATGGGAAACTTAAGCCACCTGTCCAAAGTAAGAGGGATGAATCTGGAGGTGTTTCGCTCTCCATTTGCTGCGGGTAGAGCCTGGACAAGCAGATGATTACATTTAGATAGCTGAAGTTAGCTGTGCTGAATTGGTCTAAGTGAGTGCCAAGGATGCACAGGACATCTGTTCAAAGGTGGAAAGAATAATCCAGGGCTTTTAGCATTAGATTATTTGTAGCTCAACATTCACCTGGAGGAAGATTGCCTTTTACTGATCCACCCATGGTACTTGTTACAGTGCTGACCCAATGTTCTGGCTGAGGTGAAGTTTTGCCTTCCCAGCAAAACTGGGAACAGTGTCTACTGATGTAGGTAATGTCTCTGGCAAAATTATTGGTTTTGGCAGAGGGACCCAATTTTCATAGTCATTCATAATTTTCTTTCTTCTGAGAGCCTTATTCTTTATCATTTCAACCAAATAATACTGAAATGTATTGCTTGCTTTGTATACCATGCAGTAACTCTTTCCTGAAAAAGCCCTTTGATTTACCCTTTTGTTCTTCTTACACCCATGACATTGAGTCAGGGAAACAGAACTACCTGACTTTGTGGTCAATAAATGACCAGTTAGCTATATGATGAAAAATCAAAGAACTGGTAACTACTGTTTCATATGCTTGTGAAAAAAAATCACAGAATTTAGGTTAGAAGGGGCCTCTGGAGGTCATCTAGTCCCACAACCTTCTTGAAGTGATTCCAGTTAGGTTAGGTTTCCCAGTCCAGTTGAGTTTCAAACATCTCCAAGGATGGAGATTGCACAGCCTCACTGGGCAACCTGTTCTAGGAATGACAGGAGGCAAAAACATATGTACACAGAGGTGGGAAACACCTTGTAACAATGGGACAGGACCAGCAGTGCAGTGGGCAGTGACCTCAGCTCTCCAGCTTAGCTGGAGAATAATAGTCACCAGAAATATTTTGCATATCTTGTTCCCAGTGACACAAACTGCTCCATTTAATCCAGGAGCATTTCTATATGCTACTGAACTAAACAGGAAGGCATGTAAATTTCTAAGTTTTAGGCAGCCTTATTTAGAACTGAACTTCAAACATTTAACAGCTGCATAGTCTCTTTTTAAATAGAGGTCTCGTGTTTGCAGGACTAAGGGTGAGGGTCATGCTCTGTATCTGATGAAATTAGTGCCAGCTCTGACTCCGAGGATCAAAGCCTGAATGAGTATATAAAAGTAATTTATCATAACAAGAGTGAAGCATCATCTTCTTTCTTACGTAGCAGAGGTTAGGACAGAAACTCATTGACCTTGTCCAGGTGGAGAACTGGGGCACATTGAGATTCTGATCACTGTCATGTTTTTGGAAATTGAAAGAAAATCCCTTGAAATGACATTGGAGCAGAGCAGCAATAAACAACCTGAGAATGAAGCCCATAATCTCTTTGTCCCTGTGCTGTACATGTTTTCTCTGTAGCCTAATTTAAGAACAAAATCTTAATTTGTTTGAGAAAACCAAAGTAGCTGCTGTAGTTAATTTATTTGGGGACACAAATGCTGATGAGCTGGAGGAGGATGTTATCTCTGTCCTTTTACAAGGAGATGGATAACACTGTGATGTATGCAAGAGACAAACTGTGGCACATCATAAGTTAGGAATAAGATGGCTCTTTTGATTCCAGCTCTCTGAGGCAGCTCTCTGAGGGTGACTGAGATGCAGGGAGCCATGGGAACTGAAGATTACAGGTACTTTCATCCATACATTCCCACTGCATCTGCTTGCAACATTAACCACCACTCTGCATCTTCAGAGCAGAGCTGCCAGGACTGGGCATCCATCCTGGTTACTGGAAACACACTTATTTCTGTGCCCAGAACCAGCACCACTCACCCCCTCAACCCTCTTCTGAGTAGATCTCCATTGTGCAGCAGCATCTTTGGTTTAATTTTAATTTAAATATATGCCCTGAGGACACTGTGTTAACCCATACCGAGATGGCAGTGAGTCATAAATGCTGTTACTTTGTCTTGGATGTCTTTCGACAGGATGGCTGTAGTTCACTTAACCATTTTATTCTATAGCTGACTTTATGCACAAGGACCTAATTGATTTCTTTCCCCACTTTTTGGACACAGTGATGCCCAGGTTTTTAGAGAATTACTGCAAAGGTGGAAATGTGGCCTGCTTTGGTGAGCCAGGCTGCCTGGATGATGGCACAAAGGGCATGGATGACGCAGAGTTTACTTGAAGGTTTCTCTTTCAGAAGCAGGGAAAAAAAACTTCCATGGATGCTCAGCTTGCATCTTGTCAGCATCTGCTTGCCCTGTTATGGTCTTTTTGTTTTGTGTTAGTGCTCTGCCCTGGTGTTCTTTGGGCATTAAAAGAGTAGAAGGGTCCAAGGTCATAAGCATATTGCACTAAAAAAATACATTAGGCGATGGGTGGAGTGCTGCTGGGGCTTAATATAGCCCTTTACTGGGTGGGTGGCTAAACAGAAATAATCAGTCATTTAGGAAAAATAGTGTCAAAGACTGTTTCTGAAGAAGTATTGCCAGAGTAGTATTCTTGTCAGGTGTTAGGTGCCTCATGTTGAGAAAAGCCCTGCTCCAGTAAGCCAAGGGAAGATCAGCAAGTACCTGAGCTGCCTGAGCATCACTTCTGGTTTTGCTTGAGACCTCTACATCCCAAGTTACTACCACCCCTCATGGACCCAGGCTGGGTTTGAATGCCCTCCTCTGTGATTAGCAGTGTCTGAGTGGTGGTGGTACTTGTGGAGTTGTGCTTCTGAGCTTATGGGAAATCTCTCAGAGCTGCCCTCGTGTGAAAGCTAGGTATTATTTATCACTTAGCTGTGATCTCTTCTTTGTAGGTAGTTGGGCATGTGTATGTCTGTAAATAATGCAAAGAGGATTTGGCCTTTACTATCTGTCGGCTCTTTTGCTCAAGCCTCTACGCACATATGAATGTATTTCCTATCACATGCAATAGATAGTTCCTGAGGCTGCACAAATGTAATGGACTCATGCCACAGACTTGGGGCCTGGTTAATCTCACTGCACCATTGCCTCGGTGCTTCAGATGAGTTTCAGTGGCAGCCTTCCCTGGCACATAGGAGGGCTGTCAAATGTCCATGTGGCTCCTCAGCCTGGCCTGCTGTCTTCTCTGAGCAAAGCCTGAGGGCCAGGGCCAAGGGGAAATGGGGGAAGACTGCAATGCTGGTGTTGCCCCTCTTGTTGCGTTAATTAAACATCTGGGTAAAAAATATCTGAAGTGTCTCAGTGACCTGGGTAAATAGCTGTCTGCCAGAGGTATCTTGAAAATTGCCTTTGTAAATAGGACTCAGGAGTCTTAGCTAAAGGGACATCTTTGAAAGTGTCATCCTTCATGTTTAATGAACAAGAAATCAATACAACAGGACCAATCGTACCATTGGAAGGAAGAATAACCTGAATAGAGAGTTGAAAGGATTGTCTACCTCACCATCACACTGGGCAATGCCATTCCTTTTCTGGTTCCAGTTTACCCCCTGTTCTCTGTCCAGGCTGTGTCTAAGCTGTGAATTCTTAAAGACTGAAGTTAGGTTTTATGTATTTGTTTGATGAGGGCCTTGCTCAGCAGGGCACACACTTCGGCTGAGGTTTCCAGATGCTATGGTTGTAAGGTTCTCTCTTCATCTTCCAGTTGCTGACACACACTCTAATTTTTCTATATAAGCACCAAAAAGACGGTAGTGGTTACTCTTATTCTCTGCCTTACATGGAGAGGAAACCTGTCACCTGTTCATTTAGCTGGATTTACAATATCGCAAAGACTGTGCATGTGGAGGAGATGACAGTTGTTTGACAAAAGGCCCAGCAATTAAATCCCCCACATTGCACCCTCTGCTTCAGATAAAATATATTAGCCTGCCAGGAAGCATAAAACAGCAAACTGCATGATTACACAGTTAATTGTAGCTAATAACCAGAGAAATGGATAAGCCTTTTGCATAGGATCAGCCACTGGCTGCCTTGCTTATTTTCTTCCTGATGAAAAAAGAAAAAGTAGGAAAAATGTTGTCCTCTAACCTGTGGTCCAATATTTGCTCTCAGCCCATTGGATAGCATATTGCATCATATCAAAAAGAGCACTGGGTTGGGACTGGGCATCCCATGCTCTAGGCTTCAGTAGGAAATAATCCTGCAAAGCTCCCTTTGTTCCTGCCTATCAAGAGAAGAGAAATTATCACAAAATGCCTTTTTTTCTCCCCCTTCTCAATTATTTTAAAACACCTCGACACTAAGCCAGATCACATCTCGCATAGTATAAATGGAGCACATGGGCTCCAGGAAAGGAATTGTCCCAGAAATTATCCTCCTTATGATCAAAAGTCCAGCAGAGGAGGGTGAAAATTCTCTATGTATTAAAAACACATTGAAAAGCAGAGCTGCAGAAATATTTAAAGTCCATTGTACTGCAATGTCTCCTTATCTATTAGATACAATTTAACTGTAGCTCATCAGCTTGCTTTAGCTCTGCAGTGAATCCTTTTTGTCATTCTAACATCTGTAAATAATGAAGGCTATCTATTAGCAAAGTATCAAAGGTCTTTTTAAACTCACCTCATAAAGGAGTCCTGCAGGCTACCATTTGGAAAGAGCTTGGGCTGCTGTATCTCATTTGAGCCCTAATGTGGTAAAATTAGGAGCTACGAGATGTGAATCTTAAGTTCAATCTCTATGTTGGCACAAATCAGACAATGAAAGCATCTGTCTGATTAGGCAGTTAAAGAAGAAGAGGTGACTCAAATATCTTTGCCATTTCAATAACTCCTGAGAGATTAGGGGCCCTGTGAAGACCATGTCAAACTCCCTTTTACTTTAGTACACCTCCATTTGGCTGAAACGCTGTGAAGGCGGTTGTAACTCGAGGAGCCTTGGGTGCGTTCCAGTGTCACACCGAGACTTTAAAACAGTTGAGGGATTAAGAGTGATCGACTAGTCCCCTGAGTAATTGGGTTTTATACCCCATCTTTCTGATTGCCAGTCCCACTAGGCTTCTCCTGTCTGGTGCAATGTGTTTTGTAGGCTGGCAAATCCTCTGAGTAAGTCAGAAGTGCTGCTCAACCAGAAGAGTGAACTGAAGCGCAGGGTCTTGTTTGGAAGTGCTGAGCAGGGGGTGCAAGTTTCACCTCCAGTTTCTCCTATTCCACCCTTTCAGTAAAATCAGATACCCTGTTGTGAATGCCTTTATCAGAGCCCTTAGCCGGCACAGTAGGGGACAGGAACGTCCCCGCAGGCTGTGGTCTCGGCTCCCACTACAGCTGCAGGAACCATGCGCTTTGCTAAAAAGTCCCCTGTACTGCAGGGAAGCTGTTTCGTATGTCGAATGCGTATGCAAAGGAGATCATCCCTGGCTCTCTGTTAGCAACGGTGCTGAACACGCTGCGCACGCGCTCAGTGCCACTCAGACTGGCCGTTCAAATCTGGCCATCCCCTTGAGAAGGACAACATGCTGGTAGCAAGCAAAGTAAAACCAGAAAGTGCTTTGCAAAGGAGATCCCTAGCTTGCTTTAAAAATGTTTCTCTCTTTATTTCTCTGTGTTGCATTGAGTTATTCCCGATGACTGGAAGAGGGGGAACATAACCCCAATTTTTAAAAAGGGGAATAAGGAAGACCCAGGTAACTACAGGCTGGTCAGCCTCACCTCTGTGCCTGGCAAGGTCATGGAGCAGATTCTCCTGGAAACCATGCTAAGGCACATGGAGAGCAAGGAGGTGGTTGGTGACAGCCAACATGGCTTCACCAAGGGCAGATCGTGCCTGACCAATTTGGTGGCCTTCTATGACGGGGTGACGGCATCGGTGGACAAGGGACGAGCAACTGACATCATCTACCTGGACTTGTGCAAAGCTTTTGACACTGTCCCGCACGACATCCTTCTCTCTAAACTAGAGAGACATGGGTTTGATGGACGGACCACTCGGTGGATAAGGAGTTGGCTGGATGGCCGCACTCAGAGAGTGGTGGTCAACGGCTCGATGTCCAGGTGGAGACCGGTCACGAGTGGCGTCCCTCAGGGGTCCGTGCGGGGCCCGGCCCTGTTCAACATCTTTGTTGGCGACATGGACAGTGGGATAGAGTGCACCCTCAGCAAGTTCGCCGATGACACCAAGTTGTGTAGTGCGGTCGACATGCTGGAAGGGAGGGATGCCATCCAGAGGGACCTTGACAGGCTGGAAAGGTGGGCCTGTGCCAACCTCATGAAGTTCAACCAGGCCAAGTGCAAGGTCCTGCACCTGGGTCATGGCAATCCCAGGCACAAGTACAGGCTGGGCGGGGAATGGATTGAGAGCAGCCCTGAGGAGAAGGACTTGGGAGTGCTGGTGGATGAGAAGCTCAGCATGAGCAGGCAATGCGCCCTTGCGGCCCAGAAGGCCAACCGCATCCTGGGCTGCATCAAGAGGAGCGTGGCCAGCAGGTGGAGGGAGGTGATTCTCCCCCTCTACTCTGCCCTGGTGAGACCCCACCTGGAGTACTGTGTCCAGTTCTGGAGCCCCCAGCACAAGAAGGACATGGACCAGTTGGAGAAGGTCCAGAGGAGGGCAACGAAGATGATAAAAGGGCTGGAGCACCTCTCTTATGAGGACAGGCTGAGAGAGTTGGGGCTGTTCAGCCTGGAGAAGAGGAGGCTCCGGGGAGACCTGATAGTGGTCTTCCAGTACCTCAAGGGGGCCTACAAGAAAGATGGGGAGAGGCTGTTTAGTAGGGCCTGTTGCGATAGGATGAGAGGTAATGGTTTTAAAATAGAGGGGGGTAGATTTAGATTAGAAATTAGGGAAAAATTTTTTACGTTGCGGGTTATAGAACACTGGAACAGGTTGCCCAGAAAGGTGGTGGAGGCCCCATCTCTGGAAGCGTTCAAGGCCAGGCTGGATGAGGCTCTGAGCAACCTGACCTAGTCAGGGATGTCCCTGCTCCTTGCAGGGGGGTTGGACTAGATGACCTTTGAAGGTCCCTTCCAACCCTAACCATTCCATGATTCTATGATTCTATGATTTGTCCTGTTTTGGATATAGAATAAATTGCTCTTGTTCTCCTGCCTTACATTACATTGTAAACGTCTTGCTGAACAGGCTGAACAGATAAAGTGGGTTAAAAAAGCCATAAAATCCCCAACAAGTTTTTCAAGAAGCTCTTTTATGTTGTTTATGCTTGGCTGGGATGCATTACTGTGCTGGGTTATATTACTGTGCAAGTGTATTGTGCTCCTTGGACAGGGTTGAGTCAGTGCTGCTCCTCAACAGAGCTTTATACGAGATCGGCGGAGGCAGGTGTGCCTGGGCAGGGTCAATACTTTCATCCAGCTTGAATTCTGCTTTACTTGATTTTCTGGCAGTGCCGACAGCGTAGAGCAGGCAGATCTAGAGAACATCTGCAGCTCTCGAGTGAGGCCTGCAGTAGACTCAGCTGTAGACACTTGACTGCAGCTGAATTGAACAGACTGGATCACGTGGGGTGAAGAGAAACCAGAGATCACCTCTGAATGAAGGTGAGTGAAGGAAGAGGCATGAAACCTCTCAGAGACAAAGATCCTCAGTGGATGGGTGAAAAAAATAAACTTCTTGAAGTTGGGAGATTCAAAGTCAATGTAAGAGTGCTTTTTGTCCCAGTTAGATCCTAAATAAACACTCAAATGTTGGAATGATATTTTGTGAACCAAATTTAAAATCTCTCTGATGAGTTTTGTGTCCAGTGAAGTCCTCTTTTTGAACAAGGCTCCCGTGGGAAGTTATCTGCTGGCTTGGAATTTTCCCTTCAGACCTTTAGGAATCCCCATGAGGTACAAAAATGTATTCACAGTTTTTGTATTGGATATTGATTATCACTTTTTTTTTCTATAAATGCAAACATTCATAGTTTCAGTAAACGTTATAGCAACTACCCTAGCTTTTCAGTGAGAGTAATTCTGCTTGCACTGACTTAGAAATAACCAGTTGGCATGTTTTCATGTAAAAGTATTTAATTATTACAGAGTGTCCAGAAATATGAGAGAAGACAGTACTGAAGGCAGTACAGAAAAAAATAACTAAGGATTTAGTTAGATGACCTTTGAAGGTCCCTTCCAACCCTAACCATTCTATGATTCTATGATTCTATGAATCTATGATTCTATGATTTGTTACCACATATTTACTAGATTGCATGAAATAAATTGAATGAATAAAACTGAATGAATAGCTCCACAAACTCAGCTTAAATTCCACCTTACTGTGTGATTGTTAATCAGACCAGTATTTTCACTACCTATTTTGATACAGATGCTGTAATTCTTACTCTACAGAGTGTCTTCGTAAAGTTATCTGGAATGTTATCAAGTTTAGGATACATGAAATCAAGTTCATAGTCTGTTACTTAATTATAAAAAAAACCAAAAATGTGCTGGTCTCCTCATAGTGCAAATCAACAACTAAATAAATAAATAATAACAGCCAATTCCCTGTCCTAGAAAGCATATACTCTACTCTAGAGTTGTGAAAAGAGGTGAAAGCGTTACACACCATAGAAAGAAGACAAAGGAAGGCAAGTCTTATAATGAGAAGTAGGTATAGCTCCATGGTTCTGTTAAATATATAAATTTTTATAGGCTTAATCTCTTGGGGTGATGCAGAAGGGAGTGGATTTTGAGAAGGCATCTGACTGAGGAAAGATTATTAAGACTTTTTGTCTTTTGATTCTCCCAGTGTCAGTTCTTGGTATTATGATTGGTATGCTGATCCGTTTGTAGAAGATACTTTAGCTGAAGAATCAGCCTTCTGATTATCAGTGTTAGCCAGAAAGTCCTGTACTGTACATTTCTTGTTTGTCTGGTAGGTCTCCCAGTCTCTGAGCATCTCTACAGTAGATCCATCCATGGCTACAGCCTGCTCTGGGGCTCTTCCTGGGGAAATGAGACTTATCTGCCTCTGGCCAGCCAGCATGGACCTAATTAATCCTGTGTGAGCCGGATAACAAAGGTAACATTTCATTTTTCTGCAATTTTGGTGGGAAACAGAAGCAGATGAAAACCATGGTGGCAACTACTGGCCTGCCTTGGGCTATGTGACTAGTGAAGCCATTGGTGGCTATGCTAATTAACATGGGGGAAAAATAATTGTTAAAACAACTGGGTAGGAGGAGGGCAGCACACACAGTGTGCAACAGTGTGTAGAAGCTGAAGGCCAAGGGGAGGAGCCACAAAGTGTAGGAGCCAAGCTGTCATCCACAGCTCCACAAGTTGACTGGTCAGAGTGATGTCCTGTGCCCCAGGCCCTTCGTGCTGGACTGGGCTACATGAGGCTCAAGGGGCTGATGATCTGACACATGGGGTGTGTGACCTGTGAAACAGGAATGGCTGCCCAAAAAAGTACTTGTGCACCACTATGTGGAGTGTTTTTAGTCGCTATGTCTTGACAGTAGACTCCAGAGCTGCAGGTAAGAGGCCTGTCTCTCTGCAAGGCGTAGAGAAAGATTTAAGCACGGATGGAGGGCGGCAGCAGGAGGCAGCCTGCTGAACAGGCAGTAGCTATGCCAGTTAACGAAGGTCACTTCAGATGGGGATGTGTTTAAAATTATTTCCTTCTCTGGGACTCAGATCTTTTCTCAGAGCTAAGGGAAGCACCTTCATCAGTCTGGATTTACAGTTGGAAGCTTTTCCTGAAGGCTAGTACTGCCAAAACAAAGGAGCAGGGATCAAGCCTTTATTTTACAATCGAGTAGTTAGGATGAGAGATGCTCTTTCCGTCATGCAGGAGACCAAGGCCAAACTTCCCTTGCCTGAAGAAATTAAGTCCACTTCTCTTCATCATCAAATAAGGGATTTTTTTCCCCGTGCATTAAAAAAATCATGGGACGAGAGAGCATGCAAGTGAATGCCTGTGGCACTTGTGTTCTCACTTGAAAGATGTGAGTTCCAGCCTTGGCTATATGAACGGTTTATACGTGCAATGCAATGAGTGCTTAACATAAACCACCCGGAATATGCTCCTCTCAGCATGCCTGGCAGCTGGGCCCTTGTAGATAAGGCTTTTCCACTGGGAGATAGGGAATAGATTTGAATTAGGTTTAATTAAGTTTTACTTTCCCTTGTTTGGAGTAGCTTCACAGATCGAAAAAGGATTGTGGTGTTTTCTATTTAAAAAATCCTTATGCAGTTAAAAATTATGGGCAAAGTTTCATGTTTCTGTATTACGGCACTTACCTAGTGTACAATAAAAGCACACGCGTTCACGCAGTGCAGCAAGGACGGTATTCAGGGGACAGCCCACAGGAACACAGCAGTGTATCTGCTATAGCAGCTGTGGAACACGCAGATGGCATGGATTTTTATCGTTTTATTTTTCAGGTGTTACATATTTTTTCATTATATTTCTAATATACATAGATTCACCACTTCTCTGTAATGGAAGGTACAATTTTAATTCATTCTGTTTTACAACAGTGTTTTAGATTGCTGGGTTCCTTCCGCCTTATTTTGGATATAACAGTTACACTATTTTTATTTTTGTTTAATTACTCTGAGAAAATAACAAAATGTCTTTTAAGTCCTTTGAAAACGTCTCTTCAGTATTTTTTAAAAAAATATGTATTTCTGCTTGTAAGAAGAATTTTACAACGCATCAAATGCAATTAAAGTATTTGAGTTTAAAGAGAAGCAATTTCAGGATTTCTTCAATAATAAGTTAAGAACTCAATCTATCATTGTTTCTTTCATTTTGACAACCTTGTTTATGTTGATTAGCACTGTACCCTAGTCCATATGTGCTGCCACCAAAATTAATTTTAAGAGGAACTGTGGCTCAGTTCAGAAGACGATGCTCTCTCACCTCACTGAGGACTGGGAACGTGCTCCTTCACCAAGGAGCATCATGGCCAGAGAAGGAGCAGTGAGGAAGTGACCAAGCATGATCCCAGCCCGAATGCTCTGAAGATGTGCCAGCCCTCCCTTTTTAATATTTTGGTGTAGAAGTAGTCCTCTGTCTAAGCGAAGCCTCTTCTCTCTTTTCTGTCTACCAGTTCAGCAACACTGTGGGTGTCCCTGACTCAACAGGTTGCAAACCAGTGTCCTCCACTGACCGTCAGTCCTCCATGTGGCCACCACTCCCCAACTTTGTCTGCTGGGCATCCCTGCAGTGGTACCTTGGTACCTCTTGGCTCATTGCCATGCTGGGGCTAATTTTGAAGCTTACCTTTTGCAGAAGCCGCACCCATCTTGGTCTAGAAAATCCACAGGTGATTCCCAAGGCTCAGCTCTCCTCGTTGCTCAGTGTGTAGGTTTGCTTCCTAGAGATTTCCCCTTCTGTTTTAAGATGGAAGAAGTCCAGACGAGCTCTCATTTTCCCTCCCACCAGTAGGCTTGTGCCAGTTTTAGTTTGAAGCAAACGAAGCAGTTTTGTTCCTAAACACCCGTAAACACACTTCTTGACTGTCTTTGATGGCTTTCTCTGCTCAGCACTTGAAACTCTGTGACATGGGGAAAGGCTTGTTCAGCAATTTGTTGTCTTCTCTGATTATAACATCTGGGGCTATTATTTGAGGGCTGTTACATGAGCCAAAACACCACTTACCAAACAGGAGGTGAGATGAAGCAGAGACTGCCATCCCAGAGGAACCTACTGGACACCCCTTAACACTGATTTAATGTAGGGAAAAAAACCCAAACATTTTGAGTGGTTTGATTTTAGTTCAAGCAGAAGGATGAATTTGGAGCCATGATGAAGCCCACTAGGTCCAAGCGTCCCAGCTCCTGCAGATGTCCCTGTGAGGGGCCGAGCAGCCACTTGCACTGCCTGAACCCTGTGGTTCCTGTGGAGGCCGGCAGGCACTGCTCATTAGCCAACGTATATGTCATGTGAAGGGAAAAAAAAAGAGGAAGAAAGAAAATTGTAAATTTGAAGATCAAAGCCATTATTGAAATGTTTCATACATGTTGTCTCAAGGGCCCACAATCTGAGTCCTTGTAGCAGCTATGTGTTTGAGATGCATCGAGGTGGTCTGATGTTCACGTGAAATTATTTTGACAAGTCTAGACAGACGCAGGTGAGGAAAGTTAATGAAACAAAATCTCCTTCAATGAAATTAAGAAGCTTATTAACTCGGCAGCTTTTGGGAAATACTTCCAATCTAGATAGACACCTGACAAGAGCCCCATCAAATTTTCATAGATGCAATTAATTACTTTAATTTAGAAGCACTCAATTAGAAGCTTCCAATTAGGTTGCAACCTGTATCATTAAAGTGCTATTAACCCTCCAAACCACCACTACTGACATTAAAAATCTGACGAGGAATGAGTAAACAGCTTGATCTGAAGTGAAAGCTGCTTACCTAAGAGAAATCCTTTTGCCAGATGCCGATGTGCACACTTTTCTTTTTTTTTTTTCCTTCTAATGTAGATCATTTATATGCTGGCACACCACAGTGCTTTGCCCTGCTAGCAGGACCAGCCTGAGGTGACCTCACCTTGTGGGCTGGGGCTGCTGAGCCTTTTTGGGGCCCCGCTAGCCACTGGCTGGTGGGAAGCCTCTGCCAGGGCTCGTGTGGCCTTCCCTGCACAGCCCTGCGTCCTGCAGCACCACTGCACCCTTCCTGCCTCGCCAGCAACGTCCTTCCCAAGCCTCTCATCTTTTCAGAAACACTTGAAGCCTTGGGTACTTCCTATGAGCCCTCTTTTAAAAACACAAAGGTGACTCTGCAGGTAGAGGCTTTCCTCACTGTCGGTGTGTGGCTCAGCTGGTAAGCATGTGGCATGCTGCGTGTTCGGATTATTCAAAATCATTGTTATTTAATGGATTCCTGCTCTTTTCCTTGCATATAAACTGTGTAGAAACAAAGGCCTCAGCCCAAAGACTAACTGAGAGATGTATCTTCTGGAAGCTGGTGGAAGCGGTGGTCTTTTCTCAACTAAGGTAGAGAAAGTAAGTGTGCGCTTAGGGAACTGAAAATGCAGGATTAACAGATTGTTTAAATGCTTACTGTTAACCAGCTGTGTGAATACAGGGGAAGAGAGGAGTGGGCGAGAGTCCAGGTAAGTGGTGGATTGAACAAGACACCTCACTGGGATGTATTCTGCTGTTTCACGTCTAGGAGGCACTGACCATGTCTAAAACTCTGCTTATCGACCTGCGCAGGTCTTGTTGACCTCCATAGAAAGTGCAGGGATCACATGAAGCCTCTGGTGCAGCCAGAGTTTGACGACATGAATGTACGTAAGCTGACTGTTGGAAACCTAGATTGCTTGCCTGCCCTGCAAATCCATCGTGATGCCAATAGGATGGCTTTGCTGGACATAATTGGAGACAACTCCATACTTGAAACATGGTGCCATTAGTCGCTCAGGAATTGATGCAAGCTCTGCAGTTCATGCCCATGCTGAAATTTGCTCCTCTGAATATCAAAACTTACACTGTAACTTTGGGGAAGCTGTTGAATATATCTTCTAGTAGCTCTTTGAGGGTAACAGATCAATGAGTTTTGTTTCCATACACCTAGAGATAGCATTCTCAGCTCTGGATTAATGATCTATGAAATCCTGAGTTTAAATACATAGGTCATTTGTAATCTACAGGAGGGCAGAAAAGTGTCAACTCTCCCTAACAATTCTACTTTTTTTTTCATTCCTTCAACCTCAAACAACCAAAATAATTTTTTCTTTGAAAAACCTTTTGCTTCCAATCACGAGACTCTGTGTGTTGAGTTTCAGCTGTGATTGAATTTATACTACAGCCAAGTTATAAACCCTTGAAAATAGGATTTATAATGGAAATTCCAAGTGTAGCAGCCAGCTTGATACCACAATAGTACTATTAACATTCTTCAAACCCAATGTTCGGGATGAGTCATACTGATTTAATTCTTTATATAACCCTTTTCCTTTCTGTGGCACAGGCCTAGTCTTGTAATTTCTAGTCATTTGCCAGTGCATATGTGCCTTTAATTTTGGGGGACACGGGACACAGCTGATATTAGAGCTATGGAAATAAACTATGTTTCCAGCAATACAGCAGGGCCATGCCTTGTCCACTTATTTATTTGGGTAAAAGTCGAGTTTTGGGCAACTTTCACTAGTCTGCATTAACTTGATATTGTAGGTTTTACTCCTTTAACGTCTATGTGACCTTCTAGTTCTGGCCTCCTAGTTCTTAGATAATCATAATACATTTAAAAATACAAGACTACATAACATGTTTCAGGAGGCTCTGTCTGTTTTTTACCTGTTATTTGTAAAAGAGAGATGAAGAATAATTGGCATGATGTTCTGTCCCATGACGAATAGTGTGTGCACTGTCCTCAGCAGTGCTGTGTTGCTGTAAATGCATAAAGTGATCCTAAAAAGGGAAGCTGAATATCAAGGATGAGAACAAAGGTGATGAAGTCACTTTGCTTGTCCTGGTCCCTGCAGCAGAAGATCTGGATGACCTTGTTTGGACAGAATGTAAACATTCTGATTTGTAAGAATTATGAAGGTTTTGGAAGTCGTGGAAAATTCACGACTGAAGAAAACTTAGATTTTGTGCAAAAAGGGAGAAAGGAAGTGCCTGAAACAGCTAACAGTTTGGGAGGAGAAGGGCCAAACCAACCGGAGTGGAGTTGGTGGGTCAAAGAACGGCTCCAGTCCCCACATTCCCTAGTGGCAGACCCTTGCCTCCCACTTGCCTCTGCTGCCTTGTGCCAGGGAGAGAATGAAATATTTACCTGCATGTATAAAGAACTAATTGCTCAGGTGAGATTAAGAGACTGTCTGGAGCTGTTGGCTCTGCTCTCCTTGCCCCATCCCTCAGCTGAGGGCAAAGGGAAAGAGGAGGTGCTGATGGTAGGCCAAGCTGTTAGCAGCAGAGTAAAAGTACAGGGGATCTGGGCTTCCCTCTCCAAAAAAAACATTGATTTACAGTGACTTGCTGTTGGAAATGTAAATGGATGACAGTCTAGAGGAAATCTGGCAGTATGGGTCTAGAGTTCAGTCCTGCTGTAGCACAGTGAGGTCTCCCTATGACCTCTCACCACATCTGCTCTTCTCCTAGGTAGCAGAAGTCTTCTTGCAGCCCATACCTCCTTATCCTCCCATTAAGCAATTCATACAGGTGAAGCCTTCTGCTAATTACATCTGCACACCCGAACTTTTCCATCCGTGGTCTCACCAGCACCTGCGCCTGCATGTGCCTTGCAAATCCAAATCTAAGTCTCACTTTTGGCATGCTGTAAGCTGACAGCAAGCTGCCTTCGTATCCATTAACTGTGGAAGTAGCATCTGTCCTCAGTGGGGTTTGAGTGCGGCTTTTCAGGCCCTTAATTTCCACAGACTATTTCTCATGGATCAGTAAAAGCAACCATGTAAAGCAAGCCTTTTGTGAGTAAGCTTGTGTTTTCTTAAATGGGATCCTCTGCTGTAAATTTTTAGGGATCTGAAAACTGGAGAAGGTTGAAAGCCACTAGATCACTTCTGTAAATAGCCGGAGAATTCAATGTTCATATTCTCGCTGCCCCTTCAAAACTGAAGCATAACTGGCATTTCAACTCCTTTTGGAATTGAATGTCTTTTGACATAATCAATTGGGAGACTTTAATTTCTTTCTTTAATAGGTCATATTACCATAATTTAAATTAACATTCTCTCACAGTTTAAATATATTTCCAAATTTATCCCTGTGATCATTTCAACAACATTTTCAGATCTGAAGTGTCAAGCCCTCTGGGGAAAAGAGTCACTGGTACTAAAATTTTATTGATGCAGTAAGATTGACACTTGAATTTTTATTATATTCTGGTTTTACATGCTTCTGAGTACACATTTTTATCTGTTTTTTTGTTTGTTTAAGCTGGGACTCTGTGAGTGTATATACTGTTGCTTTTGTAATGATGAACATGAGAAAGACTTTGCCTTTTACTTAAAAAAAAAATCTTTCAGACTGCTGGAATGGCTCGTGATGTTAAGTTATGACTTGGCAGAGAAACAGTCACCACTGAGAAAGTAGGTTTACATATTTTTGGAAAATTTTTGAAAAGTATATGATTAATAAAGATTTTTAAGTCATCTTTCAAGTTTCTTGGGAATTTAGGAAAGGCTTAACCCCTCCCAGACAAGACTTCTCCATTTCCTAGGGGGACAAAATTTCTGCAGTTATCCTACCCACCTCTCTGCTTGCTTATTCCCACATCTATGATAAATTTTGAACCTCTTGGTTGCTCTTAGACAAACTTAGGGAGGGAGAGGCAGCTTGTGGGCCTCTGAGGAGCTCTGCAGAGATGGGGGAGTCCAGATCCAGGGCACCTCAGGTGAGATGTGGGCCGGGAGCATCTGTCACTCTCCCATGGGGTGGGGGGTGGCACACAGGCTCTGTGTAGGAGGAAAGATGTGGCTGCTGTGCATGGGGAAAGGACCTTGTGGACCAAAGCAAAGAACACTGGGGCTGGGACTGGTCTAACACAGGTGGTTAGGGGGACCTAGAGGTCTGTGTCATAGGTGGTGTCAGATAGTTTCTGGCAGGGACTACTGACTCCTGCCTGGTTCACTTCTGTTGAAATCTCCTGACTGAACTGGATGAATGACAAATAAAACAAGCCTGTCTTTAGGAGTCCTTGCCTAGCTGGATGTAGTCTTTGAATGGACAGAGTATTTTGGCTTTGTCAAGACTATGAAATGCCTTTTTCTTAGAAGGGAAACAATAAATACAGATTTTAACTATTATTTTCTGAGGATTAAAAGAAAGCACGTGAACATGCACTTGAACATGTGCATGAAAGCGGGGAGACCTTATAGCGGTCTTCCAGTACCTCAAGGGGTCCTACAGGAAAGATGCAGAGAAACTCTTCAGCAGGAACTGTTGTGATAGGACAAGGGCTAGTGGTTTTAAAATAGAGGGAGGTAGATTCAGATTAGACATTGGGAAAAATTTTTTTACAATGAGGGTGGTGGAACATTGGAACAGGTTGCCCAGAGAGAAGGTGGATGCCCCATCCCTGGAAACATTCAAGGCCAGGTTGGATGAGGCTCTGAGCTCTGATCTGGTTGGAGATGTCTGTGCTCCTTGTGGGGCGGGGGGGATGGGATGTGGACTAGATGACCTTTAAAGGTCCTTTCCAACTCTAACTATTCTATGATTCTACGATTCTAACATTAAAATTGCATAAGCTAAGTCTTCAACAGGAAGAGAACCAGAAGACTTCAGTGAACAGAAGGACCACATACCCCACCTTTACCCTCTCCCCATGAGGGCTTTGTGGAATGAGCTTACACAGATCCCCGTTTGTAGGTGTATTCACTGCACATCATATCCTTAAGTGATTTATTTTGGCTTACTGCTCTGGTGCAGCCATAGATGCTGTCTTGTAGTTGTGGGGAAAAGTTACTTTGCTCTATTTGTGATGAAGTCTGTATGACTGGAGATGGGGCTCAGGTTTAAGCAGGCATGTTTCACTGTGTGTGTTTGTGGTTTGGCAGATGTCCTAATGATTTGGAGACAGTATAAAGTTTTTGGAGAACCACAGTCTGGATGAACTGCTGTTCCATCCTTTTTCAGGAGAAGCCATCTTTCTCATTGAGTTTCATGCCAGCAAGCTGCCCTCCTGGCATCAGTCCCCTGGAGATTGCCACGGCATTGGGGGTCACTTCCTAGGGATGCAGAGGAGGAGCGATGGGGATTTCTCCTTCTCCCACCAGCGACCCTGTGCTGCCTTCCCTGGCTCCTCTCTGCCTGTGACTGTTACAGTGATGGCACCAGTGTTACTGCTGCTTATGGTCTCTCATATATCCTCCTTCAAGATTCTTGATTATAGCTACTTAAATATAATTACTGTGGATTTTATAGCACTCAGGGACAAGATTGAGGAGAATGAAAACCAGTGAAGCCAATGGCCCTTCCTCTGCTGTTCAGGGAAGATTTTAAGGTATTTCTTTTTAAGGATAATTTATGAAAACCCTGATCAGATTATGCAGCTGTTCCCTGCTATCTCAACATCACCCTCATGAGAACACTACCAGTAGGGCTTGCCAGTAAATTTCTGAAGATGTCTTAATAGTATTAGTCTTTCTGCATCTGGGGAAATATTTTCTGAAGTGAGCAAGTTTATATTTGTCCTAATGAAATTTCTGTTATTAATTTCAGGCTGTTTCTCCAACTTATCAAAACCATAACATACTCTTACACCATCCTGCTAAACATCTCTAATTACTTTCAACTTTCTATCACCACTTCTTTGTGGTTTCCAGCTTTAATAAACTCAACTGGAAGTCGTCTGACTGAACCGCCCTTTGCTTACTGCACTGAAAATTTTACTACCAACGATCTACAGTGGAAATTTATATTATTGAGAAAAGACAAAGAGAAGAGAAAAGAAACGAAACCACATATTCCATCAGCAAAGTCATGGCAGTTTGCTCGGAAGAAGAGGGAAGGCATGGAGGAGTCCAGCTGTGGCTGCTGTGGCCTGTATGAGGACACTGGGTTTCATTCAACACTGGCTGAGACGAAAGGGAAACTCCCTCTTACTTTAGCATGGACTGAATTGGGATCCTTTGGCAAGTAACCCTTTTCTATATAAGAAACACCAGAGAGACAAAGAGAGAAGAAATCTCAGCTGTACTGTGATCTTAAAGCTCTTAATTAAGATGTTTCTGGTGTGATCTCTAGGAAATGCTTATAATTTGTACAAAGAAAATTTGATTTTTTTTTTTTTTTTGTGATTACCAGCCTCATACAAGGCCAGCCCCCCCTGTTCTTCTTGGTTATTTGTGATATTACCTTCTTGGTAAAACAAGAAATGATGCCCACATCAGAGCTTGCCAGGAATGCAAGGAAATGTTATTCAAACCTCTCTGTAGTTTGTATAGGTCAGTCCTATGTTGGTCATGATGAAATGTGGTATGGAAAATCATATCCATGCAATGCAGAGGATACAGAGAGAAATAAGTACCGGGCCTGCATCTCACTAATATCTCTGTGTAAAGTGCAGCATTAGGGAAAGGCAGAGCTCGCAGCAGGGACATGGTCTCTCCAAGACAGCTCAGGTACCACACTTGGTATCTTATAGTGTTAACCCAACTCTGTTTTCAGAGTTCTCTGACTGACAGACCTGCAGTGGACATAGAAAAACTTCTGACAAATGAATCCTCTATCCTGCATGCTGCAGATGCTCTCTTTGGTTGATGGGGTTTCCCCTCCACCCAGATTTATGTAACAGCAAAGAAACCTGCTGTAGTGAGTGCAGGTTTCTGTGGAGGGAAGCTTATGGAGACAAAGGAATAACCTTTAGCAGGTACCTCTTTCTTATTAAATGTTATGATTTTTTTATTTATCACAGAAGTTGAAGAGAACTTGGTGTTTTTTTTTTCTCCACTGCCAAAGTTGTAATTTGAATTTCTGAGCTACTTGCAGGTCAGTAAGTTGTGTGTTACTACAGGCCTCTGCAGAGCAACCTGAGATGCACAGACCTGCAGAGGCACCGAGAGCCTGGAAAGCAGCAGAGGCTGGTACGCATCAACCTGCTGCCATTCTTTGAGAAGATGTGATTACGCAGGGACAAATTACCTTTGAAGAAAACAATCAACCCCAGGAATTTTTAAGCTGATTTTGTTTCAAAACTTGGCTACACACATGCATATGCTCACTGAAAAGAGAAGAATTCCTCCATCATTTCTGTCCCTACAGGCCAGGGCTTCTGGAGCAAAAATGGTGTCTAAAATAAACCCATACCGCATTAATCCTAGATTTTTTTTTTTTTGAGGAGATTAAACTATTTCTGATGTGTATACAGTAATAAGCCCTAGAAACAGCCAAGAGATTCCGTATGGCCAGCTGCTCCTCTGGGCTGAGCAAGTCACTACAAATAAGAAGTGATTTTGGCCAGGGAGAAGCTATTCTGAAAGAGGAGCTACTGACGTTATGGCGTTGACCTAATCTCCATACTTCTGTCTCCAGACCCTGTGCTGTCCTCTTTGTTACCATTCCCTGGTGATGACCCCTATTAACCTTCCCCAAACAAAAGTGCCAATACACTGGAGGACATCGTCAGGGTGGAAAAACTCTGGTTATGATATTGATGTTGGACAGTGGTGTCTGCACAAGTAAAAGTTTGGGTTGACTGTTCTTCCCAAAAGGAAGTGAAGGAATGGTCATAGCAACCCAGGAAGATGATTGTTTCCCTTGGGGGTAAGAATTGGTTAAGGACAGTTCTTACAGGTTGCTGCAGTGGCCTGAAAATTCACCGTCTTATGGGAAAAGTAAATGGAGTTACGCTGGCCGTGTTCAGCTGAAATAGAAAGAAGAGCAATGAGGAGGAAAACCAGAAAAGATAAGGTTGTGGTGGCTGGCACTGGAACTAGCTAAGTGACCTTTGCTTTGATGTTACAAGATGTGACTGAGGCCAAGCGAAAAAAGAAGATATTCCTACTTGTAACGCACACATAGGTACAGGGGTGTATCAAAGCACATAATGCTACTTGAGTTGTTTTGGACGCCCAGTTCCAGAGAGGTTGCTGCTTGACATGTGTTTGTCAGGAATGTGCCCTGGGCACAAAAGCAACACACAGGCCACAGGCCAGTAGTACCAAAAGCCCCTCATGTTCCAGACGGAAAAACTGGCATCACATCAGAGGCAGAGTGTCTCTGCTGTAGGGTCTCACTGGAGCATCCTGCAGACCACCAAGGCTGGCTGTACTGGAACAGCTCTGACACAGCCCTTGCTGGGTGAGAATCCTACAATACACCTCCCATGGATGAAAAGTGAGAGTCTGTGATCAGTAATGTTAAATGCTGACAAAAAAGCCACAGAAACTAAAGGAAAACCTAACTCTTCTGCTTTTAATACATTATTTAGGAATCTTGAGAAGTGCTGTCTTTCTTGTGATGAATACTGAAAGCCTTGCTGAATTTTTCCATGGAAGTTGAATTTGCAGTGATATTACAGCTTATTCCTTCACTGTGTCAGTGTGTGTCAATATCAGCTGGCTGTTTTTTAAAGGCCTCAGTGTAAAATCCCGGTACACCAATGCAGTGCTGCAGTGACAATGCTGTTCTTTGCATGTCATGGCCAATGAGAGAGGCATAGAAAGCAGTGCTGTCCACCTCATGTGTCAACATCTGGCCACGTGCTGCTGGAACAGCTCCAGGGCTTGCGGCATTCATCCTTGCAGGGCTTCTTTGCAGCAAAAGCACAGTCTCCCCTAAGAGACCAATTTGCCTGGTGGGAGCGACATCACTGTTTAAGGAAGTTTAGATGCAGCAGAGGGCTGCAGATTCTTTTAGATGTAACAGATTGAAGCCTTTTGTTAACAAAATCCTAGGTGATCGGCACTCCTGATTTCCCAGCAGGCAAAGTTGCAATGAACTGCTTGATGTTCAACAGATGTAACAGCCATCATCTCCTGTCGCACGTGTGTAGCCCTTCTGCTGGAGCAATCCCAGTCCCACCCCTGCTCAGGATTACTTCTCTTTCATTTGCAGCTGAAACTCTCTGTCAGCTTTTCAGTGTGTTACCCTAGAAAAAAAATATGCCAAAAGTGGCTTCTAATGTTGCTGGAAGAACTGGGGGTTTGTTAAAAGAAAAAAGCTGCTTGATCTGCTTGCACATCCCACCTGTTACAGAGTGAGCAGAGTAGAAAATGACTGACTTCTAGTGCTTGTTGTACTAAAAAAAAGTAGAAAAAACCACTGACAATTGCTGATACTTCCCTTGTGCCAGGCAATTCTTGGTAATGCTTCCTTGTGCATTAATATGCTCGTACGCTGAGTTTGTGAGAAAGACCTGACCAAGGTGTTATCAGTCCTTGCACAGATGCTCATCCGGTAAATCTGGTAAATGGAGTTATCTGGCTGTTAGGCCTGCTTGCTGTTACGCCTTCATGTTGGCCTTTATATATCCAGATTTTGAGAGAACACACTCTAGATCTTCCAGTCCAAACCAACTTCATCTAGTGCTAGCTTTGCAGATACAGTAGAGCTCATATAATACAGCAACTAAGATATTATTCTGCAATGTGGTTTTAGCTTTGCAGCAACATTTGCCACCTGTGCAATTAACACTGCAGTTGTTACTGGGAGGCAGCAGAAGGTGCTTTCTGCGGTTGAGACATTTCTAGTTGGTGAGGAGGGGCGGGTGCATGCCATTTTCAGCACAGGACTATGGCTGGGGCATCTCCAAGCTCACATCGGCCAGCAGCTCTGTAGAAGTGAGATTTGGGGCTGTAGTTAACATCTAAGTGTCTCTTAATGGCCAGCCAGACAACTGAAAGGGGCTGTAGCCACTATGGCCTCAAGCTCAGCTGGCTCTGCTGAGGACGACCTCAGTTCAAAAGCCCCTTTAATGGGCACATGTGAAGACTTTGAGGCCTGCAGCTGGCACTTTTTGGAACCCCTGTTCTTGGCTTTTTACATCTGGTTTTGGTTAGTCATACACACATTTGAAATAGATTGCAGCTTCTCTGTATGAAGCACAATCCTCTGCAGTCTTGGAAGTGTCCTGCGTGTTGTGCTGTCTTTGAAACAAGCTTGTTGGAGGTTTGGCAAATATTATATTATGTCATTCACTACTGTGCTGGATAATGTGAAGCTTAGCTGAATTACTTGGAAAAAAATGACAGTAATAATCAACTATCATCACACAGAGCTTTCCTGTGTTCAAATAAATCAGTTGCCAGACTCTGCGAGGAGTGTCACAAATTATCAGCAGCTCCTCGCCGTTCTCTCTCTGGCATTTTGAACAAATGCAGCAATTTCTAAACACATGTTCTATCTTCTGAGTTCATGTAGGGCCAGACAAGTATGCGTCTTCTTGTTTGGTTCTGGGTTTAAGTTTCAGGGGGTTTTGTGTTTTTCATTTTTGTGGGGTTTTTTTTTCCATTTCAAAATTCATAAGCATTGCAGGGAGCTGCTTGTTTTTGTGCAGCCTTGCCTGATGATACCTGTTTTCTTAGCAGTTTCGCTTGTACGATAATTCCCTCTTTCTCTCATGACTTTTGCTGGCTTTCTTATTTGCAGACACTAGCAATTGTTATAATATCATGTGTCCCTGTTCTCAAGCCCTCCTCTTCTTTAGCATTATGTGAGAAAGAATCTGTTACAAGCCTTTTTTTTTTTACTTTTTACTGGTGTTTTGTAACTATAAGATCATGTACTGAAGTTTTGCTAGTAGAGGAGTCAGATTTCTCCCAAGGATATTCCCAAGGGATGTGATTCCTGTTACAATCATTACTGTGCAGCTGCGCATGTGTTAATCAAAGTTCTGACTTCCAGGGTCAAAGGAAAATAATTCCTTTTTCGGTCTGAGTATGATATGCTCTCTTTCATTTGGATTTCTTCCCCACTGGAACACCTTCCTGCAGCAATTCTGCTCTAACCACTCCTTGTAAAGCAGGTCACTGAAGTGCTGTTTTTATGGTAAATTTGCTGTGAGGGTGACTGCCTCTTCTGTATCTGACACTGCTATTCCAGCTGTGTCCCTTTTCAGTTCTTTTGGGGAGTTAGTATTTTTAACCATTGTCACTTTCACTTGAGTTGGATTCCTTCATCTCCTAAAAGGTGACCAAAATTGCATTGCTACGTATTGATTTGCGATCTGCTGTAGTCTGCCTCTAGGTCATGCTGTCTGTAGTTTGGGAGGAGTGCTTCTAGGATTTATTGTGCTGCTTTCTGGTGCTGCCAGCTGCTGGAACATCACCAGGTGATCTTGCCTCTTGCCAAGCTTGTCAGAGTTTCAGGACTTCTTTTAGTATGGCCTCATGGAATAACTCGTGTGGAGGACACACCAAAGAGCCTCCACCATTAGCTCTGTCTTCCTAACAGATAGCTGGAAGTTGTTAACATGATGAGCTTTCTGTCCAGCCTGTCAGTTCTGATCTTTCTGGGATATTTCTGCATAGTTGCATGTAGCTTATGACCACCATTTTCCTTTTTCTCTGAGGTGGCCAGAGAGACCCACTCTCATAAGAGACAGCCTTTAGTTGCCTATACTGTATGTGCTGGATTTTCAGGTCCTTCAGAACCTTCTCCTCTACTGCTGGACACAATGCCACTTTTTGTGTCATGTGGTCTACCTGGTGCATATGTTTTGTGTTCCTGCACTGCTTGCTTCTGACTCAGCACTGCAGGTGGCTATTGCTCAGCTGTCTTTTTACTGGTTTTATCAGGTATGTGTTGTGATGGGTGCAAATGAACTCCATCCCCTGCTCTTTGGGTGTCACAACTTCTTTCTATTCTGCAAGGCTTTTTCTAATATTATATTTTCTCAGTATTTTTTGCTTATGTTCTTCTGAGTTTGCTGTCTTTAATACCTATCCTTCACCAAGTAGTTCCTACCTATGAAACACTATATTTTATTAAAAGCAATAGCTGGGTTACCTACTCTGGAGACCCTGCTCTGTAAATAACTTTGTTCTCCTGCCCATTAAACATTAAGCAGTCTGATCTTTCAGATCAGTCAGTTTCCTAAAGTCCTGTGAAAATCAGTTCAGTAGGAATAAGCTTAAGGTTGATCTGCAGGGGGGTTGGACAAGCACCTAAACAAGCTGGGGGGGGGTGGACGGGGGGTGGACGGGTGGACTAGATGATCTCCAGAGCTCCCTTCCAACCTCAGCCATTTTGTCATTCTGTTTTCTGAATTTTAACTTAATTGTAATTTACCCTGGTTTTATGGATAGGTAGGATCCATCCCATTTTTATACTGTGTTCATGCTTCAAAACAGGGAGAAAAGTGGCAGTCCAGCACTCAGGATTTATTGGCTGCATTCAACTCTCCCTAAAAGTAATGTTCCCTAAATTGTTAGCTTTTACCTTATCTGTAAGTAAACTGCATTATCACCCATTGGGAACCTGCCTATCAAAACATAAAGGCTACAGTGTTGTAAGAACCCACTGCACTTCCCTTACATCTGTAATTTATCTAACTCCTATGCATTCTTGTTTTTTTTTTCTCTAGAGCAGAAAATTTATGTTTGCTATAAAACCACTACTTGGTAGAGGAAAGAGCGAACATACTCATGAAAGTATTTGTTTACATATGCGAAAACTTGTGATCTGAAAAATGAATGCTGAGCATTCTTTTGTTCTTTCTTTTTGCAGGTCTCCACATCACTGACCCACTGGCTAGGATGTTAATTGAAAGGTTCGCAGACTGTTTTGTGAAATCCTTCACGCTGCTCTGCAGAGAGCAAAAGGCTTGTTTGGTAACCGCTGCCTCCTCTTTGGCTCAAACAAGTAGCTGTAATTTAAAGAGGACATCTGAAATTTTATTCCTGCAGTTGCCTTTCCCTGTAAGTGGTTTGTTTAGCTGCTGTAGGGAAGCTGTATGGCCAGGAAGACTTCTCTACAAGCCAATCATTTAGGCAATAACTTGTGCAACAAGAAAAAAAAAATCTGAAAAACAGAATCACCATAAATTATTTGTGATCTTGTATTTGTGTGTGTCAGCTGCTGGATGGTAGCAGCCTGTAAGCACATTCTCATCTCATGATATGTCAAGGTAAATGCCAGACCCCTTTTTCCTCCTTTGGTGGCAGCAACCACCCTCTGATACCTCCAGTTTGCTGAGGAGTGAGATGGACACAAAGGCACCTCCTCCAGATCAGATGGCATGTGGTAACTTGGTTCTTTTAGTTATACTTTCTGTGTGTCTCACAGGCAAAGTCTGAGAGGTGTCTGGTACATTATGTCTGCTCACAGCTCAGCTTGAAATGACCTTGTGCAAGCACTCCCACTTTTACCTCCCCAACACCAGCAGATCACTGCCAGCTCTTCATCAGGCTCCTGAGCTTCTGCTCCCTTCCCCTCCCAGCAAACAGACATGATATAAGCCAGCAGTGGTAAGGATGGGACTATCTGCAAGGTTTCCAGTGCTGGCGCAGAGCAAGTGTGAGTGTTGACAGAGGTAACTGGAGTACTGCAAGTTCATTTATTTGGGGTATCTTGTTTTGTTTTATTTTTCCCCAAAGGTGACATCTCCAGATGAACTGGAGCTGGTGGCCCCTGTGGCTGGGTTCACAGCTGGGACAGTTTACTAATTAGCCAACAGCTGGGATAGTTTACCCAAATTAGCAGTGGGCTATTCCATCCCATGTGAGATCATGCTCAGTATGTTAAGTGGGAACAGTGCTGATGGGGCAGGTTCTTCTGCCTGGGGGGGAGCTTGGCATCAGGATCCACTGAGAACAGATGTACTATAAAGTATGTGCTTAAGTATTTTTTGTTATTTTTTTTCTCTTCTCTTTTCCATCTCTGTTTTCTTTTCCTCTGTTGTTCTCCTAAACTTCTTTTATCTCAACACACAAGTTTTGCCTTCTTTTCTTTCCTGATTCTCCTCCCTGTCCCACTGTGGGGTGTGGTGAGGGGAGTGAGTGAGTGAGTGACTGTGTGGTATTTTAGCAGCTGAGCAGAGCTAAACCATGATAACCCTCCTTCTGTCACCCTGGGCTGTGCTGGCAGGCAGGGCATCTTCACTCTCCCCATGGGAAAGGTACATACTGCTGCCTGGCACAAGAACAACTTTAGCTGCTCCTTGTTTCACCATATCTTGTGTATTTAACAGCTTTTGCTGGTGTATAAGTTAAAGGCGGGTCTCTGGTGTCTGTGTACTCTGCGAGTGGAGACAACCATCAGCCTTCATCTCCACCCCTCGCAACGCAGTAATTGCTGATAGTGCTTCATTCTCATGGACTACTTGATTGACAAAGGACTATGTGGGGTTCCTTCTGCAGTAATGAACAGGGCTGTGGTTCTCTTCTGCTTTCATTCTCTGAGTCCTCAAATAATCAGAAAAGTACCCTAAAAGGCAAAGTATAAAGGGTTTTCATGCAGGGGGAACAGTGCTGCTGTTTTCAGCATGAACCCACTGTGAGGTTCCTGGGTGCTCATAAAGTATGTCTGTCTTCAGCTTTCATAGAAATAAGCAAAACTTTCCCTTAATGTGGTGTTTTTTTTTTCCCATAAAAAACACTGCCAAAACTAATGGCTTTCTATTTAAATTTAGATTTACTGATTTACTTCTTGGTTTTTGATAACAGATTGGAACCCAAACATGTTTTTAACTGTTGATACTCTGGTGTGGTTTTGAGTTAAGGGCTTTCCAATTTTTCAAACAAGATCTAAAAACACCAAAGGAAAATTGGAGGAAAAAAAAAAAATCCATGTATTTTGTCAACCACTTCAGGAAAGACCATTTCCCAGCTGTTCACCACAGAGCTACAAATAACTTGAAGCAGAGAACTGTATTGCAATACCTTAAACTCCATACGCAAACAACATAGAGCAAGGCTATGCCATGTGCTTCTCAATTTCAAAAAATATATAGCTATTAACAACTCTGCATACTTTTGGCCCCACTCCCAAAGAGCACATATGAACTTCTATTATCTGGAAATGTGTTTTTGCCTAAGGCTAGGATATAAATTATAAATAATTAAGATTTTTTAAAAGGTTTTGAATTGGCTTGAAAGTTTGGTAAATAATCTAGCTGCAGAGCTTTGTTAAGAATGCTCTATTTTTTTTCCTGTTCTTGTCCTGCACATGTCCTACATACTGATGCCTAAATCAGTTGAAGAGGTTCCCAAAGGAAGTAAAAGAATAGCATCTGCAATTCCATGAGTGAGAATACATCCATCGCAGACAACATATTCAGTTCTGTATATAGAGTTTTTAGGCTCTGATTTATTTGTAAGACTTTAGGAAGAAACTCAGTCATCATTTGTAGCTCAGTGATGATCTCTGGCTAATGCAACATGTGACTTAATAGAAGGAGGTAGATTCAGACTGGACATAAGGAAGACATTTTTTACACTGAGGGTGGTGGAACACAGGAACAGGTTGCCCAGAGACGTGGTGGATGCCCCATCCCTGGAAACATTCAAGGCCAGGTTGGACGGTGCTCTGAGCAACCTGATCTAGTTGGAGATGTCCTTGCTTGTTGCAGTGGGGTTGGACTAGATGACCTTTAAATGTCCCTTCCAATTCAAACCATTCTGTGATCTTACATTGACATAACCAAGCTAGCATTTCAGACATAAGGAGCAGCTATCTGTCCCAGTACAACATAAGCACAAGACTGTTTCTTAAGTGGGTTTAACAGCCCAGACTGAAAGCAGTTTGGTTTGACGTAGGTTGCTAATTTGAATGTACCTGCGCTATCTACCTATGTTATTCCTGCTGCAGGGTATCTATGGCTTGTGTTTAGCTAATAGAAAATTAATGGGTGGTGTCAAGCATTCCTCTTGATATCGAAGAAGATGGAGGGCTTTGCTATGGTGCATGACTGCAGATAAGATGAAGGACAAAGCAGAAATAATAAAAGTTGAGAAAAGGGCAGCAAGATGAATAAGAAATTTAAGACTTCAGAGGTTTTCCATCCAGAGAAACTTTTAAAAGATAATGAGAACTTCCAAAAAGAAAGGTTATGTATTGGACAAATGTACAATATTCATACCATCTTCAGAAAGAACTGAGTGACCTTGAGGACTGCAGTAATCAAAAGGGTTTGAAATTTAACAGTACAAAAGGAAAGGTCAGGTACCGGGTAACTAATAACAAAACCTTTATTACAAATTGAGATCTTATCAGTTGTAGATGACAGAGGAGGAAAAGCTTATGGAAGCACTGGTAGATCAGAGTGGCTGTAAGTATCCAAAATGATTTGTCTATGAAAAGACTGTTCAACTAGGCTAGCTATATGCAGTGGTGGTAGGAGAATATCAATGCTGTTATGTGAGGAATGCTAGAAATAGTGATCCCAGCACCATCATCCCAGGCTGCATTAGGAAAAGTGTTGCCAGCAGATCAAGGGAGGTGATCTTTCTCCCCTGCTCAGCCTTGGTGAGACACATCTGGAGTACTATGTCCAGTTTTGTGCTTCCCAGTACAAGAGAGACATGGACATACTGGAGTGAGTCCAACAAAGGGCCACAAAGATGAAGAAGGGACAGGAGCATCTGACATACGAGGAAAGGCTGAGAGAGCTGGGACTGTTCAGCCTGAAAATGAGAAGGCTCAGGGGAATCTCATCAATGTATATAATACCTGATGGGCTGAGTAAAGAAGATTGAGCCAGGCTTTTCTCAGTGGTGTGTTGTGATGGGACAAGAGGCAATGGGCACAAACTGAAACATGGGAAATTCCATTTAAACACGAGAAAAAACCTTTTTTTTACTGCGACAATGACTGAGCACTAAAACAGGTTTCCCAGAAAGGTTATGGAGTCTCTATCCTTGGAGATATTCAAAACCCAGCTGAGCATGGCTCTGAGCAATCTACTCTAGGTGACTGCTTTGAGCAGCGATTTGGGCTAGAGGATCTCCAGAAGGGCTTTCCCACCTCAGTTGGCCTGTGTTTGTGTGCTTTGTAGAAGATGGATTCAGGCTGTAGAGAGTGCCGAGAAGGGGTCACTGGGATGAGAAGGGCCCTAGAGTGCCAGTCCTTCTTGGAAGGCTCAAACTTCTATCTAAAAAATATATGCAGTGTAGGGAGGAGGAGGTGAGCAACACAGAGAGAGAACTGTTTATTGCAAAAGGCCACGGTCACATAATAACAGCTGGGGTTGTGTTTGTCATAAATAACTGGAAAGTTAAAGTCAAAAGGGTGATTTAGCCATCAGTCAAGAGTAATCACATTTGCTAACAAACTTCCACAGGGGAGGGACAAAACAAAAAAGTAGCAAAATCAATCTTCTTTTAAACAGCTGCTGGAAATAATTAGAAAAGAAATGCTATGATGCAATGCCTTCGTGAAGTCTGGGTACTTCCATCCAGAGCGGTCAATTATACAGGTGTCATTTGGATTACTCCACTTTCTGTCTCCTCATGGAACAAGTGAATGCTAAAAAGTAAAGTTGTTGATCTCTGCAATTCACATTTGTAAGGTATTACTAAGAAAAGATTGTCAGGAGTTAAAAAGAATGAGAAAACCCAAATGTGTAAGAACATCATCTGTAGTTAAACTGGCTGTGATTTAGACTCATTATAGAGACTTCAGCAAAATCAGTCATGGAAATAGTAACATCGCTGTCAAGATGGGACTAAACTGAGTGAGAGGTCTGGGGACGTTATTTTGAAAATACCAAACAACACGATTAAATCTGCTTCAAACTGGCTCTTTCTTATCTTTCTGTTAAGTCCCATTTAACACTCCAGAATAGGAGAGGAATGGTTTAGGTTCTTTCTTCAAATGCCTTGCCAAAAGTCTCTAACTTCAGCTCCAGAAAAGTGTGTTGGAAAGTGCTCTTTCAGTCTTTAGGATGAAAATTCCAGCTAAAATTCTTCTTGTCCCATCACTTTTGCTAAAGATGGAAATTAGCTATGGCATTTTTGAGTTCTGAATATCTATGATGTGAGAAGGATGTTATGAGGATAAGCTACAGTTTTTGTTCCTCTGTAATGTTGCCTGGCCCTAGAAAGGATTTTCTAGCACCACTTCGTACAAATTCCTTCAGACAACTCATGTCTGTCCCAAAGCTCCAACTCAAATGGACCAAACCACATCCTGATAACTCGTCCTTTGAGGATAATCTATACATCTATACTTCCACAATATGCAGGTTGTTCAAGCTATGTGGGCGATTGAACATGACAGAAATCCCATGAAATTGATAACAATTACATTTCACACAATTGTTAATGCCAATTAATTTCTTCACAATGGATAATTACTATAATTTATATTGAAACATCTGTGGGAAAATAGAAGGCAAAGTGAAGCACTGTAGAGCAACTTTGTAGAGCTGTAAAATAGATAAGTAGATAAATAGCTCCAGTCCCAGGTGCTTGAGTACCGAGCAATGCACAGGGAGTCTGCAGCATTGAGGACTTCTCCTTTGTGGTTTCTGGGTAGCAGATGTGTTGATTGTAGCCCTTGCTGAACAGTTCTCAGTGACAGGTTTGATGAGTACGATTGCTCTGGTTGATTTGACCACATGGTTTTGGCTCCTGTATTGTTGCTTGTGCACTTTTCTTTTTAGGTCAAGAAAATGTCTTAATGTGTCAGTGCTGCCTACTGTGCAGCCTTTTGGGTACCTGCTGAAGAAATATCCTCTGTCGCCTGAGTCCGGCTCAGCATCGCTGCAGCCCCTGGGTCACACAGCTGCCAGGGGACTGCTGAGACGGGCTCACCACTCCTGCTGAGGGCTGCTCTCCTTGCTCACCTGCACACAGGCACAGCTCAGTCCCCAGCATTTTGCAGCGAGGCTTTTGATATCAGGTCCCTCAGCTGAGTATGCTTGGACCACAAAAGAGCTTGTTGTTTCTTCCTGTCCTTTTGATGCATTCAGAGATACTCCTCAGCCAAACCCAGGAATAGCAACAGTGGCTTTTATTTCCTCTCAAATAGTCTGGGAAGGGCCTTTCACATCTGCAGTATCTCCAGCTGTTTTCTGCAGCATTTGTGCAAAGGCTGTTTGCAGGCAGCACACTGAATTGGGTGGGATGATGTCTGACATCAAGCCTCATCTCCCTTCCAGTTCATTTACCCTGTTGAACCCACCAGGGTGTGGTGCTGCCCCTGTCCAGATAACATTCGATTCCCATTGCAGCCGAGCTTCAGTCTTGCCCGTTTCTTTGGTGATTCAAACTTCTGATAGCAAGTTGCACTAAGCTCTGCATCACATTGCAAAAAGGAGATACACATGCGCAGTGTTAAAGGGCTTTTGCAAAGTGCTGAGGAGTAGCTCTGGATGTGTAGTAACTCACATCAGCCATGAAGCTGATGTCTCTTCGTATATTTGCAGGCCCACATACTGTCCAGTCATCGGTGCTTTATCATAGCTTTGTTTTCTACTGTCAGAAGCATTACATTGCAAATCTTCCAGCTTACCTAGCATGCGTGCCTGTAAATCTTCACTTATGAGGCTGCAAATTCTGTCAGTATCTCTGAAATCACTCAGTAGCTCATGCTGGGAGATGATGCAAGAAATGTCAGCTGGTCTGAGTGCAAATCGAACATAGGAGTGGATAGACAGAGACAGAAAAATTTGGCAATGTGGATTTTGCTGCAGGTAGATAACAGGCTTAAAACACAGCAGTTGAATACATTTGCCATCAGTTTTAGCTAATAAACCATCTGGAACATCTATTTGGCCATTCAGTCTGATGAAATTGCCTCCTGAGAGACAGGACCACTGAGAAATAGATCAGAGCTTCTGCTAGTTTAACAGTCCAGGAAAGCTGTGGTGGCTTCCACAGCGCTCACCACCTCATTGTCCAAAAGCAACAACCTCCTCATCCTCCCGGGGCACAAGGTGGCAGTGGCCCTTCCCACTCCACTGCTGCCTGCACAGCTCCTCATCTTGCCAGTGTGGACTGTGCTCCCTGCAGCCAAGCTGCTTCTGATCACCGTCCTCTTCCTAACGCCCTGCTTGTTGGTGTCACCCTGGCCCTGAACCCTTCAGTGATGAACCACAAGGAACAGGTCCCCAAAGATTTCAGAATTAACACAGCTTGGAGAACAGCCTGTAGCTCTCGTAGTTGGTGCTTGTTCCCTGATGTGATGTGGGGGTCCCTGTCCTCCCCAGTGCAAGACAAGGGTGGTTTCCAGCCCTGTGTGACCTGCGAGTGGTCATGGTTTGCTCTATCTGTCTCTCATCTGATAAAGCAGACATCACCTGAGACTTGCGCTTAAATGGATGGTAAACCAAATCAAACAATTATCTTTGCCCAAAAATTATTGCAGTTATAAAGCCATAGAAGGAGAAGAATTAAACTTGAATTTGACTTACCAGACCTTTTCAGTGCTCAAAGGTCTGCATGGAATCACTTTCATGTGCAAAATACCCTCTGTCTTCTGATGACAAGGGAAAGGCAGAACGAGTGCAGACAGATGATCATTAAGCTGGGAGTGTTCAAACCACGGTTCATTGCTTTTACTTGGGCTCTGTGATTGAGAGCTCTGATTTAAAAAGAAAAATCATAATGATTTTGTCATGTGCAGCAGTGATCACACTGAAACTATCTGCAGTTTTTGTAAGCTACCCAAAGGGATGCTGAATACCTGTACACTCCCTAACCAGCCTGCGAGTTTATGTGGCCCCATGTCCATGCTGCAGGAGGGGAAGGGTCTCAGTCTCTCCACTTGGATCCATCCGGGTGCTTGATCACCCTAATAAGTGTCTCAACAATGAAACTTAAATACCACTTTTTTTTTTGCTTTTGTTTTCAAGGAATACTGGAATACTGCAGAGCTAGTAGAAGAGATAGATTGAGAATAGAACAATTCAAATCAGTGTTTCCCATTTCCAAGGAGAAGGGCTTAATATACAGTCTTAAGATGCAAGGCTGCATCTTAATTCCTCCTGCTTAATTCCTCCTACAGGAATGGTTTTGCTCTATGCCCTGCCTGAGTCCTTTCAACGGGCAGCACTGCAGGGAAGTGGAGCCACTTGAGCTGAGGGTTGGGCTGCTTCTCCAGAGGAAAATCTTTGGTGTATTGATTGATCTAAGGGTGATGCTGGCAGCACTGCAGGTATGTAAAAGATAATATCCCTGTATTTCCAGTGGAGAATGGTAGGATTTATTGCAAGGGCTTGTTCTGACTGTGTCTGGGATCACGTGTGCAGCTTTGCATTCAGACTGGAAAAAGTCTGTGGAAGGGTTACTGTAGGGAACAGGAGAAGGAAAAGCATGTCATATCAGAAAATACTAAAGGAGCTTTTCTTGTTTAGCTTAGCTAAATGGAGGCTGGAGGGGAAAGAGCTGCTGTCTGTGAAAATGCCGGTGGGACGAATGGGAAAGCTCAGAAAAAAGCAAAAGTGGTACAAGAACTGAAGGTATATAAATGGGCCAGGAGCAAAAGGCTAGAAATGAGAAAGTGGCTCCTTATCGTTGCAGAGGTGAAATCCTGGAAGAGCCTTCCAACCAAAATACAGCGATTGCTTCCAAAACGGGCCTTGGATTGGCTATGAAATGGCTTTATACCTTGTGGTGTCAGTGGCCGACCTCTGTCACCAAGAGGTATATCAGTTAAAAGGGTTGTGCTGCCACAGTCTCCAGGGCTGTGTGTTGTGATTCCTCCTGGGAAGCACAATAGCAAAGCAGCATCCTGTGAATCATGTCATACCATGAAATATGACTTTAAATTTCACAGAGTAGAGATCTGCTGCAAAAGTCTTGTTTGTTCAAGGTTTGCTGTTCATTTCTTCCATTGTCTAGAGGAACTTAGATATGGGAATATTAATATTTTATGTCCATTCCCAGACAGGTCTTTTTTCACTCAGGTCTCTGCTAGCAGATGTTCCTTATCTCTTGCCTTCTAGAGGACTGCTGCTACCCTCCAGCTGTCCCTGTTTCCCTTCAATTAGGGATCCAGTAACAGTTACCTAAATAAAGAGAATTTTCTGTCACATCTTGTTGCGTTTTTTGAAATAATTTTATTGTCACTCAGACCTCAAAGATCCTCCACAGGGTAAATTTGGCTGGACTTGTGGATGATGGTCAACTCTAATGAAGGTGACCTTTCCTGTTCCCACCACCTCTAACATAATTTTAACCCCTATTTCTTATTTTCTCAAACCACAAAGCAGATCTGTCTGCCACATTTAGCTTCTTTCTGTTTCCAAAATTCCTGCTCTGATTATTAAGCTAGCAAGACATCCTCAGTGTTGTTTTAACTGTGGTACCTTACTTATGCTGATGGTACCATGGGTGAAAAGGAGCTTCCTGCTCCTTTCAAGTTAATGCTGGAACAATGAAGACTTTGTGTTGTTTATTTTCCTCTTCTTTTTTTTTTTTTTTTTTTGTTTTTGTTTGTGAGCAACCCAGACTTGAAGGTGGCAAAAATCTTCACATGCTCTGCTTTTTAATTCTGATAAATGCAGTTGAAAAAATATTTATATGTAAGAGAAAACACCCCAAAACTCATAGAGCCCTGCACAGTTCTATTTCAGTTCTCTTTTCAAGGCTTTGTCTGTAGCAGTTCTCCTCCCTAGCAGATCTATATTTTCTGAGTAAGACAAGAACATTGTCTTATGCCTGAGGCCTGACTGAAGTCAATGAAAGATTGTAAATTGACTGCAGTGGGTACTGGATCTAGGTGCCTCTTAGTTCTCAGGCAGGTTAAGAAACCTTAGTTAACAAGAAAGTATTTTTCTCAGTAGTGTATTATATTCTGAGTAATATTTTATCACATGCCTTTTGGGTTAAAAGGGCACTAGAAAATGGTCTGGAGGTAGGAGATTAGGTGAGGGCAGCTGATTGTCCAGTGTGAATGTAGACATGGTCTGTCCTCTTTTAATATCCCTACTAAAATGAATTTGGCATGCTTTGTTAGTAAGAAGTCAATTAAATAGTTTGTGCTTCACAGGAGGTTAAGTGCATGTAATTCCGACAAACCCAACCAGGGCTTGAAGTGTTAACGTACAATAACTGGGCCCATTCTGTAAAAATGATAATTCCTCATTGTAGCTGCGATATTCCTAATCCCTTCTTTCAGGCTGTTCCTTTACATACCCTGCTGTAATTGACAAAATTACATGTAATAAATTATGATGTTCTATAATTAGACAAGTAATCATCTTTAATTTTTCAGTGGACACTGGTCTGTGTCAAGCTTACTTCTGTGACAAGGCAAACTTCTTCATGTCTTAAATTTTTGTCCTGTCATAATCAATTGTATGAATGGGATCCTTCAACAAGAGTGTGGGACCTCTGTTTTCTCTGGCAGCCCCAGTGTCCACGTGCCCCTCTTCCTATTCCTAGGGTAAGCTGGGTGCTGAAGGACGCTCTCTTTTGCACAAGGCTGCTGGAGTTTGGAGTGTCCTGTGGGGAGGACTCAAGTAAGTCGACAGAGTATGCTGTTGAGCAAACTGCACTTGCTGTGGATTAGGAGTCAGTAGGGTGGAATCAAGGGGCATTTGGTTCGTGAAGCGCCTTCTATCTGTTTGATTTCACTGAACAAATGCAAGTCCTGTACACTTCCACAGCCTTATTTAGTTATTATGTGGAGCAAGAAAGTAGATTGAGTTTGTAGTAGTGGTAGAAGTGTTTTGTCTTTCAACGCAGAGAAAATTTAATCTTGTGAGTGGGAATGTTTAGATAGCTCAAATAAAAGGAAGACCAGATCTTGGCTGCACCTATTGACTGGTTTTGCTCTTGTTTAGCAAAGGATTTGGCACTTGGATGCCTCTCAAATGGTCAAGCAGAGAAGGGGTTTCTTTCTTTCCAGAGACAACTTGTGCAGTAAGTTTGTATGATGCTCAGCTATCCTTAGTGTTCCCTGTGGGTTGTCTCAGTCCTTTGTACCAGGCACTTCCAGTGTACACAGTGGCCCATCTCAGAAGTTAACGTAGCAATGGCCATGCTGTTTCAGGACAAAGTCCATCTTGCCCAGGACACTGTCTCCACCAAGAGCCAACAGCACATGCTTGGATGAAGAAGGTAAGAGTGATCATTGCCCTAGAGTAATACCTGCGTTCCCAGCACTCAGTGGTCCAGGGACTTTCTGGATAAGAGGTCCCATCCATACTGCTGTGTTTAATGGCCACGAATGGCTGATCTTCCTGCAATTTGTCTAAGTCTTCCTCAAATCTACTTAACTCTTCAGCCTCCACAATGTCCTGTGGCAGTGAATTCCAAACTGCTGTTATGAATATTGCAGAAAAAGGGTTTCATTTTGCTTTTTAAGCTAGTCAAGTGAGATGGGTTATGATTCGTAGCGCATACTTCACCACGATGAGGAGGTTGTGGCTGCAGAGTTTGCTGGCCTGGGGCAGAACCGCTGGCTAGCTAAGCCCCCTGACCACGGCAGCACAGTGCTGAGAGCTTACTAGCACTGTGCAGAGCTACATTTGGGGAGCCAGCCTGAAACAGTCTCTTTTCAGGCCTCTCCAGTGTCTACAGTCTCTCATTGTAGCAACTCACCCAGCATGAGCACCTCTGCCCACCAAGCTGGGTGCAGACATATCTGTTACTTCTCTCTTCCTTGTGAAAGGGATGGAGCAGCAAGCCAAGCTTCCCTGTGGTGTTAATGGGGAAAGAGTGATCAGGCGGATACTTGGTCTGAATGAGGTGAAATTAAGGTGGCTCGTAGGGAAAAATAGAAAAGAAATTATATAAGTGAGGGAGCAACTGAGAGTCTGTTTCTCTTTTGAAGCCAAATTCACTAAATGCGAGGCAAGATGAGCCCTTGGCTACTTCTTGATGTAGAACGGAACAAACCTCGTACATTTTTCTACCTGTTCTTAGCTAGAAGATTGTGATGTTTTTTTAGATGCAAGCATTGCTGCAGTGATCCAGGCTGTTCCCTACACGTCAACCTTTGCAATGCACTCTGCCTGGGGAAGGATGCAGCTGCTTCCCAATTCAGCTGTGCTTTCCTCAGGGAACTTGATAACATTTATGCTCTCAAGTCTTCCTGGCTTTCAGCTTAGTTCTGGATGCAGTTCATGGTGTTGATTTTAAATGTAAAATACTTTGCATCCTGGTGGTGAACCGGCTTCTTGCTGTCTGATGCTGTGGGAGCTATGGTAATTGACTTTAGGAATAGCTGGAACAGGGCTGGTATTTCTGGTGAGGATCTCTTGATCAAAATGTTCACTATTTTTTTGTCTTACCCTGAATGGCTTCTGTTATGTTTACTTTTGAATCTCATCTATTTTTCTGTGGCTTTTTTGGGAGACCTAGGGCCTATGTCTGTGTTAGGAAATGAAACATGCCTAGGACTGTGCCTGACAGAAGGTGGTCCACGGCATTAAATTCTCATCCCTCTAGCACAGAGTGGGCAGTTTCTGACTGTACTTCTTAGCCTTATTATCTCCTGTGCCTGGCCAGGGAATATTTGGGAGGCCCCTAGATAACCTGGAGCAAAACTGTGGCAGGAACCACAGTAACAATTTAACAGCCCAACTGACTTAGTTCCAGTGACTGGGAATGTTTCCGGGCGCTGCTTAATTTACCAATAGAAATGTAATAGGGATGACTGCTAATGATTAGGGTAAGATTTACAGAAGAACTAACTAACAATTTCAAGTTCTTGGTAAGGTTTTGCTGAAAACACTGGTATTTCTAATTATTGACTTGGAGACATTATGTTTTGCACAAATAGACAGCTTTGGGTAAAAGTAGTATGATTCCCCAGAGCAAGAACAGTGGTTCTTGGGCATTTACTCTGGGTGATGACAAAAGAGGTAGGAGAGGATTGTTTCAGGATGCTGATATGTCTGTGATATCCCACTGGTTGCTTGGCTGCACTGCATGGGGTCTGGCAAGGAATGCTGGAGCACTATGAGCCAGTTCAGAAGCCAGTTCAGAAGGGCTTGGGAGTCCCTGAAGCAAGAAGGAGCCAGGCTCTGTGAAGAAAGGTCCAGGTGACCCAGAGGAACTATTTCTGAAAGGGCAGCGAGGTAGAACCAGACTGTGTCTCCGTGGCATATAGCTGGTGTTATTTCTGAGAGCTTAAGTCAGTTAATCTAACACCTAGGCTGTCTGATCAGGACTGGATTTAACTGTCCAGGATAGAAAGTTCAGGAAAAACATGACATATAAAAAAAATCAGAGCTCAGGACAGATGCTCTTTCCCTTTATTTCAAGCATCCATCAGGAGTTTTTGTTGTTGTTGTTACTCTTTCATAAATCCTACCTGGAATTTTGTGCCCCAGTCAGGGAATATTTCCAGCTCCATTTAGATTTAGAAGGGGAAGGCTGAGGAAGCTCTGACTGTTGAGGGAATGGGGAAAGATGATATAGAAGCAGTTGTTTGGTTGTGCAGGTGTTTGGCAAAAGAGAGCTTTAAAGATTAAATTCTACTGGGAAATAGATAAGCAGCAAGCGCAACTCAATGCCTCATGCTCCTGACAGCGATCTCTGCCTCCCAGTAGCTTCGCATGCAGCAAATTGTATGGTAATAATTCCAAAGTTTCTTTAAAAAGGAAACTTTTCTAATGCTTTAAGGGCAAGAACTGACTTGTCTTGTGGGTTTCATTAGTAGCAAATACATTTTGGTTCTTCTGTAACATAAAGTAAATCCCAGAAATTTAGGTTAAAGCCTGACTTTTATTAATCCAGATGTTACCAAAAAATATTGACTACTGAATGCCTTTCTCTTCCCTAGCCTTGTAGCAGACTGAGGTATGCACTGTGTTTTAGGAAAGCCAGGATATCTCTCAAGATTTCATTAATTTGAGGTTTGCTTCATAAAAAAATATGAGACTGTCATGTGATCTTGAACACTATCATATTGAGCTTTCCCGAACCCTGGTGCACCATGCATTTCAAACACACATTTCTAAAAACCGCTACAGATTCATAAATTAGGAAAAACAAAGTTATGCTGAGCATGATCTTACTTTTGCTGCCTATAGGTCAGAAGAAAGAAGTTTTTAGGAAGAGCTAAAAAGGGTCATTCATCTTCTGTATATGCAGCAGCTCAATATTGTAGTAGGATAAAAAACACTTGAAAATCTCTAGACACAGCTTTAGGAGTTCCAGAGCATATTGGCAATTGAGATAATAACAATGATATTCTGTGATTGATGGCAGATTAGGGAAAGTCTTGATTGAGAATTGATGGGCCCCCATTAGTTTCTGTGCTGTGTTGTGTTGCATCTGGGACAGCCTCTGGGATTTGATTTGGCAGCTGGTCTGTGAGCCAGGACAGTCAGATGCAGCCTTAGATTTTTAGCTCTCTGGAAGTTACATCTGGTTGAGTGTGATCTGATTTTGTTTGTTTGTTTGTTTGTTTCTGTTTGGGTTTGGTTGTTTGTTTGGTTGGTTTTTGAGATTTTTTTTTTTTTCTCTGTAGTAGGGCTTATAGAGTTGTCGATCACAGTGTCCTGAAAATGCTTAGGAAATTATTTATTTTTCCTTTTCTTTTTGCTCCACTTACTCAGAGAAGATTGTCTGACCTGGTAAGAAATTCAAGAGAAGGTCATCTAAGGCCTGAATAAATAGAAATTCCTTATATTCAGGGAATGTTCCTCCTTCACCTATGTATTTATTGTAGGCTGTATGGATCATGCACTGCTTTACGTTACAGATTTACAAATCATATGTGGCACATGCACTGGTAACACTTAATATTATTTCTCCAGAAGATGCTCGAGTGTTTTTCAAAGATATGGTGACAGCAGTGACATGTAGCCAATTTTTGAATTAGTAACTGGGGCTGTACAAAAACACACAGCACAGTTTACAAAGCTCCAAAGGGAAAACTTTATTAGGCAGAATAAACGTACTCCTTTTGGAGTCTGAGGCCTGCCACTACCACAGAGTGATACAGCATCTTCAAGAAAGAGAAGAGTTTTGTTAGAACTTCAGTTTTACCTCTCATTTTGGAAAGAGGCACAGCTCCTCTCACAACATGAAAACTGCTGTGCTTTTTAAAGAAACTGGGTTTTAATTGCAGGTCTCAACCTGAATACACCCAGTGCTACTTAGCTTATCACATGCAGCAAGAATGCGGCCTGTGGGAGTAGAGCAGCAGGACTTGCATTGATTTCAAAGCTTCTCTGCACTAGAGTTAAAAACTTTGTAGGACACTGGGTGGTTGCCTATCAAAATTGATGTTTAACATTTCTTTTCCCAGCAGCATAAATAGAAGTCAAGGGGCGAGGGGGTTGTAATAGATCATTTTGTGCTAGGTTCTTGACTGCTTGGTTTTTCCTGTGCATTTTTAGCGCAGAACATTTTATAAAGGGGCAAGAAATTAGATAAACGTCACATAGCACTTCAGATAGCGTGTGGAGATTTGTATTCAAACTGTAGAAGTGATAGGTCAGAGACTGCTGTTTACAGCAGTGCTTGATTAGATGGAGAGACTTTTTTTTTTTTTTCCCAGAAATCATCCAACAAAATGGAGCTCTGTGGTACCGCCATCCCTTGAAGTGAGAACTCAGCCCTAATCCTTTCAGATCGAACTGACAGCAGTTTCCAAAATGTAGCCTTGCTAGTATGGTGCTTGTAAAGTTTTCTTCCTTTCATCTATTCAGTAAGCTTCAAATTTTCTTTTTTTCTGTAACTGGCATTTGATTCTGGGGCTTCAGCTTACACCAGACACAGCCTCCCAAACTCTGTGTCTTTAGTCCCCTATTGATGACTTGTAGCTATTGGACATCACTTGGAAATGTGACAGGAACCAGTCCCGCTTCTCAGCTAGACGAGATAAATGAGGCAGTGTTAATTAGCTATGGGCCATACTCGGGAGCACTCTGTGAACATTGCCTTTCTTCATACGCGTAGAAGTGGCAGGATACAGCCCTGCCTTGAGGGCAGGTTTTGAAGCCCGGTGTGGAGATTTAATCAGAGTTGTGGTTCAAGCCAGTGACAACTGTGCCCCTAAGCTTTCAAAACCTGCTCACTGCTCTGAAAAAAAAAAGTAATCTAGAAACATCTGACTCTGCAGTGAATAACAACAGAAATGTTTGGCACTTCTGAAGCGGTTAACATCTGCTCATATATTAGTTAATTAACTGAGCAATATTAATCTTTGGAGAAGCCTTATCTTTTGTCAGATGTAAAAAATAAAAGGAGATAGCACTGCTGACACAAGGGTTGCCTGGGCTGCGCACTAATCTTGTCATTTTAAATTAAAAATTTTTCCAGAAAGGAAGAGCTGCATTTTTAAGCCTCCCATTGACTTTGTTCTGTCTTGGCTAAGGGCCCAAGTGTGACTTGCCCACATTAGTCACACCCTGTCTCATTTTATATGAGGTTCAGTTTCTCTTCACTCCTTCTAAATGACTTATTTGAGGTAGCATTACAACCTGTTCCACATCACACAGATACGTATATATGTTGGCTTTGCGTATCTATATTTGACAAGCTGTCCCCTCAAATTGTTTAGAATTAGTTAAAAATGATGGGACTTCGTCAACTATTAGTCCTTGTAAGGTAAATGTCATTAACTCCTTTAGCACTAGTGTCTATGCAACTCTTCCAACAGTAAACATTTTTTTCTAACAACACTTCTGTCAGAAAGGGACAGTATATTGTCACCATCTTACTGACATGGAACTGAGATATACAAGGTAAATTTCAGCTCCCGATGCAAACACATACATTCAGATGTTGGCATGTCTGCAAGGTGTCTAAGCTCCTGTTATGGTTGGTGCACATCCACTCCATAGAGCCTGGAGAGGTGTTGTCTTCACCCTAAGGTAGATACCTAGTGGCTCCTCATTGAATCACAGAATGGTTGAGATCGAAGGAATCGCTAAAGGTCATCTGGTCCAACCCGCCTGCTCAAGTATCTCCAAGGATGGAGACTCCGCAACCCCCCATGGCAACCTGTGCCAGCGCTTGGTCACCCTCACAGTAAAAAATGTGTTTCCTTACTTGTAAGTAAGGACCTGTGTGAATCTGAAACTGACTCAGAGAAAGTGTGACAGGTCACATAGGACACTTCAGCCGGCACCTTCAGCTGCTTAGCACAGCACAATGCAGCAAAAATGGTCTGAGTGTAGAGCACCATTGTTGTTCTGGGCCAGCTCTGGAGGTTGGCTTTAGGAATTAGCTCGATCAAGGAGCAGTAAATCAAGGATCTCTGCATCGCATGCTGTTGGGTAGGGCAGATAAAGCCACAGAATGGTTTTGGCATAGCCAAGAATTGAACTAACTTCTCCAAAAGGCCACTTTTCTTACTCTTTTAGTCAGCGCACCTTTCCTTCTCTTTGTTCAACTAGAAACAAAATGCAAAAGTGTAACAAAAATATCACTGTACTTATTAATACTGTAATCCAAAGGTTATGTCACTTGGTAGGAGGTGGAGAATAAAACGTTCATAAGGTGCAGAGGCCTAACTTGTGCAGTTGGTATCAAATAGTTCAGTAAAACACATGTACATAGAGCAGACTGCAAATATCACTGTATTGACATAACATGCCCACTGGGGCCAGCAATTGAAATGGCAACCAGGCTATGAAGAGCGTACTGGCCCAGAATTAGAGAGAGAAATGAAAAGAGAGTGAACTGTGAGCAGCTATTACTCAATAAAGACAAATGTTAGAGAGGCTATTTAGATAAGAGAAAAAAGAAAAGTGTCTCCTTTCCTGAAAAAAATAATCTTTTTGTTACATTAGATCTAGAAGGGCACTTTACAATCATTAAGAAGTCCCTTGTTTTTGTAGAAGAGACAAAGAATAGAAATAAGCAATAGTTCTCTGAATCTTCCTGCAAAAATAACCACAGGTCTTACAGAGATCAAGGTAATTTTAAACAAAATGAATCCTACCATCTCAGAATTCTGAAATCAAGTTGGACCTGGAAATAGATCAGAAAAATACGCAGACATATATCTTCCTCAGTGGTTTTCATTTTTGCATCTAGGCACAAACAGAATTTTATGTGCTAAAATAGAGAGGGGAAATGCACAGTCAAATTATTTCTGCCTCGGCTGGACTCAAGGGATGCTGAAAAGCCAGTTGGCAAAAGTTTTCTCCATTTTGTATGCTCATGTTGAGATAGTGCAGAAAAGCACCTGACCATTTACCTAAGTAAAAAAAAAAAGGTTTGACCTTTTTCCTGCTGTTGCATAATACACTTGTTGTGCTTGAACCTAAATTGTGTTGCTACCTAAAGTTAAGAAGCTGGAATTTCTGTGCTAGATTCCAGTTATAAGCAAACCACTTACTGTAAACATGTTTGTATGCAGTGTGTCGAAGGCTTGCAAACAGAATTCTGTATTTTTTTTGCTGTGCTGAGGCGATATGGGTGAGTGAGCTTAGCAGAATAATGCTCAGTTACTTTTACGCTTGCTCTGTGACACTTCTCTGGAGCAGCAATTTATAGGTGTAGTGAGTTGAGGCTCTTGCACCGGTACTTTGGCTGTTTACTGATGATAACGTTTAGCTAATTTTGTTCTCTGCAATAGTGGACCCTATAACTACAAGGATCCAGAGGCTGGTTCATACACAGCCCATGGTTCTTCTAGGTTATGGTGCTTTGTGGTGTCTTGGTCTCTGAACAGCACAGGAATAGTGAAAATGCTATGTAAGAGCTTCTACTGACAGGGAGCCATCTCTGTTTTTTTCTGTACAGCTGAGCTGCTGAGGTTAATGCTAAGGTAAGTGACTACAGATGCTTTAAGCCATCACAAGGTCACTTTGGTTTAATTTATTGGGAAGCTGAGTGAACCTCTGGCCTGTAACAGTAATGTCTGTCTGTCGGGAGACATATACATGACATGGTACCGCACATGCTGCTCAGTGCATGACACACCTTTTGTGCTGTGGAAGCAGGCAATTCTCCCTCAGCTCATCCCAGAGTTGCGGTCTCGTGTATCAACCCACGATTACCTCAGCAGGTCAAACTTACATTCAAATATGCAATTCTTTTCCATCAAGGACAACAGTAGTAATAATGTGGCCAAATAACATCCTTAAAGCCTTTTATTTGTTGTTTAGGAGCAGTGCACTTCCAGAAAAGAGTATCTTCAGGACAATAAAGCATGCTGAATGCATATCTAATGCTTCCTTGATGCCTCTGATTCCTTACACTGTGGAAAGTCTGTTTTGCTCACTTCTGGGTATGTGTCTGACTCCTCAGAACAGCTGCTAGGTTTTGAACTTCTGTCTTCTTTCTCTGTCCAGTTCCTGTCTGGCCAGAAGGAAGGATGGAAATCTATGATACAGGACATAAAAGTCTGGTCTGGCCAAGTCTCACAGCCATTCAAAGTAGCTTTGCTATTTTAAAGCAAAGACATTAAACTGTATTTATATAGTATATTAACAGAATATATTAATGTATTAGCAGAACATACTAATTATAAGATAAAATGTTATTTCTGTGACACCAAAAAGCAGGGCCACTAGAATCTCTCCCTTTCCAAACCCAACGTGCTCTCTCCTCTCTTTCTGCCCTGCCAGACTTTCAGTCCCCAAGCACAAGTTGCCCCTGCCGCTGCCTCCACTTTCCCTGCCCCAGCACGGCTGGGAAGATGCTGCTGGAAGGGGTAGTTCACCTGCCATCTCCATGGTGCAGCAGGTAGGTGCCACATACCCCAAAGGAAATGGGGTGTATGAAATGAGCTGGACTGAGAAGACTTTTAACTGACCCTTTTGAAGTGCAGGAGATTACATCTCTGAGTGACAGACACTTACAGAGTACATCAAGGTGCCTGCATGCTTCTAACTTTGCCTGAAACAAAGGGTTCTGCCATATGTTCCATGATGCTACATTGGTTCTTGATTAAGTTTGTTTGCCATTAGGTTTCAAATTAAGGTTTTTTTTTTCCCCTTTTTGTTCTGCCATTTGCAGCATCTACTTGTTTTTTATGACCCTATCGCACATGTGCTGGCGTGTTCTGGCTTCTGCAGCGAGTTTTCTGCAATTGCGTATTCTGTGATTCTTCTCTACAGAGCTGCATGCTCACATTAACGTCAATGAGGATCCTGACATATTTGCATTTTGTGATTTGAACAAGAACGAACAGATCTTTTTACTGATGTGCTCAGAGACAGTGGTGAGGGGTGTGGTGTAGCAACCTGGATGATCCAGATTTGTTATGACATCCTTCCTAAATTATTGAATCCATCTTGCTCTATGCTAATTAGATCTCTCTGTTTGGTGATAAAACCAGACCTGGCGGAAAATGGGATCTTAATTAACTTTCATGAAACATTTAGACAATAATAGACCTATGAACAATTAGTAACCTGGATTTACAATGCACAAGTCTTACAATCTCGTTTATTTTTAAGCAGTTGTAAAATTAGTGAATAAATGAGCAATAAATGCAATCCATTTGGATTTAAATAATTTCATGCAGTATGTTCTGGATTTTTGCAGTTAAAAAGTAGTTTGAATTATCTTTATTATGAAGATTATGGCATAATATGAAAATAAAAATGTGCGCCTTAATGAATCAAAATAGATTAAGTTATTGAGAAGCTTGTATGGGATTTTATTTGATCCAATTCCATTGAATATTTTCCTTAATGATCTTGAAGAGGGAGGAAGCTGCATGATAATGAAGGTAACAGCGTTACTGGGTCCAGAGAATAAATGCAGATAATAAATGCTAAAAAAGGGATCTAGACCTACTGGAAATGTGAGCAGAGAACAAATTAAAATAAAATGTAGGTGCTAAGCAGTAAATGCAAAGGCCCTAGATCTACAAGAGCAGAAACTTTCTATAAATTGAAGAGAATTCAGAAAAGAAGGAGAAAAATTGCTTGATCTCTGCAGAGATGGGCACCAGAAAAGATTAAAAGGGCAATTCACCTGCCCTGCTTTGTGATGGGAAGAGCCAAGGTCGAGGCTGTTGTATTCTTGTGTGCTGGTTCATGTGAAATCGGTGTCAGAGTTCAGAAAGGAGCTTTACTGGGACAGAGTGAGAGATTTCTGCAGATTGGTTCTGCTCAAATGCTCCAGAGGAACTGCATTCAGTACAAGCCTTGCCTATGAGGTATCTTGGGAGGGAGAGCAGGCTTTTGTCTGTGAAGGTTTGAAAGGATCAAATGCAACACCAGCAGGACCAAATTCCAGCCTGTCAGAATCAGCTTAGTCATTTCAAAAGCAACATAAGGAGCAAATGAAGAAGAGATCCAAACTAAAACCTTAAATCCAAATCTCCACACCTGTTCAGAGTCATGTACAGACTTTGTGCTCACTTTCATCACACACTGGATATGAACACCTCCCGAGTGCTGGTGACGACCTCTTCTTGATTTTTTCCCCCCATCTTATAGTCCCAGGATCTCTCTAACAGAGTAGTGTTGGGTTTTATGCTTTTTTTCTTCACTGTCTTCACAAGTCCAGTTCTCTTTCACCCCTCCAGTTGGCCAAGTTCAGCTCAGCAGGAAGCTCTCCGGAGGAATTTGGTTGAGCACACTGCTGATTTGGCTCAACTGTAGCATATTGGGTCTGGGCCTGACCTGGACCACAAATGAGCATTAGCAGGGGAGAAAATCAGAAGCAAGCTCTTTTTCTACCCTGTATCAGCAGAGTGTCATTGCATGTTTTTTGACTTTGGTTTCAAAATCAATGAAGTAGGACGTTTCTGTCATTGCTACAATCAAAATACAGTGGTAAACTGGTATTGTTTGTTTGCATCTCCTTTTAACCGTTGCTCTGCAGACACGGTGCCATGTCTGACAGATCTCCATGTGCTGCAGTTCAGCTCCGGAAGGAACCAGGTGACTACAGCTGGGGACAGCCGTAGAGCTGTTCCAGGTTCCCACTGGTGCAGTAGGGATCTTCATTTGCTGTGCACAAAAAAAGTGAGGTATTTGGATTCACAATCATATTTAAAAACCTTGCTTTAAATAGAAGTAGAAAGATAATTACAACATGATTCACAATAGCAGTTAGCCACCTCATCTTTGAGTGCTCAGGGAGAAAAAAGGAGAGGAGAAGTAGGTGTCAGATTTTCAGTTCCTGACACATTACTCAGGTGTGGTACATACTGTGTGACCCTGTGTGAGCCATTTCAGTACCTGCTATAGGCTTGAAGTTCAAAACCAGAGACAAGTGCTTCGGCTGGCAGGGCTGCCTTTGGTAGCTGCTGGCAGCCTGTGGTTCGAGCACGGGCAGCGACCATCCCTGCTGTCCCAAGGCAGAGCCAGGGCCTGGCCATGCTGGCTGATACACAGATGCAATCACTCGTCACTCTTTTGAACCCAGATGCCAGTGTCTATTTTAGGCTCTGTAATGGTAGGATCAAATGCAACCCTTTATTTCTGTGCCCCTGACAAATTCTTGCTTGTCCCTCGGCTGGGCTTGTCCTCTGCTGCTTCCCAGAGTGAGGCCCTGTCCTCATTTGGAACAGTATATATAATAGTAATAAAAAGCTTAATATGAGAATTTGCAGCATGCCCTACATAAAAGACTTTTTAACAGTATTTTATTTCATCTTGGGAGAACTGTGTCTCCCAGAAAGTAGCTCAGAGATTGACTGTGCATTAAAGCCTCATGCCCTGCTGTCATTGCGCATAAATCTAATTAAATTAAAGGTTCAGATTAACCAACACAAAGGTCTCCTCTGTAGGACTCAGTCCCATGCTTTTTGTTGTATCTCATTCCATCAATTTATTCAGTGTCATGTCTCATTACTCTGCATCACTCACTACAATCTGAACAATGAGACGCAAATCGTTCCTGCAGTGCCCTGGCACTACTACAGCAAACAGCACTTGAGGGCATCAGCAGCTCACTCCCAGGACTATAATGGCACCTCTGCAAAAAAAAAAAAATCAGATCAGAATTGTTTTCTGGGACTACGTGAGAAAATTTGCTAATATACTTCTCTAGGAAGGCATTTGCTGCAGGACAGAACCGAGAGAAGCAGGAGTATCGTCAAATGCTTTTTTCTCTATAATAAGCTGACTGAGCTGAAACTTTACAACCCTGGAAAATGTTCTGTGCATTCACTTTGTGTTTTACCTTCTCTGAAAATTACCATTTTGGGGAACGGACATTGAATATGTAAATTCTTTAACTTAAAATAATTACTGGTTATCTTCAAATAACTCTCAGGCATCCTCCTATTTCAGCAATTTCTGAGCTGAACTGAGATGAGCTGAGCATTCCTACTCTTTCATTAGTTTACATTATTGCACGATTATATTTTCTGTATTTTCTTGCTCCCTTTTTTACTCACTAGTACATTGTGGTATCGGTTGCATGCCAGCCTGAACCTTCCATCCTTTGAGCACATTTCCAGTTCTTTCAGTGAACAGTTTGTCAGTAGCTCCTGTGCACAAGGTTTAAGCATGCAGACAAACTCAATAACCTGAACATTTCAGTTCCACTGATTCCCTGCACTTTAAGATTTCCTCTAAAAAAGTCTGTTGAGAAGTAGCTGATAAGAAAGTCTTATAATGTCACTTGTGTACATTGAGAGAGAGAGGCTAAGATTTATTTTAATAGGTATATAGATATACATCTGGATTGCTATCCACAAACAAGCAAGAAGGATCATATGTGCAAAAGCAAGCTGTGAAGAAAGTTAATAAGCTGCATTCTTGCAATAAATAAATAAAGAAATAAACAGATAAATAAATAAATAAATCTATCCTAACTATATCTTAATTTAAATATGAATCAAGAATATTACATTGTTGTTGAAACTACAACAAAAGAGCACACATCAAACTATGATATATGAACAGAATACCATAGGGTGTACGAAGCAAAACGTTGCTTAGCCTCATTGAGATGTTTGTTGCAGCATTGTGTCCTCTTGCAGGTACCATTCTACAAGTTCAAGACACACCAGCTGGAAAAAAGTCAAGGAAGAAGTACAAAAATGCCTGAAACCTAAAACCGTGGACTTGGAGGGAAGACTAAAAGAACTGGCTTGGACCAAAAGAGTTGGAGAAGTTACTGAAGTGAGACACAATAATCCTCAAATATGTAAAACAGAACTGCACGGAAGGCAGTCAAATGTTCTCCGTATCTATTACAAAGATGAAGTAATTGGCTTAAATTCCAACAAGGGAGATTAAAGTTAAACATTAGGCTATGTTTGCTACCAGTGCAGCTTGCTGAGCTCTGGAGGCCTGGGGTTCCTTCATCACTGGAGGCTTTTAAGAACAGACAAGCATATGCCAGGCTGGTCCAGATAGAGTTGATCCTGCCTCATGCATTGTGATGAGCTGGATGACATCTAAACCTCTTCCAGCCTGATTTTCTTTGGTCTCTAGGAAAATTCTGAAAATATTTGCTGCTGTCTAATGAGGACAGCAGTGAAACCCCATTCCTTGGCGGTGATTTGTCTGGGATGCTTTTACTGCAAAAGCCAGAAACTTTTATTTGTACTTTCAAGTTTGTACTTTTGCACTTTTATGGGTGAGGAAGAAAGGGAGCAAAGGCAGAGGATGGGCTGCAGTTTATTTAGTTGCGTAGTCTCTTAGTTACCCTGTCTAGCTAAACACAGTAAAAATGTCAATAGAGGTTCCAACTCTCTCATTTCTCTCCATCAGAAATTAAACTTGCTTCTGCCAGCTGGGTCCCTTCCTTTTGATTGATACAACAGCACTGAGCTGTTCATCATTTTACTTTACTGGTCAGCCCAGAGAAGCAGCTCATTGAAATTCTTCTGGATGATTGTTTTGTGAGAAGTACTATAGAATTGCAAATCATTGTTGCTGGTTAATGAAATACCTTTCAGCAAGTAACAATATATTTTGGCTACCCAATGTCTCTTTGTTGCTTCATCTTATTTCCAGTGAATCTTGAAAAAAAATTGATTTTTTTTTTACAGTTCTGTTCCTTTCTGATGGCTTCTTAGTACTGTCTTCTGTTGTTTGCCAGGTGCTGGAGCTGACAAAATTATTTATTGGGAATATATAATCTGACAAATGTGCCAGGTTCTATTTGAAAATAGTTTTGAATCAGCAGAGATTTCTGCAAATGTGGCTGGTATTTGTAAGTGGTTGCCAGATAGTTCGGAGGAACCTGCTGATGGCTGACAAAGCTCAACAATTCATTATTCAGATGATGTAACTGAGCTATTAAGCCAGTGTTTTTATTCCCTGACTAGAGAATTGAAAGTTTTTAAACACGTAAATGGTGAATAACAAACGAAGAGCAATAGTCTTGTGTGCAGAAGAACCCTTCTCCATAAAGGGAAACCCAACAGCTTTCATCCTTAAGCAAAATCCCATTTGTGTGCTTGTTTGCAGACGTACGTATACATTTGTGCCTGTAAAAGCCCTTTTGCATTCAGCTGCTGGCTGCCCTGGTTTTGAGCCAGAGGCAGTAGAGCAGGACCCACCTCCCTTCAGATTCTCTCCTACTCCCCCTTGGCCTCTGAGGGGCTAATGAAGCTGAGATGTAGATGCCTTTACAGCACAGTAGCCCCTCTCCTACCGTGGGCAAATGTATCAAGGGCACCAAGGCTGCTCCAGAGCCTACAAAAAGTGTTCATGTCAGTTTAGAGGGTGGTTCCTAGCCACTTATAGTAATTTTCCCCAGTAATTTCCTCAAAACATCTGTATGGGCTCAGCAGATGTGACTTGGGAGCTAGGGTAGGGCCACAGTCCTTCTGGAGCAGCAGCTGGTCACCACTGGGACACCCTGCAGTGCCTACAGTGATGGGAAATGCCGGTGACAGGACTGCTGAAGCCTGGTGGCTGGGGGGCTCTAAGGGATGTATCCTACAGAGTATCTTGGCAATGCAGAAGCTCAGAGCTTGCTTGAGTGATCCTTGCCAGCTCCTGTAAGAAAGCAGCCAGCAAAACTTAGATCAGCACTTGCCAGTCAAAATCCATTTGCCCACAATTAAGCACCAGTGATACCTCAGTTAAACTTTTAGAAAACTCCTTGACCCATTGCTTACTCTGCACACTGGATGCTGCTCCACTCAGCATCTATTACATTCTCCTGGCACCTCTGTCTGCTCAGCATCTTCTAGTTTCTTAGTGTTTAGACTTTGATTGATATAAGCAAAAAGTGTGGATCTTTTTATACTGGTTTCTGACACAGTCTGCATTTCTACATTAGTATTTGTAATGTTTCTATTGCAAGCAGTAATCATCCTTTCAGTTGAGGAGATGCAGGAATCTTTGTCTTTACCACAGTGCAAAAACTTCAATTTTCTTACTGATTGCACCATTGATTTCCCATGATTCATATCCTCTATGGAAGAAACGAGGCTTTCGGTACCTTTGCGTATTTTGAGATACTGCAAGTTTTTCCAGACTTTCATGAAGGAGGACGGGATTCCCTCATCTTTTCCTAGTTTCTCTGGGTCAGCTTCCTTGCTGAAAGAAAAATAACTTCTGTTTCTGAATAATTGAATGAAACTATAGCCTTTACCTTTTGTCTGTTATTTTATTTGCTTGCCTCTTGTTTTTAATTATTGAGTTATTTCATTTGCTACGTTTGGAAATACCCCATATTTCTCAGTAACTTTTTGTACTGATTGTACCATTGCACTCTTTGAAGAAGCAATCAGAGCAAAGAATTCTCTGCCATCAGTGAACTGAAGGTCACTTAGGATGTTCTGCCACAGAAAATCAAATCCTCTTTTGGCAAGCTTTACAAAATTATAAGAATACTGGAAAATGTTTTGGTCTTTTTTTTTTTTGTCCTAGGATTGGTGAATTGAAGAGTTGGCCATGTGTTACCTTACCCTGCCCATCAAAAAGTGCAAGCATCAGCAAGGCTGGCCCTAATTGTTAATCTTGGCTGTGTTAAAATATCCTTGTTTTTTTTTTGTTTTTGCAAACCTGCATATTTTCCAGTGTGACTAGAGATGGACCAGGCATGGAACAACAGCTCTCGGGCACTCTGGGTAACTTTTATGCCATTGTACTCCACCTGGGCTATCCCAGAGCAGTGGCTGGAGCTGTGCCTGTGAGGGGAACTCAGGGTTTGAATCCCTCAGATCAAAGAGGACATGATCTCTGGTTTCCATCACCCTAATCGCTGAGCTGTTTTCCCATAGGGATTGTCATGATTGCCTTGGAGCAATAGTTTGGGGCTGTAGGCTATGATACCTGATCTCCGATACATATCTCACTGAGGCTGCAAGGATGGACCCTCATCTCTGGAGAGAAGAGAAATACCAAACCTGGTCCTCTGCAATATTCCTTTTTGGTGGATTTAGCCATCCTGCATGTCACGTGCTTGCTCATGGGAGTCCTTGGAGTCTTCTCTATCTCCTCAGTTGGTGCTTAAGAGCTCAGGGCTGCATTTGCTACTCCTGACTGCAAATGCCTCATATGTAGGTGTGGCAAAGAGGAAAGTGGCAGTGCCAAAGTCCTTCTGTAGATACAGCCCTTAGCACTTAAGTGAGTTTAGTTAATTAGTTCCTTTTTTTCCCCTGCAGCTTAATTAAAATGTATTACAGCTTTTATTTTCATGTCCATGTTAATCTGTGCATGTTCAGCCTCTATTTTGCATCTATTTCCCACAAACCCAGTAGGAAGTGTAGGCAGTTTTCTCTTAGCCACATTGAATTTCAAGTGTTTCCATATCATTTGTCGCTGCTCATCAGAATGATTCAGATTTTTTTAAAGTGTTGATTTATGGCTGTTTTCTGCAAGTAGCCTAGCTGAACTTGAAGGAAGCTCTTAAATATTATATTGGACTCTTGGAAATAAAATTGTAATTATCAAATTGGGAAAGAAATGGCAAATTGCTTAAATTACTCTCACTGACGATGCACTCTCAGCATAAAATAAATAACCTGCTCTGAGGGAACCTTCAGCCTTGCTGGAACATAGCTCCCTGGTAAACTGGGCCACCAACATCAGAAACACATAAATAACAAATGAAAGTAACTGAATGTTAGACAACCGCAGTTGCACACTTAGGTGCTGTCATATCATCTGAGTTAGTTATGAAACAAGTGGTTTTGAAATCAATGTTGGAATGAAGGATCAACACTTGCCACTAGCAACCCTTGATTGCCATCCATAGGCTCGCAGTTTGAGTGCCCTGTTAGATTAAAACCATATTATTTTTTAGGAAATAGAGGGGAATAAGTTCATGTTATGACAAGATTTGAAGTGAGAAGGTAAAGATGAGGTGACATGTGCAGTGGGAATGCTGTGTTTATTAACTCTGCCTCTCTTATTGTAATCTGTAAATACAAAATTAGGGCTGCAGCGACTATACTGTGCTTTTTTTTTTTCACTTTTTGATAGAGGATATTGGTGAAAAAAGCAAGCAAACAGCTGAAACCATACAAGGAGGCAGCTGAATATGAATGTACTGGTTTCTGTGGGTGAATTGATGGGCTCTACTCAATACCTTCAGCTTGTCACTATTACCTGTGCTTTACAGACACGAGGCACAGTGCTGCCATTCCAGGATGATTTCTGTCTTTGGCAGGGAATTTGATTTATTTGACTTCTTCTGCCAATTAGGATTTTGACTTTCGTGTGCTGGGCAATCATGTCTTCAAGTATTTCCTAGAAATTATTCTCTGCTTTGGGTTGTAATGTAATTCTTAACACTTGAGGGAATTGTAGCACTTCGTAAGCTATTAGGCTTACATTTCCTCCTATAATGTGCTAAACAATAGCCAAGGAAACAGAATCGCTGTTTTTCCTTCATGCATTTCATTTCCTAGCTATCCAGACTTTGCCAAGCTCAGTGCACATAACTGTGTTTAATTTAAATACAATGCAAACGCAGATGCACATAAAAGATCAGCAGAATTAATTAGGTTCAGAGTGCTGGAAGAGCCATTGGGAAGGTTCTCACCAGGCTGATGCTCTCCGTCAGCGTTTCCTACCCACTCTGCTGGGTCTGTAAGCTCTGGATGACATCTGACTCAAGCACTCCTTTAATTTATAGCACTGGCAATTAAATGGCAGTTCTCCAGCCTCTGCCCAAGGGGATAGAGCTATAACAGGCTTCAGAGGTAAACCTACTATACTGCAGGATGAATTCTGCATAAAACACTAATATTAACACATTGATGCCCTTCAGCAAATATAGCTATCCATTAAGTTGAAGCTTTTTATTATGTTCTCCTTGACATTTAATAGCATACCTTAATAAGTTAACCTATGCAGATTTTTTCTGCCGACATCTAGCAACCCAAAGTAGTTCTAATTTGCAGGTGTTATTTGCTGTGTTTGTGATGAACTAATAAAATCAATTGATCAAAGGCTCCAAACACGTCTTTGATTTCTGTAATCACTTATTTAAATGGCTGATAAACCAGAACTGAAACAACATTTGGTTTTAGTGCAGAGTGCAGTAGTTATACAACTGTTTTGTTGGTGCTTTGAGCAGTGGTTGCTGTTGTTCGTTATGCATCTGCAGCTTGGATAATTCACTGGGACCAATTCACACGTTACTCCGAAAGTCTTTTAAAATTTAGTAGACTGAAACAGTTTGGGGTGTACAGAACTGTTATGTGATTCTGTAGCTGATGATGGAAGAGGAAGGATGTAAGAGAGAGGGATATTCCTGTGACAGCATGGCAAGATCTGCCACGGTGCTTAACAGAAAGGGGGCCTTGGTGCAAAGTTTTATATATTTATTTGGGAGGAGGATTGGAGGTGTGAAAGGAAAGCTGCAGCTGGGCACTGATTCTTTATTCCTTTATTAAGATAAGAACATGAGCAAATACTGGTGTTTGGTAAAAAGGTACCAGCCCCCTTTGGTGTGGCAGGCTGCAAGCTGCAAGGGGAAAATACTGTTGCTGCTGCTGCCCCACAGCTTGGTGCAGGAGAGTACAGGTTTATGTTCTCCATGTGAGCCTCACTGCTCACATTTGCATCAGGCAAGCATTGCATATTACTTCACTGCCTTCTTTTAAACTGGTTCTGCCTAGCAGTCAGATTGCAAGTTGCTTTTCTGAGTGTAGCGGGTGGCTGGATTACACTGCAGTGATGAAGTCTCTGCTGATTTCTTTTAAAAGATACCAGCTCTAAAAATGGGTCTTTGCCACTTACCTCATGTAGCTCAGAAACAGTCACCACTGCATCTCTGTTGTGGATCAACAGGTGGGATAAGCTGCCTCCAGGATGCTCTGTCCCCCAGCACTGGTGTGTTCTGTAATAAGGAATATTGATGAGATTGAATCAGACTTTACAATGGCTGAAGGCAAGTATCAGAAGGAAGAGAGTTAAGGATTTTTCCTTTCTGCTTTTCATGTCCTTTGATCTGGCACATAACTGACAGAAGGTCCTGGCCAGGCTCAGAGGGTCTACTTCTGAGATGCTGGACTCCTGCAGCCTGGATATGTTTACAGCTGGAGTTGGCTGATGTGTGGTCTGACTGACATTTCTTTGGCCTCTTTCTGTTTAATTCCCACATACTTTACTTAGATCACACTACCCTTGTCCTGTTCAAATAATAATGTGTTGAACATCTCTTGTGCCAGCCCTGAACCACATCTGCATAAAACCACTCCTGTGGGACGGGGCTAGCACCTTCAATAAAAAGCTTTCCTGCTCTGGGGGTCTGGAGAGAAATCTGCTTCATCCTGAAGTCCATCCATCCAGTCCAGCTTCCCCTGCTAGATTTAAGCAGCAGTAACTCGTGTTTGAGCTATGCAAATGGATTCAGGCCCAAATGATCTTTCCCAGCATTTATTAAGTTCCGTTCTATTTTTATCTATTGATTTTTGCAATCAAATCCCACATGTTGCCTTTTGTCCAGTCAGCACTGCCCCACAATCAAGTCCTTCATTAAAATTCATTGTTGCAATGCCAAAAATTGAAATATCATTCTTCATCTGAAGTCAAACATTTTTGGCGAGATAACCATCCTGGTCAAATTAATTCTTCCTGTTGGGGACAGCAGGAATGAGTGCCAACGTTTTAAGTCTATTTCAATTTGCTTTAATTGAGTGTATAATTATTTTTCTACAACTAATCAATTCCCATGCTATAATTGCAATTATCAAATGATGGAAAGACTGTTTCAAAATTTTGAAAAGCAAGATCTTGTTAAGATTTTGTTAAAGAAAAATCTCTAAACTATTTCAATTTATTTTCATTTCACCCCAGAGGATTTTTCCTTTCTGCCATCCTAAGTCAAAGGGCAAAACACACAAAGGCAATTGGCAAAGATAAATATCTTCAGCATGATTCACAACATTCAGGGAAAGGCATATTCTTGTTTGATTCTAAACATTTCCCAATTTTTTTTTTTTTTGTTGGATTAAGTTCAGGCTTGTGAACTCTGACTGCGGTTGGCACAGCATAAGGAGGGAAACTTGCTGACTTTATCAGCAGTGGATGGAGGAGGAGATGCACAAGCCAGAAGGAAGTGCCTGAGACCAGTTTCAGGCAGTGTGAGGCCTTGCTAACATAAGTCATCTCCATGGGGGCATCAAATCTGTTGGATCATAAGAGGACAATGTGGTACTTGCATTCCTTGGACCATTGCTTTCGTGTCCAGATTTGTGCACAGACCTCAGGCTTTAATGGTCTGACCAAGAAAAGCATTGACAACAGAAACCTAAAGAGGCATTGCTCAGCATTTTCCTTGGTCCCAGTTGAACAGGGAAGCTGACTCCTCTTGGGGCTGCTGTGGCAGAGGGACTCAGACCAAAGACTTTGCATTCTTCTCATTTGCTTTGTGATCAAAACTTGTCGTATGTATATTCACATGACAGCAGAGCTTCTGGGCTGTCATGCCACCCTAGGAACTTCCCAGAAGTGGATAAGACCAACCAAGGAACACAAGTGATGCAGAAGATGTAGCGAGGGGTAAGACAGAAGAGGAACAGCTGGGCGTTTTCACAAACCCACAGCAGAGGAGCTGCAAAAAAGAGCTGATAACTTATTTGCAGCCTCAGACTGGCTATCGGGTGGCTCAAAGCTTCCACATATCCCTGGTGTGAAGTTGAGTTTGGGAAAGTCATTGTGTATCAACTGATCCTCTTGTAAAGTGCACCCAGCTGACTGAACAGGAAGATGTCAAAAGCATTAAGTCTGTTGCAGTAGGAGTACAAAGGAGGCCCAGTGAAGAAAATATCAGGTAATATGAAGTGCAATGATGCTGGTATTTTCTGTGTGATAATAGTAACAACACAGATCACAATCCTCTATTTAACGTGGAATATGAAGGCATAGACAAAGAAAAATCTTGTCCATACAATTTGTGTCACAGCCAGCAACCCGACTCAGAGCTTCTGCCTCCATGACTTGACCACCCTGCAATGCATTTGTTAAAAGCTAGATTGCAGTCTGCATTTTTTGCTGCTACAAAATTACATTATTTTCCCCATATCCACATGGACACTGTGCTTCCAAATGTCTCCCAACAAAACAACAATTAACATCAACACAGACTGACTGATACATGCCAAAAATTGCCAGAAGGATAACCTGCATCCAAATGGGTAGATAATAAACCTATCACCATGGTAATCCTAAGCTCAAACGAGAGGTTTCTTATTCACAGTCATGAAGACTAGAAAGAGAGTTTACAAAGACGCGTCATCCACATGGTAGAACAGAAAAAGAAAAGAGCAGTTAAATGAAGTTCTGTCTGTGGAGCAGTGAAGCCGGTTATCCATAACAATCTCATTGCCTGCAAGATGCAGAAGCAGAATTTGTGATGGTGTGAAATAATAACGAACAAGATGGGAGTGAAGGCAGAGTCTGGAGAAGACAAATCCTGCCATTAGACTGTGACTACAGAGTGGAACCGGGGGAAAAAATGAATGAGAGAGAAAAACAATAATCTGTGAAGCCAGCAGCAAAGAATCACCACAAATAGCTGCAAATTCTGGAAATGAACTTTGAAGCAATTATTGAAGTAAATTAAGTGCCAGTCAACATTCATATAAATGAACTGAGAGCTCTTCCAGAGAGGGAATGGGAGGAAAAATCTTAGTACTGAAGAAAACTGAACTTTTTATTTGAACAATATCAAGTACAAGGTTTGGGAGTTTCTTCAGAGCTTTGTATCAGGATTTGACTGAATTTTTCCCCTTCCCTGGGCACCTGCCAACCCTGCTGCTTGGTGAAGTGGCGATGAGTTTGAGCTGGGGAACTGTGCAGATGTTTCACATCTCTGTCAATTCTCCTTGCAGTGAGTTTAAAACACAAATATGAAAATGCAAGAGATGCTCATAAACAGTATGGCCTTGTGGCAGCATGGTGCCCCAATGGCTACCTTCAAGCTCTGGATACCTTCAGCCATTTTGGCTGGCCAGTGTGCCCTCGGGACCCAGAAATCTCTGCTGGCGATTGCACATGTCAAAGCACCCTCACATGTTGCCAGTTCCTTCTGGTTTCAGCGCAAACTGAACCAACATGAACGTAATTATTAAAATAAATGCTTCAAACTTCGGATAGATGTCTACTATATCAACAGAATTTGGTTTGATGATTTAAACTGTTTTGCCCCCTTCGAAAGGAGTGCTTTAGACCTCCCTAGCCCAGCCTATGGCTTGGCTTGCGGTGTTGGTTGGGAGGTGCAGTGGGGATGTCTGTCCGGCAGGGAAACATGCGGGGAGCTGGATGCCGTTGGCTGTCAGGAGGGCTCCAGCTCTTGGACATGACATGATCCTTTGCCTGAACATACAGAAGGAGCATCCTGGGAGGCTGCAGTCTGTGCTCTGCTCACATCTTATGACCACATCTTTTGTTTCAGGATGTGCACCTTTTCCGTGTGCCTAAAACCTTTTCTTCAGATTTCCATCTGAAGGAAAAATTGGGTTTAAAACAGCAGCCCCACCTACTGAGGAATTAATCTAATCAAAACCAAGACACCAGCGCTGCACAGACCTATGCTGACTACCTATTAGTTTCCTGGTGTTTACCGTGTTTGATTTGACCTATTCTATAAATCCTAAATGGCCTGGGGGCTGCCTACCAGCAGTGCCTCTTTCCACATGCTGCCTGTAGCAGAAGCATTCCCCGGAAGGTCCTGATACTATTAATCTCCTCTCAAGAGAAATTAAAAAGTCCTAAAGCCTTTCCTTGTCTCTAATCCTTTTGTTGTCTTTCTGTCATTCAATTCACTTTCTATGTGATTTTTGAGCTAGAACCGACCAAAGCTGAAAGTAATACATAACGAAAAGATGCTCCATTGGTTTATTTAATGGCATTAGGTTATGGAGGCCATAGAGCATATGTGTTATTTTCACTGATGGTCAGAACTGCAGATCCAAATAAAAAAAGTCTGCCTGAAGTAACCATAACATTTTTTTTCCTAGAGTTGCAACCAGGCTATTAACAACCTAGGAATTTCTCCTGTCCTCTATCTCAGCTGATTTGAAATATGATAGAAAATAAGCCTCCAGTACTGCTAATAGTGTGTAACATTTTAACAGATGCTGTGTTTCATCACAGATCTATGTATTTGGGGAAACAAGATAAGAGTCACTGTGTGTGATGAAATCACATAAGCACTGTTTTTTAAAAAAAAGATATTGTGAGGGTTAGAGAGGTGAAATGTGCTGAGGATTAAAAAAAAAATAAAAGCAATTGTGGCTTTAAGAAGTTACTTTGCAAAGCAGTATTTCAGTTTTGCTTTCAAGAATTTGCTGTGCAGACTACAGACTATGGAAAGGAAAATCTGGCTCCTGCCAGAGAGCTCTGAGCTGCTCATCCAAACCAAGAAACCACCCTATCAATGTCAGAGCCAAGGAGGAATCGCGCAAACCCAGTGACAGCAGTTAGGAAAGGGAGAGTGCTAGAGACAGTCCAACCACAGTGAGAGGGAGCATCGGTCCCCAGCACCAGGCACTGGTCCCCAGTCTGGCCAGACTCAAGAGGGTTTTGCTTTCTTTCTTTAGCCTTGCTGACTGCAGTGAGACTATATCAGCCTTCATACTGCTTATCTCCTGTTCTGCTGAGCATGGACAGTGACATTTACCCTCTGTGGATGCTTCGTGGGAGCAAAATGCTGATCCTTGTCCTTCCCGAGTCAATCAGTAGACCTTCCATTGGTTTTGAAAAGAGTTGTGCCAAGTCCTGAGCAGCCAGCGTGGGCAGTGCATGCTGAAGAGGAAGACCAGGATTCTTCAAGTTTATTTGCTTTTGTTGTATTATCTCAAGGCACTTCAGCGGAGAATCAGTCCCTTTCCAAACCGTACTGGAGGTAGGAATGTAATTACTGCTGCCTTCAGTACAGAAAATCTTCTAAAAGCTTTTCCATTTCTGGGAACAATGGTCTCTGTATCTCTCTAGACTGATGATTAATGCATCTCCTTCTACGTCCCTGTCACTTGATTCAGTCATCTCTCTTTCCTGGAATGTGTGCGCACTGAGCTGTAGGCATAAAAGTGCAGGAAGGCTGGGCAGCCCTCACCTGGCATCGACTGCAGGGGGCACCTCCAGGCTGTGTAAGCACCTGGAGAGAACGTGCTCAAAACTGCTCATTTCTGGGATGAAGCTAAGATTTTTTTTTTCCTTAGGGAATTTGACTGAGGAAGGGACATATATTATCCTTGTCTGAGGAAATCTCAGAGACAAGTGGCGCTTGAGTTTTCCTGTGCCTGAAAAAGTTGGGATTTTAATGCATAAGAAAACATTTTTTCTTGATGACTGATTTTCTCAGAAAAATTCAAGGCAAAACCCATAAAATCCTCAGTATTTTGTGTATCTAATCAGTGGCAAGAAGTTTCTCACATTACTCACGTACAAATCTCATTTTGAACACCTTTATGTTGTCTTTTTCACTACCTTGGTGCCAATATCTGCTCCATGTGCATTTGCTTGGGCTCCAGCAGCTGCCTTGTGTTGTTCTTTAGACATTTTATTTCACAGAATGATCTTGGAATTGAATGCTAGTAATGATGCTTCTGAGGTCCTAACGGTACTGTGGGACATGTGCAGATGTAGACAGAAGGTCAGTACTGATTTTTCCTGTGTCGTGTATCTATTGGACCTGTCCTAGGAGCAGATGTTAGCTACAGGTTTGCATGAGGAGGTAATCTGTTGAGCTGTCAAGCCTTGTGAACCTTTCCCAGGAATAAGAACTTTATCACCGTGACATTAGGTGTGCCAAAAATGTTTATTAACACAATCACCTTCTGTCTGAGCAGTTATGTTTTATGAACAGGGAGAATAAAATTTATATTTTTGGTCTTAAAGCAGCTTTATTTTATATTAATGAAAGCTGCCATCAGCCCTCTCCCCTCCCATGTGGGAGATGCGTCGTCTGCCTGACAAGCTGCGGTGATGTTTGAGAACAAAATGGCTGCAGCCCCTATGCTTGGGTCAGAAAGCTTGGGAACAGACAGGTAGGTACCCAGGCATCAAAATCTTCACAGCATTCCTGGGTGTCATCCACCACACGGGGCTCTGACATGTAGAACAGTGAAATTTTGTCCACAAGAGACACAGGAAATTATACTGCTGCTAATTTTCTCTACATGAAGCCAGGTAATTGGTTGGATGAAAAAAAAGTTGTGCACAGTATAGTAAAGCAAATTTGCCCTGCAATTTGTAGGACAGTGATTTGGCTCTTAAAAATAAAACTGCTATCTATTTTACTGGATATCTTGTGCATATGAGAGAAACTAGAGGGATTTGTGATCTGCTATATGTAGAAAATGGCCTCTTGGGAAGAGGCCCACAAAGTGAAATCTGTCTCAGAATTAAATTAAATATCTCACATGGAAAATCCGACCCTCTCATGTCCAGTGTCTCTGTACTCTGTGATCTGCAGTGCCTCCAAAGGCAGTGCTCCCCTGGAGGGAAACCCGCACAGCAAAGCATTAAATAAACACACTTCTGAGTTTTAAAATGTGACAACCTATTTTCAGCTGCTTGGCCTAGCACACAGAAAGGAAAATGGAGAGTGCAAAATCCAGCATCCTAGAACAGCTTCTTACCTTTGTCTCTCTCTTCATCTGTATGCAAATCAAACGTACTTGTCATGCAAAGAGCAGAAGTCTGCAGGTACCAACCAAAGCATTTCTGCTCGAGACAGTGGACCTCATCATGAGCCGTCCATTCGTTAGGTGGAATTTTTTCTCTCAGCTGAGTTCAGCATTGCACATAAGCACAGGCACAGCACAGTGTCACCCAAGGCTTGTGCTGCCATGAGTTGTGTCCTGCTGGTTCTGGTGGTCACTGGGAGCACAAACAGTGATTTCTCTTCAGGCTGTTTCAGCATCCCAAGCTGAGAGGTTCACACAGGTGTTCCGTATGGCTAGGTTCCTAAACAGAACCTAAGCTCTGAATTATTTTTCCTTTTGCTTTGCTCACTGTCAACTATTTTTCCAGGTCACAGGTAGTGCCTGGAAGTTGTTCTTTTTGTGCAGGCTGCCTTGACCATAGCATTTTTCTTAGAAACTTCACTATGTTTTCACTCTCTTGCTCATAATTTCTGCTAGTTTTTTCTTTTAGCAGACATTAGCAATTCTTGTTTTAGCACACACTTCTGTTCCTCCAAGTCTGCCTTGAGAAAGGATCTGTTACAGGAGTTTTCTCCCGTCAAAGAGTTGTACCTTTGTAAATTTAAGATCAAGCAGTGAAGTTTTCATGGTGCAGAAGTTTGCCTAGGATATTCCCAAGAGGTTTGAGACGTGCTTTACTTGTTGCCATGAGAGCGCGTATGTGCTCATCAAACTCTCCCTCTTCATTTTCAAAGGAAAATATTAATTCTTACTCTAAGCATGATTTTCCAGTGTATTGGTCTGTTCCATAGTGGGTCTCCTTCCTACAACAAGTTTGTTCAAAATGCTGTGGAAGAAGCTTGTGGAAGCATCTTTTTCTTTCCTAGTTCTCTGATTTCATTGTAACCTTTTTACTTCCATTTTGAGAGTGATGGTGTCCCTCACATTTTCAAAGTGCTGATTCAGATCACAACCTTGGTATCACTCACAATGTTTTTGCTCAGTCCTTGGACAGGTGCTGTGATTTTTGTGGTAATAAGAACATAAATGTCGACAGGCATGTCACCAACCAATTTTTTTGGAGGTTTATACTTGTAACTATTAACTATACTTACAGTGAAAGTTTGGTCTGATGACTCCTTTTTCTGAGATATGATTAACACCTGTTGTTTTGTACTAATTTGTATTTTGTGTTGCTCAGTTCTGCCTTTTACTCCCATTTCTTGTGAGAACTGACCTGACTTGAGAATAGCTTATGGATGGCCGTAAATTGCAATTCTTAGCAAATTTGCTAGTTGACACAAAACTGTCTCCTCACTTTTCTGCAAATTATTTGTTTGCCTCAGGTATTGCAAAAAAAATCAACTCTATCAATGCCTTCCACTTATCTGGGTCTCTGCCTGCCTCTTCTTCCAAGTCATTATATATCACTTGCTCCAATACTCTGTATGTTTACAATGCCCACAGGAATGGAAAACCAGACAAGACATTGTAAACTAAATAGTTTCCTAATTAACACGTTTGATCTATAACACCACAGAATCTCAGCTTGAGGGGAGAAAGGGAAAGAGAAATGTGCTGTCCTTGAAAATACTATTCTTGTGTTTATCTTGAGGGCACAATCATTTGAAGCTATCCAAAAATACAAGGTCGTAATTGTAGCAGAGTAGCTAGAAGGTTGCTCTAACTTACACCTTCAGCCCTCCGCAATAGTTTGAACTGTGTTTTGCTGTGCTTATCTGCCTCTCAGTCACAGCTCCTTCCCTTTTCCACTGCGTTTTGTTGCTTTCTTTTCAGCCATTTAAGCCCAAGTACTATTGTCCTCTTTGCTGCTGCTGCTGCTGCTGAAGCACAGCAAGACTTTGAAACAGTCTCCATGACAATCAGAGATATGCAGCCTGGATCTTAATGGGGGTGACACATGACTGTGAGTACGTCCCACGGAGCAGGGGGACATATGCTGGTACTGGAGGATATGGGGTGAAACCTGCTGATCCCTCCCTCCTTCTATGACTGTGCGTGGTGGTAGGGGAACCCTCTTTGCTCTATGCATCCACCATATCCCCTTTCTGGAGATGTTCCCCAGGGGCTGATATTATCTGGTGTGAGGTTTAGAAAGGGATGAGAAATTTAACGGATGAATTATTATAATAACATAGAAAATGTTACTAAAAGTGCAATGCATAGAGATCAAAATAAAACATAGTATCTGACTATGAGATTTCAAATTATATAGAATCATAGAATGGTGAGGGTTGGAAGGAACCTTCAAAGGTCATCTAGTCTAACCCCCCTGCAAGGAGGGAATTTGTTCCTCCTTTTTAACTTACTTCTTGTTACCTATTATGGCAGTACCTTGTGTTTTGTTCAATGTTTTCATGTAAAATGAAGTTTTAAAATAAAAGATGTGCTAGTTTTATGGACATCAATCATTCACACAAAACAAAGTATTCAAATGCTATGATTTACAAAGTAGTGGATGACAGTAGACCATTTTTTTCTTGGCCTTAAGATGTACAAATAAGAACAAACCGCAGAATGAAAAGGAACATGAATTCTCTCAGATTAGCGGGATGTGACTTTTTTTTTTTCAGAGTGTCCATGCTAATGTCTTTGCTTATTGTATAAATGTGATAAAACAACTTTAGACTGATACTGTTTTAGTCATCATAAAATTACCTCTTCAAGGCAAACTTCAGTCACATTAGTTTGGGATTCTTCTATTACCAGGTTTTTTGTACCACATTTGAGTCAATAAACATAATTAAAAAGTATCCTGAATACTGAAATACCGGACATTTTTATGCCAGTTTTTAATGAACCACGTGCAAACAGCCATCTAAAGTTAGTGAAGGTGAGAACGGTATAGCATGACATATGGTGAATAAAATTGATAATATTGGAACAGTAATGAGAGCTATGTGATGCTCATGTATCTATTAATATCTGTATCCACATACACCCCCATGTATTCTAAATATAAGTACAGTAGCTCTAACTTTCAGCAAGTGAAATGAGAATTCATAATGCAGTAGAATGGAAAGAACATGAAAATGAAAACAAAGGCAAAGCCACAATAAAACTGAAGTAATTGGTGGAACAAAAGAAAAGAAGGTACTTATTAAAATTCATTCTATAAAAGGAGGATTGTGAATGTAGGGAGTTATTTCCAGTAAGAAAATATTTGAGGGAAGCTTCTTGGCCTTTCTGCACCAGATGAAACATCTGACCCTTCATGTGTACTGTGACCATAAAGGCTGTCTCTCAAGAGAAAGGAAGTAAGATAGGATAATGTCTGATCATTTTAGAATGACTGAAAAGCATTTTCTTCATCTTTCTTAACATGCTCTATCAATGTTAGTCCTACCCCTTACAAAACTCCTCCGTGTCTACTTTGATCTTGGCTCCATCTAGATGCTTTGGTCACTTTTTCTAGTGCTCCAGCTCTTTGTCTACTGACTTGTGCCAAACACTCCGTAGACTTTTTCTTTATGTATAATTTCTTTTTTTCACCAGCACATTCTCTGACATATTTTAATATAATTCTGAGGTTTCATCCATTTATTTTCACCAGACTCTCATTCCTTATTTCAATAAGAACACAACTTTACCTGCAAATCTTCATCTTCTTTCATGCTGGCAATAGGTTTGGAGAGAATCTCAATGAGGTCTATATGAGAAGCATCCAGAAAAATCTCTTGAGAGTTTGAAATAATTCTGATGCAGAAACTGCTGTAAGTACTGTGTTGCTAGGAGGAGAATAGGTCCTGTGGAAATAGGTCCTGGTGGGAGTGAGATTTGACCTCCACGTTATAGGACAGTACCTCTAACAAAGAATGTGCAGACTTCTCTCAAAGCCAAGAGAGGTGGTTGGGAATAAAGCAAGGGCAGTTGGAGGAAGAGCCAGGACATGAAGAACTGAGCCCAAGGTACAACCAAAAGAGTGAGGGAAATAGGAAGGCTCAGCAATTCGAGACTCCTATGGATGTCTAGCCAAGTCCAAGCTGTTTAGATGTTATGTCTATTATACCTATCCTGAGATTGGTCCAGAGATAAAAGTTCTCTGGGTCCCTCTCACAAACCTTTTCTTGATGACTTTTTGTTCCTATTCTTGCCTCTACTTCCATTCTTTTCTTGCTTGCTGATTGCACCTTTTCCATGTTTGTGTCACATTCTTGGTCACTACTCACCCTATGCATTTCTAATTTAATCCCTCCTTGGGCACCAGCTTCTCTATCCCTCTTATTTCTGCTGTGGTTCTTTGAATTCACTTGTGATCTGTGAAAATCTCACTAGAAATGAAGCAATATCCCCCCCGTGTTACACCTCAGTCTTGCGGAGAGTGATTCTTGCTGCTCTGTGTTGTTGCGTCTTTGCACATGCACATACAAATTACATCAACCTTTCCTACCACCATATTTCTTAGAAACTTGAAAGTAACTTCCTGGGTTTTATCCTCTCAGTCCTTATTAAGCTTCTGTCATCCAAGAACCTCCCTCTTACAGAAACTATCTTCCATGCTTTTTCCTTTCTCCTATGCCAATGTCCTTCACTGCGTTTTTCCAAGGTGATTCCTGTTTTATTATTTTTGACCTGTGTTACTAACTACTCTAATCCCTCTGTCCTATATCTCTGGCTTCTCTGTTTTTCTTGTCTCTTCTCAATTTAGTATCATCTGTGAATTTCATTAATATGTTGTTTACTCTTCTTTCGAGCTCATTACTGGAAGCATTAAATAAGGCAAGACCCAAGACTGATACTTAGATATTTACCTGTCCCCTGTATAAACTGATATTCTGCCATGTGTTTATTAGCCTTGCTTCAGTCCTCCATTCCAGACTTCAGAAGAAATGAGATATTTTTTTTTGCACAAGCAGGTTCAGTCGAGCTTTTTAAGGATGTTTTTCTGAAACATAGGAAGCAAAGTTCTATTCTCATGGTCTCCAGTTTAAAGGTAATGTAGCTACCCAGCTTTGAAGGAGAGGGTGATCAGACCAATTGTTCAAAAAAATATGGCTTAAATCCAAGAGTATTACATTTATTCTGTTCTATTCATCAATTCATTCAGTAATTTCATAAAAAAAGTGTTAGCTTTGTCAGGCAAGATCAAGTCTTTATAAATCCTGCCTCTTATTGCTCATCATTGCATTATTCTCTGCAAATGAAGTGACTATTTCTTAAGATATTTTCTATTATTTTTGCCAGGGTTAGAAGCTAAATGTAAAGCATTAAAATTAGTAAGGTATTTTTCCTTCCTTTTATGAATGCTGAGACAGTGCCACGTTTGCTTTTATAGTGTTGGGAGAAGAAGGGCAGACAAGGGAGTAGTTGTCTGCTTCCCCTCTTTACCACCTCCACATGTGGTCTGTGATTCCAGCCTCATGATGGTGCAGGAGATGCGGTGCCGTATGGCTGTCAGTGCTGCTTCTAAATCAGAAGACTTTGCAAAATAATTTATGATGAATGCTATAGCAGCTTTCAGACGATCCAGGAAGAATGAGTTGTATCACACGTTTGTTTTCTTAGTGTCTTTGGTTCCAGTTTGTCACAACCAATTGATTTTTGCCAGGTGAACTGTCAAAGGTCCCCAAAAGATGTGCTACCAGAGCATGAATGTCTTATACATATGTGCCTACAGCAGAAGATGAAGACATAAATAATCAGGCTATGCTTAGTTCAAATGCTGCTAGAATTGCCCCATAATTTCTTCCTGACATATTCTGCAGTGGTGTCCAAGTCTGAAAGGTAAATTAATTAATGTTTCTGACATTACTTTGAATCTTATTACTGCATGAGCAATACAACTGGTTTTTTCAGTTCTTCTGCTACAGTGTACATTTGGCCACTATCAGACATCAGCAAAGACAACCTCATTTTCAGCGTAAGATATTAGCCCAGTCGTTTCGAAAGTAAAGTAAGATTGCTTTGAGGTAGGGAGGTGAAGGTGTCTAAGAGGCACAGTTGACTCCCTGGACCAGTTTGGACCACTGTGTGTTTCAATGTATTTAGAAGAACACCTTTCTCCTCTCCTAAGAGAAATATTAGAAGGCTACATGTCCTAGAATCTTAATCTGGGATGTACAGACTCATCTGAGTACTCATCAGAAAAAAAAACTTTACTACTTTGGAAAACTAGGTTTAGCCCCCAAAACGACTTCCAGCATAAGTAACTTAGCCACCTGTTTTGTTGTTGTTCTTACTTGGTGCTACTGAGCAGAGCTCTGCACTGGTGGCCAGAGCTGTGCAAGCTGCAGCTGGGAAAGGACAAGGGCTTGACTTCGACTGAGGTTCCATAGCTGTGAGTACGTCATGTTTTGTTTTGGGTTTGTGAGTTCTAGACATGACAGACATGTTCTCTGAACCATGCCTTCTCATTTACCTCACCATCCAACCAGGAAAACTTACTGTTATTGCTAAATTATTTTTCCTTTCTAGTGTCCCGCAAAATAAGAACTGTAACAGCAAAAAATGCAGTTAGCCACTACTGAGCTCACAGACAATCTCAGAGTGAGAAGGTGCATTTACAGTGGCTTTTGCTAGGATGGAGAGGTGATGGCTTTACTCCAGATTACAAAGTTTGATAATTCAGAAGTGGATTTACATCTTGCTCAGTTGTACCCTGATGTGGGAAGGGCAGGGTATACAACTAAGGAACGCACCCACTGCATCAATATTATCTAAATATATCACTTGATGGTGAACCATGGCAGACTAGAACCTTCGCTTTCAAAAATAATAGAAAATATCCTTTTTTTTTTTTATGTCCATAGTCTTTGAAATTACATGTATTTATTTCAGTTTACACCTATGTATATATATTTATCTGAATTGAACTGCTCATTAATTAGAATCAATACAATGTGTTGTCCATCTCTGGTTCATTGTGTCTGTTTCCTCATTTGGCAGTCAAACACTAAATACAAATGAATTCATTTTTTTTTTCTGGTTGGTGTATGATCAAAGGAATATCAGGCTGTGTAGTTTTTGGCTGGTCAGACCCAGATATTTTCCTATGTGTTGAAACCAAGGTCAAAGGAAGTTAACTAATTGGCTATAACATTTCCTTTGCATTATCAATTGGCAGTTCAAAGGCCTCCTCCTGAATGAGAAATAACATAAACTCTCTTTGCTGCCATAGGGCATATTAACCACAGGCGTCCTTGGAAAATAATCTTACAGGCAGAATAGACAGTCACACACAGACCCTCAGTCTGACAATTTGCTTGGGAGTTTTTTCTGGCCCATTTGTGTCAGTGGACTTCCAGTCAAGTGGATTGTACTGCAGGGTAGGAGACAAAGTGCAACAAGAGCAGAAGTTTTTTGCACTGCTTCTGTGTTTTTGTATGTACCACTTTCTCTAAAGAGGTAGTTGGATCCTAACAGAAGCTGGGAACAGGGATCAGATCTATTGTCAGTCTCCTGCAGCCGGTGGTACGAGGTGATTCAGATGTAAGCGTTATGAACTATGCAGTAGGCGGATCATATGGCCCACACATTCAGTATTATTCTAATCTCTGAAAGCTAGATTGTTTTAAGTCATGACATTTAACACCCCCCCCCCTCTTGTTAGCATTAACTGTTATAGCCCTGGCTATACTTCCTGTGCAAATAAAATTCTGATTCCTCCTTTAATCTTGTGAAGTTGCTTACAGCCAAACAGATGTGGGTGAATCCAGCATCATAAAACAATATGTATTTTATAATCAGGAAGACAGGCATTTTGGTCAGCAAATATATTGAAGTTTAAGCTTTCAGGAGCTTATAAATAACAATGTATAAACCAGGATATATCTTAATATAAGTGTATAACATCAACTTATAAAATGAATATTTGGAAGTAACTTCCAAATTATCTTCAGAAGTGGAAACAAAAGTGGTAAAAATATTTCAGGGCTCCACAAGTATGAACACTGATTCAACCAATTAAGAAAAGAGTGAGAGGATTGTGAGTAAATGAAAAGCCTCCAGAAGTTGCTTTAAATGGAGACAACTGAGAACATATGTGTACATGTGCATGGGGGAAACCCCAAAAATTCTTTAGGGAAAATCAACAGACAGCATGGTCTCCTAACAGGATTATATTTCCCAGTAAATCCAATCAAACCTGAAATGGGGTGACAAGAACAAGGATAAAATGACTATCAGAAAGTGGACCAGAGCATTACCAGAATAGTTAATGTTGCTAGCAGAACAAGGAAGGTAAAAATCCTGTAGCCTGTTATACAGTAAATGGTCCACAGCTTAAACTTTCTGGAAATGCTAGTCTGAGCTGAGCTGGCGGTTGTTCAAGCATTTGTCCCTCTGGTGTAGCTATAGCCAGTGCCCAGGCTCTGCTCTGAGCATCCAGGTCTCACACTGAGATGACTGAAACCAAGCTCGTCTCCAGCAACATCAGACTTGGAGAAGACAAAAGTGTTCCTCTCCCTTGCTGTGCCCACGGGGTATGGCCTGACTTGCATTTCCATCGTGAAGAAAATCCCGTTTACAGTATATTCTGCAGGCATCTAAAATGTGACTGTGTATGTTTCCCAAGCAGTCTCCTCCAGACTGCACCTAGGAGGAGCAGGTGCAGAGAAGAAGGGCCCCCGTGTTATCTAGAGCACTCCTAAGATTTCCTGGGAGAAAAATAAGGCCTCATCTACAATAGGAAAAACCCCATAATCTAAGTACACATACTAATTTACACACAGGTAACATGTTTTTTTTAATTCCACTATTGACAATCACCTGTGGAATTTCTGACATTTGCAGACAGAAAAGGCAACTAAGGCGCCTGCCCTGTTCCTGTCACCTCTGTGTCACAGACGTTGGCACTTCAGAGAGAGCGTTCATTTGTATCATCCAGTACCCAAAGTTAAAAGGTTTTACTAAGAAAGCTGTATGAGAACAGTATACTAAAATTAAAGCAAAACAGAGGGTTCATGCTGTCTGCTATGTGTGCTTCAGAAGAAGTCTGCAGTGGTTAAAATCTATGAACACTGAAGGATTAGAAACGCAGCCAGAGCCAACCAAAACTCCAAGAGGGCACTTTGGTACAGGACTTAAATTTCCCAATGGAAATAGAAGAAGCAGAGCACTTTGCTTATAAAATACCAGCACTAATTGAATGTGATTGGGTCCTGCAACTTAATAAATTACCATTCATCTGCCGAGGCTTCATAAGTGTGTGTGTGCACGCTCTTAGCCCTTCCTGTCTGTAAGATAAAAAATGCGTTAACTTAAACCACCTTCACAGAACCAAAGTTGGTGCATGTTGGTTTTCAGCTCAGCAAGGAGCCTGTGTACGCCCCGTAAAAAGTGGTACCTTGTGAATGTGCTATGAGCTGTTCACAGATCTCAGATTATACAGCAATAGGTGTACTCGAAGCCGAAGACACCGAAAACTTTCGCTGGGCTAAAAACAGTGCAGATCTATGGATCCAGTGCCAGCTGAAGACTGAGCCTACTGCGCTTAGAGAACAGAGCTACCTACTTTGGCTTCTCAAATTTAAAAAAGAGTTCAAGTGAAGTGGTAACTGCAGACCCTTTTTCTGGCTTTCATTCTAAGACTTGGGAAAGCTGGTGGGGGACAAACAGTGAACACTTGGGCAGACACAGATTATTTAGAGACTCAGCATAGGCAGATAAAAGAAGTTCAAACTCAACTATCTTGATTAATCTCTCCCAGGTGGAGAAAGTGAGAATGGAATGGGGTGAATGTGTGGGCATCCTTTACAAGGACTTCTGGATAGCTTTCAGTGCCCACTGAGAGAGTAATTCATAAGGTTAACAAATGAAGGCTGATGATGAAGTGCTCGATTGGTTTGCTAACAGAAACCAGAGATGGTAAATGGGACAGAGGGGTACAGAGAGACAGTGAGATAAGAGTGACAAGAGGCAATATGTTGAGCCAGTTCTGTTTCTGCTATATATAGAAGATAGCAGTTATCTTACAGAAGGAAAAGTAGAACAAGATGAGCGGATTTGAAGATGATGTGGAACTGACAACCTGAGAAATACCATCCATAAAGGAAGTAAGTTGAAGATGCTGAGAAATCTGCCTTATGTTTAGAATATGAGGGATGAGCAGGCAGCACAAAGCAAAGATGGAGAAATCAGAATATGGTGGTGTGAACCATGCTCATTTGCTCATTTGAAATCTTGATCTTGTTGCAGGGCAGCGGCGTGGAAACCAGAGGAGTCACTAATGGAAGAAAGCCCAGGCCAGAACAGATCACCAGGACACATTTGCAAAGAGCTGAAAAGAAGGGAAATAACTACATTTTCAGAGAATAAAGTTGTTAGAGTTGATGAACAAGTGAGTGAACATCCTTGGAGTCCTTAGTCACTTATGCAGAAATATGCCAAATAGTTTTTCCGTAGTGGCAGTGGTAATTAAAAGTGCAAGAGCAGCGCTGCACTGGAGACTCAGCAGCCCCCCAGGCAACTGGCACTACACCTGACAAGAAGCTAAGGATGCATTTCAGCTGGCCATGATGGGAATCTGAAATTGTGTAGCTAATGCTTAAAATGCTTTTTCTTGGATATCAGCATTTTAGGACACTTTTCACCTACACCAGACCATATGTAAAATACCGTGTATGCATTTTTCAGCTGGAAAAACAGTTAATATTCCCTTGAGTGCATATATGCCATTTGCATGAATTGCGTGCCCCAGTGTAATTTAACCTGACTCCATTGTCTTGAAATCACAGACCTTATTCCTCTACAGCTCAAAAAATCTGAAGTTTACCCAAGGTTTTGATACACAATTTTCAGAGTGGAGAGATTAGTACTGGAGCCTGTATGAGATCCAGTGACGGACATATGGCTTGTCCAGCCTACACAGCTCTCCCTTTCATACTGCAGGGATCTGGGCTTGGACACAGGGCTTGGAAACTCCTGGGGAGACTCAGCAGTGGATGGAGCAGTCAGGCCAGCTGCCTGCTGAAAACACTAGGAAGAAGGTGAATGAGGCTTGCAACAAGAAGAGCAATAATGACTGAGCTGTGATACGGTAAAAGGAGAGCACCAGCCTGGGTAGAAAGACGAGATTATGAATCTTGTGTAAGGCTGTTTTCATAAAATATTGACAATGCTTGTTTGGATGCTGCCCAGCCATCCTCATAAACAAACGTGTTCCATTGACACTGATACTTCTGTGCTTCCTACTCAGCTTTTCTCAGACAAGGAGGGTCACGCCAAAGTGAGGCTGAAAACAAAGGAGATCTGCCATTTTCTGAACTGAGAGGAGCAGTGCCAAGATCAATATAGCAGAAAACAATCGTCAAACATGGCCTAGCAGCAGACTCTGTAACCTCCCTTGCAACCCTTCTCTGTGTTTCTGGATTGCCTCTGCAAGCAAAGGAACGATTTCCTTGTTCTTACAAGAAATACCCATCAAAGTTATTTTCATGCAGAAAAACAAAAATATCAAAGGGGTTAGAAGCATAGAATAGTAGAACCATTAGAGTTGGAAGGGACCTTTAAGGTCATCTAGTCCAACCCCCCTGCAAGGAGCAGGGACATCTCCAACCAGATCAGGTTGCTCAGAGCCTCATCCAATGTTTCCAGGGATGGGGCATCAACCACCTCTCTGGGCACCTCTCTGGGTTTTGAGAAGCAAATGATGTGAAATCTTATCTCAGCTACAAATAAGGGAAATGCTGCTCTTAACAGTGTGAATCAGGGGTCCTTGAATGTTCCCACAGTCCTCACTGATCCATGGGCAAGAATCCTGGCAAACATTCTGCTTAGGGCAACATAATGAATGGCTCTTTTCCATCCACAAAAGTTTTGTGGTTTTACATTTCATTTTTTTACATCAGTTCTGTCTGGGTTTTACATTTCATTTTTTACATCAGTTCTGTCTGGGTTTATCCCATTTGCTGTCCTCAGCAAGCTTTCCCAAGATTCTGCTCCCCAGTAATGTCGCTAACAAATCAGAGACATGCAGTACCTTCTGCTCAATTAAGAACACAAAAAAACCTCTCACCCATGCAATACCTATCCTGTTGCTAAGACTGGTGCTGAGCAGTTCATACGGATGTTCAGGAAAGACTACAACAGGCAGCTACAGAATAATGTCTCTGTAAAATACATTTCCTCCTGATTTTTTGTTTTTCAGTGACACAATGACATTGCCCAATGGCATTTGGATTTCTTTTTTTTTTTTTTAAATAGGAATGCTTCAGCAATCTATGTGTGTTCTCTTCCACACAAATGTGAGCTTTTTTTTGGACTCTGTCACAAAATGCAATCTTTCAGCAGGGAGAAATCTTGCAACACCAAGTGCTGTGCTTGCTGCCCATCCTGTTCTTCCTTCCTTTTAACTCTCATTGGAACCCTATGTGTTTATTCCCTGTCACTAGCTACCTGTTCTCCACCTCTGAACTACTAAATAATGGCATGGAGATGCACCTTTGTGGGGACTGCTCTGCCAGCTGACCCAGTCTTGTGAAATGAGGAGGATGCCACTCCAGTGACCTGACTGTCCGGAGATGAGCAGGGCCATGAGAGCTAATGTGGCAGGGCAGCTAGGTCGGTTGTGAAATACTCAGCTTTATAACCTCTTTTAGGTTTGGGCTGGCCTACCAGTTTATGCTGCAAGCATTGTCCTTACACTCTGTATTTACACAACAGATGCTGCAATCCAGGGACTGCTCTCCTTCTGCCACTGTCCCTTTCTGTGGCCTTAACTAAATTGCTTTACCTTGCTGGTTCTTTAACTGAATTGTGTTCTTGTACAGTATGATCCCTCTTGAATGCTTCAGCATCAGGATGTTGACTTGACTGGGGCTTTTAAAATCATAACAAAATTAATAATAATGAACAGCTTAGAAGAATCAAGCAGTTTTCTTACAGCTTGACTTAAAACATTTTCCATTCCATGATGGTCTGAGGGTTTGCCATGTTTCTGAGAAAAATAGAAATGGATTTGTAATGTCATGCAGTGGAAAATCTTTCAGAATAATGTATGCTTACACAAACTCTTTTAATATCACTTCACTCTTTATGCTCCTGTCGTGTGCCAGTTTTATACAAATCTAGTCCTGCCTAATTTTTTCCTACAAGAAAAAGCTATTAATAGAGGATGTTTTTGCTGTTCCTCTGCACTACTCATTTGTTTGCACACAGAGATAACTTACAAACTGTTCTTTTTTTAGCTGACTTAATTTGTTTAAAAAATCTAGTTGATTATATAAAAGAAGGAGACCAATAGACCTTTGCAGATGCCTTTGACCTGTTTTTCGAAGCGATATTGTGCTGTGGTCTCCAAAGTGCTGTAATCCATATATCTGCTTTTCATTATTATTCTAATGTCAGTTGCTTATATCACCTTTCCAAAGCTACTGTTTCATTTGCCTTTCAGCAAGGGAGACTTCACCTTTCCAAAGTATTTTATCCACGTTTTCACTAGGTTTTGTTCTAACGCAATCCATTATTTTTGAAGGCTTTCAACAAGCAGAAGACTATCACTGTGCTCGGAGTGGATGTCTGAATTGGTCAGGAAAATGATCGTTGGGGTTATATTTGACCATTTTCAGACACTTTGGTGGGGTAGATTAATAGTATGAAAAAATCTCAAAGTTCACTCATGCTTCAGGAATGCAGCTTTCACTAAAGCACTGAACCTCTTCTCCTTGTTCACAGGCTCATGTTCTCCTGCCTTTCATGTGAATGCATTGTTACATGTATCTACAAAGAAGAGAATGCAACAAGACAAGCTGTAGCCAGTAGTCACAGTTATGAGATTATTTTGAACTCCCTTTAAAGTTTCTTGTGTTAATAACTGGCAAACAGTTAGGTCTTCTTAAAAGCCTGGGTCCAATACAATATAACGGCAACTGTGAAACATAATGATTTCCCAAACAGGCTCTTAAAACAGAGAAGTTGCGGTCTCTCAGATATAGAGTTCACCTGTCTTTCATTTTAAAAGCTCAAAGAATGTAAAAATTGTGCAAGCTTGTAGTGTCCTGTTAATTATACTTTGTGTTTATATAGCAGCTCTATCTCAAAGCTCTCTCCAAACATTAAGACTCCTAGCAGTTCTTTTTTTGTAGGTATTATTATCCCTGTCATTATCATTATCACATTTTCCATTTCATAGGTGGTAAATGAGCAAAATCACACCGTGAGTCAGTAGCTGAATTGGGAATAGAATACTGTAGTCCTGACTTTGTCCCTTGCTTTAATTACTCACAAACATGACTGTTATTTATGGGTTAAAGTGATGTAGATCATGTTCAGTGTAAAATCTCAGCAAATAAGCAGCATTATTTTGATTTGAAAGATTTTTTTTTTCTGTATAGCTTTCATACTAATATTTTTCAGCTGTTGTTCTGGCTTTAAGTAGCTAATAAGAGATGCTGTCTTCTTCCAATTAAATAAGTATCAATAAATTTTGTTTAATATGATACAACTTGCACAATAAACTGGAACAGCTCAAACAAAGCTTCATCTATCAAGCAATGAAGTGTTTAGGTATTTAGGTTGTGTCCTAGTCATAGTAAAAATCATTGTGGAAATCTATGGAAAAATGTACTTTTGTAAAGTAGCTGGTTTTTAAATGACAGCTGTTATTAATTAGTCTTTTTTTTAATGTGAAAATACCACATGTGATGACTAAATTAAGTTAAAGCCACTTGTCAAATTATTATTATTTTTTAAATCAGAACAAATTTTGGCTGGTATGAAACTCACAAATGTGTTCAGTTGAAACTCTGTGACACCTTCATGAACTAGACAGTTAACCTCATTTCCTCCTTTTCCAGGACTGTTTTAAAAAAGCCCTTTGCTTTGACAGCCATGCCTGTTCTTAGGGCTGCAGAAATATCTGGTAGGTATCTATCCCAAGTGTTGCCATAAGCACATCCTTCCAGCTTTTCTGATGAACAGTGACCCTTGTCCTCCTGCTGAATTGCTGTTGCACAGTGAGAGATTCTAATTTCAAGCATATTCTTCATCCCTGCTGTGTAATGCAGTCACTTGCTACTTTTCCACAGTGTACCGTTCCTAGCCAGACTTGAAAGGCCCACGCATCGTCTCATTTGTTAGGCTTTGAACTTGTGGATATAATGAAGCTCTATTAACTTTTAAGTTAATATTTTCTGTAATGATTTTAAATAATTTCCTTGTCAATCATTAATATGTCATGTTTATGTACCAACACTATAAAAATGCACAGAAAAGACTTGAGAGCAATCACCTTGAAATACTTATTGCTTTCTGTGAAGCCAAACAGTGATATTCCAATCATGTTTATAAATAGTGGATTCCCCTTTTCCTTCTCTTCTCTTTCTCTTTATTTTTCTCTTTCTCTTTTTTTTTCTTCTTCTTTTAAGTAACAAGTTGTTTTTGGATACCTTTGTCAATCTACACTGTAAAAATCCTATCCTCTGCCAGTGGCTTGCTTGCCTACAGGTGCAAAAGTCAGTTCTTGGTGAATCATTGTAGAAATCTCTACTTCCTTAAAAGTCTGCCTTTCCAAGGAAATAGGTTCCCCCCAAAAATGTACAAAGTCCCCTTTCCTACCTTGTACTTGCCTCAATTATAAAACAAAAAATACATGTTGGTTTCAACAAACTAGGTCACTTTTCAAGGTGATTTCTCAATGCTAAGTTTTGTGGATACAGCTGTCATATACACAATCTTTACACATCTGTCAACTGTGGAGAAAAAATACTAGTTGTGCAATTTGTCTTGTTAGTTTTCTGTACTAACAAGGTTGCAGTTCACAACATTTGATCCATGCCATGCTGCACACTTTACAGGCTGATCTTTACTTCATTCTTCTTTAATGACCTATCCATTTGCTCATAAACCAAACCTTCAGGTCTCCTAAGCATTTTATTAAACAAATTACAGCCTATTATTTCCTTCCTTCCTTCCTTCCTTCCTTCCTTCCTTCCTTCCGTCCTTCCTTCCTTCCTTCCTTCCTTCCGTCCTTCCTTCCTTCCTTCCTTCCTTTTCTTTCCTTCTTTCCTTCCTTTTCCTTCCTTCTTTCCTTCCTTTTCCTTCCTTCCTTTTCCTTCCTTCTTTCCTTCCTTTTTTCCTTCCTTCCTTCCATCTTTCCTTTCTTTCCTTTCTTCCCTTTCTTCTGTTTCTTTTCTATCCTTTCCCTCTCTATTCTTCTTTTTCATAGAAAAGTGTAAATGCAATACAACTTCTTATTCTCTCTCAGCTGTGTTTCTATATTTCCACTCTTTAGGAAGACATCTTGTTCTCCTAATACCTGTCCCTGAGAGTTTATGATGTACTTAAAACACAGTTTGTGGTAGATGTCCAACTCTTTCTCAAACTTGTGGAGTAAATATGACAGGCTGGTAAGAACTTCCTAGGACTGAAAGAGGCAGATGACATATATATCTATATTTATGAGAAAAAATACAGCATTTCACATTTGTTTCACGCTATCATAGTTTACAGGTTTTTAAAATGTGCATTCTCATAAGGATTATTACATATCTCTCTAACCAGAGCAGCTGAAACTGCATTTAGTATTAGGTCCTTACAGGATTGTGATTGAAATGACAAATTATGTTTTATGTTGTATAATTTTCAGTTATGAAATTCAAATTTCTTGTAATCTCTCTTCTCACCGTTATGTGTTGCTCCTCAAATAACAGCTATTTACAATTGTCACGTCTACACTGTATCTCCTGTGTTCCATCTGCTCTTCTTTATTCTGCAAAATGCATTCTCATGTTCATTTTTGCCTTTTCTTTTGTTTTCTGTTCTGTAGACTCGGTCTTCCCTTTGCTTTCTCTTCTTACTTCTCTTTTTCACATCAACACTACTCCAGTGTGACTCACAAAGGTGGTGAGAGGTGGGTTAGCTGAACTGTGCTCCTGGGCCCCTCAAGGCAAGCAAAAATATTTGTATCACAGCAATGATTTAAAGACCTATTTTTTACTTCTGAGCCATGAAGGTCAGAAGTAGTAGGAAGCAGTGCTACCAGGAAAGAATGGCTACAGGTAGGATTCCTCCCAGTTCTATATGCTACAGGCACATCTTATCTAAGTATCCCGAGAAAAGTTCTGGTATGAATACTTTCTTTGAGTGTGTGCAAAATATCTAAAAAGCCTCCTGCTATCATGCAAGAACATTGCTACATCCAAATATGTTCTTGTAGGGCTTTACAAAACCTAGTAATTCTTGTTGAGTGTTTATTGTTTTGATATTTTCTCCTTATTTCCAGCTGCTGCTGCAGTTGTTTTTATTTTATTTTGGAGAGAGCTTTATGTTCTCTCGGAGCATCTTCTGATAAAAATCAGGTAATTCAGTTGCTTTCCCAAAGTGTTTTCAGTCTAATTTCAGACATGACATGGCGAAGAGCATAACAAAACTCAGCAGAAGGAGAGAGAGGGAAAAACGAAGAGTTCAGTAATAAAAGATTACATGGTTCTCCAGTAGAGTCTAATATACTCTGTGGCAAAGAAAGTTTAAAATGAAAACCCAGTAAACAACTGCTTTCTTGCTGATATCACTGGGAAAATAAGCACTTCTAAGATGAATGACATTATTTTTGTACAAATGGATTATTCACAAGTATGTTCTACATGGTATGAGGTAAATGCCAGGAATAACGAAATGAAAACCTTGAGCTCATTTGTCTGTCAGAGCCTTTTCTCTTTTAAAATCTGATCATATAATCACTCGTAAGATGAAGACCTCTCTTCATGGAAGGGACCATCCCTTTTGCAGCTGAGGTAGCTCCATGGGTAGCTCCATGAGAGCAAAGAGAGGAAGAACTGGGGCTGTTGCTGAAAGGGGCTTGATCCAATCCAATAACCAATTAGTGACATATTTAGTTTTTCCTTTCCTATAGGCATGTGCTTCTGTCCTGGGTTGGATTTGACTACAGAGCATGGTACCTCGCAGAATGAGATCTTCACATATCTGATGCTAGTGTAGAAAATACGACCATAAAGAAATTTTGCACTTAAGAAGTCTGGGGGTGATACTGTATTTAAAACTTAATATTCCTTCCCTCCTCTTCCAAATTATAGCCTCAGAAGAAAAAAAAGCTGCAGTGGTATAAATCTAGTAAAAAGTAAAATTTCTAGCATTAATTTGAATTTCTGTAAGAGGACCAGTACAGAAGATGGTTACTTGTAACATTCTGGCTACTCACAAGGTAACAGACAAGTCAAAAGAACAGGGCTCTAGGGCTGTCCACAAAGGCTTTCAGCTATGCAACAACATGGGAAAAAGGGATTTCCAGCAGCTGGGTATCATGACTCCTTTTACTATTGTGATAGTGAGAAAGTGGGGATAAAACCAGGGGTCTCTTGGGTTCTTAGGGCCCAGGAGATAAAAGCAGAACAGAATAATAACTAGTGCTACTCACTTCCTTCTTCACACAGTACCTGATAAAAAAAAAAAAGGATTATAAAAAACCCTGGGCAAAATTTGAGCAATGTACTTCGCTGATGAACAGCGCAGTGAGCCTGGAGTTGACTGAGCATGGATTTTTTCTGGTTGAGCTAGAGTAAATGGCTTTGTCATCCATTACACTTTCCCAGCTTTCTTAGATTTCCTCCCTGGAACAAAGCCAGGATGTTACGGGGAGTGGGAGGGTTCTTATGTGCAAGGAATGAACTCGAAAATCTCCTGTCTCAGGCTGAGCCATGTGCTGCTTGGAGATGAAAGACCCAAATTCAAGTCCCTTCTCTACCAGCCTCCTGTCTGCAGACAATAGCAACCACACTGTTATCCTGAGTGTCCCTTTCACGTAGTTGCTGTTCTGGTTTGTCTAAATATCCAGATGGATCATATGAGCACCTGTCAGGACCACTCTCTTCCTGGCCCGTGGGATAACCTATGGAAGGTGTGATTGTTTCTTTCTCTCCCTTGGAAGTTTCCCCCTTATCACCCACTGGTGGGATGGGAAAGTGCCTTGGACCATGTAGTGCGGATGCAGCCTTGAGGCTGCACAAACTCACCACCCTCTGGGGCTGTATCTGACCCTGCCACACATGGAACTTGACTGAATAAGTGCTTTATCCCATATAAAAGCTTGAGTGAATGTGTTGAATTAGCTCTGAAATGCATTCAAACTGCATTAGGGGAAGCAGGTGAGGGGCTGTTAACGTGAAATTAGATTTAAACTGTGGATCATTATGCTTAAACCTCTCTCCAATTTAACTAAGCAATACACATTTCTTTTTTCTCTCTCAGTGATGTCCACTGGTATGGTCAGTTTATGTTTCCCAGCCACCAGCCATGTCCTCTATTTTAAAAATATAATTACAGTCTGCTCCTCTGAATTCTCTGAAAACTCTGTAAACTATTAAGAAGAGCAAAAAGATTAAATCTGAAAGGTCATTACTCTGATTCTGCCTTTCTAAAATGTATTGTCTAATGAAAAAAAATAAACAGCATTTTTAATGTATTGTTACAGATAAAATCCGCTCCTTCTTTCCTCCCTTTGTATTATTTTTACCCCAATCTGCTACTCATCATGTATATTGCAGCTTCAGAATTCTGTTGTTATAATTAAACTGAAGATCTGTGTACTCAATCAGGTGTGCCCAATGTTGTCTATTTATTTCTTCACAGTCTGGACCCATATTCTACTCCCTGTTGAATTCAGCAAAAGCTTAGTGACCTTCCTCAGTCAACATCACAGAAATCCTTTTTTTTTTTCCTTCTCACCATCCCATGTGGTAGGTTTTTCCTTTACCAGAATAAGAAAAGAATATTTTTCTAAAGTAAGAATAGAAATTGAATATGTAAAATTGTCCTTAAATTTTTTACAATGAGGGTCATGGAACACTGCAACAGGCTGCCCAGAGAGGTGGTTGATGCCCCATCCCTGGAAACATTCAAGGCCAGGTTGGATGGGGCTCTGAGCAACCTGATCTGGTTGGAGATGTCCCTGCTTCTTGCAGGGGAGTTGGACTAAGGTCCCTTCCAACCCAAACTATTCTATGATTCCTGAGAATGAAGTAATTGTGAGCCCACATCACCCAGACTACCCTTTGCTAGAAGGTGTGGGGGAAAGAAGGAAAGAAAAAGAATATCTGCTTCTTGAGCTGGATAGCCTGGGAAGCAGCATTGTCAGCCATAGTCAAGCTGTTTCCAATCAAAATCTCTCAAGGACATTCAAAGTATCTTCACAAGAAAAATGCTTACATGTGCAGGATCTTAGCTGACCTACCAGTGCATATGAAATACAAATCTATTTGATTTTGGTTTTAAAATTCATTCTTTTTACAGTGCTAGGGTTTCAGACCATGTTTAAATCACTGGGCTTCACCTATAGTGGTGGGAGTACGTAGAGTCCTAAAAGACTTCTGTACAGATGGCCTTAATCCCTCAGGGAGACTGCAAATTAATACGAGAGTCATTGGCATTCATCGAGTACTTGGTCTGTCTGGCAAATGACGACATCAATCTTGGTGCAAAAGGGATCATGCATTATTCTATATGCAATCAACTGCTAAATTTAAACAGTTGTGGGACAATAAATTTTTTTGCAAGATGGGTCATTAATAGCCATGGACCTGAACCATCAAACCTTTACTTACATGAACAGTCTTTGCTCATGCAGGTTATCTCATTAGGCAACTGCCTTGGTGAAAAAAGACCTTGTAATACAGGATTTGAGGAATTAGCATCTGAAGGAACAACTTCTCTAATTAACAGATTAAAAAAAAATCCATGTACAGAAGTCCATTTGGGGGATTTGCAAATATGTATTCTGTCTTTTTCTTAATAATGTGAATCCAGGGAAAACTGGGAATTACCAAGGTTGTAATGAGTACAAACATTGCTGTAAAATTAAAAAACTATCCCCTTAATATAATATTCTGTATTGCACAGTGGCCAATCTTACTTGAGCAAGAAACCTAACCTCCATAAATGTCATACTGCATATATACTGTGGGGAAATCCACTATAACTAATGAGCAATTTATTCTTGAAAGAGGGCACACTTGAAGATCCCAGATCCCTTATTTTAATCCTAAATAAAGGAAGGGCTTTTCATGACCACATTATCTATTAGAGATATATTCTTTTTTTTGGTTGTATTTTTATATTATAGTCTAATTATATCAGTTAATCAGAGCAGAACAATAATGCACAGCTACTGGTCCATAACAATATAGATTTTTTGCCCCTGATTTCCGAAACTGCCTGTTTTCTGATCATGGGTATTCAAATCCATATACTTTGGTTGTCTGACAGCCAGTATGAACCAGAATGCCAAGGTTTACATAATTACAGTACAGTTATTTCCCCTCCTCTCCACAATGCTTCTCTTCTGACTGTCTCTCCCATTAAATTTGTAAAATTAGTTGCTAGCAAAAGCAAGAACTACCTCTGCTTTTTATTTCTTTTAGCTGAAGCCAAAATATTCCAAAATGGTACATGAACACAGACAGAAAAGGAGCTGAGATGGCAGGAAAAGAGTTAAGCATTTGCGGAGATCTCTGCCCTTCTCCACTCACTGGGCACATCTTTCACTCCCTACAGTTTAGGAAAAACCTTATATTTGGAATAATTATCACAGTAATACACAAGATGCATTTTCCCTATTTGCTAATCCTAAAAGCAAGGAATAATGTGGGCAGCATTTTGAATGTAGTAAATAAAATATGTATGAATCATTCTGGGCATTTCAGTCCACTGGTCTGGGTGAAAGGGAATGAGTAGGGACAGACAGAAAGAGGCAGCTTGGGACACAAGGAAGGCAAATGGTCAGATGTTGAAAGACAGCAGATGAAAATAATACACAAAGGATTTAAAATGTATTTAAAACAATTTATCTTTCAGTAGCTTTGCGTTGCCTCTTCCGACAAGTAAAACCTGAAGACATAGTCAAATATTCTAGTGTGATAACTAAGTAGCCCTAGGTATTAATTTTTGCAATAACCACAAGTTAGTCAGTTCTTTGGATTTGAAGTTTATTCAATCCACTATTTGATTATTTCTGCCATAAATAGGGCTAGCATCCCAAGATATCATCATACCTGTATTACAGCTGCTGGTGCTGTTTTCTGTGGAAAAGGCCATTCCTCTGGTCTTAGAGGAAGCGTTAAGTTGCAGTCCCTTTGCAAATGAGTGGGACTATCCCAGCTGGGTTGAACTTAGTTCGTGCCCTGTGGTGTAAGTCTTTCTCTGGAGCAATCACGGAGTTACTAGCAACTGGACAAATTTCACAAGCTGAAGTGCATTTATCAGAGGCAAAAGCAGTACAGAAGAAATCTATTTTGAAACAATAAAGTGCTTAAATGCATGGCTTACCAGCTCCTACCCACCTCCAAGACAGGTTCTTGGCTATCAGGGTCAACAGATCTATCAGATCTTTGTTCTTGAACTAAGATTTTTCCAACTTGTCTCAGACCTCATCTTGTACAGATTTTCCTCCAGGCTTTTCAGGTGGCTTCAGGTCACCAGAGAAGACTGACACTTTCTATTTTTCCTTAAAGTCCTGTCCCTCATAGAATTATAGAATCTTTAAGGTTGGAAAAATCTCCAAGATCATCAAGTCCAACTGTCAACCTAACACCACCATGTCCACTAAACCATGTCCCGAAGTGCCACATCTATACAGTTTTTGAACACCACCAGGGATGGTGACTCCAGCACTTCCTTGGGCAGCCTACTCCAGTGCCTGACCACTCTTTCCATAAAGAAGTGTTTCCTAAGACCCAATCTAAACCTCCCCTGCCGCAACTTGAGGCGATTTCCTCTTGTCTTATCACTTGTTACTTGGGAGAAGAGACCAATGTTCACCTCCCTACAACCTCCTTTCAGGTAGTTGTAGAGAGCACAACCTCCTCTTCTCCAGATGAAACAATTCCAGTTCCCTCTGACGCTCCTCGTAAGACTTGTTCTCCAGACCCTTCACCTGCTTTGTTGCCCTTCTCTGGACATGCTCCTTGCGTTACGGCTTTACAGTAGCTCTGCTCCCAGCTCCCAGTGCTAGCTTCCAGAGCATGGGACTGACAAAATCTCCTGGGCCGTGAGGCCTTGTCTCGTGTTACCATATACAATCCCATCACTCTGCTCCTTTCGGAAATGCGAGGAGCTCCCCGCGAAAGCTAATTATTATTTTTTCCCGTTATTTCTACTGGAAGTATTCTTCAAATAATAAATTCTCTTATGTTCAGAAACCATCTGATTTTTAGCTTAAAAGCTAAAGGGAAGGGACCTTTAAAGGCCATCCAGTTCAACCCCCCTGGCAAGGAGCAGGGACATCTCCAACCAGATCAGGTTGCTCGGAGCTCCATCCAACCTGGCCTTGAATGTTTCCAGGGATGGGGCATCCACCACCTCTCCGGGTGACCTGGTACGGGCAGTTCATATCTGCTTGTTCTTGAAGAAAACATCTGTGATACGCTCAGCCCTGGTCAGGCAAGTTTTAACAAGTGTTCCTTGCGCCCATGATAGCCATTCCAGTTCCGTACAAGGGTCCTCAGCGTTTCTCAGGTCCCACAGATTCACGTTGGCCTCGCGGGAAACAGGTGGGTGCATGGGCTGTGGGGAGAGTTGGGTGCTCCAGTGGTGGTGGGGGATTTTGGTGCCTTATGCGAACACGGGTGGCATTCAGCGCATGAGACCGGTGCGAACGTGGGGTGGGGATGGGGCTGCCCAGCAGCAGGAAGTGAAGGCAGAGGGGTGGCTGTGGGTGACTGGACGTGGGCGCTGCGGCCACGGCGTGTGTCTGGATGGGGACGCGGGGCAGGGGCTGCCTGTGGCGGAGGGGGATGGTCAGTGGGGGACGTTTCGGTGGAAGGGGCTGGGGACGCAAAGAGCACGGGGCGGGGGGGGTGAGGTGGACGGGGGGGACGGCGGTGGTCGATCACCGCGGAGCCGGCGGCGCTGGCGGTAGCGCGTGGGGAGGGATCGGGGGGCCGGTGCCTGCGAGGCCCGGGCGGGGGCCGCCCCCTCCGCCGCCACGGGGCCGCGCGGGGCGGCGGCGAGCGGGGCCCGACCGCGCTGCCTGACGTCACCGGCCGGGGCGGCGATAGGCTGCGGGCGGCGCTCCCCGAATCGGTGGCGGCGGCAGCGGCAGCGGCGGCGGCTCCGCTCTGCGCGCTCACTCCGCGCTGCCGCAGCCCCCAGCGCCCGCGGCGCCCGGGCGCTCCCTCCGTCGGCGCAGGTAAGGGGCTCCCGGGCGGGCAGCGGCGCGGCGAGGCGGGCCCCCGCCCGGTTTCGGCTTCGGCAGCCTGACCCCACTGGGGCGAGGGGGTCTGGCAGCCCCTCCCCGCCGCCACCTCCTTCCCCTCCCGCGGCAACCAGTTGGGGTGCGCGGCCGGGCAGCGCTGCCCGGGATGCCGAGTAACTCACGAAGTCGGTGTGGCGGCGCGAAGCCCCGTCCCCGTCCCGCCACCCCCTTGTCCCCCGTCCTCCCGCCCCCATCGGCAGGGTGGAGGCTGCCGCAGCCGGCGGCGCGGTGTTTTGGGGAGGGGGGAGCCGCGCAGGGTGGGTGCCTCGGAGCGCTGATGTGTCCGGCTCCCTTCGCAGACTCCTCTGTCACTTCAGAGAGAGCGTGAGGCTGAGCCGGCGGCATCCCGGGCATCTCCGCCGGCAGCCCGGCACCGGCTGAAATTTAGGCGTCTTCAGAGAGGGGAGGAAGAGCCTCGTCTTCCGAAGCCTCCTCAATGAGTGCCAAGCTCTCCAAGGAGTTGAGGCTGTCCCTGCCACCGTGTCTCCTGAACAGGACGTCTGCCACCTTAAACACCAGCAGCACCTGCATCGCGCAAGTGGGTCAACTCTTCCAGTCCTTCTCATCCACCCTGGTTTTAATTGTCCTGGTCACCCTCATCTTCTGTCTGATCCTTCTCTCCCTCACCACCTTCCACATCCACAAGAGGAAGATGAAGAAGCGGAAAATGCAAAAGGCTCAGGAGGAGTACGAACGGGACCACTGCACCCGCAGCAGTGATAGTGGCAGCCAGCACCCTGGGACAGGGATGCGGGGAGAGGCACCCCAAGGAAGAGACAGCCGGCTGGGAAGACCCCCCCAGGACTCAGAGATCCAGCGCGCCTCTCCCTTGGCAGCCCCAAGCTCCCAGCAAGCACAGGCTTGTTTGGACACAGCTGGTGTGGGGCTCTTGCAGACGGTGGTTTTGTCATGATGGTTTCTGGGGAGACCTCATGAAGGCGCTGGTTGGTGTTTGTAAATACCTGAGTGATTATTCTAGTCCCCGAAGAAGAAGAAAACATTGCTAATTCAAACAAACGAATAAGCCCACAATCCAAGCGCATGACAGATCACATTGCGTTTCTCATTGACTGAGCAAGGAAGGGATGTGTCTCTTTACTGGAGAAGGAGCTGCACACAGCTGCCGAATATCGAGTCGTCCACCTGGAGGAGAGAGTTGGGGGTCCCTTTTCCCTGGACGTCATTACCCTGAGAACCGGGACGATCTCACTTTCTTGGGATTCCAGCTGCACCCTGTGTCACCATTGCATGGCGTGGGTTGGGGTGTGGGTGAGTGGCGCGGGGGGAGAGGCAGGTCTGGCGGGTGCCTTGGGACGCCCTGTCCCCTTGGAGCAGGGCGACAGCCCACTGTGGTCTCTCCTTTTGTGCTAGGACCTATGCCCCTGTCCCACCCTTCTCACTCCTTTCCAGGACTGGATATTGTTTTGTGTAGAAACGGCCACCCCTAGATGGGCTAAACTGCAAGTGCCCTCTGGCCCCACAGCCCCCCATGCCCCACAGCTGCAACGCTGAGCATCCCACTGTCTAGGGGGCTGGAGCCAGCTGTCTGAACAGAGTGATGCCTGAGCTTTCCTTTCCCCTCAGCTCCCCTCAACTTCACAGGCCCCTCGCCCCCATCCCCCCAACCCAAAATGCTGTCCCAGTACCATCCTGTGTGGCAGGGCGAGGTGATGTGCAGAAACTTGCCCATCCTCTCCCAGGGGAGGGTGTCCTTGTACCTCCTGAGGGTCCTGAAACAAATCCAGTTCTGCACCAGGCACCCGCACTGAACGCCTGCATTTACAGCTTCGCCTCCCAGCAAGGAATCCTGCAGCACTACAGAACTGGCTTCTACTTTTTTTAGACTGATATATCTTTTTAACCCTCCTAATCCAGTAGATAGTTAGGGACAGACAACACACAATTTTCTCACCTTTCCCCTTTTGGGGAACGAACCATACAGATGTGCAAAATGTCCGCTCCTAGACCCTGGCAAATATTAATTTCAGAAGTGACAGGTGTAGTTTCTCCCTAGCAAGCACCAGTGATTTTTTGTCTGTGGATGGCAGGTGTGAGTGGTCGCTAGTACTGCCTGTGGTGGAGGAAACAGCGTCGGGTACAGAAAATGCAGCTTTGCTCAGCAATTAAATCAATGACCATTACGTGAAGGTGCCTTAACAGAGTGCCAGATCCAAACTTTGAAACATCTTGTGTGGTATCATAGCAGAGGCAGCCCTCTACTGTGCATATTAACATCTAAAAAATACGGCAAAGAAAAAGCGATCCCCAGAGATTTCTTCTTTCCCCCCCCGCCCCCGTCTATCCTGGCATTCAATGTGATCTGAGGAAATAGTAATAGTCCACAGTTTTAAATATTGTGTATCCACTTATTCCCTCTCTGCTGTACTTTGTCTCCTAGGGTGGCTGTTAGGCTAGAAAAATCCCAGGCACATGCACCGGGAGGTCTGGGGCCCTAAGCTGTGTGTGAATGCCATAAACCAGTTTAAAATGGGGAAAGAAGGTGGCAGGAGTCCTCCATAATCCTCTAATAGCCCCAGAATGCAGAGGTTTCAGGGTAGTTACCCAGTTTTATCCCTTTCTGATATTGCCTGATCTGATGGGAAATTGCTGTTGAGTTTGGATTGGTGCCTCCAGCGTTTTAGGCGAGTGCTGTACCATCCAGCTCAAGGCGAGGCTACCTGCGACCGAGCGGTGTTTCGCACGTCGCAGTTTGATGGGAGCGATGGCTGACTCTCGCTGACAGCCGGTATGATCGGATGCTAATGGCTACTTTGTTGTTGCTGGGCGAGGAAATTGGCTTTGTTTTGTTTCCCCTAATAAAGGATGCATGAACTTTTGTGTTTAACCTCCTTATGCAACTGCAGCACGGTATTGCACCACAGGGAATAGATGTAGGACAATGAAGAGTGTTCAGTGAACAGTAATGGAGCTCCCTGATTGTGGATCTCCACTAAATAGAGAGATATTAATTTCCCCTTTATTTTGTGCCTTTGAAAAAAAAAAAACAATCAAAACCAAACAACCACAACAGTGTATAATTTTGAGTTTTATAAAAGCAGTAAGATGTTCCAAATCACTCCAGTGCATTTCTGGTTGATGATTCCACTTCTTTAGTGTCTGAAGTCAGATACTCTTCCTTCTGCCTTATGCACTCAAGGCATGCAATAATTCCCCAGAAGTGTACTGCTTGTCACATCTCATTGCAGTTACAAAATTGCCCTATTTTTTGAAAAATAAAGAAGGATGGAGAGATAGATATATATATATCTTTATATATATTATGGATATACAGGTATATATATTATTTATATAATCTCATGACACTAAAAGTAGTTGCAAAAATGTAACTAGCATTAAAATATATTATCATGTAAGCCTCTATCCTCTGTTAATTAGCTTTGATTTAACATTTTAATATCTCTGTATTTATGTAAATCTGTGTAAATTATGTGGTCTGTAAGTAAAATTTCATACTGACTTTAATTTTCTCAGAACTGTGAGCTTCTTGTGGTGTCATTTAAGGCTTCTTTATTTCTAAAGTTAAATTATACAAGATACGAGAAGTTCTAAATTCCTATTATCACAGAGAAATACTGCAATAAGGTTCATGCATAGTCCCAGTGCGCAATCCTATCTTGAAGTATTGCAAGCTTATGAGGTTTAATTGAATGGTCTCAGGAGATCCAGCTGATACAAGCAGGACACGTAGGTTTTCATTTTCATGAAACAATAAGCAATCTAGGGAATAGATGTGGATTTTTAAAACAGAGTTTATGCTTGGAGGTTCTGTCAAATCAATTGCTTCAAAACCCTACAGCTACAGCTAAACTTCTGCACTTAGCATTCAGTATTAATAAGGCTGATGCTTCTTTCCCCTCCCCCCTCCTACTTAAACTAGAAAAGTGTAGGAAATGGTTCATATTTCTAAAGCATACATTTTCAGCTAACTGTGAAACTGCCCAAAGGGTTTTGAATAGACATATTTTATGCAAGTGTAATATCTATGTATCTGTATCCATATATTTAAATATTTTTGTGTAACCTTTTCTACGATATTTGATAGAGATGCCGAGTAAATGCTTGTGCCATTCTCATACGAAAGGAAGGATTCATACCCTCTCGACGCAGAGTTTCTTCTTCCTGTGACTTTGCACTTGTTTTGGCAAGTTGTAATGGAGACTGGGCAGCTGAGTGCTGGCTGCTGGAAGCACAGCCAGCCTTGCCTCTGTGAAGGGGCACATCCTCCGGTTGGGTTTTCCTGGTTCTGAACTGGAGCTGGCATCCTGCATGTGTAAGAATAAGAAGTGCCGTGGTGCTCAACAGTTTGTGTCCAGTCCAGCCATTGTCCCGTGGGAAGATGCAGGACAGCAGTGACTTCTTTTGTAGATCCTCGTGAGAACTGAGAGCCTGCCGGTTGATGCAGCAGCAGCACTGGGGCTGGATCGGAGAGTTGGCGATGCCTCATCCTGCATTCCCATGCTTGGAGCCTGCTGCTGCCCCAGGACTTCATCCAGCTCCCACTGGCATCAACAGGGGTGGCTTCCGCTGACTGGCAAGGGACTTGGGTCCCATCTGTAGTCCACACAGAGGGTGACAGCTCTCCACATCACCACTGCTTACCCTGCTCTGCACCCATCCCAGCAGCCTCCGCGGGGATGGGAACCACTGCATCCCACGAAGGCTGGGATGCTTCAGCCTGGCAGCACTGGGGAACTTGCACTGCTGCTGTCAGCTCCGCTTCTACAGACTGAGACGTTCAGGTTTCTACATGGATCCTATGCGGATTATGGACAGGGAATGTAATTTCATGAAAACGTGTCATTCCAGTATTTTTTTTCTGTGGGGGTTTGTCTACTGGAAATGTTGTCTCAGATGAAATTTGCAGGCTGTCCATCCAGACATGTTTTAGCTTTTGATACACGACTCTCAGACATGTATCTGTATATATAGGTATGTATCTCAAAAGAAATGCTGGATAAAAAAGCAAAGAACAGAGACTGCACATTGTAGACAAAACTGCTCTATGACTAAAAACTGGTGTTTTTTTTTTCTTTTATTTTTAATTAATTTTAAAGACTACTATCTTTAATGTAAATAGCAAGTTACTCTGTGATTATTGTTTTCCATAGCATTTCTGAGTAGTTGCTATCTTGTTTCTGGAAAGCTATGTCCAGTGTTATGAAGCAACTGTGCTTTTCTTCTTCTGTTGTTATGAATATGAGTGCAACTTTTATGTAGGGAGGAAAAAGAACGTGATTTGGCTCTTTAGACAGGACTGAATTATTTTAAATCCAGTTATAGGACTTAGTTGCTTTTTTTTCCTTTCTAACAGTTATTCGCTCTGCACGTTTGTATTTTTTCTATGGGTACTTGAAACCCTATATTTTAATAAGTATGCAAGGTATGAAGGAAAACACACAAAAAAATGAAGTAGGAAACATTCTTTTTCCTCTTTGGTGTAAATAGCAAAATTTATAATGACTTAGATACCATTTAATTAAATTTCTCATCTATATAGAAGTTGGCATGACTCATAGACAAACCTTTAATAACACTTTCATTTATGTTAAACATTAGAACTACTTTTATCCAGGACTGACTTTCTCATCTCTTTCTGGTGTCTTACTCCTTTTTTTTTTTTTTCCCCTGAAGCCAAGTTTTACATCTGATCGCTAAATAAATTTCTAGTAGAACAGAGCCTCCTTCTGTTTTTAGTCTTTTACATGTAGATCTCTGGTCTGAATCCGGCCAAACTCAGTAGTATAGAAGATGCGTTATGAACTTGCAAGAAGATGCATTATAAACTTGTATGAGCCTTGGGGAGAGGTGACTGTCTGACAAACAAACAGGAGAAATCCCTGGCAATGGTGAGAGTTAGCTTTCCCATCTGGAGCTGTGGAAGTGAGGCCTCCCCATCCACCGGACGGACCTGAGTGAAGGGTGACCCATTCCAGCCACAGCAGAGACAAACAACCGTCTCCTTCCTGATACCATTGCTCTAAAACATAATTTTCTATATGTCACTAGATCTCATTTCTGTAAAATGTATGTAATATATTTCTTATTCAAATCAAAGGAGTTTTCATTGCTTCATTGGTACGATAGGTTCTCTGTGGATAACTAGAAGAATTCATTTTCCAACCCTTTTAGCCCCATACCTCCACAAGCATTACTTTTGTATGAGTTAGGAAATAAATAAATATTTGGATCAGAATGCTGTCAGTAAAGATTGCCTTTATTTATATAATCCAATGTTCTGGTTGGCTTTTCTTTGTTGTTTTCTTCCTTGAAATGGAGCAATATAATCTGTTCATTATTTTACTTTTTTAAAGAGGACAAAAAATTTGAAGAAAGCCCTGCAAAATGCACGTAGTCCAACAGGAAAAGATCTCGTGTTGTACAGCAGAACAAAATCATGTAGGTTTTGTTGGCTTCACAGTAATTCTTTATCCTCTATTTTTCAGACCCCTTCCAATTAATCAAAGTTTTTACCTAAAATCTTCTGAAAGAACATATAACAGGTGGATTACTTTTCTTACTACACAGTCAGTGACAAAGTGCAAGTTAAAACTTTTCAAACATCTTGTAATCTGAAAATAATAAAGTATCCTAGAGGATTGTGAGTGCTGTACATAAAGGATAAGTATAGAAGGATAGAAGGGGAAAATATTAGCTCTGTAGTACAATAAAAGCAACGTGTGCTGGAGGATGAATTCATGATTCTAAACGAGCATCTCTACATTTTATTCCTGGCTCTGTTACTCACACATTATGAGGCTCTCAGCTTCCAGGCTATTTATGTAGTAAGCAATATATAACTTACCTATTAAACAAAGACATGGAACCTGCAATATACAGCCCTGAAATTAATAAATTAAGCGTCATATACATTAAAAAATACTGATACCATAATACAAATTAGAAGACTCTTTATGCTAATCACCTGGCTTGCATTATTGAAGTGCTTATATTTGGCAGCAAGATCCAAGTGACACACTGCACAGCTGGGAGATGGATGGCTGGGCAAGATGCTCAAACAGTCACACCGAGAGGCTCAATTTAATTTTTAAGTTGAAGTGGAATACGGATGATGAAGGAGAGCCAAGACAACTAATGTTTATTTTACCATTTCATCACACATAACACTTTTTTTTTTTGGTGCAGAAAAGAGCCTTGTGTGGTTTTGAGCAGAGTGCTGACCAAGGTAATAAGAATATAGGAAAAAAATGATTATTGGGAGTAAACCCATCACTAATGAAATTCATGGCCAAACCTTCCTGAATACAGTGGGGCCTGGACTATGCCTAAGATGATGCCACATCTCATTTGCTGCTGGCTGTCCATCCCTCGCCAGTGCTGTCAGGGTCTTGATTTCTGCAGTTAGTATTTCTAGGGCACATGAATTTCTCTCATCTTTTGACTCACAGTCTGTACTCATCTCCTGTGGGGGACAGTGGAGGATCACCTGGGGGTTACCTACATGTGACATGCTCGTGCTGGCTTTTCTTTAGCTTTTGGTGTGTCCTGAGATTGTCTCTGAATCTGACTTCCCACTGGAAAGCCTTTCTGGTTAGTCTTTCCATAGGATGGGCTATGTTGACCAGGCTTGCTTCTTCCTTCAATGGGTAATCTCAGCCTGTTATTCTCGGACATTACAAAGCTTATAACTTTAAGTGATTGGTTGGTTTGATTTCTGCAAAAATACCGTAGGACTTTGCCCTCATCTTGACCAAACATTGTCATGCATTTACCCATAGCCGAACCATATTGATATAGCATCAAAATCTCTGTGACAAGGACAAAGCTTTTGAGAACGTGCTAGACTTCAAACAGTCTGAGAAATCCCGGCATGCTTCCCAACATGGTCCATTGGTTCTGGATCAACATCATGTTCCTGATTAAGCTGCCAGCCCTAGATCACATGCTGAAACTGCTGAGAAATTGTTGTTCTTTCACATCAAGAACACCACTGTAAGGAAAAATATCAGTTACTACAGAGGCAAGACCAAATAAATGAGAGAATGTGGTGATAATATGGGTATTAGTATGCAAATATATATGTAAAACCTGTGAGACAGACAAGGTCAACTGACTGTCTAGTAATGGCTGACCACCTGGTCCACATTTTCTTTTTTTTTTAAATCAGATTATCACAATCCACTCTTTTACCTGTGGTCTTGAATGCTGTTAGACATACGCTTTTGCTTTGCTGCTCAGCTGGAAAAATCAGTCAGTGAGCTTCTGCTTCTCTATGAACTCCAGCTGAACTGTTTAAAGTCTATTTGTTTTCATCGTAGAAATACAGTTTCTATTAAACGATCCTTTTGACAGACCTCAGCAACAGCATGGGAGAGCCTTCACTTCCAGCACATGTGTTAGAGCTGTTCGGTCTGGTGATGTGTAAAGGAGGACAACTGTCCAAATGATCATAAGAGGTCGCTGCAAAAAATTTGTAAACAATGACTGCATTTGAACAAAAAACAAGACACATGTAAACCCTGAGACAGCCATGACTTTTTACCTATCTACAGTGAAGCAAGTTCAAGACATCTCTGCTCACGACTTCAGTTATTCTGGTTTTGTATACCTCTAGAACTGAACTGACTGTATGGGCCATTACCTGTCTGACAGAGCTTCTCTAAAGTCAATTCTTCCTCGAGTAAAGGGATGATGATGAACCTAGCAGAGGAGTGGAAAGGGTAGCTGAAATGTGACAGATGGGTTTTAGTATCACTATTTGTATAGTGCTGTAGCCATACTGGAGGGATATGGGCAGATTCCTTAGGCTATTACGCTTGCAAGTGAGAAAAGATGACAGTACCACACAACTCCTTTGTTACCAGATCTGGATGTAATGTCTTCTATAAATGAAAAGTTCTGATATTACAACTTCCAGAGCTCTTGAGATCACTGTGCTCCAATTATGTCTTCTCTGTTTCTTTTTGGAAGATTTCTTGTAATGTTCTGGAAAGCAGAATCTCAAATTTTGTCAAAATAAAGTGAGTAATGCGACACTGTAATCCATGTGAGAAAGCTATGCTTCTGAAAGACACTAGGTTGATGAATCTCTATTTTTTCATAGCCTGGGCATTTCACCGCCAGAAAGCTGTCCTGCTTCTCTGCTGAAATACATCAATTGTTGCAGCAAGGGGCTAGGAGGAGGAATTCAGATTCCCTGAGCACACAGTCCTCATTCAGCTCCTTCAGACTGACAGAGGCGATTAACTTGCAATGGCAATAGCTGTCAACAGGAAAATGGAGAGAAAGCACTCACTTCCCATCCTGCAAGGCATGGAAAAAACCCCAACTTTTGGAAACACAAAGATCTTGCTGGGTTAGCACTGGTGTCGTGGTTTTGTTAGTAAGGGGGGGCCTAAGGTGGTAGCTTCTGTAGGAAACTGCCAGAAGTCGCTCCCCTTTGTTCAGTGGACTCGGCCGGGCCTAGGGCGGACCCGCTGCTGGCCAAGGCCGAGCCGATTGGTAGCAGAATGTCTCGTGATAACGCCTCTGCGATAACGTATTTAAGAATGGGAAAACAGAAAAAAAGAGAGAGAAGAGAAGATGTGAAGAAGCTGAGCGGGGGCAGAGGCGCAGAGGGGGAGGCGCAGGCCTCATGGGCCTTGCAGGCCTCACCCTCTGGCCTCTCGCCAGGCAGCCGACTGGGCCCGACTCGGTCCAGCCCGGCTGCAAGAAGTGGAGAGGAGATGAGAAGTGAATGAGATGTAAAAAAGATCCTGAGAGACACCTACCAGCCTGTTGTGAGGAACGGCTGCAGACACCAAGGTCAGTTCAGAAGGAGGGGGAGGAGTAATGCGGCTCCTGGCCAAGATTCCCCTGCAGCCTGTGGTGACGACCATGGTGGAGCAGGTTGTCCCCCTGCAGCCCATGGAGGTCCACAGAGGAGCAGAGATCCACCTGCAGCCTGTGAAGGACCCCGTACCGGGGGAGGTGGATGCCTGAAGGCAGCTGTGGCCCGTGGAGGGCCCTCTGGGACAGCTGTTCTGGAGAGACTGCACCCGTGGAAGAGATGACCCACGCCGGAGCAGTTCCACGAAGGACTGTGGCCCGTGGGAGGGACCCCATGCTGGAGCAGGGGAGGAATGTGAGGAGTTCTTCCCCTGACCATGAAGCAGCGGCGTAAAACAACATATGATGAACTGACTGCAACCCCCATTCCCTCTTTCTCCCTGTGCCGCTCGGGGGGGGAAGGTAGTAGAGATAATGTTAAGCTTGGGAAGAGGGAGGGGTGGATGGAGGTTATCTTGTTCTCTGTCTCATTATCCTGCTGTTTGTAGTAATAAATGAATAGTTTTCCCCAAGTCGAGTCTGTTTTGCCTGTGATGGTAACTTTAAGGATTTCTCCCTGTCCTTATCTCAAACCTCGAGCCGTTTTTCCTTATATTTTCTCTCCCTGTTTTTCTCGGAGTGTGGGGGGAGTGAGAGAGAGACTGCGTAGTCTGGTCCGATCAGGGCTGAACTACGACACACTGGTGATTTGGTAAGGAAAATCTCCAGAATTTACTTCACAGTACCTTGGCCTGGGTGACTTCTCAGCTTGAGGAGATTCCCATTCATGTTCCTGTCTCCTGTCCACTGCCAGCACTCTTCCAGCCCACTGTACCTGAATTCAGTGTTAGGTCTTCCCTAACTTATATTGCTCTGAAGCAAGTTATGGTACACTTGCACAGATGGATAGTGAATGAGTTAGTGAGTCACAAGGGAGCAGTAACCACTGGGAGGGCAATGGAGTAGCATCCAGCAGAAAGAGGAAGGATGCAGGGGCACTAAACCTTTCAGCACAGTTTTGGGAGGAAGAGCTTATGAGTCTTATTTGCTTAATATCAATATCATGGATTTCTGGAATTAAAATGTAGACAGCTTACTGTGGCTGTGGAGCTTCTCCTGGCTTTTGGTTACTGTCAACACCCCACTGCACCAGTGCTGGCAGCCTGTTTCCCACCCCATGGTGTCCAGCTGCATTAGCCTGCTTTTCTCCCCCAACCCTTTGAATGAGTTCTGTCATAGGAGGCTGAACTAGATGATCTTTAAAGGTCCCTTCCAACCCAAAACATTCTATGATTCTATGTTTCCCCAGATATCCCTTGCTCCTGTGTGTGTCCATCCCTGTACAAAGTCTGCAGGTCCCACTCCTGACCTGGTTGGCTTGCATGTGCTATGAATTGAGGGGTGCAGACAAGGTCCCAGTTATCCCTGCCTTCCTCCCCATGTAGCCACCAGCATGGGCTTCACCCCCATCCCACCCACAGATCTCGTAAGGAGTCAACACCATTCAGCTCTTCGCTCTTCCATCAAACATAGTTGAAGTTAGCCAATGGATGCCAAAACTGTTGGGGGAGGACAACTGACAGGCAGTTGGGCACCGAGTGTGCCTGCACAATAAAGCAGGCATTACTGAAGTAAGTTATTTTTTCACATCTCATGAATTGTAAGTAAATTTCAATACTTTTCTGGGGCTTGACTCATAGTTTTGAAATGCTTGGCTTTGGCAATGCTGCTCAACAATATCTTTGAAGCCCATCTGTGCTGTTTATAAGCTCTTTCTTCAACCCCCAGGCATTGTCTGTTTCCTTTGGTTTTCCAGACTGTAATCTTCTGAAGCAAGAAATTAGGGGTTTGTTTGATAATTGTGATGGTTGTGTGAAGCTTGATCAGAAGGTGAATCATAGATTTCTAAGACTAAAAGGGAATCTGTAGGCATAAAGCTACAAAATGATCTACAGTCTGTCACAAACAGGATTTTAATCCAGTAATTCATGTCTCCTGCCTGGCAGGTCCAGTGGCACAGAAGCATTCATTTTTTAGAAAGAGAATCGTAGCTGATTTCCATCTTGCAAGGGCTGGTGAATCCAGTTCATACTTTCATAAGTTATTTCGGTGATTAAAAAGTAGCCTAAAAATAAAGAATGTGTCCCTTCAAGGCAATATTTTTTTTAATATACAGAATAAAGTTAGCATATACAGTAGTTATTAGGACACTGTTAAAAACAGACATCTGGCAAAGAAGGTAAGCCATCTGTGAAAATACAGTTCCTATTACATGTAATAATCCAAACAATGCCTCAGGTGTTATAAATTCACAGCACTGAAGTGTAAACAAAACTGTGTCCTGGCGGAAAAATATGGGAAAGTGTTACATATGCAACCATGTACCTACTCCAGAGGTGTCAGCTGAAATAAATGAGATATTTGTGGTTGCTGTGGAATTTTGCCTTGTAAAAGAAACTATTCTTATAGATTTACCCTTCCATCCCTTCTTTGTTTCCCCCTTATTCCAATGCCTTTTTAGCAATAGTATCTTGTGCTGAACCTCCAAGTATTTCTTTGTGCCTCGCTAACAGCAAAGTAGGCTGAGATTTTTCTGACCTGACACTGCATTGAATATCCAAGGACTGGACCAAAATCCTTCTGAAGTTGGTGGGAAGCTTGTGTCCACTTCAGTGGGATTTGGATTATATCAGAAATATTCCTGATGCATCTCTCAGAGTTTTTATGGTCTAGTGTGCAACAGGCCTGCCAAATTTGCAAGTTCAGATAACTTTTTGCAGTTAAGTATCTGAAAACTATTTTGTCTGTAGATTATACAAATTTATTTTCCAGAGAAGACATAAGGACATAGAATTGTCTTATTAGATTTCTTAAAATTAGAGGTAAGTCTGTCATTTAATGACATTTTTTTTTAGGCTAAAGTTACAGGGATCTGTAACTGTAGAGGAGAAACAGATAAAATGTAGCAACATAATCTCCTAAAGTTACAATTTCATTTTGTCTAAGAGTAGCCATGTCTCTTTTCATCCTTCCTCCTATGAACAGTGCAGTGGCTGTAGTGTTAGCAATGGCAAATTTTACTCATGGATTTATGGAGCGCTGCAAAATAAAACCATCAGGATCTAGGCCTTTGTTGCAAATGAATGTGGCCTCTTTCCTCACCTCTGAAGGCAAAGTCACCTTGGTCATGGTGACATCAGCAGCCATTTTGAAGGCCTGGGTGGAAAGCACAGTGCAGAAATTCTGGGTTCTCCAGGTTGGCTGAATGTGGGCTGGGAATTTTGGGCTTGAATTGGCCCTCCTGAGAGCCAGGACACTTATGTTTGTCGTGGTGCAGCTGGAAAAAAATTCAACAGTCTTATTCTTTCAACGATGACCACAGCTGAAAGTTCTTTAGTGGGCTGCATACAAAGACAGAGGCCACATACAGTCCACAGCTTTTTGCATTTATGTAAATATAAATATATAAAACCATATATAAAATAGATGTGTATGATATATATATGTGTGTGTGTACGTATGTATATCATCTGTGCATATATGTATATATAAATTCTCACACAGAGATTTTGGTCTGATGACTCCTCTTGAAGCCCAAGATTCAACTTTCAAGTTATGAGGTTTACAGAAAAGTTTGGGGTTATTTGTTCTTTTCTAAGTGCTTTCATCTGTGTCCTCAAAAAAGAATCATTGGTAATTGAAACTTCTGGTTATTTCTAAGAGTATAAGCAAGTGGCATCAAAACAATTCTCTTCCAGCCTAAGCTGAGAAGTAATTTTAGTTTTGATTTGTCCTATAGAGAAAAAGAATGGCATTCATACTTATCAATGAATATTTCCTACAGTATCCAGACAGAAACAAGGCAGTGTACTAAAGCAAGCTGGCATTTTTCTTTTAATTGATAAATAATTCAGAAAACAGCTACAGGATAGTGCAGCAAACATACCTTCTAATGAGAACCTAAAAAACTAAATTTGTTCTGCTTACCCGAGAAAAAGCTGAAAGGTGATTTGAGCAGAGTCCTACATGGGAAAGACATTTCTTTTTTTATGGGGAGTAATTGGCTTGAATAGAATAAAATATCCTGATGTGACACAAAGTGTGGAAGCTGATGCTGTATAATATGGAGAATATTTTTGATAGTAGAGATAATGAATTGGGCTATGGTAGATTCTTATCATTTGAGCTCTTTAAATCCAGAAGTTCTTCTAAAACGTCATTACTTCTAAAGAATTTACAAGATTGATGCAAATACTTTTGGTTCATGATATTCCTCAGATGGATTTCTACAAGAGATCAGACAAGATTATTATATTGCTTTCCTTTGACCTTCAATCTATTGATTCACAAAATAAATTTTTCACCATAAAATAGACTTTTTTATGTAAAGGACAAATTTTTTTGCACAAAATTTCACAGAAACTGACAATTAAAAAAAAATTTCCACATTTTTATATCACATGTATTTTTGTTACAAGGCTAGCATTTTCCAGAGGTGAGAGTTTGTCTTTCCTTTCTCATAGCACACCTTGACTACTGCATGGCACATTCAACTGATAGAAGACTCCAAATACACTTGACAAATGCTATTAGGTGCATAATGGTAAAGGCTGCCTCAAACAATACTCCAGTCTCCTCTCCTACACACTTCATTTCAAGAGATGAACTGAAAGGTTGAAAAATGTGTAAAGAAGGCAATTGGGGGAAAGAGAATATAACCGGATTAACTCAGAGTTTTCAACTATAATTAAGATTAGTTGTAAACTGAAAACATTGTGGGATTCACAAACAGCCTTTCTACAGCTCAAAGACTGAACTTTACAGTTTAGTGGGTAGGAACAGGATAGTAGCCCTCTAAAAAGTCCTCTAGTGGCATTCTCTGAGTGCTCTTGGAAATCTCCCAGAGCACCAGGATGTATATCTATACAGCCAGGCTTGAAATTTGTACGTAAATTTTTTGCCATCGTTGTTTGGACCCAAGAGGCAAGTTCTTCCTTTGCATCATGTTTGTTGTCCAGAGAGAAAAATATATTATCCAATATCATACTGGAAGACAATGGCCACCTGTCCTATAAAAGTGGACTTGTTAGTACATATGGATTCAGGGGAACTAAATTAAATAGTGTGAAGAAAGTTGTTAAGTCCTCTCAAGATTTTTGCTGCATCAGCTAACCTCATGGATGGATGCAGAAATTGCTTGCTAACTCCTGAGAGATGCAGCTCAGATTCAAAGAGCAAGAGCACTGTACATGCTGGAGGAAAGGAAGAAGTTGCTAAAAGACTCAAAGACTTTGTGCAGTGAGGGGTGTGGTGATAAGTGGAAAGGAAGCTATGAAACGAATAACAAAAGCAAAAATGGATGGGAAGCATCTTCCAGGCTTCACTTTTCCTGATGATCTCTCCGAGCCACTGGCAGTGTCTCGTGGCTGTGGGCAGAAGGAGAAGCTGTCTCTGGGTACCTGGGAAGCATAGCACATCCAGGATTAAGCAGCAACTAGGTGTGGAAATTTAGATATGCCTTTGGGACCATTGCCTGCTTTAGCCATAAATACTTCATTGGATGTAGCCTGATTAATATAGTAGGGGGTAAGACCCAAAAGTTGCAGTGCCTAGGTTGAGCGAAAACCCCCTCCACTCCCAACCAATTCTGTATTATAGTGGATACACTTATTAAAATAGCGACTTACATCCTTGCATAACCTTGTATCCTAGCTCAGATTCCCTTACAAAACAAATTTATTCACTCCCCACGGTTTTGTCCTGCTCTGCCTCCTTTTTAGATTCAAATCTATAACAAGTTTATAATGATGCAGTTAGCTATCTGTATAATTTAAACTATAAGCTCCTTGGGGTAGTGACTTTGTTCACATGTAGTAGGCACACAAATGGTGCTGTATAAACACAGAGGATGTGCCACTAATTAATAGCAGCTCAGTTCAGCTCCAAGGATGCCTTATACAAGTAGGGATATTTTAATGCTGTTTGCTCTGAGGACTATCTTCTATGTAATGCAAAGTGAGAAGATCATTCTAAGTGTATGGAATTGTTTGTGACATTAATTCAGTCCCGGGTGCGTTGAATTGTTCCTATTGCTAGGCTGAGAAGACGAAGCCATTGAAAATGAACACGGTGGGTTGCTAATGTTCTTGATTATAAGAAAATTAGAACTCTTCTTGAAATGTTGTCAGATGAGTTTAATTTCCAGAGGATTTATTGAGCCTGAAACCCATGGATAAGGTTGTATTGTCCTGGATTTTGCTTTTCCAGCAGTATTGTATTTTCACTACAATATTACCACTACAGGTGATATTTTTTGCTCACTGAAAACAGCAAAACATTTGTAAATGTCATTGGTCATGGGACAGTGATGTGCTCTTTTAAAGGTTCCTTTCTATAATGAGAGTGACCTCAATTTCTGTCACTGCTCATAAATGACACAGCTCACAAGCTGTTCATTCTGCTGCAGAGTTGCCAGCAGCGGTAAAACTATCTGTACTCAGATGTAGAAGCACGTAGTGTGCTGCCCTCCAAGGCATGGAGTAATGGTGTCACTGATTTGTAAATCACTTAATTAATACAAAAAACACTGCACATTTTAGTGTGAACTGGAGGCAGGTGACACATTCACAGCTCAGCCTCCAGTCAGTTCTCTTGGCTGCTGCGGCTTGTAGTTGCTCTGTGGAAACCAGCTGCCAGCACATCTGGTGTGGTACAAGGACACCCATTTATGTGGGTGAAGAAGATCAGATCTTCTGGTTAAGGCCAGTCTGGGCTTACAGATTTCCCATTGATCTCTGAGACTGTCCTACCAACAAGTCATCTGCACCCACTACTGACTTGATCTTGAATCAGCTGCAGAGGACTAGCACCACTGAGCCCTTGAGCTCTGGCACTGCTATATTCAGCCTCATGTTTTTGCATTGGTCATCTGGCAGAATGGTGAGATGCATAAGAAGGGGTGCTGTAAAAGCTATTGGGCTGGATGAGATTTCCCAAGCTATCTAGCTATAAATTCTAAAAAGGGTTTAAAGTCAGGTAAAAAGAGAGGTGTGCTGCTTACCAGAGGCTCGTATCAGGGATGTCACCAAAAGACTACCAAAGCTCATACAGCCCACTGACTATTATCTGCTGCTGCTGTTTCACATGGGTACCAGTTGCACAGCCAGGAGCAGTCTGAGAAGTATCAAGGATTACAGAGCCCTGGGAGTAACGGTTAAGGACTCTAAGGCACAGGTAGTCTTTTCATCCATCTTCTCCATCAAAGGGAAGGGGCCTGAAAGGGCCAGTTGAATCTGACAAATCAACAAATGGCTTCAGGAATGGTGCCACAGCTGGGGGTTCTGCTGCTTAGACCATGGGACTTGCTTTGAGAAACCTGATCTACTGGGGGCTGAAAGATCATAGAATCATAGAATCACAGAATCATAGAATGGTTAGGGTTGGAAGGGACCTTCAAAGTTCATCTAGTCCAACCCCCCTGCAAGGAGCAGGGACATCCCTGACTAGGTCAGGTTGCTCAGAGCCTCATCCAGCCTGGCCTTGAACGCTTCCAGAGATGGGGCCTCCACCACCTTTCTGGGCAACCTGTTCCAGTGTTCTATAACTCGCATCGTAAAAAATTTTTCCCTAATTTCTAATCTAAATCTACCCCCCTCTATTTTAAAACCATTACCTCTCACCCTATTGCAACAGGCCCTACTAAACAGCCTTTCCCCATCTTTCTTGTAGGCCCCCTTGAGGTACTGGAAGACCGCTATCAGGTCTCCCCGGAGCCTCCTCTTCTCCAGGCTGAACAGCCCCAACTCTCTCAGCCTGTCCTCATAAGAGAGGTGCTCCAGCCCTTTTATCATCTTCGTGGCCCTCCTCTGGACCTTCTCCAACTGGTCCATGTCCTTCTTGTGCTGGGGGCTCCAGAACTGGACACAGTACTCCAGGTGAGGTCTCACCAGGGCAGAGTAGAGGGGGAGAATCACCTCCCTCCACCTGCTGGCCACGCTTCTCTTGATGCAGCCCTGGATGCGGTTGGCCTTCTGGGCCGCAAGGGCGCATTGCCTGCTCATGTTAAGCTTCTCATCCACCAGCACTCCCAAGTCCTTCTTCTCAGGGCTGCTCTCAATCCATTCCCCGCCCAGCCTGTACTTGTGCCTGGGACCTGACCCAGGTGCAGGACCTTGCACTTGGCCTGGTTGAACTTCATGAGGTTGGCACGGGCCCACCTCTCCAGCCTGTCAAGAGAGACTCTTCAGTAGGGCCTGTTGTGACAGGACTAGGGGTAATGGTTTCAAAATAGAGTTGGATAGATTTATATTGGATATTAGGAAAAAACTTTTTACAATGAGGGTTGTAGAACACTGGAACAGGTTGCCCAGAGAGGTGGTGGATGCCCCATCCCTGGAAACGTTCAAGGCCAGGTTGGATGAAGCTCTGAGCAACCTAATCTAGTCGAAAATGTCCCTGCTCCTTGCAGGGGGGTTGGACTAGATGACCTCTAAAAGTGTCTTCCAACCCAAACTGAATCTATAATGCAGGAGACTTATCTACCTGCATGGAAGTGAAGCAATGGGCAGAACGTCCCTTACGAAATGTCTCTTGGAAGCATAGGTGGAGATGAGAGGTATTAGTACAGCTCCTGTAAGGCAGATATGAAGTGCAAAATGAGGGAAGCTATGATGTTTGGGAGAGGTCGCTGGAGATGTTCTTCTAATATAGTGGTTCTTGAGTCATCCGGGGGATCTGAAACAGACCTGAAGGTTCTATAAGTAAAGTACCTATATTTGAGGTACTTTACTACTGTATTAATCTATGTTAGGGCTTCTAATGCTTATCTGCACTCTATAAGGAATACTGAGTTTCTCCTTTGATTAATATTTGGCTTTTTTTTGAGTCTTTTTTTTCTTTCTCTAATGCATTTGACGTTGACCATAGCTATAAACAGGATTTAAGACCAAAGACAACTGACCTCCTATGGAATACTTTAGGTACGCTGTGTCTTGAACTCATGAGTAAACTAATTACCAGATTGGGGTTAAAGAGTTTTTCTCTAGGTGAGACCTTCAGAATGTCAGAGTTTTCCTTGCTCTATTCTACATAGCTCTTAAAGCCTGTCTGGCAGTTTTATTAACCACTTTTAAGTCTTTTTTTTTTTTTTTTTCTGCCATTATTCTAGGTCACTGTTGATATGCTTGCTCTCCTGTGTAACTGCAGCTTCAGGTTGATTTAAGGTGACAGGGAGTATTCTGTGGCCTGTGGCATGGGGAGGAATTTGGCACAACTTTTTAACCTGGATAATTACTGTGTGGTTATCTGCGGTTCAGGGGATGGGACACTATGAGCCAGTCCCATATTCTTTTTTACCCTTATCCAGAAATATGAATTCAGGTTCTTTAATTTACGAAAGGATACAGACCTGATTGATTGTCTCTTTTGCCAGCTGAATGCCTGTGAGGTGAAATCTTTCTGTAAGGAGTTCAACTGAGCAGATACAGAAGGATGCCTCAACATACTGGGCTTGTGAAAAAAAGTCTTGCCAGATAACTCCATCTCAACTTGGATGGTTCAGTGCACACCCTGTGGGAGATGCTAGGGGAAACCTACACTGCCTGATCCCACATCACTGTACTGATGGAGATGTTTCATTGAATCCAGTGAAAAAGACAAGATTTTGGCAACCTGTTATTTTCTTTCCATCTTTGTCATCTGCCCAGTCTTATCAAGACAGACCAGGCAGCCTTAATGTGAGGAAAGTACAGTGTGTACCTGAAGAGACTGAGAAAGATGGTGGAGCTACGAGAGTGCTTTGAGAGGAGATAGATAAGGATCATGTCTATCTTCTCCTGCTTCCCTCCCATTGTTTGAGTTGCACCCTCAGCATTGTCCAATCGAACGCTCATCTAATACTTCAACACTTGAAGAACGACTTATTGCTGGCCTAAGACTGGCTCTGTTCTGGTGGGCAGAATAGCTCCTTGAGGCAGGAGTAAAGTCCATATGGGTGTTTTAGAATATGCTAGTGCTGTAACAAACTTGGTTGCCTCTAGAGGATAGAAAGCTGGTGCATCTCTCATTTATTGTTTCCTTTCTTCCTTGCTGTTTCGCTTGGTCATTCACAGCAACCTCTGACTGGGGCAAAGATAAGAAAAACATATAATTCCAGTTTCAGAGAGCACTCTGCTGGTTTCACAGGTGAAACTGTAACTTCATTCCTTGAGTTGCATCTGCATTGCTTGGCAGAGTCCTCAGACAAACTTCAACCATGTGGCAACTCTCCCACCATTAAAGCACGTCCCTGAAGGGAGAGGGAGAGAGGTGAAGGCAGTCACAGTGGAGACAGGGACAGGAAGAGATGGATGAATAAATGGCCAACAAGCTTGTTCTCACAAACACATTGTAATTAAGACCAGAAGCTGATGCAACAATAATAGTTTCTTATGTAATGCTAAATACTACTATTTTACTCTAATTTTCATGACAATTTTTCTGTTTCACTGAATGCTGAGCAGAAAGCTTCTTACAAACTAGCTCTTAAGTGCATCATGTAAAATTTGAGCATGCCAGAATAATCTGCTCATTTCAAAGGATCCGATGTACTGAGGCTTTTCCTTCCTAACTGCCCATGTAGTGCTTCAGATAGCTTATTAGAGCAGTTAGGCATATAGAATATTAATAAGAAATATCATACTTTTCTATTAAATTAGTTGAAAAAAAAATCAAACCCTTAATATTATCTTCTTTTTTGAATTGTGGGCTGCTAATGGAGGAAACACATATTCAAGGAGATTTTTAGATCATTTTTACAGGAAAACTAATGCTAAAGGACAAGAACTTGAATCACTACATTTCAATACAATGTTAATGCAGATACTCTCCTGAATGGTCATAAAATGAGCATATTTATGATGACAAGCTGTAAGATTATGGCACTGTAACTGCCAAATTTAAAATCTGAATGATAAACAAAGGAACTTGTTTTAGCATTTTTAAAAAAAATGGTTTAAAAAGACAACTGTAATGAGGGTGTTTATCGATCTGTTCTGTATGCATAAATTTTCCATATGTGATAGAGGAGTATAACCAGAATGACAGAATATAGGCCTGCAAGAAATATCATCAGGTCATCAAACCTGTGTTGTCCTCTCCTGCTATACCAGAACGAGGGACCTGTCTTTCACTGGTGAGCATTTCATTGATTGCTGATCGCATGTCATCACACTTGATCACTCTAATATAATGTATAAATCCTTCAATAATTGACATGAGTAAACTGCAGGGCTTTATAAAAGTTTCAAGAGTATTTTTATGTGTCTTTTTCAAGGACAACACAATAGTCCCTACTTGCAAGTGGCACTCAGCTTTGACAGAAATGTCCCTGGGGAACTGAAACCAATTTGAGAGGTAAAGTGTTACAGGTTCTTGTCAGAGCTGGTCAACACAGCTCTAAGACTTTCCTATTGTAGTTCTGAGGTCACTGCAGTTTCCTGCCACCCTGAGGGGTTTAAAAATTATTTCTCATTTCAGTTCCTGAATATCTGATGTCTGCACTACCTGAGAAGAGGTGTAGATTTTGTATAGCTTTGGAGGGGAAGGAAAACTGGTGGCATCATCTCACCCTTGTAGATAATAAGGGGTGGGGACTCACATTTGGAAGGAAGACTCAAGATCTCCACAGCCATTTACACTGAGGCTGTGCAGGTTTCAGGGGACTACAAATTAGATTTGTGCTCCTTTAAAGGGTAATGTCAGAGGTGTAAAGACTCTTAATGCAAATGGAATTTCTCTGACCAGGTGCAATGCCTCAGTCCATTCAAGGCACACGCAGAGTGCATCCTAGAATGGTTTGGGTTGGAAGGGACCTTTAAAGGTCACCTAGTCCACCCCCCCTGCATGTCTGGTTTCTTAATATAATCCCATGGTAGGCTCTAAAAGCTTTAACTGAGTCTGAACACCTAGTACAGCCACTCTTCACAGGTCACTAATTTCTTGACTTTTTCTTTGCAGGTCAATAGTTTTTGATCACTTCCTGATCATGCTGCATAGGTTCCACTGGGGCTAAATGAGATGCTGTGCAATAAAAGCCCCTAATCCTCTACAGTGCCTTTATATGAAGCTTGCCTTGTGTCCAAGTCACCTTCAGGCCACGGAGAGCTTTCACTCCTGAGTTCCCTCTAAGTGTTGCTCTGTTACTACCAAGAACTTTCCTATCCAGCCCTCTCTGTCTACGTGCTCTAGGGGAAGGGCCTTGGGAAAGCGTAATTCTTCTGAAGAGCCCTGGTCCTCAGGGCATGGATTGTAGTCTTGTCACGGTTATTGTATAAAAAACACAGTCCTTGTAGCAGAATGTTCATAATCTAAGCAGACAGAAGAGGTAAAAGGTGGGTAGAGAGAGAGGAGATGGAACTGGGAAGTCCTCTGTCCAAGGTCACATAAATGATCCGTGCTAGAAGTGAGAATAAAAGAATAACATCCAGGGCTCTCTGTCTTAGTGTGTAGGTGAAGCTATTTTTTACAAGGTTTTTGCAGAGGACTAAATATCAAGTACATTTTAAAATGGATTTTTCCACCAGAAAATAGCTTCCCAGTCTCCTCAGGCTCTTATACTTCTCCCAACCCAGAGTTTTCCTTTTTATCACCGAGTTGCAAAATCTAGTCTACCTAACACAGGAACATAAAACCAATAGCATGACACCTAAAAAGAGTACCCAGAGACATCGGTGCCTCCTCCCTAAGGAAGTGCTGCAGTGAGATGTCTGTTTGGATTACTTTTGACCTGTTTTGTCTGTAGTCAATGGAAGGAGGTAACTACCAGAGGGACAATGTAGCCCAAGAAGGGAGACATCTTAGGTAAATACCACAATTTAGGTGAGATGAGTTTGGGCCCTGCCATAAGAAGGGTACTTTGGATCTCTGCCCAATAAAGTGACAGATAACCACTTCCAGAAAGTAGCAGTTGCTTATCACAACACAATGTAGATGACCAATAGATATGAAACATAGTCATTGTCATTCTTTACTAGTGAAAGAAAAAAAAAATCGAAGACTGATTACACCTTTTTGTTTTTCCCTCAAGATTTTGTCCTTCCCTAATGGTGTAAGACAAAAGGACACAGCCAACCAGTCCACATCTGCTTGGCCATAAAAAGATTTGTTAACTGATTGGAGCACTCATCTACTGCAAGGATCCTACAGGGTTTCCTCTTTGTTTTCTTAAAATGTTCAATGTTGTCAATTGATTCAACTGCAGCCTTCAGCGTATTGGCTATAAACCAGACCCCGTGCTGTCTTTTTGTTTCATAAAATGGCTATGATTAAATGATAAACATAGCCCAAAGGGAGCACTTTGATTAAGATTTTTTTTTTAAAGTGTGTTGTTTACAATTAATTGAAATTTGCTTTAACAGGACAAAAATATAAAAGTGATTTTTTAAAGCAAGATTTTCTTCTAGTTGTCATCTTTCTTTGGGTCCTATGGGTGTGAAGGTAGAGTGATCATTGGCACGTAAAAGACAGTATGACAATCTGATGTTACCATAGAACAATAACAAAGGAAAGTACATCTGGATCTTCAAGTCCAGATCCCTCTTATTGCAGGCAAACATGCCATTTTTTCTCTTTTGTAAGCATATCAAGCTCAGTCAATTTGTTAGTGAAAGCAAGGGGGAGAAATAGAAAAAACTGTAGCATAACTGAATGTTCCATTGTTCATTAAACCATCATTCATAATTTAATGGTAATGATTAGAATGGTTGATAACAGGAATTTGGGAAACATGTCAAAGCAGAAAGGACAGATAAAGGAAAATCTAAACAAAAAGCAAAATCACAGGCTTCTATTTTTTGAAATACCATAGAATGGCTGTGAGATTTTTGTTCATCTTCTTGCAGGTAGAATTTCTTAGATCTAAGTACATGAAAAATTGAAAGAGCAATTTTATATTATATTTACAAAGGAATAGGTTTATTGAATACTTAGATGTGCTAAAGAAAATCACTTATCTAATCTAACCAATATACTGTGTGATCCTTTTTCCATGGCTAAGACCTCCGGTGGAAAAATAGCTGAAATATAAACCCAGCAGCTCAGATTCAGGAAAGAAAATTAAAGAGTTGTTCATGGCCTTCTGTTAGTCCCAACTGTTGCCTGGTAACTGTCTAAAAATTAACTGTGCATCACCTGGCTTCTAAGGACCGTGGCATCACTAGGAAACCTGGCATCTGCTATGTCTGACCTTGCAAAGCAGAACTTCATGGCTTGGTTATTATGATTTATTTTTTTCATTATCAGGGAACGTATTCAGCTACACAGCTGAGGTGCTTACAGATGCTTACGGTAAAGTCACTTAAAATATTGTATAAACTACAAAACAAATTTATTTTAAAGTATGGAAATTTCACACAACCAATTTCTGCTGTTACTATGTGACATTCTACAGTTTCTTCTTTCTTTGGGTGGTGCAGATATTGTCTTTAATTTCTTTCCTAGTATTTGCACCTTCTGAGCGTCATCCAAGCTTTGCATGAGACTAGAACCTGAAAATAAAACACATTCACAGGAGCTGTGGTATGGATACTCCTGAAATGGAAAACTGGCAAGCATACCTGGATCACTGGATGAACCTTGAGCAGACTCACAAAATGAACTGAGTTCGGAAAACTTACAGGCTCCTTGATGCTCCATTTTGAACAGGTTTTAGGAACAGTTAGAACCTGCTATTCTAATGCCAGTGCTGAGAAGACTGTGAAGACTGAGAGGGATAGAGGTGGGAATACATGACATGGATATTTAACTGGGTGGATCCTGTGTTCTGCAAGTCATAGAATCATAAAATCATTTAGGTTGGAAAAGACCCTGAAGATAATGAAGTTCAACCATAAATGATTCTATTGAATTGAGCAATTAACCTGGGACTCCAAGCTGCTCCCCTCTTTTATGCTTCTGGCCACTGAACAGTGAAGGCACTGCAGCAAAATTTACTTCAGTACATTGGAAAATCTAGTTTGAGGTGAGGTTTTTTTTTCAAATTGTTCACTTACAGATGCTGTGTCAGGTTATCGTGTAATATTAATCATATTAATTTTCTATGCTTACAGTGCTCTGCTTTGCAGAGCCTCAGAGAGTCCTGCACACACCAGTTAATTAAGCTTCACAATACCCATGTGAGTGCATTGTTTTATTGTCTTAATTGTACAAAAGGGAGAAGAGAATCACAGAGAGATTAAGCAACATACCCAAGGTCACTTTCTTAATTAACATTAAAAGTTTATTTTTAAAAAGAAGGTAAATGAAGCAAAGTGAAGGTAAGCTTGCCATTGCTTAGGTTTATTAGCTATCGCAGAACTACTTGAAAGGTCTTAAATTAGGGATTTGGTTTAGGATAGCTCTTCTTGACTCCTCTTCCTGTACTTACTGCACAGTACCTGACTGGAGGCAGCAGCCTTATGAAGACCAGGTAAACCTGTAGGTATGCACTACATTAGATTGTCACTGGGCACAATGGCAGGAGAGGGAGTGCCAGTAACCCAGTGAGAGACATGAGCATCTCCCCAGCCCCCATGGCTGTCACAGGGGACCCTCAGTCCCAGGGGCTGGGGGACACCCAAGGGGAGAGGGTCTCCAGAGCACTTTTCAGACTGAGGGGCTCACTTTCTATGGGGTGGGTATGAGGCAGAGCGGGATGCTGGGAAAGAACATTTTGGGATGGTGCAAGACTTTTAAGGGATATTCAGGGGAAGAAGCCAAGGTGGAAAATGAGAAGGATCAAGGTGGTCTAGGGAGGAATGAATGTAGAAAAATGAAGGCAAAGGGCATAAGAGGAGCTACTTGTGTGTGAACAGTAGCTGGTCAGCACACTTGTCTGGCCATGCCTTGCACCTGGTCAGCACAGCCTGACTTGACTTCTCATTAAACTCCATTTCTAACTATTTTCTTGATTGAGAGACTGTGTATTCTGTGCGCATGTGTGTATATGGGGGTCTCACTGCTAGCCATCCGTTGGGCCATGGGTAAAAGCGTCCAAGTGTCTGTGGTGCCATTAATGGGAGTAAGCAAGGGGGTGTATATCTGTGTGAGATTGCTAGTGAACATCAAGCTGGACTAGCTGGTGAGGAGGTAAGGTAATCTGGGAGCCAGGGGTGTGTGTGTCTGGGAGTGAGACAGCATGAGGATTTGGCTATTGGAGGGACCAGGGGGTCCGGGCCAACCACCGAAGAGGCCATGAAGTCTGAGTAGACCGAGAGACCTGTTTGCTTGTGTGTGTGTCTCTCTGTGCAGGAGGCAATGGGGAGAGTGGGGATCTGGCGATAGTCTCTGTCTAAGCCCAGTTAAAGGAAGGATCTACACTGTGTGTGTGCATATGTGTGTGTGTGTGTGCAAGGAGGTCTGTACCAGCAGCTGGAGCGGGGCTGCAGCATGGTATGTCCGGGTGCCAGGAACTGGAAAGACTGGGATCCAGGAGCAACTACTGGGCAGACTGAGTGCCTGAGTCCAGCTGCTGGAGGGATCCATATAATACATATTTATACATTCTTCCTGCTAACAGATCTTCACCCTGAGCAGCCAGAGAGGCAGAGAGGGGAACAGCACAAGGCCGTTGCTGCTGAGTGTGTTTCTGTTGTTCGGTGTGGCTGGTACATATGTGTTGCATACATGTCTGTGTGCCTATGGAAATGCACACTCAGCCTCGCTACTGGCTGGACTTGGGGGCGTGGAGCTGCAGCAGACCCACCTCCAGTGAGCTGCTGATTCAGCAACCCTTGGTAATAAATATGTGCATGTGTACTTGTATATGTATATATGTGTATATGTGCACGTTTGTGTATGTGTGAGCCAGTTCTGCTGGTGAGCATTCCCATCACTCAGTTGCATTTTTCAGATAGGAAGAGGGGAAGAGAGGAGAAAATTGCAAATTAAGGGCATATGGGAATCAGCCATCTCTGTTGACACCAAGGACCTCAATACACAGCTGAGCTATCTTTTATCTAAAAAGGTGGCATCAAAGGACATAGATAGTAATTTGTTTCAGGAAGGTCAAACACCGGCATGTGTGGTCCTTCAGAAAGCTAAAAGTGCCTCATTCTGCAGCACTAGGAGCCAATCTTTTATACAGCTTATAAAGCTTTCCAAGCACTATTTTCTAGCATCGCAACTGACACTCATCTAAAATGCTTGGAGAGGAAAAACTTTTTTTTTTCAGCAAGCTTTTTCTAGCATCAAACCTTTAAAAGGAAGGAAATTGAACATTTTTACATTTTCAGACTTGTTCTTCACATGCAGGGCAGGGAGCATGTTGGAAAAAAATAATGAAGAGAACTTTTTTTTCCCTCAGGAGAAGAACAGAAATCCAAATTGTGCACATTCTTGCATCTTTCAAATTGCTAGCTGTGAGGTTCAAACCCAATAATCATTATTGTCTTGGAGTTGGGAATCCCGTGTGTATCAGTACAAGCTCTTTTTTTATGTACTCTTTGCACAAAACCACTGATGACAATCTATGTGATAGATAAATGGCATCCCACTCATTTTGATTACAGCTTTCCATTTCTCTTTCGGAATGACTGCCCCAGTACTTTCACATAAGTGAACTAAAGGGCTGGAAAAGACAAACAACTAAGGGGAAAATAACAAAGCAACAGAAATGCTGACTGTAAATTGACACAATGAGTGAAGAAGGGTCATTCCCCATCACTGTCAGCTGCTGTGAAGACTGACTTGAAACAATTCCAGAAGAAAAGGAGTAGGCCATTTTATACCGGTTCTGTGCTATGGGCAAAATTCTTGTTTACTAATTAAAGCTCTAAATTTACACCCCCTTTAGGACTTCTGTGTGTTGCCACAGTCCATACTTACATATAGTAAGGTATTTATAACACAAGATCTTCCGAAAATGAGAATGAGACTTGTTATAATACTAATTCAGATGAACTGGTTTCAGTTAGAAAAAAATGCCCCTGGAGAAGAGTATCTCAAGGTCACACACCAAATACTAGGACTGAGCTGTTAGAAAATAATCGATTGGTAATGAACTGAGTAGAGCAGATGTACAACATTGGTCTATGGGGCCATGGGGTGATGTCCCAGAGCATCTCATAGTGGCTGCTCAGCCGTGCCATGCTGAGATGCTGTCTCCAGTTTTGATCTGTGACTAGGCTGGGTTGTGCTTCTGACCTGGCTCAGGTACTTGGGAGTATGCCCATGGCACAGCACAGGCATCAGTAAGAATATCTGTAATAATAATAATAACAATTATAATAGCTGCAATCAACCATCCCAAATTGTCTCCTGATTATCACCTGGTGGAACTGTAATAAGCCAGGAGGACCTGAAGAATCAGTGCTTGCTTTAGCATTACAGCAATGGGACGTCTTTGAAATTTAGGCTTATTAAAATTTTTATGGTTCCCACCTGCTCTGTCAACACTTGAATGAATTACTGATTAATTTTGCAAGTCCTAGTTTTCACTTTGCAGTATTAATATTACTCATCACTAAGTCCTGGCAGGTTCTTGTAGAACTCTCTTGAAATTTGTTTGGTATTAAATGGGTAGCAAAGTGATGAATAGGGGCCTAACAAAGTTCCTACACTACCTTTCTTAATTCTAGCTAGCATTTATGGCCACTTCGCATGGAAAAGTAGCCTCTGCCCAAATGCAGCAGAGTTTGAGACTGTGAGTGACAAATTTAAAAACATCTGATAAAAGTCTTTTTGGTCTGATTAGTTTTTGAAACAGCAAAGATGACATTTTCCCTACATAAGCTTTTTGAAATACTGGTGAAAAATTTGAGTCTACTCAAGGCAAAGTTGTTGCGATGGCCTGTTTGCGCAGGCTCATTTTCTTAAACAGTCATTTACCTACAAGCAGTATGCCACAGCCTGGGAGACGTGAGGCAGGTGTATGCTGGAAGAACCCACTGTTCCACCTGCCAAGTTTATTTTAAATGTACATAGCATAAACAAGCTTGCAGTCCAGCTGGAATGCCACAGTCAGTGTGGCAAAGCGGATGACTTTTTAATTTTGTAAAGAAACAATGGATGCAACATGACTCCAGCAGACTAAGGGAAATTTATCAGATCTTGGCCAAAGAAAGTTGATGATTTTTGTTTAACACACTAAACTGTTAGCAATAAAAATAATAGCTTTGGTTTGGTGAGAAGCCCATCTTGAGAAATGGTCAAGGATATTTTTGCTCAGCATAGACTGGAAGCCACGCTCTCAGCCTAAAGATCATTTTGGTTTCCTTGAACTTGTCCTCCAGTTCCCCTGCCAGCGAATGACCTGTATTGGTACAGGTTTGCTCCCTAAAGTCCATTTCTAGTATTTCAGTCACACATAGCCAAAACTAGAATAGTGGACAGTAGACATCTAGACAGCTAGGTGACACCTGAATTTAGGGCAGCATTCTGTGTTCACAGAAATATCTGAGAAGGCTCAAATAAGAGTGCGAGGTGATTTTGATAACAATGTGAGAAGAAAAACATCTCCATTTGACATTTCTCAATGCATCCTGTCTACTATCTGTCATTTAGGTTATGCACTTCATGTGTCTTTATTCTGAGTATGATTCTGAGTTAGACACATTGCTGATGTTATAATTTCAACTATATATATTTAAATGTTCTGTGAATGCTGCCTATGTGGGGGAATGTCAAGACTCATTGTTGATTTGATATATGCAACTGATTTAATTGTTATTTGAAAAAATGAACATGTCAGCAATAAGCTATTCTTTGTCACAACTCTGTCCTGTAGACCTTATGTTCATTTACAAAACAAAAGGCATTGTGCTCAAGACAGTCTATGAATGTGGGAGTGAATATGGCTTAGACCAACAAGGAAATGACCAGAATAGTGTCATAAACTGTGTGAAAATACAATTCTTCAGTAGACGCTGTTGTTTTGGATTGTGTGTTGTGTTACCCTCTTAAAAGAAGATGGCATAGTGTCGTGGTTTTGTTAGTGAGGGGGGGCCTAAGGTGGTAGCTTCTGTAGGAAACTGCTAGAAGTCGCTCCCCTTTGTTCAATGGACTCGGCCGGGCCTAGGGCGGACCCGCTGCTGGCCAAGGCCGAGCCAATTGGTAGCAGAATGTCCCGTGATAACGCCTCTGCGATAACGTATTTAAGAAGGGGAAAACAGGAAAAAAAAAGAGAGAAGAGAAGATGTGAAGAAGCTGAGCGGGGGCAGAGGCGCAGAGGGGGAGGCGCAGGCCTCATGGGCCTTGCAGGCCTCACCCTCTGGCCTCTCGCTAGGTGGCCGACTGGGCCCGACTCGGTCCGGCCTGGCTGTAAGAAGTGGAGAGGAGCTGAGAAGTGAATAAGATGTAAAAAGATCCTGAGAGACATCTACCAGCCTGTTGTGAGGAACGGCTGCAGACGCCAAGGTCAGTTCAGAAGGAAGGGGAGGAGTAATGCGGCTCCTGGCCAAGATTCCCCTGCAGCCTGTGGTGATGACCATGGTGGAGCAGGTTGTCCCCCTGCAGCCCATGGAGGTCCACGGAGGAGCAGAGATCCACTTGGAGCCCATGAAGGACCCCACACCGGGGGAGGTGGATGCCTGAAGGAGGCTGTGGCCCGTGGAGGGCCCGCTGGGACAGCCGTTCTGGAGAGACTGCACTCCGTGGAAGAGATGATCCACGCCGGAGCAGTTTCACGAAGGGCTGTGGCATAGGGGTGGGACCCCACAACGGAGCAGGGGAGGAATGTAAGGAGTTCTTGCCGCAACCATGAAGCAGTGGCGTGAAATAACCTGTGATGAACTGACCGTGACCCCCATTCCCTCTTCCCCCCTGTGTCGCTTGGGAGGGGAAGGCAGTAGAGATAATGTTAAGCCCGGGAAGAGGGAGGGGTGGAGGGAGGTTATCTTGTTCTCTGTCTCATTATCCTGCTGTTTGTAGTAATAAATGAATAGTTTTCCCCAAGTCGAGTCTGTTTTGCCTGTAACGGTAACTTTAAGGATTTCTCCCTGTCCTTATCTCAAACCTCGAGCTGTTTTTCCTTATATTATGTCTTCCTTTTCTCTCGGAGGGTGGAGGGAATGAGAGAGCGACTGCGTAGTCTGGTCCCAATTGGGGCTGAACTACGACACATAGCCATGGAGGTTCACAAAAATGAGAAGTTTGTTTAATGAATCTTTCCCTAGCAGCCTTGCCCTCAGGTTATATAAATGAGAACAGCTACGGTGAGGGCTGAGCTACCGCAAATTGCACTCAAACTGTAGCTACCAATGGTTTGCTGTCAAGATGGAAGCAATATCTTTGGATACTCTGAGGGTGCTGGTCCTGGGTTCTAGATCTATGTATAATTGTAATAGGAAGATAAAGTAGAGAATGTGCTTATTAAATTCTCAGATGACAAAGATATGTGAGAATGTGAAAGTACATGGAGATTTGTAATGGAATTTGGCATTATATGGATAAATTGGAGAAAAATTCTTTGAACAGATAGGAGGTTCTGTATTCAGAAAAGACTAACCTGCTGCATAAAAACTGAATGGGGGAAACACAGGTTAAGTACCATTTCCACAGAATGGGACTTGGGGTTTGCAATTGTTTATAAGATAATAACTAATCAATATTTTTAGGGTATGACAAAAAAACACCCAACACAAGCGTCAGATTAGGACATAAAAAAAGGTGCCTGAAAGTAATCCTTCTATTCAGAATGGATATAGTGTTTGGGGCTCTGCATTTTGAGAAAAATGTGGAGAAATTGCAAAAGACTTCTGAATGATGTGACCTAAGAGACACAGATAAAAGAATTGTGATTCTTTATTCCAGAGAAGAAAAGGCGAGGAGATGATAAGACAGCAGTCTTCAAGTATGGAAAATAACAGTTGTAGAGGAGAAGACAAAGTGTTGTCTTTTATCTTCTCTCTATAGACAGAATAAAGAACAGTGGGCTTTAATTTCATTGAGGGGAATTCAAATTAAAGACTCTATAAGGTCTTTTCTATAGGGAGAATTAATCCCGCTTTCAGCAGTGGGTGGCCTGCTGATAATATTGTCTGGTACAATACCAGAGCAGAGACATGGAAAAACCTGATTTGCACCAGCACCACTTACTCCTATTAATAACTGTTGATGCCACAGTTATTAATACATCCCAATATAAACAATTCATTTTAGCTTGGAATTTTTTTCATTTCAGTTTTAAGCCATTTCGCTGTGGGAAAATGACCTATGATACAATTGACTAGGCTGACATTGACCATGGTAGCCTGATGCGATTCTACATTACCATGAACACTAAAGCAGGGTTTTCGCAGAGGACAGCCAGCTCCACCTTAATTGTAGTGAAGGTTATGGTGTTGTTTTCGTGCCAGAAGAACATATCCTACACTCTTCGCTGAAGTGATGGATCCATGGCAGTGAATAGCTGGTCATGCCTGGTGGTTATGGTAGCCTCAGGCTACACTTGCTGTGCAGGGATGATGCAATCCAAAACACTATGCTGCATGTGCAGCTGATGCTACACCAAGCTGTTAAAAGTAAAAAATGTTAAGTGCTGGTTCTCCATGGAAAGTAGGTACTTTTTTTTTTTTTTTTGTGAAATCATGTTGATCTAATTTTTATCTGCTAAGTTAGGGTAAAACCTGACTTTGTTAATTAACCATAGGAGATCTACTCCCATTTTAAGGTACAAATTAACTCAGCAAAGATAAATAGCACTTGCTAATCTCAGCAGGGGAGTCTACAACAACACAAGGGACTGTAGTTAACGGGGGAGTTTGCAGTCAGCAACTCCAGAATGGTTGGATATTGGCAATCTGAGCAAGTCAATCCCTCCTCTAAGTCCAGTCTCAAACATTTTGCAATTCCTTTCAGGTTTTTTTTCCTTTCCCTGCTAGCATGACTGTCATGTCACTGTTGGGAAAATGTGTCAGGGTAATTCACCCTTGAGGCAACCGTGTTTTGGGGACAGTTGTTGCAAGGAGAAACGTCAAAAAGATCCTAAGCTTTTTTTTTTTTTTTTTTTTTTTTATGTGACCAGGAGAATAATATAAATACATTCATTTTCTTCTCTTTATCTCATGTCTCCACTGATTTTAGGTCTGATTCAAACTCTGAACTTAGTTTTAAGTTCAGCTTTAACAGATATAATTGATAAAGATGAATAATGTGCATGATTAATGCTAAGCATTTGCTCAGGTACTACTCTGAGCATTGACCTGAAATCCCAAGGCTGTTAAATGCAGGACCACTAATATCAGTGTATCACAGCTACCCATATATCGTGACTTCCAGAGACTTGACTGGGATTAGCTGTGTGCTTGAAACAGAGCTGAAGCATGTCACTGTATTCACAGCATTATGGCTGTTTTTTTTTCTCACTTCCCTAAAATCAGCCTTCGTATCCTTATCTCTCAAAAACTTTGCTCCAGGGTACCCGTGCTGAGACATGGCAGGGATTGATGCAGAGCCTTACAGAGAAGTGGGGAGACAAGGACGGAGGAAGCCCCGGATTGTGCTTCTCACTCCTCAACTTGACTAGACAAGTTTTTGTGAAGGTGCATTTTGTTTGCCTCAAAACACTGTGTGCAAAGTGAGCTCAGGAAATGACAGTAATTCAACAGAAATTAAAATCTCTTTGCTATCACTGAAGCCACTTTATATTTTGCAGCATAGCAAAGCTTGTTGAGTAATGAAGTTATTTCAGTGAGAATCAGGCCCATGTATCAAAAAAGTAATTGCTCTGTGTTCATTCTCCCTTTGTTCTCAAGTCTATTTTTTCTTTTATTTTATTAATATTCTATTATTCTATTTATTAATATTCTGTTCTATTCTATTATTTTATTAATATAAATGATCAGGACGATGGGTGCAGTATGTTTACACTGCCATCCAGAAGTATGACTGCAAATCATGGTTGCATATCAGAGATAACTCTACTCTATTAGCAAGGGTAATTCCAATCACATAGTTACAATTGAACAATCCTCAGCCTCTAAATACATATTAAGGGTCCTGGCTGCCCCTGCACCCTTTTTTTCATGTACATGGCAAACACTGCTGGCATGAAAAGATGAAGTAATTGGTTATAAACTTGGAAATGGCAGGGAAAAAATATGGCAATATTGTAGCTGCTGTTAAATTGTTCCAGGCATGAAAAGTCCCATAAAATACCACTGACCGTACAAAGCTATGAATTTCTATTTTATAACAGCAGCTGTTCTGTGTTATTCCTTCATTACCACATGAGGCTGTGAAATGCTCAATATTGTCTTGGGATCAATTCACTTCTTTTACAGATCCGAAAAGGGTGCCTGGGAGTAGCAATTAGCACCTGCATCAAATGGATGCTGTCTCTTCCTGAAGAAGCTTTCTGGCACTCAGTGTCTCCATCTTGAAATGCACTGTGTCTCTTAGGGAAAAGATATAGACTACGAGAATAAATGTGACAGAAAACATAACGAAGTCTCATGAAGGAGAGTTACACAGGACCTCTTGGGTCAGAAAGCCTTGTCCTTCCCCAAACAGCATTTAATGACGTTTTCAAACGCTGAGCTCCCCACCAGACTGACCTAGCAGCACCAGTGACTTCATGGGTGACTACATGCAGATTGCTCAATTGATATTCAGACACTCAAGTTCCTTATTTAACTTCTTTAGGAATTAAAAGAGATTCTGGCCTTAACGTCTTTAGATGAACAGCTGCTGTCTTCAGAATATCTCCTTAAAGTGAATAAATGTCTCAATTGCTCCTTTCTTATTTCTGTGTCTAGAGTTCACTCTTTAATTCTAGATTATAATTGCACATTTTTCTGAGGTTTTATCAGTTCCTTGCACTTTACTGAGCTCTGGATAACAGCAGCCAGTTGAATTTAAATATCCTGTTCATCTTGCAAAGTAGCTGAGTGCAAGTGAAGGTCGTCCCTGGAGCATTGTCTTAGCCTGCAATAGGCCCAGGTATGGCAGGAAAGTGGTGCAGTGGCTTGGAGAAAATATTTTCCACTTTCTGGATAGTGCTGTTCATTGGCTTTTGGTTTCAGCTGGCAAAGTTCCTGGGATGCAGAGTGACGGTGTCTGGCCCAGAAGGAGCTCAGCTTATTTCGGTCTCTGGCTGTTGGGTCATTGTGTGTGCAGGAAAGGCTCACATTACATACAGTGTGTTGCATACAAGGTACGGTTACCTATGCGTTTTTTCTGCTTTCCAGAAGACTTCAATGGAAGCAGGCAACAAACAAAAAATGATGCGCCCAGCATGGTAACCTAAATGGTGGAGGTTGCATGTGCTTTTACACAAATGTCTACAACATGTTTCCGCTATTTCCCTTTAGTGGACATATTTTTTTATGCCCTTACACCTAGTTGTTGGGGGTGAAACAGTTGACGGTTTGGCTGCAAGCAATATGGCCTCAGCAGCTAATCAGGAACAGCAACACACATCTGTGAGGGGGCGACTTGTGCAGTGTGTTTCTGAACTTCTTGTGGCTGGCCAAAGCATGAGTCAGATCGTTGAGCTGGATGCTAGTCTCCTCCTAGACAATCTAGAAGTGCTTGATTCATGCCAGGGCACTACAGAAACTTGGCTTTGGGTGGAGTGTTCTTCATCAGCTACTATTGCTCCTCTTTTTTTGAGTCAAATTCTTGAATATTCATGTCTGTTGTAATCCATAGCTACCATTCATTTGCTTGGAACTGGAGGATGACCTGTATTAACTCCTGAAGTCACTTTGAACCCAGTTATCTGTGATGTATGCCAGGAGACTGCCAAGACTGCCTGCTTAAAAGACCAGGATTTTTTTTACCCGTAACAAATACATAGCCCAGTTTTCATAGAATCATAGAATCATAGAATAGTTAGAGTTGGAAGGCACCTTCAACGGTCATCTAGTCCAACCCCCCTGCAAGAAGCAGGGACATCCCTGACTAGATCAGGTTGCTCAGAGCCTCATCCAGCCTGGCCTTGAACGATTCCAGGGATGGGGCATCCACCACCTCTCTGGGCAACCTGTTCCAGTGCTCTACAACTCGCATTGTAAAAAATTTTTTTTCTAATATCTAATCTAAACTTACCTCCTTCTAATTTAAACCCATTACCCCTTGTTCTATCACAACAGGCCCTACTGAACAGCTTCTCCCCATCTTTCTTGTAGGCCCCCTTGAGGTATTGGAAGACTGCTATCAGGTCTCCCCGGAGCCTCCTCTTCTCCAGGCTGAACAGCCCCAACTCTCTCAGCCTGTCCTCATAGGAGAGGTGCTCCAGCCCTCTGATCATCTTTGTGGCCCTCCTCTGGACCCTTTCCAACTGGTCCATGTCCTTCTTGTGTTGGGGACTCCAGAACTGGACGCAGTACTCCAGGTGGGGTCTCACCAGGGCAGAGTAGAGGGGCAGAATCACCTCCCTCGACCTGCTGGCCACGCTCCTCTTGATGCAGCCCAGGATGCGGTTGGCCTTCTGGGCCACAAGGGCGCATTGCCCACTCACGTTGAACCTCTCGTCTACCAACACTCCCAGGTCTTTCTCCTCAGGGCTGCTCTCGATCCAATCCCCGCCCAGCCTGTATTTGTGCTTGGGATTGCCACGACCCAGATGCAGGACCTTGCACTTGGCCTGGTTGAACTTCATGAGGTTGGCACGGGCCCACCACTCCAGCCTGTCCAGGTCCCTCTGGATGGCATCCCTCCCTTCCAGTGAGTCGACGGCACCACACAGCTTGGTGTCATCGGCGAACTTGCTGAGGGTGCACTCTATCTCAGTTTTGCTCCTGTCCTGTAATCAGCTGAAAATCAGCAGTTGCTTTGATTGTTTAATAAGCACTGTGAAAATATCTTTTAAAATTTCATTAATCTACATCTGAAATTTGTATTTTTTACTGGTTGCTTCAAAACTTATTACATTGAAATAAATCTGTTGTCTTGCACTTCAATGATTTTTCTTACATGGACTTTTTATGGAGTGAAATACCTGTTTTTCCCCTTAAGTTTTTGTCCTGGTTTTGTCTAGGATGGAGCTCATTTTCCTCCCAGTAGCTGCTGTGTTTTAGATTTAGTATGGGATCTGGTATGTGAAGAATGTTGCGATAATACTGGTGTTGATCATACACCATTGCTTCTAGTTGTTGCTAAAGAGACTATGGACTTTTCTCAGCTTCCCAGGTTTTGCTAATTGCGAGAAGCTGGGCAGGGTAGAGCCCGCACAGTTGACCCGAAATGGGCCAAAGAAAGTATTCTATGTCATAAATGTCACGCTCAGTATGTAAGTGGGGGTTGGCTGGTGGGCTAGATCTTGCTCTTTCTCTCACTGTTTGGGGTTGTTCTGGGATAATTTTCAGTTTTCATTCCATGATCACTGCTTGAGACTGGCTGTATCAGTCAGCAGGTTGTCAGGTGGTGAGAGATTGTGCATTGCTCGTTTTGTATATTTTATTATCCCTATATTTTATTATTATTATTATTAATATATATATTATCTCAACTTTGCTATCCTAGTAAACTGTCTTTATCTCAATCCAGGAGTTTTTTTTTCCTTCCTGATTCCCTGTCTGCTGGGGAGGAGGAGGGTGAGTGAGCAGCTGCATGTTACGAGATTGCTGACTGGGGTAAACCACAACAGTGGTTTTACAAAGAAGATAAGCAAATGTTTCCTTTAATAAACAATAACATTCACACCACTTAGCTATTCTGCATGCACTGTTTATTTTGTGTGTGTAGACATAACTGTGTATTCATTCTTTTTGGGATGTGGTAAGTCAGTCAAATGAGATGAAAAAATATTTGTATTTTCTTAATGGCAATGCACATATAATAAGCTTAAAATGGAATCAGTATTCCTACAGTGTATAAATCAACATTTAAGAAAATTTATTCTGTAAATATTCCTCCTTATGCTCACAGTTTGAAAATAACAAGAATTTTTTTCCTTCCAGGTTGTTGTAGAAATTTTAGCTAAAGGCTAAATAGTACTGTGGATTGTGTAGTTTAACTATTTATATAACACTACAGGCACAACTCTAAACCCACTAATGTCCATGGAATAAGAACCACTGACTTTGGTAGTAAATAATTTTGATGTCATGCAAGTACCACTGCAAAGGGATGATCTTGTAAACTGCTGACTACCTTAAAATCCTATTGAAAAAGAATCCCACACAAATTATTTGAATTGGTACTTCATAGAGTTTGTAGAGTCTGATTTAGTATCTAGAGATAGCTATGTTGAAATTGCTTGCATTTGTCACAATTGTTTTTAAATTTGAAACTATGGTAATACTCTGTGTTTTAGGCAGGCATGTAAACACCATCTGTGCAAAATATTTATAATTATTTACAAACAAAAAAGTGGCAGGGAAGTTTTTTTCACAGCACCAAGCTGGCACACTAGTCTAGCAGAATGTGTCCTCCAGTCCTGTCCATATGCTGGTTGCTCTTAGGTCAGTGACGTCCATTGCAGTTCCCGGCTGTTTTGTTTGTGCATGTAGTTGTTTTGATTTCATAAACAAAGAACGCTGAAGGACTGCGCTAACCTGTATGATGGGAAATGCCTAGTCATCCCTAAATCAATGCTCTTCCTTGGTCCATGGAGAGTTTTTTTACTGTCTAGGCAGCACACGGTTGAAGGACATATTTACCCTTGGAGTGCCAAAGGATCTCCCTCCACCTGAAGTGCTATCTTGGGGTGAGGAAATGCAGAGCTAAGCCAAATGCAGTGCTTGCAAAGTCCCTAGAAGGCCAGGGGCCATGCATCACCAAAAAGGGAGTATTTATGTGCACTATATGCTGTCTAGAGTTTGTTGTCAACAGTCAGTGGCAGGACAACATCTCACCCACAGGCACCTTTGAATACATGTTACTGGATGGCCATGACAGCGTACTCATAAAATCTTATTTGTGATGGTCCGGGTATCCCATTTGAAAGGCTGGCTCACAATTTGCAGTATTTTACAGGTGCTTAAAGAAAGCACTCTTCTAGAGTTGTTAATAATAACAGTGAAAAGTATCCACATGCCAAGGCACAAATCTCAACCTGTGGTACAGGTAAATCATGAAGACTCATCTGTCCAGGAATTAATTGCGTTGAGTATTTCCAGATGCAGAAGGGCCAGCAACCCAGCTGCTGACCTGGCTGCTTTTGCCAGACTGGCCCTGGATCCAGCAGGATGTACCGAGTGCCAGCAGGACCACAGGCACCAGGAGGACTGGTGCAGCCTGCATTGCTGATCCAGTGTGTAGCCCTTCATGTCATGAGTTTTTTCCCTCCACTCTTGGTGTTGCCAGAGGTAAGGGGATGTTTGTAGTCCTACCAGCGTGTGCCATTCTCCTTGTTCCAAGCTGCCACTCAAGGAAGGGCAGCTGGAGCCTTTGGCTGCAAAATGATTACTGAATTATACAACTGCCTGTGGTAATTTCCCAGTGCTGTGGGCCCAATTCAAAGCTAGCAGCAGCCGGTGATCAGAGCCCCGGAGTGAATCATGCACCATCTGTGCTGGTGGGCTGACTGTTTGTGTATGTAAAGTGTTGGTTAAATATGTAGCCACAGCACAGAAATCATAGAATCATAGAATCATAGAATCACATGGTTGGATGGGACCTATAAGATCATCTAGTCCAACCGTCTTCCCACTACCATTGCTGCCACAGCTACTAAACCATATCCTGTAGCTTCTCATCAAGCCGCCTCTTGAACACTGCCAGGGACGGAGACTCCACCACCTCCCTGGGCAGGCCGTTCCAGTGCCTTACCACTCTTTGAGAGAAAAAGTTTTTCCTCAAGTCCAATCTAAACCTCCTCTGGTACAACTTGTGGCCATTTCCTCGGGTCCTGCTTGTTGCCTGGAAGAAGAGGCCAAACCCCTGTTCATCACAACCTGCCTTCAGGAAGCTATAGAGTGCAATGAGGTCTCCCCTGAGCCTCCTCTTCTTCAGACTAAACAATCCCAACTCTCTCAGCCGCTCCTCATAAGACTTGTGCTCCAGACCTCTCACCAGCTTTGTTGCCCTTCTCTGGACACGTTCCAGGGCTTCAATGTCTTTCTTGTAGTGAGGGGCCCAAAACTGAACACAATACTCAAGGTGCGGCCTCACCAGTGCCGAATACAGGGGGATGATGACCTCCCTGCTCCTGCTGGCCACACTATTTCTAATGCAGGCCAGGATGCCGTTGGCCCTCTTGGCCACCTGGGCACACTGTCGGCTCATGTTCAGCTGAGCATCAACCAACACCCCCAGGTCCCTTTCCTCTTCACAGTCCTCCAGCCACTCAGCTCCGAGCAAATCTCCCTCACTTGTGTGTAGAGGGGCAAGTGTTTGTACCTTCTTCATGGGTCCAAAGAGGTAGGATGGGTTATGATGGGGTGTGTGTTGCTACCCAGGCAGCAGGTATTGGTGTTTCTCACTGAAAACGCGTAACAAACAGGAAGGGGATTAGAGAAAGCCAAAGCTACTTTCTGGGTCTACTCTCAGTGTAGGGCGGATGAAGCAGCCAGGTAAGGAGGAAACCCTCATTTGCTTTGGTGCAGAATATGGAGCAGGAGTAAAGGCAGGCATGTCTGGTCTCTGTCCTCCACCTCTGGTCTGCTTAGCCCACTTTCCAAGCTTGCGGATGGCTATAAAGTGGTCCCTTGGTGTTGGATCTTTGTTTTGACACAGGAGGCAGCATGATGAGGCAGAGCCCAGGGAAAAAAAACGAGCGGGAAGGGGCCTGAAGCCATCTTTATGGCAAGCAGGCTGTGGCAGTCATGGCACAAGCCAGAGAAGTGCCAAGAGGCGGTGTGTACTGCCTAGGCCTCTACAGGATAGATGCAAAGGTATAGGGGATGGTTTGAGTGGCCCCACAGTGATTTTGCTGAGGCACAGCACAGACATGACCACAGAAATGACTTCTGTGCTCCAAAGAGCCCCAAAGCCTCTCCAATGTGCAAAGCTGGGCACTCTGACGGAGAACATTACCGAAGCTTCCCTAAGCACTTCACTGCTTTTAGCAGTACATAATGGGTTCCTCTCCACTGTACAGTAATAAGTGTTTCTTTTTATTCCCACTAGATCACAGATAGGTCACCAAAGGCAAATGCAAATATCTGAGCAATTTTGTGTGCTACTTGACAATAAGCATATGAGCAGTCAAACAAGGATACCAAAATAAGCGAACTTGTTGAACACATAAAGAAGTTAAATGTCTTCTTTTTATTTCCGCCTGGAGTCTTCTCTTACTTATTTTATACAACATAATGAGGCCACAGAGAGCACTTAGGATGAAAAAGAGGGTACAGAGTGTTCCATACCTAAGTCACAGGGCCAACTATGACCCTTAACACCCAGGCAAATAAGGATTACAAATGACTAACATATGTCAATGACTTTGTGATCTGGTCAAAATGAACTGATAAGTTCAGTCCATTTCCTAAAAGATGTGTATATCACTGCCCCGAAACCTAAGTATGGCTTGCATACAGAGTCACAGATGACATCTAGAAATTTCACATTGAGATATCTATCATAGGTTGACCAAACTGTCTGGGTATAAAAAGAGATGTATTGATTTTCTTAAAATGAGCTATTTGAACTCCTTGGCGTTGGGTGTGGAGTGAGAATATGGGTATGGGTTCATATGCGATCAGAAAGGGCTTAGGTAAATTCTAGATAGAAAAGCTTATTGAAGCTTATTAAATATATGAAGTCCTCTCTAGCTGAGAAAATAACTCTTGAGAAAATAGCCCTGAAGAAAATAACCCTACCTGCCTGCCTGTGGATATGCCCTGCAGCAAACTTTGGGTGCTGAGAGCAGCACCGCACCTCTCCCCATTCACCCCAGGGGAAGAGAAGCAGGAGATGCTGTCACCAGGGGTGGTGTATATGTCTCTGGTGGTTTAGGGTAGTGGATCTTCTGGACCACAAAGGCTTCAAGATTTCCATGAGCAAGAAGTCATCTCAGATCCTCCCCTACTTCCAGCCTGAGTGTTTTCACAGTGGGACCCACAGTCATGCTCCTGATGAGATCCCAGGTGCATGCTAATCCAGACAGAGTTGAGGGTTAGGGATTAGGAGTGAAGGGAGCAGAGCTGCAGTTCACTATGTTCCACCATAAACAGAAGGACAGGCTGCCTCGGAACAGCCTGTTTAAACTGAGGCGAAGCGTGTTCCTTCATCCTCTTGGGAGTTTCTCAACTTGTAATTGAATGAACAATTCTTAACTTGTGAAAGATGGAGAACTCCAGCTGCTGGACTTTTGTCACTAAACTATTAAAAATAAATATACTGTAGAGGAGACAAAACATTAAGGAAGGAGGTAATTGCCTATTCTTGCATTTGGATTCTTTCTGTTTTGCTAGGTTAATTTCTGTCTGGCTATAGGCGGTAATTGTGGAGCATGGAATAATGGAAACAAGAATGCAGAATAATAGAAATACAGTGTAAAAGACCAATTATGTCCTTAGATAAAACTGCCTGTACTTAATTCAAGTTTACTTTCAAATCATCAGAACAAGAAAGATTACAGTCATTCCTCTGGGAAATTTTTCTTCAGTTAGGAAAGTGTAATCATTAGGAATCTTTTCCTGATTTTCTTTCTTAAGTCTTGTTTGCTTAATATCCTCCCATTTCTTCAGGTGCCTTCTCTAATCAATTTCTTACGCTTCTCAATGTTCAAATCCTTTAGATACTTGCAAACACTGATAATGGTGGGGACAGATTTGACAATTTGGAGCCCTTAGGCACTGCTCAACTGTTTCATTTACATTTAGTTTTGGTTTTGTATTATTTTCCTCATTTATCTTAAAACTGTTACAAACCATCAAGTTCAATAATAATAGACAACCTTCCTGCTTTGTCTTTAAGTAACAAATGACACGTTTAAAATGGAAATCTCTTGTGTCAAATGTCATGCGAGAAACCAGTAGCTGTGCTTTGGAATATATGCATCACTCAGCCATTCATAACAGCAGGTTTTGCATTAGAAACTTTAATCAGTAAATTTAATCATGCCATAAACTGCCAGAGCTGTTCATAAATACAGTACTGTTTTCAGAACTGTATCATGTATATCTTTTTATAATTTAATGAGTTAGCATATACCTGCTATTGATAACAGATGTTTAAAGGTTACTCCTTTCTCATAGATTCAGTTCTCATCTGTCTTCTTTTCCCGGACTAAGTGAAAGCAATTACAGGAATCGGGGCTGCAGAAATTCTGCTTAATGTGGAGATTGTAAAAAGAGCAAAAAAAGGTTAGAGAGCTGATTTCCAGTACCATTATGAGGACTGAGTTTGTAAATCAACATTGGCACTTTTGATGGTCTTTTACTTTGTTCTTAATTTCAGATCATAAATTACTTACTTTCCTGGTGTTTTTCCATCACTGCAACTTTCTATAACCTCTCAACTCCCCAATCTAAGCAAAAAGGTCATTATTAGATGAGGAGAAATCACTGGCAACAGTTGTCAAGAGGGCTCCATTCTTGAGTCTTTGCGTAACTTTAATCTCTGTGGACCTCCCTAGGAGTCTTAATGCATAATGCAAGATCTAGCAAGCAGACAATAATATTGCCCAGGCAACCAACAAGCAAAGAAAAGATCGACCAAACAAAAATAGAATATTTTTTACATGATACCTAATTCAGCTGTGGAACTGATGGCTGCGATGAGTTCCAAAAGGGACTGAGCAACCTTAGGGGGAAAGTCCATTAGGGGTATAAACCACAACCCAACGACAGTGTTCCTCTCTTGAAAGCAGAGTACCAAGAGACTTGGAGAAAAAGGGAGATGTCTACTTTTTTGTTATATAATTATTTGTTTCTGAATTCAGTTCTTCAAGTATTCAAGCTGATTGCCTGCAGGTGGGTCAAAAAGAAGTGTGGGCTAATCCAAGCACAGAGTGAAGCAGTGGGCAGTGGTACACCGCCTTCAAAGCAAACCTTGCTCCACAGTAGCAAGGTTACTGAGGGTGGGTCGGGCAGATTTGGACAGTTGATGCACTTAAGACTGGAGGCCTAGGGTAAAAAATACAAAATCAAAGATACAAAGTAAAAACCCTCATCTCTTCCCCGCCACCTCCATTCGCCCTTCCTCTCTCCAGGTTTCTTCATCTCATAATTAATTCTTTGAATTAGATTCTTGCAAAGAACAATACTGTTTGTTCTTCCCTCAAATCACACTAACACTGGCTGCAACTACATACAATCAGTTGAGAGCACTGCATAATTTATCTTGCAAAAGCAGACTTTCTTGTAGTGGCTGTGCTACCACTGACACTGTCTTGCATTAGAGGCAGGAATCTGTCTTCTTGTCTTTTCACTACATCGACCATATCTCAAATTTACTGGAATTAAGTCTCAAGGTGCTGAATATCAACCTTTGATATCATAAGCTGGCAGAAGTTAAGTTTCTTGTCAAGTTGTTGTTTTCTTTCTCGGCTAGAACAACTGCTTGGGAGATTGTTAATGAAACCTTCTTCTGCATCGTTATTTCCCTATTCACCTGCTCACTCCAGTTAAAGAGAAACACCAGTGTGCTCTGTACCATCCCTTCAGCTCCTGCTCCTCAGAATTAGATGCTCTGGGATGTTAGAGAGCTGTGTGGAGAACAGCATGATGCAGCAGCTCCTCCTTCTCACTGCCTGTTCTTCCCCGGCTGTACTTGGTGTTTACACACTTTGGGAGCAGACTTGTTGCTGATGCTAGGAACGGGGACAGGAGATTGGCCAGGGTAGATGCTGTTCAATGACTCCTACAAGAACCAAGGGGCACCTACATGCAATGCCAGAAGAGTGACACAGAGTTGCCCGTCAGAATCCAAATTCTGTCACAGCCACACTGCTGATGTCCTCTAGAGCATCTTGAAGGGATCTTCGATCTCTGTATCCTTTTCCCTATAAGCAGACCATAGTAAAGATCTTGCTGCAGGACAGAGAAGCCAGGTCACTCACAAGTAGTAGTAGCATAATTCATTATTTATCAAGTACAGGCATCACACCAACATGCAGCAGCAAAAATGAGACTAGAAAAATTCAGGTATTATCAAACCTCTTATTCTTTCTATGATTAAGTAAAGCTGAAGCCTTGCTTTGACTGCTTTTATGTTTTCTCCAAAATGTTTCTTTAGTCTAAGATATTTAAATAGATCAGAAAAGACTTTTTTTTTTTCCAGAAAAATGTGAAATTAGACAAATAACTTGTGAGTGGTTTTTTCATCTTTACTAATTCTCATTGCAGAAATGCTGTGATCTGTGAAGCTCGGTACAGAAAAGCCTGGAAGGAGAATTCATCCCTAGGGTGTTAATTGTCTCTGATTTTATCCAGCCATCAGTCCTATTGCTGGGATAACCTGTTGGGTTGCCAGTTAGTGCCCTTTTGGATTTCAGGCTCTTTCATGTAAACATTTGTTTAAGGACGTTTGATAGAGACTATCAACTCTTTCCATGGCTGCTGAATAATGATGCGTGAGGGACAGATCCTCCGAGGTGTGTAGGGACTCAGAGCTGCAGATGGGCACTCTGTGCATTTTCAAGAGCATGTAGATCTTTTAAAGTATCACTGTAAACCTGTAGGACATGAAATCTGTATATTGAAATCAAAGAAATTACACTAAGACCTTCCCTCCGAGGTTTAGGTATTAAATACCTTGAAAAATTTGGCTTAAAGTAATTTCTTGGGGGGATTATATATGTAGATGTAGAAGATTCATTGCTTTCAAAATAAACCTCCTACAGACTTCAGAACTCTTCTTCACTTTACTGTCTTGCCTGCCTCCAAAGCAATCTGTACACAACTAGTGACATTGCATTTCTTTCTATAGCAAAATCCGCTTCTAGAGAAAAAAAAAAAAAGAAACAGAATAAATTCAATTACATTCTATGGATGCCTATTCATGTCATGTCAGTTAATTGAGTCTGCAAACAGGGTTGAATGAGGTTTCCTCTCTTTCAGAATACAGAAAGCATGAAGAAACTTCCAACTACAAATAAATACAGGAATATTGAAAAGAACACAAGATGAAATCTGATCTAGGCAATTGCTTTCACATGTATTTATTGGTGTGCTATGACAATCATAGAACACAATCATAGAATGGTTTTGGTTGGAAGGGACCTTTCAAGATCATCTAGTCCAACCCCCCTGCAAGAAGAAGGGACATCTCCAACCAGATCAGGTTGCTCAGAGCCCTGTCCAACCTGGCCTTGAATGTTTCCAGGCATGGGGCATCCACCACCTCTCTGGGTGACCTGTTTCAGTATTCCATCAGCCTCATTGTAAAAAAAGTCTTCCTTAAATCTAGTGTAAATGTACCTCCATCTAGTTTAAAACCATTACCCCTTGTCCTATCACAACAGGCCCCATTAAAGAGTTTCTCCACATGTTTCTTATAATCCTCCATTAGGTACTGTAAGACCACTAGAAGGTCTCCATGGAGCCTTCTCTTCTCCAGACTGAACAACCCCAACTCTCTCAGCCTGTCCTCGTAGAAGAGGTGCTCCAGCCCTCTCATCATCTTTGTGGCCCTCCTTTGGACTTGCTCCAACAGGTCCATGTCCTTCTTATGTTGGGGGCTCCAGAGCTGGATGCAGTACTGCAGGTAGGTCTCACCAGAGCAGAGTAGAGGGGGAGAATCACCTCCCTCAACCACGCTTCTTTTGATGCAGCCAGAATGCTGTTGGCTTTCTGGGCTGCAAGCATGCATTGCTGGCTCATGTTGAGCTTCTCATCCACCAGTACCCCCAAGTCCTTCTCCTTTTGGCTGCTCTCAGTGGATTTACTATCCAGCCTATATTTGTTCTTGGGATTGCCCTGACTCATGTGCAGGACCTTGCACTTGGCCTTCTTAAACTTCATGAGGTTTGCATGGGCCCACCTCTCCAGCTTGTCAAGGTCCCTTTGGATGGCATCCCTTCCCTCCAGTGTGTTGACTGTACCACACACCTTGGTGTCATTGGTGAACATGCTGAGAGTTCTATCCCACTGTCCATGTCACTGACAAAGATGTTAAACAGGAACAATCCCAATACCGACCTCTGAGGAATGTCGTTCATCACTGGTCTCCACTTGGACATCGAGTCATTGACCACAACCCTTTCAGTGTGACCATCCAGGCAATTCTTTATCCATCGAGTGGTCCATCCATCAAAACCATGCCTCTCCAGTTTAGAGAGGATTTTGTGCAGGACTGTGTCAAATGCCTTGCACAAGTCTGCTCATCCCTTATCCATCAATACTGTAGCCTCATCATAGAAGGCCACTGAATTGGTCAGGCATGATTTGCCTTTAGTGAAGCCATGTTGGCACCTTCTTATTTTCCTTGTGCCTTAGCATGGTTTCCAGGAGGATTTGCTCCATGTCCTCACCAGGTACAGAGGTGAGACTGACCGGCCTCTAGTTCCCTTGGTCTTCCTTGTTTCCCTCTTTAAAAAAGAGGGTTATGGTTCCCCTTTTCCAGACAGTGGGAATCTCACTGGGAGATGGTTGAACAGTCATAGCTGTTCAATTCATGAACATCTATCTAAAAAGACATTTCACAGCTGCTTCCAAATATGACCCAAGCTGTTACAGTGGTTTTATTCACAGTGTCTTCTTTTTCAGCAGTAATCACTGAAAAAAACCTCTCAGACAATATGAAGATGCTTTAGAAAAATCTGTGCTGGGGTAGCTTCTCAGATTTCTTTCTCACTGAACCAAGAAGTGCATTTTTGAAAAAGCTAGAAGCACAGCCTTAGGATCAGCTTCCTGGGGGCTGGAGCCACAGTTGAAAATAAGGTACTTTGAGCCAGAATTAGGGATTCTCTTTTAAAGATCTTCCTTTCCCGGTACATTTCTATCAGTGACTCCAAGATATGCAGAGTTTCCTATAGCAGTGGAGCCTTTTCTCCTCTTTCCTGTCTTAGTAACAAAACAGAGATTTCCACAATTCCTGGAGATGTTTTTACTCTCATCCTTACCAATCTCAAAGTCAGCAAAGCCCAAGTAATTGGTGGGTTAAGTACAGCGGAAGTCTAAGCTCATTTTTTAACCTATAGATTTATGGGGGTTTTTTTGATGTTAGAATTTGGAACTTGTTTATGTGAGATGTGTGTAGGTGTGAGTGGAAACAGCTTCATTTCCTGATATGGCTTAGAATTATTTCTGAAGCCAGCTTATATAGAAAAGCTCAGGTGAGCTTCCTCCACTTGTAGAGAGTCAGCACAGGGAAATATAGCTACAGGAAAATACGATTGCATAAAAGCATTATGGAAATACCACTGATGTCACAAAAATAAGTCTTCTGAATACAAGGGATATACAGATTGTCCTTTGCATTTCTGAGATCATCATACACTACTTTGAGTCTCCAAGAAAATTTTTGCCACCAAGTGAGGGTGGTGGAACACTGAACAGGTTGTCCAGAGAGGTGGTGGATGCCCCATCCCTGGAAACATTCAAGGTCAGAACGGGGCTCTGAGCAATCTGGTCTGGTTGGAGATGTCCCTGCTGCTTGCAGGGGGTTTGGACTGGACAACCTTTAAAGGTCACTTCCAACCCAAACTATTCTATGATTTCATGATTCTAAGATTCATGAGAAGCATGATTCCCAGTCAAGTGCCATACCACTTGCATGTAGCATGCCTATGACTTCAGAAATGTCAAGTCACAAGAACATTCCTTCCTTTTTCCTTTGTATTGCAAAGGAAAACCAAATCAGATTTACTGTGGGTATTGTAGCTGCAAGCTTACACATAGAGGTGTTATTATTTCTCCATAGTAAATGTGAAATATAAATCTCTGAGCTATTGGATGTTGTTGTATTCTCTCATTCTCTCTAGCAAGTTATATGATGGCATTTGTTTATTTAGTAATTTAAATACTTTTTTGTTCCTTTTTCTACTGCAAATGACTAATTCATCTCTCTGGCAATTAGAAACATCCTGGTGTGTTTGTTGGTTTTTTTTTTTTTATATTTTAAATGCAAGGAAACTGATAGCAACAATTGCATTTGAATGTTCTACTCTGCATTGGGAAGGAAGAATCAGTCAACAACAAGTTTGCAAAAGTTTTGTTTAAAAGGTTTCTACAATTTTAATAATTGTTGCCTGGGATTTTTAAATTATTCTTGAACAATATATCCTGGGTATTGTAGTAAATTAGAACACTGTTTTCCTCCAAGTTTTAATTTGGTCTAATCCTTGTTTATTTGTTTGACTTTTGAGGGAGAGCATAATGAAGAGTTTAAAGTAAAAACAGCACACCAAGAAAACGTGTCTTAAACTCTGATGGAAGATTTCAAGATTCACGGGGGAGCAAGGAAACTACATGGCAAGCTCTCTGCCCTAGACTTCAGGAAGGCGGACTTCAGGAAGGCGGACTTCGGCCTCTTCAGGGACCTGATGGGCCAAGTGCCATGGGAGGCGGCCCTGGAGGGAAGAGTGGCCCAGGAAAGTTGGTCCATATTCAAGGAGCACCTCCTCCAAGCTCAGCAGAGGTGCATCCCGATGAAAAACAAGTCGGGCAAAAAGGCCAGGAGGCCGGCGTGGATGAGCAAGGACCTCCTGGACCAACTGAAAGTGAAAAAGGAAGCCTATAGAGGGTGGAAGTGGGGACAGGTAGCCTGGGAGGACTACAAAGAGGCTGCGCGAGTGGCCAGGGATAAGGTAAGGAAGGCCAAAGCCCTGGCAGAACTGAATCTGGCCAGGGATATAAAACGTAACAGGAAGAGCTTTTATAGGTACATAGGGGACAAAAGAAAGTCCAGGGTAAATGTAGGCCCCCTCCAGAAGGGAACTGGTGTCCTGGTTACCCAGGACATGGAGAAGGCTGAGGTTCTCAATGACTTTTTTGCCTCAGACTTCACCGACAAGAGTTCCTGTCCCACCGCCCAAGCTGTAGAAGGTGCAAGCAGGGACTGCGAGAATGAAGAACTGCCCATTGTACTGGAAGAGCAGGTTCGGGATCATTTAAGGAACCTGAAGGTGCACAAGTCCATGGGACCTGATGAGATCCATCCGCGGGTCCTGAGGGAACTGGCGGATGAAGTTGCCAAGCCACTGGCTGTCGTATTTGAGAAGTCGTGGCAGTCTGGTGAGGTCCCCGATGACAGGAAGAGAGGAAACATAACCCCCATTTTTAAAAAGGGGAATAAGGAAGACCCGGGTAACTACAGGCTGGTCAGCCTCACCTCTGTGCCTGGCAAGGTCATGGAGCAGATTCTCCTGGAAACCATGCTAAGGCACATGGAGAGCAAGGAGGTGGTTGGTGACAGCCAACATGGCTTCACCAAGGGCAGATCGTGCCTGACCAATTTGGTGGCCTTCTATGACGGGGTGACGGCGTCGGTGGACAAGGGACGAGCAACTGACATCATCTACCTGGACTTGTGCAAAGCTTTTGACACTGTCCTGCACGACATCCTTCTCTCTAAACTAGAGAGACATGGGTTTGATGGACGGACCACTCGGTGGATAAGGAATTGGCTGGATGGCCGCACTCAGAGAGTGGTGGTCAATGGCTCAATGTCCATGTGGAGACCGGTCACAAGTGGCGTCCCTCAGGGGTCCGTGCTGGCCCTGTTCAACATCTTTGTTGGCGACATGGACAGTAGGATAGAGTGCACCCTCAGCAAGTTCGCCGACGACACCAAGTTGTGTGGTGCCGTCGACACGCTGGAAGGGAGGGATGCCATCCAAAGGGACCTTGACAGGCTGGAGAGGTGGGCCCGTGCCAACCTCATGAAGTTCAACCAGGCAAAGTGCAAGGTCCTGCACCTGGGTCATGGCAATCCCAGGCACAAATACAGGCTGGGTGGGGAATGGATTGAGAGCAGCCCTGAGGAGAAGGACTTGGGAGTGCTGGTGGATGAGAAGCTTAACATGAGCAGGCAATGCGCCCTTGCAGCCCAGAAGGCCAACCGCATCCTGGGCTGCATCAAGAGAAGCGTGGCCAGCAGGTTGAGGGAGGTGATTCTCCCCCTCTACTCTGCCCTGGTGAGACCCCACCTGGAGTACTGTGTCCAGTTCTGGAGCCCCCAGCACAAGAAGGACATGGACCAGTTGGAGAAGGTCCAGAGGAGGGCCACAAAGATGATAAAAGGGCTGGAGCACCTCTCTTATGAGGATAGGCTGTGAGAGTTGGGGCTGTTCAGCCTGGAGAAGAGGAGGCTCCGGGGAGACCTGATAGCGGTCTTCCAGTACCTCAAGGGGGCCTACAAGAAAGATGGGGAAAGGCTGTTTAGTAGGGCCTGTTGCAATAGGACGAGAGGTAATGGTTTTAAAATAGAGGGGGGTAGATTTAGATTAGAAATTAGGGAAAAATTTTTTACGATGTGAGTTATAGAACACTGGAACAGGTTGCCCAGAAAGGTGGTGGAGGCCCCATCTCTGGAAACGTTCAAGGCCAGGCTGGATGAGGCTCTGAGCAACCTGACCTAGTCAGGGATGTCCCTGCTCCTTGCAGGGGGGTTGGACTAGATGACCTTTGAAGGTCCCTTCCAATTCTAACCATTCTATGATTCTATGATTCTAAGATTTTTTATAGCTCATAGACTCAAAGCCAAGGTCTATCTCTGTTTTATAATCTCAGTACATTGCAAATTTTGCATATAACAGACAGCACTGATGGCTACGAAAATCATTACACCTTAGTGAAGCAATCCAATGCTCTACAGTATCCAGTCACAGAAATGTGGCAAGTTAGTAAAAGCTGGGCTGTAGCATGGTACATGAGAAAGAGAAAATAACTCTCCTTTCCTTTTCCCCCATTCCTCTTTCTTTCTGGAGGTCTGCACACTCTCTAAGGTTCATACCTTTTGAATCACAATATTCGAATGCAATAATTCAGTTCAGCAATTTCAAGTTTTCTCTGAAACATGCCAAATTGTGTTGCTCTCTTAGTTTATCAAGCAGCTTTAAAATCTTGGCTAATTTGCATTTTTTACAAAGAGCTGAAGACTTGCTCTTATAAATCATTACTTTTAATACTGAGACCTATTTGAACTGTATATGAAAGTGCAGGAGATAAATTATCTACCATCAAGAGTGAGGGGGAATATTATGGATGAACTAGCAGGAAGAAAAAAATGAGAAACCAAGAGAGAGAGAAATGAGGGGGAAAAAAAGAACGACTTACTGCACTGATCCTCTAAGACTTGATGAGGTCCACAGTCCGTTAAGCCTGAGAACAGACCTCTGCTCTCTGGCATGGCAGAGGCTGGGTGAAAACACTGGTGGCAGGGCCTCATGGTGTGGTTATCTTATCCTAAGGGACCAGGTCTAAAAACCAGAGACCCTGGCTTCTTCAGAATCTGACTGACTGGTGAATGGAGAAAGCTCCTCTCCATGAGCCTGGGCATTGATGTCCCTCGTGTGACAGTGGTGAGTCCTTTATGACCCAGTGTGTGTAACTGTTTCTCTATCATCAAGGAGTGCAGGAGAGCCTTATGTCATTTTTCTTTCTTCTTAACATTGCCTGTCACAGAGCTGTAGAGTAAACCAGTAATTTCAACCTTTTTGATTTGAGGACAACTTAACAATTTCCTGGGAAATGCGAGGACCCTGTTCAAGGACTTTGTGTGAGCTGATGGTAGGCTGCATTTTCTTAGTTCCTTCCCTGGACTCCCTAGAAATAGTCCCAGGACACCCAAAGGGGCTGCAGAACAAAGATTGTGAAGCTGAGATATGGGTTTTTGAGGTGAAGTTTTTTTTCGTTTCTATAACCGAAGACTTAGCATAAAGGAGCCCGAATGGCTGATTGCAAGTGAGCTGTAGTTGTTGCGCAGTCAGTAAATAATCACTGTTAAAGCAAGTTGGAGAAAGGCATTGAAAAGATAGAAGAAGCATAGCGAAACAAACCATTCTAACAAAAACCAAAAGGCAAAATGCTGCTTTTTAAATAGGGAGTCTCTGAGTTTATTATGCTCCCGGTTCAATTAACAGTGATAGCTGCCAGCTCAAGAGGCAGCAGAACAGTCTCTGCTGAGTAACATGGTAAAGGAGGAATCTCTCTGTCTCTTCCTGGTGTTCTAATTGCTGTAGGAGAAGATTCACGGGGTTAGTTAGATTCAAGGAGTCTCTCCCAGGAAGGTGATGCTGGGTCAGTGCATTTCCCAGGTTTGCTGGTAGGCTGCTTTTCTGCCATTTGACCCTGAGGTTCACCCACAGAGGATTCTCATGGGCTACCTGGCCAATCACCCTTACTGTGTGCTCCCCCGAGACATCCACGGGGACGTATCCAGGGACTTTATTATTTTCTGGTGCTGGTCTGAATTCTGATCAGGTCCCAAAGCCAGAAGAAAAAAGTATCTCTAATTTGAATTCAACACAAGCTGTGTGAGCAGCCAGGTCTCTGAGTACTGTGAGGAATCTGCTGTTGAAAAGTCCCATGTGCGAAGCTGGTAGTTAATAATGACACAGAACAATAATTAAAAGAGGAGGGGAAAAATCAATGTTTATGGAGCTTAATTAGATGACAAAAAAAAGTATAGCTAGCCTATTTTCCCTTTCCCCCCTCAGGTATTTTACCAAGTGGAAAGAAATCAGTCATCTTCAAATGTACAGGTTTAAGATCTGAATTCAATTTTTATTCTGAATAATAGAAGTAAAACTTCATTTGAAATAACTGAAATTCCATTCAGTGCTATTAGCAAGTCTTGGCTCAGGGTCAGAACAAAGCCATGCCACTCTGTGCCGGCCTTATTTCTCATATCCTTTCTTTGAGACTGATCACTGCCACAGACAGGATACTGAGATCTGTGGATCTTCAGGTCTGACACAGAAGGGCTCCTATGTTATACTCTTGAGATCCGTTTCCTCCTCATTTGGTGCCATGTGAAATATTTCTATTTGTTTCAATTGACCTATCTATTGATCCCAAAAAACAGGAGGACAGTATATTCTTGCTTCTGGAAACACCAGCACCCTTCACATAGGGGAGCAGGCCCTGCTGAAGCTAAACCTACGTGTATTTCATAAACGGACCTTCTATACAAAGCAGAAACAGTTGTCCAGAAAGGCAAAACACTACCTGCCAGATTTCACCAGCAACAGGATACTAAGCAGAATTAAATGTTTTCCTCTCCAGCTGAATACTTCCAAACTGAATGGGCAGCACTCAGTAATTACAGGCCAGAGCATATTAGCCCCCATGGTGAGGACTGCAGTCAGGCAGGGCTTCACCGTGGATTATTTTTCTCAGAAACGCAACTATTTGCTGAAAGCACTGGACTACAACACTTTACACCAGCTTGAATCTGTCCTTTAACCTCTTCACTCAGTGCAAGAACTTTGCCCATAAATGGCATAAATTTGTTCAATAAACTGATTCTGTTTGACTGTTCGTTGATAATCTATCTGGGTCTGTAGCTGCTCTGCAAACAGATTATCATGGATGTTTGCACTCTGGGCCCCAGTTCCAGTTGCTCTTATCGGAAACACTGGTCTCCTGGGTTTTGAACACTGCTCCTTTCATAGCGGTGTTCAGTCGCAGAAATAAAAACAATGACGTGGATGTGAAACTGCTATAATTGAGAGGAGAAACAGGTTTTACATATATGATTATCTGCATGTCCAGATTGGGCCAGATCACTTCAGCCCCTTTGTGTCTTTAGTCTGTCATCAGCATTATCTACCTCAGCCCAAGAGGTCTCAAATAAATAACAATGCTCCTGTTACATATAATTTGTCTGTCTACCTCGACCAAAGTTTTCATGGATGTGGCTTCATCTCCCTGTACTTCAGGGTGCTGTAGAAACAGTCATGCAGTATTTGTAGATTAAACATGGAGAGGAAATAACTTGCAGGGCATTAAACCTCCTTCTGTCCTTTGGACTGATGGTTTCCTGACGTTGGCCAGTTGCTGCAAATCACCATGGACAGATGAAGCAGGGGTTGGAAAGAACCTTACTACCCCACCTATGGTAGGGGCTGTTCGGTATTTTTGTATTCAATAGCTTGTCTTTCTAATGATCCAAATACAGTGATTCCTTGTGGAAAATAATGCTGCAAGCAGTGAATCTGGATCTTTACCTTAAAGAAAACTAATAGTGAATTTCAATGCAATTTATTTCTATATTTAATACTTTATGCACTTGAACCAGCTGTTTTTAATGGACATACACAAATACCATGCAATGATATATTTTTCTCTGGCTATTTGTTGTTCTTTTCAGTGCCGCATAATTTTCAATATGCTGAGCACAACATATTGAAAGTTGAGTCAGCTTGATTTGAAGGCCAGATTAAATTGTCCAGGCTGAAACTTTACTGTTTTTTTACAACCAACAATAGTAATAACCATATTGGAAGTATTATAATACAACATAGACTGTGTTGTGAGAAACGAGGCCAGATGGGACTCCTGCTGTCACCTTAGAAAAGAAAACATTACAATCCAATTAAAATGTACTTTGGGTTACGCTTCACTGAAAGTTTTGCAATAATTAATTTCAGACCTATGCAACTACTATAACTTTTAATTTATAGTTTAACTTTAAAACTTGTCTTTGTGCTTTGTTTTAAGCAGCAGAAGTAAGAACATCTGACTGTATCTGGACTGCTCCTAATTGCATTCAACCACAACAGGAAGGTGAAAGTCCTTGATAGTGTGTTGCTGGATCATGACTACAGTTTAAAGTCTGTCCACTCAGTAGCACAGCAGAAGATGCAGCAGTTTTCACTTCACATGCTCTTGGGCTTGAAGGCTTCAGTTTTCCACTTGGTGTTGGATTCATGTGGTTCTGGTCAAACAATTCTTTGATGGATATTTTCTATTGGAAATTGCTGATTCAATAAAGAGAAAATTATCTGCATGAACAAGGTTGTTTTCAACATAATTTGCTGTTTTACAAATGGCTTTAAAATATTGTTATTCTTTTCTATTTTATGCACATTCTCGGGTCAAAATTGAAATGATTCATTTTTAATCTGAACAAAAGAAATCGTTTTGCTTGATCCAAAGCTACATTTTTAGAAAATATTTAGCTTGAAATTTTATAACTTCATACATCATTCCAATTGCAACCTAAGATAGGCTGAGGAAATCTTGAATTTCCCCACAGAACAGAATTTTTCATTTTCCATCATGATAGTTCCAAGCCAAAATGACCATCTGAAGTCACATCTCTTATTTGCCTGGTGGCCAGTCCCTCTCAGGGTTGTTAGTTGCTGTTGCTGTAACAGCGAAGCACCGATTTACTGTCCAGTTTAATTTTCTGAGGATTTGTGCACTGGGGTTAAAATGTTCAAGTCTGGCTGTTTATAGAAAGGGACATATAAATCTACACTTAGCACTTAAGTAGCTGGCCTCGTTTTCTGAAGTACCAACCATTTATCCAGAGGCTATGTTTATTTAATGTTAGGCACTCAAGTGCAGTGTTCCAGCCTTATCTCTCTGAATTTCACGATATCAGAAGAAACAGCCTACCATATTGTTTAGGCTAAATGTACATGGAAATTACCCCGAAATTACTGTACACAAAAGAGAGAGAAAGATAGAAACAAACCCATCACTTTGCTTTTTTGTGTTCATGCTGCTTGGGCTGTCCCCTTGTTCCTGATGGTGAAACACAGAATGTGATGCTCTGTCTGTGACTGATGGTTGCTTCTGATCACTGCAAGGCAAGCAGAAGTTCCCATCAGTATCATACAGGCAATATGAAAAATGAATAGAAAGGAAAAACAGAATGGCAGACGGAGGGCTATACATAATTTTACCAAGAACAAGGTTGTACAAAATACTGTAAACTTGAGGATTTTGGCAGAAAAATCAAGGCAGTTCTCTTCAGTCAAGGTTAATGTCTTGAAATCATATATCCCGTGAGCAAATCCCATTTTTAGATAAGTCAGTTTTGATTTAGTGTGTTTCTGATATTGATGATTGCTGATATTATTATTTACCATAAAAATTATGATGGTATCACCGTTATAAAACACCAGCAGTGCAAATAGCACAGAAAAACATTCTTTAAAGAAATTCTCCCTTGTGGCTATGTTGTAAGATTTAATTTCTTAATGGCTCTGACACTTGACTAAAAGATGCCACACAGATGATTATTATGAGCAGTTCTTACATGACAGTCACAAATTGCTTTATTTTCCTGTGGTTCTAAAGAAATTGGCTGCTTTTTCTTCCCACATGAGAAGAGCTTTCTTCAGTTTCATCATTGCTTAGTAGTAAAATATACAGCTAAAAATAGCAATGCTTGCAGTAGTAGAAAATACTGCTGTAGTGTGAAGCCACAGAAAACTCATATGGTACAATGCATATTCAGGTAACTGTCTTTTGCAGCTGCCATCAACAGTTTTCCTGCAGGGGAAGAAGCTGGAGTTGGTGAAAGGTGACTGTATAAGCAGAGAAAGATGCAGGGCTTGATTTCAGAGAGCTGTCAAAGTCCCCTGGCCATCTACCACAGCTTTTGTGAGTGAGCACGCTAACCGTGCCACACAGATAGATCGTTAGCAGCAACCATCTGTCACCGTACCATCATCTCTTGACTGATTGCTGCTTTATCTTTTTCAGCCTAGTGTCACTCCTTGGGAGAGTTTTCCTTCCGGCTGCTAGGCAGATGCTGGAACCAGCAGGTCTTGTCTCAGGAGTTGCGTCTCGGGGGCTGCTCCATGCTGGAGCATCACTTCTGAAAGCCTGCAGTGCTCTGTGCACTTCTTGCATTCCTCCCAAGAAAGGGAGATGCCAAGTTCAGTCCAATATTAAACTATTGACTTAAAATGGTTTTCTTGTTTTGTTCTTGATTCGGGGGGTTGGTATGACTAATCTGTCACTGTTTCGAACATGCTGTAGGTGTATAAAGTGGTGATACCAAAGCTTTAGCATTCAGGGCCATTAGACAGACGAACCCTTGCAAAGTCCTGAAATAATCTGCTGAAGGGCTGTCCATACACGTATTCATCTGCACCCAATTCATTCTACCACGGTGGTGGAGAAGGGGAACATTGTGCTGCAGTTGTTGGCAGGAGCTAAGAACAGCTTTGTTCCCTGAGATTCAGACACATGGAGAGTCACCATACGAGGGTTTATCAAGGTTTGTTTCTGAATGATGCAGATGCCCTCTGCCACAGTGCTCTCCTGCTGCCCAACCTGGAGATGTTTGTTAGTGTCCCTGGCAAACGCATTTGCTTTTCTGCTTTTGCAGAAGAACTAAATTGGCAATATCAAATCACAGACAATTCTCAGGCAAATAGAGCAGCAGCTTGCTGAGGCAAGATGGATGTGACTGAGACCCTACCTCAAATTTAATGATAAATGTATTTTTGAGGAGAGAGAAAAATGATTTTCTGATGATCTAGTACAGCGTGAGGAGGAAATACAAACGTTTTCTCTTACAGTCACAGTCATCTGTCAGGTAGGCAGATTCTGTTCCTACATGGGCTGATCGTGGTGCCTTTAAGATTCAGTACTTCCAGAGACTTTGTGATGGACAGATTCCTGAGACCTTATGTTGGACATAAGCCCTGCATCCATTGGGGAAACAGTGACTCAGACTTGGGGGCTACTAAATTGATGTCAATTGACATTATCTATTGTTCATAGACTATTGAGAGTCTGCAAAGTGATGATGACTTCTCCTCCATTGTTACGGTTTTGTGGAAGGGAATCTGCTGTGCTATAGGGTGGGAGCTGGCTTCCTATAGAATGTTCCAAGTCTTGTCCTGCAAGTGTGGAAATTGTACATTTATCGCTGCTCATTTCAAGCATGTTATGCTCTGTGGTGCTACCAAAGGGTACTAAGCTTCTTCCTTTCAACAAGGGGAACAGCAGCTTGACCATGGCTGTGGTCAGACTTGAGGTTCAGGAAAATATCCCAAGAAAGCATTTCTGTGTTCTTCAAATTTTGTAGCAGTATTACCTCCATGATGTCTACATTTGTCTCTGTGTTGGTGGATTCCCTGACCTCTTTTTGCAAGAAGGGCCTTGTTTGTAAAGCATCATGGTCACAGCGTCTGAGGAGGATAAACAGCAAAAGAAGGCCTCAGAATCTGCAGTAAGCAGTGTCTGTAGGTGTGTTTTTGATATAGTTGTTTTTTAGAGAGCAAAACAAAACATGATTTGGTCTGTGTGATGTAGATAACGACTAAGTGTAGAGCATCCTGTGTTGTATGTGCACAAAAGTTTGTGGGACAGTTGTTAATCTTGGTAATACACAGGATAGAGATGACCAATCTGTTCCAGAAACTCCTAGAGTTGTCCAGTTTGGGCACAAAGACTCTTTTTGATGTGGATCACAAATCACAGTAAATATGTGGAGTGGAACCCAAACAGCAAATGGCCCTGTAAAAGAATATTGATTTTGGCAACTTAGCTGCTGTTGGATCTGAAAATTTCAGGAGTTCATTTGGGAAGGTATAAGAATATCACATAAATGCCTTGGTATTTGCCCTGGCTATTCCTGCTGCTGTTACTTGTCTGTGTCTCACACTGGAGAAAGAAAAAAAAATATGAAGAAAAAAGCATAAAGAAAGTTTTGAAGTTGATGTCACAGACAAGCAAAATATAATACATGAAAAGGCCAAATTTCCTAGGAGGTGCCAAGAACAAGGGCAAACAGCTGAAGCTTTTATTACTGCAGATCACAGTTTTGCTGAACATTGCATATATGGAATGTTAAAAGAAGAATTAATAAGAGGCAGAATAATTTCTGGCAAAAGAGAAAACCAGTTCATCAGCACAACTTACACTTAGACCCAGACTGCTCACTAACAGTGGCTTGAGCAAAAGTGATGCTGACCTACATACTGGCAGCATAGAAGAGATTGCAGCAGACCATGTAGAATAGCAACACAAACACGAAAAGAGCAGCTGCAAGTACTTTTAATATCAGAAGTAGTGCTCATTGAGCGAGGAAAAAAGGCCAAGAAACTTTAGCAGGAGAGAAGATGGAAACATTGTAGGAGACATGGCAAAGAACCATGCCACACAGACCATAAAGTCCCTCTGAAGGCTCAGAATGTGAGAGATGCCACATGGGACACATTGCCAGAGCAGCTAGGTCCATGTTTCTATTCTTCAACCTGAAAGAACACCACTTTTTTAGAAATACACATTAAAAAATCAAAATCTCACATTTAAAATGGGAATATTTGTCAGCAGTCTTTACAGTTCCACTAAAAGATTTGAGGAAGAGGGTTTGAGATTAATATATGGGAAGACCAAACAGGGTATCAGGCATGGCTTAGAACACTTGCAGAGTCTGTTTCCAGCCGCTGCACTGGGATGCAAACCTCCAACAGATTATTTCATGGTTCTGAGTCTCACATTGTGCCTATCAGAATATTCTCACTTGGCATCCATCTGGCATATTTTAGCCCCCGGGCATCTAGAAACGAAGCTGTGTTAAACTGTGACAAATCATTCAAAGACCCTTGACTTTCCCTTCTACTCTGTAAGTACATAATCAAGTTCAGCAAAAGCCTTAATCCTTTCCTCAGGTTTGCATATTGATAAGAAGTGATAACATATGGCTAGAAATGTGAAAGTCATCTGACCCAATCAAAACATGTCCTGTTGCCCTCCACTAACCAGACTGGCTTTCAAGGAGGTGGGTAGGTTTTGAATCAGCGTGTGACAGATTGTCGGGAAGGAATTTGTTTGTCCAGATTCAGTAGACTGATTCTTTTTTGCAATATATTTCACCACATTTTAGCAACCAAATTTGTCTCAGGGTTGAAGACTCTCTTTATGAGCTGAAAAGGAAACAAACCGGGCTGGTTAGAATACAAACAAAGATCAGAAATAGGCCTAACAGTAACGTAACCACACAATTGAAAAATTCAGTGTGAAAAATATTGCTGTAGGTTTCTAGTCTGTATATATCTCTGTATTCCATGTGTTTATCACCTATTGGTGGTTTATCACCAACTAGCTTTGTTTAGTCTTGGGTTTAAGATTACGATTTGGGAAAAGAAGCAATTAATAACTTATTACTTTAACTTTCATTACTCACCAGTGACACTAATACCAATGTGCCAGTGACACTTGGCAGACTCCAATTTCTAGTCATCCTGCACTCAGAAGAATTGATCAGAAGCGTGGGCCTACAGTGTGGGCATGCTCCCTGTTGTGGCCTGGGCCACAACAGCTGCTAAGAGAAGAATGTGGATATAAACAGAGTGAGCATGGATTGTGTACACAAAACTGTCTGGGAAGTTGTTCACCCAAAATGAGTCATATAAAAGAGGAAGATAACCATCAGTGGGATTAAACCATTTACTCTTTCTGAGACTCAGAGACTGACTGTTCTGTACATCTCTGGGAGCTATCCTGGATAAGATCAGTAAAACCTTTTTTTCATAGAATCATAGAATTGTTAGAGTTGGAAGGGACCTTCAAAGGTCATCTAGTCCAACCCCCCTGCAAGGAATAGGGACATCCCCAACTAGATCAGGTTGTTCAGAGCCTCATCCAGCCTGGCCTTGAACGTTTCCAGGGATGGGGCATCCAGCACCTCTCTGGGCAATCTGTTCCAGTGTTCTACAACTTTCCTTAGTTTCAATGAGGTTCATCCAACACACATGAGTCTTTAATATCTATTAGATCATACATGAAGTCAAAATCCAGGTCAAACGTGGAATCATGTTTACTCATAATACAGAGGTTTGTTCCTAGCAGGAAGGCCAGGTCCTTGGTGTGTTACCTAACTTACAAGTAGCAAGGACAGAATTATGGGGTATCCATTTGCTGAGAGATGGAAGGCAAGTAGAGAAGGGAGAAGAAAGGAGAGCAGACCTGCTCTACTGGGGGAGGTGCAGCATGTTTTAAGGAATGCAGACCTCTCTTCTACTAGCAAGAGTTGCTAAGATGGTATCTTCTTGCTAATTTACCTCTTTTCTGGCCCATGGTGTCTGTGTTTTGACTAGCCTTGAACTGTGTGTGCACAGAGGTCCTGCTTTTGTGTGTCACCTCAGAAGCTGGAGCCACTAATGGATGCAGTGCCAAGCTCAGATAATGTATGCTGGAGAATAAAGTACTGCAACTACACTGCAAGTGAAAGAGCTCTTCAGAGGCTGTGCAGGGGCTCTGTAAGTCATAGCAGGCCATAATTTTTCTTCCCTGTATTGGAAATATGTTGGTATCCAGTCTGTCCCTCAAACTTCACCAAAGGGTGGGCAGACAAGTCAAAGCGCCTTCAACTGGTCAGTCCAGCAGGACATCACCATTAGGTAAGCTTACTGATCCAAGAGGCTTTATGGCCCAAGGTAGCAGTGTGAAAGCAGTTAAAACCACTCTGACCACTTGGATCTTGTATCCTTGTTGTAGGGAGAATGGTGTGAGCCGTCTTCTGTCAGTAGACCCCCAAGCGGTGGGAAATGCAATTTATCCAGTCATTATAACCCTGTACTCCCCACTGTGGTTACAAGGGCTTGCATGTTGAGACAGTAGAAACCATTCCTATTGACATAATACAAGAGCATTTAATTTGTCTTGCACATAGTTTATTACATGTTGTAACTGAAGGGAACCAATTCTGTCTGCGATCTTTAAACAAACCCTCTGGAAATGTGGTCTAGAAACCATTTCAGGCACCAAGTCAACTTATGCTCACATTGCCAGAGCACATAACTACTGGAAGCTCATTTGTTTTTTGTTTTCTGTAAAAATTTGGAATTAAAAAATGAGAAAACCAATGAACTTTTTAAATGGAAAAAAAACCAAATCTATTTTCTAAATGTTTGAATGATGATGAAAATACTGCTTTTTGGTTTTGGTTTGCTAAAGAAATGGGGTTTATTTGGCCACACTCTTTGCATTGTGTGTGCATTGAGGGTATGCATGGAAAATTTCTTTCTAAAAATTTTGAGTGTTTTGGCAAAATTCAATTACACTGAGAAAGGGTTAGAAATCTCAAAGGTATTCAGCACTGGTGAATTAATACAAAATATTTTAAGGTCATAGCTAGCTATCAAATATGTTTCTACAAGTTTTTATGTCTATGTTTGCAAATATTTTAATGTTGTCATTAGAGCATGGTGCTCCACAAACTGTTAGCCCAATGAAGTCATAGGCCTAGCACAAAGCTAGAGCTAAGATATACAGGAAGGTGATGAAACACAATATCATAAACAAACAAATGATCACAAGAATGACCTAAAAGAAAATAGCTGCATGAACAGAGTTTGAAATAAAAATTAGTTTTAAGAAAAATGGAATGCATCCCGGAAGTGAAGGGATTTTGTTTTTAATGTTGTGGTTGGCAATGCTTTTACAAAGTGTGTTCCTATAACTTTACAAGATTCTTAAAGAATTAACACTTAACATGATGTCAGAAGAACAGGAAATGCACAATTTCCCAGCTTAGATAATGATAACATAAGAAAATCCAAAATGGAAATTTGAAGGGATTATGTTTGTAAGTGAGTGAACTTCCTAGGAAGCTAATGCTGGCACATTATTTATTCATAATGTTTTCTAACCGGATGACATTAGGTTTAAAATAAGCTTTCTGTTTTTTTTTTTCTCTCCAGAGAGGTTCATTATTTAATAAACCTTTTTTTATTCTATTTGTTTTCCAATTCTGACCCTTGCCATCCACATAACAAGACTTCGGTGGTTTGCATGGGGGTAAACCTAACTGCTAAGCTGCAACACAGGTTTTTCAGGCTGTGGAAGCTCTTCAGGCAACAGACAATTTATCAAAGTTAAAGAGCACAGTAATGTGAATCTCACTTATGTGATTGTTATATTTTAAACAGAGTTGGGGCTGAGCAGGTCCTTTCCACAGAATTTTCCATTTCTAATTCTGCTAGTTGGAACATGTTATATAGAAATTTTCTTAAAATTTAAATAAACTATTAGAGTGTTGAAGAATGCTTCAGCGCAACGAATGGATTTTCAAGATGGTGATAGTGTTTATTATTTGTACTACAGCATTGCTTACAGGTCCTGTCACAGTTTGGAGCGGCACTGTATGAAGACTTCTTCAAGGACAAACTAAAAAGTTTGTTCTATCAAAAATGTTATGATCTAAAATATGGACAAAAAATGAGAGAAAATAAATACTTTCTCATTTTTTACTTAGAGGAATGTGAGGCAAGCAAAGAAATAAGACAAACTTATTTAAAAATACTGGACATGCAGTGATCTGTGTAGTATTTATTTCATACATTTAAGGTCAAATATAAGGAGCAGTTGCAAGTTAAGCAGGGTGGAAGACATGACCTTTCTTAACCCTCTGCTGCTCCTGGTTGCCTTCCCCAGCCTCCCAAACAGAGGGTTGCTGTCCCTTCAAGTCTGGTGGCATCTTCTTGTTTCACTGCTCCTGAAGTGGTTTCTGCCAAAAGAACTCTATTTACCTTAAACACTGCTGTGCAGGTTTATAAAACACATCCTTCTGACAGGACAAGCAGAGGAGGCAATTGTACATGCAGTTATGCTGCTGTAAGATAATTGTCACCTCCATGGAGAGTGCTGATGAGCAGTTTGAGATTGGTTGAGAGCAGTACTCTTTCCAGATACCTGCAGCCAAAACAGCATGTTTTGCCCATGCCTAACATCCATGAGCATGGGCTGAACCCCTAAGCAGGCAGGAGCTAGAGGTGGTATTCAGAAAATGAGAAGCCAGGTTGATGTGTTAGGAATCCAAGTACACAAGACTCCTCAACGGACTTAAAGAACATGAATGCATTGTCAAGTAAGGTAGTAAGATGAAAAGCAAATAATAATGAAGACAAAGACTGCAAAAGCACAAAGAAGAGTTTGAGAAGGGTCGTTAGAAACAAAACCTCTGCTGGAAGCACCAGAGACTGAGTGGAATATGCATGAGCTGCAGATCTGGTATGCAAAGTGTGTCCTGCAGTTCAAGTCCTGATTTGAAATTCTTTCTACTTCCTCAGATAGAGGATGATTAGGATGTTTTTTCCATTCACGATGGATGTAAGCATTGCTCTGGAAGATAAGTTCTGCCTCCAAAGCAGGGAACTATCTGTATTTAGTTCTTCTAGGTCTAACTGTACTTGTTAGTGACTTTAATGTTTACATCTCTTTTTTAGCCTAGTGAGTCCAGTTTTGTAATGCACTTTGTGCTTTCCTACCTCTCTGTATGTCACTGCTCTTCTGTTTAAGCAGAAACACATAATGCCTTTGGTTTTCATTTTGTGATATATTTTTGATGAGCAATATCTTGTTCCTCTTCTCCACTCCCTCCTTCCCTATGAGTTTACCCACTGATCCTCTGTATCTGTTTCTCCAGATGTTTCAACCTGCAAATCAGGAGTTCCTGAAAGCAAGCTTCTTAAGTAATCAGTTACTGCAGTGTGAAAATGTCTGCTGAGGTATTTGACACCCAGATACCATCTCCAGAGTTGCCAGCCAGTCCATTGGGGTGCTTTTAAAATGTGTGATAATGAATTAGTTTCTCAGAGCCAAAGTGCTCTGTAAATCTTGCTGCTCTAAGTCTCTCAAGTTGAATGCTCCAAAGTCAGAGATATCAGCAGCCAGGAGTTATTTCTGTAAAGCTTCTCAACATCACAGTGTCCTGCCCTTGTTTAACTAGTCAGAAGAAAGGAAAACCAGCCAGGAATAATGCAAAGGAAAAAGTAAGAAAGAGAAATAACAGGCATAAACAGTTCTCCCATTACTGTTCCTCCCAAAACACATTCACACAAGATGAATAGCAAAGATATCCAGAGAAGAACCACAAACTCCTTCCTTTTACATCTCTTCCAGGGGAGAAATAAGGAAGCTCTTTGTCATCCTTGTCACTCAGCTTTTTAATATTCTGGTCCTGCCAGCACTTACAAATTTTTTCATAGCCTAGAATATCTTGTCCAGAATTCAAACTTATGTGGAACGATTTATCCCAAACCTTCTTTTTAACAAATTTCTCAAAAACAAAACAATTCTTAAGACTTTAATTAGAAATAATTGAGATTAAATTTTAAAAGGAATATCATGAAACGCATGCATGAAACGTAATGGCAGTTGGAAAGTGTAACCCCGCATTGCTTCATGTGAGCATTGCTCAGTGTACACGCAGAGCACTGGTGTGAGAGTGTTAAATACAATCAGGAGGCCTCACAGTATTTTATGGCTACTGAATTGAATTTAAACATAAAAGTAGTAATTAAACTGGGATTTCAGCTGAGTATTATGTATTATAGCAATCTGATAATTGCAAAAGTATTTAAGGAAATGAATATACTTTCAACTTAAAAAAAAACCTTTTTCTGATACATTGCAAAGCACTGTATTATTCCTCCTTTTTATTCTGCATTCTTTGCAATACTTTTTTATAAATGGAAAAACTCCACTAATAGGGTTTCTGAAATCAAATGCAGACAATAGTCTTGTGGGACACTGAGGGATATATTATGTGTGCCTACTATGGGTGAGTAATTTAATCATTAAAATTAGTTCCTTCCGTGGTCTGTATCAAGATTTGGCACTCCTGGGTACAGGTAGGTTAAAAGGTTGAATGCCTTGCGAAAGCAGGGTGCATGCCTGGTCTCTAGCCTCGACCCAGTTCATGGTCGGAGCAACACTTTCTGGCCAGACCGACACTGCAGAATTGGTCCTCCCTAATGTATTTTCCCATACAGTGTGTTATTCAAACTTACATCTATTTATCAGTGTTTGGGGTCAAATCCAAGTCTTTCTTCCTTTCTTTCCCTTCTGAAATTAAAAACTAAACCAGGTGAATAATAACTTTAGTTTAACCAAATTACTTGTCTTCCTCTCAGTGAAATATTTAATTTCTGTTTAGATTTCCTTTGTTTCCTTTTTCTTACTATTCTTCCTGGAGAATTTTCAGACTTAATAATGAGATTATTACGTTTGGAATACATGACGAAAAAGCATTTCACAAATTCATTTGTTTTGATTTTCTTAGTCACAGTCATTCACTAATAGATTTAGTTGTGCTCAGATTGCATTTGTCCAGATCCAGTCTCAAGTGCATTGTCTGCTCTAGCTTTTAATGGCTCAAGAGTCAGGATTTCCAGTGGGGCCATTGGTATCTGTCATACCAAAAAACAAAAGCACATAAAATAAGAGTGGTTTGCAGAAATGAGCTGAAGAGGAACCCTCTAGCTGAACCTTGCTGATTTCAGTGAAATCCAGGTTGTCTAAGCTTTGCAAGAGCTGCACACCACGATCTTCTGGCAGTCAAATGGCTGGATCTACATGTAGCAGCCACAGGGTGTGCACAGACACCATGGGACCTCCCATTCCTGGGAGACAAGTTGTGCTACTGATGCATAGTCCCATGTGTGGTCCTTGGATGAGGATACAATTTGTGAACTCCTGAGAAAGGAAAGGGGACTCCTGGTCACCATTTAATAAATCCTAGTCCTAGTGGTTCCTTTTCCAAAGGATAACATGGAACCTTTCAGGTTCAAATAACGAAATGTTCTGGAATGCTACACACCTACTCCTGACTCTCATTTTTCCCAACAACCTCTCTGTCCTTTTTCTCATCACATGCATGAGTGTGCTCTGAGCCAGAAGAACTGTCTGCCAGCTCTTTGCCCAGATCTGCAAGTGCCAGACTACATATGGTCTATGGGAGGAAGAGGGGTACCACAGCTGAGCATCTCAAGCCTTTGTCTAGGTGACTGAGCAAAAGCGTACCTGCAGATCAGTAGGGAGAAACTATATATACTGAAAAACTAGGGAGAAAGGTTGGTCCTCCAAGAGAGAACGGGGACTGGAGCCAGGGCCCAGGTGCTGCCCCTCCTTGCCGGAACATCGCTCTTTTCAGAGACTTCTGTTATGCCACTTGCAGCCTCTCTACTTGGGTTCTTTCCAGTGTAAAATGCAGACACAACCATATTTAACTTCATAAATCTCATATGTTCTGGATATAAAGCCAGTTTCAAAAGTTTCAAATTATTAATACTGCTAAAGCCTCTTAAAATCTTTAGGTGTAGAGATCCTCTTAGTGCTATGAAGAAATTATCAGTTCTGATGCCTACAATTCTGCAAGATATTTAATCCAAGCCTTAAAGAGTAGGAAAAGAAAGCAAAAGATTTTTTTCTCTGAAGCCCCATGAGCCTATTTGCCTATTTGTGAAGGTCATGTTAAAAATATCCAGCCTTTTCAGGCAGCATGTACCCAGGGGAAAGCCTTTCACTCAACAAGCCTTTCACTCAACAAGCCTTTGACTCAATTCAGAGACAAGTTCTTGCATTTAACCCTTTTCTTCTCTGAGGTTTTCCTTAGTCTCTTCATTTTCTTTGTCCAGACTTCCATAATTGCCCCTTAACTCTGCAGGAGATGTTTTTTCCAGTTGCTAGCTCCTGACATTCATAGAGGGAAAGAGAATTCATTAAGCACAAACAGTGGTATGCAGTGGTATGCAGAAATCATGCTTAGGGATAAACTGCAGCTCCTGCAAGTGAGAGGTCAAACTGCCAGACTCAGCCAAAACCAGAGCGAGAAGGTAACAGCAGTGACAGTGCCAAGAGGGATGTCCAGGCCACACAGAGGGCAAAGAGTGGGTATGTGAGAAACACCCAGACTCTGCAGGTCATTGGAAGGGTATTGATGTCCTCTGAGGAGCAGAGTTGGGTGAGACCAACAGCAGCTGACCATGTCAGCGATGTCATGCAAGGCCAGGATTACCCAGGTAAATGAGTCAAAAATGCCAAGTTGGGGTATGGGTGTGGCAAAATGGGCACCAAGTGGGGAAAGGCCTTCAGAAGCAGATTGATTAACTAGGGGGAGGCTGAGATCTAGGAAGGGAGGTACAAGCAGCAAAAAGGAGGGCCAAGAACCAAGAAAGGGAGGACAAAATGTGCAAATCCCATGATGGATGCTGTCTGGGGGATGTGCTGGGCAGTCCCGTGTTTGCCGATGGGGGCTGGAGCAGGACAGCCACCCAAACCCACTGTCCTGACCATACCATGAGGGCTGGGCTGCAGCTAGGGTGGGAGCAGGTGGGTGCTTTCCCTGGCTGAGAGGCCTGACAGCATCAGCAGATGCCTGATATTTTGTAGCACCTTCCCTTCACAATTTCTCCTCACAGCCATGAAACTGGCTCTTCTTTCATAGCTGAATGTATTTCACTTAAACTTCTTGAATGCGTTTTTTACCTTTATCAAAAGGATGAAAAATCCTTCTCCCTTTTCTTTGCCCCTCTTGCCTGGTAGCAGATGTTTTTGAATGTGTAAGAAGCTACATGCAGGAATCAGGTTAGCTTTGTATTTAATGGAATAAAGAGGTGAAGGAACAAACGCAGCTCTGTTGTTACACTGCATTAAACAGCGAAACAAATCTTGGGGTTTGCGTACAGGAAGCTCAGTCCTCGAACATCACTGAAGTACTGTAAATCTTTTATTACAGATACAGAAAAGAATAAAAAGAGATTAATTCAATCGATGCTTTTTGTAGCTCTTTTATTCAAACAGTGTTCCTTTGTTACTTTCAGCTCAAGGAAGTTTTTGTAAGAAAAATGTCCTTATTTGACAGTCTTTTTGACAGCACTAAAACTAGAAATTACTAGACTTTTTGGAGAAAAGTCCAAAGGCTAACTGAAATGGGCTGGTTTTGCTGTAATATCCTGCTTCCATCAAGAGAAAAAAAAAGGCAAACATATACAGGGCAGAAAAGAAGATAGTCATAACATAAGGCAGCTTTCTTCTCTCATGCTCTTTCTTTATAATTTTACTGTTGGAGAAATACAAATTCTGCACCGTGCTTTACTTCTACATCATGCTAATGTCAAGTGTTGAATTGCTTAGCCAGTGGTTTTAGCTTCTTCTCTGGTCCAAGGCTCACAACAGTTTTGCAAAAGGTGCAATGTTAGCTTGCTAAGGCATAATCCTTCCTTTTTTTTTTTTTTTCAACAGAAAGCAGCTGGAGAGAGAAGGAGACAGGAAGAAGAAATAAAGTAAGGAGGAAAAAGGATCACAGCAATAAACAGGTAGGACTGTAGAGACTTTAGATGGTCAGCTAGTCCATCTAACTGTCCTGCAGTCACTCAAATACTTTTAGGCCATCTGTTATCTTTTATTAGACACTGAGACCCTAGTAACTGCAATGTTTTTATTTAGCTCAGGTTTGCTGTGTTTAACTTTTATTTTTATGGCCTGAATCTCACTTTAATTCCTATTTGCATTCCTAACCTCCTGAAAACCTGCTAGAATACTTATTACATTGCTCTTGTATATTTATGATTATGGCTGTATAACTTCCCAGTTCAGACTCCTTTACACGTGTAATTAAGGTATTTCCTACCAGGAGAGGAAAATCTGCCAGGCAGTAAAAAATGTTACACTAAACTAAACAGTGTTCTGTTTAGTTTTCTGGATGTTGGAGCACTCCAGGCACCTGGGCTGGATCCCTTGCAGTTTACTGTTGCATTTTGGTTTTGTCTTTTTGTCGGTTTTCACTTACTGGAACAAAGAGAAACCTCCTCCTCAGTGTCCAGACTTGAGCAATCCAGGCTGGAGCTTGTAAGCACCTTCCTAGACAGAAAAAGGTGGTTGTTTTAACCCGATACATCAGTGAGGTCCTTTGTGAAGGGTAGATTCTCTGGCCCTCCATCCAAGCTCTCACATTTGGTATGAGCATGTCCCAGTACGAAGTGTAACCTTGGTCAGACTTGTGTAAAAAGAGTAGTAAACAGTTGGTCAGTGTCCTTTTGGGAGCCAGTAACAAGTGGAGTAGCTGGGGGACTATTACTAAAGCCAATATTATTCAATAACTTCATCAGACATCTGGATGATAAAGTAATATCATCTAATAATATAAGCTGGATGATGAAAAAAATTGCACCCTTAGCAAATTTGCAGATGATATTGAACTAGGTACGTGGCTGATGAGCTCAATGACAGAGGTTCAGTCCAGAAAAGCCTTGGTGATTAGGCCAAGAAAAACTTCACAAAATTCAGCAGAAGAAGTGTGAATTTCTGCTAGTGTGCAAATTAATCCCATATATCAGTACAGGCTGAGCACTGGTTGAGTTGCTCTCCTACTAAAAATGGACTGGGAGTTACAGTGGATGCCAAACTGAATATGAGCCAACAGTGTTTATCAGACAAACTAAGCTACGTTAAGAGGATCATGGTCAGTAGACTGTGGCAGTTTATCATTCCTCTCTATTTATTTAGCACTTGTGAGGCTACACTTGTGTCCAGTTCTGGGCTCCAAACTTCTAGATGGTTGGGGAGAAATTTGAGAGGGTCCGTAAGGGGGCTACCAAGATAGTAAGGGACCTAGAGTGTATGAACTCCAAGGAGAGGTTGTGGTACTTAGTCTGTACTACTGAATATGCTGCAATATAGTCAGATGCCTAGTTAGATGCTCAGCTGTCCCATACCCCATGTACCCATGGTCATTATAGAATGACAGAATCACAGAGTAATTCAGGCTGGAAGGGAGCTCAGAAGGTCTCTGGTCCAAACTGTTGCTCACGGCAGGGTCAGCTTGAGGCCAGACTAAGCTGCCCAGGGCTTCATCCAGCTGGGTCTTGAAAACACTCAAGGACAGAGAGCTCTGGAGCATTTTTAGGTTTCAGGCTTGTGTGCATAAGTCTTCTCTAAACCTTTGCTGCCTACAGGTTTAGAGGAGTAGTGATTTTGAAAATTCCGCTGATAGGCAAAAGAGGCTTCCAATCCATGAAAACGTCTTTGAGTATGTGGGCTATGGACTTTTGTTCATGTCCTGTTCATGGGATGGAGTTAACTTTTCCTCTCAGTAGCTGGTATGTTTTGGATTTCGTGTGTGAAGAATGTTGATAAATACCCTGATGATACCAGTTGTTCTGAATGAGACCAAGGACACCGTCCTGCTTTCCAAGTGTCGCTAATGTGCAGATGCAGGGAGCTGGGAGAAAGACAGACAGAATAGTTGACCCAAACTGGCCAAAGCGAGTATTCCATGCCATAAACGTCATGCTTATGGGGGCAGGCGAGGGTGGGTATCTGCCTTCCTGGCATGCATCTTTCCTGCTCGTTTTGCTGGCATCGTTCCCTCTACCTTGCTGGCTCCCTTTTGCTCCTTTGCTTGCTGCTCGGTTTTGTTTCTGTGATTGCTGCTCAGGACAGGCTGTATCAGTCATTGGGACATCGGGTGGTGAGAAAACACATATTGTTCACTTTGTATATTTTTAATATCCTTATATTCTATTATTATTGTAGTTTTCCCTTTTTATTTTAGTAAATTATCTTTATCTCAACCCACGAGTTCTCCTTCCTTCCCAATTCTCTCCCCCATCCCCCTGGGGAGGGGGAGAGTGAGCGAGAAACTGTGTGGTGATTCAGGCTAAACCATCACACAGATGTAGGTGGGAAAAGGAAAGGAAGGAATAAGAAATTCCTTACTCCTTCAATTCGAACTGCAGTACTGCCATGTGATGCCCCAGAAAGGAAGATCCATCACCATTCCTGATAATTCACGTATGGAGTGGTAGGATCGAAGCAGAAAGAGTCTTTATATATTGATCATCTAAATTATTTTCTAATTTCTTCATTATAGTGTTTCATACATGCTAGGTCCAGTCCTAAAACTGACATAGAATCATAGAATGGTTAGAGTTGGAAGGGACCTTCAAAGGTCATCTAGTCCAACCCCCTGCAAGGACCAGGGACTTCTCCAACCAGATCAGGTTGGTCAGAGCCTCATCCAACCTGGCCTTGAATGTTTCCAGGGATGGGGCATCCACCACCTCTCTGGGCAACCTGTTCCAGTGTTCCACCACCGTCATTGTAAACAGACATCAAGAACAATTTTGGCTTTGGTAGTATTTCAAGACAGGGGCTGGTTTGGCAATATACCGTTTTAATGCTGAATTCCCTGAAGCCAGATGGGAATACTAGTTCCCAGTTTTAATAAAGCTTTCCAAATGGCATGGGAAGTTGAGTTATTATTGCCGAAACTTCACCTTGACACAGCCTGGACACTGCCTTAACTCAGAGTAAAACCCAAGCAAATCAACCAGGCTAACTGTCTTGATGTCAAACCTGCCTCGTGAGTGCTTCTCCCAGGTGCAAACAGGTTTACACAGCCCTGTAGTGCCAGTGGTGAGCAAACCTCCACTCCACTCCTGCAAACACAGGCAGATTGGGTGGCTGGTAAATGGCTGTGTGTTTTTCTGCTGGTCCTTGATGAGGGTAAGGTCTAAGTCTGTAAAATAAAGATTGTTCACTTGCAGTGTTCACTTCGCTTGGAATGACTGCATGGAAATGAAATTATTTATGCACTCATCAGCATTCTTCATCTCTTCACTTGTTGCAAACACTGTCAGCTGCATTTAAACATATTTACTTACTTGTGCATTTAGAAGTCCTCAGGCACTAGAATAAGGTAAATAATTTTCTTCTACTATTTAAGGTACTCCTCTAATTTTGTCTAATTGACTTAATTAAAATGATTACCATAAAATGATTATCGCAGTATTTTGGAAAGCAAAAGCAGAGCACAGCAGGATTGTCTAGAGAAGTGTGTGTCAGGGCCGTGAGTGTGCTAGTGGCCCTGACCCCCTCCTCAGGGCCCAGGACCGTATGTCAGCTCCCCAGGGCTGTCAGTCCCTGCCCAGTGATGCCACAGCAGGACCGTTCTCAAGCTCCCACTGCCCTGCCTGGCCATGGGCTCCACTGAGTCTTGCCCATTCACATGCCCATGTCCTGGTCTGGCCTTAGCCTGTCTTTGTCCCAGGGAGGTGCCTGGTCATCCCTGGACCTGATGGTGACCCACACGTTGACTTCCCTGCTTGATCTTGTACCTCCCTCATTACCACAAACTGGCAACCTGATTTAGAGTGGTTATTTGGTTTAGAGTCAAACTGGAATAGTGAGCAGGACACTCCTAGCTTACAGTGCCTGCCCTGATATTGATAATGACAAATGACAGGCACACAACTTTTGAGCCTATCCTTGTAAGGTCTGTAAAGAAAGGTGTAAGTATAACTAAAAAGGATGACATTTTGTGTGCGGTGTGGAAGTGAGGAACCAGTGGGATTTCAGCAAGAGAAGGAGACTGGGTGCCAGAGCAGCAGATGTGCAGCTGAGCAGAATGATCAGCTCAGGTGCTCTCATCTGTGCCGAGAACTCGGAGAACATCTGGAAGTTGATGGTGAGGGAAAATCTTGGAGAAATCACTAAGCCTGTGAAATCTAAAGAGTGAAGGAACCTTTAAAGCATTTGGGGAACTGCAACAATAAGAATTACAATATCTTCTGATTGAGCCTTGGGGCATTAAAATATGGGTCTATTTTGCAATGCTTCCAATTTTCAAAAAGATGTGAAAATATTAATTAGCGCACACATTTGTACCAGAGCAAAGGCAGGCTGGTATCATCTGCTGGTACCACCTAGAGAATTCATTATCTTGAAACCAAGGCTAATACACTCTGGAAGAAGGCCAAAAACATTGCAAATAACAGCTCAGACTGGAAGTCTGTTTAATTCAGGATGCTGCTTCTGCAAAGCTGTTGCCAGTGATGTGAGAGTAAAACCAGTCCTGGAGAGTTAGCATCTGCTGTATCTGGTTCCTTCCACAGACACTAGCCTTTGAGTTCAGCCCATGGTTCACATGTGGTGTCTCCTTTAGATGGTTCAGCTAGAATATGCTATTCTGGCATACTTTATATTTTTCTAGACTCACTGAATTGCCCAATTTTTTTCCTCATGCTAAAACCTTGTTGGCTAGTTTGTTTTGTTATGTTATTTTTTTTAACTTACATTAAGGTAAGCAAATTTTCCTAAATAATTTTCTGTAATGATGCCTAAAGCCTAGGCACTTTTGGATTATTTGTATCATATATATTTGTTGAATAATTTGAATTGCAGTTTTTAATAAGTGTGTATGTATATGTGTATGTGTATATATATATGTTCTCTCTGTATATATCAAGGACAAGAAGGTGATTGGAGGTAGTCAGTATGGATTTACAAAGGGGAAATCAGGCTTGAATGGCCTGATGGCCTTCTACAGGGACATGGCTTGCTTGGTGGATGAGGAGAGGACAGTGGATGTTGTTTATTTTTACTTTAGCAAGACTTTTGATGCTCCCTCCCATAACATCCTCATTGACAAAGTGATGAAGTGTGGGCTAGATAAATGAACAGTGAAGGGCACTGAAGACTAGCTGAATTGCTGGGCTCGAAGAGTTGCGATCAGCAGCACAAAGTCCATCTGGAGGCCAGCAACTAGCTCTGTACCCTAGGGATCAATACTGGGGCAAACATTGTTTAATGTCCTCATTAATGACCTGTACAATAAGACAGAGCACAACCTCAGCAAATTTGCAGACGACACAAAACTGTGAGAACTGGTTGATAGATCAGATGGTTGGACTGCACCAGGGAGAGCATTGCCACCAAGACAAGAAAGGTAATCCTTCCTCTCTGCTCAGCTCTGATGAAGTATGTCTGGAATGCTGGGTTCAGTGCCAGGCTCTCCAGTACAAGAATGACTTGGACATACTGGAGCAAGTTCAGCAAATTACCACAAAAATTAGTAAGACCTTGGTGCAAGTACGGTCTGAGAGAGCTGGAACTGTTCAGTCTGGCAAAGAGAAAGCTCAGGAGAATCCTATTTTCCTGGTTCTGGCTAGGATAGAGTTAATATTCACCTGAGCTGGGTGGAGAACTGGAGCTGGTAGCCTCTATGGCTGGGGCGCCCAGCTGGGATAATTAACTAATTAGCTAACAGCTGGGGTTAATTTACCCAAATTAGCCAAAGGGCTATTCCATCCCATCTGACATCATGCTCAGTATATAAGTGAGGAGGGTGCAGAGGGGAGCCTCCTGCTGCTTGGAAGAAAGTATGTGTGGAGATTTCTTGTAAGCCATTATACTGTATTTGTATTCTATCACTGTTTTGTTTTCTTCTGTTATTGCTGTTAAATTTACTTTTTGTTCTATCTCAACCCATGTGTTTTTGCTGTTTTTTTTGTTTGTTTGTTTACCAATTCTCCCTTCTGTCCCATTGGAGGGTGGGGGGAGTGAGAGAGAGACTGTGTAGTCTGATCCTGATCGGGGCTGAACTACAACACCTATCAATATAAAGAAATACTTGATGGGAGGCAGTAAAGAAGACAGAGCCAGATTTTTCAGTGGTGCTCAGTGACAAGTCAAGAGGCAATAGGCGCAAACTGAAATACAAGAAATTTCATTTAGATATTTTTTTTTCTTTTAAGGGTGGTTGAACGCATGAACAAGTTGCCGAGAAAGGTGATGGAGTCTCCATCCTTGGAGATATTAAAAACCAGGATGGACAATCTCCTGAGCAACCTGCTCTAGGTGACCATACTGTAAGCAGGGGGGTTTGACTAGAGAAGCTCCAAAGGTCCCTTCTAACCTCAGTGATTCAGTGATTTTATATGTGTCCATATATATATATGTATGTATGTACACACTCACAGGATTTTATTGTGCTCATTTTATTTTACAGCAATTAAAATTATTCCTTTCAATGAACATCATTGTGCTTGTATAAACAATGTACTTTTGCTGCCATTTATTTCCTTTGGCTCCATCCAGTCTTTGCAGAACCTGTTAAGGAAGGGTTTCCTGGAGGAAAAAAAAGTTCCTCATGAAGGGATGTAGAAATAACCACACAGCTTTCACAGAAAGTAGTACACAGCTAGTACAGAAATAGCTGTACAATTCTTGTGAACACTACAGCAAATATCTGCCATTGAGGCTTGTGGGAATGGTAGCTACTTTACCCTGGCCTAGGATAATACTGCATGGAGAAGGGGAAAGCTAGGCAAAAATCAATTATCATCTGCTGACCTTCAGACAGACCAGTGACTGATCGGCTCAAAACTTTCTTGCAAGGTGGCATTTCCAGCATGCTGAGTTATAATGTCACACTAAGATTGGTAAGGAGTAAATTAATTGCAAGGTCTGATGGTTAGGTTAGGTGTGACTCATCCCTGCTCATGGACTTTGCTGAAACTTGATGGACAACTTCAGAACAGCCGTAGTGCTCCCATCAGCATGTCCTGGCACACTTGCTCCTCCAAGAGGAAAAAAAAAAGTCTCTCCTTTCCTCGGGTCTTCAGCAGCTAGAGCTGGATGTGAAGACAAGACATGTGGCATGAGAAGAGCACCCACAGGTAATTCCATTCTTACACCAGAGCACTCAGAAAGAGAGCTCTGCTGCCTGAGCCCTGAGGGATCACTAATCCTCACAGTCCTGAAGACTCTGTCCCTGTCTCACAGCCCCTTGTGCTGGACAGGAGCTGGCATGAATGGTAGTGCAGACAGCAGGCTCCCCAGCACTGCACAGCCCCAGCAGGAATGTTGTGAAGGTGTGGAAAAATCAGGAGGTTACAAAGATGGAAACATCCAAATTTAAAGTGTGCAACTTTATTTCACTGCCATTCTGTGTAGATATTGTGACATTTCATCTGATCACCTGATGCTATTTTGCTGCAGGGATCTGGCCTCATTCAGTAGACACATTATGTATGTAATTTATTATGCTGTGTTTTCTGAAGCTCCTTTAAAATTAAAATCACGTTGTGCCACACTGTCTTGATCTCAAGAGGTACCTTCATCATTGTCACTTCCACAAGTCTAGTGGGACCAAAGGCACTCCAGTTTTTCAAAGGTTTGAAACCCTGCCCCTGTTTTCATGGGGTTGGCAGAAGATGCAGTTCTGGCAGTGAGTCAAGTTGCACCCCAGCCTTCATGGCTTGGAGGTGAAGCTCCAGAGGCAATCTTATTTCAGCCATGCCTTTGGAAGCCATTTGTGCTTCTTCACTGGAGCAAACAGATAAACCTGGTGGGACTGCACACAGCCAAACACTGTGATACTTAACAAGCTGTTCACTGTAACCATCCCTCTCTCCCTCTTCAAGTCCTTAGCTGGTCTGTGTTGTGGCTCACCCACAAAACATTAAAATTTGCTCAGTCATCATTGACTGACAAACCATGTTCACAGTCTATAAACTGGGCCAGACTGCTTTCCATTGCCAGTGTCTTTGAAGTTTATAGTGCTAGTAGGGAATCTGACATTCTGTATTAAATAACATAACTTTAAAACCAGAGAAAAAATGGTTTGGGTTGGAAGGGACCTTCAAAGATAATCTAATCCAACCCCCCTGCAAGGAGCAGCAACATCTCCAACCAGATCAGGTTGCTCAGAGTCCCATCCAACTTGGCCTTGAATGTTTCCAGGGATGGGGCATCTTCCTCCTCTCTGGGCAACCTGTTCCTGTATTCCACCACCGTCATTGTAAAAAATTTTTTCCTAATCTCCAGTCTGAATCTACCTCCCTTTATTTTAGAACGATTGTCCCTTGTCCTATCACAACAGACCCTGCTAAAGAGTTTCTTCTTATCTTTCTTATAAGCCTTCTTTAGGTACTGGGAGACCACTCCCCAGAGCCTCCTCTTCTCCAGGCTGAACAGCCCCAACTCTCTCAGCCTGTCCTCATAGGAGAGGTGCTCCAGCCCTCTGATCGTCTTTGTGGCCCTCCACAAAGGACTTGCTCCAATAGGTCTGTTCCATGTCCTTCTTATGTTAGGGGCTCCAGAGCTGGATGCAGTACTCCAGGTGGGGTCTCACCAGGGCAGAGTAGAGGGGGAGAATCACCTCCCTCCACCTGCTGGCCACACTTCTTTTGATGCAGCCCAGGATGCAGTTGGCGTTCTGGGCTGCAAGCATGCATTGCCGGCTCATGTTGAGCTTCTCATCCACCAGCACTCCCAAGTCCTTCTTCTCAGGGCTGCTCTCGATCCATTCTCTGCCCAGCCTGGATTTGTGCCCTGACCCATGTGCAGGATCTTGGACTTGGCCTGGTTGAACTTCATGAGGTTGGCACAAGCCCACCTCTCCAGCCTGTCAAGATCCCTCTGGATGGCATCCCTTCCCTCCAGCGTGTCGACTGTACCACACAGCCTCATGTCGCTGGCAAACTTGCTGAGGGTTCTATCCCACTGTCCATGTCACTGACAAAGATGTTGAACAGGGACAATCCCAATACTGACCTTTGAGGAACGTCACTCATCACTGGTCTTCACTTAGACATCAAGTCGTTCACCACAACACTTTTGGTGCGACCGTCCTGCCAATTCTCTATCCACTGAGTGGTCTGTCCGTCAAATTCACATTTCTCCAGTTTAGAGACAAGGATGTTGTGCAGGACAGTGTCAAATGCCTTTCAAAAGTCCAGGTAGATTACATTAGAGAGAAGAGAAATGCTAAAGGAGAGCAAGGAGAAGGGATAATGGCTACGGTGTGATGAACGCGTGGGTTGAGGATGCTTGAAATGTTGTCAATTAGCATATCCTGTTAACCTCCTTATGTCAGGATGTAAACTGTTATTTGCTAAAACAAATAGTATTACCCTTTTTTATGGAAGATCCAGCCACACACTATCATGTTCACTTCTTTCTCCTTGGGTTTATTGCTTTGAATACATTTTGCAAAAATGAGGATGTAAACCTCTGTCTGCAACTCCATCTGTCACCCCCTGTCCCAGGGCCAACCACCTGCACCCAAGATCCTCAAATCCCAGCGCTTGATGCAGCCCTCACAATGGCATAGCCACAGCTCAGGCTGCTGCAGGCATTGCACAGTTATCAGGAGCAACCATGAGACATCTGTAGAACAGAGCCAGGAAAGGACACAAGGTGACACCACAAGCAGAGGTAGAGCGGTTGAGACGGCATCACTACCAGCTCAGGGATTCATGAGAAAAACCCTATCATGGGAAGGTACAAAACCCTCAAGAAACAAACAAGGAGGTGAAATAGGTCAATTCAGCATCATCAAGGATGTGCCCTGGGGCTGCAAAGACCAACTCTTCTCCCCTCAATATGGTATCTGTGCAGCCAGCAAAAGTGCTGGGGTGCCATGTGGGGTTGGTGAGCTCCCTGTGCTCGGCTGGGTGGCTCGTTAACCCCAACTATCCTGTATGTGGGTGTGCTTTGGTCTTCTAGCTGTTTATATCCTCCTTGCAGAATCTCTTTCACATAGATGAAGATGTCCAACAGAGAGGGATGGAAAATGGAGGGGAGGTGTTTTTGTTGCTATTTGTCCCTTTTTCTTTCAAATCAAGGTCCTTACAAACTTTTTTAAAATCAGGAAGCTGATTTATCCTAATGTCTTATCTCCTGTGAGCAGGACCAAATGTTTAACACAACTTCAACTCAACCAACAAAAGTGTAAAGCAGTGCACATCCACTCCTGTCTTTCCATCAAGGAATTCAAGAACAGGACAGCAAAGCCCAGGTTGTCACTCAGTTAATGTGCTGATGTGCTTTCATTGATGTGACTGCCCTGCTATGAGGTCAGTCATTCTGGAGAGAGTATTTCCAATGGGAGGTCGCAGGACTGTGGCAGGGACAGTGATGGCAGCAGTTCTTTCTCTTCAGGGAGGAACTTGAGCACAGAAAAAAAGAGAGAAGGATACTTCTGGACAGTTTTCAGTATTTCATGTTTGGCTTGATGCCTTGAAGTGGACAGACTAAAAAAGAACTTGGAACATTTTAATTTATGGGCCAAAGAAGAGGTTTCTTTAATTAAAATTTAGGAGCCAATTTAAAAAAGCAGTGTTTGGAAGACAGCCTGGAAGAAAGAAGACATTATACTATGACAAAATAAACTTCAGAAAGTAAAAATCCATTGGTAAAATGAATCTGAAGTAAAGTGAAGAGCAAACCAGGGAGCAATGTAGGAGACAGTAATAAGCTATGCTGAATACAAAAGATTTAATCCCAATAGAAGCATATGAAATTGCACAAAGAGCAACAGATCAGATCTTCAGCTGCTCTGGGACAGCTTTGGGAGACAGACAAAAGCCCTGTCTTTTGAGACCCTGTGCATCCTCCATTGACTCTTGTTGCTAGTTCTGAGTGCCTTGGTGATATCTTTACAGCCTGTGTTTGTAGAGCACCTGGCACAGTAAGCTCCTGATTAATTTGGCACTGTCCTGCACGATTTGACACTGTCCCACACGACACCCTTGTCTGTAGACTGGAGAGACATGGATTTGAAAGAAGGATCACGCTGTGGATAAGGAATTAGCTGGATGGTTGCACTCAAAAAGCCTATGGTCAACAGCTCTATGTCCAAGTGCAGACTGGTGTTGAGTGGTGTTCCTCAGGGGTCGGTACTGGGACTGGTCCTGTTTAACAGCTTTGTCAGCAACACAGATAGCAGGATAGAGTGCATCCTCAGCAAGTTCACGAACAACATGAAGCTGTCTGGTGTGATCAACACGCTGGAGGGAAGGGATGCCATCCAAAGGGATCTTGACAGGCTGGAGAGGTGGGCTTGTGCCAACCTCATGAAGTTCAACCAGGCCAAGTCCAAGATCCTGCACATGGGTCAGGGCAATCCCAGGCGCAAATACAGGCTGGGCAGAGAATGGATCGAGAGCAGCCCTGAGAAGAAGGACTTGGGAGTGCTGGTGGATGAAAAGCTCAACATGAGCCAGCAATGCATGCTTGCAGCCCAGAAAGCCAACCGCATCCTGGGCTGCATCAAGAGGAGCATGGCCAGCAGGTGGAGGGAGGTGATTCTCCCCCTCTACTCTGCCCTGGTGAGACCCCACCTGGAGTACTGCATCCAGCTCTGGAGCCCTCAACATAAGAAGGACATGGACCTATTGGAGCAAGTCCAGAGGAGGGCCACAAAGATGATCAGAGGGCTGGAGCACCTTTCCTATAAGGACAGGCTGAGAGAGTTGGGGCTGTTCAGCCTGGAGAAGAGAAGGCTCTGGGGACAGGTTAGGGCAGTCTTCCAGTACCTGAAGGGGGCTTATAAGAAAGATGGGGACAAGCATTTTAGCAGGGTCTGTTGTGATAGGACGAGGGATAATGGTTCTAAACTAGAAGGAGGTAGATTCAGACTTGGTATAAGGAAAAAAAAATTACATTGTCTGTGGTGGAACACTGGAACAGGTTGCCCAGAGAGGTGGTGGAAGCCCCATCCCCGGAAATATCCAAGGCCAGATTGGATGGGACTCTGAGCAACCTGATCTAGTAAAAAATGTCCCTGCTCCTTGCAGGGGAGTTGGACTAGATGACCTTTAAAGGTCCCTTCCAACCCAAACCATTCTATGTTTCTATTCTATAATTACTAGACTCTTAGGGACTGTAACAAGAGTAATGGGAAGGAGCATCAGTTTATGTGGAAACCAGTTTGGCATATCAATGTCATTTCATAGACTGACTCTTGTGAATGCAATGCATTCTGCACAACTAATAACTTTCTCAGGAAAGATAAAACTTGAATAATCAGGGAAATGTCTGAACAGCTTCTCAGTGAGGGAGTTTTCTTTCAGCTGAGGTTGATATGTGAGCTGATGTGAGGTGACATTTCACTCAGTACATTAGTAAAGTATTGCCTCTGGGCATGTGGTATTGGATTCCAGTGCTCCCAGTTTCTCACCTGTAATGAAACAGGAACTGAGAGGGAAATATATATATATATTTTTTTTTTTGCATCTGCTGCAGTTTATTTACTAGCAGACCTAGGGGAAAAAAAAAAAAAGAAAAGAAAATAATTTTTATTCCAGAAGGAGTAGTCAATTTATGGCTTTTCTGCTGGTTTAATTAAGACATGGTGTCTTGTCCCACCCAAAGCTTTTAGTCTTGTACTGTGATGAATTTTGCCATAACTCTGATGCATGGCTCACACAGAGCTAAAGGTCAGAGAGTAACTTCTGCTCACAGCCATTTGTGTATTTTGATCTGGTTCTTACCCATGAGCTGCTCATAGATTTCAGAGACTGTTAAGGTCAGATGGAACCATTATGATTATGTAGTCAGACTGAATACCACCTAATAATTCCTGCATCAAGCTCTTCATGTCTTGTTGAGCTAGGCACATTTTTCAAGAAAAAAGGTCACTTCAGCCTGTACATAAAGGTGTCAGAAATCACTGTGGATCACTGCATCTCTTAGGAAGCTGTTCAAACAGTTAATGACATCTCTGCTAAACACAGGTACCAGTCCTGACTGGGAGGGCAGCAGCTTCCTACGGTGCTTACTCAAAGGTGGTGAGCCACTTACCAATGATTAGGTTCATCATTGTTGAAGCCATTAAATGTTTCTGGTTTACTCCAGCTCGTGGAGAATTATATGTGCACAAAGCCAGAGGAGGTAGAAATGGATAAAGGAAGCCTAAGCAGTGGATGATGTGCCCCTTTTGTGACAGTCTTTAAAATTAAGACCTCAAAAGATCAAGAGAAAGTTAAATGACTGACACCATTCTCACAGATTAGTTACTATCCTGTACAGCACGTAGTTCAGTTCACTTTAGACATTGGAGTGTGGGATTCATTACTTAAACAGCAGTGGCTAATGTCACTTGTGATGCCCTAGGGTATCCAAGATGTCTGCACAGGGCTGGCAGATAAGATACAGAACATCAGGGAGGCCTTACCTTTCAGGAATGGCAGCTGGAGGTCAGATGGGTACTCTCTGGTTCTTAAGAAGATGCTCAATACCTATGTGTAGGCAACTATTATGCCTCTTATTTCTAGAGTATGACTTAATCGTTCTCTGGGCTCTGCTATTGACTAGATATCTGTTGTCTATAATGGTGCACATGTAGTTATCTAAATTTGAGTGTCTCTCTGTTGAACTGTATCCCTAGCATTAATTCAGCCCAAGATTAGAAGTACTCAATGTCTAGCACTAACAGAACTGACGAATTTCTGGGCATGGCAGTAATGGAATTTCAGGGGTTTAGAGAAATTCAGTAATACTAAATAAGGCACTTGCAGATCTTAAAGGATCTATCTCACCATATTTCAGATGTCTCCATCTGAACTATCTACCTAATGTTTACTTTATAGTCAATTGAGAGATATAGCACTCTGCAGTAACTCATGCTTAGATTTCTCCATGAAGAATTGTTCTTTCAGAGACTACAGGAAGAAGTCAGTGTGAGTAGCTGAGGTGGAGATTTCTACACTACAGCTATCTATGTATGACAAGACAAATTCCATCCTTTGTGCACCCAGAATGACATACCAACTAAGTGGACTGTAATTTTTTTTTTTAGAATTTATTTTACATAAAGAAATACAGTTAGGCTCTCACTAGATCGTAGAATCATAGAATCATAGAATGGTTAGAATTGGAAGGGACCTTCAAAGGTCATCTAGTCCAATCCCTTGCAAGAAGCAGGGACATCCCCAACTAGATCAGGTTGCTCAGAGCCTCATCCAGCCTGGCCTTGAACGTTTCCAGGGATGGGGCCTCCACCACCTCTCTGGGCAACCTGTTCCAGTGTTCTACAACTCGCATTGTGAATTTTTTTTCTTAATATCCAATCTAAATCTACCTGCCTCTATTTTAAAACCATTACCCTCATCCTATCACAACAGGCCCTACTGAACAGCCTCTCCCCATCTTTCTTGTAGGCCCCTATAAGGTCTCCCTTGTAGACCGCTATCAGGTCTCCCCAGAGCCTCCTCTTCTCCAGGCTGAACAGCCCCAACTCTCTCAGCCTGTCCCCACAGGAAAGGTGCTCCAGTCCTCTTATCATCTTTGTGGCCCTCCTCTGGACTCTTTCCAACAGGGCCATGTCCTTCTGATGTTGGGGGCTCCAGAACTGGATGCAGTACTCCAGGTGGGGTCTCACCAGGGCAGAGTAGAGGGGGAGAATCACCTCCCTCGACCTGCTGGCCACGCTTCTCTTGATGCAGCCCAGGATGCGGGTGGTCTTCTGGGCCGCAAGGGCACATTGCTGGCTCATGTTGAGCTTTTCATCCACCAGCACTCCCAAGTCCTTCTCCTCAGGGCTGCTCTCAATCCATTCCCCGCCCAGCCTGTATTTGTGCCTGGGATTGCCATGACCCACATGCAGGACCTTGCACTTGGCCTGGTTGAACTTCATGAGGTTGGCACGGGCCCACCTCTCCAGCCTGTCAAGGTCCCTCTGGATGGCATCCCTCCCTTCTAGCATGTTGACGGCACCAAACAGCTTGGTGTCATTGGCGAACTTGCTGAGGGTGCACTCTATCCCACTGTCCATATCGCCGACAAAGATGTTGAACAGGGCCAGGCCCAACACGAACCCCTGAGGGACGCCACTCATGACCGGACTCCACTTGGACATCGAGCCGTTGACCACCACTCTCAGTTCGGCCATCCAGCCAACTCCTTATCCACCGAGTGGTCCGTCCAACAAACCCATGCCTCTCTAGTTTAGAGAGAGGGATGTCGTGCAGGACAGTGTCAAAAGCTTTGCACAAATCCAGGTAGATGATGTCAGTTGCTCGTCCCTTGTCCACCGATGCCGTCACCCCGTCATAGAAGGCCACCAAATTGGTCAGGCACGATCTGCCCTTGGTGAAGCCATGTTGGCTGTCACCAACCACCTCCTTGCTCTCCATGTGCCTTAGCATGTTTTCCAGGAGAATCTGCTCCATGACCTTGCCAGGCACAGAGGTGAGGCTGACCGGCCTGTAGTTGCTCAGGTCCTCCTTGTTCCCCTTTTTAAAAATGTTCATACTCTTCTATGGACTCAAACCAGTGTTGCTTACTTTTGGTTAGTACAGCTTGAAATATCCTAACATCACCTCATTTTGAGAAACTCACAAGCATCCACTAACAGGTTTCCTTTGGTCTCCTTAGGAGCATTAAAAAATTCTCAGTTATGGTTTTAGATCAGAACTTCAATCATTAGGCTTCAGATGCTACCAGTGAATTCTGAATCCCTTTGGAAATTCAGAGGGATCATCTTGATGAGCTAGGGAAATACCGCCACTGGTACTTCTTATCAGAAAGGATGTTGTTCACATTTGCTCAAGTTCCTCTTCTGGTTCATTCACAGTACCTATGACTCCTGCAATTTTAGTGTCCCCTGTAAATATCTGTAGTCTAGGAGTACAAATTCAGGAGACGTTCTTGATACAAGACAGATATGTTAAGTACTGACCCCCATGCTCTACTGCAGGACACCACAGCATGTTGCAGTGAGCATTTCTCAATCATAACACCACTACCAGAGTTGTATGAAATGAAAAATTTCATAATTTCATTTGATTCTGTGCAAAACTTCATATATTAATTATCTAGGAGTCCAGGAATAAATGGCCTTTCCTCATTTCTTGTAATTCATAAAGCCTCTAATAGATTTCTCCCTTGCATGATGGCAAACAGTAAAACTGCATATCTGTCATACTTAATCAAGGAGAAATATTAGAGCTAATTTGTGTTAAAGAAGAACTGCTTGTGTAGATTTTCCTCAGCTTTACTGATATATAGTACTAAATGACTGCTGAAATAAATTCCTAGGAATAAAACCTAAAATAGTATTAAAAAATCAATATGAATCCTCAGTCCCAGAACTTTCATGAATTTAGGAGATATGAGGTGGTCATTGCATACAGATTGATTTTTCTGGCTTCCAGTCTGCTAAATATAAGTATCTAGCTGGTGGAGGTACATGCTCACACATTTTCTCACACATAGAGTTGTGTATGGTGTTTCATAGAAGTAAAGGTATAATTGCTTTATGGATTAATTCATACTACATATTAGTATCTGTCTCATGGAAGATAAAATTAATAAACTCTCTAGTCATCTTTTTTTTTTTGTAACTGGGAAAATCCAAAAGCAAAATTCAGAACTGGTGCAGAAGAACACAACTTCCCTGATTTCTATTTTGTCTGTGTGACTGGTCTCTGTTTATCACAGTTCTGCCTTTGCAACCAGGAATGTTTGAAAATTAGGTGGTGTGAAATTCTGGATATGCTGATGTCAATTAAAAATCCCCCCTTCAATGTGCGGTGATTTCAGTGATTTAGACCTGCATTGCTTCCCAGATGCTGTAGGACCAAGCCATTCACACTGGCTCTGCGGGACCATGTTGGGGTTTGGAAGCAGCACGGCTGAGGACTGCGGCCTTCTTCTCTGGAGAACAGACCCCTGCTCTCATCAGGGCTAGTTTGCTCCAACAATAGAGAAGCAAGACTGCTTCTGGTACCATATCTAAAAACTGCATCCAGTACTTTATCATGCCATGTACATGTGGGCATTTACCCGGATACCAGACTGGGAGTCCTGTCTCTTAGAAGATGTTTTCCAAGTCATACTGGGATCTCTGTCTTATTCATGCCCCTGTGCTGCCATAACACAGCAACTAAACAAAACCAGAAAATATTTCTGGTCATGAAGATGCATGGCTCTGGTTTTCTACATAAACTGAAATGGCAAATGGCATTGCAATCTTGAGCATGGTAAATAGTACTTTTTCTTGTAAACATGGTCTTCCAAAATTGTGGCTCTGCTGATCACAAATCAGCCCATAAGAATTAAAGTAGACAAGGACTTTGGATGAGAAATTAACTGCCCTGAAACTCAGTACACCATTTCAATAGAGGGACTGAATGGCGAGGTTAGAAGATTTACTCCACTCTCCATATTTTAGTTGAAACAAGCTGCAAATGGCCTTTCAGAAACTTGTTTCTGTTTCCACTTGTAGTTGGAGTCTCAGGATATTCGAGTTACGAATTCATCCCTCGAACTATGTAATTTTGCAGTGGTTTGTGCACCACATTCAAGGGTCCTTATTTTTTGACACTCTGAGACATTGTAGCCTTTGATACATCCACAAAGTATATAAAGCCATAAGTATTCACTCATATTTCCCAAAAGCAAGATTCAAGTAAGGGTATGGGGAGTGGTGGGAGTTGTGGAAGGGAAGGCTTCTTGCCTTCTGCTCCAGTGTGTGACTGTCAGAGTGCTGCACAAGCATCATTCACTGGAATGGGACTACAGACCCTAGAGATTCCCAGTGAATCCATTTCTAAGCATCCTTTTTGTTTAGTTTAAGTGAATTAGTAAAACTGTGGAAAATAGAGTCAAGGAGAGGAAGAACTATAAAACAGTGATATTACCTTTTGTGCTTAGTCTTTCCTCTCTTATGTGATTTCACTCCACCCGCTGTTCTCTACCCAGCCTTTGCTACAGGGCTTGCTCTAGCTTGATCCTTCTCTTTCACAGGGAAAATTTATTTTAAAACATGAGTAGAAAGCTTCTGAGCTCCTGCACTTCCAAAATTACCATGACCTCAGAGATGGAATAACTTTAAATGATGAGCACTAAAGCTATCCTCGTGAGTAGAAATGAAATATTTAGGATCTGAGGAAGGTTCCATTTTAGATGTTCGTCTTCTTTTTAGTGTGACATTTCTATCCTTCTTCCATACACACACTTCATTTCAATTAGCAACTTAAAAAAAGTCAGACTTTGCATAGCTACTCATAATATTGAAGAGAAAGGTGTCAGGGTTTTATATTTATCTAAGCGACTGTAACAAAGCCTACAAGCTCAATCCTTGCACATGTATCCCCAGTATTTGAAGATGTTTTATTCCTGGATCTTGATCTGTTGAAAAAGGAGCCTGTTTTTCACATTTCTCTGGTGGCAGCTCTAATGCATTTTGACTACTGGGAGTCTCAACACAAAATTTCATAGTAGGTTTTTACGTGTGTATGTATATGTATAACACAAGGTAGGTTTAAGAAAACAATATAATACAAAACCAAGAATGGTGCAGGTTATTAATTATCAAGTCAATGCTAACAAGATTAAAATATTTATTTATTGTACTTGAGAAAGAAGAAAAATTGTCATTACCTTGTAAAGGTGCAAAAGTACCCATCAGTGCAAAGCATTTGACACTGTACCACACAACATCCTTGTCTCTGAATTGGAGAGACGTGGATTTGACAGATGGACCACTCAGTTGATAAGGAATTGGCTGGATGACCCCACTCAAAGTGTTGTGGTCAACATTGGACTGAGTCCAGAGGAGGGCCACAAGGATGATCAGAGGGCTGGAGCACCTCTCCTATGAGGACAGGCTGAAAGAGTTGGGGCTGTTCAGCCTGGAGAAGAGGAGACCTTATTGCAGCCTTACAGTCCCTAAAGGGGGCCTACAGGAAGACTGGAGAGGGACTTATGACAAGGGCATGTAGTGATAGGACAAGGCATAATGGCTTTAAACTGGAAGAGGGTAGGTTTAGAATAGATATAAGGAAGAAACTCTTTACTGTGAGGGTGGTGAGGCACTGGAACAGGTTGCCCTATCTATGCATTATCCCTGGAAATGTTCAAAGCCAGGTTGGATGGGGCTTTGAGCGACCTGATCTAGTGTAAGGTGTCCCTGTCTGTGGCAGGGGAGTTGGAACTAGACGATCTTTAAGGTCTCTTCCAACCCAAACCATTCTACAATTCTATGAAATGACCCTTTAAGATTTCTCCTACACATTACTTATCACACTCAGTCCAAGCTGACACATGCCCATCTCCACAGACTAGGAGACAGCTGATAAAATCCCTACAGAGGTCTACCGTACAAGTGTGTGTTAGTTAAAAAAAAAAAAACAAAAAACTGTGGAAATTTGTTATATATTTTAACAGGTTTCCATATGGCAACTCCAACTGAGCACAAAAACGGTTCCTGTTGCATTATGCTCTCACTGTATACCACAGTTAAAACAGAAGAACAAAGAAAGATGCCAGTGAGGTTTATGAAGTCCTGGTGGGGATGGGCCAAACTGTCCCTAAGGTAAGAGCTACCTCTGCATTTCTGGTCACTGCAACAGATAAAACTGAAGACGAGTTTCTTGTGGGAATCTCTATTTCGTTTCTTCATATCTATCTCAAATCATTAGTAAGTTGAAAGAAGAATATTCCTCTGGGAGCAAGGGGATTCAAATTGCAAATGGCCAAGCATGAATTGTCAAGAGTGAATAAAGACCTGGGGACAAAATTAGTATAAGCATTTGACAAAAGTTGCAAACACCACCAAATTCAGACTTTCTCAGACTCAGATAGGGTAAGATTTTGTTCCCTTAGTCTTCTAAAAAAGATTTGTACTATAGAAATGTTGGTAGTGAGACCTGGAGCCAACCTTCCATCAAGTGGGACTAACTCATCACCAGGTCAGGTTGGCCAGGACTCTGATTAACCAAGTCTTGAACACCTCCAAGAATGGAGATTTTTACCATCCCTTTGGACACCTTGTTGCTGTGCTAAACAATCCCTCTCCAGCTTCTCCTCATCCATCTTGAACTGGACTCAGTATTCCAAGTGTGACTTTCCCACTGCCAAGTAGAGGGGAATAACAATAATTTCCCTGTATCTGCTGGCCGTGCTTCTTGTGATGTTGTATCTTTAATCTCGACATCTACATCTGAAGTGCTTCTGTTAATTTTGTTGATAAAGGACTGGAGAGACATAAGTACTTCTAAGCATGATTCGCTGCATATTTAAGTAGATATTGAATACAGGTCAAATAAATCATGTCCTGCTAGTGCTTTTTACTTTCCATCACAGTCAGGACTAACCCCACTGATGAAACCTACAGTGGAAACATCTAACACCAAATAAAATGAATCCCACCTGTTCAGTTCCTAGCAGTAGTCCTTCATTAACTAGTAAATAAGGATGACAGAGGACAGATAATTATCAAAAGCTCCTAAGGAGAAAATAACTCTTTTCTTATTCCAATGTAGTGAAGTCCTGATGAGGTTTTCTATGTGTAGGTCCATATTTTCAAAGCTTTTCAAGCATTTAAATATGCAAATAGTCACCTAGTGGAACCAAATGAATGGACAATTTGTCAAGGCATTGAAAAGCAACAGTGAACTGGGTCCCTAATCCTCTCCAGGCTTTGTAAATCTCACTAGCTATCTCTGTTTCTTTGCAAATCTGTTTTTTAATACCCTTTTGATCATGGACTTCTAAGTGTCTTAGTTACTTTTTGAAAGCAGACCCAGCAAGCTTACATTTCCTGAGTGGCATCCAGAAAAGCATATTATTACATTTGGTACATCAATTTCCAAATTCTTCCTGGGCAATATCAGCTCAGTGTGCATCCCTATAAAAATAACAACACTGTGTTCTCTGCTCACCTTTAAAATATGCAATCAGAATACATATCTAGATGCAAATATGTCTTGATGCTAATGCATTTACACTGCAATTCCTTTCACAGTCTGAATGCCTTTAATTCTCTTTACCAGATGCAATTCCTGCAAAGAACTGGCAAAACAGTTGCAATTAAAAAGGCGCTCTCTAAGCTATTAGGATGAAAAATCAATCTTCCATGACTGTCATCTGTAATTCCCAGCTTGCAGGTGGGCAGCCATGTAATTATATATCCATACTACACACACATATGCACGCATTCACACTTTTTCTATATCAGGATTAATTACTTATGATGATGAAAATAGAATTTTCAGACTGAGATGAAACTCAGCATTTGTTTCCCAATAAACTAATGAACATGCCTTGTGATGCCTTAAAATACCTATCTGCCAGAGGAGGACTGTGTGTTTGAAAATAATTATAAAAATGAACTCCAGATGGTCTCACTGTCAAGGTACAGTAGGTCTTTGTTTGGCTTAACTAGCGTGAATTGTGGCAGAGAGAAATCAGATAATCACAAAGCTGAACAAAGCACATATTCAGTGACATGTCTCTTATTTTCTGGGTTTTTCTAGTAGCATACTTTGAACTTAAAGAGAGAAAAATAAACATGTGTGAACAGGAAAACAAGCAGCAGAACACAGAAATACTGTGTTGGGTGTCATATCTTCGAATTATGTATAGAGTATGGTGCAGTGTTTATCATTTGTATATGTGGTTCATGAGCGTATTTGTGAGTATATCCATGCATATATATATTTTTTTTCATGGAATACACAGCAGCCTGGGAATAAAAGATAAAACTACAACACTCAGGATGAGAGCAAGAGCCAGGACAGTCTTTGTAAATCCAAACAGAGCTGTCTGCTGCTGCTGGAATTTTAATGGTCTTACTGTTACTGCTGCCTCTGCTGACACACGAAGCTCAGCTGAAGGAGCTCCACAGCTAGATGTGCCCAGCCCCGACAATGTGATCCCTCTGTGAACAGCATGCTGCTTCTCCTGCCCCTTTCCCCGCGTCTTTCCTACAGCCAGATGCCTCCCTGCCTGCAGGACAGCAGCTTACTCAGGCAAGTCTGGCCCTGCACCAACCTTCTGGGTGTGCTGGGGTATGGGATGTCTCACCGGTTCTGGAGGGCCTTCCAGGGCACTGCCAAGGCCACGCTTTCAGACCAGACAGCAGAAAGGCAGGCAAGTTGGAGTGTGGACTCAGCAGTGCCATTCCTATTTGGCACAGAGGTACTCTTGCAGAAAGGAGCAGTTTTAATGGTGCACAGGGAATGCTGTAACGAGAGTCCTGAAATGCTCCTTGGTGTTATCAGGAAGCTAGTGCAGTACATGCCATAATAAATATAACTCACAGAGAAGTAAAAATATGTACCGATGAACATACAATTAAGAATTGTAAAAAAAACCACCAGCCTCAAAAAAAGAAAAAACAAAACCTCAAACAGAATACAGCTCTCCTCAATCTCTGGATATCACCATGAAGAAAAGTTCAGTTTAGACGATCATGTATGCGTCTTTTTTTTTTTTTTAAATCCACTTTGCATTTCCATCATGCATTTGGAAAACTGTTTGTGGATCTGGGTAGTTTCATGGATTTTTGGCACATCATTTTTGACAACATAAAAATATTCTGGGAAGCCACCAACCATGGGCTTTTAGCTATCAGAAGCTGCAGCCATCCACTCACTTATCAGATTATTGAAGGTTACCAAAACAACCCATGCAATGTTCAGCAATCCGTCTGTGTCATCTCTTCTCAGACACCAATCTGCAATGATGGTGGTCCCTGTTGTACCAGACCAAAGCTGCTGGACTCTTTTGGTTTGTGTAGCTGAAGATTTTCCTTTATGAACCCTTTTGGTCACCAGTCCTGCAGGTGACAGAATTTGGCTTATGCTGCAGCCAGCCTGTCCTGAGGTGTTGCACCCAGGCTGGGCATTACACACCAAAATAAGGTCTGATGAACTGGTAACACAGCTCCGTAGGAGGGATCTACAGTTTTTTAGCTGCCCGTCCCAGAAATCTGTGTCGGACCACAGGGGAGGGAGAGTGCTGATTCAGTAGGGGATTTAAGAGATAAAATATGCAGAAGAGTGTTGGGCTATATGAAGAGTTGGGAGGATCACAGAACCACAGAATCATAGAATGGTTTGGATTGGAAAGGACCTTCAAAGATCATCTGGTTCAACCTCCTGCCATGGGCAGGGATGTCTTTCACTAGATCAGGTTGATCAGAGTCCCATACAACCTTACCTTGAACACTTCCAATGGATGGAGCATCCACTATTTCTCTGGGAAACCCATTCCAGTGTCTCACCACTGTCATTGTAAGAAAATTTTCTTCCTTTTGTCCAATGTAAATCTACCTTCTTTCAGCCTAAAACCGCTTCCCCTTGTGCTGTCACTACAGGCCTCAGTAAAAAAGTCTATCTCTTTCTTATAAGCCTCCTTTATAAATTGAAAGGTTGCAATAAGGTCTCCCTGGAACCTTCTCTTCTCCAGGCTGAGCAATCCACCCCTCTGATGGCCCTCCTCTGGACATGCTCCAACAGGTCCACGTTTCTTGCACTGAGTACTTCAGAGCTGGAGGCAGTACTACAGGTAGGGTCTCACAGGAGAGGAGTAGGGGAAGGAGAATCACCTCCCTCGACCTGCTGACCACTCTTGATGCAGCCCAGGATGTGGTTGCCTTTCTGGGCTGCAAGTGCATACTACCAACTCATGTCCAACTTTTCATCCACCAGTACCTCCAAGTCCTTCTCCTCAGGGCTGCTCTCAATCCATTCATCTCCCGATCTGTATTGATACTGGAGATTGCCCCAACTCATGTGCAGGACCTTGCACTTGGGCTTGTTGAACTTTGTGAGGTCAGCATGGGACCACTCCTCAAATCTGTCAAGCTCCCTCTGGATGTCATCCCTTCCCTCTAGGGGCACTATTCAATTTGATGTCATCTGCAGGCTTCCTGAAGGTACACTCAATTCCACTGTGGATCTCATTGATGAAAGTATTAAACAGTACCGGTGCCAGTATGGACCCTTGAGGGACACCACTCATTACTGTTTTCCACTTAGACATTGAGCCATGGACTATAAGTTTTTGGACATGGCCATTCAGCCAATTCCTTATCTATCTAATAGTCCATCCACCAAACCCACATCTCACCAATTTAGAGGTAAGAATATGTGGTGGTCTGTATCAAAGGTCTTACAGAAGTCCAAGTAGATGACATCCGTAGCTCTTCCTTTTTCACTGATTAAGTCACTCCATTGTAGAACACCAGAAGATTAGTGAGGATGCTAACTCTTGAGGCAGATGGAACATTAATAACACCTGAGAAAAAGTGCAAACTAAGTATTTTTCTTGGTACCAACAAACCTTTTCAAAGTTAGAAAGGTGAGAACCTCTGAGTAGAGGTGAACGCTTCATGGACAGTTGATAGCCTGAAGATAAGTCATCTGAACAATTTATAAGGATATTATTAAAGTCCTTATAAAGGAGGTGAAGAAGAGGTCAAAAAGGAAAAAAAAAGGTGTATAATGAGATCATTAATGTTAACAGAAAGAATAGGTTGGAAAAAATGGGACTTTCAACAATATTAAAAGATGGGAGCCTTAAGGTCGCTTTAAGGAAATACTTCACAGAACCAGTAAGTCAGCTATAGGTCTTATTGTCAAAGGAAGTTTTCGAGACCAAGAACTAATCAGAATGGTTTTGCAAGTATCAGAATTACCGTACTTAATTATGCACATTCTGGAGGCAACATTAAACCACATGCTTCAGAGCTGATTACCAAGTCTTGAACACCTCAAATTAGAAAAGGAAGGAGAAGAGAAACAGATTATCTGACACTTGGCTACTGCAATATCTTAATGACTTACTCTAAAACTTCTTTTCTGTTGGCGACAGAGTACAACCCACAAACCTCAGGTTCAACCTTAGAAGGCAACCTCTGTTCTGCACAGCAGTTGTCTGGACACGACCTTCTCAGACAGTGATTATTCAAGTGTAATTTGCATTGAATATTGAGCACATGAGGGGATTAGGAAGGTCTAGCAGCACTGGAGTATGAGTCAACAGAATAGTGTCTTCTCCTGGATGTATACAAACATCTTATTTTGTCTCTCATCATTGTATCAGTCAGGTGGAACAACCAAGGATAGATTTCTAGTTTTGCAAGGCTTTGCTTGTTAACTTTCTAAGACGTGATAATAATCAAAGAAATATTGTGGGTTTTCTTCATTTTTATTTTCTGATTATTCATATAATTACACACCTTCTCCTAGATTCATATTCATTTATAAATTGCAACTGGGACAGACAGCAGTTGAAGTATAATTGGGTAGTTTACATAAATTAGATCCCTTAGGTATACCCAGGACAAAGCCAAGACATTTGAGCAGAAGAAAAGAGATGTAAAAAATACAGAAAATGTTGCAATTAATTAAAAGACAACCCACTTAGTCACATTTAGAGCATGTAGTTTACTAAAACATACAACAAACCTAAAGGGCAGTCACCTATTTTTGGTTCTTGACATGACTGCAATCAAATGACTATGGAATGTGTCTTCTATGCGTTCTCTCTATTATCTTTTTTAATAATAAGGTGGTGAATGATTGTAGGTGGGTTGTCACATTTTAGAGAAAAATTCCTCCTAAATCCCACCTCCACCATACAATTTTCTTCTCAGGCTGGTTCTGCACAGAGCTACTTGAGTTTCACATTAATTCTTTTGTAGTTTATTTATTATGTGTTTTCCATAACCCTTTTTGCACGGTGATTTCTAACAAGTTTTTTTGAGGTATGCATTGCCGTCCCACAGAATAAGCATGAGCAAAGGTTATGTCAGGTTCCAAAGCTAGATATTGCCAAAGACTAGACAGGATATCCTTTCTTTGCCAAAGCTGATGATACAGGTTTGAGACATAACAGCTGGGAGTAGGAGACATATAAAATGTTATTTGAAGTGGCTGCAAACAAAGAAGATATTTGCACAGAATAACTACGTGTTCATTTATTTTACTGACTTCAGCCAGAGACAAATAGCAAATAAGAAATAAGAGATATCAAATCTATTAGCAAAAAGAGAGAAGTGTTGTGCTGCTATTTAGTATATCTATTTAGCAAAGCAATTTATTTTTAAATTATATGACATATTTTTATTAGCAATGTTTGTCTTGCACAACTAGGGAGCTAGTAGTTAACAAACCTGGATAGTGTGATTCTTTTCTCCATAGCAATGGGAAAAAAAAAAGGTTTGCTTTCAGTTCCTTGGAGACAGAAGGAGAATGTAAAAGAATAGCTCCCTCTCCAGTCAGCAAGTACAAGGCTGTGATGGAGAATAGATTTTCAGAGGGCTGTCTGCTTAAGAGATTGTGTAAGTGCTGAGATACCATAATGATGGATGTTTTATAAATGCCTAGGTAGGTAGATAGATATGACAACCAGAATAGTTCTAGGTTTAAACTGAAATGAGGCACTCCATCACCATGTCATCTCCGGAAAGCCACTTGACCTTCTTGTTCCTGAATCAGACCAGCTATAAGAGCTGATAAAAAGCTGATTTTCTCAGAAACCAAAAGCTTAATCCAAATTTACAGCTTTCCAGGAAAGCCTTTTAGTTGATTCAAGAGGACCTGGGCTCAGGTCTTAAATACTTCATGTTGACTGAGCAAGTCTTCTTTGCTGTGCCTCATCTTGCTCTTCTTCCCTCCTCCTCCTCACTCCCCGCCAGGCAAGCACTGACCATTAGCTCCTAGAGACAGCTAAAAGGCTTGAGAGCTTGCTAGTCTGGACTGTTCCCTCCGCTCTCCTACTTCTCACTTTCTTCTTGTGGTACACATGTCTTTGTTTATCAGGAGTTTAATACTTCAGTGTTTTATAAGTATATTTTGGGACAATGCAATTTATCCTACAAGGACGACGCTGACAGGATGGTAATTAAAAATAGAATAAATGCTAAGGGTGAGAGCAGATTGAGGTGAATGACTGATTATTTTGATAAGGAAATTGCTCTACTGGTAACAGAATCCACAGTATTGAAGAGCTGAATGGAGATGCCAGAAAGAAATACAAACAAACAAAGTCTTCATCACTATCAGTAATAAATACACTACCTATGCTGTTCATCTGCAACACGTAGTCTAGCTCTGCTGGTAACTTCCAAAAAGTGGGTGACCATCAAGAGAAATTTATTATTTGCATGTAGATAAATTGATTGGTAAATTCAGAACCTGCATATTTATTATGTGACTGGAAAGTGAAGTTCATTGTCATTGACAACGCAGCAAGATAAAGCATGGACTCCCCCAGAATTAGAGATCTGACTCAAAACAATTAATATAAATAATGATGCCTGATGTTACTGTTTGGTAAGGACAATCTTTAGAGGCGTGAATGTGTGAATGCCCCAGAAGTCCTTGTCAAGTAAGTAAATGTTGCTCCCATTTTATAAACAAGTGAACCATAGCAGAAAGCCAAGGAGATGGCATCCCTGTGGCAGGGCTGAGAACAGCCTTCCAGAGTAGCAAGTTCTCACATAGGGAAGGATGTGGACAAGGCATGTGACAGATTCAGCATCTGGAACTGTTGTTCCAGGTATCTGATACTGAATTTATCCCAGCTGAGATCAGACTACACAAAGTCATCCATACATCTCTATTAGCCATGCAGACCTGTGAGAAAAGGGGAAACAATACTCAGTTCAAACAGTAGCCTGTACAACACAGTTGCCAGCCTGTGTTCTTGAGCTGTATTTGGGCATCATGCCATTCAAGTATAACGTATATGCCAGGGCTGCATCATATGGCTGACAGTGGAGATGTGTTTGTCTGTAAGGTGCTGCCACGCTGCCCAGAGAGGCTGTAGATTTCCAATTCCTGGAAACATTCAAGGTCCATCAGGCTGGACACGGCTTTGAGCAGCCTGATCTGGTTGAAGATGTCCCTGTTCCTTGCAAGGGGGTTGGACTAGATGACCTTGAAAAGTCCCTTTCAACCCAAGCCATTCTATGGTTCTATGATTCTGTGCAGACTCCTGGCTTTTGGAGTGCACTGAGAGGTGTGAGCCATTAGAGAGTCCTGAGTTCAATGTCACTGAGTCCCTATGCAGCCTAGCAGTAGACATCCATCAACACCCAAAACACTCATCTCCTTCTAAGGGAGACATTGTCAGCTCCCACCTGTGAACTGTTCCTCCTGCCTCAGCTCTGCAAGCATGTGATATGTCTTGTGGATCTTGGCCAGGGAAGCTTTTAGGATGCAGCTTGTAGGATAAGGAAAGGTGGCCAGTCTTTTTCTGGCAGAGCCATTAACATCTACTATTGTCACTGAAGATTTTATCTTTCGTTTGATTAGCAGGAGGACTGTGGAGTAGATTCCCACAGTCAATCGTAATTCTGGGTATATTATGCTATCTTTGTCAATGTCCCCTAAAATCCATCTGTTCTATTTTTCTCCCTGTCTTAAGGGATGAGAAGAAAGAAAAATCGATCTGCTGAAAATACAGAGGGAAAACAGAATCCCTTTTCTCCAACAAATCACACATTCCTAGTAGCAGCATTGTGTGGCTTTTAATTTCACTGAAGGAGAGCCAGTAATTATTTATAGTTTATCACAACTGGGGAAAGGTTTCCTGAGGTACAAACTAATTATGTTTTTAAATAAACCGATTGTCCATGTAATAAATGATCCCATTTTCTAATCATTAGGAGATTTATGTTACTTTATTCAATCATCTGTGTGTAGAATTGAAACCTTAGTAAATCAACCGGAAAGAAAATGTCTAGATTAAATGGAAAGCTCTGCAACTATGAGGTATTATGAAATGAACTCGATAGGAGGGAATAGATTGGGTGCACAAAGCTCCCCAATACATACGACTTCATACATTAAAAGAATGGGTGTAATTGACAGCCAAACCAGAATTTATATTCATTTAAGGTCAAGCCATAGCCTGTGCTGCACAGATTTGGAATATATTAAAGGAGAAAGGCAAAAGCAGTCCTGTTGTCTGCAGGGTATCTCAGTCCCAGTCATTTGTTTAAAGACAATAATTAGAATGAACTCAAGAATGTAGAATAGGTGACTGTGTATGACATTTCATTTATGGCAGGCAATAAGTGACATGATCTTATCGTGAAATTAGTCATCATCATAGACTTTTCTTGTCGGTCTATAAAATGAAATGCCACGGAAAGCAGCATATTTTTCATTGTTATGCCAACATGGCTTTTTCATAATGCACATCATTAAAATAAGCCTGGGAACTGGAACATGCAGTCATAGTAATAGCATTAATAATGTTTAATTTATGTGTTATGTGCACAAAAACCTTTTGGTGCTTGAAAGAAAACTGACCTGAAAACACAATTTATCCTTAGCAAGGCAGCATGCAGTGCTGCAAAGCATCTGTAGAGTTAGAAAAAAAATCAAAGTATGGTCTGCTGAACAGCACTGGAGCAAAGCAGCAAGGAGGTGTGTTGTGAATGGCAAAATTGTGGGTAGAGACTACTGCAACAAGGGCAGATCCTGAACTGATTGATTAATCCCTTTGCAGTCCTTAGCTAGGCAGTGGGAGGAGTGAGGGGCTGGTAACATTTCCAGGAGGGAATGTCAGGGTTTTTTTTTTTCTCTTTCACATTAAAAATGAACCATACTGGAAGAAAGTCAGTAGGAACCTAGGAGATTTTGTCAAAATACTCTTGCATAGGTGATTAACTATAGAATATGCCAGCCTAACTTTTCCTTAACCTGAATTATTTTGGGCATAAAATGTAAGTATGGAGTGACCACACATGCAGGTGTGCTAGGAGACCCAAGAAGGGCAGGAAGCCCCAGCATGGACTTGGTAATGAGCTGGGTCAGGACATAGGACTGCAGTGCATGTGTAGTCATCCAGTATCTCTGTGCTCTGGCCACAAGACCCGCCCCAGTGTGTTACAGCAGAGAGGAAGAGGTTGAATTCACCAATAAAATTCCAGATCCCTGCAAGTATATTCCCTGTCAATCCCACATCCAGCCATCAGCCTGTCTTTGATTATGTGAGCGGCATATGCTGGTCACATACCTGAGAGATTATAGTTAGACTTGGAGCAGTGGCACACTTCTGAATTTCTCACAAATCTGGATTGGCAGTCATTGGCAACAGCTATTTTAAGGTCTTGTTGAAGAGTTGATGGGCTAAATTTCCTCCTTGCACTGCTTCCCACTTGGGGATTGTGGATGGGTTACTGTCACTCAGTGGAGGACAAAAGCATTGGGAGCTTGAAGGGGAGAGCGTGGAGACTGGCTTCCACATGGGGCCACCAGACTTGTGCAGGTGGATTGGGGGACCCAACGCTTCACTGTTCATCTTGACTTCAGACTGGTCCTGCCAAGGATGAATTGACAAGCAAAGGGGCTTCAGGAGCTCAACTTGACCCCTGGGCACAGATTGCAATGCTTAGCTGGCAATTCATTCCCTGGATCTGTCCTCCACAATCCCACTGGCGCTCCCTAAGACAAAACTGGTCTGGCGGGACCAGTCTGAAGTCAAGATGGACAGTGAAGGGTTGGGTCCTCCAATCTGCTATAGACAGGCCACCAGCTGGGTGCAGGATGCCCTATGTCACCTGGCCTCCAGGTCCAGGGTTAGGCCCTGGCTCTGTGTTTATAAGCAGAGACATAAGTACTGAGTGCGATGAAAACCCACACAGAGGACCAGGTGTCTTTAAGAAGCTCGGATGAAGCTGGGGTTCATGCAAACCTATGCAAGTTTCCAGCTCAGACTACAGTCAAAGTAACATTATTTTAGGTAGAAGATACAGTGTTAGTTATATGTACTCTGATTATACTAAATTGCCAGACATATTGAAATAATCAGAAAGCATAATAAGGTGCTCTGATATACATCATGTTATTGATATAACACAGCATTTCCAAGAGGGGTGATTTCCAGGAGAGTGAGAATATTAGCATAGTTTCAAAGCATGCACTTAATTTCTAGGAGGCTGGAAAAGGTCTTATATCAGTTGAAGTGTCATCCGTTAATCAATGGAAGCTTCTATTTCTTCAGTGCACAGGGACAACATGAATAGGCAAAATGAAGTGTCTTTGGTCAATGCTTTCCATTGCAAGGAAATGATTTTGGGAAAGAATAGTGAGACGTATTTAAATGAGTTTGCCTCATAGTCACTGAGGGTACAAATTAATCTTGCTGTCTAAAAATTTAATGATACTGTACTCTGCAATGTTAACATACACAGCTGCAGTCTGACAGGCTGTCACGTTCTGATTTCAGATGAGAGGAAGGCCCCTTTGCGTTCCAGCTGACCTCAGACGAGTCTGGGAGTCTAGGGATGGCCGGACCAACCTCTCACACACCGGAGCGTGGTTTTGTTCGTATTCTCAGGAACAGAATTAAGACTCAAAACGGAGTCAAGTGCCAGGTAACTTTATTAACCCAACAAGAAGTTTGTAAATGGAAGAGAAAGGAGAGAAAGGAAGGAAAGAGGGAAAAGAGTTTCGGTTGTAATAGCTACCACCACGGAGCTGCGGCATCCTGACAGTCCAGTTCACTCGATGGGGGAACGATCCGTCCGGTGTTGGTCGTCTCGATGTCATTCCGTGGATGTGTATTCCGACAAATGTGTATTCTGTTGAATGAATGAAGTGAAGTGAAGTGAAGAAGTGGAGTGAAGTGAAGAAGTGTATTCCATTGAAAAATGTTCCCCTTTTTATGTTGGTTGTTCTCATTGTATTTCAAGAGCTGGTTTTCCTAGCCGCACCCCTCACCTGGTGGTGATACGCATGCCCATTACCGGGTGATCCATTACCGGGCATATGCATGCCCATTACTGGGTGATATGTATCTCTGGACGCATGCCGGGGGGATAGGGCTAGATTTCTCGGAACCAGCTTTGCATTCAGGTTCGCAAGACAACAGGAGATCCCTTGCAAGATAACGGGAAGCCATTGTTCGGGTGGTGGTTTGATGTTTCAACAATGTTGAGAAAAATTTTTGACAGTCTTTTACACAGGCTTTTGCAGGTGTAGTCATATAAAAATTTCTCTCATCTCTTCCCTCATCTGTGACCCAGTCGATGGGTCTTGAGATGATCCTTCAGTAATTTAATCTTTAGGAGCTAACTCAGCTGAAACAGATTAGAAGGTCACACACTTGATGTGTGAAAGCAGTTACGGCCACTGTTGGGGAGAAAGAAGGCAAGGAGGTAGGAATAATAGGCATTTGGAGGTTAGTAACTTCTTAATTCACACTGGGTCCTTGAGCCCATGGTCCTGTGATGTCCCTGTCACTGAGGCAGGGGCTTGAAGTTTTGAATTCCCATCCTGATAGTACCATGGGTTGACTGCGGTGAGTATTTAGCAATCATCTGCTGTTCTGTAAATTACTTGTTAGGCTTAATGCATACTTTGAAATCTTCGTTTAAAAATATATTCCAGAAGAGCCTGACACTAGTGTTTTCCAAAAGGCACACAATCCAGAAGTAAAAATTAATTTAAAATTCATTTAAACAGAAAACTCTTCTGCTTAAACTCCTCCCTCTAACCCCTCAAATCAGTTAAGCTAGCTGTTGACTCATGTTGGCTCATGTGTTGTTTATTTTGTCATACACAAAATCTATTTACTGTTCTCCCATTTAAACAGAAATGCAGACTCATACCCATGGGGAATCAGGGAAGGAAGGACTGGATGTATGTATCTGTACGGCTACAAATGTGTTCGGTTTCCTTCCCCAGTTGTATACTGCCAATGGTCCTCAGCAGATGTAAATCAGTAGAGCTCCAATTATTCCAGCAGAGCTGAACTCAGATTATTTACATCCATGGGGGATTTGGCCAGCTGAGTCTGTGGATAGAACAGCTCAGTGCTTAGCTTTACATTTTGAAAAGGTTTGTTGGCAAGAAAGCTTTGCGAGGCAGGGAAAGAACATTTTCCCAGCCTGGGACATTTCTGTAATAATTCTGTTATTTACTCAGTGCAGTTTGGTCTATTCCAAAAGCAATGGAGTTGCTCTCTGGAGCTATTTGTATTATTTATTTCAGGTGGACAAGAAGCAGAACTGTTCGAGGGAGAAAAAAAAAACCAAATTGTCTGCAGAGCTGGGTGGCAAGCTGCTCTCGGTGGATTCCCAGGAACCTCCCTCTGCCTCTGTACTGCAGAGATTGAATTTACTCATCAAGCCCATTCTTGCCACTTTCGTAGGCTAAACTGATTTGAGAAAGGTTTGACATGTGAAGATAATTGTTAAGGGTTGAAGGAAGTATAGCAAATCTTTTCTTCTTTTCCCTCAAGAACAGTATTAAACAGATCTGAGCAACAAGGTGCTACAAATACCTATTTGAGGTCAATTTAGTGAACGATGCAGTGTCAGCAAATGTCAAATGCCCAGAGGAGAACGTATGGCCCCAAATAAGCTCCTATTGTATCTAATGTCCATTAGCTGATCTCTGACATTCTGATATTTCTTTGCATATTAAAACAAGCCTAGATATTTCTGCTAGCCCAGCTCCAATTCACCAAGAGCTTGCCAGCTTCCTGAGAAAGCTGGGGACAGTCATTGCTTTTATTTGTTAAATCTCTGAGCTTATTGAAAGTACTTCATTTTCACCAAGCATTCAAGAAGGGGACAGGGATGACTCTGTGTAGGGAAAGGTGAAGGAATAACCAGGAGTTATTCAGGAGACAGGAATGAAATGGGTTGCTAAGTTTTACAGACCCTTTCTATGACTTCAGAATTTAGGATAAGATTAACTTAACTTTTCACTGGCACAGTGAAAATCTGCACTAGAAGAATATATAAAAAATACACATGACAGTCTATTACAGTGAGACAGATTTAGATAGATGCTACAGAGATAGATGCTATGTGCTACCTTATGGCATGACTGAAAGGCATAAAGATCTGGTTTAGGTGTGGTGTGGGAATAACACACCAAAAACTGTGAGAGTCTGAATAAATGTCTGGATTATTGTCTTTTAAGAAAAGCGTCTAGAACATGGAACAGACATAATGAAACACCGAAAGAAACAAGTGACAAAGGAGTGGAATATCTGAGCACATACATTATAAATGTTTAAGGATGGAGTACATCATATCAGTACAGTAGATAAGATTGCACTCTTTGCAGTGAGATATTGATACCCTTTCACAGACTTTTGCCTGATCATCATCTAGACAGCCTCTGTGAGATGTACCTTTGACATTTATGTGATGTTATGGAGGCAAACTTAAAGTGGGAAGATAGTGACTGAGGTAATGTGGGAAAGTAAAAGACTTCATTGTCCACCAGCACAATGTGAACAAGTAAAACCAGATTTTTATCTGATACATGTCTTCTGAAGGAAATGCTTTGGGAAAGTACGATGAGAAGATTCTGACTAGAATTACTCAACACACATTGACAGTGAAAATCTATTTTGTTTAACTTCAGCTCTCTGAACATTAGGCCAAAGTTAGTCTTGCTGAGCTCTTCTGCAGTCAGTGGAGAAAGGTGGGCACCTCTAGAGGGTAAGTCCTGCATATTAAGGAAGTTATGAGTGCAGACCAAATTGGAAACACTGTGCAATGAAAGTAGTTCTGTTTTGATTTGTGGATAGATGCTGTGATGGGTTCATGCTATCAACAGAGCAGTTTGGATGCTCGTTCTTCCTCTCAGTAAGTATCTGCAGAATTTTCAGCTGAGATATAGTTCCCACTGACAGCTCTGATGGGTAGCTGGTGACCAGGCACACCTACTCAGCAGGGATTCTGGTCTTGCATTGAAGACACTTCTTTAAACAGTAATAGGAGCAACCTCTGTTGAGAAGACAACAATAAATACCTTGCTCCTCAGCCAGTGAGGACATTTTTATAAAGAACAGCATTTCCAAAGCATCAGGACAGGCAAGAAGCAGCTAACATAAACATCCCTGAACAGGACACAGGTGCTGTGTTCACTAAAGTGAATAAAATCTTCCTGAATTCTGTGCTGTGTTTTACCAGATTCAGGCACTGCTTGGTTCTTCAGAGCTGTGATTTCCTCAGCCTCTGGGCAATCAGTTGTATGCTACAGTGGCTCCTTCTTGCAGTCCTTCAGGTACTTTTCTCCAATCTTCTGTTGATTCAGGCATCTCAGTTCTTCACAAGAAGCTCTCCCACTTCAGTGCTATTATTTATCTCTACAAAGAGAAACTTGGAATATTCTGGGAAAAAAAAAAAAGTAGGATGCTAAGAAATTCATTCAGATAAACATTTTGAGGAGTTGCTAGAAAGTTGTTAAAAGGTAAGCAAAACAAACCATAGGGTGATTTGTCCTCTGGTTGCTGGTGGCTGAAGAACCAGAACTTCACTCTGTTTAGAACCACAGTCTTTCTTTTTTTTTTTTCCAAATTAGTTGCAAATATAGTATTTCTCATTATTAGACAAGCCTTAGGAAGCCTAGGCTTGAGTCACCTGGGTGACCCTGAGAGTAGAGCTCAACAGCAGTGAGGACTGCAGGAGCACAGAGCTGGAGGACATCTGCTCAGATCTGTTTGCCAGTAGTCCTCATTTCCCACATCTGTTGAAGACTAAATGTTTTGTTTTCTAGGTCAAGACACCAGGGCAGAATTATCAGGCAGATATTTGATTAATAATAAACAATCAAGCAGCTGCAGGCAGGTAGAAATTATCTGGGCTCTGCAGTACTCCATTTGGAGTAAGCAGAGACAAGAGTTGTGCTAGAAAGCCAACACTTGGGGTTACTCTGTGCTATAGAGACACCACAAGTGATATCATAAGTACTATGCATAATTACGTGGCACCTGCCAGAAAATGTTCATTTTTTAGAGTCTACCACTGGAAGTGATTTGATGATTCATAATTTTTTAGTTTTCTGTACCTATTTTTTTTTCTGAAGTTGACAGTGTCAGTTCAGGAAGTCATTAGCCTCATGTGCTCATCCCCATCATCAACTCTTCAGGACCTCTACAAACCCACAGGACAGAGTCACTGCAGGGGCACCAAGTTCCCTCATACAGGATACACTTGCCCAGACCATGAGACCATTGCAATTATCACTAAAGGGTGCAAAAAATTCAGAAGTCCCATGCATTTATTGTTATTATAGGATCCATCTCTATTATTGGTATTGTCCTATGAGAAATAGTCTGGGCTTGACTTTGAGAATGTGTACCTGGACAAGGATGTGTAAGAAATGCATGCACCAGGAAAAATAAGTTCCTTAAGTGGAACTGAAGACCACAGAGGTCTGGCATTTGCTTTTGGCAGCCCTGCATCTGCTGGTGTATGCTGTCAGCAGACATGCTGCTGTGTTTCAGAAATCATCACCACATACTGATCAAAGCTCCCTTGCTCATTAAAATCCCTATGTTCCCTCCTATTTGTTGTGCAAGGTACATTTAAGTCATCTGATTCATGCTTTTTCTTTTACCCTTTCACATAACTAATAATCTTTGAAATGTAGAAGAATATTAGTAGCAGGTGAGAGCTACTTTGTAATGGTACTGAGATCAAATCACTCTGTATATTAAAATATGTATTTTCCTTCAAATCTCCTATAATTCAGCACTGACATTAATTATAGTTTTTCTTATCTATCTTACTGTCTCTCTGTTGCTGTCTTTTAACACTCTATTTCTCATTTTCCTTACTTTGCCCATCGCCTGACACAAATAAAGGATACATGGGCAATTATTGGGATTTTCAAGGCAAATTTGGCAGCCCCTTTATTTACTTTGATTCAGACAACAGTCATATCTGACAGTTTTTTCAGGAACAATATTTGTTAGCTGAATAAATGTGGGTTGTCTGTGTTAGAAGAACATTTCCATTTTGGCTAAAACCCCTGAAAATCTACTTTGATTCAGTATTGAACATCATTAAACTTTACGAAAACATAGAGAATGAAAAACACCTGGAGTCCAAAGCATTTTTCTGTACACTGTGTTTCTGTGTGCGATGCATCAGAGCAGTGAAAGTTACACTGCGGTGTACTGCTGGCTGTGGTGGTCGACTGACACATCTCAGGTAACCAGTGTCTTCATGACCTACACTTTTCTTTGCTTTCTTGAAAAAAAACCAGTGAGATAGTGAAATCATTATTTCCAAAGACAACTGCAATTTCTCTGTCTTCCATGTTCATGCACAATTAATAAACAGCAGAGTGGTGGTGGATCAAATGCTTCCGTTAAAACAATCACGCCAGAATTGATGGCATGGATGGGCATCACCATGTATTTTGACTCTCTAGGTCCAGGTCCTTGTTGGCTGTTAGGTGGGTAAGAGTTGAGACTGAGCTGCAGCAGCGAGCATGTTTTGTGTGTAATGGCTAGGCTGGCTTGTGGTCCCATGCTATGCAACCATAGGGACTCCTTTCTTTGTGCTTCCCTCAGGCTGTTAATGACTTCCCAGGAATAAGCTGGGACGGTGAGGGCTAGGCATATGGCTGAGAGTGTCCTCTACCCCTGCCCTCTCCCTGCCTTAGTGTTGGCAGAACATGATGCTCCCTGGTCTCCTTCAGCACCTCCCACTCCCTTTCTTCCCCCATGATGTGTGCCCCCTGCTCCAGCACCCCCAGCACCAGCCAGCCTGCCTCAGGGTAGGGGCAGGACTGGGGTCCATCCATGTACAGACTTGACTATCCTCAGCCAGCCCTCTGCCACCACCCTGCTGGCTGATGGGGAAGGAGCAAGGGACTCCTCTCTGTTCCCCCACATCCTTGGTGTTCCACCAAAAGTGGTCCCAAGCAGCTAGAACAGGACCTGGTGGGGGAACAGTAGTAGGGGAGCACCTCGTTTACAGTGCTCCATTTCTTTCCTCCTCCTGCGCTCCTTGGAGGCTAACAGGGCCAGGAGACAGACCGCAGCCCCAGCTCACAGCCACCCATACTGCTGAGCTGTCTCACACTCCCTGGGGTGGTTTGACCCTGGGCACAGCCTAGAGTTGGTGCCGGCCAGGAAGGGCGCTGGGTAAAGCAGTTTGGATGTGGCCACCACTGGTGGTGGCAGGAGAGGTCAGCTGCATGGACATGAGCCATGCTGTGCCAGTTGGCCTCTGGGCCAGAGCTTGGTCCCTGACTCATCTAATTTGTTAGTAGAGGGAGAGCTGCCTAAAGTCAGGCACATTTGATAAGGTCAAGGAGAGGGTCAGAGCTGGTAAGAGAGAGAAAGGGCTAGGTAGAAAGCTGCTAAGGGCTGTGGCTGTCCTTTCATTGGCCTCTGTACATATGGATCAGTGATTCTTAGTGGGTAGCGATGAGGTAAAAAGGACATCCAGTGGACCTGCTTTGCAATCATCTTTCATAATTCCGTATAAAGCCACCCTGGTGAAACCCACACAAGTCTGAGAGAGGACCACCCCTCAGCTCTGCACTTGAGGCTCATGATGGATAGTTCTCCTCTGAGGCTGCCCACGCACTGTTCCCACCACACAAGGCATGGCCTTGTGCTCCCGCAGGAGCATCTCTAGTGAATTCACTGCCCTGTGACAGGGGATGAGGCATCCTTATGTAGATTGGATTAGACTGAAACGTCAAATGCTCATGAGTGTCCTCGCCTTCCCCACTGGGGAAGCGGGCAGCTGAGGCTTTCTGATATTTGTTTTATAAAAGCAGGAAGATGTTTGACAAAGGGGTTATGATGTGCAGATGGTCCATGATTACATCATGCCCAAAAGTGAAACTGGTCTCACAAGACAGACACAGCCCTTATCACAGAGTCCTAAAGAATGACTGAAGGAAATGTGTGTGTGTTGCTCCTTCTAAATGCCATGCTCTAAAGACAAACTCCAGGAGCAGAGGTTCCTTGAGGACAGCCATTTTCAGTAGCTGTATGATAAGATCCCGTGTCACAGATCTTACAAACAGATGCTGAACTGAACTCCAAGAGTGCAAGCTCATTTCAGCAGTCTCCAGCACAGCTCATGTGGGAGAGACTAGATTTCCACCCAAGCTGCTTGCTGTGGTAACAGTGCGACAGTCGATGACCGCACTTCAGGATGGGTAAAACATCACTGACAGAACTGGTTCCCCAACAGGAAGGATACTAAATTAATGCGAAAGGACCTCATTCTACAATCATATTTGCTGGCAGAAATCAGGAGTAACTTCATTGGTGCAAATGATGTTACTCCACAACAAATCCCGTAGGGATAAGGTTTTTTAAAGTAGGATAATAAAATTGTGTGCTGGGTGCCCATTGCATTGTAAGTTTGTTCACTGCAGGAGCAAAGACATCTGTGGAAGAGCTCTTGACACTTCTAAGCCTGTGCATGAGTCACTGCACACACCACAGATCAGCAGGAGAAAAAAAAATCAAACAGGTTGTATTTCCCTCTGCAAGTTGTCAAGTCACATTTTCATTTTTAAATACTTCTCAAGATTTCCAAGGTGGGAAAAAGCTGAACTCTAGAAGTATTTTCTAAGCTTGATTATTTTCATGTCTGTGGGTGACATCCACCTGCAAAGCTCCAGAAGCTGCCTCCTGGACTTAGATGCTACACAATAATGGAGGGAGGTAGGGTAGAATTTCCAATCACTACTTGCCATCACCCCTAACTATACATTTATCTGTCAAGGCTTTTGACAAATTACAGGCAAGTGCATGGCCTGTCCTACCCACTGCAGAATAGCAAATCCCATGATTCATCCCAATGAAGGGATGCTCTCAGTCCTGAGACCAGGCACTACCCTGACCTGACATTGAGTTTGTGCTCTAAATATTGAACAGAATTGTGTCTTTCATAATTTGTTCTTAGTAGAAAGAGGTGCATGGACACTGAAGAGAGGAGAGCCACACAGGTTCATTTTCATAACTCCTCCTTACCCAGCTATGGGAGATCGCTTGGAAAAGGAAGATAAGAAAAGTAATTGTTTTCTTCTACAAAGGATATAACAATGACTAGTTGGGTTTAACCATATTGAAGTCCTTTTAAAAGGATCATATTGCAGTCATTTATATTAAAAACTTGGCAATGCCTTTATGTTCTCTGATCCTCAGAAGCCTCCATCATGGATTCTCACACAGAAAACCTTATAATACTTTGGCACAGCTGAACTCCCTTTCAAACAGGTTTTTAAAGCTACGTATTCAAGAGATGCTGTTGCCTTGTCTGCATTATATCCATCAAGGACAGAATTATGAACTAAATCAGCTGCCACTCTCCTCCTACTAGATTATGCCTCTTTTTGGTGCAAGATCAAGAAAGTGCAATGCATGAAGAAATTAAGAACTAAGTGGGATCAAACTTCACATGGTTGTGTTTTCTGAGGCCATCTGGTTATCAGTCTGTATTAAGAGAGCGAGACAGCTGCTCTAAGTGTAACAGTAAAGTTGACAAATATGGATTAAAACTACTAAGAGTTTAGCATTTGATGATATCAGCCTGGGGAGACACTACACATGCCCTGGTAAACAACTTAATGTCATCACCTGGAATATTCTCCATGCATTGACTTGTGGAATTGGATCTTTTATATAATATCTAACGGTTTCGTCCAGGCCATCTGGAATACAAACTGCCAAAAGCCAGAAGTTGTTTGCTGCTAGCTTGCTTCAGTACACAGAACTGCGGGTTTTTTAAAGGACAAGAAAAAATCAAAATAACAAGATGTCAAAACTTTGGAGAATTTCACTAAAACTTCACTCCGGAAACAGGTAGCCTTTTTTTTTTCCTAAACCTTAACAGATTGAAGTGCACACACTAACAATACTGTATGCCATTTCTCTTCATTGTAAGCAAAATTATCTTTCTTTAAGCTACATTATCATCCTTCTTCATCATAAGCTTCTGGAGCATAACACACTTACATTTTTCCTGCTGAACACAAATGTGTGATTCAGTCAAGGGAGTCAAGCTCATGCTTTCCTGAAGCATACTGGGATAAATTCTGCACTTCAATTTGGGCATGTTCAGAAATGTTTCACTAAATTTTGGCCACAGTTCCCTTCTCCACAAAGTTACTGTTTTTACATTATTCTTCTGAATTATGAACCTCACAAAGGCAAGAGACCAGATGGTGAGCACCTGACGCCAACTGAAAAGTCATTATTACCAGTTGTGTAGCACAGCTTCGTAACTGCTTACCTAGAGCCAGCAACACAACAGAGTTCATTGACATTGGGACCCTGGCTGCCCACCCACCGACTGGAGCTGTGGGTCTGCATTTGGCTGACCTGGAGCTTGAGGGAATCCAGGACATGGAAGCCTGTGCTCATCAGCATTGACACAGCTGAAAAGATGTTAGATGAAAGTAGATATTGCACCCTGTTTTGTTTCTCTGTGATGTGTGGGAAGCTAAAGAGACATTTTCTTTGTTTACTTTTTTTTCATTTTCTGCTCAGGTGACAAATTGAAATTTGTTTGCCCTACGCTTTGTGAATTACTCCAAAGATGGCTGGAAACAAACCAGAATTTATCACAAACAATACTCCATGAAATTAAACTCAATTCAGACAGAAATAAATTTTTATTATTGCTATTTGAGATGGTCTTTTGTTTTACCTTTGTTAACATCCGTTTAACTGGAATCATTACTTCTATTCAAGGAAGAAGTCTTTGTAAATTACTCAGCATTTCCTGTTTTGCTCAACTTTGAAATGCCAGGCAGTGATGGGTTGGCATAAGTCAACAGATTGCTTCAATTTTTGCATGCATTCAGAGTTGTTGCACCTTCAATACCTTCTCTGACGGGAAATGCAAAATGACATGTATGTTATCAAGACTGAAATCATCAGGTGCCAATATTACACTCTGGAAGGCCTTTTTTTAACCACAGTTTTAGCCATGGAGGTTTTACTTGCTCTGACCAGAGTCAGTTCTGGAAGCAGTTACATTGCAGAGATGAGTTTAGGATCTGGGCTTAATTCCTGGAAGAGCTGCTTGTTTGAATGCTTTCTGTTACAGAACTGGTGAGTATTTGTAGATGAGATAAGATACACCAAAGCATTGCCCGTCACTGTGTCATTGCCTTCTTCTGGACAAGGAAACAGGAATCATAGAATCATAGAGTAGTTAGGGTTGGAAGGGACCTTTAAAGGCCATCTAGTCCAAGCCCCCTACAAGAAGCAGGGACACCTTCAACTAGATCAGGTGGCTCAGAGCCCCATCCAACCTGGCCTTGAATGTTTCCAGGGATAGGGCATCTACCATGCCTCTGGGCAACCTGTTCCAGTATTCCAACACCCTCAGTGTAAAAAGTGCTTTCCCAATGTCTAATCTGAACTCAGGCTCTTTCCCCACCTGAATTGCATATGGGAGTAGTTATCTGTTCACGGGCAGCTCAGTGTGGGGCTGGAACTCATGTTTAATCATAGTCTGATTAAACATGAAAAAAAAACAAACTATGGGAAATGCAAGGCAGGCAAGTACAAGGATTGCGGTGCTAGTTCACCCCCGAGAACTGAAACATTTTCAAAAAAGGAAGGGTAGAATCAGCTTGACATTTTGTATTACTAAGGTAAAAAAAGCAACAGGAGAAAAAGAGACTCTTCTAGGTCTTACCTGAATAACATAAAGGAGCACAAATGGCACATTTTTACCCATTTGTAGGTGACATAAAAGAAATGGACTCTCTACAACAGCAAAAAAAAAAAAGTTTTCTTCTCTGTTTTTGAGCAGTAAGTTTCAATTTGCATTGTTGTCACATCTACAGGAGAACAGAGATGTATGTTGGCTTTCTCATCAGTCAAAGCTGTAGTGCTTCCCACCAAAAGACAAGATAATGTGAGGGGTTCCTTTGACCTCCACATGCACTTTGTGCTTTAACAATTGGTAGCAAATTCTGCCTGAGTGTAGCAAGAACATTTAAGAATTTTGAGCACGGACACAAGAAGACTGGAAGGAGCTCATTGATCCATGCAGTAAGCAGAAATAAATCTTCCCATATCAGAGAAACAGAATTTCTTAACACAGCGCTCTTCAGCCTTCCATACGGAAATTTCTCTATTCATGACTTGTTCAAGCAGCTACACCGTTCGGGTGGCGTAATTCACCTTTGTAGACCACAGCTCCATAGCTAATCAGAAGCTAGTGACAACACAGATTTCTATGGAGACTGGGTGAGATTTGTCTCTCTGACGTTTGCCTCAACTCACTGAAGCTGGACACTAGATCTGCTGATGGATGCAAACAGACAATGTAAACTGTGAATTTAAGGTGTGTGGAGAGCTGCCGATAGTGTGCATAGAACCATAGAATCTTTAGGGTTGGAAAAGACCTGCAAGATCATTAATTCCAACTGTCAACCTAACACCACCATGCCTACAATAGAAGGGTCATGTCTGCATGAGAAGGGTCACCATTTTGTTGGTGTACAAGAAGGAATTTTGAGGAATATTCAGCAATGTGCAATCTGAGTCACTTGCAGAGGTGTTCAAAATGAGTCAGTTACGCTCCTGGCTGTGCCTGTCTGAAATCCTGGTGTTCCTTCTTGTAACAAAGCAGTTTCTGTAAGGAGAACAATGTCTCCACATTCACGTCTGCAGCACCCAGTGGGTGAGCTTTCCCTGACCTGTATGGTTTTTTCAAGGGATGCTCTGCAGTCCTTGTCCTCTCTCTGGGGAATGGCCTTTCCTTTAATGACTTATGACTACTGTATTTATTTGTGGCTATTCAGCCTACTGCTTCCTGACGAGTACTCAGAGTAGTAAACCAGTGCTTTGTCACCAGGCCCCAGCGGGATCCTGGCTTGGCTCCTCTTCTTCTGTATGCCTGTATCAATCTAACCTACTGGGCTGTCTTTTCCTGTCCCTTGTACCTCTGGAAAGAATTCAGTTCCTGTGGTCAAACAACAGAAAGCATGACATTAAACAGGAAAACCACAGGGAGTCATTTATTTCACAAAACAGTGCAGCCGTTTCCCACGTTTTCTAACTGGGGCATTTATAGAAGCAGAAAACTGATCTCTACCATTACCAAAGCCAAGCATGTCATGTTTATTTGATAACATTGGTAATTTTCCAGAAATTTTAAAAATATTCTTAGTCTTGGTTCCTTACATACGGCAATTATTGTGTAAACAGAGAAACAAAGGGAAATAATCTAATACTCACCCTTGTGTGGTACCTCAGGGAGACTTCCCTAAACAAGTAAAGCTGTACAAATACAGGATTTTATCCCATGCTGTGTATAAATTCGGTAGTTCGATCATAATTGCCTGTGGTGACAGGTACCAGAGGAAGCTGGACTTAACATCATAGATGGCTCTTTGAGGTGTTTAGTACTTCTTTGGTAGGGCTTGCTTCTGCTCTAATGGATGCACTGGGGACCCATTTCCAGAGCAGAGACAAAATCAATTTGTTTTCACAGAATTTTCAGCAATTTCCTAGGGTTAGAGCTGTGTTTACTCTTGATCTTTCTGATACTGAAGGAATTTACAATGCGTTTCCACAATATTAGCAGATCCTTATGTTAGTTATTAACTCAATTGACTGACATAATTTGGAATCTCACTGTATCTGTGAATACATAAGTGGGATTTTTAAGATATAATATGTGATTTCTACTTTCAAAAACTAAATTGCAACCTTGAAAAAGATGGTTATGACACTTGTGTTGGTTTTGTTTAGGGTGGGGGGGAGGCTACGGTGGCAGCTTCTGCAAGAAGCTGCTGGAAGTTTCCCCTTTGTCCGGTGGACTCAGCAGGGTCAAGGGTGGACCTGCCACTGGCCACTGGCCAGGGCTGAGCCAATTGGTGATGGAATGTTCAGTGATAATGCCTCTCTGATAAAGTATTTAAGAAAGGGAAAAATAAAAAGGAGAAGAAGTGAAAACACAGAAGCAGGGGACAGAGAGAGGGAGGCGCAAGCCTTGTGGGCATTACAGTCCTCAACCTCTGGCCTCCCACCAGGTGGCTGTCTGTGCCTGACTTGGCCCAGTCCAGCCGCAAGCAGTGCCTGAGCTGGTTGTGAAGAATTTTTTTTGTGAGAGGAACGGCTGCAGACGCCAAGGTCAGTTCAGAAGCGGAGGCAGCAGTAATGCGGCTCCTGGCCAAGATTCCCCTGCAGCCTGTGGTGATGACCATGGTGGAGCAGGCTGTCCCCCTGCAGCCCATGGAGGTCCACGGAGGAGCAGAGACCCACCAGCAACCCATGGAGGACCTCACGCCGGGGCAGGCAGATGCCTGAAGGAGGCTGTGGCCCACGGAGGGCCCACTGGGGCAGCTGTTCTGGAGGGATTTCACCCCATGGAAAAAAATATTACCCACACCAGCACAGTTTCACAAAGGACTGCAGCCCATTGGAGGGACCCCACGCTGGAGCAGGGGAGGAATGTGAGGAGTTCTTCTCCCAAGGAGGAAGGAGTGGCTTAAAGCGACATGTGATGAAATGACCATAACTCCCATTCCCTCTTCCCCCTGTGCCGCTCGGGGAGGGAAGGAGGTAGAGATAATTGACGTGAAGTTAAGTCTGGGAAAAGGGGGCATGAGGGGAAGTTGTTTTTGTTCTCTTCCTCATTATCCTGCTTTGGTTTTATTAATAGTAATAAATAAATAATTTTCCCCAAATCAAATCTGTTTTGCCCTTAACGGTAACTTAAATGATCTCTCCTTGTCCTCACCTCAAACTTCGAGCTTTTTGTTATATTATCTCTCCCTGTTCCCTCAGACGGTGGTGCAGGAACTGAGTGAGAGACTGAGTAGTTTGTCCCAAGCGGGGCTAAACTACAACACGCATCAGACAAAAAGCTATAGGTGCATTTTTTTAGTAGTGACTACTGGACAGATTTTTTAAATATATGGTCTGATCTGTCATTCTTTGTCCTGATCTTGCTCATTGATTTAGCAAAATGTGTAAACCTATCTTCAAGGGACAAGGTGAGGAGGGAGGAAATCTATGACAAAACCAAAGAAATTCCCAAGAAAAGAAAAGAGGGACAGTTCCCCTTAGCAAAGAGGATCTGGTCTGAAGCTAAATGTTTTAGATCTTCTGAAAAATGCAGAGGGCCTTCAACTCTAATTATCTTCAGCAGAATTTGAGCACTTGTAACACTCAGCAGAAGTATGCTGGTCCTTGGAGGGCTGCATATTTGCATTTGCAGCCCTGTTAACCTTACTGATACCTGTTGATTGCACACCACATTTTATATGCTGCATGTGTTCAGCTGATCTGATGTCAACATCTGTTCTTCCACCGGTACTAATGTGCCTAATTTCAATATGTTGGACTAGCAGTGTCATGTTGCCTCATATTATTTTTGTTTTGTTTGTTAGAATTATGTCTCCTTGGAGATAGGCACTGTGGAAAGAAAATAGTCTGAAAATACTCCTTTCAGTAGTTAGTAGCAGCTGAGGTCTGGGAAAAGGGGGACAGAGAAATGGCTGAATCCATCTTGTCTTCTGTGTTTGCTGCCTGAAGAAGTATGGGGCACTTGCATCAGAAATCTTCATGACACAACCGAGCTAAGCCTGGAAACAATGACATATTAGTGACTTAGGATAACAGCAGCCACCTACATTGGAGAGAGAAAAGGCTGCAGTTCTACATTTGCCAAGTCCCTTCTGTTTCCTCTGCTAAGGAAACAAATAATAAGCAATGCCCTAAGAGAAGAATGTGAAGAAGAATACCAATGTAAGCATTATCTCATGCTGATTTTCAGTCTGATTTAAAATTAAGGGTTCATATTGTCAGGCAGTCTAAGAGGGTCTGTAAATACAAGAATAGATGTAAAGAGCTTCAAGCTTCCCAGATTGAAGGCTGTTCAGCAAAACTGAAGATGGCACCAAGTTAGTAACTAATGGAAATATTAAATGCACGAAAGGATGATATATTCATATCCAGAACAGCATTACATTACCAATCAGTTGTTTTGTTATAATGTGCCCTAACTATCCTGTGGTAGTAATGCAAATATATTTTGATCAGTTGAATCAATAAGAGAATTTCATTATTACAGCTTCTTGTTCAACTTTGGAGAGCCTGGAAACAATGAGGTCTTGATTATCCGTTGTGTAAATGTTGACGAATGTTATTCATATTGCTTAACACACTACTGGAAGACAGGTTTTACAGTGACGATGAGCTGCTCTATAAAGGAGAGGAGAGGAGAGGAGAGGAGAGGAGAGGAGAGGAGAGGAGAGGAGAGGAGAGGAGAGGAGAGGAGAGGAGAGGAGAGGAGAGGAGAGGAGAGGAGAGGAGAGGAGAGGAGAGGAGAGGAGAGGAGAGGAGAGGAGAGGAGAGGAGAGGAGAGGAGAGGAGAGGAGAGGAGAGGAGAGGAGAGGAGAGGAGAGGAGTCTGCAATGTCTTGGAGTGGGTCTGTGCAGAAGAAGAGAGTTGCTGATGAGCAGCGGCACCCACATTGCTCACATTTCAAGGCAGCTTCCCTCAGACTAGATCCAGTGTGGCCCCAAGGATGAACACCCGTCAGAGACATTGGTGAATTGGGAAATATCTCCCGGTCCTGTTTCATCCAGAAGGAATCTTGTTAGTGCACTCCAAGGCCTTTCCATAAGGCAACCCAAACACAATGAAGGGGACTATTGACTCAGGTGTAAAGATCACTCCTGCCAGTGTCAGTGCAATAGTACCACAATTCTGTTGCAGCAGAAAGAAAGTATTGTTATAATTTTGAGGGATTTCTTCCAAAGACAGCTACATTTAATAAGCTTAATATTTCTTCTCACTCTTCCTCTCACTCTTTTTCTCACTGTAATTGCTTGTTGCAGCAGGTATTCCAATTTTTTCTATATTCATATAACAGTAAAAAACCTACATTCTAATCAGTGAGCTCAGCTATGGTCAAAGAAACCCAATGAAGAAGGGAAGATATGACAGCTCGTTATAAGACTTCATATCCACTGTTCTTTTAATGTTTCAGAGACTGTGATAGAACTGGTCAATATCTTTTACTTACAAACACTTTTTGATGGAAAAATGAAAAGACACTGAGAGATGAATCAGTGCAGTAGCAAACTGTTGACAAGCAGCTGGCTGTCTGCAACCACAGCTTATGGTAAAAAGGATGATCTTAAAAGAATACAGCTACTTGAAAGAAAAGCTAAAAAAGTAAGACATTTTTCTTTGGGCACAATGTCTGACAGTAACAAAACAACTCCAGTCTACAGCTTCTGCTTTAAAGCAAGGTGGCAGGAAAACCACAGAGAGAAAAGCAGGGAGCTAGAAATGATGGCAGAGTTTCAGATCACACTCAAAAAAGCCTGGCTGTTATACACTTCTTTCATGACCACAGCCATGAAAGCTTGCAGGAGCTGATCAACAGCTTCTAGCTCAGAGATGCTGTCTGCAAGGGAAAAAAAACCACCCTACATTTTCTCCTAAACACTATTTTTAACATTTTTTAAATTAGAAGCAAACACCTTATTAGTTTTCTTTTTCATATTTTAATTCATGCTTCTCTTTCCATCCAACCCTTAAATGTAACGTAAACCAAATAATTCATATTTGCCAGCAAGTTTTATGGACAATCTCGGGTTTGTTAGGATAATTTGAAAATAATGCTTGCACAATTAGCCCAGTGAATGCAGAGATTATTATCCAAACAGATGAAACATATTAGATTTGTGGATTTTTAAAGAAGTCATCACTTTCAGACGCATATCCAGCTAGGAAGAAAAAATCAAATAAAGTGTAGTAGATTTTACTTGTTGCTCCTGGGCTAGCCTTTCAACTCCATAAATCCAAAACTCTTCAGTAGGGCCTGTTGTGAGAGTACTAGCGGTAATACTTTAAAAATAGAGGGAGGCAGATTTAGATTAGATAGAAGGAAAAAAATTTTTACAATGAGGATGGTAGAACACTGGAATAGGTTGCCCAGAGAGGTGGTAGGTGCCTCATCCCTGGAAACATTCAAGGCCAGGTTGGATGGGGCTCTGAGCAACCTGATCTGGTTGGAGATGTCCCTGCTCCTTGCAGGGGGGTTGGACTAGATGACCTTAAAGGTCCCTTCCAACTCTAATGGTTCTATGATTCTATGATTCTAAATCTGCACGTGAGTGCTGGTCTTTACAGCTTGCTTCTTGTTTTTAATGAAACACACACAACCATGTTAATTTTCTATTCATTTTTTATTATCCCCACTGCAAGCTTGAACACATGTGCAGAATCATAGAATCATAGAATGATTAGAGTTGGAAGGGACCTTCAAAGGTCATCTAGTCCAACCCCCATGCAAGAAGCAGGGACATCCCCAACTAGATCAGGTTGCTCAGAGCCTCATCCAGCCTGGCCTTGAATGTTTCCAGGGATGGGGCTTCCACCACCTCTCTGGGCAACCTGTTCCAGTGTTCTGCTACCCTCATTGTAAAAAAATTTTTCCTAATATCCAATTTAAATCTACCTCCTTCTGTTTTAAAACCTTTACCCCTTGTCCTATCACAACAGGCCCTACTTAACAGCCTCTCCCCATCTTTCTTGTAGGCCCCCTTGAGGTACTGGAAGACCACTATAAGGTCTCTCCGGAGCCTCCTCTTCTCCAGGCTGAACAGCCCCAACTCTCTCAGCCTGTCCTCATAGGAAACATGCTCCAGCCCTTTTATCATCTTTGTGGCCCTCCTCTGGACCCTCTCCAACTGGGCCATCTCCTTCTTATGTTGGGGGCTCCAGAACTGGACACAGTACTCCAGATGGAGTCTCACCAGGGCAGAGTAGAGGGGGAGAATCACCTCTCTCAACCTGCTTGCCACGCTTCTCTTGATGCAGCCCAGGATGCGGTTGGCCTTCTGGGCTGCAAGGGCACATTGCCGGCTCATGTTGAGCTTCTCGTCCACCAGCATTCCCAAGTCCTTCTCCTCAGGGCTGCTCTCGATCCATTCCCCGCCCAGCCTGTATTTGTGCCTGGGATTGCCATGACCCAGGTGCAGGACCTTGCACTTTGCCTGGTTGAACTTCATGAGGTTGGCACGGGCCCACCTCTCCAGAAATGCAAGAACATTTTAAAACACATAACTGGAGAGTCTTCTCTTGGTTACTTACTGGATGAAGATGACATAGTCAGGGTACATAGTAAGGGAACTAAGAACACACTGCAGCTCATTGCACAGACACAGAAACTGTTGTGGTTTCTAACAGCTCTGCACTGAAGTGACACTTTTATTTCTCCTTGCTGCAAATGTGAATGTGGTGACCCTTCACCATTTTGACTCTCTTTAGTACACACTGAATATGGCTTCAAGTAGAATTTGTCATCCTGAGTCTCCTCTCGGCTGTAAGAGCCAGTCAGATTGACAAGTGTTCAAAAGTAATGGGCTGTAATTGTAGGGCCCTATATCTGTCCTTAATTTGAAGATATATGGAGAGTTTGATCCTTTTTTTGTGTCATTCTGAGATGCCTGGTGGCTTCCCTGGAGGTAATTGTCCCCAACCTCCCGGCCTGGGACCACGGGCTTTCCCTTAGCCCTGCAGAGAGAAGGTGGGAGGAGGGACAGGATGACTGAGTCCTTGTAAGCAAGTCACTTATCCTCCTGGTCCACCTCCTTGCCTCCAAGAACTGCAATTTCCTAGATGGGAAAAATATTAATTTAATCTGCTCGCATAGGGCAGTTGTAATAATTGATTCAGCCGTGCGACAGAGTGTGGCCTGGAGCCAGTGTCTGCATTTTGCTGGATGGAGTGGGCGAAGCAGGAAGGTTTCTAAACAACTGCCCAGAGGAGCGCAGCTGGCCCCACCACCCTGCTTGCCTGGGCATGCAGAAGGCCACACTGGCCCTCATCAGTCAGCTCCCATGGGATGGCCCCAGCCTGCATCAGTGCCTTCATGCCCTGTCTACATGGGCTCAAGCAGCAAAAGGAGGACAGCCAGCCCTCAGGCTTTAGCAGTGTTTGGGGGCTATCCTTGAGCCTAGAAGTTGTTCTGGATACACGGAGCACTCCATAACACTGTGGATTCAATATACTTGTGACAATACACAAAGAAAGTGACTGAAATGACACAAACCATGTCTCTCTGGCAGTGAGGCTCACCCAGACATCCTCATGCACACAGCTGTAATGGCATCCAGCCCCAGCGTGGGCTGTGAAAGCCAGTGGTCATGTGGTGCACCCCCTGGGATCAGGTTGCAGAGCCCTCCAAAGCTGTCCCTTACAGTCCAGGACAAGGACTCTGGATTGCTCCTCCCCTACCTTGCAAGGCACATAGTGCAAAACAAGTGCTGGTGAAATACCAACAGAGCTGTTGTCAACAAGAGGTCAAGCAATGCTGAGCAGAGCCCTGAGCTGAGCATCATACCTTGAAGCATTGACAAGATCCCAGCGAGAAGTGCTCAGCTGAGTGTTTCTGAGGAAAATAGCTTCTCCTGCTGTGATAAGGTCTCTGAATATAGGAAGCATATGTCTGTATGTGCATTCATCAAAGATGCTGCAAGCACTACAGCACCTGAGCAGCCAATATATTTTATCATATGATTTACAAGCAGGAATGTATGCAAGGGGGCTTTCTTATAGTTAGAGATGAATAACAGCTGAAAACAACTGTTTTTTAGAGAGAAGAGAGATTTCCTGGAAGAGGCTGATGTTGGCTGTGCACTTTGGGAGGATTTTTACACCAGTTAAATTCTCACACATACAAATTGCTTCACAGGCAGATCTGCCATTCTACACACTATGAAGTCTGACCTCGCTCCCGTTCTGCAATGGGAGCTACACCAACTGAAAATTTCCCCCTTGTATATCCCAGTCATTAATGCCTGAAAAGTACCAGTGAACCCAGTGTTGAGAGGTCACCAGAAATGCTGGTGCTCCTCAGGTGCAGCAGCTGCCCCAGCTCCCTGCACCTGCACTGGGCTTTCACTGTAAGTCTGGTTATGAAGTGTTGGAGAGCTTGCAAGAAATACATTACAGGCTGACAACAGTCTCTTGGCTCAAAATATTTGGAAGTAGCTTCCCTGGCAGCTAGGCAGGAATATAAGCAGAATGTAAAGGAGGTATAGGAATACCAGTAGTACCACTCCATGTAGCACTCATGAGATGCAATAGCCCTGTAGGATTTTGCAGCATCCTCCTCCATCTCATGGCTGCATCCCAGCTGGGAAACATGTTAGTGATCAAAGGAAAATAGGATTCAGGCTGAAAAGTCCAGGCTGAGAGACAGCTCTGGTGATGGCTGATGGACAGTGTGTCTTGATTGTCTCTTTATTATTTAAAACTTGAAGCTTTTTGTGCATTTGTAAATGTGTAGTTCAGAAAAAAAATCTGTAACTCAGGGTGATGGGAGTAGGGGAAGCTGACTATAAAGTGCATGGGTATTCCTAGCAGGATATTCCATTGCTGATGCAGGTGGGAAATTTGAGTTGCTTTGACTCATCAATTTTCCTGTTCATGGTGTCAAGTATGAGTGTCGCTCTGTATTTGGAGATATCCTTAGCAAGGATGATAAAAAAAACATGAAGTGCAAAACCAAGTCAAGAAAAAATAAAGTCCTAAAGCACTGAAATACAGGAGAGGAGCTGCTAAATATATATATATATATATATATATATATGTATTTAACACTAAGCTTTCTGGAAGGAATTGCCACAGAGTTAATTTAGTGGTAACAGTGTGGAAATTGGGAATTCAAGATGAATTTTTCAAGAGACCCCAGTCAGAAGTAGAAATCTTATTAAAATGTAATGGGTTTTTGGAAACTGTTATGCATAGGTTCCTTTTAAATCCCAACTACTGTGCACAAACTAGATGCATGTCAACAGACAGGGCAAGATCTGTAGCTGGTGTAAGTCAGAGAAAGTCTATTTGAAATGAATAGCTTTAAACTAAGGCAGTTGTCCATTGAGGTATGTAAGTATCACCACATTTGCACTGGTTACTTGAGTACAATTCCATTCTGTGCAATAATTTTAAAGGTATATCCTTTGCTTGTTCCTTAAAATTCTTAATTAAAGTGATGCAAAAATGTAGAAGGAAAATCTACATGCCTGGTTGGTAAATTTATCAAGGAAGAGCATCTGGGTTTGTTCTGCATTCATGAGGTACCTAGCACATAAGGAGCTGTATTAGCCTAAAATTAAGAATTTTGGAATTGTCACAATATATAAAAGATAGATAGATGAATACTTTTGAAGCCCATTTGTACATTCAATTTTGCCTGGAGTCTCATCTCCAAAACTTTTCCCAAGTCATTCCTTCAGAAATTCTGCAAGGCACAAAAAGCCAGCAGACTTCAGGAGATGCTGCAGGTAGTAATTATCCACCACGGCAATAAAAATCACTAGTGAGACATCATTCCTTCCTGATTACACCAACAGCCTAAGGGCTTCAGCTTTCTAAAAACAGTTATCAGCAGCTGAAGAGGAACAGAGTAGCATCGGTGTGAAATCAGGGAAACAAGAAAATGTGACCTATGACAGATATCTTATCCACTCTGCAAGTAGCATGCGTTTACATCTCTGTTCTGACCTGGTGAGACAGCTGGCATATGAAAATACACCTGCCTAGACAACGGAACAGCAAGTAGCCTCCTCAGGAAGTCTGCAGTGATGAGTTGCTTCCTTTCTTGGACTCAGCAAAATGACAATGGGTGACTGTGTTGATTTGCTTTGAATGCTGCAATGGCTACCACAGGTAGGGATGCTAGACCCATTCCCAGCACCCTAGGCTTCCCTCCATACTGAAAGCTAGTTTTTATGTTTGCAGCCACATTCATATTTTTACACAGTTGCTCCTTCAAACACCTCTGGTATGCTCTGATGACACCTGGCACCAAATGGCAGGGTTGCTCCTGGGGAATTCAGATGGAAAAACAAAAGTTGTTCAGGTCAGAAGGTCATTATACATGGACTAACAATGCAGTGCTGTAAGCCCTAGAATATGCAGATCCACTAATGAAGTTACAGGAAGTCTGTCAGCTAAGCTAGAGAAGGCATCAGTAAAAACCTGTATTTTAATTTCTTTAGATAGTTTATTGCTTAAAACCACTTTTTAATGAGAATCACCAATATAATTTTTTTCTGCCTATTACATATAGTAATTTAAAAAGAAAAAAAGAGTGTAGATTTGCAAAAACTGAACTGCTCTGCAGCCCAAGGGTAGTGTAGTTACCCGACTGCATTGGATAATTCAGTTTCATCAGCAGATTCTTCATCCATAGCGAAAACTAGAAGAGTGCATACTTCTGCATGCCCGTAACTCCACTGTGTATTGTGTTTTATGAATTGCCAGTGTCAGATTTACACAAACAAAATGCGCTAGATTCTATTGCAGCCTCTTGTGTGTTAATAGGCTAGACCCTAGTATTAATTCAGCCTCTGGAAGAGGACTGATCTGAGGGATAATGCGACAGTGGCAGTAGAGGACTTCCATAGGAGTTGAGTATTGTTGACTGTTACTGTCTTATTTGCTATTTCTTTAATTCTTGTAAGTACTTAAAGATTCAGAAGGGCCCCTTTTCATCACTTTTCTCACTTCTTTATGTCAAAAAGCCTACAAATGGACAATTTGTAAAATTGTGTAGAGCACCTCTGGTACCTGCAGGAAAGGGGTCAGGTGTTCCACAGAGAGGGATCACAGAGCGTACCTCTTGTAGATGCACAACCATGTGTGGGCCCTGACACACCACCTCATTCACTCAGGTTCAGGGGTCCAGGGTGATGGCCTGCAGCAATCCTTTCAATTCTGGGACTTACATGTTACAGCATCAGGCACATACATCAACAGGTAACTATTGTACAGCTATACCTCTTTTTTCCTGCTGCAGTTCTCCCTCTCTGGTTGCACCATGTATTCTGGCTGTAACTGAGATGAAACTGAGTGATTACAGGAACATAAGTGCATTAGGACCTGCAGTCAGCTGGAATTGTTCTTTCACGCTCTTTTATGAATAGCTGCTGAGCGGTCAGGGGAAAGTTAATATAAGCCCTGGATACAGTTCATTGCTTTCTGTACGAGCTGTGTGAAACCTGCGCTCTCAATGCAGTTATCTGACTGAGGCTTTTTACACTCCCTGTCCCTTTTTCAAGTGATGGACTGGCAAGCAAAGGCAGTGCCATATATTAGGGTGGCCACAGAACGGGTATGTGCGTGATGTATTGCAGTGCTGTAGAGCAGCTAATGCTCCGCTGCGCCTTGTACTACATAGCAGCTCTGCAATGGCTAGCGTAGATCACAGGAGAGTGCAAGATGGCTCTCTCCTTCCAGTAATATAATTAGATCCATTGCTCATCTGTCATACCAAAGTGCTGCAGCAACAGACACTCGGCCATCTGTGACACCGCTCTTCCTGCTTCTCCATCAGGAACACTGACACGTCTGCATGTTGCCGTGTGCCCTGGTAGCAGGAGCTCAGACCTCTGGCTTAGGGCTACGTCACTTTGGCTCCTATCCACTCGTTATCAGAGATGCTGTCTCCGATTCTGACAGCGACAAGGGGCAGAGACAGCAAGTGTAAATCTGTATGGAAGCATCTTCTTCTCTTGATATTTCATTCTTCTTCTTGCATCTTTTGTGTCTTGCCATCTCTCTACATGAGCTTTTCTTATTCTGGATGCTCCCTGGGGACATGGATCTGTCATTATTATTTAGCTTCCCTTGTGCCATCTAGAGCTTTAATAAATCCTGAAGAAGGTCACTGTCATCAGCATATTGCAGTTCAAGCATCACAGAGAAATGGGGTCTGTCCCTATAGGGAGGAAACATCCTGAGCCTCAGAGACAGAACTCAGCCCTTCTCACATGGCAAAAGCCTCATTTATTTGTAGTGGCAATTCTGTGAACTCCTGGGTCCAAGGCATGACATTATCAGAGGCTGTTTCACTTCGCTGTTTCATAGCAGTCCTCCGCAAGGACACAAGGCATTGTGCCGTGTAGCAGGGATGTTTAATCTGAACTTACGATGGCTAGACTCCAAAAATGAAAGTGAAATATTTTTCAATATTTGTTAATATTCCTGCCCAATAAGGATGAAAAGTTCAAATGTTCAAAGGCAGATAATCTTAAGAAACAGAAATTAAAGCCTCACACATCAGTTAAAATGCTTCATTTCTGTCACAGGCTGTTTATTTATGGGCTTTATTTATAATTTATGGCTGTATCAAAAGCCGTTGGGACATTAGTGAAGGCACAGCAAGGCTCCAGATAACGGTCATGACCTGTTTCCTGAAGCTGCCTGGTTAAAAACATACCTGACGGTGGTGGAGAGGCTGAGGATGGCATTTTCCCTTCCCTGCTCACGGAGACAGAGAGCAGCGCCTCCCTTTTCCCATCGTGAAAGGGCCTTAAGATTTTGTAGCTGCTTGCAGCCTTTCCAGTAGCCGATGCAGGCAGAGTGGCTGCAGGTGCAATTTGCAGCAATCACTGCTTGCAAAGGGTGTGCGACACCTCCATCCTCATATCTTTTCCCTTAGGTGACCTGGACTATCATCAGTTCTCCCTTCAGAAACAGCAGCCTCTGTTACTCTTGATAATATTTCAGTCATCTCTGTATCCACACAAAATGTCCAGCAAGCATTTTTTCAGCTGCATTCTTTTGCAGTGCTCTAAAATTGTTTGCGCGACGTTTTTCCAGCAACAGCTAGCAGGGAGATCCCATGGTTCTCACGCCTTTTTGCAGGCAGATGGAAGAAAGATGTATTGCTGAACTCCTGTGCATTACGTTCAGCCACATCAGCTGGAAAAGTTGAGCCACATCTGAGCTAGGTGAGGCTCTCCTGTCTGATATGTGTCACAGAAATCATGTCTTCAGCTGATGCTTTGCCATTGGAGACAAAATGAATAGTATCAAATGTCTCCAGAAAGGACGGTTCTTAAGGAAATTCCATGTTTTCACCCTGTGTGATATGTCTGTCCAAAGATGTCATTTTCTCATACTAAGACCTCATTTTCACATGCCAGACTTGTGAGTGAAGAGACTATTAAAGTGCTTTGTCCTGGGTTCCATCTCTTTTCTTGGCAGGGTGAAGCACTGCTCTCTCTAGGAGAGGAGAACTAGTAGAGAAGGGTCAAGAGACTGTTAGGGGTCTTGTAAAAAGTCTCCATGCTTATCAGTCTTCAGCTGGATCTCCTCAGTGCTCTCCTGGCACCACGTCTCCTGCCTGGATGTAAGCAATCTTAGGAATTTTCTGTTCTTGTGGTTTATGTTGTCCAGGCTTTCAGGACACCATCTGGTCTAGCAACCCGTCAGATCAAGGTTGGTTTTGAAATTAGATGCACCTTCAAAGTTAAATCAGATCACTGCATCCAGCTCTAGAGCCCCCAACATGAGAAGGACATGGACCTGTTGGAGAGAGTCCCTAGGAGGGCCACGAAGATGATCAGAGGGCTGGAACATCTCTCCTATGAGGACAGGCTGAGAGAGTTGGGGTTGTTCTGCCTGGAGAAGAGAAGACTCTGGAGAGACCTTATAGCAGCCTTCCAGTACCTAAAGGGGGCCTACAGGAAAGACGGGGACAAGCATTTTAGCAGGACCTGTTGTGATAGGACAAGGGTAATGGTTTTAAACTAGAAGGAGGTAAATTCAGACTAGATAGAAGGAATTTTTTTTATTATTATGAGGGTGGTGGAACACTGGAACAGGTTGCCCAGAGAGGTGGTAAATGCCCCATCTCTGGAAATACTCAAGGCCGGGTTGGATGGGGCTCTGAGCAACATGATCTGGTTGGAGATGTCCCTGCTCCTTGCAGGGAGATTGGACTAGATGACCTTTAAAGGCCCCTTCCAACCCAAACCATTCTATGATTCTATAATATACAGCAAAATCGTGAGTATCTTCAATGGGGGAGACTCCACAGCTTCTCTGGGCAGCCTGGTCTAGTTCTTAACCAGCCTGCGTGAGAATTTTTTCACCTGATATCCAGTATTATTGCTGTTACACCACCACAGGTCAATATATACGGGCTTTTTGCCACCCCTCTCCTTTCACATCCACAGGTTCAAGGTAATGATGAATGGTTGCCTGTACCTGGGAGTCTCATTTGCTTCATCTCTCTTCTTATTCTTTTATATCTATGTGAGATGACCTGCATTAGTTAAATAAAATAAAAAATAAATAAAAGCTGCATTAGTTAAATAGTCACACTGCTGGCCATAGCTAGTGAGAGTAGGCCAGTGTTATCCAAAGACATGGATGGGATTGTCTGCTAAGAGAATCACAGAATAAGTCAGATCAGGAGGGACCTCAGGGGACTCCGGTCCAACCTCCTGCTCACAGCAGGTCACCTCTGAGGTCAGACCAGGCTGCTCAGGGCATCATCCAGTCCAGTCTTGAAAACCTCCAAAGTCAGAAACTGCACAACTTCACTGGGACACCTTCACCTCTGTCTGATTGTCCTCATGAAGGAAAAGTGTCTCTTTATATCCAGGCTGAAATTGTTGTATTTCAACTTATGTCCTTTGTGTCTTCCTTCCTGCCCAGCCCCACTTTGGAGGGCCCATCTTGGTCTCCTCAATGACCTTCCCACAGGCACTGGGGGCTGCTGCTAGGCCCAGAAGCCATCTTTGCTCCACTTTGAACAAGCTCAGTTCCTCAAGCCTCTCCTCACAGGGCAGGTGCTCCAGCCCCACCATTTCCCATGAACTCAGTAAAGTTCATCAATGTCCTTTTTCTACTTGGGGGGTACAAAACTGTTTACCGTATCTAGCTGTGGTCTAACAAGTGCCAAGTAGACAGATATAACAACTCCCCTTGATCTCTGTCTCTACCGCTGTGCAGTCAGCTGTTGGCTCTTGTTGCTGTCAGGACACATTGCTGGCCCATATCCCATTTGCTGCCCACCAGGACTGCTTGTCTTGTTGCAAAGGGACTTTCCATCCCAGGTGCAGGACTTTGGATTTCTCCTTGGCAAATTTCATGAGATCGCTGTTGGCCCATTCCTCCAGCCAGTCTAGGTCTACCTGAATGGCAGCCCTATCCTTGAGCATAACAACTAGTCTCCCCAGCTTGGTGTCATCTGGAAAATTGATGAGCAAGCCTCCTGTCACCTCCTCCAGAGCATTTGTAAAGGTATTAGACAGACTAGTCCCAGGACAGACCTGTGTAGTGCTCTAGAGCTCCGCCTGAGACAAGGGTCCTGCTGTGCTGCTCCAGTTGGTACTGGGGACAATGCCTTGTGGTGTGTCACCACCCGCTGCTAAGCACGTGTACTCTGCTCTCAGCAGAGTTTCCAGCCTCTTCCCATGCACCTTTCTGCAAAAGCTGCTTCATCTTTGAGTTGCTTCACTTCGGTGTGCACTGCCCCTAGCAGCTATCTAGGCCTCTAGCATGGGTGAAGGGGTGGTTGGTACTTACTCATTGGCAGTCAGCTGGAGACAAGAGCACCTTAAGATGTGAAATAGTGGAGTTCACTAGATGTAAAAGTCTGCCTGGCCACCCTTACCCAGCAGCAGCAGCTGGGACACCCCACACTCACTCAGAGAGTTCCCAGGAATCTCCAAAGAGCCCATAAGGCTGTGAGGATCTCAAAGCAAAGCCCAGAAGCAGCTGAGCAAATTCTTGTCGCTATTGGCTACTCCCATTTCCTGTGCTCTGGGGAGTCCAGAGACCATGGTCTTAGTTGTTTTGTGCATCTGATTTAAATGTTTGTGCATATAGCTGTCATTAACAGCAGCTCGTTACCTGACTTTATGGAGTGTCTACTTGCAGCAAAATGGTAGCCTTTGCTGTGATGTGATGTGATGTGATGTAGGAGAGGACTTAACAGATCAATGTAAAGGTTGGGCATCCCCATCACTCTCCAGAGGTTTGCAACAAGCCACTGTTCAGTACTAGAATATCATCAGATATTGCTTAACCACACACCTGTGAGGTGTGGGCAAATTTTGTTCTTTTGTCTTAGAAAATAATTATTCTGAGTACCCCTATTTTCCATGTCACATATCTTCACCCTGCTGCCTGGCAGGGATCCCCTGGACATGGCACAGAGTCGCCTCATCACTGCCCCCATATCATCTTCCCTGTGAATGCAGGAGCCTCTTCTGTCTCGTGTCCTCTACCCCACAGCAGCTGAGGGCTTTGTTGTTTGGAGAAAGGATCACAAGAAGCCAGGACAGTTTAAGGACACAATGCCATTGAGACCAAGCTTTGAGGGAAGAGGTGGGGATGTGACTGGTTTATAGGGGGAAAGGCTGGGGACCTGACTTTGAACCCGTACCTTCCACATCCAGGCACAGGCGGGCCTGTTGACCACTGATAACCACAACCACTCCTCTCTGCACTGCTCATCCCCCTCACCACCCAGGAACAGCAGCAATGGGCAAAGACGTAAACCATGTCCCTTGCTCACTGCTGGAGATTAAAAAGAAGTCACTTGGAATTTACTTTTTTTTTATACTTTTCAGCATGTGATATGAAAGTGATGTGAATAAGGCTTTTCTTTACTGATAATTCTGAGCTTTCAGTACAGAAAAATACATAATCTCAAGTCAAATATGGAAAATAAAGCCAACATTTTATCTGCAGTCCTCTGCAATTTTAGCTGAGGGAAGATAACGTGCTATAATTCTGAATCATTGATTGAAAACTTGTTCATCACAAAGTATCATCGTTGTGCTCAATTTTTCCACATTCACATTTGTGCTGACATAGCTCCAGTGAAATGTTAATCTTGTCTAATCGCTAGCACAAAGCAGTTAGGAGGCCTGTGGTTTTTTTTGAGTGTATATATTCAGTGCACCAACATAGCTGCATCAGTGGAAAGCCCTAGCAAATTTACTTCTTGATTGGTGTAATTCAGCAGGTTCTTTTTAGAGGTCATAATTAACTACCACCCAGCACACAGACAAAGTTTTGTGAGTCTGCTGCTAGATTGGAGATAAACCAGTTGTTGGCGAAAAGTAGGACTATAATGGAGAAAAGATGATATGGTGTGTAATCGAAATATTACTAGAAAAAAATGCTCTAGAGCTCATATAATAGCTTACTAGACAAAGTCCTGTAGACAGACAATGAAATGTATGTGCCAAAATCAGTTAGGACCTTATGAAAATTTAATCAAAGTTTATGGTAAATAATTCCACCCTAGATAAAGCTACATTTCATTAATTTTTTATTGTTACTCATTTAAATTGAAGTGATTACTGCACAGAACAGAAACTTTGTTGTCATAAATTAATCTAAGCACAGTCCAGGGATCAGTTTGGGGCTTTTTGCTCACAAAGCTCTTTGCTTCATGTTAGGATTCCTGGTCCCGCTCCAAGAAGCAGTATAGCAACTGAACTAATCCTTTCCTGTCTAATCTGTGTATTGCCCTCAGAGCAGGGGCTGGACCTCAGGTCTCTCCACATACAGGCAAGTGCCAAATCCCTGGCTAAAACATTAGATTTTGGATTAGCAAATCCTTCATTCCTTTCTGAAGCACAGAGTAAGTTTAGCTTCCCCCTTGGCTAGCCTGTACCGCAGCAGCTCGGGCACTCTCCATGCCGAGGATGAGGAAGGCTGCAGTCTTCCACATAAACCCTTTTTTCATGCATCACTGATTGTTCTTTCTTCCTCACATGCCTGTGTGAAAACCTGAATGTAGCCAGGTGTGTTTTCTGCATAAATACAACAAAACTTACAAGGACTCAGTTTTCCAGATGGTGGAGTCCATACAAGTTCCTTAGGCTTTTTTGAAACCCAGAAGACATGTTATCTCTGTATGAACAAGATCGTAATCACATTGCTTACATCTGTCCATTCCTATGCTGTCTGTGGACTGACATGCCTAAATTTATGTTTACCTGGAAGAATTCAAAGACTTGACATGTGTGCAGGTGGCATGCGTAGCACGTATGCCTGTGCACAATCTGCAATATTTGCTTTGGCCAAAAGAGTACTGGTTTTGACACCCAGATGGGGGTTGGAGGTTCTGGAAAGTAATTCTAGAAAGCAATTCTAGAAAGCATTCTAGCAAGTCAGAATGCATGAACTGCTCAGCATTTTGTGGTAGAAAGAGTTAATTAAATTCTTGGCAGCGTAAAGAAGGAAATCATTATTAAGGGTGAAAAGGTGGCTTTTACCTTTATGTACAAAATTGGCTAGACTAGCCCTAGGGCAATGTGCAGTTGTGGTATCCTTATATTAAAAAAATAATGAAAAGTTGCTGAGAGTGAAAAAAAAAATAATAACAAAAAAATGTGGAGATTGAAGGAAATATAATTCCTTGGGAGATGTAAAGAGCACTATCAGTTTAGCTTAGCAAAGAAAAGTTCAAGGTGACCTCAAGAGGAAGATTAACCAGGAATGAAAGTGTTCTTTAATTCACTTTATAATTAGGGACAAAGGCATAACAACAAATGATGGTTCAAAGCAAGGCTAGAAAAATTTAAATGAGAGGTAAGGTGCAAGTATGTTTTAGGGAGGTTATAAACTACTGAAGCAAACTACTGAAGAAAATGGTTGGTTTTGCATCTCCTGATGCATCCAAATGCCTTTCAGAAGCTTGCGTAAGTCAAGCACAAATGATCAGACTCAGCACAGAGATAACTGGGTGAAATTAAACGGTCACTGTTTTGGCTGTTTCTAGTGCTGAGGCTCTAGATTTTATCTTTTCACTACATATAGATGATGTGATTTTGTTTTTTAAGTGTAAAGTTTGTCAGTATTCCTGCAAAGCATTCATTGGGCCTGTAAACATAATAAATCAAATGGGTATTGATATGGCAGGTAGAGGTTTGATTAGAAATGCAAAATATCAGAACATCTGTGTGATTAATGAAGAAGCTGAGACACAAGTGATTTCACATTAGTGGGGCAGGTGTTTGGTCTAGGAGAGCAAGTGGAATGTTGTTTCAGAGAGAGTAAAATCGATGACATTGCTGGAGCTCCTCCCAGTACAAAGAGCTGCAGAAGCATACTCCCACTGGTAAAGGTCAGATTGATTCAGTGGCTGTCATCATTTCCTGCAAATAAAACACCTACTTACAAAAAAAATAAATAAACAAGTGCTAAATGTAATGCAGTATGAATGAATGAATACTCCAATGGATATCAATGCCTCAGTTGTCTAGGCAGCAAACCAATTATATTTATGTTTATAAAAATGACTACAAAAGTCTGAGAAATCTTCCCATTTTGCAGTATCTCCCTCCTTGCAGCCTCACCATGTGCTTGGGACTTTTCAACCTGGAGAGGGACAGGCAGAACAGCCCCACAGCAACTGTTCAGTGCTAAATGTCTGAACCAGAGGACACATTTCTGCTTCCAGATATGTGAGTTGGAGGGCATTCTGTCCTTGCCCACATTAAAGCAAGCCCTGGACACGAGACCACCAGGGAACACCTTTGAGTTTCCCCAAAACCTACTCTTTCTGCAACTCAAGCTTCCCTACCAGAAGCATGGCACATCAGCAAAATTGTCCAAACCCAAAATCTGTCCTTTCACCCAAGGACCAGAGAAAACAACAAGCATGGGATGGGACAGGCCACCTTCTGCACGGCCATCCTTGGATGCCACAGCTCCAGGAGCAGGAAATGAAGTTCCGTGTTAATCTTAAATGGAGCTGACAACCTGTCTTCAATGAGAGCTTTAGATCCACTGCTCCTTTGGGAGTGAACTAAATTGTACCATCAAAGGCAGCTATAATTCCATATGCAGGGGTTTATGCTACTCCATTCAGATGAACTTTCCTGGGAATATAAACAGATGAACTCCTATCCATATCTGTGGGAGCAGAACTAGCCTATTTCAGATCTTCTTATATGCACCGACTGAGTGATATCCAGTAGTCTCTTACTACCTTCAGACATTGTCTCATTGCTATTTGTGGCATGTTGATATCATATTGCACCATGGGTATGCCACCCTACCTATTGCCACATTTGCAACATAAAATCTCAGGCAGGGGAATTAATATGCAGGAAGTCCAGGCAGTAGGCTTCCATTGGCATGTAGCACATATTTGTCCTTCTGCCAGTGAAAACCTGTGCACGAGGATTTGACTTCCCCTGGGCTGACAATGAATGTCTCTGTGAATTTGGTTTGGTCCCATCCCTTCCTCAGTGCTGATAAAGGTGAAGAGAAGCAAAAGAAATAAATTAAAACCTTTCTCCTCAAGGGATTTGGTTAACCACATCCACCTGGAACATTCTTACTATCAGGGAGAATAACAAGATGAACAGATTAACTGAGCAGGAAAGTGTTAGCAAATTTCTTCGCTCCTATTCCCCTGAGAGAAAGCGCTTTCTGCACATCCATCATACATTTATATTTCAGCTCCCCTTTTCCTCTTCTTTTCTGAATTTCTCCAGATAACACAACTTAGTTGTCTCCTCTCCTGTTCCTCAAAGTTCTTGATGTTTGATAAATAATCTCAGTTTCTCTCCTTCAAACCAATCTGAGAATCCCCCTCCTTGCCATGACTCCTCTCCAGCAGCACCCCATCTGACCTTTATTTTCACTCCCTTCTTCATATCCCATGAGCCAGTTATTACCCCCATATCTAAGAGGAACATTTCTCACAGTCTTTTGTCATTATTTTGAGAAAGGTTAGGCTGCCTCCCAGCACCAACTCTTTCAACAGCATCTCAGCATCCCAGTGCTTCTCTCACTTCCCTGCATAGTGAACCAGGGGTCCGACAGCTCTGGAAAATGGGCATCTGACCTGCTTGCTGCTTTCTTGAGCCTCAATGGCAAGGTTTGTCTTTGGTATCCCAGGTGAGGGTCTCAGTGTGTCGAAATTCTTCAAAAGAGGGGACATTTGTTCCAATGACACCACCCTTTTTGGGGATGAGGATCTACCCTCAGTCCTGCTGAGTTTCCTCTACAAGTTGTGCTTCCTAAATGTACAGATTTCCTGAAACTGGAACTATGTCAGGGAAAATCTAGAAGGCAGCACTGAAGAAATGTGCCTGTTTGTATCAGACCTGCATTCCCATGATGTCCCGTCCTCTACCAGAACAGGGACATACTACAATCTCATTGCGCTCCATCTTCTTCTTCTCAGCTATTTCAGCTTCTGAGATCCCCTCCAACAGTGCAGCTCTACAGCTACGTTTTAGGAGTGTGGTTTGAATTGTTAAAGCAGCCAGATGAACATCCAGGAACATGCCTCATACTCCTGCCTCTCTCTGCTCTGTCCCTGCCTCTCCCCCTCCATCTGCTGTCAGACAGGGGAAGGCAGTGACCCCTGAGAATCTCCTAATATTTGCAAAATGCTTTGGGAACCCTGAACGAGAGGATCCCTAAATAAAGACACAGGATGATGTCAAGCCAAAGAGGATGAACAGAAAGAATAAAAGCCTGGAAATGGCTTGCTTGGAACTTTGCTTCCCTTCTGAAAGTTCAGGAACACTACAGCATCCCAAAGCACTTCAGGGACACTGTGAGGGAGGAAACCTGAAGCCTCAGATATACAATACTGGGGAAAAAAAAAAAAAAAAAAAAAAGTATTTTCCTTTTTCTCTTGGGTATAAGCAGATGAATGGGACTCTGTGACTGCAAAAAGGTGCAAAACGTGATTTGTGGATCTGTGTCTACTGCTGAAGTAGCAGTGGGATGCTAAAGATTCTGCAAATGCTGCCACAGTATTATTGCACCAATAATTGCCTTTTTCATCTACACGAGGGCTGGAAAAGATTGTTTTCTGCTGAAATCACCATGTGGTATGCAAATATATTTATGTGCTTTGTTTACCATAGGCTTACTAGGTTTAGTCCTGGAGTGACTAATGGGCCTGTTTGTCTGGTTTTAAACTCCCCCAATAAGATCGATACAATCCTGCATCAATGTAACGCAAAGATTAATTCCCCTGAAGCTGGTGGGAGATACACAGGTAGAAAATCAGAACCCAGTCCCTCAAGTTTTTCAAAGGTAAAAGAATAAACCCTTAAGACTTTCACAGCATCCTTACTTAGGGAGACAGGAGGTCTGCACTGTACCCAGCCGCAGGGACCAAGTGTGGTGGGCTGAAGAAGCGCTCACAAAAACTCAGTGAATTAATGCCCAGTGAAGATGTGGGCCGTTGATCTACCGGTAGAGAACAAGGAAAATCTGATTCAGCAAGTAAAACAAATGCACTGTGTGTGCCAAGGAACTCTGTTGGCACATTGGCTCTGCAGAGCCCCCTGGTAGCTCCCAAGCTGGCTCAGTTTGACTGTCCAGTAGCAGGGCCAAATGGGTACGTGGTACTTGGCCCACAGCTCTGGTCTTTTCTACTCTGGAAACTTGAGGCTCTACAGGTCCCAAAGCTGGCAGACCCTGTGCAGTTTTCAGCTCAGCTACCATCTGATCTGCTACTTTGCACACAGGACAAGCTCTGGGACCACAGCTGCACTAATGGGAAGGCCACCAGGCCAAGCCAGCCTTCCTAAGGGGAATTTGACTACACACATTTGCCTTCATCTCTCAGAGCTCAGGGCGACATGGTGCACAGCATTGTAATCACCAGGGTTCATATGGAGTCGAGCTGCAGTTGAGCCCTTGCATCAGCCAGGCGACAGCCCAAAGGCTGAGACAGCTTAATCCAGGACTTGCTGGAGGAGGAGGCAAAGGGGGAGGATAAAGACTTCATCAGAAGCATTTGGGCTCCCTACACAAGCAGCTTTTGCTAACAATACTTTTAATTCTCCTAAGAGACGAAGGCCTTCTCCTCATAGCCCTATATGAACATACAGCAAAGTGTAAATTTTATAAGCAACTGAAAAACAATTCTTATAACAGAAAAAGTCTGGCAGCTTTATCAACAGCTGCTCCTGTGCCCAGCGCAGTGAACGCACACAGCCTGCCATGGTAGGGACACTACAGTGCTTTGTGAATTAGGAACAGAATTTCCCAGAAGCATTCAACCATGTAGGTATACAGCATGCAGAAAAGGTTAGGAGTATTAGTTAGGAGTATGAGCACGCGTCTCACAATACGTAGAATAGATGGGTTGAGTACAGCATTCACTGAGAATAAGAGCTGTTGATATCCTTCCAAAATCTGAGCCAGATTTTGGCAAAAATTATGGATCCAGTGGGATATCAGCATGAATTGTGGGTTTCCTTCAGCTTCTGGAATATGTGGATGATTTTTTTTAAAGTACAGTTTAAAAATTCCCTGAAATGGATTCAAGGCGCTTCAGAAGTCTCAAGTCAGTGTAGCAGGGATCACTGAAGCTTTCCTAGGCTCTATCAGTATTAGCAACATGAGGACTCCGAGGGGATTTCTCCTGTCACATTTCTAGATAAAACTGGAAATTCCTGCATGGTATTAATTGCTCAGAACAAATGCAGGTTGGGATGAGTATGAGCTTCATAAGTGGTGGCCATTGCTAGACTTTAGAAAGAACACTGGTTTACCTATTGTATGAAATTAATAATGTCAAGTTTAGACCTCTTCTCCTTAATTATGCAAATTATCTATAATCTGTGACAATGGACTAGATCTCCAACTAAGCAGTCTTCCTTGACTTTATTAGGAAGAGTTGGGGAGGAAGGCTACTTGTATAAGGGACTGGAGGATCTAGCAGATAGGAGTAGATGAGGTGGCAGCAAATGATTCTTAGTAGAAAGGACCAGGAAACAAAGAGGAATCAGTAGTTTGAATGTTGGACCCCATGAAATACAAGAGTGAGTGGAGCCAAGTGCAATAGTAAGGGTCTAGGCTGTAAAATAACTCAGTTACTGGAGGCAGCAAATGAAAAAAAGTGTGTCTACAAGTGAAGGTAAGAAAAGGGAGGAATAAGATTCTTTCAGCAAAACACTTGCTTTGAGAGGTATGATGATCGGGCAGACGGACAGTGGAAATATCTCAGTGCCAATTAGGTTGAATGTCAATTGGAAAAGACTTTTTGAGCGCATTAAAGACCGTTAATTTTTGAAGTTGCAGTAGGAAAACTACACAGGAGGTGGACAGTAATTAATGTAAATTGCAAGGAAAAGCCCAGGAAATCAAAAGTTAACAGCCTCCACAATGAAACAAAATGAGTTAATCATAATTATCATGATTATAATGTGTATCAAGGGAATTAATAATCATTAGTTAATTGTCATCAGTGCCATCCAAACTTTCTCCTAGTGCCTTTGCATGTTTTCTGTGTCTTATTTCGTCTCATTAATTTAAAGAGATGCTGTCAACTTGAAATCTCAGCTCTTTTGAAAAATAAATTAAAAGCTATTGCTCTTCCCCTTCTGCCAGTTATGACTTTGCAGTTATGTACTGCTACTTTAAAAATGTTTTTTCTTCCTCACTTACAAAAGCTGCAAAAGGAAAACAAACTACTGTAGAACAGTGACAGTCATTAAAAAATATGCCTCCAAAAATTCAAAGTAAACGAACTGAAAAACCTATTTCTTTCTGGTCTCTTCCAGGACTTAAAATCCAGAGACCCCAAATGAACACGGTACCTGATCAGAGATGTTCTTTCAGATAAATGTCATGCAGAGTTACAGACAAGAATCAAAGCTTCAGCTATGTCTCTCTCATGTTTCTTAAGAGAGCTGCACTCCACAGGAAAAGTTATCTGAGTTTCTTATCAGTGGGGAATAGACCTTGGTTAAATGCAGAGATTGCTGTAGCAGACTCCTTGTGTTGAATTTAAAGTGAAAATTGAACCTTCCTTAAGATTATGTTATGATTCTAGGGAATGCAGCTACCAACGATCTTTGAACCATTGTTATTTCTCCTTTTAGAGGTGGGATGGGCCCATTACGTTCAAGTCATATGTAATTTGACTGACGCTCTACAATACTCACGCTGTTCTTTGTGTTTGTCATCCTTTACACCTGGTCACATTTTTCATTATTTATATTGTTACAATGTCCTTTTTATATATGTATTTTATTGCCTTGTGGAGACAAAATTAACTTTTTTAAAGCTTTATTCAATTTTCTAAGACCATTCTGCAGTGGAGGAATAGTTGTGTGTAAGCGCACACTCCAAGGTGCCAAGGTTAAAAAAAAAAAACAAAAAACAGTATTCTCCTAGGGAAACTGGCTGCCCGTGGACTGGGTAGGTATACCCTTCTTTGGATAAAGAACTGGGTAGGGAGCCGTGCCCAGTGGGTAGTAGTTAATGGAGTCAAGTCCAGCTGGCAGCCTGTTACAAGTGGTATCCCCCAGGGGTCGGTACTTGGGCCCATCTTGTTCAATATCTTTATTGATGACCTAGACGAGGGGATTGAGTGTACCCTCAGTAAGTTTCCAGATGACACCAAGTTGGGTGGTGGTGTTGATCTGCCTGAGGGTAGGGAGGCCCTTCAGAGGGATCTGGATAGGCTGGATCGCTGGGCTGAGCTGAATGGGATGAGGTTCAACAAGGCCAAGTGTCGGGTCCTGCACTTTGGCCACAATAACCCCATGCAGCACTATAGGCTCGGAGCTGAGTGGCTGGAGGACTGTGAAGAGGAAAGGGACCTGGGGGTCTTGGTTGATGCTCGGCTGAACATGAGCCGACAGTGTGCCCAGGTGGCCAAGAGGGCCAACGGCATCCTGGCCTGCATTAGAAATAGTGTGGCCAGCAGGAGCAGGGAGGTAATCATCCCCCTGTATTCGGCGCTGGTGAGGCCGCACCTCGAGTATTGTGTTCAGTTTTGGGCCCCTCACTACAAGAAAGACATTGAAGCCCTGGAACGTGTCCAGAGAAGGGCAACAAAGCTGGTGAGGGGTCTGGAGCACAAGTCTTATGAGGAGCGGCTGAGAGAGTTGGAATTGTTTAGTCTGGAGAAGAGGAGGCTCAGGGGAGATCTCATTGCACTCTATAGCTTCCTGAAGGCAGGTTGTGATGAGCAGGGGTTTGGCCTCTTCTCCCAGGCAACAAGCAAGACCCGAGGAAATGGCCACAAGTTGTACCAGAGGAGGTTTAGATTGGACGTGAGGAAAAACTTTTTCTCCCAAAGAGTGGTCAGGAACTGGAATGGCCTGCCCAGGGAGGTGGTGGAGTCGCCGTCCCTGGCAGTGTTCAAGAGGCGGCTTGATGAGAAGCTACAAGATATGGTTTAGTAGCTGTGGCAGCAATGGTAGTGGGAAGACGGTTGGACTAGATGATCTTATAGGTCCCATCCAACCATGTGATTCTATGATTCTATGATTCTATGAAACAAATTCAACCTGCATACTGCATTAAATCTTTATAAAGACTATCAAAAGTATTATAAGACTTGAGCCTAGCAGTTGTATCCTTTTATTAAATGAGTGAGCTACCAGGCTTCGAAAAATTATATTGGTCTGTCTAGTAAAAGATATTTATTTTACCCATATTGTAGTTTTTTATTTTGAAGCTATGGGTAGCTGCTAATGCTGTCAGGCCTGAAATGAGCACTGGCATGGTGATGCTAGGATGCTCAATCTGTCTATCCACGTCTGTCCCCTAGCTGGTCAGCAAAAGCATTTGCCTGCTCCCACCTGGCCCCACAGCTGCGGACGCAGCCCGAACCTCATGGCATGGTCAGGACAGTGGGTTTGAGTGACTGTCCTGCTTCAGCTGCTATCAGTAAACACAAGGCTACCTGGCACATCCCCCAGACAGCATCCATCATGGTATTTGCACATCTTGTCATCCCATCCTAGTTCTTGGCCCTCCTTTTGCTGCTTGTACCTCCCTTCCTAGATCCCAGCCTCCTCACAGTTACACAATCCGTTCCTGAAGCCCTCTCTCCCCTTGGCACCAGTTTTTCCACATCCATACCCAAATTTGGTATTTTTGGTTAATTTACCTGGATAATCTTGGCCTTTCATGGCATTCTCTACATCTTTAATAAAACGTTTTGAAGGCTTCTTAATGATGTTGGATCTGGAATTAAGGATTTATTTGGTGTCATATATTAACAGAGCCACAGGGACTCCTCAGGTCTGGATCTGCTTCTTCCATGAAAGCACAGAGGGGTAATGTTGGGGCATGAGAGGCAGAAACAAGAAAGCCATAACAGGAAAGAACAGAATCAAAAAGTATCTCTGCAGGATGGTTTGGAAGGTGGGACAACAGCTGAAGATGCTTGGTAGCCTTTGGGAAGAGATCGTCAATCCCACATCCAGAACTGGAGCTGAAAGAGGTTGGGTGGAGTGGCTGACTTGCTCCATCCTAGGCCATCTCCTGTCTGCTTGCCTGGACCATCTGGCATGAATACCTGCAGGCTAAGGCCCAAGGACCCACAGGGGCAGTGCAGCCCTTTCATCAGAGGTGCCACGCTTCCCACAACCAGCGTCTGCCAGGGGCTGCGACACAACATGGTTTTCTATACCACACTTTGAGTGCTAGAGTAAGTGAGAAGACTTAGAAGCCACTCACATTCTGATAGTCAAAAGGCCAGGGACACCACAACCATATACACATGAAGGGTTAGCCACGAGCAGAGCTTCCTTCCTTCAAGAACCTCTCTGATTCCCCTCCATGACCAAGATTTTCCTCTCCCTTGGTGATAAACTGACTTACTTGACAGATGCTGGTGATTTCTCGAGTCCTGCTTGCATCCAGCTTCCTGAATGGCTGTGTCCTGAGCCACACTTTGTAACCCGTACACAGATACCTAGGCTGGTTCCCTGGAGGAGAGATGTGAGTGGGACACAACAAGAGACACTGGTAAGTCTCCCCAAGTCTGGGCTCATCTCCAGTGATTTCTACAGATCTGTAACAGCTCTATGTTAGGCTGCAGGAAAAAAAAAGCTCTAATGAGTGCAGACAGATGTCCCACAGCACAGCTGTGCCTTTTCTCCCTTCACCTGCAGAGCTGCATGAAGCCCTGCCTCAGAGCTAGGCTTTGTGCGTCTTACCAGCTGTTCTGTTCTGGGCTGCTTTTGAGGCAAGGCAAAGAGCAGTGAAAGGTCCAGGAGCCATCTGCTGGTTTAGTGCATCCCAGAGACAAGGTCAGGGATGAGTTCATCTAAATGTGGATGCAATGCACTAACAGGAGAAGAAACAACATCACTGTTCAGATACACCAAAACCACTTGTCAGGACCCATGAGAATCATCCTGATCTTTCTTTTGTGAGGGTTACAAAGAAGATCAAATGTTCTGAAGCTTTCATGGCTTCTAGCACAGCTGCAGTTTGTATGTCGAGTATTGAATCGGTGCTGCCCTTGGGACTATGACAAGATGTCTGTGAGCATTGCAGGAGGAATATGTCCTGCAAACCACTGAGGCAGCAGATTACAGTATGCCTGCAATCTGTAAAGCATCTGAGAGACTGAAAATAGAGCCCCCAACATAAGAAGGATGTGGACCTCTTGGAGAAAGTCCAGAGAAGGGCCATAAAGACAATCAGAGGGCTGGAGCACCTCTCCTATGAGGACAGGCTGAGAGAGTTGGGGCTGTTCAGCCTGGAGAAGAGAAGGCTCTGGGCAGACCTCGTAGCGGTCTCCCAGTACCTAAAGGGAGCCTACAGAAAACACAGGAAGAAACTATTTAGTAGGACCTGTTGTGATAGGACGAGGAGTAATGGTTTTAGAATAGAGGGAGGTAGATTTAGATTAGATATTAGGAAGAAGTCCTTTACAATGAGGGTGGCAGAACACTGGAACAGGTTGCCCAGAGAGGTGGTGGATGCCCCATCCCTGGAAACATTCAAGGTCAGGTAGGACGGGGCCCTGAGCAACCTGATCTGGTTGGAGATGTCCCTGGTCCTTGCAGGGGGTTGGACTAGATGACCTTTGAAGGTCCCTTCCAACCCAAGCTATTCCACCATTCTATTATTCTATATATTCTTTAAAACCACTTCCTCCACTGATTATGAAGATCTATAATAATAAAAAGCACCACCACCAACAAGTCCAGGGGTCACAGAGACATACTAAAGAGGTACATTTCTGAGATCAGATATGGTGGAACCATCTACAGTTTATATGAAAGAATACGTGTAAGAGAGAGAAAGTAAGCAGAGGTTATGTAAGTGCAAATACACCATGTGTATACTCTACCTTCTGAAAAGGAGTGTCCAGAACTTCAGTATGTGCCAAACTTGTGTCTCAGTGAAAATCTTTGTCACTAAGCTTCACAGTACTGAGATTCTCTTGGAAGGACCCTGGGCTGCCTCATCAGCCCAAGCTGGCCTTGTGGTACAGCTGCAAAGGAACTGGGATACTTGCAAGGAATTAGGCAAAGCACAGAGTGTAGGATCCAACCAAATAGGACTACATCTGCCCCACAGAGAGCTTAAAGATTTCCTTTGGATGTACCAGCTGGTTACCCTAACCTCAGTCTGAAATAGCATGGAAGGTCTACAGCCCCATGCTGAGCCCAGCCCTCGGGCCATTCTTGGGCTAGCAGTAGCCATTTGGAGAGGAGCAGCATTCCCATCTCACCCCCAATTCCCAGCTCCATCTGAAGCATCTAGGCCTCCAATTCACTGGTGTCTTCTAAACAACACCCTGAGACTCAAGGGCTTTTGCGTTTCTGAAGCCCTCGTACTCAAGAAAGATGCTCTTCATCTCTGTGACTGGGAGGAGCAGATGGCTGTAGTCTCGCTCATGACTGTCACTTCCACTTATGTGCCATGGGAGAACGGCTGCTAGCCAGCGAGCGCTGGGCTGCAAAGCTGGAATTTCTCTCAGGTTTGTTAAGTAGCTGCCATAACCCGCTGTGTTTCTGGAAGAATTAAACATTTACACGAGTTTGTTTTGTAAACTGACAGCTTAAAAAGGGACAAGATTTGATTCAGCTGTGAGGGTAGCCCCAAGGGCTGGATGTTTATCGGAGCTGCTCTTGGAAGTGTTGTGTCAAACTCTGCTCCCAGGGTCACTCCAGGCAGCATGGGATCCCGCCACACACCTGTCACAGGAAACAATGATATGGGTAAACCTCCTGGCTGTCTGAGGAGCCACTGTCCATTCTCAACATTTTATCCCAACTACTGGTTTCTTCATCTGCACCTGCAGACTTCCTCAAAATTTCTGTGGAAGAGAGGATTGCACTACGAAGGGGTAAAGCCTTTCAGAGAAAACAGGAATTATCTTAGTTTTCCAAATGAGAACATCTTCCCTGTTCTCAAAATTGTTTTCCAGTGTTACCCATCTCTAGGTTTTTGAGTTCTGGTCACCATTAGAAAATGAAGGGACAAAAAGCTGCAGCAATAGCATTTTTGTCTACTGTTTCTACTCCATCCAACAGTGGCAATCCAAGGAAGGGAGGATCCTGGGGAGAGCTTGTTCTCACAAGCTTTCTAATGTTGTGAAGCCTGAGTTCTGCAAACTGAACTGAGGATATTGGGGAGTTTTGTGAGCCTACATATTGAAACTTAATTTTGTCCATTGGTGTCCTCAAAAATGACTTGCTTGGTCTAAGTCTGTGTTGTGCTTCTGATTTACCAGCTCCCCGAAGTGACTCTATCTTTGTTTCCGTCTCCAGCTGAACACTATTCACATGAAAGTCGAACTGCTGAATTTAATCTCAGCAGGTATCAACTTTCAAAAACAGGGACCCTTGGGAAACAGGTTTTTAATTAAAAAATAACTTAGCACTTTCTTCAGCTTTCCCAAGGACATTTTGCTTCTGGAGGACTCACCATCCCTGTTCCCTGCATTGTGTAACAAGGCTCTGTCCAGGAAGAATTAAATATGCATTAAAAGCAGAGCCTGTAGCCTTTCTGTGTGGTCAAACCAGCACCACGACCTGTTGGCTATAGGAAACGCAGGATGGGAAGCGCCTTTCAGATTCATTTGTCTCAGTCCCTTGATATCACATGCCACCACATTACATAATCCCCTTCTTAAAAATACTGAATTGCATCTTAATAATAACTTTCTTTTTTTTTTGGTCTCATTGTTCCTGTTGAAAAGCTGCTGCCAGGACATCACTCTTATGGGTGGAAACAGTTTAATTTTCCGCTGAAATCTATTCATGGCCATGCTCATTTGCTCTTCTGCTAGCACTGCCCTGCAGTTTTTCTCTTGGTAGACGTGTACCCCCTGATGTTACGTATAAATCGAAACCATTTCTCATCTCAGTCTTTATTTTTCTGAGTTAAACAAGCCAAATTCTTCCTTCATCTCTTGTATGATCATTTCTCTTTTTCCCACTTTTCTTAAGTGTATAACCTGGACTTAGGCCAGGCTGAATTTATTTTTCTTGAACATGAAAACCAATATGCACATAGGAAACAAAGTGCATATGGCTTTTACACTGCTGCAACTACTTGCCATTGGTAATTGTACTGTATTGCCCTCCCGGACAAGGATTTAGCACTATAAAGGTGATCTTGTACAGGAATAGCATCTGTTACACCAACACAATTGTGTTCCTGGTGAGGAGACTAACAGTGCCACACGTCTGGTTTTACCTTGTCCTGGTTCTGGCTAGGATAGAGTTAATATTTACCTGAGCTGGGTGGAGAACTGAAGCTGGTAGCCCCTGTGGCTGGGATAGTTAACTAATTAGCTAACAGCTGGGGTTCATTTACCCAAATTAGCCAAAGGGCTTTTCCATCCCATCTGACATCATGCTCAGTATATAAGTGAGGAGGGTGCTGAAGGGAGTCTCCCTGCTGCTTGGAAGAAACTAGGTGTGGAGATCTGTTGTAAGCTATTATATTGTATTTGTATTCCATCACTGTTTTGTTTTCTTCTGTCATTACTGTTAAATTTACTTTTTGTTCAATCTCAACCCACGTGTTTGGTTGGTTTTTTTTCCCCTCCTGGTTTTCTTTGGTTTACCAAATCTCCTCCTATTCTCTTGGAGAGTGGGGGGAGTGAGGGAGAGACTGCGTAGTCTGGTCCCCATTGGGGCTGAACTACGACAACCTTTATTTCTTTGCTGTCAGAGTCTACGGTAGAGACACTATGCACCAGGTCCACCTGTCCAGGTTTTCAAAAGCCAAAGGGGTTCCAGTGTCTGGGGGTCTTACCTATTGGGCCCTTGGGGAAAAGCACATTTATCTGGAGAGAGATCTTGAAGATAAGCCATATGATTTCTTCTGAGGAAGGAAGTTACTCAGAACAAAGCCTGGAAACCAGTGTAAATGATGTGTTTAACTTTGGAGGAGCTGGCCAGATGTGTTCCGCCTGCAGGGATGGAAAAGACAGCAATTTGAGCAGAAGCTTGAATTTGCTCTCTTCTGTGGTCTGCCTTTATGTTTTTAAGACAGTGGTATGTAACTTATTTTTTCAATATGTATTTTCCTGACCAACCTAAGAGCATGGAGGAAGTTTTATTTCTGATGTAGGCAGCAGGGCTAAGTATTGCTGCTGCAGGCAGCTATAAAGAAATATTTTGGTTTTATACTTTGCTGTATGGTTAGATGATATGGAAAGAGAATAGTAATATTTCACATGTGGTTGAGATACCCCTTTCCCATCACCACTGTCTCCATCAAACCATTGCTGCCTATACTGACGTACTTCTCTGTTCCTGGTGGCCTTTCGAATTATAATCTGCTGTGTTCATTAGGAGTCCATTAAAATCTATGGACCATTAAAGCCTGCCCGGTAAATCTGGCAGCAGTTGACAGATTAAATTCAAGGTCCAGCCAAACATATTAGAAACAGTTTCTTGCTGACCACAGCCACTCCAGCTGAGAGCTGGGTCTGAAAATGAAATACTGTAATCTCTCTGGCTGTCAGCTAGCCTGCTGTTATTTGTGCTAAGGCTTCCCCTGGTGTGACGATAGCTGTATTTACAGTGGTTATTTATTCAGCACAATATTATGTTTAGCTGTTAATCATACCGTGAAATACTCTGTTTCATTTGGTTAAGTGGAAGGGAACACTGTGTATAAAGCACAACATTCCGTTCATCTTTTCTTCTCCAACTTGAATTGCCTGGTCTCGATATAATAACATTAAGTTTTAGAGTTTTAAACAATTTCCTCATACTGAGGTCTCTTCTTACAAAAAAGGCAAATGCAAATAAAATTTCCTACTGTTTGCTATGTATACCCCACATAACCCTGCATACATGTACACTTGTACCTCTTCTCGTGGGCGTAGTTCTCATGACACGAGCAGGACTGTTCCCAGCGGTTAAGTTGTGCACCTTCAGAAGCATTCATAAGATCTCAGCCACAGAAAACTGCTACTGTGTCATTTTCAGGTTTTATTAATGACACTTTACTCTTATGAACTAAGCTCCCTGGGTATAAGTAGAATTTCTTACATCCTCACAAATGCAATTCATGCTGTCTAAAAGTAAAGCATCCAGTTCAAGTGAGTTGACTAGAGTTTCCAGAAGTCAGAGACGAGAGTGAAGCTCACTTAAACAGCACACTGTTCTGGGGTTTGGAGCAAAAGCTCCTTCCGGAAATGCTATATGGCTTGGTCTACGTAGCTAGCATTTTGAGGGTGAAAGCAAGTGGAAGGAATTCCTGCCTGTCTTACAGATGAGTATTATTTCAGAAAATAACAGCCTGCTACACAAGACAAAATAATAACACTGCAGAGGGCTTGTTTCATTGTTACAGGACAAACTAACTCTTCAATAGATTTTTTTAAAATTTTATTTTACATAAGCCTATTTTTGTTCTCTTAGCACTGGAAAAAATGACTGGATAGGGATAGAGTCATAATATTTTTTCAATTTTAACCCAGAACTACTTATTCAACCAAAAAAGAATTACTTCAAACTGATTTTCATACATTTCACTGAAAAGTAACACATATAAAAGTATGGGATAGAATAGAGATAAATATGAATAAGTAGCAGCACAGTAGAGTCATAGAATATCTTACAGTGTGACCAGAAGTAATATTTGATCATTTCCAAAAAGCTATTTCTTAAATTAATCACACAAGCTTTTGGGTACAAAATCTTGTGGCTATTTGGCAAAGATGTAGGTATAGCCTTATTTTATTACTCAGAACTTACCTAAAGTAATTAAAAAAGACTATAAAATCAACTATCTGAACTCACGTTCAGTTAGATGGGAGCAAACAGACGAAATTGATGGTCATTTTTTCCAAGTAATTTGCAGACTGGAACTAATTGATACAAAAATGATTACAAGAAATACCCTGTAGTATTAACCTCTAGCTTAGATTTGTTCAGGAGGGTAATAAGGTATCATTAGCTTCAGATAAGTTAACTGCTATTGTAATTTTTCCAGTGACACAAATAGAGCACCTTTTCTCAGTTTAATCATCTTCATTCCAATCTTTTACTCACACCCACCAGTGGGTCTTGATTGAGCAATGTGTATTTTGCGTCTAACAAGAGCTATTTAATAAAGCACTCATTAGTGTGCAGCTGCCGGCTGTTGTTCAAAGTCTGCACCCTGAGGTATGGCAAAGGCCCTCCTCTGTCTTTGGCTTCCGCAGGATGTACAGATGTTCCATTATATTGATGATTGATCTGTAAAAGGGATGGCATTTCACTTGCAGTGCTTATAATATCCTGACCAGTCAATCAAATCTCTGTCATTTGGGTTTGTGATGGTTTGTGCATTGAGCCACATATATTTCAATATGTTCTCCAACATAGTTTGTTCCAAGAGAAACTGCATGATTTTATTAGATTTTTTTTTTTTCTTCCTCGAAGTGTATGAGGAGCTCCACTTGACATTTGCATTTTGTTTTTTCAGTGTGAGTTGTAAATTAGTCCCAGATGCCTTGCAGTTTGGGCATGGAGACTCATGAACTTCTGTAAATCTTTTGATGTTCTCTGTCTGTGATTAAAAGACTATAATAAATCTACCCACAAAGATGTTAAAAAGCTGAAGCTGCAACAGCTTCTTAAGAACAGTCTAATCATCTCTCTAAAAATACGGGCTTGCATCAAACAGACAAACATTTCTTTGCTATAGTTTCATAGATTATCAGATTTTACACAGGGATCTCTACACGGTGGTGTACAATGGAGATGGAAGAGAAAATGCTTTTTCACACAAGCTGGAATTAATTGCAGTATAGGAATGTTGTGGTCAAAACTGAGCAAACTTTCAAGCACTGTTGAATGGGTATCAGACATACCTGGGTGTAATGACGATTAATGATAATTTGGGAAATTATTTTTAACTCCACATCTAGCTTCAGAAGCCTAAATAACATCTTCCTTATGATCTTCTTCTGAAATAACTTCAAAACAACATAACAGGCCAGAGGACAACCCAGGGAACTACAAGCCAGTCAGACTCCTTTTGGTCCTTGGAAAGGTCATGGAGTGAGTCCTATCAGAGCACATTTCTGGGTATAGGCAGGAGAAGAATCAGCATGGATTTAGCAAGGGTCAGTCATGCTTGGCCAACCTGATTGCCTCCTGTGATAAAATGACTGTGTCACAGGATGAGGGGAGAGCAGTAGATGTCATCTTTGTTGAGTTTAGCAAGACTTTTAAGGTTCTTTCCCATACTATTTTTGTATCCAAGATGGGATGCTATGGTAGGGATGGGAAAAAGTCGGATGATTTATAATCTGGATGGCTGGTTGGGCTTAGAGTGTAATGGGTAATAACTCATTTATTTACCTAGAGACTGGCAACAAGGGGAACACCATAGTGGTCTGTCCTGGGACCTTTCCCAGGGACCTGTTTAAAATCTTTACCAATGGGTGGGAGCAGGCAACTGCAGGTTTGCAATGATGTAAAATTGAGCCATCCCTTGATATGTGGAAGGGCAGGGCTGCCATCCCAAGGGACCTGGAGGAATGGGCTGACAGGGTCATCATGAAATTCAGCAATGACAAATGCAAAGTCCTTCACCTGGATGGAAGGACCCTTTGCAACAATACAGGCTCAAGACTGCCCTAGGAGCAGCTCTGTGGGAAAGGCCCTGGACATCCTGGTGGGCAGCGAGCAGGACACAGGTCAGCAGCAAGTCCCAGCAATGACGACAGCCAATGGAAGTCTGAGCTGTATGAACAGGGGCAGAAATAGACATCAAGGGAGGTCGCTATTCCTTTCTATCCCATGCTCGTTAGACCACATCTAGATACTGCATCCAGTTTTGTCTCCATCCCACAGAAAAAAAAGACATTGATAAATGAGTTTAAGTAAGGCCCCCAAGATGATGGGGAGTCTGGGCTTGTTCAGCCTGGAGCAGAGACACCTTAGGGGGCACCTAACAGCAGCCCCCAGTGCCTATGAAGTGGTCCTCAACGAGATGGAGATGGGTTTTTCACAGTCACGGAGGGAGGGAGAGAGGGTGAGAAACAAAAAGGAGAAGTTGAAATAGGAGAAGTTCAGCTTGGCTATAAGTAGATACCTTTTCCCCATGAGGACAGTCAGACAGATGTGTAGGCTGTGCAGTCTTTGGAGGTTTTCAAGCCCCCACTGGATGAAGCCCTGAGCAGCCTGGTCTGACCTCAGAGCTGACCTGCTGTGAGCAGAAGGCTGGAGCAGAGGCCTCCTGAGGTCCCTTTCAGTCTGAGCTCTCCTGTGACTTCACGCTGCTCTTCTTTTGAGACAGAGCCTCGACCAATGTAGCTCCCGAACTGGTCTGTCAGTCTTTTCAGGCAGACCGCCCTGCATTGCCCTGACCATGATCTTGGGATGTGGATAAGCTTTGACTGTTTCATTTCTGTGGCTCCGCTTTTTTCATGTTATGTAAAGCCAAAGCCAAAAAAAGAAACATTGTCAGACAAAGGACAGAAGGGCCATTGGGGAAAATGAACAACCCCAAAGTCATTCAGATGAGCTGCCAGGAACGGGCTGGGGTGGCAAGAGGAATACCTGTTCCCCATGGCCAGGCAAATGTCCCCATGGCACGTGCTCTCTGCGTTGGGCAGGTTCTCTAAAGCCAGACTCCCCCTGCCCCTGGGTGCTGAGTTTTCATGGGAAATGTTCCTGAGGACATGGTTTAGACTCAGGTCACTATGAGTATTTCACAGTCCTCCCTGATACTTCCTTTCAAGTGATACTATCACATTCAGCTGACAGGAAATCCTCACTTAAAGCAAATATTAGAAAGCTCCCGAGAAATTAATCTAATTTAGCTACTTTGGGGCTTTCCTTTTTTTCCTGTACATCCATCAAGTACTAACTGAAAAAGATCCCATCACCTCCATCAGTTGAGGACGGAGTTCCCCATACCACATCGAGAGCTCTGTAAGGAGCAATTCCGGTTGTTCAGCTGTTATTTAATGTTTTCATTCTTTTGGTGAATGTAAAATATCACATACTCCATTTTCAAGGACCTTTTTTTATTATGAAGGCTCAAATCCTCGCTAAAATCAAAAGGCCCTCAGCACGCTCAGGGGCTTAGAAGGATAAAAGCATATTGTAGCTTCTTTTTTTTTTTTTGACCCACGTATTATGACAGCGCTGTGCAAAGAAGTTCCCAGTGCGCTGCCTAGCCTGTCCTCTGCTTCCTCTGACTTTAGATAGTACCTCTTATTTCAATTAGGTGGGAGGTTGATGACCATCCATGCTCCTCTTCCTTCACCATTCTCCCTCTTCTATATATACATCTTTCTGCAGCAACAGCCTCTCAGAAAATGCGATATGTGTGAATTTATCCCTGTTCTGCCACCCTCTGTGATCACATTGACGTTGGGATGGTTGTGCTGGAGCGATGCTGAAACAGGGCTGACTTTGCCAGCATGCTGGCAGTGAAGTGCAGAGTGGCTGTGTCACCCCTCAGCAGATCAATCGGGTCATCCACTTGCACAAAACCTGATTAAGTGAATTGAAAACCTCACAGAGACCAAGATACTTACTTGTGTAAATATTTGCCAGTTACGGTCTTTAGTCAAGAAGTAAAGGCAAGAAGCCTCAAGGCACAACTTAGGAAATTTAAGCTATACAGATTCTGAAAATGCCCTGGCTCTTTGGGAGCTTTGTTCTGATTCAACACCTTCTGTTTTGTATTTCACGTAAGAAGTGATAGCAGTTTTGCACACTTGTTTGGTAAAGAAATCTTGATTTTCATTTGACTTGTTTGCTGCAATATTTTTCTTCTGAGTGTCATATAATTTCCCACCAGCTTCTTTTCTGTTCATATCTAGTTCTTCCCATCTTTCTGAAGAGGATTTGTCCCCTACTCTTTTTACCAGAACCTTTTTATAATTTTCTTTGCTTATAGTTGGAATCTCTCAAATTTCTTCTGGTTTATCAGTAACCTCCTGTAGTCAAGTGCTTAGGACTGCAAACAGCTATCCAGACACAATCTTTCCTGAAGATATATAAAAAAGAATAATTACTTCTCTGGCTTTATAAATGATACCCCATAGTATAATATGCCGAAAGACTTCATCTTGTGCAGCAGAAATCACAGTGCATACTCATATTTAGCATGTTTAATTTGTTATCTACTATAAACTCCAAAATTAATAAGTTATTAGTATCTTTGGAGCTCCCTGAACCCTCTGGGGACTTTTTCCTTTACTTACAAGCATCAGCCTCATTAATGCCATTATAATTTATTCATCACTCTCTAATGTTCTGTTAAATTCCTCTCTACTTTCAAAGTTAGAATTAAATATGTCTGTGAACCATGTTCATTTCTGACTGAGTAGAGGCCCTCCGGGAACTGATGAATTCGACATTTAACTGGGGAATGACAGTGAGTTCCTTGCAGCAAGCTCAGTTATCAGTTAAATTATGAATTTCGGAGGGTGGAAATAATTGGCTGTTTTTCTTTAGCAGGATCTTTCACCACTGATGTCAAAGGGTGTTGTGTGTCTGATGTCAGTGAACTGATACCAGGAAGTCATGTTATCTTTTCATTTAGAAATGAACCTTATTCATGGTATAGCAGGAGATGCAGTAGGTCCCATGTTGTTTGGAGTCATTAAAGCTGCTCTGGCTGGTAATACAACAGACATGTTATTGTTTAACCACAACTTCTTAGGCTGGACGGGAAATGTCCATTGACTCTCCAGTTTCTCTGGTAAGAAAGAGGAGAGGACATTATAATTAATTTATGGTTAAATTCTACCGTGTGCTGAAGTCAGTAGCTCTGCCTGTCAAGGGTCAGGGAAAAGCAGCAGAGACCCTGTAGAAGCCCATCTGACTACAGCTTGGATTTCATGGCTGAACTTCACAGGGACCAATTAATCCCTCTTTTTCCCTTGTGTCTAGAGACCACATTCAGCAGGCACCTCCAATGGTGAGGAGATGTTGGGAAGGATGAAATATGGGAAGAGCCTTGCTGGGATCCCCCTATGATCCATCTACAACTGCTGGAGAGTGAGCTGCCGCAACGTCAGGGGCTGCCAGCACGTGCCGCTGTGGGGCAGTGGCAGGTTGCAGTGCCCCGGAGGAACGGGTTTCTCCTCCAGACACAAGGACATGCCACTCCGCGGAAAGTGGAAAGACGAGATGTCTGCCATGTCTAGGCATTTCTAGGCATGTAATTTCTGAAGTGAAAGAGAGCAATTGTTAGCAATTTTCTGGGAGAGAAACAGTATGCGAGTTATTGATTGATTCTTACTGTCAGGTAATCTGAGTGCAAACTTTCTGCGGGGAGAGGTCAAATGCATATTTCACTATTTTTGAGAATGTCTCCATCAAACTGACAATGGGCAGAACTAGAATCCCCTCAATTCATGTAATATATGTTTCCAAAGTTCAATAACATTGTCATATAATTCAAGTATTTGCTTCGATCATTATTCATATCTTCTGTTAGCTCTGGAGTCGGGAAAATCATGAAAATATTATTCATAGAATGTATTAGTCCCCAAATTCCATGAATCTCATTGAATAAATTTTTCAACTATCATTATCTCCCTCTTCTCCCTCACTCCTCCTCCCTGTCCCCAGGGATGTTCAGATGACTAGCCGTAAGGAGGATCAGGCACAGCTGAAGGTGTTGGCCCAAGGCGGAGACACTGCAGCTGTCTTCTGTGACCGAGGTGGACGGACATGAACATGCAATGCATCGTGTGCATGGCTCCTCCACTTTGTTGTATGTATGGGACCCCAAACGATATTTCTATACAGAAGCCCAAAATGACATTAGGTGCCTAAGCATAGATAACTGAATCATATCCTGAATAAAATTTAAACAAATAAGCTTTCTTCAGAGACAGATCATGGCTGAGGTGGCCCTGCTTGTCACTCCTCAGGGACGGATGGAGCAGTGGCAGCTTCTGCTTGGTGTCTGCAGCTGAGCTGTGTTTTTGTTGCTTCTGAGAAGGCATCAGGCAGGAGAGGGGCAGTGCTCTTCTAAATTTGTTGTGGCAGTACTGGAAGCATGTGCTCTCTAATAAAGGGTATTTATTCAGATAATTTTATAAGATCAAGGCTTATCTTTAGACTATTTGCAGTTATTGGTATTAAAGCTGAAAGGAAAGCTTAAAGATGAAGGAAGCTTTAGGACAGGGCTGCACCCTGCAGTTCCAGGTGGAAGTATCTTGGAGTTATGGGCTTCACATGTTTGCAACCAGGAAAGTACCTGCAACATTGCATGCCCTGTCTGTACCTGCTGAAGTGTGGGAAAAGGCCTGAGACCCACGTGTAGCTTATGTGGTATGGGATCCAATCGAGAAGGCACTGACCTGAAACTCCTAGTGCCAGTCTACCACAGGCCAGCTCTATGGGCAGGTCCTGGCACTGCTCCTCCTCTTCGTCTTGCCTGTCTTGCTGTCAGGTGTTTTGGGTAGATGCTTCTTCCTAATGTCTTGTACAAGGTGACATACTGACAGTTGCACTGAGACCTGCTCCCTCTCACAGCTCAAAAGAAAGGCAAGACAAGAGGAAAAGATTCATTTTCCCTAAGCCTGTATGTCACAAGGGCAGTTGACTGCAACCCAGGCTCCCTTTGGAGCTAAGTGGGGTTCTTAAGCTGATGAGAGAAATTGGAGAGCAGGGGGCCTCATTTTACCCTTTCCAAAAGGTACAGACGGAGCAAATTGCATCCTTGTGGCCTCTGTTTCTCTCTATCAACTGTATGGAGACCAGATCAGACACAGACACCCACTCCTGCTTTGTGGATATCAACTGTTGATCCCATAAAACCCATGGGCGTATGGCCTCAGTGGTCCCAGCACCACATTGAGCCCTGTGTGTCCATGGCAGTATCTCTACACCGCAGGGGACCAAGGAGCTACAGGAGAGCCCATGCATCTCTCTTGAGGGACTGACTCCATTTAGTCAAGGCTACTGGTGATCCACCCTGCAGGCTTTGCTCTTTGCAAAGGAGCCTTTTTACATATTGGCCACAGTTGTTACCACAGAGATGGACCTGTCTTAGCAGAATAAGTCCTTATTGCTCAGCTAATAGTTTCTGTGTTCCCCCTCTCTCTATCTGAAGTGTGTGACAGATGACAGCTGCCCAAGAGCCTTCTCTATTTGCATGCAATCATCACCAGGTACAAATGTTTGTTCAACACTGAAAGCATCAGGCTTGCAGAAACTAAGCCACTTTTGTGGACAGGATCACTGATCTGTAGGACTCACGTGTTGCCTTTATTTCTCTGCTTGATCATTTGCAATTTACTTTTCAAAGTCTGTCTATAACAAGTGATGTTTATCTCATCTCAGCTCTCTGTAGCCTGGTCCACTCCCCTGCTGTTCTCCCAGTGAGCAGGGCATCCTCCTTACGCTGTTTCCTGGGGCGTAGTGAGAAGTGAGCATAGCTGCTGCTCACCCCAAGGCACTGAGCGGTTCATCTGAGGGGAAAATATTGCTGAGGTCATTTTCACCATCTGACTTGTAAAAATGTTGGGTTTTTTTTTTCCCAAAGGCCTGGTTATTCATTATCCAACTGTCACAAATATTTCCATTAAGCCCTTCTCTGTGTGGCTGCTCTTAGGCTTTTGTCTGTCTGTCTCTCTCCTTTCCTCAACTCTGGGTTTGTGTGGGATGCTTCAGAAACTCCCATCCTTTCTAACGCAGAGCACTGGTTCAGGTCAGTGGGAGTAGGGGGAAGCAGTGTTCGCATTCAAAGACACACAGTCATGTGTTTAACTTGTAGTCTTATAAATATCAGCTTGTAATCTGCACATAAGTGCTTCGCAGAAATAAAACTGTAGGACAAAAGCAAGCTGAAGTGACTTATGAGGCTGTGGAGAAGGTGCAGCAACCCAGGTCCTCTGCAGCCCAGCTGTTTTGCCCTAAGCGGAGATGTGTCCCAAGGGAAAAGTGAAGCCAGTCCTTCATGAGTTGCAAACCAAAGCACAGACTTTGCCTTTCAAGCTGTGCTAGACTAAAATGAAACGGGGAGAAAACACTTGATAGACACAAACTCCTTTGAGTTTTCCCTCCCAGACTCTGTCACGTTTTCATAGAGCTGTTGGTGGATGCTCTGCTGTTTAGCTGTCTGTGCCCTTGCTCCAAAGACCCAAGGGCCAGCAGTACCTTCTTGGCCAGCTGCAAAGTGCTTCTAGCCCAAAGGTTCAGAGAACCTGCAGAAACCAAGGGGAAATGTGTTTCTTGCCTCCTTTTTAAGTGGCTGCTGTCTTCACAGCAATCCCTGCAGCTGCTTGCAGAAGATGTACAGGAAGAGCAGTGCCAGCTCACGCAGCGGGCACTTCAGTTGTGTCCTGTTGGCACAGGGTAGAGTTTACTAAAACGCTTCTCTCAGGAACAGCGTGGGCAGAGTTACTCATCACATTCACTCATATCAGCCGAAGAAAGGAGACAACTTGTCTGGCAACGCCTTCAATGATGAATGTTCGCAAATGGGACTACAAGCCCAATCCTAGAATGGCACCCATCTTTTTTATCTCATTGAAGCTCTGCATGCTTCAGTGCTTGCCTGCAAGCTTCCTTCATGCTCTGACTAAAACCTGCCATGAAGCTAGTCTGAGAGAATGACAGGTGCCTTTTCCTTCATGAGAACGGAATTAACCTTACTAGGGTTGCAATGTGGACTAGAGGGCTGCATATGGGCCCAGGGAAGAGATAAAATCCCCTGGGTGACCTGAATGGTTCACCACCTGGATCATGAGTATGAATGCAAAGCAACTGTCTTCTCTCCCATGCCATCTCATCACGGGATGAGGAGCAGAGCCCACCTGGACCAGGGGACCTGCAATGGTCCGTATTTGTCTTCACTAGAACACAACACAGGGCGCATAGTGAAATAAATGTTTCCCCTGGCGTGGCTTTCTGTCCTGCCCCAGTGCAGACCGAAAGCGTGTTGCAAGCTGTGGGTCTGAGACACAAATTTCTCCATGTGTGCAAGAGCTGCGAGGTCCGCACTGCACTCCTGCAAGGGCACTCCCAGCGTGGTTCCTGGGAGGGAGCTGCGGGCTTGTGGCTGGTCCCAGTCAGCCCTGCCAAGCCATGATGGCTGTCTCCGTGATAGACACCCCAAGTCATGTGACATCTCCCCCAGCTTGGGACCTGCCCTCGCTCTTCTTACGGATCACCTGTGGCTCAAGGAGCTCAGCTTTGCTGTGCTGCATGAGAGCTGGGGCAGCACTGGGGCAGCTTGTACCCTTTCTGTTTTCTGTAGGAGTTCCTCCATCCTCTGTCACAGGGAACATGTTTCTCAGCTTATGTGGTTTAAAGCAAGCCAGGATCAAAGCAATGTTTAGATTTTTTAATGATGTATAATTAACTGGTGATCAGTGAACTGTACATGCAGGATCAATACCAGTAATATGACAAACAAACCACAGCACTAAATGCCTATGAAATGTTAATAAACATCTACACATTTCAAAATAGCCTTCACAACTAATCCCCCAAAGCTCTAATCCCACAGCGTGCACAGTTATGTGCACACCACCTCCTCAGAGGGCACGTGGGCCACCAGCACTCACCCTTCTCCCAGCAGGAGGCTCCTCTGCCCTCACACCCCTCCTGTGAGATGTGGGTCCTCCCCATGCACACACCGGTGACAAAGGTCCCCCCAGGCTCACACACAGGCACTCCAGGTGTGCATCTCCACTGCCGCACCCCATTCTGTCACCCCACTAGAATAGAATAGAATAGAATAGAATAGAACAGAACAGAACAGAACAGCATACTTCAGTTGGAAGGCATCTACAATGATCACCCAGTCCAACTGCCAGACTAATTCAGGAATGACCAAAAGCTAAAGCATGTTGTTAAGGGCATTGTCCAAACACTGACAAGCTTGGGGCATTGACCACCTCTCTAGGAAGCCTGTCCAAGTGTTTGACCATCCTCTCAGTAAAGAAATGTTTCCTAATGTCCACTCTAAACCTCTCCTGGTGCAGCTTTGAACCATTCCCAAAGATCCTGTCACTGGATACCAGGGAGAAGAGCTCAACACCTCCCTCTCCACTTGCCCTCCTCAGGAAGCTGTAGAGAGCAATGAGGTAGAGGCATGAGCCTCCTTTTCTCCAAACTAGATAAGCCGAGTTTGGAGTCCTCATCCGCTCCTCACAGGACATTCCTTCCAACCCTTCCAGCAGCTTTGTTGCCCTCCTCCGGATGCATTCAAGAACCTTCACATCCTTCTTAAGTTGTGGGGCCCAGAACTGCACAGAATACTTGAGGTAAGGCCGCATCAACGTTGAGTACAGCGGGATGATCACCTTTTTGACTGGCTGTTTATGCTGTGTTTGATGTCCCCCAGGACACAGTTTGCCCTCTCAGCTGCCAGGGCCCACTGCTGACTCATATTGAGCCTGCTGCCCACCAGCACCCCCAGATCCCTTTCTGCAGGGCTGCTCTTCACCCACTCCTCTCCCAATTTACCCTTGTGTCCAGCATTACCCTGTCCTAGGTGCAGAACCTGGCATTTTGACTTGTTAAACTTTATCCCATTAATCATTGCTCAATGCTGCAATCTATTCAGATGCCTCTGCAAGGCCCTCTGTCCCTCAAGAGAGTGAATGGCACCTCCCAGTTTGGCATCATCAGCAAACTTGCTAATGGTGCATTCAACTCTGCATCCAGATCATTGATAAGTGTATTGAACAGAACTGGCCCTAGAATTGAACCCTAAGGAGTGTCGCTGGTGACCAGTCACTAGCCAGATGTAGCCCCATTCACTACAACTCTTCGAACTGTGCGCTTCAGGCAGTTCTTCACCCAGTGCGCCATGAACCTGGTCATCCCACAGTTGGACAACTTGTCCAGAAGGATCCTGTGAGGGACAGTATCATAAGACTTACTAAAATCCATAAAAACTACATCCACCATCTCCTCCTCATCCACTAGGCGAGTGTGCTTATCATAGAAGGATATCCTATAGTAAAGTAGGACTTCCCCTTTGTGCACCCATGTTGACAAGTACCTAGTGGTACCTCTGGAAGCATCACATCAACTTTTGACTTCTGCTGTTCCCACTCCAAGGGCTCTCCCTGCTGTTATAAATTTTTATACTTCACTCATAAGCCTTCTTAAGCTGACTGCTTTGTTGTTTAGAAGTCTCTCTGTAATTCCCTGGTCACTGCTCAATCCAGCTAGTTGCTGCTGTCTTCTTTAACATGCTCAGTTTTGGGCAAGTGAAGGCAGTTTTGGGTATTCTGCTCCCACATGCTGTATGCACTCCTCTTTCTGTCTTAATAGCTGTTTTTAACTGGGCCATTCTGCCAAGACTGGGCTTTGTGAGCACCCCCACAATTCTGCCAAGGGAGGAGCTGTGTGGGTTCACCTGCACCAATTGCAGTGAAACCCTGCAGCCTGTCCTACTCTGCCCTACCCTATCCATTGGGCCACTAGTCCCTGTGCCACAAAACTCTGTGTGTTGCCTGTTCTGCTGACCTCTGCTCTCTTCTTTGCTGTGTAAAAAGCAGTGTGTGATGTCCTGGGGTCCCATCTGACACCTCTGTCTCCTCCCTGTCCTCCATATCTCCTCCCTGGCATGGAGACCTACCTTGTTTCCCTGCTTTCTTCCTCTTCCCCAGATCTGCACCATCCATCATCCCTTCCTTGCCCATGGCTATATGTGGCATCCTTTCTGGGTCTTTAGACCCTGGTCCTGCTTCTTCTCTTCCTCTTTGGTGAAGGATTCAGTCATAACCATATAAAGGTCGCTTGGGTAGGCCTGAGCTAAGTACATCCCTCTCCTGGAAGATGCCCAAAAATACTTTCCCCTTCCAGATTTACAGTCTTCCAGATTTCATGGAAAACGAGATAGACTTCTGTTCATTTTTGCCCAGAAGATCCTCTTTGAAGCTGTGGAAGAAATTGGAAACATTGTTGAAAAAGTATTCTGTCATAGTATGACAGAGACCAGAGACTTATGGCCAGAAAAGCACCATCAAGGTTTGCTAAGCTCAGACAATTCCTGTGGTTTCTCTTCTCTTGGACTCCCCTCCTCCCTTTAGCTCCAGTTCCTTCAGACTGGGCTGACCTTCAGAGGGTGACTTTGTAGTGTGTGTATGTGTGTGTGTATGTTGTATGTGTGTACATGTGTGCATGTGTTTGCTTTTCTGTAATGACTGCTGTAAATGCAGCATTAAAGAAACCAGGACTCCCCTTCAGTTACATACCACTAGGCATTTGACTGCAAACACATACATGGTCTGTATTTCTCATCAATGTTTTTTTGCTGAGTTTTCTTAGCCTTATTTGCAACCATGTGCATTAATATACTTTGGTCTTTTCCTGATTTTTTTTTTTAAGCAAATCCCCTAAAGCAAGTGATGAGGATGAAATTGAGTTAGGTGGCAGCAGTAAACCAAGGATATTGATAGTCCTCAGCTTGGCATTTATAAGAGACGAGGATTATTTTGAAGCGGTACCCAGTGAATGGTCAAAACAGTTTCTTAATTAACAGTGTTAGGAGAAAATGCTGAGTATTGCCATGTGGTTTGATTTGTGTAAATGGGTCATGGAACAGTTTTTCTGTAGGTCTCTGCAGCTGAAGGCATTTGCTGCACAGCCTACTGCTCCTCCTCCAGTTCCAAATCAAGCAGAAGACAATTCAAAAGACAGTTTGGGGGCTTATCCTGTTTTTGGATCATATTCTACAGTTTCACACAATTTGTATTGAAGGGGGATGGATACGTCCTATTGGCGTAAGTGAACGCTGTCTAATGTACGTGGCCTTCTGCAGCAGACGTGTGACTAACTCCCATGGGCATCGCGACTGACTAGGTTGGCAGGCCAGCACTGGAGGCTGCTGCTGCTGCCTGTTATTATCGGTTGCGCTGGGTAAGTTTTGGGAAGCATGTTCACACTGCAGCTGAGCCATCCACCTACCTCTCCCTCCTTTCTCCTTTCCATTTATTTTATTGTTCCATCTGAAAGACCTCCAGCCCCTACGCCAGCCCCACTCCTGGAAGATCTCCATTGCCCTGGTATGGTCTGGAAGCAGTGCAGCAGAGGCCAAGCACCACAGCTGGCACGGGTAGGCATCAGCCCACAGGTGGTGGAGGTGCCGTGGTGTCACCCCATCCTCAGTGGCGGTACCTCCCTGTTGGGTTCCCTCTGCCCACAACGGTCCCACTGGGCACAGCCTCACACTTCGCTGCTGCTTCTGCCTCAGCACCAAGGAGAAATAGGAAAACAGCCTAACTCACCCCACAGCCTCCCGTGCATGGAGCCTATGGCCCCTTTACCTCCCTTTTCCTCCTCCTTTGTTTACAGCTATGAGGATAGTCCATGCGCCGTTCCCCTCCTGGAGTAAAGCTCATTATTTCATACAGTCAGTGACAGCTCAGGCAAGAAAGAGAGTTTCAGTTGCTAATTGTTTATCCTTTCTGCAAGTACAGCAGGAAAATCCTATCAAAAGGAAGTTAATTATTTAAACGCCTCCTCCATCTGAATTGCTCATTCAGAGCTGTTTCTTACACCTCAGTCACCCTGAGGCTGTTCCTGCTTTGAGCAAACCTGTCATGGGTTTGTATTATTTACTAAATAGTGCTGCTGCTGACCACAAATTTACTAAAGATCTACTGGAGACATAGCAGCCACTGCATTACAATACAATTTTAGTATGCACTGACTTAAAAAATGTTGTATTGTGCTGAAGATAATCGCACGGAGGGCAATTACAGAAGCTGGAGAGGATCAAACACAGTAATAGGGATATAAAAGGAAACCTGCATTCTTTATACTCTACTCCCTATGCATGTGAATGCTTCCCTTTTATCTTTCTTTTTACAGATGTTTCAAATTACATAGTGATTACAAATTCAAAAGGATTTTTTTCACACAATCCCATCTGATCCTAGGCATTTCCCTGAATAACACTGGAGCTGCTTCCCAAGGCTTGCAGTGGAGCTATCAATCACTGCAAACACAGGATGGTTTTGCACAAGATATGGTGTAGTTCTTTCAGGGCTCAGGTCTTGACACAGAGCCCTCTGCACGGCTCAGAATAGATTTCCACAGTGGCTCCTTCTGGTTTCATTGTCTACAAAAAGATATAAATAATATATTGGGCAGAAAGTTGATTGATCTGAGTATTACTAAAGTATCATTATAATCTATATCAGTAGTCAACTGACTGAGAGTGCAGTGAAGTGTCAGGATAATTATGTAAGTTAGTTATCATTTGCAGCTGCCCTACAAGATTTGTCCTATTACCTCGGATAAAAAAAATCAGTGCTAGTGATTGTGGCACAACTTTGGGAGGTGTGAAGCGGTGGATCGGTGCCCAAGGAGAGTATGTTGTGGCAGCTGCAAAAACTCTGCGTGAGGAAAGGTGATTAATTGGCACAGGGAGAGCCTTCAGTTTCGATCTGAATCAATCCTGCTCTAAATCTGTAGGCAAGTAGACAAGTCTGTGGAGCACACAGGACTGCATTTCCTTGTAAAACTTGCATATGGAGGCTACCAAGGGTGTATGTCTACACATTATTGGAGTTTGGTTCAATAGGCAGGTAAGAGCAGAGAGGCAATGACAGATACCATTTCCTTTTGATTCTCTTCAAGAAGAACTCTGTTACAAAGATAGCCAAGGAACTCAGTCCAAATCACCTTGAAATGGGAGTTTTTCCATTTGTTTCAATGGGCCAAAGCCCATTTATCATGTGCACAGAGAGACACTGAAAGGGAGGAGGGCTGCCTGTGTGCCCTGGTCCAGAGCAAGCTCCTGCAGGCAAGCAGTGCGACTGGAGAGAGGGCAGAGGAAGGGAGTAGGTGAGATTTAAGACCCTCTAAGTCATCCTACTAAATCCATCCCTGTGTGCTGCGTTTGTAGTTAAATTCTTCCAAAACCAGCTGTTCTGAAAAATGCTGCCACATATTTCCTTTGCAGCTTCTACAAGCTTGCTATTCTTTGTGTGAGAAGTTACAGGAAGCGTTTGCTCACTATTATGCTGCTATTTATCTGAATATTTCCCAGAATTGTGTATACCATACCAAATAAAAGTCATCATAACAAAATGCCAATCTTGCACCTTGCAACTTTTGTCTTGTTTGTTTGCCAGCAAGGTCAGCACATAATCAGAGCCTCTTCAAGCCCATATCAAGTCCTGTTCTTGAGACTCACTTCCATGACCTTTGAAATGCCTAAAAACTTGAATTTGTCATTTTCTTTTTTTTTTAGCATTCTCAATCAGGTTCAAGGATCAGCTTTGCAAAGTATCAAATTCCATGAAATAGGAATGATCAAGTTTCTGGTTTCTCCCTCTGTCTGTCTCCGGAAGCACAATTATATGTCATGTGTGGTGATCTATAGACTTCTTAGAAAAGAGAATGACAAGAAAATAATATTGCAAGAGAGACAACCCATTGTTTATTATATCTGCATACCATATAACATAGGCAAATTAATCACCTAAACAAATAAAAAAAATGAATGGCATGCTAGCATTAATTTCACAAATAGATGTTCATTTTGAATTATGTTTTTGTGCTTCTGATCACATGAAAAATGGATGTCCTTTATGTCTTCTATGATAAAAGACAGTATCTCTTGAAAGATCACTGGAGGTTATAGAGAAGATGATAATATGCCCATAGCAAACATGGTGTACAGCAGACATGAATACAGGATGAAGAGCCTTGGCTGTGTTCAGCTCCCCTTGCACATCCTGAAGATCCCACCAGCTGCTGTGTCCCATGGCAGCTTTGCAAGCACCAGAGAGGTCTTTTGTTTGGCTGATGAAATCTTCCCTTTCTCACTTCCCTGAAATAATGTGTGTGAAAGAAAAAAAAAAAAATAAAAGGAGAAAGATAAAGGGAAAATCCAAACTTTCCATATTCATTTGTCTTCTAGTGATGTATGTTGCCTTGTTTCTAATATTTCTTCCATTGCTAGGAACTGGCTCTAACTGCTTGGCTGCTCCCTGGGAGTAATGATCAAAGCAGCAGACACTTTCGTACAAGAGAGAGATTTGGTGTCTTCATTCACTGCAAAGGTATGTGTTAGTCTGGATATATACTCTTATGTCTCAAAGCCTTCTGGGCAGAGTAGAGTTTGAAGATATAAAAGTCTTTAATCATACTAATACCATCAGTCATTAATTAGGAAGATATTTTCTTGTTTAAAGAAAGGGATCAGAATACATGACATAAGCTTTTGCCAGCTTATGGTCTTCATAGAGGGTCTTTTTCATGGTGATTTAGTTTACAAGGTCTCTGGGGTTCTTTCATCGTCAACAACTATTTATATTTATGCTGTAAACCATAAATTGTATAAATTGTCTCTTTTGCTTTTACAGCACAGAAATCTTGGCAATGAGCAGGCAGATTTGTACTAAGACCCCTTCCTGACGGCCTGATATTGCCGTTTCACCCTACCATGTGTTGCCTCTTAATTTATACATAGGTTGTTATTTGTTTGAGACAGGGGCTTTTTGTACTTGCTTTTTTATAGTACCTAACACAACAAGGTGATGGTCGCACTAAAGAAAGATGCACTATACCATTCTCTGATTGGAAAAGGGGGCAGGAAAACTAATTGGTACTGTTTTGCTGGCATTTCGTCTGTCTTCCTAATGACTCACTTTGTTAGGAAATTAGGAACTATGAATACACACATACATGTGAACTCTTGAATTAACAGAGGATGGGTTGGCAGCAAGGTATGTACCAACGATGCTCACTGGCTCTGGATCTTAGCAGCTGAGCTTGATTTATTACCACAAGGCAGGATGCCAAGAGGTGATTCTGTCATACTGTAAGCTGGGGATGTACAGAAGAGTGAAGAAATAGTATTATGTATCTCAAGATATGTTGTGTGTGAATCTATTTATGGGATGTCTGATGTGCATTCTGGTTGTGGTAATGCATTTCTATTGATATAATATACTCAGGGTAGAACTGTACATTTAAAAGATTAGTCTAAATGCGTTTTAAAAGAAAGCAGCCACAGAATCATCAGGGAAAGCACTTGGTTTCTTCCTCTCTCCCTCTCTGTACTACAGAGGAGTGATCTGTGCACAAATGTCATAGCCTTTGCTATCTTTGACGCTAGACTAGTGGCAGAGGAACTCCAGGCACATGCTTCTGGAGACCACCAAAGGCTAGTTTGTGTTTAGCAGTACTTATCTTCAGTTCTTTCATCCATGCTTTAAAGGCCTGGACTTTCTGGGTAGAGACCACGATCACAGAGATGTGAGCACCCAACTCCACACCTGTGGCTCAATCAGGCTTTGAATGGAAATGTTAGGGCACAATATAAGGCCCAAAACTCAACAGTGCCTGAGATTAATAATGTGTTGTCGTTTTGTTTGGGGGGGTGGGGGCCTAAGGCAGTAGCTTCTGTAGGAAACTGCTAGAAGTTGCTTTGTTAAGTGGACTCAGCCGGGCCTAGGGCAGACCTGCTGCTGGGCAAGGACGAGCCGGTTGGTAGCAGAATGTTCCGTGATAATGCCTCTGCAATAACGTATTTAAGAAGGGGAAAACAGAAAAAAAAAAAGAGAAGAGAAGATGTGAAGGAGCTGAGTGGGGGCAGAGGCGCAGAGGGGGAGGCGCAGGCCTTGTGGGCCTTGCAGACCTCACCCTCTGGCCTCTTGCCAGGCGGCCAACTGGGCCCGACTTGGCCCGGCCCGGCTGCAAGAAGTGGAGAGGAGATGAGCTGGATGATGTGAAGAGATTCTGAGAGGCATCTGCCAGACTTTTGTGAAGAACTTTTCTTGTGAGAGGAACAGCTGCAGATGCCAAGGTCAGTGAAGGAGGAGGGGGAGGAGTAATGCGGCTCCTGGCCAAGATTCCCCTGCAGCCTGTGGTGACGACCATGGTGGAGCAGGTTGTCCCCCTGCAGCCCATGGAGGTCCACGGAGGAGAAGAGATCCACTTGGAGCCCGTGAAGGACCCCACACCGGGGGAGCTGGATGCCTGAAGGCGGCTGTGGCCCGTGGAGGGCCCGCTGGGACAGCCATTCTGGAGAGACTGCACTCCGTGGAAGAGATGACCCATGCCGGAGCAGTTTCATGAAGGACTGTGGCGTATGGGTGGGACACCACAATGGAGCAGGGGGAATGTGAGGAGTTCTTCCCCCAACTATGAAGCAGTGGTGTAAAACATCGCATGATGAACTGACCGTGACCCCCATTCCCTCTTCCCCCCTGTGCCACTCGGGTGGGGGAAGGTAGTAGATATAATGTTAAGCTCAGGAAGAGGGAAGGGTGGGGAGGAGGTTTATCTTGTTCTCTGTCTCATTATCCTGCTGGTTTTAGTAATAAATGAATAGTTTTCCCCAAGTCGAGTCTGCTTGGCCCGTGACAGTAACTTTAAGGATTTCTCCCTGTCCTTATCTCAAACCTCGAGTTGTTTTTCTTATATTATCTCTCCCTACTCTCTCAGAGGGTGGGGGGAGTGAGAGAGAGACTGCGTAGTCTGGTCCCGATCGGGGCTGAACTACGACATAATATTTTTTCTGTATTAGCCTCTAGCTGGAAAGCAAGACATGCAAATTTTCTTTGTGTTAGGAGAGACTCTTACAAGAACACGTGGTTGACCAGTAGTTGACCACTGTCAGTGGTAAGACTGTCAGCAGTTGACAGGGGTTGACCATTCTCTTCAGCCTCTCCTGATGGATTTGCTCTATATAGCGAAGCTCTTGGAGTCCACCCCTTTTGGAAACAAGACCCCTCCACTAACTCATGGCATATGTTAACAGTCCAACAGATGTGACTGTTCTGTGCTGTCTCCTATTCTATATTCTCTGCTCTGTGCTAAGAAAGAAATACAACCAGGCCAAGTGCAAGGTCCTGCATGTGGGTCGTGGCAATCCCAGGCACAAATATAGGCTGGGCGTAGAATGGATTGAGAGCAGCCCTGAGGAGAAGGACTTGGGAGTGATAGTGGCTGAGAAGTTCAACATGAGCAGGCAATGTGCCCTTGCAGTGCAGAAGGCCAACTGCATCCTGGGCTGCATCAAGAGGAGCGTGGCCAGCAGGTTGAGGGAGGTGATTCTGCCCCTCTACTCTGTTCTGGTGAGACCCCACCTGGAGTACTGTGTCTAGTTCTGGAGACCCCTACAAAAGAAGGACATGGACCAGTTCGAGAAGGTCCAGAGGAGGGCCACAAAGATGATAAGAAGGCTGGAGCACCTCTCCTATGAGGTCAGGCTGAGAGAGTTGGGGCTGTTCAGCCTGGAGAAGAGGAGGCTCCGGGGAGACCTTATAGTGGTCTTCCAGTACCTCAAGGGGGCCTACAGGAAAGATGGGGAGAAACTGTTCAGTAGGGCCTGTTGTGACAGGACAAGGGGTAACAGTTTTAGAATAGAGGGAGGTAGATTTAGATTAGATATCAGGAAGAAGTTCTCTACAATGAGGGTAGAAGAACACTGGAACAGGTTGCCCAGAGAGGTGGTGGATGCCCCATCCCTGGAAACATTCAAGGCCAGGCTGGATGAGGCTCTGAGCAACCTGATCTAGTCGGGGATGTCCCTGATCCTTGCAGGGGGTTGGACTAGATGACCTTTGAAGGTCCCTTCCAACCCTAACTATTCTATGATTCTATGATTCTATGATCAAGTACCTGTGATGCTGCAAAAGTAAGCTGGGAAAAAGTCATGAAAATACCAGAAATTTCTCCTTTTCTCTACCATCTTACCCTGAAGTCAATGCAGGAGTGTTCACAAACTGCATCCTTCAGTTTGTGGTGTCTGGCACAGCCATTAATCACAGCTCAAATGGGAAAAAAAAAAAAAAAACAACAAACTACACAAAACACAAAGATTCACAGGATTTTTTTCCTGTGCTTTCTAATGCCCCACCAGCATGCTGTGCATTCTGCCATCTGCCTTGGTGTCACTGTGCCCACGCCAGGGCAAATGAGCATCACCAGTGGTGGCACCGAAAATGGAGGAATTAGTGCACATCTGCAACATATTCCAAGTTAGACAGGTAAACTGCGAATACAATAAAATGGTGGTGAAAGATGTTGATCAGTTATTTAGTGGCAATGTGACTTACATGCCAAATCCAAATGGTGATTAGCACCACCCTTCCTCTCAGGAAGGAAGGCTTCAGTGTATTTTTCAGACTTGATTAATAATTTATTTGGCATCTGGAAGTCACAGCAAAATAGCTCATATGGAAAGGGAGGATGTAAATTGTCTGCCTCTCCCAGGCACTACCACGTTATTATTCACAGCTAAAATACTATTTGTAAAATATTTGTGTATTTAACATTTTAAAGAGCAGCTTTGGCACTTGGGTTGATTTCAGCATTCTCGAGGCGGAGGGGGCTGCGTGTGCTACAGATACTGTCATCTGGAAGACGTGCTCTCATCGGCGACTGAGCCAGCCAGAAGAGGATTTCAGTATGCAAGGGAGCAGGCACAGGAATAAGGGGAGATTAATGTGAGCTCAGTGCCTTCTGAATGAAGGCTGTCATCCGTTCTCCATTGACAAGGGGAACCTTTCCATGCTGGGACTCTGGTCACACACAGAGGGCACACTCTGCCTACCCTAAACAGGGCATTGCTGGAGCTCAGGTCAGAGCATATTAAATGCAAGAATGTCGCTTACAGATTTTACAGCTGAACAGGTGATATATTACCATCTTTCTGCAGGTATCACTCAGTGATGACCTCAGTCAGGTTGTGACAGCTTCCCTGATCGCCTTCTAGGAATGCACCTGCTAAAATAACACAGTATTTTAACCTACCTCTACTGCCATGCCACTTACTTACTGTATGATATCTGCAGTATTTCTTCTCAGGGTTGTAATTCTGTCTGCCAAGCACAGATTCTCATAAGTTTCTAATAGCTGTCATTGTCTTATCAGGAGATTTTTAGTAGAGGAGGCCACTTAATCAACTGAAAAGGGAAAGAAAACCACTAAATGCTATGTCATATTCCAGCTACAACTTTTCTTTTTTCTTTTTTTTTTTTTTTTACTTTTTAAGAGATTGAAGTAGCAGTAGCTGAAAATGGGTAGGTGCTGTGCTCATTCTTGGCTTCTACAACCATGACATTCAGAGAGTATCCAAGTTTACATGCCTAAATCCACAACTTGACCTACAACAGTAAGAGAAACCAAATACTCTTTTCTGTCTATTTAACCCTGGCATGAGGACCATACTCTCATTATTATTATTTAATACTTCCAGCAGGCAGCATCCATTGGGTCAAATCCAGACCAGCATTCCCCTACATTATACTCTTTCACATATGTAGCCGAAGACATTGAAGAACAATTTGGTTGGGGTGGCAGGATGAACTACATGACCTCTCAACTTCCCTGTGAAGGCTTGGTGTGCAAGGGTGGTGGCTGGGGACAGTGCTGACCTGAACAGCAGTGTGTCCAGACAGATGGCTTTCTTGTGTGAAAAACTGTACCTTGCGGTATTCGTTTTAACGAGGTGAATTACAGATGCCCAGACAAGCATCTGGACCCTAGACAGTATCCCAGAAACAAAGATGACAAAGATGGGAAACGAAGCAGATAGGAGATGAGCAGTGTGTTTCTGGCAGAGCCAAGACTTACCAAGCAGCCTGATTGCTATTCATTTACCCATGCTGCCTCTCCTGGCCATTTTGACAGCCTGAAGGAAATTGTTGGTGAGGAAAGCAGTGTGAGCACTCACCATGTGCTGTGATTAGAAAGGGCACTGCTGGGGAGAGGAGCATCAGCGCAGCCAAGCAGAAGTTTCCTATGTATTCCCTCTGTCTTTTCTCCTGAGAGGCAGTTGCCTTTTATTCCCAGATCCTTTGCTTTCAGTTCCGTTGTTGCAGCTTGCGTCTCTTCTCTAAAACATAAAATACAGTTGTTTCAGTGCAATGGAGGCAAAAGCAGCTAACGGTCCTTCTGCTCCTGGGTAGATAAAAATGCCACAGCACTGATTCTGCACAGCAGGGAGTGGATAACCTAGCTCTCAATAACTGAAACAAATCACATAGTTATTGAAATATTTGGGATCACTGGTTATCAAGAATTTTTTTTTCTAAATTCTCCCCATGCAGAATATAAATGCTCCATTAAAAAATTACTGCTTGTTGACATTTGGCCACATTTGCAAGTCAGTTGTCAGTAGCTAAATCAAACATGTGTTGGAGTGATTTAACCCTGAATGTAATGTACTGGCCTTTGGCTATTCTGCCCTGCTTTAAGAAAAAAAATAATCCAAACTCTTTTCCTAACAAATCAGAGATGATGTGGGCTTGTCCTTCCCTTGCTGTAACTGTTTAGGAGCATGAATTAGAGCTGTTGTGTTCTGGAAGAGGAAATGCCGATTGAGCAGAGACTCCCAGAGCCATTTCACTTTGACAGGTCTGAGAGGTGCTGAGCAAATGTGTCTGCCTTGCTGTGGAGGCAGCAAGCAGGGCTTGGTATCAGATCCAGAGCAGTTTGGTGGCATATTCATTCTCTGTTACTCCTAAGGTGCAACTGGGGATCCCAGTCAATGTCCAGGATTTGGTGTTCCTGACTCAAAGGGGTCCCATGTGCTGCCTAGGGTCAGCTCATCTCCTTGTCACATTTTTGGAGTGCCATCACCTATTTTTGTTGGACCCTTCTTAGTAAAAATATCTGGCTGGAAATAGAGGCTTCCTGTGCCATGTCATAGAATCATAGAATGATTTGGTTTGGAAGGGACCTTTAAAGGATATCTAGTCCAACCCCCCTGCAAGGAGCAGGGACATCTCCAACCAGATCAGGTTGCTCAGAGCCTCATCCAACCTGGCCTTGAATGTTTCCAGGGATGTGGCATCCACCACCTCTCTGGGCAACCTGTTCCAGTGCCTTAGCACCCTCACAGTAAAGAGTTTCTTCCTTATATCTAGTCTGAATCTACCTCCCTCTATTTTAAAACCATTACCCCTTGTCCTATCACAACAGGCTCCGCTAAAAAGTTTCTGCTCGTCTTTCTTACAAGCCCCATTTAGGCATTGGAAGACCACTATAAGGTCTCCCCGGAGTCTTCTCTTCTCCAGACTGAACAGTCCCAACTCTCTCAGCGTCTCCTCAGTGCACTGGCTGGGCAGAAATGTGATTTAATCCCATGAAATCTCCTGCTATATCTGATGGGAAAAAAGGAACTAGATTTGAAGAATAGGTAATCTACAAGGGTGCACAAACACATTCAAGAGTGTTGTGCACCTGGCAGTGTCTGGCTGGTCAGTGGGGAAACCAGGAGGAATTTGTTATACTTAACACTAAAAAGCACAAGATTGAAAAACCACAGCCTGTTCCTTTTCTTCTAAGGATCAAAATTCCTTGTTTTGATGGCAGGAGTGCAAGAACGTAGGAAAGAACAAGATTTATGTATTTAACCCCTTCAGACTGGTGAAGGGATAAACTGTATTCCAAAGCAGACTTTCAGAAGCTGAGAGCATAACAGTGCTTGACTGTATATTAATCCCCAATAAACATTTTCCAGGACAAATGGCACCATTCAGAAGATACGAAGGGGGACAACACCCTGCAAAGCACTAAGAAGCAGGCAAGCAAGCAAGCAAATACAGCAGAAAATGCAATGTTTGTAAAGCCAGCTTTGAAAAGGACAGAGACCTTACAAAGCAGAGTTACTTTAGCCTGCAGTAAGGGGAGATTGATAATGAACACAGATTGCTCAAATGAATCATATCATAATGGATGCCCTGAATGTCTTGTGATGGGTGGCTAGACAGCATTTAGTGCCACTAATACCAGTGACTGAACTGGAATACAAAGCAGGTAGGAAGGAGGTTTTGGTCGGAGAAGGGCACAGGCAGTGTCTGTCAGTAGGAGGGCAAAATCCGTCTCCTGTGGAACAGCCATATCCTCCAACCTGTGATAATGGGGGAGAAAACCAATGAAAAGGGAACAGCTATTGCTCGAACAAGGACAGCAATGTCAGACAGTGCAGAGATTGATGGATGTGTTCAAGAGCAATCTTTATCACCTGGAGCTTCAGTGTGGATAGTTGCAGAGTTACATTGCATTAGGAGCTTGCAGGAAACTGATTTTCTGCCCTGTGGTCTGCTCAACCCGAACAGCACTTTGAATTTGTAGTTTGGGTAGGAGCCTGAGCACTTCGCACTGATTCACTGTAGACAGAGATAAGGCTATTAATAGGTGCTCTGTATATAATATCTTTTTCCTCATGCAGCAGTGGCTCTTCAATTTACTGGCAAAGGTAGCAGAGTTTGCTAACTGGCACCTGATAAATGCCATGTCTGCCTCCCTGGGACACCCGCCAGTAAATAAATTCAGTGCAAGCTATTGAAACATTGCTAGGTGATGAACAAATGTCATGCAGAGCTGGCTGGCTGGACCAGAGGAGCCACAGAGTTTCAGAGGCTGTCCCCCACTAGATGCCACTACCAGCCCCACTGGGGCCAGTTGTGCTCTTCTCTCACATCTCTCTTCCCCAGGCCATGAAATATTTAGCTGACCCATTGAAAAAAAAAAAAGTCAGTGTCTCTGAAACTTGTGAGAGCTAAAAAAAAAAAAAAAGAAGAAGGGGAAAAAAAAAAAAGCATAGCAAATTGTTTCCTGCATTGACGACAGGCACAGCCTGAAAAAAAAACCCAGAAAACCGAACAGGAAGAAAGAGCCTCTCATCATCCTCCTTGCTGAGCAGAAGCCAAACTAATTAAAAAAGCAATGGGAAAAGGGGTGTGCTACAAAGCCTTGGTGCAAAAACATGGCCTTGTTCTTCTTTGTTTTTTGCCAAAATTTTTATATGTTTTCAAGTCCTACTCATCAGAAGCTGTCAGCAACAAATTCAAATAAGTTGATAGACTCTGTCTTCTCTTCTGGGACCAATGCTTCTGCAAGTGTGAAGCAAGAAATGGAGACATTCCCAGCTGCACCATGATGGCTCTTCTGCTTCAGACTGCACTATAGCCGGCTGGCAACTGTAGCCATTGCTAATGGGAAAGCAGTTTATCAAGCGGGGAGAGTGTATCACCAGTCTTTGGATCCCGTTCCAGTAGCAACACATAAAATGAAAAGTCAGCTCACCATGGACCTCCAGCAACTGGTACCTGTGTCAGCACACCACAGGGGCAGAGGGAGAGAGCAAAAAAAAGAAGGGAGAAAGGGGGTGGGGGGAAGAGAGGAAAGAGGAAAGGGAGGTAGGTAGGAAAAAGAAAAGAGGGAAGAGAGGATAAAAGAAAAGCGGGAAGAAGGAATGTATTACTGTACTAAAGACATGGGAACTGTGTGTCGTACAGTGTCATAGCTACAGCCATAAGCAGCACGATTATAAGCAACCTATTACCCTAAAAGGCTCTATGATTAACAGCAAAAATTTATCAGCTAAATGTAACTGGCAAGCATCAATTCCCATGTTAAAAACTGTCCAGGAAGTGTATGACTGAAGTCTCACTATGATCCTGTAATATGTGCGAAGTCATAGCAGCCCTTCCAATTTGTTCTTAGTCTGATGCAGCCTTTCCTTCTCCAGGCATTGACTCTTCATCATGCTCACTGTATTGCAAGTACAAAACAAAATTGCAGGTGGAAATAAAATAAAAAGCCTGAAAACTTTGCTCTGAAAAGCAATTCTACCAGACTACGCGCTCCTATATTCAGCAGATCTGCCTCTGTGTCAGTCAGATCCTCTCTCAAGTGATTAAAACAAGCTCTCACTTGCAGAAGAGCTGACACAGCCCAGAAAATTATTTACATAATGCAGAAGGGGAAGAATTTATTCATTATGTTTCTGCTGTGATTAACACCGTAATACGAGCTGACCACTTAAATATCCTCCCTCAAACTGTGGAGGTCTGAACCTGTGCTCTCAGCTCGGGGAAGGGACCATGGTGCCTCATGCCCCGCAAGGTACCACTGTCGTGTATCCTCTGGCTGCAGAGCCAAACCAGTGCATCCAAAATGTTGGGCCAGGAGAGGGAGAAAGGCCACAATAAATACCTCTGATTTGGGCTTGGATGTTGTAACCATGGGCAAAGCCGTAAACGCTGTGAGCGTCTGGCCTGGTGCACACAGTCTGGCCATTCTGAGCCCTGTGGATAATTAAAGAGCACCTTTTATTCCATGTACAACAGGGCTATGTAGCGACCCAGGAGCCGCTTTCCAGGTAGCACTCCAGGCCACTCTCTTTTCTACAGCAGCAAACAACCCCATTTGCCTCAGGGGAACAGACAGCAGTGCCAGGAGGGACAACCATGCAGCAAACTCTCAGCCAGATCATAAGTCTTTATTCGCCTTCAGCTCTGCTTGACAGAGCAGGTGGGTTTCATATCTTTAAAAGCCCTTTGCTTCAGTTACCTTTTATCACTCTGGATATGTTTATGGGTTTCCTTGCTCCTTCTGTGCACACTTAAATTGAATTTATTCCTGTGCTTCCTCCCTTCTTTCCTTCCACTCCTCCCACACCTTCCCCTTCAGCAAGCTCATCCTGAGGAGACACCCATTTTGGGGAAAAAACTTTGTCTGATTTTATGAGGATGTTTGTATGTATACACCGTCTCTGCAAATCTTGGTGTGTCAGTGTGTTCTGCATGTCCTATTTTATTGATTTTTGAAGCTCAGAGCTGGGTTTTCACATCCTCTTTTGGGATCCTAATATGCAGTCTGAATTTCCAGGTTGTAAAGCTCTCTATAGATCTCATTGAGATCTGAAATAAAGCCCCCAGGAGCATGGTCTGGGAGCAGAGGTGTAACAGATAAGATTTTATCTCAGACTTGTTTCTAGGTTTGAATTGTTTAACTGTAGCTGCAAAACACTGCAGCAGGGCCTCTGTGAGCCTCCCAGCTATTAAAAAAAACCAAACAGATGATGCCTGTTAGTGTTGCTATAGAGTCAGAGTGGCATTTTAGGATTTAAAGAGATATGTGATACCACAGATATTTTCTGTCTGCCATAGCAAGAGATGTGGGGAATGGGGCACTGGAGCCCATTGTGAGGGATGGGAAGGGTTGGGGGCACAAGGCTCCGGAACATGCTGATGCCCCTTTGCTGGCCTTGGGGTTTGACTACAACTATTTGGCAGCACCTTATACCAAGTGAAGATGAAACTCCAAGGTTCAGGAGCCAGGTTTCCCTTGGGGAGAAGTCGCAGAGGGTTGCTGAACACATACACGAGTCCTGGCTTAACGAGGTGCTGCCTAGCTTTCAGTATCAGAGGAGAGATCCTGTTTCAGCTGTAGGAGAGCTGCCCAACAAGTAATTGCCTGGGAACAGAGCCTCTGTAAGCACTTTGGGGTAGTCAGACAGAGAGGAAAGAAGGAATACAAGAGATAAGGAAGGTCACCAAGTGTATGAAAACCAGTGCTTTTTGACACATGGGATTTGCATGTCCCAGAGACTGACAATGTCTGATAAGGCAATCCAAAAGCTGAACAGGGGACCGAAGGTCACCTTGAACTATTAATTACCAGTCACTGGGATAGATTCCTTCAGCTCCACTAAGAACATAACTGTCCTTTATTTCGTATTGCAATAAGGCTGAGCTTAATACTCTTGTTGCTGAATTACTATATTTGGCTTTGTTGCTTTTACATTGTCAAGACTTTATTTCTGTTTGGCAACACATACTCTTCACCTTTTTGCATGCTGTACTAATCATGCTTTTATTATGTATTTTTAGATCCTTCCAACAGTGTGCAGAGATCTGTGGGGCTTTTTTTAGCCCACAATATCAATAAAGCTTAGTGGCAAAGCTCCTGGTAGAGGTACTGCATCTACTTATTCTGATCGTCCCTTGAAAAAATTAAATTGTTGCAATGTGAGTGCAGAGCAGGGTTCAAGGTCCACTGCATATGAAAATGGAATTGATTACTCCCAATGAACAGAGGCTTGCAGCTCTTAAGAACGTTATACGATAAATATGTTGGCACATACTGTGCATCTGGCATGCTAAGCAGTTTATTGAACTACTCCCTGCAGCATATTTTAATGAAATGCTGACAGTTTGGCATCTTATTGGATAACTGCATTCAGTGGCGTTGGTCACAAATCACAGATGTTAAGGAAGGCATGCAAAGTGCTCCGTAAGATGGCAGCTCCTCCGCGACTTTTTTCTCTGTGTTGCTACACTCTTGGAATTTATCATAGCCAGCAATGAGAAATCAATAACGAGCACATGACATTCCTCCAGTTCAGTATCTAGAAACTTCTGTCTCTAAGCTCTCACAAAAAGAAATCACATGCAGAGTATTTTTCCTAAAGAATTTGGCCTTATCTACTAAAGGGATGCCATTAGCATCCCATGTTAGATGAGGTGTGAGAGAGAGCAACTTGCTGATGGAGGGGCTCTGCCTCTCGCCTGGGCTCCGCTCTGCTGGTTGATGCACTGGGCAGTGCAGCCGAAGACGGAGGGAACAGGATTGCAGCAAGGGCCACTCCTGGCTCCAGCAGTGTCTGAGACACGGACAACACTGGCACAGAGCCTGGGACTGGCCCGACCTCTCCACTGCTTTTCTGTTTCTTTTTCTTTCCTGTGCCTGAGGAGAAAAAAATGACAATATTAAAAAAAAATCAACTTTAATCACAGGTGGGGTTTTTTAGATGCGATAGTTCCACAGTGGAAGTAATCAAACTTTACAGACAGTTCTTCCTATCTTATATCCTCACCTGCTCCTAATCCTACCATTACCTGAGGTCTCTTGCTTGAATAATGTTTTTCTTGCATTTGCTGCATCAAGCCTATAAACAAATAAACCGATAGCACCTCACCTCTCCCACGACGGCAACTGTTTGGAGGAGGAGAGGGTCGAGACGTGGCCCTGGTTCTTTATATTTCTGGTGCCACCCAGTGTTGAAAGCTGGAAGTGGCACTGCAAAGGCACACGCTTGAGAAGTCACAGGCGACCGATTCCTCTGGTGCACATTCTGCAGCCATGGCCACACTGCCAGACCTGTTGTGACTTCAGACCACACGCTGTCTGAAGACCGAAGTGCAGGGAAGAACCAGGAGATGGGTTTGTTTTTTTTTTTTAATTTCATATGCTGATTGAGATCAATTGACATGAAAATACATTTGGGTGGGCATCTAGGTATCTAGTATCTACAGTAACCAGAGATCTCTCAATTCATTCTCCTCTCAGTGTGAAACTTTGTGCATTGGATTGCCTGGCTAGAGCACATCCACTACCCAGGGAAACATAGTGACGCGTGATGAATTCACACGTGTGCCTTGTCCTGTGTCTTAGGAGAAGGTCTCCATGTTGAGGATGCCTCGTCATAGGGGCCCCCTGTGTGCAGGTCCCTGCCACCAGGCACAGACCTTGACTGAGCGCTGTGGCCTTTCTCCCTAGGTCTTCCCATTTCCACGTAGCTGATGGGCTCATCACACTGTGACCTACTGTGCCCAGCAATGAGGAAGAGGCCACCCTATCATAGCGCCAGTGTGAGAAATGCAGGCATAATTGTGAGAAAGGAAGGAACTGGACATCTGGGTATTAAGAGTCCATACATAGGCAAAAAATTAATGGTTAAATCCCATTCCAAGTAACTGATGTGCCTTTCAGATGGGCTAAAAACTTTTAAAAGGACATGGTGTCTTTCTACACACTCTTTAGTGACCACCTTTACCATATATCGGCCAGAGATGTGCTTTAAGCAGGAGTCTTTTCCAGCCAACTTCCACCCACATCTCTTCATCAAAAGGCTCATCCTTTCTCTGATGCTTTCCTAGGAGTTAGGAGAGTGACCGTGGGGGACATCAGTTGGTGTTCCCATGGGTGTTGAATGGATTTTAGGACCCATATTGGCAAGAAAGGCTAAAAGTTCAGAAGCCCACAGGCAATACACTCAGGACTTCTGTTATGTAAGTCATTCCCATTTTGATGACTTCTCCTTAAATCCAGCCTGGCCTAACTCCGTGAACACTTCCATCACCTGTACTGCATGCACTGTTACATTCAGGTTGAAGGAAAATGGAGAGCATCATCTCGGCAATGCAGAGTGAGAGTCCTAGCTTCGTTCTTCTAGAAGTGCAAGCAGCATATTCCACTTTTCTGAGGGCATTCAGTTCACTGAGCAGGGGGAGTGTGGGGCTGCAGATATGAAGTGTAATAGTACAAATACTGATTGCAAAAAAAAATATTGCAAGAAATGTATTATGACCTCTTTATACAAAAACTGCTACTGGGTAGAGTCTAAGTCAGGCTATGAAAAAAAAGAGCATCTCCTTAAGAAAAGGAAGAGAAAGATGGCCTAGTGATGACCTGCAACGTGCCACAGAATCGGGTGTGGATGATGTCGACAATGGTCCAAAACAGACCAGTCTCCCCTAAATGTGAACTTGACCCAGCACAGCACATATTCCTATCTTAGATGGATTATATGGAGTTTTGGTAGATACCTGAGAGGTTTGTCTCCTTTCTGATGTTGGCAGCATCATGCAGGTTGCTATGCTGCTTCACTTCTCTCTGAATCGCACTGAGCTGCTCCCAGGAGACGTGACCCTCAGACTGTGTTAAGCCTGGGAAGTTAGTTGGGCTTCAGATTTATATCCAGTGAGAAAGTGAGGCATTTCCCACCTCAGTGTTGTTTTTACCTTGAAAGACAGCTGTAAAGCCACTCTTACAGGAATGAGTAAACAGATGTCTTAGGGAAGACGTGTTGAAGAAGGCACTGAAAGACTGTGTCATTTTCCAGTGGTACATTGCCTGATTTTGGTGCAACCACCCTGCATTTCACCCACCAGAGAAAGGAGCCAAGTGCACTGTCACCAGTACTGGAAACCAAAGCTGCCAAAATAGGGCCACAGAACAAATGCATTATACATCCTTGTTAAGAAGGGATGTATACAGAAGAGCGTGAGAAAATACCTGAGCAGTAGCAAAGGTGGAGATTCTTCTGAAACTCGGTGGAATTGCAGCTCTGAATTAGGGTGGTTCCAATATTAAGGGCTATCATTCCCACCTTCTGAAGATCTCCTCATCCCCTTTTTCTTATTTCTTTCATTTTACTTCCTTAGTTCTGACAGATGGAGCCATCCACTGTGTTCACCTGTCCAGACAGAAGCTCCTTCTTCTCTACCTGAACATTTTGCTGCACTTCCATATCTTCTGAATACAGATTGTCTATTACTCACTAACTTTGCTAAATAGTTTACACTCTTAGCTCCACCTTAGACCTCTTCCTAAATCCTTTTGATCAAGAAGCCATAACTTTCCTTGTGACCCACAAAATCATCCCAATAGGTTTCTTCTACATTTTTTCAGAAGTCTTGTACTTGGATTGTCCTTGCTTGGATTTCACTGACTGAATTGTGATCCTAATCCAGCTTCTTCCACAAACGTCATGACTTTGACTTTCTCTGATGGACCTAGGCACCTCCAGTAGGATATTGTTCTTCCTTTGAGGTGTTCTTCTCTTTTCCTGATTAGTGCTAAGAGGCACAAGAAACTTTTCCCCTGAGTGCTTCAAGGATCCTGGTCCCAACCAATAAGGGAATGGTATCATCTATCTCTTTCAGAATGATTTTGGAGATCAGTCATCCCACATGCAATGTTATCCCACTGTGATTAATTACCCTCATAGGCAGTTTCAGCCAAGAGCAGTAACACATGTAACCTCCATGCACACCATCCAGAGCTTTGTATCGTTAGTATTTGTTGATATGAGACAGATCATACAATCATAGAATGGATTGGATAAGAAGGGACTTTACAGATCATCTAGTTCAAACCCCTCTGCCTTCCATTAGACCAAGTCACTCAGAGCCCCATCCAACCTGGCCTTAAACATTTCCAGGGATGGGGCATCCACAAGTTTTCTGGGCAACCTGTTCCAGTGCCTCATCACCTTCACAGTAAAGAATTTGTTCCTTATATCTCTTCTAAATCTATCTTATATCTAAAATAAGAGATGTTGGTCATTGCATGTACGTATGTTTCAGAGTATCATGGTGACAGTCACTAGAAGAAAGTTTATTCTTTCTTGAGCAATCAGCTGATAATGTCTTCCTTAAAGTATGAGAAAAGACATCTAAACTAAGAGAGAAGCATGAGCATCTCTAAGCTTAGTACTGTCCAATCCCCAGATCCAAAATCTTAACTATTCCCCACCTTCTTCTTTCTTTGTTCCATATGGGTCTCTGCTCTTCCAGTTGCCATCATCTGCTCCAGAATGCCAGGGACTGTGGCAGGCCATGCTGTATAACAGTGTTTGACTGGCCTATTGCCCTGTCACAGGCCAGACCTCACCTTCACTCACCTCTTGTCAAAGGATTCTTGCTGCTCATATGCATCATCTGTTAAGTTAGCTGCAGAGGTGAAAAACCATGTTGTGGCTTCTGGATCATTATCGTAACAGGTTTATTCTTGGAACGCCAGGGCAACATAAGGTCTCCCTCATTCATTCATTCATTCATTCACACTTTGCAGTCACACTTTGGCTGTAGATTTCCACTCTGTCCAGTTAGCCGAGATCTCTTTCCCAGGCCTTCACAGAATAATCCCAGAAACAAGCATTGCTGGAGGAAGACACAGTTTTGTCCTGTGTCCACTTTGCTCTTTCAGATGTTGTTATGTAGTGGTGACAGAAGTTGTAGTGGCTCTTCTACTATGTTTTACAATACATTTTCCCTTTTTCATTTACACTGCTTTTGACACAAGCCTGTCTCAGCAGTAGCTTGCTGCACTGCCAGCAGCAGTCTGACAGCATGTAGAAGCCAAGATTTGCAATCACAAACCCTGGGCAAATGGACAGCCATGGGTTACAAGGGATGGTTTTGACTGAAATGCCTTACACGCAGTTGGATAATGCGTGGACACTGGCATAAACTCTCAGCTGCAGAAAGTCGTTTTCCAGTCCTCTTGCCCAGAAGGATGCCAGCAGCAGTACAAAGCAGCAATAAATCAATCGGTCTGTAAGTGCATTGCATAACTGGGTAAATAAACAAGTACTAGAAACAATAAAACACTGTAGCTATTTTCACCTTGTCAGGCCAAGTCGTTTCAGGCAATCAATAGGGAGTATAGGAAAGGTCACTGACTACCTGAATAAATCTTATCAAAAAACAATGTCTAAACAGCAGTAGCTCCCTCTGAGAAGAGAAAGGCATGGCCTTTAACAGAATAAACACAATATTACAAAGTGGCTGTCAATAAATATTAAAGCATAAACACTACAGACTAGGGAAATGTTGTAGAAAAATAGAATATTCAAAGCACTGATCTTTTTTCTCAGTTTCTTACAGACACAGAGGTCTCTATTCTCTTTTGACACATGGAAGAGGAGTTTTGGAGGAAAACACTTACTGAGCTAACCAGATGGATGCACTTATAAAGTAATAGCTGTACCTATATTTTGATCATCTGGAGAGGTTATTTTTTTGTTAAAAAAAAAATCTGAATACATTTAGAGGCCTAAAGATATTGCCCAGACTAGCATATTTTTATGTAGGTCAAATGCTGGCTTTAAGACATTTCAGGACAGATTTTGAAGTCACCAAAGTCACTGTCACTGAAGCAAATCCCTCAAGAATCAAGTACTCCCAAAGTCAGTTTCCTGCCCAGTGCTTAAGAAAAGTTTGGCTGAACACTTATACACTGCTGAGATGGTGATGTTGGCCACAGAGTCACACGCCTTGGTAGATGCCTTGGGAAGGCTAACATTAATAATACTGCTGAGGAAGCTACTACTTCGCAGCCGATGTTAGTTTAAGAGGTGCAAGCTTCAGCTGTGAACCGTTCATTGCTGACCTTAACCTACTGTCTGGCACGGTTGTTGTCTGCTGCTCCATGCCAGTCCAAAGCACTGAACACTTATTTCCCTGCTATGTGTTACGGTACAAGCACAGCCTAGTAAATCTACAGCTTTATGGAAAGCTTCGTGTCACTGTGGCTCTGCATGGGCCACACAGGGGCCTGCAACATGGCAGCAGATGCTGCTACATGATAATTTACATCTTCCAAGCATCCTCCAGCAGAGTCCACAATTCTGCTTGGGTGTTTGGCAGTAGCCACGAGCTCCACGTCCATCTGTGCTGTTAAAAGCGAAAGTGATTGTACATTAGACTCAAAGGTTTTTTGACAGTTATAGATAGGGATTTCAGTTTCTTTATGTCCATAATTGTGCAGATCAGCCACCAGCTCTTCCCACTCAGTGTGCTGAGTCAACAGAGGATTTGTATCTCTGAGTACTTGGAATAAACAATTATCACAGCTGCTTCATCTCTCTCTGTTGACATCAGCAACAAACAGTTCCTCTGACACGGTGGAGCCTTGATGAAAATCTGAGGGAAAAGGGGAACCATACTATCTGAGCTAGGTGTTCAGGTGTTGAGGTTTAACCCCAGTCCACAACTAAGCACCACACGGCTGCTCGCTCACTCCTTCACAGTGGGATGGGGGAGAGACTCAGAATGGTAAAAGTGAGAAAACTCATGGATTGAGATAAAGACAATTTAACAGGCAGAGCAAAAGCTGCACACGGGAGCAAAGCAAAATAAATAATTCATTCACTACTTCCCACGGCAGATGTTTAGTCATCCCCAGGAAAGCAGGGTTCCATGACATGTAATGCCGTAATTCTGAACATCCTCCCCTTCTTTCTTCTTCCTCCAGCTTTTTATTGCTGAACAGCCATATGGTATGGAACATCCCTTTGGTCAGCTGGGGTCCGCTGTCTCAGTTATGTCCCCATCTGGCTCCTTGTGCACCCCCAGTCTAATTGCTGGTAGGGCAGTGTGAGAAGCAGGAAAGGTCTTAATGCTTTGTAGCACTGTTCAGCAATAACTAAAACATCCCTATGTTATCGACACTGTTTTCATCTCAAATCCAAAACATAGCCCCATACAAGTTTCTGTCTAACTCTATCCCAGCACATTCTCCAGCCCTTATTCCATAGCATTTATATCATGCTCAGGTCCCTGTAAGGGTTGGTCAGAAAATCAGTATTGTCTCAACCTTGTCATCGAGGACTTCCAGGTGGACTATGGACTTGATCTGGCCTAAAAGTTAGGCTCACAACTTGACATGAGTTGCTGTGAGCAGCCTGCCTGAGACGCAGTTGTTTTTTTTTTCTCCTGGGAACAGAACGGAACTGTTACGGACAAGGCCAACTCTGGCCTAACAACAAAATGTACAACATCCTTGAAACGGCGGACGGAGTGGCACGGAGGTGCCATGGCTCATCCCTGTTGTCAAAACTGGCAGAGATAAACGTGCAGCTGCCATCGAGGAGGATGAATCACAACTGCTGTCTCAAAAACAACGGTGAGGAAGTGCCCTTTAACGGAACTTTGCTAATTATAATGTACAAAAACCACATTTCTATCCTAAGGGCCGAGAACAGGCGGAGATCCCCGAAGTAAGGAGGAGCAAGGTTTGCCACTTGGCATAAAAGGTCGACCCCTAACAATGAGACCCCCAAAGAGCTCTCCCCACCAAGGATCGACATTGACATCGATCGTGAGGACCGGCGGGATGCTGCCTGGACCTGGGACCATAGGGACGCCTTGGACCCACGGTGGTGGCTATTATCTTCTTTTTTCCTTTCCCTATCTTTACTTTTCCTTTTCACTCCCTTTCACTTATCACACGCCACTTTACAGGCAAAATAATAAAGTTTGTGCTGTTTGATTGAAACCAACCCCTTTGGTGTGTTCGCCGTAATTTTGCACTTCGAGATCGCATTAAAAGAACCATCACAAGTCCCAAGTGGGCCGTGACAGTCCCACACTATCCAATACATCCTTATTAACCACCAGCCCTCTTCGTGTACTTTAACATATCATTCCCTTAGTCTATGGACCATTTCTGTAAAATGTCTGTAAAATGTCCAAAAAAAGTAAAAAAAAAGTCCATTGCATTCATTTAGTCCATGACTTTGGGCTCCATCTGTTATGGTGGTCACTCAGGACAGGAGAGGTGGTGTGTGGCATAGAGTTACTGGGCACCAAAGGGAGCTCAGGCGGGGTCACTGCTGCACTTGCACTGCTTCTTGTAAGGCTCGTCCTCCACTGGTTCAGGCAGCTATAATAATTCCTATAACATGCAACTCAAATAATGAGTTACAACAATTTAAAGGTATATCCATTACAATCTCCATGCCTGGTCCCTTTGGGACAGGTTATAGCATTTAACATAACTAGAGTAACCTGGTCTGGTTGAAGATGTCCCTGCGTCTTGCAGGGGGGTTGGACTAGATGACCTTTAAAGGTCCCTTTCAACCCAAATTATTCTATGATTCTATGATTCTATTGCAATTAACTCCTTCTCCTGCCCCTGCTCCAGCTTGGACCTATCACAGACCACAATCCCTTAGGGGTGTACATGCTCCAGTGCAGCCTGATCTATGAGCTACTGTCACTTCAGAGATATACCTGCTGTGGCACAGACATATCCATGGCCACAGACACTTTGAGATGTATCTGCTTTGGCATGGACACAGCCACAGATACTTTGGGATGTCCTACTCCCATGTGGCCTCATCCACAGGTCACAGACCCTTCGACTCAAGTTCCCACCTGAGTTCCAGCCTGTCCAGTACAGCAACACAGGAACAGCAGTGATGCCCTGGCCATCTGCCAGCCCAGGCACATGGCCACTGCTGTTATCAAACTGTTCCCAGGCACAGCAGAGCACAATGATAAGCAGTACAGCAAAAAGGAAAATCAAAAAGCAGCCTTTAACAAGCACTAGACTCCATAAGGCAAGCAAGACCCGTGTCAAGCACAGGAGTCTGCCTATTAATAGCCAAACATCTATAGCAGCTAAAAATTCAATCTTGCACTCTCCAATCAGATCTGTCATTATCTCGAACCCTTCGAGCCCCACATTGGACACCAAAAAGGACTGTTGTTGTTTAACTGCAGTAGGCAGCTCAGTGCCACACAGCCACTCAGCCACTACTCCCCGGTGGGATGGGGGAGAGAATCGGAAACGTAGAAGTGTGAAAGAAACTTGTGGGTTGAGATAAAAACAATTTAATAGGTAAAGCAAAAGCTGCGCACACACATGAAGCAAAATAAGGAATTCATTCACTACTTCCCATCAGCAGGCAGATGTTCAACCATCTCTGCGAAAGCAGGGCTCCATCACACATAATGGTTACCTTGCAAAGACAAACACAGTGACTCCAACCAACCCTCCCTCCTCCCTTTCTTCTTCCCTCCAGCTTTTTATTGCCAAACTAGTATCAGACAGTATGGAACATATGAACAGCTGACCTTTTGGTCAGTTGGGGTCAGTTGTCCCAGCTGTGTTCCCTCCTGACTCATTCTGCACCCCCAGCCTACTCGCTTTTGGGGCAGTGAGAGAAGGAGAAAAGACCTTGAAGCTCCATAAGCACTGTTCAGGATTAACTAAAACATCCCTTTGTTACCAACACTGTTTTCTTCACCAATCCAAAACATAGCCCCATACAAGCTACTACGATGGAAATTAACTCTACTCCAGACAAAACCAGCACACTAGGAGTGCTCAGTACTTTTTTAGTTACCTCATTAAGTATCTGCGGCTTAGCAAAAAGCTTATGGTAGTAACAGCCAAAGACTTTAATTACTCTATAGCTGTGAAAGTAGGAGTTAGTGAGGGTAAATATGGCCAAACATCTGGCTTTTATTTGGGTTCCTAAATGGGATTCCCCCTCTTCCCTTTATTAGCAACTTTATATAAATAAACAAGTAATTATCAGTAAATTACAGGAATACACTGAAGTGCTGATGATATTTCAACAAGGTGCTTGTATGAAAATTCTGAAGTCTTCGTATGAGGAGAGCCTTGGTCCTTATTGAGTAACTGATAAGTTACTTGCTGTCCTTCGTCAGCAAGTGCTGGCTTGTTCTTGGCAACAGGCAGGAGGGAGTCAGGGCTTTCTCTATCTGTGCAGGCTAATGCCTCCCTCCAGAAAAACTCACTGAGCCTTTTGGCTAACAAAATGTTCCGCTTGCCCAGTCTGAAACCATTGAGAGGAAATCACTAAAGGGGATGCACCATTATCTACCCAATGGCACTAGTGGCCTAGTGGAACCTGGGTGGGTCAGGGTCAGAATCAGGAACATCTTATGCCTCTCAAGAGATGGGAACCATGGGCTGGGAGGCTGCCATAGCAGGGTAAATCATGTCACCTGCCCGGTCATGGTAGAAGTGATACCAAGAATGTGTGAGCAATTTGCTGGGCAAGGGAATCTCTGTTAACATATAGAAAGTACACCATTAGGCAACAGTCAAATTTGTTATTTGTATGTCAGCATGACTACAAACAAGGTGAGCAGGTCCTGAGCTACCTATGGACCAGCTGCATAGCTCTGAATTACACAGTCTGGAAGGACCTGAGCTGGGCAACACCAGCAGTAACTATTCGCTCTCTTCCTCAGGGAAAAGTGGTGCCAGGAATGTAGATTTGGGCAATCATTTAAGATTAAACATGGAAAAATATTAACTGTGCTGTAAACCCCAATGACAACAGGAAAATGTGCCCAAGTATAACATAAACATAGACCATGTACCCTCAAAGTGACCTGATCTTTGAAAAGATATTGATTTTTGCCATCAGAAAAAAAAAAATCATCGCAGAGAGACTACACCAAATGCCCTAAGGCCTCAAAAATGGTTTGCAGAATTAGAACTTGAGACTTCTGTAAGTTTTATGGCAATGAGGAAAAATCTACATGACAATAGACCAAGCATAGCTCTTGGGTCTCTGTATGTGCAAATAAGCTGCACCCACAATTTATCAGATTGATCCCTGAATTTGGCATATGAATTTTGCTGATTTCATTATGAATAATTTGCAAAACTTTAGGTAGCATTGTAAAGTGCAATGAAGAAGCGCAGTGAAGAATTAGGAGAGAAAATATTGACAATTAAATAGGTTTCAGAATAAGCTATGAAGATTGCATAGGACAGCCTGCACAAGATCTTTCAGAAACAGCCCCTAAGTCTCTCTGGTTTAGCTCTTGTACTGCTTGAGAGGTGCCTTAGTGCGCATGAATGTATGCATTGCTGCATGACTTGCATGTGCTGTCAGCCTCCAACAGCGAGGCGCCACAGACCAGGTACAGGGATGTTTAACTCCATCCTCTAAGCTCACCCAGAGGAGGCAAGAAGCTCCATAATTCAAATGTGTACTCTGTGCCTACCACCTAACTCTCACACAACCTACTGGTACAGCAGTGCTCTGGGGCAACTGCAAACCTGTAATTTCCTCCTGCAGATGAAGCCCCTGAGACGATTTACAGAACAATCAACTGCAGTTGCTTTGGCTTGCTTTCAGCATTTTGAAACAGATCCTGTCATTGTTTAGTACGCATTCATTTTGTGCAGCACCGGGAGTACAGCATCTGATGGCCTGAGGCAGAACTTCTAATTTGTCCAAATAACATTCAGCATAAATTCCATATGATAATTAATCAACAGTTATTAAAGCAAGAGATACCTATGATGTCTCTGATGTTTATTAAAGCATTTTCATGATATTTCCATCTCAGTACTGCTATGGTAGGTTTTCCTTTTTTAAAAAAACAAACGTTGTGCCTCGCAAAATGATGGAATTTTTGCAAAATGGTGGGATTTTTTTCCAGATTCCTGAGAGTCATTCCTAGTGATTCTTTCTGTCTCTTAACGGTTTAGTAAAATGATTGTGAAAGCAGAACCATGATTAAAATAGTCCATAGTCAGGAACTTCATACATCTCAGATGCAAATGTTTGGGTTTGCTTAAGCTTTGGTATAGACATTAGGCAGCATTATTACACCATAACATTCACTGTCCAGAAAATGCAACAGGACTAAGGCTCTCCAAAATAAGAAGAGATAAAGTAAAATAAGAAAAGATAAAGTAAAATAAGAAAAGCAGAGGGATGGGGAGGAACAAAATAAACCACCTCAGGGAGAAAAAAAAAAAAAAGGAACATCAGATTTTCCAGAAGTCCAAACTAATTATTTAAAGAACAATGATTTTGAAGTCTTCACCTACATCGAATCAAGAAGGATTTGATTTTTTTATGAGGAAGATGAAGGGTTATCCTGCTGCATGATTCAACATCTTGAACACCCATTTCAAAAGCTCATTTTTAAGAAGCATCTGGGGATTTGGGACCAGATCCTCAATGATATTTAGGTATAAAACTTTGACTAAAATCACCAACAGTTAAGAGAAAGGGAAGGAAGACAAGCAGTTGGCTGCAGTGACTTCTCAACCCTCTTAAAAATTGATGGGAGTAAGAGGGGCCTGAGAATTGTATTTTCTAGACCCAACTCCTGACTGGTCAGGACAGAGAATATTTAAGATGTCTGTGGTGTGTGCATGTGCCTTTCACAATGTGTGAGCCCAGGGCTGGGCACCATCCATCCCACACATGGGTACAAAGCTCAGAAGTGTAGAGGAACCCCCCAGGCTGGGGGCAAAGCCTGAGGAGCACAGCAAGGAGACCAACTGTCCTGTCTGAGCTGTTGGCACTCTGGGGCAAAGCAGGAGTCAAGCTGGGGCTGTGGCAGCTTGCCTGTTCAGTGGACTGTGGGTGAGGAGGCAAGGTCTGGACAAACATTGTTATCTCATGTCTTTATAGTAGGAGGCAAAGTCAAATTTTCTGAATACACAGAGTTGTGGCTTCATATGACCAAACACGATGCTATAAAGTTCTAATTTCAACAGACACCTGGGTCCCCTGTGGAGCATCCCAGGCACCGTGTCACCCACTGTGGGTGAGGATGAGCTGAGTCACTTGCTGAGCTTGTCCAGGACTGTCTGTCAGGACCTCAGGGGATGTGCAAGGGAGGCTGCAGATCAGGGCTCCCCACAGCAGCCTGAGGGGCAGGGCAGCCATACAGCCGGGGGGTGGGGCTCACACCCCTACAGACCCTGACTGTTGTTCTTGCTGAGGAATTTCCTCCTCCACCCTGTGATAGGAAACAAGCGGCGCTCCATCACCTCTTGACTATTTCTTTCACTTTCAACTGATTTCCGAGAAATGGCAGGCGAGAGATGTGGCTGGGTATAAGAGGTGCTGACAGCCCAGCCCAGTGGGGAGATGCCCTCAAGGAGGCCACAACACAAGGTAGGAGCTGGGGCAGGCGCATACCCTGGGGCTTTGCTCAGGCCTTTGCGGACTTTTAAACCCAAGGGGAGCGGGAGGCTTTGGGGGGATGTTTCTGTGGGTGACGACAGACCACAGGGTCTCCAGAGAGCCCGACGTCTCTCCTGGGGCTTCACCTGCTCTCTCCCACCCGCCCTGAAGAGCCTCAGCTGCCCCTGAGCCATCACCTCCAGCCTCAGGTCTGCAGGCTGCCCGGGCACCCAACGGGGTGGAGGGAGCCTCCCTGCCTGGTTGAGGGCACGGGGAGACTATCCTTGCTTCAGTTTCCCCTGTCCCAATTCATGACCAGGCCAGAACAGGGCGGCCGGTCTCCCCGTGCCCCCGAAGCAGAGGCAGGAGGATTTACAGGGCTGTTCAAAATGTGCTGCTCTCGCCCCTTCCTGCACTGCAGGAAAAACACTTGGCAAGAAAGCGGGAAAATTAATTGTCTTTTGAATTGTCTTCTTGTTTCACTGTTTTGGAGGTAAACAAAAAACATTACTGCAAGCATGGGAAAGGGGTTGAGTGGATTTCAAGCTTTTAGAGACTGAGTTGTGGGAAGAGAAAAACAAGCAATGCACAATATGGCTGAGAGCAGTATCAGGGAGGAGGAAGGGGAGGATGCCAGAAAAAGAGTGAAGCAGTGCACAGGGAGAGACTTCAGCACAGAAACTTGAGCTCTTTTTCCTTTGCTTTCACAAAGCAAAACTGGTCAGAGCTGGAAAGTCACAGTCCATAGAAATTCCTCAAAACACACTCATGAATTTGCATTTCCAAGAGAGAGTGTAAAAAACACCTGATTTTTTTCCATGCTCCTGAGCATGCTCAGAGCCGTTAGAAAACCCTACAAGGCTTGGAGAGAGGTTTGAAATCAGTGAGGTTGCAACCACACAGTGAGGTTCTCCTCCTCATTGCAGGGGGCAAGGGGAGGAGGTAAAATGTCCAGACCTGGGCTTCTCAGGATGATCTTTGTGATCTTTTAACCTTTCCTTTAGACCTTTAGCTTTGAAGCTGCGTGTCTTGTTGTTGATTGTTTCTCCTTGCCTCCCCAGGTCTGAGCTGCCACAATGGAGAGTGCAGAGAGCGACAGAGAGAGTGAAAGCAGAGAGAAACCTCATCCTGCTCCTCCATCTGTCCAGGAAGACAGTGGCAACCTGCTACGTGAGAAAGGAGGTAACAGAAAGTGTCATGGGTGAAAGCAATGTAAACAGCCACCAGCCTCTCCCAGTGTCTCTAACCTAACAACTTCCTCCTTTATACCGTAACGGAAAGCCCGTTAAAGCTAACTATAAAAGGGTATTTATCAAGTGAAGGCTTCCAGCTCCTGTAATGGAGCATGAACTTTATCCTGTGCTTAAAACACCTGAACATTATTTATAAGGGAATGTTTGTAAATTTATATAAAGCTGATCTCTCATCAGCACTACCAGGAAAAAAAAAAAAGTCTGCTTCACTTGGTTAAAAAAAAAAAAAAGGAAAAACAGGGAGAACTCTGTCCAGTCTCCCTGGCCGAAAATAAAATCTGCCTGCAAGCAGCAGCTGTCACACTTGTGTGACAGCCAGTCTTACCTCTTACGCCAGTGATTTAATCGGGATAGTCTGTAGAACCAGAAGCAGAAGGTGCCACAACTTGCACTGAAGGCCCTGTAATAAACCTTGTCCCCAGCAGGGACACACGCTCTGCCTGCACATTTGTATGCTAGTCCAAGACAACGGGGAGGAGCAGTGCTGATGCGTGCATTTTTACAGTGCTGTCAGCAGGCTGGATGACTGGCTGAGCATTACGTCACAGGCGCAATCTGCCCTTACCACACGATTTTGACACAGGCAAGTTTGTTCCAGGGTGGTTTTGCTTGGAAGGGGCAGAACGTGGCAGAATTTCAGCAGCAGGCACCAGAGCTTCCTGACTTCATAAAACTTTGTGCAAGCCCTGCCCCAGATCAGTCCTTCTTATCTACTTTTCCATGTGCTTCTCTTTTATGCTTTTCAATTATTTTTCTTTCCCTGCACTATTGTTAACTTGTCTCTAATAAACCTGGATAGCTGTCTTGGATTAGACATGCCAGCTTTTAGTTTGCTCAGAAGAGTCCATCTACTAGGGTGGAAATCGGGGCTCTGTGACTGCTGGCCCAGCTCAGACCTTTCAGCAGATTTTAATTGGAAAAGGGGAGCATTTTAAAAGTGATTTATGCTCTTTTGTTATTAGGAGCAAAGTGAGAGGGCTTAGCGTCATTGTAGCAGATATGGTGAAGACAAGCACTGTGCTCAATACCTGCCTTTTCTCTCACCAGGAATGAAATCTGCAGAACCAAAAAGCAACAAGCGGCAACCTCTCTGCACGGACCATCTGACAGATACCATGTTTGCATCCCAGGTATAAGCTCTAGAACCGAACACTGAGGCGGAGACCCTGTTTCTCTCAGTCCAGAGAGATTCTTGAGCATCACTTTAGCCAGGATCTGGAGCTGCAGGGGAATCCAGGGACCCATCCTGTAAGACCTGAGCTTCACCCTATTTGGTGTCCTACAGAGAAGCTGGCAAAATGAGTGGATGCTTGCAGGTTGTAGAATATCTTAACCACAGCTGGCTGGAAAAGGGGGCAGGGTAAAGTAGTGGCGAATGCTGCAACCACATTAATTATATCCCTAGAGCTGGAATTCATAGTCTTTCCCTGTGAAACCTGCTCCCTCATGATCTTCTCTGAGAAGTGTATCCTGATTTCTGAACTATTCCCAAAGGGAGGCTGTGATACCAGTTCATCCCTGGGATATGTGAGAAGCGACCCCTCAACTGCCCGTGACGGCGACTCCAGGGAGATACTGTCCACCAGTTCAGGTACAGTGTGACTCGGGAATGTCTTGATGAAGCAGAAATGCTTAGGAAAACTGAGGCAAAAAGGTCAGTATTCAGTCTTGAGGAGAAGGCGTGCATTTCTACTCTCTCCTATATGTTACCTTGCTGCTGCTCCCCTCACTGCCTGTGTTGCAGCACAATTAATTCACTTCCTGGCTCCCAAGAAGTGAGTCTGTGAGACAAAAGATGAGGCAAGCCCTGGGATTTATCCTTTTGAGGGAGCACTCCTAAAAAATTGTCCCGGTTTAAACCCCTCCTGGACAATCTTTGCTCTACCCTGTTCTCTGACAAGTTAGTCTGCAGCTCCTTGCAATCAGTGTCATGGGCCCCAAGGCTTCCTGTGTGCCACTCTGCTGACCAGCTGGTGGCTTTGGGTCACAAAGAGGAGGGCAGACACCAGTGGTGGAATCAGGTGGAAACCTTGATCTCACTTTATGCTTAGCTCCAACTGCTGTAGTGGAAGAGGAACTCCAGGCACACACAAGTGCAGAACTCTTGGGAGATCACCATGCTGGACAGAAATCATCCCCCAGGTTCAGAGATTATGCCTCTGCCAGAGCTAATGAGGTAAGAGTTTTAAATTTATTATCACCAATGTCAAATGAACATAATCAGGCCAAAAAAAAACTTGTAACAGAAGTCACTCTGAGAGAAAGTCAGGCTTTACATAGGGCACTTTCCAATTATTGGTGATTGAAACCCTTGAACTGAGATGTTTATTGCTAAAGAAGAGATTTGCCTCTTCCTGTCTCACTTAAAAGGCCCCGTTAAGAAGCCTGGGTATGGTCTCCACTTGCTCTTCCAAGCTAGTGAGCCCAAAGGGATGCTGTGCCCCAGCACTGATCTCTGGGAATGTGTTTCATGTAGAGAAATAAAAGGGTGTCTCTGACAATACCACAGAGCAGCTTGTGCTCTGAAGAGATTTCCATGAGTGGCCATGTCCACTCAATATCCAGTTGTTTTATGCCTTCAAGATAGTTCTAGGAACTTTTTCTTTTTCTTTGCCTTCTTTATCACCATCATCATGGCAAGTGGAATTAGGTGTCTTGCCTCTTTTTCTTCATCCATATAAAACAAACAGAAATGTAAAATTTGAGGTCTGACCTATTTCTGTCTCATGGAGGAAATCAGTCATGAGAACACAGTTTGGAGAAAGACAGTTTCTGCTAAAAGACCATTTGATTTTGTTAACATAAAAAGTAAAATCTTTGCTTGAAAATTCAAGATTTCCCAATGAATTTGTCTTCCTCCTGCTGCTGATCAACCCCACTGCCAAACAATAAAAGTTCTAGTTTAACACTGCATTGATGTATTACAGTCTAGGAGCAGGGTAAAACTCTGAGTGCAGGTACGCCTTCAGATTTCAGAACCTCTTGTACACATAGCAGGGAAACTAATTATGGCCATTAGTAGACATATTCTTCTCCTTTCTATGGCCCAGTAGTCCCACCCCAGGAGGAGACCCATACCCAGAAAATCCCAGCATACTAACACCAGTCTGCTGTGTCAGTGGAGAGGGAGTATTACTTGAGTGCTGGTTCCAGTCAAGTTGGGCTACTGGAAATATAGAACCCCCTGCATTCAAGGAAGCCAGAACACCTTCTGAGTGGGAATCTCACTGTAGCTATCAAAGAGCCAACTCAAGCATGGCTGAAGACCTTGGGAAACCCTAAGGACAATGGATGGGGGCTGTATTTTCCACCCCTATGCAGGATGGTATTGCTCTTTTGGGTACAGGGGGTCACTAGCATGGAGTTTGCAAGGTGACACCCTGAGTTCACTTGCAGTTATGCTGAGATGCAGCTCTGCTCTTTGCATTCATAATTTGCTGCATGCAAAGTGGAAGCCATGAAAAGAAATACTGGAAGAAAGGCTGTGTTGCTTCTTCAGCTCTGCTCCCTCCCTGGCCTTGTGCCGTTTGTGTTGCTTGTGGTTTTGGGTTTGAATCATTGCTGGGGGGTCTCTTTCCCTTTAACTTTAAAATTTTATTTTCCAATAAAAAGATGCTGGGTCACCAGAGGATAGAAGAAGCAGTGGAGCAAAGAAACGGTAACAGAAGAGGTAACTGACGAGTGTATTTTAGCATTCCCTTCTCTGCTGTAATGCAAATCTGATGCTGACTGCTGTGAAGAGCAGTCCTGAGTGTGCAGGGCCTGGGTGGCAGTCAGAGGCTCCTGGCAATGCCACATGTAAGTTGTTTGAATGCCTAGAGGTACATGGAACTGTCCATGGAAGAGAAAGAAAATTGGTACAAGAAGCCTCAAAGCTGATTGTTCAGTGTAACTGTACGTGTTGTCCTTCCACCCATTACCCCCATCCATAACTTCACCAATGTCAAGTGTGCAACTATTGTCCTTAGGCCCACTCCCTGTCCCCACCATTGCCCCCAGCAGCACAGATTGGTCCATGTCCCTAGCTCCAGGAAAGCTGTACCAACCATTGGTGGAGCTTGGCAAGATAAGTGGGAGGTCACACAAGTGGGCTGGGATTCTTGGTTCACAGACCTAGAGGACCATATCCAAGCTGTGAGGATTTTAACTTCAAGAGCTTCTCTCCCATTCCCAGTATGCAACTGTCTTCTATTTTTTTCTGGCTTGGTGGATCTTCTGCTGATGTTAACCCAAGTATTCTCCTCACTTGCAGATGACTGTGGAAGCAAAGAAAACCTAGAACCCGATAGCAGGTTTGTTGATGTGGAGACCTATGCTGTAGGATTTCTCATCAGACCTCAAGGAGCTTGAGATTTGCAAGCTTACTGGGAAAAGACTGTCTTTGGGAGGAGGTGTAGTATTGTCTTTAGTATTGTCAGGCTACTCCACCCTTAAACTCCTTCCTCCACAAGCAGATGGAGATGGAGATGGGTACAGGCCCTCCAGGACAGGAGCTGATCTCTTTGCAATTCCCCTTGGTCTACAGCATGCTGTCTGTATCTGACTTATTCACGCAGTGGCTTGATACTTGCATATAGGCAGCTGGGATCAGTGTAAATGCTTTATAGTAATCAGAATATTTGTACAGGACTAGAAGAAATTATGCAGAAGATACTCCTCTTCCTGGAGCTGCAGCCAGAGGCTGCGAGAAATGCATGTGAGTGTCTGAATGCTGCCCTGAAGTCCTGAGGCAGATGAGGTGAAGATGGCAACAGAGTGGTGGAAGGGGGCTTGATGTTAACCTTACAGTATTTCTTTTTTTTCGAATAGCTTCCTGAAGAATCCATATCTGTCCAATGACAGACTTCGAACAGAAGAATCAATGACCCTAGAGTTTGTTGCTGTAACGTCAAAAAAAATCAAGTTTTCTGAAGTGTCGTCCAAGATCTGTGTTGCTTTTTACAAGCAACCTGGACAATACCAGGAATTTGCTGTTCTGAAAAAAAGGTAAAAATCATACCTAAATGAGTGTTGATGTCACATTTTTTAAAGCCTATAGCTCACCCCAGCTTTAGGGTCTCAGCCTAGACTTCAGCTCCAGACAGAGACACCTAAATTTAAGTGTCTATGGAAGAGAGTTACAGTGTTAAATCTAACTTCTGTAGGTCCTGTGTCAGGTTTGCCAGATCTGCACAGAGGTCTAAAACATTATGGAGCTTCTCAAACGTCACCAGATGCCTTGCGTGAGAGGAGATGGAGTGAACAGAGTCACCTCAGTTCTGGTGCAGTTGCAGCACTCAGCGGGAATATCTCTAGATATATTTCACATTCTTTTTACAAGGCAACTGCAACTTTGGCTAGACCAGGGTTGTTCACATCAAGACTTCTCACCAGTGATTTTTATTTCTCTCTTGTCCAATAAACTTTCAAGCTCAAGTCAGTTTATCAAGTTTTTGTCTGCCGTTATAAAGGCCAGAGGCATTTTGTTGAACTTTGCATTTTAAATGTGAATGTTGGTCACTCATTCTTGTTGTATGAACTGATCTGTACAGCCAAAGTCCATCTGGGGTTGAACCTGATGGAAACTCCTTGTAGTGTAGTGACTAATTAATCTTCTTCTTTATTCTATTATAGAGAAAAAGTGTTCGTGGGCCATGCAAAGATCCCCATTTCTGACCTACAGGGAGGACCAATTTTTTATAAATACGCTATCCTTAATATGCTGTCAACTGACTGTGAACTGAGATTATGTCATTTAGAGCATATTTATGGAATGGACTCCAAGAATACAAAGAGTCTGTTACATCGAGTCATAAACATTCCCAAGGAAGAGATCAAAGCGGATGGTAAGTGTTGTACTTTCTTCAGAGGTGGGACTGGGGTGAAGTATGACCAACAAATTGTTGCATGCAGCATACAAATATAAACTCTCCTTTGTTTTGCTTCGTGGTGGTGCAGCACCTGCTTCCTACAACAGAAGGATTGTTGTTGTGGGGATTTTGATGCATAGGCTTATGGGCTATTTATTTAACACAAATTATTTATATAATGCAAACATAAACTATTCTGGAAGGAGTGTTTAAGTTATTTTGCTTTTTCCCAGAATAAACTCAGACTTTTCATTGTTGGGCAAGGGAGAGTGTGTAATGAGGCCTTGAATCACCTTTGCATCTAGCATCAAGCCTTAAGTTGCCATTCCAGAATGGTGCAGGTGAGCTAGAGGTCTAGTGTCAGATCTGCCACCCTGTATAGATGTTTTGAGTATGTCAGAATGACTCAAAAAGTAGTAGACACCTATTGCTGGAACAATTGAATCAGCTATGGGCTATGCACACCAGGCCCATCTAAAGTGCAAGTGAGATCTTTAGGGCTGAATTTAAATATGCATGGTGAGTTTTGTGTATTAGTGGCTCAGTTATGGCTCAGCTGGGCTTGACATTCATATCATAGAATCATAGAATGGTTTGGGTTGGAAGGGGTCTTTAAAGATCGTCTAGTCCAACACTCTTGCAGTGAGCAGAGACATCTCCAATCAGATCAGGTTACTCAGAGCCCCATCCAGCCTGACTTTGAATGTCTCGAGGGATGGAGCATCCACCACCTCTCTAGGCAACCTGTTCCAGTGCTTCATTACTCTCATTGTAATTTTTTTTTTTCCTTACGTCTGGTCTAAATCTACCCTCTTTTAGTTTAAAACCATTACCTCTTGTCCTATTGCTACAGGCCCTGCTAAAATGTCTGTTCCCATCCTTCTTATAGGCCCCCTTTAAGTACTGGAAGGCCACAATAAAGTCTCCCCAGCCCTCTGATCATCTTTGTGGCCCTCCTCTGGACTTGCTCCAACAGGTCCATGTCCTTCTGATGTTGGGGACTCTAGAGCTGGACGCAGTACTCCAGGTGTGGTCTCACCAGAGCGGAGTAGAGGGGCAGAATCACCTCCTTCGACGTGCTGGCCACACTTCTTTCAATGCAGTCCAGGATACAATTGGCCTTCTGGGCTGCGAGTGCACACTGATGGCTCATGTCAAGCTTTTCATCCACCAGTACCCCCAAGTCTTTCTTGTCAGGGCTGCACTCAATCTCTTAATCCCCTAGTCTGTAGTGATACCAGGGGTTGCTCAATCCACGTGCAGGACCTTGCACTTGGCCTTGTTGAACCTCATGAAGTTTGCACAGGCCCACTTCTTTAGTTTGTCCAGGTCCTTCTGGATGGTATCCCATCCCTCAGGTGTGTTGACCACACTACTAAGCTTAGTGTCATCTGCAAACTTGCTGAGGGTGCACTCGATCCCACTGTCTATGTCATTGATGAAGATATTAAAAAGTACTGGTCCCAATACCGACCCCTGAGGGACACCACTTGTCACTGACCTCCATCTGGACATCGAGCTGTTGACTACTACCCTCTGGATGCCACTATCCAACCTATTCCTCATCCATCGAACAGTCCACCCATCAAATCCATATCTCTCCAATTTATAGAGAAGGATGTTGTGGGGGACCATGTCAAAGGCCTTACAGAAGTCCAGGCAGATGACATCCGTAGCTCTTCTCTTGTCCACTGATGTGGCCACATCGTAATTGAATGCCACTAGGTTGGTCAGGCAGGACTTGTCCTTGGTGAAGCCATGCTGGCTGTCTCAAACCACCTCCCTGTCCTCCCTGTGCTTCAGCAGAACTTCTAGGAGGATCTGTTACATGATCTTCCCAGGCACAGAGGTGAGGCTGATAGATCAGTAGTTCCCAAAGTCCTCCTTTCTACCCTTTTTAAAAATAGATGCAATGTTTCCCTTTTTCCAGTCACCTGGAACTTGACCTGACTGCCATGACTTGTCAAATGTCATGGAGAGTGGCTTGACAACTGCATCAGCTGATTCCCTCAGGACTCTGCGATGCATCTCATCAGGTCCCATAGACTTAGATATGTTCAGGTTCCTCAGGTGGTCATGAACCAGATCTTCTCCTATAATGGGAGGGACTTTGCTCCCCCAGTTCCCATCTTTGCTCCCCCAGTTATGTCAAAGAAACTGCAAGCGTGATCCCCCCTGTAGATGGAGTAAGAAGGCTTCATCAATAGGCTCCCCTTGATTGGGCAGCCTATAGCAAACACCAACCACAAAGTTCCCTTTGTCACCTCGACCTCTAATTCTCACCCTTAAGCTTTCAACCTGCTGGTGGCTATTCTTCAGAGACAGCTCTTCACACTCAATCCATTTCTTGATGTAGAGGGCAACACCTTTGCCCCTCTTTCCTCACCTGTCCCTTCTGAATAGCCTGTAGCCGTCAATAGCCACACTCTTACTCATGGGATTCATCCCACCAGGTTTCTGTCATGGCAGCCAGGTCATAGCTTTCTATCAGCACAGTGGCTTCCAGCTCCTGTTTGTTGCCCATGGCACGCATTGGTGTAGAGGCATTTCAGCTGGGCTGTTGACCATGTCACCTTCTTAGAGGAACAGCCCTTAATTCCTGAGGTATTTCATTGTTGTTTCCCTGCTGGCTCCTATTGCCTCAGAAGCCCCTGGCTCATCTTTGTAAGACTTCAGGTGTGCTGCAGTGTACCCAGCATATCCCAGAGCAACAGGCTGAGGGGTTTTGCTATTACCCTGTCCCTCTAGCCTTGGCATGCCATCCCACAGCTTGTCACAGGCAAGCCTGATATTATCGCCCTCCCCCTTCAAGCCTAGTTAAAAGCTCTGTCAATAAGCCCCACTACCTCATGTGCAGTAAGAAGCAATTTATATTGTTAGCTTAGGGCCAGTTTAAGACTCATCCTTTTGAAGCTTCATTCACAAACCTTGATTCCTCCCCAGGAATATGGACCGTTTTTGAAAACATGAAGTGCTATTTTCAAGAAAAAACCAAAAATTGCTTAAAATACTTGTCTCCCTTAAATTTCTGGTCTTCAACAAAAATACCCCAGAAGTCAGTCAACTGTGGTATCATAGAACACCTTGCAGATGAATTTATCCAGTCTATCACGCTTCAGAAGAGCTTTAAGAATATAGAAAAGAAACTGAAGATCTACACAGAGACCTTCAAAATCTATCTCGGGGACGCCACAGAAGGCAAACTCTATTCTCCAACTTATCTTACTGAGCAAGTGGTAAGTACACACCAAGACAAAGTAGCAAGCACCTCCAAGGTAGACAGATCTCTGCGGCTTCAATGCCACAATCTAAAGTTTAAAATTAGATTCCAATTTGTCTTATTTCTCAAGGATATGAGTGAAAGGTAGGATGCAGTTTAGGGCTGCAGACACCTAGAATAAAATTGGCATATGGAAAAATAAATGGATGCATACATGCTGAATGTCTGAGCTCCTGTTGTAGGTTCTGAGAAGTAGTCATTGAAGGACTGGAGAGAGTCAACCATTCAGTAGGCACTGATGTTAGTCAGAGGAACGGCTTACCAGTCGTTATCGACTGCAATGATGGATCCTCCCTGGGCTGAAGTTGCTTCCTTAAGATATTTACTATCCTGAGTTGACTACTACTTTCAGTGTGAACAGGTCCACCTGAGCAAGTTCCCCCTCCCCATCTCCTTTACCAGCAGAAATCCATCTGCAAGGCACGAAGGGGAGGATGTTTGTTTCATCCTACGGTGGACGGGTGGAATTTTGCCGTGGACACATCTGTCTCTTGCCACAGATTGAGCAGGAATCCTGGGGGAAAGGTTGAAGTCAATATTCTCATTGTGCATGGAAGTGAATCCTTATCCTGCAAATACAATAAAAAGGCAAAATCTCCGTGGCTTAAGGAGAGCACTGATGTCCACTCCTATCCCAGTACAGCTTCTGACTGAGGTAGTACTAGGTCTGGCTGGGACTGTAGAGTTAAGAAAGTAGAGTTAACTTTCTTTGTAGCATATGGTGCTGTGCCTTGCATTTGTGACTAAAACAGTGTTGATAACAAATGAATGTTTTGGCTATTGCTGAACAGTGCTTGCACAGCACCAAGGCTTTCTCTCTCCCTCCGCTCCCCAGAGTGAGTGTGCTGGTGGTGGACAAGAGGTTGGGAGGGGACATAGCCAAGATAGCTGACTCAAATTGACCAAAGGGATATTCCATAACATACAATGTTGTCCTCAGCAAGAATAGCTCAGAGAAATGAGGGGGAAGGAGGGATGTTCACAGCTATGGCATTTGTCTTCCCAAGCAACTGCTATGGATGCTGAGGCCCTGCTACCCAGGAAGGGGCTGGATATCTGCCTGCCAATGAGAAGTAGTGCATGAATTCTTCTTTTTGCTTTGTTTATGTGCACAGCTTTTGCTTTCTCTATTTAACTGTCATTATCTCAGTTAATGAGTCTTCTCACCTTCCTTCTGTTTTCATCCTGGCCCACAGGAGAAGAGATTAAGTGAGAAGCCTGGTGAGTATTTGGCTGTTGGCCAGGCTTGACCCACCAGTACTGTTTAATGGAAGCCCTGTTTAAGCTGAGGTGCCACGTCCAATTAGCATGGCCTGGGGCTTGCCACAGAGGGAGTCAGCAGGGTATATCCGGAAGACAACTGGGTACTGTGATGGTTTAGCCCAAATCACCACACAGTTTCTCGCTCACTCTCCCCCTCCCCAGGGGGATGGAGGAGAGAATTGGGAAGGAAGGAGAACTCATGGGTTGAGATGAAGACAATTTACTAAAATAAAAGGGAAAACTACAATAATAACAGAATATAAGGATATTAAAAATATACAAAGTGAACAATATGTGTTTTCTCACCACCCAATGTCCCAATGACCGATACAGCCTGTCCCGAGCAGCGATCACGGTAACAAAACCGAGCAGCAAGCAAAGGAGCAAAAGGGAGCCAGCAAGGTAGGGGGAACGATGCCAGCAAAAACAAGCAGGAAGGATGCATGCCAGGAAGGCAGATACCCACCCTCGCCTGCCCCCACTTATATACTGAGCATGACGTTTATGGCATGGAATACTCTCTTTGGCCAGTTTGGGTCAACTATTCTGTCTTTCTCCCAGCTTCCTGCATCTGCACATTAGCGAGACTTGGAAAGCAGGACGGTGTCCTTGGTCTCATTCACAACAACTGGTATCATCAGGGTGTTTATGAACATTCTTCACACACAAAAATCCAAAACATACCAGCTACTGAGAGGAAAAATTAACTCCATCCCTACCAAAACCAGGACAGTACCTAGGTTGCAAACAGCTAGGTGGTGATGTTACCTTACATTATGGATATATCCTAAGAGGTCACACATAGTGGAAAGCCTGATACACACCTGGGCTACACAAGATGCAGGGCAATGCCTTGCAGGTCATCTATAGGGAAATCCCAATGAGAGGACTTGAGTGATAGGTGTTGCATCTCTGTTTAGGTTGAAATTGTTTATTTGTCCTTTGGGTTTCTCAGTCATGGAGTTATACTCCTATACCAAGTTAGGGCTCTGAGAGAATCTCCACTATCCCTTTTGATTCCCTTTGATTCCCTAGCTCAGCTGGGATACTGAAGATCTGTGTACCTATACTTCACCAGTGATAGGGCTTGCGCATCCTAGAATGGGGGGCTAGTAGGCTTCTGGTGCCAGTGTGGATTCAGCACGTAAGAACTGCTTGGTAAACTTATGACAGCCAGGAAAATATTCTCCCTGCGGTAGGGCTAGGGCAGTGAGACACAATGGAAGATAAGAAATTTGTTAGCTGTTACAAAGACAGGAACCTGTCTTTAAGTAAGTGGTCTAATTGCAAGGCTTTTGCCTCCAAATAATGATTCTTAGCAACTTCCATCTTCCATCCTCCTTCCTGAACCCTTCCCAGCTCCTCAAGTAAAGTTGTCTTGTCTAACTTGGTGAAACTCCTTTCTTTATTCTCATTGTCCAGTTGCACAGTAACATGATAAAGTTCATGGACAAGGTCATCGAATGCCTGGAGACACAGGAGCATAAAGTTGATGGGTTGGTTTTTGCCTTAGACACCTCATTTTGTTACAACATCCCACTAAGCAAAAACATAATCATCAAGGCTGAAAAGCTCTTCCGGGACATTGGCCCATTTCAAGGCAAATTCAAGCTGAGTCCTCATCTGAGAGGAAAGAGGTAATTAAAAGTTCATACAGCTTTCTTGAGTTACAGATCTTTCTGTAGTCATTCAGTTCATTGCGCCATTTTCTCTATGGAGCAATTACAGGAACATAGGAGTGGAATGTGGCCGCTCAACACTCTTTCCCCTTCATGCCAATGCTTCCTAGGTGGATTTCTGCCACTGACTGCCATAACCTGTGCAACCTTTCCCCTTTGCCAGGTCTCCAGTGGAAGGAGAGCCACAGGTCCTATTTTTGGCAGGGATTTGTTTGAGATTTAGACCCTTACATTTATGTACCTCCATAGGTGTCTGGGCTTCTGTTACAATTTTTGGAGATCCAAGTCTCAGATGGACATCAGTGTCATTTTAGATGCCATATACTATCTCACCAAGCCTCCTGCTGACAATTTGTAAGGATTATGTCTCCTGGAAGTTGTGATTCATGTCTGAAAGCCCTGCAGCTCTGCCCGGGTTGTTCCAGACATCTCAAGTAGAATGAGACACTTTTGTGTCAGTTGAATTGAGCCCTACAAAAAGGGATATATTAAACCACAAAATCAGATTACTGTATTCTGTCAAGCTGATTTGATATAATCTGTAGCATTTTCGTTATTTTTCTTTTGATTTTCCTTTGCCACATGAAACTTATGGAAGGAGACTGTTTTGGAAAAGCTGGGGTGGGATTCATTTATTGTACATGGATGTCTGCTGCTAAGGTCTCTAGGTCCAAGCTCTCTCACACACCTTCATACACCTACATGTTGGCAAGATGAATGCCATTGGGTTGAGGGGAAAGCACACATCTCCCACTGCCATCCTAGGAGGTGGTTTTGGGAGCTCTGACCATTGATGGAGATTTTGGGGGGTTCTCTTTCTTTTCAGCAATTCTGTTTCATTTGTGAAGAACATGTGCTTAAGTAACAAAGGTAACACCTTGTGGATTTGGCTGATTCCATTGCTGTATGCAAACACAGAGAAGATGGAGGACACCTTTTTTCCACAAATCATTCCCTTACAACACTTGATGCAGCTGAGAAATGATGAAGAGAAGCAGAGGTACGTTTGAAAGGGAGAGATCATCAAGGCTGAGTCAGAGAAATAAGCTGTCGTACTGTTAGAATAATTTTTCATTGCTTTTGCTTGTGCACTTTCAGCCACCAGAAACTTTGTGTTTCTTCTCTGGGATGCAAGCCATTGCCTTTCTCATAAATCCTACTCCTGCCCTGGGCTCTAACTAGGAGAAGAGGAGGGTATTTGATGGGGAATTGGAAGAAGGGGAAGACTGAGCTGAGAACTGTGCAGTTTCATTCAGACAGCCTGAATGAAGTAGTAGCTTTAGGGAGAGAACTACTCCTAGATCCTCATTTGTGCATTGTATCACAAGGAGAAATGTGGATTCATGCTAAAATACCCTGTCTGTAGGCAAACTGTACAGGGAGCAAAGGCACATTATGTGCACTTACACAGGATGTTGACTCCTGGACCAAAAGTCTCAAACACATAATTTCTTATTTAAAAGCCTCAAAAAGAAGTCTTACTGTGTAAATTCACTTGCTATAAAATCCCAGATATCCCATTCAATGTCCATCTACCTCTTCTTTAAGTCCAGTGCCACATTTGCCAGCCACAGGAGCAGATAAGATGGCACAAAGTGCATCCTGATGCTCCAAAGTGCATCTGCTGTTGATGGTCCATTTTCATAGGACAGTCCTGACGATGATAGAGATTCACAAGTCATTCATTGAAAGCTGCACTCCACTGGCAAAGACAGTCTTGGAGATGTTGGCACTGAAGAATTTCACCAAGGACTCTGTGCTCCAAATCAAGCTTCCACCTCAGCTCTTCCTGGATGCTGTGTACAATCGCATCGTTAATGTCGTCTGTAGACCATCCCAAGTGCATGTAAGGCAACTAGGCAATACACACAGTAAAAGATCAACTTCTTGTTGGTATTTCTTTCCTAGGTTATGGAAAGTTGTGCAACTTTGTACAGGTGAACCAGGAACTCTTCCTGGCTGCTGAAGAAATTTTCAGCAAATCCAAAGAGGTTGATTCATAAGAACCTGGAGTGAGAGCTCAATACTCATATTTTGAGAGAAGTAGCAAAAGAGAAAGTGTAAGGGGATGTTGTTGTTTTTTGGTTATTAGAAAATAACTAGCGAATGCTGTATTGAGTATCAGAATCTTTAAGCAATTTTTATATCCTGTCCCCAAAAGCAGTACCTAAAATGAACACTGTGAAGGTCAAGCAATTGGAACTTTGTTTAAAGCTGGAAAGGATGAAAGAAGGAAGTTAAAATTCTAAGTTGTATTTTTGAGGGCGTGATTATTTTTAAATCAAAATTGGACTTGTTTGTGGGAACCTACTTTCTATCATTCTCAGACAGAGAATGTTAACTAGACTGTTGTAATATCCCCTGAGACCATGGAGAGGAATTCCACTTAAAATCTACTTCTTGGCCCTTATTGTAGGGTTTACCCACAACACATTCTGATTTGTACTTGAAAAAATCTGAGCTAAGCCCTCCCACACCATCCTTGGAACTCCAAAGATCTTGGGGACAACTGAATTCTGTGGGATTTGAAGTGATTGTTTTAACAGGAGCTAGATCTGCCTTTCCATCCAGAAGTGCTGGGAAGCTTTTTTCATCAAACATTGGCAGAAAAAAAGTTCTCTGCAGGTTTCATGCTTGTCAGTTTTCATAGGAGACTGCCTCAGCTCTAGGAATGGATGTATTTTCACAGTTGTTTTCAGTGTATATTTTTACCTTCTGTTCAGGAAGAGGATTTGAATGGAGTTTTGAGCAACATTGCTGAAAGGATGTCATTCTGGTTCAAGGACTTGTAAGTGCTAACCTTTTGATGGGAGAAATACTAGGACAGCTCTCTGGAGGAGGTGGGAATGAATGGCTAGACTTGTGGTTGAGCAGAACAAGGGAGGTTGCAGTAATTTTCTTTGTTAGTTTTATGTCATAATCCTTTAAACCCCTCTGAGGCTGCGGAGTATCACATGAAAAGAAGGTCCACAGAGGAATCTGTCCTGTCAGACAGTCTATATCTATCTCATGTTGTGGAATTGAGATCCAGAATCAGACACATAAGTGGCTCTGATTGACTGAGTTTGCATAGCATTGTCCAGCAAATGAACGACACTTAAGCTCAAGATTGTGTTGACTGTTTTTTAAATGCTATTGTTACAATTAGCACAAGAGGTGTACAGTGCTTTTCTGTATCCACAGGTGCCTGCCAGGGGGTACAGAGCAGCTGACAGAACCCACAAATAAGGAGGATGCCTTGCCATGTCTGATTTCAACATATGGATTGCTTTTGTTTTCCTTAAAGCATTGTCATGCAGTGCCATTTAGCTTGATGAAGTCACTGCTAAAGATACTTGAGATATTTGCTGCAAAATCACATGTGTTGCAAGCAAATCAGGTAAAAACAACACCCATAGCTTTCAGGAAGACATATACCAATGTCTTATTAGCTGAGAAGGGCCAGGAGTTCAGTTTGCTTCATTTAAATGTGGCCAACTATAAGAGTGACAGCAAAGCATATGGCTACCTTTCTCAGTTATTTATTCTAACCTTGTCAGATCTTATGGGATGGTTGGGGACAGTTTGCATAGACAGAGAGATGCAAACAAAGCTGGTAGCATCTCAGAGTGTGCCAGCCATTTCTGTTCTTGGAGGCCCTTGATAGTTGTGGGAAGGACTTTTTTTTCCATACAGCAGTGAAGCATCAAAAACCAGAGGGAAAATCTAGCTCTCCTTGACAATTCTCTCCTTTTATTTATTTCCCAAGGAATTTCAGCAGATTGTCTCCGAAAGGTTTGATGAGTTTGCAGGTAACATCAAGGAGTGGCTGGAAAAATGCTTGCCTGGGCCACCCATGGAAAATAGACAGTTCCTGGAAAACATCAATGTGAGTAGCAAGAACCACCCACCCTGGAAGGTCTGTCTGTACCTTGAGGCCCAGTTGAACAGCTTTGTTTTTCTGCCACAGGTGTGGCATGAGCTGTTCTCGTTTGAAATCCTCTGTGTGGAATGGACCCAGAAATGGAAAAGCCTGATATGCAGCATGGTTGAAAGGTGGCTGGAGAAAGTAAGTTATGGTTGGTTAACTCCAAGTGGAGGGGTGATGCTCAGACTTTTCCTGCCCCCAGGATGCTCTGTTTTGTCCCAGTCAGTGTTTGGATGATGGGAGCTGAAGCAGCCAGTTGCTTGCTGGTGTACAGGGGCATAACACCTCTTCCACTTTGAGAACCCAATTATATTTGCCAAGACCCCAGAAAGCAACTGCAGCTTAAGTATTTCCCTCCTGCAGGTAGATGACAAAAGACTTCTGGACTTCTACTTGGAATTGATTAAGAAGGACAAGTGTTGGAATACAAATCTGGAGAACTGCTTTACAGATTATGTCATTCAAAGGATTAAATACTTTGAGAAAAGTGAGGTACAGAGTTTCTGTCTAAATGTCACCATCCCTTTTACACACCTGAGAGTTTCTACCTCCTGCCACACTGAGCTGACCCATTTTGCTAGCTGTGCTTATTTGGCTTGTGGTGGATTAATGGAGTAGAAGAGGAATTTTCTGGAAAGGTACAGGTTCTGCAAAGCCTGCCTACAACTAAAAGGATAAATTTCTTGTCTTTACAGGAGTCCATGTTAGGAAAAATTGTTTCCAAAGTCCTCAAGACAAACAGGTCAACTGCCGGGAAAGTGCTTTCTGCTGTTGTTGAGAAAATATTCTCAAACAAGAGGAGCAGATTGGAGAAAGTAGACAGATTTGTTCACAGCACAGACCCAGTTCTTGCAGAGGTGCTCAGCTCTTCTGTGATCTATGATGTCCTCTCCGCTATCAGTGAGTTTGCCACAGAGTGGCTTTTTAAAAATTCTTGGTTTGGATGTGAGCTTTAATGGGCTCTGAAAGCCAAGCAACATCTGATGTACATATCACTAAAATCCCACACCAAACAAAAGTTCAGCCATGGACCTGTGTGCAGTTTGCAATCAAGTTTTTTCTTTTGCTAGAAAGGAATATGAGATTTCATCAGCTCTGTTCAAAGATCTGCCAAGTTTGTTGCTAACACAAAATGGAAGAGACAAAATATTCGTGTATCCTAGAAAAAATATGTTTCATCTCAGAAACTAAGAAGCATCTTAATTTCTTTTTCCAGTTGAAATTATGTTTCATTGTACATTCATGGGAGGTGTTTCATTTGTTAAATGAAGGATATTTTTAAAAATTGCTCTCTGAAAATTAAAAAAAAACCCCACAGAAATACTAATTGTGAAGCACCCCAGAGGTTTGTCTCCTGCATGAGGGAGGGTTATAACCAAAGCTAGGCGAAGGTCCTCTAAAGATATATTTTGTTTTTCATGTACCTGAAACAATTGAAAAACACTGCTTTACATTGACTGGGAACAAAGCAACATTTTTCCCATGTGTTGGTGTTGGCCACTTAATTGGAAAACAACCAAATCTGTGCAGTCCAAAAAGGTGGCTATAACAAATCACCTTGCTATGCATGGCTTGGAGGCAGGGTGCTGTGAAGCGGCTAAGTCTTCCTGAGGATTTATGTTAAAAAGAAATCCAGTGGGGAAACTGCTTCTTTTGAAAGCACTGCTCTATCACCAGATTTCATGTATCTTACAGAAGAATCAGAGCACAAGCTTCAAAACCAGATCAATGAAGACACAAAGAATCTGCTTTCCTGGTTTTCCAATTTCTTCTACTTTTTGAGGGATCGAGTTTTCTCAGGAGATATCCTCTGCAACATACTGTCCATCATCTTGCAACACCAAGTGCTATTTCAGAATATACTTTGCATCTGCGGTAAGCTCATAGTTTCCAAATTTATTTCCCAAAACAGTAGTTCCATGTGGTGTGTTTTCCTATACAATGGGGCAAATAAAAAAAAATCTATTGGAAAGCTGTCAAAAATACAAGGAAAAGCAAAAATTCTCTGCAAGACAACAGACACAAAGGCAAAAAATGTGAAAGTTGAATACAGGCAATATTTTAAAGCTCTGTTAACACTACGAAGGACAGAAAACAATACTCTTCTTCTGTACAATGGATAGCAATTAAAATGTTGCAGTGGTCTAGTGATTTATTTATAGAATTGTATTTGCGTTATTAGAATCATAGAATGGTTTGGGTAGGAAGGGACCTTTCAAGGTCATCTAGTCCAACCCTCCTGCAAGGACCAGGGACATCTCCAACCAGATCAGGTTGCTCAGAGCCTCATCCAGCCTGGCCTTGAATGTTTCGCAGGATGGGGCATCTACCACCTCTCTGGGCAACCTATTATAGTGTTCCACCACTCTCATCATAAAATATTTATTCCTTATATCTAGTCTAAATCTACCCTCTTTTAGTTTAAAACCATTACCCCTTGTCCTATCACAACAGGCCCTGGTAAAAAGTCTATCCCTATGTTTCTTATAAGCCCCTTTAAATATTAAAAGGCCACTATAAGGTCTCTCTGTAGCCTCCTCTTCTCCAAGCTGAACAACCCTAACTCTCTCAGCCTGTCTTCACAGGAAAGATGCTCCATCCCTGTGATAATTTTTGTGGCCCTCCTCTGGGCCTGCTCCAAGAGGCTCATGTCTTTCTTGTACTGAGTACTCCAGAGCTGGACACAGTACTCCAGGCAGCGTCTCACCAGAGCAGAGTAGAGGAGCAGAATCACCTCCTTCGACCTGCTGGCCACGCTTCTTTTGATGCAGCCTTCTGGGCTGTGAGTGCACATTGCCATCTCATGTCCAGTTTTTCACCCACCAGTACCCTCAAGTCCTTCTCAGCAGGGCTGCTCTCCACCCCTTCATCTCTCGGTCTGTATTGATAACAGAAGTTGCCCCGACTGAGGACCAGGACCTTGCACTTGGTCTTGTTGAACCTCATGAGATTCACATGGGCCCACTTCTTGAGCTTGACCAAGTCCCTCTGAATGGTGTCCTGTCCCTCAGGCATGTTAACTGCATCACTGAGCTTAGTTTAGTTTAGTAGTTTTAGTTTTTGTTTTCCTGTTGCTATTTATGCTGGTTACAGAAAAACCTTCGAGGTCACAGGCCAATTTCAAAACCTGCCTGTATTTTACAAAAACCTATAAGAACTTTCTTTCAAATTCTTCTGCAATAATAAATATCATCCATGTGTTTCACTGTGTTTTAGACTTTGGCAGTGATCACATCAGAACAGCTCTGGGTTGATACGGATACTTTTTACTCGCGTGACGTAGCCTTTGTGCAAATTCAAGCATGCATTTTTTAATGGCAGTGGTTATGTTTTCAGTAGCTCTTCTCTTTCTTCAAGTCATTCTATCAAAAATCCTTTATATCTGAGGTCTGAGCATGGGGGTTTTTTTTTGTTTCTTTCCTCAGATTCCTCTGTCTCCAGCTGTATAGCGACAGTGCTGAAAGTCAGAAGAGAGGAATATAAGCAATTGGAAGAGGAGAAGAAGCACAGACGCTCATTTCTGCATCTATGCAGCAGCATAGAAAATGTGATAAGAGGTACCATCCCATTCTATTTGAAAGGATGGGATTGACTATGTGGTTCTTGAATGGAGAGCTGGTTTCTAAAATAAGGAACTGGTAGCAAATCCTCCAGGAAATGGTGCTGCATGACTATCTGATGGCAAGCAGTAGCTGAGCAGAGAGAGTGAGCAGGGAGCTCTTTAAGGAAAAAGTAAATAGGGAAAGTCTGGTAGGGGTTTATATAGGAGTTCAGAATAGCGGGAAAATCTGTCTCATGATGGAAGGTTAAACAGTGACAGGTATTTCATTTTTCTAAGAGAAAGATAAGGTTGTATTACCTACTTTGACAAATGTTTGTAGGGGAAAGTGCATGTCAGGCAGGATAAACAATTCCAGACAAGATCTGGGACCTGAAGAGAGAAGGACAGAGCTAGCAAAAGGGACTAGAAATGTGTATTGGTTGGGAAGACTCACCCAATGAGCTCTTCCTGCTGAACAGTGGAACATACATGTCCCAGCATTGAAGTTCTTGGATTGGGTGCAAGAATCAATAGAAGTGATTCTCCAGCTGAGGTGGGACAAATGGTGAGGTTAGTCTCCTCAATCTCTACTTCAGGGCCAAGTTATTTTCTAACAGTACAGACACTACCACAGTTTCAAGGCCATGGTTTGAAGACTCCCTTCCTCATCATAGAGCAATAGATTTTGTCGCCCAAGGACTTCGTCATGCACACAAACACACACGCACACACATCCCTCTTCACTCTTGCAGTCAGATTCAGAATATTTCCATGCTTAAAGGGTAAGTGTCTTTCTAGCTGGGGAAATGCACTAATTTTTTTTTTTTACTTCTACCTTGTTTAGTGGATAGAAGTGATGTGGAGAAAAGCATCAGAAACAGAGGACGTTTTAAGGATCAGATGTCTGTAAGCAAATTTTCTGTGAATGGTGAGAAGAAAATTCCTGAATTGCACATTCTTGCTAAACACAGTGACATGATGAAAAAAATCCACATCTTAGAGGAAAGCAACTATTTTCAGAGACTGTGGAAGCAAAAAGCAGAGCAAATCAAAGCCACAATCCCTGAAGAGAAAATTCTCTCGATAGAAGATGTGCAAGAAAACATTTATAAGCCAGCCATTGCTTATTTTCAGAGTACCTATCTGGCCCTCAGAGACTTTTCCATCACCCTTGGGTCTGTGCGGAGCCATTTTGAGAAGGAGTTAGCAGATGAGAGTCAACTCATAAAGGAGTTTAAAATTATGGAGATGAGTGAAGGGGAAGGGGATAGAAAAGCTGCCTGGGTAGATGCTGCAGTGGAGAAGATTAAAAACTACCTGACCCTGTCTGCAGTAGTGGACACTGCCAAGCTGATTGATGAGCTGCGGAAGACACTTGAGCTTGATGGAAATTTTCAGATTCTCAGCGACCTGACAAAATATGTATGTAGGACACACATGGATATCTGGCTTATACTGAGTGTTCTTGTGGCTTCTCTGTTGGCAGGTCTGAATGGGGAACTTCTGCTTTTGTGTATCTTTTAACTAAATCATACTGGACAGTGGATGGAATTTTTCTTCTGGACTATAAATCTCTGCTGTTTAAGCAGTCTCTCTTTTAGCCTGACACCTTTATAGTGGAGTAAGTGGAGTCAGGAACATGATTCAGCTCACCCTTAATCAGACTTCAGATTGCGCACAAATGAGCTCCCAGTGCTATTAGAGATGCCCAAGGACGTCTGAGGCAACTGTATGAGGCTGATGGATGCAGACATCTGTGTGTGTGAGCAACCAAAGTCTGCATCAAGTGATTAGGAACAGACAGGGAAGTATTATCTTCCTCAGCCTCCATGGAAAGTTTCTGGCAGAACCAAGAGTTAAAAACTCCAGGAGTTAAATAACAGATCCCACCGTAATATTTTCTGCCAACTCCAGCAATTCTTCATTAGCTTTCCACATGGGTTTTTTTGCAGATCTCCAAGTCTAGTTGCTCCAAACCTGTAAAAGCTAAAATGTTATATTGCCATAACCTTTCTATTATGGTAGCAATGATGGGGCACTGCATGGGTAGCTCCCAAGGAGCAGCTGGGTGTTCTGTAACTTTTTGTACTTTGGATAGCTTTCCACATTTTGAGCAGGTTTCCTTGAAATTTTAAAATTGGAGAAGAGCTTTCTGTGGAAAGGTCCTTTTAGTAATCAGGACTTCAACTCAGATGTCAGACAAGTTTTGTATCGTGACTCTGTTCCTCTGCCACAGGGACTTGCACTGAAATAACCCAGGACTGGGTTTATGAAATAGATTGGATGAGAGGAATAGAAGTGTCTGGGGAGCTAGCCCTCTGGAAAAGACCCTGAGTGGCTGATGAAACTTTAATGTGCAGGGTGGACAGAGAGCTTACCTTCCCTCTTCTCTTACAAAGGGACACACATCAGTAAGTCTTGGGGTTGTTGTTGTTTTTTTTTTTTCAGGACGAGCAGGAATTCAGGAATAAATGCCTTGATTATATGACTCCGGACTTAATGAAGGTGAAAAACATTTTGAGCAACCTTCCACAAGAGGTGCTGGACTTTTTGAGGGAACTTCTTGAATGCACAAGGAAAGGCTTTGTCTCCTGGATCAAAACCATAATAAAAGGTGAGTTGTACTGGGATGTAAGAGTCATAAGATAAGAGAGGCTATAGAAAGGGATCAGTTAGTCCCTACTTATCACAACAGAGAGAAGCATTGTATGAATCAATTCTGTCAACTCCTCAACTATTGGATTTTTTGGTTTTTTTGTCCCTCAGACAAAATGGAAATCCCTGTATTTGTGGAGCTGGCGTGCATTTCTGCAGGTGAAAATGACCTAGATATTGACAAAGTACGGTACTTTCGTGATGCCATGGCTGCTTCAGCACCCATTATATTTGACCTGACACCGACATCTGGATTTGAACAGTTCTCTGCAGCCCTATTATTCATCAGAGAAGCCATTGCAAAAGACAGTAATCTGCCTGAGAAGTTGGTGAGTCTACAAATCCCATTTTCCAAAACTAATTAGACTTGCACTAGAAGACTGAATTGTCAAAGTTTGGTGCTATGCTTTTGGGGAGTAAAGACATCCAAGTGTGCATAGCAGATGGTGTAAGATCTACGAGAAATCCATGCTGTTTGGGACTGAAGTCCAGTTGGGACATGTTAAAAGACCTCACTTGCTTATGTGAAGGCAAATGGAAGAGACCCATTAGGTGTCACATGCAGAATAAAGTGAATTGAATGCTCTTTGTTTTAGGAAAGTCTAGTCTAGCACTGTCTTGTGTAATCCTCTCCACAGAAACTATAACATGCTACTCAGGGTACCATTTAACTGACACCCTTCCTCCAAAGGATTCCTCCAAGGATTCTCATTCATGAGTTGTCAGGACTCATCGACAGGGCTTTAAACTAAGTTCGAAGGGGGAAGGGGATATAACCAGGCTCACTAGAGATGAGCCTAGGGGTGACATGCCAATGATGGGAATGAAATCCGTAGCCCAACTCAAGTGCATCTACACCAATGCACACAGCATGAGCAACAAACAGGAGGTGCTGGAAGCCATTGTGCAGCAGGATAGCTATGACTTAGTTGCCATCACAGAAATGTGATGGGATGACTCTTATGACTGGAGTGCTGCAATGGATGCCTATAAGCTTTTCAGAAGGGATAGGTAAGGAAGGAGAGGCAGTGGAGTGACTGTATGTTAGGGAGTGTTTTGATTGTATAGAGCTCAATGTGATGATAAGGTCAAATGCTTATGGGTAAGGATGAGGGGGAAGGCCAACAAGGCAGATATCCTGCTGGTAGTCTGTTATAGACCACCCAACCAGGATGAAGAGGTAAATGAAGCATACTACAAGTGGCTGACAGAAGTCTCATGATCGCTAGCCCTTGTTCTCATGGAGGAATTCAACTTACCGGACATCTGCTGAAATACAACACAGCAGAGAGATCTCGGAGGTTCCTGGAGTGTCTGGAAGATAACTTCCTGACACAGCTGGTGAGTGAGCCTACCAGGGGAGGTGCCTTGCTTGACTGCTGTTACAAACAGAGAAGGACTGGTGGGAGATATGGTGGTTGGAGGCTGTCTTGGGCTTAATGACCATGAAATGTTACAGTTCTTGATTCTTGGTGAAGTAAGGAGACGGGTCAGCAAAACCACTACCATGAACTCCTGGAGGGCAGACTGGTGGTTCAGGACAGTGGTTGAGAGAGTCCCTTGGGAGAGAGTCCTGAAGGGAAAAGGGGTCCAGGAAGGCTGGACATTCTTCAAGAAGGAAGTCTTTAAGTCGCAGGAGCAGGCTGGCCCCATGTGCTGTAAGACGAACTGGTGGAGAAGACAACCGACCTGGCTGAACAGGGAGCTTTTGCTGGAATTCAGGAAAAAAAAAAAAAAAGAGACTTTATCACTTTTGGAAGAAAGGGCAGGCAACTCAAGAAAAGTACAGGGATCTTGTTAGGTGATGCAGAGAGAAAATTAGAAAGGCCTGCTAGAACTCAGTCTGGCCACTGTTGTAAGAGATAACCAAGAATATTTTTACAAATACATTAACAATAAAAAGAGAGATAAGGAGAATCTCCATCCTTTATGCAATGCAGGGAGGAACATTGCCACCAAGGATGAGGAAAAGACTGAGGTGCTTAATGCCTTCTTTGCCTCAGTCTTTAATAGTCAAACAAGTTCTCCCCAGGATGTTCAGCCTCCTGAGCTGGAAGACAGGGACTGAGAGCAGGAAAAAAAAAAACATGATCCAGGAGTAAGCAGTTAACAACCTGCTACACCACCTGGACGCTCACAAGTCTATGAGGCTGGATGGGATCCACCCGAGAGTACTGAGGGAGCTGGAGGAGGTGCTTGCTGAACCACTCTCCATCATTTATCAGAAGTCCGGGTTAACAGAGGAGGTCCCAGACAACTAGAGGTTTGCCAATGTGATGCTCATCTACAAGAAGAGCTGGAAGAAGGATCAAGGGAACTACAGGCCTGTCAGCCTGACCTCAGTACCGGGGAAGATTATGGAGCAGTTCATCTTGAGTGTGTTCACTGGGTATGTGCAGAACAACCAGGTGATCAGGCCCAGCCAACATGGGTTCATGAAAGGCAGGTCCTGCTTGACCAACCTGATCTCCTATGACCAGGTGACTCGCCTAGTGGATGAGGGAAAGGCTGTAGATGTTATCTACCTGGACTTTAGCAAAGCCTTTGACACTGTCTCCCACAGCATTCTCTTAGAGAAGCTGTCAGCTCATGGCTTAGACAGATGTACTGTTCACTGGATGGATGGCCAAGCCCAGAGAGTTGTGGTGAATGGAGTTAAATCCGGTTGGAGGCCGGTCACAAGCAGTGTTTCCCAGGGCTCAGTTTTGGGGCCAGTCTTGTTTAATGCCTTTATCAGTGATCTAGATGAGGGGATTGAATACTCCCTCAGTGAGTTTGCAGATGATACCAAACTGGGTGGGAGCGTTGATCTGCTCGAGGGTAGGAAGGCCCTACAGAGGAATCTGGACAGGCTGGATCCATGGGCCAAGGCCAATTGTAGGAGGTTTAACAAGGCCAAGTTCCAGGTCCTGCACTTCAGTCAAAACAACCACATGCAACGCTACAGGTTTGGGGAAGAGTGGCTGGAAAACTGCCTGGCGGAAAGGGACCTAGGGGTACTGGCTGACAGCCGGCTGAACATGAGCCAGCAGTGTGCCCAGGTGGCCAAGAAGGCCAACAGCATCCTGGCTTGTATCAGGAATAGTGTGGCTAGCAGGACTAGGGAAGTGATTGTGCCCCTGCACTCGGCACTGGTGAGGCCACACCTCGAATACTGTGTGCAGTTTTGGGCCCCTCAGTACAAGAAGGACATTGAGTTGCTGGAGCACATCCAGAGAAGGGCAACAAAGCTGTTGAGGGATCTGGAGAACAAGTATTAAGAGGAGCAGCTGAGAGAACTGGGGTTGTTTAGTCTGGAGAAGAGGAGGCTGAGAGGAGACCTCATTGCTCTCTACAACTGCCTAAAATGAGATTGTAGTGAGATGAGTGTTGATCTCTTCTCCCAAGTAACTAGTGATAGGACAAGAGGAAATGGCCTCAGGTTGCAGCAGGAGAGTTTTAGGTTGGATATTAGGAAAAAATTATTTACTGAAAGAGTAGTCAAACATTGGCACAGGCTGCCCAGGGAAGTGGTGAAGTCACTATCCCTGGAGGTGTTCAAAGAAGGTGCAAATGTGGCACTTCAGGACATGGTTTAGTAGGCATGATGGTGTTGGGTTGATGGCTGAACTTGATGATATTGGAGGTCTTTTCCAATCTTAATGATTCTATTCTATTCTATTCTATTCAAATTGCCAAAGACTGGCAGAGACAGCAGCTTCACAGAATACTTCTTCACTGACTTTGGCTTTCAGAAAGCTTATAAGACAGATGCAGATTTGGGTGCAACAGCTGTGCTTTGTCTTCAGGCGCAGCAGGCACAAGAAACTGTATCCTTAACCAAAACAATCCTTACAGAGCTGGTTATTAGCTTTCATTCTGTTGTGTTGGGTTTTTTCTTTAACAGAAAAATTCTTGTGATAACAGAGCGTGGTTACAGATGGTTCATGACTCTTATGGGTCCATAGAGCATTCCTCTATCTGTCAAGCCAGAGACATCAACAGCAGAGGTATTTTTATCATCTCAGCACCTCAAAAATTCAAGGTAATGGTTCTCCATACATTGAAGACTGCTTTCCAGAGGGTTATTTCTGCCCAAATAAATTAACATTCTTAAAATTAATTTCCAAGGAGTATGCCAGATAGCCAATAGATCTCCAGTCAGATTTGAAAGAAGTGGTGAACTTGGCAGTGCTAGGTTAACAGCTGGACTTGATGATCTTAAAGGTCTTTTCCAATTTAAACGATTCTATGATTCTAAGCACAACCTCATGTCACATTTTAGATCAAGCCTTGTTTATTTTCAAGGCAAAACAGTGTGTTTTCTGTCCCCAGGTAGGAGAGGAAGCAATATTTTCATATAGAAAAGAACTCACTCGATCACTGAGAAAGTTAAAAAAGGAAAGGGAAAGATTGAAAATGCGAACTGCCGCTCCATTGTTGAAGGAGAGTGGTGCTTGTGGCATACCCTGAAAGAGTGAGTCCTGCACAATAGAAGAGGGAAGGAATGATCCATCTCTTAAGGCGTGGGAAAACTTGATGTTTGGCTGTGATACGCAGGGACGTACTACTACTATTCTTGAAGGCCCGTTGCACAGGGATAGGGAATTGCACAGAGAGAGGCAGAGCGGGACTGATTCTCTTACCCGCTTTCCAGGCTGCCCTTGAGGACTGTGTTTCAGTGCTACTGCTGAAGGACACAACAGAGGAAGGATCTCAGATGGACCAGAAGGATAAAGAATACAGTCTGGCTCAGCTCACAGAGCTCCAGAACAAGCTTATGTTGATCACCACAGAGGCTGAGCAAGGCAGAGAGGAGGTAAACCACTTCCTGGAGGTAAGCCACAGTGCAACACTAATATGTTCTTGGAAAACTGTGTCCATAAGGCTTGGATTTTTTTGCTAGAATTCTTTCATGGATACTTATCCTTGACCTACAGCTCTGACTCTTCAGGAACAGAGGTAGCAGACTCCCAGATCTCACGTGTAAGGCAAATTAATAAATACAGCCATTCCCTTGCAAGGTGATGGTGCTGTGTGTAGAAGTATGACTCCCTGAAGTCTTGGTCTCACCTGCATGTTAGTGATGTGGATATCTTCAGCCAAGCAAGCCATCTAAGCTCCTGCTGCGGTGAATGAAGAGAAACAGGAAACTCCAGGGGTGTGATGGAGGTCACCCCAATGTGGGCACCCACTGCAAGCCAGATGCTTCACATACTTTCGTAGTTCAGCCCTGCTTGGGACCAAGCTACAGACTCTCACTCACTCTCTCCACCCTCTGAGGGAATAGGGGAGAGAGAATAAAACAAAATGCTCGAGGTTTGAGATAAGAACAGGGAGAGATCCTTAAAATTACCATTACGGGCAAAACAGACTTGACTTGGGAAAAACTGTTTCAATTTGTTATTAATAAAACCAAAGCATGATAATGAGAGAGAAGAAAAACAACTTCCCCCCACCTCTCCACTCTTCCCAGGCTTAACTTCATTCTGGATTATCTCCACCTCCTCCCTGCAAGCAGCACAGCGGGAATAGGGAATGAGGGTTGTGGTCAGTTCATCACAGGGTGTTCTCTGCCACTCCTTCCTCCTCGGGGGAAGAACTCCTCACATTCCTCCCCTGCTCCACCATGGGGTCCTTTTCCACAGGGTCCAGTCCCTCCAGAACGACTGCCCCAGCATTGGCCCTCCATGGGCCACAGCCTCCTTCAGGCATCCACTTGCCTCCATGTGGGGTCCTCCACAGGCTGCAGGGGGAAAGCCTACTCCTCCATGGGCTGCAGGGGGACAGCCTGCTCTACCATGGTCATCACCACAGGCTGCAGGGGAATCTTGTACTCCTCTCCTCTTTATTCACTGACCTTCGTGTTCAGCCATTCCTGTCACAATAAATTCTTCACAATCAGGCTCAGCCAGGCACTTCTTATATTCTCTTCACATCTCCTCTCTTCACTTCTCTCAGCCAGGCCAGGCTAAGTTGGGTCCAGAGTCCAGACAGCCACCTGAGGGCCAGAAGGCTCACAAGGCAAAGCCCACAAGGCTCACGCCTTCCCTTCTCTGCTCCCACTTCTGCTTCTTCACTCCTCTTTTTTTTTTGTTTCTTATTTTCTCCTTCTTAAATACATTCTCACAGAGACATTATCACTGTAACCAGTTGGCTCAGCCCTGGCCAGTGGCGGGTCTGCCCTAGACCCAGCCGAGTCCACCAGATAAAGGGGAAACTTCTAGCAACTTCTCACAGAAACTGCCACTGTAACTCCATCTCCACTACACAAAACCAACACACACCAAAAATTCCTTTTCCTTATTTCCTAACAAGCTGTCTTTGGAATGTTACAGGTCCTGGAGAAAGTTCGAATGGTTGGAAAGTTGTACCTGGAGCTTCTCAGTGTTAGCAACATTCTCTTCATAGACTGGAAGGTTGACATCTACTGCAATCCCCAAAGCAGAGTCAAAGTTTACACAGAATTTGGAATTGCTGGCATCCTTGTTCAGAGCACCAAACCCATCCTGGAGGAGCTGGATGGCCTTTGCAAAGCAATGGAGCACTGCCTGGTAGAGTGGAAGAAATACCTGGAAACTCAAAGGGACACCTACTATCATCTCAACCTGTTCACTGCACACCAGCTCTTCTATTTATGTAGCAAACTAGCCAAAGCCCAAGATAGTGTAATAGAGCCACAGATTCTTAACATGCTTTCTGTCATAAAGCATGACATTAAAGCAGAAGATATTAAAAAAGCCCTGAGGCAAGCCCTTATGACTCCACTTGACTCTGTCAGCACATCAGCAGGAGACAAGAACTCCGTTACCTGGCATGACTATGTCATTCGTTTTCCCCAGCTCATCAAAAGCCTGGCTGAATCTGGCTACAATACATCGGTGGCAAAGGCAGCCCTGCAGAGCTGCCTTCCAAGCTCTGACATTACAGAGCAGAAGCTCATGAATTTTGCTTTTGAACGAGGTGATAACATGGAAGAAATTGAAAATCTGAGCAAATTATATGATGAGCAACGAGAAGCCTTTCTGCAGAAGTCAACAAAGTTTAAAAATAAGAACAGCAATGTTTACCAGGCAACTTTTAGCACCCTGGCAAAAGATGAACTGGCTACCTCCTTTGAGAGTTTGCCATCCATCTGTGACAAGGTGAATCTGCTCTGGGACGCTTACTGTAAGAAATTCACTGGCCTTGTGTCAGACAAGTACATCAGCCTGGATGTCTTTGGTGAAACACTGAAGCAACTAGCAGCTCTTGAAACGACATCAATCAAGAGAAGTTTACCAGTAGGCCTTGAAGCCACAAAACCTTCTCTCATCATGTGTAAAGAAGAGGAAATGTTACTCTACCTGCTCTCCATTTACAAACACACCGAGACAGCACCTTTCCCAACGTATGATGAGGTCCTAGTGTGCACACCTAACACAGAGGAGGAGGAAGTGGAGTTGATTGTTAGGAGAGCTCTTTCATCTGATTCACAAAACCAGAAAATCTACTGCTTGCTGGGTGCTGAGAAATTAGTGTACAAAGTTTCCAAACATCTGGAGTCCTACATCTTTCGCTTGCTGCAATCTTCTAGAGTCCCTGACTACCGGTTCATTATCTTTTGCAGTGCCAAAGCTCACAATTCTTATGTTATCACAGCCTTTGACACCTACAAAGTTACTATCCCATGCTGCTCTAAGACAGAAATCCAGGCATATTTGAGCACACATCTCAAAGTGCCTTGTGGGACAGCCCCTGTTGCTCAGGCCTTCGAAGAGCCCTATCAGCACAATGTGAAGTTCATATTTTCAGATCAAGCAGGAATGGGTAGGTGTTAGTAATCCTACTGTGAATCATATCTCAAACCAGGAAGCCTTAGGAGGAATATGGCATGCAATGGATAGCCCTCCATTCTCCTTACCTGTGTTTAGTTTTGGGTAGTGAATTTCAAGAGGGCTTTTAGGCCACCTGGAAAGAGTCCACAGGGAAATAACAATGCAGTCTAGAAAACATGAGCTTTGAGGGAGCTACACTTGTGCAATCTAAAGAGAAACTGATAATGGTGTGAGACTCTGTCTCCATGGGATAAATTAGATCATAGGGATGGGAGTCAGTTGCCTAAATAAACCTAGATGTCCTCTGAAAGATCACAGGCTAGCCCACCTGGCCTCCACCTGCCATTCCAGAATGGAACAAATCTTCTGTAGGCCCTTTGCAAGCCTCAACAGGATATCACATGCATCCTACCATTTCTGAAATATTTCAAGACATGTCTCTTTAGACACTAAGGTTTTCTGACATTTTGTAGGGACATCTGAGGAAAGTTTTCAGGTTCCAGAAAGTTGTCAGGATCCAGAAAGTTCTCAGGATCCTGACCTTCTTGCTATGTCTGTGTTGGTAGCTTCAATGGGGCTGGAGTAGGGGCACAAGCTCTGTTGTGTGATACTGCTAAAATTGTGAGCATAGGCTTGGAGGATGTTCCTCATGTTACTGGGAGCTGGTTTCAGGTATTGTTCTAAAGAGGCTAATAAGAGATGGCTGCTCAGTTTGGAGGGAATTCGGATATCTGGAGAAAGACTGTCCCATGTATGTAAAAGGGCAGAATGACTCCAAAGGTGAAACTTAGCCACCTCTTCTGTTCCTTAGGGAAGTCTCTCTTCGTGCACAACACCCTCCAAAAGATCCGTGCCCAGCTGGGTGGTTTACCAGTGGTTCACAAAACCATTAGGCTATTGGAGTCAGAGATTGATTTTCAGTTCCTTCTGGAGGAGCTACTCTCTGTTGAGGAATTCCCAACTGAAACTCAGCCCACCGTCTTCCATATTGATGTGTCACCAATGGTAAGAGTCTTTGTCTTGGTGGTTGAACATGGAGTATCCGAGACCTCATAGGCTTTTTTTAGAGGAAGGTATTTGCACAGTCTCTTATGCTGCCTTATTCTCATCTATAGCAGTAGCAGCAGGTGCTTAGAAGTTAAAATGAACAACAAGAGTTCTGGGTATAGTTTGGGAGCTCAGGTGCCTGCATTTGCCTTATTTCATAGCCGCAGGTGGGGAAACTGTGTGAAATGGGTTCCCTTTCATAAAAGCAATCTTTCCTCTTACAGTGGTATCAATCAGAGTTTAGGGCACTGGAGAATGCCTGAATTCAAACCAAGTGATCAGACATAGAAGATCCCATACAGAGGGAGGAGGAGGAATGGATTCTCCATCTCACATCCAGTCTAGTACCTCTCTGGAAGGGGCTTTATTTAAACAAAAGGTAGTGGGCTTAGGACAGAGCATGAATCCAGACGACCTAGTCCTACCTCAAAAGGCAACAGAGAACCAAGCATCTGATCACATTAACAGTTACAGTCTCCGTGTGTGATAGAATAGCAATCCTGCACAAAGATGGGAGCAAAGTTGTAGCCTGGCTGCAGGTACTACTACCTGCCATGGGTAGTGGAGTAAGCGTGTTTTGATAAACATTTCTTTCACCAATTTTCAAATGTTTCTTCCCTGTCAGGTGTCAACAGGTCTCTACCAGCTGCTGATTGATCTATGCATCCTAAGACACATCCAGAGTCCCAATGGCTTGGTCTGGAAATGCAAATCCTCTCATCTTTACTTGATTGAGTACCTGCCAAAAGGGAAAGGTTTTAGCAGTACAAGAAAACAAGAGGTATTGCTTTGGGGATGGTTTGCTCAGGTCTGAGGAATAGTAAGGGAGGATGTTAACATACTCAGGTCTGCACCTGCAATAAATCTGCTAAAATACAAAATTTCTTTTAAAGTGATGCATAATTTAGGGTCTATCTCTCCAGTAGAGTGGTGGCTCATCCACATAGAAACAAGCAGTCTCAGCAGTGTTTTCTCTGGAAAGGCAATGTAAGGGACTGTGTGGGATTTAAGAGTTTTTTCAGTCCATTCCTGGTGTAACATAAACATTCCACATGTTCAGAAAATAATACAAGACTCCCATATGAGAAATGAGGAAGAACACTCTAAAAGAGGAAATTATGGATGTGATGGAGAGTCAGAACATACTGAGTAGCCTGAAGGGGGTGAACAGGGAGCAAGTATCCACCATCTTTGTCAGCACAGAACCAGGTGAATCAAACAATGTTAACAAGATCAGCTTAGAACAAATGAAAAGGGAGTGATTCTTCATGGTATGGGTCATAAACCTGTGAGGGTCCTTCCCAAAGGGGGCTGTGTGTGCCCCGTTTGACAGGTTGACACAAGTGCAAGGTGATCCTGGTCAAGTATTTGGAAGAGAAAGTCATTGTGACTTACTAACTGGAGAAAGCACATGAAGACGGATAGTACTTTGTGCTCAAATCTGTCTGTTTGGCAGATCATGTGGTGGGTGGAAATAATAATGTATGCTCTATTCTAGTTTTTCATTGGACGTCTGCTCAGCAGCAGGACCTTAACAGGTTACAGGCATGTCAGTACATATCCATCTAGGACTATGCATGCAGGCTTGGACAAATTTGATCTGCATATGATTTTCCCAGCTTCCTGACCTATTTGTGTGCAGGAAAAAAAAAAGCTCTTCTACTGTAGGCAAATGCAGAAGGTTGATCAACTGTCCTCATTGTCATCTGTGCATTCCTTATTGACTTTCTTGTAGATGTCCAGTGAAACAGAAGAAAAGTTTCTGGATCTTTTTCCTGCTGTGAAATGTGTACCACCAATGCGAGTACTTGACTTGCTGGAACACCCGAGCTCTGGTCGCTTTTCTGAAATGAAAGAGGAGCAGTTTGACCGAGACAAGTTAAAGAGTGAAGCTTTCCAGAGGTCTTACCAATACCTGAGTAGATATAAGAGGGAGAAAGACCTTGATAATTTTCATTTCATCCCTGAGAGGACTGAAGGGACAGAGAAAGAATGCCTGAAGCTCTTACTGGAGTTCTGTGGGAGACATAACCCTTCCTGGACAGAGCTTAGCAACTTTACTCATTTCCTAAGCTTCCAGCTAAGCAAGTGTGAGACATCAGTTTTCTGTAGCCCAGCAGCTGGAAGGGATTTCCAGGGCTTTAAAACATTTGTGGTAAAGTTCATGATCACCATGTCCAAAGACTTTGCCGTGCCGTCTCTTGACATCTCTGATGAAAGTGTGCCAAGTGCAGAAAATGATGATGAGGAAAACAGCATTATGAGACAGTACCAGCTAAGACGAAAATGGGAACAGGAGTCTCATCCATATATAGTTTTTCATGCAGCCAATGACTCTATGGAGTTCTTGGGTTTCCACATCAACAGTAACTTGGATGCTATTGATGCCCATTCGCAAGCTGTTTTGGAAAGGAATGTTATAAATCCTAAGTTATACTGCACTTTGAAAGCCCAACATGTTCCTTTCAATAAGAAGTTTGAAGACTTGCCCAGAACGATGCAGCTAGAGGCCCTCTGCAGAGTTTTTGGTGTGAGCTACATCAAAGATCCAGATGAATCATATCAGCTGACGTTGGACAACACCATGAAGATGCTTGCTATTCACTTGCGGTTCCAGTGTGGGATCCCTGTGATCATCATGGGCGAAACAGGTTGTGGGAAGACAAAGCTTGTGCAGTTCATGTGCAACCTGCAAAGGGCAGGCAGGGACATTCAGAACATGGTGGTGGTACGCGTCCACGGTGGCACTACCTCCAAGACCATTCACAAGAAAGTTAGGGAGGCAATTGAGCTGGCACACATCAATGAAGAAAGGCACAAAGTGGACACTGTACTCTTTTTTGATGAAGCCAACACATCAGAAGCGATCTTTGCAATCAAAGAGGTGCTGTGTGATCGCAGTGTAAATGGAGAGAAGATTCTCACTGAGAGTTTAAAAGTAGTAGCTGCTTGCAACCCTTACAAAAGACACACCAAGGAAACTGTAGAGAAACTTGAAAAAGCTGGCTTGGGGTACCGAGTCCGAAGTGAAGACACACTGGAGAAACTGGGCTGCATTCCTTTGCGGCAGCTGGTGTATCGGGTCAAGCCCCTTCCACCTAGCTTATTGCCTCTTGTCTGGGATTTTGGAGAACTGAATGAAAGGACACAGAGCTTGTACATCAGAGAGATTGTAAAGTCCACCATGAAGAACAAGATCACCACAGGAAATTTGGACATCTTTACTAGTGTCATTTCAGCCTCTCAAAATTTTCTTAGGAAGAAGAAAGACGAATGCAGAGTTGCCAGTCTTCGGGATATAGAGCGCTGCATGAGCATTGCACTCTGGTTTTATAAATTAAGTGGCCTGCTGTTTCCTCAGATTGATAAGTACAAAAAGGAAGAGAGGTCAGTATTAGATGATGCACAAAGGGCCTTGGTCCTTTCAGTGGGAGCTTGCTATTATGTATCTCTGGAGAGCCGCAAAGATTACCTAAAGGAGATTGCAAAATGCTTTTCTGTCCCTGCACTTCTGCTGCAGCAAGAGATCGAGTTCTGCCAAGAAGTATTTCTTGATAACCTCTTTCCTTGTAAGACAATAGCCCGCAATAATGCTCTGAGGGAAAACGTCTTCATGATAGTTGTATGCATGGATCTACGAGTTCCACTCTTTCTGGTTGGGAAGCCAGGAAGCTCAAAATCCCTGTCTAAAACCATTGCTGTGAAAGCCATGGGTAGCACACAGTTCAAAAGCCCATTATTCAAAAGATGCAAGGAGATCCATCTGATGTCTTTTCAGTGCAGTCCCCATTCAAAGCCAGAAGGGATCATCTCCACTTTCCGACAATGTGCACAGTTCCAGAGGGGGAAAAATCTGGATGAGTTTGCATCTGTGGTCGCCCTGGATGAGATTGGCCTTGCAGAAGACTCACCAGAGATGCCACTGAAGACACTGCACCCTCTTCTTGAAGATGGATGTGTTGATGATGAAGATCCAGCATCTTACAAAAAGGTTGGCTTCCTGGGCATTTCAAACTGGGCCTTAGACCCTGCCAAAATGAACAGGGGTCTTCTTGTATTGCGGACTGACCCTAGTGAAGAAGAGCTAATTAATACAGCAAAGAGTATCTGTGCTGCACAGCCTCATGTTAAAAGCATTGAGCATTTGTTCCCTTTGCTGGCAGAATTCTACTGCAAGGTGCTAAAAACACAAAAAAATGAGTTCTTTGGGCTCCGTGATTTCTACAGCTTGATCAAAATGGTACTTTCCTACACCCAGGACAAGAAGTGCATCTCTCAAGAGGAGATCATTATAAAAGCCATTCAAAGAAACTTTGGAGGCTCCAGTGATATCAATCCTGTTCAGCTCTTCCAAAACAGCATCAGCAAGGTGAGTCTTCCCCCTGACTTGGAAACCAGCCACACACTTCATTTACTGAAGGAAAACATGGGCAAACAGCAGGCAGGACTCATGTCTCGCTACCTCCTGCTGCTGACAACCAACCACGCAGCTTTCCACATCATCCAGATGACGCAGCTTATAGATGCTGAGAACTGTGAAATTGTATTTGGCTCTGGTTTTCCACAGGACCAAGATTATTCCCAGGTATGCCGGTCTGTCAGCAGAGTGAAGATCTGCATGGAGATGGGCAGGACTGTTGTTCTTTTAAATATACACAACCTTTATGAAAGCCTTTACGATGCACTCAACCAGTGCTTTGTTAGCCTGGGGAGAAATTACTATGTGGACCTGGGTCTTGGAACTAACAAAGTGAAGAGCCGTGTGAAGGAGGGATTCAGACTCATTGTGATAGAAGAGAAGGACATAGTCTACACCCAGTTCCCCACCCCACTACTGAACCGGCTGGAGAAGCATTGCTTGGACATGAACACTGTTCTGAACTGGCAGCAGCAACAGCTGAAGCAGGACCTGCAGACATGGGCCAGGCTGTTTGTCTCCATTGACAGCAGCAAGTTCTCCAATGTTTGGTCCACCAAGGTCAGCCCCAAGGAACATGATGTCTTCATTGGTTTCAGCAATGACACATCTGCAGCTATTGCCTTGGAGAGCACTCAGAGCAGGTCCTGGGGAGACCTTAAGAACTATGAAGAGCCAGTGCTCTCTATTGCCAAAAGGAAACTTGTTCAGTGTGCAACTCCTGACTCCATCCTGCGCCTTAAATACTCCCTTCTGGATGATGCTGAGCAGATCCAAGACTTGTACTTCCACAAGCAGAAGCACAACAGCCTTGTTAGTATTTTGGGAGAGACAGTTAACCAGCAGCCAAGGAAGGAGAGGACCACTGGGCTCTGCTTGCAGGTACGTGTGCTTCACTATAAAGCAGTGAGAGTGGTCTTTATTTTCCAGATGAGGGAGGTTGCCACACAACCTCCATTAAGCTGCTGGGTAAGTTCCACTGTTAAACAGTGGTGGGCTTCTATCTGTCCTCTTTGGCTCCTGCCCCATCAGTTGTATCACATATGTGCCCAGCTTCTGCAGTCAGGGTGGATTCTGCTTCTCCTCTTGACCCAGATGTGGTGGATCTGCTAACAGATAAGCAGTGGGTGCCAGCTCCTAACGCTGAAGACTCTGGAGGTTCAAGGTTAAGATACTCAGGGCGTCATTCATTGCCTGCAGACAAGTGACAGACACCACTGGTGTTGCTATGGAGATCTCATCAAGCCTCTAGCAGGACCGTAGGTGGTTCTGGCAATTCCACTGCCCCTGACATCTATTTTCAGTTGTTGTTGTCCATGCCAAAGAAAGCATCCTGATCAGTTCTCCAATGACCGTCACAGGAACTCCGGAACCTGTGTTGCATAGAGACACCTAGAAGGGTAGCAGCTGAATCTCCAAATAGGATCTGCAGTACTGGGAGCTCACAGTCTTGGGATAGAGTCAGCACAGTAGAGTCACATTGTGTTAGGCCCATAATATTGCATGGAAAGGCTCTTCCAGCCCTCTAGATTTGAAGTGCTCATGTACATGTCCAAGCAGAATTCCTTTGGAGTTGCTGCTTCACAGCATCTGAGTCATTCCTAAGGATGCAGCTCAAGTCTAAGTCTCTTGTAGCACAAGGAATCAGAGTTTTTCTAGTGGTTAACAATGCTGACACTCTTTTTCCCTGTAAGCAGGGCACATTTCTGAGTCTTGCCTTTAGGAAGCACTTGGAAAGATCCACAGGGTGATGGATCACTTCTATTTTCCCACCCATTAGGGTTGATAATACAACTATTCAATACTTCCCTGGAATTTATTTCCCTTTCATTGCAGGTTTCTACACATTCAAGACTTCTAAATGAGAGAGATTTAGAAGAGATAAGGAAGACACTTAACCTTCAAAATAAAATGCACTGCCTCTTCCTAAGCCAATTTGACACTGAATACACTTTCCGTCAGGAACTCAGGTGAGGAGAGATTTCCTCTCGTCTTTCTTTGTTAATTTTTATAGATCGAGATTTTGGGGAAAAGGGGTGAGGGGGAGCAAGGAGAGTGGAGAACAGAGGTGGTTTTATGAATAGAGCAATAACAGACTATTTCATTGTCTGCAGGAATTTTTTTGCACATTCATCAGAAGAGAAATTGCTCCTCATCCAGTTTCACTTTGATGAGCCACAGAGCAGCAAAAGGCTTCTAGCTTGTGCCAAGTAAACATCTTTCCTTCTTTCTTCTTTCCTTCCCTATTTCTTTAGTCAGGTGCAAAGATAAGGGAAGATGCAGTGGCCAAATAACTATGGGATATAGTGTTGGTTCTGGTGACCTGTTTAGTAGTCATTGCAGATGTTCTCATATATCTTTATGTGTATCTCTGTGTCCACATGCTTATGTCTATGTTCTGTAGCTTAAATTAGCTTAAATTTCAAAGCCTATGTTTGTTAGATATTAAGGTAAAACACCCCTAACATCTCAGCTTTTGTTTGTCTATAAGAGCATCTTCTTCATTCTGGGACCATACTTTGTACATCCTTCCCACACTAAAACCACCTTCCCCCAGCATGGTTGATTCACACAGCACAAACTACTCCAAACAGGGCCTAACACCAGATGACTTTTTTCCATTTAGTTATCAAACCAAAGGACTTAAAATGACATCTGGTGGAATTTGAGACATCCTAGGGATCCAAGACACCTCTCAGGGCTGGCTGGTAGGGCACAGGGCCTTCAGGAGACTTAAGCCCATCTGGGCACCAGTGAGGGCTTAAGTAATTGACAGTAGCATTATATGAGGTTGGTCTCAAGCCCTTGAAGTACATTAGTGACATCCTCCCCCAGCCAGATGTGTCCTCTCTCAGTATGATCCATCTTATACCCTTTCTCACTCTCCTACATTTCCTGTTTCTATCCTTTACGATCTCAGCTGATGTGCATGTTGTCTCCTGAAGTCCTTTATTCTGGGTGGATTTGTGCTTTTCTGGAGTTAGACTTGAACTCTTTTGGTCCTCCTTCTAGGAAAGCTATGCTGGGTTTTGACCTGTTTCCCACAAGTCCTAGATTGATCTGTGTGGTGTCTTTTCTTGTCTAATTTGTCTGTACGTTTGTGGCAGACATTGCTAATATTATTCCCATGACTGCCAGAGAGAACATATGATTGGGCAAAGACCCACACATACATGCAAAAAAAAAATTCAGATTAAAATAAAGATCCAATGTTCATCAGGCAGTAAAATCTGTCATGAAAGAGCTTGCTGAGGCATGTGACTGGGTGGCATGTGACCCTTGGAGAGGGTACATGAAAGATATATGGTTGTGAATCTTGAAGTAGCCAACACTATCTCGGCTCTTGGCCTTGCCAGAGCAGGACTGGGCTGAGCTGAGCTTCTCTCTTCCCTTTCTACCACGGCAGCACAGCCACACCTTGAGCTGTTGATCTTTACAAAAGTTCTGCCTGAGCCTTGGAAAGGCAGGGGGTGGCTTTGGGAGACCCTCTGCCTAGCTGAGAGAAAGAATGGACTTTTTAGCCTCTCTGTCCTGATTCTAGGTACTGTATCATCGATGAGAGAAGGAAATCAACAGGCAGAGGCCCATCACATGTTGTGCTGGCCACTCAAGTCCCACGGGTTCTGGGAGGCTGCAGCTACATGGCATTTGACAGTGGTAAGGTTGAAATTGTCATTTTGGATCAGGGAGACAGTGGGAGGGAAAGGGGAGGTTGTGCAAGGGCAAGAAGAAGGATCCAGGGAAGTACAGACCAGATAGCCTCACGTTGATCCCTGGAAAGATGATGCAGCAAAGAATCCTGGAAATCTTTTCCAAACACATGAAAAGCAGTAAGTCAACATGAATTTATGAATGGGAAATCAAGTCTGACCAACTTGAAAGCCTTCTATGATGAGATGACTGGCATGGTGGATGAGGAGAGAATGGTGTTTATCCTGACTTTAGTAAGGCTTTTGACACTGTCTCCCATAACATCCTCACTGACAAACTAATGAAGTATGGACTAGATAAATAGACAGTGAGTTGGACTGACAAGTAGCTGAACTGCTGCACTTAGGAGGTTTTGCTCAACAGCATGAAGTCCAGCTGGAGGCCAGTGACTAGTGGTATTACCTCAGGAATTGATACTGGGGCCGGTACTGTTTAACATTTTCATTAATGATCTGGATGACTGGACAGAGTGTAGCTTCAGTAAGTTTACTGATGATACAAAACTGGGAGAAGTTGGTGATACACCAGAGGGTCACGCTGCTGTCCAAAGGGATCTAGACAGGCTGGACAAATGGGCTGACAGAAACCTCATAAATTTCAACAGAGGAAAGTGCGAAGTCCTGCATCTGTTGAGCAATAACCCCAGGCATCAGTATAGGCTCAGTGCTGACCAACTGAAAAGCGGCTTCACAGAGAAGGACCTAGTGGTCCTGCTGGACATCAAGTTTAACATGAGTTAGCAATGTGTCCTCGTGGCAAAGGCGTCCAACATATCCTTCATTAGGCAGAGTGCTGCCAGCAGGTTGAAGAAGGTGATCCTCCCCCTCTACTCAGCACTGATGAGGCCACACCTGGACTATTGCATCAATTTCTGTGCTTCCCAGTATAAAAGAGACATGGACATACTAGAGTAAGCACAGTGAAGGGCCACAAAGGTGATAAAGGGACTGCAGCATTTTTAGTATGAGAGGCTCATGAGATCTTATCACTGTGTATACATACATGACGGGAGACTGTAAAGAAGATGGAGCCAAACGCTTCAGTGATGTCCCATGGCCAGGACAAGAGGCAATGGATGCAAACTGAAATACAAGAAATTCCATTCAAAGATTAAAAAAAACCCCTTCTTTATGTTGAAGGTGGTCAAATACCTTTTGGGTTATAGGGTTATTTTCTTCCCTAGTTAATGGACGAAAATGACAGGGCATTTGTGCCCATTAGCACTGGGAAGATGGAGACAGGGGAACAGAATGATGTAAGAGAAGCGCATCCTCCCTCAGAGTAAAAAGAAGCAGGATGTGGTAAATCTTCCTTCTCTCAATATCTTATTATCCAGACTGCTGGTGAGTGAGGGCAGCCAAAGTTTATTGCTTTTTCTGGATGGGTGTCATGCACCAAGGAGAGCAGGTCAACTGTTCACAGCACTTATGTCCGGTACTACTGTTTCTGTCATGCTAACTGCCTCCCCAGGTGAATGGATGTCACTCCACTTGGATGATCTGATGCCCCCAGATGACTTCAGAACCAATCTAGGCCAGCTTGCCAAAATGACTATTGCTGAGATTTTCCTGACCGCTTGCCAGGGGCATCTTCCAACAGGTAACTAGCCACTTGCTTTTCACTCACTACTTGCACAGCTCTGTCCCTTCCTCTGTGTCCCATTTGCTCCATCTACAGCTTTAAGTACAGCTAAATCAAGTGGTCCATGGAGGACCTGGCTCTGTGTCTCAGCAGAACTTACTGTACTTGCTGTTTCTAAAGTCCTCACAGTACTGCAATTTTTTTCCTTCTGGTCTGCAAGCTGTGACTGTAAGGTAGCAGGGTACCTAAGCTAGTTCTTCATTTAAAATAGCAAATTGGCTGTAGTGCTGTGGTGCTCAGCATACAGTAGACACACACTCATTCACTTTGATTCCCAGCAAGTCTTTCTGCTCATCTTGCTCAAATAAAGCCATTAAATATCCCTGATCTGGTGAGTACAAAGCCAACTCAATACATCCTTGCCATTGTGTTCAGGATGTATGGACAAAGGGAGGCAGGAGTAGCTGGGGAGGAACTCCACTTCCTGTCCTAACACAACCACATTTCCTACAGGGTGGCAAACAAAACTGAGATCTGGTTACTGGGCAATTCTCCCCAGACAGGACAAAGCCCAGGCTGAAATTTTTTAGACTGACAGCTTTGCAACCCTTTGTTGATTGTTGAGAGACTCCAGATGCTTCCTTTGGATAAAGGTATCTATTTTTCAGGTTTCTACATTTTTTACAAGGGAGTCTTATGAGTGATTGTGTTTTCAGGTTCTCCAGAGGAATCTGCTGCTCTTGAAGATCCGGCTAAGTCCAGTCTTCTTCCAGAAGGAAAGGTATGATTTATTTCTTTTTTCTATTTTAACTGCCTGACATTACACAGGAACTAGTTTATGAAACAATAGATTTCATAGGCATTTAGGGATCCAGTTATGCTGGTCCCTGGTTCAGATAGTATATTTGCCACAGGAAGAAGTAGTTGCAGGTCAGTCTTTGTGAGTCACACAAAGTGACACAGGTCACCCCTTTGTGAGGGTGAAGTGTTCCCCACCCTATGATAGACCAGCACGAGGCCAGAGTAGTCACATTTTTCCAGGGGCATCTCTCAACAGGTAACCAGCCACTTGCTTTTCACCCACAGCAGCTATTGTGAATTTTGACAAAGCGTGAAATCTCTTTCCCCATTTGACCATCGCTTGCCAGGGCTTTTAGCACTTCTCTCCAGTGTTGGGATTGATTTACTAGGGATGGGTTGATGAAGTTGACATATACCTGGAAGTCCATTGTGTAAAGTTAAGTAGGAATTGACAGAGCAAATGCAATGGAGTGTTAGGCAGTATACTGACCTCCGATCTTTTCCATTCACAGCTCCTCAACATGGACTCTATGATCAAACAGAGCATCCAGAAAGCTGTGATCCAGCTGGAAGACAAGATAGACAACAGTCGGCGTGCCACTGAGAGAATCATGATCATTCACAACTTGCTTTTCCAGGATCATAGTAAAGCCACATGTGAGTACAAACCAAGGCCTAGAGTGGGTTGGGATTTTTTATCTATGCATGGCTGCATCTTGCGCATTGCAAACCATGGAACACGGGGATCTAAATGAGTGGTTTAATGATCTGTCCTGGTGCTTGTCTAAGCCAGCATGGGGGGAGGTCACAAAGGAAAGAGGACTAGGTTTGCTCAGGGCCACTTCTGCTCTCCATGCAATTCATGTTGTTGTGTTCTCAGAGCCTGTACTGAAACATTCAGCTTTTCACTTGACCTTTGATGGAGGCCTTGGCAGAACAAACTGACGCAGAGGTTACTTTATACCTCCATGACTATTTGGAGTCCAAAGCCACCCAACTGAATTCTACACAGAATTGATACAAATTATTTGTGCAGGTGATATGGTGCCTTGATAGAAAACTGTAGCTTCAGCAAAATGGAAAGGGTCTGGTTTCATGAGAAACCAAGTACCAAAATCTTTGTAGGTGCATTTGGAAATTATTATTTCCTGCATATAGAAAGACTTTGTCACTGTGGTCCATGACTTGCTCTTCTTTGAGCAATAGATTCCTGTCAGGTGCCTAGGATATTCATTAATGACTGAAAAAGAAAAAAGACAATGTTGCCATTTCAAAGATGTGGTGGGTCTGGGAAATGGTCATATGGCAAAACCAGAATTTATTCTGCACTAAATTTTGACTACAATAAAATATCCCTCAGGAAAATATGTTTTCTTGTGATTGCATAGTAACGTACTCATTCCTCAGCACAATACGGAATGGGTTTTTCATGTGGTTATATGACTACTGAAATGGAAACAATCCTATCAATTTTATCTTGTATTGATGCAGTGTCATACAGATAAGAACAGCATGTCAAACCTTCTGCAGCACTGTAACTACTCTTGTGACATACAATACTAAACATTTCTCCATATCAATATGAATATCAGAGTATTTATACACCAAATAACCTAATACGCACAATTATTTTTAAAAGACTGAGACAGAGGGAAATGGATTTTCTTTCCTCCTTCAAAAGTGGCATATCTTTACTAAATGTTACCCTCAAAATCAACTCACTAGAAATAAAGAGGAAAGGGAAGAGTCTAGGGTAAAATATAAAGCTCCTGGATTTTACTGGGGAGGAAAATCACAAACTTTCATAGAGGTCACTTTCTATGACTGGCTTTACGTTGACTGAAAACTTTTCACGGGAACTCCTTTCATTCAAATGTATTAATAAACATTGTTTTATAATTAGTTTCTAGTAGATTTATGATTGTGCTGAAAAAAAGAATTTGCCACCTCCTACAAGAACGTGAGAAAATAAGCCTTGAGCCAAGGGAGTGGGTTTTCCGCAGAGCTGTCTCCAGTGAGTTCATCCTTGAAGACACTTCATTCAGGTACTTTTATTTGTGCAGTCCTTTCCAAATTTCTAACAGGTCTTTTTCTAAGAGCATTAAAAGAGCTGTGGTGTGTGAAGCATAATACTTAATGGAGCTCAGATATGACAACCAGGAGGGATATTGCCATCTGGTATAGAAGCTGATGTCAGTTTCTCATGAACAGAAGATTGGTCAGGTACAAGGAAATACTTGACAGGCCATGTTATCACTTCTAGGCATGCGCTCTGGATGCATTTAGAAGACATCGTGGCCAATCTGTTTGCTCAGATTCTCGCAGTGGTGGATGCAAACAACAACTTGGATCATCTCTCTCCCTTGTCTCCACTCTCAGAAATGTGGCTTCAGATGTTCAGAGAAGAATCATTCTTGAGAATTAAATATAACAGCAAGTAAGAGATTTGGTGGAAAAATAAAGTATGTAGATTAGGAGAATAAAAACCTGCTTTCATAATGCAACCCTCTGCAGAAAGAAATGGTAAAACAACAAGTCTGAAGTTAAGATAAGCTCACACAGCTCCTAACTTATCCATGATAAGTCCTTTGTGTCATGACATTTGAATCAGAACCTTCCTGTTCTCTTAAACCTTCAGCAACTCAGGAACATTAGCAAAGAACTTCAGTTTCTTGGAATAATAATTAACATAGGGTAAAGTCAGAAACAATAGGTCCAGAATTTAGAAACTGGAATTTGAATTCCCTAAGGTCAGAGCAGATTAATCCCCTCCCCAGCAAAAAATGCATTTAGTGTCCAACTATCATGTTCTAATTGAACAGTCAGCTTACTCCGAGCAGCAGATGTGGTCAGAGACAAGATAGATGTTGTCTGACCCAGTTGCCTTTTCCCTGCTGCAGTCTTTTTTAACCTTCAGCTCCTAGTGACTGGAACTTTTTTCAGCTCCTGCCTTATTTTCACTGTTGCTGAGTTTTTTACAAAATATCTTTCTGTGCTTTTTAACCTTTTAAGTAGAACATATACCAGTGGCAGTCAGAGGTTTCTCTAATGCTTCGGTTCAGTACACATAGAGCCTATTGTGTGATTGCTTCATTCTGTGCTTTTTAAGGAAACAAGATGCTAAGATTCCTGTGTTGTCAATGACTGAAGATCCCAACACATCTGTGTTCTGCCAGTTCCCATTCAGTTGGGTTTTGAAGGCTTACTTGGAGGAACTTTGGGAGAGAGTCTATAATATGAAAGGTAACATCTGACTTTTCAAGCACGTATCGTTCTTTAACCCAAGGAAGCTGATCTCCAAAGTTGCACACAATAGTCAAAGGTTTTTGTAGGAGAAACCATAGCATTTCTGCTCCCCACACAACCATAATGACCTAGAACATCTATTGTGCACTCCTGTTTTCCTGTCAGCTTCTATTTTCTGATTACTTGAGATCTCTGTCCTTTCCTCTAGGTCGTCCAAAAATGCCTGTGAAGGAACTAGCCAAATTGTTCCAGTCGCTGATCAGAAATGTGATGATGCCAGATGGCAGTAATCCAGAGATGATGCAGTGTTACACTAATGACTTTCTAAGGATGACTTTTCCTGGGCAAGATCTTTCTGTCTATGAGGTAAATGGGGTTTGGTGGAGTACAAACTTTAAATGGCACTGGCTTGAGTCACAGGGTTACAGATACCTATGGTTCCAAGAACTGGGGGAGAAAATTAAGCTTTTCATGTTCTGCACACTTCCCAACAACTGTTGGTGCTCAGTCTCAATTACACCTTAAGAAAAGTTTTTTTGATAGAGAAGCTTGACCGGAATGCTTCAGCGATGCTGAATACCATCCTCAGTCCCCTACTGTTTGTTTGGAGCAGAAATAACACCTTTTATTTTATCTGCAGATTCTGTCAAAAGCTCTCCTAGTCAATGCAAAACAGCTCTGCTTCTCTGTGGGAGAGGAGGAGATAAGCTTTTCCCCTGTTTGGCTTCATATGGAATATTTCTACCTACGAGAGGAGTATCAACTCTTTGTTGACTTAGTAAAAAGTGACGAGACTCTAAAAAGTGAGCTGCAAAAATTGTACGAGAAGGACCCACCAGAAATGGTGAGCAAAAGGGAACAGGTGGTATTTCACAGATAAAAGTGGCACAGCCTGTTTCTAACAATGGTCACTAGCAAATACCCAGTGAAAGTATGTAAGAAAGGAGTCAAGACTTCAGGGGATCTTTCCTTGGAAGTCTTTTCCAGTAAGTCTTAGGGAGTTTCTGAGTTAGTGGTCATATCCAGCTTGTTGCCCACCAAAGGATCTGTCCTTTATCTTCCTCTAACCATTTTTTATTTCCCTTTATACTTTTTGGTCTTCAAAACGTCTATAATTTAATCTGCACTGTGTATAAAAATATTTTTTAGACACTCAGACCTTATAGGTGATGGTCATACGATTTAAATTCTGGATTGAGGTCCAAATCTGTATTCAGACACTATAGCTTACACATCTACAAGGATATGTCTACATTTGCAACAGTCGTCTGATTTCCTGTGATTGCTAGTGAAAACATGGGCTACAGAGGCAGTGGAGAGTGACTCAAAACTGAAGGAAGAGGTGCAGTTCAGTTGCACACAAGTGAGCATCTACTGACATTTCAGATGCTGTTTGGCCTCCAACTCCTGCTGCAGTAGGGCATGAGTCCCCTGTAGGTCCTGTGCCCTATCTTCCAGCTCCATATAGATGCCTGAGACATCCAAATGCATTTCAGCTGACAGCAGAGACCTACAACAGGGCAACTGCATCCCACCTGAATATCTAAGTGTTTCCAAAGAACAATTCATTCAGCAATCTTAATGTCTCTCTGTGAAATGGAAGAATTGTTCTTTGGAGATACCTATTTCTCTTGTGTGAATGTCAAGGTGACTGAAGGTAACAAGCTTAGAAGCTTAGAGTTGAAAGTTTCCCTGTGGAGGGAAGCTAGTGCTCTGGTTCAAGTATTCAAACAGTATTCAAAATACAAGTGCAACACGGAGTTACACTGTGGTACAATTATGGATTCCACACTGTTCGCACTTCCCTACCTAGTAAATTCCTACTATCGTATTTGTTGCTCTGTGCACCAAGCTAAGGTTTTCAGAGAATTCCGCGTCACCGCCTCCAAAGCTTTTTTTTTCACCAAGGTGCAACGGGGCTAGGTCAGCTATAAAAGCTATTTTTTTCTTCTCTCTTTTTAAATACAGTTTCAGTTTGTTACTCTTGACACCTTGAACATTCTCCTGAAGAAGGTGCGGCCCACAGATAATCTTCTGTCATTTGAGGCCTGTACAGAATGGCTTAGAAGGGTCAAGTCCATTAAGCCCTGGATAGAGTGGATCAGTATGGACAATTACCAGATTCATCTTTATCAGAAGAAAAGAGAACTCCTGAAGAGTATATTGTAAGTCCAACCCTTCTCAACAGCCTTATCTTCATCTTTCGACTAACAGGTCCTCTTTCAGACAAGCCAATTTTTTTTTTCCTTCAAATTGTTGGCCTGTGTTTGCCAAAAGATTCTGCAAGGTCTCGCCAAAAGATTCTGCAAGGTCTCACCAAAAGACTTTAAAACTAAAATGACTGAAGCTTAAACATACAGCATGTGGAGAAGGGTTGCTCATAGCCTACCCTTTTTCACTGGAGTTCCTAATTCAGTGTTTCAATTAATTGAAAGAATTCAGATAAATATATGGGGCATTATCTCACCTCTTTTATGAGCTAGGTGTCTACACTGTGAGCTTAATCTATCCTTTCCTTAGGAAGCCTTAGTAATTAGTTTGAGAACCTTGATCCCTGATTGCTATTGGCTCCTTCCTAATCCTTTGCTCATTCTATTGTCTGACTATCACAAAAGCATTAGCAAAATCACTCCAAAAAGCTATGTTAAGAACTATACATTTTGTCTATGGTAACGCACCCATCATTTCCTGACAATAAGACCTATTTTCCTGAACGTTTGACTGCATGCTTGATCATGCCCAGGATGCTTGCTATAGTGTAGTAGAAACCTCCATAGACAAAACCCAGTAACGATTCAGTAACTCAGTTTGGTCTGGGAGCACTACAACAAGTGAGATAGAGAGGACCATGTCATATTTTTCTCTCCTTGCTTAGTCTAGTCCTCCAAAGCTAGCCTAGGAGGTCTTGTGCTCTTAAATCATCTCACAGTACCTGGGACATGTCACAGAAATCTTGGTTGGAAAGGACCTCAGAGGTCTGTAGGCCAGTCTCCCACTTTAAATTGCACCATTGCTAACAGTAGAGTAGGTCATCTGTGGCTTTCTCTGGCAAGTCTTGAAGCTGTTCAACATCCATGTGTGTGTGTTTTCCAGACACCAGTGGACCTGCACCAACATTGTCTACATGTTCTTTGACCACCTGCTGCACAATGAGACACAGATAGATCCAAAGCTTCTAAGACTTCTTGTGAAGCAGTTCATCTTCACCTGGAATGTATGTGCTCAGTATAGCTTGCTTGGACAATTTATAGCCTTGGAGACTAGCAGAGTTTGGAAAGAGCCTTATCTTCCAGAGATTCCTCTGAACCTAGCTTGAGGAAGGGCATAAAACTGGGAAGAGAGGAAAACACTATCCAGTACAAAAACCACTGAGATTTCAGAATCATCATGAAAGCCCTCCAAAATCAGAATTTTAATTAAAGTAAGGTTTCCTTGAAAGCTTAAGACATATTTCAAGCCAATTATCCCTGGCATTACATGAAGAAAGATATTTGGCTAGTCTGTTTGATTTTGGTGTTTCATTATAATTTTGTGGTGCTGACATCTGATATTGTTCCTCTTTCATATGCCAAGAAGATACTTCCATTGAGCTTTCACCATCCTTTCTTTCCTACAGCGCCTGACTGAAACACAAAATTTGGAGCCAGCAGAAACTTTTCAGGTGGTGACAAAAGTCCTCAAGATATGCAACCAAAATGCTGACACTGTGTACCTTGTGTAAGTCTAAGCCAAAAAAAAAAAAGTTTTTGTAAGAGGTGGGGTGAGATCGTCACTAGTCAATGGGGATGAATCTCCTCAGGTTTAAGGACTCCTTCTGGAGACTCCTAATACCAGGATGTGTAATGCCCAACCTCAGAAGGCCATGGAGCAAAGTCTTTCCCATGCAGTGTTGTGCCTGGCTGATGACAGACACAATTCTGGAATTGAATGTGGTGTAATTTATGTAGGTACCCACAAGCCTACTGAGACTGTGAATAAGGCCATATCCCTCACCCAGCCATGCTTAGCATGAGGGGCCACATCTCTTAGATGGGATGGTCCATGGTGGAGCCACCCCCTTATTAAACTAGCAGAGGTTGCCCTTATTCTCTGCTCACCAGTGAGGCTAGTTAAAAATGACCATTCAGTTTTGACACCCACAGCAAATGTTGGGCATGAGTATCCCATGCTCATCCTCAAGTCTGGCACCAGTGTAAAATCAGCCCTGAGTTGTGTCTTCCTTTGGTGGCATCTTTCAGGAAGGGTGTGAAGGACTGCAAGAGCTGTCTACTGGAGATCACTGACCCAGCAGAGCTGCCCTGTGGCCACATTTTCTGCTCACAGTGCGTCCGTGGGTGGAGAAGCAAGCAGTGTAAGATCTGCAAGGATAACTTCCCAGAGGATTACACACCCACAGCTACAGCAGCCACAAGGTATCTTGTAACTAGTGAAACAACTTGTTTCAGTCTCTATCTCTTTGTATAAAATACTGGAATACATACCAGAGCAGAGGCTACACAACTGTCATTAACACCTGAGCTTCATGGAAATGTCAGTATTTACCATGTGTAGCAGCACCTTGGTGGTGAAAGCATTCACGGGAAGTGACTAGAGATCGTTCCAGCCCTTTTACGTCTGTCTCAACAAGTAGTCTATCTAGGCATGCATACTATGTGAGAATTAATTTTTCTTTTTTCTGTAGCTGTCTTGAGTGGAGATAGGAAAGAGGGAGAGTACAGGGGAAGAAGTTTATTCTCAGTGTTTAAGAAAATATGCTGTAGTGGCTTTTCTGGGTCTTAATTCCCCTCTCTATTTAAAAAGTGTTTCTTCTGCACAGTCCAGGTGTATGTGGTTTCCTGGTCACATTCAGGGAGGCAGAAAAGAGAAATTGTTTCTTTGCTTTGTTGTGTTTTGATGGTAGATCTTGATTTTATTCCTCCCTACAGGGAAGCTGTGGCATGTCACAACAAATTCAGGAGGAAATGTAACTCCTTCTTTGTGGAGTTTGTCACCACCTCTGTCTTGGGAGACAGAGGCACACCATCCCCAGAAGTCATCACTCAGCTGATCCAGTTTGTGGCCTGCAAGCCATCCAGCCCTGAGCATGAGGCAGTAAAAGGGGGTAAGAGCATGACTTCACTGGGACCCTGACTTGGTCTTGTACTGAAGAAAAATAATGAATGTCATCCTTCATTTTTAGTGTGCAAGTCAAAGAGTGAGCTGTCACCTTTTGAAGAGTGCATGGACACCAGTCCAACAATCAAGTCCTCCCTCTTGAAACTGCTCCTGCGACATGGGTTAGCACAAGCTAGCTCCTAGCCTGATCACTGAGCCATACAGGCTACATGGATGCTCACATCCTATGTCTTTTTTTTTTTTTTTTCATAGGTTGAACAACATAAAGGTTCACCTGGAAAAATATCTTTCTGAGATGGAGGAAAAGATAAACTTCAACAAAAGGAACTGGAACCATTTCTACTTCATGGTGGTGCATTGTCTGGAGGTAAGTGCAAGTATCCTGGAGTATGTACTCAAACTAACCATCGTTTCCTGTCCTGCCCTTTGCAGATAACACTCTCCCTCTCTTTCCCCCTGCTGGCTCCTGAGGCTGTCTGGAACAGGCTGCTGACCTCCCTTGGTTATGTGCCTAAGCGTAGTCTGGAAGAACCCAGGCCTGAGTTAATAAGGTCCAATGTACAGTCTGAATTTCAGAGCTGGAGCTCCTGGAGTCCTGGGGTGCCCATGACCTGATTTGTAGGCCATGAGAGCCTTCCTTGAGGATAGCTGATACTCTGAGTAGAACTGTCCCTGGTCTCTCCTCCACTTTGAACTAGTGCACTACAGATATGCACAAGCACATCTGTTCAACATGTGATTCTCCACCAAGTGAATCAAAGAAGACAGTCTTCTGCCAGAGAAGCAGAGTTGAGGTTAATGTCAGAGATTTTGAAAAATAGTCCACCTGCAAAGCAGGTTATTGCTGGGGACTTTTGATTCACAGAATACATCACAGCAGAAATGAGGTCTGCACTTGGTGAAAAGACTTAGGAAAGAAGAAGGGACCACCCAGAACCTATGACAGCTTTGGACTCTTAACTATCCCTTTCTTTCTTTTTCTGTTGAACAGGATTTTATGTATCCTTCTTCCCAAGATGATATCAACCAACTTGTTGAAAGCTGCCTCTCTACTGCAGACCTTTCTGCTTTCTGCTCACGTGAGGCCTCCAAAATTGACACCCTCCAGTTCATAGCTCATCTCCGGTTCTCCATCAGCCACGTGGCCACTGTACTTCGCAGATTGGTGCTCTGCGGTGAGTCCTTCTGCTAGTAGAAAGCACAAGATTTCTGTTTTCTTCTAAGCAGGTTCAGAATAAGGCAAACATTTGCTAGTATAGGAGATTTCTTCTGGGGAAAAGAAAAAAGTACAATAAGATAAAAAAGACAAAGTTTTGTCTAAATTTAAGGGCTTTAACAGTTGAATTTTCAAGAGGTGATGCAGGATCAGAAGGGCTAATTTGTTTCTCTTAAATCTAGATATTTTTTAAATTCTGATATATTGAAACTGAATGAAACTGAATGAGGTTAAAGTTGCTAAATAAACCAGTGGCATCCAAAGATGTGTATGTTGCACACAAAATGTATATATTACCTAGAACTTGCTCTGAAACCTTTTTCATTGTTCTGATTTATTTTCTCATTATTGAAACATCAAACTTTTGTTCAGAGTTAAAAGAAACTTACCTGAATTTCCCTTGAATACATAGTTCTCCAGACTTAAGGAGTAGTGTGCAGCAGTGTATCATCATAATCATTTAGGTGTCCACAGGTAGGTGCATGTGCTGTGACTTAGTTCTCTCGTTAGTCTACTGAGAAATCTTTGTCAATTTTGAAGCATGTTGAAGTAAGTCTGAGTAAAGAGACCATCACAATCTTACCTCAACCCATATAATCAACAGCAGTACCAAAGATCCCTTATAAGGTCAAAATGTAAAATAGGCCAGAGGATTCTCACTTCTCTCAGCTATCTAGAACAGAGCCATGAGATTGCTCTCTACCTTCTGGACAGTCTTTGAGAGCTTTCCTCTCTGACCAAAGATAGAAGCTAGACAAGATTACCCAGCTAAGGGTAATATAAGTAATTTTACCAGGGGTAATATAAGGGCCAAAAGTGGGAAAACAGTGGGCCATTCAGTCCCCATATTCACTGCTTAGTATTCTACTTCCCTATATGCTGTAGGTATTAAGCAGACCAGAATAGTATGATTGCAGGCCATATTTCTACTCTTGGGGAGAAAGTGTGGAGTGCAGGTGGTGTGCTTGCAGAAAGAATCCATGATGTATGACTGCATGGGAGTGAGCCTAATGAGAAATCTCACTGATAGATGCAGATCCAAACATACCGTCTCCTGGTGGGAACAAGCAAAAAGAGCGAGACCTGGTAAATGCAATGAAGAAGCTAGTGGCAAATGTACAAACACCATGGCCTCAAATATTCCTCATTAAAAATCTCTGTAACAACTATGGATTCATCCTAATGCAGAAGATCCTTGAAGCAGAAAAATGGATTTTACCTAGAGGGGTTGAAATTTCACAGGTGAGTATCTTCCAAAAGTCCATCTACAGGTCACTGAAGTTAAGCCACCCAGGCACACAGACGCACACAGACTTTTCTTTGCAGCCAGCTCTGAGGGTGTACAGCTGACTAACTTGAGCGCTGCCTGGTGAAATACATCTTGTATTGCAGCCTATGTAGCTGATTGGATAGGAATCAATCAACTTAAATAATGAAAAATTGCTTCTTGAGGGCTTTCTTGCAGTCTGGAGAGAGATATAAGCTACTCTAGAGAGCAATTCATCCCTCCTTCATGCATACATAGCACATGACTGTTTCCCTGGAGAGGCATATTCGTGTATTTGGAAGACTGCAGAAATGAAACAATTGCATGGTAAAATTCAAGCAGAACAGATTTCAGGCCTCATAGCTCTACAGCACCCCAAGCTTGGCCCCATCATACAAATGCAAATTTTTAAAGGTGCAAAAACAGTTTGTAATATTCACAACACAAAAATAACATGATCACTTGTGAGGGGTCCATCTGAATGCTTCAGTGGGCTTGCGATAGCTTTCTACATGTTGGTGGTATCTTCATTATGATAACATAACCTATATCTGTATTTCACAGCATATGGATGCCTGGTCAAATATAACACTGATGTATTCGGTGCTAGACAGAGCAGTAAATCAAATTAAAAACAAAGATCCCCATGAAGTCCAGAGGCTGATGGTGAGTATCCATTGTGCCTCTTACAGAAGATTTCTCTGGGGTGTTTGTAGAAAGCTATAGGAATTTCCTCTTGAGTTGGAGACAAAAGGATCGTCACGTTTATATAAAACATTACTTTTGAAGCCTACCAGCAGGCACGTCAAGAGGTGCCTTATGGGTCTCCTTAGATTCCATCTAGTTTGCTCTATTTCTTTTCTAGCCTGTCATAAAACAAATGGCAAATATCCTCCAAACACCGTTGCTTCCAGAAGACCCTCTAGAAAACAAGATTAAGAAGATCATGGATGCTCTGTGCAAACACAAAGACAAGGTCTTGATGGAAGTGGTGTTTCACATTGCCTTTACTCTGGCCCTGTCCCAAAGTGCTCTTACTCAGCTTTTCAGAAATATCTGCTTTGAGCCTCATGTGATGAAGGTAAGTCAAAATGTTGGGATACATATACTTCCCTTCATGATAACACTGACAAGGCTGGGATCTGCTTTTACACAACCAGCTCTGTCAGCTTACAGCCAGATTTGATTTGGGTCAGTTTGCAGTATTCTGGGTTGTTGCAAACACCATATGGAGCCTTCTAGTTCTTCTGCTCCCTTCCAGACAGTCCACTGAGAGCAAACTGAGACTGTCCATCATGATCTGTGGGCGACACAGCCTGCTGGAGATGCCCATCTTTCTCCAGTGAGTCTAAGGGAGTCTGGGGGCCTGCCAAATATTAGTTGTTGACTGAGCTTGTATGGCTCAAATCCTAGCCATAATTAATTCTGACCACAAATATGCCAGCCATAAGGTAAAGATAAACTTTTTACTAGAAGAGGTCCCCCTTTGCATCTAATGATGCATACATTGTTCCTGTTATTGGAGGAGTGCAGAAAGCAACTGAGACGTGAATTGCTCATCTCTTGGCTATGAAGGCAATGGCTGTGTCCGGATCCTGCTCCTTCCCTCTGAATCCTCAGTTTGGTAGGCAGATACCAAAGATGTGATGAAGATGCTAATTTGGCCATCACTGTTCTTGTAAGCTCAGCTATTCCCAATGTATCCTCAATTGATATAATGCTGCATCCCTTGGTCTATGTCTTAGTCAAGCTTTTTGATTTACCCAGTTACACCTAATGTGTTTATCTCCAGAACTTGTTATTTCCCCAGTAGATGAGAAGCAAACTAGGAAAATGGTTATGTGATTCCTCAAATCCTTCTTTACACTTGTGCTTCCTCTCTAAGGGGTCCTACCTTCCCACCATGCCTGAAGACCTGCTTTTTGATCAGAAGAACTGGAAAATCGGTCAATATGATACACCCTGGAGTAAGTGCTGGGGAAATTTTACTTCACACCAGTCCAGGTGCTCCTATGTGGATGGCAGACACAAGGAACTTGCTAGAAATGTGCCCCGAGACAGCCTGGCCGGGGATGGAGGGAAAGGAGGAACAGGTGGATGGAGGGAAGGGTGTCTTTCGTTGAAGATACCTCTGTGAATCTGTTGAATACTTTACCAATTTCCTTTTGGCTGCAGCAACTCCAGGTCCATTTATGGCAAAATCTGTGAGAACCATGTTGTGAGACTAGATCCCAGTAGATGGGAAGGAGGTCTTACTTGAGAAGGGCTTCGACTGTTGCCCTCTCAGTGAATTTCTGGCTGTGTTTATATCATGGAGGATTTTGTGATTGGGAAACAATTGACTGATTAATCTAATTCCCTTTTATACACAGCTTGTCAGTGTGGATCATACTGGATTGTCACCAATGTAAGTGTCTTTTGGCTTTTTGTGATGCTGAGGGCCTTCTGTCTGCTGTTAGGTTTTCTGCCCTACATCTTACACTGCTGTCATTTCTTCACCTACAGTGTGGGAAACCTGGGGAAGTCAAACAATGCCTATGTGGTGCCAAAGTTGGAGGAATTAATCACAAACCTGAGAGCGGTTTCTTGAAGAAGGAAATGTAAGTTGATGCTCCCTGCCCTACAATCCAAGAGAGATGAACAGGACTGTGGCCACTTGACCCTCTTTCCACTCTCTGGGCACAGAGGAAACACTGTAGCTGGGCAAAGCAAGATCTTTGTGACCCAGGGTCCAATTGCTTGAGGAAATCTTGGAAATACCTACTAGGGGGAATAGAGAGGAGAGAAAGCATGAGTGGCATGAAACAGCTGGAAAGGGCATTTCTTCAGCAGCAATTCTTCCCTTCCAGAAGTCTCATCTCACCCCAAGTTCACACTTGTTCTGACCCAGTGATGGCCAAGTCTCTGTCGATGTTAACTTACATGAGAAGAGCCCAGTCACTGAGAGTGCAAACTTAATTACATTTCCTTATCACAGCACAGAGGATAAAACAGGAAAAGGATACATCCTTGGGAGCCCTTTGATACGGAGAATTGAATTGGAGAGGAACCTATCTCCTGCCTCTGTCTGTCTTGCAAGAGCTCTGCTGCATTCGTCCATGCTGCTGGGGATCTATACAGATAAACAGGTGAGACAGCCACTGCATCTTTTCTCTCTTTTGCCTCGTGTCTGTCTGTCCACTCCCCTTAACCTGCAACTTCCACATGATGAATAGCTTCTGCCCTACTCTGGGAGGAAGCTTTCTTGAGAGCTAAATTAAGAAACCACCCTGTCTTCCAGGCGATTCTGAGTCTGATGACAGAGAAGCCAAAGGATGTGGCAAAATTCTTCTGGGATCACCTTGAAAAAGATATTGAATGCCTAGCAGAGGCACTTAGCAGAAACACAGAGGATGCCACAGTGACAGTCCATCTGTTTCTCCAGCACTTGAACAACAGTACAACAGGTAAAGGTACATTCCACGCATTGGGAGGATATTATCAGGCTTACATCAGGTTGGTTTTCACATGGCAACTGGAACAGGTGGCTTTCATCCCATAACTGCAGCTGTTCTTCACAGACTCCAGTGTCTACTGGGAGAGGATCCTTATTTCGCTTTGCATTTCCTACAGGACAAAACATGACTTTGAACATTTTGCATAGCCAAGAAGACCGAAGGCAGTGGGAAACCTGCTTTAAAATCCTGACTCAGCCGTTCTTCCAGGTATGCAAGGGAATGGTCACTGTGTTTCCAGGTATCCCATATACAAACTACCCCATTGCTAGGGACCAGGTGCAGAGCCCCCATGAGCCTTGGTGAATACCCAGACACATCCAATGAGCTGAGACATTCCCACATGCAATAAACAGGTTTATCACCTCTTTTTCAAGATGCTTTTTATATGCCGATTCAAATCCCTGTTAGAAAAAAAAATCGGCTTTATGCCTTGGAGGGCAAGAAAATTCCATGTTCGTTTCTTCTTGGCAATTTTGTTCTTGTCCCAGCTTCATTCTTCAACACAAAGTTTTTACTGTGTCTTCCCTTTCGTCAGGGCCACCATTGTCTTCCCTCATGAGAAGACTTTTAAGTCCTCCCAAATCCTTTGTTAACGAAAGGTAGCTCCTAACAAGCCTTCAAATTCCACAGGCCTTGGAGCAGAGCCTTACTTCCGTCAAGGAACAGAGGATGAAAGATCCTGAGGGCTCCAACCTGCTCCTACAAATAGCTTATGGCCAGATGACTCCTTTCAAAGACCAGCCAGACCTTGGATTGATGGGCCTGTCCTATATGTGGAGATTTGAACAGAAGATGTCCATCCAGACCCTGATACATCTCCTTCAGCAAGAACACAGAGAAGGCAAAGGAAATTGGTACCCTGTTCTTCTGGAGCTCACATCTAAGGTTTGCTATACAAACATTCCTCCTCCTTCAAAGCAGAGACAGGGACCATGTGGATTCACCATTGTTGGTGGCAATGGAGCATGAAGTTGACTCATTTCCCTGTTTGCCAGTATAATGCTGTTCTCCTGAATATCACACAATGCCAGAAACAATCCTGATTCCTCAGATAAGTGTGTGGATAGCAAAGTCATGCTGAATTTTCCCTTCTAGGTCCAAAACATCCAGCATGTCCAACACCTGCCTGACATTTTCAGTCTGCAAAAAGCCCTGATCCATTTCTTCCAGAACAGTCATGGAGGGGAAATATACTCAGTACAACAGTTCCTAGAGCAACATGAGCTTTCAGGTATGACATGGACCTATTCTAATCCCAGTAAACTGGCCTCTACGACTCCTCAACACACACATGTTCTCCTCTGATGTTATAGCAGGATCTGTGATTTCTGTTGCAAGCTGTGAGGGAGCAGCAAACACAAGACTGCTCCATGAGGGAGGATGAGCCAGGAGCTAAGGGTAACCACAGCGCAGACCAGGCAGCAACCAGGCTACAGTCCTACATTATTGGGGCAATAGTGATAGAGCCAGGTTCTGTCAACAGTTCAGTGATCATAACACAATGCAAGGTCATACGTCCAGGAGGAGCCTAGGAAGTCCGGTCAATAAGTTATGAGAGCAGGTGACAGGGCTGCTTACAACTCAAACTCTGACCTGAGCTTACAAGTGTCCCTTGGCCCATGTGTAAGGGGTGAGGTGGAGTTTCTAGGTCAGGCTGCTTAGGTCCATTAGTGCCCTCAGGGCCCTGACACAAGGTCACAGTGGTGACTCTCAGTCATCTGCATCTTCATGGCCATCTTTGGGATTTGAGGGAGAAGGTAGAGAACTCTGAGACATTAGAATGATCTCTGAAACTTTGGAATGTGTCTTGGGCAGATTGCCTCCCACCCTCAGAGTAGGTATAGCCAGCAGAACACCATAAACTTGTAGAGACGTTTCCTGCTCTTTCACCCATGAATGGGCAACATACCCAAGAGAGATTTTTAAGACTGTAAGCAGGTATATTAGCATGGTGCACATGAGCTGGGACTCAGCACCACTTAATGCCAGATATGATACGGTATTGTCTAGGAAAAAAAAAAAAAAAAAAGCTGTGGTTAAGCTTGGAGCCACAACCGTGAAAGGCAACCAAGGCCCAGTCTAACAGAGTTTGCTGAGCAGTTGCACACCATAAACTATGTCTTCAAGGAGACAAAAATAAATCTTTTTCTATTGCTTTCTTCTGGGAGCATGCATTGACATTGCTGTTTTTCTCCTCTCTCTGTGCCTGAAGCGGACCAGCGTTCAGCTTTCTGCCGAGCTATAGGGACCATCCAGGAAGTCTGGAGCAATATCAGAATGAAACCACTGTGCTCAGGTATTTTGACTTCCTAGGTATTGTTACTTTCCCTTCCTAAGCCATTGATGAAGGCTGGAACCCATGCCAGTTGCTGAGCTTGCTTTGTTTTGACTCTTTAGCTGAAAACAAATTAGAAGTGCTTCAAAAAATACAAAATCTAATTTTAAAACCTCAAAAAATATTTTAACAAAAGCTAGCCTTAGTTTCCCCCTTGGGAGAATTCTTCCTAATACCACAGGAGGCAGAAGATAAATCCTCCATTTTGTTACAGATGTCAGAGTCCCTCCAGCCCTGTTGCTAGAGGACATCAATGCCAACACTGCTGTCCTGAAACTCCTCCCAACTCCACTCTCTATCGGTTACCTTGTAACGAGGCTTCTCATACAGCTCCAGAACAGTTGTGTGGACATAGCTACACAAATCACAAAGGAAAGACAACGGTATGTTTCAAACCATCCCTCTGGAGCAAATCAGGACTTGTCTACAGCTGCACATGTCACTGATTGCAAAGTGGCATGAGGTAAGAAGGGAGCTACTATCCTTAACAGCAAACGGTGACTTCTTCTCTCCCAGGAACATCTCTGCAGAAGAAGTGAAACCATCTTCAGTGCTGAAGATAACTGAGAATGATCTGATCATTGCAACACTGGCAAACTCTCAGTATATGATCGAGGAAGATGGCACCAAGACAACCCATTTTGACTTCCAGACACTGCAGCGGCAAGTGATCCAACGTTTTATCAGTGGGAAACCTATCATCAAAGCTCAGGTGAGCTTAGCACAATGCACCTTCAGCACAAGCCAAGTTGCAGTGCTTTGGGCCTGCGGAGGGTGTAGGATTTTGTTTCCAGCACCTGATACTCACCTCTCCAGAGCTGGAGCAAACACAGATGAAGGTTCTTGTACATTTGGCAGCCTACCACTCTGCATCTATCTGCACTCCTTGGATGGTAACGGTGGTGTGGTCAAAAACCACATTGTGCTCAGCAAACCTTGGTGTTGTGAAAGGCAATGTGAGCCTTTCTGTCAAAGCCTGAGGGGGAGATTGGCCTGGATTTTCTTATAATCAAGGAGGAGTCAGACACCATTTAAAAAAACTCAAGAGAGTTCAGTTCCTGGGCATAATATAGGGCTGGAATCTAATGCTGGTCTCTGAACCATGATGGAGAAGCCAGTCTTCTGCTGTGGTATTCATCTTCACTTACTTACATCAGCCTTTGACTTTCCTCCAGAAGCTCTCAGGGGACCAGATTTGCAAATGGTTATCTCCATCTGAAAAAGCAGGCCAGAGATATACACTTCAAAAATTAAGTCTTGCGGAACAGCAATGAATTTAGGTACCTAAGTCCCTTTAGCTGCTTTAAAGCTTCCCATAACCCTCAGGTGGTTATATAAACTTCACCTGGGGCTCTCCTCTGATCACTGGTTGCCCCAGCTATTTCCTGTGTCAGAGGAAGGGCCTACTGGGTGTCTGGAGATTTGTGAAATGTGAAAATCTGGTCACAATGGAGTGGGGAAAAGGGCTTCAAGGGCATTATGAAATGTCTGTCACATATTGATTCAGGTCCACATGCTTGTCCAGTAGTACAGTAGGATAAGCAGAGAAAATAACACACAGTTGCAGATAAACTGAAAGAGTTTGGCTGGAGGAACTTCTGGATGTTTCTGGTCCAACTCTTTTCTCCAAGTAAGACTAATTTCAAAGGAAGAGAAGATTGCTCAGGGTGTTGTACAGTTGAATTTTGGAAATCTCCAAGGATAGAGATTCATCACCTCTCTGCCCCTCTGTTCTGATGTTTTAGCACCCTCACAGTGAAAATGTTTTCTGCATGCTTAAATAGGAGATCCCTGGTTTCCCCTTATCCTTATTGCTCTCACTGTGATCCTCCTTTTAGTGGTGGAAGATCAATTAGATTCTACACATAGAGTTATCTGTTATAGGGTGAACAATCCCCTGCGTACTGTTCTGGATCCCCTCAGTCATCTTGTTAGTCTCTGCTGGTCTCACTTCAATTTGTCCATGTCTCTTGTACTGAGGAACCCCAGATTGGACACAGTATTCAAATTTAGTCTGATAAAGGCTGAATAGATGGAAAGAATCACTTCCCTCATCCTGCTGGCTACACTGCTGCTAATATCACGCTTGAAGACTGCCTCCTCCAAAAAAGAAAGAAGGGTGATAGTTGTAGGTGACTCCCTTCTGAGAGGGACAGAGGGCCCAATATGCCGGCCTGACCCTACCCATAGGGAGGTGTGCTGCCTTCCTGGGGCCTGGGTCAGAGACATAACCCGGAAACTCCCACAGCTGGTTAGGCCCACTGATTATTTTCCACTCCTCATAGTTCAAGTGGGCAGTGATGAAATTGCACAGAGAAGCCTACGAACTATGAAAAGAGATTTCAGGGGTTTAGGGCGTTTGGTTCAAGGAGCAGGAGCTCAAGTGATCTTCTGTTCTATACCTTCAGGGTCAGCGAGCGGCACGGAGTGGGCTTGGAAAGTTCCATTAATTAATAATTGGCTTAGAGGCTGGTGTCGAGACAGAAACTTTGGGTTCTTTGATCATGGGGCAGTTTACTCGGCCCCTGGCCTGTCTTCTGTTTGTGGAACCCACCTTTCTTACAGGGGACAACGAATCCTAGCACAGGAGCTGGCGGGGTTTATCGACAGATCTTTAAACTAGCTACGAAGGGGGAAGGGGACAAAACAAGGCCCTCAAGGGAAGAGCCCAGGGGAATGGTGCTCGATCTGGGGCTGAGGCAGCCGTCTCGGCTGAAGTGCATGTACACCAATGCACGCAGCATGAGTAACAAACAGGAGGAGCTGGAAGCAATTGTGCGGCAGGATAACTATGACCTGGTTGCCATTACTGAAACGTGGTGGGACCACTCCCATGACTGGAGTGCTGTGATGGAAGGCTACAAGCTCTTCAGAAGGGATAGACGAGGAAGGAAGGGTGGTGGTGTGGCCCTTTATATTAAAGACTGTTTTGACGTTGAAGAGCTTGGGGTTGGGAATGATACAGTTGAGTGTCTATGGATAAGGATAAGAGGAAAGGCCTGTAGGAGTGACATCGTGGTGGGGGGTCTGTTATAGACCGCCTAATCAGGATGAAGAGAAGGACGAGGCGTTCTATGGGCAGCTTGAGCGAGTCGCGCGATCGCCAGCACTCGTTCTTGTGGGAGACTTCAACTTCCCTGATGTATGCTGGGAATATCATACAGCGCACAGGAAACAGTCCAAAAGGTTCCTAGAGGGTGTGGAAGATAGTTTCCTTATGCAGCTGGTACGAGAGCCTACCAGGGGTGGTGCCCTGATTGACCTACTCTTTACTAACAGAGAAGGTCTGGTGGGAGACGTGAAGGTTGGGCACTGTCTTGGGCAGAGCGACCATGAAATTGTAGAATTCTCTGTTCTTGGAGATGTCAGAAGGATCACTAGCAGAACGGCTATCCTGAACTTCAAGAGGGCGGACTTTGACTTGTTCAGGACGCTTGTTGCGAGGGTCCCTTGGGAGTCGCTCCTTAAGGGTAAAGGGGTCCAGGAAGCCTGGACGCTCCTCAAGATGGAGATCTTAAAGGCACAAGAACAGGCTGTTCCTGAATGCTGTAAGGCGAGCCGTAGGGGAAGAAGACCGGTGTGGATGAACCGGGAACTATTGTTGAGGCTCCGGAAGAAAAAGAGAGTCTATGTCCTCTGGAAGAAGGGACAGGCTACTTGGGGAGATTACAAAGAAGTTTCTAAGGTATGCAGGGAGGAAGTTAGGAAGGCAAAAGCTCAGCATGAACTCAGATTGGCCACTGCAGTAAAAGAGAACAAGAAATCCTTTTACAAATATATCAGTGGTAAGAGAAGAAATAAGGAGCATTTACACCCTTTACTTGATGCAGCGGGGAATGTGATCACTGAGGATAAGGAGAAGGCTGAGGTCCTCAACGCCTTCTTTACTTCTGCCTTTAATAGGCAGATCAGTTATCCTCAGGGCACTTTATGCCCTAATCTGGAAGTCTGGGATGCCAGGCCGAGTACACCCCCTGTGGTACAGGTGGAGACAGTTAGGGAGCTCCTTCTCCATCTGGACTGCCACAAGTCCATGGGACCGGACGGGCTCCATCCTAGGGTGCTAAGGGAGTTGGTGGGGGTGATTGCCGAGCCGCTCTCGGCCATCTACCAGCGGTCCTGGTTATCTGGGGAGGTCCCGGAGGACTGGAGGCTTGCCGATGTGACTCCCATCTACAAGAAGGGCCGTAAGGAGGATCCAGGGAACTACAGGCCTGTCAGCCTGACCTCAGTACCTGGGAAAGTTATGGAGCAAATCATCTTGGGTGAGATCACTCGGCATATGAGTGGCATCCAGGGGATCAGGCCCAGCCAGCACAGGTTCACGAAAGGCAGGTCGTGCTTGACCAACCTCATTTCCTTTTACGACTGGGTGACCAGACTGGTGGATGAAGGAAAGGCTGTTGATGTGGTCTACCTGGACTTCAGCAAGGCCTTTGACACGGTCTCTCACAGTATTCTCCTAGGGAAACTGGCTGCCTGTGGACTGGGTAGGTATACCCTTCTTTGGATAAAGAATTGGCTAGGGGGCCGTGCCCAGCGGGTGGTGGTTAATGGAGTCAAGTCCAGCTGGCAGCCTGTTACAAGTGGTGTCCCCCAGGGGTCGGTACTTGGGCCCATCTTGTTCAATATCTTTATTGATGACCTAGACGAGGGGATTGAGTGTACCCTCAGTAAGTTTGCAGATGACACCAAGTTGGGTGGCGGTGTTGATCTGCCTGAGGGTAGGGAGGCCCTTCAGAGGGATCTGGATAGGCTGGATCACTGGGCTGAGCTGAATGGCATGAGGTTCAACAAGGCCAAGTGTCGGGTCCTGCACTTTGGCCACAATAACCCCATGCAGCGCTATAGGCTCGGAGCTGAGTGGCTGGAGGACTGTGAAGAGGAAAGGGACCTGGGGGTGTTGGTTGATGCTCAGCTGAACATGAGCCGACAGTGTGCCCAGGTGGCCAAGAGGGCCAACGGCATCCTGGCCTGCATTAGAAATAGTGTGGCCAGCAGGAGCAGGGAGGTAATCATCCCCCTGTATTTGGCACTGGTGAGGCCGCACCTTGAGTATTGTGTTCAGTTTTGGGCCCCTCACTACAAGAAAGACATTGAAGCCCTGGAATGTGTCCAGAGAAGGGCAACAAAGTTGGTGAGGGTCTGGAGCACAAGTCTTATGAGGAGCGGCTGAGAGAGTTGGGATTGTTTAGTCTGGAGAAGAGAAGGCTCAGGGGAGACCTCATTGCACTCTATAGCTTCCTGAAGGCAGGTTGTGATGAGCAGGGGTTTGGCCTCTTCTTCCAGGCAACAAGCAGGACCCGAGGAAATGGCCACAAGTTGTACCAGAGGAGGTTTAGATTGGACGTGAGGAAAAACTTTTTCTCTCAAAGAGTGGTAAGGCACTGGAACGGCCTGCCCAGGGAGGTGGTGGAGTCTCCGTCCCTGGCAGTGTTCAAGAGGCGGCTTGATGAGAAGCTACAGGATATGGTTTAGTAGCTGTGGCAGCAATGGTAGTGGGAAGACGGTTGGACTAGATGATCTTATAGGTCCCATCCAACCATGTGATTCTATGATTCTATGATTCTATAGCCAAGTGTGCACATGTCCTTTTTCACCATAAGAGCACACTGCTGACTCATGTTCAACTTGTCCACCGGGACAAACAAATCTTTTTTGCAAAGCTGCTCCAGAGCTGGTCTGCTCTCAGCCTATGCTGTTGCATATGATTGTTCCATCTCCGATGCAGGATTTTGCATTTATCTTTGTTGAGCTTCATAAGGTTACTGTTGGCCCATTTCTCCAGCCTGTCGAGATCCCCCTGAATGGCAGACATGCTCTCCAGCATATCGGCTCCTTTCCCCAGCTTGGTGTCATCTACAAAGTTGCTGAAATATCATGTCAGTTATTGCTGAAGTATCTTAATGACATCAGCCAGCTCCCTTAGCACCACTGGATGCATTCCACTTGGTCTCATGGACCTGTGTGTATCCAGCTGTACTAGGTCTGGTTGAAATTGAGTTAATTTTCATCATAGCAGCTCATATGGTGTTGTGTTTTAGATTTGTGACCAAAACAGTGCTGATAACACACTAATGTTTCAGCTATTGCTGAACAATATTTGCACAGCATTAGGCCTTCTCCATTTCTCATTCTGCCCCCTCTCCCAGTGAATAGATTGGGGATCTGCAAGAGGCTGGGAGGGGACACAGTCAGGCAGATGACCCAAGCTAACCAAAGAGGTATTGCATGCTGTATAACATCATGCTCAGCAATAAAACAGGGAAAAAGGAGTTTTAGGAATGTTAGCTATCTTTTGCTCAGGAACTGTCTGGGCATCAGTCTACCCATGGGAAGTGGTGAGTGATTGCCTTTGCATCACTTGTTTTGTTTTCTCACTTATTCTTTCTTTCGTTTTTCACCATCCCACTGGGGATAAGGAGGGCAGGAAGTGAGGGAGCAGCTCTGTGGTGCTTAGCTGCCACAACAGCAACTTACCTCACTAGTCTGTAATTTGGTTCTCCTTTTTTGTGACATTCCTTTAAACTTCACCAGTAAACACAGAGGACTGAAAGCAGACCTTTACAGTAAAAAGTGAGGCAAAGAAAGCACCAAGTATCTCAATGAGTACCTTTTCCATGTTCTTTATCAGTAGATATCCTTCCCTCTTGAGCAGTGGGCCCAGTTTTTGTCTGGTCTTCCCTTTGCTATCAATGTACTGATGTAGAAAATCTTCTTGTTGGTCTTCACATCCCTCAGCAGTGTCAACTCCAGATGAGCTTTGTCTTTCGTAACTCCATCCTTGCATCCCAAGCGATGTCTCTGTATTCCAATTGGGTAGCCACTCGCTGCTTCCACCTCCTGTATACCTGTTACATTAGGCTGTCTTTGCCACGGGCCCTGCAGCCAAGACATGGGTAGCTGTGTATTACTGCATGGTCATGGGCTTCCCCTTTGGCCTGCATCAAGTGATACTTTGTGCCTTCATAGCCACTCATTTTGTTCCAGACTGCTCCATCCTTTGCACTGAACAGCATGAAGACTCTGCAGTACACAAAAACAAAAGTGAGAGAACAGCTGCATCAGGTATGACAAAAGCTTACCATCTTTTTTTTTTTGCATCCAAGCTTTCTTCTGCCTTGTAGCGCTTATTAATAAGCCACCTCAGGGGACAGAGAGCTCAATGGAAAATATGGCACTTGCAGGATGTCTTAAAAGACCCACGTCCAAATCAGGATGAAGCCTCACAAGGAACCGATTTTCTTTGCTGGCTCTAAACAGAATCTAGGCAACTCACTCAGATGGACTCATCTGTACAAGTGTCTAAACCAAGGGGATATGGTGACCACAGCATGCCATGCACTGCCACGGTGGATCAGCACCGGTGGCAACTGTAGGGTTATTGCTCCTGTTTGCAACTAGGCTGGGGAACCCATGTCCTTGTAGAGGCTGTGTCTTTCCCATGTAAACCCTGGACGTCACCCAGATGTCTCTAATTTTCCCTTTGATAAGAGGACAGAACTGGTGCCAAAGGTTATACAGTCACTTTGCTGTACAGATACAATTGCAGGACCCAGACCTCATGTGTCAGAGTCACAGTCTAGCTATGTTTCTCCTATTGATAGGTATCACTAAGTGTGAACCAGATGAAACAGATCATGGAAGAAGCCCTATCAGTGCATGCTATTTCCCAAACGCTTGCCACCTTGAAAGTGGCTGCTGAGTTCCTGGCTGTGACTGGTGGGGACCCAGAGCGCCAGTTGTCTGAATATGTAAAATGTGAGCTGAAGATGGATGCAAGTGTAGAGCAGTTCACAGACTTGCCGGTAAGCAAGGCACTTTGCTTGTACTGGGTGGTAAATTGCCTGAACATTTCCATCCCTCATACCCTCCTCTAAGAAATAAGACATCACCTTTTAAGTCGCACACTTTTTTGTGAGCTAACCAAGAACATGGCTAACTCAGACATGGCCTTTCTGAAGAGTACAAACTGGCTGACTGATTTCCTGTCTGTTTTCTCCTCCTCCAGGTGGTACCAAAGACTCAGCTGAAGCACATTCTGTCTCTGTGGCAGATATTGTCAGCAAAGAGATCTGTGCTGCTGGTGCAGATGAATCAGGTGAGGGAGACAGCCTGATTAAGAAAACTATCTGTAAGATCTAAGGGAAGAGAAAAACTTTTTGACCAAGTTGATTTTCTTTGAAAAACTTTGGAAATTTTTAAGAAAAAAATAGGAAAATTTTGTGATTTTAATCTTACCATTCAGCAAGAGCCAAGCAATATTAATCTACATAAGTCAGTCACATAAGACCCTTGGAAAAGTGCTATCCGCAAGATTTTATGCTAGAAGCAGTGGTGATTTCTGGCATGGGTTACATCAGCTAACTTTGCTTCTTTGCTGGCTCTAAACGGAATCTAGGCAACTCACTCAGATGGACTCATCTGTACAAGTGTCTAAACCAAGATGTCTAAACATCAGCAGCTGGTGCTGTTGTCTCTGGTGGCCCTGGCAAAAGAGCCAGAAACAAAGAGGGTCTCAGTTCTACCTCTTCCATAAGATGTAGCCCCCAGAGGGTCTTTGCAGGGGGTCCCAGGCCAGTCTCTTGCTGATGTTTATAATTGCAGAATCCCTTCTGCCTGGTTTCGGAGCAGTACCATGAGGAATTGAGTGCAGAGAAGGAGAAGGCTCTGACTATCACACTGTCCACAGTTAACCTGGACTTGTTCATCATTGAGCTCCATGAGATGATCATTGTGCCTCTGGATAGCTTTGATCCACAGTGGGGGTAAGAGCAAATTTTTCCTAGTTTGTTCCAGGGACAGATACCAACTATTTAGTTAGACCCAGATGGAAGAGGTCTTGAAGTGCCTTTTAAGGTGGGCTCTTGAAGCTTGCTGAAGAGAAGGGCCGTGGCTTCCAAAAATGGGAGTCACTGTAGCTGTGATGAGCACATATTTTTTTGATGCCCAGATAAAGAGAAGTGGGAATAAAATACAGCAGAAGCCCCAGCACCTTCAAGTCATCTGGCATGTCATGAGGAAGCAAGAGTACCACTAAAAATTATACGATTGTGGTGACTTAGGTTGGGAGGGCCCTCTGGAGGTCTATAGTTTGAACCCCTTTGGTTCAAACAGGTCTGACTTCAAAGCTGCAATAGTTGCCCACATTGTTGTCTGATATCACCAGAGATACCCCAGCAAATATTGCCTGGCTTCCAGCTGCAAGGCCGTCTCGGGGTACCAGCGTGGAGTGTCATTGTCTACCAGCATTCCCTGACAAAGGTCAGGGCCTTTGGAAACCCAGCAGTCCACCAGACACTTAAAATTATGATCTGTCTCACCCACAGGCTAAAGGAAACTTTCAGATCCTTCCTGGAAGACAGGCAAGATGATGCCTCCATTGCAAACCTGACAGACACTTTGAGTCCAGACCTACTACTGAAGGATGTTGTTTCCATCTGGAAGACAGCTGTGAGGACCAGCAAACTTCATAGCCCTACTTACACCCAGAAGAGACCAACATAACTCTTTCTAAGTCCCCCAGGAATTAACTCACCTACAGCTTCGCCAACCCAGTTGTCACTGCCGTAAGCCTTACTTGTCCTGAGCGACCTCACCCAGGATTTCCACCCATGCACCCACTGTCCACTGGTCCAGGAGCTTCACTTAAGTTCAGCCCTGGGCCTTCTGTCTCTGCCTGCACTGGGGTCCATCCCTGTGCCCTGACAACCCTGATTTTCTCACTAGTCTTTCTGCACAGACCTTGGACCTGTTTCATCACTTCACCTTGTTTTGATGATCACTGGGCAGCAGTCAATGGAATCTGGCTGTGCCCAGGTTCTGTGGGACTGTGCCTGGTTGGTGTCTGTCCTGTCTCTGCTGGGGTCACCCTCTGCTCCCAGCTCATTTTCCTGTGTGGAACAGCCCCACATCTGATGCTCCCTGACTAAAATCTCCCCACCAATCATTCAGTTTGTTGCCAATATATTGCATCTAAGTTTCAGCACAGGTTACCAAAAACCAATCAACTGGAAAGGGAACCTCATTTCAATGCTTTCTACTGTATTTGTGCTTTTTCCTAATAGCTGTGATAGCATATTCAAGGCAGCAAAGGCAATGTAAGCAAAAATACACCTAGAAATAAAAGCAAAAGCAAGAAACTTACAGTAGCTGCAGCCCTGCAGCATGGATCATCAGTGGTACTTCCACAATAAAGATACACTTTACAGCTGCAGTGAAGACCCATTTTATACCCATATTTGGGGACTCTGCACCTTGAGAGAGATAGTAAGTCACCCCTTCGGTTGGCCTAGATCAGGTCTTCAGTTTTGGTCATCCATTTTCAAGGCCTCCACTCTCATCCCCTGCCCATACTCCTCTTTACGTACTTTATTCTGCATATAGTAACTACTTGTTACTTGTGTTAGTCACCATATATATGTGTGTGTGTATATAGACACAAAATACAGATGTATATGTACATATGTATATATACATCCATATATTTGTATATACACATATACATCCATATATTTGTATATACACATATACATGCATATATAGAGATATATATACACATGTACACACAAAAACTCTTGTAATGGTAGAACACACAGTTGCACAGCACTAAAGCTCAGACAAGTTTAAGTTCTGTAAGCTTATGGACAAAGGAAGGAAGAAATGGATCCTCCTGGTCCTGGTGCAAAGCGAAACCTCAGCTCCACACTTCTCCCCACCGTAACTTTGCAGTTGAGCAGAACCTCAGCCCACCGTAACGTTGCAGCAAGAAGCAGAACAACTGGCTCATCTCCTTCCACCAAGCCAGTGGAGGACAACACAGGGAGGTGAGCCAGGTCTCTGTAGGCATAAACAAGCTGGGCTCACCCACAGTGATGTCTTCTTGGAACAGCTCTGTAGAGATTTGGAGGTGGGGTCTGCCACAGTGCTGGGGGTTGAGAGCCAGGGGCCCTGCTGGGACAGCAGGCTCCAAAACTGGCTAAGGCCTTTGATGGAAAGAGGGAGCATGCTGAAAGCTGTTCCAGTACAGAAGCAGGATGTGGGCATAAAATGCACAAATATTGTTGCTGTGGAATGCAAGTTCTGCACCTGAAATAAGAAACTGCTTTTGCTTAATTAACGTTGCATGGGAGAGTAAGGCTAAAGTAAGATAGTTTTCCCCCAGAAACCATAATCTGTAAATCAAATGCTACCAGTGTGGACTGTACAGTCAGGAGGGAGTCTTGCAATGTAAGATATCCTTCATCTAAAGAATTGTATCAGTATTACCATAATAGGCCTAAAATGCCCAAGTAACAGTATCAGAAACACTGAATTTGGGTATGAATGTAACAGAGTTGAGACCAATGAGTAATTAAGGATTGTTTACTTGGGAGGAGTCTGAAGGGCAAAAAAAGAGGTGCAAGGAGGCAAAGGAAGAATATAAGCAATGAGGTAAAAGTTCAGGTGGAGAACAAAGAAAGGTGAGAAGCTTCTGATGGAAGGAGTGCAGATGCTGAAGCTGAGCTGTGGACCCAACACCATTGGGGATCCTGGAGGGAAGCCCCCGTGGAGAACACGCTGGTCTCTCCGCCAGCTTGGTCCATGATAGTTTGTGTGAGAGGGTGCAGTAAAGATGCATAAACTTATAAGGAAATATAGACTTGGTACCTTAATACTAAGTGCAGGAAGAAAGGCAATAGGATTGCAGCTTAATAAGTGTTTGATTTACAAGATTTCTTTGTAGTAATATAATTATTTATCAGAACTAGTACTAGTAATAAGCAGTAGAATTGTCACTTCATATTACTTGCAGTGACATAATTGTGAGTTATGCTACTAAGAAGTGGTGTGTTTATAAGGTAGTTAAGGTGTTATGAAGTTTTTAGAGGTGTGTTTTGCTTAATAAACATCATTACCATCTCAGTCCACTACCTCTCAAGCCTCCAACTGAAAGGAGAAGAGCTGGACTTGGGGAGTAGATGCTTTCCATCCTTGGGAAGAACAGGAGACAAGGAGAGGCGATTTAGACACACAGTGGGCCTTCCCTCAGGGAAAAAGGGCTTTTAATAGGTCTAGGGAGGTGTAAACCCTTCACATGCGGCTTCTAAGGGCCTGTGGCCACACATACCCCATGGCATAGCGGAGAAAGCAGGGGTGATAGGAGCTGCTCAGCACAATCAGAGGGATGCGATGGGAAGAGACGATGTGTCCATTTCTGAAAGAGGGAACAGTGCCATGGTAGGGCCATACCTGCCCCTCTGCATTTTCCTCCAACACAAAAATAAAACCCTATTCAGATTTGGAGTGGAGAGCACACGGGGTGGTGCGTAAGCCAGCATGTTTGGACTGCAGCACTCTCCAACCTGTGGTGTTGGTATTTGACCAGCCATTTTCCCCTCCACTTGGATGGGAAACTCCTCTTCCATTCCCTCCCAGCACAAGGTCTTCCACATTGTTCAGATTCTCCTTGGATGAACCTTGGTGAAGACAAAGACTGACCATGTCACATAATGTTGCCCAGAAAGCTAGCTAGTGGCATCTCCATCCTTGGACTCACTGAACCCTCAGTTGGCCGCGGCTGATACCAGCCACACTCAGCTGTTGGAGGCCATCAGGGCAACCTGGGATGGGGCTGAGTCCTTCAGCTTCATCCATCCATCCATTCATGGCTTCATGCAGAGCTGCCACAGAGCCCTAAAGTGTCACAGGTATTGCAAGGTGCAGATCAAGGTGTGCCAGGACAGGCTGACAGGTTGGGAAATGGCTGAGCCTTGGCCACCACCTATTTCAGGGTCTTTCTTTGCAGCCAGGTGTGGGTTGAAGAGGAGGGCGAAGAGGGAAGGATGGAAATTTATATAATCTGTCAGAATTCACCCAAGAGGAAACTAAACTCTTCCAATCTCACCCTAGGCAGGCAAGTTTGGTTTTACTAATACATCAAAATTTCCTCTTTTCACTGTGTGACACAGTCCCACCAAAACATAAAGCCATAAATCACAGGGCAGTGGGATGATTGATTTAACTTAATAAAAGAAAGCAGTAGGAGGAGAAAGTAAATCATACAGAGGGGCTTGATTTGAGGCTACAAAAGCGATGTGCTAGCCTGTGTACGTAGACAAAATATACAGCTTACCGTTCTCTCCACACCACTGCAACTCAGCCCTGTTATTTACCGCACTTCTATAACCACTGCTGCTCAAGCATCCTGCTGATAGACCCCAATTAATCCCAGTTCTTTTGCTCTGAAGAAACATTTTTGTTCTGTGCAGGAGTGACATTTCTAGTGTTCACCAGTGTAGGTCTCTGCTCGGTGTGTCACAGCTTGCACAGTGGACCACGGCAGCCATCCTAAAATGGATGTTGTTAGAATCAGGAAGGAGACACTGTGGTCCTGGAGACCTTGTATCAGCAGCATCCATTTGTTCACATGAGCTGAGCAGTGGGTCACCAGAGTTCCCTGACCCGCAGCTGCTGCACTGCCTCCAGCAGCAGCTGGGGATGTAAACATCTGTCTGCAATCCCAGTCATCATCTCCTTATCCCCCCGGGGCCAAAAGTCTGTGCCCAAGGTCCCAAAGCCCAGCCCTTACACAACCTTCATGGCTACATAGCCGTGGCTCAGGCTGCTGCAGGTGTTGCACAGTCATCAGGAGAAGCCATGAGACATCTGTAGAGCAGAGCCAGGAAAGGACATAAGGTGACACCACAGGCAGAGGTAGGGTGGTTGAGATGGCATCTCTACCAGATCAAGGGTTCATCAGAAAAAAAAAAAACCACAACATTGTGGGAAGGTATAAAACCTTCAAGAAGCAAACAAGGAGGTGAAATAGGGCAACTCAGCACCTTCGAGGATGTGCCCTGGGGCTGCAGAAACCAACTGCAGGGCCTGTTGTGATAGGACGACGGGTAATGGTTTTAAAACAGAAGGAGGTAGATTCAGACAGGACATCAGGAAAAATTTTTTTACCATGAGGGTGGTGGAACACTGGAATAGGTTGCCCAGAGAGGTGGTAGATGCCCCATCCCTGGAAACATTCAAGGCCAGGCTGGACAGTCACCACTGGCTCACAGCTGCTGATTAAGAGATAGAGGAGCAGATCTGAGTCAGAGCCTGGAACAAGCTAGAGCTATTTGACAACTGCTAGGACCCTGTATGGATACTGCTGTATGGAGGTGGTGGGACTCACAGGAGCCGCAGGAACAGCTGTGAGTGATCCTAACCCCACTGCAGTGCTGTCCAATCTTGTCCCAGTGTCAGTGGCACCAGGGGAAAAAGCTGGGGGAAAACACCAGGGCCCGCTGCAGAGGACTGTGGAGGGACTGCTGCTTTCCCTAAACATGATGTGGTTGCTTGGTTCAGAAGAAGAGAAAGCTGAGGAAGGACCAGAGGGGTGTTTTTTTTAATCACGAAAGCAGCTACTGAATACAAGATCAGATTTCATGCAGGAGGGACCAAGACAGCAGCCTAAGCCTGAGGTTTGAAATTAAACCTGCAGTGATGGATGGATTGGTACCAGCTGCTAGGGCAATTACTGAACCTGTAAATCAACAGCATTTGACTCAGCTCTAGCTTAAGAGGAAAGTCATTCAGGCAGAACAATTTTATGGGGCACAAAGAGATAGAAAATGTAAAGAGAAAGAAGAGAGTCTGTGAAATAGTCCAAGCAGTAACATTTGCCACCAATTATCTGTTCCATAAGAGGCACAGTTAACAGAGAAAAGACAGTGTTTCAAAGTTGACGCAAAGGGCAGTGATTTTGCTAGAGTACTGGAGACAGAGACAGAAGAAGGAATTTCCATACGTCACAGAGCTGAGGACTGAAGGAGAAAACATAAATGCTGGGAGAGGGGCACCCTTTCATGCCTTTTTCAAACAACAACCCAAATTAACTAAACTACAAGAGCTGGACAAGGAACAAGTGGTAAAGCCTGACCTAGACAGACTTGACTCTGGGCAGTAGGGATGCCCACTCCTCAAAACCTCCAGCTGCTCCTACCCAGACCCATCCATGCTTTATGAGGAAAACCAGCAACTAGACCACTGATTGCAACGAAGTGAATACTCATAGTCCCAAAATGGTAACAGGTGCAGGAGCCTCAGCTGGTTCAATGCAGGAGCCCCTTGGGGAGCCAAGCAAAGCAGCCGTGACCTATACTGGACATAAGTATAAACACAGATTTTAGGACTGTTTCATACTCAGGTAGTGTAGCCAGTGCTTTAGGGATCCTAATGCTCTGGAAACCTGCCCTGCCTGTATTATGGAAATGCAGACAATTTCTCGGAAAACAGCCAAGCTTCAGTTACACCTTCTGTAGATGGTATTTTTATCCATGGACCCCCTTGTGTGCCTGTCGTAGTTTAGCCTCAGTCGGGGCCAGACTACGCAGTCTCTCTCTCACTTCCCTCACCCTCCGAGGGAATAGGGGGAGATAACATAAGAAAAAGGCTCAAGGTTTGAGATAAGGACAGGGAGAAAATCCTTGAAGTTACCATTACGGGCAAAATAGACTCGACTTGGGGAAAACTATTCATTTATTACTAAAACCAGCAGGATAATGAGACAGAGAACAAGATAACCTCTCCCCACCCCTCCCTCTTCCCAAGCTTAACATTATCTCTACTATCTTCCCCCCACGAGCGGCACAGGGGGGAAGACGGAATGAGGGTCACGGTCAGTTCATCACGCATTGTTTTACACCGCTGCTTCATCGTCAGGGGAAGAACTCCTCACATTCCTCCCCTGCGCCTTCACCAGGTCCCTCCCATGGGCCACAGTCCTTTGTGAAACTGCTCTGGCGTGGGTCATCTCTTCCATGGGGTGCAGTCCCTCCAGAACGGCTGTCCCAGCAGGCCCTCCACAGGCCACAGCCGCCTTCAGGCATCCACCTCCCCCGGTGTGGGGTCCTTCACGGGCTCCAAGTGGATCTCTGCTCCTCTGTGGACCTCCATGAACTGCAGGGGGACAACCTGCTCCACCATAGTCATCACCACAGGCTGCAGGGGAATCTTGGCCAGAAGCCACATTTCTCCTCCCCCTCCTTCTTCACTGACCTTGGCATCTGCAGCCGTTCCTCTCACAAGAAAAATTATTCACAACAGTCTGGCAGACGCCTCTTAGGATCTCTTTACATCTCATTCACTTCTCATCTCCTCTCCACTTCTTGCAGGACCCAGTTGCCCGCCCGGTGGGTGGCCAGAGGGTGAGGCCTGCAAGGCCCATGAGACTCGCGCCTCCCCCTCTCTTCCCCCACTTCAGCTTCTTCACATCTTTTCTCTTTTTTTTTTCCTGTTTTCCCCTTCTTAAATACGTTATCGCAGAGGCGTTATCATGGAACATTCTGCTACCAATTGGCTCAGCCTTGGTCAGCAGCGGGTCCGCCCTAGGCCCAGCCGAGTCCACTGAACAAAGGGGAGCGACTTCTAGCAGTTTCCTACAGAAGCTACCACCTTAGGCTTCCCCTCACCAAACAAAACCAAAACAGTGGCCATGAGAGCGAATAAAGAGAGTGCTGCAGGTAACAGAGGAAACTGGGTTTCACTTTGTGTGACCAAAGACCCAAGTAGTACAGTGGGAACTTAAGGAGCTGGGCATAATTTTAGGTCAAAGCAACAGATTGCTGATAAACAACAGGTAGAGCTCATTGAAACACATACAGATGCCAAATTATATCAGGATTACGGGCCTTGCAAGGAATATTTAACTTTCCAGAGGTTTTATTCCCATGTTAACAAGCAAAAGCCAAGAGAGAGATGGCAGCCATGTGGCCTGGACTGGGAAAGAGCACCGAGACAGCTGAAGATTTTGCTCAGGCTCCCACACTGGCATGCCCCAGAATAGGAGACGTGTTGCGTATTGAGTGACCCATCACTGACAAGGTGAGGTAGCCTTGATGCAAAAGCAAAAACTGTGTGTGGGACAAGAGTTCTTACAGCCCTGCAGCCAACTCTCATGCCACACAGAGGAGCAAGCATGGGCCAGGGCATATGGGGAAGTCACCCCCGGCACAGACCTAGCAAACACAGTGCTGGTGAAGCTCGAAACGCCAGGTGGCAAACCACAGCTAGCGCTGCAGGCGCCAGTCGGGAAAATACTGGGAAAGGTTTTTGCATCTCTACCAAATATGAGGACCTGAACATGAAAATATCAGACTCAGACTTAAAAAGAAGAGGAGGGAAGAAAAATGGCTAATACCCTTTACTGATGGATCCAATTACTGTAAATATGGTGAACCTGAAAAAGGATTTGCAGCTATTTGGATAAGCACAAAAACATACATGAAAATGAAAGTACTCTTCCATTCAGCTCAAGCAGCTGAATCCTGGGCTGCTAAAGAAATGCTGTAAAATGAGGATTGGGAGAAACTCCTTGCTATTTTCATAGATTTGCTGAGCTATTGATGTCTGGTTGCCAACATGGCAAAACAAAAGAACATGTTCAGGAGATGGCCAGTTGCCCTCTGGGAATAAGTGGCCCAAGCCCTAAGGAAAATAAATTGTGCTAAAGAAGTAATGCATATGAAAGCCCACCAAAAATCAGATGGAAAAGGGGACTGAGGTAGCAAAGTGGATGCACTAGCAAAGGCTGCAGCCTGAAGAGCCTGTGGAGTGCATAGAGACACAGAGATAGAGCAGCTGCTCCAAAATGAAACTGTATTTTAGGAGTCAGGCAATGATTGCACATAAAAGGACATTCCCAAAGCTCTGACTCAGTGTGCAGAGTGAACTGAACATTAAAGGAAGCCTTGGGAAAGATGGCCAGCAGCACAGGAAAAGACTGGGATGAAAATCCTGCACTCAACCTAATGGTTTATGTTCTGTTTCTGTCATACATGTATCTTCTCACATGGCATAACTGGCCAAGAAATAAGACACCTCAGTCATAGTGCATTCATAGTGAAGTGCCAGATTAATAGCAACTAAAAATGTTAAGCATTCAATAGCTACATATTCAAATAAAACATTATTCAAATAAAAATTATTTTTTAAAAATTGTCATTCTGTTATTCTGCTGCACTAGAATGTCACCCTGGCATTACTGCTTGCTTATTTATACCAAATAATCAAAAGATAGCTATCCAATTGGGTTGCAATTTTAAAAAAATAGTAATTAAAAAACCCACAAGGGACTTGGAAAGCTCCAAAACTACAAAGTTTGTAATGCAGAAGGACAGGTTTTGTGACAGCACTTCAGTGAAAACCCACAGGAGCTTTCCAGGAAAGGGCAGAATCCAGTTGTAATTGTGGAAATTGTCAGCCCTACAGTGTAGCACACAGAAATATCAAAAGAAAGAGCAAAACCATCTTGGAAGATGAGATTTCATCAATCTTAGCTCAAGCTTTGGGAAAACACACTCAAAGTTATAATAACCACCTTGGTGGGTTTTGTTGGGTTGTGTTACATGGTGGTCCACCATGGGACGAGAACTCGAAAGGAAGCAGCTTAACCTTACTCTTCACTCCAGTAAGTCCTGTCAAGCAAGTGTGTCAGTACACAAAGAATCTAGAACAAGTGAGTAATAAATCATAAAATACTGTAATTGAATTGAGAGAGAAGTAACAATCTCAGATTGTACAGCTAGCTAGCAGAGGAAATTTATACCTGTCTAGTAACCAGTGCTTAACCACAGCAATTTACATAATGGTCCAAATGCAGATGGTTAACTGAAAGATTTAATTATGAACTGATAAACTTAATCCTTAATCAATTTTAAATCAACATCTCCTTCAGAGGAAACGAAAGAAAAAGATACCAATTTTTAACAGGGGTGAACACCGTAGCCATTAAAAATCTATTTTTCTGTCCAGGCTGCAGCAAAACACGAAGGAGCATTCTCTGCAGTAAGGCTGACTATACCCATAAAACAGCAGGATTTCAGTAGCGGTCGTTCTGGTGCACTAGAACATTACGCTGGCATTCCTGCTTGCTTATTTATGCCAAATATAAAGATCATTTGTTTACTAGTGGTAGAAGACGGAACTGATGGATATCAAGTAAATTAAGAACAAAAGCAATTGAAAGATCATAGACAAATAAGGCCTGTTGGCTGGAATATTAGCTAATAAATTAGAATAAGATATTTGCTTTGCTGCATGAATTAACTCACAACAGAATAACTTGCTCTATGGATCATCAGTTCTTATGCCATCCCCTGTCATTACAAGCTACTGGAGTTCATACAGATTACTGACATTTGCATAGATTACAACACAGTAAGACAAATATATTTGATATATCTAATAGAAAATACACAAATGTGAACATTGCTGTCACTGAAGAGCAAGTACTAAGCATCAGAGAAACCCACTTTTATACATCTGAAGTTGTTATAGAGTATAATGCTTTGCGATGTGCATAGTTTGATTTGTGTATGTTCAAGCTAGAGACAAAGATTCACAGCTGATGTCTTCACATTACTACAACTAATGTTGCATAGTCAGGTAAAGAAGCACTGTCAGGTTTTGTAAACATCCCCCAAACAGCTAACGTGACTTTCAGCACCATCATCCACCATGTTGCAGTTCTTTGAACATCACAGCAGTCACTCATACTGCCCACTGGCTGCAGAGAGCATGACATAACGGTGCAGCTCCAGGCCTGGGAGCAGAGCAGCATCACGCCCTGGAAGGATAAGGGAGCAGGGCAAGGCTGGCTCCCGTGGACCCACAGAGACCCTTATCCTGGCCGGTGGCTGCAGCCCAATAGGCAGAAGTGCAACAAGAGGCTCAGCCTAGTACGAGGCCCTAATACCACACGTGGAGATGGCATCCATGATCAAATCCTGTCAAGCCATTGATGATGTGAGCTGCAACCTCATCCACAACCCCAACTGTCCATCCCCTCGTCCCTGGCCAACTGCCTGCACCCATGGCCCCAAAGCCCAGCTCTGACATAGCCTTCATGGTTGCAGAGCCGCAGCTCAGGTGCTGCAGGTGTTGCGTAGTCATCAGGAGAAGCCATGAGATGTCCACAGAGCAGTCCCAGGCAAGGACACAAAGGTGACACCACAGGCAGCAGTAGGGTGGTTGAGATGACATTGCTACCAGCTCAAAGGTTAGGGGGAAATCCCCAATGTGGAAGGTGCATATGTTCTTCTGGCAGCCTGTCTTCACGTGTGCCATGTGCTGCCTGAACAGGGTGAGCAGGAGGGACAGTAACAGCAACCAGAAGAAGGGACAGCTCGGCTGAGGTCATTGTCATGGAAGCCCAGGTCCCCTGTCCTTCATGACACAGTAGATCTGGCCTTGAGAATATGTTGCTGGGGGAAACCTTACACCTCAACTCAGTCTTGACTTGCCCTGGCCTTTGAACCTGCAGAGGAATGGAAAGGTTCCAGATTTTGTCTGAATTGGGAGGTAACTCTGCAATTATTTTTTTTTTTTGAGAACACAGACATTTCCACAAAATGTGCCTTTTCTGCCTCTACACATAGGGTTTCTTTTTCCCAATACAGCCTCTTTTGAGCATGTATATGGACAGGTATCTTGTGCATATATGAAGGTGTGTTATTCATATCCCAGCACAGCATGAAGAAAAGACACTGTCCAGTCAGCTGGTGTTGATTTACACAACTGGTGTTGATTTACACAACAGTGGCCAGTAGCCAATATGTTAGCAGGTTCTGACAGCCCTTTCCTGTATCTGGGAACTACCCACAGAAGTCATTTTAATACTTCACATAATGGGAAAGGTTCAAAAGCCCTGAGGTTATCCCATGCCATCTCTGCACTGTCAGTGAGCTGTTCACAGTCGCTCTCACCCTGCCAAAGGCTGTCCTGTCTTAAGCCTGGTCTTGTACTTTCCTCTCTAATAGACTGTGTAAGCTGCTTCTTGTATCTAAGCAGGGTAAAAGCAGCTGTGCCAGATGCTCTGATCTTTCTTGACCTACAGGATTTCCAACCTTCTAGCCATGGTGGATGCATGGAGGTGGTGCCCGAGACATCACAGCCTAGGAGGAGCCGACAGGGATCACACCAACCTGGCAGGGCACCCTTCCATGCGCTCTGCTCCCTGCCCAGAACGACATGCGGCTAGAAGGAAATCAAAGCTGTTTGAAGATGCCCATTTCAGGAATCTTGGTAAGGTTTTTCACTCTGAGCAAATTAGTTTCTACAGTGGCGGCTCCAGAGGTCTCAGAGTTGTTCTGTGAGCCCCCAGAAGTGCACAGGTAGAGACAGCTCCTGCCTGCAACAGTCTGTGGTGCAGGTGGACAAGACAAATTACAGATGACAAGAAGGAAACATGATTAGCTGAATTTTGCACAAGGGGAATTGAAGTTACTTAGATATATATAGCACAAATTTTTTCAAAGGCGCAAGGTAGGAAGAAGCACCCAAACTTTAACTGATGGCCGAGTACCTGATCCAGTACGTGCTCCAAAACACTTCCCTGAAATGATTTGCGCAAGGTCACAAAGAAAATTTGCAACAGCACTAAGTACCTGTCCCTGAGCTCCTAAGTCACAGCACTTTAATCGCAAGGCCATCCCCCCTTCTGGAGAACGGCCTCTGCACATCACGCGCGTGTTCAGCTGGGCACAAATCATTGCTATGCACATTCTCAGAACCCCATTGAAAAGGAGAGCGAATACTAAAGCAAAAGCACAATTTTTGTTTGAGCTAACACTGACAAATACTTGTTTGCAGAATTTGCCAAGCTCTACTATTGATTAAAAATAATTAAATGATAACATTCATTTCACATTTATTCTGCTATGGTTGCTGGAGTGTTTCTAAGTGGGCAAACTTCCCTGTGATCGTGTCATTTGGTTCTCACTGTGCTGCAGGCTGAACAAGGGTATAAATATGCAAAAGCTGCTCCATTTCATTGTTGCATGGATACTAAGCAGATGGATAGATGAACAAAACTCCTTCTTAGAAAGTGAGTGCCCTTGTCAATACAGACTGCACCCATCTGGCTCAGTTCTGAAGCAGGCTTGGGGAAAAAGAAGATGAACATCATATTTAAACCCTATCCCATTTTTCTGGACATGGTGATAGCATCAACAGCGTGGTGCGCTATTTCTGTTTCTGCAGCAGCGCATTCTGAATCTCACTGCACAATCCCCTCTGAAGCACAGAGAGACACTCTCCCACCATTTGCCTCCATCCTCCTTTTGAGAAAAACGGATACAGCCAACCTGTGCACCATGTCACCACCACGGACCGCATCTGCGGTGGGGTGGCTGGGCTGAGGCTGCACCATCCAGCCCCCTTGTAAGGGTCCAGGGGTCTCTCCCACAGGGTGCCAAAGGCATTGCTAGGCCAGGCATCAACCATCCCTGTTCAAGCAGTGGGACCAGATCTTCCTCCAAATCCCTGTTGCCCAAAGCACCTGCCCACGTACCGCAGCAGGGACCAGGATGCAGTGCTCAGATGGATGCCTCGCTGGCAGGTGGCTGGAGGTGCTCTGGGTTGTCCCTTCCCACTGCCAAACTGACTAAATGCCTGTGTGAGCAGCAGAACCAGCGTGTCCCAGTATCCAGCACTTCCCTCTCAATCCCAGCCACCCAGGCTGTGTTCTCTGGTGCCTGATAAGGCAGGACCTCCTTGGTTTTTCCCTCCATAAGAAACCAAGCTTCTCCAGCCATTTTGACTCAACACATGCTGACATTTTGTATTATTTGATACATCTACCCTTGTGATGTGTTGACACTGGTTGGATGTAAGGTGCCCACCAAAGCCACTCTGTCACTCCCCTGGACGAGGAGAGAAAATACAACAAAAGGCTCCTGGGTTGAGATAAGGACAGGGAGATCACTCAGCAGTTACCGTCATGGGTAAAACAGAGTCAACTTGGGGAAATTAATTTAATTTATTACCAATCAAATCAGAGTAGGGTAATGAGAACTAAAACCAAATCTTAAAACACTTTCCCCCTACCCCTCTCTTCATCCTGGGCTCAGCTTCACTCCCTAATTCTCTACCTCCTCCCCACAGCAGCGCAGGGGGATGGGGAATGGGGTTTGTGGTCACATGTTGTCTCTGCTGCTCCTTCCTCCTCAGGGGGAGGACTCCTCACACTCTTCCCTTGCTCCAGCGCAGGGTCCCTCCCATATGAGACAGTCCTCCATGAACTTCTCCAATGTGAGTCCTTCCCACTGGATGCAGTCCCTCAGAATTTCTCCAGTGTGGGTCCCTTCCATGGGATGCAGTTCCTCAGGAACAGACTGCTCCAGAATGGGTCCTCTGGGGCCTCACAATCCCTACTACCAAACCTGCTCCAGTATGGGCTTCTCTCTCCACGGGCCACAGCCTCCTTCAGGCATCCGCCTGCCTCCATGTGGGGTCCTCCACAGGCTGCAGGTGGATCTCTGTTCCTCTGCAGGGGGACAGCATGGGCTGCAGAGGAATCATGGCCAGGAGCAGCATTACTCCTCTCCCTCCTTCTTCACTGACCTTGGTGTCTGCAACCGTTCCTCTCACACATTCTCACTCCTCTTTCCGGCTGCAATTGCTGTCATGCAGGAACTTTTCTTCCTTCTTAACTATGTTATCTATCTTAACTATGACAGAGGGGCTACCACTGTCGCTTATGGGCTCAGCCTTGTCCAGCAGCAGGTCCATCTTGAAGCCGGCTGGCATTGGCTCCGTTGGACATGGGAAGCTCCTAGCAGCTTCTCACCAAAGCCACCCCTGTAGCCCCCCTGCTACTAAAACCTTGCCACACAAACCCAATACAACCCTCCTGTTCAGCTTGGTTGAAACTGGATTTAAAAGTTACTGAGGGAGAAGAACAGAGGGAAAGAGCAGTGGCCACTTTTGGGGAAAATAAAAAATCAACTTTTTTGTGCAATTCTCGCCTCCAATGAAAAATGGGGAAAAAAAAAAAAAAGCTGCTTCAGCTTTGAATGTTTATTTACTATTTTTAATATTAACTCATTTGGTTTCTTTCCTTACCTACATGCAAACACGCAAAGTTCTTGTCCTTAGCTTGCAGAGCACTTGCTGATGCCTCACAGGCCAGTAGGGCTCCAGGACCACCAGCTGTGAAATGCTGTATTCAACATCACAGATGCTCCCCCTCTTACAAGGAAAATGAGATCTGCACCTGGGAGCTGCCTTGTCTGAAACCTGCCAGCAACAATCAAATCACTCCAAGGCAGGTAATTAATTACGGCTCATTCCCAAAGGCAGGACATCATTATCATATTCTAGAGCCCTGAGTTGCAGTGGTCCCTTAATCACCTTTTCTGCGGAAGATGTGGGGAACTCGTGTGTAATAAGCACTTTCTTTCAGTAACTACTGGCTTCAGTTTAAAGCGATGAATGCTCAAATCACTGGTATTGAGGTGTTTATGAACAGACAGAAAGGTGCAAGAGATGTTACAGTAATAAATATTCAGCAGGTACCTGGAGAATAAGAGTATAAATACGCAAAATTGCTCTGCTTCATGGTTCTATTAGAAGACATGTGGGAGTGCAAATCCTTTTCTTATATTGCTTCTGAGGGACTTTTTTTAATTTTTAATCCAGTAATTTAGTTTCTTCTCAAGCTTTCAGTTCAGCAGTGCACAAAGTATGCGGCACTGTGGCCTGTGCGGCAGTGGGTCCAGCGCCGTTGCTGGCACTGGGAACAGTGTACCGGCTGCCATCTCAAGCCAGCTCCTTCCCTTACCCCCTTCTTGGGGGGCTGCTCTGCACTGGGGAGCACACAGGGAGATTCTGGTGGGGGGGAATGCCAGCCCATGGAAAAGCTAGTCGCTGGAGACAGGGCACAGCTGGCAGGGCTGAGGGGTCCAGTGTGGTCCTGCCTTGGTGTGGTCTCACGTCTGGGTATCTGCTGTGCCCCAAATCACATGAATCTTTGCAAAGCTCATCCTTTTTTTTCCGTAAGCACTAATAATATGGAAACTACTGAAGGGCAAGTGTGCTTTTAGTGAGCTGGGAGAGCCATGGCTCTGTGATGCTGCAGACAGCTACGATGTGGTCTTCCTTTCGGGGTTTCTCTTCCTTCTCCCCACCTCATATATCTCGGTTAGGCAGAAAAAGCCCAGCGGTGCCTTTTTCTGATGTCTCTGTAAACTTAAGCACACACAGCTATTCTAAATCACACCTGTGAAATGGAGGGGATGCAGCAAACCCCATACCTGCTGTGGGCACAGAGGAGGGCAGCGGGACTGAGCAGGGCATCCTGACCTGTACAACACGGCCCAGCTCTTGTTGCCCTTCACTCTCATCTGCTTGCACTGACAGCTTCAAAAAAACCACGTGGAACCCTGAACCCCTGCCAGAGGACAAAATCACCTGCACGACCACTTCTCTAGCAGGGAGGGGAGACAAACAATGCCACCCACAGTTTGTGCTCTCAAATCCAACTGATTTCAAAAGTTAACTAAGACTTTCCTCTACGTGCTGATTGTGCTAACAGAAGGCACTAACTGACCTTCAGTTTTTCTTTGGAAATTCAGCTGTTACTCACTTTAAGTGTTCCTGGAATATGCACTTGCTGTCTTTCTGGAAATCTGTAAATCTTCTTCCTGCTTGTATGGAATAGCGCTGCTGTTATGAACTCTGCAGAGCCGGGAGATATCCATTGTGTTCTTCTCCCTCAAATCTTAAATGTTTCATTTCTGCCCTGCATGGGGTCAATTTTGTGATCAGCAAATAGATTTCTCTACTTCCTAAAATGTAGTTTCAAAAATGCAGTCAATGTGCAAAGCCCTAATTTGACAGCTGGATCCTGCAGTGTAGTCTTCCTTTTCTTTTCCAAAGCTGACAGAAAACATCCTGTAATTCCAAGGAAGGAAGATGACCCCAATAACATTTGAAATGTGCCCATGCTGCAGGCTGACGTGGCAGTACTTTAGCCAAGTAACTGGTCAGCTTTATGAGGCTAGTGCCAGTAATAAAATTCCCAAAAGACCACACATCACCAAAGAAGCATTTTATTGTTTTAAAATGCAGACATAGAGTAAAATTGTAGAATAACAGAATAATTTAGATTGCAACAGAGCTCTGCTGATCCTGTAGTCCAGTGTCCACTCAAAGAAGAGATAACTTCAAAATAACATTAGGTGGTTCAGGGGTTTCAGAGTTTGCTTTTTTCAGTGAGTAATTCTTGTCTCTTCTGTCCTCTGACCCTGAAATTACTATTTCACATCTCACCTAACACCTCTGCAGGCACAGGAGCACTGCACAGGCCACTGGACTTTGTCACTCTCCCACTCCTCCATCTGCAGCATCTGCATTGGCACATCTCAACAATTTCAGCTTTTGCTCTCCATCTCCCTCTTCTTTTTCCTCTCCCTCTTCTTTCCAAGCTTTCTGGGGACTAAGGAGAGCTTAAAAACCTCAGCAAAATACTGTCTGAGAAAGCCAGGACAAAAAAAAAAAAAAAAAAAAAAAAAAGCATGTCTGGGGAGAATTATTAATATTGACCCATGCCAGTCTGAATGATGGATTAAAATCTCCACCCTTTCCCTGAGGAAATAGGATACAAGGATCAGTGAGCCTTGCAGCAGGCTGAAGAACAGTGCTTTTGCTGAGGCCATTGGCTGAGTTTGAGGCCATGAAGCCCCCGGGGCTGAACCGCAGCATCCCTGGGGCCGGATCGCAGCATCTCCGGGGCTGGACCGCAGCATCTCCGGGCGGGCGGCGGGTGCGGGCGATGCTGCAGCGCTGCCCGTCCTCCACCACCGGCTGTGAGAAAGGATGCGCTGGGCTGGGAGCATTTCGGGCAGTCAGCAATACCGACACAACCCGCTAGACGGTGCCGTCCTAAAAGCTGAAAAAAAAAACCCAACCCTGTTAAGACGCCAAATCCGCTTTTTCTGCCAGATGACAGAAGATTCGCCGCCGAGCAGCGGGAAGAGCGCCCAGGGCTGCAGGAGGAATAACCTGGTGAGTAAACTGCAACATTTGTAAGGAAGTGCTGATGTATTTTCTCGCCTGGCTGCACCTGCATACCTTGGCTGTGAGCACAGAACGCAAACTCCGTGGAGGGTGCAGAGCTGAGCCCCACATGCAGCCCGTTGACCCAGGGTAAGCCAGCCAGCACCTTAGGAGATGCCCAACCTGTCCATCCGCTACACACCTCCTGGCATCTTATCCCATCCCTCCAGCAACCGGAGAAATGAAAGGCTCCCCCTCTTCACATAGGGTCTGGCTCCAGGGCAGGGAAAGGGTCTCACCTCCTCCTGGCAGCACTTCAGAGCTGCAAGCACACGAAACATGGTTATCAGCCACTTCATGCCAGTTGTTTCCCATTTGGCACCAAACAGGCACACCAAGATGTAACATTCAAATCCCTAGAAACATTCAAGGCCAGGTTGAACCGGGCTCTGAGCAACCTGATCTGGTTAGAGATGTCCCTGCGTTTTGCATGGTGGTTTGACTAGATAATCTTTAAAGGTCCCTTCCAACCCAAACCATTCTGTGATTCTATAACCTTGCCCCAGATTAAGACCCTCCGCTCCCTTCTCCCCTGAGCCAGCCTGTTTGGAGGGGCTATGTTTCCTAGGATGTATTGCATCTCTTTCTCCGTGGCAAGGGGCCATGCCCCTGCCACGAGGCATCCCAGGAAACGTGCTGCCCCAGGAAGGTGTCACTTAGCCAGAGAGTTCCACCTGAGATGGAAAATGGAAGGATTAGTCTCCCAAATTCCTGCTCCCATGAAGCACAGGCAAGATGTCTCAGGCAACATTTTGGAACAAAAATGTTCAGGGCAGAGAGAGAGGGATGAAATAAACCCCCCAAAATCCCCAAAATAAATGGTTTTCCAGTTGCATTTCTAGACCCTCAGAAGAAGCACCATCACCGCTGCCAGTGAAACCTGGAGCAGAAATTAGGGAGCCAGCACACAGCATCACTTCCTTGGAAATGCTACCATTTACTCATTGGGTTATTTCTTTTCACTCGTATTTGGTACCCTGTAAGAAAATACATACCATTTACACATAGCTTCATCAAGTTGCATTAAATGTATACAGTTTTATGTGGTGTAAGGGGCCTTTCCTGCACTTCCGTAAGTATGTGATTCACAGCAATAACTGCTGTGCTCTGTACCACACACTGGTGCCAGTTACGGTGCCTTACCCTGTTGTCCAAACCCTCAGTTTTCTGTTCGCTCATTCGTTTGGTTTTTAACATGGCACAAGCAAGCAGCATTGGAAACACAGTGACCCAATGAGTTGGAAAATGAGGTTTTCTCTCCATACCAGATCTTCACATAAGTTTCTAGAGAAAAACCCCATTTGTGGCTCTTTCAGTCCACATTATAGCATCATTTCATGTTTAAGGAGGAGCCAGCATAGCCCACAGCTGTTGCTCAGACATGGCTACCTAACAAACACGGTCTCCAGAAGGGGCACTGACAAAGCTGTTTCCTGACTTCAGCCAGTACGTTCATCTTGCTTTCCCACTAATTTCCCTCTAATTCTCCTTGTCTCAGAGCAGCCACAACCAGGATACTCCAAGCTGCTGCATGAACCAACCTTACAAGAAATGGCATTACTGCAGTGAGCACAGGGCACACGGCTTTTGAGGTGGAAGACGAAAAAGCCTTTTTGTTCAGCCAAGGAGCCATCAGTTCACATCCACTTAGAGGATTCAAAGTGAACTTGGGTCTTACACACCCTGAGTCATGCAAGTGAGCTCAGAGACCATAAACAGGAGACCACCTCATCATCAGCCTCCAAAACCGCTTTTCAGTGAAACCATTTGGCAAACTGGGTCATACTCACTAATATGTTGGTGATGACCAACACTGCACTGTTGCAGATTAAGCGTTCATCAAAAGCAGTTTAGCCAGCACTACTGACAGGTCTGAATGGAAGATCAGGGCCCAAGGCTTTGTCTAAAACCAAAACTTTCTGTAATTTAATGGAATTCAATTAAAAAACCAAAGTAATTAAACCAGTGCAAATGCCTGAGTGGGCCACCTTAATCTGCTGTGCCTTAAGGCTTGTTTACAGACAGTTTTATGCTGCATTGACCATTCCTGTATAGTTGCTTTATGTCAGAGTAACTCATCTGAGGAGAGACCTCATTATATCACACCAGGGGATGCCCTGATTTAGCCAGAGTGCGTTCCAAACAGAGTTAATGAAAACAACACAAGCATTGTGCATGTGAATTCAAACAACTACCCATCTGATTGAAGCTAAGCTAGGTTTAGACAAAGTTAAGCCATCCCTACAATATTGTGTTAGTCCTAAATGTCTGCATATGCTTTCACCTTCTCCAACTGAGAAACAAATGGTCTCATTAGTAAGTGAGACTGTCGGACAAGATGTGTGTTAGCTCTGAGCTGGCGTGAGTAGGCTCCAAATGCAGCTAACACATTAGCTTAAGCTGAGTGTCATCAGTGCAGCACAATTACCGCACAAACGTACTGAGAACAAGGCCAATTCTGCGTGTCTCCTTATTTTAAATTATCCACATACTCACCTCAAACCACTTGCAGTTCATTGCTGAAAGGCATTATCATCAAGCAGCAGCACCTCTTATCTTTCCTCCCCTGGGACATCGCTCCACCATCGTGCGCTAACAGCCCTGAGCCACTCCATCCAGCACAACCAGGTAGGAAGATTAATGCACAACCACGTCTGTGTTAATGAATTCAGCCTCTGCCAGCACAGGCACAAGCTAAATGTGCCTGAGTAGAGAGAGGCCTGCTGACAGTGAAGGGCTGCATAGCTGTGTTGCTTCTGGAGAAACTGGAAACGCAAAGTCAGTGTCTATAGAACAGCTTGTGGACTTCTGTTGACTTGAGTACCAGAGATCAGGCCTTTGCTTCTGGCTGTGTCACCAGCTTTCTGTATGGCCCTAATCCCCTCCTGTGACTTGGTTCATCTTCTGCTTTTTTGCCTCTCTTGTACAACAAACTCACTGGTGTTTTGGGGTAGGAACCAACACTTCCTCGGAGGTTTTCAAACTGGATGAAGCCCTGAGCAGCATGATCTGACTCCAGAGTTGACTGTGCTGTGAGCAGGAGGCTGGACCAGAGGCCTCCTGAGGTCCCTTCAAGCCTGAGCTACCCTGTGGTGCTGTGATTCACAGCACATAGCACATGGAGTCAGTGTTGGGTTGGGAGAAAGGCAAGGGAGAAAGGCAAGGGAGAAAGGCCTCAAAGAACAAATATTTTTGGTTGTGAGACCATCCTTACTACAAAAAAAAAAATACCTTCTGCATTCTTAAATATATGGAATTCACCAAATTAAATGGGAAAGTCTACCAGGACATTCAACAAGGTATTTATCTGATGGAGTGCTTTGGGGAACAATAGTAAGTGAACAACAAATACTGTCTTCTGGGAATTCAAGCCAAAATTTTCAACCTTGTCTATTAGAGTTTAAACTTGTCTGTATAAATACAGAAAAATGAAACTACAGCTGCTTCGGCTAAGTGTAGAATAGGCCATGAAAGTTTGAAGTTAGACCAAGATAAATGAAACCATCATGAAGGTCAGAGGTTATCTCCTGTATACAGCCTCCTCCTTAACACAATCAATTCATTTCCTCTGAAGACTCAGAAGAATAGTGTCAGTAACCATAGCAACACTGAAATATAACTATCATTTTTAGCTTCATGATGTAGGCTGCACAAAAGAAGATAACACATTTTGAAAGTTTTCGTCACAACCTACCTTAATTTTGCAGGGGTTTATTTTAATAACAAAACATGTATCTGGGGTTCTTTTAACCACTCTTAAAATTTTCATTGAGAGATTATTGGTTTGCGTTCATTGTACCTTGCAGTGAGGAAGTAAGTGGAGCCTGAGTTTTTCTGCCTCCTACTGCAGCCTTCTCAGCACTGAGGAGATAACTTCAGTCTCCTGCCCTCATCTTTTCTGGAACCGAAGCAGAGTTTGAAACCTCTGTTTCAACCTGCGGAAAAGGCCCAAGTGGTATTTCTGAGCACTGCACCACCAGCCAGTCCAATGGGTCCCAGATACCCAAATCAGGCTTCCTGCCAATCCTCCCACAACTGGAGGACAGCCTGGATCCATGCATGAGTGCTTGTCCTGTGGGCCCTGAGGCATCAGGATGTAACTGATCAGACCGCTGTGCCGCGGGCCGCTGTACCCATAGTGCCTGGGGCACAACTGGCTCTGCCCAGCACAGGACCCGCCTGAGTGGAGGCCCCGCAGTGGGACATTCATCACAGCAACCTCTAAATCTCCCAGTTGGACACTGTCTCTGGGAGATCAACATGGGCCTTGAGAAACATCAGGGCCCAGGGACCCTTCATGCGAAGGGGTGGAGGCCACCAGAGAAGGTTGCAGCACAGACCTCTGTCTCAAGCAGAGCTGCAGAGGTGATGGTGCTCTACAGCTCCAGAGGCTGTCCTGCAGGGCACTTTTGAGTCCTGGGATATGTAACATATCAATGCATGCTTGTTACTGCGATCCTCAGCCAGGTCAACTTTTAGATTTATTGTATTTACCTTCAGGAGCCTAAATAGAAGCAAAATAATTTAACAGCAGTCCTGGCTAACTGGGGAGGTCCCAGATGACTGGAGGTTAGCAAATGTGACACCCATCTACAAGAAGGGCCAGAAGGAGCATCCATGAAACTACACACCTGTCAGTCTGACATTGGTGCCAGGGAATGTTATGGAGTAGACCATCTGGAGTGCCAACATGTGGCATGTACAGGACAAACAGGTGATCAGGCTCAGTCAGCATGGGTTCATGAAAGGCAAGTCCTGCTTGACCAACCTGATCTTCTACGACAAGGTGACCCGCTTGGTGGAAAGGCTATGGGTGTTGTTTACCTGGACTTAGTAAAGTCCTTTGACATTATTTCCCACAGCATTCTCCTGGAGAAACTGTCTGCTCATGGCTTGGATGGGCATACTCTTCACTGGGTAAAAAACTGTCTGGATGGCCAGGCCCAGAGAGTTGTGGTGAACAGAGTTAAATCCAGCTGGCAGCCAGTCACAAGCAGTGTTCCCCAGGGCTCAGTACTGGGGCCAGTTCTGTTTACTATCTTTACCTATGATCTAGACAAGGGGACTGAGTGCACCCTCACTAAGTTTGCAGACCATACCAAGTTGGGTGGGAGTGTTGATCTGCTTGAGGGTAGGAAGTCTCTACAGAGGGAACTGGACAGGCTGGATCGATGGGCCAAGACCAATTCTATGACATTCAACAAGGCCAAGTGCCAGGTCCTGCACTTCAGTCACAACAACCCCATGCAACACTACAGGCTTGGGGAACAGTGGCTGGAAAGCTGCCCAGCAGAAAAAGACCCAAGGGTGTTTGTTGACAGCTGGCTGAATATGAGCCAGCAGGGTGCCCAGGTGGCCAAGAAGGCCAAGAGCATCCTGGCTTGTATCAGGAATAGTGTGGCCAGCAGGCGTAGGGAAGTGATCGTCCCCCTGTACTTGGCACTGGTGAGGCCCCACCATACTGTGTGGTGAGACTGCATGAATACTGTGTTCAGTTTTGGGCCCTTCAGTACAAGAAACACATTGAGGTGCTGGAGAGCATCCAAAGAAAAGTAACAAAGCTGGTGAAGGGTCTGGAGCACAAGTCCTATGAGAAGCAGCTGAGGGAACATGGGTTGTTTATTCGGGAGAAGAGGAGGCTGAGGGGAGACCTTATCACTGTCTACAGCTACCTGAAAAGAAGTTGCAGCAAGGTGGATGTTGGTCTCTTTTCCCAAGTAATAAGCAATAGGACGAGAGGAAATGGCCCCAGGTTGTGCCAGGGAAGGTTTAGAATGGATATTAGGAAATATTTCTTCACCAAAAGGGTTGTCAAGCATTGGAAGAGGCTGCCCAGAGAAGTGGTTGAGTCACCATCCCTGGAGGTATTTAAAGGATGCGTGGATGTGGTGCCTAGGGACATGGTTTAGTGGTGGACTTGGAAGTATTAGACTTATGGTGGAACTCAATGATCTTAAAGGTCTTTTCCAACCTAAATGATTCTATGATTCTATGAAAACAGTTACTTTTTTTCAAAATAAAGGCCTCTTTAATCAGGTTAATTAGTCAAGTACATTGTGGGGAGAAAAAAAAAAGGATTGAAGTAAAGTTTTTAAATGGCAGAGAAGAAACACCAGCCTTCACAGTGTGGAATCAATTTCACCGAAACACGTGAGTGGACCGAAACTGGAAAAGAAGAAACTGAATGAAATCCTGTGAGGTCCTGCCATGCTACTGCTTTTATGCAACTAAGAGACATTTGTTTCATTTGTCACATGTCACTCAAGAGGAAATGCTATTAAACGAAAATACAGCTATGACCTTCCCTAAAATACTTATCTGATACTTCCCCACCTCCAGCAAGAAACTTAATGACTCCCACAGAGGATTCAAAAGTCTTTGCAATACCTCTATATCCATGCCTTCATTTTTCCCCATCTTTTAATGCGTTATTAATCCATGAGCAAATGTGTTCCTTGATCCTTGGTAACTTATTATCTTTAGAGTTTTTAGTGATGGATCTTCCTGACAGCCTTCTGGCAACCCAAGTACATGAACCAGATTGCCTTAGCTCCCATGCTCACTAGCTCTTAGCTACTAACTCTACAGAAGATTGCTCTCTACAATCTACCTGAAAGGACATTGTAGGGAGGTGGGTGTTGATCTCTTCTCCCAAGTAACTAGTGATAGGACAAGAGAAAATGCCCTCAAGTTGCGGCAGGAGAGGATTAGGTTGGATATTAGGAAACACTTCTTTACCGAAAGAGTGATCAGGCACTGGAACAGACTCCCCAGGGAAGTGGTAGAGTTGTCATCCCTGGAGGTGTTCAAAGAACGTGTAGATGTGACACTCCAGGACATGGGTTAGTAGGCATGGTGGTATTATGCTGACAGTTGGACTTGATGATCTTGGAGGTCTTTTCCAACCTTAAGATTCTATGATTCTAAGATTTGCTGGTCCATGTTTGTCCACATGTCTGCTGTTCCTCCTCATTACTGCAGCTCCCTTCAGTTTGCTGAGTGTAATCCATGGATCTCTGACTCCACCTGTAGAATCCAGGTGGAAAATCAGAGCCACATTTGTGAGCTTCTCTGTCACTGAGGCAGCTTTAATCAACAGGACATTCATAACAACTTATTATTTAGCAACTTAAAAATGCCCTTTAAATTTTTTCACAAAGACTAAGCAGCTTCCACTGAGTTAAGCACCATCTTGTAAAACTTTCTACTAATTTTAGAGCAGATGAAGCCCTGAGTAGCCTGGTCTGACCGCAGACCTGACTCTGCTATGAGCAGGAGGTTGGACCAGAGGACTACTCGGGTCCTTCCCAGCCTAAGCCATCCTGTGATCCTGTGGTGGTCTGGTTTAAAAATGATCCTCCAACATTAATGCCCTTACAAGAACACCAACATCCTCCACTAAAATAAACAATGCAAATAATTCATGTTCTTCTGTTATAGACCCATACTCTTTTAGAACTTCTTTAGCAATTTGAGTGTTTATAGCCTCTCTAGTAGGTTTCTTGCTTCACTTGTGTTTAAGAAAGGATATCTTCATTTTTATACATTAAGCTCTGTGTTTCTTTTTGGCCTGCCTTACCATGATTTCATATTTTGCTTCCCCAAGTCAACGCCTATTTCTACTTTTCTTTTTCATTAAGTTCATTTTTTAACAGATGGCCTTATTTACCCCACTCTTGAACAACAATAATTTGACAGTGGCTTTCTTTCTTGGTCTCCCTACAGATGCTATTGAGAGGGAGCATGCATTTGCTCAAGTCTCTGATATTTTCAGACAATTCTTATGTCACCCGTGAACACTTTATATTTATATTGTTGGGCTTGTTGTTTGTTGGCTTTTTTTTTAATGGAACATTGCATCTTTGACAGTAATGTTTTAAAACCAGGCCTGTGCAGAGCTTCAGACTCAGTGGAGAGTTGCTGCTCTACCTGCCTTTTCCCTGACTAGCTCCTCTGCGGTGAGCCTACAAATGTATTCCCAGCATCATGCTGCAATCACACTGCAGGTACTTAATTTATGTAAAGCAACTCATGTACCTCATTCTTAGTGGTTTTTCTGCATTTGTCATCTCTCTAATGTCTATTAGTATGTTGGTCATTCTCTCTGTCCATCCTGGTCTGAAGTATAGTCTTAACACTGTATGTCTGCTTTTAAGGTCTGGAGTTTTTACCCATGGTGACTCTGTGTTTTGAGTTGCACACTTAACCTATTTAGCTGATTTGACAGCACGTCTTCTTTAACATATAGCACCACTGTTAGAACTGGGCATCCACTCTTTTTTTTTTTTTTTTAAATATTTTTTTCCAAGGTGTTACAATATCACAATGATTATAGTTTTTTCCTTTCCAGTTCTGAGGTGTTTGCTTACGACAACTTCCAAATTTAAAAGCAAACATACCTGATCCTTTGTTTCAGCTTTTAGACCTCTGGCATTTCAATGGAAGCGGATACCCCTTGATACAGTTACCTTTGTGTGTGTGTGTGTGTCCATGCAGGCACACATGCATGCACTCTGTTGAAACACGACCTTTTTCTTCAGACTGATCTTCACTGTTTCTCTCCTGGGTTATCAGTCTCTACACCATCACTCATCTGAAGATGTAGAGTTTTTCATGGCTTCACCCTAGAGGACATGCCTTTCCAGATGCTATACCTCTTTGCTTGCTCACTGTTCTTTATTAACCTCCCATACAACTTTTTCCATTTTGAATGCCACTTGCCATTTCTAACATTTCTACATGTAGAACTCACATTTTCAAAAGTGGGTTCACTCATTTCCAGTGAGTGTGAACTCTGCATAATTTCTTTTCTTCATTTCCTAAATCACAATTTGAGACTGATTTTCAGTCTTTCTCTACCACCACGGAGCACTGGGAGCATCTCAGCAAAGACAGCCATGGGAAAAGGCAGACCACCATGCCACTACTCCCTAGAAGTTTCTGTAGAGGTCTACAAGATCTCCCACTGTTGCATCCAGCTGGTATCACAAACCCAGTTATCTACATGCTTGACAACCAAAGTGCCTTCCATTTTAACTTGTCTCTTCCCATCCATGGGAAGAAATTTCCCATAGCACTCCCAAAGGGAGTATCTCCAGTGCAAGTGGGTACAGAGTCCTCACTAGGCAAAAGGGGTCTACCAACAGGATAATTTCCTCCTCTGACAGTTTGCTGCCTTTCTGCCATTAAACTGTTTTCTCCAGCAACAGCCTGGGTCTGCTGGTCTAGAAATGATATTTTTCTATTATTTGCCTCAAAGTCTTGATGACGAACCTTTTTCTTTATTTCCAGCTTTAGTTTTTCATTAAAATAGTTTTCTTTTTTTCCCTTAGCCTCACTAGAGTGCAGTTTGTACCGAACTGAGCTCTTTTTTTTTCCCAAACGGAAGACGTCTCACCTCTGATAAACTAGGATACTCCATGGGGATTTAAATCTAGAGTACAATGAAAGTCCAACTATATCAATTACATGTTATCCTACAGAAGATTGTTCACCTACCTGAACAAAGAGAGCATGACAAAGCCCTAGAAGTGTTTATCAGATCTGAGAGATTATATAACAGCGAGAGGTGGTGAACAGTGGGTAGCATTTATACATGTCCTGTGAATCATAAGCTTCTTCAAACTAGGGTTTAACACTGGAAAGCAATCCCAAAATACTGTCTGCTTGTCTTCAGAAGCAGGAAAGGGGCTTTTTTCAAACAGACGGCTACAGATCCCATTATTTTACAAAAGACATGACAGGGGAGAGAGGGAAGAGGCACAATGATTGTAAGGCACTGTGAAAATGAGTAGAAAACACATACCTGGGAACTAACGGGCTGACAGACCCATTATCTTGTCAAGATGCTGCCAGGATGTGTTGAGTTTTGGAAGTTCATCCCCACAATCGAAGCTTCCAATAACAAAATAGCTGCAGGAGTGTCCCTGGTGGGAGCCTGTTAGCAGGGTACTCGTCACCCCCAGGCAATGCCGGGGCTCGTGCTCACATATCAGTGCAGGACCCCAGGCTCAATGGGAGGCTTTGCACTGACTTCAGCAGCTAGAGTCTGGCTCCTAGTCAGCCTGTATAAAAGTATGCCTATAAACAACTGTCTTCTCTGTGGTATTGGCTCCTTTGTGATTAAAAAAAAAAAAAAAAAAAGAAAGAAAGACAAGAAAAAAAGCAAAGCGAAGCGAAGCAAAGAAAAGAAAAGAAAAGCAAAGAAAAGCAAAGAAAAGAAAAGGTTCCGTTATCACAAATAAAAAAAATGCTGAAAATTATGTGGGAACAGTAATTACTCTCCCCCTCACTGTGGTCCAAAGCAGGGAGGAAAGTTGTTTCATTTTTCTCCAGGAATCCCTGTCTGCCATGTTGGGGTGATGTTGAAGTACTGGACTGGTTTGATCAAAGCTTTCCTACGCTGTCAAACTTGCTAATAATTTATGAAGTGTAAGGGACTGAAACCTGTCACAAAGTGTGCTGTAATGGTACATTTTTAAAGATGTTGACTATATTCTTTCTATCAGAATAGGCTTCTCTTTAAATTGCCTAGTAGCTGTCAGTTTGATGCTTAAAACACATTTTAATTCAGTGAGTCAATTAATCAATTCCTGCACCTGTGCTTCCAAGGGATGTGCTCATTGCAATGTCCGGCAAACCATTTCTGTGACCTCTTCATTCACACCATGACGCAAATTCCACTACTAAGCTGAAACTTTGGGTCCACTTAAGCAACGCACTCTGAGTAACCGCAGACAAATCCACTAACTCATCTCTTAATATTAATGTCTCTTCCACTGAATGTCTCAGTTGCGTATACTCTGATCTCAATGTGAAGCATTTGGGATCAATGTCAATATTTTAAAGAGCAGTCGCTGATTCTGGTGGCCTTACTATCTGAAGGCCAACTTGAGAAACTGGACCTGAAATTGGATACAGGACCTGATTTGCTAATGGCACAGAGAGTCCTGCTTCAAAAATCAGATTAATTATTCTTGACTTTTCTGATGGAAGACTAATCCAAGAGTAGCTGTTTCTGACTGACTACTCCTGCATTGTCACTTTTATTCCAGGATGGGTTACAGGACAGTGGAAAAAAAAAGCAGGAAAGCTCAAGAAGAGAAAGAGACCATCCTGCTTTTACCTACCAGCCCATAAAGTATTTCACAATCTTCCAAATCTCTTCAGCCCCTCTTTCAATCTCTGTTCACTCAGGAGACATCAGAGTCCCTTCATACCCAAGGGCAAGAACATTGCCACATCTGCCGTCCCCACTAAGCTGTTCTGCACCAAAATCCCTATCAGCGGTCACCTCAGGTACACAAGGGAATGGCATATAACAGGAATGCTGCAACTTTCTGTGACAGAGGAATAGTGGATATCTACGGGGTTTGAGGCAGGCAGCAAGCTGGCCAAGTCCTGAGCTGTCTGAGGCTGACCTAAGGAAATCAAAGGAGAAAAAAGCACTCCCACCAAAAACTGAGCCTGGCATCAGAAGGTGAATTTCCCATCAGCTACTATCAGCAACAGGGAAAGAAAAAGATGCATCAAAAAGAAGCGGTGTCTGAGGGAGCTCTCAGACTTACACATCAAAATAAGATGAAAGCTAAATAATAGGTTATATGTCTTTCCAAATATAGGTACTTCTGTTTAAGAGATACTTTTTGGGATCCTAGGTGGTGGGTTTCTTATTCATCTCACTGAAGAAAATCTTAAGCCCTGGGTATGAGATTATATCATAAGCAGCCTTAATCAACTTAATATTAAAACTCTATTAACTGAACTCGATAGTGCACAGTTTGTGAAGACAAGCCCCTTGTTGCTTCTCTTTTGAGATAATCAGACTTCCTAACATGGCATTTGGAAATCTGGAATTACTTTTGTTGTTGATTGTAAGTGCAGAATTATGCCACTACATTTGGGATGTGAGGGGGAAATGAGCAGAAGATATCGCAAACATACCTATCAAAAGGGAGACTGTTCCCTGACATAGGTAGAATTTTACATATTCATTGGAAAGGAGCTGAGAAACAATTCTGCAATAAAAGACTTCTTGGCACCAGATACGTTCATAAACAAACCCTGAAATCCCAAGTATGTATATTTAAATTCTTACTGGTGTTGCTTGCCAGAGCCAAATTTTATATTCAAGGTCAAAAGAAGACTTGTACATAACATCTCTATGTAAGCCAAGATTGTTCATTAATCTAACTGATAGAAAAAATAGCATGGGAATGAAGAAGTATGCCTTTTTCCTCCTAAACGTAAGATCAGTACATTTAGCGGTCAATGTTTCCGGAGTTTTAACTCAACTGAATGAAAGGAATTGATTTTTAGAGGTTGAGAGTTGGCACATTTGTCAAATCCAGCAATTTCAGTCAAGGTGCAAGTGTGTGTACTTAAGAAATAGCATGTCCCAAATTATTTGTCAGCTTTGAAAGGTACTGGCCAAGATTTGCATTTTAGTATTTGATCATTCCGAAGACTCCTAAAACGCTTTGTAACCATACTGAAACGTGTAGTTTGTCACAATTGCCTATTTCTCAGTACTTCTGTTATGTTTTCTTATTTAAACAAACAAGACTGGATTTGTAAAATGAACCCAAAGTAAAAAATTAAGGTTCTTGGTGCCATGGAAAAGAAGCTATAGGCTCTTATGAGTGAAAAACAAGGTATTTCTAGGAGATTCAAACCTCACTCTAAAATCTCTGAAATCACAGGTGATGATCAAAATACAATCCACTGTATATGATTCATTGGACTGGAAAATAAACGTTCAAGTCACATTTAGCTAATATCAGACAAAAGAAAAAGTTGTAAGCTTTCTGCATTTGGCAATCTGTTTTCACCATTAAACAGCCTCCAGAGAGGCCAAATTCCAGACTAGCCTCTCCACTAGCACCTTTAAGACTAAGATCATTTTATTTAAAGTTCTGGAATACAAGATATTGATACAAGTAAAGAAGTACAATTAAGGCAACTGCAGAAAGAGTGGCAGTGATTGATAACGCTATGCTCAGTGGTACTTGTCAGTCTTTAGTTCTGCTCCAGATGAAATAAGTAAGATAACAGGCTGAGTACCCTGCAAAACTACGCAGAAATTAGTAACCAGACCAGCATTAGTTACTCAGTGCACAGATAGAAAGGCATGCAATTTTAAATGGTCTATCTAGATCTTTCAATTCATTAATACAATTTTAAATGTCAGGCTTATTACCAAAGCCTCAATTTTACTGTCAATAGGCTTTTACTTAAAATCACAGCAGATGCAGCAATTTGCTAAATACAGAGCAAAAGGCTCCAGAGCTGTTGCAAATGTTCCTACAGATCTAGGCTATTTCATGAGCTCAGGCTGGACCTTACTCCTAGATGACTGAAGTTAGGTAAGGTGAAGTGAAATCTGCCTGCTATGACTTCAATGCTCCACAGGTACAGACCCCGCAGAGGGGGTCTTGGAGGTGTGGAGAAAATGTCCCCGGAGATGTTGCACCCCGGTGACATTGATTTCTCCAGCATGTTTGCAGCACCTGAGGGGAGCATGCTGCTAATCGGTCAGCAGTTTTGGGTACCTCATCTCCTGTATTTGGCACTTCACATAATACCATGTTGCCAACAACGACTTTTCAGCTGTAACCAGCACATGTGCAAAAAACAGATGGAATTAACTGCATAATGGAAAGACTGGATTTAGAAATAACTCTTTGTTAGAAGAAGACAAGTTTCAGAGTTAATCATACAGAGGGAAAACAACCTAGCAAGATAGATGAGATATATAATCAGTGAAGTCAAGTTGATCAAAACAGTGCTTTAATAGCTTCTACTTTTTAAACACTGTCACAAACAAATCAATGGATGTCAGTCAATTTATCATTCTTCGTGGTTAGAGATTAGTTCCTGGGAAATAACTGCAATATCTTAGCATGATTACACAGTATTAAATAATTATTCAATGTGAAGCAATGCTCTTCACCAGCACTGCCAACAACTCTGAACGTTGTTTTGCCGAAGTAAAGAATAAAAGTTCTGGTCCATAATTCTATTATTTTTGCTTCCTTTGTTCAAATGTAAGGATGTATTTTGCAGTAACAACGGGGTTCATTTGGTGAAAGTGCCTTCTGGTTTTACTAGCTGATGCCCCTGTCTCAAGGAATGGTTAGCTAAGGAGATAAGGGTAGTCAACCTGGGGTAGAAGCAGTTGCAGAACATACATGTTGAGTTTAGGTGTGTACTTATAGATGCCTACATGTGAGTTAGGCACAGTGGTCAGAGGAGATACAGGGCTCAGTTCAGATAGGTGTTGAGTGCCATCTGACATGTCTGGTCAGATGCTGCTACAGAGGACATTAGTCTTCTACAGGTCCTGTGCCACCTGGAACTAGCCCACATAGGTGGCTTGGATACTCAAGGACCTCCCGATCAGCACTAGGCACCTATGTGCAGACAGCTGGATTGAAACCTGAGGAAGTACTGCCAGCAGGCCCCAGAGAACAATCCAGTTCACCCTGACATATTTACCTACTGCTTAATTCAGTTCCCCGTACTTGAGGACTCAGTGCTGTTTGGGACAGCCAAGACTTCTACACAGGGCTGGCAGACAGCCCCATGACCTATGGGAGACCATGGTCTGCTGGAGGCCAAGCAGCTTAAACGACACTGCGTGCAGGCACGCAGCCAGGCATGCAGGTCTCTAGTGCCTGGCCGCTGAGCAGCTCCCTCCACCCCAGGGATGTCTCCGCTGGGATGCCGCCACCCGTGACAGGGTGCTCTGCACTAGAGCTCTCAGTCCCCTACATTCAGACTTCATTATCTCAAACTGAATCCTTCCCTGAATGCTGGACAATTATGTCTTGTCTTTCCCTAACTTGCTGAAGAAGCTGGAGTGGCCTCTCAAGAGTTTTATTTCTCCTGTGTGTCTTTGCTTTGGTAACTAATGCTCCAGTTCAGGAAAGCATTTTTGCATTTTTACTTGGGGCACAGTTAAGCATGTATTTAGATGTTAAATATTTGTTTAAATCTTCCTACTTTGAAAGGGGCTTCAGTATGACCTTACCTGCTCTCCTGTATTAGTACACAAAACAGCAAGAGCTGTTTCAATCTTCTCATTTCACTGTTAATAAAATAGCCCATTTTTCAGGGCCTGCAGAAAGAGAAGAGAAAATAGTCAGGACATTGTGTCAAGGGCTTAGCAATACTCATGGGTCCAAAAGGCCTGGAAAAAATTTCTTTTCCACTCTTTTCACAGGTGCAGGGAACACCAGGAGAAGTTGATAGTGCCTGCAGCCCTCACAGAGGGGACTCTGAGGTAAACATTCCCCGGTGTCACCTCACTCTCCTGACCTGCCCTCCTTTCCCATAACGCATTAATCAGAGCAGCCTTCACTGCCCCGTCCCAGTCTCAACTGAAAGGCATCTGCCTCTTACTGCAAAATCAGGGTGCAGAGGAGGAACAACGAAATATAAGGAGGGAAGGGACAGCACATCAAGTATAAATGAAAGGAGTTGTATGAGAGGTTGACGACTCTGCTAAATTCATTGTTGCTGTAATCCTACGACAGGTAATAAACTGCAGAGACAAACTCACCCCAGTGCGCAGAAGCTCTTGTAATTGTCTCCTATGGGCCCACCCCACAGGCTACAGAAATCAATGCATCTCCTTCCCGTGACTTCAACGATCTTGACGTGACCTTGGCATCATTTCTTCTGCTTCCCGCCTTTTCCTCTCTATTCTGCCTCTGCTGCAAATTTTTACTGCCTTAAATATGCTGTGAATTACGGCAACTGGCTACAGAAATCTGATTCTTTCAGGAGTCTGTATTATGTTCTGCCAGATACTCCATCTGTGCAAATCAGCCTGAAAACAGGAATTTAGCCGTGCTGAAGTTAAGCGGAGAGAAAACAGAAAGGAACTACCTTTGGAAATGTAGGTCTGCTACTGAATTTTAAAAAGATGTGGCCATGATCTCAGTTAATCTGTTCCACCTGTGACACTCTCTTATAAATAACATCTTTTTCTCTGGGTTCACGTGTCTTCATAAATCTACTGCAAGAGCATAGTGTCAAATTTTAGCTACAAATGCTGAAATTCTTTATTCATCTATTGAACCACCCCCAAGTGCCACTTTCCCTTCTTATTTCAAACTTAGGGTGGCTGGACCAGGCTTATACCTGAGTGAAAGGCTGAGTCACTTCCCACATCCCTCCTACCATGGAGGACATGCCAGAGATGCATCCAGCCACAACACATCCAGCCACAACACTTCCAGCCAATTTGTGTTATCCAGGCAAACAAGAGGCATGATACCGACTTTGAATTAGTACAGCTGGGGACTTTGCTATGAATTAGCCAAACCAAGATGAGAAGTGCTACCCTTCTTTCCCAAACTCCTATGTTGAAGCACATTTCAAACAACACAACAAAACCAGAAAAATTTCTGGTTTTCCTGAGCGTAATGGATCTACTTCCATACTTCCATAATTCCCATTTACAGACACACATACACAGAAAGAAAGAGGAAGCACTGCTCAGGAAAGGGTACAGTTAGAGAGAAGCACAGGATGAAGAGAACCCAAATTCCTGCAAAAAGACACAGATCATCCCAGGAGTGAATAAACTGGAGGTGAGCCAACAGGAAGGCTGTGGAAGATGCTCACAACCCACTCAGAGCAGGTGAGGCCTCAGGTGGCCCCCTTCCATCCTCATCATCCTTAAGAACATATTGGAGAAACATGTTTCAGGGATGTTATAGTTCATTTTTCCTTGGGTGAAAGGACAACTAGGTGACCTGTAAGGAGCCATCCAGCCCTGTTTTTTCCAGCTATAATTCTCAGCTATGTAAAAATCTGGCACAAGAAAAGGGGTCAGCATGTCCAGTATCACACCTGGGTTCTCATCTAGAATCAGGAGTATGGCATGTCCCGTGACATCCACAGCTTTGACACTGCTAGGAAAAACATCTATTTAAAAGGATACTGATTCTGTTTCCATTTAAAACAAATAGCAGTTGGTATCCTACACTCTTCTGTAAACAAGTAATTGTTTAAGTGGCTTCTTAAATAAAGGCATGAAAGTTTTCTTTGGCTGAAAGCTGTTAGATATTACAGTCAATTTACAATAAAAGCCATGAGTAGAAAGCAAGCTCTGTTGCACTGATTTCTAAGTACATAGCAAGGAGCATCTCCTACAACCAGGCTAAGAGTTTGCAGACTTGAGAACAAAGGTACACTACAGAAATATCCTGATGGATTTCCTATTCTGCTATATCCAGGTAAATAATCAGCAATTTCACTGACTTCAACAGAGGTTGAAGTTAACCTAACTAATCAATGTTAGGGCCTTATCTGTATTATATGGGAGTCCACTGGAGTAGTTTCCTTATTTTTGATCAGGGATCAAGCCTTCATACTCTTCCTGAGCCAGAATCTGGCCAGGAGAGTTAAACTCAGATTTTATAGTCAGGATGTTGGACATAGTACAGGTACTGCATGCTGGACATCTGGGATACAAGTCTCGTTCTCTTAACAGTGAAGAATTGACCTTTTACTGCCTCCCGTACAAAATACTGAATAATTTATTAAATTACTGTTATTAGGGCTGTCAGATAACAGTAAATGACTGAGAGGCTTTTTTTTTTTTTCACCTTTGCATCCTATTTCATTGCTGCCATGCGACACGTGCCCTTGCATACCAACTGCATGAGGAAATGCTGCATGGTGTAGCAGCAAAGAATTGTTGCTTTGTTTAAGGGACACAGCTCAGTGGGGGCACCAGGATTTTGTATACTAATTAATGACCTTCCATTGAGTCCTCAGCTTTACCTGATTGGCCTGGGGAGCTAGTAGATGGGGCAGTAAGTGTTCCTCTGCTTTATCTCAACAAAAACATAAATGGGTTTACCGGAAGGCTTAATTGAAGGGGTTGAGGACTTTTTCTCCTCCAAGACACCCATTTATCTCAGTCTTCTCAAGATGTAGTAATCTTAGAAATGAGTAGGTTTCTGATCCCAGTTGCACTGTTAATGGGAATGTATCTGCATCCCAAAAGCTGCCAGCTTCAATCAACAGGCTGGGACAAAGGGCACAAGACAAGCACCATGGCTAGACTACTACCAGTAGCCGAGACAGCTGGCTAAAGTTAGCCCACATCTGTTTGCCCTGCATGGCCATCAATCCTGAGGTTGTTTAGTAGACACATTTTCAGACAGACCAAAACAGTCACAGTTCACTCCAGCCCCTCCAGAAGGACTCTGGGAAATAAAAATTAAGCACCATACATCATCTTGTGGATTTTAAATTTGTATTACCTAGCTTTTGTAAGTAAACCAAGAACATCAGCCACTAAATTGTCATTCTGCATCAACTCCTGAGCAATCAGTGCTTTATAGATTGCCACTAAGTAGGTGACAGGATATGTTCATTGCGTTTGGTGGGAAATGACACTACATTTTCCACAGTGCTTGAATGTGATTTGTCCACAACACAAGTACACGGTGAACACTCCAATTGCCATTTCTCACTAATTATGTGGAAAAAATCCACCAGGGGTAAAAGAAACCCTTGCAATAGCTCCTTAGCTAACATGAAAAGGAAAAGGACATGAAAGTTAAATGTACATCTCTAGAAATAAATAGAATATTTTCTCCATCTATAAAAAACGCAGAACTATTACCAGCAAATTGGTTTTTGCCCTCGAGGGCTTTGAAGAAAGAAAAGGGAAGGTTAGATTCACGCAAAGTGCAGAGTACTGAGTCAGTGCACAGAGCATGACGAATTGTGCCCAAAGCATTGCTGCAGAGGCAAAGCTACTGGTATTTAAGGTTGATTGAACAGGACAACAAACAACAATATGTTCAGGTGCTCTGGTTCCTCCAACGGGGTGTGTGGGCGAAGGCTTTTGTGGGGTTGCATTCAGGAGATTACACCAGAGATGTCAAAACTTCTGGTTCAGAAAGGAGATTGAAAACCACATTAATTAAGGTTTTAGCTATGTTCTTAGCTTTGTGCTCATAATTTCAAGAACAAAATGTTCAGGCTGAAGTTTCACTCTCTTGCCTACTGTTTCTACAAATTAGGTCTGGGTATAACCACAAGTAATGACCACAGGAGCATTCAAAGGTGTTAAATGCAAGTAAACTTCAGTCCGGTCTCTGGAACTGACCCACCAGGAGAGGAGTTCAACTAATGGAAAAGCTACATTTCATAATGGGGAAAAAAAAAAAGGTGCTTATTCAGTTTTTAGGGCTCATCAATTTTCCATTTATTTTTCACAATCCTCTTAGCCAGAAAAAAAAACTAAAGACATAACAAATGATAGTCCAAATTTTCAAAATTTGACATCAGTGGGTCGTGCCTTGTCCACCAATACTGTAACCCCATCATACAGGGCCACCAAATTAGTCAGGCATGATCTGCCCTTAGTGAAGCTGTGTTGGCTGGCACCAATCGCCTTCTTGCTTTCCATGTGCCTTAGCAAGGTTTCCAGGAGAATCTGCTCCATGACCTTGTCAGGCACAGAGGTGAGACTGCCCAGTCTGTAGTTGGCCGGGTCCTCCTTGTTTCCCTTTTTAAAAATGGGGGTTATGTTTCCCCTTTTCCAGTCAGTGGGAACCTTACCAGACTGCCATGACTTCTCAGATATGACGGACAGCAGCTTGGCAACTTCATCCGCTAGTTCCCTCAGGACCCATGGATGCATCTTATCAGGTCCCATGGACTTGTGCATCTTCAGGTTCTTTAGATGGTCTTGAACCTGCTCTTCTCCTACAGTGGGCAGTTCTTCATTCTCCCAGTCCCTGCCTTTGCCTTCTGTGACTTGGACGATGTGGCTAGAGCACTTGCTAGTGAAGATTGAGGCAAAAGAGTTGTTGAGTACCGCAGCCTTCTCCATGTCCCAGGCAACCAGGTCTCCCGTTTCCTTGGAGAGGGCCTAGTCATCCTTTTATCCCGAAGGTACCAATTAGAAGCTTTTTTTGTTGCCCTTTACATCTCTGGCCAGATTTAATTCTATCAGGGCTTTGGCTTTCCTAACTTGATACCTCCAGGCTGCTCAGACAATCTCTCTGTATTCCTCCGAGGCTACCTGTCCTTCCTTCCACCCTCTATAGGCTTCTTTTTTATGTTTGAGTTGGTCCAGAAGCTCCTTGATCCATGCAGGATGTCTGGCACTTTCGCCTGACTTCCTCTTTGTTGGGATGCATTGCTCCTGAATATTAACCAGCTTTCTTGGGCCCCTCTTCCCTCCAGGGCTTTAACCCATGGTAGTTTACCCAGCACATCCCTGAAGAGGCCAAAGTCTGCTCTCCTGAAGTCCAGGGTAGTGAGCTTGCTGCATACCCTCCTTGTTACCCTAAGGATTTTGAACTCCACCATCTCATGGTCACTGCAGCCATGGCTGCCCTAGAGCTTCTTATTCCCCATCAGCCCCTCCTTGTTGATGAGAAAAAGGTCCAGCATAGCACCTCTCCTCATTGACTCCTCTGTTACTTGCAGGAGGAATTTATCATCCACACATTCCAGGTACCTCCTGGATTGCTTGTGCCCTGCTGTGTTGTCTCTCCAACAGATGTCAGGGTGGTTGAAATCCCCCATGATGACCAGGGCTTGTGACCATGAGGCTGCTCCTATCTGTCTATAGAGGGCATCATCCGCTGTGTCTTCCTGGTCAGGTGGTCTGTGGTAGATCCCCACTGTATTGTCCCCTGTCCCTGTCCTCCCTTTAATCCTGACTCATAAACTCTCAGTTGGCACCTCATCCATCCCCAGGCAGAGCTCCATTCACTTCAGCTGGTCATTGACACAAAGGGCAACACCCTCTCCTTGTCTCCCCTGCCTATCCTTCCTAAAGAGCCTGTATCCTTCCATTCCAGCACTCCAGTCATAGAAGCCATCCCACCATGTCACTGTGATGCCAATAAGATCATAGTCCTACAGATGTCCACATTTCTCTAACTCCTCTTGTTTATTCCCCATGCTATGTGTATTAGCATAAAGGCATTTAAGTTAGGCCTTCGATTAAGCTGACTTACTGGAGCGGCTGGAATTCCTTTGTGCTGCTCTTCAGGTGCTCTCCTGCTGACCTGCAATCTTTCTCCAGGCTCTGGGCATCAAACTGGTAGGAGTGGGATGGACTGAGGTTCCCCTCCTCCAGCAACTTTAGTTTAAAGCCCTCTTCACCAGCTTGGCAAGTCTATGGCTGAAGATGCTCTTCCCCTTCTCTGACCAATGGACCCCATCAGCCCCCAGTAGACCAGGTTTCTCAAAGCAAGTCCCATGGTCAAAGTAGCCAAACCTCTGACTGTGGCACCAGTCCTGTAACCATTTGTAGATTCGTGGGATTTGATTGGCCCTTTCAAACCTCTTCCGTTTGACTAGGAGGATTGATGAGAAAACTGCCTGCACTACAAAGTCCTTTACCACTGTTCCCAGGGCTCTGTAATTCTTCTTGATATTCTTCGGGCTGCTCCTGGCTGTGTCACTGGTCCCCATGTGAAACAACAGCAATGGATAACAGTTAGTGGCCTGTATGAGGCTTGGTAGTCTCTTGGTGACATCCCTAATACGAGCCTCCAGTAAGCAGCACACCTCTCTGGAGTGTCAGGTCAGCAAATGGGTGCCTCCATACCTCTCAGAAGAGAGCCGCCTACTACCATCACCTGTCACCTTTTCTTAGTTGCGCTGATTGTTATACGTGGAGCAGGTCGGGCTGCCTTCCTCAGCTCCAGTGTCTCTCCTGACGCAGTCATCAGCAAAGACATTTTTCTGAGCATCTTAATTATTCTCAGGAAAAAAATACCCCAATCCCGGACCAATTTTAAAAGTAAGGTGCGTACTTGCCACAGGCAATCTTGCTAGTGAGTCAGGAAGAAGGAGATAACACAAACACCTTGACGCACCTTAATGCCTCCTAGGATTTGCACAGAGCTACAAAACTGCTCAGAGTACCTCATTCTCAGCCCTGCTCCTCTGAGCCTGCTAAAATAGACTTTTCTGCCTGCTTTTGCCTTTCCCCTCTGCCCTCTGAACTTGCCTAAAGGCCTGGGAGTGGGCTCTCCACCCTCAGTTGCGGCTGAAGTCCCCCCTGTCAGCTGCCACGCTGTTCTCCTGGCTCCTGCCCATTCGCAACCCAAAGCCTGTGGCCAGCGGTTGGGTGAGGAGCTTGGCCTTTAGTGCAAATTAATCCCATTTCTAACTCTTGCCGCGGGGGAATAAAGTATGGAGACGTGGACAGGGAATGGGGAGGAAGGGCCAGAAAAGAAAATGAATCAGTATTTTAAAGAAAACAGCACCCATTGCGGGGGCAGAGGGCAAATCTGAGTCGCAACTTTTCAACAATTGAATCTGATAATTTTTGTGAACATCTTTCCCTCATCCCCATTCTCCCTCCCTTAATCTGCTGCCCTTCAAAATAGTCACTTGAAAAGGGCTACAAGCAGCTCATCCCTGCTGAGTATGAGGGATGGGCAATCTGCTGCGCAGAGACCAAGGAAGGCCCATGGGCAGAGCCTGCATGGTGTGCAGAAAGCTGGAGCTCAGGGCTGTGACATCTTGTAGGACAGGAGAGAGAAAGGCTTCAGATCCCTGTTCCTCCAGCCCACGCTTCACCCTGAGCCAAGATGCCTCAGATATCTGATTAGCGGCATCTTGCTCTGGCTCCCGCAATTCTCTGTTGGCACACTTGACCTTTAATTCAGAAAGGAAACATTCAGCTTGGCCTTCTACCATGGAAAGGATGCTGACACCTGCCACATACTTTCACTTGGAAGACAAAGTAATTCCTGGTCTCCTTAATACAGTAGATAGCTCACACGACCCATGGGACAAGCTAGATGGATATTTTGGGGATGGTGATTCCTAACTAAAAGCTCAGCTTGGAACGGCTTTCCATGTTTGTGAGTCTGCAGTTAGTTTGATATTTATTTAGCTGCTAGTGTGTGAGAGTTGCTTTGACACTAAACAAGCTTCAGCATGTTCAGGGCTTTTAAATATTCCTCTCTCAGACCACACTGCTCCCTTTGACCTTGAGGGAGCTGGAGTAGACCTGGCTATGGCACAAGCCCAGAACGTTCTCCAGCAGAGGACATCTTCTATCACCCACCACCTTGGGAGTAGCGGGGGTCCAGGAAGCTCATGCCAGAGTCACAAAGGGCCTTGAGGGGACATTGTCTGTGAACCAGGCACTGTACTGGGAGGGGAGCCAACACAGAGCAGGGCACAGTCATGAAGCAAAGACATTGCCACTTGGCACAATTAAGTCCTGTTGTTTTTAGGCTGATTGAGACCCAATGAGTTACGCTAATGAAGCCGCATGAGCTCCAGCGTGTGGCATATTACTGCTGGGTCTGTATCTACATGATCAGGGATAGCTTTCGGGCCAGGACGGATGGAGTGTTGTATTCTTCCAGTTGGGCTACATGTTAAAAGTCCTGCAGGAGAAACCAAAATGACTCCTTGGGTGCAAAAAGAGCTGCTTTTTGGACGGTAGCACACTGCCTGTTTTTTTTAAGAGGGCCTTATAAATGCTTTTCCTTATGTCCAACAGGGAAAAAAAAAAGAGAAACAACAAGAAGAAACAACAAGAGGCTTGCTCACTCCCAACAGCAATTTAAACATTCACATGCTTTGCAATATTGTAATGCATGTCCTTGATGGTGTGGTTCTTTTTCTCCTGTCATTTACTCTGGGGAAGCTGGTTTATATACATTTACTTCACCGTGCTTTTTGAGTGTCATCTATGCTGAGCATGCAATAATATTAAAGCAGGAAAAGAAATGGCAGAGGTTCATTAAATACAGTGCTCCAGTTTGATCCACAGCACTTAAGTAGTCCTGGTAGCCACATTTTCTCAGCATCTCACAGCCTTTTCTCAGTGTACTTATTCTCATCATAGCACTTTGGTAATACTTTGTAAACCCATAAGCCAGAGGAATAATTAAAATACAGATAATGAGACTCATTAGACTACCCATTACACCACAAGTAAATAATACAGCTCAGGGATTCTTATCTGACCAACTGGCAGAGCACAGCTCACATCCGTGCAGATACCCTCCATCCACTCAACCAGAGCAGCCTCATCCAAACTGCCTGCAGGGAGCAGTCCCAAGTCTGTGCTAAACCAGGCCTTGTCCTGCACAGCATCAACTGGCCCAGACCAAAATGACACAGGAAGCATGCTGTGAACTTGGCACAAGCCAAGGTGATGGTGGGACAGTCACCCTCAGCTGCTGTTTGGGACCACCCGCTTCCTGGCCGGGGCTGCGCATGGAGCCAGGCGCCCGCAGCTCTGCACCACGGCCCCTCAGAGTGGTCACCCACAGGCAGCAATGCCATGAAAACTGGCATGAGGACAGGGCCTGCAGACACTCCATCCAAAAGAAACACTCATCGGAGCTCCTGTGATCAATATCGTCTGGCAGGTTATAGCAACGGTTCTCTGCAACAAGTACGGGTGCAGAATTAACAGAAACATGACCCTAGCTGGTCTGGATGTTACTGCAACAAGCCTGTGATAATTTTGCTTTATTTTAATGCAAAACTCATTAGCAGTTGCATTTGAAATGAACAGGGCGCTTCCCATAACCGCTGGTGCGTAACCCCTGTGATGAGTCATTTTTCCCTTCAATGTTGATACCATCACTGAATGCTTTCTCTGCGCAGAAAAACAGATCAGCATTTCATAAAGCCTAGAACAAAATCACCAAGTAGAGGGCAAAAATAATGTTCTGTCAAAATCTTTCCTAGTGAAACCACATTAATCAAACAGAGAGCAAAATCTGGCGAGATAGATAAATTAATTTTTCAAGATATCTCTTAAGTATTGCACTTCCTGAGAATTAAAAGCAATAAATAGCATAAGCAACAGGTGCGGAACATCACACGGTATAGGTAATGAATGCCACCCTCCCGGATACTACGCGGATGTTGGGGTCCAGTGGAAAAAAAAATTAAATTTAAAAACATACCTCATTTGATCATTACTCACTGAATAAAACAAGGCATTCACAGATGAATGCATAGAAAGTATTCAGTTTTATATTTATATGTATACAAATATATATATAAAACCTCCCCCAAGCATTAGCTGGAGCTCTTAAAAATACATGAGCACACGTAAGGTATGTCTTCCAGCACCAGCTGGAGTTATTGTGGTTTACAATAACAGAATTTTTAAAAACTCCCAAAAGGCTCAGTTTTCGATGCATCCACAACAAAGCGGTGAAGGACGAGTGCCATCGGGCCAGGAATGAACAGTGAGAAGCTGCACCATGAAGCTGCTTTCTCAGCTGACCCAGGCATCTCCAAAGTAAAGACTTTGCAACTGTATCTGCTGTGTGTAAAATGCTATTTCACATGCAATGACCAGCGAAGTTGCCAACGGCACAGAAATAATTGAGCTTTTATCAGCTTTCTAGTCATGGTATCTCAGAGTCAGAAAGCCAGATCTGTGGGACCACAGGGAAAGAGAGGAGTCACTTAACACCGATATGCTATTGCTCCCAGATTCATTTTGACATCTTCATAACTATTATTTATAAAGCACCAGTAATCACTTATATTTTTCCCCCTTTTATAAGCATAAACATTCTGTCTTGGAAGCGATACACAACTAATATGTTCATATAAAATTTATACTCAATTGCTACTTTATGAAAGGTTACATACCAAGTTGTAAACTGTTCTCCAAAAGACCAGAGACAGCTTTACAGAGGTTCACTTGAGGGCTTCCCTGAAATCTTCCTTGAAGACTTCTAGAGAAAAATGGTGACATAAGGATGAGTTTGAACCCAAATCAGAATCCAGTTCAAGACAAGAAAATTTGAAGGTGAGACTCATCAAAGAACTGGATTCGGTGAGCAACCTTACAGCTTTGTAGCTGAACAAAAAAAGAATGAGCCTCACATATTTCTCTGTATTTGACCTTAAACAAAGCAATGACTTTCTCACATCTTCTGCCTTAGTGTAATATAGCTCTTTTCATTTTTATTTTTTAAAGTGCAGTCCCCATAGTACTAATACTCGTAGTGCTAATGAGTGATCTTAGGGTAGCTGGAAAAGTAGAGGCAAAAATACGTCAGAATTAGTGCTGATCCTGAAGAAGACCAATTCCCTCTCAGATTCCAGACAGTTTGGGGATCCAGTGGGCTGACAAACGTGTGTGAGCAGCCTGGCTGATGCCACGTGGCGGTGGCATGCAACAGAGCAGCAAGGAAACTCTCTGAGTCCCCAGAGCTTCCCCAAAGTCACGCCGTCAGGTTTCACAGCTCGCGCAAGGGACCACACCGGCACATTGAAACTGCCAGCGGTACTTAAGCAATCTAGTTTTAAACCAGCTCAGGCACACCACTGTTATGTAGAGTGAAGTCATGGTCTTAATCTGGTTAGCGGGAGATAAACTGGATGTCTTACAAATTTCTGCCCTACATGGATGAAAAGCGATTGACCTGAAGACTGCATTTTTACTTGATGTTGTTTTAAACTTCAGCCTTCTTCCAAATACATAACTGTCACCCATCCAGACAACAAATCACATTAAAGAAGGAAACATTCATCTACTCTCAAATAAAAATAGGTTAATCCTGGGGTGTGACATGATTTCAATCAAACTTAATTAATCCTCGAAATAAGGACTGACATTGGGAGAGTTGTTACGACATCTAAGGCAGGGACCTGGCATTTTCCTAATATAGAAGACTGCCGGCTGTGTAAAAATAGCAGATTAATCATACTGATTAAGCGTGATGCAAACACACACGCAGTAATACTCGCAGATGATCCTGAAAACGTATTAACAGAAAATGAGGCAAGAACAGCAAGTTTCATTCAGGCTTGCTGCGAGCTCTGTTCAGATAACAGGACACAAACTCAGCCTTATGCAAACCACTGCTGGAGGATCCTCCTGCAACCACAGCCTTCAGCAACACATTTGGAGAAGCACACAAAGAGGCCTGGTTCACGCAGCGATATGCCTAGAGCCAGTCCTGGTACATATTATGCTAATATTTTGGCAAGATGCTTATAAACTGTTATCAAGACAGCTAAGACAAGCCTAAGCTGCAAGATTCTAATGTTTGGTTAGCAATGCCTCTTGCAGAAAGAGTCAAGACTAAATTCATGGCCTGACTGATAATGAAGCAACTGTCTCTTACGTTAAAGTCTCACTGCTACCCATTAAAAAGCAGCAAATATGAGAACAGGTGATTCTCTTTTGAGTAAGATCTAGAGAAGGCAAAGACAGTAGCCTTGTGATTTCTTTTCAGCGCTCTCTCAGTTCCCTCTAACATGACATTAGATCGCCACAGGAACACGCAGCTCTGTCTCTAACAAGTTATAGCTCTAAGAAGCAGCCTGGGGATTGTTTTTTTTCCATGGTAGGGAACCATTCCTCTGCTCAACAGACAGGCACAGTTTGGTTCTTTGCTGACCAAAATCCCAGTGGAGGGAAACTACCCAAGGATACAAAGCGAACACAAACCTCATGCAGAACGCCTGGGTACCAGAACCCTGAACACACTCACTTACACAGGACTGTTAGCAGGGACAATACCCACAAATGGACACCAGCTAAAATCAAAGCTGTTTAATGTTGCCATCAAGCAATTCCTGCCATCCCCAACCACAAGGTTCCTACAGCACCATGTGCATCTGGGACACCAAGGAGCTCACTATTTCATAGAATCATAGAATCACTAGGGTTGGAAGGGACCTTTAAAGGTCATCTAGTCCAACCCCCCTGCCAGGAGCAGGGACATCTTCAATTAAATCAGGTTGCTCAGAGCCCCATCCAACCCGGCCTTGAATGTTTCCTGGAAATGGGAATTTCTCCTATCTAATCCAGGAAGAAAGTGGCTCTACATTCATCCCCTCAGCAAACACTAAGACAGATTTGCCTCCAGTAAGACAAATTCATCAAGGATTTTGCAATAGAGGCCTGTCCCAAATCAGCAAGGATTATCTTAAAAGCAGAAACACAAGTGCTCTGGCACCAAGGCAGATACACGTCCCAGATTCTTCTCACCTTTCTACCTCCTGCTAGGTTAGTAATTGTACTAATGTTGTTTCATTACCAACCTGTGTCTCTGCCTTGGACACAGTACAGATGTTTCTGGTATACAGTAGAACCTCCACCACTAGCTGCTGCGCTCTTTCATGTACAATCAGGAAGGAATTCATTGAACTCCATACCTCTTTGAAGCTGAGGCTACGCTTGTTAGCCAGACCGTGTTGTGGCATACATCTAAGGCGTATAGCTCTTGGGGCCGTTGGCGCAGCGAGGAACATGGACTCTCAGCACTTCCCAGAATAGTACTCTTAACAAGTGTTCATTTTCTTTTGAACAGTTGCCACAAGCAGTGAGGCAGACGAGCCTCCCCCATGCTGTGCATGTTTATGTATAGATGTAAATCTTTCTTACCTTTCATCTGTGACAGCTGAAAGATCACCAAACGTCCTCGTTTACTGAAAACCCACATGCTGCTGCTGACAGAGAAGCAGGTTTCCATCCAGCATTGTGTACTTTCCTCTGCACTAAATTCATTTTGGATTGTAATAAAAAATTTGCAGTATTCTTTTTACTTCAACCAGGGTGGCAATCACAATATATTGTAGTTAATGTGTTGTACAGACAGTGAAATGCAGGGATACTTCCAGGGACTTCAAAACAAACTTTAAAAGACTAATCATCCCTTTTTAGGGTAGATCTAGCATTAGGCAAGTATGTTTGGGTTAGGAAAGCATTTCTGAGCTGTCTTTTCACCTCTGCCTAAGATGGCACCCTTTCATAACGTATTTTGCATAAGTAATTTTGGCAAATTGCACACATAACAATCAAGTCAGTGAATTTTGCAACAGGACATATCAAAAAATCAAATCAGAAATCATTATGCCTCTTCAACATGGTAATCTTTTCACACTGTCACTTTCAAGTAGATGGTGAGATTTCACCCCACAACAGTGTGTCTAAACAATAACAAATCTTCTGCAAACAGAATCAACCCTACTTAGTGTCACTCTGCCTTAGGTTGAACAGTCTAAAATGTTCAAGCAAATTCAGACCAAGTACACATAGAACAAACACCAAGTAAAAGCAACAGTGGTAACTAAAATGAACCTGATATTTGACAAGAGGAAAAGAGAACAGTGTCAGGGCCTTTTCCACATCCTACCTCTCAAATGCTATGTCGTGAGCCATGGTTTCAGTTTGTTCATAACATTGCTTCTCATGGTGTTTCATGAGAAGCAACGTTATGCCTAGAGAGAGGTTGACCTTCAACACAGGTCACCTACAACATGTTTAACTCTAAATTTTGAAAAGTACTAGTGGCAGGATTAGTAATCACTATTAAGTATAACTTGGAAGAAGTCAAAATCAGGGAGATATTGACTATAAAATTGCTTGATGTTCATGAAAAGTGAGCTGTACAGTTTACTGTACGCATCCTTGTGTCAGTGCAGGCTGTGCCACAAGACCTGAAGAGCTCTCCCTCATCCCACTGTCCTCTGGGGAAAAGGTAGATGGGAAATAAATTTTCCCACCTGGAGAAAACTTTCAAGAACTGAAAAAAATCTCCACTCCAAATCAAGATAAGAAATGTTCATGTTAATTTAAAAAAAAAAAAACCCATGAAATTACTTGGATTTTAAAGGAGATTTCAATTCAGTTTTGATAATTTTGAGGTTTTCACCACATAGTTTCAGTAGAAAAGTCACTTTCAAATGAGAAAAATGGAATTGTCTACCTATAAATCTTGAAATTTCTCATTTCACATCTCCAAAACAACTGTTGTTCAGATCACATGCTTCTGACTATGGCATCCGTCTGTCTTCTGTTGTTCTATGTTAGGTGCTATGCAAGGGACAGACATCTTCTTTACTTTCTGTGTTTGTACAACACCTAGAACAAGTCCTCGATCTATTACTAATAAGCCTTTAAGTGTAAAGATAACACAAACAATAAATAATAACTGAATAACTGGAAGAAGCAGGTTATCCTTTATGTCAGCACGTCCTGAACAATGTAAAGCTTTATAAGTCTACTCACAGAGTAGACCCGAAAGACCACGGAGAAACTCAGAGGCAGTTCGTACATCACAATAAACTGATTCTGATTGGCCAGTAACTTAATTTTAGAACTGTATCAAATAGCAGTAACAATAGTAAGACAGCACTGCAGGAGAGATTTATTAATGAATAACAACATTAATTCAAAGCACTTTGCAATATACGGTACGCGTGGAAAAACTTTCATATTATTAGACAATATCATAAAGCAGAAGGTATCCGATCAAGTCTTCAATTTCAGAATCGCAAACCCAACCAATTCTCACAAGGTTTCTAACAAAAGCCTTCAGTCCACATGTCAGGTCACATGCCATAGCCAGGACTCACCCAGCATCTTGGCTCTGCATCAGAACAACTCACCAAAAAGCACACTCCAAGCCTCCAGTGGGCCCTGCCCTGAGGATCTGGAGGTGCAAGGACAATTTAGACCTGAAAATCTAATTTTATCTCTCTCTCCACAGAAAGGAGAATGTCCTCTCTCTCCTCTCAGATGATTTTGAACCTGGAACATCAAAGCAGCAGGAGCTAAATACAATGCTTCTAGATGAACAGTGGCAACAGCGTGCGAAGTAAAATTTCTATCTTTTATCTTGGTTTCTGTCTTTCAAACTGTGGTGATTTCTCTAAACCAATGATATTCATGTGAAACTCAGAATCCCAGGTTACACATGCGTTATGGTCATTATTAGTATCATAATGCTAGTAAAATCAAGGTCTGATCAAAGGGGTATGGATTTACCACCAATGCTATTTGCAAATACTCATGCATTCTCCCACAGTCCTAACATCGGTCTGGTTTTCTTTGTATTACCTTTGACCTGAGATATCTCTCTCCACTCAAAGTTTTTTCCGTTATTCTCACAAAACTGTTCTGAGTTTCTTATAGATTGACACATGAACAATTAGAAGATTCAGAAACAATTATCCTCCATCATAAAATGTACTATAGTAAAAAGGATTTTTTTAAGGAACTATTATAAATCTGTTATTATAAAGCTGTTTATAAAAATAGAACTGAAAAGAGTAATATTTCTGAACACTGAGCTACAATGAAGCCCATTTTTAGATCAACTTGCTTTTTAGATAGATGCAAAAAATCCTCTCAGTAGTCCTCCCCCACATTCATTCAAGAATGAAGGTAATACTGTCTTAAACTAGCAAGCGAGATAATAAAGTTTCTTAAGAGCACTTCTGGCATCTTATTTTTGCGAGCATCTTTTTAAAGCATTGTTGACATAAATCATCAAGAAACAGCCAGCCCTCTTTTGCTGACATGGTGCTTGATGATTTTGATACTCTCCTAGCAGGCCTTGTGGCTCACTGGTACCCAGCACTCAGCTTTACAGTAAGTATAGCCTGAAGCAAGCACTACACAGCTGCATGTACTGCTTTGGCTTCAACGGTGATGTAACGGAAGCGAGCTTTTCCTCTGATTAAGTTCCCCACTCACTGTCCTAAAAGATAAGCTTGGGTTCACGCAGTGTGCGTTTAATGCCATGCAGTCTCTCTTCCACCATGTATTTAGTTTCGAGTTCCTTATTATGAGAACTATGTGAACCAGCTGGAAGGAGTCCAAAGAGGAACAAAAAGGATGATTTGAGAATAAACAGTGTTTAAAGAAATAGTGGATTTGTTTAGGCTCTAGAAGATGAGAGACAACATGATAAATAAGGGTAAAGAGTACAGCAAAGAGGAAAGGAATAAATTGAAGTCCATACCCGTCCTATGGATGAGACAGAGTGAAATGGCTTTTGATATAGGTCAGACATTAGGGGTGCTCTTTCCATTTCAGATGACTCTCATCATCTATGATCTCATCATTTCATCATCTATGACGACTGAATCAAGATCTGGATTTTCGTTTCTTCTAGCAGAAACTTAGAAACCACAGTATTTGTAGATACATACCTGCAGACATGTACACTTCAAGAATTAATCCTATGACGACTACTTGGAAGATATTTCCCAGGGAAATTACTCCAACAGTACAGACCAGCCAGTGCTGGAGCATTTTGCCTACAGAGTATACGGTGTCTCCATTCTCAAGAAGAAGTAGGAGAAACACCTTCAGGACTAATTTCAGTGAAGATGACCCTGCTGTGGAGTATAAAGATGGGCCAAATGATGTCTCTTCTCAAACTACTTTCTGTGAATTCTATTATTCTGCTTATAAGGGCGTTTAAGGGTGGCCAGGAATAGGGGAAATAGTCCTCAAGAGGATCAAAGACTGGAGCAGATAAAAAAGTTATTGTATAAAGTCATTATTGCCTCCTGACTAAAATATAGACACTGGAAACTGTTCTGTTGATTCAAAAATTGGAAAAGAACTCAAAGTGAGACAAAATCTGAGAACATGGATGCTCAGTTCCAACTATCATAGTAATCCTATCTCAAATACAATGAATAAATAAATACTGAGACAATTTAATGGTTGTTTGTTTTCAGGGCTTTGTTCAGAAAAAGAGGGCAGAAAAAAAATACATACATGCAAAAAATAAAGAAAGTAGAGATTTTCATCTCCCAGGAGAGGAGGTATAAAGAACAGCAACCATTAGGAGAGAAGATATTACTGCTATCTCTTTAATGACATGCAAAACCACAAAGAAAATGGTAGCGTGTAGCTAGCAGCTTTTGGCCAAATTACACAGTTCCTGAAAAAAAAAGAATTCTCACTGCAACCAAAAGTCATTTTGTTCTTTTGTGGTAACTGTTGTGTTGACTTCAGAGCCATTATGAAGCAGAACTATATATGAAATACAACACACACCGCCCCTACCCCAGAAAAGAAAGCACAAGCATAGATTCTTTTTTTTTTTTTTGCGTCAGTAAGGTCAGACTTTATCAAAATGAAGGAAACAAAATGGTATCACTTCACCTTACAAAAGCACCAACTACCCACAGCACTGAGATATAAAACTTATAATAAAAAATACTGTCAGGTGAAACAGCAGAATATGACTACGAGCTGTATTGACTGCAGAAGGAGAGAAAAGATCTTGTTCCTTTGTAGTGCTCTGCCAATTTTTGCCAGCTGTGAAGAAAATCAAAGATCTAAGGTCAACATTTGATTATGTGAAAATTATCATCCAAGTGCTCTTTCATTTTAATTTTTAGCATTTAAAATACTTTAAACCAAAGGCAATTTCAGAGTGAAAATTCCTTCCTAATCAAGGAATCAAAAAACTCAACTAAGGATAGAAACACAAATTATTTTACTTAGTGAGAATTCTGTAAAATATATGCATCCAAAATTGCTCAATGTTTTAAGGTTTTGACTCAAAATCTGAAATGCAGTGGCAACTACTTTTGTTTGAATTTTCGTTGTTTCAAAATGCAAACACTCAATAGTAAATAAATGAGATGAAGCCATTTTACACTCCCATATCCTTCTCTCCCTTATTCATTAAACAGCAGCATGACTGTAGCAATAGATGAATATATGGGGTAATAAAGGCCTTCCCAAAAATTCTTTTTCTTATGCTAACATTAGGTTTCTCCACCATCTTCTCCCAGCGCTCTCCCCAGCCTAAGGGGGATCGTAGGTATGAAGGATCCTTCAGCACTAATCTTCTTCCTCTGGCTATACAGTGTCTCACAGTTCTCCAATAAGCTGCTGCTCAAGGTGACTCCTGTCCTTCCCGGTCTCCAGAAGCCAACGTGTACACATCCTGCTAAGTGAAAGCCTGTTTAATATTCCTGTCACTCGGACTTTTTCAAACATCAAACTCCTGCTTTCCTGCTGGGAAGAAGATTCCCATGCCAGTTTTCAATCATACCTCTGGATGTGTTGACATTCTCCTTCTTGCTGAGGCCCTGGAAATTTTGAGAACAGCAAGCGTGACCCCCGCCCTGACCCACTTCAGGGATCCCCCAAGTGATGTCTCCCAGCTGCAGAAAGTAGGTTTGCATCTGCTTGATTCACTCTCCGGCAAGCACAACAAGGGCATTTCTTCACTGCTTCCCCCACCCCCAGCATTACTGACCCATTTTGTGGCCTCAGAGTGCCTTAGGATTTTGCTTGGCTTTTTCATAATGAAGGAGGAGGTGATAACGGAGTCAGGCATCTGTCCACGTTTGTCTGTGTCCACGGATGTAGGAGGCAATTTTTTTTTTTACTTAAAAAAATAGCTCTGACTTATCAAAGGCGGATTTCTGCCTCCTGCTTATTCTTTTGATCACTTCCCAGGCTAAATGTCTCCCGCAGTGCTGCAAGGTTGCAGAAGCACAGTCCCAGACAAGCCAAAGGGTTTCGGAGCTTTCTCAGTGAGCAGGCTAATAAACAACAAAGTAAAATGCTCACACCGGGAAACACATCTCGGTCCAGCCCAGGATATCTCTCTGACAGCGGCCAGCTGAAGACGTCCTCTGCCAAATACAAGAACTAAAGAAATGTATAAAGGCTCCGGTGGGGCTGGAACTTGAGGCTTGGGGCTGTCTTAGGGACTTGTTGAAAATGAGATCTCTTCATCTTAGTTTTTAATGGCTCTGGATGGATTTTTATTCAATGAACATATCCGCTTGCTTTCTGAAAACACTGGTAGTTTCAGGGGATTTCTCATTTTATCTCTCTCTGAAACCTGACATCTAGCAATTTTACCTGGTGCTCCCTAACTCTTCTATTAAGAGAGACAGTTAGTCTATCCATGGGGCTTGTGCCATCCATGGTTTACCGGTCCCTCTCGTACTCTCTCTTGGCTGTGTCCTTTTCAGGCTAAAGAGTATCTATGCAGGCACACACGGAGAGGCTGTCCCACATCCCTGGTCATCCCTATCACTCTTTTCTAGTTCTACTGCATCTCTTCTGAGACATGAAGGCAAGAGCTGCTTGCAGCATTCAAAAACTGGAGCACCATAAACTTGTACAGTGGCATAATGATGCTTTCTGTTTTCTATTCTTTCCTTAATACCTATTTCTTTCAGCCATGGCTGGACACTGACACTTTCATTATAACTCAAATGTCCTTTGCCTCACATGAGGTCAACGGTTCTTCATTGCTGGATTTTAATTTTTATGACCCTGAGAAACCAAATATTACAAAAAAAAAATTTGCTACTTTATTCCCTGTCTCTTCTTACACATCACCTATGACTATGTTGATCAGCACAGGTGCATGGGCAATACATGTTTTGTGTAGAAAAGCACACTATTAATCTTTAACAAGAAATCAGTACAGGAGGAAAATCCTCATTCTCTGGAAGGATGACTAAACAATTTGCCAAAGTTGTCCTTAAAGGGAAAAAAGGTAGGTTTAAACTCCTGATGGACATTGCCTGTAAAAGCTCTGTGAGTAATATATTCAGCATTAGTAATTACTGCAATAGCTTTTATAATTCTATGAAGTTATTTTTGTTCTATTTCTTTATTCTCACAGATATGCTGATTTAAGGCTGTAACAGCAAAAGTTTGTAGAAAGAACTAATATCTAATTAAACTACATAACATTGTCAGGAAAATGGGAAACTTATCAGGCATGCTGTCTGTTGATTAGATCTGCCAAGTAAACAAATGACAGTTGTTCTTGGTAGAGGCTATTTATGTATAAGTGAATGTTAAACTACATTTTTTTTTAAATATGCAAGACTTTGCAAAAACAAATCATGCCTAGAAAATAAGTAACATAGTACACTTCACATTAAAAACTTCTATGGGGTCCTAGCAGTGAAGATTGGAGAATATAGGATTGTGTGTATGAGGTAATCTGGGATACAATAACATTTAATGAACTAATTTTATCTAGCATATGTCTAAAGACTCTCAGATTTATATTAACATCATGTAAGGTTTATGTGGAACATGTTTGAATAGACTGACAACAGTCATCTAAATAATTTTTATTGCATGTTTGACTCACATGAAATTATCATCGTTAACTCAGCAGCTCACTGTAGTATAACTCATCAGTTTGTGGGCTGCCAGGAAAATGAGAAAGGCTTTGGTCTTCTACTACAGTCAGAGAAAAATGGGAGAAAACATTTTTTCTCCTCCAAAGAACACAAGAATGATAGGGGATTCTACTTCAAAAGAAAACACAATGTACAATGGGACTGGAAAAAGGAATGATGATTAATGAGAAGCCTCAGATTATATGTAATCACAGAAAAATTGGTCTGGAATGGACCTTGATTAGTCACCTAGTCCATCCTCCAATTCCAATGCCAGATCAAGAGTACTTACTATTTGTCCAGTACGTACTTAAAGACATCCAGTAATGGAGACACCATTACACCCTCTGTAATATAAAGCTGCCTCACTAATGTTACCACTAAAAAAGCTTTTCCTCCTTGATGCAATTTAAGACCATTACATCTTACCCTACCTACCAAGAACATACTCCCTTTCTCTTTGCAATGGCCTTTTAAGTATATGAAGACTGTTAGCATGTCTTTCTTCCGCCTTCTTTTCTTTAGCCTGAACAACTCCAGCTCCTTTAGTCTTCCCATCTTCTGCTCATTCCTGTTGCCACTTCCCCTGTCTGCTGTTGATTCACATACTTCTTGAGCTACAGCGCACAAAACTAGCCCTTCCACTGGTGTCCCGCCAACACTGCACAGAGCCCACCGACTGCTTCCCACGCCTACATCTTCCTGGGATGTTTACTGGTTTTGCCATGAAAACACATTGCTGACTCATACTCAGCTTGTGACTTACAGCAGACTCCAGATTCATTTCTAGAAGATCACTTTTTCATCAGTTGTTCTTTTTCCTGAATTTGTGCAATTTTTTATACCTGCCTAGGTTTAGCAGCTTGCTTTTGTCCCCACCAAGCTGCGTCTTATGTTTTCCAGATCAGTTTTGTATTTGTAAGCATCCTAATCCCCTCCTCCAAAACGCCTGCAATTCCTCCCAGAACTGAATAGAACTGGATTTAGATTCTAGAGGATCCTACTTGGTAGACCCATTTTGACACCAGCTGTTGATACCTACTCTGTAGGGATGGGTATCTACCTAGTGAGGCCCCAGCTCCATAGTACCTCTACACAGATGATGTTTCCTCAGCTTTTTATCAGAATACCAAGGTACAGTACCAAACAACGTAACATTACATTTTTGCATGACTCAGTTGCTGTGGTAACATAAATTAACCAAATGTACATTGTCACAGTAGCTTTTTCATATAAAGTATGTAGGCTTTTCTATGCAAGTAATGGCAGAAGCAGCACAAGATTCTGAAATGAAAAAGTTACTGGACAAAATGTGGTGGCTGAAAAGGGAAAATAATGCCAAGAGAAGGCTAAGGAATGAGCTGACAAATCATCTAGACATTTCAAGGATGCCAGTTTGGAATCAGGGATCATAACTGTGGTTAATTGAAGAAAGAAAAGGATGAGGGTCTACCAGCAAAAGGTACTCAAAAGACTGAAGCAGAAAGCCAGCAAGAAGTAAACGTGATGTTTGGGATCTTCAAGTCAAGCAGCAGTTACTTAAGAAGACAAAACCAACAGATGCTAACAGTGGTGACATTCTGCTGAAATCAGTTATCTGCTCTGGCACATCTGATAACGTCAAGAACAAGCTGGATCAAGAGAGTTTTGGGCACAGGTTACCTGAGAAGAGGGCTGTTGGGAATGGAGGAACGAAACACAGGTTTCCCAGGCCGAGAGGGTGAGGAGTAGGTTCAATTACACAGGCTGGCCAGCTCGTTGGACAACTGCAGGAATAGAAGAGGCATTCTCTGTGTCACAGGCAGAAAATATTCAAGTCATGGAAAACAGCTGGAGCTTGTAAGGGGACAGCAGAAATGGCAGATTAAATGCAGATCATAATAGAAAAGGTAAATAAATTCTGAAAATATGAATGTGAGGGTTTTTAATAAAAAAAAATAGAGGTAACTGTGATGCAAAGCTGCTAAAGCAAGTCTAACTTGACAGAGATTCATAAAGATGACAGAAGAGAAATCGGAGTTCACATGTATAGGAGACCAGTTCCATAGAAAAAGTATTTTTTAATAAACTTCTGCTATTCTGTATCGTTACGTTGTAGTTACGCAAATACAGATTCTGGAAATGAAGGAGTTTCTGGTTTTCGAATGAGGCACCGGTCCTGTTTTCCCTCTTCTTGCTTTTAAGTACTGATTAATCCCACAAGTGTGTTCTCATTTATTAACAACTTTTTCCTCCATTTGCTGACCAGGAAAGTGTTGTGCAATGTGTGAAAGTCCCAGAGAAGCCACGGAAATCCTGCATTTCAGCAAAATCTGAAGAACAGTTATGTGGGAAAGACACTGGACATACAATGGGGAACTAAACTCAGAGGAAGAGAGTGATGTAGGAAATTCTGGAGGCGTATGAATTCCCAGCCCCTGACCGTCCTACCCAGAGAAAATCTTTTAACACTTACAACTCCCACTTCCAAGGTACTGCTGCTGTACTGGGGTTTGTGGTCACGGGACAGAAAAATCCTGGATTCTGACTCCCACACATCTGTTTTAACTGGGAAGTAACTTACTTCCTAAGGCAATAGGGAAGAAATGAGGTTTTGCCAATGAGCAACGCAGTGACATCAAGCAGCTCACTTCATTTTGAGTAAACCTCACATTTGGGCAGACTTAACTCGTGCTTATAACGAGTACATTCTAATCAATGACAAATGTTTACAGAATTGCAATCTCTTCTAAACAGGAGATGATGTCAAAAAGATCCTTTAGACAAACTCACCAGGAACTACACCATACCAAGGGGAAAAAAAAAGTTAATGCGTAACTCTCTTGTGACTTTAAGTAGTTTCGAAATCAATTCCACTCCATATTATTCTGTTCTCTCTTATTCTGATAATTGAGAATCATTTTCTCCAGCACTGCAATGCTTTCAACTGACTCATAAGCTCCTCAATCACTGGGAGAGGCTTCCATAATAAGCAGCAAAGCAAAGTAGCACTGCAAGTGTCTAATTCTTTAGGCTTGCTTTCACCAAGTTCCTCCATTAAATTAATAGTCATAGGTGCATTTGGACACCACTTTGACTCTGAAACAGCATCAGCATGTCTGCGACTGAGGGAACAATAATTTTATTTTTTTTAGTAGAAGTCTCAAAGTCCTTCTGCATAGATAAATAAGTAAACAGAGGAGAGAGCCAGCCTCTTGCACCATGAGCTGAGCCCTCCAAACTCATGCTTAAGTGAGATACACTAAGAAATTCAACAGACCTAGTACTGAATAGACAAAATCATGCCATTGCTCTTACAAGCTAAGTCAGCTCTAAGCAGGAGGGTTTATTGAAATATACATAGGAAAGCAAGGTAGGTCTGTTCCTCAACAATCTTTTGTCCAGAAAAATCTAGAACATTTTATTGGAAAAACAAAACCTGCAGAGCGCCCTTTCAGACTCATATTTATGTGTAGGATTTGTGTAGATTAGATGCAAAATTTAAAAAATTCAGCCCATTTTCTGCTGTGTACCGGAAGAGTTCTTCATAAACTTCAATAGTAAACTAGGAGTGAGTAATTATTATACACAAACACTTCCAGTCTGTGGGTAGGAATAGCTGTATGTGGCATCTTGTGTACGATACGCTCAGTCAGCTCGCAGGCCGTAATCACACCACCCGAGTTTCATTCATCTCTTCTAGGCGGCCTCCTGGCACTCAGCCGCTTCGCAGGAGCACAGAAGGCAGGGTGGGATGGCGAGAGGTAGATTACTTCATCTGCATAAAAGTAACTGTGGGGTGGGAGGAAACATGTCATAATTAGAACATGGGACGGAAATCAATCTACCAACTCCGCCGCAGCCAGAGTTTGTGCTCTCCGACCTCCCTTTCTCCACCTGCAAAGACAGGGACAGGGAGGTATGGGGAGACTCCAACAGTAAAACCTCCATGAGCACCCGGGGATCTCGGAGGGCAGCGGGACCTTTGCTGGGCCGGGAGGACCCGCCGCCACCGCCGCCCGGACCGCCTCAACGCGGTGCCTCCCCTCTAGCCCCAGCCGGTAACGTCTTGGTCTTTCGCGAGGGTCTGTGACTACGGCGGTCTTGGCCTCCCTTGGCGGACGGGAGACCACGGCGCGGCGGGTGACCCGTGGCCTTCGGCCGCCCATCACCCAAGGCCGCTGCCAAGGTCGGCTCGGGTCCTGACCAGGCGGCGGCGAAGGCTGGGGCGGGCGAGTCCCCTCTCAGCTGCCGCCCGCCCGCTCGGCCCGGCCCGGCCCGGCCCGGCCTCCCAGCGGCGCGGCGGGAGGCGGGGACGGGGCGGCGGCCCGGCGGGCCTGGCTGGCCGGGGGCACGGCCCTGCGGAGCGCCTCTCGCAGCGCCGCGGGAATGAAGGGCAAGCAGCGGGAGGCGGTGGGCGAGGTGAAGGCGACCTTGCCGCCGCTCCTCCCGCCCGCGGCGGCGGGGCGAACCGCCCTCCCCACGGCGTGCGGCTGCCGGCAGGTTGCAGGTGGGTGGCTGCGAGGGGCCCGGCCCCGGGCGGGGTGGGGTGCACGGCGGCCAGGGCAGTGCCATACCGTGCCGTGCCGTGGCCGGCGGCGGTGGCGGCGGCGATTTCCCCGCTCCACGTTCCCGCCCCGGCGCCGCCCATTGCCGGGGCCGAGCCGGCGCGTGTGTCAACACGGGGCCGCCGCGCCGGCCCTGCCCCCGGCGCCTCCCCGAGGTCGCCCGGCGGAGATCGCCCGGGCGGCGGAGGCCGCGGCGCGGCGGGGGAGCAGGAGGAGCCGCCGCCGCTCGGTGCTTCCCCGGGAGGTAGGAGACAGACCCCGACGCGCCGCCCCGGGGGGCCGGCGCCGGCCGCCCCGCGCCTCGGCAGGCCCCGCGGCCGGCCCCTCGGCGGGCCCCGTTCCCTGCGGAAAGTTTTCCTCGACCTCGCCGCCGCCGACCCCGGCGGGAGCCGCGGGCCCAAGGCAGCGAGAGCGGCCGTGCCCCCCCGCGGCGCCGGCTGGGTCCCGGGGGCCGGTCCCGCGGCTGTCCCGGTCCCGCGGCTGTCCCGGAGCAGCAGCCCTCCCGGGGGACGAGAACCCGGGAGTCTGAGAAGGAATTTAAAAGTTGTTTCAGGTACTCTACCTACCCCGCCGTTCCCCTGCTTCAGACTTTTGGGGGTTTTGGAGTTTTCTTAATAATTCTGTGCAAACAGTGGAGATTTATTCTCTGCACTTCGGGTGAGAGAACCAACTGCATAAGTTGGCTTGTTCTGTTTCACCAAACCGTAATAGGTAGAAACCTCTAAAAGCATTGGCTGCACCGTTCTCAGTTTCAGCTGTTTAAGTTGCAAGTGCTCTTGAAAATTAATTTTCATTCACCTGTGTGTTTTGGACCTAATTCCGCAGGCATGTCTGAGTAACGCCGGGCATGTACGGTTGTATTTGTGGAGCGGTGACGTTATTTTACAAATGTCCCCGGGGGAGGAAGCTCTGCTGTGCTGTGTTTGTACAGCACCTTCTGCAGCCGGTCCTGGTCCTGCCTGGCACGCCTGTGCCTGGCTCTGCTTTGGTGCCTTTGACAGGGCCGGATAGCCCTTATGCGATGGTGTTGCTGAAAGTTGGATTAAGTAAACCCATCCCCCTGAACGGACGGCCACGCTTTTTTAACAGCAGATGTATTGAACTGTCTTGTTTACTGTGTCTTGTCCTCTTGGTCTGCGTTCGCAAAGCAGAGACATAATTCATAATTGCGGCTTTTAGGGTTATGCAATTAGCAACATACTTAAGAGAGCAGTAGCATAGTCTTTTGATCTGGAAAGAAAATAAACCATTCAAATGTGTCTGAGTTTTTGAAGTGGCAGAGTACTTCCTCTTCCACTGCCTCCTTACTGCTTAGCATGTACCCATATAGAACCCAGTGAGTTCATTATAATGCTGCTTCTAGTACTGTGTTAGATAAATCTTAACCAACTAAATTTTCTTCTGGTGATGCTCCAGGGTGAGATTACGCTTCAGCAGAGTGTACTGTAGAGAATGGATCAAAATTCAAGCATGTTGTCATTTTAAAAAGAATTTGTTATGTTAGTATAAAACACATTTGAAACTGTTTTAGGGAAATTAGGAAAGGTTTTTGTGTTTTCTCTCCCTCCTCCCTTCTTTTTTGTTAACTAGACCAATTAGTCCTGAGAATTCAAAAACTTTGGATTTTTTTTTCTTTTTCCTAATGGAGTTGAACCAATTCCAGGTATTTAATCTCTCCACAAACCTTGCAGTATTTATGGTTTTAGTCCAACACAGTTATTACACCTTTATTACTACACTAGACTTCCATAGGGCAGCAGTCATTCAGTGCTCTTATAATTGCCATTACCATTTGTGATCCTTTCAGAAGACAGTTATTTTGTATGAGATCCTGTTAGATAGAGCTCCACTAACAATATTTTTAGTCATCTGCAGATCAAAACACGCTTTAAAACATGTTGTCTTACAATGTAAATGCAAAGAGAAGTGGAGTTTATTGAAGGTATGCAATTTAAAAACAAACCCTATACACTCAACCTGACAGAGCATGAAGGGATTATCCAGACTTGACTCATCTGTGTAGATTGTGCATTTCAGGCCGACTGCTGAGCTGAGCAATAGTCTGCTGGAGTGATTTCACTGCCTGCTTCTCTGGGTTGTGCCAGCCTTTCAAAAAATTATTGGTGTTCCAGAGCTGTTTTTTTTTTTTTTTTTGAAGAAAACTAGACTTGCAGTTGATGAGACTCAAAAACATTGGAGATTCAGTTCAATATTTGATGAAACTGCTTACTGTTCAATTTTATATAGGTAAATCAAAAACCTTATGAGATTTTCTTCTGTGAGATCTTATGCATCTTATGCAGTTGAAAATACTCTTTAAATGAGCTGGAAAAAGGCAATTCAAAGTCAGCTTGAAGTGAAATGAGGAACTTGCTTGGCTCGGGTCAGTTTTTGTTGTACTCGGAAATGGCTATGTCTGAGCAACTCCGTGTTTGGTAGAAAGGAGATGTGTGATTTAATTTGACTTCTTTCATTACAGAAGTCATAAAATCTTGGTTGGTATTTTCTGCATCAGATCCATACCTTCTGGCTTGAACCAGTACTTTAGGAAAAAAAAAAAAAGAGGAGATCTGCCCTTGAACACTTAAAGTCTGTGTAGTTTTTTTGCTGGTTGCTCTTTATTTTTTTAATTAAAACAGAGCCTAATCTGAACTTGCTAGCCTCAGCTTCCAGTCATGGATCTCTTCATAGTCTGTATTTTAAATAATTCTTAAAAACTGAAGTGCTTGAAAGAGAGTGACAGTAGTAAGATTGGGGGGAGGGAGTTATAGTAACTAAGAAGAAGGTTAAAAAACGTGTGATGTGTAAGGTTATGGCTTGAAACTCCTCTTTTTCCTGTTCTGTAAGTATTATTCTGCTGATTTTGCTGTGTGGTGAAGCACTGTCCCACGTTTAGCTAGGAAGTGGCGGATAGGATTTTTTTAAGTTATTCAAGACAGATTTCATCGCTCACTCATTTCCGTCGTGTTTGTTGCCATGGCAGCTAGCCAGTGGCCTTATTAGTGATTAAGGTGGTTACACTTTGGTTTTGTGTCTTGTGGTACTGGAAACTCTGTCTGAGGTACTGTAAGAAACAGATGTTGTACGAAGACTGTGGTGAGTTGTCTTTGTGAAGAGACTGAAATGTTTCTGTCCTCGGACTGAAATTATTATACAGTGATGCTTTCTATCTCTTATTATGTATAGTTATGTTTAAAATGCCTCCTGTCTTCAAGCTTGCTAAATATTTACAATAAATGTACTACTTCTACCATATGTTTGAAGCAAGAAACCCATTAATTGAGCAAGCCTGTATTTTTACGCTTGAAAGAGTTGACACGTACTTTATTTTAGTAACTAAATTGTATGTAAAGGGTAGAATATAACAGAGGCAGAGGTGAGGTAGCGTAACAAGAAGCAGAGTCATTTTTTGTACCTCCTGATCTCAAACTGTAGTCATTTCCAGTTAGCACATAGATAGAAAATCAATTGTAATCTGCTCATAATTGCCTTCCTGGTAGAGTTATGAGGCATTTCTTTCCCCCAATCTTTTTTTTTTTTAATCTTTCTTTATTTTTTTTTTTCCCAAGAAAAATACTGTTTTTTTTTCTCTCTCCATATTTTTTTTTGTCTTCATATCTTATGGAATAAGCAGCTCTCCAGAGTTTGAGGAGAAAAATACTGTACAGATGTTCTTCACTGTAAATCTGTGCTTCTTTAAATGTTTTTGTGTAACAGCTGGAGGCTCTGTCAAAAAGTATGTTCCTTACTGTGTTATTTACTGATGAGCAGAAATTGAGGAAGATTTTCGTAACCTTTGGGCTTTCTGCTCAGGTGAACTAGGCATTTCTCTTTTATGTATCAGGATTTATTACGTCAGGGCAGATCACATTTCTTTTTTAAAAGGCTGAGCTTGCACTACCAAAAATTCAAATTGTATTTTGCTTAGTATGAAGTGCTGGGCTTGATACTTGCCACTGACTTTCCCATTCTGCAAGGATATTGTATTGCCCAGTTAAGGAATTATTTTAGCTTTTCGACAAACTCAAGCTCCATTCATTCTTGAATCATAGCTACAGAATGAGATTGTTTTGAAAGAGTACTTTAATTTTCAGACTTGTACTTCTGCTGTCCCGACTGGAAAGGTCCAGACAGGACCTTTTCAAAGTTTGCCCTGGGGAGTAACGAAGCTCACCCTCTGCAACTGCGAGATTCGTCATTCCTGCAGGCTCACCTTACAGCAGACGGCAGACTACTTCTCCTAACTGCCTCGGCATTTTAAGGTTGTATTTGCTTGATTTATGATACCAGTGTAACACTTCAAAATTTGACGTACGTCATCTTCCTCCCTGGGAGGGGAGATGTTTGTTTATATATACATATATGTGTACATGTATATATACAGAATAAAACGCTAGACCATCCTAGGGTCTGCCATTCTTTAAGTGTAGAAAGCTCCTGTGTGCTCACAAATACAGCTCCCAGTACCTCTGTTTTAGACCAAAGTGATTTGGTTCTGTGTTCTTCCAGGATAAATATATGATTTATGTAAAACTTCTGCAAGATTATGCAAAGAATTTAAAAGGTATTCTGTGTCAAAGTTATAGTTCTCTTGAGGGCGGATAGTGAGGAAACTAAAGCTATGGTCAGGAGGAGGGATTTTACTTAATAGGAAGTTGATATTTTGAGAAAAGAGTAGGGAGAGAAGAGGGAGAGACAAAGCAAGACATTCAGTGGTTGGGAGTGCAGGAGAGTTTAATGGATGTTAATAATCCTCCCAATGGAAGGAATACAGTAATTTCTTTTGGTATGAAAGGAATGTCTTGGGAGGTGATTGAGAGTTGCAGAGGAGTGCCAGAGATTGGGGAAGTCAGTGAAGCTGGAGGTGTTCAGCAGTAACTGTGACACAGGTTATGGCAAATACCTGAAAAGTGGTCTGCTTGCTATGTGTAGGTAAAGCTCAGAGGCTAGGAAGAGCCTTAAATCCTTGAGTCCTTTACTAATTGACAAAAACTGTCATCATAATTGCTAAATGACCATTTGTGTGAGCCATCCTCCCTTATGAGCTGTAAAAATTAGTGTGTTAAGTTGTGAAATCAATGAATCAGTCCCATCAAACTTTGAAGTTTTGCGATGATCAGAAAATTTCTGCTGTGCTGTGACTTAAACCTTTTATCGTAGGGCTAATTAAATTTGGTGGTTTGGCAGAGATTGGCTGGAAAAGGAACAGATTTCCTTTAGCAGAAGCTACTTTCTTAGTCTCCTTTTGTTCTGCAAATTGTTTACGTAAGTAGCTGCTGGTATTTATAAATCCTCATCTCTGTGCTTTCCTAGTCACAATTATAGTTGGTGCCCTGACTCTCGACAGGTCTCTTCAGTTCTTCGTCATCTGTAAAGCTGGTGTTTGAATCACAGAGTTATCTAATCTTTCTAATCAATGCATGGCCTTATCCTTGATGAGAGACGTTTCTCTTGCAAAGATTACCATCCACGCTTTCATGGAGATCTCCACTTTATGTAAGTGAAGGGTCTGAGAGCCTCATAGTTTGCAGCAACGTGCCCGGAGGCCTTTCTACCTTAAAACATTCAACTGATTTGAAAACCTCAGATGATTTCTCCCTCAGCAATAATTCCAATACATACTGTTTGTAATGCCAGATACACCTCTGGAAATGGTTTGTTCTGGCTAGGGAAGGGCTATGATGTACAAGAGCCCAGGGCTGTGCACCTGGGTTCACGAGTCTCTGTAGCAGCTGCTTCTGGGATTGCTGCTGCCATTCTTGCTGGGTTGCCAACTGGGCTTTTGCCGCTCTTGCTGAGCTGTGAGTTGAACTCATTAGTGTTTCTGGAACTGTCACTGTTGGGATTACAGTCTGCGTTTCTTGAAGTTGTTGTTGAGCTACAGCCCATGCTTATGGCTGAAAGGTTAAAATCAGCAATTTCTGCTTCGCCAGCCACTTGTTCGCTTGTCTGTTAGTAGCTTTTTATTGTAGCCATTGTGTGGAAGAAAATAACATCTGGTATCATGCATACATTCATGAGACTTTCATCTGGTTCCAGCGAAACACTGTATGGCTCATAACTGTGTTGAGATGGTGCCCACTGGCTGGAGTTTGACCTTATTGGTAAGACTCACTCAAAGTTTCGACTTTCTTTCTTGTGAGCTCTCTACCTTCTTCTTTGAATTGCCCATCGCTTATAAGTGAAAGTTTATAAACCACCCTTGCTTGATAAATGAGGAGAAAGTAAAGTACAGATCTGTACAGAGATTTAGCATGTGTTCGCATTGTGGAATTATGCAGCCAGTATTTTTCAAGACTCAACAGTAATTACTCTTTGCCACTATGTCTCTCCATAAGGTTTTGTTCAGTATTTGGTGGTCTTCCATCTGATTTGTTCCATGAAACTGGCAGCTCCAAAGTTTTGTGAGGCTGTGGTAGCAGTCTGTAGTTCACAGGGGACACCTTGCTGAATTTCAGACGTTAGTATTTTTCAAATTAGCTACCTTTTGATGTATACTGCTGTTGTGAGAGAGACCTCAGATAAACAAATTAATTAGGGTGAAAAAAAGCATCACCATCTTAAGGCTGATCTTTCTTTCTGTGCACAGTTTGAATTGTTCGTCTGGAGCTTGGACACACTCATTGGTTTGTGTGCCTGTGGGAGCTCTAAAGAGAAAACATTTGTAGCGGACAGACTGAAAACAGATGCCTCCAGTGGGCATTGTAAATAGAGTTTAGTTTGTCTGCTGACATGGAATGCTGTAGTGGAAAGTAAAGCCTCATCCCTTGATAAGTGCAAGATGATGTTGCAGAAATAGGTAATGAGGCCAAATAGGCTGTATTAGCAAGAGTGTAGCTAGCAGATGAAGCGGAGTGATCGCTTGCCTCTTTTTGGCACCGACGAGATTGCATTTAGAGCACTGTGTCCAGTTTTGGTCTCTGAAGGGCAGGAGAAGACACTGACTTACTGGAGCAAGTCCAGTGGACGGCTGCAGGGTGAGGGGGCTGAAGTACATCATGCACAAGGAGAGACTGGGAGAGATTAATTTATTCAGCCTTCTAAGAGAGGACTAAGGAGGATCTCATTGCTATCTTCTGCTGCGTAATGTGAGGGTGTGGAGAAGACAAAGTACTCTATTTGGAGGCATGCAGCAAAAGGACAAGAGACAGCAGTTGCAGGTTACAGTGAAGAAATTCTGTCTGGAGGTGGAGAAAAATGTCACCGTGACATAAACACTGGGATGGGTGCCTGGGGAGGTCGTGGAATCTCCAGCCTTGGAGACGCTCAGAAGTTGACTTGGAAAAGGCATTGAGCAACCTACTGTGGTTGACCCTGCATTGAGCGTTTGTTGGGGTAGCTGACCTCCAGAGATCCCTTCCAAACTAAATTATTTAGTTCTAAATGTTAATAGTATCAGCAGTTCTGAATGAAGTCTTCCTATTTGCATCTGTCATTGCCAGATCTAATTTCGTGATGAGGTGGGAGTCTGAAAAGCAAAATGTGAGCTCTAGAGGTCAAAAAGGTCTCAAAATATTAACCTTAGTGAAGGAATCTGTGAAGGTATCCACAGGACTAAAATATATTTGACTTTCCAACTTAAAAAAAAAAAAAAGGAGAAGAAAAAAAATTTATAAAGTGGAGACTAAATATAAGGAAATCTGGTCTGCAATATTAATTTCTACTTTAAAAGTTGCAAACTCTGAGCTCAGAATGAAAAGACTGAGACTCTGAAGTCCTACAAAAAATATGTGAAATCACTAACAGATGGTTTGTCTCTTTTTGATGTATTAGGTTATTAAACAAAAGTGGGCAAACTGCTTTATTAACATATGAAATACCAGGATTTCAAAGCCTGGTGTATGTAGTTCAGTGTGGGGACTTCCTGGTGGTCTCTCCTGAGTTCTGGCATACACTAACTCTGAAGAAAAGCCATACCTAAATGACACGTAGTCAGATAGACTTCTGTGTAGCTATTTTCTTTCTGTTTATTTTTTTAACTTGGATATGCAGCTGCAGTAACCCACTTTCTGTGAGATCTGGCTATTGTTGCTACTTGTCAGGTCTATTAAAAGCTTCCCAAGAAAGTAAGAAATAATTATATACTAAGTGTGTCTCGACAAATCACGTGATCATCTCTGTCTTCCCTGATTCTTAACTTGCTAAATCTGGGTAAAAAAATTGGACCTTAACGTATTTTCTGGCTCTTTCATCGCAGTATAGAGTAAATGGCAAGGCTGAAAGTATTGCAGAAAATCCGCTGCTGGCAGCTCTCTCGCAGGAGGCTCTGGTCCAAAATGACAACTGCAGCCGTGTGGTACAGGCACAGGAATTGTCTCTCAAATAAGCCTAACCCTGTGAAGCCATTTAGGGCGACGCAGAGTCCAACCACCACCTTGAACTCCGTCCAGGAACCCTGGAGATTACAGGCTCTGTTGCCAGTAGCATGACCTGAAACACAACCTGGCCATGTCACTCGACAGTTTGAGAGGCCTATTTTCCTCTGACGAGCCTTTCAAACTCTTAATAATACTCTGTGGCACAGATAAAAGATGTTAGGTTGACTAGCTAAGTCTCTTAAATTTGTATTTAAATGAAGAGAATACTTTTTTTTTCCACATAACCATGTTAGTTTTGTTAGAGGATTTTCTTCTGATAGAACAAATTTGAATAAAAGTACTTTGCTAAGCATGACGCCGTACACTTTGTACAGTTGTAGGCATTGTCTGGCCGCCCAATATTGTCACAGTGAAAGTTAATTAGACAGTTCAAATTTTCGTGCTCTGAAAGCATCCAGACAGCGTGACTCATTCTGGAAGTGGGAAAAGATCACATCGAACGTGTATTGCTGGAAACTTTTTTTTTTTTCCCCCTAGAGTGCTTTCTATCTCAGTGTCTCAGTTTTAATTCATCAATAATAAAATTAAGAAATAAATGAAACAAAATGCTTTCCAGTGATAATCTTGAAAGAAACACTGTTCCCCCAGTTGTTGCAGAAGTCGACAGTGTGTTCCAGACTGCCCTGGTGTCGATGAGAGCAGTTGCTCGACAGCCATCGTAGTATACGGCAGGGGTTTTCAACATTTTCTGGCTTGCAAACCCCTGAAAACTTTCTGATAGAGCTTGAAGGCCCAGTATCCAAGTGGCTGAACTGCAGGTTGGATTTTCTTGGGTTTCTTTGGCAATGTGTGTAAAAATAGGATATACCTGTTAGTGCCTGTAGACTTGAATTTGAAAACCAGTGGCAGAAGTTTTTTCTTAATTTTTTTTAAGGATTTTTAATCTGGGAAATTTTCTTAATAGCTTAAGATGTTTTAGGCTCTTGTATCCCCCAAAAAAGGGCAGAAACAAATAGAAGATACTGTATTAAATGCAGTTTTAAAGTAAGCTGAAAAGACTGTTAGACCTACCTCTTGGTGCTAGTGGCAGCTCTTGTATTTTTCCCTTTTATTTGCATTTTGAAATAAAATAAGGTTTTTTTTTCAGGCAGGAAACAGTAACTGAGGCCTTGGTCCTAAAGGAAGACTAACAGAATGGAGTGGGTCATACTTGTGGCGGTATCAGAGCAGGAGTGAAAGGATCTACCCCTACAAACACAGGCATAGTGGCAAAATTGAACATTCACTGGCCAAACTGTGGAAATGGTCACATTGCTTACATGCCTAGTAAAGGAAAACAGTTCCCTGACACATTTGGTGGAGTGCTCTTGGGTGTCTGTTCCCCAAAAAACTGAAGAATTTCTGGCCACATGACTTACATCCCTTGGAAACAAGACTTCTGTGACCATGCCATCATGTGTGCACGCCCTGGTGTACTTGTGCAGGTGTGGTCATAGTAACTTGTATGTCTGTGCCAGGTGATGTGGACCTGTTGGAGCGGGTCCAGAGGAGGGCCACAAAAATTATCATAGGGCTGGAGCACCTCTCCTATGAGGACAGGCTGAGAGAGTTGGGGCTGTCCAGCCTGGAGCAGGGAAGGCTCCAGGGAGACCTTATTACGGTCTTCCAATATCTAAAGGGGGCCTACAGAAAAGACGGGGAGAAATCCTTTAGCAGGACCTGTTGCCATGGGATGAGGGGTAATGGTTCTAAAACAGAAGGAAGCAGATTCAGACTGGACATCAGGAATTTTTTTTTTTCTGATTAGGGTGCTGAAACACTGGAACAGGTTGCCCAGAGAGATGGTAGATGCCCAATCCCTGGAAACATTCAAGATTTTAACCACACTTGAGTTGGAGCATCCACTTAAAGATGGGAAAATCCTTGAACCAACAATGTGTACTTGTGGCAAGAGAAGGCCAGTGATGACCTGGGCTGTGTTAGGAGGAGTGCTGCAGCAGGTCAAGGGAGGGGATCCTTCCCCTCTGCTCAGCACTGGTGAGACCACACCTGGAGTGCTGTGTCCAGTTCTGGGCTCCCTAGTACAAGAGACACATGGGCATACTGGAGAGAGACTAACAAAGGGCCGTGAACTGAAGCATCTCTCCTGTGAGGAAAGGCTGGGAGAGCTGGGACTGTTCAGCCTGGAGAAGAGAAGACCAATGCATATAAACACCTGAAGTGAGGGGGCATCACCGCAAAGGCCCTGGCTCCATCCTCTGCCTCACTTTGAAATCAAGAAACACTTTTTTTACAGTGAAGGTGATGGAGCACTGGCACAGGTTGCCCAGGGAAGTTGTGGAGTCTCCATCCTTGGTGATAGTCAAAAGCCATCTGGACAAGGTCCTGGGCAACTGGTTCTGGTGGCCCTGCTTGCGCAGGGGAGTTGGACCAGATGACCTCCAGAGGTCCCTGCCAACCTCAGTGATTCTGTGGTACTGTGGAAGGAGCATTGTTTAGGGATCTGTGCCCACAATGGTTATCTGAAGTTACAGTGCTGAGGCAACTACTTTTCAATGGGTTTTTATTTTGTCACGTGATCAAAACTATTCCCTTTCAAAATGAAAGTCTTTGCTTCAGAAAGCTTATCTCATTTCAGGAGCTACTTCTTAGCCTGGTACTAACAAGTGATTCCCGTGTTTTGTTGTTGGGGAATGCTGCTTTATGCTTTCTGCACAGTTGGCTGGTGTGGCTCAAGCCTGTTGGGCTCCTTACATAGGCAAACTGTGCAGTTAGGCGCAGCTGCAGGTGGGCACCATGTCATCTCATGACGAACAGCTTGTGGTCACGGCCTTTGTGTACCCACAGACAGGGAAAGACTGGATCTATTTATGCTCGTGGTCAGCAAAAAAAGTAATCACTGCTTGTGATAAAACATAGAGTTTCCTCTTCTCGTCAAAACATATTAAAGGATGTCATGATAAATGTTGCAACAGTTTACTCAAGTCTTGCATGCAGTCAATACTGATGATCTAATGAGTTATAGTAGAAACTGTAGACCTTCTAATCTTCTTTTAAGATGATGTCCTGTTGGAAAATGCATCTCTGCTTTTTTTTTTTTAATTTTAAGGATAGCTACAGATAACTGTGTCTTCTTTTAAAGAGTGAAAGAAGTCTTTACTGCTTTATTTTAATGCATTTCAAAGTGCATGCTTTTCTACAGAGAAATTACACTGCATTTGAAAATGCAGTTGACCCTTTTAAAATTATTTTTTTAAAAGTCTGTTTATTCTCTAGGCAAAGCATTACATAGCATTACATCTCTATCATAGTATAAGTTGTTTTTATGAAATCTAGGCACTTTTTACTCATCATTTAATTCTCTCCTCTGCCTAGCTGTAGGGCACTGGTGGTTTTTTGTTTGTTTTCATGACTGTGTGTAGAACAGTCTAGAGCACCACTTACCATTCTTCAAAACGAAGTAAACTTCTTTCAAAGTGTTACATTTAAGATGGACATCCCTTAACATACTGATTGGAAAAGAAGAATTTGTCTTGTATTGCCACCTCATAATTTTGAGAATAAGCGTCTCCCTTGCAGCTCCCAAGTCCAACAGGATGTTTTGTAATACACAGCAGTGAGTTTTGTCTGTAGCATAGAACCTTCATATCTGTTTCATAAATGTAGTGGTATGTGATTGATTGAACTTGTACAGTGTATTCTTGCAAATGCATAATTTATTACTGGAGGCTTAGCATAAAGCTGTACCATAAAAGATAATGAAATACTTTAATAGGACAAGTTGTCTTTCTAATTACTGCAGTAATACCACTTGAGTTACAGAATGACTGTTTTGTATGCTTGCATAAAATAATTTATTTTAAAATAAGGCTTTGTTTTCAACATGTTTGAAACAACAAGAGTTGGCTGGAACTAGCAGCTTTTTTTTTTTTAAGAGTGTTTTTTTTCCCCTTCTAGTAGTACTTCCCTAATATCTTCAGCCTACGCTGTCTGAGTTTCCCAGCTGCTCGAGCTCTCACTCCTTTGGTCTTTCTGATCCTCCCATGCGTGCTTTTCATACCAAACTGGGCAGTGGGAGGGAGGGGATGCTCTCCTTCCCACCCCTCACCCAACTGAGAGGTTCACCCTGGTCCATGTCTCTGTGCAGCATCCCATCACCTGGCTGTGTGCCGTTTGGAAAATCTCTTTCCACCGTGGAGTCCCTGAGCCCATTACCTCCAACCAGTTCAGGATTTTGTGGTGGCCTGCTGTTTAATCGAGTGTCATTAGGGACCTGATGAGCACTATACTCAATGTTTGATCTCTAGGAGCCACAAAATTTGTTTTTTATAGCTTACTGACCTTGCAAGACCAGAAATTTGAAGAGCTGTTATGTTTACTGTATTTTGGTGACTGACTTTAACTTACTCACTCTTTGTATTTTAGATATGGTAATAGGAGATTGCTGAACTAGTCAGGTTGTTGGATTTGGAGGTTTTAACACAAGAAGTAGAACTAACTTTGTCCATTTGCACTGTGTACCTTGTAATGGTGCTGTTATAGCCTCTCACAGATGTGATGGGAAAGCCACGGTATTTCTTACCCAGGTTTCTTTGTTGAGCTCATCATTCCCAGAAGGAAGCCTCGTGTACTGGTTAAACCCTAGTAAGAATGCTTTTCTGTCATCACAAGCGTGATTTTGAATAGGGCGGTCTGACACCTTGTAAACATTGGACAGCCCAACTTCTTTTAGGGAAGAGCTGAGAAGATGCTTTCAGAACAGGCAGCTGGTTTAAGTAGCTGACATTGTGCACAAGGTAGAATTAGAAAAGGTCGTCTTAATCCGTACAACTACAGCTTGCTAGAATATCTTCTATAAATTAAACAATATAATGTAAGTCTTCAGATGGTGTCTGTTCCGACTTTAGTCGTAGTCAGTGCTGCAGCATGGCATTATCATGAACATTAATCTGCAACTGAAGTTCAGACGTGGTTCCCTGAAGACATGGAGAGCTGGGAGGAGGGAGCGTGAGTTATTGTTGCTGTAGAAGGCATTGAGGGGGCAGGTGTTTACAAGTAAACTTCTTAAAACCTTATTTTTGAGGCAGATGTTTAAGCCAGATGATACAGTTGCCCTAGTTGTGCTTGTAGAGCCCTAGGTACACCACTTCTGTGCTACAGAGTTCTGTATGTTACAGATGTACATAAAGGGTATCACACGAGTCCTCTGCAAACCAAGCATTTCTGGTATTGCAAAAGAAGTGTCTGGCTCTAATCAGGGAGATTTCAACTAGTGACTAGCCAAGTGATCCTGCTTGCATTTAAGGGCAGTTCTTGGACATAGGTGAACTGGACTGGCTTCCTATTTTGGCTACAGAAGTTTTAATATGCTTAACATTATCCAATACCAGCAACTGAGGTAGTCTAAATACCACAGCAGGGACTGATTAGCTTTTTCAGATCACTGCTTTTATTCGCTGTTTGCAAGGAGGCTTAATCCAGTGCTGGAGACCAGGCGTCCCACTGTGCTCGTGGGTAGCTTGCTCTCACTCTTTGTGTTCACAGTGGCAGAAATTAGTGAGGAGTCTCCTCCTGCAGCCAACATAAGAGCTCCAAAATAGTGGTGTTAGTCGTTGTTCTTCAGAGTGTTTAATGGGCAGTGCAGAGAAACTGTAGTTGGGGTTTCTGCTTTGCAGCGTAGTATCTGGGCACATGACAAATGCATCAGTGTAATAGGGTGATGGTATGTGATTTCATTTACTATATTGAATCACTTTAATATCCTCATAAAGCTTGGGAAATTACTCAAAACAATTCTAACAAACCTTTTTTCCTTCTTTTTGTCCTTTAAATCACAGTAGATGTTTCCCAGCAGATTGCCTGTCCTCCCAAGCAGAGGATGACAGCTGCCTCTGCGGTTCTCAGTATTGCTTTTAGTCATATAATTATGATGAAGTTCAGCAAATAAGCTTTTCTAGTAGTCATTCAGATGAACATTTGCAAATGTAGAATCCACTCCTCCTCTGCATTGAGCTTTCTTCACTGAAGTTGCCAGCAGTGGCAACTTTTTATTTGAAAGTCCACATTGCTCCACTTTTTTTTGGGGGTTTTTTTTTGGTTTTTTTTTTTTTTTTAAATCAAGCATGTAAACCTTTCTACTGTTACATCTCTAAATGTGTGTGTTGCAGTGAGGGTAGGTATGGACTGGAGTTTGTGTTTCCATGTGGCTGACTTCAGTAAAAATAAGAACAATAAAAACTTGACTTTTGTTCAAATATTTCATCATTGCAAAGAGACAGGAAGATGTTGGCATCTAGAACAGGTCTGTGAAATAAGAAGTTCACAACTATGAATGACTCCAGAACAAAAGAGTGGTTCACAGTTCCTTTCTGTCAAGTGCCCTAACGTTTCATTGCCACTGCTTAAAAATATCCGTTATTCCACATATTGATATTACATGGTTTTAGTTTAATCAGTTTCGCCTTACGTTGAAATTACCCACAAGTACTCTCTTAGAGTTGTGTGTAAATGCAAGTTTATTACATTTATTGGCTGATGTACAAAAGTGTCAGGAAATTCAGAAAGTGGTTTCTGAATACATTTCAGTGTTTAGTCTGAGCCCCTTTCATACCTCCTTGCACTTTACACCAATATGATTAATTTTGCTAACAAGAAAAGGAGACGACAATAGCTACTGATAGATTAATATTTTTTCTTATAAAGAACTTTTTGTTCCCATAATAGAAGGGATTATATTCCTTAAGACCGATATATTTTAATAAAACTCACAACTTTTACTACTTAAAAATAATTCCTTTCTTTGTTTCATGAATTAGAAACAATGAGGAGAAGCTGAAGTCTGCCCAAGCCAGGTGTTTCTTGTTGGCAGCCTGCTCCCTAATGACTCTGGCTCTCATACAGCAGCTGCCTGCTAGTCTCTTTTGTATGGCCTATTGTTGCTGCACACCCCTTGTTAATACACATGCTGCCCGGGGCAGACCCTGAGAATGACATCAACTTGCTTATCTTAGAAACCTCCCAACCTGATGCAGAGTGGGGAGGTTGCCTTGCATCTGCCCGGCCAACTAATTGTGAGCTCTGCGAGTCGTGATTGGCTCTGCGGCTGCTCAGTAATAGGTTAAGCAAAGACATCGCGGGTCCATCTGTTCGTCCATTCATTGTTCTGCTTGCTTGCCTGAAGTCTGCAGCTGAAATCGTGTTAAGGAGTTGCTTCTGGAACAGCTACAAGAAACCAATGTCTGTGTGTTTTCCAGCGAACGTAAGTACATGGGCTTCTCTCTGCAGAAACGGGACGTTTCACCTTTCTGGTGTTCCAGCATATTGGCTTGCGTTTGGACAACGTAGCTTGCATGTGTGTCAGTTGAGATTTGCACACTTTGGGTGTCTCTTGGAAAAAGAGGGAAAGAAAAACAGTTATGTCTGAAGATTAAGTATATTAAAAAGCGATTATCTCACTCAGTATGTTCTATTAAAGAACTTTCAAAAGCATCGGTAATGGTGTATTTCCAAGATTTGAAAATGGTAGGCAGTAGTCACCAAAAGAACAAATTCTTCTCCAGCTCTCTGGGGGAAAGGGAAGGTTTCAACTTTAAGTTATAGGTATTTACCTATTTATTTTTAGCAGTTTACATAGTTTATCTGTTACCTATTTCTTGCAAATAAGCAAGAAAATACAAGCATTAAATGCTTTAATTTGTGACAGGTAGAAAAAGCTTTAAGGGAAAAAAGATCAAACAACTTTGCATTATAGTATACAATGGGTGAAATTTCCTGTCTTTGTGAAAATAGGAGGAGCTCCGTTGTGGGCTATCTGAAGATAGTGTAGTCTGAGATAGAGCATTAGGATGCTCTCAGGTGGGAACATGTTCCAGTCAAAGGTTTTGTGCTTTGAAAGCTGTTCATACCTGTGTCAGATCTAGCCTGGCTATTTTTATAAAGTTTCTAATCTGTTTTGTTTTATGTTTTGAGTTCAGATGTTAGGCTGAAGAACAGACACTGTGTACTCCATGAGCCTGTGTTCCAAGGATCCTGTAAAGAAAAAAAAACCAAAACAAAGACCTTCATATATCAGTTGGGAGGGAAAGAGAGCATATAAAAGGGTTAAAAAGAGGTTTGCATTTCTACCACATGCCCTATTGTGTGAACATATGCATGAGTCTATTGAAAGTTTTCAGAAGATGGGCAGGCCACCAGTTGCTGGTCTCCTGCAGTTCCAGTAGACATCTGTTGCCCCAGAGCATTAACCAATCTGTTCAATGGGACATCCTTCCTTTGTTGGACAGAATGATGCAGACAACAGCACTCACTGAAGTACAATGGTAATTAAATACATGGAAACTACAACAGTAGGTATTTATTACATATTCATTATTTTATTTGCATTGTTGTAGTATCTTTATCATTTGGATAACTGATACATTCATTTTTTATCTTTTCTGATCAGCTCTGCACTTCTGTTTGTCACAAGTAATGACAGTGTTTCAACAAACTGTGATTTCAGTATTTTCCATTTTGTGTTCAGAAGGCTTAGAAAAAGTCTGCCTGTGAGAAAACGTGCTGAACTATTTCACTGTAGAAAGTATCTTCAGAAACTTTTGACTGTCTTTTGAGAATACACCATTTCTGTTATAGTGTGCCACGTGACACACTATTTTCCTCCCTGCTGTTTTCCTGTATGAACTAAATTTGCATTAAACTGCTTATGCTCAATTGTAAGTGGAAAATATTCTGAGTATGCATTAAAAGATGAGATGATCTACTTACATCCCTTTGAGAAATATTTCTAGTTTCTCTGAATTAATGAGATGATCAGTGGAAAATAGTGTTGACTTCTAAGAAATGGGAAAAGGACACGGTTCTAGAATGTGGTAGCACAGTGCTCATCCGGAGTATTACAATTGTACTTGATAAATGTCTTTGACACAGTAATACAGTATTTTAGGCCTTTAACAGTGAACCTAGTGTGAGATACTGTAGTTTTAAATAGGCTATAGTTTAAAATTTGTGTTGTCATATGAATGTCTAAATTGGGAGTTACCCGTTTTATTAACTTTTTAATAAATCAAAATTCTGTTACTCAGCTGTGGTGAGCATAACCAAAAGTTGAAGACTTTCTTGACAAGATTTTTTTGACTGATTTTTGTTTGTTTATTTGTCTCTCAGTTGAGTCAGTATTTGTAGCAGATATTTTTCTTCGCTATGTTACATCAGTAAGCATACTTTAAAACCATATGTGCATAATCAGAGTTCCTTGTAAATAAAAAATGCACGGAGTTCTTCTTACTTACCTGATATTACTTCTTGGGTAAATGTGACCTTTTCTGATTTTCATGAGCTTCATTGTCCTATATATGGGTACACTAATGTTTATTTGGAATACACATTCATTCAAATAGACTGGCTGGCATATTTCTCTTCACTAACCAGATTAAGATAAAATAATTAATTCCAGCAGCATTCAACAGTGACATCTGATTTTCATGGTTGTGATCAATGAATCTCATAAAAGACATCATGTTGGGACCTCTAAAGTCTAGCGTTTCTAAAAGATGCTCCTGACCACAAATGCATGTGCAGTGTTCACAGACATTGTAAAAATTTGTCTGAAAATAAAGAGTTGGCATGGAAGATTTAGGCCATAAGCCAGGAATAGAGTACTGCTTGTGCAAAACTATTTCAGATATCTTTAGCTTTGGATTTACATCATTTGGATTTACATCACTTGTAAAGCAGTAGTATGGTGACTATACACTTTCTGTGTCAGTTCTTAAAGCTGCTGCTTGTACTCCTTTCTTCTTTCGTTGCTGAAAAACAGTAGAGTTCTGTACAAAAGAAGCAATTCTATATTGTAGCAAATGGAGATTGACAGAAGACTTAAAGCAGACAAATGCGAGGCTGATTATGTATACGTTCCCAACAATGAACAAAGCTGAGTTTACGGTCATTTTTCATAAGCAGTTGATGTGCAAATCATCTAAAGTATGTTTCATATAATGCCTGATCTTCAGACACATTCGTATGCTAGTGACCTCTTTGAGTCCCACTGGAGGGTGTTATAATTGCAGTTGCTGTAAAGCACTTAAACTTCAATGGAGAAGTGATTGGAGAATGACTTAAGTATTATTTTAACTAACACTAAAAAAAAAAAATCACCACCTCTTTCTGATCTATGCTCTTCAAGCTTTGTTTATTCCGTGCTGTTAATATGCAACCTCCTCCTCCTCCCCCCTTCCAAAAAACCCCTCCTTCTACTTCTAGTTCAATACTAAAATGACATTTCACAGTACATGGATTTAGGCAGTGACCCATTATCTCCCTGTATTCTGTGGCAGCGGTACATGAGCCAGCTCAACTTTTCAGTCCAGCTTAAAAGTGTTGCCCATTAACTAGACTTCCTCGAGTCAGAGCAGATTGTGGGGTTGGTGGAACAATGATGTCGGGGCTTCCAGATCGGTTTGGCAGCTGCATTGTTCTCCGAGGGGAAGCCAGACGCACTTAAGTCCAGCTCTCTTTCATAGGCTTTTGTTCATACCAAATTATTCTTTCGCTGTGCTAGTATTCATGATGGTATGTTAAAGGAGTGCATCCTAGCAACTAAAGGCTGGTTGCTAAGCAGCCTCGCCTCCAATAGGGGTTTCTTGTTTGAGATTTTTTAATTTTTGTGTGTATGTCTGTCAGTTCTGTGAAGGCCACAGTGTTGTTTTTTCAACTGTATCCTTTTATTGGGATATTGTTGCATTTTGTTACTAGCGCTCTCCCATCGAGTGCATCACGTTAGTTAATAAATCACTGTGTAAAAAAAAGTTAATTTCCTAAATTCTCATTGTGTTTAATCAGTGGTGTTACTTGAAATCCCGAAGCTTTGGGTGAAGAGAAAGTAATATTTCTTGATACGCTGCCTGAGAGAGCATTACAGCACTACTACCTTCTGACAAGATCAGATCTAAGCAAAACTATGGAGTATTTTCTTTGCTGTTGGTCTTGCTTGGATTAAGGTGCTGGAGATGAAAACACTGATAATAGGTTTGTTTGTGTGTTTGTTTTAACTAGAAATGCTTAGCTTAAGTAAGTTTTTGTGCCTCATAACCAACAAGCTCCAAGACAGTGGTGATCTCTTGGCACCCAGCACCTATAGAGTCTGCTTTTACCGAACCATAGATTGGGATTTTTGCTTGATTCTCTGTAGTCCTAAACTTGGATGAATTTACCTTGTGTGTGCTCTCAGATCTATATCCCAAAAAGAGGAAAGTACAACACATTTTTCAAATACTAGGTCATTGTTAAAAGCTAACCTGTAAGTGGATGGGAGAGTTAATGTGCTTCTGACAGAGACACGTGTGATCTGTGTTACTATAGATCAAGAGATTCTGTTTGCCATAACGGTTTTTCTTGGTGTAACCTCCTTCATGAAATTTATGTCTGTACTGTATCTGTTAATTTCAAGTGAAGTTCTTTGCTTCTATATCTTGCTTTTCTATTCTGCCTTGAAAGACAGAAGTGTGAAAGAACTCTTTGTTTCATAGTCTTCCTTTAATGTAAATTCTTCTTTTTCATGGTAACCTTGCAGTACAATTAGTCCATATGGTCCATTTTTATCTATGAGAAAGAATTTCTCTTTTACTTTATTGAAGCAGTTAGCAAAGATTCCTGTTTGAAAGAACAAAGTAAGAGAAAGAGGTAGCAATCTGCCTTTAAATGCAGGTTGTGGAAGTAATCCTGGTGATGAAGTGGGCAGCTAACTTCTGTATAACTGCAGTTATGCAAAATTCTTCCAGATAGTCTGATGTGGCAAGTGTATGAAGTCCAGAAAACTGCAACTTTTCTTCTTCTGTTCTTCCTGCAAGACTTCTATCTATATATTTAGTATTGGTTTAGCAAAAGGCTTGCACAAGTCTAGTCCAAGAGTTGAAAACAGCTTTTCATTTTGTTGCCTTGATGAATGGTCAGTTGCAGTCAGTGCAAGGACTTCCATTGGCTTTATTGGCCGTTAGCTCAATCCATGTCTCTAAATGCTGTATGTGTTAGTAATGCAGCACTCTGTTGAGAGCAATTAGTCTTTCTTGATTTAATTTTCACTTTATAAGGGAATTCAGAAATAGTTTGAGTGTATTCAGTTAACTGGTATTGTCTTTTAGGGCCAATAAGTTTTTATTTAATTGTGTTTTCTGTTACTAATTCATTTGTGGTTTATGCAGTCATATTTGCCTAGTAAGTAAAATAATCTAGTACTATGCTAATTTCTTTCTATTCAACAAAAAGTTGAAGGTATTTAGTTTAAAAATATTTTCTAGCACTTGTATTTTATAGCTGCATTTTTGTTGTTGTTACAATGCTACCTTAAACTAGAAGAAATATCTCCTTTAAATCATTACAAGAGTTCTTTCTCTGAGTTACAGTAAATAAACTTGGAGTGTTTGGTTTCCTATTCTTTCATAAACCCCTTTCTAGAAATGTTTAAGTAAAAGCATTTGATACACTCAGAAAACAGATGATTGGTTGTTTATCTACTTAGCTGTGGAAGTTCTTAGAAAAAGTTTTTCCAAAAGAAAAGTTTTCCACTTTTTAAAAATAAAAAAAAGTTGTATTTCTCTGCTGAGAAAAAATGTGGTTCTGAGAAACCAGCAAGAAAATACAAACCAAGTAAGATATGTAACCAGTTGCAACATTTTTGTTCTCTCTAGGAATACGGAACACTTTATATTCAGGAATACAAGAAAAACAGCAAAGTGGAGTCAAGTACATGCAGCAGCTTCATGGGCTTGAAGGATCATCTGGGGCATGACCTAGGCCACCTTTATGTGGGGAGCACTGGCACACAAATAAATGCAATTGTACCTTGGTCAATGGCGGAGAAGCCAACGATGGATAAGGTTAATTCTAGGAAAGAAGACGTAGACAAGGAGACATTTGAAGAGACTTCTGGAAGCTCCAGCTGTGACTCTGAAGAAAGCACAAATTCTGATAATGATTCAGAGAGACTGAATAATTCTGCATCAGAATCACATTTATTGCCTAAGACTCACCGACAGCTGTGCCGATCTCCTTGCTTAGAGCCTCATATACTAAAAAGAAATGAGATCTTGCAAGACTTTAGCATAGAAGAGGCTCAGATAGTACCTAAGGAAGTAAAAAAGCCCCCTGATGTGGTGAAAGAATATCAAACCAAACTGGAGTTTGCACTTAAGTTGGGTTACTCTGAAGAGCAGGTTCAGCTTGTACTAAATAAACTTGGTACTGATGCTTTAATAAATGATATTTTGGGAGAACTTGTCAAACTTGGGAATAAAACTGAGACTGATCAGACTGTAACTAATGCTAACACTAGTGTAATGCGTGAAGCGTCTTCCACAGAGTCTCAGCGGTCGGATTCTCCACTGCAGGAGGATGTGACAGAGGACGGTGACAACCTGAGGCCGATAGTTATTGATGGCAGCAATGTTGCAATGAGGTATGTGACCATGAAGCTTTTATATTTAAATGGAAACAGAATTACCTTATCCTGTTCAAGCACTGATTTTCAGTATAATTGCCCAAAACTGTACACATGTTCCCTTGCAAGTGTCTTTGTCAACCACATAGTTATGCCAATCAGACGTAGAGTTCAGTGGTTTGTACTCATTGATAGAACAACAATAGGTTAATGCAAATCTCCCTGTCTAAGCAGCTATCAAATCTCTCCTTCCCGCTGCCAGTCTGGTACTTACTTAATTTTTGGTATACTTAATAAACCCTGTAGTAGGCACCATTGCTATGGACAGCTCTGTATCCAGTTACATACAGGAGGTTAAAGCAAATGTAAGAGTCCTTAAGATTACGAAAATAGTGATTTAGAAGTAAGCAGCTTAATTGTATGATAACTGGTCTGTCTGTAAAATTTCAGTCCTGGTTGTCAGGTTTGGAGTTAGGTTTTATTGCCATCAGTGCCTGAGATTACTGTGCTTTAGACTTTCACTTACATGCTGGCAGATAACATGTTTACCTACAGCATTCACCCATCCTGACGCCACTCATCTAGGCGCATAGCAAGAAACTTGTCTGTGGGGAGGCGGGAGGTTCATGCCTCATCAGTGATTAGGGAGAGAAGGAAATGGCAGAAAGAGAGATGCTGAGAGATGGGAAGTTTTACGGCTATATAAATGATTAAACTACAAATTGATTAGTAGCTAATTGGGTAACTCATAAGGCTTATCTGATTACTAGCACCGTGGTTTAGAAAGTCAATTTTAGTCTTCTGATGGCTTCATGTGGTTTTCATTAGCTAACTAATAAAAGTTTGTGCGAGACATTTCTGGGCTAAAGGCCCAGTTTTTTTTTTAGCTCCTAATCAAGACAAGTACCTTTAAATGAGGCTTTTGAAAATGAAATTAAATACAGCTCTTATCTGCACCAATGTGATAATTTTTGTTTATTTAAGTAGATATGTTAGTCCATAAAGCAAGGATATTACTTCTTTGTAAATGGGGTATTCCTGTGGATTCTTTTTAACTGATGTGTCATTCCTGATCTTTTCGTTCAACTTGAGCTGTAAAGGAAGTATGTCCAGTTGAGCAAACACTGTTCTGGTACTCAACCAAGAAGTTACACAGAGACTTCTGAAATGGGCTTGGGTTGTATTTCACATAAATCCAAAACACTTGTGTAAGTGTTAGCTAGTTAGCACAGCTCAGACTTGGTGGGTAGACTTAAGTTCAACTTCTCCCATAAACTGTACTGAACACATTCCAGAAGTTGCTCCATATCAATCATGTTTCCTTAATGTTTATTCAGCTATTAGTATAAATATTTAGGACCTGCTATGCTCAGTTTACTTTCTTGACCACTTACATAAAATGAACCAAATATGAATACATGCAATGCATGCTACAGGGCCTTAAAACAGATTAAATCTATTAATATAATAGTCTTTCTGTATCCAAGAATCTCATTAACAGGTCTTTACTTGTTTTCTACCAAATTCAATCACAGAATCATTCACTTTGGAAGGGACCTCTGGAGATCTTCTAGTCCAATCCCCTGCACAGAGCAGTGTCAATTCAAGGCCATGTCAGCTTGGGTTTCAAATGTCTCCAAGGATGGAGACTCGACATATTCTCTGGGACAGTGTTTGAGTGCCCTCACTGTAAGAAAGTTTTCTTTTTTTATGTTTAAACAACATTTCTTGTATTCCAGTTTGTGCCCATTGCCTCTTGTTCTCTCACTGGACACCTGCGAGAAGTCAATTTCTGTCCTCTTTATTCCCTTCCATCGGATATTTATACACATGGATAAGATCCCCCTGAGTCTTCTCTTTGCCAGTCCCAGCTCTCTTGGCCTCTCCTTTTGTGGCAGGTGCTTCAGTCCCTTGATTAACTTTGTTGTCCTTCACTGGATTCTCCAGTATTATCCATGTCTGTTTTATACTGGGGAGCCCAGAACTGAACCCAGCACTCCAGATGTGTCTCACCAAGGCTGAGCAGAGGGGAAGAATCACCTACCTTGACCTGCTGGCAACGCAACAGGAGGCTATTGGCCTTATGTGCTGCAGATGCACACTGCTGGCTTATGATTAGCTGGTGTTCACCAGAATCCCAAGGTCTTTCTCTTCAAAGTTGCTTTCCAGCTGGTTGGTCGCCAGCCTGTACCGATGCCTGATGTTAGTCCTCCCCAGGTGCAGGATTGGCATTTCCCTCTGTTGAACTTGCTGAGGTACCTGTTGGCCCATTTCTCTACCCTGCCAGGATCCCTCTGAATGGCAGTACACCCATCTGATGTAGTCCTAGTTATTCATCCTCTGCAAACGCGCTGAGGGTGCACTTCATCCCATTATCTAGGTCATTGACAAAGATGTTAAGCAGTGCTTGCCCCAGTGTCAGTTCCTGGGGTACACCAATACTGGTTGGCCTCCAACTGGACTTTATGCCACTAATGATAACCCTTTTGAGTGCAGCAGTTCAGCCAAATTTCCTGTCCACCTCTCTGTCGTCTTATCTTCTCCATACTTCATTAGTTTATCAGTGACGATGCTATAAGAGTGTCAGAAGCTTTGTTAAAGCCACAATAAACAACTCCACTGCTCTCCTAATCCACTGAGCCAGTCATCTCACCATAGAAGGCTATGAGGTTGGTCAAGTGTATTTCCCCTTCGTAAGTCCATGCTGACTGTTCCCGATCATCTTCACTCAATCTGCATAATTTGTTAGGAAAGGGCTTCCAGGAGGATTTGCTCCATCACTTTTGCAAGGACCAAGGTGAGGCTGAGTAGTCTGTAGTTCCCTGAAGTATCCTTCTTGCCTTCTGTCGTGGTTTAGTCCTACTTGGGACCAGACTAGGCAGTCTCTCACTCCCCCCACCCTCCGAGAGAATAGGGAGAGATAATACAAGAAGAAAAAGGCTTGAGGTTTGAGATAAAGTTACCATTATGGGCAAAACAGACTTAACTGGGGGGAAAACTATTCATTTATTATTTAAAACAAAGCAGGATAATGAGAAAGAGAACAAGGTAACTTACCCCCACCCCTCCCTCTTCCCGAGCTGAACATTATCTCTACCTCCTTCCCCCCCAGAGCGGCACAGGGGGGAAGATGGAATGGGAGTCACAGTCAGTTCATCACTTGTCGCTTTATGATGCTCCTTCCTCTTTGGGGGAAGAACTCACATTCCTCCCCTGCTCCATTGTGAGGTCCCTCCCGCGGGCCACAGTCTTCATGAACTGCTCCGGCATGGATTGTTTTTCCAAAGGATGCAGTCCCTCCAGAACGGCTGCCCCAGCGGGCCCTCCACAGGCCACAGCCTCCTTCAGGCATCCGCCTGCCCCAGCATGGGGTCCTCCATGGGCTGCGGGTGGATCTCTGCTCCTCCGTGGGCCTCCATGGGCTGCAGGGGCACAGCTGGCCTCACCATGGGCTGCACCACAGGCTGCAGGGGAATCTTGGCCAGGAGCAGCATTACTCCTCCCCCTCCTTCTGAGCTGAGCTTGGCGTCTGCAGTCGTTCCTCTCACAAGAAATTCTTCACAAAAGGCAGGCAGATGCCTCTCAGGTTCTCTTCACATCTCATCTCCTCTCCACTTGCAGCCAGGCCGGGCCGAGTTGGGCCCAGTCGGCCGCCTGGCGGGAGGCCAGAGGGTGACACCTGCAAGGCCCACAAGGCTCGCGCCTCCCCCTCTCTGCCCCTGCTTCAGCTTGTTCACATCTTCTCTCTTTTTCTTCCTGTTTTTCCCCTTCTTAAATACGTTATCGCAGAGGCGTTATCAGGGAACGTTCTGCTACCAATTGGCTCAGCCCTGGCCAGCAGCAGGTCCGCCCTAGGCCAGGCTGAGCCCACTAAACAAAGGGGAAACAACTTCTAGAAGCTTCTTAAAGAAGCTGCCACTGTAGCCCCCCTCCCCCCCCCCCCCCCTCCCCCAAATAAAACCAGAACACCTTTCTTGAAGACAGAAGGGATGTTTGCTCTCTTGTAGTCCTTAGGAACATCCCAAATCACCCCAGTCTTTCAAAGATTACCAAGAGTGAATTTGCAATGTCATCAGCCAGCTCTCTCAACACCTCTGAGTACATCCCATCAGGGCCCAGCAGCCCATATCCCATTTCAGTGGTCCCTAGCCTCTGCTGAGGGAAAATCTTATCCTGTCACCTTTGCACAACTTCCCGCATAGTAGAGTGGACCAATTTTGAGCTTGGCAAAGGTGATAGTGGAAAATCAACCAGCTCTCTAGTGCCCCTCTTCTCTGCAGGGTCATATCACATGGGATGCTCCATGTGTCTGCATGGGATTCTCTCTAAGTCTGTTTTCCTGAAGTCTGGGGTTGTGATCCTGCCTTTTGCCTTGCCTTTTCTTCACAGGATCCTGAATTCCATCACTCACGGTCACCGCAGCCAAGGCTGCCCCTGACCTTCACATCTCTGACCAGTTCTTCCTTGTTTGTAAGTATGAGGTCCAGCAGGTTTCCTTGTTGGGTCCTCCATTGCCCATGTTAATAAGTTAACATCAATGCACTCCAGCAACTTTATTGCATTGCTCGTTGGCGTGTTGGCCAGCCTATTGGTAAAGACACTTCTGCTCTGCTCTTGGTAAGCCAGTTGGCAGAGATGCTTTTGTTCTACTTGGTCAAATGCATCCCACCTTTTCCTAGAAATCAGTCCTTGATTATGAAGGCTGGTCCCATGTTTGTAAAAGATGAGTCCCTGTTGCTGGCACCAGCTGTGCAACCAGTTGTTCACTGTCAGGATCTGTCCTTTCCCCTTCTAGAAAATAGGCAGTAGTAGTAAATAAGCACTTAAAATATTTAAAAGGAAAGAATTCAACTTTTACATGTAAAAGAACAATGTTCAAAGCAGTGGGGAAGGTACAGGAATTCACCTGCAGTTCAGATGATCTTGTTCAAACCTCTGTGTCTAAACGTCCAGGGTCCTGTTATGAGTGACTAACCTATAAATTGGCACAGTCTGTTCTTTACTCTTTGCTTTTCTGAGCTGTGGCCAATGAGTTTACTTTGGAGTTGCTAAAGGGAAACGGGCCTGTGCTCTTAGCAAGACTTTAGATTGTCTTTTAAGAGAGACTCTTGGGTGCTCTCTCATGTATTCTCACAGAAGTGGGTAGGCTGTGATCTATGTTCTTGCTCCCGTGTTGTTGTAATACATGTACTCGATGTACTGTTAGAACTATTCTAGCTAAGAACTGCTAATTTTCCTTCAAAGGATGTATTTGATCGAGCAGGGAGTGTTGTGGAGAAGATTGAGGTGAGTGATGTCCAATAATACAAGTAGGATGAGACAGCTGTCCTCTTCTGGAAGGATCAAACACTGTATGCTGCCCTCTCTCTCCATGAGTGACGCAGTGACTTACTTTCAGCCTCACCTCTATCTCACTGCCAGAGATTCTTTCCTACCTGCATCTCATCTAGTGACTGCGCAACTGCAAAATATGTTGAATCAACTTCCTAATTCAAAGGAAAAAAAAGTCAGAAAGGATTATTTTTCCATTAGACTTGTAAATTAAACCCACTGTTTTTGTGGTTGGGAAAACAGCTAGGTCTGACACAAAGGAGGAAGCATGTGTCTGACATGTGACTGGATATTCATATTAGTGTAACTGGTTCCATCTAGTCAACTGACGGTGAGTGAATTTGCGAGTTCCATGGAGGCAGCACGGAACAGGGCTTGGGCCAGAGTAACTTCTTCTGGCAAGCCGGAGCCGTCGTGTGTGTTGATCTAGTCTGGTGACTACTCCTCTTCCAGACAAGCTGCTTTAGCAAACTGTAGTTAAAAAAAAAAAAAAACAAACCTCTCAGTTTTTCTACCTTTTGGTAATGCTTGGAAAGCTTTTCTTATACTTTAAGATGGCATTGCTTGTCATTTGTGCCTCAAACTGTAAACAATTGATCAGATGCATCTTGTGTATTTCAAGTTTAAAGCTCCAGTATTGCGTAAAGAATATGAATTGGTAAAGTTTTTTAAAAATAAAGCAAATCCCCTCTTTTAACTGAATAGCAGAAAGGCTGTGACTTGAAGAATTGCCATTCAGTTTCTATGGGATGCTTCAAGTCTGGTCTTGTTCTTTCGTTGTTCTGGTTTTCTTGGTGTTGACTTAATCCTTTTCCAGAATAGGAAAGATGACTATGCGTTTAAGCCTAACACACACAAAATCTTCTGTTAAGACGCCTTTACAGATAACACCATTTTTTTTTTCTGTGCGTGTATGTGTGTGTAGACTTAAAATCAGAGCTGAACAGCAAATTAGACATTCCCCTAGAGCTTTTTATAGATGTTTCCCACAGCTGAGAGGCTGGACTAAGGGATAGGACCCAGGATTCCATCGTGCCATACCTGAGCAGTGACCTGTGTTGGCTTTACAGAGAACTGTGTATCTAACTCTGCTTCATAAGGTGAGGGTTTCTTTTTTTTTATTGAAGATGATGATGTTGTAATGCAAAACCTTCATTTAGAACCTTAGTCCACATGAGTAAGAACAGCACTTGTCCATTGATGTAACAATGCGCTCAGGACCTTATTTAGTGTAAACTGCACAGTGCGGATACTAGATAGATAACATATTTCAGTCCACAGTAGTTCTGTAGCCCTTTGTGATGAGATTTAAGGTACCCTAAATTTTCCCTTTCATAACAGAGGTAGGCAAAAGAAGGTGATCTGTGCCCATCTGGCAACAGCAGATTGTCAGCTCTTCACCCCGACATCTGTCTGTTCTCCAGTGTGTTCTTGGACCTACTCTTCATGCATGTTAGTTACAAACATGTAAGAAATTTTTACTGTCTTATTCATGTGCTTCTATCTCATATTTGTTAGTTTTCCCTGACTATTGCAAGTGCCTTCAGACTTTCTTTGCTAACAGAGAAAAGCATGAATTTCAAATTTTAGAGGCTGAAATAAATGAATCTTGTTTTGAGCAATTAGATTCTTCTGAAAACTTCACCCTTAGGATTCCCAGGCCGTGGAAGGGATGCAGTTTCCCCTTTTGGAAAACCTTGGCCGAAATATTTAAATGATGTTTGGTGGTACTTCATTGAACAAGGGAAAACACAATGTGAGATAAACGTTGCATACTTCATTTTTATTTATGAGGGAAGATGCTGATTTGTTTTTTCATTAAATACACTCCTGCTTAAGATAGATATTTTACAGTTTTCTTGCAGCTTTCATGCCCAGCCGTCCCTCTGGCTGTGGATGTTCGGGTGCTTGATGGCATCAGAAACATGCACCCAGGCCTAACAGATGGTGACAGAGGCCCCAGTGCCATTCAGGGGTGGCATTCAGCTGGAGGAAGTATGAGATAACCAAAGGTGCTTAACCAGCATTAGACACCTCTGCTTAGGTAACTGCGTCTTGTCCCCAGGCTTTAACCGTCAGGCAGGTCATTTGGCTGTAGTAAAAGGTTCACTGTTACCCTGACTACATGGAAGTTTTCCAACAACTGCAAATTGTCTCAACCAAAGGATGATTTGATTGTCTTATCTATGCCAGATGTAGTTTTCATATGGCAATTTAGTTGCGTATGTATTTTAATGAACTAACAATTTAGTTGCATTAGCCTGTTCTCAGACTGTGTTGCTGAGCTTGGTAGACATGATTGCTCATCTTTCAGTGGCACTGGCTGTCTAGTTTCTTAGGTTGTTTTGAGAAGTCAGTATAAGGAATAGATAAAAATATTTTTCCAACAAGTAACGATCACATGGATAGGAGCTTGTCACTGGCAGCTTTGAGTATAACTTCTCTTTGCCTGTTTTCACCTCTGATTGCTGAGTGCATGACCCTTGCTCAGTCAGACACCCGCGTGCATGTCTGGCTGCTGACAGACCAGAGTCTTTTTGATACAATCACTTTAAAATCTCTTCTGGGGGCTAGAGAGGTAACGGAGAAAATGAAAATGTCCTTATCATGTTTTACCACTTTCTACTAACTCTGCTAGCCTACAAAATGCTAGATTGATTTTGCTAAGGAAGTGGTCAGTGTTACACTACTCTTTTTTTTTTTTTTTTTTTTTTTTTTTCCATTTTAAAAATAAAACCACAGCTATCAACAGGCCAAATATAAAAATGGTGATGAAAAGAATCGTTCATGCATGGTATGAAAGAAAAATAGGTACTGCTTACGGAATGTACTTTGTCTTCCTTCAACTCAGAGTGGTAGATTAAATATAGTCAGCAAGCAGAACCAAAGCAGAATACCCAACGTCTCACCCAGGGCTACAGCTGTCACCCTGACTGCCCTGAGCTTTCACATACTTGTAATAATTGGGAAGAGATGTTTTCTAGAAAGTTTCTTGACAAAGAAGTAGAAACATTTATCCTCTTCTTTAAAACTAATTAGAAGGAAAAAAGTCAGAGGAAGAAACATGATTTCTGTCTTTTCAAAATATGATGTATCATAAAGCTGATGAAGCACGAAGATCACAAAAAGGAGAGCATCAAATCTGCATGACAACAAAACAGAAGAAAAGAACAAATTTTAATTGCACATCTTTTTCACAGTCTTTCTCACTACTCATTTAAATTGCTTGGAATTTGTATCCGCTCAGATACCAGCTTAGGCATATGTCTGAAAAGGAGCACAAAAAATGTGAAGATTTATACAAGCTGTAAATCCACTTGCTCAGCAATGCAGAAAAGCTAGCATGCATTGTAATGCATTTCTCATTTCTCTTTTGTAGAGTTTATAAGGTTATTTAAAATTTATCTTCTGGATGAAAGAATTTTAATGGTCTGTATTAGATGAGAGAAAACTAAGGAGCTGAACTGCCTGGTTGTCTTTAAAAGTGTGGCTTGAATTCCAGCCCGATGGAAAGCAATAGGCAGGAATGTCCATTCCTTTCAGGGAGGCCAGGATTTCATTCCAGAAATGATTTCTCAGACTTACGGGAAGAAACACACTGTTACTAAAATACATTCTAACAAAATGCTTGTTCACTGTCAGGAGTGAAAAGCGGTTTTATCCATTTGAAGCCATGGAGATTGTCTAGAGTAATAATGGTGCAGTGACTTCACTGGAATTTAGTAGCTGGAACAAGCCCTTCCCGACTGTTTTTAAAATGGATTGTAATATGTTTATGGTTGCACATCACTTGCTGATAGCATGAACAGTAACTTCTTGTATCGGGCTTTGCAAAGGAGGTCTTACGTCTGTCCGCTGTGTACTGAATGCGCCCGAGTGTCCTGGTTTTGTGTTCTTGTGGGGAGATGTATTTAGACTTGCCGAGGCTGGAAATAACGGTTGGCCATCTTTTCCTCGGCATATGTGTGTGTGCCTTTGAAGTGCGAGATGTCTGTGCATGGTTTGGTTTCCTGTTCCTAGGAAGTTACGAAATCCACAGAGATGCTTTTTTTTTTTTTTTCAGCCAAACACACATAAGAATAATTGTATAATATAAAGCAATAACTAGAAAAAAATATTGCTATGTGTTTTGTTATTATGGTGTTATTACAGTGTAATAGTGTATTGTATGATATTACTGTACAGAACAGGGAATGTATTATTGCAGAGGGCTATACCCATAGCTAAACAGGCTATTAGAATATAGGATCATTTAAGTTGGAAAAGACCTTTAAGATCATAGAGTCCAACCATAAACCTAGTGCTGCCATGTCCACCGCTAAAGCATGTCCCTAAGCACCACGTCTACACATCTCTTAAATACCTCCAGGGATGGTGACTCCACTGCTTTCCTGGGCAGCCTCTTCCAATGCTTGGTAACCATTTCTGTGAATAATTTTTTCCTGATTTCCAATCTAAACCTTCCCTGGTGCAACTTGAAGCCATTTCCTCTGATCCTATCACTTGTTACTTGGGAGAAGAGACCAGCACCCACCTCACTGCAGCCTCCTTTCAGGTAGCTGTAGAGAGCGGTATGGTCTCCCCTCAGCCTCCTTTTCTTCAGACTAAACAACCCCAGTTCCCTCAGCTGCTCCTCATAGGGCTTGTGCTCCAGACCCTTCACCAGCTTTGTTGCCCTTCCCTGGACACGCTCCGCCACCTCAATGTCTTTCTTGTAGTAAGGGGCCCAAAGATAAGATGTTGCTAAGGTACGTAGATTTCTTGCTTCTGCTAGTGTTCCTAGTATAGTCCTATAGGCACAAAAAATGGACTTAAAGTTATCCTTAGAGTATCCGGTGCCAGCTGCAATCTACACACTTTGATTATTATAGTCTGCAACAATTGCAGTACCTTTGTATGTGGTTATGGTTGCAGGGCCTGGCACCATTAGAAGAGGAAGTACTACAGTTCCTCACTTAAATCTAGATAATGGTAGTGGGCTCTTTTTTTTTTTTTTCCTTTCTTTTTTTTCCTTTTGTTTGGGGCCTGTGACCTTCAACACAGCTGCTGCTGAGGATGATGCTTTGTGAGAGGTGTTAGCCCTGACTCATTCTCTCCCAACACTTAGACATAGGTGAACATGTATGCCACCTCCTTCGCAGACTTCTGGATCCTGAACATTGTTTCAAAATTTTTCTCCCTTTTATTGTGGCCCTTCATCCATTGCACACTTGCCCAAGCGCACTTGGCATATCAAGGAAGGTATGGCAGTGCTGTTTTAGACAGCTGGAAACAGTAGGTACTTTAAAATGGTCCATACTAAAAAAGAAACAAAAGTTTTAAAATAACTTTCTAGTGTTTTTATTATCTCAAAACATGCAAGCTGGAGGAACTTTTAGGACCACTGTGTCTATCAATCATAGTATTGTCCCCTTCACAAGTCACTCCACGGTGAAAGAATTGTCTTTTGCCTTTCTGGAAAGCAGACTGTGGCATGCATACTATCCATGACAAGCCAGCCAAGCAAAAAGTAACGGCCTGCTGCCATGCCTCTGTGATTGTTCTGCTACACAGAGTTGCAGGGTTAAGAGAGACCTCAGAAAAGTTGCTGATCTCCTCATGTGCAGGGGGAACACAGACAGGCCCCTGACCTTTTCAGTAAAGTGTCTGGTGAGGAGATCCTAAAACATCCTTGGCCAGGTTGTCCCATTGATCATAGAACATCTCAAGTTGGAACAGGCCCATAAGGATCATTTAGAAATATTTTTCTAACGTATTGCTTAACTGTTCCTTACGCTAGCAAAGAACTTTTCAGTCCTTACTCACTGGGACTGTGGTGGGTCGGCCATGGCTGGCACCCGAACACCCACCCAGTTGGGTGCTCACTCCTCCCACCAGCAGAACTGGGGAGAAAACAGGAGGAACAGGAGCAAGAAAGCTCATGGGTCAAAATAACGACAGGGAAATCGGTCACCAAGTACTGTTCCATGCCAGACAGACTCAGCTTGGGGAATTAAACTTAATTTATCGCCTGTTAATGTAAATATTTAATTGCTGATTCAGGTGTTGGGAAACAAAAAAGACAAATGTTAAAATACCTAGGGGGAAAGAAGACATCATCCTCTCCTCTTCCCAGGCTTGCTTCACCTCAAACACCTGTCCTCCCACTTCCTCATCTCTGCTTGCTGCAGACCCCTCTCCTATGCTTTGGTATGGCTGCAGGTGACACTCGGTCCCTTCAGAGAGGCAGTGAGCGGTGCAGGGGCTTGGGGTCATCACGTTACAGTTTTTCTCTGCTGCTCCTTCCTTCTTGCACTTTTCCTTTTCTCCACAGGCCGCAGTCGTGCTGAGGCTGTACCTGCTCCTCATGGAGCACCTCCTTCTCCTCCTCTGGCCTTGGTGTTCCCTCATTCCCTTCTCCTCTGCTGTGGAGCCAACCAGAGCTGGGCATGCCCGGCATGCGGCTGCTCCTGACCTCTTCTCACAGGGGCCATCCTGCAGCCCCGTGCTACCAACACTTTCCCGTGGACACCCCATGGTTGATTGCTGTCCTCTATTTTTATTAACTCCTATATATTGAAGAATGTTTTGTTCCTCACAGACTGCCTTTTTTCTCCAGATTAACTAAATGCACTTTCTTTAGCCTTTCCCCATAGGTCTCGTTTCACTTTCCCTGGGATTCTTACCCATTCCTCCATGTCTTTTGTAATATGTCGTGCCCGAAACTGGATGTAGAAGTTGGCTGAGGACTCATCTTCCTTGAGAAAATGACATCATTGCGTCTCTTGCCTTACCTCAGACAGTTATTGCAAAACAGATGGACATCTTTTGTTTTGCTTGTGTCTGATCAGTTTCTGCTGAACTGTCTCTCCATGGCTCTCTTAATACACAGTTTCTCCTTCTGAAGTGCAGTACTAAGCAAATTCTTAGTCTTGTCTTGTTGGTTTTGGACAGTCTCTCCAGCTTGCCTGTGCTGTCCTGCAGAGTGCCTGCCACCCCTTTAGGCCCAGAGCCCTTCACCTCTCTTTCCTGCTCAGATGGGACCTCCCAGAGCTCCTGCAGCGGAGCTCTGCTGTCTTTTCCCCTGCTGCCATGCCCACCAGCGCTCAGTACTGGTCTGCTGGCATTTCCTAAACACATTGTGTGTGTTTCAGGCATCCTGCTTTCCTTCATCAAGTCTCTGTGGTGCCTATTACACCTTGTACTTTTGGCTGGGATTAACACCCTCTACTTGTCTCTTTCCTTACTTGTCAAATCTGTATACAGATGCTAAAAAATGTTTGGCAGATTTAGTAGCCATCTCACACACCATGTTGCCAGTGAAGGCAATGTTTGGGCAGGGCTCAGACTGACTCCCAGCTGCCTTTAGAAGCCATTGCACACGTGAAAGGCATGGCTTTGAGATGGACATTTTGCTGCGCTCCATTTACACACAGAGAAAAGCGAAGTCCTATAATAAGGAATTTTAATGTGTGTTTCAGCCACGGGAACAAAGAAGTGTTTTCTTGTCGAGGGATCAAGCTGGCGGTAGACTGGTTTTTGGAAAGAGGCCACAAGGATGTTACAGTGTTTGTGCCAGCATGGAGGAAAGAACAGTCGAGACCTGACGCTCTTATCACAGGTAAGCTCTGTTCCACCTTCACTGGTTTGTTTGATGCTTTGCGCAGCATGAGTGCTACTGCACAAATGAACAAATGTTTGGAAATGAAAGACTCTAATAGAAAGTATCTTTGATGTAGTAATGTCATTGCAATCTTCAGGAAGGAAAAAGACAAAGCAGTGCCCTCTCCAAATCCTCCTTTTCTGGTCACTTGATAAATTTTCCATTAATGTTGCTACTTATTTCTTGAATGTAATTGCCATTTTTAAATCTTTTATGCCCGTGTAGCATTGGCAGTGAAGGGGTTTGAAGTTAGTGATTCACCAGGTGATCTTGCTTGTGGTGAGCAGATTCTGCCAAGCTGGCCAGTCACCTGCGGTGAATCACTGCCCACACTTGGGGTTACAGGAATTATCCTGACAGAAAAGGAATGGTTCTACTTTCCATAATTACTATTAACAAGTGAGGTAGCTTTTGAAAATCCTAATTTTGAACCTGTTTATCTAGAAAAAAAAAAATGGTGGAGGTATTTATTTCTTGATCAAACTAATTGATTCTGTGTTAAGGCTAGAGAGTCATCCTCCCTCTGCCCTAAAGTTGAAGCAGAGGAGAATTTGGGGCTAAAAAAAACCCACTAGAATTTAGGAGGGAGGGACAGTCGGGGGTTTGGGTGGGATTTTTTTTTTTTTTTCTTTTTAAAACATGGCTACCTTTAAAAGGAGGGAAGCCTTTGACAGTAGTATCTATGGCTTCTAAAAGAGTATGGAAGCATGCTTTACCACGAGCATTTTGAAATATCTGGAAGGATCTTCACAACACTTCATTTGCATGACTGCAACTAGAACATACCACGTTAATGCAAGAAAATATTTGGAAAGCTGCTGTTCTCTCCTCATCACAGGCAGTGTGGAGCCTTTCTCTTGAAGCCTTTCTCTTTCACTATACTAGAATCTGAGATATGAGAAGAGCATTGGCTAAGTGATAATGATATGACTCTTTAGAAGTAAATGCTGACATCTACTAGAGCTGTGGATAGGGCGAGAAGCCCCAAAAGGAGTTTCAAGAAAGTAGCAAGACTTAGAATTGATCAGTTGTCTAGCAATGAAAAATCATTTTACTGTGTGTCATCATGGACCCTGAAAATGGGAGAAAGATCAAAGCAGGTTATGGTATCTTCTGTAAAAGAGAGGTTCTTCAGTTTTCTTATCAGGATGCAGGGAACCTGTTTGCTACCAGTCTTGTGGAATACATTGTGCTGCCACGCAGTTTCCAGAGATAGGCACCTGAAATATGTGGCCACCTGGAATTTGGAAAAAGTCTTAGATGACTAACGTGAGGATGACTGTCAGTATTTGTGAGAAGCATATTGGATTAAGCAACAGCTGCATCTTTCTTACTATTACTTGCCAATGGCAAATATTTTATTCTTTCTTAAGTGAGGAGAAAAAAACACCTTTCATCATACTCTTATTACATTTACCACATGACGGGAGGGTGTGTGTGAATACAAGAAGGTTGGATTTCATTTAAGATCTTGTGCTTTTTCTACTAAGCAGATAAATGCTTGTATCAAATATATTGCTTACGTGTAATATTAAGGCTGTATTTCTTCCGTTTGGAGTATTTTTTTTCTACATGGAACATGTTCTCTGACAAGTTTCTCGTGCTGCAAAACGATTGAGTTATTTGAGATCTAAACCATTATTAAGCGCTGTGACTCATATTCAATGCACAAGCACCTTCCTTGCTTCTTGTTTATTTTTCTTTCATAGCTTCTCTGCTCTGAGAAGAGGGATAGCTAGGAGAATTAACACAAAGCGGATATGTGCTTCAGTGCTAGGTGCACTGGTGCTACATGCAGAATCTTAGTTCAGACCAGCCTCCTTAGGCCATCTTTCAAAGCTCCTCAGGATCTCCAGGTCCCACACAGAGAAAGAGAAAATGCTTTGGACAGGTGATTCACATACTGTGTAGGACGAGAAGGAATTAGATCAAATGTTTAACACACTTATTTGGCAGGATTAAAGAGAAATCTGCTGGGATTTGCTGAGACTTTATGTATAAAACTGTTGACCCTTCAAGGAAAGAATGTTCTAAACTATTACTGGAGGTAAAATAAAACAAACAAAAAACCCACACATTTGCTCTTGGTTACAAGATGGCGTTCAATGTCGTTTTAGGGGATGCTCTTAACATTTGGGAATAGTCTGAGTGCTTGTACAGAATGTGAGTTTTCTATCCTTGTGGATACTAGTAGAAACCTCTTTTCTTTATGGGCAGAAACTTTTATGAGGCAATTCCATTAATTTGAGCTGCTGCAATTATTTAAAAATCTGTTTTTTGCTGGCTGCCACAAAGGGTCTGTCTTTACCAAGGAGCTCAGTTATGGGAAACCCTTAGCTGTACTTCAGTGCAGCACTCCTATTCAATGACAAGATTTAAGATTTTTCTTTTTCCCCCCTCCTCAGCCAGAGGAGTTTTTCACAGACCTTTTGATAAGTAGTGATTCTTTTAACCACAGCAACATGAACAAGGTCCTCTGTGTTGGTCTTAGAGAAATTGCGTGGAGCAGGAGGTTTCGATTTGTTTGGCGTTTTTCTTTGGAAGTATTGCCAGTTGAGTGCTGACTGTAAATTCAAATATGTATCAGACACCTTCTGCTGGGCTATAACCATTTAAGACGTTTAGTCCTAAGTGCTTGGATTTTCTTCCTCAAATCTAGTGTCTTTGGAGATTAAGCAAGCATCTTTCTCTTTTTATTTTTTTTAACTTTCAATTCTTATTGCTTGTAGATCAAGAAATCTTGCGTAAATTAGAAAAGGAGAAGATTCTTGTGTTTACACCGTCCCGCCGTGTGCAAGGGAGAAGGGTGGTATGCTACGATGACCGATTTATAGTGAAGTTGGCCTTTGAATCAGATGGCATCATTGTTTCTAATGATAACTACAGGGATCTAGCCAATGAAAAGCCTGAATGGAAGAAGTTCATAGATGAACGCTTGCTGATGTATTCATTTGTTAATGACAAGTAAGTCATTCTGTCTTTATACGTGCCACTGGAATAATTGAGGAAAGGATAGTTTGAAGACTTGTATGAATTTCTTATCTTACATCATTAGGTACGTGCAGGAAAACAGGAGAAATAGTCAATCATAGATTTGGTCTTCTGATTAAAAGTCCTTGAACTCTGTTTTTTTGCTAGAGCCTTTTTATAACAATATCTTTATATCTTTTATGCTATTTTTTCACCTTTTGCTGTATGCCAATGTATATGCTGTATTTGGTGTATGCCATGGTATAATATTCTGGTTCTTTTTTTGAGTGCCTGTGGTTAAACTCCTAAAACCTAGAGTCACAGAAAAACCAATGTTGGAACTCTGGGGCTGAACCAGAACAGGAACAAACCTCAGGAGGTCTCTAGATCAACTGTCTGCTTAGATGCTTCTGTGGTATCTTCATACCCTGGCATACAGATCGACTGCAGTTACTGCTGGTAGCATCTTGTAGTGGGAGGAACTCAGTACTCTGCCAAGCAGACACTTGTATTTGAGTGCCTAAATACTGATGCAGGAGTCCTAGACAGTGAGTACAGTTTTGCAGAGTTAGTTGTGGCGTTTTAAGAAATCATTGCCTGTATTGCTGCCCTTACTTTGGTTTAGGAGTGGGTTATATGCAGCCCTGCATTGCCACAGACCAGTCAGCTGAGCTAGATTGAAGGTGTCTGAAGCAGACTAGGGGTGTCCATACAGTCTGTTTCTATGACTTCTCTCTTGGGCAGTACCTGCAGCAGAACGGTGGCCTTTCAAAACAGCTCTCAAAGTATCCAGGCTTAAAAATGTCTGCACGGCAGGTTATGGTGTAGGACACAGTCATGAGGTTCTGGATCATCGCATGAGGAATATGAAAAAGCTTGTTTGCTTCCATAATACGGTTTTTTTTTTGCTTTATAGATTCATGCCTCCTGATGATCCTCTTGGCCGCCATGGTCCAAGTCTGGACAATTTTCTTAGGAAGAAGCCTATTGTGCCAGAACATAAGAAGCAACCATGTCCATACGGTAATTTGATTTAACTTGTCAGTTTTCTGTACTCCTGGGACTGGCGACCAAGCTTCTGCTTTTTTTTTAACACTGCCAAAAATAAAAGCTTTTTAACAGAGGTTTCTTAGCCCGAGAATGGTTGAAATGCTGAGCTGATGATGGAAACTGAAGTGATTTTTTCATGTGCTAGTTAGAGAACATTTCTATCTACTAGTTGAACTAAAGCAGCAACTTTATTAATAATTCACAGGAATAGATCCAAAACAGCACCTAAATTCTGCAGGTTCCAAAAAGCCTTTTTTAAAATGTGATTTGGTCATAGAACATCTACATTTTCTTCCAGAAAATTGATTGAGCTGTCTAAGGTTTAGCTACTGAGCATCCCTACAGGCACACCACCATCTTGACCAAACTGAAACCTGCTGATTTTATGACTCTCTGGGATTTTCCTGTTACATTTTCTGCCTGTATATCTCCTTGACCCAAAACAGTAGGTGTGTACAGACACACCGACAGTGTCATGTTCAGTTCAAAATGTGGCTGGTAGCGTTGATCTGCATTCCTAGAGCACTAGCTGCAGCACAGAGCCACTGCCTCTTTTTCCCCACAGTACAAGAGAAGAGATCTTAGGTCTCACCCTGTGTCTCACAAAACCATTTACAAGATCTTTCAAATCATCAGTAAAAACTTTAAATGAGGGACATTTCTGTTGTTTGATGATTAACAGATTTTGATTGAAGTTTGTTTTTGTTTTTTTTTTATCTGTTTGTATTAATAGGGAAGAAATGTACCTATGGACACAAATGCAAATACTATCATCCAGAAAGAGGAAATCAGCCTCAGCGATCTGTAGCTGATGAACTTCGTGCCATGTCTAGAAGCACAGCTGCCAAAACTACAAGTGAAGGAGGACTGGTAAAAAGCAATAGTGTTCCCTGTAGCACTAAAAATGATGGCACTTCTGAGCTGAAGCGTGCTGCTCCAAAGAGGCAATCAGATCCTAGTATAAGGACTCAAGTCTATCAAGACTTGGAGGAAAAGCTTCCCACCAAAAACAAACTGGAAACCAGGTCTGTACCTTCTTTAGTTAGTATACCAAGTTCCTCTGCTGCAAAACCCCAAAGTACTGCACCTTTAACTAACGGCCTTCCCTCCGGAGTTCACTTCCCACCTCAGGATCAAAGACCACAGGGGCAATATCCTACAGGGATGATGGCAACCAAAAATCACGGAACACCAATGCCTTATGAGCAGTATCCAAAATGTGAGTCTCCTGTGGATGTAGGGTATTACTCTATGCTGAGTGCGTATTCAAATCTAAGCATATCTGGTCCACGCAGTCCTGAAAGGCGCTTCTCCTTGGATACAGATTATAGGATTAGCTCTGTAGCTTCCGACTGCAGCAGCGAAGGGAGTGTTAGCTGTGGCAGTAGTGATTCCTACATGGGTTACAGTGATCGTTCTTACATGAGTTCACCTGACCCACAGCTAGAGGAGAACTTGAAGTGCCAACACATGCACCCCCATGGCCGCCTTAGCACTCAGCCCTTCCTACAGAGCTACCACGAGCCTCTCACACGAGTGCAAAGCTATAGTCATGAAGAACCAAAGCATCACCACAAACCTCCAGTTCCATACATGGCTGTGCATCTACAGCATCCAACAGTCGGTGCTCGTTCTAGTTGTCCAAACGACTACTCTACATCTCAGAGTTCATCACACTCAAAGACAATGCATCTGGGGAGAGCCCTCGTGTCCACAAGAATAGACAGCATTTCAGACTCACGTTTATATGATAATTCTCCATTAAGACACAGAAAGCCTTATTCTGGCCAAGAAGGGCTTGGAAGTTGGGATAGGCAGAGTTATGGGATGGATGCGTACGGCTACCGCCAGACCTACTCCTTGCCGGGTAACCCCACACAGCCGTGCTATGAGCAGTTTGCCTTCCAAAGCTTACCTGAGCAGCCGGACCAGACCTGGCGCGTACCTTACTGTGGAGTCCCTCAAGACCCTCCAAGGCACCAAGACACCAGGGAGAAGGTTTACATTAACCTCTGCAACATCTTCCCCCCTGATCTTGTGAGGATCGTTATGAAGAAGAACCCTCACGTGACGGACGCTCAGGAGCTCGCTGCAGCCATCTTAGTGGAAAAATCTCAGCTAGGTTATTGAGAGATTATACATCTTTGTGGTGTCTCGTAGTTTTCAGCTCAGCTCTAATGCTGAGGGAGGTTTGCTACAATAGCATTTGGGATCTCCTTCTCAGCAAGGAGGTTATATAGTAATCCGTTTATGTGAAATACTGTATTATGGAGTCTGTATGTATAGCCCCATGCATCGGAAGTACCAGATGTGTTTTATGTTCTAGTTTGAAAATTTTTAAATGGCTATTTTCACAGCTGGAGAATGTTCCAGTTTAAATTAATATATATATATATTAAAAGAAATATCTGTGGTCTCTGGTTATAATCTTTGGTGCATCAGGGGTTTATATGCAGCACTTTCTATCCTTGTTACATGTTCTTGGGATTCTTGTTTTCGTTTTTTTAACTTGCTGGATGTTTGTCCTTCAACTGCGTGGTATTAAACCAAACTGCAGAAAGAGGATTTTGCTACTTCTGACAGGCAATTTTCAAGCCAAGTTTCTGAACTTTTTACAATAGCATAAGTATATATGTTTGTTTGTTTGTTCGTTTTTGTGAGCTTTTTTTGTGCTATAATCATCTTATTTATAGGAAACAAAGATTTACTACAGCACTGACTTCATTTTTTTAAACAAATAATTAAGTTACCAGTTAACAGTGAAATGGGTAACAGGATATTGGTAATTTATAGTATGGCACTTTTCATTGCTTTCTTTGTTTTGTTGAAATAGTTACATGTTTTGTTGATGCAGTCAGTTAGTAAGATCAGATGCAATCAGAGCAGAATTTTTTTTTTTTTTTTTTTTTACTGATTTGTGAATAAGCCTTATTGTCTGATTTTCAAAGGTGCTGAGAATTTGCAGCCCCTTTGAACCTCACAGAAGCTGCAAACACTCAGAGCCTCCCCAAAGCAGGCCACCCTGTTTCAATTCCCATGTGTTGTTACCCAGCTCTGTGTATTTCTGGTCAGTAGAAGGGGGCCTGAAATCGTAGGGTCCCCTTTAGTTGTTCAGTGTGTTTTTCCTTGTATTGCTGCACAAGTGTACTGGATAAAATACGGTTTTCATAAAATATTTACCTGTTTTTAAATGAATTGAATTATCTCAATGCAAGTTTTATATTTAAGATACTGTTTGATTTTTCTTGCTATTTATCAAGGCTGGCCTGAAAAGGTTTTGTGTTTTGAGGATATGCAACATTTATTAACTGCACTATGGTAATGATATTGTAGCTCAAATTAATAACGTAAACTTTTTTTTTTTCTTTCTGTTTCGGTTGAGGAGGGTTGCGGGGAGAGAAGATACCGTATGTGTTCCTGAAGTTAGTTTTTGGCCTGTTGCGTTGTGTAGGCCTGATTCTTGCCACAAATAGTGTAGTTTTAGAAACAGACAAACCAAGTCTGTTTTAGCATTAGTAAGGGATATTTCTGGTTTTAAATCATGGGTTTTACTAGCACCTGGTAAGCTTTTATATATATATATATAAAAAATAGAAATAGATTTTGCAATTGATGTCAGATGTACTTACATGACATAGTCAGTTGCCAACAGTTTTGGGTTTCCATCCATTGTAACAATGTTCAGTGTTAAAAAAAAAATCACTAGTTTACACTATTCCTGCTGATAATTTTGGTACACTTGCTGGAATTTAAAGTAAGGCCCTGAGAACCGGAAAGTACCTTTTACTGTTGATACAAATTGTATCTTTTTAACTGAGAACTATTTTGATTTGTAGATTTAGTAGAAACACAAATGTATAACTATAACTAGTCTTTTGGGCAACATTTTATCCCTTATTTAAAAATTAGAGATTTCAGACATAGAATAGACTTAGGCAAGTAAAAGTAGATATTTATGTAGGTGTCTGTCTCAGTTTCACATCTTAAAAAGAAACTATTGGCATCTTCTTCCTTCTAAAATCATTGTAGTGGGAACTCGCTAAAATAAAGGTAAAATGCTGCCTGAAAATGATGTCCAAGCACCTTTGAATACGAAGACATTTTCACTACTTGTGCGACACCGTGTGTTGCAGTGAGTAGGGTTTGGGTATACAGTAAATGCTTCTAAAGAGCATTGTGCTTATAGACATATCCAATAATCTGAACCATGTTCAGCAAACAATTCAGGACGTAGTGCTCGTGCAGCTTCCACTGCTGACATGCTGCAGGATCTGCCATCGCCTGTCCCTGCGGCGATACCGGAGGGGCTCTACGCCATCTGTCCTGCCTTGTCTGTTTAGGGAGAGGACCTGTTCACCTGTGGCAACAGTTTTTCCCTGGATTTGGTTGGTCACCATCCGTAGAGCATGTTTTAATGTAGAGATCGATGCAGCGCTGATGCTGAGGTTTGAACTGGGAAATAGGTCTCATCTTAGTTGTACAATTTTTTAAAATTGAATTACACTTAAGTACTACACCATAGTGTAGATGCAGCTGTTTTAATAATGCAGTTGTTATGTTTGTGTTTTTAATGGGTTTCTACATTTATTTTTTATGTAGGAATTTACTTCTGCCAAAAGTTGAGTTCCTTTAAGCATGAAACCTGTGTATGTAACAGAGGCGTTTCGTCTTTTTCCCTGTCACGGGAGCATCAGAATGCTTCCTACCATGTACATGTAGCAGTCTGGCCTAGAATATCGGATCAGCAGGTTTAGTCACGTAGTTCAAACAATGCGAGGAGATGCGTGGGACTGTGTGCTGCAGCGCCCAGACCTGAGTTATCAATATTGATTGCCTCCGTGTGCATTTAATGCAGTATTGAATCCCTGAAAGTTTGTTGATTACTAGGGAATTACTGTAATAGGTTCTGTGCTTTGTACTCAAGCACTGAAAATGCTTTAAAAGTATGAGGACAGGAGTAATTTCATGGTTTTTAATGTTGTGCAATGATGTGCTAGTTCCCCTTAGACTCTCTTATGTTGGGTAAAGCGAATTTACTGCGGACAAAATACTCGCCTTGGTATTTCTTTTGGTTTGGCTGTGGTAATAGAGGGAACGAGGAGTTGGTGTGATCTCCTTCACCATGAAGAGATCAGTCTGTGTATTTAACAGCCTTCAGAGAGGACACCAGTAATAAACATGAACACTTTGATACTTCAATTGTCAATGCAACTGCATTGACGCAAATAACTGAGCTGTAACATCCCGTGTTACGGAAGCAGGAAAGGTAGTTCAGTGATTCCGTCTTTGCCCCAGCTGAGTGCTAGAATTGCAGTGAAGGATTAATTACCTTCAAGTTAGGTCTGTCCCACCACTAAGAGGAGGGCAACGCTTTCCATTGTCTTCAGTACTTCAGTTGTTTTGATACTGAGCAGAAACTCCATATTTTAAGATACAATCTCAAGCTATTGTAGCTACATCAGTAGTAGTGTATCGATACACAGTATTTTGAATGCTCATTTACATTAGGCATCTGCCCACAACTGTTTTGCATACAACGTGTTGCCAATATTTAGAGTTTTTAAATATGTCCCATGGATACCTAACTTTGAGCTAAATATGCCCAGGCTGTGACAGTATTAATCACTTTGTTGTCTCTCTTTTTTTCCCAAATGTGTGTGTACATATACACGTATACATACACGCTTACCTCTGCTTGGCCAGTGGGTTTAAGACTACTGCTGATAGTCTGAGATAAGACTGTATCTTTTCAGGTGTCCTGTTTTCTTTGGAATGTCTGAATTGTAGCTTGGTCCTCCACTGCAGAATAGCTCTGGGGAGAGCCAAAAGCCCGAGGCGTTTGTGATACCCCCAAAAAGAAGGCGTGCCAGTCTTGTGAAGCCCTTCAAGGGGACTTTTGGAGCCTTGGAGTATGTGGGCTGTTGTTGAGCTGTTGATGATCTTCTGGTGTGAAAGTCGTAGCAAATGGTGAACACTTTTCCAAAAATATCAAAGCTATCAGTGTAAACCAGAGTACCTCACTTGGAACAGAAAGCTGAGAGCATTTGCCCCGGCAAGGTGAGCACCAGAGGACTAAATGCCTTGGGTGGGAGACACCGCAGCATCTTGCCGCAGTGAGAGACTACCAAAACGTTTATCAGTTTTATCAGTTGATGGTTTGACCAAGGTATTTTTGATGTGTCAAGCTTGCAAAATGAGACACAATGCTTTCATACTCTCTGGAGCATTTAGAAAAATACCCAACTGACTTTTCATTGCTACTGAAAATTTAAAATACTGTGCAATTAAAGAGACCATTTTTTAAAAATAAAAATAATTTAGAAATTATTTATTTTGATTTACAGTGTGACTCTTGCTAATTTATTATTTGCGTTATAAGGCTGTGGTGGAGTGCCGTTTATATTTTTTATTTATCATAGGAACTAAAACTGCTGAGAAGAAAAACCAATAGATTTAAACTTAAAACAAAACTATATGGCTTTTTTTTTTTTTATAAAAGGGCTGAGGTTTTATAAATGTCAAATCATGCATTTTATATACTTTGTAGATTTTAGAGAAGCATAGTTTAAGAATTTTGTTCAAATTGAATATGTATGTGCACATTGTTCAGACTAACCGTGTCACTAATCCTCACATCATCTGTGTTAAATGATGGTTCCAGCTGACCTTCTGCTTGGTAACATGAGGTGTTCAGACTTCGTCTTTAGATGCTCTAGAATACATTTCATGTATCTTAAGGTTTCATCAGAAACGGGTGATCTAGCCACCTTGTCGCGCGTGAAATGTCTGTTTGCATGTGAATCATCCTGCTGTGTGCTGGTCTTTCCTTGCGGTGCGTTGCAAGGTAACACGCTGGTACCTGTGAGCGATGCAGGAGGTGTTTGTACAGACACCATCGCATACGGTATGGTGTTCATAGTTACCAGCGTGCTTTAAGTAGTTTTCCAGCTTCCATTTGCAGGTCTTCAAGGATTGTCATAACTTGTGCTTAAAGTGTTTGTTACTCTGTCTGCCCTTTACCCAAAATGGTTGCAATAGTTCTCATCCCCTCTCTCAGATTTAATAACCATTTGAGAGCCCAGTCTCCTGGACACTTACACACATGCCTGACTTGAGCACAAGCACTCACCTGGACTGATTTTAGTGGCATTAGAAAAGACGTGAGTAAAACCAGCGTGTGTGTAAGTGTGGGAGGACTGAGGGCCTTGAGCACATCAGGAGCACAGCTGGGGAACCGCCTGCTCCTAGAGTGAGGTGAGCTCTCACTGGTGCTGGCAGGTCGTTCGGCCAGGATTGCATTTTGCGGTCATTTGGACATCTACAAACTAAATCTGCTGAGATGTTTAAGCACATCCATCCTCAGTGTTCCAAAGGTGTAACACCTTGTAAACCAAAACCTCTCCTCTTTTTGTAAGCCATCTTTTTCTTTTGGTCTCAGATGAAGTCCAATTTACCAAGCTAGGTTGGCTGGTTGCTTACTTTTTATTTATCTGAATGACATTCTTAATGAAACTGATTTTTAAAAACTGTTTTACCAGCATATTGCAGAACATCCTGCAAGGAAACAGAAATGCAGATGCAGCAGCAATAATTGTGTTTTGTAGTTCCTTTTCCCCTCATTAGCTCTGTACTTGTGTTGAGTAGGTGAGATTTTCATATTGTCCTGAAGTCTGCTCCGGCAAAACCATTAGTTAAAACTAATGTTTGGATGACTTGATAAAGCAATTATCAAACCGGCTCTTCATTCCTTCACTGGTTGTTCTGTATTATTTCTGTGATGTGACTATTCACATCTTAAAATCACCTTCTAAACTATACAAAAAAACATGTACATGGATTCTGCTTTTAGAGAAAAAAAAATAAAGATTCATTTTCCTCTTTGATGGGCTGTTTTTGTTTCATAAAAAAAATAAATATTGAGAGCAGCATAGAAGGTAGCAGTGCGTTATAAACATCTTTGTGTTCCTACCTGCACAACAAAACTGCTTACTCTGAGTAAATTTAAACAGATAGTTTCAAACATTAAAAATTATCCTACATTATCAGTTCACTTTTAATGCAGAAATTCATATTTAATAGGTGTTTTCCTCCCCTTTCACTTACTGAAAATACTAAAACTCTGGGGTTAAATAGCAATGTCAGACATTTAGTAGAATTTGGAGGGAGGCTTTGTGCCAGTGGACCTGGTCTGCTTTCAGGTACTGCTGCACATCCGTTTGTCTTTCACTGCGTAGTTTTTAGTGGCCTAGCTCAGAGTATTGCGGGGTAAATAGAATAGAATTTAGAATATAATTGAGAATGGAATTTAATTGAGAATTGGAGTAGTGATGAATGCAAAGATAAAGCAGAAGCTGCTGTAAGCTGTGATGAAATGACTATTTGAAATACATGGAGCTGTTGAGTTGGGGCTTTTTGTCACATTGCATTGCCTGGCTAGGACCCACATGCCAAACTTGCTGGGGCCCCTTTTCCTTCCCTCTCCAGCCCTGCATGCAGGCGCAGGAGCAGCCTGCCAGCCCTGAGACGAGGAGCAAAGCAGAGTGATAGGAATGCGAATGGCATGAGCAGTTGGCCTAAAAAAAAAACTCCTGACAACGTAGTGTTGCCCTTCATCAGTTGTGACCACTGGTAATTTGCTTCATGCAAATGTTCTGCACAGCTGTGAACGTCTGCTGTGTTCCTGTATCCAGCCTGAGCATCTGGTACGACTGTGCCTCCTCTCAGGGCAAACGGAGGCACTGGAGTGAAACGTGAAGGTCCCTCCCCAGCAGCTGGGTGGAAACGTTACAGCGATGTACCTCCGGGGATGCCAAGCTCAAAACCCATCGGCGTGTGCATGAGCCATGACTGATCACATCGGCAGCGGAGCGGAGGAGCAATGGGAAGCTGCGTGCACGTAACGCGAGGGGCGGGAAGCGCTTCCCCAGCTCCTGGGGTGTGGTGGTCCCATCCCAGGAGCTCCCACTGCTGACACATGGTTTGGCTTCAGATGGTGGTTCCTTTGTGAGCTCCGGTGGGAGGCTGCTTGGGCTCTAATGTACCGTTCTGTGCTTGCCTTGCATTTTTCTGATCTGCTGCTGGGCTCTGGGCACCTCTCTTGCCTTGTTGTCAGAAGTCAGGCTGGGGTGTGCACTTGCTGGGTGGAAATACGTCATTTTTCCTGAAGTACTGTTTGAATTGTGTAGCTACGGGTCAGTAAATCAATGCTTGGAGCTTGAGCAAAGAGCGTGTATGTAAATAGAGGGGCGCTTGGGGTGGATGATCACGTCTCCAGCGAGGAGAGATGGATCGATGACCTGAGGTAAGGTTTCCTTGGCTGCCAATCTGCGTGGCACAGCGCTGCCAGTTTCTTTGGCCAGCTGCTGAAAGGCTTTCGCTAAAGCATTTGCTTTGTGTCTGCATGAACGATCCAGAAATCTTCTATTTACAGTAGACAAGGAAATTAAATAGCATCCTCTGCGCACTTGCCCTTGCGCTTTTAAAAATAGTATCACGTTTTTCACCTGACAAGAAAATGCAATTTTGGAGCCCAGACTGTCCATCCCCCAAAGCGTAAGTAAAGGACAGACCCACTTTATGGCCTCAGGGGTGCAAATCGCTTCCGCTGTATTTGTCAGATTGAGTGTAGATGTCTGAAGATCCCACGCACGCGTCTCTGAGGGCCCCGTCCTGCTCTGCTTCACCTGCAGCCTCCCTCCAGACCAGTTAAGGAGAAGAGGGGTTGCTTTTCTTGCAAGCCACTGTTGCCTCGAAGGCATTGCTTAAGGCGAGGGATCAGGGAAACCCATTTCATCCCTTTCAGGTGCAGAAGCAAACTGCAGGTGGGAGATGTCTGGACCGTAGCATGCTCCAGCTCTTCCTCCCGAGCTGCAGGATGGTACCTGGCGGGGGATGCCAAGTCAGCATCGTGCTCTTCTCTCCTGTGAGGGGACCAAGCACCCCCAGAGCACAGCTTGCAGCCACCTTTCAGCCACAAGTGCCCTAAAAACTGCTTAATTTCTGAACTCATTGCTTGTGTTTACGGCTGTGACGCTGCATTCAGCCCACCGCAGCATGTGGAAGCTCCACCCTCTCTGTTCCGTACAGCGCGTTCATCAGCGGTGGCTGTAAAACACGGAGGGAAGGGCTGTAGAAGTGCTGCAGCTGATCCTGATGGAGGGATTGCTTTAAAGATCAGTATTCCCAGCTGTATCTCTTCTCTTCAGTGAGACCTCACAGCCGCTACCAGAGCCATGCTCCTGCCTCATTTTTTTGAGGAAACCGGTATGCTGGGTAATTCAGAGGAGCTGCAAAGCTATATGTGCTTTGGCATGTCCCTGGTTTCTTCATAGGTGGTTTGCTGACACAGGTTGGATTTCGTTTTATTGCTTCAAGAATGCCAAATCCAGAATTTTTTTTTTTTAATTTTGTGGGTCAAGACATTTCTTTTCATTTTTTTGGTCAAGACATTGAGCTGCTGGTGCTTGTGTAATCTGGTTTGGTCTCTGGATGGCAGTGGCACCACTGCCCAAGGCCTCTCCTCCATAGCTCTGATTGCTCCCTTGGGCTAATCAGGGGAAGTGAGTTTCCTCAATTCATTTGAGTTTCTCCAGTCTCTTGAGGGTCTGCTTGCCTGCACCGTGCAAGGAGAGCCTGTTGCCAGGTTACAAATTTCTCTTGTGATGGCTTTAGCAGGAGCCCATCTGAGCCTGACAGGCATCACAGTGGCTCCTGATGCCAGTTGAAGTGGTGCTACACTGGAGATGAAGGGGCTTTGTCAGACATCCCGGAACTGAAACCTGAAGTAGGCAACCTGCATGACCTTGCCCAGAGAAGCTACAAGGGAGGCTGGTGTACAACCACATGTGGATGCTCTTTCCAAGGCCATTTCCAAGCAGGAGAAAGCAATGCTTTGGCTGCTCTGGGCAGTGTCCTCCAGCCTCACAGGATCTTTGACCTCATTCTGCACTGATGAAATGTGTGAGAGATTTTTTTTGCTCCGCTGCAGAAACTGTCCCCTTTGCTCCAAAAATTTGCTGTGACTGTAGAGAAAAGTTGGCAAGGAACCAGGCACATGATGATTGTACACATTAAATGCCACCCTCATCCTGCTCTTCAGCATAATGACAGAGGACCTGTGCTCAGCAGCCTCCAGACCCACTCCTGAGACCCCTAGCATGGCAGAAGCAGCAACACATTGAAAATTGTTGAACTACCTTCTACTGATCAGGTTTGTAATACAGCCTGTTTCACTGCACCTTCCCAACTGCATGGCGGGCTCCTGAGGTCCTACAGCCACCACCAGGAAGGAGCTGCTGCCCTGCACTTCTCTGCCCAGCCCTAGGGACGCATCCAACGTCACGAGCCTCTCTGAGGAGAGCTTGGGAAAAGCTCCAGGCTGAGAGGACCCATCTAAAATCAGCTTGTGAGACCCAGACCAGTCCTCACTTAAGTCCTGCTGGGCAGGACCACAGGGTGGGTTGAGGAGCAGGGGTGCCCCTCTCCCACCATGGCAGGTGTTGAGACATATGCATGAGCACCCCATGGTGAGTGTGCAGATGTTCCTGGTCTCTCTCTGTTTAATGGCCTCCATAGAGAGGGTTGGGCTTGCTTCTTCTTCTCCCTCACCCCCATGGCTGAACTTGCCAAGAGCAGCAGGCAGGTATGATGGAAATGAAACACCGCTATTAATTTACATGAGGTGGGTGAAGCGTAAGCAAGATGAGAAGGGGGATAAGGAGCTGGTGTTTGCCAGGCAGGTTCCTTACGTTGGCTGAGCTCTCCTTACAGAGATCCCCGATTGCACCCTGGAATTGGCGGTGGCTGGGGTGACCCAACACTCCACCCCTCCGGAAGCGGCCTGAAAAGGGGAAAACTGCACTGGGGTCTTGCCAGGGGTGCTTGCAAGGCAGGGAGAAGGAATTTTGTTCTCATCCACCTATACAAAGCTTTCAGGCATGCACAAACTTAGATTTAATTTATATTTTGCCCATTTCAGGAACAGAAATGCTCTTTTTTTTTTTTCTTTTCCCTCAGGGGAAAAAAAAAATTAACTGAATTCAGTAGCAGAACTTTTCTTGGGTGTTTTCCTACCTGCTCCCCCGCTGCTCCCCCCTCGCAGACCACGGCCGCGCCTCTTGCTCCAGCGCTTGCCGGTGACTCTGGGATGAGCCACGTGTTTGCAGATTGGCTGTAACCACCGACCTGCTGGGGTTCAGCCCCAGTTAAATGGTTTTTTGGCGTGGTGCAGGCCATGGCGGCCCTCAGCACTCACCTGCCTCCAGCACTCAGGGGCGGAGGCTCTGCCCTGAACTTGTCCCAGTCACCGTGGCCAAGGACAGGGAGATACTCTGGGAACTGCGGAGAGGGATGATGTTATGCTTGTTTATTGATTTATTTCATACAAGAAATTCGCTTCCCCAGGCTCCTTCTATGATGAAGTGATTTAATTAATGCTGAAACCGCGTGCACACAGGACACAGCAGAGCTGCGCGTGGTTGGCATGGGCTACGTCTATAGAATTATTTCAGAGAGTGGAAAATGTCAGCGTGATAAAAATGGAAAGTGTTAGCGCGCTATGTGCTGCCAGGAAATGGGGCTGCTACCCTATTCTAAACTTGGATCAGGCTTTTAATGAAATTTAACTTCTTCACTCCACCCTTTTCTTTTGACATTTAAAACTAATTCAGTGGGATACCACCCCTGTGCCGAGGGCCAGCAAGCGCTGCTGTAGGAGGCTGCCAGGGCTGTGGAGATGCGCAAGCTTTCATTCACTAACTCACCAGCGCACATCAACAATGGAAAGCAAAGAAGCAGCAGAACTTTAGTCATGCCCTCACAGAAAATGGGAAAAAAAACCCCACCCAAATGTACACAGGTTTGTGTTATTGCCCTCCGCAGTCGGGGCAGCGAGGCGGCCAAGCCCTGCGACCGAGGGTGTCTGCACCCCAGCCGCAGCGCGGCTGCTTTCAAATGCAGACCCTCCTGTGGCCACCAGTGCAAAGACCACTCATGAAATCAGAGGAAAAATGCTTGATGAACTTCTGCAAGGACCACGGAAGGCGCTGGTCTGCCATCAAATAGCAGAAATAGCACGGAGGTGAGACGTGAGGGGGACAAGGAAGGAAAGCACCGCCTTCAAGTGGTGGTCTGATTGCTTTCTGCCTCACAGACCAGGCACCGCTCTTTCCTGCCAGGTATTGTCAGGCGACTTCATTCACGCTTCCCTTCCCTGCAGGACAGCGTTTTTCATCATACAGCTCTGCTACAATACTTCAGACAAACCTTTACCTACGGGTGAACACCAACCTGCTATTTCAACAACAGCATCCTCACCAGGGCAAAATTCTGACACCCCCCCAGGGTGACTGAGAAGCCTCCTGTGCTCTTCCCGCAGGCACAATTGTCACCCTGCATGGGAAACTGTGACAATTTCCAGCCATCAAGGCTTACACAAAGTGCTTGCTGCAGTGGAAGAGGTGACGTCCCAGACCTGGCTCCTCCAGCAGCTGCCGTCAGGGAGCTGCCACCCCTTTCTGGACCAGCTCCTGCCAGCCACCAGCGATGGCTGTGAACCTGCGCGTTCCAGCTAACGAGCAGCCAATCCAACCTGCTGTAGCCAAACCAGAGCAGCCACGTTTTGAACAAAGCTACTATCAGCAGTGAGAAAGAGCCCAAAGCTTTCATTACATCATGATCACTTCCATTCAAGTTTTTATTTTTAAATCTGGCTGCTAAGGCACATTGCACTTCATCTTGCCCAGTCCCCCCTGTGCTGGACATCCACCAGAGAACTTCAACACTGACAGTAGGAGCCAAAAAGCACTGTGGGCAGACAGCAGCAAAGGCAGCACAACAGTAACTAAAATCCTCAGGAACATTTTGCAGTTGTACTGAGGATGTATCTGCATGGAAGGGTGGTCTTATCTTTTCTGTTAGAAACCTGAAGTAAACACTATCTTGGAGAAGGCTGCTTCAAGTTGCAGTTATTGCAGAAAAATTTTAAAATTTGGCTAGAGATAAAATTCATGGAGGTCACTGTGCCTTGGTTGCCCTGAGCACCAGGAACACCTCTAATCCCCTGCACGGGTCACGCAGGGAGAGAGAGGCTGCAGAAATAATTTTTTAAAAAATCACCTGAGTGCTGAGCAAGCCAGTCCTCAGGCACCAGTGCTGGCCTAGAAGTGCAAAGCAGCCCCTGAAATCCCACAGCTCTGGATTTCATGTTCCTCTCAGGGTCCTGAACCCAAACTTCGCCCTACAAGAGCTGAGCCAGGGTCAACTGGTGGTGCCCTGGGGCAACCCATGGCTCATCTGATCACAGCACAAGACGTATACCCCAAAATTCCACTTTGTACTGGTGCCACAAAATGAATTAAAGTTCTCAGAGAAACGAAAAAAATTGTACAGTCTAGCAATAAGCAAAACTGATCATCAAATGAATAGTGATTCTCTGGATTAACATTAAAACCCATTTATTCAGGTTTTTGTGCAGGGTGCACAATTCAGCGCAGTTACGTATACACAGTATGCACAACCTAATAGCATACAAAAAGGCAAGTAGCAACAGGTGCTTACACTGGAAAGGTATGCACAGACATATTAAACCGGGAGGTTTACATTAGAAAATTATCTGACACTATTCATGTATCATCAAGGCTATTAGAAATTGTGTAGAAAACCAATAAAACTTGGAAAGTATCTACTCTGATTTCACTGACCCAGGCTGGATATAGAGTCAGGCTTTCCACACTACATCATTTTGTGGGCAAAGCCTACAAGATCCCCAAGCGCTCTGAAGGGTCACATCACCATTCACTCTAACACGTCCCATTACATGTTAAAGATTAACATCTTAGTATTATTTCCTGTTTTTCTGGGAAGAACAGCAGCTTAAATACTTCAAAAAGCTATTTTTTTTTTCCTGGGAAAAGACAACAAAGGAAAGATTTGGAGAGACCATGAGAGAACCAAACATTAATGAAATGTCGTAACAGCACTTCCTGATCCTTCCAGAAAACTCTTCACAGACCAGGCAGCACCTAATTTAACGCGCTGTAAACTGTCCAGATTTACAGAAGCGCAATGGCAGGCCTTGGCAGACCCCAGGTCTTCTGCTGATCTTTACCTTGTTCCTATCCTAAGGGCTGCAAGAGATCGTACTTTTGTAACCTGCACAAAAAGACACAGAGAGATCAAGTAGATTTAGCAAAAGGATACCAAACAAAAGCAATAAATAGAATTATGCAGCAACATCGTAAGAGCCAGCTTTCACTCCCTGGAAACTATTCTGGAAAGTATCAAATTCCTGAATTTCATTTCCAGCTGAATTTTGCTCAAGATGTCAGCAGAATGAGGGAGCACCAGGAAAGAATGAGTTAAGAAACACGTGGTTGTTGTGGCCGAGGCCCCCCAAGGCCCCCCCAGAGCCCGTCTTCATGGACTTTCAGCTAGAAGGGCAGGTCCAACTCTCTTTAACTGCTCTTCCATGCCAGAGTCAAATACCAATACAGTTTTGATGGCAAATTTTAGTATTACAGAGAATCTAACCTAAAATCCACCCAGTATTTTTAAAGGACTAATTTGCAAATGCAGATGACAAACCACAGCTGAGCACGAGGAAGGTAAGACTCTGTTAAAACTGCTCCCAAAGGCGGCTGCACTAAGATGCCTTGTGCATAAAGACACCGAATATCGGACACACTTGTAGAACATTCAATCACAGCCGATAGGAGTTCAGACATCTCTTCTTTTCAGCACAGCACGTGTGCTGTTTGCTTTATAAGCTCGGGGGTTTAGTTCATTCAGTTCATTGCCTTGCATGAGTGCTTTGGAGAAAATGTTTAGCATCTGTCAGGACAGCGTAAAGAATCTCAAATTTATTTCTCTCCTAAAGATTACAGTTCTCTGATGGAAATCTTTACAATGAGTCAAAATTTATTTATTTGAGTGAAGATACATTTGAAAAAATGCATATTTTCCATGTTGATTTCTATGAAAATTCATTGGTGAAGTGGCTTGAAAAATATTTTCCTTTCTTATATTTATTCTGAATACGCAAAGGATAATCAGTATTTTAAATTCAGCCTTCCTACAGTGCAAACCTCTCATTCTGGTTGTTTTAGAGAAACACTTCAGCAATAAGTATTAAGAAATCCAAGTTTTATTCAAAAGGAATCAGGAAAAAGACTTTATTACTACAGTCTCCTGGTAATTTTTTTCCCCACAATATTTTTAAACTAATAATTATACAACATCTTCCTTCCTGCCTTAGTAAGCATAAGGAATGAGTTGCCATTCTAAAGTAAGAAGCCCTCAACAGCACGTTTTTACATTTATGAGTGCAGCTACAGCGAGCAACATGTACGAACATCACGTCAAATTTCATACCACAGCCTGTTTCCCACACAAATCATTTGCTGGCACAGAAAGTTAGTGGGAACTTCCAGGGCTTAAACATAAGCATATACCACGGGTGGTTAAGATTTAAGAGTACTAAAAGCGCTCTGGTGATTTAAAAGTCTGAAAGCAATTCCTGGTCAGGGGCAAGGAGAAGAGAGAGACTTCTGGCAGTGAGTGAAACTGTAGACTGGGAAGGTACCACTGAAACCAGTGAAGTGTTTCCTCGTACTAAGAGATCCCCAGAAACAACTGGCTTTTGCAGGAGGACAAAACCAAACGTGCAGGTAAAGAGATCTGATTTTGGTATCAAGGACAAAACTGAACCATACTCACTCTGCATGCGGTAATATTTTTTAAATAATGATTTAAACACAGGCTCTAAGAAGCTCGATTTCTAAAACTATTCAAGAACAATGTTTCTATAAAAATAAGCAGCAACTTGTGTATTTCACTTTAATACAGCCATTACAAGGCCTGATGCCACATGCTGTATTAGAAATCTCCAGTCTAATCATGCTATATATATATATATATATATATGTCTACATAGATAGGTATAAATTACCAAGCTCAGTTAAATTCAAAGAAATGATACTACCTTTCCCTCAGAAAATAGCTTCATCCACTAAGCTTCAGATTGCAAAGCTAGTTGCAGTGTCATAGGCAAAAAACAATTTTACAAAATCACTGGGGAGGGAAAAGGCATTTTTACACTTAAGTTGATAGAATAAGGCACAACAGAAGTTAAAAAAAGGAAATACAACTGAATACAGAAATCTATGGTATTCTCTTCTCCGGCGCTTTCTAAAGAATCCAGCAAATGTCAATAAATAAAATAAAAGCCTGGTGAATTTTACTAAAGTACTCTGTTACCATAAATTTAGTTTGAGGAAAAGTCTGCCTTGCCATACGCAGCTGCCTGCCTCTTGTTTTCACCGTAATGCAACATGTCTTTCAGTAAATCTTAGGGCTTAAACTTTTATTCCCCACAATGTTTTTAAACTAATAATTATACAACATCTTCCTTCCCTGTCTTAATTTGCATTCTCATCCTGAAACAAGTTTATTTAATTGCATTAAAGCTGTCAATGATCTAAACTGAAACCTATTCTTTGGGTGAAATAAGCAGCATGATGCACTAGCAAAGACAAAAAAAAAACCAGCAGCAGTAAAGCAAGGTGAGAAGTAAGAAGAGTTCAAAGTCAGAGAAACATGTATGAAAAGGGCCACCCAAAGCATACAGAAGCTACCGCTAGAAAGAAGGTTCTTCAGAATTTATTTTCATGGCTCCATACAAAAATGAACAGAGATAGGTAAGAGATCCTTTCCCCCGACACCTGCCACTGCCTCTTAAAGTCAGCGTGGACGGATGGGTAACTCCTCAGAGAGATCTGCGCTTATGCTACAGAGGAACTCAGCTTTTACAGGGTGACCTGCAGACAAGATTCGAAGCCAGGCAAGAATATGACAATAACTCTTTTAATTAAGGATCCACAGAAAAATGTCATTTTTTATTATTTTTTTTTAGTATTTTTACATCTAGGACAACTGTTGTGCAGAAAAGCAAAGCCACAGCACCACGCAGTTGTGCCCGGCTGCTCTGCTGTTTGAGCGGGCATCACCATCCCGTTCCAGTGCTTTCTCTGGCACAGCCAGACAGAGAAGCTGCATGACGACAGCACAGAATTTCTCTCCCACGTGCTCCATTGTGTGCATGACTGCGGCTAGGCTCAAAGTTGAACCTCGTGGGTACAAACACTGTGATGCAGATCTTGCCTGGATTTTCTGCATGCATTAGCATACTTGTTTTCTGACATTTTCTGTTTTCCAGAATGCTACTAGCAATTACTCACTAGTCAATAGTTATTTCTTCTATAAGGTAGCACAGACCAAGCATGCCTGAGAAGAGAACATGTAGCCAAAATTAATCCTGAGATTGTTCCAAAAGTAGCAGTAATAGTTCTAAATTTAAATATGATGAGTTAGCTGGCTTTGTTGAAAGCACCACTACAAGATCCCAAACGCAAAAGAAGAGCTGCATTTTCAAATGGCACAGAGAAGTACAACTGGTACTGAGCAGCGAGACAGATGCCTGAAACACTGTTCACCAGAGAAGAGATCCAAGAATTCAAAATGTGAATTAAACTGAATAAAAACTGTCAAGGACAGGAAACACACAGCAGAAGTGTAGATTAATGATATGAAGTTTTTCTGATGTGTGAACAAGCTTGCTGTCCTGTCTTCCAAACCCCTGAACGCTGAATCTGCTCAAACATAAATGAGTTTGCTCCCAGTAATAAAGGTGGCAGCAGGATAGACTGGTCTGCGTATTCTGAATGTTACCTGCACATTCTCAACTTACTTTGTTGAAGATCGAAGTGCACTTGGCAGAAAAGTTTTCAGCTTCAGCCCCAATGCAAATTAATCTCTTTCTAGCAATACAACTGCAATTACCATATTCATAGAGATAATTAATTAATCAGAAGTGCTGCTTATATAAAAGTAAAGCTAGACTATTTGAACTCATCAGTATGTGTTTTAGGAAAACGTTTGACACTGTAGCCAACCATTAACCAGAAGCTCAGTTTAGTAGAATATTATCAAAGTTATAAATTAAGAAGTTAAATACTGTATCAAGTTGAATGAAGAAATCAAGGGTGAATAAAAACCGTGAAAGCTGAGGACACAGGGAACCGTAGACTCGATACCAGATCCCGCAGAGCTCAGCGTATGTGGTCACAGGGCCTGTCATGCGATTACTCTTTCCCATGGGTACACATGGGTTTCGTGTTGCTGGAACAAGCAGTGGGGCACCTAGAACCCAACTCTTATCTTGTCAAGGCAAAAATGCTCCAAGGCAAAATCATCAGACTGCAGAGGATGTCTTCCGCTGAAATTTAGCAAGCTATAATACAGAGGCCAGGCTGGGTACACATGGCCTTGAGAACTCCAAGACCTTTCAGTGCAGGGCAGCAGGCTTTCTAAAAGCCTTCAGCTAAATATTCAGATAATGGCAACTCCTCTTGTGTAAATAAGATAGTTTAAATGCAAAAAAAAAAAAACCAAAACAAAAAACAAAACAAAAAAAAAACCAAAAAAACAAAAAAGGACAAGCAAAAAAAAAAAAAAAAAGGCAATGCGAATTGTCCTACCTCTGAGCTTGATCTCTTTTCACCTGATCCACTTATCCAGAGCACAGGGAACATTAACTCTTAGGCACACGTGCATTAGGAATACTTGCACCAACCAGGCTGCCTCCTTTGATGTGCATTTCCATCTCCCCTCGTTTCCTCTGCTGCCTAAAGCCTACTGCTGTGAACAGAAACACTCCGACACATTATTTACAAAAGCCAATATAAACACCTAATGGAATCCCAGCAATTCAAAAGGCTCCATTTCTCATCCCTAACTTTGTCTTTCCCTACACCATGAGCTATGGGGGCATAATCTGTCTCTTACCGAGTATCTAGAATATTGCAGGCACTGCTGCAAATATCGTGGTCACCTTGTGAAGAAATCTGATTTCGAGATTGGAGTTGTCAGGGGTGGTTTTTTAGGCTTTGGTGAGCCCACTTCATTCACAATAAATGAAACATAGATTTGATATGTCAGCAATTTCTTTGCAGGGAAAGGAGAAAAAGCAAAAGAAATCAAAGTTTCTCTAACTGCACTCCAAAGGAGCAATTTATCAACTCTATCTGCAAACAGTAAAGTGAACGCAAGTGATACTCCGTGGATCAGAACAAATTCAGATAACTGGGCTATGCCTACAGAGCTGGGCTCAGCTCTGTGAAATGAGAAGTGCAACTCCCTCCAACAAACTGGCTGCTGAATTTGCTGAACAAATTATTGGTTACACATAATAAATTCATGGATGCTTCCGAATATTGAAAAGGAGTCCTCAACACAAGTGAGTGAAGAGCCCAGTTAAGGACTCTAACTCATCACGTTTGTGTTTGGGTATTTTTTCTTCCTTACAGTCTTCTACCATTACTCTTCACCACTACACCGCCCCTTCCAGCCCTCAGTTGCTCCTTGCTGCTGACTGGGTCCCCAAACTGGGAAAAGGACCAGTCATGTAAAACTCACATGCTTGCAAACCAATTCGTTAGGGAGGAAGGGTGCCGTATTGGCCTGCTTGGGAGCAGAGCAGAGGAACACACTGCCTGGCCAGCACCCAGAATGGCCAACCAGAACCATCTCCTAGCCACACACCCAACTGACCAGCCAGCACGGCATTTCAGCTGGGAGCCTGGTACTCTCTCTAAGCACAAACAACAGAATATGCTCCGAAGGGGTCAAAAAAAAAATGACCACAGTTTGTACGTTGACCCATTGACGCTTTCTTACATTTTCCAGGAAAATCTTATCACCTAGCCAAGATACATTATGTTATGTGTATGAGACAACTTCAATTAATAAGTGAACTTTGCTCTTTTGTAAGGAAGCTTCCAGTTTTCTGATGTTGGTATTTTTACCCAGAAAGTAGGTTTACAAACACTAGCATCAACAACCTCATTCCACTGGGATACATCATCTTTGTTAAAATCCCCAATTCCTGAGACTAACCTGATGTCTTGGGAGAACAAGACTTTTTAGATGATACACATATGAACAGACATGGAAAATGTTTGCATAAAAATTCCTTTTTGAAAGCAAAAGGTTTTAACTTTAACAAAAGGTTTTAATCATTTTAATCTCTACTCTTTCTTTTAAAAGATTAAGAAAATATACTTGAGGTACTTTCTCCTCAGAAGCTTAAAATACTTCATTTACAACAAACCCTCCTTTTTCCTTAGAGGTCCTTAAGCAGGTAACTTGAAGAGTCCTAGAGAACATGTTTTAAGAAAGAGGCAAAAGCACAAGAATGTTTTAAAAGGCAGACAGGAATTTTGTTCTGTTTTGGACAAAATAAGCAGAGTATACAAGAAACACGTACTTGAAGAGTACAACCAACAAAAAAATGTAGGTTTTGATGTGCAGAGGGGCCTAGTTCAAGAAAAGAAAATACCTTCTTTCACATTGAGGCATTCTGGGTGATTTTATTAGTCTGGTCTGTAAATAGTGGCACTATTTTGTATCCTTTTCTCTTCTCCACCTCAAGAGTGTATTTAAAAACCCAAACACTTCTCAAAGCACTTACCTACTCTTTCAAGCACAATATTCTGAAGTTACATACCTATGCAGAAGCTCTCTAACAAATGAGAAAGCTCAAATCTAATGCTTCAGCAGGAGGGGCTTCAAGAAGAGAGAAGTATAAAACTAGAAATATGCACGGTTGAAAGTATTAAGTACACGTATTAATTCACCATAGCAATTTTGCTGTACGGAGTAACAAGAAGGGTCATGTGCTTGCATTGAGTGCAAGGCCAAACAAATACAAGATAGAATGGAACGTCACCTGAGAGGAGGTCTACTTTTATGTTAGAGTTGCTTAGCAGATTCATTTGTATACCTATTTATATGGGACTGTTCCTCCCATCTCCAAGTGTATTAGACAGGTGAAAAAGCCCATAAACTTGCTATTATCTAAAGCACATGGCCATGCATGTACTTGACAGCAAAGTCCACTACAATATGCAGTATCAAAAAAAACACATCAAGGTTTCTCAGTGCTTAACACATTGACCTATTAAGCTAAGTTTCATTTAACCTGGGGCTAAGCAATATGTAGGCAGTGATTGAAAGTTCTTGTATTACCCATACAGCTCTCACATAGCCAAATTACCCTCTGTTCTCAAGAAAGGCAATTTGCTCTGATGATTCACATCCTGTTTTGAACTGACAATCACCAGTGCTTCCTCCCAACTGTGGTAATTTCTTAAGTGGTGTACCACTCTCTAGGGATACAATTTGAAAATTTCATTTTGACCAGACTTTGAAACAAAAACATGATCAAAATTTGTACACTGCTCTGGAAAAAGGCTCTTACAGTGCATCTAGCAAAGCTGTCAGAAAAAAGTGCGTTAAATAACAACAATGGACCTCAGAGAAATTAACTGTATCTCTTTATTGTTAACCAATAAATGTTATCCAAAATAGTAGATGTAATTGTAGCTTAATTGTACAACACAAAACATGATGCTAAAGGAAAAAGCATGTGGAAAATTACTTCACCAAGTAATCATTAAATGTATTCTTAGTATTTCCGCACCAGTAAGTGTTCCCAGCTGCTAGTGACAGCAGCTATTACCACTTTGTTCATTGTGAAAATCCGTATTACAAATGGTTGTTCCTGGTTGTTTAGAAAAAAAAAAATCACACAGCTTTATAAACGGATCTAATCCATTCAGCCCTACTCTATATATTGTAGATTTATGAACAGCAAACTTTACTGGTATTTTTTCCCCCAACACTGAATCTGATGTAACAGTGCTAGCGTACACTTTCCAGGGAAAAATGAAAACTCACTGGAAGTACAGTATTTCACCTGCTATGGCAAACTGTTTGAATACTTCAGAAATCTGCTTCTGTGTATGAAGCCTGTGAAACAAAAACTGTTCTTTACAATGCACTGCAAGTAGAAAAACCAACTTCCACCAAGCAGCATTTTTGAGCATGTGCACACCATCTGCACATCAGTCTTCAAGGTCAACCAGATATGTTTAACCCCACAAACCAAAAATATATTAATGTCTCTTTATTTTATTTTCATGATGTCACCCCACATAGCCAACCTTTAACTCTGCAAAGTAATAAAAAAAACCCCAAACTTAGTTGGACTGTTCATAAGAAATTTAAACCTATTGTGCATGAAAAAAATGTTTAATAAAATGGCAAATTTTTAATAGGTAAGTGTAAATTTATGAGTGCATAATATCAAACAGAAAAGAGCTGAACCATCCTCAGAGAAAGCAGGGTTCTTCCACTGCAGGTATTTACTAGGCTACTACAGCAGAAGTAGTAACTGCAGTCCACATTAACTGTAAAGTTATTTCTAAAGTTTAATTTCTAACCAAATTTATCAAAAAAGCAGGTCTCCTTTTCAAGATGGAAAGGACTAAGTAACAGTGATCTGACATCAGATATGACAATTACAATACTAGCTTCACTGAAAACTGAAGCTACAAACACTTTTACTCCAATTCTGGGAACTTTCATTTAGTATTTGGAAACCCAAAATCAAACTAACTCATATGCACATTCTGCACCCCTCCCAGGAGACAGTATACCAGTGACAGGTTACAGCTTTAAAACACACAAGATGCTTTTACAATTGAAACTCAACAAAAGGCAGTTAGACAGTATTTAGCAGTATAAACCCATCTTAAATTAAAACAAAATTATAGGAGTAAGGGCTCCTAATATTCTATGATATCACTATGTAGCGATAATAAATTTATATATTTTTTTTTCATGGTGTTTGAAGGACCAGTCATCATGTATATAGTAGTGAGGTAGGATACTGTCCCCTCCCTGGGACTGATGTTTTCATATGCTCCCTTGCCAGAAAGGTCCAGGTCTCCCTACTGCAAATAAAATAATTACAAGCAAATAGCACAAGAAGCTTTATATTTTTTTTTTTCCTTTCCTGTATTAGAACACTTTGCGCATCTAAAAGAATCACCTAGTAAAAGCAATGCTTATTCAAGCCTATCAGCAGCCACGTGCTGCTCGCAGGTAGTGTTCCATTTAAAAATATTTCCTGGAACTACCACCTGCCATCCAGACCTTTGTGAACAGGCAGGCAAAGAAAACCATCAATGATGACAGGACATGAAACACCAAGGAAATTCACTTGGGAGAGAAAAGAAAAAAAAAACAAACAAACAAAACAAAACAAAAAACCAACTTAAAGTCAGCAATATAAAACTTAATGGTGTAGCTACATTGAAAAATGTAATTTCAAACTTCATACTGAAATAGTACCTATCCAGTTTAGGTTCAGTTCCATTCTTCTTTCTATTTCTTAATATTTAAGCAATACATACACTTGTCAGTTATTATACTTCACATCAGTTTCCAAAGAAAAAAAATATGAAATAATGAAACTGAAAATGATGGGGAAAAAACCTGCTATCGTTCTCCACATCCTCCCCCCAAAAAAAGCTAGGGATGACAAACTGCCTTACTGTTGAACACTTCCCCTAAATTTGTCTTCTAGCCACTGTAGTCAAACTGGTATTAAGTGCTTTGGCAAAGTGGGGTGCAATCCATCAAATCTGCAAAGGCCTGCTTTTTTCTCTGTTGGTGGTTCAGCTTTACGAGGAACATATATGCAAAATAACAGCTCTCACATTGCTTCAAACTCATCAATACGCTGCTTTGTATTGCCTTGTCGGATTTGTCGAAGAGTCTTGTACTTATCACGGCCTGCTTTAACATTCTCGGCATGAAGGACATCATTTTGTGTTTTCTTGGTTTCATCTCTGGCTTGAGCCAATTCAGAACTTAAAGCCTGTTGAATAAAATATTTGCATTTAAGTGTTTTGACTAATCTTTTAATGATTCTGGAATTTCTGATAACAACTATTCTGCAACTTGGATAAGGATTTCTTGAATGCCAACCTATGAAATGCTGCTTGTGCTGTTCAGTAACTCAAGTTGTGAGGTCTATCAGAAAGACTGCACAGGGAAAGAGGAGAGCACAAGATTCTTTCCTTACACAAGTGTGGCCATCAAATAAAAAAAAAAAAAAAAGAAAAGCCTCATACCATAACATCCAACAAGAAAGGGACCAGAAGGATAAAGCAGGAAAATGGCCTTATTTTTCAATTTCTGCTTGACTAAAGACAGCTCTTGTTTATCTCCCTGACCCTGTTCAGTGATTGGCCAAGCAGAAAGGATATCACACATATATGCTAGTAAGATATTGCTGCTAGTAAAAGAAGCAGCTTTGCATTTCTTTGATTTCCTTCCCAAAGAGACACTTCATAACAAGGCAAAGGGTTACCACTAGCACAGATTATTATACTTTGAGGGGTAAGACAAGTCTAGGAGGAAATGCTCCATTTCAGGGAAATAAGATTAATACAAAATAGGCATAATTCAGGTTTTGCTTTTACAATGTCTGTGAAAGACTGCAAACACACACAAATACTATTAAGCAAGCATTTGTCCATACCACTTAATGAATTTCAGTATTGAGAAAGTAAATGTTTTAACATTGAGTGTCCCGGACATTATATAATTATTAGAAATATTTACTGGGCAATGCAACAACATACTAATATACTCTTAAGCTATAAAGTACAATCTTACATCCAATCTTTCTATCTATTCCACTTCTAGAACAGTGTGAATGATATTCGTTGGTAAATTAGTAATAAATCTAGTAAATTTTAAAAAGGTTGTTTCCTTGGCACACCATAAATTCAATGAGATTTTCAACAAAGAATGAGAACCCAAAGCCTGAATTACATTGATACAGCTATGAATCTTCATTACCTGGAGCTGTTTCTTAACACGTTCATTTTTCTGTGTTTCTGTTACCCGTTCTTCCTCACTCCTGTGATTCATGACACCATCAGAAGACAGTTCTGCACTGGCTTCAGCATTGTTCTCATCATGTTCATCGTGTTCATTCTCTGTTGGAGGAATAACTGGTGGGGGAGGAGGTGGAGGAGGAGCAGACATCACAGATTTCAGTTCTTCTTTGGTCTTTTCCAAGTCCTCTTGGGCTGCAAATGCCTAAATATAGTAAATAGTACTTAGCATCTTTTAAAATGATTTATGAATAGGCAGAAAAAATAAAAAAAGTATTTGAGATGTTTTCAGACACATGGAAACGGTCCTTTGTAAGTGGCACGACTAGCTTACACACTCAAAATAGTCAAATAGGAATACAGGGTAAAAAAAGATACTACTCAAAACCAGCTGTACCGAGTCCATCTATTTCCAGCAGTAGACAAGAGAAGAGTGAGAGAATAGGGCAGTCATACCAATTGCTTTCCAGCTTTCCTAGCCTCCTGAAATTTAAGGCCCAGAGACTTCCTAAATCAAATGCGATGTCTTTGAATTTCATATTAAACCAGAATTTACATTATAAGAATTTGTTCAATCACTTTTTGAACATATGCACACAATTAGTATTCACATCCCATAACTAATTACAACTTTGTGCAGAAATATTTTTTTGCTTTCAATTATAGACTGGTTGCAATTTATGTGCCTTTGTTACTTTTCTGGTTCATCTTTTCACCACCACTCATCATTCTATACATCACCCTCCTGAAGTGTTTTCTTTTCCAACATGAAGCTCCAATCTTATTTCATCATCATATGTAAGGAAGCCATTTCAAATCTTTGACCATACCTTTGTGATTAGAATCCCCCCCCCCTTCATGACTATTTAATATTATGAAATGAGTTAAATAGAAGTACAGGCTGGCTTCAGTAGACTGGAGAACAAAAACCTTTAAGAAAGGCTTCTCTGAAGCCTAAGGGAAAGAGAGAGATTCAACCCCGTGGACTTCCAGCGGGATTTCCGCACTCATCTCCCTTAGTTCCTCTGAAGTTCTGACTTCACACAGCGTGAGCTCATTACTTTGTGCTGCCATTCTGAGGCTTCCTCTTCTTTCTTTTTCTTGGCCTCCTCTAGAAGTGCAATCTTGGCAGTGAATTCAGCAAGTTCTGCTGCCTGAAACAAACAAAAAACCAAAGTTTTAATTTGGTATCATTTTGGCTCTGCAGTGGAAGAAAGCAGTCTTCACTGTGATCTGACTTGAAAAGAGTTAGTTACCATCCATCACTTCTCTGCTAAAAATAGAAATTTTAAGTATATATGACAAAGGGAATGAATCAGTACTCTTGCCTGATGGAAATAAGTCCAGAAAAACAATATTTATCTTCTGCACTTCTGATGCTTGCTGGGAAAGAGTGAGCTGTAGTTACAAATTAGCATCTACAGCCCTTTCAGTTTAATGTAACTTCAATGGTTCCATCAATAAGATTATGATTTTGGATCATAATCTCAGTACTATTAAGCTAAATCTTGCCTTCAGAATTGTGTGCTAAGTTTACAAAGACCAAAAGTTGGTTTATAGTTGAGAAATAATTTCTTCTACTATTTTAATGCTCTTCTCTGTTTTTATACACAAATCTTGAATTAGAAGTAGTCTAGCACAGAATGTGAGAAGATATCTTAAATGCTGGAAACAGAGGGGACAAAAACCAACCAACCAACACCTCACAGTGTCACCAGCTCCACCCCTCCTCCACCACCACCAAGCTTCAGAACAGACCTGCTTCTGAGAACAGGCTTCCCAGAGGACTGCAGAAGGAAGTTACTCTTGTTCTCAGCTAGATAAGAGTGATGCTATTAGAAAGAGAATGTAGTGGGTGCTGTCAGTCTGAAATGTCTACTTCATAATTTAATTTCCTGCAGCCCAAGCATTTTCTTTTTCTCTTGCAAGTAGTGGCAAATCTAATGTAGCTTTTTAAAAACTTCCCACAACGATCTGTAATGGTGTTTCACATACTTTTATCTCTGTTTCAATGTACTTGTCCATTTGACAAAATAGATATAACCAAGAATAAAGGCTAAATTTTCAACTTCTTTTTCAATTTGTTTCAAAATAGGATTAAAGTTTCTTACTAGCTGCTCCTGGTTCTTCATTTGATCAGCTGCTTGCTTGGCTAAAGCAGCTTTAGCTTCTTCAGCTGCTCGACGTTCTTTTTCCAGACGCTCTGCTTCCTCTTTTGCACGCTTTCGTTCTTGATCCAGTTCCAGAGCTTTTCTAGTCTGTTCCTCTAATTCTATAGAAAGGAAAGTTTGCAGACAAGATATCGCTACCTAACTCTTCCTCATATGTAACACAGGTAACAGCTATAACATGCTCAAAATAAAGTAACCTAGAAAGTTGTCAAAGTTTTACAAGGCTGCCTCAAGGTAAGAAAAACTGTTGAGCATGTTACCTGAAGCTATGCTTTGTGTCTAACTTTCTTCCACCCCCTTTAATACATACTTTGGAAATAATTCATCTTACCTGACAGGTCTGACAGCCCAGTGTTTTGGAAAATTATCACCTCACTAATAATTCTGAACACCCAAATATACGTACATGTACACACACACTCACTCTTACTGCTGAGGAGATTTTGTATAAATTAAATCACACTCTCTTACAGTAAAAAAAGCCCAAGACTCTTCTACTTTATTGAAATGCCTGATGAAGATTTGTTGTTGGCAATAGACAATTTAAGCATGTGCCTCCAACACATGGAAGGACCATTGGAAGGACCAGAAAAATTCATAGAACTGAGCTAAAAAGGTGCAAAAAGGAACATTTTATATCAAGGGAGGGATATTTCTCTAGCTGCCTGGTTAGCAAAACATTGCAATCTAAAGGACAGAACTCTGATACGAGTGAAATAGGAAAAAATAATAAGCTAGCAGTACTGTAAGGTAAGATTTGCACAGGCAAAAATACACTCCTCTGATGTGCAAAATGAAGCGACTATGAAAAAAGTCTTTCTGAAGCTCCTTGCTGATTCTGATAATGAGTTTTCCACTATGTTTTTGTCTAGGCATAGCTGCCATAGATTCCTTCACCAGAAAAGCTAAACAACTGCTCAGTTATTGGAATGATCCATCTGCCCTTCACCATATGCTTTAATACTAAAAAAGCATCTCGCCAGGTATGCTGACACATGCTTGATCTTTGCACTTGTAGTTTTAAGTAGGTCTCATGTAATCAATATTCTTCAGTTGCTTTCCCAGGTCTACTACTGCAGTTATAAAATGAAATGAACAGCATTAAGTTGGTGGAGTTGAACAAATGTAGTACTTAGAAAAATGCATAAATATTTAAACACACTACTCAAACAAAATCTTCCCATGAAGATGGAGAGCATCTAATTACCAAGTCAACTACAGAATGCAGACACCATTTATATAAACACTTTCTATATATGAACAGAAGGCTAAAAACACCAACACATGAACGTTACGTACGGTATCAGAAACCAGACTACATTGCTTACAAAAGTTATGAGCAAGTGTGTATTGTTAAGCCTCTAGAACCACCCTGATACTGTTTTGTCCTGGGCTAAAACAGTTCTCCCTTAAACAATTCCAAGGCACAGTTCATGTGTTACCTGTCTAGATGTGTCCAAACTGTTCTTCATTGTAAGACTGAAAAATATGGGGGTGGAGCTACAGAACAGTGCCAGGCATATATAACTTATTGCATAGATTTAGTCAGTGATTCTCTCTACTGTACCTGAAGCCAAAAGTTATGAACAAAGGAGAGGAACAGAACTTTTATGCACGTGAACCAAATCTGAAGCAAAAAAAAGAACATGGAGAGGAGGGATGGGCAAGGAGTTGAATCGGGGACTCTACGGGGTGGTTCACCACAGAGAACTGCAATTACAAAACTAAATTTATTCACTAAAATCTGCTAAGATTTTAATTTTAAAATTCTGAAATCTCACAAGGGAATGGAAAAACAAAGGAACAGCAAATTTCCAAATGAAAATCCTTTCAGTCTTCCTCTCTAAATTCCCTGCTCCCTCCAACTCCAGGTTTTCAGCACTTTAAGCATTTCATAATTCTAAGTTGAACTCTGTACGCATTAGTTGCCTTTTTATTAGAGAAAACGGAAACTTTCGCTATATTAGGAATTGAGTTTATTTTGCAAATATACACACACACACCCCCCCCCATCTTTTAACTCATAACATTGAAAAAGAATATATCTTTTTAAATTAAATAATGTACCGCTAAATTCTTGTTACTAACAATAAAATAAATTAATAAAAAACCCAAACCACAAAATACTCCCCAAAAAACATACACTAAGAGAATGTGGAACTGAACTACCCAGCTGAGCTTTCATGAGAAATCCAGGACCAGTAAGAGCTCACCTTTCTGAGCTTTCATTGTTTGTTCCTCGATTTGTCTTAAACGTTCCATTAATTCTTCCTTTTCACGTTCTATTCTTTCCTTTTCCTTTTCTGCTATTTCCCTTTTCTTCTTCTCATTTTCTAATTGTGCCCTGAAAATAGTAATAGGCTGTTTGTTTTTTTTAAAAAAACTCAAACAGATTAAATTCTACACCAAGAATTCTGGTACCCTATTTTTCGGTTTACTCTGCAAGTAGAGAAGCACGTAATTTTAAATGTTTCAAATTCAGTTCACAATGCAAGACGAACCAAGTTTCTGTTTCAAAACACTGTACAAAAAAATAATTTATGAACAGAACTGATTAGCAACCTTGGTTATGGTTCAACCAGATAAATCCACAATTCTACTGGCATTTTAGACAAGACTGATTTTTCATCTGGGCTAGAAATGGCAACAGTATTTTTTAAATATACAAAAGGTAATTCATGACACTCTTCATTGAACTTGCCTTAAATGTGCACCTGTAGAATATAAAAGTCCCTAAGAATCAAGCCGAAAGTTAAGATTGTTTCACAAAAACATAATGAGAAACAACGGTACAGCTACTCTTACTATGCTGAAAGCTCAAAAAAGATACGGCTTTCTATTAAGATAGGCGAGCCATGCCAATCCACAAACCTGCTTACATATTACAGAAAGAAAAGCAGTTCTCTCTTTCCTAGAATGCCAAGATGTCTGATATTCTATGACTTAGGTTTCTTAAAAGGGTAGAAGAATTTTTTTGTTTCATGAAAGTTTGTTAATTACCTTTCCAATTGTTTCTGATGTTTCTCCTCTCTAGCTTGGGCCTTCATCTGCTGCACTTCAATTGTATCAGGTTTCCTCCTCCTCATGTACAATTCATGATTTCCCATACACAGTGCCAAAATTCGCTTGTTAATTCTCAGGCGGGGTGCATAAAAAACAAAATCCTAGCAAAAATAATTGCAGCATATTCGTTAATCTAAAAATACAATCATGACAAGACTCAAACCATTACTGCATGCTTGCATTTGTTAAATTTAGGCTTACAACTATTTTGACCCTCATCCTCTGAGCAATCCAACACCATAATCTATATATCTAGTTGCTGTCAGGAACTTGCAAGATAAACTCAAAATTACACCTGGATTCCTCCATGTAAATGTTAACTAGCTTACAGAAAATTATTTATTAACCATCTAAAAAAGTGAGACTGTTCTCTATTTCTGAAGAGTTTTGACCTAGAAAGTCTCATTAAATGTGCTGCTGTAGTACAGAAATAGAAATAGAAGTGGAGGACCAGAGAGTTTAGCACCTTACACTCGTTTTTCAACACATCACAAAATAGTAGTTGATTTAAATTTAAAAAAACCAAGAAAAAACCAAAAAAAAACCCCCAAAAAAACCCCAACAAAACCCACACACACACAAAAAAACAACTACACACCACCTAGGAGTATTAACCAGAACGAAGACAGAAAATAAACATATACTCCAAAATAAAAATTTTCTTTTGATTACTGACTATTCTACTAATAAGAATAATAAATGTCACAAAATAATTGCTCATGCCATAATGCCAGAGCAAGTCCCTGCAGGCTTAAACTTCTTCATATACAAAGGCATACTATTCTACAGCCTACTTACAGGGGCCTTTTTGTCAATTGGCTTTATGACAAATTTTTTGTCGTTAAAAGAGATGTTTCTTATTTCACTCCAAGGAAAACCAATCTTGGGTGTCAGCCTTCAAAGAAAAAAAGTTCTCATTAGAAGCAGCAAAGATGTACATTTTATTTATGCTCGCTAAGTCTTAACTTTACATCATTTTCAGTAAATGTAACACTTAGTTACATTTACAAATACAAAATGTAACAACAGTTTAGGCATATTTTGGTTGACAATTTTTTTTTTTTTACACATTATTCCATGAAATGAATAAGTTACATAAGTTACATGGCACTGTAACAGAAGGAATTTAGAAATTTCAATTTGAGACCTATTCTACTATCATTAAGGAAATGCTAAGCATCAATCATGCTGGTTCTTTATAAGCTATTGCTATTGATATTTTTATTTTCAGTGAAAATCATAATTTAAACTTAAGTACGGCATTTCAAAGACTGAAATTAAATTAGCCTTCAGCAGTGTTGTACTTTGGTTTAACTCAAGTGTAAGATATGTGTTCTTACACTTCCAAAGTTCAAGTTAAACTTATTTCTCTTGCATCTTAAGTAAATTAAATTCAGTTCAAAACCAGTTACAATGTTATGCACCAACTACATAACTGCAAATACTTTTCTCCATAAGCACATAAATTTTTTTCTATTTATATTATCTTAATTGCAATCATTAGAAAATGTTTCAGTATTTGATTGCCAATTATCAGGAGTTAAAGAATACCAAAAATTTGCTGATCATTCAATCTCATCTGAACATTTTCTGAATATTTCCTTCTTTCAGGAGTTATATTGCCATCTAATGGCAATTAAGGCTTGCAGAATTTTATTACAGAATATATATGTCAAAGAACATTATGTTTCAGTTAACAGCTGTTACCTGGTGTTCAACACATCATGTTTAACTTCAAATCACTGTGAAGGGACTATTGACATGAGATATTACTAACAAGTGTTCAGAAAGAAACAAAATAAGTCATCTGTTCTCTTCCCAGATCCTTCAAATTGTGTACATTTCAGCTCTATCCCTCAAGTGGGATAGAATCTTTGATCTCTATCAGGACACAAGATTCATCTACTTTATTTGATTTCTAAAAAGTTTCAATTTTAGATACCAAAGTTTTTCATGCTTTACCAGCTCTAATCCTAGTCACTGCTCTTACACAATCTTTCTCATTAAATACATTGCTCAGCTTCTCAATAGCTGACTGAAGAGGAAGTCTTGAGGGAATGGAAAGCACAGAAAGAAACCATATAAAGATAGTCATACATCCATATTAAGCAACATAAATTTAAATTTATCATAGAACTGCTCTTCCTTCTCTTCTTTTGTATCCCTGTTTAATCCTTCAAATTCAAATAATCCAGCAGTTAATGTCTACCTCTTTTTTTTAATTTTTACATAGATTAGAAGGGCCTTGAGAACCTGTTTTGTTAGATGTTATTGAACACACATTAAGGTGGTTTTCGTATAATCTCAGATAGCATCTCCTAGGACAGAATTGCAAAATGAGTATTAGCCACTTACTTATCATCATGCTCATAAATATTCAAACCCAAAGCATCAACTCCTAGCCACAATTCAGTTCCTTTTTTATTCTTTATTTCAAAATAGTTGACTCCATACATTTCCAAGTCTTGTGCTATCTTAAGGTATTCCATCATAGAATCTTCCCTGATGAAAGAAGAAAAAAATGGCATAATGCAGACAAACCCAAAGTACATTTTAAGAATAAGGGAACTACAGAATAACTAATTAGTGTAAAATTCAGTTAGGAATTAAATCTCTTTGAAATTCACGTGTACATTGATTCAGATACTCGTAGAGCTCTACACCCTAATACTCAAGTATAATTCTTTGTCTTTTCACCCCTTGAGCTAAGGGAAACAATAAGTATATTTTAGAAGCAGGCAACTGTGGACAAAGGCAGTTGACAACCCTACCAGAAATCATGTAGGTAAGCCAATAAACTAACTGGAAACTCAGCTCTGACCGAAGCTTTCATAGAAGTTTTTGATAACTGCCTACCCTGGTTGGAATAAAAGAAAGCAGTCTCCAAACAAATATAACATCTCCCAAAACACATCCTAATAGTAATAATAGCGATGATGATAAACCTTAAAAGTCTTTAACATTTTCTAAGTAATTACCTCAACATTCCTCTGTGTTCTTCATGCCAGTTCTGTATTCTTTCTTCCCACTGTTCTTTTGTCAGTTTGTGCTGTTCTAACACACTGTGAATAGAAGTTGCTGCTAGTAAATGACATTGACAACCAATTTAATCTCAAATTTATAAAAATAAGTTTGGTTACACAACATAACATATGCTTTTGTTGAATAAATTTAAACATGACTTCCTATATACTACTCATATTTTTAACCCAAACACAGAAATTTTGTATTTCAACAAGTATTCTTTTAAAATTGTGTGAAATTACTTCTTTTTTTTCATGATATTCTATACTCTTTGTAATGTAAAGTCACACCACGGCATATCTAAACTTTCAGTAAAGTCACATAATATTATGTTTGGAACACCTGAAAATGCAGATCTGTAAAATTCTTATACAACAATGCTGCAAATTAATCTCTAGGTATATAGATACACTCATGCTTTCATTCTGTTGCCATCTGGAAAAAAAGTAACACATTAAGATAAGTTCACATACTAGTTTGCTGGGATTTTAATAAATAAAAACAGTAGCAAAGTGGTTTGAGAAAACTATGAGGTTTATCTCCAGCAGGCTGCAATGATGGAATTAGGTTTTGACCTACTAGAACTTTCAGTGTAGTACTGCAGTAAGAATTCAAACGCATGTGGTAACTTTATTATGCTTTTATTCCATGCACCAGCATTTCAAGCATTCCTAGAGAAATTATTTTAAAAGAACAATTTAAAAAAAAAAAAAAAAAAAAAAAGACAAGACTGAAAAAAAAAAATCTTAAAGGAGTCAGAACAGTTGTTTTCCTTCCTTTCTCTTTACTCTGAAAAGTACAGATTTACTACTTTTTCATACATGTTTAGACAAGTAGAATAAGGAATAGACTTAGTGATGCAGAAGATACCAATGTAGTGCTTCTTCTGTTACAGGATCTTTCTGTCACTTGATTTGCTACTCTGCCCCATATCTAGTGAAGTGCACTTTTTAGTGGGAGCCACACCACATTTTGATTTGCTTAGCGTGCATCCCTATCAACAGGCTCTCCTCCTGAAAACTGAGGCAGAGGTTTTATTTTTTGCACCTGCACAAAGCTGATGTATTCACAGCTAAATGATACAAGAACATGCAATGACAATACATCTTTTTGTTTGTTTGTTTGTGTTCTCATCTTTAGCCTTGAATATAAAGTATAAGCCCTAAATATAATACTTACAGAAGCCTGTTACAGAAAGCACAAAGTAGAACAGTCTGCTTTGGCTGTAATAAACTAAAAGCATCCTGGCAACCATTTAGAAGTTTCTATTACACTAAAAAAAAAAACCTAATTTGAAATCTTTTAAGACAATGTTAATGTATTAGAGAAGTTTGATAATTAAATCAGGCTTGATTTTTACATTGTGACATCTACATTGTGAGCTGTTTTCCACCATTATTTCTTCTACTTCCTCCAGCAAATACTCACAAAACGTTCAAAAGCTTTCATAGCAGTATAACAACAAAAAAAAAACAATCAAAAAATGAAGGACAAAATAGGATATTGCAAAACACAGTATCCCAGGATTATGTCACACAAGTGCCCATCTGAACATAAAAGCTCTGCTCCCAACCTCTTCTTCACAGAATGGTTGAGGTTGGAAGAAACCTCTGGAGGTCATCTCATCCACTCCCCTACTCAAACAGGGTCACCTACAACCAGTTGCCCAGGGCCATGTCTAGACAGTTTTTGAGTATCCATAAGGAGGGAGACTCCACAAGCTCTCCAGGCAACCTGAGCCAGTGCTTGGTCACCCTCATGGTAACTTGTGCTTTTTTGAGCTTTCCAAATTAAGTTAAATTTCTACTTCTACAGAAATTCTTTGCACTTCCCTCTTTGTGAATTGAACCTGAATTGAAAGACACAAGGCAACAGGCACAAGTGAAACACACTTGAATACAATTTTTTATTTTATTTCTTTGTAGTAAAGATGGTCAAACACTAGAATAGGTTGCCCAGAGAGGGTGCAGTAACCATCCTTGCAAATATTCAAAACCCAACTTGAGCAACCTGCTGTAATCAGAACAGAATAGAATATTTTACTCGGAAGGGACCTACAACGACCTTCTAGACCAACTTCCTGACCACTTCAGGGCTGAACAAAAGTTAAAGTATGTTATTAAGGGCATTGTCCAAATGCCTCAAACACTGTCCAGCATGGGGCATTGACCACTTCTCTAGGTGACTATTTTGAGTAGGGGGACCGACAAGATGACCTTCAGGGCTCCCCTTCCAACCTCAAATGATTCTCTGTTTCCATGGTATCCTCAAAGCTGGAATGCCTTTGGCAATATCCATCTCATCATTTGGTCCCCTCCATTCTCTCTTCACATACTAGTGATGTTTCATGACTAGCACATATGCAAGAACTATTGCAACAGAATAACTCAAAGACTTGATGCCTTGTTACTACCCAGCTCACAGTTTTGAGCCAAGAAAAATGCAGTAGTTTTCACAGGTGAACATTAAGACTATGATTAACAGGAATTGCAAATATTTTCTCACCTTTTTTCGGTAAAATTTTACAAAGCTAGCCTACTTTGGGAAACAAGTATTTTTTTTACATTATATTGTACATTGTTCTGTACTACTTTTGTTATGTACTGGTTAGTTTTCTGGCAAATCTCCTGTGATAGGAGGTAAAACAAGAATAATTGTGTTAGAATGTGTCCTGGTTTTGGCAGGGATAGAGTTATTTTTCCTCTCAGTAGCTGGTGTGTTTTGGATTTTGAGTGTGAAGAATGTTGATAAAACACCCTGATGATACCAGTTGTTGTGAATGAGACCAAGGACACTGTCCTGCTTTCCAAGTCTCGCTAATGTGCGAGAGAATGTTTCTCCCAGGAAGCTGGGAGAAAGACAGACAGAATAATTGACCCAAACTGGCCGAAGAGAGTATTCCATGCCATAAACGTCATGCTCAGTATATAAGTGGGGGCTGGCCAGGGAGGGGTATCTGCCTTCCTGGCATCCATCTTTCTCCCTCGTTTGCTGGCATCGTTCCCTCTACCTTGCTGGCTCCCTTTTGCTTCTTTGCTTGCCGCTCGGTTTCGTTTCCGTGATCGCTGCGCGGGACAAGCTATATCGGTCATTGGGACATCGGGTGGTGAGAAAACATACATTGTTTATTTTGTATATTTTAATATCTTTATATTCTGTTATTATTGTAGTTTTCCCTTGTTATTTTAGTAAATTGTCTTCATCTCAACCCACAAGTTTTCCTTCCTTCCCAATTCTCTCCCCAATCCGGCTGGGGAAGGTGAGCGAGAAACTGTGTGGTAATTTGGGCTAAACCATCACAGTGTGAATACAAAAGCTATGCACTCACTCAGTGTAGCGTGGCACACGACTGGTGGAAAGCATATGCTGGGAAATCATCTGAACATTTGTCTACTGAAAAGGAGCATCTTAAGTATTTGAATTTGTGTCGCATACAAGCACTCCAGTGTTCACAAGCTGTCATCATAACTGAGTAAAACTCAAGATTTGCGAACTAACATATTCAGTAATGACAGTTTTACTGGTTCTACATCTCCTTGGCTTCCTAACAAAGGATATTTTTCTAAAAAGAGGTATAGACTTCACTGTCACAAGAAGGAACTAAATAGCCAAAACCAAACTCTTATCCAGGATTTTTAAAAATCAGAAACATTTTCAGAAATACTTATTTCAATACTTCATCATAATCCTTTGAAATGCTTTTTCACTTGCTAGAAGATTCTCAAGCTCATTTACACTAATGAACGAGTTTCTACTTTTAGTTTTCAAACCAGAAAGTATGACTTCTAAAGAAACCTCAAATTATTCCATGGCTCTCATTTCTTTGAAGATGCATTAATGTTACATATTTAGTAAGCACACATTTGTCCATAATACATTACTACAGATTCATCAACACTAACATAATTGTCTAAATTTGCACTTTTGTGTTGCAATGCTTCTCTTGTTGACAAAACATGCCAGGAGCATAATTTCAGTTGTGTAAAGAAACAGAACTATAATCTTGGTGTTTACTTCTCCCAACCACCTAGATGTGTGACTGATACAAAAAAAAGTTTATACTCAACAGCAACAATTAACTTACTGAATTTTCTGTTCAGGTTACCATTTTTCTGCAATATATTTTATTTGCAAAACACATTATAATTATTTTCAGGAAATTATTTAATTTAAGTCTACAAAAACATCAAGAACTGAAAAAAAGGAGTGAGTATAAAGTGAATCTTAGAAACTTCTACATTATTTTGATTTTAATTTAGCAGGAACATTAGATGATTTTGGAGGACTTTGGTAATTCGTTCAACTAAATCTATGCATATGATTGTGGACAGGAAATAGGTCTCAAGAAACCCCTGGTAGTAATGCTTCTTTGTTACTTACAGTTTAAATTAGGATCTCTAAATTTTACTAGCAAAACATGCACTCTTAAGAAAGTTCCCATTAAAGGCACATTATCATTTAATATTTCGATTATAAAAAGGGCTATAATCAAGTTTATATGCAGCAGACTATGCAAAAACAAATGTAGTCTCACTCACCGCTGAGGGAGAAGCCTGTCATTGGCTAGGTAGCCTAGCTTATGTATCTCCTTACTGTAATCTCCATACTTGGACTGGACAGCATAAGAAGCCAGAAGAACTGCAGTTTCTGGTGGGCAGTATATTTCATCATTTAAAATAGCTTCTTTGACTTGCAGGAAGAAAAGTCTCTGAGTTATTTCCTGAATTAATTCTTCAGATACATCCTCTGGAAAAAACTTGGCCCTGAACTTAAACTGCAAAGGATTTTCTTTCCTTACGTCTTGCTGTGTTACCTAAGGGAGAAGAATAAAGAAAAAATAAAAAGATGACTAAATGGTATATTAAATATAATTAACTCAGTAGAAATGAAATCTTTAGGTCCTCTATGCTGAAATTCAGTGCTTCATGATGAGTCCACTGGGGAACTCAGTATCAGGGTCACATGGCACTGAATCAAGTACACAATCTCCACATTTACCTCCTAATACTGAAGATAAAAAAAGCTATCCTTGATTAAGTTGAACTTCGAAAAAATCACATTATTCTAAACAGTGTCATTAATAACCTGACAGACAATATTAAAATAAAAGGTGACCATTCAAATTCATAAATCAAATTTAAAGTAAAATGACCTGGTTCCCAATAGCTGGGAGATAGAGTGCTCAGTGCTGTTAGGGAAAAACAAAACAGTCTACAGTCTACCCATTTGACATGTAAACAGAAGTTTAGGAGCCTATTATTGGTGCCTTGTTTAAAGATCTATAGCTGTCCACACGCAAATCTCTGAAGTTAAATACTTCACACATGCACACTCCAACTGTAAAATATTTATCCTATTATATTTGGACAATCATATGAATTCAAGTTTTCCTAATGCATGCATTACCATGTTACCAGAAATACAGGAAACAGTATCTCCTCAAATAAAATGTTGATGCAGCTTTGCATATTCTTTTATAACTAACCAAATTTAATACTGTATTTTGTCATTTAAAGTAAATTAAAAGCAGCTTTTTAACTAAATTTGAAGCTAGCTATCTCTCACCTACAACATTAAATCAGCAAGCCTTATAGAAGTATATTTCAAACTGTATACTTGCCTAAATGTTAGGGGATTGTTACCTTTTTATTTAGCTTCAGCCAAGTTGAGTAGCCTTTGCTGTCCACATACTGTAGCCCAAAAAACCAGACTTCACGAAGACCAACAGTTTTCACCACCTGAAGATAAATGATCCATAATCATCAGTAATCACTACAACAGGAATTTTTTGATGGTAATTAAGCTACAAAACCAATCTTAAACAGAAATGTAATCAAGTTTTACAAGAAAAAGAAAAAAAAATAGTAGCAAAACATCAGGTTTCGAGAAGAATTCACCAAGTTCTAAATAAACTCAAACACTGTGTTGCCAGACTACCAACTGGAGCGTTCAGCTTACTGTGTACATCAAACTCCGTAACTGAGGAATACAAGGTAGCAAAGAGGACCCTGATTTTTGAAAGCAGGTTTGGGAAGTGATCTGCAGACCTACAGACAAGTAAATCCACTTCAACATAAGACAACTGGTGAAACTATAATAAAGAATAATACTTATGGACAAGTATGATGTAATGAGGATGAATCACCTCCTTCAAATATTTTTGAGATCTTCTAAGAGTTAATGATAAAAGGGATAAGGATGATCAAGCTGATACACGGATTTCCTTTGATGACCTTTGAAGGTCCCTTCCAACCCTAACCATTCTATTATTCTATGATTCCTGTAAGATTTCTGATCAGGTCTATCACCAAAGGCTACTAAAGAAACAAAACTGAATAGAGGGAAGGCCTTTTTTAAATGGATATACTAGTTAAAAAGAAAGAAACAAATAAACAAACTGTTTTCACAACAGACTTGTAGTCTAACAGCCAGGGAAGTCCCCCAGGACTTCATATGTGAACTGAAAAAAAGGATGAAACTGATGTGACAAAATTTGCTGTAGAAAACCTTCCATAAAGCTCTGAACAAACAGTAAAAAGGAAAATGGACTTAAATAAAAGATGGTATTTAATAACAACAAAATACTCTATGTAAAAGACATTAATTTTAAGTATGTGAGACATACTACTATACATATCTATGGTATTCCCAAATCTCTAACACTACATATGGACTGGTCGTATCAACTTAAAAAAGGATGCTGCAGCACTGAAAACATTTCAGAAATGTTAAAAAGAATCATCAGTGATACTGAACGCTTTCTGCATAGCTAGGACAAGAGCTAAGGCTACTGACAGAGAAATGAGGAAAGGAAAAATAGCATACAAGTCTGTAAAACTTGCATGGCACGTAGAAGGAAAAGAGGGAATGATTATTCATTATTTCTCATAATGTAATAATTAAGAGAATCGACAGAAATCATAGATAGCACATTCAAAGCAAAAAAAAAAAAAGCACTTCTACTACACAGAGTATAATGAAACTGTCGAGCTATCTTTTAAGTCTTTTGCATAGTAAAAGTACACATGGATTCAAAAAGCAATCAATCAGAAAGGTCCAGCAAAGATTAAATGTAATTTAAATGTAAATGTAATTAAATGTAAGCTCTGGCTCCAGAAGACCCAGTATGGCAGTACTTACGTATGTTCTCAGGTTGGACCATGCTGGCAAGCTGGTTTACTGAAGGCTGTTTTATGGAAGCATTCAGATGCATGTGAAGTAAATAGAATTTTATACATAGATCCTCCTCCATTTTAAAGTAGTACTATCGGGTTGCAAAATTAAGATTTTGAAAATTAGAAAATGTCATAAGATAGCTGTGCAAACTTAGTTCTGATGTCCTGCATATTTGTATTATTACTTAACAATCATTCAAGTGCACTTTTTTCTTCCTCTGCCCTTTCACCTTCAAGCTCCAAAGCACAGAATGGACAATGGTCACGGATCCAATCCAATTCCTTTAGTGGATACAGTTACTTCCTCTAGAATCCCGACATCATTTACTTTAGAACATAAAAAGTGTTAAGAACAAGTTTATGTTACTAGTAAGGTCCTGGGTAATATTAAAATCTGGTGTTTCAACCTAGAAATTTCTGACCTGCACAGATCTCCTGTATGATGCTGATCAAACTACTTACGGCTTTATCAGATGACTCTGAGAAAGCTCTTTACTTTGCAGCTGTCCAAGCTGAGCTTTTGTACCTGATTAGCCCTCCGAGACGCAAAAGAAGTCATTAAGAACTACAGATGCTCAACAGCTCTGCCCATAAGGCGTAAGAAGACAAGTGCTTATGCTCACGTCAAAACATTTTGCTCTCACCTGCTAAATATGGCCCTTCAACTGAGATGCACGTTGAACATTATTTAAACTTGCTGACTGCAAAGCAGTTACACATGCTTGCAAATGAACACTAAAACCAGCTTACACATTGGTCTGTTTTACTTCACACTCCACAGATAAGGAAAGAGCATTGTCTCTCACCACCTCTCAGCTCAAAGGAGAAAGAAAAAAAAAATCTAAAACTTTTTATCAAGATAATATAAGAACTTAAGCATTGCAGTAGTGTGATATGAAAAGTAAGTACAGAATAAGAAACTTAGGAGTTTCATTCTGGCTGAAATGATTCATTAAGTGGCTTCTGGCAAGTCTTCATCACATCTGTGTGAGAGATTTATCCACCATCACATCCTACAACTTGACTATTAAAGGCACTAAAAACTTTGAAAAGAAAAGCAACCAGAGCAATAGACATGTTTTGGCAAATCAAAACATACACATGAAGACAACCTAGCAAAAAATTCCTTGAGTCAGCTTCGGAAAGGTCATAAGGGAGGCTTCTGAGATATCTGGAAAGGACAGTGGGGTATAGGTATACTTTGAAATAAAGGAGATAACACTCCCATTCTTTCTGAATGGTAACTACAGTAAACCAGAGGTACTGATGCTCAGAGCTAACACCTTATTGAAAACAACAAAACAAAACAACTCCCACCATGACCATCAGTGTGTGGAAACATACCCACCACAGGGTTACTCCCTTACTAGGAAAGTTATAGATGCAAAACTGGTTGACTAAAGAAGGACAGATCTCTTGCCCATTCTGATTACTAATAGGATAGACCAAGGACTAACAATAAACATGTTAAGACACCTTCTGAAATAAGAGTAATTAACAAAAAAGTGCAATAAATAAGAACCTTATTGAGTTTCACAGCAAAAGAGAAAAAAGAAAGACATGGACACCAAATGCTGAATTCTTGTCTGCTAGCAGATGAAGATGATGAAAACACACACATGGAATGGGAAACAAACCAACAACTCCAGAAAACACCAATTAAAAGGTTAAAAGAATCACTGACTAAAAAAAAAAAGTTCTTTACAAAAAATGTAGAGGAGCACTAGACAACAGCTAAATTCATGGAGAGATTGTTTTCTGCAAGCAATAACCAACAAGCCTACTGTCATGTTCACTGTTTCTGCATAAACCTTGAAGACGAATCCTCTCAGTAACAGTGCTATTCAACTCTCTTCCTATAGAGAAACAGCGTAACTTTTGTCTGAAAATTTCATGCTGGTTTTGCAACACAGTTCAGCTCTCGATGTTACTCTGTGGAACTTGCATATGAATTTAAGATCAGGCTGAAAATGCTGCTCTCCTCACAGACAACTATGCTGGTTGATTATGCTTGACCTAACAAGTTTTCAATTTAAACTTCCAGAAGTTGATTGTAAGAGCTGGTGAGATGTCAAAAGTCACACAGTGAACTATGGAACAAAGTTGAAAAGAGTGTGAGAAAGAATTCAGAGTTGTATCTTTGTTCTCTGTTTGTGAGTTCCCCAATTTGGATGAACCTGATTACCTGGGCACAAGACGTTACACAGCAGAACGTCACCCCACCCAATACTGCATGGCAGAAGATAGCAAAGGTTGGCAAGACAAGTAACAGCTCGAGGCTTCTGTACCACAGAATATTGTACTTTTTATTTGATGGTGGAGTTTGTTAGACAAAAAGCAGGATAGTCCCTTTCTTCAAGAAGTCTTATGAATAGACTTCATGACTCTTAAAATGTAGAGGCAGAAGACATACTGCTACTGATTTGGAGAAATGTTAAGTCAGACAGTCATTTAAAAAAAAAAAAAAAAAGGCAAATGAACATTTTGCTCCTCTAAAAGAAAAAGCTCAGTGTTACAGAACAATAAACATTCTTCTCCTTTAAATACTAAGAGATTTAATTGACTCTTAAAGGTCAATTAAAAGTTTAGGAGTTCTTATAGAACTCTTTCAATGTGTTACTTTCTCTTAATATTCATCATTACATACTTCAAGCATCTATACTGGAGTGAACAGAAATAATAGTTCTACTAGACATAATTCGATATAGTTAAACTTGTTTTGAAGAGTAATTTAGAATATTTCTGTATTTTTTAAAAGATGCTTACATATTGAATCTAGATAATATAACATATTTATTGGTTTGAGGAAAAACAAAACAGCATATTGTCAAGCTTATATTCTTAACATTTGCTGGAGCACTCCACAACCTAGGTTAAAATTTGTTTCAAGATTCTGATGGCAAATATCACATGAAATGAATACAAGAACAACCCTTTTTAAGAAATCATTTACTCTGACTAGTGTACAATACAGGCACTACTAAGCGAGAATGTGTAGTTCCAAACGGGTCTGCAATCCATAAGCACATTAAAACCATCATTTTAACTTTTCCACATAGTCTTTTTTTTTTTAACTTAAATTTCAAACTGGATCATAGCACAGTGTTACTTTTCTAACATTTGGGAAGCTAAAAAGTATCTACAGCTTCCATTCTTGGGGGTGGGGGGGAAAGATGTTAGCTTTTCTTAATGCACTTTTATTGTTACATTCACTATTAAATAATGAAAGCTACATAAATTTCTCATACATGTAATTCTAACAATTATATTGCAGTTGCAACTATAACGCAGTTAGGCATAAAATATCATTAATTTCAAAGCAGTTCTATATGCATGATTCAACTGAAGCCAGTTAACCTATTTATACAGAGTTGTCTTTGAATTTAGTGCATTCTGTGAGAAGCAATAAGGAAGTTCAAACTAATCGAGAGCATAGCTTAGGTAATGCAAGGACAAACATAATCTATACATGAGAACAATCCCATTTTCTCAAGCTATGCCTTAATACCCAAAACAGTTTTAGGAGTTTGTACACATACTTACACAGACACATATAAGTTACCTGATCAAATAGCTGCTTGCCTGTTGTGTTGGGCTGGATGGCAAATTCCAACTCTGCATCCATTGTGGTTACTCTGACATTGATCTACAGAAAATGAAGAAATATTTAAATCATACTGTAACAGCATAATGGTTCTATATACTGTGATTAGTCTGAAACAAACAATATATGGTAAATAAACTCAACAATTTTAATGGTCTTGTATATACACAGAACACAGTGGACATAAAAATGGAAAATTTGAATCTGTAAAAAAAAAAATCTCATTATTTTATCCTGAATATGTTTTTGTACTAAATAATATTTAACAATAGGTTTGAAGGTCAAATCAAGGAACAAAGTTCAAAATCAATTTAACGGGGTAGCTGACATGACTACTGAACACTCACAGAACACTGCAACATTCAGCTACTGGGCCCTGTCATTGAGTGGGCTTCCCAAATGCGTGCAAAAGAAAGTTCCTACTCATACACATTATCATTTTAAGGTATTTATATTTGGCAATATAAAAACACAAGCAGCCTCCTGCTCCGTCATTTCTAAAATTAAGAGGTTCAGCAGTCCTAAAGTATATAGGACTAGAGCTTGTAGACCTCAGGACAGACTAATAGCAAATTTTTCAACCATGGAAGAAGAAACTATAAAAGTTAGCTCCCCTTAATACTGACCCCATTCAACTTCCTTACCACAAGACTGCAAAAACACTGCTATTCAATGAACTTCTTCCTTCTCCTGAAATACTGGACCATTTTCCAGATGACTCCTGACTGTCACAGTTTTGTTTCAATTTGTTCTAAAATAAGCAGTCAAATATTCCAGGAAATATTTGGAAGCCTGCCTTACTTGGGAGTGCAGGTCTGTTCCAATTTCTCTTTAACTGGTACACAAAGAAGTGAGAATTGTCACGAAACAGAACAAAGTCCGAAACGCACAGTACTATCTTCTCACTGTTAGAATGGTCCTCCATTCCTACTGCCAGGGTATCACATTTTATTTCTCTTTAACACTTTATATTCCTGTTCACTAAAGGTCAAATCTACTTTGCTATAAACGCAAAAACCAGAAACATGAAACTTATTTAAGGCACACATATATTCTAATTTCTTTCTCTCTACTATAAAATATTGAACAACAATAAATTAGGACTTGTATTACAGGTTCCTACACTACTGATGTATACCCATGTAAACCTTTTCCATTAACCATTTCCCTAATTTTGCCACCAGGTGGAATACTTTGAGAAATTAGAGTCTGGAACAAGTCTCTGCAAGACAGAAGAACACAGAAGGGAGATCTAAGATGCAAAAAAGAAAACTGGATGAAACTTTGTCCCCATGCAACAGATTAAGCTTGTTCACTCCATTCTTTAGCGTCAAGGTAAACAACTTTGGACATGAGCTGGATACACAAGACAAGAGTAACAGGAGTCTGAGGACCTCAAGGTTATAGACCTGCAAACAAGAAAGATAAGACGGGCTTAGCAAACTTTTTTAATGTGCAAACACTGATAAAGAACAAGAGTTGAAGGCTTTGGAGGAAAAGATAGTAAACTTTTATTGCAAAAAAAAAAAAAATATTAGAGGGTGTGTGTGAGTAGGACAGAAAAAGAGGTGTCTTCTGTAGATTCTCTCACTCTGCCTATTTCAAGAGGGGAAAAAAACATACTTATTCTCTAATAGAACAATTCATTTTAAATGGTACATCTAACCCACTGTCAGTTGCACTGGTTTAAGCAGGAGTTAATTACAAGAAGTTAATTTTTTTAAAGCAGTTTTTCAATTTTGAAAATTAAGCCTGCTTTAGGGCAGCTACAAGTAAGCAAGCTACAAAGGATAAGGCTAAAATGTAACTTTATTAAATGCCAAAGCACTCTGTTACGTAACAGCACCATTGCCAAAACAAGAAGTGTCACAGAAGATCTACAAAGCACAGCAAGTTCAATTAATTGCAGCAGACTTAAGAGCTGCAGTAGAAACTTTTACACAAATATCCTTATAACGAATGTCATCTTTTACAAATGGAAGAATTACTACCTGAAAGTCTGTATTGCCTCACAAGAATTAACAATACCCAAACAGTAAAATAATAGATACAGAGGTAAACTCACAGTCTGTAGATTCTGTTTGCTTCTGGATGTTACACCCTCACATAAAAGCTGAGTGCTAAAAGAGTACACAGCTGCTACATTCACAATAGATACAAATACACACCAGGAGTACCTGGTCACTTATATGCATTACAGTAACTGCTTAAGTCTCCAGAAACTTTCTCTTTCTTTAAACTTCTGATTAACAGATCACTCAACTGCTAATTAATATTTACACTTTCAGTTCTGCTAAGAAAGTAGCAAATTAAATGATAGCAATATTAAAATGTTACCTTTTATTATATGAGTTATTAAATAAGAGACTTAGAGTTAACACTACACTTGATAATTTTCTGAAGACATTTAGACTGACTTAGATTTTTGGCATACAAACACTGAGCTTTTACAGCCTTGTAACATATTTCACAGCTTCAGTTATTTCTGAGCTTGGAAAATAAGAAGGTTACCTTTGGAAAAACCTAAGACTGAGTCCAGAAAATTTACTCACTTCATTCAAACCTCAATCAGACAGCACACTCTCAACAAAATAAAACCTCTGATGTCAGTTGCGTTGTCTGTAAAATAAAGCTAACCAGCTACATTAAGAGGAGTCATAAGGGAAGTTTCTACATGATAAATAAGGCAGAGAATTGAGAAAACGCAGGCAGAGAAAGGCAGCCCACTAAATTCAGCGACCGACTGTCACTCACATAATCTGCTGTCGGATATCCAGCTACTTTGAAGCAACACTCCCAATGTGCCATTGGTAACAGGGGGAAATGATGTGAACCACAAGTTATGAAGACAGACACTAATCTGAACATAATTACTGTGAACTGACTTTACCACATGAATATGAAAACAGGAAAGAGCTCTTGCAACAGTGACAAGAGAAATGTATGAAGGTTTCCTGTAGCAAGTGTTACAAGGCTACCACAGCTCACACCACAAGACCCACTTAATGCCTGCTTTTCAATCTTGCTCTCACCAGGATTACACATCTTCCTTTGAACTTCAGAAACTATGACAAAACACTAGACAAGACTTAGCCAATTACTTCAGCTGCTCAGTCATGAGACAAATCCCGTTCTGCTGTGCACGGGCTCAGGGTAAGAGCTGCAACATATGGGTTATTAATATGTAACTTTGACTGAACTGAGCAGATGCCTTCTAAGGATCCTGCTCTGGTAAACTAATCAAGAAACTCTCTAGGTGGTTCTGCAATTCACAGGAGTATGCTTGAGTAAACATTTTTTTTTTTTAAGGTTAGAAAGTAGCTATATGTAAATATTATTTTTGATGCCACAATTTAAAATTTATATCACTTAACACTGACCCAGAGGTCTCTATGCTAATGTTAAATACTAAAATATCATGGTGGTCAAGTCTGGGAAATACTTAAAAATGCTATTGTAGGCTTTGTGAATCCTCTGGCAAGGTCCATGTGGTAAGAGATCTTCCCTCCCCTCCTCCTCCACAGATAATGCAATGTCATACCTGAACGGCAGCTCCATGATGACAGACAAAATTGAGACCCAGCAATACAGCACTCCTAGACCAGCCCTCTTACATCCAGTAGCAGAAATCACTGACTTAGGCTGCTGTGAGGTACACAGTTAAATTCAAACCAAACCAAAAACAACCAAAAAACTTCAATGCTTTCAACACCCAATCCATGAGCTATATACAGTTTTGATGCAGAGGATACAAGACAGCTTCTCAGCTCCCACTTCAGATATATAACTATATTGATGTTCATCCAGCAAAGCTAGGACAAGTGCACTCATGCTGGGAAGAAAGTGGCATTTAAAAAAAAAAAAAAACAACCAAACAAACAAAAAAAAACCAACCAACCAAAACACCCCCAAAACCCATAGGCAAAATGTGAACACCTTTAGGGTATGCCTCTTTCTGTCAGAATTTCATCCTGAATATATTACCTATATAACTATATGTTAAATTACCTAAGACAAGCATCTAGACAAGCACAGGCTGTATGTAAAAGGCCATAATGGAAAAGATAAAAGGGCAAGTTAATGAGTTATTTTAATTTTTAAAAAAAAAAAAATCTAAGAGGAAGAAAATGCTTAGCAGGAAGTTTTCTTCAGTTGACTACCTTTAAGAGTACATTTTATAAACAAAGCTGCTCTAAAAGGGTATAAAAAAAACCACAATGAGGTTTGGCATAGCATAGAAAAAAAAAGTCTGCTGGACACTTAGGAAAATGCTACTGCAAAGCTCTATTTTAAAGCACCAAATCTCTATTTGGAACACCAAAACCTATCTCACAACTTTCAAAGTGGTAATTACCTTGGCTCATTTGCCAATACTGAACAATATAAACAAGCAGCCAGGGACAGAAACCTTTCACCAAAAAGGTCAAACATTTGGAAAAAATTACTATAGAAAGTAGAGGTTTTCCTTATTTCAGACAAAACCGCTTTGTCCCAATATCTGGGTACATAGATATATTTTTAAATTTATTTGTAATAAACTTTTCCCAGATAATAATGCTTTAAACTCTTGCATTGTGACAGTTATCTTCTCCACCACACAGAATCATAGAATGGCTGGGGTTGGAAGGGACCTTCAAAGGTCCTCTAGTCCAACCCCCCTGCAAGGTGCAGGGACATCTCCAACCAGATCAGGTTGCTCAGAGCCTCATCCAACCTGGCCTTGAATGTTTTCAGGGATGTGGCATCCACCACCTCTCTGGGCAACCTGTTCCAGTGCCTCAGCACCCTCACAGTAAAGAGTTTCTTCCTCATATTTAGTCTGAATCTATCTCCCTCTATTTTAAAACTGTTACCCCTTGTCCTATCACAACAAGCCCTACTAAAAAGTTTGTCCACATCTTTCTCAGTAGACCCCTTTCAGTATTGAAAGGTTGCTATAAGGTCTCCCTGGAGCCTTCTCTTCTCCAGCCTAAACACCAACTCTCTCAGCCTTTCCTCACAGAAGAGGTGTTCCATTCCTCTGACTACTTTTGTGGCCCTCCTCCAGACCTGCTCCAACAGGTCCATGTCTTTCTTGTATTGACTATTCCAGAGCTGGACGAGTACTCCAGAGTGGAGTAGAGGGGCAGAATCACCTCCCTTGACTTGCTGGCCACGCTTCTTTTGATACAGCTGAGTATATGATTGGCTTTCTGGGCTGCGAGCACACAATGCCAGCTAATGGCCAGCTTCTCATTCACCAGTACCCCCAAGTCCTTTTCAGCAGGGCTGCTCTCAATCCCTTCATCCCTCATCCTGTACCGATAGCAAGGGGTTGCACCGACCCATATGCAGGACTTGGCCTTTGTTGAACCTCTTGAGGTCCACACGGGCCCACATCTCGAGCTTGTCCAGGTCCCTGGCATCAGAACTAGCAGCCTGTATTTATGTGTATTTTATCAGACTTACTTCAGAATGATTGAACACAGTCATGGGAAAGGGAAGAACACCTACATACATGTTGACTATTCCTTGTGAAGGGAGCAACTGATGTTTTGATAACAAATGTTTCTAATAGGTTATGAGGACATTCACCACAGTTCACAAAATTCTATTTATAAAAAACAATCTAAAACAATTGACCTCTGAAAGAATTTATCCAAACCAATAAAGAGCATAGTCAATGAACATACCTGGAACAATAAACATCCATGTGCACATATTAAAAGCATGCATTTCATATGGCAATTATGTTTTTGTTGTATTCTCCCATTGCTTTAAGGACTGAAAAAATATTTCTACTCTTCCTTGTAGTATCCAACTTCAATCCTCCACAATTTAACAGGATATTACATAGTCGTCACATTAACCTTTGGACTTCTCAAACTTAGATATAGTCCATAGAATATGCACAAAAACTGACTGTTAGCTCAATAGACTAACGCTTCTTATTAATGTACTTCAGCCATCATTTGCAGATATTAGTTGTGGCACTTCAACATTCAACAGGAAGTTCAAAACTGAGTATGTACCAATATTTGGTAGGAAAGTCATTTAAAATTACATTAAAAAGGTTTCCAGTGGTTTTGCTTTGTTTTAATAAATGCAATATGAATTAGTCACATGCAAAAACCACAGAAACCAGTCCAATTCTTACAAGTTTCTTCCAAGAGTTTCTTCACACTAGTTCAGTCAATTACTATACCAAGTTTGCATATTAAATTACTTGTGTTAAGGAGTAGCAGTATATTGGTCTCACTGCTTTACACACTGCACAAATATATACAACATACTCTCCATATCAACTTCAAAGCAAACAGAGCAAGAGATGCAAGAAAAAATTAATGAAGAAGGTAAAAAGGTAAGGATTAAATAGCATTAGGAACAGAAGGCTACAGAATAATGGCAAATAGATTTTACTAATAAACAAGGCAAAAGAAAGCAGTCCTCCAGACTGATATCAGCTGCCTATTTATGCTGCAGAATCACAGAATTATACAATAGTCTGGATGGGAAGGGACCTTTAAAGGTCATCTAGTCCAAGCTCCCTTTGATTAGCAGGGAAAAATATATATTTTATATTTATATTAAATATTTATAGGAAATCAACCATATATTCACCCATAACGCAAATACAGCACTACACATGTCAAAGATTTTCCTATAAAACAACACTAGTCAAAAATTAATCTACACACTATTTCAATTTAACCACTTTACAGAAATTAACTTGCTCTTGTAAACATTAATTCACATTTTAAACATCTATGTTATTCCAGAATCTGATATCTATTCCTTCTGAATAGACAGTATCATAAATTGTTGATGAAGTCTTAAAATTTTTTTTTTTAATCTTAGTAGCTTTGACATCTACCCATTACTACCCAGTGTCATACTTTTTTCATGTCTTGCAGTCTCGTACAAAAATGCTGCAAACTACCAGCAAAAACAGCTGATAATTTTAACTCTTCCTATACCCTACAAACGCAGCTAATATTTCAGTCAATTACACCTAATCTTCTTAGGCTATGAAATGATTAACAGTTATGTAACTAATGATGTCTAATTTTAGTTTCGATGTTTCTATTTGAAGATCTGTGAGAATGGCACATAGTTGAGAAACATTTTGTATCTGCTCTTTCAGGAAGAAAGCACTGAAAATAAGATTCAACAAATACTCTACTCTTCAGTAAGCACAGAACTAAGCATACTGAAAATAGCCCTATTAACAGCTCCAATTTTGATTTGATTACAGCAGCAAAGACCTAATTAAACAAAGAAGGCGCCAATTTTTTTTAGATAGATAACAAATGAAACTTCATTTTGCACTGCTAGGCAGAACTGAGAATATTAAGTCTCAGAACTATCTTGTTTTAAAAGCAGAGGAGATGCTGAGTGAACTGCTTGAAAGAATGGAATGCCACGTTGTTACAAACCTAGCTGAAGTGAACAAGCAGACTTTTCTACCAAAGCAATCAAACAAGAAAATGTTACCTTAATACCTCAGGACAATATATTAAAGACACTTCTACCCTTTCAAAACAGCCTTTTCACTCAAGCTTAACCTAGTAGCCTCTAAGAGAGAAAATCCCAAATACGTAAGAACAGTGACCTTTTACTACCATGTATAAGAAGATCATTCACAGTGGCATGAACTCAGACTGAGACTTCCAGGAAAAATGAAAGACCTTTGCTTTAAAATTCAGCTATGCCAAGATCATTTACTGTTCTTCATTTACTTAATCTTGTCTGAAATACTGCGTAACCTTTCAACGTGAAAGCAAAAAAGTGAAACCAAAATCTATTCCATTGGTTCTTCTGTGATTTAGAGTTTACTGATTTTGTTAAAACCAATCTATTGCTTAATCATTTGTTATGCATAACAAAAAAAATCATTCCAAAACCAAGACAATTTATTCATAGCTGTAGTGCACAGGCTCACATATTTACAAGATAGCCAGATTTTTGGAAAACTATCAATTGGATCATTACAGCAGAATCGGCGGGGGGGGGAATAATGTACCTAAATAAGTTATAGTAATACAGAAAAGACAGCTATAAAATAACACTGTCAAAATTCTCACCAGTGATGCTAACTGAGTTTTCTTAGTTCTTACCCAAGGTTATTTCATTAGTTTTCAGGTTAAAAGACTTCCAATAATAAAACTACAAAACATTGACAGTCTTATTGCAACAGCTGTTAAAAATAAAGAACAAGGAGTTGAAGCACAGATAGTTTCCGGACTAGAAGTACATTTGGTTATTGTGGATTGTCTTTAAAGATAACTGGTAAGAGCTACAGTGAGTGTCCAGAGCAAGAGATCTTCTACAGTCCAGTATTATCAAACCCTAGCAGAACAGCAAGACTATTCAGAGAACAATGTTGGATTCATTAAATATAACCAGTGACTAGGCTCTTACAGCTTCCAAAGAAGTGCAAAAAAAAAAAAAAGGAAATAAAAATAAAAAAAAAAAAAAAAGAGGGAAAGCTCCAAAGCTATCTACCATTTAAGAAGCAACCAGAACAAAATCTGAGCTTTTATTTTTATGGGTAAAATTACTTAATCTTTGGCATGTGTGCTACTTCTTCATTCACTGATTACCAATTATAATTACAGCAACCTATAGTTTACAGGAAGAAACTCACATGACATTTTTTGAGAAATGTAATAAATTTCATTTCATTTCTTAATGGCTCCTTTCACTGGGCTTCCTTCTAAGATCTCACATGCACCTATATCATCAGGACACACACGAGAACATCCCAAAATATGAGAACTCTTTTTATATAAAGCCTCTCAAAAGGAGAGGGGTGGGCGGGAAATCTCATCTTTGGCATGAGTCCGGCTTCCTTTCTACGATCTGGGAGCTAATTTCCATTCCTAGGGCAGATTGTGAGCTCTTCCAACACTTCTGCAGTCTCAGTTCTAAGGATATTTCTTTTCTTGTGAACAACTTTAAAACAGCATTTCCTACAATTTTCTCAGGTCCTTAAAATAGAGGCAACCCTGCCTGCCTAGATTTCATGGTTCCCATCTCAGAATTTAAAAAAAAAAAAAGTAACCTCACTCAGGCTGCCTTTTCTTCTAGTCATCACTTCTATGACTTCTTTGTTCTGCAGCTGCATGGAGTTGGGAGCCTCAGGAACCACATGAGCTCACAGTAACTTTTTGGCCTATTCTTAAAATACAATTTTCCAGTTGAGAAGCTCTATCAAAGGCACTACTCAATTATCATAGCCAGGACTCAAAAACATCAGAAAACAGTATGCTGCTAATTCATTTTCCTGCCCTTAACAGTGTAGCTTTCTGTAAGAAGGGGCATGAAACAAGTAACAACTTCCAGCTTCAGAAAGTGTTAAAATATTGCCCTCGATCCACAGTGGGGAAAAGAAGAAATTATAGAAACAATATGATATGGCCAGATGGCCACTAGACCAACAGCAAAGCTCAGAACAGAACTCTTAGCCCTTGGACAGTCCCATGCTCGCATTATTCCTGAGGCTGTACCTGTTCCAAATACTGGCATGCAATACAGACAATTTACACTGGTAATTTCTGATTAATAGCAAAAGCCTTTTACACATCTATGTATAGGTATGTGTATGTGCACACACATGCACACAAACACATTTATTCTTAGTAATAGATCTGCCCTGTTCCTAATCTACTACCTCAACAAAATATCAGTAAACAAAGAAAGCCTGAAGGCTATTACATAAACCAATTGAGTTGAATAAAAATAATCTCCCCTGACAATTTGGTTCCCTTTCTGAAAGCTTTGCTCACTGGATACAAGCAAAAGAGACAACCAAAAGTAATTTAACACATGGCAGATGAAATCCTAAGCAACCAATATTACATGAACAGCAAAAGCATCAGGCTGCTGAATAATTACCTCCTCAGAGAATTACAGAAATATTACCTGTGGATGAACTCTTACCTCAGCTGAAGTGAGATGAATAGGAGAAAACAAACATTGCTTATTTCTTCCTTTCAACACTTACCTTCTAGGTTATACCCTCTACTATGAAAAACTACCACCTAAATTACTGCTGTTGCTGTCACAGACACTTTACACGCATTCTGTCTTCCTCTGCCAAATTCTGCAGCAAATCCTTCCACTGATTCTCACAGATGTTGAGTCAGACTCAAATTATGCCTCCATTAACCACTGTATGTCATCCCATCTCAAAGTCAACAATTCTTTGAAAGTCATTCCACCTGCCAGCCAAATGGGCTCCAAGTTCATTGTGGTTTACAAGCACTGCCCCCATCTCCAAGTGTGCTCCATGCAACCTGTAGTACCGTGCTTTCTTGATCTTTTTTCACATGTTGGTACTAAACTATCTCAACTCCAATTGTACATTATCAGATCTTATGAAATCTAGAAAGGGCAGAGTCTAAACAACTACAGTTGTTGTAAGATCACCACCCTAAAACGTGAAAATCCTGCTAGGTTTTAGATGAGCAAGGAAACAGGTACTTACTGGTTTCGGCATTTTTCTTGTTTGCTTTAGTCGCTTGTCCACTTATGCCTGCTACAAACTCTTTGTCCTCTTCTGTAAGAACAAAATTGAAAGTGTTAGTTTTAAGTTAATGAAAACAGAGCTCATGTACACCACAGCAAATACTACAAATTCCAAAGCAGTGCTCTACATTATATGAAATATACTTTTCAGTAGGTGAAACAAATAAAAAGCAACTAAGTCAGAGACCTGTAGATTCTGGTGCTAAATAGTAACCTCCTTTCTAGTTTTTGTAGAATATTAATACACTAATGTTAGAATAAAGAGACAACAGTTCCACAAGTGCTGCAAACTATCTTTAAAATTTTTGATATCAGACATCATCTATTAAAACCCTTTAACATTATTTACGAGGAAGTAAAATTTGTACAAGGAACTCCAAAGCTGCAATTTAATCAGTCAACTCTAGACAAACTGGAAACATCATGAAAACAAAGAAAAAAGCTAACAGAATCTTAAAGCATCAAAACTTTATTTCATGTCTATAAAAGCATCCATTTCTCTCAGTGAAGAAATGACAGTCTTTTTTTCCCAAATGAAGAGAAATGCAAGTATATTATCACAGAAAAAAGGCAGAAAACCTGCTCTGCTTAAAATAAGTTGTTTTGTTTTTTTTTTTTTAAAAAAGCAGAAAGATGTAAGTTATGTCTATGCTGTAATGAAAGTATTCACTATTGTGTTCTGTACCAAAAAAATTGTTATGCATTAAAAAAAATATACTTGCAAAGTTATTAGTAGAGAGCATCCTGCCTCCTTATCAATTCATTCTAACTCAGAAAGAATAACCAGCTAGTCACCTTCTCTCACAATTTTAAAGTAACGACTTCCATCAATCAGTCCTGCTGCTGGTCTGCAAAGAGTACCACAGATAGCACTGCCTTCAAAAATAATATTCACTGGAATTACATTTATACTAAGAAAAATTAAAGTAACATACTACTCGGAATAATTTGAGATTACAGCATTATAACTCCTTGATGGCATGAGATGACTAAAATGTTCAGAAGTGCATTAAAAAAAAAAAGATATAAGGAAAAAACCAAAATGTCTAGAGTAATTCATTTATCAAAACCAAACTTTTGTATAAACGATTTATCAACTTTTGTATAAACAATTTATCATTCAAAAATAAAAATGCAAATACAAGGTATTGTTACACATATTTACAAAATAAGTTATTTTTCCTTGCTCCTTGGCAATAAAAAAATACAGTGAAAATTAGAAACATTTGCACAGCAACCTAATGTGCACTAGCATTTCATTTTTATTTATTATAATGTGTAGAGGAATGTTTGAAAAGAAGGACTGGAAAACAGAGATAAAGGATGAAAACAGAATTCAAGAAGTATCAATGCGGTTGGCTGGTTAAGAAAAATGTATGTTACGACTAAAGATGTTACGACTAAAGAACACAGAAAGAGAGATCTAATGGTATAATGCAGATATTCAGCAAGTTTTGTTTAATGAAAAAACAGCCTGAAAACATTGAAACAGTATCTTTAACTTGATTCATTATGACATAATTAATGTAGCACAATAAACATTTAATACTACATTTGCCTAGCATAAAGACAATTACACTCCAGTAGATTTTTTTTTTTTAAATTACAGAAGATACTATAAAGTATTGGACACTATCAGTAAGACAACTATTCTAAGACATTGTTGAATATATTCCTGAAAAATATGAACACATTTTTCTGCAATTTACTTCCCCTCTCCTTTTTTTAAGAAAAAAAAAAAAAAAAAAAAGATTTCAAGGGGGCAGGGTGTTTTGGCTGCTTACAATACTGGCTTTTGATAAAATTCAACAGTACATTTTAGTTCACAGAAGAGTTTGCCCCCTCCTCTCCTCCCTTTCCCTAATGTACTCCTCAGAAAAATTAAAGAGTAGTAAAAAGCAAAACAGGTTTGGCTCTAATATCAGCTAACAGTAAGCAGGATTCCGAGCTGTAGTGTTCACCTTTCTGACAGTAGAGGCACATTGCTTGCAAAACTGAAGGCAGACTAAAGCCCTAGAGTTAAACTCAGTTAATTAACGATGTAAAAGCTAAATTAGATTCTCATCCACCATTTTATAAGCATGTCAACTCAACAGTACTAAAAGGAACAGAAAGCAGCACAACTGTTTTTATGTGCCTATAGTTACATTAGCATTGAAAAGGAGGAGTATGGTAAGATGACAGATAAGCAAGCCCAGTCTCCAGGAGACAAATGAGAGCATATGGCACAAGGCCGAGATCCGTGTCATCAACTGATTACTTTCTGAGGTCTTTCTAAAATGACTGTCCTACCCTCATATGTTTTATCATTGCACATTCTTCCATAAGTACATCTCAACTTTTTGCTTTGGGTTTTACCCAAACATTTTGTTCAACTACTATCAACCAACCCCAAAATACTTATTAGAAAACATATTTTAAAAGCTTAAGGTAATTTTTAAAACTAGAAATGTGACTACAAAGTTTTATAGGATAATTCTGTGTCATCAAATCACAAGTGGTAGATGTAATTTAAATGAGTTTACAGAATTAACATTTATTGTTTGCATGCAATAAAACAAAGATGTCTGCTACAAGTGAGAATCCCCCTGTGCAAAACTCAATAAAAATGAAGTCTCACTGTCAGCCCCATAGATCTCATGCGCCTGATAAACTATCGCAATACTTGATCAACAGAAAAAAAAAAAAAAAAGAAAAAAGAAAATAAATCTATGCAAAACAAACAGTCCAGATACTTTTTATAGAATCATAGAATGGTTAGGGTTGGGAGGGACCTTTTTGTTGAAGTGTCTGCTGTAATATCTTTTACTAGCATAAAATAAAAACAAACTATCACTTCTTTAAAAAAAAAACAGGCAGACATTAAATATATTTAGAGCCAACTATGCTGAACTTGTTCCTATTTCAGATCATAAAGACCTCGTGCCATATTATAAGGAGAAAAAAAAAACTGATAGGGTGTACAACTTAAATTCATAGACCACTGTTTCAATTTTACATATAATGCAAAAAACAGCCTACGTTATGCAATTTCAAACCAGTATGTTCATCCAAAAGCTTTGCAACTAAGCATTAGAGGTATATAAAAATTGAGAAGTCCACAGATACAAAAACTGAAATCAAATAAGCACTGAATAGAAAAATAACACTATCTTTCCCAATTACTGGCACTAGCTAACATTAAAAACAAAACAAATATAAGAAAAATATTTGGCTAGAAGAAATGAAAATTCACTGCCAGGCAAAATATTGTGCATCGCCACTACTATTACTGGAGTGAGAGTTCACTTCTGCTACTTACACGTTTCAAATAAATTTATATTTAGTGGATGCAACCATATCAGCGTTACTATTTTTTTTAATCTTTGAAACAATTACTTATACTTACTTTTATCTTAACACTTATGTGAGACAGCATTGCAAACGGGGCGGGGGGAGAAAACAAAACCATCCAACCGAGATCGGGAATGTTATCCCTGTTGCTTCCTGCATTCTGAAACCAGTTTGTGACTACTAGACACAAAGGCTCATCACTTTGGCATTTCAATTCCCAAAGATGCCTCTTCCAAGTCAGGATTAGCCGAGTTGTGCCTCTGCAGAGTTCCCACTGCTACAACTCTCCAGCCCTTGAGACCTTCACAGCATATGCAGTAATCTGGACTCTGGACCAAACCACCAAAATATCAGCAGGCTCCACATCACAAACAAACAACAAAAAAAAAAATCACCCAGAACTTCAAGAACTCTCTTGAAATGAAGAACTGTGACTGCAATTCATTTCACTACATGGCAGTTAGGATTTTAAAATCAGTATCATCCATGTTTCCAGTTATGTCACAGAAGCCAACAAATAAAGCAATTGTTGAAAAATAACAAAGAAAGCTTTCTTCGGAAAATGATGGTGCACAAAATGCTTGATGCCAAAATTCTGCCAAATAATTTATGCAGCAGCTGTTTTCAAAAGAAACATTCATAGACGTAGCCATGGGTCTGAGGTCTGGTGAGGATGGGACAAGAGGCAGAAGGCTTGAGCAGGATGCCTGGCAGGCAGAGAACCAAGCCTCAAAAGCAGGATCCCTGTCTGACAGCTTAGGACCTTCTCTCAGAAGCAGTCCCTTCAGCAGTGTGCCTACTAAGCCTTAGCAAGAGGTTCATCATCTATTTCCCTACACACAGATGGCAGGGACCACAGAGCTTCAGCCACAACAATATATTTATTTACAGGAACTCATTTAAAATTAATATACTTTTTTTTTTTCTCTCCAAAGTCTTATGCCATTCCATTTTTGTGATACCTAAAAGTTGTAGATCTTTGAGGAGGCAGCAACAGGCAACTTAAAGGCTGCTGTAGCTGACTGACTGGTCTCAGCTTTCTACAAAAACGCCTCTACTCCAAAGCAGCCTGTGAATGCCTGCAGGGCAATCATCTTTTACACTAACAGCTCCCTAATGACACACTTGCTGCAGTCCCATAAAGAAGTTCATTACCACAGACTTTACTTCTGCATACATCTTTTTTCAGACAGACAGAGATATTGTCTACACATTTGTCTGTGATGTAAGCAAACCAACAGGGGAACCAAAACAAGCCATCTACCTCACAAAAAAAAAAAAAAAAGGAAAAATCAGAATTAAGCTATTTATTTTTCTATAACTAACATATAATAATCGAGATTTGACCAATGCTAGACGTCACATGCAGAGTTTCACTTTTTTTTTGTTTTTTGAGTATTGTGTATTTACCTTCTTAAAACCACTGGTTCCTCCAGTCCTCCCTTCCCTGTAATACTTGAGACAGTCTTGCTGCCTCTCTGAAAAATAACTGCAATATAACTAGTACAATTGTTAAGTATTAAATGTATTCATAATTAAATATATTTTGAAGTGTTTCTTCTAAACTGGAGTTCCTGAGAACTTCAAAAGTACAAATGAAAACTTGTCAGTTACCAATAGAGTACTTAAATAAAAAGCAATACAGACCAGTCAAAACATATTTGTGGAGTACTTGCAGTTCTACCAGTTAATAAAATGGTGTGCTACAAATGTGCTATACAATTTACATAAAGTTAATATTTATTAAGTTTAGTAACCTTAACTTCAAATTTTAGCTTCCAAGTACCCACAACTGCACTATTTGAAACAACTCTAAGATTTTGAAGAGTTCGACAACGACAGGATGGGCAGTCTTCCCACATACATCAAACAAAAATGGAAATGAAGAAGTGTGACTGATGCACGTACTCTGTTGTTTCAAAGTTAAATAAAACTCTCTCTAAAAATTACAGTTAGCAAAGAACTATGACATAACTAAAATTCTGGGTATATTCCATTTCAAAATCAGTTTATTATATTTTCTGAATGATGCTGTTCAGTTTCTTAGAACTAGTTCAATAAAATAAAGGAAACCTATTGAACATGAACCGGCCATTCGTATCAGTCTCCATATATAGTGGCCAGAGTTCTTAAATTGAAATGTTCTAGCGTAAAGATTATTAACTCCCTTTTCAGGCCAATGTAATATTTGTTTTTCCTTATATTACGAGCTGAAGGTTTCATTTCACAGAGTGACTAATAAATGTCTAAAGCGGAAAGGAAAAAAAAGTTCTTAAATTCAAAGTGCAGCTAAGAACTAGCCTACTGGTAAAGTTAGCCCACAGATGCAGCCCTTCAGTATTGAAAGGAAAGAGTTTACTCAGGCCCCTTCAGCTCTGGAGTGAACTTGCTGAGCATGCAAGATACACTGAGTGCTGCTTTAATGGATCAGTATCTTTCAACAATCAGGACTTTCTTCAGAAGTTTGTACAAAGCTTTGTTTACATTTACAGACTTGAAAATCCTCCCTTTCCTCTACTCCCACAGACTCCTAATGCAATACAAAGTGGTAGTACAGCTTTGATGTATTTAACACATCCAGTAGAAAGAACACCTCAAACAACTTCCCTTTTCGCCTCTGCCAACAGAAGCATCCCCTTCTCAAAAAGCAGAGCAAGGTTGTTGAAGAAGAAAGGCCGCATACCTATCCTGGCAATGGTTAAAGTATCTTTCTTTACTAGGAATTGCCTTCTAATTATCACAATCTCTACACTTCTTACCCTCTTAATTTTGTATCTTGTAGATGGATCCATATTCTCACCCTCCTTATGGCTTCACCTAATTTTCCATGAACCAACTTTTTTTCCTGCCAGTTCTATTATCATCAAGCCCTGCAATGCTCTCTACTGCATTGGCAGAAATATTCAGACCAGAACTCTTTTTGTCATCTCTACAAACACTTTTACACTGTTTCTTTCAGTCAGCACACAAGGAAAACTCTCCGGACAGCTCTTGACATGTCACACCATATCATTTCCCATGCATTTTCTGAAGCTGTTTGTTGTACTTTTGCTCTCTAGTCTCCCAGCCCAATAGAAGAGCTGTGTCACTTCAGCACAAAGCTTGGAAATATGCCACTGCCTTGCAATTGCCGTTTGCTAGGAGGTTGCTTATCTGGGAACACTGCACCTACTCGTCGTCTATTTTTCTTACAGCCCCTCTTATGCTAAATCAATAAATCAATAGAGGTAAGTCTTATAATCCAATAAACAGTTACTTGTCTCTTATCTTTAATGATGAAAAACTACCTCATCACAGTAGCCATAATGTTACTGCATAATAACTCCACGTCTTCCCTGGCAACACACATTGCCCAGCAGCACTGTGCCAACGCACTACATAAGAGCTGACAGCAGCAACGGTATTTCTACAATCTTCTGATATGTGAAGTGCTGTGCAGGCAGATGCATCCTCTAAATACTTCTGTGACATAAACACGATGACAAGTATCTCTGATGAAAACAAAACAGAGTAAGATGCAGGGACACATCTGAAGCCTGACACAAAGCAGACAAAGACCAAATTAATTAAAACTCAGAACTGTAACTCCCGTAACTCAGTTTAAAAAAATGAATCTTTTTAAGTCTGTACCAAAAAGAGGAACATGAAATACTTGTCTAGGGTGTTACATAGACTGGAAAAAACAGCTTAACAACCTTAACCTCACAACTGATGTGATTAGTTGCACTGGCATGAAGTCCAAGGAGTTTTGTGTTGGTTTTTTTAATGTTCTAATTAAGAAAACTGACAAAAGAGAAACGAATTCCACAAAGCTGAAACTAAAACCCCTTGTCAGCGCTAGACTTTAAACGGCAAGGTTAATTACAAATGCCCACGACTTGTACAAAACATTAATCCATTAAAAAAAAAAAATAAAACCCCACAAACAATGCACAAAGGCTCCTTCAGGGCTGCTGTGCCTATTACGTCGGTCAGTATTTAAGGACTCTAAAAATGTGCATTTGTTGAAAACAATAGACAGCAACAGATGCTTCACAGTACTTGTTTATGAAGTAATTCCTGATTATTCTTCCACATCGCCACAGTCAGCTGGCCGACCCGACTGCCACATGTCTACGGTAACCTCAAGAGCCGCCACGCTCGGGGACATAAATAATGCAGAGGGGGCTGCGCGGCACGGGCACGCCGAGGGCGCGCTCCCGGGGCTTCCCCAACAAAGCGCCCGCCTGCCGCCCCCTCAGCGGCGCAGGCGGCGGGGCCGGGGAGCCGGACCCCTCCCCGGCGGCGGCGTTGCGCCCCGGCCGCGAGAAGCGCGATCCAACGCCGCCGCAACAAGTCGCCCCGCTGCGCGCTGGTGCCCCCCACCGCCCCCCGAGGGCTGCGAGCGGGCTCCCGGCTCGGGCTGCCGCCAGCGCGGCGGGCGAGCCGGCCCCCAGGGCCGCGGCCTGCCACCCCCGCGCTACCCTGGGGGACCCGGACCCCGCCCCCGCCGACAGCCACCCGCGCTCCCCTCGCTTCAGCGCCTCGCGGAGCCAGCGCGGCCTGGGCGGCCGCTCCGCGGCGCCCCATGCTCACCTGGGGCTCCACTCCCCCGCGAGCGGGGTGGGTGCTCCGCGGCGTCGGGCGAAAGGAGGGGGACGAGACCCCGGGGCAGAGTGCTGGGCGCGGCGCTCTGCGCTCTTCGCGGGGCAAGGGCGGTGTCGCCGCCGCCCCCCCCACCCCGCCGCGCAGCTCCCCCCTGGCAGCGGGGCAGGAGGCGCTGCGGGGCCGCCCCGTGCTGCTCGCCGCGCCGCCGGGGACGAGGCGCCAAGCGCGGCCGCCGCTGACAGCTCCGCAATATGGCGGCGGCAGCCGCCGTTCAGATTTCCCCCCCCTATCAGATGTTGCCTCTGCGCCAGCACTGGGCATGCGCCGTGGCGGCCGGGCATGCGCGTCAGGAGGCGCGAAGCCGCTTGCCCGTAGTGCCGGTGCTTGGCGGAGGGGCGCGGGGGCTGGGAGCGCGGGAGCGGCCCGCGGGCGCGGAAGGAGCCGGGCGCGGCCGCAGTGAGGCTGCAGGTCCCGCCGGGAAGTACTGTCTCCTCGTTTCTAGCTGGGGAGAGGAAGGCAGGCGTCTATTTCGAGGGGTGCGGTGGGAGGCCGGGTGTTTGGGCAGACAGGGTGGCACGGAGCTGGCGATGTCACCGGGCAGGGAGGATGCAGCGGGCGGGAAGGGGGCTCGGGGTGTGATGGGTCCCGAGAAAAGGGGAACCTGCGCGGAAAGAGCGCGAGGTGCAGTTTGAGTGGAGAGCGCTGACCCTGTTCCCATCTTCCATCTCATCTCAGTGATGGGACCTTCATGCCTTTTTCATCACTCAGGTTGGGGAAAGACTCACACTGGGTAAGGGGATCACGCTTTTTTTTTTTTTTTTCCGTGTACATGTTTTCATATACAATCCCAATGGGGATGGAGAAGAGAACAGCAGTAAGGAGAATCCTCCTGAAGGACAGAGAGACTGAGGCAGTCCCAGCCCCCGCTGTGGTTTTGCAGGTTATTTTTGTTTGCAAGAAAGTGAAGGTGCTCCCTGAGCTCTGTGTCAATGTAGGCAGGGAGGCCAAACGGCAAAGCTCGGGGCAGAGGGATCCGCTTGAGCTACCAGCTCCAGTCATGCCGCTGCTATTAATACACCTCGCTCTCTGGCTGGCTGATAAAGAAAGAACGGTTGGGGGAAGAACTACGAGGAATTTTCAATTAAAGCTGCTTCAAAAAGAATACCAGGAACATTTTAGGATCAATTGGAGGTGGGCAGAAGGAGAAGAAGAGGAGAGCAGCCTGGCAAACAAGGAATAATCTCCCAGCGAATCTAGGAGCCTCACTGACTAATTTTTTTTAAAATTTGTTTGGACATAATTTAAAGAACATTCCCATAAGCTGCAGATTACTACATAATACAAACTATGATGAAATTAAATTGAATTATATAAGCTTGAGTTTAATTGCTTCTTCTAGAGGCATTTAATGAGTTTAATCTGTGATGATTTTATGCATTTTATTGTGTATTTCAAACAGGCATTTCTCTTGCAGTCATCACCACAGAACCTGAACATCTCAGTCTACTAGAGGTATATTCAATTTCCTCCCACAGGCTAAAATTCCAACTCCAGCTCTGTTTATGCCATTTTGTTCCAAGAATGAAGTGACTGGGGCTAATTCTTCCATCTTGCTGTTGTTGCTGATCATGAAGGACATCCTGGCTTTAAACAGAATATTTTGCAATATATTAAACTTTTGAAGTGTCTTGCAACCTCTGCAGATACACAGTTCCACTGACCAGCCACCATTAGTATGCAATGTACTCATCCCTGTTCACACAGCTTTTTCCTGCAGGTCAGAGTAAGATCCAAGGGAAATAGAAAAAAATCCCATAGAAAACCAAACCCTGTTTCTTTCAGTGACCTAAAGAAATTGTGATTCAGTGCAGTGCACAGATAAAATGTGTTTACTTTAGTTGACTGAATTAGAGGCTTGCTTTTCTTCCAGAATAGTCCATTGTGAACTGGCTTAAATATAGGATTATTGCATTAGGGCATTGTTTCTTTACTAGTGTTGACAGCATGTGGAAGAAAGCGCCTTTCAATTTGTGCATTATCACCATAGGATATGCTTTATCTCTTATCCTGTTACATGAAGAATATTATTGCTCAAAAATGTCAAGGTAAATAATAGTCTTATCTTCCTTGTCAACAGTATAATGTGGTTTTCTTCTCACCTTGCTTCCTTAACAAGGTGTAAAATTGCAGTTTGACTGATAAAACAGGGCAGTAAAAACAAAAGTGTAGTTAGAGATCGTATTCTTTTTAGCCATGAAACTGAAACTACAGAAAGAACTACAGGCAATAAAGAGAGCTTTCAGATATCCATATCAACTTAAGTGACACAGTTCTTTAAGAGGTAGGTTATAAAGATAAAGTTAACGATAAGAATGCCATAACTTGCAAGGTATAAGAGTTTGTCTTCCAAGAGTAATGCCAAAATACAGTTCTTCATTAAAAAAACAGATTTTAAACTTTCATTGCCCCATCTGAGGAATTAATCCTAAAATTGCTTTTGAAAGTAAAGATTTCTTGGCCAATGTTTCTCTTCTTTTTCAGTGCACCTGCAAAGGCATAAAGCATTAGTCAGTGAAGAGCCAGCTGTGTGTTAGAATCTACTTTTATTAAAGCTAAATGTACAATCCAAGGGGCATTTACTGGACAGGGCATTTTGGAAAGGAGGACTAAGGAAAAAAAAATCACCTTGAGGAATTTCTGAATTTTTTGGCATCTTAAATGGTATGCAACACACCTTTACTTTATCCTCTAATTCAATTAAGATTTATGCCATCAGCTAAGATAGAAGTGTAGTTCTGCCCATACCATGCCCCTAACATGAAAAGTTATATATGGACTTAGTCTACAAGCCTGGAAGCTAGCCGCTCTGCCTGGGAATATTTATGCATGTGACTCAACACACACATACTCATCTATTAATACATTTACAGAAGCAGTACATAGACTAAAATTATTGCAAGGTAATTTTACTATTACTAATTATATGGTCTAAACCCAAATTGTTTATTCTTTTGCTAGTATTTGCATAACAATAAGAGGATATGTTACCTTAATGGACATCAATTGTATTTGTTTTTCCAACGAGTATATTAGATTGCCTTTTAAAGTCCTTGCTAGAAACAAATGGAATTGAAAGAATTTTGTGGTCATTAGATGAATCCAATTCACAGATATTTAAAATATTTGGTAAAATTACAATAAATGTCTGAAGGAATAGTTTTTATGTCTGTTGTTAAATTTATCTGTCATTGAAAATTAAATGTATCTAATTCCAAAAAGTATTTTTAATGCATTATTAAAATACCAGATTTCAATAAAAATATAAGGGTTCCAGTAGCAACACTGAGCATTGCAAGTTGCTCTTACTGCATGCATATATATATATATAGTCGCATCTTTGATCAAGTTCAAAAGGCAAAATATGGTACGACTCTGGAGGGATCTGTCCTTTTCCTATCTCAAATACCATAGCTGCATGATGCTCACTTAGGTCAGTGCCATGATCCTGCAATTGGCAGTGCCTCCACAAGCCTCAGCTCCAGGGAAGACGTCAGGGAGTCCAGGTCCAGGACTCTTCAGCCCTGCACAAGTGTTGTGATGAGGGAGGACAACCCCAGCATGCAAAAAGCTATATGGAAGGGGGATTCTCCCTCCTCTTCAGGGACACACAGGAAACAGAAAGGATAAACTAGCACCCGACAGCCTGATGAAAACATGTGAAAAACAGCAGTCGGGATAATCTACTAATGAACTGCTGTATTGGCAGCTGGCTTGGTGTCAGGCCGTTCTACCTTTTGTTTTAATAACCTAGCTGAAGAGGCTAAGCCTCTAACATTGACATTGAAACTCTCTGGGCAGCAGTCTCCTTTACTGTTGAAAATCTGTAAGGTTGTCTGGAAAAGTTTTGTCCTGTGGCCCAGTGAATTCCTGCTGGTGAAAGGCTTAAAGAGAACACTGCTTCTCTTGGTGACTGCGCCCACCAGAAGCAGACACGTTACACTTGCTAGGGCCTGGGTGAACGAGAAGCCCAAAGGCTTTGCCACTGTCTGTCTGTCGCACATGATGACCTCTTCCAATGACATGTTTTGTTTTTCTCTTAGCTATTTAGTCTCTGGTACTACAGCAGAGATACCACAGTGGTGTCAGCCTATCTTGGGGATGAATTTTAATACCTTTTCTGCTCAAGACTGGAAATAGTAAAACCACTTGTAGAGGAGTATGTTTATTTAACAGTGTCAAATATGGATCTTAACAATTCATTCTAAGTGAATCCGTATTTGTACGTCTGTGGTAGTAATTTGCTAATATAATTTTTGCACACAAAGTGTGTATTATACAGTCATTATGTTCCATCGATTATTTCAACAACCATTATCATATTATGATTTGTTTTTGTAACTGTTGGTAATTGCACAAGAGATGAGTTAACAAATTAAGCTGCTTTGCAATTAAGGTTGGGGCAAGCTGTCTGATTTCCTGTGTCCCAGATGGGACATATCTGCTCATGTCACTGCTCTTGTATCATGTCACCCAAACATGCCTTCACTAATACATAAGGTTGTCATCTAACAGCTGACACTTCACTGCAGTTCTTGCTTCTGGCCACTTAATGTTTTTATCTCATTCATAGTTATAATTATTATGACAAGTCCAAGTTGTTCTGCATTGACAGCATTGTTTTTTTAGTGACAGTGTTTATTTAAGTTATAACGTAGCTGTAGCTGGGTCATGTCCATAGCATGGGAAATCAAATCATTGCTAATCATGGAGGTATTCACTTCAGCGAAATAATGTTTAGTATTTTTAATGAAATAAAATAGGAGTTAAGGTACTAGGCAGAGTTAAAGGCACCAATCCAGACAACATCTTTTTTAATGAAACTATTTCTGTGGGGAAAAAAAAAAAAAAAAAAAGAATACAGTTACTAAGGAATTGGATGCAAGCATTTGAAATCTTGAAAAATATATACAACTGTTAGATCCAAATCAAATGCTTTTGGTTTTTTGTTCTGTTTGGTTGGTTTTTTCCCCTAAGGCACATGTACACTGTTCTGAGATACAGCCATACAACTTTGTGAATAAACCAAATCATATTAAAAAGTAGAGCTTTTCACTAGGAATCAGCTACTGAAGTATTTTTAGGTTCTGACTCCTTCTATTTTTACTGCATTTACTTGCTTCCTCATTAACAAGCAGAAATAAGCAAGACTGTGGAAGGAGTCTTACAACTGTTCACGCAAATATATTCTCAAGACTTTGTGTCATCTCCGTGTCCTACCAAAATGGACATGTCAAAACCTCAGAAGTCCACCTTTCTCCTCAATTACTTCCAAGCAGAGTGGCTAAGACTCCTTTTTTAAGATGAGAATTTCCTTGAAATTTCCTTTATATAGATTTAGAAAAAAAAAAGAGTGAAAATTGAAGTAAACTGTTCAGTTTTGTGTTTTCCAGATACGGGACACTTAATAGCATGCCAGTAGCATCACAAAAGATGAGAAAATGCCTGCAGAACCAAAGGACGCTCCATCACCTCTTTGAAGGGGATACTCCACAACAGTGTCCCCAACCCACTTTTATTAAGAAAATGTTTTAGTTGGAAGAAAACAGATGTCAATTTTTGCTAAAGTTGTTTTCATCTAAACCCTGTGTAGCCTTTAATAACGAAACTCAGCTGAAAAAAGCAATAGGAAAAAAAAGTCCCAGCATGAACGTCATGTAAAGAAGCAGAGACTGAATACAATTCCTCTCTTATTTAAAATGTTACACCTCCACTGAAATCACTGGCTTATTTCAGAGTTAATCTGCTAATACCGAGTATGAGGTCATAAGTCTGCAAACATTCTGGGCTGCTGAAGGAATTTAGGAACAAAAAAGCTGAGCTGCTATTAGCAAAAGCATGTGTCATTAAAACCAGCTGCAGCCCTAGTGCTGAAGTGGATACCCCCATATATTCTTTTTTTTTCGCCATACAAGCATAGCAAGTGGGGAATGTATCAACGCACTTCATTTACAGAAGTAGATTAATCTCAAGGCTGTATCAGCACACCTGCAAAGGTGCAATTTTGAGTCTGGAAGGTAATTTAGCCTTCAGAGGGCACCTGCTCTCTCAGCAGTTATTATGTTGCAATCGAACCTTGTCAGAACAAATCACCTGCCACTGCCATTAATATTCAGCAAAGAGAAACATAAAGCAGGAAAGGAAGAAAGGCAAGATAATTCCAGGATGCTAAGAACTTCAGTGTGCTATTTCTCCAAGTATATTTTTAAAGGCTGCTCCTTTTTCATTTCACTATGTATGAAGAAGGTCTGAAAGATTTAAGAATATTTATTTAACTTTAGAAAAAATATTAAAGTATACATATAAATATATATATATATTAGTTGTCCTTAAGGATACCTCAAAGATAGCTGAAGAACCAGGTGGACTAGAACATTACAAGAGCACCAAAGCAATGAAATATGAGTAAACTGAAATAGGAAATTAGTTTGACTTGGTTCCCTTAAGGGTCTGAATTCTGCTAATGATTTTCTATTACACATAATTTATAAAGTTCAGTAGTGGACAGAGATTGAAAGGATGGCACGTAAGGACAGATTTGATACTTCAGATGCTGCTGAAGTTGAAATTACAAAACAGGCAAGTTGCTCCATGAAACTAGACTGACTGAGCTCAGAAACAGAGCCCTACACCTGACTGGCTTGGTCTAGCTGCAACTGTTTCCTGTGGCTGAGGCAAAACCGAGAGCTCTGCCAGGTGTGGATTCCCTGCTGACTGAGAAGTTACGAGATCGCTCAGTCAATCCTTCACAGCTGGGGACACCTCTGTTGTCTTTTTCCTCTTCTGTGCTGGCCATTTACATGACATTTGTAGGATATTAATTTATTCCAAGACCCTTACCTTTGTTGCATTTGGTTGAAGTTGCCTAATAGTTTTAAAGCTATCAAGTAAACTTGCAGAAGAATCTAGTTTGATGACAAAGGTTGGGCTGAAAATAGTTATAAAACTGAGATCCATTATGAAGGCAGAAGAAGTACCAGTCCATGTCACTTACCTTGTTCACCAATGAACAATTTTTTCCTACATCCTGAACTAATATTCAGACTAGGCTGTAGATAACGCATTTTTAAGTTCAACATTTGGCATTAAATGCTACTTGCAGCCTATGCTGAAACCAGCAGGTTTGGTTACTACTTTTTCCATCTGAAAGTTCAAAATTCTGTTACATCCTGGAGTTAATGAATTCTGAGAGTAGTTCAAACATCTGTTTGCTGCATGCATCTCTAGCTCAGATGTTCATCTTTGGAGTTTAATTAGATGAGACAAAGCATTCTTCCTGCTAAGACCTCTGGTGTGGTCATTTTTTGTTTCTTTTAAACAAAATATGTTCCTTGCTCCCACTTACCAACTCAAAAAAGAGTTACTCTAGTTGCCCTGCTGATTCCTCATCATCTTCTATATGGAGTTTCTTCTACATGGAGCCAGTCAAAAACACTGAGGCTTTGCATGAAAATAGAGGTTTGGTAGCTCGAAGATGATGCCCTTCCTTGATTCTTTACATCATTTCCTATCATGTAAGTACAGTTGAGAATTTTCTTTCTCATTACTTCAGCTGAGCCCTGCAAACATCATTTCTATTGTCAATCTACAAAAGAGTCTGGAATTTCATCAGTGTTGATGTACAGGGAGCACAGTGGCAAATGAAGTTTGCACAAGATAGAGAAGGTAAAAAATTAATCTTGCACATTATGTGTTAAAAATATTGTTTCCAGAAAAAAAAAGACAGAGCTATCAATGTAGATGGTGCAGTATGTGGCTATGATCCACAAAATGTTTAAGGTTGGTATAAGTACAGATCCTATAACCTCATCTGAAATCTGTGTACAGCTCTGATGATTGTTGCATCCTAAAAGACTACAGAATTAGGAGACATTTGGAGGCACTGAAGTGGCATGAAAAAGAGGCCTCTAACTGAATTAGAATTTTTTGCCTAAGTAATGAAATAAATAAGAAGAGATTCAAACATGCAAGCCTGAGGCTTAGGAGGGAAAAAAAACCCCCAACAACAGCCCTTTCCTGAGTACTGTAGAGGAATGGAAAACGAAGAGGGGGTGAGTGCTCCATTGGCATCTTGTGGATAGAAAACGAGCTGAACAGAAACAGGCAGGCTTGAAACCTTCTGTTGGAGGTTTATGCTTTGTTGTATTTCTGTTAACAAGTCAGCCACTGAGCAAAAGCATAGCATAAATTCGGAACAGTGATGTAATTACAGTAATGCGTGAAAAACCTGGGCAAACTAACTCAGCGTAAATGTGCTTGGGGCTAGCAGTCATCCTAATCTAAAACCTCCCTTTCAGCCTGGGGATGCAGCAGCTCCTGGAAGGGGAATGGAAAGCTCTGTAAAAATCAATCTTCCTGGGCCAACAATGATTATTTGTGTCTTTATATGAGATCTTCTATGAAAAACACAAAATCACTAGCAAGTGTCTAACAAAAGGGAATAGCTAGCTTGACAGTCAGTAGGAAAGGACAGCCGGTGACTGGGAGCAACTAATCCAAATTACATGGTGACACTTCAGCATGCAGCAGCCTAAACTGAGGTAAGTGGTCAAACCACTGGACTTGACACTAAGTACCAGTGAATAAAGTACTACCTAAAGAGGTAAGTAGCTGTCACCTGCCCTAAGAAATCAGAGGACAACTCTAAATTATAACTACTGTCCTTTAGGGAAAGTGTAGTTGCTCTCCCATTTCCCTTCCTTTCCTCCTTTCTAAGTTCTGTTTTGTTAAGCCGTTTGTAAATGGGAAGTACAGTATTATTTAGGTCACTTCTTAGTAAATATTCCCTAGACATTCTGGGTCAAGATCTAGCAAAAGGCTTGCAAACATAAAAATAGGGAATGTGGTTCGTGAGCTTTCATTTTCTTAGCCTTGTAGAACAAGAGAAGGGAGACTGTGTAGCTGACAACTTATATATTTGAAACCAAGTGCTGTCTTTTCATCAAAGAACAAAATAGACTGTGAAACTCACTGCTCCAGGATGTTATTGAAGTCAAAACACGCAGCAATAGTCTAATAGGGAGAGCAATATTATCTTGTCCTGAATTACTGTATTTCTGGATATTCTTGTTATTTACATAAGGGGAATTAAAAGGAAAAAAACCAGCTTGAAACACAACATTTAAACAAGTTAGTGATTAGGATGAAGTCTCAATCATCCTAATTCTGTCGAAAATATGTTTGGGTTTGTTTTGGTTTTGCATCTTCTCAGAAGCATTGGGAATTTACAACAATTAGAGATACAGAACCAGGCTAAATGAACATAATGCAGTATGGCAACTTATATGCTCCAGTGAGCTCAACACTTTCTTAGAAATGAAACTGGGTTTAGCCCACAGAGAGAGCATGTCAGTGATCAAACTATATATGCCTTGAGGAAAAACAGAGGAAGGAATCTCTAAGGTTTAATTCTGTAAAGCAGAGTTTCAAAGACACTACCTAAGAGCAAGTAATTGCTCCAAACTCCCTCTTTCTGAAACGTCAATTTTTAGTTCCCTTTAGGAGAATGTAAGAAATACATATTACACAACTGTTCATAAATCCTTCATTTTTGTAGGAAGTCAGTTCTTCTAGGCAACTTAGGCTTTTGGGAAATGCATTTATCCAGAGATCCAGGTGTTATTGTACAACTATTGGAGTTCAGAAAACCTTGTTTGCAAATGCAACAGACCATGAAAACGGTGAGTTAGAATCCTGTTTATAGCTCTGCTTAGCAATTAAAATTTCTAACTTAAAATGCAATGGCCAACTATTAAGATCCTTAAAAGCGGATCCGTGTTCTCTATGGAAGGGTTTGTCACAGTTCCACCCAAGATTCTTTGAAGTTCATTGTCTTTGCAAAGGCTTGTTTTGATATTCATTCTCCCACATACACAAAATCTGATGGCAGCAGTCCCACTATACAACTCTGTATGGAAGAAGAGAATCCAGCTTTTACTGTACCCTGCTGATTAGTCCATAGTAGCATAGTCACACTACTACTGCTAAAGGTAGCAGAGCAGAATACAACATTTTTGCTTACGTGTCTTTTTCATTAGTAGTTTTATGATAACCACATCCTGGAAAATACAGCAAGGGAGGCTGTTTTGTTAAGGTGGTTTTACAAGCGAAATGAAGATACACCCAAAATCCGCATAGGGGCTTTTAATCCTGATATTGTGAGTACAACCAGCAGCTGCATTGTCACCTGCACTGAGATGTAGGCGTGTTCTGTGTTTGCTTCTTCACCTTGCCATGTGAGAATTGCTGAACTTACTTAATCAAGATAAGAGCCTTCAGACCAACTCTAGATGTAAGGTTCAGGCCTTCTTCAAGATGTCAGGGTAACCAGATGTCATTTGCTTCTTATCACATTTTCAAAATCTCTGGAAGAGCTTTTCAATTGCTAACATTTTTCTTCACCAGTTTAAGATACTCAACCTGCTAATCTCTATCTTAATATATTCAGAAATGAGTTACAAAAATATTTGTGTAGGACCTGACATAGTCTATTACTCAAAGGCTCACTACATTCTATTGCAGTAAGAGTAAATTTAGTCTCACAAGACCTATGATTCTCATTAGTAGTCCTGATCATTTTAGTCAAAGAACTGTTAATATGCATTTTGGTTTGTAGAACTGGCGATCTAAATTTTTGCAGATTCAGTGAAATCTAAACCAGTGGACTGGTATTTTTCCTATACAGTAGGCAAAGCCACTAACTAATCTGTGGGACAAGAAAGATAATTCAGCAAAACAAGCAAAGATGGATTACAATATACTGTTTACCCTAAATTAAGCTGGGACCATTATACTTCTTTACACAAGACGTCAGAGCTCTAGCAAAAACCTGTGAAGAGAACACAAGATTTTCCCGAGATTTTTTTTTCTTATGAAGCAAAGGAAGATGCACTTGAGACACGGAAACTGCAGAGAAGGATGTGGGTAGTTCTGGTTTCATATTTGTTCTGAGTGGGTGTATCTCAGCTGCCCTTTAAGGGATGCTTCATACTCTTCCTCTAGAATAGATGCACTCTGTCAGGCATAAACCCAGCTGTGCAATGTCAAGCCACCTGCTAGAGCATGGGGATCTGAGAGCAAGCAACCACACCACAGAGGCTGATTCACAGTAAGTATGGCTCAGTTTTGGGCACCACACTGCATTGGTATGGAGACAGGCTGCCCATGGGCTGTGTGTGAGCATTCCTGCAGCTGTCACACAGGCTGCTGGAGAGGCTGTCATCTGCATGAGGGACAGGCACACCTTGACACAGGTTGTGCTCTGGTGTATAGGGGGGTGCTGTTATCACTTCTGTTGTACTTCTATTGAAACATAACACACTCAAATAAAAGCATTGAACTTTGTGACCTTGTATTTGAATTGAAGTATTTTTGCTTCAGTAAAATTTAAGTGTTTTGTAATAACAAAGATGTAAAAATCCAAGTAATTTTGCTTTAGCTGTTGTGTGATAACATCTTGCGTCTTTTATGCAGTGAGACTAGTCTTTTCAATAAAACTATTCATATGTTTGCAGTGCCAGGGACTTCAGTCTTTCATACACAGCCTCTAAACTATTAACCCGGGATGGGCAGATACAAAAGGAAACAAATTCAGTCTAATTAATTGGGTGCCCCAGCTAGTAAATGGCAGAGACACAGGCAGGTCTGCAATGACTGCAACAATGCTGGCTCAGGGAACAGCCCACACACCCTCACCCTCCCACGATATACAGATAGTAATTTCTGGAAAAGCATTTGCTTCTCCATTATATAACTGAATAGTTCAAGTTTCTTCCACCTTCCACTAGTCTACAGATAAAAGCTATCAAGTGCAAAAAACACCAGTCCTGAAATCCCACCTGCAGTCAAGTCAGTGAGACCAAGATGTTACAAGAAAACATTAAAAGACATTCACTTTTAAGGCTACTAAAAGAACTGTCGTGCTTAATCACATAGAGCATAAACACTGGAGCTAAACATTAATTTATTTGCCTTTGCACAGGCCTCTGCATCATGATGGCTCTGTGCTGGTGTAATGTAGCAGGACTCCGCTAACTTCATAGCTGTGCCAGTTTAAAACAAAGCATTTGGCCTGTTTTAGGACTGGAGAGCTGCACGATTCTGTTACCCTTGTTTCTGCATACAAAACAGAACTGAATAAAAAAGTAATAGGGTAGAGTGCTACCTCAGCAGTTTGGAACGACAGTGGTACTGCTACGGGTTACTAGCTCCAGCCTTGTGCCAGCAGTTTGGCTAAGAGCCCTAAGAGCGGTGCAAGAGAAACCTACTATACAATATATATATGCCAGCAGAGTGCTCTGCCTTGAAATAAGAGCTGACAGGCAAAGCCAGTGCAATACATTGGAAGCATTGTTTTATTGCTGCCTTACTGCTGAGATTGCTGAACGGTCAAGAAAATGCCTGGCACTGCTGCTGCGCTGTTCCAGCAGGACGTGACCTGCTGCAGGAGATGGCTGCACACTGTGTCTATTTGGTGTGCCGCAGCAGCTCGTGTGAATGCTGAGGAACGGGAAATGTCAGACGAGTTCCCTCTACAGAACTGAGTTTCCAGCAGTTGGATTATTGCCAGTTAAACCAGCGCAATTTAAAAGTAAAACAAAATTTCTACACCAATCAAGAGTGTGTCAGCTGCAGTAAACCCACGTAGAAGCAGGTCCCAGGGAAGCAGAGCAAGCCCTTGCTTCCTGAACTCAGCCCCACAGCCCACACCGCCTGCAGAGCCCCACAGCTTTGGGTCAGTTTGTTCATTTCCCATACTTAAGGGTTCTTGACTGCACACAGCAATCTTGGATTACGAAGGAGCATAGGCTACATCTCAACTGTTTCAAGTGCTGCCAAGAAAAAAAGGGGACTTGGGTCAAGCCCTAGCTAGCCAAGCACAGAATTGCCAAACCAAGGCTTTCAATAAATCAGTTCCCAAAAAGTCATGAGACTGGCATTAAAAAAAAAAACCCTCATGAGGCTTTAATAATTGTTTGGGGTTCTCTTTGCTTTCTTTCCATGCTCTTCAGGTTTCTCTTCAAGCCTGGGAAGAGATCTTTTTGCTTGGTTTTAAATTTTCAATTTCTAGCTAATTACCTGATTTTGAAAAGACAGAAAAGAAGACTTTGATTACAATACTTTAAAACTTACAAAATCTAGCAGCTTTGGAAACGCCACTGTTCACATTCCGGATGTGATATATGTGCTCCTAGGGTGTCAGAGAGAAGAATCATTGTTTCTAACTCCGGTTACACTGTTGGAGGAGAAGCATAACTGATAAGCTTATTACAACCTGGATTCCCATGGAGGCCCAAATGTGCAAGTACTTATTGGTAAATCTCTGGCTGGTTTTATAATCTCTTTTATATTTTTAAGATATAACAGATATGATCATTCACATGCATAAATATTTGCAGCATCAAAACGTCATCCTTCTCCACATGTACATGGGGTATTTAATTTGGCCTCTTACACAACTGCTGATGTATACCTTAAGAAGCTGAGCCCCAGTATTGCTTTATATACTGAATAGCTTTTCTATTTTCAGTCATATCAATTATGACTTCCAATGACTGTGAAAAACAGCAACAAAATTTATTTTAAATAATAGCTTTTGACCAGAGAACATTTTGACATATACGCATTTTATTACTTCAGCTTCTTGCCAGTTCTCCACATGTTCATTTTACTCTAGAAATCTCTCAATTTCCTACTTCTGGATGTAAAAATCTGGTTAAAACTTCTGCCTCCCTTCACTGCTGGTACGTGCAGCACACTCAGTGCTGTGAGCAAGATGGAGCCCTAGCTTGCTGTGCCTCCTGCTGGACATACAAACCTCCTGCCTTAGAACACCACCTTTGTGTATTACGCTTTCTCTAAGAATCTCATACTAAAGCCTTTCTCATGTGTAATTGAGTTGCCTCTCATTACAAACCAATAGGCCACCACTAAAAGTAAATGTATTCCTTCCTAGCAGGCTATACAAAGATATATTTTTCACAGGTAGTAAAGACCAGCATGCAGGACCTCATACATCACTCATCCACTTGCTACTGACAAGACAACAGGACTTACAGCATCTACAGCAATCAACATCCTTATTTAATGGAGAGATTTTGCTTACACTTTGTTCCATATGTTCTTACCAAACAACTGTACAGACTCCTGGAAAGAGAGTAAAAATGTGTTACGGATAATTCATAACAGCATTATCCAGAGAAGAGAAGTGGACACCACTAGGCAACAGGAGTGGGTATCAGGCTGTAATTCATGGCCAATATGAATCTTGTGCAGCTGGAAAGTGGCTTTTTTATTTCATTAGAAACTCTAATTACCATCCTGATCAGGAGTTTCATTACTGGTAGTAATGAAAAAGATTTCCTTAGCTTGAATTCACTAGGGAAGGTATGGTGGATTTTGGTCCTCAACTCCTCTCCTCCAGTAAGAACTTCACAACTTCAGTTTCAAGGTGTTATTAGATGCATGAAAATTAGGAAATTAGGAAGGAGTTAGAGGAAAAAAAAAAGAGTTCATTTTATGTTAGACCAAAGGTTCCTCAAGCCCAGTATTTTGTCTCCAGCGACTGTGAAAGCTGACACCTGGGAAAGTATGTGAGAATGGAGCAAGCAGTGACTTCCTCAGAATACCTTCCCATGTTCCAAAAACTTGCAGATCGAAGACTTGAGCTGGACACGGTGGTTTTGTATTTAATAGCCTGCAGTGGATTTTCCTTTCATGACTTTGTACAGCTGTATCTTGAACACATTTTAAGATTCCCTATTGACGGAGACAAATAATCACAATGGAAATTTGGCTCTAATTCAGTGATGACAAATTCTGCTTTGTTTTGAAAATTCCACATTAAACTGTCCATGCACTTTTTCAACTTATCATAGGAAGGAGCTGTTGCTATGAACTGCATAACATGAAGTAGAAGAATTTAAGGAATTCAGAAAAGTATGAAAAGTTTTCCTGTAGAAAAACTCACACATCTTTCTATTAAAGAGTATCAAGACTTTCAGACAACTAACTTTAAAATACCCTACTTAGAAATGCAAATCTTCACACAGATTTTGCAGTCTCTTTTCTACCACAGAACCATGGCTTTGAAGCAATAAATTATTTACAGTTTAGCAGAATTCCACAGCAGTAATTCAGCTTCCTGTCATAAGATTGACCCACCTCCTCAGCTTTCCTCTCTGAATGGATAACACGAGGCTCTGGCTTATCCCCAGAGCTCCACCTCTCTGAATGACAAAACTCCAAACCTTTCTATCTGTTTCCCACTGTATGTCAAGTGCTATAGTGACACCAGCAAAGATAAAGCAATTGCAAACAAAACACTCTGCTGCCCTGCTGCACTGCAGTTACCAGATCCTCACCAACAAAGTTCCAAAGTTCCCAAATCTCCCTTTAGCTGCAGAATCACTTAGCAGCTACACACACACTTTGGTGGTACTCAGATTACCTGCTTTCTACAGAAAGGCTTACTAACCACTTTTAATTCCCAAAATAAAAACAATCAACCCACGAGCATTTTACCTACCCATTAATCCTTCACTAGTCCATGACCTCTCCTTCACATTCCTGCCTTCTGTCGAGCGACGGTTACTTCAGACCTCACTGCTCTCAAGTCTTATGCTCCTGAGTTGAAGGTAACAATGAAGTGCCCCGCCTGTGTGTTCCACTCGCTCAGCTATGGACTGAATCTCCACCAGTTTCTGATTGGTTGGATCAATGACTACATTTTATTTAAGTTTGCTTAAAATTGGATCAAGGCGTGTATTACTGAACTGTCAGAGGCAGGTGGAGAGGAAGACTTTGGTCATTTACAGAGTCTCAGAATTAGAAAATCAGTTGAAGCGATGTCATAGTTTGGAGGAACAAACATGTAGAAAATGTTCTGTGTCAGCAGCTCACATGACCACTCCTGACCCGAGCCACATGAAAGCTGCCAAGATAAAATAATGTGGCCCACTACTCTCCTGTCTTCTTGTGTGGGGGTTTAGTTGCACTCTTTTAATCAAAAAGAAACTGTAGCCAGAGGACTGAACTGAGAGAGTCATGCCAAAAACCAGAGTGGGGAATCCTAAGATGCCACAAATCATGCTACCTTAGATAAGAAACTTTGGATGAGATGGTTCTGCTCCTATGCTGGTGAAGAGGAAACGATCAGAAAAGGATAGCTCCATATGGACCATGAATCCTTTCCTTTTTCTGGATGGTTTTTCTGGATCTCCTTGAGATCCAGAAATGGCTGGAAATCACTTCCTTCCTTCTTTTTCCTTTTTTTTTTTTTTAACTTTTTTTTTTTCCCTAGGTTAGTTTTTGCATAGACCACCTCTGTAAATCCACTCCACAGCTGACTCATGAACACTAGAAAAGCAAAAGGGAGGGAGAGGCAGGGAGGAGCAGGACCATATCAGCTTCACCCCAGATTTCTATAAATTGCCATGGGACTACACTCCATGGCCTCAATGATGAAGCTAAGGACAGAAGATCATGTAAATACTTGTACACTATCTTGCTGAAATTGTTTGCCATCTAGTGGTTTGTTGGCCCCTTACAAATATAAACTTAAAGAATAGAAAGCACTGAAGGCCATAATTATGAAAAAAAAAGGTTGTATTACATCTGTTGCTCAACATGCAAGAACCTACATACATAGGAAAGACGAAGCACCTCTCACAAAGTGTTTACCATTTGAATGAACCATTAGTTGCTTGCCATGGAGACAAGCAACAAAAACATGCACACAACCAAGGCGAGATTCAGAAAGATATTAGGTACACACTGTTTGAAATATTTCTCTTTTATTTCACTCTGCTACTCTTATTTCATCGAGGTGTCCTGACCTAATTTGCCCCACCATTTTCTTCAAGCTTGCCCACCCAAAAGTGTACATTACACAGAAATCATGAGGGAATTACGAAAGTTCTGTGTTTGGGGATGGGGCGGGGGGGCAGCAAGAGCTGGCTGCTCTGCAACAAGAAGTGTGCTGGGAGCGAAGTGCAATACCAAGGCAGGTGAAAGCAGTCACCTCACCAACAAGAAGCCAGGATGCAGAGTGGCAAGCTAGGGTCAAGATTGGGCTGGGAGCCAGTGATCAGGGTCAGACACAGTCCAGTGGTCACCCAGCACAGCTACAGTGACAAGGCATGACCGAGGCCAAGCCAGGGTGGCAAGTCAGCGAGTCCGGGTCAGGACCACACTCGCAGCGATGTGAGATGGTGCAAAGAGCTGCTGCGCGGCTGCACTGTGGCACAGGCAAGGGGCAGTGCGAAGCCTCAGCTTAAAAGGGGCTCTCAAGGGAAAGGGGAGGCAGGCCCTCACTACTAGCTTTTTTCACAACTGCTCTTATCAGTGAAGGAGCTGACCTTGGACTCTGCCAACTAAACTTCTGCAAAAGGGTAACGTGCTCAGGGCCATGGCAGCCTGAGGGCTGGAACAGAGCTATGGAACACGTCCAGCGTCGGGGTAAAGTTGGTTCATGGAAATGGCCTGATTCATGAAAATGTTGCATGAATTAAAATCCCACATAGAAGTAGATCAAAGCAAAGTTCAAAGAGCTTACTGTGTTCAGTTTGGGGGAACCAAGAACTCTTGCTGTTAGCGATGGCTTCCTTAATGAGAAGCAACAAGGGACATGTGGGTTATTAACTGCTCACAAAATGATTTGAGGCTACTACTTTGATGTGTACATGAAAAAAATCAAATACAATCCTACGATGTATCAGGGCCACACATTTCTGTCAGACACTTTACAAGACCTGAAGTGAATGTACTAACTGGTCACCTATGTTTAACAAGGGTGAATTCAAACTAACATATGCACAAATGACTCAGTGGGATAATAAAGAGAGTAGTAAGAGTTTCCTGTATTATGAAAGCAGACTAGTAACAACAGAGGATAAAATAAAAGGGCTGGAGGGGATACCACAAATGATGTGTGAACATCACAAAGAACAAAAACTATTTAAACTCATGGGCAATGCTGGCCAAAGATAAATCAGTGTAAATAATCCTATACTAAGAATTAAACAACAACAACAAAAAATTCAAAATGAATAAATAATCGGGCCTTCTGCTCTTCCAAGGAGTGGAATTTTGGGACTATTTTTCAGTGCAGTTAATAACAGCAAGAAAACTTAAAGAAATGGATAAATACTTCTATATTTAGTTACTTGAGCTGCATGTGACAGCAGAAGTTTATTATTAGAAGGTCCAGAGGTTCCCTTTCAGATGTATTTCCCTCATTAACCATTAATTTATGACAAGCAGCCTTCTGGTTAAAGTCAGAAGGGATTATCTGATGTGCTCTTTTGGCTTTAAAATAGAAGAAGTCCACATAAAGCTGTATGTATTTAGCTATATACTGCCTTACGAGTATGCATATATATGGCTCTATGCTGTAGAGACACCATTGAAATAAACTGTACTATTTGTGGCCATATTCTCTTGTGTTGCAAAAGAGTGAAACCTAAATGAAAACGAGCTCACCATTGGTGAGGGGATACCAGTATACTAGCTGAGGATCTTGCCCTCAGAGTATTTATTTCAGTGACTGCTCTATGATACATTCATATGTTAACTGTATTTATGATTCAATAAACATATTGAGTATATTGATTTCAGTTGTGTTTTAAAAATATTACTCTACAAACAGTATATTTGAACAAATACAATTATTTTGCTAGTAATCTGAAGCACTGAAAGCTATTCTGCCTGTGTTACAGAGCAGCAACCTGTGTAAGGGTGCTCTCCAGTTTGGGTGTGGTAGGGTGAAGGGGATCTACATCGCCATCTAATCAAAATTTGCAGAGCAATCTGTACATTGCAGAGCGCCAAATTAAGCCTACATGTGCAGTCTGTAATTGCTCAGGAAATCTCACCATTTCCTATTGCAGGTACTGATATTTGAGTCATTCACCATGCGCGGTCACCTCCTGTTAAAACCTCTGATAGCATTGCTGTCCCTTTGCTGATGCCTGGGTTTTAGCAGCTGATCTTCTGCTATAAACAGTAACGAGAAACTGGGAATTTCTCGGTGGTCCTGCCTGGCCAGCCCGGCAGGCGGCTGAGACCCCCAGGCTTCCAGCTCCACTGCCCTGGGGTCCTGCTTCTTGCCCTGCCTGGGGCCAAGGAGTCCGGTTCCTCACAGTGCCGGCCTCCCGGAACATGGCGTTTACGATGTAGCGACAACTCCTCGGGCATCACGGCCACAGCCTCTGCCGGGGACACCGCCGGGTGGGCAGCGCTGAGCCCTCGCCTGGGCCCCAGCCGTGACAAGAAATCCCTCACAGGCCCAGCCGGGCAGGAGGGCAGGGCACGTCGGGCTCCACGGGACCACCTTCCCGGGGAGGCTGGGATTTGGGAACCGGAGAGCTTTCACCGGCCTACGGCGCGGAGTGAAACCAGGGCGAACGCAGCCCCACGCGCCAGCAGCGCCCTGCCTGCGCCTTTTCCGTAAGGCCCGGCCTCTTCTCTCAGCGCATCGCTGCGCATTTTGCGTAACCCAGCTCTACCGGTCGCGCGGTCACCTCTCGCCGCCGCCAAAAGGGGGCGGAAACCGCGCTACGTAGACGGCTGCGAGAATCGCCGTAGCTGGCGGCAGAGGCGTAGCCGGCGGGACTTTGCCCCCGCCTCTTCCCCGGTGCCGGCGCGGAGGTTGCCCGCTTCCGTCCTGCCGCTGCCGCCATGGCTGCCCTGGGGCCGGCCCGGCTCCTCCGGGCCGCTGCCGCTGCTTCCTCCCGCCGCTGGCTTTTCTCTGCCTCATCGGCAGCCGGGACGAGGCCGAGCTGTGGCAGCGCTGCCGTGAGGGCGGCCCGGCCGTTCAGCCTCTCAGCCCGGGCGGCGCTCAGGTAAGGGAGCCGGAGGCGTGAGGCGCCCGGCGGGCTCCTGGAGGCGGTGGCCGCCTTCCCGGCGCGGCAGCCCCGTGCCGCTGCCCGGGCCTCGGCGCTGAGGGCACCCGGGGCCAACGGCCGGCTGTAGCCCGGGCGGGGGCGGCCGAGCCGGGCTGGCGCTGCGTGACCTTCCCCCGGCCCGCGGTGCCGCGCTGTGCCGGCCCTGCCGCTGTCCCTGTCCCGCTGCGGGCGGGTCCCGGCAGCCTGCCTGCCCCCAGCTCAGGGCCGCGCTGCGCGGCGGCTCTCGCCATCCCGCCGGCGGTGGCACTGAAACGTTCTGCGGGGGCACCTTTCCCCCCCGCCTACCCCCGGGGTGTCGACTCGGGGAGCGGGCTGAGCTGTGTCCCGCAAGGCTGTGACGGGGGCTGTTCCCGGGAGGGACCCCTGGGTTGAGCCACAGGGCCTGTGTGATCTGGAACCCTGCTGACAGAGCTGATAACGTTGTGGAAAGCTACACTGTTCGAGCTAGTCTTCTAAAAGGTTGTGACCTTTTCAGTGTTGCTTTTTCATTCAGTGCTTGCCTTTTTTTTTTTTGTTTGGTTGGTTGGTTGTTTTTATGAAAGGCTTGTGGTAACAGTACAGCAGAGCAGACAGAGCTTGATACTGAACATCTCTTCTGCCTTTGGTATAGTTTTTCTTTATTGAAGTGCACTCGTGTATCTAAGTGTGCAGGGCCTCTCCTCACCAGTATGAGTAGGTCTTTCGAAATGCTTTACCTCTGTAGATATTTAATATTCCACAGCCCACAACTATAGATTTGCAACTTAGTACGTATAGTCAAAGACTGTGGTTGTACATGGCCTTCTGGCTTGTAGCTTGTATTTTCAAAGATAGGTCAGAGCCTACAGTTAACTTTCAGTATTTAAAATACAGAAGTTTTAAGAGCCTGGTTTGCTTGGTTGCCATAGAAGTTTCTTTGACTTGCAACGGGGCCCACAATCAGCTACCAACATCGGTGGTGTAGCCTAGTCTGTTTCCATAGGGTTGGGTAGTGCTCTCACTATCAAAGCTGATCCAATAGTTTGCATTTAAACTCTCCTGTATGTGCTGTTTTACTTTGTTCCAGCAGATACTTTTGATATGGAGAGACTATCTTTTCAGTCTAGGGCTTCTGTATGAGATAAGTAAGTTGCTAGTTTAGATCTCTTATTTGAGTGACTCTGCTCAGTGTCTTAAAAATGTCTCCACTGAGTGAGTGCCCTGAGTGAGAGATCCCTGATTAGCAGTTTTTAATTAAAAAAAAAAAATCAAACACTTTTTTTTTCAAAGTGTTCTTGATTTTTTTTTTTTTAAGTTACTAAATGTTATTTAACAGGGTAAAAATGGGAGGAAAAAGAATACTAAGAAGGGAAAACATTGCATTACCTAATAGTAATGTAAGACCTGTAATCCACCAGGTCTTTCACAAACATACTGAATACAGATTGCAGTTTATTCACATTCATTGCGCAAGCATACCAGGAAAAAGCTCACACAGGCAAGTATTTCAAATGTATTGTCTATATACTCCATGTCATAACCTGGCTGAATGACTTGGGAGGAAAAGAAAATCCTTGTTTTTTCCATATATTAGTGTTTTCTCCATTTATGTGCAAGTTATTTTCTCTAGTCCTACTGTTTCTGGACATCACTATTGGAGACCCAGTTCCTCTACTTTATATAGTCAGTCAGTGTCACTCCAGCAAAAAGATACATCGCTGTTTGTCCATGTAAAATGAGCTGTATTTGTGTCTAGAGGATGAAGACCTAGCTATATAAATCCTCAACTGAGGTGATTCTTGTGAGTATATTTTCCCAAGGGTTTTGGTGAAGCATCAGGTGTTATGTTTTCATTTCCATTTTGTTCTTTCTCTTGCTCCATTTTTATCCATTATCCCCACTTTTCATTTCATGGTGAGCAGTAGTTGTCTTGGAATTCTTTTATACCAGTTTAGATAGCTGTGCAGTATTTTTGGTGCACAACGTAATTACTACATGCTTTAAAGATTATTTCAAATTCATAACTTCCATATTTTAATTGAGGCCTGTATAATAGTTTCAATCATGAAACTCTTCAGACAATTAGGCCATTACATTTACCATTTAATAAAAGGTCTGGAGATAACTGCATGGCAGGGCCAACATTATTATCTTTATGTTTTGTTCAGAGGAATGCAAGAGGTGATTTTTAAGTTGGAAGTAATAGCTGAAGATTCAAAAGGATACTACTTTTAAGGCCAAAGAGGTAGCTATCAGGATTCTTGCAGTGCTTATTCTTTTTTTTTGCATGGGAGGGACAATGAACAGCACTTATTTCTCTGATGCTCTTCTGTGCAGTTGCAGTATGCTTAGTTTAGGGTATGCTAAGGAAGCGTGATAATAAACTTCATAGTACTGTGGCCACCATATGAAGAAATTAATTGTATTTTGCATCTGGTGAAAAGTGTTCATCTGAGCATGAACGGGGATATTTATCCTTCATGCAGATTGCCCAAAGTATGTTTTGTTCTTCCTGGTAATCCTGGGGCTACTTATACTTGCATAGACCTGGCACATGCATTAATTGCCTGTAATTAGTTCGTAGTATGGTGGTGTGTGGAGTTTTTTTTTTTTTCCTTCACAAAAGCAATGTCTGAGTAGACAAAAGCCATGTTACTTGAAATTTATAAAGCCTAAATATTATTTCATGCAGGTGTAATTATATATATATTTTTTAAATGGTATCTCCCAGTGACTGAAAAGATCTGCACAGTGTGTGTTTTGAATGTCTGACTAGTCTGGTTATTGCAGTGTACTTACTGCAGTAAGTGCAGTACATGCACTTACAAAAGTATTTTCACGGCTCAGGCAGAAGAAAGCCTCAGTGATTTTTATTTATTTATTTATTTTAATTAAACATTTTGGCTATGTGAAAAGTGGTAAAGATGGCAATAGCAGAAAAACAGATCCTACTGGAAGACTTAAGAAGGCTGTCTCTACCTTTATTACCAATAAATAAAATTTAGTTTCAGTTATCAACCAGAATGGATTAGATCCCGTTAGTTACTGTAGCAATCTTTAATGGCAGTTAGTGACTTAGTGGTGATACTTTGGTTTGTCTGTTTGCTGCATGCCACGCTGGTTAGGCATGCACAGCCACAGTGCAGTTCCACAACTGGATGAAAATAATGTAAGATGATTCCTACCAGAAAGGGGATCCAACTCCTATTTCCTCATTTTTGTTGTGGGCAGTTGCACTTCTGTCAGTTTTGCTTTCTGGTTCAGCTGGGACTACTTTGTTTTTATGGTTGATTTTTCAGCCAGATTGGCAAAATGAGTTGACTTGTGGTAGTAATGGTGTAAGGATGATGGCAGGGCAATTTGGAGTGGAAATCTCCCAAAACTATGTTTTTATATGAGGAAGAGATTGGTTTAAGCTAATCATGAAGGTTAGATTGTGTAATTGCATCATGAAATTGCAGTAACACAACTGTTTTGAACAGGTGTACGTTTCATGTAAGGGGCAGATCTGATTGTGTACCAGTTCTGACATTCACGTGGCCATTAATCTGTGAAGGCTGGGTTTCAGCCCGTTTTGTTTCCAGACCCAATTTGCTGCGTGACCATGTGAGCACTGGAGATGAAAGGAACAAAGGAGAGAGGGCAGGACTGTTTTTCTTGTGACACTGTAATGTTATGCCAGATTACAGTGTAATCACAGGTGAAGACAGTTTCACGTGTGTTTTAAGTATCTCTGTCCCAGTTTTCGTCTTTTACAAAGGTTCCAGTGATCTAATGGACAGCCATCTTGCTGTTTGGTCCATGTTACTCTTGATCACCTCATCCTGTAACAGAGGAAAAAGTATGCTTTGGATATTGAACAAAATTTAGTACTTGCCATGTCTATACCTTGGGCAAAGGATGCCCGTAGGTACCTCTTGCATTGTGTCTCCTATCAGGGTTGTGTTTGTTGTGTTGACAGAAATATTTCAGTAAATGAGAGTGTATTTTGATGAGCTCCAGAAGGGCTTTTTGAAGCAGTTGAAAATTAGTGTCAGTGGTTTAGTTTGGCTTTCAGAATGCGAATCTATACCTTTCCAGATGCAATCTAATCCCATCAGTCTTATACTACCAGTGAGGGTGGTGAATTTTGTACTAATATATCTGCAAAGTGGGTGCTTGTTTCCTTGGTATTGCTGTGGGTGTTAGCACAGCAGAGAGCAGAAAGAAGAGCGGAGTGGTAACTGAAATCCCCGCAGAAGGGTTTGCTGAAAGTGGTCCTTTGATATCACAGGTGACTGTGGAACATAAAGACACATCTTTACAAAATGTAATTAAAGATTACTGAATTTTATTATAGTGCATGCTTCTGCTGCATTCTGCAGATCAGCGAGGTCAATGCTTCATTATTGATTATAATTTTGGAATGAATTTATAGTTAATAGCAGCTTGTGGCTGCCTCCTGAAGAATGGACTGAGGAATGGTACGATGAGAATTGAACATGACATCATAATGAATCATGGCGGGTACTGCTGCCAACTGAGCTTACAGTTGTCTAGAGCAACAAACATTTGTTGTTTTTCAAAACAAGCTAGGACTTTACTAAAAACACATTTTCTTTTACAGCTAGTTCCAAAAATAATCTGTTTACTGATGTTTAATTATGGCCACTTTCAAATTTTTGCTTTAATATTCAGCGCTACAGGGTAGAGATTTTCAGGTGTAAGGATTTTCAAGCTTGTATGCTTTCCATGTGATAGTTATTCAAGGCTCACAGTTACTAAAAAGATTCAAGGTAGTATTAAGCATGCTGTACTTAAGCGTGGACTTCACATTGAAACATAGATTTTGGCATTAGCTTTCAGTTGTTCTATTTGTATCTCTCATCTCTTGGCAGATTTCTTCACTGTCCGTCCAACAAGTTTCTCTTGTTTTGCTGACTTGCTGTAGGAAAGAAAACAGTCTAGTTAGAACCAAACAAAATGTATTTTATTTGTTAGTATATTAAAAACTTTAATTTGCATGTGAAATGGCATAATAGAGAATCCAAAAACCCTCTATTTTTCTCCATATTAAAAGCTTTAGTCTTAAGAAAATTTTATACAGACTGTAAGAAAATTTTTTTTCTTAAGTAAACACAATTATCTGAAAAGCAAAGCAGGAAAATACAAAACCATCTTTCTTTGAAGCCAATGTCAAAACTTTGAACTTCACTGGAATTAATATTTACAAGATGAAATACTAAGAGAATCTGTTCAAAAAAAAGCAGAATGCTTTGGGAGTATTTTCATTTTTGGGAGGAGAGGAGAACTAAATTTTGGAACTAGTTAAATATCTTAAGTGCTAAGCAGAAATGGGGAAATTTAAAATTTGTCCTAAATTATAATGGTAAGAACAAATAAAACTTCCTAAATCCAAAGCAAGAGTCTGCAGAAAGATGTGAAGAGAAGCATTATTTAAAGTAAGCTCTTTTATTTGATAAAAATACAAATATTGTGCCTACAGTAAAATAGCTCTGACTTTCTTCGGTGAAAGGCGAAACGTCAGTATCCTATATAGCTTCTAGTGAGAAAACACAAACCAAGTTTTCTTTTCTTATTTTTCATGAGTTTTTGTTCAATGTACAGTACTAAATTCTTGTACCTGTTACAGATTTTAAAAACCAGTAACTTAGTTTTCTGTGCTCTTAGAGTTGACAGTGGTTACTGTTATAGTAGTATTCAATTGATTTTAAAGATCTAAAACAGTCTAGAATTCTTTCTTTAATTGCATTACATACATCTCTTTTTCAGCTCAGAAGATAAAATAACTGTTCATTTTGTAAATCGTGATGGTGACAAACTAACAGCCAAAGGAAAACCTGGGGATTCACTGCTGGATGTTGTTGTTGACAATAATCTAGACATAGATGGTTTTGGTAAGTAGATTCACTGAATATTGTATTCAGTATCTAGAAATTATGTTCTACTACAAGTTTGTTCATAAAGATTTATAGAATCATTTGGGTTGGAAAAAAACCTTAAGATCATAGAGTCTGACTGAATGTGTATTTATTTATGAATTTATTTATAAAACCTAGCTTGCTTTATTTGGATTTTCTTCCTATTTTTTTTTTTATTCTTGCAGGTGCATAGAATATTTTGGGTCAAGTTCCATAAAAATATTTGGAGTGAGCATTGCTTGAATGTTAAAGGAGGGGAATGTGGACAGAGTTCTATCAAGGTGGAATCTGAAAGATGCCACCTGCAGACTCTTCTGAGCTGAAAGGTTCTGGAAGCAACACAAAACTGGTGTATTTCTGACAGTGTCTAGTTACTTCTGTATTGCCCAATGTCTCAGTTTATTATAATTTTTTTTTGTAGCACAAGTCGCTGTCGTATTTGCGTGTGAAGTGAAAGAAACAACCAAATCCACATCAGTTAGCAGGGAAGAGCAAAAAGTTTAATTCTTGTTAAAGGACTGAGGTAAAGGAGACCAATTCCCTAGTGAAAAATCTAACTCTGTACAAAGATCTGTTTAAAATCAAGATAAGAAGAAGTTATAATGCCTCCCTATTCCTTCAAACTTTTGCACTTTACATAGTTCTATTGAAGTTGTAAGATTCTGCCCATGCAAAGCAGTGGCATTTGGTAATGGCAATGAAGTATCTCAGGACAGACGTGAACATGGGCTTAAGAATTAATAGTACAAATGAAAGCAGGAAGCAAAAGTACAGTTAGCATGAGTGAATGCAGAGCATGGAACAATTAGGGGAAAAAAATAAGTAGGCTAGTAGTAGCCTACTGAATCTTTGATAAGATTTAAAATCTCGAACATATCTGAGACAACTCATGTCTAGAGTTGCATGGAAGAAGAATTGTCTCTTAAAAATCTGTAATGTGTTGGGATAACCGGCTTTGTCTCACTTTTTAAATGTGTCGTATAGGCTTATGGCTGGTCTGCTTGTATTCTACGGTAAATATTCTCTCAACCTGTGTAAATATCAACCATGTTAAAGCATTATCATAAAGTGGAGAAAAAAAAAGATAATACTGTCAATAAACTGAAGCCAAACTAAAAATTGGAGATACTGTAACAATCTTTAATTATAACATATGCTAGTCCCATTTCAATAACATTTTTCTAATTAAACCTTTTTGCATTACTTACACTGCATTACTTACTCTCCCCTAGCACGATGCATGTTCTGTGTGTAGAAAAAAAGTAGTGAGGGAAAAAAATGCAAAATGTAAATCTTGCCTAATTACTTCTATCGCTAGGGGGCATCCCATGTACAGTAATAATAATAGAAATGTCTGTGTAAAGACTTAGAAAACTGTTGTGATTCAGTGATTCAGTTGCACTCAATTTATTTGCTACTACTAGCTTTACAGTTGTAGAGAGACCTTCTATAGACTGGTCAGTGTTCATTCTTCCCTTACCTCCCCCAGCATTAAAACACTGAAACTGCTGATACATGAAGTTTTATGTTATTTAACGCTTTGTTTAAACTCTACTTTTTTACATGCATCTGTACATGCTTGAAATGTGCTCTCTTTGAATATGTGCTCTTGGTACTGTTACTACAGGTAACAGCATGGTGCTTTCTGTGTGGTTCTTGTGCTCTGCTGATGACTCCCACTGTTTTTTCTCATAGTGGTTATACATCCAGCCTTGTTCCCCTTTGTTTCCCCATGAGTACAAAGGTGATGTAGTCGCAATACTATTGGTTCTGCTTTCCCTGGAAATGAGTAAATAGATTAAAATTGCTTAATGTCTTACCTGCTTCTCTTTTATCAATTTAAATCAGAGTGGGGGGTTGTGTGCCCCAACCTGAATCTGAGCAAACCTTCTCAAAACCATGGGAAAGAGAGGGATAGAAGGATCAACTTTGGAAATAAATTTGGTAGTATTGATTGACAGTGTTGTCTGCTTTTGCATTCTTGTAGTAGAAAACATCTTTAAATGGTAGAAAGGGAATTAGTTAACTATTTTAACTAGCTACAGCATTCAAGTAAATCTTAATGTTGTCAGAACTGTAGAAATACTATTGACATAGTTGAATGCAGAGTAGGTATATGCATGTGGGAGTACATGAAACATTAATTTTGCTAATCAACAGAGATGTTTCTTGTACGAGAGAAACACTTGTTGGAAGGATTTCTTCTGAAATTCTGCTGTAATTTGAAACGTGAATTTTCTGTAATCTTGATTTTTTTTGTCTTTTTTTTTTCTTTAGGTGCATGTGAAGGAACGCTAGCCTGTTCAACTTGTCATTTAATCTTTGAAGACCACATATTTGAGAAACTAGATGCAGTTACTGATGAAGAGATGGACATGCTGGACCTGGCATATGGCCTTACAGAAACGTAAGGCAACATAACACTTCACTGCATCAAAGAATAGAAAGAAAGGTTTGCAGATGGGACAGTCCAGTATTCTTAGAATGCCTGAATCAGCTTTTAATGAACAGCTAGATTGTTACACAAATGAGACTGCCAAGTTTAAATATTATTTAACTGAAATAATATTAAAAAGATATCAGTACTGTTTTGGTATACTGAAGAGTGGCACTTGCCAGTACTTGCTCCTCAGATGTCTGATGCAGAAGAGTGAGATACTGAAGTATGATCAAAACCCCAGTTCTTTCAACAAAAACTTTGCTGCTGCTATCATGTGTGTGAATTTTCTTGTTCTTGTTTCCTTTCCTTTCTGTTTTCTGTCTCTGTTAGTCTGTAGCTAGTTAATGTATTTTATGAATGTGTTTATATTGGTGTTTTAGTTTCAGTCAGATCATCTTTTCACAGAAGGGTTGAGATTGGAAGGGACCTCTTGAGGTCATCTGGTCCAACCCTCTGCTCAAGTGGGGCCACCTAGAGCCGATGCCCAGGACCAGGTCCAGATGGATTTTGAATATCTCCAAGGATGGAGACTTCACAGTCTCTCTGGTATTTATGTCCATGGATAAGATCCCCTTCCCAAGCCTCCTCTAGGGTAAACAGTGTCACACGTGGCAATGTCCCTGCTTGTCATGCATTAACTCATGTCAGAGTGCTTTTAGAGCCCACAAGCCAAAGTCTGTTTGGGTGAAATGGATCCCAAAGTGTGCTCTAACTGCTAATGGGTGCTTCAGTGCATAGAATTAGACTCGTGGTAGTTTAAAGTAACCCTCTGCTCTACATCTCCCTCACCACCACATGCCTTGTAATTAGGGTGTCGTGTCCTCAGCACAGACTCCATTCCTAGTAGGCTGCACTGCTTGCTGGTGTACGCATAGTCTGTATCATAGAACATACCTGCATAGACAGTGGGCAGCTGTGCCTTGCAAGGTTTCATAAGCCCTTTCCTTCGTGCTTCAATGGAACTGCTTGTTGAAGTTTTTGAGAATCTTTCCAGTGATGTCAGAGGGCTTTATACCTGGCCTGTCTGTATAGAATCATAGAATGGTTAGAGTTGGAAGGGACCTTTAAAGGTCATCTGGTCCAACCTCCCTGCAAGAAACAGGGACGTCTCCAACCAGATCAGGTTGCTTAGAGCCTCATCCAACCCGGCCTTGAATGTTTCCAGGGATGGGGCATCCACCACTTGTCTGGGCAACCTGTTCCAGTGTTCCACCACCTTAATCATAAAAAAAATTTCCTAATATCTAATCTAAATCTGCCTCCCTCTATCTTGAAACTCTTCCCCCTAGTCCTGTCACAACAGGCCCTACTGAAGAGTTTCTCCTCATCTTTTTTTAATGTCTCTGCAAAAGAGCACTCTGAATTAACTCATTTATCCCCTTATACTAGTAATTGGGATCCTATACTAATTGTTTCTGCATGAGGGTACACTTTTTCTTGCTTCAGCCACATCTTAACTTTTCTGGGAGATCGTAAAGGCAAAAAAGTCAAGCTATGACTTTCAGCTTTTTTGTTTTGTCCTTTTTCCTATCTCCCAAAAAAACATATGCAATTTTGAAAAAAACATAAGCATGAGTTTACTTCATTCTTACTATCTGCCATAATTCCCCTATGAGCTTTTAGGTTCTGGGCCAAACCAATTACCTGCTTTTCTGTACTGATATAAACTTGTGTAATGGAGATGCATTGCGCTGCTGTGTCATAAGTATAAGGATAAAAGCTTTTCCTTGTCAGTGACTCTCTGGATTTAGGGAAGTTTCAGCTAGCAGCTGCCGTAAAGGTTAATTTTTTTTAAATGAGAAATTAGAAAGGTGTTCAAAATTGTTTTGAATAAGTGCAGAGTAGTAGAGTTTATTAAAAGTAGTAACATGGGGGAACACAAACCCTGGCAAACTAAATGTTTAAAAAGAATATTGAAGAAAAAAATAATCTGAGAAATAGTTTGCTAAAAGGTAGAAAGATACTTTTGTTTCTAACCTATCAGAAGCAGTAAACTTGTATACATGGTGAGCCAATGGATGATGTAGAAGGTGCACTTAAAATATAAAAAGATAAAATAACAGCAAAGTTTCTTTTGCATTGTTGTCTCTAGAAGTGTTACAGGATGTCCATGCACTGGAAGGTTTCTTTGCAGAGGGCTTCTTGGAGTATCTGTCTCAAACTGATGTGTCCATAGAAGTGGTATTGCAGCAAATAAGTGAAATGAGTAGGAACAAATGGTAAGGACTAGATAACATTCACCCAGGAGTTCTACGAGAATTCAGTATGACATCTCTGAACTACTGTCTGTGAGGCTTAATTAGTTGGTTTAAAACTGCTTCCACATCAAAGGAATGGAAGGTAGCAACCCAACTTCTAAAATGAGATCATTGGAGCTGGAGAACAATGGGTCTGCGTCCATACTGGACACGTTAATCATGTCTGTATGCGCTGTTGCTTTTTTATAGTTTCTACTAAATACTCGTAAGGAAAGAATTCAACAGAGCTTTTGTAGAGGGAAGTAACATATATGGGAGTTTTTCAAATGAGTCACTGAGCATGAAGAAAGATCTGAGAGTTCTTATAGTTTACTTGGGTCCAGAAATCCTTTACTGACTTTCGAGTTGCAATGGGCTAAGAGCAAAGGCCCTGTAAAGGATAAGTAATTGGTTAAAAAAAAAGTCTTTTAACAAGGTAGAACTATTTGGATGTCTGCTAAGAGTATGTGATTGATGGTGTGACTTGAAAGTTATCAGTGCTAGGTTTTATGTAGGGAGTGTATTTGTGAAAGACTTAGGAAAAGAGAGTGAAGAGTAAGGTTTGTGGATAGTGCTATGTTGCTCAGTCTGGTAAAATTGAAAACTGCCAATGAAGACATGCACAAGGGTCTTGTGCCATTGAGTGATAGGGAATGAAATTTGAGTTTAAAAGGTGAAGATAAAAAAAAAGTAAATGGAACATTGGCAGTATTATGTAGCAACAAGTAGAAAAACAGAAAATACCATTAAAATGAGAAAAATGGGGATGCGCAAGTAGAAAGATATGCTGAAACTCTGACTTCCTGTTTTGTTGTTTTTTTTTCTCATTTATGTAGAATGAGATAAAATAAGGGGAAGGCCTGTAGAAGTGGTTAAAGGGGGAGTGGCTTTCATGCAGGAATTGACCAAATCATCTTTTTTGGGGGGTTCAAGTACTTTAAAGGCTAGGGGAATCTGGTTAAATACCTATAAAATTGTAAATGCTGTGAAGAATTTGCATAAGAGAAGGTGATTTGTTTCTCACAGCTTGTTTAGTGCTTCCTAGGTTTTTTTTTGTACTGCTGTATAGCAGGCTTAAAACAAAGGGCAGTGTTATTTCACGTGAAGTGAATCCATTGCCACACCACAGAGTACATACACAATTAACTTTGATTTTTAGTGAAAAAGAGGCACTTCAGTCAAATCAAGCCTTACAGGCAATGCTACGTATAAATACCAGAAATCGCATCTCTCTAATAGATTTCATTTCTAAAGCTGTTCTTGCAGATGCATATTCATTAGGTGAAATTTTCTGGTAATATATGTATTTATACATACATTCCAGTAATTTGTAGTTGATGTATACAGTCACTTATGTAGGAGTGTTACTTTCGGGTATAGTACTGAATTGGGAGCTTTAGCAACAGTTGATCACTGCATGCTTGAAAGAGTTCTGTATAGATGTCAGTGTAGCACTGTTTTTATAATATCTCTGCCTGCCTATCCTAGGCTGGGTAAATTATTCAACTGGTGCTACGCAACATTGCCTACCCTTGTTGATGTTAAAGTATTCTGTACTTAAGTACCAAGGCATGGACATTGAATTAAAGATATCCCAGCAATAGAAGTGGCTTGTGGTGTCTGCAGAATTTTGTGGTGGTATTAAATATTTTGATTTTAATTGCTCACATACAAGATTTTTTTTCATGCTGAGTGATAGGTAGAAAAATGAAGGATTGCATCTCCTCAGGTGCCATGAGTATTTTATCCTTCTCCTTACTGTGTTTTTTGTCCTTTCACTCTTACCTTTCTGGCTTAATGACCCATTCTTGAATTGTTTAGTTTGAAAACTGTTGGGCTGTCTTCAAGCCCAAATGGGTTAGGCTATGCTTTTTCTGAGGCTTTCATTCAGATTCATTGCCTTCATCTCATCAGAGATGCCAGATGTTCCTTGGGAGAATAAGTGTTGTTCCCTGCACTTGACTGAAATACTGAAAATGGAAGAGCCACGCTTATTATATGTAGCCTCAGCAAGTAGAAAGTACTTGGTGTACAACTTCCTAATGTACTGAACCCTGTTACTTAATGTAAACCGTGACTGTTGCCACTTAGATCTTTGCATTGGCACATGCGCTTCACTACTGGTTTTGATTAAGCCACAAGGGTGGCTGTTTCTAGATGATTATGTATTTGGGATGACTGAATGTTGGAGTCTAAAGGAGTAAATGCTGTTAGATATATGATTGACTAGAACTAACAACAATGTTGTATTTCCCTACAGATCACGTTTAGGCTGCCAAATCTGCTTGAAGAAATGGATGGATAATATGACTGTTCGAGTACCAGAAGCTGTGGCTGATGCTAGACAATCAGTAGATATCAGTAAAAACTCCTAGAAGAAAATACCTTAGGAGTTTTAAAGAAACTTAATTATTTTTATAACTTATTTTTAAATGTGTAATTAAATATGGAAACTTACATAATTGTGAGTTATTTTGTATTACTATCAATATTAGATTAATGCTATTTTAATTTTCTTTATAGAACCTCCTATATTTTTACGCTTATAATGCAATAATACTTCTTATAACTGATCATTGGATTATAAAAGTTAGGAAGTGTATTACAGATTTCGTATAAAGTTATTCTGCCAAGACCTTTAATGACATCTGAAAATGGGATCACTTCTACAAGACTTCTGGAAACCCCTGGGCATTTCTAGGTTTCAGACCTGGATACGTTAGAGAACAAAACTTGTAAGACTGCATGGGGTCTTCTTGAAAAAAAGAAAAGTGTTGTCATTAAAGATGGTGTGCTCAGAGCTAATTCACTTTCCCAGAAAATATGATATTTCCTCAGCAAATAGTGGATTTTCAGTGTAGGGATTTTCCAAGGATTTTCCAAGCTTTGGAATCTTAATGACATACGGCAAATTTTGTCTTGCAAAAATACTGTTAAAACCATGAAATCTGGGGGCTGATGCAGAACAATGGCATCTGCAGCTTAATTGCTGCAGTGTGTCTCTTGCCCAAATAGAAGTCAATAAACCTCAGTTTAGCTGTATTTACATTTGACTACACCACAAATACAGGGATACACTTGGCTTGGAAGAGTAAAGCCCTGGAGTTGTCTAATGGGAGAGTTTAACCACTGGAGGTAAATGTAAATTCTTGCCGTTCTCTGAAGATGGCTGAGTTGGGATTGAAGAGGGCAATTTTTGTTAATGTAAGATTGGTTCTGAAGTCTTTATCTCTTACTGTTTTGGTTTTGAGCATGTTCAGGAGGCAGTCTGAGGTTAGCTGGGGCATTTGGCTTGAAGAGGATCCTGGATTCTGCACCTTGCTCCCAAAATCTTTTCAATAATGGTTGATGTGAAATGATCAATTATATTTATTCCGTGAAGATGAACTACGTTCCCCAGAAGGGAGACCTCCATGATGGGATTGCGTGTGTGGACTGATGATGATAAGCGTTCAGTTGCATCTTGTTTTAGTCTTTCTAAAGTAGACCAAAATAAAATAATGTCTCCAAGACTCTTTATTATTCTCTCCAGTGTTAGTTGCCTAAGTACTTAAATGGCTGTCACTAATATAATAGTTGTTACTGTTATAAGGTTATTTTAATGTTTTGGGCTTTTTTATGTATATAACCTGTTTGGTTGAATGGTCTAATGCATTCATTAATGCCTTATTTGAACTGATGACAGTGACATCTAGACATTTTGTGTTGTTATAGTTATGGGAGAGGAAAAAAAAATATTTTTCCAGTGCAAATATTGGGATGATCTTGAACTTCATAAAGGAAAAAAAAGAAGTCCCCCTTTGTTATAAAAATAAATATTTTCTAGAACTGTATTGAAAATAGATCTAGTTCAGATGCCTTGATTTCCTCTGAGTAACTATTTCTTTGTTTCATGGTGTTCCTTTTGGACTTTCCGCTAGAACAAGGTACGCTTAATGTGATCTGCTCAGATAATTTAGTCATATAGGGTTTTCAAAATAAACTTCCTGTCTCATGTAATTCAAAATACAACTTCAAATTGAAATCTCCTGTCTTTTTGAAAGATGTGGAGAGTGAGGTCAGGGAGAGGGAGGGAAATAAATTGAAGAAATACTCTGAAGATATCTGCTGTCTTCCTCTTCAACTGCTGTGACTCTAACCTTAATTTAGAGGTTACCATCCCATAACCAGGCACTAAGGTAAATCAGTTCTCACTTTATATTGCCTTTGTCCTGAGTTTATTTGTATACAGTAATTATTAAATCTTGAGCTTTTATTTTTCAGATGAGACACAGCCTCTTTAGCTTCCAAGTGAGTGAACTCAGGTTGTAACCAGATGTACTGTGCATTCTTACATAGGAAAGAAATTTGAGGCTTCCGTATAGCTGTAGGGCTAGATGTTGGTGTTAGTTGGGTTTTGGAGTTTTCTTGGCTTTTTGTTCTGGCTGGTGTTTGTATTTGTTTTTTACTTACAGCACCAGGCCCTTCTTTTGGGAATCTTGAAGTGCTTAACACTGTGTTGAACAAATGTGAAACAGCTCTCATGCAACAGTTTTCTGTCTGAGCCAAGGTTGTTTCATTGTGCGTTTCCTGTGACAGCTTCTCTTTACCAAGACTTTGACTCTCCTATAATGTGGCTGTGGAAGGAATTCTTTAGCACAGCAAGGCAAAAAAGGACACTTCGAAACTAACTTTGAATTCCAGAGGCATCTTGTATTGCATGCAAATGGAAACCTCAGAAGGCGGAGGAACTGACATGTAATCCTCAAAATGCACAGCTCGGAGATACTTGTTCCCTTATTATCAAGATGATTTGCAAATAAATCTTATTTTATACCACTTTCTGACACACTTAGTATTTTTTTTCTTTCCTTTTTCTCCAAGTCATTGAATGTATTTCTTTGTGTAAAATGGAACTTAATGATGCACATTCAAGTGTAAGTACAAATTATTGTGCAATGACACACAAGCATCAGAACGTGTTAAATAGGTTTTTGCTTAGTTCCTTGGCCAAAGAAAGACTACAGGTAACTAATTTTCTAAAGCAGTTTTCTTTCTCTGTTAAAACATGGAGTCAGTAGGTCTCTCCTACCTCTCTACCCTGAAAACTGAGGAGAAAATCAGCATTGACTTTGTCAGTGCTGTACTTGTTAGTGTTGGATGCGATGTCTGAAGGGGAGGAAAGGAGGTGCCTCACACTCCAGCGTCCCTGCATCTTGTCCTGCCAGGGGAGGTTTCCATCATCTGGACTGCAAAGTGTTACAGGGGAGAGAGGGAAAGGCACATTCTCTAGGCAGTTTGTTACTTCTTGGTCAGGAAAAACTCCTAAATCTGAAGTTCTCAGACTTTGGCTGCAGAGTTTAACAAGATGTAAGACAAGTATGCCCAACCTTCAGTCACATCCTTGTTGGAGGCAGGTTGAAAAGGCCATGTCCAAAAAAACTGCAGTGAAAGTGGCAGTACCTCCCCTGCTCGCTGGTGTGGGTATGGAGAAGGTTCCCTAGAACCTGACTATACTACATTGTCCTCTCGAGGGCACAACGAAGATAAGGTAGCCAAAAAATCCTCATTCCTTGTGAGGAAAATAAAAGTAAATGGAGAAGAGATGTTTAAGCTGAGTCACTGAACTATCAGTAAAAAAATGTTAGGAAGAGGCTGTAGCTGCTGTAGGTGACTCAATGATCTCTCCTGAAATGGTCTGAAAAGGTATGAAAGGGGAACGGGGATTCCCTGCATCTGCGGGGGTTGTAGCCTCTGTGGGTGGTCGTGTAGATCCACGTGCTGCTGAGGGCTGCAGCGCCTTGGTGCTCTTCTTTCCCCGTTGTGCTGTCAGGAGAGCATCAAAGCATCGTGATCCATATGTAAAACAACAGGCCTTAAAAGCAGTCCTGAGGTTTACTTTCTAACCTACTCATCATTTTATATGAAGTTGTTTCATTTTCTGGGTTGTTTTTTTTTAATGTGAACCAGTCCAAATTCAAAAAGGTCTTGTTAAAAATAATTTCTGGCCAGCAATGATTTAGCACTTGCAACTGGGGCAAAGCCAGGAATATCTCTGGGGTCTCCCTCCACAGTTCTGGAAGCTCCCTTGACCTCAGCCCGTTATTTTGAGCACTGTCTAACTGCCCGCGTGCTTCCACGAGCAGTGTTATCTCGGTCTGGTCAGCGTCACTCCTGTGCCTAACTCCTTCCGTAGCACATCGCCTTATTTCCCAAGCAGGCCGTGGGATGCATCCCTGGCACCTGCTAGAGATGAGAAAGGGTAAAGCGGGTTTTGAACAGACTTGGTACAACCTTCCTCACCTCCGCGCGGGTACAGTGGAGCTTTTGCCTTCCCCTTTCTGGCTTTTTTTTAGAGCACATCTGGCCTAGACAACAGGATATGGTCTGAGATTCTCTCAGCTAGTGCTGACCCCAGGTGGTAAATCCCTGCAGCACAGCACTATTTGGGATTAAAGTTTGGGAGCGGGAACAGTGCAGCAGCGCATGTGAGCCCAGCTCGCCTGCTGCTTTGGATGGAGGTTGTTACTACGGAGCCGGCTTGGATGTCCACAGCTGTGACAGTGGAAAAGAGCGATTGCTGGATCAGGACAGACTGCCATTGCTCCAGGTACCCGTGCTTCCGGATACTCCAGAGAAATTTGCAGGTGCTTGTCAACAGCTGTACCCGGGTTGCAGCTACGGCTGCATTGGTTTTCTTCCCGCTGGCAGCTGATGGGCTGAAATCTCTGGCTTTGGAGAGGTCTGTGATGTCTCACTGAAGGGAATGGCAGTCCACAGGTGACATTTCTCCTTCAGGCTGTGTTTGATCAAAAATGGCTCTCCTTAAGGATCCAGTTTTGGATCAAACACATATCCAGCCAAATTGGAGGTTCTTACTCCATCCAAGTGCATCTGAGCAGGTTCAGAGGTGGGTTAGCAGCTCATTTTTGTTTTATCCTTCTCAGATAACAGCCCTGCTTTGCATAGGTAAGCCAGCCCTAGCTTCTGGTCTAGTGAATGCTAGCAGGCTTTACTAGTAATGGTTTGGAAGAAGAAGGACATTGCCTTCCTTGAAAACTCTGACTGGAGGGGGGAATGGGAAAGAGAGCGAGTGAGCGGACACAAGATCACAGTGATGCAGCTGCAGCCTCCTGGACCCAGGAGGGAGGCAGACATACACCACCCAGGGAGCCAGCCACTCGTTTTGGCTGGGGATAAAGGTGGGAGGTCTCATCTTGGAGGAATGTTTAACGACAGATGAAAATAGCTGTGTAAAAGAAAACAAATGGTGTCACAGAGACAAAGCGTATGGTAGCGCAGAGTGACCGGGAGGCTCGTTCAGGCTGCGGTTCAGTTCCAGGGGACTGGTGATGGTCAGAAGGGAGCACAGCAGGGGAGGGCCAGAGCAGGAGTTTCTGCTTCAGATTTCAGCACTTTTTTTTTTTTCTTTTTCTTCCAGCCTAATGAGTTGTTATGATCATCACTGGCATTGGATTTTCATCAGAAAATCGGGAAAAACACATTCAGTCCTGGCATGGAGAGAAAAAAAACCAAACAATCGATGTCCTTTGCCTTGAGGTTTCCTGCCCTTCTGTGGCTGTCCTTCCAGGAGAAGGGCAGCACAGGAGCCTCTGAGGCAAAGGTCTGGGGAAGCAGAGCAGAGCCGCCCCGAGGGTGTGCGTTGTCTCGGCAGGAAGCTCAGGAGACTGGGACTTCCCTCTGCTGAGTGATGGATACAGAAAATGTGGGATTTCCAACTCAAACAGCCTGTGTTTGAGCACTGAATGCGAGCTTCACATTAAAAATGACCTTAATTAAAGACCTCATTGTTAGTCTTTATTCTTTACCACTTCTGCATTTTATTAAGTGTTTGTCTCTGGATAAGAAGGATGAGAAAGGTTCAGCTTCTGGTTTGCCTGTTATAGTGCTTATTTTCAGAGGTAAAAATGCCTAAAGGAGGCACAAGACATCAGAGACCTTTACAGCAGCCCACAGAGATGAAGGGGGAGAACCAATTACCAGAGAATGGGAGTTAATTCTTAGAATAAAAATACAGAGTAACTGCAGGCTATTTGCTATGCTATTTCATTGCTTATATAACCGGTTAATCAGTGCTGCCAACTGCCCAGCACTGGGTTGCTCCTGGTTTGCCATAAAGCACTGCCTTCACCATAAATAATACATTTAATCCATTTCTGCTTCCTTGCAGCTGAAACGCCTCTGTAATGGCTCTAGATCCCGGGAATTTTGTAACGTTAACTTTCCTCTGAGGGTCAGGTGCCAGAAATTCTTACTCTCTGGCAAAATAATTTCCTCAAATCTTTTTGCCAGCGAGTGAAAAACGAATTCCAGCTCAGAGCCTGAGGTGAGCTTGAGCCGCTGTACAATCGGTGCAAGTACAACAGCCCCTCGCTGTATCACACGGCGCAGATGCAGTCAGCAGCTCATGGTTTCTGCCGTGAGATGTTTTTTACTGGCATGACAGGGCTTTTTTACCTCCTTCAAATCTGGAGTGCATTCAGAACACACGGGAATGTCCCATAGCGGAAAACTTGTGGCCACCTTTAAGCCTGGAATGAGACCTGTGTTATTTAAGGAGCTCGTTCCTGGAAGCAAATTTGGGTGGATGCTGCTCTGACAGCAGGTCTGAATCTGTAAACAGTTGACCCAAATCCAGCGGGAAGAAAGAAAAAGAGCCTTCAGCCGATCCTTGCCACTTGCTCCCCACCTCTCCAAAACAAACAGACCGGTATGTTTTGGTTTAGCAAAAACGTTGAAACAATTACATCTGACACCAGTCACAGTACTATTTCAGAAGTGAAAACAGCAATATTTTTTCCAGAGCATGCTGAATATTTGTATAGAAAAATAAACCACCTCGCTAGGCCCCACTGGAGCCTGCGCTGAGCTCCCAGCCCTCTCCTCTTTCCCCTCCTGTGCTGCTCCTGCTGGAGAGCCCCTGCTTTATCGGCCGTTTCCCTCCTGCCCCATTGCCTGCAGCTCCTCACCCAGATGCCACAGCTTCCAGTCGCGCGGTGGGTACCTCTGGGCTGGGTTTCCTTCTGCTCAGTCTCTGTCCTGTTTATTGTGGGGTCTTTTTTGTTAGAGAGACATGGGGTACCCTGCAAAAATTTCCTTCCTGCAGGTCAGTATTTGTATTAAACGCAAACTCCGCTTGTTTCAATAATTGTGAAATTCTTCAGCTGTCTCTCAGCTGTCTCTCTTCTTCAGCTGTTACTTCCAAGTAACATGATGTCTGGCATCCCAGTGGGGTAAATAAAAGCTCCTCTAGGAACTGGAAGAGGAATCAGGGAATGGGCACAGGAGCAGGTCTTAGCTCCAGAACCGCATCCTCATCTTTCCGTGCTGGCTGTGGTTCCTCTTCAGTCCCCGGGAGCTGTAGGGATAACTCAGGGCTTGACCTCGGCTTGGTGCACAGGGCTGTAGAGGGGCAGCCAAAATGAATTTTGGGAGCATACATATTCTCAGAGCCATTGCAATGCCAGAAAACCTCAGGTTTCTGCTGCGTGGCTTTTGCCAAAGCTCCTCCTGCAAAGTGCTGAAGATGCCTTGGGTGGCTGAGCGTACAGCAAGAGACAATTTAATGAGTGGCTACTGAGAAACCTCATGTCTGAACTGCTTCATCTGGTGCTGTGTCCTCTCTACTCTGTCTCTGCCGGGCATGGCGCTCTCTTCTTTTGCTATTAACTTTGACAGCCTCCTTGAAAAAAAAAAATCATAATTACTTCTGAAGAGATGAAGTAGCAGAAATCTCGAGCCTGCTTCTCCGTTTTGTCCCAGGTTATCCATGGCTCTGATGCCATCTGTAATGTCAATGTGCTCTCTTTCTGATTTCATAGCCTTGATGTTAGTGCTCTTGAAAAAACATCCTCATTGCTGATAGCTTCTTGAGGTTCTGGCTGGGAGCTTTTTGACCTCCAAACTGAATTTCAGGCTACAGTATTTTCACAGTTACCACTTTTATTTTGCCATGGAAAATGTGAAATAAACTCCTGAATTAAATAATTTTTTATTTTCTTGGGGGAAAAAAAAGTGTGAAATTTGAATATTTTTCTTTTTGTGTTGCTCTTTATACAGTGAAAAATGTTCATTTGAAAGGCTTAGGCAGAAAATAAATTCTGTTGGTTTGCACGTGATACCATTTAATTCTGATAAGATTGTTCTAACATTTTCCAAATCTGACATTTCCTGAAATTGTCTGTAAGTCTCTCAGTAGCACAGGCTCTGAAAGATATTTTCTAACATTACATAGTTTTCCAAAATGACAGACATGGGGCTGTAAACCCAGGACATTTGGCTGGGGAGTCACACAATCGGAGAACGGTTTCGGTTGGAAGGGGCCTTCAGAGGTCACCTACTCCAGCCCTCCGCATACTTGATTAGGCAACTGCATAACGTTGTGCATCTGAGAGGTTTATTGCATACAATTTCTAGTGTATCCAATAACTTTACTGCAGAACTGTCCAGATTTTTTTTTCCAAGGAAATTGATTGCATTGAAATTTGGTGTGTTTTCACAGACTTAATTGGTTTAATCTGTTGAATAATTCCTGGTTTCAGGAAAAGTTTATTGTTATAAAACAATTGTCATTAACACTTTTTAAAATTGAGTATGACACCAGGACTATTGCCCACATGTGATATTTTCTCAATTTGAAATTCAAATTGAATTTCATTAAAAAAAACAAGAAGTATAACAAGTAAAACAAAAAGAAGTTGCATTCTAGATCAAATCTTCCTGGCCAAGAGTTTGTTGGGGCTGGAGATCTGGGACAGAGTAGTTGTGAGTCCATAGTAGGCAGCCATGGACAACCCTTGGGTAACAGAGACACTTAGCAACACATTGGACAGTGTCTCCAGTGCCCTTGAGGACATGAGCCACCACAGGGACTTGTTGGTACCCACAGACTGGAAGGGGCTGGATATAAGACGGCTTGAACAGTTAAGCGGTAGAAAGTATTTGAGATGAAAACAGTAAGAACAGGTTTAAAGAAAAGAGCTGTTGGTCTGAAGTCTACCAGTGAAAGTCAGTTGGCGTTCAGGCAATTCGTAGAGAAACAGTCCAGCGACACCTGACCGTGTATCAGATTGCTGTTTCTCAATGGTGTTTGTTCATAAGGAGACAGGGTGCCAATAAATCTAAAATTTACCCTAAACCATAGTCAGTAATTTTGTCCCCAGATGGCTGGTAAACTTGAAGTATTTTGGGCTATGTAAGTGGCTTTGTTGCTGGGTTGGTTTGTTTGTTTGGTTTTGGTTTTCTTTTAACATGGTTCCCAGGAGCAAGGATTCAGCTGAAGAGTTGGTTCAAGGGTTATTCTTAGAACAGAGCTTCTGGTGCGACAATGTGTCCTACCTGATATGAGCTGAGTGGCCACCACAGGGACATGTTGCATTAGGAGGCAAAACTTGTGTCCTAGCAAAAGAAAAATTTCTGAAAAACCTTTTTAGAGATCGAGACCAAGAAGGAGAAATAATACTCATTAGAGGACCACCCAGTTGAAAAATTAGCTGTGTTCATGGATTCTATGATATCAGAAGCCAAGAGACAGAAGTAGAGTGCTGTGAAAGCACATCTCTTGTCGATAACTGGATAATTCTGTGTCTTTATCAGCCCTCCCAGTTAGTCAGTTTTGGTGACTAACAGTCATTTAATTTTCACCCAAATAATTTCCACGAAAGCATTTGGATTGAGCATGACTATCACCCACTGTTTTTGGTGTTTCTATCATTGTGGAGCTGTATCGGCTGGTTTTGTACATGCATTGGCAAGATCTGTCTCCATTTGGTGTTTACTGGCCAAGAGGTATCTTGCTTCTGGTGATGAGATTGGAAGGGGTGGGATGTGCCTGGAGGGCCAGAGAGGTTGTGGGTGAAAAGGTAGTTCTAAGAAAAGTTGTTTCAGGTATGATCTTTCATCTAGGTTGTCATTATCCAACATTTTTCAAGATATGCCCAGAAGGAAGAGAAAACCTATGATCTTGAGTGGGAAGGTGGGTCTTCCTGTTTTCCTGTCAATCTGCATGAAGATAAATAGGCAGATAATATAATTTGTCTTGGGAAATTAAGGAAATTAGAGTGGGAGGATTAGATATATTTTTAATCACCCCTGGGTCTACATCCAAGGATTTTTTCCATGATTCATCTTCATTATAGGCAAGGAACTTCTCTGCTGGATCCCAGAGGCTGCCTACTCCATGGCTACAGCCGCATTGCTGCAACTACATCTGTTTGCCACCAAAGGGTTGACTCAACCTCTCAATTTGGGAATCTTGGGCTGTTTTAGTTGTCTGCATGTGGAGAGTTTGATACTGTACACGTCTGCTCTCAGGTGTGTGTAACATCTCCCTGCCTGCACTGCCCTGCCTTGCCCTGTCCATCATGGCAGGCCGCCATGCAGGGATGGTGTGAGGTCTTCCTGCTGGCCTTGTGACCACTAAGGCACCTATGTAAGGTATGGTACATATGTCCTTTCAACACCTGTCCGGCAAAGTCCGTAGAGGCAATGCAAGATGAGGGATGATCTCAGGAGCTTTTACAGTTCATTCCTCTCCCCACAATCTCTGGTGACAGCCTATTTTTTTTTCTTAATTTTTTTAGTGGGGGGCATTGACAGAGGGCGATAGTCAGCTTCTAGGTACAACCTAGTACTTCATAACAGATTTTTCTGCTCCCTGGGGGTCTGTTGTGCCTGGGTGAGATTTAGAGTGGTTTTACATCTTATATTTGATGGGTTTCTGTGCTCAAAATATTTACTAATCCCAGCTTTATCAGGGACTATGTAACCAGGTGCCTTAATACATCCTCTCTGCTTAATCTTTGTTGTTCAAATGGAATTTGAAGCTCCACCCAAAATGACCTATAATCTCTTGTTATGTACAATGTGCCTTCTCAATTGATTTGTGAGGTCAGTGTGTGTGTGCTGGTTTCTTATTTTCCAGGTTAGGACAATTCCTTTTACAACAGAGACTCTTTCTGTCTTGGGGAATGGTCTTTGGAAGGTGTCGCGAGAGCATATAAATATGATAGAGTTGGAAACAGAAATGTGGTATTTGTTTATTGGGTGAAACATCAAGCAGCAAGCAGGGAACAAAAAGGGCAATACAGCAACTGTGTTATTTAGACATATTTAGTGGGTAATGCAGATGAGTGGTGAGGATATTATTGGAAAGCTTTTGGTACAGGGAAGGATAAAAATAGAATTAATAGCTCCTGTAGGCAGTTAGTTACTCTTAAAAATCGCAGCTTGTTCCCTGTTTCAGAAACTCAGTGGGGCAATGGAGCTCTTGCATGGGGCCAGGAAGGATGAATACGAGAAAACCTGACCCTTGCTCCGTGACAGGTTTCTCCTTGAGAAGCTCCCCACCCACTCACCCACACCTTGCTCTTATCTCTACAGGACAGTCACCCCCAGGCAGCTTGAGGGCTTCAAAGGGCATCTGTGCACATGGTAGCCACCTCAGTAGCTCGAAGCAGAGTTTAAGTGGTTGGTGGTGGCTGCTGCTGCCAAGGTGTGGGCTGCAGTGCTCCTGGCAAAGGGGCTTCTGGGTTTAGGCAGCCTCTGGGATGCGCAATGCACAAAACCCCTCCTACTTCACCCCAGCACACCTAGGTCATGTCTAGAGGGTTTGTGACTGCCCTTCGGTGCACACCAGACAGTAGAACAGAGGTAGTAGTAGATAGTAGTCTGAGGGGTTGCCTGTAACTCTGAAAAAGGCTCTGACCTTTTAAACAGAAGTCAGCTGTTTTCCTTAATGGGTAGGAAGAGTGAACTCCAAAGAGGTGTTTGGCTATTTTTTGCCTGCAAGGTGAGTAAGAAGGGGTAGCACCTAATGCACCTGGTCTAAATTGCTCTCTTAAGGCATCTGAGCTCGATGTATGGTGAACAGAGAGCAATAGAGAGAATAACTTCATGTGGCCTGGATTAGACTCAGGAAACCGAGTTCTCACTGACTGTGTGGGAGCTTTGGTGTCATGGTACCACTTGGTTGTACTTGGAGGTACCTTTTGAAGTGCCTCCATCTGCCTGGCAGTCATAAGGTGGGACTAAATCAGTGGCCAAGGCTTCGTTTTTTTTGAGAGTGGAGAAGCAGGCACTCATTTCACCACGAAGAACAGCTCAGGTGCCTCAGGAGAAGGCACCTCTGAATGATCCTTCAGCTGTAGAAGAACCTAGCACCAATCTCCCAGTAATTCTCAGATGACTGAAATCCTACCTGTGTCATCTCCTTCGTCAGTTAGTAGCCTAAAATTCAGGCACAAATAGGCGTAAGGTATATGCCAAATCTGCATACAAATGACCTGGTTCTGCAGTGAGAAGAAAGAAACAGCTGTATTTGGAAACTCCCTGCAATAAGACTATTTTTTTTTCTCTGGTGGATACATTTTTGCATGTTTACTGGTTACACATTAAGGCCATAACTAGCTCTAATTTGGGACTGCCTATGGGATTGTCCTCAGCAAAATACGTAATGGTTATGGAGTTGTGAGCAATCACTGAGGACTGTGTCTCTCCTGTGTCATAAAGGCCCGTTCCTGGATAGTCATGAATGTCCTATCTCCACACCGAGGCCCCTGAGGCTCTGATGGATGGCAGGCCCCTGGTTCACAGCCCTTGCTTAGGCAGGATTTTCAGTAAAAAGAATGCAGGTGACTCGGAAGAAAATCTGAAATGTCCGTGACTGGATGGTCTGAAAAATGTGGAAATTACAGACGCACATGTTATCCCACAGTCCTCATTAGGTCTCCAATGCGTGGTGCCTTCAGCAACTTTGGCTGGTTTGTGTTGCAGTTTGTAGGTTCTCAGTTACCACAGACCTCTCGTACTGAGCCACGGATTCTCCTCCCATTAGTCTCTGGTCTGTTCTCTTGTCCCACACACAACCATCGTCAGTGAGGACTTTTCCCTTTTGTAAATGTCTAGTCCGTATAGAGTCATGTTAGAAAAGACCTCTCCGCTAAACGAGTGAGCATTACCTCTGACCTACAGACAGTGACTGAGGGGTTAAGAAAGTCTGACACCCATAAAATCAGCAGAGCTTGGACAGGGGCACCCACACTCCTTGCTTGCACCCTGCCCCTGAACCCCTGAGCTGCTTCCCCAGGCATTAGTGAGCACAGAAATCATTCAGGCTACAGAGAGTCCCATGGCCACCCCAAGAGGGTGAAACGTGCTCTTGGCCTAATGAGGCTGGAAGAATGGCAGCTCAGTTTTTTGTTAGACTGCAGCAGAGAGAGGCAAAGTCAGAGATTCGCTCAGTTAACTCTCCAGCTGGAAGCCAGCATGGTTTTTCTGGAGGGAAGGATCTGAGAAACGTAAATAAATTGGATCGATATCGTTAGTTATAGGAGAGAGGGAGCCTTTCCCTGGAATTATCTTCCTTCAGAAAACTAGACTTTCAGCAGTTGCAAAGACTGGCAGAGGAATAAGCGGCTGTACCTTCACTGCTGGCTCTTTCCTCTGGCACAGCAGCACCACGCCAGCTATGGTGTCAGCTCTTCCTTTCCCTTTCCCTTCCCCTTCCTCCCTTCCCCTTTCCCTTCCTCTTTCCCCTTCTCTTCCCCTTCCCCTTACCCCTTCCCCTTCCCCAGACAGCACATCATCCTGGGTGGGGAGCTGTCGAGTAAAGCTTGCAGTGTCAGTGTCTTTCCTGACAGCCTTTGACAGCATCTTAAGCAAAGGAGCTCTGAAATAGAAAAGCAGTGCATCATCTCAAGAAGGAGCATTAAGAGGCAACATCATTATTTCCCCACACTGATGTCTGAGCATGGCCCTCACAACATGTAAGGTGTAGTGTTCTCTTTTGTCCTGCCATGCTGGAGTCCAAAGCTGTGTAACAAACTGCTTTAAAGTAAATATTGATTTAGAGAAAAACATGAACTGGATCCAGTCATGCAGCTCCTTCAGCTGCAAGGGAGATTTGCCTGCTGCCAGCTCACAAGTCAGGGCCATGGGCATCATTCCCATGAGGCTCCATGCTCTGTGGGATGCGTGGCATGGCTGGGATGGATGCCCTGTACCCCAGCCCATCCTACTGGGTTGAGGTGGGACCTTGTGCTCGGCACGCTGCTTGCTCTGGAGCAGGAACCTGCTGGGAGCCCATGGGGTCACAGGAACAACGCAGGGGCTTGAAGACCGCTCCAGGAGATAACCACAAGTGCAGTGCATGGGTTTGCTCAGTGTGAGATGAGCCATCCCCCATCCTGAGCTGGGCTGTGGTGATCTGTCCCTCACGGTTAATGAGAACGACTCCTCCGATAATTATTCATTAAGCAAACTGTGGAATGGAGACCTCTGACCTTTGTGGGTTAGAGCATTGTGAGATCAGCCTGCTTCACTCTTCTTGTCTGAGCTAATTTCTCTGATGCAGAGAGATTCTCACTCTTCTTGCCCCGTTAGACACTGTTTGGTGCATCACTGGCTGATGAGGGTGCAGATTAATGGTCATTGTTGAAGCATTTTCTCAATGGCCTAAGTAAGGAGGAAGAGTTCATTTGACTAGACAGAAATAATTAATAAAACCTGAGCCACTGTTGTGGTGAAAAGTTCTCCATAACATCTGTGAGAGGCAGAGTAACAATGGTTTCGGGAGCAGAGCAGCTGTCCCTGACTGAGCCCCACTGAGCTCTCCTGCCCCACATGCACCCATGTGCTGGCTGGAAGTCTTTCCTTCTCCTGCTCAAACTTGGCATGATTCAAACATAGACAGAAATTTGAAAAACAATATTATTTGACTAAGAAAAATCAATTGTAAAAAATGCTTCCTGTCTGGCTCTTTGGCCTCCTCCTTCATTTCTTACTCTTGAGAGTCATGTAGCTAAAAGGAGGAGGACGAGGCAGCAGATACTCTATATCGCGACTTCTGATGCCAAGCAGCACGGCATGCTTACTGCAAGCAAGGGAAATATGGGATAGACAAGCAGCTGTGTTTGGGGAGCAGTCACCAGCTGATGAGAGGCCCTGTGGCTGGCTGCACTGGAAGGGGCTCATGGGGGTCTGTCCTTTCCCTCTCACCTCTGCATCTGCAGACCGTTTGGAAGTTGCAGCTGAGAAGCTGTTTTTGCAGGCAACACTAAGGCAAAAGGGATGGCAGGCTGAGACTCAGGCTGAGTGCGGGCCATTTGGGTGCCCACCAAGGTTTAGGGGTGTATCCACAGCTACGTCCAGAGCTCCCACAGTGGCTGCTGGGGATCCAGTCAATATGGTCAGCGGTGCCATGTTGGAGACAGCAGAAACTGTTTGGTCTCCAGATACTGTCCGAGGGGGTGAGGGACCCTGCACCTCCTGTATGGCATCTGCTGGTCCTGTGCAGATGAATCCACTGTCCTTGGACACTCCAGACAACTGACATTTGGGCAATGCAGGTCATTTGCCAAACCCCTCTCCATGCCATTAGTCATTGACCAAGTTGCTGTCTACACTCTATAGACTGTACTGACTCTAGTGGGTGCTGGGACGCCTGTCGCATGTGTAGACACATGAAATTAAATCTTGAAGTGAATCCCAACAAGAAAACCTACATTCAAAATGATCTGATGACACTGGAGTGATAATAAGACATGAGGCTGATGATGTTCAGACACGAGAGGCTGTAGGACATCCAGGGCTGGATCACAGCTGACCATCTTGGACTCAGGGAAGAGACCCAGGCCTTTTTCTCCAACTATATCTTAGCCAGATATTTCTTAAATTAAAAATGACACTTTACATCGCTCTGTTCTGCCCTTTATCAGAGGTATATCTCCGGACTCAGGCCAGGCTGGCTGGTGCAGCACTCGGTGACTGCTGAGGCTCCATTCCCCCCTCAGCCACCCCACATCCTGCCCCCAGCAGATCGCTCAGGCTGCAAAGCCATGGAGGTTTCTCAACAAACAGAGAAGCTGAAGAAAATCACATGGAAACAGATGCAACATTGAATTCATCCTAAGATACTGAATTTCTGGTGTTTTTTATTGACTTTTCTAGAAGTATGTCATAAAATGAAGCAAGATCTGATGTAGAATTTCATTTTGCTTTTTTCATCTAAAATGTCAGAAGAAAAATGTGGACTTTCATGGATGAAGGGAACAAGGCTTCAGTACTTTTTGAATGGAAACAATTAAGCAAAGTTGACGTGTATTTATGAAATGTTTCAATGTAACTTAAACCCTTGTCTTCCAACAGAAAATATTTTGTCCAAAAATCTCCACCCAGCAATTTTTGTGATCTGCAACATCACCTGCAAAGAGCACAATGAAACCGCTGAAGACAAGCTCCGTAACAAACCCCCACAAGCCTCGTATCTCCCTTTCAGCTTGCAAAGAGCTGCTCTCTAGTGACTACTGCAGTGGTGATGATAATTGCTGATACTGCCAGGAATTTGCATTTCTGGTTATCCTACAGCTTGGTATTTCAAATGAGAGACTTCAGAGAACTAATTAGCACACAAGCTCATTAAATGCTAAAAAAAATGCTCTTGCTGCCTAGGTAGATGGAGCATCCAGGCCGTTAACCCATTTCCCAAAGGCAAACTCATCTCTGCCTCCTTAGGCCTTAGTCAGAGCCACCTGAATCCTTGCAGCTGCGCACGCTCAGGGAATGCCAGTTGATACCATCTACCAGCTTTTTGCATCAGTACTGGGAGGCCTGGGTGCTACCCCACAGCCATCACTGTCCCAGCCCGGCACCGCAGCGGCATGGGGCAGGACCCCCCGGCACAGCCCAGTTGTGAGGGGTGAGGGGGTGGTGGGTTTCGTGGTGGCTGTAACAAGGGACCTGCCTGCACTCCAGCACAGGGACGGTGTGGCCAAAAATGCAGTGGTGAGCCAAGCTCAGCTTGCAGCCCGTGTGTGTCTGCAGAGAGAGAAAAACAGAGAGAAAACCAAAAGGAAGTCATAGCAGCTCTGTGCTCACCTTCTCTTACTCTTGCTGAGAACCTAAAGAAACGGCTGTGGCTTTGTGTGGAAGTTAATTCATGATAGTAAATAATATCCCTTTGTGCTAGGAGTGAATAGTGCCCTGTATTTGGAGATCTCACTGTGCTTAATGCTCTGGCTTTAATTCAGCTTCACAGCAAAGGCTAGCTGAATTATTCATTGCAAATAAATTATCTGAAGAACACAGTCCTCCTCTTGTGCTGTTTGCGAGCCCAGCCTGCTTTCTTTGATGCCCTTTTCTGTAGCCAGCAGTGTCTCTTCAACAATTTGGGTGATGGACCCACAGCGCAGGGCTCGTTGCGCAGTTCACTAATTGTAAGAGTGTGTGTGCACGTGTTGGGGGGGGGCGGGAAGAGCGCGACAGGTTTGCGCTAATGGCCCCAGCTGGATCCCAGGGCTTCTTGGATGCCTTGGGCCTGGGGACACTTTGATTGTGATGTCAGCAGCCCTTCATCAGCACTTTGGTGTGGGTGGCAGGTTTCAAACAAAGCCCCAAGGTGCCTTCTTCAGGTGGGCAGAGCTCAGCAGTGAACTCATTGCTACCAGCAGGTTCGAGATGCCAAAAGCTGACAAGAACCCAAAAAGCTTTTAGCCTGATTAATCTACACAGAAATGTCCAGATGTAACCTGTGCAAGGATGCAAAGGCCACCGTAGCTGGTCCCCCTCTCCTATGTTTGCCCCCAAGTAGGAAGAAGGGAGACAGAGCCAGCGCTAGCTCCAGCCCCGATGCTGCAGCGTGATTCTTCCTTCACAGACGGTCCCATCACCAAGCAGGCACATGGGACAGCCCTGTACTCACCTTCCCACCTCTGGAAAGAGGTTGCTGCTCCGGGCAATTTTGTCAAAAGCATCAGTTTTGTCAGTATTTATGATGTGTTCATAAGCAAGGAACCACCCAGATGTGGTGGCCACTGGGAGCCTCTCCAGGACAAACCCCTGCAGGGGAAGTTAGAGCTGGGCTGGACATGGAAATTCCCTGGCCCACAGACAAAACACTGGGAACAGGGCAATATGTCACTAAACGTCTAGTTTAAGTCTCATGGTAAATGGATGCATGATTGGAAATTATGAATTTTCCAAGCTTTTACCACAAAACTTTTGCTTGCTGTTTTTCTGTTGTTTTGTCTGTTTATTTCTTCCAAAGAATAAAGTCACCTTTGTAAGAAGGGCTTGTTTTTCTGTTTAAAAAGATCATTCTATGCATTTTTTTTTCCTTTGGAAATAGCTAGGCTAACAGAAAAAGAAATCTTAGGTGGATGTTTCTGTCAGTTCCTTGTAATCAATAACACCCATGTAAAAAAAAAAAAGCTGAAATCAAGCATCAGTAAGGGAACAAGCTGAATCCGTAACATTTGGGCTGACCTATTTTGTAACCACATTTGCTAAGAGGAAAATAAATCAAAGTAATCCAGCCTCCTGCCTCAAACCTGATGTGTTATCTTGGGTTCATTGGGTGTTTGCCTGAACGGCCTCCAAGTGCTGAGTGAGGAGAGCATCCCCACCTTGGCTGTGGTCCAGCGGGGACGTGGTGCTGAGGACATCATAGAATCATAGAATCTTTAAGGTTGGAAAAGACCTCCAAGATCGCCAAGTCCAACCATCAGCCTAACACCACCATGTCCACTAAACCATGTCCTGAAGTGCCACATCTACAGGTTTTTTGAATGATGGTGAAAGGCGTGTTTCCCCATCCTGGGAATGAGCGTCCTGAACGCGATTCATCCCTGAATTCCCTTTGCTTTACACCCCTGTAGGATGTGAAGTACCTTCATTTTCATGTTGACTTGCAGGTGGATAGAAATCCACAGTAAAATGACTGTGCTTCTCCCCATGGACTTGCCTGCTGGAAACGAACCCCAACCTGCTGGGTCTGGGACATGCAGCCACGATGTGGAGCTGAGTTATTCCAGTGCCACCCAGGGTAGAAGATCAATGGATGAGAGAGTGGCAGAAACAAAACCACCAGGGTGCTTGTAACAACAAAAGGACTGTGAGCTCTTCCAGTGAAGGTGACAAGTGTGATATCAGAGCCACTTTGTCACTGGAAATACAAGAAGCATCAGGAGCTGGTGTTTTACACCACTAGTAACTGATGATTCCAGGTGGGATGGACACTGTCTTCTACAAGGTAGATGATCCACATGCCACGAGACAGGTTCTCCCTCCAAGGGTGGGATTTAGTCCCTCCTATGGATTAGCATATTCTTTATTCATGGTTTGGGGAGATTAATGAATTATTCCTCCTATAGGTACTGCCTGCGTTCCCTCTGTAGGCATGGAGAGGAGAAAGTGGCCTTGAAGCTCCTTGGAGGGAGCCTGTGCCTGCTGAATTTAGGTGCTTCAGGTGTCTCTGTCCTGCTCTGGAGGGCTGTCCTTTCCTTCTCTCTCCTGGGGAGGTATTTCACATCCCAGCTAGGGACCCAAACATGGGAAGTAAAGAGGTGCTATTCCCTGCATTTGGGAGCTCAGCAGCTGATCTCACCTCCTCCTCTTCTCTGCGGTGCCCGTGCTGTTCCAGGACTTCCATGGGGCACCGCAGCCACTTCTCCAGAGCTTGCCATCACCCTGCCCTGTTGCATGGCCTCAGCATCTTCGCACCTCATGGGCACACAGAGCATTTTTATACCCTAATCCATGCCCTGACCACGGGCATCTTTCGGCCCTGCACACAGCCCGCTCATCTCGCAGCACTGCCATACTTACCATTGCAATAAACCCCTATCAAATGCATTTATTTAAAAATAAATAGGTTCCAGGGTCTGATTCTGCACCAGCCATGGAGGAAAATCAGATTTGAGAGCATCCATCCCTTTATGAGATGAAAGCCTATGCATTCCTAACAGAAAGCTATGTGAATTCATATGGGGACTGTATTAAGCCTATAAATACCTTGGAGTGATGGGTCTGGACTAACAACCCATTTTACAAAGGGACTTGGTCTGCACCCACGTTGTGTGGGTCTTCTGACCGGGAGGCAGGGCTGGGGTTTTGTTCACAGAGACCCATTTGCAGAGTTGTGGCTTTTATCGCCTTTTTGAAGGTGAGAAAAGTGAATAATTTACACACTAAAAATTATTGGCAAAGTTGGAGCTTCGAGTTTCTGTGTAGTAAACCAATTACTGTGCTGTTGAATTTAGACACCTCAGACAACTATACCGTAAACTCATATCCCAAGCTGAAAAAATGTGAAAAATTCAGACTTTGGCTTTGCCAAACATTTTATTGGACAAATTCTTCAAGTTTTTTTTTCGCATCTAGACAGGACTCATAAGTACTGAATACTTCTTCTTAGTTCTTACACAATGAAAAAATATTTTCAAAGTCTTTACTTTATAAAATAATAGATAGATCTCTGTAATAGAAATTTAAATTGTAAATAGAAATTTGATAGGAAGCAAATTTTCCAGCAACGTGGGAACATCTGGTATGGTTTCTAATTTATTTAGAAAATAGGCACGTGGGCTCCAGCCTGGTAAGGAATTTCAGAAAATGAACAATCTTATTTGACTTCTCTGAAGCTCTTTATTCATTTAAGCTAAGCCCAAGTCCAGGCACTCTGCTGAAGTTGATCCTCCAAACTGTCTGTGCTATCTCTACATGAAAAGTACGTCATTCAGATGCTGCACATTTCTGCAAGTATTTGGGTATTTAGTAGAGGGATAGCAATGCCATGAAAGTATTCAGATGGACTTGAGCAGAGAAGAGCATCTTCCACCCGTTCTCATTGCTCTGATCCATGGAGATGAAGTCCTGCTTGAAAAGGTGACTTAGGTCATGAACTTCCTTGGTCACCTCAGGTTCCTCAAGTCAAAGGCACTTGTGGACATGGGATGGTGGTGTCAGACATCCCTTTCCCAAGCAGATGTGCCAATAAAGCATCTGACTGCAGACCTGTCTCCTTCCTACCACTCCCACCAAGTCAATGCCCCAGCTTTGCTAGGGGAATGGGTCATCTTGGTGCCTTCGGTGGTGTTTCAGATAAAATCGGTTTGTTCAGGCAAAACATTTCTAAGTAGGCTGGTTGCATTAACAAAGCTGCTATTGCCTGCTGTGAGGCTGGGGGTCCACATGAGCTGCTCCCTGTAGCAAATGGCGACTGACCCTTTGGTGGCTCCAACAGGATGTGGGGGGATCATCTCTCTGCCCCCCCACCCCAAGTCCTTTCAATACATTTTACACCACATCTTTTGTGCAAGATGTCCCTTGGGCACTTGACATTTGAAAAAGACCTTCTTGTTCAAAGCTGTTTGCTGAATACTTCATAAGGTAGCTGCACACACACAGCGCTCACACACACGTGAACAGCACGGGCAGCAGGTACTGCTCCTCTCCGGCTGATCAGGATTGATGTCCGCTAGTGAAATATGTACCCACACATGGAAAATGGGTCTCTCCGGTAGCCAGCATTAGCCACTCAGCCGGCCCCAGAGCTGGCCTCCAGCCCCAGTTTCCCCAGGTGCTGGCACCAGCACCTGCCAGCCTCTGAGGTTCGTGGTCCCACTCCAGGGGCCAGCACTCAGCTCTTGTGCTGCTGCCCACTCACCTGGCGTGAAGGTTGCTGGGGGTCTCTCACATGGGCTCAGAACAAAGGGTGTCCCTGCACAGAAAGTCAATTGAAAGAATGTAAGAGTAATTATTATTAGTTGTAATTATAATTATCCTTCTTAATATATAAGAATATTTAGTAAGACTGCAGGATTGGCTGTCGTGATTGGGTGCATGGTTTGGTCAGACGAGCAAATCAACCAGCCAGGTATCACTCAGAACCAGCTCCTTTTATCCCCTTTAGCCTCTGTTTTCTCCCACTGGTTCCTCCCCAGTCCACTTTGTTTCCTTCCTTTAATCCTTACCCATAACATCCCATGAGTCTTGCACATTCCCACAGCCCCCTTAAAACACCTCATAAGAAGCTGTACAACATCCCCAAATGCTTTTCCCCTGCAGCCCCCTAAGACCCTCAGTCCCTGCAGGCCCTGACCCCCGCCAGTCTGCAGGGCCTTCTGGGGATGAGATGGCCCCACTAACGGTTTGGTGGGGCTCACCCAAGGACCATGGGCTGACCTCTTTCTTCCGATGGTCCAAGGGAGAGGGTTGGGGCTTCCGGGGTGCAGGTGGGGTGCCTGGGATCCCGCACTTGCCCTTGCCCTCTGATCCCTGGCAGCATGGCCCTGTCCTTTCCCTCCCTGGCTGGCAGACCACCCGCCACCCCCTGCCCATCCTGGCCCCCGGCACAGCAAGAAACCCTGTGGACACTCTCCACACCTAGGAGGAGGAGAAGGCAGAGGTGGAAGAGGACAGCCTTGCCTTCAATGGTCACATCAGAATTACAGCTGCGTCTGAGAGCAGTTTTGTAGCAGGTTGATGGAAATAGTATGTGACAAGAGAGTCAACTGCAGAGAAATAATTTCTGTACTGAGAACACCTCCTCTACACAGGGTCACTGAGTTGCTAAATTCTGAAATAATTAACTTAATGCAACTGGCAGCAGCTACTGGAGAACTTGTCCTCAAGGAACTGCTGACATTTGCAGTGAAGCCACTATGAAACCCAGGCAAAATAAGGAGTGGAGCAAACCTAGTATCAAGGAAAAATCATTAGAGAGTGCATTATTCATATTTATAAAACACAAGTGATGCCCAAAACCTTTAGGCTCTGTGTGCAACCATGTCCTAACAGAAATATTCAACACCTTTAACCAAAGAGTCTTCCCCTTTGGACACTAGTAGGTCAACTAGTTTAGCTTGACAGCGGCCTCAACCCAGAGACGCTGGTAACTAATCTTGAGAGTCAGCGAAATCAGGCAAGCGTTTCTGTGAATGAGCGAGCTGGCTCGCTTCCCTTGATGTTTATGTAGGGCTCCGCTTAGCCGGCAGGCAGCACGCTCCACCACCTCTTACACTTGGCAGGAGCAAAGGACTCTTCCAAGGGGAAGTGGCCTTGCACAAACGCCAAAGATGAGGCCTAACATGGCGGCTCGCCCAGCCTCTCCCTGCATCAGCCCCTGGCAAGGGAAAACCCCCCAGCGTGGCCGGTGCCTGGGGTCCTCCTTTAGATGACTCCTCAAAAAGCTGTGAGTGCACAAGATTGTCCAGTGGTGTCACTGAGGCTCCTTACACCTATTCAGTATTTTGGATCCAAGATACGAGGAGATGTTAAGTACTGAGGGCAAACATGTATCATAGTCTCTGCTCCCAATATAAAAGGTTATTGGGATAACCTGAAGATTGAGTTCAAGACTAGAGCTTTTGCTATTTTCTTAAACGTTTTCTGGGCTCTTTAAAGACTCATCATGATCATCTGTTTCAAAAGATTTTATTTAATTCTCTGAGCCAGCTACCTTTTGCTAAATTTCTCCAGCCATGATGAATAGCAGTGAATGGCTGGAGTATTGCTGTCCTTCTTCCAGACATGAGCTACACAGCCGTGCAAGCCTGTGTCAGGAAGCTAGACCACAGAACTTGTGAGGACTCTTCCAGTATTAATTATCCCACATTCCCGTGTTTTTATAGATGAAAATGAGGTTGATAGGTCCGGCTCAGTGAGGTTGCCTTGGAAATGCTATAGATGCACAGGTCAGCCTGCAAGGCACGTGAAGAAGGTCTGTGTGCCTGGGTCAGGGTAGCTTTCCCATGTACACTTATGTGTGAGTGCACATGTGTGCATGGTTCCCAAAAACATTGGCCACCTCCTAGTCTCCCAATCTCTGTCATGTCTGGTTATGTATGGATGAAAGTGAAAAAGTCAGAATCTGCAGTTCTCTCTTTTTTCAAGAGGTAACTTCTCACCACCACCCTCCTGGACTTTGCATCACTGAATAAGGTCAGTTAAATGGGTGGATGTGGTAGAAAGTTAAATAACAGCTCCGTGCTACCAAGCAACTTGGTTAGCAAGTTCCCTATCTAACACAGAGGTGACCACAGTCATACCAAACTCAGGTATGTCAACGGGTTTCACCCTGCTCCTCGTCCAACAGTACTATTGCCCAGGTCCCACACACACAGCACCCCACCCTGTGCTGGTGTGGACACCAGTGACCACCAGCCCCTCCCAGTAAACCAGAATTATGAGAAAAGGCCAATGGTGCAAAACATGGAACGGAGGAGGCAAATAAGTGCCGAATGTCATACAGCAGATCAGGAGTGGAGCTGGAAAAGAGATGTCAATTATCAGGTCCTGGAGCCACCTATGTCCCGAGAACAATAAAGGAGCTGGACCAGCAGGTGTTAACAGAAATCTGGTGATCTGGAGGCATGGAGAGAGGGACGCTTTCAGTTTAAAGGTCATGCTTCAGCCCTAGGGCCTATAATCTATTTTGCTTGAACTCTACAAACTAGTTTAAGCGGAAAATAGATGGGACATGTCTTCCCACTTCCTGAATTGGGCTGTGCTGGAGAGATAAAACTGGCAGGGATGAAGCAATAGCATTTGTGAGACTGATGGAGAGAACTGGAAAAGCCCACCAAAAAAAAAAACCAACCAACAATCCAAAACCCAAACCATGACATTTCAGGCACATAAACTCTTTACCAGGGCTAAAAAAAGATGTTAAAACTTTGAATGCAGGTTGAGAACAAATTGCTCTCAATTTACATTATGTTAATCTCTGAAATCACCTGAAAGGACTGGTGGTTAGTGTTTGTGAAACAGAGGTAGGATGATGACCATCATAAACCGACGAGATCATGAACCCTTGTGGGACAGAAAATCCATGCGAGAGAAGTAATTTGTCAGTTTGCTTCATTTTGTGCACTTGACAGCAGTGCACAAGGAGCCATTGTCATAATTTCTCCCCTTAGTTGGTCATTTTCTATTATATTATTTTGCTACGCCAGGAAAGAAGAAAACATTTTGGAAACATCGCACCTACCATTTGTCCCTAAAACTCGGGCACTTCCTCCAAAGCATCCACCCTCCACCGCATGTTGGCTCCTAACAGCAGACCTAAAGCTGCTGCTTACTGCAGCCTTCGGTCACGTCTGACACCCTGAAAAGGTTCAGTCTAGTTCATTCTGGATCTTAACAGCACTTAATTCCTTCAGCGAGGAGCTGCAAATGGATCTTCTCCATTAGCACTCTTTTTTTTGCAGTTGTCACAGAACACGCCTCATGCAGCAGCGGGGTGCACGTCTTGCGAGACAGGAGTGTGTTTTAAATGGTACGGGGTCTACATCCAGCCTGTTCACTGCATGTTTAAAGCTGAAGGCACCCGAGCATCAGCTACACCTCGAAAGCAGACACATGATTTGTTTCACATCGGAGCACTCTTGGATACACTTTTACTTCAGACCAGCAGTGATAAACGACTTGCTGGAAGATATCATCTGTAGGCCAGAACATTTATATTGGGGAGACTAGAGGTTTTTCTAAAGCTTTATTATTGTTGCAATGAATCAGCATTTGCTACTTGATGTAATCTTGGCAGCGCAGCAATATGCTTTTTACTGTTTCAAAAAGAAATGCAGAATAGCTGTTTTATTTCAAAATAGCTCTCTTTTTTTGTTGTTTTGTTTTAAAGGAGGTGCGTCTGCAGGGCTATCAGATGACAGGCCTCAAAATACTTACAAAGGATTTTACCTTTGGGAAGTGACTATTATGGATCAGATTCTGCATATTATAATTTTTATTAAAATAGCTGAATACAAAAAAATATGAGAAAGAACAAATTGCAGTGAAGTCTTTGAGCCTGCACACAATTGTGCATGCTGGTAGAGTTCTAAGAAGTGCTGCATGGTTTATTGCATTACCTGGGTCTCACAAACGCAGCTCTGCTTACGGATACAACATTTGCAGGATTAGAGCCCAAAACAATAACCCTCCGATTCGGTATTTTCAAGTTATGGTATTTCCAACTTTGTTAACACACATCAAGCCCTCCAAATCTGCTGGAGAGTGTCCACTCTGTCTGATGCAGAGCTAAAAACCTTTTATGCTGATAATATTTGGAAACGGCTTAGTGCTCTAGACACTGTTTACATTTTTCAGAAATGTCTAGTGACTTGGGAGCATAAGCACCTTTACCAGAATGTAGTTAGGCAGAATAGGGTCTGAAATTCCAGTACTGGCCAGTATTAACTGGAATGGAGGAGAGCTTTTGAAAATGGGAAGCTAATGAATGAATCAACGCAACTTCAGAAGCACTGCACGCATGCACACACGCCCAGATATGTTTAGTTGAGCCCTGCCATTCCTTCTTGCCTTCTCTATAGCCCTGCTAATACTAAAGAATTAATCTTGCTCTCATCTGGTGTCTTGCTCCTCTCCTTTCCTTGCTCCCAGTCTGAATATCTATTACCTGAAAAGATCTCTCTGCACCTCCATATTAACCGTATCCCCACCTCCATATTAACTTCATCCCATTAGCTGAAAACACCCTCCTCTTTCTAGATGGAGAGCAAAAGGGTAGGACCTTGTGTGACTATTATAAAATTCACAAAAGTTAACACGATGATGACACACAGTATGAAACATGCCACCCAAAGAGGAGGAAAAATGCTGCAGTCCTTGTCACACAAGATTTGCAGTGGCATCACTGGCACTTTTGCTTCAGCAATAGCTTGCAGAACTGACACGTAAAATAAAAAAAATTACACAGAATATAAACTGAATTTATGACATAACAAATAATATTTAATATATAGCATTGAATGCATACACATCAATACCAGTGCTGTAACAACAAAACAGAACTCGTAAAATTAGCAGCAGTTTTTTTGCAAGTACAAAAATACACATTTTTTTCAGAACATATATAATAGCAAAATTTATCAGGATATATTATACAAACTCAAAGCATTTAGATAATGCATTACTTTTAATATATTATATGATGTTTTAGATGCTGCATAATAAAATTACATGTGTTCTGCTTGCAATAATACATAATGCCATTTACAGCAATGTTAAGAAACTATTCACAACTTAAACACGAACAGAACAGCCAATGAAGCACAATAAATGAAACACACAGAGCTGCAAGGTGTTAGTTACAAGCTTCAGCGTTTCTCTTTACATATTTTTGAGCTTATTTTTTCTTTCTTTTGCAGCGTGAAAGAAATAACTACACCTATCGAACACACCTTATAAACATACGGAAAACAATACACTTACTCCTTGGAGGACAGGGAAGGTAATACCTATCATTTCAGAACAGCAGTATAATACCACAGTCATGGAATCTATGCTGACTTTGCACGCTACATCAAAACCACAAAGGACTGGGACTCACATCCGCAAGGCTCAACACACGAGTGGTGAAGGGGAGAGGCCCAGCAGGCACCCTGCTGCCCTGGCAGGCTCAGACAACAGGGCGCTTCTCTCAGTTACCACCTGGGACCCTTCCAGATTTTGGGAAGATTTCTGTTTGCTTGCTTTTTAGCAATTTTTATTATTTTTTCAAAGTTCTTGCAAAGCTTTACGTGGGAAAGTTACACAGACAGTTTCCCAAAAAAAGAAAACCTGTGAATCCGAGGACTGCTTAATTAAATTTGAACAACCAGGATATTCAGCTTAAAATGAACACACATTAACACCAAAGGCATTTTCTTTATGGTGTTTATTTTAAGTGTTAAGATTCCTCCACAAAAAAGCTTTGGTCAGTCTCTTCAAACTATGGATTGTTGTAATGCTCTTCTGGACCTCCTTTTTGATCTTGGATCATGAAGTCTGTCTCTTCCTGTGACTTTCAGAGGTAACGGCTGAAAGTCAGGCTTAATCAAATAGCCATCGACTTTGTCAGTAGGTTTCAGGGGCGCTGGCCTGCTATTGGGCTCTACCAAGCCCCCCTCAGCCAAAGGGTCGGTAGGTTGTGGAGATGGTGGCACCTTGGTGGGTGTAACCAAATAGTCATCAGCCGCTTCAGCGGCAGTGTCTTCGTGTTTCTTTAGTGAGTGAAAAGTGCTATCGAAAGGGGAGGAGGTTTCAGTTGGGGTAAACACAGATTGGTCTGAAAACTGAGAGAAAGCACTGTCCAGAGAGCTCATTGACGACACAGATGGAGACGTCCCAGGAGAAGACAGACTAGAAGAGCTAAATCCTGAGCAAATATTTAATCCCTCTGGCATTGGAGGAAGGAGGCAATGGGACAAGTCTTTCTTTTCAACATTTTGGTTGGTGGTGTCACTCTTACCAACGTTAATGCCTATAATCAAGCTCTGATTGATAAGCTTTTGCCCCTCCATCTGCAGTGACCGAAGCTGACGGAGATAGTCTTCATCTTCGTGAGACAGGACAACATCACAGCTGGCTTTACGTGTTGCCTTCTCACGACCATCACCAATGCGGGTGAAGCTGGTGGCGAGGAGGCCAATCGCTGGCTCTGAGGAGCGCCTGTGTCTCCTCAAGGTTTTGAGAGCGCCTGAGGTAGCTGCTGAAGAGAAGCTCAGTGCATTGGAGCAGAGAGACTCGTTCTCCGAGTTTTCTTGTGATGAAAACTTATGGTGTACGTCAACAGAAATTGTCAATTGTTTCGATTTGGTTTTACTTTGGATTTCATCCACCTCCGTCTGCTCCGAATCACCATCGCTCAGAGTGAAGACAGACTCCCTGCTCCTGTTATCCTGATCTCGGTTCTTAATCCAGTCGCTGGAAGAGGAGTCAGCTTCATCGTTTGCCTCGTTTTCCAGGCTGTCATAGGAAGAGTCATTCAGATGGAGGGAGGCAGCGTCTGCAAGGACAAACCAAGTGTTAACACATCAGTGACTGAACCAAACCACCCTGCTGACAAGTAGCCACTTTTCTTTTTTTTTTGGCAAGTATCCTTTACTTTCATGAGCACTCGACCTTTAAAGATTCTTCAAGCATAAATGCCAATAGCTTCAGAAAAAATTACTATCCAATTTTGAAATGGAAAAACTGTGCTAAGTTCCAGTTCAGTCAAGAAGCACAGGATAATGGCACAAATAAGGGTGAGGGGTTTTTCTTGTTTTGGGTTTTCTTTTTTAAGTGGGGAACTTTAGTAGGAGGTAATCCAGCTGTACGCAATAATTTACATACAGAATATTACCTCAGTAATTTATTGAATGTTTCTTTTCATTATTGAGTACTGTAAACATAATTTAACCTTTCTTTCCTTCTTGTAGACCAATGAAGAAAACAAGGCATTCTTCATACTTTTATGGTCTCCCAGAAATTACAATATATTTAAGAGCAGCACTATGAAGACAGTTCTAGTCTCAGTTTAAACAGTCATCTCATTTCCACTGAGCAGCGCACACCTGTGCCCTGTTCCATATATGCGATAATTGGAATTACATTAAATCCATTTTGCTCCGGGCTACGCTAAGCTGACTTATCTCACATTTGCAGCAGACAGAGTTCATGCATGGGCAGTCACCGTGCCTCAGCGCGTGCCTGAAAACTTGTTCAGCTGCCATAACCTATCGTGGGTCTGAGCCTTCAGACCCAGTACATCCTAGCAAAGCAGATCCCATGTGCTTCCACTCTTGGGGATAGGGCTGGTGAAATTTCACTGCACTTCACTAGATTCCACCAAATTTCACTGGAGGTTGAGCATGAGGAGTTTGGGATGGCCACGCTGAGTCAGTCTGGCATGCCAAAGCAAGGCTAATTTCCACTTTCAGTATAGGCCAGCTGTGCCAAAACTTATTTTACAGAAACACTGCTTTAGAAATATTTTAAGAAGAGACCCAAAACTCCAGTCAAAATCAACACTCTCACAAGGCTGGAGAGAAAAAGAGCATTAATGACATTCTGGAATGCTCTGCCAACTAGCTTGCCAGACATTTTCAGTCCCCAGCTCCATGATCTTTCTGTAGTAGGAGCAAAATCTGCATGTCCTGGAGATCTCTCTCTTTTGACAATGAAGAATAGATGCTTTGAACCCTAATACAACAGTGTGATAGCTGCATTATAATCACTGCTGATCACTGACTTCCTGATATTCTGGGAAAAAATAGGCTGGGGCAAAAATTCTAGACCTGAGATGAAACCTTCTCCAGATTTTTTCCTTTCTTTTTCTTTGTTTCCCATCCCCACTCCCTTTTTAACATAGTGGCTCAGATGAATGTAACAGGAGCAAGTGATTCTTTGGGAGAGCTTTTTGTCTATGATAAGTTGAATCAGTGATTATCACCAATACTTTGGGTAAAGGAAAGAGAAGAGCAGTGTCTGGGAACACCACATGAAGAGGAACAGCATTTTTCCATGGAATATACTGATCTTTTGCCTGGCTGACTTTAGCTGTCTGACAGGATCAAAACATCATCTGTATTACCTGAGCCGTTCTCTCTCTTGCACGTCATCAGTATTTCTCCAAAGAGGGAGGTAATTTCCTCTCCAAAAATCCTGCAGCAATTCTCAGTGAGGAACTGTACCAGACTAGAAATCTGCAACAAAGCAATGGGAGAAAGATGTCCTGTCAAATCTTCCACTATTTCACTCAGGGCAAGTTCACCATCCAGATGAGGAACAGGAGCAAACTGTGATATGTCCCCCCGACTGCCAGGAACTCCTCTGCTGATCTCCTGGGCCTGATGAAAACATCCAGGCCCAGCTAAAATGTCCCAGTATACATCTTTGTATACATCTTTTCCATTTCTACTCTATCCTGTTCCAAAGCCACCACAACCAGAGATCTTTCTGGTAACAGAAGCACTTTGCTAATACATAGGGTGTTGCTTTATCATCTCTGTTCTCTTCTTCCAGGCAAATTATGAGAATGGATTGATGAATGTTTTTGGAGCCCTGATAAGAGGACAAGTCTTAATATGAAGAGGCATTGACTGTTTTCACATAACCAACAGCCTGGTTGAACAGGATGAAGGTTTGTTTGTTTTTTTACTACATTGCAGTGTTTCTTACCTTTTTTGTAAATTCACTTTCTATATCAGGAGTGGAGGAAACAGGAGGCCAGAGCAGGCTGGGTGCAATGCAGATAGCCAGATTAAATGCATTCATCTGGTTCTCCTCAGATCGCATTTCTATACCATGCAGTACGCCAAAGATGTAACGTAAGAGAACAACATTAGCTCTGGGAAGCTGCTCTATTAACCTGAAAACACACACAAATGTAATTCTTCAAATTAGTGACTGGACAAAATAAAAACCTTGAAGATAACATTTTCCATAGATACACACAAGTCAAGATAAAATGAAAATACAGAAGCAGGGTAATATGATCCATGAATTAAAGTAGGGAGTGTGTCAAAGAGGTTTTGTTGCTCAGCTGCTTTCCCTCGCTGACACATCTCTGAACAGTTTTCTGGGAGGACAGAAAACACCTTAACACATAAGTAAAATTACACTCTGTCAAACTAATGAACCAAGTACAATGTCTGAGTTTCGCCGAAGTTGCCTGATAATTCACTGTTCACTTAACCAAAGAGTTCAGTTGTCTCTCCATGCCATCTAGCTGCCCTAAGTATCTATGTATGTAAGTATGTGTGAGTCAGCCAGTGTACAGAGCTCTGTTTCCCATGACATAAACTTTGTCCACTTTCTGTTTTGTATCACCTGCAGGTATGGAGGCTTCCCTTGTCACTGTGCTGTATTTCATCCACAATTCTATCTTGACTTCAAAATGGTCACTAAAATTTGACATGAATGAAGGGGAGTATACGAGGAACTGACTTCACCTATCCTTTTGCCCAGGGCCCTGAAGTTCCTTCTGGATGATTTTGGGTTTGGTATCAGGCAGAAATCCAGGTCTTGGACAGCGTATTTATAAATAACATAAATATTTTTTAAGTGAAAGGTTACTGTGTTTTTTTTTACTGATATTCACAAAAGGCAGAAAAGCAAGACAAAAGAGAGTAAAATAATTGTCCCATACAGACAATTGCTTAAGTATATATGTAAGTTTGAATGCTCTCTCATATACAAAGACATTTTTAGCATCTATTTAAAAAAAAATTAATTGTAAGTTGAATATTTTGTATTCTGCATTTTGAGATATAAATTTATAGGAAAAGAATACAGAGAATATAAGTAACTACCTTTGGATGTTTTTTATCTTCTCTTCATTATTTCCTTGATCCATCACAGAAACCCACTTATCACAGAGCTGGGATGACAAAATGCTGCCTGGGATGTTGCGAAGAAAATCCTTATCAAGAGAAAAGAACAATAAAGCACATGAACAGCTGTTCTGGAGCACAGGAAGGAGCAGGAATAAGAAATGTAGATACAAGAGGATATATCAGTGGGACAGCACTAGCTGACAAGCGTCTTGTTCCACATAGCAACTAAAACCAGCAGAAAATCAGCCGAGATAAAGAAGTACTTTGGATTATGCTTAAAGTGAATATTTTCCTGTCCTTTCCTCACCCCTTCTTGTCAAAATAGAGGTATTTGGATGCTTCATCTTCTCTTGCTGAACTAAAAAATCTGCAGTGGGACCGGTTATTTTGACGCTACATAATGTCTGTCTTTACTTATCACTTAACTTCATCTGTAGTTCCCATTTCTTCTCCCTAGCTGACAAACTCCAACACCACCAGACCTTAAGCACTCCAAGGCACTCCTACCCCTATTAACTCCTTTTAGTAACGGAGTACTTACTTACACTAGTCATGGATAGTCCTGCTGCTCCTGTTTCCTATACCTCAACCACCGATGAACAAACTGTTGCAACTTGGGAAACAGCCCAAATCCTAGTTTCCCAAACAAGCTACGGTAAGGGAAGCTATGATGCACATGAATTAACACATTTATAACACATTTGCTTTTATGTGGTGTCTCTTCACTGTTATAAACCCTAAGCAACTGCCCCTTGGTGAAACTGTTATCATGGATGAGTATGCACTTTGCATGGTGCAGCTGTCCTGCCCTAAATGCACATCCTAAACCACTAGCAGGAAAATAGTTGTCTAAGTTTCACCCATTAAAACCTCTCACATTGTAGCAAGAGAAATGGCTTTCTGCAATAAAAATGTTCCACCGAAGCAGTGTTTGCTTGAGAATACTATTTCTTTTAAGCAAAAACTTCACATAAACTACACAAAACATAAAAGAAATATGCTGTTTCTCCTTGTAGCTGAAAATTTACTGAAGGTGGCATGGGATGCTTTTTGCACAAGCAACATTGTTTTTAACATGAAAGTCTGTAAGAAATTATAATCCATGGGAAAATTAATCCAAATATTTTGGGCAACACTATATAATTGCAAGGGTCTATAGTGTAGAGTATTACTAACAAGTAAGGAAATAAGTCTGCAAACCTGCCTTTCTAGTATTTCATTGACTTTACGCAGAGGTAAAGAAAGTTACAGGACCAGGTTGTAACTGAGTCCTCACGAAAGCCAGCAGCAAAACAAGCTGGCTTGTCTTCTCCCCCATCCTAATTCAGATTTAGATATCCTCATTATTTTAATGGGCCAACCCATTCTTCTTAGTTTAGTCCACCAAGTCCTTTCTGTGCCTGTCCCTGGGAAAAAGTCCTACTTGTTTGTGCCCAGGATCTGTGCTGCTCTCACTCAAAAAGGGGGAAAGGAACGTTCTTCACATACCTTAAACAAAGATGCTGTCACAAATATGGATTCACAGGCTAGGTCCACTTCAGCACCGGAATCAAGCTTCTCCTTGAGCTCTTTGCAGGTTTTTGCACTTCCAGAGCGTCTGAAAATACCCTCGGTGGAAGGGCCCTCTTGGTAAAGGAGGGAAAGCATGTCCTAAACAAAATTAAAAGGCAGAGAGGCTTTCTCAGAAATATATTTTATTGTCTAGTACTGTTAAAATGTAGTTTCGCCACTTTTGCCACAGGGGAAAACCTCTGAGTCCTAAAAAAGCTCACAAATCAAACACAACTAAAGGCTTACCCTCCAAGCCACGCCGAACTGCACAGAAAAGCTGTGATCTGGGGCACTAATTTTGGAAAACATCTCCTCAGAAATACTGTGCTGCCACCGCTGAGCACTAACCTCCTGCATGGTCCTCCAGGACCTGTGCAGGTTTTGGCCAGGTCATTCGAATATATAAGCCCTGTGGTATGGGAGAAGGAGAGGGCTGTTAGCAGGACCACCTCTGGGGCAAGCTGCTTCCGCCTAAGAGGTCACCCAGAAGGGGCTAAAGCTTGGCTTACGGCTCCTCTGAAGTCAGTGAGGCTGCAAAGGAGTAAACAGGTGGGCAGCTCACTGCATGAGATATTTACAAGGAAAGGGAAAACAAGCAGATTCCTGCCTAGCTTTTAAAATAACAGGAGGGCCTGATGTTTTTCTGCTAAATAAGAGGAAAAAGAGCAGAAAAGGAAATGCTGAAATCAGAGACCTCTCCTGAGGTAATATGTACATGATATTTTCCAGCTGCTTAATTCTCTGCAGTCTCCTGCAGGTCGTCTCTTAGACATGCTGGTCACCTCTCCCCAGGCCTGCTCTAAGCGATGTGGAATTTGTCATGTTTGTCTTTTCCAAGGGGAAAACACGTGCAGACAGTCTCTGGGGTTACATGCATGCATACAGTGGTCTGAGGACCAAGTTATCTTAAGAAATGGCAAGAGAAGCAACTCTGGGGGAGACTCTGTCATCATTAAACCCAGTTACTGTACCAGTAATGGCTAAGCAGTGGGATTTTGGGACTTCCCTACTCTGGGCTGTAAGGTAGGTATTCCTGACACACAGCAATGCAAATAAGTCTAATGGAAACTATTATTTTAACTTTTCTTCTTTAACATTTCTTTCTCGCTCTTGCAGAAGTTGAAAGCCAAGCATTCATGTAAGTGCAGACACTTTGGAGGAGCACCTTAATGGCAGCAGGGCTCCTGTCAGCATTTCCATCTTCTTTGCAGGGATTTAGAGCTCTGCTGACAAAACAGGCTGAGTCCCACAGCGCAGGATCTTAGCAAATGAACAAGTGCTTTGAAAATATATTTTGGATAAAATATCCACAAGATAAAACTGGAAAGCCCTCTCAAGGTAGTAAACCTAGACAAAATTACACAAATGAAGCTAACAGTGCAAGACAATTCAGTGTGGCAGTGGCTGAGCCCTTTGGCTGTGAAAGCAAGTTTGAAGCTCTGAAGCAGAGATATCAAACAAGCCTGCAGCATTCATGCCTGATATTTTCCTTCTCTTGCAGGTAAATCCCACACAGTCCCTCAGACACAATATTCCATTCTCCAGAGATGCTGCATGAAATAAAAAGTAAGTTATATTTTGTGGCATAAACACAGTGTTTAAGATTCAAAGCGCAAAGTCTACGAAGCTGCAACTCTATGTTTAGTACCTTTGGGTTTTTTTTCAGATAAAAATCTACTAATTTTTATGTTTTGGAGAAATTTCTGAAATACATCATTGGCTCAAAACAGAAAGAAGCAAGGACCAGGTTCTTACAGGGTCCATCTCTGAAGGGCTTATTTAAATAAACTAAATGATAAAAATGAACATTTCTTCCTCAAAAGAAAATAATAAACCCACACTAAAAACGACCTGGAAACTCCTGGTATGATTCACTATTCAGGCAGTGATAAAGCAGCACATCAAGCACAAGCTTAGGAGAAAAACCATCTCTTCCTGTAAACTGAAGTAACCCCACTGACCTCAGTGGGGTTCTGGCAAGTTGTTCCAGCCAAGAGTCGGGCTGTCAGGGGCCCAATCCTGCGGGGCTCACTCCCGCTCTCTTTCAACTGCTGCATCAACAACAGGGCAGTCCTCAATCCTGACCAAAAATGCCACACATCTGCCTTAATTACGCCTAGGAAAGGGCTCTAGAACAACCTTTTTCATATTCCTGGACTGGTTTTGGGAGCACCTACAGCACTAGTGCTCCCTCAAGACAGGATGCAAAGATTCTGAGGCGCTGCTGCAGACTCCACCTCCCCACCCATTTGTGCAGTGGTGCTGCAAAGCGCAAGAGCGCTTACCTGTCCTGGGATGCCTCTGAGAACGGCTCTGAAACCATCCTCTTAAGGGCAGGTAGTGTTTGTACGCAAGTGTGGGCTGGCTACACGGGACAGTAGATGCACATTTGAGGAGCTGGGGATATTGCACAGACGGGAGTAGTTTAAAAAGTATCTATGAACGTGGCATTTATTTACACTGCGTAAGTGAGGATTAGGGAACCAGCCTTATAGCATGGGCTATAAAGAAGAAACAGCCCAGAGCAGCAGAACGATCACATACATTTCTCAAGCTGTTTGGTATTAACCAGGCCTGACCACAGCATATGTTACAAACCAAAGTTCTTGCTGAGAACCACAAATGAGGTTTCCTTCTGGTTTCTCTGCCTGGGTAATTTCAATGTCCTGTTTACAAAGTGTCCTCATGTTCTCATTCACTACACACAGAAATTCCACCACTGCAAGAGCCAGCCCTGAGCCTAGGACTCACCAAAAGGGGTTTGGGCAGGTTGTCATCCTCACAGATGGCTGTTAGCAAGAGTCCAAACAGCTTCCCAGGAGCAGCAGATGTTGAGGAGAGGGGTGCATTGTCCAAGTGGGTGCCTGGGCCACGCCAAAAAGCCCAATTTATGATAGATCTTTTCCTCTTAAATGACTTTTGGCTTAGGTCTGGGAAAAGAGAAAGGTGTTTATTAGAAGAAACGCATTTCAATTCTAATTCCAGTATTTGTTTTGTGGTAGTTGCTATGGTTTCAAAGGAAAAAATGTCATGAACTCAACCAACTCCTTGGCATTCGGCGCAGCCTAATCCACCATGCACATACCTGCGCTTGTGTGTGTGTGCGTGTGGAGAATGTGCTGCCTGACCCAAGCTCTTAAGAGGATCGCCAGGATCTGCACTACGCTGCTGGACCACAGTGTCAGCACGCACTGCTAAGTGCAGGATGGCAAACCTCAGCCTGCTGACGTTACATGGAGCTGGACTGTGCTAAATAACTCACTTCCCATCCACAGGTGCAAAACCACAGATCTTCTTTGGGAAAAAAAATAGTACATAAACACCACTGCCCTCACCTTGGCTTGCTGTCTGGAGGTATCCTAGTTCCCCTGGCAATGTGGGAGAGCACCCACTCTCTCCACAAGTAACACCAGAGAATGAACAAATGGAGGGAGATGTTTTCAGACCAGGAAAAGTCACCTCCTTTGCTCTCTTCTCCACAAAGCAAGGTTATCATTAGTGCCCTCGCTCCAAGAATTTGCTGACCATGGCGCAGGGTTGATGCCTGCCCTTTAATCAATGCCTTCCAGATGGCATTTCAGCATGCTGCTAACACACTGACAGGCTCCGTTTGTCTTCCTTTGGAATATAATAGAATAGACTAATTTTAATGTATTTTGTGAGATATCTAAAGAGTATCACTAATGGAAGCTCTTACTTGCACTGCATAGAGAAGGAAATACTGGTACTAGGATACAAAAAAGGTTTTTTTCAAACGACCGTTCTTAACATCAGCCAGTGTAAATGTTTCTTAACAGCATGGGCTACTGTTAAGGATGGCCTGAGACTGTTTATGATGAAAGTGTTAAACGGAAAAAAACTTACTCTGATCTATTTTTCCTTTTCTAGATATTTTCAAAGCCAGTCAGCTTTGATTTAACAGCTTACCTACCCTGTACACTTTTCTATTAGCCAGTTCTTGCTTTCTGCTGTTATGGAGGGCAGAGGGCTGAAGCAAGGCTTGCAGAAGTAAGGACTGTGGTATAATAACATATTTTTCTCTCCTGTACTTTACTACATTTGTTTTTCAGCCCAAAATAGTGATTTTTGTTATATGTCATTCCATTCTAGACCATGCTCCCTTTGGGAATGGGTGGAAGTCTTTTCATTAGAGGCTTACAGGATGAAAAGTTACAGTTTAACTCAAAATGTGAACATATGAATGTGAAAGCTTGATAAAAAAATTCTTTTAATAAAAAATAATAAGGAGGATATACATTTTAAGCAGTCCAAGGCTTCATAAAATATAAGTTTGGCAGTGTCTAAGGCTTTACTTGACACATCATGTTTTGGGAGAACATAACCAACCCATAACTTTCAAAACAGCAATTTTTCTTTCAGATGAGCTGGACATTAGGGCATGAATACGGTTTGCTTCACTTGGAGTTCTATTACACAATGGCAAACGCATATTGGTGTTTTTTTTCTGGCAACCCTGTAGATCTCAGTGGAAGTAAAAATTAAGAAGAAATGCTATTTTGCAGAACAAGGAATAGCAGAAGTGGAAAAAATGGGTCTTAAAACTAGGAACTTTTCTTTGTCTCTCACTGTTTGCTCCAGTGTTAAAAGCCACGGCCCAGATTGACAATGTGAGCAAGAGATAATTGTGATTAACTGCAGCTCTCTGCTGGGACAGGAAAAATCTTAATCAGTGTTCTTCAACATACCAGGGCAGTAACCAACAACTGATGTACGGCAACGAAATGCTATGTCACTTACAAAACAAGCATTCACCGAACAACAGGAAAACTCATCCTTTTCATATCCCCTTTTCTAAGACAATTCTTAAGGTAAAGAGCAGAATTACACTTTCTTTTCTTGAACCTGTGCTAAGTTACAACACTAAGAGAAGCTGTCGTGGTTTTGTTAGTGAGGGGGGGCCTAAGGCAGTAGCTTCTGTAGGAAACTGCTAGAAGTCGCTCCCCTTTGTTCAGTGGACTCGGCCGGGCCTAGGGCAGACCTGCTGCTGGCCACGGCCGAGCCGATTGGTAGCAGAATGTTCTGTGATAACGCCTCTGCAATAACATATTTAAGAAGGGGAAAACAGAAAAAAAATGAGAGAAGAGAAGATGTGAAGAAGCTGAGCGGGGGCAGAGGCGCAGAGGGGAAGGCGCAGGCCGCATGGGCCTTGCAGGCCTCATCCTCTGGCCTCTCGCCAGGCAGCCGACTGGGCCCGACTCGGTCCAGCCCGGCTACAAGAAGTGGAGAGGAGATGAGAAGTGAAGTGAATAAGATGTAAAAGAGATCCTGAGAGACATCTACCAGCCTGTTGTGAGGAACGGCTGCAGACGCCAAGGTCAGTTCAGAAGTGAGGGGGAGGAGTAACGCGGCTCCTGGCCAAGATTCCCCTGCAGCCTGTGGTGACGACCATGGTGGAGCAGGTTGTCCCCCTGCAGCCCATGGAGGTCCACGGAGGAGCAGAGATCCACTTGGAGCCTGTGAAGGACCCCGTACCAGGGGAGGTGGATGCCTGAAGGAGGCTGTGGCCCGTGGAGGGCCCGCTGGGACAGCTGTTCTAGAGGGACTGCACCCGTGGAAGAGATGACCCACGCCGGAGCAGTTCCACGAAGGACTGTTGCCCGTGGAAGGGACCCCACGATGGAGCAGGGGAGGAATGTGAGGAGTTCTTCCCCCGACCATGAAGCAGCGGCGTGAAACAACGTATGATGAACTGATCGCAACCCCCATTCCCTCTTCCCCCCTGCGCCGCTTGGGAGGGGAAGGTAGTAGAGATAATGTTAAGCTTGGGAAGAGGGAGGGGTGGATGGAGGTTATCTTGTTCTCTGTCTCATTATCCTGCTGTTTGTAATAATAAATGAATAGTTTTCCCCAAGTCGAGTCTGTTTTGCCCGTGACGGTAACTTTAAGGATTTCTCCCTGTCCTTATCCCAAACCTCGAGCCGTTTTTCCTTATATTTTCTCTCCCTGTTCTCTCGGAAGGTGGGGGGAGTGAGAGAGAGACTGCGTAGTCCGGTCCTCATCGGGGCTGAATTACGACAGAAGCCCAGCCTCCTCTCAGCCAAGACAGATGCCAACTATTCCTCTGCAGAAGTACTCCCAGACAAAAGCATCAGAGCCTTGCTCTGGTGGATTATTCTAGGCCAGAATCAGAAAAAGAAAGCAATACTGCTTTGGTTGCAGTTCTTGCTCAGAGCTCACAGCAGCCATCTATTCTGCTCATATTTTACATGCAGGGAATTTCTATTCATAGGTAGTGTCCTAGCCATGCAAGTGGCACTTCCTCTTCTTGCAAAGTAATCAGAAACTTCTAAATAAAACCTCAGATCTATTTAACAATGTACCATCCCTTCTGATCAAACCCCTAACTGTCAGTTTTCAAAGACCTTTCTGTTTCGAGACCAACTTGTTGAAATTTTGCTTTCTCTTAACAGACGATTAAATAATAATTTGGACTACAGACTAGGCACTGACAGCAGTCAGTTCTTTCAAGTTAAACTTTCAGCAAATCAGTACTTAAAATACTTTTCAGACGTGCTCAGGGGCATTACTTAACAACTGTGTTTAACTGGTAGGTGGCCATTCCTGTTACGTACCGAAAGGCTGCAGGAGAGGCAACAGAAACACTCCAGTTCTTCCACTCAGTGAATTCTTCTGTACTTTTTTTAACCATCCTGCCAGGACAGCTGATGCAAGTACACCACCCCAGCTGGTGTTCACACCGCTACTTATCTGACATTATGGCCAGTTGTCAGTCATGTCTGCCTGTCAGCACCTACAATGCTGCCTAACCATGGTGCATGCTGGTACAACTGGGCACCTACCCCTTGCTGCCTCCAGAAGGGCCAGCATGTCCAGCACAGGGGTATCGGTGTCACAGGAACTGGCACGCTGCAGGGCAGGCTATCACAAAGAGGTGGGAGGAGAAGGAGGACAGGTGGCTGGCTGGTACAGGAGCTGTTTGGCCACACAGATGTTTGCTCTTTGCCAGGGTAACATTTGGTTAAAAACTTTTTTTTTTTTTTCCTGAGCTTTCCAACTGTACATGACACATCTTCACTAGAGTTAGAATGAGACAGCTACAAACACCAATCGAGAGCTTTTGTGCAAACTCTCCTCAAACTCTGTTTCCAAGTTTCTGATTTTATCTCATTTTAAGGGAAAATAAACAGAAGAATCTCATTGCTCAGGTAATTCCTACCACAACGAAATGTGCCACTAGAATACCAATCACTTCATGAGCAGCAAGTAGGTTCTCTCTTGTCGTAGTTTGGGATGGCTTTCACTCTCCCCCTTGGGAGGGAGGGTGGCCCAGCACGTGTGGCAGTGAAATGTGGGGGTGCAGACTCCACTCCCTGTAATTTTGCCCTGTATGTGGTGGTGTGCCTAGTGTTACCTAATAACACCGCAGATTTTGGCCTGAAGATCTGAAGACGAACCCAAAGCCAGATCATAGCCTCAGCTTGCACACAGGTACCCTTCGCCATTTTCCAAAATCGAAATAAGTGAGAAGGAGGTGGGAAGAACACAACGAACAATGCTGTATGCAGGATAATCTGGTTTGCAAGCAGCCAGACCTATCCATCACCTCAAAAGGTTTTGTCTGATAAAAGTAGGAAAGGTGAATGGACTAAAGGACTCTCCCACGTAGCCCAGTCCCTGTGCACGACTTGTGGGCTGCCCCAGGCTCCTGCTGCCCTGAAGCCAGCCTCGCCTCCCCTCCTGCAGCTTGCACAGCACCGCTGACAACACATCTGCACTGGAACTTCGCAGGCCTGATTTGCATTTCTATTTTCTCTTGCCAGTCAACGTCAGCTGCCAAGTGGGGCCTGTAAACCTAATTACACCCCTTTGCTAGATTGCCTCACTCTTCAAATATGCCATGAAGTAATATATATGATAGAAATTACTGGGAAAAGGGGGATGAAGGAGTGTGGAAAGGAAATTAATTTATATAAAATGCAATCATTTTCTGGAATAATTTGTAACAGACACTAGTACAGCCTCACTATATTTAATTTCTAAAAACATTACAAATGGATTATATTCATATATTGTGGGAGATCTTAGCTGTTGGGGAGTGCACAGGATAACAGTGTTTTTATTATGATATGGTCATTAATGGTGAGGTAGGGCAGAGTTTCTAACCGAGCTGAGTATGCCAGTGTATTAAGCACAACAAAAATGCACCATGGGATGTGTCCTTGCCCTACAGAGTTTTTAGACTAATGCCTCTCCTCGACAGTTTTACTCATGAGCAGTGAGTAGTCATCGCGTCATTGACAGCAGAGTACAAAATGGAGAGCAGGTACACGTATTTTTTGCACCATCAAGGCCAAAGGCAGAAGAAAATATTACTGTCTTCATTTCACTCAGAGTACTGAAATAAAGAACTTGTATTCGCTCCTTTCACAAAGATACTCAACTACATCCCAAGGCTCTGCCACGTGAGGGTCCCAGTGAGGCAGGTGCATTCCTAAGCACCTTGTTGAGATAAAGCATGCTGCCAAACGTTACACTGGAATTCTGTGCCAAAGTCAAGCCTTGACTCCTGAACCGTAAAATCACTCTGCCTTGCTAGAGAGCACAGCAAGGGCTGCAGAGAGCAGCTCAGCTAATAGACTTAGAAAAAATTGCAGGGGAGAGATCTTGTCTTTCTTTTGCTGGTTTTAGAACAATCATTTGACAGGCAGCTTGTCAAAATGTACCTTACAAAGATGACACACATACAACAGCATGCTCAAATCAGGGAGAGCTACCTTGCAAAATTCCCCGTGCAGCTGGAAGGTACATCTGTGCGCTCCTCTTCGCTTCCCACCACCCTCCCCTCCGCACATCCCGGCACGTTTGCTTTCTATAGCAGAGCCAGGGAGGTGGGAGGTAGCTGGGCTGTGGGTGAATGGGGCCGGGGCGAGCGGGGCGACGTACCGTTCAGCTGCTGGCACACAGCCAGGCGGCTTGGCTTCAGCACAAACTGGCACTGCAGCTCCTGGGGCAGCTGCTCCGTCAAGAAGGACCCCTGAAGCTGCCTGGGGCAGGCACAGTGCTTTGATCCATGGGGCATAGCGTCGCGGATGTGGCTCATTTTAATTCCAAAGGGATATTCATGTCCTGTTCAAAGAGAAATCATAATAATTTGTGTTGGATTGGCCGGAGACTTGCAAAATCTTAGTGACACAAGCAGACAATTGCTCTTCAAAACAAAGGATCGGCCTTGGAGGAAAAGCAGATTTTGCATGCTGGCCTGCAGCACTTTCTCTCTCAGTAATCTCAGAATTTATGCTTTTCTGCATATTTACATATGCATAAATCACACATGGGAAGATACAGAGTTACTGTGTTTCGTGCAGTTAAACAGATGTAAAAGCAAAATCAGACCTATTACAGCTGTATCACATAAAAGCCCATCAGAAAAAAATACAAATTGCTCTTTCTGAATTCAGTGTTCATCCTTTCTACTGCTTTATTTGTGACATGGAAAGTGTAGGTACTGTTTGCTCATATCATTCTGGCAAGAAATCAGATTTTGGGAGCAGTCATCTGTCAAATTTTTGCCAAGCATGCAAAGCTGAAAAATCCAGTGCAAAAGTGATCTTCCCTCCCTCTCCATATTAAGTGCAACAGCCATCAACTCAGTCAAACGAGACACAATTATGGTTCCTGTCTGAGGCTGAAACAGGAAGGAAACGTTAATCACAGGGCTAATGCAAATGAGCTACGCGTGGCATTAACCAGCATCTATGGGGACTACAAAGAGGCAATTCATTTCTGCAGAAGCTTTCAAAAATGCCACCAGAGAGGTATTTTCTGGACCTGTCTGAAGAGCTGGCAGTTGAAATTTATTAAATATGGGTGCAATGTTAGGAGGCTTTAGTTAACTGGCACTTAGACTTGAACATTGGTAGTGGAAAAGACATTATTTCAGATTAGGGGTAGCGTGAAGACAAAGCACAGTTGAAACTCTGCTTCTGATGTCTACCTATGATAAAAGCTGGTCTTATCTGATAAACCTTTGCATAAATACCAAGAACAGCATCAGTTTAATGTCAGATTCTTCTTTTCCAAAGATTGTAACCTGAACGTGCAGTGAGAGAATTAGTCAGTTAGAAAAGCCTTTCCCATTTCTGAATTCTCTGTTTCTATATTCAAAACGATGGCTGTGATTTTATCTGAAGAAGCTACACATAATAGTTGGAAAGACAAAGTCTGGTATGTTTTAAAGACAAAGCACTTTGCACTGTCTATAAGGTGCACAAGTTAGATATTTTATAAATATTAATGTTGTCTGACTCCAGCAAAGCATTTGTACCTAAGGCTGCTTTAAGAAGGAACGCTAAGATACACTAGAGTTAGATTTGCAGGAAGAAAACAGAAAATCCACAATTTTTTCTTGTTCTAATCATCTGTGAACTCATATAGCACAAGTAATGCTGGCCTTCTACAGGAAAAGGTTCTTACTAACAGGAAAGGATTTGTTCTCAGTGAATCGTGGGCCAAAATCAAATCACTCCATCCAATCACTTCTGAGCTTTGGGTTGATTCCTGGGGAGGAAATCTTTCGAAAAGCATTTTGGAAAGCAAATAAGCAGTAATTTGCTCCTAAGCAGAGGGAAGCTGTCAGCCAGCAAAAGAAATACAGAATTGGAAAGGACCTCTTGAATCATTTAACTTGAGTTGTGGAAGAACAGAACATTTCTCAGAACTCTGCTGAGTTTTGCTGAGGAGGGGAGTAAGCAATGCTATGGAACTGTAGGAAGAAATATGGTAAAGCTGGACTGGCTCCAGGAGAGGAGGTGACTCTGTAGAAAGACTGAGGCTTAGGCAGCAAAACTGGGGCAGAAATAAATGAACTTTTTCAACCTCTTAGTGACAGAAGCAGACAACCGCTCTTCAAAATAAAGGATCAGCATCTGACTAGCTCCCTGAATAGGCACACTTGCGTGACAGGGAAGTAAAGAGAAAAAAATGGGAAAAACAAAACAAATCAAAAGAGGAAACGGCATTTCAGTCTTCTCTGTATTTCTTGCTTCCTTCAGCACTAAAAACTGAGTGAATGTTGAAAAACAAAACCACGTCAAGAGCTTACCAATAAGAGGATAAGGAGCATCTTCTCTTCCTGAAATCACCCACAGCTTGTAGTCTTTTTCAGAGCCCTTTAAAAACAAAATTAAGAATAAGTTTGCAAGCCATTAAGAACAGGTTTGTGTGTGTATAAATATATATTTATTATATATAATTATTATTATTGTATTATTATACAATCTGCACCTTGCCAGTGGGGTCAAAGAAACCTCCTTTACTTTTGCAGTGCCCAAATTTGCCAGCAGCAAAGCTTCTGAATTGTGTCTGTCATGTGCAATATGGTTTGTGTGACTGGGATCCAGCTCTGAGCAGTGAGAGGGGCTGGATCCTGTTGTTTCTGAAGGAAAAGGGGAAGATTTGCCCCAGTTCTTTCACTGCTCCTGGAAGCAGAAGGATGGAGGTCACAGACTGCCGGGACTCAGGAGGCTTCTGAGGCCAGACCAAGACATTGGCCATGCCAGCCCCTCATGCCACATGGCTGAGTCGGTCCCCAGCCCGCACACTTCCCCACTCCCAGGAGCCTGGAAATGAGGGAGCCCCCAGCACGGAGGGGATCTCCAGCCCTGGGTGCTGCTCCTGTCCCCAGCGACTCTGTGGCCCACTTCTCCCTGCCAGTGCTGAGCAGCACCCAGCCCTGAGGAGAGTTAGGTCTGATCCCTGGGATTACGGATAAACAGCATGAAGCGGAGACCTGCTGCAGAGCGACTGGCAGACAGCGCACAGTTCATGTGAGCTAAGGTGACCCTCCAGCTCTGTCCTGAGTACCAGGGTAACTGCATCCTCCGGGACGTCCTCTGGCACACAGGCAGCCCCAGTCTCACACCTGAGACCTCTGCTCCTCCATCTCCCCAGCTCCTCCACATCCCCTGCAAGCTGGAGGAGCTCAGGCTCGCCAGCCGACAGCATCCATGCCCTGCGCTGGAGAGCAGGACAGGAGCACCTTTGCCTGAGACCTGAGCCTGCACTGATGTTGCCAAGGTGAGGATGGCACCCAAGGAGCTCCTGGCACTTGAGGTTGCCCCAAAATCTCCTCACAGGGCTGCCGTCGGCCCTTTTCTGCAGCCATTTTGAGCAGAGGGCTTGGGAGTGCTGGATGGTGCTTTAGGACTGCTGAGCCCTCTTTTAAAATTTACAGTGGAGAGGATAAATTTACATCAAAGGAGACAATTTCCAGGGTACTGGAGAATGTGAACATCTTTGGGAAAAGCTGCGTAAAACCACTGATTTGAAAGAAAATTCTAAGTATTGCCTTTAGCATAAATATACAAGTCAACGTTGCAGCTTAACTGAAGAACAATACATTATTTCAGATATAACGGTGAGACAATAGAGATAAAAAGAATGACATTTAATATAAACCACTCTCAGGACAAAAGGTAATAGCAAGTGGATAAATACACTGTAGTGATCTATTATACCTTAAATCCCTTTTCAGGGACAATGCTAAATCAGGATAATTAAAGTCTCAAAGTTTTCTGGCTACAAAAGGTGATTAATATCACATGGCAGTATTTATTTAGCTCTAAAATGAAATCCTACCTCCTTTTAAATAGAATTGCCTACTACCCTGCATTATCTGGACATTCACCCAGCATCCTCAGAGCTCTTGAGACTCTGCCTACTTGCTGCACGCAGCCGGTGCAATGCTGATACACCCAATAAAGCCTTCACAGTTTGCTCTCTGACTGACAGAGCTTTCTGGCCCACATTAGCACTGCTGTTAAGTTAGCTAGCAGGGGGCAGAAGGAAAATAAATAGACTTTGGAGACATCTCTGATGCCTCAGGGCAAGCAGCCAGGAGCAAATAAATACAGCTGAGGAGCACAAGAAAGGGTATTTACTTTTCCTTTTAAATATATATATGAAAGGGTTTGTTGCTGTGAAGGGGAAGCAGGGGAAGGGGAAGAGCTAGCAGGCACAGTTTCAGGAGGTAGACTGCTCATTTCTCAATTGCAAACGTTGTCCTTTATGGGCTTTATGAGGCCATTTGTCAGTATAAATGTGACTGTCCCAGAAAAATCAGCAAGTGTACTTACGGAGCTGGGAAACCCGAGGCCTTTCTTTCTGCCCCACTGGGTAATTTGGAACAGATGATCAATGCCATTTTGCACGAACTAGTTGTCATTTTACCAGAGAAACCACTGAGGGAAAAACCCTGATGTGTTAAACCAGAGTGAACTCAGCCAAAGTAATAGCCCCATTAATCACACAACATGTGAAATGTAGTTTTTATAATTGCCATTGAAAAGTCATAGAGCTCCTTTCAAGTGGTTCTCTCTGGACATAAATAAAAAACCTCAAGACAGCACATAAAGAAAAGCTTCCTCGCAGTCAGAATAACCCTTCAAGGGGGTTGGATGTTTGACTGATACACAGGCTATAGCTTAATTTATTTATCTTGTTTGATTTTATTGCTAATCTTATGACACGCCTCTAATGAAAAAGGCTTTATGCTACAAAGATGCAGCAAAAAAATGTGGTATATTACTTGGGCAAATAATTCCGCAGGCAAGATTTTACATCTTTCAGATGGTTTTCATTCTTTTTTCACTCGAAATTAAAATGTAATGAGAAGGAAAGGGTTGATTGTGATACATACAAAAGAACACAAAGCTGAAACCTAACCAGCTACTCCTCCTGCTCATCTCAAACAAAATATTGTCTTAAAATACTACCATTTTCCTGGTTATTCTGTAACGAAATGAAGAAGTGCAAATGACACCCATAAAATGGGTAAAAATGAAGCACATCATAACAAGGACTTGCAGTTGTAATATAGCATAGTCTCTTGATTTTTTTGTGCAGACTAGGGGAGACAATCTGCAATTAAAACCCTAATTGTAACTCACATCTTATCCTGTTCACCTTGCAGTCCCTTCATCAACTCCAGAGCCTTTAATTGGACAGATCGCTGGATCCTGAGCTCACGCCAGAGCCCCAGCCCTGGTGTAAATGGGATGTGTGAGCCTTAACAAGATGGCTAGACAGAAATTGCTGTGCCTGGGAAATACCAAGCGAGCAGAAGAGACCCCTGGATGCATTAAAAGCCTGTATAAATTAGGGATAATGAATGCTAGGGAAGGTAAATTCTGAGGTTAATCCAATTTTTGCTGAGGGTCTCCAGAAGCCCCAGGGAAGCACAAGAATGGCATTTTGGTCATATGTGACTCTTCACACTCTGGGCTGTGGTAAGGAAATACTTGTCAGATTCCATGCAATAAGATCAACATACACATCAAGAATAAGACTTTTAAAAAATCTTGTTACGCAAACAGCAGACTGACAAGCCAGTTAACAAGCTGTCATCCAGGAGCTTCTGTGACCATGGTGTTGGCTGGACCCACATTGTGAAATAATGAGAGAGAAAGTGAATAAGGGAGCCAGAATTCTTGTCCCTGGCACTGACTTATTACTACATCTGAGGCACTACTGTGTCTGGCTTAGAGCAAAGGGAGACAGTTGAGGCAGTACTTAGAATCATAGAATCATAGAATGGTTAGGGTTGGAAGGGACCTTTAAAGGTCATCTAGTCCAACCTCCCTGCAAGAAACAGGGATGTCTCCAACCAGATCAGGCTGCTCAGAGCCCCAGCCAATCTGGCCTTGAATGTTTCCAGGGACGGGGCATCTTCCTCCTCTCTGGGCAACCTGTTTCAGTGCCTCACCACCCTCACAGTAAAGAGTTTCTTCCTCATATCTAGTCTGAATCTACCTCCCTCTTTTAAAACCATTACCCGCTGTCCTATTGCAACAGGCTCTGCTAAAGAGTTTCTCCCCATCTTTCCTGTAGGCCCCCTTTAGGTACTGGAAGACTGCTATAAGGTCTCCCCAGAGCCCTCTCTTCTCGAGGCTGAACAGCCCCGACTCTCTCAGCCTGTCCTCATAGGAGAGGTGCTCCACCCCTCTGATCATCTTTGTGGCCCTCCTCTAAACTTGCTCCAACAAGTCCATGTCCTTCTGATGTTGGGGGCTCCAGAGCTGGATGCAGTACTCCAGGTGGGGTCTCACCAGAGCAGAGTAGAGGGGCAGAATCACCTCCCTCAACCTGCTGGCCACGCTTCTTTTGATGCAGCCCAGGATGCGGTTGGCTTTCTGGGCTGCAAGTGCACATTGCCAGCTCGTGTTGAGCTTCTCATCCACCATCACTCCCAAGTCCTTCTCCTCAGGGCTGCTCTGAATCCATTTTCCGCCCAGCCTGTATTTGTGCCTGGGACTGCCCCAACCCGTATGCAGGACCTTTTGCTTGGCCTTGTTGAACTTCATACTTAATTTACTAGGAATCGCTGCATCTACTTGGTGCGATACCCTGCATTATCGTAAATCTTGTAAAAGTCTTTCCAAAACAGTTTCAGGACACTGCTTAAATTAGGTGCATTCAGATTCTGTGCACTCACTCAGTTACATTCATATCTCACATAACACTAACGGTCCATGGATATTTAGAGTGTCTGATTTGGACACTTGAGAGCAGTACTTGGTCTTGTAATCTGGGGACACAGCTGATCACACATGTTTGCACATTTTGAAACCAACTAACAAGCAAGTCAGTAGGTTTCATGTTCACGCTAAAGTATGCAAAGGGAGCTGTATCAAGCTCTCGCTTCTTGTGTCAAGATACCTCCTCTTAGGCATCAGTAGAATAGATTTAAAAGCAACTTTAAACATGGGGGGATGAGAGATTTATTCAAAACTTCTAAGTCACTTGATTATCTCTGGAGGTCTATATATTAATGAGGCACTTCTGCTTCATTTCAACAACACTGAATTGCTATGATAAAGGATTTAATTAATGCTCATATCCTAAAACTTGGAAAAAGTGCAAGAGAAGATTTGATTATTAAAAGTGACTACAAAAAGACTCATTAAAACTGGCGCAAGAACTTACATTAATTCCCAGCTGCTGCAGGGCCATCAGAATTACATCATTTGCTGTATCAACATTGGTTACACTTAGGGTTTTTGACTGTGAATAGAAAAAAAGGAGAGGGGAAAGTGGCATTAAAAATTTGGATTTGCAAAAAGTATCTGAAGCGCAACAGCTCTGGATAATCCATTGCTGGAAAAATTGAGAGTACCCTCCTAAAACTTTGCTTGATAAATAAGTTATACTACAAAGGCAAAGATCCAGCTATTTGAGACCAAGGTTTGATTCCTCTGCTTTGTCACATACTTCCTATATTTGCTCCCCACTTCCCCAACAGCTCCATCAGATAGGAGAGTGCCATGATTATTGGGACAACACCTCCATATTAAAATATGCAAGAAGACACAGTCACTAACTACACTTTAGGAAAGGGAAATGAAATGGTTTGATTAATTTAAAAGTATGCAAGTTTCCTTTGAAAAATGAAACATTTCAGTGAGGTTTTTCAGTGAAATAACAGGTTCTCATATCGACTGTTAATTTCTGTCTTTTTCTATTGAAGATCTCCCTGGTAAGAACATACAGTATACAGGCTGCTCATCTCTATATCCTTTGCCATATTCTGCATAGACTTCTCAAAGCTAGATTTGGCTTAGTACCAGAAGCATTTCCTCTTGGTAATCTTTTATCCAGTTAAACTGCTACTCTCAAGCATCCTCCAGAATGTGCTGATCAGCAGCATGGAAAAGCATAGATCAGCAGAAATATCACTTTCTAAACAGCTACAGCGACCAGCATGAAGTGCTGAGCTTCATGTCGGAGGAAGTGCTGCTTTCCACATGACAGTCTTTCCTCAGTGAGACTTCAGCACCTGCTGCCTGGCACCAGTATCACTCCCGCACAGCTGGGCAATGCTCTGTACCTCGGCACCGTGGGCTGCTCTCATGCAGGGCAGTGCATTTCAAACACACCAGGATTAATGCCTCCATCCTCAGCCCCGTCGGGATGTGGCAGCACCGCTGCCATCACCTTACAGAGGCAAAATCAAGTGGGGAGAGCACGTCCAGAGTGGTTTTTGCTTGCACCATCACACCCACTTTGGCCTCACTTCCAAGCCGACAGGCAGCTCCCACATATCAGGCACAAGTTCCTAAGCTATCTTTAAAGGGATGCTAGTTTGGCTCCGCTAACAAGACTACACAGTTTTTGGATTGCAGCTGGTTCACGGCCAGCCTAAAGCCCTGGCAGAACAAATGCATGCCCGCTGCAACTGCCCAGGCGTATCCAATGGCCCAAAGAAGGGAAGGTGGCAGAGCCAGGATGTAAATGTTCACTGCCAGTCCAAAGACACTTTGCTATATCCTTCTACCCTGTGTAGAATATCAAATTATACTGGCCATAGGATGTTCAGGAAACAAATCCCTGACATTTTGCATTTAGAAAAGATCTGAGCTGTACATTTGTGTAAGTCTTTGACGATAACAAGCTGCCATGGCAAACAAAGGAAAGTAGTGAGAATACTGTATATCTTGCTTCAGGGCATATCTGAATGCTCATACCATAAAAAATTTAACATTTGCCTGAAGCAATGACATCTGGCTCTCAGGAGTAGGTCAGCACATTTGCATAAGTTTTGCTCTTGGCTAGAATATAATAAAATGGTTTGTGTTTTGTGTTCATCCTTCCCTACCCTCCAAAAATGAAATAATTCTTGGGCATCTCCAGCTGCTCTAGCACAGGGATCACAGTGCCATAAGAACTATTTGCATCACAAAGTTTCCATCTGCTCCTCCACTGTTTTATTACTGTTAATAGCTAGACCACAGTGTGTCATTTCTAGGACTGTTATAGGAAACTATATTTGGCACATGAGCTAATTATAGCTAAAGAGAAAAGAGATTTTAAAAAAAAACTGGTATAAGAGTGCAACACCTGACTGCATGTATGATTTATAAACATTTACACCTGAGAACACCTTGATCTGCAGTCCTGCATTTGAACTATCATGGTTATTGTTATTGTTTATTAACATTTGTCTCAGCAATCTGGCAATTCTAACTAACATAATTTACCTTAATAATGATTTTCTGAAAAAAGGCAATCTCCTTTATGCTTATGTCTATGCAAATACAGAATTCTAAGAGGAGATTCACTGTTGGGCAAAGACCTCCAATGAAGTCTAACTTCTGTAAAAATTCATCGTGTCCTTGCAAATGCTCTTTAGGCTTCTGAGCATGAAAAATAGATTTTAAAAGCACAGTTAGAAAGAAAGGACAAATGTATGAGAAGCAGAGGAAGAATGAATGGATTATTACTGAATGCTAGGGTATTCCCAGGGTACTAGCTACATACAATAATTTAGTTTAAATGGGTTAAAAATTACTTAGTTAAAAATGTGCAAATCACCCTGTGGATGACCCTTCTTTGCCAATTTACCTTGTGCCTATAAATTCACCAACATCAGTTAGTTGATGAAAAACATGCTTAAGGCAACTTCAGGGTGCTCATATACACAGCTTTACTGACTTACCATCATTATAAACAACAAAACACATTGCAACTTTGCAGACTTGAATGAAGGCAGCTGTGGGTTTAGATCAGTTCTACAAGCAAAAAAAAGGGTACATTGTACTGGTATTTCCAAAGACGCATATGCATAAGTTCCGCTGGAGGTGTTTCTTGGGACCTCACACTGTACAGTCTTTAGTTTGTGTGCCAGAACTAGTATTTCTTACCAAGCACACAATCTTTAAAAAGGAAGTAATGTATTAAATACAGGAAACAAACATTTTAGGGCTGCATATGCTGAGTCTTTTAAAGGGGGCTGGATTCTTAAAGGAGGCTGCAATCCAAAGGAACCCTCCCAATATCCAAAGGTGATGAGTACTCATAGGTGATGTGGATTTAGACCCTCATTTAGCTCAAGAGCACTTACATATGCACAAGTTCCCACGTCCTTTGCAATTATCTTCAGAGGAATGCTTTTAGGATAGTCTTTTTCCTTCTCTTCTCTTATTCGACTGGCAAAACAAGTACAAGAGAAGTAAATTTTTAATATTGTAAAGATAAATAGCAAGATGGAGATTCAAATAGCAATCAAGCAGTAACTGGATAAGAAGCAGATTGTTTGCAGATGTACTGCAGTAGAAAGATCTCTGAGGACAAGAAAGCATCCAGCAGTATCTGGAAGGGATGCTGACAGTGGCCCACAGTAAGGCTCTGTTGTACTAAAGTTCATTGTAGAAATCACTCTTAGCAGCAGAGAAATTTGATTTTAAAAATCAAGCTAAAACTACCCATCACTGTGATGCCTCAGTCTGCACTACAGGCTGCTACTGGAATCAGTTACATTCCATTGTATGGAACAGTTCAAAGGACTGAACAGAAGAGTGAATTAGAAATCATCCCCAGCAAGGATGATTTAAACAACCCTAGGAACTTGGAAGAATCAGATAAAGACACAAACCTCAACCAGCAGACCTAGGTGACCAGAAAACAAAACCACCACAGTGTTTTCTGTCCAAACACTGACTGAAATAAGAGCTCTATTTACACAAACCCTCCCACCAAACCCTGAGGCTTGGGGTCCATTTTGTAAGACCAAAATACAGCCAGCCATGAGCAGCAGCTAGGTTAGAGCAGAGGTTCCTGAGCTGGGCTTGCTTAGATGCCATCACCATGGAAAGAGCCCCAAGCTCAACTACTGCAATGGTGGCAGAGGCTCCTACAACTGGATAGGGAAGGGACCATGTATGACAGGAATTGCTCCAGTTTTATCCTGAGCCATGTTCAGGCACAGGGAGAGAGTTTCCCTCCTTGCTTAGTGATCATCGCACAAACAGCATAAATCATCTCCTGCAGGGAGAAGACATGAGATGTTTTTTTTTTTTCTTAATATAACTTTGAAAGAGCTTATGCTATCATGATGGCATAGGTACCACAGCTTGGGAACCACTGGTCTAGATGACTGGGACTCTTTTCAGTGTCTTCAAAGACTGCATAATAAAGTACCTTTGCAAAAAAGATAGCCATGTTTCCTTTTGTTCTGCCGACCTGCAAGAATTATAGAAAAACAGGGACAAATCAGACATAATTCTAATACGAAAATAGCCCTTATACAAACCACAGTGGAAAGGGCTGCTTCTTGGTGGCCATTTAGATAAATACCTACAAAAACTAAAAGGTTTTTCCAGATTTGAACGAAAAATCTGTTTCCTTGCAAAATCAACTGAAAAGCCTGCCATGGAGACCAAAAGCCCCAGTTACCAGGTTTCACCGCAGCTGTTAAAGCTTTACCAGTGAATTCAGAAGGAAATGGGTTCAGTTCTTAATCTAATGTCCAAATAGAAGAGGAGGGCACTTTAAAATAAGAGCTTAATTCAGAAGTTTAAAGGTATTTCCTCAGGTATATAGGGTTCTTTCCACTTCCACTATTCTAATTCTCTTCTTATTTATTACTTGGTTTATCACCACATTATAAAGTACACATAAGCCACAATGAAAAAAGGTCCTATTGTACTTAGTAGGATTTAACTTTGGTCATTGTAAGGCTTATCTCATTTACACACTTTCAAGGATACAAAACCGTCCAGTTAAATGTAGCTAATAATAGGATAGTGCAAGGAATCTAACCTAATTTTGCTTCAACTTTCCTGATTTAAATCCTGTCCCAGATGGAGTAACCGCTATTCCCACTGCTGCTTCTGCAAATCAAGTTCTTCAGATTTTCAGAGCAGGCATTTAGGGAACTACGAATCTACTGAATGATGCTGTGAGGGGAATTAAAAAGATTAAAGATTAAAAATGTGACTCTGCTTTGGCTACTTCAATTCTGTCAGATATGCATCTACGGACTCACGCATGGCATTTTAGATTTTCCAGTGTACCTCCAGATACAAAATAATTTCACTTCTACAAAATCTCTGACTCTGTTTTGATTGAAGCTATTGCTTTCCTATCCAACTACTTCCTGATAGCGATAAAAGATCATGTACTGTCTCCAGATCAGAGCTCATGTTTATTGGCAAGAGTTCAATTGAAAATCGATAGAAAATTTCAGCTTTGTTTCAGGACTATTAAGTGAAAAAAACATAAACAGTTCAATCAGGTCAACAGAGAGCAGTTTGTGCACAGCATTCTCTTTGGTTACAGACAATGTGACATACAAATTAAGCTGCATGCGTCAGCTTTTGCTCTCTGTTGGTAAAGAGGAAAATGCATTTTCCAAGGCCCAGCCAAATTACTGTGGCTAAGCAGCCGGGATTTCAGGGGGACAGTGCCCTCTCTTATCCAAAGTGATGACAGAGCCCTCCTGCTGAGACTAAAATTAGCCTAATCACTGAAATTATCTCTACAGTGCTTATGTGTCCTACAGTCAATGCTGCAAAGACAGAGCAAAAATCTTTATCTCTATTAAAATTCAGAGACTCTGCTTCAAGAGGAATTTTGACTTTTTTTTTCTGGCACAATTAAACTAAAAAGAGAAACAGGACAAGGTCAGTATTTCACTGTATGTTTCTTGCTACTTCCAATAGAAGCTGTTCTGTTTAAAAGTGTCCTACAAGGGTCTCTTTGATCCTTTCATTAGCTTGACTCTTTACTGTGTGTAGTTTATTTTATTAATTAGCCAAGGTGTTTGTCAAACTATTAAAAAAAAAGGAAGATAATTTCCACTGATCAGGTTTGCAGCACAGAGAGTGCTTTGCCAAATCACATATTTTCTCAAATTTTTAAGTGATAAGCAAGTTTCACGGCAATATTTGCAAACAGACAGAAAATGAGGCATGGAGGGTGACTTCCTCACAGCAGCAGAGGGAATGGGTTTCAGAATCAGTAAGTTCCTACTTCCCACATTCACTGATGCTGAATGAATCCATGGTAGTCTTGTCACCCATCAACCTAAAAGCATTTCAGCAACTTAGTAAATAAAACATATCTCAATTCTTACCTGAAATTTGCCACACAGTTTGTGGTGGGCCAGCCCAAAACAAAGGACCTTTCTGGGTCTGTGCTGCCTTCACAGACTTCTTCTGTACAAAATGCTGTCCACATCTCACAGAGACGTGCTTGGCACTTTAGTTTGAAATGAGAGTGCGACCTGCTGGCAGAAATTCATAGGTATGTCACACACATGAAAACATAGCAAGGCAGGTAAAAGAACTCAGAGGTTCTTCTTCCTTCAGGCACATGTGAAACTTGCATTGGAGCTGATGGAAGAAGCGCTTCTGCTTTAGTTATAGAAAACAATGTTTTATTTGGCTTGCATATAAAAATATGTCAATTTCTCATCTAAATGGGCTCAACAGATATCCTGTATGTGGGATAAATCGGTTGCTTGTGGCATCCCTGGGAATCTCCCTTCTTGGGGGAAAACTTCTGCCCATGTCTAGAGCTCCAAATCTCACCATGAGGCAAAGATTGCCATTTCTGTTGGACTCTCCTTTCAGTGACTTTAATGCCATTGAGGAGTTTACAGTATAGTTGGATTGCTTATTTTATCCTACTAAACATTAGAGTACAGTAAGGGTCAAATTTACAGACTTTAACTTTTTTTTTTATTTCAACTCCTTTCTTCCACTTAATTTCTCACAGTAAATCTCCTTCCTTTGTAGGATCGATGGGCACTGATGCTATGTGAGAAACAAGTAAAATCTCACAAAGTCAGTCCAGTTCTGTAGCAATGCAACAGCCCCTTGCTTCAAGACAGGTTTGCACTCGAGGTGTTGCAGACTGAATTACCTGAGCTATGGCTCTCCTGGGCCAGCAGGGAAAGGCTGGAGGAAAAGTGGCCCCCTCCCTGAAAATGGGAAAACGGTTTGCCCTTCTAATCAAAGGACTGCAAGCAAGAGCACATCAGCTCATCACTGTTGGAAATGCAGGTGGGGACAGTGCCAGGCACCCTGGCGATTAGTGCTCTATAAATAAATACGCCAGGTAAGCAGTTTCTTAGAGCTCTGATACACATGGACTACCTTTGCTGAGATTAGTCTGTTTACAAGGTATTTGATTTAGGACACTCTGAACTAATGCGGTCTGAAACGTGAAAGTACTTGAACCTTGCGGCTTTAAAGAGGACATAGATGAACCTGCAATACCCTGACTTGTCTGAGGTTTCCTGCTGACTTTGTGCTAACAGGTGTAGTGGGGTAGAACAACACTAATAACCCAGCAGCATTCACAGTGGTGGGCAATAAAGGACCATCAGTGCATATCCCACCTGGCAAAAAGGTTCACTTAACTAGATTGCCATAAAATACTGTAAAATATAATCTCAAGTTCATGTATTTTTTAAACTATACCATGGTATTTCCTAGTACATTTCACCTCTCTATTGCATTTTGTTGCCCCATCAAATAGAAACCTAAAGTACAAGAGAATATTTCAATATGCTCGTCAACGAATCAGTTTGTGATGCAACAAGTAAGATCTGTCAAGAATACAGAAATAACTGTAACTGACCATAGAATGAACTGTGAAAATGTAGATTTACAAAAAAAATACAGCTGTGAATTCTAATATAGATGTTAATAAATGGATGCCTGGTCTGACTCCACTGAATCAATCTGTTGACCCTCCCTTTCTCCTCAATTTCTTTTTCCCATTCCCCAGTACAGTGAACTCTCTAGATGCTATTTCACTTTTTTAACATTTACAGTTCATAAAGCCAGACCCCTACAGTGCCAGTAGCGGGTGTCAGCAGGGTGTTGGCAGAAGCACAAAGATGTTCTCCAATCATGCCTGATGTATATTCTTACCCCATTTGCCATGCCTAGGCACAGCTCTCAGCTATTATCAGTATTCAAGTGGCCTGGTTTCCAGAGGCGCTGAAACAGTAGCTTCCATTAACATCTAAAGGGCCTGAAGTATAATTTTATCTCTATCTGCCATGTCCTGTATGCAACCCATGGGTTCTCAGCGTTTGTGAAATGGGGGTCTTCTTCTGAAGTGCCAAAGCATTACCTCCAGAAACAAATCCATCATTGCTGACTAAGGAAGCAGCATGACTGAACATGTGAAAAATTGAAAGAGTAACAATCTAACAAATATTTTATTAATATTTTAAGGAAGTAAGCCCTCTTACAAGTGTTACACTAAATATCAGGCAGATCCAGAATCCACTTAAATCAACAGAAAAATCATGAACATCAACAGTGTAAATACTGATGCACCCCAAATTCTATCACCTCTGCAGAGTAAACTCAGTTCCTTTTGCTTTCTGTAAGTGGCAACTGGACACCTTGCAGCCGTTAACAGATGGAAGATTAACTTCTCACTAGATTTGCTAATCTCCTTAATAGGACCCTCTGACAAAAGCATTAATGGATCTACTATGAGATTGCTACCGTAATTCTATGTATGTGTTCAACCATCAATTTCTACATCCAGTCATGTTGGGAAAATAACCTTAAAATGTCTGTGTAAACATGCATGTATGTATTGCAAAGGAGAAAGAGGAAGCCATTTCTCTGTGCCTCCCACACAAAAAGCTAGGTAAGAAACCTCGATCATTGATCTGACAGATCCTTGAAATATTTACCAAATTAAAACACATGCTCTCTGTAAGAAATCTAATCAATATACAGAAAACAGTATAAAATTTTACATACTTAATATTGGCTTAGTGAGAAAAACTGTCTCAATCAATTTATGGCTTACTCCTCACATGGAGGCAGTAAAAGGTGGGGCAGCAGAGAGAGAAGCACAGCATGACAGTATTATTCTTATTTTTTATAAGCTGGGCTAATGCATGATCTGAAAAGGTGACAGACTACATTTCAAAAATTATTAGAAAGTAGCAGAAAATTAACGTACAGGCACCTCTCCAAAGTCATACACAGACCAGCTGTAGACAGGACTCACCCTCCACAAATTTCCATGGAATCAATGCTAATTCACTGCCTTTAAGCAGGAGCGCAGTGCTGTACAGGAGTTTACTCAGCAAGCTCAGAGGACACAGGATACTTGTTGCTCTCTTTAAGAAAAACTTCTACCCATTTGCTGATCATATGAAGTCTAATTATACGTGAGCTCCCTTTGTACAGTGACCGGCTACCTGCAGCTGAGCTGACACAAATACAGCACTGGGCTGTACCTAAGATACCTTAGGTGTTCATATGTCCCAAGGTGAAAAACTACTTAACATGAAAGAGCACTACAAATTTTTAGCACCTTCACAAGGAATAATTCTGAAGTTGACTCTGATTCAACTGTATCACTAATTCCATCCTGGTGACCTGCTGTCTTGACCCTGCATCAGCTATTAAAAAGTCAGTAACAATCAATAGTCACAGCTGCATAGCAATCTGGTTTTCCCCCTAAGAATCAGGAATGGTATTTTGGTGTGAGATATCTTTAAAATTGCTGATTTTTACGAGTATTCATTAGTGACAGCTCTGATGCTTTAATTGCTGGCAGGGCAGCTTTAGAGAGAACATCCCAATTAGTTCTTTAAAATACATGAAGTAATTTCACTCAAAATATTATTTTTACCATTTCTAGCAAAGACTTGATCCCCTTCCCCCTTTTTCACATGCAGAAGCACAATTTGTTCTGTTCCACCTTCTTCAAACATCACAGATGCTTCACCACACTAAATCAAATGCTTAAGAGCATGGGGACCAGATTTTGGAGTGGTTACACAGAGCAGTGCTTTACCAAGCAAATAGTTCCACTGGGACCCAGCCAAATCTGCAGCAACACGCAGCAGCTCAGCCTGGGGTTGTAATTTTGCTTCTGCTCAGCATGCTGACCAGGGAGGGAGGGATTCATCCCACCTGACTTTTGTCTTCTACAATTTAGGAGCTTATACCTAAGCTAGTAAGGCTATGCCCACTGAATAGCCAGAGGACTGAGTGAGAGAACCCCGAGAGCGTGATTCCTCCCACCCACCTTCAGCATTCTTTCAGGGTCAGATGAGTTTGCTGCAGGAAGGTGCTAGTTTTCTCTCAGTGACTATAAGTCATGGGAGAAACTCTTTAGCAGGGCCTATTGTGATACGACAAGGGGTAATGGTTTTAAAATACAAGGAAGGAGATTCAGACTTGATATAAGGAAAAACATTTTTAAAATGAGGGTGGTGAAACACTGGAACAGGTTGCCCAGAGAGGAGGTAGATGGCCCATCCCTGGAAACATTCAAGGCCGTGTTGGATGAGGCTCTGAGCAACCTGATCTCATTGGAGACGTCCCTGTTTCTTGCAGGGGGGTTGGACTAGATAGCCTTTAAAGGTCCCTTCCAACCCAAACTATTCTGTGATTCTATCATTCTAAAAGAAGCCAAGAAGCCTAGGTAAGTTGTAAATGTTTAACATTTGAAAGCTTAAATTAAGTGACACAAACACACATAAATACAGTAACACTGCTATTACTGCTACTGCTGGTAAAATAGCAAGATTTCCCCTAAATATCCTTATGTTCACCACCCACCCGTAGTGGAACATGTTTTGGGTAAAATATCCTCTGTGTTGTCACACTACATCAAGTGAAGGAGTTCAGCTGGGGGGGTTACATTTACGATGTGTGATTCAAACGGACACAGCTCAGATTTCTACAGAAAACACAGATTTATTCTGGCTTTTCCCAGCAGTCTCTGAAACAATTGCTTAAGTGAAAAGACACACTGCAAAAGTCCAGGATTCACATCAAGATTACCCACCCTGTAAAACCACAAACACAGTGCCTAACAGAGAATGAAGCTGCATCACAATTTTTTATTCTTATTTCTCCATAACCCATAACAACAAGTGAAAGCACCCTCTAAAATTGCCTTAAACCACAAATGCTGCACAAAGCTGGCATCCTAGACACAGCTTGTATATCTGATTTAATTGTGAATGGTAGAGTGAATAATCAGACCTCAGCAGCAAGCCTGATTACACATGAATGCTACCCAGACTGCCCAGCATCACTTCCTTTCTCCTTCCCCTTCCCCACACTCCTCCTGGCACAGCACAACCCACAGAGATGGACACTGTGATGCCGCCTGCAATCTCTATTTTTATACTGGTGCTCATTGCTGGTGTGTTATCAAAGCAGCTTCAAAGTAAGTGTTAATATCTGTAGACCCTCTGTGACATAGCCACCCATGTTACACACATCCCAAAGCACTGAAGATGACCTGTCTAAAACACAACAGTCAGTTGAAAGCACCACAACAGACACAGTCGAGCACCAATGAGTCTTTTCCATGACACTGCACTCCTAAAGTGTGGAAGGCGGTACAATGCAAGCAATATATTCAAGAACATCTGATACTTCTTTAAAATGTTGCGTCCTAGAATTTATCTATGCCCATGGGGTTTTCCAAAGTGCTCAAAGAGATCAGGCATCCAACATTCATTGACCAAACAAAAACATTCCTTATGATTTAGGGAAGACTTGCTACTAAAAAAGCATTATGGAAATCCATGTTACGGTCTGCTGAGAAAAAGGGCTGCTCTAGGAGCAGTGCCTGAGGTCCCATACTCACTTCGACTTGGCAACAACCAGAAGGTCTGTGAAGAGGAAAAGGTGTCGCTCCTGGGTTTGCAGACCTGTCTTCAGCTGCACGTGGCCGTCCAGGATGAACGTTCGGTTGTGGCACATGAAAGACTGCACAAGGGGACATGCCTCCGGACTGATGGGGGAGAAGCAGCCTTCCCTACAAAAGGAAATAAAGGGAATAAAGGAAAGCAAATCAGCCAATTGCCCATAAGTGAGAACCTAACAGCGATTTCCCACACCTGCTGCCAAAAGGCAATTCATTTGACCACATTTCGGTGAAAGGTGAGAGGGAAAATGAAGATAATTCACAGTCCAATTCTGACACAACATTTGTTAGGGACTGTCCTCGCTGAGTCTTATACAGCCGAAGCACATGGATAGCATTTAGCAAAGGACAATAATTTAAATATGGCACTCTCCATTTTGTCTATTTGTATTTGTATCCCTCTGTATTGAAGGACTGGTGAAAATACTGCACCTTCTGTAGGTACTCCATAAAGAGAGAGGAGATGTATGCATGACGAAGAGATAACTGCACACCTGCCTTGGTGAGAAGAGGACTCATATTTGGGATTAAGAGCTATTTACAGAAATTATTCAGAACCAAAGATAAACATAAGCAGTTTTGCTAGAGTCAGACCATGCACTAGATGCAACATGAGAAGAGGATGCTCAGCCTCTCCCAGCACATGACCCACAAGCATTCAGGTAAGCTCCTGTTGCAGGGTTTGGTGGTGTGACAGGAGCACAGCTTTACTGCTCTGTGGCTGTGCTGCGTAGGGGCTGCTGGATAATCCAAACCCAGGTCTATGTGGGGCAGATCAGATTCCCTCCTGGAATCATAAAATCACAGAATGGTTACGGTAGGAAAGGACCTTTCAAGGTCATCTAGTCCAACCCCCCTGCAAGGAGCAGGGACTTCTCCAATGAGATCAGGTTGCTCAGAGCCTCATCCAACCTGGCCGTGAATGTTTCCAGGGATGGGGCATCTACCTCCTCTCTGGGCAACCTGTTCCAGTGTTCCACCATCCTCATTGTAAAAAATTTTTTCCTAATATCAAGTCTGAATCTACCTCCCTCTATTTTAAAACCATTACCCCTCGTCCTGTCACAACAGGCCTTGCTAAAAGACACTGCTCTTTTCTAAGGAGGTATTGAGTAGGCTGCAGTTCAAGGTTACTGATGGTGGAGATGTGATTCCCTAAACCCCTCCTGATCTAAGTGTCCTGCATGGCATAAAGTAGTTGAATAGTTATTGAAGCAGAAATGAGAGCTTCTCTAGCACAATGGTCAGCTCACTCACCCAAACAGGATATCCCTAGTTTCTGAGCCTTGCCCTAACAAATGTCTATTTATATGGAGCCAAACTGAATGAATATGAAGGTCTGAGGGGAGGACACTCCTTCTTTAGGGCTCTCTAGAAGCTAGTTGCAGGTCAGGCTCTCCCTTGGAAAGTGAAGGACATGGCTTCAAATTCTCCCAGAGAGGTGAGAAAACTCAACCTAGGTCTCCTACACCCTGGTGGACCTTAAATAATGAATTTCTGGGTTAGAACCAGGAGCCATCAGCATCTTTACTCATTGTTTTTAAATGTAACTTTTCAATTATTTTCTTTCCCTAGAGGTGCCTCCAAATGAGCCACTTCCCTTGGTTGAACTACTCAGTTCAATTTTTATTCAAATGTATTTACTTTTTTTTTCTTGCTAAAAAAAGAGAACAATTAAGCTAAAACTTGGCAGGATCACCATGGCAAGGAAAAGTTGAAGTGAGCAGCTTTATGATTATAGTTTAGTTGTGGTCCCACTGGAGTGGATGATAAACACCTAACAACTTTGCTGGGAGAGGAAATGGACCTTACACAGTGAAAGTCACAAAACAACTGTGAGACATACGAAAGAAAACAAGAAAAAGCAGATAAAACCTTCACAGAAGGTCATAAACCTTCCTGCACCTCTCCTAGACCCTGGCTGATTCCCAGCCCTCTTCTCCTTGATGCCTGTGGTTGGATTACTCGGGAAATTATTTAGGAAATCCTGACAGCTGGGAGAGAAAGGATAAGCTCTGAGATTGGCCTACATTAGCAGGACACACTTTCACTGGTCTGTAAGGAGCTGGTGAGGATCTCTGTCTGCTGGGGAGAACCCTGTTTGGCCTTGGTTTCCCCTTTCTGGCTGGGAGCTTGGGTTTTTAAAATCATTCCTCAACTTAATTTGTCTTAAACTGTGTCTTAAACTTGTCTTTCTTTACCTGATTGAAATCATACTGAAGTGTCTGCCGCCACTGACTGTCCTGTAGGTTCAGACTCTTGTGTCTCCGTACAGGCAACTCTATTTGACAATTCCTTGTACATTTTCTGCATCCTGATTTGTAAGCTCAGGAACCTCCCAAACTAAACTAAGCAAAACCTTCGCCACACCTTCGCAAATGGAGGTGTAGCAGGTTTCTTAATGCCAGCAGGGTCAAGCAAATCTAACTTGGTTTTAGAACAAGAAAATGAAATAACATATATCAGTTATTTTAACAAAATCTGACTTTTGATCCAGTGCCTTTCAAGTGTATCTATCATCTGAACTCTAATAAGCACTCCCACATGCTTTAATAGAGTTTACCTGATAAGCCTTATTAAAAAAAAAAAAAACAGTGAAAATACTTTCTTCCCTTGAAACAAAGTGGAAAAAAAATCAAAGCCATTAATTCAATCAGAACCTTCTAAAGCCCCAGGACAAAGGAACATGCAGGAAATTCACCAGCAGTGACAAAAATATACTTTGGAAAGCATGCTTTTGATCCTCTCAATTAATGTTCCATTGTTACAAGACATGAATGAAATCCAAGTTTTGTTACATTGAAGAAAATGCAGATCAGCTATACCCTCAGGTGTAAGGATTTATGTAAGGGAGATATTTTCGGAGTTCAGTTTTTAATGGCTCACCAGTTTTCCTGGCCATTAAATGGGTTTAATTTTGAAAAAGTGCTAAGAACTCAAATACTGATTCTCTGAAAATTCCTTTTAATAAAATTATGCAAAACTCAGTACTTAAGCTGACATGATTTCTGATATAATTTTAAAAGTAAAAGTCGGTGATGCAAGGCCTTCTCTGGTTTCCCTGTGTTCTCCTAAAAGTCATTCTATGATTAACACATGTAAAAACCCCACAAAGTAATATCTTTCCAGTTTGGCAGAAAAAAAAAGCCATCATCCCGGTTTGTTAAAACGGAACTGTGAACTGATTCCTGAAAGATGGGGATATCCTGCAGAGTCAGCGGTCAGTCATGTCCCACTTTGTGTAGAAGCAAGGCTGATACTGAGGTTTAGATGACTTTGCCATGGTAACTCTCTAGTCTCAAGTGGACATTTCTTACTAAAAGTACCATTTTTGGGGTCTGAAATTTCCATGTGTGGTTTTAATCAAGGAGTAAATTCTGTAATTTGAGGATATCTACGGATATATTCTTGAGTTATTCAGGAAAAGACTAAAATCACTAAAATCACTGTACTAGCTGAAATTAGCAGAAAGATAATTGAAGATTTTTCTCCTGACATTTCCAAAACCTGAATTTTTACACCTATTATTTTTCAAATTAATCAAAATAGGCATTTTGTGGCTATTCAAAAGATACAGTGATTTAAAAGAAGTCTTCAATTTTGTAGGTGTAATCTATGAAGCTGAAATTCAAAGTAGTCAGCCAAACACTGAAAAACACGTTCCTGTTGCATTCAGTGTGAAAGCAAACACATCACTGCTCACTTCATCAATCCTATATTTACCAGAAACCACAAAAGCACAAAAAATACTTCTTCTTCCTCCTGCAGAGCTTCCTTGGGGTTTCTCAGTAAAACTGATACCTGAATGGCATGACCCCCAAAATATTTATTCTTGGTGATGGAGATAGAGATGTCAGCTTTATTCTCTATTTGTAGAGAAAACACTTAAAGAAATAATACTTTCCAAAGAAGAATTTAACAGTCCATGTAAAGTGATTACTAAATTCATGATCCAAATGTCATTTATGCCAATGGGAAGCTTTCCCTTGATTTCAGTTGATGGTGACTTCAGCCTACCTATGACTTATACTGAGCTATAAGATGCCTCTGGGAACAATCTGTTCCAAGGTACCTAAAATGGAATGAGCTATTGCAGGTATCTCAGCTGTAGGACATCCTTCTCACAGTGAGACTGCTCATGCTCCATCCTATATCTCAGGCTGTTGTTTTGGTTATTGTTCTCTCCCAGAACTTCTCTCCGCTGATGATATCTCTGCAGCCACAGAAGTCAATTTCCTCTTATGATGCAGCACCAGTGCTCTCTGCATGACTGATACCTATTGAAATAAAATATCATTTTGCTCCTTAACCTCTGAAGTCCTTCTCAAGAGGTAGGTGGGAAATGCACCTTTTCATTAGCAAAGCAGTAAAATGGCAGCTATTCAAAAGGCTGAAATCTGAGTCAGCCCAGCCATATGAGAGGCTGAGCTTGGTCTGTCAAACCCACATATGTAATACCTTTCCAAATTCCTCTCACAGTGCATAACTTAGCCTATACTCATTTCACACATAGGTACCATAAGCAAAAATACTGCATGCTTATGCCAGTGCTGAAATCCAGGTAAGGACCAGAAGCTCTTTCCAGTTTTGTGCCTACACACATAAAGCTTGCAGTTTGCGGCTTAAACCTAACCTTGTTTTGGCTACAGGCTAGAGAGACCACCAAAGCAGAGCACACGCCAACTCTCCTCATGGTGTTCAGAGACAATAGACTTATTTTGTGTATCTCAAAGGCCACTTTTGGACGGCTCCAAGGAACCAATACTTTACCTTTTAGGAAAAATAATGCCAATGAATTTTCAACTTCAGCATCTCTCAGTAAAGCATTTACCTTGCCATCACTGAGTCACATCATCGGGCGAGAGCAACCCACTGAGAGAAGTACGAGCTCTTCACCTCCTTTCAAGGCTAGTGAAAACAGCAGCTAACTGCACAGTAAGAAACGTCTGCAGCCCCGCACACATTACAGATTTTTGCCAAAATGGATTTATCAGTTAGGGACATCATGTGATTTGTGGCCAGCAGAGATATTCTCAAAAGCAAGTCTGATATAGAAGTTAAGTTCCTTAATTTTCTTAATAGAGCTTATATTGGAAATAAGGTAACAGTATTTGCACTTTTTTTTTCCTGTGCCTCCTACTCAGACTCTTAAGCTCCTAAAAATTCCTGTGAGAAGGAACTTCAGTAGCAGCTTAATAGATGCTTGCTTCCTACTTTTGCTAATGAGGCAGGCCCTGCTAACTGCAGCTTGGAAGCTAAGATGGTTTACTGCTGCAAATCCTTTAACACATAAGACATATTACCCATATCGTGTGGCTAGAGGGTATTTTGCATTCAAGATAATTAACTTAATAAGCTATTTAGAACAATTCTTTAACCAACCAAAAGAAAAGAGCTCAAATTTGGTGTGCAAGAGCTCCAAGTCTCTCCTGAGATAAGGTGGGAAAAAAACCCCAAACCTGTAACACAGCAGTGAGTACTGATCTGCCTTGCAGGGCTGCTTATAGTGCACTCAAGTGCAATATTAATATTTCAGAACTTCAACACCTATCTAATTTCATCCTAAACGATAGTTTGGACATAGCTTGTACCGTATCCTAGCCAACTTGACAAAATCATGGTAACAGACCATCATGTTCTGTATGCTAGAAGAGTGAAAAATGAAGTGAAAGAAAAGCTTTTCTTGTGCACTGAAACCAAATGCCCAAGCTTGGAACTGAACACAAGACAACAGGGATGGTCCTGTTCATGCTGCTGATGAATTTAGCCTCTATCATGCTGAAGCTCATTAAAGCACATGGCTTGAAAAGTGACTTCCCATGCTAGAAAGGCTGGGGAGAGGAAGGAGGCTACAACTGCTTTACACACAGCAAATCTACTTCCGAAATTTATCAGCCAGAGACTTTGTCTTTGAAGAACAGCTGTGGAACAAGCAAAGTCCCATGTAGGTACCTGATCATTTGCCAGACCAGCTGTAGATGGAAAGGGGCAGAAACTGGGAGATACTACACGGTTCTGCACATTAATGCTATCTAGCTGGAGATGTCCTTGTGACATGGCTTCTGGCTTGGCACAAACTCACAAACCATTTATAGACAGAGTAAGGAGCTGAAAACAGGGATGCCAACAGCCAGGCCCGGTTCCCATGACACACTCAGCCCACTACTGCTGTCCCCATGACCTGCTTGGCATGGCCACCCGAAGATCTGCTGGCTTCAGCGCTGAGCACTCGCCGCTCCTTTCGCCATGAACAAGGCTCCATGCAGACAAGGCTCACCCACACGGAGCAATCTGCAGCTTAGAGCCCTATTTAGACAGGCAGAATATATCTTTTAAAAAATCCTCGGCATTCTTAAAGGTGCTAACTAGTTCCCACTGTCACTGCCTTCTTGCTAAGACCAGCGCCCTCGGCGAGTCACCCACGTGCTCAGGATCTTTCCACTTCAACTACTCATGATTCAGAATATGCATTTCATCTAAGTTTATATTATATTTTATTTTAATAAATAATAATTATACCTGGAGGGTGAAAGTAAGCACAAAAAGTATCAGCCTGGAGGGTAGGAGTGTTTTCCAGGAAAGTGGCAGTTAAGATACGGGCCGACACAAAGTTAGCACGCTGTTGTAATCTTATGCTGGCTATTTATAGAAGGGACTTGGATAGGCAAGCATAAAACTCTCTTAATCACATGGGCTGCCAACCCATTTCTGAAAATCTGCTGTCAACTTGATCCCTGCTATGCTAAAGGAGCTTCTTTCTGAGGATGCTGGGCATGTTTGCTTGTTGTTATCTATGGTTGATCTTATACAGTTGAAGCAGCACTTTCTGAAAACAGTGCAGCATTCCAGAAATAGCAAGTCTATTTTCTGCAGCACTCCATTAAAGTCCCCTAGGCCATCACCATTGCGTACAGTACAATGAAACAAGTGAGATCTGCTCGGTTTTTCAAAGAGCATTAGTTACTGAGTATTAAAATGCTTGCTCCTACTTTGTAGGTGTGCTTTACTGGTTGAAACTTCTTTTTTATGAGTAATGTATTTGAAGAGATCCGAGGCAGTCACCTCTCTCCCTCGTGTTTACCTTTACAGACTGCGCCTGTAGCTCTCACAGGAAGCCTTCGGCCCCAGTTCCCAGCCTCCAGCACAGGGCTGTCCTCACTCTACCCGCGCAAGCGGCTGGACCTCCGTAAGCTGCAGCAGCAAACACTGCACCCGAGACAAAGCAGGGAGTCCCAAGAGGGTCAAAGAGCTTTCGGATCAAAATGCACTGCAACCCCCTCTCCAGCACAGGCAAGGCAAGCACAAGCCTGGACAACAGAAGGAAGATTAATATTAATAGAGACTGGGAGAAAGTTTTGCTCAGATAAATAGATAAATTTACATTTTAGGGCAGAAATCAGAGCTACCACATATATTTAAGGAAATCAGGTACCACTCAGTCTCCTGCTTCTAAAACTCAGTGTACACATTTTAATTCAAAATACATTGAGAAAATATTCCAACTTAAATTATTCTACGATTCTAAAGATTGTGTTGTAATTATCTGAAATGATCTTTGCATGATGTCAAAATCTTATTAAAAGTAATAAAAAAATATTATGATGAATAACATGGTTTACCCTAAATGTTCAAGGTGTCGAGGCACGTAACTGTATTATTTTTCTGTAGTCTTCCAAAAATCAGTAAACGATTAAGGCTTGCAGTAAAATACCACATAGCTGTAGGGTAAAATGCATCATTAAAAAAAAAATCCTCACACATTTCAGGATGGAAGCTTGGCAGCTTAACTGAAAACAAGCTGCACTTAAGTAATATCTACATCGCCAAAAGGACAATATTCTCTGCAGAGCAAATATGTACTACAGCATGGTGGATGGAGACAGGAAACAGGCTTGTGGTTTGGTTTGCTTCCAAGGTTTTTTGTTTTATTTAAAAAAACAGCTGCAAGGTGTTTACTCTGAAAATTTAGCACAAGGGCAAAATTCTCTATTGGTATAAATTAGCACCACACGTTTCAGTCATATTTTGCCTATTTCCATGAGAAAATACTTCAGTGCAAGTTATTTAAATCCTACTGAAAAGCTGTTGCAGTGTGGGTGTCCTCCAATCCTGCCATACAGCTCTGCTAGCAATCAACAAGTTCAAGGGGTTTTGATCCAAGTTCCCCTGAGCAAGGTAGAGGCTTGGGGCAGGACATATTTATGTGCAGAAGTCAATAAAACCTTTTTTGGCCTTTGGAAGAATCGATCCTCTGTTCCCCACTGCAGTTCCCACTCATTTTTACTGAGTGACCTAGCACCACCACCTTGAGTTGCTCTACCATTTCAGTTGCACCAGGGAAATGCTATTTCAGGTATTGTCTACCTAGACAAAGATTTTTGTTGTTCAGATGAAAAAAGTCACAAATAAAAGTGACGAGGGAAGCAGAGGGAGAAAACAGGAAGAGCAAAATGCAAAAAAAAAGGCCAAAACTTAACACTCCAGCACTGTAGATCTGCATCATGGTTGTCTCGGCCTTGTGGAGCTTCTCATGGTGTACAAGAAGTCTGGAGGCACAGGCTACCTTTGCCACTTTCACCCCAGCTCCTTCCTACCCATTCCAAGGAGGCACACAAGAGAGCACTCTGGGATCTCAGTTTCACCAGTGTCCCCCTAGGAGGATCCAGTATTATGTCAGTAGCCTGAAGGGATAAGGTTTCTGTCCTACCTTATTTTTGGGGGGGAAGCAGTAATCACTGTTGAGACATTTAATCCCACTTAATCACAACTGGGACATTTAAAAACCTTGCTTAATTCCATTGATTTTGAGTTACCTCACGGACAAAACTAACTTATCTTCCAAAACAGTGTTTCAAACATCTTCTTGCAAGCTGTATTAAAAGAGTTCAGCGTTGGTCATGTAATAGCCAGGAATTCTGGGCTACCAAAAAAAGCCAGGACATGCTGCAGACCTCTGCAGAAACAGGTTATTTCAAGCTGAGGTGCACATGAGAAAAGATTGGTGTGGGCATCTTTAGAAATCCCCTCTGGAACATCACGCATGGCTGTCAGTGAGCCCATGTGTGAGTATCTGCCTACCCTGTTGTCTGCAGCTACGTGTTACGTAGGCTGTAGATGGGCAAGAACAAGGCACTTGTGTGACCGTGTCCTTTTAACAGGGAAACAGCATTCTCTCGGTGACTGCCTAGGTTTATTGCTTGTCAGTCACCTCACACAATTATTGAGTAATACCAGGGGGGCTGCTCATGGTCTCTCAAAGTCTTATTGCTGAACAGTCGTTCCCCTGTAGCCTCTGATTTTCCCATTCTTCAAGAAGGAATTCAGCTAGGCTCTTCCCTTCCTCAGCTCATAACACCTGGGTAGACTCTGCAGTCAGGCAACAAGGAGCTTTAAGAAAAACAAATGCATTCAAAACAGTGCAGGACTTCAAATATGTGGCCAGGTAAAGCAAATCTGAAATTCACCAGCTGCTGTTCCCTGATTGCCATTTTTTTCAGGAGAAAACTTTCTGATTATAAACAAAGTAATCACATACAAAGTGACCTATAAATAGCTCCAAGCACTGCCTTTAAAAGATAAGCCCCTTCACCACGCTTTATCCTCCCGCAAGCTGCAGCTCTCATTGAAGCCGCCGCTGCCTGGCCTTGCCTATATCCCCACAACTGCAGGACACAATGGGGTGAACTCCAGAAAGCTCCACTGCAGATGTGAAGGGAGAATCTGCCCAGCTCTCATACTGGCTTAAGTTTTTAAGGATCGTTTCCCTATGAGGGATGACCGATACGAGTGCCACACAGAAGGTGGGATTGTCACTTCGCTGCACCTGTCCCAGCTGTAACAGGAACAAATCTGGCTTTGGTTTGCCTCAAGGGCTTTAAACCATATTTTGATACTAGTACTACAGCACAGGAATTATCCTATTACAGTGAAGAGATTACTTGATATGCCTGCTGCTGCCAGCTATTGCAAGTGTAATGACCCAGATTCCTTACGAACAGCCAGCAGACAAATTAGTTGCAGCCACAAGCACCTGTTTGCTCTCCTATAACTAACGGCCTACATATTCAATGAGTTTTTCACATAGCTACTCCAGCAGATTAGCTAGAGGTTTCTATTCCACCAGTGACCTGAGTGGGAGAAAAAAAGCTGTTAGAGGATTTCCCACATCCCTGCACATGATCGCAATTACTTTACGTAAGGGAGAAGCGGGCGCAGGCCGGTTACCTGCAACGAACGGCAGCCTGGAGAACGGGGAAACACAAGAGCCTTTCTCATGATGACGTTTTTCCCTATGTTTACTTGAGCCTTTGATACACCAGAAGAGCTTGCCCATGTCTGATTAGTGACCTGCTTGTAGAAATGCATGTCACACTTGGCACACCACCCACCAGGAAACCTGTCCTGCTCTTGGACAGCAAAACTGAGGGGACTGAGTGTGAGGTTCCTTGGTGAGGAGCTCAGCAACCCAATGTGTTTCCAGAGGAGCTCTAACAAATCAGATGCCTTGTAAGATATTGGATACAGTTTTACTACCAGAACAAAATGCAGAGAGGATGGTGGATGAAAACACCTCAGCTCTGCTTATTCATTCAGGTGAAGGTCTTTACCATTCTTTTCTGCATTTTCTGTATAATGCTGCTGTGAAGACCTAGGATGCACAGAGATGTACGGAGATACCTACTCCCAGTGAAAGCAGCCTGCGTTCAGTGCACAGGCTCCCTATAGAGCGCACAAGGATCCAAACAAGCACACTCATCTCAGTACTTACTACCACTTTCAGATAGGGGACAGGACAGGCTTAACACGCATGTGTCAGTGGGTGATATGCAAAAATAATCCTGGGAACAGACATAGGCCTTTTCCCCTCCCAGGTAAATGCTTTTACCATTCATCTACAGAGCCAGGCTTGCTCCTAAGAACACAAGAATTTTGGTCCCAGGAACATCACATGTCTTTCTGCATAGCGGCCCACCTTCAACTGCAGGATGGAGAAGAAAAGTCTCCACTCACTCTCACTACCCACTCCTTTAGTAGTTACATCACTCTTTTGGGAAGGACATGAATTGCCTAAAGAGGCAGAGAGCTGAACCTGGGTGATCCACTGAGAGCACAGTGACTTGAAGGCCAGCAGTTTCACAAGGAGCAGTGGAGGTCTGTGGGGACCTGCCTAAGAAGCAGGCTAGAAAAGCCTAGCATAGCTTACACTAAGCTTGCTTGATGGCACAAACCTTGGTTGCAACAGAGACCATGGTCTCTCCCTGCCAGAATACCTGATGAGCCAGACTTCTGCCCACTTCAAGCCTGATACTGCATATTCGTAAACTATTGCCCTAAACAATTATTAAAAAACACTCCAGAAAAGTGGACTAGGCCAGAGGTTTAAAAGACAGCAACATTTCCAGCTGCTTTTGTGAGGGCCTTGCTCTTGCCTGGACAGATTAAACAGGATCTGTAGACAAGAGAGCTTCTCACAAAGCAGTGTTTAGTTCTTTGACACAGACATGTCCAGTGCTGCCAACAGTCATGCCATGCTGGGATGTGCAAAAGCACAACTCCAGTTGTTTGGGAGATCAGGTAATCACTGAGATTATATTTTTTTAAAGTCATGATTTTAGATTCAGGTATCTAAATTACTCCCACGTCTTGCCCTTGAGCCTTATTATCCTTTATTGGATCTAGCCCCTGGTACTCAAACACTTAAGACACAGAAGAAATCTAAAGACAGACTGTTACTCCCATGGTGTGATTAAAAACTCCTCACCAGCAGTTTTGTGACCACGAGGAAGAAACTGGACTAGGAGACGTGATGCTATATCAGCCAGGAGGAGAGTTCAATGCATATTTAATGCTGGCCCTTGTCAGAGGTGAGAGCACCAGAGGCTGCACATCACCCTGCACATCGTTAGAGGTTTTCTGCTTGTTTACACAAGATAAATGATCGCAAAGCAGTCTGAGTGAGTCGATCTGTGATTTCCTCAGGTATGCTGCTGCCCAAAGTGCTTGGCCAGACTGTCGTTTGGCAGAGATTTTATTGTCTAAAATCAGGGATATACAATGGCTGGACAACAGCTGCATTTTGCCAGACCTCAAGGCCTAATCCAAAAAGCCCCCAAAATGGGCCGTGGCCAAAAGCACATGTGGACAGTGAGACATCTGGACAAGCAGAGTCCTATGCTCATCCCGGTGCCCCTCGCTGTCTTGTCTTAAAACTGTCACAACTATATCCAAAGGGGAATCAGCTTAAAGCACTAGTGTTAAACTATTAGTCATTTATTGTAAAATTAATCCCTCATTTAAACTCCAATCCTTCCAAAACCCTGCTTCCAAGCCTTCCTTCTTTTTACCTCTAGTTCTTTTTCTTTAATAAAAAAGGCAGCACATCTCCAAAAGCCGCAGCTCATTTTGATCTCCAGATGTACAAACATCACTATAAGCCAGTTTGTATGTCATAAATGAAGAACTGATGGGTTTTATCAAAAACAAATATATGCACACATACACACACATGCTCACATACAAAACAAAACAGAAAAAACACAGCGGGGGGAGGGATAGGAATGCCAATCTCTGAGTTAAAAGGCCATTTGAGGCCTCAGAAAGTTCACTTTGTTCCTTGTTAACAGTTAATAAAATTTTATCCCCAGCTATTACTATGTAAAAATAACTTTTGCATTCAAGTACATGGTTTAAGGGAACAATACTCCAGTGTCATAATTAGCTTAAATCAAGCATGAATTAGAAATACTATAAAAATGACAACTTGTACAATATCAAGTTATTCTAATTATATGCAATTGCATTAAAAAGGAAGAGCAATTTGATACAAAATAGTGGGTTTTTTTTTTAAAAAAATCACTATTTTTCATGTGTCCTTTCCATACACAGAGAAATATGACACACTGAGGGGAGAAATCTGGGGAAGTTCTCGTACAGAGATTTCTGCCCATTCAGATTAACCATAAAATGTTAAAACATCATAACTTTTCGTAAAATGGAAAATCTCAGAAAAATCAGAAGTTTTGAGGCTGAATTAAAACTAAAAATTAAACCCAGAAGCAAATAACTTTTCATCTGCTTTGTTGTTTGAGTCTTTAGGAACAGGATTTTCCCTCCGTCTTGATGACTAGAAACTTGATTTCTAATGAAACTGTGATTTTTATAACCACATGACTCCTGGAGCTGGAGCTTTATGGAAAAAGCTATGAAATATCACAAGTTAAGATAAAATGAGCAGTGCCTGTACTTAGTCCCTCACAATGCGACACACTACTTTGTGGGATTTTGCCCTTTTTCTTCCTTTCTTTCATAAAATGGCTCTTCCGTATTCTTGAGCATATCGGAGTCTCTCAGACAAAGGGCTGTAAGATGAGGAGCAGAGGACACAGAGCAGCCCCTGGGTTGCTGCCACTTCGATTCGCACCTGGGGGAACCAGTCTGACAATAGTGACAGCCCTTGTGCTTCCCAAAAAAACCACGAGCCCTGAGGCTTCAGAAAGACTGCCTTGCAAGGGCTCCCTTCCATGGCATGCCTCTCCCTAAGGGTGAACAGAGGCGTTTAAGAGCCCTCATCTCTTGTGACCACACCATTTGGGTGGCCAAGGGCATGGGGAGGAGGCTTTAGAAATGTTGTTTCAGTTGTATGTGTGCATGCGCAGTGTTAGCCACCCAGCCCCCCGCCACCTGAGTCGGCCTCTGACGAGCCATGGGGTGGCAGGGCTGCACCAGGGAGTAACCCCCAGGGAGGGCCTTGGCCTGACAGCCACTTCTGCCTCGAACACTGTAAATCTTCCCCTGCTGCCCGCGGCACCAGTTTCAGAGTGATTTGTTACCCCATTATCCTCTCCCCTCATGTCCCTTTTGCAGCCTTCAAGGAAACCCCCTCCCACTCAAACTGCGACACTCACATGTGAAATGGAAGGAGGCTGGGACAGTATCTGGCCATGCTACCTCCCGTCCCCAGTGCCACCACTGCTGGTAGTGTGTAACTGCTTCGGAGGCAAAACCCCCCACTGATCGCTCATGTAAGGCACACACAGAAATGGGCACACAGATAAATGGGCACACACACAACATGGCAGTCTTTGTCTCTCAAAGCCCCTCAGGTTCAGCCACAAGGCATCATCGGTCTCACACCATCCCAGGGCCGTGCCCTTTGGCAGAGTGGCCCTGGGCCATGCCCCATGTGCCACCAGCAATGGCACCATCAATCAGCCAGGCTGTGGTGACCCTGGCCAAGGGTCCCACTCCTCTGCATGACAGGTTTTGCTGTGGTGACTGATAGGGACAGACACCCTGGCAGCAGGGTGGCCTCAGCCAAGTGGGTGCTGTTCCTGCCCTGCAAACCAAGAAAAGCTGTTATGGTCCCCTGGGGGCTGCATGAGAGCAACACCCACCTACACCATGACAGCCAAGGGGACAGCCTGCGGCATCTGTGCCCATAAAGGTCTCCTCCTGCAACAGCCAGTAAATAAAATGGCTGTGGAGCACGACAGGGTGGCAGGCGCTCCTGCTCGATGCCCCTGTACTGTACCGAGGTGCTGAGCCTCACTACCCAAATGCGCCTTGTGGAGATTATTTTGCTAGGCGAAATTATTTGCTACCATGGAAACCAGTGAAGAATGAGCAAAATTATTACAATCGAAATGCCTACTTAGCAAGTTAGTTACTTGCAATGAACTTTTATTCCCTTCCTCCCCGCAACTGGATTTGCCTGAAACACCAAATACTCATCTTCCCTGTGAAAAAGAGACAGTTAAGGCCTTCTGGCAATTTACATTTATTAAAAGTCTCTATTTTTGTCTTCATCTAGTCACATAGCTTGGATCATCCACATATCTTCTGACTAAAACCCTGAAAACACAATGTCCAAGACTTTGGGAACACTCTGTATTTGACTAGCGCCAAGTGGAATGTATTACTAGATTACACATATGATCTTCGTTATCTGGGATATTTAGCATTTGGCACAGGAGCCCTGGAAGATAACATGCCAGAATCACTTACTGTGCATTGGGAGAAGGAAGAGCAGCCTCTCCGTGAATGGCACAACACTGCTTCCACATACAGAAGGTGAAAAAACGCCTTGGAAACTTGTGAAATCCTCAGTTTTTACCTTTAATTTCTTCAATCTTAAAAGCCAAATAATAAAATTGCGTGGGGGTGGCTGTTTAGTACTTCCTTTTCAGCTTCTTTAAAGATTTGTTCATAAAACCTTTTAAAAATTACACTTAATTTTTTAAAAACAGCTTCTGCCTCTAGCTTACACCAAAATAACATCATAAACACACTTCACACTGTAATAAAGAGTAGTTTAATTACCAATATTTTAACACCTTTAGTGTGTAGAGATACATATCTCTAAATAGTCATGCAGACTCAGAAATTCTGAAATTATATTAATAAGTTTCACCATGCAAAAATATCCCTTTCAAAGATCTGGTGAGGCATGCATTAGGAAAAGGGAAGCTGCCAGAGACTGTAGCACAGAATCTGGCTGTCCTTGTGAAGCATACAAGATGTGAGCAGAAGTGTGCCAATGCAGAGCAGAAACTTGGTAACTTGGGCTTTGTTACAGGTGAAAATTGTTTTGAGAGACAGCAGAACAAAGGCTGAAAATTTCATAGAATCATAGAATGGTTTGGGTTGGAAAGGACCTTAAAGATCATCTAGTTCCAACCCTCCTGCCATGGGTAGGGACACCTTCCACTACATGAGGTTGCTCAAAGCCCCATCCAACCTGGCCTTCCGCACTTTCAGGGATGTGGCATCCACCACTTCTCTGGGCAACCTGTTCCAGTGCCTCACCACCCTCACAGTAAAGAGTTTCTTACTTATGTCTAATCTAAACCTATCCTCTTCCAGTTTAAAGCCATTACCCCTTGTCCTATCACAATGATGTCCCCTTGTCCTATCAGGCCCTCATCGAAAGTCCCTCTCCAGCCTCCCTGTAGGCCCCCTTTAGGCATTGGAAGGCCACTATAAGATCTCCCGGGAGCCTCCTCCAGGCTGAACAGCCCCAACTCTCTCAGCCTGTCCTCATAGGAGAGGTGCTCCAGCCCGCTGATCATCTTTGTGGATGATCTCCTCCGGACTCGCTCCAACAGGCCCATGCCATTCTTACGTTGGGGGCTCCAGAGCTGGATGCAGTACTGCAGGTGGGGTCTCACCAGAACAGAGTAGAGGGGCAAAATCACCTCCTTTGACCTGATATTTCTTTTAATGCAGCCCAGGATGCGGTTGGCCTTCTGGGCTGCAAGCGCACATTGCTGGCTCATGTTGAGTTTCTCATAGACCAGCACTCCCAAGTCCTTCTCCTCAGGGCTGCTCTCAATCCATTCTCCACCCAGCCTGATTTTGTGCTTGGGATTGCCCTGGCCCACGTGCAGGACCTTGCACTTGACCTGGTTGAACTTGATGAGGTTTGCATGGGCTCACTTCTCCAGCCTGTCAAGGTTCCTCTGGATGACACCCCTTCCCTCCAGCATGTCGACCATGAATCACAATTCAATTCGGCTTGAAACAAGTTTTATTATTCTATATGAATTATTTTGAGATGACAGGACTTCATGCTTAAACACAGGCCCCAGACATTTCTGTTTCAAACCCATAATTCATGTTGCACTGAACTATATCATTAAGTAAGTTGTACAGTTTTCAGGACATCAAGAAAAAGTAAGAGGAGAATTACAAGTGCAGAACAGGTCCAGGCCCAAATATAACTAACCTGAATCCTTTTCTGATTTCATACACATTAATGGAGTTAACAACTGAACTTATTTTTCCTCCATCTGAGTATCAGCCAAGAAAAATATCAAAAGCTTATTTTTCCAATGTATTTCTAGAATAACTTTGCTCAAAGTACTTCCAAAGAGGACATCTGATGATGTGAAAGAGTCCTTACATGCCTGTTCATCACTATTCTGTGAGGAAAGAGAAACTGTACAGACACTAGGAAGAGAAGTAAGAACAGGAGGCATTGAATACTCTGCATAATTTCATCTCTTGGAAGTATGGGCCCAAATTCCACCACAGTATCTGTACTGTTTACTATGTTCCTCTACTGTCTGCAGTTACAGTCGAGTGAGGCAGGGATTACAGCATGGTTGCACATCTGTGCACCACCGTGCCATACACCCATCCCAGAATTCTTCTGTAGGTCAAATATCCTGAAATTCTGTTTATATGACTGACATGGCAAGGCAAGATTTGTAACAAAGGCTTAACTTCCATTAAACCAAATGATATAGCCAGAGAAAAAAAAAAGACAAGCTTTTAAGCATACAAAACTTTCAGATCTGCTTCTTTTTCAGGACAGAAGAAGAGGACAATGGCACAAACAAGCGTCTGCTTTTTCCAGCTAAATCATCTCACTTCAGTTACATGCTCAGGCCATCACAGCAACAACATCACTACTATTAGAAAACCTTAATAATCTGAATTCTGTTTTCCCATTCTTAAATACGTTATTGCAGAGGCGTTATCACGAGACATTCTGCTACCAATCGGCTCGGCCTTGGCCAGCAGTGGGTCCGCCCTAGGCCTGGCCAAGTCCCCTGAACAAAGGGGAGCGACTTCTAGCAGTTTCCTACAGAAGCTACCACCTTAGGCCCCCCCCTACTAAACAAAACCACGACAATGCTAAATAGCCATCTCCAGATGTCACATTAACAAACTTTAAAATGCCCCAAAGTGAGTGCCACCACATTTTATGAAAGTGCCCTGTATATAAATCAAGGGCACCTGACATATAAAGTGGTATAAAAATATGAACTGACTTGTGCTTCTAAGTATTTCCTGCCCTTTTAAACTTTGCACTTGTTCATTAATTTCAACAAATACTGAGGTGAGCCAGCTGCTGAGGTGAGAGTATTCATATAAATCCCTCACAGATGTTTTCTAACTTCAGAGAGGAGCTTTATTATCTACAAGTCATTAATCAACCATTAACAAGTAAGTGTTATGGAGTTCTAGTATTAAGGTTTACTGCCAGAGGAGAATAATGGATTTTGCAGGCTGGCTGTGTCTACAAGAAGGGGAACTAAGAGCTGAGACAGGTCTGAGATAAAACATTTGGAGGAGATTAGAAAACATGAGAAGTCATTTTGTTGCTCTTCAGCTCGCCTTAAGAGAAAACACTTCACAAGAGTTAAGCATTTACACAACAAACTGAGTGGAAAGTTAAAACTCATCCATCAGTTTGGTGATGAAGAGGAATGTGTTTTGCACAGCCAAACAAGGAAGTCAGGCACAGGTGAGAATTACTGCTCCTATGAACAATAATAAACACAATCCAAAGTGTTACTCTCTAACTGATAGACTGTGAAGCTACAAAATCACCTGCTCTGTCTCCAGGGTCCTCAGACTTCATCCAAAACCTCTCACTACAGCCACAGACTTCAGTGAGGTCACTAAATTGTTGCCTGCCACAGGCAGAGGACAGACATGACTGAGGCCGGATTCATCAGTGGTGAAAGCAGTAGGGTCCGTCGGGTAGGCAAAGCATTGCCGTTACTGCCGAACTGGGCAACACTTTCCCCTCTTTAGTCCTCTCCAGCACAAAATTTCTGCCAACGCACCTTACCAAAAAATTCTTCCAAACATTAAATCTGGAAATAATTCCAATCCGCGCTATACAAGCAAGACATATTTACACTTAAGAAAGCGTAAAATTCTTAGGTGAAAATGTACATGCTAAGTATTATCCCACTCAGTGTCTCTCCATCTATGTCCAATTTCTGATACTTATGGAGCAGACAACAAAATAAACAAACAAAGAAACAAAAGTGGAATCGAAGAAAAATGTTAATGTCTGAACTCCATCAGGCAGTTGACAGAAGACTGAAATATAAGCATTGAATATAGTTCATTCTCTTAGTATCAAGGAGCAAGTCTTAAGGCAGCTTGAAGGGAAGACGTTACGGAGACGTAAATGTATAAACTGCAGGAAACCCTTAAGTCTAAGGGCTGAGAGATCCCACCTCTTGTCCCCTGCACTCTCCAGTTATTGCTGCTCCCCACAGTAAGTCTGTCTCTAGTTTCACAACCTCAGTTACGAACGTGTCATCTATGCCCAAAAGGTGGCATCAAAATTTTGAAAATAGCTACAAACACAACGAAGAAATAATAATAAATGAAGAATAAATATGGTAGTACAGACAATCTAAACAATTTCAGTATTCTCGTGAAGGGTTTATAAAATACCTATTCATCTTATTTTAAAGACCTGGAAACAAATTCAGAGAGAGGCCACAGAAGAAATTTTATAGACAGAACCAGAACACATGTTGCTGGCTCTCAGTTCCAGGCTTAGGCCCCTAGACTACACAAAAAGGTGCAAACGCCTTTAGGAATTCATTTCTAACTTCCCTCTTTCATGTCACAGCCAGCAAAAAGACCTGAAAGTAGTTTCAACTCATTTTCCTTTCCTATTTTGCAACTCTGATGTTTTCACAGGATACTTTCACGGGTTTCTGAAATACTGTGGAATTCTCCATGATGACAAATATGAAACCAGGTATTAGTTAGATCAAACACAAAAAGCTTTCCAAAGCTCACATACTGATTACTTAACACACCACAGAGAAGGAAAAAATATTCCTTACAAAGACATACTTTAATTTCCCTCAATAATGTTTCTTCGTAAAGAGCTCTACGCAGCTGGAAGCATTAACAGCCTACCAGATGGCTTGCTTCTCAATAAACACTTATGTTTTGTAAGCTTAAAGTCTAATGAACTGTAGTGCAGGAAGACAAAAGTTATCTATGCAGCGTGGTTCAAACAGCAGGTCAGGGCTGGGGCTGGACAGTGGACTAGCTTCATAGAAATCCCCATTTCTATGGTAGCTTTACGTTGGGGTAGGGAGGAAGGAGGAATGGCTGATTCTGGCAGAAGAAGAAGACAAAAAAATGCTGAATGCTTCACAGCCACGCACACCCACATACACAGCCCCACAAGCTGCTAATGCTGGACAGGAGAAGGCTGTCACCATCAGATCCTGTCACACAGCATTGTCCTAAACCAGTAGGCACTTCTAGAGCCTCAGAGAGCCTGTACCATGCACCAGTCCATGACAGAAAGTTAGCTCAAGTTAAACTGTACAATCCCACAACAACCACTTCTGAGTTACACCTGGCACTGCCTAAGTGTACACGGTAGAAAGTAGGAAATATTCATCTTCTTCTGCCCACGCCATCTCCCCAGCCGTCAATCACAGCCAGCTACAAATTAATTAGAACTGAGCAGCCCAAGTGTTGCATGCCCAGTTGCAAACTGGGGAGCAGCTCTGCTTGCCCAACTGGCTATAAACAGCTTAGTGTGGCTTCACTGGGGAAACCTCCTCTAGGAGATCAGCCGGCGTCCGAGCTGGGTCGATCGCATCTTTCAGCAGGCTTTATAGTTGTGCAGCTACTGAGCAGCTGGACTGTGGCTGACCAGCTGGTGTGGACAATAGCTAAAAAACATTTGAAGTTTTGGGCTGAGAAACTGCAAAACAGTACAGCCAGCAAAACCCATTGACTCACCTTGAGACCGATCGAGATCTGTTAAGTGCTTTGACAAAGATCAAAGATGGTGCAGACTGGCGTCTTTGAGCCAAACTCTTCATTTTCTGATTGGAAAGAGAAACAAAATTAAATCATAGGTGAGATTTGGAACAATAACTGCATGTATACAGAGCTGTCACAGCCAGACTCCAGTTTCAGGCCATGGAAAATGGGCTGAGTTACTGCCATCAGCAACCCTGGAGAGGGGGAAATGGTTGTAAAACATCACATACTGAGAAAAACAGGAGCATGACCAGAAAGCCAGTGATAAAGAAAAGCTGATAATTACTGCCTATACACAGATACCTGAGGTGCACTGCACACATGAAGTAAACACCTAGAGCTCAACCACTTTTTGTCCCTTAACGATCTATTGTCCTTGAAATTTATCAAATAACAGATGGTGGTTCAAATTTCAAATGCTTGATACATTTCTGTGTCAGGTCTGACATTTACCATAAATTAAGGTTTGGATTCTACCCACCTAACTTTACGTGCTACACTGGGCTACCTTTCTTTTTCCCAAATCTTTAGAAATGAGGGCATTTTCCTTCCCCACTAATCTAGCTGGAGCATTATGCTTTGTCTCTCAGCAGTCAATAATGACATTTTTTTTCATTCTTGATTATGCATGGGACAAAATAGGACAGTGAGGGGCAGGGCAGTTCTTAGCACAGAACTAGGAAGGGAAGAGGAAAAAGGAGACACTCAAAGACAGAGAATGCAGCAGAAAAAAAAAGGCAAAGCATAGGAAGAGATAAAAATGTCATTAGCTATCAAGGGAACAGGAATTCCCATTGAGTGAAGTTGAATAGTACAATAAAAACACTGAGCAAATAAACAACACTGTTTTCTCCAGAGGTAGAAATTTCCAAAAGCACCCACAGGAGAAAAAATACAGATTTCCCTGTGCACAATTGTATTCCCCACTGTATCCTCTCCCTCCTGCAGCCAGCAGCAGGACTACGGAGTCCTGGCTGCTCGGGAGCTGCTCTAGTATTAAGTCCTTGGGAGCTGCTCCCTTGAACTGGTTGCACAGCCTGCTGCCGAGGTGCACGACCTCTCTTCTCACTGACCCTGCGCCAGAAGGGCGGTTGTTACCTCATTTAGCTCAAATATTTTTTCAGAATAAACTGGTGAACCAAAGGACTGTGGATGAACTCTTCCTTGAGACCCTGACAGGAAAGCATCCAGTGCTGGAGCGGTCCCTTACACCAGCCTGGTAACGGCCGTGAGCCCACAAGCAGGTGAACCTGACAGCCATGAAATCTCTGTTCCCAGCTCATTGCAAAGCTTGACTTTCTTCCTTCTTAACAAAAATAACCACTGACTACCAGGAACAAATACGTTAGGGAACAACTGATTCTTCTGCCAATGTATGTGCTGGATGTGGCACACATTTTGTTTGGGCAGGTGCACAGCATGCTCCCCTTGGAGAAACGAAACGCTACAGTACTACCTGGTTTGCTGGCTTTTGACAAGTGCATTTCTTTTACTCACTGCAGTGCATTTGTTATTGTGTTATCTTTTTGGTCCTCCTTTTATTCATGTAGAGCACACTTGTTTGTTTTGTCAGATAATCAGTTACAGCTACTGTGTGGCAATTGTTACAAATTCAACTGTGTAATTTTCATTCACCTTTAAAAATTGTCCCCTTTTCCCTCTTTCTTTTATCAAAAAATAATCTTCTCAAGATCAATACATTAAGCCTGGGAACATTTAGCTGTCTTCGATTGGGCTATAACTGGATAATAACTTAATAGATTGCTAACAAAATAGATGACCATTTTTGCTAGTTTTGAGAAGAAAAATAAATACTTTGCTTCTAGTGAATAAAATCAGCTTGTCTTACTGCTAGCAAATCCAAAAAGCTGTTAGCAGTTTAAAAAGTAGCGTATCTACAAGTACGAAGACAAAAAGAGACCTGGGTAACAATGTAGGATAACATCTTACGGAAGACAAGCCACAGATTTCACACAACCAGCACATTTTAGGCATTTATATAAAGCAACTACTCCCAATTGGAAATTTACTGCAAGTTGGATTTTTGGGCAGGTGGCTTTCAGGGGGTGGTTAAAACTAGAGCATCTCAGCTCCTGTAAGTGCAGTGGAGGTTTGGTTATGTTTTCAAAGAGATCTTAATTCCTTTCACTTCTCAGGTCTGAAAAGGAAGCCACTGGAAAAAAAATGCAGCATTTCAAAATGTCTGTCAATTATGGCAATTTTTTTTTCATGCTTGGGTTAGCAGTGCTTGCATAGTGCCTGTGGCAATGAGATTCTAGTCTTGACTTAAATATCTGAGGACCAAGGTAAAGGTTAGGACTACAGCAAGTTTAATGAGAGCTCAAATGACTGGCAGAGAGTCACAGAGTATTTCAGGTTGGAGGGGATCCCAGGCGGGCTGTGGTCCAGCTTCTCTGGACCTGCAGAGAGCAGGGCCCACTCGAGCAGGCCGCTCCAGGCCACCTCTGGTCCAGGTCTGCGTTATCTCCAAGGATGAGATTCCACAGCCTCTCCAGGTAACCTCTTAACACAGCAAAGCTTAACAAAAAAAAACCCCACCCTTAAAACATAAAAAGATCACTGATAGAGATTTGGAAAAGGAAAATTTTCACAGCAAAAGTGAAGGGAGTCAGCTCAGCTGTATGCAAATAAAAACATTACACAGAGACATTGACTACAAACAGAAAGGGGGTTTGTTTTTATTTTGCTGCTTATAGAGTTTCGGAAGAGAAAATAAGTGACCATCATGACAACTTGAATTGATTTACTTTGAGGAGGAAGGGGATAAATTCATCGTTGGCTAAGCTGGACCCAGATGCTTGCTCTCCTCAGTTTCACTGCATTTACATGCACAGGGATGTCACCCTGACGATGTGGAGAAGAGGAGATAGATCCTGGACAGCTGTAGTGAGAGCAGATGTTTGGGAGCAAAAGGAGATGCAATGACCAATTATCTAAGCGTGGGACACAGAGAAGCATTTCTCAACATGTATCCCACATCATAACCTCCCAATTTTTTTCATGTAAATATTAGAAAGGTCAACAAAGACAGAAATCCTCATACTTGCTGGCTGAGTCACACCCATGTGAAATGTATCATAAAATCAGTATCCATAATGAATGTTTACAGTGTTCCAGATGCAAAGATGATAATCTTGTATCAGTCAGAGCTATTTTTGCCTTCCTCACAATTAAAAAGCTTGGGTTCCTGCCCCCCTCCCCTCCAATTCAGGTTTAACTTCATACTTTCTGCATTTCTGGTGGCGGTTGTCTTGACCGCTTTTTTAACAGAAACAAAAAGTTTTGCTTTTTCAGTTGTTGGACTGGTGGTAGTATTTGGCCAGTTTCTCATCTGGTATAAGCAGATATAGGACTATAGATTTCAAAAGAATGAATTTACCCCAGATAATGATCAGACCTACACTCTGAAACACTGTTTTGTAAATTATGATCGTAGGTGGTTTACGAGCAGATCTGCCCGCCATGCTGAGGACAGTAACCTTGCAAACCATTGCTGAAAATGTGCTCTCTCTCCTCAGGAATCAAAACCCCTACAAGATTACAGGATTACAGGAAAACTTTCACAAGTATCTCACAAGTCATCAGCTGGAGGAAAAATCTATTCCTGACTGCCAGTATTCAATTAATTTTGCCTCACAGTTGAAGCGGGTAATGGTATTACATGAAATTTATGTAAATTGATATTGCCGAGTTAGGATATTATTTCCCATTCTGTGGAAAAGGTACCATACAGCGGCATCTGCGTGACGCCCTCAAAAAAATTGGAACTGAAGATAAAGCGCTTTCTTGTACTTTGTGTATATCACTTAATTACATCAAGTTTAGAAAGAGAATGGCAAAGCATGAATTAAATAAAGAATGCTTGAAAAAAATAATGATACTATTTATTTTGTGATGACAAATAACTTAGGTAGCATATATACAGTGTTTATAATATTTCACAAGTATCTAGAGAAGTGAAAATCTATTCAATATGCAGACGCTCCGCTGCAGCTACTGCAAAGCTGTAGGAGGTGGGAGCAGGCAGGCTAAGGCAGGGGCCATGTGCTGTGAATCCCTGGGAGCACACTGCCCATGCTGCCAGGTTATGGTGCCTGACCCAAATGATGCTCAGACACGTGCAGGAGGATTCCTCTCACCAAGCCTCTGACTCGCGCACCTGAGCTGTTTGCCTTGTGCTCCTTTTATAGTCAGCAGAGAGAAAAAGACACATTTAGCACTCAGTGCATCTTCTCCTAGAAGTGCTGTTTTCCTCCACTGGAAAGGAAAACTAAGGTGAATAAGAAAATTAAGTTAATCAGCTCAATCCTCTTCTTGCTATCTGAGCGAAGGACAGGGAACAGACAAATTCGTGAGCTCAGTAACCTATAGTCTGAGCTAAGGATGAGAAAATGATATTACCTGATGTCTATTTAAGAGATTCATACACAAAATAGTTGAAAAATGTACTCAGTTCCTGACTGACAGGTGAAGGCAGCAGAAATGCCCCCTCAGCAATGTTCAGACACCCTTGTGAAAGCCTCTCCAGACATGAAAGGATTTCAGGCTCCTGATTTACAGGCTGGCTCCAGAAGTGGGTCAAGGCTGGGACATCTGCCTGGGTCATTTAACTGGGTGACAGGGACAACCCTCAGATATGCCAATAACTTGAGCTGAGGATTGCACTCAAGTGGCTAAGCTCTCCCTCTCACTGCTTTGTTTTTCTAATAAAAGGAAGTCTGATTTTAACAAAGCCTACTCTTTAAAAGTATCTAAGTTAATAACCATGAGGGATTTTACCCATGCAAACTCTGCTCTTGTTGTCTGAGCAACAAAACATATCTGTGGCACGCATTTCTGGCTTAGCTAGACATGAACCAACACACAGAACACAAATCTTTACCAGAAACTGTAAGGCAAAGTTAAACTAACTGCCCAACAATCAAAAAATCAAAACAATGCTCAGCACCTAGCAGTTAATTTTCCAGGACAACTGGGCATCACTCTTTCATCAGGTCACTTATGAGAGGCATTAAATAATTTTTTCCTACATACTATAATCCAGTATTTGTTAGACTTACAGTGTAGGGTTGTTTAAATATAGCAGAAGTTACAAGAATCTCTTATGCTTTGGTAGAGCAAGAAATGGCCCCATACTGACCTATAACATTCTCAAGCCCTTATAAAAAGGGTGGGAAGGTGACTGCGTTTGAACTGCTGGCTCAGGCAGCAGAGATGTCTAGGTCCCACGGAGAGCCCATTTACCATAAAGGCAGAGCAGGTGACAAAACTATGTGCTTCTGTTTATGCTGGCAGAATACTTTTACTTACAAGGACCTCCCTAAAAAGCAAGCCATTTTTGGATGGATAAGCGAGGAGAAAACAATTGTAGGGGCACAAGAGAAAAGAGCTATCGACACAGTGGAAGCAAAAAGCACGTCGTCATGGAACAGCAGCTGCTAGAGAGCATAGCAAAGACGGAGACTAAAGGCCATCTCAGATCAGAGGGAAAAATGGATGAAAGAAACTAAGAGCAAAAAATGTTCTACCAACTATGTCCCAAAGGATACAAATCTTTGGAAGCACTGATATAGATATGTCCAAAAGATCTTGCCCATCTACATAGAAAGACGGCAATGTGGAAGATTACTACAACTGTGGAGGAGGGGAGCATCGAATATTCTGCCTATGGGTCCCACAGTCAGCTGCGCTGTGCCACAGTGTTCAGACCAGCTACTCTCGTTGTGGCAGTTTTGCTGAAACCCAAAGTTTCCTTTCAAGCCTGACACAAAGCAGGAAGGTTAACACATGGACACAAGTCTGCCCTGGTTTCTGTACAGCAAGGCTTTCTCAGGAGCAGTTTACAGAGAGAGGAGATTCCCCCTCGACCCGCCTCCACACGGATACTTCAAGCAGCATTAAGTAAACAGGCAATAATTTGATATATGCAGTTCTTGGGTATTAGATCCCACACGACCTGCCAAGTGCTTCTCTTTTCTACTGCCACTATGAGGGAGCAAAAAATCCCCAAGACCAGGTAACTCAAGAACTAGAACACATTGTTTCATGCATAATTTTCAGTTCTCTCATGGACAGAGGAAGGACAGCTAATGCTAGTTGGTAATTTAAACAGCATCAGGAGGCACATCACAGCAGTAAGCTATCATAAAGCAGCCCACCAAGGTGATTTGAACCTAAGGACCAACTATATGGATGATTTCATTAAAATAGGGGCTTTTTCAGTCCTCATCAGAGATAAAATTGTCTGCAAGATGACAGGAATTGTCCATCACTTCACTGAACAGTGCCAGAAGTGTTTCTGGACAGACAAGATACCCAGCACTACCAGGTGTGATTTGGGAAGCAACCCAACAGATCCTCAGCCAGGATCACAGTAAACAGGATAGAGACTTCTAGGAAGAAAAAAATAATATATATATATGAGGGCATGAGATGAAGGTATCATCGAATATAATGGCAAATACAGACTTGATTCATCTTTGCAGAATAAGACAAGCAAAGGGATGGACATTATGTATGACTACCTTTACTCTTCTAATGCTGTTAATTTGCTTGAATTTTATCCATTTAGTACACTGTTGGGGAACACTATAACTCTGCTTTCCCCACCAGTAAACTTTTGCTGATGAGAATCAGAAAGAAACACAGTTTTCTGGTGATGGGATATCATACTTCAACTCTCAAACCATAAATACTATTTTGCTTAGTCTGCAAAATAGTTAACTTTTGCACATGTTGTATGAGTAAACATTAAAAATTGCTGACCCTCCAAAACATCGTAAGTGGTTACTTGAAATCTTCAAGGAGGCAGCAAAAAAATCCTAAGAGTGACTCCTTGTGTTACCAAATATTGTCTTGTGTGAAATATTCAGGGCTGGTTGGAATCTAGCCTCCCTGAGAAGAGAGAAGTGGAACACCAGGAACTTATAAATACAGTTAAATGACTGCTACTGCTGACACAGTTACACTGGCATAAAAGACATCTCTGCTGCATAGTTTGTTTTGATAAATTTGTAGAAATAAGCTCTATCAGTATAACCATTCTTACTCATGTTACTTCAGTCCACTTCAGAGTTGCATCAATTTACTGGTATTGGTTACTAAACTAAACAGTCAGTACAAAACTTCTCTGTAGGTCAACCGCACATAGTCCAGTGACTCCGGTAAGTCCAGGAAAGGAGGGAATCTGGTCCAGAATTTTCCCAAAGCATTAACTAAAACACGACACTTCAATGTCACCTTTTAGCAGGGTGTCTTCAACGCCTTGTAAACATTAACAGAGAGAACCTCTCAGTGCCTGTGAGGTAGGTGAGCAGTTCAAACCACTTTGCATGTCAAGAAAATGAAAGGAAATATTTCCAGGAAAATGGTTTAAATGGTCACACAAAATACATCAATACAAGTCCTAGACAATTTCTGTCTCTTGGTCCTATGATGTAATCAAGCATGTGATCCTTCAGCCAAGTGGAAGATGAAGTAGGAGTTCAGACAAACACAGAACAAAGCAGCAAATCTTGGCTACATAAACTTAATTTGAAAAAGGTATAGTCACAATAATAAAAAGGAAGAAAAGTTCAGTGGTCACTTAGCATCCCATATTCGGGGGTATTTGTGCCAGAAAGTAAAATAGTAAGTGTTAAATACATATTTGCAACAAAAATATTCAACTTGACATGCTGTGTCACCAGCATCAAAATTGATTTCTTGCCAACACATTCTTCCATTTAACTGTACGTAACCAATACAAGCCGTGTAATCTCCCCAGTAGTAAGAAAGACTTTCTGCATTGTAAAAAAATATGATGCTTTGACACTGAGTGGAAGACAAAACAGAGCTAGATATAGAGTCCATAGGACCCAAATAGTAAAAGAATATTCATACTGTGACTGAGATCCAGCTTCAGGCAAAATTAGGGCTAGCCCGCTGCTGCACAAGCATAAAGGTAGGAATCTTCTTCCCCAGACAGACACAAAGAGATAGCGTGCTAGTCGTCTCAAGGGAGCACCGCGACCACGAACGAGCAGCTGAGCGGTTGGCTGGATGTTGGTGGCTGCCTGTGTTGGCTGTGCATGGTGCGCAAAGCTGCCATATGCTGCACGGCCCAGCCAGGGTCTCAAGCTGCTTCTCCACATGAGCATTTCCATCTGTACCCCCATTGCATGTGCCTCCACGCTGAGGAATTCCAATAGGGCTGCCAAGATCCGTAAAAAGTAATATCCCTGCTCCCTTGTCATCACTGGCAAAAACAAGGTCTGCGTTCCTTCGACTGTGGGCTCTTTGGAGGAGGAACAGGAGACACAAGTGCTGCCATTAATATTTGTCCTCAGAATGCTGAATCACGAAGCAGAACTTGTAAGAAAAACATGTTCATCTTCACAGTACTGGAGCATCCCTTCTCATTTCACACAGGTGCCTGGCATCAGGGCTCTGCCAGGTTGGGAGGTACAGGGTACTCTGTCTTCAGCACAAATAAAAGAAATGATAGAAGAAAAATCAAAGCCGCACATTTAGCCATGTCAAATCAGATCGCAGTACTTGGAGATCACTTTGTCCAGCAAGGCAGCAGAAGGTACTCCACCACTTTGTGTAGGTGTATTGCACTTCCCTGTTCATAAACCGATCAGGTGTTAACTGCAGCAATGTGTGGTAGAAACCTTAGCCAAACACTCTCCAGGCAACCATTTCACCATTGGCGGCAGCTGCCATGAGAAGAGGTCCCCAAGGCTGCAGTCAGGCTGGAGTGCTGCGTGCCTTGGTGGGACACAGCACACATGGACGTATCCCATGGAAATGAAAAGCATTGCTCCCCAAGCTGAAGAGAGGCTTCCGCAGGAGGAGAGGGACCAGGACGCCTCTCTGCACCTCTCTGCCATGGCCAGCAAAGCCCCAGCCACCACTCAGCAGCAGGACTGGACACAAGCTCAGCCTCTGCTACCACACATCCTAAATTCATGTCACCAGGTGGACAGATTTAGTAAAGGACACCGTAACCTAGCCAGTCATTCTAATCCTGCCAGCCTGTTTGGCAATCAGTAGCATTGTGCACCTCTAAAGATGAGGCAGTGCATACGTATAAATGTCATTGTGAGGCAAAATCGGTAAGGCAGGAAGGTAACAGCTCTACTTTGGGTAGAAAAACACTACAGCACTTGCTAAATCAAGGAGAAAAAAAAAAAAAGAAATCCTGTTTTACACAGTGGGAAGAATGTGGTTATTACAGCTTGCCCGTTACAGCAAAGGAAAAGGCAGAAACGAGTACTCGTCTGTACGCAGAAGTGAGCATTTTGCACTTGATCATCTCAGATGCTGAAAAGCAATTTGAGACATCAAACAGATTTTACAACCAGTTTTGAAGACGGGATGACGCTCTTCTGCTATCAATTGTGATACACTTAGGGAGCGCAAGGCGCTTCTTTGAGAAGCTGCTCTTACATTTCTCTTGCACAAAGTACGTGAGAGAGCAGCCAGCAAAGCCCCCTCAGCTCTAGCAAACCCCTCCCTCGCTCCCCAAAACACACAAGCAGCGGATCCCCCTCAGCTCCCCTGGATAATCATCCTGCAAACGTCCCCCCAGCCCTCACTGACACCCACCCAACAAAACCTCCAGGTACCCATCTAGCACAGCCTCCCCTTGGGTCTCCCCAGCACATCCACGCACCAACGCCCCCCTCAGCCCCAGCTCACCGGGAAATCCACGCAGCAAAGCCCCCTGGCTCCACCGACCACCACCGTCCCCAGCCCCCCGGGACAGCTCTGCAGCCGCGCTCCTCAGCCAGGCTGCAGCCTCCCGGGACACCCACGCAGGAACTCCCCCGTAGGTCCTCGGGGTTATCCACCCGGCTGAGCCCCCCCAGCCCCACCGGGCACCGCCGCACCCCCAGCTTCCCCAGGGCACCCGTGCCGCAAGCCATTCCCACGGACAGCCCCAGCCCCGGCTCCCCCCGACGGCTCCCCCGCGGTCACGGCTGCGCGGGACCCGGGGCGATGGGGCCGTGGAGAGCCTGGTGGGGACGCGCTGACCGCACGGGGGGTGCTGCGGCACCGGGGCGGGGGCGATGGGGCGCTTTCCCGCGGGGTCTCCCGTGGGGCGGCCTCACCTTCTTGCTGTCGGCGGCGGCGAAGCCCCTGCTCTCGCCGCTCACCGAGGACGAGCGGCTCGGGCCGAGGTGCTCCTGTTGCGGGGACATCACGTCCATGCAGCCCCGCGCCGCCGCCCTCCCGCCGCGGGGACACCGGTCCCGCCGCCGCCCGCACCATGGACAGGGCGCGCCGAGCCGCGCCACTCCCCCCGGACACGCCTCCGTAGGACACGCCCCTCACAAGACCACGCCCCCCCGCGCGCAGGTTCGCGCCCCTTTCCGTGGAGACAGGGTTGTGGAAGCAGGCGGGGGGGAGGGAGGCAGGTGGCGCGCATGCGCCGCCGGCGGGGGTCGGCGGGAGCTGGGGAGGGGGCGCGCAGCCTGGCCCTGCGCGTGCGCGGACGGTGCGAGGCAGGAAGGGGGGCAGGGCTCAGCGGGACCCCAGGTGGAGGCGGTGCGGGGGGAGCTGCGGGCCCCGGGGGCCTTGCGTGGTCACAGGGCGGGGTTGGGGGCTGCACTGCCCCGGAATTAACCCCCCGCCTCCCCACAGAAGGCGGGTCAAGGCGAGACATGGGCTTCTCCACTGGAAGCGTTGGGTGCGGGTGCAGGTACAGGTGTAGGGGGTCCTGGCCCAAGGGGAGCTGAGGGGATGCCACTGTGCTCCAGAAGGCCGTGAACACTAAGGAGGAGGAACCACTAGTTCGACTGATGGATGGCGTTGGCTGGGGAACAAAGGGGTGTAAGAAGGCTGCAAATAAATATCAGCTGGAGGAGGGAAGGCAGCGTGCTGATCTGGAGAAAAGGAGGTTGTGGAGGAGCCCCACCAGCCAGGAGCCAAGGGTGTAGCTCCGTGAACAGCGGCGATTATACGGCTGTTGTGTTTGTACACCATTAAATATGGTGCCTTCCACAGCATGGGCCTACTCTTGATTGCCCAGGAGTTTCTTTCCAATCTTTTCTACATTTTGTGAGGGATAATTTTATCTCCACCCTTTCCAGCTGAAAGAGGTACTACATGTGTTTTCTCCAAGGTTGTTCGCAAAACACAAAAGAGAGATCCTGCCATCTCGTGCAGCTTTTAATATCTACCACTTTTCTTCTGCTAGAAGAAGAGTTTCTACATCCCTGTGAGGAGATGGATTGGGAATTGATCCAGCTTTAACAAGGTTGCTTTTCATCTGGAGAACCCAGACTGGTTCTCCTCCTGGAAGCAGAAATGTATGTGCTGCTTCTGTAACTTGGTGGCGGCTGTTCTTGCCATACACAACTGAAATAGCAGTAAACAATGAATTTGGTTCCATGTTATGTAGCCACCTGGACAGGTTATTTAGGCCCAGCATGGCCATGTGATAATGCTTCAGTGATCTCTTTGTTGAGATTGATGTGGGCACCTGCCCTTTGCTTGCACCCTCATTTCTGCAAGTCAATGAAATCAGGTAACTGTAAGTAAAGGGAAGATGAAATATTAAAGCCTGGTACACAGTCTGAGTGCTTCTCCCTCCTCAGGCAGAAGCACTGGGGTTTTCTGGATCCGACTTATCTTTTCCTCCCTAGCGTATGCCTAAGCAATTAAAAAACAAAAGCCGTGGACATCTATGACCACAAGGAGATAGCTCTTGGATAACACCGTGCCTGTGTGTCCAATCTCAGAAAGTCCACCAGGCTGCCACTAATATCCTTGGGAAAGAAAAATGGATGGTTAGGGCAGAGGTTTGTACGTATTGTGTAAATTTACGTGTTGTGAGTTGCACTGATTCCTCCTCATTGAATTTGTAAGGTCTTTCAGCTGAAGTGTAAAACCCTTGAAATGATGCATTCTTGGTATCTGCAACTAATTTACAGACAGATGGCCATACGTCACTAAGGCAAACCTGCGTATAAAGAAACCTTCTGAATTTTTAAAGCATGAGTCTCTGAAAATCATGATGTCAGCTACTTTTTGCACCTCTGGACCTTGGCGCAAACTTTGCATCAGGCTGGGCGGCGAGCACCCATCCCCGCATGCTGTGCAGACCTTGTCTTGGTGCTCTCGCAGGTTCTCCCATCCATCCGCTCCCATCCTCTTCGTTGTGTCCCTGTTTCCTCTCCTTCTACCACGGTGCCGGTCCTGCGAGGGGTTAGCGGCAAGTGGAGAAAAAGCAGAGGTCGCAGGCTTCCACTGGCACGGCGCCCATCAGGAGGCAAGTCTCCAATTACTCCTGCGCAGCACCCAACCCACTGGGATGCCATCCCCAGGCAGGTCTCCGAGCTTCTGTGAGAGGGCTAAGAAAAGATTTATCAGGGTGGAAAGGAAATGGTATGAAATGTCTATTCAAAGCCTGGAGTATATTTAGGATTCTAGCAATCTGCTCCCCAGAAACATTTGCAAGTGATGATATTCTTGGCGGCATTTTGGAAAAGGGGCTGTAAGTATATGTTTGTTTTGCAAAGGAAATGTTACATAAGCTTTCCAAAATGCTCACACATGCTTAGAGGTGTTCTTTTATCTCCTACCATGAGCACATTTCCTACACTCTTCATTGAATACTGACTCTTTCACCTACTCACCAAGAAAAATAGATTAAAATCTTGCCATTTAGCAAGCAAGATCGGAGAAGTGCAGCATAAATATGTTTCCGTATGCAAACATGCAGCCACCAAGTTTTTGTTAGCTGCAGTTCTTTCCTGGTGCTGGCTTTCCCATACCTTTCCTTAATCTGCTCTGTCAGGAAAGTGGACCGGAGGTTTAGTGCCAGAGACCTGAGCTGGCAGAAGTGCCTCGCATCCCCTCACTGTAGCACAAAGGATGGAGGCACAGAGGGAGCACACAGGGTACAACAGTGATGTACAAGCAGCCTGGAGCACCTTGGCTGTAAAAAGACCTCTGGGGTGGAGCTGGCAGCAAGCAGGTCCTGTGCTTTAAAGTGATTAATCTCAAAGGGTAAAAATAAACAAACAAACCCACTAAGAACTGCCAAAACCTGGAAACAGGAAAAAGAGGTTTTCCCAAAGGACTGCTCAGAGCTTAACCAACAGTTTCTTTCTGGCAGATCAGGACCTTGTTTATTGATTTTAGTTTGGATTTTGAGAGGCCCTTGAAAATTGGTGTCATGATGGAGACTGGGGCCAGGATGCGATCACAGCTTCAGCATCCCCAGTGCTGCCTCTGCCTGACCATTACCCATCTCTGTGCAGAGATTCCCAATGGAAGAAAAACACTGGATGCAGAAACTCCCGCGTAGGCTGGTGTGAAACCAGCCACAGGGATGGGGCTGCTGCTGCCCAGACCACCCTGGTCCCTGCCACCCCGCAGTGCATGCTTTGACATCGGCCAGCCCACGGGTTGCCTGCTGGGAGTCTCTTTGCTTCCTCTCACACCACCAACCCTATCTGGGTTTTGACATCAGCCTCAGTATTTCTGACCCTTGTCAGGCTGAACAAGGAAAAGCTGAGGCGTAGAATTGCAGCAAACCATCCTTAAGCTGCACCAGCTATCATCAACACCAGCTAAAATCCTGCTTGAGCCTGGCCCTAAAAAAAGATGTACAAGGCTCAGAAAATAACATGCATGTTCACAGAAAGATTTTCTTCCTGTTGCCTTGGCCACAATGTTGTGTGAAGAAAAATACTGGGGAGACAGACGGGGAATTGGGACAGAGAAATATATGGGTGTTGTAGGAAAATCACATTTGTGCACAAGACACAGGAGAATTTTTCACGGGCAAAGCCATCCAGATGGAAACACGACCCCTGTAAATCTGCCACATTAGGGAAACCCACAGTGAACTGTTACAAATGTTAAGATACACAGGCTGCAGCTACCTCCAGCTTTTATGAGCTTTCCAAACACATTAGCACTAGCAGACATTCCCTTCCAAGAAAATCATGATATCCAATGAACTGTGTGAGGCTAGAAATGAGTGAGCTGTACTTAACTTGCACTAAATAAATGTGATTCTACTAAACCTGCCCCAAAAGAATATATTTTCCTGAACACTAATTTTATGAACCTTGAAAGTGTTTCGTGCAATTAAAGCCATGCAGTAGATCCGAACTGAAAACTCCAGAGGCAGTTGTATTTCAATGAGATCTGATGCAATGACTTTCTGTTTTAATAAGCCAATACCTAGAATCTCATGCTGCTCGTGCATTGTGAGCAGCTAAAAATAGGGCCGTATCCTGAACAGACTGGAGCTACTCAGATGGAGAAAAGCTGCGCTGAAAGGAAAGGTTGGAGAAGGAGAACAGGATGGATGGAATGGATGGTGGAATTCAGCGCAGGAGCTCTAGCAGCAGGTATTTACCCTAGAGTGTGAGTCCTTCATTGCTCATCTGCACAGTATTTGCTGCTGCTCCTCGCCAAAAAGGTTGGGGTAAGCTGAGAGCGTCCCCCATGCTCTGTGGTCCTGGAGGGCTGGGGCAGAAGAAAGCACAGGTACCAAGCCCTGCCCTTTTGTTTTGATAGCAGCTTGCTAATAAAATTGTTAAACACTGTGTGAGTAGTTGCTAAGTGGAATTCATGAGCATCCTGGGATTCAGGGCACAGCAGTTATTAATGCTTTGTGCAGACAGGTTCACATTAACAGGAAATACTCCACTCTGTCCCTTCCCATGCTCTGAAGTTTGGAGGGCCTGCTGTGCCAGATGCTCTGCCTCAGAGACTCCGTAAGTGCTGAGAAACACCTTGCTTGGGTAGTTTTGCCAAAGTCTGTCAAATAAACAAAGAACTACCCACTCTGTCTATCCCAGAAATACAGGGTGGACCCGTGTGAATGCAGACTCTGAGCTTGCAGCACGTGGCGTGTTTCCAGCAGCAGGAACAAGTACGCACATTGAATGCAGACCCCAGTTGACAAGTCAGCTGTAGAGATGGAGACAGTGCAAGTCTGAGCGTTGGGTGCTCCGCATCGTATCACCGCTGTGTGCATGTATTTCCCTTCCCACAATGCTCTGTGGAGAGCCCTTAGTACTGTGTTAGGTTTGCAGCCATCCTCCCACGGCCACCTCTGCTGCCCAGATATGAGGAAAGGCTATCACGACCCAGCCTTACAGAGGGACCTACCAACGACCCTACCGATTCTTAATATCCCTTCTGGCCTTATTACATATGCTGTGTGAAATTCAGTCCAGCACATCAAAAGGAAGTTTGCCTTTGAACGGCTGCGTGCTTCCTGCATGCAAACATTGCTCTGTTTTAATTAAACTTGATTTTATAGTCACTGCAGTTAAACCAGTGCGATTCTTGTGAGCAAATATGGCTGGCATAAGCACTGCAGCATGCGTATGGCCTGATATCAACACCGCCCGTAAGCGAGTGACATTCGGATTTTCCTGCCATTCACATTTTCCCTGTTTTTTCCTATGTCTTACTTCCAATTCTTATGCATTATTTCTTTTGGTCACATTAATACGCTCATAAGATTGTTTATTTTTGGTTTCTCCAGAGTTCAACCTTTCAATTGCAAATTGTGAGGCAAAGTTGAAAGTCAGTAACTGGATATTCATCCATGAGAGACTTCGCATAGAAGCTAAGTCTTAGACATTAAAGGATAGCATTTCATTTAAGATAAGGCCTAATCTCTTCCTTTTGTGAGCAATATTTCTGAACTAAATCTGAGCACTTGAACCTGGAGCTGTTTTAACTTTGCTCTTAGCTAGGTGGGTAGTGACGGAAATACACAGAACTGAATCTGCAATGAAACCCTGAGTACAAAATGCAGGTGCCATTAAGAGAAGGGAAGCTGACTTTAGGAAATGCCACCTAAGTGTTCAGATGTATGCAGGACATACATCTCTTCCATACAAGCTTGAACTTTCTTGGCTGTCACTGTACCCATCATGCTACTTGACTCCTGGAAAACCCACAGTCCACAGCACTCTCAGCGATGCTCAGCACCAGGATCGGTTTCTATTCATCAATATATTATTGAGAAAAGACATTCTATCACCTAAAATTTGATGAGGGGGTGTTTTCAAATGCTTCTCCCAAAATTATGGTTGAGAAGTATGCTTATCAGCATACAGATCATAAATAACCTGTACTATTTTTTGTGGTATAGCCAGGTGTTACTGACAGGGTCCCTGGAGCTCCACAAAGCACTGGCCACGTAGACAGCCGAATTCCCATTTCAGTGGGTTGAGGCACAGAGTGATGAATTAGGTAACATGAGTCAGGTTGGCATATACGTGCCCAGTGAGAATTATGCATTCATAACGGGAACTTTTATAGTAACCAGAATGGGAAGTTATTTGGGTTGTGTTAAGAATAGAGCATCTTTGTTTTGTGGCTGATGGGACTTAAATTTATTGCAAGCAGAAAGTGGACTGTTGACATTGGCTCTTTAGGAAACACGAAGGAAGGTCCCATGAACAGGAGACCCTTTGGAGTGTAACATGCACTCATCCATAAAGTTATCATATTATCATCTTCACTCTGGATTCATTTCAGGCGCTTTGTCTGTCTCTAGTTCACAACCTAGACAGTTTTTACTGTGAGTGTGTTTAAGAACCCAGAGGGCCATATTTTTTGTCAGTTTGTGTTTTTAACACACTGATGGATTGTATTGCACTTCTGATCCCTCCCTGGATTTACTATTTTCCATTCACCATACAGAACTTTCTCTTCCTAACAACTTGTGGGGCTGTCAAACTGTGAATGACAGACATTAAAAAAAATTATGGGCAAGATTTTTAGTTGTCCTTTCATAACACACTGCAAAATTTTTCAGTGCAAGAGTGGGATGCTTTCAAAACTGACTCAGATGAATAAAAAATGAGCTAGACGTCCTCCCGCTGACTGGGACTCTGAGAGAAAACAGCTCTATTTTTCTTGCACACAGTATTGAATTACTCAATATAACCTGATGTACATATCTTCAGCTTCTGTAAGCCAAGGTGGAAGCCCAAACTTCACTGCACTCCATCGAGCAAGGACTTGGCTCTCCTGGCTGTCTCAGCCTCCAACCGCACGGCTAGCTGTTTACAGATTAAATGGTCTGTTATATGAGGGCTGAAATTCCTGGATCTTCTGGCTGATGCAGACAATGAAAAATGTCGACCTCCAAATGGAGTTTGACTTTTTGCAAGAGGATTTAATTGCTGGAAAGGGACAGCTAGCAAGAACTGGGCAGAGGAGTGCCCGCGGTCCCTGCTAGGCTCCCACCACCACCCCTCTACCTCTCAAGTGCTACTTCCAGCATCCCAACATTTTAAGAGATGGTTTGGTAGCATATCCAAGCTGTTCCTGACTCCAGCATCCTAGTTGTAAGAAGCAGATCTAGGAAGGACTTCAGAAGATCACCTAACCTCGTCATCAAGCAACATTACCTCTGTCTTTCCTTAAGGCCTCCTGGATAATTTGTTCTTTAAAATGAGCAGTGATGAGGATGTGCAGCCTCCCTCATGAGCCTGTCTCTGCATTATCCCCACAATTGGGAGCTATTTTCCCTGATGCCTGACTGAAACTGCCTCTTCCTCAGTTAAGCCTATGACAACTTGTCCTAAGCCCGGGGGATATGAAAAGAGTTTATTCCTTCCTCCTTAGAGCTACCTTCTACATATTTGGACACTATGTCCCAACAATCCTCTTTTCTAGACTAAACAATACCAAATCCTTTAGCTTTTTCCTTGCAGTTGATGATTCCTGGTCCTCCGATCAGTCTTGTTCTCTGAATTCTTCCCATTCAGTACATTTCCTTTCTAAATCACAATTTCCAAAGCAGGATACATTTTGTTTGCAAGGGTGATGTGCACATGTTTCTCTTCCTTTCACACTCCACCTCCAAAACAAATGTTTCTCTGGCTTTTTATTAACTGAATAAAGGTAGCCATGAGGAGGGGTATGGGGAGGTTGGCGGTCCATCCTTAATATTTTACAAAAACATTTGTTATTCCCCATGATGCAGAAAGCCATTTAGCAAGGAAAAATGCAGTAGTTTCACGTTTCCTAAGTGTCATTATAACTGTTGAAGCCAGAAAATATACATAAAGCTATTAAAATATTTGGATAGTGTACGTTTAGATAAGATTCCAGCAGATATTCCTGTCACAGTTATTTCTTAATATGAAAGCTGTGACCCAGCACTTCTCATGAATCAGCAGGATATAGGCCCGGGTTATTGAGCAAAGCTAAATGGTTATTGCTTTTAAATGAACAGAAAGGTGATCACTACTGAAGTGCATACATTTGGATGGCAACCTAAGCTGTAGGATAGTTGTTTGAATTATCTTAGGGCTTGAACTATTTTAGGTTCAATAACTCCCAGATCCTTCAAAACAAAAACTGTTTTGTAAAGTTTGTTAAAAATTAAACTTTTTTAGATCACAAAGCAGGGAAAAAAAAAATCTGGGAAAAAAAAAGTTAACCTGTTTGGAAAAAAAAATTCCTTCAGGATGCTGGAAGAGTGAAAATGTTCACTGCCATAAATGCTCAGCATTTTGGGCAGAGGAGCAGCAGGAGAGGACCTGAAGCGAGAGAAGGGGTGGGAGGGAGATGTGGGGGCAGAGGCGATGCAGAGCTGGCAGCCCCAGTGCTGCTGAGTCAAGAAATCCACGTGCAGCAAGAGAGGACAAGGAGGCTGCAGGGGCCTCGCAGGCAGAGTCCTGAGTGTTCTTGTCAGCAGCGTGGGCGTTGCTGGGTTGCTGTCACAGAGATGGTTGTGGGCACGCAGAGGGTCGATGGCCTGGTCAGGGAGGACAGGACATCTCCGTGCTGCTTTGCCTGCCCACCCTGGTGAGCAGGGAGCAGCGGCAGCTTGGCAAAGGAACTGGATCTTCCCTCAACCTAAAAATAGCAACATAAATATTGTGTACGCATTAATTATAACTGTTACAAGGGTGGAGTGTGGAAAAAACCCTAATTAATGTGAGGCATGTTCAAATGGCTTCACCGAAAGTCATGCTTTTTTCTTAAAGGAACATTTCTTTTTTTCCCAGATGCTTTTAAATCTTGCACTTAGACAATTGCATTCTCAGGGAGGCTTTCTCTCTGGAGGTCTCTCAGGCATGGGGTTGGATAGCTGGTCACCATAAAGTATAGCATCAGCAATATAGCGTTACCACACATTACAATACTTTGCACACAAGCTGAATAAAAGAACACCTTACAATTATTTTAATGTAACTGGGATATAAGCTAATGGCAGGCCTGAGGAGAAATAAAAAATATAGCATAGATAATTGCTGTTAGATGCCCTGGTACCATCTTCTTGGGACAACATGCAAGCTTACCAGCTTCACATCTTATGTGTTTGCAGTGTCAAAACATAGTTGGCTGTAGGGATATGTACTCAGCCACAAAAATTAAAAAGAAAAACAAAACAGGCTAAAATTAGTGTCAGCCTGTGCATTTATTAAAAAGAAACCTGAAATAGTAATCACAGGACTATCATGTTGATTCTGCTGCCATTCAAGGTTCACGGCTTAATTCTTCACTAAAGAGGTTTGCTGTTGGCTCGAAGACTTACAGGTCAGTGGAAACTGTTGATCCTGAGAGGCCTGTCAAGAAAAAAGAGTGAATTATGGGTTTTGGCCAAGTCATGTGCTCACCAGGCCAATTTCAGTAACCAAGGTAGCAAAAAATCCATTTCAAGGAACTGAAATTAAAATACATAGGAATGTACAGACTAGGTTTTGCAGGATTTTTAGTGCTTTAGTGTATGACATAATGGCACATATTTTTTATGTCCTCAGAACATTTCTGCTGGTTTCAAAAGGTTGAGCTGACACTGAAGTCACATTATCCACTTATTTGACAGTATATTCTGGCCTTGTGCTTTATTTAATGCTTTACAATATTATTTGGATGCCATAATTTTACAGTTACCTCACTGAATCAATGAGGAAAAGTAAAAATCTGCCAGACAAAGCTTATTTCATACACGGGGTCCTCAGCAGCCCAGGCCTTTCCTAGCTTGCCTTTCCTTCTCCTCCACCTGAATGCAAACTGGTTAAAAATGGTCCAGGAAACCTTCACCACTGCATTCATGCACGAGATGCTCATAAATCAGATTTATTTAACAAGGGTTCACAATCTGATGCTAACGAAGACTCTAGGGTAACACTATGTTTGAGAAGGAACGGGCGCCAGAAAGGGGGTTGAGGTATGGTTGCATACCTCCAGTGTTATCAGTGGGAACCCTCTTAATTACATCAGTGCAAGATCTTTCCCGTTCTCTTCAGTTCTAAAGTTTCTATTGGCAGGATAATAAAAATCCCCCATCGCATCTCGTGAATAGTTTACGCTGCAAATTCCAGAGCCCTGGCTGCTCCACCGCACGGGTCCCAAAACACAGCAGCCGTGCTGCTTCCCATCTGCTGCCAAACCCTCGGACCACTCCAGCGGCGCGAGAGGCTCCTTACCTCACATGAAAGATGCCTTTCGTTTGAGACCCCTTTCCAGTGCTGGGTGAGCGGGAGGAGGCTGGACTGCAGATGCAAAGCCCTGCTGAGGCCTTGCAGGCCTTTGCAGGGAAATTTGACAGGTGCTTTGCTAGGTGATGTGGTGGTTTGCAGGGCATAGGAGCTGCTCCTGTGCGTTGCAAGTCTTGACCTGAAGGATTAATGTCAGCTCTTCAAGCTGTGACATAAAAGCCCATTTCTTAAACCCCAGCTCCTCACCATCCAGCAAGGTCACTTGCAGACTTGTTAACCTACTGAATAACCAAGATATGCCGGAGTATTGCAGCCTGTGCCTGTCTCTCCCCCGTTTCAAACCCTCTGAGAACAGAGAGCTGCTGGTGGTGTCTCATCCCCAGCCACCTCACAATGCCAGCATGCCCCATCCCCATCTCACCTTGCATCCATCCCCTCTAATTTGAGGTGGCCACCCTGGGTCTCAGAGCAGTCACTCCTCACTATAGACCAAACTGCACTCAGTGAGGGGGACAAGTGTCTTCAGTTATGCCTTCATCTGCTGCCTAGCCCAACCCAAAAAGGCATTTCTTTAACCTCCATGTCTTACCGACTGTAGGAACGAAGGTGAGCTTGACTTGCCAGGCTGTGGCTTTGATTGCTTTCTTGCTTAATTGGCATATATATGTATTGATATGGAATTGCCATATGAGCATAAACTAATGAATTATGTGCATAGCAATGGCGATAACAATGATTTACTCTTCCAGAGAGTTGCACCAAAAGTCTAGCAATCAGAGGGGGCTGATTACCAAAAACTACTTCTTTTACTCACAGCTTTAAATATAATAAAGTGTGGCAGTAAAATAAATGCCATGTTAAGGAATAACAGTATCCTGCTGCTAAATTAATACCTAAATGACATAATGGAAGGATTTCCATCATAAAACTGATTTTCTTTCTGGTCTATATATTGATCAATGTGGGGTGGGTATAATTTTGTCTACTGGTTGTTGTAGTTGTCGAGTAAGAATGATTCCAACCAGGAGCTTTCTTGGATCAAAAGGCACTTAGCTCACTTTGTAAGGCATTATACATTTACAGATCTGAGACTATAGCATTATATCAGCTACAGTCCACATTTTCATATTGACCACTAAAGTAGCAGTGTTCATTTCTGAGTGGTGCCAAGGGGTTATTGGAGTAAGAGCTCATATTCTCACTGTAGTCTAGAAAATGTCACAGGCAGTGATAAATATGAAATAAGAAATGAAGTGCAGCTCAGTAGAATAATTGTGGCTGATATGAAGTCATTCATGTCTTAGCTGCCCTGCATGAGGGATGACAGGGATGGTGGTATCCAGAAACCTCCGAGTTTTGCTTTTACTTGATTTCAAAGTTAAAGTTTTCTTTTTGCATAATCTCTTCCTCCTCTTTGCTTTCTACAGTTACCTACAGTGAATAATATTTTCCCAGGCATAAAAAAGCGTATTTTCCCTTGTTTCATCCCAATTCATTGTTTGTTCATCTTTCTGAATAGCTGCTAGCATTAGTCATTTGTTCTCAGTGGTGCTCACGTCCTGCCTGTGCCTGGGGGACTTTGAGGATAGCTGGCAGCAGAAAGGAGGCTGTAGGCCAAATACTTCATTCTGGGCAGTATATTGCCCCAATCTGCAGGTTGGCTATCCCCGGTCTTGGCTGTTAGACCCAGTTTTTCTGTAAGAATGAATCAAAGGCCGGTCTCCCTGGTCCCTCATGAGGCTTCTCTGCTAGATGTTTTGTTATCCTTCATAGCACTTTGTTTGTAGCTCTCCAGCCAGTTTTAAATCCATGTGACAATGTTCATTTCCAGGCTAATTTTGATTATTGTTCTTTGGTGTGAGATACCCTATCATTTGCTTTACTAAAATCCCAGAATATTTCCTTTACGTCATTGCCTTTCTCCAGCAATGGTAAAACTCCATCATAAAAGGTAATCAAGACTGTCTGGCAAGATCTTTTATTTAGAAACACATGTGGCTTATTGCACATAATTCCGCTGCCCTCTTGATGTTTCATGATTATATTTTCAATCTTAATGTTGCATTAATGTGGAGAGAAGGGAGGGGGCACATTTGTTTCATACACAACCAATAATTTTTTATACATTTACACATGTCCTATAGTGCAGAGCACATATGCAAGGGAGCTATGTTATTTTTCCATGTGATTTAGGCTGTTGTTTGTTTATTTTATCATTAATTCTCCATGAGAAGGTCATCCTTTCCCCCAGATGTTTATTACTTTCTCAAATCTAAAAGATTTCCCTCATAACTTGCATCACAGACCTAATACTTGTAAAATGCACGAGCAATGCCAACGCAGTAATGGTTTCAAGAGCTTTCTATACGCAGAGCTGTGGTTTACCACCATGCCGCAGCTTACCACAATTTAGCGGAGAGCCATAGCTTTTAATCAGTAAACCAAGTCTTCGCCAATTTGTAAACACAGTGCTTGGGCAGGGGGGAAGATTTGGGAGAGATTTGCTGCCCTGGTTTCTTTCAGCTTTTCTATTTACTTCAATTTTTTAAATTGTTATCACAGATTGCCAGCAAGGAGAAAAAGAGTGACAATCAGGAAACCTTTGCATGTTGACAAATCAGAAAAGCCTAGTCCAAATTCATCAATTATATTTCCGACCTTAACCTTTATACCCCTCTGACCCTGTTTTAGGTGTATATAAATTTCTGAAAATGCAGACTGCATAAGCATGGAGTTTTCTGGGGTTTAAGTATATGATTTCCACTCAATAATTTTCCCTCTGCAGAATTTTTTATCACTTTGGGTGTACTGCATAGTTTACTACTGACTGCAAGGAGAGTGGACTTGGAAATCAACTCATATATACATAATAGAGAACTGACAGGGATGAGTAAATACATTAGAGTTTCACATGTCTATGAGCCTCAGGGGGTGTATATACGTATACATGTTTTGTCCTTGGAAATCTTACAAGCATGTTTGATTGAGGAGATGAAAGATGTATATTCAGTATGTAATGCAAAAATGAACTGGTTGTTTGGAAGGGGGTGGCTCATATTTCTGATATGTCTGAAGTTGAATTCTTCAAATAGAGTCTCTATTTTTGCCTTGATAACATGAAAACACTGGTGGGACTTGCTAGAGAGGTTTATTTTACAAGCTGAAAGCTGAGTAGGTATCTCTGAGTGGCTGGTGGTAAGGACAGGAGATAGGTTGAATTAAATCCCCATAATGAACAGGGTTTGATTTAAGGAGAAAGAAATATTTTTAATGACATAAAATTCCACTTGTGACTTTTTCCTCATCAGAGACAAGCTGTAACTACTTCATGTTGAGCAAGATATAAATCTTTTGATCTGGTACTATAGTAGCCAAGATGTCAGGCATGTTACTCGATTTAGAGTTTGTGGCATCCACCTGGCAAGGAGAGGCGAGAGCCGCTGCTGTACAGCACCACAGCAATAGTCACACCAAACATCGAGACAGAAACAGTTTGTTTCTTCTCATTGTGGGATTTTCACTCCAGACAAGTCCATGCTAAACCAATATTTTACGCCAGTCATCCTGCAGGCAAGGACAGCAGTTGTCTGCAATTCATCACTTTTGTAAGTTTGGCCCAGAAATATTCTCAACTGAGTCACCTGTACTTGCAGAGAGACTGAATTTCCTACAAGTCACCATCCCACGTGCCATTATGGGCAGACTTCGGGCTTTGCTGAGACGTGAAGTGAGCCACCTCTGAGAGGGTTGTGAATTTTCAGTACCTCAAGGATGGGGAATTCAGATCCTGTCCCTAAATTAAGTTATCCTGGGGAAAACTGCTGAGTCAGCCATTAAATTATCTCAAAACTGTTTTCTGTTCTGAAATTGTAACACTCAGATAAAGGAGTTCAGCTCACAGCGGTACAGTCAGAAGCAGAAGAACGGGGAACAGCGGTACCCAGCTGAAAATGAAGAGATGATGTCCAGGGAAGGGAAAATAATTGGGGAGAATCAGGCTCAAGTCTGAGGGAAATCTGTCTTACTAAGCCCCTTATTAAAAACAAAAAATAACCAGCCCAAGCAGGCCAAAGTTTAAAATGTTTTGGATTCTGAAGACCACTTTAGTTAAGAAACTTGCTAAAATACAGTTTAATTCACAAAATTCAGCTGTGCAGGTAGAAGTTGCAAAAATCCATGCACCTTCTGATGACTTGTCTTGGCCAATCTTCAGAAAGAACCAAAACATCAGTATTCTGGTAAAGTATCACAGAAGTGTCGCAATAGACAGGACTCTTAATTGTCACTTTGCACTCTTCCCAGCAACGCTGTGGTCACCATCCCCAGAGACCTGCAGGACCAGCCCAGACAAAGGCTGCTGTGGGTCAGCCCCTTCCTGGCTCCGTGACAGCTGTTGGGGGAAATAATCTCACAAGGTAACAACCAAAACATATTTCTATAAAACTGGTCCTCTAGAAACTCGCTTTTATTAGACAAGACTGTGTCTCAAACAAAAAAAAAAGCAAATTCAGCCCCCTTCCATAAGCTTTCTGCTGCTTAAAATGGCTTTGAGAAGATGATTATTATTGTATTATTGACTGTCTAGCTTCTTATGTAAAAACAAAGAGTTTTGACAGTGGGGCCTAATTTGGGGGGAGTGTTTCTTTCCTATGTGCTGAAATTGTGAAAGAAAGGAGAGTGCATGAATATGCAAATACAGAAAAGAAAATCAACAATATTTGTGTGCAAGACTAAAGAAATACATATTTTCCAGGTCTTTATGGTTGTTGTCATCCATGGGTAAGCTGATTGCAAGTGATGTCTCTGCCTGTGCTTGTCTGTAGTGAGCTTCCCGCTTCCCACTTTCCACCATGAGAAAAGACGGAACCACTTCCGTTGTCCTTTCCAGGTGTGAGTGCTCCTCAGCGCAGTGTGTTCGTGCATTTCTCGTCTTGCCTCTCTTCATCTGTCAAAATTCAGTATCATGCTATACCAGCTCAGGGTTTTGGGATCATTACAGTGGCAGATCGACAAATTTTTACCTTGATCACCTCAAAACAGTAACAACGTATTTTGTTTCGCAGTGACATAACGGGAAAGTCCCCTTTAGGATAAGTCAAAGGCACAAAGTCTCTTGTGCATGTCCTGGAAGGTTTGCTCATGTCCGTTTCTGGCTCTGCACCTTCCTCAGCCCCTTGTGTGCACAGATACCTGCCTAGATGGTTTTATTACTTTCCTTCCCACCGCCTGCTCCGGTTTTGAGCCGAAGGCTCTGGCCGCCTGCGAGGGCAGCAGATCTCCCAGCCCGCTCTCATGGCAAGCCCTCACATGTTCCTCCTGCTCGACTGAGCCATGGGCAGCTGCAGCAGGAGCCAAACACGTGGTCTTTGCTTCCAGCCGGGAAGCTCAGCTTTGCATAGCCCATCCAGGCAGCTGGTTTGCACGAAGACCCCATCGGCTGGGAGTGTGTCAAAATCCCTTGAAGGCCTGTCCCCAGAGCTTAGAGGAGACTTGGGAGAAGACCTCTGCCTCTCGCTGCATCTTGCTGGCGATGGCAGCAGCAGAGAACTGGCCACTGCTTCCCGGCTCTACTGTGTGCTGGGTCACTGTCGGCACATGATTTTGTGGCTTGGCCTCTGAATTATGGGTATTTCTGGAGATATTTCTGAATTATGTGGAGAAGATGGAAGTTATAAACTACCAAGAGTGAAGACATTTGCAGAAGGAGGCCAGGTGAGGCAAACCAGTCCTTTTTCTTGTCTCCACTAACATCCATCCCCACGTTGGCATGTTGAGCAGAGATTAACATTTCCTCTCTAAGTAAGAAATCACATGATGATCTGGCTAACAAATTGCCAGAGTTATTCTATGAAGTGCCTCAGACACTAAATCTGGTATCAATTCCCTTTTCTCACTCTAAATCCTGCTCTTTTTTTGACAACCACAGTTAATCATTCCTACCTTTCACACCGTGTGCCATGACATGATCCACACCTCAGGACCATAACAAGGTTGCTCCTCACCAGTTCCCTTCTCTTGAGCCTGTCTTTTTAATTACCCCTGGAAAGAGGTTAGCCAGGTGCTGGCACTTTTACGTCCCTGCAGATGTACCCCATATTTCTATATTTCTTGACGAAGCCGTCTGCTGGCTCAGAAGTCCATCACGCTTACTGCATGCAGCTATTTCTCCATGCAAAGGACCCAGTTCCTCTGTTGTGCAATCTGTCCATCTGATCTTCTAACGGCAAAAAAAGAGACACTTGCTGTTTCTTCAGCACACAGAAGGCAATCAGCTCTTTTATGGGGTAATGATTTTACAGCAATAAGGTGCAGTCCTCTCCTGTTCTTAGAATGAAACAGCAACATATAACTCCACTCTGAAAATATTAAAAATTGTCACTGCACTGACTGCACGTTTACTCCCAGCAGACTTTACAGAGTCTTACAATTATAAAAAAAAGGTGAAAATTATGACTTCCCTCTGGAATTGTGCTGCTGAACATCAGTTAATGGTAATAAATCCACGCGGCTACCTGCATGGCAGATTACACATGACTGTGTACAGTTAGGCACCTTGTCTGAAGCTGTTTGTCCCAGTTACTTCCAGCTAGAGTTAGCTACTCTGCTGTTTCCTTACAGCTCAAGTTATTGATACATTGCCCCTTAAAGTGGTTTCCAATGCTGCTGCTCCAGTTTGCCCTGCCAGGCTGGGCTGGCTGCCAGCAGCCCCAGCACTGTGGTCCCCATGGTGGAAAGCCACTGACACAGCATCACCGCGGATTGCATGCTCCATCCCGTGGGGTTTGTGTCCCTTGCCAGACCCAGCACCATGGGGCATGAGCTTCGCTGCCCCAGCTCTGTGGTCCAGCCAGCCCGCATGATATCGCTCCAACAGCCCTTGCATGCTTTCTCCCCAGTACTTTTCCACTTGCTCACTGATGTATCTAACCTTATTTTTGAGGTCTGCTAAATATACAGCCAGCCATAGGCTTCAGCAAGCAAACCACAGAACCCAAACAAAAGAAAACTCATTCCTCATTTCCCTGACCAGACCCAAACAACATCTACAACACTTCCTCAATTTAAACATGTGAGATTTTCCTGCCAGCCCCTGCAAAAAAAAAAAAAACAAAAAACCAAACCCCAATCCATCCTCTCTGGCAAATGCTGGTCAAGCTGTGATGCAGCACTGCCCATCTCTCTGCACCGCATGCCCCCACCACCCCTCTTGGGCACACAGCACATGGAGACCAGCCCCTTACTCCCTTGGTTAACTAAGGAGTTGCTGCTAAAATCTTTTTAAACTGCTGAATGTGGTTTCTAGTGCTGTGCTCTGGATTCACTGCTGATGTGAAGACAGAGCTACTTCTGGTGGGTCCTGCAGCACTGTGGCATCTTTTTGATGCTCTCCACACGATCGGCATCCACTGCCCTGGTGCACTGCTGGCCCTGGGCACTGTCTGCTGGAGAGCAATTGTCCTTTGGGTTCAAAAGAATAAATCCACTTTACCCTTTGATTACCTTAGAAAAGTAAATTTCCTTGCTTTTAGGTAGCATCTTTTTCAAGAACTGTGATATTCTGCAAATAGATTTGCCACACACAAAATGGAAAGCCTCGGAGTAGCAACCCTAGCCAACAGGTTACAAAAGCGAAGTGGCTCTAAATGATCTCTGTGCACAAGTTCACTTTGAAAAATAGCTCTTAGACATCTGTGGAAATCCACTCCTTTTATGTAAGTTCCTTTTTTCTGCAGCCCTCAAGATAAGATGGAGTGGCAAACCGTAGGCTGTTTCTATTCCAAGGTTGCATGTAAGAAACAAGTGTGAGGTCCAGCAAAACAACAACAGCCTTTGGAAACAGAAAGCAGACGTGTTCCCTATTGGCAGCACCCCTTTCCTGTTCCCTTTGCACTTTCTGTAGAAACTCAGCCCCACAGAAGCTGCTGGCTTCCATCCTCCTCCATGCAAAACCTCTTTCCTCTGTCTTTCTTCATCCTCACACATTTACCTTCGACCTCCCTGTTTCCCTGCATTCTGAGGTGCTTTTGCACTGGGGGACCTGACCAACCTGTCCCGTTTTATTCTCCCATCCTCCCATCAGGGCGCTCCTGCTCCTGTGGCTCAGCATCTCTGTCTGTCCCAGAAAGCCAACCCTTCCTCATCCGTCCCTCTCATCACTGGAGCTGCACTCTACCACTTGTCTTGGAGAGCACTCACATCCTGCCCAGCTGCCAAGGGTCCTTCAGCTGTGTTCCACCATATGGCACCACGTCCCTCCACTTCATCACATGGAAAATATCAAGATAATCAGACCTGCCTCACTGTGATTCATGTAACCATCTGTCTGGGCTTCCCACTATAGGAGTGCTGTAATACCCAGCCTGCTAGCCAGAATATAAGCAGGCTTTTGCTGTCCAAATTTCTTAATCTAAACAAACATGAAAGGCCAAATTCTGCTCTCGGCTCCATTTGCACAAATCCCATTTGTGACATTAAATGGAGCTGTTTGAATCAGACTGAGCGTGGAATTTGGCCCAGGGTTTTCCAACTGATTTATAATGTCCGTCTGGCTGCTCGCAATCGAGGGGATACTGGCCTGAGCGCAGTTTTTAAACAATGCTGGTATACACACAACTCAGTTGTGGCCAGGGCCATGTTTGGTACCAGGGCTGATAACGCAGCTCTGTCCCTCTTCCATCACTTTTATGTAGCTCTCGAGCTTTCAGACACTGCCTGTCTGGTCAAGAGGGACCCTGCCTTAGGTAAACCCTCTGAAATCGGGATGATGAACTTTTAAAGAAAGTTTGGCTATGGACAATTTAACTGCTACTGGGACTGCTTCTGGAAACCACTCTTCACCACGGGCTAACACACCTGTCTTCAGCTACGAGGGAAAAAATGGGGAGGTAAACTAGTTGGCTCCCAGTTCTGCTCAGTACCTGAGATATCGGTTGCAGTTAGCAGAAACATGGGCAGATCCAGTCTCCAGAAATGTGTGCTGCAGCACCAGTGCCCCTGATATCCCTTACCCCAAAGACAACAGCCACACAGAGCTCTGCCCCGGGAACTCGCGCGTCTCTATCGGGAAGGCTGTGATGGGGTCCAGCTCCCACGCTGTGGCACCGCGTGTCTCAGGTCATTCTCCCCAGGGAACCCATCTGGCTGGCAGCCTGGAGAGTCTGGCCCAAGCTTGCAGGTAATGCTCACAGGAGACATGGACAGGGATGGAAGCAGCAATGCCCTTTGAGTACCTAAAAGTCTTTTGTAAAGAAATGGGCCACTTTCCCAGTGTGTTTGACAAGCAGTGATGGGCATCCCTGAATTAAGGAAGGGCAATGAGACCCTTTCCAGGTATTTCAGGAGACTGTGAAATCAAGATTTTAAAACCTCCAGGATGCAGCCCTTAAAAAATCATGCTATGTGGCCTGTTTTTCCTGCCAGGCTGTCTACACCACTGGCCAAATGAGAGCCCAACAGCAGCCAGTCAGTCCAGTTCCTGGTGAAAATGTGTTAATACTGACAAAGGGAGGTTTTGAAAATGAAATCTAAGTGTTTTCTTTATTTTGAAAACAAATTACTCCTACAGTTCCTTATAGCCTGTGTGGCATGCCCAACACTTGCAATATTTTAAGACCACAGTTCTTGAAACCCAGTGAACATGAGCAAATCTCAGCTTGCTTTTAAGAACTAAAGAAGTTTCTTTTCCTCAACTTTTCAGAAAAAGAAAATTCTTACATTGAAACAAAGGAGCCTGCAGGTCCCAAAATGAGCCAAAAGGCAAAAAAAAAAAAAAAAAAAAGTGATGTGAACCTGTTAATTTTAAATTCTCAAGATTTCTGAATGTCAGGAATTGGTGACACAAAATTTGCATACAGACAATTAAATGAGCCTTCTAATCAGTCAGCATGATAGAAAGTCTTTTGGATGCTACCCACAGGATTTGTTATTTTTATAACTCTTGGCTGGTTTAAGTTATTTTTTAAAATTATTCTCTCTCATTACAGTTTGATGTTACTTAGTGTATAGCTGAAAAAAAGAAAATGTGTTAAATCTAAAAGCCAGGAAGAAGCAGGAAAAAAAAAAAAAAAAGCCTAAGTTTCCAAAAGCAATGCTGTCTCAGCCACGTTAGGCCTCCTAATCATTTCATGCAGAAGTTTATTTGAAGGTGGTGTCAGGAAAGGTAGTAATGAGGCAAGATGGCACCGCGGGGAACCTACATTTTCACATTTTTGCCTGTGTTTTTTCTCGAGCCAAGGTCTCAGAACTCCTCAAAGAGGGCTACAGCCTTGGTATGTTCAAAGTGACAGATGATAACCAATTTTTCAAAGACATTTACAAAGAATGGGAGTTGGAGCTTGCAGGCTCCTTCTGTAGGGTCTTCCCTAACTGCTCTGCACTTCAGCGCTGCCTGGCCTGGCCATGCAGGTGGAAAAGGCAAGCCCTTGGACATTGATGGAAGAAAGAATTATTTATTGGGTGAATTGAAACCGAGGGCTTATATACCTTTTTCAAACAGCACGGAAGCCCAGGAAGAAGATAAGAGAGTGAAGGGGAAAACCTCTGTTCTTCCATGGCTCCCTGTGTGCAAGCAGGACCCCAGGATCCCGCAGAAGGAGATTGACTCCTCTGCTCATAAACTTCTGCTTTCTGGGTCAAATCAGTATCTGATGTAAACTGGTGCTTAGCACAGAGAGGAGCTGCATGAAGGCACCTTAGCTCTGTGTTTGCATCCTTTGCCATCTGCCCAGGTGAGACCATTCTCCCCCTTCATTATTTTTCCAGCACCTCCCTCAAGGGGACTGTGAGAAAAAAAAAGGAGTCCAATAATAAAGATAACGCGCTTAAAATTTTCCCCATTAATGACATTGCCTTTTCTCTGCCCTTAAGCCATTTAAAATCTCTTTTGGTATTTTTCTGCCTATTCTATGCCATGCTTTCTGACCTTGCAAATCAATCTGTCGTGCAGTGCGGTATTAAGTGCACCCCTGACAGCTGGATGAACCGTGCCTACCGGTTCCCCCTGGTCCACTAATCCAGTGAGCAAATTTATCAGGTATGACCTACATTGCTCATTGGAGCACGATAGTAATTCACATGAGAGCCTCTCGCGAGGCTGGAAGACACAAGTGTGCAGCCCAAAGACTTTTCTAGAGGCGGTCGAGTTCTGCAATCATCATCCATGACCCAGTCCTGCTTTCCAGCATGAAGTAAGGTAAAATTAAAATCAGTGGGGTGGCATGCCAGTGGTTTAGGCATGGGTGAGAAGAGGTTCGGCTCTGTCTTTTACAATGTGAGATTATATTTGCTTTTAATGTTCTTGCACCTGGAAAGCCTCCCACCTTCCCCGTCAGACAAAGCCTCACACAGCACAGCTGGTGGGGCAGAGCACTGCATCCAGAGCTGGGCCAGCTGCAGCCATCCGACTGAGCCAGAAGGCGTGAAAGCAGGCTGTAAGACATCCAGACCGGCCTCGACGGATGTTTCTCTGACCTTGTCTTAAAAAAAAAATCTTTAATTATCCTTATAATTAGGAAGTTTTAAAATTAAATGTCTCTGGCTGCAAATTTAGCTAATTACCTCTTGTGTGCCAGACTGATCCCTAGAGGGGTAATGTAACAATGGATAGGAGGAGCTCTGAGTGTTCATGGGTATTTTATAGGGGTTTGTGGTCAAAATCCAGGCCAAAGTAAGGATTTCATTACTGCCTTACTAGTGAAACTGTTATCAACACCATCACATTGGATGTGAGGATGAGGACAGGCAGGAAAATGAATGAGCACCTCAGCACGTGAAGGTGAGTGCTGCTGCTCTCTTGTCTTTCTCCCATGGGTTCAGGAGAGGAGTTTGCTTCTCTCACCTGCCCTGGGCAAGTACCTTGTGTATTCTGTGCTCATCACTATTCAATGTGATGTCACCGTTGAGAAAGAAAAAACTGAATTTCATACAGCCAAAGTCCACCTTTTATCCATTTTCCCTCTAAAATGTATGAGGCTGCCTTCACAAAACATTTCCACATTTCACGGACACAAGTTCTTGGATAACACATTTTTAACACAAGTTCTTGGATAACAATTCTTTCCCCTGATTTTTCTGACTGTCACTGCTCTCATTCCTGCCCTTCGCAAAACCAAGGAGTTGGCTCAAGACTCTCGCTACAAGTTGCCTCTCTACCCTCGAAGCATTTTGAAGCTCTCCTCCACTTTCTGCCAGGTTTTTTGGCATCCTTTAACATGTACACACCAAAACTCTCACCCATGTGCAAAGGTAGTTATTGGTCTCTGACCTGAGGGAAGTTTGACCAGAAAGCTCTATTAATGGAAATATTAAATAACAAGTCAGATGGAGCAGGTTTCAAACTCCTACAAGACACCAGAGTGATGTAGTATCTCCTTGGAAACACTGCAGCGTGGGGTTTGGCAGTATGTGCCGGTGATACTACAGACTGTGTGGCGTGGGACTACTATAGCTGCTGTCCACTGCAACTGTGCATCCAGTCTTTCAAGGCTTTCTGTCCCCTGCCTGCTAAAGGTATCTATGCAGCAACCGATTTTCACAGCTAAAAGCTGTGATCTACATTTCCTTACTTCAGACTCAAGTAGGAAAGGCACAAAAGGCACTTAGGTCCAAATTGTGGATGCTTTCAACAGGGTTTTGGCATATCTTAATGTATTTCACTAGACTTCTATAGGAATAGCCATGCACTGAAAGCTGAGAATGTTTTTTAATGAATCGTGACCCACATTTAATATTTAACTTGAATAAATGGGATTTCTAGTACCAAAGGTACTCATGGGGAAATTGGTGTTTATACTCAAAAGAAAAACTTTAGTTTCTGGTTGCTCTGACTTGAATAACCAATGTTAATTATATTTCCTGTGCAATTTTGAGTAAAGCCACAGATGCATTTGTACACAGCAAAATGAGATAGTCTAAGAGGAATATGTCAAGCCAGACTGCAGAAAGAGATGATATTTAGAGTGGATGAAGCAACAGACAATATGAGATGCTGGTAACGTGGAACATTATGTACCAGATTACATTTCAAAAAAAAAAAAAAAAAAAAAGAAGAGACAAAACAAGTTCTTCTTTTCCCCTCCTTCTGAGAAATCACTTTTAGGCAGAGCTCAGGAATTAACATCTGATCTGATGTTCCCCCTTCTCACCCTCTCCCCTCTGCAGCAAGCAAAGGTTTCTCAGCAGCCCAGGCTGCTCCTCCGTACAGCTCCAGCTCAGAAACTGGGGAAGCAGGTGTAACTCCGTGAGGATAATAAACCTGTAGCAAATTGGCTACTGGGTGTGCTCCCAAGACAGGGCTTTTTGGAAGCAGTAGGAAGCTCTGCATTGGCTTTGGCAATAGAAAGCTCTCCGTTGGCTTTGCACTCCCTGGGATGCAACCCTCTCCGGTGGAAGAGCAACCGGGCTGGGCTGTCACTCACGTGATGCTGGATGTGAAACCCGTGCCGAGGCTCTTGGAGCAGGCTGCTGTCTGTCCAGCAAAACCACATCAGAGGAGCTCCATCGGGGCCTGCAGAGGAACAGGATGCGCTGTTTCAGCATCACCATGCAGCTTGCCACTGCAACGCACCAGCCAAAGTCCAGCTTCTGCACAGATATGTGCATGTTTAACTCTATGCACAATGAGTAATTCCTGTGGCTTTGTATGCATGGGACTAATCTGGATGTGATTCTTCATTGGAAGGAGTCTTATGTGTCATTATGATTAATGTGAACACACACACAGCATCAACATAAAGCTATTCCAGCCGCAACCGCTGAAATACAGCCACTCAGCCCCCACTCCTTGTAGTGTATTTCAGTGCAGGTTAAAAAGGAAGAGAAATCACTCTGCATAGAAGCAGCTAAAACCAGAAAGCGTGTGAAAGACTGCCATGTATCGCATCTTCCTGTTTATTGATCCTGGGGATGCTTGAGTGTGTGTGATGCTCAGTAGCACAGGTGACAGCAAGGACATCTGTGTGGCAGTATCTCTCTGGTCCGTGCAACACAGAGAGGTTATTTATTTATATGTATTATATGTATTATTAATGGGATTTTTTTTTCTTAAATTACCAAAATGAAGACACTGAAGAATGATATCTTCTGTCCTGGCAGGGTGGAACACAGCTCAGTAAAAAGGGAAAATACAAGACCTCGGTGCTGATTGTATCCTAACTAAACCCTGTGTTTAGGGGTGAATTTCATCCACCCAGCACAGCAGTGCAAACTTCTCCAACCGTAGCATCCTCCAGGGCTGCCCAACCCTGACCTGGAGAATACCTCCTCTATGGCAGAGAAACTGGATGGCATTCTGGTTTTCAACCTTTTTTTTTACCGTAGTGAAATATTTCCAATAAAAATAGGAGCTGTTCAACGTATGGCTCCAGCATTTCCCGAATGACAGCAGCACTGGGACTTTGCAGTTCAGAAAAATCCCTTGTTCACCCTTATGTTATGTGTGAGATCATGGAAAGACAGAGCAATTTGCCTTCTGCCTGCCAAACACCCAATCACCATTTAAAAACTTTACAGCATCCCTTGGTGGAGATATATTAGCACCGTTTAACTACTTGCAGATATTTTTCAGAGAAAGTAAATTAGAAGTATGAAAAAAACCAAGAGATAAACAAGGCAGACCTCATAGCAGGAGGAAGCCACAAAAGGAGGAAAAGTGAGTCTTGAGAAACTATTCGCCTTCTCAAATGAGCAAAGAACTGGCCTTTTAGGTAAACACATGCTCATTTATTATCTACTGCTACCACTGCTTACAGTAACCTGCATGTCTTTAGGGGCAGTAACAGGAGACACCATTTCCCTGGCTAGTCTGCATGCCATTAGAGTGTTAGGACTTAACTTTAAGTTGAGGTTAAAATCCTGAAGTGTCTCTTGCTGTTGATAACAGGCTCAAACAAGCGCAGCAGAGTCCATCCTTGTGGCCACCTGCCTCCGTGGGCCCAGGAAGATCGGTTTGAAGAATATCATGGCAGAAGTTAGGGGTGGAGAAGCTCTGTGTGGTGGCTTCACAGGTCCCTGTGTGGGAGGCGTCCCTGGGATGATGGAGAGGCTATGATGACAAGTCTGGAGCTTGGCGGCTTGAGGCCAGCATCGCTAGCGGTTGCAATGAGAAAGCAGAGCGGAGACGTACCAGTGTGATTAGCTGTATCGGCTGGCCAGACGTACATACAGCCCTGCACCATGGACTGGGAAAAGTGCCCGCACGCTAATGAGTACAGAGACATGGCAATTAGCTTGTAAGCACTTTGGATTAGGACCATCTGCGCCGTGCTTATGCAATACCTGCTGCAATGGGCCCTCAGTCCGCCTTGCTGAAATGCTCCTGCAGGACAAACACCCTGAGCAAGGAGCTCGCATTTCTCCTGTTATCACTGCATGTCTTTTCAGAGGAAGTGGGGGAAATTATTATTTTTCAAAAGAACATCTTGTTATAACAGCTCTGAGAATTTATGCTCAGAGAAGCTCAGTCCTGAACTCAGTAACGCTTTCCAGCCAGGGAGCACAGCAGAGGCATATGCTGGTTTTTGGACAGGAAGGGAGAAGATGGACTGGAGACAATTCTGCGGAAGATTCAAGTACATTTCCAGGAAAAGACAAATGATTCATCACACTTTTAATAGCGGTTATAGGCATAACTGCGAAAGCAGTAGCACAGCACAAGTGATCAGATTAATTAGGAGGGATCCGGATGACATCAATTTTGAAAATCAGAGAGAAGAAAAGATTTTTGGTGCAGTATCTTCAGGGCTCAGGCTGAAACTTTCCAGCATACAATCACCAAATCAGAATTTACAGCTCAAAACATGCATGAAAGAACAACCAGGAAAGCTGTCCTGAAAACCACCGGGGCTCAGTCCAGCACCAGGGGAGCAGCTCATGCCCTCTGCTCCCCAAATTAAATTTTCTGTTCATTGTACCTTATAGTTTAGCAGTTCAGGGTAGGAAAGATTACAAGGATTTTTAAAAATGTGGGATAAAAATAATCTACTTACTTTTTTATTTGTAAGATGAGCCACACTTTGTGGAGAGAGGACACATGCAACTAGTTTTGCATCTGTCAAAAAGACTATCTGCTATCTGTCGAATTTATTTGATCATTCAACATCCTGGTAACGAAACAGCAATGTTTTTGAGGTGGAACAGTAAGACAGGGTTCTGGCATGGCATGTGACGTAATTGGAGAGATACGTTATAAGGTTAACTAGGTTACACGGATATGCTGCAGGATCAGCAGTGCCACCCCACATTGTACCGTCCAGTGTAGAGACCGTGTTGGAATTTATTTTCACAAATCCAGTTGTGCCTTAGAAATCCAACAAAAATTAAGAAAATGGTGCAATAACTGTAGATGATATGTCTAACCATGCTTTAGGATCCGTTACGTGCAGAGGTACTGGTTATTACTGATCTTGCTGGATAAGGCCATGGTTCCACTGAAATCTTAAATAAGGCTCCTAGTGACTTCAGTGAAGCCCATGGCTAATGCCTTTTCCCACTGAGTTTGCAGAAGTCTCATTGCTGAGCACTGACCCAAAGCTACGAGAAGAAGGGTCCAATGATTCAGGATTTACCTGCACTCAGTTCCTGTTGTGGTTTTGTTTAGTAGGGGGGGCCTAAGGTGGTAGCTTCTGTAGGAAACTGCTAGAAGTCGCTCCCCTTTGTTCAGGGGACTTGGCCAGGCCTAGGGCGGACCCACTGCTGGCCAAGGCCGAGCCGATTGGTAGCAGAATGTCTCGTGATAACGCCTCTGCGATAACGTATTTAAGAATGGGAAAATAGAAAAAAAAGAGAGAGAAGAGAAGATGTGAAGAAGCTGAGCGGGGGCAGAGGCGCAGAGGGGGAGGCGCAGGCCTCATGGGCCTTGCAGGCCTCACCCTCTGGCCTCTCGCCAGGCAGCCGACTGGGCCCGACTCGGTCCAGCCCGGCTGCAAGAAGTGGAGAGGAGATGAGAAGTGAATGAGATGTAAAAAAGATCCTGAGAGACACCTACCAGCCTGTTGTGAGGAACGGCTGCAGACACCAAGGTCAGTTCAGAAGGAGGGGGAGGAGTAATGCGGCTCCTGGCCAAGATTCCCCTGCAGCCTGTGGTGACGACCATGGTGGAGCAGGTTGTCCCCCTGCAGCCCATGGAGGTCCACGGAGGAGCAGAGATCCACTTGGAGCCCGTGAAGGACCCCGCACCGGGGGAGGTGGATGCCTGAAGGCAGCTGTGGCCCGTGGAGGGCCCGCTGGGACAGCTGTTCTGGAGAGACTGAACTCCGTGGAAGAGATCACCCACGCCGGAGCAGTTCCACAAAGGACTGTGGCCCGTGGGAGGGACCCCACAATGGAGCAGGGGAGGAATGTGAGGAGTTCTTCCCCCGACCATGAAGCAGCAGCATAAAACGACATATGATGAACTGACTGCAACCCCCATTCCCTCTTCCCCCCTGTGCCGCTCGGGGGGGGAAGGTAGTAGAGATAATGTTAAGCTTGGGAAGAGGGAGGGGTGGATGGAGGTTATCTTGTTCTCTGTCTCATTATCCTGCTGTTTGTAGTAATAAATGAATAGTTTTCCCCAAGTCGAGTCTGTTTTGCCCATGACGGTAACTTTAAGGATTTCTCCCTGTCCTTATCTCAAACCCTGAGCCGTTTTTCCTTATATTTTCTCTCCCTATTCTCTTGGAGTGTGGGGGGAGTGAGAGAGAGACTGCGTAGTCTGGTCCGATCGGGGCTGAACTACAACAGTTCCCTACTCCATGAGAGATTTTTCAGTGTCTTGAACAAATGATACAGGATCTGTGTTCCCACCTCTCAAATGACGTTAACTCCTCACCAAAACAGGGATATTGAAAAGGAAAGTGCTTGGAGGACGGCATGGAGGTCAGGACCTGTGACGGAAGTCGGGCAAAGAAGTGGAGGTCCAGACTGAATCCAGAACAGCTCTCAAAGAGGACAAGCAAAACCCTACACCCACTGAAACCGCCACGAGCGGCAGCAGAGTGAGGGTCCTTTCCTGCAGGTTTGTCTGAGCTGTAATGAAACTTTCAGGGAGAGAGCACAGTGACCTCGTGGGAGGAAATCTGCTAGGTGGTCTCCTGTCCCCTTCCACAGCATGATTACTTCTGCAGTATACAGCTTGCTGGTGTACCTGGTTTAGTCTTCAGTGTCTCCAAGGACACATCACCTAATAGCTGTAGCAGACACCTATGTAATTTTAAACAGTGAAATGATACCAAACATAGTAAAGAATATCAGTCCCTCTAGCCAATGAGTGCTGCAATAGTTCAGTTCAACTTTGAGCACGCATCCTTAGCGCAGCATCCAGACTCCCGACTGAAAGTTGCATTTATGGATTGAAAAACTTGAACAGATTCAAAAACCATGAGTAAAAAGAAACTGCGATCAAAGCCAGCACCCCACAGAAATTATTACGGTGGATTGAGCTGATGGGACACACGTATCAGCTGCTCCCCAGGAGGCTTTTCAGAAAGCTGGGCAGATCCTGCCTGTTCTTCTCTGTAGGGGAGATGCTCCCTAGCTATCAACCTAAACAAAAGACAAGGTGACAGTGCTACCCAGGACCTTCGTGCTGTGGGCTTGTGACCATTCAGAAATAGCCAGCATGCTTTTTTCTGTGGTGTGCAGGAGTGCAAATGTTACATGCTGCTGTCCCAAAGACTCACCTTGGCCAGAAACCACATTGTGAGTCTCTTCCTCGCGTAACAGCACAAGCGGTCTGCCTGCACGGCTCTCAGCTCACTGCAAGCACCTTGCCAGAGCCTGTGACAGAAAAGCTGTGCCAAATCTGGTCAAGGTTTCTTTCCAGGACTGATCCATGTCCTGGAACATGGAGTCTCCCGGGCAGCTGGATATAGGGGGTCTGGCAGATTTTGGTTACCTAAGCAACTCGCATGTTGTGATTCCTAAACAACTGAGATATTGGAAGGCTGGGGACACTTGAGGGAAATAATTATGGAAAATAAAAATAGTTTTCTAACCATGCAGACACACTGTGGTAAGATCTGCTTATTGAGCTGCTTTCAACTCCTCATAATTTCCTGGATGGACAACCAGGAACTGGATACCAACTATCAGATCAGATATTCTATTCTTCCACTTCCCTTTATTAACTTTAGGTGCTTGCAAAAGAACAAGCTGCCCAGAGCGCGAGCGGACAGCCAGCCGCCATGCCTGCACCATGCCATGCAGTGAGCAGCACGGTGTTCCTCGGGTGTGCTGCCTGCAATCAGCCATTCGCAGCTTACAGTGGTCTGTTTAGGCTGAAGGAGCTGTGAAACACCAACTGAGATTGTAGAATAGGATGATGAAGATTACTGAAGGTCAGGGCGTCAGATCTGAGTGCCACACCAATCAGCATTGCTCCAGTGACACCGGTGCAGCAGCTCAGCTCAGGGGACACCAATGGTAACTGCTTGCAGATCATCTTCATCATCACTTTTTGAAATTTGTTATGTTTGCCTGGAAACTGTTCTGAGGGGAGAAGTGCTGTGTTCGGCTCCCACATAACAAGCTGATTTCCAGCCTCCGGTGCTGAATGGAGTTTCCACTGCAGATCAGCGCCTGTAACCCCAATAAGCTTCATTTACCTTCACATCTTCTAACCTGAATCAGTTCCCCAGTCATTTAATTTGAGACTTATGATTAATTATGTAGGTAGCTCGTGTTAATCAAGCATTTGTTAACTGCCAAAAGGCCCACCTCATGAAACATTATGTTTCTATAGTGCAAGGTGTCCTCACAAGGAGAACCACCACATGGAGCTGGTCAGGCAGAGCAGTAGTTTTGTGTCAGCTGGTGTCATGAACATCAGCTCTGGCAAAATTAATCAGAATTCTCTTTTTCCTCTCTGCCTACCCTGAACTGTGTTTGCAAAGGTTAGCTGGTACTCACAGGATACAGCATTAACAGAAATAATGGCGGTTACTTGAGATACCTTGCGAAAATATTTTCAAGGCAGGCTTTTTGCAAGTGCTAGTACAACATGAGTCACATCTAGAGCCAGCCCCAAAGTAGTGTCCATTGTGATAACCAGGCTAAATCAAATCAATTCGTCTGACTCACATCTCATACTCAACAACTTTGCAGTGATCTGTCTTTTCTGATAGCCAGGCTACGTGCATGTACGCTGGGTAATTCAGAGGGATGCGCAGAACAAGAGGGCTAAGCAGCCCCATGCAGAAGCAAAAGGAGTAAGACTCACAGGAGATGAGAAAATGTCATAAATGCCATAGGACATAAGAAAATCAATCCTACCCAGTTAACCTCTGTCCATGAACACATAAAGCCTGAGCAGAGACCACTCAACTCTGAATATTAAACTGATTTGCAGCGTGCCAGCCAACAAGCTAAGCAAAGGCATTGTGAGCCACTTCAGATAAAACCAGATCATAACGCTTATCTTCTGTAGCAGTCCCAAATACCCAGCAGCCAAAACCAGTATAATAAGAACAAGATAACAAAACCATATCTACATTGGTATGACTGCAGCGGTGCAGCCCTAAGCAGCCCCTGCAGCACTGTACTGGCCCAAGGCAAAGGCAGCCTCTGGACTCCTCCTTTGGAGAGGTGAAACTGGGCAAGAAAGAGACACTGGTCTCTCTTCCAATGGCCCCATCCAGGCCTCAGAGGTCCTCCTCCTTCCCACTCCATCCAACGTGCTGGACAGCTGGGCATGGAGGGATGCTGCTTACCCAAAAGCAGTCACTGGACACAATCGAGGGGAAAAGGGCTATGCATTTACTGAGTAGATAGGTGATTTTGGCTAGTCCTCAGAATCTTTTTGCTCCACCATATCCCTGCCCATTGACCAAGTATACCAGTCTCTCTCAAAATATTTTAGGTCCAAAGTCTGTTTGATAGTTTTATGCCCGTTGAGGGTTGTGGGGGTGGTCTGTCTCACTAAGGAAATGAATGCTTTGCATATCAATAAATGTATGAAGCAGATAAGTTGACACTTTGCTAGTCCTAATTTAGAGATTGTGGACTGATTTCTTGAAATAATCCTAGAAACAAACAGTCTAACTTGTCCCTATAGGATCTCAGGCTCAAGCCCTGTTTTTCATAGATAATTAGGAATATTCCAGCAGTGACAGAGCGTGTTTGGAGGTCTCTTCTGCAACCTTGAGTTACACCATGAACCTTGTTGTAGTTGTTGAGAAGCTATTGAAGAAAACAGAAGCCACAGAAACTGAGGAACCATCTGGTAGGCCAGGATGAGACATGGCATAAATGGAAATACAAGGGAATGCAATTTGCAGAAACAACTATTAGATACAAGTTTGGCAGTCGCAAGGAGGGAAACCCATCTGTCATGGACTTCTCCTTGTTCAGCCACCATGAGTCTCTGGATGATTGGACTGACAAGGTATAATGTTCCACTACCAAAATATTAATAACTGTTATCAAAACAGAGCTAAATAATAATGCTTTGAACTCATTTATGGAGCTGAGAATTGTGGCTCAATAACAGGTATGCTCATCGACAAGGCTTTTCTGAGAAAAAAACGTGACATTTTGGGGGAATTGGTTATATCTAGGATGCTTGTGCTTTCAGATTCAGATAAATGATCACATTTTGAAGTGTGACTGCTTCTTGGCTACAAAAATTACAAAGAAGTGAATCTGAAAGTTTTAAAACACTCACAGCAGCCAACACCAGAAAGCTCATGCCGTTCCCCAAGTGTCTTCATCCAGCTCTGGAGCTAAGCAACATGCTGATTTTTGAATAGCATAACCCAACTGGGATTTTAAAATTAGCATAAAAGTTTAAATTCCTTTTGATGAATTTTTCTTGGTGATTAATTGGTCTTTAACTGAGGATATTAGCTCATAATTTACTGCAATGTTAAACAAATGGCAGGATTTCAAAATCATGGCTCTTCCCTGAGTAGTGCGCTCTGAATTAAAATGTTTATCCTTAGTACACATGGTCTCCTGTTCTTAAGGGAAGGTCAGTGTTGAAGCTAAATTGAGAGAAGAAGCAAGGACTATCATATTTGTAATTAGTTTAGCATCTCTGAGGAACACCAACACTCCAGAATTTTAAGGTCCATGACTGTTTTGGAAATTGTGCTCTTTCTAGGCAACGTGCCACTGCTCAGAGAACTCTTTCATACCAGAAGTTCCTCATCATTCATTTCACTGATGAGATGTTTTGGGATGAATCATGCATTGCTGGAGTTCATTTTGAGGTTTGTCTTGTACCCATCCCAATGGGAAACATCCATCCAGACAGTGTCCAGTGCACAGAAACATGAAGGTGACAAGCAGCCTCATCACTTGATGAAGAAAGAGAAAAAAAACTTCTAAGTCAAATGTTTGCCACCATCACTTCTGAGAAGTCTTCACACCTGGAAAGCACCTGTTGAAGCTGCCAAACCCCAAGAACTCTGTTTTCCCCACTGGAGTCAGTGGCAAAGCACCACTAGACCAGTATCTTTTACTTTTAAAACCCTTTAATTTATAAGAATTGTGCCTGTTAGTGTATTGATCTCCAGGAACAGGAGAAGCGAGTTCCTGGAGCCAGCTAACGGGCATGACCCATCCCCAAGATGAAGATCTAATTAGGATCCCTTACCTTGAACTAAGATGTGTTTAAATTGTTTTATCTGACAAAGGCAAATCCCCTGTACTTCAGGTAGGAATGTCTGGAGAAGGGCTCACCCTGTGCCTCTGTCATCCTCTGCAAGAATATCTTGTGTGCAAAACAGACCAGAGAGGTGGTAGATGCCCCATCCCTGAAAACATTCTAGGCCAGGTTGGACAGGGCTCCAACCTGATCTGGTTGGAGATGTCCCTGCTCCTTGCAGGGGGGTTGGACTAGACGACCTTTAAAGGTCCCTTCCCACCCAAATCATTCTATGATTCTGTGATTAAAAAACAATACTGAAGGAAATCTGAACAATTTAATTCTTCAGTAGAGGCAGGTGGGTCCCTTGGAGCAGTGACAATTCAAGGTCAGATGTGTTTCTGCAGATCTGTGTGTTTTTTTCAGTTAAGAACCTAGTAGCAGCTTAAAAAACAAGAAGATTCTGAGTGAAACTTGCAGTCTTTCCAGTATTAACAGGTCAAGCAGTCCATGGACCAACATGTAATGGAATAATTTGGGAAAAAAAAAAGCACATTTTCCATACGATGTATGTGTGATGTCATTACTGCCAAATGGAAATGCTACAAGTATTGCAGTAAATTTTGCACAGACAGAGGTGGACTTTATTTCTACCAGCACCCACCATGTTACCAAGCTGTGGACATGCTTAGATAGAAAACCTGGCAGCTGTTAATAGCCTAACAAACAGTCCTTCCTCCTCCGCTCCTCCTCATCCCCCTCTCCCGCGACAAGGAACAGGCTGGGATGAGGGTAGGGGACCAGGCTGTCCCTCTCGCCATCAGCCTCACCCCGCACCCAGATTTTCACAGAGACACTCTCTATGTCAGAAGCCAATGGAAATAAACAGCCTCACTGAAGGGAGACGGTGTGCCTGTGTCTGCGTGTGGAGAGGGGCAGACTCATGGTGTCCCTTTACATTGTAATGATGTTTATACTCAGGATAATGAATTACCCCCTCACCCAGTGACAGCGGGCAGGCACCAGCCATCAGTTGTGTGCTCACTTAGCACCATCAGTAATGCAGAGATGTTTCCTGTGTGCCGTGCGAGCTTTGCTGCCCTTGTTGCAAGTGGGAATATTTTCCAGGCCATCGTCCCTGTCCCTCACCCCCTCCTTGGGCCGGTTGAGGGCAGGGTTAGCCAGGTCCTGGCTTGGGCTGCCAACAGCCTCACCAGCACCGTGATGCCAGTGGGGATCATGTGACACCATAGTATGGACATTGCACATGGCTTCACCTGAGCAAGCCATAGGCATGAGTCTTCTGGGACACAGCACCTCTCACCAAATGTCCTCCTTCCTCCTGGGCAGAGTCGGGCTGAGATGTGCTCAGTGTCTGGTTACAGCAGGTAACTCGTGCAGCCAGGGCTGCAGCTCGTCAGCTTCAGTACCTGAGCAAGGAGATGATAACCTGGGAAGCCACCATAAATTGTACAGTCACAGCCTACCTGAGCTGAACAGCCTCCGAGCGCCCACGGGCCGGGAAAGGAGAAAGCCTTGGTCTAAACTGCAGTTAAGGAAGAGCACGTTTGTTTATAGATGTGGCCTAAGAAGTACACACTGCAATGTGCTGGTGAGAGGGAGTAATAAAAAAGCAGGGTAAACAGAACCAGTGTTGCATGGCATATATCTTGTTGTTTCTTGCATTTGTCCTGTTGCTTCTTCTAATCGTCTGCAATCATAGTAGGCCGTGCTCTTCCCACTCACATTAATCAACATTTGCACTCGCTAACTGACTGCGGGTGGAGCTCAGGATAAGCAGGCACTCTAAAATATGTCCTTATTAACCTTTATAATCCTCTCTGTGCTTGTTAAAGGTGATGGCAATTTACTATTTATCATTCTATTCCATTTAGTATTTTTCTTTACATAAAATTTCATTTTCAGTTTCTGTCTCTTCTACCAGCAGAGAGGGGAAAATACGACACTAACTCTGTCCGTCACTCTACGGGGAAAAGGATAAAAGCCAGAAGTCTGTGGGAACAGCAAAAAGCCATGTTTATAAAAGAGCCACCTCCATTATCTTGATTTGTACTAAATGTATTTATTAGAAATACCACTGAGTACTTGCAAGGGCACTGTCAATTTAAAAATTACCGCGTCTCTGCGTGGAAATTACTTACTGTCCCTTGCGACAAATAAAACTGTAGCTCAGTATAAATGAAAACAAGGCAGAAGTAAAAGTGTCTGTTATTCTTTGCTTCCTGTCCACCCCCCAGGTCTGTGCACTCAAGCAGCTCCCTATCTCTTGGCAGCCATCTATTGCCTCTTCGTGTTTACACTCACTCTCCCTCTTCAGAGGTTTGTTGTAGGGTTGTAGCAAAGGGAAAAATATTTTCTTAAAAAAAATCGTTTCAGGAGGTGGGAAGAAGACAGAGACCCTTCCAGCACTTGTAAGCCAACTAACTGTAAATTGAAAGGTAAAACGTAAATGAAGAGCTTAATTTTTTTGCCTTGCTATGATTTGTAGTAGTGAGATAATTACTTGCTTTTCTATTGTTTGTTGCTGTGCACCTTAATCACCTTATTTTTGTTAATTGTGAATGAGTGTGCATTTCTGGAAAGGCAGAGGGAGAGGTGGCTGGTGTGGTGGAGCAGAAGTCTTCTGCAGCCAGGGGTGGCTGGGCGTCCCGGGGGTGTGAGCTGCCTCACGCCCCGCTCTGAGCTCCAGCTGTCCAAACACCACGAGTCTGCCGCTCAGCCACGAGCTGCCTCTAAATATCATAAAAGTTATGAATAACGGGTTCTTGTTCCCCGCCTCCTGCTGTTTGACCCTTTGTGGGTCACGTTTTCCAGATAATTGCTACAGCGGGAATTTGAAGTGAAATGAAAGGCACCCTTCTCCTGGCTGCGGCTGTGCATAAGATGGCAAACAGGCGGCACATCCCAGCCCAGGGCTGGCAGTGGTCCCCTCTGGGAGGTAATGGTTTCAAAATAGAGGGGTCTAGATTTAGATTAGATATTAGGAAAAAAATTTTTACATTGAGGGTGATGGGACACTGGAACAGGTTGCCCAGAGAGGTGGTGGATGGCCCATCCCTGGAAACATTCTAGGCCAGGTTGGATGGGGCTCTGAGCAACCTGATCTGGTTGGAGATGTCCCTGCTCCTTGCAGGGGGGTTAGACTAGATGACCTTTAAAGGTCCCTTCCAACCCAAACCATTCTATGAGTCTGTGATTCCTGCTTCCAGAGTTTCCGGCCGAGGCATCTTCTGCTGGGTGCTACACCCCTTTCTGGTGATTAGCCCCTGGGGAAGTTGGTTTGTGGGCAATGCCAGGAGGATTGTCTCCACCTTGGCTTCCCCCGCAGCCCTACAATACAGCTGCATACACTATTTATTTAAATCTACAGATAAGCATGTCCTTCAAACCCACATAAAGGTCCTATCCAAGCAGAGCCTGGCTTCATACAGGGCTCTCCTGCCCACCAGTACAGAATCAGGTACCACCACTCCTTGTCCTCTAGTCACACACTGAGACAGCGGAAGTGTCTGCAGAATCCCAGCAAGGTAATTCAAGATGAAATCAAACATATTTTCTGGCATTAAATTTTAGCTTGAACCACACTTTTGGCCAGCTCCACTCGCCATCCAGTGTCCAAGCTGTTGGAAACAGACCCTCTATCCTACTTCATCCTCTCGCTCCCAAGCGCTCTGCTATTTCTATTTGTCTTCTCTGAGTTTGGGGTATGGTTCTTCACAAGTAAAGCATACAAATCAGGAAACAGTTATTACTGCAGCGTATTGCTTCCAGCATACAGGATATTACACAAATGCTGGGAGAGCCCCCTTCACTGCCCTTAGGAGCAGTTTTTAAGTGCCTTATAATAAGTATGCTTTCCAAATCTTCCATAAGCTTAGCATCCAGTTGTGCTGTAAGACTTGTCTGAATTAATATCCTTTTTACATTCAGAAAAAAAAGGGCAAATATTTGGTGAACCCATAATAAATTAAGGATGGATGGATACTAAAAGAAGAATAGTCTATTCTTAGAATTATGTAAATGGGATTTAAATAGAGTTTCTAACAGAGGTTCAGCAGAGAGATAATGGGAGCATCACATTTCTAATGTACCAGGCTATTTTGGAGTCTGGATGAGTTCTTTCTCTGAAAATTAAATTTTTTTCCAGTGTCACCAAAAAAAAAAAGATAAATTGGTGAACCTTACTTTAATCAAGTGCTAAGTTTATTTAAGTTAGTTTTCAAATACCTAGAAGTTGCTTTGGAGGTGGGTTGCACTGGAGGCTGATTCCAGGAAACCAAACCACAACTTTCAATTTGTGCACGAGTTACGTGGGCTCTCGGCAAGGCAAATGTGAAGCCCTGTCCTCCTCCAGCATGTACTACAGGTATTGCTCTTTGGGACAAACCAAGCAGCTCCTCCATGCTCTGAAGGATGCTCTGGGGAAAGGGTAGCAAACAGGTGCTTTCCCACACTTCCACTTGTACCGGCAGGTCAGTGGTGTGATGCTGAACAGCAATGCGCTCCTGCGGGATTTCAAGACTGATGACTTTGCTCTGTATATTTCTCTTGTTCCTGCTACTGGCTCCTTGGCCTTTGTCCCCTCCTGTGGCCCTTGTGCTGGATGCACATCCCTACCCCAGTGCTGTGATGCAAAAAGACCTCCTCTTACAGCCTCCCAAGCAAAACTGCAAGCACTTAGAGTCAGATCCTCATGGGTTATTCAAAGTGGACTCTATGTACACTGCTCGTATTGCTTAAAAGTCTTTTACAGAGCAGTAGGCCCCGGGGAGCATTGTTGGCCGGCAATCCACCTCTCATTTCTTTTGCCCCACCAGCCTGAATATTTATGAGGTGGCATGTGATTTGATGGTATCTGGTTCCACATGTAATGCTGATGTCATGTGTTTTAGATTTAAAATGCCAGTTTCATTTTGTAGTGCATAATAATTTGTTTCTTTGGCAGTCCATAAAAAATTGCACTGAATCTTGGCATGCCTGGCTGCAACGAGGTGGAAGGGAAAGCAGGGGGTCTTAATGTGCACTAGGGGTTGTACCAAGAGTGGTGCAGTTTGCGTTCTCTGCCTAAAACATCGGCCGACATCAAGATATGTCTATGCATGCCTGGAGCACTTTCTGCTCTGAGTACTTTGCCAGTAATGATGAACGAAGTCTTGCAGTGTCTGGGCAATGAATGTGTGATGTTAAGACCCACGTAGCAACGTCTGATGTAAAGATGGAGAAACTGAGGCAAAGCATCCTGCTGAGGCTACAAAACCCATGCACCAGAGAGAAGTGAACCCATTTTGCACAGCTCCCACAGCTTCACTAGAACCATCCTTCCTCTCACAAATACAGGCACCATCAGAATTTGGCTGTATCTCCTCTAAACTCCATTTTGATTAGAGGCAGCCCACACCTTCAAGCCTCTATACAATCTTTTTCTGAAATTAGAGTCCTGGGTGTAATCTATCTGTCAAACTGTCTACCTAGTTTTGAGCCAGTTCCCAGTGCAGGATGAGAGGGCTACATTTGGGAAACAGATGCTTAAAGAAATAGACAAACTGGATAAAGGAATAGAAAAAACAAACGTTTTTCTGGCCTAAAACACTGATGAACAGAACTGAGACATCTAAGGGAATAATGATAGCAACCAGCAAGGCATGCAATACACACTTGCCATCAGATACACACTTGTATGAAATTTCATGTGCATTTACATAGGAAACAGAGTCCTTCCATGACTGCTGTCATGTCTAGGTCATACTGGAGCTTCCCAAACACTTCAAGCTGGATGCTCCTCCCCAGGCAATGCGTGCTAGCATGGTCCCACAGGCATTTATCCGTTGTTGCACCCAGGCCATGTGAGCTCAGGACAGTACTTCTGGAAGAACTGTAACTTTGTAGGGCTGTAAGCAAATTCATTCAAAGGAGGATCACCTTCTGGCCAGGCCAATGTAAAAAGCACTCTGCTAGCACATTGCTAGCCGTATACATGCTGGACCTACAGCAGATGGATCTATGCTCTCTCCTGTCTTTGCTGTCTGTTCTACCCAGGCAAAATAATCCATCCTGGTGAAAGCACCACCCTGCCTGCACAGGCTGGATATGAGTTGTCATTGCTATCTCAGCTCCATCCATCTAGGGTAAGACTTTCTCACAGAGCTGTGCTGGCAGAGCCTAGCTGTGACTGAAGGATTAGGTGGCGCCCACTTTGCATCGCAGTGTAGCTGCACTATGCTGTGTTTTATTATTATGCTTACATGAATACAGCTGTAGCAAAATGAAAGCTCCTGCTGAGCTCCCAATACCTTGTCCTAGCATCCATGTCTGAATCAGTAAGAAAAACTGGGCAGATAAAGTCTAAGGAACAGCTGAGAGAGAAAAAAAGAACACCCTGAAAAATACCAAGGAGAAATGAAGAACTCTCAGAGGAGTTACTTGCACAACCTGGGTACTGAAATAACCCCATCTATTACTCCCACGGATCTGGGTGCTTGGTGGGATGACTCATGGAGACACTCAGCTGTCACTGCTGCCTGCAGACAGGAGCCAGCGCCATCGGGACAGGACGTCTGTGCCCTTCCCGTCCCTCCGGGAGGGCACCAAGCAGCCGGCACACCCCAGAGCCCACGCGGGGCTGCTCCCCACCCGGGAGCGTGTGAGTGCATGGCAGGGTTTGCGCCCAGACACATGCATGCTCTGGAGTCACTTCTGCAGCTGATGAACCCAGCAGGACCCTGCTTGGGCTGCCCTGAGTGTGAATTTACCCACGGATGAGGTTAGTCTCTGCCAGGTGGTAAAGAGCTGCCTGCTGCTATCTGCAAGGTCAAGAGCTCTACAAGTAGAGGCAGGGGACAAAATCACAGTGTACCAGGTCAAGCTGGCTTCAGTGTACCAGCAAGTTGGCTTAATCGGGGGCTGAGCTTACGTGCCTCTATGCAACACACGTAACATGCAGAACAAATAAGAGGAGCTAGAGATGTGTAGGGTTGTGATCTTGTTGGCATCATGGAGACATAGTGGGATGGCTCCTATGACTGGAGTGTTGGAATGGAAGGATACAGGCTCTTTAGGAAGGACAGTCAGGGGACATGAGGAGAGGGTGTTGTCCTTTATGTCAATGACCAGCTGAAGTGCACAGAGCTCCTCCTGGGGACGGATAAGGAGCTAAGAGAGCTTATGGGGTAGGATTAAAGGGAGGACAGGGACAGGTGACATTACAGTGGGGGTCTGTTACAGGCCACCTGACCAGGAGGACCAAGGAGAGGATGCTCTCTACAGACAGATAGGAGCAGCCTCATGGTCACAAGCCCTGGTCCTCATGATGGACTTCAGCCACCCCGGTATCTGTTGGAAGGACAACACAGCAGGGCACAAGCAATCCAGGGAGTTCCTGGAATGCACAGATGACAACTTCCTCCTGCAAGTGACAGAGAAGCCAACAAAGAGAGGTGCTATGCTGGACATTGTTCTCACCAACACAGAGGGTCTGGTGGGGAATGTGGAGCTCAAGGGCAGCCTTGGCAGCAGTGACTGTGAGATAGTGGAGTTCAAGATCCTTGAGACAGCGAGGGGGGTGCACAGCAAGCTCTCTGCCCTGGACTTCAGGAGAGCAGACTTTGGCTCCTTCAGGGATCTGATGGGCAAAGTACCATGGGATAAAGCCCTGAAGGGAAGAGGGGCCCAGGAAAGTTGGTTGATATCCAAGGATCACCTCCTCCAAGCTCAGGAGCAATGCATCCCAACAAAGAGGAAGTCAGGCAAAAACGCCAGGAGGCCTGCATGGATGAAAAAGGAGCTTCTGGACCAATTGAAAAACAAAAAGGAAACCTACAGATGGTGGAAGCGAGAACAGGTAGTGTGGGAGGATTACAGAGAGGTTGTCCAAGTGGACAGGGATCAGATAAGGAAGGCTAAAGCCCTGACAGAATTGAATCTGGCCAGGGACATCAAGGACAACAATAAAAGCTTCTATAGGTGTGTTGTGGATAAAAGGAAGACCAGGGAGAATGTGAGCCCCCTCCGAAAGGAGACGGGAGACCTGGTTACACAGGACATGGAGAAAGCTGAGGTACTCTGTGACTTTTTTGCCTCAGTCTTCACCAGCAAGGGCTCTAGCCACACTGCCCAAGTCACAGAAGGCACTAGGGAGACCTTATAGTGGCCTTCCAGTACCTCAAGGGGGCCTAGAAGAAAGATGGGGAGAAACTCTTCAGCAGAGCCTGTTGAGATAGGACAAGGGGCAATGGTTTTAAAATAGCGGAAGGTAGATTCAGATTGGACATAGGAAAGAAATTTTTTATGATGAGGGTGGTAGAACACTGGAACAGGTTGCCCAGAGAGGTGGTAGATGCCCCATCCCTGGAAACATTCTAGGCCAGGTTGGATGGGGCTCTGAGCAGCCTGATCTGGTTGGAGATGTCCCTGCTCCTTGCAGGGGGGTTGGACTAGATGGCCTTTAAAGGTCCCTTCCAACCCAAACTCTTCTATGATTCTAAGCCACAGAATAGAGTATTGCTGTATATTGTGACTTTAATTTCCCATTCCTCTCTATGCCCTCATTTGCTCTCTGGCCTGAAGTGGCTTTCTACACTGAGGCAAATGAAGGGAGAACAAATACCTTCTTTAGACAGATGGGCATAGTTGGAGAAAACAAGCCTTGAGGAAATCAGAGCTTTCTTTTGGACTGGCACAGCAAAAGGAACTGATGCAGGTCCACAAGGACTGTTTTGGGTTTAGTCTGACTATATTAATCTGTCAGACAGTCAGAAAAAAAGTATCCAGGAGAGCAGAGGATGTCACCAAGAGAAGAGATGGCAAGACCCCACCCCCCCTTTCAGCTCTGAGCCAGGGTGGGCTGTCCACATTTTGTCAGCTCTGTCTATTGGTCTAATAAAATACATTATCTCTTCCAATATATCCTGCCCTGCACTCTGAGGCTCTCATGATGACACCACCACAATTATTTTCTGAGCTGAAGCACTCTAATATCAGGATGATAAACACAGCACACATGCCTTGGCAGGCTGACTAGATAAGGTTATATACACTATGACAGAGTTTTTATATTGTTACTGACCTGGCCAAAAACTCAGTAAGAACTGACCAGCTTGTTCTCATGGCGTGTCTCACCTCCTTTCCAGACTGGAGGGCGCTAAATAGATTTCAGGAGGCAGCAATCACTTAGATGCACTTCAGACTCCCCACTCTGCCACTGTTCCTCAGAAGAGACCCAAGGGATGCATTCTGACACACCAGCTTCAGATTTCCCATGTCAGAAAGCATTTATCAAAATGGAGAAGTGAAAGATCTCCAGCTCGCAACAATGGAGATGTCAGGTCCACTACAGGGTGGTCAGGATACGCAACTAACTGACAACACACGCACCTTTCTTTCTGTTAATGAACTGCAAGCAAAAGGTGTTTTGCAAATATGATTGCTGTTCAAAAATATTAAAAAATGACTGTAGAAATTTTAACATACAGCCTGCTTTGGTTTCCCACTGATGGGAAGAACCAGCTTATGGCAGTACTATGCATTAGTCTTTCTTGAGTTCCTAATATGTTTTGCAGAATTTCATCCTTCTGTTACATTAAAATAAATGTCTCCAGCTGTTACTCCTTGGGAGGCAAGCCTGGAGTCATTGAAATGCATGTGACCTGCCTAAAGACATCTGGGAAAAGCCTGGACAGTCTGGAAGAATAGCTGCGACCACTAGAACTTCAGATCTAAAAGTGAACAGAATGCCACTCCAAAAGGGTGGAAAAGAAATGTGGTGTCACTATTGTTAGAGAGACCCAAAGAGCAAGAAATAATTTGCCATTATTTTTTCTATTAACAGCATAAATGTGTTCTGCTGCTATTTCAGGGAAGAATTAAACCGAAGACACTACAGCCCCTTATGTCTCACATTGTTCTCCCAGTTCTGCTATTTTTAATAAAATCAAACATACTCATTTACTTAGGTAGATGTACTTATTACCCACAGCTGCCATGGCCTCCGTGGAGAAGAAAGATGCATTAGTCACCCTAAAAACTTTGTTGTCTGGACCATGTGATGTATTTTAGAGAGATACATTTTCTGGGCATCTGTGGTCTCTGCTCCCTGCTAGTCTGTCCCACTGCGCCAGGAAAGCAACCAATGCTCCAAATGTATTCCTCTGATCTATTTAATTAAAAATTTCCAGCAATGGACAAGCTGGTGCCTGCCTAGGCATCCTCTACACTCCTCACTGCCTGTGCCATTAGAAACTGATTCTGCACATCCAGCCCAAATTGCCCCTGATGCCTTTCAAGGCATCAGGACTTCTTGTCCTGTCCCCCGTGGCTATGGATGCCCTTTCAGTCCGAGAAGCTTCTTCCACACAAAGCAATCATGGTGTTTCTTGGCACTACCCTGTCTGAGAGCAGACAGAAGTGCAAGTTTTGGTAGGGTGTCAGCAATATGCTGTCTGTCTCCACGCCAGCCCCTGGAAAACTGGCCAGCCAACTCTGCCAGTGGTGTCACTGCTCTGTCTCACTCATCACAGCTACTTCACCAAGCCCCCACAACAGAGGAGTGTGATGAAAAAAGGTCATCTCAGTCCTCCTTCTCCATCGGTTGCATCAAACATGGGGCTACAAACCCTGTCTTCTCTGTGACCCTGGGAAACAGCAGCCACCAGGATCGAGGGGTGCAGAGCGTAACTCTGGTGGTACTCATGCAACTTCAAAGGAAAATGTGAAGGAAGAACATTCCAAGAAATATGTGAACTACTAAGTTCTATTTAAGACTTAAAAATTAGATGAATCTGAACTCAGCTTCAGAAAACCAGTAGATTAGGTTAAATTTGATTAGTTCTCTGTGTGCCCCAGCAATGCCCATCAGTAAAACAGGCCTCTCGAGTTGGACAAAAGCAGCAGCTCCTTTCCTCTAAATCTGGCTGCAGAGACTGCGTACAACACTTGGCCAGGGCAAGCCGCCGGCGATGGCGGTTTTATCCACAGCTGGGAATAGTTTGTACGCAGAAGATTCATCACCCCTTTGCCATGACAGCATATCATAAAATTTGGAGTTAAAAGGAATGTAATCTCACATCTCATCAAAGAGAAGAAATTTGTTGTGTGTTGGTCTTTCCTTTTATTTTTAAAGACAAAAAGAAAGATTATCCCTTGAAATCTTTCTAGCCCAAACCAACCTCAAATGGGAAAGTCTGTTGCTCTATTTATGGCTCAGGTCCTTTGTGTGACTGTGCTTAAAACTTTTGCAGTGATTGTTGTCTTGGAACCCTTCATTCTCAACCTACTGTAAATATTAACCCTTTAGGGCTTGCAGTATCCTTATTCGAGCTAAACACAGTAAGAGAGAGATTTGTCTCCTCTAAGGTGAACTGTCAAGGAGTCAGCTGCCTCTTTAGTAAAGGTAACTCTAATTAATTAATTAATGTTAAGGTAATAAATTTAAAGATCAATTTCCAAGCTAACCATCTAGTGCTGGAGAGAGTGAGGCACTTCCCGACAGCAGTTCCTGTCTCCCTCAGGCAGGTGGGATGCGTGGGACCCTGCAGCACCACACCGACCGCAGCAGAGCAGGAGGCACTAGGTGTGCATTTTGGATGGCTAACGTTAGATGAGACACCTTCATCAGAGACTGGGCATCTGCAGGAGCACCCGTTGCTTAGTCCTATTTTACATCGCTGTTTCCTGCAAAGCTGCTTGAATACATCGCTGCCTCCTTGCCTCCCGCCGCGCCCCACCGCTGTCACAGCGGAGTGTCTTTCATGTGAAATTAAGCATGAAAGGTGGACATATCTCATGGAGTCCTCGACATATCTTCAGGATATGCTCTCTGCCTGGGATCCCTCTTTTGGCTGTAGTCATTTGCTTTGTCATTATTTTAGACAGTGATTGTTCTAATAGGGCACGGGAAGAATTGCGCCCAGGGCTAGATGAGTGGTGTTTGTATGGTAAAGAGGATGTTGTAGCTTTTCCTAAAGGCAGAACAGTTTTTAATTCACTTAATCTCCTTCTACAATATGTACCCTTAGAATCCTTAGAATAAAATTACTATCCCTTAGATCCCTTAGAACAAAATTACTATCATCTCCCACCCTGGTAAGGGCACCTGGAGGGCCATGCTCAGGACATTGCTCCCACCTAAGGAACTTAGTTTCTCATGCTAAGTGAGAACAATATTGTAATTAAACATTTCTCCATGAAAACAGAGCTCAGTCTTGAGTGCAGCAGAGTCCTCCTGCTCCAGTGGACTGGGGTCCCTCCCCAGGTCCCAAATTTTGTGTAGCAGCGAGGATGGAGAGGCACTGGCCCTGCCAGGGAGGGTGTGCAGACGGCGCTGACAGAGCATCGTCACTTACAACTGAATTACCAGCACAGGATTTATGACTAGATTGAAATTAGTGCTACCCGTATTACTGAAATAAAGCCCGTGAAAGAGAATTAACTTGAGTCAGTGGCTGTAAATCAAGCAATCCCCAAATCTCCAGGATGTCAGGGGATGAGAAACGCCTGTACTTGTAAGCGCTCACACAATGGGCTCCTTGGAAAGCGAGTCTGCTCTTCATTTGATTTGTCCAATTAATAATAAGTACAGTACAAACTGTATATACTCCACTGTTTCCATTTTTGCTTTGTTAAAGATGCTGTGTCTCCACTCCCTCTCTCCTCCACTCCCCATTTTCTCTTTTCCTATTCATAATATTTGGTTAAAAAATGCTTCTAGCATTTCAGTTCCGTATTAATAGCAAGTAACATTTAGCCCCCCAAAGTGTCTCACAAATTAAAATGAAATATATGACATTGCTCAGATGTAGCCACACTAGAAAAAAAAGCTGGCAAAGGCTGAAAAGGAGAATTCTCCACAATGGATTAGATCAGAAAAAAAACAGATTTTCATAATTTGAGTGCCAAGATTTAGACTCTTAAATTCATACTAATTTCATAATTCATACTAACAACATTTAAATCTGATTTTCTGGGATGCTGAGTAACGGCTCCAAAGTAGCTTTTCTAGGTCACGTGTTCAGATGTTCAAATATGAAATTGGAAGTTTGGCTTCAGGTCCCCATTTTTGCTGTGCCAGGAGTGGATCACTGCTAGCTACCCGCTGCATGGGTGGTTGATTCCCAAACTGTCAGATCTGGGACCCCACGCCACCACCGCTGCCGGGGGAAGCCTGAATGCAACCGTGTGCAACATACATCACCTCCTCAGTGCCTTCTGACTTTGGCCTTGCATCAATCCCCCATCTAAAAATTAACATCCCCTTCCCAGTCCTCACAGCGGTGTCCCTGTCTGGGGAGTGGGCTGAGGGGGGTGCAGCAGAGCCAGGTCGCTGCCCTCAGCCCCACGAGCTCAAGGCCAGGCTGTTTTGGCCGTCCCTTTTATAGACCGGTGCCACCGCTACCCCGCATCTCCCTTCTGGGGTATGCCTACAGCTCCTGCTGTGGAGTTAAAAATACCTCCCTGCCCTCATTATTCACCTCAGCAGGTCAAGGCAGGACTTTGATCTACAGGGAAAGGCATTCCCAGGGATATGGTTACATGAAACACATGCTGAAAGGGCTCCTTGGCATCAGGCTTTATCTTTGCTTGGTAAGTTGTAATGACAGGCACATGACCAGGGTGCTGGGGGATGAAGCGAGCCTGTAGTAGGACCCTGTTTGATTTAATAAACCTAAAAATCACAACCAAAATGGGGCCATTCCTTGGCATTCTGTGCTTCCTTCCTTGGCTGTTTTGTGGTGAGAACACATCTACCTTGATGTTTGTTTTTACTTGAAGTGGCTTATGGGTCATCCAGCACATGGAAAAAGTGTGGTCTGGGACAATTTCTCAGCTCTAGAGCCCCGTGCGCCCTTGTTTATGTTATAGCGTGGGAGAAATGAGCTCTTTTACTGTTTGGCGTTCTGGCAATCACCCGTCCCTACGGACTCCAGGCAAAGGATGCTGCTGGATCCCCAAGTCTTCCCTCGTTCAACAGAGGGGATGTGTCCAACTGTGGGTGACTTCATCATCTCCACCCGGTTTCGGTGTGTCATTTTATATCAGACAAAAATATAATAGGCCATCTTTCAGTAATTACTATAGCAGTGAGCTTTATAGCTTGTCATCTTCACAAAAAAAAGGAAAGGGAACATTTTTTAAATTGCTTATGAAAAGTTTATGTGGTTATTGGAGCTGGAGATTTGTTTCATTTATGCAGGTTCCATAGGGTTTTATGCCACTTTCTTAGGTCTGTTGTGCATGAGAGTTTTTCTGAAGGTGTTTGGTTTAAAGCCCTTTCTTTTGGTGGTGGTAGCTGTGGGTGAGCCAAAGCTCTTGGAAGAGCTGGTATTTATTAATTTTTTTTGGCTTGTAGATTTTTCTGCCTTTCCAGCACCTTAGGTTTTATGTTTTCCTGAGTATTTTTGGAACAGGGTAGGGAGTTGAGGGAGTAAAATCAGTTTCCATAGAGAGTTGCATCACCTGATACTGCTGGCCATCGCTGTGGCTCATCTCAGCCCGAGATTCAGCTGCACTGACTTCAGCGGCTAGCACTGGTTACAGCCAGAGCCGACCAAAGGGAAGAAATAAAGACATATTAGCTCCAACTCTTGTTGCACCGACATGGCTATAAATCAGAGGGCTCTCCGTTAAAGTCAGCGGCATCGCACAGGTGTGAGAAGTGACTCGCTGCAGCCAGCCACGCTTACCTGGCTGTAATCCCAGCGGCTATTTTTCACACGGGTGTCACCACTTTGCCCATTAAACCTTGCCGGGTGAATGGAGAGCAGTTTTTCTCTGAGAAGGGTGCTAATGAAGCACAGCTTTGCTGACTTTCCCCGTGCATCCCAGTTGAGGAGGGCATCAGCAGCAGCTGCTTGGGGGCCGCCCTGCACTCCGGTGCTGCTTCCTGCAGGCAGCTCAGCTGCACAGGACAGTGGCGAGGGGGCAGAGGATCCTTGGGGGTACAGGAGGTATCGAATAGGCCATCAAGAGCCAGGAGCCCAGCTGCCTGCTCTCAGGCTGCCATCAGGAATTAAATAAAGCAGCCCTGACACATGTGTAAGTGGGATAAAACTTTAAAACCAAGACCAGTAGTGATGTTCTACCTGTTCATCACTTGTCAGGCATTGAGGGCCACCAGTGCTGCTCCTCTACTCCTCACTCCTTGTGTTTGTATGGCCCTTCCCACCCTGGCTAGGGATTCATCTTCCCCTGCCTTTGCTTCTCCTGCCTGCGCAGACGAGTGAATGCTTGAGACTAATGCTCTGGTTGCAGCCAGGTAACTCTGAAACCCCTCTGCTGCACAGCTGGCCAGCAGAGGCAAGGTAGAGCTCTGCAAATAACATGTTCAGAGAGACAAACATCTTGCCGAGTGTGGCAGCCACTCTCTCAGGGGAGCTGAGGGTACAGCTTGAAGCAAAGGGCTCCCACTTCTTGTGAGTAGCCGTGGCCACAGGATATCTGAGTGGGGAGTGCCCTATCCCACCGATCCACCTCGGAGCTCCCAAACATCTCCATGTCAGAGCAGCATGCTCAGAGGAGACAGGCTTTTGGTCTTCTATTCCCAGCACTGGTCAAATATGGTCCACACCAAGTGTGAACATATTGTCTCAGGTCACCCCGGAATGCCCCATACCGTACCCTTTGCAGGCAGCTCAAATCTCTGAGGCTGCAGGGGGTCGCTAAATATAGACTGCGTATTTTGGAGGAATGTGGTGAGCCCTGGGTTGAAGAAGGCACGGCATTTTGCCTTCTGATTACAGAAGTCCTAACCAGAAAAATATTTTTCCAACTGAAACCCTCTAGTGAATTCAGTTTAACTTTATGCTTAATTATGGGATGACATGGGGGCATACTTTCTGACAAAGTTACTGTTTGCCAGAACTGTGATTTTAAAATAACCTATCATGGACAACACTGGAGAGACTGACAGAAAAACAGGAGAAAAAACAAATTATGGTCTCTCATTGCCCCCCATTCTTGACTTCGCAAGGGGCAGGACTTGGGGATAATGAGTTTGTAATGCACTACAGAAGTCACAAGGTTTAAGTCTGTATCAGGAAGATTATGGTGAACATACGGCCCGCAGCCCCTTCTCCAGGACCTGTGTGCCTACTGCCTGTGGGTCCCAGCAGCAACAGGGTGGACGCAGGAATCAGAATCGATATATTTTTTTCCAAAGACAGAGAAAACTCACTGAAAACATGGAAATGCAAAATCAAATGGTATGCGGATCTTCAAAAGCTGGTGCCTGTCTCAGGGAGGGTATCTGCAAAGTCAGGAGATATAAACATCCTTTTGTTTCATTGCAATTTCCGCATGGGGAAATAACTTACCTACTGAGCCTGATGTCAACAAAAATTATTTGGAGTAACTGCATGGTGTAAAGGATGACATTTCTCAACAAGAATAAAAGCACGAGAACCTGTTCTTAAGTCAGTGTGCTGGGCAAAATGAGCTGGAAGTCGTCAAGACTGTGAAAGGGCCTTTCAGTCTGGAGATGGGAGCCCTGACCAGCAAAGACCTACAGAGAGCCCAGCCCACTACTCTGGTCCTCAGCTGCAGTACAGGAAAGTGTTGCTTCCTATGGGGTTTGTTGTCAAAATGCTCTTCATGTTTGCTAGCAAAATATAGATAACTCCCTGCACTTTGTAATAAGGATACCCTTGCCCAGAGTCATCTCACCTACGTTTAATCACTTAATTTGGACATCTGAAATCAGGTGTTTGATCACTTTAGACTTCCTCTGTAGATGTCCTCCCTACCCCTCTTTGCTGTTGGTGGGGCAGCCAGGGTGGGAAGCATTCCCAGTGATGTCCCAGCAGGTCCCTGAACACCTGCTTTTTCAGATTTTCAAAAAGGTCCATCTTGTACCTTCGCCTCCCCAGAGCAGTCCCACATCTCACAGCTTGTAGGACTGAATGTTAGATAGAGTGATTTTGTGGACTGCTCCCAGCCATGAGAGAAAACATTGCGTGTTGACGAGGTCTAGAAAAGTCTATCCCCATCATAAGCTGTGGTCTTACCTGCTCTGGCTCATGAAGTCACATCTGAGGCCCCATTACAAACTTGAGGATGTTGAGTTACCCTAACCCATGAAAAGATTGCAGCACTAGGAGAGAGAGCACATGGCAGGGAATGACAATTGCGTCTGCATGGAGGGCAGCCAGACCCAAATACATTTTCTTTGAAGGCACTTTCTGCTTTTTATTTTGTTAGCAGCTTGCTATCGGGCCGCCTGCTGAGGATATCTGAAATGTGGTCTTTAAGTACACGCTGTCATTGACAAAACTTGTTGTCCTTCTAGAAAACGCCACAGTAACTCCTCTGCAATCTGGAGCCTTCGCATCCATGTCATACTGGTATGTGGCACCCCAAGACATAAAACACAGCTACTGGAGAGCCTGCACAGATTCCTCACAATATGCGTAATGGAAACAGGTGAAATTTAAACAGTACACTTAAGTACTTGTCTAGTCCCCATTAGGATTTTTTAGCTCTCCTTTATTTAAAGAATAAATTTCTGACACTTAAAAAGAAGTTAAACAACTGTGTTTGAAAGCTTTAACATAAAACAGCCTCAACACTGTTCTTTCTCTTGAGAAAATTGTTCAAATCACTATTAAAATGTCTCTGTTGAGAATATGGAAATGTTTGGATTAAACAGTATATTTACTTTCTAAAAATGGATGCAAAGTACTAAATAGGATACAAATACACAAACACATGGAAACACACATATACACAAAAGCAATTAAGAAACAACCGATGCAGCAAGTGTTTGAAAAGAAGTTAGTACCAGGGCATCCAGGAAAAAACACTACCAAAATACTGAGCTTCAGACATTTTAGCTGATGTGGCACTACCTGTACAGAATAATACATGTTAACAAAAACAAGTGAAATTAAGATTATTTTAAGGTCATATCGTGTGATGGACTGAGCTTAAAGTGGTATCCTAGAAGAAAAGTATTGATAGAGTTATAAATCCCCTTGGGTCCATTACATATCCCTAAAAGAAAAGTGCAGTCATTTCTTACACCTTTGTTTTGCTAAGTAAGGGGGCAGCTCCTGGGTGACTGATAGGGCTAACAATGTTGGACAAAAATTATTTTATCTATGTGATTTTCCCCAGTGTTTCTATATTCTTTACGGCATGCTTGGAGACTGCTAGGAGGCGGCAGGTATTCCATAATTTTGTGCAAGGGGTACATGGTGTTAGCAAACTTGCCTTACATCAGGTGTTTATTTCCCGCTTTTGAATACTGCTGCAGCCTAATCCTTCTGGCCATATACTGGAACCTCCCTTACTGTCCAAGATTTATTAGAGAGTTACATCTGCTCTCCCAGTCCTGGTGCATCTCAGATAATCTTTTGGATATAAGCAATACTGATCTGTTAATTTTAGTTACTGTTTAGCACCCTTTCAGTTGCTGCTGGATAGAAAATAACATAATGCTAAATATCATCAAACGAAGCACAGAGGTGCTTATTAAGCATGTGCATCCTGTCAGCACTTTTAATGATCATGTGTTCCAGTTGTCTGGCACTGCACTGAGGTCCTCCCCAAAGTGTTTTAAAGTTTGAGATCATAGGATGACAGGACCACTTAGGTGGGAAGGGACCTCAGGAAGGCATCCTCCTTGTTGTCTTTACTGGACACCAATTCTTCACTGGTTCATTTGGCATCTCTTGTCATTCTCATCGCTGCTCATATCTTCACTGCTATGATCTTCCTCTTAACCGTTTACTGTTTTTCCAGCAGTGAGAGCCAGTTGGCTGCCTTGCTGGGCCCCTAGTTTGAATGAACAAACCCTCCTGGAGAAGATGCCTAAGTGTCTTCCCCAGTCAGCAGTGAGAAATAGGTTGATTCAAGGTTTTCCAGGGGAACCTTTGTCTGAGTTATTTGCCTACAGTCGGGTGTCTAAATTAGGTAGATCGACTTCCATCCTCCCTTGTTTATTCTCTCTTTCTTTTCCTTTCTGCACTACATTGCTTTTTTTAACCTACCTCTATAGGTGTCTAACGTGTTTGTAGGATCACGGTTTTAGAACAGACAGTAACATGGTCTTAACTTCCAAACAGTCCTCACATTTGTCCGGGTCAGTTTTCCTTACAGTCAATTTTTCTCATAAATATTTTCAGTTTTGGTAAATTGGCCCTCCTTGAAAGTTAACTGATCCTCCTGCTTTGGCCAGAGTGCAATAGGAAACAGACTGTATTCAGCTCTTACTGGAATAAAAGGATGCATTTAGTTCACAGATGGCCCAGTATCCAGCCCTGCTTGAGCCCTGTGGGTTGGAGCCCAGCACCACTGCACTTTCCCAAAGATCTTCAGGAAATTCTTATCTGTAGGAGATGGACCTACAGACACCCCTGGACACCAGAGAGTTAATGCAATCCTTCATCCAGATGCTTAATTATTTCCATATAAGTGAGTCAGGCTGCACGTGTTTAATCTTGGTGATTTGTCAATTTAATTTTGACGGTGAGGGCAGGAGGCAGGGAGGTGACAGCTGAGAGCACGAGGGCGGCAAGCCCCAGCAGTGCAGAAATGTTGCCGCAGCAGCAGAGAGGGAGGATCGCTCCCCGGCTCTCCATCACACTCTGGGTACACATCCCCAGCTTGCGACAACAGGCTGCACGGTTGCGTTCACGCCCCTGTGCTGATGTTGAGCAGACTTGGCATCAGTACAAAATGTCCCTGGGAGATGGGATTTTTCAAGTTGTACTAGAGCTAGATCCGTGTTTTTGAAGTCTGTTTTCAAAGCCAGCATCACCAAGCCACTCTCTGGCTGCAAGGGCAAATCTGGCAACCTGGTTGTGTCAGATGTGTGTGAAGTCACTGGACTGGGAGCATCTATCCTTCCTGCACACATTAGTTAGCTTAACCAATTTGTACTGCTGCATAAAACAGAGTTAAAGCCAAACACAGAGCAGAAAGGGTCCTTTCGTGTAATTTTATTTTTGTCCATTAATGATAACAGACACCGTGTACAAATCCATAGGAGCCTGTGTCACCCTACTCAGGTGGGGAAAGAAAAGTAAATAAAATTACATGTTTTTCAAGAAATGAAATTTTAAAAACAAAGAGGATTGACAGCTAACCAGGAAACTCCATGTAATGTAGTCATGGCATTATATTTTGCTTTCTGTTGGCAACATTTGCCAAGTGAATCACAACAAAACCCTAACAATTTCTGCGTTGCTCAGAAGATGGAGACAGATAATATCACCAGTGAAACCGTTAGCACTACAGTTGATGAATGATAGGAACCATTTGCTCTAGTATCTTCCTGGTACAATCTTGTAACATTTTTTCCACTTTGCTGGAAGAAATCTCACCTTTATCCACCACTGCCTGCTCAAAGCAAGGTCAATTGCAAAGTTACAGGTGTTTGCCCAGATGAGTTTTGAACCCCCTTGAGGATGGAGATGCCTATCTGGGCCCCTGTTCTCCTCTTCATCCTCACTCAGAAGAATTTCTCCTTACGCAGAATCAGGATTACCCATGTTGCAACTTGTTTCTATAGCCTTTTGCCTTTCTCTGTGCACCTTCAAGAAAAGCCTAGCTCCGTCTTTTCTATAACCCCCATTAGGTAGCTAATGATGCCATTAGGTCCCCCTCAGGCTTCTCTTCTGATGGCTGAACAAGCCCAGCTTCATCAGCATCTCCTCATAGCCATGTGCTCCAGTCCCCCACCAGCTTGGCAGCTTCTTCTGGACTCACGTGTATATTGTGCATGGTTTTTTTGTACTGGGGAGCCCCAAACTGGACCCAGGACTCCAGAAGTGTCTCACCAGGGATGAACAGAGTGGAAGATTCATCTCCTTTGACCTGCTGGCAATGCTCTGCCTAACGCAGCCAGGATGCCACTGAACTCCTTTGCTGCAAGGGCCCATTGCTGGCTCATGTTCAGCTGTTTGTCCACAGGATCACCAGGTCCTTCTCTGGAAAGCTGCTTGCCAGCCAGTGAACCCTCAGCCTGCACTGTGATAGAGGGTTATTCTCTCCCAGCTACGGACTTGGCACTTGTCTTTACTGAACTTTATGAGGGATCTGCAGGTCCATGTCTCCAGGCTCCCTGAAGTCTCTGACAACTCCCTCTTGACCACAGAGATCTCATTGTAGAAAGCGATCGGTTTGGTCAGGCACCATTTGATCTTGGTAAGCCCCATGGGGCTGGATCCTCATCACCTTCTCCTTCACATGCTGGACGTGATGTGGCTTCCAGGAGGATTTGCTCCATAATCTTCCCCAGAGCTGCAGTGAGGCTGACCAGCCTGCGGTCCCCTGCAACCTCCTCCTTGCCCTTCGTGAAGATGGGAGTGATTTTTGCCTTTTTCTGCTCTGTTTCTGGCTCTGTCCATCTCACGGAGCCCACAATCACTGCACTGTGCTCTCTTTTCCTAATTAAAGATTCAGATATGCTGAAAATAATAATGTCCTTATGCTCTTAGAGGGCATCAGAGACATCTACTACAATACATTCAACCGCAGAGCACAGGGGCAGGGTGGCAGTTGTGGGATTCATTTTGCTTTACCAAGGGAAGAACTGTCATAGGAAAAAAAATCAGCTATCATGAATTTACTTTTTATCTTTTTAGGAAGGAGTGTCTGTTGTTACTCTTGAGGAGCAGGTAGACTATGCTCAAACTCTGAGTCCACCTCCAGTAATCTTTGTAATCACAGTTTTCACAATGACATAGCTGTCACTTCAGGCACCACCTTCCTTTCCCGTTTTAGTATAGTTTTAAGCCTCAAGAGAACTGCGCCTGCGTGTGTAAATATGGCCCATACTTTTTTTTCAATAATAAAAAACTAATTTAACCTTCTGGATGTTAAAGCAGAACTAGATCCTGGCAGAAACTGCTTCAAAGTGTTACACTGGCATTGTCCCCATCGCACCAGCCACAAATGCTGTGACTTGTCATTGGAAGATGTTACCATCAGTTAGAAGTGCCAGCTGCAATTAAAACATATACATGCAAGTACCTCCCACAGCCAGGGTCTTCCTGTGGATGATGAACCTCTGTTCCTGTGATGGGTATCCCACCCCATCACTTTCACCAATGGCATCCTCAGAGGCATCAGAGAGCATGTCCCACTCCAGGCTGGCCCCTGGTCACAGGGCACAGGGACAACCTCCCAAAAATGAGTCTTTGTTCGGAGCAAAATCCTCACTTTGTTACCACATTACCATGTGGCACAGCCAAGGGGTTTGGGAAATGACCCTCCCTACATGCCGAGGGGCAGCGACAACAGAAGGATGCTCACGGGGCTTTACTCATGCACGGATATGTGAGGAAAAGTACAGGGTTAAATGCATCTCACTTGACTGTAAAAACATGTGTGTGTGTGCACACATAGGTACAGTTGATGGATGGGTAAAATGGCTGATAACATCAGTCATATTCAGTGCCAAATCAAGAAACAGATGCAGTATTTTCAAAAATGAAGGGGCAGCTTTTATCTCTCTAAAGTGGAAGTAAATTCAAATTGAACCACTGAATCCGTTAGTTGCTATAAAACTGCATGGAGGGAAAGCCAGTATCACCACCAGGATGATGCACTGTAGAGCCAGCAGTGAGGAGTTAATTTTGAGCTCAAAGTGTGAAGGGGACAAGATCTTGCCTTCAGGGCAGACACTGGCATCAAATCTGGTTGTGCAGACGGTACAAGGGGGTTTGTTAGAAGGAACAACTACAAGATACTCCACACATTTCCTTGCTGGGAAGCATCTGTGGATGCTGGATGGGAGAGAGAAAATTCCTTGCTCCAAGAGCCTTCCAAGCAAGTGAAAGCTATGAAGCATCTTAATCTTCTTGCATCTTGTGATGCCTTTTAAGGGCTATTCAAAGCCCACGGTTAGGGAGCTGATTTTTATCTGAGGAGCTGGCATGACTAGCTGGCTGCAGTGATGCGAGCTTTCTCCAGCCTCGCGAGCTTCAGGAGAATACAGCTTTTCCCACCAGTCCTGGCTATCATCTGCCAGGTCCTGCTGTGATAGGAGGCAGTACACGCAGAACCGGCTTTGTAGTGCCAGAAAAATCATTGCTCGTTTCCCTGCTGACATTTCGGGACGTGACACCTTCGCAGGGCGGATCGTGCCAAGGCTCCCTGTGGAACTGCAGGAGGCACTTCCCTTCAGCCAGGCACCACCGGAGCGAAGCAACAAACCCAGCCTCCAGTGGGGCTGGGCAAGGCTTTAATCAGCCATTCATCCAACTTATTGAAGTGTTTGTGAGCAGTGGCAGATTGGCAGGATCCCTCTGCGTGAGCCATGTTTGGTTCCCAAGCCCCTGAGAGCACATGCTTTGCAGACGTGCTGAGGGTCCCCTGCACTGGGGCAGGGGAAAGCAGAGGGCCAGTACGGAGCCTGGGCACCCATTTGGTAGCATTTACACAGTGCTTTAAGGAGAAGCACAACATGCAGGGCTTGTTCTGGCCCATAGCAGTGGAGAAACATTTTGAGGTCCTAGAGAAACTCTGGGTCCACTGAACATAGGGATTGAGGGGAGAAGAGGGATAGAACATTATTTTAAATGGAGAAAGCTGGCCTGGCTGAATTATAGGATAATAGAATAGAATCATAGAATCATAGAAGGCTGGCTTTGCAAAATCTGTCTGCTTATTTGCATTCCTCTGATATTTCCTGTTCTTCTCCAAGCACAGGGTAAATCAGCCATTCAGATTATGAGTTATTTGAGCAAGATAAAAAATAAATGACAGCTCACATCTTTCTATGAGGTTGAGTTATTTGAGAAGCAGTGTTGTTTGTGTCTAGCGTAAGCCTTACCGTGGGAAATGATGGAGGAGGAGAGAAAAGAAAGTATTGACCAAAATGGAAAAAATTCCTAAGCTCATCACTGTTGAGCTGAAGCTTCCCATGGGTGTCTCGGGACTTCCAGCACGTGGAGAGTGGATGAACTTCACAATCTGAAAATCAGGAATGACAAGACTAAGTCACACATAACACCTGCAACAAGATCTTTATTTTGGGTAACCCTTCTTTCCAACCTTTCTGATCAACAGCAAAAAGGGAAAAGTGCAGATTTCTGCGGTCACTGATAAAACATCAGTTTAAGCCACCTCAAGACCTGGGGAAGTATAATAGAGCTTTCTGGTGCTCAGATCTAATTTTCCTTACTTACAGACACAAACACTCTGGCTTAAAGAGGAGAAGTAACATCAAGCAAATAGTTAAACAGGGTGATAATAACCAGTCTTTAAAGCAACTGCTTCACTGCGTGCTGTCTCAGCTACAGCAAAAGGAGGGCCTGAACCAGACACTGTAAACAGGATTGTGCGTTACTCAGGCTTTGACCCAGGCTGTACAAACCTCTCTTCACACTTGCCTCAATCACTCCCTCTGACACCCCTCAGTACATCTAAGAGACAAAAAGCATTGGTGGCACAGAAGAGCAGTGCACAAGCGCATCCCTCTGCAGAGACCTTCCAAAATTCAGTGATGCTGTGCTCACTGAGCTGAGCATCAGTGAGCTGAGGCAGCGGGAGTTTGTACAAACAGATGCTGTAATCCAGCACAAGGCAAATATTGGCACAAGCTTGGAGAAGCTGTTCATGTTTATTTATCATGAACTGTAGTGAACCCTTTCCCAGAGGCTCCTGCCAGCTGCAGGTGGCAGAACCGGTGTGCGCTGGGTGGGTTGCTGGGCTTGTACATTGCATTGCCAGAGAATTACATTCACATAACCCTCATCTCCTCAGTGTCACAGCTTCTAGCTCCTCAGGGAGCACAGGCTCAGCATGTCCCAGGTGCTTACCAAGAGCTGCCAAACATTGCTGGGGACAGCTCTACTGCCACAGGTTTGTACTATGTCTGGGCATGCGCTAAATATGGGCTGGTGCTCAGCCCTTTTCCCTGGCCTCTTCCTTTTCATAGTGTGTGTACAGCTTTAGGCACTATCAATCCACCTTGGGAATGATGTTCTGGAGCACTTAAATAAGAAATGCACTTACCTGGGAGATGCAAGTGCCGTTCATCATGCCAACCATGACTGTGTCATTGCCAGCATCCTAGCGTTGCCAGCTAGGTACCCCAGTCCCCTCCTTTTCCACATTTGTGAGTTTTCTGAGGCATGGAATACCTTCTTATGTCATTTATGCATCTTCTTACATGGTCTTCCCAAGTCTTCTCAATGCAAAAATAATGAGTAATAATGTCTTCCAAACTCTAGACATGCTTTGACTGTAAAGCTGGTCAGAAAAAAAAAAAAAAAAAGAGGAGTTCCTCATTTGGTAGGAGCAGCTCATTTTCTCTGACCTGTCAGAAGGAAACTGCATTTCACACACCTACATCTTCTTTGACATAGAATTATCATTCTTTGCCTTGCCTTTATTTGCTTGCCATATAACTTGCTTCAGATTAAGAGAGGAGAACGTTTTCAGATGTAGAAAATAAAATTTGTATACTTTAAAAAAGTAGTTTTAAGTGTCTCTTCCCCTGCCAGCATATCTTTAATAGTGTAGAAAACATGTATTCCAAATATGCTCTTCTCACTTTGCAAATCTTAAGCAGTCAAGTAACTGGCAGCTGTTGGGCCAACTGTTTCCCATTTAAAAAAAAAACCCCAAAATTTATTTATAAAAGAAAATGTCCAGTCAGGCATTTTCCCCTTTCTGTTCCACAGATGCCTGTTTAAATAAAATCTCCTTGCATTACTCATCTATGGAGTCCTCTCTGCTTTGCTGAAGGTTTAATTACAGTTTTGTCAGGAGTGAGACACAGTAAATAACACCACTTAGTGGATCTGGGTACTGGGGTTTATTTAAGAGCTGACATGATTCAAGCTCTTGCCCTCTTTATTATCTCCCACACTCACTTCCCCACTTCCCCCAGGCCTCCAAGTCCCTCCTGCAGGCAGATCATGGCTGCTCCAGGATGCTTGGGCAAAAAGCTGGATCAGGTCCTGCTTTGCCACTGCTCTCCACTACTGGCATCACTGACCAAGGTCCCCAGGCACCCCCAGCACTCATCTCCACCCACCTACCTGATCGCCAGGATCTTCCCCCACTTCCAGGACCTTCCCCCCACTTCCAGGATCTTCTCTCTGGTGTTTTTCTTTCCAAGATCACTTCTTGACAGGGATTCTTCTTTTTTTTTTTGTGACGGGCTCTTCTCTCCAGATCCCAAAGCTCACAATTTTCCAAAACTAAATGGTCCACATGCAGAAGCTTGGCACATGATCAGCCTCCTACCTGGCTACCTGGTAGCTCACTCTTGCAACTCTTTATTAGCTGAAGTATTCAGGTTGTGCTGCTTTTCTTTAGTCCATGTATTATCAAAATTTGCAAGCAGACCATCCCAGTCATGGCTAGCAAGTAGCAAATTTCTGCTTCAGTGTTCAAAAGTTCAATTTTGGACAGTCACACGCCCACACACACGTATTCAGTGATCTGCTGCCTGTGAGCATTCACAATTTAAGCTATTTTTTCGCCTACAACAACCTTCAATTGCATGTTCTTCCAGAGAATGGAAATTAACTACAATTACGTTTGCTCACTTTAACCCTCTGATGAAATTGCTGGTCCCAACTATCGACATTTTCTATGGATGATGTGCACATTGATATGTTAAGTACCAATGTGAGCAAGTTGCTTTTTTTTCTGTGTTAGAAAGTAAGTTACACAAGTTTCCATTCCAACGTTAATCTACAGCAGATTGTATGAGGAGATAGATGAAGCACTACATTGAAGGAAAATGCATGGAAAAGATGTAGGAAAAATTATTGCTTTATGCCTTTGACGTATTTTTCCAAGAGCATTGTTCTGCATGAACCTCTTAAGTGCAAGGTTTTAACTTGAGCAGAGTTCAGGAGGGCTGAGACATTTCAGATAACTTGAGAGAAGATTCTGCAGTTGATGGAAGATCCTTACCTCCTACTATAGCAGCTATAAGAAATGGAAGCTATTAGAAATGCCTGTCTGAGAGAGGCCCAACTTTTGTCAGCTGTCTGTGGCACTAGGTTTGGAAATGGCATCCACCTCTCAAATCAAAGGGTAACACCAGGCAGGAGCCAGAGAAACCAGTGATGGCTCCAAGAAGCACAGTCAAAAGCTGGGGTGAAAGTCAAGAAACTAGAAAACACACAGCCTGTCAGATGTTGGGTGCAGGACTTGATTGCCTTGCAAATACTGAGAAAAGCTGGCAGCCTCTGCTATCCAAATGAAGGAACAATTTTCATTCGTTAAATTCAGCAATTGAGTACTTTCCCACTCACCCAGTATGAGGTTCTTTCAGGGATGCCTGCCTGTTGCATGCAGTCCTAGGGATCCTATTTCGCTGCCAAGCTGCTCGTTCAGCTTCGCTGTGGCTGTTACACTCCATGCCCAGACACATGCTCAGACCCAGCATGATGGCACTTCCAAAACATGTTCACAAAAACAAAGACATTCATTAAAGAACAGCAATCCAGCCCTGGTGTGAAAGAGGACCTGCCTGATCCTGAAAGCATCAGCTTGCAGAGACCAAGCAGAGACCAAGCATCTCCTAGGACAAAAGACAAAATATAAGATCTTCGTCTTTTGTAAACCAAAATGCATCTTGGATCTTCTTACTGTCTCTTGTTCATATAGACAGATGTAGAGTAATTGCCTTTTTTTATTAGACTAATAGGGTTTTGCCAGGCAGCCATGTCAATGGTTAGTGGGATGTTTGCAGGATTCAGCCAATGCCTTTTTTTTCTCACATCCCAGTCTTTTCCAAGCACAGCACCTCAGAGAAAAACAATAAGGCACAGCAGCTCTGTCCGGGATATACATGCAGCAATGCCAGTCCTGATACTTCTGTGGAAAAAGGTACAGAGTGGGTACAAGCAGCATGCTTGTGTGCACTTGAAGATGTGGATGTGGCCGTGTATGCTGGGAAAAGGAGCAAAAACATCCAGGGTTTGAGATAAACAAGCAGATGCTCTGGGCTTGACTTGTAGGCATCCAGGTATATCTCTGCTCTGATGTGTTCCTGCTGTGCAAAGAAATATGTCCAGCTCAGGAGTGGCACCTCATTGCCCACTGCCACATCCAGCCCTGGTGCCAGCATGGAAGCTGCTGCCTTCTCTGTTGACTAGGAGAGTTTTCTGGCCAAAAGCTCTGGCAGGGGAAGAGCTCTCTCCTTGCTGTCCCAGAGAAAAACCTTGCCTCCAAGCAACACTGATCAAAGACAGGTGTCCTGACTGTCACCTTAGTCTGCCTTTGCTACTACCACCTTTCCCATCTTCTCCCAGATCCTGAACCATAGGCAGGCCCTCCTTGCTGCTCTTTCTTCCCTGCCTGGCCACCTTTCCATCTGGTGCTCAGCTTCACCTTGTCTTGCTTGTGATCTAGATTGTACAAGTCACTTCAAGTGCCATCAAGGAAGACAGCAGAAAAACGCAACAGTGCAGCAATCTTTGCCCAACCCCTCAGTAAAATGCCAATTTTAGGTAAAACTGTCTGGTGCTCAAAGCTGGGCGATGATGTGTCATTCCTGCTCACAATATCTCCCCAGTCCAGAGGATGTGGTAGTGTGGATGCAGACTGCTGCAAAGGACTGGGCAGATTCAGGTCCTCCCATTTCAGACCATCTGTCTGAAGCACTGGCAGGTTCTAGGGTTTGGGGGAAAGCTCAGCCATAGGTTAATCATAGAATTATAGAATAGTTTGTGTTGGAAGGGACCTTTAAAGGTCATCTAGTCCAACCCCCCTGAAAGGAGCAGGGACATCTCCAAACAGATCAGGTTGCTCAGAGCCTCATCCAACCTGGCCTTGAACATTTCCAGGGATGGGCATCTACCATCTCTCTGGGCAACCTGTTCCAGTGTTTCACCACTCTCACTGTACAAAAAATTTCTTCCTGATGTCCAGTCTGAATCTACCTCCCTTTATTTTAAAACCATTACCCCTGATCCTGTCACAACAGGCCCTCCTGAAGAGTTTCTCCCCACCTTTCCTGTAGGCCCCCTTGAGGTACTGGAAGGCGGCTATAAGGTCTCCCCAGACCCTTCTTTTCTCCAGGCTGAACAGCCCCAACTCTCTCAGCTTGTCCTCATAGGAAAGGTGCTCCAGCCCTCTTATCATCTTTGTGGCCCTCCTCTGGACTTGCTCCAACAGGTCCACGTCCTTCTTATGTTGGGGGCTCCAGAGCAGGACGCAGTACTCCAGGTAGGGTCTCAATGGTAGTTCATGTCAGGCACAGAAAGTTTTATCTACTTCTGACCATGGGCTACTCAGTGGCAACATGGGGATACTTCGTACCATTGCGGTAGCCCACCAGCAGAGCACTGCTTCAGTGGAAGACTGCAAGGCTCTGTACTGCTATGGGCAGGCTCACTGAGATAGGGGACAGATTCTGTTGCAAACAGAGGTTCATTTTATGCTCTACCCTTTCTTGGTTTGTTTTTTTTTAGTTGCACAACCATGGAGTTAGCCATTGTGTTGGTTCTTTCTTCTTTCCTATGTTTCTGTATTATTTTTCTACACAGAACTAACTATTCTAATGTTATGTGGGGGCCTAGAGTTAAGGTTATGTTAACATTTAGATACACTGTCTTACTTTATGAAATTTATATGTTAGTAATAAAGAAAAACTCTCAAAGAAGGGATTTGTCTGGCAAGATTTCCAGCAAGAAATATATGCAGAGTTTGAATTTAAGGAAAAATTACTTCAGGTTTGAATTATGCAAGTTAAAATGTTGAAAAATTTGTTTTATCAGTTTGGAGTAGTTTCACAGAATAAATAATTGCAATATCTGAAGTTAGAAAATAACATCATTAATTGATTTTATTATTTAATAACTTCTTATATGAGGAGAGTTCAGTTTAATCCAGCTACAGACCACAGGATATTTTTCTGTAGATTGTTATGTACAGTTTGTGCTGGCTAGCACTTATCTGTTGGAATAGTCCTGGTACCACCAATTAAATTATTCACATAGCTGCTAGAAAGAAGACAAGAGTGGGACATGGATGGTTTCCTGCAGCCACGAGGAAACCCAACCTGGTCATTCAAAGATGAAAGCAATGAGACAGAAAAGACAAGGAATGTGCATTCCATCTGCTGTGGGAGAACTGCAGGTAAGTAATGTCTCAAGAAATAGAAACATTTGTTTCTACATTCTTAGATTTTGTTGTTTTTAATAATTAATAATAGAAATAAAAAGAGAAGAAAGAGTTAAAGGAAATATATAGGCAAAATTCATGACATGCACAGTAAGGCGATGTATTGGTGTACACATGTCAAACATAGTTGAACATTTTTTTTATTTAATAGCATTTTATATTTCAAGTGAAATAATTCAACTGAAAACATTCACAACCTTCTATAGTGGTCATTCAGGTGAGAAGCAGTTTTTTATGACTGCAGAAATATTTAAGTTTTATTAGTCTTTTAATAGCTAAAGCATATGCCACATGAATTCCCACATACGTCACTCTGTCTGTGGGCAAAAATGTGAACTTTGAATTCCTAGCAGGGAGATTTGTAGGGAAAATTAGAGGCTAAAATTTCTCCAGCTGTCTTTGCAATTCTTCAGTTCACTGAGATTTGAAATCTTCTTAAAATCTTCTTAAAAACTGACCGTCTAGCCACAGTCAGTTTTAAACAAAATATGTTATGTTTGACCTGTGCAGTGCTCATTGCACTTCATTTTATGTTAGTCTTTCCCAAGAAGCACGTGAAGGTGAAAGTATGCCCTTAATTTTAGTTCTCTTGATGTATAGAGGCCTGTATAAAACCAGTACTTGTCTGTGTCTGTATTTATGAAGAACAGTATTTATGGGCATATAAGGTTAGACAAGATAGGTTTTAGGCTAAAAATAATTGCTGTTATATATGAATTGGCTCCTGTGACTTCAAGGGCAGCTGCTCCTGTTTAATCCTGGTTTGCACATTTATAGCTGGAAGTTACGTGGAGTCTCTGGGTAGGAGAGGGTTATCAGGTAGGAAGATGCTACTCATAAGCCAGACTGGGCAAACCGAGTGTGTTGGTGGCTGCTACAGAGCCGTGAGAGGAAACTCCTGGCTGTGTATGACAAGCTCTAGCCAGCCTGCAAAGCCTAGGAGCGTTACACGCCAGGCCCCAAAGATCATCTGGTGGACACTTGCAGGCCATGCTTTACACAGCCACCGAGACCAAATACAGGCCTAACAGAGATAGGCATGAAAACCGGTTGGAGAGAATCCTGCAAAGCGGTTTCTGTCTGTGTTAGCTAAATCAAGTAAATTAAAATGTGTGGTGCCTGCTCTGGAGGCCACAGGCAGGGCAGCTGCTGGAAGTGGGCATTTCTCTGTGGGACCTCAGAGGAGCCAGGCCAGAGCTGCTGAGACAAGGGTGGGGGTCCCAACCGTCAGAAGGTGTTGCTGTATGCCTTGTGGTGACTAAAAAAAAAACAGTCCTAGAAAGACAGCCTTTTCCTTATCTTTATCTTTTTTTCATGTTTGTATTTACAGCCTTTAAAAACATTGTAACTATTCTTTCTCACTTGGTCCTTGTCCTGCTCTCCATTCCTTCATTGATCTCTCCATCCACACAATCTGCCAAGAAGAGGATTCCTTTCACCTTCACTGCCCTCTGTTGCAGAACAAGGTCTGTAGGCAGGAATGAGCTGGGGAGGGAAAATGTTCTCTCTCCTTCTGCCCATTCTTACTTTCATTGTAGACACCTTTGGTTTCCTGATGGGCAAAACTTCAGGATGGCCAAGACTCGGAAACCTGGGGCCACTTGGCTCTGACAGACCTGGAGCCTTGGCCCTACACAGCTTCAGAGGGGCTGGTTACCGCATTACTCAGGGAGGACCCGTCTCTTTCACTTGGCTAGGCAGCCTGGTTTGTGCCTGAGTTCCTGGGAACATCCCCTGGACCTCTACCCTGTTAAGTTGATAGCACAATCTCAGCACCATTTTGGAGCAGAACAGCCAATCTACCCAACCAGTGGTTGGGCAGAGTTCAGGAGGTATTCCCAATAGGCCATTTCAGCGCAATCGTCCTGTTGCTTCAGTGTTGACCTTAGTGCCAGCACAAGGCATGTCCCGTGTGCCAACACACACAGCCCTTGGGCTCACAGGATGACTGTTCTGCTCCATGGCTACCCTTCTAGGAAAAGCTGTTGTTGTGAGAAGGCACTTAGAGGAGAGATATGTGGGAGCAATGCAGACTGATGGGAGAGATGCAGCTGCTTCGGGTACCATTGATGGCATGTGCTCCAGAAGAAGAACATGGAAGTGGTGTTGGTGTTTCAAGTAGGGCTGCTGGAGACCTCAATGCTGGAAATACGGGTGTCAGAGAGAGAGTGGCTGTGGCTCATTCAAACCTGGCATCATGGCAGGTGCCTTTCTTAGAGAGGAGCCCTTACCTGCACACCTTGCTTTGAGGGTGGGTGGAGGTGGGCTTGTTCCCACTCCATTTAACCAGTGTTGGAACGCATGGTGGAAGCAGCAAGCATCAGGTATATCCAGGCCAGGCCTTGGCATTCCAGGCTTTGCAGCACGGCTGGAGTGAGTGAACCTGACTATCTGGGTCACTTGTTCATTGATTTTCTGTAGGGAAAGATGCTTTACAAAATGAGAAAAGCATTCCAAAGTGAGCGCTTATTTTGCAGTCAGCAGCACAGGCTGGAGCTCCAGACACAGTACTATGCCAGGACCTGACAATGCAATAGTAGGAGTCATAAAAATAGCACAAAGGCACGAGCAAACCTGCTCTCAAACCTCTTTTTTTAATGATTTATTTCATTCCTGATAACACATTTCTCACTTTCTCTTCACTATTTCTGGGCTGTCTTGTTATGCAATAAAATGTTGTTTCCTTTGGCTAATTTGCTGTAAAAATGACTCTAAAAAACAGATTGTGAATGAAGAACAACATGTGCCAGTTCTGTCAAAAAAAGGAGACTCAGCCCACAGTTTGGCAGAGTCACAGGAGGAACTCAGGACTGTGCCAAGGAGGGGGCCAAGCCCAAAATAGACCCTGGTCTGAATAGATGTGTGGTGATGCCTCTGGGCCAGGCAGCTTGAACATCTCTTTCTGCCTGCAAACCATCTGCTTGCCTTAGACTTGCTGTGTTCCAGCAAGGAAGGAAGGAAGGGAGGGAAGGAAGGAAGGAAGGGAGGAAGGAGACAATTTTTTTTTTGCATCTTCTCATTGTTCTTCAAAATCCCTCTGTTGACCTCTCTTTCCCCTACAAAGCATCTGCAGTGAATACCCTGCCTTCTCCTTTCCCTGTATCTGTAAGCTTTTCCAAACCTGCCCCCTGAATGCTATTACCAGCTGTTGTGGTTTTGTTAAGTGAGGGGGGGCCTAAGGTGGTAGCTTCTGTAGAAAACTGCTAGAAGTCGCTCCCCTTTGTTCAGTGGACTCGGCCGGGCCTAGGGCTGACCTGCTGCTGGCCAAGGCCGAGCCGATTGGTAGCAGAATGTCCTGTGATAACGCCTCTGCGATAACGTATTTAAGAAGGGGAAAACAGAAAAAAAAAAGAAAGAAAGAAGAGAAGATGTGAAGCAGCTAAGCGAGGGCAGAGGTGCACAGGGGGAGGGGCAGGCCTCATGGGCCTTGCAGGCCTCATCCTCTGGCCTCTCGCCAGGCAGCCAACTGGGCCCGACTCAGCCCAGCCTGGTTGCAAGAAGTGGAGAGGAGATGAGATGGATGATGTGAAGAGATTCTGAGAGGCATCTGTCAGCCTGTTGTGAGGAACGGCTGCAGATGCCAAGGTCAGTGAAGGAGGAGGGGGAGGAGTAATGCTGCTCCTGGCCAAGATTCCCCTGCAGCCTGTGGTGACGACCATGGTTGTCCCCTTGCAGCCCATGGAGGTCCACGGAGGAGCAGAGATCCACTTGGAGCCCATGAAGGACCCCACACCGGGGGAGGTGGATGCCTGAAGGCGGCTGTGGCCCGTGGAGGGCCCGCTGGGACAGCCGTTCTGGAGAGACTGCACTCCGTGGAAGAGGTGACCCATGCCGGAGCAGTTTCACAAAGGACTGTGGCGTATGGAGCAGGGGAGGAATGTGAGGAGTTCTTCCCCCCACCATGAAGCAGCGGCGTAAAACAACGTATGATGAACTGACCGCAACCCCCATTCCCTCTTCCCCCCTGTGCCGCTCGGGAGGGGAAGGTAGTAGAGATAATGTTAAGCTTGGGAAGAGGGAGGGGTGGATGGAGGTTATCTTGCTCTCTGTCTCATTATCCTGCTGTTTGTAGTAATAAATGAATAGTTTTCTCCAAGTCGAGTCTGTTTTGCCCGTAATGGTAACTTCAAGGATTTTCTCCCTGTCCTTATCTCAAACCTTGAGCCGTTTTTCCTTATATTTTCTCTCCCTATTCTCTCGGAGGGTGGGGGGAGTGAGAGAGAGACTGCGTAGTCTGGTCCCAGTCGGGGTTGAACTACGACACCAGCTCTTTCCCAGATCCTCTTAATTACTACGTTTGTCAGCATTCTGTGATTGAAGCTGGTCACCTCCAAGTCTTTGGTGAGCTTTGCATTCTTGCTGTCACCTCACTGGCCTTCAGCATTTTTGATGGTTCCCCTGCATGTGCTTCAGTGGCTCTGGGCTCTTCTGAAGCTGCCCTCATCTCTCTGAACACACCTTTATGTTGGGCTTTGATGATCTCATCCATCATCTTGCAGCCTTTGTCCCTCCATTTTCCAACTTAATTTCTTCAACCTACCCTAAACAGTAAAATCTAAGTCCTTTGGAGCAGGACTGCTCTTTGGAGAAATCCCTGAGCCAATGTGGCATCATTTTGATGCTGTATCTACTGCACACACACCAGGCAGCACTCTTAAGGGCAGCAAGGACCAGAACTGCTGTGCATGCTCTGACTAGGGCTTCATACTAGCGCTCCATTGTCTGCTCCATGAGACCTGGCTTCACGGAGATCAACAGAGATCAACCCAACTCACGTCACGTGAGGATGGACAACACTTTACTCCTCTGTGGGCACTTCATTCATGCCCAGGACCTCTTCAGATGGCACAGGATCTAAAAATCATATGCAAAAGGGCTATATCTGTACTGGTCAACGAAATGTGCCTAAGACTCCTCTGAAGGCAAGGCACAGAGTGGCCTATAGGTAGATCTCTTAGCCTCTAAAAATGTCGTCATTTGCAAACTATCCCCCATAAACAGCTGGGGCTAGTACAGTCAGTCAAGTTGCAGTGCTCAGGAATGTTCCTTGGTCTGTTTAATTTACTAGGAGAGTTGTAGCCAGGCTTTTTTTACTACTGCGCATTACAAAGATACTCAGCCTATCCATGTCCTTCCCCAGCTCCCCATTGCTTCCCAGAGCAGACTCACACTCACTATACTTCCAGCTCCCACTGATCATCATACTTTTGCCTTCAAACCATTTTTTCTTCATGTCAACGATCCTGTTTTCTTTTTGATATGCTCTCCCAGGTACTATTCTCCTGTCTCCTTTTTCCAGGCCTCTACTATCCCCTTATTTACCATTTCTTCAATAATATTTATGGCACTGCTCTAAGGGCAGCCTCTAGCACATGCTGCTACCTGCTGCACAGGCATACACGTGGGCATGGGTGCCAGCAATTCTGAGTAGCTTGGTGGGAACCTGGAAAGGGTCTTGCTCCAAAGGTTTGGAAGAGGCCTGCACACTACAAGCTTTTCTGGTCAACAGCTCTGTCTTTGTTTATTGGCAACTCAAGGCTCTTTCTGATGCTCTGTCGCAGGGGTGAACCTTGCCTTGGGCATCACCTGCTTTTAAATTTCCAACAATATGTGAACATAGTTGGCCCAAGAGTTCACACTCCCACCGAGATGGCGATGCCCTTGGTAGACATGTGTCATGCCAATGCTTCAGTGACACACATGTGAGCCTCTGTCGCTAGTGGGTCCCCATGAACCTCATCACACAGCCTTGTAAACCAGGCATGACCTTCACGCTGACCTTCTCCGCTCTACATAGCAATAAGGCACTGATCCTTCAAAGCGGTTTAGCATCAAATGGATAAACCAGACCTGAGTTATACAGGCTTCCTTGCAAAAAGAAAATTTTACATTTCATCTGTTAGAGACGAAATAAAGAGTTACAGCCCCAGGCAGTCAGCAGCAGCTCCCCAGGAGCCACACAGCATGTTGTCAGTCCCGGGTAGTGTGTCTCACAGTGCTGTTCTCCTGGCTGGAAGATCTGCTGCTCCCCCGTGCTGGCTGGGGCACTGCAATTCATAGCAGTTTCTTCAAGGTGTCCATTTAAAATCACACAACGAATGAACGAGTTGGGCCTTCTCTTAAAGAATCACTGTTCCAACTGAAAACATTGAACAAGACACAGCATCTGAAAATGGCTGTGAAAAAATTAGATTTTCTCACAGAGTTTAATTTCTGTTTCCTGAAAAAGAGAGAGCACAGTGAAAAAGAAGGCTAACACTTCCATTTTATTGTCTGCCATGATCCCAATACTTAGGAGAAGCTCTCTAAATTAGAAGAGAAGTGAGCAGCACTGGCAAAATAATTACAGAATAATGAAAATAACTTAAAAATTAAATGTATTGCATTTGCACAAAGTTCTAAGGTAGAAACCAACAAAATTATCACTGCCCCAATTTTTTAAATTTGAATTATACACTGGTATGAAAAAAAAAGGTGGGCCATTTGTAACACTTGACTCTTCTTCCTAGTTTAAATCTACTGTTCAGAAGCCTGTTGGGGCTTGGAATTGGGCTTGTCTTGAGGAGACTTCCAAAATATTTCACTGGTTTTGCTTAATCAGGCATTGCTGTCATTCATGATGGGGTGATTGACTTCAGTGATTGCTATAGTGCTGCTTCTGGCACTAGTGGCCCTGCACATCCACCATGTCTAATGACAAAGTTTATGGCTAAGTTATTATAGTTATTTCAGCAATTCCTAGTGAATCATTGTTATGGATGGGATATAAATTGCTGACATCCACTCCCAATGCCATCGAGGAACAGTTACACTCCGTTATGAACTCAAATATCTGAAATAACAGCGGCTTCTGTAGCACAACTCTCTAAACCAAAATGAGATGTTAATGAAGAAACACCTCCGGCTATCTATGGCTGAGGGTTGAATGGCAGAGGCTTGAAATTCAGAGAAAAGAACTGGCAATTGCTATTTGATTTGGAGAAACAACTTAATTAGTCTCAAAAAGTAAACAGAATGGTTCAACATTAAAACCTCATGGCAGGATCATTTTTTCCTCTTAACAGAAATAACCTTTAGCAGACCAGATTTTGTGTAAACATTTGTGTCATAAAGGGATCATGCTGGTTAGCACGATTATCTAAACACATTTCATTCACAACATCCCAAATTCACTGTTCCTTTCATAGGCCACTATTTCGCAGAAGAGCAGGTGAAGCACCCAGCCTCTGTGCAGAAACCAGCATCTCAAGTAACCCTGGGAATGAACCCCAGCACAAACCCAGCGCTGACTTTTGTGCTTTGTACTCGGAAGTTATAGCAGGCTGAGTTTCTCGGATATAGAGTCCCTGGAAAAATCTTGCCTTAAGAGTGATTGATTTCACTGAATGGGCTTCATTTTGAGGGCAGTTAGTGAAAGATGGAAATGCCCATTTGGGAATTTGCTTGGCACGTGTCTTTGGAGGATTTAAGAGTAACGCATTCACAGTCATATCCCAGAGTGGAGGACCTGCATTGATTTTTTCCTCTCCTCGTCCATTTAATCAATCCAAATGTAGCTTCACAGCTGCATAATCTTCTTCAGGTTGCATTTCACTTTCTTTATTCACCTTATGGCCCTCGTGACAGAGTGGAAGATCTTTCCTAGCACAGTCATCCTTAAATACAAGCACCATCTATTTTATTGGAGCCTACATTTATTTCACAGCCTCAGAGAATTGCTGGAGAAATTATTGCTAACAGATACGACTGCAGAGCCTGTCCCTGGGGCACCTTCCCGAGCATGGTTCCTCCGAAGGTTCCCGTTAACCACCTGCCACTCAGGACCAGGTCTGGAACTCATCACCACTCCTATCCACTTTTAAAACTTGTTCTTTTTTTCTCTATAACTCGTTTTTAATAAGGCACAGTTACAAAATTACTTGGTTTATGTTCCTAGGGGCTGCCAAAGATTTGAGTAAATCAGGAGGGGGAGGTTGATTTTACCCCAAGGCAAACTCTCTATAACTCCCCCTCCCCAAACAAGCTCCTGCTGACAGCCCACTCCAGGGAGATTTATGTTTTCTCAAATGAAATTAAGAAAAACCTTATGGTGTGAAATGAAGGGCAGCGTGGTCCTCCCACACCCATTCTTTCCTTTCCTCTCGGGCTGTTGAGCAAGGGAGAGGAGAGCGGCTGGTAACCCTGGCCATCAGCAACAGACAGTGCTTATGCAGGGAGAATGCTGCAAGGATCCATTCCTCTGGCATAAACGCCTCCTCCTCCCCTAACTCAGTTTCATCATGTTTAATATTTCTGAAGAAATAGTTTTGAACAGTAAAAATCTTCTATTAGATCTTAGCCAAAGTTCTCCATCATTTTTATGACACAGCACATCGAAGTGCTGGTGGGAAAGACAGGGAACATTTGGGGATGATTGATCATCCTCAGATAAACCTTCCTATCTAAAAGAGAAAGCCTTTCCTATCTAAAAGAAGTGCTGTAGATGCGGCATTTCAGCAAAAGCCCTAGTAGGGAGGATCCCAGGGCTGCTGCTCAGATTGGGACAAACCTGTCCCACTGCAACCAGTCTCTGCGGGCCTCCCTGCCAGGAAGGTCTCACCTGTGGTTAAGCTATCTTCAGTGGCCTCATGCCTCTTCCTGGATTGTATTACTGCACAGGAAACCTCTAAGCAAACATCTGTCCTTGGTGGTTCCTCAGTGTCAATTTACTGAGATTATATTTGCCAAGGAAACAAAAAAAAAACATAAGAACAGTAAATAGCAGAAAAGACAAGCTAATTCCAGAGCAGACTGAAGTACCTGCAGCAACAGCAGTAACACGGGCAATTCTGTGATGGTGCAGGTGAAGCCCTTTACCTGATGGAGCAGTTGTCAGAAAACAGAGGGAGGGAAGACCAAAGGGTATGATCCAGCAGCTCAGTCATTGTATAATTCTATTTTAATGTTAAAAGCAATGTTTTCTTTAACACTTTGATTAGCGCCATCACATTAACTATGGGATGTTTTCTCTAGCAGCTGCAGAAAAAATCCAGGAGCTGAAGCAAGCTGGGGTAGAGGAAAGAAGCTCCTGAAGCAATAGTGCAGATGCAGGCTGGTTCTTAACATAAACTCTAAAGTATCAGAAAGAAATAGGTTTTCCTGATGGATTAGAACAGCACTATACATCCATTTTATCTACTACGACCCATATATACTGCATGATAATATGAGATTAGAGAAAAACTATGGTAAAGAAAGGAAGTGTGGTCCAAGACTGGCCTCACACTGAAAAGGTCAGATTTGACTCACTGCTTCCTGACAGGATTCCTGTGTAAGATCTCATTTCCCTGCATGTAGAATAGGGATAATCCCTTTATCAGAAAGGCTTCACATTCATAAATACAGTAAAGATCACAGAGTGTTCCAATTTTGGGGTAGGAACAATATAAAAATATGTAAGATAAACTGAAGCCCCTTTGGGGGGAGCAGGTTAAAGTCTTAATCCTTTTCTTTATTTATTGCTGTGTTCTCCTTCTGCTGTCTTTTTTTTGTTTGTTTGTTTCCCAGTATGCACATATAAAACATTGTCCAGTAGTATATCGTTACTTTAATTTTCACAGACTGTTTTGTCTCCTCTCTGACTTCTCCAAGCGCTTTCCTTTGCCACTGCAGGGATTATTGTGCTAATAAAAAAGCTTGCCATTCTTGGTGGAGTCCTTGAGTAGGAGATGTCTGTTTTTAATTGTTTTCTTATTGTTGGCTTTGAACTTCACATCTTTTGTGCTGATGTGTGCCTTGAAAGCTCTTCTCGGGGAATATAGTATTACTAATATGAGATGTTGATCAGCCCCCATGGCAGGATGTTTATATGCAGAAGAATGTTTTGATCTGTGGCTATAGCCTGAGTCTGGATTTTGCCCAGGTTAATTTGGATGCTGTTTTGTTTGATTCTGAAAGACTGCCTTCACTGTGTCTTGGTTTTACTCCATAGGTTTTGGGCTTTTTTTATTTATCAATGGTCAACGAATCATATTTTTCCCTGCTTTTACAGATTATATGGTAAGTGCTATGTTGTTGGCAATTCCTATTGAATACGTAGAGAATTTCAAATTTATAAGCAGCACTATTACCCTTGCTCTGTTGAATTAATAGCAGATGCCTCTGAATTTGGTGTGTTTATACAGTATTTGTTACTTTTGATTAAATACAGTGCAGTCCTTGGGACATGTACAGTACTTAACATTCGAGTGTTACCAAGCAGCATCACATAGTTTTTATATCTGTGATAGTCACGAGGCACTGTGAGGTGCTGGCTCAAAAGCTGACTTGCTGCTGCTGTACTGAAAAAAAAATAATAAAATAAAATAAAATAAAATAAAAAGATAAATTGTCCCAGATTTGCCATGCTGGCTCAAATCCATAGTCGGTCTGGTCTGATCCGGTCTCCTGGGTCCAACACCAGCTGAGAGCTGCAGAAGAAAACTGAAACAAATAAACTAACAAACTCTGAGAGATATGTAGGCAATTTACAGTGCGATTTACAAGATCAGAGCACTCTTTGTTGGCTTACAGAGATGTCATTACCTTTATTAAACTTTCGGGACAGCAGATCGAAAGGCATTCGAGTGAGATGTGCAGCAGTTTGGCGGGGCTGACACAGCCCTGTAAGGGGATGTGGCATTCCCTTCCTTGGCAGAGGAGGCAAGGGAGGGCTGGGAAAGGCCTGCGTGGGCAGCATCCAGCTGCTACCACTGGAAGATGTCAGGGAAGCTTATGGAGGCTGATCCTGCCCCAGCTTGGCACATACCTGTCACTGAGGATGCGCTGCTCTCAGAGAGCAGATTCCTTCAGCTAGTGTTAACGAGCACTTTCCTGACAAAGGGAAAATGTCCCAACTGATAGGCAGAGGACTTCAGTGTACCAGAGAATTGCTACTACTGATGGTCTCAGAAAAGAACCACATGAAAGCTATGCCTAAGATGACTTGCATTGCTCATCCTGGACATGCAGAAGGATGAAGGATGAGATCCAGGAAGGCACTTTGGTACCTTCTCCTCAAGCAAGATGCACAGGCCATAACAAGTGATCAGAAAAACCTGCCCTATGCCCCTGGCACCTGCCCCTCTCCTGAGTGCCCTAATGAGGAGATAATTTCTCATGGGCTCCTGGCTGTGGAGGATGATTACAGCCCAGCAACTTAATCTCTCTTGAGAAGAGCTCTCAATTGATTTCCCACTCAAGCTTAGGAGGACCCAGAATTTGCATCCCTCTGATCCTCCTGTCCCAGTCCCCCAGATCCCACCCCCATCTCTTACAAAATCTTCCCACATATATGCTTGACCAGCAAAAATACTGTTTTTATTAGGGGCACTGATATTTCATGTAAGATCTTGCCCAAAGCAGAGTACCTTGGCTTAGTCCAGGAAGTGGTCTGATTGTGGGTTTAAACACTTGAATAATTTTGTCAAAGGAACCAGTTCTGCACTTACATTCATTGCTGACTCCATCCACAGTGTTCAGTGCCTAGCAGGATCAGCTCCATGCATTTGCCACAAGCATCTCAGCAACCCAAAGACAGAGTCTTCCTCCGGACATTTAAGAAGAGAGACTGAACCACCAGGGACTCAACATGATTCTCTGAGCCGTAATTCCCATTAGTTGTTCAGAAATGATACAGAGCCAAACAGAGTGCAGAAATCTTCAGTCAGCATTTCTGGAGCATCTGCAAGAATCAGCAGGCTCTCATAAAATCCTTGTGAAGATGAAGACATGGTTCCGCAAGGCCCTTCGTCACAATTTCCACCCCAAAGAGAGCAAACTCCATCCTTCATATCAGCAGTGGAGCAACTCCTTCTAAACATAAATTAAAGGTGGATTTTTTTCCCCAGAATATTTTTTTCCCCCATCTAAATTGTCTACGTGCTGGTGCTGATACTGTGATTTTACAAAAAGTCTCTGCTGCTGTGAAACATAAGCCAGCATCTGCATTAACACCTTCTGCACCTTCTTCTTACTGCACCTTCTAACCCAGCAAACCATCTCCAGCTCTCTCGACCTCCAAAACAGGAACTCTCAAGCACAGTTTTCTATTCTGTTAAGATTTTAGGAGTCTTTTAGACAAGAGGAGTGTCTCCTATGAGGAAAAACACATTCCAACATTTTCTGAGTTCCTATTGATTTTCTAGGTATTTTTACCAGATCTCCCAACAGTGTGTGGAGGTTTATAGGAAATAAGCAGCTGATTTTAACAGAATGCCTTAATTTCATTTTCTTTCTCCTTCTTCATCATTAAAGCATCTTGGACACAGAGCCATAAAGATTGCATTTGCCATGTAGTATTTTCTAATAGCAATTCAACAAGCTTCAGATCAAGATATGAAAGGGGAAAAAAGGAAACTATAATATATTCAAAGGCATATGTTTATCTACTGTAAATCCATGTGATCCCATTTTGCCCAGCAAATGTATATGTGTAGCAATGAACAGCCTCACACACAGAAACACACACACAGACACTGTAGAAGAAATCAGATCAAGCCACTAGTGCCTGCATTTTTCTCTATATGAAAATCATTTAATACTAATAGTTAGAGGTTTCCAGCAGACTTAATGACACAGTCCATACTGAGTTGGGAAAACTGGGAAATGTCTATATGAACAACTTTCATACATTAATGCTACACATGCAGCACTGAAAGTGTGTAAGTGTGTGCAAATAACATCTGGTTCTCAATACCAGTACATCAAGTGACACCATGCAGTGACTAGTCCAAGCATTAGAAATCAGAGAACACCTGGGATGGGAGGAATCTTGTGGGAACCACAAATGGAAAAAAACTTTAACTTCAGAACTTGTTTTATGGCAAAATTTTAAAATGTACCTAATAATAGAAGCAAGTAACAACCACAAAATTTAAAACACCTAGCAGGTAAGTTTGTGGGAGGTAGGTGTGATGTCAGCTTTGGGACTTAGTCATAGAAGTCATAGAATAGTTAGAGTTGGGAGGGACCTTCAACGGTCATCTAGTCCAACCCCCCTGCAAGAAGCAGGGACATCCCTGACTAGATCAGGTTGCTCAGAGCCTCATCCAGCCTGGCCTTGAACGATTCCAGGGATGGGGCCTCCACCACCTTTCTGTGCAACCTGTTCCAGTGCTCTACAACTCTCATTGTAAAAAATTTTTTTCTCATATCTAATCTAAACCTACCTCCTTCTAATTTAAACCCATTACCCCTTGTTCTATCACAACAGGCCCTACTGAACAGCTTCTCCCCATCTTTCCTGTAGGCCCCCTTGAGGTATTGGAAGACCGCTATCAGGTCTCCCCGGAGCCTCCTCTTCTCCAGGCTGAACAGCCCCAACTCTCTCAGCCTGTCCTCATAGGAGAGGTGCTCCAGCCCTCTGATCATCTTTGTGGCCCTCCTCTGGACCCTTTCCAACTGGTCCATGTCTTTCTTGTGTTGGGGACTCCAGAACTGGACGCAGTACTCCAGGTGGGGTCTCACCAGGGCAGAGTAGAGGGGCAGAATCACCTCCCTCGACCTGCTGGCCACGCTCCTCTTGATGCAGCCCAGGACTTGTACAGGTGAAGATAAATCATACCTCAAAGAGTCCATGGAGGTGGACAGGATGAGGAGAGGGAGAGAGGGGCAGACAGATAGCTAATGCAGGAGCTGCCAGCTCACAGCCCACAGCAGATGTCCTGGTGGCGAGAACAATTTCTCTGGCTTACACTTGTACAAGATGCTCTCCAGTCACAAGCCTGATCTCCACAGGTATTTTATACAGGAACATGGATAAGAGCAGAACCTCTCCACAACAAATGCAATAGGAGAAGCTATTTCAAGAGCACAGAAACCTGGCCACTTTCTATGGTGCTTTCCCATCGTACTTCCCCCTCACGGGCTATCAGTCTCTAATCTGGATGAGGGATGTCAAAAGGTACATACCTGTCTTTTCCTTTTAGTACTTGTTTGAGGCCTATTATCTGTGAATCTGTCTAACTCCTATTTGAATCTGCTCTGCTCCGCAACCTCCTGGGGCAGCAAAGTAAAAAAAAAAATCACTACCTACTTGTAAATAAGTACTTTCTGTTTTGAAAAATCTTGATATTTAGAAGCTAAACCAATATCTGGTTTAAGCCAAATTCATAGTAGTTTCAATAAGCCCCCCAAGTACTTGTGGATTTTGACTAATAAATTATTCTTACCCACTGCCTTTATGATACAGTACCCTGACTGTATCTCCTCACAGCTGCCTTCTTTCCAAATTGAACATTCCCAGGTTTTTGGTCTCTCTTGCTCTCTTGGCTGTTTTAGTTGCCCTTCCTTGTATTTCTAACTCATCACATCCTTCTTCAGATGCAGAGACCAGAACTGCAGATGTTCTTCACAATGTAGATGCACCAAGGTTTTCTATAGTGGCAAAATGTACATAGTGGCAAAATGGTGTCTTTTTCTCAACGCACTTCCTGAGAAGTAGTAGTACTTTGAGAGTAGTAGTACCCTTCCAATTTGTTGGGCTTTCTTGGCTGCCACTGAACACTGAGCCCGTGATTTTGGAGAACTGCGCATGAGGACTTCTCTTGCCCGCCTTGTAACCACCATTTCCAAGTCCAGCATTGTGCATGCATGTTTGAATTACTTCTCCTTTGGTATGTTACCTCAAATTTATGTAGACCAAAGCTCTTCTGCCACCTTTTAGTTAACCCAATTTTGTGAAGTCTTTCTAGAATTTTTCACCATCAACTTTTCATTTCACTCAGAAGACTTTCGTATCATCTGCAAACTTTCACATTTCACTGCACATTTCTTTCACTCAGTCACAGCTAAAGATGCAGAATAAACCTGTCTCAGCATTGATCCATGGAGGACTCTACTGCTGACTCCTCCATCCTGGAAAGTGACTGTTAAGACTTAGAGTTTGCTTCCAATTCTTCAATCAATTTTCAGTCCAAGAAAAGGACCTTTGTCCAGCCCCATAGCAACATAACTTCTTTCACAACCTTTGGTGTGGAAATTTATTAGAAGCTTTTTGCAAATCCACATTTGGTATACCCAGGTACGAGTGCACCCATTATCCACATGCTTCCTACCACCCTCCCAGAATACCATCACCTCCACATACTCAGTCCTACTCACTGGGACACATGCAGAGCAGCACACTTGCACCTGAAGCCCTGCCAAAGTGGCTGGGACTGTTGCTGCCCAGGCAAACTGAGATAGGCACACTTGCTCGAATGCTTCTACCTGAAACCTGGGAAATTCCAAGAGATTTTGCTGGTTTTCTTTCCTAAAATGTTCTTTTGCATCTGTTTTAGGCACATGTGCAGTAAAAACAATTACAAACCTTACAAACCAGATCACTGAAAATTATAAAAACCTTGAGATGAATTATTGCATTATCCCTTGGCCCCCCTCAACACTTTGTACTAGGAACATGACATCATTGGTCGAAAGAAAAATTGGTTCTCCAGATGGCTGAATGATATCGAGGGTTTTTTTTTTTCTTCTCTTATGAATATTCTTTAGCTGTATCACTTTGCCTATTGCAAGTACGCACAGGTCATAAAACACATGTGATGATGTATGTTTATAGTTTTAACATTCTAAGGATTTTTTTTTTACTGCATTTTAGAAATACATTTACTGTGCTTGATTTGTTGCTGCATCTCTTAGATTAGAAAAGAACTGCTGGAAAAGATTGGTGTAATAAGGCAGACACTGTGAGAAACTGGATTAAAAATTACGTATGGTTTATAGGCGAGTTTCAATGAAGAATCTGAGTAGTTCGTGATTTATTTCATGTTTCTAAAGGCAAATGAATTCAAAGTATTTAGACAGTGTTCTGTGTCCCAGAGGTCCTGTTAGGACTTAATATGGTCTTCTTATTTGCTGGAATAGTCCTAAAGAAATAAGTGATATATCACAACTGTAAGTGAAGGAATGCTGGATGATATAAACAAAGAATTATCAGGAAAACTGGACTGGTGTTACTTGTCTAATAAATTATTTTTTGGCAAACATTTCCTAAACATTAATATTAATGTCTACAGCCTCTATTTTTTCTTCTTAGTGATACAGTTTTATGACTGTACCCTCAACAACAATCCCTATTGATTGTCACCCACAATTGTCTGGCTCCAGTCTCTAACCTGTCAAAACCCAGCCTGTGCCTGGATGTGGGAGGAATAAGGGAAAAAGCCAGACCGCTTTGTGAAAAGACGTACAAAGAAACAGCCACAGCTCTTTACAGAGTACCGAGTTGTAAGAGAATGCTATCTCACTTTAATCCCCAGAAGTGAGGTCCAGTGGACCTAACTTGAACCACCTTGTTCAGCTGTCAACCTCATAGAGCCAGTGATGCTCCCTTGGGAGTCAATCAGGAGGAACAGGCACGAGCCTACAAAACAGGGAGGGTGACTCATCCTCCGAAGGCGCCTATTTCTGTCCCATGACTGTGAAGGGAGCTCATATAACGAACTTTAGATCCGGCCAACTCTCAGACTTCTAGCTTTACTTGAAATGAATTCCACCCAAAAGTTACCTGCAGCGCACATATACACACTGGCCATAGTTTGCATCATGAGGAAAGAATCGTATGCCACAGAGATGACAGAACTGCCTGAAAAACATGAATCACACAGTGTAGTGCATGACTGCTTTTGTATCCCATGGTAGTGTCTTGGCAGGTGGAGACATGGTTATATGCAGGTGGGTCACTGGAAAAGTGCAGAGCTGGCCCTAGTCGCATCTGGCCCTAACAGGTTCAGTATGAATAACACATGGACTGTGCAACAGAGCTGGGAGAGAAGTCCAGCATTGTCAAAATAAAACCCATAAGCAAAGGCCATACGTGGTGTCAGATGCCTCGGTTTTCCTTTCCCATTTCAGTTTTTTTCCTCAGATGTTGTAAAGTTTCTCAAAGCTGCCAGCTGGAGTGTGCAAAAAAAATCCAAACTTTGTTCAAAGAAAATGTCTTTATTCATGCCAAGAAAACTGCATTTTCAGCAGCACTGAAGAACTTGGCCTTGGGACCAAATGATGAAAATACCTTCTTCTTCTTCTTACCACATCTGTCCAAGTTCTAGCAAATCATTTCAGGGCTACAAAGGTTTGCATGTCCAAGGCTGAGTGATACAGAAATGCTAATTAATACATATATTTAAAACACTTCTTTTCAGATCTCTTAGCAAGTGTAGTAGAATTGTTTTCTTTCCAAAGATAACTCTGGATCACTTTTTTTTTTTTTTTTGTTATAACATATAGCATAAAAAACCCCTATATATTTAGGAAGTTAATCAGCTTAGTTGTACAAAACTTACAGACTTAAAGACTTACAAAGGATTACTATAAAGATACTGTTCAATGCTTGAATGAAATATATTTGTTGATCTGCTTATCTTCTTGAAGAAAAGGCAGGCTTAAAAATTTTGCTAATCAGTGGCTTTCACAGTAATGCAACCGGCTCGTGTATGTCAGTTGTAATCTAAACTCAATGCACTTTTCATTTAATGAAGCTCCATTCTCATTCTCCAGGATGCTCTGGAGGCTCAGGCATCTGCTGAGCCTGTGCTTCAGGGCCTTCCTAACCTAGAAGGCCCTAAGCAGTGTCTGCCTCCAGGCACAATCAATATGCAGATACACAGAGTGCTTCTACATCACGAACACAATAAAATCAGATTTTGTGTTGCATGAGCACTTGTACCGGAATCCAGGGTATCAGCAAATCCTCTGCAGTAAATCCAGTGGATTAGATTTGTTGCACTTTTTCACAAATTTTGGGCACCCAGTTAAAGAAGGATATTGCAACTCTGGAGAGGGTCCATTTGAGTGCTACCAAGATTGTCAAGGGAGCTAGAGGTCATGGCTTACAAAGAAAGGTTGAGAAATTTAGGCTTTGCCTAGTAGAGGGGAGGCTAAGAGGGGGATCTAATAGCAGCCTACAACTATTTGAAAGGGCAGTTGCAAAGACGGACAAACTCTTCTTGATAGTGGCAGATATCTAACAAGGGATAAGGCCACATATTGTAGCTTGGCAAGTTCAGGCTGAGCACTAGGAAAAACTTGTCCACCTGGAGGGTGGTGCAAACCTGGAAGCAGATATGGGGAGACTGGGAATCTCCATCTTTGGAAGTTTACCAGACTTTGCTAGACAAAGCCGCAGTCAACTTGATCCAGTGTTGTTGATAGCACCACTCTGAGTGGGAGGCTGGAGTGAAAACCTCCTGGGGTCCCTTCCCACCAGTATGTCTATGAACTTATGAAATTAACTACACAAGCTGCGTGCTATAGATCTGATACTATTAGATCTCCTTTCACCCTGGGGGCTCAGGGTCAGGGCTGCAGGGCATCAGTGCTCTGGGGCTGTCTAGCCTATCCTCATTCTTTTTTTAACTTTCCTTGGGTTGTAAGGCAAATCACTCAAATCACTATTGAGATTAGCATTCAGTCCTTACCCCTGTGAGCATCTTTGGCAGCGCAGGAAAGGTGGATATGAGTTTACATATGAGTGAGCTCATGGCAAGGATCTCCTGGTAGTTGCTGGCCTGGCTGCCAGGGAGATCTGACTTGCTCTTCCATTGCCTGTCTCACAAAGACTACCTTTGGGATGGGGTCTCAGATTGGGATTTTAGCCTTTTATTGGAGAGAGCTTGTGAAATTTGAACCATGCACAGAAAACACTTGCCATACATACTTCACAATTTGGTTATACTTACCAAAGCATCTTCAGCTCACACAGGTTCTTCCAGGGAACCTCAAGCCTGAAGGAAACTGGGACAATAACTGTATATTTCTCAACATTTTCAAGCCTGATCTGCTAGTTTAGCATGCTGTCATCTAGAAGCTTGCAGGATTTATGAATATACGTTATCTCCATTAGCATCAGTGAGAACAGTGACCATAAATCTCTTCACACGATTAATACACCATTGTGCTATCTGCAGTTCGGCATGCTCAGCAGAACACTGAAGGACGATGAAGATTAGAAGCATTGCCTTCCACTCATCACTGGCAAATTACCATAAATAACTACCCTTACAGCAACAACAAAAGAAGCAGGTGATTAAGTATTTGCCTGGAGACATATATACAGTCTGGATATTTAGCTTAATTATCTCAGAAATGTCATAGTCAAAAGTATTGTCTCAGCTACAGCTGTTATGAGATTTTCCTTTCTTACAATAAAGATTTTTACATGTTTGAATTAGTTTCTCTAATATTTTTTAATATTTTTTAACAAAATATGGAGAGAGAAGTAAAAATCTCCTTCAGCATTTTAAGTTGATTGTATTTGTTTTACACAGAGTGCTGGAATCCTGACTACATTTCATTTAAATACTTAACTTCTGCCTACTTAAAACGTACTCTAAAGATAGACTCAATGAATGTATCTGTCTTCTTTCCCTGATCTGAAATGTTGCAGTCCCCAGTGCTGCGACCATCTCACAAGCAGCTGCATTTCCTTCTGACTGCAAAACTGGTCCGTGAACACCTCACATATAACATGTCAGAAACACAGGGGGGTGAAACAGGTTCTTGTTTTGACAGGCAGCAGAGATAGCAACAGATGCAGTTAAAAATATCATCAGACTTGCTGTTTCAAGGCCTTATTTTCAGTTGCTGATGACTTTGTCCAACTTTTTTCACCCAGCTTGAATCTTTCTATCCTTGGTTTATTTCCCTTGGAAACTTCCAGTTGAAACACAATGTTTAAAAAGAGGCTAATAAACTTTCCCCTTCCTGTATTAAAATGTTTCATGTTGGAGCTTTAGCACTCTCCTGTCCTGGAGCAGACCCTTGATGTTTGGAAAGGGGGTTGTCCTCTGCTGAGACTAAAAAAAACCTCCCACAATTAGAATCATGGAAGAGTTTGGGTTGGAAGGGACCTTTAAAGGTCATCTAGTCCAACCCCCCTGCAAGGAGCAGGGACATTTCCAACCAGATCAGGTTTCTCACAGCCCCATCCAATTTGGCATTCAGTGTTTCCAGGGATGGGGCATCCACCACCTCTCTGGGCAACCTATTCCAGTGTTCCACCACCCTCAGTGTAAAAAATTTCTTCCTTATATCCAGTCTGAATCTACCTCCATTTTAAAACCATTACCCCTTGTCCTATGACAACAGGCCCTGCTAAATAGTTTCTCCCCATCTTTCTTGTAAGCCCCCTTTAGGTACTGGAAGGGCACTATAAGGTCTCCCCAGAGCCTCATCTTCTCCAGGTCCAGCCCCAACTCTCTCAGCCTGTCCTCATAGAAGAGGTGCTCCAGCCCTACGATCATCTTCATGGCCTCCTCTGGACTTGTTCCACATCCTTCTTATGTTGGGGGCTCCAGAGCTGGATGCAGTACTCCAGAACACCAGAACAGAGTAGAGGGGCAGAATCACCTCCCTCAACCTACTGGCCACACTTCTTTTGATGCAGCCCAGGATATGGTTGACTTTCTGGGCTGCAAGCGCGCATTGCCTCTGAAAATCACCATTCACTCTGGCAGAATTTAACAGGTAAATTCCCCCAAAGCTCCAAATTTGCCGTAACCATAAGTGGGGCTTGCCAAGGTTGAGCAGGACATCCTCTGTGATCACCCCAGTGCCCACCACAGACCAATCTGCCACAAGTGCAACTCAGAAATGAGGGAGTGAAAGAGATCATTTCTACCACAGCTGGAGTGCAACCCAGCTGCCCAGTTCCCCACACCCTGGTGTAAAACCTGTGGTGAAACCTGGGTTTCCTTTCTGTGCCTGGGCTCCTCCTGCGGCGAGGTCAGCAGCAGATTGCTCCCTCTAAGACACATGGCTTCACTCGCTGGGTAAACTGTCCAAGACACTGCGCCACAGGAGGGAATTTCTGCCTCTCATGATTTTGTGAAAATATGCAAAATGAAGAGGGAGTTAGAATCATAGAATCAAAAATTCTATTTTTATTTATCTTCTTTTTATTTAATATAAGTAAATACTGTATCATAATGTACAGGCAGAGAAGATGGGTGTAGATTGCTAAAATAACTTCGATTCTGATGTTTCCTAATTTCCCAGTGTTTAACCTTGCAATCTTAATTCTTTCTTAACATCGCTTCTGGTACATGATTCTTTAAGGGACATGATCATGATAACAGCTTAAGTGTCCATAGTTATGGGAGCATTTTATTCCTAGGCTCTCTTTTTTTGCATGCATTGGAGCATGTAAAAATGGAGAGCACATCTACTGTAAGACTCTTCTGTCACACAGTCACAGAAAAAAGAGAAACATTTGAGGCCCATCCATAGTGCAGAATATTTGAGAGACAACATCTGAGAGCTCAGGGGAAAATGGACACATAACCAAATAAAGGCAAGAGAGTAATAACCTGTTTTGTCTCTCCATCCCGCTAGCCTGCATGTATCCCATAGCAGAAATCTTAGTGTTTCCCCTGTGCATCACAAGGATAAACACATGGCCTACTGCCGGCTTTCCCTGCGATGCTACTCTGCAATAACAGTGGAAACAGTGCACTAGCAAACCTGAAGCAGAAGTACAGCTGTGGGAGTGACTGATGGTTTGCTTTAGTAAATTAACTGTGAGTGAGGGGGGAAAAAAACAAGATGACATTTTACAAAAAAAAAATCAGTATAAATCCACTTGATTTGAACGAGGTATTTTGTTTGACCTGGAACAAGTTGCTTCATTTTGGTTTGGGTAATTTTTAATGAATGTAGAGAGGCAGACCTTGCAGGGTAATGAGGCGATAGAGGAGGCTGGGTGCAGCATTAGCCTCAAATTCAAACCTCATCCCTATCGCTGTGCACAGGGTAGGGTCTGGATTACTGCCTGCCACTTTCCCTGGGGAGTTTAACAAATTCTGCAAGGGGTTTTTCTGTTTCTATTCTTGAAAGTCTTCCACTTTGTGTATAAAATACTCAAATATTTGTTGGATTTGCCAGGTAAGCACTCTGAACACGAGGCTGTCTCTCACATAATGGATATTTAATAGTCTGATACAATATCAACTGAACTCAGAAGAGCATAGCTTTGTCCAGCAGCTGAGGGACTAAAACACTTCTTTGAAATGTTGGAATAATTGGTTGAAACCCTAGCTCCAGAGCAGACAGAAAAGGACATTTCAGTCACATCTGGCTAAAGACTAACAAGCAGTCTCTCCTGGGTGCTTTGTACATGGAGGCTGGATGTCCTTTCAAGACCTGCACACTCCTTGAACACACTCCTGGAGAGAATTTAGCACTTGTGTAGGCATCCTCTACAGACCCAGGTAAGGCAGTCTAAAGGCCCTAAAGCCCTCTTGCTGACAGCCAGACTTATATCCCATAAAATTGAAATAACACTAGAGTCCATCAGATACAAAGGCTACAGGCAAAGATGAAACAGTGTATGGGATACCTGTCCCGAGAGGCAGGCCCCCGAGGGTGAGTCTCAGATCCCCGAAGACTCTATATACTGCAGTGAAGCCTTTTGACCTCTGGGCATGGGTCCTGGCTGGCTGAAGGTCCAACATCCTCTGTAGTCACCAGGATGTTCCTCCTCACAGTAAGGAGGGAGGACATGACTTGTGCTTGTACCTGGGACACTGCCATCCTCAGCTCCGTGTGCTGACATGAAGGTAGTTAGGCTAGCATGGAGGGAGTTAGGCTAGCAAATGAGCTGTCATGCCAGAGAAGTGGACACCAGGAGTACATGCCATTTCCACAAGAGGGGCTGGAAACTCCAGCGAAACAGCAGGGTAAAGAGTATGCAGCAGCTGACTTTAGGTGCAAAGCTAAATCCAACAGAGGCAATAACTTACCGATACGAGAGCGTTATGTTGACAGTAACAGACGTTTTGGTCAATGTACTTCAGCATCACAAGGTTCCCTATCGGGCATAGTCCTTCACTGGGACTGAGTCTAAACCTGTCAAGAGAGCTCCATCATGTAATAATACAGCCGTGCTTGTGTTACTGCCTTGCTTTCAATAACCAAAGCATTTCAATCATCATTAGCTGAGGCAGCTCTGCACAGTATTTTGCTGTTCCCTGGAAATGTACCTCAAATTTCATTTAAGTCCAACAGTAGATACCTGAGTTAACCTTGTATCTTTAGGCAGCCTTTAGACACTAAGGCAGCCAGGCAGTAATGATTTCATAAGCTTTTTAATACATTAATAAAAATATGTCCAAAGACTGCATATGCTTGTTATTTTGCTGAGATTAAACTAAATTTTCAGCTCCAGAATAAGGGATTTGTTTAAACTAAGGAGCTCTGGTCTTTCCGGTTTGTGATTGTTTTCTTCTAAGATACAAGCCAAGTGAGTATTAAATGAGCCCAATGTGGGACGAAGGGGGAAAAGTGAAAATGTAATTTATTTACATAGTGAATGCTCCACACAAGGTTCATAAAAGCAAAACATATTATGAAAAGTGAATTAAAACACAATTACTTCCAGGTTCAGGGAGTCTGATGAGCTAATTAAGCAATGTTTTCTCAAATCCAACCCCAAAAGTCTCCAGAGAAAGTGGATAGTTGAGGGGCACACTTGCAGACCACCAGCTCACTCCTTCATTCCCCTTCACAGCACAGCTCTGCAGCCTGAGTGGCACCAGACAAGTAACAGCCACCTTCACCAAACCTCTCTGAGATCCTCCCAGGAAAGGTGAGCCGCCTTGCAATGACCTGGTGTGTCTTGCAGTGATCTGGTGCATGCCATCACTGTCCACAGGATGAGGCCAGAGCTGCTCAACTTTTTGTCATAGGATTTCTTTATCCAAGAGGCAATGGCACCGCCCCTTCACCTCCTGGGTCAGAGGCTCATAGTAGAGGGAGGATCTGTTTTGACATTCCCGGTGACTGGGATGTGCATCGGTATGCCAAGAGTGAAGTCCGATAACCAGAGACTCTTTACAGCATTATGGCAATCCAAGCAGTTATCTGCAGTAGATTAAATCCTGTCAGTGTCCTATGTACAATATGTAAGTTCCTGCTGAATAATATTTGGTGTCTCCTTACTAAAAACATTGTTCAAAAATCCTGCTGACTTCTAACAATGCCTACCACAGGACATGGTCCTCTGGCAGCAGAAACTGGGACAATTCCCAGACAAACTTCATTCTAGGACTTCAGAAGTGCCAAGTTTTGGAGACTACATTACTTTATCTGAGACTGTCTCTATGTGTACCCAGTGCTGTAAGTTTCTTAATAATGTCTGTATATCTAGCCTCATGTTTTTCCTAATCCACATGTCAGATCCTGAGCTACTTAGATTTGTTTGCTTAAGTCTTGTACTCCATCAGTTCCAAGCACATGGCAGGAAAAGCCCAGGGCTTATAAAAATAGTACCTTCAGCTTAGTCCTCTTCCATTGTTTTTTCCAAGTATTTTATTATAAAATCTTTCCTTTTTGGTGGATCAAACAACTTAAATCTTAGCCTCATAATTTCTTCAAAATGTAGGTCTGATTTCATCCATGAGCCCTTCGCATGAAAGGATGCATGTACTTCATGGTTTTGGCCAAATTCACACCTAATTTCCAAACCTGATTACAATAAATAAATTCTCTAAATTAGTTAAATTAGGTCTTGCTATGGGATGATTTCAGATGGAGGGAAAATTTCAGGATTTGGTCCATTTTTAAGTGATCTTTGGCAACACTTCAGGAAATAATTATCAATAAATTGGAGTAGATTCTGTTTCACAGAAATGTAATTTTGAGACTTTCAATGTACAAAACAGAGTTTTGATCATCATACAACATTACGCAGATCTACCTTTAGCCTGAAAATACTGGAAGGCCATGGTTTCCCTGTACACATACACAGCAGTCAGAGGGGAGTTTGTGAACTACGGTCTTCTGAACCAAAAACAACCACACTGGCTCTATCACAATAAGAAATGTTTATAAAGGTCAAGAGACTCTGACTTTTGTCTCTGTGCCTTCCTTAGGCTACTGTCAAGACTAGTACAATCATTGTCTCAAAGCTCTGTAATTCTTATTTGTACTTTAAAAGCAAGAAACATTCCTTAAATGGTAGGGGCAATATGACAGCAATTTTCAAACTTCACATAACACATAGTAACATATTGGTATTTTTATGAATCATGGGCCAAGTATGCTTCCAGAGAATTATTTTATATTCCAATGGGTACACTATTCATCCTGTAGTGTGTCAAAGGTAATTGCTCTCTAAGCTCCAAGGCACTCTAACACACTCTCTCAAACCATGTGCAAAACGGAACCTCAAAAATTGTTATGAAATTAACTGTTTCAAGAAAAATTAGTCTCCAGCTACCCAAGCTCTTCAAATTGCAAATCTAGCCTGCCTCGTTCTAATACAATTAAATTTATTTCCTTTCACACAGACTTCTAGGGAAGGAGCTGGTATGTCGGTGGTTGGATATACTCAATTCAATAAATGTAAATATGACAAGAATTTTTATGCAAAGCTTTTGTTGGCTTGTCGCACTGGTGGATTAAAAATTGGCAGTTGCACCAGTTTCCTCTTTCAGAAACTGAGCTATTTTCTCAATTTAGATGTGATTTTACAGTCCTGTAAGATGCTAGAAAATAAAAGGAGCCATTACATCCTCTTCTATCATAACATGGAACTCCCAGTGGAAAATAATTCCTCCTGCCTAAACTTCGGTATTAGGGAAAAAATAGGAAGATAATTTAGGCTGAGTTCAGATATGAAAAAAATATTTTAAAGCTGCAAATCTTCTCCTAAACACCTCTGGTTTTAGTAATTCTCAATGTTATCCCAAAAACTCCACCAAACAGCTTTTTTTCATGAGCTTCTTGTAATTTCTGCACTTAGACTGAAAATAAGGGAGGAAAAAAATATATTGTTCTAGTTCTCTACTAAAACTCCTCTCACAAAACTGAACTTCAGTTCTGTCTTTGTAATATGCCACAGAAAAAAAAACATTTGGGCTTTCTTGTGTCTATTCCAACAACAGGCAGGAAATGAAGCGTAATGGAGAAATTAAAGCCCACTCCCTCATTTTGCAAAGAGAACTCAATTGCCCTCAGGTTTTTTTAAGATAATTTGGATCTGTTCCTACTTGTTTATCTTATGTAATATCTAGGAGATGTACATTTTAAAAGCTAGGAGGGCCTGCACCTACACAACCTAGGGAAGAGTGCCTACATGTCTACCTTCTAAAATGACTGGCTCAGTGGAAGAGGGAAGAGCAGTGGATGTTGTTTGTCTTGACTTCAGCAAGGCATTCAGTGTTGTCTCCCATAACATTCTTGTAGATAAACTGATGAACTGTGGACAAGTGGACTATGAAGTGGATTGAAACCTGGCTGAACTACTGGACTCTAAGGTTTGTGATCAGAAGCATGAAGTCCAGCTGGAGGCCTGTAACGATCTGTGTATCCCAAGGACTGATACTGGGGCCAACATGGTTTAACAGCTTCATTAATGACCAGGATGATGGCACAGAGTGCACTCTCAGCAAGTCTGCAGATACAAAATTGGGAGGATGTCCAAGACAATTGTGTTGCCATTCAGAGAGACCTTGACAGGCTGGAGAAATGGGCAAGTGGGAATCTCACAAAGTTCAACAAGGGGAGAGAGAATGGGGAGGCAATGGACAAATGAACAAATAAATATATAGGGCTCCTAAAGGCATTTGATTGTCTGTCTTGCATAGCAAAGTTCCCTCTATGCTCAAGCGTAACTTTCTGTGCACGTAGTAGGAGAGGATCTATCTCCCACCAAAGCTCCTCTGTGAATCAGATGCAAGGCAGAGAGATTCCTTATTCCTATTAGATCTCCAGAGCAGTTCATGCCCTTAGAAAGTGCTCAGAAATGTCTACCTGACAATACATTACCTGTGTATCTACCCTGACTATACAGAGAACAGAGAATAACCAGTTCTGATAGAGGTGCCCACACTGGAGGTGTCCACATAGATGATCTTCACCAGTACTGACTATAATCTGAGACCACACTCCTCATGTAAGTAGCTGCTTAGGCAGCTCCCAGCACAGCTTTCAGGCTCTGCAAGCAGGTTCGTACCCACAGATGAGCTTTGAACTCCAGGAGGCAGCAAGGACCCTAAACTTTAACTGCTTCAGTCTGTTCCTGCTTGCCCATGAAATCACCGTAGGGCAGAGAATTGAATTCAGCCTGCCTGCATTACTGTACTCAATATTTTGACAGCAACAGAACACCCTTTGTCAAATTCTATTCTTTCAAGTAAGAACAATGCCTTTAATCAATGTCTAAAATTAATTATACAAGTGAAAGTGAGGGGGAAAATTCATTTAAATTAATATTTGTTTCAGTCTTGTACAGAATCTGCATGACAGCACTCCATTCCAGAGCTGTAGCAATTTGTTACACATTTTAAAACACTAAACTTTTGTGAAAAAAACTAAGTAAAAATCAAGTGTACTCTTTATTTTTCCCCATCTCATTTCAAGTGACTACTGGTTATACAGTTACTAAGTGTTAAACATCCAGCGTGTGATTCTCAGTAGACAGAAATTCTTTTCTCAACTGTTAAATAAAAGTGATTATCAGATGACAGAAAATCATCTTTGGGGTATCTGAGAGATAAGAAAGGACTGAAAGAGAGCACTTGGCCTCATTGAACTTCTTGAGGTTTACATGGGCCCACTTCTCAAGTCTGTCAAGGCCCCTCTGGATGGCATCCCTTCCCACTAGTGTGTTGACTGCACCACTCGGCTTGGTGTCATCTGCAGACCTGCTGAGGGTGCACTCAATCCCACTGCCTGTGTTGTTGATGAAGGCATTAAACAGTACTGGTCTCAGTATGGACTCTTGAGGGGCACCACTTGTTACTGGTGTCCACTAGGACATTGAGCCATCGACTAACTCTTCAGGTGCAGCCATCCAGTCAATTCCTTATCCATCTAACAGTCCCTCTGTCGAACCCATATCTGTCCAATTTAGCAGAAAAAGTGTTGGGAGGGATTCTATCAAAGGCCTTACAGAAGTCCAGGTAGATGAAGTCCATAGCTCTCACATTGTCCACTAATGCAGTAACTCCATCGTAGAAGGCCACTAGATGAGTCAAGCAACTAATCTTTTTACTAAGAGTGATTTTCCTAGCAGCAGACAAGAAGGCATTGCTTGCTTCCAGAATACAACAGTTCTGTAATTTGGCATCTACCTCTTATTTCTGGTCTGAAGAACGTTCTCAAATCCTCTTTTCCCACTTAAGTCATGCAGTAACTGGCATCTAAGAGAATCAAGTATGCCCCGGACCATGCAGGAGACACTCATCTAGAAAGTCCCCTTCTTAGGAGGGGTGTCACTGTGTCTAGGAGGTAGACAAATGTACTCTGGTGATAATTTTCATTTACAGTCTGACCTAATTTTTGATGCACAAAAAGGCTACTCTAGTGTCAAAACATGCTGAATTTCCTTCAATTAAAACAATTACTGAAGCATATGGACTCTCCAGGCTTGCAAATGTTAGATCCTAGAGAGTTAAATCCAACAAGAATGATAAATCAACAAGGCTGTACTGTAAAGGCAATAAAGCCATGCAAGTTTGAAAAAAGGCTGAGCAAAATGCAAAACTTTCCCAACTATCATGATTTTTAAAATATCTCCATTCTGTAACACTCTTGCTTGGCTTTGCATTTTTGAGGCAAGTCAGTATGAAATTACATTTCATACTGAGACTAGCAAGTGACAGTCCCTCCCATATTCCTGTCAGCAAGGAATAAATTGGATTAGTCTCAGCCAACGTATGGTGTTTTGAAGATGTAAACTTATGCCAATAAGAAGTAATAGAACTCTCCAATTTAAACAAAGTAATGCACAAAGGAAGCCAGCAAGAGGCATACCAAACTTGAGTTAGTCATAATAGACAGCTGCAGAACACGAGATGCCAGCAGATTTACCCAACCCCTGGTGACTGCTAAAAGCCTTATAAATAAGAAGGGCAAACTTGTTTTGCTGAACTTATAAATGACACATAACATCATGTGCTAGATCTTGAAAGGAAGACACTGGGGAAGAAAACATGATTTCAAGTCACGACTTTGAATCTGATCTGTAGCAACTGCAACTTGCTGTGATGCAATGACCAGGCAGTAACACATGAGAAATTGTGTCACAGCTTCACTTTGTTTTTCAGCTGTTACAGGCATGCAGCAGAGAAATGGCCATCCTGGTTACTGGTAGCTGTTATTGTGAACTAGGAAAAGAGGTAGAAACTGGAAAACTGACCCATGCTGTCACCTTTCACAGAGGTCAAAATTGGGTTACACTGGACAAGGAGGGGAGGAAGAAGATAGTTTAATCCTGCTGCTCACAGTGGACTAAGGACCCTGTTTTTCAAGTTCCAAATCCAGCAGCAAGCATATGTTTCTTCCTGCCATCCCTAATCAGGAGTATGGTTAAAATAGATGCTACTGAGGTCAACAGAGTTTCTCCAGATTCACATCAGTGTAACAGAGGGTACTGACATGCAGCTACTTCTGTGTTACTGTGCTGGTTTTGGCCAGGATAGAGTTAATTTGCTTCACAGTAGTTAGCATGGGGCTATTTTGGATGTGTGCTGAAAAGTGTTGATAATACAGATAATTTTTTGTTATTGCTGAGCAGTGCTTACACAGAGTCAAGGCCTTTTCTGTTTCTCACACCGCCCCACCAGCGAGTGGGCTAGGGGTGCACAAGAAGCTGGGAGGGGACACAGCTGGGACAGCTGACCCCAACTGACCAAAGGGATGTCCCATATCGTATGGCATCATGCTCAGCAGTAAAAGCTGAGGTAAGAAGAAGAAAGTAGGGGGACATTGAGAGTTATGGTGTTTTGTCTTCCCAAGTAACCATTACCTGTGATGGAGCCCTGCTTTCCTGGAGCCCTGCTTTCCTGGAAGAAAGTAGAGGGACATTCAGAGTTATGGTGTTTTGTCTTCCCAAGTAACCATTTCCTGTGACGGACACCCTGCTTGCGTGCATAGTCTTTGCTTTACCCATTAAACCCATGAGTTTTCTCTCTTTTACTCTTCTGATTCTCTCCCCCATCCCACCGGGGGAAGGTGAGTGAGTGGCTGTGTGGGGCTCAGTTGCCAGCTAGGGTTAAACCATGACAGTTATGTTACAGAGATTTTTTTTTTTAAATCTTGTTACCTACTGCTGTGTCTGTTGCAAACGGACAGATTTTTCACCCCACTATGGGCGAGCTTTATGGGAAATAGACTCTGAAAAGACTGAATAATCTCTGGGAGCAGTCCTGGAGACTGCAACAGCTAGGAGGTGTTATCTGCTGCTGGCTGTGGACCATATGCTGAGCAGAGTCTATGTCCTAAACACAATACCCTACTCACATTAGCAGCTGAGAAGAAATTGAGTTATATAGAAGTGAATCAAGCTTTCATAAATCTGCATGAAATCTGTACTATTAATGTGCCTAGATGACATTCAAGAGGAATTATTTTGTATAAAGGCAAAAAAAAAATCTGACAGAGCATAAATGCACAGAACGTGGTTATTTTGATGCCATTCTCACTTGTTGCAACCAACTTTTTGATGGCAGAGTGTTGTGTAATGATAATGCAGGGAGATCTAACACATTTGAGTTGGGTCGGCATAACCTATTAAGAAGCTTTCAAGACTATTACAGCGATAGTGCTGTGCCTGCGTGAGCCGGCATGACGGCTATTACAATCTCTGGAATAGCTCGTACCCGGCCTTTTACATTAGAGCAATTTCCCATGAGGGAGAGAAAATGCTGCCCAGGACATCAACAGCATCCTTAGACCTTGCGAACAAAAAGCTCCACAGAATGAGCTGCTAAATAAAAGAGCCTCTGTTTTTGTTTAACAAACACCAAGCTGAAAAATACATTTAGTACGACAGCAATATCACCGGGTAGGAGGCTGTGTCTACAGCACTACAGTAAATACCCCAGGCTTTTCTAGCCTTTCTTCTCCATCTGTCCTAGCATTCCTCTGAACAGTACATATTTTGAAATAAGAAGCTTATAATAAAAGGGATGTGGATTAATGGTCTCCACAAATCTCTGTCAGATGTTGCAATGCACTCCTTTTAGCAAACCTGCTCTTTGTCAGCCAGCATCTTCCCCTGACAGCCCAAAGGTATTTTAAAACATCGGATGCTACTCTGCTAGGGGTGGTAAACAATAGCCCAAATCAATATGAGCACCTGATCATTATTAACATATAGTGCCAAATTAAAACAAATACCGTCCATTTAGGTATATCATAGAGCCAAAGAAGAGAAAGATTTATCACAAGCAGTATTCCCCAGGGCTCAGTCTTAGGGCCAGTTCGGTTTAATATCTTTATCAATGATCTGGATGAAGGGATTGAGTGCACCCTTGGTAATTTTGCAGACAATACCGAGTTGAGCGGAAGAGTTGATCTGTTTGAGAGTAGGAAGACTCTACAGAGAGATCTGGACAGACTGGAGTGATGGGCCAAGGTCAATTGTACGAGATTCAACAACATTAAGCGCTGGGTCCTGCACCTGGATCACAACAACCCCATGCAATGCTACAGGCTTGGGGAAGAGTGGCTGGAAAGCTGCTCGGCGGAAAAGGACCTGGGGGTGTTCATCAACAGCCAGCTCAGTATGAGCCAGCAGTGTGCTCAGGTGGCCAAAAAGGTCGATTGCATCCTGGCTTGTATCAGGAATAGTGTGGCCAGTAGGACCAGGGAAGTGATTGCTCCCTCTGCACTCAGCACTGGTGAGGCCGCACTTTGAATACTGTGTTCAGTTTTGGACCCCTTGCTACAAGAAAGACTTTAAGGTGCTGGAGCACATCCAGAGAAGAGCGACAAAGCTGGTGAAGGATCTAGAGCACAAGTCTTATGAGGCGTGGCTGAGGGAACTGAGGTTATTTAGTCTGGAGAAGAAGAGACTGAGGGGACACCTTATCACTCTCTACTACTACCTGAAAAGGAGGCTGTAGTGAGGTGGGTGTTGGTCTCTTTTCCCAAGTAACAAGTTATTAGGATGAGAGGAAACAGCCTGAAGTTGTGCCAGGGGAGGTTTAGATTGGATATTAGGAAAAATTTCTTCACTGAAAGGGTTATCAAGCACTGCAACCGGCTGCCCAGTCAGCATTCCTGGAGGTATCTAAAAGATGTGTAGATGTGGTGCTTAGGGACATGGTTTAGTGGTGGACTTGGCAGCATTAGGTTTACGGTTGGACTCTTAAGGGTGTTATTTAACCTAAATGATTTTGTGATTCTATGATTCTATGTTTGGAGAGATGGGCAGAGGGAAGAGAGAAAGAAGAAAAACACCAAATAGCAGCAGCCATATCCCAGCTGAGAAAAAATGAGGAATTGACAGCAGTTAGTAGAGACCCATGGTACATTTTTCACCTGTTGCTTTGGATAAAAACATACATCAAAGGACATACCAGTGCTGGCTAATGAAATCTGACAACAGAAATTTCGGTATACCAGTTCTAGCACAGCTATGTTTTGAACTTTTCAGGTAGGATTCCGCTCACAGACTAATACAGCTAAATTTAGAAGTCTACATGTGCACCAGGTATCTCTGCTCCCCTTGTTGCCAGTGGAGATATAATCAAGTCAGTCAAGAAGCCCAGAGAGAGATTCAGCTCACCGTAAAAAGACAGGGACCTGTATTGATGCCCCATTCCTGAAAACATTCAAGGCCAGGTTGGATGAGGGTCTGAGCAACCTGATCCGGTTGGAGATGTCCCTGCTCCTTTCAGGGGGCTGGACTAGATGACCTTTAAAGGTCCCTTCCAACCCCAACCATTCTATGATTCTATGGTTATCTGGACTCCACTGACTGTATTGACCAGAGGCTTAATTCTTGCCTACAGAAAAGCATCCTGAGCTGCTCTTAAGTATCCCACCTCCAGCAACTATCCCAGAAGACAAAGGTCTTTCACAGGTCTTCTGTAATATCTGCCGGCCCCACACAGCTCTCTTGGATACCCCAGGGACACCTAAATCAGCAACAGGCACCTAAGTTTAATCAACTGAATTCTATGCTAGAGCTCCACTGCTGAGATTTAAGGGTCGGATCCAGAATCTTGCAGACAGAAATGTAAATAATGTTTTAAAAAAAAAATACGAAAAACAGGTGTCTTCTTACCCTGACTCTGCTGTTAGACAAGCTCCAGCCGATGTTTCTATGTATCTACCTTCATGTTTCTAAAGCATTTCACAGAGCTTTAATTGTAAAAATTCCACTAAAAGCAACTCCATATATATTAAAGACTCGTGTATCACATATGGCAGAGGTTAATAGCCAACAAGGCATTTTTATTTCTGCTTTGTATATAGTTATATTTATTCTGTAAATAGGAAAATGCAAATGTACTTTCATGCAAATGCAACCTTTCACTTGTAAAAGCTGAATGAAAAAGGTGTCAGCATCAGTTGATTTCATAATAAATTTTATAGCATCTAGAAGTTGTGTAGATGGAAATCTGAAGATTTTTGTTGCAAAATTACCAAGGAAAGCAGAAAAATACAAAATCTATTCCTACCTTTCATCATGCAAGTTCTCAATAAATGCTGCTAAGCTTCATAATGGTGGTGTAGAAACATTTTCAGAGAGCACACTTGTAAGTAGCAGATCTGACAAAAATAGTGACATGTTTCTTCTGTTCCGCTCAGACAGGAAAAAGATTGACAATTAGCACCTTCTTAATGTCATTTGGAAAGCCAATGCTTAAACGATAACCTATATTCCATCAAAAATCTTCAGTTATTTTCAAAGATCTCTGTAACCGGTCCCAAGAATATAAATGTGCCAACACTAACAGGTGGGATAGGCTGCTGAATTTAAATTCAGTATCATTAAATCATTGCAATTTTTTATTGCAACTTTATAGTATTTCATTGCGCATGACACACAATGGATCCTACCCTGAAAAATCTTCCTGTAAGCAGTCTCATGCATTTTCCACAGGTAAGTAAGAGAGCAGCTGCAGACAGCCTGGCTGTAGCCTGGCTGCAGGTGGAAGGTGAGGAGGAGGAGGCTAGGTTTTTAGCATCTGCTAAGCTTGCACAGTTAAGGGAGAAACACTGAAAAAAAAAAAAAGAGAAATGCAGAAGTGTAAGAAAATGAAAGGAAACCTCCGTGTGGGAAGATCAGCCAGTCATTTGAGTTGGTAAGTCCTAATTGTTTTTTATGTAGTGCTTACCTTATGGAAAATGTCTATGCAAATACACTTCAAAGCTTTGGCTGACCTGGTGCCCCATTACAGGGTATAAGAAGTGAAGAGGATTGAGAGAGAACCACAGTAACTCAGTTTTGTGGCTTCATTTGTGTGGCAGCAGAAATCCAGCCTAATTCAGCAGAGCAACATCTTCAAGAACCTGCATAGAGGACGGAACGTCAGCGATATCTGATGAAATGCCAGCTACATATGAGGTCTTTCATTGATTTCAAGGTCAGAAATAAAATTTACAGTCCACTCTTATTCAGGATTTTGCCAAACAACTTCCACTGTGAGCAATTATTTACTAAGGTACAGAATTCAATTTATGTGGCCATAGAAAGGCTATTGTGAGTCACCAAAATAGAGATAATAAATGAAGTCGTGTGTGCAAATTAGGTCATCTAGGATTATCTAGAACATAGAAAAGAATGGGCCGAAGATGCAGACCAGAGGGGATTGACAGAAAGCATAAATAAATATTAAAATAATTTAGCAACCTCTTTATCATTGATCTGTTATAGTGGGAATAATCACAAAGACAGAGTTGTTAGCATCTGTACATTTATACTGTTGGAGAAAAATACCCTTTCGACGAAATAGAGAAGTACATCATGAACAGCAAATTATTTTAGTTACTAGGGAGCCCTAAAAAGATAATGCATAGTTTTTCAAATTACATGCTTACATGGAAATTGCTCTACCAAAAAAGACCAGGGGTTCATCTGGTTCAGCCACCTGCTTCTGGCATCAGGAGGAGTAAAAACACGCCACGTAATGCACCTAGACTGCTGTGCAAAGCTGTGCCACAGAGAGAAAATTTCAGCCACAGTCTGAGCTGGCAAATACATTTTGCCTTCAAGCAGGAGTCCAGTTCAATTTCTCCAGTGCTTTTTATTCTACTTGACATCTTATATTTTATTTAAGTCTAGACTGGAATCTTTTCAAATATCTCTTCTCATTTAATTTCTGTGCTGGTCCAGGGTGGGTTTGAGTTTGCCTCTGGGACGAAGCAGGATCCAAGATGTATTTTAGATCAGAAACTACCAATCAGAGCTACAAACCCATTTGCCGCTGTGCACAGTGTTTGTCAGCATTTCACTGCCTAACTCAGAAGATCATCTCCCATCATGGCATTAAATAAACTCATCACTGTTAGGACAGTGTATGTGGTCTCGTGTTTCAGTTCTGCATAAAGCTGGACCTCTCCAAAGGTGGGCAGCACTCGTCTTTTTAACCCAAGTTACTACTGTATGTGTCAGCAAGGTCCTCTAATATTTCCCAAGGAGCTGCTCAACGTATTTTTGATTGTTTTTAGATAGTTTTCTGCTGAAAGCTGCAGCTGGAAGTGGGCATTTCAATGAAATATTTCCGTTCCTATGAAGTCCTTCAACAGAAAAATGGCTGCAAGTTTTGTTAAGGCAAAGGAAAATGCTCCACTGTGACCACTGTGACTTTTTTCTTCCAAGTGAGGTGTTTGGCTGCATCTCAGTTTGATTGTTTACTATAAAAAAGAAACAGTGAGCTAATGAGTTATACAGTACATAGCATTTAATGTTAAATACGATGTACTGTGTTTAATATTGATGGCAATATTAAAGGCAAAACAAAATGAATCAAAGTGATACTATTGAAATAAAATCTTGATAGTCCCTGAACAGAAATGGTAAATTTTCATTCCAGGGGAAATGCTGAAGCTCTGTTCCTTGAAAAAAAAAAACCTCATTAACAGTATATCTTGTTGTGCAAATATGCACAGAACATGAGTACAGATATGAGATGGTATTCTGAGTTACAGCACCAAAAATAGTAATCACCAGCTCCTCCTAGCATGTTGGAGCACTTGTTACTTGCTGGGCTAGGCTCTGTAGAAAACAAAACAAAACAAAAAGCCAAAGATATTAGACTCTATTAGTAGAAAAAAAATACAATTGATGCAGAGAGAGTATACAAAAAATAATTAGACAGTCTCATCCAGCATGATGGGAGAATTGCCTTCACTCACCATCACCCTAACAGCTACTCTTCATAACACAGTGGGTTTTCATCTTTTTGTACCAAAGTAGTGCTATTGATTTCCATTACATGTTAAGTTTCCAAGATAAAAAATTCAGAAGGAACTGAATTTTTTCTCTGTAAACTATGCAACTTTTCTCTCCTCCATTAGCACTGCCAGGCCTGGCTCACATGTCCTGCTATGTGATACAGTGGCAACGTACAGCTGCTGATCCCTCTTCACAGGAGCCAGGACTGTGCCACTTCCAGGTGTCACCTACAGAAAAAAGCAACATCTAGAATTCATGTTAGAAAGTAAGGGCTAAATGGACCCATTAATTAAAGGTCTTTCTCATCCAGATCTGTAGGCTCTCTCTGGATATTATGCTGAACTGCACCCTGGTTTTGAGCTCCGACTTAAAAATGCTTTCTGCCACCGGTGTACAACTTCTGACATTGGCCCCATCATCACATGGACTTCAGACAGGAGCACTACCAGTCCTTGGCAGAAAAAACAAACTTCAAAAAATGATGTGCTGGTCCTCCACTGCTCCAGTCCTACAGTTACCTGTTTGATACTTGCTGTGTGTTCTAGCAACAGACTCAAAAAAAATCTGTGAAGGTATATGTCAGCCAAGATGTGAGAAAAATGGGGGTTTTTGTACTCGAATCAAATGCAGCCAAATATTACTGAGTTGTTCCTGAAAAGGAACTTCAAGCTCCTCTGGCTTTTCATGCTTTACAAAAAAAAAAAAGTTTAGGTTCCTTGCACAGCAATAACCCTCGAGGGTCAAATCTCCTTCCTTAGGCTTCCTACAGACATGGATACAGAAGCTGAGGATATAGAAAGGAAATTGCCCTCTCAGCAGAAAGGTGCCCTGGTAGAAAGGTGCCCTGATGTGGTTAATTAAGCACATGAGAGTGTTGCCCTGGCCAGCATGTCTCAGGACAATCTGCAGAAGAAGAGGAGCTACAGATGGCCACAGTCAGTGCAGGAGATGTGTTGATGGGCTAATAACAACAGATTTTAATGATTGTGCTTAATCTGGGTCATGTCACGTTTCTGAGCTTCCCTAGTGTAGCAGTCAGCATATTCAGAAATACAGGATTAGCAAACTTTTATATGAAACGCTTAATTTCCGTCTCACCAACTGTGGTGTTACCTCAACAGGTCACTGCAGCTCCTCAGGGAGAAAGCTGGGGTGGCATAACAAACTCTTCCCCTAATGGTGTTTGGTCTTACTCAGTTTTTCTTCAAATACTCAACAACTTAATTGAATCAACCAAGGTCACCTTCCAGTTGGGAAGCTGTCCTTTACAGGAAGATACCTGCAGTACATATGGACATCAGTGCCCTGATGTCCCACACAAACCTCCTGACTCTCAGCCAGACACACATGGCCATTCCGGGCCAGGGTGGGCAGCCTGCACTCAGTGCACTGGTGTCTCACGGGGCATAGATCATGGCTCTGTGTTCAGCAGTCATTCAAGGCCAGTGAGTCTGACAGAGTGTGATCACAGCTCCGGCTGGTCGGCCTCTGGTCCAGCCTCCTGCTCACAGCAGACCAGCTCTGAGGTCAGACCAGGCTGCTCAGGGCTTCATCCAGTCCAGTCTTGAAATTGTTCAAGGATGGAGACTGGACAGCCTCTTTGGGCAACCTGTGCTTCTGCCTCACTGTCTTCATGGGGAAAAAGTGTCCCAGGCTGAGCCTCTCTTCTGTCAACTTGTGACTGTTGCCACATCCTTCCACTCCGCACCATCTCCTCAATGATCTCCCCATGGGCACTGAGAACTTCTGTAAGGTCTGTCACTCCCCAAGCCACCTCTGCTCCAGACTAAACAGGTCCAGCTTCCCCAGCCTCTCCTCACAGGGCCAGTGTTCCAGCCCCACCATCTAAGTGGCCTCCCCTGAACTCCATCTGGTTTAGTGGTGTCTGTCCTGTATTGGGAGAGCAGATATGGCCTAATCAGTACTGAGTGGAGGGGGATAACAACTCCTCTTGACCTCTGGCTGCTGTTGGCCATCATTGCTGCCAGGACTTGCTGCGGGGTCATGTCCTGCTTGCTGCTCACCAGGACCTCCAGGGCACTTCTTACAGAGCTGCTCCTCAGGCAGTTCGTCCCAGCCTATGTTGCCGCACAGGGCAGTTCCGTACATGGGACAGAACTTCGCACTCACTCTTGCTGAATTTCATTAAGCTTCTGTTGGCCCATTCCTCCAGTCTAGCTGAGTCCCTCTGAATTACACCTCTACCCGCCAGTGAATCAATAGGTCCCCCAATTTGTTGTCATCTGCAAACTTGACAAAAACACACACCATCAACATCTGAGTCCACATAGATGGACTATACATCACATTGCCCATTCAGAACACAACAATAAGGTCCACCTGGCTCCAGTGAGAGCCTTTTCCAGGCTCGGATCCTGCAGGGGTGGCTACCTGAGATCTCAGGCTATGCATCCCATATGTTTTTGTATTGGGAGCCTGTTCTGTGTTCCATCCAAAATCCTCTTTCACACTAGAGTATGGCTGTACTCCCACATGTTTCCTTCATATCTGTTTTGTCCCTGATGTGTTTATTCTAATGTTCTCGCCTCATGATATTTTCTGCCATATGTCGCGGTGAAGTAAGAGCTGTGCTTCCTGCTTGCGGGTGCCAGTGGATGCCAGAGGCACCCTTACACTACATGCTTGTGCTTGAGGACAAGCTCACACACTAAATGTGTCAGAGTCAGCTGCCCACTGAGACATAGGAGGCTCCAGAGATTCATACTGCTAGAAGCACAATGCAATTAGAACCCCTCTCCAGGACCTGCCTCTCTGGTCAGGCCAAGCATGGTAGCACCATGGGGACCATGCGTGGAGTCAGTGAACAGAGTCTCAATGATACAAGTGGTGTGTGCTTGGACATAGGATCTGCTGGTCATCCTCAACAGGATCTCTTCCAGCCTCTGATTCAGAGTAGTGGAGCCATTTCAAGCACACACGGCAGCGAATGGACTGAGCAAGAGGACTGCTCACAGGTGAGGTTTCAGGTTAGAACTTGTTTCCTCCAGCTTCAGCTACATGAACATTAGGCCTCTAGTCTAAGCTGGCCATTAGGATCTCACTATGCTAATGGAGACAGAAGACTAGAGAAGGAGCCTGAACTTATCCTTCCTCCCTTATTTCAGGATAGGATGGATCATCCCCTGGAAATGCCTGTCTCTCTCCAGTGATCAGAGAAGACCAAATCTGCTTAGACTCTCCTTCAACTGGCTATCTTTGGATGAGGATACTCTCACATTCTTCAGCCTGTGTAGGGGTAGTATATATTCAACAAATGATTATTTTTACTTCATCACTGCAAAAATCAGAGATCTGATGGGAATCAAGGAAAACTCTCTGTCGCGACAGCACTGCTGTCTTTCATTCACCTGAATCCCCCTTAGTCCTCAAGCAGGCTATTTAGTTTGCAAACTTTTTGGAGCCAGAACCTGGCTCCTATCTGCTGGTAAAGCACTTGGCACATGGTTAGTCCTGTGCAAACAAGCAATAAAAATGTTTTCTAGAAGCAGATGTTTGGAACCTGTTCTCAGACGAAAATGGCTCAGTCTAATTTAATGGAATACAAATAATGTGTTACATGCAATTATCTCCACACGAATGTTGGACTCATTAATTAAAAGGGGACTTAGGGAATTTATTACACACTACGTCAATCTGGCCTCACAGGTAGATGTTTTCCATACAAATGACTATGAGTGTCAATCCTGGTTTTACTGACATCCGTTGTGAAAATGTCACTGAATGCAGTGGGAGGCAGAGGTGGGTCTTTTCTCACAGGAATGACTGTGAATATTCCCTTCTCCCTTTAACATGAATATAACTACAGAAATATTGTTAGGCCAGTGAGGAAGTCTCCAGATACTGGTAACTTTCTTCACAGTTTTAAAAATCTTTAAAGATCATGTATCAGCACTTGAAGGCTGATGCAGTTTCTCTCACTTCACAGACAGATTATACAGCTCCTGAGCTGCTGCACTGACCATCAGTGCGTACCTCTCAGACAGCAGAAAGCAAAGACATGAGATAGGTGGAATTCATTCTGCCCGTCCCATATTTCATCAAGGATTTTAAAACGCTGACTAATACGTTAGCTGGTGAACTGGAAATGATTCTCCCTTTGGACACCCATCTGGACCAAACAGGTTTTATTGTAATCAGACACTCTAGAGACAATGTTAGCAGATTGTTTAACCTACCGGAATTTAGTAAAAAGGGATGAACTATGTGCTTTCAACATAACAGAAGATATCCGAGAAGAGGAGATTATGTATTTATGTACACACTCTAGAGTATATAAATTATAGAAATTCAATCTAACAGAATTTTCATTTCAGCTGAGACCAATTCCTACACATCCATCACCCCCAGCAGCCTTTTACAGAGGCAGATATCAGACCTGTGTGTCCTTTGTCACCTCAAGTGAAGTGTCTTCGCTCAGAATATATTGCACCCTTGTAAGTCAACTTCACTTCTGGCTTTAAGGACCCAGACCTCACTTCACCAATCACTTCTGTTTATAATTGCATTGATTTTAGTGAAACTATTACTGATTAACAGCAGTGTAAGGCAGAGAGGAATGAGAGCTAGCTTCAATTTTCTGCTATGATTACCTACAGATTCAGAGCTAGAGAGAAAAATATGTGCAGAAACAGCACTTCTGAGGTGTCATCAAATTTGCAGTTTCTGGTGAAGAAATCTGGATACTATTTCTCTGGCATGCCACAGAAATGGTATCTTTGCTTTGTGGAGGGATCTGAATCCTAATTCTGGTTGTGACAAGTTCTGGTCACAACCTTGTGGGACAGGCTTCTCCCAGAAAAAAAAAAAATGTTGTGAAGAAACCAAATTTGTTAATGAACTCCCATTCATTTAGCACCATATCCTGTGCTAGGATCAAATGTTTTCAATATAGAGGAAAATGCTCTGAGACATCAATACTGAAAATAGTTGTACCTCTTGATATTACGCAGTGCTTATCCTTTTTTTCTCATTCAGAGTATGGCACTGTTTCATTAAAACATTAAGGGGAAATAATGTGATTTACAGTAAAAAAATAAGATGTTTCAAAACAATATAAAATGAATTCCATATTTTATGTTATGCATAATAAGGTATGTTCAGAATTTCTGCAGTTCCAAGCTCAGAACAAAGACAAATACCACAGTAAGAAAAAGCCCCACAGATGGGAATTCTGCATTTTGACCAGCTCTATTAATAGCCCTGAAGTTCTCAGTAAGCTTAGGCTGTAGGTCATAAAGCTAGGATTATCACCACGCGGATTTGAAAAGAAAAATGGAGCCTGAATATTAGCAAGTATTAACTAATTGGAAAGCTCATTGCACTGGAATAGCATGTCAGAGAAACTTATGGAAGATCTTTCTCTTGTAGCAGTGAACATACAGCTGGACAAAAGCACTTAGAAAACTCTGCTACAGACAAGAAGACAATCTGATAGATTAATTCACCATAGCAAAACATTTTCATTTTTACTATCTGTCCCTCTCAGTGAAAATTAGATGCTGAGTTTTATCAAGAAGACTGAATTTGATCTAACTGCTGCAGAGCCTTTTGGAGTTTCATAATTTCTGCTTTCAAAACTACTTAAGCTAATTCAAGAAATTTCCCAAACCTGAATATTGCCTTTCATCTTTCAGAGGAAACAATTCTGAGCACTGCATGAGCAGTATTTTCAGCTCTGAGGTTTGAACTCACAGCAGTAATTGGAAATGTGAAGTCTTTAAAGTGAGCTGAAGTGTGCTACTTGATGCTCCCCTCTCTGCAGCATATTTCCACACATGCTTTTCCAGATACACAAGGTCTGTGCCAAGTTCTCCAGTCCTACCATGATTTGTGATTTCTGCTAACACTTCTTTTAAGCACTTGTTTACTTCCATCCAAGTAGCAAAGTTATTTGATACACATAAAGTATTTTCATTATGAAATATAAGGATGATTGTTCATTCTTTTTATTCCATCCAGTTAATATTTTTCCAGTTTCTATGGTGAAAATCATGTGATATCAATAGTAAATTCCTTGCTAAAGTTAAAATATATTCTACTCTCAATTTTCCAGAAACTCAGTATGATCATATTATTCTGCAAGAAATGAAAACTTGACTTCCTGAAAACAACAAAGCATCAGAGGCCCCAAATCACTTAATTTTCTATGGGTACTTAGAAGACTCCGTTCCCTGCAAGCTATGGTCTGGCCATTGGCTTCCACAGCTTTGTTACCTCCTTGTTGGTTTGCAATATAATAGTAACAATAATAGCAATATTGTTAATGAGATGTGTTAAATAAACAAGACAGTGGATGTGACTCAGGACTTGGAAGATTCCAGTTAGCACACAAGCTTCACATCTGAGATATCCTCAGACACGCTAGCACTAAGAAACAAATCAAACTACCCTCACTCTCCCACACCACCTCTCCTAGGCTTCCCCCGAGTAATAAATCTGAAACCAAGATCCCAAACAGGTCTCTAAGGCACACTGCAGCCTGCACTTACATCTAGATGAAGTCTCCGTGCGACACTTCACGTCTGCAGCACAATAAAACTTACTAAGGTAAGAATAAAAACTTCCGTACAGGGAAAAAAAATCCAGACTTCCTCAGGAGACAGAACTAAACATTGAGGTGCACATGAAACTAAAGACCATCCCCAACCTCTCTGCCTCCCCTCCCCCAGCAGAGCACATTTTTTTGACCCAGTCTCCTCCAAAAAGAGCCACACCTATGCACACTGATATATCTTCTTTAGACACTCAAAATTAAAGCACCACCTGGAAAATTACCAGCTGAAAGGAACAGGAAAAGCGTATTACATATTAGTTGTGTCAAAGAATTCATTCCTAGAAGGTGCTGTGCTGCTGAGAAATTAGCATAACATAACACAGCGCAGCACAGCACAGCAAAGAAGGGAGGGCAATGTTTGACTGATTTCAAGCTCAAATCAGTGTAATTATGCAGCTCAGATCCTCCCTATGCATACCTACAATCTCCTTATTTTCACTTCCTATCTTAAACTGTGATGCACTAGTTACAACAGGAGAGTTCCATCTCAAAAGCAAATTCATTAAGGAAACAAATAATTGCTTTTCTTACTATGTCTTGCCTATGTCAGTGGCAATGGCATGAGTGTTAATGTTTTATTTATGAAATACTGTCAAATTTTTTAAATCTATGTATTGGTAAAATACAAATGCACCTGCATTAAGAATAGGTTCCTTGTTTATGTGAAGAAAGGTTATTAATTCATCTGTCCAGCTGCATCAGCCTTGAATTCTAGGAAAATTAAGGTTTTCAGCTGAAATATTACCATAGTTATGGCTGCAGCTATTACCTTTGTTAAATGTAATTTTGCACAGGCCAGGTTAGATTCACACCAGCTGAGATATTTGCTTAAACAGCTTCACTCTTACAGAAATCACAGTACTGAAAATTTCTCCATGTGTGGGCTGGTGTAAGAAGCCTGTTATCATAGACAGCACAGTGGTGTTCCTGACATTTTTCAACAGCTGCTAAGAACAGGACACCTAAAGCCGTATTCTTCAGTTCCCTGTTTGGGAAGGCAGGGAGGGGATGACAACTATCTAGAAAGCCACAAGAAGTCACTTTCAACTCTGTTTTAGTTGGACTCCAAAGCAGCACAGGCCACAGTAAAGAACAGGTAAGAAAAAGCCCAGCATTTATGATAATGTACAAGGAAATGTAAAAAGGTCTGCTAAGATTGCCAGATAAATAAAGATGGACTGCAAGGGAGAGCAATGTGAGCGGGCTGCTGGGCTGAGAGCCTGGAGATGTGGTTTTCCTCTGGGACAGCGTGGGGTGCTCAACAAAGGTCACTTCACTCCCCTGTGTCTTGAACTCCTTCTCTGTCAATGAGTTTAGGTGATAATTTCTGTAAAGCACTTTCAACCTAAGAAGAACAAAATTACATAAGACATAGACATTAGTAAGTTATTACTCATCCACAGCAAATTTGTGATTCAATCTTTATGGGTTTCTTGAGACAATACTAGCAGTTGCTGCAAAACTGACCATGAAAGCACGTAAAAAAATAACTTCTTTATCAACAAAATGGCTGAATCAGACAGGTAAGGCTGTTCTCAGGAACAGCCCAATTACAAATTTTTGTACATCAAGCTCTGTCATCCCCACCAGTACAACTTAGTAGATACAAGCAAGCAGAGAGATGAAGGCTTTGCCCTCTTTGGCTCTTCCTGCACTGCACAATGCCACGCTGTCCTTCAGGGCACACACAGCTGCTGAATGCAACATTTACCTGTTCAGTCCAATTTTATAAGTTACATGCTCATAGCTTAGATCTCATTAGCTTCAGCCCCTTCTTGTCCCACCTTGGCCCATCTCTGCATCACAGTCACACAACATGTCTCTCCCAGGTCCAGTGCCTTGCAGGTATCTGGCTGACCGTCACAGCAAGGACTCCAGCAGGAGAATTCACATTATGGGGCAAGAAGGAGATGGAGAGAAGGAAGAAAAAGAAATAAGGCAGCAATGACAGCACAGGGCATGAGGAACAAAGTACAACGATTCAGATCAGGGGAAGCCAGCTGGAAACAGAGACTAGGAGCATGGCAGGGGTTACGGAGAATTGTAGTCCAGAGGAGGCAACCTTTCATCAATTCAAAGCCACTGTGGTCTGCCAAAGGAAGTAAGCTTTCCTCTGGTCAGCAGCCCGACTGATTTCAATGGGATACAGAAAGTTGGTACAGCTGTAGGCCCTGAGCTCTCCTTGAATTATTTATTATCTCAAATAGTCTGTAAGTAAAAGACTGCAGTTTCGGAAGGCAGGTCTAACCCATTTACTGCGCTGGGTGTTACATGAAAGCCTGCTTTATCACAGTAGGTGAAAGGAACACGAGGGATTTTATTGTCTGGCAACAGCCAATATGGGAAGCTGAAGTATTAAGAGTAATTGCAACTTTGTTTTTAGCAATTAACAGCAGGGCTTTTTCACCAGACTTGTGTGCTTTAAAGCATGAACACTACAGATAACCACGCAATGCATTGAAAAGCACTACACACAAAAGGATTAGGAAAAGAAAATGCCCTTTGAGCGAAGAAAAGGCTGGAGTGACTCAGGAAGTAAAATCACAGCTTTGTACCTTTGGGTAGCCAATTCAGCAGAAGGAAAGTAACGGATATGAAAACAAGTACAGATTCTACCCACACCAAATGGAGCATTGTGCAAAACTTACTGTGTGTCTCTGGGTAGATTAAGTAGATTTACTCAAATACACAGAAGAGAAACTCACTCAAAACTTCTTAAAAATAAGAAGTCAAGATAGGGATTTTGGGGTCCTTTCAAACCCTATAATGCTCATCAGCTGTTGACTATAAGCCTATGGAAATGAGAGATCACCTGCCTGGTAGTCTGCAAGGACTAGGCCTGGCCGAGTCCACCGGACAAAGGGGGAACTTCTAGCAGTTTCTTGCAGAAGCTGTCACTGTAGCCCCGCTTTGCTAAACAAAACCAACACAGTAATACAGATTGCTGACACCTTATAGGCACAGCATTGTTTTTCCTGATGACAGTAACATCTGCTTGTCCCTTTTTCTAGTGGAGAAAGCAGACATATCCCATCCAGCCCTCTCCTCTGCAAACCAGCTGCACACAGGGACCCTCTTCTAATGAAACAATTATCTTCACCATGGAAAATAGTTAGAAGAAGCTACCTCTGTGTCTCAACCTGATAAACCAATAAAAATTGCAAACTGACTTCTCATCACAGAAATTTCAGACAGAGTGAGTTAATTAATTCTGGTTAAAACCAGCCGTTTTCCAGAAAGAAGAGTAGGGACTCAATGTTCACCTGTATGATGGTAGACTGTCCTTGTTCACTAACATCTTCTAAAGCAAAAGCTCATCTTATTTAACAGTGAAGACATAGCCTAAAACTCTACTAACTAAAACTCCTGTAAAGACCAGGCCATGCTGACATAGTTACAGTATTGGGAAAAGCCTGGACTTCATCATGCGCCAAAGTACAACTTGCCAAATCTTCAGTGCCTGCACAGAAATTAGTGCTTCAGCGATCTCGGTAAAGTTAAAGCAGCAAAAATCCCTCCTGGTATGGCTCAGTTATACTAGTGTAATTTCCATGGTAGACACCTGCTTTATAAACAAAAACCTGCCATGGTTTGGTGGGATGGACCGAGCTCTCCAAACAGGGATGATGCTCTAGGTGAAATTCCTCTCTGCCAAATTCAGCTCCTTCAGTGGCCAAGGGCAGAGACACAGCTGCTTTTAAGGCATGATTCCCCTCACCCACCTCAGATTTAGGATGAAATACTGTGGCCTGACTGTGCCTGTTTGCTAGCTACAAAGGAGGCAGGATGGCAATAACTAGAGCAGATGCAAATAGGGTCAATATTATTTTTGGTCACATAAATTACACCCTTTGTGTCAAAAAAAGGCACTGCCTGTTCTCTTAGCTGTGATGGCTCAGAAGCAAGTAGTTTTCAGTTAGAAATTAATATGCTACTATAAAAAGCATATATAAGAGGACAATAGCTGGTATCTGCTACATAGCAGCTCCTTTAAAAATACTGTAATTCATACAGTGGGAATAAAAGTGTTCTGATAGACCCTTTGATTTGAGTGACATGCGCTCAATTTTTTATGCTGCCAGTACTAAGTGATGCCTAAGATTTCTAAAAATATGTATTTCACTTTCCTAGCTCATGCAAAATGTGGAAAAAATCTATATTAGGCTTCATCTTGACACAGAAAATAAAGCTGATTATAGAAAATGTTGCTCCAATTGGAGTGGCTGCTCCAGTAAAAAGTGCTTGTGCATTGATTACAGTTCTTAGAGCAAATGCCTTGACCACTAAACTTGGCAGCTTGAAAGGGCTGGTTTCACAAAGATTGTTATGCACTGAATTGGTTATGAGAATGAATTTAAGTAAAAGACATGAATGAAAAATAAGGCTTGTCTGATTAGCAAATCAGCCTGGCTTAAAGAGAAAGTAAAGCAGGGACAATAGTAGCAATGTGAATATTATTATATGTTTTCTCATAATAACAGATTAAAAAGTAGAAATTTAAGAAAATTAAAAAGGAAAGCTGTATAGAGTTTGCGTGGCAAGGTTTTGGTAGCAGAGAGGCTACAGGGTGGCTTCGGTAAGAAGCTGCTAGAAGCTTCCCCCATGTCCAATGGAGCCAACGCCAGCTGGCTCCATGATGGACCCACTGCTGGCCAAGGCCGAGCCCATGGTAGTGCCTCTGGGATAACATAGTTAAGAAGGAGAAATAAAACCTGCACAACAGTAACTGCAGAGAGAAAGAGGAATGAGAACATGTGAGAGAAACAGCTCAGCAGCTGTTCAGTTTAGGTCACTGAAGGAGGGGAGGAGGAGGTGCTCCAGGCACCAGAGCAGAGATTCCCCTGCAGCCCGTGGTGCAGCCCATGGTGAGGCCAGTTGTGCCCCTACAGCCCATGGAGGCCCACGGACAAGCAAAGATCCACCTGCAGCCCGTGGAGGACCCCACACTACTGCAGGCCATGGAGGGCCTCCGCTGGGGCAGGCTCCTGGAAGTAGCTGTGGCCCCAGGGAGAGAGGAGCCCACGTTGGAGCAGGTTTACTGGCTAGGACTGTGACCCTGCAGAGGACCCACACTGGAGCAGTTTGTGAAGAACTGCATCCCATGGGACGGACTCATGCTGGAGAAGTTCATGGAGGACTGTCTCACATGGGAGGGACCCCATGCTGGAGCAGGGGAAGAGTTTGAGGAGTCCTCCCCCTGAGGAGGAAGGAGCGTCAGAGACAGTGTGTGGTGAACTGACCGCAACCCCCACTCCCCATCCCCTTCTGCTCTTGTGGGGAGGAGGTAGAGAATTAGGGAGTGAAGCTGAGCCCTGGAAGAAGGGAGCGGTAGGGGGAAGATGTTTTAAGATCTGGTTTTATTTCTCAGTACCCTACTCTAATTTGATTAGTCATAAATTAAATCAATTTTCCTGAGTCAAGTCTATTTTACCCATGACGGTAATTGCTGAGTGATCTCCCTGTCCTTATCTCGACCCATGAACCTTTCATTGTATTTTCTAAAACTCCCCTGTCCAGCTGAGGTGGGGAGTGACAGAGCAACTTTAGTGGGCACCAGGATCCAGTCAGGGTCAACCCATCACAGAAGTGAATCCACAAAGACAGTTAAGTGAACTTCCTGTACCATATATTCATTTTAGTCTTGAGCAATTACAAAAAGTAGGCAAAAGCGTTCCATGTATGTTTCCATTCTACACAGGCCAAAAAAAAAAAAGTCTTGATATGAAATGATGACAAAATAAATTTATTTCAAAAGCAACAAGTGAAAATCAGTAGTTATTATGCATTTATTTAAGCATATCTGCCTAAACAAATTCTGTACATGAGAGCTTGAAGGAGCCAGCCCAGGAGTTTTCTGGATCATTCATGCTCAGATTTTTTATTCAGTCCTTAAGAAACATGGACATTAAAAGGCCTTAAAAGTCTTGACATTCAGAGAAATAGTGTTGTGCTAGTATGACCTGTGCACTTGCAAGCTTGTTAGCTGACACTGAGTCCCAGAAAAATAAGAATACGGGCGACCTATACACAGTTACTACAGAACAACAGAAGTTAGTGCAATCTTTGAATATCAGTGTGGATTTATAGAAAACAGATTTGGTGAAACAGCTGAATGAATTTTTTTCACAGGATTATAGGTTTGGATGATAAAAAGACTAGTGTTGGTATAATAACAGCAGTCTTATGTAAGCAAACTGACTTAAGACTGCATGACATTTTAAACAAAATATAACCACACAATATCTACAGGGCATGTATTATGTGGACTAAAAGATGCCAAACTGATAAAGGCATAATCTCTCAATTTACCAAGAAGGACATTTTAGATAGATTTTATCATCATTTTTAATACCTCCAGAAATGTCATAATGCGGTTCTTTGACAGTTCCTTCTACTTTTCCCATTATGTTGAAAAAAGACATGTAATGAGGAACCAATAGGTGGAAGTTGAAGTTAAATGCATGATCACTTTTTCAAAAATGGTGCTCTGGATCAGACATACATGAAGTCAGCAAAATCCTGTGACTTGTGGTTTGAAAAGAGAAGAATAGAAGATGGCCCCTTCTGACTTTAATTTATATATTGTTGATGTCAGAGCATTTGCCTGGGTAAACCCGAACAGTCTATATGGGTCCACAGGCAAAACCACAGAGATAAGTGAAAAAATCTTTCATCTCCAAATGAATTTTGGTTTTGGCTTCAGTGGAGGCAAGATTAAGCAACTGATAATCTAGCTACCCTGATTGCCAGGTTTGCTGCATTGCCATTAGTTTCAGCAAGCAAAGGTGCAGTTGCGTCAGACAGCTTCATGCATCTGCATGGAGTTCCTGCGGTCCACATGGCTCTCCAAGAGGGCGGAGAGACACTTTTACAGAGAAATGGGTTGGATCATTAGCAATATTAGTTTTACCTTCCTGTGCCACAGAACTATGGGTCTATCTTGACATTTTGAAGGTATAAAATATATATGCAGATATAGACATGCATTTTTACACGAGAGCATTAAAGGACTGCGAACAAAGTCAGTGTCAAAAGGGCACATCCTCGCCTGTGAGGCGGGTAATTCTATTAACAGGGAGGATTCTCACAGAGGCATGAAGAGAAATCACTTCTGCTTGTGCACAGGAACGATCCAGGGACAAAGCTGAGTTGGAGGACAGTCAGAATGCATGTGATTTACCCTTGTGCCCAAAGCTATGCAATACCTACTCATTCTTTAAGTTTATTTGAGAGCCTAAATGAAATATAAGAAATACTAAGTCCAGTGTTGAACAGAATTCAAAATATATATTCTCAGAAGTATTTAATCTCGCAATAGGCTGCGTGTTACTGCGAAAATGAAAAGGCATGTCATCTCCTGTTGGCAGAATCTACCTTGGGCTAAATTTTATGTGACTAAAAGCCCCGTCACTGCAGTGAGAGCTGTACATGTGGAACAAAGCACAGGTTTTTTACTCCTGAAGAGAAATTAAATATCTCTTGAAGTTCAAGGAAATAACAGTTTCATTAGTATTGCTTGATGTTCAGAAAGGGGACTTATCTTTCTCTTTGTAGATGTAGTACAAAGAGTGAATACATATTAGTAGTGGAATTATTCTGATGTGGAGTAGAAGGAGAAAGCAGGGAGACTCATGTATGAGAAGAAAGAAATAGCCTATTTTAGTGATGTAATCATGTATTAGGCAAGTGAAATATAAGAGAAAGAATTAAAAAATAATTATTATCTCCAAGGCACTGGCATCAGTTCTTACAGTTAGAGGTTATGTTTAATGGCTTCTCCTGTAGTAGGGGAATTCCATCTCTAATTGGGCTTTTATTTGCTTCACAGGCTTAATGGGAGCCGACAATATTAACTACAAATAAAGAATTAGGCTTCATCTCTTCTCCCTGCGTCCATTTTACCTTGTTATTGGGCCTTAGCCTGGAGAAAAACCTCTAGATAAAAAACTTCATTCTGTTTCTGAGAAGTATTCTGTTATGGCTGTTACTGAACTAATACCAAGATGGGCAGATACTTTAGAACTCTTATGCCTAGGTGTAGGCAAAATACCCAGTGGTGATAATAAAAACCATATAATAATGCTTATATACCATTTTTCTACTGTATTTATAGTGGATGAGATACTAATAATCACAAAATAGCTGAGGCTGGAAGGGACCTCTGTAGATCACCTAGTCCAAGCCCCTGCTCAAAGCAGGGTGACCCACAGCAGGTTGCTCAGGACCACGTCCAGTCAGGTTCTCTGCCAAGCTGCTTTCCAGCAGGTTAATTCTTTAATTGCTGCGAATAGATAGATAGAGTCACACTTATCTCACCAGCACCTACTGTGCTTTAGAGGTTGGCTATAATTTCAATCTATAAAGGATGCATAATAATCACTAGGTATTGTAATGTTGCTCACAAAAATGCTGTAGGAAAAGCCAGTTTAGTCTAAATATTCAGACAACAGCAATGGTGACAGGATAAAAAGGATAGTTTTTATTTAATGAAGAAATAATGTACTGAATTACACTGAAGTTTATTTTAAATTAATACTTGATTAAGTGTGAAATCGAGAAGTATTTATCAGCCTGCATAACAAATGAAACAATGTAGCAGTAGACTGGCTTAATAAATGTGTATTATTACTGCTTTGGTGTCCCTGTGGTGGTACCTCATGCAAGCACAATGGAGGAGATCACCAAAGAGGGGACAACACAGATCAAGGAGAGAAGGATCAACAAAACACAGAGGTGACATTGCTCATCCAGTCTCACAGACACAAAGCTGGAAACTGAATCTAAATCTCCCGAATTTCAATCCCTTTATGTCTTTAAAGCTACACATTTTAAAAGTCATGGTGGAACAATTTTCTTCAGATTTTGTAAGTCTGTTGAAATTAAAACATTCCCAAAGATGGATGGATTTCAGTTATTTTCCAGTTAAAGTCAGATAGAAATCTGTTTACATTCCCCACAGTTGATCTGTCTTGCTCCAAAGGCAGACTCTGATTTAGGATCCCAGGAAACCGGGGTACATGATCCTACCACAGCCTCCTGTGTTTTGAAGTAGGAGCTCTTCTGACTCAATTCACCTGGCTGAAGTGCCATTAACTTTTGTGGAAAACTAAAGAAAAAGACCAAGTAAAATCAAAGACCTGTCTTACCATGGGATGAGTCACTTCTCAGAGTTGCTCACCTCTCTCCAGAAGAGAATGAGGAAGCCTTGATGACTAGCTTAAACCAGATCACACCTTTCAAATGGCTAGATGATAGCTGGGATGAGCCTAACAATATGTGTGCAATACAGAGGTGTGTTCTCCTCTTAATGATTGCCAGCAATTAATATAATTGTTAACTGGAGTTGCAGATGCGTATCAGCTGGAAAACAGTATAGAAAAATCCTTAAAATGACATATTAAAAGAAGAGGAGGAGACTTCATTGTTTTCTCATGTCCATTTAAAGCAATTAGAAGAAATGCTTTGATCACGTCTCTTTTAGATTAACTATGCTGCAATTTCAGAGCAATCTTTTCCCAGATCAAGAAGACAATAGATAAATTACCTTGAATGAATGCAGTATAAACTTCATAGAAGCAGTTAAATAAAGCATAATTTTTCATTAAAGTTTAATAAGTTACTGTAATTAGAAAATACTTTTTTCAAATAGCACTTTGCTCATATATGGCACAGAAGTCTGATTGTGGAGAAACAAATTAAATATCAATTCCCAGAAGCCCCACCTCTGTCTCCTACTCTCCATCTCTTCGGAAAGGCTTGTCTTGCACTAGTGTCTGGATATCATCAGGAGAACTCAAATGTGTCACCACAACTTCATTACAAATTCCTGTCTGTCATACTATGGCCTTGGGAGTTATCGCTGAATTTAGTATATTTTAATATGTGTGCTTTGAACAATGCAGTACCGGTGTTAAATTTGCAATATCTAACAATTACAAACCTTTAACACCTTTTTTAACTGACCAGTATTCTTGTCTTTCATGACTATTTGACTATGGGACTTCAGTGATCTTCATGTTTGTCCAGAGGACTTGTTCTTCCTCAGGTACTGCCACCTAACAGTTCTTAAAAGAAAAACATGGCTAACCACAGAGAAAAAAAAACACCACTAGTAGCAAAAGACCTAGGTCTGTTCCCTTATAGTTATGATGCACACATTTTTCAGAAGTATCAGTCAAATGTCAAAATCCTAGATCTTTAGAGTCCTAGACATTTGTAGACCTTTCAGGACGACTCGGATTATATGCTTGTAAATCACCTTTGAAAATCTGAGCTTCTGGTCGTTCTTTTTTTTTTTTTAACTCCTCTGTAACTCTCTGTTCTGGTTTTGTTTAGTGAGGGGGGGGGGGTGCTAAGGTAGTAGCTTCTGTAGGAAACTGCTAGAAGTCGTTTCCCTTTGTTTAGTGGACTCGGCCGGGCCTAGGGCAGACCTGCTGCTGGCCAAGGCCAAGCCAATTGGTAGCAGAATGTCCCGTGATAACACCTCTGCGATAACATATTTAAGTAGGGGAAAACAGGAAAAAAAAAAGGGAAGAAGATGTGAAGCAGCTGAGCGAGTGCAGAGAGGGGGAGGCACGAGCCTTGTGGGCCTTGCAGGCCTCACCCTCTGGCCTCCCACCGGGCAGCTGACTGGGCCCAACTCAGCCCGGCCTGGCTGCAAGAAGTGGAGAGGAGATGAGAAGTGAATAAGATGTAAAAAGGATCCTGAGAGGTGTCTGCCAGCCTGTCGTGAGGAAGGGCTGCAGACGCCCAGGTCAGTGAAGAAGGAGGGGAATGAGTAATGCGGCTCCTGGCCAAGATTCCCCTGCCACCTGTGGTGACGACCATGGTGGAGCAGGCTGTCCCCCTGCAGCCCATGGAGGTCCACGGAGGGGCAGAGATTCACCGGCAGCCCATGGAGGACCCCATGCTGGAACAGGTGGATGCCTGAAGGAGGCTGTGGCCCATGGAGGGCCCGCTGGGACAGCTGTTCGGGAGAGACTGCACCCCGTGGAAGAGATGACCCATGCCAGAGCAGTTTCACGAAGGACTGTGGCCCATGGGAGGGACCCCACAAAGAAGCAGGGGAGGAATGCGAGTTCTTCTTCCCCCGACAATGATGCAGCGGTGTAAAACAACACGTGATGAACTGACCGCGACCCCCATTCACTCTTCCCCCCATTCGGGGGGAAAGGTAGTAGAGATAACATTAAGCCCGGGAAGAGGGAGGGGTGGGTGGAGGTTATATTGTTCTCTGTCTCATTCTCCTGCTAGTTTTAGAAAGAAATGAATACTTTTCCCCAAGTCGAGTCTGTTTTGCCCGTGACGGTAATTTTAAGGATTTCTCCCCGTCCTCATCTCAAACCTTGAGCCATTTTTCTTATATTATCTCCCCCTACTCTCTCTGAGGGTGGGGGGAGTGAGAGAGAGACTGCGTAGTTTGGTCCCGATCGGGGCTGAACTACAACACTCTCTTTTTCTTGGAAAAAAACACTGGTATGGTCCTATGGATGGTATATAGTGAGTTTTTGACAACAGAAGCAGAAAGGGCGCAGAGAATAAGCTGTCAGCTTGCAGTATCACGTTGTGACCACTTAGAATTTAAGGGATTTATGAAATAAATAGTTTGTTAGACCAGGAGCAGTGCCGGTCCTCTAAAACTGAACTAATATGCTCAGAGAAGTAAACTGATGTCAGGCCTCCAGGAGAAGGTGCATTACCAGCTGGAGCACTTCCTCTGGCAGAAGAGGGCACAAGGGCGTGGATCTGCATCTTCTCCTTGTACTAATGATTTAACTCAGCCTACAGTCCAAGGAATACCTAGAGTGAAAAAGAAACTAAAATTGTGAATATCCTCAAAAAAACCAACACAGTCAGAGGCAGAATTGTCCACTGTTGTAAACAGAACAAAAATAACCATGTTCCTGCCAGCAGGCATGCAAAAAGCTGTCAGCTGGGATTTGGTAGGATAAGGGTTAGGACATGTGTAGCAGTACGGTGGGTAGATGGGAAAAGCGCACTGAGAAATGTACAGGGTCAGACAGCACAGCCTGAGCCCTGCTGCTGCGTAGCCTACCCATGGTCCTCTGAATGTCAAAAGGCACTAAGAGGCATCAGAAACAGTCATTCCGCCTCGCTAAGACACAGCACAAAGAAAGGTCAGGATGAGCAAAGCAGAAGCCAGATTCACCAGTGCTGCCGCAATGCCTGATCTCCAGCCACACTCCTGAGACACAGCACGTCCTGCGGCTGACCTTAGCCAAGACACTGAACGTACCTTGGAAGAGCTGGGTCACGGAGAAAATTCTGAGAACTGCCTGGCATTGTTTAAGATGATATTCAGTCACAAGAGGGTAGACGAGACTAAAAGGTGAAAATAATTTATTTTAAATTGTCAAGTTGATTTTTAAATGCTTGATTTGCTATGCACAATCTTTATGTGTCACATGAACACAGAGATTGACACAGTGGAACAAATCAGTCCAATTTAATTAATTACCTGATGCTTCAGAGGAAATGGAATGATGAACTACACAGTCTTCCTATGCCCTGTGACTGGCCTATGCATTGAAGCATAAAGATTCTTAACATATTTTTTAAACTCATCCAATTAATTTGCTTGTAGATGGCCTCATTTTCCATATTATTCTTGCCCTTGTACCCTCTTGGCTCCAAAAAATTGTACAGAAATAAACAAAATTTACTGTATTTTAAAATGTCACCTATGTTTTGCCTTTCACTTCTGCTGAAAGCCACTGCTATCCACCGTGTTTGCCCTCTTTGATGACAAAAAAAAACTCAGCAAAGGGATGTTAAAATATCGATGAGCCTATTTGGATCTTCCTCTGCAAATTATGGATAACTACTTCATATTTGTAATTATTACAATCCAATCTAGTCTCAGGAAAAATCCCCTGTTAATCCTCCAATGATATATAAAAGGTTTTCAAATTGTGTGGCATCTCATAACCATGCTTTTCTAGATATTTTAAGTGACTAGTGGATTTGAATGCATCAGTTTAGAGATACCCAGTTTCCAGGCCTCTTAAAGATGCCTCCCTTTTGAAAAGTGAGGATCTACTCTCCTCTCTGTAAACTAGGCACCGTATGTGTGTGCTAAACACAAAAGATAGACTTAAAGTCACTAATAACTTAAAAAAAAAAATACAACTACGATTCTAATGTACTGAAGCAAAATAATTCTCTCCAGTGAACTGTTTCCTGGGGATTGTTTACTAACAGGTCACTTGTAGCAGAGCATAGGACCATTTTTTAAGTCCTTGGAGACCCTATGTGAAAACTGGTTTCTCACTCTGCACCTCAATAAATTACCTTGGAGTTCCACTTGCCACTGAACTCAGATCTGAAAAAATACTTTTTAAAACAAGCAGTGTTGTATGTTTCAGCACTGAGTGGCACCCAGGATCCTGGGTGATGAGGCTTCCTGAGAAAGCCTGTTGCTGAGCCGGGCTCTTTGGAAAGAGCTTATCTATCTGCTGAGACCACCTAGGAATATGGACAGGGAATTGAAAATTTGATTCATAGCCCATTCAAATAAATAGTAATTCCAACTCATTCCTACAGGCTCTGTCTCAGGATATTTAGCAAACAGCTTTTAGCTATTAGCTTGGCTTGTAGCTAAACCATTTACTTAACAGAATTTCTGCACGCTGAATCCTTCTGCAGCCTGCATCCCATCTTGCAGGCACTGGCCTTGCTGGGCATCATCTGCATAGAACAGAAATGGAAATAATTTTCAGAGCACTTTGAATAAATTAACCTGCCACTAGAAAGCTGGCATTCCCTTTGCTCTTGTCAGTCTTCTTGATCTCATATTAAAAGATCAGTTGTTGATAGCATTGACAGCTTTATTATTGCTAAGTGACAGCATGTGTCAGAAAATCAAAAGAAAGCACAGCAAGAATATGAAAAGGTCGAAAGCAATAGAGACAGCATTGCTGTTGCCATGGTACAGATCAGCATCCAGCGAGGCCAGCAGGACAGTAGCAGTGACAGTCGGTGCTCAGGCGGTTTCCTTGTCCCAGATAATTCCAATAAAGCATCTGGAAAGAGACAGAGATCATCCTGCAGAGCGCTGTCGTCGTAGCTTGAGCTCAGCCTCAGCAAGGACCATGCTGGCAGCTTGTTGTGAGAAGTCAAAGTTGATGAGGAAGAAATGCTCGAGTCCTTCCTGCGCACCACAGCCACTTAATTATTTATCTCAAGGGTTGCCTTGCACTAACAGTCATACGTTTTGGCAGTGGCTCTGATAAGCCACTGAATCACATTTTATCACTTGCCAATTCTGGACCAGTCCATGGAGCACATTGAAAGAATGTGCCATTAATCACATCAAGAAGAAACACGCTTGGTGTCTGCAACTCTGAAATCCATGAGGGGAACTGGTTTCCACTCCTCCACAGGCAAGTCTTATTTTTTTGTTTCTGTGTTTCATAAACTGTCTCTCTGCCTGTCCAGCTGCTGCTACTTTCTAGACAGCCATGTGGACATAGGAAAGCAAGTCAGAAGCAGCTTGTTTTCCAGTTTTCAAGTTTTCCAAACTTAAAAAGTTCAACTACTTACAAATGTTTTTTCTGCTTCAAAAAATAGATATGTCAGAAAGCAAAAGAAACAGCTTATTTAATGTCAGCGGGAAATTAAACCTGGATAAAACGTTGTATCATTTGTTATTCCCTGTAATTACTTATATTTTCTATTATTCTCTCCTTCTGTCTATTTGTGGTTACCCTGTCTCAGAAGTATGTCTTTCTGTTGAGGGCCATAGCACAGTCATCCATCTGCAATGACCTCAACAGCTAAACAAGGAAGGATTATAGAAACAGATAGATCTTTTTATGCGTGTGACTGAGCCTCCCTGTACCCAAGACCCTGGCAGAACACCAGCCTTCCCACAAACAAAGCCGTACGCAGAGTGACTCTCTTTCAAGAACTGAGTATAGTAGTTCAATCGAAGCACTTAGCTCTAACACAATAACATTGTCTTTAAGTTCATTCCTTCATAATTAACATGTATCAGTGTTTTATGTATTCTAATTATATTCAAAAAAAAAAAAAAAGCTTTTACCAGAAAAAATATATCAGCTCACTGGCAGAAATAGCATAAACAACTTCCCAATATCTTGTGAAGGCACAGAGGGCAAACCCAGCCAATTTAATGGCAGGTTCAGAGCAATGCGTTAATTTGCACCCACTGCAAAGGACCAAACTGGTACAGCAGAGGATGACTGTATTTCTTCATCCTCATCTTTGACCTCACTTCCATTTTCCTCCTATTAATATCACACTGGTATGTCATTAGGAGTCATGACATTGCCCTTTTTCACCAGCAACTCTACATTGCACAGACTCACCTTGTACCAGACCTGGGGAAGGAAGCAGAGGCACAGAAAGCTGCACAGAAAGCGCTGGTCTTGCATGTTTCTGTAGGAATGCCCAATCTGTCTCCTTGCCCTAGTTCTCCATGTGCTGACATTGACCCTTAACAATGTATGGGCTCTAGCATTTGGTTCCACCTAACATCTGATGACATCACTTTATAACACAAAAAAAAGTAGTCAGATAAGTTGTTCTAACTAGACAGAATCAATATTCCGGATTATTCCAGCAGCCAAGGTAATTGCAATAACAGAAAATGTATTTAATTCATTTTAAGCACAGATGAGTATACATTTACCCAAAGCATATCCATCTTCCATTTTCCCTTGTGCTATGATTTCTGTTTCTATAAGTAGGGCCACATTATGCAACATGATGGGTATTTTGCAGTTTTACTTATGCTACAAAGGTGCAAAGCAGACGGGTCTGAGAAAACCAACATGTTGGGCAAGACGTGGTCTCCAACTGTAGAAGTGCAGGAGCTAGAACAGTCCAATCCACATGAAGATCATCACCAGCCCCTGCCTACCAGGATGATGAAGCAAGGTTGGTAAGGCTAGAGACCAACAAAATCCTCCATATAGCAGTCTTCCAGTACCTAAAGGGGTACTTGCCATGCCTGGAAAGATGGGGAGAAACTATTCAGCAAGGCCTGTTGCGATAGGATAAGGGGTAACAGTTTTAAAATAGAAGAAGGCAGGTTCAGACTGGACATCAGGAATTTTTTTTTTACAATGAGGGTGGTGGAACACTGGCACAGGTTGCCCAGAGAGGTGGTTGATGCCCCATCCCTGGAAAGATTCAAGGCCAGGTTGGATGGGACTCTGAGCAACCTGATCTGGTTGGAGATGTCCCTGCTCCTTGCAGGGGTGGTTGGACTAGATGGTCTTTAAAGGTCCCTTCCAAACCAAACTATTCTATGATTCTATAGAGGCCCCAACACTCTCAGTGCAAATGGAACAAAGTGCAATGGGGTAAGCATGGACTTTTTAGCCTCCCACCCCAGCACTGGAGGAAGTGTAGTAGGACAGCCTCGTACATTTGTACACCACATGGCAGGGTGAACCACTCAGAGTGGTTCTGGAAGAGCCGAGTCTCTTCCATCAGCCTGTAGTAGTTCATAGGTGTTCAATCATTGCTGCTCTTTAGTATACAAGTTTCTCATTCTTGTATCTCTTCCTAATATTTTCCTAACATTACAAATATTGCCTCTTCTTTGATGCTAAATGAAATTATGCATAGCAAAATGATACAGAAACTGGTCATCTGTCTCTATAATCTGTCCTCCTATGAAAGTTTCTCCCTACCCATAATATTTTTTGAAGAGTGCAGATCAGTAAATTTCCCATTAAGGCCCATATAAGATGTATCTACAACTAAGAAAAAGTCCTAAAACATACATCCTTCATGTCTTCTTTGGAAACACTGTTCCAGCTCCCGGTGCTCTGCAAGGCTATCAGGAACTCAGATGAGACTCGATATATATACATTATTGCAAAATCATTAATCTGCCTAGGGACCGCATGAGTTCTCATTCCCATAGAGTAGGAAGGAAATTTTTATAGCAGTAGAAATTTGGGATCATCTCTTACACTGACATTTACAGAAGCATCACATGAAAATACACACAGAGCAGTTTGGACAGGCAGCTCAATGTGTTTCCTCCATATGCTCTTTAGTGTTTTCTGTAGGCTTTGTGATCAAATGAATGGGGATCTTATTTCTATTATGTTCTCAGATTGCTTCCACAGAGGAACAACTGGCTTTTAGATCCCAGGCCAAACTTAGACAGTTATTTGCATTCCAGTCCTTCTCCTCACAAGGATTTCACAATCTTCAACTGAAGAAAGATTTTCAACCTGCTACTACCAGCACTTCCCAGATTTCAAAATACCCCTGAGGTTAGCTAGTTGGAGGCATCTTCACTGAACACTTCACAAAATCAGCTAAATAGAACTCAAGTGTTTGACTGAGTATTAGCAAATCACTAACCCACAGAGAGATGACTTGTTCTTTTCAATCTGAAATGCAAAGAAAGCACATAAATGTGTAGTCCTTACAAACACTGGATATTACATTCCAAGCAAACATGGAAATTAACTATGCATTTTACAGAAACCTAGAAATGTGGCGAATATATGGGATAATACTGAATCTAGACTGAGGCTAGACAAAAGAGAAACAAAATGCATTAGGCTGTCACAGGTTTAAGCTATTCAACCATAAATTTTGATAGGGTTTCTGTAAAAATATAAGACAATCTTAATTCCATGTAAAACCTCATAACCAACATCTAAATTTCAACACCCTGTTTATTAAGAAATACAAAGTCATTTCCAAGTCAGTGAGACACAGGAGCTCAAATAGTCTAAAGAACTTCTGGCATTTTCAAATGGCTAAAAAAAAACCAATGAGACCTAATTCCATTTTCCCAAGTAACAAATTCTTGCACAGAGGGTGAGGCTGTCACCCACACTAAGTATGCCAGCCTTTTGCAAGAGAGAGTTAGCTGAGTCACATAAGGGAACAGCAATTTTGCACCATGAAGGAAGTCTGGCTTCCTTCTCCTCCAGCAGGCTCATCAGACTCCCTGTGGTACCAGCCTGGATGTCTTTTTCACCAGCACTCCAGGCCGTCTGGGAACACAGCTGTAGGCAAGTTCTTCCTGCTGGTGGCTTTGCCATCTTCGGAGTTGGACTCGTGCACTAGGATTGCCTCTTAACATATGAAAGGCTTTGACTACTACTGCATGGAAAGGGCAGGGAAAACAAGAACAAAGGTGTCTCCCTTTCTTACCAAAGGAAACTTTTTACCAACAGAGAGAACAAGATGGGCAGCTCTATTTTAATGGAAAACAGGGAGAGCAATGCACTCCCAGAAGGCCTGCCACAACTCACAGCCCTCGATCTCTTGACGGAGCATGTCAAAGAGTGCACATGAGCAGCTGAACCCCAAGCAATGCCCACAGGGCTTCCAGCTCCTTGAAGGAAACTCTCACATGCGCATGGTAAAGCAGAAGCTGCAACTTTATTTATCTTCATCTGACACAGAAAAAATCAATGCATTGTCCTCTGCTCCACTGTTCTGCTATGGTAGCAGCCTGAATCCAAGGAATGGACAGTGCTATGCTATACAAGAGCACAGAAGACATTCATCAGAAAGGCAGGAGGACTTCTAAAAGCAGGACCACACGCTCAAAAAAATCACAAGCCTTCTGAAAAAAAAACACTGCTGGACCCATTCATGTAAAGACAGGCTGAGGGGAGGTACATACCTCAGCTGAAGAGGAAAGGCCTCTGATGCTGTATTTTCGAAGACAGTCTGGCTTCCTCCATTAGAGGCAACAACCAGTTCTGCAGGCATCATCATACCACTTCAGCCAGTGAGACAGCTTGCCACGTCTGGTGTCCTTGGTCAACAAGAAGGTTGTACTCAACTCCTAAACCATTCAAGGCCACAGAAGAATTAACTCGACCAATTAGTAATGCCACAGCGTTCACTGCATATCATACAGGATTTTAAGAAAGAATAATCAACAACAAGGAAGTTTATTATTATTTACATATTTTACTATCTTTTTGTTTCTTGAAACCTATTATTGCTATTGTTTCTGCAAAAGAACTTGCACCTTCTGTGACGGGTTGACCCTGGCTCAAAGCAGCTTGTAACCTGCATCTCTGAGGCGTGAGTAGGAAAATCATCTGGACTTCACAGACACAGCCAGCCTCCCTCAGCTCCCTCTCTCACCCAGGTATTTCTGCTGAGAAGCAGGATGAAGGGGGGCATTTTCATCTTCAACCTTAACAATGTCTCTTTAAAGCTTTTTACCATTTCAGCTGAAGTAGGACTAATTCAGACTGCTCAGCGGTGGGTCATCATTTGCTTCCAGCTTCCTTTATGTATATGGACACAAATGTCACACATCATTCACAGTTTAATTTCCTTCTCCCTCAGCAAATAAAAGCTTTCTTTCTTTTCACCCTTAACTCTTTAATTAATAGATTGCTAGATATGAATATCTACCCCCTCTGCACTAGACATGCCATTACTACACCGTCTGATTGCTATCTCAGGGAATTATGGGACTGCTGCAAGCAGGAGACAACAGGAGGCAACTGACTGGCCTAGGAGCACACAGATTTCAAGCCACTAAAGGAAGAGGGTTGTTAGAAATGGCAAACATTCATCTACCCTGGAACAGATCAAGGACTACATTTCTCAGAAGCTATTCTCCCAAAAACTCTCTCAAAATCCAACCCATTGATCCATTAAAAGCAATCAAGCCAGCAACATGCAGATGAGCCAGCTCTCAGACTCGGCAATGACTGAATTCAGAATCATTTATGCCAGATACATATAACATCAGCACATCCTTGGGAAAAGCAAATCCCCATAAATCTGGGGAAAAGAATTCCAGGCAGTTTTTGTAATGACATATATTCACTGACACTAGGGGGAGAAAAATATACAAACCTTGCTTGGGATATTGTTCTACTAGTGTGTAACAGAGACATTCCAAAACATGTGGATTCTCTTTGCAGTCTTCGAGCACTGATCTCACAGATTACAGGACTTTTATTTTTGCTAGCCAGAAATCCTTCCTTAGTGATCCTATTCATTAGCATGCTTTGGTTCATTCTGTGCAGTGTGAACAAGAACCTCATCCCTGCTGGGGAGCTACACAGCACTAGTCTTTGACTCCTCAGAGCCTTCACAGTACTTTCCTCTGGAGGAAGAGCCCACTTAGAGAAAAGTCCACAACAGAAAATCGTATCCAGTCTCTTAGGCTATTCACCTTATAAGTCTCTTGTATGGTAAAATGGTAGCTCTGATTTTAACCTTGACATCTGAAACAGTACCCAGTTACCAGATATTCAGTTCTTGTTTAGCTGTTCCCATTCCAATACCTGTCAAGCAAATCCTACTCCCAGTGATAAAACAATTCAAGCTCAATTCCTTGGTGTGAATCCAAAATATCTCCACAGGATTTCACTGACTTTCTCCAACAATTAATTTGATCCATACAGTTTCCAGCAAACAGACGCCCCTTCTCTGGATAGCATTGGTCTGGATCAGTGTCTTGTTATGGGAGCAACCATTAGCACAGTCAGGCCACTATTTACCATTGTAGTATGTTCACAGCCCTTAACAGAGGTGTGCACATGGACCGACCATGCAGCAAAGGGCATGTCATTAATATATTTCTAGGTACTAGAGAAGACATGGCTGAGGGGCCACTGGGAAAGCTGGCAGGAGGCTGCAGGCTTCTGGTGATGGGGATGACACCTCCTGCAGGCTGGGTCCAGCCTACAGACTGCCTGGGGGCCTCTACTGTCTCTTGAATCCCTCACTGGGCACCTCCTTGGCATCAGCCCTTCTTCTGCCATGGTTTTCAATGTGACTTCTCAGCGAAAGCGCCTTACAGTCCCTGACCTACCACTGACTGAACACTGAGAAAGTGTCCTCCAGAGCATTCACACACTGCTGCCTGACAGCATACATAATGGCATCACCTGTTGTCACACCAACAAAAGACTTGAGCCTAACAGTTTAACTAAACCGTGACTTTAAAAGTGTCTCGATGTCTTGATGTTTTTTGGCCTTCCCTTTCCTTCCTTTCCCTTCTATGTAGTTGATGCCAAAACTAGAGGAATAGCAAATACAGGAATTAGAATCAAACTAAAAAAAAAAACTGTTGCAAATATCAGCACCAGATAATCTGCCTCAAAAAATCCCAGCATTTTAATACAAAGTTATTAAAATGAAGTACATTCTTAAGCTATGACCTTCAGCAGAAGACCTTCTCCATATTTCTGTCCTAGCCATTTCCAACAGAACTGAACTGAGGGAAACTTATGATAGAGTTAAGCCATGCTTGTGTAACAGGAGATATAATAAATAGCAGGCATGGTAGCAGAAGCAATAATGTTTTTATATTGCCGTCTGGAAAAGCTTATTAGTATTTTTTCCATTTTGCAATTTTCCCCATAGCAGCATTAAAGAATGACACATACTCTACCTGTAGGGTTTATTAGAAAGGCACCACATGCTTTCTACATGAGAAGATATTCACAGTCTTTGCACCATCAAATCAGCAGTTTCCTAACTCCACGTAGCTTGTTTACCCAGCAAATACGTGTTCTGGACACGGTACTTGCCAAATGCTGGTCACTGGGCTGTTAGTGCCCATTGTTTCCTGCCAAACAAAACTGAAGCTTGTGCTTTTTTAATGAAATTGCACAGAAAGACATGTTAGAGCTTTCTATTAAAAAAAAAAATGGAGCCTCTATATGAAATCACAGCTCTTTATTCAAGCAGTATCACAATCAACTTGATAATGTTTCAGTTTTTCTATTACTACCAGCTGTGGATGAAGCGTAAGCCCGAACTTCATGCAATATGGTCTTATTTTGTCTAACATTTTAAATGTAAATTGTGTCCAAAAGGCTTTACAGAAGTAAACGCACAGCTACAGGGAAAAATAACAGAGTCTGAGAGAAGTAAAAAAGACCAGCAAGCAGCTGGAGCCTAAAGAGGCAAATAGATGCAGGTATTCTTGGAGGCAGCCACTACAGAGGATCAGGGTCAGAAGGAACACAGCTGCGGAAAAGCCTCTGCATACATGTGAGGGAAAAGGTTCATGTAAGCTTAGCGGCATCCCTAAACCTATGGTCTGACCTTATATCATACCCGTATTTCACTGGGAATGAGGGCTGCCCTGAAAATCTCAGCAGATCAAGCTGGCTGGAGATACTTGAGAGCAAGGTTTCAAATGAAGAAGAGCAAAATTAAAGGGAAACAAGTTTTCAAATAATCCTTCTAACATAAACTGGTAAAGGCAGATGAACCATACGTGCATTTTTGCAGCAATAAGTGAAATTCATTATGCAGCTCTGAACCTAGAACTGCATTTTGAGTCTACTGCTAACTGTGGGTTCTGTTCTTTGCTTTATGCTTAAACTAATAAGATGAGATAGTAACAGAACAAACCAGTCCAAATTTACTATGACTGTCATTAGTAATGCATGACAAACTGCTAGTATATAGGTGTTTTAAAAGGAGCAGGCCAACACTAAATTAGATTTATTCAGCTATTGTGCAATGTTATATATCATTTAATCATCAAAGGAAAATTCCTTAGCTAATCTTCATGATTTACATAGATATCGGTACATTAGGCAAAATATTGATTATCATTAACTATTGCACATTTATATAGAAGTTGTTACAGTCTTTCTTTTAATACAGAAAAATTAGAGAAATTTACCATAGGCATTTAAATACACCTGTCTTTAAAATCTCAAAAGAAGAAAGGAAAAGTCTTACTTTAGAAGAAAGGATTGATTTAAGTTATTCATACATAGTAAAGAAACCTACTTTCACTGCAAAGCAAATGTTCTAGAAAAAGTCTTCCCAAATCTAGTCCAGACAATGACATATGCATTGCAGTAATAACACAGATGCTACAGGGCTTTGGCCTTACATAAATTTAGATTTCTGGATCTCAAAATGAATACCTTCTGAGTAATCATAATGTAATTACTTAAACCAGATTACTTGATTAGAATGGCATGTTAATATAAGAATCTTGTCATTTAGATTTTGCTCTTAACTATCTTCCCTTTTTCCCTGGGTAATCATCATTACAGTAATGACAGCGATAAAGGCCCATATGTTTCTTTGTCTTGCGTGCTGCTGATTGAGGAACTGTGGTGCAAGTTAATGTAAAACGAGCTTCAAAGCACACTGTGCTAGATAAAGATGCCTACAGAGAATTACGTGAAAGCAGCCGCGGCCCCAGAAAGCAGGGCACCCCGCGCCTGGAGGGCTGCCAGCTGAGATGGGGGTACGGTTCTTCGGGGATTGCAGAATCAGCGGGGAGTGAGAGGGGGGATACAACACCAGCTTTGCCACGGGATTCCTTCATCATCACCACAGATATCTGCATTTGTTAAGATAAAAGAGGTTAATGCAACCTGATGGGGCATTAATGTGCAATGTGCAGGAAGCACACGCTGCAGATGTCCCAGCCAGCACAAAACCTGGTTATTGAAAGCTGGCAGCTCCACCGACGGAGGTCACTCGTGTCTGTAACCCATCTCTTGTCTGGAGGTGCATCTGCCACTGGTGTAGCTGTCCCCATGCAATTCTCTCAGGTAAGCATGGTCCACACCAGCACTGAGTGACTTCTATAGCGGTACTGCAAGTTGTGTCTGCCGAAGACTTTGCATCAGGACAGCTGTCCCCGTGGCTGAACTTCAGGTGCAGATGAGTTCCCAGAGTATGAAAAATCAGTTCACAGTACTGGCCTGCAGCTGTGGCTCCTGTAGGGAGCTCCCACTAATTCATCATGATATCAGCACAGTGAAGAGCACGGGCTGAGAGCAAGGTTTACGAGAAGATCTGATGTCACATAATAGGAAGCTCTTTGCAGTCATCTTTGGTGTCCAAAAACATAAAAGATATTTTCATGGCTGTATTTTAGCACTTCTGCAGCTACTCAAACAAACAGATATCTTTTTGCTCTTACTGTCTACCCACAGAAAACAGTGGGCCCTGTCATACAGCAGCACAAGCTGATCTCCCAGGCTTGTTCACGTGCTCCCACTTAATCCAAACACTTTTTACGGGACAGGGGAGCACCTGCCTCCATCCTCCTGCCATGCTCTTTGCAATGTGAGAAAACAGAAGGTGGCTGGCTTTCTCTTTCAAAGGCTAATCTTCATCTATCACTCCTGAATGCTGGATGCTGCTTGTATTGTACACCGTAATCTTTCCTTTAGCTATATAAATTTAACCTCTACTGTTTAGCAGAAAAATCCTGTGCAGGGATGGCAGTTGCCATATGAGTGTATACATGTGTTATGCTGACATGTATGCTTAAACATCTACTCAGTATGTCCCCTGCTAACATGTACAAAGACAGCTGAAAGCAAAAATACCTTCATGGCACTGCCCTCATGCTTCTATTTTTCTCATGGAGAATGATTAAAAATTGTGCCCCTGAGAGAGAAAAAATAAAGAAGACAGGGGAGAAAGAACCACTACAATGCCAGACTGATTAAATTGCTTCTGGCATTTCAAATACTTTATTAGGTTCTACGTGTACATGGGAAAATCACTGCCATACCCTTTTTCAAACTAACCACTACTTTTCATGAACTTCAGTCATGTAGAGAGAAGCTCAGTTTATAATAACTTGGCCTTGGTTTCTTCACAGGTGTTGAGCAGTACTGTTTCATATTTACCTGAATCTGTGCTATGGATGCTCTATCCTTTTGAAAACCAGTCCCATACTGGCCACACATCTCTATGTGCATCTGAATATGCATTCCTTGATGTGTAGCACATAGTCAGATTGATTTTTTCCAGTGTTCAAAGAAAGAAAGGTAAGGAATGTCACTGGAGTTCAAAGTACGCATGGGTTTGATTCACATCTCAGTTGTTAATCTGGGAGACGCTTTCTCTTCCAAAGAGAACCTTGGCCTCATTAATGCTGACATTAATCCTTGATAGCAGAAAGGAAGGGCTGGTTCCTTAATTTAAAGCAGATCTATTGATTGCATTCATAAACAAGAAAGAAGAGATGGGATTTCTGCATGACATTTATCCTCCCTCCTCATTTTAAAAAAGCAAAATAAAACAATTCTGTTGACCTCAGCCGTGCAAGGTTTGTGGGTTGGGGTACTGCACTGTAACCACCCAGTCCATCTCCCTGCCACAAAATCCACTATTGATGGATTGACCTTGATTTTCTCTTTCCAAGCGAAACCTTATATGCTGCCTGGAAAAGAGTCCAACTGCTTGTTTAACTGTGCAAGGAATAGCTTTGGGGTGGAGGCTGCACTCCTTGCCAACACCAATTGCCTTGTGGAAAGCTTTCTGGCTTAGGAAACACTGAATGCTTCAACACCCATCGCAGCTTTTGCTCTTCTTTCTTAAAGGATGTTTAATCTACACTTGGGCAGGTACTTTAAATGGGGTGGGACATCTTACTGGGGAATGGGAGAAGGCCTCCTTATTGAAACAACCTGAAAGCCTCTTTCTAAGAGTCTTTTCTGAAGGTCGCAGATGATAAACCTTTATTTTTGGCATGGCAGAGAGAAGGCAAGTCCAGTATTAGCAGAATTTGCTATTTCACATCACAGCTGACCTCCCTGCACAATATATACTCAAAGTATACTTGTTATTTCTGGAAGAATTATGTCTGACAGGAGAAAAGCGCTGTGTTTTGAAAATTCAGGGTAGCTATTCATCAGAATAGATGTCAAAAGCTTTAATCATGACCACTGAGCCAAAGCCTTCTTTCTGACAAAAAACATTTTCTTTAATGATGCAGATAAATATGACAGACTTGACTGATAGTGGTTGTTCAGTTTCATGCTGTTAATATTTACCTTCACGGACAAAATCACCCTGCATTCTCAGCACTTCGTAGTTTTTGTGTAATGAAAATTACAGAGGTTTGAATATAAAGGGGTTTTTTCAATATCTCTTCATCTGAACAAGAATAAAATCGTAGTGATATTTTGGAGTGGTTTGGTGAAAAGCAGAAGTAATTGGGTGAAGTCTGGCCCTTCAATCCTTTGCTACTGTATGAACAGAAAACCTAGTTCAAGGCAGCATCACTTTATTCAGTTTTGCTTCTCTATTCCTACTTAAACTTATAGAGAAGGGGTCCAGTGTGCTGTAAATCAGATCCGCAGTAAAGTAAGATAGAAGAGAGGGTCACAGAGTGGGTCAGATATTCTCATAAAAGCTCTTTCATTTCCAAGGCACCCCTTTGGCTGCCCATGCCTTGTGATTTTTCTGTAGAAACCACTGATGTGTATAGACATTAGCAGTGCTTTCATTGTCTTGTTTCTTTGAGCATAAAACATTTATTTAAGGCAACAGAAGACATAACTTAAGAGTATTTTTTTTCATAGAAATCTAAGACTAGAAAGGATGTCCAGGGGGTCTTGCCTTGCTCTGCAGTAAATGTTTCATAAAGACTTTCATGAAGTGAACTAGTTTCACCTTTAAATTTGTTAGATATTTTATCTCCACTGTTCTTATTCCAGAGCCTCCTTTCCATGATGGCAAAAATATTATTCTCATTTCCCACTTATATGTATTCTTGCAGCAAGATAGGGAGTAGGTAGGCAGCTGAAGAGGTAGGGGAGAATCTGTTGAACCTTGGTAGTGAGGTGCACCAAGGTTTCCCTTTCTCCTGAAAAGCATAGGAGGAAAACAGTAAAAAAGTCCCCATCTACATACAAAGCCTTCCACAGCGCACAGAAATTGATGTCTCCCATCACCTTATCCACATCCAAAGTTCCCCATCAAGCTATGATGAGCCCTCCCAGTCACCCAACTTAACCAGTGTCCCCTAGAGAAACAGTGGTCTATTATCTGACTGAAAGCTCCCACTAAGACTTTTTTTCAGCCGTATCTCCCACAGCCCCACAAGAAATGGCCAGCCCTCCTTCACCTTCCCAGCCTCCCGCTGACCCACCACAGGACCTCACCACCTCCCCTGAGGTCTCCTGGTGCCCATCCTTTCCTGATCTTCTATGGCATCTACTCTGCCATTACTGCAAAACTGAATTACTGCCTGAAGGACTCTATTTCCAGCAGAACAGTACTTTGTCTGTATAACTGAGAATTTTCAAGGCAAGACTAGGTCTTGTGCCAAAATTGTCAATACTGTTTAAATAATCCTGTTTCTTCTCCAGCATTTATGTTGCTCTTTCATTTCTTCCTTTCCCCTCCTTTCTGCCACATCCAGTTAAATTTATGGAGCAATAATGTCCACTTGCTAACTTCAGTTCACTAGAAGAAACCAAGATCTTTTTATTTCTCTCAGAGAAGATCCTTTCTATTCCCTCCATCATGCAAACAACCCCTCCCTCTATCTGGTGCTCTGCAATTAACTCTTCCTTGAGCTTCCAACACACACAGTCAGAGCAGAGAGCAACACTCCAGGGGAGCACTTGTTGATGAGATTACATCCAATGGAAACATCTTGTGTGAACATATTTGTGTATTTCACAGCTGTAACAGAGTTGTTGCTCATGGTCCCATGATTGCTCCTAATTACATCCAGCTCTTAATAACACCACTCTTCTTTTCTGGTCAGATCTTTCCCAGTGATGAATTCCTACATTACTGCAGAAGAAGCTTTTCTATTACTTCGTAACTACATGGTCCTGTGCTCTGTATTGTTGCCTTTTTTTTTTCATTTCTATTACTGCACTTTTCAAGACTATCTTCTTCTTCCTGTTTGACATATGAAGGTCTCTGAAGTCAGTGCCTTCCAGCTTGCCTTTTCATTGCCTCCAGCTGCTCCAGCAGCCACCCCTTGTGATACTGCAGACCACAGGCCTCCACATTTTGTACACGGAGGCTACTGCAGACTTGGAGGTGAGAGAAATGAACAGACCTCTCTAGCACTTTCTTACTTAGCACTTTCACATTTCTAATTTAACTTCTATCATCTGTTCCCTTCTCCGTTATGCAAGAAAGGTGATTGCATTGACACAGACCATCTGTGTACTTTAAGGTGTAAGAATAAAAGATGTTCTTCTGCCGTCATAGAAAACAGTCCAAGGGAGTTGTGCTTTAGGTATCAAAGTCAAATTTGTCTTTGGACAAGAAGGCATTTGGAGTTTCTCTTACATCACAGAGGTTCCCTTCAGTTTTGTCTTAATACTGTGCAACGATATTTTTTCAGGCCTTTGGGATAACAAGTCTATTTTTCTTAATCCTAGTAATAAACGTAATAAAAATGTTTTTTCAGCTTACAAATATCTCCCCTCTGAAATTATTGAAAGTCCCTTGCTGACATCAGCTCTGAGGAATTCCTGGTGCTGGTTAGTTAGATTTACATCATTCACTACTTAAAGTAGTGGAATTTAGCTAGAATTCAGTCATATGCAAGTGTTTCAGAACTTTATTCAGAATTTGGAAGAGGCAACAGTATGGTTAGCCTCCATTGGCCAAAATTATCCATAACTGTGTTATCAACAGTAGCCCACAGGCCTCAAGTATTTTGCTAATTTTAATCTTGATCTCAAAATGCTAAACTATCTATTTCACGATCATGAAAAAAATGTGCAAATTACGTTCGAGGTTTAAGAAAAACTATTTTCAAGGATCACATTTTGTTCTGGTTTTGTTAGTGAGGGGGGGCCTAAGGTGGTAGCTTCTGTAGGAAACTGCTAGAAGTCGCTCCCCTTTGTTCAGTGGACTCGGCCGGGCCTAGGGCAGACCTGCTGCTGGCCAAGGCCGAGCCAATTGGTAGCAGAATGTCCCGTGATAATGCCTCTGCGATAACGTATTTAAGTAGGGGAAAACAGGAAAAAGAGGAGGAGAAGATGTGAAGCAGCGGAGCGGGGGGCAGAGAGGGGGAGGCGCGAGCCTCATGGGCCTTGCAGGCCTCACCCTCTGGCCTCCCGCCGGGCAGCCGACTGGGCCCAACTCGGCCCGGCCTGGCTGCAAGAAGTGGAGAGGAGATGAGAAGTGAATAAGATGTAAAAAGGATCCTGAGAGGCGTCTGCCAGCCTGTTGTGAGGAACGGCTGCAGACGCCAAGGTCAGTTCAGAAGGAGGGGGAGGAGTAATATGGCTCCTGGCCAAGATTCCTCTGCAACTCGTGGTGAAGACCATGGTGGAGCGGGTTGTCCCCCTGCAGCCCATGGAGGTCCACGGAGGGGCAGAGATCCACCTGCAGCTCGTGGAGGACCCCACGCCAGAGCAGGTGGAGGCCTGAAGGAGGCTGTGGCCCGTGGAGGGCCCGCTGGGACAGCTGTTCTAGAGGGACTGCACCCCGTGGAAGAGATGACCCACGCCGGAGCAGTTTCACGGAGGACTGTGGCCCGTGGGAGGGACCCCACGCTGGAGCAGAGGAGGAATGCGAGGAGTTCTTCCCCTGACGATGATACAGCGGCGTAAAACAACGCGTGATGAACTGACCGCGACCCCCATTCCCTTTTCCCCCCCCGTGCCGCTCGGGAGGGGAAGGTAGTAGAGATAATGTTAAGCCCGGGAAGAGGGAGGGGTGGGGGGAGGTTATCTTGTTCCCTGTCTCATTCTCCTGCTAATTTTAGAAAATAAATGAATAGTTTTCCCCAAGTCGAGTCTGTTTTGCCCGTGACGGTAACTTTAAGGATTTCTCCCCGTCCTTATCTCAAACCTTGAGCCGTTTTTCTTATATCATCTCCCCCTGTTCTCTCGGAGGGTGGGGGGAGCGGGAGAGAGACTGCGTAGTCTGGTCCTGATCAGGGCTGAACTACGACACATTTGAAAAATTAGAATGTTTCCTATTACTGAAGCTACTTTGATAAGAAGAGAGCATTTTCACAACAATGCTGACAATAAACATGGAACATGGAGGTAGAAAGTAATTTTTTCAATTTAATTATTTCATGAGAAGTCCAGCTGAATCCAATTTGTAAAAATTATATATAATTTATATAGAAGAAAAATTTAAAACTCTTCAATGTGAAACATCAAGTGTTAATCAAAAATTAAATCCTAAGAGCCTAGAAATTCTTGCACATGGAATTTTTACCACTGACAAGGTGAACTTTTTTGAATCAATGTATTTCTCCAAAAAGCTGTTCTCAGTTAAGAAGGACCTAAAATGCAATACAAGTGAATGTCTTATAGAGTAAATGAGTGTGACATATGTAACTCTCAAAGCAGCCGCACTCAGGTACAGGATTATGATGCTTCCCACAGATCTGCAACAGCAGACATTGCACTGAGTCTCTATGTTGCCAGCTACTCACACTAGCACCTCTAGTCATAGCAAAGTTGATTTTTTTTAGTAAGTTGGTCTTCTGCCCTCAAAAAAGTTGCCACTACTGGGTGAGCGTCAAGGTTTAAGCCCAGTCGGCAATCGAGTACCACACAGCCTCTCGTTCACCCTCCCGCTCTCCAACAGGATGGGGGAAGAGAATCGGGAAGAAAAGAAAACTTGTGGGTTGAGATAAAGACTGTTTATCAGGATAGCAAAGGAAAAGATAATAATATATATGAATAATAATAATACTACTACTAATAGGAATAATAAAATATACAAAATGAACAATGCACAATTTCTCACTACCCAATGACCTGATGACCAACACAACCCGTCCCAAGCAGTAACCATGGAACAAAAAATGGAAAAACTATCCTGGAACAATTCCCAATAGTGAGAGAAAAAGTGAGTCAGCCCACCAGCCAACCCCTACTGACCATGTGTCGTAGTTCAGCCCTGACTGGGACCAAACTACGCAGTCTCTCTCTCACTCCCCCCACCCTCAGAGAGAGTAGCGGGAGATGATATAACAAAAATGGCTCGAGGTTTGAGATAAGGACAGGGAGAAAATCCTTAAAGTTACCATCACGGGCAAAACAGACTCGACTTGGAGAAAACTATTCATTTATTACTACAAACAGCAGGATAATGAGACAGAGAAACAAGATAACCTCCCCTCACCCCTCCCTCTTCCCAAGCTTAACATTATCTCAACTACCTTCCCCCCCGAGCGGCACGGGGGAAGAGGGAATGGGGGTCCCAGTCAGTTCATCACATGTTTTTTTACGCCGCTGCTTCATGGTCGGGGGAAGAACTCCTCACATTCCTCCCCTGCTCTGTTGTGGGGTCCCACCCATACGCCACAGTCCTTCGTGAAACTGCTCCGGCATGGGTCATCTCTTCCACGGAGTGCAGTCTCTCCAGAACGGCTGTCCCAGCGGGCCCTCCACGGGCCACAGCCGCCTTCAGGCATCCACCTCCCCCGGTGTGGGGTCCTTCATGGGCTCCAAGTGGATCTCTGCTCCTCCATGGACCTCCATGGGGCGCCTCTGCTCCCACTCAGCTTCTTCACATCTTCTCTTCTCCCTTTTTTTTTTTCTGTTTTCCCCTTCTTAAATACGTTATTGCAGAGACGTTATCACAGAACATTCTGCTACCAATCAGCTCGGCCTTGGCCAGCAGCGGGTCCGCCCTAGGCTCAGCCGAGTCCACTGAACAAAGGGGAGCGACTTCTAGCAGTTTCCTACGGAAGCTGCCACCTTAGGCCCCCCTTCACTAAACAAAACCACAACACCACGAGGTCTATAGTATGGAATACTCCCTTTGGCCAGTTTGGGTCAACTGTACTGGCTATACCCCTCCCAGCTTCCTGCACCTGCACATTAACAAAACCTGAGAAGCTGGAAAGTGTCCTTGGTCTCTTTAGCAACAACTAATAATATCAATGTATTATCAATGTTCTTCACACTCCAAATCCCATACTAAATCCAAAAGCTACTGAGAAGAAAATTAGCTCCATCCCAGCTGAAACCAGGACAGTAGGGCTTTCCATATAGTAAAAGGAGAGGTCAAGACTATTCTAAGAGGAATTATAGGCAGGTAAGTGAGGCATTACGCTTTACCATTGATTTTGTAACAATTCTAGGCACCACTCTGCATAACTTGGCCTTTCCAAACACCAAACGAGAGCAGGAGTCAGTCATACAAAAGGCCAGACATACCGGCAGACATCTACACAGGTGCCTCACTCAGGCCTTCTCCATGGCTACCAGCTTCCACTCACAATTTAGACCAACACCTTGATTTCGAGTCAGACACTGATAGGTAGAGAGAGCAATCAAGGGAGTGAGTGATGTTAAAGAAGACAGCAAATCAAGAGGTTGTGGGGGTTTTTTTTGGAACAAAGAAATTGGAGCCCTACTGAGGAACAAGAAGAGGCCTTTTCTCTCTTGTAGACAGTGATAGAACTAGAGGCAATGGTTTCAAGCTGCGCCAGGGGAGATTCAGGCCGGACATTAGGAAATATTACTTCTCGGAAAGGGTAGTCAGGCACTGGAACGCACTGCCCAGGAAGGTGGTGGAGTCACCGACCATGGGGGTGTTCAAGAAACGTTTGGATGTTGTGTTGAGGGATATGATTTAGCTGAGAAGTATTGGTGATGGTTGGACTGGATGATCTTTTAGGTCTTTTCCAATCTTGATAATTCTGTGATTCTGTGATTCTGTGATGTGTAAGCCCCCCCAGCTTTGAATTCACAGATCCCAAATTCCAGGCAAAGGTCTTTAAGATCAGATCAGAGAAAAGTCCATGTTGCAGACAATCTCCATACCTCCTGAGTAGTGGGGTCACCCTATAAGGTGTAAACATCTGAACCAACATGAAGGTACTTCCCTGTGGGAGAAGACCCCTTTAGTTTCTGTGTCACTCCTCTCTCAAAGCAAGTGGGAACTCTACATGCACGGGAAAGGTGTAAGGAAGAACTGTAATCTGGGCCCCTACCACCCGATCCTCTGAAATCAAGGTTCCTAAAACTGTGACCTAAATTATGAATGAAAGACAGAGCATTTCAGAATTCAGAGTGCATGGTCAAACTTAATTATTGCAACTAGTCTGAAAATTGACTGAAAGAGTTTTAAAAGAAAATAATAGGCAAGTACTCCATTTTTTTTTTACTAAATACAACTGCTTGATTTTGCACCTTAAACCATTCTCCACTTTTTGTACACAAACTAATAGCGATGCATGAAACACCTCTATGAAGCCTCAACTTGAAGCTGAATTCTCCGTATAGGCACAATCAAAACCAGGTAGGGATTCAGCACCCTACAAATAGTGCTGGAGAAAGAACTTCTTCATGAAAAGGTTAGTCTCTCATTCTAGACTTCCTCTGGAATAAAACTGATATAAAAGAGTGGATTACTTGACCTTCACAATTTAATATAAACACAAAAATTAGTCCTTCTAATGCATATGAAGCTATTTCATTACTACTGAAGACTAATCAAACTAATTTTTAGGAGTTTTAAAACACATTTCTTCAAACTAGATGCTATATCCTACAAAGCAGAACTTAATTATTTCAAAATAGCCCACAGCAACCTTAAAAGCAATTTAATTTTTCAACAAGCTTCACAGATACCATTTTAATTGTTACTTAATGAGCTTAAAGTAAACACAGTGTGGACATAATCAACCCTCCTTGAAGTCCCTTAGAGTCAGTGTCCAGAGAAGATTTAATCTCAGCAGCCATAGCTAAGCAACATAAACTCTCTCCTATTGAGAGGCAAAATGTACCTAGTGATTCACAGTGGTTTATAATTAGAGAGATTAGCATCTCATAGCCATGGATACCACAGAGTGTGTTTATCTCTTTGAAAGAGATAAACCCCCTCCTCATGAAAGGGGCCGAAAGACCAGAGTGAAGCCTGCAGTTGTTGAGCACTCAGTGGGAAACCCTCTACCACCGGGAGGGTCAATCACTCCAGCTACAGCAAGTGTTTCCAAGCAGCACCATCTATCTCACTCCATGGAGCTCCCTTTAAGGTCCCAAGAAATACTGGCAGAAGACAACTTTTCTCTTTTCCATTCATAGGTGATGAAGTCAGTTACCTGGAACTACTCAGTATGACATTTTAATCTATAGTTCCTTGGTTTTTATGGTATGAATTTATTTTGATGAGCTGAATTTTCAGGTTGATGTACTTTCTGGAAAAGTGCTCTCAAAATTTAAACAAACTCTCAAATGAGTCAAGAATGAGCTATTCCTGTTATACCTGGTCATGAATGACTCTACAGTCTCACTCTGGATTTTAAACTACTCTTTCCTTCAGTTGGTAAACAAAGGGAGTGAAGCAGATGGTAGACTATAAGGGAAATACAAAACCAGCGAGACACAGAAGTGCTCACACTGGGATGACGGAGGACACTTATGTCTCCAAATCTGAGAACCAAGTCAGAAAGCTCTAGTCTATCACTGCCAAAGCTCTCCAGCTGGATGGGTGGGACCCCAAGTTCTCTTGGCGCTCTGTTTTGGGGCATGCTCAGAGAAGCACAGTCTAAGAGCCCAGCATCTTCCTAAAAACATCTCAGTCGAGACATTAGGCCCTTCACTTCTACTTCACTTCTACTTCAGTTTAAACCCAGTAGACAGAGTTGCAACTCTGCAAAGTTGCAGATGTGCAAGTTTGACTCAGTCGTGTCAGAGCCTGAAAGGGAAATAACTCCTGCCCAACATTCTAAACAAGACTCTCAAAATAGGCAGTTTTTATGTATATGAGAAAACAGTAAAGCATCTGGCTGGATGCAAAGCTACAGAAGGGCCATCAGAAAGCCTCAGAAAGCCCCACCCAGCCACGGAAAGCCACTTGCCCATTTCAGTGTGATTTGGATCAGACTTTTATCGCATTACGTATAACTCTGGAATCCACAGGTGTAAAGAAGCCCTGCACACAAATTCTTTAAAAAGGAAACAGAAAGGGAACACCCTGCGATTTCTCATTCCAATTACAAATTTTGAAGCTAAGGCAAATAGTCAAAATAAATATGTGTTTTCACAGCTGCTCATAATAGCTTAAAATACATAAAGGTTGAGTTATAAGTGATTTTTCTACTTTAGAACTGCATCATAACTTCCACCCCCACATGCATTTGCTCAGAGAGCCTGCTAAAATAATTTGCCAAGAATGGGAGCGCATTGCCATCTGCTAAGAGTCGAATAAGACTGGAGCAAGCTTTACTCACTTATAAAAAAATCTTGTCCTGTTGCCATCAGTTTCTCCTCATCCTCTGTCTTGACATGGCCTATTTTCAGAACACTTAGTGGGCAACAAAGTCTACCTCCTTACAACTACATGATTGTATTTACATTTTCTTATTTACAGTTTCCGTACATTTTATAGCCTGTCAATGTTGCAGGTCTTAGCGTTCCTCCTGCTTCCCTTCAGAAGCGATTCTGTAACCTAACAGTTCTCATTCCCACAAAGAATTTCTTCACGTCATGTGAGAATTTAGGATGACCCATTTTATATGTATCTATCTCAGTTGTTGCTTACTTCAAAGAAGTTCTGAGTATTCTGTATTATATAGCTGACTCTCAGAGAAAGGAAAGCTGTAGCCCTTCCCTCTTTGCCAAAGTTAGTAAGACACTGTGACTCTGCAGCCACTTGCCAGCATTTCTAAACAAGGTTCCAGTGTGGAGCTACAGTGGTAATGGGACCTTTCTTTTTCATAGTGGGAACCTATTCACCCATCACGAACAGCATCCCAGCTGTTCTGAGTACTTTGGCTTAACGGTTCTTCTGCTTAGTGAGAACACGTACTGGGAGCTCTGTGGCATAAAGACAAGACTCCAGCAAGCTACGCATCCCAAGGCCACAATCAGATTCCCTCACTGAAGAAGATATTCCTGTACTTCTCAGCTAAATAAAGGAAACAGTAAAGCATATTGGTGTGTTTTGGTGCAGAACAGTCAGAAAAGCAAATGGGAACAAAGCCATACTAGGTATACAGCTGAGATATCGCATCTCTCAAACACCCATGCAAAACAGCAAAGACGCATCTCCTTGGGGCTGGGATTAAACACATCACTTTCTGCATCTTTCATAGGCATGTAATTCTGAATAATTTAATCAAAGGCAATGTATCTTATAAGCAGATACCACATCAGTACAATTATGTATGTCAATTATTGTTCCTACAAATTGATATTATGACATTACATTTTAATAAAGCCCTATGACAGGTATCCTCTACTTGCCTCTCGCTTACACCTACTTGCTTTCTATAGTGTGGAGGCAGAAAATTTTCCCGTATTAGTTTTAAAAATTGGAGGAGGAGAGGATTTCTTTTTATTTCCTTCTCTGTAGTTCAAGCATCAAAGCTCACTGTCAGTCTTTTGAGACAATCTGGGAAACTAGTCCGCTCAAAAGCAATTTGCTTTTACTCTTTGTAAAAGAGGTACAATTTTGCTTGTTTTGCCTCAGCAATTGTAAATTTTGCAAGTGACAAATCAGGGTCTGAGAAGTTTAATAAATTTGATTTCTGAATTCTGTTTACACAGCACATATTATATTCTCACATTTTCCTCATTTAAATTATTTCATCTGTGATCCAGAACAGGTGAAACAGTGTCAGAGATCTGAAAGGTGAGACAGGGAACAAAAAGGTTCCTCGAATCTTTCTGTTTTGATAGAATCTATCCAATTGCTGGACTCGCAGTAAAAGCTTATAAGCAGCCTTTCAAACTTGATTACCCAGTTCAGTGTCATGTTTCTGGATGGGCCCTACAAAGGGAAAGCCTGAAATGCCGGCACTGACTGAAGAATAAGGCGACATTTTGCTACATATATTACCCAATATGATGTATCGGGCTATGTTCATGTTGTTTGCAGTAACATTATTCTTTCCAGTATTCCTCTAGCTGAACGCCAGATTTTGGAAGTCATCTGGATTACCTTTGTGAAAAAATAAGACACTTAAAAGCTAAAAAGTTGCTTTTTCCTAAAATTGTCATCTAGAACAAGACTCTGGTTGGTACAAGCAAGTATTTGGAACACTGTTTGTTTGCCAAAGGCTGAATCATCCCCTCACTTGGCTTTGGGGACGGGGGTAAGTAAGCATTTGGGTACAAAGTCTTAGAGACACAAGTCTTGTACATGTGTCAGACATTTATTGTGCTCTTAATGGGGATCAAAAAGGGCATTAGGCTGAAACTTTATGTATCTACATTATTTCTGTATTGGAGGCTGAGGTATGATCACATCCTGGATTCCTAGACCAACAGATGTGCGATTCTCAGATCTAGAGGTCACATAAAAGCTTTGGCAAATTCAAGGGTTCTAACTCCTCTTTTCCTTTAAAAAGATCACTGATTAACTCTACTGATTTTAGTGTTATTCTTAGCTTGGCCTGTTGTAAATTATAAAAGAATAAAATCCAGACATTTCCACAAATAACAATTCTCATGACGATAGCTGCAAAATTTTGACAGAGTTCAGGTAAGTAGAGAGAAGAAGCCAAATAACTGGTATTGAAACATCATAAGGAATAAAAACATCATAAATTTTCGAACACAGCAAGAGCAAGAAATGTATCAGCGACCCTGCAGAGACAACAGATGATGAAGCTACAACAGAAAGGCTCAGAAAAAAAAAATGAGGCAGTAGCAGAAAAATGAAGTGTATTTTGTAACTGGATTTGCTGGGCGGGAGGTGGGGAAAGAGTAGACACTGATACCTATCAGAACACTTTTTTGTGGTGAGCACATGGAAGATCTGTCACAACTCAAGTTCTCAATAGAAGTAGTTATGGGGTAAAAAAGAGTGGTAACAACTGGACAGGAGAAGCTGATAGGAACTCATGATTTCTAAAGGTAAAAAAAAGCCCTTAAAACTGCCTCACGACCAGAAAAGTGGCAACAGTATTTACAAAGGCTTTCAAAAGAGATTTGAGAAATCATAAGCAAATGACCTCAACATCTCCACTGGGGAAATAGTTAGCAACTCCTCTAAGGAATAGAATTAGCAGGTACAAAGTGGGGAAAATCAACACAGCCTGCATAGAGATTGAGCGTCACAAATCTGTTGGAATTCTATGATTATACTTTTAATAAACAAAGAAGATGCCCTTCATATAATCTACTTGCATTTCCAAAAAAACATCTGGCAGGGCTTACTGTGAGAGGTTTTAAAGAACCAAACTAAAATGGACAAGAGGAAAGGTCCTCACATAGCTAAATGTGAATAACAATAACCTTGTATGAAATCCAAACCATTCTTTTGAAAGTACTGGAAGACAAAAAAAAGAAAGTATCACAGATCACACTACAGGCAACTACATCTTCAATACTACAGGAAGTTCTTTCTCCTCCATACCAAAACAGTAGGAAAAAACATCACTAAATGCTGCTCACTTCTTACATTCTTACCTAGGCATCTGCTGTGGACCCCTCTTAGGGTCAGCAGGGCTTCATAGGCCTACGTCTAATGAGTTTTTTTTTTATTATTCTTTCATGTCTTACAGTTTATCCATCTAAGAAAATTTGTTCTTTGTACCATTGTAACATAATACTTCAAATCCAGTAAGCAGTGTAACAGGAACACTTCCAGTCCTAGTGACTGGTGAGATAGCGATTTCAGTCTTATCACAAATCCTATTTAACCTAGCAGAGCTTTTTGTGTACATACAAGCTTGAACAAACAAAATAGTAGAATTTAGAAAGGAAGATGCATGACACTATTTGGTTTTATGCCAGTTCACATTTGCTCCTGACAGTACAGTTTCTCACTGTTTTTTTTCCTACTGTCTAATTCCTATGAGATGTTTTTCTATGGTTATTATAGCTCATGTCATTTCCCAGAGGTTGTGTCACTGTAATTTCCAATTCCTGTGCGTGGTACAGACATCTGTGAGAATTATAAGCACCCACCCTGAAATGGCAATCTTAAGTGAGGCAAAATTCCCTTTTGAATAAATGAGATTGGTCCTTCTTGAAAAAAAAATCTTTAGTCTGGAGAAGAAGAGACTGAGGGGAGACCTTATCCCTCTCTACAGCTACCTGAAAGGAGGTTGTAGGAAGGCGGGTGTCGGTCTCTCCTCCCAAGTAACTAGTGATAGGATGAGAGGAAATGGCCTCAAGTTGCATCCAGGGAGGTTTAGATTGGATATTAGGAAAAAATTATTTATTGAAAGAGTGGTCAAGCAGTGCAACAGGCTGCTTAAGGAAGTGGTGGAGTGACCATCCCTGGAGGTGTTCAAAAAACATGTAGATGTGGCACTTCGAGACATAATTGGGTTGACGGTTGGACTTGATGATCTTAGAGGTCTTTTCCAACCGTAATGACTCTATGAAAGCCAAAGGCCTGTAGATGCAAGTGGAGGAAGAACTCAAATTGCTTTAGAAAAAAAAAAAAAAAGTAAGAGCAAGCAATTTTCAGCACATTACATACCAGAGCTGCAATCTGATCATTATATCCACTCAGACGCCTGGAACATAGTACATTCTATTATTTCACGAATAATCAGATGGTCTCATTCTGAACAGTGTGATTTCTCCTAAATACAGTTAGAACGTTTCATAATGAACTGTATGATTTTCTTCTCATTTCTCTCTAATGCAAAATAGTATCTTAATTTGACACTTTGGGATGCCACAATTAAAACTTAAGCAAAAGATGCAAGAATAGAAGGCGAGTAAATACATCTCCCCTTCACCACCAAATAAACATGCAAAAATCTGATTCATATAGATTCACTGTAAAGGCTGCCAGGAGCGTAACTGGACAAGAAGATGGTCCCAATACTGTATCTCGATGTTTCAGAGAAGCACAAAGACAGCCAGGACCACAAGAGCACCACAGAGGTCCCACAGAGGCCAGTGCTTTCAGGTAAAGTTAACAGCAACTGACTTTCTCCAGGGAGAAGAGAGTCTGCTGGTAGGGTTAAGAGAGCCTTCCAGCTTGTGTTTCCCTAAACACTTGAGGGAAGTCTTCACGCAAGATGCGCTGAAGAACCAGTGGCTGCTCCATACTTATTGGAGGATAGCTGCGAGAAATGCTGAAAGTTGCACTGGAGAGGGGATTGGTTTATGTCCTGACAGTCATGCTAGGGAGAATTTAAATACATTTAAAGACAGAAGGAAAGTGCGGATGCCAGTGGTAATTATATAAAAAATTTAAATGGCCAGCTGGTTTTCTTGATCTCACAATCTTCTCTCTCAGCCTTTAGACACATCTGCCAGTCTCCTTGCAAAGGCTGCCTCATGGAGAGAAGGCTGTCCCTCCATATCAGACCCTTCCAAATCCTCTGATAGACTTCATAAAGCACAGATATGACCAAAAAGCTGCTTGTCAAAGCACTTGTATTGTTACTAGCGAGTAGAGGAGGTCGACTGACTGTGGCAGTCCTGACTCCTGTGCTGCCCATCCCCAAGGATGACTTGTAGCAGTCTGGGGCATGCTGTATCGAATTCCTGCTCAGTACTTACACACCACAACCGGTGGTGCCAAGCCAAAGTCTGGGACCTCACACCAGCTGGGTGGGTGACACGGGGCCACGCACTCTCCTTTCCTTCGGCAGCATCTGGAAATGTAGCTCACGTTGCAGAAGAAGAGGCAGGACAGAGCTGCAGCAATAGGGAAGTATGAGAACATTTTGGGTCCAGAGGGAGACAGCTCCTCTGGCTCCTCTTCCCAGGATGCTATCTGTATGCCTGCACATCTACATGAAGCAAGGCTGATGCTGGTACCTCTTTGCAATGCAGTAGCTGGCTGGCACAAGTTTTGCTGTCTGATGAGAAAGGGGCAAAAGACCTAAGCACACAGTGGTTGCAACTACATACAGTAGAAGGTGACAGACCAAACTACTTCATCCAAATATGCAGAATCCTGGCAAAGGCTATCCAAACGTGCTGGGGCCACTCTGAGCCCCGAGCTGGCTAGTCACTTGGTGCATTTGGGCCATGTGGCAACTCCACCTCAGACAGCCCACTGGTAATACCAGAGCCAGACGATGTGCCATATGTACACAGTGGTTGAAGGGTGCATACACTGGCTGAAGGACACCCCTGGGTGTTTTGGACCTGGCACTCGAAGTAAACAGCTCATGGTGTTGTCAAGTACACTCCCAGAGCAAGGCAGTACAGATGCTCAGGGAATGGGACCATAGGAACACATAACCAACAAGGTTAGTAGAAAAGAGGTCTCCTGTTCATCACTTTAGTCTTTTTACTTTTTGGCAGTTTTATTTAAAAAAATATATATATATAAATTCTGAGCAATCTTACTTCTCTCTTTCTTATAGGTAATTGAAACATGAAGCTGAAGTAATAGGTATTACTTGGAGAAATTTAGAGCAGATTCCACACCATCTGGAATCCCTTGTGCAGTTCTTTGTTCTTTACTTTGGACCTTTTTCCTCATTACAGATTGCATTTCAGTCTTCAGAGGGCTGACAGGTAATACATATTCTTAATATGTGTCCATGGCGACATTTATTTCATTAAAACATACTCTATATGCCACACTGGCAACAAATTGAGAGTATCTAAACTGATTCCAAAAATAATAATTACACCTTTCCACATTGTCAACAAAGAGATCACTATCAACATCCCCAGCCTCAGATAATTACTCAATCCACTCCTGAACTTAATTTTGGTCTAAAACTAACCTCTTCCAGGAAACACCTGAGTGACTGCAAAGCCTCGCACCACAAAACAAGTCTGTAGTGAAGTAAGAAATGAAGTTACTATGAGGCCAGAGAACCCTCTACCAAGGATTTCGGATTCACATTTCAAAAACAGCATCAAATGTCTTTTCACGAAAGCAGTGTGTCTGAGTTCAGCCTCCTCACACATTTATACAGTTGGAATAAATGGCCTCTTCAGTGCTTTACAGATTAATGCTTACTTTCTTGGGCTACTTCTATGAGATCAGTGGAATTTACAGTGCCTCTAGTGATGGCTTCATTCTCATCAAAATAAAGGACAATTGTGTATGATGACCACAGAATGTGTTTCCTTCATTTACTGTCTGATTTTTTGGATCCTTCTCAAACCTTTCTTGGCACAATGCTCCCCTCCAGGTTAACTCATCCAGGGGAGGATTCTGTTGTACACAGTATATACAGTACTAATATACCACTGATACTTCTAAGTCTTGCCTAAATAAATGCTGTTGCCCATATTCCTGTAGGAGCATGTTTTACCTTTTTCCTGGTAAGCATGCCAGCGCTGTTCCCAGCAGCAAAGTGGCTTCCTTGCCAGGGGAAGACCGGGTCAATACTCTGCTTCTTTTTGGGAAGATTCAGTACAAATTAGCAGTTCATTGGCAGAATATTTCAATGAAAATTAATTCATTCACATCCTGCACTAAATGGACTTTGTTGCCAGTGACTTCTAAAACTGGATAGAACTCTAAACATTTGGTTAAGGCATGACCCTTCATCCCCACAGGACACTGCATACCCTAATAAGTACATCCTATCTGTGTTATCAGCACCTGTGGTCTCAGACACCAGGCCAGGTAGAAATGTGTCCGGCATCATTTTGAAAAGCATATTAATCTTTACTTGGATATTAATGAGGCTGGAGAAGTCTGATGTATAATTCCAGCCCATGCCTCCAAGATAAATGTGTGTGAAGCCATTCAATCATCAAGAAGAGATGATTAAAAATACTGACTAATTCTATCTGCCTCACACCCATCATACTAGCCCCATTCCCTATGCTTTATTAGTGAGTGCATCACTGGAAAATCCATTATCAATGTTCTTATTATGCAAAGGTCACAGACTGCATTAGCATTTGCAATACCGTGGTTTTTCTAGAGGTTGTGCAAGTCAGTCACTTGCCAGACAAGCTACCATATAAAGAACCCATAATCTTTCTCACATTCACTCCTGCCTACACTCAGAGCAGAATCTATCGGAAGTCAAGAATTTCCTGAGCATCAGGAAGTCAGTATTACCCATATTGCTCGCATCTCTTCTGTGACACCCATTTTCTACTAAATGTCTGCCTACGGAGATCTGAAAAGCAGCACAGTTGAAAGTATCTAGCTGCCAGAAGGTCTCAACAAGTTTCTATACGTTTGTTTTCAGGATGTGATCTTGTGCCTGCCACTAAGTTCTCAAATAAATGTCAGTGCTGTTCCCAAAGCAGCAGAAACTCTGCTAAGAAGACAAATGGGGAAGGAAAACACCACCTTTTTTATAGTTACCAATCTTTACAGAACTCTGAGGTCAAAGGATGATAACATTCAGATCTTGATAATGAACATGACATTTTCACAGTTACATTATCTTCTCTAAATGCCGGAACACAGTACTTCAGTCACAACACATCAGTGCACTCAGAGGGAATCCAGTCTTCCATTCCCTCACATCAGTTTTATACCAGTTTCACTTCACTTATATTAACTGAATTGTAAAATAATAAATAAATGACTAAATAAATAAATAAACAGGAATACAGCAGAGGGATGAAGCTCATAACAATTGCTGAATTATGGTTAAATGTGTTGACCTAGAACATATTTGCGACAGTTTGACTTCCAATTGACTCCTCTCCCAAAGCCAGTGGCTCTTCACCATCTGAAGAATATTGCAAGTGTATTTCCCACATGCAATTGCTCAGACGTGTTTTCTCTGTTGATGTTATCCACCAGCAATAGAATATAAGTAGTCACATTACGTACAGAGAACAAGTAAGAAGAAAATGTCCATTTTCAGATAAGGCAATGGAGGAAATAATAATAAGAAGAAACTCCAATCAAATTAATCCTGATCTGATACAAAACCTCAACTATTCAATGGTTGGACACAGCTCAGCAGGATGCACAGGTATGAGAGTTCAGGCACACCGAGATCTCACCACCAGAAAAGCAAGAACTGAGGGCAGTATCTTTTCCTTGCTTCCTTAAATAAAGTGCATTTCTCTTATACAATGAGCCAGGTCTGTTCAAATTAGTTCTGTTTGGAATAAATGGTAATTCTGACAGATTATGCCTTATATTAGCATGATATTAAGATGTAAATGTTACCTATTCTTTATCTTGTATAATATCGTAACCTTTGACTTTAAAATTCTTTTCTTTAAAAAGACTGTTACCAATATCTGCAACTCAATTTCTGTGATGACCACAGAAATAAAAATACAAAGAACTTAAAAGTATTATATTTATAAAAATGCTTTTAATAAATTATTTCCTAACATATTAGCCATTTAGATCTTAATGCTAGTACTTTGAAGCGTTTGGATCACTGGCAGGTATGTATCCTCATACAGTTCTAGCATCCTCTTCAGAAACCCCTTTGTCGCCACTTTTTAGTAAGAAGAGACAGGAACATACAATGCCTTCCATGAACAGTTTTTTAAACATTTTAAATGATGAAGGGAATAGGTCTGCATAAAGATTTTTTTTCCTTGTGCATTTTCTATTTCCCACACTGTTCATCTCTCTCATCACTTCTAAGACATCCATTCCAGCACCCTGGGAGGTGCCATCTCTCATACCAAATAGCAAAACTGCCGATCCAGTTCAGTGTTTGACCACTGCACAGGTAACAGTGACCTCTTGCTAACATGCTTACATATTGTTGCTTAGCTTTACACAATTCTGTATGCACTCAGTAAAACTCACTTATGAGACTGCCTTCATCATGGATGCGACACTCAAACAGTTCATTACCAAATTTATTATTTTGATAAAAGATTTTGTTCTAAATTCTCAAGTGTACAGGGAACACTTTCAAAATGTTACATACTAAGATTGCAAGAGTAGTGAGACCACAGACAGCAGCCCACTGAGAAGGCTACTATAAGACAAACACACAAATCCAATGCTCTTCACAAGTCTGCTGAGGACAGCTATAGTTAAACTGCCGGGGGCAAATTCCCTGCTGCCTTACAGAGAGGCGACTTTACATCATCAGGACAAGGATCTGCTCCCAGGGGAATATCTTCTGTACAGCCTTGACCTGACAGTATTTTGTATATCTTTGTGCATTGCACACTTTTCTAAAGGGCAGCTGTTAGTTCCTGAGTGGCTGGTAGCTTCTGGCAGACCCAATGTTTCCAGAACTTTTTCACCTTCACACAGTAAAAAGTATGCTACTTCATTTGGCATTCATTTCTTTATGCTTCTACAGTTACTACTTAATGTTGCCTGCCTGACATTGCAAGGATTTATAATGAATCTTCTGCTTACTTACTTTATTTCCTGAACTTTCTCTCTCTCAGCCCTGTGTTCATTTTTTACCATGAATAGAACAGTTTCACATGAGTTATGTAAGATGACAAGAGACATCATAGAGAACAAAATATAGGAAATCTCTTCAGTAGAAGAAGAAAACTCAATCCAAAGCTTTTTGGCAGTAACAGTGGTCTTCTCCTGACCCAGTCCATCTTTGCATGCTTGATATTGTCACAGTAAAGGTAATTTTCTTCTTCCCATTTTCTAAAGTGAAAAATCCATGTTAAAGATTAGATTAGATTAGATTAGATTAGACTAGATTTTGCTAGCTGGTACATTTATATGTGCATTTATAAGTGAGAGAACGCATTTATAAAAATCCATCTCCTTGTGCATTGGTTCCCTCTCCTGCAATGAGCCGAGGGCTGTAAGCCCTCTGCCATAGTGTACAACAACATAACAGTGTGTAAACCAGCTCCCAGAGGAAAGGCTGTCAAAGGGACAATCATTTAAAAGTTTCTGACTTTTGCTTTTCCACGGAGACTAGTGGAATGCCTTCTTTTCACAGTCTTTTTAAAATAAAGCTGTTAAAGAAAAAAAAAAAAGTGGGTTAATTCTCAGTGCTAGTCCCTCCTAACCCATTCTACCTCCCAGTTAGCCTAAAAAGTCTTCTCTTCACAAGGGTCTTCTCCAAAATTGCTAGGGCACACAGTGCACCTTCCTGAACTAAAAGCATACCGACTACCTCCTCCGTGAGCCCCATCAGCTCTGACAGCGGGTGCTAGCATCTTGTTGGACCTGTGCATGCTCTCCATCACAGCAGGCCAGCCTTCAAGCTCCCTCCAAGCAGCAGAGCTCCCACGGGGCAGGCTGTCACAGTGGAGATGCTGAGAGATGCTTTCTGACCTTCTCCATATAGACACAGTAGGATAACTACTCCAGCTGTCCCGTGTCCCTTGTGCTGGAAACATCCATCTGCTTGAACTCTGTCACACATGGGAAAGCTATGCTCCCAGCACACTCTCTTCATCCGTCTAATTTACAGCTCAGCAGAGTCACGAAGGGGCAAGGGGAGCTGAAAGGAGTGTGGAGGTAATGCTCTTAGTGCTCCTTGGCTCAGCAGGACCTTGGGTTACCACCTCTGCATCTGGTTTTGGCTGTTGTGTATGTACATCACCCTCTTGTCAATGCAATGCAAGGAAAGATTTTCACAGGAAATACTCCTAATCCCAGTTCCTCTAATTTTGTAATTTATGCTAGTTAAACCTTTCTCCAAAGCTATCTCTAGGAACATTTTAATTTTATGAGTGGACTGTATTAATGTTAATATACAGTCTTTGAAACCCATGCTCCATCTCATTCTAGAGCATCTCTCTCTCACAGAGAGACCCTTCTGCCTGTCTTTCCATTGGCCTCAAATCGAGTGCACCAAGCAGATCTGGATGTAACAAAGAGGGAGGTGAAGCAGGTCTGGTATCACACCTGCAGCCCAACTCGTGGCACCATGAACACCCAGTTGAGACAATCATGTGAAGACAGGCAGGGAAGCCTACAATTTCATACAGAGCACAACAGCCTGAATCACACAGGCCTAGGAGAGCTGTGGCTAAAGAACCACGTCTGAGCTAAAGGTCAAACTTCCACAGCCAGCCAATGGCTCCAATATTCTCCCACATAATAAACTGAATTTACTCAGAATCCAGCTTTTCTAGCATAATTTCTCTGTCTTGCTCCATTACACACCTTTGTTTCTTATTTTTCTAATTTTTTTTCTAAAATACAAGTAATTTCAAAATTACAGAGAAAGAGCTGGAGTATTTCCTAATTCATTAAGTTAAACAAAAGAAAACAGTAACCAGGAAACATTTACTGCAAAATGTTCTTTGAGAAATGAGATAAGATTTGTATATTTTAAGTAGTCTAATATTATAATGTTCTGAACTAGTGAAGAGAAAAGCAAGAAATTAAGTTCATAATGGTAACTCATTTTAAAAAACAATATGAATTGCACTCAATATAATTCAAGCTAATTCTCAACCAGGTTCTTTCACACAAAAACAATCTTTACTTCAACCGGATCAGGACCAGTTGCAAAGCTTTGTTATTTTTGGTAGTGATAGAAGTAACCATAGCAGTAAAAAAAAAAACCAGCTTTAGTAATCTAAATGGCATTTCAAGCATTTTTAAAAGGACAATTTTTTTTTTTACATTATTGAAAAAACATTAGTCATTAATTTTGTATTGTCTGAGGAAAGCTTTAAGGATAGTTTTCTAAGATTGTAACTCAGTATACAACTTAGATGATGTTGTCAAAGTAAAAACATATTCTAATACTAGTCTTACATTGTATCCTGTTAAAGAAAGCTTTACAGAAAGGCTTTCAAATGTATGAGATGGCACAATACATTTATATAGCTATAGATACATTTACAAAAAAATCTCTAGAATTCCACCTATCACTTTTTTGTATGTCTTAGCCTCTCTCATGGTTACAGAGACCCTTAAAAGCATGCGACAATTCATCCTACATTATCTACCAAAACACAGTCATAAGTCCTCCTTTGCTGGACTCTGCTTTAAAGCATGTAAAAGTCATCTGGAATCAAAACTATCTCATCAAGAACCAGTCATATCAGTCGTTCAGATAGGGTAGGCACTAGAGTGAAAATAGCTCCGCTGAGTTGAGAGTTGCACCATGGAGGGAAATGTTACCCAAAAAAAGACAGAAACCTTTGAAAGACAGGAACGGGAAAGAAGGAGCAGAGAGATAAAAGTGAACAAAATACAGCAGCAGCCTAGAGTGAACCAGATTTTCTTAGTGATTCACAAATATAAACAAAAGGCACTAAATATATCACAAGGACCTAAGTGTTTAGTTACCACAGAAAGTCATTTCACCCTCTGATCCCCATGCAACCTTCCTACTGATATAAATGGCAAAGAACTCTGTGCTTTGGGGAATTCACTGGCCGGTTTTTATAGTCCTGGCTGCATGAACTATGCTATGCCTAATCAAATTGTGGAATTCATTATCACAGTATGTCAGAGAGATCATATGCATAAATAGGTTTTTAAAAAATAAACAGATTTATGCAGAGATCTTTCAATTACTATTAAATATGATTAATATTTAACCTACTGACTCCAGAAGCTAAAAGGACAAACCACGGGAAGCAGCAATCTGTTCCTCAACTGTTTCTCTATGCATCCACTGTTTACCATAGCTTGATAGAATCCCAGATTCACTGAGGTTGGAAGGGACCTCTGGAAATCATCTACTACAACAGCTCTCCTAAGAGCAGGGTCACCTAGAATGGGTGGTTCACAGACATGTTCGAATATCTTCAAGGAGGGAGACCCCACAGTCTCTCTGGGCCATCTTTTCCAAAGTCGGACCACCTTTACAGTAAGAAACCTTTTTCTTATGTTCAAAGAGAATTCCCTGGTTTTGGATTTGTGCACACTCCTCTTGTCCTGTCACTGGATACCACTTAGAAACCTCTGGCTCAATCTTCTTTACACCCTCTCACCAAGTATTTATAAACAGCAATAAGGATCTCTGAGTCTTCTCCATGATAAACAGTCCCAGCTCTCTAAGCCTCTCCTCATATGGCCATGTCCATCACGTTCTCGTACTTCCCCTCCTTGTCCTCCCAGCCTGTCCTTCCTGTCCACTGCAGCTATCCTACCATGTTGCTGTGATGACAGTGAGACTGCAACCCTGCAGCTAGATGCAGACCTTTAACTCCCGCTTGCTCCCCATGCTGCATGCACTAGTATACAGGCACTCCAGAGAGGTACGTGGTCATGCTGATTTAGTGACTTACTCCAATCTCTGGTCTGATCCTATAAGGCTATTCCTATAAACTGGCGCTCTGAGTTTTCACCTTCTCAAGGCTGATAATGTAGGTAGTTACCATAAAATCATAGGCCAGAGGTAGAGAAGGAACATTATAAGGTCATTTGGTCCAACACCTTACTCTAACTCAGGGGTCAAATATTGTTGCTGAGAGATGTTTGTTTGATACAGTCTTAAGGTGTGCAGTACTTTTCAAATAATATTTACCCAGTTTGTCTCTCCTTAACATTTGAACGCTTTTCCACAGTATTTAACCTAAATAGTCTCCGTTTCAGCTAAAGTCCAAATTGTGTTCACCTAAAGCTCCAAAAGGAACTTCCTTCTTCAGTGAACATGGAGAGCAGTCTATTGACTTCTTCCTTTCTGATACCTTTTATTTACTCCAAGACATCCCATCTCACTGTTATTCACATTCCTGGACAATCTCCCCTCCTTCAATTTTCATTGGTTGTGCTTTCCTGTCCCCTGACAAGTCTAGCTGTTTTCCTTGGGACTTTATCCAACCAGTTCACCTTTTTCTTGGTGTGCTTCCCCTAAACTGGCATAATAGAGCAGTGAGGCCTGCCAAACAGAAAAAGTACACCAAGAATCTTGCAGATGACACTTACCTTGCTGGCAATACCATACCAATATGGACTCACATTTAGTTTGTGACTTCTAAAGTACATAATTTCAAAATCCTATCAAATAATATATACAGGTCGAGTTTATATTTTGGTTGATGATGATGCAAAACACAGTGTCTGATGGAAGAAAGTTGCACTAATGGTCCTGGAACATGACCTTCCCTCCTAACAACATCTGAAAAAGGCTGTCACTCCATAGAAGAGGTGGGTTAGCAGTCACAGAGGAGATATGGCAAAGGCAAGTGAGGATGTGTTACTTCTACACAGCAAAGCATTTGTGTTTCCCAAAAACCTATAGCAAAATTAAGTACCCAACTCTGAAGACTTTCTGCCATTCTTTGAAGTGAATCCAACCAGATCACCTTGCACGAACATAGTGTAAAACATCTATTATCTCCATGTTATTGTTGAAGATAAGGCCTGCAAGAGCCACTCTTGTAAATAAAATCTCTATGTCCTCATGCGTCTGTCATAAATTAACACAAACAACTTCTCATTATGAATTACCTGCTTTTTGCATGATGCCTTACTGATGAGACAATTCCTCTGTTTCTTTCAAAGACAAAATGTGTCCAGTCACTCCACTCCCAAACTCCCACTAATTCAGGGTAAGATCAATGGGAATCACACACCTTGTATCACTTATTCAGTAGTACGGAGGGATCACGTAGCTTTCCAAATGGGAGAAGACAAGGGGACTCCTTTGATACAAAAGCAGGTTCACATTAGAAGAAGATGCGTGGTAGAAGCACTCGTTAGTAACTTTAAGGGTTTCAAGAATGAGAGCTGGCACAAACCAAGGATGTAACAACATCTCTTGAATTTTGTTTAAAGAGGTCTTCCAGCTGCTTTGTTTATTAAGTAGATCCACTTTATGAGATCAGAGGGCAAGATAAATATTTAAAAGTATAGAAACATATATAGCTCCACAGGAGATGTCAAAAGCTTCTGTTCCCACATGCATATGGGCATAGGAACTGTTTTACAAAAGTGCTAATGCCACTGTCTTCTACCAGCCTTCTGGAAGTGTAGCACTTCTGAAAAACAGACCAAGCTATTTTTAATACAGTAGATTAATTACATTAAATTAGGTCACCTTGTCATTTAATGAACATTTTCACCTCCTCCTTTGATGCAGCGTGTATCTCAAACTTTCCTCCTGGGCTGAAGCTCAGATAAGTATTAGCACTATAGTCAGAGCAATGATAAAAGAAATAAATAAAGAATATCATCTGCACTTGGATTCTGAAGGCAATTATGAATATTACAAAGACACTGTATTATTCAGGCCTGGAACTTGGAACTGATTAGCTATGTTCCTCCATATGACAGGTAGGTGACGATGTTCACAAATTCCGGTGATCTTGGAGGGAAATCATTCTATGAAATCAACTCCTCTGTTCCCTCTAGTCTTCTCTTTCCAATAAGAACTATTACAGACTGCCAAAGTGTTATTATTTATTATCAGCCACCTGCAGATTTCTCTGTTGTGGACACAAAAAAAAAAAAAAAGAAAACCTAATTTTAAAGTATTACAGTTGATACTTTATCCTAGGGAGAGAACAGACAGCAATATCCATCAGTCTTTAAATCCCCTTGTTTACTGTACCACTAGACTTTATGTAATGCTGTTTTTCTTCCTGAAACATGTCTGCCAGTGATATGAAATGACTGCAATGTAATATCCTAAATGTTTTCGTTGTGTGTAATTATTTATTTTCATACCATTCTGAAATCCTAGGCAGATTGCCGACTCGATGATCATGTTTTCCCCCACAAAATACTTAAGAGACAAAAGCCTTAGAAGGATCAGAAATAGTAATGTTTACATAACCTGCCACTTGAATCATCAGAAAGCAAATGCTATATCTTATTAGAAAAACACAAACAAGCTTCTCTTGTCAACGGCTTTTTTATTAGTTGTTTGCTCTAAACCTTTATCAATTAATTACAGTAATAATTACAAACAGAAATTACAATAAAACAAAGAAACAAAGAAAATAAGTAAAAGTCACATGACTGAACTGATTTGTACCATCTTTGCAAAACTTGGCAAAAGACTGACATCATTTCAGCTAATGTTAATTTAATTTTATGCCTCTAGAACCACAGTTATATTAATTCCATTTATGGCAATTTGCAAATAAATTCACAGTGTAGGCCGTAGTTTTTAAACTGGATGGAGAGAAATCAGTAATAGCATCACAATGCTTTTTATTTTTTAAGAAAGTAAGACATGTGAATCTTAAAAAAAAAAAACGTTCAGTAAACTCTCATACCAGATGGACAATTCTGAAGCCTGCCATCAGAGTGGATAAAAACACATGACTTCAGGAGCATGAGGACGGTGTCTTTAATATAGCAGCACAAAAAAAAATGCACTTTTAGGTACTCTGCTAAAGAAAAGATACTCTGTAAGTCTGTTCCCTGTGGTCAGATTATTTTACCATTTGGGCTGAATTAATTCAACTTTGAAAAGTCAGTTGCTGGATGAGCATAAAATGAAACCTTTCCTTTTTTCCTAGGGACTGAGATTTCAGGCACCCTTGGCACTTCTGCACATTTTTTCAAAGTTTCACTTGTAGTAAACAATTGCACTTTGGTCTTCTCTCAGTTGTCCCTGAAAGTATTAATACATCCCAAACCCAGTATATGGCTAATGTGCATGGACAGAACACGACAGAACTTTTACAGGCTGGAAAGAGGAAAATTCTTTCAGACACATTATTAGACAGCAGAATCATCTGGGCAGGATTCATCTCAGTGAAAGGTTGTAATGCAGATGTCTTCATCTCAGCTAGTCTCTCTAAGTTCCCTTTATGGTCCAAGGAGAAAAACAGGCACTTCTAAGTGTGATTCATCTGTTTTGCTTTAAACATCTCTGTGAGAATGCAAAGACTGGTATTCTAAAAGTGCCTGTTGCTCTTTGCTAATTATAAGACAGTAGTCAGATGAATCATATCCAGGTTGCAAAAATCTAGGAATTCATATGATTATAAACTGACCCTTGAGGTGACATAGCAAATGTCTGTTACGGTTGCAGACATGATCGTTCTTCACAAGTACCAGAGAGCTGGTATTCTCCACTTCTCTGGGTCCCATGTCATTCTGGTCAGCTTATTCACAAGTAAGGGTTAGGCAAGTCAGCTTATTCACAAGCAGGGCTAAACAAGGGCTGAAACTGCACTCATGGAGTATTTGCAGGGAACCAGACCCATCTGGAAAACATTATTCTGCATGGCCATTTCTGCTCAGAGTTCTTCTGGCCCTGGCTTCCTTTGGAGGATGTAAGCTGGGTGACAGGAGGGAGAAGAATAAGTTAGCCAGATACAACATGTTTTCAAACCTTTTCTTGTGATGCTTTTGGCAATCTTCCAGGAAGAATCTAATGAAGCCATATTGCTGTTTGCCATCTTCAGTTCTTCCTAGCCTGAGATAACTGTTGTAATGGAGAGCAACATAGCTTAACAGAACTCTCTACAGCTTTGGAACACCTTGTGAACCTGTACCTTTTAATACTACTACATGAAACCTGGAAAATACAAGACTCTTATTAGCCTCAAGAACTAGTAAAATTTATGGGCTCTTCTCAGTCCTAAGAAGTGCTTCTAATGAACAAAAAATAAAGGTAAATAAAAACAGGTAAAATTTTCAGCAGAGTATTTTGGACAGGGATGAATACACTTTTTATCAAGCTTTCTCTTCTAAAGTCCTTTCTTCCCATCTACACTTTCACAAACACCATAGCTCTTCTCTTTACATTCTCAAGCAATCTCCCTTCAAGTCCACATCCAGAAGCTGCTAAACCAACCTGTCTTACTTAAGGACATTCCTCAACTGCAAACTCCATACAGAACCCCATCTGAGAGGGATGTTTTTTTTTAAAGTGCTTGACAAAAAAATATACCCAAAACATACACTTTTAAACTAACCTGTAGGCTTTTTCCTGGACTGACTAGCAACCCCAGGATACAAACAACTTGATTTGGGTTTCTAAACACGTGTCCAGGACTCTTGGACCTATGACCTGCTTGGAAAGACTGAAAACAACCGGCCACGGATGAACTGATCAACTTAGCCTGGAATGTGATGGAGCTCCCCTTTGTAAATACATGGAAATACATTCAGAGGAATTTATAGAATTTCTGATTCTATCCTAGTATTTTCCATTGCTTTAATTAAGTCTGCTTGAAAAGTTCGGATTTGTTTTTCTCCTTGTTCCAGCCACTGCTCTACTGCTCCAATCTGGCTGTGTATGTTGCTCAGTTTAGAAGAACCGGTTTCACATTTTCCACTTTCAAGTCCAGTGATTCCTGGAACATATGTGATTTACAGGGAAGAGCTTCCACAGATTATTTCAGCCTGACAAGTGTGACTGAAGAAACAGAGAAAGTAACATGGAGAAAAAAATCCAGCAAAGCCCTTCCTTCACAGAACACAGACACTTGGAAATGCTCATGTTTTTTGTCCCTTGATTAATACATCTCATAAATTTTCATTAAATATTCTCTGAAATGACACAACCTTGAGACATGTTATAAGTATTCACAAACAAGCTCATGTCTGAATTAAATAAGGTGCCAGAATGCCTATCATAGGAAACGTAAGCCTGTGCTTCAACTCTCTTCAAAATTCCCCACTGCATTTCATCAGCAAGCCATCAGCCTTTATTGGAAGAATTATATCTTCATGTGAAATAATGTTTTTCCTATTCTCATCTCAAACACTGTCTCTTTGCTAAAGTTAACCTAGCAGCCAAAATGCTAATTGGGATGTTTTCCCAACCAGAGAATGCACTAAAACTCAAAATGTATCTCAGTGATGCCAACAAATAGATAGCAACTTAGCAGTAACTACTTAGTCACTGGTATCATAAATGGATATAAATAACATATAAAAAACTAATCACACACTTGAAATAAGTATATAAGTGTAAAAATTTTATTGGATGTATACTCAATCATCTTGTGCCATGTCTGAATTTAGTTCTCTAAAAAGAGAGGCACTATATCACTGTATTACTCTACAGTATTAACTTGGTATTAGACCTTTCTGAGATTTTTGGGGTCAGAATCTATAAGCATGGAAATAAAAGCAAAAATATACTGGTCCATACCAAGAGACAATTTGAGAAAAGTGGCCATAAGTGGCTGTTTAGAGCAAACGCACAAAAAATAGGCCAGTGTGGAATGGTGCTTCCCTTACTAGGCCCTCTTGCTATGAGCATTTAGTGACTAGCAAAGATATAACAGATCATTTGTGCATCATCCTTTTTTGACAGTTCTTCTGGTCTAATTCATGGACCATATAATTGACTGATCATATTTTAATACATGTGTAATTCTGTAGGAAGTAATTTTTATTGTTAAATTATGGATTGTTTTCAAAAGTACTTCTTCTTGTTTAATTTAAGTCTGCCATTTTATCATTTCATCGAGTGCCTTCTGGTTCTTATGATACTTAGAAGGAATGAACAACCATGCCTGTTTATGTTCTTACAGAAAACTCTTATCGCATACTCTGTTCTTCAGCGACATCCATCCTAAGGGTTATAGCGCCTTCCCTACAGAAATCTCTGTGTATTTCTAATCATTCACAGTTATTTTTATCTCTACCTTCAAATGCAAAGAACAAAAGTTAATGTTCCTGTAAGTGGTCTGGAGTCATTTTTCCTTGTATGGGATTATCAACCTCAATTTTATGCTTAGCATTATATGAATGTACTAAAAGAAACAGCTTTTTCACCAATAAAAGTTATTAACCACATATTTCAATTATTATTCCAGAAAAAAATCAGAAAGATGGATAAGCACATGAAAGATGAAGCAGCCAGCTATACTAGCCAAAGTAAATAAAAAGACTTTCTGTTCATTATATTTTCTTGCATTTTGAAATCAAGTGAACTTAAATACAGATTTTTTTTTTTAATCAACAAAAGCTCTGGTTATATTAATTGTCATACACTGTATACATAGCAGCAACACTTTACACTTTCTCAAATAGCAGATGTGCACTCAAAAAAATGAACAATACAAAGATCATTTCTGGGAAAAGCAGGTACAAGAGACAAAAAATCATTGCTTTCTCTGGAACCATAAACACTATGTTTCTTGGATTTATACTATTTATTTATTTTATTTATTTATTTTATACTATTTATACTCTTGTGTAGAGTGATAGATTTAAAATTAAAATAGTCACAGTCTTGAGAATATGCACCACTTGCTTAGCTGCCTCTTTAAATTCAGATTCTTTATTTGTCATTAATTCCATTCCTTTTTCTTTATGCATGAGTAACACAAAAATCTTAAGACATAGAGTACCTTCTAGTAAAATACTTCAGTATCTTTCCTAAAATAGGCAGAATTAATTTGATAGTAATTACAATGTCAGGGATTGGAATGTGTGTGCCACAGGGCGGTAATCCTGTTCATCTTAAACAATATCACTTTTATCAGTAAAGCAACAGAATTCAGAACCAATGGTATGTGATAGTTCTCATGTGTATTACAACCCCCAACTCCTTTGTCTACAGGTTTGGACTAAACATCACGAAACAACCAAAACAGACAAGGGGAACTGATGACCAAGTAACCAACTTGCTCAAGGTCATACAAGGAGGTACTGGAGGATTACGGTACTAAACTGTCATTTCATCCATTTCAATATCCAAGCTCATAATCATCAGACAAAGCCTTATTAATCATAGGAATAATCCATACTCTCCCTTCATCAATCTAATTTTCAATGCATTATGAAGAATTCTAACCAGTAAATCCTCTAAATGCCTTCTTAAGAAATCAACTATTTTCTATCTATTGGTTATAAAAGACAAAGAAGCTAGTGGTTTTGTCTTACAGAGAGGTCCAGTAAGGGACACCAAAGCTGAGTAAGCCCAGTGGGATGCTGAAAGGCTTATACAGACACACATGGTAAATTGTATTTTCAACAATCTGCTTTGAGGGGAATTTCATTGCATATTTGCATCTTGAGCTGCTGAAACTTTGTGTACAGGCACTGAAAGAATACTGTTGATCTTTTAACTTTCATCTCACATAGGTGATTCCAGCAAATATTCTAATAAATTTTGTTCTTAACAAAAGATTATTTGCTGGGTGTACTATTTATCATAGGACCAGATCACTGCATTTATTTCAGAATCCATCGCATCATACAGTGCATAGCTGTTGACTTAGAAAGACCCCAAAGGAGAACTGAGAGAAGAAACGTCTTCTCTGTCCATTTCAGGTGAGGCATTCTGGCTACTCATAGCCCTTGCACAAAAAGTTCAATGTAGGTCGTGAGGCAAATCTCCCTTCAGCCTCTTTTCCATATGTAATCTCTGTGGACATAAGAAGAGATCATGCCTGTTTTCCAGAGTGGTTATGCCTTTCCTAAGCCTTTGCCTCCACCACCTTGTGACTGGCAAATAATTTTCATCTTTATCTCTGAATAATAAACATACTACGGTGAGGGATGTGGTTGCAATATGCATATAATTACCTTGGATCCAGTTAGTTCAGACAGTAATACATTAAAAGACAACACTGCAAGCTTCAGTGTGCACCGTAAAGCTTACCAGAGTCTGGTTGCCCAGGTTACCACGTCTTCCCTCTCTTGCAAACAAGCTCCATAAAACCTAACTGGAGTTGTTCTCCCCATGCATGAGCAGAAATATGGCAGTCAAAACTATATGCAGCCTTTGCAGCACAGTGTATTACAGTACTTTCTGCAATATTATATTCCACAGACTATGGAATCACTATTACTACAGTCTATCATCTCATTTGGTTTCTGAAAGCAGTGGCACAGAGAGACACTCTGATCTTTCCTGGAGAGTTTATAGTTAATTCTGGACTACACAAGCACGTATGCAGTTGAAATATTTGCTTCCAAAAAGCATTGCAGAGCATTTGTTAGTACACATGTTATTCAAATGCTGCTATTCCTTAAGCTCTAATAAAGTTTCCTGAGGGCTCTGTGTACCTTTAGTATTTTTGAAGCTATGTTTTAAAATCACCTAAGCGATAAGGATGAGCTTAAAGTTGGATTATATGACAGGGTAAAAACAAATAACAAGCCTGCTCACCAGCATGTTCCTCTCAGCTATGTGTTTAGACCCTAAAAACGCAGACTTTTTTCCCCCCTGTTGTACTAACTAAACAATAATTTATGCTCCACAGATTTGGACTAGAAAGGGTATTTCATGAAGAATAATTTCAGATGGCATTTTTGCTGTGAAACCAAGTTTCTTAAAGATTTTAAAAACAAAAGGGAAAGCTTGGTTTGCCTAGAGACAGAATGATCTACAACATGCAATTTGAAAAAATGTCAACATCTTTTATATATCTCCATACACACAAATACAATTGAAAGACCTCCAAACAAACTTCAGTGCCTACACAGAGCCTTCAGTCAGACGCCGCAGGATATCACAGTCTGTCTCTTTGATACTCATTTCTGCATTAGGGCCCAAATTTGTGCCTTGCTACAGACTTATTGAGTTTCAGAGATTGAAAGATTAAGTCAAAAAAAAGACTTTCTGCTTGTTTAACAAGTCTTTTATTTCCAGATATCCCTATTTATATATGTGGTCAAGATGCATTGTAGTCTTTTCAATAGCAAATTAAAATTGGGAATCCATGCTCAGCCTCACACCTGGCTGGACCTGGAGAGATGGAGCTGCAACAGCCTCAGCTCTGTCAGGCTCCCAGCTGAGCACAATGGACAAGGCTAACTCACAATCTAACCTCTGGCTGCTATTTCCCTACATGCTAAAGAAAGACAGAATTTAAACAAAAAGTACTATGCCATGCTCACAGTAAAAAGCTTGTAAGACGAATTTTAAAGGATGAAAGCTTGATTCAAGCATTAAAGGTGTCTTACAAAAATCAAAATAACATTTTAAATTAAACCATGAAGGCAGTAGATTACAGTATGGCTGCAATCTGTAAAGCATCCAAAAGAGTAAAAATGGAGCCCCCAACATAAGAAGGACATGGATCTGTTGGAGTGGGTCCAGAGGAGGGTCACGAAGATGATCAGAGGGCTGGAGCACCTCTCCTGTAAGGACAGGCTGAGAGACTTGGGGCTGTTCAGCCTGGCAAATGCTCCCAGGAGACCTTACAGTGGTCTTCCAGTACCTAAAGGGGGCTTATAGGGAAGATGGGGAGAAAGTTTTTAGCAGGGCCTGTTGTGATAGGACAAGGGGTAATGGTTTTAAAACAGAGGGAGGCAGATTTAGACATAAGGAAGACATTTTTTACAATGAGGGTGGTGGAACACTGGAACAGGTTGCCCAGAGAGGTGGTGGATGCCCCATCCTTGGAAACATTCAGGGCCAGGTTGGACAGGACTCTGAGCAACCTGATCTGGTTGGAGATGTCCCTGCTCCTTGCAGGGGGGTTGGACTACATGACCTTTAAAGGTCCCTTCCAATGGACCTAACTATTCTATGATTGTATGTTCCTGTCTGGAAAGAAGATTTAAACAATATATATGTGTTTCCAACCCACATTTGACTATGATTTTTAAATACAAGTACATTGTTCACACCAAAGGTGATAGCCTGTTCTGTATTATCTTTCTCGTACCATGTACTTTCTACCACATACAAAGCCAGGGAAGTGCCTAGGATCAGACCTGTGCAAGCAGAAGGCAGCAGCAGCAGCAGCAGCAGCAGCAGCAGCGAGCCCAGCCAGGGTTGATCCATGCTGCCATCTTGTGGTCACCCACATCAGAAACACAGACTTTACACTGCCTGCATTTTAAATACTGCCGTGTCAAACTAGGAGACATCACCAATGTTCTCTGAATAGCTAACGGCACAGAGAGGTGTTCCTTCTTTTCTGGAAAATTACTGTTGTCTTTTCAGAAATAATAAACGGAGTTGCCAGTTTTGTCTTCAGATTTTCAGAGTGGAATGAGCGCAAAACTCAAGGAGTGTAGCATATTCATTCTTTCATGTACAGGCTGACAGAGCTACAAACAAACGTATTATATGCATGATATATAACATAACATGCATGTATATCTTTTATAATTCTTTGTAAAGGCATAGAGAACAGAATGTGTAGCTCTGTTTTTATGAATTTTGACAAATGCATAAGCAGAAAATTATAACATCAGCATTTGTTGCTATTGTTCACTTCATTATTAAATGGAGCTGAACTTGAAATAAAAGAAAGGATGACCTGTCTTCCCACCAAAGAGCTAATTAGGCCTAATTAGGCTTCTCATCAAAGAGCTGGTTACGCTACTTTCCAGACAATCCTGTACACTGCTGGTTTAAAATTGCAATCAGACCATTAACCAAGGCAACCTTTCCTGTCATTTCCCTTTCCCTCCTACGTTCACAATAGGTCTCCCATCACCCACCCTACATTTTACCCCTCAGTTATTTACTGTGTTCTTAAGTAATTTTTATAAGAGATAATTTTTAAATGGAAATTAACATAGAATATAGAAAATAAAGACAAAATTTTGGGTGCACAAGCCTTTCCTTACCTTTAAAACAGAAGAAGCAATTTCCAAAGCTAAATACAAGTTTGAGAAAACTCTGGTATTTACCGAGCAGAAGAAGGAGGTTTAGCTCTTACAGGACAGAAAGAGAGATGGTTAATTTGTGGCCTGTGGAGCATGGGCTAGCTGAAGATGGGACTATGATCATGTCCCATAGAACCGTGTCTAACCTGAGTCTAAGTTTTAATCCCAAGGAGAAAAAAAAGAATTTCAGCTCCTAGCTCCATTTTATTACAGTATTTTGTAAAAGTTCTTCAGAAGTTGTTTCTGAAAAACATGCTACTTGTAATTGCGAGTTATATTGTATGTGCAAGTTCAGCCTGGTACTTACTGATTTTATTCTCACAGACAGGGTTTCCTACAAACTTTCTGCAGGCCAGATCCCACTAAAGAGAACCAGATTAGGCATGAGGCACATCTGTTAAAATTTGACAACAGCTCTCCACAAGGATTTTATACAAAGTCAAGTCTAATCTGGTCCTGGTTAACAATGAGGGCTTCTAAAGGAAATTATTTACAAGCTGAATCAGTTGAGGATAACTTCTGGAAAGTTCTGCCCCTCACAAATAAATAATGCACATTCAAGTGTAGATGAACAAAACCAATGCAAGCTTGCCTCATTTGGGTGTTTTACCAAAAAGTAGCTCCATAGAATTGGCTAATTTTTAACCTCACTGCTCCTTCCTTTGAGCTTTTTTTCCCATTATTCCTGAAATTCTTCTTTTGCCCTTTCAGCAGAGCTGTAGTCTTCTCCTTTGGCTCTTTTCTCAACAGAGCTCCCGCTTGCCTTGGCCAGACCACTGAGTACTCCCTACTGTTAAGAAAACCTAAAGTTTGTGTGACCTTTCAAGCTCTCCCTTTATCTGAGTCAAAACCCCAGGCTAACAAACACTTACTTAGCACATTTAAAATGAAAAGTTTAGGGTAGAATCAAGTTTTACTGTGCAAACAGTGCAAAAATATGAACAACCTAGATTTGGTTAGGAAACTTGCTTCTTGGGAAGCTGGGATAGTTAACGATTTGCCAAGTGTCTAAAAGGTGCAGAGGAAAACCAGTGTATTTTTAATTTAAAATGTAAATGTATTTTACTAGAGTTGATTTAAAGACAGCTCTGGGGACTATCATGCTAAATTTATGAAAGCCAAAACAGGAGTGGTGAAACACTGCAAAAACATCTCTTTCTTGTTCTGCAAATGAGAATGTCTGTAGAATAAAGTAATCCTATCCATGCTTTAATAGCTTCTAGCCCAGGAAACACCCTGTCTTCAAAAAAAAGAACCTCTGATCCCCCAGCAGATGCACGGAGAGACCAAGCCAGCCAGCGCCTCAGCAATCGCTACAACCCAACTGCTACCCAAGGCGCTAAGATGGCGGCGACGGGCGCCCGCGTGAGCCACCACCACCGCCGCCGCCGCCACCATCACCGCCCTCTCACTCCTGCCTCGCCTCGATTGGCTGTGATGGGAACAAGTGCTGACGACGCGCTCGGTGATTGGTGCTTGCGGGGCTGTTTTGGCGCGCGGTGGGCTCTGCCGGGCTGCGTGGTGGTGGGGGGTTGTTTTTGCTTTGTGGCCGAGAGGAATCGCGTCCTGTCCTCGGTGGTCTCGGTATGTCCCTGCACCAGCCTGCTCACCGGCGGCCTCCTGGCACCGGCATCGGCGCCGGCTGTGGTGCTCCGGGCGCTGGCTGGGAGGAGAGAGCACGTCTGCCGTCGAGTAGTACACACACAGATAGGAAAGGGGAAAAAAAAAAAAGGGGCGGGGGGGAAGGGGGGAAAAAAAAAAAGGGGGGGGGAGGTGAAGATGTTGCGTATAAGCAAATACAGAAGGGAAAACAAATAGTAGCAGGCTTTAAGGAAAGGAGGCAGGGTCAGTATGTGTGGTGGATCGTGAACAGAGTGTGAACCTACAGTCTTGAGATACTGCAGAAAAGAGAAATAATCATATTGAGGATATGTGATCGGGAAGACAGTTTGAAAACCAGTAGTGTCTCCTCATGTGTCTGGTAGTGGTAAGATTGGGAGTGCAGTAGCTGGGTAGTGCAAAACAGGCCAGGGTTTTGTCGTGTGTTCAAAAGTCTTGCTTTTCAAGGCAATAATTGATGTGTGTTTTATTTTATATCTGTCTTCTTCATTTTACACTTTGACAAGTAAGTAGCCTGTAGTGTTTGCTCAAGTGGTGAAATATGTATGCTGTAAACAATTTTTCACTTTTTTTGTTTGTTTGTTTTTTTAAAGTGAGACACCATTATGAGTAGCAAGAAAGAGTTCTCCTTGGTGGATGACAGTAATGAAGAGCTTAATAGAAGGAAAATGAAAGCTATAAGGTATGTGAATTTTGAGATTACTCTGGTTGCTTTGTTATTTTTAAGTTTGGCAACATAATTATCAGGAAATAGTATTGGGGAAGTATAGAAAACACTTATATTCAGTGTTGCAAGTGAGTCCATTTTTATGTGTTACGTATGTGTGTAAAACATGCAGTTTGTGTGAAGTTTTGGCATGTGGAGTAGGTTCATGGAAAAAGAAGTCTTAAATGCATCTTGGGATGTTGTCAAATACTGAGTAATTAGGCTACCAATATCTCATATTGATCTGTACGTATATTTTTACAAATAAATAAATCACTGTTGATCTATTAATACATTTCTAGTTAAATAACCGTTGAATTAATGTGATTAGTATTTATTGTATAACAATCTATTATTAGAGATTTTTGTTACCTTAAATGCTGGTTCTGTATACTTAAAAGCTCTAGTAGTGCTTTTATGGAAGATGAATTCAGTATCATAGGGCTAAATTGCTTCTCCTATACTTAAGAGGGTAACAGAATTTTTATGTGCATAGTGTGTGTTTTATTACCTGCACCTTCTTCAACATAATGTCATTTGGTAAAAAGTGGACGAGCTTAGTTGTAAGCTGGAAGTCAGAATTCATGTTTGGTTGATATACCTTATGATCTTAAACCTTTACTTTTACTTCTGAAGGCAATGTGTTAAGATACTAGAAGAGGATTTTACAGAACCAAGTCAGAGAAACAAGGATTTGTGTCGTACGTCAAGAGCTATGAGCGTGAAAGGTAAGAGTTTCGGATCTTTTATTTCCAGCAGTTTTGTGGTGTGCAGTATTCACTGTTAATTTATATTTAATATGGTTTCTTAGAGACAATAGATGGGATGCCAGATTTGAATAAGACATTATTTACTACATTTCCAGTGCTTAGCAAGAATGACCAATACCTCTCTGTTCCCTTTCTGCTATTTTTCTTGACAAAGCTGCTGAAAAGTTTGTTTTGAAAGAAACCTCTTTTTTCTGGGATTTTCTGCTTGAGTATCTTTTTTCCAAGAGTTGCAAAATCATTTTGACTACATGGTATTTATGAATGCTTTTATTAAACTCTTTTTTTTCTGTACTAGAGGTACATGTTTTGAATGCATGTTTTCTTCTGCCATTTTGCCTACACTTTCATGTATTTATCCTGTCCTGAATGTAGCAGCAACCTAATAGAGCTAATCATGCAGATAATACCCTAATCTTTAAAGGCAAGTAACTTTTTTTTTTTTTAATAATTCCTGGATAACTTCCATACCTATTTATCTGGACTTCTATTCCTACTTTTTAAATTCTGTCATTACAAAACTTAATGTCCAAATTCCTGTTGATTTGATTAGTACTATGTAGAAGATTACTCCAGTGATCATGTATTTGTGTTTGTCTCATTGATTAAGATGCCCTCCAGTTAACAACATTCGCAGTCTAGTGTTTCCTGTCCTTGCTTTTGCAGCGTTGCATGATGATGTGAAGGATGAAGACACTGATTTATTTGGTTTCTCTTCTGTAGAAGTAAGTTGACCTGAAGCTTTCTGTTCAGTAGTCACTGTGGTGGTCTGAAATAATGATATTATAGGATCTTTTGCATTTTCATTGGTAGTTATTAAAGCAAGCGGAGGTCCCCTCTGAGATAAGGGCCTGCAATTTATAACTACCTGCTGCTCAGCAAGGTCTTGCTAGCATTTCTTGTTATGCAGTGTAGCTATGTAGTGCACATCTGATGTCCAAAGTCTGGTTTTAGGGAAGTTTCATTTACCATTCTTGTTAGTGCCCCATTTTGCCAACTCCATTTCACCCTCTCATCTGCACATAATGTGCAAGAAAGTAACTGGTGCATATGTACATTAAAAAAAAAAAAATCCAAACCTTCTTCCCTGTCAGCCCCCAAATAAAAGGACTTTTTTAAAAATACAACTTCACTTTGCATGCTAGTGCATAACTTATTAATATATTTCTGTTTCTGCATTAAAAAAAATTTTCTGCTTGTGATTCTTTTCTGTGTTATGACATATTAATGCCATTTGTTTCACTGAAGTCTATATTTTGGACAAACATTAAATGCTTTTAAAAAAAAAAAACATGCAAAAGAGAGAGCATGGCCGTCCTGTTTTTTCTGTTATGAAATTCAGATTTAGCCTTTATTGCAAAATACAGATAAGTCAAATCTTTGGAATTCCAGCTTTATTGGAAAAAATAAGTTATAATCAGGTTCACTAATGCAATATGTTAAAGTTTTGCAAATAGTGAGAAAAATACTAAGAGCAAACAGGAAGTCAGCATTCCTTTTGCTAGGAACACCTTTCATTTTCCACAAAGGTACACTGCTGGCTACAGAGCTTCGTCTTGGAAGCTGTTTTCTTACCCCTCTTGTTGCTCAATTCAACAGCACTTGCTTTGAAGCTCGGCCTCATTGAAATGAGGGGGGATGGGTACTGAAGGTGAAAACAGGCTTATAGAACATTTTTTAACTGGGACTTCGATTTAACCCTCTATTTGAACTTGCTTTACTTCTTCCTTCTGAATTTAGACCAAAACTGGTTTTGAACTTGGGCTGTGCAGTGACAAGTCGAAAAGGCAAGCAAGGTAAACCTTTATTAACTCAACTGATTTTTATGTGTTTAGGTGCTAGACTGGGGGATGACTTGACCAAGTAAGCATTTCCAGCTGTTTTTCTTTGGCTTATTTATTTATGTATTTATTCTAATATATTCTTTAAACTTTACTAATATGTTCTCACTATGGGTGTAGAGTACTGTCAGAACACAACTTGCTTGACAGTTGAGTACAAATAACATTTTACTGAAATGCAGCAACAAATTGGTTTGGCTTGAAAATGTTTGGAACTGTAAGTTTGAAGCACTGTGATGGTTCAGAGGGAGAGTAGAGAAATGCTGAAATGTCAGACTGTGGTAGGAAGGACTGTATCATTGAAGTGCCTTCTTCCCCACCCCATACCCTGCTGCTTCCATTACACCTTCTGCTTTGATAACCCGTCACAGCTATAAAGATTAGATACCAGCAATGTTCCATGGTATTGTCTTATCTACATTAACTTGCTTATTTGTCTGGCCTATGTGAACTTGAAGTCTTAAAGTGAGTGTCTTTCCTCTGCTACCATTGCTGTGGAGATTCACATTGATACAAATGAGAATAGGCCCAGATTATTCTTACAGATAACATTGCATAAGGGACCTGTTCTGCACAGATCTGTTCTGTAAGGGAGTTATAGGAAATTGATCTTCTGAAATTAGTGCGTGTAACCTGCATTGTTAACCTAGTGCGTAGCATGCTAGCTGTGGTACGCTCAAAATACTGGAGGGAAGGGATGCCATCCAGAGATACCTTGACAGTCTTGAGAGGTGGGCCCGTGAAAATCTCATCAAGTTCAACAGGGCCAAGTGCAAGGTCCTGCCCTTGAGTCGGGGCAATCCCAAGCACAAATACAGGCTGGGCAGAGAATGGATTGAGAGCAGCCCTGAGGGAGTGCAGGCTACTGGTGGACGAGAAGCTCAACATGAGCCAGCAGTTTGCGCTTGCTGCCCAGAAAGCCAACCATACCCTGGACTGCATCAAAAGAAGTGTGGCCAGCAGGTTGAGGGAGATGATTCTTCCCTTGTACTCTGCTCTTGTGAGACCCCACCTGGAGTACTGTGTCCAGCTATGGAGCCCCCAGCATAGGAAGCACATGGACCTGTTGGAGCAAGTCCAGAGGAGGGCCAAGAAGATGATCAGAGGGGCCGGAGCACCTCTTCTATGAGGACAGGCTGAGAGAGTTGGGGCTGTTCAGCCTTGAGAAGAAGAGGTTCCAGGGATACCTTATAGTGGCCTTCCGGTACCTAAAGGGGGCGTGCAGAAAGACACGGAGAAACTCTTCAGCAGGGCCTGTTGTGATAGGATGAGGGGTAATGGTTTCAAACTAGAAGGAGGTAGATGTAGATTACACATAAGGAAGAGGGTGGGTGGTGGGGGTGGTGGAATACTGGAACAGGTTGCCTAGAAAGGTAGTAGATCTCCATCGCTGGGAACATTCAGGGCCAGGTTGGACAGGACTCTGAGCAACTTGGTGTGGTTGGAGACGTCCCTGGTCCTGGATAACCTTTAAAGGTCCCTTCCAACCCAAACCATTCTGTGATTCTATGAACCTTGCCCAAAGTGAAATGATAACTCAAGATTTCGTGTATGGCTGTCAGTCTCTGCAGCAGTGTTCTCCAAGTCCTCTCACGGTCCATTGGAAACAACAAACTGAGCAAGCGAAGAACGACATAGTGCTTCCTTCCTGTATTTAGGCTGGTTTATGTAAACTACTTTTGTGAGAGTCTGGACAGCTGTTTAGATCTGTGTGTACTTGCAGAAGGGCCGGAGTTTGTGACCATGCAATGCGATTTAAGAGCCTTCCTAGCAGGTTATCAGTAGGTAGTTTAAGTATAGTCTGTCCTGTACTCTGAAGATTTTAACAGCCTAATCACTATCTGATGGGGTATCTAAAGGAAAACACTTGAGCAACAAGTGAAAAAGGAATTCTGGAATATTAATAATAATGCATTTTACTCTCATTGAGGATAAAAATCACTACCACCTACTAAGGTTTTCGTCAGCCTTGCTGAAATTGTGAGATGAAAAATAGTTACTGAAGGTGAATTTTAAGGTGATGCTAGTAGAAAGAAAACTTTTTGAAGAATGAGGTGTCTAGTGTATCACAGTGTGAATTCTGCTGTTTTAAAAAAAGATAGCTGTGTGTATTTAATGACAGATTTTGAAATACTCTAGATTATTTGTGAGAACTTTGATATTTTATTTAAATGTGTAGGTTTTTTCCTTAAAGTTCTGTTTTGCAGGCCCTTCAGTCACAATACTGAAAAGGAAAATGCTCAGCACCCAGTTTCTTCAAATAGTGGGCTGAGGGATAAACCAGCTCTAGCTCCATCAGCAGACATGGTGTGTTAATATGAAATTTCCTTATATATTATGGGTTTTTTGTATATGCATGGTTAATACCACACTTCTTAAAACACAGGAACTTGCAGCCTTAATAGTTATGTAGTATTATTCTATTAATAGAGTTGATGTGCAGCTACAGTGTTAATAAAATAACTTGACAAAATTAATACAGCTCAAACCCAACCAGGTCATAGCTGAGGAGGGCTATTACATTCGCATGGCTATGAAACTGTATTTTGAATTTAGCTTTTTTTAAAAAAAACACAGGAGGCTTCACAGTATTTGGATTTGGGGCTTTTTTATTTCTTTCTAAATTTGAGGCATCTGCAAGGTTCATGCAACACATTCTTAAAGTAGTTGTTCAGGACAACAAGGTTGTTGGACAAATGGATCTTTCTTGAGACAATCTACTAAGTTTTCTAGCCTGATCTTTCTGAATGAAGTTTGTGAAGTTTTAGGCCAAGTGAATTAATGTTGCAGATATTCTAAAATGACAGAACAAAACTGAAATAAATTATACATCCTGTGCTGGTCTTGTTTTCTTCTATGTAGGTTGTCCTGTACAGTTACCTTGAAGGAACTGTACCTTGCAAATGCCTGTCTTGGCTTCTTAGGTAGTTTTGTTGTGGTGCCCATTAAAGTTTGAAAATTGTTTTATTTTCTGAACATTTTTTGAAAAGTCTATTTGAAATAAAGTGATGTCATGTTATCTTAAAGTTCAGTATATTACTATTGACAAAATATTAAAGGAAATAGCCTGAGGTTACCTTTGAAGTATCTTGAGTTTGATGTCATAAGAAATATTTTGATGGTAGAATATTTGGGGTTTTTTGAAGGAAGTTGTTGAGAATGAGCTCCTGTGAAAAATCACACTTATTGAGATCCTAGTCTACTTTTATTTCTTAAGTTTTTTTCAGACTGACTTATTTTATGTCTGGTAATTACCAGATCTTTGCCAGTATCATTTCTTACATCACTGAATGTGTATATCCATATCTCTTTGAGTTTTGTAGGAATTTTTATTACTGCATCATTGATCATAACGAGAACCACAAAGTAGAGAGGTAGCAATGTAATTCCATGGCATTCCTACCTACTAATGTCTCCTTACATTTGCTCAAAATAGAATGGGAATAGTTGTCATAGTGAAGTATTCATAACACAGTTAACATCCGAGTCATAGTAGGAGGAGAGTTTCCTTCCCTTTTTCTGCTCCTAGGAAGGAGACGTAATTGCTCTGAGATGTTCAAATACATTAGTTGGAAAGTTGTTCTAGAAATGAAGGTGGCAACAAAAATCTTTAATAAACTCCATAATGTTGTGTGTGACTAAACGGTCTCTCCCAGATTGTGGGCAGCACTTCCTTTCACTTATACAGGTGTCTGGTCAGAGGCAGAACTATTTCAGGTTTTTGAATTTTAAGCTTTAATTTCTCTCTAGTTTGTGTTTGTTCTCCTTAACCCTAGTGAGGAACCCTTCAGAAGTTGGAGATGCTTGCATGTTAGTTAAGTTGCCTTTTGGCAAGGTGAACTGGTTGCCTAATAGTGACAGGCTTACACAGCACTATGCCTGACTTTTTGGGGCATCCCCAGCTGATAATGATCTCATTTTGCTTTTAGCAAAATACCAGCACTCTAACCAGCACTCTTAACACTAGCTTTAGTAGTGCCAGTAACAAAATAAGACACTTTTGTATGTACGTTTGGTTCTGTGTCAATTTGTATGCAACTATTCTATTCTCTTCTATTGCATCTGTGTAATACCAGGCACTTAGTACATATGTTTCATTTTTGCTGGCTTTTCCCAAATGATATTCCTAATATTTTACTTTTTTTCCTAGGCTACAATATTCCCATTCTTCAATCTTGCATGTTTTCTTTCCTCTATATTAGTAACTTTATTTTCCTTTTCCTTCATGTACTATCTTTTCATTTGGTTTTTGTGTGTACATATCTGTGCAAATAAATTGCTTATATTTAAGAAACAGAAAGATTTAGAATCTGTGTTTCAGAAACACTACAGTGTAAATGTTCTCAGTGTAATTGAGGTGAGCTAAGTATTTTGGGCCTGTTTGCAGCTGTAGGGCTGCTCAGAGCCTTACACACATCATCGGTCACCCACATCAAGTGCCTCTTTGGCAAAATGGCAAATGAGTATAGCCCATCTTGTCTTCCAGTCGTTCAAGCAGTTTTATATTCATTGGAAAATCTTTCTCCAGGATAGCAAAACATTGGAAGATATTGATGAAGCTTTGTGCATAGCTGTTTATAATCTCAGACACTTACATGATGCAGACGAGGTGAGTGAAAATAAGTTAAATAAATAATGAAATATTAAATCCTGTCCTTGATTTGAAGCTTTTTGTTACAAGTAGTCACACATTAACATGCTATTTAAACATGCATTCACTGCCTTCATTTTGACATCACTTTTGTCTGTCAGCTGTTTGTGCTGTTTTTGGAGTTTACAGATGACAGGAGTAGTCTGTAAAGGAGTACATAAACCTGTGCATAATTTAAAGTTACAAGGTCAATCCATATATTTAACAGAACTATTTGTAGGCCAGTCTTTAAGTCTTAACTTTTTGATTACTTGGATCAGGGTAAAATTCAGCATTTGTTTTTGCTGTAGTGGCTATGCAGACTTCCTAGTTTTCACCTGCCTCTTTCTGAATTTAAAGGTGGAAAAGAAATTGTATGGGCAACAGAAGTAATAATTTTAACAGATGCAGTATGCAAAACATGTAAATCAAGTAATTCGTTTTTATGCACAGTATAAAATGAAGAATCCTAGAATACTGAGTAACGCTGTTAGTAGGTTTTACTGAGTAACCTATGAACTTCATAAATGATAATTATTTTATTTAAACTTTAACTTTACTTTTTTACAAAAAAGTAGTAATATGAGAATAATTAAGTAATAATAACAAAATAATAAATACATGTTTATTCAATACTGAATGAAATAGATGCTGAAATATTTGGAATTGGAAGTGAAGGAAGAAGGAGACAAAGTTGCAGAAACTGCAGATAGAATGTTTGATGAACTTATTACTTCTCTCCTGTCAAGGTAGTAATCTGGTTTGTAGGATGATGGGGGTGAGTTGCTTTTGTCAAGAAGTTGTTTCTAGTTCAGATAAAAGAATTCTAAATGAAATTTCAGTCTTCCTTTTAGCAGTATTTCATAATATCTGATTTTTGTGCAATATTTTTGCACTTTCATAGTGACATCGTGGAGCTGGTTTGCATGGTTGGAAAGCACTAGTGTATCCAGCCTCTGCTCTTCAAACGCAGAATAAACTTAGAATACGCTTAATGATGTAGTTTTTTGAAATAGCTCAATTATGAGGGTTTTTTTATATTGCCATTAGTGGATGATCAGTTTAACAGCAATAATAACTTTTAAAAAATTTTTCAAGATGATAGAAGCCCAAGGACACTTTATTTCTTCATTTTAAAAAATACTTTTATCTTCAGATTTAGCAGGGGTTGGGGTTAGGGGGATTGTCAAAGCTTAGGATTCCAGAAGAGCCTGTGAGAGGGGGACCTGATATCTTAATAGACTGAATTGTAGAATCCAACTATTTAGTTTTCAGTTGGATGTGTATGGAAATACCAGGAGGCTTGAATGGAAGAGTGCTTTAAACATTTAATTAAAAAATGTTCCTCTAAACAAAGTGGCATTTCAGTGTGAACTCTTAACTTCCGTGGTTCCTCTGATTAGTAAGTGGGTTTTTTATGCTTTCCATTTGTCACTATTTGAGGAAAATTATACTTCTGTGTGAGGTGTATTCACTTTGTATTGTGGTATAACTAGCAATTGTGTGTTACAGTTGAAGTTTGAATATACGGCTAAGTGCTTACTAAATTCAGAAAAGTACTATTTTTGATACAGGAAAAAGAAGTTGTGTGCGGAATTAGTGAAGACCATCGACAACTACAGTGCTAATATTGCAAAAGCTAAGGAAGCCATTGAAGAGAAGAAAAAGTGCTTGACTGGTATCATTAGGATTGCAGAGGAATTAAAAATTGCACCTTCTTTAAGAACGTGTTGTGATCTTACTCAGGTAGTTACATTCTTGTACTGTGAAGGAATTTATTTTTAATGAGTACATTCAAATTTGGATTGAAGGCTTCCGTGATCTGTGTTTCAGTTTGCTGACTTAAGTATTGAGATTTTTGCAGTAATGTATTCTTAGCCCACCCCTACACACACACACCCGCTCCCCCTGCCCCCCCCCCCCCCCCCCCCCCAGTTTATATTTGATCTTGGTCACAAATTAGGGTCTGGTAACTGACGACAGTTCCTGCCTCGAAGGGCTTGCTATCTGAAGCAGGAAATGGAAGGAGAGGACACAAAAACTGTGTCATGGTACTGATGAGTGAAAGAGCAGTGTTTTCAGCACTTCAGAAGTCTCTCAAGCCTTTCCTATTCTAGAGCTCTCCAGCCCTCTCACTGAACTACTCCAGAACTAATAGCCACACTCTCTGGATCCTCTTGGTCCAGGCCTTTACTTCCATTCTTCCTCCCCATCATATTTGCTGTTCATAGAAACCCACGCTACCTGCTATTCTGTACCAGACCAAAGGTCTATCCTGTGAAGTCTCCTGTCTCTGACAGCAGAGAGGAAAAGATGCTTGGAGGAAGAATTGAAGAACCTGGGCATTTAGTGAGTACTAGAGGTTGAATGTTAAGGATTTTATACGCCCTAGGGTACATCTGGATCATTTCACTGAGTAAACTACCTCATTGTGTCATAAGCTTGTGTAACACTTCTTTGAATGTCTTCATAGTGCTTGTGGCATTGTGTGTATATATATGTATAATGTACATATATGTACATTATATGTATGCATTCATATGCAGTCATAGTGAGTTCCACATTTTAATATTTAAAATGAGGTGTTTATAAAATAGCTCCCTCTATTCTTTCTAAATGTGTTACTCAGGTACTTCATTTGGAGCCTTTGTAGTCCTTGTGTTGAGAAAAATTACTGATCTTGTTGTTCTTTGAAGTAGTGTGACTATTTTAGACTGTCACATTCCCTGCATCCCATTGTTGCTTTTTTCATATGAAGAAACTTAGTCTATCTCATGTGATCCCTCTTTTTTTCTGATATTTTTTCCATCTTGCCCAGTGTCACTTTGAGGAGCTGGCACCCAGCACCCACTGCTGTCCTCCCATAGGCCTGCCTTCTCACTTAAAGTCACCTCAGTAGCTGTTAATACAAAAGGAAAATCAGACTCCTGCTTCTGTTCACATGCTAGCATTACAAAATCCCCAACCATTACATCTCAGCAATGTAAGAAGACATAATTGAGAGGTGGCTCTTGGCTGTTACTGAGTAAACTCTTGAGGGTTTTTTTTCATACTCTGACTTTGTCATATTGTAGATAATAGACTTCTTGTATAATCTACTTTTTGTAAAATAGAAGCTAAGACTGTACTTCTTAATTTCAGGTTATTTGTAATTTAAAGTTGTCAGTTGAGGCTGAGCTCTCAAGAGTGAACAATTTGAAGGAAAAAGTATCTCCGAGGTAAATGACTGGAGTGGGAGGTATATTGGGAGGTAAATGGATGGACTGGTTATCTTAATTACAAAAACTGTTCATACAAAGTTAAACAGCAGAAATAGAGCTGCTTCACTTGCATTTTACTGAAAAACTGCTAGTTCAGATGTATATAAACTCATCAGTAACAATGCACAGTAGCCTTCATCTGAGGCATCAGGAAGAACACATACAGTTTGCCGCTATGTAAACAAATACATACGCATTTTAAAACTCCTTTACAGACTTCTGCCGCTCTTAAACTTCCTCTTCTTCCCATACAAGTAGAAATAAATTGGGGAAATAATGGCTTTTTTTTTTTTTTTTTTTTTTTTAATGAATCTGTGTCTGACCTTCAGGAAAGACTTAAATGCTTTTTAGGGCACTGATGTCTTAAGAAGAAATTTGTGGAAAATCACAGTTTACCATGTTGCCCGCACTGGAAGTAAGAAACATCATTTCTCTGTCAGAAGTGAGCAAGAGAATGTGCCGTGGCTGTGGTACAGCTGACCCTATGCAGCTTGGTCGTAAGGCTGGTTAGAGTACTGCAGTCATAGCGTATAAAGGCTGCATTCAGGAACAATGAAGGAGGGACAGAACAAAAATGGTATTAGGTTCGAACATCTTGGGTATCCCGTTATATTTCAGGACATGGAATCACTCTGGGGGATAGAGTGGCTGTGTGTCATCAGAGACTGACTGGCACAGAAGAATGAAGCTCAAAGTTGATTACTTGCATGCAGGGTGTGAAAATTTATCATAGAATCATTTAGGTTGGAAAAGACCCTTAAGATCATCAAGTCTAACCATTAACCTTACACTACAAAGTCCTGCATATGCTGTATCTGCATGTCTTTTAAATTGTAGAATATTAGAATAGGAAGGGACCTTCAAAGGCCATCTAGTCCAACCCACTGCAAGGACCAGGGACATCTCCAACCAGATCAGGTTGCTCAGAGCCCCATCCAGCCTGGCCTTGAACGTTTCCAGGGATGGGGCATCCACCACCTCTCTGGGCCACCTGTTCCAGTGTTCTACCACCCTCATTGTAAAAAATTTCTTCCTTATGTCTACTCTGAATCTACCTCCTTCTGTTTTAAAACCATTACCCCTTGTTGTGTTGCTGCAGGCCCTTAAAAAGGCTGTCCTCGTCTTTCTTCTAAGCCCCCCTTAAGTATTGAAAGGCTGCTATCAGGTCTCCCTGGAGCCTTCTCTTCTCCAGGCTGAACAGCCCCAACTCAGACAGATGCTTCCAGGGATGGTGACTCCATCTGGAGCATGCATTGATGACAACCACTTTTCCTGGGCAGCATGTTCTAATGCTCGACAAAAATCACAACTCTTCTGTCATATGTTAGTTGAGTCATTAGAATATGGGTAAAGGAATCTTTAAAATTGCCTTTTATTAGACTTCGTTACTTGGTAGGTATGGCCTGTTTTGAAGGTAGTGTCAGTGGTGAACGAGAATTTCAAAGAAGCCTATTTAAGTGCACAATGGCAAACTCTCCCAACCTAGAAGAAAGCTAAAACTTGACAAAATCAAATTTGTTTGCATTGGAAGACCTTTTAAGAACTTGAACAAAACAGGAGGAAAGGGAGTTCTGATGGAGGATGAGTATAAAGGACTTGCATGCCAGTGCCACTCCAAAATAATGCCAAAGGTGAAAGAAATCACAGCTAGGAGGTGCATAGAAGTTGAGGCACGTTCTGTAGACATGAAATACTGTAGAATGAAAGGTAGATACATTCCTGAAGGGACAGAAGGGAGAAGAAAAGATGGACGGTTACATCCTGCTTACACTTAAGTTTTCACAAATTGTTCATTATAACTGGACAGCAAAGCTAAGGATTTCATTGAATGAAGTTTTTTACAGTTTGTTAGCCTATCTGTAAAAGTACTAAAAAGATTTTGCTAGCTTTCATCAGTTTACTAGTGTAACAAACAAAACAGAACATACAGTTTGGACTTCAGTTATGGTCTTGTTCTTCAAGACTGCTAGAGAATTCTTTTCCTCTCTGCAGAATAGTTTGTTGAACTAAACTGGGTATAGATGTGAAGACTCAGTTGTGTGCATGTTGCAGTACTCTCTACATTAGAGAGAGAAAGTAAAAAGTGAGAGTTTTTAAAGTGTGAATGTGAAGATAAATGAGCAACTAAATCTGTTGTTAATAGGAGTGGAAGAATGAAACTAGTAGGTAATTAATCTCTTATTTTGCCCCTCAGTGAATATTGTGCTGAAAAATATTGTACATCTCAAACTGTGAGAGTGATTTAAGTATTCATGTCATCTTCTGTAATGTTTCTTCTGTTCTCTCGAGATTCGTCCTAAACACTGATGAGATTACACCTGTGTTAAAAAATTTGGGCAAGATTGAGTGGGGAACAACAGGGCAGTAAGTATTTTTTTAATAAAGAGGATAGGTACAGTAACTTACACATTCTTCTAATGTTAATTATTGGAGATTAAATATATATATGCTTATGGGTTTCTAAGAGTATAATGAAACAAAGCAAAACTTCACATGCTGGTATTTCAATCAGCACTCCAGTTAATCCAGTTAGTGTTTCAGTTCTACTTGTGTTTCACTTAACTATTTTTCACTGTATCACTTAAGTTTCCAAGATTTTTTTTTTACACTGTGTGCTTTTCGGCTTTGGCTGGCGTTTAATGATACAATCATAGGATCAGAATCATGTAGGTTGGAAAAGACCTTTAAGATCACAGAGTCCAGCCGTAAACCTAACACTGCCAACAAAGTTCACCACTAAACCATGTCCCTAAGCACCACATATGCATGTTAATAGTACACGTAATAAATATGTTTATCATTTCAGCATATGAAAATTACTTCATATAGGTGTAAATCTCTAAAATCAACAGTGAATACTGAAATTTATAGTATTTCCACTTCACAGTCTTAAATACTGATTGTGTTAAATGCCAAAAGAAATTAGTCTAAGATGAACTTGAACTAGGAAAAAAAGGCTTTTCTTTTAAAAAATTACGGTTGCTTTTATTTTATTAGTCCACTTTATCTATTTTTTCCTGTAGTTTTTGAGAAAAACTTTGAGAGAATGGAATGTAATTGCTTTTACGGCAGTTGTAGTTAGCACTGGTTGTGTTAAAAAAGGCTTATTGCATATTGTAATATTTGAAAATCATGCAGATTACAGTGAAGAGTAACTGTTAATACAGAAGTATGACATGCTTTTTGTTTTTAACATCAACATCTATCACATTATTCACATTTTTTTCAAATAGTTTGTCTTTGTACCTGTGGTCTCTGTTTGATCACTTAAGCAGAGCTAACTCTTGTACTGAGCTGTGCCCAAGAATACGTGCCATTTCTGTGCCAATCCTTTTTAGGTTTCAGAAATCATGTTATTGTTTTTGTTGTCTTGGTATTCAAAAACATAATACAATTTATTCCAACCAGCTCTTATGACGTATTTTCTTAACGTAGTGATAGGTTCTTAATAAAACCTCTACTTTGACTTGTGTGCTTTTCTGAAAATGGATGGAATTATGTTAATACATCTCCAAATAAATGTTTTCCCAAACATAGTGAAGACAATGAACAACACACTGTTATGCTTGATGACAAAAAAGAAATGCCTGGCTGCGTTACTCAGACATCTGTAGAGAATTTGTTTCCAGCACTTATCAGAGAAAGTAAAATAAAGGCTCTTGCAAATAAAGTCAGTGTTCGCAAAGAAATGAAAAATACTAAAGTACCAGCAACACTTCCTATGATACATCACCAGAGTATTCCTGCTCTGCACAAGTCTCCATCCAGCCCTGATGTTATAATAGAAGAAATATTTGAAGATGACGTGGAAAGTAAGTTTCTTAACACCTGATGCTTCCAATATTCAATTGTGGAGCTTGAAGTTACTTAAGCGTTTTATGTTCTGTTGTGTGTTTGTAGTTATACTCAGTTCATATTAATTTTTTAATGGTATCTGTATTTCCCTTTATATTCTTTTGAGGTAGCATCATTCCTTTTTTGTCCTACTTCAGCTTAGCTTAGCAAAAACTTTTTCACAAGTTCTCTCAAAGAGGAGTCGTAAGTTTCTGTGTTTGCCTGGATGATTCTCTTTGACTTTTAGTTGTTACAGTCCCCCTCGGTTTTCCAGCATTGGCACCAGGGGGATGCTTTTCTGGCAGTTCCCTTGGCTTCCCGAATCTTCTCCCAGGATATTGTCCTATGTTAACTCACAATAACAGTTAGGTTCTTCAGCTGGTTGGGTTTCCCCTGAACTGTATTTGTAAGAGCTGACAGGTCCAGGAAGTGATCCTTCCCCTCTGTGAGGCTCTTGTGAGACTCAGTTTGGAGTACTGTGTCCAGTTTTGGACCTGCAGTACCGAAAGTCACTGTCATACTGGAGTGAGTCCAGTAGAGCCTGCCAAGCTGATGTCCACAAGGCCATCAGGGATAAGGCTGAAGACATCAGGAGCAAGTTGGAACATGGAAATTCCAGTTAGATAATAGGGAATAGACAGGTGCGTTCCACAGTATAATTAAGATGCTTAGCTTCAGAGTGTTATATGTCCACAACATACCTAGCAAATCCTAACCATTCTATGATTCTGTGATTAATGCTTGGGGAGGATGAGAGCGGAGGTGGGAGTGGTATGTGAGAGTAGTTGTGGTAGCACACAGCGGTGATCAAGGTGAAGTAAATTTCAGAGCTTGGACCTGACTGTCTAAAATAGCATATTCCAGGATCCCAGTTGCCTTCACAAAACTCAGAACAAAATTCCTTCAGACTGCAGTGTTGCATGAGTTTTGCATGTCTTGAATCTAAAATCTAAATAATAGTTTTGTAATCTTGGAATTAGCGTGTGGGCTGGCCACATGCACATAGTCACTGTGTGTGCATCTGTTTCAGTCGCATCAAATAGGAGAATTTTTGCCTTTGCAGTACCCTTACAATACTGGTAACTTATCTTTACTGTGTTTGCTGCTTTACTACATATGTGGAAATACTTAACTAACCTAATTCATTAAACTTCTCTTCTAAAACAATGAACAGAGTTTCCCACAGAGTATCATGCTGATGAAAAGAGGAACAAACTTCTCAAGAAGGAAACACCTTTTCAACCCAAAACTGGTTAGTAGTTTTCCTATCTAGTAAATGGTTTCGTTTACTAGAAGGGGCCCATCCTCTAAACAGTAAGAGCAGACACTAGAATTTGTTGGAGAATTGAATACATATGGTAGCATTCTAGTTGGGATCAGGAATGTATGAGGAAGGAGATCTCCATCACTAGGTAGCCTGTATTTGCTCACATCTAAGAGCAGACTTGGGGCACAGGAATTTATTTCCTTCCAGTTAAAACTAGTCTGGAAGTTTCTTACAGTGCGGGTGTCATGCTTAGCACCAGCAGTTTTGCTCTGCAAAAATGCTCCCCGGTCTGCTTTCTTTGCTACTGTAAAGGCTATACCGTCTTTTAAGAGAGAACAAGATATTAAGAGGTAAAATGGTCATAGAGTTACTTGATGTGGTTGTTTTTATCAGTAATATGCTAAAACATGTATTTCTGTGCAATACTGGGTCTTTTTGGATTATGGGAAGCGTCATTTGAAATTTGATAAAGAGTTTTGCGTTCTCTCCTGCTGGTAGGGGTGGTTAGCAGACTAATCATATTTGATAAATTCTTCAAGTTGTTTTCAGGCAGCTGTGGTTTGTTGAGATTTTTTTTGTTTGTTTGCATTTAGTTTAAGGAACATTCTCAAACATCTTAAAGACATTTCTTCTGGGTCCATCTGGCTCTAGTGATCCAGAACTAGCCCAGCTCCTGTTACTGTTTTTGGCTGAAGGTATGAGCCTTCACTAATCTAGTGGAGTGGCTGTTAATACATACTTTTCCTGGTGTACTTAAGCTAGTGGACTCATCACATCATTGTAGACAGTGAGCAGGGGTGATCTAGAAGAGTTAGTATACCTATAGCTGAAATCTTTCAAGTAATTCAGATTTTTAATCAGGTACCATCTTTTCCACTGGAAGTGCCCAAGAGTAGTCTTGCGTCTATTCTGGACACGGTCCCGTTTCCTAACCTTCCAAGCACAGTCCTTCATACGTGCTAAGAATGTTTCAAATGCCAGATTCTTTGTACCATCTTTTGCCCATGACCAGTTGTAGTTCAGAGATGGGAGTGCTTTAGGGTGCTGTAAATCTGTCTGATGTGCCATAGTCAGTCACGCAGGTGGTATTTGATCTAGATGGTGCTATCCATTCCTTGTGGGAAGTTTTGTGGTGTAAAATACTCTTGTAGGAATCAGTTGCTGAGCTTCTAGAAACTTCTGACCTGTCCGCAACCTTTGGTGAGTAGCTTCAGAAAGAGAAGCCTGGTTTTGGATCCCAGATCAAGGGAATCACCTGCAGTACAAACAATTTCAATGCTTTGTTGGAAGTACTATCTTACACAGGGTCCTCTCTTGGCTGACCTCAGGCTGTTCCTTGATCTTCATGCATTATCACTGAATAACTACACAAAAGTGCTTAGCATACCTGTTCTTAGAGATAGGAGTCTTAATCTCTCTAATTTGCTTTCTAGAAGCTTCCTGTTTCTCTGTTAAATAGAGGGAGTACAAACTCTGAATTCCCTGCTTGAATTCAGACGAGCACTTTGTAAGCAGTGAGAAAGCCTTTCGTTTTGCAGGGTAGCTTAAGGGAGGTAATTCAAAAGAGCGCATTTAATCAGAAGGCAAACATGGTAACTAGTTTGAAACAAGTGTGAACAGACTTGTCAGTTTAAAAGCTATTTGAGGTACTGTTACGATTAATGCAACATAAACCTAATCACTTGTCTAGTACAAGTTGAAGTCGCTTGGAGAGTGTTTGATGATCTGTTTTATGTCTTACTCAGGTTCGACAGAACTAGTGTTTGTAAGCCATGTTATAAATCCATGCCACTTCTATATTCGGGGCTACTCAAAAAAGAAAGAAGCAGTGATTTTGGAGGAGAAACTGAAAAACTTTTGTTGTCAAGAGAGTTCATATCTCTTGCCTTCAGATGTTTTGGAACTAGGTAAATGATTAATATTTAAAGGTCTACGTTAGCTTAAGATGTTATCTTGCAGTATAATATTCTTTTTTTTTTTTTTTTTTTTTCTTCGTTGTGTCATGTCCGTCCTCCCCCCGCCCCCTTACATAGTAGAGCAATCCTTATATGTTGTGGAATCTACAATTACTGCTTTTTGCCAACCATGGTACACATTGTTCTGTAGACTTCTATTGAGTCATGTAAATGAAAACAGTAGAAGTGAAAAAGACTCTGCAGTTCTTCTCAGCCTCAACAAATTGAGTGTTTAGAGTAACCAGCAGTTGAAATACCTGTCTGTAAACTTAATGTTTCCCAGCATTAAGTGGTGATTGTTAACTGATGTTTTTCAGCATACTGATTTTAATGACTAGCCTAGTTCTTTCATTACTTCAGGAAATCAGCTTTCTCTCATGCAAGCAACATTCCCTTTGAGTGGACAGATTATTTTTTTTTTAAAGTTCACTAACTGAATAGAAACTATTCAGGAAGCAAAAACAAAAGACAGTAATGCACCGCTAAATCATTAAAATCACTTTCTGGCGCACACATTGACAATGTTACTCACTTCTAGAAGGTGTTTAGAAAACTGATAAAAAGTATATAATAGCCCTCAACTTAAGTGTTTTTTTGCTGCTTTGCTAAGAGGTATAGAAAGTTTGCCAGAAATTACTTCTTAATATAAACCAAATCCCTCCTAGCCTTACAAACATTGTGTAAATGAATGTGGGGAGAAAACTTCTGGTGGCTATTGAGACAAAGTTTTTAATGTGTTTGTGTCTTTATTTTAGTGGTAGCACTCTTAGTGCCTGTGTGGAAGATAAGCAACAATGGAACATTATGCAGACTGTAATAGTACTTCCCATGTGAAATATCTACAAATACTGAATGTAGTCTTTTTTTATTTGCTTCTGTGTAGGTGCTGGAACTTTTGTTAAGAATAAGGAAACTGGAATGTGGTGCCGTGGAACTATCACTGAACTAATTCCCCTAAAAAGTAAAAATGAGAGGAAGCCTTGTGGTCCAATAAGATACAAAGTTTGTGATATTGCACTCCTGGAAGTATTCCTGATAGATTTTGGAAGCTCTGTAGTTCTAATTTTCTCAGGGTATGTATACAGAAGGACATTTTTGTCTGCAGTTGTTGTCTTTGACTGTTGTTACTCAAGAGGATCTCTACTAAGAAGCAAGTCCTCCATCGGCTTCACACAAGCAGATAACCAGATATCCAAATGACACTACTGTTCTGCACGTATGTATTTTTCACAGGAAAAAGCGGCAGTGTATGTAAGTACACAAGTGTACAAGCCTTCACACGTTAAAATGTTTAACTTAGACTTGCATTGTAAAAGAGAACACATGAGTCCTCAATGTTAAAAAAAAAAAAAAAAACACGCATTTCATTGAGACTTTTTAGTTTTGTTTCAATTACATGACGTTATGCCAATTATTGCATTTATTTTAAGCCTGGGGCTTGGTTTGGGGAGGGTTTTTCGATGTTTGAGATTTATTCCTTTTCTTTTAAGCTAGTGCTGCTTTTATTCCCTTTGACAATAGATTTGTTCCTGCTAAAAGACCTGATCTTGCTGCTCTGCAAACTATTGAAACAGATGACATCTGTTTGTTTGTAAGGAAACCTGATAAGCATATTGAGGCAGAACTTGCAGCTGTTCCTCCTTTAGCAGTACGGTGTTCATTGGAAGATGTAGTTCCCACAAATGCTGTAAGTAAAAGCTGTTGGTAGTCTTTCAGGTGATTTTTTTCTTCTTCATAAGATTTGTATTAAAGAACTTCAAGTAATTTACAATTATCTTATTCAGGTGTAAACAGAAGGAAAGTCAAGAGGAGTACAGAGTATATTTTTTTTAAGAGTTAAATCATCTCTTCGAGAAAGATTGGTTGCATTGCTTTCATTGGAAAGGAAAAGAGCTTGTAGCAGTCTAAAAAGCATCTGTGTTTAAAAATACATATTTCAGGTTTAAATCTCCCTACTCTTACTATAGAAATGTTCTTTTGTCAAATTTTAAAACAGGTTACAGAACTTTTTACAGATATTCTTACTTCATGGCTGTCTGAAAACTTTATGCAAGTAGTAATTTTCAGACGTCATCCAAACAGAAAAGAAATGGCTTCAGAATTTGAAAGAGAATCTTTTCAGGGATTGTCCTTTCTTACTTAAAAAATTTTGCCACATATTGAAAAGTTCTCTTTTGTTCTCTTTTGGTGTAACAGCAAATAAAGTACTGCCAGCCTTTATTCTGTTAGCAAAACGATGTATAATGCAGGATTATTTTCTTCAATATTCACTTATTATTAGGCTTTCTTTATTTTTGCAGCAGTCATGTGGGAGAGAACTATGTCCAGCATAGCTGTAGCAGTATAACTGCTGGTTGGTTTGGGTTTTCTTACCAATCTGATGTTGTCTGAAATAGCTTTAAATAGGAAAGATCTGGAACAATTTTCACAGGTGTGGGTAAAATGCCTGCCTTGTATATGCTTTCATTTTTTTCACATCTGAAAAGCACGAATTTGCAGTATCAAATGGGAAATGAATTAACTTGATCCAAGAGAAATAAATTCAGACAGGCTTTTTCAAGGTAGATAAAATGTCAAGAAGGATGTTGTGGAGAGGAGGAATGTGTGTAAATTGACCAAACTATATTGTACGTTTGTATAAAGACACACACAAAAAAAATAAGAATAAACTTTGAAATTACTTGGGAGAGCAGAAATGTAAGTAATGAGATTAAATGGCATACGACAATTCTGGTTTGTCTGTCAGAAGAATCAAAGGGGATGAAATCTAGAATCTTTAAAAGAAACATGGTGAAGACTCTAGCCCTTTGATCTGACTCAGCTTTATACAGGTAAAAACACATATAAATCTGTCATGGAAGAATACTATTTAGTGCCATCCTCCTATGGACTAGACAGTCTAACAGTGTATTCAGTATTTAATCTGTTCAGATGCGTCTTGTGCCCCCTTCCTTGCTTATACTTTATTTGATTTATTTTTAATTACCATTTGTATTTTTGTTTTAACATTCTGTGACATCTTCAGTAACTTTTTCTTTTCTTCCTAACACAGAGTGAAGGTTGGGGAGAGGAAGCAAACACAACATTTTCAGGAATGGTTAATAATAAAGTTCTTTTAATGACTATATTTAGAGAAGAGGATGGTGTTCTCATTGTTGATTTAAAAAAACCTTCACTGAATAAAATAAGCAATAACATGCCAGTGTCTCTCAAGGATGCATTAGTTTTTTTAGATTTGGCAAGGTATGTATTTTCCTTTATGCTCTTATGCTATAAATACTAACAGTGTAATATGTACAAAGTGACATTTACCAAGCAGGTTGTTTTTTCAGTGTGTGATGTATTAATCTTCAGCAATATTTGTGATTTCCTTTTTTCACCTTCACTGATAAGCACTGTAGAATACTCATTTGCACTAGTCAGGGCTTTATTTGGATAATGATCTTTATTTTAGAAAATGACAAAATTTAAATTTCTGTGCAAGTTTGAATAACAAGGGGATGAAAGGAAAAGCCTTTAGGGTCTACCATGCACAGAAGAACATCTATTTAATTTGACTGGTAGGCACTGACAGGCCAGTCAGCACGTGTGAGCTAGCCATGTGACATGATGCGTATAGCACAACAAATAGGGCATAAGAGGGAACTCGATGTTGGCATTAGGACAGGGGAGAGCTGCTTGGGAGGGACCAGTGGAAGAGGCAGGAGATAGAGAACATGAGTGTTTTGGTGTTTGGGTACAGGGGTGCAGCGTGCAAATCTGTAGGAAATTGTAGTTCATTTTGCTGCACACTGAGAAAGTTCTTTGTTTATATTTGAGCATAACTAGCTGTGGTGAGAACAGTGAGAAATAATTTTTACTGCATCAGTTTTCCTCAGGTAAGTTACTTTTTTATTGTAAATGAGGAAAAGGAAATCTAAAAGAAAATGGTTTTGTCAATATAATGGTTTCTCACCTTTTACTTGGTTATTTTAACAATTTAAATGTATGCTATTGCATCTCAAACAAAAAAAAAAACTTTTTGGGAGCCAGCTACTGTGTATCATTCTTCATATGTTAACATTTGTGATGGGAGAAGCATTAGAGAGAACTTGCTGCACCAACTGCAAGAGGGAAAGTTCAAGCTGTTCATACAAACATTAATCAAGTTATTTTTGTAAGACCATTTTGTGGGTTTTTTATTGTAAACTTGACATTTGAATGTAAAAGGGTTCCCTCTCACTTAATTTTGACATAATTTATTCCAAATTTCATTTTATTTACCTTAGGTTTAGATCCCAGTTTCCCAGTCAGTTAGAAAATAATAGCGTCTTGCAGTATAGTCCACCTAAGATTCCACAAGAAAGAGAAGTCGTCTCTGTTGTAGTTTGTCACATTAATAGTCCAAGTGATTTCTATCTCCAGTTGGTAAGTCTAGAATTAAGATCTATTTAAATAAAAGTCTGAGCAAATATCTTAATGTTGAGCTACTTGTAGTCCACAATAAATAAGCTACAGTTTCCATTAACTTCTGTCACTTGTTACTAGTTTTAAGATTCCTAGATCTAATTCTAATAGATTAGATGAATTCCTACAATCCTAGAATAATCTTAGATTAATTACAGGAATTACGGAAATTCCAAAAGGTTATGCTTTTTTTTTTTTTTTTTTGTCAGTTTAGTTACATGGTTAATTCCTACGCGGGTATGTAGTGTTCTGCTGTTCAGAGTGGTGATTGAGCAGGGCAACATTCAACAATTGTTAGGCTTTTTAATTCACTTTACGTGTTCATAAACACTCTTTAATTTGAGGGGAGAAGACTAGGAAGTACACCACTAGAAAAAAAATGTCCCTTAAAAGATAAAAAAGTAGCATTTAAAAAAAAAAAATCTGGTGTGTATGTATATTTGTTTTTCTTATTTTAGAGTGATAGCCTGGATTCTTTAGCTCTTCCAAAGAAAATTCAGGAGACATATGAACATGAATATGGGAAGAACTTTGAAATAGTCTGCCCAGTTGAAGGCCAAGCCTGTATTGCAAAACAGGAAGATGGGAACTGGTACAGAGCACAAGTTATAGGTGAAGTATTGATCCTTTCAGTCTGATGCTAGGTTGCAAAATCAGATGTGGCTCTAGAACAGAGTAACACACTGGATATGAATAGTAACAAACAACCATTATTTTTACTCTGCATTCTTATACTAACAAGTAGGTTCATAAAGTCAGTACTACTAATTCATGTTACAGTACTAATTACAGTACTAATACATAACATTATTTTTCTGTTAATGAAGTAGTTTATACATTTAAAAAAAGAGAAGTGGTATACTTAATTTTCTATATATTATTGAGATTCTATTATAAATTACTTTAATTAATGTTTCACATACTGTTATGGTTTGAACTATAGATTTGTCTGTTATAACCAACTTCTGAGTGTAACTAGTGTGCGTTAGTAATTCTGCATAGTAATTCCAAAGGGAATGAGGAGTGTGCTTGTGCTGACCTCTGTGTTGCCTGTCTGGGCAGTGTAGCATGCCTGTGTGCTGGCATGTCTACTTGGCATCTATTTAATGTGCCGCATCTCATAAAGTGATTAGATGAAAGGGGACCGAAATGCCAACTCTGTAATTTCAGGAACCTGAAAGAGCTGGCTCTTAAAGAATATTGGTTTTGAGTTGGGTTATTAAACATTTGAAAATTTGGTATTTTATGGTTACATGGTGTAAATGTAGATGTTGCTCTGAAATTCTAGTGCTTTAACATGTATCAGATGCTCATTTTTTATTTTAGTAACCTGGGTTGTTTCTCTTGAAGGGCTGCCAAGCCACCAAGAAGTTACAGTAAAATATGTTGACTTCGGCAACATTGCTAACTTAACTCTTAAAGACATACGCAGAGTAAAAAAGGAGTTTCTGAGCTTTCCAGAAAAGGTAAAGTAGTGTTTACTTCGATACTGTAGGAATATCGCCCTTCTGACAAGGAGAAAAACTGAGTGGGAAAGGAAATGGCAAAGTATTTCTATCAAATAAAAGCCTCACAAAAGAAGAAAATAATTCTTTTTCTTTAGCTGTTCATTCAGTAGTTCTGGTTGCCAACCATAATTATGCTAAATTTTAAAGCTTCATATGTTGATAGGGGTTTTTTAACCAGTCGTAGGCACCAGAACTAGTGATTGTTGTAACCAAGGTTGGCCAGCATCTTTTACTGACAGTAGGACTTAATTGTTTTTATATTAACCATATGATTCTTGGGAAAGTTTCAGACAAAATAATTGAGCCCTTTTTTGACAGCAAGGGAGAAGAAACGTTCTGAAAATAGCAAAACGTTCTTGCAGTTGCAGTGTCTTAATGCTTCGGATCAAAGCAGCTAATGAATAAGGGTGTTGGGATTTTTCGTGTGTGTTATGACATCATTCCAACTGATGGCTTGTTATGAACCAAATACAAATCCTCAGAAAAATCCCTTCACGAGTTTGTCTTGAGCACATACTACTAGGCCTCCTCACTTTGAACATAACAGAGAAGGAGCTGAAGAGTTACAGATACAGATGGGTATATGACCACTAGAGAATTGTCTAAAAAAAACTTGAACCCATCAGTTATTCTCAAATTTCAGCATTGTTATGGTGAAACACTCTAGCGAAGTGTTTACACTTTAAGTTTGCTAAGAATTAACAGCTTCCTGTTGCTTTTAGTTTTAATGCAAGTAATAGAAAGATCAGCAGGCTTGAGTCTGCTTATGTGTTGCTATGCTTTCACAACTTTTCTGTTTAAAAAAAAAAAAATTAGGATTTAAATTTTTTTGAAACATGAACAAACACAAGATTGTAAAAATCCAGCATTCAGAGGTAAGAGTATCAGAAGTGAGGTTGGTTGTGCAGGTCTATCCTGTTGCATGTAAGCATTGGTAAGTCTTCACACATTTTGCATTGCTTCAAATGTAAGTTGGTTGTTTAAGAGATTTGAATTAGGCTGTTAAAAGCTGGATTTTTTTCAGCCCATTAGTATGGTTTGCAGGCATTTTAGTGGGCTTGGGTCATGCAGGAATCTTGGCTGCCAAGACTGGAGTGAGCAGTGCTTAATGTAGCATTGGGTTTGTCGTCCGCAGCCCTTTATTTTAATGGTTATTAAACCTATCAGTCAGTCTTATTTTCATATTCCTGACTGCCTGTTTCCTGAGAAAATCTGCACAAAACCTTATTTCTGTTGTCTTTATTTCCTTTCTCTCCCTTTTTCCTGCACTTGTGTTACCCTTCTTTCTTTTGCTGCAGTAAACAAGAAGAAGGAAACAATAACATTCACAGTTAATTTAAAATTGAGCCATAGTGTAGCTACCAAAGTTTGCAATAAAGATGCTAAACAAAAAGTCTTTTAATCAAAGTACATAATCTCATCTGATTTCTATGTATCTCTTTTTCTATGTCTCCTAATTAACATCTTTCAAAAACCTGGCAGGAATTTCCCAACGTAGGTACTGTGGTACTCTGATGTCTCTGTGTTTAGTCCTTCAGACTTCTACAGTGGTATAGTCGTGTTAATCTTAGATACTTTTGAGTCTGAGTTATTTACATCATGATAAGCAAAACAGGATGAAGGCTTTCTTTATTTCCTCTCTGGAGTAATCTTTCCTGGTCTCTGCAGCCAGTTCTATGCCTCACCATAAAGGAAGGCAAGAAGTAAGCTCTTTCTATTTCAGCAAGAATGTATCTGAATTTGAGGTTCATGCTCAGCTGCTGGTGAAGGCGGGAGGGATATCTTCTTAAATCAAATCAAATAATGGTAATGTGGAACCGGAAGCCAAGATCATGCTGTCTTGCTGTCCTGCATGAGTGCAAAGCAAAGGCTGTGATTTGGCTGTGATAAGGTCTTGCTATGTGATGGTAGATACATAATCTGAGTTGTTCTTTAGGCAATCAGGTGCAGGCTGGCTTGCATTGAGCCTCATAAAGGGGCAAATGAGTGGAACAGAGAAGCCAAGGAAAGATTTGAAGAAATGACTGAAGATAAGCTTATGCTGTGTTCAGTTGTTGGTGAGTTACCAGGAGTGTATTAATTTATATTTAAATATTATTAAGTGATTGCAAATGTAGAAACATGCACTTCCATGTTTTAAGTAGTATTTATTTGAAATGCTTATGTTCATACTTGCAACAAGTAGCCTGGAGTGAGAATGTCTAAACATTAACTAATTGGAGGAGATGTAACAGATAAAATTCTGACAGAAGCTCTGTTTATGTATTCTCTTGTGGACCACAGCAGCATTACTGGTTTATTAAGATGGTCTTGTTTCCAAAAGGACTAGCTATCCCTGACTCTTCCTGACTTTATTAGTAGCTGGGAGTGTGATCACTGCCGGTCTAAAACATTGCAAGAACAAACAAAAAAAAATTCAAATAACACGTATATATACCTTAGTAGGAATTTTTTCTCAATACCATTTATTGTTAATACGCAGCTAGTTATTTTTCAGTGTCTGTGGAATTTATATAATAATAAAATTACATGTAGCAGTTGATTTCTTTGTACAAAAGTATTTTGTAATTTTTGATGTATTGTAAGTTATGTTTATAGATAGTGCAAAGCTAAGCCTCTATGTATCGCTGATGTTCAGAATCAGTTATTTTGTAAATCAAATGTAATTTTACAAAATTCTGCCTCCTAGTACCATTTGCCATGTATCCAAAACCATAAATAGTCTTGTCACTGATTGGCACTAATGATGTTTATATTATTTATTCGCAGAAACTTTAAATAATAACATCTTATCTGTTCAACTCTTTGACTCCTCTACTGTTTGTGGAAGAAGCTTTAGTATTAACTGCCAGCTAGTTAAAGAAGAACTAGCATCCTACATACCTGGGTAATTACAGTGTGCATAACTTAAAGCATTTAAAAATACTGAATTTGTCTAACAGAATTAATGGCTTCAGTATGCCACCTCCAGTGCCTGGAATTTACCGCATTTGTGATAAATTCTTTACAAGCCACATCCATCAACAGACATAAGTTAAAGAGTGTAACTCTGCAGTTTGGCATAGTTGAATTCTCAAACTAAATCTTGACTAACATAATTTATTGATACTGATTCAAAAGCTAGAGGTGAAATGTTTGTGTCATACTTCTAATGTACTTAAGTGCCAAATCTTCCCAAGCTGGTTATTATTAAGGATCCCATTCCCTTGTAGTAAGAACAGAAATACCACTTTTGTGGGTGTAACCAGCATCTAAGGTAAGTCATCTCTTTGAAAGGTCTGTTCTTAGAAAACAAATACTCTGATAACCAACTATGACAGTGACAGACAGAAGAGTTGGGAAGCATGCTAGGAGAGATGAGGCTGATAAGGAGGTAACACTGGTGCATTTCATTTGTTGGCTTTTTAACAAAATACCCATTGGCTGTATTAATGAAAATCAGTAATTATTCTTTCATTAGTAATTTTGAATACTGATGAAAATTAAGAGTGTTAATTCGAAAGTTTTGATTCCGAACAGGAGTTCCTGAATTTGTTTTTTTGAGGAGAAAGCAAATAAGTGGATTTTAATCTCTTAGCTCAGAAATATAACTAAACCTTAGTAACACTTTTCTTGTACTCATCACAATTTTAGTAAGATTTTTGTAATATTAAGCAGCTTTATTTAAACTTGAACATCTGAATTGTTTTGTCACTGTCAGTAGTGTGTTTTGTTGTGTTGCACCAATACTTAAATGCCTGCTTGTGGCCTGCGACCAAGCGGATATATTACTTTTAATATAAATTGCTGTGTGACACTGATAACTTTACTAATGTGGATTTTTTAGTTGCTCATTCACTCCCCCTTGTTTAGTTGCACTGAGAAGAAAATTGAAGAAACGGAAGAAGGAAACTCGTGGGTCAAAATAAAGACAGGGAAATTGCTCACCAAGTACTGTTGCGGGCAAAACAGGCTTAATTTAACTTAATTAATTACTGATCAGCATAAATATTTAATTACTGATTTGAGCATTGGGACACAAGAGACAGCACCTGTCCTCCCCACAGAATAACTTGTGTAGCAGTATATAGTGGATGATTCAATACTTTGTGTGTTTTTCTCTGACAGAGCAGTTTGTTTTCTTCCCGTGAAGGAAAAGACAGGGTGGTACATCTCTGAAAACAGAAGAGACTTTCTTCCTGGAGGCCTAGAAATGGCCAGCAGTTAAACTCGTATTTACTATCTTCTTTAGTCAGTGATGTTTACAAGAAGCCAGTTCTTTTGCGTTAACAGGCTGGGTTTTTTCCAAGCTGCAATCTCTTATGTCTCTAGTTGGCACAATTCACGCAGATTTGTACCAAGCTGGGTTGTGGCTCAAAATACATACCAGCCAACTCTTGGTTGCTATTGGGCTTTATTCTGTCCGGTTCACGCAATTTAAACAGGCTTTCATCAAGGTATTATCGTGACCATATGTCGTAGTTCAGCCCCGATTGGGACCAGACTATGCAGTCTCTCTCTCACTCCCCCCACCCTCCGAGAGAATAGGAGGAGATTTGGCAAACCAAAGAAAACCAGAAGAAAAAAAAAAAAAACAAACACGTGGGTTGAGATTGAACAAAAAGTAAATTTAACAGTAATGACAGAAGAAAACAAAACAGTGATGGAACACAAATACAGTACAATAGCTCACAACAGATCTCTACACCCAGTCTTTTCCAAGTAGCAGGGAGCCTCCCTTCAGCACCCTCCTCACTTATATACTGAGCATGATGTCAGATGGGATGGAATAGCCCTTTGGCTAATTTGGGTAAATGAACTCCAGCTGTTAGCTAATTAGTTAACTATCCCAGCCATAGGGGCTACCAGCTTCAGTTCTCCACCCAGCTCAGGTAAATATTAACTCTATCCTGGCCAGAACCAGGACACCATACTTCATTCATTACTCTACATAGGAAGGTACTAGCACTGGTTGTGTTGTATTTGCATCATCAGGGATTGCTAGAAAGGTGAATGTTTCACTAATGTTAATATTATTTACTTCTGAGAAGAATATTTACATATCTCAGAAGTTGAATGTTGCAGCTTTCTCTCAGAGGCAACACTGATTTCCAGAAGCACGACACTAGTAATTGAATGTCTCTTAAGCCAGACACAAATGTTAACGTTCAGCAGCCGATCTGTGTCAGGCTTGCTTTTCTCCTGGCAGCCTATATTGCGTAGTGCTTTCATTTGTCAGCAGAATGTGCAGGGATACTTTCTGAAGGAGAACAAAAATAAGTTGCTCTAGTGAGTCTTTCAGAAGTGGCATTTAGAAATGTTTTTATCTTTTGTTGGGATTTTTTTTCTGCTTTTATAAGTTATTCTTTACTCTTACTCATGTTGAATGATTCATGTCATGTTGAACTGTGATTATTGAGCTCTTTTTAATTTTGTTTAAAATGTGTTCAGACTTTCGATTTTAGTTACTTTATGCTCCTTACAGGTACTCTGAAAGTACTGCTGTAAGGCCCAATGAAATATGGGATGTTCCTCTAGAAGAAATTCCTGAGACCTCAGAAGCTTCGAATCCTATAGACATGCAATCTGTGGATGAAGGAGATTTCAAATTACTTTCTAAAAAAGAATTACAAGTGAGAATTAGTCATGTTGTGTCCCCTAGTAAAATTTTTATACAATGGCTGTCGTCAGAAAGTGTACTCAAAAGGTACTAAATTCAAAGAACTTTCTTGAGTTAAGGCATTCTTAGTTACAAACTATATAGTTTGTAACTTATATACAAACTGTATAGCTAGAACAGACTCTGAGTAAGGTTGCATTTGGCACTTGATACTCTTTTGAGTGCTGTTGACTTACCTTGCTTTGTTGAGGAAAGTATAGGAAAACAGATTGGCACTATGTGGTGGTTTCTTAAATATTTGTGATTCCAAATTAAGTACATGATCTAACTCCTATTTCAGATGAGTTTTAATGTAGTAAGTATTGGGGCCTTATAAATGCAAAGCTGTCTAGAAACATTAAATCTTTCTGCTCTTCCTTTTATGCTCCCCATTCCTTTGCTAGAAATCTTGTTAAGTAATACCAGTATCCTAAGTCCTAGACCTTCAGTCAAGCTATTTCTTGCAACATGATTCTGATATGCTGTTATGAAAGTTTGAAGGCAATTTCTAGACATAGTGTGTCAGCCTTCCTTTGGTAGGTATTTAGGTAACGTGTATAGTGCATACTGTTTGAAGACAGTTAAATGGAAATATCATCGCTTAGTGCAAGTTGCTTATTTTCTGCCTCTTGTCTTTCGTCTTTACCTTTTTGCATGTAGCTACCTAGAGCCACATTGAATTAGTCATGATACTAAATGAGTACCACAGTCTCAAATTGTCAAGAGAAAATAGTGCATCTTTCAAATAGTGCTATACAAAAGGATCAGGATCACTCAGACTAATTCTGTTGTTTGAGAAAACACGATAGCTTGACAGAATTGTAATCAGATTGCATGTGTTTTGAAGCTCCATTTCATGTATTTCTAACGTCATGAAGAGATACTGCAATACTGTGTGTCTGTGAAACGGTTACTAAAACTTGTCTGTGTGCTTGTTAAGCAGTAATGAACTAAGTAAATCCTTTGTTCACTGGATAAAGTTTTACTAAAACAAAAAATGTTTTCCTGCATTTTTGAATGTTAGTTTACAGGAGAAGATGGCTACTATCTACAAAGAATCCCAGCCACAGTCTGTGAAGTGGGAAAGTAGTATGCACTGTGCTGTTTACGTACGTGATCTGAAACAGTGGCAAAGAGGTCAAATAAGCAGGATTGTGTCTGAAACAAGTGCAGAGGTAAACATGTTACCGGAAGAGGATTCATACTTTTCTTTCTAAAGTTTGTAAGCATTCATTGATTAAAATTATGTCAAATCTTTGCTTTTTACTTCTGTGTTAATATTGTCTCATGCAGCCTTTTGCTTTTTGTTAAGAGTTTTAAGTTACACTGTACATTGCTGCAAATAAGATTACTGTCCTGTCAAAGCTCAGTTGTCTTTAGCGGGAACCTGGTAGTTGAGGAAGGCTCATGAGGCTGACTGTGTGTATGTTTACAGGACACTTTGCAACATAGCACGGATTCCCAGGCTGTAGCCTAACAATTTAGCTTAGATTCCAGAAGCTGTGTGAACCCAGGGGTCACATTAATTCAAACTTAATGCTCCTTGCTATAATGTGGAGCAAGTTGAACCGAGTGCAACAGCACAGGAGCACGTGTGGTCATGTTGTTGCTTGAACCCTGTACTGATGATGATGCGCTGTGCCATGTACGTGTAACATTTTTCCACAGTAACTTCTCACACAGTGCTGCTTTAAACATGGGTTTTTCTTGCACTCATTTGAAAAGAGGAAGAGGCATTTCGTAAACAGATAACTACTTGTCTCAAAAGTAAGAGTGCCTTTTTAATCATACAGATAATCCAGAATGGGATCACCATTGATTCTCTCCACAAGATTATTCTCTCTCTCAGATAATGCCTGTGGGTGTTATTGTTAGGAAGCAGAAGTGGGATTTTATATACTTCTGCTTTCTGGGGCTAAGAGCCATTGAGCAGCTATTTAACCACATCAGAATAAAAAGCAAGGGGTGAAGGGTAGCTATTTCTGCGTTTCTAGATGTACAGATTTGAATGCACCAACGTAACTGAAGCATGGGATTCAAGCTGACTGGAAAAGGGGTAACATAATCTGCATTTTTAAAAAGGGAAACAGTGAAGACTCAGGGAACTACAGGCTGGTCAGCCTCACCTCTGGACTTAGCCAGGTTGGAGGGGACTCTGAGCAACCTGATCTACTTGAAGCATGTCCCTGCTCCTTGCAGGGGGTTGAAATAGATGGCCTTTAAAGGTCCCTTCTAACCATAACCATTCCATGATTTTATGGGAGAAGAAGTTTTCAAGTAACAGCCTCAGTAGTTTAACCCGTTGTTTAACCCCCTTTGAGCACACTTGTGTGTTTTTGTCCTCTTGGTACGCTGTGGTAGCCATTTGTGGTGTTCTGTGGTGTACTTCAGTGCAAAGGCCATTCATGTAATCCTGGTAATGCTTGTTTGAATTTTGTTTGCCTTTTCAACTCATGCTTTGAATTATCATTCATTGCAGATAATACTAAGAGGGGGTTTTTTTCTGTTTCGTTGTATTTCTTGTCTGTAACAGGTAATACTTTATGATTATGGAGCTGAAAAAACAGTGGATATCAGCTGTTTAAGAAAACTTGAGGAAAATATGAAGATAATTAGAACATTAGCAGTAGAATGTTCCTTGGCAGATATAAGGTAGCCTTTCCCTTATACTCAGCAGCAGCATTAGGAACCTGATAATGACATAGCCTGGTATTTTGCTGTGTTAACACTGATCATCTAAGATTTAGGTGTAGTTTTCTCTTTGAATAAAGAAAAAATGGGGTGGCTTTTATTTGTTTTATAAAGGGATTTTTTTTCTAAGGGTTACACTACATAACAGTAAAGCAGAAATTGTGCTATAGAAAGGAACACTATTTATACAATGAATTATAAAATACTAGACAGATGATAGAGGGTTTTCTTATTTCACTGAATGCTTCTTTCTTTGTCTCAGAATTTAAGATGAATCAGATCTCATGAATGTGTACAGGAGGTCTCTCTTTTCTAGACTGTAGAAAAGATGGAAAACCGGGATATTCTCCCGTGCATTTGTTTGTGTGCAGTCTGTACTGTGAAGAAAAAATAATCATGTTTGTAATACTTATTCCGTGAATTAATATAAAAAGGCTAATTTGCAGATGAAGTATGGATTTTCCTTTGTTGTTAAGACAGGTGTCATACTTCTGGAACTCAAGATCCTCCTCATTTTGAAGCTTTTGGGTTATATTTCTGAATTATTCTTGTCATAGGGATCCAGAGATATATAACCATTTCTTTTTATTAATGACTGTAATGGAGATTGTCTTTTTTTCCCCTCACAGTTCAGACAGTCTCAAAAAATCAAAATCTCAGTAAAAGAAAGGGAAAGTTAAGCTCAGGAGATGCCAATTTTTCTTATACTGAAGGAGATTATAATTTCTTCTCTCTTAGACCAACAGGTGGAAGCACACAGTGGACAGCAACAGTGTGTGAATGTTTATCCTATTACCTAACCGGGGCACAAGTGAGAGTAATCATACAGGTTTGTAATCACTTTGTAATCAGAATGAGCGGTATTTGTAAAATTTCCGTCAGGTTGTCTGATAATTTAAGTCTTTTCTGAATATTGTCACTCTTCAAAAAAGTTCTGAGTGGAACTTGGTTAGATTGCTGTCTGCTGTAGCAGAAAAGGTGTTTTTTCTATTTTCCGCTTTGTTTTTGTTATTCACTGGAGCATTAGAGCAGTTTGGCTACTCAGTGTGTAAAGAATACAGTCTTAGATATATTTTGTTACTGAAGAATAATATTTATATCTTTGAGATCACTGATGCTGACAACTTTTATGGAAAGACGAGCAAGATGCTCATGTTTTTAATGAGAGTAATTTCAGCAGCTACTATTAGTTTTCAAGCCTCAGAAACTGAAAGATTGAGTCCAGTGGTGTACAAACGTAATTAGTGATTGATTTCTTCCACTGCTGAAAAAAAAAAACTGAATTATTATGAGAGTTTGATGTGTTTGGTGTCTGTTGGCAGCTGCCAATGAGGTTTTACAGGGTGTCTGGAAATAAAAACACTAATAAGCAAAATTATTTATGAGTGGGTTTAAAGCCCCTGCTAGAAGAAAATAAGTGTTTGGCAGTTCATTCTGATAAAACACCTAAGGGAAGAGGCAGAGTTTTACTCTGTTACTTTTTTTTAATGTCATGCTTAGAACAGTTGATGGGAACTGTGATGTGGACTAAATAAATTTTGTCTTCTGATGTGGACATCACTTGTTCAAAAACATCTAATTTGTAGTTGGTACGACTAAAATGAAAAATGTTCCTGTAGTGTAGAGGAAATGCATATTGTAATATGTTATCCGGCTCTCATTTTTTTTCCAGGAAAGTGACGTGGCTTGTGCATTGCCTGTGAAAATTTTTTGCAAAGATGAGATAGGACAATGGACTGATGTTTCAGAACACCTTATTAAAAAGGGTTTGGCTTTTAGAAGAAGGAGGTTTGGATGCTTTTCTTTTATATTCTTTCAGACTCTCATATTCACATTGTGATAAGCTACTAAGTAAAACAGAAATTTCAGTTGTCCTCTACAGCACATATAGCAACAAAACTCCATCTTTAAAGAAGTTACTTGAGTATAGCATTATGAATTGTATCCATTGCACATTTCAGTTCTCTAAAGTTGGTAGATGAGGTGATTGATAGTATTTGAACAAGCATTTGCAATCTTCGTATGTTTTTTCACTTCTGTTATTTTATTCTTTTGCACTTTATAAGTAATATGTTGATACGATTTGATTTAATCTGCTAGAACTGATGAAGCTGGTGTGGCTTGCTCAGTCTCCAAGGAACATCTTAAAGTACATTTAGAGAAAGAGAACACACGACTGGATGGCTGTAATTCAGAAACTGCACGTGGAAAAAACAGCACTGCCTCAGACAAAAACACCACTGTTTCAGAGAGCGAACAGAAATCATGTGAAACATATAAGGCACTGCTTCATTCAGGAATGGATGAAATATATAAATCCCCTGTTATACCTGAAACAAAAATTTTTCAGGCTGTAGTGAGTTGCGTTGGACATGATGGAACTATTTATATAATACCGAAATCATTTGGTAAGATAACACAGAAGAAAATAACTTTGGGTCTATGAATCTGATTGCTTCAGTGTATCAGAATATATCAGAGATGTGTTCTAGTAAATGTGTTCTGTATCAGAACACAGTTCTGGAAGATTCCAGGTTGGGAGGATTTCTTTTGTGAGGTTACGAGGCCTTTGGCGTGAGGAGTGCATGCCTGTGCACTCCTTTCTCTGCAGTGTTGAGGAGAGGTCCTGCAGTTTCCTGATGGGAAGCCCACATCCCCTGGAGGTGGGCCCATGTCCTTAGACTTGTCAAAATCAGCTCTCCTGTCCTTCCACTATCCCAAGAAATCGAAAAAACCCAAATGCTTGGATGGTCAGGTTACTTGCCTCTCTTCTCTAGACAGTACTGCGTAAAGCAGCAAGTGCTTTATTTTATCATGTTGAAATTGTGATACATTTCGCTAATAATAATGAAGATAAAAGATTCTCAGAAGTTAGGCTGGTTCTCAGATATTACTGGATTGTTTTCCTTCAGTGTGAGTTCAGTACTCAGATTCCTTAGTCTCTTTATTTGTACTGTGATAGATTTTGTAAATATTTTCTCTTTGGACTGTTTGAAAGAGGTACATTTTCATCTGACAGATGTAGTGTCGGTCTTCAGTACCATGATAATATATTGTGCTTTAGAGAAATGTTTCCATAAGAGAACATTTTTTTTTTTTAACTCTACAGGTACATTTAACTTCAATCATATCATAAAACTTTGAAATTCAAAATACAGTAACCCCACTTGCCCAAGACTGTATTCTTCTTGCAGGTGTTAACTGTAGACTGTACTTATAGCAGAAGACGGTCTTCTGGACACCTGCTTTGTGTTATTTCATGGTGTCCTACCACTGTCTCTGGGAATCTCTTTGTTTTCTTCATGAAGAGGGATTGTATTAGTGCTGCCAAGGTGTCAGTTGCAAAATTTATGGACACTTCTCTGAGATTAGAATCCAGAATTACTAATGGCTTCGCAGTTGAAAATGCAGTTTACTTTTTGTTTAAGCAGTAATTTGTTTGCATATACCAGAAGTTGAACATACATATTGTATCAGTGTTGTAACGCATGTTTTGGAGCAGCACGTGTTTTTTATGTTTATACATGTCTTTGTATGAATCTGTTGATTTTTAGTGATTGAAATAGTTCATGCTAATATGTTACACACTACTGTGATTTTTTTTTTTATTATTTTTATTTTTTATTCCTTACTCCAGAAATTGAACTAAACAAACTGATGACTGAAATACAGAGTAACTTCAAATGCCTTGGTCTTCTGGAACCCTACTGCTGGAAAAAGGGAGAAGCTTGTGTTATAAGAGGATCAGATACCATGTGGTACCGAGGTAAAGTTGTAGAACTCGGTGGTAATACTCTCCAGGTAGGTTTGATTATATGTCGTGTGTGTGTGAACATGTGCCCGTCTATGTTAAAAAAAAAAAAAAAGTGGCAAATAATCTAGTCTTCTGAAATAAATTAGGATTACAACTTTTTTGTTCAGCTGACCTGAATATCCAAATGCTCATTCTGCTTAAAAGTGTGATAACTGTCCCAATTTTTACATTTATTTTAAAGATTAATTCTATCTGCCTGTTTCAGTTGTCACAATTTTTCCATTAGTTTTCCTCATGATGATAAATGTTCTTATGTAAAAAACTACCCTTGATCACTTTTAAGTAACCCCTTTTAGGTTTTTTCTTCTTTTGTTGTTGTTATCTTGTGTGGAATGCTTTGAAAATACTTAGGTTTGGCTTCCCTGCACCCAGAAAGTAGTGGCTGTCTGGTTTGAATGCTTTCTGCTGCAGAGGTATAGAGTTACTTCTTCTAATTAGCAGTTAATCTTACCTAACTCCTGAGTCTGCTTATGCTTTTTGAATGTAGATTTGCAAGTCTGACACTCTCCTAGAAAGAAATTTTTTCTTTCTTTCCATTTTAAATTGCTGTAGTGTATTACACAAAAAGTAATTTCTTAATTGTTTAATTATTTTAAATATTACACAAAAAGTAATTTCATCTTTTGCAAGACACATTTCGAAACTGAACTTCTAACCTGCTGTACCAGTTTTTTAATCCTTTCCACTTTGTCACATCACCTACGTATCACCAAACCATTCTTTTTTCTTCCAGAAAACTGAATGCTGTAAATGAATGCTCTTTCTCTTATTAAGCTTGAATTTAAAAAATTATTTCAAGAAAGCTTTTCTTCTCGTATAGGTACAGTACATAGACCGTGGTTGCATAGAGAGGATTCCTCAGTGTCATCTCTATCCAACTACATTGTATACTCATATTCCTCCATTTTGCATACCATGTCAGCTCTACAAGACAGTACCAGTAAGTAATGGTAAACTCGAAGACGTTTTAGTAGGAAGTTAATCAAATCAATACGCTACTCAGTCATGCAAAGGTTATGACTAGTTGCTGGATTGCTGGTATGTTTTCTTACCTGTGAGGATTCGGAGAGTAGCTGATGAGGATTGTTTCAGCAAGGCAACCTTTTATCAGGAAATGCCAGATTGCTTTATGAAGTAACTGTGCTTTAAAAGTAGCTGTCATTGGAATTAAATCTTTGTGAGACAAGACACTGCAGTAGTTGACAGGATGATACTCTGAAGTGGTAGTTTGTTTTGCAATAGCAGCAACAAGAAGTAAGGCCTGGATTTCTTAATGTAAAACGGCCAGAAAATTGTAAATCTTCAAGTCCTGCAGAAGTATTTCTGTCATTCTGAACTTAGCTGTGTAGGAAACAGTCTGTTACACTAAACTAATACAAGTGAACTGATTTAGGGGTTTTGTTAGTAAGTAATTGATATGTAAATAACATCTCATATATCATAACATCTTATTCAAATTTGAATGATGCATTTAGTAAATGTGAAATACTGAAATGACTAGCTTAGTTTTAAACTTATTTTTAAAGAAAATGTTGCTGGAAGCAGTTCAGCTGAGAGATTCAGACAGACAGGTTTATAAGTCTATGGATTGAGAGGCAAACAGATATTGCAGGGAATAAAATGAGTATTTAAAGTAACTTGTGTTTTCTGTTGTCAGTTAAGTTACCCTCGAGTGTGATTCTATATCTTTGGGTTAAGCTTTTGGTAATTATGCACACATACATTATTATGTGTATAGTAAAAGTTAGGTTTGGCAAGCAGTATCTCTTTCTAAGCCACTTCAAGATCTGAAAATTGCTGATCAGTTTTGTTGCACAGTAAGTTTTAGTTTATCAAATAGCAGGTAATATTTAAACTGTTGTAGACAAACCAGACTACTGATGATTGTTTTCAAATAAGTCTTTCAGTGGTAGGCATGTATTTTCGTCTTACCACATTAAGAACAGTAAGAGTATTGTCAGCGTCTTAATGTGTGGGAGTTTTTTGCTTTTCACCAAATAGAGTGGAAATTTTTGGCAGCAGGAAGCAGTAGATTGCCTTCAAGAACTACTTACAGATGAAGAGGTTGAAATACATGTTCAGGTAGCTTAATTTATTCATAGCGTGGAATGAAGCTTACTTTTTGTTCTCTTTTTTTTTTTGTTTGTTTTTTGTTTTAAGTTGCATAAAGATAATAATCATTTTTACCAGCAACCTACCTACCAACAGCATAATTTTTTTTTATAAATGCAATTTTAATTTATTAAAAATTGGCATAATTAAGTATTTACGTACTTAAATTAATATATAAACATTATACGGAAACACATAATCTGTATCGTCTGAAAACCTGCAATTTCAGATAGTTTCATTTCTAATGATAAATTGTGAAACAGAAGAGTTTCTCGTTGAGTGAGCAAACATGGTTGCCAATGTTTTGGTGTTAGACTGCGTAGTCAGTGCTGCCATTCCAGAGATACATTCCCATTTGTGTCGTAACTGATGTTAATAGCCATTCTTACTGGTTTTGTATCTTTGATGAATTACTATGGTGCACATAGGAATGACAGTTTGAATTTCCTGGTCACTGTTTCTGAAACTTGAGCCACACTATTACTGTTATAATCTTATTTTGTCTTGTGGAAGTAGGAATTACCAGATAACCCATGGGGCAAATTGTCCATCAGCCTGTATTTTGGTGGAATGTCGCTTTCTTCCTTCATGGCGTACCAGAAGTACTGCGTTGCTGAAGATTGTCAGGACATATCAGAGTTGGTGAGATTTTGTGTGTTTGTGTGTGGCTTTTTCTGTTGTTATTTTGACATTAAAAAGACCAGTCATTTGCTTGTTGTGACCTTTGATGATTTGTTATTCTTTTTATATTTCTGTTCAGTTTTGTGATGTAAACAGCAGTAAGACTAAGTACACAGCTCTGTAGTATAACAAGTGTAGATATGATGTGTTGGTAAGAGTCTATGGAATAGCAAATTGCCAAGAGTTTATTTTTGGAGTCCTTACTGAAAAGAGATGTTTGCATTTCTGTTTAAAGTCCAGTTAGTTTTTGTGTTCCTCTGAAACTTAAAAGGGTAGGAGTAGGGTAGTATTTTTATCATTTGAAGGGATTAGTTAATCCTAGAAATATATCCAAGGATGCAGATATTCAAAAGTAAATTTATTCAAGTATTTCAACGTAAATATTGTCATTTCTAAGGGAGTTACCTAGGTTCTTCATTCCAAGTGTCTGGGATATTCATCTGATATTCTGTAGAGGTGGATTGACATTTTCACCAAACTTCGTTGTCTTAACACAAAAAAAAAAAATGAGATAAGTAATTTCTCTGTATTTTTTTTTCCTTGAAATCTGAGGATCAGATTTCTTCAAATTGCTATGGCTTTGTTGTTTTATTTTTCTCTTTAATTCTGTTTAAGTCTGCCAATGTATTTTTCTTTTCAACATGAGTCTCTACTTCAGAAAATATTTTTACAATAGAGTATGCTGCTGTCACTACTCATGTTAAGTCTTGTCCTCTTTACCAGTGGACTTGTGAGGCAGTTAAAAAATCTCTTAATGTGTATTAGAGCTGAGTAACCATGGAAAACCTGATTGTAAATCAGTCCCTTTTTGCATTTTCATGAAGTCACCACATGACACACAACTTCCAGCAGACTAAATCTGGATGTTGAAATGAGATTGTACCCTTAAAATAAATTAGGAAAACAAAAATAAAGCCATGTAAGAAGGTTGTAAGCAAGAAGCATTCAGAAAGCCTGAAATGCTTTCTGCAAGGAATACAGCATTAAGCAGATCCATTCCAGGTACCCAGAACCTGGGGAAAGATCGCAGGTAAGTACAAGAACACTTAGAATGCAGCTCAAAGGAATTCCTATTGCTCCAGCCAGCAAGTCAGCTTAACTGCTCTGTGCAAACACTCATTGCATGGGGAACAAACAGGAAAGGTTAGAGATGTGCGCATGCCTGCAGGGCTGCAATCTTGTTGGCATCACTGAGACACGGTGGGATGGCTCCTATGACTGAAGCTTTGGAATGGAAGGATATAAGCTCTTTAGGAAGGACAGGCAGGGGGGATAAGGAGAGGGTGTCGCTGTGTCAGCAACCAGCTGGAGTGCATGGGGCTCCACCTGGGCATGGATGAGGAGCTGACAGAGCTTATGGGCCAGGATTAAAGAGAGGACAGGGACAGGTGACATTACAGTGGGGGTGTGTTACAGGCCACCTGACCAGGAGGACCGAGGAGAGGATGCTCTCTACAGACAGATAGAAGCAGCTTCATGGTCACAAGCCCTGGTCCTCATGAGGGACTTCAACCACCCCGGTATCTGTTGGAAGGACAACACAGCAGGGCACGAGCAATCCAGAAGGTTGCTGGAATGTGTGGATGACAACTTTCTCCTGCAAGTCACAGAGGAGCCAACGAGGAGAGATGTTATACTGGACCTTGTTCTCACCAAGAGGGAGGGGCTGGTGAGTAACGTGGAGCTCAAGGGCAGCCTCGGCTGCAGTGATCATGAGATGTGGTGGAGTTCAAGATCCTTAGCGCATCAAGGAGAACGTGCAGCAAGTTCTCTACCCTGGACTTGAGGAGAACAGACTTTGCCCCCTTCACGGATCTGATGTGTGGGGTACAGTGTGATGGCATAAAGCTCTGGAGGGAAGAGGAGGCCAGGGAAGTTGCTTGATATCCAAGGATCACCTTCTCCATGCTCAGGAGCAATGCATCCCAGCAAAGAGGAAGTCAGGCAAAAAAGCCAGGAGGCCTACATGGATGAACTGTACCAATTGAAAATCAAGAAGGAGGCCTACAGAGGGTGGAAGCAAGGACAAGGTAGCCTGGGAGGATTACAGAGTAGTTGAGCAGCCAGGGTTCAGGTAAGGCAGTTTAAAGCCCTGATAGAATTAAATCTGGCCAGGGACATCAAGTTCAACAAGAAAAGCTTGTATATAGGTACCTCGGGAATAAAAAGAAGACAAGGGAGAATGTAGGCCCTTCCTGAAAGAAAATGGGAGGCCTGGTTACCCAGGACATGAAGAAGGCTGAGGTACTTCAATGACTTTTTTGCCTCAGTCTTCACCAGTAAGGGGCCTAGCCATGTCACTGAAGCCACAGAAGGCAAAAGCAGGGACTGGGAGAATGAAGAACTGCCCACTGTAGGAGAAGAGCAGGTTCGAGGCCATCTAAGGAACTTGAAGGTGCACAAGTCCATGAGACCTGATGAGATGTATCCGTGTATCCTGAGGGAACTCCGTGGGTGGATGAAGTTGCCAAGCCACTGGCCATTGTATTTGAGAAGTTCTGGCCGTGTGGTAGGTTCCCAATGACTGGAAAAGGGGAAACATAACCCCCATTTTTAAAAAGGGAAACAAGGAAGACCCGAGGAACTACAGGCTGGTCAGCGTCACATCTGTGCCAGGCAAGATCGTAGAGGAGAACCTCCTGGAAACTATGCTAAGGCACGTGGGAAATAAGGAGGCGACTGGTGGCAGCCAGCATTTGCTCTTGACTAAGGGCAAATTGTGCCTGACAAATTTGGTGGCTTTCTATGATGGGTTTACAGCATCAGTGGACAAGGGATGAGCAACTGACATCGTCTGCCTGGACTTGTGCAAAGCATTTGACAGTGTTCCACCCGACGTCCTTCTCTCTAAAGTGGAAAGACAGATGGACCAGTCGGTGAATAAAGAGCTGACTGGATGGTCGCACTCAAAGGGTTGTCATCAACGTCTTGATGTCTAAGTGGAGATTGGTGATGAGTGATGTCTGTCAGGGGTCTGTGTTGGGCCCAGCCCTGTTTAACATCTTTGTCAGTGAGGGGGACAGTGGGATAGAGTGCACCCTCAGCAAGTTTGCCGACAACACCAAGCTGTGTGGTGCGGTCGACATGCTGGAGGGAAGGGATGCCATCCAGAGGGTCTTTGTCAGGCTGGAGAGGTGGGCCCATGCAAACCTCATGAAGATCAACCAGGCCAAGTGCAAGGTCCTGCACATGAGTCAGGGCAGTCCTAGGCACAAATACAGGCTGGGCAGAGAATGGATCGAGAGCAACCCTGAGGAGAAGGACTTGGGAGTGCTGGTCTATGAGAAGCTGAACATGAGCCAGCAATTTGTGCATCCAGCCCAGAAAGCCAACTGCATCCTGGGCTGCATCAAAAGAAGCAGGGCTAGCAGGTCGAGGAAGGTGATTCTGACCCTCTGCTCCACTCTCGTGAGACCCCACCTGGGGTACTGCGTCCAGCTCTGGAGCCCCAACATAAGAAGAACATGGACCTGTTGGAGCAAGTGCAGAGGAGGGCCATGAAGATGATCAGAGGGGCTGGAGCACCTCCTGTGAGGACAGGCTGAAAGAGTTGGGGCTGTTCAGCCTGGAGAGGGGAAGGCTCCAAGGAGATGTTATAGTGGTCTTCCAGTACATAAAGGGAGCTTATAAGAAAGATGGGGAGAAAGTTTTTAGCAGGGCCTCTTGTGATGGGACAAGGGGTAATGGTTTTAAAATAGAGGGAGGCAGATTCAAACTGGACATAAGAAAGAAATTTTTTTCGCTGAGGGTGGTAGAACACTGGCACAGGTTGCCCAGAGAAGTGGTGGATGCCCCATCCCTGGAAACATTCAAGGCCAGGTTGGACGGGGCTCTGAGCAACCTGATCCAGTCGGAGATGTCCCTGGTCCTTGCATGGGGGTTGGATTAGATGACCTTTGAAGGTCCCTTCCAACTCTAACCATTCTATGATTCTTTGATTCTACATTGGAGCATGGTATGCTAGTGAGACAATAGGGATCTGTACTTTGCAAAATCTGTGATAATTCTGGTGACTTGAGGAGTTTTTGCCTTTCCCTTAAGGGATATCTTGCTCTGGCAAACGGCAGTGACATTGAGCATGGTATTCAGGACAGTCTGTGCTAATTAATTGCTATTGTTTTAGCATTTGTTTCTACATATTTTCTGTTTCTAAGGAGAATTCCTTAGTTAATGACTTTTTTAATTTATGGCAATCAAGTTAGCAAGTCAGTATGTTAGGAGCATTTCAAAGATATATATTTTTTTAAGTGTTAATTAACTAGTTCCATATCTTTTAGCTAAAGCTTTTTTTAAAGCCTAATAAGTATTTAAATGAAGTACTGATTAATACTTCTTTTCATGACAAACACACTGTTGACATTATTAGGTAACTCCTTTGAACCAGAAATGATACAAAAGCTAGTTTGCATTTTGTTACTAAATATAATGCTTGACTAAAGTCTCTCTTGGTCTAGGACCTGCTTGAGGGAGGCATTCCTGTTTTGCCTTCATACACATTGCCACCACTGCCTGTTCCAGGAGATACCTTTCCTGTCAGAGTTACCCATTTGGTGTCACCTAACGAGGTACGTTTTGTAAACATCTCATATGTGTTGCAGACAGGAAATGTTGCAGTCCCGTTGTGCTGGTGAAAAGGAAATAATGGATAACAATTTTAGATAATAGAAAAAAAAGTATTAGTAAGGTCGCAAAATGCTATTGTGTTATTGATATAGATGGTTGTGCAGTGCAACTATCAGAAAAAACTCTTAGTTTAAATAGCCTCTTGGGTGGGGGAGACAAATACCTACCATTTCCCTAAAAAAACTACTTTTAAGAATTACAGTACTGGGGTCTGGTGCTTACTCACCTTGTATAATAAGAAAATAGGTCTTTGGACTTTAATTTGACAGAACAATAATGATTTCTCTCTTCTGTATTTTCTAAAAATTAAATTAGTGGAACATTGTACAGTAATGTGAATATTTTCTGGCTGTTACAGTTATATTTTATTGCCTTTGGTCAATGATTGATCACTGATTTTTGTGTAAACCCACACAGCTTCCCTCTGTGTGTCTGCCAGGTGGAAGGGTGGATGCAGTGTTCATTGGTCAAATAAAAGATTCCTCTGTGGGCTTTGAATGTTGAGTGATGAAATAGGAAACAGGAAGCAGTGAGAAGTTACAAAACCTAACATCTACTAAGTGGATTGGTTTATACTGAAGTGCTTGTATTTGGTTTTTTTGGTAAATCTTTAAACCAAATAACAGGTTTCATAGTTGTCGTAGTTCAGCCCTGATCAGGATGAGACTACGCAGTCTCTCTCTCACTCCCCCCACCTTCCGAGAGAAGAGGGAGAGAAAATATAAGGAAAAACGGCTCAAGGTTTGGGATAAGGACAGGGAGAAATCCTTAAAGTTACCGTCACAGGCAAAACAGACTCGACTTGGGGAAAACTATTCATTTATTACTACAAATAGCAGGATAATGAGACAGAGAACAAGATAACCTCCCCCCACCCCTCCCTCTTCCCGAGCTTAACATTATCTCTACCAACTTCCCCTCCCGAGTGGCACGGGGGGGGAAGAGGGAATGGGGGTTGTGGTCAGTTCATCATACGTTGTTTCACGCCGCTGCTTCATGGTCGGGGGAAGAACTCCTCACATTCCTCCCCTGCTCCATCGTGGGGTCCCTCCCACGGGCCACAGTCCTTCGTGGAATTGCTCCGGCATGGGTCATCTCTTCCACGGGGTGCAGTCCCTCTAGAACAGCTGTCCCAGCGGGCCCTCCATGGGCCACAGCTGCCTTCAGGCATCCACCTCCCCCGGTGTGGGGTCCTTCATGGGCTCCAAGTGGATCTCTGCTCCTCCGTGGACCTCCATGGGCTGCAGGGGGACAACCTGCTCCACCATGGTCGTCACCACAGGCTGCAGGGGAACCTTGGCCAGGAGTCACATTACTCCTCCCCCTCCTTCTGAACTGACCTTGGCGTCTGCAGCCGTTCCTCACAACAGGCTGGTAGATGTCTCTCAGGATCTCTTTTACATCTTATTCACTTCTCATCTCCTCTCCACTTCTTACAGCCGGGCTGGACTGAGTCAGGCCCGGTTGGCTGCCTGGCGAGAGGCCAGAGGGTGAGGCCTGCAAGGCCCATGAGGCCTGCGCCTCCCCCTCTGCGCCTCTGCCCCCGCTCAGCTTCTTCACATCTTCTCTTCTGTCTTTTTTTTTTCTGTTTTCCCCTTCTTAAATACGTTATTGCAGAGGCGTTATCACGGGACATTCTGCTACCAATTGGCTCAGCCTTGGCCAGCAGCGGGTCCGCCCTAGGCCCGGCCGAGTCCACTGAACAAAGGGGAGCGACTTCTAGCAGTTTCCTACAGAAGCTACCACCTTAGGCCCCCCCTCACTAACAAAACCACGACAATAGTACTGAAGCGGTTGCTTTAAATTCAGCATCATGTTCTAATGTAAATTCACCCCACTGATTCACTTGAGTATACACATCTTTTAAAAAAAAAAATAAAATAAAAAAAAATTTTAAAAATGTATAATGTACATATACCACTGTTTTGCCTAAATATAAGATGGAATTGTTTGGCTATCTCAGAAAAAGAGCTTTTCGTAAATTGTGTATTCTGCTTCCTCTCTTACAGGAGAAATGTAATCAATATTTTTTTGTTCAGTTCATGCAAATGATTTGAACTCTTGCTTTTGAACACGGTGTATAATTGTAAAGACTAGATCCTGCTGTGGACTCCTGTATGTTTAAGTAGCAGTTGCATGATGGAGTTGTGCCTTGATTATATTGCGTACAAATTAGAAAATTAAAATTAATTTTTTTCCTGGCTAGTGAATTACAATGCTGAGTGTAGAAAAGAAAAAAAAAACATTAATTTGTTTGGACTTTCAGTAAAATACCGTAATGTTCTGAAATGGTTCTGGTTTGTTTTGTTTTGTTTGTTTTTTTTAAAAGGGCATCGCAATTACAAGCTGTTACATAGATTTTAATTTGCCTCTGCGTGGTGCTTAAACTTTCATTTCCTTGGCCTTCAGCATTATACTGATGATCTAGTTATAAATTAGGCGAATGGAATGTCTTTGCATAGCAAACAAAACACCATTTCAAAAGTTCTTCTTTCATTAACTTCAAAATTATTCTTTGGTTAGATATTACAAAATGAGATTATTTACGAAGTAGCAGGAAGGAGAAATCCTAGTAAGACACAGCTGTGAAATCTTGTATGAGTATATTCTCTAGTATGTGTGTTCCTTTCATTCTTTCTTTTCAACATTGAAGTGTTAATAAATCATTACTCTCTTCTGCTTTTGGAAAAAAAAAAATCTGTAAATATGAAATCATTCATAAATTGAGGAGCAAGGATGTGCTGAACCTTTCAAAGATGGGAACAAGTAATCTAGTAATCCTTGATCCTGATGGAATTTGAAGGTTCTAAGTCATCTGCAAAAATTGTAATACAAGAGCATTTTTGTTGGGTAGGTATATATTTGCCTTGATCCTTCTAAGAACCTTACGAAGCCGTCTACTGCAGAGGGTGATGCCAGCTGTGACTCAGAGTTGGAGAGCCTTGATGAAGCCTTGAAATGGTGCAATACAAGTGTGGAGTCTTTTCCTCTTCTAACACACTTCCAAACAGGTATATTAGTGTGTTTATTTTCCCTGTTGTTTCATGTGAATGTACAAAAAGCCTGAAATTATTTCTGAAGAACAGGAATAATTATATTTCTGTGCATCTTTAAATAAAACTTCTGAATATAAGGAGTAACACTACACTATAATCATATGGTACGCTATAATCAGGAGTGTAATAAAAGGAGGCTGAGGGGAGACCTTATCGCCCTCTACAACCACCTGAAAGGAGGTTGTAGTGAGCTGGGTGTTGGGTTACTTCTCCCCAGTAAGAAGTGATTGGATGAGAGGAAATAGCCTGAAGTTGTGCCAGGGAGGTTTGGAGTGGATATTAGGAAAAATTTCTTCACTGGAAGGGTTGTCAAGCACTGGAACAGACTGCCCAGGGAAACGGTTGAGTCACCATCCCTGGAGCTATTTAAAAGATGTGTAGATGTTGCACTTAGGGACATGGTTTAGTGGTGGACTTGGCTTCTATAATCATGTGGTTTTACTTTTCATGAAATTAAGACTTCTGTGTCATTCTGCTCTGCTGGAAAATGATGGAAAGAACTCTGACTTCAAATGCCTGTTAAAGTTGATGAACTGAGTTTGCATATTGGCATATGGCAAAAATAAAACTGTTCTCTGAAGCTGTGACTGTGAAAATCTTGCTATTAAATTTTCAAATGGCACAGGTTATGTACAGAAAATCATGTTACCAAGAGTTAGAAATTCTGTGAACCCTAAATAGCATCACTTCACTTTAGTTCTCAGTTTCTCCATTCAGGCAAAAGATGGGCTATAATTCTCTTGTCCACAGCTGTTGAGCCTAAAATAACATAAAGTATGTGGGTCTAGAACTTTGTAAAGAAACCAGTTATTGTTAGTACTTGGTTCTACCAACTAGTAAAATTCTAGTTGAGATTCTAAAGTGCCTAAGTGGCATCTGCCTTGTGTCCTCCAACTATTGTCTGTTCTCTTACAATTGATCTGTTCGCTAACCGAAATGTGCAAATGAGTCAAAGTTGAAAAGCTTAAACGTTAAACACTTTGGATCACAATCTTTACCAAGCAATTTTCTGTTAATTCTTATCATTGCCATATGAGGTAGAGAAACTTAACTTAAATTGCATACTAATGATTGTGAATTTGAGTTCAGACGGAATTGGAGGATGCATAAAACAAAATAGCATGAATTAGAGAAGGGAGAAAAAACTTGGTCACAAAGTCAAATGGATTTTCAAGTTCAGTTAGTTTGTACTGCCCTGTAAGTATATTTTGGGGTGTTCTGTAGTTCATTTTTTTTTCTTTTTACAGAAATGCCTTGCCTTGTGGAATACCAGGATGGCTTATGGTATAGAGCAAAGCTCCTCTCCATTGAAGAATATGACCCTGTTAAGGTCCTGGTTCAGTTTGTTGACTATGGTAATTTTTCAGTTGTCCCAACAAGCAGGTAAATATATAAGAAAAAAATGGATGCAAAATGTCTGTGTCTGTATGTTTGTAAACACTTATATTATAAAATATGTACTCATAAATAAGTGTATGTATTTTTACATTTATTATTATTTATTTTTATAGAACTATATATAATAATCTTGCATTAGATTTCAGTTGGAGAGAAAGTTGGTTGGTTGGTTAAATAATCCTTGTCTGCAGAGTATGTGGGTTATGCACCTCCTTCTCTTAGAATCATAGAATCATAGAATGGTTAGGGTTGGAAGGGACCTTCAAAGGTCATCTAGTCCAACCCCCCTGCAAGGAGCAGGGACATCCCTGACTAGGTCAGGTTGCTCAGAGCCTCATCCAGCCTGGCCTTGAACACTTCTAGAGATGGGGCCTCCACCACCTTTCTGGGCAACCTGTTCCAGTGTTCTATAACTCGCATCGTAAAAATTTTTTTCCTAATTTCTAATCTAAATCTACCCCTCTCTATTTTAAAACCATTACCTCTCGTCCTATCGCAACAGGCCCTACTAAACAGCCTCTCCCCATCTTTCCTGTAGGCCCCCTTGAGGTACTGGAAGACTGCTATCAGGTCTCCCCGGAGCCTCCTCTTCTCCAGGCTGAACAGCCCCAACTCTCTCAGCCTGTCCTCATAAGAGAGGTGCTCCAGCCCTTTTATCATCTTTGTGGCCCTCCTCTGGACCTTCTCCAACTGGTCCACGTCCTTGTGCTGGGGGCTCCAGAACTGGACACAGTACTCCAGGTGGGGTCTCACCAGGGCAGAGTAGAGGGGCAGAATCACCTCCCTCGACCTGCTGGCCACGCTTCTCTTGATGCAGCCCAGGATGCGGTTGGCCTTCTGGGCCGCAAGGGCGCATTGCCTGCTCATGTTAAGCTTCTCATCCACCAGCACTCCCAAGTCCTTCTCCTCAGGGCTGCTCTCAATCCATTCCCCGCCCAGCCTGTATTTGTTCCTGGGATTGCCACGACCCAGGTGCAGGACCTTGCACTTGGCCTGGTTGAACTTCATGAGGTTGGCACAGGCCCACCTCTCCAGCCTGTCAAGGTCCCTCTGGATGGCATCCCTCCCTTCCAGCATGTCGACGGCACCACACAACTTAGTGTCGTCAGCGAACTTGCTGAGGGTGCACTCTATCCCACTGTCCATATCACCGACAAAGATGTTGAACAGGGCCGGGCCCAGCACAGACCCCTGAGGGACGCCACTCGTGACCGGTCTCCACCTGGACATTGAGCCGTTGACCACCGCTCTCTGAGTGCGGCCATCCAGCCAACTCCTTATCCACCGAGTGGTCCGTCCATCAAACCCATGTCTCTCTAGTTTAGAGAGAAGGATGTCATGCGGGACAGTGTCAAAAGCTTTGCACAAGTCCAGGTAGATGATGTCAGTTGCTCGTCCCTTGTCCACCGATGCCGTCACCCCGTCATAGAAGGCCACCAAATTGGTCAGGCACGATCTGCCCTTGGTGAAGCCATGTTGGCTGTCACCAACCACCTCCTTGCTCTCCATGTGCCTTAGCATGGTTCCAGGAGAATCTGCTCCATGACCTTGCCAGGCACAGAGGTGAGGCTGACCAGCCTGTAGTTACCTGGGTCTCTTGCTCTTGCTGAAGTTGTTCTGAGAAGCCTATTATTATTATATCAGATTTCTCCATCATCTTCAGGTTACTTAACCTGTGAAGTAGGCTCAGACTTATCTGCTTTTGCATCCAAGAAGTTTACACAAAATAGGGACTGAGCCCTCCAGGTGTACAAACAAATCCTCTGATCCTATGCAGCTGCAATCTGCACAGAAGGCAGCTGCGGAATAAGATAAGGGAGTATCTGAGTAGGACACGCTCTGCTCTGCTTGTGTGGAAAATGGACGTTCAAATCCCTGTTCTGCCTGGTGCTGAGCCACTCTAGGAACTGCTCCTGTGCTGACACACAGATATCAGTTCAGTGTGTCAAACACCCCGGGCTTTTAGGGTCCCCTAAGCTCATCTGAATTTTTCTCTTGAAGCACTTTCACTTTGTATGTATGTATTGCTAAATGACATTCACTTGTTTTTGAGATCATTGGGGAATCTACACGTCCTTGCTGAAGATGAGGCAAGATGGGGATTTGAACAGTTTTCCTGCCTCACAGACTGTAGGATCATGGGGAGAGAGTGTGTGTTCTATTTCAGGGTTGCACTTCCTGCTCTGGTTCCCCGTTCCCTTGAATCTAGGATAGAAAGACAGAAGAATGGGGAGATGCTAATATAAAACCAAGGTACCTTTTTCCAGTAGGGTGTCAAGAGCACATCCAGGTGCGAAAGCACTGTGGACCACAAAAGTATGTCATTTTCCAGACGTACCAGTTTTGGAGCCTGCATTGTGGTGACTTGCACTTGCGTTCCTCAAGTCTGTATGGGGCACTTGAGTCTCCTCCCCAGACATTGTAATGGGGAATCAGAGTGCCTGACGGCTGAGGGGTCTGTGTGATAGTGGCCTGCTTCTTGATAGTTACTGTGCTGAAGTCCTTCAGACAGCCTAGCCCTACCTGATGAATTGTTTGGTCTGACACTGGCATGTTCTTGTAAAGCAAGGACTCTGATCCCACTGTAAATTATCTGCATGAACTGTTAAGCTATTCTTACGTCCATACAGAGAGTTTGGCTTGATAGATGGATTGTTGCAGGCAACCATTTTTCATTTTTGTTTTAGATTGCGTCACATACCTTATCGTCTGCTGAAGTATCCTGTTCAGGCAGTACGAGCTCTGTTGGCTGGATTTAAACCTGCTTTACATGACAAAAACCTGAAAAGAATTCCTTATTCCCCAGAATGGAGTGAGGAAGCGTTGTGGGCTATGATGGCATGCGTTGAAGGAAAACAGCTCTCTGCTTCCATGCTTGTGAGAAATATTTTCTTTCATTCTCCTGGTTCTTGCTCAGCTAAAAATTCTTATTAGTGCTCTTAGTAGAATTCCTCAGTATTTGTTTCACTGTGAACTGTCATAATTTCAAATTGTGAACCATTTACCATGAAAGAATGCTGATGAAGAGACAAAATCATGTGGCGTTCTTCTTAATCCGGCAAGGAAAAAGTTTCTGAGCATTCCTGTTACTTTAAAACCTTTCTTTCCTTTTCTTAAAAACAGAAATGCTCTTTGTATATTCACAGATCTACGTAGGCAGTGAGTATAGTCAGTGAAATAACTTTTACTATTGGTTAGCTTGAGATTTAAATCTGTTAGTGTCAAAACTGTCAACATCTGGTTTTCAGGCTCTTTCACCAGAGGTCACCATTTCTTTGTATGAAGATGACAAAAATCTAGTGCATATGAAACTGATAGAAATGGGACTCGCAGATTTGGATGAGTGACATGTAAGTACAGTGAATATGAACTACAAATTCATACCATTCCAAAGGTATGATTGCAGAAGTGTTAAGCAAAGTCTAAATTGTCAGTATGTTAACAACTAGAATTTATTAAAAAAAAAAATGCTTTTTGTCCACGCTTCCACTCTTTTGATAAAATAAAATGCTGTTAAAAAAAAATGAATTTATTTACGTACACATTACTGAAGCCCACAGTATAGCTTTATGAACAGGTACTGAAACAGAGCCCTAAGGCAACATAACATAGAGCTTTTGCTGCTGGTAACTGAAGAAGGTAACTTGATGTGTGGCAGTGTACTCTGCCCAACAATCAAAATTAATTGTTTTTCTTCATTTTCAGCGTGTAGTCTCAATGACTTGTGCCAGTTGTTATCTTGGATCTGTCTGAGAACATATGGTCCATACATCTAGCCAAATAATTTAAATGAAAAGCTGTACAGTTTGTGTTGTCTACAGAGAAAACTGGAGACTTGGATTTTCAGATTTCTTGGCAAACTCTACATTAAGTAGCCATTTTCCCTCCCATTTTATAAGCATTCTTCTAATCGATGTTTAAATAATGTTCCCAACACTTCTGAATCTTGAAATAGTGAAACTAGATACTCACATCTCAATCTCTTGATCTTAGAACCTTAAGTACTGTTCTGTGATATCCTTTTCATAAGAGTAGATAGAATGAACATACAGTAGTAAAGAAATAGATAAAAAAAAACTGATGCTGGTCACACTTGTTTTACTGTCTTGTTAGAAGACTTGGGGGGAAGATGCTAGTTTGGTTATTACTGTGATGTAACTCCTGTTCATGTTTCAGGCATATTTGGTGACAGACTTCTCCAGTACCAGAGTCTGGAATCGAGAGTGAACAGTTTGTCTTTGTTCTGGAACTTGTTTGCATTGCTGCTGTGTTTTCTGTTTTCAGTTATGAGATGGATGTGTTTTGGGTGTCCTTGCACCTCCTTCCTACTTCTGCAGATGCAGTGTTCATTTGAAAGTGTTGGAATAAAAAGGAGCACTTGCTCAGCATATATCTGAAAGCTTGTTTTCCTTTTCTACTGCAGTATGTAAGGTTTCTTTGGATGTCTCTATTGTACTAGTGTAGTATATCCTTTACATTTAAAGCTCATTCCCTTTCAGTCGCCCCATAATTTTGTCTGGATTATCAAAGAAAAAACATGCACAATGAAGACTCTGTAACAGTAAAAAAAGTGTTTCTTGATGTTCAGAGGGAACCTCCTGTGGCCACTGCGTGCCCATGTTTCATAGAATGGTTAGGGTTGGAAGGGACCTTTAAAGGCTGTCTAGTCCAACCCCCTGCAAGTTACCTTGTGGTAACTGCAGAATTTTAAAAGGCAAGTCAGCTTAAAAATCAAATGAGAGAACCTTTTTTGATTTCTGGTGTTTCCTCCCACCTTTCTAAGTAGCTTGGAGAATTAACTCATCCCCCAGTTTCACCTGTCCTAGCTTTATTAATATAGAGGAGTAGTTAACAGAACAGACTTAGGTGTCTGCTAATGCTGTTGCCTCCTAACTGTGAGATGGATTAAAAATAACATTGAGGGAAGAATAGCGTAAGGCTAACTGAAAAGGAATACTGCCATTTGTTTACACTTAAGTCAAGCGGTAAGTAAAGTAAACCGATACCCAGACTTTTAAATCTGGCCGCCTGCTGTATTTCACCACAGCAGGGGTTCCAACAGCACAGCTTTTTATCTTGGATTAAGGAATCTTCTCTTAGATGCCTAAATTAAGGTAACCTACAGCTGTTTGATGAATTTTCACTGACACCTGATTGAAAAAAAAAAAACCAAACCCAAACAAACCAACCACCTTTAAACCACTCATAACAATACTGAATCAATAAACTGCTTCTTAAAAGTGGAAATGGGGAAAAAAAAATTACAAAAAGCTTTCATGTAGTAACACCCACTGAAAAACAAATTTATTTCAAGAAAACTATAAACAATATATACAGAACAATCTTAAAAAGTTTTCTTTTCTTGTTTACAGGAATGTACATTATTTTTGCTGATGTGCTAACACTTCCAACAGTTTTGACATGACCTACAACTTAGTGTCCATGATAATATTACCATCCTTGTCCTTTATTCTTACTCTCCCAGAGACATACTTTGTTTCCTGCTGTCCATTCACATACACAGTCTTGACAGTACCATCTGGATACTCCCGTCTCTTGAACTGTGATGTGTGTAGTTCTCTCTGGCCATTATTGAACTCTATAGTTTTGCTTCCATCTCTGCATTAAATAAATATAAGTAAGTATTTAAAACTAAAAAAAAAAACAAACCAACAAAACCCACAACATTGCAAGGACTATACATAGGCTTAAGCTTAACCTCAGAACAAACATAAGTATGCAAGCCTAGATGAAAGGAGAACTTAGTATTTGTGAAAAGACTGTTTTGTTAAATATCATCCCAGCTAGTTGGTTCTCAAAAACCTTTTGACATAACTTCTTTATACTTGAGAGCCTCTACCACACTTTATCTGCACTAAATCTATTGCTGAAACAGTCCAAGAGAAGTTTAAAACCTAATGTTTTGAGCACTATCAGTTTATGTCAGAGCAGCTTGCCAGCTAGGTTGTCACATGTCCTCTAGAATTATGCACAAATCACAAAAATCTCTGAGGTTAGGGTATGAGAAAATACACACAAGCATTCAGTGTTTGTGTCTCCTCCAAGATACAGAAAGAATCGAAGTTTCAAACAGCATTCACCATACAGCATATTCTTCTGGGAACAGATCTGCCACCATAGACTGCCTCTGCCAGTGAGCCCTAACTGCTCCCTTACCATCATCAGGCGAGGATACCTGAAAAGGTAATGCTTACCGCTGAATACGAACTATGGTACCATCTGGAAAGATACTTTCTTCTTGCCCATCGGTAAATAAGTTTTTAATAGTTTGATCTGGAAAAGTAATTTCTTTCTTGCCATCAGGATAATGCTTCTCTGAAATGTATTTCAAGACAACATGCTTATTACATAAATACAGATCTATATATATGGGCAGCAGTTTTGAGGGTTGGTTGGGGTGGATAATTTATTTACCTATTTGTCCATTTGAAAACTGCAAGACCTCTAAGCCATCGGCATATGTAGTATGTGTAGTCTTAGCATCAGCATAATAATAAATCTGAAGAAAACAGTTCAGATTTAACATAGCTAGTGAGAAATTTTACATGTGCATGTACACGTGCACATAAATAATATTTATAGAGAAGCACAGAAGGTGTAGGATACATACCACTGTTTGATCAGGCATAACCTGCTTCACATCCCCATTGAAGAAGGTTATAGTTACAGTCTTCCCATCAGAAGCCACTTTTTTCCATGTCCCATTGGGGAAAAATATGAGGTGACAGCCATTTTTCAAAACCTTTTCAACCTAATGAATACATTACAGAGAGGTCAGTACTGAGCCACCACACAACAGCTGTCTTGCAGAATTGCAGAGTGCTGAGCTCTCATTTTACCTTTCCATCGGGATAAGCAGTTTCTCTCTGTATCTCTTCACTGTCTGTATATGCAGGTCCAGATGGTAGTGACACATGAGCTTCAATAGGAGGAGAGGTGTCCTGAAATTACAACAATAATCTAAGCATAAACTCAAATCAAGCTTTGTCTCCGTACGTGGTTTTTTCCTAGGCTGACAGGTATTTTGGAAAACCAGGAGCATCAGAGGAGGAAGACATGTATAGGAAGGTATAAATACAATCTGGGTTTTATGCACCTCCTAATATAATTCAAGATAGACTGAGACTCACTAATAATTATTTGCCTTTGGTCAGCTGTAGTCTGGACTAAAGTGGAATTCAGTGTTTTGTTGTAGCATGGTGCTCAACTGCCTTAAGTCATCCATATCAAGGTAGGAAACAATTGATGAAGTTTCATAAAACTTTTACTTGCAGCAATTAATGTAAGAATTCAACTATTTACAAGATTCTTGCATGGTTTCCCTCATGGAGCATATAAACATCCATCTTATTCCCCTCCCTCAAAAGGTAAAACATTTTACAAAATTCAAGGGAGCAGGAGATTATTATTTTATTTTATATTCCTCAGCCAAAGAATGTTGCAACTACTAGACGCACGTAAAACACTCTGCATTAACTACTACATAGACATTTTCTGGTGTGATAATAAAATTGCAGTTGAAAAGCACAGCATTTGAGTCAACAGCCGCACCAGTCACCCTCCAGGTACTCTTTTAAGTACAAGTAATTTTTGTTCTATTTTGGGTTTCCCTCTTCCCTTAAAAATGAAATCAAGATACAGGACTTACTACCATAGAAGTCCTAGAAGAATCTTCTAGTGCTGTCATTGTCTCAGCGTTGCTTCTGTCACTAGCAGGTGCAGGTGTTCCAGAAAATTTTCCTAATCAGATACATGTAATTAATTTTACTGTCCAAATTAACTTCAAGTATAGTTTAAGTGTTATATAGGAGATCAAGCTGTACAAGACACCTACACTTAAGTGCAGTAGAAACTGAAAGCAGTATATTTATGAAAAGAAATTACAAGACAGCTCCCTCAGGTATGTCATTGCTTCATGTGTCAGCAAGAAGCTACAACTGAAGAATCATTGCAACAGGCATAATACTTGCCCTTTCCTATTTCATTTCTGTAGATTTGCAAAGGAATTTTCTTTTCCACCCCCTTAGAGATCTAGACAACATTATTAGTTATGCCTTATAATGTATAAAGACAGACAAACAGGAACTGACTGGCAGACTTTTCTCATGTCTCATCCAGCACACCAGAAAGATTACCAAAATAAAACCAGCAAGGGCTTCAGTTCTGGAACATACTCCTCTAACAGGTAACATAATGGTTGTCTGAGCTGTCAGGTGTCAAAAAGAGTACCCTCCAGTTACTTTCCATAAGTAGATTATTCATTAGGAAGGGGTACAGCTACCAACAGCATTTGCTCCTGTGAACAAGGAACATCCACGACAGTGTTGCCCACAAGATTACAGATTCTGATAACAGAAGATTTTGAATAAACAGCTATTCCAATTCTATCAGCATAGTTATCTAATCAACATCCGCAGCTTGGAGAACATCAATGCTGAATGCCATTTTGGATTACAGAATGCAGCTGCTGGTATGCTCCAGAGCACGAAACGCAACCAGAAGAACAGAATGGTCTCAGCTTATCACAGCTTTCTCTGGAATCTTACCCTGAGAGGTATTATCCACACACAAGTCCGTTACAACCATTCTCTTATCTACTTTTGAGGTGGTGATGCACTCTTTTTAATAAAAGAAAAAAATCTACATTAATTTTCTTTTAAGGAGTTAACAGAATGCTCTGATTAGACAAACATTCATACCTTTTGCCTGTGAATAATTCTTGCCATTTATCTTGCTGCACTTCTGTACTGGAAGAAGCAGAGATGCAGTTTGACTTTTTGGGCCTCTATTTGGTAGATACTAAAAGAAAGGAAGTTAATTATAATTTATGTGACATTTATTCATAACTGTTCATACAGCGGCAACAAAATTTAAACACCACGTCACATGAAATTTACTGGAAGCTTTCTTCACAAGCTATACATTTTTGAGATTTAGTCAGCAGAAGGGCTTATGTGATTGATGGAGCTCAAGTTATACCTTGGAACTTTTCATCTATCTGCTGCCTCGCTACCAACAACTGCGGAATGTTAACTTGGTGCAAGCAATCCAGAATAATAGTTATAATTTCAAAACTAAATATAGCTGCTTTAGGCAATGGTGAACTGCCTGGTTTGCCTGGCTGATCCTTAAGGTGCAGCAGTTCACAGGTAAGATCCAATCTATTATTGTTCTCTCATAGTTGCTTCATCTTGAATTTCTAAGATGGGTTCCTCAACAGAATGGATGGTGTACACTGTGAACATTCACATTTGGGAGAGAATGTGACATTAACAAAACTCTGTGTCACCACTTCTGCAGTCCCAAGATCAGTAAATAAAAAGTAGATACTTAGGCTGTAGCTATTGGATTCCCAGTTTATGATCCAAAAGTCAGAGCGTTCACACTGATAAATTTAAAACACTAAGATTAATAACTTACAGATTCTGCTCTTTTTAGAGTTGTCCCAGAATTTTCCATTTTTCTCTTGCTTCCAGCAGCTTCTACTTTCTTCCAAGCTTCTAGACGAAACCTCTCCATAATTTTGACTTCCTCTTTTAGCTCCATATTCTCATTCACTAAAGCTTCTATTTGATCTTTCAGGCGTCGATGGGTGGTTGACCATTTTACCTCTTTTCGTTTTAAATCTTCCTGTAACTCTGCAATCTGCTGTTTTAAAGCCTTAGAAAAATGCATGTTTATAAATTAAAGAACTTTCATTTTTTATTATGTTAAAAGATTTTAATGTTCTAATAGAAATAAAAGCACCAAAAAAAAAAGCACAAGAGTGGCAAAAAAAAAGATGAGCTCAGCTTCAGTTACAGGAAGTGTCTTTATCGCCCTCTTGGTATCCTTTACACTTTATAGATTGGCCAGTACAAATACACTTGAGACAGAGGAATGAAATCTTTAAGGCTACCTTTGAGAGGGCCCTTCAAAAATTTTGGCACAGGAAAATACAGAGGACAATCGCATAAACACATGTGAATCTGCCTAGCAAATGTAACTTCAATCTGTTGCAGTTATGTGAGGAAAATTTGTAGGGAAGGAGGAAGGAAATCCATGCATGAAGTTTAATACAACTTGTCAGGATGTATGGTACATGAGGTGTACAGACAATGAAGGAACAAACATCTCGTTTTTTACATCTCTGATACTTAAAGACCTGCAAGTAATAAAAAAATGTAACTGAAAATTGTAGATTATGACATTTACTGTACAACAGTTATAGACAGAATAAAACTCAACTACAGTTCTAGTTTGCACTTTGATCCACTACCATGATTAAAAACTTACAACTTAATATTAACTACACTAATTTTGTTTCGAAGACGAAGATCATTCTACCATAGTCACAAGCAGTTTTTAGTACGGAAATGTGACAAAAAGTTTTGCTCATCACATGTTTTTGCCTTAAAACCATCAAACGACATTGTGAAGACTGTAGTTCCTTCCTCAATTAGGCCATCTCTACTAACAGTTTTCATCTTGAAATCACTTGCAACCTTTCAATTAAGTTGGAATTTAGCTCTCAACTACCTTTAAATGAATTTAAGTGTTCCTGGGTGGACTAGAAGAATAACATTTTTATACCTGAATTTCATCACGTTCTTTTTTATCTGGAATTGCTCTAGCTTCTGTGGTATATTTTTCAAAAACTTTACGCTCCTTTTGTAGTTTTTTCATTTCCTTTTTTTTATATTCTTCTATTTCAGCCAGTTCTTGGGCTTTCTGTTGTTGAAAGTCTGCAATTTCTTTCCTATAATTATGAAACAAAGTTGTTGGTTTAGAGAAGACTCTGAGTTTTGTGGTCATTGATTCCCATCTAGCATCTGTTACCCCCAGGAAGACTTACCTATAAATGGTATTACTTATTTAAGGAGTAAGAATTGTTGCACAGCTAGTATTTGAAGTCTAAGAATTTCTATATTTATATATTCTAGTCACAAAAGTTATCCCAAATTTAACACAGCTTTGCTAAAGTCTTCCAATGTTCTTCAAAGCAGTAGAATACTAATCCCCAGAAGAATTCCCCAGGGAAAAGAATCTGCTAACTGCAGGAGGTCACAAAGCAAACATTAGCCAAAACACGATGCTGTTTCCAAACAAAACAAAAGAGACTTTGGTAGGAATAGATATGCCACGTTTAAGTTGCCAGAGATAATTACCCTCCTCTCTATGCTGCTTATAAGTCCCCCAGTTCAAGTGAAAACATTCTCCAATACAAAGGAAGAGCATCAATCATGTTAGCATGAAGATCAGTTTTGCAAGACCAATTTAGGACTGTATACAAAAAAAGTATACCAGTTCTCCCACGTATAGCCTTTAAGGATAGCATATTAAACTAGCAGGAGTTCTTAATATTATAATGTGTGCGAGTAATAATTACAGTTTCATTAATAATTACAAAGAGCAACAACTAACTTCTTGACATATGTCTCCACTGTAACTGAAACACAGCAATTTGTTTACCTGTGCTGTTAGTAACTGATCATTATGATTGGAACATCCTGCGTAAGTGAAAGCACCAAAATGTTTCAGTTAAAAATTACCTGATATTTGCCAAGGCATTCTCTCTTTCTTCACGGAGTTTAGTTAGAGTTGTGTTTTCAGCTCTAAATCTCTCTATTTCAGTTTCCAAGTCAGTGAGTTTCTCTCTCAGCACCTGGGATGGAACAGTGTTTCCTGTCAAAGAACAGCCAGATGCACGTTATCTAAGCAGCATGCATAAGACTGAAGTAAACAATTATTACACACCAGTTTAAAAAAAAAAAAAATCAAGTTACATCATTTTAGATAGTAGTAGTAGTATTGCAAAAAGTTCCTACTATTCAAATAATACAGAAGTGACATTTTAAACCACTCTGTGCTATTTAGTCAAGTACCTCGAATATTGAGTATATCTATCATCTTTGTAGAACTAAGCATATATTAGGAATTGGAATGTGAAGGGTTTCACACCAAGCTAGAGAAATTACATGAAGGTATAAGGGCCAAGCATCAAACAGGAAAGTTTACGGTTGTGAGTTCACAACAAAGTCTGCTCACACCCATCACCAATATGAAATCCATTGCAGAGGCCAATAATAGGATTTCTGGGGTTTTTTTGCCATCCCAGTTTCCTGTTCAGTCACTACTTAACGTTCACAGGGTTATAACAGTCTGCTTTGAGTATGCAAGAGAAGAGCCTAAATACTGAGGATGCAGTGCAGGTAGTTGTGTCATTCACCCCTAAATGCTCTGAGATTCAGTAAAAACCCTACACCTTCCTGCAAACGAGATCTAGCAGGCATCTTTAGACAACTCTACAAAATCAATTCACCACAAAACAGTAAGCAGAAGTAGCAGCTTTCATATAAACTTCTCATAAAAACCTAAACAAAATCCTAAATGCTCACTGGAACAGAGTTTGAAATCAAGATCTCACCACCTTTCAGAGAAGACATATAAATGCTAGACTATGCCATCATGCTTTCACTGAAAAACTGCATTTCTAATGAGCTCACATAAATGCAAAAGCTTCAACTTTTAGAGCAGAAGCTTTTAGAGGCAGTCCTTTTAGAGCAGAAACTTTTAGAAGCTTTTAGAGGCAGTCCTTCCCCAGACTAGAACCATATGGTTGCAACCAACTTAGGCAAAGCCCAAAAAAATGAAAAACGGAAAAATGAATCAGTGTTTCCCATATTCCATGTGAGTTCTCTAGGTACTATACTAGTGTCGGAAAATATGGACAGGGCTGCCACCTACTTATAAGGGGACTAAGCTAATCTAACAGTGAATAGCATTACCCTACTGTGGTGTAAATGCACTCTGTCACTGGCAAGGGACATTTCAGCATGCTTTTGACACTTTCCTTGACTTGGAAACAGTGATGGAACAGCTCCAAATCAAGTTAGTTCAATAAGCTGGTCTGACAGAAAACTAGCCTCCAGGGCAGGGGGAAGGAATAAAAAGTTGTCACTCATCGCACTCATTCTGCAAGCTGCATAACTGTTAGATCTGACATCAGACACACAACCAGGAGAGGAGATAAAAGGTGAGAACACGGCCATTCCCTGCAGCAGAAGTCTGTACTTACACCCTTTGGTGTAATGTCAACATGCAGCTTAAGCGTTAAAATGAAAGACTTGTAATTTATGTCTTCTTCAGTGTTTCCTACCAGTTGCTGTTCTCTCACCTCCTGGCTCCTGTTCCACATTTGATTTGTTTTCACACCCTGAATGACAGCCTGCCTTCTGTTTTGGTTTCAGTGAAGGAAACAGCTTCATCATCAGGTTTGAGACAGGAGGTCTATTTGAATCACTGTCCACTGCAGACTCTTTGGACATTTCATCTCCTCTCTTGGAGGCAACTTTTCTTTTTATTGCTTTATCTGGGACAGTTGTATCATTCTTACTGGAAAAGTCCGTCTGTAAAGGTATTTTAGTATATTTTTCAGGTAAATCACTGTTAACGTAATTTTCATCAAGATCACTCCATGTTCTTTCATCATCAAACTCAAACTTACTCCTACTTATACAAGACATGCTTCTCTGACGGCCTGAAGCTTTTATAATCTTTTGCTTTGACAGTGCACTGCAGTCTTTGTCTGACAAGCCAAGGTCAGCATCTCCATTTTTGCTTTCTTTGCTGACATCTGTAACAGAACCTTCATGATCAAAAAATTCTGGATCACTTTCTCTATGGCTCACAAAGGATGTCTTAGCATCTCCATCTTCATGCTTTAACGTGGCCTCAGATTCATTCTCAGAATCTGTAGTAGTATCACTATTGTCCTCACCCTTATCCTCATTTACAATCCACTGATTACTTTTTAAAGCAGGAGCTGCTGTCATGGAAGAAGCTGAAAATACTGCACTGTCCATTTTATTCAATGGATCCTTCATTCTAAAAGCTGTTCCTGAATTTGAGACTGTATGCGTAACTGCTCTATCATTTCTATTTCCCTGTGTCATACAGTCTGCCTTTTTATTTCTCTTATTTATAAGTTCAACAGCCAGCTCCTTTACTTGCTGCTGTTTGGCCTTGATAGGAGTAGAAGACATTCTACGGCCTTTTAAAGTTTGCTGATCTTGATCCAAGATCCTTTGCACAAATGAGGAATTACTTGAGAATGATATTTCATCTGCAGCTTGTTCTAGAAACAAAAATTCATCTAATTCAAGATTCTCTTTTTCTTTTTCTTTTTCCCAGTTTTCCAGCTTATTTTGAAATGAAACTTCAAAAGACAGTTCTGGATCTTTTACGGGGTGATCTAAAGGACATCTAGAATTAGAAAAGGCACTGGCTAGCTCAGGAGACAACTGAGGCTTTTCTGTGCCAGGTAATTTGTTTCCCATTTTCCCAGTGTTCAACTTAGCAAATTCTACTATGTTCTCTTTATTTTCTATTTTGTTGTTAATTTCTAATGGAAAAGAATCTCTCATCTGTCCATTATTATTTTTTCCAGGTTGCATTCTTGTTTCTAATGGCGAGGTATTTTTTCCATTGTGATTTCTGAGTACTAGGGTCTTCTGAATAGAACAATATTTTGCTTTATCAGGGTGGCTATATTTTTTACATGGTGCAAAAGGGTTCTCAGAAACCAGTTCTTTGCCAGGAGGCATAGTTTTCTTCTGTATTTGTGATCTGTCCACTTTGATAACATTTCTGTCATCTGAAGCCCTTTGTTGAAGTTTAGGGGCATTTTCTCCAAGTTTTGTAGTTTTAGATTTGGCATTAGCAAATCTTGTTAAGCCTTCTCCTCTTTTCAGGAAGGGTCGTTTGATCACGGGTTTTTGAATGGCTGATCCATTTGTCTGCTGAAAAGGCATAAGGAAAAGTAAAACACAAAACATTAAAGAGCTCCTTACACAGTTTGAAGATTTCTTCAAATAAAACACATATAGAAGTAGGAATTTATATAGTCTTTAGCAATCCAGTAGAAATGTACATCTTAAACAAGCTAAATACTTGAGGCTTATTGTTTTATTTTTAATAATGTGAATATTGCCTTCAGTATTAAGTTTTTGATGCTAGAATCTTCCTTGTACATTTTTACAGCACCTATAGTATCTTGGCACAGTTAAAAAAATAAATAAATAAATAACCTGTAACTTCTGTTTTTGCTTGAGACGCTGCTCTTCTAGTTGTATCTGTTCTTCCAGGAATTCTTCAAATGTCTGTTTCTTCTCATGAATCGCAGCTTTAATAGGTCTAGTGTAATTTAAAAAAAAATAATAATAATAATAATAAAAGTCTTACATTTCTATGTAAAATAACTGTGTTTAATGTCACTGCTATTCAAAGACCTAAGATTCAATTATGTAAAAGATGACAAATTATGAGGTACTTTGGTCATTAAGGGTCAAGCTTAAATCTTAGAAATGCATTATAGCACTAGCTGTTTATCTTTTGAGAAATGGTTTATCAAATCCCTGCTACAGTTAATATACATATTTAAAGATACTGTATGCAGGTTTTGTTATTTCTTCTTTCACTGCTTTTCTCAATGATCCTTTCTTCAGCCCAGACTACCAAACTTTCACTGGTATTTTAGTTATATCGCCAATTTTTACAGTATTACCTTCCCACTCAGCAACGCTGCTGAGATCGTGTTCCGTATCTCTCCCTTTGATACTCCTCCTTCACAGCCTTGTACCAGGTCTGGCTGGGATGGAGTGAGCCCACGTAGTGCTGTGTTTTGGATTTGTGACGACACACCAATGTTTTAGCTGTTACTGAGTACTGCCTGCACAGCATCAAATCTTTCTTTGGCTTTTCATGCTCCTCCCTCACCCTCAGCAAGTAGGCTGGGGTGGGCAAGAAGCTGAGAGGGGATGCAGGCAGAATAGCTGACACAAATTGTAAACTGTTCTTATCTCAATCCACAAGTCTTCTTGAGTTTGCTCCTCTGATACTCTCTCCCACTCTGCTCTGGAGGACAGAGTGAGCAAGCAACTGGGTGGGTTCTCAGTTGCTGGCGGGGCTCAACCCACCACAGCCTGGAACAATTGTTTCTTGCTTTCGTGATGACCCAGCAGACAAGACAGAGCTTTAAAACAATGCCAACCACTACTTTTGTTCTACCAACTCCATAAACAAAGCTTTACCATACATGAGAAGGCTTCTTCCACAAGCACTATTATTACTTCTTATCCATCTACAGATGTTTAAACAAACATAATTCCTGGTAATAAATTAGGAAGTCACAGCCTCACACTCCCTCATGTTACTACTTTCGCCACATAACAGTGGATAGGAGATTGTAATAAATCAAGCTGGGAACAGTAATGATAACCGCTTACATACTAAGCCTATACCAAAATGTGCTTCTAAACTGTCATTACCCAAGGTTGCACGCACCTCCTCAGCCAATACACAACATCACATCTTTCACAGCAAAGCAATTTCAAGCCAGAGTCTCTCTTACTACAGGTCTCCACAGTACCTAGCAAAATAGAATCTTTGGTTGAGAAAGCTACACAAATTGAGAATATCAGACTCTTTCAATAAGGACTTAGAATTTGACCAAACTTCTATTATATATTTGATATAAACTGCATAATAGTAGCCTGAATTACCTTTCCTCTGTATTAGTCCACAAATGTTTTCCTCCACTGGAATTTTCAGAGAGATCTGCACTTTCCACACATAAAGGATCAATGTGATCATCTTCACTCTCCATTACTATTTCCATCTTTTGTTCTGGACGCCATATATTTTTTCCTAAAAAAAAAAAAAAAAAAAAAAAAAAAAAAAAAGAATTTTTTTTCCTCCCCAACAACTCCATTTTCAGCTCATACTTTAAGCAGCATTCAGGTCAGATTATAACCAGAAGGGAGCTTCATGGTAATGTAGTCTGAATTCCTAGACAAAATAGTGCTAAGATTTCCCCAAATTAATTCTTATTTGAATTTGAGCTTTCTTTTTAAAGGAACATCCAATTATGTATTAAAATTTTTCCACAGACCTTAAATAACTCGTTCTGATAGTTGTTCTTTTCTATTGTTAATTTATGGCTTAAAAAGAAAATAACTGAACAAATTTGGGTGTCTACTGTACTGAAGAGCTCTTATCAAGCTTCTGTTTCCCATGTATACCTGTATAAATTAAGATCAATTTATCTTTTCACATCCTTTTAGACCAAGCCCTCTGATTAAAAGCTTTAAAGCTGGTATGAAGTATGATGAAATGCAATCTCATACCTTTTCCTGAAAAACTCTAGATGTTTTCAGCAACCTTATTAAAATTGCTAGATTAAAACCAAAACCACTATTCCAGTCATAGCAGCATAGTAGTCATGCTGGTGTCAATGGTAAAACTGAGGAGGAAAGATAAAGAACCCCAGTGCATTACTTCTGATGTACAAATAATCTTTTATAATATGACAGGAACTTTTTGTCAACATATCTTGACTTCTAATTCCAGTTCAGTTCCTAATCCTCACAACAGAGCTGGTCTGAAGACATTCTGTATTCCTGGATAGACTTATTTTCCATTTGCCATGTGAAAATATTGGTACAGTTCAGCGCAAACAATTCAGCTATCCAATGTCTGTCATTATTTGCTATTTTCCTAGTCTTTATCATATATATACTTTAGCAGTAAAGATTATCTTTTTGTTCCCTAAAACAGACAAGCATTTCATACAGACAGAAGAACTTGATTCTTTCCTCATGCTGCTTTTAACAAAACTCCCATGGGCATCAACAGGAACACTGAGGTCTGTAAGCTGTCACTAAACCAACATTTGTATAAAATCTTCCCAATAAGTAGTGGAAAATTATACTCAATAACTACAAAGGGGAAAAAAACAAACAAACAAAAAACCACCTCCACACACCAAATTTTTTTTCTCTAAATGACTAACCAGTAATAAATTTGTCTTCCTCATTTTTCAAACAATTCGGCGCACCCAGACCTTGTTTCTCACAGGCAGACACTCCTAAAAGATTGTTCTTCAACGATGATGTGTATTCATTGTTGTTTAACTTTTGTAGAAAATCACCATCTTGTGTATGTGAAGAAGCACAAGCTCCGTCTTCAAAGTGATTCTGACGCTCAGATGAGGGCAACTGGTGCAGAGTTGTTAAGCCTGCTGAATGCTCAGGTCTTAGCTTTTGACTCCCAGCTGTTAGAGTATAGCCTTGAAATCAAAAGTAAAAAATGGGTGTGTCATTGTATTTGTATTACAACACCGCTATTCCACAGGAGAAAAGAAATGGCGCTGAAGGGCAAGATTGATCACCCAGCCTCCATCCTTATGTTACTGATCAAGAACAGGGGATTAGGCAATCTGGAATTTGTTCTCCTAATGGTAAGTCCTAAATTCATTTTCTCAGGTAGTCAGAGTGAAAGAAGGATATTCACTTAAGTCAGGTTGGACTGATACTGCCAATAAAAGAAAGTACCCCTGGTCAACTCTAAAAGGTTTTTCCAGCCCAGCGCTGTCCCCTCCCTTTGCACACAGCAAACGAAACTGGAAAACCGATACAGGTTACAGGTGTTTGTTTTTCAGTTCAGATCAGCTCCCCAGTCTAGTTCAGTTTGTCACCTGAATAAATTTGTGCTGCATGAGCACAAACAAAGAGGGACCACTTCATTTGGATACTGTGACAGCTTAAAGCAATCAGAAGTATTGTGAGAAACAGCTAATCAGAAAGGAAAGCAACTGTTTGTTTTCTGTTCTGTTTTTTATATTTAAAATACATTCTTCAAAACAAGAGGTCCCATCATAGCACACATTGATCAGGTTATAGTTGGCATTTTATCTAAAGAGGACAGTATTCTTTCTACAGTAGCACTCAATTTTCAGTCACTGAAGCATTGCAGCATTTATTTTTGACTAATTAAATAGTCTTAAGATTAAGAACACTGACTGCACTTTCAGATTTTAACTGGAAAATGAGATTAAATTCCTCAGTTTACCCAAAGTATGTCATATACTTTTTTTCAACTTACCAAGAACTGCTGTCTGGCCAGATACCATGTTAAGTAGCTTCTGCTGCTCTTCCATTAGCCTTTGAAGTTGCTCCATCTGTTGTTTCTTTAGCTGTTCCTGTTTCTGTTGTTGCAATTCCTTCAGCTTTTCAAACAAAAAAAATAGCTGTGTTAGAGGCTAGGTTTACTTAGAACGTATCACAGGATTAATGTCATCAAGACAATAGGTATTTCTTGTTTTAAAGATGTTCCATTAGGCAAGTATAACTGACTTAGGACTTGCTCTTTGAGCTTACCATGTTCTATACATTGCAAAGAGTTTGCTTGCCTCCAGGTATGACCAGTCATATGCAGAAACAAAATAAATCTTAGATGGCGTATGTTAAGGAATTCTAGAACTTTTACCTGTTCAAGTTTTTGTAAGAGTGGATCGCTGTGAGCGGATTTATTCTGACCATCCACTTCACTATGGACAAAGTCTGTTTTAGAGGCCTCTACGTTATATGCTGCTGCTGGGAAAGACGTTTCAGTGGTATATTGCTGAAGTCTACAAGAGCTGCCGGACTCTTCTTCACACAAGGAGTCATCGCTTACAGAACAGCTGTCTGAAAGATGCAATACTTCAGCAGGGAAAGGTGTGGTATTTTCAGGTCCAGGTAACAAATTTTCTTTGTTGATTTTCAAACTGGTAAAACTAGGGTCTAATAAGACTCCAGCACGGAAACTATTGGACATCCAATGTGCAATGAAGTTTTGTTCACTACTGGGATCTTCAACAGTTGGCATCGTGTAAATTGTATTCCAATTTATTTGCTGATGTAGCATTAACATAACAATATGATGTTATGTAGCATTAGGAGAGTAAAACTTCCAAAGTTCCAGATATTCGGTATGGACCATTACCTACTTTTAGCACCTAAAAATTAAGCAGATAAACAAAATAAGAAATCTACGATAACTTTCTTTTACTGGAAATCTGTTATCTCTTATAACCAATCTAGTGTATTCTTAAAAATAAGTCACAATCTACTTTTCCCTGGGCTACAGAAACAATTTGGACAACCAGTAACAAATACTTTCTCTGCAGGAAGTCAACATAATCCAACTTTTAATCTTACTATTTATTTGAGTGCAGTTAACATTATCACAGCTACTATAAAGCTGTGTATAACATTTTCTTCAATAGTACAGGGAGGGATTCAGAATTTTTTTTAAGTGTCTGCAGTAAAAGAAGCGAGGTTATTTGAGGACCTGAAAGAGAGACTCCTCTTACAGGACCTACATATTAACAAGTGTCATAAAACGTGAATGAATTCAGGTAGGTAGGAGACCCAAAGCGATTTCCTTACTTAGGAAGAAGAAGAGATGGAACCACTGCAGATGACGATGTGGCAGCAGGGTGCTGACTGCTCAGCCCCGCTCCCCCAAACCAGTCCCAGGGCACTGAACTCTCTGCGTCACAGGGAATACAGGGAGAGAAAGGTCCAGCAGACAAAGGACAGACAATCACAGCGGCCCAGGCTCAACAGTCCTGCTGACCAGGAAATAACTTCAAAGCTTCCTCGTTCCCAAGAGATCCGTTCATGCCAGCTCTTACATAGTTTTCCCCACTGTAAAAGGGGCTCACACTTTGAAACTGTGACTAGGAGAAACCAAAGAATTCCCTTAGAAAAATGTTTTTCAACTGCCTTATGTCTTGAGACACCACTGGAAGTTTCCCAGCAAGGTCCAGATTCCCGCATAGGCACATTCACACGCTATTTTCCCCGACACCTTTTGGAGACCCCTTCGAGGCAGCCTGTCAGGCCAAAGCTTCCCCTCAGCTCTGAGGGCAGCAGCACCTTCGCGCCAGCCCAAAGAGCTGGCAGGGCAGAAGCTGACCCGTCCGGGAGGGCGAGGACGGACGAAGGGATCCCCCCGAGAGGCCGCCGGCGGGGAGACGAGCGCAGCCACGCTCCGCAGCCCTGCCGAGGGGCCGGACACGGACACGGACACGGACACGGACACGGACACGGACACGGACACGGACACGGACACGGACACCCCAGTCGCGCCGCCAGCGCCCGCCGCTCCCTCGGCCCCGACGCACTTGCACCGCGACAGCTCTGACCCGCGGACCCTTGCGAGTACCGAGACGACAGCAGAGTCGCCGTTCCCCAGGCCGCTGCCACAGGAAGGCACCGCTCTGTCCGCCACCTCCCTCCTTCTATTACAAACCTGCCGCCATCGCGCAGCCTCCCGGCGCCACTGGCTGGGCACCGCCCCGGCGCCGGGCATGCTGGGAGTTGTAGTCCCAAGCCACAGCTTTTCCCGCCCTCCTGAGCGGCGGTGCTTCGGCCCTCGAACTACAGCTCCTAAGAGCCTCATCGGCGAAAGGGCCGTTGACGGGCAGCAACAGGGAACAGCGAAGCGTTGTGCCCGCGGTCGCCTCTGTCTCGGGGGCGGGAAGAGGCGGCGGGGATCCCGCTCCTGAGGGCGGCCCGCAGGTGGAGGTGGCTCCCGGGTCCTCCCCACATCGCCTTCGGGAGCCGGGGTTTCTCCCCGGGCGGTGCCGCCGCTCCGGCAGAAGGCGGAAGGCCGTGTCCGCGCAGCCATCCCCGGCGGCCGCCCCGGCGCGGTGCGTGAGGAGATTCCCGTGCAGTGAGCTGTGCCGTCCGCGGGCCTTTCGGGGCGCGGGGTTCGCTGCAGGGGTGCGGCTCGGCACTCTTAGTGTGCTTTTATCGCGGCTCCTTGCAGGCTTTTAATCTTTAAATAGCTGCGGTCAGGGCATAACGAGAAAATGAACGGGCAGAAGGCATCCCCTGCCGTTCTGACATTTTGTGCTTCGGGCACCTCTTACTGAGAGAAATTGGTGTTTTTCTCTGAACTCCAGTGAGTGGCAGAGCATCACGCTCCGAAAACGCGTGGCTGTGACCTCTTTTTGCGGCTGTTGTGGGCAGGCACAAAGCCGAGCTCTGTTGTACGAACCCAGGGCGGCCCTGTCAGTGTCTGCTGCTGCCGCTGGCCTGGCTTTCCGCTGTTCCGCAGGGCTCTTTCTGCTGAACCTCCCGTTGTCTTTCCTGCACTTTGGTTTTGCCAGTTGTGAATGTGTTGTCTACGTGATTAACAGAGATAAGTTACTCGGCTAGCATATACAAGGATTTGCACTCGTGCTTTTTCAAAGCACAGCATCGCATTCAGTCCCTTTGACACCTTCAGTAGGAAAATACAGCAGAGGTTTGTTTTCCGTTTACCTGCACACTGAAGGCCTTACAGCACTCCAGATTTTTCATGGTCTATTGTTGGACAACAAAAATTTATTTTTGGCTCCCTCTCTGTGCTAAAAATATAACCCATTGCTATCAATAGTGTTGAATTTGTGGTTTGATCATGAGGAACAAGCTCATGTGCTTTTGTGAAATCTTTTTGAGGCTATTGGGGCCTTACCAACGTAAATTAAAATTGTAAGAATTAAATCAGTGGTAATTGTCAGCAGTTCCACTTTATGTAATGTCCTTATACGGTGCTGCAACAACATAGTATTCCAGTTATAAAAGTATTTATCAGCAGTTAATTCATTCTCAACACACCAATTAAATACAATAGTTCTCTATTCTGATTTTGAATTCTGAAAATTTTGCCATTCAAAAAGAATAAAGCCAAATACTGCCAAAATTCCTTGAGAATTTTGGTTCTCTAGGGAAATAGAAGAAGAGGTAGCATTCATCAACAATGAAAGGGAACAAAATCTTCACTCAAGGGAGATAAAAGCTGCTGGGAACAGACTTTGAACAGGTTTTAACTCAGTCTCCTGCTCTCTGTCAGGTATTCCAGAGTTCACTTGTGCTTTAACAGTGACAATTTCCTCCTCCTTACAAGTGCAGTGAGGGTTACTGCCCCTTTTTGTGCAGTAGACTGCACTTTGCTTGGTTGTTTATTTGACCAGGTTGCTGTGCCTTTGGGCGCTTTACAGGGAGGTATGAGTGTGTCCTAGCCCCTCCTGCTTACAACCAGGCTCTCCAGTTGTACCTTAAACTGTTGGGGAAGCAGGAAGATCCCTCAGGGAGGGCAGCTGCCAGAGCAGGTGAGTGTAAATGATTTGGCTCCCTCAAAATCTAAAGAGAGGAGTGGGATCAGGGGTCATTTCATAGAATCATAGAATGGTTAGAGTTGGAAGAGACCTTCAAAGGTCATCTAGTCCAACCTCCCTGCAAGGAACAAGGACATCCCCGATTAGATCAGGTTGCTCAGAGCCCCATCCAACCCGGCCTTGAACGTTTCCAGGGATAGGACATCCACCACCTCTCTGGGCAACCTGTTCCAGTGTTCTACAACTCGCATTGTAAAAAATTTTTTCCTAATATCCAATCTAAATCTACCCCCCTCTAGTTTAAAATCATTACCCCTCATCCTATCGCAACAGGCCCTACTGAACAGCCTCTCCCCACCTTTCTTGCAGGCCCCGTTGAGGTACTGGAAGACCGCTATCAGATCTCCCCGGAGCCTCCTCTTCTGCAGGCTGAACAGCCCCAACTCTCTCAGCCTGTCCTCATAGGAAAGGTGCTCCAGCCCCTCTGATCATCTTCGTTGCCCTCCTCTGGACTCTCTCCAACTGGTCCATGTCCTTCTTATGTTGGGGGCTCCAGAACTGGACACAGTACTCCAGGTGGGGTCTCACCAAGGCAGAGTAGAGGGGGAGAATCACCTCCCTCGACCTGCTGGCCACACTCCTCTTGATGCAGCCCAGGATGCTGTTGGCCTTCTGGGCCACAAGAGCGCATTGCTGGCTCATGTTGAGCTTCTCATCCACCAGCATTCCCAAGTCCTTCTCCTCAGGGCTGCTCTCAACCCATTCCCCGCCCAGCCTGTATTTGTGCCTGGGATTGCCACGACCCACATGCAGGACCTTGCACTTGGCCTGGTTGAACTTCATGAGGTTGGCACAGGCCCACCTCTCCAGCCTGTCCAGGTCCCTCTGGATGGCATCCCTCCTTTCCAGCGTGTCGACGGCACCACACAGCTTGGTGTCATCAGCGAACTTGCTGAGGGTGCACTCTATCCCACTGTCCATATCACCGACAAAGATGTTGGACAGGGCTGGGCCCAACACAGACTCCTGACGGACGCCACTTGTGACAGGTCTCTACTTGGACATCGAGCCGTTGACCACCACTCTCTGAGTGCGGCCATCCAGCCAACTGCTTATCCACCGAGTGGTCTGTCCATCAAAGCCATGCCTCTCTAGTTTAGAGAGAAGGATGTTGTGCGGGACAGTGTCAAAAGCTTTGCACAAGTCCAGGTAGATGATGTCAGTTGCTCGTCCCTTGTCCACCAATGCTGTCACCCCATCACAGAAGGCCACCAAATTCGTCAGGCACAATCTGCCCTTGGTGAAGCCATGTTGGCTGTCACCAACCACCTCCTTGCTCTCCATGTGCCTTAGCATGGTTTCCAGGAGAATCTGCTTCATGACCTTGCCAGGCACAGAGGTGAGGCTGACCGGCCTGTAGCTGCCCAGGTCGTCCTTGTTCCCCTTTTTAAAAATTGGGATTATGTTCCAGTCATCGGGGACCTCACCAGACCACCACGACTTCTCAAATACAATGGCCAGTGGCTTGGCAACTTCATCTGCCAGTTCCCTCAGGACCCGTGAATGGATCTCATCAGGTCCCATGGACTTGTGCATCTTCAAGTTCCTCAGATGTTCCCGAACCTGCTCTTCGAGTACAGTGGGCGGTTCTTCATCCTCGTAGTCCCTGCTTGCGTCTTCTACAGCTTGGGTGGTGGGACAAGAGCCCTTATCGGTGAAGACTGAGGCAAAAAAGTCATTGAGTACCTCAGCCTTCTCCATGTCCCTTGTAACCAGGACACTGGTTTCCTTCCGGAGGGGGCCTACATTCTCCTTGGACTTTCTTTTGTCCCCTATATACCTATGGAAGCTTTTCTTGTTGCTTTTTATATCCCTGGCCAGATTCAGTTCCGTCAGGGCTTTAGCCTTCCTCACGTGATCCCTGACCGCTTGCACAGCCTCTTTGTAGTCCTCCCAGGCTACCTGTCTCCGCTTCCACCCTCTATAGGCTTTCCTCTTCACTTTCAGTTGGTCCAGGAGCTCCTTGCTCATCCACGCCGGCCTCCCGGCCTTTTTGCCTGACTTTTTCTTCATTGGGATGCACCTCTGCTGAGCTTGGAGGAGGTGCTCCTTGAATATGGACCAACTTTCCTGGGCCCCTCTTCCCTCCAGGGCCGCCTCCCATGGCACTTTGCCCATCAGGTCCCTGAGGAGGCCGAAGTCCGCCTTCTTGAAATCTAGGGCTGAGAGCTTGCCGTGTAGTTTCCTCGCTGCCCCGTGGATCTTGAACTCCACTGTGTCGTGGTCGCTGCAGCCAAGGCTGTCCTTCAGTTTCACATCCCCCACCAGCCCCTCCCTGTTGGTGAGCACAAGGTCGAGCATGGCACCCCTCCTTGTCGGCTCCTCTATCACCTGCAGGAGGAAGTTGTCATCCACGCATTCCAGGAACCTCCTGGGCTGCCTGTGCCCTGCCGTGTTGTCTCTCCAACAGATGTCAGGGTGGTTGAAGTCCCCCATGAGGACCAGGGCTTGTGACCATGAGGCTGCTCCTATCTGGCTATAGAGCGCCTCATCTGCTCTGTCCTCCTGGCCAGGCGGCCTGTAACAGACCCCCACCGTAATGTCCCCTGTCTGTCCCCGTCCTCTAATCTTGACACATAAGCTCTCTGTCAGCTCCTCCTCCATCCCCAGGCGGAGCTCCACACACTCCAGCCAGTTGCTGATGTAGAGAGCGACACCCCCTCCTCGTCTCCCCTTCCTGTCCTTTGTAAAAAGCCTATACCCCTCCATGTTGATGCTCCAGTCGTACGGGTCATCCCACCACGTCTCCGTGATGCCAACAAGGTCGTAGCCCCGCTCGTGTGCACGTATCTCCAGCTCTTCCTGTTTATTCCCCATGCTGCATGCATTGGTATAGAGACACTTCAGCTGGTCCCCGACAAAGCCAACTTGCTGCCTGGAGCGACAGGGGTTCTGTTGGACCGCAGTTTAGGTTCATTTGCACGTACCTGCGATCCTTCCTCAGCTTCTGGACCCTTGGTGCTGGCAGTGGCACCATGCTGACAGCAGTGGGCTGAACTGTGCTCCCCCTCCCCCAGCAACACCAGTTTAAAGCCCTCCGGACGAGTCTGGCAAGCCTTTGTCCAAGCACACTCTTCCCCTTCTCAGTTAGGTGCATGCCATCCGCCCCTAGCAGCCCGGGCTTCTCAAAGCACACCCCATGGTCTAGATGCCCAAAGCCCTGGCTGTACCACCACTCCCTGAGCCACAACTCCTGCCAGATATGTCTGGCCCTTTCAGGTCCCTGCCCTTCAACTGGGAGGATTGATGAGAATACCACCTGCGCCCCAGAGTCTTTGACTGTTGAACCCAGAGCCCTGAAATCCCTTTTGATGTTTCTCAGACTGCTGCTAGCTGTGTCGCTGGCCCCCACATGAAACACCAGCAGTGGATAATAGTCTGTGGGCCGTATGAGGCTAGGTAGTCTCTCGGTGACATCCCTGATACGAGCCCCCGGGAGACAGCATACCTCCCGAGAGCGCATCGGGGCGGCAGATGGGTGCCTCCATACCTCTCAGGAGGGAGTCACACACTACTACCACGCATCTCTTTTTCTTGGTAGTGCTAGTTATCACGCGAGCCGGTCAGGCTACCTTGCACGGCTCCAGTGCCTCCCCCGAGGTAACATTTGTTACCTCTACTGCTGGAAACAGGGAAGGGGAAGTTGTCTTCGCAGACAGACTTGGAAGAAATGAATCCTTCAAGTTTATGCATTCCTTTCTGCTTACTCGCTGATCTGTGGTTTATAAACAGATCAGTTCTCGTAATAATTTTTCTTCCTCAGCTCTTAGCACCTTGATTTTCATGAGCGAATGTAATATAAAATACTTCTATGGAGTTTTGCATCACGTGTAGTTACCAATTTCAGTTGCTTCTGGTGTTTTCCAGATGAGATGTGGATGTGTAGGCAGGGCTGGTGCTTTCAATAGGTTGTATGTATTTTATTGCCTTCTAATAAACTTTTTGTTTTAGCTGTGCAAGAACAGCTCATTATTTCCTGAGGAAACAACTTCTAGTGATACTTCAGCAGTATCCGACAGAATCAGCTTTAGAGAAAATATTGAGAAAACCAGTGTACACAGAGCTCTAGTGAAGAGGGAGGCAGTGCCCAGATCTATTCTATGATTATTAAAGGAAGCCTTTGCCCTTATATATGCCTCAAATTAATCTATCTTGTTTGTGACAGGATTCAAAGTAAAATTGATAAAAGCAGCTTAAAATATTACTTTATATCACAAATTAGGGTTTCTGGAAGGTACAGTTTCCAACAGAGCCAAGTTAGAACAAGGGTACGTTATTGTCGTAGTTCAGCCCCGATCGGACCAGACTACTCAGTCTCTCTCTCACTCCCCTCACCCTCCGAGAGAACAGGGAGAGAAAATATAAGGAAAAACGGCTCAAGGTTTGAGATAAGGACAGGGAGAAATCCTTAAAGTTACCGTCATGGGCAAAACAGACTCGACTTGGGGAAAACTATTCATTTATTATTACAAACAGCAGGATAATGAGACAGAGAACAAGATAACCTCCCCCCACCCCTCCCTCTTCCTGAGCTTAACATTATCTCTACTACCTTCCCCTCCCGAGCGGCACAAGGGGGGAAGAGGGAATGGGGGTTGTGGTCAGTTCATCACACGTTGTTTCACGCCGCTGCTTCATGGTTGGGGGAAGAACTCCTCGCGTTCCTCCCCTGCTCCGTTGTGGGGTCCCACCCATACGCCACAGTCCTTCGTGAAACTGCTCCGGCATGGGTCATCTCTTCCATGGGGTGCAGTTTCTCCAGAAGAGCTGCCCCAGCGGGCCCTCCACGGGCCACAGCCTCCTTCAGGCATCCACGTCCCCCGGTGTGGGGTCCTTCACGGGCTGCAGGTGGATCTCTTCTCCTCTGTGGACCTCCATGGGCTGCAGGGGGACAACCTGCTCCACCATGGTCGTCACCACAGGCTGCAGGGGAATCTTGGCCAGGAGCCGCATTACTCCTCCCCCTCCTTCTTCACTGACCTTGGCGTCTGCAGCCGTTCCTCACAACAGGCTGGTAGATGTCTCTCAGGATCTCTTTTACATCTTATTCACTTCACTTCTCATCTCCTTTCCACTTTTTGCAGCTGGGCCGGGCCGAGTCAGGCCCAGTCGGCTGCCTGGCGAGAGGCCAGAGGGTGAGGCCTGCAAGGCCCATGAGGCCTGTGCCTCCCCCTCTGCGCCTCTGCCCCCACTCAGCTTCTTCACATCTTCTCTTCTCTCTTTTTTTTTTTTTTCTGTTTTCCCCTTCTTAAATACGTTATCGCGGAGGCGTTATCACGGAACATTCTGCTACCAATCGGCTCGGCCTTGGCCAGCAGCAGGTCTGCCCTAGGCCCGGCCGAGTCCACTGAACAAAGGGGAGCGACTTCTAACAGTTTTCTACAGAAGCTACCACCTTAGGCCCCCCCTCACTAACAAAACCACGACAATTATAAAAGATTTTTGTCACCTCAGATAACATAGCATCTTGTGAAAACTTCTTAGTTAAAATATGGAGAGTTGATTTTTTGTGTGAGCAGAAAATACTTTTATGCCAAAAGCACTGCTAATTCCATAAGAAACAAAAACAAGCCACAAAATATAGATATATAATGACCTCGTGTGCCCTTTGATCTGCTATCTGCCTGATGTAAATGTATGTATTACCATTACAGAGTTGCCAGTTCTGTCAGGTGTGTGATTTGGGCCCTTCCTATAGATCACCTTTCTGAGATAAAAGTATACACACATGTATAAAGTCATGTCTGATACTGTTGATTTTCCAGATTTTTATGAAACCCCAAATTCAAATGAATTATGCTCTCTCTCCTTGACTTACTACTTATTTTTTAGCTCATAATTTAAGTTATTCCACAGTAGCTGGCCATCTGATTCCTTTTTTGTTGCACCAAAGAACAACTTCACTTGCATACATTGAAAATCAAATAGGCTACAGAGTAGGAATACACACATATTCATTAAATGTAGTATAGGTAACATACTCTAAATTCCACCTCAAAACTGTCTCAGGCTAGTGTGTTTTGGTTTGGGGGGGGTTTTAAATCTGAAACCTTATTCTAATAATCTGCTCTAGACTTGAGTGCTTGATAAATTAATCAAACAATAATCTTAGATTGTGAGTGCTGTTGTCAGTGCCATTTAAACATTTGGTCTTAAACATCGTTACTATCTCTCTCCACACTACCCTTTCTCCAGGGTTGATGTAAGAATTTGATGCAATTTGACCAATACTCATTTTTAAGCTAGAAGAACCTACTGGGTAATTAAATTCTTTGGCTTTAGTCCTAAGAAACTAGTAAAGAAACTGTTCTAATAAATGTTTCCTCATTTGCACATACATAGTGCAGGAAAATGTGAAGTGGTAAATGAACGCAAGTAGTTCAAACACCATCTGCTTTCCTTTTTGCAGTCTTTAATGTAGGTGGTTTTTATTTATAGGAGTAGGAGGATAGAAGCTTAATCAGAATTTGCAGTCTATGTGGATGCTCTCATTAAGTTGGAGAAAGGTCATTTTTGCTACAAATGTCCTCCCCAAGATAGAGGGCAGTTAATATCAGATGTCTTGGGCTAACCCAAGAACTGCTTTCCTTTCACATTATCTTTACTTTCGAACAAGCAATCTCTTATTTGTTCTGCCTCATCCTGTGAGTCCAGGATTTGGAGAGGTCAAGTATTCTAGAGTGTCAGTTTTGTCCAGTTATCTCACAAATAAAATTATTTGGCTTTAAGTCACTGTGGAAAATTTACATCATCAAGTAGCTTTTCCAGAAATACAAACAGAGTAAAAACAAAGTCTTTACCAGTGATACTGATACTGACCCTATGGATGAGATATGGACATGGTGTACTGGGATCCAAAGCATAACTGGTTAAAAGAATTTATGACCTGCATATTTTGGTTTACAAGCATATGTTCTCTTTGTGCTCGTTACTATAGCGTTAGCAGTGTGTCTGCGTTAGCAGTTTGGCTTGGAACAGCCATGCAATTTTAAGCCAAATCTTCTGGTTGTGAAGAGCTGCCTTGTGTTGATTAAGTTCTTGAAGTGGTTTTGAGGTGCACCATCTGAAAAAACTTTCAGAGAAAAAACCATCAAACCAAACTGGGCACTGTGCTTCAAATAAGCTTGGCGGGGGCATTGGTTTTGGCTTCTGTCTGAACCCAGCCGGTCATAAGGCCCTCTAGCTCGCACTTAATGCTCATTTAGCAAGGAAGGGCTCTGAAACCCTAGAAAGCCTGTGGTGTGCTGAAGAACAAACATGCTGTATAAAGAGCTCAGTGTCCTATATAGTGTTCTCATTTACACTATATTTATAATTCTCATCTGTTTTTAAAGTATCTTTACACTCATGGGCATCCAGGAAAATAAATATACATTGATGATGCATTTTAATCACTTAAACCAGATGCTGCTGTTATATTTTGTCTTAAATTCTACTCCTGTTTAAATAAAACTTTCCCAGCCTCTCATATCTTAGGATACTTTGTGATAAATGACATACAGCCAATTTTCATTCAAGTTGTTCTACAGGCAATTTAGGTTAATGCTGCTGAGAAAAGAAGCAATCCCCCTAGTTCCATCTCTCCCCTGCCTCTCCACTCCTACAGTACTCCTTCTTGTAAATCTTTGTTGTAGGCCTGAGGGTGATTTCAATCGGAAGACAGATCTGGATTAAACTAGCCTCTTGGTTTTGAGGGTTTTGTTGGTTTGGGTTTAATCTGGATCAGTGTGCTGGTTTTGTGTAGGAGGGGCAGCTAATGTGGCAGCTTCTGCAAGAAGCTGCTCGAAGGTTCCCCTTTGTCCAGTGGACTTGGCCAGGTCTAGGGCAGACCTGCTGCTGGCCAGGGCCAAGCCAATTGACAACAGTGATAATGCCTCTGTGATAATGTATTTAAGAAGGGGAAAACAATGAAAAAAAAAATAGGAGCAAAGAAGCCAAAGTGGAGGCAGAGAGGGGGAGGCACGAGCCTTGTGGGCCTTGCAGGAACGTCTGCAAACGCCAAGGTCAGTGGAGAAGGAGGGGGAGCAGTAATGCTGCTCCTGGCCAAGATTCCCCTGCAGCCCATGGTGAGGCAGGCTGTCCCCCTGCAGCCCATGGCAGTGCACGGAGGAGCAGAGATCCACTTGCAGCCTGTGGAGGACCCCACACTGGGGCAGGCGGATGCCTGAAGGAGGCTGTTGGCCATGGAGGGCCCACTGAGGCTGTTCTGGAGGGACTGCACTCTGTGGAAAAATGACCCATGCTGGAGCAGTTCGTGAAGGACTGTAGCCCCTGGGAGGGACCCTGTGGTGCAGCAGGGGAGGAACGTGAGGAGTTCTTCTCCAGTGTAGGAAGAAGTGTCATAAAGCAATATGTGATGAACTGACCATAACCCCCATTCCCTGTTCCTCACTGTGCCACTTCCAGGGGGAAGGAGGTAGAGATAATTTCAAATGAAGTCAAGCCCTGGAAGAGGGCGAGGGTGAGGGGAAGTTGTTTTTGTTCTCTTCCTTGTTATACTGCTTTGGTTTTATTAATAATGAGTTGAGGTAGTTTTCCCCAAATCGAGTCTGTTTTGCTTGTAATGGTAACTTAAGTGATCTCTCCATGTCCTTACCTCAAACCTTGAGCTTTTTGTTATATTATCTCTCCCCCATTCCCACAGAGGGTGAGGAGAGTGAGTGAGAGGCTGCATAGCTTGGTCCTGAGCAGGGCTAAACTACAACAGTCAGTTTTCCGAAGTTCTTTTAAAATGTTGTGGGATTTTTTTTTAATATATTTTCAGATTATAGATCTATGAGTAAAAACATGAAAAGCAGCCTACATTCTTGAAAAAGAGGGTTATTTTATAATGGTACTGTGTGAAAGGGGAACTAAAACAGAAGTTGTTCCAGTCTAAATTACGATAATGCCACATTACTAACAGTGGGTATTGGCAGAAACAGATCAAGACAAGAGTTTGGCTCTTAGTTCAAGCCACGACTTTACTGATAATGTAGGTCACAATAAATTTTCCACATAATTAAAAGTAATAATAATAAAACTGATTAATAGATGTTCTGGGTGGATTTGATTGCCATGCTAATGAAATGGGATTTGTTTTGGAACTTGTTAGAGTTGCAAAGAATATATTTGGTGAGAAGCTGCTTAGGGGATGAAAGTTTTCTCAGCCGAAAAAAAAGAAAAGTATTATTTTCTCTTTTAACAGGAGTGCAATGGCAATCTTTGCAGACTGTGTGTTCTTTATTAAAGTTAAGTATTTACCGGTTAAAGAGAAGAGCAAGTTGAAAGCGTGCATAAAAGAAAATGGTGGAGTAGTTAATTTTGTGCTTAATCAGAAGGTAAGTTCCAGATTTATTTGTGAGATCCCAGTAGGAAAATATCAAGTCCTGCAAGTGTTGTAGAGTATTAACCTTGTTAATCTCATGTAGAGAAATAAGAACCACAGAGATTATAGAATCATAGAATGGTTAGGATTGGAAGGGGCCTTTAAAGGTCATCTAGTCCAACCCCCCTGCAAGGAACACGGACATCCCCAACCAGATCAGGTTGCTCAGAGCTTCATCCAGCCTGGCCTTGAACGTTTCGAGGGATGGGTCTTCCACCACCTCTCTGGGCAACCTGTTCCAGTGCTCTACAACCCTCATTGTAAAAAATTTCTTCCTAATATCGAATCTAAATCCACCTCCCTCTATTTTAAAACCATTACCCCTCGTCCTGTCACAATAGGCCCTACTGAAGAGTCTCTCCCCATCTTTCCTGTAGGACCCCTTGAGGTACTGGAAGACCACTATAAGGTCTCCCCGGAGCCTCTGTTCAATATTTAAATTAAAATATTCCGTTTACATTTTTAATGCACCTGGTTCTGTAGTACTAAAAAGTCACATAAAAAATTAAGCACAATATTCTCCCTCCACAAAATGATTGGGGAGGTTTTTTTCCTCGATAAAATTGTTGTGCTGTTTTTCTTCTCTCATTGTCAGAGAGGGGAAACTCTGAATAAGGAGGTGCATCACTGAATTGGATTGTTATGGTTAATACAGGTATTTGATTAGAAAGAGGAAAAGATGGTTGTAGAGTTCAAAGTCTGTGATACTGCAGTTTTTTATTTAAATACAATTTTTTATTTTGAATATATATTGAACATTCAGCAGGGATAAATCAAGGATCCTGTTTGCATGACATGGACAGCAATTATATCAGTGAGCTGCATCTGTACTGGTATATTACCTGCCTAGGAATGCTCGCAGAGACTGTGGCCAGCTGGCATGGCTTGGCACACGCCTACACTAGTGAACTCTCTTGGTCCTCAGCACTAAGTGTTCATATCCAGACCGCCTAATTGGAGCGGTCATGGTGATGTTCTGTCTCCCAAACCATGCCTTGAAACTGGTCAACCAGTCAACTGGCAGAAGCTAGAAGTGTGCCAAGGAATGCACAAGGAATGCCTTAACAATATAAGTATTCACATTACCCCTTGTCCTATCACTACATGCCCTTGTCAGAAGTCCCTCTCCAGCTTTCTTGTAGGCCCCCTTTTAGGTACTGGAAGGCTGCAATAAGTTCTCCTCAGAGCCTTCTCTTCTCCAGGCTGAACAGCCCCAACTCTCTCAGCCTGCTCTCATAGGAAAGGTGCTCCAGCCCTCTTATCATCTTTGTGGCCCTCCTCTGGACCCTCTCCAACTGGTCCACATCCTTCTTATGTTGGGTTCTCCAGAGCTGGATGCAGTACTCCAGGTGGGGTCTCAAGAGAGCGGAGTAGAGGGGCAGAATCATCTCCCTGGACCTGCTGCCCACACTTGTTTTAATGCAGCCCAGGATGTGGTTGGCCCTCTGGACTGCAAGTGCACATTGCCTTATGCTGAGCTTCTCATCAACCAACACCCCCAAGTCCGTTTTATTTGATTTGACTTCTCTAAATATTTTTATTTTGTCCTAACTATGCAGAAAGTTTTAGCTTTCAGCATATATGTGATTCCATAAATCAATGTACGATTCTTTATAAGGCTACCAAAGCATATTATGGTTATTTAGCATTCTGCCCAGCTTTTCTTTTTAACATTCTTACCACAAATAGCTTTTGGTTTGTACTCTGTTGGCCACAACCAAACTTGCCCCTTTATTGGACCTCCTTTGTGCTGCTAAAAGCTCTACAGAACAACATTAGGCACCTGATCACCTTCATATCTTCATAGTTACTGTAGAAAAGTGGACACACTCTGAAGATACCCATATTTCAGTTGAGGTGAACTGTCACCAGAAAGAGCCCTGCTCTCTCTGCTGTCTGTGGATGAAGGGCAGAGGTATCATGTTTCTAAACCAGATATTTCCATTAAAATATGGTCCAGAAAGGTTGTGTGTTTTTAAATATTTCCTTTGAACTCTAGGATTGTACCAGTATGAATTGCAAATAAACAGTATTTGGATTAATATTGTAGTAATATGTGCATAGCAATTGTCATTGTAACCTGTCTTTCAGAGTACACACGTTCTTCTGGATACTGCTGATGTCCTCAACTGTTGTAATCTAAAAAATATTCAGAAGTATCAGCTCCCTGTTTTATGTCCAGATTTCATTTGGAAGTCTGTTGAAAAGGGGAAGCTTTTACAGGTTGATGCATTTAAAGTTAATAAAGCACCAGATGACACTTCTGACCAAAGGCCCAACAGACAGGGTATGTATATTTGACATAGTTTATTGATCTGTCAGTTACTTTGGAAAGGAATCTTTTAGAAGATGAATATTTAGAATCAGCTTTTAAGAAATCAGCAACCATGGAAACTGGCAATAAAGTTGATTTTTAAAATTAGATTTTTTTTTTGAAAATAAATACTAGTTCCATTCTGTGGAGTCTTTCTATTGATTTTTTTTTCATTTTCTTTTAATAAAACTTCAAATAAGACTTCAATTTGGAAATGTGGATAAAATATTAACAATAACAAAAAATTTACTCCAATGGCTGTCTTTATTTGACGTCACTAGAAAAAAAAATGGCAGTAACCTGGAAGTTTTGGTTAATTTCAACAAAATGCAGTGGCTTTTCATTTCCTTCATATGAGGAAGTGTTATGGTTTTGAAGTCAAAGTGACGAGAAAATAAGATAGCTAGAGAACAGATTAACATGGCCTAGAAATATTTATTGCAATATAATTAAAACAGAACAACTTCAGGCATTCCAATACATGACATGGTTCAGATGCAACAGATATAACTCTGTGTAGAAGGAAAAAAGACAAAAGTTTATTTTAATGCTGCGGGACAAGCGAAAGAACGTGAAATATAAGGAAGATAATTCTATTTAATGTGTACAGTCAGCAAAAAATTATCATCCTGAAAGTTATTAGTGTTTTAATTCTCTTTTTTTATCCTAGTAACTACACTTTTTATTTCCTTTTACTTTTGCTTCTCTTGCATTTTGCTGAGTGCTAGTCTTTCCTTTAAGTGTTTTTTGAAGTAATTACTTTTGACATAATACATTTTATTTTATGAACATTCTTATGTCATGAATCAGTACAATTTTCAGAACTACATGAGAATGAGAATCAGGACCCTTGCATTTGTACGTTTGCTGTGTTATTGAGTCTGTTAGACAAATCTGGTTTTGGACAGCAGAGGCCGTAGGCACGCATGGCTGAAGCTGGGTAGATCCATTCAGTAGCAGTCCTAAATAGTTTTAAGCTGAAAGTAAAACTGCATTCATGACACAGAAGTCAGGATGGCGAAGTGCCTGGAGGGAATAAACACCTGGGAATAAATAGCCCAGGGAGGTTCTAATTTTAGCAGTGACACAGTTGGGGCAGTTGGCCTTTAATACTTCACTCCATATCCTGCCAGTTATGCGACTAAATAAAATGTGACCTTAGAAGCTGTTACCTTGTTTCAACACGTAATACAAGTATGAATATTAAGTAGTACTATTGTTTTTATTAACTGTTCGTGAGTTAAATTAGAGAAACAAGATATTTTACCAAGTAAAGAAATGTTTTGATTGCAGATGTGGAAAACATATAATCTTCTGGAAATAAAAATGCCACAGAGAAAAATGAAAACAACAATTCCAACCTTACTGTTACTGAAGACAGTGAGAGAAGAATTGAGTCCAAAGTGGGGACTCCTAGGTAAAGTAAAATAAAATAAAGTAAAATTGAAGATCTCTTTTGATACATCTATGTTGATATTTCTGTCAATTGAAAAAAACTCAACCAAACAAACACCCCTCTCCACACTTGCCAGTCTGTTTCAGTGACTTCTGGAGCTGATTTTCATTATCTTAGTAATTTAATGGAAGATAGCATTATTCTTTCTTCATTTTCTGTATTCTCTCTGTATGAATTTATAGCGACTTCTTTTTCTTTTATTTTTTACCTTCGTATCTGGCTGTGGAAATTGATTTTACATTTTTCCATCTCAGTGTACACCTACAGTCCAGCTCCCTAATACATGCAAAGCTTCAGTCAACTCAGCAGGCATTGGTATGGCTCAAGCTTTATGATTTTCTGATTGGAGATCTGTTTATCATCACAATTTTTTTCTTGTCTTGGTTCACACGGATTTTTGCAATCCAGTCCGATTCATTGGTTTCAGAAGTGCTGAGCATCTCTTTCTCCTGGAGATGCTGAAAGTCAAGATACCTGAGACTGCTCTTATTTGATAGCGAAGCAGTATTGTTATAATTGTTTCTAATTATTGAGTTAAATGAACAAAACCAGCTCCAACACTCTTAAATCTATTGACAAAATGCACCTTTCACTTTTAGATACTGCTATTCAGTCATAGAGTAGTGTCCTGGTTTTGGCAGGGATGGAGTTAGTTTTCCTCTCAGTAGCTGGTGTGTTTTGGATTTTGTGTGTGAAGAATGTTGCTAAATACCCTGATGATATGAGTTGTTGCTAATGAGACCAAGGACACTATCCGGCTTTCCAAGTCTCGCTAATGTGTGGATGCAGGAAGCTGGGAGAAAGGCAGACAGAATAATTGACCCAAAGTAACCAAAGAGAGTGTTCCATGCCATAAACGTCATGCTTAGTATATAAGTGGGGGGTTGCCCAGGGTAGGGGTGGTATCTGCCTTCCTGGCATCCAACCCTCTCTCCCTTGCTCACTAGCATCGTTCTCTCTATCTTACTGGCTCCCTTTTGCTCCTTTGCTTGCTGCTTGGTTTTGTTTCTGTGATCGCTGCTTGGGATGGGATGTATTGGTCATTCGGACATTGTTCATTTTGTATATATGAATATCCTTATATTTTGTTATTATTGTAGTTTTCCTTCATTATTTTAGTAAACTGTCTTCATCTCAACCCACGAGTTTTCCTTTCTTCCCAATTCTCTCCCCCATTCTCACTGGGGAGGGGGAAGGTGAGCAAAAAACTGTGTGGTGACTAGGGCTAAACCACAACAGATAGGTATTTAGGTACTCTGTGGGAATGTACTAGAAGTTACACTTCTACTGTAACTAGAAGTACACTTCTACACATTAGCCCCACATAGCACAGGTTGCTGACCAAGCTGTTAAGAAATTAACATGTAACCAGGCAATGAAAACACATTCATTGCGTTGCTTCCATAGTTTTTCTAAAGAATGAATATTGAAATCTTGTCTTTGTCTTCAGGTTCACACTAGTCATTCTGGCCTGTTAGTGCAGCAGCTTGTCTTGGTGGGATTTCATTTCTCAGAACTTTTTTGTTGTTATTTTGCTGCTGAAAAATACATTTATCTTATATTAGTTACTACTTCAGTATTATGTTGCAGCCTAATACAGTGCGGTATTTATTGGGTATATGTGATTTTAATTACTCTCATTCCATTCCAGATTTTACAGTGAAAATGATCAAGATACTCCTTTTTTCCCCCAGGATTTTGAAGTTGCAAAATACAGTGTCCTTGAAAAAGTAAGCCTTTTGCGAGAGCCTTTGTCTCACAAAGTTATTGTGAGAGAATGTAGGAGGATCAGTAGATTAATAAAAGGTTTACAGTTTTATACACATCAACAGTAATTCTTCTATGTTATCATGTACTACAATGCAAAGAGGAGTATTGAAAAGTACTTTAATGCTCTCTGTCTTTTAGTGCAGCCTAATTCTACCCAAATAAAACTTTTCTATTATCACTGTAGTGTTCTCACCAAAGTGTTGAAGCAGAATTATATGTTTGCTTCTGACAAGATACGTGTTATCATGCCTGATATGTGTTAAATCGAATATAAATTTTAAACTTTTTTACTAAAAGTCTTGCAAAACAAAAAAATGATGGACATGTACAGTAATAAGTACAGTGAAGCCCTGAGAGGAGCTTCTGCTTGTTGCTATGATACAAATAATGAATAATTCTACTTCTTTTCTTAGCCAGTCATAGTGTGTGGTACTAAATGGGGTGAAAAAATATGTAGGGCAAGGGGAAGTACGTGGTGCAATAGCATGTGAATGAAATATACTTAAGCAATAAATTGAGGGTTGGGGGGCTTTATTTATCTCTCCATTTAGGTTAACTCCAAGGAAAGCAAAGACTTAGTAGTTATTGAATTACAGTGTTGCCAAAAGCATTACAAGTTTCCCTTTTGACTATATGCACACTTCAGTGCATCAGATGGAACAAAGGTATGAAATACTCTTTGACGTTACCTGTGTTTCTTTATGCACGTTGAACATTCTAGAGAGCTTCTGATGCTTTTCATTCTTATTTGCAGGGTAATTCTTAGATATAGATAATAGCAGGTCACTCTGTTAAGCTTTGTCATTAAACGTTTGATTTATAGTTGGCTCCTCCGCTCTGTGCGTTTGCTTACAGCTTGCTCAAAAGAACTGTTTTGGAACTTGGCAGCGGGACAGCGTGGTCCCACATGCACCTGCCTCATAGTCACATACGTTTCCCTGGCAATATCTAAGCTGTATAATGACATATTCATATGCTAAAATACTATAGTAAGTGATATTCTGGACATACTGTTGAGAGACAGAAAAGCTTGTCTCAAGGGCAGCCTAAACATATTTCTCACCATGCAAGTAGTGTATGCACTCTGGTATAGCACTTGCAATCTGTGTCATTGTAACATTAGACTCGAGTCAAAGGAGCTCTATCAGGGATGAATTTTTAGTAGTTCCATTGATAGAACAGGTTATTGCAGCACATGTTTAGATGAACCTGTCTTGTCACTGTGGGGTTTGTATATGGAGCCCTGTGCTTGTTCTTCCTGTCCTGTGAACCCTCATGAAAGCACTGCCTTGTTGGAAGCCTCTTAAATCACAAACCAAAAGTTAAGTGTGGATTGTCAGCTGTTAGAGCAGTGTATGCTAAAATTTATTCTTTAAGTCTCTATATAGTTTCTTTGACTAACTTTACTCTTTCAATTTACAGAATAATAAACAATTTGTAACTAGTACTGCTGAAGAAATAAGAGAAACGTATGAGAATTTTATTGCAGACTTGAAGAGCCAGGAATTCTTGCTCAAAGAATCTTTCCCACCAGAAGCAGAATGTTTAGCTTCTTCAAAATTGCAAAAGGCTTGTACAACTTGCATGTTTACACTTTTCTGTCCTTAATGATTTGGTTTAGTTTCCAATTTTCTCAATGTGGTAAATGTTGTGTAGATTACAGTGATACAGCCATAAATTAAGGGAAACTGTTAATATGCGAATGTTTTGAAATTATTTTATTTCAGAATATTGAGTGAATGTTCCCAGTACTTAAAAACATTAAAAGCAAATGTAATCATATTCATTATAGTTGTTTTTTTTCTTAGTAGATGCATTATAAACTAATGTGATACCTAAAAAGTGATGTGCTAATATAGCAAACAGAATTGTGGTGTGATGTATGACTGTCAAATTACTCTGCACACTATACAGATGTCACAGGCTTGATGTAGATCGTATTGGAATCAGTAACAGGACTCCCGCCACTGGCAATAGCAGTTGGATTCTGCTCCCTAAAGTAGTCCTCAGACAGCGTTTTACTGCTATTTAAAAATGGTCATAATGTGACAGAAATTTTCTTCCCATTTACATTCTCACTGTACTTCATATACTTCTGTCTTCCATCATGGTTAGCTTCTGTTATAGGGGACAGCTGGCACATGGATTATATTCAGCAATGGTGAAAGGCCCACATATGTCCTGTAGTGATCTCAGAAGCTGTGTGGTTGATGCCATATAAAAAAGTAATGTAGAGTGTCCAAACTTGTGTGAGAATTGCTTAATGGCATCAAGTTTAATGGCATCTTCTGGAGTTGTAGAACAGTGAGAAAAAGCTCAAGTAATGCTTTAACAGTGTTCCTCAGAAAAACATGAGAAAAACTGTATTCACAACTCTTTTTGGTGTAAGAATTGCACTGATTTTCATGGCCTCACTATTCTCCTGTAGCTTTGCTGTTCCAATTTTTTATTTTTGCAGGAATAATGTATTTCCCACTAGAGCTTTCTAAATTAGAGATCTAGTGTCATCTGTTAGAGATGTTGTAAAACACTGGCCATTTTGGACCACCTATTCTTTTACTACCTGTGCAAAAAAGGAAATGGCTGGGATCTGCAGACTGTTATGTCCATGTTCTTGATAGTACAATGTACTGATAAAGATATCAAGCAAATCAACTTCTGTCTTCTCCAGGACTTTATGTCTCAGTTTTCAAGAGAGGTCATGGCCATTTGGCCTGCCATGCTCTCTACTTGAAAGAATTTATAAAAGCAAACCTTCCCTTCAGTTCGATGGGACTGAAGAAATTATATTAGGCATGAATGAGCATTGCACACTGTATTGTTTATGACAATAGGAAAGTTTAATTATCTCTGTAAGAACTTCACTGCTGTGACTTGCATCTTTGTCTTTTCACTGAATTGTGTTTATTTTACTACAGTTACTTCTAGAAGAAGCCATCCATTCAAGTGCTATATGTCAGGAAGTTAGTGATTTTGTGGAATTGATCTGGGCAGAAGCTATTGGCCACCTGTATAGTTTACTGCTTGAATCCGTAAACAACATAAGCCTAAATGATGTAAGTTAATTCCTGTTACTCTGTGCGGTTGAATACGTAAATGCTGTTAGAAGTAATTTTTTCCCAGCAAACATGTATGCTGTGTTTCAGATTGGAACTGGTAATTACACTTTTGATACTCCTGCACTTCAGCAAATCCATGCTTCAGAAATTTTTGTCTTAAATTTTGCTTTAGAATTGTGACACTAAAAACACGCTGTACCTCCGAGGCCTTTTCCATTTTATAGCAATTTACACAGTTCTGATGGGAGGATCCCTTCCACAAGATAAGTCAAGTCACAGAAGAAGATAGTCATAGAAGGCAATGCATAATAGCAGGTTACTGTCTCCTGCCAGTATGTTTCAACCATACTTCAGTCAGCCATTCTCTTGTCATGGAAAAATAGTTTTAATTATAGTCCCTGTCTGCATTATCAGATGGCACATGTAATTAACACACAGCTACTCTTGAAGGCCTTTGGATATTACAGCTGTTATTAGGAGTAACTGCCTATCCACTCCTTTCTCAAATCTATGGCTCATGTAATCCCAGTTTCCCACACACCTCAATTATTTTGCTTTGCTCCCTAGACACATAAGAGGGTAATGTTTATTCATGTCATTTAAGTTCATGTAACTTAACAAATGGCTAACAAAATAGCTGTTTAAGATTAGTGTTTTGTTCATCTCTGTTATCACTGAAGGCAAAATTACCTGAAGATTTGTTGGTTTTAAATTGGAAGAGCTTTGCCGGTAGAAGATCCCCAATTCTGGAATGACTTTGCCTTAATCTTATTATGTGAAACTTACTTTTGATGCTCTTCAATTGATGTGTGGTAGAAGAATATTCCTTTTACTTTTAGATGTGGAAATAATACACATTTATGTAGGTTCTAGTGAGGAAGCAGAACATGAGAAATATTGTATACATGTACTCAGAGACAATAGTGAATACATTGCATAAATCAACAAACATAAGGAAATGCTGTTTGTGATAAATGCTTTTTATGAGGTCCAGTTGTTTGGATATTAAGATTCCTAACATATTTCAGGTAGGTGAAATTTTATAAATAATATTCAGTCATGGGTAGCTTTTGCAAGAGCTGAACCTTAGACCTAAAAAATTCTGTATCTCAATGTATCGATCTGTAAGAATATGATAAAACTGCTTTCACTAACTCTTCCCACTTATAATTATATTTGAAAGAAAAATAACATTTGTATTGAGAGAAAAAAATCTCTGGATTTTTGAAACACAATAATTAAGAAATGGATTGCCATTCAATTAGATTAATCCTCCATTTTTTTTCTCGAAGGCATTTGTGAGACAGAGACCAGTCTTGGATCAATGCAGTTAGACATTGCTATGCAGCTTCTAATGTCAGCATTTTACTAGCTGTTGCCTGTGGTTCATGTAAACTAAAAAACATTTTGCCTTTTTCCTTGTGCCTTGAGAAGACAAAATCATGTAGAATATTCAGTGAAAAATTTCCAATTGAGAAGAAATATGCAGATACAAGAAAATCTATATCCTGTCTGTCTGCCAAACTGTCTAAAATTAATCATTACTTTCATTTCATCTGTAGGTTGCACATTATAAATAGGACTTCTACTCTGCTTTATATATTTTAGGATGAACTAGTACACTTAGACATTTAGTAAGAAATTTGTTGTCCTCTACTTTCTGTTATTTCATCAACGCATTAAATCTGGCAATATGAATCAACAAGATGTTAAGGAACATTATCTTTCTATCTGATTCACATTCCGTTTTATTTCAGGGAGGTTATCTTAGTGTCTCTTAGCTCTGCTTGAGGTACTTTGCAAGTAGCCCAGTATAAGGGCAGAATGATATCCAACTTTGAAATACTGTTTTCATATCCTAGCTGCAAGAAAATACTTTGTGGCTATTGCACTAACAAGAGTTAAAGTTTTATTTCAATGTGGAATTAAACAATCCATTTTCAGTATTTATTGCTTTGCCCTCTTTCTGCAATTTTGTGATAGCTTTCAGTTTAATAATATCTTCTTTTAAAGGTGAGCAAAGCAGAAGGTATTTTACTCCAAGTAAAGAATGCACTGGATGAGGGAGCTGGCGAAGAAGCACTACAAGAGATGATGATGGAATTCTATCAAGTTATACGTCACAAAACTGAAATAGACTATAAAGTTTCCAAAAATCTGCTATCTAGAAAACAGGACCTGTGTCAGGTAACTTTTCCATATTACTAGTAAGCCCTGATCTGCACTGCACTACACCGTTTTTGAATGAGCTCACTAGATAAATTCATGGGATACTTTGCACAGCTAGTCATAGGGCTGTCAGTTTAAAAAAAATAATAATTTATTGGAATCTTCTGAATGGAGAGAATTCATTGTTTTGAACAGGAAGACCAGTTGTTGTCCAGACGGCGACAGCAGTTTCCATTGCAGTCATTGTTGTGATGGCATCTTGTTCTGTCTTGTTCACTTTTGGTGGGGTATTTATCTCTTTTTTTTTTTTTTACTTAATTATGAAAATCTGTCTATTTATAGGAGCTGGATGCACCTGCCTTATAGTCGCATGCATTTTCCTGGCATTATCTAAAGTGTATAATGACATGTTCACATGCTGAAATGCTATAGGGAGTGATATTCTGGACATACTATTGAGACACAGAAAAGCTGGATCAAATGAGAGTCACAGAACTGTTGTTATCATCCAGCTGACCCTAGCAACTACTCCAGCATATATATAATGAGTTTCTATTATCTTAAAGTATATTAAAAAAATATAAGCTATTTTAACTGTATGCAAAGACTGTTCTGTGTACCCTTTGCTTTCCTACATATGCAGGAACAATTTCTAGAGACTGTTTAAAATTACCAATCTATGTACAGCTTGATCTGCTCCTACTCCTACAGCACAGACTGCCTGGGGGGAGTTCCCTGGACTTCCTGGATTGTTAGTGCAAGAACTTAGTCAGCACATCTATAACCAGATAACATCTTTCAGTTGATCTCAGCACAGCTGACCTGCCTCGGGGAATCTCCAGGGATCTCCCACGTAGCTCCCCCTCAGTTTCTGTGTTATTTAGTCAGATCCTTCATTTTTAAGCTGGCTAGCAGTTCAGTCAATAGGGAGTTCAATTACTGTGCAGCAAGTCAGTACATTGTCACATCTTTGCAGAAACTAGCGGGAAAATTCTCAGCCAGCCAGGGGGATTGCTGATGAGGTGTGCTGAGTGCACACAGATGCAGCCCTTGTGCTCAGCAGCAAGGGCTGGCTGCTCCACAAGGGCAGCTGGATGGGGCAGGGGGTGAAAGTGAGCAAGGCCAGGGCAGTCACACCACTGGCAGGGGCTCAGCCCCACAGTACCCAAATAGGAAGAGCAGGTGACAGTGACTGCTGGTGATGGTAGCCAGCATCAGTGTAGATTGCCTCCTCATTATGGCTTGTCTGGCAGGTCCAAGGTCAAACCAGGAACTCAAGTCCACAGGACCTGGGTCAGAACCAGGGAGGTGGGAGGCTGAATGCAGGTGTATCGGCAACATAACTCAGCCAAGAGACCAAGGGCAAGAGCCTAAGCTCAAAGGCATCTCTTGAGCAAAGGAGGGGCAGGAATCTGCTGAGTATTCTCAGAGCTCTCTTTCAAGGCTCCACAGCTGCACTGTCAAAGCTGGTCCTGAGCTGAAGCAGCCAGGCCCTCTGGAGAGGCAGGAGATATTCAGGGCTCTGATGGCTACATCACTCTTGTAACTATAGAGCAAATTCAATTTCCTCCTTGTATTGGAATTATAATGTAAATTCCATAGATTCTGCCAGAGATACCCCTTTCTGTTGGCAAAGGACATCCAGAAGTCAGTCTTCTGTAAGCTACAAAATATAAAGGGGGAGAGGTAAAGAGGCTCCTTACTGTTCTAAAAGAACAAATGTTAATAGTGCCTTTAAACTTGGAAATCTTTTGATAATTAAAATCTTTTAATATTTCTGATATATATTTATATATAAAAATCCAGTGTCTCATAAAGCTTTTTCATGGCTTAGTGAACTGTACAGTCTCTTCAAAGCTCAATATCCTCCTTTCTTCTGCTGTAACAAAATCACATGGGTGCCTTGTGCTGCTGCCCTAAGCTGGATAGTGATGTCAGGGACAACATGCCAGATTTTAACAAGTAAGGATTGCCTCATAAGCAAAATCAAAATGGTAACTAAGCACAAATACTGGTTTTTGGAGCTGTTGTGAGCAGGCTCTATCCAAATCTTGATTTGGAGTTGTAGAGAAGCAGTTTAACACTATTTCTCATATAGGTTTTTCTTCTGAATTGTTTTCACGGCACTCTATAGCTGTTTGCTTTTGTTCCAAACTGTATCTAACAAGTGGAAATGTTCTTTTGAGTATTCCATTTCATTGTTACTACACTGTAACTTTATATAATTCAATCTGGCTATAAGTTTATATAAAAATTCAGTCTGATTTGCATGTTTCCTTAATTAAAATGTATGAAGTATTCATAAATGTCTGTCTGTATTTTCTAGCTAATCAGAGACATGCTGAATATACATGAAACAAATATGTCATGCCCAAACCCATCATCTTTGGCCAAATACAGGGCTCTGAGGTGCAAGATTGAAGCTGTTGACTCAACGAGTTGTGAATTTCTCAATGTTGAACGACAAGTGTTAAAAAACAATTACAAGTGAGTGTTTCATAGTTACGCAATTCCAGTAACGTTTAAGGTGTAATGTACAAAATACCTCTAAAGAGGACTGAATTATCAGGGTCTGCTACTGTGCAGTGTTGATTGCACTAATGGGGTTGCAGAGCTGGCATATTTACCATAACTTATACTAGAACAAAATGGAGGTAAATTTATACTGTTAGGCCACTCAGTCCTTAGTCCAGAATCTGTCATCTGAGGAAGTATATTCCGAGCGTGTGTACGCAGCAGACTGCTTATGCAGAGGGAAGGTGGTGAGCACACTGTTAGGCACTCAGACCTTTACACAATAGCTAAGTAGAGCATTCAGCTGGTAAGGATAAAAGTAAGAAGAGGTAAACAGAGAATCTGACTCTCTTGTGTGTAATCACAGGAAGGGAAGGACAAGAATCTTGGTGACAGCTCTGTCTAGTATCTACTGTATGTAAAATGCATAAATCTTGCTGGAGGTGGGATTGCAACCCAAGTTTTCCTCCCAAGTTTTTTGTTAATTGAGAGTTACCAGCTCCAGATAGCCTGAACTGTGATGCTAAGATGTTTGTAGTTCAGCCAACACAGTGAAGTGTCTCAGTATTCTCAGTAAAATAATTTTTAGTACAAGTTAAATTTGCTGGCAATAATTTATACACTTACAGACTCTGAGCTGCACAGACTTTTATGGCATTTTGTATGTCACATCTTTGAATTTAGATCCCAAAATGTCAAATAAGATAATTTTATATTACTTTAAGCATCAAAACACATTTCCAATGTCTTCCAAAATGTCTAAATAGGTCTTGAATTTAGTAATAAAATTTTTAATATCTGGTGATTGTTCTCTTATGCTACATTTTTCTTTAATAACTGCCACCCAAAGTGCTAACAAAAAAAAAAGTTGAACATTGCTTTGAAATTTAGAATAACACTTTCTCTTTTAGCAGTGTATTGATCTTAAATGCACTTTCTAAGTTTTGAAATCTCAAAGATTATTTCAAATTTCTTGCAGTGACTGTCCAGTGAAAATTTTACAAGTGTATAGGGTTGGCAGAATAAGTGAAACAGCAGAATTTCTGAGTAGTCTTGGAAATGTTCGATCCTTATTCCATGCATCATCTGTGCGCAACTTCATGGGAATTCTTTCCAGGTAAAAATTTACATTCCATTTTTTGTGACATTGAATCAGACTTAACTATATTCTTAAATATATTTTGACTTTCTTTTGCTTTAAGGAAGCTCTTTTGTACTACGTTTAGCCTATTTTTTTTCACTGTTAACATTTATATGAACATCTATATACTTCTACAGACCTCTGGAAGGAAAAATCAGTCTTTTGTAGTGATAAATTTAAATACTCTCCAGGTAGATTAGGCTTGAGATGCAGCTGTTTGGATATGATGGTGAGGAGTATGGTTTAAATTGAGGTGAAAGATGATAAAATGGAGAGAGTAGGAGAGCAATGGCTGTGTGGAAAATTTATTCTATTTTAGGAAAGAACTGCATTGACAATTTCCTCCTTCCACTTCTGTACATTATTTACCCACAACTACTTTGTTTGGCATATTTTTAGATTATTGTAATTTCTTGGAATAGCAGAATATCTAGTTCCATGACTGAATACCATGGATTCACTCAGTCATGGTAATAATGCTAAAATAATATAACCTCTGGTAGCCTGACATATTTAAATCTTCATCATAGCATGTTGGAAGTGACTATCAGCCACTGAAAATTTAAAGATATTTTTAAAAATCTGATATATAGCACCATCAGAATTCAAATACCTCAAGTCATATTAGCATCTGTTTTCCTCATACTGCAGATTTTAATAATAAGTCAGTGTCGTAGTTCAGCCCTGATCGGGACCAGGCTACGCAGTCTCTCTCTCACTCCCCCCACCCTCCAAGAGAATAGGGAGAGATAATATAAGAAAAACTGCTCGAGGTTTGAGATAAGGACAGCGAGAAATCCTTAGAGTTACGGGCAAAACAGACTGGACTTGGGGAAAGCTATTCATTCAGCATGATAATGAGACAGAGAACAAGATAACCTCCCCCTACTCCTCCCTCTTCCCAAGCTTAACATTATCTCTACTACCTTCCCCCATCCCCTGAGCGGCACAGGGGGGAAGAGGGAATGGGGGTCGTGGTCAGTTCATCACACGTTTTTTACGCCACTGCTTCATCCTCAGGGGAAGAACTCCTCACATTCCTCCCCTGCTCCTTCATGGGGTCCCACCGATACGCCACAGTCCTTCATGAAACTGCTCCGGCGTGGGTCATCTCTTCCATGGGGTGCAGTTTCTCCAGAATGGCTGTCCCAGCGGGCCCTCCACGGGCCACAGCCGCCTTCAGGCATCCACTTCCCCCGGTGTGGGGTCCTTCACGGGCTGCAGGTGGATCTCTTCTCCTCTGTGGACCTCCATGGGCTGCAGGGGGACAGCCTGCTCCACCATGGGCTGCACCACAGGCTGCAGGGGAATCTTGGCCAGGAGCCGCATTACTCCTCCCCCTCCTTCTGAACTGACCTTGGCGTCTGCAGCTGTTCTTCTCACAAGAAAAGTTCTTCACAATAGGCTGGCAGACGCCTCTCAGGTTCTCTTCACATCATCCATTTCATCTCCTCTCCACTTCTTGCAGCCAGGCCAGGCCGAGTTGGCCCAGTTGGCCGCCTGGCGAGAGGCCAGAGGATGAGGCCTGCAAAGCCCTCCCCCTCTGTGCCTTTGTCCCCGCTCAGCTTCTTCATATCTTCTCTTTTTTTTTTTTTCTGTTTTCCCCTTCTTAAATATGTTGTCACAGAGGCATTATCACAGAACATTCTGCTACCAATTGGCTCGGCCTTGGCTAGCAGTGTGTCCGCCCTAGGCCTGGCCAAGTCCACTGAATAAAGGGGAGCAACTTCTAGCAGTTTCCTACAGAAGCTGCCACCGTAGCCCCCTCCCTCCCCCGAAACAAAACCACAACAGTCAGAAAACTGTTGAACTTATTTAAATATAATGTCTTTTTACATTCTATACATTTTTAATATATTTTATATAGAAATATATAAAATTTTTCTGTGGGCATCAATCAGAAGTAATTCTAATTTCTCATAAACAGTCTAAGGATGGTATCTCTACACTAATAGGTTTGCAAATCAAACATTGGAAAAGTTTCTAGGTATCCATTCCCCATCATTTTACCTTTAAAGCTCATACTTTATTTTTGTTAGATACAAAAATTTCATACAGTTTTTTGAAAGGAAATACAGCTAAGCTGCTAGAAATGTAGAACTACTCATCTAATAACCAAATAATTATTTTGAATATTTGTCAATTAATCTGGAAAATGCATTGTTTTTCTGCTAAATGAAGAAAAGCTAACAGTCTTTATTGCTTATGTAATCAGTGTCTTGGTGATTAATATGACTTTGGGATTTATTTTTTTATGAATAGACTTTATTTTCCTTGAGTGTCTATGAATGGTTTCTGTAAAGTGTACTTTGTTTTAATCCTTTGTGGTTCGTAATTGCACAATGTGTATTGGCCCATATGCTATATGCAGAAGTATTTTGTACTTCATTCATTGTGTGACTTTTTTTTCTCTAGAGGACTCCTAATGCCGGAAGTGGTTGTTGAACATCATGGCCTGGAAAGAACTGACATTGGGAATCTGGGCAGTGGCATTTACTTCAGTGATTCTGTTAGGTCTGAGTAACAACAATATCTCTTTATCCTTTGTTTATTCTTTTTACTTTTGAAATTAAGTAGATATAATGCTTAATACTTTTAAGGTAATTCAGTTATAAAGTTTATTCCTATCCATCTGTTCAGAAGTACCTGTGTATTCTTAAACTCCTATGATATTTACATTAATATAAATTCTAATAAAATGTGAATGACCTCTCTTTACATGTAGCACCAGTATTAAGTATTCTTCACCCAGTGAAATGGATGGAACTCAGCTCCTGGCAGTTTGTGATGTGGCACTTGGATCTTGCTTAGATTTGTATGAAAGAGATTATTCGTTAAATAATGCACCATCAGGTTATGACAGTGTGCACGGAGTCCGTAAAACAGCAGACGTCTCTTCAGACTTTGAGGTACTGGTCCTGCAGTACTGGGCACCTGAAAAGGCTCCGAAGTTTGGGTTTATTATACCAGTGATAGATAACAATGAATGTAACCTGCATTTTAGTTCAGACACTAAATCTCTATGCAGTTATGCGTAAAATCGCTTTTGTCTGTATTGCACCTGTAAAGTGTGAATGAAACTACTAAGTCTCTAAGACTATTTGTAAAGAATTCTTGAAAGAATTCTTGAAAGAAAACAGTACTTAAAGATGTGAATATTGTATTTTATTATAACTGAATAATTGTATAAATATCGGGTCTGTGATATTTAATTTGATATTTGGAAGAATATTCTACTTTGTATGGAATAAGAAATCAGTACCATGGAAGGTTCATTGTTCTGTAAATAAATCCAGCTGATAAAAATCCCTGTCCTTATAGGTTGGTACTCTTAAGGCAGGGATGATAGCTGTAGTGGCACACTAACAGATAAAGTTGCCGTCTAGATATCCACCCATTTATTACTTTTTTTTTGTTTGTAGTTATTTTGAGGAATGATTGTGCTTTTTGGAGAAAAGGAAATAAGAGGAGTGTGGAGAATACAAAGTAAGAAGATAAGAGATGTAAATGGTACTGATACAGAGAGATTAGGGGAGTGAAAATAAAAGCTGTCAGATTCTTATCGTTTTCAAAAATGATGTGTCATTTAGGTTGACCTCTTAATCAATTTGCATTGTTTTAGATATTATCTACAGCTTTGTTTTTATTGTAAAATACCTTTCTTTGTTTCTACCAGGATGATGAATTTGTTGTGTATAAAACCTGTCAGATTAAAATTAGATATGTTGTTAAATTTTGCCTCACTGAAGATCAAGTAAAACCATTTCAGCCTGCCATTGGAGTGGAACTGGAACAATATAACAGTGAGCCAGAGTCACAATGTCATTTACAGCCTGAGAGTAAGAAAAGTTTTCTGTTTGTAGATTGCCTTGCTTCCAGAGTTTCCGAAATACTTATCAGAACCCTTTCTAGAGTACTTGTATGAAGATAACGTAATAAGAAATAATTTGTAGTTTATTTGCGGTTGTTACCAAATTAGTGATTACCACATGGCGTCTGTGTAGCATCTGTTTACTGATTTCCTGTAGGCATAATTACCAACAGCAGTTGCAACTCCTCCTGTCACAGTGTGTTTCAAGACAAGCACAGGAAGCACTTTTGCATAAATCATCAAATAGTCTTTAAGTAATTAAAATGCAAGGTTCTAAACAAAGACTTTGTAAGACCTTAAAGAACTATCATGAACTTCTGGTCCCTTAGACAGACAGCAGTACAGCTCAGCAATACAACACAGGTATTCATAACAGAAATTGTTACTTTTGTAACTATTCTGTTTCTGAATTGCATAAATAAACATGGGCCATTGATATAGGATCAGTGTCAATTGTCCTTCCCGAATGTTTATTTCAAGAAATACCTTTTTAATCTTTTGTAAACTCTTTGTTTAGGCTATGCATTACCAGATGCAAATCCTTCAAATCCTGTAAAAACTGGTCTTCAGGACAGATTGGGGAATCCTGTCCCTCTGGAAGGTATTCATATCAAGGCGAGGATAATAGACTTTGTAGCACAGGTAGAGTATGCTATTTATTGTCCTCTTCCATAAGTCAGCCCTGAAAAAGTAATCAATTTATTAAATACTATTTTAGTCAAAATGTTATTTAGTATTTAGTTAATTGCAAAAAAAAAAAAAAAGGTAATTGAGTCTCTAAGGAAAGTCCTGAAACTGAGTGTAAATAGTTTTTATTCTTAAAGATGTATAGTCAAACAAATGCCAAAGGCTCTTTGGTCAGTGAAAGGCTTGGCTTTATTTTTAAGTCTGTTTCCTGCCTATGCGTAATCATGTCCCCAGTGAGGAGAAACTTTCTGCAGCAGTGTACGCATTCTGTTCCCTTTAAAAGACCTTCTTGGTGATCTGTTTGCTAGCTGAATTATAAACCAGTGAGAAATACATAGGATGATTAAAGGTTTCTGGAAATGTGTTTGGTTTTCCATTTTTACTTCGGTTAGACAACCTAAATTAGCTGTCACAAGCAAAATGTCAATCAATACAGAAGAACTTGCTGTTCTGTTCTGAAAAATTAACTAATAAAAGCTAGCCAAGTAGGCTAAAATAAGGGCCCACCTTTTTTTTAGTACATATGCCCTAAGAACACATTCTGTCAAGTTCGTTCCCAATCCCAGAGCATAATTCCTGTCTCCCTCCCACACTTTGACTGCATCCTGTCTGGAGCTATCTCAACCATGCTAAAGCTATGGCTTTACTGAGTTCTGTCACATCTATGTCTCTGCACAAGAATGTGTGTTCAGGGGTTTCTAGTGCCAAAGTAGCTTCATAAAAGCAAATAATGCTTTTTGAGACCCCACCTGGAGTAGTGCATCCAGTTCTGGAGAACCCAACATAAGAAGGACATGGACCTGTTGGAGAGGGTCCAGAGGAGGGCCACGAAGATGACCAGAGGGCTGGAGCACCTTTCCTATGAGGACAGGCTGAGAGAGTTGGGTCTGTTCAGCCTGGAGAAGAGAAGGCTCCGGGGAGACCTTATAGCGGTCTTCCGCTATAAGGAGCGGAAGGGAGCCTCAATACCTCAAGGAAGCCTACAGGAAAGACAGGGAGAGACAGTTCAGTAGGGCCTGTTGTGACAGGACTAGGGCTAATGGTTTCAAAATAGAGGGAGGTATATTTAGATTAGATATTAGGAAGAAATTTTTTACACTGAGGGTGGTGGAACAGTGGAACCGGTTGCCCAGAGAGGTGGTAGATGCCCCATTTCTGGAAATGTTCAAGGCCAGGTTGGATGAGGCTCTGAGCAACCTGATCTGGCTGGAGATGTGTCTGCAGGGGGGTTGGACTAGATGACCTTTAAAGGTCCCTTCCAATCCTAACCATTCTATGATTCTATACGTTGTTGCTAAAGCCTTAAAAAAGAATGCAGGGGAAAACAGGAGATAAAAGGATCTGAAATAATTGTTTACAGATGAGTTTGTGCTTAAACTGTTCCAACACTCACAGGTGTTGTCTGATCAGTCTGATTCCTTTGAACAACTGTTCTTCTCATGAAGGATTGTTGGGGGGATGTTGGTTTTTTGGTTCTGTTTTGTTTTGGTTTTTGTCTGGTTTCCTGTGAAATGAATTACTATCCAGTGGCAATGACCCAATACAGAGCATACATCAGAAATTATCAGATGACAAGGGACAATAAGAATGGCAACAAAGGGGAATAAGGAATTGCTACAGTTTTGTTATGACACACAGAAAGTAAACAGAAGAGCAGATGTGAGAAGAAAGACAGATGCAATCTGCCACCTCAGAGACAGAAATTCTGGCACTAGAAGATGGATACTATACAAATAAAACTAACAGGCTTTTCTAAACACCTCGTTTAGTATAACATAAAAATAGATCAATTTTTTTTTTTGTGGAGATTTACTCTTCTTTCTTGTTTAGTCCTTACTAGCTTGAAGCTATTACAGATGGATTGCAGTGGTGACTTCTTTTGTAGCTTGACAGCTCCAGCTCTGCCAGTATATCAGATAACCTTTAGAAGGTTGTGATTGCTCTTCTTCTGGAAGAGATCTGATTAATGATATAGAGATTAGAAGTTCTATAGTTCCTTGCATGTTTCTGGAGATACATATTTGTCAAGTACTGGTGAATGCCATACCTTCATTTGTAAGGTACAATAGAAGTTCTGGTTGTGGCATACATAGTGACATTTCACAGTGCTCAGCAGGTACCCTGTTCTACTTAAAGTATTGATGTCTTAAGTACATTTTAACATTACAGTTATGCAAAAAATATTCATTTCAGGTAGTAATGTTTCAGACCTACACTAATCAAGCCAATAAACCAACTGAAGCCAAATATGTCTTTCCTTTGGATGATAAAGCTGCTGTTTGTGGATTTGAAGCTTTTATCAATGGAAAACACATCATTGGAGAGGTAAAGTGTTGTTGTATTTTGCCTTTGATGTAGCTCCTTCAGTCTCAAGATCTGAAAGCCCTTAATTAGTAATGAAGATGTGCAACACTAATTTTGGTTTCTCATGTCTTTTGTTGTTACCACTTGACTGAATTTCAAGGTAGTCATGTCATTTAAGAGAATATTGGTTAAGTTTTCTGTCTATAGAGGTGAAATGACTTATTTTGGAACAATCTTTCATAGGTTAAAGAAAAGAAACAAGCACATAAGGAATATCAGAAAGCTATCAGTCAGGGTGATGGAGCTTATCTAATGGACCAGGATGCACCGGTATGTTAAATTTTGTGGTTTAGTACCTACTTGAAAATTTTGCAGCTACTCAATTTGCTGAATCATGTCTTTGTTGGGAAACTCATTTTTACTAGAACTTATTTGGACCATACATTTTAACATTTTTTAAACCACTGTTGTTTCCATAAATATGTGCTATGGCTTACATAAAACAGATACTGACATCATCTGCCTGGACTTGTGCAAAGCATTTGACACTGTCCCGCATGACATCCTTGTCTCTAAATTGGAGAGAGATGTATTTGATGGATGAACAACTCAGTGTACAAAGAATTGTCTAGATGGTTGCACTCAAAGAATTGCAATCAATGGCTCAATATCCAAATGGAGACCAGTGATGAGTGATGTTCTTCAGGTATCAGTACTGGGACTAGCACTGTTTAACATCTTAACTGGTGACATGGACAGTGTTGGCAAGTTCGCTGATGACACCAAGATGTGTGGTGCCATTGACACACTGGACGGAAGGGCTGCTATCCAGAGGGACCTGGAAAGCTGGAGGGGTGGGCCCATGAAAACCTCATGAAGTTCAGCAAGGCCAAGTGCAAGGTCCTGCACGTGGGTCCGAGCAATCCCAAGCACAAATACAGGCTGGGCAGAAAATGGATTGAGTGCAGCCCTGAGGAGAAGGACTTGGGGGTACTGGTGGATGAAAATCTCAATATGAGCCAGAAATGTGCACTTGCAGCCCAGAAAGCCAACCATACCTTGGGCTGCATCAAGAGAAGCGTGGCGAGTGAGTCAAGGGAGGTGATGCTCCCCCTCTACTCTGCTCTGGTGAGACCCCACCTGGAGTACTGCATCCAACTCTGGAGCCCCCAACATCAGAAGGACATGGACCTGTTGGAAAGAGTCCAGAGGAGGGCCATGAAGATGGTCAGAGGGGCTGGAGCACCTCTCCTATGAGGACAGGCTGAGAGAGTTGGGTCTGTTCAGCCTGGAGAAGAGAAGGCTCCGGGGAGACCTTATAGTGGCCTTCCAGTACCTCAAGGGGGCTTATAAGAAAGACAGGGAGAAACTCTTTACCAGAGCCTGTTAAGATAGGACAAGAGACAATGGTTTTAAACTAGAAGTAGGTAGATTTAGACTTGATATAAGGAAAAAAATTTTACAATGAGGATGGTGGAACAGGTTGCTCAGAGAGGTGGTGGATGCCCCATCCCTGGAAACATTCAAGGCCAGGTTGGATGGGGGTCTGAGCAGCCTGATCTGGTTGGAGATGTCGCTGCTCCTTGCAGGGGGGTTGGACTAGATGACCTTTAAAGGTCCCTTCCAACCCAAACTATTCTATGATTCTATGATATTTCTCTTTCAGGTGGTTTCCTTTTTGTTTTGTTTTGGGTTTTTTTTGTAAAAGATTGATTTATTGAGTTACTGTTGATCAGTTTTTCCCAGAGATTAAGGAATTATTGAACATTTGACATTTCATGTAATAATCTCATTTTTCCTTACACTTCAGCAAAACCAAGTAGTAGTTGCTGTGTTAGCATTTGGTTTCACTGTGCCTAAACACCAAATGAATTGATTTAGAAAACATAGACCTTAATTATGTCATTAAAGCTAGTTTGTGGTTTTTTGTTTGGTTTTTTTTAGGATATTTTTGTAATAAGTGTTGGAAACTTACCTCCAAATTCTACAGTTGTGATCAAAATCACCTATATCACTGAACTGAGCTTTGAGCATGGTTGTATCACCTTTCATATGCCTGCTTCTGTGTCACCATGGCAACAGGACAAAGCATTAAATGAAAACACACAGGTTTGTTAAAGTACAGTCTTAAAATAGCATCTTCTTGTTTCGAAGCAAAAGTTCCATGCCTAGGGGATTGTAGTTATACAAGTGATTGTTTTCCTTTTCATTTCTTCTCTTTTAATAGATTATAATTGTTTGTAACCATTCTTGTCATAAAGCAATGTGAAAACAAACTTAGGAATGTTGTGATTGGTAGAAAGCCTCTAATTATCTCTGAGGATGTATTTACTCCTGCAGGGCTTAGAAAGTTGACTTGAGTTGGCACGTGTTAGATCTCATATTTTGAGTTATCGGCTGTTTCTATGCTGCTGTTCCTCCTTTGGCTTGCAAAGACATTATATTATCTCCATCATGAAGCTGCACCTGAGCATCTGCTGAACACTCTGCTATTGTCCTTCTCTGCTTCAGGGACAAGGTTGCCCATCCATTTGTTTGGATGCCCTTGATCAAGGCTCCTGAATTGTCCAGGTGGGAGGGGAGGTAATTTCTGTGTTTAAATGCTGGTAAAGAGCCAGAGATGGTCCTTGTGGTCAACTTCACTCACAAATTCTCTACCTCTTCCCACCACAGCAGCGCAGGGATATAGAGAATGAGGGTTGCGGTCAGTTCATCACACGCAGTCTCTGCTGCCGCACCTTCCTCCTCAGAGGGAGGACTCCTCACACTCTGCCCCTGCTCCAGCGTGGGGTCCCTCCCATGGGAGACCGTCCTACACAAACTTCTCCAAGGTGGATCCTTCCCATGGGCTCAGTTCTTCATGAACTGCTCCAGCATGGGTCCTTTCCATGGGCTGCAGTCCCTCAGGAACAGACTGCTCCAGCGTGGGTACCCCGTGGAGTCACAAGTCCTGCCACCGAACCTGCTCCAGCAGGGGCTTCTCTTTCTACGGGACCACAGCTCCTTCCAGGAGCCTGCCCCAGTGCAGGCCCTCCACGGGCCACAGCCTCCTTCAGGCATTTTCAGGTTTTTTTCCCCTTCTTAACTATGTTATCCCAGAGTTGCTACCACTGTCGCTGCTGGGCTCGGCCTTGGCCAGCAGTGGGTGCATCGTGGAGCCGGCTGGCGTCAGCTCCATTGGACCTGGGAAAGCTTCTAGCAGCTTCTCACTGAAGCCACCCTGTAGCCTCTCTGCTACCAAAACCTTGCCACAGAAACCCAATACACACGCCTTCTGCTTTAGAGCTGTATTATACTGAATTCTGAAGTTCACTGTGTCCTTGGGAGAGAAACGTGCGCGGGTTCTTCTGCTGCTATGATACTCAGATAACAGCTATATGATTAAATGAAGTAAAGAGGGTTGCATGCAATCCCAGCTTAGTGATATAATAAGAGAAAGGAGCTCCATGGTGATAAAAGTGTCAGGAATGACCTACAAATATTTCATAACTGGTGCAGCTAAAAAAAAATTTTTTCCTTGTAGGACACAATAAAAAAGGTTTGTATTAAAGAAGTAAAACCACTGAAAAAGTAAGTTGCTTTCATTAATATTGTTATCTGCTTTATTTTATCAATACCTTAAATGATTAAGGTAAAACATTTAAATTTAATGTTTTTCTATTTGTGTGGAATGTTTGATGGTAATTTGCATTATCAAGAATGTAGCTTAATTTCATCTTTCACTCTGATATGTTGTTATCCTTAGGGAATACCATAGGGAAATAGCATTTAATCATTACACTCTTTTTCTTCACTAAATACTTCCTTTTGTTTATGAAACATTTCTGTTACTAAGGATTATATATAAATTCCCAAATCACAAAACTTAATGAGACCATGATCTTCTTTTTTTTTTTATTTTAATATCACTGCACCTAATATTTTAGCATTTCTTTGCATTTTATTTTAAATAAAATTTTACAGTTATCTGAAACTGTGATGTTGCTGGTAAACTAAGACTTATTGTAAACTGAGTATTATAATTGTATTCCCAGTAACATTTCCGCATACGGCCGTTCTCAACCAGAATAACAAGCAATGCAGGTAGTAGTAGCAGTAAATGTGTCAAAACTTAATGCTATTCGTATTTCCATACTAAAAGCCATGAAAAGTGCTTTTCATGAGCATGTCCTAGTTTCTTCTCTGTTCTGTCTGCAAAGCAGGTACAAAACTGTATCTGTTATATTTTTTTTAAAGTTATGGTTAATCTTGAAATGGTGTTTCCTATTATTAACTTGGTTTTGTTTAGTACAATTGCTACTGGTTAGTAGAAATATTGTACTGATCGGTTAAAGATTTGATGCTGTCTGCCATATATCAGAACTATATTAACAAGTTTCAGACACTATACATCCAGTTGTAGAAAAGGTATTTAAAGCGATAAAACAATTTAGTTTTTAATGTTCAGGGAAATTCAACGAGAAAATATGAAAAAAAAATTAAGAAACACTTAAGGATAGTTATTGTGTGAGAATGGAGATCAGGTATCTCTACCTCACTCTTTTTAGCTTCAGGTTCTAGAAGGAGCAGCACAGACATCCAAGTTAGTGGCAAACTTACTAATATTATATTATTAACATAGTAAGTTTTTCTGGCTGTAGGCTGGTTCTCTCTGCAGATACTTTGGAGCTGTGCAAATGTGTTGTATGTTTTATCCAGAAGCATCTTAAGGATAATGGAGATGTGGCTGTAAATAGAAAATAATTGCTCATATGATATGCAGAGGCTACACAGATTCATGGTACATTAACAATAATTGAGGCTAGGACTCAGAATAGTCAAGAATATTTATTAAAATGGGCCCATGTAACAAAAATGCTGTAAGACTGACAAATGCAAGGCTAAACGGAGATGAATTGATAGCAGCCATATGCATCTGTGTCTTGGAAGATGATATCCTGGAATGCAGAGACTACCACTAAACCAGGGTTTATTCCTCACCCAGTAAGGCAACAACCTAGAATGAACAACTGTTGAGATATTGTGGCAAAAATGGCTAATGCAATTCCAAAATACACAAACCAAGAAGTATCAAAGAGAGAAGATTATTTTACTTTGTCAGGCAAGACCAACTGAAATTGCCAAAGTGCCAATTGGAAGATGTTAAAAAAAATGAAAACAACCCAAAACATAAAAACCCCAAACCCAACAACAACAACCAAAAAAACCCAGCCTCAAGGCCACAACGCATTGATCTCTGTCTGCAAGCTGGGAGGTGATTCCATGACGTCATATGGTATCTTATGTCTTTTATGTATGTATCTTTGCTCTTATCAAATTGCTTTTTAATGTCATTGTAGAACTACACTAATAAGCAAAGACTGGAAATTAAGCTGAGTAAGAAAAAAAGACATGCAGTTTTAGCAGTAAGGTTTGGAACAGTTAGCCAGGGAAAGCAATGAACTTTTCCTTCTCTGAAATCCAGTTTGGCTGTCTGCTATGAAACTTTGCTTTAGAAAATAAAAAATTATGTTAAATGAAGAGATATTTGGCTAAAATGTTATGTAACGTGTTTTAGGGGAGATCATGTCAAATGACCTCTTGATCCCCTCTAACCTTTTAAGCTATGAATACCCGTAGTGAATCAGCATGGTTATTCTTTGGGTATCCTAGAGACAGAAACTTGTCTAACTGGTTCAGTATTCTCCACTTTCATCCAAAGAGTTAAAAAGGACAGGAAACACGGCTCCTTCTCTTGGAGACGTCATGGCATGCAGATTAAATATCATCGTCTCTGGAGTGCCATTCAGGTTTTTTTTTTCTTTTCTCTTTATTTAGTGGATTTTCTGTGGGTATGTCTATTGAGATGCCATCTAGTATTGAACGCATACATAGTTGGACACATAAACTTAAAATGAAGGTAAATTAATTTCACTGTAGCTATGTCTCTGCCTTGGTAATTCTGCTGTGTATTTTAAATGGAAGTTTTATCCTAGAAAACGCTTGTGCCAGATCTGTCTGGCTTTGTGCACTGTTTATTCGGCAAACAGCTTGGTTCTCTGAAAATTTCTGTTGTGCTTGAAGCCCTTCTGTTTTCATTGTCTTCTTGTCTAAAAATATATTCAGGAAAGTGAATGATACTTTAAAGAATGTAATACGTAAATAGAAACTGTACCTTCTAAACTGTCTGTAACCTTTCTGGCAAAAAGCTTTGGGACTATCCCTATTAAATATGCTGTTGTCATTCCCTGTCCTCACAAAGTAAATAATATTCGCTGTATTGTTATTAAATAGATATTTAAATGCCTATTTTTCCTTTCTTCCAGCGAACAGACTGCAAGGCTGTAATTAAGACTGTGGAGAATAGCTCCTTGGATGAAAGCGGCTTTGTTCTAGATATCTGGATTTCTCAGGTCTACCTACCTCGAATGTGGGTAGAGAAGCATCCTAACAAAATGAGTGAGGTACTGCATAACTTGTACTGTTTGTGAGGTAATACTGAATATGCTAAAACATAACAAATAGGAACAGTTTAGTTTCTCCGAAACCAGGACACTGAGAAATAAATTTAAAACTTAAGAGTGTATCATCTTGAAATATGTGATTCCAAGATATTAGAAGCTTTTTCATTCTCCCACATTTATTGTGGAGTGAAGTCTGTGGCATTTTTAGATCCTCTTTTTTTTTTTTTTTTTTTCCTTAAATAAGATAAAATGTTGCTGAGGTGAAATGTAAAGTCTTGATATTACCAATATGTCAGTCCAATGCTGAAATTGATTAAAATAAGTAAAATGACAGATAAGATGGTTTTCCTTCCTCCAATGATGTCTTATTTTTCTTCCTTTTAATCTGAGTTGCTTAGTTTAAATATATTAGTTTAGGGATTTCTTTCTGATGACTGCAATAATACTGATATTCCCCCAAGGAAAGGAGAAAGAAAGAGATTCCTGTTTCTGTTTCCAAACTGCAAACCTTTCCTTCCCTATTGGAAACACTTTCACTCCTTCAAGCATTTCATTGTTCCACTTTTGAAAATCTTTGGTTTTTATAGCATCTCTGTTCATAGCAAGGACAGCATGCATTTCTGGTTTAGATATTTTTTATAATTCTAGTACTTTCCACAAACTGATGGTGGCAGTGATGATTGTAAAAGGTGATACATGTGATTTAGTTTGTTTGTTTGTTTTTTAACTTGTAGAAGAGAATCTAGTGCTGTTTGCAGAAAAGTGAATCAGATAGGAACGTGAAACCACAAAACTCCTTTTTTGGTTTTTCATGTGAGACCTGGGATATAGGTAAAGGACAGAGAAGTTGCACTTCTCAGGCATTAAGAGTAAATTACATATATTTGTTAAAATTTTGAAATATGGCTATATTCTGCTCTTATTCTATAATAAGAAAAATGGGTACACTTCTAATGAAATAGTGTTTGTCCACTGTGCTGATGATTTTGTTTCTCCCTCGATAGGCTTGCATGCTTGTATTCCAACCAGAGTTTGAAACTACATTTGAAGAAGAGCACCTGTCCAGTGAAATAATTATTTTATTAGATTGCTCAAATTCTATGGCAGGTTCAGCTCTACACCAAACAAAGCAGATTGCTTTATGCGCTTTGGAACTATTTTGTTTCAGACAAAGAGTGAATGTAATAAAATTTGGCACAAGTGAGTTTCTCTATTTCCTTTTTACCTGAAAGCCACCTTTTACCTTCTTGTCATGGCTTAACTTCATGCACATCATTATTATCAAACCAGCATAATAAACTGAATTGCAACCTGGAACATGTAGCAGTATGGAATATTTCTACTCTGACATTCCAGTCATAAAACTTGAACTTCTATTTCCATATTGTTGCTACATGATTAATATTTTAATGCTTTTAATATCAATATTTATTCACAGATTTCACAGAATGTTCTTCTTTTTCAATGAACATCATAAATGATTTGGCATCACTGAAGGAGTTTATTACAGTAAGTAAATCAGTTTGGTTGTATTCTAAAGAATGCTTCTTTGTATGGGATGCTTATCATTGCAAAACTCTGTTATGCAATTTTTCCTCTTTTTTTCTTTTTCTTCAGGGCAGCTTCTAAATTTTTTCTGTAATTTAGTCTGTTTCCCTAGTAAAAAGCACAGCCACATCTGAATATTAAGTTTGGCTTTAAGCAATTGCTTACATTGTTGTTTTGAAGCTGAGTAGCTATCAGTGTTAGGACATCAGTGTTTCTCCCTAAATTTATCTTTTGGAATTTCATACCTCTCATTGCCTGCTCACAGCAGAAAGAGAGGAAATTATTTACTTCCTTCTGGAAATCTATAATTTGTAAATGAAGGCAGTGCTTAAGCCAAAGGACTTTCAGTGAAAAGGAGAATGCTTTTTGGCACCAGAAGATCAGATGTAGACTACTGAAGACAACAGGTTTGGATTAGTACCGTATCTTGTCAGTGCCAGAATTGGGCTTCTCATCTGTAACTAATGCTCCTTGATGCTAGCAAATGCATAAGATACTCATACAATGGATGTCTTGATCATCAATACAGATTAGCACAAGGGAAAACAACACTACCTGTACCTGTACAATGTTGGGCTTCACCCAGAAAAGAGATGCTGGAGCCACTGTGAACAGTCATTTTTAAATAGTAGCCCAGTGTTCAGCAGCAGTCAAAAAGGTAGAACACTTCTGTAGCTGTATAAATCTGTATCGCTCTGGCATCTTGAATACTCTGTATGCTTCTGGTCACTCCATCTCAAAGCAAAGAGCTAGAGAGACAGAAAGCAAAGATGGCCAGATATATGGAAGACCTGCTGTACAAGAAGAGGACTCATCCTGAATTTTTTAGCCTCTGTTGAATCTTTACAGAGTAATCTCTTTTCCAGGATAAACAGAAGAAAAGGGGAACAGGGATGGTTACTTGCCAGGATCACAGGACACCCAGCAAAATGATCAGTCGGCAGATCTAAACCAAAACCCAAACAGTCCTTTTCATGCATAATAAATAGCAGAACTTCTTGTCATGCTTGATGTAGAGGCTAAACTGTAATTCAGTTCAGAAAGCAGGTTGGCAAATTGAAAGGCAGAGCAGTAAATAGCATTTTAGATGCAATAGTGTGGATGAAAACTCTAGTTCAAGAAGTCCCCAAACCAGTGGTTACTGAAAGCTCTGAAAATAACGTAGGAGAAGAATTTACCATTTTTTCTTATCTATTTTGCCTGCACCTTTTGCCTAAGCCAGAAAAGATACAGGACTAGATGGGCCTTAAGCTCTGTCTCTAATAGTAATTATGGAAGAGCAGGAACAAATAACACTTCAGAACTAATCATTTATATTTTGAAACTAGGAGTCATGTATAATTAAAGATTAAGTTATAAATTTTGTTATTTTAGGAAAAAATAAATTCAAACTAAAATTGTAATACTTTACTTTTCAGTCTGCTACTGCAACACTGGGAAACACTGATTTATGGAAGACCTTACGTTACTTAAGTCTGCTATTTCCTTCTCAAGGACATCGCAACATTCTTCTTATATCAGATGGACACATTCAGAATGAGAGTGTGACCTTCCAGATTGTGAAAGATAATGTCCAACATACGCAGTTATTTACATGTGGTGTTGAGTAAGTATGAAGATAGCTAGCAATTGCATTTGTTTTAAATCCCTGATAATTTATTTGAAATGAGAAGTTAATAAGCTGAGAACTGACAGATGCCTGAGTATACTGTGTTAAATATATATGTATGTTTAGATTAAATACAGAAGTGTTTGCATACCTTTAATAACAGAATGGAAAATATGTAAGGAATTTCAAAGTTCAGATGCCTATAATAATATTCATTCTATGTCCAGGTAGTCTTACCTATTCATATATTTTCTATTATTACAACTTTACTATTTAAGAGTATAATTGGACAATACAAGAGTTAACATTTTAAAACTTTGTATTTCATGTTTTGGTATAGTTTCATTTTAATAGTGCAATTTCAATGCAACTTTAATAGTTGTATAATTTTATTATTTAATTTTCATTTGTTTGTAAAGTATTACTTAAAGACAAAGTAAGCTCTAGACTTCTCAGCAATCAGAGGAACAGACAAAACCTCACTGAAATTCATTGTAATGGAGTTTGACTGTTTTCAGTAACAACAACTGAAACAACTTTTTTTTTTTAAAAAAAAAAAAGAGTCAGTTACATATTTCAGATTGCAAGGCATACATGGGAAAGGGTCAGGGAGATGTTAGGTTCTTACCATATTCTGTGAGGCAAAATAAAGACCAGTGGTGAGGGTCATGTTCTTCTAGGACTTTTTTTTTTTAATTACACCTTCACCATAGCTCCTGCAACATTCCCCAGAACTCATGGCTGTGGGCCCTCTCCCAGCACACCCTTCAGGCCCCATACCAGATATCCCAGTGCTCTTCCAGAGTAATCATGCGTTATGACTACAATAGAATTTGCATCATCACACAATAAAGAGCAGATAGAATGTGTCCATTAGCAGTACAGTGACACCATCTTCAACATATTTACATTCCTATTACGTTCATGTTAAGCATATTTACATTCATTGATTATCGGTTATTGATATGATGGAACTATGCCTGGCGATGGATTACCTCAGTGCTAGTAGTCCGAGAGGGCATGGCTTTTAATGGTTCCTCTAGACCACTAACATTAATGTGCTAATGTGCAACAATTTGCTTTCAGTAGGCACAATCTGCATGTAATGTGTTGCATTGGTACAGTAATAATGGTGAAGATGTAATGTAAAAGAGAACTTCACTCTGGTTCATACTCCTGTGTAGACAAAGAGAGTGTTTTCTAGAAGGCTGAATTAATACAGAACACTACTTCTGTTTTATCTGTGATAATTCTCTGTGGGTAAATGAAAAAAAATATTTAAATAGTGCAAGATTTGTATTTTACAGAGTTGTACAAGGCAGCAAAATCTATAGAAAGACTTCTAAAAGAGCAGTAAACTTTAAACCCAAGATGTTATGTGTTCTTGGCATAGACACAATTGTACAATTTAAATTTGCCTTGAGGGGTTTTGGTGAGGATTCACTAATTCACTAAGACGTCCTGTTGAGGAATTAGTCTATTTTCTGTGCAACATAGATTTGAGATATACTGTGCTGTTTCTTGCCCAGAAGAATTCTCATCTGCTTAATTAACAGTCAGACTGTTGGTGAGCAGAGCCTACTGTTCTAGCAGGCTAATAAGTGTCACCATATTGGTTATATCCAAGTTGTTCAGATAGTAACATTCCCTAGCTGACACTGGACTTAGCTGTAAGATAGCTGTGTCCTTGCTAAATAGCTCTGCTGAGACTGAGGTTAATTAGTTCAAGATTAGGATTATTTTGATGCAGCCTTATTGGTGTTTGGACCTAAGTTAATTTCTCTGCACAGCTCTGCACGAAGACATGTAAAAACTCCTATACCATGTAATTTCTTCAAATGTTAAGAAATCTCTAATACAGCAGCACAGTCATTGGTTTGGTTGCTTTCCTTTGGTCTGTCCCCTGAAAAAGGGATAAAATTTAAAACATTCAAATGTAAAAAGTTTGCAGTACTAATTAAAACCAAAATATTTAGAAATAGTATCAGGTGAACAATTTAATTCAGTAGTACATAAAGAATTGGTTTTGTTAGTTCCACAGCAAATCGACACATGCTGAGATCCTTGTCCCAGTATGGTGCTGGAGCATTTGAATACTTCGACTCAAAGTCAAAGTCAAACTGGGAGGCAAAGGTACATTTATAAATCTTGACTATACTCAGTATGTGATAATTGTCTGATATATCAATACCTGATACTGTATATCTTTAGTATCTCAAAATGGGAATTAGTACTTTTCATGGGATCTCATGGCTTTGCTATTACAATAAGATAGTTTAAGAAACATTTGATAGAAGGTGGTGGGAGAGATGTTTGTCTGTTAAGCCTTCTTTTATTTTAAATATAAATTGATATCAAGTGAGAAATAGAACTGTTTAGTTTGAGTATTACAAAGGTGCTTTATTTTCAGCAGGAACACGAGTGCTATAGGAAGGGATATGAGAGCTGTAGAGTAGCCTCAGTTCGTTGACAAGGAAGGGAATTTGTCACTGTAGTTGCCCTACCGCCTCATTCAGATTGGTCACTGAATGTGTAAAAGCAAACAAGGAAGCCATGACTTTTTTTTTCTTCTATTCTTTCTGAGAGAGTTCCTGTACTTTTCTTGTGCAGTAACACCAACTTGGAAAAAATTTTTAAAATCTCAAGCTATATAAATAATTGTCCCTGAAGGGAAAAACATGGCTTTACTTCTGTCATAGGTCACAGTCCATCTACAGCATTGTCCCTGCTGTAGTGATGAGACCTGCAGCAATTCTATTCTCTAAGTTCTGACTGTTGGTGCATCTAGAAGTTTCAGGCAATCTAGAACCCCATCTGTGCTTTTCAGTTTCCCTCTACAGTTACGTGTCTACAGCACTATCCTATGCCTTGCATGTGGTTCCTCCTGGAACAGTGACAGGAAGGAAGGTGCTGCAGCAAGACTAGCGTCTGGCATATTTTTGCCTGGGGGAATGGATGACAGCATAGATTTCTCCTCTTGCTATTATAGCTGTCATTTGAGTGATATAGAATCCTAGACTCATTTAGGTTGGAAAAGGCCTTTAAGATCAAGTCCAACCATTAACTGAGCACTGCCAAGTCCACCACTAAACCATGTCCCTGAGCACCACATCTACACGTCTTTTAAATACCTCCAGGGATGGTGACTCCATCGCCTCCCTAGGCAGCCTATTCCAATGCTTGACAACCCTTTTGGTGAAGAAATTTTTCCTAATATAAATTCTAATCCTCCCCTGGTGTAAATTGAGACCATTTCCTCTTGTCCTAATACTTCTTACTTGGGAGACTGACACCAATCTCTCTACAACCTCCTTTCAAGAACTATGCAGAACTATCCAGAGCAGGCCATGGAGATGTGCAGAACTGTTTGCATATCTTGGAGTTCACATGCAGGAGATGGTGCGAAGTGTAGCCAGCCAGATTCCCTAGCCTGTTTGACAACCCTGATTAATAGAATCTTTACTCTCAAATTTGAGCTTTTACTTAAAAGAAGTCTCATTATTAGAGAAGCCAGTAGAATAATGGCTGAGTTATTCTCCTTATTACTTTCAAACATTGGACTAATTTTTACAAGCATGTGGCTTGTTTTAGTTGTTTAAAAAAAAAAAAAGGAAATTAGTGCCATTCACATGGGAATCATGTTATATTCTATTAAGAGATTATGTTTTCTTTTGAAAGCCTGCTAACAAACAGAGCTAATTTGTTTTCCTTCTTTACACAGATACAGAGCCAGGTATCTAGAATATTTTCTCCAGGATGCAGTTCAGTTTCTATTAAATGGCAACAGTTTAATACAGGTGCACCAGAGCCAATGCAAGCTCCTGCTCAAATACAGTCTTTATTTAACAATGAGAGGCTTCTTGTCTATGGATTCATCCCTCACTGTACTCAGGTAAAGACTAGAATACACATGCACTATACTGGATAGAAATTCATATGTAAAACAATCACAAAGGAAATATAATGCTGTATTATATATCCACTATGCAGCATGCTCTTAGCTTCTTTTTCATTCCTAAATATAATTAAGTTACTATCTAATTGTCATTATTAGCCTTCCCTCTAAGAAGCAGAGAGGAAAAAGTTACTTAATTTAATGTTCCTGTCATTGTGCTTTGATAAATACAGGATTCCATTACTTACAACTGTAAGGAGAAGTATTTATAAACCTAGACATGCGAAGACTTAAGATTTGCGTTACATTCAGGAGATAGAACAGCATACATGTGTGCTGGTAACATAGCATGAGAGAGAAGGAAACAGTATTATTTTTTTTCCTTTTAGGCCACCTTAAGAGCAGTACTAAATGACCAAGAGCTAGAGACTGTGGTGTCAACTACTGAACTACAGAAGACGACAGGAACAGTGAGTTTGGCCAACGTTATTTGTACATGCCATAGTGAGACAAGCTGCTTTAAACAACTATGTACTGCCTCATGCTCTTTTGAAGGAATTGAAATCCCTGTTTTCAGCAGCTCTTGCACTCTTATTTTCATTTCTGATGTTTTAACAGAGCTTCAATTTTGAGACTTCTAAAGGGAAACTGTTTTACATAGAAGTGACACCTTTCTCTGTGCTTTCTAACACAAAACTTAAGCTCCTCAAAATAGGAACTGCTGCTTCTTATTCTGGCAGCTTGTTTGGGCTCTAGTTTTATCTTTGGGTTAGCTGTTCTTTAGGCGACCTCTGGGAATGTGCTGCTGCAGCATTCTCTTTCATGTTATAAATTTTTGCTATGTGGAACATCTCATCTCTAGTCTGTCATCTCTAGAAATCTGTGGAAAAAGAGGCAGTAAAGTGTTACTAGCCTTTTCTCTCATTCAGTAACAATGAATTAAGGAGTCTTTGTGCAGAGGAAAACACAGCACCCATTTTGAAAAGGAAAACAAGCTAAAAAGAACCATTTATTAAATCTAACAGGTGTCAGAATAATAGTCAACCTTCAGTAATAATTCTGATATGACTGTCACCCCTTCCCCACTAAGGGAAGCTGATTTGTTTTCAAATAGAAATTATTTTGTTCCCTATTTAGTGTAATCCACTTTGAAAGCTGCTACTGTGGGCTGGTTTCCATGGACATGTCAGTTGCGTTGATTTCCATAAGGACGGTTAGCTGCCAGGGATGTGCCCTTCTACAGGCAAATAAAATTGGCAAGCAGAAGCTTGCTGTAATAAATTTTTGCTTTTATAAAAATACCTGTACTACAAATTCCAGGTGGAGTTAAAAAAAAAAAAAAAACAGTTTTGAAACTGAAATGGCAAAATGGTAAAAACAAGGTCAAAATTAGAAAAAAAAAATCTTGATCCTTTAGATAAACTCTGAGAACTCCTACCTGTTTCTTTTGTCAATTTACCTTAGCTCAAAAAGTAACTATTTGCTTAGGAGGTTTTCTTCGAAGTGGCTCTCTTTGGCATCTAATCTATTCTTCCAAAAATGAGCCAGGGGGAATGTTTTGGAATTGGAACTGGAATACAGCTGAACTTCACCAAATTGCTCCCACAAAGCTCCCTCTCTTTGTTAGCTTTAACATATTGACGAGACAAAATTGTTTTTCTTTTCCATGAAAGACTGGTTTAATTAAAAAAAAAAGTAATTTCTGATTAATACAGTTCAGTATTTCCCTTTTCTGCATACAGCCCCTCGGGTCAAAAATTACTTTATTATGGTAGACCTAATTATTTTTTTGAAGTTGAACATGCTAGACTATCTTTACTTTCTTTTCTTTCTAGGTGCTGCACAAACTCGCAGCAAGAGCTTTCATTAATGACTATGAAGATGGGATTCTTCATGAGGATGAAACAGAACATGAGGTTTGATATTCTGAAATAAAAAGTATACATTTAAAATGCTAAATAGCACACATTTCAGTGGAATAGAGAAGATTTTCGTGCTTTGTTAAATGTAACTAGAAGGTTACAATTCTAATATCAGTTTAAGGTTAAAGTCACCACATAGAAATATGCTCACAGATAAGATTTTAAAAAATTTTGGGACAGTCTTTTCTTCTTCCCCACCGTAAGAATGTAGAATGTCCTCTATTGGCATAATGTGTTCATATTTTTCCTAATCTATACCCTGTTGTAGGTCATTGGTGATTCTTCTTTTCCTGTGACACATAATGTTTTAGTTTTGTGAAAATCAAAAGCACATAAGTGTGCTTTGTAGTTTATATGTGTTCAGTTTTACATCAATGTTTCTTTTAATTGATCATTTTTTTCTACCTGTTCCATTTGTTAATACTTAACAATCTAGATGAAGAAACAAATCTTGAAAAACATGATTATTCACCTCAGCTTGGAGAACTCGATTATAAGCCAGTTTACAAGCTTTGTTGCAGTTGAGAAAAGGGTATGTTTTCTATATATTTTGTTCCCATTAGCTTCTGTCAAAAGACTCTTAAATTCTTAGCCTTGTACACATCAAAACCAGTCTTCCTTTTGCTGAACAATGATTATTCTTTACAATAGAGCTAAAACTATTATTTTTGACATTATTTCGGTTTCTTCTGCAATATAGCAAGTTATTTTCCTTTTTTTTTTCTTTTGTATTGCTTGTCCTTACTTTACAATCAAAGTTTGTGAATCTATGTGTTCCTGCTGTGATTTTCTACACGGGCTGTAATTCCTAATATTGCTGTGGGAGCCAGACAGGTCAAAGGACAAGGCCAGATGAAGAGCACTCCTCAGTGCATAAGCCACAGAACCCTTTCTCATAAACAGTACGGATGCCAGACTATAGCAAACTGGCCACTCTAGCCATGAATTGCTGAAGTAATGGATTTTGTATTGGCAAAAGGCATTCTAGGGGAGTCTGTGTCAGGTGGAAGTCACAAGGAAAGCAAAACTTGAAAAATCTCTCTTTAATATTGCAGTAAACTATGGAACCTCTTCATTTGTTTTCAGTGTTAGGGCAGTGGTAGGAGAAACAGAGGCTTTGCAGCAAATGGAAAGAAGTACATATAAATGACAACCTTGAAATTCAAAACTTGGTAAGAAGAGTTTTCAAATGGAAAGCTGTATCACGATAAGCAAGATGGTATCAATTGGATTAAGTATTAGGTGGAGCACAGAGAATGGGAATTCATGTGACCAAATACGTGTGTGTACATTTAGCAATAAATCAGTCACATTTGCCTTCCTCTCATGGTCAATGGAAATAAATAGATACTTCTAGAGCTTGATTCATCTCATACTAAAGTTCAATTCCTAAACCAGTTCAGATGAATTTTCTGAAGAGGTTGTTTTCTCAGCACTGATTATAGGAGTTACCTGTAGTCACTATTTCAGATTCAAGGATCGCTTCCTCCAAGCTCAAGAGCAGTTGATCCCAATGAACAGGAAGTCAGGCAAAAATGCCAGGAGGCCTGGCGTGAACATGGATGAAAAAGGAACTCCTGGAAAAACTCGAACATAAAAGGGAAGTGCACTGACAGTGGAAGCAGGGACGGGTAACCTGGAAGGAATACAGAAACGCTATCTGACTATGCATTGACATTTTTAGGAAAGCTGAAGTCCACGTGGGGTTGTGGGTGTGAAGGACAACATGAAGGGTTTCTGTAAGTACATAAGTGGCAAAAGGAACACTAGGGAAAATGTAGGCCTGCTGCTGAATAGGGCAAGGGAACTGGTGACACAGGACATGGAAAAGGCTGAGGTACTGAACACCTCTGTTGCCTCAGTCTTTACTAGCAAGACCAACCTTTGGAAATTCAAGGCCCCAGAGACCATAGGGGAAGTTTAGAACAAGGAAGATGCACCCTTGGTGGAAGAGTATCAGGTTAAGAAATACTTAAGCAAACTGGACATACATAAGTCCATGGGCCCTGATGGGATGCACCCACAAGGGCTGAGGGAGCTGGCTGATGTCATTGGGAGGCCACTCTCAAAAATCATTGCATGATCATGGCAATTGGGAGAAGTGTCCAAAGACTGGAGGAAAGCAAGTGTTACTCCTATGTTCAGGAAGGGCAAGAAAGAGGACTCAGGGAACCACAAGCTGATCAGCCTCACCTTGATCCCTGGGAAGGTGGTGGAGCAGCTAATCCTAGAAACCATTTCCAGGCACATGAAGGATAAGAAAGTCATCAGAAGTAGCCAACATGGATTCACCATGGGGAAGTCAAGCTTGACCAACTTGATAAACTTTGAAGATTAAATGACTGACATCTTAGATGAGGGGAGAGCAATGGATATTGTCTACGTGAACTTCAGGAAGGCTTTTGACACTGTCTCCCATATGATCTTATACAGAAGTTGATGAAGTATGGGCTGGATGAGCAGACAGTGAGGTGGATTGAAAACTGGCTGAATGGCCAGGCCCCGAGGGTGGTGATCAGTGGCAGGAAGTGTAGTTGGACACCAGTGACCCCAGCAGCCAATAGTGGTGCCTGTCATGTTCAAAATCTTCATTAATATTCTGGATGATGGGACAGAGTTGTACCTTCAGCAAGTTTGCTAATGATAGAAAACTGGGAAGGGGAGCTGGTACACCAGAGGGTTGTGCTGCCATCCAGAAGTACCTCAATAGGCTGGAGAAATGGGCTACCAGGAACCTTGTGAAGTTCAAAACAGATAATTTTTACAGCTTTTTACAGTGTCCAAAACAGTTCTTTCATCACCACAATTTACTATTTCATATGGTATATTAACATAAATAAAAGTAGGCCTGAATGAAGAATTCAATGGAGATGCTGGATAAAACAACAATACCTTTTCCTATTTTTTACTGTTTCATCTTGATGTCTACATTATGAAAAAAAGCAGTACCAGTAGCATATGTACATTATAAGAGTTAGATTTTTCTGGAAATATTGCTTTCCTGAGTAACAACTCAAACATTTGCAGTTAAAGATCAAAAGACAGACATACTTTCCAAAAAGCATCTGATTAAAAAGCAACTATAAAATGCAATGATGTGAAGTTATTAGAAATTCCCAGGTCAGGACTACTTTTCAAAATAAGATAACTCAACTGAGTCAATTTAAATATCTTTCTGTAATGCACAGAAAGAAAAGAAGGAAGAAGAAAGAAGAAAAGATATGTTGCAGATTAGCAAGGGAAAACTTGTGTGATTTCATGAACTAGCTATTTATGAAGGATGTCAACAGATTATTATCTGTCATTCTGATTTTCATGTATCTGTTTTTGGAATTCTTCAAAAGATTCAGTTTCCCCTTGTCAATATGATGCCTTTATCATGGTTCAGCTCTGCTCAGGACTAAGCTACAGTCTCTCACTCACTCCCCCAACTCTCCGAAGGAATGAGGGAGAGATAATATAACAAAAAGCTCAAGGTTTGAGGTAATGACACAGAGACATCATTTAAGTTACAGTTACAGGTGAAACAGACTCGACTCTCCTCCGTGGGCCTCCACGGGCTGCAGGGGGACAGCCTGCTCCACCATGGGCTGCACCACGGGCTGCAGGGGAATCTTGGCCAGGAGCCGCATTACTGCTCCCCCTCCTTCTTCACTGACCTTGGCATCTGCAGACGTTCCTCTCACAAGAAATTCTTCACAATAGGCTCAGACAGACACCTCTCAGGTTCTCTTCACATCTCATCTCCTCTCCACTTCTTGCTGGGCCGCGTTGGGCCCAGTGGGCCGCACAGCAGGAGGCCAGAGGGTGAGGGCCGCAAGGCCCACAAGGCTCACGCCTCCCCCTCTCTGCCCACCGCTTCTTCACTCCTTTCCTTTTTTTTTCATTATTTTCCCCTTCTTAAATACGTTATCACTAAACATTCCATGACCCAGTGGTGGGTCTGCCGTAGACCCGAACGAGTCCAGCAGACAAAGGGGAAACTTCCAGCAGAAGGAACTGCAACTAAATAAAGCCAACACAGCCTCTCAAGAAACAGACTTCTAGAATGTTATGTTTGAATTATGTCTGTAAATATAATAGCTTTAATCTCATTTCTAGAATTACTTTTTTGACCCAGTGGAACAAAACATTGTAGACATCTTAAAGAAAAAGCACCTACACAACGCAATGCAGTACCATGCAGAAATACCCAGACTAGCCCATTCAGCTTGGCACTGTATATGCTATGTAATTTGTCTTCTTCACATGATTTTGCAGAATGCAATGTATTTTAAGCACGTCTATAATGATGCTTATGGTTGCTTTCCTTTAAAGGGTGGCAATAGGATTCTGGCAAAAAGAACTGCATAAGATTAGCATTTTATTTCAATTACGTGGATTTGAACAAATTATACATACAAATATATACTGTCCAACTTTACATTTCAGGTGAATCTAATTACTGACAATACATTGTCCCTCAATATAGTAAAAAATGCCAAGTCACATTTACTGGGTTTTTTTTGTATATATACTGTGTATTTTTAATGTACTGCGTTATCCACTTATTCCCTGTTTTCAGCACATTTCAAGCTCACAAAGAAAAATGCCCTGTCTCTGTAATGCCAGAGAATGTTCAGTTTCGTAACTGTGATGCATTTTAATTTAGGATGCTAATGAAACTTGTTCCGCTGATGCTCCAAACATACTGGAAATTATAGCTCAAGAAGATGTAGATTTTTTACCTTACATGGATTGGGAGCAAAACTCAATGGAATCTGGCTCCTTTCGCTCTTCCTTTTCAGATTAATTTGCCTTTAGCAACATGGTAACTACATTTAATAAATATATATTCTTATTGCTAACATTTTTGGTATATTATCCAGTTGTGGTGCTGTATTGTATGTTCAGCCATATAGTAATTGTTAATGAAATCTGTTCGATTTTTAATTATTTTGAATATAATTAATGTCACACAAGTACCGTGTGGAATTTTAATATAAACATGAAAATTTGGAGGAATCTGTCCCAAAAATAAAGTACACCTAAAAATATCAGGAGTGCAGCAGAAGTTTTGAGAGACAATATGATAATACAGACTACTTCTCCCTTCCAGAAGAAACTAACACCTGTTAGAGCATTCTTTCATAAGAATAGACCAGTGTAGATAAAGCCTTAAATTCAACTCTAAGAAGCTGGGGGATGAGGGGAGGCAGAGTTTCAAGAAAACTATTTATCCATAACTAAGTCTCCACTAGGAGGAGAGGTACAGGCAAAGCAGAGAGACTACTGGGAATGGGGATAAGCTTGACTGGAAGAAGAGGACATATTGGTAGCATGCAATGGGACAGTCTCTGCGATGAGGGGGGAGCAACGAGAGAAACTTTTAACTAGTGGAATTCAATGTTTGCTAGTTATGGTAGCTCTGTCTTGACTTTGGAAAATATAAGAGATGTCTGCATCCGTTAGCCAGCAGGTATTAATTCTGTCAGTCTGTGAAGTCATAACAGATGAAAGCTTTACATCTCCAAACTGTGTAGGGGACTCAAGGAAACACTTACTTGTCTATTAAAATATGGTGCACATGACCGTGATGTGCATTTAATACAACTCAGGAATATCGTATCAGCCTGTAGTCTGTAAGGTACTGAGATTGTGAGCTATTTAGAACGGTATCTGGGTGTTCTTTAAGTTAGGTCAAGTCATATAAAGCCATTTTCCTGATCCTTTGGCCAAAGAATTCCTAAGCAGAAGAGTACCAAACATCTATGTCGGTGTATGGTGTCAGTACAGGCCAGGCTCACTAGCTTGTATGCAGCAGCTGCTGGACCTCAGCTGGTACATCTGCCAGAACTGCTGTGCAACATGTGAACTTCCCAGCTTGAGTCAGCACAACCAGAATCCATGCTTCACTTTGCGTAGATCTGTCTTTTATGTATATACAACAGTATTGTACAGTGGAATTTCCTTGGCTTCTAATCATCATTATATTAATCATTTTTATCTTAATAATGCAAACTGCTTCTCTGCTCCCATTTTTTGTCACAGTCAGATTTTCCTCTGAATTTGTCCAGTGTAAGGCAGAATAGGGTAAGAAATGTTTAGTTTAACTAATATATTGCTTTCATTTTGAACATATGAATAACAGCATAATGATACTGCACACAATATAAAAAGAAATACCATTTTTTGATTAAAAAGATAAAAGTATTTTACTAATTCTGGAATTATTTTGTCTCCTTGTAATTTTACTAAACAGGTATTTTCCCAAGCAGCAGCCGATGTTTGTTCAGCTGATTTCCTAAGTGAGGAAGGTGAACCTGAAAGCTGCCAAGTTCAGCCTGAAGAAGTTGCTATTATTCAAAAGCGCATCTCAGCAAAAAGCACAGCACAGGGCTTTGTAAATGTTTCTGAATTTGGAAGTAGTCCTTGCAGCCTCAAATCAAATTTTGGTTTTGCTAGAGATATCACAAAGGAGAGATCATCTGGAACAAGGTCACCTTCACCATATGACCTTCATCTGCTGGAAGTTGCTGAACCTCTCTCATTACTTGCTTTTAAACCTGAGCCAGGAGGAGGAATTGATTTCACTCAACAAAAATCACTTCAGACACCTGCACTCTCAACAGATGTTTTTGTGGGTGTTTCTGCATCTGCTTTTCCCTTAGCTCCCTTCTTTCAAGTAGCGGCAGGAGGCACAGAACCAGTTTCTTTTTCTTCTGTTGCTCCGATGCAGGGTTCAGGACTGTTTGGTTCATCTGCCTCTACATGCACAAATTCTGAAAAGACTAATGTTGAAAAGCAAGTTATTCACAAATTTCCTGGTTTTCAAGCAAATAGAAAAGAAGCATTGCCATGGTTAAAGTGTAAGAAAAAGGCAGTATGTCGGCGTGCTGTTACGGTTCCTGAAGGAGGATTTACTGAGGAGTTTAAGGTTGTGGTAAGTCTTCCATCAGTAGTCTTTTATATATAGAATGCTGCACATGTCATGTTGAAATCCAGGCTGCATTCAGCTAAAGAAAGCTGCCTTTTACATTTGTGTTTCAAGGTTCATGGATGTACAGCCAAAAAAATAATATTCTAAGGCTGGTAATGAGACTGCTTTCCAGTTCAAGAAATCTGAACCAGAAATGCAGAAAGCATTCTCTTTGTTTGGTTGGATTTTAGTTATTCTTTTTCAAAGTGATAAATATTATACTCTGAATTCTGCCGCTTGTTCCCTACTACTCTAATAGACAACTTTTAAATTTAGTTATTTTGTATCATGAAGTAGTAGCTATACAGGTAATAGTGGTAGAATAAGATTCTTAATGAACATGACTCTGTTTGCTATGGAACAATCTGGCTGTTTTATGCCAACACAGGATTCAACTAAGACTTCCATTCAGTTTGGTAAATAGGAATGAAATTCCTGAGCTCCAAAACCAGATGCAGTATTGATCCTCTATTCATGCATTACCTAAAAATAAGATGCAGTAGAAGGGAAAAGTATCTTCAGCCCTGCCCTGAGATAAACATTTTGTAAATTATTTTGTTTTCTTTGCTTTATCAACTGATTTTATAAAGAGCATGATGACATCAAAGTCGCGCTATTTTTTGTTCCTTTCATGGGCAATCCATCATGCTTAAGAAACAGTATAAAATCAGAGCCAACAAGTGGTGATAACGTCTCCACAATCAAATTTTACTCGGGATTTGCCCAGTGTAAGGTGGAACAGGGTAAGAAATTTCTATTTTTAAACAGTTTCATTTTGAACATACAAATGACAGTATAATGATAATGTACATAATACAAGAAGACATACAGTTTTGATTAAAAAGAGAAAAAATATCTCATTCACTCTGGAATTATTTAATTCCTTGTCATTTTGCTAAACAGGAACTTTCTCCAGCTGTAGATGATGTTTGTGCAAATGCTTTCCTAAGTGGGAGAGAATGCACCTTCTTCAACCAGAAAAAAAAGGTTTCTTTTTAAAGAGGAGTGTTTTTTAATCTTTTAAATGCAATTACTTTGTATCATGATGCAGTAGCTGCATGGGTAATAGTTGTAAGATTCTTAGTGAACATTATCCTCTCCAGGAACCATCAAGTTGCTTTATAACAACAGAGAAAGAATGGATTCAACAGAGAACTGAGTTGACTTCTGTGAACTGGAAAGAAATTTTTGCGCTCCAGAATCAGGTACAGCACCCATAGTCTATTTGTGCATTACTTAAAAATAAAATATAGGTAGAAGGAAAAAAATAGTTTTACTTTAACCCTGTCCTGAGATAAAGTAAAATACATTTATAAAATGTTTATAAACAGAATTTACAAGTGTATGATGACATCAGTCATGCTATGTTTTATTGCTTCACGGGTAACTCAGCAAGGTGTGTAAGGAACAGTATAAAATCAGGGCCAACAGGTAGTTTATACACCTCCAGAACCTTTTACAGCTTCCATCAATTTGCAGCTTGGGGACTTCCTGGGACAAGTATAAAATCATACATGGGAAAATAAGTGGAAGAAGTGGATGCAAATAACGCATATTATGCAGGAAAATAAAAAGTAGTTGGGTTTTAGAGGATTGGACTGAGAGATGTTGCAGCAGGAACTTCCCCTGGAAAGTCAGACCAATTGCTAGGGAAACTGAATGAAACCGTACTGTCCAAGAATCCTGCAGGTAGGAGTCAGAGCAGGTAATGTTTAGCTGTGTTGGTTTGGTATGCCCCTTGTGGTGGGAGAAGTCCCTGTTCCACATAACCCATCACCGGTTTGGTCATCTTACCAGCGTAAGGGGTGATAGTGCGTGTCACACAGTCAATATCTGTAAGTAATAAACAGAAGGAGGTTTTCAGGAGTATTACATGATCCAACTGAAGAAGCCACCGTGGGATGCCCTCAGTGGAGACTCCTGTTGTTTATTGGCAGAGATTGGCTATTCAGCATGGTGGTAATATTGAATTCCCTTTTGCTGGGAATACACCCTGTACACTGGACTCACTGACTCTTCCAGGTGCCTCAGCTTCCCGTTCCTTTGTGCAGCAGAGTCCACTTAGTATTTGCATCCTCATGACTCCTTCTTGCTGTTTTTTAAAAGCATTACTTCATTCTGTGTGTAATTAACTATTTTATGTATGAAGTTGGTATGTGAAAATAGTGAAGTATAGCCAACGTCAGCATCAAGAAGAGATACGTATTTTTCCTACATTTTTGACAGGACACTTTTATCAAATTATTTGTAAACATTGAACCATTATGATATGCCACATGGATACAGTGGGAATCAGAGTAGTAGACTTGTGACCGACTCTTGTGGGCATTAACTCCTGAAGTGCAGTTCAAGATTATTTCTTTTTCAACAGAATTGCCAATTGTTTAATTTTAAAAAGAAAAGTGTCTCACAGGTTTTTACACTAATTAATAAAGCTGCAAGGATAGGTAGAGTTTCAAAAGTATTTAACACTTGTCACGATAAGACACGATATTGTGTCGACAGAGAACAGAGAGGAGAGTTACCTCGAACGCTTTTTGATTTGACCAGCCTGCCAGTTTCCCAAGAAAGACGAGACTCTCGTATCCGACCAGCCTGCCACACTGCGTTTAAGGACAAGGGGGGTTTCCTCGAACCCTTTGCCATTTGGCCAGCCTGTCAGGCTGGTGCTGACAGCATCACGGGGACAAATCCCTCTGGACAGCCCGCAAGGTCGGAGGGTGGTCGCCTAACCTGTTCAGGGACTCTTCACAGGCCACGACACTAAGACAAATCCCTTATATCCCCTATATCAATTATTAAAGTTTCCAGAAACTTATATTTCTAGATAAACAAATGTTATTATATATATTTGTGACATGATAAAGGTTCGAAGACAGCCGGTGATAAGATAATGACTGTGAAAACAAACTTGAAACAATATATATCTATACACACACACACACAGAACTTGTGATAAGCTTTAATAGCTAGCAAGATGTTGGTATCTAAGGGCGCATAACACAGAGCTCTTACCCAACAGGCGTCCCTGTGTGGGGGATAGAGAGGGTCAGCCCGTCAACTGGTCCCAGACATTCCAATGGAAGCCTTCCCCAATATCTCCCTTTTCTTAAGCCATTTTTATACGGTTTTTTACTTTTATGTGGAGCTTGAATGACTCTAGTCACACATACCTTTGTTAGGATTGGTGTCAATTTTTCTTGCTTTGCTTTTAAAGCTATAGACTAAAAGAAATTCAGAACACATGCTCAGTGAGGGGTGGTCGCACCTCGGAGGCAGGTAGCTTTTGGGATAGAGGTGTGTTTTGGTATTATAATGACATTATAATGAGCAAAGTTCATCTAAAGGACAGGATTTTGCCACAATTCTTGGCTCAGCAACTGGTATTCTTACTGTTTGACAGTTGCAATGCAGTTCATCAGCTACTGTATGGCCTACTAGCCACCAGGTACCATGAAGTTCCTGTCCCAGCAAGGGAGTGTAACAGAGTTTGGCCACGGTGTCTCCACTCCACCCTCTGTTCTGTTTGTTCAGTTCATCTTAGCATACGCTAAGGGAGGTGGGGTGTGTTGCCTAGGGAACTGCTGTGGCGAGCATGCCAACCACATTTTCTCTTGGAAGTAGCAACTGCATTTTACCCTAGAAATTCTTCTATTCGGATGAACCTTAGAGAAATTAATTTCCCTCCCTAGCCATTGTCTCACAATACTGAAGAATAACTACTTGAACGTCCTGTTGAAAGCCTGTCTTCCATCTGATCTGAGCATAGCAGACAATTTGGCAGTTAATTTTAATCATGAGAGTTGTTTAATTTTTGTCAGGGGAAGTCAGATAAAATAGGATTTTGTTAATAACTGTGTTTAACAACATATATAGTGAACAATTTTGTAGAGACTTTGCATTCTCAGCAGAGCAGAGGGATCCTTTATTGTTTCTTTTGAGTAAGAGGACTGCTTAGTTTTTAGAACTTTAAAAAATAATTTTCAGAAGGAATTTGATTGAAATAAATTTGAAAACGGCTAGTGTTGTCATTGTGCATACTTTATATGGGAATGATTTCAAAATTACTTTGTTCTTACTGTTTAAGAGTTTTTTACAAGGTCAATTTTCCAGGTCAATTACAGATATTTGATGATATATCAAAGGTTTTTGAAGTTTAATATTTAAATCACCTGAATTGATTATGTGGATTTCAGGTTTTGTGTTTGTGTAAGCTTTTTAAAAAATATTCAAGGTTATTCTCTTATGTCAATTTTGTTCATGTCAAATATATTTTCAGTGTCCTGAATCTTTGGCTTATCCATATCTTTGTTTATTTCATAGGATGGCTCTTGGAATCTCAGTCCACAGTTGGGAAAAATCTTGAAATTTGATGTTGATCATTTAATTAACAATGTCCTTATTAAAAAAGGCATTCAGTCACTTGGTAAATACTTTTCTGTCATTAAAAAACAGTGCATTGTATTATATTTCCTGTCTGTATCTATTATTACTCTATATGTCTAGTGGAACTCTCAATAAGATATGCTCAGATCTATGCTTAAATGGATCTCTTAAAGTTTACAAAAGTGCCTGATTTTACTAATACAGTTTATTCTCAACTTCTCTGACAATGTAGTGTCCTGATTGGTAAGCACATCTCCTGGAGAAATATGTGGAGGATGTGAGATAGTTGGAGTAGCAACAGAGATTCTTTTATCTCAATTATTGTCTCTGCTATATTAATATCTACTAAAGAAAAAAACGGAAGAAAAGTCTCTCCTAGGAGAGAGGCAGAGATCACTTCTGCTTTTCACATTTCAAATAATATGAATAATATTTATATAACTCTTCCCCGCACACACACTGCAGCATTCAGTATGCCCTCCACCTACACACACTTTGCTGTTTGACTCAGTCAACTGGTGCTCTCTTTGCTGGTAGCAGACCAGAAAACCGGGAGGATAAAAAGGCAGTTCCTTCTTTCTAAATTATTAGAGCATGCAACACTTCATCAAAAGACAGAAATCTTAACATGCTTACCATTACTGCATGTGTTAAAATCAAAGTAGATTAGAGCCCAAGCAAACACAAACTGCAGAAACCCCAACAAAGCCTTAGCAAATTTAAGTCAGAAAGCCAGGAGCATGTTTGTCAAATCACTAATATGAATACTCTTGATAGTAGTAGATGGTATGGTGAAACAATTAAATAGCATTAGGACAACTGGTGTTTTAAAGTAATATGGAGTACTTTGCTGAAAGTACCTTTTCTGTGGTCAAGAAAGCATTTAAATAGTAATGCTGCTTCCCTTTTCCTCTTCCTTAGGCCCAAACGGAAAGGAAAAGCTACTGCAGTTGATTGCTGCTCTTCTTGTGCTACAGTTCATACGCTGCACAAAGGAACTGAAAGGGATAGTTTTCAAAACACTGATGAAACTGGATGATTCATCTAATTCAAGGTGTGCTTTTAAATAAAATCTTATAATTTAATGTAGTAATATGAACCTTCTCAACATACAGAAGATTAATTTCATTATGGAGAGTCAGTGACTGTATTATAGGATACGGCTATGGAAAAGGTATTAATCATATTGGTGGCATATGGTTTCTTTTAAGAGAATGGATGGAGGAAGGAATACTTTGCAAAATATTATACAAAAATTGAGAAGTATACAAAGCAGTAAAAGATATTTTGTACTTCTTATTAGAATAATGGAATAATTCAGGTCGGATATGACCTCTGGAGGTCATCTCTTCCTTAAAGTAGGGCTAACTCAGATGTTGGATAAATTGTTCAGGATCTTGCCCAGCTGAGTTTTAAATATCCTTTAAAGATGGAGATTCATCAACCTCAACTTTTTTAAGGGCAACTTTCCAGTATTTAATATAACTTATTTTAGAAATTAGGAAAAAAATTATATCAGACTTTTCCTTCATGTAACTTGTGCCTGTCAGTCTGCACCCTTTTTCAGGATTATATTTATGGCTTTGTGTTCTTCACAAGTATACACCATAAAATATTCTGGACAAGACTTTTTAAATTATTAGAGCAGATGCTTCTTCACAGCACAATTTCCTTTAGCTGGGGGAATACTGGTGCTGGCTCACTCCGAACCCCATCCCCCTCACTGCTGTATGTGCCAGTACTCTATTATCTTTTGAATATAGGGTCCCTGCATCTGGAAATTCCCTTTCTTTGAGGGTGAAGTGAACAATTAGCAGCTGACCAGTTTTTTGGTATAGAGGAAAGACAAAGGTCTTCAAAGACTCATGAAGTAATAGATCTCCAGTGAATCTGGATTGCCCTAGCCACCAACAGATTCCTTGTGCCAAAATGGGAAGCTTTAGGCACTTTACATGTTATGTAGGAACAGGATAAAGAAACAGACAAGTGAGCCCTGGAAATCTTCCTCTCTCTTTTGAAACTCCTTGACAGAGGGAAAAATTGGTTGTATTAGTTTGGCTGCTCTAGTCAGGAACACAAATAAAATTGCATTGACTGCTGGATGAAAGCAGGCTGGGTAGACCAAAAAAAAATAAAAGAATTCTAACATATGTGAATGTACAATAAAGGAGTCAAGTTTGCCTTTATGAAATGTATAGTACTTTACTGTGCTGATTGGAATAATGCAAATAAATGCAAGTAATGATTAGGAGTCTACATACTTCCCATGGGGAAGATTCTAAAAAGATACGGCATCTGCATCAGATGGTATTTTATACAGGCTGGATCATGGTACTATAGAAAATTATAGTTAGAATAAATTATTTTCTTCTTGCTCCTTTGGTGGATTTACAATATTTTATTATAATAAAACTTCATTTCTACACACAGTGGTGTTCATTGGGCTTTTGAGTTGATCAAGAAAGCAGTAGAGTGGGTAAGAAGAGTTGAGAGGCAATTTCCATCTATTTGCTATCGACTTGAACTTGGGAAAGACTGGGATACTGCCACCAAGAAGATACTGGGTATCAAGTGTATCTAACATCAGTTCTCTTTCTACTTAAAATATTTAATCACATAATTCTTTACGATACTAGCAGAGTTAGCATTCCTTGTAGTTTTGTGTAAAATGTTTACATTGAGAACATTTGCTCTTATATTATTCCTGAATAATAATTCTCATAGTCACAGACTTAAAGGTATGGAAATAAACGGTCTCATAGTTAGTAGGTCTTGATTTTACATATATGTATTATTTTACTTACCTGCAACTCTGTTAAAAATACCTTAAATTTCACTTTTTTACATTAATATCTTGGGTTCGTTGCAGATTATAAAAGTACTTTTATAATATATTTGTTTTGATTTCTCCTAAAATCTTACGTACTCATTTAATGGCACAGTAAAGAAAGCGTAATGTAGTAACTCAGTTCAATGTGGCAGGAGATGTTTTGACAGATAAAAGAATGTGATAAACAAAGAACAAATAAATATCTTCATAACATACCTGTGTTTTCAGTTGTGGATGGTTTTGCAGTTCCTAGAGTGTGCCTTGAAATGCAAACAGCAGAACAGTTATTTTTTCCCTGCACTGCTTTTCTTATCAGTTATATTTGCGAATACATAGGTCAGTTTTGTTAGGAGGCATGAGTTCTCTTTTTTTTTCCCTGCTGTTACTCTGTATTCTGATTTTATTCTGATGAAAAACTGATTAGTTTTATTTTATAGTGGACCAAACACTGAAGCCTAATAACAAAACCAGACTAATAGTGATTTATTTTAATTTAATAGGCTTTTCACAGGTGTTTGAATAAACACGTTACCTCTTCTAAATTAAGGAGCTGCACGGAATTATACTTCGGCACTTTGTGATCCAAGGAGATATACTTAGAGACTTAGTACAGTTGCTTGCACTGAGGCTGGACCAAGTGTGTCCAGAACATACTTTACACTTATTTGTCCAACCATTGAAAATATTCAGAAGCAGGAGATTCCACAGCCACCACAGGTAATGTGTTACACTGCCCTTGCAAACGGAGAGTGCTCCTAGCAGTAATAGAGAAGTGTTGTAAGAGGTTACTAAGGAAAACTGTGGAATCTCTTTCATAGATGTTTTCACGAGAATTTAAGAAACATCTGCCAAAGATGGAGTAGATACACTTCATCTTGTAGAGGAGGTTGGTAAGAGGGATATCCTGAGGTCCTTCTGTTTCTAAGGTGCTCTGAATCCTTGCTTTCATGTGTGTAAGATACTGGCTCTTTTTAGTAAATAATGCAAAGGAGATTTGTACTACACTTTCTATTTGAAAAGAGCTAAGATATGGGTTTCTTCAGAACTTAGAAAGAATCCTTAATGTTGACAGTGATGAACTAGCTTCTATATCTGCTATTAAGCCTCCCTATTGTCAACTGCTGCGTTACTAGAGTTACCATGGGAGGGAAGTGCGGGCAAAAATATAAATAAAATTAATAAATTTGTTTTCCTTCACTGCAGTTCATTATTCAAATAGTTTGATGTTTTCACTGTTGCAATAATACATCCTATATGGGCGTGTATGAAAAGTATATATTCACACTGAAGCCTGTGTTTCATTTGAGTGATGTGTGTTCTTTTAAGAAACTGTTTCTGAGATGCAGTGTATTAACACTCTGGCTCTAGCAAAAGCAGTTAAATAAGCAAACAGGGTGTGGTTTATTTGCTTTTACTTACAAGATTGTCTGTTTTTTCTCCTGCATGTTAACTAAAAGAAGCTGTGCTTGCTTATAGGCAGTTCTTTTAACATGCAAAATACTACGGAATTTTAAAGGATTCTTTTTCCTAGTGAGAAACCCCATTCCTCAGCAGGACCTTGGCCTGAGGTGTCTGTGTACGTCCTTCCTGTGCGTTTCCCCAAAACCTCATCCAGCTGAGGGCAAAAAATACTTTCGTACCGGGATATTCAGCACTGCTTTTATTTGGACAAGCCAGGCCCACCCGGGCACCGGATCTCCTGGCAGAAAGGTCAACAGTGTGAAGGTGCCTGTGAGTGCCTCCGGCCACCGGGAACCACCTCCCTTCGCCGGAGAAGGGCCCCTGCGCGTCAGGCAGCGAAACCTCACAGGGGGGCCGAGCTAGGATTCGGTCACGCTTTCGAGGAAGGGGTTCCCGGGACAGCGTGCCGATCGGGGCTCCCGGCAGCCGTAGTGCCAAGACCCACGACGGCCAGCACTGGCGGGCGGGCGGGCGGAGCGGGACGGCACCGGGCTGCCCGCTCCTGCCGCCCGGCTCCACGGCAGACACTGGGCTGGAGGCCAGGCCAGGCCAGGCCAGGCCAGCAGCGGCGCCTCCGCAGGGCGGGCCCAGCGGGAGCCCGCGGTCACCGGACCCTGCCGGGGCCTCCTCCTGCCGCCCCGCCCACTGGCTGCCGCGGGCCGCCGCGCGGAGGGTACGAAGGCCTCCGGGCTCGGGGCCCCGCCCCTTGCGTCACGGGCTGGCAGGGCGCCGATTGGCTGTGGCCACCGCCTCGCTCCCTCCTGGCCCGGAGGTGGATGTCGCAGCCGCTTTTCACCGTTGTCGTTTGAAATTCGGCCCAAAATGGCGGCGGCCGGGAGCGGGGCTGAGGCGGCGGCCGCCAGGCTGGAGGGGGCGGAGGAAGAGGAGGAGACGGCGGCCGCAGCAGAGGATGAGGAGGACGGGGAGGAAGACGGCGGTGGTGCTGGCAAGGCGGTGGGCGCGGCGACGGCAACAGGGGAGGCCGGCGGCGGTGGCGAGAGCGAGGAGGAGGAGGACGTCTTCGAGGTGGAGAAGATCCTTGACGTGAAGACCGAGGGGGTGAGTGGGCGGCGCCGCTGCCTGTCAGCCCGGCGCCCCCGGCCGCTCTCCCGGGGCTGCAGCGGGGCTCCCAGGGTGGTGCAGCGGCGGCGGGTCCCTCATGGGGGCTGCTGCGCCCTGCGGTGGCGGGGCTGGCGGGCAGCCCGGCCGCCCCTCGCCTGGGGCCGGCGGCTGCCCCGGGGTCGGGTTTCGCCCTGCTCCCCGAGAAGGTGGAGGGCAGCGCGGCAGCGAAGCATGCGCTGGCAGCGGGGCGGGCCTGAGGGCGCTTGGTTGTCTCGTCCTCTTCCCTCGCTTTCTGTGCGGGCGGGCTGTGCGGGCTGCACAGGCGGAGACTGCTGTTCAGGCAGATTTCCCTGCCCGATTCTTTTATACTTGGGCGAGAACCATGGAAAAATAGTAGCTCCGTTATAACTGTAGTGTAAAACGCTTTGCAAGCAAGCTTTTTGTATCTTACAGCTTTGACTATAGAGGCTAAACATAGAGTATATTTACTAAGGTTTTTTTTTTGTCTACATTGTTAAACTACTGTTTGGTCTTATGGCTGAACGGCAGTAGTATTTTGTTGTAAAGTGTCTGAGTGCAGAAACGGGCAGAAATATAATGGAGAACATGGAGGTATGTTTAGTGAGACTGTGTCTACTGGCTTATGAAATGAGTGAAGACTTATTAAAATAGGAGAGGCTTCTTCCAATTAAAGTAACTTGCTGTAGTGATCTTTGCTTTGTTTAAACAGAAATATTGTACCTTCTCGTCTTTCTTTGAAAACAGCCTAGGTTGGCTGAATTTCTTCTAAAATTTCCTAAACCTCAAATACAAAAAATTATTAACACAGCTCTTTTTTTTTTTTTTTAATGATGTCTGAAAATTTTGTATTTTAATTAATTCATGGTTTTTGTTTTAGGCTTCAGTCAAGTATATGATCATACAGAGTTATGCCTGTTTAGTGTAAAACATCAGGGTTTTGAAACCCATAGGCTGGAGAACCTTCAGATCAATAATTTCTTACATATTTGTGATGATGTCATGATTAGATTGTATCTTGGCTGAAATGTCTCTATGGCTTAAGAACGTTATGCTCTCAAGGTAATACAGAATTTATAGCTTGCGTGTATGAAGTGTTGGTCAAAATAGTAAGTCAGGCTTGAAGACAGAATCACCACTTTTTTTTTTCTTTTTCCTTCACCCTGCCAAGTGAATGGAACCTGAAATCTATATACTGGGAGGAATAATAGTGTTCCACACACCTCTAAAGAATACTAGAATACATTTTAGTACAATCTCCTTAAAATGTCAGCATGTGCTGGTAAAAAGGTGTCTTACACAGGTTCTGAGCCACATGCATTTGAGGTTTCCAGGCTGGGTCAGTGTAGCTAGCCTTAGTGTATGCACATGCCTTACCCCGTATGTGTTGGTTGTAGCTTTGTCGCATGGGCTCCAGTTGCATAAGATCACCTTTCTTTTGCTCTTCAATGGGAGCCATGCTCCTGTGCTTCAGAAATGCAGGGCAAGACAGATACATCCAATCCTAACTTACAAAATGGCTGGAAAAAGCTGTGTGTCATATTCAGTGGAGGATATTTTATGTAGTCTGCTTTAGACTCGTTGTTCCCAGCTTGCAGATTCCCAAGTCTGATACAAAGTCCAAGCGGATACATCAAGTCGGCCACTGTCCAGCATAGCATAAGGCCAATCAATGTGTTCACAATTGCAGAAGCAAGAGAGCTGGAGAGCACCGCACAGAGAAGCTCTTTTCATTTGCAGCCCTGGTGTTACTGGAGCTGGTAGTAAAGGTAGCATGAGAGACAGCACTCTTGGGATGGTATTGGGCTGGGGAGTTAAGACCTGCTGATAAATGAAACATTGAGATGTCCTACTTAAGAGATCAAGCAATAAAAGTTTGGAAATGCTTCCTCTCAGTACATCTAGAAGGCCTTCCATACTAATTATACTAAAACAACAGGCTCCAGTGCAAATCATGATGTTCCCCAGTGGAAATGGGTAACCTTAACTCTGCTCTTTAATGACATGCTGGTACCCCTTTCTGTAGGAGTTGGTTCTAGCCCATCACTAGTTCTCATATAAGCTACAGCAGTATAAAAATGCTTGGAAGTATTGTATTATTTTTAAGTGATACAGGGGAAAGAAATAACAATGTTGAGTAAAATAATGTTGACAGGTTGAGTGTAAAGCTGTTTATATATCTTCAGGACAGTGATCAATCCCCTGTCTTCACTTAAGCAGTGTTTTTGTATCACTCTTTGTGTACTGAATGTAGAGTCATTCAACAGCCAGCTGGCTAGGAAGGAGATTTGCAGGAAAGGAGCTGGGAGTCCCTGCAGACAAGTAAGTTGAATGTGAGTCAGCAGTTCTTGCAGCAAAAAGGACCAACAGCATCCCAGAGCGTAGCCAGCAGATCGAGGGAGATCCTTCTTCTTTTCTTCTCATCGCTGGTGAGATGCATCTGGAGTACTGTGTCAAGTTCTGAGTTCCCCAGGACAGAAAAGACAGGGACATACTGGAGCGAAGGGGTATGAGAACAGTTTAAGGAGCTGGATCACAGGAGGCTGAGAGAGCTGGGTTTGCTCTGCTGTAAGACAAGAAGAATCGGGGATGATCACAGTGGCGTCTATATCTATTTAATGGGAGGATGTAGAGGGGGCATAGTCAGCTCCTTCTCAGAGGCGCACAGTGAAAGCGTGAGAGAGGCAGCGGACACAAGCTGAAACACAGGGAAATCTGAATAGATACACATGACTGGGCAGATTTCTGAGCAGCTTGATGTAGTTTGTCCTGCTTTGAGCAGGGCATTTTACTTGTTAGTTCTGGAGATCCCTTATACCCTAAATTACTCTGTGACTGTAGTAAGAAAGTTACTAGTTGTTTATTTAATGATTAATCCCATTAGAAGAAAGAGAGGCTGGTGAACATGACTTTGAAAACTAATTCCTAAATTAAGAGTGTGTGGTTAAACTAAATTATCACTGGAGAGGTATTACACTAGTGTGTCTGAATCTAGGCTATTTTTATATGTCTTTCAGAGCATTATTACTATTACTTTGGAAAGAAAGAGAGAGTATTATTTTGCCTCTCCAAAGGTACTTTCCTTAACACGTTTGCTAATCCTTTTTATTAAAAAAAAAAAAGTTCAGGAACGGCTATGTTGCCATGTATTCATTATTAGCTTTATCTATATGGACAATGGATTTTCTTAAGTTTGGTGCTAGCTTTGTTATATATCTGTTTAAAGAGACTGCAGGCTTAATCAGTAAAGGTGACCGCATTGATTTCATAGGACATGTCTCTGCTTTTCAGTTAAGCTTGGTGCAGGAGGCCCTGAGTTGCCACTTATCTGGCTATATCAGCAGCATGCTGAGTCCAAGCTAATAAGCCTTGCCTGTCAGCAAGAAAAGGAGTCCATCTTGAGAAACATAAGGATTCAGACTACTTGATTTATTTAGAAGAAAGGCAAGAGATAATTTGATGGCAAGCTTTTTTTTTTTTAATGATGAAAAAACAAGATAGAGACTAAAAGGTGCAATTTCATCTTGTAGTGAAGTTAAATATTGTTAAATACTTGAAACAATTGGTCTAGGACTTTCATATGTAATTTTTTACCAAAACCTTTGTAACTAACTCCATTGAGACACACACACTCAGATTTTGGCTAGGTTTAACTTGATGTTGCGGGTCGGATTTTTTAATCTGATTGTTGATATTTCAGTTTATCAGAAGTGGCATTGATTATAAATCCAACATAAGTTATAAATTCCGATATAAAACTAGGTGAATGGTGTTAATGCGTTATAAGTCATAAGGTTTTATATCAACTTCTTCAACAAAGAGAAGCAATTCAAGCTTGCAATTTTTATGGAAGAAATATTAAAACTTTTTAAAAATTCGTTTCATAGCTGTCAGAAAATCCATTTCAGTAAAATGACTGGAAGTATATGATTTCTACACCATAGCTGTGGTTCTGAACAAATTTAACATTTTACAAATATTTCAGATAAAACCACTCCAACTACTGAAACATTTTACAACCTACTTAGTTCAGTATGTGATGCAGATGGAAATAATCCTGGGAATTCTTATGTCAACACTGGGTTGAACTCCCATTATATTCATTTCTATATACACAAAATTATATATCCACTGAGATCCCCAAGTGTTGAGTAGATGATGCAATATTATGCTGTGTTGTATTAAATGTTGGGTTTTTGTCTTATAGGGTAAAATTCTCTACAAAGTACGGTGGAAAGGATATACCTCTGATGATGATACTTGGGAACCAGAGGTTCATTTGGAAGACTGCAAAGAAGTGCTGCTTGAATTCAGAAAAAAAATTGTGGACAATAAGCCTAAACCTGTTAAAAAAGACATACAGGTGTGTTTCACCTTCCAGTGTCTTGCATTGAAGGCTTATTCCCTATGTAGGCTCTGCTAATGGGGGGAGGGAGAAGGGAAGATGTTTGAGGTACGGAATTAACAAGACTTAAAGAATCTCTTTGATCTCAGAGTGTTTTGTTTCTTGTGAAACTGAATGTTTTGCTGCTCTCTGGTTAGGGATTTTTTTGTTAATTGACAAGTGTGCTTATAGACTGTAAATCCATCTAAACTTTATCTCAGTTTTTAGTGGGACTATATAAATTTTATATATGGTTATTTTAGTTTATTCTTGAGAACATAAACAACCTCCTTTCTTACCTGCATGCATATTGTCTTGTCAGTGAAGCTGAGCACTGCTCAGTTCACCCTCTTGCTTTTTGTAGCAGATTGATGAATTTTTGCATGTTAACCATTAAATTTGGTAAGACAGGAATACAGAAATATTAATTGCCAGAACACCACATATGGCTTTTTCTTCTCTTTAACTGCTCAGTCAGTTTGAAAATGAAGCCTAAGAATTTTTTTGAAAACTGGTACCCTACTTCTGGGAAACCTATAGCTAAATTTTACAAAATCAGGTTAATTGTTTTTGATGTAAAATAGTTCAGATTTGGTTCTGTTCTGGAATCTAGTTGTTGGATGTCTGATTGGTTTACTTCACTTGTTTATGTATTGATTCTCATCCAAGCAGTAATGTAATTTAGGTAAGTGAGCTAGAGTTATATTTACAAATTCTACAATTTGGCAGTGAGGAATGATGTTTGCAGCAACAAAAAGCTTTACATGTTTAAAAACTTACTTTTGCCAAGCACCACCGCTACTATTTTTATATAGTTTACACCAAAGTGATAACAGTTTAATGGAGAAAGAAATATTTTTTTTTTTTCCCCCCCTAACTTTTAGAAACTATCTCTAAATGACGATGTATTTGAAGCAGAATCTGACAGTGACTGGCAAAGTGAAACAAAAGGTGATGTTTCACCAAAGAAGAAAAAGAAGAAATCAAAAGATGCAGAGGATAGAAGTCCAGATAATCTGAAGAAGAAAAAATCTAAGTCTGCAAAACTTAAAGAAAAGCCCAGAACAGAATGTGAAAATTCCTTACATACTTTGGTTTCAGATTCAAAACCAAAAAAAAGGACTTCAGAAACCAAGGAGGATTCAAAGGACCCGAAGAAGCAGAGGAAAGAAGATACTAAAGAAATCAAGAAAAAGAAGGGAGAAGTTAAAGATGTAAGAATAAAATCTAAAGAAGATTCTAAAGAAAATAAAAAATCACGGAAGGAGAAGCATGGAGATGTTCAGTTTGACTCAGAATCAAGTACTCTAGATGATGTATTTTTTCAAGGAATTGATAATGAAAGTTCAGACTTAAATTCTGAAAATAAAGACGAGAAGCAGAAGGTAATAAGTGGAGAAGAGAGATTGGAAGAAGAACTTACTGAAAAAGATTCCATTGCTGATAGGCATCTTGATGGATCGGTGAGTAATGAGGAAGATAGTGTTGATATTAAGGTTAAAAGAAAGAAGAAAAAAGTTCAGAAAACTGAAGATTATAAAGAGGAAGGTAGAAAGGGGGAAACTCACGATACCTATTTAGAGAAGAAAAGCATGCACAAAAGGCAAAAAGGTCAAGAAAAAGTAAAAATGGTACCGGGAGAGCTGGAGAAAATGTTACCTGCTCCTTCAGCAGTTCAGAAGAGTTTGAAGTTGAGTGCTGATGAAAGAGGGCGCAAGTCCACTGATGTAACTGGGGAGGTAAGCAATGTTAAGACATTGGAGTGGGGGCTGGGGATCAAATCAAACATCTTTGAGGTACAGATATCTCAAAAGCCTACTGTTCATGATGGCAAAGGGAGAAATACAAATTGGAAAGTTAATGAGCTGGATGAAGGTAAAGAAGGGCCCACTGCACAATGTGTAGAACAGAGTGAAACATTTCTGGATTCTGAACACTATAAAGGAGGAAACACTTTAGGAGATAAGGGTGTCTTTAAATGCAAAAGTATGAATTTCTCTTGTTTGTTTTGTGTGCTTACTTAGAACTAAATTTACTATTCCTTCAAAGCATGCTGTCATTTTTAGCTTTGTTCCTCCTCACCTTCAACAGTTGCCTCAGTTTGACTTTTTTCTACTTGTGTAATACGACATTCAGTCTTGAGCAGCTGTCTGTCCAGCACTGCACAATGAAGTGCACTGCTGAGCGGAAGCACACACTTGATCTCTCTGCAAAGCCAGACACTCCATTATACCTTACATGCATTAACACCTACCTGAGAATTGGAATACTGAAATTGCTTCTAAACCCAGCTCTCCCAGATAGTTGTGCAGCTGGCTTATCTTGTTAGAATTCCTGGGGTGCGTATAGAAAATGCTTCGTTTCATGACACAGTTTCATGTTAATTTTAATTGCTATACCTGTTCTAAGAAATGAGCTAAGCAAATATTGGCATATTTATTTTTCCTTAAACAGTAGTGTTTTAAGAAAGGCAGGACAATAAAGCTAAAAGGAAAAAAAACAAAAGGGAAAAAATGAAACAATATTTCTGGAATGTTTCTGAGAATATAATTTCTTTCAGCTGCTTCAAACTGTTCTAATACAGTTTGCAGTTCATAAAACTTTGGCTGTTCAGAGAAACTCCTTTCTGATTTGTACCAAGACTGGAGCCAAAATACCTTGATACTTACTGAATAATACCCCACTTCTTCTGAAGCCATAATTCTGTGGTGGCAATTTTCTTCTGTAGGTTTGACTGTGGTCCTCTGCTTAAGATTGTTGTGTAGATGGAGTAGGTCACCTTGAACATAGGGAAGTTGATTTTGCAGTGGAGAATTATATGGCATAATCTCAGAGCAGAGTTACACGAAAGTAGTGTTTTTGCAGGAGGTCAGTTGTGAAAGTTCGTGTAAACAAGGTTACTATGAGGCATAGCCCAGTTCCAAAAACATAATTAAATAACTTAAGCGGTATGGCCCTTTATTACTCTGGTATTTTCTTGTAGTTCGAGGCTATATCATTCACAAGAGAGATCAATGACAATAATCAGATAAATCTTTGGAATTCTGTTTTATTTGCAAGTAGTGTAAAAACCCTGTCACCCCAAACATGAAGAAATCAACAGCAGATGAAAGCTGGTTTGCTTATGGCTCTTCAGGCAGTGTTCTCAGTGAGTTGTCTCTGTCTTTCTCATGGTCATGCTCCAAAGAAGCAAGGAAGGCATTCTACTCCTTGCTTTTATTTTTAGTCTAGGAGGCTTAAACACTGTTTTCTGTAACTGGTTAGTTATTCTCCAGAGCAGCTGTAGACTTACTGTATGAAAGGGTTTGGTGGAGAGTTCTGAAAGTTTTTTTGGCTTCACTAAATTGCTGGCCAAAGCAGATAATTATTCTGAAATAAAATCATTGTGTATGTTTCGGCTACCTGTCTTTCCTTATGTAGCTTTGATTACAGAACACTGTTGTGTCAATTTATAATACAGTATTCTCTGTTTGGAGTCAGTTTGCATGCCAAACCATTCTTTCTGTTCAATTTACCTCCAAAAATAAATGTATAGTGTACATTGTGCATTTGATCAGTATTGCAAATCTGGACTAGAATTCAAGACTGCTGATTTTAATAGCCCCTGTGTGTAGCAAGTATCCAGTAATCCCTTTAGTAAGTTTTGGGTCTCCTGAATACCAGGCATCTGCTGGGATTAGCAGCTGTTTGTGCTACTAGTTAATCACGTCAGTGATGAAAAGCAGAGGTTTGGGGGCAGGGAGAAAGACTCTTAAATGTCTCAGCTCTGCTAACACATTATGATACACCAAATCCGTCTATTTTAATTTAAGTTTTTCCTATGTCAAAGAAATTGTACCATTTAAGGATAAATTCAATCTGTAGTTCTTGTTGGGACTTCTTTTGGGGCAGTTTTTCAGAAAGCTGGTGCTATTCCATGTACCAGGTTGTGTCAGGGGCTGATACAAAGCCATGCAAAGGGGCCTTCTCCAATGTACTCTGCGGTTTGGAATTTGCTGGCTAAATGGAGAGAGAGAACTACAGAAGAGAGGCAACTTTTGGTGGAGGCAGTTAAATTCTGTTTTGGCAAATTTGATTATATGTCTACATCTACCGTAAATTTCTTCTGTGATACTGGATATTGCTAAGCTCAGTCTTCTGTGTGGAAATGGCGGGTTTGGGTGGATTTTTTGAGTGTCTGTTTTTCACAAATGAGTATTGCCATAATGTTCTGTATATATAAAATGTAAAACTTGGAACCTTCTGTATAAATGTCAGGTTTTCTCAGTTAAGGTTCAGATCAGTGCTATGATAACTGCTTTGAATATGGTGCTACAAAGATGTTAAATACTTTGAAATAATTATATTCTCTTCAGGTTCAGTATTTGGACAAATGAATTTCAGTCTCCTTCAGAATGCTGGTTTGGGCATATCTGCACCTCATGCCATAAAGCAGCTTGCATGGCTGGGATGCAGTAAAAGTCTGAATTGAAGTTGCTTTACTTTGGAAATAACGCTTCTTCTCATATGGAAGAAGCCTTCACAGACTTAACTCCTGACTCCTTGTTTAGTTCTTTCCCTAGGGATGTCCATGAGTCTTTTATAAACAGATTTCAGTAGTATTAATTTTAAATTTATTTTATCACTGGAGTGCTGAAAAAAGTTTATTTGCCATTTTTTCTCTACCACTTCAATTTGATCTTTGTTTCTCAATCTCAGGAGAAAGAAGTAAAGAAAACTGAAACAAAAGAAAAATCTCAAAAAAAAGAGTCTGAAAAAGAAGAAAAGAGCAGAAAAGAACAAAAGGGCCTAAAAAGTAAGTGCTACCTGCTTAAAAGAGAGAATGGAAAGACCCTTCAGGACGTTATCTTCTTATTTCTACAGGAGCAGATATTGTGTAGTTTTTTGACATATCTAGAAACAAGAATTTCTACTTTTATTTTAGGAAGCAAAAGTGTGCTCTTTAATGGCTTTGTTATTATATGCTTCATGAGAATAATTATTTACTTTTATGTATGAAGCGTGGAAGTCTATAGAAATCTCTGGTTTTGTAGACAAGTCAAGATTTTGCCCTGTTTCGTTTAATATTGTCAACTATGTTTCTGTGGCAAGTAACAGTAATCTTTTTTTTTTTTTTTTTTTTAATTTTTATTTTTATTTAGAGGAAACCATCCAAGTATGGGCTATTTCCAGAAATGTTCTGATGATACTATGAATACACACTTTCTATGTTTAGGAAAACTAATAGAGGTTCCCATCAGACAAACTTCTTGCTTTAGCCATAATGATGAGTTATATTATACGACCCTTAGAATATCACCAGGACTGGATTATTTGATACGTGAAGGAAAATGTCTAGGTTGTATTTATATTCTTAGTAGTATAATGGAGTATTAATTTTACCACTCTTGATCTCAATTCTGGGTGATTCTATTCAGGATAAATTCCCTCACTACTATGATGAGAACAAACTGAGGAAAACTAGGTAACTCCCCCTTTGATAATCATGAATGGATATAGGAGGAGCTGTGATCCTTCGATAGCTGTGGCTAGAGAAACATCTTTCTGTGAAAGTAGGAAAGATGCCTACAATACTTAAGAAAAGTAGTAACACACAGAATGATTAATTACTGTTCCTTATAGAGCATGAGTCCTTTGTTCATCACAGCTACTGAACCATATTTTCGAAGTAGTAATTTGTGCATAATTCTAAACTACATTTCTTAAAAAGATTGTTGAAAGCAGTCAGAGCTCAAACTTACCAGGGTAGCTTGAGATGAACTAGCTCTCCTGATTTTTGGCTTTTGTTAAGCTTGCTCCTACGCTTCAGCAATTATTAACCTATGGAAAGAGAACAGACATTTTGTAAATTAACTCTGGTCACTCACTTAAACTTTGTTATGTAGTCTTTAGTGGCTCAAGTAGTCACTCTTGGTAACTGTCTTAATATTCTAGGCTTTAAGGACATCAAAAGTGCATTTGACTTGTTTAATGTAGCTTCAGAAGAAAAAAGTGAATATTCTGAGAATAACTGCAAAAGAGAAGAATCTTCGCTAGAATATAAAATCATAGAAGAATTAAAATCAAAAGACAGCAAGGTGTACAAGGAAAGGAGGAACATAAGAGATGAAAAAGACACATGGACTTACATTGCTGCAGAAGGTGATCGAGAAGTAGTGGATGTGTGTCAAATGGAAAACTCTGGTGAGCAGTAGAAACAAACGCAGGGGAAAGTTGAGCACTGGCAGTTAATATTTCATCCATTCTTGTTTGCGTCTTTTAGTGCTCCATTTCTTGTCTCCCCAGAAGGCTGAAATGATGTTTTCCTTTACAACTCACTGATAACTTTTCGGTGTGTTTCTGCTATTACAGTAACAAAGTGTTCGCCTTCTCTTATCACTTCAGCCTCATTTATTACAACAAACAGTTTGTTTCAAGTAAAAGCATTTTATGTGAGTTTGTAACGTAACCTTCATTGTTTGGAACAATTCCACACTGACTTGCAGGTTCATACTTGAATCTATAGTAGTACTATATTAAGATGCTGATCATTGAAGCAATGGCAAGCAATGAATGATTTGGAAATTTATACGTTACTTATGATTTAATTTGCCTTTTTTTCTTCCGTAAAACCAAATGCCTGATAGATGGCAAGCAACAAGTCTTGAGTTTGGGTATGGACATGCAATTAGAATGGCTGACACTAGAAGACTTTCAGAAGCATCTTGATGGAGAAGATGAGAACCATGTGTCAGCAGAACCGATATCAAGTAGTGAGTAGTTGCTGGGAGGAAGGGGCATTTCTTAGCTGGCGTTTCAAAGTGAAATATCCTATAACTGCATTGAATTTATTTTCTAGCTCTCCTGAGGGATGCTGTTAAAAGTGGAGATTATATGACAGTGAAGATGGCACTTTCTTCAAACGAGGAATATAATCTGGATCAAGAGGTAATTTTTCTGCAGTAGAAGCATAGGGGGGGTGGGGCAGGAGGGAAGAGTACAGGTTTTGATTGTTTGAAAAGTTTTCCTGTCTTGCTAGTAGCACAATTCTGTCTCACCTTGGAAAAAAAAAGCACAAGGTAAGAAAAGGAAGTACAGAATTTGAGGCTTCAATACTTGCTCTCCATTTCTTCCAAAGAAAAAATGAAGTTTGGTAGAAGCGTCACAGTAGCTGGATTTGCAGAAGGTTTGCCACTGGATTTAACCGCATCATAGAATAGAATCATAGAAAGGTTTGGGTTGGAAGGGATGCTAAAGATACCTAATCTAAATCTACCGTCTTTCAGTTTAAAACCATCACCCTTTGTCGTATCACTGCGTGCCCTCCCTCAACCTGCTGGCCACACTTTTTTTGATGCAGCCCAGGATACAGTTTGCTTTCTGGGCTGCAAGTGCACATTGCTGGCTGATGTCCAGTTTTTCACCTACCAGTATCCCCAAGCCCTTCTCCTCAGGGCTGCCCTCACCACCCAGCCTGTATTTGTGCCTGGGATTGCCGCAACCCATGCGCAGGACCTTGCACTTAGCCTGGTTGAACTTCTTAAGGTTTGCACAGGCCCACCTCTCCAGCCTGTTGAGGTCCCTCTGGATGGCATCCCTTCCCTCCAGCGTGTCAACAGCACCACACAGCTTGGTGTCATCAGCGAACTTACTGAGAGTGCCCTCTATCCCACTGTCCATGTCACCGACAAAGATGTTAAATAGGGCCCGTCCCAATACAGACCCCTGAGGAACACCACTCGTCTCTGGTCTCCACTTGGACATCAACCCACTGATTGCATCCCTTTCAGTTCAGTTCCTTAGCTACTGAGTGGTCTGTCAAATCCGTGTCTCTCCACTTTAGAGAGAAGGATGTTGTGTGGGACAGTGTCAAATGCTTTGCACAACTCCAGGTAGATCATGTCAGTTGCTCGACCTTATCCACTGATCCTTTCTACCCTTTTTAAAAATGGTTGCAATGTTTCCTTTTTCCAGTCACCAAGGACTTCACCTGACTGCCATGACTTGTCAAATGTCATGGAGAGTGGCTTGGCAACTGCATCAAACAATTCCCTCAGGACTCTGCGATGCATTTCATCAGGTCCCATAGACTTACGTATGTTCAGGTCCTCAGGTGGTCACGAACCTGATCTTCTCTTGCAGCGAGGGGGACTTTGCTCCCCCAGTCCCTGTCTTGTGGTCCATCCGCTTGAGAGAATTGAGAAGAGGGGTTACCAGGGAAGACTGAGCCAAAAAAAAAAAACCAAAAAAAAACCCACACAACAAAAACCTGATGAGTACCTCAGCCTTCTCCTCATCCGTTGTTACCGGTTCACCAGTCTTGCTTATCAGGGGGATATACTTTGTTTGACCTTCAGTAGCAGTCAGTGGGCTGTACGAGTCTTGGTAGTCTCTTGGTGACATCACTAATACAAGCCACTGGTAAGCAGCACACCTCTCTAGAGTATCAGGTCAGCAAATAGGTGCTTCCATACCTCTCAGAAGAGTCACCCAACGCTGTCACCCCTTGCCTTTTCTTAGTTGCGCTGGTCGTTATATGGGGAGCAGGTTGGGCTGCCTTACTCAGCTCCAGTGTCTCTCCTGATGTGACAGCTCTTTCCTCTTCAGTCTGCAGAGCAGTGAAGCAGTTCTGCAAGGGCACCTCAGGCTTCGGGGGAAGTCTCTTCCTTCTGCTGATCCTTGCTGTTGCAAGCTTCCGTTCTTCTGCATCATTGCCCACCCCCCGGCTTCTCTGTGTGCCAGTGGGGGAGTTTTTGACTGTTTGGCCAGGGGCTGTGGGTGCACTGCAGACTGCACTTGGAACCAGCTGTCCAACTCCTTCTCAGCCTCCCTGGTGCTACAGTGCCTTTTAACCACATCCAGCAGCTCAGTGGCCTGCTGCGGGAGCTGCTCCATCGGGGCACACCTTCTGCAGGCAGGGCTGCCGCCTGTCCCTGCCCCAGGAGAAAGCTCCAGGCAGTCTGAGGTCTGCCTCTCCCTTCAGCAGCTCCATCTGCGTGGAGGCATTGGCCACCGCTGGAAGGGATGGTGCAGACCCCTCACCCAGCCAGAGCTGCAGCCTTTTCTCTTGGACCATTCTGCCTGGAGGGTCAGGTAGGATGAGTGTCTTTGACCTGTGCTGATGGTTGGAGAGCAGCGCTCAGTTGCGAGGTTATGTGCACTTGAAGCCTCCCACTCGCCCCGTGGAATGGGGGCGCCCCTTTGAAGAGGTGCCCTCCTGCACAGACTGCCACACCGTGCCCCGTTTGCCCATCCTGGTTGCCAGCACTCCCTCGGGCTGCCTCTTGTTGGGGGTAGGGGGTGGCTGCCACCTATGCCTCGTCAGAGCTGCTGGCTCCTGGCAGGTCTCTGTGCTCTCCTAGGATTTCCCCAGCTCGGGAGACCCCCTGCTGTGTGCTGCAGTCCCCCAGCATTCCTGCACTGGAGCTGATTGCCTTGGCGAGTGACTCTTTGTGGCAGTTACACCACAAATATTAAATTTGGAACTTTACATGGTATAAGGAATGATGATACCCATGAGGTCAAGTGGCTAGACTATGTAAAATAAAGAAAAAAAAAAAACAGCACCCAAAAGACTTAATGTTCTGTTTCACTGGGGCTGCTTCACTCCATGAATAATTAGTTTTCTGCCAGTTCTTCATCAGCTGTGTTTTTAGCGGTTTTTCTTTCAAGGATCTATTTTCCTGTTAAATAGTACTGTAGCTCCATTTTTGAGGATTAAAATCTCTGATATCAGTATTTTCACTGGCGATTTTGTGCAGCTGTATTATGTAGCATTTTGAGAAGTATACATTATGTTAACACTTCTGTAGAGTAGTAGAAAAGATGTCAAAGGAACTATGAGGCAAGCATGTGTTCCTTGAATTGTAGAGTACGGTGGAAAATGCAAGAATGAGTGAGGACACTGGCCACTCACAGAAGTCTCTTCATACTTATACTCTTCATAAAATCCCAAAGCAGCATTGTGGTAGCGGCTGACTTAAGTCATTGAGTTTTTCCTCCGGTGGCTTCTGATTTCTTTTTCTACTGTCTTGTTGTCTTCCCCACCCTCAAATACCTTGCTGCCTTTCTTCTTGGCTCATTCTGTTTTTCCTCCTTTTTGTTCTGGTCCTCGGAATTTTACAGGTTTTGCAGATTATAGAGGATTATAGAGCTCAGAGTGTGAGCCCTGTGGGCAAGAGAAGTGGGAGGTGATCATTTGTCAGTATCTGGCAGCCATGTATGTGTGAATTCTTCTGCCAGGAAGGGGAATCTGTAAAATTTGTTGACGCACTTGCAGTTTCTGTCTTCTGGCTTTGATTTATCTTGAAGTATTAGATTTTTTTTGTTTGTTTGGTTGGTTTTTTTTAATGGCAATGATTTTTGTTGCAGGACTCAAGTGGAATGACCCTAGTAATGCTTGCTGCTGCTGGTGGGCACGATGACCTTCTTCGAGTCCTAATCAGGAAAGGAGCTAAAGTTAACGGTAGACAGAAAAATGGAACAACTGCATTAATACACGCAGCTGAAAAGGTTGGCTTGGTTGTTGTTTATCGTATTTGTGCTTCTTGGCTCTTTTACTTCCATTTTAAAGTGGTAGATAATATTTTTCCCTTGCATGATGCCTAAAAAGTAGTCAGCAGGGTGTAGCAGGGTGACCTTAACTGCATAATTTCAGCAGCTGTGGTTACTGCGGTGTAAATAAATTCTGACCAGAAGCCCTGCCCTGAGTAGAGACTGTCCTTGGTCTACCTAGAGGGAAAGCGTAGGCAGATGGTATCTCTGAATTTGTCTGTCACGGGGGCTGAGGTTCTTGTGTTAGAATTGCTTCTTGTGATCTCTGGCTACACAGGATCCGAACTTGGGAGACTTTGAGAGCAAATCTCTGATTGAGCAGGGTTTACTGTTTGAGAGTTGAGAGGTGGAGACAGTGGCAAGCTCTTCTCAAACTAAGATCAACTAGATGAGTAAGTCAGAGGATGTTTCATGGGAGCGCTCTTCTGTTCAAGTCGGTCTGTGTGTTTTCCCATGTCCGGTAGATACAAGGCCAAAAGGGAGCTTGACTGCACTTTAGTGATTAATGGAAACATACTGTTTTCTTCCTGTGGTGTTCACTATTGCAAGATTTAGAAAAAAATAAGAATTGTAAATACTCATGGTTATCTACTTGCCCAAGTCTGAATTGCACTTTTAGCCATGGGAGCAAACTGTTAATTACGTTATGCCTCATGCTTTGGATTTTACTGATGGGTTATAAATAAATGTCACTTTATATTCTGAAACAAAACCAGAATATTTTCTACTTACTTGTCTTGTGGTTTTGTTTTTTTTCCAGAATTTTCTGACAACAGTAGCTATTCTTCTGGAAGCTGGGGCATATGTGAACATGCAGCAGAGCAGTGGTGAAACTGCTTTAATGAAGGTAAATCTAATGTTTGTCCTGATATGGTTTAATAGTGAATACTTCTGACAAACTAATAAAACATAAAAGTGTATTTGTAGAGTTGATTTAGGGAACATATACTATATTTGAAATACAAATGCTACTCTTAGTTACTCTATGCAATGTTTTAGTCAATTATTTTAAATGTACTGTTATATCTAAACAATAAATGCAAATGCCTTCAGTGTACAGTGCTAAATGTGGCTCATCGTCCTCTTCCATTGCTTGGCTCAAAGAAACGCGGGTGTGTTCTTAAAACATGATCTGGTTTTCAGCAGGAGGAGAAAAAATTCCAGAGAGGAGACATCTTTCCGTTGGATGTTGCTGTGATTGACTTGTCGTTTCATTGCAGGCCAGAAATAAAATAACCAGTTTGCAGTCTCCTTCCCATTGCCTGTTCTGCACCTTTACACTCCCCATCCCCCAGGAAATTTTTAAATTTTCTTTTTTTTTTTTTTTTTATGGGAAAATTTGAAGATCCTTAAAACAGTCTGTGCTCCTCTTAATATTTTTTTTTGTTTATATTAAATAATTTCACCAAAGTTCTCCTTCCTGATAAACTTGCTGTATTTATATGTAGGCTGTTTAAGGCACTTCATTTGCAGAAGAGGTTACAAAACCTTTTCTGTCCAAGACAATGTGATATTGTTTCTCTTCTATCCTCTGCAAGGCTTAACAAGTGTGGGGAACTCATTTTTCTGTGAAGAAAGTGATAACACACTTGTGGTTTCCTCAGCCACTTAATCCAAAATCTTTTTGTAATTTGGCCACCTCTGTGAACCTCAGTTTTGACCTTCATTGTTTTTAAAGGTTTTGTTAGTATTTGATACACAGCTGTACATACTTTCTAACTGGCAGCCTGCAGTGACTTACTCTGGATATTTGTTTTGCTGTGCAGATGGAAAGAACAGGGTCTTCGTTTCCAGTAACTTACTGGAACAAGTTTAGCCATGTGTGCATAAACATATAAATGTGTTTATCAAGTCACTCTTATTTAACCCTGATCCCTGAGGAAAGGGGGGGAAAAACCCTTAGGATAGGGGGGGAAAAAAAAGCCTTGGCACTTAATTGCGTTTTCTGAGCTGGTATGTGATTTTTGTGGGTTGGTTTTTTTTTTTTTTTTTTTTTTTTTTGTTTGGAGGCCACAGGTGAGTTTGTTTATGGAACATTATGGATTGAAAGCACAGATGAAAGTTCAGAGCTGAGACAAATTTCAGAAGTTAACTTCTGAAAGGCCTCATGAAGATAACATTTTTTTTCTCTTGTGTCTTTCCCTAATTTGTCTGAGTGAAATGATTGAAAACAAGCAACCAAGAGCACATGTTTGCATTCTTCAAAGTAAAGCTTTCTTTAGACTTTCCTGTATTTTGTCAAGTCTTTGGTTGACATAGAATCATAGAACCGTTAGGGTTGGAAGGAACCTTCAAAGGTCATCTAGTCCAGCCCTCCTGCTAGGAGCAGGGACATCTCCAACCAGATCAGGTTGCTCAGAGCCTCATCTGTGAAATTCTTGCTGTAAGTAACTTTGAACAGCCTTGGACACTTAGGCAGTTGATAATAGTGAGTGTCTAACACAGCTAAATACAGTGTGGGGCAAATTCTGTTAATTTGTTGTACACTTGAATTACCATTTGAATTGAGTTTCCTAGAAACAAGGCACTTGTAAGTGTTACTTTAGTCATTCTGAATACTTCTGCAGAAACCCATTTATTCAGGTAAACAGTTGCAGGAAAGTTTACAGAACTCCAGCAGATTAGATGTTTTCACAGAACTTTGAGGGCTTGTTTTATTTTATTTTTTTAACTTTTTTTTTCCCCCCCCATAATTAAATCCACTTGGTAATCCTGGGTGTTGCTGCTTCTGTGGGATCAGGTGTGTAGTGTTGCGTGGGCAGAGACAAAATATTTGGAATGTGATCCTGAGTTTTGAGTTGTGTTAGCATGTGCAGAGCAAATAACTAAACTTGTTTTCTGAATTGTAACTGATTTTGGATTATAATTGATTTCTGCACTTCTCCTTACTTCAGTGTTACGTTCTGTTCTAACGGTGAATTTGTCATTGTTGTCCATCCTTCCATCTCCTCACTTTCTGCACAGGCTTGTAAAAGAGGGAATTCGGATATAGTGCGGCTTATGATTGAAAGCGGAGCAGACTGTAACATTTTGTCAAACCATCAGAACAGTGCACTGCATTTTGCTAAACAATGTAATAACGTACTGGTGTATGAGCAGCTCAAGAGTCATTTGGAAACGTGAGTAAACTGTACTTTGAAGTTTGTTCTGGTGAAGTTTGCAATACTAGGTGTGTCATAATTTTGGTTTAAAACACAGGGAAGAGGAGATTTTGGGAAGAAAACAGATCTGATTTGGGCAGAAAGTTAACTAATAAATCACGAGAAACGAAAATGGTGTGAGCTAACAGAATTGCAGACACTTGCTTAAACCCTGAGTAAAAAGGTGGAAAAGCAGAAAAGGGAATTGCTAGAAATGAAAGTTGTTAGGTTTTTTTTGTTTGGTTTTTTTTTTTTTTTTTTTAAACTAGAAATACAGCAGTGGGAAAAACTAAAAAGTGTATAAGCACTGGACAGTTGAATGTAAATAGTAACTTTTCAAACATAGGAAACTTGTTAAAGTGAGCAGGGGCAGTGGAAGTGGGTAAATGGAGTATGCTGATTCTTTCCCAGGGAAGGAAATCGTGACTTGTGAGTTAAGGTTTTGAAGGCAACAGTAAGCGTGGAGATAAAAGCAGTCTGGTACCTGCTGTGCAGTGTATTGAAACTTTGTCCCTCATTCACTATTTGATGACTTTTTCCACTTTGTTTCGTATTTAAAATCTGCCACCTTCAGTTTTGGCTAATATGAATAATAGGGTTTGGAAGATCTCAAACATGTAATTTTTGCCAGTGAAATTTGACATTAAATACTGATAAATGCAAAGTGATGTCCATGGCGTATCACTGTAGTAATGTGAATTGTACAGGGAGTGACACAGCTCTTGCCAATTATGGGAGCTTCTGGGCTCCTTACATGAAAGTATCATTTCAGTACCTCTGTCAGTCAAAAAGGAAGATAATGCAATAGTAGTGGAGCTGAAAATAAAACGCGAATCCATGATGTCCGAATGCCTTAAATAGCACATGCCATTCCAGTTACGTTGTTTTAAAAAACAGATGAAGCAAAAAGGAAAAGTAAAGATGATTAGAGATACAGAACAGCTTCTGTGAGGACAGACCGAGGGATACACGTCACCTTGGGACAGATTAAAAGGCAGGTTTTACTGGCCATCCTGTTAAATGATTTAGTGGTGGGTTTGAAAAGGAGGAATATTTTTGCACAGAAAAACTGAGTTATGGATCTCGTTGCAGAACGCTGTGATCACAAATGCATGGGATTTTTAGAAGGGATTTGAGTAGATCTAAGGAGAGGTACGATTCAGCTGCAGTCTCTAGTTTTGGATGCCTCTAAATTAGATTGCTGGAAACTAGGACAATGTACCCAAAAAAGATAGCTGTTTAATTTCCCATATTTAATCCAGGTTTGTCTAGCGTCTGGAAACCAGGCTAGCTGGGCTTCCAGGCGTGCTTTGGTACGGCAATTCTTGTGGTTTCTTTCCAATCAAACACTTAAGTTTTAGATTCTGCAGATGGTAATTTTGGGTAGCGTGGAGGGGAAGTGTGTGCTGAGTAATAGCTCAAAAAGCTATAAAGCTGAGAGAGTCAGGACCTTTGCCTTGCAAAAGTGTTTAAAACCCATTTGCGTCAAAACAGCTTTCTGAAGAGGACTACTTAGTAACATGCTTGTAAAACTGCCAAATAACTTCTGGTTAATGTGGTCTCTCTTTTGAAGGACAGGCTCCTCACTTAGATTAAACCTCTCCCAACCCAACAAACAAGCGGAACTCTCCAATTTGGCTATTTAATGGTAGTGCATTTTAGTAGAGTTAATTGGGAACTGCATTTTTTCCAGTCGTATTGCCAGTAAAATTGCACAGTAACTTACTTATTTTGCAGTGAGGTTGATAAATCAGCCATGCTGGGGAAGTGGTTGTCTGCTTACCCACGAGGTACCTATTGATGTTTCGGTGACATCTTTCTGCATGAAGAGCCTTCAGAATATATGGCTAGTTGGAATTTTTTTTTTTAATCTCCTGCAGTACTTCTGTCTCAGCTTTTTGGTTTTGTGGACCTGGTAGATTAATTTCATGAACAGATCACTGATAAAATGTTTTATTGACAAAGTATTGGGACTTGGGGTTCATCTATGCGTAAATGATGATGAAGTGATGAAGGCATTTGGTCTGGTAAATTGAGAATCCAAAAGGGTCGTCTGGAATCCTTTTTTGTGTCAGCTGTCATGAAGTCTGTCTGGTAAAGTAATTTTACGCTGTGAAGTATGGGCCTCACTTGCTTGGTCTTTTAGGCTCTCAAGAGTAGCAGAAGATACCATCAGGGATTATTTTGAAGCTCGTCTTGCTTTGCTGGAGCCAGTCTTTCCAATTGCGTGTCACCGACTCTGTGAAGGGCCAGACTTTTCTACAGATTTTAACTATAAACCCCCACAAAATGTGCCAGAAGGTAAGGGGTTTGTTCTTGTGGTGGGTTTTTTGTTTGTTTGGTTGTTGGTTTTTTTTTTTGTTTTGTTTTTTTTTTTTTTGTAAAGTGGGGGGGGTAGAATGGTGTGTTAAGAAATGGATGTATGTCTTAAAAGTATCTCTCTGCAAAATTATTTTTGTATGACTATTATATTGCAGTACGTAACATTAAGGATGCCCTGATTATGGGGTGTAGGGAGAGCAGCAATGTTTTGATGCAGTGTGGGTGGGGTTTGTATGTATCTCTTTATGAGGTGGTTTTTTTTTATTGCCACATAAACAGCTGCTTGCTTCTGTTTGTGGGTTAGTTAGCTTTGTGAGGCTTACATTAACTAAGCAACAGGTATTACAGGAAAGGAGCAATTTACCTTAGAATTAATAATTTTGAAAAAAATCTTAATCTAAGTATAACTTTGAAACTCTCATAGTGGATCATCATGTTTTTAAACAGTACCTACTGCACTGGAGTCTTGGGAGTACAGTCACAGCACTGTGATACAAATGCAGTGTTGAAATACTATAAAAAAGAAGCCAGCATCAGTCAACTCTGTTTTGCCCAGAGACCCTTTGAAAAAGCTGGGAATCAAATTCTCCAGGCTCCTTGAGAATGTTCTTCATTCTTTCAGGAACGCAGAAACTAATCTCTGATGCTGGGCTTAGCTGAATCATTTTTATTCACCTTTGAGTGTATCAGGAAAATACCTACTGATACTGATTTTTCTTGATATAATACATCAGTGTGACTGAAATACTACTTCAGCTAAGATGGAACGTGGTTGTGCCTCCCTGGTTTTCAGGTTGTTAGGAGTTATAATGTAAGTTTTCCAGTTCTTGATTATAGGTATCCTTTGTAGAATTAAGAAACATTATATAGAAGTTTATGTATGAAAGTGAGGCATTTGTGGGTATTGAAGATTGTTGCTTATTGGATTTCTGCATGTTGCTGTGGTACTCCATTGGTGTTTAATAGGTACTATATAATATTTATATTTATATATATATTTGTACCTAACTGACCTCAAACTTTCAGTGTATGCAGTTGTTCTGAATAACATCTCATTTCAAATTCATGTGACTGAATTGCCTTCCTTTTCAGGATCTGGAATTCTTCTCTTTGTTTTCCATGCAAATTTCTTTGGTAAAGACGTCGTTGCTCGGCTCTGTGGACCATGCAGTGTACAAGCTGTGGTTTTAAACGACAAATTCCAGCTCCCTGTATTTTTGGTAAATCTTTTCATACAACTCATTGACTGCAAAACTGCTTTATAAAGTCTGGGAAATCTTAGTGCCTTGATTTGGGTTGTAAGTATTGTGATGAAGTAGTTTTTTATCATGATAGGCTTGTTTTGTTTGGTTTGGTTTGGTTTTTTTCTAATGAAACGTAACTCTTTGTATATGGAGAGAACTACAAACCTTGCATATACTAGACTCCCCAAAAACTTATGCCTCAAAAGGCAGGGACATGGTGCTGGACAGCTCGCTTCTAGGCGGCCCTGCTTGCGCACCAGACGGTGCCTGGTTGGACCAGATGACCTCCAGAGGTCCCCTCCAACCTCAACACTTCTGTGATTCTGTGACGTCAGAACTGAGGGTTTGAGCAGGCAGGTGAGGATTCTGAATTTAAAGCTGTTTCACTTCTGAAGTTCACATAGCCTCAAATTTTTGACCCAAGTAAGTTCTTAAACATAACTACTTTGCCTTAACAACCTACCTCATACCTGTAATTATTAATTCCTATTTTTAATTGTTTTTAAAAATCTATTAAATGCATCACTATGCACACTTTTTAAAGTCCTCTTGTTTTCTCTGTGGTTGCACCAAAGGTTCTTTGCAGTATGCACACCTTTCTTTCCAAACATGCATAGTTAAAATGTTGTGTTCTGTTACTCCACTCGCATAGCACTTCCAGCCATAGCCTGCCATTAACTGTGTCCCTTTTCGTTTTCCTTTCAGGATAGTCACTTTATTTATTCCTTCAGCCCTACTGCAGGCCTTAACAAGCTTTTTATACGGTTGGCAGAAGCTCCTACTGCCAAGGTACGCAATGCTCTGAAAATTAAATCTGTATGTATGTTAACTTGTGCAGTGATTCTTCCGTAGTCTAAATGCTTCCCAGTTGTATGTTGCAGATGTAAAACTAAGGACTTCCCACTGTCTCCTCATCCCAGTTCCCATCAGTTGCAGTTCCATCCTGTGACACTGCCAGAACTTAGGAGCATTGCCAAGGGTGTTAGTTCTGTCATAATTAAATGTTCTTGTGCTGCAGGCAGAATAACTCACGCACCAGGATAAAGTAATGTTACAGCTCAACGCTTTTCCCCGTCCATTTTGTAAATTGAGTAACTAACAAACAGATACGTGGGGTGTCAGTTATATTTTGCATACAGATGTTTTGGCTTGTGTGTTTAGGAGGACTTGGGAATGTTTACTAGGATACGCAGTCTGCTTTTAAATAGCCTGCGCAGTCGGTTGTATTTTCCAGGTGGTGCAGGCAGTAGTCCCCCTACATGCTGCAAAACCCGTAACGGATTCTTTTCTGGCCACGTTTATTTTTATCCCTGGAATATGGACCAGTAAATTCTCTAGATCTTCAGATTTAAAATTTAACTCTTAAATGTTTATTGTACTTTTTTTTTTTTATTTAAGGGAAAAAATTGAACTCGTATTCAGATGAAAGTATATGTGCGTGTCTAGTTCAGATCTGGGGCTGGCTTGTTTGAACACCACCTGACGCAGGAGTGTTCTACTTAGTGCTTCTACAAGCCCAAACTGATTTAATTAAACACAGATTGTAACTTGTTGTTTTTTTTTTTTTTCCTTAATCTCTAGCAATTGTGTGCCTTTCCTCATGCTTTTCTTACATTAGAAGTGTTTAACACAGTAGTTGCATGTGAACAATCTTTATATGAGACCTTTGTTTGCTTTTCCAGGTAAAGCTGCTGATAGGCGCATACCGAGTGCAGTTGCAGTGACCTCAGGCTGCGAGCATTGTTGAGTGGACCGACACTCTTCTGGCTGTACTTCTGATTCCTCTGTTGAGAGACTCACAAAGCAGTTTGGAACTTTTTGGCACCACGCTCTTAAGACTGAGGTCCCCATCTCGCTGTCACTCGCTGGCAGTCACATAGGACAGTGTGTGTTGGAGAGCAGTTTGATACGCTCACTGGTGGGACTGGGCTGTCAGCTTTTTTTACTTTGTACAGATGTAGATGTAAGTATTTGTGCCAATACATATAATTCCGGTTTTCTTTAACTTGTGGAGTCCAGACTGCATATTTCAGCTTTTCCACAATGTGGAATGGTGCATATAAGAACTATTTAAAGTAACTACATGAAATGTCTTTTTTAATAGAAAGATCTTTTCCATTTGTAAACTAAAATTTTCTACTTAACTCTAACTGTAATGTTTCTATGTAAAATGCAGAACTGTCATATTCTTCGAGCCGTGGGCAGAAATTACACTTTGAAGTCACTGCATTACATTTATGTTGGAATCGCTGAGGGCTGTGTTCTGGTTTGAAACTTTTCCTGCTCTTGTCTCCTGATGAGAAGCAGTTGCGCTTAGAGTGATTCCCTTGGAACAAACACAGTTAGGCCTGCACGTATGAACATAGACATCTGAATAGGCTCAACTCAGAGAGGATCACAACCAGATTCCGAGTTACAGCGTTGTTTTAAACCTACTTTTGTGTTAGAGAAGCATCTTGAGTTCTTAGTCGAGTGACAAATGGGAAAACAAATACAAGCTGAAAACAGCAAATCGGAAAACTTGTAAGTACCTTAAAATATGCAGGCAGTGCTTTCTGTAGACAAGAAGATCCATAGAGGATTTCAGATGTTCTCAGCCTGACAGATGAGAACGTATATTGCTCTTGAATTCAGAAATTCAGTTCCTCAGTGCAAAGAGCTGCTATTTTTTTTTTTTTTTTAATAATTTAAGTGTCCTATTTTATCAGATGACAGCAGTTCTGTAATGGTCCTGTGCTATAAAATACAAATGTAATACTTCTGCATGAAGTATAGAATATTTTTTCTTTGTAAATTAACATCTTGAAAAGTAAAAAAAAAAGAAAAAAAAAAGGAAAAGAAAAAAAAAATCCAGATTGTGCCTTTGCTGTTCTGGTTGCCAGGTGTAGTTTACATGCCGCTATGTGCCTCTCTTATCTTACTAGCAAAACTGTTGTGGATAAATTCTTTCTGTATTTGAGTGCTGACCTTCAAGATGGTGCAGATGTATTAAGTATCCTTTTAGAACTGTGACTTTTTAATACAAAGTTCAAGTAACCAGGTTTTAAATTTTTGATTCTTGAAAGTTTAAAACTTTAATATTTCAGAGATGCCAAATGAGTAACAGAGCACATCGTTATTTCAATTCTGCAGAATGCACATTAAGCTATATAAAACTAGAACAGCAACATAACATACAAAAACTCATTTCTGTTTCAGTTTAGAATAATCGCCTGTCTTTTTGCAAACAGTATTGATGAGCTGTTAACAAGGCTGGGTTTGGAACAGCTTTATTACTTCCACCTCTCTAAATACACTAAATACCTCATTTTGCTAAGTGTGAACACCTGAACTGCATGAAGAGCACTGCCTGAGAATTGAGCACTTGGGACTTTGTGTAGCTGTGTTTCATTTTAGTCGCTGTGCATAACCGTGAAGATCAGCAAGGAAAGGGTCCGGTTGTGTTCTGGTACGTTAGAGCGCTGGGTTCATGTGTGCGGCTGCCCCTTCCTCAGTTACTCCTGCGTTGTACACGCAACGGTACAGAGTGTGAGACAAGCTCTGTACAGCACACGTCAGTGGGAAATGCTCGAGCTGTTGGAGGCTGGGACAGCAGGTTTGTGAACAAATGTCCATATATAATGCAGATGCTGTTTAGAAACTGTTGTGCAGTCTAACCTAAAAACGTCTAGTAATGCAACAAGAGTTGACACAGCAAGTAGTTTGGCCAAGGCTGCTGATTTTGGGGGTTTGTTTTTGTTTGGGTTTTTTTTATTGTTGTTGTTGTTTTTCTTTGAGGCATTTGGGAGCAAGGGAGGAGTTTTATACAATATGAGAATAAAATTTGGGTTCATGATGCTTGTATTGAGGAAGGGATTTTTCTCTTTTAGTTGGCAATATAAATTCATATTCCCTACTGAAGATGCATAAAAGGTGTATGAAAAGATATTTGAAGCTGGTTTTTGTCTGATTTTACTTGATGGTTTTTATCCATTTGCTAAGAAAAAAGGTTTTGGTAGATAAAAGAGAAAGTAGCTATAATAAAAAACACCTCTTCAAGCACGTGGAGAAGTACCGTTGAAGTACTTGCTCCACTTCTCCTTGCTGCTCTCTGTCAGCAAGCTGAGCAGCTGTAGTTACTCTAAACTGCAATGGCAGTAAATTGTTCTGAAGGCTCGGATTCATTATCTTTCACTGCTGCACCATCAGCAGTACTTGTGTTCCTGGCTTCCTGCACAGACCCTGAACACTGGTGGGTGACACAGCTGACACTACCACAGGTCATCGCTATTGTGAGGGAAAAGCTGCTGTCCATGCCCTAAAAACAAGCAGCCTGAGCCCCAGCCTGCAAAGGCTGTGCTTGCTTGGGGGGGTTTTAGTTTGTTTTTAAAAAGGCTTTACCAGGCTGGTTTTGACAACCCATCTGGAAAAGTTTGCACAGGAGATGTGCAAGCATTTGAAGTTTCCCTTGCGTTCCTGATCTGTCTCTGCTGTCTTAATACTGGAACAGCCGATAGTTGTGCGACCAGTAGGATGATGATCCCTAAAGCACAAGTGGCCATTGCCCCACACAAACCCCCCCGACTGGGTCCCCTGCATCCACCCTTCCTGAAGCAGAAGCATTACCAGTAACTCCCAGTGGTTCCACTGTGGGGAGTCCAATCAAGTACAGCAACACAGGTCTGACTTGTGCTCCTTTTATTAGTGGTAAGACGCAACATTAACAGACACTGAAAATTACAGAAGACTTCCTCCTTACTGTGCACCGCTAAGACTGACCTGGCTCCATCATCCCTACCCGCTCCCGTTACACAGCTGAAGTAAGATTTCCTACCCTCCTGCTTTCCAGACTGAACAAACCGTGCCATCGATCCCCACGGCTCCTGTGCTCTAACCCCCGATCATCTTGGTGGCCTCCACTGGACTTGTCCCCATACCTGTCTTGGCTTCAGGAGCCCAGAACTGGTCACAGTGCTGCAGCTGCAGTTTCAGAAGTCCTGAACAGAGAGGAAGGATTGCTTCCCTTGCCCCTGCTGCGCTGTGCTCAAATTTACTGCACAAACAGTAAAACCTTACTTTCCTTCCAGTCCTTTTCAGCTGTTGCTGGCTCATACACTCTTCTCTAGGTAACTGATACTTCTGTTCTCTTTTAAACTCTACTGCAACTTCAACACAATCCCCACTACTGTTTTTTCTTTCCATATAAAAACCACCACTTTCCTAACTTTTGTCACAAACTCATTTAGCCAAGGAGCAGCCTTTTAATATAACATTTACGCTGATTCCTGTTGTAGCATGTACAAGCTTCAATCCTATTAGCAACACCATTTCCCAGCACTAGTACTGGAGATCAGGAAAGAAAATCTGCTTCTGGTACAGTCTAGACAAAATGGGGGCCAAGGCCTCAGTTACACATCAGAGGTGGCCAACATCAGCTTTACTATTAAACACTCAGCTTCGGTTAACACTGGCTACCAGCACCTCTGCCGGAGGCTGAAGAGCGTAACGTCACAAAAGCTGTAACTCATCTCCTCACATCACAAGCAGACATCATATTCAGATTCTCCTGACGTGTCTTTTCCAGTCTGGCGTGCTGGTGGGGGACACACCACCTCTGTGCTGCTCTTCCCGTAATTTCAAACGGCCAGGTTCCCTCCAGTCTCACAGGGCAGACCTGGCTGCAAGTAGAAAGAATATAGCTTAAGTGAGAGTCATTCACTCATCCCTCTCCACAGATTCTGTTACTATTTGATAACAGCATTGTTCTTGTGCCCAAGAGCACAGAGAACAAGAGAGAAAAAAGCACATTAAGCACAAAAGTAATACAAAAAGAGACTGATAACCGAACATAAAGGGAACATTACATCACAAAAGTCACACCCACTGTTAAGTGCTCTAATGAGTGACAGCATGATTATATCCTCACCCCGATGGTCCCTGGAATTCCAACCTGAAGAGCAGCATTTGCACGTGATCATGGTTTAGCAGAAAGCCATCTTCAGTTCTGAGGGTTCACAGCCACCAGTGGTTTTCATGAAGACCTGATGCAATGGAGAAAAGTGAGCGTGATCCAGGCTGAGGAGTTACAAGAGACACTTCAGTGGTAACTTCCCTGAAAACGTGCTTTTGTCGTCAAAGTAGAGCAAATACTCAAATAGCAAACACAGCTGGATAAAGAGCTGGGAAATGCTAATGCTTTCCTACATAGCCCTTCCAAGAGGTTACCTGGAATCCTCCACCACTGTTCAAGAACCCCAGCAGCAGGCAGCCTGGCAGAACATTTTGACCTCACTACAGACGAAATTGGAGCCCAGTGCATTTTCTGGTAGAACAGAACTGTATGCAGCTTTATTTCAGAGCTGAAGAGGGGAAGGCAGTGACACACCAAGGCCAGCTCTCACCTCCACGAAATACTGCTCAGCAACAAGTTACGGAAGATCAAACTGACCAGGTGTAACTTTTTTTTATGTGACTGATTTGGCTGGCTCTCCCAGTCTTTTGCAACTTTTTCACAGTTTGCTGTTGCACACTATGTCCCAAATACAATGCAATCCACTCACATTTTTATCTTCCCTCAATTTTTAACACAATGTGATTAGGCCATTAGGCTTTGTCGGCCAGGTTCATGCTGCAATCTGAAGTGCACACACAGGAACAGTGCGCAAAGAGAAAGAAAGGATTTTATCACTCCACTGAGACAAAGAGTCATTATTTAGACAGTCAAAGAAACACTTGTATGGCCAAGGAACGTTGGCCATCTGCTCTTCCCTTCACAGGAAGGAAACTGAAATTTGAGGACAGAAAAATTCTGAGACACCTGGGAACCCTGCCAAACATCAAGGCTCCTCAATGGCTCTTGTGCACAGGGGCAGCCTGATCCATAAGGGCAAGCAAGAAGGCTGAATTCCCAACAGCTACATTGTCAAAACGTCAGCTGGACAGACAAATCTCTTTTGAATCAAACTTTGCAAAAAATAATCAAGTGTTTCTTCTGTTACTACTGCTACTGAAGAGTTTTAACTGTATTGTCTTTTTTAGATTTTGTGAGTAAATGCTTGTAGCCTGCATATTTCCATAGCCTGGTGGATATTGCACATTATTGTGTGATATTATATTATATCATATTATATTGCAATTTGATGGTGATTTTACTACAACGTAACAGGGAACTCCTTCGTAAAGGGCAAGGCAAAAATCACAAAACAAAGCACATAAGTTTTCCCACGTCCTCTGCCCTGCCCCGCCTCCCCTCAGTATCAAATGGGTGACAGGGTCCAGGACAGGGAAGACTTAAACTGGACACAAGTTACGTGCATTGGGCCTGATGGGAGGGAGCTGGCAGCCACTGCTGGGAGGCCACTATCAGGGAGAGGGCACAGCAGGGCCACTATCAGGGAGAGGGGTGTGAGGACTGGAGGAAAGCAACTGTCACTCCCATCTTCAAGCAGGGCAGGAAGGAGGACCCAGGGAACTACAGGCCCTGGAAAGGGGATGGACCAGCTACTCCTGGAAACCACTTCCAGACCAAGAACAACAAGAAGGTAACTGGGAGTAGTGAAAGATGCAACAAGGCATAGCAGGTAGAGAGTAAAAGGTAGAAAAAAAGGAGACAGAGCTTCTGTGGAGAGTATAATAGGATTCTGCCTGTCTTGAGTAGAAAGTTTGAACTATTTCAGTCTAGGGAATCAAAGACCACGCAGGCAATTTTTCAGTGTGAGTTCCAACTCACAGAACAGTTTGGGATGTATTACTGCAGAAAGATTTCTCTCATGTTGCCCTTCCCATGCTTTTTACAGACTAAGGACCCCTTCTTGTTTATACTTCCCATGCAACTCTCTGAAGTTTTACCTGCTTACTTCCCACACTTAATTTACTAGCTGACTTGGAAATCGTAAAAGGACCCCTCTAATGAGCAATAAATCATGTAGACTACTACTACAGAATCACAGAATAGTTTGGGTTGGAAGTGATCTTTAAAGGTCGAGTAGTCCAACCCTCTTGCCGTGGGCAGGGACATCTTTCACATGTCGTTAATAAATAGCTCAATGTATCTTGTTCTATATACAGCTAGTTCTCTACTTACTGTTAACACAACTATAGAGACAACTCAGAGTATGTTCACTAGGCCACATGAACGCAGAAGAGAACGAACCCACGTTCCTCTTGCTTTATCACCAGAACGTGCACATGTCAGTTAAATCCCGTCAGTGTTTAAAATTATTAATTAGCCTACTGGCTAATCCCAAGGACCATTCGGAATCAGAAACTACAATGTTGATCATAAAAACTGTATTCTGAGTGCAATGTATCGGGTAACATCCAGTAGCTCAGACACAGCGTCATTATTAATGGGGCACGATGGTTCTGGATCTAAGACACATCATGAGCCAGTTTTTGAGCTGTCTGCAAAAAGCTGTGTACGTATATTCAAGTTCTTTGAAAACAGGTTAACGTGTCACAGGAATTATGCAAGGAATTACAGTATCTGAAAGCAAGTATTAGTTGAAGCGTAGAAGCAGAATTATTCTACATCAAATCTCAAATGTCAACAAGAAGAGGGCTCCTAATTGTAGTACTCGCTGAATAAAGCCAAATATCCTAATACATACCTCATATTAACACTTGGTTCAGGATCCTCTTTTGTATGCGTAAGATAGCAGAAGGATTCTGCACAAGCCAGTCTTCATCTGCACTTTAAGATTTTAATAGTAACCTAAAAAAATAAAGACACAGTAAATAACTGCAACACTTCAAACAAACTAGAAAATATAGTAGCTTCTCTTTTCAAACACCTGTAAGTATAATATGGAGAAATAAACCATAATAAAACTTCACATTAACAGAAAAAAAAAATCCATTTATTCTCTACCCATTCTTACCACTTAGTTGTACTACATAGATTTCTCTAAAGATTTTAAATTTAATTTTACTATCTCAGCAGTTAAAAACCAGCTGTTCCAAGAACATTATCAAGTTCCTAGATTTTCATACCTCTGCTTAGAGTAGATTAAGTGCAGTTCTGTTCCAAAAAGCCCCAAGTCATTTATCTTTGCAGGGTTTTTAAAACACACATGTGAAACACCACACTGTCTTCTTCTAGGTCTGCCAATGCATGTGGCCAAAGTGACATTTCATCCTTCTCATATTATTGCCACTATAATAATTAGTATCCCTGCACACAACAGAGTTATTAATGAAACCTGAGAACTAACTGCTCTCACTGTAGTTGTACTGAGGGCATGGAAGCACAAATACCATCTCCTCCCTGTTCCGTAGCCTGCTGTGGTACCGGCATTTAACGGATACTTAAAAGGGGCAAAGCTATATATGAAATTAGAGTGAAATGTTGTCCTACTTTAGAACAACATCTTAGAACAGAACCGTATACAAGTCTCATTAAAATACATTTTACTACTAAAAGCATTAGAAACTGATGCAGAAGTTTCACACTTCTGCAATACATCTGCTTGCATTTGCAGTAAGTGCAGTTGGAAGCAAAACCAGTAAGTCAGATTATAATTTTTATTCCTATTACATTTATTAATTCATAATTAAAATGATTGTAATTAATTCAAAAAGGCCTAAATAAAAACTGAAGGCACTAATAAGGGTATTCATCCTGAACTCTGTGTGTCTGCTTCCAGAGTCCACATACAAAATAATTATCTGAAGTGTTTAAAATTCTACAGCTCCCTGTCCCAGGCTTTCAGGCTTCAAAACAGCTCTCACCCATATGCACACATTCCCTCCTCCCCCACCCCCAATTAAAAATCACCTCTTCTCCACAAATATCTGTTTTAAAATGAAATGCAAATACTGCAATATTTGATAGCTTTTAACATAGTCCATGACTCGGGCTGGGAAAGCAGACACAGAAACACACTGCAGAGCTAAGAAACCCTAAGGAAATCTCTGCAGAGAGGGAGATTGCTTGGAAAGCCCCGCCTGCAGCACTGCAAGGGGACAAAGAGCTCTGTATGCTCTCAGATAAAGACGTCTTAAAACAATTTACCAACATCTTGAGGTCTTGTTTGATGATCAGAAAACTTAGCACACCCTGCAAAGTATTTGTTACAGGTTGCACGTTTCAGGCTAGCTTTGCCTCAGGAGCAGCCCTAAAAAGCAACTCAGAAGTGACATATGTGCAAATTACAACACATGACCACAAACATTTACAACAAAGGTAACATTTACCTTATGAGATACAGCTGAAAAAAGGCAGAGGCTAGCAGCACAGAATAAATATGATTTCAAAGTTGGCACAATTTAATGTCTGAGTCCTATTAAAAGTGCTGTTAATTCATCAATCCTCCCATTTGTTTCCTTTTCATCTTTTCCCCTCCACGGTGCAGCTTGCTATACATCCAATTTCAAAAGTTCTGTTACCTATTCCATAACACAGACATTCAGCAAGATGGATACTTTCTTCCTAAAGCAAATATGACAGAGCACAACCCACCAACCCTTTATAACTAGAGCTATAACTTTACAACGGCTACTATTAAAAGCATTTTGCAGGTCAAATACAAAAATGGCCACAGCGATGACTATCAGCTATAAGGACCTGGTTGGAATTGTCATCTGAACAAATATTACTGTCCTGAGACATTACCGCCACACGGTGAAACTAATCCAGCTATTGACAGGTACGTACCCATCTTAAAGGGAAGCTACAATTAGAAACTGCACATCTTTCAGTCTCTATTTTAATACTATGAAAAAAAGAGGCTTCCCCCCCACGCCCCCCAGCAAGACTAAGACCTCCAAATACCTAACACAGTCTTCTCCAGACTCTATTTCTTGGCCACCCAGATTTACTGAAAAGAAAGCAGTGAGCCAGATTCTTGGCAACTAGTGGATACTAGTGACAAAACTGTAGCCAAATCAATCTGGTATGTTTTTGAAGACAACTCCTAAAACCAGTCAGTAAGACCATATGGCAGTGCTACAAATTAACTATTTACCATAACTCAAATACTTACAAATTAATAATTTACTCAAATACTTTAAAAATTACTATAGTGTGTGCACTTTTTAACAGTATCTGTCTGCCTCTCTTCAGGATTTTCTCTCTACAAGAAATTAAGATAATTCCAATCTCTCTACCCTATATAAACCCTACTGTTTATGATTAACAGTGATTACTTTGTTAGAACCGAATGTATCCCAGCAGCTAGTGCTGAAAAAAAAAGGCATTTGTTAGAGTGAGCAGGAACACAGCAAACAGTTATTTCTAAAGTAACAGACTCCGAATAATCTTCATTCATATGATAAAGCCCTTCTTTAAATTAAGGCTCAAAGTTGGTATGGTGCCAAGAAAAATAAATCTGGAATATTCTAAGGCTAACAGCATGAGAACGTGCCTGTACTGAAGAGAACAGATGCATCACACAAACTGAGTGACATTGCGCACATATTGTGCCATTATCATCGAAAACTGAAAACCAGCTCCTCAGTACAACCTATTTCAAGTAACGCACATTCAGCTTAATGAAGTACTCTCCACTGCTGTCCTTCCAATACAGAACTGCTGTGCGAGACAAGCTCCAAGTCACCACAGCAGCATACCATCAGAAACAGCTGTGACAATCCACAACACCGAAGGACATTTTCCATTTACCTTGCACACTGATGCTATGCAGCTTCATGACAGAACAAGTTGCTTTTTAAAAAAAAAAAAAAACAATCAAAACCAGGATTTTTTGTGGCTACTGTAACAAAGAGCTTCCCCCCCTATATGTCCCTCCATTTCCCCCTTTGTTTTATGTCTACTTTAAAAATTACCTAGCGACACAGAACAGCAGCACAGGTAAATTTTGACTTCCACTGAAGTGGACCGTACGACACTTTGCACCAGCAGGAATAGGGACCATTGTGAGAGTAGCAGAGCCACTATCCATCACACAGAAAGGAAGAACTCCAGTGCTGAGCTGTTCTCAGGAAAACACACAATCCCTTGTGGCCATTTATTTGGGGTTTCCAAAGGGAACCCGAGATGATCCGCAGAGCTGTGTTCGTGTTTGCGTTTGTTCAGGTTTACCTATCAAAAGGTAACAGATAACAATGTTGGCTGCTGATGTACTAACAGAAGACACAATGCTAGACATTTTTAAATGGTCAAGCAATCTTTTCCTCCCCATTCTTCTCTTAGTTTTTACCAAGTCTGGCCCGCTCACCTTAATCGTGAGTAGTCCCTGCTGAGGACAAAAGCACACATTTGCAACAGTAAAACTAGAGAGTAAATCAGTTGTCACCTGGGCATCATTGCACAGCTGCCAGTGATGACAGGAGAAACTGCAACATAACCTTTCCCAATCTTATGTTTCCCAAATTCTCTCCTTAACAGCATATACTTGCAGAGAGCTAGAACCAAATGAGTATTTAAGGGAAAAAGTGAATATTACCAAATTAAGGCTCACAAGGAAAATTAACTTCCTAAAAGCAAAAGGGCAATTACTTGAATTGAGCCAGCAAGGCATTTTATTTCCTTGACATGGTTATTAAAAACATTTTACATCTATTTCACAATTTTTAAGGCAAATAGTATCTAAAGTCAGCATCTTACACAGAATGAGGAACATGTAGTAATATTCCTCTTTTGGAATCAGACTTCAAAAAAGAAAAAAAACGGTAGCAGTTACTAGTGGCTAGGCAATAAACCTGTACCAGTGACAGTACTATGATCAAGGGACAGTTATTTTTCTGTTTTGCCTGGACTACAAAAACTTCACTTATACAGAAATTAAAACTGTTCTTCATTATTTGGGGAATGATGAGTACGTCTGAAAAGATTTAAAGAGAAAGGACAAAGATTTCATCTGTGCAGCTTAAGTAAGGTCTGAATTTGAAGATGCCGAAATTTAGTAGTACTTTGTAAATTTAATAGAAATTGTTCATTTGCAAATCATTATGTTCCTAGATGTAAGACTGTACTTTTAATACAAAAGGAGGATTCAATTTTTTTTTTGTAAAAAAGATTCCCTACAATTTCAAAGAAGTCTGAATTTGATCAGCAGAAGAAATTAAGCCTTTAACTTCTTAACATTAATTATAGTGTGCGGTAGGCGCCTGAGTAAAGTGCTGTATTTTTATATATATTATATATATACACATTTTTTTGCAAATTTATATGAACTGTAAGGCTGCAGGCACACAAAGTCATTAAAATAATGAGCAACTCAATCCCATATTTTTGAATACAGCCCCCTCCCCTATACTGCTGACATTCTCATGTCAAGTTGAAGACACGGCAGCACCAGAACAGCTGGCTAATCAGACACCGATCTTTATAATTATCCATTCTACACATATTGATGTTACTGCAGCAGCAATGTCTTCAGATGTTCAGATTTCTACTTTCAATGACTGTGTTCATGCTAAGTAGCTCAGAAAACATCCCAGTAACAGGATCATTTTCTCCATTCAGAACTCATGTGCCCTGTTACAGAGATGCAAAGTTCCTGAGCATTTTGTGATACTTTACCTTATTATGAACAGCTAAGAAGTACAAAACTGTTGAAGGAGCAAGGGAATAACCTTTAACCCTCATCATCTCTTTCACCTAGAAATAATGATGTATAGAGGTGACTTCACCAATTAACCAAGAAAACTTAAGAAACCTGACAGATCAACAGCATCTGAAACCATTGCATCAGTCTGCACTGGAAGTTAAGATTTAAAATTTCATTAGCTTGTTTTATGTCAGATTCTAGAAATTCTCAAATAAGTTCACCTATCACAGAAACTTAGGGCTTCTTTACACACAGAATTTGAAATGGATTAAGAAAAGTCTGCTGTAAACTAGATACAGTTAAACCAGCACAGCTAGCATAAAGTAGTATTGCTTTACTACTTTAACAGAAGCCAAGTTATCACTGTTTGCACAGTGTGTAGCGCAAGTTTGCAATTACGCAATCTGAGATGAGAATCACTATGAAAATCTTAGAGACATTTAAATAGGTAGTTTTATTAATATTGATTTAGTCTGATTTCAAAATATTTTTAAAAATTATTTTAAAGTAGCAACAACATGTATAGGCAAAACCTAAAAGACAGTTTTCTCAGATTTTACATTTTTTTAAGACTACAGAAAATCAGCATAAACTTTGCCTTATAGAAAAATACACTATATATAGTTGAGATGTGATGACCTCACTAGTTTGAAGCTATTTTGGATCTTCCAAAAACTAAGAAGGAATTAAGTTTCAAGGGAAACTTCCTAGATGGTGCATAATCTGACTTTCTCTAATTTTAAAAAACAGCATTTCCAAGGAATTATGAAACTGGGATACACAGCACATTTACTTCCGAAGTGTTACCAATGCTGCTTTACACAACTTCAAACAACACTCCCCATTCCCTCCTGTAGGATTCCTTACCTGTCATTTTTGCAGCAGGTGCCAAGTTAGGCCAGTGTCCTAACCTCCTCTTCCAAAATAATGACAGCAGAATTGATTATCTTTGTGGGGCTAAAATCTCTGAAGCCGTAAGACTTTGCATGGTCCTTATAAAGAGCAACAACTTAAGATTCACTCAAAGAGCTTTAATCTTTGACGTGCTTAATTTGAAAACGTAAAATTTAACAATACTAAGCAATATATACATCTATATTTAAATGAAACCTAGTAAGGAAGCATTCAAATACCTAAGCATATAAAGGTTTTTAACATTAATTCATATAAAGTTCAATGAAGTCAAAGCTTTATTTAGATGACAGAATCACAGAAGGGTTAATGTTGGCAGTGACCTCTGGAAGTCATCTGGGCCAACTTCCCTGCTCAAGCAGGGCCACCTAGAGCCGGCTGCCCAGGACCACGTCCGGTCCAGTCCAGACCAAGGATGGAGACTCCACAACCTCCCTGGGCAATCTGTGCCAGTGCTCAGTTGCTCTCTCATTAAAATTTTTTTTCCTAATGTTCAGGATGAGCCTCCTGTGTTTCAGTTTGTGCCCACTGCTTCTGGTTCTGTCAAAAGATTTAGTAATTCATTGTGCAATTAAGTAACTTCCTTCCTATGCTAATTTTGTTCAGTGGGAAATTTTATGTCTGATTACTTCATGGCAAATACAGAACACCAGCTTCTAGCTTGCACCATAATAAAGTATTTGGTAGAAAAAAAAAATCTTACATTAGATTTGACATACACAGGAAGTGGAATCTGTATTTCAAGACAAAGACAACATAACAGTATTAACAAACTGCAGGGTTAACAAAAATCCTGCAAGTGCTTTATCGCATATTGGTCCAATGACATAAAGACTTACCTGTTTACAAAAAAACCCACAAAGCAATGTTGAACAGAAGTACCATTTCTCATGAAAACTTGTGTTTTGCAGAGATTAAGGCATTTACAGATCTGTTTCAATATGACATAACTGGTCCTTGCAACAAACCAAGCCTACATGTGCCCAGTCCAAGCAGATTACTATTCAGACCTGGGCTAAAAAGTTGTGCTTAACACGGAGGAATCCGTTAACATTTTTAAGGCAGAACGTGCAGTGAACTCAAATACATAAAACTGAAGATCAGAGATTCTCTACTTGCTACTGTTGTATAAGCTCCATCGTCTGGCAAGCTGGAACTCAAGGCTTTTTGTCCTTTACTTGCACAACTGGACAATTACTGCTGATGCTGCAATAAACCAGATTTATCTCAACTTTCTATTACCATTTTACATTCCTTATTTTAGTAGAAGTGGATACTACATGTAAGATAAAGTTATTGTTCCTACCCAGAGTGAAATAGCTTTCTAAGCAAGTATCAAAAAGCACTAAGCCTCAACTCTCATATGCATAGAGCTGAGGAAGCACCTGCTAACATGTAATGAAGAGGACTGAAAAGCACATTAGGAATAATTTCAACTTTGAATAACAAAGTTAACTATCAGGCATCTCAGTGTACGTTAGGAATACTATTAAAATTAACCCTTCCACCATCTACACACTGCCCCCTCCCCCCCCCCCCCCAACCCACACTCCAGTTGGCTACAACTTCCTTCACTTGAGAACAACAAAGTACAAAGGCCTTAATGATGAAACCCTGCTTGCCCAGGACTAAGCCAAGACCACATAGTAAGAAATAGGGTACTTCCTTTTGTTATCGTCTTACATACAAAGGTAGTCCGCTGACATCATACGAAAGACTAAAATACTTCAAGTCAAAGAGATTCACTGTTGGCACTATTTTTCATCATGGTTCATCCATATTTCAAGATGCAAGATCATACCTTAATTCTCACATTTAAAATATGTATTAAAATAAGTTATCAGGATTATGTCAGGTGACAAATTTGTAAACATAAACACATTAAGGTGAAAATGGTTACGAACACAGACTAGAACATAAAAGCTTCAGTTACCTGTTTGTGACTTGATATACACAAGTCCGCATTTCAAATCATGCATACTGATGCATCAATTTCTCTGAAAGGTTCACAGAACATTTACCTGTTATCAGATTATCCCACTACTTTTTACAGATCATCTTCAAAGAGTTCACAGTTTGCTCTCCTATTCTGCTGAACCTGGTTCTTGCCTTCTTGTAACTTTATTTCCATCATTTAACAGCCTATTTTAGTCAGCTTACTTCCATCCTGAGCTCTGCAAAATCTCACATCTGACCAGCATCTGATTGCCAAGTACGTTCTGACACGGTGTATTTATCCATAAAGTCTGAGTGATTCTGGTTTGCACCACACTGTGTAAACTAAAATAAATGCAGATATCCAAATAGTTTAAAGAAGAACCTCAGCACCTGGAGGTAAAACCAGGTCTTCACATCTTCATTACAAAATCAGAGAATCTGAAATAACCATCCAACTTTTCTGTAACACTTCAAATTATCAAAGGAATTTGTGTCATTGACAGTACAAGTGTAACCAGTTTGTATTTTTCAAAAATTTGTACATAATACTTTTTACGTGTCTACTGAAGCTTGCTCAGATCAATACCTCATTGAGAATACCACATTTATAATCCATGAAAGGTAATGTTTGGAAGCGCACTGCAATGACTGAAAAGGTGTAAACTAAGACGACTGGCAAGAGCAAATGCGGATTTAAGCGCTCCATGACTATAACCACCCTCAGCCAACAACAGCAGTAGCTGCCACTTATGCAACTGAAATTTGCTAAGCAGAAGAGACGAAGACTTTGAAAAGCATCCCCGTAGCCATAAAGGAACTTAATTAATGAAGACAAGTGAAGCAACTGCTGAAACAACTGAAGGCACTACCATATTCAAAGTCCTGGGAAGACTGTACGTTGTGTACCTGTACACATACCCAACCAGCAGACAAGCCACGTCAGTTCACTGTTCTACTCAGATTTATCACTGTGGCAAGATCATAAACTTAAATCTTAACAGTCCTATTTTTGTTTTGTCACAATCAAGGCAAAGGTGATATTTTCCTGCAACAAGAGCAGGACCACATTTGGACACCATTTGTTTTTAAATGCGAGCTCTCTAAACTTGTGACAGAAGTCGTCTACTGGAAGCATCAGTAAATTAAATTATATATATTTGAACTTCAGTCCTTTCCCAGCACAATTTTCTCTTGTATATTTAACCTGCATGTCATTAATAAAGTTCCACCTCTGTTCCTTCAACATTACATAAACAAAAATAAAAAATATGAGAAAGTGTAGTCAACTCTCCAATAACATTACTTTTCTCTGTATCTTAATGAAACACAGGACTTTCGTCCATTAAAGCATGTATTTTATTTACATGTTTACACTGAACTAGTTTAACTTATAGGCAGAACTTAATCTAAAATTCTTAAGTGTGTTTATCAAGAGTCATATTTGTTGTTTTTAATTCTATGGTAGCTTACAAAATTTTAGAAGAAAGAAACTGAAAGATGAGATCAAATCACATCTTCATGCTTTTCCACATTAATATCTCCCCCATCTGTAAATCCTTTAAGAGTACTTACCTACTTTTACTTTTCCCTACTATTATTTCCACATACCTATGAGTCAAGAAAGGGTACCTAAGGGTACCTATTTTTTTAAGTTCTCATGTATTCTGCCACTTAGTTATTATGTATAGATTTAAACAAGAGAAAATTCAAAATTAAATTCATCCAGAACAAAGTCATTTTTCCCCTCAAGAAGAGCTATAAATCCTTTTAAATGACACAAGTTAAAAATACATACATTATACCCATATACTAACAAATATACATGGAGAGGTATGTAATGACTTGTCAAATCACATAAAGAACTGTTTTTACTGTGCATCTAACATCTGATTTCTTCCTTTAACCCATTTCCATCAAGTTTAGTACTAGAACCCCCAAACAAAGTTCCCATCATCAGGAAAAGTTAGAGTATTTTACAGTAAAAGAAATCCTGGAACACAGAATAGGAAACATAGTCCTAAATGGAATGGATAAGGATACCCAGAGCTGGCCAGTGACAATCTTCAAAGATGAATGATTTGGCCCAGTCCTACAGTCAGTATATCACAATACTTCCTCATATCACTTCTAAAACTTTGCAGAAGCTTGCAGAATTTTCACCATAATACTAACAGAAGGTTAGGCTGAGTCACAATGCCCTTTATGTCAGACTAGTGAAAGATTTACAAATACTTCACAAAATATGTAAGACTTCTAATAAAATAAAGTTTTCCCACCTTCTCTAAAATTACAGTGCCCCTTGACAGTGACAGTTTTAGAGATACCTGATTTGTAAACAATTTTGGTTGGGTTTGTTTGTTTTTTTACAAGAATATAAAGATTTTTCTACATTAGCAGTTTTCCCATCTGAGGGCTCAAGAGTTAAGCAACATACAATAATCAATCCCTTTTCCTCCCCCAAAAATCTAGATGAACACTTTCAAACCTGTGAGTATTTCTGTGACTATTACAGCAATAAACCAGAAATGCAAATTTATTATGAAGGTTCTGGACACAGTGTTTTTAAATCAGTATTTATTTCCCCAAAATATCAGACATCTAGGAAATTCGGGTTTACGGTTAAATGGAAGGAAAAAAATACTTATAAGCAGGTAAAAGAAGATAAATTGTATTTCTTGTTAAGTCTTTATAACAAACAGTTTTGCACAATGGTCCGAATTTAAACAGTAAAAAATGCATGTCCAGTAACATAATGCAACTCAAAACAAGAGCATGACTCTCCACAGATTTGTACTTTCCCTCGCCACCCAGTGGACTGGCTTACTCTCACTCTATACAATTTTTAAAGTTTCCTTTTAAAATGATGAAACTCAAACTATTTTTTTTTAATGTTTAATACAACTTGGGGAGTTACAGTACTATTCAGGGCAAACATAAAGTCATTTGTGATTAATTTACTGTCTTATACACATGCTTGTGCTTAAAACTAGATTATCTATGGAAACTAAACTCAGATTTTTTTTTTTTTTTTAATCTTTAACATTTAATACTGAAGTGGCTCGTAAGCAGAAAAAATCTAGATGTAATCATGCAGGAAAGTATACCAAGTAATTTTATTCTCCTGAGCCAGTTGCCATTTTAGAAACAGTAAGAGGCACCCAGGACTTCTGTTTAATTTGATAACAAAAACCTTTTCATGACTTTCTACTTTTTTCCCCATATGCAATAGAAAAAGCATATTTTGCACAAAGCATGCAGAATGAACACAGAACAGAAAGCAAGCTTGGCAATGAAAAATTCTCCTAAACAAGTTACATAATACTACACGAACGCTCTAGCATCCCTCTTCTACAGACGTTTGCATTCATCAGCGTGAATAAAATATTACTGTACACAACCGTGATGCAAGAATGATGCTGAACATGCATTAAGTGATATTACAAAAACTACACAAAGCATAACATGGCAATTATAAACTGGCACATACACCAAAATGATTCCAAAAGCATAACTATCCCAACTGCCAAGTTAACATAATTTCACTTTTAAACCAGTAATTCAATATATGGCAATTATTTTACATATTTCCTTTCAAAACTCTGAACATTTAGTTTTTTATATGTAATAATTGTATTCTTCACACACTAAAAGCAGAAACTTTATTATCTCCAACAGTTCTGGTTCTGAAAATATCAGATGTGGAACCGCTACTGATACAATGCTGGAAGTTCTACAAGTACAATGCTTCACATTGGAACAAACTGAAGATGAACTACTGTTTCACAGAAGTTTTCCTTCTGTGCCTTCTGGAAAAGGCTTTTGATTTGAAGTGGATTGAAACTGGAGCTGCAGCTTACCTTTTACATACTCCGAAGAGGAACATAATATACGGAACAATGCAGTGCTATTTTATCAAAGAATGAAGAATGTTACCATTTTAAAAGACAGTACACTTCCCCATCTTTGCAACTGCAGTTTACCTATTTTCTTCCAAGAAAAAGTACTTATGACTAGACTTGCTTCTCTAAAGCAACATCATCTTACTTGGAGAAATCACGAAGAATACTATTTTCCGTACTTCACTGGTTTGCATGTAACCTTCTTGGCAACTGCAGAAACTGAACAGAGAGATCAAGCTCATGTATAATTTAGCTCAACATTTCAGTGTCTGGTTTTTATTACTTCAAATACTTGTCCTCTTGGGCCACCTATCACTATGAACATAAAACATAACCATGCTATTCAGATATCTAAAGCCCTAAACATATTTATTTTCTAAGCAAGGTATTTCTTAGAGTACTGAAAAGTCACCCAAACTCACTTAACGAGAACATATATAAAACTACATTCTCTATGTGGCATGTAGATATAGCACTAACTAACCTATGTCTGCACAGTTAGGAATAGTCTTGTTCTACTGCCCACTCCTTGCTGTTCCTTCCTTCTACACAGAAATGAGCAGAATTGGTAATTGTCACTGGGTTCCTTTTACCCTCCTCACTGCCCCGGCACAGAGATGTGAGGGTGGCACAAAGCAGGCAGGAAGCAGGACCAAGCACCAAGGAGGGCAAAGGGCTATTCCTATCTGCAGCAAAGCATGTATTGAATTCTTATTTTAAATATGCAAACGAAGATTTAAAATTTCCCATTAGCATACAAATATTTAAAAATTTGCAAACAGCTTTAAAACCACTACCAACTGGCAGCTCAAAAACTACATTCTACAGTACTGCAATAGCTAGCATATGCAGGGTTTTTTCTTAGATAAAAATATTTAAAGCCTAGTAACAGCACTGCAGAATAAATAATTTAATAGCAAATAATTAACAGTAATAGAGTTGTTAAAAAGAAATATTAAAATGCCCAAAACACCGAGAGCGAACAGCTACAAAAAGAATGACAATAAATTCCTGTGGTTTCACATCTTTCTAAATTACATTTCCTCTTCCAACTTGCTTAAGTTTACGTGGTTATTGAAAGAGTGAAAACCTGTTTTGCTTGGGGGGTTAGGCATGGGTTTTTTTTTTGTTTTGGTAGGTTTTGGGAGGGGTATTTTGTTTTGGTGTTTTTCTTTCAAATATTCACCGAGAAAAAAATTAAGTTTCCCTTTCACATAAATTAAAAAAATGATTACAGTAAAATTAAGGAAAAAAACTAAAGAAAATACCTTAATCCTATCCCATAGATGCTAATATTCACAATTTTATCTTCCTTTACACCATCTCCTGTTTGGAGCTTTTCTGGCTATGACACATAGGCATAAGATTGGATTCTCACCGGTTTCATGAGAGGCTAAGAATCTCAAAATCAGCTCTTTCATACTTACGACAACACCAGGTGTGTACGCTGTACACAGCCACAAAAATCAATGGAACAATTTTGTAACAAGAACATAGAAGAAACCTATCCAAACGCAGTGATCCCATCCTACACCCCCTGAATATTAAAATATTTTTAGAAGATTAATTCATTTCACTTATTCTCATATTCCTTGGCCTGCTGCACAACACTAAACTCAAAGTTTAAAAAATCCAAGACATTAATGTAACTGGTATTTCCATCTTTTCCATCAAAAATCAGCTAGTTTGTGGTTCTCACAAGCTTTGAAGTTAGTTTGTGAATCTGCAGTAGATATAAAATCAAACATTTCTTCCATTTTTATTGTGGCACTTTATTCCCCCTCCCCTCATCTTTTTTCAATTTACATACAGGACTCATCACACTTATTCCCGTTCAAGGTTTATGCAATTTTTTTTTTTTTAACTGAGAAATTGAAGGCAAGAACAGTATCTTTATTCTCACTGCGCTTCTTCCAAGTCGAGCATTTAACATCCCGCATACAGTTAGCATGTAAATTCAATCAAATTTTACAGCTATGCTTTACTCTACAGAAATTAAGATATAAAAGCACACTAATAAAATCAGGAACAATAGAAGCTCTAGACGAGTCATTTACTAAAACAAATGGAAAAACCTCAACACATGTATGCAGTAACACAGTTAAGTTCCTTTTGAATCTCATACCTCTTACTATGATCATTTTGTCCCTCTATTCAAGGGACTACACATAAATCAGTAAATTTTTACCCACATTTACAAAGATTTGTTTTTCTTTTAATGTGAATTTGGTATAAAATGATCAATATATGAAAGTAGCTTTTAAAAATGGTTTTACCTGTAAGTATAGTATGCTTATCTCGGAACTTAAACTTTTCTGACTAGCTTCTTCAATTAGGGAAAAAACAGTTGCTGTTCTAAACTGCTCCTCTGAAGAAACCTACCTCCTAAATGTTTCTCGAAGTCAGGCTGAGGTCATTAATACGAATATCTCCAAATTTCAATTACATTAATTTTCATAGTAGCTTAAGGAAGTTCAAGATGGAAAAGACCTATTAAATCTATCCCACTGAAAACTAACACTTTGAGGTCTTGTTTCCATGCATTTAAAATCATCAAAACTATTGTTTTCACTAAAACATAATGCTCAGTTTATCTATTCTACAACTCACACTTTAGACACAGGTAACTTAATTTTGATAAGCTTCCGTATTTCATGGATTACTATGAAAACAAACTTGAAATGCTATGATTTTTAAAATACTTTATAGGGAATAACCCAAAACTATTAACAAAACAGATTTCTTCGTAACAGGAAAACACAAAATTATTAAGACCACCTACTAAGACTAAGTATATTTTACTGCATATCCCAAAAGGCAACAAAAAGCTAATCCAATGGGAAAAATTATACCTGCCACTAAGTATTGCAAGTTTTCAGTCAAGCCTTCTATTAAGTTCTCACATTTTAATAAATGCATTTCTAAGAAAACAGCCCAAAGTTTGTTACTAACCTAGCACTAAACAGCTGATAATTTTAAGGAGAAATGTCCAAACTCTACATTTTTCATAGGTCATACTCACTCTCTCTTCACTATTCAAGAATCACGGAAGTTTGGACTGATATTCCCTTATGCTACAAGTGAGCTAACAGCCTGAGGAAAACACAAAATCCCAAGATGGTTCTGCATTTTAATGATAACACAGTGGCTAAATTAATAAATTCAGGGCTCTTAAGACAATTAAATTGCATTTGAAATATGTGCTCTCTCAAGTCCCCCAGTCTCAGCCTCAAGCACAAGTTAACAGTTGCTGGATGCAGACTCTATAAACCCACCTATGGATATGCACCACTTCAAGTCTCAGGAATGGGACTGAGAATCCATTCACACTGGCAGTTCAGTGTAAACTGACTCCATCAGTTGCTACCCAGTCTTCCTTGCCATTCTAATAGTTCAATTACAGTTTATTTTTACTTGTCTTCACTGAGAAGGGAAGAACTACGATCCAACTGGTTAGACAAAAAATTATACATTAAGAGGTATGCAAAAAGATCAGTTTCCACAACATGTTTAAGAAAAATGAGCTTCATATGCCATCAAAGCATACCACTCATTTGCTGAACATCTCACCTCAAAGCATATTCTCTTCAAAAGGCCTAAGGGGGGTTGTTTTTCACTTGAGAATCTTCCTTTAGTTTGGTTATTTCAGTATTTTTGAATCAAGTTATCTCAAGGCACATCGTGACCATTTATCAATCACTACTTCATAGTCAAGTCAACGCATTTGTATTTAGTACCTTTAAAAAGAATTTGTAATTACAGATTAATCTATTTTTCAAGTTTAAAAAATCTGAAATCAAAAGTGGACAATGGGAATTAGTTTAGTATAACATTTTAAAATATGACAGTATACTTTAAATCAGAATGCTCCTCAAAGAATACATTCCATAAAGTCCTATTGGATTACAGTTCAAATTAAAATAACACAACATTTAGTTCCTATTGTCTTCTTTCCATCTGTGTTAGCCTTTTGTTCTAATAAGAGTGTCTAGCTTATTGTATCTTTATGTCCAATTGGATAAATAGACGTGGACAACACACAAAATAGCTTAAGGTTAGGAATTTTCATTCTAGGTGATCCATAGTAATTTTAAAGTATTTTTCTCAGGAAATAAATACAGTAAAGTGTATCTGAACTGCTTTCCAATATATCAATGTACTTTATCTAATGAGCACACTAGACAAAACTATATAGAAACTAACTCACAATCAAAATTAATTTTAAGTGCCAAATAGCTCCCCTTCAAATGACTGAGGAGATAAATGCAAATGCAGTTAGACAAGCTGGATTGTAGTGGTGTTGTGTATTCTTTTACTTAAATGGAATAGTAAAGTCTTGCTATCTTTAAGTTTTAAAATTGTATCTCACATGAGAATTAAGCAGTTTAGACGGAAATTTCAGGAATAATATAAAAACTCAAGAAGTACAACCAAAAGTGAATGCACTGTAGTTGTCAATTTCATATCCTCTCCAAGCTGATTTGATTTACCATAGCATATAGCAGAAACAGTCAGGACTTCACTGTGCTTTCTAGTCAAACAGACCAAAGATTGTTAAAAACTTAAGAACCTGTGTACACATAAAAAACGATAAGCTGATCAGTCAGATGAGGAATAAGAAAAATTAATCACTTCCAGCACACGGGCAGCACCAAGCAAAATCGCTGCTTGGTCGCATCTACATACCATTTTTAAGAACCAAATTGGGACCATTCCTTTCCTGACAAAATTATGTTTTTATTGCATAGCTAGAGACAGTTACTACCACATATGGGAAAATGAAAATCACTGCCTTCACCATTGAGCTGTATGCAATCAATATGGCCAGGTAGCCCTAAGAAAGCTCTTATTAAGAGCAGAATTTGGCAGTCTGTCATCAGCTACAAAAGGAATTCTTCAGGAAATCGTTAAAGTGTCCCCAAATTCAACATTTCAGTATTTACTTTTTAGGACTTAAAGGCTTGGTTCATGGATATTTAAAAAGATATTAGATTATTTTCTGCAATAAGGGCAGCAGACAAACCCAACACTACCATGCAGCAGAGCCATCCAAGTCAAGAATTTTAAAGGATGAGTAGCTCACAACTGTGGAATGAAAATCAATAATATTAACGAAAATCTTCAATAACGTTCAAACATATACATAAATATCTCTGCTTGCTAACAACAAAAGTGCAGTGGAACTAACAAGCGCTTAAAACAGCATGAGGCTAGCAAGGAAAAGAATGAACCACAGTTTGCAGATTTGGCATGTTTAACATACTTCTGAAACATACTCAGATACTACAAGAGTGAGGGTGTATATATCTGAACAAATACAGGAGAGTTAGCCAAAAGCCTGAATGACACAGCCTTTGAAAAACTGAACAGATCTCTCTAATCTACTTCAAGTTATATTTAAAACATGTACCCCTTACAGCTTTACAGTTTAGAATTACCAACTTACACCAGCACCTTCTCAATCCCCATAAAACCCACCACGTACAAGGGCAGAAAAGATGAAACAAAAGTAATATTTAGACACCAATGTAAACTGCATTTTCAACTGAATGCAGTACACCAAAGTGGAGAGCTTAGGTAGCTGCTATATGCAAACACGAACATACACCTAGTGAAAAAAACCAGCCATTTTCCCAAATGTTAAGTTTTAGGAATAGCGTGCTAAGTAAAATCAGTTCCAGGTTTTTTTTTTGGAAGAACGAGTGCTGCAGCTTGACACATTTATCAATTAGGGGAAAGATTATTTCAAACTTTAAACCCAACTCACTACTGCATTAGAAACTATAAAGTCTGGCATCTATCTGAAGCTGAGCAAAAAAAAAAGAAAAAATGGCAACATTAAAGACAGTCTAGAGGAAAATGCTCAGTAGTTACAGATGTCACAGTTGAGAATCTACAAGTGATGACTCCTGAATCGTATAAAAACAATCTCCATCTTAAGCCACATAACACTGGCAATTTAAATAAACAGTGTGCTTCCAAAAGTCAGCAATGCTGCAATTACCTATTTGCTCACAATTCAATTCACCAAGACCATCACTGCTATGTTAAGAAGTAACACATACATGCTCTCTCCGCTGCTTGCATCCTATGCTTTATGTACATACCATTTGATATAATTATGGCATCATATTATCTCAAATCAGGTTTTTAATCAATTTAATATCACTATTCATGCAGACAAATTTTAGTAATTTCTATCTCTGAAAATGTGACCTGATAAAAACAGATCACTAATATTTTACAACTATTTTGCACAGGAAAAAAGCAATAGTAACCAAAAATATCCCTACTTTCTTACCACTGCAGGAATAGAACCAATAGGTCTTTTCCATCATCTTCCACGACTGACAAAATCTGAGTCATAAGCAGCTTCCTAATAGCTTTATCATCAGTTTTATCTTAAGATTCAATCAGCAATTGTAGCCTGAGTTGTGTGTGAAATGGGTACTTTTCAAATTCATCATTCTATTAAGCATTTATCAAGAATATTCACATGCAATCCTTCCAAATGTATATTACTCTAAGTGAACAATTATTTTAACTGAAAACATGTATTTGCCTCCTAATTAAACAGTTAATCATTGATAACAGACTCGTTTCTATTCGAACCAACCATTGGGGGAGATGCATACTTATAATGATGCATTATACAGTGGGCTTTAAAGCAGCTTGCACAAATGCCCCCTTCCTTGCAATCACAGGACATTTTAACCATCAGTAGAATGCACAGATGTCACAACAATTTTTCTTCTGGTTTAGGTAAATTCATTCATACTGTTATGAATAAAGCATACATAAATATTCCTTTTCTGAAGTTGCACACTCCCCCCAGTTAAATTTTTCAATAATTTGAGTAACGGCCATACTCTGTTGACAAGCCTATTGTGACTAAGTTTGCAAAGGGAGGCTGAGATACAAGGACACAGTATCAACGAGAACACTTTGTATAAAATTTGACGCTCTTCAGAAGTCAAAATAAACAAAAGCAGTTGTGATATAAATCGTTCATACGATGTACTGCAACATGCAGTTTAGCTAAACAGATTCACTATTAAGAATGGAACTTTCTTGACACACAGTAGAAACTACATAAGAATGAAACATATCCCACAATCAAGCATAAAATTATTCTCATCCACTATTATCAATAACATTCCCAAAATCCTTTCAAGTGATTTTGTATTTTATTGTAATCAGATAACCGCACATTTTACAGCATAGTCACACATTGTATTTTGCTAGAGTCACAAACACATTGCCTTACATAATGATCTGCATCACTTCTGCTCTATACTACAAAGCCTATGACTGAATACAAAAAAAGTTTTACAAAATAAACTGGTTTGACTACAGTAACAGTAAAACCGTTTCCAGATAACAGCTAAAATTATAAAGGCATATCACTGTATATTTTTACTGGAATTTCTAAACAGTAAGGAATGAAATAAGTTTTAGTATCTGCGACGCTTGTTAGGTCCTTCAAAGTTGCCCCCTGGGTTTCCTCTACCAAAGCCACCAGGTCCACCACTCACGGCACCTACACCACTCATTGGCGGCTGAGGAGTTTCAGAGCCCGTTCTACTAACCAGAGGCGAACCCATCTGTGATGGACCTCCTTGAGGGAATCTCTCATTATGCTAATACAAGTCCATTTGGAACATGCCAAATGTGAGTTACAAGAAAAACCACAAGTGATGTTGTCATGAAGTTCAGCAGATAGTCCGGCAGAATCAGGATCACACATAGAGGGAAGAAAGGAGCAATTCAATTAGTTATTATGGAAAAAAAGCTGGAAATTAAAGAGTGCTAATATTACGCTCCAACTTTGTAAAGTAAACTAAAAATTTAAATAGCAAGTATTAAGACCAACTCTGGTGCTGAATGTAAGTTCATCCTTTCAAGCACATCTGAAGCAATACATATTCTCTATGTAACAGTAGAGAGAGCAAAACATTTTAATACCAGAGTCCTATTCTGCCTTTAATACCAACTACAATGCTTCTCCCTTAAATAAATTAGACACAGAAACACTGTCAAAAAAAAAAATCAGCTTTTACATTATATTTCTAGAGACTGCACTTTTATTCTTTTAATAGCAATATAACCTGCAGACTTATCTACCCACATATCTGTGGATAAAGTATATTTCAGTCCATACTACCTGAAGTCAGCTTTTTGTATGACACTTCAGTAATCTTTAGTTAAGACTTAAAATCCAGTCCAAATAAACTAACACAACTAGTGATAAAATACATAACTGGACTACGCTTAGCTTAAAAAACTCCCATGACATATATCTAAAGCCTAACTATCAATATTAGATGAAAATTCTGTTAATGTTCCACATTTATTTTCCTTAGTTCTGTGCCTAATATTAATAAAAGTGTATGTGGTTACACAGATTTGTCTATAGCAATTAAGACCTGAAATAGAAAACATGCGTTTGAGCACTTACAGTTCACTATTTATGCAAGTGTTTAAAAACAGAACCTTACATGATGAAATATAAAACATTAACTCAACATAACATAAACCAGTAAAAGCACAGATACATGGTACAACCAGATCTTGAAATAACTGATAATTTACCTGTTGAGGACGGTTATACTTTCAGAAGAAATCTCCTTCTGTACAGAGACCTACATTAACTGCCCAGGTATTCAGAGTTCAAAAAGAACATTCAAGACTAGCACTTTATTTATGTGCCTGAATCAGAAAAAAATTCTTCTTCTGAAAGTCTAACTTAAGTAACAGTAGCAGAGCTCAACAGTTCTAAAGTCTGCTAATTCATATATATATTACTTTAAAACAGTATTATATCTATATATATGAAAATTTATGTAACTTAGATCATTGTTGTGTGTGTATATATATATATGCGCATTGTTTAAAATGTAACATTGAATCAGAAAAAAAGTTACTTCAACAGCTACATTAAAACCTACTATTGTCCCAAAGTACCTTAAAATCTGCAGCACTGGTTACAAATAGTTTAGAAATTATTTTTAACTCACGTAGCTTGTTAGCGATAGATACGAATTTCAACAAATAGCTTATCACACACTCGTGAAAATTTTTACCATTTGACATTAAGACAAAAAGTCAAGTCCTCCTCCTAACAAGGACCCCTCCTCTTCAGCTAACAAGAAAACTGCAGTAATTAACCATCTACAATAAAGTAGGGGGGAAAAAAAGCTGTTTTTAAAATGTTCAAAGATAATCTATGTTTCAAAAAACTGCAGTGGAACAAAAAGATTGCTCCAGTTTTACCTAAAAGACTTCAGAAAAACATCCAATTTAAAAACTGAAAACTGCATTTCTGGTCTATAAAGCATATTCTCCATTTCTCTCAGTGAAAATTTAAATTAACTCTTAGAGTGTTTCAGTGCACAGCCCTCAAAAGATCATTAAAGTGTCTTTCCAGAAGCAGCAAAAATACAATAGGACTATGCCTTTCTGCAGGAACTTCTTCACCAAATTAATCACTCCAAAATGAGAAAAAAAAAAAAAAAAAAATCTCATTTGTCCTTCAGTAGTATGCAGAAGAAAATGGAAGTAAAAAAAAAAAAAAAAAAAAAACAACTTTTTAAACATATATTTTTTGAAGTATCAGTCTATCCCCTACATTTCCATAGCTGGAATGACTTTTTGTAGAAAAACAACAGTTTGAGATAGGTACCACGTTATTTTCCTTACATGTCTTTTTGAGTGCCCATATAACCACAAGAGAATGTTCCAGGGGTGACCAGTAACACACTGCTCTCCAGCAAAAGCATCTCTGAAAACATTATTTTCTGAATAGCATCCCTATGCTTTGTAAGAAATGATACAATTGATAAAATGAGCAGACTCCTATGATGGCTTCTCTTCCAGTACCTAAAGGGGGCTTATAAGAAAGACATGGGAAAACTCTTCAGCAGGGCCTGTTGTGACAGGACAAGGAGTAATGCTTATCAAATAGAGGGAGGTAGATTCAGGTTAGATACTAGGAAAAAAATTTTTACATTGAGAATGGTGGAATACTGGAACAGGTTGCCCAGAGAGGTGGTGGATGCCCCATTCCTGGAAATATTCAAGGCCAGGCTGGACAGCGCTGAGCAACCTGATCTGGTTGGAGATGTCCCTGTTCTTTGCAGGGCGGTTGGACCAAATGACCTTTTAAAGGTCCCTTCCAACCTTAAGTATTCTATGATTCTAAGTGAGGTGAGATCCTCTCTTTTTACTGCTAAAGACCAGACTCATCATGTGTTTTGTGCTCAATCAAAATCTCCTTTTCCCCTAAGGAACAAAGTATTTTGTCCAAACTTCATTATAGAGATTGCTCAGTCACAGACAGATACTGTTGAGAAGGTTTAAGAAAAACACAGCTACAAAATTCTTCTGTGTTCCAATAAAACTATAATGGAATAGTTGTTTATACTATATACTTATTTATATCACACCACTCCTAGAACATCCCAATTATCTATTTACATAATAATACTGAAAAATACATAAAACTCAGATTAAAAACTATATAGTTGTTTCTCCACAGAAGACATTACAGCTAGGAAAAGTGACTGGCTATGAGAACGGAGCAAAAATGGCTAGTGCTTTAATTGCATCCCAATGGCATACTTGCTCTTGATAAAAAATTCCAGATGTGTACAAGACATTCCCTACCACTCTTGGCAACTGGGCAATGTTATTTTCTGTATGTTGATATGACAGTTATACCTAACAGTTGTTGGCATACTTATTTTCTAAGTGGCATAATTACTGTCATAATCTCATACTTCAATACTGTTAGAAAGGAAATACAAAAAAAATTAAAGTTGCTTTAAAAAATTAAATATTTTACACAAAGATATCTTCACACTACATTACTTCCAACATTTAACTGTGCATCAAAAACCCCAACAAGTTAATACACAGAATTTAGTTTCAGAAAGGAAAGAACAGCAAATGCCTAAGTTTACAGATCACTCTACCCTGTTTTTCCTTCCTTCACAGAAGTTATTTCCTTCTATCAGTGAGTTTTTCATGACAGGTCATACATGTCAAGTTTTGCCACAAATGCTGTATATTTTAACCTCAATTTAAAGCCTGGTTACAGATCACTCACCCCATTCCTAAGGGAAGTAGGATTTTCAAGGTAGTATCAAACAAAGATTTCCCTTCTGTATTGTAATTTATTCCCATGAACAAGTTTTATCAATTACTTTTACAAGATACAAAGCATGTAACACGTTCTTACGCAGTGTGAAAATATCTTCGGTAACAAAAATGGGCCATGAGACATGACAGCTATTCGAAGTAATTAAATTTGTGATACGTTACCACTGTTCCATTATCTGGCATCATTGGTGTTCCAATATTTGCAGCTCCTTCTGGTCCCATGGAAGGACCAGGACCCATTGCAGGGCCAGGTAAAGTTCCTCTGTTGTTCATATTCATACCCATCATTGGAGGAGGGCCTTGGTTACCAGCAGGTGCTGGGCTAAACGCATCTATGCAAAACAATCTATACTTAGAGCTGTCCTATCTGAATTTTATAAGAATAAACAAACAATTTACAATATTTAAAAAGCCAAATGTACAAGACTTCCAATACTTGAAATAAAAAAATTCTTTGAGACTGTACATTTATCTCAATCATCTGCTTTTAAACGGATTTTCATTAATCCTTACTATTTCTCATTACATAATCTGCCTTGTGTATTTCAAAATCCTGAACTTTACAGCTAAATATAGCTGTATGGTTTCTGTGCAGGAACTGAAGTGTTCAGATAGCATATACATGCAGTACATACACCACAAACTAGGAAAAATCCCATGTGATTTTTGCAATAATTAGTAGCTCTACGGCAACTTGGATCTCTAGGGATCATGACATATTAAATATACATTTGCAAGAACTGTTCTACCAGTACTATGTTAACTGTATATAGTGTTACAGTATATTAGTCTAACACCTAAAATCAACACCAAAGACAGCACTCAACTTTACAATAAATTATTTGTAATATGGCATAAATAAATCTTGCATTTAAATGTAAACTATTACAGCAAAACACCAGAATACAAAACCAGGGAAGTTTTGTTAGAATTGAAAGTAACAGAACAGTCTCCTCCACAATTCTGATTCACAATAAAAGGTAGAAGAAAAGCTTAAGACATCTTTTGAGAAGATCATTTAGCTATAATAATGAGCTAGGAAACACCACTCTGCCAGTACCCACTAACATACTCAACAGGTAGGTAAAACTGCCTTCATAACGTTTTCTCATGTTGTTGTAAGACAGAAAAAAAGTGTGATTATATATAGCATTTACATCTGCTATTATGAAATATCATCAACCTTAAGACTGGTGATGATGTGGTTTTTTCCACCCACAATGATAATTCACCCTTTTCAGCCAAAAGCGTGCATGCAGAATTTGATAATGGAAGAAGATATGCCTTTGGAATCTAGCCTATGTTTTAAGTCATGACAACATACGATAGTATAGAGAAATCTGACATGTGGCTAGACTAATAAATTTGTTATTTCAAAAATCAATCTCTCCCCTCTCATCAAAACTCTAACTTCTTTAGTAAGGGATATATAAATGTACGTCATTGTAAGCAGGCCATTTAGCACAGATACAGTACTATTTATTTGTACATATGCAAACTTGCATCTTTATTACCTGCTTTGAGTACACATATCACAGTAGTGAGTGAAACCACTCCACCCAGACATGGCTGCTAGAACTGTAGACCTGGGCTTGATCATATACATAACGCCAACGGCAAGCTGCTTAACAAAAACAAACCATAAAGTGCTACACAAGTTTATTAGATACGATAGAGGAAAATCCTGTAATTTTGAAAAGCAAAACTCATTTGAGCTTAGTAATGAGAAACTCTCAAGACTTTTCTCTATGACACTGAGCCAGAACAAAGGCACGCACACATCAGATGCCTCTTACCTACCCACAAGCAAGATCAGTTCATGTAGCAGGTAGAAGACTGTGTTACAATTCAAGAGAATTACAGTTGAACATGCTCTAAAACTGTTTCAAGTGTCATTCATTCGGTGACTAAATGTGGAAAGAAACAGAGAAGTCTAAACTGCCAATATAAAGACAAATACCTTATTTTCAGAGCCTGGAAGTACTCTGCAGGACTATCATGATGGCAGTGCTTAGTGCTAGTAGTAGTGCCATTAACTAAAAGAAGTCAATGCTCAACTACCTGTTATCCGTTTGCTTACCAGCCTAATTAAACTTAGCCAGCTGGCAACACTCAGGTAGTGTTCGCTTATCCTTCAACTGCAACAAAGTTGTTATCCTCTGTATCATACAAATGCACCAATATTGCTTCCAGGGTGACATACGGTGACCTTACACTATCAAACCTCTGTATTATTAAAGCCAGTTTCAGCTCTGACAGGAAGACAGCTTGGGAGCGTAATGCAAGGAGTGAGGACCTGCAGTTTCAGTATGAGGGCACTATGGCATTTTAGCTATACCTCAGATGTCCTCCTAGCTCCAAAACAGACCCTAAGAGCTAACCACTCGATCGACCACTCTTGTCGGTGGGACACTGATGATGGCAGTTAAATTCACTGGACCAGGTTCAGCAACAGATGGAAAGTAACCATCAGTGTTCGTGCCACAATGCACAGACACTAAAAAAAAGTCTTTTTCTGCAACCTGGAAGGCTAAAAAAGTACACTCTAAGTGTCCAAACTGCACATGCCAAGGGAGCAACAAGCCACAGTCAGTAATCCTCATCAATGCAGAGACAGTTCCCAAAAAAAACCTTCTATTTTCCCGTATTGCAAAGTTTATCAGCTGCACCTAGCATTACAGATCCAGTTAAGTGCTATGGTGAGACATACAGATTTTGTCAGAACTTGTTTGCTGCAGAAAACAATGTAAAAAGAAGCCCTGCACAAGTCAACCCAGCACTAATTAAATCCATCACAAAGGTACCTTGCTTTCTAATAACATTATAATGCAGATATTTCTATTTCTATTCCTGAACAAACTCCAGCAATGAAAAATTGCAAACGGCAAATGTAAAGGCTAGTTAAAAATAAAGTTAGAATTCCAAGAGAAACATTGAGAAAGGATGTTAAGATTAACAATTAATGGTCTAGTATTTAAAGGTCTACTGCAGGTTTTTGGGGGCAGGTTTTTTTTTTGTTGTTGTTGTAGTGGTGGGGTTCTGAATGGGCTGGAGAAAAAAATATCTCTACAGTGAGCTAATCTAAAATCCAGATCTTCACCAACAGAAAAAGTCTATTTTGCAGCTATGTGTCTCAATAAGTGCAAGGAAATGCTGAATAATGTATTTTAAAATCTGGACAGAGCAGATTCATTAATCTACAAATTCACATTACTCAAAAGTTCAAGCTACAATGTTTACTAAGTCTTGTATGTACTTTCAAATTTAAAATATGCAAAAATTGTATTAACTTTTCTTAAAATTGTAATGTTAATTTATTTTAAATGAACATCAGGAAGCTTCAAAGAGATATATATTGACAGCTAATACAGTTCAGTAAGAATTTTTTTTTTTTTTAAACACATTCTAACTTTCAATGTTGTTTAAAAGCAGATATTCTGGTTAAGTAGGATTCCAAACTGTTTCAGTCTGTGTATACAGAGCAACCACCAATTATTAAGAATATACTTTTCCAGACTTCATAGTAACAGTTTTTAGCAGTGACAATATTTTAAGTCACAAAAGTCAACTAAGAATATTTGCAAATACAAACTTGCAATAAATTAGTACAACACAAACCACATTATTCATTAATCTTTTGTCAGGTACATCAACAAGAACTTACCAATTTTAAGATCTACATCATTTCACTGCATGCAATTACAGTCCCTCCAACAGAACGTCAAATACTTTCTGAACAGAAAATTCCTCTTTTGTATTAGATAATTTCTAGAGCATGATCTTTTCCTGCCTTTTTGTTTCTCTTAACTTGTACAACCTATTTTTCTCCCACAGGTAGCCAAAACAACGAAATAAAGACACACATTGGAAAAAAATCCCCAGCTGTTTAGAAGCAAAATATGTGAAATTTTTTTTATTTCATAATACTGTTTACTCCTTTTTACCTGCAGTTGTCATTAATTTATAGTGCTTGAGTAACATGTACAGTCCCAAAGAAAAATAAATTTTACATTATAGAAGCCTTTTTCCTTCAGATCCCTACCTCCCATGTTTATTGCTCCTCGAGGACCCATATCACCCATTCTCATTTCCTGTTCTCTCTGAAAGCAAACATAGTTTTCATGGTCAACCTATCATTCTTAGAATTTAAAACATTCCCATTTACTCCATGAAAATAAAAATTTTCAAGTATCAAAAGTGCCCATTGTTTTAAAAAGCGTACAAGGAAAAAAGTTAACCGTACACCTCTATTTTTATAAAATCAAATGGAACAGTAAGTTCAATATAGGAATGTTGTACATTTTTGCATAATGGTAAAAGTTAATTAAAACAAGTTTAATTTATCAGATGCAGCAGTCTAAAGTTCTCAGATAGTTCTGTGATCAACTGCAAATGAATCATTCTTCACCTAGTGGTTTTCATTAATAAGTAGTAGTATATTTACATTTTAACTGCAAAAAAAAAGGTCTTATTAGAGTATTGCCTAAAGGCCGTCGTTCAACAATGCAATCAATCTGTCTTCATGATTCAAAAAATGCTTTTGTTGATTGGAAACCAAGCTCTGATGCGTTATATTATGGTATATAAACTCAAATCTGCCAGTTCTTCTTTGTTCAAATAGTTTTGACTTAACTTGGCAGTGGTATATTTTTTGGTAAATTGTATCATGCTATTGCTATGTCAGTTCAGACACCAAACAGCCTTCTGAAACCAGCATAAAAATGTAGTAACAACACAAACTATGTATGTAACATGCATTTATACTAACTAGACAAATAACACACCAAATTGATCCAGATTACATTAATGCTCGCTCATCCAACAGCGAGAGTTCTGACATTACTGATCATGAACCACGGCCTGCTGTGAAACAATACTCAAAAGATAGTACCCGGGGTGGCAAAAACCATTACTTTGGGGGAAACAAAGTACACCTATCACAGATCCTTCCAAGGGACTTTAGCATTACTGTTTACATCAAAATGATGAAATAGAAACAAATTTACAGTTCAAAATTAAAAGTAATGAAACTTATACCAAGAATTCTTATGAATTTTCTGCAAGAATGTTAACGTAAATTACACTCTTGAGTGAACATACATGTGCTGAGAATAAGCATATCCAAAAAAATGTACCTGATTCTGAAAATCATTCCACTTATGATTCACAAGTTCAGATGCACTTTGAAACAATTCAATAGTGTCAAGGCAACTGAATCAGTCTTGCTAGAAGCAACCTTTAAACTGAAACACTAATCAAATCCAAATACATTCTTAGCATTTTTATGATTTAATTCCTTTTTGTTCAATCACATTTGGGATGCCAAACATGAGTCTTCTATCTTCATGCAGTTAAAGCAGCAGACACCAGTATTTGACAGAACAGAGTCAATAGTTTTTAAAGAATATCCTGGTATGGGAAATTGCCGTAAGAGACATGACAAAAGGCTCTGAGGTCAATAACTTTGTTTCTAGTAAGTCATATTAACCTAGAAAATGAACTAAACAAGATTATATTTTCAAAGGAATATGGCTTAGCATGTAAAGCAAAAGGCCTCCTAACTAAAAGATACAGGCAGTTTTAAGGTCCAGCTACGAAAGGACGTGGATGAACAATAAGGACCTCTTGTTCTGACTCTGGAATCAACATTTATAAGAGAACATGCAACTACTTTGTCAGACCTTTCACAGTAATGTCAACTGACATTCTACATAAATCACGATCCCTATTTTAAGCAACCATAACCATAAATTGATACCAATTAGTAAGTCACAAAATCAGCATACAACCTTGTTGATATCAGTCTGCTTTTATACCTCAGCCCTGACATGAAGAAGCAGAAGGACTGACATCCCTAATGTCAATCCCTAGCCCAGCATGGTAGAAAAACATTGTGGCTATCAGTTTACATCAATCAGACTGTGCGTGCATGTAAGCATGCAAGCGTGTGTGAAAACAGGACATGCCACAAACACCTGTGAGATACTTTTTAGCTACAAGGAAGAGTACCAGATTTTGAAGTACTGCACATTAACTTCACACATCTCAGGTTCAACTGCAAGTTAGTGGGTGTTTTTTTTTAATGTGAAATGTGCCATATAAGGCAGGGCCAAATACGATACCAGCTAGATAAGGATGTTAAGTACAGAGTTATAAAGTTGTACTAGTTACTAGAACTTAACTAGTTTTCTTTGCAAAGGATAGAAGCATTGGCAAGCTGTAACATATACCTCTCTTTTAAAAAGCACACTACACTTCCTCCCAGCAATAAACCACTGTTTCATTTCTCAGCTTGAAATGCTACCAGTCTTCAGTTAACAGTAAGTACAAAAACAAAAAAAAAAAAGGGGTAGAACTTGTCATTTCTACACTTTTTTTTAGTGTAGTCTAATCTTTGTTATAAAAACCAAAGTAAATATTTGCCATTTTGTAGCTTTAACTTCGGTGTGGAATAATTACCATATTAAAAAAATTTCAGCTATAGACTCAAGATCCTTAAGTGCGACGTATTATCTTTGCTGCCTGTTTGTTAATCTATCAACATGCCTACAATAATTATTATTATTCCTACTGTTGCATGTTCACAAATTACTATGTTCTTTTCAAATTTCAGCATGAGGAAATTCTATACAGTTAACATAGAACTAGCAAATTTAAGATAAGTCCCGTAACAGAAAATATTGTTTCAAATGTTAACTGACAGCATATAATATTAATGTAATTAAATGCTTGACATATTAACTATAAAAGTATGTACTTAGGTGACTGGTCAAAGTCTGTATTTGCAGTAGTCTACATGATAATAAAAATTCAGTCCTATCCCACATACGTCATATCCTAGACAGCTATTTACTATGTGAGCATAAACAAGTTATTGCAGGTAAGTTAGGTCAACTGTTCCATGGGTTTTGCCCAAAATATGACAGAGAAAAGAATACCAAAGAGGCAGTTACAACAGAGTAGTCAAAACAGTGCTTGTTGAAATTTCAGCCCACCTGAGAGCTTCATTCTTGGACATTCAAACCCTTTGCAGAACATAACAATGATAGTATTATCTTCTGAGAGCTTCTTTTCCTCACTATGTGACTGCCCATTCTTCTGTTGAGTAGCAGTCTGCTTCAGTTCCTTCCCTGAAGCCACTCATAACTACCCATAACAGGGAGTTAAAATTGAGCAGCAAGAGTGGACAGCTAAACTTTATTACTAGAGAAATATGTATGGAGGTGATTAAGAACCTCTGAAGTCACTTGGTACCTAGGAAAACAACTTAAACTGGAAGACAACAAGAAAAATGGATGATAGGCAACTACAAGGGGAAAAGAAAGCCATAAGACGAAGGACATGTAGTCATTTAACCTTTGGAAAGATTAAAAAAACACAAACAAAAAACAAAGGGAAGCAAGCAAAGAATAGTATCTCATGTAAAAGGATAATTCTTCACAGAACTCAAAAGAAACCTTTCCAAATGACTTCTGTTGTGGGATTCTTGTAAAATACTTCAGAACTCACTAAGCCAAACAAACCTCAAGGTCTGATTCACCTGAGTAACTTGCATTTAGAAAGACTGCTATGATCGCAACTATAGTATTAGACTGGCATATGACTTTAGATGTAGGCACTAAAAATGAGATCTCTCACAATTCCAACTCCTTTTATTGTAAAAAGCAGATCTATGCAAAAATAAAAATAGCTACATCCAGTTTTCAAATTACACAAATAATGTACATTTAATAAGTATGGGTTCTCCCCTTTTTATAAATATTAGAAACAAGATTTCTTGAGCATTTTAGGTGTACCCTGCAGAACATTCTTACACCTCAATCACCACTGATACCAGCTGCCTAAGTATACAGAGAACCACCAAGATGATTCTTCTGATTTCTAAAAAAAATATAAAACCATGAAACTAATTGTTTTGAGAAGACACCTAAGAATTGACACACGCGAACATATCAGATGCAATTCCCTTCTCATCTTAAAAATAAAAATATAAGCAGTTATAAAACTGGTTTTTTAACTGATAAAACAATACCACTTTTTCCCCAAAACAGGCCTTGCAATTGCATCAGTCTGAAGAAAACTTAAAATCTTGACTCCAAATGATGCAACATTCATGGTAACAAAACTGTCAAAAAAATATAGTATGGAATAAATATGGCATGGAATATTTTCAAAAAGCAAAAAGCAAGATATCAAATATTAAGACGACAGATCATACAGTTTTCTTCAAGTGTTTGTGGCCAAGAGATGCACTTTCCAATTAACACAGGACTATTCACTCACCTTTTTGCTAAGGAATGGTGGTCAAAATAACACTAAGACAGAGAATCAAAAATATCCCTTATTAAAAGAAAAAAAACAAAACAAAACAAAACCCAACCACAAAAAAACACTTACCTCACAAACTTACACTTGTACATTAAAATCAGTAACTTAATTAGCACTTTCCCCAATTTGTACGTGTAGAGAAAAATATAACTAACAGTGCTGTTGATTTTCACCCGTTTTCATTAACATGGAAACTGAATTCTACTCTCTAGCAAACTTTGTATTTGTCAAAATAGGTACATTTCTATACCTCTCACTAGAATTCATAACCCCCTTCTAGAATGGTTTATTTCATTAAGTTCTTTCTAGTTAAAGAAAAATTATTTCCAAAGGCCTCTCCAGGAGGCTTAAGTCCCTTAAACCTTACATAAAATAGTAATTTACTTAAATATACCTATATTTTAAAGACATAAATAATACAAGTGATTAAAATCACTAGTTTGGCACTCAAAACTAGAATTTGGGGGATCCTTTTGATTGTGCAATATTTGTCTTTTCCTCAGAATACTCCACTGCTTCAAATAAATGACTAGCTCACTGCATGTTAAGCTGCCAACGAGGAGTTAAAGTAATAAAAGACTTCTCTTCCACCCACCTGTCTTGTCACCTTTCCCTTTTTGACTGATCCATCAACTAAGATCTATATGTAAGAACTAAAAGTTAAAATATTCCAAAATAGTTCATTTTATTCCATGACACGCAGTATTAAATTATTTAAAATGAAAAGTACTGATCTCCTTTCAAAATGTAAGATATCTGTGTTCCTGAGCACTGCAACCTAAATCCAGAGCTAATTCCTCCTCTGAGCTGGGTATCATACTAGATAACTCAAGAGATCTCTTCCAAACTCAGTACTCAAACTGAATGACAGCTCCCACTCAGGAGTTTGGGAATAAAGCTGTCTTACCCAACACAAAATTACACAAGCAAATACATTAAACTAGGTAACAACTAAAATTGTTATAAAGGAGCTATAAAACATGTAGCATACAGGAAACTACACAACCCTATTTTTAAATAGCAAGTCTAATGAAAAGACTTTTCATTAGGTTTAACAGTTGTTAACAGGACTTGGTTTTTGAGAAAAACTATCTGCTACAGCAGATAGTTAAAGCCAATTTCCTCCCTGGTGACTTAAGTCATGAAGAGAGTTGATGGAGATGACTCATTAAGTTATAGCACTTAAAAAACCCTATATATTAAAAAAATCTTTCACATCAGTAAAAACAGGAATACACATTGTGTGTATGCAGATGCATATATTCCAGTAAACACTACAAGTTGGAAAAACATTCACAATGGTAATAACAATTATAACTGTTGATAAAAAAAAAATTATTTCCCTTACAGAAAATAAAGAATTATTATTAGTGCATTCCTTAAATATCTCCATAATTTCAATAATACTATAAAGGAAGTATCAATGTTATTAAATTAGGGAAACATATTTTAAACTAATTAACAGGAAAAGATCCTCCATGCACTAGGATCTTTGTTCTCTGCTTTTTTGTTTTGGGAACAAACAAGAAAAGTCTTCAACTTCTGTGGGGCCTGCCTTCATTTCCCTTCTTTATCTTTTGGAGGGCACTCAGTTGCCGAGGGTAGTCCTCGGCATCTAAACCTCACAGAAAAAAAACCTAAATGCAGTTTAAAAAAGCCAAAAATATTTCCTACTCTAAGCTGAAGTTATTCTTTAAAAACACAAAAAATACTTTACCTCAATGTTTTCAAATCACAGATCTATTGTAATAAAAAAAATACTAAATTTATATTAACTGGCAAGACAGCTATTATAGTATATTAAAAATGACAGTCTTAATATACTTTGTAACACAGACTTGTATATTTTACATAGAATTAACAAAGAATTGGGTACGACAGTACTCCATTAACTAGGTATTGAAAAGTGTCTCAGTGCATCACCGAACACATTAACACTGGAAAAGACAGAAATGGATTGCAGTTTATGTGTGAAAGAGAACACACGTATACTCAATACTTCTGTCTTCCAGATTTAGAACTGTTTTCAAAAAGAAAGTTATATATTCTCTTAAATTTACCTTTGTTTTAATACCAGCCATTTCTGATCTTTACAAGATGGAAGACAGTTGAAGACCCTCCTTTGTTTATGTAAAATTAGCTTCTACTTTCCAAAACATGCAAGTTATTGGGATTTTAGGGGGAACAGTACAGCACTAAATAATTCCAATCCTCCCTGTATGCTTTGGTCTTTAAGTCATCCTCCTACAGTTCTATGCAAAACCAAATCTAAAGAAAAAGTGACTTCCTTTCAACATATCAATGCTCATGTGATGCTTAAATCAGGTCTACACTGACAGTTTTGGAAAAGAAAGCAGTTTAATTGCACAATTATTACTCATATTACAAAGACATTTAGGGGACATCTCACTAAGTAGCAACACGTAACAATCTCCTGAAAGAAAACACTATTTAATACAGAAGAGAAAGTCACTAGGCTAATGTAAAAGAGGTAAGCACACAGACCAGTTGGAGGCCCCTCCAATTTGTGAGCATCAAGAAGACTGAAAGATCCCAGTGTATGCATTTAGTCAAAAAGACTGTCATCTGCAACAGCTGCAAAGTCTTATTAACACAATCTGATTACAAGTACTGGAAACATTCAAGAATGAAGAATTGTTACACTACTATCTTAAAAGATACTGCTGCAAGTAATCTTTTTTATTAAGATTAGTTTCAACAAGACTTGTAAGATTTTTAAGTTTTCCTCAGAATCTAAGTCAAAGGACAGCTGAGTATATTAATATACTTGCTGTTCTTGTATCTTGGCCAAGAAAAATTGTATTTCATACTTTCCAAATACAACTGCTGTTTATAAGAGACAGCAGTCCACGTGTTGTTCTCTCCTTTGTAATGCAGAACCATTATCTTATCTACTAGATTTTACTTACATTTCAGGTGTCCCTTTCTCTTTTTTTTTTTTTTAAATCCAAAATTTTCTAGTTATTTCCACCTTTAAGACAGAAATCTGTGACATCCTGTAGAACACGAGTATATCTATCAAAAAAGTAAAACTGGATTAAAAAAAAAATCTTTTCATTAAACGTGGACCAAAACACCACCACTGAAAGACAAAAGTACATTTATTTTTCACAACACAAAAGACTCCCAAATACTCATGCTATTCATCAACCTCCATATGGCACACTGGGCTTGTTCCAGCCTGGAAATACATTTCAGCTACCACTTCAAAATTAACAAAGGGAAGACTAAAAAATCTTGTAGAAAAATACTAATGCAAAAAGGCAAGTTAAGAGTTGGTTGAAGCTGTTTAAAAAAAAAAAGTCAACTGAGAATAGCTAATACTGTAGAGTGAAACTTGTCTGCAGTAATGAGTCACTCTCAGCAAACTGTTAAAATTCTGTCAAAAATTGATATTTTTTTCAAAATTTAAGTTTAGAGTAGAAAATTAACTAGATTAGAAAAACACTCCAAAATACTTGCAACTGCTATACAATCAGACATTTTCTCTCTCCTATGTCATGAGAAGCAGAAAATAACCACTGCTCTGAACTACAGGAATAAGGCAAATGAACTAGAAAAAACAGATGAAATTCAAAACTATTTTTTTTAAATGTGAATAATCATTACTGGTCTTCATGTCAGAACAAGTGAACAAAACAGTACTTACTGTCTGACTCAGAAAAGGCAGTAGCAGAAACTTTTTTTTTTTTCAGACATTCACAAATAGACACTTATCACAGAGACAAATGAGAATTCAGTCACTGATTTGTATGCAGAGATATTCACCCATCTTCAATAATAAAAACCGGCCGTCACTACCACAGGATTTGCCTACATGCCTAGAGAATTTCTGAATGTCTTTATCTAGTGACTTTAGACACTAAACTTTTGCAATAGAATCTACTCTGTTGATTATAGGACTTTGCTCCGTATTGAGATTTATGCCTTTTCTGCTTCATTAACTTGTCATGTAGTTACTTGCTCCTTCTCTGAATTTTAATACTGCATTTAAAACACTGCTTTAATATATCATTATTTCCTGAGTTTTTTCCCTCACATCTCCCACTTCCATTTGTTATAATACAGTAAAATACTGTATATACAACAGCTACAGAACAAAACTGACTAAAAAGGCAAGTTAACTATAGCTCCTAATTTTCTCACAATCTGTGGAAAATGTTATTCACTAGCCAAAAAATAATGCATCCAGGTGGCAAAATCTGGTTCCAAACAAACTGCATATAAGCAGTAGCCAGAAATAAAATCCAAAGACTTGAATTCCATGCCTCTATTCAATCTTTACATCACCTGTTCAGGCAAAGGAAAACCCTACCATGTCCCTTCACTGTGTCTGGCTATACAGATGAAGCACTCTATGAAGGTGTAACTGCAAAGACAGATTTTCCACCCCCCCCCCCCCCCCAAATGCCATCACTGCTGACCATGTGAGAGCAAAAAGGAACAGAAGTATTCTGGCAAAATTTCCCCTTGATCTAATAACTAACACTCACAAGAAGGTAAAATTCCGCTTCTCAAATATTTTAAAGTAAAATTCAGAAATAATTTTTTACAAGACAAAGATGCCTAGAGAAGGTAACCACTTCAACACATCTGAAAAATCATTTAAAAAAAAGTATCCATATACTAACTCTCTTGATTGCATTTTCCTCATTACAGCATTCTGTCAGTCAATCGGTTCCACTGGAGTTAAGAGCCACTTTAGGTAGCTGGAACCAATATATAAAAACACTTTTCCCCTTTATTAGCTTCATTTTCTGAATGGCAGTAATGAAATTTAGAACAAATTAAATACAGTTCAACAGTTGAACATAACAAGTATTTTTTTTCATTTGTAATCAAGCACTGAACTGTTTACTTACCTGCAAAACTACTTTCTGAAAGCAATATATAGCATATCTTCAAGTTCACAACTGATATAGATAACATAATCACATCACATTCACATCTTCAGAGCTGTATTAGAGAATTTATGCTGCAGCTTAAAATTAAAATCTCAAAACAGACATCCATGGAAGCCCACTCTGGGCTAACTGTACCATCATGGAGAAATACACTAAAATATTTAACTGAAAATTGAGTGTTATAAAACAATACTGCATTTTAGATTTCCCAAATGTTAAGTTTTGCTTGCACATGAAAGAAATCTAGGCCAATATTCAAACAGAGTGAACACTGGACTGATTCAAAACAATAATTTTCCCCAACTGCAAGATCAAGGATAAGATGAAGTGAAAGTCATCAATGTTTACTCAGAAGAAAAATTAACCAGTCAAGAATATCCTTTATCACTATGTCTTTATGTCAAAATCTACTTCTTAACTGGAATGTCAGATACAACATTGCAAAAAATCAGCTGAAAACACTTCAAAAAGCAGCACTAGTTACAGCCACAGTACATTAAATATGACTCTTTTCTAGGTCATTGTATTAACGTTTTTTCCTCACCAAGTAGATATTATATACACTGACCAAAACTGTAATTAAAAAAAAGTCCAGTTCTAGTTGCTATCCCGTTAACTAATCTAGTTACCAAGTGATTAGAATATGCAAGTATTTGCCAAAAAGAAACTGAAAGCCAGAGTCTTAAACCAAGATCAAAGCATATTTTCATTGCTACAAAGAAGTCCTATAGGAGAAACTTCTAAAATAGATCCACAGTCTTTTATATATGTTAAGAATGTTGCTTGCAATCAGAATAATTCAATGTTTAAAATTTCCTCAACATCTGGCCTGTCACACATGCAGCGCTTAGACATACAAAACACAAAGAAGCATCAAAGAAACTTCCTGGCATGAAACCAGTCTCCATAGTTTTCCAGCTCTCCATAGTTTTCCAGCTAGTACTTTTACACAACCTGGAGGTCATTTACTGTGAAACACAAGTAAGACAAGGCAGACCTGAATGAAGAAAGGCACTGCTTTCATCAAAACATATCTAACAAAAACTACTATTTTATTCATGTACTATAGACACAAAGGTCAGAATCATGTTAGGGAAACAATGGGAATCACAATGAATAGGGACAAACAAAAATAGCTGGTTCTCACCTAAAGAACATACAGGTTCCCCTACAGACAAACAAATGTTTAATAATTCAGAAAAGGGCAGAGGGGAACAAACATAGGGACTCCATAAGTAAATAGAATTTTAAAAGGATTATAAAAACCATCACTACATACAAAAGAGAAACAAAGCCTGAAGAACCTAATTTTGACTTATTGTCTTTTTCAGATCTTTCGTAATAATACGTTAAGAAAAGACACTTACCAGGTAACCTGCCACAAGCATATAAACAGAACTGCATTCAGCAACACTAGTAAAAGCAGTGTACTTCTAGTCATATACAAAAAAAACCCACTAATACAAATACTCTTTCATCCTACACAACACTAAGCCTAAATCTGTGAGCCATTAGCCACTGTAGGAAATCATAATGACGACAGACTTTTTAGTAGGGTCTCTAGTGATAGGACAAGGCGTAATGGTTTTAAACTAGAAGATAGATTCTGACTACATATAAGGAAGAAATCCTTTACAATGAGGGTAAATACTGGAACAGGTTGCCCAGAGATGTGGTAGATGCCCCATTCCTGGAAACATTCAAGGCCAGGTTGGATGGGGCTCTGAGCAACCTGATCTGGTTGGAGATATCCCTGATCCTTGCATGGGGGTTGGACTAGATGCCCTTTAAAGGTCTCTTCCAATCTAAAAGTCTATCATTCTATGATAATGTTCAGAAAAAAATATCTTTAAATGTTAAATGTTAAATATATTTGACTCTTTAAATGTTAATTTATGTTAATCAAGATACTAAACTCCCCATCTGAATAGTTACAAAACAGCTCTACAGAAACTCATCTCATCTTTCTTCCCAAAAACCACTACTTATTAAAAATGCTAATTCATCTAACAATAATACCTGACCTCTGGAAAATTAAAGTGGAACCTAAAGAGACAGACTTGATAGAAGAGAGAAATATTAGACTTAAATTCCATATTCCTCATGGAAGACTTAACCCAAAACAAGCATTAGCTCTGGTAATGAGATAAACCTACTTGATGTCTACACTAGAGAAAGGAGGCTTGTGAAATATTAATGAGAAAAATCCTAAATATTTTAATTAAAATACAGCATTTAGTCTGTTATCAAAAGACAGGCAATGTCACTAAGACAAACTAATTTCTATGTTTGAGTTTACTGCATTACCACTACTAACATTTTCCACTCCATGACAGCTATAGAAGCAAAATGTTAAGAGGATAAGCAAAAGGTCAGAGGCTTACTGCTCACACTAAGAAAAAAAACTACTCAGAAGGCAGTCTCTTGAGAGAGAAACCAGATCTATAAACAAGCTTCCCTCACACTAAGCAAGAGATCCATTAACAGGTTTCCTCACATCAAAAAAATACTATTTCTAAAGAAATTTCACATATTGCTTCTTGAGTGTTTTAGTCTTTCTTTAAACACAGATCCTTTGAATAACGACAAACTTTTCTAAGCAGAGAAACTTATTTTGGCTGTCTCAATGCCACCAAATAAGATCTCACGATTTAAACAGGTGGATGAGTCCAAAATAGGTATCAAGTAGACAACTGAAACTGAAAGTTAGTTTCTTCTTAGTCTGGGTATATACATGTATAAACTTCAAGTCAAACTTAACTCCAGTAGCTAAGGAAGAAAAACAAAAGTTATTAACGCAAACATTAATTTTAGCTTCTTCAAAATACATAGGGCATTTATCAAACACATTAACAAAGGATTTTTCTAAATTATTTACGAAAGTCTCATTTTTACTTGTCAGAAGACAAAAAATTTAAGAACTCTGTACTTGAGAAACTTAGGCAAGTAGATTTTTTTTAACTTGCAAGTAGTAACAATTTTCAGAAAGTGTATTAAAAATATGGAATATAGACTTATTAAATCTGCTCTTTAATAGATTTTTTTCATTTTTTGTCAAACCCATGAAATAGAAGCATGCAAATGGAGTATTCCACAAACAAGCACACCAGATGCATTTGAAGTCTTTCCATTAATAACTGAAAAAAAAAAAATAGCACCTGCTAAATCTGAGGCCTCATGAAACACTTAAGACTGAAAAAGACCAACGTAATTTTGCCATTGCGTATGAAGTAGCTGAAAAGTGTTATTTCAGTTTCTTGATCCGTGGGTCTTACTGAAAAGAAAACTGTCATAAACAAAACCAGACAATCTAAAAGAACACAGACAAAATATTCCTTATCAATTACTGCAGAAAAGAACAAACCTGGGAACACTTACAAGCAGTAATGCAAGACTTAAAATCATACTGGAGATTTATGCGCATTTAAGAGCACATTAAAGGATAAAAAATACTTATGAAGGGTCACCTGTTCTGTTTGCAAGTTCACAGGACGTAAATATCAGTATGTCCTAAAGCATTTTGTGCAAACAATACAAGACAATAAAAGAACAAAATATTTTAGTCTCTTAAATATCTATAACATAACTAAATACAAGGAACACTTATCACATTACCTTAAATATTCACGGTTCACATAGAATGAAAGATAAAGTTATAAATTAAATGTAACACTGAAATTATTATTTGCTCCATTACTGAAAAATTACCTTAAGTAGCATCTTTGGTATACATAAAAACATAGTCCAGAAAGTCATTATGGAACCATCCTATAAAGGTCATGAAATAAATACTTACAACCAAAAAAAAAAAAAAAAACCAAAAACAAACTTATTCCACAAATAGCTTCAGTTTATGTATACAAACACATAACATACTACAAATAGATAGCTAAAGATCTGTCTTAATTTTTACGCAAGGTCTTTTCATACTAAAAGCAGACATGACAGTTAAAACAGTTTTTACATCTGGCAATGTAATAAAAGGCTGAAAATAATTTATTTAGTTTCTGAAAATAATGCAACTATTTTAAGGTCTGTTAAGGAACTATTATTCTTGCCTCAAGCGTCAAATTTAGTATCTAAACCACTGAGGAACAGAATAAACACAAGATTTAAGTATCTGTCTACTGATATATATCACTGCAATCTCACAAAAATTTAAGAAAAAAAAAATAGCGCTACTGCCAAAACTAAGACTACCTATAAAAACACATACTGCGTATTTATGAAGTGCCTGCTCAAAGGCCTAGCCTATGTTGCTTTATGTATAAGAAGAAACTTGATAACTGAAGTAAAAACATTTCTGCTTTCTTGGCAGTGGTTTATCAGGTTGGTTTTTTATTTAGTTCTACATTTAATGATCTGCCTTTCTCCAAGCCAGTTTTACCTTAAAAGGCTTTTACGGTGTCAGACATGAACTACTACTTCCACCAGTATGTATGCTGGACTGTAATAAGGAGGTAATTCATCTCTCCCAACCAAGCTGTACAAAAGAGCTTTTATAAAGCAGCTTAGCTTTATAGCAGTTTGTTAAGAAACAGATAATTTATTCATACAACCTCACAAAATTTCACCATCATCAGCTTTATTTAGTACACTAGGCTGTCAAGATAAAGTAATAAAAATATATTATTTGTAGAAAACATCAAATTTGAAAATATCTTTGGAATTATTTACTTACTATTGGAAATCTGCCTTAACTTAGCTTAGTTTTGAATAAGGTAGGAAACAATTCTGCATTCCATGTAAATTCAAACTTCTTAAATAACTGGGGCTTTTGAGCATAATGGAGTCAGAAGACGAAAAAAAATGCAGTTCTATTAACTTAAGAGTCAAGAGGTGCAAAAAAAACCTATTCCTGGATTACAGAAGTCCAAAGAAACCTGACAGGATTGTTTCAGAAACATATACTACTTCACTTGCAAGTGGATGTAGAAGTAAGGGATAAGATACACCTCAGTTGGCTCTAAAAAAACAAAGAAACGGGAAGCAACATTTACAAATCACTCCAAAGGACAGAGCTTTTAACATAAAGACTAAATATATGGGTTTTTTTCCAATCTGGCATTCCTGAAGCTATGAACTTTGTTGTTGGTTTGGGATGTGCTTTTTCACTCCCTTGCTCTCATTTATCTTACAGTTTTTGATCCAAGTCCACTACAATCTCTGCTGTTGAGTTAATCTCCACTGCTTCAGTGGCTGCCACTTTATGTTGATACTTACACAACATACTTGAGCAGCAGTGCTTCTGTATAAGAAAAATTAAAGGAAAGCAAAACAACATCCAGAAATAATTCTTGAAAAGACTAGGAGATAAAAAAGTTAAGTATTTAGCACACAAATTCTTACATGAAAGAACAGTAAGCATTCAGAAGTTGAAACTGATAAACTCACAAGAAACAGTTCCTTACACATGCAAGTTACACTTGAAAAAGCAGGAGCTTCCTTGGAGGGAAGAGGACAAGGACACCCAAAAATCTCTACTGCCTCTTTATAACACCAGAAAAGAGCTGTAAGCTGCACGTCATTATCACAGCTACTGTCTCATTAAGTACAACATACACCAGACACTATTTTGCAGTGTTACTACAGAACTAAATCTGTGCACCACAAAACTAAGACAACACCTACATATTTTGGTCTCATCTCTAGACACATAAAAAATATTTTAATACAATAAATCTAAATCACTCTTTTCACTCTTAGTTCTAAGTTGATGACATGAATAAAAGTAGTTCCTGAAACTGGAATTATTTGGTAAAAAGGCTTCGACTGAGATTTAACAATGTAAATCTATGTAAGCCATTCAAAATTGGATAGTAACCATTGCACAGTTTGATTAACTAATGTATTACTAGTACTTAGAAGTACTATACTTTTTAAAAAATACTTGTGCTGCTGAAAAATAAAATATTGCTTCCAATCACCATCAGCAAGCTCCTCTTTCAGCAAAAAATATGTATGCAAAATAAAAATCAGCAAAATTTTACAGAAAAACAAGTTTCCTGATTAAGCAGTAGTGAAACTAGAAGGCATATATTAAGTTATAACAGCAGATTTCAACTAATCAACTTTTAGAAAGCAAGGGGAAAACCCTAACCAATATAAAAGTGTTTATCAAGAACTTATCTACTAGAGATCACAGAACTAGATTAATAAATTGTTTAGCCATCACTAGGCTGCCCATTAGATTAAGAATCAACGCAATCAAATTTTTAATATACATCACCATGAACAAGAATGCTTCAGGGAGAGAAATCCTCACATAGAAAATATTTTTATCATCTGTAACTAAACTGAGTAACTGATAACTGCATTAAACTTGATTACAAAAGTAGCTATACTTGGAAAAAAAAAATAAAATAAAACCAAGTTTAACAAGTCAGGGAAAAGACATTTTAAACAGGAAAGTCTAATACTGCAGCCTTACATGAGAGGTTCTAATTCTACACTTACCATTTATGTCCTTCTTTTATAGTGAACAGTAAAAAGGGATAGCATGTAAGTGAAGGAACCTTACTTTTCAAAGCTTTTAAGAAACAAGAACAAGGATTAGAAACAATTCTGTTCCTTCTAAACACACTGTTGGCAGAAAACTTTAATATGTTATAAGGATTAAGCCAAAAGAGTTCATCAAGACCTGAAACGGTAAAAACCATCCACCAGTATCATAAAATGCAATTTTCACGAAAAGGCAACTTTTAAACCCTTAAAATAGAGAATAACATTGTTCAATGTATGTACAATGGTAATCTGAGACTAGAAGTAATGATGAGATGGAGGTTGTTCACAGTAAACAAGTATTAGTAAGAATAATTTTTTTTAAGTTTGGTTGTATAAGAAACTCTACTAAATTGAAAAAGATATGATGTATCATTTTGCAATCTCCAGAAATGGTTTACAATTCTTCTCTGCTGCAAAATGCAAAGGTTTTTTCAATTGCCATTCATACCAAAAAACTTACGTACAATTACCTAAAGACACGTTATAATGAAAGCTTATAAAATGACAGGCCATGCTTAGAGTTACATAGCTGCCCTTATTAGAAACAGTTGCTTAAGAAAGCAAATAAATACATCACCTCCACTTTTGTTTCAATTCCTCCTCTTTTAAAGTGCAAAGGACATTAGAAGTAAAACATGTCAATACACGAGCAGAATACTAAAGACTAGAGAAAATATTTTTTAAAATTTTTGCATATGCCACTTCAACCTCATATGACATTAAAAAAAACCACCTATACTATATATTCTTTTACATAACTTATAACACTTTTGATAGGGTTGTCACTGCACAGCTACATCTATATATGCTTGCAATGTATTAATTAGTTGCAGATTAATACAAAATTCCAGTAATATAACTCAATGGAAAAGCTATACTTTTCCAAAGCATTCTTCCACCTTTTACCTTTCCATCCCAAAAAATTAACCCTATAAAAGTTACAAAAATTATGTGTGGTGATTGACGTGCTTTCTAGTTGAACCATTCCTCTTCCTTACACTGCATTTTTGCCATGTCCAGCACACCAAATTGAACAGTTTCTATTCATATAGAGTTCAGAATTTAAAGATGCAGATAAGCACGAGGATGGCCAAACTGTGGCAAGCAATTGAAGCATAGCAGCTAAGTAACATTAACTCAAGACAGCTGCAAGAAGAAAACCAGTAGAGGTTGCTGTGGTCAACATTATCTAGTTTTCCAGCACCCAAGCTGCAGAGTATAGGCCACAATCCCTTAACAGCAATGGAATCTGAGGGAGCTACTGGCATGTCAAATATGCGGGTTGACTCCCCAGCTTCCCCTTCCTGCAGCAAGTAGCATGGGTCTCGCAGATCAGCCACAGGAGGATTTTGACGGTAAGTCTGAAAGTCAGGCCACCCCAAAAGACGCCACCTGAAGCTATTAAGGTGAAATGAAATTTCTTATTTGGCACTACAGAAGCCACAATCAATAAGTGCTACTTCTAAATCATATCAAACAATTGTTAAGTGCTATTTCACAAAGTATGTTTGGTAAGACGGGGAAACACACTAAAGGACATTGAGTTTTGAATTCCTCATCTCCGTCATCCCAAAGAAGAGATATGCTGAAAGCAGCTTTCTTTTACAGTTGAGCACATATGGAAATAAATCATTGATTGTTTTCTGCAAGTTTCTCAAAACACAATCAGCAAAATCAACGGAGAGCTGTTAGTTACATCAAAGGAACTATTTTACCTCCTCCCCATCTTTACTAAAAACACTAAGGGACAAAGGATGGTAAAAAAAGATGTCCTGCTGAGAAAAGGAAATCTTTTATTTTCTAACTTATCTTAGGATGTCTCAGAACACACATAATATATTCTTCTCAACTCTACAGAAAAAGTTACAGTATAGAATGTAAAATAGGTATTTCTTCCACAAAACACAAAATCAGAAAGTAGCTGAGAAGTCCGCGTTTATTTTGAATCTGTGTATCAAGTTGTACCTGTAAGGGGTAGCAAAATTCCCTTCTGCAGACTACAGCTGTTATAATAATATAGAAGAGCATTGTGTGTATTACTTATTCATTGTTTCCTCACTAAGAATAGCTATAAAAGGTAGCCTTTTCACAGGAAACTAAAGAATTCACAACACAGGTTGGATTCATTTAACTGCTTTGGTTGGCAGAAAAAAAACCATACCCTTGACCAAAACAGATCATCATGAAAACTTAGAAGCCGACTCCTCTGATACTACCATTTTGCTACTCCTGCAGGATGAATCTTCAGAGGTAGAACACATCTAAATTACTAATATAAATAATGTAGAAATTATAGCAGAGGACCATTTTTATTCCCCAGCTTTATAAGCTTTCAATCTCCTTTACTAAAGATTTGGAGGTTACCCTCATGTAGTTTTAGAGCAGGGTCAAAGAGGAGAGTTATTTTAGGCTCCATATGAAGTTAATACTGCCCATTTTGTTTCTGAAATACATTACTCTTAGTAAGTTAAGCACCTACCAAAATAAGCAACTCAAACAGGCTTAGCAGCCTGAACTGGTTTAAAATTTAAACCTTCAGTCAAACTAGGGCACGTTCTTATGGAAATGTCCTCCCACTTAGAAAAATTCTATTTTATTGGCAAAAATCACTTCCTGAATAAAAAAGTCAAATTATTATCTGAACATTTTCACTTAACTGAAATGTTACATCACCAGCTTGTAGGAAAAGTAACAGTGATGCCATCATACTAGAGAATAACTACACTACTAAATTTGTACCACTCCACTCATGAGAATGATGGAATACTGAAAGAAAAACAGTAAAGAAGGCAGCAGCTCAATAGCTAGTACATAAAAATACTGTAATAAAAATAATATTTTACAATTTGGACTTTTACTTACATTGTCCATGAAATTTGGCTTAAATCCTCCCTCCTGCTGTCGTCGTAACTCCTCCTGCTCCCTCTGACGTAGCATCTCTTCTTCACGACGTCGATGTTCTTCTTCATGTCTGGAATATGTTTAAAAAATTATGTCAACTTAGATTCTTTACCTGTTCAGGCTTGTATTCAGTCTCAGGAAATAAAATCAAAGATATAAACAAAACTGCTCATTATTTAATTTTTTATACAGTGTAAAGTACTAATCTACTCCACCTGATGGATTTGAATATTATTAAAGTATTTTGTTGGGGCTTTTTTTTGTTTGTGTTTTTTTGTTTGTTTGTTTGTTTGGGGTTTTTGGTTTTTGTTTTTGTTTTTTTTTTTTTAACCAGAATACAGGTAATTACAACACCTGTATATTTCATACCTGTTTTTCTGGCTACATATCAGTAAGCAGGTTAAAATACTCCAGTTTTTAACAAGCCACTATGGATTAAAACATTTCAATACAGCCAAAAGACATTTTTAACCCTACAAAGTGTTTGTGTTTTGTTATTATTTTTCCTCGTCTACATTTCTTGTGATATTTAACATTAAAAGTATAAACTCAGTCAACACGATGATACTATGTCTGTGTTTTCTTAAATTTCAGCACAGGCATGAAAGCAAATATTTGTATGAATCAAATCTTCAAGGAAAAATGGTTTGCAACATACCAGAATATCAAGTGAAAACACCCCCAAAGATCTCATGTCAGACTACACATTTGTAATACTATTCCACATGCAGATCACTTGCCCATAAATCTTAGGAGCATGTGCATGTCTATTATAGCTGTATTACAGTTATGCTTCAGTCACACAGTTAAAAAAAATATGTTAAGACATTTCTACACTGTTTAGAAAGCTCGGAAATTTACAACAGAACCAGTAGAGCTGAAATTAAAAAAAAAAAAAAAAAAAAGGAAAAAAGGCAAGAAATACTTAAAACTATTCTTTTATATTACCGAAACTATTCTTTTATATTAGCATAACTGAACTCTTTTCTGCTTAAGAACATTTCAGAAACATCACACATTATGCTTTTGAAAAGCAACTCTTAGAAGCAGAAGAAATTTTATATCAGAAGAAAAATTTTATATCAAAAGGAGGCTCTACAAGCTGGAGTATCTAAATTCACACAGGCCTACAACAGCTACATGCCATATCCTTGCACAGTAGAAAATAAAATACCTCAACTGTATCTGCTTGCGTTTTTGAAGTTCTTGATTTCGAAGTTCTTCCAAACGCCTCAATTCTTCTTGACGTCTCATGAGATCTAATAGGATTTAAAATGTAATAAAGATAAAAGCTGCCAATGAGCAACGTGGCAACACAAAAAAAATGCTATTATTGTCAGATTATAGTCCTAATACTCAATTTGTACAGAATTTTCTCAACACACTTAACTAGTTTCTTCCCATAAAGCTTAGTATATGAAAAAACACACTGAATCCATAGCTCACAGAAACACAGAAAGGTACAAGACTGGCAAAGCCTCCCAAGCAAGTTACAGAAACAAATCTCAAGTCCTCAAAAACAGAAAAGGAGAAAAAACGCTATATCACTTAAATCACATCCTAGTTTTACATCCAGGGCGAGACATCAAGTTTCTCACAATGCTGTGTACTGCTAAATTCACACTAGTAAGAAAACATCTACAACATATATGGGCTTATACTCTCCACCACTTCTTGCAGACCATGGCATACACCAGAAAAAAGTGACAGGAACTTCAAGTGCCATATCCTCTTAAAAAGCACTTAAAAAGTTCTTAAAAAGCAGGGCGCTACCAACAGTAATTACTTTTGCTGTAGTAGTTTCTGAGTAGTCACATTATTGATTTCTGCCCAGAAGTTTTTGTTAGAAAGCAGTTGTTTCCCTCTTCCACCTTCACAGGATATTGGCCATATGATGTTATTTACAGACACTGAGAAACATTCCACTATACCACCTATTATATGCCTTTTATGCTTTAGTTCAACTACTCCACACATTTCTCTATGCATTTCTTCACTATTCTAATTAAAGCATCTTTTTACCTATGCAAATCACTTTTCTCAGCCTTGCATCAGCATCTATTATAACTTAACCTTTTAGTTTAATATTCAGAAACAACTACAATGACCAATACACTTCACCAAAATATCATGTATTTTTTTTCCCTAACAAATATTATTATCAGATTTTTACTCTCACAGTATCTATATTTACATTAGAAGTCCTTTCTCCATCACACTTCGTAGGCTTGTTTTTCCAATCTCTTCTGCAAAATTAACACATTTCACACTTCAACAGAATATGATTACATGGAAGATTCACTCAAATCACAAAGCCTGAAGGCTGCTTCTTTCCAATAGTGCTTGCTGTAGCAGGCTTGGCCACTCTTATCTCAGGGAGTGCCACAAGCACACTTTAAAAAAAAAAAAAAAAAAACCCAAAAAACCCACTTTATATTATTTCAGAGTACAAGTACACTTCTTCCTTTTAAAATTAACCTCTAGGTTGTTTCAGAGATCAAGAACTGACCCATTCTATGCTCAATGTTATACGCTGCTGGAAAAGTTGTTTCCCTGTCAGTTCTTTGTTCTTTCAAATTTATGTAGCATTCCCTTTTTCTCATGTTATTTCACTGGCACAGGATTTCCTACTTCCTCTCTACCACTAGTAGAGTCCTACTTTTCCCAATGTCCTCTCAATTTTTTTCCACAGCACAGTTCTGATTACTGCATTTCCTGAAATTCTTAGTATTTTGAAGTTCAACATAGCAATTTATGATCAAGTACCATTTGATTAAGGTAGTACATTGGCACAAAACCTTACTAGACAGATGAAAATACAGATCTAGAAGTTCCGGCTGTGCACCGAGCCAATCATATTAAAAGATCTGCAATGATGGTAATTCTGGACTGACATGTTGGACACAAGCCCCTTCTCCAAATAGAAAAAAAAAAACTGCAGTACAGCAGCTGTGAAAGAAAGACAGAAAGCATTATTATTAGCTTCTGCACTTTCTTGTGCTTAAAGAAGTAAAAAAGTGCAAGGTCTTCATTTTATCCTCAACCTTCTGCAGAGGGCAGAAGGTGAAAGTGTACTCTCTCCTCAGAAGCTAATCCTACAAGCAAGAATACTAAGTCCAAAAAGATTTTTAAGTTGTTTTAAGTTGATAGAGAACAAATACTCAGCTTCCATGTAACTCAGAATTAAGCTTCTGGTTAATTTCAGTCATGTTTTCCAGTATTTTCACTAACTATTTAACCACCATTATGAGGGAATATTTACACAAGTCTGAAGCATACCACCAATCATGCCAATTTACTTACACATGGAAACACAATTCTGCTTTACAAATTACTTCTTACTCAATCTGTCAAAACATAGCACTTAAAAGTGAAAAATTACACATATCAAAAGAATTAAGTCTACCTTCAGTATTAATACCACACCATGACAAACTGAGCACTTATGCCAACGTGTTCAAGTCCTACTAGCTATCATGAAGCAACTCCTATAAATCTTCACCTGCAGGAATATACGGACTCTAGTAAGCTCACCTTTCATATCTTCTTTTTAACTCCAGATAATTAATATACCATATTTCACATTTCAGAATAACTGTCTCAATACACGTCTACATCTGTGGTTTGTGCCTCAGGTATACAAAAATATTAATTCTAGGTTTGGATGCCTCAAGAGTTTCATTGCACCTTTCCAATGCAAACCCAGCGATCCAATCTCATTAACTGAACTCATATCCAGAGACATTGTTCAGACCAGCAAGATTTAGAACCAGCTAATGTCTGAAAACAAATACAGGAGGAAGAAAACATCTTATTTTCATATACACTGAAGCTGGAGAGTTGATGTGATTAGAACAGAAGGAACACTTACTAACCCCTAGAGTTTGGCAAGCTAAACATCTGCGCATACATAAGCGGACATCTAATAATCTGAACAGAATCCCAAGTTATTTGGTACCAAAGAGAAGTACTCTGTTAACCAAATGGGGAAGGAAAAAACCCTCTTCCCACATTAACAAAAAGCAAGTTTCCTCACTGAAATATCAGCACCAAAAGCATTCATATTCCAGTGGCTCTTTAACAGAAGGAATAATTCTTTTCCTTTTCCATATAAAACTGGAGCTTCACAGATATTCAAAACCGGAACATTTTTCCTTCACATGTCCTGAAAAGAAACCCTAATATCCACACAACATACCGAAGTTCTTCTCCCATGTTTTACCATCAAGACCTTTTCTATCTTAATAAACAGGCTACTGTCTTCTTGTCTCAGTTTAAAACATGATTAAGGCATGGCAATTTAGGAAAAAGTAATCCCTAATTTTGCCGTCAAGCATGGGCAACAGGTAGATCAATTCTAAAAAAATCTGAAGAGTGTAAATTCTAGAATTGGATCATTAGCGCTGTCAAATATTAACAATTAGTTAATGGTAAATTTATCCAACCTGTATTTTCAGCACTGAACCATCTTTAACAAAGTCACACATATACACAAAATAAAAATCTCTTCAAGTTACAAAAATGTTTTAAAACAGACTATGTGTTTACATTAAATATATCCAAGCATTTAGGTGCTTTCGTTCCACCAACCTAGCAAATATTCTAATCCAGCTCATACTGGTATTTTCAACATGTCATTCAAGTCAGCAGAAAAAAATTAAGATAAATCACCCTCACAGAGGGAAGTCTTACTACCAACAAAAATGTCCTTTCTTAACACCAAGCATTAAGTAAAGCCAAATAATTGCAGCAGACAGCTTGTATGAGTTACCTGGGTTTAAGTTTTGAAATGCATCCAATACTTACAATCTCGTTAAGTTAAAATCCCTTTAAAACAACAAGACACTCATTCAGCCTATCAAGCTTGTTATTGTGTTGTTTCTTAGGGACAAGAATTTTTTTAGGTAGCCATGATCTCCCTTAAATTAATATTTTTAAAAAGCAACTTCAGTGTTTCCTTCATGCAACAAACCTCGAGATCCTTTCCGACAGATTTGCAATATATTTAAACTTCACCCACTCAAGTCTTGCAATTTCGCAGTCATACAGAGGGAACTAAAATCAAGTAGTAGTTCAATAGTTCTAAAACGCAGTGATTGCATGGCCACAGCATTTTGGGAAAGACATGTTTTGGGAAGAAGACTAACAAGCAGAAAGTGCTAGATACTAGCCCTGCTACTGTCCTCCCTGCCCAAGAAACACAAGCTCCACTCACCTCCATTTTTAAAGATAGGGCTTGAAAACAATTGTTAGAGGACTTTTTTTTTCCCCAATACTAGCAGAAGACAAGATGTCCAAACAATTACGGAAGAGGGATACATGATCTTAAAATTTCAAGAACGACTGAAATTCATGGCAACTGTGAGTTATTTTGAGTTGTTACATACATATAATACTATGCACACAGACTTCTCAGTTGGGTTTCAAAGGAAAAAAGTAACGTTAGCTACTGCAACATTTCAAATCATACCAGAGGTGCACAGAACAGTCAAAAGAAGTACGAGCTATCATTTTTTATTTTTCCTGCACATGGCCCACAAATAGTGTTTAGTCCTATCTAGTATCATAAGCAACACCAAAAATGGAAAATAATTTTTCTGCATGTAAAGCTACCATTCAATTTCTTTACATAAACTACTTACACTATACAAGCTTTTTAAAAAGTGAAGAAAACAGACCTGGACAATCACCCCTTTCTCAGTTTCTTAATCCATCTCTGCAAATCATCAAGGAATATGTGTAAGGAGAAATATTACTTCCTTTTTCTCAGTTCAATGCATTTAATTAGATAGTATCGGGCAAAATCTCCAAGTTTTAACATACAGCTCAATACGCAACACAAAGAAAATCTGTGACAAAACAAATGTAATACTAGTAGATGATCTGATTTTACCTTGCCTCATCAGCATTAGCTGATGCTCATGTCTAGCTGCTTCCATTTCTGCCTCTAGTTTCTCTTTGGCTTCTCTAATGTTCCTGTCAACCTGTTCACGCTGTTGCTTCTCCATCTCATCAAGAGCCTTCCACCGTGAAGCATACTCAAACTCAAATGTTCCAGGCTGAGCAAAACGTGGAGGCTGTTCTCTTTCCCTAATAAAAATTTTGCAGTTAAAATGTACAGGACACATTTAGATCAACAGCTGCCAACAGAGAAGGAATTCATAAACAATCACTTCAAGTGTAGGTCTGACTTTAAATCAACCTGTCAGATGACTATGTTCTAAACCAGTCAAAGCTTAATTCGGCTGTTAAGACAAGTAATATGATCAGCAAAACCATCCACATAAAGATCTGTTCAATTTACATAATTTTAACATAAAAATTCATATTTAAATCAGGACAAAATACTAAGCTGCAACACTAGATTAACTGTGTTCAGTCTTCTAATGCAGGCATTCAAATCATAAAACCAGTTACTTAAACAAATATCAAACCTTACTAGACAGCTTAAAATATTAGCCAGAATTGCTAAACATTAAAAGGTGCCAACATTTTATTTCACATTATAATACTAATATTGTAACTATCAGTGACACATTTTTAAAAAGTGGTATTCTATAGCCTTATCAAAATAAGTATTTTAGCTTCAAGCAACACGATCTCTAAATGGCAATCAAATTTCAATATTAAAAATCAGTACTATCAGATTAGGTAACTTCAACTTCACGATCAAGACTCACTTTCTCATGTCATGCTCCAAGTTTTATCTGAACTGTGGAAGCTGCAAATATTTACACCCCACTCACTTTACAGTTACAGAAAAAAAAATATGTATCTGTGGATATACAGATCTCCGCAGGATTAGACCACATCCCCAATCCATAAAAGGCTGTAGCAGAACTGACAACAAGCTCCAACTGATTTCACTGTAGGTCAGGAATCCATCTACTTTAGTAAATGCACAGACTGTTAAACCAACAAGTCAAGTTTGAATTTTACTATGATTAGAAAACCTTGGCAAGGTCCTATCAAATCCTTTGACACAAAACAGCACAACACAAAAAACACTACTTCCTGTAACACAAATTCAAAAATAAATTTAGCATATATTTACCAAGCTAAGTAACATAAATCACATTTTAGAAAATAAAGCTAAACACAACTTACTTGTGATACTGTTGTGTTTTTTGCATTAGCTTCTCCGGGAGCCCATCTTCATCATCAAATTGCTCCATTGGTTCTACAACAACAGGTCGAGGTGTTCTGGAAGACAGTTTCAATTGAATAAATGAAACATAAATGAAGCAGTTAAAAGTTACTTTAGTATTTTGAGGAAACATTCCAGAAAGCTAACATGTCATCTACCATTCCCATGTCTTGCAAATTCTTCTTAAATTGCAGAACTCTGACAAATCCTGATTTTAAGAATTATCTTTGAAAGTAATTGTTTCTACACACAAAACCAGCTATTCTACCTAGAAACCACAATTTACTTGATGTAGTTCTGTTTGCTATGGAATATTTAAAGAGTAAAAAAAAAAATCTCGAAGTCATCTACGAACAAATACAAAATATTTAGGAAGGAACTACCTTTTTGTTTTCAACAGTGGGGCAATGCAGGGGCCATGATTATATGGGGAAAGCACCAAACCCAAAATAGAGCAACAGAACCTATTCATATTTCCACAGAATATTAAAAGTTACTTTTGAAAGTTACTCTACAGTTGAAAACAGCTTGACAATTTGGCATTAAAATTCCAGTGATAATTAGAAAAACATTTCTGATTAAGTTATTAAAAACTAATTCGGTGAACAACCATATTCTCACAAACCACAATCTTAATTTATCTTTGAAAATACCTTCCTTGAATTCTCATTATCTATGTAATCAGAGGCACATATTAGCCAGTACTGCCAAGGATAGCAGTATAAGGATCCTGAACTGTGTCAAAAGCTCTCTGCATCAGTCTTGGGAGCACAACCTATAATATACACCTTAAAGCAACAAGCAAAGAGCTGGAGACACTATTTTCAAAATGCCAGTGCTTGTTTATTGTGTTCCACACCTTTATTGCACTTTGTAGATCTTTTCACAGAAAAAAAAAAAAAATATATATTTTAATTACATCAACAGCTGAAAAAGAAAACTCTGGGCATCAAGTGCAAATTAAAAAGATAAAGTCTGGAATCCCAGAGCACAACTCAGCAACTGTTTCTTCTGATGTTATCTGCATGGCAATTGCTGGCAGTTCTGTTACTTAAGCACAACTCAACTGTGGTGTTAATAAGTTATTTTTTAAAGCAACATTTTAAAATCACAAAACGAATGTTTCAAATGCCTAGTTTTGATATATTTAGCCCATGAATTTAAGATTTTCTTCTGATCAGGCAAAGAGTTTTCAGCTAAAAATGTAAAATTTTAGATTCTGAAGCAAAATATCAAAGCATCATGGCAGCAGATTCCTGCTAATTATCTTTGCAACTGTGCATTAGGGAACATGTCAGCCACCTAAGCAAGACAAAACTCAAGTGCTTTTTATTCTCTCAGGCCATGGTTAGATGGTCATTTCAATTTAACGTATCTATCAATCTGGTAAAACAGGAATACCCTCTCTCATATCCCAGCTTCTTTTTCCGTCACACATCTCTCATGCCAAGAATAGCATTCATGTAACACTGAACTATATTAGTTCCCTGGTTTGGCTTACCATGCTTCTATTCAAATACTAACACCAAGAAAACCCAGAGGATAAGAACAAATTGCTGGCACCTACGGGTAACAGTAAAGACATATTTAGATTGAATTTATGAATTTACTACATAGCCACCAGGTCAGTTCAGTGGCACACAAAATTTATGAGATTATAATAACAAAGAGAAGTTCAGACCTTTCCCCACCTCCAATCTCCTCGTGCCTTATCCTCTCCTGGACCTGATGTTCACAGCACCCATATCAGCATATTCGTGTGCTTAAATAGCCAAAAATGAACCCAACAAAAACAGTTGAACACTTTTCTGTTGTTTTAGCAAGCACAAGTGGCTTATGGAAGCATCAGAAAGTTTTCTAGTGGATAAAAGATAAACAGCACAACCAGGGCAGGAAGAGAAACAGAACGCAAAGTTCCCCAATTTCATGTCAGCAAGCTTCCACACTATGGAACCATAGCCTTATTTTATCAAATAAGAGTCTGAAAAAATAATAAAAAAAAAATCCCAACTATCTGTAATTTCACACCATCTTTAAGAAAGCATTTAAAAATGTCACTACTGAATGTGTTAAAGCACAGCAGCTAACAACTCTTCAGCAAGTACAGAAATAAGAGATGCAAGACACAAGTGCTGTAATTTGCAAGCTTGCTTGCTCTTGAAATAGAAAGTTTTCCAGAGATCACTGCCATAAACTTCTGCAGATTCTGTCTTCATAAGCTTTCATGACAGAAATAAACACAGGAATACTTTCTTGAGTTTACAGAAATGTAAGAAATGTAGTGCACCGTTTCGCTAAGAAATAGAGAAATATTATTTTGTCACATTGTTACTGGTGATCCCAGAGTGCAATCAATGAAAATCAGTGCCACTAGAAAAAGTCCTAAAGGACTTTTCCTAAAGGAAAAGTAATATTGCATATAGACAAGGAAAAACAAGATATTGCTATCAGAATCTTATATGGTAATTACAAGTCTTGTAAACAGCAAGCAGAAAAAGATGGTTTTCCTCACCAAAAAAAAAAAACAAACAGGAGTATTTGGGGGTATTCATGTAAAGCACCTTAATTTCTCACCTCATGGCTTTCACAGTTTGAAAATAAAACTAGGGAATACTCATGAATGCCGTTTTCTTTCACATCAGAAATACATACTCAATATAAATTCAAACAAAAGTCTGTGAACTTACGTTGTTAGCAAGAATGCCCCATCACTGCATCTTTCTAGAGCTTTCCGTGCTGGAGGTTTTGCTGCAAACTCTACAAAACCTTTTCCTGTAGCTCTGCCACGATCATCTACTACAACAACAGCTCTTTCCACTGGCCCAAATTGAGAGAATGCTTGTTCCAGTAGCTCATTAGAAACCACAGGCGAAAGATTCTTGACAGTTAGGGCAGCTCCATGTGTAGCAAATCGAATTCGAAGTGGTCTGCTCTTCAAAATAGTACCATCAAGTTCTGCCTTCGCTATTTCAGCAAGTGTCCTAGATTCCTTTTTCAAGATATAAAATATTTTATATATTTTATTTTCAAAAATAACAGGTATCACTTTAGTGGTTTCCCCCCTCCCCAGAAAAGCAGCAATTTTTTTTTCCTTTACTTGAGCACATTAGCATCAGGGTCATTCAACTCCTTCCCCCTCCCAAAGTTCCTGTTCACTGATTGAGAAGAAAATACTCATTTGTCATTCCCTATAATTTATTCCAAAAAATGACAGACAAAAAATTTTGTTGCACCATAGAGGACTCAACAAATTCTCATTATGATGGATAAATTTGTGCTGCCCCGTAAAGGCTTTCAGCAGAGTTGAAAACTCTATGCTTTTTCACACTTACCTACTCAAATGTCTACATTTCGCATCCCTAGGTCCATATAGCAGGAAACAGTATTTTCAAAGATCACACTACAGGATCTAAGGTGGTTTTGGTTTGAGTTTTTGTTTTAAATAAGTGAAAATACCACCCTTGCTCATTACCACTGTTGGATGAACTCTCAATGGATGTCCAACTTGAATTTCATCAACAAATGATGAAATTACCTTCTTTCCTCATGTATTCATTCTTCTCACGTTTATGGGCTTTCTGCACCCACATCCATGAGACAGTCTGCATCAAAAACTGCCTCTTTCCCTATTTCAGAGATTTTCAGAGTTTGATACCTGCAATCCCTTATATTTAAATAAATTATTCTGTATATCATAGTAATTTTCTCCACAGTTCAACTGACTAGGTAAATTGTTAAAAAATAAGATATTCCCTAAACACAGCAGAAAGAGGAAGTTCAGATAAAGGCTATACTTTATATATCACATACAAAACTGAGTAATAACATGTAAATGTATCACACTTCCTTTAAAAAATTGCTGTTTCAGGCTCGAGGATTCTCAGGGTAAAAGATGTACTGCAGAATGCCACAAGCACTTATCTTTAAGGTGACAACCAAAAAGAAAAAAATCCTAACTAGTAAAATATAAGGAAAAATCGTAACTAGAGACACCCAAAGCACTCTAAAGCTATTCCCAGAGTGATATAAATCAGTGCATTCTAGACATGGCAGTCACGAAAAGTAATGCCACACATTAAATTGACTTTTAAATACAGTATGGTAAGCTTTTCAGATTATTCCTTTTTTGTATGCTGACTTGAGCCTATTCAGTCGAATACTGTATTAGCCCTAAAAATCTAGTCTTATGTGGACACAAGTAATTTAAACAACCTAAGGCCCCATTTCTATGCAATTTTGAGATTACAGGTTCTGTTTTCACGATGTGTGAGCAGTGGTATTTCGAAACAATATAACCTTTTAAATTAACTGTGTTTTCATAGACCAAACTATGTACAAGCTACAATTTGCTTCTGCGCACAGAAGAATTTTTTCCTAGTCCTAAAATACGATAAATTCTCCCAGTTAAATAAGGAAAGTCTTTATACAGGTATTATACGAACAAAGCAGACCGCGCAACCACATCTTCCATCCACTGAAGACTAACAGGCTGCAGGTATACCCGTGGTAGCAGCACGTAAATGGTCACTGGTGGAGGGGCCCCGAAACCAGCCGAGTATTGCGTAGTGAGGTGGGAACCTGAACGCGAGGGGCTGGGAAAGCTGGTCACAATGCAGGCCTCTGGCTTGGATATATAGAGGCAAATAGGGGAGGGGGAGGAGGAAGAGGAAGTTGAGGGAACAGCGCTAGCAGCAAGGAGAAAGAAAGAGGATGAAGGGCAGCTACTGTCCTTTTTTACAGCCGCTCGACAAGGAAAGGGGGAGGGCGGGAGGGGGGGGGAGTTACAGGGCAGCCACAGAGGCTCGCGCGAATCCTCACCAGGCGAATGAAGCCAAAGCCACGGTCCCGATTGATGAAGACCTCGCTAGGCTCCCCGTAGCGCTCAAAGAGGCGCTTGAAATCTTCCTCGGTGATATCAGTAGGCAGATTCCCCACGAAGAGCCGACACCGTTGCGTGTAACTCTTCTCGCCAGGTTTGAGAAAGCTTTTTATATCGATGGTGAAGCCAACCTCCTGCTCTTCATCTCCACCTTCTTTGCTCGGCACTAGCGCCATGGCCGCCGCTGCCTCGCTCTCCGTTTCTAGGCCCCGCAATCCTTTCAGGTTGCCACCACCGCCGCCACCCCCCACCATGCCGAGCGGCGCCGCTGGGGAACTATTCTCGATCCGTACTTGCTTCAAGTTCCTATTCGCTGCCATATTCAGACCTCGCTCCTGTCTCCCTGGTTTTCTCGGGGGACGCCGAGCCCGGTTCGACAACAACCCCCTCCGACCCTCAGCCAATTCAAAATGGCGCCGCCACTAACCTCGACGAGTTGTAAGGTCCCTGAGGAAAGCCCCACCCACCGCCGCTCGCTCTGCCTTCCCCGCCACTGCCCTTGCTCGTTGCTGGGCGCGGGGAGGGGTTTGCGCATGCGCTGTCCTGTGCGGCGGTGGCGATGGTGTGTCCGTCCATGGCGTTCTGCACTGCTCTTTCTTCAGCTCTGGCGTGCAGGCCAGTCTGCCTCGAATCGCGAGAGCTCGGGCTTTGCCTCTACAGAGACAGACCAGCGGGCTGTACTGCCTGAGAGGATAACCTGCCCAGAAGCTTCCTTACTAGCTCGGCTCCCTCGGTGCCGGACCCGCCCGCACGGAGAGCAGCCGCAGCCATATTGGATTAGAGGAGGAGTCTCGGCAGCGTTCAGAGCCTGCCAGCTCCGCGAACTGTCCGTCCCCAGGCCGAAGAACGCCTTGTCGCAGTCTCCCCTGAGAGAAGGGCAGGCGGGCGGGGTGTCTGTCTGGTCGCTGCGGGAGAGGGAGGCGGGCTGTAACCTGAGGGGGCTGCGGGGGAACGGCTCGGGGGAGGAACGCCCGAGCGCTAGGGAAAGGCCCAGGGGACGAGAGGGACGGCCTGCGGGCAGCGCGGGGAAAGCGTTCACCGCGTGAGATGGGGGAGACAAATCTGAGTGGAGAGAGGCCTTGTCACATCTGCTGCTCACAGAACAATTTCTTACAGGGCAACAGCTTTCATTATAAAGAGAATTACTTTCTTCAGAGAGGTCTGAAGTCAGTGCTTTCTTCCTTGGGCACCCGTTGTAGCTAGGACCACAAGTCTCGTCTGCAGCATAAGATTAGGGTTTTCTCTCCTCGCCTGCCAGATGCCCAGTTGCTTGGTTTGACCTGTGTGCTTCAACCAGTAATTCAACTGGTGCATAGTTTCTCAGATAAAGAGCTCAGCAGTCTGACTGGGGCCTCATAGAAAGCCTGATAATAATCAGTTCTTGGCTAATTACCATAGTAGCTGGAGTGCTTCAAGTGTCTGTGTAGCTTTGCATTGTGCGGGGGAACTAGTAGACAACAGAGCGAGGCTTCAGGAGAAAATAACTGTATTTGTTTTATTAATACAACTATAGCACTGAAAATGTCCAGACAATCTCATGCGGTTAATAGTTACTTCAGCTAGTGCATGGCAGGTACTACTCTTTTGAAACAGCAACATGGTCAAGAAAAAGTTAATTCTACAACGGGCATGAAACCGTTGCTCAGGGATTTCCGCAATCATTGTGGAATATCTTAAGTTCCTCTGTCTTTTGTGGCACAGGAAAGATCCCAGTCCCTTTCCTCCCATCTCTGAGCTCATACCAGGATCTGGAGAAAACAAGCTCCCAGACATCATGTATTACTTTATCAATCCACCTATTTCTGAAGTGGACTAGTAGTAGGTGTAGGGCATTTAACAACTCATATTTAAACCTCTGAAAATCAGAAAATACAGTCATTAGAGGAAGAGTATCTACTCACAGCAAAGGCAGGAACTCTGGCAGTGTAGGAACATGCGGGAAGTATTAGAGTAGCAGTATAGGATCCCTGAAGTTTAATCACCTTGACTGTCTAAAGAGCTATGGTTTGTAGCATATTTGGGATTTAATAACAACTGTTAAGACAAAAAAAAAAAAAGGAATTACTTGGAGCAAACCAATAGCTTTTAAAAACTGGTAAGCATGTAAAGGGAGGGAAATACATGTTAGAAATGATGTGACTATACATTGTAGAGACTGAAAGCTCAGTAGATGGGAAAAGGGTAGTCTGCTTGTTAAGTTATTGCCAATGATGTGTAATAAAATTGTCATAGTTTTCAGACACTGCTTTACAAATCAGGTTAGTAATAAAAGCTACAACCATTTAAATATACAACCATGATTTCCTGTGTACTATAAGAAAGTCAGTAGGAGGAGCAAAGAGTGTTTACAAATAGTTTACGTACTATTCTTACCTCTCCTTGGCTGTAGCAATGTCTGAATAGTAAATGATAATCCAGTAAAATAGCTCAATAAAATCGCAACTTCCAGAAACAATAAAATAATGAATATATCTGCAAAGAAGAGATAAATGTATATTTAATATACTCATGCATCCATAGCTTACCTTCATTAGTCAGACTCGTGCTATAACCATAATGCACAGAGTTGCACTGGTTTTGAACTTTGTTGAGCAGAAGCAATTTGCACAGCTCTACAGTCAAGCATTTTAGGGTGATATACAAAAAGAACCTGGTATCTTCTATGCTCAATCACTTGCTCACCTTCATTTACAATATGTTATTTCACATTGTACTCAAACATCGGGGTAACGCCAGACAGTTCATTTCCTACACAACTGCCCAGAGTCTTTGTGGCTTGATGATTGCTATACCTTGCCACTGTCACCAGTTAACAAAAAACATTTTGAAAGGAGACAGAAAGGATCCCTTGATGCTCTTGTTCCAATGCTTTCCTTCTGTTACAAACATCCACTTAAATTTTTTATTATTTACTAATTGAAACTCACAGAGGAGTTCTGCTAGGCTGTTTCAGCCACTCTCTGTAAGTTTGGTATTTAATACTTTGAATGCAGCTGTTACAGTTCAGCCCCGATCAGGACCAGACTACACGGTCTCTCTCTCACTTCCCCCACCCTCCGAGAGAATAGGCAGAGATAATATAAGGAAAAAATGGCTCGAGGTTTGAGATAAGGACAGGGAGAAAATCCTTAAAGTTACCGTTACGGGCAAAACAGACTCGACTTGGAGAAAACCATTTATTACTAAAACCATCAGGATAATGAGACAGAGAACAAGATAACCTCCACCCACCCCTCCCTCTTCCTGGGTTTAACATTATCTCTACTACCTTCCCCCTCCCAAGCGGCACAGGGGGGAAGAGGGAATGGGGGTTGTGGTCAGTTCATCATGTGTTGTTTTACGCCGCTGCTTCATGGTCGGGGGAAGAACTCCTCACATTCCTCCCCTGCTCCAGTGTGGGGTCCCTCCCACGGGCCGCAGTCCTTCCTGAAACTGCTCCAGCATGGGTCGTCTCTTCCACAGGGTGCAGTCCCTCCAGAACAGCTGTCTCAGCAGGACCTCCATGGGCCACAGCTGCCTTCAGGCATCCACCTGCCCCAACATGGGGTCCTCCACAGGCTGCAGGTGGATCTCTGCTCCTCCATGGACCTCCATGGGCTGCAAGGGGACAACCTGCTCCACCATGCTCATCACCACAGGCTGCAGGGGAATTTTGGCCAGGAGCAGCATTTCTCCTCCCCCTCCTTCTGAACTGACTTTGGCATCTGCAGTCGTTCCTCTCACAAGAAAAATTCTTCACAACAGGCTGGCAGACGCCTGTGAGGATCTTTTCACATCTCATTCACATCTCACCTCCTCTCTACTTCTTGCAACTGGCTGCCCGGCAGGAGGCCAGAGGGTGAGGCCTGCAAGGCCCACGACTCCCCCTCTCTGTCTCCACTTCAGCTTCTTCACATCTTCACTTTTCTTTTTTTCCTGTTTTCCCCTTCTTAAATACATTATCGCAATCTGCTACCGATTGGCTCGGCCGTGACCAGCAGCGGGTCCACCCTAGGCCTGTTTGAGTCCACTGAACAAAGGAGAGCAAGTTCTAGCAGTTTCCTACAGAAGCTACCACCTTAGCCCCCGCCAACCAAAACCAGAACAGCAGCTGAAATACATGAAAGTAATTTCAGAAGTGTGGGGGATTAATAGTTATGACCACATAGTAATTTGCTTTCACTCTGTAATTCTTGTGGGGTTTTTTTTTGAAGCCTGAATTCAATCAACTTGGCATTCAAAAGGCCACAACAGACAACCCTGATTTTGTACTAATAAAGTTTGGTTTGGCCCGGAATTTATTTTAAGACCTTAAAGATGTCTCAGCTTCTTGTATGAGTAATATACTGCCTTTACATGTACTACCAGACTTCCTTTTCTGACTCACATATAGCCTTGGATTATGATCTTGCAAATGGCTGTGTATTTAAATTTATTAGAATAAATACAATATTCTGCAGATGCACAACTGTGCATAGTATACTCACTATCCCACCTAAGTACAAGAACATTTTAGTGGCAGAAAACAGGAGCAGAGTTGGGAAAATCACCAGTATTTTTCATTTTGCCTGATACAGAGAAAGATTCTGTTTGGTGTATGCTAAAGTGTTAACGCTATCAAGAGATTTGGGTGTATTTCCAAAACACACACCATCCAGCCATGTGTCACATGAGACACAGTCAGAAGCAACTGTTCTAGCTTTTAATTTTCTGTATCGCAGCTTTACTTCTCTACCAAATATCAGGGTCCTGCTGAAAATAAGGGAGGTATCACACTTCTAAAACAAAGTCATGAGAGCTTTTTATGCTGCAAACTTGTAAATGCTACACTTCTTGATCTGCAAATTGAAATTCCAGACTATTTGTATTTACCCTTTAACACCTTCAAAGCGACTGCTCGAGTAACAGCACTCCAGTGGTGACAGCTGTATTAATGCTAAAATCGGCTTCTCAACAGAGGCAATTGTGGCTTATTGCTCAACATGTATCTGGACTCCCAGGTTTATTTATTTTTTACTTCCTAGAATGAACAATGAGTCACAGTTAGGAACAGTACCTGTAACTCAAGCTACAGTGGTAGCTCATGACAGAATGTATCAGGGAGTACTAGAACTGAGGGGTAAATTAGGGCATGGAGGGGGATGTTCCATTTGGGACGAGGAGAGCAATAAGGGAAAGCATGAAATTCTCCACTGAAAAAGAAGGGAATGCAGTAGGCAGTGGATGATGGCCTGATGGTGGGATCCTATGCAGAAGTGCAGGGCCAGGGAACTGAGGCACACCTCTGTGCATGACCTGACACGGGTGGGAGCTGCTGCACCCCTTCATTTCTTGCCATTACAGATAGCATTTGCCTGCAGTATTACTCATGGCAATATGTGGACAAATTAAGCTTAGGGTACGTAGGTTTTGATCTCCGCTACTGAGCTTTTCTTTCAAAGTTAAATTGGCTAAGAATATTAAAAACACTAGCTGTCATAGCTGTGCCAGCAAGCCTGATGGTCTAAACATAACAGTGTGGAGAAAGAAGTGCTTAATGCAATCTGAAGTGATGCATACTTTGTAATTATCAGAGGATGACCTCATTATGCTACTACTCCAGCATTAAGAGTGGTTACAAGATAATGTCATTGTAGTGCCACCTGGTGACAAATACTGGAATTCTCACTAGAACGTCAATAGAATAAATCGAGTGAAAATAAAGATGGAAAACCTACAATAAAATTATCTCTCTGGTTTCAGATGAACAGGATGACTTGGATTTTCTATTTCTAAACCTAATGGGCAGGCCTCCTTTCTCTGTTCTCCTCAATATTAGCCTAATTCAACAAGATACATTCACTGTTTTTACATGGCGAGGAATGTATATGAATCACATTTATAAAATAATCTGTAAAACTTAACCTAATATGGTTAGTAGTCACCTATATGCATGCCATATTAACGGATTTTTTATGTGAATGAAAACCAGTATTTCAGAATTATCCAAGTGTGAGAAGTCAGTAGTATTCTTTAAAACAATACTGTTCTCAAGGAAACAAGGATTGAAAATATATGAAAGTGTGTTTTTCTGGGAAAATGTACTTGTCAGAGAGACATTTTCTGGGAAAATGTACTTGTCAGAGGGACATTTAGGCTCAATAAAAGTTACCTAACTTTTACAAAGCTGTTTTCCCCACTGATATAAGCAATGCATACAATGCACTTCATTTTCAATATTTTTTCAGCATACTGTCTTTGCCTATGCAATAGAACAGTGACAGTTAACTACTAAGGCAAGTGGGAACTTAAAGCCTTAAGGAAGCACTCGCCAAATATATTCAGCCCTTAATTAATCTCTAAACAAGCACTTGGTGTGCTGTCAGCACATCAGCCAGTAGAGCTTCCTGACAGACAGTTCCTGGGATTAGGTTAGGAAGAAGCAGCCGTCTGTGTGGAACAGTTAAACTGACTGGGAGAGACCCAGAAGGGCTGAGCTCCTGGCCCTGAAAGCAAGCAGCTCTACAAACGTGTTTTATTCAGGCCATTTTCTTCCAAGCAGTGTAATGCAAACTTGGACAGTTGCAATTTACCGCCAAGCTGGGCAGTTAGCCCAAGCAAAATAGCCAGCAGTCCCAGGAGCTCTTCCCCCTTTGCACATCCCACTGGGTGTATTTGTCTTTCTCTGGCCTCAGGAAGCCTCTCTCTTCCTCTGAAGTCCTACCATGACACATAGTGTGCAAACAAACTTTAACCACTCTCTGATGCTTTAACCCTGATAGAAGCTGATGAAAACTGCATGACCAAATCACAAAACCACCTGCTATTCTTCATCTCATACTTTGCGCACCACGAGCCCATCTGTGGTATGGCCTCTACACAGCAGCTACTGTCCAAGTAACCACATGCTAAGATCATGGAGACAATCTTTGCAGTGCAATCACTCAAAATTGAGCCATGCCACTGATATAATACTAGGTACTTAAAAATACTAAATCCCACACCCATCAGGTATTTTCTTCCTCAGTGCTTGTGACACCATTTATAATGCAGGAAGAATTTGTGGTTGGGATCACATGAGTAAAGGAGAGCAGTGGGTTGAAGACGAGTAGGCTACCAGCTGTTGAGGACGAACCCTGTTAAGTAGCATAGATCCTGATGAAGAGCTAACACCTCTCCTTCTGCTCCATCATGAATTTACATACAGGTAGTAGGGAAGCACTGATGCACCACATCTGGAGTCTGGCTTCACAGAGTAGGAGAGGGCTGTGGCATCGCACGCAGAAGATGTGATAAACAGCTGTTGGTCCAAAACACAGTTATAAGAGTATCACAGTAAATGTGTGAAACTTAGCATAGCTGGAACCATGGGACAGGCTGAAGATGCTATTAATATCTAATTTCACATGCTAGATAAGCAGGAGACATGCCTGGCAATTAGATCATTGATACAGAGGTAAGGGGGTTCCAAGCACTGGCTATCTCAGTTTCTTTTTGTGGAGACTTTTTGGGGGATAGTGGGCAATTATTTTTAGAGCTTCTCTATTGCCCTAATGATTTTGAGGATGAGATTTCACTGCTTTAGCAGGCAAGAAAGAAGCTTAAGTCTGAATGAGCTCTCTATGAACTGTTTCCCTTATTAAAGGGATGGATTCAGTCTGCACATATGGTGATCAATTCTCACAGTATGCTTAAGATACATTTCCACAAGCAACTGAGCTGATCTAATAGTTCATTGTCAACAAAATGGGGGAGTAAATGCTCTCTTCCTTACTTTCCTCTCACCCTTGGCTATATGTCACTCTCCTTGTGCTGGCTTGCATGCTCAGCAGATCCTTCCATGACCCAGTTAGCTCACTGACCAACAGAAAACTTGACACTTTTCTACTGAATCATTTTTTCTGCTGTTAGTGAATTGAATCAGCTCAAAGGGGTGTCTGACAAACATCTGACCCAACACAAATGTGTGCAGTGTGTAACTGGACAACAGCAGGGAGAAGACAAAATGACAAAAGAGTTGATGTGTTTCAGTTTCAACCATTACAGAACTTCACCTTTTGTCATTTTTGGTTTGAAACAAGTAGTGGAGGCTGAAGCCTCCGAGGAAGGACCGCATCCTGACAGAGCAGGGGACAAACATGGCTTGCTATCACCTGGAAATGAGGGCAGTGTCATCAGGTGAATAAACAACCCTGGAAAAGTTCCCTTTCAAGTATAGCTAGGAGTTTGTTTACGACTTCTTCATAGTGATACTTTTTGAATTTGAGAATAATGAAGACTTTTTTTTGTATGAAAATTATTTGGCAACAATGCTGTATTTTATAATTATTATTAATCTAGTCAGGGATGTCCCTGCTCCTTGCAGGGGGGTTGGACTAGATGACCTTTGAAGGTCCCTTCCAACCCTAACCATTCTATGATTCTATGATTCTAAAACAGTTGCTGAGTTCCAAACTTGTGTACAAGGTAAGTAATTCTAGTTCAGATGTAACACCAGTCTACACATCTTCAGCTTGCCTCTCCCTGATAGAGCCTTGACCTCTGAAAGTCCATCAACAGGAGATACTGTTCACAAAATCCCCCAAAAGCTCCAATATCCAGAATGTTCTAGATTATGATACTGGTATCTTGAATCCTGTAAGAGAATCTAGACACACAGTCCTTTAAAAATAGTTCTCTATAAGTAATTGCACTTGCCTTTGAATATTTATTACATACATCATTATATCCTACAGAGTTGCATAACTAAGGACTTGTTAAGAATTTGTTTGCCTAAACATGCAACCATTAGAAGTAAAATGACCTATAAAGTTTTGGTAGCCTTATGTTTTTCATGCAAACCTATTAGTATGACAAAACTCAGAAAAGTACATATTTAACCTTGTCTCTAGAGCAGGTATTTTCACTGTGAAATACACAGATGGAAGAGTGAGCTGTTTAGCCCTACTCGAGACCAAACTATGCAGTCTCTCTCTCACTCTCCCCACCCTCCGAGAGAATAGGGAGAGATAATATAAGAAAAGGCTCGAGGTCTGAGATAAGGACAGGGAGAGATCCTTAAAGTAACCCTTACGGGCAAAACAGACTCGACTTGGGGAAAACTGTTTGTTTATTATCAAAACCAAAGCAGGATAATAAGAAAGAGCAGAAAATAAATCCCCCCCACCCCTCCCTCTTCCTGGGCTTAACATTCTCTCTACCACCTTTCCCCCAGCCCCCCTGAGCGGCACAGGCGGGAAAAGGGAATGGGGGTTATGGTCAGTTCATCACGTCACTTTGCGCTGCTCCTTCCTCCTCAGGGGAAGAACTCCTCACATTCCTCCCCTGCTCTGTTGTGGGGTCCCACCCACAGGCTACAGTCCTTCATGAAACTGCTCTGGTGTAGGGTCCTTTTCCATGGGGTGCAGTCCCTCCAGAACGGGCTGCCCCAGTGGGCTCTCCACGGGCCACAGCCTCCTTCAGGCATCCACCTGCCCCAACATGGGGTTCTCCACAGGCTGCAGGTGGATCTCTGCTCCTCCGTGGACTTCCATGGGCTGCAGGGGGACAACCTGCTCCACCATGGGCGGCAGGGGAATTTTGGCCAGGAGCAGCATTACTCCTCCCCCTCCTTCTGAACTGACTTTGGCGTCTGCAGCCATTCCTCTCACAAGAAAAATTTTTCACAACAGGCTGGCAGACGCCTGTGAGGATCTTTTCACATCTCATTCACATCTCATCTCCTCTACACTTCTTGCAGCTGGGCTAGGCTGAGTCAGGCCCAGTCGGCCGCCCAGTGAGCGGCCAGAGGGTCAGGCCTGCAAGGCCCACAAGGCTCCTGCCTCCCTCTCTGTGCGCCCCCCCCCCCCCCCCCCCGCTTCAGCTTCTTCACATCTTCACTTCTTTTTTTTTTTTTCTCTTTTTCCCCTTCTTAAATACGTTATCGCAGAGGCATTATCAGGGAACATTCTGCTACCAGTTGGCTCGGCCCTGACCAGCAGCAGGCCTGCCCTAGGCCCGGCCGAGTCCACTGAATAAAGGCTAAACAACTCCTAGCAGAAGCTGCCACCGTAGCCCCCCCTCACTAAATAAAACCAGGACAAAGAGTTAGTGTTACACAAATCAGATATTCTCTGCTAAGCATCTTACTAAAGTGCAGTGAAATACTGGTTTTAAGTCATAAAACCTGTAGTGAAATGTACAGATACTTATCAATATTCAGCCATTGTGGAAGAGATGAAAGAATTTACCCATTCCATGCTAGGCTTTTAACAAGATAATTTAAAGTCTAACGAGCCAATAACGCTCGAGAGAACTATTTGGCTTTTAAAGGCTTCCTTTCATTCGAAGGACAATTCTCTGGATGTCCAGTAGGATGTGGTAGATGGTTGTCTTTTACTCCAAAGAATCTCTTACAATCTGCAGGAAAATAAATTTCTTGTATTTTATTATTTGTATCTTCTCTGATTAATGTCTCTTCTGTACATTTTGTTACATGATTCATCTTTGTACAGTATTTTCTTCTTTTGATTATCCTTTCAAATGGGAACATAAGAATATTTCTCTGTGAATTTACTTACCCTTCCACAATGCCACTGGGGCTGAAAATGTTATATAATTTCAACAGTCTGAACAATTTAAAAAAGCTTGCAATAGACAGTGACTATGATCTGAAAAAGTATGAGACATTTCTTTCTCTGTGGTCTTTATTTTTGCCTTCCATGTCCAGGATTGGATTTTGTGTTTGGCAAGGGAGGGAGCTGAAATGGAATTAAGAATGTGTGAACTCAATTTTCAGTAGTTCATCTAATACTTTTACCTAAACCTCTTTCATTTCACTCATATCTGTCAATCACTCTTAGAGCTAGACAAGAAATAGTAGTTACAATCTTTGAGCATTTTCTACAGGTCAAAATATTTTACCATCTTGAATATTCATTAACTAAAAAATTTTACCTAAACAAAATTATGAAAGAATGAACGAATTAGATTAATTGACACATTGTTTTGCCACATTTTTTACTATTTTATTTCAATTTTATTGTATTATTTTTAAAGTAGGATGTGGGTTGTCTGTAATCTAGCACATGGGAATTCAAAATCTGCCATAACAGAGAAACCCCAAAGCTCATCTAGTTCATCGTACTATCTTTGACAAGGAGTTGATGCCAAATGTTTAAAAGTGCTGACCTGTCTAGGAAGTAGATGTAGGTAGCAGATGTATAAGGTTACTGTAAAAAAAAATCAACAAAAATAATGCAAGACGTGTAATCTCAAAGTTGCTAAATCAAAATCGATGTCAGAAAATTAAGTTTAATTTCATGTTATGTAATGTGGTATTAAGCTGTTTTCAACTTACTATAGTTGCTATTCAATATTTGTTAATTCAGGAGCATATCTAAAATTACACCACACATAGATCAGATTTTAAACATTTTATTAATTTTGCAAAACTCTGAGAATCTAGGTCTTATGAGCGTGGCTATGCCCGGCAGCACCACTTAACACTGGTCTGCAAAGCCTTTGCTCCATTCTTTCCCCTGACATTTCTTACTACCCTTGTCTTACTTCTTACTGCAGTTTAACACATTACTCAGCTGTTCATATAGCCACACGTGAACAGGATGGGGGAACTAATCCAGCTAAAAGAATAAAGGGAGAAGGAGAAGAGGAGCGAGTGAAGGGTCATTTAAGCCAGTATTTATGGCAAATAAATGTAGAACTACATTTCATCCTAGTCTCAAACAGCATCCATTATAGGTTTGATCTTCCCGGGGGGGGGGGGGGGGGGCGGGGGGAGGTGTGGGAGAAACACTGCCTAAGGTATGGTCTCCTTATCACCTTAGATATCCGGAATTTGGAGTTATCCATCTGTGTTAGCATGACAAAGAGTCTGTCCCGGTAACAACTACACTTTAGGAATTTGAGGAAGAAGCCTAGCAGATCCTGCTGCAGTTTAAAACTTTTCTATCCCTGTGTCAGCCATCTCTCTTCCAAGTCTTGCCAGCTTTCCGGTACACTACTCATCAAAGTGGACTTGAGCTAAAATATTAGGCTGAACTGGAACAAATGAGACATGAGTATATATTTCTTGTTCTCAGCTCTTTTTGGTATTAAGGTAAAGTTCTCTTGGCAAGGAGGTAGCTCAGTTACCAGGCAGGTAGCTCAGAAATGTAACACACTGAATTGTTAATAGTAAAATTAACCATAAACTTTTAGCCTAGTGAAAACATTAACTGTAGATCTACTTTTTTTTTTTCCTGAAGTGATAGTCCATGTAATAGTTCAGTATAGTCCATTCTATCTCTTTCCAGAACAGAATAAAGAAGGCCACAGGCTCCCCAGTTAATCTCTCAAGCAAGCTTTAATCCCAAAATAAATGAAAGGGTAGTTCAGCTCATTCAACAAACAAATACAATAAACCGCTCTACATGCCTGCAGGTCAGGCAGCCTTGCAGTGATCGCCTGGTCTCAAAGAAAACCTTTTGCACTTAAAGACAGCCTTCCTGTGGCCAGCCAGCTCCTACTTCTGTTGGGATCCCATTCAAGCCTACTAGCAGAGAATTGTTGCCCTGAGCGCTTCCCCGCACCAAGGGACTGATTAGTTACAAGGCAGAATAAGTGGCTCCATCAGGTCCTCATGGTGCTGCTTACACTATATGACAGGTCCTGCAAGTCACTGGTTAATCTGTAGCACAGCGAGATTGTTTTGTTGCCCAGCAATGAAGAAATCTGTTAGGAATTGTGCTGTCTCATATAGAAATTTAAGACATAACATCACATTTTGCCAGCTTCTAGATAAGACTACATCTCTGAGCTCCTTTTTATTTTTTTTTCTGTTATGTTTTTTTTCCCTAGTATTAAAGACTGTAAAGGGAGCTAAAGTAGAGTTTCTGTTTGAATGTTAGACCAAGCAAAGGCAGATACTTCCTCTGAACACATTTAACACATTACTCTATGACCCAGGGCAATTTATTCAAGTCAATATCTTCAAAAGCAGGTGACAAAAGCTAGAGGCTAAAATCAGTAGAAGCTGTAAGTACTAAGTACCTTCAAAAATAAGGCTATTTTTATATAGGTGTCTACAGGACATACCATCTACGAAGTCTTATCTTCTTAATGTCTCAGTTTCTGCACTAGGGGAAATGTTTACTTGCTTCACAAGGATAACATAATGTAATATAAATTAACTTTTAAGCACTCTGAATCCTCCAATGAGAGGAATTCTTCAAGTATAAATTCCCAAGATTAATAGTGTATTATTCCCAAGATTAATAGTGTATTATCACACGGAGAATCCCAGTTATCCTATCGCAAAATGCAAGAACAACAAATCCCCAAAGCAAGTGATGTTCATTAGGTGTTCCAATTCTGAGAAAAATTGGGACACTGTGGTCATTTTTTTTTTTTTATCAAGCAAAGGACTGAATCTACTTCTTGTAGGAACAGGACTGGAAAAAATAAAAAAAAGTTAAAGCCAAATACCGCTACTACAACTCTGCGAATCAGCTCATTTGATCACCTGATGCCTCACAAAGAGGCAACCTTGATACAACCTACATTGCCATGTCCAATGTACAAAGCAGCCCACATGTGAAACCAACAACCTGCAGCATTGCACAGTGGAATGCACACGTGCCTGAGCCTAACTAGAGATTAATGCCTTGTTTAGAGTGTATGGGAAATAATGTGAAGTTTGAAAAAAATGTCATGATCCAGAAGCACCTCTGGAGCCCAGTGACATTCCTGCAAGGTCCAATATCCAAAGTCACACTCAAACTAAACGGGAAGTATATGGTCACAAAAAGTCACTAATTCAGCTTTTAGCAGACGAACTTATTTAGTGGATACTCAAGGGAGAACTGTGACCGGAACACTGGAGGTACTTTTTCTCAGACTAGCCAAATCCTGACACACTATCCCGAGTGTGATGGGATGCTGAAGGCAGTGAGAAGAGTCTCCTCAGACATGTGCACAGACTTTCTAAGACATGTCACACTTTATTGAAGCCCTAAAATGGAGAGGCCAACTCGGTGGGAAGGGAGAATAGACTGGCTTAGATCCAGGTGTGAAGGGATACTGCTGTCTCTGAGCCTGTATATGGAAAACAGGTCTGGTAAGAGAAAATTGCTTTATTTGGTTACCAATAACTTGATGACTTTTGCCTGAGCTCTCTGTGGCAAAAATGTTTTCTTTCTCAGTAATTGTAATTGCTCAAAATAAATTAACAAATAATAATCTCATGTGTATTTTTACTTTTGCTTTTTCACGTGGCCAGGTGGAATCTTTATGTGATTTGGTCCTGGACTAGGTTTCCTAAACTTGGCTGGTGGCCACACTCAGGCAAGGTACGACCATGCATTGCACCAGAATTTAAATGGTTTTGCACTGAATAGAATTTGAGCACAAGCAAAATGGCCATAAAGACAGCTGCAAGACTGAATATCAAAAGCTGAGTAGAGAACTGGAGTGCTGTTAGGCAATTTTGAACCATCAACATGAATCCTTTCAGAGACTAAACATTAGCTTTGATTTGGTAATCAGTGGACTGAGGAGAGAACAGATTCTCTGCTTTCCATAACAACAGCAGAAGAACCACAAAGAGTATGTTTGAATTAAGAGAAAAGGTGAAGGAGACTCTATGCTATAATCAGAGACAAAGACCTGATGTTACTGCACATAGTTAAGCATTTGGTGAGTCCAACCATCACTTCGTTACACTGAAGAATCACAAAAGGCATCTTTTCAAGCTGCATTGCAATATGAATCATAGGAGGAATCTATAGATCCAGGTCAATAATAGAGACAACATGGAAAATAGTTGGAGAACAGTGGCATCTAGCCCACCTATCAAGATAGATAAGGCCAGGTCTAGAACATGGATGATAGAGAACCAAACACAACATAATCTGCCCTAATGTGAAAAGAAAGAAGAATGTGCAAGACCAATGCAGGAAACCAGCATGTGCCAAACTGCAGAGCAAGAGCGCACTTGAAAGGATGAAAGCCTTCATCTAACAGCATGGCAGCATCACCCTCATTTCTTCATATTTCTGCTGTTAGTGGGAGACACCCGAGACAGAGTTCTTGGAGGACAAGGAGACAGTTGGTCAAAATACCAAAATACATCGAGGGCTGAAGCTATCTATTATTTCTGGCACGGGCTGTACACTAGTACCCTCCACCCTAGAAAAGAGTGAATGTTCACATAAAAGACAGAAGGATTAACAGCATTAAAAGGAAAATATGCTGCAATCAGCACAAAAATTGGAGGTGTTAGAGCTGACAGCAGAAAGACCTTGGAGGACCTGGGCTATGCAACTGCAATAGATCTAGCTGCACTTGCAATAAGTGGCCACTTTGGTTTTTGAGGTGTGAATTACTTTCATGCAGTTGCTTTGTGTATGCTACAAAACACATATATTTTTTGCTATGTGTATGTTAATTCTCTCCTTTATTCTACATCCGTGTAGCCTCCCATAGCATTGCGCATTTCTTATTCTAACCTCTTACCATCTTTTTCGTAAATGTGCTCTCATAGGCTAATTTTTAAAATACTTATTTAGCACTGATGGTCTAATTCCTTTTTTAATTATTGCTTTTTTTCCCCTATAACTGGAGGCTTATCTATCAGCAGAGGCTGGCACACAAAGTCGCCTGTGAGGAACCTCATGAATAATTGATCCCTTCCACAATGCCAGTGCCTCTCATTCTTCCCAGTGGGGCCGAGATCACAGGCTGATGTCCTTTTTTTTCTGCCATTTTTCAGCCCCCTGCCATTGTTCCTGATGCGCTGAGCACATGGCCCGACGGCCCCAGCTGTGGCTGCCCCGGGAGGCCCAGCCCACCCGCCGACCACAAAGCTGCTGCTACTCTCAAAATGGAGGCCCGAGGGCAATGGCGGCTTCACTCCCGTTGAGAACTATGTGAATTGGCCGCCATTTTGAAAGAGGGCATTGGTTGTGGTGTGCCTTGCGGCTTCAGCCTCTGCAGAGGGTGAACCTTTGCGTTTGGGAATACGGGGAAATGATCATCAACTAAGAACAGCCGCGAGTGTAACACTGAATAGGATGTGGTGCTTGAGGTCCCAGTGGTTTTCAACAGCGTAGGAATCTGAAAGATTAACCTTGTTTCCATATTAGGACAAAATTTAGGAGAGTAAGCTTATATACAGTACAGACAACTTTAGATACAATCAATTTTAACTTCTAGGCTAAGTTATTTACACAATCCTGTAAATGACTTTGTACTCAAGAAGAGAGCACTGAAATCTTCACAAGTGTATTATCTATATTTTATGTATTGTTGACCCTACACTGTTCATGCCAGGAAACGTCAGGGCCAAGTGCTGTCTCCCAAGATGGGATCCTGAGCATCACTTGCCTTGATGGTGGCTTGGCTGGGACTCCCCAATGTGTATTTACTCTTACAAGATACTCCTCCAATGCGCAATACATTTGAAAGATAATAATGTCATTTTACTGTTTCTTTTTCCATTTAACCTTTCTTATGGGGAACGTTCACCATATCCTCAGTGGAGGTGTTGCAGTCATCCTTGCCCATCGATCGTTGCCTTGTCAACACTACGTTGCTCTGAAAAAGAGATGGTGGATGTGGGTGTAAGGCCTGGTGTCTGTTGAGCTGGTATCTTGCTGGCACCACTGCCCGGGGCAGCCTGCTTGGGCACGCCTGGTGGGTTTGGGTTGGATGGTGAAAATGCTCCAGGCGCAGCTTCAAATGTAGCATCATCCCCATCATCCCCAGTTTTTAGGTTCCACTGACTGATCTGACCCAACAGAAGGGCTTGTATTGGTAGTTTTACTTGTCAAAATACTTGCATAAATTGTACAGTAATTTTAAAAGTAGAAGAAAATATAAGCTATTCAAATCTCTAAAGTTTCAAAGATAATATAAATTCTGATGTGCGAGATGTTTACTATTTAATTAGTTTTAAGCTAATGAGACTTTCAGATGATGTTTTGAAGTAAGGGATAGATAAAAAAATATTAGGTAGCTTCTGATTGCTTCTTTCTAAAGTCTGAGTCAGATATTATGTGAATATATACTTTCTTTTATACAATTACTAAAATATAATTTCATTGAAAACTATAATTGCGATATATTTTACAGCAGATATTGATTGATTTCACAGAACTCATTTTAAGCCTAATATTAATTAGTACCTTAAGACTATAAAGTGAAACCAAACATACTTAAAATGTAAATACTTTGGAACAGGTATTAAGATGTTTATAAAGTCATTAACACAGTGGGGCTAAGTGATACTTTTAAGTGATACTGCAATGTAAAACATTACATTAAGTAAATCATACCTTGGGGATTATCTGTTACAAATACAAGTATTGAAGATTACATTATAAGATGTTGTAACTTATTACACAAAATTTTATATTAATAAATGCAGAAGGATGAGCATTCAGTTTCACCCTCTTATACTGCTACACATCATACTGGCTAGAAATTGCTACTTTTTAGTAAGACAGCAGTTGTCAGGATGTAGGCTGAAAAATGCTGGGTTTAATTTAAAATTTTATTGCCAGATTTCACACTTTATACTTAGCAAGAACTGTTTCTTGCCAAGTGAATTTTCAGAAGACCATACTGTGCAAAATGGGTGATACTGTATTTGAAAAATATACATAAATCTGTGAACACAGACTGCAGTCCATCCAGTGTGAGTGTTTAACCTAGAGAAGAGCTGCCTGTAGGAAGCACTGTATTTACTGTTATAAAACATTATTTGTGTATTTCAAAATCACTTCAGGGAAACCTATCCCAGCATCCTCAGATGCAAATTGTTTTGAGAGTGTAATAAAAATGTTGGTTAATCAAGAATTAAAAATATATGCTCCATATTCTGGTATGAATCTCTTACTTCTCCCAGTAGAAATGTTTAGGGTTCAGAGAAGCAAACAGCAAAAATGAAAAGTACATTGTAGAAGTGTGGAAAAGGCACACATCATACAGAGGAGTGCAATAAAGCTATCAAAGGCAACTAATATTATTTTTCTAAATATCTCTGGAAAGAGATAGAACTGCAAAAGATGCTCTCCAGGTAGCCTAAACAAATGGATGAATGGCACAGAGAGATCAAGCTTGAATGAAGTTTCAGTGAAGAAAGACCTTTACAGATTACACAGGTCTTCTTGATATGCAAAGTTATTTCACGTAAAGTGACAGGAATTGCACTGAAAAGTAGTTCAGAGATCATCACTATACAGTCAGCTAGTTGTGCTACACAGTGAAATAATGATGAAGGAAGAACATCCATCAGGTGGCTTAGCTGCTGCTCTTGGAGAGAGCTGCGGGTAGTTGACGTTTTTAGTTGACGTTTTTATAGGAGTCTGTGTTCTGCCTTTGCATTTGTCTCCATTCAGCAATGTGGATCTGTTTAGGAATGAGTCACAAAACTATTTACCTACAAAGACACTCTGGTATATGTACCTAGTATCCCAAATACCAGGTGTTCCAGCCAATGTGAGTTTTGAAGTTATGCATTCTTCTTAGTTACAATTACAAATTCACTTCTACTCACCTCCCAGAGACTGTTTGTGAGTAACTATAAAGTAAAAAGTAAGTGTTAGTTAATTGGCTGTTAAGAGGCAGAATATTACATCTCTATTTACTCAGCTGAAGTTGGGATGGGTCTGTCAATTTCCTGATTATTTCACTAAAATGCATTGGGGTTTACGGTAGTTAAATGTGTAACTCAACTAGTTCAATCTAGTCTCTAGAAACTGTATTGCTACAGTTGTAGAACTGTTGTCAGCACAATTAAGCTTCCATCTAAATTCTGTCTTTAGTCCTATATTGTTTTAAGTTTTTAACTTGAAAAGCTGGACAGACTAGTTCTGAATTCCAGATGATGGAGAAAAAAATCCTGGTGCTGTGCAACATTGACATGTAAAATTGCTTCAAACCAAAATATTCAAGTTAACTATAGCCACTATCATCTAATAGCCAAATACCTTGTAGGATCTGAATCTTAGGATCCACTAGTTTAAAAAGGATCTATTTCTATCTTATCTTGCCTCCCACTCTTAAAACTCCTGGAAAAATAATGACTGGGCTGTTTTACTTGAACAAAGATTTTAATTAAGTAAAACTATACATGATTATGATAAGTGCAATAAGCATCCTGGTCATTTACTGGAATACTTCTGATCAGGAGAAGCCTTAGGATGTGGTTGCAAATTTGTACATGCTGGATCACTTTTCAGTACAAATTTAATCTAGATCAAGCCTGAATACAGCCCTGTATTTCCATCACACTACCAGACCACTTGATACAGTGTTTATGCCTCTTTTATAGTGGCTATCCTTTTTCATACTGTCTACAGAAGGAAAAAAAAGATGCTTGATTCAACAAGAAGTCAAAAGTAGCTTGGTAAGATTAATGCCTAATCCAATATAAAATCCTCTAGCACAGAGTTAACCTTCACATTTTTTACATACGCTTGAAGTTGCATAGTGATTTTGTATGAGCTCAGGACTTTGCACCATGTTGCTGCAATGTTTTTGATCTAATACTACTAGATTTCCTAAAAATAGATTGATTGCCTTGTGAAACTATGGCATGATGGTGCGTTGCTATTAATCATGCAGAGGAAGAGTATCTTCAGAAACCAAAAGCACCTGAGTAGCAATTTCAGCTACGCTGCATAAAAATCATTAACAAGAATGATACAGCAGTGTGAACATGACTTAAATAGGGACATTTTCAAGAAACTTTCATTCTCGCTGTAGGATAGGCCACATGGAAAGGCCCTTGTTTAATCTTAGGGTGGAGGCGAAGTATTTTGATGTGCTGGAAACTGATTGCATAGTTACATGTAGGTGATATAGTTACATTTGATAATCAGAGGGAGAGAGCACCTCTCCTGTGAGGACAGGCTGAGAGAATTTTTGTTGTTCAGCCTGGAGAAGAGGAGGCTCCGGGAAGACCTTATAGCGGCCTTCCAGTACCTAAAGGGGGCCTACAGGAAAGATGGGCAAAAACTCTTCAGTAGGGCCTGTTGTGATAGGACAAGGGGTAATGGTTTTAAAATAGCGGGAGGTAGATTTAGATTAGATATTAGGAAAAAAAATTGTTTGCAATTAGGATGGCAGAACACTCGAACCGGTTGCCCAGAGATGTGGTAGATGCCCTATCCCTGGAAATGTTCAAGGCCAGGTTGGACTGGGATCTGAGCAACCTGATCTGGTTGGAGACGTCCCTGCTCCTTGCAGGGGGGTTGGACTAGATGACCTTTAAAGGTCCGTTCCAACTCTAACTATTCTATGATTCCATGATTCTACATTATAGGTCCATAAAAAAAATGTCAGTTTTCTAACGGAAATCTAAAATCAGTATCTTCTGTCCATATTTCTATTTCTAAATAGATAGTTTGTTTTTAGTAATCAACAGCTACCAGTAAGTTCATTAGAATCTGTCAGGTGTCACTTTCAAAAATAAAGGTGCTTATTCAATGTCTATCTTACTATCTTATTCATAGCATACCAAATAACATGATAGAAAATCTACCTGATCTGAATAATGCATTCTAGAGTTTTTCTAGGACACTGAGAGCTGACTTTATCTAGGGTAGGATTAAAGCATAGATATTACATCCCAGTGCCTGCTGTCTACCTCCTGTCTATGTGCTTGCATAAAAATCTCAGAGTTTTATTTAAAACTCAAAAAGCAAATTTCCAGTCTTGTGGTTGTGAAGGAAATACTGCAATCATAAATCAGGTATGACTGACTGACGGTGTTTAACATCCTAGCCTAAATAAGAAATGTGAGCAGCAACTACCACTTAGTGAAAGAACTCTGTGCACAGACAAAAGAAGTCACAGATGGCTTCTTTCACACACAGACACATGCATAGCTTGGCTACAGAGAAATACTATCTATGCATACCCCTTCCTGCTCCTGCCTTTTCTCTGGAGGGAGATAAGGATCCTGGTAGTCACTTTATTGTTCCTGAGCAGAGTCATCCTCTGAGGCCCTGTCTGGGAGGAGACAACAGAGTCTGTGCCACTGTTCTTGCCAGGATGGTGAAGAAGGCAACTCCTGCCACCAGTACTCCAGTAGAGTAGCCACAGCAAAGCTAATGGGAACCCCACGTCATGATATACCATAGGCTACTTCAAGGAGTAGGAGAAGATTAGAGCAGGTTCAGGATCATCTGAGGAACCTAAAGGTGCACAAGTCCATGGGACCTGATGAGATCCATCCACGGGTCCTGAGGGAACTGGCGGATGAAGTTGCCAAGCCACTGGCTATCGTATTTGAGAAGTCGTGGTGGTCTGGTGAGGTCCCTAATAACTGGAAGAGAGGGAACATAACCCCAATTTTTAAAAAGGGGAATAAGGAAGACCCGGGTAACTACAGGCCGGTCAGCCTCACCTCTGTGCCAAAAGGTCATGGAGCAGATTCTCCTGGAAACCATGCTAAGGCACATGGAGAGCAAGGAGGTGGTTGGTGACAGCCAACATGGCTTCACCAAGGGCAGATCGTGCCTGACCAATTTGGTGGCCTTCTATGACGGGGTGACGGCATTGGTGAACAAGGGACGAGCAACTGACATCATCTACCTGGACTTGTGCAAAGCTTTTGACACTGTCCCGCATGACATCCTTCTCTCTAAACTAGAGAGACATGGGCTTGATGGACGGGACCACTCAGTGGATAAGGAGTTGGCTGGATGGCCTCACTCAGAGAGTGGTGGTCAACGGCTCAATGTCCACGTGGAGACCGGTCACGAGTGGCGTCCCTCAGGGGTCTGTGCTGGGCCCGACCCTGTTCAACATCTTTGTCAGCGATATGGACAGTGGGATAGAGTGCACCCTCAGCAAGTTCGCCGACGACACCAAGTTGTGTGGTGCCGTCGACACGCTGGAAGGGAGGGATGCCGTCCAGAGGGACCTGGACAGGCTGGAGAGGTGGGCCCGTGCCAACCTCATGAAGTTCAACCAGGCCAAGTGCAAGGTCCTGCAGCTGGGTCATGGCAATCCCAGGCACAAATACAGGCTGGGCGGGGAATGGATTGAGAGCAGCCCTGAGGAGAAGGACTTGGGAGTGCTGGTGGACGAGAAGCTCAACATGAGCCGGCAATGCACCCTTGCGGCCCAGAAGGCCAACCGCATCCTGGGCTGCATCAAGAGGAGCGTGGCCAGCAGGTTGAGGGAGGTGATTCTCCCCCTCTACTCTGCCCTGGTGAGACCCCACCTGGAGTACTGTGTCCAGTTCTGGAGCCGCCAACACAAGAAGGACATGGACCAGTTGGAGAAGGTCCAGAGGAGGGCCACAAAGATGATAAAAGGGCTGGAGCACCTCTCCTATGAGGACAGGCTGAGAGAGTTGGGGCTGTTCAGCCTGGAGAAGAGGAGGCTCCGGGGAGACCTGATAGCGGTCTTCCAGTACCTCAAGGGGGCCTACAAGAAAGATGGGGAAAGGATGTTTAGTAGGGCCTGTTGCAATAGGATGAGGGGTAATGGTTTTAAAACAGAGGGGGGTAGATTTAGATTGGAAATTAGGAAAAAATTTTTTACAATGCATGTTATAGAACACTGGAACAGGTTGCCCAGAAAGGTGGTGGAGACCCCATCCCTGAAAACATTCAAGGCCAGGCTGGATGAGGCTCTGAGCAACCTGATCTAGTCAGGGATGTCCCTGCTCCGTGCAGGGGGGTTGGACTAGATGACCTTTGAAGGTCCCTTCCAACTCTAACCATTCTATGATTCTAAGATGCCACCAAAATGTATGGATAGTACACAAGGATTTGCCAGGCAGATCTTTTAGGCTGAGAATTTGCTGATCCATGCTGTAGAATAAAAAGGAGTAAGGAAGCCTCTTGGTCTTTGCAGTACAGAAACTTACAGTATGATGATGATATCTTAAAATAGCCAGGAGCTCTGAGTGTTTGTGGTTGGTATGAGCAGTCATCAATCCTCAGTCTTCACCTGATGCTTAGAAGATGAACTCTTCCTTCACCCCTTCATTCAAATACAACTGAGTTCTAAATGACTGTGTTTAAGAAGTGGAATTCTTAGTACATGATTCAAGTTATGATCAAATTGGTGTAACAGATTGTATTATTTTTCAGGGAACTAGAATATTAATGGGGTAAAACCTGTTGTAGAAGGATAGATAAGGAAATAAGCAAAGACTTATCTTTGCTACTGAAAGAAGGGATTAATACCAAGGAATTAAGCTGATAAATAGTGATCAATGATTTACTAACCTTGAGAGAAAGAACAGTAAAGTCATAAACTTAACATAAAGAGATACTTTCAGGATGCTCTAGCAAGAGCTAAGATAAGTTAGATGGGAACACCCTGATGGGGTACAGACACACTGGCTGAGACCAAGAAAAGGGGACTTAAGTTTAGAACCAACTGATAGGGTGGAATAACCAAGGAAATTGGGAACCAGCAAAGATAAGTCATCAAGAAACCACTCTGGCAGCAAGAACAAAGCAGGACAAAGATCTGAATCCAGGTAGCTGGACATAGTGATAAGGAGGAGAGAACGACCACCAGAGAGACTGTGACTCCTGAGCACAGACACGAGATGGACGCAGAGACTGGGGAATAACCTGTCGTGGGAGGAAACTTATGATAATGATTTCTCGGAAACCTAATTAATAATAACCAAGTCCGCGGGAATTGTATGAATATGCATGTCTGTGATGCATCAATACTGTACCTGTTGCTTAACACGTTGCACACGTTTGGAGGAGCGATCCCCCATGCTGCCCAGCGCTGAATAAATATACCTACTTTACAATCTTATAGATTGTGGAGTCCGTTTTCCGCACATCACTACATGCTGCAGATTGTAGAGGAACATCTTCTGCTGAAGATCTTTGGACAAAGAAAAAAGGCAATATATATAGGTGTTACCACTGTGGGAACTTATTACAGATCAGCAAACTAAAAGCTGTAACTACCCATGGGCAAGCAGATAAGTGGTCCAGAACAAGTATTTGATAATAATGAAGATTATTAATTAGGCTTATTATTTGTTGTGAAAGGAACACAGTGGGACACAGACTGTCCAGTAAGGTCCTACAATGCTCCGATGAAAACTTTTTGATGCAGCAGGGGAAAGCACCTTGAAGGAAGCTTCCACAAGACATATTTTTAACCAACTGAGGAACTGGTTGAAAATGGGAAGTTAGGAGAACACCTAGGAAGGAGGGACTAGGAAACAGGAATTCAAGAACTTTAGGAAAATAAGAGCAAGCAGAAATTGGAGATAAGCTGCCTGTTCCTGAAATAAATAATTTATATACAGAAATGTGAACTGTTTCATTGCGCAGGAAAGACAGTAAATGTACAAAGAGACCAACCTGGTTAAACCACAAGTTCTTCATTCTTCTTAAACAACAAGGAAATGCAGAGAAAGTGCAAAATAGGTCAAATTACCAAGGAAGAAATAAAAATATATAGCATAAGTATAGAGGGACAAAAATTGGAGAGGCCAAGACACAAAAAAAATAAAACAAAAAAGGAGGCAGTGAGCTAAGACCATCAAGGAATAGTACACATATATGTAACTACATTAGTAATAATACAAATAGCAAGGAAAGCATTGAAACAGGCTGCCCAAGGAAGTGGTGAAGTCACTGTCCCTGGAGGTGTTCAAAAAACATGTAGACGTACCACTTCATGACATGGTTTAGTAGGTATGCTGATGTTGGGTTTACTGTTGGACTTGATGATCTTAGAGGTCTTTTCCAACCATACTATCATACTGATTCTATGATTTTATTAAAGCATTAGCCCACTAATCAATACATAAGAAAGTTGTCAACAGATCTAACAGTTTAATGCCTTTTTTTTTGCATCAGCTTCCACTACCAAGGTCAGCTGCAATCAGCAGCACAATGTCATAGTTAAGGAGTAAATGTGCAGCCTAGAAAAAGAAAGAACAGATTAGAAAATACTTTGAATTGTGTATTCTCAAATTGTCTGAACCTGAGGAACCTCAGTCTAGGATACTTAAAAGCACTGGGTGAAGTAGTTGGCAGCTACCTTTGACAAACTGTGAAAAGTAATGAGAGATTAGAAAAGAAAAATCAGGAATTCTAAACCAATCAGCCCAATGCCTTTTCCTGTAAAAAAAAAAAAGCTGGAACAAACTACTAATAAGAACCAGAAAGAACAAAAGTTACAGCCAGCATAAAGCAAATCATACCACACTAGTTTAATTGCTTTCCATGTGAGGTTAATGGGTCTTATAGATGAAGAACCAGTTATGTTTTGTATACTGACTTTAGTAATGGTTTTGATACTTCTGTATGTGAAAGTCTAATAAATAACCTATAGGAACATGACCTAGATGAAACTACTGTAATGCAAAACTGTACTAATAGAGTCATTATTGATTGTCCTCTGTCCAAGTGGGAGAGCAGAGAGTGTATTGACCGGAGTCCTGCAGGGGCAGGGTCCAGTATTGCCCACTATTTCAAAATGTGTCTGAGTAGTTACATAGACACCCCAACTTTGCAAATGACATAAAATGGGAGAGATTTTAACTATGTTTAGTCAGGATTAGAATTCAACAGAGTAAATCAGAGAGAGAACCTGGAGAAAAATCTCAAACGGGGAGAAGATGCTACCCTTGGGCAAAAATAATCAAAGGTAGGATGGAGAACAAGTGCTCAGGTGATTGTTTTACAGAGAAGGATGTGGTACTCCTAGTGTTCCTAGTGTATTACCAACCAATCAATGGTGTTACAAAAAAACCCCACCAATAGTGGGATGGATTAACAGGAATGCACTTAGAAAATAATCCCCCACTGGAGACTCTTCAGCTGGAATACTGTGTCCAATTCTGGGCACTCAACAAAGTCGTACATCATTTAGCAAGTGTCCAGAGGAAACCAAGAGAACAACTAAAGCTGTAAAAAATATGATCTGAAATAGTTTAGGACAATAGTCTGGAGATATTCTGAAAAACAGATATGAAGATCTGCCATAAGATTTCAAATAGATTAATGGTAAATATTTGGAGGTAAGTAATACTCTGTGCTTCATGTCCATATTTATAAGGTAAGAAATAAATGGTCCTGATTGTCAAGAAAAATTCAAATTGGATGTTAGGGAAAACTTCTGAATGTTGAAGGTGTTGTGTTGGAATAAAATCCATGAGGTTGTAGAGGTTGTTTAAAAACAAGCTAACTGAAGTTTTAAAGAGCAGATCAGGAATGAGAAAATATATAATTAATTTTACATTGGGCTAAAGTTATGGACTACACGACCCTGAGAGATCCCTTTCAGCCTTAGCATTCTATGTTTTCTCCACAACCTAATTAGTTCTATGAGATTTCAGCCTAGTGAAGCAGAGGACCAGTCTCTGTCCTAATTACTCCACTTTTCCAAATTGCTTCAGAAAACACTTTTTTTTTTTTTTTAAACATGAAAACTGCTTGCTCAGATGTTTTTAGCTGTGACTATTCAGTCATAATATTTATTTTCAGTATCCTTCTGTTGATTAAGGATTAGGACAGCCTGGTGAGGTCTTAAGTTAAGTCCTATAAACAATAGTGATAGAGTGAGTTTCTACAGACAGAAGATTATTGTATTGTTAACTAGCTTGAGCTAGCTAGCTTAATACCATGCAGGAATGGAGCACAGATTGCTTTCTCAAATGGCTGAATGAATCATTTCACTAATCCATTCATGGCAGGAGGGTAAGAGGCTGATGTGTCACTTTGATACCATTTCCTCGAAAAGCAGCTGGAACTCTTCATATGTGAGCTGAGCCATTGTCACTTATGGTCTGTTCAGGGGATTCTTCTTCATGGGCCTTATTACTTTCACTATTTCCAGTTCTTTGCATAGAATACTTAAGACTATTTTAGACTCCTTTTGCACCTAAAGATACAGCACAGTAGTTGAAATGGAATTAATTATTCATTCTCCAATCAGTATCTGAAAAGTGCCAGAATATTTGTTTCATGTTCTAAAAAGAGCTGGTATGGCATACCGTCACACGCTGGCCCCTTCTGATCACTCGCTGTGCACAGACTGCTACGGAATAATTAGTCGTTCCCAAAGGTTTTGCATGTGTTGTGACTGTCATTCTCCTTGACTTTGTCATTTCTTTTTATTTGAGGAAGATACTACACTATGTCTGTAACAATGACTGTCAATTTTACCACTCCTAGTGGTAAATTTCCCAGGAATAACTGTTCTGGTGCTTCACACTATCTTTGGTATACTCTAAACTGTAATTTTAAGCAAACAAAGATGGAATAAGTTGGTCACTTAAGTACATCCCGTTTCTTATTATAATACCATATATGTTAGCCAGCACTAGCACACTTTTGACTTCATGTTGCGTCTCTTTGTTCCCACAGGATTCAGTTTGTGCCATACACAACACGAGCTGCTTCTAGTTGTGCGTCTTGACAAGTCTCACCTGCCATCACTGATAGCAAATGTGAGAAGTCCACATTACTCTGCTGGTCACTACTTTTTATCTTTATCAGCAAGTCTCCAAAAACATTTGTTTCTCCAATTGGACATCTGCCATTCCAAGTATTCCTTTTTTCAATTACAAATCAGAGTAGAAGTTCCAAGTCACATCCCTCCTACCTTCCCTCCCAGTCTGATGTTAGCACCCCTGCTGAAGTGCACTCATCGTGTCGTGGCTACAAGAGGACACCTGGATCCAGCTACCACTCAACACAGGAGCTGAGTGAAAACAAAAAGTTGTAGATGTTACCCACAGGTGAAGTAAGTTGCTTTCCATATCGATACTGGTGATATTTTTCAAGTTCTCAGGACTTCTTATCAATGCAAACATTGTTGCATTCTACAAAGGTAAGAGGTTTAGAGTTCAAAATATAAAAGCCTTCAGTATAATCTTAAGATGCTTAAAACTACTGCTTATCTTGTCTCCAGAGAAGGATGACAAGTTTTACGCAAATATGTACTATGATACAAAAGGATAATTTCAGATTACAAAAATGTAATGACAACTGGAAACTTTGGTCTGCTGAGACCAACTCAATTTTTCTCTACTGTCTGATGTTTCATTTGAATTTAGCTGTTCTGTCCCAGTGTTAGGAGCTGCTGCAATGACTAAAATTCCCAGAAATGAACCTAAACAAACCATACTATATAGTCAAAATGTCTGAAGGCAGCTTTTCATTGATGGAATTAATATTTTTCAGTGGTACTGCCACAGTCCACAGTGGAACTTCTGCTTCATTTTTTTTTAAACCCTTTGCTCTGTTCGCTCTAAGACCATACTGACCTGCAAAATACATTTTGGACCTGAGAGGTGCTGTTTCTCACTTGTGCCACTGAGAAATCCAGGTAGCATCAATGCGTTAAGGATTACATCCTATCATGTCCTGCAGTCAGCTTGCTCTGGGAGTCACCTTCTGGGCTAATAGCTCTGTAGCTGATCACAGCAAGTCTTGACAAGCGAACAAACTAGAAGCTGAGCCCAGAGCTTTGCCCCCTGTATTTAAAGCCTATCTATCCCATACATTTCACGTGCACTGGAATTCCTTGCTGTTCTTTGCATTTCAGTTGTAATCATGCTCCCAACTTTTGCTCTTGAGTCCTTACTGATATTCTTGAGATCTGCCTTCTGGTTCTGTATTGTTTCCCCTGCCATTCTAGTAGTGGCACTTGTTTTTGTGGGCAGCCCTCTGCATACACTAGAACTTTCTTTGGTACTTTTTAGCTCTCTCAGTGGCCATACTCTTGACTGACTACTTAATTTGGTAAATCCTTTGACAGTTCTGACTTCCTGAGTGCAGCATCGTCTTTGTTTACAATGAAAACTTGTGGGTTTTGCTGTGGCCTAGTTTGGTGAGAAATAGTAGATGCAAATATTCTCAGCTATTAATACATATGTGGCTTTAAGTGTTCTAATTTCAAAATGCTACTTATAACCACTTTCAGTATCCATTGGCTTGGGCTAGACTCATCTCAAAATAATTCTTGTTAACAGCTAATAAGGAAAATACATGCAGTATTTTAGGTAAAGGGGGTTGATCTCAAGCCAGTATTATTAACCTTGCATATAAAATGAGAACCCTTCAAGCACTTAACTTTTATGTTTCTTTCTCTATAATGCAAAAGATACTGGATTAGCATTGCTCCATATTCAAGCAATATTGCATTCCTGTGTTTAACAGTCCTGTGCTAAACCATAGTGATTTTTTTTCCAAAAGGTTAGCTAATCCTGTTCTTCTGTGGAGTCTTTTTTTAAATAATGACCATAGTTGAATATTCCTCAAACACTTACTATTAAATAGTACATGATTCCTTCATTTCATAGCAAAGAAAAGTAATCATGGTTCCGTGAGCCAATGCCAAATGTACAAGACAACCACTACCTCAGCTGGTATACACGTTGGAATATGCAACACATCAACTTCTAAATGACAACTAGAAAGTATGAACATTAAAACAGATGCTGCAGCATCTCTTTATTTTTTTTATTGACATGATTCACATTTAGTCTGAAATTTAAAAGTGATTAATGCCCAATAAACACCTGCTTTAGAGTTTCTAGAACTGAGGGAACTGGGAGAGGTAGGAATTCTGTGAAGCTTCTAAGCCCTCCTCTCAGTTAGTGAAAGTAAGAAAATTAAAACACTCATGACTTTTATTCCATATACAGAGAAATGCTTACTACAAAAGCACATATCTTACAATACACAAATGAAGGTTTTGCTTTTAGTTTCATTCATACCATCCAAATTCCTGTTTACCTCACTGCTTCTCCTTCTAGTTAAATAGTTTCATTTTAATTCTGAAAGCATCATATTGGATTTATACATTTATTGTGATGATGGTATTCCCAGCAGTGACAGACTTGATATAGAACTGCAACAAATTCTGAATGCACACATTAATCCACACAAAAATGTCTAAATAAGATTATTTTCTCTAGAAAATATAGAAGCTGACAACAATGTAATTATTATTTTAAAATATGTATCCAAGTTTGCATCCAGGTAAGTGTGCTGAAAATTAAACACCTTGCTGTTTGTTGCTGGAGGAAAATCAGAATTAAGAAATGCAACCAAATTCAGGAAAAATAACTGGTCAACTATTATTAACTGTTCTTTGTTAATAAAAATCAAGTCTTTCCTGCTATACTTATCTTAGAATTTAATCACCCTTAAAAGATCTCTTACCAAAATCAGTAATTGCTCCAAACAACAAAACCAACAACAAAAAGCTGTTCAGCAGAAAATACAATATCTCTGTTTAGTTTCAGTGGCTTTCCCAATAACTTTGGGTGTTGATTTGTTTCCTCCAGAAGAAAAACTGTTAATAAAGTCAGTTGTTTCTTGATACAATCCCACTTATTTCCAAAGAAATAAAAACATATATATATTCTGAGGAATATACAAACAATTTTATCTTTCTTTTACAGCAGAAAAACAAGAAAGTGATGGTAACACTTTTCCAGCAGTTCTACATTGTGAACTCCTTTCTCTCCAGCCTCTCTCTTGAGGTTCCATCTACTTAGGTCTAATGACATCTAAATAAACAGTAACATGAAATTCGTCAGTCTTCCTCTGACAAACAGAATAGACCACATGTAGTTTAAGTGTCACAGGACATTTTTCCATTTTTCTTTCTAATTCTTGATTCTGGTTAAACTACCTGGGCTCTATTAATGACAAAAGGATATGTGATCCAGGATGGCTTCACTGATCAGAAACCCAGGAAGGGCTGTTGTTTCCCCTCTCCTGATTGATTCTAAAATCGATCCTTGGCTGCCTGATCAACACAGAACAAAAGACTTTATCAGAATTCACTCCCACATGAGTTATGCTATAACTTTTAGGGAAAAAAAAAAATAACTGTGATTAAAACATTTGTAGTGATGAAGAATCTATACCAAAGCTTGATAAGTGGTTCCAGTGGAGCCTGTGCCTTTCTTTTGTTCTATTATGTCTGACTTCAACATCTAGGCGATGAACAAGGAGGTCTAGTACTACCAAATATAAGTTTCCCATGGGAAAAATCTTAAATAAAGTTAGGATTTCTACAAAGCTAATATTACCTGAGCTTCTCAGTACAATGCTCTCTCTCACTACAGATTGCTTTGCTCTCTTCAGATATCCAAAAGCTGGGCATTTAGAACATGTAAACATCAAGACTACCCTAAACAGTCAATACTGAGAGAAAAGTATAGGCAGAAATACTGTACCATCTACAGAGTAATGCAGTTTTGTGAGATGAAAACCACATCGTAAGTCCATTTTTTTTCTCTTATTCTCCAAAATTTTCTCATTTGCTTTGTATATTTTTTCATGTTTTGGACCACGTGCTTCAGAACTGGTCCACCACTTTGCCATGTACAGTTGTAATATAATTTCCCTACAACCTCTGCGTATTTTGTTCTTTATTTATTTAAGGATTATAATGGAACTCTCGCCTACGAGACAGTGCTGAAGGATCATATTTCACTGTGACCCAGTTAGCACTGACCAGGATAGAGCACCTGGAGCCTTAAAGACGGTAAAATTTCTTCCCAATCGATAAGCCTGCATGTAGAAATATTAAGATGCCTATTTCTTCCTTGCACTCCCTTACTAAATGATTGTATCATTCTATGTGAGTGACATGCCCTCACAGATTAACTGTATTAATTAACTGGCTTATAGTCAGAAAACAAGGAAGACCCCCCAGTTGCATTTTATAAATGTCTTACTGGATCACACTGTGTTATGTGCTGCTCCTGAATACAGTGGAAAGTTACTTCTCATCTCTTACTTTTGGGTCCCCATAGAAGTTAAAGCAAGAGTTTCTCTAAATTATACAATTATACCATCATAAGTTTTGCTGCTATTATCAGTAACACATCAGGTATAGTGTGAGGAAACTTGATACTCATTTCTTCTCCATTCCCAGATTGCATGAATTACATGATTACATGAATTCCTGCTCTTTGATTCCCTAGTCGTCTGCTGATGGGGAGCTCATTATAATGGGGATTTTCCAGTAATTATCTCTAGCCATTTTAAATTGTATATGTTGAAAAGTGACTTCATAGAGTAAAGTTCCCAGCCTGCGATCTTTCCTCACAAGTGTCTTCATAGTTTTATTCCTGTTCCATACTTTTACTTCTGTTTTACCAACATAACTTGAAATAGAGACAAATACTCTGGTTTTTTTCAATCAGTAAAATGTATCTGTTGACACTTTCCCATTAAATTAAAAGTCTATAAACTGTAGAGAATTAAAAAGTCTATAAACTGCAGAGAGTTAAAATTTATGGCATTTGGCTTTGCTGTAAAGAGATTTATAATAAAGTATATTTTAAGTTCAGGTGAAGCTTTCTCCTGTTGATTATCTGGTTGTAAGCTTCCTATCTCATGTGTTACCTCAAAGTTCTACCTTTTCCTCATCTAGCAATTAACTTGTATCTCACTTCTATTCAAGTAGAGAAACAAGCCATCTATCTCAGTGGGTCATCTGTTCTCCAGCAGAACAATGAGTTTGAGCTGGCTGAGGTTATTTTGATAACATGGTCAATGTTACGTATCTTAAAATCCTAAATCTTTAAAACATCACACATAGGTAACTACATTATCCAAAAGCCATGGGGCAGAACCCTTTCAAATCCATAAATATTTGTTTGTTCTGCCTTTATTGGATGCAATTGGATTGCCAAGCCACTCTCCATCATCTGTCAGCAGTCCTGGTTAACAGGGGAGGTCCCAGACGACTGGAGGCTTGCCAATGTGACACCCATCTACAAGAAGGGCTGGAAGGAGGATCTGGGGAACTACAGGTCTATCAGCCTGACCTCGGTGCCGGGGAATATTATGGAGCAGTTAATCTTGAGTGTGCTCACCTGGCATATGCAGGACAACCAGGGGATCAGGCCCAGACAGCATGGGTTCATGAACGCCAGGTCCTGCTTGATGAACCTGATCTCCTGCTATTACCAGATGACCCACCTAGTGGATGAGAGAAAGGCTGTGGATGTTATCTACCTGGACTTTAGCAAAGCCTTTGACAGTTTCCCACAGAAGGTGGCAGCTCATGGCTTAGACAGGTGTGTTCTGTGATGGGTTAAAAACTGGCTGGATGGCCAAGCCCAGAGAGTTCTGGTGAACACAGTTAAATCCAGTTGGTGACTGGTCACAAGCAGTGTTCCCCAGGGCTCAGTGCTGGGGCTGGTCTTGTTTAATATCTTTATCAATGATCTGGATGAGGGGATTGAGTGCTCCCTCAGTAAGTTTGCAGATGATACCAACCTGGGCAGGAGTGTTGATCTGTTCAAGGGTAGGAAGGCTCTGCAGAGGGTTCTGGACAAGCTGGATCGATAGGATGACATCAATTGTATGAGGTTTAACAAGGTCAAGTGCCGGGTCCTGCACTTCGGTCACAACAGCCCCATGCAACCCTACAGGATTGGGGAAGAGTGTCTGGAGGCCTGCTTGATCAAAAAGGACCTGAGGGTGCCAGGTGACAGTCAGCTGAACATGAGCCAGCAGTGTGCCCAGGTGGCCAGGAAGGCCAGCAGCATCCTGGCTTGTATCAGAAACAGTGTGGCCAGCAGGAGTAGGGAAGTGATCGTGTCCTTGTACTTAGCACTGGTGAGGCTCCACCTCGAATACTGTGTGCAGTTTTGGGCCCCTCAGTACAAGAAAGGCACTGAGTTGCTGGAGCGCGTCCAGAGAAGGGCAACAAAGCTGGTGAAGGGTCTGGAGAACAAGTCTTATGAGGAGCGGCGGAGGGAACTGGGGTTGTTTAGTCTGGAGAAGAGGAGGCTGAGGGAAGATCTTATCACTCTCTACAATTACCTGAAAGGAGGTTGTTGTGAGATGGGTGTTGGTTCTTCTCTAGTGATAGAACAAGAGGAAATGGCCTCAAGTTGCATTAGGGGATGTTTAGATTGGATATTAGGAAAAATTTCTTTACTAAAAGACTGGTCAAGCATTGGGATAGGCTGCCTATGGAAGTGGTTGAGTCACCATCCCTGGAGGTGTTAAAAAAATGTGTAGATGTGGTATTTCAGGACATGGTTTAGTAGGCATGGTGGTGCTGGGTTGACGGTTGGACCTGATGATCTTAGAGGTCTTTTCCAACCTTAATGATTCTATTCTATTCTATTTTATTCTATTTGAAACCTTGAAACCTATCTATTTAACAACTATAATCCATGGTAATACATGCAACCTGTTGTTTCCCATCTCTCTCCTTCCTCATTTCTATCTTCTATTTGCAAAAGTTAGAAGCTGGAGGCTGAGAGAATATTTGTGAAGGTATCACTCTATTGCTGTCTTCTGCTGTTCTCTAGACATCCACTATTGGTCACTGTGAGAGATGGGATCCTGGGGTAAGACCTTTGGTTTGACTGCTTTTACGTTTGTATTTTCCTGTAAGCCTGAAAATACTCTGTTTGCACAAGTTAGCTGGTGATTTATAAATTATTAGATCCCATTCACACTGATACACTCCAGTTTGAGGTGCAAACTCTGTAATTGTTCCTGAACAGCTTGCTGTAATGCTAAGAACTAAGACCAGGGAAGCAGTGCTTCCCTCACATACAGAAATGTGAGAAAATACACTTGAATTGATTGAATGGACCAGTTGGAAAGGGTCCAGAGGAGGGCCACAAAGATGATCAGAGGGCTGGAGCACCTCTCCTATGAGGACAGGCTGAGAGAGTTGGGGCTGTTCAGCCTGGAGAAGAGGAGGCTCCGGGGAGACCTTATAGCTGTCTTCCAATACCTCAAGGGGGCCTACAGGAAAGATGGGGAGAAGCTGTTTAGTAGGGCCTGTTGTGATAGAACAAGGGGTAATGGGTTTAAATTAGAAGGAGGTAGGTTTAGATTAGATATTAGAAAAAAATTTTTTACAATGAGAGTTGTAGAGCACTGGAACAGGTTGCCCAGAGAGGTGGTGGATGCCCCATCCCTGGAATCGTTCAAGGCCAGGCTGGATGAGGCTCTGAGCAACCTGATCTAGTCAGGGATGTCCCTGCTCCTTGCAGGGGGGTTGGACTAGATGACCGTTGAAGGTCCCTTCCAACTCTAACTATTCTATGATTCTATGATTCTATGAATGATTACTGAGATAAAGAAAGGATGAGAGCTGGAACAAGGATCCAGAGAGATAGAGGAGTAAGATATAAAGTCTCAGATGTGCCAGAATGTGCATCTTCAGACTGGAAGTTAGGACATATGAGAGAAAATGAAAGACTGAGACATAAGTTGTATGGCAGGTAGCGATGGAAAAGAAAAGGGAATGCATTGTCCTTTTGAATGCAGATTAGGATCTAGGATTTCTCAGTTAGCTGGTAAAGAGACAATATAAAATATTAGTTTATCTTTCCCTAAAAATTGAGCTGCACAGAATTCACAGATGATAGTTTTCTCCTGCTTTTATTTTCTATTAGCTTATGTCACCACAATTTGTTCTATAAACTCCTGAGTTTTGAGCTTTTTGGATAAGCCTCAGGGATGTAAATTTGGTTCAACAAGATAGAATTTCTGATGGTTGTTTTTCTAGATTGCCTTTTAGGAAGCTACCTCCTAGAAGTAATTTGGAGAGTGTTAAGATTACAGAGACTAAAATGTTCAAAAAGGAGAGAGCATTCAAACTCAAGTTCCTTGTGAAAACTTAATTCAAACTCCTGGAATATGTGTGCTATGATATAGTCTTTTATTTATGAGATCACATACTATTTTTACCACAGGCCACTCCTTCCTTCAGTACACAGGATACCTAGTGTTCAGAGTATGAAGTAATGAACTCGCCTGTTGCTTGTATGATCCTTTCCTCATCTAATACAAAAGCAGTGAGTGAGACAGAAGATTTCAAGAAGAAAAAAATGGTTGTGTGCTTTAGATAGAAGAGTATCTCCTGAACAACTGGATTCTCTCCTTGTCTCATTTCAATGAGTCCTTTGTGAGGCTGAAACTAATTTAATTCAGATTTGAGACAGGCGATGAGAGATACATATTTTTCACTTCCTAGGTCCCCAGCCTCATGCTCTGGAGACTCCTCAATTGCAAGCAAAGTTGATGTCAGATGTGATTGCCAAATGAAGTGTAAAAATAAATGCTATATCCTTGACAAACGTAGCCATCCAAAACAGACAGAGAAAATAACACATATTTTTGACACTAATATAATTGTACCTTAGTTGTCTGTGTATAAAATAAGGATAAATGGACTAATGTTTGTGAAGCTGTCATCTGCCAGTGATAGGTGTCAAAAGAATCATAGAATATCCTGAGTTGGAAGGGACCCACAAGAATCACTGAGTCCAACTCCTGCCTCCACACAGGGCAACCTAAAAGTGAAACCATATATCTGTCAGTGTTGTCCAAACACTTCTTGAACACCAACAGGCTTGGGGCCATAAGCACTTCCCTGGGGAGCTTGTTCCAGTGCTTGATGACCCTCTTGGTGAAGAACTTTTTTCTGCTATCTAATCTGAACTTACCCTGATGCAGCTTGAAGCCATTCCCTTACGTCCTATCACTAGACACCAGAGAGAAGAGACCAGCACCTCCCTCTCTGCTCCCCCTCGTGAGGAAGTTGTAGACAGCAGTGAGGTCATGCCTCAGTCTCCTCTTCTGCAAGCTGAACAAACCTAGTATCCTCAGCTGCCCCTTGTAAGTCATGCCCTCTAGTCCCTTCACCATCTTGGCTGCCCTCATTTGGATACATTCTAGTATTTTTATATCCTACTTATGTTGCGGAGCCCAAAACTGCACACAGTACTCACAGTGGGGCCACGCCCATGCTGAGAATAGGGAGACAATCGTTTCTTTTGAGCAGTTAGCTATACTGTGCCTAATGCACCCCGGGATACCTCTGGCCCTTTTGGCTGCCAGGGCACGTTATTGACTCATATTTGGCTTATCATCAGCCAAAACCCCCAGATCCTTTTCTCCAGGGCTGTGCTTGCCCTCCAGGCTCTTGTGCCCTAGTATATACATACATCCAGGATTACACCATCCCAAGGAGGAATATTTAGAGCATGGAATGGTTTCTTAAAAAAAGCATGAACTGAATACCCTGACATGGGGATAAAACAAAATGTTGAAGGCTATTCATGACTGTCATTCACCTTACACACTGAATGAGACAGAGGTGACATGAAAAAGAAGTATTAGCGCAATTTGGGGCTATGACATAATGCATATGCTCAAACGTGCATTGCCAATCAATAACTAGTTCAAGGTGTGGAAAGCACAGGAGCAAGTCTGAAAGTGGAATCATAAGTCAAGGATTTTTGAGTCTCACTCAGCATAAGCTGACAAAGCGGGAGGAGGAGCTGCCTGTTGAGCTGACCGTAGGCAGCAGTCCTTGAGTGAGACTCAAGGATAGGAGATAGCAGCTCAAGGGAGTGGAGAGTATGGGAGGCGTTTATCAAAAGGCATGCCACTAATTGGCTGTGGTTTTCACAGTTTGCTTTTTAGAACTGAACTGAAGTTGCATGGACATGTAGGGGATGTTGCATTTCCTAACCTGTGAGCATTTGACTTTGCAAACTTACTATTGCTTCAATTACTTTTTTTTTTTTTTTTGTGTATAACATATTTATTTATGATGGAGAGCACAAGAATGGTTTAGAACAAAATGAAGAAATGTTTGTGAAAGAAGATTATAGTCTTAGAGTAAAAGTAAGAGATTGAAGGGAAGGTACCTTAAGAGACACTAGAAAGTTAAAAGGGAATGATGGGTCTTTGGAGGACCACAGAAGTAAAGAGAAGACCACAACAGATTCAGAATTGGGAGTAGGGGTGCACTGGTGAGGGGACTGAACTTTAGGATCAAGCACTGGTTAATGCAACAAAGAAGGAAGAAAAAATTGGGGTATATAGAAAAGAGGCTGCAATATGATAACGTGTTTAAAGAAAAAGAATTTTAGTTTTCTGGACACAAGTGAAAGTCTCATTTTGCAGTCATTCTAAAGGAAGAAATGGTCAGTAAGGAGTCTTATGAGAGTCTCATCATACAGTCTTGTCTTCCTGGAAAGTAGGGTTGGATCCTTCCCATTTACAAGGCTCTGTGTGGGACATATTTTGAGTCTCATGGCAAGGGAGGGACTCTGCTGTTTAGCATAATCTCCCATTCACCTTATAGTTCAATGAAGCCCTGGTGGAAAAATCCTGTAGGAAATTTCCTGACTGTGTCCTGCCCTAACTAATTTTTCCAAATGGCCTTTCAGCATATAAACCAGCAATGCATTAATCCATATGAAGGTACTGATGACCATGGCATAGTCCTCATCCAACAGCAAAGGACAAGTTGCCTAAAAAAGCAACTTTTTTTCATCGCTAGAACAGGCTCAGATACTTTGAATGAAACTGAAGGAAAATGGCTTTCCTTTGAAAATGAAAAGGTTTGCAAAAAATTACCAGTTTTTCCAGTTTTTGTCTCTGAAGTATGTGTCAAAATATTGTCAAAACTATCATCACAGTGAATTGCAGTAAGACAATCTTATTATGAATTTTAATAATTTGATTTTAAAATTAAATTTCCTACAAGAAATTTCTTAACGAATGTTTTAAAAACTGACCAATTTTAAGCCTTATGAAACAGAATTAACTTCAGAATTTCATATTTTGCAGGTGTTTTTCTCTCAGCCAGCTCTAACCAGTGCTAACAACCAATTAAAAACTACACTGTGGATCTTATTGAGATAAAGCAGAAGCCAGATCACTGGCCAAAAAGGACTCATTCTTTTTCATATATGTAGCATCACTTTGATTTATGCAGGGTAGCAGTGCAGTTTCACAAATGAGATACACCTTGTTTCCCTGTGCTTCCCATTACCTGGCACTATCTCTTCTCTGAGTGCACATGCAGTGAGATCAACATGTTGGTCCAACTGAAAATTACCCAATTTTTAGCCACATGAATGCTCATGTCAGCACAGAAAGGTGACAGACATTTATAGCCAGTCATTGAGGAGAGGACAGGACCACTACTTCTGGCAGCAGCTTTATCATGCAGCAACTTGTCTGTGGTGGAACCACACACTAAACTTCATGGAGCCTAATTTTATTCAATCCCCTCAGTATGAGAAATACTAGGAAAATAAAGGAAAACCATATGGCAGATTTAATGGAAAGAAGTAGAGTTGAAGGTTCCTGTATACTGAAGCTCTTTCTTTCAACACTGTTCTTACAGACCCCACAGGAGGAGATCTTCAACCTGTAACTGGGAAGATCTTGTTTAGGAGGAGACTAGAAAAGGTTTACCAAATACAGTACTTGATTAATATTAGTGCTCCAAGAGTGTTTGAGATCCACTAATGAAAACCTAGAAAGAAATTGGATTTAGAAAGAATAAGAAATTGTCTTTATATGTAAAAATACACACACAGATGCTGCTCCAAAGATAGGTTATGGTAAGATGAGAAGCTAGCTTCACGCAACAACTCCCTCCCGCTGAAATGGAGTCGTTCTCTCCTTCTTCAGGCTGTATGCTCTTCAGTGCTGTCTTTGTGGGGGCTTCAGTACCTGTCTGACACAGAAGTCACTTCAACTCACTAAGGTGGCAAAAAGCTAGTTGCTTTTTTTTTTCCTTAATTGGTTTAGTAGGTTGGAGAACAAATGTTATTAATGGGGGCAGTGCCCCAAATATAGCTGAATGTCATAGCTGACAGCTTTTCTCAGCAAAATGTCACTAAACCAACATGAAATGATGCTATTTTAGACTTGGACTTACAGTTTGAGGACAGTATAGACAAGCTAGTTGTAGAAAATTATCCTAAAGTTGATTTGGTGTAAATTGCATGGAAAGAAAACAGCAGCAGGTCTGTACCTAAGCCTCTTGATTTCATAAAGCAAATTTTGGTAAACTAAGGGACCTAGTTAATCATGTCAACTGACCTGAGGAGGTCAGGAGTTTGAAATGGAAATTATTTGCTGTTTCGTCAAGGGGCAGGTATTAACATAGTGCATAAAAACGATAGTTGAGAATAAGTAGAGAGCTTTCAGGGAAAGTGGGACTGACTAGCAAAAAAGCTTTGCTACACATCGAGAAGCAAGGAGATAAGATGGTATTTTCCAGAGCAGAATGAGGGAAATGGCAGCAGGTAGTACCTACCGAACAGGAGAGTGTAAAATTGGAGAGTGTCTGCTAGTAGATTTCTTTGGGATTTATTCTCGGGACTGATCTTATTGTTTGGCAAAGAAGAAAAAATAAGTTTATTGCATTGGCTGGTTTCGCAGAAGTAGGCAGCATCATCAACACAGCTGCAGTGGGATGTCATATGGAAAAACAATGAATGACCTTGATGACTGAACTAATGGAAACAAAACAAACTGCTATAATACAAAATGCAAGGTCATGCACTGGGACGCTAATAAAAATTTTGCTGTTAATGGAGAATTTTCCCAGTAAATGAGTGGTGTAGAAAAGAACACAGGTACTACTAAAATAGATGGTGGTTATCTAAAGTAGTTGTGCAAAAAGGCAACTGCTTGCCCAAGACCACGGTATTTCATGGAGATACAGAAATGTTACCGTACTGTACAATGTAGTAATTCAATTTAAAATGCAACATTATGGGAGTTTGAACACACATTCAAGATAAATGAGTTCAGACTGAGACATGGGGCAATAAAGGCTAGTAGAATGACCAGTGGAATGAAGATCTGTTGAGCGAGAAGAGACTAAAAGATCTTTGTTTAGTCTAGCAAAAGGAAGGCTGAGTGGGAATATGATTACTGTCTATAAATATATCGGGGTAAACACCAGGGAGGGAGAAGAGCTATTTAAGCCAAAGGACGAATACTGGCACAAAAGCAAATGGATTCTTGAATAAATTTAGTCTGGAAATTAGAAGCTTTCTAACCACCAAAACAATGAAGTTCTGGAACAGATTTGCAACAGGAGTAGGGGGTAAACATATCAAACTACCATTAAGATGGAGCTTGAAGAGTTTCTGGACGGGATTATATGACACAGTTTCCTGTAATAGCAAGAAACTGGACTCAGTGACCCAGGGAGTCTCTTCCAGTCTTAAGGTCCTATATTCTGTTTTGCACTGTCATTTTTTCTCCATAAAGACAAGAGATTTATCCAACTAAAACTCTCAAATGTTTAAAAACTAATACAAAGTATTTTGCAATTAAAAATTATGTTGATTATTGTAAACTCACTGCAAGTTATTTCAGAATAACACTTTATTGGATATTACATTCTTAGTCTTTACTGTATTAGCAATGTCTTCTGTGGGGAGGTTGCCCAGTTCAGAATACAAGTTATTCTTTACTTTTTCAAAACTGAAATACGGGACATGGCATAAAGGTCATTTGAAGACATATTATATCATGCAATTAATAGTAATCTTACAAGATAGTGTATATTGTCTCATTATTTGACCTTTTGAAAGATCACTTTTGGTTAGATAAGCTGTAAATTAAACAGCTGAATGCAATTTATTTATAGATATGTATTGATTTGTTTGTAAATATTATGAAAAGTATATGTACTTCAATAACCATAATGAAAACCACAGGCAATGTTTTGTAGAAAGCATTTTTTTATAGTATGGGTTCTGTTATGTACAGTACAAACATGTACATACATATGGTTATCTTTTCATTAAAAGCTTTAGTGTATAAAGAATAGATGCAGTGCCTAATGAAACTCCAAAATTGGAACACCAATAAAGGGAACATTATATAATAAAAACAAAATTATCAAGGTGTTACTGATCATAGGTGGTTTCAGATTCTGCTTTTTTTTCCGGTTGGTTTTGTTTTTTAAATCTTTTTCATTCTGCTACTATTTCTTGAAGTTCTGTTGGACAACCAACTAGTAGACCAGAATTCCATTATGCAATGACCATGAAAACATGACAGGTTCGATCAACCAATACAGTTTGTCCACATCTTTCTTCTTTGTGATGGCCAAGGGAGATTGAGGTTAAATAGACAAAGAAGTGAGATTAAGGATAGAAATGAAAGACAAATATTGGCAGAAATGGTAAAGGAAGAAAGTAGAGAGAGGGGGGTAGATTTAGGTTGGATATTAGGAAAAAATTTTTTACAATGAGGGTGGTGGAACACTGGAACAGGTTGACCAGAGAGGTGGTGGAAGCCCCATCCCTGGAAACGTTCAAGGCCAGGTTGAATGAGGCTCTGAGCAACCTGATCTAGTTGGGGATGTCCCTGCTCCTTGCAGGGGGGTTGGACTAGATGACCTTTGAAGGTCCCTTCCAACTCTAACTATTCTATGATTCTATAATAAAAGGGATAAATAAAACTGTGTAGGGCAGAGATTACAAGGTTTGTGGGGCAGGGTAGTATAGAAGCCAACAACGATGTGAAAGAAATGTTGAGGTCACATACTTTACAAAGGATTAGACTCCATTTTCACTTCCACGGGTGGTGGAAACACAGAGGCATTTCTATAAACGTAAGTTTTATCTGCATTCCAAACACATTTTTTTTTCTAAACCAATCTTCAAATCAGTTGTAATAAACTGTGTTCTAAAGGGTTTAATGAACCTCTACTTTCCAAGTGTTACATGTATGAAGTAGTGAAAGACATCTTGTTCAAGTATTTCCTTTTCATTCCTCAGAACTCTTTCTCAACACCCAGACAATTAGATTGATGTAAACCTAAACAGTGTTCAGGCTGAAGAAGTCTTTTAGTCAAAGGAATATGTTTCCTTCTAATTCTGGAACAGATGTCACTATTCTTTATCATAGGTAAACAATGGTGATAGCAGGAGGCAGCTTTGAACTATGTTCATTCTGTTCCTACAATATACTATGCATCACTTGAAGGTTGGCTTGGTAGTGTTCTTAAGATTCCTGCTCAAACATAAACTCTTTAAAATATATTAGATTACTTCTCAGTTTAAATACAGTTGACTGCTTTTTGAGACAATTTTATTCCATGACAGACAGAAGGATGTCACTCTTCCTGTAAGTCATTGAGCATACTGTTGGTTCAACTTTGTTGAATTTATTTACTGCCAGTCAATATGTTTGACATTTTTTAGTGAAGTTGCTGACATCAGGCCTGTCCATGAAAGCAGTGGTGTGGAGCCTGTAAATACATCTGCTGCAGATCTCTGGCATTTATGAAGAGAATTTCCTGCTTAGTGTCTGAGCTAATGCTAACTCTTTCAAACCATTAAAAAAAAAAAAAGAATTACATGATGTAATTATTCTTAAAAATAGTCTGAATTATACACAGTTTTACAGATGAAGAGGAATTTACATAGGTGTCTGAACACTTTCCTCCTTTCTTCTGATGTCAGTTGAAAATATAATGGAAAAATCATGGTATATTTCATTATTTTGGTGTACATTTGAACATACGAATTAAAAAATTGGATTACATGTCTATAGGGGGACAAGGGTTCTCTGGAGACTTTTATATATAAAATACATTTCAGTACAGTTCCAAAATTGCAAGCAAAACCATTAAAATTTCTGTTTGAACTGTATAATCAAAAACATTAATGGAAATGGTCTATTGCTACATAAAACTCCTAGATAACACTGCTAGTAATGTCTATTGACATTAGGGCAGTGGTAAGAGGAAGGTGCTCTTTGGTTACTTTTTTAATAAGAGCGATAGGTTTCACTTAACATGATCTAAATAGAAAAACCACTAATTTTCTACCATCCATCTCTGGATGCATCGAAGCTCTCAAAACCAAGTGCTTAAGTCCTCTTGAATTTCTTTCTGAACTTCATCAGAACTTAAATGTTTATGGATAAGCCGTGTTGTAGAACCAAAGATGTCTTCCTGATACAAGTGACTAGAAAGGCTGGAAAATATCAAATGTGGAAGATGACTTAAGATGGTTTTGACTTTTACCAACCTAGAAGATATTCAAGGCTAATAATGGAAATGGTCAGGAACCAGATGACCTGAGGAAGCATATGAGGTTCAATGTTGACATTTCAAGAGCTGTCTGGTTACTATGATCATAATTAGCTGGACGGTGTGATGCTGTAGAATGAAGTTGATGAGTTTATGGAGCAACTTTGAGGAGAGCTTCAAAATGGGTGGCAATTAATCTCCATGGCACCTTCTTCCTTGGTAGTGGTTGTGTTAGAGCTGTTTCCTCATCAGCTCACCTCTTCTCTTTAGGCATGAGGAACGGCGGTGCAAGCTGCCGCCAGCCCTGAGGTAACTCTCTCCCCCCACATCAAGTAGCCCTTCCAAGTTTCATCTGATAGCTAGCATGGTGTGAAAAAAAACACAAATGTTAATTGCCACCAACAACATACAGCAACAGCGTTGGAAAGGCTTTTGAGTTGAGTTGTTGACTGAAGCCTGTGTCTCTGGGTGGGACCGTTAGGAAGAAATTAGATGTATTGTTGTGACAATAGAAGATAGAAAATTTCTGGTCTCTCCCACACATGAAAAATATTAACCAAACACACCAAGGGTGGTGAAGGAAGGAGCAAGCCCTTAAGTGACTCGTGCGCCGCCCAAGAGCAAGGCTGCTCAGCGGGCTCCCCAGGCTGATCCCGCGGGAGGCTCCCAGCTCCAGGCTGGAAATGGCGTCAGCAGCTTGAACCTGGCTCCTTGCGCAGGCAAGAGGCTCTCTCCAGGGGACACTGCGCCGCGTGGTTGACACGAATGGATACTGGCTAGAGGAAGCTGGGCGGGTATTTGCTTGCTCTCTCCCTCTTCTGGGGAGAGGAGGACGAGTAAATGGGGCAGAGCGGGACCAGCGCGCAAGGCAGGAGGCTGAGCTCCCCAGGTCCTCGAAGGAGCGGGCTTGAGTGCCATGGCCAGCGCGGGGGGCAGGAGCCGCGCAAGGGAAGTGCGCATCCTCCATTTTGGCGCAGGGCGGGCGGAGAGCTTGGCTCCCGGCGCTTGGCCGCCGTCGCCGCCCGCAGCCCTTCTCCCCACCCCGCGGCACTGCCGGGGGCACCCGCCTCCTCTTCCCGCGGGGAGCCGGGCAGAGGCTCTTCAAATGGACGCCCCGCTGCGCCTCACGTTGGTTTGAATTGGTCCCAAGCTCCCCGCAGCAGCTTCCGACAAAATGGAGGACGCCACCACTGCTACCACCACCACCACCACCACTACCACCACCTCCTCCAGGAGGCATGTCGGCGGCTGACATGGCGCCCTCCCCCGCAGCGGGCGGGGGCAGGAGGGCGTCCTCGGGCAAGGGCGGCGAGGAGGCGCTGCTCGGTGGGGCAGGCTGCGGGGGCGCAGGCGAGGCGCCCTCCCTGGGATAAGTGCGCTCTCTTTCCCCTGTGGGAGCGCTTCCATTATCCACGCTCTGTCCCCTCATGGAAATGGCCTCAGGTTCAAAGCCCTGTTGGGGGAAGGAGCGGGGGTGGCAGCTCTCGGAGAAGCCCTGCCAGCCCTATCCCTCGGCGGCGGGGGGCGCAGAGAGAGGGGCGAGCCCACGCCCCACGACCGGGGCTGTGGCGCCCACAGGGGCCGAGCGCAAGGCTGGGATGGGCAGCGCAACGTCTCCGCCGGCGACCGGCTGGAGGAGGAGCGCAGCCGGTACGGCCCGGCCCGGCGTCAGCGCAAAACTTCTCCAAGTTGCTGCTGTCAAAGAGCTGCGCGGGGACCGCGAGCGCAGCCCTCGGACACGGGTAACGAGCCGGTGGGCAACGATCCGGGTTCCTCAAACCTAATGGATCAAGAGTGGGAAGAACCCCAAGCATGGCCAGGAGGAAGATTGGCAGTTTATAGGGTCAACCGGCTGCGGGCGGCTCTGATGGATGGGCGGTCCACCCACTCCGCTAGCCCAGCGCGAGAGCCCGCCCTCTGGGGGAGCCAATGGCGGGGCAGGGAGGCGGATCTCCCTCGAGCTCGCTTGGCCCGGTTCCTCCTCCCCTTTGCCAGCAGCTGCGCTTCGCCCGGGACTGGACCGAGTTAGAGTTGAGACGCCGGAGGAGTAGCGCAGAGTGCGTGCGTCCCTCGCGGGGGGGGGGGGGAGGGTCCGTGCCTGCAAGCTGTGGGGAGCCGGGTAAGGTTGGAGGTGCGGGGTGCTGCGCCTCAGGGGCGGGCTTGGCGGGCAGTTGGCGGCGCGGAACTGCCCCCAGGGCGGGGATGGGAGAGCAGCCGCCGTGCCTCCGAGCTCCGCGGGCTAAGTACCCCACGGTGTCGTCGCCGCTGCTGCGCCGCCACCTCTCGCGGCGGCGGAGGGGGCGCGGGTAGCGCCGGGGGCAGCCCCGCGGATAACCATCGTGTCCTGGAGGTGGGCGGTGGGGGCAAATGGGGGGCGCCCGGGGGCAGCCCTGAGGGGGGGCAGGGGCATTTGGGGGAAGGGCCGGGTCTGGTTTAGCGCCTCCTATTTTAACTCCCTCCCTCCCTTCCCCGCCGGGCCCTCGGCTGTTGTTCTGCCCCGGTGCCTCCCCCACCCACCGCCCTCGCCGCCCCCCCAACTCCCACCCCCTCCCCGGGTGCCTCCCTCCCCTGCCCGGCGCGGCGCTCCGCGGATCCTGCCGCCGTCGCTGCTCCCCTCCCGTATTGTTTGGCTGGGTTCTCTCTAATGGCGGACAGGAGGCGGCAGTGCTGCTGGCCGACTGCAGGGGGGCAAACCCGAGACCGGGGGCAACTGCTGCGGGAGCGTGCGGGGGGCCGAGGCGCTCGCCCGGCGCTCAGGCGCCGCCGTTGAGGGCCCTGCGACCCCCCCGGCGCGCTGCTTCGGGGCTGCTTAGGCAAGTTCGCAGGTAATATTTGCTCCCCGCCGTGGGTGCCGCCGCTGCCCTTCCACTCGCGCAGAGAAACCCCGGGTGCAGCTGCGCCCCGGGCGGCTCCTTGTCCCCCTCGTTTTCCCTTAGTGGGGGCGGGCGGCGTGGGTGTGCTTCTACCCCACTGCCCCCGGGGAGGGCAATTTTTATTTATTTCTTTTATTTGTTGGGTTGGGATTAAAGGGAAGTGGTGGGTGCTGCAGGCGGTACCTGCCCCGGCCAGGCAGAGGAAGCGCTGCTTGGGGGCGCTGCCTGTTCTTCGCTGCCCCATGTTAACCCCATGTCTTTCCCTTAGGCTCCAGCCCAGTTTGGTGCAGCCTTGGCAGAGACCAACAAGGAGAGGGAGCTCCATTGTGAGTGCTATTTATGTGCCTATTTCTGCCTCTGGTAGACCTGCTTAGGGAGGGCTTGGCCCGCCCCCCCATATTCTCCGGGGGCAGAGGTAGAAGGAGGGGCCTCCAGGGTTGGGTGGGGAAATTCCTGGGTCCAGCAGCTGCTGCCCTGGGGCGAAGCCCCAGTAATGGCTGTGAGGCGGTTCCTCCTCGGGGTGGGCGCTGCTGCTGCAGATATCGCTCCTGCAATACCAACTCCGGCAGGCAGACGACGGGCTGCTGCCACTGCTCACGTTACCCGGCTCAGGAGGGAGGGGGAAGGCATATTTCGGGTGCCCTCTAGAGTTTTGGAGTGTGTATTAAAATCCCTGGTGAGACACCTTTAGCCATGTTTAATTTTTTTTTTTTCCCCCCCTTTCTCCAATCCCACGTCCTGCATATCTGGAGGCTAAGAAGAGGAAGGAGAGGTTTAAAATAACCCAGCAATTTGTGGAGCGTACTCCAAGCATCTGTCCTTTGTGCGTTCAGACTGGCTCTTTATGCCCATAGATTTGCTTGGGTGATTTTTTTTGGGTGCTGTTGGCAGTTTGTTCACCTTGGCAGGGCTTCTGAGCCATCTGCTTTGCCCCTTCCCCAAAAAGCTGGAGGTCGCTGAGGAAACCCACAGCTTCTGAATAGTGAGCATTTTCGGTGTTTCACCTGCGTGAGATTTTCAAAGCAGATTGTGATCTGTTGGGTGTTAGGTGGGCTGAGGAGAGGCTGGTTACCAATCCATGGCCGGAGGATTGGGGTGTAATTCGGCTATGGTTTGTGCCCCTTCGAATACTGGGGCTTTTTGTGCTGCACGGGGGATTCTGAAGTGGCAAAGTAGCGCAGCAAAGGCGAGAGTCGGGCGATGTGCGCATGGGGAGAGGTGCCGGGCGCTGTGGAGTCGGGATGCGGGCGCCGTGCGGGGCTGTCGCCGCTAGAGGCGGCCGCGAGAGTCGCAGCCGGTCCCCAGCTCGGGGGTAACGCGCGGCCGGGGAGCTGAACAAAAAGGCAGCGCCTGTCTTGCGCTCTGGGTTCTGCGCTTGGCTGCAGGGAGGATTCGGATGTCGTAGTATTCTCGAAATTTTTTTTTTTTTTCCCTCCCTTGCTGTTGTACATAGTAGGTTTCCCAGCAACTTTGTCACTTTTTGGTGGCTTGCATATACAAAGAATAAGTGGTTCTCTGCAAAACCTCAGTACTTAGGAGAAAGGCATCAGGCTTCTAAAATCACTAACCTCATGAAAGATGCTCCGAGTTTGTATGGCCTGTTATAATGAATGAAGTTATCTATTCTAAACCTTGACTTACTACTGTAATTTTTAGATTTTAATTGTTATTTTTTAACTCCTACTATGTCTTGAGTGTAAGACTACCATCTAATTTTACTTCTGATTCATTATATATTCCAGTCTAACAGCTGTTCTGCTTTTTCTGATCCTTCTTCATGTTAAAATAGTTACTTTTAAGAGTGATCAAGGCGAATAATGCTTTGGAAGGAAGGAGGCTGTTGTGTTAGGAGTGAAAAAGGATGTTGTGTACTGGAGCTGGCTTGAAAAAATTATTGCTGCCTGTGAAAAGATAAGAATACTGTCAAGAACAGCTGTATAGCTAAGATTCAGTAAAGCTCAATAAGCAGTTGCCATCTGGTTGGTCAATTACACTAACATCTTGCACAACAGTATCCTAGTAGATGGCACATTGTCCTCCTCCAGCTGTGGTGGTTGTACAACATTTTATCTAGCACATGACTGGAGGTAAAAAGTGTATCCTGTGGCATGTGTTGCATGAGGGAATGTATTTGGTGCTTACTGCTGCAAGGTGAGCTCTAGGAACCAAACTCCTGAGCTACAATTTATGAAGTAAAGCTGGTGATGGGACATTATTAGGTAGTTAAACTAAGTAACTTCTTTTAATAAAAGATTATCCTAATTACTTAGGATACTTACTTAATAAATTTGCTTTATATTATTGTTAGTAATCCTCTTTAACCGCAAATATATGATTGCATTCTACTGTTGCTTACCCTGGAATAATATACTAAGAGGGATTTGTATCAGCAAGAATGTACAAATGCCAGTGAAAAAGTGAAAGCAAATTTCTTCGTCTTCTACAGAGCTTGTTCAAGTATACGATGGGATGTTGGACCAAAACTCGTTCAGCCTCTTTCAGATCTTCGCTGGCTTTCTTTCCGTTTTTTTTTTTTTTTTTTTTTGTCCAGCAGCATCATGAACACTCTTACATTGTTCCAGTAGCTTTCATTTTGGTTTTAAGGACTAAGTACAGAATTACTGATGTTCTGTCACCTTGTGCCAGAGTTTGCAACCAATTGCTATACTTCACAACAAAAGTAGAATGAAGACTTCTGTGAAGAATTTATATCAAGTATTGTAACTAATGGAAAAATCCACTCTTCATGGAAAGCTATTTGTTTTTTACAGAAGGCATGTACATCACAAATAACAACTCAGCCTAGCTGTGGAAAGGGATTGAAAGGTAAAGTTCAGAAGAGTTCAGAAGACTAGTAAGCTGTCCCTTCTGAGAAGTTTAAGGCAATATTTGCCTCATGAGGCTCTTAAAGCCCTGTATGCTACAGGAGTTTTGTTATCTGCTGAAATTGTTGAGTTTAACTCAATGATTGAAAGCACTTTTCTTGCAACTTCTTTTTAGCTTTAACTTAGTTTCAGTGATTTAATTTTACTAGGTGAATGCTCTAGGAGGACAACTGAGTTTCTGAGAGATTAGAGTTCAGAGGAAACTTAGCTTTACTTCCATACTTGTAGCCTGCCCTACATGCTGCTGGCAGGTATGGCTAACAGTAGATGCTAACACAGCGTACAAATGACCTGCTTAATTTAGATGCTAGTATTAAAATTATTTGTTTTGGACCAAGATGTGTCTAAGTTTGTCAGACAGTGTTTTGTACTTCTAAGATAAATTTTAGGTAGAAGGGAGCAGTGTGAGACTTCTGGAATGCAGTTGCATGGTATGTCCTCTTCACTTAACACTTTAACTGTATTGATTTTACATCATAATTTTCCAACTGCACAATGGATTCCAACTCCTGTTTTTTGCCCATGCTGTGTGTGTTGATGTAGATCCACTTCAGTTGGACTATCGATCCTGCTGCCTTTTTTGGTGGGGAGGCCCTGGTTCCTAAGTGACTATTCTCAGGTGCTTCTGTTGTTTCTAATGCATCAAAAAGCCTTGTGTCTTTGCTGCCGTGTGGATCTCCATCCCCTGCCGCCACTGAGATGGCTAAGAAGCATTCGTTGCTGCTGTGGTTGACTTGCCAGAATATGAGCTGGCAGTGTGCCCAGGTGGCCAAGAAGGCCAATAGCATCCTGGCTTGTATCAGAGATAGTGTGGCCAGCAGGACTAGGGAAGTGATAGTCCCCCTGTACTTGGTACTGGTGAGGCTGTGCCTCAAATACTCTGTCCTAAAACAGAGGAGCCACCTATGTTTTGGGCCCCTTGCTACAAGAAAGACACTGAGGTGCTGGAGCATGTCCAAATAAGAGCAATAAGGCTGGTGAAGAGTCTAGAGCACAGGTCTGATGAGGAGTGGTGGAGAGAACTGAGGTTATTTACCCTGGAGAAAAGGAGGCTGAGGGGAGATCTTATCGGTCTCTACAGCTACCTGAAAGGAGGTTGTAGTGAGCTGGGTGTCAGTCTCTCTTCCCGAGTGAAACAAGTGATAGGACAAGAGGAAATGACTTCAAGTTGCAGGGGAGGTTTAGATTAGATATTAGGAAAAATTTCTTCACCGAAAGTGTTGTCAAGCATTGGAACAGGCTGCCCAGGGAAGTGGTTGAGTCACCGTGCCTGGATGTATTTAAAAGACTTGTAGATGCAGCGCTTAGGGACATGGTTTAGTGGTGGATTTGGCAGTGCTAGGTTTATGGTTGGACTCAGTGATCTTAAGGGTCTTCCAACTTAAATGGTTCTGTAATTTCAGTGCCACTTACTTATACTTAAACTGTTTTGGTAATTTGAAACTTTTGTCTTCTGTGAGCTTCCAGAAATAAATGTTAAGACAAAAACTATATTTATTCTGTGAAGCTCTGCCAGTAGAGTTCAATAGGATTCAAACACATACATGCGTAGAATTGTCTGGATGGATAAGAACATCAACAGTTGCAACAGATGAGATCAACGACTGTCCTTTATAGGCAGGTTAGGTCATAACTGTCCACTGAGGCGTTCTCATGCCTTCACCAGGACACGCCAATGATGAAATTTGTTTTCTTACTCCAGTTTGCTGTCAGAGTAAAATTATTTCAGTCAATGGTTATAATAGAGACGACAAATTCAGATTTTACTAGTCCAACATAAATAAAATTAACAGAGATTATTCAGGTTTGTGGTCTGCTGAGAGTCTCCAATGACATGGCTGCCACCAGTGTATTTTTCAAACTGCTCTGTGTTGGAAGGGTATTTGCACTTTTTAAGTTTGTTCTAATGCTTAAGCATTCCATCTTTCTCTGTGTCTCCCAAGTTTTTTGGAGCTACCTTCGCCTATAAAGGCATAGTCCCTGTTCATTAGTTTTAATACTTTCTGGGGCACGCTAAGAAGTATGTCATCTTAATTCCACTTTTTGCCCTGCTTAATAGGTTGTGCAAAGTAGTGATGTACGCTTGGTCACACACTCTGCTAACTGATAGGACAAAACTGCTTAGATACGTGTGCTGTAGCTGACCAATCCAACTCTTGGGAGACTGGCAAAGAAAGCAGATCATTAGGAAAGGACAGTGGCATTATGGAAGAGATTCCTCAGTTCTTTTGTTGTGAAAGATGGCACTGGAAGATGGTAAGGTTGGGCATAACCCATAGAATAACTATGCACATTATTTTGTAATTTAGGCCTGTTATGGCTCATAGTCACTGTAAGACCTCTCCAGTTTGGCATTTACCCCTAGCACTACATCAAATTTCCCTAAAAGTTACTTTGTTAATCTAATTCACAAACTCAGCTGTTGCCTCTGTATGGTTGACCTTCAAGTCTGTCTCTCTTCCAGACTTGCTTCCTTCTGTACCAGCTAAATCTGAGCGTGTGCTTCTGACTTCTCTTTGTGGATGTCTGACCTTTAGCTCACGCTACTGTTGCAAAGGCAGTCCTTCCTCCCCAAAAGGAAAGCTCTCCATGCTGCCTGTCACTTGTATTTCACAGTGTTGTTGTGAAATCTTTGCTTTAAGCCCATAATATAGCCCTTGTTTTAGACACAGCACCCTCTTCTAACAGACTGCAGATTTTTGCCACATAGTAAGCTGTCTCTTAATTGTTAATAAACAATTAGGTCTTCATTATGTGATTGTGTTAATAAATTACATGTCTGAATCTCATACCTTGCTTTTGGTCTCTGTATCTTGTGGTAACAGTTTTTCTTATGATTGTGATAAAAATGATTCTGTTCTGTTGACATTGATTCAGAATTCTGAACAAGAGTGCTTTCCTCGTCTTCTGCTTTGACTGCCTGCTCTTTTGCATCTTTTATGGCTGTAAAAGTAACGGGTTACTTGCCTTTAATTTAAAGTTGAGTTTTAGCTGTGAAGAGAATTACCTGTCTTTTTGTTGTTCTTAATGAGATTTTAAGTCCTGTTTAGAAAGTGACATAATAGGCAGTTAAACACTTTTGTTCTTTCTCCTGTGGTGCTCCTCATGCTTGGAGAAGCTCTCTGTGTGCATCCTTTAAAGCAGTTGCAACCTGGTAATGCGAAATAAGCTAACTTTAGGAAACAAAGCCTACTAAAACCAAAACCAAACCACCACGTTTCCGGTCACCCTGGGACTCAAACACACCATCCTTAGAACAAGAACTAATAATGATTATTGATGGTGATGCTGTTTCCTTGTGTTCTCCTTTTTGTAACTCTCTGTCTGTTTTCTCTTATGTTTAGGTTGTTTGCTCTTTGAACAGTCTTATTATGTGTTCAGTGGCTAGCATAATGTGGTTTGTAACTGGTTCCTAGGAGCTTGTGATGGGAGTTGCAATATATGGGTGTGTATCAGTTGTGGGTTTTTTTATTTTATTTTATCTTTTTTTTAATATGTGTGTGGAAAGAGAAAGAAGACCTAGTCTTCCGTTATACCCCAAATAATGTCAACATTTTGTTTGAGCCGGAATTAATGATTAATATGCCAACCTATGTATGTTTAAGAATTCTTACTAACCTGGAAGAATTTACCAGGCATCTTTTGAATGAATAGCTATCATTTCTGTGTGCATGGGGTTTGGGGAGGGTTCTGTTTTACTTGTGGTGGTGGTTTTGCTATTTTTGAAAAAATGTTGATTCAGAAGGTGAGGTTTTGTTCTGGTAGATGGTGCCTCATTAAACCAAGTAGTATCTAGGAAGGCCGGGTAAGAAGTTCTCCATAATATTTATTAAAAAAAAGATTAAAAATTGCAAATTGGAAATGACAGAAAATTGAGAGCACAACAAAGGTTAGTTGGTGGTTTTTTTTTTTTTTTTTTTTCCCAGACAAAAATGTTGGGTATATCTTGGAATTGTTGCCAGCGTTGGTGTGTTTGGTCATCATTATGTATACTTCTATCCAAAGAAGTAACAAATAGAAATGCTGATTTGGTCTGACTAGTGCTATATATAGTACAGCAACTATGTTCTGAACTAAGTCTAGCATTTTTAATAATTAAAATAATTTAAGAGTTTGGAGAAGACCTACAAGAATGACCGAAGGAGGGGTGGAAAACATGTTTTCTATTAACGAACTTTAGAAATGCAGTCTATTCCTCAATTAAAAGAGAATAGATTAGAGTGTAACTTAATTCTGGTCTAGGAGAGACTATGCATCTGGGTACATATTAGATAATAGGATGCTCCCACCCACTCCCCCCCCGCCCCCCCAATGTTAAAGGCTTAATTCCTGAGTGCTGATTATTGCCTAAGCAATACAAATTCAAACAGGAAAGTGTGTAGCCTTTCAGAAGGTAGGGTAACTATGAATTGAGTTAACTAAGCTGGAATAACTTATTGAGGCATCACTTCTTTGTTTTTAGGCAAAAGTTTAAAAGAGGGTTTGAAAAGCTCCATACTAGCAAAGTTTTATATATATATATTTTTTTTTTTACTTGAAATAGACTTTGTTCTGCAGGTATTTATTCCAGTTGCAGATTTGGACTGGAAAAAAACAAAATATTGGCTTAGGAGAGATGCTATATAGTGTCTTTTTCATGAGGTTAAATTCTAGTAAGCATATATGCTTGGCTGCATGACTGTTTAAACTAGCCTAACTTAGGGTTGTCATTATCCTCTTCTTTGTACTAGCAGTGACATTTTCTGTTTCTTTTTTTGGGAATCAGTTTAGCTTTATGAATCATCACAATGAAATTTTTTTTGAGAGGGAGCTGTGTAGGTGTTGGACATTTGCTCTGTTTTCTGTATTTCAGCTTTACCATGTTAACTCCCATGGCAGACTGACTACTAGGACCTGTAAACAGCTACAGAGAGAGGGAGGAAGAGTTGTGCTGGAGAACGTGGGAGAGAGGAGTGAGAATACAAACCCACAGTAGTCCTGTCCTAGGCTGGATGTGGTTTGTTGTTGTGGAACTGCAGCCTTAGCAAATACAGTATGCATCTTGTTGTTTAAAAATAAAGCTACCTTTTACTCTTCAAAACTAGTTTGGTAAACTGGAGTCTTGCACAGTGTAACTTGGAGCCAGACAGCGAGTGCAGCTGTGAAAACCTATCATACTTGCCTCGCTGACCATATCCGTTCTTCCCTTGGATCCCGTTTCCTGTCAACCTTACCTCAGCATAGAACTTGAACTACTTTGTGGTTATTTTTTCTTTTCTTCCTCGTCTTTTTTTATCTCATTTTGTTTATGACGTTAAGATTTTCTGTCCTTTGTTGTACAGTAGCTTCATTGGCTCTTTACTTGGTCATAGACTATATGGCTTTTCTTCCTATATGTAGCATAGTATTAACATATTCTCTTAAATTCACTTATTCTGAATTACTAGATGCATTGAACACTAACCACTGCAGGTAAATACTGTTGAAGAAACTTGTCCATACTGGGCCAAAAATACTAGGTTGCTGGCTGATACTCGGGTATTTCTCAGACATGAAAAATCTGGTTGAGACTACTAGCTGATGTTAGTTATTGTTAAAGACAAGGAAAACGACCAGTCTGCAAACTTCTTGTTTGCTTATGAGTTATGGCATGACAGTCTTTCCTCTTTCTAAGCACATGCAAAAGTAAAAAAGGATTTTAAAAGCATTAGTAAAAAAGATTTGCGCAATCAGGCACTGAGAAACTGGGTGTGCCATTAGGCATGATGGTTACCAGTTATCCATGCAGAGTTGCTTGTTTCATGGGCTGTATGTATAGAGTGTAAACTGCAGGCTAGTTTAAAAGAAAAACTAAAAAAAAAAAAAGAGGAAGCACTAGTGAAGAATAACATTGAAAGTTCTTGTTGCCAATTAGTAAATTGTCTTCATTTCCAAAATGTATGGGAATAGTACAGGCTGGGCACTGACAGGATATCGAGCAGCTTTGGGTAGTCCTGGTGGACAGTAAGTTGGACACAAATAATGCACTCTCGCAGGGATGAACGCAAACAGCAAACTGAGCTGAATTAAGCAAGGCTGTAGCTTGCAGTTTGAGAGAAGTAATTGTTCCCCATTGTTTGATTCTTGGGAGACCACAAGTGTGGTCTCCTGGGAGTGTTTAGTCCAGTTTTGGGTAGACCCTGTTGTAATAAAGATCCTGTTGTACCGGAGTGAGCCCGGTGGAGGGCCACTAGGATGCTTAGGGGGCTGGAGCACATAACAAAGGAAAAGTTGAGAGGGATGAGTGTGTTCAGTTTAAACAGAAGGCCAGAGAGACATGTTACTGCTATCTTCAACTAGTTAATGGGAAAGTACAGAGAAGATTAAGGCAGGCTCTTCTCGGAGATACCCACTGATAGGGTGGCAGGTAATGGGTATAAGTTGCAATGAGGGAAATTCTGAATGGCTAAGATAATCAAACAATGGAAGAGGGTATTCAGAGTGACTGGGAAATTTATATCCTTATAGATATAGATATCCTTATAGATATTCAAAACAGAACCCTAAGGACCTGATTAAGTTCAGAGATAGATCTCGCTTGTAATTTGTCGCTGCTCTGAGCTGGGGTGGGTTTGATAAGGTGATATCCAGAGGTCTCTTTCAGCATCAGGTATTCCATTAAACTTACAGTGTTTAAGCTAAGTTTGATATCATTTAGTGACCACGAAGATACTCTCCATTGATATGCAGTGCTTTACTGGAAGTTCACTTGAACGCTTTTTCTCCACCATAACACAAAAATAAGAATGTGTTCTGTTTAGGTGAAATTATTAATAAAATGTAAATGCATGAAGTACTGTGTAAAAATGGCTTCTTAAAATTACCTTGAGTGTCCTGAGTCTTAAAAAAAAAAAAAAAGTTTTTTTTACAGGAAAAGTTAACTTCTTGGCAGAATCAGCATCACTGTAGTTGATAAACTTGTCTGTTCCTGAACATTTAGTTCTACAGGATGCATTAGATCTAGTAGATCTCACTCTCTTGCATTTGAGATTTCTTTTCTTCTTTCCTGCCTCTGGTTGGTTTTTTTCAAATTTGATTGGTTTGTGCATGATTGGTTATACCTCCAGTTTCTTGTAACTTTACAGATCTGAAAAATTGCATGCTACTTGTGTGTATTACGTGCTTACAGGTTAGTATAGTCACTAATCATGATATAGTTGCATCAAAAGTATAGCTAATGCAACTATGCCTCTTATGAAGGAGAGATAGAATATTTGCTTAGTTATAGATCCTTTTCTCGTTAGTATCGGTGCTAAATTTGTAGCATTTGCTGTAATACATCTGTTGATGCTTTGTGTACTGCTATGTCAATTTAGTTTCTTGAATGCTAGCAAAAGCTAGGGACTTCATAAATTTGAATTCTCAATTAATCTTCATTGGTCCCTGTGGAGCAAGAATAAGGCACGTTTTTGAAATGTGTGTTGTGACCCACTGACATTTATCAGTGACCTATATTCCATTGCCCAGTCCAGACATATAAATAATTTTACTATTCTCAGGTCTGTTTCTGATGTAGCCATTCAGTATGTGGTTTCTTCCTACAAAGTGTTACATTTTAAAAAAATTAAGATATGTCAAGTGACAATTTGGCCTCTTTGCATTCTTTATTAAGGCCACTTTCTACTATTTCTTTTTACTTTTCAGTGTTTTACTTTCCCTTTTCCTATTTTCATATATTTAGCATAGTGTTTCTCTACTGTTACTGTACTGCTCCCTTTCCACTTAGGTCATCTTTCAAGTCTGTTGCTGTGGTCTAGTGTTACCTACTTTCCTAGAAATAGATACGCATTTGGATATAAGTAATAGATAAGTGTTTAGACAAAACTTTTTCTGTGGGTCCTTTGGTTCTTTGTCTTGTTTCACCTTAATATTCCATTTATAACCAAGAGTATCCTTAAGTAGCATGTTACTGCTTGAGTAGCAGAGAGAAAAAATTTACTACCATGTTACACATAATGGCTTTTAGGGCTAGAAATGGTGCTGGGTTCTTGCTGATCAGTACCTTTTAATGATTAAACAGCCATGAAATACATAGAAGTGTGCATATAAGGGAGGGATACGTGTCAGTATGGCTGCTATAAAGCTTATACATTTTTAGTCAATATTATGATTTTGATTTGCTATGAATTGCTATGCCAAGTGCTACTTACTCCCCTATGAGTAATCTTGAAAAGTATAGATTCTTGGTGTGGGTCCACTTGCGTTCAAGATTGACCCTGAATAGAATAAAGTTTGAGATTGACCCTGAATTTTGGTTCTTTTAATGTATACAAGGGAGCAATTCTTAGCACTAGTTGAGTAGCAAGACCGAAGGAAGAGGCTGTGTAAAGTAAAGGCATTCAGATGTTCCTGGAAGAATCAGTTGGAACCAGATGTCAGCATTCACACGCAACACTGGTGACTGCAGTGCAGTTAAGATGCTCAGGAAATACTCAAGTTTGCATGTTTTCAGAAAACTTTAGTTTGTATGTAAATAGTTTCTCTTTTGAATAAAACCAAAACTTACTGACTTAACTGCTTCAAAATATTTCTTTTGCTATGTAGATCTTGCCTTTTTACTGTTCTTAGTTGCTGTCTTTGCTGGATTAGAGGTCTTTGTGTGCATATGCTTTTCTCTTAAATTTCCTGAAATCTGTGTGACAAATGCATTTTAGGTGTTACATAATGACTTTTAGTAAGCTTATTTCTTCAATCCATACAACTGCTTTGGAAATATGGGAAAAGAATGAAATTTTAAGCAGCTCTAAACTTACTGGAAAGTAAATTCTGGAGTAGTGTCTCTAGGATGAATTAATGAGATGTCAGGCTTTTGTAATGATGGTACTCAGACAATGGATAGATTAGATTTGTGGACCTAAACTTAGTATCCTGTTCCTGAAAGCTCTTACCTGTGTTTTGAAAAAAACAGCAGTGTAAATAGATTGATGGGTTAGTGTTAAATGTTATTCATACTCTTGGTTAATATTTCTAATTAACTTGTATAATATTTTAAGAAGGACCCATACTTTGATGTGAATACTTGCACTTGAGTTTAGCCCCAAGTATGCAGGTAGCGATGTTGAGCTTGCTTGCTAGCATGATTTGTGTGTGAAGCTGGTAGAGTGATGAAATAGTTGTCATTGGGGCTGTAATGTAGTATGTTAGGTTTGCTTCAAGTCTTACAAGTTCCTATACTCTACTGATTTTGTGACCAGTGGATATCCATCTGTTTTAATATTCAGTCTGTCGCTGCTTTCTTCGTGCATTTTGGAGTGTTTTACACAGCATTTATTGTCAGGGTAGTGCAGTTCAATCTGTGGCTATCAGCTTGCCACTACTATCCTGTCTGCTAAAATGACCTCTGCACTGCAATTCAGAGCTGTGGCACCAACCTTGTTACGTTCAGGCACAGCTGTTATTGTTGTTGCCCAGATATTTTTGTTTTGGGGAACTGATCTGGCTGGAAGGGACTCCAGCAGGAAAGTCTCTGTCAGCTGGATCAACTTCTGTCTGGTTATGTGTGTGGTTGCAGAAACAACTGTGCCACATGATCACATAACAAAATGAGTCTGTGGACCTGATAACTAGGTGGACCTTCAGAAGGGTGGAAACTTCTGTTAAAGTCAAAGATGTAAAAGTTGACAGTAATCAGAGCCACCATGTATCTGAGCATAAAATGGTAGGGTTAATGAGTAGATATCCTTCAGGAAGGATATAAGAAGGGAGAAAACCCAACCCAAACCAACAATAAAAAACCCACACCAAACAAAGAAAATGCTGAATGTTTATATTAAGAATGTTTAACAAAAGTGGTTTTATTGTGTGGTTGCCCATGGTCAGAGTTTTATATTTGATGAGCCAGGAGGGCCCTACAACTCCTTGTTTTTTCTAAGGTGGTGTACTAGTTCTGTGTAGCAAGGGGAGCTACAGTAGCAGCTTCTGTGAGAAGCTACTAGAAGTTTCCCCTTTGGTGGACTTGGCTGGCTCTAGGGCAGACCCACTGCTGGCCAGGGCCAAGCCTGTTGGTTATACTGAGAACGCCTCTGTGATAAGAAGGGGAAAATTAAAAAAAGGAGTGAAGAAGCAGAAGCGGGGCCAGAGAGGGGGAGGTGTGAGCCTTTCGTGGGCCTTGCAGGCCTCAACCTCTGGCCTCCCACCAGGCGACTGTTCAGGCCTGACTCAGCCCATATGGCTTGGCCTGGCTGAGAGAAGTGAAGAGAACCTGAGAGGCATCTGCCTGAGCCAGTTGTGGAGAATTTCTTGTGAGAGGAGTGGCTGCAGACACCAAGGTCAGTGAAGAAGGCGGGGGAGGAGTAGTAAAGTTGCTCCTGACAAGATTCCCCTGCAGCCCATGGTGAGGCCGGCTGTCTGTGGTGTGGCCCACAGAGGAGCAGAGATCCACCTGCAGCCTGTGGAGGACCCTATGCCAGAGGAAGTGGATGCCTGAAGGAGGCTGTGGCCCATGGAGGGCCTCTGCTGGGGCTGTTCTGGAGGGACTGCACCCCGCGGAAAATGACACATGCCGGAGCAGTTCATGAAGGACTGTAGCCCTTGGGAGGGACCACACGCTGGAGCAGGGGAGGAACGTAAGGAGCTCTTCCCTGATGAGGAAGGAGCAGTGGAAAACACGATATGATGAACTGACCACAGCCCCTGTTCCCTTCTCTGCCACTCGGGAGTAGGAAGGAGGTGGAGATAATTTGAAATGACGTTAAGCCCAGGAAAGAGGGGAGGGGTAGAGGGAAGTTGGGGCTTTTATTCTCCTGTCATTATTCTGCTTTGGTTTTATCATTAATAAATTGAAGTCCTTTTCCCCAAGTCAAGTCTGTTTTGCTCGTAATGGTAACTTAAAAGATCTCTCTGTGTCCTTACCTCAAACCTCGAGCTTTTAGTTACATTATCTCTCCCCAATTCCTTGGAGTCTGGGAGGAGTGAGTGAGAGACTGTATAGCTTGGTCCCAAGCGGGGCTAAACTGTGACACATGGAGTTCTTACTCACAGAGGTAGGTGTCTGTCCATACACAGTATATATTATTCACTACCCAAACTGAGACTTGACTGCAGTAGCAGCATTCAGATTTAGCTTAAAGCTGGCTTAAATTTCAACCCTTCGAAAATGTTGATTTACTTCTGCTTTTCTAGTATTTTGCAGGCCTTACGATTGGGTGTAGTTGGGCTATTAGACTGCTGCAGAGTGTAAAAGAGCTATTTAAATATTATTTTAGTTGTGTTTTATTTTACTTTTGGAGTGAACTGTGGCATTTGTTCGGTCAACCACTGGTGTTCAGTTGATGGTTCATACCCCAAGGAACCATGGTATGTAGGTCGCATCAATTGTGTAGGGAATGAACATTCCTGAGTTGTAGCAAGACATTACAGCATACTGTTAAGCTAGTGAAAGAGCTTCTTGACAGCTGCATGCAGTCTTTACAATAGACTGAGGCTTTGATTTACAAAAAGTCAAGTGACAAGAAGTGACTTTCTGTAATAAGGAAGGATAAGAACCCTTGGAAGTAGCTGAATTAAGGAATTAAATGATGCTGTGGTCAAAGAAATGTCAGGGTCAGGAATTGATCATTAGAACTGTGTAACCTCACGGAACATTGAGATATGTTCACATTACTCTGTCACCTGATTATTTTGCCTAAACATTGACACTAATCCCTCAACTGAAGTTAGCCTGACAACTATAGGCCAGAATTCAGATTCTGGGTAAGTGGGTAAAGCTTCCATGAGGCTAGTGACATTTCTGTGTAAGAATATTATTATTCCTCTACTAGGTTAGAACAATTGCTGTACTAGGTTAGTAGACAACTCAGTAACCTATGTTACTAATAGAAACCTAATAGAAACTTGGCAGTCAAAGCGTGACTTTGATGTATTCTGCCTTTCAGCAGCTGGCTGGCTAAGGACTTTTGTGGAGTTGTCTTTGGACCACTATGTTTAGGAATCATCAGTGCGTTTATTCATGTTTGCCTGATCTCTATTTGAACTGGTTGCATTTCTGGCTTCTGTAGCCTTCTGCAGCAGTGACTCTCACAAATAAGAAGAGAATAAAATGTTGTCCTGCACAGTAGATTATTAAAGCTACTTAATTATTTCACTGGAAGCTTTTTTGTTTGTGTATTGTAAGACACTCGGCATAGCTGTGCTATTTGTCATCTTCCTTGAGTTGTCTGTCTTCTCCAGCGAGAAGACTTTTCCTTTAATAAAAATTGTTCATGTTTTTCACCTTTCTTTGAAAAGGGAGTGACCTGAACTGCGTGTTCACCAGCATCTTGCTTATGTAATGACAAATGTGTTCTGTATCTTTCTTGGTTCTTCATTTATATTGTTTTTCCTCTTTGGTCATTGATGATTGGGGAGATTTGATTTGAAAGAGTGAAAGAGTTGCAACTTGGATCTTTGACTACTGCTTTAGAGGAATTGCGATGTGCATAGTTACCCTTTTCTCGCTGCTCATTACCTTGCATTTATCACCAGTGATTTTGCCTACCATATTGTCTGAGCATTCAGCACTGTGATATCCTTTTGTAGTTCTTTACAACCAGTTTCTCTTTTCAGCTGTTGTGAATAATTTCGTATGATTAGGAAACTGTCACTTCAGGAGTCACTGTCTCTTACGCTTAATTTATGTATGTTGACCTATATAATTTTACTTTGGAATCCACCTGGTGACTTCTCTTTATTGTGATAACAGCAAACAACACATGATATTTTTGTCTTTAATTACAAATACCCCAGAGAACTTTTTCTCAACTCTTTATTATAGATAGTTTCCACTGCAGTCTTTAGTGAGGAATGTGTTTGAGTGCCTTTTGGAAGTCTGAAGTGCTGTATACTAGTTTAATCTGGGTTGGTCAACAAGTGGTCAGCCCTTCAAAAGATCTCTCCGGTAGACCTGTGAGGCATTATGGTGGGGTTTTTTTTTGTTGTTTTTTGTTTGGTTTTTTTTTTTTAAATCCATGTTAATTCTTTCTCTGTGTATTATTTTTTCTTTTGTATATTTATTCCGCTGTAATTTCTATCAATTTGTTTAGTGATGGAGACAGGACTGTAGTCTAATTATTTGGGTAATTGTTTTCACCTTCTACCTAAGTAATTAATTGGTTACAGATACTGAAATATAAAATTTATGACTGTCTTTAGAAATCTTAAGTGAATGCCATGTGGCCCTAGTGATTTGTTCTAAAATCCTCTTCTATTAGCACTTTGATAAGATGTTTTTCCTCTGACTTGACCCATAGAAATGGAGGGCTTAGATGTGGTCTTCCCAGATCTTTTCCTTACTGAACATCAATACAAAGAATTTATTCTGCTGTGCTTCAGGCTTCTTGGGTACTCCTTTTCTTTAGGAAGATTTTACTGTTTGTAAAATTGGGAAGAATTGGCATTTTAGACATACCTTTGCTCTGACATAGCTCAGTAGCCTGTCTTGAACCATGCCTAGCAAAAGGTAAATAATAGGGCAAATGTACATGAATCTTCCCCCTAGTACTATTCCAGCATCTTTTTAGCTCTGAGACTTCCTAGTAGTAGTCTTTGTAGTTTTCTGGGGTCTTTGTAGATTGGTTGTATGTACTTAATATGATGAGGTTTTGAATGGCCTTCATGCTCTCAAGAAGCTTTTTGTTCTTTTAGCTGCTCCATTTAGTTTCCTTTTAACTGAGTTTCTCACACTTAAGTTATTTTCCTTTTTGAAGTCAAATGCTGAAGTAATGATTTTTTAAATATATATAAAAAAATTTTTTTTTTCTTCTCTAAATTCCCCTGGGAGTTTAAATATGCTCTTCTGGAGTGCTATCTGGATAATTACATCTTGATCTATGTTGTGTGGCTCAGAATTAGATCAGGAGTTGTTTTTCCTCCTGTTAGTCTTCTAGCTGGTTGCAGTTGTCTGTGGTATAAGAGTTTGTCTCCATCATTCAGTGGTGTTTTGGTGTTGGGGATTTTTTGCAAATAATTAATCTCTTCTTGTTCTTATGTTTGTACCTTAGTATAATACTTAGTATAATACTTAATATAATACTGTCTCCTGAATTTTGTTCATCCATTCACTTTTGAAGGTGTCTCAATTATCTGTTAGCTCAAAAGCAGTCTTTCAGGTTTTCCGTTTTTATTTTTAGGCTTCTAGACTTTATATGGAAGTACTTGCACATGCTGGTCCTGCTTTGGATGTCTGTTTCAACTGCCCTGTGTTGGTGGCACTGTAGTTTTGGCCGAATTTCAGTGACTCCTTTTGATTTTTGCGGCTGTGCTCCAAGTGTACATAACCTTGACTGTGCTCTTCTGTCATCTTCATCCCAGGTGTTATTAATGGCACTTAGTAAAGGCTTTTAAATTCCAGTTTCTTCTTCTGTTAAAGTGGCATTGATACTTTTTTTAGGTAGACAGACACCTCACCCGAATTTCTGCAATTCATGATAAATTTAAAACTGTATTTTATCATTCAACTATGGAGTTAAGACTCGGCCTGTAAAGCGTTAGTTAACTGACTGTCTTAAAAGCTGTAGTATTTGCCATTCTTACAGAGAAGTGCCTGCATTTTGCCTTTTATTTCTTCCAGTAGTTAAGCCTTGAATGTAGCTGTGGCACTGTAATTCATCATGAGGACTTTTATAGACGAGTGATGTAGCCTGACTTTAAAAGGAGGGCAACAGTCTGGTTCAGGAAGAGCTGTTGTGTATTGTAGTGCCTCCCTTTCCATCCAGCTGCAATTTTGATGCCAATGTGCTACCACAAAGCCTTGAGCTCGTTCTGCAGCAGTATTGAACATGCATTTTCTGCAGTCTAGATCTCACCAGTTTGTGTTTTGTTTGGTTTTTTTTCAGTCTCAACAATTAAACCAGTGATCAGTCTAATCAATTTTACAGATTTCTAGCAATTGTGTTTCTGTTGTTAAGCATCTTTCACTGTTACTAGTTGTGTGAGGTTCTTCCTAGTTTCCCATTGTAAACCTATTCTTCTCACCATGTAGATTGTTCCTTTTTTTGGTAGTTGTTCATTTAGAAATCCTGACTGTGACATTGCATGTGAAATCCTGTGACTGTGACATACAGTGTTTGTGTTTCTCCTTGGTACTAGCATTTTTAGAACACAAGCTATTTCATTTTGCAAATATCTGAAAAAAATTTCTGATTTTTTTTTTTTTTGACTAATTTTGTTGCTGAGTCTTGCAGAGGTAGAGGCTGGAATTTGTGAGGAAATATATGCAGATTTTACTTAAGACTATGTATTAATAGTTATGCACATAAACATTTATTTTTATGTTGCACCTTATAATACAGGTCAGTAAAACCTTTTTAAGAGCCTTTGTGGAAAAAATAAATATATTTAGGCAAAAAGATATATGTTTTGGGTCTTATTGGTATTTGCTATTACGTGTGTGTACTGTAATACAGTCCAAGTGTGTTTCTACTAAGGATCTGTAAAAATAGGAATAGCAAAGGTTTGAGTCAGTCCTGAGGTATAGTCTTGGCGTAGTCTCATTTCTTCTTTGCTCCCATCTGTTCAGGTATATTTAAAACTTTATTAAAAGCTTTATGTGCTTGTGATGCTTTTGTGCTTGTAGAGAAAGAAAATGTATGGAATAAAGCTGGGAAACCTTAAGAATCAGTGAACTGAATGAATTCCTTTCAGCAAAAGCTGAGATGCAGGGAAATCTAAGTTTGAATTATTCAGCCCTAGAGGGAAAAATAAAATAGGTAAAGGAGAATATTGGATTAAATTAATCTTCAGTGTAACTGACTGATTTCTGGGGAGGTACAAGCACAAGCCAACTGCATTGATAGTACAATTTTTTTTTCTTTTTTTTTTGTAAGAAAACCTCTTTCATTCCAATTCAATGTTACCTTTTATTGCAGTTCAAATGCTTTCACATAATGCCATTTGGCTGTAAGGCTAACATATGAAGGAATTAAAAGGTGGTCGCCTCTCTTTTAGGATTAATCTGGTTCACAGCTTTGCTGTTTGGTCCCCTCCCAACCCCCATCCCACTTAGTGGACAAGAGGGCTTGAATAGTGTTGTAAATGCGTAGAAGAATATTTGAGCTTTATTCCACTGGACCTTTTTACTGTCTGGGGATTTTGAGGGCTGTCCTCAAACAGTAGGTAACTGCACAAGTTGATGCTCTATATTTTAAAAATACTACCAGGTCTGGGAAACCTAATGACTGTTATAAAACCTGAAGAATAAATATAGGCTTGAACTTTGAACGTTTTCAGTCTCTTGTGAGTGATCACGTGTTAATGCAAGCTGTCAATGCCTGAGCCTGTGCAAAGTGTTGTTGCAGTGCATATATAGAATTTGAAAATTATTAGCGAAGTAAGGTTTATATTGCATTGTAAGCCTGATTTATCATGTATGTTCTGTAAGTCTTCTCTTGCTAAATCTTAATGTTAGCGTAGTATATTCAAGTAGTAGTATATTCAGCATCAAGGAGGCTGACATGATAAAAAGCAAAGAAATGTAACTGCTGAGGTTTCTTTTTTCAGTAGCCCAGTTTACTTAATTTTTAAAATATTCATAGAATCATAGAATGGTTGGGGTTGGAAGGGACCTTCAAAGGTCGTCTAGTCCAGCCCCTCTGCAAGGAGCAGGGACATCCCCGACTAGATCAGGTTGCTCAGAGCCTCACCCAACCTGGCCTTGAACGTTTCCAGAGGTGGGGCTTCCACCGCCTCTCTGGGCAACCTATAATATTCTATTATATATACTTTTTAATTCTAGTGTTTGATTACTTAATTGCAGTTATGTCGGTCTCTCTCTTACAAAACATTGTATTTTTTCCTTCTATCTATAAAGCATCGAACAAAGGATTCTGGAAATGTGATGTGACAGAGTGTAAAAATAGAATAAACGATATTGTTGCTGCTTTACTCACAGCCATGACTGTATAGACTGACATTCTCTCTAACGTTGTAGGATGATAGTGCTGAAAGTCAGGTTTGAACTTACACAGTCAATTTAGAAGGAAGTCTGTTTATTAAACCTAGTTAGTAGTAAAGGTTTGAGATGAAGAAACTGTTTTGAATATCTAATATTTATTTTAATCCTGTTTCAGCTTTTACGGAGGGCAGCAAGTTGATACAAGAAGAGCAGATTCCCCACAGGAAAGAAAATAAAAGCTTTTGGAGCAACTTATTAAGGTAAACAGATTGCAGTGGATTTCTGGATGGGTAAGTATTGATGGGCAGGATATTTCTACTTCCTCTATTTACCTTGTTTTGTAGGGGATTTATAACAAAAAGCACAGAAAGCTACTTCTAGCCTTTCACAAAAGCTGAGTGATGTCACATTTTAGTGTATGCTTCAAGACATACCCAAATTATTGTGTAATTATAGCTGTATTTTTCTTGTTGTGTATATCAAGATCAATTTAATTTACTGATTTTTTTAGTGCAGATGTTTTTTAGAGATATCTGAGGTCTTTTAGCACTGATTATATACTGATTTGGAATTACAGGTATAGAAATCATATATCCAAATTGCCTTTTATAATTTTTTAATTAACGGTACAATTGACAATAATAAACAATGAATTTCCTAAACTGAACAATTACTAAAAGCAAGCAGAAACCTCCAGGCAAAGTAGCTGTTGGGAAGGAGCATGAAGAAGCATCACGTGCTGTTAAAAAGAACAGAGAAAGTTGTTGAAAGCTGCAGTGGAACATAAGGTAGTTAAGTCAGGACCTCAAATGAGCTGCCTCTACTAGTGACTAGAAATGAGAGGTTTCTGTGCGCCTTGCACTGTTCAGTATCAGATCTGTTCTCGTCATGAGCAGCAGTTCTGTCTCTCTTTTGCTTGTTTCTGGGTTCCGCTTATATTGGGACCGCTTAAGGAGCTTTGGCAGTGTGCGGTTTGGGGAAAATCAGTTGAATGTCAGAGCTGTTAATATGCAAAATGAAGTTGCCTTTTTTTTTCTTTTTTTTTTTTTTTTTTCCCCCCTACGCACTGGGATATGCACTTCAGTCTTTTATTTCATAAACTTATTGATACTGAAACTGTAACATTTCTAACAGGAATGAAATTTAATAGGAATTCAAATTTTCTTTCTGCGTGTCTAACTTTTGATCTTGCTTTGCAGTCAGCAAAAGCAGTGTTAGACGGTCATGGTGTGCATATGTGGGTGGGAAAGGGACTGAGAAATCAGGATCATGTGATAAATACCATCAAAAATTGTATTTCCTGTATATGAATATGTGTTGCTGAGCATAATGATGTGTAGCTATTGTGTGGGAAATGTTGATACTGGCAGTATTTTTTTTGCTAGTATGGGATTAGAAAGTAAATGAATGCTAAGACATTCAAAGAGCAGCATAGAAAAGCTTTTTTTTTTTCTTTATGTGATGTCAGGAAGAAAACAAAGTAAAAGCTGAAACTATTAATTCTATAGTTATTTTTAAGAACTTTTCGTGCAAAGTTGTATCTTACCCTGAAGTGGGATGTGGTTTTTTTTGGTTTTTTTTTTTTTTGTTTGTTTGTTGTTTGGTTTTTTTTCTTGCTTTATGTTTTTCTTTAAACAGCAGATCTGGAATGGACACGAGTCCTCTGGGAGGATTAGAACTGTCTGAACATACTCCTGGTTTAGTAGAGAGCACTACCATGGCAGCAGGTCTTGCAAATGTAGGAAATACATTTGGAGGTCCACCAAGTTCTTTAGTTTCTAGACCTAATAAATTCCAAAACTCACCTATAGAAGATGATGATGATGTAGTTTTTATTGAACCTGTACAACCTCCACAAAATTCTACGTCACTGATAGCAGATCAAAGGAACACTGCATTTACATCATCAAAAAATGAAGAACTTCAAGGGAATGATTGCAAAATGCTTCCTCCTCCAAAAGACTTAAATTCTCAAAAGGGGAGTATAAGTGAAACTATTATTATTGATGATGAAGAAGACATTGAAACAAATCAAGAACAAGAAAAGAATGCTTCCAGTTTCAATGAACGAAGACTTCCAGAGTGTAAAAATAGAACCAACGATATGGAATTCTCAGCTTCCAGTTTTTCAAGAAGTAAGGTAAATTCAGGAATAGGTAATAGTGGTATAACCACAGAACCAGACTCTGAAATTCAGATTGCTAATGTTACTACAGTAGAAACAGGTGCTATGAGCTCTGTGAGTGATGGTCATTTAGAAAATGCTGAAGGGCATGACGTGAACTTAATGATTACACATGTAAGATCACTGCAGAATGCCAACTTGGGAGATGTATCTAACGGACTACAGTCAAGTAATTTTGGTGTTAATATGCAAACACACACCCCATCTTTGACTTCACAGACCAAGACTGGTGTAGGACCTTTCAATCCTGGTAGAGTGAACGTGGCTGGAGATGTATTTCAAAATGGAGAATCTGTGACTCATCACAATCCTGGTAAGTTGCAATTCTGAATGTTTCCTTAAAATATGAAAATAAATACTAGAATGTTTGATTAAATATTTTTGGCAGTGGCACTGCTTAGGTTTTTTTTTTTTTTTAATTCCTGTGGAAGACCTTGGTTCCCTTCATCCCCATCACAACCTTATTTGTGGCTCTGGAATAAAATATGCTCAATGATGTAATGTGTTAGATAGGTAAACTATGTTTCGAGACACAAATAGATAGCTAAAGCAAAACTTCCTTTATGACATAAGTGTACCCCTGTAATTGACACAAATAGAGATTAGTGTAGCTATGTAACTTTTCTACCTTTTTGTACAGTTTTGTGACTAGTATAATGCATCAAAGTTATTAAACTGTTTTACTGATCTATCTTGCCATCTGAATACAATTTGACATGGAAAAAACCTGAATTCGAAAGTCTGATCTTAAGTTGTAAGTAGCTAGCTGTCATAATTCATTGCATACTGAGCAATTCTCAGTATTTATGATGCTTAACAAAATGGGATCCAAGTTACTTGTGGACTCAGGTATTCCTGCAGTATGTTATACACGCTTTATAATTGCTATTTAGTAGCTTGTGATAATATGTATTTATATCATGCAATATTAATTATTTTGAATTGACTGGTTTTGTTTTATATCTCTGTAAACACCAGTATATTGTTGCTAGATTTAGCAAGTAAACAGATTTTGCTAAAAAACAAATGGAGCAGCCATGAATGATCTTCTGGAATTGCTATTCTTCAGAATTTAAGCTTTCACATAAGCAGTTAAAACCTTCCAAGTTCCAACATATACTGGTACTCCCCTGCCCTGTTAGACTAGAAGTGGTGGTGGGCAGGGAGAAGCTGAATTACCACTTTTGGTACAGGTTTAACTTCAGACTAATTAGGGTCATTTCAAAACAAAAAGTTAAAATGGGTAGGATCTAGGTCTAGTAGACTTTTTGTTAATGTACATTTTCTTAACTTGCCCATGTGCTGATTAAGAGACATAATTTTTTTTTTCAATCTGTTTTTCAACGACTGTTTAAGTAGCGCAGTTCTTCAATTTAGTCATATATTACCAAATGTACTTTTGCAAAAGTATTAGTATCTTTCATATTATATTATGAAAATGGCAGTGGGAAGCTAAGCTTTAAGTCGGATGTTAGATTGTGATTTTTTTTGTGTTAATTTTGAAACTGATTTGAAAATTTGACTTCTGAAGTTGAAAGCTGTTTTTTGTAGTCTGGATGTCTCACTGAATAATTTAGAAATTCAATTTCTTATCTTCTAAAGCCAACATTCCCGCTAATGCTAGTTGATCCCTTAGACATGGGTTATGATAATTGTTTTATCAGAGATGATCAAGTAGTTGTGGATAAGAGCTTAAAGTATTTGTTACCTCAAAGTACTCCCTTTGTTTTTCTTGAGGAAAGCACGTCTTAAGAAAATCAGGATGTACTTTGTCTTGCAATACTGAACTTTTGGTTTTGGTGTGATTGACAGAGACATACCAGATTTTGGTGTGAAGTGTGATAGGCTGGGACCATAGCAGTGTTGAAATAGATTTGAGTTCAGAGAGACAGGAGTAGTGACTGGGAGTCCTTTTAGGGGCCTTGTGAAGATGACTCATTAAGAATGGAGTAAAAAATAAATTTACAAGTGGGTATGAGAGATGTATTTCAAGGTGTACTTATATAGGATTTCTTTATGGCTGTGCTCTTTTTATGCGAAAAATAGAGTGGTAGGCTCAAAAGGAAGCAGGAGGGTCTACCGCAGGTAAAATGGATGGAGAAAAATGCCAGACCAGAGGGGAACTAGAAAAATGACAAAGAACATGAGAAGAAGAAACAAGAGGAGGAAAGAGGGAAGACAGCTATAGTATAAATGGCTTTTATACAAGAAAAAGCCTGAAACATGGTACATGTGGATCATTTACAGGTTTTTGTACTTAAAAAGATGGAAGGTTTTTCCAGATACAAATTTCGATTTTATTGGTTGTGTCTGGAAGTTGCCCCTTTTTCTTCTAGAAAATCTTGTCAGTAGAGGTTAGTCCTGCCTGTTACAAACGTTGATAATATGACAGGAAGCATTTGATCTTAAATATGTTTAATGTAGTCTACACAATTTCAGTCTAAAATTAGATCAATGATGTTCCATCTGTTCTGATTTCTAGGTTTCTAAAATATTTCCAGTGGAGGTGCAGGGTCTTGCTTAGTGAATTTAAGCTTATCGATGATAAAAATGCTTTGATTTTATGTAATTTGAAACTCATGGATTGAGTTTACAGTTCAGAAACAGAATGTAGGATGTTGGATAGCAAACTGTTTTCAGATACCACAGCTTTAGGGATTTGCTAGTTAGCATTGTTAGAATGTTGTGTGAGGACTTAATACATCAATTTACAGAGCCATTCTGCAAATCTTTAAACAAGTCTGTTACCTCAAGCCTTTAATATGCAAACATGTATAGTTTTGTGATACTTTTTTTTTTTCTCCACAGTGACAAAGGAAATAGAACATGTGACTTCTACATGTTGTTAGAAGAGTAGTAGATAATTGTTGATAGTGAGGCTCTGTCAAATATATTTTATGTACTTGTATAAGAAATAGTGTGGCCAGCAGGACTAGGGAAGTGATTGTTCACCTGTACTCAGCCCTGGTGAGGCCACACTTTGAATATCGTGTTCATTTTTGGGCCCTTCGCTAAAATAAAGACATTGAGGTGCTGAAACATGTGCAAAGAAGAGCAAGGGAGCTGGTCTAGGGCACAAGTCTTATGAGGAGTGGACGAGGCAACTGGGGTTGTTTAGTCAGCAGAAAAGGAGGCTGAGGGGAGACCTTACTGGTCTCTGGAATATCTGAAAGGAGGTTGTAGCAAGGTGGGTGTTGGTCTCTTTTCCCTAGTAACAAGCGATAGAATGAGAAGAAATGGCCTTAAGTTGCACCACGGGAGGTTTAGATTGGATATTAGGAAAAAAAATGTTCACCAAAAGGCTGGTCAAGTATTGGAACAGGCTGCCTAGGGAAGTGATGGAGTCACCGTTTGTGGAGGTATTTAAAAGATGTAGATGTGGTGCTTAGGGACATGGTTTAGTGGTGGACTTGGCAGTGTTAGGTTAACAGTTGGACTCTATGATCTTAAAGGTCTTTTCCAACCTAAATGGTTCTATGAGTCTATATGGTTTGGAAGATTTCTTCTGGATCAGTGTTAGTCTGTTCCCCTTGTGTAAGTGGCTCCACTGTATGGGAAGCAGTAGGTGCAGAACAGAGAAACTTCTGTCTAGCGCAGCAATTCAGAACCTAATGTCCCCAGTAAGCCTTGGAATACATTTGATAACATGGTTTGGATTGGAAGGCGCCTTTAAAGATCACCTGGTCCAACCCCGCTGTCATGGGTAGGGACATCTTTCACTGGGTCAGGTTGCTCAAAGCCTTGCCGACCTGATCTTGAACACTTCCAGTGATGGGGCATCCACAACTTCTCTGGGCAGCCTGTTCCAGTGTCTTGCCACCTTCATAGTAGAAAACTTAATTCCTCATGTCAAACGTAAATCTACCGTCTTTGAATTTAAAACTGTTGCTCTTTGTCCTGTCAGTACAGGTCTTGGTTAAATGTATCTCTCCATCTTTCTTATAAGCCCCCTTTATATATTGAAAGGTTGCAATAAGGTCTCCTCAGAACCTTCTCCAGCTTGTCCAGGCTGAACGACCCCAACTCTTTGTCCTTCTTCACAGGAGAGGTAGTCCAGCTTTCTGGGTTTTTTTGTTGTTGTTTTTTGTTTTGTTTTGATAGGTTTGGGATTTTTTTGTTTGGTGGGTTTTGTTTTTTGGTTTTTTTTTTTGGGGGGTGTGGTTTTGTTTTGGTTTGGTTTGGTTTTTTTTTGGTAGCCCTCCTCTGGACCTTCTCTAACAGGTTCATGTCTGTCTTGTACTGAGGACCCCAGAGCTGGGTGTGGTACTCCAGGTGGGGTCTTACCAGAGTGGAATAGAGGGAAAGAATTGCCCCCCTTGACCTTCTGACCATGCTTCTTTTAATGCAGCACGGGATATGGTTGGCCTTCTGGGTTGCAAGTGTACATTCCTGGCTCATGTCCAATTTTTCATCTACCAGTATCCTCAAGTCCTCAGCAGGGCTGCTCTCAATCTGTTCATCCCCCAATGTGTGTTGATTTTGAGGATTGCCCTGACTCAGGTGAAAGTTCCTGCACTTGGCATTATTGAGCTTCATGAAATTCATATGGACCCATTCCTCAACCCTATCACGGTCTCTCTGGATGATATCCCCCTTCCCCCAGGCTTAACAGCTGCACTACTCAGCTTGGTGTTATCTGTAAACTTACTGAGGGGGCACTTAATCCTGCTGCATATGTGGTTGATGAAGATACTAAATAGTATCAGTCCCAGTACGGACCCTTGAGGGCCACAGCCTGTTCCTGGTTTTCGCTTGGAAATTTGAGTCATTAACTGTAATTCTTTGGCCAAAACCATCCAGCCCGTTCCTTATCCATCACATTCATACATCTCCAGTTTAGCAGAAAGAATGTTGTGGGGACAATACCAAATGTCTTGGAGAAGTCCACGTTGATGAACAGAAGTCCACGTAGATGAGTTTCAAATGCTTTTGGGCTGGAACTTACATTTTGTTTTTCTGAATCGAATCTAGGTTTTATGCAACAAAACTGTTCCAGAACCAGAGCCAACATCTAGTAAATTGAGGATGCAGTTCAGAATTGCCCTAATCTGAATCTCCTGCAATGAAGGGAGGCTGTACGAATGCAGATGTAGCTGAATATGTTTCAAGAGCTGTATACCTCTGTAAAACTTCTGTTACTGTCTTTCTCCCCACCTCTGCCCCAGGTTGTGCTGATAGAGTTTTTTCAGCTTTTCTAAAAAGCCATCATTTTGTTGAGCTGTTTTTGCAAGATGTCTCCACAATTAAATCTATTGGTGCGGATGAGGGTAAGGAGTATTTTTATAGCAGTTTAGAGCAGGAATGAGTGAGAAAGAATGGGAACACCTTGAACAGCTGAATTATAGTAAGAAGTAGTTGAATTTGAAACGTTACAGCTTCATAAACTTGGCCATTAAAGAACCGCAGATAGGTACCTGAGGAATGAAGACATAAGGGCAACGAGGTGTGGAAACTCAGGAATCAACTAAGAAAGTGTGATAAACCTTCTCAGTTCAAAGACATGAAAAAAAAACTTTTACAGATGATCCTTTGTAGAGAAAATAAAGTAGGGGAGGTAACACAGTTAAAAAGTGAGATAAGAAGTTACAGTATAAAAATCGGTGTCTGTGAAATTGTGATGTGGAAGACGTGAAAGCAAGAAAAGGAAAGGTAAGATTTTTAAATGTTCTTGTGATATATTTGTGAAAGGAGAAGTGCAGCAACATGACAATTAAGGGAGGCTATATGAAGCCTTGATACTAAGGAAATACTGAAGTAATCTTAATGAGGTACTAGGAAGTCATGGTAAAAGCTGCAAACCCAAATGAGCCTGGCAAGCTCAGGGTTTTGTGATGGTGGTTGAGCGCTACTGGAATTACAAGCACATGTAACTTTACTGCACATGCTGTGTATTCCTGGTGAGAGATACAGCATGCTCCCACTTGAAACCTATAAGAGGAGAATTTCAAAATATTTTGAGGTGTTAACATGCTACCAAGTTATAAATATGAGATAGTAGACATAATAGTATAGAAAAGTTTGAAGAGGGCACTGAAATGAATGTTGACGTTAAGACTGTCAGTATGGATACTCACGCCTTCAGATGTAAACTTCTTTAATGGTTTAAAGAGGAATGTATTTGTTCTGCTTCCTTTCCCTCTTCTCTTCACCTCTTTGTTCTAGCTCTTCTATTTACCCTCAAGCATTACGATGGGTAAATTTCCAACTTGGCTTATGTGTCTGAGAAATAGGACATCCTTGAAGACACAAAGTCACACGGGAAAATCATCTTTTACTTGCTAAGGAATATATGTTGGTTGGTTGTGTAGCAAGGGTTCTTGGAACTTTGTCCGTAAAATTAATTTTAAAACTGTGCAGCAGAATATGTTGTTAATAAAACCCTCTTGGGGAAAGAGAGGACTTGAGAAAACAGTATGAGGAAAGGGTGCCTTTTGTTTAATGATTACGAACCAAGATAATATTCCTTTAAGAATAAGGTATAGGCAGTTGTTGAAGTATCTAGGTTAAGGTTTTTGTTACCTGAAGTTGCAGAATTTAAAATAATCTTTCTTATATTTGGTTATTAATACTAGTTGTAATAACAGTAATAAGTAGTTGTAATAACAGCCCAGGAATACACTGAGTTACTGCAGTAAGGCATCCAAGCTTTAATATTTCTATTTAGTTACAGTAAATGCTGTGTTTACTTGAAAGTAGTAACACAAGTACTACTAAATACAGTAATATTTATGCAGGTGTTGACTATTTGATAAGTAGCAGGGAAGTACTGTTCTAGAGGCTAGGAATATAAAAAGCTTGAAAGGTAAATCCCAAGTGCTGTGACAGTATTTGGGATAACTGACACGTACTGTTGAAAATGTGTGGAAAAGATTTTTTTAGTAATGAAAAGTAGTTCATATTAACATTTTAATTCATGCTTAAGTGATGTATCTTTGGCATTCTTCAGAAGCTCAAAGTTCTTAAATTTTTGTGATAATTATTTAAAAATGAAAGCTTAAATTCTAGAGAAAAGCCTAGAAGTTACATTTTATTGGGGATTTTCTTTTTCCCCAGAGCTGTATATTCTGCTCCAAACCAAGATACGGAACATGTAATTTAACAGAAGCATGGGATTTTTCTAGGTGTATTTCTGTTGGATAAAGTTTTAATTATGTTCTTGTTATGCAAGTTACTCTGTAGCATGTTATGCTGCAAACGATTGTGGAAAGATTACTTTATTCCATTGTAGTCTGTTGTCCAAAAGTACAGGTGGAAGATGAGTGGAGTCTGGAACACAGGGACATGGATTTGTGTACTGCTATAACTTAATGGAATACTATCTTCTAGGTTCATTGATTTCTGCTGAGGAAGATTTGGAACTCTCATGACTTTGACAGTTTGCACATTAAGTGGTATTCATTGCGTTTAAAACATTATTGAGAAAAACAGGAACTCTTACAGGAATCAATGACATAAATGGAGATCCCAGATGTGGACCCACTGTGCTTTGCTCTAACTGCAGTGTAGTTCTCTGGCTGCGGGCTAGACTAGGAAACGAGTATGGGAAACCCCAACTCTAGAGTTTGTCACTGAGGTCGGATACATGGTACTTCTTACAGCTTTAGAAGAAAATAACTAATGAAAAGCTAAGATTTCATTTTCTTATAAATTTGCAGGGTTTATATGTCAAACATTAGTTTAGAAATTCCATGTTCTCTGTTGGGATCTCTTTTTTTTCTTTTTCTTTTCTTTTTTTCTTTTTAATTGCAGTTGGTAATAGCAGTGTTGTTTGTCTCAAGATAAAATTACTAGTTTGCAAACCCAGTGCAAGTGAATTGAGGTCTGCAAAACCCATCCTAGATGTAGGATGGGACCATCCTGAAATTTGTTCATGTTCTGAAGCTTGTAGCAATGGAGAGTGTGGTACCATTGAATAGCATTTTACTTTAAACCCGAATTTCTAAAACATCATCTTTCTTCTGTTAATTGTCAGTTTGAGCAGAAAAATTATTTTATGATCATATATCTGTGAATATTATATATATATATATATATATATATGTACATATCTGTTCACTTAGTTTTTTTGTGTGGTTTTTTGTCTTAAAGATTCTTGGATATCCCAGTCAGCATCCTTCCCTAGGAATCAGAAGCAACCAGGTGTGGATTCCTTGTCACCTGTAGCATCACTTCCTAAACAGATTTTCCAGCCTTCTGCCCAGCAGCAGCCTTCAAAACAGGTTAAAGTCACATGTGCAAACTGCAAAAAGCCTTTACAAAAGGGGCAAACTGCTTATCAGCGAAAAGGATCAGCTCACCTTTTTTGTTCTACTACCTGCCTCTCGTCATTCTCACACAAACCCACTCCAAAGAAACTTTGTGTTATGTGCAGAAAGTAAGGAAATTTTTAATTTTGTTTCGTATTTTATTTCTTCACTATGAGGACGGTGGGGCACTGGAACAGGTTGCCCAGAGAGGTGGTGGATGCCCCAGCCCTAGAAGTGTTCAAGGCCAGGTTGGATGGGGCTTTGAGTGATCTGGTCTAGTGGAAGGTGTCCCTGCTTTTGGCAGGGGGATTGGCAGGGGGAAGGGATTTTCAAGGTCCCTTCCAACTCAAGCCATTCTATGATTCTATGATATTAGCAGCTAAATCAAGTAATGCTTAAGATTCTTATGCATGTGTGAGAATTGCTGCATTAATTATATAAAATTTGACTATACAAGTACTTTATATAGTGTTGTTTTAACGTTCTTTGGAAATGTTGAATTAACTGTGTCTGCTGTAACAAAATAGAAAGTCTACCAGCTTTTGAATTCAGAGTATGGCAGATTGTTTCTATGAAAGCCAATACACAAAAAAAGTACTGATTTATCTTTTTTTTTAAAGATGTCAAAGTTGGAATATATGCTGTGACAAGATATATTCTTTAGATCTAAAATAAAAAAATGGACCTTGTCTTATATACAAAGAATTAATTTTGATAGATAAAGATAGAAAATCAAGAGGCTTTAAAAGAAGGAGAAACTGATACTTAAAAGAAGCTGGAAGACATTTCCACTGTTGGCAGTGGAAAACTACTGAAACTATTAAAAGTATTGATATACTGTGTATACGTACTTTGGTACACTGAAAGCCTAGAATATTTAGCATATTTTAGTCTTTTTTTTTTTTTTTTTTTTTTAATGCATGCAAAAGCTCAATTTCTCTCAACTCTCACCTCTACAGAACTGGTTAAAAGCACTCTGTACTCTTTCTGTTGACTTGTATGTGTTTATATACTTTTTTTTTTTTAGAAGTAGTCTGGTAGTCTGCTTCTACTTCCATATTCATCTAGCTGTAAAGATGAAAATGAAGACTAGACTAATATTTTTATTTCTGTTGGAAGTCTTGAAAACTCATGGCTAAATCTGTGCTCTCTTGCAAGTTTTGAGATCCTCATCTGTGTATTGTAAGAGGCTACATACAAAACAACACTAAATGAAAAGACTTTATTTCTGAGTGATGAGGAAAATACCGTATTTCTAGCCTTTTGGGTTACTTATAATAGTGTATTTGATTTCTAGAGAACCTCTATGAAGTCACCTTTGACAATTTTTTGAGGTAATGTTGGTCTTTGCTCTTCCACTACTATGCAGCTACCTACTCAATCACAGTTAAATAGAAGGCAGTATACGCATGAAATTGTTCCTGTGTAGCATGGCTTCGTTGTAAACCCCAATCTTACCTAGCCTCTTTTTTGACTTTATTGCCAAATTTTTGCTACTTGATGGTAGCAAACCAGGTACTCCTTGCTCCCTACTTGCTGCTGTGTTCTTTGCCTACCAAAGCAGACATAATATTGTCAGATTGCAGGCTGGTGAAAGGATAAGGGAACTCTAGCAAAATCCATGAGATCTTGAAAGTAGATTGTATAGATGATAATAGTTGATATGTCATAGGTCAGACTTTCAGGGGTAATGCTCAGATTTATCTTTAAATGTGTAGATTCATTTAAGTGGAAAAAGTAAAGCCTACAATAACTTTTAAGAAATTTTATAACCCAGCATGAAAAGTCAGCATTCTTAGGTATTTTATTTTAACCCACTTTTCTAGCACTCTTCTGAACCTTTGTAACCACATAAATAGTGTAGAAATTATTATAAGAAGGAAAGTATAGGAAGTACCTGGCATTCCCTGTAGTGTTTTTGATTTTTATTGACTTATATTACTGTCTTTGACTTTGCACTTATGTCCTTTGATAGAAGTTAATGTGTGCTTTGTTACAAGTTAATAGTGTTTGTAAGTCCTGGTGGAATCCAGCCAGAAACTGTAAACTCCTCAGGGCAGGAGCTCTGGCTTTGTTTTGCAGAACAGAAATGATAACACTCCCCAGAACAATTCCTTACTAGCTTGCCAAAGGGCAAGACACAATCTGCTGATTTTCCTTTGATGGAAGAAGGCAGGCTCTCAAGTGTTAATACCCAGGGGATGCGCAAGTTTATTTTCAAGAGAGTCTGTCTAGGGATGCATACAGCATTTTTTCAATATTTTCAACTCATCCTAGTCTTAGGGCTCCCAGGTGTGAGTGTCTGGGGCATGGCTTTTCCAACTGGTGATCCATTGTGGTGTCAATAGAGATCCAGATGTGCCCAGTCAATTTTTTTTAATTTATTCTGCCTGATAGCATTTCCTATATGTCAGTAATAGGGTTTTTTTTTTTTGCTTAGTGGGCAAACACGGAGGCTTCTATTTCTTCTCCTTACTGCTTCTAATTTATGGTATGTGATAGTTTGGGATTAAGAGTGAAACTGCCTTAGAAATTATCTTAGATGTTTGGGACACCTGATTACAAAGGTGCACTGGCAAGCATGGTGTCAGCATACTATTGAAGATAAAGGAAGTCTGGAATTAACTTCAGTGAAAAACAGTGTAAGTCAGTTTGGTTAGAAGAAGTTTTGTTCTATTTCAAATTAATTTTATTGGTGGTTGCTTGTCTCATTTAATGCATTAAATTTGTGCAGTTTCATAGGCAATTGCATGAAGTGTTCAGGTGCTTTGGAACTTTAATGATGGAATTAACTTTTAAAAAATTTTAAATTATAAAACTTCTAGGCAAGTTTATGGTAGGGTTTTAAGCTTTTTTGATTGTGTTTATAAGCATGACAAAGCAACCTTCTCTCTTCCTCTTTTCTTATACTGAGATTAATACTGGAAATGGTGGAGTTATATACAAATAAAGACCTTTTCTTGCCTTTTACTATAAATATGTTTTTTCCATATGAAACTTGAGTATAGCTTTTGTGTAAAGCTGCAAAAGGACTAGTTTAAATTTGCTGTGTTAATTTTTGGTGTAAGATTGAGTTTGTCACAACAAGTACATAATGGTACATTAATGTCAGTTGGTTCTAGAATAATGTAATGTGGTGGAAAAAAAAATTCAAACAAAAAAGGTTTCTACACAGGAAAGACATTGTACTTGCAGTACTTAGAGTAGTTGGAAAAATATTATTAAACTTAGTCTTTGACATGTGACTAACAACTGTACACCCACAAAACCAGTTTGAAAGGTAAGCACTGAAAGGAAGAATTAATCTTGTAAGATGTAAACTGTTCTTGTTTAAATATGTATATGTATTTACATATACATAGTGTATATGTACAGAGTGTTTTTTGTCTTTCAGAGATATAACAACAATGAAAGGTACCATTGTTGCTCAAGTTGATTCAAGTGAGTCTTTCCAGGAGTTTTGCAGTACATCATGTTTATCCTTCTATGAAGATAAACAGAATCCCTCGAAAGGAGTTTTGAATAAGTCAAGATGCACTATCTGTGGTAAACTAACTGAGGTCTGGTTGACTGCTTTTTCTCTTATCTTTCTCAGTAATGACAATATTAATAACTTATATTCTGAAATAACTGAAAATAAGGAAATGTAATATCTGATCAGTATTTTCATATATAGTAAGATATTAAGATATGCAGACATAATATTAATGAAGAGCAACTGAAGGAAGAAATAATTCAGAGGTTAATATTTTATTTTTGTTTCAGGAACTTGAAGTGCCTTTTGCTGATATTTTGTATTTACTGTCAACATTTTTATTAGGTGTAGAATCTTGTAATTATAGCCCAGATCTCCCACATAGAAGAATTGCCGTTGAGAAAAGTCAAGATAAATTGTTTCATTTACTTTTTACTGTATGTTTTGAAAGATCATAGAGATGTTTTTAGAGATATGTAGAATATGTGTTTTCAAATTCTCATGAATGTATTAATTTACTCTTGATGCCATTGCTGGGCCCACCATAGTTCGGGCTGCTACTTTACACAACATATGTGTCTGGCTAGTCATGGCCATGCCATGTTGTTAGGCTGCAAACTGAATATTTCATAAAATCACATGAATTGACTTTCTGCTCTAATATGAAATTACTACTTCCTTCCCTGTGATCTTTGCTTCTAGGCTACAAAAGCAAATGGGTCCAAGATGTTTTCCTAGAACTTTAGAGACAACAGAAACACGAGCTTCTTTTTCTATATTTCACAGTCATTTCAAGCATCTCTGTTCTTAAACAGTGAGCTAGTATAATCTGCTTTTAGTTGTTGTACTTGAATGTAAGACTTTTGGCTTGTCTAGTAGTTTCAAGCAACTTTGTGCTTGTGTGGTGATAGAATACTTTTTTTTTTATTTATTTTTTAGATTCGTCATGAAGTTAGCTTTAAAAATATGACTCATAAGCTGTGCAGTGACCATTGCTTCAATAGATACAGGATGGCAAATGGTTTAATAATGAATTGCTGTGAGCATTGTGGGGAATATTTGCCCAGTAAAGGAGCTGGAAACAATATTCTTACTATTGATGGTCAGCAGAAAAGATTCTGCTGTCAAAACTGCGTTGGTGAATACAAGCAGGTAATTACTTTTTTACCTATAAAGTAAAATTAAATAAACATTACTCCTTAAATTTATCCTGTTATACATAACATGAGTTTACTTCTCCTTAGAAGTCTTAAGTTACAAGAACTTCTGAAAATGAAATTAATACCAGTGAGAGCAAACTATCTGGAATGGACCTTTTACTACTGGCTTTTTTTTATAATGTTGGAATAGTAATGCCTATTTGTTATTGATGAAAATAGCATTGAAATTAAACTTTCTGATAATAATTTTGGTTTCTTTCTCATGGGTGTGTCACTTAGGAGTATATTAATAGCAAGCTCGACACACAGACTTCCTGATCCTTAAGTGATGTTCTTTTTTAGATATAAAAGTTCACTTCTGTGCTGTCAAAACATTAAAAAATGTGCAAAGCATACAGATTGGACATTGCTGTGAGAATGCTCTAACTGATTACACATTGACTGGGTACCTGTACTACGTCTAATCTCCTTCACTGTACAGCATAGGATTTCAGGCTTTATTGTTCTTTTCATCCTTCCATATGTTAAATTTTGTGCTTTCATTTTTTTTGTTTGTTTTTATTTATTCTTAAGACTGTTAAGATAATAATTGTTGTGGTTAAAAAAATTCCAAGTCAAGAAATCTGATGCTGATGCCTTTTACATATTGCAGAGCCAGCTTAGCTCTGAACCGTTGCTAATGCTGACTGGAACGTTTAAATGTTAATCACAGTATTTATGGTATAACAGGATAGCTCTGAAATATTAAATATTTTGGGGGAGGAGATGCAATTTGGGGATTTTTTTATTTTTTTTCTCGTTCAGATTTTTTTACTTGGTACATTTCAACTGAATTTATAGGGATAGTGTTATTAAATGCGGAAGTACTATTTTACTAGCAGGAATTTTTTTTTTTGTCTGATTTTGAAGTTCACACTTGAATATGTAAGTGGCCCCAGTGCTGCACATTGCTTTGGGTTCTTTCTTCATCTCTTTCCATTTTTAAGAAACCAATGATCCAAGAGAAAAGGGAGTGCAGTGCTGAATATTCTTAAATTCTTTAATGTTGCATCATATATGTTTGTATTTTCTCTTTGGACATTCGGTTTTGATGCTTTTGGGGATGGCTGTTCTTGTGTATATGCAATGTACAAACAGCAAGTCTGGCAACTTGCATATGTAATCAGCATAACTGGAAACATAACATAAGCATTATTCTTTTGTCACAGCTGTACCAAAAGGGACAGGATAGGTTTCCGAGATACTAAAAACATAGGCATGCCCAGAAGCCATGGAAAGACTTGAAGAAACGTTGAATTCTGTCTCTCGAAGAAACAAAAAGGCATGAGATTAACTTTGAACTTGAGACATTCCTGTACAACCAGTATAACATGCAGTGCCCATGGAATTATGAAATGAACATGGAATTTTGAGAGGTCAAATGATAAATCTGTACTTAACTCTCATTACGGACTGTACTCTGTTTGTTCTGATACTATTGTATTTTGTGTTTAGATATGCGTTTGAGAATGAGAAGGATATGGATAGCAAGTTGTATGTTCTGGTTTCATTTGGGGAGGAGCAGCAGTTTGCAGTACCAGGAATCTTCACAAGTAGTGTTGGATATTGTGCGTTATTGTGAGGATCCTTAAGAGAACCTTTAAAACTGAGACACATTATTTTCGTGCATTTGGGTCTGACAGCAGACTGTATTCAAGCAAGTTCTTAATTCTTTTGTGGAAATATTTGGTACTGGCGAACTGTAATAGGCTGTGAGAAGCTTAATTTGAATGCTCTTGTGCATCTGGTTTGGAGTGGTGACTAAGTGTAATTCTTAACTGATAGGCTTCACGTATTCCTGCAGTTTCAGGGGTTTGGGGTATTTTTGATACGAAGAGAAACTTTAAACTATAGAATTAGGAGTTTTTTAGTGTATGTTGTAGGTGACAAAGTTGGTCAGGACACAATTATTTGAGAATATTTAGTTGTCTAGCAGGATTTATTTAGATTTGAACTTCCATTTGCATTAAGTTTTTTGAAACTGAATGTTTTTAAGGAATTCTGTTTTTAAAAAAGGAATTTAGACTTTGGAAAATGTCAGTGACAACTCGATGGGCCACAATTAGTAGACTGTAGGTTGCTTTGTTCAGTCGTAACAATGTTTTCTTGGAATTTTTTTGTTAGGCCTTGCTTTTAAAGGAGAACCAGTGAAGGAGAGAATGTGGGAAAGTCTCTATTGCATACTGAAATAAACTTGATTGAATTAATAATACAGGAAAAGTTGATGTATCATTTGATTACAGCATTGTGTTGTACAACTGATCATTGTGTCACATCACAGTTTTAGCAAATGTTTTCTTACCAACAGTTGTAAAATACATAGGTCTTACTGGTATAAGCTTTGTATTAAGCAGCTTATGTTGTAAATGTCATACACTTTTCTTTATGCTATAAACTTGTAGTAGTAATAAATGAAAACTGTTTCTTATTACTTGTACACATCTATATACTTCATCCTTATTTTTTGAATAAATATTACACTGATTTGAACAATTAATTTTCAATAACTTATCATGGCCATTTTTTCTTCCTGGAATGAAAAAAGTTAAAATTGCGAGTAATAAAAATTACTATGGCTCTCGAAGTGGCCACATTTCGAGTGCAAATAATGCATCGGCTGCAAAGAGTTTCTTTCCTCTGCTTTAGACTGTTGGTGGGAGTAAGAAACAGTGTTTTCCTGGGGTGGGGAGTAGGTTTCTTCTGAAGTGCCTAAGTTGCCTTTCAATGTGATGGATGCACTGAGCTTTCTGTGTAACAGTTACAGAACCTGCTTAAAAATTACACACAAGTAATCTTTAATATTGCATCCTACGTTTTGCTTTCCTGAGAGGTGATGGCTGTTCTTTCTTACCTAAAACTGAAGTAATTACAGAGCTTAAGTTTCTTTCATATGAAAAACAACCTATGAAAAATAAATAGATTAATTAACCATGTAAGGGTTAAAAAAAGAAAATAAATAAATAGACATTGCCTAGGTATTGCCCACTGTGGTTATATGTAAGAGTGTATTAGTTTCCTGATGGCACACCAGCCATTCACGAAAACAGCTAAGTGCAATTCATGCTTTAAAAAAAAACCAAACAAACCAAACAGAAAATAATGATAAAATTCTCCCTCCAAAATGGAATCACTGTGACAACTTAGATAAAATGTCAGAACCCTTATTGGAAATGGTTATTTTTTTTTAAACCTGAAAAAGAATACTACTAATAGATTGTAAATTCTTTAGCTGTTGCACTGATGTTCAAACTCTTCACATATAAAGCTCTTCACATATAGAGGGGCAAGAGGGACTTAAAGAATGATGCTAAACAAAATAATAAACAGAAAAACTCTAGAAGAGAATGAGATGATATCTGACAAGGAGATGGCTAAATTGTGTATGTAATTGCAAATGCTGAAATATTTTACTTCTTTGAGTAGGCCTTTCGTATAATTAAAATGAGAACTTAAGCATTTTAAAAATTACTTTAGGGTTCATTTAAAAATTAGTATCTTTGCAACAAATTGAAACAGACTCCAAATATGCCTGCCCTGAGAATATACTAACCAAATATTAACCATATACATGTATTGTTTCAATGTTTCTGATACTATTGCACGTTTTCTGACTACAAAATTTGTCGACTTTCTTTTCAAGGCAGTTGCAGTGTTGTTTGTGTCCCGGTTTGGTGGATTTGAGTACAGGCTTGACAACCTTTTTGTAAGGAACAAGTGAATTCTGTGACTTTACTTCTGCAACCAACCATAACTCTTTTCAGCGGTTGAACTAAGATAAAGCTGAGTCTGTGTCTAGTTTTAAAAATGGTCTTTAACTGCTTTGCTTACTGGCCTGATCAGTCCTCAGTGCTTTTCATTCTGCCATTTAATGCTTTTACTAGTCTAAAATGTTTCTTTACTTTTTTTTTCTTTGTTTCCTTAACTAAAATTCTTCTTGTTAGAGTATGATCTGGGATTCACTTGCTTAAGGTGCTTCTTAAAAGTGATGGTCTTCATGTGCTGTCAAAAAAGAGGGGAAGGAGTTCTGGCTATCACTTTATAGGTTTTTTGATCACTCTGGAATGAAGTGAGTACCAGATGAATGCAAGCCAAATTAGTATTTTCCTAGTTGGAGAGGATGCTTGCAGTGTCTTTTCATTTAGTGAAAGTTTTCCTTCAGTACCGAATAAAAGTGCATTTGATTGACTTCCTTGACTAGATGAAGACTTACTCCTGAACATGCTTCAAGACTAACCAGACTATGCCATCCCTTTAAACTGTTCACTTACAAGCAATAGAAAGAACCTACCGTAGGCAGCTGTGCTTCCTTGTTCCAAATTCAACTCCTTGCCAAACAACAGTTTTTGTGAAACTCTCTTAAAATCCTTTCCATCTGCTTTATCTGTGTGTGGGGGTTTAGGAACCTTCACTACATACAATAATATTCATATCAATTCTGCAGCTTATGATTCATTGCTTATGTAGAGTTTTTCATTAGTCTCACAAAATGTATTGTTATCTACTGGTTTAAATCTCACCTAATGCTGTGCTAGAACGTCTTACTGCATAGTATTCCAGTGGAAGCATCTAGGGTTTTCAGCTTTGTCTTGTCCCATGCAGTATCTGTTCTTTTTTTTGTGCTTCTTTGCTATTGAGACAGAGCTGTCCTCCTTTTTATTTTGATAGTACAATTAACTACAAAACATGCTGCTTTCTGCCATTCTTACTGCTTTATAAACTTGTTTCCAACTGTCTGTTTCCAGAGTAAATACTGTTGGCAAAACCGGTAATTGTCAAGTTGAGCAGCCCCATTACATTTAAATATTGGAAATATTGACACTTCAATATTTTTTTTTTTTTTTTTTTTTTTTTTTTTTTTTAATTCTGGTCACTTCTAAAGAGAAGTTCTGTGGTTTCAGCCAGTTCAAACTGTAGTTTAATAGTGGAGTCTCTTCCTCATATGGTAAACCACTTCTGTCTCACTTCAGGTAATACTCAGTTTGGTATTCTCTGATAATACTGAACATCTGATACTATGTACACTTCTACAAATGAAGATAGCTAGATGCTTTTTACCTCATCTACCATGGTTAAATGACAGAAGTCTTTTAGCAACCAAGAAATAATCCAATTCCCCTTTCTTCCTGCTTAGTGGTGTGTGGAGGGGGTGTTTTGAGGCCTCTTGGTATTTATGCCTCCAGTTTCTTGCATCTCTGATTCAAATCAAGTCCTCCTAGAAACTATCCTGTTCTTCTGCCTTTTCTCCTACCTTTTATTTACTCCTGTTTCTGGAACCATTTGTTTTGCCATTTCTGCTTCAATTGTCTCTTCAGCTGAAGGATTTGCTGCTGTTCAGTAAAAAAAAAAAAACAAACTATGTAATCAGCTTCCTTAGGTACCTCAATATCATTCGTAGTAAGTGTTCAGGATGTTATTTTGTTGATATTTTAGAAGATAAAATGAGATATGTATATCAGAGGTGTTAAAACAACTTTGTAGTTCTGAGGAAGAGTAGTTACAGCAGTCCAAATTGTGAGGTGTTACCTGTGTGGGAGCCCAGGAAACTCTTAGGAAGAGGAAGCAAGTAGGTGATAGGACTAGGTATCAGAGTTAGGATGGATATAACCACCTCCATGCACTAATGTACCTGGAATAATGGGACCGTTGAGAGGCAGAGGGAAAGGCAAAACAGAAACGGCAGAAACACTCAGTTAATGTAAAAGTAACTTGCTTTTTGAGACAGAGGAAGAAAGGATTTTCAGCTCTTCTTTTCTTGAAGGCAAGTGTATTGAGAATGGGAACAAAATTGGCAGAAAGAGGGAGCACTCACAGTTGGAGATGCCAAAGAATAGTTACTGGACAAGTTACTGATTTGTCTGTTTGCAGAGTTCAGCTGGTGGAACATAAACACAAATAACTTGGTATTCAAGGGCCATAAAAGCCAATTACTTCAGCTTTTACTTTTAAGACTTGGGCAAATGCTTTTGAGGTGTTAGTAATCTTAATCTCTTTTGTTGGAGCAGGGAAGAGTTTACATTTGTTATTCTTGGGGGAGAGATGGTTTGGGTGCCATATTCCAAAAGACTGAATAAATAATACAGTTTCTTCTTTCTTTGCTGTTACAGATTCTGCTGACATCTGGTTCTTTTCTTAGACCTGCGTGTTGATCTGGATCCATCCGGACCATCCTTCTTTCATATACATCTAAAGTAGTTTAGCTGCTATTTTCTTGATTGCCTTACTAAGGGATATCTGTTATCGTAGAATTCCATGTAGTGAATATCTCCGCTTTTCTACTTACGGAAGATTTCTGTCTTCTTTACCTTTCTATTTGGACAAAGATTGACTGTGTTTCTTTCTCAGAATATTCTTTTCTACAAGCTTTCCTGCTATTTATCTTATTTCTGATCTGAAACTGTCTCTCTGTAAAGTTAATAGAGAGAAGTTTGCCTGGATTGAGAAGTACGTACTGATCTGTTTACCATGGACCATATGAGTTTAACTGCAAAGCATTTTCTTTAACTAGAAACAAATCTTTGGGCTGCGATGTAGCACTGTAGCAATCAGCTGCTATTCCTGTGTCCTCAATCGTTTGGCTCTTGCACTGAGAGAAGTTGTAGCCAGAACGCTATCTTACACTGCAGGCATGTTCTTCATCCTGCTCTCTAGCATTCTGAAGGCACATGAAGCAGGTAATACTGTTTTTTTTCAGTCAGGAATAAAAGTCTGTAGCACAGGTGCCTAGATGCAAGGCACTGAGAGCTTTATTGAAGTACTCTTGCAGCCAGGAAGTTCTAGAACATAGACATTCATTAGTTTCAGCTGCAAACAGAAGTGAGACCGACTTCTAAAATGCCATGAAATTACACTATTGGTCTGATGTTTAGTTCGGGGCTTCATCTTTCTTCTTAGTAGGATGTATGCAAGAAGAGTTCAAGATAGCAGCTTTCGTGGTCCTTTCAGTAAGATGTAAAGGAAGATCACGATTCCTTGTAAAATTATTGTTTCTGATAATGGCAAGAATAAAAATTCCTCAGAAATTCATTCAAGTGAATTTCTTTTATTTCCAGGAAGTTGGATTTCTGTTGCAACAATACTTGTATTTCTGGAATATATCTCATTCATCTGTCTTGTTTTACATCTTGATAGCCACTTTTGTAGTTGACAGTTTGAGTTTAACACTGTTCTAGAGGACAGAATGAAGATTTGAAATTTATATAGAACTAGTAACTTGTGAGAATTTTCAAATCACATGAAGTATTTTGTAATCTATCTTTTCTTAGTTTTCTATCATGTGATGCTCATCCTAAAGTAGACCTGATTTCTAGGATTAAATGTCTAATAGGGTATACAAACAAGGCATGAAAAAATGAGTTAAGAATAAAATATAATAAGAACAGAAGAATATTCAGGCTTCTGCATTTACCTTAGACTTTATGCTTTGGAAGAAGTCAAATACGCAAAGGGATCTAGCTAAAATTAGGTCACCTTGGTGCAGAATCTAGGTGGAGTAGTATAGGCAGACTACTTTGCATCAAGCTTCCTCTCAGAAGGCACTGGGCCATTATTCTTTAGAAATTTTGCCTCTGGATTAACTTAGGTTTTTTGTACTTAGTAATCTAATTGACGTAATTTTCTTTACTAATTTGATAGCAATATTTTTACTTAAAATTTTCCTTAAAATTGCGATTCTTAAACTTGCATATATTTTCATAGGACACTATAGATTTGAATTTGCCAGAAGTGGTGCATGGAAGGAAAATGCGTGATACTTTCTCTTGTGGATTGGTTCTGTGTAAATTCCATCATTGAAGGAAACTTGAAACTGAGACTAGTTTGAATATGTAGGTTTTTGTCTGTATCTACTGTTGCCTACCATTGAAGTATCATGGGGAGCACAAGATGAAGCCAGTACTTGATCTGGAATGGAAGATAACCGCCAAGAAGGCAGCTTTGAGAAAGACTTGGGTGTCCTGGTGGACAAGAAGCTGAACAGGAGTTAGTAGTGTGCCTTTGCAGCAAAGATGGCTAACTGCTTCCTGAGTTGTATCACAGAATGCTTGAGGTTGGAAGGGACTTCTGGAGGTCGTCTTGTCTACCCCTGTGCTCAAGCAGGGTCACCTGGAGCAGGTTGTCTAGGACTGTGTCCATTTGAGTTTTGAATATTGCCAAGGATGGAGACTCCACAGCTTTTCTGGGCAGCTTATTGCTATATTAGCAAGAGTATAGCCAGCTGATCGAGGGAAGTGATTTCCATGCCCTGCTCCCCAATCCTTCTGCAGTCCTGAGACCACATCTGGAGCACTGTGTCCAGTTTTGGATTCCACAGCACGAAAGGCATTGACATACTGATGCAACTTCAGTGGAGAGCTACCAAGATGTTTAGAGGGCTGGAGCACACAACGTAGGAGGACAGACTTGGGAGACATTACTTTGCTCAACCTTGAGAAGGCTAAAGGGGGATTAGTTATCTAGTGGGAGGGTACAGAGAGGACAAATTTGGACTCTTCTTAGGATAGTGGAAGGATAAGAAGCAACAGAGACAACTTGAGAACAAGAGGAAATTTGATTTAGATAGGAGGAAAAGCTTTTTTTTTCCTGTGAGGGTGATGAAATCCTCCAGAGAGGCTTTGGAATGCTTGTTCTTGGAGATGCTCAGATTTGACTGAATAAGATCCTGAACAAGCAGCTCTGGACCTGCTTTGAGCAGGAGATTGCACTTGACCTCTGGAGGTCCCCTCTAATCTACGTGGTTCTGTACTTCTGAAACAAAGAATGAAGCAGTGATGTTTAAAGTAAAGATTCAGGAAGTTTTTTGGGTTTGGTTGGGGTTTTTTGGGGATTATTTTTTGTTGTGTTCCCTCTTTGCTTCGTAGTGAAGATTTTGGTGGTGTGTGTTCTGTTTTTCTCTCTACCAGTGAAGTTCATTCTTTTGTCTCCTGACCTTGAAATAACAACAGTAGTGACATAGCTTTACATTTTTCTTAATTTCTTTTCTGAACATCCACTTTTGCTTGAGGATGGTTAAAATATTAAATTAAAAAGAAAAATGTTCTGCAGTAAGATGATGACAGCCGTTCTGGTTCAGATCAGGGATAGAGACTCCTGCTACATACGTAAATGGGCATGCAAGGAAGAGTAAGAAGAGGGCAGATACTTCGGGTGTTTTCCCTTGAGCATTCTCTTAGCTTCTGACTCTAGACATCAGGGGATGTCTTGAACTTTGTACAATATTCCTGTACGCTGTTTTTAGTGAATCTGTTTAATAAGTGCTTGTCCAGTCTCCTTATGAACACAAATAAGCAGTGTTTCTATGCATTACACTCTTCATTAAGAAGTTCTGCTGACCTGCTGTTATGTGAAGAGCTGCCTCCTGTTGTTTTGAACATTCATATGATTTCCCATAGTTGTTAATATTGGAAGAGATAGTGAACAGTTGATCCACAGTGCCCCATATTATACTATTTTTGATTCTTACTGTCATCCTCTTAAGCTGTCTTTTCCTGTTTCCAGGCCGAAAATGCTTGCCTCTTAAAAATGCTCTTCAACCTTATGTATTACTGTACTTCTCCTTAGTTTTCGTGAATCTCCTGTTTATTTCAACCAGAAGACTGCTCTAGGGATAGGATTCTCATAACTGCATATTCTTAGAGATGAAAGACAACGTGTTGTGCTAAATGTGAGAGTAGAAATTTAAGTTACATGAGAACCTTGAGAAGAGAGTGTCTATTCTGGAAATCTGACACTTAAAAACAAGGTAAAATTCTTGGTTTGCATTATGGCTACCTAAAAACATATGGGATAGTACAGTCTGAGGTTCTCTGATGCTGTCAATGCAGGGAGTCTTTGAGTTAGACTATTAAGATGAATGTTTGAGACACCTATATACTACTGATTGATGAATACTTTTCAGGTATGCCTTAATCTTTTGTGTAATAGTGTTGTATTCCTTGGTTTTAATATTCAAACATTTGAGGAGTGCTGACAAGAGTAATAAAATGCAGGAAGACATTCACCTTGAAGGAGATCATGCTTACGAGGTTTTGGGAGCAATACATTTAAAGAGGTTTTGGGCCTTTTAATTGTTTTTTTTTTTGTTTTTTTTTTTCTTCACTGGTGTTGTGTCTCCTTCATTTGTGTAACGACATGTCTACACTTCTAATAATGCATAAATGCTTGAACACTCTTCTTAGTTACTGTGACAGGACTAAAGTGAGAGCTTTGCTGTTATGCTTTTGTTTCTACCAACAGAATCTTCTGCATCCTTGGTACGTTTTTTGGAAATTAATGTTTTTTCGTAGTGTTGATAATTTAGGTCTAGATTTGCTAAATTATTACCAAATATGGGTAAAAATTCTTCGTATTGCTTTTAAGTCTGAAAAATCTAGGGTGAAATCAGTAAACAATTCCAGTATTATAAGGATGTTTGAAATTCAGAAGTGATGGGTATGCTGCTGCACTGTACGTTATGTGCATGATCCTTTCTTGACATCAGTTAAATAATGAGATACTTGAGATGCTGGTTAGCAAAAGCTATTTCTGCTTTCAGGGGATTTTTGTTGAAGCATAGTCTGTTGACATGGTGAATCTTTTCTGATTATGCACTGATCAGCTTACTATAAATTCCGTTATTATAACCTGTATTTTCATCTTTCTGTCTCTTGAAGTCTTCATGGCCTCAGTTTGGTGGTGGTTTGGTTTTTGTTTTGTTTTGTTTTTTTTTTTCCTCCTTTCAGACATAGAAGTTGTGAAGCTTTCTTACCTGTGCGTTGCTTCCTGATTGTATTCCTGAATGCTCTTTGTTATGCTGTTTGTCAGGATATTTGCATCAGTGCTTCTAGATTTAGATTTTGGTTTATTTTAGAGGTACCAAGGCTATTTGTGCATGCAGGTTTTTTTTGACAGTTGTTGTCCATTAAGCTTGTTCCAAGAAGTCAAGTAGCTTGTAAATTGTGGCCTCCTGTGTTCTCACTGGTAGTATAACATGAAGTATTCTTGGTGTCTTGCTTTTGCCTATTAGCCTGCCAGAGGAGATCAATGTATATTGCAAGGGTAGCTCCAGCTCACAGAACAGTATCATTGCTACATTTTGGTCTTCGTACTCGGTGTGAATTTTGTCAATATTGTGGCTGATTAGGAGGATTGTTAGAAGCTGGGTAACGTTTTTAAAGGCAAACAAAAAAAAAAAAAAGATGGGAAGGAAGGGTCCTGGAGTTATATAAAATACCCTCCTTCAGGTAGGAGCTTGGTATCTTGACACATACTCCTTTTTGGAGGAAATCCACAGTAGAGGTTGGAAATTGTGAATTTCTGTGATATTTTGAAATTTTGCTGGTCTCTGCAAGGTGCTACACCCAGTTTGTGACAGAGGCATGTGTATTTGTACATTTTTATGTACATGTTTTTAATATAAGGAAGTTTACACGTATTACAAAACTGTAGGTTTCCTCTCTGGCTATCTGTAAGATTGGATTTAGATAGTTCTCAAATGTAAGTAGGTAAAGATAGGAAGAGCAAAGATATCCATGGCAACTTCTGTTACTCTGAACAAAGTGAAGCACCTATGAAACGTGCTTTGCTTTTCCTTCCCCCTTCAGCCCTTGAGAAGGGGGAAAGACAGAGAGGTAGAGCCAAAATTATTTCTCAACAGAAGGGAAGAAATTTTAAGTGCCCAAGTGTCAACAAGGTATTTTCTAATAGTAAGAAGAGAGTGTGTCTGATAGACTGGTCGCTGTTCAAATGAGGATTTCTCTGTGATGATCACTGTCAAAACCATGATACTATTTCTATGGGCAGGAAAGCTGTCTAAACACTATTTTTCTGAAACTTACTTTATGGTGCTTGAGGTACTTGCCTAACACTAAAGTATGCAATACATGTAGCAGATCAGAACTGTTGATTTTGTGTTTGACTGTGTCATTGGTATTTATGCTTGGTGCAACCTTTCTGTCGTTTTTATGGAACATCTGTTCCCTTCTGTGGCAAACAGTTGATTGGCTGACTGCTGTGTTGAGAGGTGTCAAAATTGAGTCTGTTGTTAGGTTCATGGAGCTACAGTTCCTCCTTGGATCCAATGAGAAGCATAGGAATTCTGCAGTGTGTTTTTCCTGCATGGAGGACTGGAACTGGGAGAGCTGAGAAATTAGAGGTTCTCCCAACAGTGCTGTTACCAAGAAACTGCTATGCCTAGCTCATACATGATAATATTAAGGATGTTCATTGGAAACTATACATTTTTTTTCAAAGTTTAGGACCATTATTTATCCTTCATCTTTGCTGTGCCAGTCTCCTGTTTCTTTTTTTTACAATGATTGCCCTGTTGACAAGGAGAGAGGAACAGAGTGGTTTCAAACTCTCCAACTGACCACAAGTTGCTGTATACTGTTACCACAGTTCGTGGTTTGCAGATGGTGAGGTTTGGGACGGTTGTTTCTTTTGTTTGGTTGGGGTTTTTTGGGGGGATGTGTGTTTGGGTTTTGTTTTTACTCAGAAATTTAGTTTTCCTAGGAGAAAGAGACCCAACCGTAGCGCTGAATGCTGTTGAGAGGATGGTGATGAGAGTTAGTTAATACAGGAAGGCTCTGATGGGGGAGCAAATTGCAGAAGTAAATAAATAATTTTTTGTCTGTGTTGTTATACCATAATTTAAAACCAAAAGGCAAACATAATTTTAACTAATGCATTGTTTTACTTTGTTTTATGTTTTAGAAATATGGCAAATTAACATCTTGTACTGGCTGCAGAGCTCAGTGCAGGTTTTTTGACATGACTCAGTGCATAGGACCTAATGGATATATGGAGCCATACTGCTCAACTGCATGCATGAACACACACAAATCAAAATATGCAAAATCACAAAGTAAGTGAAAAGGATGATGGATTTTCATCACTGATAAGAGTAGAATTTTTTCCTAAAGTTTGAGCACTGGGAGTGGGTTGTTTGTTTAAGAATTAATCTATAAAGATGTGACTTTATAGGTTTCTAAATTTATTGGAAAAAAAAAAAGAAAAATATCATCTTACATTAAACACTAGTAAATGGACCCATGAGAGGTTGTTTTCGCCACTGGCCTTTTTGCTTGATGTCAGAAACAGTTTTCAACTATCTTAAGGCTTCCTGGGAAAAAAATGATGAGACATAATGTGCTCTGATGTGTCACAGAATGACATAATTCATGCATATGAATTAATATTCTCTTCTCTGTGATCCAGCCCCACCACATTTTATCTCCTCAAGCAACAATTGGAGGATAGAGGTAGTTATAATGTATATGAATATTCTCTAGGCAAAATTTTTAATCTGGATGAAAGGAATTGGTAAATAACTCAAAACGTGTGTTCTTCAATACACAAAGCAGGCATAGATCTCAATTCAGTGGACTTGAAGTTGAAAACACTCTAGTGAATTTTAGAAAAGAAGGTGCAATTTCATATTTAATGCTGATCTTTAATGGAAGAATTCAGCAAAACCTCTCCAGTTTCTTTTGTTCTACGTGACTTGTAGAAGCTGACTGGAAAACAGACGGATCTTAGCTTTTTACATTGAAATGGTTGGAAGAGCTGACCCATAATTCAGGGTTGGTGGGTTTTCTGCGCTACTATTTTGTGTTTATTTTGTTTGTAAACTACGTTTTTCTTTTAGGTATGGGAATAATTTGCCACTTTTGTAAACGAAACTCTTTACCTCAGTATCAAGCCACAATGCCTGATGGAAAACTGTACAACTTTTGCAGTTCCAGTTGTGTAGCTAAATTTCAGGTTAGCTGTTGTGTTAAATCTTTTCCTCCCTAAATATTTGTGCACCTGTGTTTGTGTTAAGTATTTGCATATTAAACTAACTTGCTTGTATATACATGTTTATGAGTTATGATTAACATAGCAGATGCCTCTGGCTCATAACAATTTGATCAACGTACTGTTTCATAATGATAACACTAGCTACTGTCTTAAACTTAAAAAATCAGATCATAACAATCCTTCTTCTCCTTGATACCGTAAGAAAATGCAAAGCACCCAGCCTCTTTATGGCGATGAGCCTTGCTGTTCTGCACTGAACATCAGCAAGTTTTGTCTCTTTTATACTAAACACAGTAACAAAATTCTCGTGTTGAGTATTGTACTAACAAAGGTGTGTCATGGGGAATGGTGACTGTCTCTGAAATTAAAGGTTAGAGCCTAAGCCATTAAACGTTTATGGATGAAACTAGCCGTTTAAATTACGTCCAGAAATGGGAGTGTCGCAAGCCTAATGTTAGGCACACTGGTCGAGGCTGCTATGCTTGTTGAAAATGTCATATTTTTAATATGACTTGAGGTTAAAAGCATATGTAAAATGTATTGTAGTGATTAATCTTAGGTGATCAAAAAGTTTTCCCAGATGTGCACTGTATAATTGATAATTGCTTTCTCATGTGTTGTTAAACAGTTACATGCCTACAAAATTTTTCCTATTTGTCATTAAATTTTGCTGTTTTCTGTTAACTGGAAAGCAAATCAATCTCATAATTGCTTCCTTAATACCCTGGATAGGATCTCCATCATGTAGCCCTGTTCTGTGCTTCCATCTTAACCAATTTAGTAGACGTCTGTCAGTGGAACTGATTAACAAAATAGATGCAGATTGTTAGTGTGTAATGGCAGATCTGTAATACTTCTTGCAGACTAATTTGACATGTGTTTTGTTCTACATGGTCTTACGAGTGATTGCAGCCCCAAGAGCTCTCAGCTATTTGAGTGAGAAAAAGAAAGCTAGTGAATGACAAATGCAGTCTGCATTAAACAACATTATTGAATATAACTATCAGATCAGTTGATGCTGGTTGTGAGTTTCTGATCTTCCTGAGACCTTGCTGATGCTTCTGTTGCAGTTTGAGTGCTATGTGTAGATCTGTGTCTTTAATGCTGTAGCAGAGTTTAATTAGAGCAGCCATACAGTCTATGAGTTCTCAGTAAAGACCAAGAATGGGTAGGTGGTCACTTGCTTGCCATTAGTTTACTCAAACATCTCTGTCAGATTCTAACTTTTAACAGTTTTCATGTATTCACTGTCTAGAGGAATAAAATGTATTCACCATTAGGTAAGAGTTGATCGTATGAGAACAGCTTCTTTGATCCATTTATTTAGTATTTAGATGGCAAGGACAGTATACCACAATGTGAGCATTGGACTGTAAGTGTTCCCTTGAGACTTTTTTATACCTAAGTGACACATAAGAGATTGAACTTAAATTGGGAAAATGGTTTAATCCATTTGGTCAATCACAATGCTTTCTGCAATGATCTTTTGAAAAAATGACTCATTTACTATGGTGCTCCATATTTTTCACTGTTTACTAATGCAGATAACTCTTGTTTTAATTTTCTGGCGTTGTATTTGTCCCTTTTTCTTACTGTGCCCGTTTTTACATGTTTTTCTTTGTTAGGGGTTACCCTTCTCAGAACAGAGTAACTGCTGTTTCAGGTCTGTGTCTCTGCAAAAATTTGAGTCCTTTTGGTTTACAAATGCATTGGGATATTCAAATTCCCAATTTGTTTACAGTGCTTTAAATTGATTGTCATTTTATCTTATGAAAAACCTTTTGTTTTTACCTGTTTTAATGTATTAAAATATTTGAAAGATTCAGTTGAGCTGCTTGTTGTGCAACTTATGTCCGTACCTCTGTTCTCCTTTCTGCGGACAGCTTGCAAGAACATTCAGCCTTGTAAGAAAAGAGAGTAAAAGAGGGAGAATAGCCTGCTTGATGTGATTTTTTTGGTTTGGTAATTGGTGGAAGAATAGTGTGACTGTGTCTTGTCTTCTTTCGTGCTCTGTCTTGGAGGATGTCATTACAGAGTTAAGGACAGAACTGTCCCAAAATTGTATTGTTTTAAGCCAGTTTTGCTGTCAGTACCTGTACTGGATCAGTTGAAGAATCTTGCTCTGAACTTGTCTCTTAAGGAAAAATAAACTGCTAATTTATTTATTGTGAACATGGAGGCTGTAGTACAAGTGTCTTCCCAAAGTTAGCAACTGTGTAAGTGTCTTAAAGTACAAACTATCTTGCAAAACATGAGCCTATGCAAAATTTTTTACAAAATTTGTACTAAGGCTTTGGGATTTTTTCGATTTATGGATGTATCTGGAGAGTGGTAGAACCAGTATGCTTAAGAATTATAAGTACAGTGGCGTTTAGCAGGTTACTCACTCTGATCCTTCACTAATGTTGTTCTGTTTCACCATCATTACAGTGTCTGTAAGTGTTCTTCATTGCATACCTTACATCTCTCTTTCTCACACACACACATATATTTTTAAAAAGGAGTATGTTGCAGTGGGAAGGGTGGAGGAAGCTCGGCATGCTTGTCACAGAAATACTTTTCCAAATTTGATAATCATAAAAATAGTTGAGGCTTCCACACTGAGGCTGGAAGGTCTGTGTGTGCATGAGCGTAAGGGGAGTGTTTGGTTCCTTCCCCATTTAATTTACTGCTCTTGATTTGGTCTGTAGAACAGTCGTAGCAGATGACCGTGTGTAAAAGATTCCTCATATGTACGTGCTTCTCTTTTTCACATTGAGAACAAATTGATTCTTTCAAAGTTGTTTTTTCTTAACTAGGAAAAAAATGACCACAGTCCGACTGCCTGCTAGCCCTTCCACATGTGCATTTACATACAGAAGTGTTTCCACAATTTGACTTCGTGTTGCTGTGAGCAAGGCTAACGCCTCTGTTGCTTATGCTGCGGTGACAGGGGCAGGCCAGAAGCCGAGCTACTACACTGCCCTTCTCAGAAGAGTCCTAGGCTGCATCTGCCTACTGTTCATTAATGATCTGGCAAGTTAGAGCAGTTTGAGGTGGTTGCATTGAAGGCTGAAAAGGGCTTTACAATGATTTTTCATTTTGTTTGGCACGTCCCATGCTCTTGTTGTTCAGGGCAGACTCAAGTCAGATTAAACGTAACTATTTTTTGATTGAATTTAAGATATTCAAAGGGGCACGCATATAAATACATTATTTCAAAGATACTTTGATAAAGCATGACATCGATAAAACCTTGTTGTTTGGAGTGACCTCCAAAAGATTTTAATGAATGTATTATCTTTTTGCTGCATTATTTTTTGTGTGTGATAATGCTCCCAAATTATTTCTAAAGATACTCTCTATTCTAAGCATATTACAAGTTAAAGGCAAAGCAGGATGATGAAAATATTATGTGCATGTCATCTTGACTCATTAAAACACTATGCAGAAGCAGTCCTTAAGCAGGATAATAGAAACTCAAAGGAGGCATATCAAATCATATTGTGATTAACTGTTGGTTTTACAACCATCTTCTGCTTGGTTTAGAGCTTTCAGTAGTACAAATTCAGTTCTTTACTGATTTCTGTAGGAAAATATTTAGTTGACTGTAGGAGTTTATGATAAAAAACACTGGGTTTGTTTTAGAAGCAATAATGCTTAATTGTGTAGGCTTTTTTTATCTACAGTAAGAGGTAAAGACTCTTTAAAAACAAGTCTGAATTTTGAACAGTCTCAAACTTCATTGTTCTTATTGTTCATTTACAAACCCCCTGGGCTGTGTAGGGCCTGAATTTAGAATCGTAGAATGATTAGAGTTGGAAGGGACCTTCAAAGGTCATCTAGTCCAACCCTCCTGCAAGAAGCAGGGACATCCCCGACTAGATCAGGTTGCTCAGAGCTTCATCCAGCCTGGCCTTGAAAATTTCCAGGGATGGGGCATCCACCACCTTTCTGGGCAACCTGTTCCAGTGTTCTTCAACTCGCATTGTAAAAAATTTTTTCCTAATTTCTAATCTAAATCTACCCCCCTCTATTTTAAAACCATTACCCCTTGTCCTATCACAACAGGCCCTACTGAACAGCCTCTCCCCATCTTTCTTGTAGGCCCCCTTGAGGTACTGGAAGACCACTATCAGGTCTCCCCGGAGCCTCCTCTTCTCCAGGCTGAACAGTCCCAACTCTCTCAGCCTGTCCTCATAGGAAAGGTGCTCCAGCCCTCTTATCTTCGTGGCCCTCCTCTGGACCCTCTCCAACTGGTCCATGTCCTTCTTGTGCTGGTGGCTCCAGAACTGGACACGGTACTCTAGGTGGGGTCTCACAAGAGCAGAGTAGAGGGGGAGAATCACCTCCCTTGACCTGCTAGCCACGCTTCTCTTGATGCAGCCCAGGATGTGGTTGGCCTTCTGGGCCACAAGAGCATATTGCCTGCTCATGTTGAGCTCCTCATCCACCATCACTCCCAAGTCCTTCTCCTCAGGCCATCCAGCCAACTCCTTATCCACTGAGTGGTCCCGTCCATCAAACCCATGCCTCTCTAGTTTAGAGAGAAGGATGTCATGCGGGACAGGGTCAAAAGCTTTGCACATGTCCAGGTAGATGATATCCATTGCTCATTCCTTGTCCACTGGTGCTGTAATCCTGTCATAGAAGGCCACCAAATTGGTCAGGCACGATCTGCCCTTGGTGAAGCCATGTTGGCTGTCACCAGCCACCTCCTTGCTCTCCATGTGCCTTAGCATGGTTTCCAGGAGAATCTGCTCCATGACCTTGCCAGGCACAGAGGTGAGGCTGACCGGCCTGTAGTTGCCCAGGTTCTCCTTGTTCCCCTTTTTAAAAATGGGGATTATGTTCCCTCTCTTCCAGTTATCGGGGACCTCACCAGACCACCACGACTTCTCAAATACGATAGCCAGTGGCTTGGCAACTTCATCCACCAGTTCCCTCAGGACCTGTGGATGGATCTCATCAGGTCCCATGGACTTGTGCACCTTTAGGTTCCTCAGATGTTCCCGAACCTGCTCTTCGAGTACAGTGGGCGGTTCTTCATCCTCGCAGTCCCTGCTTGTGCCTTCCACAGCTTGGGTGGTGAGACAAGAGCCCTTATCAGTGAAGACTGAGGCAAAAAAAGTCATTGAGTACCTCAGCCTTCTCCATGTCCCTGGTAACCAGGACACTGGTTTCCTTCCAGAGGGGGCCTACATTCTCCTTGGACTTTCTTTTGTCCCCTATATACCTATGGAAGCTTTTCTTGTTGCTTTTTATATCCCTGGCCAGATTCCGTTCCGTCAGGGCTTTAGCCTTCCTCACCCGATCCCTGGCCACTTACACAGCCTCTTTGTAGTCCTCCCAGGCTACCTGTCTCCGCTTCCACCCTCTATAGGCTTTCCTCTTCAGTTTCAGTTGGTCCAGGAGCTCCTTGCTCATCCACGCCGGCCTCCTGGCCTTTTTGCCCAAGTTGATCTTCATCGGGCTTCATCAGGATGAACCTCTGCTGAGCTTGGAGGAGGTGCTCCTTGAATGTGGACCAACTTTCCTGGGCCCCTCTTCCCTCCAGGGCCCCCTCCCATGGCACTTTGCCCATCAGGTCCCTGAAGAGGCCGAAGTCCGCCTTCTTGAAATCTAGGGCTGAGAGCTTGCCATGTAGTTTCCTCGCTGCCCTGTGGATCTTGAACTCCACTGTGTCGTGGTCGCTGCAGCCAAGGCCTTGTCGTTTCATATGTGTCCTTTCACAGCCCCCACCAGTCCCTCCCTGTTGGTGAGCACAAGGTCGAGCATGGCACCCCTCCTTGTCGGCTCCTCTATCGCCTGCAGGAGGAAGTTGTCGTCCACTCATTCCAGGAACCTCCTGGACTGCCTGTGCCCTGCCGTGTTGTCTCTCCAACAGATGTCAGGGTGGTTGAAGTCCCCCATGAGGACCAGGGCTTGTGACCATGAGGCTGTTCCTATCTGGCTATAGAGCGCCTCATCTGCTCTGTCCTCCTGGCCAGGCGGCCTGTAACAGACCCCCACCGTAATGTCCCCTGTCTGTCCCCGTCCTCTAATCTTGACCCATAAGCTCTCTGTCAGCTCCTCCTCCATCCCCAGGTGGAGCTCCACGCACTCCAGCCAGTTGCTGATGTAGAGAGCGACACCCCCTCCTCGTCTCCCCTTCCTGTCCTTTGTAAAAAGCCTATACCCTTCCATGTTGATGCTCCACTCGTACGGGTCATCCCACCACGTCTCCGTGATGCCAACAAGGTCGTAGCCCCGCTCGTGTGCACGTATCTCCAGCTCTTCCTGTTTATTCCCCATGCTGCGTGCATTGGTATAGAGACACTTCAGCTGGGCCCCCGACAAAGCCAACTTGCTGGCTGGAGCGACAGGGGTTCTGTTGGACCGCAGTTTAGGTTCATTTGCACGTACCTGCGATCCTTCCTCAGCTTCTGGACCCTTGGTGCTGGCAGTGGCGCCATGCTGACAGCAGTGGGCTGAACTGTGCTCCCCCTCCCCCAGCAACACCAGTTTAAAGCCCTCCGGACGAGCCTGGTAAGCCTTTGTCCAAGCACACTCTTCACCTTCTTTCTCCCAGAGCAAACAGTTGGGAAAAGAAGTTAACACTGCCATACGTCAGAAAACAACAGAAAAAAAACCCCATATTTTACTTTTAACTTGTAGCCCTCACAATAGGATGTTTTGGTCCTATATTTAGAGGTAATTATAGACATTAAAAAATATGATTGATTTTCATTTGATGAGCACTTAATATATTTCATCTTCATGCCTCCCTCTGTCTTCAGTGTTTCTGTACAAGTTGTTTCATCTGCTAGTTCTTTAACTTTTCCCTCGTTCCTGAGCTGGAGGTGGTGGCTGTACTTGCTTCTTGATTTCTTTTTGTTTTCAACCAGGGCTTCTAGGACTTACATAACCCATATGGCAGCACGTGTTGAGTGTGCTGTTTGCTTTGTGAGGAAACCTGCAAATGCAGGAGTGCCTAGATTGGACTTTGAATTTAAAATGCCTTTGTGGCTTCCATGTTAGTACGAGTCTTGAGTTACTTGTTTAGAGTACTCAAAGTCTAGCAAACCTCTCTCAATTACGGGGAAATTTGCTGGATATAGTGGGAAAAATATGACAGTGCCATGTGGGCACTGGACTGTGTTAAGTTTTTATGGGACAATGAACCATTAAGATAAAGGTGCCGTCTTTTCTGATATATATGGCATTTTGTTCTCAGGTCCTGTCTGTGATTGGGAAATGTGCATGACTACTTAATGTCTGCAAACTCCTGGTACAGAGTCAATGCATCTTTATAAAATGCTAGCTACTAGCTAGCAGCTAGCACCCAGCTGTACTGGTCCACTTATGTAAGGGCACAATTATTTTATATATATCTATATCTATCTATCTAAATTGTTTTTAAGTGTAGGTGAACCCTTAGTAACATGAGCATCTGAAGCAAAGTATCCTGTACCAGAAGTGTTTTGCATTTTCAATGTTACAGGGTGAAGAAGTAGTAACAAATCTACCTGAAAAGAACTTGTCTTTAAATATGTTTGTCTTGTTGGAAACGGTGTAGGAAGTTTGTTGAGAAGATGGACATAAGAAATTTCTCCTCTGGATTCTTCAAGTTTCTGTAATCCCTGCTGATTCAAATTTTATCTCGAACATCACGTGTGTAATACAGCAATAGTTATTGCTTGATCTAGGGAACGTGCAAAAGACTGTAGGCATATAAACTTACTGGAAGACTACAGATACTGGAAAATTGGGTTATCTGTTGACTGATAACCTCAGAAGTATATTAAGTGAATTACTTTGTTACAGAATTAAATTCTCATACCCACACGTGCAATCTGTAGTATTTTACTCAGTCTGAAAACTCTTCATTGTTTAGGGGCTGGCTGTTTGAATGATTGCATCTTCCTGCCGTAGTGATTGAGGCCAGCTAGGACTATTAGCTAGTTTTCTCTTAATCTGAGTAGATGCAGGGTTTCTCACTGAAGGCCTTTTACTTCAGTATTTTTCTTTTCAAGTGGTGTGCTTAGGTGAAGTGTTGATAATCTGCCTTAGCGAGATTTGGATTTGAAAATATTTGTTTGTAGGTCTTTGAACTTCTGTGACCAAAATAAGGCAAGCTGTGAAATGTATTTATCTGAAAATACATGTTTTGTGATTAACAGGTGTTCAGTTTCGGGAGACTATTTTTTTGGCAGTTATAATTACCCTTAAATAACAGGTATTAGTAAAGTAAGGTAAAAGAAATATGACCTAAAGTAATTACAGCAGAAGCAAGGGTAAAGATTTGAGATTGGAAAACCTAAGATGACAGGGGAAAAGAAATTAAGGGAAAATACTAACCTGCTGTGCTTTTGCCAAAAATGCGCCTGAGTTTGTTTATAAACTCTCAAATTATCAAACACTGTAGGCTTAATTGAAAAAAAAAACCACCACATTTTAAAAGTTAGTTTCTGTAGTGATGTGTTTGTGTATATATATATATGTTTTTCAGACTCTCAGTGTGCAGTCTTCAACAAATGGTCAGTTTGTCTCTCCCAGTGATATTCAGTTGAAATGTAATTATTGCAAAAGTTCTTTTTGTTCAAAGCCAGAAGTACTGGAATGGGAGGTAAGGAGGTTTTTGGTGTTATTTTCAGAATGATGAAATGTTTAAAAGTTTAAACCTGTAACTTCAATACAGTTTTTCCAGATAGCTATTTTATAAGGTATTGAAGCTTTAAAAAAATAAGTTAATCTACCTGGTTCTGTAGAACGTCATTTAACTTCAGTGTTGATAAAAGCAGAAGTCTTTGTTGATAAATAACAAACACAAAAGCATCTGTGGAATTTAAAGAAAAAAATAATTTCTCACATCAAGTGTAAGTTTGAAATCTGAAGAGGATAAGCTAAGGTTTGCGTATTTTCTGTTTAGCATTTTCTTGTGAAATGATGAGTATTTGTAGCACTCGCTGTCAGCTTGAGTGAGAGTTGTTAATTTTTAGTATTAGAAATCATAATCTAATTGTGTATTTGCACTTCTGTTTACTTTGCATGTTAAAGTTGTGTCTTAATAGCAAACTGTTGTTTAAAGTTCCACTCTCTAGATGTTAAGAGTTTATCCAGTAAGCCTATTTATGATGCTTTGCAACTTTGCCTTTAGAACAAAGTGTATCAGTTCTGCAGCAGAGCATGTGCTGATGATTACAAGAAACTACACTGCATAGTTACGTACTGTGAATACTGTCAAGAGGAGAAAACGCTGCATGAGACAGTTAATTTCTCTGGCATCAAAAGACCATTTTGTAGTGAAGGTATGTATGTATTTGTGTTTTTTCTAAGGTATTGGTCATTGTAGTCTTACTGCAGTTGACTTGCTATGTTAATATTTAATGTTAAAATTTAAGGTAACAGTCATTCTGTTGTACTTGAGGCTGAAACACTCTTAAGTGTCTGTGTATATAAATACATACACATATGTATGTATGCACATGCATATGTGTGTATATATATATGCACAAAAAATTATACATAAATTCTTTTTTTGAAATACACGCAGCAGGGCCTATACCAACACTAACTGCATTAAGGAATACCGAGCTTTCTCTTTGATTAGTATTTTCAGAATTTAATACAACAGTGGAAATTCTTTTTGTGTTGGCTTAGAATGGTTATTCAAGCAATAACTCAAATGACGCCTGTTGATGTATGTTGATTACTGTCATAATCGTTTTTCTGACTAATGATTTGGATTTTCATAAAGAAAACAAACTAAAAAGGAGGCATATGGGCATAGGATTCTTTTAAGTTGCATTAAAATATTGATTATAGAATAAATTGCTGTTTCTAACAGCAAAATACAGTCTTAATAGGAACCTATCCTTTCCACTTCTGGTGAGCTGTTCTTTGTTACTGCAATTTAATCCTGATCTGAGAAGTTTAACTGCAAGTTTGGATGAATTACCTCCGGAGGACATCGTGAATATTTTTTTTTCTTTAGTTATAATAGTAACACCACTTTCACTATTGATTGATAAACCTTGCTGAAGATTCCGTGCTTTCAAGCAGATTAAGTAGCAGATGTGCCAGTTTACTTCTAGCAAGATCATGTTAACCTGGAGAGGGGTGGAGCCCAGGGCTGGAGGCAACCTTCCCTCCATGCAATCCCCTTATAGTTCTTTTGTATAGTCTTTTGTTTCTGATAATTGGAGTGTGATGTCTTACCGTTTCTTTGCCATCAGTACTTTCTTCTTGTGTTCTGGATTGCAAAGTGATGGCTGGAGAGCAAAAAGGTCAAAGTAAGGCCCGATTTTATACTCTTATCATTGCAGTGCTCGATAACATCTAGCTAGACATTGCTTCTATGAATAAACAGTTCCACAGAATATATTCAAAGACAAAAGCAAACTTTTTTTGGCCTGGCAGTTAACATAAGTATTACTGTGAATATTTACCACTCCCTTGTTTTAAAACCTGGTGGCTGTCCCAATGAAATCAGTAATATTCATAATGTGAGCTATGCCATAGTACTACTTCCATAGATATATTTCTGTATGAGAAGGCTTGAAATAAGTGAGGACTTTTATTTCCTGTTGGAAAGTTTGGGGAGCGAAAGGAAAAAAAAAAACCACTCTCTCCTGCCTGAATACGTTACTAAATGGGAGGAATCTCATTGCTGGATGTCTTAGTGTGGGTCCTGAGGCTGTGTGTGTTGGACTGCCAGCTTGAGAGAGAAGATGATTTTGAGATGAATAGACCAAATATTACCATTAAAACAAAGTTTGTTGGTTTACTGTGAAGATCTGAACTACTGAGTAATAGGGAGAATTTAGTCAGAAGCACTATTAAGTAGAATATAAGTTGCGTAAATATGGCACACATCTGCTAGCTGTAGCATAGGTGATGCATATGAAACTGTGCTACAATATGCATATGCATATTGTGATGCATATGAAACTGTGCTACTCATTGAAAATAAACTGCTGACCTGGGCAGAAGCTGTGCAGAAACAACCCAGGCTCCCTATTTTAAAGGAAAACCAACGATTGTCACTGCTGCAGAAGTAGTGGAATCCAAAAGTTAACAGTGTTTAGATCTGACGTGGGGAGGAGAGGGCCAGGTCTTTAGATGGACTGAGTGGAGGTCAACAAATAGTAGTTCCATCATCAGAAGTGATAGATTTCTCTTCCCCTTTTCCAGGCACCCAAACACCACCAGTTTTTCCTTTATGTCATAGGCTTGTTCCAGAAACATGTCCAACTGTTTGTAAAGTAGAAAAACTAGTAGATGAAACAAATAAACTTACTGGATATAGAGGCCATGCTGGTTTTGATACTGCAAAGTGTTTCAAGAAACTTCACCAACATAGATTATTTTGTTGAGCATGCAATAATTCTTCACCAGGAGACAATGTATTATTACTTGAGAAGAAATAACCTAAAGTGTACAGTCACAATAGTTATCGACATTTGTGGAAGAAATTGAATTCTCAAGGGAAAATACTGGAAAACTTCAGGTGTGTATTTATAAAATAAGGCTCCTAGATAAAATTAACAGAAGTTAAACAGCTGTTGAAATTTCTGCAAGAGTACTCATGTGTTCATCTTCAAGCAAACTGAGGGGAAAGTATTTATAAGATCAACCACTGCTTATGCCTGCCTAGCTGGAGTACTGAAGATATCGTCATTTCTGTGCTCACATTCTTTGTACCTGAGGTTTTTTTTTACACATGCACATACATATATTTACACACAAACCCTGGCACCCATATAAAAGTCTCTGGGACCAGTATTTCTGTGCAGTTTCATTCCAACTTTGTTTCTTTGTATGTTTCTCTTGAGATAATTAAAATATGTGCAGTGACCAGCGGAAACTTCCATTGCAATAAGGTGTAATTAGAACTCACCTATCATTTGTGCTAAAGATGGTTACTAATTCTTTTGTGGAGTACAGTATGCTTTTTTGGTTTCTGTCCAAAACTCAGATGCTATGTGGAGGGTGGACGACCTGAGAGGACTAGTTAAAGGGTTTAATCTGTTCCCCTGGTGCTCAGTCTTTGGAAATTAAACTGTCTTGGTGTTTTGCCACTAGAATGCTTCATTCCAAAATATCAGTATCTCAGTCAAATAAGATGTATATTGCATATGCTAAAGCGAGAAGATCAAAGTTGCTTGTGGATTTTTATGTGTATAGAGCTGCGTGAGGGACAACTGTGGATAGGCTGTACATGTTTTTAATCCTGAGGAAATCTTAGTTTTTGGGTTGGCATTTTTTTTAATATAGATCCCTTCTGAGGGTCTAGGAGGACAAATCAGGTTTTGGCAATACAGCAATGGAACTATTTTATGAGTATCACCTTAACTTTTTTACTTGTAAGCTTACTTTGCATTTAATTCATCTTTGCAATAGAAATTTATGATTTAAATAACACAGATTTTGTAATAATTTTATAATGTGAATTTTAATAACACTGATTCATATCCAGTTGTCTGCTTCTTGGAAGGAGAACATCAGTAATCTGTGGGGGGACTCAGTTATCTGATGCTTGGGAGTTCCGTGCAGATAAGACAGCTATGGCACTAGCAACTGTACTATCTTCTTGACAGTGTGCTAATAAGTTTTTGGGAATTATGGATTTTGCAAATTAAACTCAACATAAACAGTTCTGATGTTTCATCTAAGTAGAGGTAACTCCTTTTAAAATACTGTAGAACAGATAAGTGGAAAAAGAAATTTAGAAAATTAAGTTATTTCAGAGCTGAGCATGTCTAGGAAATACGTATACTTCGTTAAAGCATTGTAGATTTCAGAGTGGCATTTTTTCAGCCTCTGCTGCACAGTGGATTTTCTGTAAAATACACTATTAAATGTTTAGTTGATTAATTTTTAGACTTGTATGAAAACATTGCAGATATTGGGAATAGCCTGAACACGGGTGTGTTAAACTTCATACAGATTCTTACATATGAATGTCTCACACCCAATTAAGATATTACCTGAAATTTATAACAGTTCCTGTTGTTTCTAGAAACATTAACAAACTGGTTTCAAAACAGATGCTTGATACGAAGTGTTGCTAAGACTTAGCTGGAACTCTGGTAGATGGAGAACTACACTGAGGAAAACTTGGTGCACTGGCCCTGCCGAGCTGAGCTGCGGTGTTCCTCTAGGTGAAGGGGATTGCCATCAGGCCTGCTTGGACCTCTGCGTTCCTGATGTTTGGTTTCATTATTGTTAAATGTTGGAGCTACAAAAACTGTTTAAATACAGCTTTTTTTTGTAGTTCACATTATCAACTAGCTATTTTTAGGGACACTGACACGCCTTTTAAAAACAAAATTTACAGAAATTCTTGAAGACAGTAGTGAAGCACCCATTTTTATGAAAAATGTTATGGCATAATTACAACTTCCTAACTGCATGCTACTTTTCAATAGAACCTCATAAAGCTATCAAGGATTGGTAAGTAGTATAGAATGTAGTTACAGGAAAAAAAAAATTGATGTTTAGTGTATGTAAAATTTCGTATCACGCTTGACTATTTTGTATAATAAATCTCTTGAGCTTGTGTTTCACAGAGCTGTTATCTCCCTCTCGGCAGCTCTCGCAGTGGCCTACTGTGTCAAAATAACTTGTGCCTTTCCAACTTCAGCCTACTGTATTGGACAGTTTGGGTTTGCTTCTGACCACTTAGCCAGTGACCCTCTAAGATAAAGTCTAACCTAAATACCAGCTTTCTTCTGGCTTTCTTTATTTGGTGATGAGTTGGAGTATCCTGGCAAAAGGGGACAAATTAAAAGCAAAACATGTCTTAAATACTCTAAAATGTATGAACCATAAAATTGAAATAGTCCTGTTGTTACTGAGGGGGGTATTCCTTTCCCACAAATCAAGTTAGTAGAAAAGTAGAAGTCAACTTTGGAGGGATTTTGAGGTGCCTGAGTTACTCTGAGAGAATATGATCTGCTTTAACTATTGTGGACAGATACTAGCCCTTTCCTTTCTTCTCCCTCCTAGTGCCATGTATTTACTCAGTTTCTGCTTCTCTTAAATCTTTTAAAGTTGATTGTTCTTTCAGGTTAATAGGAAGCATATTCAAAAGCTTTCTTCTTCTTGTGCTCATAATCCTCAGCACCTTAAATTGTCATCACCCCTGATTAGCAATAGCAAATACTGTCTTTGCTTAATGAACTGTCTCAAACCTCTTCAAAGACCAACAGTAGAATTAACACCGAAGAACGCCAATTTAACAAGGACCACTGTAGTCAAACAGTGCCCAGGGTTTCACTTGATGTTCTTGACCGTGTTAGAAATTAGTTCTCTATGAACAAAAAATCTCAAGATTCAGCACAACCTGTACTCAAAGTTTAAATGACGTTACTTTAACAGTATCAATGTTCTCCCTCTATAGATAGAGGGAAGATAAAGATAAAATCTCTTCCTCAGCACAGTTCTATTTTTCAACTTTTTCAACTACAAAAACACTATCAGAAGTATCAAAATCCAAGTTAACAAGCTAAAATTTTCAGAAAATATGCATCCAACATCACAAACTGGAAACTACATCTACACAGACTCTCCCATTCGTGGAATACCACAAGAACCAACTCTTCAGCTCTTCCATGTGGTATTAGAAGGTGTGAATCCGTGCTTTTTTTCAGCAGGTAACTACAAGCCGGTCAGCCTCACCTCTGTGCCTGGCAAGGTCATGCAGCAGATTCTCCTGGAAACCATGCTAAGGCACATGGAGAGCAAGGAGGTGGTTGGTGACAGCCAACATGGCTTCACCAAGGGCAGATCGTGCCTGACCAATTTGGTGGCCTTCTATGACGGGGTGACGGCATCGGTGGACAAGGGACGAGCAACTGACATCATCTACCTGGACTTGTGCAAAGCTTTTGACACTGTCCCGCACGATATCCTTCTCTCTAAACTAGAGAGACATGGGCTTGATGGACGGACCACTCGGTGGATAAGGAGTTGGCTGGATGGCCGCACTCAGAGAGTGGTGGTCAACGGCTCAATGTCCATGTGGAGACCGGCCACGAGTGGCGTCCCTCAGGGGTCCGTGCTGGGCCCGACCCTGTTCAACATCTTTGTCAGCGACATGGACAGTGGGATAGAGTGCACCCTCAGCAAGCTCGCCGACGACACCAAGTTGTGTGGTGCCGTCAACACGCTGGAAGGGAGGGATGCCATCCAGAGGGACCTTGACAGGCTGGAGAGGTGGGCCCGTGCCAACCTCATGAAATTCAACCAGGCCAAGTGCAAGGTCCTGCACCTGGGTCATGGCAATCCCAGGCACAAATACAGGCTGGGCAGGGAATGGATTGAGAGCAGCCCTGAGGAGAAGGACTTGGGAGTGCCGGTGGACGAGAAGCTCAACATGAGCAGGCAATGCGCCCTTGCGGCCTAGAAGGCCAACCGCATCCTGGGCCGCATCAAGAGAAGCGTGGCCAGCAGGTCGAGGGAGGTGATTCTCCCCCTCTACTCTGCCCTGGTGAGACCCCACCTGGAGTACTGTGTCCAGTTCTGGAGCCGCCAACACAAGAAGGACATGGACCAGCTGGAGAAGGTCCAGAGGAGGGCCACGAAGATGATAAAAGGGCTGGAGCACCTCTCCTATGAGGACAGGCTGAGAGAGTTGGGGCTGTTCAGCCTGGAGAAGAGGAGGCTCCGGGGAGACCTGATAGCGGTCTTCCAGTACCTCAAGGGGGCCTACAAGAAAGATGGGGAAAGGATGTTTAGTAGGGCCTGTTGTGATAGGATGAGAGGTAATGGTTTTAAAATAGAAGGGGGTAGATTTAGATTGGAAATTAGGAAAAATTTTTTTACGATGCGAGTTACAGAACACTGGAACAGGTTGCCCAGAAAGGTGGTGGAGGCCCCATCCCTGGAAACGTTCAAGGCCAGGCTGGATGAGGCTCTGAGCAACCTGATCTAGTCGGGTATGTCACTGCTCCTTGCAGGAGGGTTGGACTAGATGACCTTTGAAGGTCCCTTCCAACCCTAACCATTCTATGATTCTATGATTCTATCTAATACTGGAAAATATAAAGATAAACTGAGGATGTATAAAATTTGAATTGTAGCAGTCTGGTGCGGTTCCCACTAATTGGAAAAAGGGAAACATAACCCTCATTTTTCAAAAAGGGGAACAGGGAAGACCTGGGCAACTACAGGCCAGTCAGTCTCACCTCTGTGCCTGGCAAAATCATGAAGCAGATCCTCCTGGAAACCATGCTAAGGCACATGGAAAATAAGGAAATGATTGGTGGCAGCCAACATAGCTTCACTAAGAGCAAGTCGTGCCTAACCAATGTGGTGGCCTTCTGTGATGGGGTTACAGCACTGGTGGACAAGGGACGAGCAACTGATGTCATCTACCTGGACTTGTGCAAAGCTTTTGACACTGTCCCACATGGCATCCTTCTCTCTAAACTGGAGAGGCATGTATTCAACAGATGGATCAGTTGGTGGATAAGGAATTGACTGGATGGTCACACTCAAAGATTTGTGGTCAATGGCTTGATGTCCGAGTAGAGACCAGTGATGAGTGGCATTCCTCAGGGATCAGTATTGGCACTGGTGCCATTTAACATCTTTATCCCGCTGTCCATGTCACCAACAGAGTGCACCCTCAGCAGGTTTGTTGGCGATACCAAGCTGTGTGGTGCGGTCGACATGCTGGAAGGGAGGGATGCCATCCAGAGGGTCCTTGCCAGGCTGGAGAGGTGGGCCCATGCAAACCTCATGAAGTTGAACCAGACCAAGTGTAAGGTCCTGCACATGGGTTGGAGCAATCCCAGGCACAAATACAGGCTGGGTGGAGAATTGGTTGAGAGCAGCCCTGAGGAGAAGGACTTGGGAGTGATGGTGGATGAGAAGCTCAACATGAGCTGGCAGTGGGTGCTTACAGCCCACAAAGTCAACCGCATCCTGGGCTGCATCAAAAGAAGCATGGCCAGCAGGTCGAGGGAGGTGATTCTTTGTCTGGTGAGACCCCACCTGGAGTACTGTGTCCAGCTTGGGAGCCCCCAACATCAGAAGGATGTGGACTTGTCAGAGTGAGTCCAGAGGAGGGCCATGAAGATGATCAGAGGGGTAAAGCACCTCTCCTGTGAGGACAGGCTGAGAGAGTTGAGGCTGTTTAGCCTGGAGAAGAGAAGGCTCTGGGGAGACCTTATTGTAACTTTATTGCCCACCCCTAAAGAGGACCTACAAGAAAGCTGGCGAGGGACTTTTGACAAGGGCATGTAGTGACAGGACAAGGGATAATGCCTTTAAACTGGAAAAGGGTAGATTTCGACTAGATAAGAGGAAGGAATTGTTCACACAAGAGGTTGCCCAGTTCTTCACTGGAACAGGGTGCCCAGAGAAGCTGTGGATGCCCCACCGCTGGAAGTGTTGAAGGCCTGGCTGGATGGGGCTTTGAGTGACCTGGTCTACTGAAATTTGTCCCTGCCAATGGCAGAAGGGTTGCAACTAGTTGATCTTTAAGATCCCATCCAACCCAAACCATTCTGTGATTCTATGAAAATAATAAAAGGCTCTTAAGCAGAAGACAAGAAAGGAAGTGGGATACACAAGCTCTCTGTTACTCAGAAAGGATGGGGGTCTGTTTTAATGGTATTCCAAGCAGGACCCAAAATTTGATGCATTGCATGTGTTTTCCTAAGGATAGTGATGTTTATTGTGAAGTCAGGGACAGTAGATACAGGAATGTGGGTATGGAAGAGACAGCTATTGCATTCTAATCAATACAGAGGGAAGCAACAGAAAGCAGCAGAAAGATGTGGATGGTACATAGCTCCAGAAATCTTCAAGACCTAGTTTGTGATGTGACAGGCTGCTTGATTCTACAGGCTTGTGGTACGACAGGCCTGTTGCTCTTCTCTAGATGAAGTTTTTAAAGGATAACAGTTGAGGTTATTACAGGATGAGAGAACAGCAAGTCTTGTATGTAGCTTGAAGGAGGAAAAAAAGTAGTCTAGTAAGTACAGCCTTTCAGAGGTAAAAAACCAAAATGTTCTTAGGATGGAACAGTTACATTCTATAAAAGATGTTATTCCCTGTGGTAAAGAGAGACTGATGTTGAGAACTGGGGAAGTGTTTCTAGTTCAGTATTCCTTTTTCACAGCTGCTTGATGTGTTAATGTACTGAACTTCCTGTAATTCAGGTAGGTGCTGCTGGTGGAATAGGATCAGGTTCTTAGTAGCTTGCTTGCACTGAGTCTGCAGGCAGCCAAGTGAAGCATGTTTCCTACCACGAGTAGCTTTTTAGGGCTGGACCTGGCAGTTCTTGGGACAGCCAAGACAAAGGAAGCTCTCTTGACCTCAAACACGTTTGAAGTAAAGTTTTGGAGGAACTGCTTGTGTTTTCTTGTCAGTAAGCCTCTGTAGCATTTGTTCTGATGCTTATCCTCTGTCTACAATTTACGTGTGAAACCAGAGTTCAGGGCTGTTGGAAGGGATAGATTTTGAGTTGGGTTTTGCCTAGAAGCCAGAATTCTAATAGTGTAATTAAGCATATGTTATGTTCATCTAGCAGATACTCAGCTATTTCTTTTTTGCCTGATTGAAATTTTGAGTTGGAGATAGTGTGAAAATACTCTTTAGTGGTCTCTCCAAGGCAGTTGACTTGTGCGGTGGTCTTCTGTTAGAACTTCACTAAAGAACATAATTGATATGTAGCTTGTACCAAATGACCTGCACTTACATTTTTCTTTGAAATTAAGAGCTATTTTCTCTTAGGATCACTTGAAAGCACTAGAGATTTTCATCTGGTCACACTGTAACTTGTGTGTCTGGTGTTATAGCAGAAACCCTGAGGAGCTTAGGATTTTACTTGTATATTTTTGTTTAAAATGTTGAGGCTCTCAGCTGTTTGTCTTAGGCAGTGCTTATACTTATGAACCCCAAGTCCCCACGGGAATTAGGCTGGCCAAACCCTCAGGATTTTAGTGTTGATATTGGAGAGATCAGACAACCGGTGCTTTTTGTATTACTCATCCACAATATACTGTCTGTTAAAGCCCACTTCCTGGTCATACCTACAAAGCTGGCGTGGATGCTACTGCTCTGTTGATTCTGGATTTACATTGCACCATGAAGACCCAAGTTGCTTGAGCTCACAATCTGTTTTGCCAAAGGCAAATACCTTTTTCTATGCTTCAAATAGCCTTACTATTCAAATCAAAACCATAGTGTTATAATAAGAAATTATATCCTAGATGCACACGAAGTACCAAGGACCTAATTAAAAAACATCCTATAAAAATAAAGGCATTTTGTTTTCCCTTTGAAGTGACAAGATCTTGAAGCAACCAAATGTTCGCTGTTCAGGTGGATTAAGTTACATATTACAAAGATATAAAAAAAAGTATCAGACAAATCTGAAGAATTTTGCTCATGATGTTGCAGGAAAAAAAAAAAGCCTGTACTTAATTTTAGAAGTCTTCAGGGTTGTAACAGTCTTCTGTCAACATCATAAGTTTTATAAAGATAGATTTTCTAGCTTCTGTAGAGACCTCCTGCAGTCAGTGATCTATAAAAATCCACATATTTTTCAGGCACTTGGTCTTAAGGGCTGGAGTTTTGGACTTTTTGTTTTCCCTCACTGCTCTGTTTTCCATGAGTCACAGAGATGTGGGAGATGTTTGACTGTAGAAAGGAAAATTTCTTATCTGGTGACTTTTTTTAAATGTAACAACAGTATCTTCTTCAATTTTACTCCATATAGTTTAGCAGCCAAGAAGAATGTCAGCTTTGTCCATTTGTTTTTGTAGACTATTTAGCCAGGTGCACATAGCTTACCTGATTCGTAGTGGAGCACTTCTACTAAACTGTCATCTTGAAAGGCTGATGCAGCACTGAGTGGCTCTTCTAAGGCATAGCTGAAGAGGAGGATACGTTGTGGTGAATTGTAAAGAAGTGGAATGAATCTGATGCTCTATACAATAATGAGAGATACAGCCAGCAGGAAAAAGTACTAGCAAGAAATTATCAGTGCTTTAATGGGTACTTTAAGCCAACAGCTTGCACACACTGCTGTCTTGAGGATTGTTTCCTTCAGAGCAGTGTATTTAACATCCAAATTAGTTGCACTGTAAGCATGAGTGCTTGATTTGGAACTTTCCTTCTGTACTGCCTGTTTTGTGTTAGTAATTTTCTTTATTCTTTTTGAAAAACTGTTTAAAACACCATTATTACCTACAGTGTCTTATTTGTACAATATTCTATAATTGTGTCTTGTTTGAATATTGCTAGAAAATTTGATTTGTTAACAAAGCTTGTAGCATTACAAGTTAAAACTCTTGGTTTTGGAAGATGCTGTCTGCTGCAGCTTCCACTTGCATTCTTGTGCTTTTAGTGATTTTAAAATAGTATCTCAGTTTCACACATGAAATTCTACCCTAATAGACAACAGCACAAGTCAGTGAATTGAAATTACTGAATACATTGAAATTACAATAATTTTGTATTCTTTATGCCAGAGGAAGTGCAGCATATATGACATATATTGAGTTTCATAACTTACCAGAAGTACAGAAATCTGTGTTTGTTACACTGTATGCTCTAGCAGAGTTGGCACTTGGAAGACTTGAATTCTGGTCTTGGTGGTCCTGTGATATCAGGGAGATCACAGAAGCCGGTGCAGTATCTTAGATTAAAGGTCTATGTAAATGTTATGTAATCCCTCCAGTATTTAATGTAGACAGTTACTTCATCTTCTCATACTGTTTTCTTCCATAAAATCAGCACAATTACAGAGATACATGGTATATGACTTAAGCATCAGCTGAATAGACACTAGATTTGAGGTAGTTTAAATACATCATATTCTCAAAGTAGCCTATGTAATAGCTACAGTATTCATTTTTTAATGCATTTAATACATTGGAATGTCTTTTCTAATTTGCTTGAGGGAGGATCAGATTATTGAAGAATACAGCTCTCATTATGGCAACCTTGAAATTTTAAGTGCATAGTAAATGCAAAAAACCCAACCACCTGATGTGAAGAGAAAAAATGAAAGATTCATTGCATACAAATCTTAGAGAAATTTCATATGTGAACTCCTGTCATTGCATAATTATTCTCAGTACCGATCATTCCTTACTTTGTAGTTACATTTTTTAAGAAACTGCTCAGTTCTTAGGTCATCTTGTACCTATTAGTGTTCTTAAAACTTAATGAGTTGTCTTAAGTGGTTTGTTGTATTAATATGAATGAAAGTAGTAATCAAAATAAGTTAATCCTTGAAGATAGCTGTTGCTTTAGTGGCTAGTGTTGTCTAGCTTAAAATTTCTGCTTGTTATTGTCTGGATATCTAGCATTCTGAGGATATGTAACTGAGCAATGTAATTCCAAGTCAATGCTTTTCAGGGGTCTATATGAAAAAATTATCATCTTTTTCTGACTATTTATTCAGGGATTTGATAAGCACAGATTCAAGTGTAGTGTTTTGAAAAAGATGCAGACATCACATGAAACCACAGAGTTGTGCAGAAAGGTATTCAGGTAAAAATGTCTTGAAATATAGTCTATTATGCAACCTGAATTTGTATGAAGCCCCAGTTGTTAGCTGTTGTATTCATTTAATTTCAGTATTTTACTCTGAACTGTGATATCTCTCTGTAAAAATTACTTTGTTCCTAATGTTTAAAATCTGTTTCCAGGCTGCAAGCTGCTATATAAACAAGACTTTGCAAGACGGTTAGGACTGAGATGTGTTACTTGTAATTACTGCTCACAGCTGTGCAAAAAGGGAGCAACTAAGGAACTTGATGGTGTAGTGAGAGATTTCTGCAGTGAAGAGTGCTGTAAAAAATTTCAGGACTGGTACTACAAGGCAAGTAACTCAGAATTTTTGACGACAGCTCCACAGTTAAAAAAACCAAAAATGCACATGTGAGGATATCTCAAGGACTGTGCAGCAAATATGGCTTCTTCAGCAAAGCATTTGCTACACAATAAGCAAATGTATTAATTTCATCATTTGAGTTTTCTTAGATCATAGAGCAGCATTTCTACCACCTGATTTTATTAATTCATTTGGCAAGGAAGTATTGAGTTACAGAAAAATGGGAAACTACTATGTATATTTGTTACTTTACAATTCCAATTTTTTCTCCTCAATTGATACCATACTTTTCTTGTCAAAACTTCTTAAATGTGTATTCAAAATGTTGAAAACACTGTTAATAGCAACTGGATGATACCTTGAGTTGACTGACTTTAAACCAGATTAGCAGAGTTTTTCTTGTTCCTGTTTTTGCCTCCTTTTTTGCCTTTTCCCTTCTCCCACAGTTTGAACTGCAAAGGCTTTGATTGTTCAGTATTTCCCAGTGGAAAGGATGCCAAAGGGAAAAGCAAGACCAAATGGATTTCTAATAAAAGTTTAAATCAAACAGATGGCATCTGTTTCTAAATCTCTGGAAGCTTAACTACCTTGTGAAGCAAGCCAGCAAAGAGTTCACGTTAAGAGTTTTTTTGTTTTCATTTTTTGAAAGAAATAAAGGTGAAATTGGACTGAGTTTAACCTGCGATTAGTCCCATGGATAAAATATTTGATCTCTGATGTGAACATCCTGGAAACCAACACTGATAATACCAAAACAAGAACTACACTTGTGGATGCAATTGCAAAAAAGACAGTACAAAATTTGTCACCTTACTAAAACTCTGTACACAGCCTGGAAGGCAATAAAAAGCTTGAGGGCTAGATACAAGTCCTGTAATTCAAGATGATCTACCTACCATAAAAGAACTGAATGTGAAGATGTATCTGATATATCGAAATGGCTGGTTCCAGAAATGTTACAGCCAAACATTGTAAAGTCTTTATTTTGAATAATGTATCTAGGGTCCTGTTAGACACTCCTGAAAGAAAACCACTGAAGACCAGAATGTGTTTCTTCTGTCTCATGTGAAAATAGGGTGACGAAGCTTGGCTGCAAAGTTCTTAATCTTAGTAAAATGTTAACTTTATACAGTAATATTTAATCTATATGCCTTAAAACTCGGGTTATGGGGTGAAATTTATCCCTGCGTAAGAAGTGCCTTCTGATAGAGGACCTAATAAAGTTTTGGTGTGCTTCAGAAATCTCTTGGTGGTTGAGGAAAGAGTATAGTCTGGGGCTGAGCATACCAAAGTAGTTTCATATACATAAACTTCTGCGGAAGCTTGAACTTTGATTCAGATTTGAGAACCACTTCAAAACACAGACTTCAGGTTATCCTGATCCATGGTTTAAGGCGATAACTTAATTGGCCCATTAAGTCTGCTTAAGAAATGCTGTTGGTACTGTGGTACAGGAAAGTTAGACATGCCATGAAAAGGCAATTTATTCTCAACAGACTTGCTGGTAACTAGTGCCTTTCGATACTTTTGATGATATGGAAGTGTTAGATATTTTCACTTTTTAATCTTACACTTGCTAGTGGAACTAGTGCTACATGATGTTGAATTGTTGATTGTCGGTTTTTTTCAAATACTTTTTAAAGCCTTTGTTTAATTCAATTCTGGTTATAAAAGTTTATGATTTATTACATGGGGAAGACATGTAATAGGTTTTGGGAAGTTGTATGTTTTACTAAAATTGTCTTTTTTTTTTCCTTTGTATCCTTGCTGGTAACTTTTTCCTCTTTTATAAAGTCACTCCAGATATCTTCGATTTGGTAGTCCATTGTTAGCTGATGTTTTTACCTAACCATACATAGGTAATGATCAAAATACAGGCAGACAGAATAGATATGGACCCCTCCCCAAATTTGTACTTCATCTGCCGTTTTGTCTGTTAGCTTCTTAAGAGAATAGTTACATATGTTTGAGCTTTGTCTCATTTATGCAATGTCCAGTGTTATTTTGGAGTTTCAATAAATGTATACATGAAGAGAAATAAGCAGTAATAACCTAGAAATGTTTTAACACTAGCATTGTGTTCATTAAACAAGTGTTTGTCTCCATCTTCTTTGTCTACTTTTTTTCATGGACACATCTTTCTCATGTAGTATTATCTGGAAAACATCTTATCTTTTAGAAATCATTAAGTATTGTGGGAGAGCTTCCCTCAGTGCCAAAATCCTCTTCTCAAAAAGCCAGAAGAAGGTAGCAGTGGTAGAAACGCAACAGACTCTTGTCTAGAAGTATAAAGCACATCAGACCTATCTAGAAGTGTCCTTCAAACCTAATATGAGGGATTGAAATGTAGAAGAATAGTTCAGTCCTCATCATGTGTTGGGTGATAGCTACAGTGAACAGTTGGTGCCAGGTTCTGAGGAAGTTTCTACTGGGTGGTAGCTACAGGGAACAGTTGGTGCCAAGTTCTGAGGAAGTTTCTACTGCATGGTGTCCATGCACCCCTAAGACGAGAGGTAAAATTCTTGGTGTCTTGAGGTTAGCTCCCTAAGTTATTAGAACTCCTCCTGTAAATGCCAATTGCATGCCTTTGTTTGGATGTTGATTTGAAAAATGCCTGGGAAATTTCAATATAAGTATTTTAGTAGCCTGGTTTTTGATGACACTTTCAGTAATTTGATGTTATTTACACTAGAGCATTGAAAATACCTTGAAAAAGAGTACGCAGTTCTGAGAACAGCACAGAAATGTGTTTCTTTAAATACACTTTGTGAAACATTGCTGAAAATACTGCAGCTGAAGTGCACTTACAGGTCATTCAAGGCTACAGTGGAGTATTGATTGGACTGAGCATGTATGGTGGTGACTGTGTGTACAGCTGAGATCAGATGTCTTCAGTGAAGATTAAGTAGGACGTGGGGAACTACAGTCTGAGGCATAGAAAATTATTGTCTGGTGAACTCAGATAGCGGTGATTGTCAACAGTGGTAGAATTTGAAACAATGGAACCAGCATTAATCTTAAATGGCAGCAAGACAGCCTCGTAGAATTTCTTTTGTCCAAATTTAGCCATTGTATAGTTAGGCATCTCAAGTAGGTACTGTTTCAGAACAGTTGATCTACACTCACCTTCTGGAAACATCTCTTGCTTCCTGTTTATTGTAGATTGAACGCAAAGTAAACAGCTAAGATCAGGTCAAATTAATACCAGTCCAAACCATTGGAGAACATTTGGGAACAGGTCATTAGAGGATTAAAAATGTAAATAAAAGCTTCACATGTGAAAACTTTATTTTTTAAACCAAGTTTGGAACAAAGATTAGTGATTTTATACTAATCACCATCTCCGTTTGAACATACTGAAGTTGGACCTGGGAAAAAATTGGACCAAAAAGCAGTCATGAGTGGCAAAGGAGTTATGTGCAGTTGGAGCACAGAGAGCGTAGATGGACTTTTTGGAAACAGAGACAGAGTGGGCTTGAAGGCAAGCATTTGGTTTTAAAATAGAGGGGGGTAGATTTGGATTGGATATTAGGAAAAAAAATCTTTTACAATGCAAGTTATAGAACACTGGAACAGGTTGCCCAGAGAGGTGGTGGAGGCCCCATCCCTGGAACTGTTCAAGGCCAGGCTGGATGAGGCTCTGAGCAACCTGATCTAGTCGGGTATGTCCCTGGTCCTTGCAGGGGCTTGGACTAGATGACCTTTGAAGGTCCGTTCCAACCCTAGGAGATTCAATTAATGTATGGTGCCAATATCCAAAATGAAAACAAATGGAAAAGGGAAAGAAGGAAAAAGCAGAAAATAATGAATTCACACTTGTTTGCAGTTAATTTAATGGTCAGGGAAGTGGGGAGAGCAAGCAGGTGGTAGGAAACTTGAGTGCATGAAAGGGTGTATAGCGTTGACTCCAAGCATGCTTATGGAAATGGTAGAATTACGGTGTCGCAAATGTCGGGATGAGAAGTGAAGCACCCTTATAAAGGAATCTTGGGCTTGCTAAGGAATAGTAACTTCTATGTGGAAGCAAACCAAAATTTTTTCACCTAAATACCTTAGTAGCAGCCCAGGATAGACAATAATACACTTATTCAAAGGCTTAAATGAAAGAGCAGAAACAGCAGAGGGAGAAGACAGTTGCGGGAAGGCTGTAGTTGCTGCATTTGACAAGATTTATCACCCTTTTCCTTCTTTGAAGAAGAGAGAACATTGAGCAGAAAGTGGTGCTTTGATAGTCAAGCAGTGGCAGAATAGGTGATCTTTTGTGTATGTGGGTCAGCTGTCATTCTTAACAATCACTGTTAGGTGGGCTTGAGATTTAGAATTAGAGTGAATTACACTTCCCCCCCCCCCCCCGGTATTTCAGCCTTTTGCTGGCTTTGGAAGATGCATTCATATTAAAGGTGTTTAATTCACAGTTTCCCTGAACTGATAAATCTAGGCTGTTTTGGTACCACTCCACACTTCATCTTCGTCCCCACTTCCTTCCAAGAGTACAACTTACTTGTTCTTTTGTTCCTACTGAGAACATCTCTGCTGCAAAATGAACTGCGGGTCAGCAGAAAATCAAAGTGATAAATGTTTAAAAAAAAAAAAAAAAAAAAAAGATGGGAGGGTAATGCAGTGCTTGTAGGGTCCCTGACCTTGTATAGCCTGCAGGTGCGTGAGCACTACTGCTGACACCTGCACAGAGCAGGGGGAAAGGAAGAACCTGCCCTTCCAGCAGGACCTGGCACTTGGTGTGAGGTGATCCTGGAGCTGCAGCTGTAATTGCTCTCAGGCATGCTAAAATGTTTTTATTTAAAGGGAATATGTATATAATTTTTAAAGCTAATTATACTGTCAGAATCGAGAGTCTTTATATATCATCTTAAGTATTTGAAAATTACACGTGAGAGCTGAATTTCCTACATTGCCAGAAGATGGTGCCAGGCTGCTCAAGTACAGAGAAGGAACTCAACAATTTAATTACTCTTTTGCTTTTTAAATTTGAACTAATTTGATACTTCTTTGGAGTTACGAGAACTACAGTTAGACCTTTTTTTTTTTTTTTTCTTCCTGTCCTCTGCCATCAGAGCCTTGGGCATAACTGCAATGTTGTGTATGGGTTTACGTATTAATGTTTTCTGTTGCATACTATCATAACTTCCCTCATCCTCTCCTGGCTATGTTATTTGGTTGACTTCTTTTGGATTCCTGAGCATCCATAAAGCTTTTGGTTCTTTAAGGACTGCTTTAGGATGGAAGTTGCAAGCGATATCAAGGGGAGCAGTAGTGCAAACAAGTCTTTTCTTACTTGAAGATCTGAAACTGGGGTTATCACTGTTTAGATAATAATTTCTAGCATGGCTGATTAAATTCAATGGAATCTATTTTGGAGAAAAGCAATGTCTTAGTGATACCTCATGAAATTATCATGTAGGCTGGTGAAAGATACATTACTTCAATGTTTAGCTAGGGATACAGAACAAAAAAGTTCTGAGTTTCAAGTTCTGTGCTAACTAGATTTTGGGGAAACCTCTTTAGTTTGAGAACTGTTGTTGTTTATCAATCATAGATAAACTTTGACTCAACAATTGGAATCTAAAATTGTCAAACTACTAAATTCAAATATAAAAGTTATTTACACTACAGGGCTCTGATGTGATACCTAGAGAAGTGATTCTGTTTGTGACTTAAAAAGAACATGAAAATTTTTTTGGGGAAAAAAATACTCAACTTGTTCTTGCTTCAAGAGAGTCACTAAGGAGTCTCAGTCAGTCACTTTCTGCTCTTGTTTTGCAGAATGCTTCAGTGGAATTTATTAAAATTGATGCATAAAATTTGTCTTTTGCTGACTATCTAGAAATGAGCAATTTTTAAAGACTTAGTGAAACAAAGCAGATTCCTTTTGGGTGTTAACCCCCAGCAAACAATTGAAAATAAAGTGACAGATGTGCCTGTATATACAAGTTAGAAGGTAGCATCACTGTCATATAGCCTACATGACTGAGGCTTAACTGTGTAGTGGTAATGATTCTTCAGTGCTTTTAAAATAACCTTTTAAAAAGTAGAAATAATTTTTTTCCAAGGCTTATTTAAAAATGTCAAAATCTTCCTTTGCATTAAGGCTGCACGATGTGACTGTTGTAAGTCTCAAGGAACTCTCAAAGAGAAAGTGCAGTGGCGTGGTGAAATGAAGCACTTCTGTGATCAGCACTGTTTGCTCCGTTTCTACTGCCAACAAAATGAACCCAATCTGGCAACCCAAAAAGGACCTGAGAACTTACACTATGGTATGTGCTGCTTTATGGCTGCTAAATCACAATCAAGATGCTTCCTTTAAATGAAAAATTTAAAGCTGCATGAATTATTTATTTGTTGTAATGAACAGTGCTAGAGATTACACTTTTTTATTTTATAGTCAGAGGCATCATTGAGCTGCTTGCTATGTCTTATCTTAGCTATTCGTTTTATTGCTTTTCTAAGAGCCAAAACAGGTAATCTAACAGTCTTGTAATCACTTTTTAAAAAACTAATCTTTTTTTTTAGGTCAAGCATACTTTTAGTGTTGTATCTTCATGGGGACAGAAAATGTTTCCCTCTTTCGTTGTGCTCTGGTTTGTCATTACTTGCTCTGTGGAAGCACTTTTTGAAATGTGTTTTGGTCACAGAGAGCAGATTAATGCCCTAGGAATGAAAAAAATAAATGGAATTAAAAGGAAATAAATGAAATGGAAATTAAATGAGAATGGAATGAAAGTATCTAGATAAGAGGAATACATTGCTTTTTTTTTTTTTCCCCTCTTGGCAGTAAGTACCATATAAATTTGCTGATGGGGACTGAATGCATGTTTATGTGATTTAAATGACAAGTGAGGCAGAGTTCAAATAAATCAACTTTTTAATTAATATAATTACAGCAACACAACTTCTTTCTATGGCCATTTTAATATTTGAACATTTTGGTATTTACTTTTCTGAAAGAAGCTATATTCATATCTGGATGGAGCATTGATTTAGTGTTTGCTTTATGTAAGGCTCAATGCCAGAGTAGTGAGGTGCCTGTGAATGAGAAGTCTTGCATGCAGTTCTTGCCTGCGATACAGTACTAATCAGTGCTGTTAAATTAATGTTATCTTGATTATAGATGTTGTCTTGAGTTGCTTAGTGAAATGTGCTTTGATTCTGAAAAAGGGGAAAAAAAATTAAAAATATTTTCTTACGTTTTTGTTTTTAGATCAGGGCTGTCAAACTCCCCGAACAAAAATAACAGTAAGTGCATATATTTAACCTATCTGTAACATAATTAGATATATTTAAAATGTGAGATCCTAGTGGCTTAAAAGGATGCTATTAAAAGACCAAAGAATTAGTGTCTTGAAATGGTGCAAAGCTAAATTGATGGAGTTTTTAGTCTTTTTCATATCAGTAGTTTAAATTAATTTTTTGTGTTTATATTTTGTCTTTTCAATGTCTTTAGAGAAACCAAATCATCAGGCGTGTGTTTTACATCTGTAGTGCATGAAAGTGTTGCTTTAAAGTTAATCCACAAACTATGTGTATCTTACTCACATTTAGACTGATTAGGTGTATTTATTGAGTATAGAAAGGGAAGATAATTTCACTGATCAGGTAGAACATTAAGATTCTATCTGAGCATTAGAAGGCTGAAAGGAAAGCTTCAGATCTTAAATTATAATTCTTAAGAGCAGGATAATTGGTGCTCAAGATCTGATTGACTGCTGTAGGTTACAGAGTGGGGAAGCATTATGTTTTGTAGGATCATTGTCTCTGGGATGGTGGGGATCACGAGTGGAGCAGCAGACTTCATTTTGAGTTTCAGTTTTTGTCAGCTTGTCAAAAGTATTATTAATAATAATTTTGTTGTTGTTGTTAGCTTAGTGTATTTGAAACTTAGTTTTGCTTTGATTTGTTTGTCTCATGGAAGATCTCAGAAGTGTCTGTTTTTCCATGGAAAAATTTACTCACCTCTTTAATGCAAATAGGGATCTCTAATGTAAATCTTTTATTTAAGTGGAAGTATTTGATGGCATTATAAAATATATTAATTAAAACCACAGAAAATAAGGTTACTTAGGTAACTAGAGACATCAGAGAAGCCAAACCATCAGCTTAAAAACATCTAGTGTTTTATGTTTAGTAGCTTTCAATGACGTTAATTCAGTTCATAAATTTTTAAAGATCATAGAAAAGCTATTCGTGATACAGTGGGGTGTTTTTATATTTTAGAAAGAGTATGCCTGTTAAAGGCTACTCCTGTACTTATGACTTGGCTTTTTCCATATTTAAAAGCATATGTGGGGCTAGTCTTACTGCATGTGACCAAATAAAAGTGACAGTCTGTTTCTTAAATCAGGTTCTGAAACAGGTGCTAGGGGACAAAAACCATGTCTGGAACAAGAGGTTTTTTACTTGTTGACTGTAAGCATGCAGTTTGAGTGTTGTGGGATGTTCCCAGGTATTTGCTATTTGTTGTCACTATTGTAGAGCCAGCAGGGGGAGCTCGAGGTTCATACTTCAGGTATAAAAAGTTTATTTAAAGATAGTAGTTTATTTAGCAATAGGGTTTTTTTTTTAAAAAAAAAAAAGTTATCTTTTTTTTTATAGCATAGTTCAAGGTTAGACTTTGAGCCAAAAGTGTTATGCTACTTGTAGTGAATTCTTTTTACAGCTACAATTATTTTATAAAATAGCTTAAATTGAACTTTCATTTAAAAAAGAATGCAAAAAAAAAAGGTTATCTGAAGAATATCTTAAATTAAAAAAAAAAAAGGAAAGAAAAGGTCAGAAATTGTTAATCAAAGTGCTAGACGTGACTGAGCAAAATACAACTATGCCACATTCCTGGCAGTGGCATCTCGTTACTAGAAATGTAGAATAACTTGCAATTAAAGAATAATAGTTGGTGCTTTGTGTTGCTGTGAGCTTCCTCTTCGGTATCTCATATATGAAAAGCATCAACTGATACATTAAATCAAGAACTCTGTGTTGAAATCATTTTGGTGTAACAGCATGTTCTCTTTTATTTGCTTGTCTCTAGGGCTCAGCACCACCACCTTCTCCAACACCTAACAGAGAAATGAAGAACAAGGCAGTTCTTTGCAAGCCTTTGACAATGACGAAAGCCACATACTGTAAACCTCACATGCAGACAAAATCTTGTCAGACAGGTAACTCTTGAACTATACTGGAACTACTCATTTCTTCATTGCAGATTTTTTTAACTGTTACTGTCTTGGAACATATTGCAAATATTGTGATTTTTTTTCCCCTAAACTGCAGGTGTAAAATATATTTAAGTACCTGGCAGTGTTTGCCTTTTTCTTTTTTCTTTTAATAGAAGATGATTGGAAAAAAGAGTATGTCCCAGTGCCTGTTCCTGTACCTGTCTATGTTCCAGTGCCTATGAACATGTACAGTCAAAATGTTCCTGTTCCTACAACGGTCCCTATTCCTGTAAGTAAGACTTCAACTTCATTTTTAAATTGGCATCCATTCACATGCATGTGTGCAACCACTTTTTATTGTTGGCTGTTCTCAGTTTGGTCTGTTTAAAGGACTGCAGGATGCTGCAGCACTGTTTGTTGAAAAAGCATTAGAAATCTAACAGTGGCACTTTGTTCTTTAGGACAATTTGTTCTTTAGGACGTATCTGCCTGCTTTCAGTGTGCTGCTGAACTTTTTAGGAACGATTTTGAGTGATACTTTTGAGTTTGCTGAATAAGCATTAAATAGCAAGATTTGTTCTGATAATGGAAAAACTGAAAGATTGTGTTGAGGAGGGCTGGCAGAGTGGGAAAAACAGAAGGAAGAAAAGCAAAAAAAGCCAGCAAAAGAAAAACACTCAAGTTAAATTTCTTATCACTTACATATCAAATCCAAATCCATCCAAATAATTGAAAAAAAATCCCTGAATTCCTAGAAGTCCATGTTTTACAAGCAAGCTACTAAAACAGGATGCTGATTTGTCCAAACTGTTAGTCTGAAGTTAGTCAGACAGGTTTGAAGCTCCAAAGTCCCTTCTGTTCTTACTTTGATCCACTATGTTTTGTCATATTTTTTCTGTATTCTTTCCTGCTTTTCCTTCTGCTCGCAATCGTTTATATTCAGTTTTTTAACATGTCAGCATTTTTTTGTTCACTCACACTGAAGTGAGATGTTTTGAACCTGTATTAACTCTGTCTTTTAGAAGAGGGGTGTAGAGTTTGTTTCTGCTGTTGATGCTTTATTGCAGCATTTTTTCTTTTCTAATTATCTCTTCCTCCCTGTCTGCACAGGTGCCAGTTCCAGTCTTCTTGCCCACTACTCTGGATAGCAGTGAGAAAATTCTTGCAGCAATAGATGAGTTGAAGGGAAAAGTGCCCTCAAGTCCTCTGGAAACTGAGCTACTGAACTTGTCAGGGATGGTACCTGAACATGATGGAAAAGCTGAATCTTCTGATGTGACCAGTGAGTTTCCTGCTGAGTTTTTGGCTCATTGGAGTGCTGAGGTGTATGTGTGGGTGTGCATGAATCAAGAGAAGGCTAGGTGTTTTGTTTTTGTTTTCATTTTAGGGAAAGACTCTTTGAGTACAACAGTTCTATTATTGAGTTCCTATATTAAATGGAAATCTTGATTATTTAAGTATTTTTAAATATAATTTTAGCACCTTTGAAATAGAGAAAACTTTCTGAAGTCTGTTGCGTGACCTTGGTGTGCTGTACCAGACCTTTGTCTTTAAAAACACAGGCTTTGCTTGTGCCAGCTCCCTGGCTGATGGCAAGCAGTCATCAAGGATTGCAAGCACATGTTTTCTTCTCAGCGTAACTCCGACCAAGGCAAAACCAATCCGTTCTTCCTCCCAGAAAAACTAAAGTCAAAAGTTTAGGGGAAAGTGATCTCCATATCTGTGTCTTACAGATGTGAACACAACTTTCTCTGAGCAAGGGATATGACAGGGGACTGATCTCTTTCTAGTAACATGTTACTAGGCACATTTTATATTCGGTGTTGGGAAGTGAGGACTGTTAAAACTAAGAGAAACATATGTTATAAAAGTGGAACTGTGGTCAACAAAACCAGGTGACCTAATGATGCCTTCACTCTTGATTGATCCTAACCTGCAAGTATTCTCTCTTTGAAGACAGCAATGCATCAAGCTGATAGATAATTGGGGTTGTGGTGCTGAAATGGCTCGTCATCCCACCAGCTCACCTAAAAGGAGAGAACTGTCTGGGATAACTTTACAGCTGAAGATAAAAAAATCCTGCATATCCTGTAATGATATTTTCGCAGTGCACATACCTCTTTGCCTCTGTTTCCTGGCTCTGCCTGCCAAAATCCTCAAGTCTCTTCTGTATCTTCCCCGGAGAATTTGCCTTCTCTTCCAAAAACTAGATTTTAAGGTTTTTCCATGGCTCAGGTGAAAATTTGAGGGTTTTTTTTCAAGCTCTTTCAACAGATGTCTCAAAGGACATGATAAATGATATGAAGTTATACTTTAGGCCTGGTATATAGGAGGCCAATGGCGCTGCAGTCCCAGGAGAGTTATTGTTTTCCTAACTGCTGCCATTCCCTTATTAAAGCTGGACATTTCTGGTAGTGCTGCAAGGTTGTCTTGCAGTTCCTTGCGCTCTTTTGCAAAGTACAGCTAGCTGAATGAGTAGATATATGGGATCAGAGCTTACTCATTTGCAGAGAACTGAATTTGGAGAAATCTCTCTTTGCCAGAAAGAGAGGAAAGAGGTCAAGCTATTATTTCTCTCAGCCTGCCTTCCTTGTTTGCTTTTGTAGGATCTCTTTCACAGATTTGAAAGTCTGTTCCGTTGTGGGCAGAATCATGTCTCTCCTGGTTTTATGTAGTGGGGGCAGCTGCAGTGGCAGCTTCTGTGAGAAGCTGTTAGAAGTTTCCCCTTTGTCTGGTGGACTTGGCCAGGTCTAGGAGAGACCCGCTGCTGGCCACAATTGGCAACAGTGATAACGCTTCTGTGATAAGGTATTTAAGAAGGGGAAAATAATGAAGAAAAAAAAAAAAGAAAAAGATGCGAAGAAGCAGAAATGGAGGCAGAGAGGGGGAGGCGTGAGCCTTGTGGGCTTCGCGGCCCTCACCCTCTGGCCTTCCACCAGGTGGCCGACTGGGCCCAACTCGGCCCGGCCTGGCTGCAAGAAGTGGAGAGGAGATGAGATGTGAAGAGATCCTGAGAGGCATCTGCCTGAGCCGGCTATGAAGAATTTCTTGTGAGAGGAACGGCTGCAGATGCCAAGGTCAGTGAAGAAGGAGGGGGAGGAGTAATGCGGCTCCTGGCCAAGATTCCCCTGCAGCCTGTGGTGCAGCCCATGGTGGAGCAGGTTGTCCCCCTGCAGCCCATGGAGGTCCACGGAGGGGCAGAGATCCACCTGCAGCCCATGGAGGACCCCATGCCGGGGCAGGTGGATGCCTGAAGGAGGTTGTGGCCCATGGAGGGCCCGTGCTGGGGCAGTTGGTTCCAGAGGGACTGCACCCTGTGGAAAAATTGACCCACGCTGGAGCATTTAATGAAGGACTGTAGTCCATGGGAGGGACCCCACACTGGAGCAGGGGAGGAATGTGAGGAGTTCTTCCCCTGAGGAGCAAGCAGCAGCAGAAAACAACAAGTGATGAACTGACCGCAACCCCCATTCCCTCTTCCCTCCTGTGCCACTCAGGGGGGTGGGAAGGAGGTGGAGATAATTTGAAATGAAGTTAAGCCTGGGAAGAGGGAGGGGTGGGGGGAAGTTGGTTTTTTTTTTCTTTCTCATTATCCTACTTTGGTTTTATTAATAATAAAAAATAAATAGTTTTCCCCAGGTTGAGTCTGTTTTGCTCATAATGGTAACTTGAATGTGATCTCTCTGTGTCCTTACCTCAGACCTCAAGCTTTGTTATATTTTCTCTTCTCCATTCTCTTGGAGGGTGGGGAGAGTGAGTGAAAAACTGTGTAGCTTGGTCCTGAGCTGGGCTAAACTATGACAATGTAGAAAAATACATAGTTATGTTTGTCAAGTGTGTTTAAGCTTGGTTAATGTGATTCCCTATATTTTATTTTCTCTACATGTGCTTTGCTGACTCATTTTAATGAAGGACAGATGGGCTATTAAGTATCTTTTCTGTTTGAAGGAAATCAGTTTGGAGAAGTAAATCTGAGATCCCAAGAACAGCACCAGCTAGGATGGTGATGAACAGAACAAGCAGCTTCAAGACAACTCAGCTTCTAATATTCTAAATAATGTGCCCTGTTTTGACTAATCCATGTGTATGTTTCAATAATGAGGTTTTCCTTTTTTTTTTTTTTTTTTTTTTTTAACAGGTATGATAGCTGAGTCAAATCTACTAAACTCAGAAACAGAGACACGGACAAGCTTGCCTGATGTTCCATATGAACCAGACCTTGATATTGAAATAGACTTTCCAAGAGGTATTTCTTCTGTTATTTTAATAAATACGGTGAAATGGACATTGTGGGCAATCATTGTATTTTGTTTCATCATCCTTTCAGAGGAGCATTATTTGACTGCAAGATCCACTTGCCTAACTGTTAGGTAAAACTTTGCCGTGTCTTTGCAAGACCAGGGACTTCTGAATTAGTTCCTCCATCTTTCTAAATATGGTATTTGAAACAGTGCAAAGAAGAGCAGGAAGTAACCTTTCACAAAAGAAGTTGGTTGCATCAGTTGGTTTTGGGCATGGATTTACAAAAGGTACTTAGGAGGCTTAAAGACTCAAATGGCATGTGTCATGGAAAACAGTACTGAATGCATTCTTCAGTCAGCAGGTGTTTCCATGGGAAATGGTGGTTTAGAGCAGAAATGACAAAACAGTGAATTTCCGACTCAAATTTGTTAGAAAATTTGCAAGCTGATATGCTGCACATCACTTGATCACCTTTTAGTATCTTGTTAATGTCCATACCTATATTTGAAAAAGGTATGGACAGGAAAATCACAACTTTGAGACCTTTGGTAGAAATTGTAATACATAAATCTACAGAATGCAGGCAACAGTGTTCGTTTACTTACACTGTGTCCTAATCAATCCAAGATCCACAAAAACTCCTGGCTGTAGTTAGTATCTCCCTTGACATAACTTCTCTTGGACATGTAACTCATACCTCCCCTGGCTAGCCTCTGTGTCTGATGTTGAAAGTCTCCTTTTGCCTTGTGCCGTAGATATCCGCACTAGACGCTCAGACTCGGGGTCTCAGTTTGCTGTGTGTCTGATTTAAAGATCAAATGTAGAGGTTAGTCTAATCTTAGTCTTAGGAAGCTTATTAGTCAGATGCATACTAGATTTTTAACCCTCTTTGTAAGAGAGGCTTGGTACACAAGGAAGAAAAATTCATGGAAGAAAAAAATAGAGTGGAACAGTAAATAATAGCAGTTTGTAATAGATATTGATTACACTGAAGTGCTTCTGAGATGAGATTCTTTGTGCTAGCAGGAGAAGAACTGGTGCAAAGACTGCCTAGGCAGGAAAAATTGTGTAAGAGTCCACAGTAAGAAATGCTACCTTAGTGACCTGAGATAGTGCTTGAAAATGCTGAGCATTGTATCCTTTATAATTTATTTAGAAATAAACATTTTGATAGCTTTGCCTTACTTTCAAATAAGAACAGGTTTATTTCATAGAATCATAAAACAGTTTGGGTTGGAAGGGACCTTCAAAGGTCCTCTAGTCCAACCCCCCTGCAATGAGCAGGGACATCTCCAACCAGATCAGGCTGCTCAGAGCCCCATCCAACCTGGCCTTGAGTGTTTCCAGGGATGGGGCATCCACCACCTCTCTGGGCAACCTGTTCCAGTGCTTCACCACCCTTACCACAAAAAATGTGTTCTTTATATCTAGCCTGACCAAAATCCAGTCTTTGGTATTGTTTATATGTGTGCTTTTGCACACCCCATATGTTAATGCACACTGATACAGTTCATTTTTTTTTTTAAACCAGTATTATTTAAAAGATGTTTAGAAATAAGTTTTGGTTAATATATTTTCAGCAACTGAGGAGCTTGATACAGAAAATGAATTTTTATTACCTCCTGTTTTTGGGGAAGAATATGAGGAACAGCCAAGGCCTCGGTCTAAAAAGAAGGTAATTTTGTCATGCTATTAAAAAAATCAAAAAGCACACAATTTCAGTGGGCAAAAATATGCCAAGTTTTTGGAGGGGTTTTTTTTTTTCGGTTCTCGTAGAGCTCTAAAACATGTCTATTCATACCTAATATTCTGTCTTCATGATGCAAATTGCTATATTTCGAATAATAAAATAATTTCAGTCCTATGTCTGTTGCAGTTAATTGTTGGATTTAATAGGAATGTGATTTCTAAATTCTGATCCCATTTTTGCTTCACATTGGTAGAAATGTGAATGTAATGTGCTAGTGTGTATATACTTACTGTACTTTCGGTAGTGCTTTTCTACCTTCTACTTTTAACAAAGCTCTCTCGGTTTAATTTTATAGTAAAATGGAAGGATGTTGGCATTGCTGTGGCTTATAATGGGAGCTATAGCATCTCCTGTGTAAAATAGTTAAAAAAAAATTACTTGCTTGTAATTTTCCCAGGTTTTATTTTCAGTCAAAAATCTTTATTTAGACATTGCAAATAAATTAGCCATATTCTTTTCTTTACAAGGAAACTAACAGGAAATAGTTTTTGGTGCCTTGCGCAGCTGGAACGGTTCTGTTGTGATAGCAGCCGTAGATACTGCAGCTTTAAAAAACCAGTCAGCTTCTAATAAAACTGTCTAAGAATAAATGTATCTTTCTAGTTTTAAATTTGGAGTCTAAACTGTTGGTATTATCTGATGGACGTTTTCCACATATCTTCTGCTGGACGTGCTTTAATTTGGGACCAATGCTGGCTTTTCCATCAGTGAGTTCAGTTGAGCCTAAAAGTTGATCTTCTGACATCATTTGTAGCATCTTTACCTTCCTGTGCATTAACACAATGAAATTCTATGAATACATTGAATTATTTGGTGCATCATGTGTTTGTTCTTAATTACGGTATAATCAATAGAGCAACTCTGTTATCAAAAATTATTCTGTTTGTGGTAGGAAGCAGTTTGAGAAACTAATTAGAAATGCTTGTCAGCTCAAGTAAATACTGTCCTTAGAAGTATGTTCAACACAGGAACTGCATACTGAATGAAGCATGTGTTTCTTTACGCTGAACCTTCAGTTTGTAATTTGGCCTGCAGTTTGCTTATTCTGCCCAGCTTCTGTTTTATTGCCCGCAGCGGTGTTAACAACTGTGTTTCAATGGCAGGGGGTGAAGAGGAAAGCGGTGTCAGAATACCAGTCTCACGATGACAGCTCTGAAAACTCAGAGTGTAGTTTTCCATTTAAATACGCATATGGTGTAAACGCGTGGAAGCACTGGGTAAAGTCTCGGCACTTAGATGAAGAGCTTCCAGAAGTAGAGGAACTGAAATCAAGTAAGTATTTCAAAAAATCTGGCAGCCAGATTTTTATTTGGTAGGGAGAACTGCTGTACCCATCTGATTTTCAGCTGGAATTCTTAATAGAAGTTTTCACATGTCCCTGATGTTCCCACAATGACTGGGATTATTTTACCAGAGTTGCCAAATTACTTTTTTTTTTTTTTTTTTTTTTTTTAAATAGTGATTTTCCTTACTTGATTCAAAAGCCACTTCTCATGCAACCCAGGACAGCACCTTCCTGGCTCTTCTGACTTCTTGTGACCCCTTTTTTTTTTTTTTTTTTAATCCTCCTCTTTCCTTGTATTTCTTGTATTTTCACTTGCCTTGGAGTTCACACCTTTTCTGGACTACTTCTCAATTGCAAGGGAGGGACATCCTACTTCTTGTCATGGAAAGGATCTTCATCTGAGGCTGCCATTACCTGGCTGTGGAACTCTGACACAAGGTGGCCTTCCCTCCCGTAGAGCCTTGCAGCTCTTTCTGCAGTGCTCTTCTGTGTGTACATCTGTGCTAGAGGGAAGAAGGGGGATTGCTGCTACTCCTACTGTTCTTCAGCTCCAGTGTGCATCTTAGCCCTGTTGTGTTGTGCTGTGGGATGTGTGAAAACTGCCGTTTCCTCTGAAGGTCTCCCTCTACGTCACTGTCTTCACTTCAGCATCTTGGGCCACTTCTATGTCATCGTCAGCTGTGCATGACAGTACATTCATCAGTGGGTGATACTGCGTTTCGTTAATTAGACTTTACTTTGGTAGCCTTGTTCATTTCAATACAGACCTAACATTTGAACTACCTAGTACATTTAGACTCATTCACTGGTTAGTGGAGAGGACATCAAGCCAGTTTCCTGCTTTACAGTCCAAAAATACCCCATCCCACCCTCACTGTGTAATAGTTCTGTGGTATAATGTTGCAATTTTTTCTCTATTTTACAGCAAAGTCTGTGAAATTAAAGGAAGATCTCTTATCACATACTTCAGCTGAGTTAAACTATGGATTGACACATTTTGTCAATGAGATTCGAAGGCCAAATGGAGAGAGCTATGCACCTGACAGCATCTATTATCTGTGTCTTGGAATTCAGGAGGTTAGTAGAGGCTGTACAGATGGGGAGTGAAGCTGCTGATTTGACTGTTACTCATTTCAGTAGAAGAATGGAGATAATGTGGATTTATTGGCTAGGAGCTATTCTTAATATAATGGCTATGATCTGGAACACAAAAGAGGCTGCTGTGTAAATCGCACTGTAGAAAGCTGTCTCTATAGAAAATGAATTTGCAGACCTATCCTGAAAACTCAAATGTAAACTGGTGTATTGTAATCATTTTAAACTTCTTGCTGGGTTAAAGCAAGGAATTTGCAGTCTACAATGACATAGGTTTTCCAAATGCTCTGCTTCATTTTGTTTGCTGAAGATGGCTTAATATAAAAATTGAATGAAATAAGGTGTGATCTGTAAATGTTTTACTAATTCAATTACTTGGAATATACTGGAAATGACCTATTTGAAGTGTCTTTTGGGGAGAGTCCAATTTACTGAATGTTACAGACTAAGGGCAATCAGGCTTTTTTGTAGAGTGCAGGAAACCTGCTATATTGACTCTTACTGTAGCACAGGTTTTGTTCTAATCTAGAATTGTAAATATTGTGTGTGTCTCTTTTCTGTAGTATTTATACGGAAGTAATCGAAATGACAACATATTTATTGATCCCATCTACCAGACGTTTGAACAGGAATTGAATAAAATCCTTAGAAGTTGGCAACCAAGCATACTTCCAGATGGTAATTTTCTTTTCGGTCCTGTATGTTTTTATCTCTTAGTAGTTCTATATTACTAAGCACATAGATATATACAAACATTTTATGCATTGCAATAGTAATTGATTAAAAATCCTAAACATCTCATCTAAGAGTTAAGACTGTACCTGTTCTTACTGTATTGTTTTGTGATAATCCATGCTACAAAAGTTAATTTTGCCGCTGCCTGTTAATCTTAAACTGACTATCCATTTTTAGGAGAGATACTTAGAAGAAGCAGCTGCTCTTTGACCTGTACTTTTTACCTGAGCTTAATTTCTTTTTTGCTCTTTTTTTTTCCCAGATGGGAAGCAGGCAGGCAGGCACTGGGCTATGCAAGCTATGTATTTTAGTCTTTCTCAGCTGGACTGGGAGGATTCTCTGTTATGGGCCTTCTGCTCAAGAGGATTGTCAGTTCATGGAGAAAAGAGCAATTTTCCCCAGCAGATTGATGTTGGTGCTGAACTGCAGAATCTGTTGTTCCTCAGTCTCTCTTAGTCCTCTCTTGAGTAAGGGCTTTCCTTACCACCTGCTTTCCTCTCTCTCCTTAATACTGACATTTTTCTGTGTAGCTCAGGAGAGCCTCTGTATGGTCCAGGAGTGCTTTCCAAGTGAGATATCCATTAGTAATAAGAAAAAAGAAGGTATAGCTGTTTGGAGGCCCTGCCTGAGCAGAATAAAATTAACTCAAAAATACGCTTTTTATGAAGGGATTAAGATTAGCCCCTTGAACTTCTTTTTTTTTTTATGTAATAACATGAGGGAGCCACATGTAAGCAATGCTGTTGAAGTAATTAAACAGAAATGTGTTCGCTGTGAAATTGTCTATACTGGCATTTCCTATTGACCATCTCTTCCTGAAACTAAGTGTCCATTTCTTTAAGATGTGGTTTTAGAGATGTGGACATACAAATAAATATGCTTATTAGAGGCTTCTGTCATGAGCATTTTGTTAAATTTTATAGTAAACAGAAACTTGATTCTTTTACACCTGGACTATGGGCTAATCCATTGCATTTTCTCTAATGTTCTTTTTTGAAGGATCAATATTCTCTCGAGTTGAAGAAGATTACCTTTGGAGGATTAAACAGCTAGGATCACATTCACCAATTGCTCTTCTGAATACTCTATTCTACTTTAACACTAAGTATTTTGGCCTGAAAACAGTGGAGCAGCACCTAAGACTTTCTTTTGGCACTGTTTTTAGACAGTGGAAAAAAAATCCTCTAACAATGGAAAGCAAAGCTTGTCTTCGATATCAAGTGTCTTCCCTGTGCAGAGCTGATAGTGAAGGTACTATCGCAGTTCTAAAATAAGTATTGCAGGAGCATCCACATTGCGCTCCTATAAGGGACATCTGGGCACCTTGCCAGTAGCCAGAGGTCTGCCTTTGCATAAAGTTTATCAGCTCTTGGCTCCCAGATCTTTAATCAGAGTGTGTGGTCCATGGAGGCTACAGGGTCTCTGTGTTAAATAATCCCTCTGAGCCTGCTGGTCTCCATGGTAAATGCTGTGACTTTTTTGGGCCTGTGGGTTGCATTTCCAGTTTGCAGATACGCATGGTTGTGGTGACCACATTGCGGTACTTGGTGGGCTGCCCACTCTGGAATGTTTACTGAAAAATGTAAAATAACTGCAAGTTATGTCTTAGATGCTGTTGATTTTCTTCTTAAAGATAAAATTACTGCTGGAAAAAGGAAACATGAAGATGATGAACCAGTATTTGAACAAATTGAAAACACGTCTGATCCAGCTAGATGCCCTGTGAAAATGTATGAGTGTTATCTGTCTAAAAGGTAAGTATGATATGGGGTAATACAGAAGTGGTCTAGAGTAGACCAGGTACAAAAGAGAAATGTTTTGATGCAACATATAATATGCTAAAGCAAAGGGAATGGATTGAGATCTTCTGAAAAATACGTGAAAGCACTGAAATCTCCAGTTCTGTATCTGGACAAGAAGTGCAGAAAGTGGGAGCAGCAGTGTTAATTGCCAAGGACTCCATCTGGGAATTACAGTATGATTCAATTTTCTTACTGGGAAGCACCAAGTGTCTCTGCAGAGAATTACCAGCAAGGCGTCTGGTAGGTTTTGCTACCGAGGATTTTATGGGTCCCTATCTCTTCAGTAAGAACTGGATTGAGACAGTGGGTTTGCTTCATGTTAAGTTACCAGGAATTTGAAACATAGATGCTTTTGAGAGACCTAGTTTGAAAACGGGTTTAACATATTTTGTAGTAGAAAAAAATTACTACTGATAGTAACCTAGCATTTAGAAATAGCTTGTTTCCTTCCAATCTGCACAGAAATTAATGCATGAAAAAGAAAAGCCTAGGCAACTCTTAAAAAAAAAAAAAAACAAACTCAGAAACCAGCGATTTAGCTGCTAAGTGTTTTGGAAGTGTTTGAAAACAGAATTTCATGCGAAATACTTTTCTTTAATTGGAACAGCCATTCAAGCTTCTGATTTTAATGGAGATTTATCACGTTGTATGTACAACACAATAAATAAAATGAAGCATGAGACCCAACATGTGTTAGGAAACAGTATCTTATTCTTAAAAGTGAAGAAAGAGCCTACACACAATGTAGGCAGAAGAGCAAGTATGTGATCTTATAGAAACATGTGTAGAGTAGCTTGTGGTCTGTTAATGCAAGCACCTGTTTTTCATAAACTTAGTTAATTCTGATTGTTGTGGGGCTAGGGATGTTGCCTTCGCACTATCAACTGTTGTGGTTTGGAGAGGGTGCATCGTTAAAAGTTGAAGCTGGATTTTTGAACTGAGTTACACACCCAGTAGCAGGAAGAGAACCAATAATTTCTTTTTCTTTAGAAACATCTCAACTTTGGGGAAAAGAACGCACTTAAACCCATTTGGAGCATCGTTTATGGCATAGTTTCAAGTCATGTTGTCTTACAGATATTGGTCAGCATTGCTGACTAGAGCAGCAAACTGCTTCTCCTGGTTCCACTTCTAATAATATATACCTCATGTCTTTGATGAAATAATTGTAATAAAATATTTAACACTTTGAAAGCTATTATAAAATTTAAGGTAATGTTGTGGTTTGAGGTAATACTGTAAAACTATTGTAAAATTTAAGGTAATGCCAGCTCTTTGAAATATACTTGGCCATCAGTGGACAGTTGCAGCTGAAATTTCAGGATCCGCTCATTCACAGCTATGAGCATTGTGTCATTTTTTGTTCCTATAAAAATACAGGCTTGTCAAAAAAGTAGGAAGGGGATTAAAATATTTAAATTATTAGAATATTTTGAACTATCATATTTTGGCTTCATATCTGACTCTTAGTCTGACTTTGTGAGAGCAGAACAAGCCAACATTCACCTCAGCAAGTGAAGAGCAACACCTGAAACTTTATCAGCTAGTTTGGGAAGACAAGCTGGTAAAAATTCTTATTTTTACCAAACAAACATGAAATACGGTTGACCTCTGAAGTTTACTGAAGGGAGTATGAGTGAGCACTTGTACATACAAAATTGCAAATTATTTTCTGAGACTTACCTAAACAGATAAAATGCTAGAATTTTCTTGAGGGGTCTTCTGTAGTGGCTTAGAAGATATGTCTGAGCTGGATCAAGCATCTATGCAAACTCCAAAGAATTAAACTCAAGAATTAAAGGATTTTAAGACTTACCGTGACCAACCCTTTAAGTAAAGTAGTAGTAGGAGGAATTTTAGCTTGTTACATTTCTGTGCATCCCTCAGAACTACCGTTCTTGACTTTCAGTGGAACCCCAGGCTCCGTATTCAGAGACAGCTGCATCAGCCAGTGATGCAAGCAATTACTGATGCCAGTGTTGGGCCTCTTTGCAAATCTGTTGATCAGGCATTCCTAGACCAATAGAAGGTACTTTCTGGTTTAGTAGGTCCTGGAGCTGCACATTTTTGAAAGCTGGAAGAGTCTGTGGTCAGCCATATGCTTCCTCAGTCCCAGGCTTTTGACTGCTCTGAGGATGCAGAACTGGCTGAGCTTGGGCCAGGCCCAACACGGCCCCTTCTAAGAACAAGAGCAGCCGTTAGTCTTCTTTTTGTAATTTGCCTAAGTACAGCTAGTATTTTGTTTACAGACACGTACTGTTTTCTCCCGTGAGACTGTTTTTCTGACTCCTCCTGTTTTCCCCCCTTGTAGCCCACAGAATCTGAATCAGAGGACGGACATGTTCTATCTGCAACCAGAGTGCTCTGTCTCCACGGAGAGTCCCATCTGGTACACTGCCACTTCACTGGACCGCAACACATTGGAAAATATGCTCGTACGGGTTCTTTTAGTAAAAGACATTTATGATAAAGACAATTATGAACTGGATGAAGAAATAGACTAAAATAAACTTCCAAAAACAGTCAAGAAAACAAACAGCATTAGATATAGTCATGCTGCTAGACCTTTACTATGGAAAACATTTCAAGTTTACCCTTTGTTTTATGAGTTTTGTAGCAGTGTGTACCCTCACCTGGGTATTACCATGTAAATAGTCTGTGAGTGAAAGTTTCCATTATTCTGCGTAGTGGTTTTAGGATACATAACAAACACATTTCAGATTCTTTTTTTTTATTATTATTTATTTGATTAGGTATGTTTGTAACTTTTTACACTGCAAAATATGAATGAGAATGTGCCATGTGTATTTTTTTCCCTTGTAGTAAGAGACATCCATATTGCACAACTTTGCTGTTGGAAGCTCCCTTGAAAGGAGGCTCTTTTAATGGGTTCTTAAACCGGATGGTTGTGTATGGGTAGCACTACTAAAGTTTAGAACTTGCTGTGTCTTTCAGAATTTTTAAATAAATTGTAAACTAATAGGTTTTTTACTTTTTAGTTACTGAAGCCTTATAAGGTTATGTAGAGAGATGCCCTCTTATGTACCAAAAATAGACAAAAGAGAATGCTGTCAATATTGGTGTACTGTAATGTGAATCTATTATGGTGAAAACATTTTTCTGTTGCCCTTATTAAAACCTTAGTGTCCTTTCCTTATTTGTGACTCTCTCTCAATTGCCCCTACAAATAAAATATATATATATGTATATAAAAATAAATGGATATAAGCTTAAAGCATGTGGTCATCAAGACATGTATTTTGTAAAAAAAATAAAACAAAAAAAACCCTCAAAAAATGAAAGGAAAAAGAAAAGAGAAATGTCTGATGACAACACTATAATTCTTTTCCATCTTTACTTTTCTGACTATAAATGCTAGTACCTCATATTACTGCAAATCTGTCCTTTGTAGCCTTAGCAAGAGGGATTTTAATACTGTATTACTTAGTCATATGGTATGCTAAATTTAAAACTTTTGTTTCTCCTTGCATTGCTGTATTTAAATACAGTCAATACTTGACGATGGATGGGAAGATTCTTGTAACTAATGCCTCCATTCAAAAGCCATATGAGACCTGAAGTTGCAGAAAGTTGAAAGATTATTTTTTTGAAGAAAAGTCCTTTCATTTGTTCTAGATCATTTCATTGTGTTTACTTTGCATAAGGAGCCTGATTTTCAGGTAGACGTTCAGCTGCCTAAGTTTTGTTACTTGCTCTTGTTTAACTGATGTGAGCAATATGTGGTTCATGCAATGGTTTTGCTATTGTACCGAAAAAAATGTAGTAGAGTATTCTACTATAAAGTAGTCATAAGCTTGGCTCTCCTAAATGACACTAAGCATCTGTTGAGAGAAGTCATCTACTAAAGGGGAAACTTTGTGTATATATTACCACCTTAGGATTTATTTCTTGCAAGAGCTGCGTGGCTTTTTAATTTTCCTTCACCTAAAAGAATGCACATAGAGACGCATCTTTCTATAGAAAGAAATAAAACTTCAGTTGCTATGTTTTGTTAAGCAAGTTTATTTAAATTTCTGCTATTCTTGTGTGTCTATATTAATTTTAGATATGCCACTATTTCAGAAGTAGATGGAGATGTACATGTTTAATTTTTCATTTTTTCTGGTGGCTCTACCCTTCCTGTGAAATCAAGAAATTATGTGCAGCAAGTCAATAGATCACTAACGGCTTCAATGCTCTTTTCCCTTTGTGAGTGAGAATGTAGGAACTTAGTTTGTTAACACTTGTGGTTTTCAAGCAGCAGCCATAGAATGTGCCCATGATACATAAAAGTGATAAAATAAGAAATTGTAATCATGGTTTTGCTCTGGCCTCTCCAGTTGAACACCTGACTTGTCCATAAGTTAAATTTTATGTATGGGAATCATTGTTACTTAATACCTGTCTAAACTGCATCACGTGCTTAACTGGAAATACTTCATTTAAACATATGTTTCAGGTTTTGATAAATAGCAATAAGGATTACTTGTAGCCCATTCTTTATAGTTCAGACTTCAAGTACTTCAGCATGGGCTTTAATCACTCCCTGTTTAGGACAGCGTTTAACTACAAGTGTGCTCTTGTAAAACTACAAACTTTGATGCTTAAAGCACCCTAAATCAGGATTAAAATTAAGTATGCGTGTGTTGAGTGTTTTGTCTTAAACAGAGATCAAATTCTTGTTCTTAAAATCAAATTACAGCTATTTCTTGAATAATAAGGTGAGTTTTTAATATGGCATGCTGTACAACGGACATGCGTTTTCAGTGTCATTAAAAATAATGTTCCCTGAAGTTTATCAGAAATCACATTATTATACTAAATTCCTCCCATTTGCTACCCAAGATTCACCTTTCATATTAGTAAAAATATTCAAGTTAGAGTTTGAAATAGAAATTTTTACACATACATCCATGTTTGAAATAGAACTATGGTTGTCAAGAAAATAACTTTTATTCCAGAAGATGGAGCTATTCCATCATCACCAATAATGTTTTTCAAGTGTTCAGTGTGTTTAGATCCAATGTAAACTGCTCAGATATTGCAGTCAAGAATGCACCATGACTCAATGTATGCCTTTTATTCCTGAATTGGAATGGTGATGCAAAATGCAATAAAAGGCCTAGTTATGAAAAAATCAAGACATGCAATTTTATAATAATTAGGAGTTCAGGGCAAATACATTTTCTTTTTAAGGATTGTCAGCAGCTGGACTAGAATCAGGTTGATGTCATTGAGTTACCTGCAGGTTGCTGTGCAGGGAAACGTATGATGCCCTGCTCTACACAGAGCTTCCAAGGTAATGATACATACCAGGAACCTGACATTGCTTTCCACCTTAAGAGCGTGTGACATGGCGACCTGGCTGTTCCAGTCATCTGTGTTGAGCTCTGGCACAGCTCACCTGAGAAGTGCAGCGTGGGGACTATACTGCCCTGTCTGCACAGAGCCCTGTGAATGCTGCTGGCTACGTAGTCTGGTCCAGGCAGGATTTTCTGAACTTCTCAAATGATGCCAGCACATGCTCTGCATCTCCTCAGTTTGAGATCTCATTTTGAACTAGGGGACGAGGGGTAATGGTCTCAAAATAGAGAGAGGTAGATTTAGATTAGATATTAGGAAAAAAATTTTTACAATGAGGATTGCGGACCTCAGGTTGCCCAGAGAGGTGGTGGATGCCCCATTCCTGGAAACGCTCAAGGCCAGGCTGGATGAGGCTCTGAGCAACTTGATCTGGTTGGAGGTGCCCCTGCTCCTTGCAGGGGGGTTGGACTAGGCAACCTTTGAAGGTCCCTTCCAACCCTAACCATTCTATGATTCTATGAACAATTCACAGGTGAGGTAGTAGCCTCAAGATCCTAAGGAAATGAGGTGGCAGCAGTAGGCAAATTACATAGAAAATATAGTTCACTGTGAGAAATAGTGAGAAGTGTGTGCAGTCTTCAGAAAAGCTGCTTTCTTAGTTATCTTTTTTTTTTTCTATAAATAATTGTGTGCAGTCATTGAGGAAAATGCAGGTTTTTGCAATTACTGAACTAAACATAAATTGACAGTTAATTTTTATTGAACAAAAGGTTGTGTTTGTGTAGTAATTTCAATGTGTACAATATTAATTATCTTTGAAATGCTCACAGTATGACTCTATAATGCAGCAAAATTACTGGTTACTTCGGACATGGAGAAGGCTGAGGTACTCAATTACTTTTTTGCCTCAATCTTCATCAGCGAGGGCTCTAGCCACATCGTCCAAGTTGCAGAAGGCAAAAGCAAGGACTGGGAGAATGAAGAACTGCCTACTGTAGAAGAAGAGCAGGTTCAGGACTATCTAAGGAACCTGAAGGTGCACAAGTCCATGGGACTTGATGAGATGCATCCATGGATCCTGAGGGAACTGGCGGATGAAGTTGTCAAGCCACTGTCCATCATATCTGAGAAGTTATGGTGAGGTTCCTGATGACTGGAAGACATTCCCAGTGACATAACCCCCATTTAAGAAAAGAAAATCAAGGAAGACCCAAGGAACTACAGGCTGGTTCACCTCTGTGCATGGTGAGGTCCTCCTGGAAGATCCTCCTGGAAACTATGCTAAGGCACATGGAAAATAAGGAGGTGATTAGTGACAGCCAACATGATTTCACTAAGGGCAAATCCTGCCTGACCAAGTTGGTGGCCTTCTCTGATGGGGTTACAGCATTAGTGGACAAGGGCCAAGCAACTGATGTCATCTACCTAGACTTGTGCAAAGCATTTGACACTGTCCTGCACAACATCCTTGTCTCTGAAGTGGAGAGATGTGGAATTGATGGACGGACCACTCAGTGGATAAGGAATTGTCTGAATGGCCACACTCAAAAGAGTTGTGGTCAATGGCTTGATGTCCAAGTGGAGAGCAGTGATGAGTGGTGCTCCTCAGGGGTCAGTATTGGGACTGGCACTGTTTAACATCTTTGTCAGTGACACAGACAGTGTGTGATAGAGTGCACCCTCAGCAAGTTTGCTGACAACACCAAGCGGTGTGGTGTGGTGTGGTTGACACACTGGAGGGAAGGGATGCCATCCAGAGGGACGTTGACAGACTGGAGAGGTGGGCCCATGAGAACCTCATGGAGTTCAAAAAGGCCAAGTGCAAGGTCCTGCACATGGGTCAGGGCAATCCCAAGCACAAATACAAGCTGGGCAGAAAATGGATTGAGTGCAGCCCTGAGGAGAAGGACTGCCAGTGCTGGTGAATGAGAAGCTCAATATGAGCTGGCAATGTGCACTTGCAGCCCAGAAAGCCAACCGCATCCTGGGCTGCATCAAAAGAAGCGTGGCCAGCAGGTTGAGGGAGGTGATTCTGCCCCTCTACTCTGCTCTTGTGAGACCCCACCTAGAGTACTGCGTCCAGCTCTGAAGCCACCAACATCAGAAAGATGTGGACCTGTTGGAGGGCATCCAGAGGAGGTCCACAAAGATGATAAAAGGGCTGGAGCACCTCTCCTATGAGGACAGGCTGAGAGAGTTGGGTCTGTTCAGCCTGGAGAAGAGAAGAGTCAAGGGAGACCTTATTGTGACTTTCCAGTGCTTACAAGGGGACTTATAAGACACATGGAGAGAAACTCTTTAGCAGGACCTGTTGTGATAGGACAAGGGGTTTCAAAATAGAGGGAGGTAGATTTAGACTGGATGTTAGGAAAAAATTTTTTACAATGAGGGTGGTAGAACACTGGAACAAGTTGCCCAGAGAGGAGGTGGAGGCCCCATCCCTGGAAACATTCAAAGCCAGGTTGGACGGGGCTCTGAGCAGCCTGATCTGGTTGGAGATGTCCCTGCTCCTTGCATGGGGGTTGGACTAGAGGACCTTTGAAGGTCCCTTCCAACCCAAACCATTCTATGATTCTATGAAAATGTGTTTTCTTAGTATCTATGAGTCTGTCCTGTGAGAGGCTATGTGAATAGACGGAGAAGACCGGACAAGTGACCTTGCAGTGCCGAAAGGAGGAGGTATGTGGGATGGAAGAGAAAAGGCATGAGTAGTGGTAGGGACTCACGCCATTTCCATTTTTGCTGACCTTTTTTATTATGTAGATTTTTGGTTTTTTTCTCTTCCACTTCCCTGTTTTTGTCTGTTACTGTTGGGAATGGCAGTTAAATATTTTCATCTCCATTTTTGTAAACATTCAGTTTGTTACACTGACGTGCATTATGTGATAAGGTGTTATCATGATGCAGAGCAAGTGGAGCGGGAGCTTCTCAATTCCTCTTGCACCGAGGACTGGGGGACGCTCAATGAAACTGCCATTCAAAGCGTTCAAGGCCAAGAAGTCATCAACTTTTAAGAGGGTGTTCGATCAGCGTATGTGAAACAAGGATCTCTGGGTTATAACAGCAAATGCTAAGGATGTTTTGGAAGCGTTGAAGTTTGAGTTACCATTTGTTTAGGGTTGGAGTTCTGCGTGTCTCCCGAGGGGTGTGATTGTGGCCACAGCGCAGCACACGCTGTCCCCAGGGGCTTGGTTAACTGTGGCAATTTCCAGTTCCTCAAGTGAAAAATAAGTCTCTCCTCTGGCAGCCTTTTGATTTGAAATGTTGAAACCTGAAAGCCTCAGCACATGAGCCATGGCAAGGATGCTTGAAATCAGTGTATAACTGGACACGTGCTTCAAAACTTCGGCCAGTGTTAGTGTCTGTAACACTAATTAGCCATCTCTCTGGACACCAACAAGCACAGCAGGCATCTTGCAGACACACAGAGATGATGTGGGGATTAGTGCCTGCTCGCTGTGCTACTGCAGTCGGAGCTGGCAGCCTCTGGCAAGCAGCTCTGCCTTGGCAGGGCCCCAGCTTGCCCTGCCTGCAGGCAAGGCAGGACCTGTGCTGCGCATGGGAACATCTCTCATGCTCTTTCCTTTGCTATCAGGGAGTTCCTGGTCACTTCAGAGTTTCTTAGTCTACAATGGAAGATGTGTGGCTGCAACATGAGACAAATTCATGACTGAGTGCGAAATGAGCCTTGGGCAGGGAAGGAGGTGAAATTATTATTTCACCTCTTTCTTATCCCTTGATAAGGCATAATTGCACCTTAACATTACCTTTACAAAAAAAACCTCCCCTCTCCCCAGCCCATTTCTCCCAGGCAAAATACCAGAAAGGATTTGAGTGAGACACTGGTGTGGTAAAGAGCTTCAGGAGGAGAGAGAGATGATAGTGACTAGACAAGCTGGTATTGGTGGGCAAGAGGAGTGAGCAAATGCACAAGAAGGAACAGCAAAGATTGATTGTGTGAGTTTTGAAGAACTAATGGGGTTTAGGAGATTGGGTTTAATTCATACTCTTTGATGATCCCCTCTGAGCTTCTGTCACCTGTTCTGACTTCCCACATAGCCTGGCACAAAGGATTTCACCCGTGAACGGCTGTGTGCTGTCAGAGGAGGGGGAAGTGAGATACACATTTAAAAGGGCTTCGTCTGGCTAGTTGTATTTTTAGGATATCAGTATGTTGGTGTTTCCAAATACATATATCTGGGAAATATTTTTATTTCCTCACCCACTAACTAGTTGTCTTTATGGAGCAAAGCCACTGATACAGCAGTCACAGCACATTTGTACGTGCATAATCTGAGTAGGGAAGGATGCCGTTAAATCACTGTATTGTGTCCCAGGTACTGGTAAGGCATCACAGCACTTCAACTAATTGTTTAATCAAATGTTTTTCTGTCTCCAGTGTCCTTTTTTTTTGTTTTCTTGATTGTAAAAATGAAAGGAGAAAATCTCTGACGATAACTGAGTCCTTGGAAAAATCTTTCAAGGACACCATTGGTCGTTTCCTCTGTTGCTGGCGGAAGGATTTGAGAACTGGCTATGACGAGGAGCCACAGGGTAGCCCTCTTGTTTGTCATAGCTGGGAAAAGCTGTCCAGACTCTGTTGCTTCCCTCATGAAGCATGCTTTTACCAGGCAAACCAGTGCTGGTGGCAGTCCCGGAAACACTTCTGAGCAGAACAATTTCTGCAGATGTTCACAAAAAGCAAATAGAGAAAGAAAATAAGAAAATCAATCTCAGCTTTGATTTATTGTTCAATTTTTCAGACTCCAAGGATGTGAATATGAACGGGACTTGAACATCATCTGAGTTTTGCTCTCTCTGCAATGTGACGTTTCTCCGAGAAGTGACATGTGGCACTTGGTGAAGGCCGTTTCTGGCTGCCTCCCTGCCCTGGGGCAGGGGGCAATGTCAGGGCAGCAGCAAAGCTGCTATCTTCCCTCCTGACATGAGTGCTGAAGGCTTCCCAGAATTGTTCCCCAAGTTTAAATCTTTATTGTACTGGTTTTCCCTGCCTTTACCCAAAATGGTGAGAGTTTGACAGAAAGGCAGATACTGAAAACTCGTGTCCCTCTGTCCCCTGGTGCTTACAGGCTGTGCAGAGCCTTGGAAAGCAAGACCCACCTGGGCTGAGCAGGGGAGCTGGCAGTTTGGGCTTGAGAGGTCTAGAAAGAACAAAACCTCGCATTAAACCAACCCCAGCTCCTTCTTCAAGCTGTGACTGTTTCCCGAGTTCAAGTTTGTATACTTGCAGCAAGATTTGGTGGTTGGTTCTTCCCAAACACAAGTAGGCTGGTTTGATTTCTCTCTGAAGAGCTCCTTAAGGATGAGTCCTCCCACCAATACGGAGAGAGTCAGGTTTATTGGCATCTTCTTTCTTTCTTTCTTTATGCATTTATTTATTTATTTATTTAAATAATTGTTCCTGGTTCACAGTCACTGGGGAGGGAAGTGTTCCATGTGTTCCAAGCATTAGTGGGTTGTGTCGTGTACAATGGACCTAGATACCTGTAAGTCCTCTATTTTGTTTTGCACTAAAATTCTGGTTCGTAAAAGGTGAGACTTCTCTGTCCTTTCTGGGAAATGAACAGAAACATCCTTGTCATCTGTGTAATTTTAAACTGCTGATGTTTCCTTTGTGCCAAACCACTAAGAGTGCTTTACTGGTTTAAAATACGAAATACTATTTTATTTCTTAGTATGGTTGCTGAGTAAGCAGTGTGCTTCCTCCAGTCATGAAGATGATTTCTCCTTTCAGCATGTATTATGCAAGGCAATGTAAGGGTAGTATTTGCATTTTTAGTCTTTTAATTAATATTTTTTAAAATACAATACTTGGAAGAGGAGGCTTTTCAGCTCAGGATAAAGCTGTGTTACTCAGGCAAAGGAAGGAGCCCACCATCAAAATCATCAGCCTCAGTACCTCTGGAAAAAAAATTCCCAAAAGTCTTCCCTCCTCATTACATCTAAAAACATTTTCTATTTGTCTTTTCTCTAGCCCCAGACATGATATCCACTTTAATACATAACAACTCTATGGTGGTAATAAAAAAAATAAATATCGAAAGATTTACAATCAGATTTCCATTAACTTAAGAAATAAAGCTTTTTTTTTTTTTTCCTTCTGATGAGTTCTGGCTATATCAGTAACCTTACCAGGATTAAAGGTGAAAGTTTTAAAAATAATGAATAAAATAAGTTTTGAAAGAGAATAGGAGGAAGGACAGTCTTTGATAGGCTGAGTGTCAGCTGAGGGAACTGAAAAGGAAATAATTTAAATTCTCTACCAGCATGTCCATTCCGTTCAGGTTGGTTGGAGGATAGGAGCCCAGGCATCTTGTGCAGTGTACAGACTTGTTCACATGCATGTTCTTGTAACTTGGACAATTCCTACAGCCACTGTCCTTGAAGTGATGCACTTCAAAGAAGTATCTATGGGTTGCACTATGTATTTGTATACATATGACTGTTCATCCAGAGAGATCACCACATTACACTGGGGCATTCATCTCTGCTGACCTTCAGGCAAAAAGTATCATCTCTTTTATAATAAAATCCCACCTCACTCCCAGAGGTGATGTTCAACGTGTATTTTCACATGTTAAAAAAAAAAGCGTGTTCACCCCCAAAGGAGGGCATTCTTGTCTGTCTCATTGGTGCCTCATCACAAAATAATGTGATTTCTCCTCCAGCTTCAACTGGGTAATCCCACAAAGGAAGAGAGGAGGAGATTCGGAGCAGCAAGTAACTCCTCGCATCAGCTAAATCCCCAGAACCACTGGCAATAGCTTAGATGAGTTAAGTTTCAGTATGTTGCCAGAATAAGAGAGTATCTTATAAAATTTCTTGGTAGCTCTGCAGAGAGTTTAACAAGGCACCAGCCTTTGTGCTGCAATTATTTAACTTTCTAAGGATCAGAGCCTAGCAAAGATGTGAAAAGGATTTTCTGGGATAAAGACTGAACAATTTGGACTGTTTAAGCTCAGTAGGGAAGAAGTGAATGACAAGGGATGTTACTACGAACTGCCAAGGAAAATAATTCAAAATTAACAAGAAAAGAGCGATGCCCCCTTCACAGTGTGTTTTGTTATTCCGCAGAAACCCATTGGGATGAGATCTCTGTCGGGGGAGCAGTGCTAAGTCCTCTACGTAGGCGTGGATGTGTTTTTGCATCAGGAGAGCAATCACAGAAACAATGTATAGGGGTTTTTAATATTTTTTTTAATGTAAGAAAGCGAAACCTGTCCCCTGTTTTTTAAAGCAAGTATCCCAGCTCCTTCTACTCCTCTAGCAGCACCCTGGGACAGGTTTCTGCAGTGTGGGGAGAAACAGGTGAGCAAAAAAGGCCTCAGAGAAACAAGACCATCTACGAGTTGTTTGTGCACTGCCTTCCCGAAGGCACAGCCTTTCCCAGCACAGTGAAGAAGGTTCCTGAGTCAACGGGGAGCTGTTTTGTGCTGCTGTCATCTTCTGAGACAAGAGTTACCAGGAGGAAAAAGATTTCTTTGTGCCGCTGGCATGCTCACTGCCACCAAGAATTAGAGGTGCACAAATGGGGGCTGCGTTTGGCCTGGTGGAGGAGGCTGGGAGCTGAGGCGCTGTGCTGCTGGCGGTGTTGGAGGTGCCTGACCTCAAAAACACTTTTCCAGCCCACTCTTGTGTCTGCCTGCTCCTATCTATTAGTTCCTTCTCACGAATGGAGTAATTCCCATGTCCTGCTGGAAAAGGTCCCCACTCATGAGGGGCGAAGCAGTGGCAGCTCCAGCCTGGTGCCGCAGGGCGACCACTGTACCCTGCCCGCAGAATCCCGTGGTGGAAGCAACTACCAGGAGACTCACCTCATGATGCGTCTTGCAGGGCTTCTGGTGGGAATGACAGGAGCCCGCCGGACTGGGAGGGTGAATGGTGTGAGACCTTCCAAAATCCCCGGGCGTACATTCAGACACTCTGCCACATTTATGTCAAGATGGCCCAGATGTTACTGGATTGTTCAGGCTGGGAGCTGAAGACAGTGAGCTATAGCGTAGATGTGTTGCTGCTCTATACATATTGATTGCAGAAGGTGATCTGCCTTAAATTTTCAGTCCTGGGGCATATTGGCACTGACAGGGTTTTGATGTTTCATGTCAGCAGAGCCTGGAGGTATATCCATCCAGAACCTGCTGTGATTTCCCTCTCACATCATGGTGCACATTAAGACTTGTATCCTAATGTTAAAAGAGCAAAAGAATAAAACCAAAATGTTTTCATGAGTGGGGAGCCATGTGCACTGGCCATGCCTGAGAACTCCTCTCCTGGTCTTCACATCTCCAACAGAAGCCTGTCAGCTCCCCTAACCGCAGTGTTCCTGGTAGATCCTAGGAGTACGTATAGGGGAGAGGGAATTTGACATCAGCTGTGTCATTTGCATGCAGCTCTGGAAGCTCTGCTGCAACTCATTTTTGTGTGATTCTCAACTTCCAGGGGAAATCAGCATTCAATTTCCTAACCTGTATCTTATGGAAAATGCAAGTGCCAAGGAGAGTGCTAGGAGTCCTTTAAGGGCTTGGGCTGCTTTTTCTTTGAAAAGATTTTGAAGATGGGCATTTATAGCCCATCATTTCTAGTTCATGACCATCACTTTGCTGAACTATTGCTAGAGGAATCAATAGATCCAAGCTTTTTGTTTCAGGAAGGTAACATGCAGTAGCAAAGGCCTTCGAAACAGCTTTGCAAATTGAGATCATGACTATAACAAGTCGTGGTTTGGACTCTATAAAACGTCTGTTTCTCTGTCTGTGGTTAAGAAAGGCAATACAAAAATTGCCAGGGTCAAAAAGGAGGGCCCATCCCAGGATGTCCAGCGAGGTAAAGGACTAGTTGGATCCAATTCAAGAAAATCCAATATTGTCATTGGCACAATATTTCAACTTCTGAGAAAAACCTTTCTTTGGTACAGGAAGGGAGATCAAGCACAGGAAACTAGCCTTTGTGTGAATTGTTTTCAGCCTATGAGCAACTGGGTTTGATTATACAGAGTCCCTGAGTGAAAGGTAATTTCCTACGGATGCACTAGGTGATAAATATCATTGTGAGGACGTCTCACCCCACGGCAAATGCACATGCATACGCGTTTGCTATCAGAGTCTTGCTAAGACTGATTTCCTCAGAAGCAAACTTCTGTGGTCAGAGCAAGGTATATGTGACAGGTGGCCGTGTCAGAAACAGTTACGGCTCTTGGCATTTTTCTGGTCAGCACACAGCAGATCTTCCAGATGGAGAGCTTGGGCTGTTTTGTCTGTCTCAAAGATCAAAGCTTGTTGAACATAGTCATGATTGTTGTTTTGCCCCTTGCACACTTCTTGAGATGTTCTGCTCCTCGCCAGGCCACCCGAACTCCCCACCTCCTCTTCTTCAGTAGAAACACCAGAGGTGCTGCTATCTTGAAGCAATTTATCTTAAACTATACCTCTAGCAACGATAAGAAGCAGCAGATTTCTTTAGCTGATAATGTGGCATTGGTTAAAAAATAATTGTGTTTACGATGTTTTCAGAAGGCAGCCCTTTAGGCTTATCCCAAACTGAGGTATGTCTTATGTGAATGGGATAAAGCCTGGTTAGGGAATGCTGATCTTGAAAGAGGAACTCTTTTTTTTTTTTCCTGCAGATAATTTATGACGTCATAGAAAGAAATAAATTCTACATCAGCTGCTTGATGTTTGATGCATGAAGCTCAGAGGGAATTACAAGTGGATCCTTCATCAAGTGAGGAATCTCATTTTAGAGTTGTTTCCATGGAAATTTAAGCCTGTACATCACTACCTGGAACTGTGCTTGTCCAAAATAGCCTCTGTGAAAAGGCATCTACATGACTTTTCAGTGGTGTGAACCTGACAATCAACAAACCAAAGAAATACCTAAACTTTTCTAAATTGTTACACAATGGTTTAAGACTAATGGAATTTACATGCGAAACCGTTAGTGAATAAAACATAAGTGGTGGTCATGATAAGCAAGAAAGCACAGGTTTCCCTTCCTTTATGTTAGTGCCTTGACCCCTAGTTGTGCTCATTTTACACTTTCTCTATCTGTCCTAGAGACTCTTAGCCCATTCTATGCCAAAACATTATAACTTTGGCAGATTTTGGGTGGAGCCCAATCTGCTGGAGAAGCTCCATCCTTGCAGCAGACCCCTGTGGCCTCAAAGCAGATTGACTGGCTGGTGACTACCACCTGAACTGAGGTGTACCAGGACGTGCCTTTTAGGACTAGACCTGTTGCTGACTGTGCATCAGGGATTTTTGCCACCAACTTTACTGCATGACATAACCCTGGGTGGCCAAAGTAGAAAGGAAGTAGGGCAGAAACCCTCAGCACCTTTTCCAGGCCAAGGTTGCTGCCACAGAGCAGGGACCTGAGGGTGTTTTCACAACTCTAGGACTTCACTCTGAGCTCATGAAGAACAGGAGCCTATGAAGCGATTGCTAGCCAAAACTATTTTGCCAAATAGTCTCCCCTTTTGCAACTGCCTGGCAGTTAGCAGGGCTGCTCCAGTTTCTTAGCACGTGTTCCTCCAGGCATATGAAATTCCTCTAAACCCGGCCAGACTGACTCACCAAACCCACCAATCAAACCACAAGCCTTTCTGCACCAAGTCAGTGACTTTAGGAGTTGCCATGTTACTCTCAGCATGTTGCTACGAGCATAGGCCACCACCAAACAACTTGTCCTGGGGGCCAAACCCCACATCATCCACCTCCCACCTTCATCACTGTGGGTTTGTAAGGGCTAATCCTTACCTCTGCTAGTGGGAATATTAGAGGAGACAACCCTCCTTTGGCCCTGATAGTAAGACCAGAGTACACACAACACCAAGCTGAGTGGTGTGGTTGACATGCCTGAGGGAAGGGATGCCATCCAGAGGGACCTGGACACACTTGGGAAGTGGGCCCGTGCAAACCTCATGAGGTTAAACAAGGCCAACTGTAAGGTATTGCACATGGGTCAGGGCAACCCCTGATATCTCCCAGCAGTCTGGGAGAGGCAAGGATTGAGTGCAGCCCTGCTGCAAAGGACTTGGGGGTTCTGGTGGATGAAAAACTGGACATGAGCCAAGTGCATTTTAGGCTGCATGAAAAGAAGGATGGCCAACATGTCAAGGGAGGTGGTTCTGACCCTCTACTCCACTCTCATGAGATGCCACCCGGAGTACTGCATCCAGCTCTGGAGCCCCCAACATCAGAAGGACATGGACCAGTCGAAGCGAGTCCAGAGGAGGGCCACGAAAATGATCAGAGGGCTGGAGCACCTTTCCTATGAGGACAGGCTGAGAGAGTTGGGTCTGTTCAGCCTGGAGCAGAGAAGGCTCCATGGAGACCTGATAGCGGCCTTCCAGTATCTCAAGGAGGCCTACAGGAAAGACGAAGATAAACTCTTTACCTGCCTGTTGTGATAGGACAAGGGGTAATCGTTTTAAAACTCCCAGTTAGAGTAAGAATTAAATCAGTTAGATTTTTTTCTGTAAATGAGAACGTTAACTCTGTTCACTATGTATCACTGTAGTTTCTGCCAGATCTGACTTCCATATGTCTCGGGACAGAAGTTGTCCAACAGTCATCTTCACAGCAGAAACAGTAAGTGTCAGCAGGAAAGTACCTTATCTATATAATGCTACTCCATATTCTGTGCTCATTTTCAACAAAAAATTCAGCTGGTCACTCTTCCAAGTGTTGTAAAAGATAGTCTGGCTAAAGAGGAATCTCACTGGTAGTGCCCGGCAAAACAGCTTGTGGTGTCCGAGGGAAGGCAGACCGCATGTAGCCGTTACGTGTTTCTCAGTGAGGTAATACAGCATGATCAAGAAAAGATGGGGCAAATTTCAGAATTACACAAGTCCGTGGCAATTTGTAATCAATTTATATTAAAGTAAGAATTTAGGCAATCAAAAGAATATATGATGTTGTCAGCACCTAAATTAATATTGTATTAATTGTATTAAAAGCTAAATGATGCATCAGAGCTATCTACTAAAATATATGCTCTTGCAACAGAAGACAATTGTTTGAAATCTTTTTCTTTCTTTTTTTTTTTGTCAAATTTGGTGTTGCTGACAAGACGAGAGCCTTTTTATGCCATTGTGTGAGGTGTCTGAGACAGTCACATGGGTGCGTGCGCAGCCAGTGCCTAACAAAGCCGGCAGCGCATCATTGACACCGCACACAATGAAAGCTTGATGTAACCACATTTTTGTTAGCTCTGTGCAAACTCAGGAACATGGACATTGCAGGTTTCAGAGTTTCATAATAAAGTGAAATGAGATACATTAATTACATAGTACTGTTAACAAGCAAAATATTTCTTTTTTAAAAAAATCAATTTTATTTAAGAATGAGGGGGGAAACAGTAATCTAATTTCATCTCTTTTCCTGAACTTCTATTTCAGTGCTGCTGGTTTTGGTTTCCAGGCATACAAATGTGCTACAATAAAGCAGGACAAGACAGAGTCGATATTAGCCAGACAAATTTAAAAAAAAAAACCCACTATTAAAAAGCAGTCAAGGTGCAGGAGTGGGAATTTTACACTGCACATTTTCCTGTCCTATTTGACAGACCAGAGAGAAATGAAGCGAGGCAGCAGAGCACTAGAGGAGACCCACAGCTGCCCCCAGCCATGGGGTGTGTGGGTGCCTGGCCTGGAGGACTGATCTGGGGAAGTGATGATTTGACAGCTGACTCCCTCAGCATGGAAGGAGAGGTGCTGGGAGACAGCACCCAGTCCTGGTGGCCTGGGAGAGCCGCCTTGGTTTCAGGAAAAGGTTGTAGCCTAACAGGAGTGCTCTGCCACTTCATGTGAAAGTTACTGCCATTTGCCTGACACCACCATCATGAGCGGCTGCATGAGGGCTGAGCTCTCTTCACGTGCAGAGACACAGGAGCACCACACTGAGGACCATGTGCCACCTACACAGGAGCACTATGGTAAGGACAATGGACCAAATACACAAGAGGACCGTGCGGAGGACCGTGCACCATCCATCATGTACACAGGACCGCCATGCTGAGGACCACGCACTGTGTATATGGGAACACCAGGCTGTGGGCAGGTTTGGACAGTGATCACAGGTTTTGTTTGTGGCAGTTTTGGGAGATGTTCAGAGAGGAGCTGGGATGACCTGTTCATGGTATCACCACATCCTCCCTCACACGCAAAGCAATTGTACTCCTGCAAAGAGAAATTGCTGGCCTAAACTGGCCATGCCCATGGCCCTGGAGCCCAGAGCAGGTATGGTCTGCAGGCTGGAGAAAGCCTTAGCCATGTTTCTTTCTATTTTACGGAGAGCACGTCTTGGCTGGAAGGCCTTTCATCAGGAAAGAGGAGCTTTATCGCAATAAAAAGAAGGTGCATGCTGCTGGGATCGCTCTTGAAGCTATGTGGTGTTTGCGGCCTTCAGTCATCTCTGCTTGAGCCCCACAGGCACCCAGTGCAACTGAGGAACAGGCTCTTCGAGGCAAAAGAGTATGAGAAGAGGTTGTGATGGAGTCTCTAACTCCAGACAGAAGATGAGAGCCCTGGACAACCTGTGGCAGTGGCAGCAAGGAACAGTGTGGTCTGGGGCCGCCCAAACCACTGACTGGGGAAACAGGATGTGGGGGAGGCTGGGGAGGGAGTGGGGTCTCCAGCTGGAGGCAGGACTTGGGTTGTCTACCCAATGCTCGTGGCACTGGCGACCGTAGCATCACAAACTGAAGAAAGAAATCTAGAGAAAATAATTTCAAATGAACGAAAGGGAGAAATTAATCTAAAAGATGGTGCTCTGATGCCTGTTGGCAGCCACCCCATGGGTTCAGCCTCACCTGCTCCAGGCTTCCTGTGGGCTCAGATGGGGGGCACTTGGATAACAGACACCTTTTGTGACTTGAAGATACACAGAAGAACCATTGGAGCTTTTCAGGCCAGAATGCAGCACTGTGGTGGCTCCTAGAGTGAGAGAGGTTGAGTATTGCTCAGTGATTTAAATCACCAGCACATCAGTAGCCACTCTGTTAACACAGGAGTGATTAAGGGCTGTGAGAAGGGAAGTCTCCTCCCACAATGCTGGGTTCTCCATCACAGTTCACCCCCTCAGCTCCCTCCAAATTCAGTAAGAGACCACGCAGTGCTGGGGCACAGCGCTCATGCAAATCCCATCTGAAGGCGTTCAGACGAATCCCACTCAGAATGCCTGTCTCTCACTGTGAGAACCCAGAATCTAAACGAACCCAGATTTACTCCCATCTAAACTTAGATGAGTTGAATGCCATCCCAAACATGTTTAAATGACCCAAATAACTCTCAGGGTCTCTATTTCTTTTATCTCATCTATTTATTTTTCTAGATGTAATAGATGTAAAGATGTAATAACCTGACCTGTCAAAATCAAGAAGCTGTCATGGAGGGGTGGTAGAGGAATATTTCCATGGTAATAGCCAACCACAGCTGGTTGTTTTCATAGCCCATATGAACTTGGGTGTCCTGAGCCAGCTGCACTGTGGCTTTTCTTTATGGCTGCGGGCAAACAAAAAAAAAAACCTGGAAAACCAAATTAACAAAATGTCCCTTCCTTGCCTGGGTGCTATAGGGTATGAGGGGGTTGGATGCTCCCATAACTACCACCATGTAAGTATGTAGATACTGCTTGAAATGATGATATTAACTATTTAACTACAACTTTTACTGAATAAATGCTGATTCAATGGTAAAATAACATTTGTGGGGCATGGCTTCTGGAAGACATTTGGGGAAAGCCTGAGTCTAGCTTGATTTTGCCAAGCAAAAAAGAGGCCATTGGAACAGACTGTCTCTTCATCCCAGAAGAAAATGTGAGCAATTGAGGGAGGGGCAATAAGCAGTGCGGAGCAGGGTTTTAAAATGAAGAAACTGAGGTGCTGTGTTTCAGATTAATTGGGATTTTTTTTCCTCAGGAAGGGGAACTGCCATTAGGTGGGCACCAGCCACCATTGCGCACCTGGATTTCAGCAAAGCTGGAGAAGATTTGGCTGAGAAGGTCAGTTAAATTGGCTTGGCCAGAGGTGCAGTTTGGAAACGTGCACGTGGTCACACTTGGGGCCCATAAGCAGGGTTATGAGGACTGAGGGACATTTTATGCCTCCTCCCAACCACACCATGCATCTGCCCAACAGCTTTAATTCGGACTTGCTGCTCTCTAAGGCTATCTAAAACTGCAAAGTTTGCTCCGAGTCGCTCTCTCTCTCCAGCGAGTTTGCCACAGAGAGGTGGGTGGCAGAGCTGGTAACAAGGACATCAGGTGCCTGGTGCTTGTACTCATGGTCTGCTCCTTCAATTTTGTCAGCAGGTGACCCCATCAGACAGGCCGCAAAGGGAAAAACAAGCAAAAACGATGGCAATATACAAAGGGCAAAGCAGGCTTCTAGATAGGCTTTTTTTAAAAGTCACTAAAAGAGGGCACCAGTAAAGAAAACTGATAGATGCAAACATTAGACAGGTTAGTAGTTAAATGACTAATGATGAGTAATGATAACTAAGTGTAAGTAGCAGAGAAACACAAATGTTCAGGGTAAACCTCAGGCTGGTCTTTCTTTTGAGCCTGGGCTTCCTCACCATTTTTCCACCTGGACGCTTTTGGGGCAAAACACAAGAGAAACAGGCTGTGGCACCAGCATGCGGAGTGTGAGAGCCCTGCGAGCTGGATGCGAAGCCCTCCTTCCCCGGCCCGCAGCAGGGCTGTCTGCCCTCCTCCCATCCCCCAAAACCCCAAAGCTGGCGGCAGCCTCCCGGCTCCGCCGCCGGCCCTGAGAGCCTGTAGCACAAACCTGCCAGCAGCTCACCTCTAGCAAAACTTGTTTTGCTCAGCTTCAGACAGCACCTCACTACCTTTTATGTTGATGTTGGTTCGATATGCAGGTCTCTTTAAAAAAGAGAGGAAAAAAGAAAGAGCTAAAAGAAGAAAGATGTATTCTGGCTGTTTGTGTCACGCCATAGAGACATGAAAGCGATTTTCATGATGTTATCAGCAAACCGTGTGTAACGAAGCTGAACCGTGAAGGTGCGCTTTGGCTCTGTCATAGCTTGATTTCTTTCCTAAGCAACACGTCAACACTGCATTGCCTACCGCAAACCTGGACAGAAAGATCTCATCAGTAGCCTTCAACCTTTTGATATTTATCCTCTTCATATATTACCAGCGTGCCAAGGAAGAAAGAAAGACAACTAAACAGTGATAGCGCATGAAGTATGAAGCTGATACCATACCAAAACAGATTGTCTTGAGTAGGGTCCTATATTTCTGTGAAAAAAGGTTCCTGCTCACTGGTTTAGTTGTTCAGTTTATTTCAAACGCATCAGGACATTTTTTTTGGAAGATGGAGATTTCTATCGAGCGGCGTTGGCCAGACTCCAGAGTTCTTCTCTATTCATCTAGAGCTATAACAGCACTGAACACATAGCTGTGAGTGTGAAAGCAATGTTCACCCCTGCATTTTTGTTTCTGTTCAGCCCTCTTGTCCTTTTAGACAGCATAATAGAAGTGCTGCAGTAAGCAGGGTCAAGTAGGATATGCCAGTGAGAAGTGTTAAAATGAGACTATAGGCTGTGATTATGGGCTCTAATGTGTGATGAATCCTTTTTAATCACATGATATGAACTAATGTCACCATTTATTATAAAACAACAAAGTGTTCAGCTACAGGAGTAATAGAATGGATGACAACTGCATTTTTAAATGTTTTGTTTAAGCAAGTACAGTGTGATCTTTTTAGACAACTAGGAAAAACTGAAGTTAAAATAAGTGCAAGTATTTCCAGCTGGTTTCGGTTAGAACAAGTGTCTTTTCAGGGCATGAGGATTCATCCGCTGAAAAGGGGATGTGCAATCAGTATCCACCTCCATCTCTGAGGTCAAGTGAAAATGAAATTTTGTTATTATGCTGAAAAAATTTGCAAAATTTTAAATAATGAATTCAAGATGTGTTATTAAAAATGTAAATATAAAAAGTTCAATTCCAATTCTGTTCTTTAATTATTTCTAGTGGTTATTTAATGATAATTTTCTTAAGCTACAGGCTTTGTTTTATGCCAAAATGTAGGAGGAAAAGTCTGAAAATGCTACAGTCAATTTTGACATGTCTTCAACTCTCTGTCCAATCTTCTAGTTACATATATCACAAAATATTTCTAGTGTTCAAGACAGTCAAAAAGTATTGTACCTGAAGGGAAGGTATGTGGTGAGACATTCCAGTGCTGTATCATCAATCGTGGTTACAACGCCGTCACCAACGTGGGGGCCAGTCTGCCCAGCCACCCCTGTTGCTACAGATCCTAGAGCTGGCTTGTTGAATATATTCTGCTTTATGTGACTAATTTAGTTCATTCCTTATCTAGTTTAATTTACAGACTAGGAAACTCCTGGCAGGGGGTAGTGAGAAGCTGATTCCTCAGCTTTCTGCCCTACTCATCTCATCACCCTGCTCCCTAATCATCAAATGTTAACTGAACATTGCTATAAAGCTATATGCCACTGATGTCCTGGAGACCGACTGTCTCCTCATGGCCTAGTCTATTATTGGAACCTCAGCAACAGGACATTATTGGTTTCACAAGTTTGAAATGCATTGATTGAGAAAAAAAGTGGCAAAAAATCTTCATTAAATGCATCGAAGGAGACAAAAAGTGGCAAAAAAAATCTTAATTACTTGTGTTGTAAAGTAGTTTTGTTAGAAATGTTTTAGAAAGTATATGAACTGGGAAACATAAATTTGGAAGAGTTATACCATGTCAGAATACCTTATGGGAAACAATGCTGCAGTGACAGACTGCAAAAGTTTCTTCCATTTCCAGAACTGCAGGCTCATGAATAAGAGCATGTCACCGTTCCTGCACAGGCCCTTTGTTAGCACGTAACCACATTTTCAGTTTTTGAAGGAAAGCTCTCTCTACAATTATCTGGCTTTCTTGTTACAGGATCTTTGCTGACAGACGAGATAAACATTGCCAGAGTTTGCTCTATCTTGTAATCTTTCACAGAGTCACAGAAGGGTTGAGGTTGGAAGGGGCCTCCAGATGTCACCTGGTTCATCCTCAAGCAGGCCTACCTACAGCTGCTTGCCCAAAACTATGCCCAGATGACTTCTGAATATCTCCAGTGATGGTGACTCCACAACCTCCATGGGCAACCTGTGCCAGTGCTCAGCCACCCTCACAGTAGAAAAATGTTTCCTGATGTTCAGAGGGAACATCCTGCATTTCAATTTGTGCCCGTTGCCTCTTATCCTGTCCCTGGGCACCACTGGGAGGACTCTGGCTCCACCCCTTTTGCACTGTCCCTTCAGGTATTTGTATACATTGATAAAATCCCCCTGAGAAAAGCCACCTTTTCTCCAGGATGAACAGTCTCCGCTCTCTCAGCCTTTCCTCATAGAAGACGTGCTCCAGTCCCACCATCATCTTTGTGGCCCTTCGTTGGAGTCTGTCTAGTAGCTCCAAGTCTCTCTTGTACTGAGGAGCCCAGCACTGGACACAGCAGTTCAGATGTGGCCTCACCAGTGATGAGCAGAGGGGAAGAATCACCTCCCTTGACCTGCTGGCAGTGCTCTGTCTAACACAGCAAGGATACCATCAGCCTTCTTTGCTGCAAGGGCCCTTTACTGGCTCATGTTCAACATGGTGTGCAGCAGGATCCCCAGGTCTCTTTCTTCCAAGCTGCTTTCAGATGGGTTGCCACCTGCAAGTACTGGTGCTTGGAGTTGTTCCTCCCCAGGTGCAAGACTTTGCACATCTTCTTGTTGAACTTCATGAGGTTCCTGTTGGCCTGTCTCTCCAGCCTGTTAAGGTCCTTCTCGATGGCAGCACGATCTTCTGGTGTGTCAGCCACTCCTCCCAACTGGGTGTCGCCAGCAAACCTGCAGAGAGTACACTGTCCCATCATCCAGATTATTAATGAAGATGTTAAGCAGGATAGGCCCTGCTACTGACCTCTGGGTTACACCACTAGTTACTGGCCTCCAACTAAATTTTGTCCCACTGATCATCACCCTCTGGGACCAGCCATTCAGGCAGTTTTCAGTCCACCTCACTGCCTGCTCATCCAGGCCATACTTACTTTTGACAATGTTGAAAACCTCATTGAAATCTAGGTAGGCAATATTCACTGCTCCGCACCCTCTTCTAGAAAGCCACTCATTTCATCATAGAAATTTGTCAAGTTGGTCAAGTGTGACTTCCCCTTGAAGCTAGGATCTTTTTCTTGCAGTAGACAAGATGGGCCGATGTCCTCAGAAACAGATCTCTTTTTTTTCTTACTTACATGCTGCTGCTGACTCCTGCTATTCCAGGCCTGTGGAACAGCTACAAATAAACCAAATTAAACCAGTGTATAACTGGGTGTTCTGCAGCACTGACTCCCTTGTCAAGTGAAGCATAAGAATGATCAAGTAATTATGAGTAATACAGCTGCACCTCAGTGTCCAGTCATGTTAAAGCTTTACAAATGCACAATAAGAGAATTATAAAGTCAAGGTTTCTTTATCTGAGAAATCAGGGCAAATGAGGAGAGTGAGAAAGAAAGAAAAAAAAATATTAATTCTGCACATTTTCAAACAACAAGTAATGAAAGAGAGTGAATGACTCAGCCCAGGTTGGACGGGAATCTGTTGCAAAGCTGGAGCCTAAACCTGTGTCTTAGTCTTTCTGTAGTTCCTCAACCATAAAATCATGCTTCTGCTTTTTATATACGGAAAATCTCTCCTAAGTTATTGATGCAGGAATGTTTCTTATAGTGATTACAATCAAATTGTCTTCTAAGTGTACATTTGCAAAGTTTGCATCTTATTAACATTCTCATGTGTGCCAAAATTCACAGAGGAAATCGTTATATCAAGTTAGCATACGAAATCTCTGAAACCCAAGGCAAATACTGTCTTCCCTGGAAACAGGGAAGTGCTGACATCCATGGTGAAACAGGAGTTACTGGAGAAGATAGACACAGACCTGGCTGTATGTCGGAAAAGCATTTTCTGTAGCCCTGAGAGTCAGGCAACTGCAGCCAGGAAATACGATTCACTTGTCAGCTACGTATCACTTGCCTTTTTCATACAGGCTTTTTCTTGCTGTGAGCCCCTTTCTACCATTATTTCAGTCTCTGAATACCTGGCAAGAGCACAATGCAATGTTCTGCACTTGAAGGACAAGACAAAGCACTACAAAAAGCCTAGGTGAAACGAAGAAGGCAGCTGCTGATTGTGGTCACACAGTACCTTCCCTTGCTAGGTTTCTGCCTCCCTTAAGATGACGACAGCAACAGCAGTTCAAAATGTGGCCTTTGGATCAGAAACATTTTCACACAGCTCTGCTAGGAGGAAAGGGAAATTAAGGTCAACAAGAGAGGAATATCACTGTGTGCTATCAGAAATCATGTCCACGGTTTCCCATATCCTGGAGCTGCATGATTTACTGTGGAACTAAAGACAATACTGCTTGGACATTGCAATAATGTGAGCCATCTACATGATTAACATAGAAATTGTTATGTTTTAAAAGCACAAAGTTGAAAAGGACTAAAGGAGCTAAGATCAGTCAAGGAAAAGCATGTTCCACAGCATTAGAACAACCAAAAAATCCCTAAGCCACTCAAAGTTCATTCAGACTACAACAGTTTGTTCTTCACTGGGTAATCAGTGTAAGACATTGTCATCCCTCAAAGCTCCCAGGAGAATTTATGTTCAAGGCAAGGAGTTGCCCTTTGAAGCTAGAGGAAGAGAAATGTCAGAGGACACCTGGCTATTATCCTTGTTACCTCCTCAAAAGCAAGGATTATGTTTTTCATGTGAGCAGAATTTTACAAATCCAGATATTCCCTGCGAAACCAGAAAGGCCTGGCTTGATTATTCAGTGATGGCATCTTCTTGCATTGGAATACGCTCTTCCCAGAGAAAAACCTTTCATTTCTCTGTAGGCGACTTTGTAAGTACGTCCATACCGTGACTATGGCCACCACGTCCATCCAGTTCTCTCTTGGCAGCTCTGTTCTGCTGACACTGGGTGCGGACATTATGTGCTTTTCAACTTCTGACCTTCATAAAACCGCAATTAACAAAAGCAGTATGAAGAGCTTAAATGGCAGGAAGAATGCCTGTAAAGCCCATGACTAAAGCAAAGCACTAAAACCACGGTTGCTGTATGACGATAAGCAAACAAGCATGTCAGAAAAGTGAATTCTTTATTAGGGAAACGTGCCCTTAGAAAAGCATTGATCAGAAAAGTGTTTTATTTCTCCTTATGGACACTGAGGTCCCATAAACTTATGGTGGGTAACGTGTGGGTTTCCTGTCTGTCGCTCACCAGCAGAATCAGGTACAGAGGGGTAAATTGCTGTCAGGAAATACCATTGTCTTCCCATTGTCTACTGGGTGAGCCGACTTGAATGGGATGGACCAGCTATGCAGCACTTGGGCAACTTCAATTAGATGTGTTCTGCCCTTCACATGGGGAAATGGGGCGTGGGAGTGAGAGGTGTGAGCTGAGGACTAAACTTTTACATGTTTGTGGTCTAGGATAGGTTTGTCTGTTGTAGCTGGGCCTTTGGAGAGCACATTCCCCAGTCCAGGCATCCCCTGCGCCTGAGCAGTTGCTCTAGGCTTTACTGTCAACTGTCCTTGGACTTCTGAGTGAGCCCTTCAGAAGTCGCAGCAGGGGTTATCAGTTCTGTAGGGAAGGAAGAGTAGAGCACACAAAACTTGGCCTTCCCTCTGATTTTCCACCATAAACACTCAACCCTGTTGTCACCATCATTAAACTCTAGACAATCAAAACACTCCCTAACATACAGGGCTACTCTGTCACCTCTCCTTCTTTGCCTTTCTCTTCTGAAGAATTTATAGCAATCCATTGCAGCACTCCAGTTGTGTGAGTCATCCCACCATGTTTCCATGATGGCAACTATATCCTAATTTTCCTGCAGCAAAATGGCTTCCAGCTCCTCCTGTTTGTTGCCCATGCTCCATGCATTCATGTACATGCACTTCAGCTGGGCTATTGATCCCACCACCTTTTCTGGGGGAGAAGTCCTGATTTCTATGTGACCATTCTCAGGCCACTCTTCTGTGGTTTCTAACACATCAATAACCCTTGATTCTTTGCTGTCACATAGATCCCCATCCCCTACCTCCAGTGAGATGGCAGACTGAAGGACCTCACTAGCACACTGTTCCTCTAACATTGGCATGCCGCCCCTAGGCTTATCTCTAGCAAGCCTGTTTTTATCCCTTTCCCCCTTTAAATCTAGCTTCAAGCTCTTTCAGTCAGCTCTGCTAACTCCTGTGCAAAGATCCTTTTCCCTTTTTGAGACAGGTGTACCCTGTCTGTTGCCAGCAGGTCTAATGTCATGTAAACTGACCCATGATCAAAAAAGCCCAAATTCTGCCGGTAACACCAGGTTCAGAGACAGGTATTGAACTACTGGCTCTTCCTGTTTCTTCCCTCACCATTCCCTGCATCTGGAAGGACAGAGAACACTACTTGTACTCCTAATCCTTTAACTAGTCATCTCAAGGCCCTGAAGAATTTCTTGATTGCCCTCAGACTTCTTGTTGCAACTTCATCACAGCCTATCTGAAAAATCAGTAACAGATTATAATCGGAGAGCCATACCAAGAGTAGGAAGCTTTCTCTTCACACCATTAACCCAGGCCCCAGGGAGGCAGCAGACTTCCCTAAGAAGTGAGTCCAATCAGCATATTGAGCCTTCTGTTCCCTTCAGAAGGGAGTCTCCCATGACAATGACTCGTCTTTTTGTCTTTACGGAAGCAGTTTTGATGCAGCGCGTAGGCCGACTTAACCTCAGCAACCCCTCCAAGCTAGATGAACCATTGTCCTCGTTATTGTTCAGTTGCGCTTGCAGAGCCTCATACCTACTATGCAAGGGCATCTGGAAAGGCGAGGTAGTCACAGAGGAGATGTGCCTACTGCACCAGGCAGGAGCTTGTTGCCATTGCCTGCTATCCCTTAAGCCACTTGTTTGACCAGGCAAAGAGAGGATAGGGAATCCTCCATATCATGTGTCCTGTCTGCCTGCTGGGCCTGTCTCAGTGAAGGTAGGATGCGATTCCAGTAGTCTATCTCTCGCACTCCATGATACTCCTCAACCTGGTTAATGTTAACTCCTTAACCTCCCGTTAATGTTAAATGAGATTCAGGTATGTAAATGAAAAAAATGCTACAGCATCCTACTTTTTAATCTCACTGGGATCATTTTTCCCCTTTCCATCAAAATAAAACTGAAAGCAACAACTTCTTTTCTGGACAGTAGCGACAACACAACCTCCAAACCTCATGTGTTGACATCCAACTTGTCATTGGTTCTGTCCTTGCATCTCTCATTATTGCATCTCTCAGTATAGAATCATAGAATCATAGAATGGTTAGAGTTGGAAGGCACCTCCAAAGGTCATCTAGTCCAAGCCCCCTGCAAGGACCAGGGACATACCCGACTACATCAGGTTGCTCAGAGCCTCATCCAGCCTGGCCTTGAATGTTTCCAGGGATGGGGGTTCCACCACCTCTCTGGGCAACCTGTTCCAGTGTTCTACAACTCGCATTGTAAAAATTTTTTTCCTAATATCCAATCTAAATCTACCTCCCTCTATTTTAAAACCATTGCTTCTCGTCCTATCACAACAGGCCCTACTGAACAGCCTCTCCCCATCTTTCCTGTAGGCCCCCTTGAGGTACTGGAAGACCGCTATCAGGTCTCCCCGGAGCCTCCTCTTCTCCAGGCTGAACAGCCCCAACTCTCTCAGCCTGTCCTCATAGGAGAGGTGCTCCAGCCCTCTGATCATCTTCGTGGCCCTCCTCTGGACCCTCTCCAACTGGTCCATGTCCTTCTTATGTTGGGGGCTCCAGAACTGGACACAGTACTCCAGGTGGGGTCTCACCAGGGCAGAGTAGAGGGGGAGAATCACCTCCCTTGACCTGCTGGCCACGCTCCTCTTGATGCAGCCCAGGATGTGTTTGGCCTTCTGGGCCACAAGAGCACATTGCCGGCTCATGTTGAGCTTCTCGTCCACCGGCACTCCCAAGTCCTTCTCCTCAGGGCTGCTCTCAACCAATTCTCCACCCAGCCTGCCACAACCCAGGTGCAGGACCTTGCACTTGGCCTGGTTGAACTTCATGAAGTTCTCACGGGCCCATCTCTCCAGCCTGTCAAGGTCCCTCTGGATGGCATCCCTCCCTTCCGGCGTATCAACAGCACCAAACAGCTTGGTGTCATTGGCAAACTTGCTGAGGGTGCACTCTATCCACTGTCCATGTTGCTGACAAATATGTTGAACAGGACCAGGCCCAACACGGACCCCTGAGGGATGCCACTCGTGACCAGTCTCCACTTGGATATCAAGCTGTTGACCACCACTCTCTGAGTGCGGCCATCCAGCCAACTCCTTATCCACCAAGTGGTCCGTCCATTAAACCCATGCCTCTCTAGTTGAGAGACAAGGATGTCGTGCGGGACAGTGTCAAAAGCTTTGCATCTCTTAGCCTTCGCGTTATCAGCCCTTGCATCTGTCAGTATCTCTTTATATTCTAGTATCTTTAACATTGATCTGTAGCTGCAGCACATCAACGTCGTATCTGTGCAGCATCTACAGCAAGTTTATGTTGGAAGAAATCATCTCCAGTTCCCTCCATGTGGCACAGCATCAAGGGAAATGCTATACTTTGCCATTTCCTAACAAGATGCTGAAAGCATTTCAGCTCTCTTTTTGTGTTAACCATTTTCCAAGTTTTCTGTAAAAGCTCAAAGTTACTGTCTATGTGGACCAGCAATGTTATGATGCTAAAGTCCTCTTTGACAGATCAGAAGCACTCTCTTCCCTCCACACTGGACTAGAGTACTTCCAGCTGGGATCTCAAGTGCTGGCATAACGGAGAAGAAAGAGTGAAGGACTGAGTGCTAGTGCACTGTTGGTGCTTGACCTCATCACTAGCACTGTCAGCAAGTTGTCTCTTGTGACAGTGGCTTTCAGTGTGTCAACATCTGCACAGGAGTGGGGAGATGAACAGCTGGGCACTGTTTCCATCGCTGCAGGCTGAATGGAGGCAGAGCCCAGATGGGTCCACAGCCCAGAGATTCCTTCCAGTCCTGCCAGTCCCTGTGCCATCCTGTCCATCTAGTTAATGTCCAAACCTACTCCATCACACTTGCTCTCCACTTCCCGAGATCTTCCAGAAAACAAATGTCACCTATAACTGCCTTCTGAAATCAACCATAGGTAGATATTTTCCACTGAAAGATTCTAGGGCAGAGTTAGTATATATAAAAGACAACCCAGGAATCAATAAAATGGTGTTATAAAAACTGTTTTGATCCCGCAATACACTTTCAGCAGTGGCCTCCTGAGACATGACCGTAAGCTCCTTCTGCCTCTGTTAGTGGACACAGTTTCATGAAAACATTGCACTTGGTTTTAAGCACAGACATGGAGCTTCATCAAAAATAAAATCTCACTGCTTGTAGAGTCTCACAAAACATAATGTTTCAAAATATGGGAAGTTTAGAATCATGGAATCATAGATTCTATTCTTATTGTTTTCCAGTGCATGAAAAACTAGTTCACACAGATAATGAGTAATGCTCTGCAGTTGCCTTCTCATGATGGACAAAATGAGCCTGGAGATGTACAGAGTTTGCCTCTCTCAGCAAATCTCCCCATGTGACACTGTTTACATCCCCCTCAGTCATGCTTTGGTGCTTTCCATGTTACACAGAAACCCCATCACTCATGGCAGGTCTTCAAATTCTTCCTCAGTTTGTGGCTTCCCTCCAAAATGACTCTGGCTTGTATTTTAGGGACTTGGTGGAACATAGTTCAGACGAAAGAAGACTATAGTAATTGTCATGGAACTATATGAGATGGTTTGCAATGTCCTTACCTAGTTAGTGAAGCTATAGAAACATGGCAGGGGTTTTTAGAGCTGTAGCAAAGAATGAAGTGATACAGAGAATCAGCGGTGTTGTGATTAGAAAGAAATCGTTTTGTCACAAGTTTTATTCTGCAAGACTTGTGTTTTACTGATCATATACAATTGCTAAACCACACTTGCTGAATTTTAACTATTATTGTGTATGTGTGTCTAAGCAAAAACTTATACAAATTACCATAGTCAGTTCTTAAAAAAATTGCCTCCTTTCCAGTGCCTGAAAGTATCTCTGTTCAACAAAAAGCTTCTCATCTGCAGATGTGAAAGCACTTCTTAAAGCAGATGAAAGTCACGGTCTCCGTTGCAGATGAGGAAATGGAGGTACTGGGCAGGAACAGGACTTTCTCAAGGTTAATGCAAAGGCATTGCAAAGAGAAGTGAGGTGTCAGAGCTATTGGATTAACACTGAGCATAAAGAGAGTGCACTAAAATACTGGGGGATCATTCTGGAGAAGTATAAAAGTAAGTTACTACACTTAGCTCATAAGAAGTGCAGTTAGGGCCAAAGCTTGCCTGCTGTGTGAATCCAGTCTTGGCAGGAGGTAGTTTTTAGCAAAGGTTACTCCAGCCAGCTAGCCCTCCTCAGAACTGTCGGGCTGACATAGGCAGTTTGCAATTCCTCGCCTTTCTGACATCAACTCAGAGATACAGAAGAATGTTCAGTTAAGTCAACAGATCAGTTGGATTTTTGTTTCTCAGAATGTGCTTTTCTGGCTTGGTGTCCTGTACTTTGCAGTTATTCTTCTAAACAGACCAGTCGAGGTTGCAGGAGTAAGGGACATGAAGCTGATTACGCTCCCCAGGCCCACTTCACTGTGTCATTCACGCCTATCTCTGAGTGGCACAATGATAACTCTGCGTTGTACACAGAAGGGAAAATAGTTGCTTGGTGACTACTCTACATTTTAGTTTTAACCCTTTAGCTCTCCTCTTCAGGGTTATCCGTGTTTGGTGCCTATGTAAAGACAACCAACAAATTGCAGCTTTGACATCGATAGAGAGAATTTTATCTTAGTTTCTTACATGTAAAAACTAGGCATCTTGGCCTGAAAAGCAGAGCTTGAAAAATTCAGTTGACCACTGCTGGCCAAAAGACCAGCCAGTTAGCCAAGTGCCAGGGACGATGCACAACAAAGGGCTCTGTCTGCAACACTGAAGAGGAACATTCCTGGTGAGGAGCCTGGCTGGGACTCCCTGCAGCCAAAAGTTATTCTTTTCGGCCAGTAGCTCCAAACAGTTAAACATAAGCAAATTCCCTTATCACAGATATTCATTTGTTATTTTTTTAGTACCAAATATTTATGAGTCAAGCATGGATGTATTCTGCGAGCATGCCCTTTTTGGTCCAGGGAGGCAGTAAGATACCAACTGACCTGCTCCACGATCGGCTGCTCTTGGAGGAAAATGCAGAAAGACCCAGCATACAGTTAGCAGAAAATCTGGCTTGGAGAAACTGCTGCGCAGGGTCTCAGTGCAACTGGACTCCTCCCACAGGCAGATAAGCAGCCTGAAGTGAGCAGATTCCAGTGTGTGGGGATATGTCAACACTGTTGACTGCAGCAGAGTGCAGAGATGCTTGAGAGCATTACATAAAATAACTTGGGGACTAGAACCAGATCAAGAGTCAACTCAAGGACTCAGTGCTTGATGGAATATTTCATTCAAGGAAAGAAAAAATATTTCTAAGCCACAAAGAAGGCAGTGTACACTTTCAGCCTGCTGTGTCTGGGTGATACAAGTCAAACTATCAGGAAAAATTACTTTATTTTTACAGGCAGAGCTCTCTGTCCTTGGAAGCTGTCCCAGAACCAAGTAGATTTCTACATGTGGATCTCTTCATGGTGTGTGTTTATCTGTGAGATATTTAATATGCATGAGCTTGCTTTATTTTTCATGACTGACCTTAAAGAATGCAATTCAAGCACCTTTCAAGTTTGCATTTTTTTAAGACTGTTATCTTTTAAGCTATACTTTAAGTGTGTCTCACCTATGAAACTCTGCTTAAAATTAGGCTAAGGCAAGGTTCACAGTAGTGTTAAGCTAAATCAATATGTAGACACATTTACATGAGGGTTAGTTTTAGGAAAGAGCTGAGTAGCATCTGGTCTTAAGTGAAACCGGTCTCTCAATTTTGTAACTAACTTACATTTAGGTGTTGATGAGTAGATTTAAAAGCAGGGATTTTGAGAAGCTGGAGATTATTCAGAAGCAGAAATCAACACTAACTTTCAGCAGAACCTGGAAACCCTCATTATCCTGAAAACTCCTTGCCTTCACAGGGTCTAACTTTTGGCAACCCAGGCAACAGAAGACATTGCTTAACCTTTGTTACAGGGCTGATGCTGCCAACACACATGGGTGAGCAAGCCCTAGGAACCTGTCACGCTATTCCTGCATGTCAGGTAGTTATAATGATTATAATGTATAGGCACCAGCATCCAGCATAGGTAGTGATACCTCCAGAGTCCTTTCTGAAGCATAGGTATGTCTTACTGATGGCCCCTAAGGTCTTGAGAAGACCATGTCTGGTTAAATACTCCTGTGATTTGGTTCACTCTTCCTCAGTTGGTTAATCTGCTCTGCACACTGTTTGACAGTGCCTGGGAGGTGCCTAGGACTGGCTGATGTCAGGACATGACATGGCTCAACAATGTCAGCAGGAAGCCAAGCTCAAGCAAACTCTGAGAGTAGGGGAAGCACCAGTAACAATATCCTACAAGATGGCACAGAAAGCTTAGAAGATCAGCACTAGCACAGTACCACTGCATATAAGTCATATATTAGAAATATTAACCAAAATGACTCTTAGCAGTCTTTGTATTACCCACAGTGTAGGCAGGCCCCATGGTGTAGGCAGAGCCCAGCTGTGAGAATGAACAGAGAAATTTCCATAGAAAATGACATCCAGGTAATGCCTGTAAGTGACCCAGTGGATGGCAGCACTTAGTAATTTAAAATGTTTGGAAGTGAAGGACATGGACTATGCCTTCCTTCGACTATGCTGAGCTGGAACTGATGATCATCTTCAAAATTATGTGTCTGACAGGCTGAGGTTTTAGCTTGGAAATTCCTCTGGGAATGTGTGATAGCTTCAAGGAGATGACAGTTAAGTTTGTAAGAAGTTACCCCAAAACCCATAGTCTGTAAAGAGTGAGACACTAACAAAAAGGACCCACAAAATTCCTACAAAGAGTTGCAAGAGAAATGAGATGACTCCTTGAAAGGACACAAGGAAGACTAATTAGAGAGGTAAGCAGAGGCTAAGGAGAAGACAAAAAACTTCAAAAAGAAGGGAGGACAAAATTTCAAGAAGAGCATGGCTCCTCAGGTGCTGAGGAGTGTAAGCATGGAGCACCAATGCTGGGCTTTGGCCAGGTAGAAGGCATTTTTAAAGGCAGTTTGGTTTGTGTGGTGAGTTAGCAGTAGGGAAGGAAGACAGGCAAGGCAAGAGTGGAATAGAAAAAATTATTTACAGGCATGAATCCCGACCTACGGTGACTGAACTTCAAGATACAGGAAGCTGAGTGACAGACATCCAAGTGGAGACCCAAAGGTTTTCCTTTTTTAATAGGCTGGAATGCGCTAAAGCCTGTTGTGTGCAGGGAAAGAGCTTGAGGATAGGCAAAGGGAGTAAGAAAGAAGAATGGACTGAGACTCCCAACTGAGTGTGAGGAAGAATAAGAAATTGGGCAACAGTGGATAGGTTTGCTCTTTAGTGAACCCCAGCCACTGCCCAGCCAAGCTCCAAATGTGTGGGAAAATACTGCTGAGAGCCCCCAAGAATCATCAGCACTTTCATGTCTGCCTAAACTCCAGGCTGTCACTGCAGCTGTACAGGAAAAAGTCTGCCAAGACACAGCTGTGCCGAAGGCACATCAGTTTCGGGGGGCATTAATCTCATTGCAAGTAGGGGTTGAAAATTGCAAGACAATACCACCTGATATTGGGCAAGATTGTCTCAGGGTGCTGCAAAGGACCCGAAAATCAATTGCATTAAAAAAAAAAAGGCGGGGGGGATGATGAGCAGGTTGCCTGGACAGCTCTGCTGAACCACAGGCATGTGGCTGGAGCTGTAATCATAGAAAAAGCATCACAAGCAGCAGCTTTTTAAACTCTGAGAAAAGCTAAACTTCCTTTCTCTCTGTTATTGAAAGCTGCCCTGAGATCCCTAGTTATTTATAAACCATGTTGCTGCAGGAAACCCTATAAATATCCAAAGCGATAAGCACGCCCTTACTCTTTCTAGAGTGGCCAACTAAGAAAAAAATGGAAATCACCTTTGGCCTGCTGAAACCTCTTCAGCTACCTCCTCTGTGCCCATCCCATCAAGCCAAAAGGAGAAATGACAGGCCTGGACATGACCTCACTTCATCATAGTCTTCACTGACCTCACTTCAGCCAGACTTGAATCTCTGTATCTAATATGGTGACAACTGGGTATTTGGCCACCACACACAGCTAATAAACCCAAAAGGGGATACAGGACATTCGCTAGGCAATGCAAGGAAAAAGACAATGCACAATGTAGAAGACAATATTTTCCAAGTGTAAAGATTCTTGCTAGGAATAGCTCAAATAGGTTCAAATTTGGCCCTACTCATGACACCAAATATCTATAAAAAATAACTTTGTCTCACAAAGAAGTATTTCTTGACTAGTTCTTCCAGAATATACTTTGCAATGCTTTCAGTTCATTCTCTTCTGGGTTCACTTGTGTTTGATCTCTTCTTGCTGCTGAAGCTTTTTAAAGTGTCACTTCAAATCTACCTGTGAATCAGAAATCTCACTCCTGCCCCAGCAGAGAGCTAAATGCGTACTTCTCTGAATGCTCACACATCCTGGGAATCACCTTCTCAAGAAGAAAAGTGAGGACAACTTGCTTGATTTTACTCAGCACAAGGGAGGCCACACCTCACTGAAACACCAGTTTCATGGTCCTCAGTTCAAGAGGGATGCGGAGAAACTGGTGAGGGTCCAGCAATGGTCAGTCAAGATAATCAGGGGCCTTGAGCCTCGAAGATTTAATAGGAGCCTAAAACTACTTGTAAGAGAGTGACAAACACAACAAAGCCAAACTCTTATTGGTCATGACAGATGGTGTAAAAAATGTCAACAGCCAGAGGCTCTGGTTTGGGACTTTCAGAGCGGACATTAAGAAAACCACAGAGGATAGAGCTTGTGGGATCACCATCTCTGGAGGTATCCGAGACTTGGCTAGACAGAGCCCTGGCTGACAATATCTAGTTTTTGGGATAGCCTCACTTTGAGTAGCAATGTAGCAGTGGTATCACTTTATAACTGAAAACTATACAGACACCAAGTCTGAAACCAGAGAAAAACTAATGTTACATTAATTTATCTAAAGTTTAGTTATTTTTTTTTCTGGATCTGATTTGGTTTAGTCTTTGCACTCTCTGACTCCTTCTATCACCTTTGAGGGTTCTTCTGTAAGAGCATTTCAACCTCTTTCGAATTAAAGAGGTAACTGAATTAAAGAGTTAAACTGAAACATTTCAGGGTTGGTAAAACAAGTAAACCATTTCTCTGTATTTGGTTATAATTTTATTTCCAAGTGGACAAAAGAGTTAAGGCATACATGTCCCAGAATAAAAATTGTGTCTGACAGCTATAATATCACTTTGTAGCTAGGGGGAACATTTCTGCTATCACTAAAATACCACAGATGTAGCCAATTGAACAAAAATGGCACTGTCTAAACAAACTCCACACACAATGGCTAGTTCCTAGCTTCAGAGGGTCAGCAGACTAACTGTGCTCCAGACAATGCTGAGTTTGTTTAAAGTGTAATACATTTAGTTGTGCATGCTTTTATATGAGTTATTGTAAAGTTGCTGCAGGCTAAATTCATTCCTGCTGCAATACCACTGAAATGAGTGTACTTAGAGCAGAGATTAATTTGGCCCATTATGTATTAAACTTGCAGACCTTTCTTTAAAAAATAACTACTCTTTCTGCAATTGATCTTGTTCACTGCAGTCATTTAAACACAAAGAAAATGTTATCTGTGTTACACTAGTGTGGTAGAGTTATACTGGATTTACGTTGTTGCAACCGAGAGAATTCTTTCAGCTGAAAATAAAGACAGCTGCCCAAATTACATGCAGATCATTGCACTTCTCCTATACACCAAAAAACTTGTAATGCACATTTCAGGGTCATGCATGACTTGCTATAGCAGCCGCAGGGAAAAGGAATTCAGAGCGAAACACCAAACTTTGTTAGAAAGTTAGGTCATGGGTTTAGCTGCAACAGATTTCAACAACTAAGCAAATACGTTAAAGCTTTTCCATTACACACGGATGGCAAGTAGTCCATACTCTCTCCATGTTATGGGGTAGCAATTGGATTATTTTCCAATCTGGATCATCTACAGAGATGGCATTTCAGCATTCTGGGTATGAAAGCTTTGAACTCAAGGATGAAGGAATAAGATTCAAAATAACAACTAAGTGTCTAAAACACAACTATACATGGAATTTAGGTGCCTAAAGGGAAGAGCTCAGAAATCACCTCATTGTCACCACCTCTGCTTTGTTTGACTTGATGCTGCATGAGGCGCAGCTACCCTTCATGTGTTGCAAGATAATTTTAAAATAACATAAAATAGAAAAAAGAACTCAATTCCAGAATGACATATTGCTTCCAAAATGATTGTCTGGATGATTTTCTAATGCAAAATGTTTTCCAGGAAATTTCTCAGGCTTGGTGTCATGAAGAATATGTGAAAATATTTTGCATTCTGATCTGAAATCTCAGGATCCCTTGGGAAACAGAAATTCTGAATGTCAGCTGACCTTAGTTGCACCTAATATTTTGCAATTATGAGCTCCTATTTCACAGACTAGGCCAACAGAAGCAGGGACAGTCCTCTTCCCAAAAGCATTTTTCTAAGGCCTGTAATGTTTCTAAGAGAAAGAAGTTTTTAAAAAATAACAGGTGGCAGAACAAAGCCAGGTGAGGGAAACTGATTTTCAGCAATGAGCCTACAGGTTGTTCCGTTCCTCACTAACAATTCGCTCCCTGTTGAGGATGGTGGTGAAAATTCAACTACTAGTGATCTTTTTACATCCAAGTCTTTTCTTTTAAAGGCCAAAAAAAAAAAAAAAAAGAAAAATAAGAAAATGGGTCCAGCTCTAATCTCTAGCTCTGTAGCCCTCAAATACGAATGGAGTTTGCCTCCAGTTGCCTTCTTACAACCAATTTTGTTTTGAGCTTACTTCCTTTCACTTCATCCAGAAACCAGCTTCAAATAAAAGAAAACTCAGAGTTGTGTGCAGTGTGCAATGGCTTTTCCCAGTTCAAAATACACTTCTTCAAGCAAACTAATATTTCTACAAGAATAGCCATATTCGTACATGTTTTTTTACAGGCTTGGAAAGATTTGCTTGCTATTTCAGTTGTTCTATAAACACATGAATGACAAACAGGGACTCTTTTTGATCCTACTTGATAAAAGCAGTGTGATTAACGGGCAGCAAACTTGCTTGTTATTTTTCCACCCTAGAGGATCAAAACTCTATGAAATGTCTAGTGTTGTTGGGACCGATCAGATATTTTTCCTTTGAAGAAATGTTGGGTATGCTGTGGCCAGAAGCTATGATTGCAGTACATGGCAGAAAACTGTGCTAGCTGGGACCTCCAGACATTTGGGTTTCCATAGTGGGGAAGCGACACAAAAAGATGGACAATGCAAGAATTTCTGAGGCACATTTTATGGGTTTATCTTACACAAGAAGACAATAATTTCTTCCTAGCCTTAAGTGAGTTCTGAACCTTAATTAAGTCACATTTAGCTTGGATGAATTGGCAACAGCCTGTGCTGCCAAGCTGCTGAAGGACTGACTTTGCTTGCTGCAAGGAGAATGGCATGGAGATAGCCAGCAGCTGGGCACTTGTAACCCTACCTACAGTCACAGATATGCTGAAAAAGGGCCCACTCATGCGTAAACAGTGAAGACTAGAGCTTTTAAAAATACATCCCAAAAGTTAGACTCATAATTCTCATGCAGGCCACAGCAACAGACTGGTGCAGACTGCATCCTTCTCCATGCTGCAAAATCCCAAACCACTGCAGTCACTAGTACAGCCACGTTCACAGAAAAATGTAAGTTGCAGGCATTATTTTGTAGACTCTTGGCTGAGAATTTTGCTCTCAAAGCATTGGACTTTACTACTTCAACTGAGTAGAGAATTAAAAAGATTCCAAGGTACTGAAAAGCCAGAGAGTCAGCCATGTGTGGTACTCCAGCCAGGCTGCCTTTGCTGTAGGTTTTTCTCAGTTCTCAGTTTCTTCTCTGGTCATGCCAATGATGACTGTCTTAAGAAAATAGTTGGTATTGTTTACAAAAAAATCAATGTTTTGTTTCAACAAACCATGTGTGAGCACTTCTGTTACATGTGGCAGTGCTGAGTAGAGCTTCACGGTCATAAATAAATTAGGACAAGTCACATTCAGCATTGTGACAGCTATTTATGACAAAATTTCAGCCACGCTTAAATGTGGTTAATATAAATATGTTTAACTGATGCTGTCAGTCCTGACTGCTCGTTCTGTTGTCTGATTTTATTGGCTTTACTGTACTCAAATTTCAGTCACAGGACTATTTAGAGATATGTACCAGGCCCTAAAGGATGTGCTGGCAGTCTGAAAGACAGAAGCAACTTTATGACTTAAAGAAAAGGAAAAATTTAAACCCCTCTTACAGCGCACAGACAGAAAGGAGGGATTTCGCATGGGGGTATGAAAGCTACCTCTGTTTTAAAGACCTGGTACAATTCAGCATTAAACACCTCAACAGAGAACTGGAAAGAAATATAACTACTCTTAACTCAATGACTCTGCCTTTCCTCATCTTTAACTGCTCATAATGAAGATGGTACTTTCTCCTCAGAGTATCCATAATCCAAACATGAATGAGTTTGCTTAGGCAAATTCTCCGCAGCTGCTTACTTCTGCATTTTCTGCAGAATTTACATAGCAAACCCCACTACATAAGCTATGTAAAGCAAACAGTATGTTCCTCTGTGGGGATGGATAGTTCAACCATAATTATCCCTTAGTCTCTGCTCAGAAGACCACAACATTCCTTAAAGCCAACATCTTTAGATAGTTTAATCTTCTCAAACCAGGAAGTGAGATATACAATAGCTGATAACTGTTTGCGCCTTCTTTTTAGTTTTCATTTAATTGAGGAGTATAGAAATACAACCCATATTCTCATGTGGAAAGCAAGGTTTTATGTCACTTTACTCCATGTATTCACTGACTTTGGTGGATCTTGTGCAAACACAGAAAAAATGTATCCCATGGAAAAATGTATCCCACAGAAAAATGTGTTGGTTTTTTTTTTCTGAGAGTTTGAGATTGTTAAGCCCTTTGTATTTACAAAAATAGTCTCTAGATAGCACAGGAACTCTTTAAAAAGCCGTATCTCACACTACTTAGAAATGCAAAGGTCTGGACATTTTAATATATTTTATCATGCTTTCATGGGACAAATAAATAATGAGGATGAGGAATCACAAGTATTAATTTGGTTGTTTTTTTTTTTTTTTTTTCTCAGGAGACAACCTCTAAAATGATAAAGATTTGGCTGACAAGAGGTGCCCACCACATGTAGGTTAGTGTTGGCTGTTAGTGATGTGGGCAAACACAGAGAGCCCAAGTAGCTCTTTGTGACCTTGGTGTTAGCCTGCTCATCCTCGCTCTCTGCAGCACCAGGCACCTTAACCACATCTGTAGCCACTGTCATAAGTCCTGAGGGTCACCCTTAAAAACAAAGTATGGTGAAAACCCACACATTGAAGATCCTCCTCAAGACACTAAAAATAGTTCTGATTATAGACCCTTGTACTACTGCTAGTGACACAAAGATACACAGATCACCTACCGTGAGAAAAAGGAGGTAACTACCCATAAAGGACATAATTTTGTTGCTATGTACCACTAATGTCTTTCTAAAAATTAAAAAAAAAAACCAAAACCCTTATACTATGAAGTGCACTAGGTGCAATCCAATTGTTCTACTAATGCAGTAACAGTACTTAAAGTTACCTGTAATTCTGGCATAATAAATTCTTTTACATACCTGTAAGTGCTAAAATGTGTGTTTCCTCAAACACCCTGTTTTCCTGGACTACGACACTCCAAGAATAATACATTCTTCCTAGGCCATCTTTATGAAAAGGCTCTCTCTTCAGTTTTGGGATTTTGAATAAGCATCTGCTTATTCTATTGTCAGCTGAAAATAGACACAAAGACAGTTAGACCTGATGCTCATCCAGTTGCCAAAAATTATCAAAATGTAAGCCCTGCTAAGACCTGGCTATCTGACATCTGCTTCCTTGAGAGACAACGTGTATTGCCTTCATTCCTATCCCAGGAAAGCACTGATTAGGTTAGTTAAATCCCATTCTTAGTGCAGTCATAGGGAAAATGCTTGCTAAAGCCCAGTGGATTGTTCCTGTGCCAATGCCCTGGGGACCACAACAGCAGTACAGGGGTGTGTAGGGTGCTCCTCATTTGCTTTCAGCATGACTGTACAGAGAGTTACTGGAGGAGGTTGGAGAGCTCCTCCTCAATACACCATCAGGATCTTCACTGTGCAGCTGTGAATGAGTGGGTTACCTGTTTCACCTTTCCTCCACATGCTCACGTCAAGCTGTCTTGCTCAATGAAGCAGCAAAAGTACCCACTCCATCACACAGGCCTTCAGAGATCAAGAGTAGCAACATTTATATTTCATAGTTCAGGAAGAAATTCTTTAGGAGACAGTGGATGCAAGGTGGTGGTAGCATGGCTGCATCCCAAGGGAGGGAGAGCCCAGCACACAGTTGCATCTGCACCAGCTGATGCTCTTGGCTCTCTTGGGAGCATATTCTGACTGTTCATTCTTCAAGTGCAAAATTGTGCAACTTTGCAATGAGACATGCATCTAAATAGAAAGTATGCAACATATTCTGGCACATACATTTGTAGTAAAAAGTGCTCTTGGTCAGAGGCAAGTGAGTTACCTTTAGCAATACAGCTGGTATTACCATATCACTTTATTCACTTTCTTCCTTAGCTTATTACTGCTAAGCATCATCTTGGTACTACCCATATTATACTCCTGTCAGCTTCCTTTACCCCTGCTCAGTCTTCAAGGACAGTGAATAATCTGCTTTACCAGACACATCATGTAAAGCAGACACAGCATTGCCTGAGCACAGGAGGCACCAAAAAAATACACTCAACTGTACTAACACAAGAGAGGCAAACACTCAGGAAATTATCCTGCCCTGCCAGGTCCATATAAGTGCTGCCCATGAAACAAAGTTTTACAAAACCTTCCTACTTAAGACTTCTGCAAAAGTCACGTAGTCTTGCCCACATTGCTGCTTTTCACAAGTTAAACTTCTTGGAAACCTGGACCTGGCCTCTTCATGGGACTACACAATACTTAGACCAACTTGCCATCAGTACATTATACATTTTCAGTACAAAATTTGGTTACGCTTCTGTGTGCCAAACGGTGAACTTTGCCTACAAGGGGTCAATCAGCAAATTTCAAATGCAGTGGGTACTCTGCATTCCTCCAGTAAGGACAAATCTTCCCTGCACTAAAATCCTGCGTGCATTTACAGGTAACAGTCTCATTAGACACATCAGCTAGATGGATAAATCAGTTAGTGAGTTAGCACTGGGGGAAAAGATGGGAGTCACTGTTAACACCACACGACACAGCATGAGATGAACAGGGACTCCTGTGTGTCAAACTAAGAGCCAAGGGTGAAACTCATATTCAGCAGAAGGCAGAGATAGACCTCCCACTGATTTCAACGGGTTCAGCATTTCACCTCTTGCACCTGCTACAGTGGGTCTTGATCACGCACGTCTTCTGGATTGTGAACTTCCTTTGAAGCCACTGGGAGTTCTGCATGGAGATGGGGTTCAACATTCAGTTTTCCAGCAGATGCAACTGAGCGAGCACTTGGCATGAAGAAGGGAAGCAGCAGCATAAGTGAATAAAGGGAGAGCAATAACTGACTTTGATCAACTGTTCCATCGCATTAACATTTTAAAAGACCACCTACATAACCATGAAAATTTAATCTAAGAGACAATGCCATGGTACAAAAAGTTTATTTAGTCACAATTTTGTAAACATATGAGGTAAATTAACGTTTACATCAACTTGTTTCTTACAGAATTTAATACACAAGGCACTGCTTTGAAGACAACACTTTTAACTGTTTGCTGTTTTTATTGTTACTATAAGTTCCTGACGGCCAAGAAAACTTGTGTTTGTTGTCAGACTCTGTCATGTAAAAGACAAACATCGAGTAAGCAACAAGGAAGCTCTAGGTAAGCTTTCTTATGCTTTACAACCCTTTAACTGTGAGAAACAGTGTCAAGGGGAATAGGAGTATGTTCTCCACCTTCAAATATGTTCACATATCTTGCACAACTCTTCAAGGACTGAAACTTCTGGAATTTGATTGGCATCTTACAACAAACTTAAAATGCAAATCTACAATTTCTTTTTCACATCAGTGTTTTTACTTATGCAAATAGCCCCATTACCTTTAATAGTCTTATTTGCAAGAGTAAAAATAACTTGCATGAAATTGTATTTGCAGGCTCAGAACCATATTTTTGGCTAGAAAGCAAAACATTTCTCTTTTGTAAAATCTTCTACGGTGTAACAGTGCAGTGTTTCTCCACAAGTATTGTGTTTGGAATTTTAGACCAGGCTGTAAATTTAGCTCTTAAAGGACACATGTCACAACTATTTTTTGTCATTTAACCTCTAAACACACAAGAAGGCATATCAATAACAACGAACCCTAGTTTATTTGGTAACAACCGAGTTCATGATTAAATGTATCTTTTTCCATAGTGTGCTCCCTATATATCCAGTTCCCGTATTTTAAATATACTGAGAAAACTGATACTACAGATCAGTGATCAGGATGAATTGTCTTTAATGGTACTGCCTTATGTCTGAAGAGTTCCTATGTTATAGTAAGACATTTCTCTGTCAGGTTTAACATATTGGCAGAGTCATTCTTTTACTTCTTATACAAATGTAAACTTAGAAAACAGTTTATTTCATCCAAATGTGCAATCCGAAATCAAAACTGAATGTAAACTTCAGAAAATCAAAATTACAAGAGCACACTTTTCACAAGAAAAATCAAAGTAAATAAAACAAAAACATTTGGAATTAAAAAAAAACCCCAGCCTGTTCAAATCCACGGTGTTAGTGTCTGTATTAAACAAAAAGATCTGAGGGCTCAACGCTCTGCTTCTGCAGACTGTTGTCACCCACGTGAACTCTGTGGAACACAACAGTTTGTAGCAGCCGAGGATGTGGTCCCACAACTAGCCAAAAAAAGGACCTAAGTACTGATCTGATCTTTAAAGCTTGCTTTAGTTATTTTACTGATCCTACACTTACATATTCATACTAGAAAATAATCTCAAGAGCTGCAAAATGTCAGACATTTAATTAGTTCTAAGTGCCTTGATGAATGACAAATATACTAAGCCAAAACAATCCCTGGTACCACTTTGCACACAACTGGCTTCCAAACTACACCAGAAAAGAACACAGTTCATCTGCTTTTTCAGTGCATACTACCCATTTTCAAGAAGCTATGATTTTTCAATGCCAGCACGGACCAACAAATTCCAGGAGCAGTTTTTTAACTATGAAAAAACAAGAGATTGATTTTCATAGATAAAATATTCCACTTTAATAAAGGGAAGGTTCTAGCAGACTGTTTTCATTTAATCAAAATACAAAGGGAAGAAACATGGGGTTTTAAATTGCCTATACTTCATGTTCTTTTGTATTAACTGACAGCTGCACTAATTAAGAAAGCCCAGTGATAGAAAACAGATCAACTGTGTCCACGGCCAAGAAACTATGTACTTATGTGCAAAGCAGATGTATTTTTACTATATCGTTTAAAATCTATTACGAAAAATGTACTAATGAAATCAGTGATTTGGAAAATATGTTTAATGTAATCACTGTGGTTGGAAGGGACCTCTGGAAGTCATCTAGCCCAACCCCCTACGCTCCAAGCAGGGTCAACTAGTCCCAGTGAGTTGCCTTATTGTAAAAAGAGTAGCGCACCACACATCCTGTAACTTGTTCAAAGAGTATCTTTTTTCAGTTTTCTCCTTTTCTTTTCCATAGCTTACCTTAGTATTTTTTTTTTATTTCAAGTAAGAGAGAGACAATTTTCCCACAATCATTCTACTCAAAGAGCAAAAATGAGGGGGACTTTTTTCAGTTTGCTTAGTATCAGGCATGATTCTGTTCTGACTTTTGCTTTTGCAATAACTCATCCAATGGTTTCATGTTAGGTATGTGCACAAGATCTTTCAGAATTGTGGCTTGAACAGCCATATGACCAAGCTAAATCAAAGTATCATTTGCTGCCAGTTCCCTCTTTGGAATTAGTCGATGTGAAACAGTAAATTACTTAGAAATCAGTAGATTATTTTTGCCACTAGACTCTGCTCTGCAAGTTAACTGGTGTTTGTATGTATTTTCTAGAGCTATGAAAGTCTGCACAGTTATGTTTTACTCACAGCATGTTGAATTCAGTGATCATTCATGAGTAAAGATTGAAGTACTCCAAAACGGCCAGACCAATAAGATTTTTTTTCACCAAATCTGATTCCAGATGTGATGTGGCAAATAAAAGCAGTTGTAAGCACTAAGGGGGACTTCTGCCAAAATAGTTACCTGGACTTAAATGAAGAAAGAATTACTGAACTCCAAATGAAATTGTAGGTAACCAAAAAGCATATAGTACCATATAGTTACGTGATGGAACTTAAGCTGATCTTAAAAGCACAACCTGTGAGTTGCAGCTTTGCTTTCTCAGACCAGTACGGCTTGGATGCGGAGGCTGCTCTGTCAGATTTCTCTTAGGGGTTGCAATAGAGTTACAGTTCTCTCCTCGAGCTTCACCTAACAGGAAAAATGATCTTTTACAGCTTTCCAGCAGTTACTCTGCCTGAAAATACCATATATTCCACAATAGCACCTGAACTCTCTGCAGGTCTAACCACACACATTAACTTGAAAAGGGCAGACTAGGTCTCAGTTGATCCCAAGTTAAACCTATATCTCTGTTATTATTTTTATATACAATATGCATGCAATCCTGCAGGACACACTCTGTGAGGGCTGTACTAAAGGAAGGACTGCAAGATTCAGAGCTCCATCAAACAACAAGTCAGTTTTGCTCTCAGGCACTGATATAAAAAAAGCACATATTCCAGGTGGTCTGGCTTATATAAATACACTCCAGAGAGACTTTGACTTCATTCTTCAGAGCATAAAAGAAAGGAAAATATAGCCCATAAATTCTGATGTACTAAAATACAGAGATGCATATTGCATTATTTCAGCAACATAATTACTTGGCATTTAGCAAAACTTACAAAACTGCTACTATAGATGCTAGTAAATTTAAAAATTTTTAGTGTTAAACTCTGCTTTTGCTTCCATCTGGGCAACTTTATCAACTTTAGTCTAAGTTCACTATAGTTGCATGGATACAATAGAAAGCAGAATTTAGCTTTTAGCTTTCTTGCAGAAAGGGGTTTTATGGCTTATAACACAGAAAATTCACAAGAGCATGCCTGAAGCTGAACACCTAATAGTAAATCTCTTTATTGTACTACTGTACATTGACTTTTAATGCAGTGTCTGCCCCCAAAATCAGTGGCAGCAGAAAGACTTCTCCTCACCTGGTTCACCACAAGCAGGTCAAGGAAGTCATGAGACAACATGCCCAAGGGTTGCAGAACAGTGCTTCTGATCATGAGAAACTCTTTGTGTCTACTCAGAAAGCAGTAAAAATAAATGTTTAATCTTGAGGGGTGGGAATGTATTTTAACTGTTGAATAAAATAAACACATTCAGGAAAACATTTAACAGCAGAGATAACTGGCAGTTGTAACTACTTGCTACAGGGTGACCCTACTTTGCCTAAGCAAGGACTGCACTGCCAGGCTAAATACTCAGAGAATGCAAAGGGCTACCCTAGAGCGTTTAACTGCTCTTCTCCAATTACAGTACTTTCGATTTATAGCAGCAGTAGGACTGACTCCAAGCTTCAGGTCTTTTGCATTTTCCTTAGAACAGAAGTTGGGCCTAATCCTGCATTCCTTTTGTACCGAAACTCTCCCGAGCCTTATCAAGCATTCAAAATTCTGATAATGTCTGTGAGAGTACTTTTTACAAAGGAATAAAGGACAGAGCCAGTTGTAAGGAAAGCTGCACATTAGAAAAAAACACTCAGTAGTTTCCTCCACCCATTTTTAAGGGAAACACACAATTCCAAAAGCAGGATTTTAATGTCTGTATCTAAGGCCCCAAATCTACATTCCTTCTGGCTCCCAAAACTCCATGTGAATGTCAGTTTTGCTTGAATAAGGCCTGCAAGATCCATCCCCAAATCTTGCTCCTTGTTAAATCGGAATGGAAGTTCTGCAAGTGACTTCAGTGGGATCAGAACAGACCCTTCAGCCACTAGCAAGTTGCCCAGATATTTTAGCCACCTTTTCTGCAATACAATATTATCTAAATCTGTTTTCACTGACCTGTAAGACACTACAGATTGTTGTTAAAGGAAAAGGTAGAACACAACAGGAAATAATGTTGCTTTGGGAATTTTACCATTAGTAAGTTTCTTTCCCCTTACATTTTCTTGAAAGATCAAAGATCAAACTAAAATGATTAAGTACACAGTCAAGTAACTTTAAACCTACAGATCAAAATTATTCTCAAAATATTCAAATACTTAAAAGAATGCACTCAAGTTTACTTCTAAAAAGCATTTTTCCAACAAACTTAAACTGATATCTAACAGTCCAAAATGCAGAGCTGTACTTTACCCTATTGTGTGTCCGCGGGCAATGTATGGGGCCACAATGTATTGAAAACATAATCCTTGCTTTCTGAAGAGAAATTGTTCTGTGTAATAATTTCTGAGGTGTGGTTTAAATTCCTGTCCTCCTCTAAGCAAATTCAGAAGTCATCTAAAATTATAATCAAACATGCTCAAACATATTTGTGGGCTTAAAAACATGGTATGATCATGGTCAGCAAACACTGGATAGAAGGTCAAACCGAACACTTCCAACAGGTCAAGATTAAAAAAAAATATATATATAGAAAGATGAACCTCAAAAATCTATTACAGGGGTTACCTAAACTTTGCCCGGCCAAGGACCACACTGGCGATTTGCCATGAGCACAAAGGCTTCATTAAGTCATGTTATATGGAAGAGAGCGAGTCACCTTTAATATGGCAAGTTGGTCCACAGAGATGACAGGTGCCAACAGGCAATATGCCACCCTGATCTTTGCCATAGGGCTATGTAAGATTTAAGAGGAATAAAGCAAGTCATTGTATCCGCTCATGTAGAGCTTATGTGAAAAAAGGTGGAAGTGAAGGCAAGGGCAAGAGGCAGATGACAGCCAGGCACATGGGCACTAGGGATATTAACATTTTTCTCAGATGAAAGTCAGCCTCAGGGCACAGGACCAGCTACCATCACCACCTGCTATCTGTGCAGGCCTCCCCTATGGCTGCTCTTGGGAGATCTGCCACGGACATGAAGGAAAGCGGGATTGGTCCCCTGGCCCACGGGCTGCGCTTCGGCCACCCCTGACCTACTAGAAAATGCTGATATTTTCCCCCACTACAACTCACAGAGTGCAAAAACAGCAAGCGTCAAAGTTTCAAGCCCAGGCCTTCCCACCCACGCCAGGCCTGGCCTCCCTGGGCAGTTCCCCTGCCCACTCTGCCTTCCATCACCTGCTCCTCTGAGCAGAGGCAACCGCACTACACGGCCAGGTCGTCTGACCTGGCTCTGCAGCTGCTCGACTTACTGGCCCTGCTCAAGCGCCGTGTGTCTACGAGCAGCGGTGGCTCATGCATCTCCACGGTGGTGCAGGCAGCCGAGATGGACCGTTCCTCTGACAGCTCCTCCTCACCTCCCACATCCCACTTGCTGACGCTCGCCCCGCTCAGGCTGGTGCTGCTGCCGCTGTTGGCTGCAGCGACGGGCGGCCCAGCTGGGGGTGGGAGTAGCTGCTCCAGTGGCTCTTCCTGCTCAGGAAGGGGATGCCGGACACTGCTGGGGGTAGAGGAGCTTGCTGAGCTGGAAGGCACCTTCCCCTGCTGCTCAGCTGCCCTGTTGACCCAGTTCTGCTCGGCTGCCAGGGCGTGGCTGTTGCTGTTGAAGTAGTTGATGACGGCTGGCGTGGGCGTGGGGATGGGGGTCGGGATGGTGACAGGAGTGGAGATGGGCGTGGGAGTCACAGCACGGCGCCTCTCCTCAGGAATTGGGGGAGCAACAGGGTAGCTGGTCATGGAGGTTGTGTTGGAGGGGGGCCGTGGTCTTGGAGCAGCCGTAGCATAGTAGGGTGTCATGGTCACCGGGGCCAGCAATGGTGTGACAGCGCGGGTGTCAGGCAGAACAGGGGGGGGCGCGGCAGTCGTTACCACCATAGGTGGTGCTGGTGGTGGCAGGGCAACAGGTTTGGCCTCCCCTGTTACCATGACTGGTGTCATTGTTGCGACAGGCATCTCAAGGCTGTACCGGCTTGTCATGCCCTGCTTAAGCTTCTTCCACCCCAAGTGATATATCTCAAGCATGTTCAGCAGCAAGGAGACAGAGGCCACCACCAACATGAAGATGATGAAGATGGTCTTCTCAGTGGGCCTTGAGATGAAGCAGTCCACAGTGTGTGGGCAAGGTGAGCGGCTGCACTGGTAGACTGGCTTTAGCTCAAATCCATATAGGAAGTACTGGCCCACAATGAAGCCCACCTCAAACAGTGTCTTGAAAATGATGTTGAAGACGTAGGTACGGAGCAGGGCACCTCCCATACGGATTCTACCACGTTCATCACGGATTGGGAGCTTCTCCTTCCCCCTTTTGCCAAGAGGATCCTTGATGTTATTGCTACCTCCTCCACCACCGCTGCCAGATGCTACTGCTCCTGCGTAGTTGTTGTCTTTGATGCTTCCCTTCTTTTTCATTTCTTCTTTCTCTTTCCTCTTCTCCTCCATGCGTACAATGTGCAGCACATGGCCCAGGTAAATGAGGGTTGGAGTGGAGACAAAAATGATCTGCAGCACCCAGAAGCGAATGTGAGAAATGGGGAAGGCTTTGTCATAGCAAACATTTTCGCAACCAGGTTGCTGAGTGTTGCATGTAAAGTCCGACTGCTCGTCTCCCCAGACCTCCTCAGCAGCGGCCCCCAGCACCAGTATCCTGAAGATAAACAGTACCGTCAGCCAAACTTTGCCAATAACCGTGGAGTGCTCCTGCGCATTCTCTAACAGTCTCCCCAGAAAGCTCCAGTCACCCATTGTTTCAGATTTCTAACCTACAATAAGAACATCAGAGCAATTAGAGCAATGTTAAAAAAATCTTGTAATTACACAGTGCTGGGGCAGAACAGATTGATCCTGGACAAATGACATTTCTTAAGTGCACTTCTTTTTGCAGAATATCACACATTTATATTAAGAACTACATAACCCTGTGACCATGCAGCCACGGGTTTTGGTGAGTAAAGAAGTGGGATGTTTAGTCCTTTCATCTAACTAATATAGGTTTAAGTTTGTACACACAAAAGGCAAGAAAGATTTGTAACTAGAATTTTTACAAGATTTAAATATTTAAAAAACATTATTTCTCCGATTCCTCCACCTGAGATGCCTCTAACTGTTCTTGTCTATTTTTAGAAAAGAACAGATGAAAATCAGCTCAATTAAACAGAATATTCCTACTATTAATGTGGCTGCACTTGTATCAGAATGTGCTACAAAGTTTGTGTAACTCAAATCATTTTACTGTTATCAGGACAGTAAAATTTACTCCAGCATTCAGGAGGGTAGTAATGTCCCAGGTCTCTGCTATTTTCATACTGTATAAACACAGAAAAATAATTACTCAAAACCTATGGAATCTACAGTTTAATTTTGGAATGTGTACACCAACAACAAGCATGTTCTCAAAGCTTAGTCATGTTTGAGATTGTTTATTTCTAAAAAAAAGATAATTATTTGAGTAACTTGAAATATTGGGAAGAATGAGAAATTCTAAGAGGAATGGTGGAAAGGTTTCTATGCCATATCCCCTACTGGCCTGCCAGTCGGTGTTACTGAACGACATGCACTGGCAACATTATTTAAAAAAACCAACAAAACAAAACAAAAAACCCAGAACATCTTCAACAGCATCTCAGCAACTGTGCATAGAGATTTCCTTGGGAAAAAAAAATAATTATATCCTATGATCTTACTTCTGTGACAAACAACTGGTATATATTTGCATTATTTTCCACCAATTCATGTATGATGGGCTTCCCATATCCAATTCTAGGTAATGACACAACTTCTGATTTGGAAAGGCTTAAAGTACAAGATTTTTTTTAAGATCAGATTCCTCACAAGCTGTCTTCAATTAAGAAACATGATATTATCTGCCACTACCACTTCTGTTATCCTGGGTCTGTTCCCAATTGGAATATATGCAAGGATACTGGAATATATGTAAGAAGGTAAGAAGTACATTTCATTCTCCTAATGAACACACTTCTATTTTTTATATGTCAATGTTCATCTGAAAACAAAATACAAAACTTTACCTTCAGCTAACTTCAATACCTTCATAAGTACTTATATCATAATTCATATACAACAATTTGCCTGCAAAAAACCACTATCAGAAAAGACTGATTATCCTCCTGTTTAAAAATTTCATAATATATTATAAATATACTAGAATAACACTTTATTCTTTTTATTTTTTTGTTTATACTTCTTGTCCAAATACCCATGTGTCTTACAATTCCAGAGAAGAAAAGGCATTCATCATTACAGGCAGGAATTTTCCACAGAGAAAATGTACTATTCTCTGTACTGCATTTACTGTGATTTCCAAAAACGATGTCACCGTTTTTCCAGATGAAGCATTTCCAAAGTCTGTACTGAATTTCTTTCAGGCTTTTAGTTAAGGTAATTAAAGAAATTAAAGTTATTCAAGTTACTTTTTTTGTAACTTGATTTTACTACTAGGTAATTAAATACCTGCAGCTGCAGAATAGTATACTTTCACACAAAAACCAAAAACACTTTGCATTTTTGTAAATCCTGGAATGCTAATTCACTTTTAACCCCCACAAAGTTAATTCAACAAAAACTCCCCCACTCCCCCTAAAAAATAGATCTTTTATATTCTACAAAAACACATTCCCTTCAATATAATTGAACTATGTTTCCAGCACAGCATGATAAACTGCAAATAATTACATTAACAATGAAATACTGATTTTGTGTAGTAATGTCCCTGGTCCTAAAGCAATTTTAATAATTTTTTTTTAAATATATTCAGATTTTTTTAAAGAGTCTATTTCTCCCCTCTTAAAATAGTAGCTCAAAACAGAAAAAAAATTGTTAAGAATACTCTATTTTTATAACCCTAATTTCATACGATTTAAAAATTTAATCCTCAGTATTAATTTTATGAGGTTTACAATATTTTGGATGGTGAAGTCATTTTAATCTTGAGAAGTATCGATTTTTCAGGGAATAATGAATTAATTTTTTATCTTTTTTACTCAAAACACTTGAAGGTATACTCAGTTTAGTTCCATCTTTGGACAGAACTAAACTGCTGTTTGGGAATGTTCTCATTTTGAGTACGAAATGTAGAAACAGCAAAATGAATAATGTGATATTTGATGGATTAAAGAAGTTTAGCATAACCCTAAATTCAGTATTTCATTTATCTGCTATCCTTTGCTTTATTCTGTGCCTCTTAGTTCAGTTCTCTGACTCACCCTTTGTTTTCTATCCAGATCAAGCAAAACAGACAGCTCAGAGAGTAAGTAGTCAAAGTTACAGTTTGTTCTTTTGTTACTAATACTTGTAATAGAAAGTTTATTAATCAGCAAACATTAGCACATTAAATCTTCTTTAATTCATTATTTATGGTCCCTTTGCAGCACGGCTGCCATTACCCTTGAGTCCAATGGCATAGAGGTTGCACACTGTTCTTTATAAAAACAGATATTACCTTTTATTGTTCAAAAAAATGAAGTTGATCTGCCCTCATGAAGAATTATAACCCCTGTGCTGCAAGGTGAACAGAGGTAGCAATCTTTTTTTTTTTCCCCTGTAGGCACACTGCAGTGTATCTCTTACTGAGATCAACAAGTTATGTTGACTACAATGAAAGTAGGACTTTCTCTGCTTTTTTGAAGAATTATCTAGTGATTACTGGAAAAGGAAAAATAACAATTTGTAAAAAGTAAAGACAACAAATAATACCATCTAATTTATTATCAATAATTCTCCATTCACTAATCTTGCTGAAGATGTTTTTGTCTTTTTACTAAAGGTCATCCACGCCCAGGCTGTCATAATTCAAAGATATGACAAGACGCATTTCTGAAAGGATACACTTAAAAAAACCTATTCTAACACTTACATTAAAGAAAAGATTTATTTCTGTGTATCAGAGTGTGCAAATTCATCCTGTACACAAACAAAAAGTGTTTCAGCAGTGAGCAGATGCTTCACAGTATCTTAACTGCATAAAGGTGAAAACCTCAGTGTTTATCTTACTATGAACTGCAGCAATCATTGCCTTCACTACAGAAGTGTATAACCCACAGCACAGAAATATGGGAAGAACATAATTTCCAAGGGCAATTCGAAGATACATATCTCCACTGGCTGCAGGGTTCTCAGAAATACATGTCCTGTATCTTTCTTCAGTGTCAACACATTCACATTCTCTACTGAGTAATTCTTAATTCAAACGTAACTCATTCAAAAATCATATCAACAATTTTAAAGAGGTGCCTTTATACAAACAATAGTTAAATGACATCAAACAAAACCGGAGGGTTCACAGAGCTCACAGAATATTTGAGTTGTCATGATTAAGTTCAACAAAATACCTAAATCAAAATTTAAACAGACACAACTCAATATTTTAGCTGAGAACAATTCCAAGCGTGCTTTTGTAGTATTACATAAACTTCAACTGTACAGTACTACTTTCAGCGCTGCTGAAATACAGAGCTAGGCAGCTCTTTAGTCCTAATCTATGGATTGTGAAGGGAGACATTTTTTCTTTCTGTGCCTAGAAAAAATGAAGATTAAGAAATGAAACATCTTTATCTGTACTTCATTATATTCATGCGGAAATATCTGCTAGGGAATGACAGATAATCCATCTCATAAAGCAATCTAATTCAATGGTATGAAAAGCAAGGACTTCACGAACTTTGAAATCATTTAATAAGAACTGGGAGTCGCAAACTGTACATGTCACTCATTCCTTTGAGACAAAAATATTGAAAAATGGGCAGTTCATAAAAACTGGCACAGCGTTCTGTTTAAGAATCAATGTTGTGCTATTAATTACTAGGTTTAGTACATGCACAAAAACACTTTGTGGACAGTGTGTGTATTTGTGTGTGACAAAGAGAACGAGCAAGAGAGAGAATAAATTTTAAAACCTGTGATGTCATATATATCCCTCTACAGGAGAGAAATAATTGTCCTGTAGCATCTATAAACCTGCCAGTTATTATTTCTATTTCTGATGATGTCACCAAGGAGGTCCATTACAATGTATCAAGTGTGTGAAATACAGTATTTTAATTATTTATAATTTTACTCATACATGTATATGTTTATGTATTTATATACACATATGCACACATATACACACATAAGTAACTATACAGCTATGTAACATACATTACCAGATTATGACACCTGGTGTATTTATGATTTTATTATGCTGGTATATCTAAAAAATATCCCTTAGAAACCTAACAGATGTCCTTATCTGAATACAATTTCTTAAATTCAGTTCACATCTTCCTTCATTTCTTGTGCTGGTCTAAAATCCTGGGACTAAGGGTTTCATCTTCATAATTATCCAGATTTTATAAATCAGTATGAGAAAAAAAAAATGATGTTAAAAGAAGAAACAACTTGTAATATTTCCTTGTTTTTACACTAAACAATCAGGCATCTCCACTACCAAGTTTTTAACTCCGCTAATTTAAATGTGACAAAAGAAGTCACCCTGCACAAAGTCTGCAGCGTGACCATGGCATTCCAGACAAACTGGCAGATATGTAGGGACAGAATGAGGTACTATAATTTTCAGTGAAACCTAATGGTATTGGGTCATGTACATACATATGAAACACAATGGGGGCTGTTTCATAATTCATAGTGGAGGTTTCACAATTCACTTGATAAACTCATTTAAATGAGGACTTGAAAAAATACCTTTCTTCTTGCTCAGTGTCATACTTTCAGACACATCTATTATCACTTTCATTGTATTTTAAATCCTTGTTAAAAAATCAATTCCTTAGCTCATCTTGTTATTATCTTAAACTTACTTTACTGCTATGAAGCCTCCTCCTTAAATCCCAGGCAAAACTTCTCTTGGCTTCTTCTTGACTTCACTTGCCCTCTGAGTGAAAGTTTGACCTGGGTAAAGGAAAAGCGTAAGCACGGGGCTGAGCCCAGGAGGAAAGCTGCACCCCACCTGTTAAACTCCTCTGTTCCCTGGCGTAACAAACCCTTGCTCTGATTCACTACTTGCAGAGAAAAACAGGAACAAAAAGTAACCCCTTTTCTCCCCCAGAATACTCAAATGCCATGTTAGAGCTCTACCTTGGAATTAAAAGGCAGTGACTTACCAATAAAACTCTGAAAGGCGTGAAGGGTGTAGAGCTATCAGGGGACTAGAAAACAGCCGTCAAACACAGGGCAACAGTCCCTACATCCCGAGTGAGTAAAGCACCAATGAGACAGATCTGTCAGGTGTCCACATACAATCAGCCACACAGATCTAAAAACTGCACAGTAAGGAGTGTCCCGCCCCCCGCCCCAGATATACAAAGGAAAGATGAGCCTTTCTGGTGTGCAAAGACTCAAGACCCTTTTTTACTGCAGAGAAGCAGTTATCCCAACAGACAGGTATCAGCCTGAGGGGACTTCAGACAAGTTACAGTAACTGCGAGGGAGACAGTGCTATACACCCTGTCCAAACTTCTTAAAGTACATTTTTGTCTTCTGGAAACCATTTAAATCTTTTTCTAGTTTAATTCTAAAATGTTCCAGTAGGATTTTTCCTATTTCCTTTAAAGGGAAACTCTAGTACCTTTGGCTACTCAGTTAAAATTCCTTCTTCCTATCTATGCTAGCGTCTTAAAGACCTAACACACACTCAGGATTCCTAACAACATCCTAGGGTTATGTGATTTCTTCAGTGAGTCAGGGATGAGCCCAAATACTTTTCTGATATTCTTTTTGCCTACAGGAAAAAACAAAAAAAAAAACATAAAAAAAAAACCCCAACAAACCAACACCAAAACTTTTGCCTAAACAAGCTATAAATATCTTCCAAAGATTATTTATTAATCTGAAATACTTTGCATCCCTTGTGAGTCCTAAGTGAACAAGTGAGTAACTGGCATGTTTTTGGTAACTCTCAGACCAAAGATGTCACCAGAGTGAGGTAAAAGCCTGGTCAATGCAGGGAGGCCATCCAGCCATTTCCCCCACTATCAGGAGAAAGTAAGGGCCAGGTAACTCAGAGCTCACCTCAAGAAACCCCAGAACAATCTTGGGTTACACTCCTGAACTCCATCATTGTGTGGCACCAATGGCAAGGGCTAAAGCAATTCTGGCTCTGCTTTATAGTTAGGATCTATATTCTGAGTGTAAAACTGGCTTGAAATGCACATCAGTGTTCAAATGTTAGGTGTAGCCCTTAAGGAAGGAATTACATGTCCCTCCTCATGCATATTTCGGTGGGCAACAGCCACAACAATCCCGAACATGAATTATATTTGGCACTTCCCCCTCAACTGCATTTTCCGAAGTATTCTGTGAGGTTTGGACACTTTTCCCTCAGCTAGGCTCAGTTACCAGTCCCATCTGCGACCACCGCTGCCTGCAGACAGTTCCCTCCCTGGGGCAGGAGCAGCGGACACTCACACCAGGGTCCCTCAGGGAGCCATGTAAAGCAGTAAGGCCGCTTCTAGACTCCTCCTCAGCACGATGAGCAGCAGAATCCGGCCTCGCTCTGCCCTTCCCTGGCGCCCGGCCCAGGGCCGAGGGGCACGGCACACGGGCACAGGGCCCCGGGCAGGCTCCCGCCTCCCGCCCCCAGCGCGGGCTCCAGCCCTGCCCGCGGGCACGTCCCCGCCGGCGAAGCCCCCTCCCCGGGCCGGGGACCCGTGCCCCGGAGCCGCCAGCCAAGCGGCACAGCCCAGGCTCGCTCTACTTACGCTTCGCGGGAGCAAGGCTATTTTAAGTAGCAAAAGCTTAACTCGTTCAGAAGAGTCCAGACAGTGTTGGCGCATAGCTCACTTAATCGGGGGGAAAAGCAGCCCCCCAAACTTTGCTCGGGCAATAGGAAAAAAAGCGGCGGAGGGGGGGTGCAGGGGCGGGGCGGGACGCGCCGGGAGGCCAGTGCCCAGCGCCCTACCTGCTGCCTCGGCTGGCAACGCGCCCCGCGGGCGGCCGGCTGCCCACAGCCCGCCTCAGCAGGGGACCTCTGACAGCCGCCCCTGCAAGCACTGGGCATCCCTCCCTCCCACCTACCCTCTCTCCCCTCCCCTCGCCCGCCTCCCACAGCGGGGCAGAGCCACCGGCTGCACACGCAGCCCATTCCGAGGGGGGGCTCCGAGCGGAGGGGCCGGGGCATTTGCCCTTTCCTCCCTGACTTTTAAAACGCTGTCACTGTGCGGACAATCCACCCTCCTCCGCGGGCCAGGGTGGAATTTCCTCAGAAATAAACAGTTTATTCCTTCGAGAGGAGAAAAGAAACCCCTCCCCGACGGGGTTTCCGCCTGCCCCACAGGGCTTCGCTCGAAGGCACCGCGGCGGGGGCCACCACCCCCACCCCCCCCCCCTCCGCCAGCGTCTCCTCTCCCCCCTCAGACACGGCGGTGTCCGGCCGCTTGTGGGGCGCTTGGTAGCCGGGGCGGGGCTGCCCGCACTGGCTGCCGCACCTTCACAGCGCTGGGAGAGACGGCCTCGCCCAGGCGGCCTCCCGGTCAGCGCGGGGCTGCCGTAAGGAACGCGCGTGCCCCGCCGTGGAGCTCGCGGTCCGCGCTCTCTCACACACGGGCAACACGAGCGCGCGCTCACTCTCTCACGGGGCGAAGCAGCGCCGCCCAGTGGCGGCGGCGGCCGCGTGCGCCTCGCGCGGCGGCCGTTGGCGGGCGGCTACCGGCCGGCTGGAGGCGGTTGGCGTCGGTTGAGAGCGGCTGTGCGGTTTCCTGTCTGCCCGTAAATCCTAAAGGAGAGAATTCCGCTTTCACCCATGAGGTGTCAGATATATCTTAAAGCAGAAATGTAAAAAAAAAACCCAAACAACAAAAGGTTCTTCACAGAAGAACTTCTCTTTTTCCTGAGAGGAAGTAAACTTTGCTGCTGCGTGTCCTGTATGAAGACCCCAAAAGGCTGCCAGCCCCCGCGAAACGGGGTGCTCCACGGCCGGTGGCTACTGCCCTCCGGTCAGGCCAGATCCTTTGGTTTTCAGAGTGAAGGCAGCATTGCATCAACTCCCCGCAGTATTTCGACACTTGTCAGATTTTATAAATGACAAGCTGGGTCTTCAAAATCTGAGAGCCTATACCTGGGACTGAGTCTATGTTGGGAAAAGAAGGCATTATGGATAATTTTTTTGAAAAGTTTTATTTTCCCACAGATCTTCCTCCATCAAGATTAGCTGTTGAGCTGTTGTGCATAGGCCATTTGAAAAACCTGAACAGTTGCAACTATTTTCAAAACAATGATTTAAAGGTGGCTCTTGATGTTTTCAGCATCCGTACTCAAAAATATTACCATCACTTGTATTTTATATTTTGGTTAGGGTTTTGTCTGTTCTTTAGTGTTGCCCTGAGAAAGGAAAACATTAGACAGAATGACTTAAATTAGCATGACGACTCTTCAGCAATAACATATGAATTTCTGTTGATAGCTACTCTACTGTCAGAGAGCTGAAAATTTAACCACACCAGCTCATTCCCGAGGCTCTCTGTTGCTCTACTTAGTAAAAATATAATCCAAGAAAAATTTTGACACACTGTTTGTAGCAGAGGACTGGTGACAAACTGAAACTGACCATTCTCGTGTTCTTCTATCCTTGCAACGCAAGGTTTAAAAACATGGAGCACTGAGTGATTCCATGATTGCTGTTTCAGTCTCTGGAAAATTTCAAGTGGCATTTCACACCATCTCTATAAACTGGCCTTGACACCTTTTTGTAAGAAAATCAGGAGAGCAGTGAGTTTCTAGAGCAGCCTTTCAGTACTGCCACAGAAAGTTTTTAAGATAGAATTCAATACATTTTGAACGGGGATAATGTGATGCAGTGCCTGCCTATCATGGGTCTACAGTCATCAGCTAACAATTTCCTTTCCAAGAGTTCCCTTCTGGGTTCTTACAAGAAGAGGTTTGGGCTGTTGACAAAACCCTCTGGGAATTTTGTAGAACACCAGACAGGCAAGGATGCAATATCCCTAAGGGAAGCTGGAAGGGAGCAGCTTTAAAAATAAAGCACCAATTACGTACTGGGGAAAGCCCAAGCATGAAAGCATGTTGAGGAGGTATGGAGGGCTACTTGTTAGTCGCATCCTAGAACAGGAGGTTCTGAAGCCAAATAATGGGGAAACAGAAAAAGTAAAACTTGTCTCCCTGAGGAATTTGTTCAGAAAGAAAATATGCTCTGATTTAAACAATAGTGTTAAAAAGTGCCTGTCTCTCATTGCAGACTTTGTCTGACAGAGGGATTCCCATGAAAGAGCCGCCCTGCTAGCTTCCTCACTGTCACTTATCTTTGAAGGTGCACTGCACTGCCAGTGGCCAGATGCCACTTTAGTGTGCTCCAAATCCCTAGGTCCTTGTTGTGTTTAAAGGGTTCCCTCCATTGTCATTAATGCTAAACAGCAACATAAAACTTAAGGTGACATTAAAATGTTTACATTTAAATGCATATTTACATAATTTTCAGTCTTCCTTTAATTATCTTCTTTAGTACCACTTTTCCTCTTCCATCCAAGCCTCCGCACATGTGATAACCCCTGTCCCACGCGTACACAGATCTTCAGCCATTTATGATTTGGTTGGCACAGAAACAAAGTGAATTCAAGAAGTGTGTAGACAGAACAGTCAGGCAGGTATTTCTAAGACCAGAAGAATCAGGTTTGCATGGCAAGGTACAAAGAAAGAAGATAAAAAATAGACACCAAACTTTATGAAATGATAAAAAGATCCTGTAAGTTAAGGAGATACATCTTGATCTTTACCTGAACCTGAGCTGCTGCTCAACAAGTAAAATGGACCTTTTTCAGATTAGTACTGATCCAAAACAGATCCAAAACCCCATGCTATTTCTAATTTAAGCATCTGTTTTGACGTACAGAAGAGAATCACTCTCACCATAACTGTACATCCAAACACAGCTTAGTGGAAGGACCCCTAATCTGCAGTATGTGTTGCAAGTCATAAACACGCCACACCAAAGCAGTACATGGCTCAGCAGTGCTGACAGCAGTTCTGTCCACACAGTCAGCCGAAAAAAAAAAGAGCTACAAACGCCTTCAGTTCAGCTTGTTGTGGCCCTGCGTGGTATGTCAATAAAAAGAATTGTGCTTGACATGCCACTGCACTACAGAAGATGGCACTAAAGATATTTAAATGCTGAGAAAGGGTACTGCTACCTCAGGAGGCAGAGTTTGAAGCAAGGATTAAAGTCTTTTCTTTTCTAGTTGTTTTCTACATGGATGAATCGAAAGACTTTAGAACTAAGTAATAAACAAAATGGTAATAAAAAGACTGAAGTAGTAGTTTAATCTCATATTATATAGTAATTATTATTGTTGCAACTAGTGATTAGCGTTCTGTTAGACACTACTGACAAGCACGTCAGAGAACACAGCATAATAACAAATAAGAGCTAGTGACAGGAAGAATTATTCTTATTTCTAGTTTGTAGAAAGAGTTGTTGTGACTTCTAGTTTGTAGGAATGGAGGCATAGGAAGACATAATGACTTGTCCTAGGTTATACAGTTCTAAGAATGGCACTGAGACCCTAAGCTGGCATTTTATCCACTAGAACAGGCTTTCTCTCAAAAGTCTTTTGGAAACTGTGGGAAATTTCCTAATGCAACAAAAAAATCAGACTGCTCTGGGATATGTAGCAGTGAGATCCTTTCAGGTCATCTTCATGGAAGCAGAAGCTCCATATGAGATATTGCAGAGGAAGAACTATAACTGTATAAGCCAGCCATCTGTTAGGGGGAAGAATAAAACAGAGAGACACAAGACATGCAGAATCCTAAGAGGAATGATGCCTTTTATCATTCTGTCATGGTGTGATGCTTTTTTTTTCCACACTACTGGCAGAAATATGAAGAAATAAAAATATAGATATTTGAAATACATTCATGCCTGCCACAAGCCTGGCAGAAACTGAGCTGAAAACACATCAAAATACAGAGCTCAAGTTGTTGTCTGCTGAGTTAGTGAGTTAAATCAACTCATACAAAGGTTGAGAGATTGTGTTGGTGCAAGGGAGAAGATGGCCAGTAGGCGAGAAGCAGGGCTAGTAGAGAGTAGAGAGCAGGGAAGGGTTCAGCAGCGAAAGAGGGAAAAGGCAGTAAGACTTTTGCCTTTCTAGTAGCAGTCACTAATGAAAATACAGCCAGAGGCTGTGGTTTAAAATTACAGTGTGTGTAGCAGCAAATACAACTTAACATGTTGCCATTCCTTCCGCCCCTTCCACCCTGCAGCTCTTCTTGCCCAACTCCATGGCCTACTGCTCCACAGTCACGTCAGCATAAAAGTTAATGTGGGCTCCCTGTAAGCCAGATCAAGGAATTGATCCAGCTAAAAAACAATCCAGCAAAGCAAAGCACTGGTTTCTTCATCAGCTAGAACAGCCAGCCAATCCAGTGCGGAGTGCAGCTGTGCAAACAACTGTGCTGGCACAGTAAAGGTCCTGGAGCAGAGGCACTGTGTTGAATGGGGTGGGAGAGGGACACAGACAGGATAAGAATGAGCAGGAAGGGATGATGACATTGGTGTTAATGCCTTAAACTAGTACTACCAGTGAACAAGGCATAGCGCCAAACCACAAACAAAGCTCCTAAACATCAATGTTCTTTTTCATTATATTCAGGATAAAAGCAAATACAGTATGTTTTACTAGGAATATACCTCGCTGGCATGAATGATGAATTTGTAAAGGCCTCAGATATTGGTTACCTTCCACAGAAACAAACAGCAATAGATATCTTACTTTGAAATAGAAAAACAAGCTTGTGTATAGAAAAATTTCTCCACAAACTTCACACTGTGCACAACATGATGGTCTGCCTTGGAAATTAAAGAAATCAGTAACACATAATGGCATGCTATTGCTGTGAAACTTCTCCTGGACACAGACCAGGCTTCAGTGAACTCCACCAATGTTTGCATAAATATTCAACTGGGCAGCAAAACTGAAACTGGGTTTCGGTCTTCCTCCTGTTGGGAGGAAAGCCTATTCTGTGAGACACAAAACCAAGGCAGAAGGAGCTTTTTGCCCACTGTGCTAAGGAGAAAAAAAAAATCCATCACCAACTTAATTTATATTAATTACAAATTTATTTACTCACAATGCCACCTCATATGCTTTGTCAGGTGGAATAATACAATAATGTATTATTACAATTACTAGAAGCACAAAGGAACCATGCTGACAGAGATCATGCTGGATGTACTACTGACAAGTAGACTTGAATTTATATGAAAAAATATTTTGATTCAGAAGCTGAGCTTTGGCTCAGCAAAAAGAACGTGTTCAACTGACTCTTTCAATCAGGGTCCCCTTCCTCACAGATTTTAGAAGTTCTCTCTGTTCTAGAGCTGAGTCCTGTACCTAGACCCTCCTCAGCAGATGTTGGAGTGAGCTGCCATTTAACAATCCTCAGTGATGGAAGTCTGTCATCCAACTCAGTGCTTAGCCCTCTTCTCAGAGAGGTTTTGCAGTGACTAGCCTCCGTCTCATTGAAACGTAAGCCTATTATTTCTTGTCTTGTTGCCAGTGGATGTCAAAAGCAACATCTTCATGTTCTTTTGCATATTTGAAGGAAGCTGTTGGGTCTTTCTTCAGACTTTTCCATGCCAACTCATTTCTTTCAGTTTTTCCTCACAGGTTCTATGTTTTAGACATTTGGTCGTATATTATTCCTGACTCCTGGATTTCTCCAGCTGATAAATGGGCTTTTTGGGAAGATGGTGCCCCAAAGTAGGGTCCAGATAAGGACTTCCACATGCTAAGAACAGTGGAAACATTATTTCAAACATGCTATCTTTGACAAACCTTTAAAGCATACCAGTATGATATTTTTCGAAGTCAATGAAGTCAACAATGTTATTGACTCATGTTCCACTGATGATCTACTACAAACTCCAGTGTTTTTCTACAAAACAGGTTTTTAATTCAGAACAGGTCTCCATCCTACAGTTCTGCTTAGTATTTCACAATAGTAGCATTTAGCCCTTCCTAACTTCTCAAACTGCTTTTGTTAAACGTTTTATCCTGGTGATACGGATCTTATTGAATTCTAAACCTATCTTTCCATGTACCTGCAGCTCCTCCCAGCTGCATAGTTTATCCCACTTGGTGGATCCTTACACTCTGACAATGAGTCATTAATAACCATTTTACTGCTATACACAAAAGCTTTTGTCATGGCATAGGCAGAAATTATTCCTGACAAATCCATGTTGCAATGTCTCAGTCTTCTATCAGTTAACAGTGAGATAATGATTTAGTCAGCCTGTTCCTCTGTGTCTGTGTGCACATATGTGTATAATTGTATAGAATGTTTGTGTTGTGCTGGAGAAATTGTGGAAGCTATTTAAACTGTATATTAAACACTCAGTCCTTGGAAGAGATGCAATACCTAGGGCAGGGACATGACTAACCAGAAGCAAATATTACACTAATGATGCAACATAAAATAGGTTTGAAATCTTTACCACACAATAATTATAAAATATTTTTTCTGGCACTTGTTGCAATGGTTTTAACAAACACCACTTGATTAAACTGTTCTTCTCCCTGTGAACATGACACCGTTGTCACCTTAATATTTCAATTGAGGAAACTCAGGAACAATGAGATTCAAGGTTAACTCTGTTCTGGGACTGCTCTAATACTTTCAAATCAAGTGAAAGAAGTTATGTGACAAAAGAAATGTTGATAGTTGGATACCAAACAGATAGCGAGTTTTCCAGCCACCCCATCAAAAGAAGGTGCAATGTTCCTGTTAACGTGTGGATCACATAGAGGTGTGGGAGGAATTTTTGTATGTTGTCTTAAAGATTGAACCTCGGTAGAAAATGATCTGCAAAACACTTTAGAACCAAATTTCCTGATCCCGACTTAAACAATTTTAAGGCTGCTATTGTATTTCCCAGCTGACAACCCTATATTACCATAATTGCCAAGATAACAGGAAAGATAAACCTTGCCTAAGCAAGTGAGCCTGCCCAGCACAGATTGTCCACTGAAAAATGCCACCTGCTTCAGACCAGTGTGACTGCATCCACACACTACAGTATTTATTATCCTGCGTATTGTGCCGGGCTATGAGTGAAATGCTGGTTCTTAGCAGCACACAGAATATACACTGCTGTTCAAAACATTAATCTACAGCCTGCAGGGATTCATAGCTCAACTGTGCAAGTTCTCCATCAATTCACTCAAAATACATTTCCCTAAACTGAGGATATCATATTGCTACCATATCACTCCTTTACCAGAAAGGTTTCTGCAAGCATCTGGCTACCTGGTGGTACTCTTGGAGATGATATTTTTAAGATACAATGGATTGAGCATAGAGCAGGCAGATGTAAAATAACCATTGAGCTACTGGCAGTGATTTAACGTGCAGAAAAAGGGAGAAGGTATGTGCAATTATGTGGACAATTCTGAGGCTGAATTTTATGGTAGTACTGGGGGACCACTCATAGCATGGGCAAGCTATGTTCTCAAAGGTGGAAAGTTGGAGATATGAGTTGTTTCCTCAGCTGGGCCTGCCGATTAAAGCTTAATACATTTCCAAATCTAGGTTATAAAGACTATTTTTTGGGGGGTGGGGAGGCTAGGAAGGCTTAGAGAGAAAATACCCAGGTCAGAGCTAGGCCAACTTTACAGAAGAGAAATAGATTATGTGAAAGAAAATGACAGTGACAAGCTGGGTTGGTCAGATGGGGGAAAAAAAACTGTATGTAGGTCCTGAACGATCTTGAAGATCATTACCATTAGTCTTAGCTCATTCAGCCTCAGATAGTTACCATTACTCTTGCCACTGTCTACAAACAGGTTCAAATGACTGTATAGATAAGAAGATGGTGAAAATCCAAAGAAACCTGTAATTAACACCCAGGGTAGTGGCTGTCCTGAATATCGTAACAGGTGACCGCAAAATATAGTGCAATTCTTTGAGTGTTATTTTGTTGCCTGGTAAAACACATTAGCCTGAGTTGCAGGGGAGAGAATTATGACCAGAGAAAAAAAGATTCATTTTCACCAAGTTCAGTTCTTCTTTCACCAAGTACCAGTTCTCTGTATGGACCACATCATCGGTCTTTTCTGTGCTTGCTGTCAGATAGGAAATAACACAGTACATTGGCTCATGATAACTTTAAAACATCTGAAGGATTTTTTATCTAAGAAAACCTTTAATAAAGGTATTTCTGAAGCCAGAAGTCATAAATACATGTTTATACTTCTGATTTCCTTTTAAATCAGTCTTTCTCCCATGGGAGTTAGGGTTTTTTTCTCTAGTTGAGTCTATGAGTTGACAGTGAATTTTCCTTCCCCCACCACCACCCTCAACAAACATGTTTGTAATTTTTGTTTTGTTTCAAGGTTCTGGATTAAAGTTTAGCTTGATTAAGTCAATGGTGATTTCTCATGGTGATTTCAATCACGGTATAATTCTAGCCAGTCCCACTCCTACACTTCCCAGTTCTGCTACCACATTATTTGACACGCTACATCCTGCCTACACGGGACAGACAGTGAGGAATCAGCCTCTTTTACAGTCATGACTGTAAAAGATGATGTCATGATTTGCTGCTTCAGTTTTCAGCACTCTTGTAGCCTTCACTCTGACAAGAGCCTAGGAACCAAGTGCCAAAAATGTAGACACTTGTAGTGTATTTCAGAAAAGAACATGCACGATTACAACACAGCATTGTATTTTAATCTGTGTGAAATCCATTTGTAGGTTAGCTATGCAATGTAGCACATGTAGAAACAGGTGTAATTTCTATGTTCCTATGAAGTATCTGAACTTTTTTTCCCTACAAAGCAGCTATTTAGTCAAATTTAATACACACAGAAATCTCAGACAGTAAATATGTCCTGGTCCTAATATGCCATTAGCACCTGCTGCTGAAGTTCTGGATCAAAGCCCTCTCTTGGCCACTTCTAGACAGTTTCCCTTTTTGTATCTTTTTTCCCTGTGTGATAATCCAATTGCCAAACTGCTAGTTGAAGACACCCTCATAGTGTTAGTGTTAGTAGTTTCAGTGTGTCTCATTCCAAATTCCAGTTAAACTCAAAGGCAGAGTGGGAAAACAACCTCTCTCCCCTGTGGAGCTGGTTAAGTTATTTATCATCAGCCTTTTCCAGCTGCAGTTCTGCTAGTACAAGGCCGACTTAGGCAGCACATTTGATTTCTGGTAGGGGTCACACATGTGACCTTCCACTATTGGCTCATTAAGTCTGCAGAATAACAGGCAATGTAACCAATTGAAAAACCAACCTGCAGCAGAAGGCTAAAATCCTCACAGTAGCCTTTGGCTAGTAAATGGCGCATACGTTTGCCATTACAGTAAACAGATTTTCATTAGACACGTTAGGGTAATACATGGCACATACCAGTAATACAGAAAACAGACACCACAAGAGTGCTTTAATTATCATTTCAGAAAAAAAAATGCTGTTGTTACAAAAGACATGTAATACTAGAACACTGGGAGTGTAGATAGTTTGTTCGCTTCATACTTGTACACAGAACAATGCAGGAACTTTACCAAGCACAAACCTGGTATGTGCCAAGCTTTGTTCTTTAGAGTTGAATTAAGGATGTTTTCACAGTCCAAGTTTCCAGTTCAGCTCATTATTAATGACTTTCCATCTTTTTGTTCATGCTTCCAAAGATGGTGTTTTTATGTTTTTCTTGCTCCCTCCTTAGATGACAGATTTCCATCTGCAGTCAAGTTGCAACACTGGACGTAGCTCATGAGCTGTGGGAGCCTGTTCATGCTCCGCTTCCAGTGCACAGGGAGGGGTCATGGATCTTAATTAATGCAGCTTTGTTTACTCCAACAGTGATTAACTTAAATGTACAGTAAGAGATGGATGCAAATAGAGAAGCTGAGATAGCGCTCATTGGTTTTGGGGAAAAGCCAGTTATTAAAGCTAAAGGGGAGAAATAGCCAGTTTTCTAGAAGTGGGTTCAATGGGCAGGCACTTGGGAGATAGATAATCTGTGTTGCTGTATGTGCTGGTGTAGCTGCCTGTGACAGGCATAAAACACATTTTGAGACTACTTTGGAGAGACAAGACCAGACTGACTCACATAGTTCTTCAAGTCACTAATATACAATTCACAGCTCAGCAATGGGAACTTCAAGAAATACATCAAGTTCCTCCTCATTTCTGATGGGTACCTTTGCTATTTTAGTTCTGCAAGCTGTCTGTAATTCCTGCTAGACCTACTGTAAAAAGAGGAAGGGTCTCAGTGTGGAATGTCAGAGAGATTGGGAGTGGTTTGATGGACTCACTTGAAAGGTCCCTCAGCTAGGGAGTTGCTTTTATGAAGAAAAGCTGTGCAGGGTGGATAGGAAGAAAGGACTGACGGAAGGAGCACCAGTAGGTGCAACCTACTGCATATCATGCTGTAAGTGTTGAAGCACTTATTTTGGACAACAGAATGAAAAAACAGGAAATTTTTCTTGGCTTTTACTTAAAAAAAAAAGCAGCTTTTTAAGGTACACAGCTGAAGGAGGCACAGTCAGGTGATAAAGTCTTTTCATCGAATAAAAACTCCTATACTGAGATTCTTCACAAAGTGTTGGGGGAGAACAAGAGAAGGAGAAAGACACCTCAGAGGTGACAATCCTTTTTTTCACCTGACCAAGAGAATGACAAAATAAACTTCATTCCTCCCGCTGCTGCAGCCCCTGTGAGTGGAGGGAGGCAGCACTGACCTAATGACATCCACAAGCAGCTGAGACTGGCCACCCCCAACCCTGCAGGAGATGCTCCTCAGTGCATGTGAGGAGATAAAAAGATAAAAACCATTGCTGGTGCCTAGCAGACCTGACAGCATGCATTGCCATGGAGTACTTGTGTTCCTAGGCCCTTTCCTTGCTCTCCAGAATGCTTAAGAAAGAGAATAGGACACTTGCTGTAAACACAATCACCTCCTTGTCTTCTTCCCTTTCACAAGGCATAAGTTCCCCCCCAAAACCCTTCACTCCGGTTTTGACTGAAATCCTTTGTTATTGGCTCACCTCTAAAGATGACATAGTATGTCTGTGATTTCTGGCTCTCTTGTAAGCACTGCAGTCTTCTCTGGGCCTTTCCACTCCCACTTTTTGAAAAGTGACTCTGTCGCAACAACAGAATCCCAACAGTAGGCACACTTGGAAAAGCTACTGCCGAAAAGTTGCTCTCTCTATTTGTGGATGTAGGAATACTGCATTAGCTCATGATCTTTAAAACCTGACTCAGTGGCAGCTTCCCAGGGAGGCTATCATTTCTAAAACACATATGTACTTTCATTTTTATCCTTTTCCTCAAGTGTGAAAATATTGCCAATTGTTTTCTGACACCTAAGAAAGTTTGAGGTAAATAGGAAGCTAGGAAACACTGAAACTAGGGAATTACTTTAAAGCCGTTGTCTTCCTGGATTCTTTCATGCAAAGTTTTATCACTAGGTAACACAACTCAGCCAGATTCAACATCATGCAGATCCCAGACACAGCAAGCATGAAAATAGTAAATGTAGTTTTCTCAGTGGGCCGAGACACAAAACAATCCACTGTGTTGGGGCAGGGCCATGCATTGCACTTCACCAGGCGAGGCATCTGGTACCCATCGTACATGTAATAGAATACGTACATGAAAACTGCTTCAAAGACAATCCTGAAGAAGATGCTGCTGGTGTACGTCCACCACAGGGGGCCTCGAATATGAATCTTTTCATTTTTCAGCTCTTCAATATCAATTTTCTCACCATTTCTGAACCGCCTTTTCTTCTCGTGTCTAGTGTAAGCTACATGCATGGCTACCAGCAACGCAGGTGTGGAAACAAAGATCAGCTGCAGGGCCCAGAGTCTGATGTGAGAGATGGGGAAAAAGTGATCATAGCAAACATTTCTACACCCAGGCTGAAGTGTGTTGCAGACAAAGTCTTGTTGTTCATCTCCCCAGACTCTCTCTGCAGCCACAACCAGGATCATGATACGGAAGATGAACAGGACTGTGAGCCATATCTTCCCAATGCTGGTGGAGTGCTTATTTACACCTCCTAAAACAGCCTGCAGAGTTCCCCAGTCCATCTTCTTTTCTGTGTCCTTTTACCTGCAGGATGACATAATATAACATATGGTCAGTTTTCAAAGGGTGAAGAATCAGCTCTAGACCTTCTACGAACAAGAGGACTTCCTAGAACTCCCTGAAGAGTCATAGGCAAATGCAAGTCACTCTCATGAATGTCACCCATGTGTTTATGGATTCAAGCAGATTATTAAACTCTCTCCTTCCATGTATTTATAATGGGATAAGCATACCTTGATATACTTCTCAACAAGGCGTTGGTCAGGAAATAAGTTACATCTTCAAATACATTTCTTCTGTGCATCCTCTATGCCTTCCTTCCCTTCCTTGAGATATTTCCTTTTCTGTGGTTGACTCCCATCAATGTTTTGCCCCTCAGTATATTTCCCAAAGCAACAAAAACTACTATCACTGCACACATTAAGGCCACATCTAGACAAAGTAGAGACTTCTCTAGTAGTTTTCATAGGATTTCTTTGACAGTGCTACAGCCCTAGAAGGCTGGGCTGGTGCTTTCTTTGCTGCCAAGGTAAGTACTACTTGGCCTTCTTCAGCAGAAGCCCTCGCTCCTCCCAGACACCTTCAGCAGGCCTCCAAGGCTTTCTGCTGTAGCTCAGACATGCCCCTTTCTTGGCAAGCCCTTCATCTCTGAAGTGCAGTATTTCATTTTGCCAACACTGCTGAGAAGCCTCAAGCTGGCTCTGCAAGGGCTGCGTGCATATATAGCACAAACCAACAGGCAAAGAAAGTTACTGCAGAGCCTGCCCTTCCACATTCATTGCTATCTCATCCAAAAAGGAGACAAGCAGAGCCATAGAGCTGGGAGGAAAAAGCCCTCAGCGAAAGAGTTTATGTTGATTTTCTAGATGCTATCACACCCCAGCAGAATAAACAGGAGGTCAAACTTCAGGGAAGCTCCATTTCAGCTTTCCTCCTGCTCTTGAAAACTAAAATCCACACCCTTTGCCCCTTTGAAAGTTAAATGTAAGTTTTATTGAAGTTAGAATTCAGTCTCGGGGCTCAGCTTTCACTGATTGCAGCCATTTGGAAACTATCACTGAATTGGACAAAACACTTTGAAACCAGAGCTGAGAAGTTGCACAGCTAGTCCATCATCCTTCAAGGCTAGGGCTCAGCTTTGCCGAGTGGGAGAGTCACGCTGGCCATGGGTAAGAGCTCTGTCTCCTCTTGGCACCGGCTGTGTGCTGTGGGGAGAGCATGGTACCTTGCAACACGACACTGGTCAAAGTTTTCAAAATCTCTCATTCTCACATAACAGAGAAAAAAAACAAACCAAAAAACTTCTCTACCCTGATGCAGTAACAACACAACTAAAGGACTAATGCGCCCCAGCACATTCCCTTGGTACAAGGGCCCAGCTTGTACAGACAAGCCTTGAGGCAAGAGGGAGAGGTCAGATTAACTGTGATGTGAGAAGGTGAAATCGGGTAAGACAAAAAAAAAAAAAAAAAAAAAAAAAGCTTTGAGAAGGTGGCTGGAATTCCTTAGACTTCTCATGTTTTGTCTCTGCTGAAACTGGCAGCACTTTATGCAACGTTTTTTACACTGACCTAAACTCTAGGCTATGATCAGATACCTGTATCCTTCTGTTAAGAACTTCCTCATGTCTGTTGCACAGTCGTTAAAATAAAGTCAATGAAACCGTCACAAGGGGCTAATCGGGACTGACAGAAAGCATCTGAAGTGTATATCCCAGTGGGGCGAACAGCCTGGGCTCCAAGTGCGTGCTCACCGTGCAGTTCTGAAACAGTGCTGCGAGTTTGGGTGGGTGGGGGGGGAGAACATTTCTGCCAGCTCACCCGCCACTACAGGATCACTGAAATCGGCGGTGAGGACTGAATCAAACTACCGGGACACTCGCCCTGCCAATAAACACATCGTGTGTGGTGTGTGGTAAACCCCTCGAAACCCCCAGTTTGGGGTTACAGGCCGAGGTGGGTGAGCTCACCCCTCCCTCTGCACCCGCCGAACTCCAGCGCCGGGGCGGGCGGGAGCCTTTCGCGGCGGGAAACGCCGCGGTGGACTGCAGCCGGGCCTCGCCAGCGAACAATCGCTTACGAATGCCGGTTTCGGCCCTGGGGCCCGACGGCTCCTCCCGGAACCGGCTGGCCTGTGGGAGCGGCCCATCGACGTGCCGCCCGCCCTGGGCCCGCGGCCCCCCGGCCGCCTCGGCCAGTCTGGGGGCGGCTGGTCCCCACCCCAGCCCGGCTACCTCGCAGACAACCGGGGGACGGGGCCGCGCCGTGACTACCCCGGCCCCGCTCCGCTGCCTGCGGCCGCCTCAATCCCGGCCCCCTGCGGACGTCCCCGGCCCGGGCTCCCCTCCGCCATACTTCACCCATCCTGACCTGCTCGGGGGGGAGAGCACAGCCGGACCCTCACCTGGCACGGCTCGGCTCGGCACCCGGGACGCGACCGACGGGCGCGCTGCGCTGCTCCGCTCCCGGGTCCGGACGTGCCTGCGGAGCAGCTGGTCCGAAACTCGCCGCCTCGGAGCTTTAAGCTCCCTCCCCGTTCACCTGCCGCCGCTTTTAGCCCGCCCCTCGCCCGCCCCAGGCCCGCGCCCCTCTCCTCAGGCCACCCGCGGAGGCGGTGGGAAGCCCGGGGCGGGGCCGGGTACAGGGCAGGACCTGGGGCTGAGCAGGGCCCCGCACTGGGCGGGAGATGCCGGAGGGAGGGGAGCGGGGCTCGTCCTCGGGTTCGCGCGGGACGTCCCTGCCCAGATCCCTGCCAAGGGACGAGCATCGGGCAGAGCGGGCTCGGTACCCCGCAAACGCGGCCCTGGGCCGGGATTGGTTCCCCTGTGTCAGTAGAAAACACGTCCCGGAGGGAAATCCAGTCCTGCGGGTCCCTCCGAAACCCCCCAGCCCGGGGAAATCGTCACCGTGCACCGATTCGGACAACGGGCAGATAAAATGCAGCTCCCAGAAGCTTTCTGTAGGGTGAGACAGGGCTGGAGAAAGAAACCTCGGAGACCTTGAGTTTGGAAGACAAGGAACAGATAAGCTAACTGCTAATTTGATACCAACAAACTGAATGATCTTGGAGGCAGATGTAGGGATAACAAGGGCGGCAGGCAGCTAAGAGCAGAAGTAAGACTTACAGTTGTTTTCCCTTTGAAATCTTCTGGGCTTTCTTACAGTTGTAAGAAACTTTCCTGGTATCCTCACTAGTGTGCACAACCTTGATTTCACTGCCACCACACAAAGGAAAGGGCTAAAGTTGTTTCTGTGAGAGAAAATAATCTAGCAGAAAGTATAATGAGTGGATAGAAGAAGAGTTACTTGCCATGTGAAAAGTCACTAGGTGTTATTTTTCTGGAGTTTGAGCTCTGTTGTTGACAATAAAAAAAAAAATAAAACAGGCCTCTCCTAGTTATAGTGTCCTTTAAACTCCAGCTTTAAGGAAAGTTTCTGAGCATGGAGGCCATGGCCAGCCAGGCATGAATCAGTTGGATCAGTACTGCAGCCCATTGGGCTTTGATTGTAAGATACACCCAGTATCGCTGTCAGGCTCAGGTCCACTTCACACAGCCTGCACTTCACCCAAAGCATCCAACCAAGGATGACTTCTATTAAATGATGCTTAATCACAACACAGTAAAGAGTATTTGCTTTTTAAGATACTGTGACCAAAAATCCTACCAGAAAAGAATGCTGTGTTAAAGAGAGTGCATAGAAAAGCTAGAAGGTGGTGAGATACTGTGCGTATGACTTGTGAGATAGTAAAAACTTGTCTAAGTATATATAAAATGCTTCTGAAAATGGTGTGTTAGTTTCTGTATATTGAAGTGAAGATCTGTCCTGTATGTTGCACTTAGTACTGAGCTTGGTTTTATGAGACGTGTCTGGAAGTAGAAATGCTTTCATCAGTAGGGATTTAAATAAAATTTAAGCTTGATCTAGTAATTTGTGTAGATAACAATTACAAGAACTCTTCACTCAATAGGCCCCAGGCACGTCCAGAGGCTCTGTCTGGATCTGTGCTTTTAATAGTCCTTGCTTTGCTCTCTGCTTTGTCTAGCCATGTTTTGATGTCACCTGTATCTGGATGATATAAGTATTGAATATTTATCTCATATATATCTCAAAATCCACAAGATCTTGGAGTAATTAATGCCATAGCTTAATTATGTGTGGTGAAAAAAAAAAACTGTTTCATGTACTGTAAACCTGGTCTTACATAATTTCACGGGACATTCCTGAGTCCTCACAATTGGGAGTAATAGCTAATTGTATTTCCCTGTTCATCTCCTCCATGAATGCATAAACTTCTGTTATATCCTCTTTCCATCCTTTTATTCTGTGCTGAAAGGCCTAATTTGTTGAATCTGTGCCATGTTATATATCTTTATTATCCTCATCACAACTTTTTGTGCCTTTTTTACAAGAGCAATCCAAGTACCTGCACAGTTTATATATGCACAGTAATTCCTATTTACTTGTTTTCATTTTTCAGACACCTCAAAGCAATTATTGGACTTGTTCATAGTCACTACAAGATTATTTCCCAAGCATTTCTAGAAACTACAACAGTATGTACGGGGGTACATATATGCCAATACACTTGAACAGGTGTACTTTGGATTAATTTCTTCACTGTGTATTAGTTTGCAGCAGTAGGCACTGGGGTTCATTTGCCATTTTATTATCCAGTTACTCACACTGGATAAGATCTTCTGCTATTCCGCATGGTCAGGTGGAATTATTGGACTTGTTCATAGTCACTACAAGATTATTTCCCAAGCATTTCTAGAAACTACAACAGTATGTACGGGGGTACATATATGCCAATACACTTGAACAGGTGTACTTTGGATTAATTTCTTCACTGTGTATTAGTTTGCAGCAGTAGGCACTGGGGTTCATTTGCCATTTTATTATCCAGTTACTCACACTGGATAAGATCTTCTGCTATTCCGCATGGTTGACTACCATGAAGCGTCACTTTTATAATGTGCAATTCACAAGCATTTTGATTTTTTCCTAATTCCTATGTGTAGCAGCCTCCTTATTCACTTAGCTTAGAATCAGGCTCTTTCAACACCTAGCAGCTTGCTTGCTACTTGTCATGCATGATTGTTGTTAATCAACTGGAAATACAGCTATAGACTCAGATTGTACTTTGGAAATAGTTCTCATTTCTTTGAGGCTGAGCTAAATGTGTTACACTTGACATTTTTTCACTAACATCAGCAATAAAAGCACCTTCCCAGTTCAACTCAGCATGTGTAACCAGTTGGTCTCTGCATTTACTTTTCAAACACTTGTTTTAGTCATATTAAGACCAAAAATACCATCCTTGTTTAGCTTTTGAACAAACCATTTTGTCTTCTTCAATATCTTTACATGCATGTTAGTGTCTGAATATTAGGTACCCAGCCATTATTTTCATATTCACTTTAATTGCCCTCCCAGCCTTTAAAAAATAAGCCTTTGCATTTTATAGCCTGAAGTATTGTTGGCAAGACCTGGCTAGTACAAATGCATGGTCTTGGGAGCTCAGGTCCATAAAGACGTAGCTTCCATGTCTACTATACAACACTGAGTTCTTAACGCTTACATAGCCCCTGTGTTCAGTACACTCTGCCTCCTCCCTCCTTGCACGGAAAAAATGGGCTCATGTGTCATTTTCAAGTAACATTTTATTTACAAAGAACAAACTTTTGTTGTTTGACATGAATACTTTGTTTGCTACTTTACCATCTTTCAGCTTTTTTAACAATTTTGATAAAAATATCCCTGTGGTTAAGTGCTGTAGGAGGAAGATCAGAGAATATGAGGCTGGTCTGAGTGCAAAACCAGCACTTAATATGATTTTAAAACCCAACTTAATGTAAGGGCTGCAAAGATCCTGGCTGATATCAATGTTGCTGTAGGTCACTCTAACTTCTTTGGCTACAGGCATCGATCCCATAGTCCTTACAGTCTCCAAAAGCTTCTCTGTCACTGAAAAAAAAAAGGCAGTGCAGTGCTTTTTTTTAATGTCCGCTGCCCACTTCAAACAATTCAGGAGGCTTCTGGAGAGGGACATAGCACCTAGTTTACTTCCATGAGTTAGAGCTGTCTTCTACCAGACTGTTCCTCAAAGTTGTTCTCCAAAGTTACTCCATAAAACAGCGTGGGCTCTGTCTTTCCTGTTGGTGAAACCTTGGTTGTCCAGAGTAGCAAGGAGGTTAAACAGGTTTCATCATTTCATGAAGCTGTAAAAAAAAAAAAAAAAAAAATCAACACAACCAACAGTGTGACACTTTAAAGTAACACTAAAAGCGACACTTTCAAGTGTCAGCAGCTGCCCGCTCCCTTGTTGCATCCCCCCTGTGGCAAGCAGAAATTTGTTATTGGCTGTTTGCTTTTCCCCCTAATTTGAATAGATTAGTATGGCTCCCGCAACTTCCCAGGTCCTTTGGCCAAGTCCTGCAGCTCCAGAGACATCTTCCCAGGGCTGCCACCTCTTCCCTTATGGGGGGCACCTGGCTCGTCCAGCTTGCTTGCCCTGGCCGACCTCACAGCTCACGGGGTCTCCACTGCCCCCAGCTCTGCAGCCCCTGCTTGTGCACAAAGGCTCAAACCCCTTCACAGGTAAACCAGGGTTGGTGGGTAGGACCCGTATTTCCTATCTGTTGCTAAAAAAAAAATGTTTTGGGAGAGGGTAGTGGAGTCTCATGTGAGAGAGGTGGCATGACACCTTTTCACAGAGAGGGTCCCATTTCACCAGCAGCTGTATCAAGAAGATGCTCCACAGGGCCAGACACTGACAGTCAGAGGAGGATTTATAAAAGAGGGTCACTATTTTCTTTGCTTCTGGGAAGGTGCTTTCCACTGTCCCTCAGGAATAATCCCTCCCCAAAGGAGAGGGGTGCAGGGTACTGGCTAGAGCTAGAGCCAGACCTTACTTTTGACTAATTCTCACCCTTTGTTGTGCATACTGCATGTCTGTAAATGCACTACCAGAGTTCAGACAAAGTTTTATCAGGTTTGCCAAGAACACTTTTATCTGAAAAGGTTTTGTTCTTCTGTATCTCTTGGAGCACACCGAGCATAGAAGACACCCACATTAGTTTACTTAATCACAGATTAGAATGGGAAGAAGCCAATGAGAGATGTCAATGGCAAATGCTGGAGCCTGGGGAGAGAAATTGCTGAAGGCAGGATTGGTGGAGCAGCCATACAGGCTGCAAAGTACAAAGGGTAGTGCCAGTGGAGCCTGAGGAGAGGCTGGACACCCACAATGGGAGGACTGATCCTGTACATCCCTCTGAGGGAAGGGGAAGACATGGGAAGGGAGTGTCAGAATTAAAATTTCTGCTGTGAGTTGTTGGACTCGGTGACGGGAGCTCAAGGGTGATGAAGGGGAGAGCAGGCAGCATCCAAGAATGCTGTGTGATGCCTCAGTGGGCAGTGGGCTGCATTCACGTGTTTTGCATTGTTTTAACTCAATCAGAATAAAGTGCATTCTCATGTTCCTTTCATCAATATTCAGATCACTGACTACGTGACTAACCCAGCAGAACTTGCTGAGGTCTCAAAGTGCAAGTCCTGAATCAGATTAAAAACAAGAATAGGATGATTCAGTAACGACCTGTTTGCACCTATGTATGCATCATATTGACCAAGTCATTTCTTGAATGCAAATATATAATGGGAAACACTTCCTTTTGCTAAGCTAATCAGAGACAAGGGAGTTGAACTGGGTTTGGGAAGGAAGAGTCATGAGGAACTAAAGGGCTGCAGTTAAAACCTCATGCTGTAAAAAAGAAAGAAAGAAAGAAAGAAAAGCAGTGGCTATTTCAAAGAGCTTTCCAGGCAGAAACTACAGTCAAGCCCACACCAACATATTCCACCAACAGATTTGTGCTGGATTACAGCTGTGACCTGGAGATCATGTATCTGTGTGGCGCACTCAGCCATCTGCAACCCCAGGGCCCCTTGGATGGCATCCCCGTGTCCAGTGGCACTCACTGGAGCAATGCCCCTGGGACCATGCTCATGAAGCCATATGGGATGCATCTGGGCAGCGTCCCAGGAAAGAAGAACAAGTCAAATTCTCAAATGCCCACTGTTTGTTTTTTCATTCCCTAGTTTTTCTGCATTCCTCATTTTTAGACTTTTTTTTCTCCTGGCAATTCGACTACTTGTCAAACAGCACCTGTCACTCATCCCATCAGATGGCTCTTTCACACGTCAAAGCCAAGCAGTTCTTTCTCTATCTGTGGGTATTCAAGAACAAGAGCTCCGTCACCACTGAGCGGTGAAGGTAATTTAGCACTCTGCAAGGGGGTTATGCACATAATTTGGAGAATGCTCAAAATCTTCTGACTTTTGAAGGCCACCTATACTCAGTGGAGCAAATTCAAGAAGAGCACAGTCTGACAGGGTGAGACAGTGATGCTGATTACAGAAAATCTACAGTGCCTGCAGAGCTCTTGGGCACTGAAGCACACAACACTACATGCAAAGCTGGCACTAGTGCCCCCGTGCAGAGAAAACATCCAGAGAGCTCCTGTCATGACAGAAAACCTAGCAGAGGCAGCTGCATGCTCGAGCTTGACTGTTAGTCAATGGGCAATAATTTGGAGCTGGAAAGTCAACAGAAATTATGCAAGACTGTGAGGTGCTGCATTGTGCAGGAAATAATAAAGGAAGCTGAAGTAGATTTCAGGAAGACCTATTTGGCCAAGGACCACTGAGTATATAATGGAAAAGGGTATATTCCCAGGTTGTACATGTGCTGGGAAGGTCAACAGAAGCTTGCCACTTAAAGTAACTGAGGTTGCACTGGGAAACTACAAGCCACACGCACTTTAAAGAGCACAGAACAGGTGAGGTAGTAGTACCTGCCCAGATGCACTCCTCCTCTTTGGGAGTAGTGCTTTTTAAGTGACAGCTATGGTTTATCACTGTCTATGCTGGACACCAAACAGCATTAAGGAAAGACTCAGATATTGTCTACTCACTGATGTTCCACAAACTTGAAAAAATACCATTGATGACCTGTACGCTACCTCATACCTAAGAGGGAAATGTTACCAGCAGAGTGGAATGATTCTGCTGACCCGAAACAACCAGACACAAAAGCAAATAGCAAAGAACACAAAAATGCTGTTGAGCTGCAGGCAGCTTCCTTTGTCAGAGGAAGGCAGATCCTGCTTTGCTGGGGTTTGGGGAGGTGGGGCTGGACTACAGCACGGTATTGCTGCTTGGAAGGACTCTTCTGAGTTCTATGGCATACACAAGCCCCAGGCTAGTAGCGCAAGTCTCAGCTAGTGTATTTGATATGTCAAACCTGAAAAACAAACATATGAGCAAAAACAGGGGAAATATTAGAAACCTTGCTAGCATAAGTAAAAAAAAAGCAAAACAAAACAAAAACCCTTTTTACTAAAATAATTATTCTGCAGTTCACTAAAATGTCCCTGAGCCAGTAAGTGTGACCCTTCTCATGTGCTAATTTTTCTGGTTTTGCTATGTTCCTTCACTGCACTTCTACAGGTGATAAAGAAATGTTCAGTATAAATAGATGGACTTTCAATATTTAAGGGCCAGATAATGGTCAGTGTTTATGATTTTTGATCCTTACTGATAATTTTAGTCTACAGTTGGAGATAACAGCTAGGGACTGAGCCAGCAGTTAATTAAAAGAGTCAGTAATTTATGACAGTATAAATCATTGACAACAGCCACAGGAAGGGTGAAGTGGTTGTTGGTTTGTATTCATCAAAGTTTCATAGCACTTGTCTGTAACAGGTTGGAGAGGAATAAGGATACTGGCTCTTCCCTGGCTTTGTGCAATAAGAGGTGGAGAACAGTTTGAACATGGGGTACAATGGTTGCTGGTGAAGAAATCCCTGGAACTTTTCCCCCGGTAGTCTGAATTGTCTGTCTGCTATTTTAGGCTCTCTCTGACATCCTTACAAACTTTACATTTGTGCTTCTCAGTCCTAACTTTCCTAACAGCCCCTTTTTCTTGCCTGAAGGACAGTGTCTTTTCAGCCCTGTTACTCTCCCCAGTCTTTTTGTCAGCAGCTGCCACAGACTGGAAAAACTGAGAACTTGTCCCACTTCTACATTTCTTTTTGTTGAGGACCAAGAGGTCCCTGGTGTGCAGAATACTCCCAGAGGGAAGAAAGGGTGTTCCCTGGACCTGACTCGGACAGTGGAATGTGGCTTCCAAGCTCTTTGAGAAGACAGTTGTATTGGCTTATTTGAAAGGAAAAGATAAACTGCAAACTGCCAGGATGTTCCCTGAAAGATCTTTCCGGGATTTCTGTGCAGCTACCAGTGTGTTTGAGCTGCACAGAACCAGAGAAAGGAGCTCAGGAGGTTACCAAGTCTACACTTAGATTGAATCAGCTAGACTTGGACCAAGCCAAAGGGACCAAATCATTCAGGAGTGGAGCAGTAATTACTGCTAAATTAATATAAGGAAGGAGTCCTTGATTTCTGGCTCCAAAGGGTGGTGGAGCCCCAGGGAAGGTAACGTTCTAGATACCAGTATCTCTCCACCTTGCTTGTCATCATGCTGCTAATCGCGGAAGTTCCAGCAGAGCCCATTGCAGAGATCTGTGGGAAAGGATCTTGTAGACACAGAAGAAACAGGGCCATCATGCCAAGAAATGACAAAGAACCACACAGCATCTCCTCAGAAATGCCTCTGAAATTGTTCCTAAGCAATGTGTGCACTCAGGTTTACAAAAACTACAGCAGAGACAAGAAATATTCCTTTCAACCAACACCCCAAGAGAAGGAAAAATTAACCTTGTTAGGTCAGGAATGTTTCTACCTTTACTCTCCATGTTATTCCAGTACACCATAAAGGGATTTGCTGCAGGCAGGAAAGGTGGACGTCCAAGAAAACCACTGTCTTTAGCAATATTTGCATGACCCCATGTACTCTCAATGCTCACTGCTAAAAGTCAAGGGCTCCAGTGAAGCAGGTACTTGGTGACTTGCTGGCATATTTTAATGGGTCAGTAGATCATTTCTTTTGTCAATAAATAAATTTCTGACAGGTTGCTGCTCGCTCTTATTTGAGATTCTTTCTCAGCACCCAAATGGTGGTTCCTGTATGAACTGGCTTTTTTAATGAGTAAATGGTGGGTGGCAGAATAAATTGACTATGGAAAAAAAAAATGTATTCCCTTGCTATCTGACTACATAAAAGAGTAACATTTTGAAAGAGAGGTTGGAGGGATTTGGGGCACCCTCAAGGGGAAATGCCTGAACCCCACACTTTGAGTGCACACAATGCTGTGTTAGCTGGGATTTCCTTACCAGAATCCCTCCTGGCTCAGCCCACGCTTGTCCCATGTCCCTGCTCTCCAGCACAGTCACATACACTCCGGTGTGTCACACAGGCTGTTCACAGCTGCCAAGACAGAGATCATAGCTGTGCTAGGATGCCCTTCAAGAGAGGCTCAGAGTGACTCCCAACCCTTTTGTCAGACTCGCTTTTGTCCCATGCTGCTCTGTCTGATTCCAGTGACAGCCCCGGGCTCACAGTCCCTCTGTTGCCTACGCCTCGATTTCTCTCTTGTCCCCACCTGTGTATGCAGCGCCTTCCCAGTATGGCACTGTGAAGGACTGGGATGTCTTTCCTGGTCAAGGCAGCACAGGGGAACAGAGTGTTGGGCTGCCTTGGCACATAGCGATGCTTGCATTTTTGCAGAAGTAAAAAGCAGGAAAAGGCCATTTCCCAAATATGCTGGGCTTTCAGAGAAAATGGAGAGGAGAAAAGAGGCAAATTTCAGGTCCTGGTGACCCACAGGCTGTAGAGTTCAAAACCTAAAGGCGATCAGGCATTGCCAGGAGGCATTCACAGTGGGACTCACCTCTTAGGACTGGCCTGGGGAACAGTGGCCCCACTGGCGTTTGCACAATACAGGCTGGCTGATGGCCTGAGTTGTACAAGGAGCTTTGTTTGAATAACAGAAAAATGGGATTAAACCAACCTGACAGCAACTTTGTACATGTCTAGCTTGTGGAAAAAAATGTAAAATAAATCAGGTCTAAACCACAGAAGATGTTTTACTGCTAGGTATTTTATTATTATGGGTAAAGTGTCAGACGAGAGTGCTCATAAATCAATTGCAGTAGTTTCTATTATTTCAAAAGAGATAGAATCTACTGGAAATTATTCTGATCGACAGCACTTACGTGAAGCTACAAGGAAATTCTAGGCAAGATCAGAAGGTGCAGGGTTTCCAGTTCCCACCAGGGATTGCAATTGCTGTTGAAACACTTTGTTTCCAAACTGCAGTCTCAGGTGAAGTCATTCTTGTGTCAAGACATGTTGCATTTTCATGTAGCCTATTGTACATCCTGGGAACAGGAATTTTGCCTGTAAATCAGCAAAATACACATGCATGTCTATAACTTCAGAGATATGTAGTGTTGGCAAAGAACCAAGATTGTTCATGCCCTTTTAGCTACGCACAGCTCCAGTTGGCCTGCTTAATTGCATTTGCATCTCTTTTTCTTTTTTACGGCACTCAGCACGCTTCCAACACTACTCACTAGTGTAATGGCACTGCCTGCTGATGTTAAAATAACAGCAAGATTAATAAAAACAGTTAATTTTTTTTTTCTTTTTCCTTTTGCTCATTTGATGTGTTATGGTGGAGTTGGAGCCACAGTCTGGCTTTGGGAACAAAACAACTTGTGCTCTCTTTGAAATTCCAGAGGGCAAAGGGAGATACAGGGAAAGGCACCCAAATGCTCTCCATGAGCCCTAGAAGCTACGGGCCAGATTTCTGAAATGCAGCACTTTCTGGTAAGCATTTCATTTCCCTACCACACCCCGGGGCAGCTAGGGAGGGCTTGTGAGCTGTGCCAATGTGGGGGTGTACTCTCACCGCTCTCTCCTGAGGTTAGACCATCCCTTTGGATGTGGAGCCCAGAAGCCGCTCCTTTGGCATGGAAGACACTCCCACATCTTTTCCCACAGCTACAGATATTAGCAACTACTGCAGCCCAGCAAGAGCAGCCTATGAAGCAGATGGTGCTGAGGACCCGCCCAGTCACACCGCACACATATCTAGAGAGTTTGCTGCAGAACAAGTCCCCATGAACCAACTGCCGGGGCAGCTGCAGCACAGGAGCTGTTCTCCAGGAGTGTGTTTTCCAGTTTTGCTCAATCCAAAAGAGACCCAAGCCGATTGCTCAGTGTGAACCAAAACACCAAAGTGGAGATAGTCAGGGGATTCACTCCTGCAACATGTTCCTGGACCCAGTTAAAATGCTAGCATAGAAACATTCTTACCTTTTCTCAAACTCACACAAGAATTGGAGATTTTTACTTTGCTTGACCTTGAGGGGACTCACACCTTTATCTCCTACTCCCCACACAGTGCCATAACCACCAGGCTCGAGGTTAGCCCAGCCTGATGTTGGTCTCCACCACTCCCTCATAATTTATCCGTCTGGGCAGAGAGGAACAAAAGTCAGCAGGACAAAAGGACATGGGGAGGGAACAAGATAATTTGCAGGAGAACGTTCCCTAAGGACTATGAGACTCAGCCTAGCATTTAGGGAGGATGGAAAGGGGAGGAGGCTCTGGAGTCTCTGCTCCTAGGACTGTTTATGCATTTTACAGTAAACGCTGAATAAAAGCCCGCAAATAGGACTTAGAAGTAGTGTTACCCTTTCCTAGCTGCCAATCTTAACCACTAGATGAGTCAAGACCTGTCTTGCGTGCTCTCTGTCCTTCTGCTCAGTGTCCAACAGGAGTGAAGAGTGTTTCTTCTTCCATCCCTCCCTCCACATCTCTCTGCCAGCCTCGGGAAGGAGAGATGTGGTATTGAAGGAGAGATGTGGGATTGAACCCTGCAGTTTAAAGGAAATACAGGTCTGTGTTTCATCCTTGTTGGGAGACAGACCCTTGTGGGTACCCAGAGGGGCAGACAACTATCCAGCCAGCTCCATCAGGAAAGGAGGCATTTTGCAAGGTGCCAGATCATGCCCAAGTGCATGCAAGCATGTCCGCAGCACACTGACAGACTCCTTCGGGGTGCTCCTTTTCCATGGATCCCAGGTGGACTTGTGGTGCAGAACGAGCCCTGAGGGAACCCTGCAGCCATGCCAGGGGGACACGGAGGAAAGCTCTCAGAGGTGCCTCGCTGAAGTGTGTCCTGAGGAACACATTACGTGTGTCCACACAAGTGGAAAAGTGACCTCTCAAGCATAGTTTATTTTCAGGAGCTGAAAATTTAAGAACTTCCTCCCAAAAGCAACAGTTAAACCTGAAAATAACTCATATCCAGGCTTTTGCTGACAGTCTTGCTGAGCTTGGCTACTGCTAAGAGTTTATCCAGTGTTCAAGTTGGTTGAGCAGCACTGATGGCTTACCAAATTAAGCTAAAGTAATGCATACAAGCTTTAGACTAATTGAAGCACAGGAGTTTTCCAGGAATTTATCAAGATAAATATAAAATTCATTTAGTTAATCCAAACAGCCTTTCTGGTATAGAAAAAGCCCAAGCAAAACCAGACAGCCCTTATCTTTCAAACATGCCGTGCCAGACACATACACTTCAGGGATGACCCGGGTGAATTTGATTCTGCTTCTTCAGATTTGCAGATTGGGCTGTGTGTCCTCTCATTTCTGATATTTACTTTTTTGCTTGGTTTGTGTGTGTGGAAAAAAAAAAAAGTAACATTTCTTTCTAACAGTTCCATTAGGAAAAAATGCATTTGCTGCTGGTTTTTAATCATGTTTAATAGGTGGTTATTCTTCAGTGGTCAATTGGATAATGCCTCCCAGCTCTTCAGTGTAAGAGGGTGCATAATACCAGAACTGCTAAAAAAACCAAAAACCAAAAAACAAACCAAGAGTGAGAGTTAGCTTGATGAGGAGTAAATGAAGCTGATGAATCATCCGTGAACCAGCCGATGTTGCAAGACCATTCAGGCCCTGGGATGCGTGGCTGTATCATCCTTCGGTTCAGTCCTGCTCCAGCAGCGGTGGATCTGAGGAGCTCCCTTGGGTTCATGAGTAGCTGGTAGGATGTCTTTGACTGCCAAAACCTTTGATTGCTAATCAAGGTTTTCCTACACAGTGATAAAGGGGTTAGATAGGTTTTGGGATGAGTTCCAAGAGACTATTTAGGTGCTTGATAGGATTTAAATAAATGTCAGCCACCTACATTCAGAGCTGCAATAAAGAAAACGTCCACCTAGCTGCCACCCAGCCCTCCAGGCTCTTCAATTCACCGGGTGCCTTCCACTATGACCTGCAAGTTCACCCACAGCTCCTCTTTTTGGTGTCACTGGAGGGGTCAGGGGGGTGAAGAAGGGGTCTCCCCCCATGTCAACCCCACACCGGTGTGGGGAAGAAGAACAGAAAGGCCACAAGCCGGAGGGAGAAAGTGCGGACGGCAGTTTGGCTGGTCTGGCTCTCCCTCCAGAGGAAACCCCAGCGTGGCTGTGTGTTTTGCAAGATGCAGTGGATAAATACAAAACAGTCTTGGGATGGAGGTTATCTCCCTTGGCTGTGAGGAGGGAAACCTGAGTTATGTGGTATTCCCCTTTCATCCCTAAGTCCTGTGAAATATCACACAAAGTGGTTCTAGGTTATCGATTTCATATGTCTGTGACAAGTGAATAAGTTACTCTTATTGATGCCACATTTTTTCCTTACAAGAAATAGGAAGGTGTCTCTGGCTGTCACTGTTCCCCTCTGCTGGGTGCGGGCACACTGTCCAGCTCCGTGCCAGAGGGCCTGTCTGTCTCCCGAGAGCAAACCCCTCGTGTCTCTGATCCAGCGCAGATAGCTGAACCCGCCCCCCCACCTGCCAGCACAATTGGGTGACATAATTATCAATTTCATTATTAATTTCCTTCTTTATATATGTAAATACATTGGGGATTTTTTTCTCCATCACTTCTGGTCACAGGGCAGAGCTAACTGAAGCACCTGTCTGGCCAGCTCTCGCTCCTGAACCAGTTCAGCCCAGTGGAGACCGGGGAGGTGGGTGGGTTCAAATTTTCCCTTGAAGTGCATTTCATTTTCCACATACTATTGTGTGAATGCTAAAATGATCTTTCCCGAAAGTGCCTTAGTTCTTCTCCGACCTCAACTAATTCTCTCTCATCATCTGATGATTTTGTCTTCTATCAGCCTCTTTGCGTGAAAATATCCCTTTAAACATAAATAATTATTAGGAATGCCAAAATAAAACTGCATCTTCAACCCTGAGTTTAAAGCATTTGCTGGGAATTCTATTTTTTTCTGCATTTATTTTGTGTTAATACAAATTATTATTATTATTCTTCCTCTCTTTGGCTGAGGAACGGCGGGTCCCAAGCCAGGCTCAGGCCCATCTGGGCGGCTGCGGTGTGCGAGACGCGAGAGTGCTTGCGTGCACTGCTCAAGCCTTACCCGCACTGGGAAACTTTGCAGGGACTGGCGAATTAGTTAAATTTTGACTAGATAAGAAACCAGAAACTGAGTAACCGTGAGTGTGGCATTTTTTTCAGACAGCCTGTCGGATACTTTTAAACTGGTTTTTATTATCCCCAGCTGAACACATACTGTGTGTCTACCTTGGAGACGTTTTGCTTAAACCCAAGCCATCAGCCCTAATAACAGGATTAAATTCTCCCTCCTGTGTCACTCAGACCCAGCTAAAGTCAGTCTGGGTTTCGCTGTTGTGAACTTCAGCCTCAGGAATTTTACCTAGGCCACCCGGTTCACCAGTTGCTCTTCTTTCCAGGCTTTTCATATATCATAAGGGGCATCAAAGGACACAATCCGACTCTTTCTTGAGGTCATCGGCATACTTTGTACAATGTTGTTGTCATTGTTACTTAATAATTGCCTAAATTTCCCAGATGTCCCCAAGACATCACTGAGACAGGTCCTTGGCCTGAAAAGTGCATCACCTAAAAGACAACAAGGTGGGAGGGGGGAAGATACCAGGATATATTAGATCAGCCAGGATTTCTGTACGGTTTTGATAATAGAGGAAGGCTGCACCACATCACTCTGGAGAGTTAAAAGCATAACCAGCTCTGACCCCAGGTCTGAAGGAAGTAAAACAGCCCGATTCCCATGGATCGGGAGTCCTGGTGGGTTGGGAGCCGGCACGGTGTAAAACCTTCCTGCTTTACTCGTCTCGCTGCTCCAAGCTCCTCTGATTTGTGGGCTTGTACACAAATAAAGGGCTACCCAACATCCAAGCCAGTGGAGGAAAAAGGCCTTCAGATTTGTTAAGAGCCAAACCACTTCAGGGAGTTCTCCCGCTCCTTCTCTAAGTAATAAACTCTTTTCTGTGGCCACAAGCAAATCAGTGCCTTGAGTAGAAACCACTGGAAACAACTGAAATGGCTGTGAGAGAGACTGTGTGTCGGCATGGGCGCTTTGGTCTCCACTGCTGCCTGCGGTGGGTGGGCATGGCCTCAGTGGGGAATTATTTACCCAATTCGCAGATCTTCTGCAAGGAGGTAATAGCTGCAGTGTGAAATGGGAGCTGATGTTGCAAAAGGGCAGCACAGAAAGTGGCTGAGCGATATTGCAGCGTTTTTAAGGCGTTACGTCCTTCCTACAGGCCTGGCCCGAGCCCGCTGGAATCAACAGGGATTTGCTGAGTGACAGTGAGGAGTTGTGGACGCGGCCCTGAAACACCTGCAAGCTTGCAGAAAGTGCCAACGTGATTTTCACAGCATCGATGGGTGGTGGGGAGGCCAAAGTAGAAATCCTGGCACAGACAGGCGACCCGGCGGCACAGGCAGGCCGTAGCTGAGTGGTGCCAAGGCGCAGGGAGCGGCGCTCCTGGCCATATGCCTCTCGGCGGAGATGAAGCAGGGCGCTGACTGGGGCCCCTGCTAGGACTTGACAGCTGAGTCAGGGCTCTGCAAGAACCTCTCCCTGCCGCCTCCTCCTCCTCCTCCTCCCACAGACCCACCTGCCCATTGCTCTGTGTGTCAGAGGGAGCGTTGGGTGTGCCCGCTCAGAGAAACCCACCCAAGCCACCCAGCTGTGCGTGCACGCCGAAGAAGCAGTCATACTCTGCAACTAGCACCAAGGGTGCAAGGCCAAGTAGGTAGGAAATGGCAGAACTGTTATTTGCCCTCCACCCCCATCTTTTTTTTTGGTGAAGCTGGCCAATTTTGGAGTTCTGTGGAAGCTGAGAAGGAGGCCATTCACCTTTACATGCCTAACCTGAGACGTACAAGCCTGACAATACAGGGCTGTGCAGGGAGATGGGTGTATGCGTTGCCTCTGGCAGCAAAAGGCTGCTACAGCCATAGTGCTCTCGCTGTGGTTGGTGGTGCAAAGTCCCTGCGAGCAAGTTTGCTGAGGTGGAGATGGTGTCTGCCCACAGGGCCACCTGAGGGGAAAGAGTGGCCAGCATGGTGTGGGATCTCAGATCCAACAATCCCTCTGGCTACAGAGGCCATGCTCTCTGAGAGCATAGCAGAAATTTGTCCGTGATGATTGCACACCAAAAAACTCAAAATGTGCACGGAGAACTCTTAAATGCCTGCCCCTCTGCCTTCCCACCCTGGCGAGGGCAGCTCAGCGAGCATCAGGTAACGAAGACAAGAAGCAGCATAATTACTCTTAACCCAGGTCCCCAGCTACTCCTTTAGACAAATTAATAAACTCGGTTTATGAGCTAGAAGTTGAGCTGCGGATGATCATTACTCAGGTACACACAGCAGGGACTCTTCCCAGGCTGGCTGCGGGGCACCTCCTCACCTTGCCGTGCCACAGTCACCACGGTGGCAATAAGGGGAGCCAGCAAGGCAGCGCGTGCTGCTTTATGAGGAACAGAAATAGATTTATTTCAGAAGCACCGTAATAAAGCCTTGGTTCAGTAAAGGGAAATAGAGGTAACAGTGGTAACAGAAAAATACATCGAGCAATTGGGAGCAGAGGTCTGCCTCGTGTTGGCTGTGGCGGTGCTTTCCTGCACACCATCGCAGGGCGAGGGTGGGGGAGGTGCTGGGCAGGCATGGCACGCACCAGCATCATCCCTGCTCGGCAGAGGAGCTGGGGCAGCCAAACTCACTCTGACCTGGCTGCAAAGAACTCGTGACTGTGGTACGTGGGGTAGCGTAGGCAGCCTAACTATGCAAACGGAGGAGAGCAGGTTCAAAACATCCCACGATTGGTCCCATTTGCTTTTAGCGCTTTGGCATCCACGGTTGCTGGAAAGGGCTTAGGTCAAATGGAAAAACAAAGCCACAGTTGCAGGGGGGGCTGGGCTGAGAAGAAGAGAGAGGGATGGAGGAGGGCATGCAGCGTGGCTGGACTCAAGGGCTGTTGTGTGTAATGGGAGCAGAGTCTGCTGCTGCGCCTGTACATGATCAGGGCTCCTGCCTGTTTGATAGGAAAGCAAGACAGGGGAGTAGGGAATTTGCAAGAGAGCTTTTCCAGAGGCTCTGATTAATTGTTTGGCACCACAGCCAATTTAAGCAATCTCTGCCCCAGGCATAACAAAGGGGAAATCACAGGGTGGGGAGAAGCAGCAGGGATGGGCAGGGACAATTAAGCCAGCTGCCATAAGAGGAACTGGCTGAACTGCCATGTGGTGATGATGGTGCCAGTGTAGTATAAACTACTGGTCACCAGTGGGTCAGAGATTTAGGGGGGAGACCCTCTTCTAGGGGGATGGCTACAAGGCAGGAGCAAGGGCAGAGCGGGTGCGGTCTGCGGTTCAGAGCAGCCCCAGCTGGCCCGAGACAGCTTGCGAAGACACAGGAGGAGGTCTGAAACGAAGAAAAGCAGCTCAGCTTTTCTCTGCAGAAAGGGTTACCTACCACCCTGCCAAACACAGCTGCCTGTCCTGCTCAGGCCACAGGATAGAGCAGGTAGGAAGGTGACTTGGAGAAACAAGACACTGAAAGATACCATTTCCTTGTGATGCCATCTACTTCAGCCTAACACACCAGGAAATGAGGAATTATTTAAAGAGGGCACTGAAACTGTCAGGGATTTTTGGCAGAAAACAAAAGTCAGGGGATGTTGCAGATAAAGGAGAGTGTCCATAATTAGGGTTGCATATGGTATGACGAGAAACACCCCAGCCAAATATACCTCAGTCACAACTGGTCTTCCCTGCTGAGTCAGTGACTTAGCATTAACAGAGCCTTGGATAAACTCCAGCTCTTTGATTTACAGCCGCCCTTGGCGCAGGTTGGACAGGGACTGGCACATTTGTTCCTGACCCATCTGGCTGCCAGGACACCCCACCAGTGGGGCAGTGTTGCTTGTCTGCACTTTACCAGGTCCTGCTGCCATGCAGGAAACATTCAACCAACCCAAAGCCATTTACAGGACAGCCATGCACACAGCTGTGCCGGCGCACAAAGGACCACATACGCTCAATTTCTTCACTTAAGCTTTGCTCACTTATCCAGGCTTAAAACAACAACAGACACAGAACTGATATAGAAAAATTAAACTGCTGGAATAAAAACCAATGTTGAAAACTCATAAGCAGGAAAAGAAAATACCATATTAAAGAGCTACATCATTTCTCATTCAGATATCATAAGGCTGTGCTTTATGACAGACCAAGAAAAACTACCCCTCCTCCATTTGAGGAAAACATATCTGCCCTAAGGTGTTTTCCAGGTTTATTGACATTCAGCATAGGGCTATTTCAACCTGATCAGTAAAAATGGTGAGACATGATCAGGCATAATCATTAACTAATCTCCATTCATACTCCCTATATGGTATGTGATTCGCAGTGTGCGCTGGACAAAAGTCCATAGCTCAAGTGGCTTCATGAAAAGCTATGGAACAGAAGCAGCTGTGCCTCCACACCCTGGAATCAGCATGACATGAGGCCTGAGCCCTTGCTGTTTGCCCCTGGGCAGGCTGGAGGGCAATCTGGTGAAGCACAGCCTGAGCACCCACCTTCCTGACCCTAAGGGAGCAGCTCTGTTCAGTAAAGGTTTAAACCATTGCCATAAACAGGACATGGACCCTGGAGAGGGAGCCAGATGAAGCTACCAGAAACAATGCCTACAAAGGCAAACTTTTATAGCACTTCTCACTTCTGCTTAGATTTTCAGTCCACAGAGAAAACAATACAAGCACACTAATATACAGTTTTGTGTATATTTTTTTTTCTCAAGCTTGCTGGTAGACACCTTCATAAGACAAAGAGTAATTTATTTTCACAACAGGAATTAAAACAGAAAATGTGCAAAGGCAGGCAAGATCAGGAGTTCACCAGCAGAGAATAGATAAATGACAGCACTCAACTCAGCGCCTCATGCAGGGACAAGGCCAACTCCAGGTATTTTCTCTCCTGTTGCTTGTGCCTACACCCTGTTAGGGTTCTACTGGTCATGACTGTTGAGTGAACTTCTTTGTTTCAGTCACACATAAAACAACCAGCCAACTCGAACCCACTTACAGCATGGACACACACAAAGCTGTGCTGGCACCTGCAAGAAAAAGTGTGATACAACAGCAGGAGGAAAACAGCATCAAGTGTAATCTCCACTCCTAGGAATATCTGCTCTTTGTTGCACCCCTTGAGAGAGTAGCTCCACAATACAAAAGCAATAAGGCTAATCCATTTGGACTGCTGAAAAAAAAAGAAAAAAAAAAGAAAAAGCCAAAACAAAAAACCCAAACAAGCAACTCCACTGAGGTCAGCGTATCCATGACATTTTTATCAAGGTGAGAAGTGATCCAAAATAGGAAACACACACAAGACACTATAGCTAGGGTCTTGTATGACACCCACCTCTGACCTTTGGGATCCCCTGCTTTCATCAGCCTGCCACTCCCACAAGCACAGACTCCAGTGCACTCCAGAGTTACACGTAACTCCATTAGTGTTGGGACGACAGAAGTAGGGCATCAGTGCTCCGGCTGGGAATGAGGGGTGTGTGATTGGGCTAGATGCACTTTGGATGTAAAGTCCCTGCTTGAAAACAGTTATCTCTAAGCACTTGTCCTGCTTAAGATTTCACTAGCATTTACATATAGACTCTCAATTCACTGAGAAAGGTTAAAGTGTTTGCTTTTATTCAGAAGACTTGTTCCATTTCTAGTGATACTTTTCCATGCCCTTCAAACCAAAGAGCCTCTAGTTTCATAACAGCACCAGTCTACCACAAAAAAAAAGCAAATAAATCAAAACCAAAAGAAGAAGTTCCATGATGTGATATAGCATAAAGAAACAAATACAGCTAATACATTAGAGAAATAAACATTTACATAAATTTAAGTATGTTGCTATAAAACTGGTAGTATGTAATTAAAAGATCAGCAAGATTACCAGGTCTGCAGGATGTTTAAAGCAAGTCTACCTATGCTGCTCCTATATTGTCATGCTGGTTTTAGGCATGACTTTGCACTCCAGACCTAGCTAGCTCTTTAATCCACACTACCTGTGGTGGGCTTTCACACAGCTTCCCCTACAGCCAGCAGGGTCTATGTAAGACTCAAGCAGTGCTTGCAAAGCTGTAGAGATGTAGCCTATCGCTGTCTCCTCCCTGTGAATACAGTATTACAGGGTTCATCTGCATATGCCTGGTTAAAAAACAAAACAGTCAGCTGTGTACTATAACACCTTAAGTAACATGGAATCTTAGATTTTAGAAAAATACTTTAACTGTCAGTTCGCAAGTAAAAACTATCACTATTACAAAACATCTTGTAATACTAGAATATCTAGCTTGGAAATAATTTTGTTCCTATTGCTGTTGCACGTAGTTTTCAGAGGCTGTGTCAGCCTGAGGGTATTAGTGGGTTTCCCACTTCTCATAGTCAGCTTGTAAGGGTACTCACAGGAAGCTACACTTTCCTATTTAATCCTCACAAAATTTTCACATGTTTAGGCTGCCCTTTTTTCAGATGTGCATAATTGACACTATCAAAGTCTCACCCAACTTAAGTGGTTTCACATAACAAATTTCATTTGCAGCCTTTAAACAAAGAACATTCACTCCAAAAAGAATGAACACCAGCATTGACGCCACCTTAGCTACTTGAAAATCCTATAACTGTGTTCTGACAGCTGTCAGATATTAACTCGTTCATTTCATTTTGTTTGGTTTCTTCCTTATTCTCATGGTTCGGGTGATGTTTTGGATTCCCAGCTTTTTTAGACCTTCTGAGAAAAAATTTTGTCAGTAAGTAACATAATTCGGCCACATTTAAAAGAATGCAAATGCTGGACACAGCAATCATGAAAATAGTAAACACTGTCTTTTCAGTAGGTCGAGAAACAAAGCAGTCTACTGTGTTGGGGCAGGGCCAAGCATTACACTTCATTAAGCGAGGCATTTGGAACCCATCATACATGAAATAAAATGCATACATGAAGACTGCTTCAAAGACTAGTCTGAAGAAGATGCTGCTGGTGTACGTCCACCACAAGGAGCCCTCAATATGAAACCTCTGTCTTCTGATTTCTTCAATGTCCTTGTATTCACCTTTCTGGTCTCCTTTTCTGAACTGCCTTTTCTTCTCGTGCCTCCTGTAAGCTACATGCATGGCCACCAGCAACGCAGGTGTGGAAACAAAAATCAGCTGCAGCGCCCAGAGTCTGATGTGAGAGATGGGGAAAAAGTGATCATAGCAAACATTCTTGCAACCAGGTTGCAGAGTGTTGCAGATAAAGTCATCTTGTTCATCTCCCCAGACTCTCTCTGCAGCCACAACCAGGATCATAATACGGAAGATGAACAGGACTGTGAGCCATATCTTCCCAATGCTGGTGGAGTGCTTATTTACACCTCCTAAAATGGTATGCAGAGCTCCCCAATCCATTGTCTCGTTTTAATCGTCTGACCTAAGACAAAGCAAATAAACAAAACCAAGATTAATCAAGACAAGGGAAAAAAAAATAGCATCAAGCATGTTGTGTAAAATAAAGGCAGTATCATATAATTGCAGCATATCCATTGGCTGTGGTAACATTTTGTTGATGCAGTGGACTTACTATGTGCGTTATCAAGTAATGAAATATTACCTGCTAATATGTGATTAGATTATTATTTATGACTGCTTATAGGTATCACATTCATTTGACTTCTAGGTGTATTTGACAAGTGAAAACAGCTATTAGCCACACTAAGCAGGAAAAGCAGGCAGGGGAAATTGATGAAAACAGCCTTAAATTAAAAGCTACAACTTCTGGTAGCTTGGTAAGAACAACAAAAGAATAAAAGATGACATCAGCCAAACGTAAGGTAGGTGTCATGTTAACAAATACAAGTGTTAGACAGCTAGAATTCCTATGTAAATTAAGCCAAGTCGGCCCATCCTTAGCTTTAGAGTGTAAGCCATGTTTTCATGAGTACATTCCTGCTATACAGACAGACCTTGAGGAACTGCTGCCTGATGCTCCGCACCTTGCATGAGTGGGTCTGGATAAGCCGTATTCACAAATTTTAAAAATGGGACCGTAGGGCTCTACTGTTAGTTGAAGCAAATTCCACAATAGCTTGAGGCAATGAAGGTGAAGTCTTGGTCATTATCCATCTTGGGTCGGATGTTTAAAATCAGTGCTTCAAATCCCAAAATTGCATTTCTCTGCACTAACTGCAAAGAGAGCCTAGGGTAACTAGACAAAGATGCCTTCATTGTCAATGTCTGTCAGGTGATTTCTCCCCCCCCCGCCCCCCTTGTAACACAAACTGCATTACTCCTAGAATAGGGGAGACATTTCAGAGGCTGGGAGAGTGCTAAAGTCGACATTTGAAGAGTTCAGACAGGCCAGCAGTAGCTCAGAAACTTTTCAACAGCAGCATATAGTTTCCAGTGAGTGAGTTTCAAAGTACTATGACAGTAGTGAGTTAAAGGATTTCACCTTTGTCTCCCACATACCTCCCCAGGAACACAACAATTGTCTGTGTTTGCTCAGCTTCCACAAAAAACAGCCTTTCACAGAGAGCATTCAGAAATATCAGCACACCTCCCTGCCACTTCAGAAGTACACAAGCTACTTTGCATTCAAGAAGCCAGCATTTCTCATGCCAATCAGTCAGAACCCTCTGAAAGTGCTCACAGATCTCTTTGCTCTGAAATTCCTCATAAAGTTTTTTTCTTTCTCAACTTTGTGAATTCATTTGCATCTCAGAGATGATCTTTCTTTGTCACTTACACCACAGGTCACCAATAAGCAAAATCCATTTTCAAGGTTTCTAGAGGACAGCAGCCACTGGCACAAAGGCGATCATATCCATCAGGTGACAAAATTTAAGATTTATTTTTAAGATATTCATAACTCCTGAAGCTGAGTCACATTGCACAAGGAAGAAAATTAAGATATTTCTTTGCAGTCGTCTTCTGCATCACACTCCCATGCTGAGTAATGTCAAAAACCTTTCTGCTTTACAGCAGAATTACATATAATTGGCAAGTCACATACAATAATACAGTCAAAGTACACAATAGCTCAGGGAAAATAAGGACATTTAATTGCTATGTGAATGCAAGGTTATTTTTTTCTTCTTGAGTTATTGGAATATAAGTGTAACCTCCCTTCACTGGTTCCATAAACTACATTTCCCTCAGATCACGCTGGTTGATTGTGTGGATACTTCAGGAGGTGGAAGCCAAGGAGGTGACCCAAGATTTTCTTCAGACTGGAGAGAATCTTTCCCTGAGCCTCCTTCAGGATGCAGAATCTGCATGGGCTATTACCTCTGTTATCTGTCTGAAAACAGTCTTGAAAGCAGACTTACCTTCCTATCCTCCTAGGGTATTTTTCCAATAAAGTTTTTTTCATTATATACAGATACAGACAAAGTATGTTAACAAGCCTATGAGGGCACAGGAAAAACCCTGACTACCAGAGATACTTACAAAACATACTAGCCAGATTTTCAAATATTTGTTTCCACCCCGATTTTTCAGACAAGTCTATCTTTAAGGATTTGCTTTGGAGGTCACTGTGGAGAAATGGTGTTTATTATGTTCTCTGTTATTATTACACACACATTGCAATTACAGTACTTATAAAATGACACTACAACTAAGTATTATGCCTAGAAATACTTATGCACACCTGAATATAATTCCTGTCTGGCACCATGTAAACTGTGGTATTACACATATTCGCCTATCTTTTTATTCCAGACTCCATGCATTTCTTCTCTCAGTTACTGTTCCTTCCTCATCTCCCTGCCCATAAGCAACCTCCTGCAGTGTGAAAGGCTGGGAAGTTGAACCTGTGTATCCCCTCCTCATAAGCCCTGTTTCTTATGCTTCACCTCTCACTATACACGAATACTGCTGCCCTTCTGTTACCACACCTTCACAAGGATTTGCAATCACTCCTTCCTGTCTCCCTGTTCGGAAGGGGATTCTATATGACTGCCTCGGGGTGTAGTGAAAGGGTACCTTGTATTCAGCAGCAAAGTTAGCTCAAGATGCTCCCCCACCAGTTTGCTCCTGAGGTCACACTGCAGTTCTCCATCTCCTGCAACTTTGTGGGGGTGCATCAAACCAGGTGGCTTGTTCAAAAGTGATTCCTAGTACTAGTTATGTTTTGGCTTTTTTTTTAAACCCAATCCATCTCACTAATCTGCTTTAGAGCACAGACCCACAAAGCATCCGAAAACAACTCCATTTTAAAAATAGGCTGCAAATTGCAAAGCATGGGAAGGAAGGCGCAGTCAGTGGGGAAGAGGGGTTGGCAAAGCTTCATTGCTCAGGACAATACATTGTGAAGCTATACTTTTCATCTGACTTGCTCCATCTCCTTTGGAACTATATTGTGCTTGCTAAGCCAAAACATGGCACTTCAGTTCTAGGAAAAGCACATCTGTACTTGGACAGATGCAGAAAAAGCTACTACACTTTGGAGAGGCAGCCTTTCAGCTCAAGACACCTCGTGACACTTGCTCTCCTTCCCCCCACCAAAAAAAAGCCTCTTTCAAATTTGCCCAAACCCTCCTCCCTTCACCACTTCCACCTACTTTTACAAACCCTCCAACTAACTCTTCAGCTCCTCCTGCCACCATCCCCTATTTTTCCTGCTGCTTGCCAAGCTAGTCGCCAACCTCTGCCCCTTTCTGCTGTACCCTCATGGCCTCTCAGGCTTGTTTTTATGCTGGTGGAAAGTCATATGACTTCTGAGACACTCAAGAGATTGTTACAGGCACTGATTAGATACCAGTAAAGTCTCACTATCTTCTCCCTGAAGAATGGCACAGTTAAGATTGTAGGGCCATATTCAGGCAGCCTGAATTCCATCCAAACAATTTGGCCCCAGTGTTTCCTACTAGCTGGCTTTAAACAGCTCTCAAGGCAATTTAGAGGATCTAATGAAGGCAATTCAGAGACTGCTGAAGTACCCACCTCTCTCTCTCCAACAAACATAGCTACCCCAACAGAATTAAAGTTAACAGAATATGGCCCTTCACACTATTAAGCCATCAGTGCAGATTGCTCCAGCTAAACGTCAAGTCTGGGCTATCTGTACCGATATGATGGCTCATTCACTCCTAACTTACTCAAAAGGTACGGTCTTGGGTCTTGAGTCATGATTGTAGGTTATCTTTCTTCCAGATACTTGCTTTTAAGATCTTTTTGCCTGCAAGTGAAGTATTAACTGTCTTACTGCGCAAAGGAGAAGAAAGCAGGAAAGCTACTTGCCTTTAATAGGTGGTGACTGTTATTTTCATAAAGCCAGTCCAGATATTACTTCTACACGAGTAAATCCAGCTAAATGCTTACAGAAATAACAGTATGTAGACAGTCAAAAGGACTTACCCACTTTGCTGGTCTCAGAAGTAAGTACAGTACAAAACAATAAGTTAAAGACATGAAAGCTTAGGTGAATTTTAGAGGGAAAAAAAAGTAAAGTAGGAATGAGGATAGGGACTTGGTTATAAAGGAAGAAGCTGGGAAGAAGAGAAGATAACTGAAGTCAGTGAGGTTGAGTAACTAAGCATTTAGAACCCATTCCAACATGGGAATGTGTTCCTTTAAGTGTTAAATTTTCCTTTAAAAAAAATTGCAACTGGGCATGAAAATAAGCCTTCCAACTCTTAGCATAGATCTCTGTTCTGCTACCAGCTAAACCTTCCGTTCCATTTCAACAATTACAGGATCACGATAGTACATGGCTGTTACAGCAGGAGTTAAAAATGATCATAAAAGATCACCATGCTCCACTGAAAAATTAGTTATGAGGGAAATAGTTCTACGTGATCACACAACACACAGACAGGCACATAAGAAGGTGTTGTGTTTTGGTTTGGGTTTTTTTTTTTTTCTTCATTTTTGTTGTTTTATTTTTTTCACTAATAGGCTAGACAGCAGCAGGAAAAGAACTACAGCTTAACTGCTTCTGTAGTTCCCCAGCTTCTGGGCAGTGTTGTTTTGAGCTCTGTGCTGCCATGTCTACAGACTGCCTTCTACTTTAAAGGGACTCCTGTAAGCCTACATTAAACCACAATCACAGCGCAGTGCATACACCCCGTGAAAATCCCTGCAATTCACAACACTGAGGACAGTTATTGAGCTCCTGTGTTTATGAGTACAGCTAGTTAGCAGATGCTTTTTTTCCATTCAGTTAAAGACTGTTACACTGGGAAATCATTAGTCAGTGGTTAAATACACAGCTTCAGCAAACCACAACTACAATACAGTGAGGGTAAAAACAACAGAAGATACATTCCTTTTGCATACACAGCATGGCACTTGCTGCCATAGGATATTATCAAGCAAAAAAAAAAGTAGTTGTTAGCAAGTGTTACAATATTTGCTATGCTATAGAAACATCTATGAATCCCAGTCAAGAAGGAGTCCATAGTATGCTAACTTACACATAAATTCAGAGGAAGATTATATCCTTCTCTCCACAGCTACAAACTGAATATCAGTTTACTTAGTCTACTGGAATAACTCAGAAAGGTAGAGGGTGTTCACGATACCTTCACTCCCATCAGAATCTTAACAGTGGGTGTACCAAGAGTTACCCGTTTGGCATGACACTACACCACTTTCAGTAGAGCCTCCAGATACTGATATAAGGCCAGAAGTCTGCCAAGACAAAAGTCACTTTATCCCACATTGGAATGTGTTAGCCAAGATAATCTTTAAGCAAGAAAAGCACTGGTGTCAAGCATCTCCCCCCACCCCCCAAGCTGGGGACAAAGATAACTCAGATGCCCAGGAGTAGCAGTTCTAACGCAGAATTTTTGCTATAGAAAAACTTTAGAACATCTAAACTGCATCAGACCCAAGTTCATTATCAGAATTATTTTGTGACCCAACTTCATACAAGAAGTATTGCTGTATGTTGAGGTCCAGTGTGCAAAGGTCCTGCTGATACAACTTTCCCTTCAGGTCTTGATCTAGACAGTTAGCTGGGAGTGCTAGTGTCTTAGAGCTGTATATGCCATTTCAGACCCACATTTGAAGAACATACAAATCTGTTTTCCAGCAGTTATGTATCGGCATACCTTCGCCCTTCCAACCTGGGATCTAGTTTATTGATAAGCAAAACAGCAAGCACTTAATTGATAGTGTGCAGATTTTGTTATTTCTATTGCTTCTTTCATTTTGGTGCTGCATCACAAAAACAGCAGCATTGCCAGGACTGAACCAAGGAAGCTTCTAATAAATACAGATCAATGTCTTCCAAAGACAGCATCCTTTTATTTCACCAAGAAAGGCTGACATACAGGCTACAGCAATTACGTGCTAACTCTGACTTCCTACCTAATTGTCAGTCCGCCCCATGCCTCAGTTTCCCAGACATTAAACTGGGGATAAAATCTCACCATCTCACAGGGCTGTTCTGAAATGCTCCACGACAATTATAGGCTTCACAGACTCATGTTTTTTTATCAGTGGACCACAACAGATAAGTACCAGTTCAAAGTTGGAAGTACAGAGCTTGAATTCCATCACCCAGAACACTCCTGCTACCTGAAAAAGAATACAGCTCCCTACATCGCTATAGCTTTAATGCAGAGTTCAAACTGTAAGAAGGTGCAGCTTTGAACTCAGACTTTGGCAACAAAAATCCTTTAATTTCAATATTACAAGCAGCTTCCAGCTATTTTAATTTTACAGCGGTATATTAAAAACTTCAAGGAGCATGCAAGCTGGAACACACTGAGATATCAACAACTCTACTTCTTTCCTAAAAAGCTGAATAAAGATCAAAAGAGCAGCCTAACAATCACAAAAGCCTGTGCAATTGTCTCTGGTAGCTTTAAACTTTGTTCTGAACACCGATCTCCAGATCAGAGTGGAAACTGGAGAACAGGAGAGCCATGACAGAGAGATTACAGTATATCTGATTTGACACAAGAACAGGCAAAGACTAATCAGGAACAGGAAACCTCAGACAGTTGCAGGTCTGAACACTGCAAGCATTGTACTTTCTTCTACTCAAGTTTACAAAAACAGGAGGTATTCTTCGCTCAAATTGAAACCGAGTGTGAAACCCAGAGACAGCCTTTAACACAACAGACTAGGACCCAAGATGCATGTAGTTAAATGTTAAAAAAAAAAGTATGCTAGTTAAATATCAACAGCATCAGGGGTTCAGTTCTACCCACAATGAGCTCCTTATGACTGTCCCATATTCGTGTCCCTACATGAGTTTTAAGACATTTTCCAAACGTGTCTGGAAATACTCATAGCTATTCTACTAGTCTGCAGCTGTAAATGGAGTATTACCATCCTCCAGAACACCTCCGCACAAAATTCACTCCACTTGTGGAAAATAGGAAATCAGAAGTTCCAGTCACACTTGAAGGCATAACAAGATAGCACAGGTCCTATTATAATTTGGCCCGTCAGCCATTTTTACCTGTAAACTTTTCCTTCAAAACATGCTTTAAAGGTCTCACTTTGAAAGAAAGCCAAATTCCTGAGGGCTATCTCTTCACTGATGCAAGTGCCCTATTTCCCATGTTTTTAAAGAAAGTTTTATACGCACTGTGACCTGGCTCCCTGTCATTAAAATAGCAACTTCTTAGCTACAACGTTTTTATGGGTTTTTAAACATGTTATTTATTTAATTCCTATCTCCTTCCCCCCAGACTTAGGCAAACATCTACATCCCCTCTGCAAATCTGCCTACTCCCACTTCAATGTAACATTTCCTACAAAGTTGGCAGGTCACTGTCTCTTTCACACAGACAGGTCTTGCACCCTTTGGAAAGGCTGATTAAATTTATAAACATTAAGATTTTATACTGCAGTGCTGCTTTTCCTTGAATGTGCATTTTGTTACCAATTCTTTCATCAAAAGTAAAGACAAAAGCAATTTTTTCCTTTGTAAAAAAAAACCTATTACAGGAAGAAACATTTTTTTTTGAGATAAATAATAGAACTAGTTTTCAGCTTTCTTTTACCAACTAAAAGAACATGTGTTTTTCTTTTTCCACATTCCTTCTGTTTCGACAGCACATTATCTCTCCTCATATATCATCACTTCAAGTTTTTCCTTACACAAACTGCTGTTTAGCCAGGCAAGAGTCACAGTTCTCCTTTCAGATAACTCATCAGTCATCATTAAGTAAAAATTAAAAGCAGTAAGGAACAGAACAAAGAAAAACATCAAAAGAAAAAAAAAGATTCTATCCACGCTCCTGTTTGGTGCAGGTTCCAGGACCACTGATTTCATTGGAACTGTTCACAGGAATAACAAAAGAATCAACTTGCAAAGCATCCTCTTTACTCACAGGTTCCAACTGAACTTATGCAATACGTACAAGTTCTTAAGTTATATCTCAATGCACTGCTGTTTTTCCAGCTACTGAGCTAGTCTGCTATACCTTTTTCACTGTACAATTACTTTATGCACACATTAAAGGAGGCTGCCCAAGTTAATCTATTTGGGTTATGCTTCAAGGGACACTAAACAAAGTTGAGAGAACTTAACTCTGTCAGGACAGAATTCATTCCCTCCAAAGAAATATTTTAATTAATGGCTTTTTATTGTCCAATTTTTAAGCTCTGTGATATGTAGTCCTTCTACCAATTATGAGACTGACAGTTCTGGGGACTGAAGTCTCCCAGAAACCCCAACACGTGCAGTGGAGGTGCAACCTCATGTTTCTGCAAATGTGTTGGAAATCCCATCTGCAAAATTACATTGCAATGCCCAGTCGACACATGGAGGCACCTGCTTCTTCCAGGCTGAGGCTTGACCCACCATTGCCTTGTCCTCTAAGCTAAACCTAACAGTCACATGCACATCCTTCAGCCTGCTGCCTTTCCTCTGGGGCTCTTCAAGGTGAGTATCTGGCAAGCAGGGATTCCAGGATGAACAGTGGACAGCAAGAGATAGAAACCACATATAACTTCTTTAACAAAATCAAGGATGAAAATACATTTTATTCAGCTCTTGACTAAGTGCAGACCTACATCATGGTAATCTCAAAGAGAATCTGGGCCCAAACCCCCATTATCATTTCACACAGGCCGTTAGCCAATAAAATCTCATTAGTGACCAAAGCACAAAAACTGGGTTTAAAAAAAAAATATTCTTAAGACAAACAGCCACTTCCTTCTTTCAACCCTTTGCCTGTTCCCTTAGACCGTTTTCAGGCTACATAGTGAAAACTAATGGAGCACAAGACAAGAAATTATTTCTTCTATTGGGGGGGGTGGGAAAAAAAAAAAAAAAAAGGACATTCTTATTCTTCAACACAAGAGATTGGAAAAGTAATAGTAAATCTAGGAAAGCCCAATAATGGGGAAAACTGCCATGCTCAGCACATCACAGGAACGCAGTCAGCTACCAGCTCCTGCCATCAGCTAAGCAAGCACTCCTGCCCTTCAACACATCCCTCGCCTTTCATTTAAGGGCTTGAGTACTCATTCTTCATGCGATCTTATCCAGGCCCGATACTCAGAAATACATTTATTTCTGACTCACACCTCTCATTTCCTATTTCCCCTATAATTCTGAGGAATGTTTCCAGTGTGTGACCAGATGCTCACTGGACCTGTCAGCTTTACTGATGCAAGCTGTTTACCTTCAAGCAGCTCTCTTAACATCTGTAGGCGTGTCGCAAATTACCTGTAATTGCGGAAGCCTTTATTTTGCTTGGTGTTTCAGCTGGTCGGCCACTTCACATAACGTGCTTGCAAAGAGCTGCCAGGAGAAGGTGAATAAAAAAAAAAAAAGAAATAGTTAGGAGTTAAGTGGATAAGTGGATCGTTACCAGAGACAAGAGTATTCCCAGTTAAAACTAGTCGCGGGGTTCAAGCACTCTCCCTCACGCTTAAGCTCAGGAACCGAAACTGGAAGCTCCTGGGGGGTTAAAACTTAACCAGGCGGGGGTAAATCCTGTCAGGCACCGGGGAGTAGCACCCAGCTTCCCCACGCCGACCCCCGCTCCCTCCCCACGGCGGGCAGCGCCACCAGAGCTCCCGGCTCCGCTGCGAAAGGCCCCAGCCCCGCGTTGGGGCGCGGCGTCAACGGTACACAGACACGGCGGGCCCGGCCTGCCCCACCGCGCTCCCGCCTCGCGGAGAACGCGCGGCAACGGCCTCCCCGCCGCCAGCCCAGCCCGGTCCCGCCGCCGGCTCGTCCCTTCCCGCCGCGCCCCTCACCTGTCTCAGCCCCGCCGGGAACTCCCGGGCGCAGGCACCGCGGGCGGGAGACTGGTTCAATGCTGGTCCGGCGGTACCTTGGGAGCAGCCGGTCCCAGCCTCTCCGCCCCGGTGCTTTAAGGTCCCTCCCCGTTCACCTGCCGCCACTTTTAGCCCGCCCCTCGGCCGCCTCCGCCCCGCTCCCGGCTCCTCAGGCCGCCCGCGGAGGCGGTGGGAAGCCCGGGGTGGGGCTAGGCGCCAATAACCGGTGCTGTGCCCCGGGGAGGGGGTTGTATGGAGATCATGGCTTTGAACGTGAGGGGGAAACACCCAAAATAAAGGGCGGGACGGCTGAACTTACCCGGGAAGAGCAGGCAGGAGGGCTCGTGTGCCTACCTGGGGCGGCGGGAAGCGGCCTCCGCCGCCCCCCGGCCGCCTCCCGCCGCCCCGGGGCTGGTTTGAGGTTGCAGGGGAAGGGAAATCGAGATAAGGGCAGATACGTGGGGTTTTTTTTCAGAGGAAATGCATATCTACTTAAGATAACAGGGTCGTATTTCCATCTTGTCAAATTCAGGTATTCACAAGGGCCTTGGGACTGATAAAAAACCCCAAGTCTTTTATCCTGAAAATCATTTACTAGCCAGACAAAGAAGGAAGAGCCAGTAGTTCCTGGCTTTTAGAGATTTATTTTTCAAGTGTGATTGAAATGCTACAGCAGCGCCCTGCAAACTCGCAGGCTTTCACGGAGCTGCGGGTATTTGTCAGTGCAAAGACCTATTTTGGAAAGTTTTCTGTTTTCAAGTAGTAAGGTTGCTGAGGAAACAATTTACTTTGGGTTCAAAAATCCCTGATCAGAACTGAATTTTCTGTCTTGTGCACATCCCTATCAAACTAAATAGATGGTTTCTAATCCTTTTTGCTACATTTTCAAAGAAAACATACAGGGTGACTGCAACAGTAACACTACATTTGTTCATGGTTTGGGTGAAAAATGCATGTGTTTGTACTTTTTTTAGTGTACCAGTATAAGGCCTTGAATGAGAAATTATTTCCAATAAATTCTTCTGCCCTTTGTCTCCACTTTCTAGAATAAAAATAATCTCAGCAAAAATGCTTTGCAAAAATCAATGGCTTATTTGATCTCCTGCTCAGGTTTTAAGAGGAAGAAATTTCTAGAAGAAGCAATTCAATCTTATGCTTGAAAGATAAGAGATTGTAATCAGCTGTGGTTTAAACATTAGCCTGTGTCTCTATGGTGCTCATCTTTCCTCCACTGCCCCTTACCCTTGCATTTAGATCCATGCAACCTGCATGTTAGGACCATAGGAGAATTCATGTCAGAAGGCATCTCAGAAGGCCTCCAGACCAACCTCCTGGTCAAAAAGGGTCAGCTCTCATCTTGGACCATTCAATAGCTATACCCCATCCATGGGGGACCCAGCACCTGCTGGAGTCAGTTCACTGCAGCAGCTGTAGGACCAGGCCCAAGGTATATGATGCTACGCTGAGCTAGACAACCAATAAATACCTGAGGCCTGACTCTTCCTGCCTTTGCTGACTTCTGTAAGAGTTGGATCTTCAGATGACGTTCAAGGTTCGTGTCTATGGTGTGTATGAAGAAGAGAGGTGTGTCTGGACCTGGCCACACATCTGCACTTTGCAAAAGGGGGGAAGCCCATCTTCTAATGTAAGAAAAGCTTTAGAAGAGACATCTGGAACTCATGTGTTGTTCCCTTTCCAGTCAGTTTCAGTCAGTTTCCGGCTTGATTCAGTGATCTCAAAAAAGTAAAACATGCTCTATCTCTGTCATTCCGAAGTCAAAATACTTCAAACATTGGATGTACTTAGCTGCAGCAGAGGGTTTCAAGTTTTGCCCAGTATTTCAAGGCTGTGTTTCCTGCCCCAAAGTAGGCTTTTTACAGTAAGAAAAGTATTACAAAAAAACTAGTGGAGACAAGAATCTATGGGTCTCACTCTGAAATTAACTATAGGAGATGAGCCGCGGGCAGGGGTACAGCGTGGACCTCTCTGAGATGCCTTGCATGAGGTCTTGACTGCACTGCCTTTGGGAAGGTGTTACGGTGGGGGGCCAATACCTGGTGTTTATCCCAAAGCAGAAACACCTAGTTCTGGCGGCAAACAAACAATATTTAGTGATGTTCTGTGTTTCAAAAAAAAGTGAGACAGTATTGAACTTCTTTAGCTGGAGCCATGGTGGGGAGCATAGGGTGAATGGGTGGTGAGGAGCAAGGGGTCGAGTTTTCTGCTGGGTAATTTTTTCATCTCTCATCTGTTGAATTATACTTCTCTGACCTGGTAACATTGGCGTGCTCTTAGATTATAAGTGATGATGCAAGGGACAGTGAATAGAAAGAATGAGAGATGTGTTCATGCTGAAAATTTAAGGAATAGAAAAAGAGTTTCCTAGTTTTAATCCCAGGGTTTTCTCTTTAATTATGGGGGGAAAATATATATATATTTAGTAATTGACTACATAGTAATCAGAGCTAAATTCTACTTACTCCTTTACAGATGAGGAACGTTTTGTGTATTATTTAGCCAGCATATAAGATAAAGTTGCACAGAAGTACTGTGCAACAAAAACATGTGAACTGATTACTTTTGCATGATGACAACCCCTCCTGTAATAGCTGCAGCTGTGCATTATAATGTGCATGAGTATATTTTGTTTGTTGACATAATTTTTAAGTAAAAAGGGAGAAGAAAGGGATGGATAAACATAGGAACTATCTATTATTGACATATACATGAGAAAAATTAAAGTTACACGGTTCAGAAATTCTGTGTTGCTAGACGCCTTGCATGATAATGCAGGTACAAAAGAAACATCTTCATAAATACTTTTTTTTTTTTTTAATAAATAGAGATTTTTGTCACAACATAATATTGAGGACCAAGAGTAGCTTTAGGTATAAAGCCTAACCTTAGGGTAAGGCCAGTCTCTTCGGTAGTGCATATCATCATCTATAAGGTCATAGTCTTGACCACTCTAATCAAACCAGAGTCTGAGATGACAACTTTGTACTGAAATTTTAGCCTCATTTTCACATATTTCATTAGACTGAAGATTTGTACAAAACAAATCCAAATTCTCAATCTTCTTATTACTCAGAAGGGACAAAAAAGAAGATGAAAACCCACCAGAAAGTTTCTTTTACTGTGGCAGACCGCTGCTCAAATGTTGTGATAAAGATTGAAAGTGTGAGGTTTTTCTTCCTGAAAATTTCTGGTTCCTTTCTGAACTTTCACATCTCTAATTAGACTCCTCTCACCTTCTGACTGTTTTAGCAGTTCAGAGTGGGAAAAGAAAGTTAAGTCCAGTCCCGCCACACCTGCACACCAGCTGTCTCTCAAAGTGCAGGCTCTTCTGTGGCACATTTATCAGGGGACTATAGGCATGCATATGGTACTGATACTGTTTACCAAGTCTCAGATCAAGCCCCATCCTCGTATGCTGCTCAGAAAGCTGCTCCTCTTCAGCTTTTATTTTCAGTTTAATTTATTGGGCAGCCTTCCTGCAGGGATTGTATTTGCCCCGATTTACACACTCTCGGCAAATCCCAGGACGTCATCTAGCCAGAAATGACACCCAAAGAGTCACTTCCTTTTCAATATAATTACTTTAATGACGATGCGTGCTATCATAAATGTTGCCCATGTAATATGGCTGTTTATTAACCATTACCACTCCTCAAGCATTTGTACTGCTATGCCAAGCAACACTTTTTCCCACCTGCAAGGGCCTTACAGGTCTTCTTGCAGAACAATTAGGATTGCACTTTCCTTGAATAATTGGGCAGATGGCTGCCCCCCTTAGCTTTTTCACCTCAGGTTGTCCTCATCAATGAGACCTTCCCTTTTTTATTTTCTGTTAACTGATGTTCATGAAATATTCCAAGAGAAACATACCAGATTCTTTCCTGCTAAGGTAGTTCGACAATCTCAGTGGCGTTCTCTGCTTGTGGAGATAGAAGGAGGAACAGGAGAGAACCAAAAAAACCACCCCAACCCCAAATGATATGGAGAGAGCAACAAAAGGGGACGAAAATGGTTCCTAACACTGCCGGTACAGGACCAGCCTGACTCACACCAATCCATATAAATTACCCTTGATCAGCTTGATTTGAGAGGTAGAGCTTTCTCCATCCTTAGGCAGCCCAGTAATTTCTGCGACACTATTGCTAATTTGGAAGCTGACAGTTTCCATCTCCCCACCCCTTTGGTTTATTACACATATTCCATCAGACCAGCTGTAGCCTGCCGTGTCCTTCTTTGCCCTGGGCAAAGGGGGACAAGAAAGGCTGTCAGCAGCGATGCGCAGTTGCTGTTGTGATGTTTCTCCTGGAGCGGGCAGCTGCAGAGAGTGTGTCCCCGTCCCAGAGTCCCCCCCGAGTTCCAGTGGCACCTAGCCCAGGCTCCGGATGGACCTGTGGAAGCTTCCAGCTGATTTAATTAGTTCATTGTTCCCTGGTTTGATGTAATAAGTTCATTGTTCCCCATTTCAACTTAATTGAGTCATTGTTACCCGATTTAACTGAATGATTGCTGCCTGACTTGATTTAATTAATTACTGCCTGACTTGCTGAATAAGCAAGCTCCTGGTGTCAGCTTCCAGCACGGCTCATGGCTCCTAACCCATGCTGTCTACCTCTACTCCTTCCCCTGTACAACCTGCTCTTCTCCTGGGACCTGCTCTCTGATCTCCTCTAGCCACATCCTCTGTTCCCTTCCTGCTTCTCCATTCTGTTCCTGTAGCTCTTCTCCAACCCAAGGAGCTTCTCTCACTCATCCTCTCATCTTTCTCATCCTTCTCTTCTGCTTTTCCCTGGCTTCAGCCCTGGGCCTGCCTCCAGCTTTCCTCCCAGCATTCTCACCACTGTGTCCCACCGTAACCCTCCCTGCTGCGATTCCTCTAAAACTGCTCCTGAGCTCCTCCAAAGGCTTCACATGTCACTTGTTTCATGTGTCCCAGAGTAGCCTTCCTACAGTGGGAATTTTTTATCCTATTCTGCCTGCAGTCCTGTGCAGGCAGTAGCACTTGTCTGGTGCTCTCCTTTTTCCTTGATTTCCACTACTTGCTTGCACCCAGTTTTCCCTTCCTTTAAGGTATCATCCAGAAGCTGCTCCTCATGTTGCAGGTTACCCAGCATCATCTAGGCTCCTGGCTCTTCTTTCTTTCTTCCCTGCCCCAGAGCCATTCACTTCCTTTGAGATTTCTGTGTCCACTGTAAGAATATTTTCTCTGATTGCTCCTTATTTCATACTCTAGCCTTTTGTTTTCACCTAAAATGTTCTGATTATGGCTTCTCACTGACCCTCTACTCTGGCTCTCTCTTCATTCCCCAGTCTCCCCAGATCTCTTTCACTTATCCCGATGCATTTCCCTGTCTCCACTCAGCAGAAACGAGATGTATCTTGTCCTCTTTTCTCTGCTGTTCTGCTCCACTATCCATCTGATGCCAATGCTAGGAGTAGGCATGAACTTCTGCAAGCAGACAATTACTGTTTCTCAAAGTAGGCATGTCAAGTTGTAAGTCTGCGTTTATATTAACGATGAGCATGAGACGAGGCTTCATCTTGGCCACTTCAGTTCAGTGTGTACAGGTGAAGTCAGCTCTACCTGTGCTGTCAGTCCAGTATGCACAACATCTTGTGTGAGCATATCTCTTGGCCTTGCATTGACCTGTGGGCTTTGCATTGGACAGGTCTTGTTGGCCATGTCGTGCTTTCTGGCCCATCTTCACTCTCTGCATTTACCCATTTTGTCTTTTTCTTATGTTGTCAAGTGCCTTGGAAGAAAGTCCAGGAAAGATTGCTTGTCTCTCCAGTGTAATCCTCATCACTCAGTGGCCAACTGACAGCTGGATTCTGTATTCCTGGGAACAGATTCAGGGTGTGTTGCCTCTCCTTCCTCTGACTCTCTTTTTTTTCACTGATGTGTTGATGTTTTTGTGAAGAGAGGATCTCATTGTCTACAAAGACACCTCTCCCTTCTCCTCCAGTCTTTAAGGGACCTTCACTGCAGGGGTGATGGTCTTCAGTTTCACTTGCAGTGTGTTAATCTGTCTGTGCTTGCTTTTCATGCCTGTAAAAGCCATTGTATTCCTGGGGTGTTTTTGTTCAGACCCTTCTGGTTTTCATATGCCAAACTCCATTGATTTCAAATACCCGAGAACCTTGAAAGATGCTTTGGGAGAGCTAGGTCTTTGCGTTGTTTTTTTTTTTTTTTTTTTTTTTTTAATTAGCCAGCCGAGTTTTCTTTTCCCCAAAAACTGTGTTTCCTTCGGCTGCAAATTTCTTTCAGTTTGTTTTCTTGCAGGCTCCTGAACAATTCCCTAAGAAGACCCGGCATGGTAGGCAGGGCAGGATACACGGCTTCTGTATACCCTAGTTGATGCAATACAGTTGTATTCCCACTGCTCTAACGTCTATTCTCTCCCCTGTGTAAGCGACCTCCTTTGAATTAGTCTTTGCAGGTTCTCCTACTGTTGGCTTCAGCTCATTTGCTTGGTTTACAAAGGCCATCTAACTTCACAGATGACACAGATACTGGCAATGGCTCTTACATTACTAGTGTATGAAGGTATGACACCCAGCCCTGTTCTCATGAAAGCTGGTGCCAGACCTCTTGTAAAATGTTATGAGAACAGGACTGGGCCACAGACTCTTAATTCCATTCTTTATGATGGTAATTAAAATAACATTAAAATTAGCTCTGTAGTTAGCGGGTATCAGACTCTTTAATCTTCTGCATTTGGTAAGTCATCTTTCTGATAGTGGTTCCATTCATTGAGCTGATATATGTGAAATATGGATGCTGGAGAGACTTTTCATAGTGTGGAGCACATGTTGAGAAAGGGAGAAATGGAAACAACTGCCCTTTCAGTTTACAACCAGCCTTTCCATTTGTATTTGCAAAGCACCCCTATGGTAAGAACAATAGCTGCATAGATGGTTAATGTAAATAAAGTATTTATTGCATTTTACTTTTATTTGGTGTGAAGTATTTTGTCCTTTTCTAAAATGTTGATGACACGCTGAAGTGGTTCCCTTTTTCATCCCCACCCTGCACTTTGGAGACTTTGGCAGTTTGTAAAAATGCTGATGTCAAGCGCTTTACACCTCAGAAATTGCAAATGAAGCAAAAATCTGTGCGAGTCACTTCACTGCAGACTTATCAGAGGTTTTTCACTGGTATCATTGCATTGATGTAATTATCCTGGTGTCAATATGCTCTAATAAAGAGAAGGACAGAGATAAAAAAACCCCCAAATTTTACAAGACTATTTAAGTACATGGTTTCATCTCAAGCTGAGAAACAAACAAAAGATCAGTTGTAACCATTTTGATGTGCTTGCATGCAGGAAAGGGTTGTTGCCTGCTGCATGGTGACACGGTTCTTCCCATTTACATGGCTGGTGTGTAGCTCAGAGAGGTCTCCCTGTCACCTGGAGCGGTTGTGCCACCTTCCAGAGCGTGCAGGCACAGTACCTGGAGCATGGACTGGGGCGTAGGATGCTGCTTCCCTGCACAGTGCATTGTGAGATACTCATCATGATGCAGTCACAAAAGGCAGTACTGGTCACATGCTGACAAGTAGCTGAGATCTTTTTTCCCCCCATAAGGAAAGCTGAAGACTTTTTTTCTCTTCATCCTGGTAGCTTTCCTTCCTCTCCATTTCAGATCACAAGACTGTGGTGAAGGATAAGACCTTTCTCTGGATGGCCCCGATGGGAGTCAGGATCGCTGGGTGGGTGTGTGGCTTCACCCTGTGTCTCCAGAGCTGTGGGAGCTTCCCTCGTGCTAAGCAGCAGCAGCAACAGCAGTTTTTACCAACAACTTACGTTTCCACCACAGCATCCTCCTGACTTCCCTTAATAATGTCTATGCCAGATGACTTTTATAAACACAGGACACCTACTAATGTGCCAACCCTTAGTTAACATTAGTGTAGTGATGTGAAAAGGCCAAATCCTACACACACTACCTTAGATATACTTATTAACAAAAAGCCCTGTTCCTCCCATGCATACTAACAATACCATCTGCAAATGTCACCAAGGTATGTTCAGGAGTTGAAAATTTTCCAGTTAAATCATGCTGATAGTTATCTTCTCTGACTCTGGGCAGGGGTGGTGGAATACCCCTAATTTGGAAAGTATTAGTTAAAAGCAGCTGACTTCCAAAGAGCAAGGGGGGCATCTCATAGAGGCAACATTTCAGGGGTTGGGTCAGGGGGTTCTACGTAGGTCATAGAAAATTAAATTTGCTTGATCTCACATTTCCTACACACGCACACACACGTGTGCACGCCCTCTCAATAGCAAAGGCTAAGAAGCCATATGCAGCCCATGTCTGGAAGAGCTGAGTGAATGCTGCTGGATATGGATAACAGCAGGGTCTGAGCAAAGGAGTTTAACCACTTGTATCTGCTCCTGTTTGACAGCCAGTAAGAGATATGAATTTGAGAAAGAATGTATAAATACAGAGCTATATAAATACACAAACTGCCCCTTTTCCTTACTGCCTTAGTCAGGCAGAGCAAATACGTATAACCCTTTAATTCATCTACTTCAGTTTCACAGCATCCAGGCAAACCACAAAAAAACTGGTCTTCCTCTGAAGATCTGCATTTTTTTCTACTCCAATGTTATTTGCTATTAAATATTTACAATCTTTTATGCATCTGTGCAAAAAAACCAATTAACTGTATTCTGCAGCACAGGGGTTCTACAAATGAAACCTCAAATGTGAGCTGCTAAGGGCTTACAGAATTTAGCCTTAGAGACACAATGTGTGCAGGAGCTTATGAAATGCCAAGAAAGAGCCACAATTAATTAGCAGCAAAATTCCCAAATGACTTAGCTCCTTCAAATGCTTTGCTCTCTTCTTACATGGTTTTGTATAGAAATTGCGTAATTACAGTGTCACTGCTTTCGTATGTATTTTATACTGTTATGTGTGTTTCAGCTGTGAAAGAGCATGCTTTCTGTTGGCAAAAAGGATAATTGTGATTAAAGTATATTTATGGGCCTTTGACTTTGCTCCATCAGGTGGTAACTGCAGCTGCGTATTCACTTCCAGATGTATAATTAGTCGTAAGAAAATAGCTTCAAATATAATCTATCACATTGACATTTTTACTTTGTAAATTGTTGTATCTGAGAAATGTCATTATTTAGCTTCATATTGGAAGTGTCACAACTAATGTCAATCTTCAGAGCTCCAGGTGGGCATTTTCCCTGGTGCCTCTGGGGCTATGAGGGTCTGACACAGATGTTTTCATATGTCCTCAAAATCATTCAAAGGAACCATTTGGACAAGCTGGTGTTCACCTGCTTACATGTTTGCAGAATCCAGCCCTAAATCAGTAAATGGTATCAGTCTCAAGCCCACGTGATAGAAATGCACAAAGCCACCGCGCCTCTCATTTACCAAATATTCCTCAACGTCTTTGGCCAGGGTAAAAAAAACGGCTGCCTACTGTGCAGAACGGAAACCTCAGCAGTAATTCCCATTTTTCCTCATGTCTTAAAGGAGATGTTCCCCATTAATTTGTTGCCCATTCCCATACTTCCAGGATGAGAAAGCAGCAGGCCCTTCTGAAGCTTCCCAGCTCTCCCTGGACAGCTGGCCAGGCCTCCTATGTTGTGTCTATCTTAAGGAGCGCTGGGCTTCAAAAACATGGCAAGAGCTTTTGCCTTCCTAGCTATTTAAAAAAAAATAAAAATTCACATTACCTTGCTGCCTTACCTCCCTTGCACCTTACCAAGGAAATGAGAGAGCAGGTAAGAGCCTTTCAAAGAAGTGTAGTGTTTAACCATGACCAAGTCCATGTGACTGAGGCTTCAGGGGGCCTCATGGCTCTTATCCTTCCCCGTCCTCTTTCTTTCCTCCCACACCTCTTGCTACCTCTCACCTGGGACATTTCACTGCTCTTTACACCTTTTAGGCCAAGAGCAAGAGTTTTTGCCTGTTCTCACAAGCATTTTGATTATCTAAGCGGCTCAACAAGCAGTGGCAAAATAATAATGGGTTTCCATGAGTTACTCCAAATGGATTGTCACTTTTAATTAATGATTTGCAACAATCGAGTGCAAGATTTTGCTGTGTCAGCTACTGGATTTGAACAGGAGCCGTTCCCAGCACGTGCTCACAGAAGCATCTCAAAAGCAAAATGCTTTAAGAAAACAATCTTTGTGCAAGCTGAGTAAAATGGACTCTGCAACACAGGTACGGGCTGAGCAGAAAGCTAGCAGCATTTTCCAGCTCAAGCACTGTTGTCCTGAGCCCCAACAATTGCCTAACTTTAGAAAGACTTAAGGTATGCAGATGGAGTGACTAATGAAGGTCTTGATAGAGGAAGTTGGGCTGCCAGGCCGGCTCTCGTACCTCTGTGGTGATCCTCAGTCCCCATCAATCAAAGCCACTGAGATAATCTCTCCTCCAGTGCCACAATCCCTAGGTGAATGGGCCAGGGGAGTTGAGCCAGTCTTGTCAGAATAGTCCTAGTTAAAATCATAGCCGCTCTTTAACTTGGTCAGGTACAATTCATACTTCATGGCCTGTATGAGATCCTACCTGAACAGGTAAGAAATATACCACTCACTCCATAGGAGGTCATTACAGAAACCCCATGGAGTGTCCTACATCCCCTGAAGCATGTGGGCCGCTGTCAAAGAAAGGGTGCTAACGTCAGCCAGTGGCTGTTAGCTTCTTTATGGCTTGTCCGCTGAGTCCATTAGTATTATCGAAGAGTTTTCATTCTGCACTATGGGAGTGGTGGAGCACTGGAACAGGTTGCCCAGAGAAGCTGTGGATGCCCCATCCATGGAAGTGTTCAAGGCCAGGTTGGACGGGGCTTTGAGTGACCTGGTCTAGTGTAAGGTGTCCCTGCCCATGGCAGGGGGGTTGGAACTAGATGATCTTTAAGGTCCCTTCCAACCCAAACCATTCTATGATTCAGCCGACACTATTGATTTTCAGAGGCCAGTGAGTGCCTCTTAGCTAACACCTTCTCAGTAGAAAGGGATGGTCTTTGCTTAGCCTGTGTCTTCCGTCAGACATTGCAGTCAGGATTACACCCCATCAAAAACCACCCCAGGCCACAGTTGCTCCTAACTAACCACAGGCTAACATGCCAACATGCTCCCCCTGTCGTAGTCCCCGGCCAGCCCTCTCCTCTCTTCTCCTCCAGCATGGCCAAGCAGATGCCAGCAGAAAAGGCAGAGGTTGGGCAATGCAGGATGGTCACACCCTCTGCTTTTCCTGGTTTTGCATGATGATGTTATTTTCTGGAGCAGCAGGAAGGCCTGTGGAGCACATGTGGCTCCTGAGGGATGCAATCTCCAATTTTTTCTGCTGCTTTGGGTGCGTGTCTGTGTGGTAATCTGCAGTGTGGGGATTACAGAGCTGACTCAGGTTGTGGGAAGCCTTCTTGTCTTACAACACTTAAAGTCGTAAGTCCCCATTGAATCTGTGCTAGACACGTTTAGGTTAGAGGAGAACCTCTTTGTCATCCAGCAAACCAGTTTGCCTCCCAAGGAGGGATTCTTCCCATTTATCCCAGCCTTCAGCCCAGCGATGAATGGACTCCTGCTTACTTTGTCCTGCCAGTCATCCCCTTTGTAGTATGCACTGGCTAACATCTCTGCAATTCGGGCACTCAGCAGTTTGTATGGTTGGAGATGACAGGGCCCGGCCACAACCTGCTGTGGTTGCAAACCTCCAGCCTCCCAGGTGTCCTCCCAGCACAGAATCTTCCTGCCTTGCTGTGTAGAGCAAAGAAGTGAGGTGGCCCTTTGGAAACTGCCTCCTGCTCTTCTTTTCCTCTCCCTGTGCAGCAAAACTGTTTTCCTTTCACCACATTCAGGATCTTCCATGGCTGCAGGGGAGGAAAGATTTGCCTCTTAGCCATGAAACCAGATTTGCTTTGGTTGAGATTTTTCTCCACCCGGTGAAAACAGAGCCAGGAAATTTGTTTCGGACTATTGAGTTCAGCTTCTCCGTGCAAGATTTTCGGCCATTCATCTCAGCCGGGGCTGGAGAGATGGGCAAGAGGGCAGACAATCAACTGAATGAGGCCACCAGAGCGTCCCTGACATAAGAAATGAGACAAAATCCATACGAAAACCAAGTGAAAGGCAGACACAAAGACATGCTAGACTGCTTTGGTCATCTATGCAGTCCTCTGCCAGGAGAAGAGAAAGACTAGAAAAAAGGGAAGGGCAGGTATGAAATCGGATTGGCAACTGTCGGCAGCTTAACCAAAATGGACACTTAATAATGTGTAGAAGAAGTGACTCAGATTTTGATGCTGTCTTTTAATTTAGGATCGATGCATGTGTAGATTACATGGCAAATTTGCAGGAGGAGTGCTCACAGAATGTAGATGTTATTAGAGCAGGATAATTATTCATATTTGGTGTCAAGCCAAAAGTGACATTACAGAAAGGTCTTAAATGCAAATTTAACAGAATTCAAATGCAGAAATGAGAACAGGAGGGTTGATCAATGTTTAAAGGGTGACTCATATCAAACTTGGTCTGCTTCATTTTTTTGTGAGTTGCCTTAGATTTAACAAAGCAAATCCCGTAACAGCAGTTGTTTTCAACTTCAGCAGGTGAAGGCTTCAGCTCTTGAGAAACCAGCAGTCTCCTGCACACAAAGAACATGTAAATAATCCTCGCTGCGAATTTTGGAGTCCGCTCTTGCCCACCTCCCTGTTCTGATGTTTCCTCAGTCTCCCTGCAGAAGATGGAGCTGCAGAAAGCAAGTTCTCTGATGGGCTGTTTCCCTGTGCCACAGGGCTGGTGCATTATCCCGAGGTGCTCAGGGTATGAGAGGGAAGCCAGCATGCCTAGGAAGCCTTTTAACTCTTCATAACCGTCAACATTTCTGTTTATTTTCCAGAATCCCCCTTCCCTCAGGGAAAACTGCTGCTTGTTTCTCCATTACCACTGGATGTGAGTGCAGGCCTGTTATTACTGGCACTCCTGTCCCATGGATGCGTTTTTCCTGGTTCAAGAGACTCTAGTAAATTCTGAATTTTTAAAAGGGAAACTTGAGACTTTTTTGTTAAATTCTCCTGTGTTTCATATGAGCAGAGGAGTTCTCTCTATTCCTGTACATTTTCCATCACCAGGGCCTTGAGCATCCAGGTCCTTTACCTGGTACTTCATATACAACTCTGCCCTTTCTTCAGCCGTAAAATAATTGCACCAATAAGAAAATAAAAGTTGCTGCCTACCTGTAAAACAAAATTATATAGTAAACTAACAAAAAAAAAGAGAACAAGGCGGAGGTAGATAACCGCTCTTTCCCTGCCTTTGTGAGAGATGAGTCTTGCTCTGTCAAACAGTGTCCAAGACCTACTCTTCCACTTCCACTATTCTCTCAAGGAGCCAATTCTATTTTCCTTTTCTTCTAGTTTTTATAAATATTTATCCTGAAAACAGCCTTTCTGAAGTGGATACAATCCAAATAGAGCCCAAACTCTGAACAATCAGAATTTCCCCCATCTCTGAGGGCTCTCAGGCCCTCTATGTACTAAGAGCTGTGCCTCTGAGTCCATCTCATCACTATATGGTGAGACTCATGGAGGGGAGGGAATCAGACCAGCTTGCATTTTGCATGCTTCCATGGCCTCTACACTTATCACCTCCCACCTGTCGACACCATTGTGAATGTGTAGAAGGTCTTCTAAACCCTTTTGGGAAATCAGATACCTGTTTGGCTTCCCCACTCAATTTCCTAGCCCAGAGAACAAGTGCTCTCTGGGGCTTTTCCTTGGGTGACCCTCTGGTGTGAGACAGGAAGGAAAACTTTTCGACCTCTTCTCCCACCTTGATTCAAGCTCTTCCCCCTTTGCAAAGTCAAAATAATGCTTTCATCTTGGCATTGCCTGGCTGGGGGCTGGTGGTGCAGCTGGGCATGTACCTACCTTGATTTCAGACTGCTCCAGAGCACGCACAGTGCTCTTCAACAACTCTTGTCCTGCAGATCGCCATATCCCAGGGTGAAAAACCTAGTACAGAGGACCCTGATCCCTCCGGGCCCGGTAGAAAGTGTGCAGTAATTGAAAGAATAATAATATATGTCAGACATACACAGGCTGAAGAGGTAGCAAAGGAACTTAATGAAAAAACAAATCCTAACAAGCACAGGATACTAATTCTAAGAAGTAATTAATATATTACTTGTTGCTTAAGGGCAACATTCATGCTGCCTGACATACTTTCCCAGGTTTGCAATGCATGGCCTTTGCAAGACAATAAGTGGGTACTTTTTAAGACTTTCCACGTCCACAAAGATGTCTCTATAACCTGTGCCACATCAGATATTCACAAGGCAAGAGCATGATCTCAGGAATGTGTTGCAATGTTGTAAAGGAGATCCCTGGTGAGATCTGTTCATGCTTTCTCTCCCTGAAGGGTCCAGGCTGCCATTGCCACTGCACGGGGCAGGGAGGAGGAGATGTCCATTAACCCCTTCATTAAGTGCTGAGACGGCAGTCGCAAGTCAGGGTGCGTCCAGAAGAGCCAGATGAGCAACTTTGGCAGGGAGTAGAAATCCCATTTGAATCCCACAGGGCTGTGGACAGTACCAGCAGCAACACCACTGAGTTTTGGTGCAACTTTCTGTTTCTGGAGACTGGAGAAGCCCACGATGATTAACCAGCCAAATCTGCCCTTGGGGAAGCATACATTTCCATTTTCGAGGTGGCTGCCAGAGCACAGAGAAGGCAGCCTGAGCGCCCTCATGTCAAGCAGCTGTCAGCACAGGACCAGGAGACGGGCCTGTGACCCGCAAACCTGTGTCCTAAGGTCATCTTCTCTACAAGACCATTCAGGCTTTATCACTCTTTCTTTTTCTTTGTTCCCTAGCCACAAGAAAAATGTGACTGTGAATTCTGTTGCTGTGTGTCCTACCCTGAGCTGTGTGGTTACAGGAGACCGCCATGGGGTTTATCCTACCTGACTGCCAGGTACAACACAAATCCTGAAAACCAGGCACAGGGAAGTGATGTAGCAGGGCGTGGAGGGAACCAGCCAGGGGGAGAGGCAGGCACAGCATCTGCCAGCCCCCAGGAGCAGCTTTCCTCACAGCAGCATGCTCACACACAGAGATGGCAATAGATGGAGACTGTCTACTAAGCCATTGCTATAGCAACTTATCTGTTGTCTCCCTAGCTCCCATCAGGACACCAGCTGGATAGATGATGTTTTTAGCCTTCCCCAAAGAGTTTTGTAGAAGACCACAAGGTCACTGAGCTGCTCTGCCCAAAGTCATGTCCACAGGATCAGCCAAGGCCTTGTTTTTTCATACAAGGACTAAATGGTCCTGACTAAAGGGTCCTAAGGAAGGGGTGTTCCTCGGCCTAATGGGCTGCTTCTACAGGTGAATGGTATTTGGGGTTGGTCCCCTGCACACAGGGGTATGTCACTGTGTGGTAACACCTCTGCTCAGAGGTATCCAGATCTCAGCTAACCCCTGTGGATCATAGCCAAGACAATGTCCCATAAGAGGAAACTCTGGGAAAGAATTAGTGGATGTTTACTGAAGAACAGTAAAAATGTAGAAATGTGATCCAGAACTGAACTTCCAATATCCTCAGCTTGTCACAATCCAAGTTCTCTTGAGGTCCTCACCAACATCCTCCCTCAGCATTAGCAGGAGCTAAACGTGTTGGAGAGGAAAGAAACAAATATCTTAAAACTCAAATTACCTGCAAACCAGAAGGCAAAGAATATATTGCATGAGGTAAATCTTCATGTGTAGAACTGCCAATGTGCAAAAAAAGAAACCAATTAATTTTCTAGCAAACATCAGTGTGTATTTCAGATAATGTTGAGTTTCCATTTTCTGTTCTTTTCTCCTCCCTTCTTTCTTTCTTCACCATTGTCTCCTCTAAATTTCATTTTGGTAAATATTTCTCCCTGTTGCTCAGATAACCGTATCTGATTGCAGAGGCTTGAAGCATAACTGATGATGAAAGACTACCTGAGGGATACTGGAGCGCGTACACCACAGGGGCGTGGACATAAACCCCTGAAATATGCTGGCAGTATGACCAGAGTCGTTCTACCTGTAGGTTAAGTCAAGATAAGAACTTGCTTGCTGGCTGCACAGGGGATTAGACCAAACCGAATCCTGCATGGTTGTTAAAAAATCACTAGAACTTTTGGCTTGATATGGGACAGAGCCTGTGGATTGTGGGGCCAGGAGGGGGCTGAGCCCCCCACCAACCTCTTCTGACACAAAAACTGCTGGCGATCCTCTGTCCTGATGGTGCAGCCCCAGCCAGGATGGTGGAAGGAGATGGTCAGCCCTATGAGCCAGAATGGGGACTTTTGCTCCAGGTGGGCTTTTCGGCTCAGTGCTGGAACCGTTGCAGCAGGTCCTCCTGTACCTAATTCTTAGGCACCTCTGCCTTTTCTTGGCAGGCTTCAAAGTCAACCAAAGCACAAGGTCCCCGATGGGCAGTGGGTGCAGTGGCGGGCAGTGGGAGCGGTGGCTGCCCCCCGGCACCAGCCAGCCCTTTTTGGGGGGGTTTACATAAAGGCAGTCGAACACGTCTGTTCAGGGCGCAGGCAATGAGGCATGGGAAGAGCGGATGACTAATGGCCCCAGACTGGCCTAGTTAGCGCCAGGGCGGCTTCGTTACGCACCGCCTCAGTGCGTCCCCACAGCACCGGTGCACGGGAGAGAAGGGCACTTCTTGCTGGAGCAGAGAGTGGGGTGAGAAAAGCCTCCCCTCCCTCGGAGATGCTGAGTGGGAGTTTCCCCTCCCCTTCACAAATGGGGAAGGCATAGGTTTTGCACAGGAAAGAAATAACTGGAAAATACCACTGCAGCAGGAGAACTGGTGCTTCCTCTTGCACAGCACCTTCGTACAGAACCATCTCAAAATTATTTACAAATGCCAAGCAAAGGCCAAGGCACGGCTGTGCAGCGCTGTTCATGGGTTTGTAGGATTTTGCAAGTGTTGGCTGATGATAGATTCCCTCTGTGAAAAGCCAGGGCTTCTTGGGTCACCTGGAGTATGTAAAAATCTCTACAAACACCACAGGCCATCAGAAGATGTCAAATTAGAACCAGCTCTCACAGTACATTATAATCCTGCAAGTTTTGGGTAGAAGAAACAAAAATTCATCTTAAAGTAGCTAGCTGCTCTAATGAAAAGAACTAATTAAAAAAAAAACCCCAACTAATAACAACTGTTAAAAAGTGTTCTTTACAATAAAAACTTGCATGATTTCTGTGCCAGGCTCCTGCCTGTTTGATGCCCCTGAGCGGGCAGTACCGGAGTGGTGCCAGGGCGTCTGCACCCACTTCCCAATCCTATGGCTCCTCCAGCACGGCCCGGGCAGGGTCCATCCTGCCCCACGCACAGCTGGAGCACGGAGAGGCACTGGTGGAGAGCATCCTTAGGGGATGGCCTGTGGGTCTGAGAGGCTGAGGTGTTACAGGGAACTCCCGGTGGAATGCAATGGCCACAGATATATTGTTTTTATCACTTAAAAGCTATCTAATGCGCAGTTCCTCTGTTCACCTCTACCTTCGGCTCTGTACCCCTGGCACTAAAGCAGCTGTCAGTAAAATGACATGGCATGTTTAAGCTGTCCTTGCCGTTAATCAGGACAGGAACAGTAGCTCTCTGTGGGTTTGTAAGTGCCCACGCCACAGTCCTGTATTATCTCACCTCTCCATCAGGGACTACAACATCACGAGACTACTGCTGTGTTTCTTCAGACTTTTTGACCCTTTTTTAATGCTGAAATTCTTCACGGTGAGGCCATCGCTTGGGCCGTGTAGTGGGACGGCAGCAGTGACATAGAGGAGTGTGGGTCTCATCCGCCAGAAAAGTGGGAAGAGTGCGTTGCTCCAAATGGGGCCCCATTTGTGCGACAGCAGTGGATATGCGCAGCAAGGGAAGATTTTTTTCCCCTGCAAGTGTGGGGCCAAGGTTTTGGCCGTAGCTTGCAGCTGGTGGGAAGCACGCAGCTCCCGGCTCGGGGAGGGAGCGGAGGGTGACTCACAGCCCAGCCCTGGCTTCCCTCCGTGCCGGCCACCAGTGCCAGGCAGCAGATTTCAGGGAGGAGGAAGAGGAGGAGGACAAAGCCACTTATGATGCACTCCCTGCCCTCCACCCATTTGCTCTCTGCTCATCGAGACAGGGCTGAAAATAACAGCGTGCAAGAGCAAGGGCAATAGGTGCGGATAGCTCGGGCGGGAGGTCCACGGGTGCCAGAATTTAATACACGCTGAGGTCTTTGAGTGAATTAACTGGAGTGCTGGGTCCTGGTCTGGACACAACACTTGCAAACCTGGACAAAGTCAGGAGTATCCAGAGGGCACAAAAATCAGGAGGAACAGAGACCAAGGGATTCAAAGGGAAGAACTGGGGAACTTGGCTCATTTAGTCCAATAAAAGAATATTAAGAACAAAGATGGAAACAATTCTCTGATGTGTAAAACATTCTGAAGGAGATGATAATTTTGTATTTTCTGCTGAGACAAAGACATTAAGAAATCAGTTTTCCTTCTGCAACAATGAGTGCTTTGACTGGCTACTAGGGAACATTTCCAAGATGTACAAGGCGTGGAGCATAGGGAGAGGCTGGAGAATCCCTTTCCAGAGGGATTTTTCAGGAGTCCTTAGACAAAACTCCCCATGATGTTTCCCTGCGCTGAGGGTGCCTGCGGGCGGGTATCCAGACAGGCTCCCTGGCAGGTGGGGGGCTGCCTCAGTGCAGAGGAGGGACCAGTGATCCCGCCAGGTCCCTTCCTGGTTTACCTGAAGGGTAAACCATCGCCTGAACCGTGGCATTAAGTATTCTTGGCAAGAATTGTAACTTGGCTTGAGCAAGCACGATAAGATCCATAAAGCTAAACATGGATTACTGCTCTATAAGAAAGTGTTGAACACCAAGTATGCCCCACTTTCTATGATCTAAACCATGTTGATTCCCTAAGCACAATTCATAACACATCCAGAGCCAACTATTTCCATCTACTTATAGGCAATGTTAGATGAGATACTGTTTTAATATTGCTGAGCCAGACAGAGCTAATACCCCCAGGAAACAGTTTAAGTTTGTAAAAAATAAAAAAGGACAGCACAGGTTGCTAAGTGATAATGATTCGCAAAACAGAAATACTTACCCAAAGGAAGTGATTAATTCAGGACATTCTTTGCATGTCAGCTCTATAATCTTTTCAGCTGTAGTCCATTATGTACCTTTATCTCACAGCATACTCTCTTTATTTGTCTTGTAACCAGTTCTTTTAATCTGCGGGGATTTTTCAAACTTACATCTCTAATTTACCCAGCCTGCTGCCTGCTGCAGCCATACTCACTCTGTGGAATAACACACACAGACCCATCATACACAGGATCAGACACATTTGACACCAAAGAAGGGTTTCAAAGAATAGTTCCATGTACCACTGTCTGTTCAACACGGGTGGCTGAGCCACATCTCCATTTGCCATTATCCATCAGGGAATTAGCGGTGCAGAGTCCAGCTCCTGCAAACATGGCATCCACCTGCTCTTCATTAACTCCTGCAGCTGCATGGCAATGTTTTGCCCTTTGCCTTAGATGAAGACCTTGGAGATGAGAGGCTGTAAATCCAAGCAGGCAAAAATGATGTTTGCAGGGCAGTGGAGAGTGTTGTCATAATTTAAATACGGCTGCTATTTATACTGTGTTTACTGTGTTTACCTGCAGCAGGAACAGGATTCAGATCTTGCATGGGAATACCTCTCCCAGTCCCAAAATGCCAAATCTTTGCTTATGAAAATGACAAGCAAAGGAGCTTCACAACTCCTTGGCTGCTGTTAGTGTTTGACCTCAAACAGTGGCCTAAAGGTTTGCAAGTTCTTGTAAAACTGCAATCACATCATTTTTTTTATGACGGTGTCATCATTTGAGGGTCTGTATGATGTATTGGTTTCCCTGTAAGGTGCTGCATCCTGAAGCAGATGCCTCCTGCAAGGAATAAGCGCGACTGGCCCATGGTGTCTCCCAGCTCCCACCCTGGCTGGTGGGACTGACTGGCTCTTTGCTCACTGCTGCCTTTAAACCCATGAGAATCCGCTATTTTCACCAAGTATTCTTTCAATACTGACTCCCATTGTATCCCTAAGGAAGCACCGAGGTGACCCTCCACAAAATCAGGAAAGTGCCCTAAAACCTGGCAGTCAGTGCCTTTTTGCACTCTGCCTGTTTCTGGAGATCTTTTCGGATGTTTCAGCAGCCTTTTGCCGCTAGTCGTACTGCATGTCCTGCTCCGGAGCTGTTCCCCTTTTCTGTTCCCTCGTCTGTCACAGCCTCAGTGCTGACACTGATCCCTCCCCACAGGCTCCCTGGTGAGTTCAGCACACCAGCGCCTATGTTGGGATGGCCCGTGCAGTTCAGTCCTTCATCCTTGTGCTCCTTCCACACTCCCTGCACCTTCACAGCATTGGTTTTCTTATGACTAGTGTTATTGGCCTACATTCTTGTATCTTGACTTTATTTCCCATTTCCTTCCTGACTTCCCCTTTCTAAAAGGTGTGAGCATCCACTCTTGGTGATTTCTTCATTACTTGTGCAATGGTGATGTCTCAGCAGCCCTGGCTTATTCATACCTTTCTGGGAATGATTTTATTGTGTTGCTTGCGTAGCTTTACCATGTTTGCTTACACCTTTCTGCGATGCCCACCACCACACTATCTTGGATTGCTTCCTTGAATATTTATCCTGTGGTTTACAGCGAGCGGGGTTTTTTTTATTATTATTATTATTATTACCCGAAATACTCCCCAAATATGTCTTTGGAATCCACCTTCTCAGAGCTAGCCTTTACTTATCGTGATCAAGTGTCACCCCACCTTTTTCTTGGTCTTCCTCTTGGTCTCCTTGTTAGATAAACTAATTGCTCACTGCGTGACCCTTGGGTGTATGCTTATATTAAGCATTAGGCAATGTTGTATATTTTAATTGTTTTTAATTTGCATGTTTGTAGGGATGAAGGTTTTCTGATTTGTACTAGCTGTATCTGCATCATCTCCAAGAGATGCGTATCTAATCTAAAAGAACTCAAAGACCTTTGCAACTATTTCAAACAGCTCGTTCAGTTGTTTAACTTACACATCTTGGGAAGACTTAAAAAAAAAATCTAAGCTATGGATCAAACTCTCTTGATGTTTGTATTTTCACATAGGATGAACTTTGTACAATCTTGTAAAGGCTTTAAAAATATTTTTTAATAATCTATTTCATAAGCAGTGAGCCCACAAGCGTAGATAAGTATGTGAAGATGGTCTTCATGCCCCTAAAAAGGAACAAAGCTGATGACCAAGTGGACAGTTAAAATAACTATCAATCAGCCAAAATCATGGGCATTAGAAGAACAAGACGTGGAAGTACAAGCAGCAGGTGATAAATCCACTTGGTTTATCACTGTCTTAGGGTGACGGGGGTTCGGTCCCCAGTCAGGCTTTTCTACCTTGCCATTCTCAGGGCTGAGACAGTGGCTTGAGTAAACAACCTCTGCCGAGGAGTCACTCTCCGACCAGAGACTCCTGTGCAGCCCTGGCAGCAGTTCCCTCTGCTGTCTCCAACCTCCTTCCTCTAGGAGGGCAGAGGAGCCAGACGGCCGCCGGCCTCCGCCAAGAGCTGCTGCACTGGGGGGAAAGAAAAGGGAAACTGTAAGGACTTCCAAACAGGCATGGATTAAAAAAAAAAAAAAGATATTAGAGCAGGAATGAGGTGAGGTCACAAATAAACAAAAAAGGCCTGCTAGGAGAAGGCACACTGTATATGAATAAATGGCAGAGAGAAAGAACGAGAGTGGCCCAGGACCATTGCCCACCTTCCCGGGCGGTGGAGGGAGATGCTGGCACAGACCTGGGGATGACCAAGTGCAGCTCCCTCCGTCCCAGGCTGCGCTCGGGCTGTTGTTGAGCCCCGCGCTGTCTGCTGTGCTGCCTGTTAGATTATTGCCAAGGGTGAAAACATACAGCCATAAAATCTCCCTAATAAATCTGCCTTAATTAAGTCAGCTTGCAGTTTAGCCGTGGAGACTATACTTTCTCCACCCAGCTACTGCGGTTTTCCCAGGTGTGCCAGCTGGGCATTTTGACCAAGGATGGAGGATGTTACCAAGTTTGTGTGGCTGTAGCTGGTCCCATATCCAGACCAAGAAAAAGACTCATAAAAGTAGAAGCATGTATTCAGCATTTCATAATTTCCCTGCAAAAGGAATAAAAAAGAGGACCTGCTGTTGTGGATTTCCTAAAAGTAGTTTTCCCCAGGGAAACTGTAGGATATACCACAAAAAAACCCATGTGAAAATAACAGTTCAAGTAACAAAAAGCCTAAGAACAACCTGAGAACACCGTGTTTGGAAGGACGGTATTTGCAGAACAGGCCTGGAAACCTGCAAAAAGATATCTCATGGCTGGAGTATATAAGGAAAGAATATAAAGTGAGAGCTGGAAGGAACTGGGGCTCAGAGAAGCTGCAGCAGTAAGTGTGATAAAGTGACAGCAGTGCACAGCAGCCCAGTATGTCCACCATGTGTGCCGTCTGCGGTGGGGTTTCTGCCACTTGGGGAGGACGTAAGAGTTAGAAAACGCGACCAATACAACCCAAGAGGTGGAAGACCTGCCCTGTGAGCCTAAAAAGAGGACATAATATCCCCTATTACAGGGAGTACCGAGGTCCTGCTTCTACCACCCTGTGCCTTGTAGCTCCAAATACAAAAAACCCTGTGGTATAAAAAGGGCTTCTGCCAATAATTTTGTTTAAAGGCTCACGGAGCAGTTGATCACCAATGATCTCAGCAGGCACCGAGTCAACAGATAACTACTGAGTCAGCCATAAAACAGGGAGCAGCTTAATCTTGGGACATATCGTGAGATTAAACTGGAGAAGCCAAACATCCCTGTCAACAGAGAGGATTAGGAAGAGGCTGTGTTTGGCTCTATACACAGCGCTCTCCCAGCAGGAACGTGAGTCAGAGGAGTCGCTGCCAGTGGGCAGCTGGGCTCTGCCTGGGCAACTGCAATGTGCTGCTGGGGAATGGCCAAAACAGTCCCTGAACACACCAGCCGTGATCAAACAGGGTCCAGGCAGCCAGAGGCTGGCATCTGGATCCCATCTACTGAGTGAAAAAAAAAATCAGTAGTCCCCACAAACTCAGCTTGCGCGTGGAGGCTGGAGTGGGAAGTTGGAACAACATCTGAGTAGCAATCTACATGGGCAGTTTTGAAATTAAATATGATCCTCTGAGCAGCTGAGGAACATCAATAATAAAGAAAAGGGTCATCAGAAGAGACTGATGTGGGTGGTGAACAGTGAATCAACAATTCAAAGGAAGGTTTAAAAAAAAAAAAAAAAGAAGAAATACAACAAAGTGCAATATGGCCACATAAGCTTGGAAATCAGGCAAAGGATCAGATATTAAAGAAGGGCTGGAAAACACAAGGTCTTGCTTCCCTCGGAGAAACTTCTTGAGGAAAAGTATGCTAAAAGGAGGAGTTACAAGAAGCAACCAGAGTAACGCAGTTCCAGTGCCACCATTGAAAAGAGGGACCTCACTTAGCTTTTGCAGGTAAATTATCTTGAAAGGAAAAGATCAGTTTTATAAGTGAATAGTCCAAGCTTTTTCGCCTGGAAGACAGGTGAATGAGGATAAACTATTAACATCCATTTCTAGCTGTGCAACAGGCCGTGGCTGGGCTTCCTATGAGCTGCTCTGGGCTGACTGGCCTATTTAAACTTTACAACATAAACTCCTTTGCTAGAGAAACAGGGCAGCAAGCCAGGCAGGGCCTAAGAAATGGAGCAAAACCCAGGACTGTGGGCAAGGCTACCCACGTTGCCTGTTTACTGACCTGTACCAGCATGGTCAGGGGCTGGGCATCAGGGGAAGGTCCATCCAAGAAACTCATTGGCAGGTTACAGGAAAGGTGGCAGGTGGAAATTACACTTTCTTTTGTTCTGCATATGCATGGGGACAGGATTGCTAACAGGGTGGACATGGCAATAATTACTTGGCCCCACCTGCAGTACTGTATCCAGCTCTGGAACCCCCAACATAAGAAGGATGTGGATCTGTTGGAGAGGGTCCAGAGGAGGGCCCCAAAGACAATCAGAGGGCTGGAGCACCTCTCCTATGAGGACAGGCTCAGACAGTTGGGATTGTTCAGCCTGGAGAAGAGAAGGCTCCAGGAAGACCTTATTGCGGCCTTTCAATACTTATAGCAGACTCAGAAGAAACATGAGAAACTCTTTAGCAGGACCTGTTGTGATAGGACAAGAAGTAATGGTTTTAAACTATAAGGAAGCAGATTTAGGCTCGAAGACATTTTTTTATGATGAGGGTGGTGGAACACTGGCACAGGTTGCCCAGAGAGGTGGTGGATGACCCATCCCTGGAAACATTCAAGGCCAGGTTGGACAGGGCTCTGAGCAACCTGATCTGGTTGGAGATGTCCCTGCTTCTTGCAGGGGGAGTTGGACTAGATGACCTCTAAAGGTCCCTTCCAACCCTAACCGTTCTATGATTCTAACCGTTCTATGTCCCTGGTCCTTGCAGGGGGGTTGGACTAGATGACCTTTAAAGGCCCCTTCCAACCCAAACCATTCTATGATTCTGTATAGTCAGCGACCACTGTCTGGACAGTTGTCACAGCAAGTTTTATGCCAGTAGGTGCGATGAGTTGGTAGGGCAGCGCTCTCCTGAGATAGGGCCCTGCAGAGGAGTTTGGACTGTAATTTTTATAAGAAGAGACTTGAAATCAAAAGCTATGTGCAGACACAGTAAGCACTGTTCATACACTGTACCAGAACAATACTAATAAACACGTACCTCATTTTCACTGATGGTTAAATAAGATTTCATTAATCCCTATCTAATGGTTTTCCTTATAATAAACTATTCAGATACAAAGATCAGATTAAAACATAAGCTCAGGTTATTACTTATTACTTAATGAAATACGTTTTGATATGTAGTGATATAAATAATACCTGCATCTTGTTAGAAAATCTATATTTTATATTTTTATTTGCTCTCAAAGCCTTATTTTAATAGCTTTTCTTTTGTAAATGACAGTTTAGAGAAGTATGATGTTGTCTCTTTCAACAATTTAAGATATAGTCAGACTTTAAACATTGATCAAACTTCTGTAATTACCCTTCACTATGCACTGATACAGACATTGATGCGGGGAGATGATGTTTGTAATTAACTTTTCTTCCTAAAAAAGGAAAACCAAAAGCAAATGCAAGAAACGTTTCTGGTTTAGAGAATTACACAATGCAACTTCATGCTACTCCTTAAACTTCTGTACTATACGGATCGGGCACAGGCACTGCCCATTCGGTTAAATTGCCTGGTTGTGCAATTCCCCGTTTCCACTACCCCATGTGTTTGAAATGGCACAATTACATCTTTCCATTACTGCATGGGTTTGAAAAGACACTGCTGAGTAATATCAGAAAATCTGGTTTTGTGGTCTTAAGGTGCTCTGGAATGTGGAAAGCTCCGCACTTCTTGGTCTGCCACCTTTCTATTATAGCGGTAATCCCAACAATTTGTTTTTAACTGGACAGAAATACTTTCTGTATTACTGCAGAGAACTCATGCACCCCATTAAGTTTTTAAGTAGAGCTTAAAAAGAAAGACAAGCGCCACAGCAACATAGCTGGGAGTAAAGCTGGCCGGTAGCTTTGCTATGCAAGTGCTGGTGCTGCTGCTTGGAGGAGCAACGCACACATCAAAAACCCGTCTGTGCTACAGGGAAATTGCCACGGCATTCACTGAGGCAGCTGCTGGAGTGAAGCATAAGGCAATGGTAAACCATTTCCACTGCTAGTGCCAGTTTTAATTTATGGATAAAATATTATTGGGCAAGACGAGGGGAAAAAAGCACACCAAAAAAAAAGATTTCTCTTTCAGAAGAATCATTTACATCAAGGCAGTACCTGGGAACTCCTGGCTAAATTACAACCTCATTTCTTCAGTAATATCAGAGTGACAGCGGAGATTTTCCAGTCTCATCACTTTCTCCTGGGGCTGCAAAAAAATGCCTCCATTGTATGCCTTGGGAGCATCATCTGCTAAAGCCGACCAAGAACAACCAACCATGGCTTCATATGGAAAGTATGTGCGGTGATGATATTGAAAAAATTAGTGCAAGACATGATGCCAAAATTTAAACATATCACAAATGCAAAGGAAGTTTTTCACAATGTTTTAAATTACAGAGGCTTTAAAATGTTCTCTGTTGGAAAATATCTCTGTTTGTGGTGCCAACACAGACGTGTTGGACCCTCATGGAGGCCTTGCACAGTATATTAATACTGTAACAGTAGTCATCATCTAGGCTTAAGCTAAATAGATCAAACATCTAATTTGGGGGAAATTTACAGCCCTATTTTGTAGAATCTTTCAAAAAAGTAAGTTCAGCTTCTGCACAAAGCTTTCCTGTATCCACATGCAAGTATGGGCTCTTGACCTTTCCACGTTAGATGACATTTTACTCATAGATAAAGAAAAATAAGTTTCTGGATGATTCTGCATCTTATACATGTCCGCTTCTTGCGAATACAGGTCTGTAATCCAAGTAGTTGGAAGAAGTCTTCAAAGCCACATGTTAAAATACCCATTTCACCCTCATGTTCAAGAAGAAATCTCATGCCCACTAATTGCCATTTTATTCCAAGCGTCCCTCCATTTCAGTGTTTGGTGAAGGGCAATCCATCCTTGCTGAAGGAACAAAAATCTTCAGAGAAGGGGAAAATGCTGAGGGATATGCAACCCCATGGAGCATTTATGTGAATATATCTTAAGCAAGTAAGTCATGCTGATATCTAGCAAACTAGAAAACAAAGCAGTTTGATGTATTTCCCACTGAATTTTGTGGTAATGGTGCCCTTACCAACAGCTCTCCTTGAAATTCGCTCTGCTCCCATAGGAGTGGTGCAGGCTTTTCCTCACAGCCAGGAGGACATTGGGTCAATTTTTTATAAGCTTTGTACAAAAAAAAACCTGCTAGTCCAGCTGCATTTGTTCATGGCTTCACTTGCAGCTGGCTTGCAGTGGGAGTCAGCTGAAACCATCCTTGGAGCGTTTCACAACCACATATGAGCATGTGCAAACCAGAGCTGCAGAGCAAAATCTGAGGGCCAAACATTCAAGGTTGCCTTGTTTTGCCTCAAAAGGGCACTCTAGCATTTTTTTCCCCCACCAAATCTTATGAAACTATTGATGTGACAGCATTTGCTATTTAAGTCGCTGGTTTCTTTTCGAACCTCCCATTTATAAAGGAAGCGAAAGGTCTGTGTAGCCACGGCTCTGCGCCTTATGGCATCACACGCAGCAGCGGAGGATGCGGGTACTCACTCTTCGCAATGGGCAGCTTTGTATGGACATAGCAGTGAGGAATCAACCTTTGCTACTGACGTGCTCCCAGCACATGCTGTAAGTAACATTTAAGCCTTCATGAGTATTAAGATACGCAGCTAAATCTTGCCATTTGAATATTGCTTTTGTATGATTAAATGTACACATTCAAGTGAACACACCAGATTTAAGCTCCTGTCTCTCTGCTATTCCTTATTACAAGAAATCAGTATTTATCATTATTCATATATGAATGTTAGCTTGTACTCAATGGTCAAATGACTCTTCCAAATTCAAGTTGTACCATAAAAGAAAAAATTCAGAGGGGAGAAGAAAGTTCTACCTGAAAAATCACCTGTAAGAAACACCAGTCAATGGGTAACTCCCTCTAAGCGCTCTAAGCTGCACCGCCACTTAACTCTGCATAATACGCTGAAGGAGGAATTCCTTTCTCTTTCTGAAATCACAGAAAAGAACAGAAAGAAATCCTTGGCCAGTGGCTTGATGCAAAGCCTTACCAAATCAAATGTGAGTTTTCCACTGGGGTCAGTTTTTGTCTTTCCATTACTTTGACTTTCCATTTGTCTTTCCAAACTTTGACTGATTTGGAACAGCGTGCCCACGCACACACATGAAAAATGGAAGGCGCAGGCAGGCGCAGGGCTACCCTGCCAGCATGACTGGGGCTTGGGGGAACGGGAGCAGATGAGCCAGCAGCCAGAGCAAACATTCATTTACACTTGTTTACTCTAACTAGATCCAAATTAATTTGTGAAACATTCCCTTTGGGCCTGGCAGACTGCTGAAAGCAAAAGACCATTTGTTTTTCCTACTGACACTTACACTAATTGCTAGGTTTACATCTGCCAGGCTCCTCTTTTCACGGAGGGCTCCCGTCCTCCCTATCTCTGTCTGTGCACGGGTACCACAGTTGCATGTTCTCAAAGATCTTTTTGTAACTCCACACTACGGCAATGCAATCCTGACACGTAACTGTATGGGCACTGGCAGCACATCTCATCTTTATTTTGAAAAATGGAGTCTGACAATGACATCATTTTGTCTCAAAATGATTTTTCCTGTTTTTATAACAAGCACCACATGCACTATCCAGCTTCCCTAATGAAACACAGTTCATTTTTGCCTAAAAGATGGTATATATAGGATAACACAATTTCTTAATACCATTCCAATTAGATAATATGGCAACCAGAAAATACTCACATTTTAATTTTCAAACTATTATAATGACTAAACAGAAGAATAACTGCAGAATAGGGAAAGTAAATTCACACAGCAACTTTGCAAGCTGCAAACTACTGCCATTACACTCAGAAATTTAGGAAACAGAAATACTGGACTTCCCTCAGTGAAGCAGGTGAGCATTTCTCTGCATCTGCCCTTTCTTCCTTATCTTACACGACAGGTGGTTTGATTTGTAATAGCATTAAATCAAAGGCTTTGGTATGAACACACTGGACTCCTCTTCCAATAAGCAGGAGTAACTAATAGCAAAGTACGTATAATAAGGAAAACAACAAATATCAAATGGGTAAAAAAGAGAAAAACACAGTGCAACAATGATAGGGATTTAGAAAATTCTATAGGTCTACCTTGATTAAAAATAATACAGGATTTTAAAATATGCAATTGTGTAGAAAAACGCCCACAAGATTAATTCTTCCAAAATACCTCACAGTTTACCATAAAATAGTTGCTTGAACATTCAAGCAACTATTGCTTCTTCTGCTGACAGTCAAACAAAATAAATATTTGACCATATCTGCAGTAGTTCTGCGTCTTTGTAGGACTGCTGGTGTTAATTCCAAAAGAGTCCTCATAAAACACCAGGGACAATCGATCCCAAGAAGTCTATTGCATTTGAGGGAAAAAAAGTAATAGGATAAAAGGAGTAAGAAAAAAAAAAATGAAGAAAATAATTAAACAAATTAATTCAACACAATCGGGATTTGTATCTTACAAGCAGTTCAGCTCTGACAAGTTGCTCCCCAGAAGGGGTTCTTCACTGTCCAGTTAACAAACCCATTAGAAGTTCTGTCCAAATTGTGAGCTAAATACCCTCGAAGAAGTTAGTGACGGACTTTTATGATAAGCCAGGAACCAAGAGGGAGAAGTAAAGGAAAAAAGTGAAAAAGGAGAGAGGATGGGGGGCAGAGAGAGGAATCCTTCCCTCCCAGCAAACCCCGCTCCTGCCAGCAGCCCCAAGCAGTGGAGATGCTGGACAAGGTGAACGCAGCGTTTATCCATCACCAAGAGGGGTGGCCCCTCCGGACCAACAACACGAGTAGCTCAAACTTTTCTGTAAGGGATTCTTTATATGTGAAAAGTTGTGCCAATTTAATGATATTATGTTAATCTTCCCAGGAAAATGCATGGAAAAACCTTGATGCATGTTTATTTACACTCACACAATTCTAAATTTCATTTATGATTTTAGCTTAAGAAGTGAGGAGCTGCTCACTGCACAGAAGTCCTCTCTCACTCTTCAGAGTGCTCTTACCTCCACAGAAAACCAGTCCCTCATGGCAGGGCCCCACATCCAGCAGGTGGTCACCAACACATGAACTGCAGGAGAATGCACTTTATTTCTTGCCCATTTACTCCCACTGACTTCCACAAATTATTTTACCAGGGCATTGGTTTCTAAAGACATACTACGCAGTGCTACCACCAGAGTATCACACCAGAGCACAGAAATTAATACCTTCCTCATTAAAATATTTTATTCGTAAGCAAATAATAAAGATGGAGGCAAACGATCGCGTTTTAAAATATCTCAGAATAAACAGAAGTGATGCAAGCTAATTAGTTATGACAATGTCATATGCTCATAGCAAAACAGGTCTAATCTTGAAAGTAATTGGAACCTTCTATGGCCTTGTCTGAAATACAAAAACATAAATGAAATGAGGAAATCAACCCCCTAATTAATTTTCTATTGCTTAATAAGGCATCAGGAGTGAGGACTGACCTCACCAACTTCAGATGTCTAAATGCAGGTGGAGCCAGTTGCTGTGGCAATAAAAAGCAGTAGAAGAAACCTAAGCTCAATAAATTGAGCTTACAAATTTTCCTTTCTCTCCACTGATTATAAAGGAGCAAAGGACAACTTCAGCATTATGCCTCCCACCCCACGTTTCACATCCAGAGATGTGTTCTTGGCCCACCACTTATGAAAAGTGATCCAATTTATCTTAGGTCCCTTTTACTGAGACCTAAGCAGAAATAAGTGGTATTGGTATGTTCACACAGACATTTCTGCTGTTCAGCTCAAAATGGCAACTAAGTAAGTTTCCGTAACTTGTTTGTGTGGTGCACCCTCCTAAAACCAAGATTTGAAATGTCCCTGAGCTGAGGATTAGCAAAATTACAGTTTAACACTTCTGCATCTGTGCTGTGACTGAAGTTACATGACCAGTGAGCACAAACTCCGAAATGTTTAACTCAAGCAGGGTGGGTGCAATGCACTGTTTCAAGTTATTCTTACTATCTGCATAACAATACTGCCCCAAGGTTCCCACTAAGCCCAAAATTCCAGCTAAAATCAAAGTCCAACTATACTACAGGTGCATACATTCATAATCACACTTTGTCTGCTGTGGACCAGAACACACCACTGCGGCATCTGAGGATACCACGACTCCCAGGCGTATACGGCGTCCCTGTTTGTTGAGGAGGTGTGTCTCCTTTAGGAAGGGCAGCAGTAACGCATAAATGCTACATCTAAGCCACTGCATCTTTCCCTCTGTGGGAAAGCTGTAGCTACGGCTGTTAAATTAAGTACAGCTGAGTCCTAAAGAAGCAGTCCTTGCTTCAGATAATGTACAAGATAGTCATGGTAACAGAGAGGTGAACTGGCTTCCCAAGACCACTCAGATGGTCATGGAGTAGCCTGGGAGAAAGTCCAGACCAATCCACTGCACCACACTGTCTCCAAACCAGCTATTACATCACAATCTCTTATTTCTTATAGACAGGTCTTAAAATGGGGCACATATTTATGCAGCAATGTCAATGGCCAGCATCAAACATCTGACGTGAGCCGCGGGTAAAGCCACGGGCTAGCAAGTGCATGGTCTTAAAGACCAAGTAGGTCTCTGGTATGTCCTACAGAACCAGAGGCAGGGGATGAGGGGGGAATTCTTCTCTATTTACTCACACTTAGATCATCATACAGGTACAGAAGTGCCAAAGGGAGGGAAAGAAGGAGTAATTCTTTCCCCTACATTATGGGACAGTTACAGAGCTAAGTTGAAGTGACTCTTGCTGCTGTTGAGGTCTCAGCTCACCAGCCAATCAATCTACTCTTTGCTCAACTCAACCTTCTCCTATCTACAGTCAGTGCTTTACAAATTAACCTGGCTGTCACAGTGATTGGCGGGTGAGGGCTTATTTTCTCCAGTGACGAACAGCTGATGTTTGCCTACTTCAGATGCCTGCGTAAGCAAATATTGTTCAAGCGCTGAATTCCTGAGCAAGCCGAAAAATGCATTATTTAAAGCATGATTGTGTTCCAGCATTGCACAATATTAATATTGCCACTAATGCATAATAATCACATTAATAAAGCTGCTTAATGCTTACACATCTAATGCATACATATAATAATTTGATAAATTTTAACTGAACTTTTTAATAACTGTTTCCAGTTATTCATTATGTCATGACAAATTTGGACCAAAAGTTTCATTGGTCTCTACATTTGTGCATATCATTGGTTGCACATTCAGTCTCTTCTTCTGCATAACCAAAAATTTCCACTTTTTATGAAGATCTGCTCTTCATTTTGTCTCTCCTGTGAGACAAGGTGCACCTCAGTCACATTTCATTTGTTTTTTCAGTTTGGCAAGACCAGTGAGACATTCATCTCTCCATTTTCTCCTGGCATCCAGGATTTTTGGAACAACTGGAGTTTTTTCACACATTGCCTGGAACAGAAAATTTATGATGATTAAATCTCACATTCTGAGTAAAAAGTTTCTCATCAGCATTGTTTTCCTGCTTTCCCTGCGTCAGACCAAGTAACCATCCACACAAACTGTAATTTAGTCTATCACAAGCGATAGGCCACTAATTCTTTACATGGATGATTGGAAATGACTTAACCTGGACAAGAAGAAAAGTGCTGACACTTTGAGAAGGTTGGCCTGAACGTGGCAATGAAGGTGCCCTACAGAAGCATCAAAGCATCAGCCTCTTCTCTCGGTTTGCCCCACATAGCCACTGTCTAGTCTCTTTGATAATAACCTTTTATTAAATAGGAAAGAGGCAACCTGGCCATTTATGTGGCTAATAATGTGCTCTGTACCAAAATTCCTCTGTGTGTGTGTGTGTGCGTGTGTTTAAAGCTGTCATGTCTCTTCTGGCTCCTAATAAATGTAATGAGGGATACCATGTTTATTAAAAACATTTTGTCTTAGGAGTGCCAATTATAATCAAAATGACAGAGGAAGACACGTAACAAACCCAGAATTGTGATTTTTGTGGTTTATTGGAATACAGAGGAGAGAAAGTACAGCACTATTTGAGGATACAAAGGTAGAAGTCTGAACAAGTTAGCAAACAAAAATGATATTTAAAACAAAATGGAAAAAAAAAAGTATTTCTGCATGCATAATGAAAGCTCTCTTAGAAGTGCCAGTTAAATGTATCACTGAAAAGAGAAGAAAAGGTACTAAGCTCTGGCCAGACAGTACATTATAACAGATTTTCTTTCAAAGAGAAAAAGCTTTTTTGAGAGTGCAGGTAGAGATCACAAGGTCATCTTTGCCAAAATAGCACCTGAGGTTTTAGGTTTAAAGGGCAAGTGTTGAGAAACTGGGTAAAACCTGGCCCACCTGCCAATGACTGCCAAGCTGCAGTCACTCCAGAAAGTCGGGGGAGGGACGGAGGAGTAAGATAAGCAATGTTTAATGTTTTACTCTTAAGAGGATTCTTGCAACCCCATCTTTGGCATTGAAGACCAAAGATAATAAAAAGATGAAGAAACAGATGTTGAAGTGGAATCCAGCTTTCCATAACGAAACCCAAACTGTTTCACACTAATCAAAAGCTTCTAATTGTGAATAACTCCACAATTATTATTGATTGCTATTATAAACAGTCTATATTGTTTAAGCATGAAATATTTTTTTTCCTTTTTAACATAGCTGATGTTGACATTGCAAAAACAGGAACAAAAAACAGAGCAACAAAAATGCTGTCTTCCAGACAGAGAGCTTCCATATGGGAAATCAATCTGACAGCTAATCAAGAATGATTTAACACATACAAGTGCTGTTTAGAGAAGCATTAAAAAAAAGGCAACGATGAAAAGGCAGAGTTAGGAAATCAGGATATTTCAGTTAATTCCTATAATCATGCAAAATATTGTACATAGTGAGTATAAACAAATTGTGGCCTGAGAAATGTTAATAGACAAACTGGGTCCCAATTCAGCATAGTGCTTAAACACATCTTATCTTTAAGTGTGCAAGTAACCTTACCGGACTGCTCAGATGCTTAACTTAAACATGTATTTGCATGCATTACAGACTGAAGCTCTAGTCTTTAAAGTATACAAAAAACAACAAAAAACACCCAGAAGAAAAAAGCTATGGGTTTATGCAGAAAGATGGAGTAGGAGGAAGACATGAGGAGAAAAGTCATGTAGGAAAGGATTTGGAGCTGTGGGTGTTATGGTAGAGGACACAGGACAGAAGTGGTAGGAAATAGCGTGGAGGATTTAATGTCCGTAACCCACAGCTGTCAGCAGTTGATTCCTCTGTCTAGTAATAATGTTACTCAGCTGCTAGATCACTTTTCCTTGATGTATGTCAAAGTGCTTTGAAAAGGGACTTACATGCCTTCTGTAGTGATCTCTTCATTCAAAGTACATATTCACACAAGAAATACAGACTAGATACCTCTAACAGTAAACTGAAATACTACAAATGTTAAAATAAAAGCTAATGCTTTTTTTTTTTCTGAATGTCACTGCATTTAACAACTCCATATTTACCTGACTGATTTTCTGCTCAATTTCACCAGAAAATTCTGGAACTGGTCCAAAGGTGTTCAGAACAAGTCTCATACCTTCACGGTATCTTTCACAATAATTTGAAATACCTAAAAATAAGAGTGAAAAATTGCAATTCAACAGAAATTCCTACTTAAGTTCAGTAAGGCTGCCTGTGCTTAAGCACTATCTTTGAAATCAGAGTCCAAAAAAATGTGTGCTCTTATGCTTAAGACACCTAATTGTCAGCAAGGAAAAATGGATTCTATCCACCACATTTCCACTAAAGTTCATGAAAAAACCACTTAGGACATACCTTCATTGTAAAACCAATTAATGTTACATACTAACAGGTGACGCTATGTGAGGGGTTTAGTACACAACCATGGATATACTCGTGCTTTGTTACTTGAGACCAGAAAGCTTCCCCCCTCAGAGTGCTCTCACCTCTCCTCGTCTCCTCCTGTTGGTGTGTGTCATACCAGTTGAAGCATTCCTGTTGTAACTTTTATTTATTGATCTGGAGTGTATCAAGAGCAACACGGCTCAGGGGGAAAGGGTCAAAGGCATGGTGACCCTTTGGTGGCCTCCAGTGAACGAGGAACAAATAGATCTTGCAGATCAATACCTTATACTGGAACTGGGTTTAACAACAAGGATTTGGCTTTTATGACCACAGGACCCTCTTTGATGGTTGAACACTGGCTGTTAGGGGGAGATAGGATCCACCTGACAAAGTGGAGAAAAAACATCTCTGCCAAAAACCTGGCAAATCTGGTGAGGAAAGCTTTACATTAGGAACACTGGAAAAGTAAGATTACAACTTGTAGTCAAGTGAGGAAGGGGTGTATAGGGTGGAAAGAAAAGAGTGCAAGTTAACAGGCACAACAGAAACTGCAAGAAAGTCTAAAAAAAGGCAGGAGGAGTCCACCTCTAGTGTACGTGCACAAATGCGTGCAGCCTGAGAAATAAGCAGGGGAAATAAGAGCTCTGTGTGTGGTCACACAAGTAGAACACTGTCGGAGCAACTCAGGTGTGGTGGGATGGCTCACACAACTTGAGTCCTGCAGGGGACAGAAACACACTGCAGCAAAGACAGGCAGGAAAGACAAGGAGGGGGTGTGCTATCTCTGCAAAGGAGCAGCTCAGATGTATGGAGCTATTCAGTGGGATGGACGAATGGCTGGCTGAGAGCCTGTGGGTCAGCATCAGTGGAGATGCCAGTAAAGGATAGTATCCTCCAAAAGTAACAAAAGTCCATCCTGATATTCAGGAAGACAAGTAAAGGTATCAAGAGACTGGCTTAGATGAGCTCCAGTGCAAAAAAAGGCAGCATACAGGAGGTGGAAGCAGCAACAGGCTGTGAAGGAAAAATTTAAAAACACTGCCTAGGCATGTAGGGATGGTGTCACGAAAGCCAAAGCTCAGCTCCAGTTGAGACTTGCAAAGACGTCAAGGGCAACAAGAAGGACATTAGTAATAGAAGGCTAGAGAAGGAAAGTGTGGGCCTGTTGCTGAATGGGTGGGTGATTTAGTGACAGAAGAAATAGGTAAAGCAAAGTTACTCATTGCTTTCTTTGCTTCAGTCTTCATTGACAAGGTCTCCTATGCTTCTGTGCTTAGAAGCAGGTTGAAGGAGAAGAGTTATCAGCAGTAGATGATGATCCAGTCAGTCACCATCTGCAAGAACTCAGCCCCTCTGAGACCACTGGACGAGATAGACTGTATCCAAGGATATGAGAGAAATGGCCCATGCCCTTGCAAGGCTGCTTTCTATTATATTTTAAAAATCATGCCAGTCAACGCATCAGTGTAATCATTTGAGATCCCCAGATGACTCAAGACAAATATTGCTCCCATCTTCAGAAAGGGTCAAAAGAACAATCTGGGGTTTTACAGGCCAATCAATTTAACTTCTGTTCCTGAGAAAAGCAAGGAGCAAGTCCTCTTGAAAAAAATTCCTGGGCACAGGAATAAAAAGAAAGTTATTGTGACAGCATGTAGTCACCAATGGGTACACCATGGTGTAAATCATGTCTGACTGACCTTGTTGCCTTCTGTGATAAAATTATTGGATTTGTGGAAAATAGGAAAGTAGTGGATATCATTTACCTCAACATTAGAAGGGCATTTGACACTGTCCTCCATGATATTCTTGTATCAAAGTTAGGACACTAAGGTCTGCATGCTTGGATAACTAGATGGACAAAAAATGGGTTGGATACTCAGGCTCAGAGGGAGTGGCTAATGGGTTGTACTCTGCCTGGAGGCCAGCAGAAGTGGAGTATTGCAGGAATCTATCGTGAGAACTCTACTGCTTAACAGCTCATAAAGTTTGTGAATGATACCAAATTGAGCAGGAAATGGGAGGCGGGTGTGTGTGCAGGGGGATGTGTGTGTGTGGGGGGTGTGGACCAGCGGTTATATTGGAGGGCAGGGCTGCCCTTAGACAGGCTGGAGGAATAAGCCAATACAAAACCTTAAAAAATTTAACAAAGACAAATGCAAAGCCCTGCACCTTAGAAGGAAGAGCTCCTTGCAACAACATGGGCTTGTGAACCCCAAGAACTCCTGGTCCTGGTAGGCAGAAAGCTGACCATGAACCAAGAGTGTGCCCTGGCAGCAAACAGGGCCAACAACATCCCGGGCAGTGTTAACAGCACAGCCAGGAGACTGAAGGAAGTGATTACTCCCCTTTACTCGGCACTCACTAGACTGCATCCAGAATACTGCATTCAGTTTGGGATCCCCCAATACAAGAAAGACATTGACAAACTGGAGCAACTTCAGCAGAGGCCACCAAAATGGTGGGGGCTGGAGCATTTGCCCTGTAAGCAAAGGCTGGGGGAGCTGGGCTTGTTCAGCCTGGAGCAGAGATGGCTTTGGGGGGATCTAACAGTAGCTCCCCAGTGCCGATGGGGACGTCACTGAGCAGACGGAGCTCGGCTCTTTACAGTTGTTGCATGGCAGGAGGACAAGAGACAACAGGTACAATGTGAAATGAGAGGTTCAGACTGGATACTCAAGCACTGGTGCAGATGGCCCACAGAGGTTGTGTAGTCTCCATCTCCAGGGGTTTTCAAGACTGGATGAAACCCTGAGCAGCTTGGTCTAACCTCAGAGCTGACCCTGCTGTGGACATCTTAAAAAAAAAAACAACATGTGGTCAGAGAACCTGAGAATCAGCTAACTGGTAATAGTGGGTAAAACGGCAGTCAAGTAGACCTTGGCTGAATTAGGGAAACGTGCAGCTTCCATCAGCTCCGGTAGGAATCTCAAAAAAAATTACTGTTGAGGTACTAGAGAGGAACTGGAATGATAAATGCACCAAAAAGATAAATTGGTGATTTAGCCAGAGATATACATCTAGTAGACTTTTTAGTTCTATTTACTATCACATAATCAAGAAAGGATAAGGCAGCCTTTCCCACTGTGTATCAATCAAGAAGTCATGAGCTGCACCACAACAGTAAACGAGCAATGCTTGTCTGGCAGTAAGCAAGCCGACACGAGTAAGAATGTGATTATACAGATCAACACCCTAGATTGGAGAAGGGATGTTCTGGAGAGCCACTAAAAGCTTGTGACAATCTCCCTTTTCTGAGAACCACACAGACTGAATAATTTGCCTCCTTAACTCTCTTTTTATTGGCTAATTATCAAAGCAAAGAGGAGAAAGCTGCAGAAGACAAAGGCAAGCAGTTACGGGCACCAACTCTTTCACGAAGACTCAGGAGATTGTACAGACCAAGAAGCATGAACCTGAACTGCTCGTGGTCTTATACAACCACAAAATGCAGGAAATGTAAGTGGGGTGGCCTGACTAGCACACAAAAGAATGCAACTCAGGTCAAGAGTCATTAAGCAGTCCCCTTCCTGAACAGCTTGTAGACAGTTCCCTGGAATGCAATACTGTGTGATATCAATACTGTAAAAGTCACACCTGTCTAACCCTAAATGGCTGAGGTTGAAAGGTGGATGAAGGAATGAAAACATCTGAATACTGGCAACTATGAATCATAAACTACAACCCTTATACTGCCTAACATGCCTGAAATCACTGAAGTACAGGTTTTCCAAAAGGCATCTGAGGTCAGTAAGACTACAGAGAACACTCTTGTTTCTGGACCAAAGACAGAAGGACTTTCAAAGGACAGATGCTCAGGAACTATAAAATTCCCTTTAAGAAATTAACACTCTAAAGTCATTATGACCATCAGATAAACAACTGAAAGATCAGAATGGGAGAACACATCCATTGCATGAGAGATTGGAGTATTCAATTCTCTTAAAAAATGGACTAGAAACATTCTCTAGTATCAGAAGAAAAGAGGCTCTGAGAAAAATAGAAGCCTTGTTAAGTAGCTTGAACCTATATTTGGTGCCAAGAGTGTGCCAAGCAGCATTTTGTCATCCTGCTTCCTTGATTTATCTACCCATGGAGCATATGTGTTCCTAGAACACTCTGGCATGTTCTGGCCTTCTCCAACAAAAAAGGGAGGTCAGCTGGTCATATAGGTATATTGGTGCTCTAATTATACAGAAATTTAGTATTTTGCTCAATTTTATTGATTGACACAGAGCCAGAAACCTTCAAATTGCCTAGTGGGATCCAAAACACCACTGGCAGGACATGAAATTTGGGAAGAGAAGCATTACTGTGGGATGTAGAACAGGCTGTGTGATACAATTCTATCTCTTCACTGAGGGAGTAAGCAGAGACCATCCTTCTCCACAAACACTCTACTCTGGAAGGGACCACTGGTTATCAGGGTTTACTGCCCATACTCTGTCATTAGCATAAGTGATTGTCTGTTACATCTTAACAGCTATTCTCACAGATTTTGGCACCTGAAGCCAACCCAGATCAACCTACAGGAGATATGCTATCCACATGAGAATCTTGGGAAGCCAAGACAATTCTGGACGAGACTCATGCACCAACCACAAGACAAAGATATTTACATTTCACCTTGCTCATGTGAACTTTTTCTTCTAACAGTGATGAGCCTGAGCAAAAAGTTTGCCCCCACATCATAAAACATCATAGAAAGTTCCCAGATGTAGAAGCAGAAATGACTGAGACTAAAGAGTGCAGAACTATGTGGACTTGGGTACACCTGGCTAATTCACAGCTGCTGGCAGCAGCTGTTGCCAGCTGGACAATCACAAAATAAAAAATGGCAATTCAGTCAAATATGGACATTCAAATACGGAAATTCAAGCAAATCCACATGAGCAATTGGCAATAGAAGGAATGGTAAACAGAGCAGTGTCAGTTACCAGTTATTCTGGTGTTATCTAGCTGACACAGGTCTATGACACCTAGACCAGTGCTGAATAGTTTGGGTTTGGTGCTTTTCCAAAAATCAACCATCAACCACCTGGTAAGCTTGTGGTCTAATACCATAGATCTGAGTAGTTTTGATTCTAGTACAGTCAGGAGAAGGTAGAAGAGAAGACTGTGTGCCAGAAATCTTTTTCATGAGCCTCAGTCTAAAGAGATGACATTAGTATGTTGGGAAAGCTGAACGCTTGGATGTGGCTGATCCATTTACCTGGTGAATGTGAACTTCTGAGCTGAAGATGGCCTTCAAAGCTCACTCAGCCAGCTAGTCCTGGAAATTGAGCTCCTACTGGCAGCTCACCTACAGTTTGAATGAATCAGAACAGTTTCTAGGTGGGTGTAGCTCACCAGTTCAACAGAGACATGCAAAACGCAGATTGGGTAATATAATTCATTCACTGCAGGAAATGTAGGAATGAATATAAGCCTTATGCAAAGTCAGCAAAATAGGAAAAGGTAAAAATAAAAGTCATGGGTCTAGAGAAGAGCAGCAGCATTAGTATAGTTAAGATCAACATTGTGGCTGAAATGGCAACATGCAGCTGTGTACACTGCATGCCAAACAGAGAGCGGACACTGCAAAATCTTTTGAGTCTGAAGTGAAGGAAATACACCAAAAGTTAGAATATACACATGGTCTCACTCACAGATTTCAAAAAGTAATAATTTCAGAATAGCTAACTCAAGATAGCATTCTCAGTGTGAAATGGCATGGAGAGTAGTGCAATCTTTAACTTGGTTTAAGTAACCAAAATCAACCCTATGCTGCCAGCTTCAAGAAGGCACTTGAGCAATGGGGAATATTGCTGGAAAAAAAACCACTTTGCTTTTCACCTGCAAACTCAAAACTGGCAAATATTTGACTCCATGCCTTTAGACTTAGAAGTCCTTTGGTTCAAAGGTCAGAGCTATTGCAAAGGTGGATGAGAAGAGCACTTAACTGGAGCACAGGGACAAGAAGATGGAAAACAAATACAACAGAATCCCTTTAACTTTAATCCTTGTTGATACTGCCCAGGCAGCAGCCTAAGCTGGAAGAAGTAGCATCTCTAAACAGTGTGAGACAGACAGGGCAGCACCTCGGAGCTAGAGAAACAGGAAGAAGATGGCAAATGGGGCTGTTAAAAACAATCAACATCTCTCGTTGCATCCCGTTGCTGTGCCCACATTGCATCCCACTATCTCCAACTGGAGAAAAAGAATGACACAAGATGCATTTGGGACACAGAACGAGGGGAATCAACTCACAACACAAGAATAACAACAGTTTCCTCTTGTCTATGTGGTTTGTTGGCTCCCTGTCTAAACCTTCATCTTCCTTGCGCACTCACCTCATCAATGTTGGAGGGAAGGGGCTGTGGGAGAAGCTAGATGTTGCAGCAGGCACCTGAGAACCATGAACGTAGAAGAGAAATACCTCCACGGAAGGCAGGAGTTCCTGGAATCTTCCTTTCACCATATGTTTACAACTATGGCAGAGAGTGGAAGAGGAGGAATGAGTAACAAAATGTTCTACGAGAGTAGTTGATACAGGATTATAGAGATGAAAAGGAGAATACTCTGTCTTCCTTGAAAGTCCCAAACCCACCCAGCATTTGTATAGTATAGTAGTTGTTAAAAGACTTGTACAGTACAGTAATGAACATATTATCACAAGCTAGACAAGGGCATTGATTGAAGACTCTTCAGCTGCCCATATGTATCTAGGAAATGGAAGGCTCTTTATACCACCAACAAAGGAAGAATAAGCTTCTGCTTATTTAGTGTCAATGTGGGTACAGGCAGTTTCCAAAACAGCTAATGAATTGTCCCATGAGAATTCATTCACATAACTACACTTTGGGTTCACAGGTCCCTACCTGAAAGACTTGCACTGGTGTGGTGCAAACATGGGTATCAGTGAAATCCCTCTACTTGTATCATCAAGATGAAGAGGGCATTGATGAAGGAAAAGGAACTCAGGACAGATATTTAGCTTATAAGCACGCATAAAATGCTTCACTGCCCTGAGAAGACCTCTTCACAAGTGAGGTTCATAAGCATAAAGGTGATGGGAGTAGTAGGAAAAAAGAAAGGAAAAGATGACAGTATAAAATGTACTATGTTCATGCATTACAGTATGCAAGCATATTCAGGTATCTTAGCTTCTTGTATGCTACATTTCATTCCTTCCTCTTCATAAGAAAGACAACAGGCATGAGGGCTGAAAGATGCAAGTAAGCAAACTTGGTAAACCAGTCTGGCAAGGACACTACACATGGAGCAAAACAAGGAAGACACTCAGATATTTGTGAAAAAAAAAAAAACAAGAGACAGTAGTAAGTGTACTGGCAAGAACAGGGAACACGCCAAAGGCAGAGGGTGCCTCACCTCTGAGTATAAATAATACTAGGTATTAACTTGATTACTTTGAACTTGAGAAGCAGCATAATAAGATACTGTAATGACTCAAAAAGAGTAGGTGAGATGGTCAAGCCACTGATGTAATAGCATCAACCATTTGAAAAGACTGGGGTGTGGTTGATTTTAGCAGGTAAAATCTAAGATGAGGTTGCACTTGGTAAGATAGAGGATGAGTATGGATGAGAACAGAAAAGAGGCACATTTCAGGAAGATCACGGAGGAATCTGTCATGGTTAGGTTATATTCAGAGAAAAAAAAAAAGTCTCAACCTCTCTGTTTTGCTGATAGAGCAATTACATTTCTAGACATTACAGCTCCAAGGAAAACTTTCTAAATGTAATCCTATCTTCATCTGTGTGTCTGAACACAGATGCGTGCTTTTCGTTAGGGTGTGAATTCACAGGACACTTGCTACTCTACATTAATTCCCATATGAATTCACTTAGACTGCAGTTGCATTAATACCTTCAACAATCCTAAGGCAGTGGTAGCACCACAAAAAGTTTTATTCTCACTGTCCCTGTGTTACCACCTCAACAGCAATGCACAAACACTTGTGCAAGACTGCTATGAGCCAGATCAAGGAATTAAACTGAGCTAATATGAAACACTTCTTTTGTTAGATCAGTTTCAAATCTGCAGTTCCTCAGTCTGAGTCACTTGGTGACCATATGCATTCTTTAGTTAGCAGAAGGGAAAAGGATGCAGCAAGATGTGGTTTTTAGGACACATCTATAATGACTCGTGCAATAAAGCATGAAGAATTCCTGTGCAAAGTCATGTGCTCCTTTCAGAAGGTGGAGGGAAGAGTCCACAGAAGGAAACTGGTGCACAGCAGCCCGTATACTGAGAAATTCACACCTTTGCTTACTGCACATAACCTTTTTCATACAGAAAAGCCCTGCAGCTGCATAGAGGCAAACAGCAGTTCTAGAAGGGCTGTACACTGCTTTCTTCAGCCTATTGGGAAGTGAATTGAATGTGTGTAAACACGTATGAAATAACTGTTTGGTTCATGAAAGAAGTTTTTATATTATTATGTACCACTGTGATATTTCATCCCAGTAGTATCCTCTTACAAGTGTTTCTGATTTAAGTTATTTTATTATCCTAAAAGATAACATGTGGGTTGGACAGAAACAGACGCAATCTTCCTTTTCTTAGCTTTTCCTACCTTAAACTTAGAGATTCTCACACCTTCTGCTTCCTAGCTTGTGGTACAAAAGCTCCTGAGCTGGGTTAAATCTTGGTCTGCAGCATTAAAGCAGTGGCCATAGTAATGAAAATAATCCCTGCTTTTGAACCAGCCAGCATGCCTGTCTACAATAACTGTTAAAAAAAAAACACACTTGACTATACTTTGCCTAGCCAGACAAGAAAAATTTCCTTCCTTTGAACTACAGCTTATGATTCTCCACCTCTTTCCTTTTCATGTTTTGTGCTTTTCATACAGCACAATCATTCTGCTCCTATCATCCAAAACCAATCCATCTGGCAGGTGCTTCTAAGACAAGCAAGCATTCCCACTTCCAGTAAGAGAAACACAACTTTGACCATGAAGACTCATTCCTAGCTTACTGGATATTTGCACTTATATTATAGGGACCATACATCAGCCCCAGTTTCCACACAACTCCTGTAGACACCTGTATGAATACCACAGTGAGTGACAGCTAGAACATGATCCTGGAATAGCATTTTTAGAAATGCAGGAGAGAAAATAGCAACAAAGATCCTTCAACCTTCCCCTATCCAGCTCTTGTGCTAATATTAGTAGTTTAGATCAAGATTAAATTCCAGTTATAGCTCACTAAACCCATAATAAAGTAATTGATCTAAGACAGCCAATTGTGAAATACGTATGAACTTTTGCTGCAAACATGTAAAATACAGTATATGATAGTCTAGCCTCTGGTTTTACAGATGATTTTTTGCAAGGCCTTAAAAGGAGCTGACAGTTCAAGAAACAAGATATTCAGGAGATGCAGTCTTACTGAGGCTGGATCATCTTCAGTATGTTCACAGATAGCCAGGTACATATATAGGAGGAACACTGTGTCTGTCACATTATCCCACAGCAAGTAAATGGGTAAGATTACTGTAGTGAAGTCTATTGATGTTCCTTGTAAAATACTTAACAGCATTTGTTGCGATCCTGCCACGTGAAATCATAAGATGACAGACTCAAAAGACAGAGCTTACGGAAACTGAAATCAACATTACTTTTATTTACTGAAACCAACAATCAACATTATAATATTACACAATTTGGATGTGCTTTTTCTCCCCCCAAAGCTGCTTCCTTCCTGTCTGTTGCAATTCAGTTCTTAAACTGCTATTGCTGCTTCTGCTCCTTTCAGTGACTTGACACTGTCACGTCATTCAAGGCTGTTGGCTCACTGCCATATACTCAAAACTCCTAATATTCATGCATGGATTAGCTAGTAATCTAAAGTGGCCTGGATAATAGCTTTTGATAGGACTATTTATGAATACGGAGGAAAGGACATAAGAACTAACATGGGAGAAACTTGGCATTAGCACACACGAAGTTCATGGGAGGATCGTGATGCATGCATCCCACAGGGAAAGAAATAACACTGACCTCTGAAAAAAATTGTTGGAATAATATTCTTTATTCAAAAGGAAACAAAAATATCACAATCCTAAAAAACAAACAAACAAACAAAACAAAAACACCCCACCACATTTCTCCATCTTCCAGAATCTCCCACAAAGAACACAATTTTTCTCTCACATGCTTCCTGCATCCCCACCATCCTTCCTCACTGATTAACACAGACTTTAAGACTGTGGGTAATTAATATCTTATGGCTGTAAAGAAAGGCAGCTGCTCTGAAGCTGATGAAGCTGGTTGACAGGCTCACAAACAGGATAGAGGGGGTTTCTAATCTCTACCTCCAGTTCCCTCCACTGATAAAAAATAGACACTGAGTACAATGCATCAGAGCAAGTTGTCCTGGGCAATCAAGAGGAGGTCCATACTCTTCCGTATTATGTGAAGCAACACTGGGCAACCAAAGAGAAGTTGGCACTGGTATGGAACTATGATCATAAGCCATCATATGTCCTCATGTCAGCAATTTTGATTTAAACTGTCTCTGATGAGAGCGACAGCCTCAGTCAGTCTGCCAGCACTCAAACAGGACCAGCTTTAGACCCAGAGACAATGCATGTGCAAGACTGGGAGTGAAGCAATACTCCTCATGATCCAAGTTACTGAACAAGCCGATAAGGTGCTGGTGTGTAAGTGGCCCAGTCCACAAGTGTACTAAATATGTTATTTTAGGGTTATTTTAAATTGAGAATACTATAAAATGTTAAAATAATTCCAAAGATGTATTTTGGTTTTGTATTTTCCAAGTCCACCACAAGACTACTATTTTTGTTTAATCAGTCCCTTGGATTATATTTCATAATTTTTCTCCCTCTGATCTGGAATACTAAAATTCCTAACAGAAGGCAGCATTAAATCTAGAAGCTGCATAATCTCTACCATGAATAAGCAACCTACCAGTACGATGTGTTCCATAAAACTGGTTTGAGACGGGAAATTTCAGAAGCGTTTTTGTAACAATGACTACTTCCTAATGGGAGGGAGGAAGGAAGCTAAGCTGGATCATGATGGAATATCAAATGCCAAAGGGCACTCAAGGAAGAGCATCAAAACCAACCCAGATGACTTAGATGATTCCATTCATCTCAAGTAAACATTGTTTTAGAATTAAGGAGTCTAAAACATGGATTAAAAAAAAAGGATTTGCAAGTATGATTTGATCTCTAAAATTGATTTAAATTTTTTTAGTATTAACAAGCATTTTGTTTTGGTAGAGGCAGTTCAGCAAGTTACTCTGACAGAAGACCCTGTGTGTGGATGGTTCCTGCAGAGGATGGCATGGGAGCTTAGTGGAGTGGTGGGGGCAGGACTGGCCAACCCTAGCCTGCAAGACTCTGTGCTTAAGGCTAGTACTACGTGCATCTGTTCTGTTCTGTGTAAATAATGTATATGGTTTATACTGAGTAAGTCTAAAATCACTAGAGAGGACTGGAAACTGCCAGATTAATAGATCACAAGATGGAAACTATTAGGAAGGTGCCTCTATTTAGAGGACAGATGCTCTTTACCTACCAATGCACAAAAGCAAATACTTTGTGACATTTAATTTACTGATATACAACCAAACTGACAAGCTGAAAGACTCAAGTGGAGGATCCACAATTCCACATTCATGTCAAAATTGCTTAGTCAGCCTTAAGAGTCCTAAGTTTCCACAAAGTAACTAACCAACGAGTAGATGTAAAATAACACTTCTAATTATGCACTGATATTTTAAGATCTTGGTTTCTTATTTTTATTTTATGATTGTATTATTAGGCATTGCAACAGTGCCTAAAAAAATCCAGTAATGTAGCAGGGGCCTACCGTGTCAGGGACCATATAAAACCAGAATGAAGACACAGCCCATAATATAAAGAGCTAAAATTGTATTTAGTTCATCTTCACTTCCTGAAGTTCTCATGTTCTGTTAAATTCACTGCTCAAACTTTTGCAACTCTGATTTCATTTTAAGCAATTCACTCTTTATTTAGTTTGGATTCATGTTTACTATAAAAAAAAAAAAAATCTGTCTTGATCATACAAGTCAGATGTTGAACTGTTACCTGACTGCTTTGTCAAGTCAACTTTGTATGCACAGGATTTTGTGGATAGAAGCAATTCTACTTCACTCAGGATCTAAGTCAGCTTAAAGCAAGCCAGTGATACTTACACTGAGCTTTTCCTATGAATTCTGGCAGGGGAAAGAAGAAAAAAAAAAAAAAAGCAGCACTCATCTATGGAAGGTGAGTTTCTGTTGACATTGGACCACAAGATGAACTTCTTCAATATTTTCTTTTCCTGACACTCAGACAGTCCTGAACTATGGATACAACAACTTTTGCAAAGTACTGGGACAAATCTTGGAAAAAATACAGTACACAGCTAGCGTTTCCATGATTTGTCATCTTTCATCTAGCTGATCACTTACAACAGCATAGTCAATATTCATTTCCTTCCATCTGACCTCAAGTTTTAGATAAATTTACCTTTTATTATCATTACAGTAAAGAGAGATGATTTATAGTTGCAGCAATTTTGACGTGGTTCATTATATAACATTTCCAGTCTTATGCAACATAAGCCTTCCCTTCACATTCGTATCATTTTAAACTACCTACCTTCTGCATTAAAATGCATGGTTTCCAGAGGTCCAATAAATGCATATCGCATTCCCAACCCATCAGACATCACAAGGTCGAGATCAGTAGGAGATATTACTCCTTCCTAAGTAGCAAAAGTAGAATAGAAAGGAAGTTTTGTGAATGTTTGGTTTCAATGCAAAATTGCCTGCTTTTTATATATAAATAAAAAAATAAAGTAGCAATAAAAACTAAGGCTAGAAATAGCAGTTCGCTTGCGAACAGAAACACAACTGTTCGGCAGATACTTCATCTATTCTGCAAGCCTTCCTGTCGTTCACATCTCTAAGATTGCCGTACTTCATAATCCAAATACACTTCGATCATTTTGACAGTATTTATTTTTAAATTTATAAATTAATACACTTTTTCATACAACATGTACTATTTGTACACACTAGACTGCCTGATATTTATTACTTACAATAATTCACGTACTACACCTAAATTGAGCTGTTTAGGTTAACCGATACACTTTTTTCTCAGAAATGGAGAATCAGAAAACACAGAGCAAATGTGACACTCTTAATAGCACATGACCAAATGAGCTTATATCAAATCTAGGTACTATACCAGTCCTTTTAAATACAAAAGTTTTGGCTAAATCTTACACCTCCCTTCATATTCTTTTAGTTTGGGATTTTGGGGCAGAGTCACAATTGGCAGAATGGGGGTGGTGGATACTGCTCCTGAGGCCACTGCAAAAAAGCCTGAGATCAAACACGTAGGCAATGCAGCTGCCACTCCCTCCCACAAAACTCACTGAACATTCAGCCTACCCAGCCTCAACCTGCCCAGGTTCTCGAGTTCCTTGCCAGCCTCATATCTCAGAGCTGGCAGGATATGGAGCATGCAAAATGAAGCATTTCTCCGGTTAAAAGTTGAGCACTGCTGCTTCATTTACATGGTAGCACTTAGAAGAAAGCCAACGCCCTCATCAGGTTAGGGCAAGCACATGAAGGCTTGATTTAAAAAAAAAAAAAAAAGTTCCAGTTACCTTAACAGATTTACTTGACAAGAGTAATATTTATTACATGAGGCTGTATTCCACCTACAAGAAATACAGGAATTAACCATGAACTTTTCTAATCACTTCCATCAGATAAAGCTTGGTTTCAAGAACTTGTCCTCTTTATTGCCAGAGACAAAAAAATTTCATTCTGATTAAGAAGGTGGAAGAGATGCCTTCTCACCCTACCGTGAGGTGCTCTTCCCACTCAGTGTCTCCTTCTCCACAATCCCCTTTGAGCTGCAGAATACAAGTAGCTATACTCATCTGCTTGGCCAAAGACACATCTGTTTCTGTCAAGTTTCCCTCTTGCAGGGCCCTACCCAAATGCTCCTTCGTATCACACAGTGATCAGCCAGGGTTATGGGCATGCAGGACAGCCCTCCTGACTTGTTGTGGACATTGACTTCTGAGCTAGACATCTAGACTCTTTTTACAATCACTAGGGAGAAAAAGGAAATCAATATCCTAAAGAAGGCATCTAAAACAGGTAAGATGAGTTGTGTCCTAAGAGGGCCTAATTCTCCTCGCTCACTTAAAGATGAGTTAAGAATCTGGATGACAACGTCTACACTGTAGAAATCCCATCTTAAGTGAGCTGAATCCCACTCACAGTGTCTTCCTGTGTTCATCAGCTACATCATCTACTGTTACTTTAAAAGAAAGTTATAAGCCAAGGACCCACGTAACTTCTACAGCTGGCCACAGACATCACATTTCATCATCTCAAGCTTAAGCAAAGTCTTTTATAAGACTCAGCCTCAAGTCTCAATCTGTTAGAAGGCATTGCTCCCATTAAAAATAAGCCTGGCTGAATCCCTGTTGCAGGTGGCTTTTGAATGCTTATCTTGAAAAGAAAACAATAACATAATTATAAAGATCTACCCACCATATATGGAACATACAGCTCTGGTAACAATTTAATTAGACATAAAACAGCAGGGATAAGGAACTATTATTTTCTTCCATTTAAAAGATAAGGCATAGGCATGGTAAAGTAACTCATCTAGAGGCAGACAGAACTAAACTAAAACCTCAGACAGCACTGAGATTACAGACCAGCGTGACTGTAACTAACACAGGCATCATACATTCTGTGAAAGTTTTTTCCCCTGACATGGCAACATAACTTCTCTGAAAAAGTCAACAAAAGCACTCTTCCATTGGGAGTGCTTCATCCAGACAATGAGTTGTGCTGGTAAAGCTGCGCTCAACGAGTGATTGCCCTCTTGCATCTTTCACTGACATGGACTTGTAGACAAAAGATTAACCGCAAATTCCTGACAAGCATTTGAAGCACAGTAGCAGTTTAAAAAAGTAAATGTAACATTACTCTTCAAACACTTCAGAATCATTGCAAATTAGTTTTCAAATTAAAAACTGATTTATTTCTCTTGATACTATAGTCCTCAGCTTTGGTACTGACATTTGAGACCAGGTGCTCTCAGATCATGAGATGAGCGCTTTGTTCTTGGCCTTTTGACTACAGCTGTAATTTTATGGTTACAGCTGCTAAAAGGCAAAAATTCCTGCTACCAGAAGGAAAATATGACAGATCCCTACAGTTGAGGGATCTACTACTCTATACACGTGAGCTCGGTTTCTCCTTGTCACATAGACCCTCTTAAAGAAAAGCTTTTTACTTTTTCCTCTTCAGAAATTAAAAAGACATAAATGAGAAACAAGTTAGACCATCCTCCCCTAGGGAATAACCCTATTCCCACTTATGTTAAGGAGATCATACGTTGGTGGAATGATTCAGCAGGGTGGGTGCAAGGTCAGCAAGGTGTCTTCCACAAGGATCAATGTTTATGCTAAGAAGTAAACAAGAAAGAGTTCCAAACCAGTTTCATTAAGTCTAGGTGTGAAACAATTTTCCCAAGGGGATTTTTCATCCTCTTCATCCTGGGTAACCCTTCTTGTAAGCCTTCCCCTCGAGCACTTGTCAGAGGCAAGAGGAAGTGTGTTAGAGTTCACCAGAAACTTTCACAGCTACAGAATTAAGATCTTAATTTAAAATAAATGCCACCAAAATCCTCAGTGACCCCAATGGGCAGTCAAAGCTCAAGGTTTAGACTAGCTCAGAATCCTCCATGCTTCTTGTGACACCATTTATAGACCACAATCTCATCTTCCTGAAGATTTTAATCTCTTGTGATGTCACAGTATTTTCCTAATGTTCCTTTAGTATTTCATTAGTGCTTCTCACTATGCAGGGACTCTTCTCCTTTCCAAAAATCTGTGGCAGTTCTGCAGTCTCCACCTTTAGGCCCTGACCCAGCCTGCTTGGTTTTAATCAACAGCCTTTACATCAGTGAGTCACACCCACATCGCAACTTCTGTCACCAACTTAATCATATTAAATGTAACATGGCTAAAAAAAAAAAAAAAAAAAAAAAAAAACCAAAACCAAAAAAACAATCTTACCTTTTCTCACACTACCAATTCATCATGTTCTCCTACTCACTCCAGTCTGTCTTTAGAGTTATTTTGGACTCCACTCCCTCCCAGACCACATACTTGCTGTCTATAAATTTGCTACTTCATCCTCTGTATCTCCCAAATCCAGTATTTTTCTTCTGATTGCCATTAATATATGCATTCTCTCAGCAGCACTTGTTACACCCTTCTCTTTGCTATCACTTCAATCAAGTCCCTTCCATCCACGCCCTGATGAGATCTTTTTCCAGTCCTGTCATTTTGAACATATGACTTTTCTCCTACATCCCTCTACCAGCTCCATCTCTTTCCATTTCATCATGTTTGAGAAACTTGTTGTCCTACACACTTCACAACTCCTTATTTTGCTGGCCTTTATCTTCCTTCTTCCATGGTACCCTCACTCACCTCACCCTGAAAGGAACAACATCAAGACTACTTTTCTCCTTGGCCCTTTAAAATTCCTTTTATAATATCCTCCTTTTATGGGGCACTGTAACCAGACTTTTAATCCACAGAATTACAGAATTATTATCAAGATTGGAAAAGACCTAAAAGATCATCCAGTCCAACCATCACCAATACTTCTCAGCTAAATCATATCCCTCAACACAACATCCAAACGTTTCTTGAACACCCCCATGGTCGGTGACTCCACCACCTCCCTGGGCAGTGCATTCCAGTGCCTGACTACCCTTTCCGAGAAGTAATATTTCCTAATGTCCAGCCTGAATCTCCCCTGGCGCAGCTTGAAACCATTGCCTCTAGTTCTATCACTGTCTACACGAGAGAAAAGGCCGACCCCTAGCTCACTACAACCTCCCTTCAGGAAGTTATAGAGAGCCATAAGGTCTCCCCTGAGCCTCCTCTTCTCCAGACTGAACAATCCCAGCTCCCTCAGCCGCTCCTCATAAGGCCTGTGCTCCAGATTCCCTCACCAGCTTCGTAGCCCTCCTCTGAACCAGGCGTTCCAGGGCCTCAATGTCTTTCTTGCAGTGAGGGGCCCAAAACTGAACACAGTACTCGAGGTGCGGCCTCACCAGTGCCGAGTACAGGGGGACAATTACCTCCCTGTTCCTGCTAGTAACACTGTTTTTGATGCAAGCCAGGATGCCGTTGGCCTTCTTGGCCACCCGGGCACACTGTCGGCTCATGCTCAGCCGAGCATCAATCAGTACCCCCAGGTCTGTTTCCTCCACACAGTCCTCCAGCCACTCCGCCCCAAGCCTATAGCGCTGCCTGGGGTTGTTGTGGCCAAAGTGCAGGACTCGGCATTTGGTCTTGTTGAACCTCATCCCATTGGCTTCAGCCCAGCTCTCCAGCCTGTCCAGATCCCTCTGGAGGGCCTCGCTACCCCCAGGCAGATCCACACTCCCAGCCAATTTGGTGTCATCTGCGAACTTACTGAGGGTGCACTCAATGCCCTCATCCAGATCATCAATAAAGATATTGAAGAGGACAGGCCCCAGCACCGACCCCTGGGGAACACCACTTGTGACCGGTAGCCAGCTGGATTTAACTCCATTCACCACCACTCTCTGAGCCCGGCCCTCCAGCCAGCTCCTTACCCAGCCAAGAGTGTACCCATCCAAGCCATGGGCTGCCAGCTTCTGCAGGAGAATACCGTGGGAGACAGTGTCAAAGGCTTTGCTGAAGTCTAGGTAGACCACATCAACAGCCTTTCCCTCATCCAGCAGATGGGTCACTTGATCATAAAAGGAGATCAGGTTGGTCAAACAGGACCTGCCCTTCATGAACCCATGCTGGCTAGGCCTATCCCCCGGCCATCCCGCACATGCCGCACGATCTCCCTCAAGACTATCTGTTCCATAACCTTCCCTGTAACCGAGGTCAGGCTAACAGGCCTGTAGTTCCCCAGATCCTCCTTACAACCTTTCTTGTAAATGGGAGTCACGTTGGCAATCCTCCAGTGTTCCGGGACCTCACCAGTCATCCTCTACCTTATCTTTGATCTTTTGGAAAGGTTTGCTGGATAACACGAATACAATTATTAATAATAAGGAATTTTGAATTTTTAAAGTCTTGCCAGCATTTAAGGACTGCCAGGCTAGTCTCTTAAGAAGGGAGAGGTACACAAATTAGGGACTAAAGCCAATGCACCCAATTGCTGTGAAAACAAACTAAAATGGCCACACAGCAAAACCATGACTGTTTATTTTCCACGAGATTAACAAAAGTGGCAGGGCTCCCCATTCTTTTTATCTTTTACAATGACTACAATCTAAAAGAACACTCACTTTTTAAGAAAAAAAAATACATTAAGACAATATCAAAAGCTTATACAGAGGAAAATACAGGCTCTTAAGACACTTCTACGATTCAACACAAAATAGTTTCAGCAGGTTCTTAAAAGCAGCTGAAACTCCTAATGTAGATCAGGGCTGAAAAACTGCCATGTTCTCTTCACTATCTCTGCTGCTGTATTTCATGACCTCCTTGCAAGTTTCAGGTGATGCCTAGAATAATAATTCTCCAAGGTAAGACTCCATTCAGTAATCCACAGTAAAAGGACAGTCCTAGATATAGAATCATAGAATGGTTAGGGTTGGAAGGGACCTTCAAAGGTCATCTAGTCCAACCCCCCTGCAAGGAGCAGGGACATCCCTGACTAGATCAGGAGGGGAGAATCACCTCCCTCGACCTGCTGGCCACACTTCTCTTGATGCAGCCCAGGATGCGGTTGGCCTTCTGGGCTGCAAGGGCGCATTGCCTGCTCATGTTAAGCTTCTCATCCACCAGCACTCCCAAGTCCTTCTCCTCAGGGCTGCTCTCAATCCATTCCCCGCCCAGCCTGTATTTGTGCCTGGGATTGCCATGACCCAGGTGCAGGACCTTGCACTTGGCCTTTATTAATATGTTACTCTTGTAACATATTAATATGTTATATGCTACATTAATATGTTATATGCTATGTTATATGCTACTCTTCATTAATATGTTACTCTTGTTATATGTTACTCTTGCTAATATTCACAGTTTATCTTCCACTTTCAGTGCTTCTTAAGGTAAGGAAAACTTTTGTTACCAGAAGGAATCAAGCTGAGCAAAACTTCATCTTTAGAAGCCTCTCAAAGACTGAGAAGCTGACATTCTCAACAATAAGGACTGAGAAGTGACTTAATGATCAGAAGTAAGAAGTATTTTTCCCCACTTTGAAAATGTGAACACCAAAAGAACATGACTTGCAATAAAAAGGACTAATTTGGCAGCACAACAGCAGAAACACAGAAACTGCCTCAGGCCTGCAGCTCTCTATCTGCAGTGATTCTGCTCCTATCAAAGGCAGTGTGTAGCCTGAAGTCACACAGCTGAAACTATACACCTTTTGTAGCTGGTATCTGTCCAGGCTTTTGGAATGGAAATACAGCTATCAAAGCTGCTACAGTTTAAATGTGTATTTGCCTGAAATGTAGTAAAATTACATAAAACTAGAACAACTTGGAAACTTGGATGATGTACAACAAAAGCAACTTTTATTATATGTCAGTTCTTCAATCACTATTCTGTTATTATTCACATAGCACCACATTCGCACACAATAATTGTCCATACAGGTTTATAATAAAGGTTCACCTCAAATCAATCTTTTTTCCAATAGTAGCCCATGAAGCGTTCTTATACTTTTTTCATAACCAAAGACTAAATACAGAGTTACCCTTTCAGTGATACGCACTGCCTCAGCTCCCAGCAGTCCAGTCTTTGAGACTCTGACAGCTGGATGTTGCTTCTGTACAGTCTTCCTCTAACATGAGTGTGTCTAAATGTTCGCTGAACCCAGTCATATTTTTAGCATCCTAGATTTCTATAGCAAAGACTTCCACAACTCAAGTTTATGCCTCTCGGAGACCTGCAAGAATCCCACTATATTTTTGAGGCATTACATCCCTGGATATCTGTGCTGACCAGGGTATCAATATGCCTACACATTATCAAACCTACTGGTTCAGTAGGTTTCCCAGTAACACTTTGAACTCTTTCAAAAGAACTCAGGTGTAAGCACTAACTGCCATTTCTGCAGTATTATGCTAGCTGGTGTGTAAAAAGTTGCTTAAATCAGTATTTCATCAACTTCATATTTGAGTTTTTGAGAGTTCCACTTCTCCTTCACAGTCTACCATTACTTATTTACTCTTCCCTGGTGCAAAAGTCTTGTTCTTAGTATGACTTGTTCTACTTCTATGCCAGATCCCTGCTTTTCAAAGAAAGGTTACAGTGTGGGAACCTCCTTAACAACAAACATTGCAGTTCAGTTTGCTTTTTCACCATGAACTTAACTTCCTTGGTTCAGGTTTTTTAAGTAGTAATTTTTACATTTTTATTCTTAAAAACCTTTTTTTTCATCTGGAGTTATTAGGGTTTAGAAAACAATTAAGAGGTTACTATCCTTTCTATCCTGTGCCTTTCAACAGGGTTACAGCTTTCTGAAGGTGTTTTTCTTATCACATACTTAAGAATTTGTATTAGCTTTTTTAAACTAAAAAAAGGCATCCATTATTAAAGAAACATCTCCAGTAGATCATAAGTTCCTTCCCAGCAATATTGTTTTACTTATTACTATTCATCACCTCCTTTATGTTGCATTGTGTTGCTAGTGGAAGCTAACTAGAGGTAGGCAAAATCAGTTCAGCAACTATGTTTAGAAACTGCTTTGGAAAAAGAGTTGCTTTGTTTACGATATGTTAATATTACTTTAGTTTTAAGATCTTTATCTGTATTTGTGTGCACATGTTGTTGTTTAACCCAGTAGGCAGCTGAACACCACACAGCCGTTTGCTCACTCCCTCGACAGTCGGATGGGGAAAAGAATCGGGGAAAAAAGTAAAACTTGCGGGTTGAGATAAAGACAGCTTAATAGGACAGAAAAGGAAGGGATAATAATAATAATAAAAAGAACATGTGATGCACAATGCAATGGCTCACCACCCACCGACCAAAGCCCAGCCATTCCTCGAGCAGTGGCTGCCACCCCCTGGGCCAGCTCCCCTCCAGTATGTTCAACATGACATTATATGATATGGAATATTCCTTCAGCCAGTTTGGGTCACCTGTCCTGGCTGTGTCCCCTCCCAGCTTCTTGTGCACCCCTAGCCTTCTTGCTGACAGGGCAGTATGTGAAGCTGAAAGGTTCTTCACTTAGTGTAAGCACTGCTCAACAACTAACACATCAGTGTGTTATTACCAACATTATTCTCATCCTAAATACAAAACACAGCACTATACCAGCTACTAAGAAGAAAATTAGCTCTATCCCAGATGAAACCAAGACACCATGGTTGTTTTAAGCAGCTTGAAAAAAATCAAAGCACTCTCTATGACAAAAAAGTAAGCCTTAACTCAAGCCGAATTGAATCTCTTCTCAACAGAATAGCAACAGACTCATAATTCAGCTCTTCCTGATGAAAGATCAGACTTTGCTGCACAGAACAGGTAGCTGGGAAAAGCTGAAGGGGCACAAAAAAATGATTCTCAGCTAGAAGTCTGAATGGGCAGGAGAACTAGAAATCTGTCTTTAACTACAAGTATCAAATAGCTGTTGATCTTTTGAGTGCAATTCCTGAAAGGTCAAAGAGAAAAGCCATTTTAAATATTATTTTCATAGCCACCATACAATAGGCTAGCAACATTCAGAAAATAACATGAAATTATGAGACAACCTAGAAAAAAGAAAAAATCAGTATTTTGATTTCTGTGCTTCTAAGATTGTTCTTTTGATTGTCCTGAAAATGACAGTATTCTGAAAAGAAAGCAGGATAAAGGATAGTTGTTATGATCATATCACTTTGTTTTTACCAGTCTTTGTTATTTATAACTCACATCGCTTCTTAATGATTAAATATATGCTAACATGTAAATTAAAATGTTCATAAGGGATGGTTTAACAAAGATGACACAAATTTATAGGAAATTTAAATATACAGTATCTCTTGTCACATCTACAAAACTGGTAGTGTGTGTGTGTAGAAATTGGGGGGAAAAAAAAAAGAAATACATATACATACACCCACAAGTCTCCAGGCTTCACTTATCACTGCGTACTGGAGCCGATTCAGAACAAATCCCTCAATTTCTCTGTTTAGCTTGACAGGAGATTGACCAATCTTCTTCATCAGGGCATATGTTCTCTCTGTAGTAGAAGGATCTGTTTCTGGATGAGGAACAATTTCAACCAAAGGCACAAAGTAAGGTGGATTTACCTCAAGAAGAAACACAAAAGAAGAATGTCAAGTATCAACAGATGAACAGGTTAATATAAAGCATCTTTATAGCTTGCTATTAGCATGGATATTCGCCAGTGAACACAGTAAGCCTGATCTTCAGACCCTGAAAGGTGTCACCAATCCAATAAAAGTTGGTATATCAATTAAAGTTTTAAAAATTATTAATCTTGCATTAAGTCTCACTCTGTTTAACTCCAACAAAGTTTATGGAGCTAAACTAAAGATGACAGCACTCAAACAGTACTAGAAGACTTTATACTGACTTGAGCAACCGATGTTTTCTCAATATTCAGGCTGTTTGTTGTTGTAAGACATATAGCCACCACCTGTCTTTCCAAATGAAGCAAGGCATTTCCTTTTAGATATTCAGGAACTTTATAAAAAATAAAATATTGCTAAACACCACCTGTAAGATGCAACACTTAATAGATAAGCTACTACTGGCCCAAGCCTGCAAATATATGCTAAACACAGGAACAGATATCACATAAAGCATACTTCAAAAAGTTGTGGAACAGGTTACCTTCAAACACTGTACCTACTTTAAAAAAAAAAAAACAAAAAACAAAACAAAACCAAAAACCAACCAACCCCCCCACACACGCACACAAAAAACCAAACAAAAACCCCCCAAAACTACCTCTCCCTGACTCTTCCCAAATGTAATTTCCCATCAGGTCAAGACCTTTGTGCAATGTACTTTCGAAGTAATAAACAAAAATTCTGAAGAACATCCTAGAAACAGTTAAAAGTTCTTTAGGCTGTAGTACTACAGGCAGTAACACTGCCTGCATGCTCCTTCCAAAAGCAGTCCTTCAGCCATATTCTTAAGGTGTTAAACTCAGCTCTCCATCCAGTTTCCAGGCAATAGGAGGTAATATATAATAAATTACTAGCAGAAATAACACTGACATTTAAAGAACAGTAACTAAGCACTGATTCTTCCACCATCCTCATCATAGTCAACTGCTCTTAACTGTGCTCCTGTAAATTAAGTACAGGATTTAGTTACAGCAATGTGCAAGCAGTCTTTCCTCTCTGTATGTTCCTTCTTTTCAGTACTTAGGTGGTTCCTTTTACTGTAGGGTCTGACCAGTGCATAACCTGTTGTAGGTTACACCTGCTCTAACTACACACTTGTGTAACACACTTACTTCATCCCCTTTAAAGTGCCTTGTGTTCTAACATAACCTTTCTCACATCAGTCTCTTTTGGCAGTGCCACCACCAACCCTGAGAACGGTGTGATGGACACCACAGGTGTGGTGCCAGGCAATTTTGCAAGACCCAATCCACTGCAAGCACCAAAAAATTCTCTGAAGGCTTTTCTAACACTTAAATAGATCACAGGTTCCAATCAGGAAGAAAACAAGTTAATTGTTGAGAGAGACTGAAGCTATTAAAATTTTTTTTCCAAGATCAGTGTTGACAGTCATCTTATTGAAATATTCTATTTCATGAACTTGGCATGGGGAGTATACGGGTGTGTTCATGAGTGCAATGAGAAGACTTAGGAAGACAGTTTTTTAAGGAATGAGATAATAGATGTTGGTAAAAACTAAAAGTGGTAAAACATGGATGAAATTGGGGGTGGTGGAAGGTTTCTAAAAATGAGAAGGGGAATACAAAGCCTTTCATCAGGGAGCAGAGAGCTTACCTTGCTCAGCCTAACAAAATGAAAGCTAACAAAGGATATGACAAAGTAAACACAAAGAAAGAATTAAGCTACAGAAAAGCTGCCAACAAACATAAAATTAATTTTAATGGACGGTAGTATGATTGAAACAAAAATTAGAAGACACAAACAGTTTCCCATCGGAGTATTGAAGTTAAAAAAAAAAAATCTTACAGATAGTGCTTAATACATTTCTAAGGTAATTTGATTACATTGTTTCCTGTACAGCAAAGGACTTCACTCAATGGCACAGTCTCCTCTACCTCATTATTTATAGCTGTGTGAACTGGTAGGTGTATACAGTACTTGAGAAATGAACCGCCCTGTAGAAGACCTCCACCAAAACACTGCCTGAAACTGCTTGCAGAGAACAGGTGTACCTAGAAGTCTTGTGTGCATTTCTATCACACAGCTGTGCAGTGGGATTTCATTTATCTTTTCTAATTACTAACCCATTGCTATGTTAAGCAAAGGGATGAGCTCCTTCTGCCCTCTGGGCATTTCATTTAATTTCTCCTCAACACGCTCACCTGTGCCAGAGGCTTCATAACTTTAGCTTTTAATTTTTCTTCTGTATCAAAACTTCTTGTTTTCACAGTGTCTTCCAGAGCGCGTTCTTCTTGCAGCCACCATTCCCCATATCCTACTGTCATGTTCAAGATGTTAGTAAGGCCATGGTTAAAACAAAAAATGCCAAAAGCCAACATCTACTACAAAGCAAGCATGTTTCCTGATATAATAGATGCAGAAAGGCCCCTAGAAGAGTACACTGGTTCACAGCTTCTTCAGTACACTCCCCTTTCAATGAAGCTGAGATTACTAAGAAAATAGTCTCAGTTGGACTGCAAAGCCATTTCAGAACAATTAGACATTTTAAGACACTCCAGTGTATTTGCTTTGGAAAATACATATATCCTTACAACAGCCAGATAGAAAATGTTTACGCAGGGACTAGCTATCCTTCCAGATCTGATAAAATCTGGTTTCAGAATTCACTCCTATAAAGACTGCAGTTCAGACTAAACAAGTCAATGGGTACAGGCCAACTTGGGAAAGAGTAATGTAAAATCAAAGACTGACAAGCAGTCAGCAGTCCTGGGCAGAAGCCCAGGAATTCATTAAAAAAATAAAATTATAGCAATAGTTATTTGATACAGAAGTCTAGAAGAGGCATTATCTCTTCTCTTGCACTACAGAAAGTTACAACCCTGGAAATATGAGTTAAGAACTCAATTTTAGACTGGAGAAAGGCTAAACCTAGGCACAGATACATACACTGATGTTTGACTTTCTTTTTTTTCCTAAAAGGGGATGAAAACTAATTAAATAAAAAGAAACCAATCCTTTTGTTCCTTTTACTTCCCAGTCACCCTAGGGAACAATGGTGGTGGTGCAGAGGTGTCAGAAAGGGACGGACCAAATGCTATGACACTGCAAGATTAGGCTACAGGTAGCTGTAGAGACACTACGATAAAGCAGTGCTGTATTTTTGTGTTCACGCTACCACTCATGAGCACGCCCAAGGAAGTGACATTTACTTTACACCCCAAGGGATGCCCTGGAGAGACATGCAGTTACCAAATTGCAGACAGTAGAGCAGGACCTTTCTGCAGATACTGCAAGCCTTCATAACAATAGTCCTCAACTGATTTGTCAAACACTAAGCTAAGATTAGGCTAACACATTCATTAGTTATTGAGTAGTGGGAAACAGAAGTACTAGGAACCCCAGTGATCAAGACAAAATGCTCTTCCATACTGCGGAGAGATGCAATAAACTGCTGTCTGGCAGCCCCACATAGACTTATACAGAGGCTCAGGAGTGTCCTTCAGCATTCTGAGGTTCTGCTGTCACCTCTAGTCATGCCATTTCTGCATCACTGCCCTGTCCCAGCTGGTCACAAAGCATGTAAATTCACAGAATCATAAAAATTTTAAGGTTGGAAGAGACCTCCAAGATCTTCAAGTCCAACTGTCAACCCAACACCACCATGCCTACTAAACCATGGCCCAAAGTGCCACATCTACACGTTCTTTGAACACCTCTAGGGATGGTGACTCAACCACTTCCTTGGGCAGTTTGTTCCAGTGCCTAACCACTCTTTCAGTAAAGAAGTGTTTCCTAATATCCAACCTAAACTTCCCCTGCCACAACTTGAGACTATTTCCTCAAGTTACTCAGGAGAAGAGATCAACACCTGCCTCCTTACAACCTTCTTTCAGGTAGCTGTAGAGAGCAATAAGGTCTCCCCTCAACCTTCTCTTCTCCAGACTAAACAATCCCAGTTCCCTCAGCTGCTCCTCACAACACTTGGTCTCCAGACCCCTCACCAGCTTCGTTGCCCTTCTCTGGACATGCTCCAGCAATTCCATAGCCTTCTTGTACTGAGGGGCCCAAAACTGAACAGTCTTCCAGGTGCAGCCTCACCAGTGCCAAGTACAGGGACAAGATCACTTCCCTAGTCCTGCTGGCCACACCGTTTCTGATACAAGCCAGGATGCTGTTGGCCTTCTTGGCCACCTGGGCACACTGCTGGCTCATGTTCAGCCAGTTGTCTACCAGCACCCCCAGGTCCCTTTCCACCTGACAGCTTTCTAGCCATCCTCCCCAAGCCTGTAGTGTTGCATGGGGTTGTTGTGACTGAAGTGCAGGACCTGGAACTTGGCCTTGTTGAACCTCATATAATTGGCCTCAGCCCATGGATCCAGCCTATCCAGATCCCTCTGCAGAACTTACCTACCTTCTAGCAGATCAACAGTCCTGCCCAGTCTGGTGTCATCTGCAGACTTACTGAGGGAGCACTCAATCCCCTCATCCAGATCATTGATAAAGATATTAAACAGAACCGTCCCCAGCACGCTGCCCTGGGGAACACTGCTTGTGACCCGCTGCCACCTGGATTTAACTCTGTTCACCACAACTCTCTGGGCTCGGCCATCCAGTCAGTTTTTGGCCCATCTCAGAGTACACCTGTCCAAGTCACGAGCCCCCAGTTTCTCTACGAGAATGATGTGGGAGATGGTATCAAAGGCTTTGCTAAAGTCCAGGTAGATAACATCCACAGCCTTCCCATCATCCACTAGGCGAGTCACTTGGTCATAGGAGATCAGGCTGGTCTAGCAAGACCTGCCTTTCATAAAGCCATGCTGGCTGGGCCTGATTCCCTGGTTGTCCTGCACATGGCTGGTGAGCACACTCAAGATTAACCACTCCATGATCTTCCCCAGCACTGAGGTCAGGCTGACAGTACAATTTGACATTGACTGACAAGTACAATTTGTTCTATTTCATCCACCTGCTCTTCTTGTTCAGATATACTGCTTCTGCATCAGAAATCTGAAGAAACCAGAGTCAAAACCTTCCATCTTTCACTGACATTACTTGATAAGCACATGCAACTCACTGTTTGGATCCTTACTGAACCCAACATCAACTGAAACAGGATACTAGAAAAGACTAAGGAGGCCAAAAGAAACTAGGGAATTTTATAGGATTCTCTTCAAAATACAGAATTCCTAGATTTTGAGAGCCAGCAGTTTGAGTAACACACAACAATACAAGCAGATCAGCTTACACAGAACGTACCTTGAGCCAACAGCATGAAACGTGCATACGTCCTTTCAAATTATTAGTAGATGCTGCTGCTCACAGAATGACCAAACTAAAGCTTTTCTGGAAGAGTCAGGCCCCTGCACACTAACAATGGCACACAAGCACTCCAAATACTCTTCTATATCTCTCAATCTGCAGGGAAGACTTTGGGGTGCAGTTTAGTTCAACATCTGTACTACTACTACTACAGTAAGAAAACATGCCATCATACTTACAGGATGTGACACAATACACTGCTTCACATGCTTAAGTCCTGTGAACAACTTGCTGGGTAAAAGACAAGAGGTTGAGCTGCTCAAGATAACATTGTCACCAACTATAAGATCTAACTGACCAAAAATCTTCTTTTTCAGTTCCAGGTTCTCTGGAGTACATTCCTGGAATAAAAACAAAAACCAGTATTAGAAGTCTTCTAGTTCAATAGTATTTATCTATATATTTCAGACTTCACCGATCCCACCTTGACACCTACAAACTCAGCACAAACCATTTATTATATCAGTCTAGCTATACCAGTGAGCCTTAACACAAAAATGCCTTCCCACATTTAAAGAAATAGAAAGCCAAAAAGTTTCTCTATAGCAGAAGATAGACCACCACAGGAGATTTAACACAAGTTATTCTGCTTTGTCTAAAATACAGGTATTTTGTTCACGCACAGAGATAACAGTATGGAGAAATAAGATGTGATGACACATACGACTGGAGTGTCAACATGGAAGGGTATAGGCTTTTTAGAAAGGACAGGAAGGGGAGACGAGGAGGGGGTGTCACTCTCTATGTCAGCAACCGGCTGGAGTGTGTGGAGCTCTGCCTGAGGATGGAGGAGGAGCTGACAGAGAGCTTATGGGTCAAGATTAGAGGATGGGGACGGACAGGGGATGTTACAGTGGGGGTCTGTTACAAGCCGCCTGGCCAGGAGGACAGAGCAGATGAAGTGCTCTATAGGCAGATAGGAGCAGCCTCATGGTCACAGGCCCTGGTCCTCATGGGGGACTTCAACCACCCTGACATCTGTTGGAGAGACAACACGGCAGGGCACAGGCAGTCCAGGAGGTTCCTGGAATGCGTGGATGACAACTTCCTCCTGCAGGCGATAGAGGAGCCGACAAGGAGGGGTGCCATGCTCAACCTTGTGCTCACCAACAGGGAGGGACTGGTCGGGGATGTGAAACTAAAGGACAGCCTTGGCTGCAGCGACCATGACATGGTGGAGTTCAAGATCCACGGGGCAGCAAGGAAAATACACGGTAAGCTCTCTGCCCTAGACTTCAGGAAGGCGGACTTCGGCCTCTTCAGGGACCTGATGGGCAAAGTGCCATGGGATGCGGCCCTGGAGGGAAGAGGGGCCCAGGAAAGTTGGTCTATATTCAAGGAGCACCTCCTCCAAGCTCAGCAGAAGTGCATTCTGGTGAAAAACAAGTCGGGCAAAAAGGCCAGGAGCCCTGCGTGGATGAGCAAGGAGCTCCTGGACCAACTGAAAGTGAAAAAGGAAGCCTATAGAGGGTGGAAGCGGGAACAGGTAGCCTGGGAGGACTACAAAGAGGCTGCACGAGTGGCCAGGGATAAGGTAAGGAAGGCCAAAGCCCTGGCAGAACTGAATCTGGCCAGGGATATAAAATGCAACAAGAAGAGCTTTTATAGGTACGTAGGGGACAAAAGAAAGTCCAGGGAAAATGCAGGCCTCCTCCAGAAGGGAACTGGTGTCCTGGCTACCCAGGACATGGAGAAGGCTGAGGTACTCAATGACTTTTTTGCCTCAGTCTTCACCGACAAGAGTTCCTGTCCCACCACCCAAGCTGTAGAAGGTGCAAGCAGGGACTACGAGGATGAAGAACCGCCCATTGTACTCGAAGAGCAGGTTCGGGATCATCTGAGGAACCTAAAGGTGCACAAGTCCATGGGACCTGATGAGATCCATCCACGGGTCCTGAGGGAACGGGCGGATGAAGTTGCCAAGCCACTGGCTATCGTATTTGAGAAGTCGTGGCAGTCTGGTGAGGTCCCTGATGACTGGAAGAGAGGGAACATAACCCCCATTTTTAAAAAGGGGAATAAGGAAGACCCGGGTAACTGCAGGCCGGTCAGCCTCACCTCTGTGCCTGGCAAGGTCATGGAGCAGATTCTCCTGGAAACCATGCTAAGGCACATGGAGAGCAAGGAGGTGGTTGGTGACAGCCAACATGGCTTCCCCAAGGGCAGATTGTGCCTGACCAATTTGGTGGCCTTCTATGACGGGGTGACGGCATCGGTGGACAAGGGACGAGCAACTGACATCATCTACCTGGACTTGGGCAAAGCATGACATCCTTCTCTCTAAACTAGAGAGACGTGGGTTTGATGGATGGACCACTCGGTGGATAAGGAGTTGGCTGGATGGCCGCACTCAGAGAGTGGTGGTCAACGGCTCAATGTCCATGTGGAGACCGGTCATGAGTGGCGTCCCTCAGGGGTCCATGCTGGGCCCGGCCCTGTTCAACATCTTTGTCGGCGACATGGACAGTGGGATAGAGTGCACCCTCAGCAAGTTCGCCGACGACACCAAGTTGTGTGGTGCCGTCGACACGCTGGAAGGGAGGGAAGCCATCCTGAGGGACCTTGACAGGCTGGAGAGGTGGGCCCGTGCCAACCTCATGAAGTTCAACCAGGTCAAGTGCAAGGTCCTGCACCTGGGTCATGGCAATCCCAGGCACAAATACAGGCTGGGCGGGGAATGGATTGAGAGCAGCCCTGAGGAGAAGGACTTGGGAGTGCTGGTGGACGAGAAGCTTAACATGAGCAGGCAATGCGCCCTTGCAGCCCAGAAGGCAACTGCATCCTGGGCTGCATCAAGAGAAGCGTGGCCAGCAGGTCAAGGGAGGTGATTCTCCCCCTCTACTCTGCCCTGGTGAGACTCCATCTGGAGTACTGTGTCCAGTTCTGGAGCCCCCAACACAAGAAGGACATGGACCAGTCGGAGAAGGTCCAGAGGAGGGCCACAAAGATGATGAAAGGGCTGGAGCACCTCTCTTATGAGGACAGGCTGAGAGAGTTGGGGCTGTTCAGCCTGCAGAAGAGGAGGCTCCGGGGAGACCTGATAGCGGTCTTCCAGTACCTCAAGGGGGCCTACAAGAAAGATGGGGAAAGGCTGTTCAGTAGGGCCTGTTGCAATAAGACAAGGAGTAATGGTTTTAAAATAGAGAGAGATAGATTTAGATTAGAAATTAGGAAAAAATTTTTCACAATGCGAGTTATAGAACACTGGAACAGGTTGCCCAGAAAGGTGGTGGAGGCCCCATCCCTGGAAACATTCAAGGCCAGGATGGATGAGGCTCTGAGCAACCTGATCTAGTCAGGGATGTCCCTGCTCCTTGCAGGGGGGTTGGACTAGATGACCTTTGAAGGTCCCTTCCAACCCTAACCATTCTACGATTCTATTTTGAAAAGAATCTCACATGACAGAAGTCAATATTCTCTCTCAGACAAGACGGAAATGAATAGGCATATCTCAAAAGACAAATGTACAATCTCCAGAACTATGGCAGGAGATTCCAAGGTACAGTTCTGGAGGCTGCACTGAAACATCTCTCAGTGACTGTCATACTTGAAAAGCTTAAATCTCTCAATTAATTTCAACTCTGAGAAAGACTTCCGAAGTAGAACGCGTACTATGAGAACTTCTCCCAAAGCTATTGAGCATGTTCAGCTCTGCAGTACTGTGTGAGATTCCACATGTATGAGCCAAGAACCACAATCTACAGTCACTACAGTTTCAAAGTTATCCCAGGCACTGCCTGAAGGAGAGCACGCAGAAGTCCACCAGTCTCGGAGCAACAAGGGCATGGGAGAATAACTACAGTGGGTCCCACAATCTATAAGAAAGATTTCAGTCTACAAGAAGAAAACAAGGCAAAGCAGCCAGCTTGCTTTCCGGGTTTTTTGAATTTTTTTAAACCCTCCCAAAAAGGATCCCAAACTTGCAAAACCTCAGCTTTCCCCTTAAAACACACAGAAAACACTTGCTTTTTTCGAACTCTAACGTTCTCATTCTGTCCTTCTTGTTATGCTATGTTACGAGGGTAGGAAAAAAAAGGCTATACATTTAATATAATCCAAAATTTACATTTAATACCTGCAGCTTCAGACAGACTCTATGGCAGGAATGCCCAAGGCCAGAGTTTTTAACCAGTAAATGGGTTAAAAGTAATTTGAAGTCCTAAAAAAAATAAGCAAGTTGCAGGGAACAGTACTAAAAGTTCCACAATGCAGAAGTGATAAACAGGTTCATTTAAGAACTCCAGATAGAACCCAAAGTAATAGACAGCCTTATCAAAACAAAAGTGATACTCTGCTTATAATTCCAGGATCCCTGCTTGCTGGTTAAGTTTAAATAGTTTCTTTCAGTAAAGCCAAAGATGAAGAGAACTCTGCAGATATTGTTCAAGCTAATAAAAGAGTTGCTCTGAATAGGTTTATTGTCAACTTGAAACTCTAAGCCTCCTCTCACATCAGATGATAATCAAAAAGGCAAACTCAAATCTGCTGGAAACTCAAACCTGCCATGGTTACATAAGGTTTCTGAATGGGCCATTTGCTTGAAATTTCTCTTATAGTATCACAATTGTATTCAGGTTGTTGGACCACTGCAATAAAGTTTCTGTCCTCATCAAGCATGCAATTATTTTCTCAGAGACACCAATTCCCTGAAGAACAGGGGGAAAATTAAGCTCTAAACAATCCATTAAAGAGGAACCTCACTTGCTGTCAGTTATAGAGCCTGGGGAGGTCTGAAGCTATTCTGTTTACCCTGAGAAAGAGAAGATCAAACAGTGAACAGATAAGATACGGCTTTAAAGCTACCACAGTCTCTCGCAAAGAATCAGTGCAAAAAGGTTAGCATACACCTCTATGCATTTTAAGTGACACTGTATATTTCTGTGCCCTTTCTGTAGAGAAGATCACACTTGTTTGCAGGGAACAGTACGCTTTTATTCCAAGGCCTGAGCACCTGAACAAGGTTGCTACTAATTTGACTTCGAATTTAAACTTTTAGACATAGTTTTTTTTTAAACAGCCTGATCAGAACATGACAGTTGTTAATTTTTAAAAGCCACCTCTCGGAAGAGTTGTATTGAATTAAAGGCTTAAAGGTAATAGGCATTACACTGTTCAAATACATATTCAGAGAACACATAACAGCTACTTGACCAGCCTATGAACTCTTAAAGAACTACACAAAGATAAACGCATACTAGACTCTCTCCTCAGCAGACAACATGGATACCCAAACAGGGTGATTGAGGTCTAGCTGCCCCTAATTAAGAAGTTGTACTCATATGATATAAATCTCTGAATGCCAGTACATGGAAAGCTAAAGGCTTATCTGTTTAAATCCTGTGGCTCTGTGGTTTTGTAGAGGCTTTTGCACCATGCTATCCACCATCTGTGCTCCCACACACATCCACAGTCATCCAAGCGCACAACTTCATTTACCTGTAGCTGCTGGCATCTACCCAGATTCTTCCTATCCCTTCTCAGATATGCCAAGAGAGCAACTCACTTGTACCACCTTCCAGGAAAACACTCCCCAAAACACAATCTTGCAAAATACCTTCTTCTTACACTAGCAATGGGAATTGCTACCAAGGTCATGGATTTATTAGCACGGGGGGGTGAAAGAAACAAAGCATGGTCAAGAAGTAAAGCACTGCAACACAGTGGTATGGTCTTAAAATGAGTGGTATTGCCCTATACAACCATGGCAGTACAAGATGAAAGCCAAAGATTTAAAGTGGCATGTAGAAGGTCAAAGATTAGCAGCAACCATTCAGCAACAAGCAAGCCACTTTCTGCAAGAGCATCTGGAGATGCTGTCACAAGGAGCAGCATTGAGCCCTCTTAACAGGAAGCATGGAGCCTGCTGGTAGTCACCAAGCATAAGAAATTGCTAAATAATGAAGTCTGACAGTCACAGCTGCACAATGATGAGTTGTCACCTCCTGACTAGATCCTGGCTGCTGCATATACAAAACATGATCAAGAAAACATTTCCTCCCTGTCAATCTTAATGTGAAGATTCATGACAATGTAAATTCCTGCCAGTGAAGATAAATCAATCCTGAGCTCTCCTAGACCCTCTCTTTATTCCCTGACTTTATCTCATGCCACAGGATTCTTCCAAGCAGATTTTGGCCTGAATAAGCTAAAGCTCTCTCTCCTGAAGTCCAGGGTTGTGATCTCACTTTTTGTCTTGCTTCTCCTGTCAAGATCCTGAGCTCTACCATCTCATGGTCACTTTAGCCAAGGCTCTGCCCCAGCCTTCACATCTCCAACCTGTTCTTCCTTGTTTCTAAGTATGAGGTCAGCACAGCATGGTCCCCTCTTCTGCTCCTCAACCCCTGTGTCAGGAAGTTACTATGAAGGCATTCCAGAATCCTCCTGAATGGTACATGCTTTCCTGTGTTGTCCCTCCAGCAGATATTGATGTGGCTGAAGCCCCAGCATGAAGACAAGGGCCTGCAAATGTGAGGCTTCTTCCAGTTGTCTGAAGAAAGCCCTTTATTCCTGATCGGGTGGTCTGTAGCATTTACCACAATGTCTTCCACACTGGTGGTCCTGTTAACCCTGATCCATAAGTTCTCAACTGGCTCCTGAATCAAACAGAGTCAGAGCTCTGTGCATGCTAGCTGACAGCAGGTAGTAAATACCCTAGGCAGCTATTCCTCTCCTACCTTCATCTTGCACCACCTAACCCCCAAAAGCAGTACATCACTGCCATGCTGCAGCTGCTACAGCAAGAGTGCCCTGTAGCCTTGCCCTAACCACAACTGAGGTAAAAAATCGTTTTCAAGAGTTCCGTGACTTCCCAGTAAATTCAATAGGGCTTTAAGTAGCAGGTAAACTATTCAGAAGCCATAACTACTTTGATTGCCACAAGGACACTCTTCAACTTCTACAGTTAAGTGAAGATCTCCAAACATGCCACAAACCATGGCTCTGTACCTCTATTTATACACATACAATTTACAGAACTTTCAGTGGTCTCAGCTTTTCAGCGTCGCTATTTAGCTTTCAATTTTGAGGCACTTCTGTAGAACAATTCCCAGAGTCAAGTGACAGCAATGCTCTCCTCTCATAGAATGAAGATGTAGCAGCAGCTTTCAGAGCACCAAACTATGTCACAAACTGGAGTCAGACTGTCAGCCCTCCTGCAACAAGAACCACATTATGTCCATCTTTTTGTGGGAATATGAAGATCTTCATAGGATTAAGAGCCAAAGTGTCCTGAATCTCAGAAAAACAGCTTTTCTGAAAGTTTTGACACCTAATCCATTTACCAAAAATATTTTAATTATTCTTCTATAATTACAATTCACTAACAGGAAAAAAAAAAACCAAAACACTTCCCAGAAAAGACTTCAGGCATAATTGTTTTGTTTTCAATCTACCAACTCACTTTAGAATGTTGTAACTCTAAAACAAAGCCTGATTAACATAAACCTACATAAAAAGCAGGGATCTGTGGATTTTAAACAGCATTCAGGTTATCTGTATAAAGACTGACAATAAAAATACCTGAAAAAGAGACTTGGAAATTTAATTAAATGAAACATAGATTTCAAAGTACTATGACTACAGCTAGCAACTGTACAGTCAAATAACTTAGTTGACTTCAGAAAAAAAGAAAAGCACATATGCTAAAATAATCTCTCTGCAAATTAAATCCTGCAATTTTACAGCCAATTCTGTTCCTCACAATACTACTGGCAAAGTTGAAGTTACTGAAGTTATCAAAGCAAAACTGCATCTATTTGATCCACTTCCGGATGCACACGGACTGCTGTGTTTCCGTCATTATCACCACTCTATAGAATCCATATCAAAGTAAAATTATATTTTAAGCAAAATAGTGTTTAAAATGTTCACTACCTTCACTAGTATTTCAGTGTTAATTATTATTATTTCTATTTAGGCTTTTGTATTGACATGGTAGTTTGGTCTTCTGCAGGGTTCAGGTCTATATTTCTGTTCTGGAAGACTAAAGATGCACCTTCTACTAAGGAAACCAGAGCTTGTTTCTTTTGTACCTCATGTCAGACACTAATGTGCATTCTATTCAGTAAACAAAAGTCAAACACAATGAAACTGGGGAACTACACCACCTGCAATTAAAAAAAAATTGTGACATTTTGACTGCAGAGTATGGGAGTTTAGCTAGTGAAACAAGGAGAAAAACAAAATAGTATTTTTAAAATCAGAACAAGTTATTACATCAGAATATCAATTTTGCTTCCAATGTTACTGTTAACCATTACAATTTAGCTCAACTATCTAAAATTTTTCATGGTTTAAATAGGTTTGGAAATTTCACAAAATTGTTACATATTTCAAATGCAAATATTTGACTGTAAGCATTTTGGACTTTTCCATCATGCTGCTCCCCAAAATGGCAAAACATTTTATGATGCTTATTCTGAGTCATTTTAAAGATGGATTGTATGTGGATACACTATTATACCAGGATATTAATTAAGACAAGGTGCCAAACAAAAATGCATAATTTCAAATTGCAAAGATGGTGGGGGGGAAAAAAAACATTTACTGCAGTCTCCTTTCAAAAAGTGTTATTACCCTCATCTGAGGGTAAAGGCAGGGACAGCAGCTGTACAGGTTTGGGATGCAGCACAGAAACATGAGACGTACATACAGCTGTTACTGAAGGAGCCCATAGGCTATTGCACACCTTTCAGTGTGGTGTCAGAATTTTGATCAGTTAAAATGAGGAAGATTAAAAGGGGAAAAAAAAAAACCCCAAACAAAACAACCCCAAACCACCCACATCACAAAAAAAAGACCCACAAAACCAACTAACAGCACAGACTCTGAGAATTGACATCATTCTGTTAGAGCATGACAGAACTCGAGCCCCCAGCAGGTAGGGTCACAGGGAAAGAAAGGGGAGCAACCTGGCTGTGCAGCACAGCATGGGGGTGAGGTTAAGTGGGACTTGACACTGAAACACTTTGAGATGATGCAGGAACCTAAACCATATGGGATACACACAAGGGAACAGGTGTTCCTCATCAGGTTGTTTGCCCCTTTTCACCCCTGCAAATATTCATTCCACATACCTGGGTACAGAGCTTCCTCCAAAAGGGTTTCAAGCATGTGTCACACCAGATTGTTAACAAAAATATATTTGGCAACAAAAGACTCCTTAGATGTTAAACAACTCTAGTTAGCCCAAAACAAGCCACATAACCTTAGCAATCAAGACTTTGTTTTCAACCTAAACAAGAATTGGTATCCTGTAAGCCAAGGGTAAGAAAGCAGGATAAGGAGAGCAGCTCCTTTAACTGAAAGGCAGACTGGCAATTTGTTAGTGACGGGGCCACATTATCACTATTTTACACAATTATTAAAAAATATAAATAAAGTAGAAAGGCATGGTCACATATGCACAAATCCTGGGACTTCAGTTACAGACTTTCTATGGGGTATGTATGCACAGAAGTAAAATGTTCAACACAGGGGAAGAAAAGGAATCACATCACATGAGGATTTTAAGAACAGGTTAACCCATTTTGACACACAGTTGTCCAGGTATGACTGATCCTGCCTTGGGGCATGGGTTGGACTAAGGAACCTCTGAAGTCCATTCCAGCCTGATTTTGGATAACTCTGTAGTTGACAGGGCAGCAAAGGTAAAGGTGAATCTTCTGATAAAGGAGGGGTCCTCTCAGACACTGTCCTGCTGAGGAATAGAGGACTGAGTGGGGTGGGGGGAAACCCCCCCGTACAAGTTTAACTCTGATTCAGAGGGTTTGAACTTGCTTAAAATTTCCATTCAAAATAATTAAAGTGTCTTACAGCAAATCTACAAGTGCCTAGCTTTCAGAACAGTGTTAAATTCATTTTCAGAAAAGCTTTAATAGAATTCAAAACTATCTATTAAAGGGCAGTAGATTAGTAAGCTGATTACGGAGCAGTTGTAAAAGCATCAGTTAAAAGACCAGTACTCTCAGGCTAATCAATTTTTTTTTCATTAATTTAGGGCTATAACTCACTTCAACTGTAAAGAAGTGATAACTTCTTAGTTGTCTTGAATTTATGAGCTCATACCAGTGTGAAATCTGATGCTTCTTAAATCACTACCCCGTGAGTGACATGAGAGACTGTCTGCCACATGATATTGTACAAGTAAACAACATTTTGGTGAGGTGAAATCCAGCATTTAAATGGAAACATTTTGTACTTTCCTACAGTTCAGAAACATAGTTTGTTAAGGAACTGGAGCAATAAAAATATTAAGTTACTGCCATTTTATACTGTTCAGAATAAGGACTGAATTACAAGTGCCTGTTCAACATTTAGTACAAATACAAAACAGGATTTGAGGAAATACTAGTTTTCAGAACTATGTTTTCTTAAAAAAAAATTAAAAAAAAAATATGTATATATCAAACTCGCAGGTTTGGGAAGGTTTGCTTCATGTAGTGTCAGTATCACACCATGAAGAGATCCATCTTTTCCTATGATGTTCATGTGCCCTACAAAACTTTCAACAGACAGACAGACAAGCTGATTAGGCTGCTACAGGAGAGATGAAGACCCTTTTTGTTCCTTTAGGAAAGGGCAATAATATCTCAAATAGGTTGACTGACATTGTCCTCCCACAACTTTTCTCAAAGGATCAGATATTCTCTGTTTTCTTCTACTGTGATCCCATCCATCCTGAAAAACAGAGGAAGTGATCTAGGAAAGGCAATGGAAATACAAATACAGCCCTAGAAAGGAGACCAGGGAGCACTGAAAGAGAACCTGAAGAGCAAGATTAACTGCTAGGCAGTTATGGCAACAATGATTTCCCGTAACAGGGACCAAAACCATATTCAAGTCTGTAACAGCAGACAACACCAGTTGTTATATGCACAGGATAGACAAGGAGTCAACATCAGAAACTCTGGAAGGACAGAAGTCCATTCAGCAGCAGCACCACAGCAGTGACAACACTGGCAAGATGTTTACCCAAACACTGACCTTCAGTTCAACTCAAACATTGACTTAAAGTATTTTACAGCAAGTCTTCGAGATCAGATTGTTTCAAACCCTAAAAATCAGAAAAAGAGTTTTCTCAGAATCTCTACAAAGACACTGAGTTGGGTCACATGCTTAAAACAAGCTCCCTCAGAAGCTAAAACGTAACTTCTGGTGTCTCAGGTCAGTTTTAAAGATAAGTAGGGCAAAACCAGGCCTAAGGTTATATTTACCCAGCCGAAAAGAGACTCATGTTTGTCTATCCAATGCTCAGAGGTGACGAGCGACCAGTCCAGAAGAAGCCATGTTACTGCAATGCTTGCACACTCTACCTTCCTGCAGCTTTTGTATTTACAGAGGTACATCATTAACACAGCTTCCAAATTGGTATGGTCTTCTATTCTATCAACTCAGGGCAGCTGAAGACATTGTCACCCATTGCTGCCTGCAGATAGCTCCTCATCCTCACAAGTAAAAATGGCTCTTGAAAGCCATCAGGAAAGTAAAGCTAGTGGTGGAAACTGGTACCAGACCAAAGACAAATTTTTATGACAGGAGACATGAGGGACGCCTACTGTCAAGGCTCCCAAGTCAATGCTGGTTTCCCATTCTAAGGTACCACTAGGCTTTTTGAAAGCTGTTTTTAGGCTGGTAACACTCTTTTTCTAAATATGTCTAACTGGGAGAGATAAAGAGCCATCAAGATCCAAAAGATCTGGCTGAAGATGTATTACTGTTGTTATCACCAGTTCAAAAGAGTTTGCAGGTGGAGGAGGGAGGGAGTACATCCTTTTAGGCAGAGTTTCTTTAACAGGAAAAAGGATAAATACCTCAGACCACAAAGTATAAGTTAGAAGCTTAATTTCATCCCCTTACCAGTCTGCTTTGTCCTATGCCACAGCACAACTGACAGGTTTGGAGATCACCTCTCAGCCACTCTCCATGCCTGGCTTCAACCAGCCCAGCCAGCCCTCACAATTCACCAGCATACACAGCAGCTGAAATATCAAGAGTTAGTCATCTTACCCTCCTCCGAGAGCCAGTAAACTTTATTATTCTGTTAGTAAATTGTTCCAAAGAAAAACATTTCAAATGCTATGTTTTCATTTCACTAGTATTATGGTAAGAGATCATACAAGGGCTGCACTGATTTCTATTCAGCTTATATTATTTAGGAACTAGACAGACTCACATTTTTAATAGTGAAACAAGTACTAATAAGTTCAGTACCCAATAGTCACATAAGGACAAAAGACAAAAGTCATCACATTCATGCAGGAGAGTTAAGAAACATTTACCTCACCCATAATAGTCCCATGCCAGATATTACAGTACAAATGTACCCATTAATTTGTTTTGATGGCATTTTGAGCTAAAGGAAGAGTTATTTCCAAATTAAAGCTTTTAGCAATGCAAGAAGCTTGCAGTGCACATTCACCTAAATGGTACATGTTAAGCACTTACCCTAAGTAGCATATAAAAGCTCTGAGAAGTGAAATTGGGTGAATATTCAGTTTTAGAGCAAAAACCAGACTGATTTCCTTCTGAAGTTGATGCAAAGCACATCAATCAGTTCAAGTTACTCCACAAAAATACTCTGGAGAAGGAATATAAAATATGCATCAATGCATACCTTGTTCTTAAAGGTTCATGACATTACTGTTATGAATTTTCTTCTTACTCAGTCCTAATTATTTCTTGGATCTTTTTCACTTTTATATCTTCACTAATGTAATTTAAGAAGTTCCACTTCATCACATTCGTTTTAAGTTATGTCCCATGAAAACAACATAGAAGGCAACTGTCTGCAGAATTCATTCAAGGAACACAAAACATCAACAAAATTTTTAAAGCTTGAAGTGGACTTACTCTACAAAGGCCAAATTTGAAAAGAAGTTAAGGTTTAACCAACTGAAATCTAGGGAAATCGTCAAACAAGTTACTTACTAGATTATCATTAAGCAAGAAAATAGAGTCCTCTATATTCAACTGACATTAATGCAACTGATGTTTTATTTTTTTAAGTAACTAAAAGTTAGAACACTTGGACTCATAAGTTACAATTAGTCCATTTTGTCTTTCCAGGTTTAAGCTGCACTAGGCAATGTTTCTGAAGTTTAATACGGTTCAGCCAGAAAGCAGTCTCTTCACTGCTGAAATGAGGCTGTGAGCCTGAAGTTAAGATTTTTAAATCTATTCCACCCCCCTTCAAAGGGCAAATTAAAGGTTAGTTCAAACAATTGGCCTACTTACATTGTGTATTTGTTAACACTTTGTATCAAACCAAAGTTTAATGCTATGGTTTGAAACTGATAAGTAGATATGAATACCACAAACAGTGTTTCACATAAATGATTCGTTACCCACAGCCATACTGCAGTTACTTCTTTTTAAAATTTATTTTATTTATATGTTTAACGACTACATGTTAAGAGACATCAAAAGGGTTAAGGGAACATAAAATAGTACCAGGAAGCTTGAGTTACCCCAGATAGTCTCTGAACAGCAACAGTCTATCAACATAACACTACTGTCTTCAACTACCTGAAAGGAACACACAGAGATGCCAGATTCTTCTCAGAGGTCCACAGTAGCAGGACAAGGGCAAGAGATTAAAGTTACAAGAAGGGAAATTCCAACTAGATATTAGGAAAGGAGTTTAACAATGAGGGTAATCAAATGTTGCAAGAAGTTACTCAAAGAGACCAGAAGGGAGAGAGACCAAAGAGACCCTAGAGACGCTCAAAACTCAACTGCACAAACCCTGAGCAGCTGATACAAGTTGGTTGCATAGCAGGCTGGACCAGATGACTTCCACAGGTCCCTTCCAACTCAAAATTACTTTGATCCTGCAACATTTGCCTGGTGCCCATTTCATAGGTCAGCTTATGGTGGGAGGGATCGATCATGCAGCCCCTGATTTAATCTGAAGTAGCATGCAGGACCTTGTTCAAAAATCTCACTGCTGAAGAGCCTCTCCAAGAGAAACAATAGCATACTAAGATTCAGCATCTCTGTAGGAGCAACAAGAACAAAGAACTCCATCACAGCTGCGCTTAGCTACAAAAGAACACACTAAAAGAAAAGGGAGGATACTAAAGAGATGCAAAGTTGGCAGTAAGAAGGATCAGATCCTTACAGGTAGCATACAGAGAAAGTAAAGACACCATATGGACATATCAGGTAGTAAGAAACACTTGAAAGAGCAAAAGAAAACAGGCAGAACTAGGAGAGTCTACATGAAACAAGGCAGCAGCCTTCACAAAGTTGAGGCAGCACGCAAACGAACATGGCCATGTAGGACTGTTCCTTTGTCAAAATGAGAAAATAAAGCAGAAACTCCCCTTCCCCACAATTTACAAGACAAATCATTTAAAAACATTTCCCTTCTTCCTTCAAAATGCACGGAGAAGAAGAATGACCAAGAGATTCTCAGAGTACAGAGGACGATCATCTGGAAGTGATTTCTTTCCAACTATTCTGTTTCTCCTTCTAATCCTTGCAGAAAACTGAAACCTTAGTCTTGGGGACTCCCAGAGTCTGTCTTAAGTCATAGAACAGAGTAGAGGGGAACCTAAACCAAGGTACTAGGACATGTTTTGAATATCCAGCACAGTAACAGTGATGTACAACTGCTCACTTGAAACAAAACTGAATGTACAGCATTTCAGTACAAAAGAGCAGAAGAGCGGCAAGCATGACGCAACTTTTAAGGGACCTTCAGGAAAGATCTCAACAATGAGCCTGTAAGCCTTGCTCTGTCAAGCAAGTTACAAGAAAAGGGTAGCACCAGATGAGTATTACACAAATGGGGAAGAAGTAAAAGAATTTTTTCAGAGGGAAGTCCTGTTTCAGAGACCTAGGAGAATTTGCTAAAGGAAGCAGCAGGCACAGACATAGGAGCCATGTAGCTGATGCAGTTGGTGTGAGTGCCCAGAAGTCTTGCAACAAAAAAAATAATAAAAGCTTTCAAGGAAGTTAAATGGTCATAAAAACTCCTTTCATGGACAGCAACTACTAAACAGATAGTAAGCAGACGGTAGGAAGAACAGTCAGTTCTTACTCAGTGGAAGATGCTGACCAGCACTAGATCACAGATATCTGTGCCCTTTGTTATATCCATTCATAAATGACCTGAAAGTTAGCTCATAAAATTAAGTCAGTCATTAAGTCATTACAACCACAAACATTTGTGGAAGGACTTTACAGGATTGAGTGACCAGAAAAATTTGCAGATTCAGCTCAGTAGAGGTAGGCAATACATATGTGAAAACAATAATACGAACTGACAAGCTCTGAGCTCCTTGCTGATAAAGGAGCAAGATACTGAGATAACAGTATATAGTTTCATGATCTGGAGAAAAGGAAGTGAACACAAGATAGCATATCACTGTAAAAAATCTATAGTGCATTCACATCCCGATGCCTGCATGAGGCTTTGCTCTGTCTCGCATTCTCTCCTCCTCTACCTCACCAACTTGGGAGGAAGAGGAGATCTGGAAATCTGACACCTTTTAATTAAATTTATTGAGTTGTGTTGCAGCTAAGCAGACTGTGGGATTTACAGCCTGAAACAGTATAAATTGTAAACTTTTGCATGCAGCACACATACATTAAGTACAGTTAATGGTATAACATAATACTAGGGGACCATGTAGGGTAGAAGATGCCAAATCCAATGCAAACTCATCCATGTTTTATCCCAGAAATGGTCCCCGATTCACCTGTTCCCTGAATGATGTCCATGCCAGCAAGCATACTAATAGTTAAGCAGTCACAGACCATCAGGTTCAGTAACAGCTTGTTTCTCATCCTGATTTTACTTAGCAGCACTGATTCCAGCCCTGGAATCCAGGGCAGCACTGATTCCAGCCACTGATATCAACACCGTTTTTAATACTCTAACACTCTGCTGGACAGCTGCTTTTGGCTACAGTGCTCCCACTCAAGTCAGAATAGAAGCCACTCCTGGGCATAGCCATAATCCTTGCCTTCCCAAGGTACCTGGAGAGGAAGAAAGATGTTTTAGTCCCAGCAGCAGAATGTGTGGTGTTCCCTAAGAGATAATTGCCCCCTCAAGAATCTCCTGCCCCCCAACGCCACATATTTGTCTTTCTACCAGGTACAGTCTTTACTACACATAGAGGTTAGCAATTCTCTTGGTTTAGCTAGCCACCAGCTAGCTAAACATAATCCCAACTTGCTGAGACTCTCAAGTAGGGAAATTCTGCAAAGAGGCATCATCTGCCATGTCAAGATACGAGGCTAGAAAGAACTTTAGCAAGCACAACCATCCTTATGTGGTCAGGATGTTGAACTCTCCACTGTCCATCTACTGAACAGTACAGCTCTCGATCATCTCTCTAAACTGTCTGCTACGAGTTGTCAAGTCTTTGCTTACCTGAATGAAAGTAGCACCCTCTACTGCTGCATTCAGGTCTGTACAGATGCTAATGAGAGCCAACTGCTGGTCTGCACTCAAAGCTCCTTTCAGGAATCCCGACTCCTCCAGCTCTTTCATTTGTTTGCTGACAGAAACAACATAAGCAATTAAGTACTTTATCATTGTTAAGCCACTACTAATTTTTAAAAAAGTTTCTTAACAACCCAGTAGTATTATGCTATTTGCCATGCCCCTGCATATATTCATACTCGAAAAATATAAAGGTTATATTCAGTCATTTCTCTTTCCTCTCTTCATCTTGTAAGATTTTTCTTCAAGCATGGACAGCTCTAAGGTTGACTCCTAGACGCAAGCTTGTCATCCCCTCAAATCTGTTTTCACTGGTGCAGGATTAGCAAGAGTTTCTCTACTCCCATTTAATGGGAAGTGAGGTCTGCAATATACTTCATCTAGTTTCACAAACAATAGCTCTTTTGTTATGAAGCCTTGATGTAGGAAAACTGTTTGAATATACAGAAATAAAAAAAAAAAAAATACATTCCATACAGCCAAGAGTCCTTCCTAAAAACCCCATACCCCTACACAAGTAATGACTACAGAGCAAGTATCAGAAAATTCAAGTAGTTACTAAACTGAGTGGCCAGTTTGAAATGAATGTTCAAGTACACACCATTGCTGAGGTTGGACATGCCACCTTCTGAGGGTTTCAAACTGTAGAGACTTTTTTCCCAGTAGTCCAGAGCAAAGAAGCCATTTTCTAAACTGTTAAGTCACTTAGAGGAGCAATTTCCATAGAAATTAAGTGAGATTAAACTATCTGATCATGATCAACCTAAAGCTATTTGATGTAGTCATTATCACAGTTAAATCTGTTAGTTGCCTCAAGCCAGAACTCCCCTGAGCCTTTGTTATTGTTCAGCAAAAACTGCTCATCCTGAAGAAAAGATGAAATTGAGCTAATAATCAGCATCAGGAAAAAAAAATAAAACAATCCTTTCTTCTCCCTACCAATCTAGTTCTGAAGCTTTGGCTTCTTTTTGGATGCCTTTTTACAGGATAAATAAGTTGCACTTGTTGATCCTGTTGGAGGGTGGAAAAGCTGTAGCAAACAGCTGTACAGCCTGGAAAAAAGTGAGTGTATTTTTGTACTACACAAATCAGATAACTGCATATAGAAATAACCAGTGACCCATCATGACTGTGGCCCTGGGGCACACACGACAGTCTTCATTAGGGGCTTTATGGGACAGTATATGTTAAACGAGCAGAACTTATTTATACAGGCCAAGATGATCTCCACTCCCAGCCACACCTCAGTCCTTAATACACCTGCCCAGGCCCATCCATGTATCCAGAGAGTAACACTGGATTTATTTTTGTATCTAGAGACCTCAGAGGAGATGAGACCCCATATGTTTGTCACAGTCTACAGCAGCCAGAGACAGACACCATCTTTAGTCCTTATGAAGTGGGGTAGGCAAGTCAGCCACTAGATTGGGATATCAGCCCCAGACCACTTCTCCAGTCCAGCTCCAGCACTTGCATCCTGCCACAGCATTTTCTCACCCCTTGCCAGTGACACCACTGCAGCCACCTTTACATCAGCAATCCTAAGTAAAGCAAACAGGGAGCAACTGGACCTCAGCTCTCTGTTGCTTTATGAATTGGCAGGAGGCGTCATCTATATTTTTCAAGTAGCATTTTCAATTAATTGAAAAGGGAGAGGGATGTAGATCATTGCCTCCATCTTTTTTCTCTCTACTTTTTCCACGCCATCTGCTGAGCAGCCTGTGATAATGCACTCTCACTTTGTCAAACCATCATTTAGAGCTCATTCCTGTCAAGATGACCACAGATCAAACAAAAATATTAAGCTTCCTCCTCCAGACTTCCTAAACAAAATGAGTGGGATTCATCCCACCTACCTTGTCAACATGCACATCTGTGACAATAATCTTCAGCTCTCTTTTAGAAAAGGGAGAATTAAGTGTTTCAGGTGCATTTGTCTGATCTTTTTTAGGCATCCAACTATGCAATCCATCTTGTCTTACGACGGAAACACCTAATTCTCCTCAAAGAAAATAGCTCAGAATGAGATATTTAGACTACAGTATTCTGAAGTCAAAGATGAAAGTTTGCTGGGATTTATTCAAAGACAAATCAGTTCCTACTTAACTATACAGAAACAAGTCAAACCTCAACAGGGATTCACTGACCCCTCAGACCTTTAGCTTGAACTGGCTCCCTAAATCTACCACTAACTTGCAAAGAATCAGAAGTTTACTTCAGCATCCATGTAGTTGTGTTGTGTCCAAGAAAACATAGCAAATACAGACTTCACCACTTTTATCGTGGCTTCATTAAGAGGCCACAATCATCTGCTACTCTGCAAGTTACTATGATGTCCTTTCTTCTGCTCAAACTACTGGAAAACATTTGTTTCCCAGCAAACAAAACATTTTCTTGATACCTTTGTGACACTGATCCAGAGCAGCAATACCTTATCCTGGGAGCAAACTCACTAAAAATCATGGTAAGGCATACTCAGTAGCCACTTAGCAGTAGCCAAAAATGCATATAGCCATTCTGCTCCTCGTTTAGCACAGTCAGAACAAACAAATACCTTCAGATCATTGTAGACTTTGTAGTACATTAAATCAAAGGATTTTCAGTAAGTTGAGAGTAGGTAAGATGTCAGAGGCCCTGTTTGAAGGTGGAAAAGCTGACAGTGCACCTTGTAAACTAGAATATGCACCCATATTCCAAATTAGGAAGAACAAAACCAAAACCAACAAAAACCCACATGCATGTGCACACATAGTGCTATCTCCTACAAGCATTAACTTTCTCCTCTTCAGTTACCTGCTTCAGCAATTAACTCCAGATAATAATTTCTGTACTGCAAGTTCTAATTTTATTTTTGTCAGAGCTGACCATGGACAACGATTTTTGACTCTTAGGCAGAGCATGCCTGGGTGAACAGCCAGGCACTGCATTCTGTTTACATTGGACAAGAGCTTTGAAAAGGTTCAATTCATTCTCAGCTGGAAAACGAAGTCAAGAGTCACACGCTTTTTAGACACTGCTCAGGTCTGTCCTGTTTGCTTCCCTCAGACTTGGCACCAAAATTAGTATTCCTACCAGTTTATACAGCCCAAAACTGATGAAAAGAGTTCCATTAATAGTTTTCTGCCTCTTTTCTCAAATATGGATTTAGGTTTAAAAATCCAGACCCTTCCTACCCAAAGCAAAACTAGTCAAATTATTTTCTGTTAAGTTTTGTTTACAAGCACTTTAAAGAAGAAAAAAAAAAAAAAAAAAACACCTAAACAAAACAAAACAGTGCTTAACCACACACCCCTCTAGGCAGCATCACAGAAACAAGCAAGAAATCCATCAAGTTTCTGGATGAGTTCCCTATTTGGTTTCCTTACAACAGAGCAAATGGATGGCTGGAAAGCACAGACTTCTGCCTTTGAGCAATCTGTGTGGTAAAGAAAAGGAAACAGGAAGCTTCAGCTCCATTTTCCAAGCTGCCAGGGCACACCACAACTTGTCAGGTACAAGTTCCATCCAAGACTTAAGGCTTCCAGCACACTAAGGTGCTTCACCTGTAAAGAAACAGGTGCACCTAAACTAGAGTATCCAAACCCCTGACTCCTTCACACCTTCTGAGGCAAGATGGTAAGGAACCAATCACAGAATAATTTAAGTTGGAAAAGACCTTTAAGATCACCAAGTCCAACTGCAAACCTAACACTGCCAAGTCCACCACTAAACCATCTTCCCAAGTGCCACGTCTACACATCTTTTAAATACCTCCAGGGATGATGACTCAACTACTTCCCCAGGCAGCCTGTTCCAATGCTTGAGAAGCCTTTTGGTGAAGAATTTTTTCTTAATATCCAATATAAACCTCCTCATGTGCAACTTTAAGCCATTTCCTCTAATTCAAAAGAGGATCCATAAATCAGACATTCAATTCCCAGGTGCACTTGCTCAAATCCAGCATCCTCCTCTTGCTCATAGTCTGCAAATTGCTTTAAAAAAACAAACAAACAAAGTTTGAAGAGACCACAACAGAATTATTTATTTCTTCAAAGAAGAGAGTGAAGTTCTTGTTCACTTTCTGTGCAATATGACACTAGTCTCATCCTCCCTGGTTCTCTGAAACTCTACTCCATGAATGGTAACTAAAGGAATCAAAAAGGCTAGAGTGACAGACTGAGATCCAACTTTTATTTTTCTTACACAAGTTCTTACAGAAATTCGCAGCACCTGTCTCCTGTTCCATACCTTTCCTTCTCTGACAGTGAGGATGACCATCCTGTAATTTCTGCTTGTCTGGCACAAGCCATTACACACTGCACTGTGCATCAACAACCTAATTTCTTAATTAACCTGCAAAACCACCATCTTCAGATTTTGGAACTTAAGGCTGAATTGATTTTTCCTTCAAAATAAAAGTCTTCCTGTTAACATCACCAATCTTCATGCTAGACATTTGTCCTGGTTCTGGCTAGGATAGAGTTAATATTTACCTGAGCTGGGTGGAGAACTGAAGCTGGTAGCCCCTATGGCTGGGATAGTTAACTAATTAGCTAACAGCTGGGGTTAATTTACCCAAATTAGCCAAAGGGCTATTCCATCCCATCTGACATCATGCTCAGTATATAAGTGAGGAGGGTGCTGAAGGGAGTCTCCCTGCTACTTGGAAGAAACTAGGTGTGGAGATTTGTTGTAAGCTATTATACTGTATTTGTATTCCATCACTGTTTTGTTTTCTTCTGTCATTACTGTTAAATTTACTTTTTGTTCAATCTCAACCCACGTGTTTGGTTTTTTTTTCCCCTGGTTTTCTTTTGTTTACCAAATCTCCCCCTGTTCTCTCAGAGGGTGGGGGGAGTGAGAGAGAGACTCTGTAGTCTGGTCCCGATCAGGGCTGAACTACAACACATTTATTTAAATTAGTACAGTTACTTAAAGCATGGAATAGGAAATACAGTTTTGCATTACTTGAATTTTGGCCTTCTCTCCCAGGAAAATTTTTTTGGCGCCCTCTTCACCAATATACTTAATGACATTCTGGCTGTTTTGTTCCACAAATTAATTTTAAGTCTTCAAAACGCTAAATCCTCTTTCTATGAATTTTTATAATTTATATGAATAGTTAAATAAAATTTATTTATAATAAATATTTATAGAAATTCCCTCTGGGGTATGAGACCACCCACACTTTTGTGGCAAAGAAAGCGAGCTTTCCCTGGTATTTACCCTAGATTAAGGCACAAACCAGACAGGTTTGTACATACAGCAGTGCACCACTGACCTCTGCTGGATGACTTTTTATTCAGAGCAGCCTTGTCTTCAGGGTGATGATCCCTGAGGATGATCACAGACAGAGGTCATTGCAGCCATGTCCACAGAACACACCACAGGACTTTGCTTTGTAATTGTATTGTGTACACAGTTTCACCAAGACCCATAAGGTCTTTGAAGAATGAAAAATTCACATCCATAAGAAAACACTACTTCCTTTTAGAGCCCATGTTTTGTCTACCTCCGGAGCTTTACTGTTGTACCTCACTGTCCATCTCAATACTACAGGAACTAAGCCAGTATTTGCTTCAAGATAAGGAATCCAACCTATAACAACATTCCTGATCACATAAACTGCTCATGGTTACAAATCCTATTCTAAAAGTTTTTACAGAAGGATCTTGCAAGTGATGCTAATACTTAGCCCATCTTGTGCACGCTGTATTGCCTCACCTTTATCCACAGCTACTACTGGGCAGTCATGGTACTCAGCACACATTGTTGCAACAAGCAAATACTTGCAAGATTGAAGACCACTTAATCACAAACTTACTGCCCAAATCAGCAAGGAGAAGGGAAAGACAACAAAACCAATATTATTCTTCACAAGTTCAGCCAACCATCACTGCCAAAAAACCAGGACTATTAACCGGTTACGGCACCAGGCTGCTATCTAGTGCTGTCTGATAAATGAGAGTGTAGGTAGAGCATAGGCAAAAAGACCCCCCAAAACAAGCCATCACCAGCTCCATATAGCTACCTGAGACACAACAGACCAATAAGGCACTGAAAGCCCCTGACACTGAGACCAGCTCACTGCACACACATGCAGTAGCCAAATAGTAAGCAGCTAATACTGTGTTGCAATTGGCCATTTGAATGCACTAGTAATCACCTTCCCTCTTCCTGACTTACCCAGACTAAAGGTAAGCACGCAACACACCATCACGGAAAAGTTATTACACATTATGTCTTCTTGAAACAGCAGTACAAGCTGGACCACAAAAGCATGTATGTTTCTGTCCAGACAAGAGAGATCCAGCACTGTCAAATGCACTTCACCCATAGCAATGGGAGTATATTAAAGAGAGACAGTTACACATGCATCTTCGACACGATTTTGAGGAGGCACAAAGCAAAGGACTACAAAGGAGCCTAGACATAGTTTAAGAGTATGGTGATGCAGAAAATCCAATCAAAGTTCTGAGATCTCCTGAAGTTATCACACACACACACACACTGTTTTCCAGCCATGTCACTCTCAGGAAGTCTATACTGGCATTATACATATTGGATGCTGCAATGAGAGCAAAGATTTTGTAAAAGGAAAATGCAGTTACAGTCATTATGTTTTTCCATGGTCAATGCAGAGTTGCCAACATTGCTGAGTCTGAGCAGCATCTGCAACTCATTACAAGTCACTTAATACCCTTGGAAGATCAATTCCAATGCTGTCTCCAGATCTAGCGAACTAAGTAAGTTCACTCATTAGATTTGTCAAGAGTCTTCAGGCATCAGAACTGACAAGTTTATGCTGGGAAATCTTCCTGTTAGGAAGCATTTTCTATGGTTCTTAATATTTTGTTTGTTTTAAGTTTCGGTTCAAGATGGAAACTCTCAGCAAAACTAAAATTGGTCTACCTGAAATAGAGACCTGCAGTTCACAGCCCTGCTTCTGACCATGTAGATGCAGTCTGGGTCTCCCAAACAGCCACAGATACACTGGCTGGAAGGGGCCCTGGGAAGTCACCAGTTCAGCTTGCACCTGCAGCAGAACTATTGCTAACATGAGGTTAGCCTTGGTTTGGTGTAGCCATGCCTTGAAAGCCTTCAAGGATGGAGATTTCACCAGCTTTTTTGACAACTTGTTACTTCTGCATACTGGGCAACCATGAGAACCATAACTGTTCTCAAAACACAGCCTTTGTAATTGCAAAAATAACTCTTACTTAAATTATACATTCTAGCTGCCCAGGGGCCTGGCTGCGTCACAGAAACAAAGTGAGAAGACATTTCCCTTTGCAGGTGTTTTCAGCTATAGAATGACCAGGCAGAACCTTTGCAAAGATGGAATCTACCCGCTTCCAAAGCCTATTAACTCATTCTCTAGTTAGTTCTGCAAACAAAGCAATTTTCCTAGCTAGTTAACTGTACTTTTCAGGGTGTGGTATGGATAAAATTGAAAGGTAGAATCAAGCCTATGATTTAGCACAAGCTCGACGTGTCAGTGTCAGGCACTCAAGATCAAAATATACTTTGGTAAGAATTGTCTACTTAGAAGGTGTCCCCTCAAAGGCAATATACAAAACTATCAAGGAAGGCCTAAGTCAAGTTGCATTTTGCCCTTGATACAAATACAGTGTCAATACAACGCAGCAATGCAGGCCGGAGACTAGAAGAGGAAGCCAGCTTGGGAAGAATATCTAACCATATAGCCACAGAACATGCCATGAGCCAGGATAAACACAGCTAAGCCTGTATTAGTGTATTCTTCATGCTGCAAAATCAATCCAGTAAGTTGTTCCCCTTTTTATACAAGCAAAGCATAAGAGGGCAAACAGCAAGAAATAATGTACATCCAAACATATTTTCTAGAGACTAGTCTCCTCCTGGAACAAGAAAGATGATGACCTTGACTTACAGGGGGAAGAGTCTTTCAAAAACTCTGGCTGCATCAAAGTCACAGGCATAGATTAGTTTTATTTCCTGGGCCTTGCAACCTGCCATAGATTGGATAGTCCATTACAAGGTCCAGAGCTCCATTCACAACAGTACAGATTTCTTAAAATACTTCTCTTCACTTGGCTGGGGTGGGCGAGAAAGTGATACTTTTTTTTTTAGCCCCTGCATCTTGTTCATTTTTTATAGCAGTTGTGCTCCTACAGCACAGGAAAAGTTAAGTTTGCTTAGTGCAATATTGCACTTTATCAGATATCGAGTCCAACAGAAATTATGGTTAAATTAATGCTTAATGAAGAGAGAAAATGTGAAGACTTCTTTAAAGGCCTAGTGTCTTTGAATCATGCAGAAGAGCAACTTACAGTCAAATAAAGCTGACATACAAGTAATTCTCACTGAATGTCCCTACTTTTGAGTTTAGATTCAGCACCACAGAACCTTAGTACCATGTATCAGTTTTCAGAAGGCAAAGTTCTGTAGAAGTCTGTTCTGGAAGAATAGAACTCACTAATAATTTATTTTTATTTAAATTCATTAAACTAAAATTAATTCCCATTTTAAGGGAGAAGGTCTCTATTATTTACTAAATAGAGGGTCAATGTTGCTTCCCTTCCAACCAAATATTTCCATGTTTTTATACTACTATTGTATTTCACTTGTATCTATGTAACAAAAGTATGTAGAGACATAGGCACATAAAAAAAATTACTATTGCTACAACTACCACTTCACATAATCAACTTCAATCTGTCCCAGAAAGCTTTTCTACTTGGGCTAAGAGAAGAAAGGAAGGATCAGGAGATAGAAAAGAGCTTCTAATATAAATTTATTGTTTAATGCAGTTGAATGTAATAATGTAGTTTTTAAAATAATCTTGTCTTTCTATTTTAGCACAGACTACTTCCTGAGATTATTTACAAATTTTTTTTCCTGAAGTTAGCTGTAGCCTTTATGCATACAACTGCTTGGGTGTTTTTTACATACTAAAAATAGTTACCTGCTCCTGTGTCCTGGAGGAGATACAGTTTTGTATCCAAGTAAATACCATATTTAACCAGCATCTACTTCTAGAAAGAAGTCACAGAATGCATGTGCAAATATCCAAGTTTTAGTGTCCTCTTCAGAGTCAACTAAACTTTCTCCCCTTGCAATAGTCTTTCATTAAATGTACAAAAACCGTTCTGTATAAAACATGAACCAGTTACATAGGGGAAAAAAACCACAGTATTTCCACTGTAATTAATCAGTCTTTGTCAGCAGCATAATGATGTTTAGAACAGCAGCACAGTGACCACTTGAAAAAAGTTTACACATTACAAGAATTGTAAAGGCTTTTTGAGGGGCATGCACTAAAGCATTTCTACATCATATGTTTTAGAATTACTTTCAGGAATAGGATATTACTCATTTTTCTAATTATCATTATTTTAAAGTTCAGCAATCTTACATTCAAACCAGAATCACACTGACTCAGAAGACAGCATACTGGATATGAAAAGTTACGTTTTCCAAGGCAGGTTACTACAGCCTGTATTCAGTAGGTCTAGCGTGGCATAAAGCTGTCCATTAGTTTGTTTATTCAGCAGAACAAAAGATTGTTCTGTTAGAGCAGACACTGGTTAATAATGTCACCAGTACATCCGGTTCAATCCAATGTCTGGTCATTTTGTGTGTCAAGGCACAAACTTCCACATGTCTGGCAACAGGTAGATAAGTAGCAAATTCATCACACCGTGTTAGGCCTTAGTAAATATGCTCTCTTTTTCCATCTGGTCTACTGATACAGTAGCAACATGATACGTATTTCCACTTGTTTCAGCAGATCCAAATTCCATACTTTAATGTTATTTTTTTACCCATAACCAAGTGCTTTGAATAAGTTTACAGAGTACATTTCAGTTTTCCCATACAGATGCATGCAGGCCCTCATGATCATTGTAGGTACATCCCAGACTCATTCCAGTCCTCTTGTAGGACTACACACCCCTGCTGCTCACCTACTGTTGTGAGAGTTGAACTCATTAGGTTAATGAGCCCTGAGATGCCCTTTATATAAATTCAGAATGAGTTACAAGTCGATGTACTAAAAGTCCATCATATAAAATGGTTAATAGATACTTAAGTATCATTTCTGGTTTAAGTATCACCTCCTTTTAGAGGTAAGGTAATGTTTACTATTCAAATCATACTTCTCTTATTTAGAGAAGGGAAACTACAAACAGTCCTCTGTATGCTCCACTTTCTCCCTAATATGTAGAGTACCTCCATACACTAAAAACTCATGGACTGCAGACTAGAATGGAAGAAATACTTTTCAATACTAAAACAAAGAAAATCTCACAAAAAACCCTAAGCCTAAGAACTTCCTTAAAAGTATTAGCTATTTGAAAGCAAATCCCGAGAAGTAGCCACCAGCTAGCTTCAACAGTTGCTCTCTCCTGTGAGCCCTCATTAAGGGGCTCCAGCCCTTACACAAGCCTTGAGCCTTAAGGCTCAAGCTCCAGCCCTTACACAAGTATCACACCAGTAACTCAAAGGGACTCACTGCAGGTTGTGTGCTATGAAATCAGTGCAAAAAAGTCTGACCGTATTTTGATAGATACAATCATTAAAACACTGGCTGAAGAAACTGCATAGCTTGTATTCTTATCACAAAGACTATGTTGTCCTGAAACTAGACTTTTAAACTAGGATGCTACAACAGCCAAGATACACAAGTCAATCATAAATTGAGCTAAGAATACCTTATGCAAAAGGCAAAACCTGCCTTGAACTCCTACTGGGCAGCACATGCAGGCACAGGACAATACAGACACAGCAATATGGCACTCTACCCTATTACACATGACATCTTATGCTTCACTCTTCCAAGCCAAAAACCTTGAAAGGCTAAAGTCCTCATTTTGCTATTAGAAAAATAAAAAAAAACCTAGGGGCAAGTGCTGTCTTTAGTAATGTAGACTGTAAAACTGGCCCCTCCAAAATAATCCAGAATCTCATAATGGCTACCATTATGACAGCAATTCTGAAAAAAACAGCACTGTCTGTCTACCCAGTGTAGCAATAGGGATGTTCGGTCTGACTAACACCTACCTGGAAAGAGAGGTTTGTGGAAAGGGGAAAAAAAAAAACAAAAAAACAAACAAACTGTATGAGATAGGCTTGATAACAAAAGGGGGGGGGGGGGGAATCTTTTTTAGCAAATCTCACTAGATATCACATACTGTTTAACTTCGAACCTCCAACAACTGAACTGAACAAGATGCTCCTGAAGTCACTCCTCCTTGCTGCAAGGCTTGTTACAGAAAGCAATCAGGATGCAACCTGCCACAACCCTTTTTCAGGTGCAGCTTATTCCCTGTACCAGCTGACATGTTTTACACCAAAGCAGCACGAAGGGAGGGCTGATGCATTTAGGCTGATGTTGATCACGAAGCAACTGAACTTTAGAATTAAATGCTGATACGGCATCATAAGACTGTGCACAAAACCACTCTAGAAATGCAATCTCTCTCTCAAAGGCATATAAAAAGCTGTATTTCAGGTCCAGCAAGAGGAAGCTGAATAGATCCAACCAGCCACTGTCCCTTCTAACATAAATCTAGGGGCCAAACAAAGCAACTGTGGAGCCAGGTTGAAAACAAACAAAAGGGCAAAACTCTTCACACAGTAAACAGTAAACCTGAAGAACACAAAGTCCTTTGGCAAGGAGGTCACAAAAGGATTTATGCAGCTTCAAGGGAAGGTTACAGAAATACTTAGAAGAAATATAATTAGTTACTGAGTACACGAGCAACTTCTAGGCACTGAAGGTTTAGGGAGGGGAGAAGACAGCTAGGACTTGAACTTGTAGCTCTGTCTTTTACCAAAAGCATATGGCTTTAGCCGTAGTGCCACAGGGCAACAGGGTAAAGGGCTGGAGGATTGTTGGTCTGAACCAGTGCAATCAATTGTTCTTGTGTTCACACTCCCAAATTTACTCCTAAAGACACTTCCTAGCCTCTACTATAACTGATCCATAGTTGCATCATTAGTGGAACTACTAATCTGTTCTTCCAGAATTAAAAAAAAAAAAAATCATAGCTATAAAATACTAATAATTGTAGTAGGCTCCTCAGCAATCCATATTAACCTACTCCCATTTTGAAAGTCTTTTTTGTCTTTTGATGCAAAAACTATTAAGTTCACATATTTTAAGCTTTGCCTATACATAACCTAATCTTAGTAAGCATCATTTCAAGAATTTGGATCTAAACTGAAGCTCTCAAATCATTACTTAAGAATTGAAGTGCTCTTCAGTAGTGTAATTGAAAGATCTGGGAGCATAGCTGTTCTGATCTTAACAGGACTCGTACTTGTAAGTTAAAGACTCCTTCCAAACTTAAAATCTAATTGTTCCCTTAAATATTAAGGGCTGTTCATTCATAATTACAGAAATCCCACAATTTCATTGCAATCCTGGTCATTTCAAGTCAGGTGACCTACCGAATGCTTTCCAGTGCACTTGTAAGCTGTTGTTGTGCAATATCATAAAGTTTCACTTTGAAGCCTCCAGCAGCAAACACCATGGCCCAGCTGCGACCAATGAGTCCACTGAAAAGAAAATAAATATCAATCAATTAATAAAGAAACATTTATTTTAAGAAGGGTGTCTGACAAACATTGCAAGAAAGAAAACAGAGCTTGGACTCTTTAATATTTGATTAAAAGATTGGTTACATATTGATAAGAAACAAATCTCTCTTTAACAGAGAAGTATCCTTTGCTAGCTCTATAGCAGCTTCTCTGAGAACTGGAAGAAAAATAATGAGGAAGAAAAAGACAAAGTAGAAAAAGGACAGCAAAATTCAAAACAGTAGGAATCACTACTTTGAGACACTAGACTCAAGTATCAACAATTTTGTCAGCTGCTATCTTAACGTGGATTTGGTGCATGGAATTACATTAAAGAGTTTTTTTTAATATATTTTAAAACTCATCTGTTCATTTGATAGTCTAAAGACAGACACCGGCCCATTGGTCCAAGAGTTTGGGATCCTGCTCCAGAGACGATCAGAAAACATAAGGCCCAGTTACCAAAGTCATCGGTCCTCTACAATTCAGGAAGTACCATAAGCATGTGAATAGGAAAAAAGAAACCAAGAAACTATGGAGTTGATACTGCTTTTCCATGTACTGACCTCTAGCATGACCCTTATTTTTAGATTAAGCACCTCACCATGCTTGTGGCATGCAGGAACAGTCTGCCTACCTCTTTTGGTGAAGTCACATTACTGAGAAATGCATAGAGGAAACTTGCAGTAGCTGACAGTTTTATCACATCTCAAAGTGCTGCAGGTTTTAACCTAATTAGATTTATAGCAGGCATCAGCCTCTTCAAACAGAAGCACTGAGGAACAGTATAGTAAGCTTATGTAACCTGAGATCACAAAAAAAAAAATATCTCCATAACAAAGACAAGAGCAGAATTCCATATCCATGACTTACAGCAGGGGCATTGATAATTACATGCGTTTCCTGTAATTTCTGAGATCACTGTACTTTTAGCATTAAACTTAAACAACCTCTGGCAACTGACAAATGCAAGGCCACAAGGGTATCAATAGACGATTCAAATGGGGGTAAAAGTCAAAGATAAAGCAATAGGGCAGATGAGAAGGAAGAAAAAACAGGAACATGTTCAGCCTTTCATTTAAACATTAAAAAAAAGGAACAAAACAGGAAGTTCAGGAAACAGTAGGAATCAGTGGAAATAATCGGGTACAAAAAAAAAAAAAACAAACAACTTTGTATTTAGTGTTGTTAAGTACACAGTAAGTTCTCAGTCAAAACTTACAATTTAAAACAACAAACACAAACACAGCTTCGCCGTAGTAAGACCAGACCTCAGAAGTTCTCAGGCAAACTACTGAACAAGCACACTTACAGAAAAGGAAAGGTATGGGTCAAGATCTGTCAGCTACTGTAGCCTCCTGGGTAACAAGTATTTCTAAAATAAAAGCATTTGGATTGCTTAAACAAGCACAACTGAGCTACCACGATCTTTATAAATTAGCATCACCTCTTTCAAATTGCAATTTAAAATTAAGTTTCCTTAAATCAGTGTTTGAGCAAAAAAAAATTTTTTTTTCCTTTTACTTCAATATAAGTTTTTAGGATTGCGGGTTTTTTTTTTTGTTTTGAACTAGAGAGCGCACAAAATAAGTCCATCTCTCCTGACCCTTCGCACACCTACAGTGAATAAAAGCTTCCCAAGCGCCACCAATGAGGGCCAGCTTTGTCACTGTCACATTTGGTAGGCATGATGGTGGTGCATTGACAGTTAGACTTGATGATCACAGAGGTCTTTTCCAACTGCAGTGATTCTATGACAGCATCGAGACACATGTCCCGAGACCTCAAGTGGTCTCACTGATAAAGTTTGTTTCAGCCCACGCTTTTAGCATAGAGTTACAGCGGCAAGTAGGTGGCTGTTACTGTGCGGCAGGTTTTTTTCTCTCCCCACCAGGTTTTTGTTCAAATAAGAGAACTTCAGCTTTAGCTCAAGAAGAGGATGAAACAACGCATTCCCACTCAAGTCAGAAATACTGCCGTATCTTGTGTCAAGAAAGTACTACTGCAGGAGTGCCCCAGAGAAACTTAAGAGTTTCTTGACATAGTTGACAAGTAGGATCTTAATTAAAGCTGTGCTCAGATTTCTCCACTCCTCTTGCACTCACACACACACAAAACACTGCAATGAAAAAGGGCAGCAATCTTTCAGACCTAAAGGATGACTGACTTCGAGTAGAGATGCTGTCAACGTTTCTTTGTTTTGGTTTAAAGTAGCACAGAGCTGTCGGGGACTTAAGCGAAGACAGTCTTTCTGCTGAGCCAGGCAGGTGCGTTGCCCCCCGGGTTCCCGGACTCAGCAGCAGCACGAACCCGCTGCCGGCCAGCCGTCCCCTGCGCTGCCCCCCCGCCCCAGCCCCGCTCTCCCCAGCGCGGACTCCCCACGCCGAAACCCACCGGCTGCCCCGAGCTGGCACCTCGCTGGGCCGTCCGACGCCCGGCCTGCCACGCTGAGCCAGCGAACCCACCCGCCCGCAGGCCGGGCCTCGCCGGGACGGCGCCCCAGCCCCTTCACACGTCCCCGGGCATCCGCTCCCGGAGCCCGCGGAGGTCGAGCCCGGCTGGCACCTCCTCCCCTGGAGAGACTTTACCTGCCGATGATCGCAACCTGCGAGGGTTCCATGCTTGCAGGGGCCGGGAGCGGGGGACGCCAGACGAGGAGCAACAACTCCACCACCAGTGCCACCTCTGCCTTAATGCCCGCCCACTCCCCACCCACGGCTCCCGCCATGTCACGCCCGCCCCCATTGGCTCCTGCTACGAGCGCTATGATTGGCTCAGCGCCGCGCCCCTCAGCAGCTGCTCCGCGGCCTTCGCTTCCCCAACGGGAAAAGAGCCCGCCCACAACCGGCGCGCGGAGTGCCCGCCCCCGGCCGGGCGAGAGCCGCTCTCGGTGCCCGCGCCCACACCTGCACGGAGCGGTCTCCCCGTCCGCCTTCCCTCACCTACCGGCGGCTCTCACCTGGGCCCAGTCCCCGCTCGCCTCCTTCCCCGTCCCATCCTCCACAGGCCGCGGGGGGCGCAGCCATGACACCTTCTCTCGCAGGATCAGCACAGTCTTCCCCACGACCTCGATATGTTGGCAGTGTTGCTCTGGCCCCTGTGGAAAGGCAGCCCCTGCGTGTTGACCCTCGGGCTGCACCGAGAGGTAGCAGGCCAGGGTGGTCACCTGCAGGACGAGGGGTCAGCCTTTGCCAGACAGAGGCCTGCTTGTCATACCCATTTTGGGATGGGACAAGGCCAAGGTTTCACCTCGCATTAAAAAGGGTAGACCCCTATGGCCATGTAAGCAAAAGCATTCAGGTGAGCTCCCAATGAAACTGCAACACCTGTGAGAGTCTGGGCCTTGGGATTCACAGGCACCTTTGAGGAGCAAAGACACCATCACACTCCACCCAGAGATAGTACTAGAACACATCAAACCCCATTGCTCTCTGGTTTTTGACAACAGCACAAACGAATTCAAAAGTAAAGTTTAAATCTGAAGCTAATTCCATACTTTTTCACATTAAGTGAGGCCTTATTCTTCTTAAAAATACTTTCCTCTTGAATTCTGGATTAAAAATATATTTTTGCTGTCCTTGGTTTTCATACAAAAACTTTAAAAATGTGCAAAAACATGACATTACAATATCAACATAATTCCTTAGGCTGCTCTATAATATCTACTGTTCCTGTTGTCATGCTGCATTACTCATTTTTTCTATTTCTGTGTAGTTCCTACTCATCTGCATATTGCTCTACAATCATGCCAGATATTCCTGAAAATAAACAAAAGTTAACATTTTAAATGCTTACTATTTATCATAGATTATATTATCAAGTTTTCTTGTATTTGTCTTTCTGAAAAAAAAAAAAGTTGGAAATTAATGCATTTGTTCCCAGAATAAATATTTCATAGTTACTGATGAAATTCAGTGAACCCCTCTTTGGCTATCATTTCTTCTAGTTTCCAGAAAAAAAAAAAAATTATAAAAGACTTACATAATGATTTTATACTTCCATCCCCCTGACTAGCACTTTGCTAATTCCAACCACATTCAACAAGGAGACAGAGAGCTCAAAAGTATTAATTCCTAAAGGCTTCACAAAGACACTCAACGGACAGCAGGTGGAAAACCAAACTATTACCCCCTTGACTTCCCGACTTTAACACCACCCATGTAACCTGAGACCTGCCGCTAGCTGAGAAAAGTAGGTGGAGCAAAGTGGCCATAACTGGGCCACAGGAAGATTTAAGGAAGTGGGACAGGAGCACACAGGATGTCTGGCTGTGCCAGTTCTGCTGCTCATAGCCTGTTACATGACATAAAATGCTTAATCAGTATAATTTTAGAATAATATTATTTTTTATAATTAAATATCAATATGAGGTGATTCTTGCTAACTGTAGTCACATAGGTTAAATTTTATACAAAATCTATTTGTCCTTAGAGGGGATGGGTAGTCTTAGAACTGTTACAATATCTCGTTTGTTAGATGTCAGCCTAGCATGTCTGGGGTAATTAAGAAAACTGGCAGAACAAAGGTAGGCCTCAAACACCAGCTGTGAGGAGACGCCATAAGCCATCATTCTGAAGCCAGAAAATCAAGGAGCAACGCGACCTGTTCTCAAGACCATATATGGAGATTTTAAGGCAGGGTTCCACCAGCGAATTCGAGGAAGGGGCACTCCGATGACCCCTGGACCACCAGAAGACCCTCGACTCATAAGACTGAGCATGCGCAAGTGGGTGGGGAATATTATAATGATTATTACAAAATCTGATGATTATATATTAGTGTTTTGAACGTTATTAATGATTATGCATGAAATCACTAAATATATTCTGTCCAGATTTCCAGACCGGCATGCACACTAGGTGGAAGGATCCTCCGTGCATCTGGCGCCACAACAAAGAATGCCTGCTTCTTAATGCTACATTGGTGTTAAGGAATTTGATTCCCTATTTCGGTGACAGGTTGGTGTAGAAAGCATTGTTTTGTGGCTGTAGCAAGTAACAAATTTGCTCCTTGGAAGACTAATTCAAAATGGCATGATGTAGCATGTGTTACAAACACAAGGATCTTTGTCAGGTAAAATCTAACTGCAGCAATCAATGTATACTTATTTTGTGTACTCAAGATTTTACTTCAAAGAAAAAAATAAGTTCCTAGGACAAAACTAATGTCTCCTGGGCTTTAGAAACATGTTTTTCAGAACAAGTTCACTGTCACTCCCATCTGGAAGTACTTATCAGTTATTTTAATAACCTTTGACCTCCTGAGATATGTTATTTATATATATGATATTTATACCTTAAGTTGTCTTAAGTAATAGACTATTAGAGACACAAAGCCATTACAGATAGCCAAACAGATTCGGCAGAATTAAAAGCTCAGTTAAACTCTTCGGGAGGTGTTACTACAGGACTTTGAGAGCTGATTGCCGTTGTGATAACAGCAATTACAGGGCCTTAAGTTCTGTTGCTGAACAAAAGAAGAGGTCTGTAGCAGTGAAATCTGAACTATCCTATTATCATCCACACGATAGTGACAAAGCCCTATAGCTCTGCATTAGTTATTTGATTAGGGTATGACAGAAGCCACGTTCCCCATTGTTTGTGGTGACCAGACACACTGAGGGGTCCAAACTGAATAGATCAAAAGTGGAGAAAGAGGGAAGTTTGCAAGAAGAAAGGAAAAGATAAAGAATTAAGTTCTCAGATGTGTAAGTCAAAGAAAGAAAATATGTTTGTTTTTTTTTTTAAGAGAAAAGTTTTGGTTTTGTGTAATAGCATAAGAATTTTCAGGCCCAGAACTTGCAGCCTCCATGAATAAGGGACAGTGATTCTGCTTCCTCTTTTGCAATTGACATGAGAAGGACAGAAGGTACCCTAAGCCCTGAAACATCAGAAACCTATAACCAACAATACAGTGAAATTTCCTGGGCTCCACAAGGGAATGAAAAGCAGGGCTTGTACTGGCAGCAGGAGAGGCCCAAGTGGAGCAAATACACGCTCACCAGTGTATATATTCTTTTTTCTAACAGCAGTAGGAGCAGCCTTGACTTGTGTTTGGAGCTGCAAAGCTGGTCCCTCCATGTTTTTAGTCTCTTTCTATTGAGCATGGTCCTCTGCTGCCCCATATGAGGAGCTGAAATCTGCTGCTGCCTGAGGAGAGGAGGTGAGTTCGCTGCAGGGAGGAGGAGGACGGTATAAAAGAGTCGTGTAAAAACCAAAGGGAAGTAATGAGCATTAACTGTGAGCCACAGGGAGGTGGAATATGAAGGAGATGTGAATTCCGCATTGCAGAAAATAAAGGAATTGCATGCTTCTAAAATACAGAGTGTCCTAGCCTGAGCTTTTGGCATGGGATGAAAACAGAGGCATAGTTCACATTTGTTAAGTATTAGACTGATTTAATACATTACTTGCTCACCAGAGCAACCAGAAAGTACATTTCTTTTGTAAGGGACTATGGTACATTGCTACCATGACCCAAATGGTTCAGAAAGCATAATGTCTTCAAATAATAGCTTTAATTTAATAACTTTATAGAATCATAGAATGGTTAGGGTTGGAAGGGACCTTCAAAGGTCATCTAGTCCAACCCCCCTGCAAGGAGCAGGGACATCCCAGACTAGATCAGGTTCCTTTTCTCTAGAGGTCTAACTAATGGTTTGTACACTGTAGTTACAACTAGTGATTATATTAAAATTATGCTACAATTAAAACTGTGATTATTGCTAGTAGTTTGTGCAGTTAATTTAAGTGGTCTTTTAAATGGTCTGATGCAAATACTACCAATTCTTAAGCTATCTGCAGGAACCAGAAAGTAAATAGTAATAAAATATACATTACAAAAACATCATTGAGCAAAACTAGATGGAATGATATCCTTTAACAGTAAAAATACCTGTTAACAAGATAATTTTCCTGTTGCAAATGTCTTTTAAACCCATACTAGAACATACACATTATTCATAACACATGTATTATTCATAATGAGTTTCTTCCATTCGTTGTTTGTTTTCAAATTGTACAAAAATTTATTTATTTACTTGCTTTACTAAATACAGACTATATAGTAAATTGATATTTAGAGCAGAACTATACAGAATATTTTCTGCCTTTAGAACTGTTTTGAAATAGATCTTTTAAGAACTTTCAATATAACTCTGTAAAAGACTTTTACCTAATTAATACATTATTAAGAACATAACCCTGAAAACATTCTGACCCATGTACTTATCACTGCATCAAGAGTAGCTCTAGAAACTTTATTTTCTAACTTGAGTTCTCTTAACATTATTTATATATGGTTATGCACACCAACTCAGAGATCACAAACATAAAATTGATTTTTAAATCTCCTACAAGAGACAAAAGGCTTCTTTAATTTACTGTTTCTATGTTAGGAAACATTAACTGGACGAACTTTAGGTTAAAAAGTGCTACAGAGCTAGCACGGAAATAATGAGCTAGTACACAGAGATTCTAATACCCATACTGTTCATACACTTGATAACAGAGGAAAGTAAAGTGCAATATGTATCCGTTGATGAGATAAATGAGCCCAGAGTTTCAAGGCTGTAACATAGACCAGTCAGCAAAATGCTAAACAGTTGAAGTTTGAATTTTCAAGTACAGGAAGAGCGTGATCTGAGGCTTGAATTGTTTAATTTTTTATTGTCTTTAAAATAAATTTAGTTACCATTAATTTCAATTACTACTCAACTCTTAAATTTTTAATTAAATAAAAGAAAATATTTTGAAAGGTTAAGCATTAGAAAGGCTTTAATTTTAAATGGATTCCATATTTTCTTTCTCTTTAGTAGTTTTTAGAGGTATGCTGACAAGTTCCGTTAGTTCTCACAGGAGTAGTTAAACGCGGCTTCGCTGTTTGTGGCAGTTGAGCTAGCTGAAGGGTCTCTGCACGACAGTAGAAAATTCTGAACACCTGATCAGTCCAGAATTCAATGCTAGAAAATTACTTTTTAAAGATTATAATGGGAGAATTACTTTTTCAATTCAGACCATTTTCTGAAAACACCAATTACTGGCTGATGACAAACAGTTAAACTGCCAGAGCAAGGGTAAGGTACACACTAACAGTGATTATAACCGGCGAACAGAGGCCAGTAACCCCTGAACCCGAGTTAGTAGGTCCTGGAGCAGTTTGTCTGAGTGGTTTTTTGCAATGTTACTGCTGCAAAAAGACAGATACACCATGTATTGAAAGGCAAAGAAATTCGTACTGTTTAAGAGTATAGCTTCATGGTGTCCTTAATCTGCCTCAAGTTTTCAGTTAATTTATTGGATCAGGTACTTGATATCTTGAAGGGTAACTGAACAAAAACCTGATCAAATCTACAGTTTGCTTCAGCTGCACAAGCATCAAACTCGATGCCAGTCAGATGGCTGATCCAGGGCAGAAATGAAACTCAGAAGGTGGGAAAAGAATGGGACAGCTTCATTTAGTGACAATGCTGGCTTAATACAACTTAAAATCATCAAGAATTCACAGCATTAAAGCCCCTTGCTTGGGCTGTACACTAAATTTACTACATTTTTTTTTTGGCAGCTTCACATTGCAGGTTGCTTTCTGGATTTAGCCAAAACCAGTAAAGACAATTACATCATATAGGTTTCTCCCTGTAGGCATCTTGTTAGAAGATATTCTTATAATCACAACCCATGAGTAACGGGCAACTGAGAATGAATACAAGGAAGTCGTTAGGATGTGTAGAGGTGAAATCAGAAAGGCAAAAGCCCAGCTTGAATTTAACCTGGCCACTGGGGTGAAAAGGAATAAGAAACTCTTTTATAAATACATTAACAGTAAGAGGAAGACAAAGGAGAATATCCACTCTTTGCTGGATGAGGCTGGGAATGTGACCACTGAGGATAAGGAAAAGGCGGAGGTTCTGAATGCCTTCTTTATGTCTGTCTTTAAAGGTCAGACCAGTTATCCTCAGGGTACTCCTCTCTCTGACCTGGTAGTCTCAGCTGGGGAGCACGCTAACCCCCCTGTGATTCTGGAAGAAACGGTCAGAGACTTACTACTCCAACTGGACTGCCACAAGTCCATGGGGCCGGATGAGATCCACCCAAGAGTGCTGAGGGAACTGGCGGAGGTGATAGCCGAGCCGCTTTCCATCATCTCCGGGGAGACCTGATAGCGGTCTTCCAATACCTCAAGGGGGCCTACAGGAAAGATGGGGAGAAGCTGTTCAGTAGGGCCTGTTGTGATAGAACAAGGGGTAATGGGTTTAAATTAGAAGGAGGTAGGTTTAGATTAGATATTAGAAAAAAATTTTTTACAATGAGAGTTGTAGAGAACTGGAACAGGTTGCCCAGAGAGGTGGTGGATGCCCCATCCCTGGAATCATTCAAGGCCAGGCTGGATGAGGCTCTGAGCAACCTGATCTAGTCAGGGATGTCCCTGCTTCTTGCAGGGGGGTTGGACTAGATGACCGTTGAAGGTCCCTTCCAACTCTAACTATTCTATGATTCTATGATCAGCGCTCCTTGTTGACTGGTGAGGTCCCGGAAGACTGGAGGATTGCCAACGTGACTCCCATTTACAAGAAAGGTTGTAAGGAGGATCCGGGGAACTACAGGCCTGTTAGCCTGACCTCGGTTACAGGGAAGGTTATGGAACAGATAGTCTTGAGGGAGATCGTGCGGCATGTGCGGGATGGCCGGGGGATAGGCCTAGCCAGCATGGGTTCATGAACGGCAGGTCCTGTTTGACCAACCTGATCTCCTTTTATGATCAAGTGACCCATCTGCTGGATGAGGGAAAGGCTGTTGATGTGGTCTACCTAGACTTCAGCAAAGCCTTTGACATTGTCTCCCACGGTATTCTCCTGCAGAAGCTGGCAGCCCACGGCTTGGATGGGTACACTCTTGGCTGGGTAAGGAGCTGGCTGGAGGGCCGGGCTCAGAGAGTGGTGGTGAATGGAGTTAAATCCAGCTGGCTACCGGTCACAAGTGGTGTTCCCCAGGGGTCGGTGCTGGGGCCTGTCCTCTTCAATATCTTTATTGATGATCTGGATGAGGGCATTGAGTGCACCCTCAGTAAGTTCGCAGATGACACCAAATTGGCTGGGAGTGTGGATCTGCCTGGGGGTAGCGAGGCCCTCCAGAGGGATCTGGACAGGCTGGAGAGCTGGGCTGAAGCCAATGGGATGAGGTTCAACAAGACCAAATGCCGAGTCCTGCACTTCGGCCACAACAACCCCAGGCAGCGCTATAGGCTTGGGGCGGAGTGGCTGGAGGACTGTGTGGAGGAAACGGACCTGGGGGTACTGATTGATGCTCGGCTGAGCATGAGCCGACAGTGTGCCCGGGTGGCCAAGAAGGCCAACGGCATCCTGGCTTGCATCAAAAACAGTGTTACTAGCAGGAACAGGGAGGTAATTGTCCCCCTGTACTCGGCACTGGTGAGGCCGCACCTCGAGTACTGTGTTCAGTTTTGGGCCCCTCACTGCAAGAAAGACATTGAGGTCCCCCCCAGAGGAGGGCTACGAAGCTGGTGAGGGGTCTGGAGCACAGGCCTTATGAGGAGCGGCTGAGGGAGCTGGGATTGTTCAGTCTGGAGAAGAGGAGGCTCAGGGGAGACCTTATGGCTCTCTGTAACTTCCTGAAGGGAGGTTGTAGTGAGCTAGGGGTCGGCCTTTTCTCTCGTGTAGACCGTGATAGAACTAGAGGCAATGGTTTCAAGCTGCGCCAGGGGAGATTCAGGCTGGACATTAGGAAATATTACTTCTCGGAAAGGGTAGTCAGGCACTGGAATGCACTGCCCAGGAAGGTGGTGGAGTCACCGACCATGGGGGTGTTCAGAAACGTTTGGATGTTGTGTTGAGGGATATGATTTAGCTGAGAAGTATTGGTGATGGTTGGACTGGATGATCTTTTAGGTCTTTTCCAATCTTGATAATTCTGTGATTCTGTGATTCTGAGTAAGGTGCCATGTTGCCACGAAGGATCCTGAGATTTTGGGAGTTTGTGTTAAATCTTCATGCATTAAAGTCTATTTATGCTTCATAGCACCAGAAGAAAAAATAAATCATTGTAGACTGACACAGCTTTTAGTAACATAAAGTCTGTTGAGACTCTTATGTTGTTGTGAGGACATCAGAAGTAGTAGCTGGACTGAGAGGCCTAAGGAGCTGGGCCAGGGAGTGTTCCCGAGCTCCTGGCCCCTGGTACAGGCTCAGCAGTGTGGGCAATGTCCAGCATTGCCAGGGGCTGGGCCAGGCGCTGGAGCTGACTGTCTGTGGTGTCAAAATAGCCCATTATAGTGTTAGCTAGTTATTCTCCCAAACAATTCCCAGTATGGTCTGAGAACTAATCCAGGCCAGGGACCACTTCCAATAGCTGGTCTGAATGTGTGCACCCTATGTTAGAGGGTAAGAAAGTTTGATAATATGAATATGGTCAGATTCCAGTGGTGCCCCAGCACTGTTTTCGTTTACAATGTAGATGCGCTGCCTCCTTATCATGGTGCTTTCTTTCCACTGCCTTACATAACTGCACTGAAACATCAGAATACACTGGGCACCAGTATGCCCATGTGCCCAATATGGATCAGCTGGGTAGCAGAGCTAGAGCTCTTGCCACAGAATGTACCTGCTGCTCAGAATCAGAAAAATCTAAAAATCATAGACTCAATTATATATAAGGAGTCCTAGGCGGAGAAGGGGGGCAAGAAATATATATGTATTTCTGGTGCTGAAGTTCATCATTTGTGGCAAGTAATTCACCTGAACATTTTTCCCAGCTGAAGTCTGTTATTCTGCAAAATACTGGTATTCCAGAAACTTCAAGTAAAAAGCTTCTCATGTCCAAAGGTCTCAAGTCTGAAGTTTCTGTGTGAAAGTGGTTCATGCATGGAGCGTGAACAGGTTAATGCAAGAAGTGATAATATCTTAATACTTCTCTATGTTATCTTTGTTTCTCTTGTTGGGAGCCAGAGTAGAAAGACCTTTCACTCATATTCTCTGTGCCTTATCTCTTCAGAACGGACTTTGAGGCTGAAAGAAGGTGAGCAGCAGAAAGCCCTGACATTGCATAATGCTCACAAACCCTGACCATAAAAGGGGTGTCTGACCGACAGTGCACTCACTGTATAATGTCTTTGCAGCTCTCTTATGCTATTAACAAAGGCAGTAGTGGCAGGTTACAGTTGGCCTCATAAAATGTTTTTTTTTTTTCTCTCAGGAATACCATAGGCATGGTTAGAGATCTGTTTTATTCTGTCTTCCATTTAGGGATGGGAAACTTTCCCCAAAATGTAATGAGTTGCTGTGGGCAAATCAGCTGTCTCTTGTCAAGATTTATAAACACCCATCTAAGATAAAGTAGTAAAAATGGTAGCAGAAATAATATTTTTCTCTTTTAAGACATTAAGACCTTTAATTTTTTATGTAGTTTCACAGACTATGGCAAATGGAAAGCTTTACTGACTTTTTTTATTGGGCCTTTCAGTTCTGATAACAGATTCCTCAGCTCACTGGAAGAAATGGTATGGAGCAGTGACTGTGATGAGGTCTCTGCCCAGAGGTGCAGGCTGCTGCCGGAGAGCCATGCCTGCTAATGGAGCCCACCACACTCCAGAGGGCACACGCCCGCAATAGTCTGCAGCTCGAGAAACATGCTCAGTGCATGCATGCACTGTGCTGAGGTGCTCCGTGGTATGGGATGTGCTCAAGCACAAGGTTTGACGGCTATGCAAGAAGCCATTCATTTTACCATAGTACATTTATTTTTCTCTCACAGTAGCAAATCTATAGCATAAAATACCAATTTTCACCATAAAATGACAGCAGGTTGGCTTTACTCTTGGGAAGAGGCACAAAGAAATTTAAAGTAGGTGTAACGATGGGAGAGATGTCCTGAGGTCCTTCCCAGCCTGAATTATTCTATGATACCATAATCCTAAATTCCCCATTATGGAGAAGTCTATATTTTTTTTCCTCCATTCTGAATTTTAATTCCTCTCTGTTTAATGTTTCAGAAACACTAACTCATTTATCCTAATAATCTTCCCGTTAAAGTTCGTAAATGTTACCCACATCTTGCAGATTTTTATTTGCAAACACAGCAAAGAAACAACTAGCAGATGACAGATCTTGTTTCCATTTTTGTTTTCCTTATCCTGTGGACTAAAGGTAGACAGTCTGACGAGTCTGCCATCCTTCACTGTCATTTTGTGTTCCTCTTCCAGAAGATGAGGGAAGTCTAGGGGGAAACAAAATTTGCTTTTTTGTCCATCATATGGCACATCTTTTCTTCCTTAGCACACAGGCTCCCATCTTGGAAATACACATAACCTCACTTAGGAAATGAAGTGTCTGCATAAATGTTTGCAGGACCAGGTCATAGTAAGTCCTGGGACAAGCAAAGAGAAGTCAAATTGGCATTTAGCTCTAGCTCAGTCATCAACACTAATCCACTTAAAAAATCTGTCCGAAGAGTCCAGAGCAGTAGTTTCCCATCTAAAAGATGGTCATGGAAATTTTTGGATTTGTGTGGGTTCCTCCCTGCAGATACACATTTTGGAGGACAGACTTTTCTTGCTGTTTAATTTGCTGAAATGACATGAGAGTCGGCTTCCTTTTTTTAACTCCAAGACTAAGCACGCTCAAGCCCGATCCTGCCAGGAAGCGGAGGGGCAGCGGGCGAGCCGGCAGCTCTAACAGCCGAGGGGATGAATTCTGCGAGCAGCACAAGACCTTTCAACCCCCCTTGCCCATGCTCCGCCATTTACCGCGGGACCCTCCCCTCAGCGCGGGCGACGCCCACACGGGGGCAAAGGCTTCGCCAGCTGCTCTGCGCATGCGCCGGACCCGCGTGCCTCGTGGGCCCCGCTCTCCTCTCTTCCCAAGCGGGCGCGGTGCATTAGGGGAAGCGCGTCCGCCGGCCTCGCCCTTAGCAACGCGGCCCGCGCCGCTTCGGGCGCTGCGGGAGGAAACCCGCCGGAAGCAGCGGTTCGGCCGCGGGGCCACCGCGGGCGGTTCAGAGGAGGCCCCGGCCAAGCCGGGAGCGGCCGGGGGGCGTTTTCCTGCTGTCGGAGAGGAGCCGTCCCTCGGTGGGGTGTGCCGCGCTTCGTCCGGGCTAAGGCTTACTTGCTAAAGTGTGTGCATTCTGTATTAGAGATGAAATCAAATGCTGTCTTCTTAAGATTTTTGTGAAAATAGGTGGCCAGGCGAAGAGAGACCTCCTTAGCGTCCTCAGTGAGGGAAAGAGCACAAGGTGAATGCAGCCGTGTTAGACACGGAAGTATTTTTGAAGAAAGACATTGGAACCCAGGCTTCTTTAACTGTATTTTTTTTAAAAACGCTTGAATTGACATGGCAAAATTATATGAAGAGTGTTGAATGTAGAGAATAGCTGTGGCTGTGTTGTTACAAGAACATAGGTGGAGGAAGGATGGAAGATTTGAAGCTAGAAGAGGTCTCTTTCATTAGACTGACTAGTGTGGCTTAATGTTAGAATATGTTAGAATATGAGAGAATTATCTTGAATTTGAATTATCTGAGAATGTAAAGATACCATTCTGAAAGTAATAGTTACTTGTGATTGTTCAGTTTTAGTGATAAATAATATTTGAAACAATTTTCATCACAGTTGTATAAATACCTAACAAAATAAAATTCTATGAAATGTTGCCATATAATATTGGTTATAGGTTTTTTTGACTAAGTTTTTATGGCTAATCATCGCTTATTTTTAATTTCAAAGGCAGGAATTAAAAACTAAAATGAAATTTGAGCTCTTTTGAACTTGTAAACCTTATTACTATTTATATTTTGATGTTTTTAAAGATATATATAAAACCACTGAGATAATATTCAGTATGTTAAATGTTTCACAGAAAAATGATGCAAAATGTGCATCTGGCTCCTGAGACTGATGAAGATGATCTTTATTCTGGCTACAATGATTATAACCCCACATTTGACACAGAGGTAAAAATATTTGCTGTTTCCCACCTTTCCCATACATAGGATTTTAGCTTCTAAGTACAAGATAAGTACAATAATGCACAAATGTGCTCCTGCTTTGAAGTGCAATTTTCTTGATTTGGCAAGAAATATGTAAAATTTCACCAGGATCTTTTTGAATAGTTATTTCTTTGATTATTTTTCTATTCCAACAAAATACTTGTGTGTTTCATAGCAGATCTAATATGCTGTAATGGTTAGAATTTATGAAGTATAAAGTCCTAGTTATTTGAAGGCTATATTCCCATTCAGGTACATTCAATATGGTGTTTCCCAAACAGTGTGCAGCAGCAAGTTTTCTGACAAAAGAGGCTACTTGTTGGCCAATAGGTCATTGTTCTCTTACTGTGCTACAGCTGAAAAAGATAAGAGTAGACTGGAGTCCTGCAGGTCTCTGTGCAATCGGTAGAGCATCTGGGATGACTTCCAGTAACCCTGCAGACCACTTTCTGGTAACTGCTCATGTACTGGAATTGGAAAAACAGGGGGATTGTTTGGTCCAAACCCACTATCCTGCTCAAAGCAGGACCAATGTTGCAAAACTTGGTATCTTGTGTGAAATTCCAGTGCCAAATTCATGGGAGTTGCAGTGTGACCTCAGAGACACGAAATCTCTGGGTATGACAGCCATTAAAGTTAAAATTTTGAAATAGCGCTAGTAGTCAGCTTTTGGAGGGAAATAAAATTTCATGTTATGTTTTATCACTTAAGCTCTACTTTCTCAGTGTATTTTTATTTTTCAGAGAATGAGTTTTTACATTTCCTAATCTGAAATACCCCAAAAGATAGACCAAATAATATAATCATTATGAAACTTGCCATTCATTTATCTTAAAGTCAAGTATTTTTGGAAGAATAATTGTTTTTCTGCCTATCTGTTTTAAATAGTCATAAGGCTCTGGAATTGTGGCTTTGAGTGTTGTGGTTTTAAAAGAGTTGATATTTTTATTTTATCTTTTCTAGGATTTAGAAAATGATGTAGCTTTTCAACAGGCAGCAAGAACAAGTCATGGTAGAAGACCTCCTGTAAGTACCTTTACAATACATTGCAATAGCGTAGACCTCCTCTAGAGCCCTAGCTGTAATTTTGGCACTGATGCAAACATATCTTGGGAATCTTATCTTTTTTTTTTTTTTTTTTTTTTTTTTTTTTTGTCTGCCGCTAAAATGAAGATACAGACTTCAGTTATTTGTATGAAAATAAGTAAAAAAATTAGCAGAGCACGAATTCCATTAAGTTCTGGAGATAAGCTAGAGCAAACAAGAAACTTCGGTTGGAAATGTGTTTTCTTGTTTGATAAAATGAGATAAAGCCTTGTTAAAGAGCAAAGTGATATATTCTGAAAGGCCTTTGTTCAATATTCTATACATAGAATTAGTTGCTCTGACATACAATTTCAAGGTTGAGTTGCATACTAGACAGTGGGATTTAGAAAACCACGTGTTACTGTTTTGATCATTTTTTTCCTCCATATTAATGTAATTTACCTTTTTTTAACTTTCATTTAGCTTATATCTTAGCTTATATCTTATATCAGTTTTCAAAACTAAATATAAAGTTGTCACCTACATTTTAGAAGTACGTACTGTATGTCTAAAGAAGAGCTGGAACTATCTGATTAATGTTACTTCTTTGCCAGAATAATTTGGTTCTACAATGAGAATTATTTCTATAACAACTGAAGCATTACTTCTATGAATTCACTACGGAAAGTATCTATAAAGACTAATAATTAACACACATGGTTGTTAATTGCTGGGGGCGGGGGGGGTATTGGTGTCGGGTTTTTTTTATCCGCCCAGATGACAGCCAAAATTCCTAGTACATCAGCTTCAAGACCTTTAGCTACTGGATTTGGGGTAAATTTTTGTTATTTTGTATTCTTAATGAAAATCAGGTATTTGTGAAAAAAATAAATTTACCATTTAATCCTTTGCACAAAGGTAGCTTTTTAAATCCAATTACTTCATTTTAGTGAACTATATGTGTTTATTAATTTTAATTAATTCACAACTGTGCACTTGGTCAAGGCATAGTTACTGTGTTGTGGGGGTTTTTTGGTTTTTTTTTGTTGTTGTTGTTGGTTTTTTGTTTGTTTGTTTGGGGGGTTGGTTTTTTTTACTTTTTTTTTTTTTTTTTTCCCCAAACTGTACTGTAAATCAACTTCCATACTGCATAAGGCAGTAGATTCCAAAGTATTAACCTGATTTTCTTGCAGGAGGAACTGGATGGTTGTTATTTGGGCTTGGGAAAGTTTTCTGAAAGTTAAGGTGAAATTAAGTCTTTAAAAAATATGGGGTTTTGAACCACTTCTAGTTTAATCAGAAAAAGTTGGTATACTTAGCCCATTGTTACTCTTAAATAGCTAACACTTGTTTTGCTATGGAAACAGAAGTTACACACTAGTCATATATCCACTGTGCCCTTATCCCAATACATTGTCAACCTGTTAGCCTGTCTCAGTCAAATTTGAAGAGATTGCTCTTAGATATAAAGTTACTGTAAGTTTTATGACAAATAGAGAAGGGAGATCACATTGCTTTAGATCTTTTATACAGCTAGCTGGGTAACAATTTCAAGAACACCTCAATTCTGTTATAAGTCATTGAAATTCTACCTTTACTTTGAACCTTCTGTTACCTGCTCTGGTAACAGGTTTGAGACTGCTTTTTCTTAGCAGTTGTATTTGCCGATGCTTAGTGCAGTACCACGCTGTGATGGGAAAAGCTATCTTGTTAAAACAGTGCACAAAAAGGCCCTTCCTAAGGATAATAAAGACTGAGGTGTGTACCTGCATTAGTAGAGCTAGAAACCTCCAAAGCATTGTCCAGTCCACAGTACTGCCTATTTCACTCTGCAGATGTGCTTGTCATGCGCTACAGTCCTTATTAATGTAGATTCAGCCTTAGCAGAAGGAAATGAAAAACAGCGAGGATGTGTGATGGATAGTAAGTAAAATAGTAGTAAAACATAGGCCTCTGAGTGGGAATTAGGGGCATACTTTTTCATGGCCTGAAACCCTTTATTTTTGTCTGTTTGTGTAGGACATTTGGAGCAACCTTTAGCACTTGCTACTAAATAGTTCACATCTATTTCTTTACATTTTTTACACTACTAGAGAAAGACAGTCTGCGACATGACAGCTAATGGAAAGATATCCGTTGGCAGTTTCAAAGTGTATCTGTATTTATTGTAAAATAAATCTTCATGAAAGTATAACTTAAAATCTGCCCCTATATTAATCTCTTATCAGCTGTACTCAGAATCTGACTGAAGTATTTTGTGTAAATTACTTGTTCAATTTAAAGGTAGTAATTTCAATTATATAATAACGGGAAGTGCTGCTGCCTCAGATAGACTTCTTAAAAAATGACCTAGAAATTTGACAGAAATATCCAAAACCATAAAAAAACAATATTGTGAGTTTGTGCTAACTGAAGTGTTCAATGTCTTTAAGTCTGCCATGCACTGGCAGTATATTGCAAATGAGTAACTTAAATGGGAATTTTGCTATGCACTTATGTGACAGTTTGATCAACTCTTAAAACTTAGTGTTGAGAAGACTGTACATAGTCTTTACAGGCTTCTGATGCTTTGTGAATGCTAGTTTGAAACAATTTACTTATTTTTGTAGTCAAAGGCAACCTTAACTTCATCTATGGGAAGACCAATGACAGGAGCTATACAGGTAAAAGTTTCAGTATTTACATTTTATATTGATTTAGAACAATAAAGTTTTCTAGTAAATGCTTGGGTTTGATACAAGTGTTTCAAAGTTGGTTGAAGTAATACAAATTATTAGTGTTTCAATTTGTCCTTTTTTGAAAATACTGCTGTCAGAAAGCATGGGGGTTGTGATGAGTATTGTATTTGAGCACAGGGTTGGCAGGAACACTTACTAACATGCAATGAGTATTTTTTAATTTAAATAGGAGAGTGGTAGATTCTGTTTTTCTTATATACTTATACTCTAATAAGAGTCTGCTGTGATTTACCAATTACTTTCCCTCCACTACCCTTAAGTATATTGACTTAATGTTAAATCTGTCAATAGCCACTGTATTCTTTTGTGTCAGCCCGGGTGGGAAACATCCCGGTGGGAATTATCAGGGAACATCAAGAATAGGGCTGCTCCTTAAGGGAAGGCAAGCCAAGCCAGGAGTCTAAAGGGAAATCACATGGCCAGCAGTGCAGTGGCCTCACCAGCCAGGACCCAGTCTCACAATACCTGAGCAAGGCAAGTAGGATCCACCCAGAAATGGTGGCCATGTCCAACCAAAAGTCCAGAACATAAAGCAATATCATGATGATGAGGCAAGTCCAAGGTCAAGCCAAAAAGTCAACGCATAGGCCAGGGTTAGGACCAATTACCACTTCCCAGGACCATAGTGACAAGGCACGGCTAAAGTCAATCCAGGAGGTCAGTCCATAGGTTGAAATCTGGATCGAAAGACACTCTGGCCAGACATAGCAGTGTCTGATTTGTAAATCGGTAGTCCTCCAACAAAGCTCAGACTGGGGCTGAGGGACCAGGCTTGAGCTTAAATAAAGCTTCTAGATCCATGGATACGGTGTGTGGCTGGAGACCCCAGGTGAGTCTGATCAGGGCCATTAAGATTTATTAATGCACTCGGTCTCCTGACAGGAAAGTTTAATAAGCTGGCCTTGGGGGTGTCAGACCTTCTTGTGTTGGGAGACATTGTCTGGTAATAAGTTACAAATACAAAAAAAATTGTAGTTTCTTTGTGCCTCTCTTGGTTTAGATCAATTAAAACATTCAGATCTATAATCTCATAGGATTCTCTTTATTGTCAATAAAAATTTTAAAAGTAACTGGCTTCTAAACCAGTGACAGTAAGCTAGAGTACATTATAGGTCTCAAGACCAACAATTATTAAGAATTTTGTAAAAATAAAAGATGTTTGAAATTAAATATTCTGAATACGTATAAAATTTACACAAAGTGTTTGTTTGTGTCAATTACAGTTTCCCAATAGTGTTTGCTTCTCTACTTTGTAGACAGTTACAATGTATAATATTTGAGAAATAAAAACATTTTTTAAAATATTCAGTTTACTGAGGTGGTAACAACTGATTTTTGTATTTAAAGGTTTTGTAATATGTAACTCATGTCTGTACTGTCCGCAGTGTATTTTTTTAGGAATGCTATCTTAATATGCCTGTCTTTTTATTTAAGGATGGAGTTGCTCGACCAATGACAGCAGTGCATGCTGCAGGTTACACTAAGGCAGCTATGAGAGGTACAGTTTGTAGAAATCACCAGTTGCCAGAGGGAGATGTTATTTTACAATTTTCAGTACTCTGATAATTTTATAGGTTCTTCATTTGATCCTCTGGGCCAAGCAAGAGGTCCTGCTCCACCTCTGGAAATGAAAAATTCAGACAGGTTTGTTCAGTTTTGCATTAAATTATTTCAAAACGTTAAAAACAACCATGGGTAGAGTTTAAAAACATCCAGGCAGTTATGAAACCTTGAGGGGCCAAACTGTTAACTTTGTGGAATAATGCCACAAACATTTATGCGTGCGGTTAGCTGACTCGCCAGAGCAGTTGCACTGACTTTCAGGAACATCTGCTTTCAGTGATTTCTGGTTCTGGCTGTAGCTCGGCAGCCTGGATGTAGTTGTTGCCACACAAATGCTGTGATACCTGTTTAGAATTGTGGAAGAGTGTTTGACAGGCAAGGAATGTCATGATTCATGCAGCTCTCTGGGAAGAATTTGAGGGAATTTGTTTCTTCCTGTTCACTCTGAGCTTGGCACTTGAGATAAAACTGAGGTTGTGAAAGTTTTGCAGGCTAGTGTGAATGTTGTGGAGTTCACTCAGAACAAGCCACTGAGCTTTTCAATACAAAAGTTGTATTCTGGAAATATAGCTATACAGGAATAGCGATTTCTACTGAAATGTTTGGTTATTTAAGGAAAAAATTTAGATTAATAACAACTTTTTATTAAAATCTGCATTTGGAAGCTATACTTCAGTTATCTGTGCAAATAAAGGTTCAATTAATTGCTTTTAATACAATATTTCATTTCACTAGGTGTTTGGTTTGAAAGTTTTACCAGCCCATCTGTTCTGTCATTACTTCTCCTGAACAATTTTGGTCCATGAAATTTTCATGTCTGTCTTGTTCTCTTAAGAGGATTTGTGTTTTCTTAGGTCTCCATTCTCAAATTAAAAGTGTGAATGTGTTACCTTTGGAGGATCTTCTCTGGGCATAATTTCACATTATATTTTCTTTGATGGGAAAACCAGTTAGACATTTGATACATTACTGTGTTGTTTTATTGAAAATATCCTGTGTAAAAGCTTAGTGTTTCCAGCTATGTTACTAGTGTTAATACTTTCATTTATTGATTTATTTTTAATTTTAGTTCAGAAGAGAAGATTAGGCAGTTGGAAAAAAAAGTGAATGAACTGGTGGAAGAAAGCTGCATTGCCAACAGCTGTGGAGACTTGAAATTGGTAATTTTTCTGGATTTCACTTCACTTTTGGTATTATGTGAAGAAAAATTTGTATAGATAGATTTCAAATTGGCTTGGGTTCTAACATTTCAAATTATTAAAATAGTCTTAATTCTAACTTTGTTATGACTCTTCTAATCCAGTGATACTGGAATAGGTTTGTAATTGTTAGCATGGTAACTGCCACAGTTTTTGCCCAGGCTAACTAGTGTTTTTCTAAATGGTTCCTAGATATGGTTGAAGGTAACTATGGATAAGGAGCTATTTCCCACAGGCAGTTTGAATGTGTTTGATCTGTTGTAGAGGTTACTAGAGCAATGTCATGACAGTTAGTAATGGCTAAGTAACAGGCTCTAGCCCATTTGATTTACATCTAGTATAGATGTAATTAGTGAGTTCAAGCTGTTTGGATAAGTTAGGACTTATAATAAATGTTGTCTTTTTGTCTGACACAAAGGATTATTTTTCTATACACACTCTGATTCAGATAATTTCAAGTCTGTCTTTAGGTCTTGTGAAACATGGTGGGTACAGCATCATTTAATCTTACCTCAGCTGTCTTGAAGTAGGGGTAGTCTTAGCTGCAGCTTTGATCTGTTGAGAAGCATGCAGTCCATCTTTTGAGAGATCATCTTTGTCTAGAGGTCTGTCTTTGCATTGAGGTCTAGAATTGATTCAGCTCTCCGGAGCTACACTGGGCCCACTGACAGTGAGGAATTTCTTACCTTGAAGAGACTTTATGTTGTCCAGTGCTCTCCACACAGTGAAGGCCTCCTTAGCTCTTTTTTTATGCAAGGTGATGTTGTGTGCCTGTGTGATGCTTTTTATCAAACTACCTATGTTATCCTTACAATCTTATCTATATTTGGCAGATTTCTGAAGTTGTAATCCTTTATTTGCATGTTTTAGGCCTCTTGTAGGTGAGATACTCCATGTTACAATGGCAGGATCTGCCCTTTGTTTGTGGAGAAATATCCAGCGTTTCATTATCAAGCATACCTGGTTCAAGGTTTTTGCTTTATTTTTTTATGTCGAAGTGTTGTTTCTTATTTAGATTATACCAGACCATTCTGAGGGTCGTCTAGGATGTTTGTGTTAGTTTCTCACAAGTTCAGCAGAATATCCATTTTCCTGCAGAAGTCATCAAAGCTGCCAACTCATTATCTATAAAACAGCCAAGTTGAATTTGCCTTTTATTGTAAGGACTAAGAATTAAGCTGTGTTTTGAGAAGTACTTCCTTCGCTAGCTGCCTTGAGTGCCAGCTATTACTTTTTTAACCATCGCATCCTTGCAGAGGCATACAGGACTGCTAATGGCACTGTAGCATTAATTGCACAAAGGGTCTTCACACCAATCTGCAGAAGATTATCATTGGATAAAATAATAACTTTAGAGTTACTCAAATCGTGAATGTATAGGTGAAATACCACTTGTGGATGGATGGATAAAAAAGGGAAGCATTTTACCAGTATCCGGAATTAGTCAAAGTGTATGTACAGTATACATTTGTTTAACATGCGGATTTAGTTCCTGCCTTCACTTTTTTCCTTCCAACACCTTCCTGCACTGGGATTCTGCAACTAGGGAAACATGCCAAGCTTAAACACTCCCTCTTTTTTATTTTTTTAAACATTTATATGCACTTTCTATTATTAATACAAGTAGAATAATCTTGTAGGGTTGTAAGTGATTATGGTGTATATATGCATGTGACTATACTTCTCTAAAATTATACAACAAGCAGACTAAGACTAACTGTACGCCTGCTTCTTACTAATTAACACCTTTCTGTGGGTTATATTGTTACTCTTCAGGCATTAGGTACAGTCTGTGCAGCTAAAGAAAATGGACATGAGTATATGTTCATATTTGTTTTGAATATATTCTTGCTATCTTGGGTTAGTAAGATTCAAGGCATTGTTAAATTAAATTCTAGTATTTTATGTAAGGCTCTGGAAAAAGCAAAAGAGGCTGGAAGAAAGGAAAGAGTATTGGTGAGACAACGTGAACAAATTGCTACTCCAGAAAACATCAACTTGGACCTGACTTACTCAGTAAGTGCTTAGAAATCTTCAAGGAGTGAAAGTTGTTGGTAGCAAAGCTCCTAAAGAGACATTTCAGTGTTTACTGAGTGTGTCTGTGTTGTAATGCTCCTAGCAGTGTACCAGATCTACATTTGGAGGTGGGGGAAGTTCATGAAGATAAAGTGAATTATCTAAAAACTTGACGTTGGGTTGCAAAGGTCCATTTATACTATTGAGTCTATTCCTTTGGAATCTCAAGTACCAGAGAAACCACGTAGTCAACATTAGTGAAGAAGGATGCCCTTAATCATCTATTCCAGCTACGTACTCACATAGAAAACGTGTATCAAAATATAACAGATGTAAAGTCTGTACTTAAAAAATGAATAGTCTAGAAAATGTAACATTCCAAGAGAAGAAAACAGGACAGATCAGGTACTGCCTTTAACTTGAACCATAAAGTGACAGGGAAAGTATTACTTGAAATAAAAGTGTGTTAATATTCCTGAATCTTAAAGCAAGTATAGATTTACATTCTGGTTTTCAAATTAATAGTAGATTTAAAAAAAAAAAAAGATACAATATACATAAAAATACTTAGGGAGCAATTTAAATTTCTCTACAGCGCTTGAGGTAGTGCTGTAGAGAAAATTATTAACAATGAATATATTGAGTTAGGCAGACCTAGTAATTTACTTTACGGTGAAGGTCAGAGTAAAGCTGGGAAAAAAATGTGGAAGTATTTTACCTGACACCAGTGGAGCTTCTGTTTTGAAACAGCAGTTTGGAAAAATTCTCTGTTCGTAAACTGAGTGACCACAGGTAGTAGGACTGTTTTTCACATGTTGGGAATCACAAATTAGGCAGTTTCTGAGAATTATCTTGTATGAAGGTTTTCTTAATACACTTGAATTATAACATTGTGTTTACTTAGATGTAAGGCTCACTTAGCATGGCTTTCAAGGTAAATTAATTTGAAATTATCTATTATGAATTCAAGTTTATTACTGTTGCAAGAACCGTGTTATTTTCTTGTACCTATAATTCCATTTTTCTATAGGTTCTCTTCAATCTGGCCAGTCAGTATGCTGCTAATGAAATGTATGCTGAAGCACTGAATACTTACCAAGTTATAGTGAAGAATAAGATGTTCAGCAATGGAGGTAGGTTACAGTCCAAAGTGGATTGAAATTGATAGTCAGGCATTCAAAATAAGACCTTCATTTGCGTGGTGTTGACTCACAGAGATCTTAGCCCTCGTTTCTGCCTGCCAGAGTGGACGACAGATACTCATACTCTCTGACTTAGTGTAACTTAGTGTGGTTTGGCTCTCCAACTTATGAAGTCTTTTCCTTCCATGGGCTAAGCTAAACTTCAAGCGAAAGATATCATTTTCTCATGCAGCACACACTATATACTGATTTGGTTGGTTTTTTTTTTCTTTTTTATCTTTTGACTCAGCTTTCCCCTTCTGAATGCTTCTTTTAGTATTTTGCACATCTTTGAGACTCCTACAGTGGACTTTTCTCAGGGATTGTTATTTGCAGCTGTCTTCCTGGAGAGCACTATAAATAATCTCTACCTCATCACTCAACTCACAATAAAAATCAGAATACATCTTAACATTGATAATTTTTTTCTAGGTTTCATTACTACTTCGTCGTCTTCTGAGTGAAAATTCACAGAAGGCTGTTCTGTGCAGTACTTTTTTAAAGGGCCACTGGTACCCTATAATGAAGACAAATTTGTTAAGAAGTTGTTCTACTCTATCACTTTGAAACAATTTTAAAATGCTGTAACTATGCTTTAAAAGGCTGTAAATCATTGACTTCTTTTGATAGGCAGACTGAAGGTGAATATGGGAAATATATATTTAAAGCAACGGAACTATTCCAAAGCTATCAAATTCTACCGTATGGCTCTAGACCAGATTCCTAGTGTCCACAAAGAGATGAGGTGAGTTTTTCTACTAGTAGCTAGTAGGCATGGTTCTGAAATACGGGTTTTGGATACAGTATGATTTGATAGTTAAAAATGTAACCTAATCCTGATTTCTTTACTTAGGATTAAAATAATGCAAAATATTGGAGTTGCGTTTATTAAAACTGGCCAATACGTTGATGCCATTTCTTCATTTGAACATATAATGAGCATGTCCCCAAACCTGAAGGCAGGCTTCAACTTGATCCTATGTTATTTTGCTATTGGAAATGGTGAGCAAATGAAAAAAGCCTTCCAAAAACTGATTGCAGTTCCCTTGGAAATGGATTATGATGACAAATACATTTCATCAAATGTAAGTTTGAATAAAATAAACTGTGTCTTTATATGGTAAATCAGGAGGAAGAGGAGAGGCGTTGAATGCTTGGACTGTACTGAATATGTAAATCCATGTGTATTTATTTATCTAAAATAGCCTGCCTTTTTTTTTTTTTTACCAGTATGAAATTAGTGTGGCAGTACTGCTCAGAAGTGTAAAATAATGTTGAGAACATTCAAATTTTTTTTCCTTAAAATATACAATGTATATAAAATCCACATCACGCAATTGTCTTCAAAAAGATTTTATTGAAATTCATCTAGGCTGACTTTCACAGCTCACTTACTGCTTTGCCTCTTTTATTTATATAAAATTTTAATAAAATATTTATAAGCTAAAATAAAAGGAGCAAAGCAATGAGTGAGTTAATGCAAGTTATCTCAAATAAGTACTACTAAAACTTGTAATACTGTAGTAGTATTTTGCAGAAGAAAATCTTAATAAAGTTTACAGGTGCTTGTTTTAGTTTATTAGACTTTTTTGGAAACTGGACTTCCTTTGTAACATGAAGCCAGCAGCTCATGATCTAAAAGACAGAAAAAAGTAAATAATATGTTGAGTTCCTTTTAGAAAGATCCTCTATAGAAGGATTGAGGCAAGCCCTTTGTATTCTCTTAGTTGTCTTTTTTTCAGTGATGCAAAGCTTCCATTTTCCATTTTAAAGATAAAAGATACAATGTCTTCAGACTATTTACAGCTTAAGAGTAGCTGTTGCTTCCTATTGTCCTAGCATAAGCAAATAAAATTTAATATATGAAGCATATTTTTTTACTTATTGATAAATACATATATAATTTCTTATATATCTTTTTATATATATTTGATATATATCAATTTCTCATATTAGAAATTATGTAACAGTAAGAGTCATTAAACACTTGAATTAATTGAAGACTATGTAAGATCATTCATTGGAAGAAAAGCTTTAGACTGTAGAAGTTCTTTCTAAGGTTAGGCAAACTATGGCTTTAACAGACATTCCAAGTTCTGTATTTTGTTATGAGGAGGTCAAAGAAAAGATAATAAAGTTTTCTTCTGGTTCTTTTTTTTTTTTTTTTGTATAAATCTATGATCTATCCTCAATAAACGAGGAGGGGGTGGCTACCCAGCATACCTGCATTAGTTCTTTTAGAACTGAGAGATGTGTGATAGAAACCACAAGATGATCATGTGAGTTATTGAAATGAGAAGGCAACACAAGTCCTCATCTTACCAGTGCAGTTCAGCAAATGCTTAAACATGCTCTTTATTTTTAAGCATGTGAGTATTCTCACTCTGATTTGCAGTCTTCCCAGTCTGATACCCATGACATTAACTACACCTATTAATAACCCTAATGTGAGTTATGACCACATACATGAGCAGAAACACAGGATTAAAGTAGTTGTAATGCCAAATTTCAGATTTTGTGGTTAGAAAACTACTTTAAACTGAAGCTTGCTTTATGAAATGTGAACAGTAAATAACTGACATAGACTATGTAATTTGTGTCAATTTATGTTTACAGTCATATTATTTAAAAATAATTAAAATGCATGTATACTGGGATAATTTGCAGTTGTTTTGTCCCCCTCCAGGATGATCCACATACAAATCTACTAATTGAAGCCATTAAAAATGACAGCTTAAGACAAATAGAACGTGAGAGGTAATGGTGGAGTCTATTCTTTCTTGACTATGATGCCATGGATTTTAGCTCCTGAAAGGATTATCAGTTTCCTTATGTGTCCACAACTCTTGTTATAAAATTGTCCTCATAATTCTTAGGAAAGAACACACTTGGAAGGACTAGTTGGATCACTCAGCCTAATGTACTGCACTGAAGCAGAATATTGGCCAATACCTAATTGGGTATTAGTCAATAGCCAGCTGAATATGAGCTGGCAGTGTGGCCAGGAGGGCCATTAGCATCCTGGCTTATATCAGAAGTAGTGTGGCCAGCAGGAGTAGGGAAGCGATTGTGCCCCTGAACTCGGCACTGGTGAGGCTGCATCTTGAATACTGTGTTCAGTTTTGGGCCCCTCAGTACAGAAAGGACATTGAGTTGCTGGAGCGCGTCCAGAGAAGGGCAACAAAGCTGGTGAGGGGTCTGGAGACCAAGCATTATGAGAAGCGGCTGAGGGAACTGGGGGTTGTTTAGTCTGGAGAAGAGGAGGCTGAGGGAAGATCTTAACGCTCTCTACCACTACCTGAAAGGAGGCTGTAGTGAGGTGGGTGTCACTCTCTTCTCCCAAGTAACTAGTGATAGGATAAGAGGAAGTGGCCTCAAGTTGCACCAGGGGAGGTTTAGATTGGATATTAGGGAAAAAATTCTTCACCAAAAGGATTTGCAAGCGCTGGAACAGGCTGCTCAGGGTAGGGTCACCATCCCTGGAGGTATTTAAAAGACGTGTAGACGTGGTGCTTAGGGACATGGTTTAGTGGTGGACTTGGCAGTGTTAGGTTAACGATTGGACTTGATGATCTTAAAGGTCTTTTCCAACCTAAACTGTTCTGCAATTCTATGATCTACCCCAGATGCTGTAGGTTACACTGCTTAAAATTTGCAGTATTGTTTTTTTCAAAAAATATAACTACAGTGTGCAGTGAAAGGAAAACAGAAAAAAGGGTTTTATCAAGATACAGGGCAGTAGCAGGGTACTGGTTACATTTACTTTTAAGATTGTCCTGAGTGCAGGAAGAAGCGAGAACAAGATTCTGTTATTTTTTCATATCCATGATTTTAAAATGGTGACATGTTTTTGTGTTGTGGTTTTTTTTTGTTTTTTTGTTTTTTTTTCTTCTTAGTAAATCCATGGCAGAGGAATACATCATGACAGCTGCTAAACTCATTGCACCAGTAATTGAGTCATCTTTTGCAGTGGGCTATGACTGGTAAGAGTCAAGCAGGGCTTCTTTTTGTCTAAACTATATGCCAATCTCTCGTGCTGCTTGTGAAACCAGATTCACAAACTTGAACAGCCTGGGAAACATATTTTTTTGCACATCTCAAACACAGCATCCAGGCTATTTTCAGTTTGCCTCCATAATGTTCTGGAGAAGAAAAAAATAAAACATTAGAGTCTATTGTGTTAAAAATTATTTTCATCATATCGGTGAAACTCAAAGTGTATAACTAACAGTTGAGCTGTTCCGAATTAGCACAAAAAGAGCTTCTTAAAGGTCAATTGAATTAGAAAGTTAAATTTGAAAATTCAAGAACTTTAAAAAGTCTCGAGAGACAAATGCTGTACAGAAGGCCATGATTGCTACTTTTTACTGTAAGTTTGAAAATAGAATAATGAAGACTGAGTGCCTAAGAAATTTTAATTACTCCGTAGAGTCATTATATGACACACTGGAAGCTAAATATTGTTAGAAAGGTTCATTTGCATTTCATTTATAAACTTAATGTTTATAAATGTAGACTTAAGCTAGTGTTTCTTAAACATTTATACAAGGGTATACAGTGATAGGCTGCTGCTACAGTTTAGCATTTTGATTTTTGTATTCACTTTATTTTTCAATTTACAGTTTAACTTATGCTTTCTGTGGAATGTTCTACGGCAGAATACTCCTCTCTTGAAAAACAAAATAAGAGATACACTTCCTATAAGGATAGTTTAAAATTATTAGTATTTTGAATATGTATTTTTAACTGGTTTTCAGTTTTCTAATCTAAGACTTACTTTGATATTTTTAGGAACTTTATTGGAAAATAACATGTACGCAAATTAATGCTGTGTATCTGCAGCCGCAACATTACTAACAAATAGGCTCAGTATTTAGGAAGTGAAGGAAGTTTGAGAAAAGAAACTTTCCTTTACCTGTTTTTTGTTTTTTGGTTTTTTTTTTTTTGGCCAGTTAGGATTATTTTCCAGTTTCTCAAGTCCTATAGTTATAATTAATAAAACTGCTTATACTAACATGAAATGATTTCTCACACAGTCATGTTTAGTCTGGTAGAATCCACAAGGTGGTGTTTGATGGTTTAATAATCATTACAATCTTACAGTTTCCCTACTTTTGCCATTCTGACTTATCAGAACGTAAACAGTATGTCTTATGAAAATTAGCTTGCTGCTTTATAACTTTTTAGCATGACTAAGTCAGATTTGTTTGCTCTGTATCTTGTGGTTTTGTACAAGGAAAGTGGAAAAGGTTGTCAGATATTCAGTTTCCTTGGTGCTATCCACAAAATAATGTCATGAAGTAAAACACTTTCATACCTGTTCTGGCTAATTAAACAACTTCTGGTGAGATGTCTGGGATTCTTTTGTGTGTATCAGGACAGATTTACTTTCTGTTCTTCTAATCTGAGATACAGTGAAAGAGTTTAACCAGCAGTTTGAGCTTGATTTTCCAAATACTACACTTTGTTATGAGTTCTTTGAGTATTAAATGTGCTTTTAATGAAATTAATTTTATTTACAGAAATAAAGTGGGGACAAATAGTCTTTGGATTTCATAACTTTCTTACTTGAAGTGACAAAATCTTGGGACTATTCTGTCCTATTCCATAAGGAAAGTTGAATAGTTAGGTCTTGTTGCATTTTATGCTTGAAAGATGTTAACAGTAGCAATTGAAAACTGGGATTTGACCTTTCTTTTATTACAGATATCTTTGTAGAAATTGCTGGTTTTTTTAAATATAGTTTTTCCTCCAACATCAACAGGCATTTTATATGCTTTGTGTAGGTTGTCCATGTGCCAACCTACTTACAGCAGCAGGTAGTTTGTTAAATTAAACATTTGTTGGCGAATTAGCCAACTACTGGAAGAAAAGAAAAAGGCTTTCAACCATTAAAAAAAAAAAAAGTGGAAGAGATTAAAGAAGCATCCCACAAAGTTGTTAATATTCTGAACAGTATGAGAGAACACTATATGCATATAATAAATAAGTCTTGCTTTAAAATGATTAGGCAATTTAAAAGTACATCCTGGAAGATGGTGTCTGTGAATTAACATCTGAACTCTCTGCTGTCTTCTATTCTGCCCTCGTTTTGCAGAAGACCCTAAGCCAGAAGTAACTGGTGGACGATTAGAAAGAGATTTATTATGATGATTGCATTATTATTATGTAGCTCAGAGACACAATCTTGCAGTGTTTGCCTTTGTTCACTGAGTTGGTTTATGGGTTTGGTAGTGTATGCAACAGGAGATCAGGTTTAAAAAATTAGCTGATAGAACCTATCCAAAGAAAATGGTTTGAAAAATAATCTTAGTCAGTATTTGACATGAAGTATCACTCAGTGATGGAAAATAACGTGCTATTTGGGCAGCTGACTAAAAATAAGAGCAGAGACAGTATTATTAAGGTAGGTTACAGGAAGAAATTTTTTTCAATTTTTTTTTTTAAATCAAAGTGCTCTTTACCTCTGTAAAGAAAGAATATCTAAGAACAACTAATTTTGGAAAGCGAATTGGCTGCAGAATTATGTAACTTAGTGCCATTTGCACAGATGCATTTTGTTTATCTTTATGGCTGGCTTTCTGTTGCAGGTGTGTTGAAGTAGTAAAAGCTTCCCACTATGTAGAGTTAGCCAATGACCTGGAAATAAATAAAGCCACTACTTACTTGAGGCAGCAGGAATTTAGCCAGGTATGGTAACTTTTCACATTACTACTTTTTAATACTGTATTAGCAAAGATATCCTTCTTAGCCACAGCATATTTTTCAGCAAGGGAAAGAATGATTTATGCACACATTATAGTTAAATTGATGCTGCTCTGTAAAATAATTTCATTAAAACACCGATGGATGAGTTTTATCTAAATGAAATTTCTGCCATGGAAGTTACAGTGAATGCAGTTCATTTCCAAATTAAGATACCTAAATTTAGGTATCTTCAGTGAGTGTCCAGGCTGTCTTTACAGTTAGTGGAACTGTAGTCAGTACAGTCAAAAGAGCCTAGAAACCATGTTGCTAATCAACGTGGAGGTGTTTTCATTAGTGTGAGCTGAATCTTTCTTTCTGCTAGGTTGACTATAGTACCAAAATACATGCAGATGCACCTTGTATGTATCATTATTGTTTATGTTATGGTTTTCTCACTGTTCCCTACGTACTACAGCATTCCCTAAAATGCTGTAGTCTCACCTTGAACTTCAGTCAGCCCTCTTATCCTTCCATTGAAATACAAACTGGAATTAAATCAAACATCACCTCAAGAGCTTGGACAGTTCTGCATCTCTTATAAAAGATTGCCCCCCTGGAGAACACAGAGGGCTAGGATGAATGACCATTACTGAAAATATATTATAGTGGCTTGTATATGAGCAAATGAGAGAGGTCGTAGAAAAGATGCAGTACTTCCGAGTAATAGTATAGCTCATTGTTCAAAATTCAGTAACTGGCAGAAGTTCAGAAGATAAATCTACCAAAATCTGCCAAAATCTACTGATTTTACAGTTTTTATCATGCATATTATTACATGTTTCCTTTTCATTATTTTGTTATATTTTAAATATACATGTGAAGTAACTTTTGGCTATGTTTAAATCATTCATATGTGTTTATGTAGGTAAGATCTCTTTCTGCAACTGGTTGTCCAATCACTAGTTAGACAAATTTCTGCCAATGAATGTTATGCTGAACTGCCTTAATTGTAAATATCATCACCAGTCTCTTGCTAATAGGTATGGCAGGCTGCTACCTGTAGCTTTCCTTTTCTGTGTGTATAAGTTGCCACAGAATCTATACCCCAACTTACTACATTTATGTTTTTGGTATTATCTAAGTGAATGTGCAGCTTTATTTTAATGTTTTATTTTAAGGCAATTTGGTTTTTTTTTGCTCTTAATCAATTTTTTATAGATTGTGGGACAATTTATAATACAAGGTTTTTGTCCAAATTGTCATGTGATCTTTTTGCCTGTAAGAAAAGATTTGGTTTGAAATGTGAGCAGTTGGAAAACAGCCTCATCTGAACAAAAAGAAACTGATATCTGACAGGATTTGCTCAATTTCCTTCTAACATGCACTGTTAGGTACATTCAGTGGTAGGAATGCTGAATAAATAAGAAGGAATATAGCAACCTCCAGGTTTGCACGAGTGGCAAGAAGTATGAGAGATCATATATACAGCAAAATTCCAGCTGAAGCTGAATACCTCTGTCATCTTCTAAGGTCCTTCACCATTCTATAGCTTGGAGGGATGCACACAGAGCCATGTGCACCCACTCTAGCCTACTTTTCCTTCTCATATTTGAGCTCTTCTGGTTTCCTGAGCAGCTCTTGCTCTTCCTGTCTGTCCTGTCCTGTTCTTCCCAGTAGACACAGGAAGAGAGTTATCCCTTATTATACTGCATGTCTGCTGATAGCTTTTCTGAGATCAGGAAGCAGTTTGGAAAATTTTGGGCAAATCTAGTAGCTTTATTGATGATAGATTTTGAGGGATGAGAGTGTTACAGGTAGATAAACAGGCATGTGATCTCAATAACTTACTATTTCTATTATTTCTGTTGAGACCTCTAAAGGAGGGAGAGGGAAGGGTGTTGGAAGCTAGGAGTAAGTGGAGATGATGTTCTTTTTATTTTGGTTATGTGATAGAAGACCTTTAAACTGCACTGGAACTACTTAATAGTAGAGTGGTACTGCAGAGAGTCTTTTTTTTTTTTTTTTTTTTTTTTTTTTTTTTTTCCCTCCCTAATAAAACTGCAGCTGCCACTTGTATTCATCCTGTCTGTCTGCTGTTCGTTTACGTACTAGCTCACTACCTGTTCAACACACCTTTGGCTGAAGAACAAGAATGGAAACTTTTTAAAATACTCAGTTTCAAGACTGAAAGTTTTATTGTGTTTCAAAAAAGTACTGAAATAGATGCCTACTGTAATTATAATGGGCTTAACTATATGCTCATCATAGTGAATATATAATTTTAAAATAGTCCTAGCAGGAAAAAAAAAAAAGAGTGGAAATTACCATAATATGTCTAGACTGTATTTTATTAGTAAGGGGTTTTGTGCACTAGATATTTTGAATGTTTTCTTAATTTCAAAGAAAAACTTTGAAAACTAATTTAAAAACACAATTCTGCAAGTTAACCATGCAAATCCGTAACATCTCTGGGAGACCTTACTTAGGTCAGGCAAGCTGCTTTGAATTTTAACTTTTGTAAACAAATAATTTAGGTACATCGAAAACATGTCACAAAGAGTAATTTGGACAATCTGTGTTTTGATTGTTGAATCTAAGTAATTGTTATTGTTAGGATTAAAAAGTTAGAAGTTATTTACAAATATATACATTTAGCTGATGATACAGTGAGAGCATTTCTATTTGCAAGGACAAAAGGAGTGTTGCCATGGATTTTCATCCTAGGGCTCATAATTGCTGAAATGGTTCAAGAGACCTGCAACATAGTTTACCAATAAGTTAATAGAGTTCAGAGTCATATGAACTTTTCATTACACATGAAAAAAGAGATTACTTCACTCTAATTTTTATTATCAAATGTGTCATTTAGCAGTAAAAGCAAAGTAAATAAATCGACTGCATGGGAAATGACTTTTCAGAAAGTGACTTTGAACTATATAGCTCTAAGTTCACTAAAAATTAATTCCATTGTAAGAAATGTGTAGCTTTTACTTGAAAAAGCAAGTCTTTGCTTAAGAGTAGAGTACCTCAGATGTAGTAGTGTTACATCTGTAAGTATTTGGGAGGATACCCTTTTGGAGAAAATAACAAACATATATATATATATATATATATGTTTAAAATTATCACCTTTTTATAGGTGAAGTCTTACATTTCAAAGACCACAAAATCTAAATCCTAACTTTTGAAATGCTTTTCTTGATTGAAATTGGTGTATTTCTTTAGAGAATTGTCTATTATTAGGTGAGTATTATGATCTTTAGTAGTTTATCGTTCTTGAGTGGAATGTAGTTGACCAAGTCAATGAGCTACATCTAGCTGTATATACTTTGTCATTTACACGTCATTAGTACAGTCATGGTTTTTGTGTAAAGTAACTGTAAAAGCAGTATGTATGACAGTCAGTTAAAACTTGTTTCCTTTATGTTTATTTTGGCATTCCACATACAGTATCACGCATTCATCACGCAGCTTATAGGTTTCATGTAAAGGAATAAGGAAACTTTTGAATTGCTAATGTTGATGGCTAAATTGAGGTTGCCACATCTGTGTTGTAGTAGACGATAGAACTGGGCTCACTGTGATGTTCTAACAGTTTGTGTAGTTAATATAAATATTTAGTGTAAGGAAGCCAGATTTTTGTAATAATTTGGTCTGCAGTTAGAAATGTTGTCACATAGTCAATGGAAAAAAAACCAGCTGCCTTTTATTTCAAAGTTTATTTGATAGTTTATTAGCTATAACTTGGTTGAGTTTTTTGTCAATAAACTTCTTTATTTTGAAGTTTATGAAATTTAGATTTTATGTAAAAGATTTTTAAAAAAAATCTTCTGGCCTCAATCTTCACATTTGAGTACCTTGTAAACTTAGACAGGTGTAATTGTCTTATTACCTAAAACAACTGCACGTTGAAATCCAATCCTACACTGTCTTGCATATTTTTAATATAGCATGTACTTTTAAAGCTTTTTAAAAAGAGTTTTAATGTCAGTCCTTTTGTGTTCACTTAACTGGAAAAATAGGTATGAGAATTTTAATTAATTGATGAGATTAAAAGCAAATTATATAAACTTGTGTTTTCTATTGATAGAACTGTCAGATATCTGTGTACTTTGAGGTAGCCATATCAAATCTAAATTTTGAAGAAGTAGAAAATAGCCAATACTCTTGAAATTTTGTGACCAAGATTAATATTATGTATAATATAGATATACTTCTGTGTTTACATACTTACAAGTGTGTGTTACAAGCTCTGGTAATTAACATGTATGTGAATATACAAATTGATAATTTTAGCTTTTTGTTACTGTGAAGTTTATCAATGCTTTCTGAAAGATTTTTGGTATAAGTTTGTCTCAGTGGAAAGTAAGTTGTTTCCAAATTACTTCTAGGCAGTGGAGACTTTAAAAATGTTTGAAAAAAAGGATAGCAGAGTAAAGAGTGCAGCTGCAACAAACCTTTCATTCCTTTATTACTTGGTAAGTATTTGCTTCAACCAGTTAAGAACTGCAGTTTATGTAGCAACTTCTGTATTTTTGTAGCACTTCTTATGTCTGTCTAAATATCTCTGTAAACAACAAGAAACTGCATGTTAGAGGAGTTATTTTGGAACTCTCATTCTTGGCTGTAGTTGAAGTTTGGAACATGTCCTTTGTATCCTGTTGCTGGGAGGAAGAGTGAGATTGAGAAGGATGCCTGCAGTGTGATTTGTGCAGAAGCTCAGCAGCTGCATTTAGAACTCGGGTCCTGAAGACTCTGGCTGAACTTCGGGAACATGTGAAAAATATGTAGCTTAGGCAGGTGTGTTCGTGCATGAAGTTTGTAGGGTATGGGAATGTATTTCTGTTTTTTAAAGAAATACTGATTTGTTGCAACAGACTGAATGGGACAGAGTGACAAAACATACCGCAAGTGTTCTCTGAAACTTGAAAGAGATTACCTGTTATGCAAATACATAAGGAATATTTTAGGACTAAAGAATGTATTATTTTTTTAATCTCAATCTTTCAAAATTCCACTATAGCAGCTGTAAGAAGCCACAGCTGCAGGAAAATTGACTGACGAATGACTAATACCGTGTTTGTTTTGTTCATGTAGGAGAATGAATTGGCACAAGCAACTAACTATGCAGATTTAGCTGTAAATTCTGATAGGTACAATCCAGCAGCTCTAACTAACAAAGGGAATACTGTTTTTGCAAATGGAGACTACGAGAAAGCAGCTGAGTTTTATAAGGAAGCTCTCAGGAATGATTCCTCATGCACTGAAGCACTTTATAATCTTGGTAAGCCAAAGGCTTTAGCTTTTGTCTAAAGGTAACACTAGTGTTTCTGAGAATCTGGCTTTCAAATTTTCCTTATGTAGAAATATATACTAATTATTATTACTTTATTCAGTAATTTATGTTATAGCAAGGTATTAGTTGTACTAAACTATCAGAGTCATTCCTCTCTAAAAGCCCTCACTTTCCCTCATTCAGCTTGTTCAAAAAGTGAGATTACTTATGTTCTTGGTCTTTGATTAGGTTCCTATTCCTTGTGTTTATCATTTTGGTAAGTCATACTAGCCGGTAAGAGTTACAAGCATGGCTCTCAAGAATAGAGTCCATCAACATCAAGGCAGTTATACTGCATCTGAGTACTGTGTTCCTATTTGATTTTTCTTATTCTGTCAGTTAATGTGCTGAAGCAATCTTTTTTATCATTGCATTAATACTGTAACCTTTAATTTTTAGGTTTAACATACAAGAAGTTAAACAGAATAGATGAAGCTTTGGATTGTTTTCTGAAACTCCATGCAATCCTTCGAAATAGTGCTCAAGTTCTTCACCAGATAGCAAATATGTATCTTTTTCTGGATTATGATGAAGAATGGTGGTTTTAGTAAACTTATTTAGTCTGAAATGTGTTTCAGTCATGACACAATGACTTAGAAATTTACTGTACTGTCCATTATAGTTAAGATGATCATACATAGATTCATTCTCTGACATTTGTAAAAATGAGAACAGAACTTAGAACCTTCTTGGACATTTCCAGTGAAGCAAGTGAAGAAATAAATCAAGACTATTCACTTTGCAGAAATACATTTACACTCAGTATTAAAGTGTATCCTAGAATATTTAGTATTAGTTAGTGTATGTGTGAGAAAATAATTGTCTCCCAGCACTGCAAAAGCTCAACAGATTGAAAAGCTGAGGAGATAAGGGGTTGGTTTTGCATATCACTAGTGATATCCTACACTATGAATTTTTTTAACAATGCTTCAGAGAATGTGCAGATCGTAATAAAATCCTTCCCAAGGCAGAACAGATTCCAGTTGCTGTACTACACTTTTAAGAATAGTGAAGGTAATAAAAATGTATTTTAGTTGGTAAAGTAAGTAACTTCCAGAATTACAAAAAGGCTGTGATTTCTATTCCTTGCGTAGCCCTTTTACAACAGCATAAATGGCCCTACAACTCCCACTCCCCACCCGGGGGAGAATTGCTCTGCTCTGCTGATATGTGTAACTGCTTTCCACCAAGACTCACAAGCTTTTTCCATGAAGGGTAAAATGGAAAAACACGTTGGGCAGTAGCTCCAGCTCACATTGTTGCAGATCTTAGCCGTTGTGCCGCTCAGGGGGTGACTGAGGAGAAGAGAGCATGCTGCAGGCCTAATTACAGCGAAAGCTGCCTCTCGTCTCTGGACTAGAATCGTACACTGTCTGTGCTGTGCTGCTTAGACATACAGCAGAAAATCTCCCTGCAGGCACAAGACTCTTCTTGAGGACAGCAGTTTTTACTTAATCACTTACTTTAGGACAAAATGATGTATTATGAAAAACTAACCAAGTTATAAAGGTACAAATAAATCACCTGGTTCTTGCACTTAGCTCTTACAAATGAGGAAACCAAAGTAAAATTAGTGACAGAGAGAGAGAGGAGAATTGAGCCCAAAGTGGTTTTAAGTGAAAGAGCAGCCAAAGCCTCTGAATATTTCTTTCTTCAGCAAAAATGCTTTCTGATATGAATGAAATTATGAAAACAATGTGTAAAAAAAATAAAAATAAATAAATAAAAAAATATATATCCCAGTGTATCTCCAGACTATAGTGACTGGCCTATCTGTACAGGGTATGGATTACATTATGTAAAGTAGTAGGAATTCTCAGTAAATCAAAATATCATCTGCATCAGTCCTTGACTGAAGAAAACTCAGATACGAGATCATGGAAGATCCAAGTCAAGCCATAGAATGGCTCCTGCAGTTGATCAGCGTAGTACCAACTGATCCACACGTACTTTCAAAGCTAGGGAAGTTATATGATAATGAAGGTGATAAATCGCAAGCTTTTCATTATTACTATGAGGTACTTGTTCTTTATTGCTTTTCCAATGCACTTTGTCATAATTAAAGAAAATTTTGTTGTAGTTTCCTATACCAAATAAAAAATTTAATAATTTAAACTTCTTAAAATATCAGGGGAAAAAAAAAGATACTTTGGGGGAGCAAAAGCTGACAAAATATAATTTTTGTAGTCAGATCCGAAGAAAATACATAGCCTGTGTTTCCACATGGTATTTGACCTCAGACTTTCATCTTTCATATGGTAATTTTTTGCATTGACCCCTAACAATTTTAATTTAAAATATAGTCAGAGGCAAAATTAAAAATGGATATAACAAATGTAATTTTAGAGGTGTGTAACATGACTGCATTGATTGGAAGCTGTATCTGTATAATGGATATGGAGATATATATATATATTTTTTTAATGTAAGTTTATATATATTTTTTTAATGGTACAGCTACACATTATATATACACAGTTGCCTAAAGATAGGCATCCTCTCTCATTTCAAAACAGCTTATAGTACTGTTTGTAGTCTGTAGAGATTCTTCTGTTTTAGAAACAGGAACAAGACAGGAAGTTGCTTTGCGACTCTTTGTCTCTTTGTCTGAGAGGTTTTTTATCTGTGAAAAGTAAGGATGATCAAAGCTTATGTTGCAATCTGAATACTAGTGGAGTTGTGCTTGGTGATAATTTTGCTGCCTGTTTCAGTGGGAATTTCTAAAAAGCCAAAAATGTTATTTACATATATATGTATTTCACAGAAAAGAAAGCTTTAAGTTGTTTTCCAGTAGACTGATTTGAGTGTGAAATTGTATCAGTTAGCATTGTTTAACATTAGGTAAGTTATTCACATGTAGACATGATCTAAGTAAATATTTTTGCTGTTGCAAACTATTTAAAATAGTATTTCAAATAAAGCTAGATGGAAAATGTGACAGACTCATCTCAGGTAACTTCTAAAAAGCATTTTGTAATTAGAAAACTTGGCATGGTTCTTCCCCCGCCCCCCCAGGATTACTTAGTACAGCACACTACTTCCATTCACATTTTTGGCATCTGGAGAATTAAACACTTGAGTAAGACATTCCAGAAGTAACATAAAGATGTTGTTTATCACTAAAATTGTGTTTCTTTCACCTTTCCTATTTTGTCAGTCATACAGGTATTTCCCTTCAAACATTGAGGTCATTGAATGGCTTGGAGCCTATTACATTGACACTCAGTTTTGTGAAAAAGCCATTGAGTACTTTGAAAGAGCAGCACTTATCCTGTGAGTAATTATTATTTTATATCTATACTCAAATATTTTTAGATTAGAGATCTATAAGTATACCTGGAGATAAATTAGTTGGATAACTTTAATACTATAAATAGTACAAATACTACAGTTAAGAATATTTGGGATATTATTTCATTTTCTCAACTTTTTCTTTGTTTACATTGCAGTTTTGCTCTTACTGTGCAATTTCAATGTTAAGTAAGATCCTAGGTTGGGCCTGAGATAGTATTAGGTATCAGAATATCTCTTCTCTGTCCTCTGCTTTTAAACCCAGCTATGAAGTGGGGAACAGCTCTCCTAAGCCACCAAGATCTCCTTCTCTATGGCTTCATGTGAAATATTTCTTTTCTGTTATTTTGTCATGTAGTGAGGATTTTATGGTTTAGATAAATGCATCTTTTAGCATAGTTCTTGCCGCATTTCCACTTTTCACATAACTTCTACTCCCATAAAAAGGCTATTACAAATAAGTTATATAAGTAAGCAAAAATGTGCAGTGCAGAATTACCAATGGTTAGTGAAAATAAATTGAGAGATCAAATTGATCCTGATAGAGATACTTGAAATATATGGAGTTTAGTTCAGCAGCTTAATCGCTGAAATTGTCCTTTGGCAGAATATGATGCACTTAAGAAAGTATATAAGCTATATATTTTATTTTAGATCAGAAAGGGAGCTTACCAGAAAAATGGTTAGTAAACCAAAATTTGGTCAAATTTAACCAGAGTTCAAACAGAATTCTAAAGACAAGCATGTGGTCTTTTTATGTGGAAACAAATATTTGTCTGTATGTTCATGAAGAATTTTGTGCTAGTAGACCAACTAAAATTAATGCAATTAAAATGAACTCCAAGAAGTGTGCATTTCTCTATTTTGTGTTTTGGGAAACCTATCAAAAATCAGGCTAAGCAAAACTCAGTTATTGCTTGTGTTGTGATGATCTAAAACTTGACGTTATTTTTGTTCTGTGAATCTGAATGGCGTTCGTGAACAAGACAGCACATGAACAAAATTTGTACAATATTATTCAAGGAAAGATTATACTGCAAATAGGTTGTTAGAAGTTCAGTAAAAAATTCTAATTCCAGTTTTGAACGGGCTTCAGTTAGATTAGACATAAATAATAGACGAGAAAATCCAAGATTTAAGTAAGGATTAAAAAATCAAACAAAAATAAATAGAAAAACATAGACTTAATCCAGATTGTGATGTAATTATAAAGAAATACAGATGCAGATGAGATGAAACTACACAGGAGACAGTTCACAGAAATCACAGTTCACAAGTTTGCCAGTATTCTTTTCAGTAGAAATACCAGCCACCTTAAAAAATTGGATTTTAGTCAAGCTGTGAGATCGCATATGCTAGCATTCACGGCCTTCTTAGAAGCTTTGGAAAGAAACAGCTGAAACTAAAAAGAATTATTTCATAATCTTGTTTTGGCAAAAATCTAAATATTTTATGCTTCATGTTGCACTCAGTCCATGCATGAAACATGAAGTATGTGGTTTGTAAAGTACTTCTGACTAATTGGCGTATACAATTCTTAATTATTATTTGTAATTTATCTGTAATACAAATAAATTATTTCTCTAACAATCTGTTAGTAGCAGATAACATAGATGTTTTGGTGGTTATTTGGTATTAAAAATAAGAGTCTAGATACGCTGATTGGTAAATATAGATGTTGGGTTGTAAATTGCTACTAATTGTAAATAAAGTTACATTTTAAAATTATAACTTTATTTTAATTGTGACCCGCATTTTTTAGTTTAACGTTGTTTAGTGTAGTCAGTGTTTTAATAACAATAATTAGATTTAAAATTGCGTTTTAACAGAATATGTTAGACAATTACTTGAGAAACAGTTTTAAATTATTTTACATTTTATCAGCATGCAGAAATCTATCATTAATAAAAGGAGTTGTGCAGCTAATACTGGCTGCTGACAATTTATTCTTGATAGAATTTTCATGCTGAATTGTGTAATAAACTTTATTATGGTGTCTGCTTGGCTGCCTTTATTGTTTGCAGGAGACACATTCAGCTGAAACTAAACAAGGTGAAGCAGCTGTCTTTCATACGATTGTTTGGCAACTACCAGGCAAACAGATTATTTAGAGTTTAAAATGGCCTGTGCTGTGGCTAGAGGGAAAAATTGAAGAGAATAAGTACAAAACCATTCTGAAAATGTTAGTGTTCAATGCCTTTGGGATATGCTACTGTTGAATTGTAAGCCACATGTGAAAAGTGCTTTGGCTTATAGACCATCCTTACACTGATGTAAAAATTTCCTGATTTTCACATTATCTTGGCAAGAATGAGGAAAGAGTCCAACAGTTTTGTTGTATATGCTCAAACATCTCAAATACTTTCACTGACCGTATCTATCATCATTGTGTACTAAAAAGAGGACTGGGAGCAGCTAGGGCATCAAGGTGATGACACAGAGGAGAATCCAGAGTTCGAAGCTGTAAGTGGGGAGTGTGCTTCCTGGCAGGGATCCCTTTGGGCATGCGTGGGACCCTACTGGTGGGACTTCCTCAGAATACAGTTCAGCATTTTGTTCTCCCCCATTGCATGGTTCTGTGCCTCAGATAAAGATTAGTGGTTCACATGTCAGGTCTACTAATTGTGTCCGGTGCACAGAATCATGAGCAGGAGAAAGACTATAATGTAGGACTATAAATGAGTGACGCAGAGGCCTGAACACAGGAGCATGACACAGGCGTAACCTGTGCGTGAACAGAGCAGGCTCAATTCTTCCTAGGAAGGCAATATGCTAGGTGAAGGATTTTAAGAGTAGTTTAATAATAGGTCTTTACAAATGCTATGCAGATTATTTTGCTTATTCATTGTTTGGCAGTGTGCATAATTTTATTTTATTTACATGCAGACCAACACAAGTGAAGTGGCAGCTTATGGTTGCAAGTTGCTACAGGAGAAGTGGTAAGTTCTGTAACTTTTTTTGTAATTGGTTGGAGGTTTGTAATGTTTTTTTTGTTTTTTTTTTTCTAATTAGTTGGGGTTGTTTAGTGTGGAGAAGCCTGGAGAAATCTAAAGGAGGCTTATAAGAAAGAATGAGAGAGACTTTTTAGCAGGACCTGTAGTGACAGGACAAGGGGCAGTGGTTTTAAACTGAAAGAGGGTAGACTTAGATCAGCCATAAGGAAGAATTTTTTTTATGATGAGGGTGGTGAGACACTGGAACAGGTTCCCCAGAGAAGCTGTGGATGCCCCATCCCTGGAAACATTGAAGGTCAGGTTGGATGGGGCTTTGAGCAACTTCATCCAGTGAAAGATGTCCCTGCCCATGGCAGGAGCGTTAGACTAAATGACCTTTAAAGGTCCCTTCCAACCCAAACCATTCTATGATTTTATGATTTGTTTTGTTTTGATTGATGTTTTGATGTATTGATGGTTTTGATCTTTTGATCTTTTCTGCTTCATGTGTGAATACTGGTCCTGGCATTTGTTTGAAAATTCACTTATATATTATTTTGTACCAGATTTTCTCTGTGTGTGTAATAAAATATGACTTTTATTTTGAGTCCAGGAAGTGTGCCTGTACTGACTTAAGCATGAAACACTCCTTATGCTGTTAAATAACTAAAATAAAGAAGATACTACAGCATAAATGATCTAACATGGGGTTATTTAAATGTAGTTATACTACCAACTGATCTAGCATAAGTAATTAGATTTTGAAGTTGCTGAATTCCCATTCCTTTTCAACAGTAGGTATAATTTTTCAATATTAAAATAGTTTTTGCATTAAACAAACAAAAGATGCTCTTAATTTTTACTATCAGTAATTAGAGAATTAAACAAATAAAAGTTTGTGCTTATCAAATTTGGTCTTATAATATCTGTATCAATTTCTCATCATTGGATATGTGGATAGGAGATGTTTGTTTTGTTTGCAGGTAACTACCAGAAGGCTCTAGAGAAATACAAAGTCATTCACAGAAAATTCCCAGAGAACATTGAATGTAAGTTGTTTCATTGAGTGCTACAACTATCAAAGGAAACTTTGTTATATCAAATATGTGTGTTAGTAATCTTACAATGTCAGTATTTTTCATACAAAAATATTTTCATGAACTAACATTTTTATTCATGCTAATGCTGGATGTTTTCTGTGACAACATTCAAGTGTGATTTAAGAAATACTAGAGTAATGTTGAAGAGGAGAGATGAAAATAACTGTAGCGGATTGGTTGAGTTCTTTCTCATACATGCTTTCTAAATCTTAGAACTATGTTACTTTTTCATACTATTTAATCTTTCTTATGATAAAACATACATATATTTTTACTTCTAGTCCCTGCTAGTTGAAACTCTTGCTGTAAGTTTCTAGATATGAGAAAATCTTATTGTTAAATTTTACCAAAGCCAGGCTTTCCAAAAGAATGTAGAGGGTGAGGTTTTTTTTCATTGGGTTTTTAAGTATAGGTGGTCAACCAGTCTTAGGTGATCCATAGAGAATTTCAAACTGAACTACAGGAAACATAACGTTGAAGAGTAAGACATTTTGTAGAAAAAGTCACACCTGTACTCTACATGAAGAAGCCCTGCAGAAAATAGGGGCTGTCACTGGTTGTGAAAATATCCTCTTACATCCCAGACTGTGCCTCACTAATTCCAAAATATGATAATATCATCAACAAGCTTATGCTTTTAAAACATTCACTGTTTTTTAAAATAAAATTGTATCTTTCTGCTTTAACAAATACACTGCTTTTTTAAAGAGGCATCATACAGTGCTGTTGTACAAGAGAAATTCAATACTATGGTTACTCTAAGTTATAAAGCAAAATGTCATGTTCATATTGGTCACACGTATTTCAGAGGGGTAGAGTACTTAGTAAACCTTTTAGAATGCTAATATTTTTCTGAAAGTCGTTTCTACAAATTATGAAACAGAGGCAGGAATTAGACAAGACAACTTAACTGATTTAGTTTTCTACTGATGAAACAATGGTTATTCACTCATCCCACCCCGGCCGTGTGCCCCCAGCCATCTTCCTTATGCTCATTCTGATGCTTGTCTGATCCCTCAGTGAACAAGTTCAACTCCCTAAACCAGCGAAAAACTAATTTAGCACAAAAAGAAAACAACGTATTTGTGAAAGCAGCCAGGAGAGTAATGTTTCGTGTCATATTTGTTTCTGCTTCAGAGGCAATTCTTTCAAAGGGATGTTGACAAACACACAGGAATAGCAACGATGTTTTCAGTTTGGTGTAGTATCTCACGAGCCTGATTTTAGGGGTTCTTCTGGTTCCATCATATAGTTGTAGTTGATCTTCATTTCTTGTTTGTTGGGGTTTTTTTTATCTAGAAATACTAATCTTTAAAAAAATCTCAACCAAAGCAGTAAGAAAAAAACAAACTATTCTGTGATTCACTTGGCATTTGTAAAATTGCTTTCAACAAACTGCTATTGATACTGACTCCTTGGAAATAACTTAGTATCATTATTATACTTTCCAGTTTCCAAAATATTTTGCAAGTGTCGAGTTCTGAGCCAGATGAGTTAGTATGTCTTCCAAATATATAAATGGTATTTGTACTGTTCATAGATATACACACTGCATCACCAAAAATGTTGAATTATTTGCAAAATAGCACAACTTGCATAGTGGTACTGGACAAGAGTTACCTTGTATTCACAGTTACTTGCATTGTTTGCCATTCTGTATGTCTAGTTCTGTTAGGGTGCACTTCTAGTTTGACTTGCTTGTAAACCTTTTTTTCACAACATCTTGCTTTTCAATTAGGCCTCCGATTTTTAGTTCGTCTCTGCACAGATATGGGGCTGAAAGAAGTCCAGGAATATATGACAAAGCTCAAGAAAGTGGAAAAATTAAAAGAAATAAGAGAGCAGGTGAGCTTGTTTCTTTCTGTGATTATACAGTATCTCTACATACATAGATGAAGCTAAAATAGTATTTATGATACTTCAAGATAAAATGTGGATTAACTTCCTGGTTTGGAGAGGCTTGTGATTTGCAGTTTTGGGTTTTTAGTTTTAAATTACTGATCAGCCTTATATCTGTCTGAATAGTTTTTGAGCACCGGATTTCCTGTGATTTTAAATACTTGTGAAAGATGAGTTATGTGGATGTGATGGGAATGCTGGAGCCACCCACATAATTCAATGTCTCTGGAATGTCATCTTTCCTACTTATTTGCCAGAGTGTATAAAGTGTATTCATGAGCCAAGTAATAATGCAACTACAGGGAGAGAAGGGGAGCCTAGGAATTTGTCCATGTAGTAGAACTCCTTTTTGATATATACAAAGCTGCAGCACTGGCAGATTACATAGGCAGAAGTAAATCGTTCATTTTAGTGCCATTTTTTAAACTGAAAAAAAAATTCCATGGAAAAGCTACAGGCTGTGAAAGGTAGGAGATCACAACTTGTGCTCTATTCAGAGGAGTGAGAGTGCCTCTGTGTATGTGTATGTGCACGTGCATGCATCCTTTTCTTGCTATTCCTGTGATAAAGATTTTAAAATTAAGATCATCTTGTTTGGAAAGCATTGTCTGTGCTATTGAGCTGCATAGTATTCAAGCTTGCTCTTTCTATCCAGTGAATTGCCTCAAAGCTACATAGTCACATTAGGACACGTTAAGTCTTACCTAATTTACTCCAATCCTACTACCACTTACTGGCTCCCTTTTGATGTCAGGTACGGTGTAAATGCATCTTTAGTTACTTCACTTTTACTTCGATTCCAGAGAGTCTGAATATGGACATGTACACTGGGGCATTTTAAAAATGAAACTCACAAAGGGAAACGGTGACCAAAGGATTCCATATTTATGCTACAAGCTGCTGTTAGACTGCTCAGACTTTAATAGTGATGATAATTCAGCAATGACATGGAAAGCTCACTCTGTTTATTACATTTAAGTATTCCTCTTTAAGAGTTTGGTAACTATCCTGTCACAAAACTAACCTTGCAAAGCAAAATCATAAAATGGTTTGGGTTGGAAGGGACCTTAAAGATCATCTAGTCCAACCCCCTGCTCATCTACAAACAGATCAGGTTGCTCAGAGCCCCGTCCAACCTGGCCTTGAATGTTTCCAGGGATGGGGCATCCACCACCTCTCTGGGCAACCTGTTCCAGTTCCTCATCACCCTCATCATAATTTTTTTTCCTTATGCCCAATCTAAGTCTACTCTCAGTTTAAAACTGTTGCCCCTTATCCTGTCGTTACAGGCCTTGGTAAAAAGTCTGTCCCCATCTTTCTTACAAGCCTCCTTCATATATTGAAAGGCCACAACAAGGACTCCTCCAGGCTGAACCACACCAACTCTCTCAGCCTGTCTTCGTAGAAGAGGCTTTCCAGCCCTTGGATCGTTTTTGTGGCCCTCCTCTGGACTTGCTCCAACAGGTCCATGTCTTTTTTTGCATTGAAGACCCAAGAGCTGGATGCAGTACTCCAGCTGGGGTCTCATGAGAGCAGAGTAGAGGGGAGAATAAAGTATCTATGATGGCACTTCTAATTAGTCAAAGCTTTAAGGTAGATCTACGTAAAAATTTTCCTATAGCGTGTTGCCCAGAAAAGAAAACAGGCTTTTAGATTCAAATAACCCTAATTCTATTGTAATTTAAATGAAACCAAGTTTCTTTTAAACAGAGAAAAACGGAATGCACTAGGCTTAAAAAAAAACAAACAAACCCAAAGCAAATCAAGACCCTCACCCCCTCATCCCCTCAAAACCACCATCAACAATAGAAATAAAACAGATTTCTAGTCAGTTCTGTCACCTTTATCCCTGCAGGCACACCCATGCTAACTGCCTGAGTAAGCTCAATGAGTTTCTGAATGGCAGCAAAATTCTGCCCCTGTGGTTCCTAGTACATATCTTCAGAACCTCTGAAGCCTGATTGGTTGCTTTCTACTCCTTCTTGCAGCTCCTTCTCATGGGGGGACATGCTCAGATCTCCCTCTTCTGGTTCTGTCCAGAAATCTCCAAATTTCAGTGTCTCCTCAAGGAAAGGAACAACTTTTTCTGTCCCCGAAGGAACCCACTGACCTAGTTTTCAATCAATGCCACTATAGATGTAAAGGAGCAAAGACTCAAAAAAAAAAAGATGTTACAGAACACACTGTGATTTAGTGTGCTGCTGTCCTGTATTAGAAGTTGAGTATCTTTCTGTGACAGAATCTCAACATCAGTGCTGTCTTGCAAACAATAGCCCTGCGGTTCCTTTTTGCTATTGGTATTACATCCTGGTTCCCATCCCCTGCTTTGGAGACTTTCTTTGCTTTGTTGGTTTGTGTGTGTGTGGTTTTTCAGTCTTATGTCTACCATCTGGCTGTGGAAATTACTAGGTATTTTTATCCTAAGAAATTCCTCCTGTCATCCATGAGGATGTAGTCATAAACTATACTTTCAAGTTCTAAAATTATCAAATTTTAATATTTCACTGTGCAAGTTTCCAATAGGAACACTGGTTTCAGTTAGCAATACCAGATAGAGTTCAATTTCTGCTCCTAATTTCAGACTAACCCATGATTTCTTGTTTGCGCCCAGTAAAGAGAAAATAGATAAATGCTAGTGTAATACACCTACATTTCAAAGTCTGTATGCAGCCTTTGTCTTCCTGTAGAAATTTATCAAAATTGCTATTCTGGCATTGTTTTGCCAGAATAAGTATATCCACATGGAGTTTATACCAAAATAAATATTCTGGAGTACTTATTTCACTCAGTTCTCAAATATGGACAAGTTGTTAAATACTTCCAGCCAAGAATTTGAGAACATCTGTGGGGTTCATTCCCTGTAGAAATTTTTCTCCCTGCCTCTCACAGCATTGGATTTTTACTGTAACCTTCATATGTTGTGGGTGGTTGGTTTTGGGTTTTTTTTTTGGTTGGTTTTTGGTTTGTTTTTTTTTTTTTTTACTGCATTAATCTGTCTTTTTCATGTTTCAGTCTAAAAAAGACAGGTAATAGTGTGAGGTTCACACAACCTTCTTGGCACTGATGTGTATACACATTACTATTTATTTCTGTTAAGTGAGCTTAATGACTGAAAATGAGGGACTGATTGGGTGTAGTGTGAAGCAGTGATGATAGGTACAAACACTGCAGGGGACTCATTGCCTTTGCCTTCAGGCATCTACATCTGGACTAATCATCCTAAATTTCTTTTGCAGGCGTAGGAGAGCAATAGGCATTTTTAGGGTGGAAATCATTGGACCTATTTTGAATGTCTGCTTTTAGTGTGAGATGACTTATAAACTACTCACTTGGAACTTTACAGGAATTAGTCATATGCTTAGGCTGTAGTACTTTTATAATATTTGGGGAGTAAAGTCCTAGAATGTGAATGCCATGAGGGCACTATCATATAGGGACCACTTCCCGCTGGCAGACAGAAGCTGAGCTTCCACTGGCAGACTTGTCAGTCATTAAACATTTGGAGAGTCTGAACATGCTTCCTAAAGGATGAATATATGCTCCTTCACTGGACTGTGAATAGGATATTTAATCCAGAATTCAGAGAACGTATTTTAAAGTTGAAAATTTCCCAAAATAAATAAAAAGTATGAGAAATTCTGGTCCCAGACTTGATTGCTCCAAGACCATTCCTGGTTTCACACTAGGCTCATTGCTTCCCTGTCTGACTCTTGTGAATTTTGATTTAAGGGTTCTTCCTTTTTCTGTTGGCTCAAATCTTCAAAGTTCTTTCACTTCTTCTGTGTCATTCCAACTTTGCCAGACTCCAAGACATTTTTCTGGTGAAAAATGAATGAAGAAGCTACAGTAATTGACCTGGATAGATGGTTAGGTAGCATGCACATGTGTTTTAAGCAGATCCTGAATTCGTATTTTGAAATAAGATGCAGAGATTACTTTATTAACAGCGGAGTGCTTTAAACACCAAGTTTTTGTTCCTGCCCATCACAAAGTCCCTCACTGAGATGTACCTTCTTGTAATTGATGAGATATATGCATGAGAAATTTGGGTTTTTGCCAGGAGAAGCCAAGTCTGCCATGTGATACAGAGGTATTGCTTTGATAAACTGTTAAAGTTTTCAAATAACACCAAAAAAACCCCACAGCTGGAAGATGTTTATGGTGCCTTCCTCAGTGCAAGAGGGCTGACTTTTTAAACACAGCTTTTAAAGTATTTACCTTCACCTTTATCTTGCGTTTAACACTCAACAGCAAATTAAATTTTGCTGTAAAGTACAATGCTGTGCCAAGTATTCAAAATTTAAGATCTATGGGGTGAATAGTTCTTTTTATAGATTTCCCTACTTTCCCCACTTGAATCTTTACAATAATAAAACGCTTGTGGGATTTACAAGATGTTAATAGGCAGAGGCTACTTTGAACTTGTGCAAGGAGGGCTATGTTGCCTGTTTTTTCAGCTGCAAAGGTAAAGGTAAATCCGAACTATTTTTATGCATGTTCCTTGTATAAATTTTATCTGAAGATTCTCTTTGAAGTTCATAGAACTGTTGTTTTATGTAAACATTGGATTTAACACTGATTTTAAGGACAATTTTGTGCTTTGAAAAAACAAGGTTTATGAGTTACAGTATAGTAAGCCTACTTTAATGTTCTTTTACTGTTTTATTAATAAGCTGAGTTTCCAATAATTATCTCTAATGTATATTATTAAATGGAGGTTTTGTTCTGTTCTTTTCAAATCCTTTTTCACTGTTCTCCAGCGCATTAAATCTGGCAGAGATAGCAGTGCACGTAGCCGCAGAGAAGGAAATGCTGATGGTGGTATGTACTTAATGCCTGTGCTTAAAGATCAGATTTGTTAGGATTCTAAAGAAAATATTTTTTCTTAAAGTGTGTGTAAAACCTCCTTACATTCTGAAATGTACGCAAATATGTGTTGAATAATATGCAAGTACTTCACAAATTTAGTTCCATACTTTTTGATTATCTCATTGCTATAGAAAACCTCAACCCATATAATAGCATGGATTTGGTCTAAGATTTGTGCTTTATATACAGATCTGAAGGTATTCTTAAAGCTAAATCTCTGCTTGTTTTCAGTACTATGAACTTTAACGTGTTTATCCCATTAACTTGTAACTTGAACATTTTTATCACATTAACTTTGTAATATTTACTATAAGGAATCATTTATTATAACAGATGTGTAAGCTGTGAAAAGCAGGAATTCATTGTGTCTTTATTTAACATGGAGGAAAGGGAATTTTGTGCCCACCATCTAGTCTTCTACATTAGGTGTTCCTAACAAGTTCAAGAGGCTATTTTGTGCAACTAACTCCGTAATAAGGAGAAGACACATTTCTATCTTTGAGCTCCTTCTTCCCCTTTTCCCAATATAGCAGAGTTGAAGTACTAGAGTCTTCCATGGAGGAAAGCTTGCTCTCTGACTACTAAGTCTCTTTGCTCCTGTAGATTTACAGTGCTGACTTTCATAAATGTAAAACTCCAGCAATGTATGTCTGGAAACTGGCCTGTTTTGTCTTTTCTGCACTAGGTAGTCTGCATATTGCAGAGCTAATGATTTTTCCCTCCTATTATTAAATCGCTGAACTGTTAGTAATGTTAAACCTAACTGTTCCCCGCTGCTGCTCTAAGGAAACTAGCAGACTTCAGGCTACTTCAGCCACCTGGAAAAAAATCTCTATTTTGACCCAAATAGGAAATTGTTTCTTTGTATTCTGCTTTTGGTTTATCTTAATATCAGTGGTTCTCATAAAAAGATGACCCCTATAAATTCTTGCTTCTCTTACCTTCCTTTTACAGATAAATAATTTATGGATTTTTTTTTTTCTTACTTGGTAATTTTATTTCTCCGCCTACGTAGTGGATGCTTTACTACGTTTATCCAATTCTATCGAGTCGTGAAACATTACAGAAATTACTAGTGTAATCTTAAAATGACCTTACAATGCTGTTACATTTATGAATCCCACTCTCCTGGGTTCTCTAAGAGTTAATAATTAATGTTGGATGCTTAAGAGAGATCTCATTCCTTTTTCAGCTCAGTAGTTTCACTAGAGAAACTTTTAAATCATATCTTGATACATAAAAATCTTGATTGATGAGTGTTATTTGAGTGTTGAATTTTACCTGTTCTGGGTCTCAGGCCAAAGTAATTCTTGGGGTGAAATTTCTTATTTTGATAACAGAGAGGGATGAAAATATTTCTGGACTCGTCTTTGTTACATAAGCCCTATGATCAGGCAACCAGCAAAAGAGCAGTGTGAGACAGCATTAAGTCTTGTTTTCTGTCATAAAGTGGAGATCCACTTTGGCTTATAAAAAATAGAAATGAAGAGCAGCATTGGCAGCATTGGTGGCAGGTAACAGCTGTGCAAAACATTGCATCAGGCATACAGGCAAATGGCACAAAGGGTCTCTTTTCTTACAGCTATTTTCTGTAATTATCCTTACCCTCATTAGTGAAAAGGAGCATGTTATCAGGACAGAGTGAGTCAGTAATTTAGCAAAAGAAGATATAAAGAGCTCCCAAGCTGGAAAGATGCTAAGACAACATTAAACTACCAGTTTGTCAATGCTTCTTTTAAAGACACAAATATCTGTGGAAGGTTGTCTTTTTTTTTTTTTTTTTTTTAATTAAAATTTTTTTTAAAAACCCTTCCCCTCCAAAGTTGAACACATGGAACTTTGACTGCAAGCTCTAGTAATTTCAAAGCATTATTCTTTCCCCCCATAACCAGAGCAATGGGAGAAGAGCAAGTGCAGACATTTAGGATGCTGACATTAAAAGGATGAGAGGGTAAGCAGGGTCAGAATTGACATAGAATTTGTCCTATCTAAGAATTATTAATTCTTAGATTAATGGTCAAGATATTATGTCAAATTCATGAAAAAATGGGAAAAAGAGTTTGGGAACAAGTCTGTATAAAAGCATGCTTGAGAAGTCTCCTTTACACAAATTCAGTGCCAAATATCCAACCTTTCTGGAAATGACTCGGCAAACTAGCAGAGCTACAAAGAAGGTCCTGTATTGAGCCTGGAATTAACTTTCTGCTGGGATTCCTAATTAAAAGTTATGGTGATATGTACTACTTATATTTAGAAGGAATCAAAGGCATTACGCATTTTTTTAACTAGCAGTGTTGATTCTGGGGAACCTTATCAGTGAAGAAGCTGCACACTTACAGCAACAAATGTTAAAGACTATGTTGTAGTTTGTTTAACTTTTACTGAGGATGACTGAGAAAAACTTGAAAACCCAAACATTATTTTGTCCAGCATTATTCACCTGGGTTATGTGTCTGTATTTTGCAGTGTAAGAAATTTCTGTACCTGGCCTCTGGGAAGACATGTAAGAAATACAAGCATGGGTTACTTTATTTCAGACTCTTAGTATGCTTTTGATAAATTAATGGCTTCAAAATTTACAAAAAAAAAACCAAATCAATTTGTATACATTTTAAGATTAATCTTTTTTCAGTGGTGTTGCCAAGACCAAAAGGGATCATTTTCCTACACCGTATGAGGGATTTGTCATCATTAAGGAACCCAGTGAAGCACAGAATCCTCCTTAGTTTAGTATTTACTAGCTGAATTAAAGTACTTACTAGCTAAATGAAGTGTGTATGCATTCCAAATATTTTGGGTATGATGCATGTTTTATTTCTTTCCTCTTACCAGCTCATTGTCCCCATACTTGCTGGCATTCCTAACAGATTTTTTTTTTCTCCAAGTATTTTGTCCCTATATAGTTATTTCTATTAGGAGTATTAGTAATTCAGGCTTCCTTGTTTTAGGAAATATGATCTAAAATTGTTTTTAAAGAGGAAGCTAAGAGGAAAGAGAACTAAGTCATCACAATTTGTACTTAATAGGACACCTACTACTTTACCAATATACATTAAAACAGAAGGTGCATGAGATGCACCAAAGCATAATTTGAATACTATAATTAGTGTATGCATGGATGGTAGACAGAATGGAAAAAGGGAGACCAAGAAAACTGACGTCTTTATCAGTGTCAGATAAAGTCTGTTCTTGTCTTGTGAGAAGGGTAAGCATTAAATCTAAAATGCCTACCAAAATTGAACACATTTGTTCACTCTTATTATAAAAAGTATAAAAATTTTATTCTCTTCACAAATATCAGATTTATGATTTTCAATCTTTTTTATTCATGTTGGAAGCAGATGACACTGGTACACTCCCTTAAAATTCTTCTTTTTAATTTAAAGAAAAGGAGGAAAAAGGAAAAAAAAATCCAAACCCTAAAAACCTGAAGGGAGCTAACAGTACATCTGAGTTCTCAGAGATTTCCTTTTCAATAAGCTTATTGTTTTCATCCTCACTTCTTTTTTTTTTTTTTTTTTTTATTTTGCAGATATGTGATGCTAACATCCAGAATTTGGAAGTTAGGGCACTGTGGGTTTTACTACCCTAAGAGATTTTTACTGTTCAATAGCATAAGGCCTTTCATAGATAAAGGAAAGTATGACCTTAAGGAATACGTTACCATCGCAGTGTTTACTTGGTCTCTGCATTTGCTCAGCTCTCTGAATGAGGAGTTGTGTACTGGATGAGAGGGGAGTTGTGTACTGGATGAGAGGAGCCATGCAGTCTCGGACAGGGGCTCAAAGAAGCAGTGTTGAATTCAGAAGATGAAAGGCTGAGCACTTTGCATTCTCCTTGTTACTTGAGCCTGCCCAGATGAATTTGGGAAGGAAATAGTACAAGAATAATTTAGGTAACTCTTCCCTTTTTCATTTCACCTGGGATGATGTAGGTGGCAAAATGGGTTTGTCCATCCCAACAAACATCCCGTATTCAACACCCTTTAACAGCACATAGAGATCTCCTCATATAATATGCAAGCACATTACAGATGCTAGGGCAATAAGTATCTCACTGTGATTGAGGCAATAATCTCCTGTTATCCTGCAGCCAGGACTTCATGATCACTTAAATCTTCCAGGTTTTGTGTGCCTGTCGATGACTCATTAATTACAAAACGTTGTGGGATGGTTCCTTTGGTTGTGTGTACCAAAAAAAACCCCAAACCTTTCTTTTTATAAACAGACAGGGAAAATACTTCAGTGAAGAGAACATCTTAATCTGTTTTCTACATCTGCGCTTGCCTAAGGAGTTAGCTTAACTGACACAGCAGAAACAATTGTAATTCAACAGAATTTAAAATCAAAATGAATTGCAGTAGCGTTAAAAATTGCATCTGCTTCCCATGCCATTTCTCAGTTTTAATATAATATTCTGCGTGCTACACTGAACTTACTGTTCACTTTGGTCAAACCAAACCAAAGCCCCCTCTTCTCCAAAGATGGCATCTTCATCCCAAATATGAAAGATGCACAGAGCTGCATTTAAACACATCCTGGATTTAGTGAAGCATCTACATCCCATTATGCACTTTGTTACATAAACATTTTGCAGAGGAGGTAGATTACCAAACCACCTTACACTTCGATATATTTTTCCTTATGAGTAAAATGATACTAAAAATTCTGATTTATCCTTTGTGACACTGAAGGAATTTCTGATGCTGTAGTCTCATCACTGTAATTGCAACTAGTGATAGTCCTTTAAAAATAAATATAAAATCATGGAAGTGATAGACACACAGGTATCTTACTAAGTAGGAAGTACAGGAACACTTAAAAAGATTTAGAATATTTTTTGTTAGATATTACTGTTTAAAATAGGATTATTCCAAAATAGGATTAATTTTGTAGAATGTTGCTTTATTCATTATTCTGCCATAAAAAAAAATTAACCATTTTTAAAAATAAGTTTTAAAATTTGTTTCTTTTTTTTTTAAATTGTATGTGAAGGAATTAGTTCAAATTAGTTTTTGTATGCAAGCTGAAGAAATCTGAATGAACAGAATCTATTATACTTATAATACAATAATTTAATTAAATATCCTAAATATAACATTGTGGGCATGACTTTTAAACAGAGGAGAGGAAGGAATGCACTGTAACAGATATCAGCATGTAGAGTGAATTATTTATGTCTTTATATGCATAGCTCCCAGTTAATGGTATTGCACACAAACTGACGGGAAGATGATGTCAGCATGATAATCCAAGTCTCAAGTATAATAATTTTACAGAGTAAATATATTTCTAAATCAGATTTTGAAAATAGATTGACCAGTTCTGCTTAATCAGTTCCTGTTCCTTTTTCAACTGAAATCTGGAGCCATGTTCCTGCATTTTATGTGTATGAGTCCATGTTACCAACCCAGAGTGAGTACACTAGGACTGGCTTCCACACGAGCTACTGTAGAATCATAGAATGGTTAGAGTTGGAAGGGACCTTCAAAGGTCATCTAGTCCATCCTAGTGGACAAGGGACAAGCAACAGATATCATCTACCTGGACTCGTGCAAAGCTTTTGACACTGTCCCACACGACATCCTTGTCTCTAAACTAGAGAGACATGGGTTTGATGGACAGACCACTCGGTGGATAAGGAGTTGGCTGGATGGCCGTACTCAGAGAGTGGTGGTCAACGGCTCAATGTCCATGTGGAGACCGGTCACAAGTGGCGTCCCTCAGGGGTCCGTGCTGGGCCCGGCCCTGTTCAACATCTTTGTCAGCGACATGGACAGTGGGATAGAGTGCACCCTCAGCAAGTTCGCCAATGACACCAAGTTGTGTGGTGCTGTCGACACGCTGGAAGGGAGGGATGCCATCCAGAGGGACCTTGACAGGCTGGAGAGGTGGGCCTGTGCCAACCTCATGAAGTTCAACCAAGCCAAGTGCAAGGTCCTGCACCTGGGTCGTGGCAATCCCAGGCACAAATACAGGCTGGGTGGAGAATGGATCAAGAGTAGCCCTGAGGAGAAGGACTTGGGAGTGCCGGTGGACGAGAAGCTCAATATGAGCCGGCAATGCGCTCTTGTGGCCCAGAAGGCCAACAGCATCCTGGGCTGCATCGAGAGAAGCGTGGCCAGCAGGTCAAGGGAGGTGATTCTCCCCCTCTACTCTGCCCTGGTGAGACCCCACCTGGAGTACTGTGTCCAGTTCTGGAGCCCCCAACATAAGAAGGACATGGACCAGTTGGAGAAGGTCCAGAGGAGGGCCACGAAGATGATCAGAGGGCTGGAGCACCTTTCCTATGAGGACAGGCTGAGAGAGTTGGGGCTGTTCAGCCTGCAGAAGAGGAGGCTCCGGGGAGACCTGATAGCAGTCTTCCAGTACCTCAAGGGGGCCTACAAGAAAGATGGGGAGAGGCTGTTCAGTAGGGCCTGTTGTGATAGGACGAGGGGTAATGGTTTTAAAATAGAGTGAGGTAGATTTAGATTGGATATTAGGGAAAAAATTTTTTACAATGCGAGTTGTAGAACACTGGCACAGGTTGCCCAGAAAGGTGGTGGAAGCCCCATCCCTGGAAACACTCAAGGCCGGGTTGGGTGAGGCTCTGAGCAACCTGATCTAGTCGGGTATGTCCCTGCTCCTTGCAGGGGGGTTGGACTAGATGACCTTTGGAGGTGCCTTCCAACTCTAACCATTCTATGATTCTATGTTTCTATGAAAAGTACAATAAGTACATAAATAATGAAATGCATTAATTGCAGTGAAGGTTTTCTTGGATACAGTTCAGCACTGGTCTTCCATTATTCAAAAACTTTATTTAATAAGAAGCACGTGTTTGTACAGTTACTAGAGTAATGCAGATAGAATTCATTTGCAGTTTGAGAAATGTTTACCTGTAGTCCTTTGATTGCAAGTGCAATCAGACAGATGTTAACACTCACGGCTCAACAGATGTTAACACTCAACTATCATTAGAGAAAAACTCCTCAAAAAAAAGCCTTTCATCCAGAGTTTTTATTATTATTATACTTTTTCCCAATGTTACCTTTTTTTTTAATGTGTTTTACTTTAGAGAAAGTTAGTTTCATTCCTGTAATCCAAAAGCTAGAATATGAATAAAATCTTTGGCCAAATTATGTATGCATACTGAATAAAAACATAGATGATTTATCTGCAAACAGAGCTACAAAAAGTAATTTCAAGATGGGGTTTAAACTTCTGGCAGATCATATTATATGGTCAGCAGAATTTTTAATAGCTGCCATATTGGCAGCCAAATCCTATATCCCGTGGCAGAGTGTCAAGAAAAGCCTTACCCTAAATGGCTCAACAACTAGGGTTTGAACTCCCTCGGGTGAAGGAAGGCATTGAAGCCAGACCTCTCGCTTCCTGAGCTGCTGTCTGACATCTATAAGTAAGGTAGATGGTGTCAGCCACCTCTTACTCTCTTCCAGCTGCATTTTAAAATGAAAGATGCTCTTCTACATTTTTAGGTATGCTCAGAGCGTAGTGCAGTCCATGCAGACTTGGTGTGGTTCTGCATATTACTTTAATTTAACTAATTGTGAGCTGCTACCAAAAGGGATGTTGACGTTCCCTTCACTCTTGCCGTAGATGTAATGGTCAGGTGAGCTGCATTACTTTGCTGAGCTTTGAGAAAAAGTTTTCATTGGATTAGTTTTAATGTCTCAGTAACTTGCTCCAGCACAGCCTGCCTCAGCACTTATTTTCTTTACCACTCCTGGTCCCATGTTTTTCCTGCTTCCCTTGCACTATTTCTAGCATTAATCTAACCCTTTAGTGAGCTGGTTTAGTTTATTAAACTGTCACTAGTAATGTGTTTAGGTAACTGTATCAAGTGTGAAGCCAAAAAGGCTACATTTCTGTGAAAAGCTAAACATCACTGACAGTTCCATTGACACTATTGGTTCATAAACTGAAAGCGGGCCATAGGTACCAAGGTTGAATGCTGAATATCCTGCAGTCATCTTGCTACTCCAGATGGCCATTTTGGGGGTCAGATATACCAGTAAGTGTTAGGGAACTTCAAAGCTGTGTAGGGGGCAGTTGCTGAGATTTAGGCACTTTGAGGGTTGCGTATCCACTAGAGAGGTGAGGAAAAAGGAGGGAAAATTTGGCTGCTAATTTTGGACTTATGCTTCTGTCCCATTTTGAATGTAGCCCTAATAAAACTTAAGGGTCATTGGATGTCCACAAAAGCTTCTGCTTTCAACTGTTCATTTTAAGAGCAGTAAGATGTATAGGCAATTTGGGGCTATTATGTTTATTTCAGACACTTTGGTTTGTCTACCATCTTTTTTTGCTTCTTTTGGTTACTATAAAATCCTTTAGCTTCATCTGGTAGTTATCACTAAAACCCATGTTTTCCTTCTTCACAGTTGAAAACCTTTGATATGCCATCTTCTTCCTCTTCTATTTTCACTACACAGAGTTCCTCCTTCCTGGAACCAACTAGTTAAACCTATGGAGTTTATCTGACTAGTTCAGCCTTCTAGTGTGGGTTCTGCTCTATCATTCCTATCTTTGCATGTTTATTGCTTATTCCAGTTTTATTAATTATTTTGTAAATTACTTGTTTTCCCTTGCACAAGACTGTGCCTACTCCTATTCTACTCTTTCTCTCCCTGTTTTCATCCATGCCATCTTTGAAGCTCATCACTCACCTCCTTGTTGTGCTGCCCGCTGAAATTAAGAGGCGTCCCTTTTGTAATTTCACACCCCTTTGGCTGAGCCCCCACCAGTCAAACCCATTGATTTCTTAGAGTTTCTTCAAATCCTTTGTTAAGCATGCACTTCTTCCATGGAACCTGTCAGTAAGAATTGATCCAGAGGAGGTCAGTGTACATTAAAATAGATTTTTCTTACTTTGAAGTTTCAATGGTAATCTGTGTCTTCTAAACACATTAACTGTTTGACATGTGACTGTATGCATTAGATCTTTCTTGAAGTAGAGACATTGTCTTCCAATTCAGGGCCAAGTAAACTGAAGTCTGCAGTAGAATTTATAGAGAAAGAAAGGTTTGTAATCTCTGTGGGAGATTTTTTTTTTTAAATAGTAACAATATTTATGAGAAGAACATTTATAGTAAATAAGACAATGGAAATGTGTCACCAAGTCCAAACTTTGTAATTAATGTTTGCTGAATGAAATTAATTTTTCCTCCTTACAGATGGATGGCTTCTAATAACACCATTGTTTCATGTTGTAAATGAGCATGTTTGTATTTGGCTGCTTGGCATGTCCTGCCTTGTAAATACACCAAGGCAAACATGAAACGTTTTCTCCTAGGAGAAAAAAATTGCATAAAAATTTGTTGTAGCAGATGAGATTGAAAACTTGCCATGAATATGAAAAAGAGATTCAGAGGTGGACAGAATATTTAAAGTGTCTGGAATACTGCTGTGGCAAGAGAATGTTAATCTGACGTTGTCTGGGCACGAGGCAGCCCTCGGAGCTGACACATTCCGTGGGGCCCTGCTGCAAACTGAGCTGCCAGCACAGTGTTTACAGCAAGACGCAGGGCCAGCATGGTCTGTATACATGAACTGTGCCTGGTGGCTGTGTAGACAGCACAAGCCAAATATACTCTTCTAATTAAAAGCAAAGTTAGTGTTGTATTTAACCTTGACAGTATTAAACAGGTGGATCATACTAATGTACTAGTAAGCACACAGACATATGAAATGTCCATATGCATTCTGACCGCGTTTATATTTATCATGCTTATTTTAACTCCAAAATGTGACTGTAATTTATAAGCAACTGAAATGTCAGCATTTGAAGCAGAAATATTTTAATGTGTTTACTTCAAAGTAAGTCTGTATATATTAAAAAATAACAACTAAAACACACACGTGTGGACAGGGTGTTTTAATGACCACTATTACAAATGAGTACAGTATCCATGATGAAAAGATGGTTTCATCCAAATCTTGTTTGACAGATAGTAGCTGAATTTATGTTCTTGTATCATGATTTCACAGAACATAGCAGCATGTTATTTGTCTTCAACATTTGTTTGTTTTTTTTTTTTTCCCCCCCCAGATAGTGATGGTACTAAAGTGGAAAGACTGAGTGCCAGACTAAAAGCTTTGCCTGGAACAAGTGAACCCTATGAAAGTAGCAGCAGTAAAGAAATAGGCAAGTGGGCATCTTATACCTTCTTACTTTCCTGTCCCTAAAAGAGAAGGGAGATGGAAAAAATAAGTTATTGGAAGAGCATGTATAATTAGACAATTAGGAAATAATTTTCCCCATGAAATGAATGTGGAGAATGGCTTTACCTTCATTGTTCAGAGCTCACGAAGTAATTGTAAATATTAAGAAATGTGGCCCATGTAAATATTTATTACTTTTTGTATTTGCCTCCATCCTTTAGTCAGTTCTTGTGGTTCTGTAGTCATAAGTTCTTCACTAAGGCTGAATTTTCAAAGGGGTTTAAAATCCCAAATCCATGTGAAATGTGGTACTTCCTAACATGCCCTTCCTTTAACCAGTTAACTCATCAGTCTTCCTGTTCCATGCACTTTTCCAAAGTCTTTTTTTCACTTAATGACTGTAATAAAATAAAGATAAATTTATTTAAAAAAAAAAAGAAGGGTGAAAAAAAGCTTCTATCACTAGCACTCAGATACTTTGCTTTTGTGTCACACCTCACTTCTCAAATGTGGTCTTGTTCTCCTTCAGTGTTCATATGCTCTTTCTGGTCTGCGTTCAAAGACAACTTACAGCTGTGTAATGCTAAAACCCGCTCTTGTATTTGATTGCATAGATTTGAAACAAAACTAAAATTACATGCAGGTAACTGTTTCAAATGTATTTATTTAAACCCTAGATGCCTCCTACATAGATCCACTTGGCCCACAAGCAGAAAGACCAAAAACTGCAGCGAGAAAAAGAACTGAGGAAGATGACTTTGCTGATGAAGAACTAGGAGAGGATTTGCTTCCAGAATAGCATATGGTCCGCTCATAAATTTTTCTCCTTTTAAAAGTTTTAGCAGAAAAACTTTCATCCATAATGATTTTATAGTTGATTTTTATAAAATATTTGTTAAATACTTTGGATATATGGCATCCTACATTAAAAACGTGGATTTGAAGCTGCAGTGTCTTTTATAATTGATTTTTAAAAAATAATTAAAAACGTGGTTTTGAAGTTGCGGTGTCTTTTATAATTGATTTTTAAAAAATAATGCTGAGATTATTTTATTCATGCATAAAAACTACACAGGTATTCAAACTCATTGCAAACTGTATCAAATGCATAAAGCTTTTGCTTTCAGAGACAATCCGATGATAACAGGAACACAGCAGTCTCTAAAATTTCACCTTTCAGTGCAAAATACCTCAAAGCAATGTTACAGGATTGAAAGCCCCATATCCCTGATTCAAAGCCAGAACTTACTTAAGGCCTGAAAATGTGCCTATGACCTTGGTCATCTTTAAGGCCCCAGTTCAGCGAAGGATGTAATACTGATATTGAAGAAAGCATCTTAATTTTAGTCTGTGCTTAGCTGGACTAGGCTTGTTTATTTTGAATGATCAGAATTGCTAATTAGATTTCAGCTTTTAAATCTTATGTTGGGGATTGTGGCACTGACTACACAGAAGTAGCTTTCTGCAGCCTAGGTTGAGGATGTGCAAAGGTGTTAGTTACAGAAATCATAATTTTGCTTATGAACTGAACAGGCTTGATCTGAAGTCATTGAGACATGTTAAATAGGAACATGGGGTTCCTGACATATCTCTTTTCAGAGATGAAAATATTAGTCAAATGTTCAGAATTTCCTAATAAATACTTGCAAAACTGGTATACTGGGATGGCAGGGACTTGTTTTTAAAACATTGATGTGAGTTTGGTTTAATAGTTAGACTTTGGTTATTACACTTTGCAATGCAAGAATTCAGTCTTCTGAAATTTCCAGTGCTCATTCTCAGTGTTGGTGCTTAGACTGTTTCCCAACTAGTAGCACTGGAAAGTTCATATCTTCATGAAATGTTTTTTTCAGGTTTTAAAAACATCTGCCTGGTCTCATAAGAGTCTCTGCAAGGCACAGTTAGGAATGTGATCCTGTGGGTTTTATGGTACAGTTAATGAACAGCTTTACATGTAACATATTTCCCAAGATACTGGTGCCGCACACAGTCTAGGACTACAACAGCTTCCGCTTGGTGGTACAAGCAGAGCATATTCAGCGTGGCCTATGGCACAGCCTGAGGAGCTCTCCAAAGAAAAAAGACATGGTAAGCTCTGGGGCCTGATACTTCAAGAGGATGGAAAAGAGCGTGAGAAGGAAGTGTCTTATTTTTGCAAGTCTCCCCTGTGCTGCAATTCTCTCTTAGCAGCAGGACAGACAGGAAAAAAAAAAAAAAAGATGACCTCTGCTGCAGGTAGGGACAACAGTGAAAGAATGGGTGGCTTATGTGGCTAAAGAACTCGGCTACCACACTGCAATGCTAACATGCCAAGGTAGAGCAGTCTTTGGCTTTCTGACTCTGTTCAACTTACCTGATGAGACCTTCAGTGTCTTTTAGAATGGGAAATACAGAAATAAATGCCTCTTTTGTTTCACTGCAGACTTTATCATTTTACTGTTTTCCACTCCTTGACAGCAGTCCAAAGTCGGTGCACACCTGTGAAGGCACAGCCCGTGTACTGTTGCCAGCTGGGTACATTCTAGGTCCATTGTAGAGCTGGCAGGAGCTTGCTGCCTCTGGCACTGGGCAGCCCTGACCTCTCTTCACAAAGGCTACCCCTGCAGCCCCACCACTGCCAAAACCTCAGCACTGGCACCCAATACAACAGTGCATATATTTATATTTTCAATGAAATGTCAGTCAGAAAGACAAAGGAGGGGAGATGGAAAGGCAATCAAGCTGAACAATTCTTGCAGAAGGGCTCAGGCAGATGACTTAATCTTACGATCACACATGGGACCCAGGTTTCTCTTGCCCGTTCTTCAGTGCTGCCTGGTTGTGCGATGACATATTCCTGGGTATCATGGTAGGGTTTTTTCTGTCAGACTTACAGTCTTGGAAGACCTGGACCTCCAGGATGCAACGTGCCAGGCAGGAGGGAGCACTGTCAGCTACAGACTGCAGTGGAACGAGTTATCTGCCTAATCACAGTGGGAGAAAGTATTTGGGTCCATGGCAGGGAGTAGAGGTAAACCTGTGAAACAAGGCAAAGGAGAAGACATTCACAATACTGTCATGCTCTTCTAACACAAACCCAGCTGAGTAGAGCATCTAATAAAATGTTGCAATCGCATAGACATGTCCATGATAAAGAAGTATGAATCACTACTGATTTGGAATATGATTTACAGGCAGACTTAGTCCATAGAAACACTCCTATGGACATAAGAGAGATTTTGATCAGCAGCAGTTTCTTGGTTCACTTTGCCCAGATGCCTAATTGTACCTGATGTAAAACTCTGTTTTACAAAGAAATAATTGCACTTTTGTTCCATTCCTGCACAAACTCCCAGGAACTTCTGGTCCATGTTGTTTCCTATAGCATGAGGCTCTGATTATATATTGCTCTGGGTTACGATGTATTTGCACATTATTTTGCAAGCACAGTTGAGCTTGTTCTGAACTGACAGAAAGCCATATGATCCAGCTCCACCTCCTCACAGTCAAATTGATTTAGCCCAGGTTCAGCTCCTTCAAAACCACGTTAACTACGGCTACGTCTGCTAGAATTGCAGTATTGTCAGGGCAGGCCCAGAGCAGAGGAGCTGATGTGTAACCATCCATATCGTAAGACCAGTAGCACACTCCCCAGTACAGTTTTTGCCTGTGACTATTAGCAATCCCCCAAACAATTCCCTTGCATGACCCAAAGGTTAGCCTGGGCTGGGAACCGTTCTTCATAAGCAGCTTAGGTGCAGCCCCCTTCTGCTGTGTGAGGGAACACAGGATGTGACAGCCCACCTGGAATCAAGGCTGGAGAGTGATCCTTGACAGGACTAATATAACTGGAATCCATTCCGGGCAAAGAAGTTGTACATGTGTCCAAAGCGCTATGTCAGCATGTTGTTGGAAGGTCTCAGGCTGTTCTAGATGAACACACTTGCATGATTATCCTGGTTTCAGCTGGGATGGAGATAATTTTCTTCTCAGTAGCTTCTGTGTTTAGGATTTAGTATGGGATTTGGAATGTGAAGAATGTTAGTAATATACTGATGTTATTAGTTGTTGCTAAGAGATCAAAGTCTTTTTCAGCTTCCCAGGTTTCGCTAATGTGCAGGTGCAAGAAGCTGGGAGGTGTATTACCAGTACAGTTGGCCCAAACTGGCCAAAGGAAGTATTCCATACCATAAATGTCATGCTCAGTATATAAGTAGGGGTTGGCCAGTGGAAGCTCTCTCTCTGCTTGGGATCATTCCAGGATCACTTTCTGTTTCATTCCATAATTGCCACTCAAGACAGTCATCAGGTTGTCAAGTGGTGAGATATTGTGCATTATTAATTTTGTATATTTCATTATCCCCATATTTTATTAATATCATTATATATATCTATATAAATTATCTCTTCCTTTGCTATCCTAGTAAACTGTCTTTATCTCAGCCTCCCAGTTCTCCTTTCTTCCAAGTCTCTCCCCCATCCTCCTGGAGAGGGAGAGGGTGAGCGAGTAACTGTATGGTACTTGATTGTGGACTGGGGTTACACTACGACAATGACTCAGGCAGCTCAGGTCTCAAAGGAAGTGTGGCCATGCTAGTGGGGTGATGTATCTAAAATAACTACCGGGGCTACATGTGATTATTGTGCTATGTCGATGTGAGGACCCTGCCCCTGTCCTGGAGCCAGCTTGGTTAGCATTTAGCTCAGATGCCATGTGAGTTGTGTTCCCTGCTGCCATGTAGGATGCCTTCAGTCCTGCGGCAGGTTTCAGAAACTACAGGAGCGGAAACATTGCCTGAGCTAAATAGTTCTACCTTCATCCCCGGAAATTCAAGCAGAAACGTTTGGTCGTGCAAAACAGACTACATCTCCAGAAGCCACACTGCAGGTATGTGCTTCCAGCACCATTTAAGCCCTGATTTTGTGTTTATAATTTTGGAATTAGTAGGTCATTAATATTCCTGAATAAAGTTTTGGTAAATGCAATAGCACTGCTATTACATATTTTTTTAATCTTAGGAAAGCAGCATTATTAAATGTAGGAAAAGGCAAATCCTCTTGAAGAACTGACTCGTGAGATATTTTAAATTGTATTATTAAGAAAAGTGTATTGGTCACAATATTAAATAATTCTGAGTTGACTTCTTGGACCTGAAATGTTCTGTAAGTCTTCTTCAGGATGTGCTGGAGTCAGTTAGGTACAAAATTATCTTTCTCTTTACAGGTATGAAAAATGTCTCTTTGTACAGTAGGCTCCCTCATAATCTTTCAAACCATACAGAAATTCAGTTTCCGTGGATAAAGGTGGAAAGTAATCACAGCAATTCTGTCCCCTACACCAGACATTTGCCTTCTTGATTCTCTCTAGAATCTTCTGTGTGTATGACTGTTTCAAAAGTGGACAGGCAAAAATATCCTTTGAGAATAGCCTCGTAGAGCACAGGCTGGGGACACTCTAGTTGTTTACCCTGGCAGCATAAATAGCCGAATATAAATGACTACCTGGGTAGTGTTTTATTTATTTCTAAACAAGCAGTATCAAAGCATTCTCATTCACACATTTCATGTTTCACCCTGAACATGCTTCACTACAGATTGTGTAACTCATTACTTTTAAAACAAAGCTATTCTAGAGTAACATGAGAATTTAAAACCGTACAAAGACAGAATAAATAGTTCTGTGAGCCTTATGACGAAGGGCTGCTTCTCTTCTTGGTTCCTTTGCAAGTGTAGTATGAGAAATTAATCTAATTTGGTAAGCTTTGGTTGGTCTTAATTTCAAAGGCACAGATTCTCAGGTTTTCATTAGAAAGGCTATTTTTAACCTGTTTCCTCCTCAGTTTCCATATTTTCAAAACAAAGGCCATTAAGGATTCTCCACTTTGCAAAAAGTCAGTTTTGCAAAGCTAAATTCCCTAACAACTGTAAAATACGCTGAGATCCTGCTCCAGAAGATGCTCTGCCATGGAAGCTGCAAAGCTGTATTATAATGCTTACAAATGCAGGGAAAGGGAATGGGAACAGAATCAGCAATTTGGGTGACAGGTTATCTGCAAACAAACTGTGAAGGAGAAGGACATCTTTGGGGAGTAATTTAATTCTCTTTCTGAAGATTTATACCTGCTGGTGATGCCAGCTGAATGTTTGTTCCATACAACAGTATAAGTTGTTGAAGATCTATATGATGAGTTTTTAAATGTTTTCCACATCATCATTTCAGATAGAGATGGGAACTCATTAACGTACATGCTGCTGTAGCAGGACAGGCATGAGCATTTGGAATATGCCAGTTCAGGGCAATTGTATCATTGCTGTGAAAGCACGTTGCTATGGCATCACTAACAATGCTTGGCACAATCATGTGCTTTGTTTACGTGTACCTGGAACCGGCTGTCATGCCAGGGTGTCTGTGGAAGACAACAATCCCAACCGAGAGAAACTCCTGATGAGGTTGCTGGTTGGTGATTTGATGTGTCTGGGAAGGGTTACATTCTTACACCTGCTGCTACGTTTTCATGGTAATTCTAATGGTTCTGAAACAACTTTCCAAGTTATCTTAATGGTCTGATGATAAAGTATTTGAATAGGATTTTTTTTTTCTCTTGCTATGATGTATGTTTTCTCCAACTGTTAATAACAAGTAAGACTGAAGATACAAACCCTGTGTGTGGTTTTTGTACATTTCAGTGTTTAACATCACAGAAACCACACTCTCTGATGGAATCGTGCAGAAAATGTTCCTTCTAATTAATATAAGCTTCCTAAAAATGTCTGCCTCATTCTTGCACAGCTCAGTTTGCTTTTGAATTCTGCATGAGAACCCTCCAGAAAGAACATTTAGAGTATTATGTAAAAGAAATACTTTTTCCATTGCTCAGTAGATTTCCTCCTCTCTCTCCTATTAGTGCCAAGTTTCCCTTCCCCTTCCTCTCAAACTTTTCTTGCTTGTTTCAGTTAAAAAGGGATAATGTAAGGCGAACAAGGGAAGACAAGAAATGGTAAGGCACTCAATAAGGTTCACCAGAATCCAATAAAATAGAATGTGAAGATTGGATCATATTAGAATCCACAGATTAAACAGAAAGAGGTGAACTGTTGTCTTAATTTGTAATTCTAGGCCAGGAAAGTAGAAAGTTTACAATAATATATTGTTGAAATACTAAAGGGCAACACCAGAAGCTTGGGAGACTATTGAGAAGAACATATGTGAATCATAGAAAGTAGCTGTCATTTTTTGCCAGCAGGTACAAAAGTGCCTACAATATATTAGAAAAGAGATGTCCAGGAATCTTCTAAGGATGCAGAACATTGTAATAGAAATGTTTATATTGGTATGAACAGTAAGGAAACGTGAACACATGGGTGCAACATATCAGCAGGAGGAGGGATATGAAAATGGCATGTGTTGCTGACATATACAGTAGCAGGTCACCAAGATACTAGCACACGTGTACCTTCAGTTTCTCAGGACAACCAGACCTGAAGCAGAGACATTGAGTAACTCCTGATGACTCGCAGAGATGGGACAGGATCGAGAGACACCAACAGCTCCTAATGGGTACAATTAAATGCATTCAAAAGCAGCACGCAGTAAGTGTAGGGAATAGGCTTGAAAACCAGCGTCCCTTGTCCTCCATGTCACTGCAGTTTCCCCGGTGTCTGAGAGGACAAGAGGTGGGCTATGAGACTGTCAGGAGATGGCGACTACCTGCCATAAAATGGGGTCTGAAACAACATGGTGGCTCACCTGCAAAGGTGAGCACGTTGCGGGAGAGGAATTCCCGTTGCGAGGCCCTTCTAGGGCAGACAGGAAGGGGTGGCTGGTGTCAAGAAATGGTCATGAGTCAATCACAGAGGATATGAAAACACATGGGTCATGTTTTACAAAACGGCAGCTTGGTGCCATTACAAAGAGCCAAGAGTCACATCTTTCAGCCAGCGGGATGAGGCAGGATGCAATCTATGGGCTCCATACAGACCTGGCCACTGGGTCAGCTGTTGCCAAGGGCACGGGCAGCATGTTCTGGGCTGTGTTGCTGGGAGTTTTCACCTGAGGCCATCAAAGAAAAACATCTCACTGCCTTGTCTGTTTTCTCTTAGAAAACAGCCATGAGCCATGGAATTCCCTGTACATTCACATAAAGGTGCAGATGGCTACTATTGTGAATTTATTGATTAAAATATTATCATATATTGCATCAAATCCAGGACAGACTTTTTATTACTAAAGATTTTTTTCCCAGTATTTCATTATATACCTATTTTAAACCCCCTTGAATTCCCAGAAAATTATAAATCAATGACAATGATACTGGTACCCTAATAAAAATCTTAGTAACTTCTCAAAGTCATGGTAGAACCTTAGTTTTGCCAAAGTGTATAAGTAAATTTTTTATGCTTCAGATGCCTTTGGGTAGACTATGCCATGAGAGCCGGCATAGCGCTCTTTCAATTCCTGTGTAATGGAATCTCATTTGTGGCCCTTCTGTGATTCTTTTTCTTGTTATTATTTGTTACATATTAAACTCATTGGCAATTTAATGTCTGTGCCATCGTTTCTTCTCCTTCTGCTCTGATTTTTTGAGGCAGACCTCTCTCAGAAATGTCAATGCATATAAAGGAGGTGCATAAAAGTAATGTCTTGCAAAGCCAAGTGTGGCATCCTCACACTACTCAAAGTGTTGAGAAATTATACTGGTTTATCATAGGAAGAGTAATATTAAAAGATCTACCATGATAAATATTAGTCATGTTGCCACACATATCACTGGAAGGTGCTGAAGTAACACAAGGCCAAGTGCAGCGTAGGGCTCAGGCGGTCAGACTGGACTGGACTAAAAAGACAGCTGCCTTGCCCAGTCTGTCACCTGAGGACACGACTGCAAAGGTGAGTTTTGAATTCAATTTGAAACAAAGTCCTTCCTCAGAGTTGGAACCTGATTCAAAGCCCATGCAGTTCAAGGTTAAGACACCATTCATGAGTGATACTGGTCTATGATGCATAAGGTACCAAAACCACTAAAAATCACACTTTGACTCAACTCAATCACTTTTCAGAAACCATGAAGTCGCTTCATCACATTACGAATGCCAGGTCATTCTGTTTCAATTACAGCCTCATCTGTGAAGCTGATGTCTTTTATTTCTGTGGTACCAAGCCAGGGTTTCACAGTCCTTGTATGACTTACAAACATATTTTCCCTTAGTCCTAAATGCCTCAGTAGACATGCAGGTCTTCTTCATAGTGCACTGAGTATTTGTGATTCAAGTGATAAATTCTAAAGGCTGGGTTTAGAATTTCAGTGGACCACATCTTTTATGATCCATAGTACTACCGATGCTCATTTTTGAAGGTTGTGCCAGAGACCTAGAATACAATGCATTATGTGCCTGTTAAACATATCTGCAAACAAGCACAGAATGGATGGAGGAGTCATGAGGGGTGATACTCACTTCGATCTCATTCAGATACATACAATGCAGGTTTCTCACCTTCTGAAGCAGGGTTCCTTTTTGATCAGCGGTGACTGACATTGGAGTGGGTGTCTGCTGTAGGTCACCTCAGCAGGAAGAACGAGTGGGTGAGGCCTTCTACAGCCAGCTCAAAGCAGCCTTGCGTCCACCGGCACCAGTCCTCATGCCTTCAACCACCTCAGTGTCTGCTGGAGGATCTACACAGCAGGGCTGTTTCTGGAGAAACAAACCAGAGGTGCTGCCAGGAGCTAGGCACGTTGGAGATCCCAAACCCCTACAAGGGACAGTGCCAGTTGCTCCAAAGTGACTGAAAGAGTCCGGACTGCAGCAATCCCCTCCTCTGCCGCAGTTATACAGCCAGAGTTGGGCTATTTTTCAGCCATAAATCCCCACATTTTTTCTCATCGGCCTTAACACCTTGGCTTGGACTGGGCCAAAACCATCCTGGCTCTGCCTCCATCTTGTGCCCTGGCCCAGTGGGTCCCACTCCAGGCTCAGGGGCCCAGCGGGCTTAAGGAGAGCTCGGCTCATCTCCACGCCGCGGAGGGTGGTGGCTGTCGCTGACGGGAGGTACAAAATGTCGTGGAAGGCAGCGCCGGGCTCCTGACAGAGCAGAGGAGGGGACGGGGCGTCCGCAGCCCGCGAGGGGCCCCCTTACCCCCCAGGCCTGCAGGAAGAGCCAGGGGGTCGCCCCGCGGGGTCGCTGCGGCCGGGCTGAGGGAAGCAGGACGGCGGCGGGTGGCGGACCGAGCCCGGTTGTGCCCGCGGGGCTCTCCCCGGTCGCCGGGGCAGCGGGACAGGATGGCGGGGCCGGGCGGAGTGCGGGACCGGCCGGCTCCCGGCGCCGAGCGCTCGCCTCCTCCGTGAGCGCCTAAAATGTTCCTGGCATGCGAGGCCAGGGGAGATGCAGTGAGGAGCGGGGCACTTTTCCAACAGCTCCTCCGCCGAGAGAGCCAGTGGCACGGCGCGGCTCCGCAGCCCGTCGCTCTCCACGGCTTCCTCGAGTACCCCGACCGCCATGCAGCGAGGCAGGGTAAGGGGCTGCGGACCGGGGACGGCGCAGGGCGGCCGGGGGGGGGAGCGCCCCGGGCCGGGGGCTCCGGGGCGCGGCGGGTGAGGGGTGGGGGGCGCGCCCGGTCCCAGCTCCGCTGACGGCGGCGTCGTTGCAGGTGCTGGCGGCGCTGCTGTGCGCGGCGCTGCTCCCGCTCCGCCCGGAGGCCGTCAAGGCGCCCAAGCGGCCGGCCAGGACCCGGACCTGCGGCGAGCGGCCCGAGGAGCTGCTGGAGCAGCTGTACGGGCGGCTGGCGGCGGGCATGCTCAGCGCTTTCCACCACACCCTGCAGCCCGAACCGCCGGGCCGCCAGCAGAACGCCAGCTGCCCGGCCGGGGGGCGGCCGGCCAGCGACAAGAGATTCCGGCTCCCCGTCAACCTGCGCAGCGCCTCGCCGTGGGCCTACAGGTGACTCCGGGGCACCGGGGGGTGGGGAGGGGGGCTCCAGCCGCGCCCGAGGGCGAAGCGCTGCCAGGGTCCCGGCGGGCTGAAGAGAGCCGGTTCCCGTGTGTGGGACCCCCACCCCGCGCCACGCCTGCCCGCGGGTCTCGCCGCCTTTCCCGCGCAACGCCCTGAGGCTGATGCGGGAGGCGCCCGGCCTGCGGGGGGGACACTGCCCCGCCGAGCAGCAGCCGGACAGAAAGGTGTTAAAGGCAAACGTCTAAATAGGCAGATATAAGGTAAATCGGTAAAAAACAAAAAACAAACAAAAAAAAAGATATGTGAGGAATATGTTTAATGGGCAGAAGAAGAAAGGAAAAATGTATGAGGTGGAGCAGGCTGTGAGATGGAGCTCACACACACCCGCCCGGGAGCACAGACCACCCCTCAAAAAGTCACTTCAGCAGACTTACATGTGACATTCATTCCCCTCAGAGCATCCTCAGCAAGGGACCACCACCAAGAAAGCCCCTTCTGACTCCGTAGCAGCCCCAGAGGGGCTCAGACACTTTCCCTGAGATTTGACTCCAGACGCTGTGCTGGATTCTAAAACACGCCTGAGTACAGTGTCTGTTCTGGTTACACACCAACAGAGCTGTGTCTTCACGTACCCCACGACAAACGCTCCCCAGGGCTGGCTGTCCAGTTTGCTGTGGGAGCGTTGGCAAGGAGTGAGTACAGCAGCTTTCTACATCTGTGTTCTCAACCTATGCTTTGCAAACCCCCACTCCCCTGAGGTGGAACAGGGGCTGACAGACTACTTTTAAGGAGGCATAAAAATAACTAAGTAAAGTAAATCTGTTGTTAGGCTGGGTAATGCACAAAACAAGGGTCTGCACTTCTGTAGGGAGTTCTGGAAAAGCTTGGAAACCACTGGAAAGCACTAAAACCAGCGTGTGATCACATTTTCACTAGCAAGTCTTCTGTTTTGTCTGAATAAGACTGACAGAATTGGTTCTTCTGTTTTCAAATTTCTGTAAAGTTGCAGTTACTGTGTATTCAGCAAACTTAAATATCTCCTTGTTAGTGATCCCCAATAAACATTTATTTTGTGGCATGGTTTTTGCCCACTTTTAGTGTAAGAAGTAATCTTACTGAGAGAAAAATGGTTTATTTGCTCAATAAGCCTTTCATAAACAAAGTATTTTTAGAAATAGTATTTTTAGAAATACATTTTTCTGTAAGCAGACTGAGGATTTTTTAAGCTACCCAAGCAAGCAAATAGCAAGTATGATGAGCAGAACACCTACCATTAGGCTCAGGTGTTTTTTACGTTGATTTTGACAAATGCTACTACTAGCAGACAATTGTTCTCCTGGTCTGAAAACAGTGCCTTCCATGCTCACATCTCGTTGGGCAGGTATTTCTTTTCAGTTGGAGCTCTGTATAGGCTTACTTATTAACAGAGAACTAGCTGCTATTTGGGGCCCAGCTTACAAAAAGTTTATTAAGAAACTGTAAATTCACTGCAATTTTCATCACAATGTTTTCAAACAGACCACTAACCATTCATATACAAGTAACCTGATGACATCTCCAAGCTAGAAATTTTAACAGTTAGTGGAAAAAAAAGGTATGGCACCATCAAAGGCAAAATCTAAAATTATATTTAGGGGAAAAATTGTTCCTCTAGGGTACAGAGGCCTGAGTATACTGTCTAGGAAACAGATCTCATTTACAGCTTTTTTTTTCAGTCTCATGTTTACTGTATCATTAGTGTGCAATGAGACAGCAACGGACATTGCAGGATGTGTAATGAAAGTGTAAAATATCAAATTGCTCATTATGAACAGTAATGTGTATTTGCTGTTACAACGTGCTGTTTCATAGATTTTGAAGCCAGATAAAAGCATTATGAAGATCTGGGTCTGATCACACGGTTACCCTGGAGGAAAGCTCCCAACTCCCATGAGAGCTACTGCGTATCTTTAAAAAGAACATGCAGCTCTCCATTAAAGATTGCAAATAATGGTACATTAGATCTTGTCAATGGTTAACCAGTTTCACTTACATGATCCCAACAAATTCTTCTCCGTGGCTGGAGCATTAATCTGAAAAACTGCATACTGCTCTCTTCTGTGGTACAGAACTTTCTTGACAAGCCTACTTACATTTAATTCTTTTAATCTTTCCTCACTAATTGCTCCTCTTCACTCATTCATTGCTGTCTCCTGAACTGTGTCCTGAATCACCAGAATTGTTCCAGTAGTGAATGTTCAGAAATTAATTCACTGTAGGCAGCCCCCTCTTGTACACCCTGTTAGTACACCCCTCAAAGCATGAATTTGACTATGTGAAACTTGCATCCTGCTCCGTTTCAGCATGTCTCACAGACATCCTGCTCTCCAGCTTCTTTTCTGCCCCTAAAGAGTTACAGTGCAATTGATTTCTGTTCTGTGCACGACGGGTCTTTTTTCTTTTTGACCTGCATTTTAATGTCTGAGGTATCTTTCTCTGTCTTCATTGGTGTCGCAGCAGTTCCCATTGTTACCATCTGCAGATTTCATTAACCTACTGTTTATGCTCCCTATTTCAGGGCATTATTAATAAAGATACTAAGTCTGGCTCTGCTTACCTTCCCCTGCATATCTCCCCAGGCACCTGTTCACAGCTGTTTAACACTGCTTCTTGTCATTCTTCTGCTCACATGACCGTTCAGTTCGAGTCAACTGAAATTTTTTCATATCAGCATTTGTGAGAAAGAATCAAATATATTACTTAAAGATCTTTCTATAACATTCACCCTACTGCATCACATATATCCACATTTGTAATTCTATTTAGTGTGGAAGAATTAGGTTTTATTGCCTCAAAGTATAGATAATTCTTCTGTGGCTTCTTTCCTTGTCTTTGTTCTCTGCTTACTATTTATTTTCTATTACTTGGTCTTTAATTTGGTTATACAAAAATAAAGACTTGCATCGTTTTCGGCTTGCCACAACCCAGAGATACAGGGGTTGCACATGGATTGCACCAGAGATCCATCTGTCCACGATCCTGCTGATGGCAGCAACCAACAGTTGGTATTTGAGGCAAAAGTCAGAGGAAGAATATAAGTTCATCTGCCTGATAGTGAAATTCCATGCAGTTGGCCACAGGAGATCAGTATATAACTCGGAGCACAAAGTTTAATCACCTAGATTGCTCTTCACACTGCGGAGCTGTAAAGAGACAGCAGAGTTCCTTGGAGTCAGCGTGGCGAATCTTTACAAGCTGAGCTCCAGAGGTGCACACACAAGTTGCTCACGGACAAGACCCTTAAAAAAGGGATTAATTTTAGACATGTGCCTAAATGTTTGCAGGGTCTGATCAAGAAGCTCAGAGTAATGGTTTAAAAATCTGATCCCACTGAAGTCAACAGCAGGTTTACAGGTAGTGTTGATTTGTGATTCCGTGCGGAGCAGAGGTGCCATTTGTTACATCAACTGCATATATCAGCTCTTTTTTTATTCTCCATTGTCTTAACCTTATAATAGTATTCATAGCTAGTTTATAGAAGTATATTCAGAGTTTTCTGAAAAGTTTGGTTGTTTTTTTTTTTTTTATCCAGCAAGTTGTCACTGCTAGAAAAATAATAAAGCACTTCTTGCAGTTTGCGTAGAGGTAATAATTTCTGTGGAAGATTATTTACTATTGTACAGGAGGATGAAAAAATCAGCAAAATTTCTCAGCATCTTTTTAGGATTCCGTCTTAGACTCCTTTCCTGTACTGAGTCCCTAGGAATCAATGTTCAGTAAAAGAGAGATTTAGGTTTTATTGTCAGTGTTCATCTGATCATGAAATCCCATGTTAGCTAGTTCCTCTCTCAAACATTGCCTATCTTGTTTTTTAAAAAACAGTTTCACTTTGTAAGCGTCCTTGGTTTAGTGGTCTTCTACACAAAATCTTCATAAAATTAATACAGACGAGTCTGTCTTTACTGGTAAAAGCCAAGCTTGTGTGCAGTGCTTTTGGAAAAAGTCATACAAGAGGGGCTTTCCTTTAAATAATACTCTAATGATTTTCAAGAACTTTATCAAAGGCATTTTCCAGGATTTAACATTATCCTGTGGCACAATGTGCATATCTCAAAAGAAGCAGACGAGGGAAAGAATACAGGGGGACAAAGAACTGCCATCCTTCTTATTTGAGTACATGTTTGTACAACTCTTCAGAAAATCATTTAGCACTAAGCTATTTTATGCAAGCACTGTACTTAGTACCTGTATATAAAACAAACTAAGCATAATGTGAACAAAGAAACACCTGCTGTAGAGAAATAAATGTCTTGCCAAGAGGGGGAAAAAAAGTTGTTAGCTCTTAATCCGGTAAGTATTTCAGAGTGCAAAGTAAGGGGCTGATGGTCTGCTTATGAGACTGCTGATAACATCCAGCTGTTAGCCTGTGCTAACAGGGATTGTCTGAAGAGTCAGCTCTCTCTGCCTGCCCCAGCACAGCATCTGACCCACTGGATTTAGAAGCTTGGGAACTATGAAGTGATAATATTATTAAAAACACTACATATGAAAGTAGCAGTACAGGACAAGACAGATGAAGTCTTTGCAAGGGTTTTACTTCTGACAGAAACTTCTCTCTTGAGTTTCCAGGTTTAGTACATAAATGGCAGGAAGTTTGTTTTTCACTGGGAGCTCTCAAAGCACTCGTAGAGTCGTAAGGAAAAGCAGCCTAGAACTAGTCACACTTCATTAGCAGTTCCAGTTCAGTACAAACCTGCTTCTTGTTCCAGCAGACTGAAACACAGCAGCCCGGCAGAGCTCACTGCTCCTGTCGTTTGTAAATCAGGAGTGCTGGTTAGGCAGAGTTAGCCTTACATACCAGTAACCGTATTCACAGGACAAGGGCAACCCTCATCGAAACTGGCTGGGCTGTCCCGTTTGCAGCAGTGGCCACAGCAAATGGCACAAGGATGCAGGGGACACTTGGGTGCCAGTGAAAAGTTGCACTTCTCCGGTTTCTCCACCACTCTTCCCAGCTGCTTCTGTTGCGTCCACCTCAGTTAGGTGCATCTTTCACTACTTACAGGAAAGAGTCACTGGGAGCTCGGAGTATGTGTTTTATTAAGTGAATTAACCTGATCAAACATGTTTGCCCTGTTCTAGGAGAAGGCATAAAAACATGACTTGTGGTGCTTGGAGTAATGGAGATGCATCAAACTACAGCAGCTGAGTCTGTGGTCATTATGTGCACAGAGTGATTATGTTCAACCCATGCAAACAGAGGAAGCAGGTCACACAGCTGCATTTGTACAGCGAAGTTACTGGTGTCCGTTGGCAGTTCAGACCCACATCAGGCTGGGTTGCCTAGAAAGATGCAAATGAGGCTTTAGTTCTATGGCTTTGCTTAACGAGTTTCAGCTGAAGATGCAGAACCTTAGATGTGGCTCCAAAGGTTTGTGATGTTTGAGTTCAGCATTTAATTTCAAGAGGTGTTAGTTGGAGTCTTCAGCCTTAAAGTTCTGGTCTGGATGCAAAACCACATTTATATTTTGGATCCATCTTTGAGTTTGGATCCTTTCTGATTCCTTCCAGTCTTCACATGATGGAGTTGTATCTACAGCAAACTTAGCAATACAAGAGATTTTTCTATAGAAATTAGAAAACCACACCATCCTTCCAAAAACCCCCTCATTTAAACGACTTTTGCCACATGGGAATTCAGAGGGGAAGCTTGCTCTAGGCCACGATTCATTGACAGTGTTTTCTTGTTGCTAGTGAAAACTCTTATGTTTGCATCCAGAAGCATGTTCGTGCTTTCCAGTAACATCATAAACCAGGTGCTAGAGATAATACAGTAGAGGAAATACCAGTGACTTGACATATGGTGTGTTTAACAATCCACCACTGAAATTATTCACACTTGAGTTTGAAATGGGAATGTATCATGGGAGAAAAGCCTGTATTCCACTTTCTTCCCTTCTGCTGGCTACCAGACATTTTATTTCACGTTGGTGTGAGATCCTGTAACATGAAGGTATTTCCTGGGGAAAGTAAGCAAGTGTAAATGGGACAGAGAAGCTTTGCAAAAAATATCTGCGACATCACAGATGTCTGGCTATGAGAAACTGGTCAGATTTTCTGTGAGGAAAACAAATTCCTTAAAAAGAAAGAATCCAGCTTATATGGCCATTGCAAAAAGAAGAAAAAAGTCTCTTTTCTTTCATAACAAGATAAATCAAGTTTGTGTTTGGCTAAAGCCGTGATTCCAGATTTATTTTAACCCGATAAACTGGTGTTGCTTCTCCTGAAAAGGGCAGCTCCTTTCTGCCCCCATCTATCGCTGCTTGATCACACTGGCTTGTTTGTGTAGGGCTGTGTGTAAATGTGGCAAGACAGCCAAAGGACCAAAATCCAGCTTTTGATGAGGTTGGCTGAATTCCCTGATCCATCCTGTGACCAGAAGAACATCAGCATTATCCCAGGGGTGGAGGCGAGAGCGAGAGCCAGGCTGCCTGCGTTGGCAAGTGCAGATTTTGTTGACTGGAAGTGACTGTGTAATCACAGCTTGAGGCAGCCTTATGCTGCCTCTTCCACAGCTGAAACTTCTTATCTCAGACACCGTCTGAAAAGGTACCAGGCTGATGCTTTGATACCCAAGGAGGTGGTACAAACCCTGATGGGGTTCTGGGAAACAGTTTCGGAATCACTTTAAGTCCATTGTGTTTTTCAAAATTGGTTATTTTGAAAGCTGCTGTGGGAAAGGAGGCATCGTAGATTCAATTTGCATCACTCCATAAATGATTATATTGATGACAGGTATTTAATTTATTCATTTTTCTTATGTAATTGCCCCACTTTATCTATTGCATGGTGGTCCTATCCTTATCCCAAGTAGAGGATGGTTTTAAACTCAGTGCAAGAATTTTTACAGTTTTTGCAGCACTTCACATTACAGTAAACATTACAGGCCTGAATATTCTCTCTCATATAAAATCTTTCACTGTTACTCAGGTTTTTTTTTAGCTGCAGTTGCTGTAATTTCCTGGCCAAGCATGGGAAATGATTGATTTAGTTTGCAAGAAAAAAATGCTCCACTTCACTGTTAGGAAAACTTGGCAAGTGAAGAGGTGGTGAAATGCTGCAACAGAGCCTCTGGGCAGGCTGGGAAACTCCTCTGAAGGTTTTTAAGAACAGACTGGACAAACACAGGCAAATATATTTGAGCCTCTCTCATTAAGGCATTTGGACTAGGTGAACTCCCAGTATGCCTTAACGCTCGCTGCATGCCAGTAACAGCCTGTAGGATACTTCTGCTGTGCATCGCGTGTAGGTTTAATCATCTGTTGTGTGAAAGTAGGAGCAGGGGGAAAGGGCAGGAAAGGGTTTTCTGTGAGCTGACAGGCGGGTGAGTGCTTCTGATAACATACTCGGGGTCAGCATCCTCCCAAAGCGGGGACAGGCTCTGCGGGAGGAGCACTGAGAGGCGGCTGGCGATGTGTCTGGGCTGAAGGCTTTTCCAGCCAAAGGGCGCAGTCGTCCCTCTCCAGCTGGACAGTGCGGTCAGCGCTGAAGCAGGGCTGGTTTGTAACTGCGTGAGAGCAGAAGGTGATCTGGTGGAAGCTTGCAGGTACAAAGAGGACAGCTGGCACAGGAGTTAAACATATTAAAAAATCCTTTCCTTCTGGAGATGCAATTGATCTTTTCTAGAATAATGAGACACAGTTATCATAACGAACAAGTAACAGCCATGCCCAGCAATTACTCCCAGTATAAGCAGGAAAAGCAGGCAAAGAACAAAGCAACAAATACATAATCACCACAATAATCAGCATGACTACACACTATCATACGTGTACTTCACTGTGTACTTAGTCTTTTATTTCAAAAAACAAGCAGACTTTGTCAGCTTTTACTCTGTTTGCGAAAAACAATGGATATAGGTCAGCCAGGATCTGTATGACTTGAGACCATAGCATCACATCTTTGTTTCTCTGTCCAACAACAACCAGAGAGGAATGTTGGAACTTGGACTTGGTTGGTCCAAGCTGTACTTAGGTTACAAGCTTTCCAAGTCCTGCTAATTAGGGATTTTCAGAGTCAGGGCACTAATAAGGAAAAAGAGTCAAACAACAAACTGTAAGACAACAAAAAATAGAGGCTATACTCTTGAAGCTTTGGGGCAATGCTTTACTTCAAAATGTAGCATGAGAGAGCAGAAAAAAACCATTAACTTTGCAGTTTTATGTCAGTGTGGGCATGCAAATGTTGCTCTTCTCTGGTCAGAGGAAGAGACGGTGGAGGTGAATTACAGAAAGAAACACGGAGTTTGGCTTTCAAGAGGAAGGTCCCTTTATAACCCCAAGTATACTAGGAAGCAAAAACTGTTGCAGAAATAATAGTACAGTTTAATTCTATTCAAATTATAAAATCTTAAAACATCATGTCATAGCTTCCACAATAATTAAGTTAACAAGGATTTGTACCAATTTTTGAAGAACTGAACACAGACAGAAAGTTTGGAAATGCCCAAGTGTCCTTTTTAATGTTCAATCTGCCCATTCAGTCCAAAATGCAAACCTTACTCTGCTTAAACCCCTGAATCTCACATTTTAGAGAGCCGGTCAGTTCATACTTCAGCATGCACTGTAGGACCTGATCAGTTCTACAAGTTGTTAATGTTTTTTCTTTATACTTTACAAATAAGAAGCCAGACAGCAACAGCTACAGCTATTTTTCCTGGCGAAGAAAACAAAAGCATCATATACATGTTTATGGTCAAATCACATTATAATAATGTTTTCCAGATGAATATATCTATTTTCAGAGATGCTAATTAATCTTTATTATTTGCTTCCCTGTAGGATTTCGTATGATCCCACAAGATATCCTAAATACATTCCTGAAGCATACTGTCTGTGCAAAGGCTGCCTCATGGGGATATTTGGCGAGGAGAATTTTCACTTCCGCAGCACCCCTGTGTACATGCCGACAGTCATCCTCCGTCGCACGTCGTCGTGCGCTGGGGGCCGTTACATCTACACAGAAGATTATGTCACTATTCCAGTGGGCTGCACTTGTGTACCTGAGCAAGAAAAAGAGGCTGAAAGTGTAAATTCCAGCATAGATAAGCAAGAAATGAAGTTGCTGGTAAGCCAGAACAAGCCGTCATCAGAATGAAGATTATATAAAGAGTCTTGTTACAGTATTGGCCTCACAGCATTATTTCACCACCTCAGGACACTGCACCACAGCAGCAAACACAGTGACTTACCCTCTTTTTCTACTTACAGTTATTTCAGTTATAACATGGAAAGTTTTGTCCAGTCACTCAGATCATTAGAGATGACAATTCGTATTAAGAACTTCTTCAGTTCATGTAAGTATTTGTTGCAAATTCCAAAGTAGCTTTTTTTTGTTCTTAGAGCAGAACAATTAATCCTTGCTTATTCACAGTAAATTTTAGAAAATTATGCAACTCTAAGACACGCTAGCTATTACTATAGCAGACTGCTGGTAGTAGATATTTTTAAGGAATCTCCACTCTTATATAAAAACCACATAACTGCTGTACATGTGCCAAATCAGCAGTTAAAAGACAATTTCTCAGGCTGGGAGAGCCTTCCTTTATATTGCATATCTCAAGTCCAAGCAGTGTTCTTGGCTGTTACATCTCTGGCTATTTATACACTAGAGCAAGGAAACCTTGCTGAGTTTGAATCATTCATGAAACAATATTCTATGAGTTTGCTATTTTTAAACTTGCCGAATTGCTAAGGCTACAGAAGTGTTGAGAAGAAGCACGCTAGAATATTGTAAAACTGTAGTGAACTTTTCTGATGTGGACTAAGTCTAATCACACAGAAAATATCAACTAGAAAAACACAGTTTGGGTCCCAAGAATTCTATATTAGATTTCATTAATCATTAACTGCTTAACTGTTTCTTGTGACAAAACTGTATTCTGTACAGTTGAAAGGCCAAAACCTTTTTGGTGTCAGAAGAGGAGATTCCCCATAAAAAAAAAAAAAGTACAAAGGATAGGCTTCATCTCAGGTACACTGCAGATGTGTAAACAGGCTAGGTCTCAACTTCTAGATGCTACAGAGGTCACTGAGGTGAGTCCCAGGCAATTCAAACTTGTTAAATCCAACCAATTTATCCAATTAGTGTTACTCATTTTTCCCTGTGCTACACCTAAAGGCAATTGCCTGCAAACGATGCTAGTCTGTAGGAGAGCAGTCTTCCATCTTTGCAGCTAACAGGACCTTGATGGCAAGCCCTAACCAGAAATAAAAATTTGCTAGACAAAAATTTGCATTTCCAGAACAAGAGACTGAAGGTTGACTCAGTCTGGTGAATTGAGAATCAGGAATAACCAGACATACCTTGCACAAACATAACGCCTCAGAGGGGCACAATCATCAAAGTTGATAAATCTCTCAATGCACAGCAGGGAATATCTTCTACAGCTGAAGGATCATGACTGCACTATCTTTACAAAAAAGAATAAACACCATATGCAGCAATGTATTTACTATATCAAAAATCTCAAAATTGAGCTTAATTCATAGCAGAGAAAGTTCCTACGCTGCGCAAACACATGATCCTTTGGAGTGTTGTTGGATGAAGAATGGAAGGACTATGAGCTAACCAGAATTAACAAGTTAAATGGAGAATGACAATAAGATGACAACTCCTGTCTTGATGTGTAATTATTGACTGTGCTCTTTATGACTCAGTCTAGTATAACAGTATTTTTATAGTGCAATCTGTATAGCTTCTTACAAAACAACTTTTATAAAAAAACTCCAGAAACCAATAAAAGATTCCCATCACAATGTCAGATTGAAGTTTGGAACTGTTTTTCTTATGCAGATGCTTTTCCACAATTCTACTTGTCTTTAGATCTGTGTTTCCTCAAATTGTGATGCTTCTGTCTCAAGGAGATTCTCAGAGTTCAAAGAAGGTCATAAAGTGTTTATACTACTCAGAGAACAGCTAATTGCCTGGCTGTTGCCAGCAGTTGAAGGTACCTGCTCCCTGGAGTATGTAAATACTTGCAGCAATTACATCCACTTTTCCTTCCTCCTGATAGAAGAACTTCTCACCCTCTGAGGAGAGGGAAACAGTAATCAAAGACAGAGGCATTGAGAAGGGAAGCAGACCCACGAAACCGGAGAAACACTGCATTAAATGATGCTTCAGCAGTCAAACCTCTTATGGTTTCACTATTGTGGGGTTTTTCTCCACAGGCACACTTCAGACAGGGTGAGGTTGGATCTTCAGACTCTGCAGCATAGAAAACAAAGTCTTCACAGTAAAAGACAGTAAAAAACTCCAAACAACAACAACAAAAAATGCCAAACCACACAGGCCTTAACATTAGTAAATACCCAGAAGGGCTACCAGCTAAAGCTCTGGCTAAACACTGCCCTCCCGCAAAACTCAGCTGTCTGCTTACACACTTTTGTTATACAAATTTGTCTGCAAGAAATTAGTTAGTAGAGCACATGGATTTATTTGCATGAGGTGGATAAAAAAAGAAATCTCACTTTTTGTTGCAGCTCTCTTGTCCTGCAGGCATAAATTATGGAGTCATTTTGAGGTTTTTCAAGTAAGTAGAGTATGTTCTGGGAATTCCTGGGAGTTGCAGGCTGAGATCAGGTAAATGGAACATAATCGGATTTGCCAATCCAGAAAAAGAGATGCTTTAGTTTACACGTAGCTTCAGGAATTGGATGACTGAAAGGAAAGTACTAGAGAACTGCAAAACCTCAGTGGCTCAATAGATTATGTATGTTGGCAGCCTCCTTCTTGTCATGCAAGACAAGTGCAGAAAGTTTCCCACAGTTACAAGGAACCTCATGTTATCTTACTCAGAAGCCCATTTTCCTTTTTTAATCCTCACCTTCTTCTATGACAGACTTTTTATCTAAGCCAGTTTGCTTCCTGATCCAGCTTTCCAGTTAGGTGTCTCTTAAAAGCTATGTTTATGTTTTAGCAAGTGTTTGCTAATAGTTTGTGAGTGAACAACTGTTTGTTAATACTTAACATCAAGAACAATTAGCTACATAAACATTTGTTAACCTTCAAAATATCCTTCCATATATAAACCCTCTCCACACTACTCATGTGGAAAAGGTTGAGTATTAAATGCAGTTTGCGTTTGTTTGGAATTTTTTTTTTTTTAAAGAGATCATCACGTCATGGCTTTATATCAGTTTCACTTCAACTGTGGTGTGACATTTTCCAGTTTCTAGCCCTCTGGTTATAGCTGCTGCACCCTTGCCTTTAATTTGCATGGGGGGGGGGGGGGAGGCAGGGTGGTTCATTGGAGTTGCTTCAAGGCTCACAAACTGTTGACACAAGGCAGACATGAAATGCCTCATTGAACCAACTCCAGGCCCAATAAATGCAAACAATTCAAAGCTGAAACTATCTGGCAGCTGCAGCTGATTTGAGAAAATGTTTGTTGTGCCAGGAAAATATTTTCCTTCAGTGAGGTTGTCCCTGGAATACATTAGGAGCCACAAAACACAGAACAATACCCTTGCTAAAGAGATGATTGTTTTCTCTGTAGTATCACTTAAGATGATAGGTTGGAAAATTCATGTCATTCAGGAAGGCTGAGGAAAGCCTGAGATGCCAGTTATGTTTTACTAGCCAGTCAGTACATGAAGGTGTTTGTCCAAATAGGTGGAGATCTACATCTGTGACTAAACCTGAAATCATGTTAGGGAACATGAAAGCAGCAAGGGGAAAAGGGAAAAACGCTATAATGTGCTGAGAAAGTATAAGCACCCATTAATCTTTCTAGGATTAGGGAACAGCCATAAATACCTGGACTAGGAGACATGAGGGAGAGCTAGTCAATCCTACAGTACTGGCAGGAGCTAGCACTTGTTTTTGCTGTACTCCCAGCTGAGGAGGCTGCAGAACAATGAGCAGACCCGGAGCAGCAGCACAGCTCTGACATGGGCTGACGAGGGGCTTCTGCAACCTGAACCCAGCCACTCTGTTTCCCACTTCACTGCACGGTGCTAGGGCTGCACGATGCTTATAACCAAGGGAGAGTGGCAAAACCAGTCATCAGAGGTGTCTCCCACTTGCTGTGGAACAGAGGGGCACGGGTAGAGGGGTGAAGGCAACTCTGTGTTACAGCGACAGGCTAACTGTACAATATTGAGCTGGGAGCAACACCATTTTAAATGGGCAGTGCAGATCAGATTAGATCTTAATAGAAGCAATTCCTTGGACTTAATGCAACAGTATTTCTAGAAATGTTTAATTTGTCCTCGGGGAGGAGGTATCGACAGCTGTGGTATATTCTCTTCCACCTACAGCCATCAGCCTGTGCACAAGACCCCAGGTTTCGCCTGCCGAGTGTCACATTCATACCGACAGCAGGGCATTGAGCTGTCCTGCTGCTGCACAGTGCTGGTTCCTGCAGCGTAGCACGTGTGCCTCTGTGGTCATAAATGCCCCTGGAAAAACAGCATGGTGATAACTTCACCCCTGTTTGCTCCAGTAAGAGGTCCATCCATGAGACATCCACAATAAAGCAAGCCAATCGCCACTTGACACTAAAGGATTTTTTTTCATAATCCTGTTACAGAAAAAAAAAGAGAGATTTTGCTGTCACATAATATTTCTTAAAGTTACTGTGATGGCACAAAGTACAAATTCACTATGAATTTGTGTGACTTGTAGCCTTCTCAGAAACAGCTCATTCCTCAGAAACAAGTATGACAAAAATAGCTCACCTACCATCATTGACGAAGGCTGTGAATGCCACTAGTCAAGCTCTGCCTGAGTAGCTGCCTGCGTTCACCAGGCTTTTAAGGGGGCAGCCAGTGGACAACGGGCTGCTCTGTTGAGTGCATCTACACAGATTTACATGTACTCTCATTTTCATAATCCTGCATCTTCACAGTGCCTCTTTTCAAAGCCATCTGACCTACATGTGAGAAGTAGCAGTTATTTTTTTTGGTGAACTGAATTTCTTGGTGCAACTAAATGGTACACTTATTTTTTTCACATCTCTGATTAAGTTGTCTTTTAATTCTGAGGTAGGAGAGCCCAACAACACACCTTTACCAAAATGAAGCAGACAACTGAAGCAATTAATAGCAAAGTAGCACCATAGTTGAAGCTCGTATTTGAAGAGCACGTTCTAATTTAGGTGAATGGCGGGGGAAGAATATCATCCCTCCTGGAAATCGTACCTGTCCCATTTGAAGCCTGTATGTAGTTAAAAATAAAGTTTCAGGAATTACTTAATTGTCTCCATCTGCTTGATGTGCAAGACATTGAAGTAATAAACATAAACCAGTTTACAATTGTGAAGTATAGATTTGTGCCAATACCTATGCATTTAATATTCTGGTTTGCTTTATTTTGAAACTGGCCACGTAAAAGTAAAGTAATAGCGTAGCCTCCTGGAAAACAGCTGAACCCAGCTGTATGTCACCTGTGGGCAGGCATTTTCAGTGGGAATTCTGGCTTTATTAGGCTCAGCAGCATGGATGGCTTCTGCTCTGAAAGGCAGAACTGTATCAGCTGTGGGCTGACAGAGGCTGTCAGAAGAGCCCGGTCTCCCTTCCCTCTGTGAGCGCTTCCTCTGCTGCACTTCTCTGGTTTTAACAACACCTATTACCAGTCTGATAAAAACCAAGGCATGTGAAAGAGAGAGAAAACTGGTATAATAAACCTCAGAAACATTATGTAGAGGGAGAGGGAGGAGGAAGCAGCACATATAAAATGTGAGGGGGAAAAAGCCTTAGGAAGTGAACAGATCTCTTGGAAAGTGGGGAGGACAGCAACAGTGGCTTGGACAGGTATTTACGAACCAGCGTTGTGTCCAGCTCAGGAAGGACAATTCTCTGAGCATTGAGAGAGGATTACGTTCCATCTAAGTTATTCCTGCTCATTTGTTTCCTCCACCAGATAGGAAATTCTGCATCCAAACAGCAGAAATCCACAGAAACATGAGTATTATCTCCACCTTATTAAAAGCCTTGTTTCACAAGCATAGTTAAGTTTTTCCCCACCAGAAAATTTCTCAATACTTCATTATAGGTGCTTTGTTTTGTAGATGCAGCATTTCTGTTAGCCTTTTACACAATCCCAACATATAAATATGGCATATAAAATCACATACTTAGGTTTCGTATAGTATATTCATAGCTGATAACGCTGATGAGTGCCTTGGAATTTATGAACCAGCTTTCACCCCAAAGTACAAAATAGTGTAGTCAAAAGGTTAATAAAACCTAACTTTAAAAATTCCCAGTTAACAAAAATCTCTACTATCCCAAAGTGAAGTTTTTCTAATCTGTCATCTGTTTTGACTGAAATATAGCCCAAAACTTGTATAAAAAATTTAACATTTGTCTATTAGAAACAGCAGGAGTTTATCAACACATTCTATTATACCTCAGTGGCCTTGTAAGATTCAACGATTTCTAAGATGCTTCTATTCTACTGCTCTGCTGCTGTCTGTGGAACAGGAGGCAAAGATAAAACTGGGCAACTGGAAAAAAAGGACTGTTCTTGTACCTACAAACTTGTCATACCTGTAAGTCATCTTTAGCTTGATAACTGAAATCTGTTAAAAAGTGGACACTGTATTTAATCAGATCCATGATGATTCAAGATTTAACAGACTCTCATGTGTGGGTCACATTACTACAGAAGTATCTCATAACCAACAGTAACTCAGAACCCATGAACACAGTCTCAAGCAGTAATGCAAGGACTGGCTGATGTGTTGCATTTTTATTCTGTACTTACTCTGTATTTCAGGTGATTTGGCCTGACTATAATGTATAGGATTCTTAATGAAATGGTTTATACCACCTCTGAAGATTAGCTTAACTAGTAAATACAAAGAGACTAATTGTTTTTTTTAAAGCTCATTACTTTCTGTTGCTGTAACATATAAACGTCACAAAATAAATGCACCGTACTTCTGCAAAGAGATGTTTAACAACTTACATTATTTTTTCTCTAGTACAGCACACATACACAAGTTTACATGGTGGTAAGTGATGACAAAATAGATCTTATCTTTTACAAAAAGAAAGTCTGGGTTTGTGACAAGGCTTTGGAGAAAAGGGGAAACAATAGGCACAAGTTTTTTAAAAGCCAGTCTGGCAACAATAGTGGCTAGTAGGTCTTATCTCACCTGGCAACTGGCAGGTATTTTTGATTATTATTAAAAGCAACTGGAGAGGCCTCCCCAGAAGGAGACCCATTTTCTCTTGTAATTATCCTTTATAAAAACATCAGCCTGCTGGATAATGACTCTGAAAACACGTGACATGTTCAGAACACACATCTCTCAAGATTGAAAGGAGACCACTATTCATGCTGTTTCAGCAATCCACGAGCTACCGAGTAATCTCTTCTGATACAATTATGATTCTGATGTCTGTCAGGCAGCACCTATGTGTTGTTTTAAGTCAACCAGCTAAAATAACTTCAGAGAGGTCACTGAAGAGTCCTTGAATGGTAAAAAACCTACCAGTTAGCGTGAAACTCTAACAGAAATTACCCATTATCCAGCACCTGCACTGTTTGGTCCCCATTTACCCAACAGGTAAGGTACAAAACACAGTAACTGCAAATGCTTACACATTTAAAACTGAGAGCCTATCACATTGTGTTGGTTAAAGCTATCCCAGAAAACAGTATTTGAAGCTGAATATTTCAGCATTAAGAAATGTGGAGTCACTGATAAAAATCAGAAAGGAGCTTGACTGAAGTTGTAGATCTTCTCATGAGAATCAGTCCAGTCCAGAAGCATAATTCACATAACACCGAAATTCATTGCCTAAATTTCGTGAGTGTTTTGGAATAAACTTGCATATTTTCACACCAAGATGCTTTGCTGCCTGTTCCTCCATGATTGCACCTGCAGCAAAAATAATTTGTATTTGATGAGAAAAACAGTAACAGAATGTTTGGGCTTTTTTAATAGCTCCTCCCAAACGCATCTACATAGAGCCTGCTTTTTTGAGGAAGCAAGGCCTAAAGCAGCTACACTGTCAGCCCTCCTTAACAACTGAATCTATTGGGGAATCTAAAATAAATGGAAGACACCCCAAGGAAATGAATGTCCAAGAAGTTCCATAAAAATAGGTAGAGGGTAAGATCAGTGCCCCTTTTATAGAAAACAGAAACTTGAACTCAATCTTCTTGCTACATGCCAAAGAAATTACATGGTAAGGAGCCATGGGAAATGCAAACAGATTACATATACTCCTCCACTTTAATAAACTGCATTGTGATATTTACAACTACACACTGAGAAATCACTTCCTTAAGCAGTATTTCTCAAACTCTGTAAACTGAAGGACCACCTATCCATTTTAGGGAAGACATTCTGAGAACCATCCTTGTGCATGACTGCCATGAGCAATTAAACAAAGAAGTAGGCTTTCTATGGCCATATATTATTTTCATTTTTCTTTATTTTGCCTGCTTGGTTGACTTCCCTTGAATTGTATACACAAAGAGTTTTTGTCCTTTATTTTTCTGCAAAAGTTTCCTGGATGTTTCCTGTCTCTTAATAAGAATACAGTTTAAAAAACACCGTGGCTAAGGCAGATGCTCATCGCTTCTTAAACCAGCAAGTGCATCTTAATGAAGAAGGACCTGGAAGTGCAGCTGGTAAGTTACACGGTTTCACTGCTTTTATCAGTGGTTTTTAATTCCTCCTGCTGCATTTCAGTGCCTAAGATCTCCTTACTTGAATCACAGTGGCAGAATCCCCTCATACATTTGTTCATATTACAATTTCTATATGTACTGGTAAGGAGAGGCAATATGAAAAAGAAAAAAAAGTTGACTTTGTTTTTCTTTTCAATACTTAGCTAAAATCATCCCACTTTACTCAGCAAAGGCCATTCCAACCTATTTGTCATTCCTTCTACTTAGCTCACCTTAGATGCTGAGTAGCATATGGCAGCTGAAATCCTGCAGCTACCGATATGTTTTAAAAAAATCACAAATTTGTAAGGTTATTCAATATGACACTAACAGTAAGTTGCACCTACGTTTGTTATACCCAGACTTCAATCATTGCAATTACAGAGAGTGGCCCTTTTACAATTAAAAAAATATTTCTGGAACTCTGCAGCAAGATCTTCTAATTCTTCAAAATTTAGTAAAACTCATAATGAAACTCATATGAAAAAAGTACTGACTTCAACTATTAAAAAACCCAATGCCTTCAGCTTAAAATAAAGGTTGAACTAAAGTATTCCAGTAAAAAGCTTAGGATACATATTCCTCCTTGAATTAATGATTAATTATTGTTACTGAATTAGTAGTTTTCACACTTGATTAAGTTTGTATTTTGAGAGAAAGAACAAGATGCTAATATTTTTATTAATTATACCTGTGCAAAGCAGAATCTTTCCTTTTGTTAAGTATTTGATGGTCTCTGCAGTTTTTTGAAGACATTCCTCAGACAGATAGGGTGGATCTGCTATTACAATGTCAAAACTGTGTGGCAGGAGATTTTCAGGTAAGTTCAAAGGGTGGTTGTAATCATAGAAGATAAATTCTTCTCCATATATAGAAAACCTTCTGTCGTACTCCAGTATACACACTGAAAAATCTTTACCATCCTGTTCTTTCAGTTTCTGGTACACACTTGGTGCACTAACACATGCTATCCTGAAAAAGAGACAGTAACGTAGAATATTAATTTAAAAGGCAAACAACAACAGTAACAAACCCTACAGCAGTCCTCAGGGCTGCTTTGAGAAAACATTTTAAGCATTAGTCCCAAAAATGTAATCTATTCTTTCTCCATTTTAACCAATAATTACTTTAATAACAGACTTCTAAGTATTAAAGCCATTACCTATTCAACCTCCATCCTGCACAAAGACCTTAAGCTTAACTACAGAGAAAATCTTATTTCACAACAGCAAGGAAATACACTTGAAAACTTAAAATTAAAAATAACACTGTACAGAAACAGGAAGAAAACCAACTTTTTCCATCTGTTGTACAGAAACATTGCCTGAAAAAAATTGTAAGTCATTAATATGCTCTGGAGCTCTTGGTATTTCTCAAAAAATAAAAAGACTCATAGTAAACTTTTACAAGGCAAAGCCTACAACATCCAATGAAATGCTAAATGGTAAGATGAGTATGAACTATTAAATAAATCAATAACAGCAAAGCATTTCTGCAATATCTCAATTGAACAAAGATGAAGTACAATGAGTAATGAATTAAAATGCATGTTATGCCTACACAATGAAACAAAACATTTACAGAAAAGAGATGTTAAATCTACAACGTAATTATGAAAACCTACCTGCCGCCTTTTCCAGCTGCCACAACCGCTTCATTAGCCAGGCACGCTGCAGTTTCATCACTGTACCAAAACTGGCTCAGTTGCTGAGGAAGGTAATGCACTATTACAAAAAACATCAAACCTTCTGACTGGGCTATCTGGTAAGTTACATTTGAAGAAAAACAAAATCCATAGCAACTCCTCAGTTCACAAACTGCAAAGCTGGAAAGGTGACTATTTTCCTGACAGTCTTTTTACTTCTGTAATCCAGCAACACACAGCATGTAGCTTACACCATGTTTCCAAAGCATTTACTGCAGTATCAGGAAAACCAAGTAATGCAAAATCACTGACAAGGCTAGTTCAAACCCAGTGTGCAGATGCACAATATTTATGTGCTCTTAAACTGAGTTACTTTAGCAGAAGAGGAAAAAGGAACTTGAAAAGTGACAGTATAGAAGGAAATAAAGGATAAAAGTACTAAATCAGAAGAGGTCAGAAAAAGCAAGAGTTAAAAGAAAAGCCAACCCAGAGACAAATCAAAAATCAGTCTGTCAGAAGAAAAAAAAAGCAGCAAAGCAGCCATCCACAAAACCAAAGAAATAAAACACAAAGAAATACGACGTGAAAGGCAAGATCACTTGATCTTTTACACTATGTTTGTCTCAAACTTGGGGAAGAATTTTTACTACCTTCACATGCCAGGCTAGAGTTAAAATTTCCAGAAGGGACAGATGCTTCTGTTGGCAGCTTTATTCCTTCTCCATGTAATTTCAGTTTGTACCCCTCATGCACATGTACAACAGACAACTATACCCAGATCCAATATTAAAGCAAATATCCCTACAGCATTATTGTCCATGAATAGTTTGATTTTTCTACTCCAGGAACATCTTGATTGTTCCTCTTTTTAATTTCATTTGATTATCCACCCACAAAAGAAACTCAGTAAAGGCTACTCCTCTAACCGTGCTTCATTCACTGAAGTTTATAGTTTCTTACCCAGTCTTCTTCTATTGAGCCAACGGAATATTGATTAAACCCCTGGGAGGTCTTCATGCCCTCTCTCTGCTGCTGTTCCAAATAGAACTCCTGGAGGGCAGCCAACGTATGGGATGAAAGCTGGGGAATGTCATTATCATCATCATCCATTTTTCTAGACGTCAACCAGAGGAAAAAAACCAAACTAGTTAAATTAACCCTTTTCAGAGGCGAATGCTTTTAATAACGGCATAGTCTCCTCAGGTAAAACAAACCGCCACCCACAATGCAGAGTTAGTGTAACAGCTAACTAGAAAAACCTCCTAAGAAGAGAAAACATATTGCCTCTACTTAGGAGCTCTTAAACCAGTGAGAGGCAGATTGGAAACAACATGTCTCCAGAGAGAACTTGGGAACAGCAGCAACACTGTTCCCTTTCTGTACAACACGGATTTGGCCTGTATTCTTACAGGGAAGTTGTCATTACAGTTCTTGGTTTCCGGAACCCATACATCTTTTTTGTATCAGTCTGCACAAAAAAAAACCCCATACCCTTAGTGGATTTGGCAAATCCTATAGAAATTATTCCCTTCCCTCCTAGAAATGATGGTAGCTACTGGTCATTCCTGCCCATGCTCAAAAGTCACACAATTCTGACTCAAAATGAAGTAAACTAGCATTCTAGAAGCAGCATCACCTGGCTTTAACTTCCACGCCATAAAAAGATTCCTCTGAATGCCAGAAACCTTCTCCAATAAAAGCTGGCAAGCTCAAGATGTTTTTCTAACATAACACTAGTGAATCGACAATTTGTGTATTTTGTGTGTAAGAACACGGACGTCACTGGTGTCAAACAGACACGCTATATACGAACGGAAAAGCCCAGCCATTTTCAGAAAACTCTTGAAGTGGGTGATGCTGGGCAGCACCCCTGAACCCTGCTCACCCGGGCAGCAGAGCAGCACCTGCCCCAAGGGGAAGCCGAAGCGTTTGTGTCCTTCCCAGAAGGGACGGTGCCACCTCGTGGAATGGAGGCGAGGAAAACAAGAGCCCAGCGTGTCAGAAGTGCTGGAGAAAACTCCAGAATTCAGAGTCTCCTACCCTTCCACCCTTCCCTCCATACTGCTCGCCTTTGCAGAGCTTTCAAACCATTTCCAAAAACTCAGCATCTCCCTGATTGCTGGAAAAGTGCCACCACTCACCCGCCACTGCGAGATAACTCGTCAGTGTTCGCTAGAATACCTACTCTGCCGTGGCACTGACACGGTACGCACCAGCACGTGATGAGCAAAGCTCGCGGCTTTTCCAGAGTGTTGTTCAGTGACCTGCTGGCTCCTCAGGCCAGGCTGGCCAAACAGGGAATTGTTCAGAGCCTGCAGACCCACCTGTGCCATCAGCCTCACGCTGGAGGAGGTTTGCAGAGTCAAGCTACCTAGTAAAACCAAAATCACTAATTTTGTCCCTAGTTTTTTTTTTTGTGGACTAAACCATAAATGCTTTAAAATTATTTATATTATTAAATTATGTTTTATTTAACATATTTACTACAAAAATGACTGGAAATTCACACAGATAATATAGTTTCTAGCAACAATGCTCTAACAGCATGCAGTGCTACAATCCATTCTAGGCCCTATACAATAACTTTTTTTTTGTGAGGACAGATGTTAGAAGTTTAAAATCACTCCTCATCTCACAACTTTCTTTTTTATTAAGTGTATCATACATGTAGTAATCTGGTTTGCTGTTATCCCTTAGGCAAAGACACATCTATGCTTTGACACTAAGAAACTGAAACAGATGTAAACTTGTAGTTCTTAACTCAAAAGTTTAAATAGTTTTGATTTTATGTGCAGTGAGCCCATATAGGCATTTGTAAGGCTAAATCCATGCCCATGAAATTAAACCCTCAGAGATAAAATTGCTGATGAAGCATTACCCATTGTTTTAGTAGATAAAAATTTATACAGCTGTATTTTTTCTATTAATTTTTCTAGTTGATTTGTAATAGTCTTCTTTTTGGTTGGTAAATTAAAGCCTTAGGAACCAAACAGTAATTAACTGTGAGGTTGCAAGGAGAGGTAACTCAGAACATATGGCAGAAATATTATGTACATCTATTAAGAACACCTTCAGAATTCAAGATATTTTTCTGAACATTCATATACCGTCTACATATACTGACTTAGGTCATTAGCATGAAGTTATTTTCATGCTCAAGAACTCCATCAGGAAACTATTAAAGTAAGTGAGTTTATGTGAACGAGACTTGTAACTCCTTTGGCTTCAAGGGAGTAGAAAGTTCTACTGTTTGAAAGCCTCTCTGTATGCCTCCCAGAAAGCTGACTGCTCTCAATTCGAGAAAAAACTCTGAAAACTTTGGGGACGATGGCAGGAAGCACGGAAAAACACAGTGCCTCTGGGAACCTTTAAACTCTGTGGGAACCTTTAAACTCCTAAAGCCCCTGAGGCTCCAACCGCCCCAGGCCCTGAGTCCCTCCAGGAGCAGCCTGCGCTCTGTCCTCACGCAGACTCCCTGTGAAAGCCACATGGGGGGACAGGGTTGTATTTTAGGAATGCCCTGGGATTTGGGGCACTCAAAACACATACCGGGCTGATACAGCCATATTACCTGCATTAAACCTTTGTATTAATAGGAATGTAAGATTTAAAACTAGCAACATGGCAAGTCTTCTTTACTATTAAGTCTTACCTTAAGTGTTGCATTTGTACCTAATTAAAAAGCAAAGGAATAGAGAAACCAGTTCTCCAAGAATAGCTTGAGAACACCACACATACAGAGTTTGGAAAAATAAGACTCATGGTAAAGTCAAAGTTCATCTAAAGGAAAGCAGGAAAAAAAGGGGGTAAGCTCCAACAGATACAGGAACAGGCAGGGTTGTGTTCATAGGGTAAAATGCCAAATTTGAATGCCACTGGGCTCTAAAGGGCCAGATCTACCCATAAAATGGGAAAAGTGAGGTGACTACAACTACACCGCATGGCCTACAGCTCACACAGCGCAGCAGGTAGGATGAAGGGCGTGGAAGCGCCTGCAGACTCCTTAGTCCTTTCCCCTCCGCACAGCTCAATCTCTCATTTATTAGCTGATGAACTGTTCAGGTAAACGTCCCCACTACAGAATGAAAGCTCTTCAAAGAAAACAAAAATAAATAAAAAGAGATAATACCAAGTGAAAATAGTAGCACAGGAGACTCCAAAGCCTTGTCTACACAAGAATATCGTACCTATTTAACATTAGTTTCCAGCTGTCAGGTATGAAAACTCTAATTTTATATAGCCAAATTCTAAAGTGGAGGAAAAATAAACAAGTTAGAAGAAATACTATGGAAAAATTAACTCACTCAAAAATTCCGACAGTGTTTGGTCCCCTGTACATTTGGTTCACCCATAATCATGAAATTATGATCACCTGTAAACCAGTAGTCTTAGAGATAGTGTGGCTTCTATGCCCAAATGTAACTGTGTGCCCCTGTGCAGAGAAGTTTGGAAACCTGCAGTCACCAGGTCAGTTGAGGCAAGTGCCCCATGTGCCCTTGCACCATTGCTCACCCCACAAAGACACAAAACGTAGCTTGCTCCAGAGGTCAGATCCTTCTAGATGCACAGCACCACTCGAGGAAGCTCCTCTTCTGTGGGAGAAGGCAGGCAGGAGGTGAGGCGAGATCCATATTTACAAAGCCACCTCAAAAAATACTTTAATTGTAAAGTGCACAACTGCTTCTTCAGAGATTTTACCAACAGTTTGCACCAAAGGCGACTGGCTGACATTTCTCTGCCAAAAAAGGTAGCGTCAGCCTAACTCATGTCTGTAAGTCAGGCTTCCCCAGCGGCCCACGTAACTTGGAAACACCGTTTGGTCGGTGTACAAGCAGAAGGACTGGTTCCGGCTCTGCCAGTTTCCAATGCTCATACTTTATGGTACCCTAAATATGTCACCTCATTGTAATAAAATGTCCCTTAGCAGAGGGGAAAAGGAAAGACTCCTGAAAGTCCAGGGAGTAGGAATACACCTGGAAAGCCACGCTGTTCATCGATGGGAGGGGAGGAGGAGGAGGATGGTATTAGCCTCTTAGATCTTTTACCAAGAATATAAAAAGCACAGGTTCAACTTCAGAAAATATTTTATTCTAGAGTAACTTGGATCTCAAGACAAATAGCATGAAACAGAGTTAAATATAGTTGTATTTTTCCCAAGCCACCCAAGTCAGTACTTGAGACAAACAGCTCATCATCTGCAGTGTCTGCAACACATACCAAGAAAAGCTGGACGATGGTGTGCCACCGCAGTGAAAATCACCTGGAAGGGGCTGCAACCACCTGCCTGGAGGTGAACAAGTCCCCATCAGAGGTACTGGACACGTGCCCTACTACCTTAAAACCAGGGAGGTACTGCGCTCTGCTCAAGCTTCAGCTCCTTGATGCATACAGGGATCCAAATCCCCCGTCCCCAGACAACGATCAGAGGAGTAGCCAAACTAACCCACACATAGGTGCTGAGGGAGTCTGTCCAAACCATAATAAAAACCCAGACAGAGAAAGGATCTCTCCTACTGGAAACAATTTTTCAGATCTTTAAATCCTAAAAAGAGTTGATTGTCAATGACTTGACAAGACACTGGGAGTATCGACAAATGTGTTTTCACAGGAATGACTGACAGGACAAACAGTATGAAATACATCAGTCTAAAGTAATTCATACAAAAAAAAAGTCCTCCTGATAGCTAGTGTGGTCCAGCCAGAAGAAATGGAGAAATGCTAGGCCATACCCACACCTGTTTTGTAGACTCTTCTAATACAAATCAAAACTTCTCAAATCTGAGAGATCATCCGCCAGTGCAGCCAGGCAGCTTGCTCCCCTGCAGTCCACTGGGAAAAAACTCAGAACCTCAAGTTTTTGGGGCCTAGATGCCATGAAACAGAACAGCCTCTGAACACGATGGCCGAGCCAGAGAATGTCAGAAAAGCAGAACTGACTAACCTGCACGCAAACCTGAAGCCGTTTTCTTACGTACCAATGGTTTTGTGGAGTAGGGAAAGAGGGATAAGGCAGGATTTGTGCACCAGGAGCAGATCATCTGCCACAGAGCTGAGAATTTCAGATTAAGTCTGGAGAACTTTCTGTTACAATCCACGGCAAATGGTTCACAAGGAAAGCTGCACTAGTTCAGATCAAGGGTCATTCTTCTACCTTTAAGTCAGCCAAAAGCAGCTGTTCCAGAAGGACTGGAATAAGGCAAGCCTATGCAATACTTCCCCACTCTATACTCTCCCAGACTTTAACTACTTTCCACTAAGGGAGTGGTTTCTGCATCTGAAGTGATTTATTCTGGGAATGCAGTTCTCTTAGAGACATTTGTCCAGTATCCCTTAAATTCACACAAAGTTTTAAAATCTATAACGTTGGCTGTTAAGAAATTTTATTTTATAAGTACCTCTTCTTTCTGTGAACATGGCTAGTAGCATTAGTGATGCAAATACTTTGTGTATTGGAAGAGAAAACGAATTGTAGAGTCCTTATACACTCTCTCCACACCACTCCACGTCATTTCAGACACCTGTAAGGCATCCCCCTTCCCTCACTGCAAGCTGGCTCTTTTCCAGGCTGAGGGGTCTTAACCGACTCCACTGACAGGCTGACAAAGTCTTTCCATGCATCTGCTCATCCTTGTTAAACACTTCTAATACACCCTTTTTGGAGATGGACTGGAACTGTAGACAATATCTAAACTATGCATGATCACATATCTGTACTGTGTTTTTATTATGTTTTCTGTTACAGTTTCTTTTCCTAAAAAATCCTAACAATTGATGGGTTTTTTCTGGCTGCCACCAAACACTGATACAATGTTTTTGGAGAATCACATACCATAACCTCAAATTCTCCTGCCTGAGCGGGAATGGTTTCTGATGAGAGCACGATTAAAGTAGAAACTACAAAGAAATTTGAAGGGATCTGCCAAGATACCAGCACATACAGCACAAAACCAAACAGCAGTTCTGGTCCCTTCATACTGAAACTAGAAAAGGTTCGAGAAGGGTAGCGAGACATCCAAAGACTAGAATAGCTTCTGCAGGGGAATGACTACCAGGAAGTAACTGAGAAGGGCTAAGGCAGGGCCTGTAATCGTGAGCGGCATGAACAGCACGGGCAGAGATCAACTGCTGCTTTCCAAGGCAAGAACTGGAAGGCTACAAGTGTGTGCTGCAAGAGCCTGGTTCAGAAAAAAAACAGGAGCTGGTTCGTGACACAAGGTGTTGCTGAGCTACAGAATCCCTGTCCGTGGCAAAATCTCATAGCGCTTCAGAGTCACACAGACAAAGTTATAAAAGAGAAAATCTCAGAGGATTACTAAATATGCAGACACTGCATCGGATTAAAAAAGTAAGGTCTGGAGGCCAGGTGGCTGCTTGAAGGACAAGGGAAGTATGGTGCATTCTAGCCCAATTCCCATCGCTTTTAATAAGCAGGCCAGAGAGGGAGAGCCGACTGGGCTCAGAACCGCTGTTCCCCTCCTGCACGTGAATGATGAAACACAGACAGTTTCTGGGTCAGAAGCCCCCCTTTTCCTGTTCCCTTCTGTATTTAATTGCTTTCAGTGCCCACTGCTGCCAGTGCGTAACTCCCGCGCCTCCCCTGGTGCGAGCGCTCAGCCTCGGCAGCTGCCGCCCACCAACCGCCTCCTCGGCCGCCGTCCGCCCCACGGCGCCAAAGGGCAAAGAGCAGCCGGCCCCAGGACGCGCCGCGCTGCCCCCCCGCCGCAGCAGCCCCTTCCGCCTCCCGCAGGCCCGCGCCACTAAAGGTCCCCCCGGGCCGCCAACGCCACAGGAAGGCCACGCGGGCGAACGGGCACGCGGCCCGGGCCCGAAGCACTCCCGGTCTCGCTCCCGCCCTCCCTCGCCCCACTCACCGGCCGCCAGATCCCTCCGCGCACGCGGACCTCCCCCGCCCCGCCCCAGCGCCGCGCGCAGCGGTGCCGCGCGCCCCCTGCCGGGGATTTCGTGAAAGCGGGGGCGGAGCGGCGGCGGCTCCTCCAACGGCCGCCACGGCCACTGGCGGGGCCGGGCACCCCTCCCGCCCGTCCCCGCTGAGGGGGCGCCCGGGCTGAGGCAGTGCCGTGCCCCCCGCGCCCGTCCCGGCCACTGGCACGCTCCGGCGGGCGCTCGCCTGCGCGGCCGTGCGGTCCGAGCCGGGGCCGGAGGCGCCAGGGCCGGGGCGCAGCCACCTGAGGGGCCAGTAGAGAACTGTGGGCATTTTCATGTGGTTTTAGAAGACTTCCAAGTAGTCTGGATCTGGGATTCAGTGCATTATCCCTTTTGTCTTTGAAAGGTCTTGCCAAAAAAAGTCTTCTTCCCAGCATAGAGGATTGTCCTACATGGAGTGCACCTATATCCATTCATGTTAAGTCCACTGGTATAATTTAAAATTTAAAAAAAAAAACAACTTTTCCCTGCATTGCTGCAAAGTGACAGGTACCTGGCACCTGCATAATATTACTGAGTTCAGTAAGAAATCGGGTTTAGATTCTACAAAGAAGTGACACTTACATATTATACTGCTATTTCACGCACGTTTGTAAAGCATTTTTGTGGAAAATGTTCCGCACAGGGCTGATAATGACAAGAGAGAGGAGACTGGGCAGACACACGCTCTCAATCCAGATTTCCCGGAGCAACAGTGCCCCCCCCCCCCCCGGCCCCGTGATGAGCGGTTCCTCCTCCCCAGAAGGGTTTCAGAGATCATGTAAGGGCACACGGCTGTGGGGGCCTTGCAGGGGGCGGGCAGGGCGACGTTATTTAGGTTGTGATATCGGATACTACGTGGCAGCAAACAGACAGCTCGGGACCTTGCTTGAATCTGCGTTACAAGACTGTTCTAGAAGGAAAGCTCAGGAGGAGCTCGAGTGAGCCTGTAGGAAGGAAAACAGGTTACATCCTGCAATGCAATTTCTTGGCGATTTGAGGACAAGTGAGCCACAAATATGGGAACACCTGTAAAGTGCACCCTGCAAGAAACTGCTTATTAATAATTAAGTTATATTGTTTCCTAATCTTTTTTTTTTTTCAGCGAGGTACTTCTAGTTAAGCTGCCTCCCCTATCCTTTCACTGACAGACCCATGTCACGCAGCAGTGACACCCGTGTCTCCAAGACAAACCTGACAACATAGACCACTACTACGTTACTAATACATTTGTTAGTATTCCACGTCAGACCAGATCAGGAACAGAGCATGAAATAGGTTTTAAAAACACAGTCCTACCCTGGAAAGTAACAGCAACTTACTACTCATACGGCTTTTGTGGTTTGATGCTTGAATTTTTATTTTATAGTCTATTGTATTTTTTCTTTACTAATTAAGTCTATACTTTTCAGTCCTCTTGCTGTAACACAAGCCATAGCCACAAGAGAAAGTATAATCAGTTTTAAATAATATGAAAATAGATTATTACATTCCAATTGTAGAATCTTTGGTGTTGCCATGAAGTCTTTTTCCCCCCACTGAAATACTCTACTTACAGAACAACCTGCAACATCTCATCTTTATAAGAGAGGCTTACTACACTTTTTCTTTCAATACCAAGCTGTTCTCCTACAGATGCAGGATAAAACGTGCGTTAGAGCCCCACGGGGCAGCTCTGTGGGCCAGGTGCATCACAGCTTCCTAAGACCTTGGTCATGGCATAGGTCAGCCTTTTAAAAGCTTGCAGTCGCTCTCTGCATTCAAGTACAGTAATAAGTTTTCATCCTCACTACTTAAGTGACCACTAGTCACTTAATAGCACCTAGTGGTATTGACATTTGAAATGGGTTTTAGAAATAATAAAAAAAAAAACTGAAACAGAATTACCAGTATCTATGCCTTTGTACATTTTAATATCCCCATTGATTGCACTGTGCCATATTGCCCCTGATTTATGCTGTTCTCTCAAAAAATGCCTTGAGATACATGCTCACATACAAACTTGATGGAATTTTCTGGCCAGAGCCTTGTCATGCTTTTTCCCCCCAAAGATGTAATCACTCTGCCATCACAAGAAGTAAGAAGGAAAATATAAAATATATTTAGCAAAACCAGTAAAATTAAAGTAGAACAGAAAACGCAGTCAAGTAGCAAACATATGTACAGCAGCAGATTTTACAGTTTTTCCTACACGTATCTCCGCACTTATTTCTCACACACTTTTTAAGGAGAAGGAAGAAAATAGAAATAAGTTAGTGTTAAGAAAGAAAACTTTTTTTTTTTTTCCTGAACAGTAAATGGGGTTTATCACTGTTTTTCTTGCTTTTGAAACTCCAATTCAGACTATATATACTTTAAGAAAAATAAGTGAAGGACACAGTTTTCTCAGTCCCTAGAATAAAATTACACAGTCCTCCTTTCACAGACTATACTGGTATCTTAAATAGTTACACTCACAGATCTAGACATTATCTGGCCAGCTTAAGGTATGTAGGTAACAAACATTTTAACCAAGATACAAAACAAGTATCTGATTTTTCCAGCTTTCCTGAGGCTGAGTGAATTGTTTAAATACATGTGCGCTTATCAAAATCCATGTTACAGTACATTATAACAGTAGTTTGTTAAGAAATCATGAAAGTGCATAACAGCCTAAAGCAGGCAAAAAGTACTTCAGAAGAACAGTCTTTCCTTAAAGTGGCAGAAGAATGTAAGCCTTCCCCAAAGCAGTGCTGATCTTGTGTGAGGACATCAGTGATCTTCCTAAAGACTCCACAGTGTGGTGGTGGGGTTTTGGCTTTGGGTTTTTTTTTCTCTGAGTCACAACAATCATTTGAATGAACAAAAGACCATGAGAAGTATCGGTGCAGTTCTAAAATTAAAGCAAATGTCCTGACAACTTACTAAATGAAGTTATGAATGAGGCTTTCAAATCAGTACTCGTGTTGGAGTCTAGTGATGACTTCCGTTCAGTAAACACCGAACACAGATACTGGAAGCAGTCTGAATATGCCACAAAAATAAACTGCATCATCCACAACAATAAGTTAAAGCAAATCAAACATACACGCATTCACCAACATGAGTAGGTCAGACACGGAGCGGAAGAAAAAGGAAAGTACATCACACCCAAAGCTCTGCCTACCTCTAATTTGCAAAGGCAACAAAGCATCAGAAAAATCAAATCTGGTAACATCTGATAGATGTTAAGGTGAAAAGGTGTTCCATGGGATTCAAATACAGATGGGAAAAAAACTAGTAATGAGTTCCGTATCAGTCACAGTGGATAACTTCAGTGTTTTCTTCAGAGCTGTAGATCTGTTTGGAATGTTTCCCAAAATAAAGAAGATTTTATTGTTTAATTAACAATACTCACACCAATAGTATCACATTTCATGCAATTCCAAAATAGCACTTTATGTTTTCCCCAAAAATGTGTTGATGAAATGCAGGCTTTTACTAATCCTTGTCAGGATGACACGGGTTACCAAGTTACTTGCATTATGGATTTCTTTTTCTTCTTACAGATTAGTTTGTGGGGTATGTTTTGGTTTGTTTTCTTTCCACATAAGGTTGCAAACTTTTTTTTTTTTTTTCACTTTCTTCTCCTCCTCCTCTCTTCCACTTCATGTACGACCTCCTCCACGGTTCACCTGCCAGACAAATTCCACTTGGAAGGCTGACCTTTCCTACTTTTCTGTTTGTAATACCTGGCAAATCAGTGAAGGAAAAAACCCACCACCAACTCCACCACTCACAACTGAAGCAAATCTAAGTTTCATAAAGGCAAAATTGATGGGTTTTGCATCCACTTACACAAACAAGTGTGAATAAAGGCTTTGTATTCAGATCATTCAAGTTTATTCCAGACCTCATATTTAAGGTAAAGCAGAATAGTTCAATTTTCTACATGAGAGCCTCTTGGATACGCTGCTGCTGTTAATCTTACCAGCTGCTTTCAGGGATTTCCTCAGTTACCTTAAATGGTTCTGTCCTTCACCAAAACATTCACTGAACTAAACCAGGCCAATATAAATATCTAACTGCAATAATTTTACTTCTGAAACCAGTAAAATTCTAGTGATACATACAGCCAAGATGTATAGCAAGCTGTCACCACCATAGTTGTCACATAGTTTTACTTTCAGGATTTGTGAAGCTTTTTTTTTTTCTATCCCCCTCTTTAAAAAAAAAAACACAAAAAAAAAACCTAACAAAAAAAACCAAACCAAAACAAAAAAAGATGTGAGTGCATGAAAGTAAGAGGGAAAGAATTTTTATCAAAATGCAATTGTATTATAGGACGTTAGGAACTGCTGCCTGTAGCTGAACTTTTCTGATACACATGAAGTAACAAACTGTTAGATGTCACTCACATGGGAACAGATTATGAGCTTGGAGAACACTTCTGTGCCAGGTATCATCAGAAACTGTTCAGATTAAATCTACACACACAAAAAAAATCCAGACCTGGAAATCAGTTTTCCTTCTGGGTAGTCAAACATCACCAACAATAGTGACTTGGAAAATCACCATTAACCTTTTTTTTTTCGGATGATGGGGGAAAAGATTAATTTGATTAGATATTCACAGCCACTGCTGGTAACTGTAGTCCAGTGTGAGATATTTCTGTTGCACACCTCACTTTTTTTTTTTTCTGTTGATGGGCAAACTCATGCCTTAAGTGCCGATGTAAATTAAAGTTTAACTTTAACTAAATTACTGCGGATTCACTGTAGCCAAAGAGCACAGCTTGTAGCCTGAGGTTTCTTAATGTTCCTATTTTTGTTTCTACTGTGAGAAGGTATAAGAAATGCTATTTCAGGGATTCAACACAGGTGAAATTTTAGAAAAATATTAAACAAGAATACACACAAATCACACATGGCCAAAACAAAATAATAAAAGTCTTTAGTGGAAAACAACTTTATCCTTCTCCTGCTTATGGATCTTAAAAATACACAAAGTGTTAATTTCAAAATTGAAAATTCCGTTGTGATAAGGCTTGATTACACAGCCATTTCCCAAGTCTTATTGCAACAAATTGTGAAATATTTCTATGCAACTTTGTATCTTCAACTGTACAGGTAAAACAATACTTGAAATCAACTAGCACTTCAATCCCTGCATTTTCAATATATAAACTCAACATAGTACTGAATTATACATTTAAAATATTTACAGAGTTGACCAACAGCAGTACTAGCATTTATTGCCTTAAAACTGCATGTTCCTTATTTTGCACAAAGGGAACAAATAAAAGACGATTTTTTTTTTTTTCTTAATTATAAACTCTAGAATGGTTCAATGGGAGACTGAAATGTGCTGGGGAATGCTGTTAGAAGGGATTTTATCAATTTCAAGTATCAAGCTATAATAGATTGGAAAATCACACGGGTAGTATCTTTCCCTTGAGGCTGGAAGGATCTTATAATCTTTTATAAGAATGGCTTTAAAAGGACAGGAAAAGCAGGATAGGGAAAGGGAAGAAATGGAAAAGCAGAATCTACTTTAATTCACTGAGGAGAAGGGAAAGCCAGGGATATCTTATTTCTCAGTTGCTAGGGCCCCAAGAAATCTCATACTGAAAAAAGGGTTTTGTCAGAGAGTCAAGAGCTTAAGGCTCTAGAGCAAAGCACACTTCATGATTTGCCTCATGATTAGTGCTAGAAAGCATTAATCTCATTTACTGCAAAGAGGTCACAATCTACTCACACTAAAAGCAAATTTACAGGGCAGCGGGGCTGGCTCTAAATTCTAATTGTTATCGTTAAACTTTGGTTATACTGAGTGACTGGAACAGACATGGGTGAAATGAGTGGTGTTTGTTCCTTGCAGAAAAGCGTAAAAAACCAAAACCAAACATAACAAAAAACCCAACCACCACAAGTGGCACTTGTCACAAGCAGAGGCACCAAAGCCTGAATAACTAGCAACTGTCCTCTCACTATGTAGGCCAGAATCGAGGCACGTTGGTGGGGAATCTTATCCTATTTAATGAGAAGCCGTCATTTCAGTTGGCTGTAATTGAGATAACTACAGTTTACAGCGAGCATTACTGTACTGCAGTAGACCAGTCTCGGGGAATACTGCACCACTGCTGCCTCTACTGGGCTTTATAATTATTAAAATCTTCTGGTTTCATTACAGTAAATCTTACACCTCACAAAACTAAAATTAAAATATTTAATATTTACATAGCATCTCAGATCCTTAACACGTTTTATAGGCATAAGCTAGTCCTCACAACATCCCTGTGAGGTAGGTAGGTATTTTCGCTGTTTTAACAAGGACACAGTTCTAGCGACTTGCCAATGGCCACAGAGGATCCAGTGGAAAAGTGATACAAAATTAGAGGAGCCTGGCTCCTACTCCTGCACTTATATTAATCAAGCTACTTCCATAAAAAAACACCCCTTCTTATGTAATTATTTAACCAAAACTGAAATTACTTGAAGTGTTTTACAAGAGAAATGCTGCAATATGTATTTTTGAATAGTTTTAAAGATCACAAATTAGAATTTTCTTTACCTTAATAAAGAATTAAATTTTAAATGGACAACTGACTGCTCTAAGCAAGCTTTTCTAGAACTACATGGCTTAGATATAAAGGGATTTACCCAGGTAAACACTGGGGGCTTCAGCGAGTGCTGCGCATTATCAAAGAGATGACTGATTCAAACCCCTTTCTTTCAACTAGTAGGATTTGGACATGCTGAGAAAACAAGTTTCTCGTTCCTGAGGAAAACGGTGAGCCCTTTATCACCAAACAGTGAAACACAAACCTCTGGGCAATAAGTAGCAGATTCTGGCGGTGATTCAGTGAAGATAGTTAAGGCATAAATGCACATGAAAGTGGAAGTTTCATGTGGTCATAGTCTACTTCTCCCGGTCCATGTGTATCTGTGCTTTCAAGGTCTTGAATTTCATGACCCAACTAGATCGTCATGCTTGCCAGCATCAAAAAATTATAGGTTGAACAATAGAAAATTATTATGCCACCATTAGAACTAGCTATTAAAAAAGGGAAGGAGCTGGCAAAATGGGAAAGAAGCTACTTGTTTTCTAGTCTCAGAATGAAAACACTGGAGCAATAATCTGTTTTAGCAAAAAAAAAAAAAGCCTAGACAAATATATTTATTACAGTTATATCATGCAGCATTTATAATTCAGTTTGAATTGCCTTTTTTTCCCTTCAAAAAACAGGTGCATTTTTAGAACCATTATTCACTTTGCACAGTGAATGGAAAGTCAATGCCGTGATGCTATAAAAAGTTCAGAACGCTTACGTCAAGCCAACTCTCAGTGTTCACTAAAAATGGTCTGTGAGTCTTTCCTATGGACTTGAATGAACTTTTGCATCTAGATTTACAGCAACTAGATGTGTAGAAGATCACTGAAGGATATATATTTTTTTTTTAAGGGATATAAAAGCCAAATAGTTTAGGTAGAAGCAGCCACCTAGCCAGCAGGAGTATGAATTAGCAAAATTTATTCCCAGAACTTTTTTGCATCAATTTAATGGATGTCACTAAGCAGAGACATCTTAGCATTTGCTCTAAAAGAAACACAAAATGGCATGGAAAGATCCCTGTTGAATATATGAGAATGGAAGAAAAATTAAGAAACAAGAAAGGAAGAATGTTGTCTAGCATAACATGAAGCAGGAAAATGACAAAAAACCCTGCCAGGATATTTTCCCTTCAACACACAGTATTAATTTTTAATGGAGGGCACAGGAAAATTTTAAGCAACCTTCAAAACTAGTCTTTCAAAGTAAGCGTTGATACTTTAGCAAGTCTTGATAGTCAAAAGACGCTGTGCATCTCTGCTTGTTACAACACAATGGGCTTGGGAAGAGAAGCAATGGATATGCACATTACTTTGTCCCGAATACTAACTCAGTTTGTGCTCCCATTCATCAATCACAATACACAAGAGGATTTCAAAATTTTAAAGTTAATAAATATTTTTAAATAGTGAGCCAGCTTTCAAATTTAAAAGAATGATAGTGACAGAGCTAGTTACAAAAGAAATGATGACTGAGTATACCAATTATTCAGTCAGATCCAAAAAAAGCTGAAGGTATTTGCTATGATCTCTTTGAAGACTTCGGCCTAGATATTTGACATCGAGCACATCATGACAAACTAGCAGCTCCTACTGCTGCTTCTGTTCCCAGGCTTTAATGCCCTTCATCTGAAAAATAAATGAAGTTTCAGAACTGCTGCCCTATCCAATGTAAAAACTCAGAGAAACTCCAGAAGCAGTTTCAAAAACATAGCAAAACCTAGAGAAATTTTTTAAAAATCAGCCATTAGAACAATTTAAAAACAGAAGGACCTGCCAGGATCATTATCTTTTGTGCAAGTGCACAGTCAAGAAATCTTTTAAAGAAAAGCATTAGAGTTTCAAGAAGAAATTGAGAGCAATACCCCTGTTCTAAAATACTACTCAAATTACCTTAGAAATAAAATACTAGCTGGGAAGGTACATTATCTAACAAGTTTCATGGTCTCTTTTTAATGTGTAAATCTGCCCTAGCCCAGTTTTCACATAAATTAAAAGATAAAAGTATAATGAAGAGATGGCATTTTTGGCCTTGTGGATCCATGTTTGAGACAGGTATGGATTTAACTAAAAAAAAAAAAAAAAAAAAAAAAGCCTTAGATCACTTATAGCACAGTATTATAGATTTATCTTTTTAAAATTCTGGCTATTGTGACTAATTTTGAGATGAATGGCTGAAGAATGGCACAGAGTTGCAAACATGATGCTATACATAGCCATGTAAAGGTGTATACTGTACATTTTCTATAAATTTTAAAAACATATGGGAAATATTCAACAGCATAATTTAGCAGAGGTCTTAAACAAAAGGGCCCACTTCTGCCTCCAGGTATTTCCACAAAAATAAATTGTACTAGACCTGCAGCATTTGTGTTTGCTTCAGTTTTCTCTGGCTCATGACTGGAGACAAAGCAGGCCTTGCTTTTGTACTCATGTGCTGCTCACCCTTGTTGGTCCGCCATACTCAGGGCACTATATTCTGTTGTCATAATAGCTAAAGTGCTGATGTAAAAAACTGGACAAGAGCAGAGCAACTGGGAGAGCTCTGCAGAAGTGGAGCTAGATTCAGCAAAATAAAAAATCCCCACAGCACTACACATCCCAGTTACCTTTCTTGACTGGAGTCGAATATGGCCTTTGAGTAAAAGGGTTTGACGCCCCTGTTCTAGCATAATTGTTTTAGCTAATGCCCCAACTTTAAAAAGTTTGCCAGTAATTTACACCTGTTGAGTTGTTATTGCTTAAGCAAACAGTTCAGTGTAGAAATACATTGCAGTTGCGTGCAACCCAGGTACGAATCAAAACGGATACTGAAAGTAAAACTACACATGAACCTTGCATTAGACACTCATTCCAAAACGACATGCCAACGTGAAGGGCTGCAGGAGGTACACAGCAGCTTAATGCTAACATCCTAAACCAACTCTGAAGAGTCAAATCTTGCCTTAAAATTCTTATCTAAAGTATATGAGCTTTTTTTTTTTTTCTTTTAAATTAAGGCAATGAAATGGCTACAGTTCCTAAAGTTCACTTTAGGGCAACAAAAATATACACCTTTTTTTTTTTCTCCGAACTTTAGGCAGCAGAACGTAATGTAAAAACCCGCATTACATTAAACATGCAATGTCAGGTTGATGCAGAAAAAAAGAACTAAACACAAGTTAAAATACCATTTGGTTTTTCTTCCCCATTGGAACACAAACTCAAACTTTAAGAGAGGAAAAATAAAGCTTAAAATCAGCTAAACTGTTTAGAGCTTTATATGTATCTGCATCACACTCTAACATGATTTTGGGTAGAAAAGAAATCTGTACATTTATCTGACCGCTCATATTTTAAACCAGTGTGGGGGAAAGGCACTGCATTTATTTTTCACTGTGCCCATATCTGTTTGCACACATATGGAAAAAAATTAAACTCAAATTTTCTGTTCATTCTCTCCCACACACAAGTATGACAGATTGCAGCTAACACATAATAGCAGAAGCTGATTCAAAGTTGACCTCTCCTATTCCACTGTGTTATGTTCAAACTTCCAGGCTCTGTAGAATCTGAGATGGCTGCAAAGAACCCAGAGACAGGTACAAGATTTAGTCAGCATTCAGCATTTCTCAGTGCATTTTGCAGAAAGGGTCTAAATTAGGCATAGAGTTTTGTTTATTTTACACAGAGAAGTCCACCAACATTCGCCATAAATTCTTCTAAACTCTTTAAGAAGGCCATCTTCTGCTTACGGTCCAGTGTAGGAGGAGTGCTGCTTGCAGTAAGCTTGTTGAAGGCATCTGCTAACCGCTGGTAAATTACCGGATCTTGCTGAGTTGATAGCAATGTTTCAACTAGCTCTGAATATTCAGCCTGTTAAATAAACAATAATCTTATTAAATTAAAAAAAAAAAAGAAGAAAAAGATACAATATATACAACTTCTCTCATCAGGACAAAATCCAGAATCAAGGCTGTGACAGTACCTTTCCACCTGTTATCCCGTTTCACTGACTAGTGTACCAGTGCAGCTCTGGACCTGCAGCCTTTCACCTGCCTCTAAACCAGATAAAGTCCTTCAATCAGACCAGTTTGTTTTTTTCTTTTTTTTTTTCAGTAAGGCTAAAGAAGCCTTTAGAGCTAGGGACAGTGCTCTGCAGTGTAGAGTAATAAGAAAACTTTAAGGCACACCCTTCAAAGTGCCTTCTGGCTCTTACTTAGCACAGGCTTATTCCTGCCTGTTCGGCGTGCTGTACCAACCATCTCCTCCCCCAGGTTTTCCCTTTTCTAGATTCCCTTCCCTGGGACAGAGAGCTTAGATTCCTAAGTTTCCTGTAACTCTCATGCATTCTTGGATAGAAACAGAAGACAAAATCATGTTAAACATAACTAAAAGGACACTGCACAGGGACACCTGGAGCAAGTCCAGGGTGATTGCTGAGCTTTGGGAGCTAGGGCGAAGGACACGGGAGCCAGAATGGCAGTCCCCTCAGTTCTACTGGTGAAGGGCTTAGGTGGGAGGAGACACAACATGAAGTTGCTACCTGTGGCTAGCGTCACAAAGTCTTTTGTCTAACATGATTATGATTCCATCTTTGAGGGATGAGGGCTGCTAACAGAAGAAGAAATCCATACAATAAAGTGGCCTAGGAACATCTTTGCCGAAGGCAAAAGGAGACAGAGACCAAGAGAACACAAGGAAGAACAAGAGAACCAAATAAGAACACAAGGAAGCGTGATAGGTTTAAGAGTCTCATCAGGAAGGATGAAGCATGTTGAAAGGAAGCCAACCTCAAATTATGCAGAAATGCATTCAGCTTTGGAAACAAACAGGAAGAGCTAGAGCTCCATGTGCAGATGTAGAGCTGCAACATCACTGCACACACTGAGATGTGGTGGGGCAGGTGGCATGACTGGAGTGCTCCAACGGACAGAAGGAGGCTCTTTAGGGAAGCAGAGGACAGAAGATTGCCATTACGTGAAAGGGCAGCTCAAATTAAGAATACTTTTCCATGGACTGGGCAACAATCTAGTTGAGTGTTCATGGGTCACGATCAGAAGAGAGGTGGTAAAGATGACATAATGGTGGGAGCTTGTTACTAACCACGAAAATGCAGTAAGTAGTGGACTGAGTCACTTTCAAGCAACTTGAAGTTTCCAGATCAGACTTATGAGAGATTATCTCCCTGACATTTGCTCAAATGCCAGATGGGCCTCATAGGGGTGACTTTGCATCTGCTACTCACAGCTAGGAAGACCTGGTCAGCGAGGGGGTAATTAATGATAGCTTTGGCTACAGTGAAAATGAAATACTAGAGTTCAGAATCCTTAGGAGAGCAAGGAAGGAGGGCAGCCGAGTACACATCCTGGACATCATGAGAGCAGATTTCAGCTTATTCAGGAGACTGGTGGGTGGAATCCTGTGGGACAGAGCTCTAAAGATGAAAGTTGCTCAGGAGAGCTGACAGGTCTGTAAGGACCACCTCTTCCAAGTGCAAGAACAGCCTGTCCAGATACTGCGAAAAACAACATAAACACTTCAGAACACTGAAGCAGCTAGGCAGGGAGTTCATGACTGGACTCCAGTGCAAGGAGGACACATGCAGGAGATAGCAGCAGGGACAGCTACAAAGGAGCAAAACAGAAACATTGTCTGGCAAAGAACAATGACAGAAAAGTGAAGTTCAGCTAAGTTGAATTTGGCAAGGGAAATCAAGGACAAGAGCAGCTTCTACCAGTACATTAACAGTAAAAGAAGGAACAGGGAAAATGTGGGTCCTGCGGCTGAATGGAGCAGGTGATTTAGTGATAACAGACAAAAGATAAAGTTGAAACGCTCAGTGCCTGGAGAAGAGGAAGCTCCGGGAGACCTTATAGCAGTCTTCCAGTAACTCAAGGGGGCCTACAAGAAAGATGGGGAGAGGCTCCCTGACTAGAGACAGGGTTCAAGGAGAAGAGGAACTACCAGTAGTAAAGAGGATCAATCCAGGGATCTCATGAGAAATCCTGATGCACAGAAGCTCATGAGACTATTTGCAAATCTGTTATGGATACCAGCTCGCTGCTAGGAAATCCCCTACCCTTTCCATCTCAATCTGGGTATCGAGGACTTTAATCAGTAGAATTATAATCAATGATATTACCAATGATTGATAATAGGAAAATACTTAATCAATATGGTTCTGGAATATAAATATAGGGTAATTCTTGTTAACCATAGAACTATAGTCACATGGGTTAAATTTTATATGAAATATCCTTATCTTAGAAATATGAAATATCCTTGTTTTAGAAATTAGCCTAGCGTGTCAGGGGGTAGTTTGGGGAGTGGTAGAACGAGGCACCAGCTATGCACCTTGGGCTCTAAGCCATCACTTTCAAGCCAAAAGATTCAAGGGCAAGATGACCTTGTTCTCAGGACCATATATGGAGATTTCAAGGAGGGGTTCGACCAACGAATTTGAGGAGGGGGCATCTTGACAACCCTTGAGACCACCAGAAGACCCTCGACTCAAATGACTGAACATGCGCGAATGGGAGGAGATGTATTACAATGATTTCTCGAAAAATTGATGTTTATGCATAACATTTCTCGTAAATCTAGCGAATATGTATATCAAATGTGTATTTAACTGTGCTGTTGGATCAGACAGGTGCGCACACTAGGTGGAGCGATCCCCCATGCGCCCAGCGCTGCAATAAAGAAGTGCCTGCTTCTTAACTTCACATTGCTGTTAAGGAGTTTTATTCTGGATTTCAGTAACAAGACCTGACAGAATCCATCCAAGGGTTCAGAAAGCTGGCTCATGTCATTACAAGGCTGCTCTCTATCATCTTTCAACAGCTAAGCAAATAATGAAGCAAGTACTCCTGGAACCTATCTCAGAGCATGTGAAAGAGAAAGGGATTGAGAAAAGCCAGTGTGGATTTACCAAGGGCAAATCATGCTTTCCCAGCCTGTCTTCTGTGATGAAATAACTACTTCTGTGGATGAGCGGGGAGCAGTGGATGTCTGATGAATCTCCAGCACTCTTTCACAGCATCCTTGTAACCAAGCTGGGATTTTATTGTCTAGATGGGTGGACTACTACATGGGTGAAAACACACCTGTATCATCAGCCTCTAAAGGATTGTAGTTAATGGCTCATATTCCACCTGGAAGCTGGTTACAAGTGGCACTGAGAGCTCTCATGTGGGCCTCGTCCTGTGAAATATTTTAGTCAATGACCTGGAGGAGGAGAGGAAACACACTCTCCTCAAGTCTGTGGATGAAACCAAACTGGGGAGTGCAGCCAGTGCATTCAAGGGCAGGACTGACATTCAGAGATATCTAGTCAGGCTGGAGGAATGAACTGACAGGAACTTAATGAAATTCACCAAGGACAAATACAAAGTCCTGCAGCTGAAACAGACTACCCCCCTGCAACTATACAGACTGGGAATGGACAGGCTGGGGAGCAGCTCCCCTGAATGAAGGACCTGAAGGTCCTGGTGGACAGCAGGCTAAGCAAGTCAGCAGTACGCCTTGTCAGCAATGAACGCTAGCTGCATACTGGGCTGTATTTATTATTTACACAGCACTTGTTAAATTAGATAATAGAATCTTAGAATGGTTTGAGTTGGAAGGGATCTTAAAGGTCACCTAGTTCCAACCCCCTTGCCATGGGCAAGGACGCCTTCCACTAGACCAGGACGCTCAAAGCCCCATCCAACCTGGCCTTGAATACTTCCAGGGATGGGGCATCCACAGCTTCTCTGGGCAACCTGTTCCAGTGTTCTACCACCCTCACTGTAAAAATTTTTTTCCTAATATCTAATCTAAATCTACTCTCTTCCAATTTAAAGCCATTACCCCTTGTCCTGTCACCACATGCCCTTGTCAAAAGTCCTTCTCCAGCTTTCTTGTAGGCCCCCTTTAGGTACTGGAAGACTGCTATAAGGTGTCCCTAGAGCCTTCTCTTCTCCAGGCTGAACAGCCCCAATTTTCTCAGCCTGTCCTCATAGGAGAGGTGCTCCAGCCCTCTGATCATCTTTGTGGCCATCCTCCGGACCCGCTCCAACGGGTCCCTGTCCTTGTGATGTTAGGAGCTCCAGAGCTGGACACAGTACACCAGGTGGAGTCTCCTGAGAGCAGACTAGATGTGGAATACTGTGTCTGGTTTTAGACTTCTTAGCACACTTAATGAACTTGAGAGTCCAGTGGTGGGCCACCAAGACTGTCTGGCAGGTGCTAAAAGCACATGAATTATAAGGATAAGAAAGCATTCAACAGGCTGCTCAGAGAGGCTTTGGAATATCCATCTTGGAATTTTTCAAGATACAGTTGGAAAAGGTCCTGAGCAACCTGATCTGAATTCAGTGTTGACCCCACTTTGAGCTCCTGAAGGTCCCTTCCAACTTGGACGATTCTATGATTTGCCAGATGCACAGTAACTAACCACCCTCCTTTAACAAATGACTGGTTTTCAGGGTGCAAGTGTCTAAAGGCCATACCTGATGCAAACACACTAAAGTGTAGAATGCTTCACCTGCTGCAGTTGTCATTTCTGTATTGTGCTTCTGAAGTACCAGCATATCAAAGACCATCTGAAATCACAAAACAGAAGTAGTTACGGAAGTGTTAGCTTAACTTTCTGCTTTACCAACACTTGCTGCTGAACCTCATGTATTTACAAATATCCAAGGTTGCTGTTTGTTTTGTTGCCTTTTTTTTTTTAATTCAGGTATCAGTACTTGGAAAGCAAAGTTCTTTTAGAAGTCGAGTCTTGGCTTAACAGCACAAATTCAAGTCTCAAAGCACTGAAACCTGTTGTTGATTTATATTCTTCAGAGAGAAATGGCATTTCTTGTATTTTTCTCCAAAAGCTGCAGATATGCCACAGAAATAATGAAAAAAAGCCTTTGCTCTTCCAGAAAAAAAAACAGGGATCTTTTTCCTCAAGTTTTGGAGAGTCCTACAGCTCGCAGAAAGCCAAACAGGGAACAGATAAATAAGAATGGTATTATTAATTTTAAGCGGAAGTTTAGAGAAAAAGCAGAAAACTATTTTAGTTTAGAAAAAAATATAAAGACAAGTCCCCAGAAGTTTGAATGTCAGTTTGGTACGAAAAGATGTCTTAAGGAGAACTGAAGTCTACATAAAACCAGAAGACAAGCACACAAACTGCTCTATTACTTTGCTCCCAGTTAGCAGGAACCTGGTTGCTACCGGGTCACTCCAAAATTCAGTGAGATAGAGTGGATAGTCCTAAAAGGAAAGTACTAAATATGATACTGGATTAAGAAAATGCATAATTCATTGGATACACTGAATAAATGACAGCATTTTCTTTCTAGTTCCCAACTGTGCTCTTTTTTCTGCCTCTTGTTTTAGGATTCTACCCAGCCTCCAGTTCAAACAGTTCTGGAAGCTTTTTATTTCACAGATTTCACAGTAAATGCAACTGCTGAAATTGTCAATCAGGTTCACTCCAGAACTCGTGTGCAGAGCGTGGATAAATATAAATTGTTTTCTGAAAGGCTCAGGTTTTTTCTTGATTGGCAGAAAGTAATTTCCTCCCTCTTCCATCTCCATCTTCCTTTGCACTCTAGTCCAACATCTCCAGTCCTTCATGCTCTCTTTCTTCTTAAACTGCCAGTTTTTTAGGTAAGAGGCTGTTTCTTACCATATGTGTGATCCTGATTAATCCGGTTAGATATGATCAGTGTTTGGCCTCTTGACGCTACCTGTGTGCAAAAAAAGTACGACGAAATGCAGATGCCTTACCTTAAGAAAGTGCCTTGTTGCTAGAAAAAGGGTTGAATCTGTTTCTTGTGCTTTCGCACACTGTTCTGCTAATGGTGTTACAGCCTCCAGACAGAGCTGGCAAACCTCTGAGCTCATTCTGATAACGGGCGTTAAAGAATCAAGGTCAGATTGCAATTAAATTGTGGTAAAACTTCCCAGTTGTGTCACTAGAAAATATTTTAAATGCTTGTATGTTCCGAGATTCTTTTTACTATAAAGCTGTTAAAAAAAAAAATAAAAAAAAAAAATAGGGGGGAAAAAAAAGAATTCCAACCTTGTTGCCTTCTTTTATTAGCTACAGGCCCTAAGGGAACATAACCCTCTCTGACATAACATTTTCAGAAAGAGTCCCTTATGGTCAAGCTCATCTGTTTCTGACACGTGCCACAGATTAGTGAAAATGGTACTCCCATTATGAGAGGGAGAGCCCATTGGCACCCTGACAGGAAATGCTCTGGAGCCAGCCCAGTAGAACAGCAGCAATGTTTTGTATTACCAGCTGAGAAACTAATTCAGGAATGGCTTTGGGATACCAGCTGAAAGCTTATGAAGTTACACACTCTGCAATGAAGTAATGGAGGAGGCAGGAATGGCTGCCAGGAAAAACTTACATGCTAAGCCACTTAAAGGCTGCATTCAAGCAACGCAAGTCAGAGGAAATTCAGCTAATCCAAGAATCTCAATAGACACTACAGTGAAACTCTCAATCACCAGAGAGCAGAGAGTAAGAATTGATTATCAATATACAATGACAGATGCAGATATTGATAGAAAAGGAAGAAAACGCAAAGAAAAAAAACCCCAGATTTTTAACAGGTCCTTATAAAAGCAAGTCAGATTTCTAAACACTCTCAAGCTCTATAAAGGATACGATGACATCCCTAACTCCAGTGAGTACATAAGGCTCTTAAAGAGGTCCTCTGGAAGTTGTGGAATTTTCTCAGGGAATATCTCACAGATGAAGGTGATTAATTTGTAATATTGATTACACAGGGATGGAAACTGTCAAAAGAAAAACAGTAATTTTAGAATCAATCACATCACTCTATTCTGGCGTAATTTCCATCTGTATGAAGAGACAGGACTGATGTTTTCCACTGAAGAAGAAAAGACAAGTTTAGTAGACATATTCAAAATCATGATAATATCTACAACTTTATTAGCAAACACTGTGGTACAATAAAAAAAAAAGATTGCTAAAGCTAAGCAGTTGATGGTGGGAGTCTGGTATCTGCTCTACATAAATGCAAGAAGTTTCACTTCAGGCATGGGCAAGTCTAGTCCTGTGGGTAAAACCCTCACGAGCATTTGGAGCACAACAGAGGCTAGGGCTCCTTTGACTCAGTTTAATCTAAAATGGATGTAGCTCTCACGCTCAGCAAGTGCTCCTGGGTGAGAAAGCATGAGAGGACAGCTGAGACATGTCACAAGTGTTCCCCTGACTCAAAGTAAAACATTAACACAGTGCAACCCAATGAAATATTGCCATTATGTTGTTTCATATTTTACTGTTCTACTGATAAGCTGCTGATGTCTTATGATACGAAAGCGAGCTGCATTGTGCAAACAGTTTAAAAGTTACTACTTGCTCCTAGATTTTTTTTTTTTAACTAATATAACTGTTTACGCTTCCAATCACATTTCTGACACTATCAAAAAAAAGGATTCCACAAGCCACATTTCAGGTTTTGCTAACTGTTGACCTGCACAGACTCACTTTTAGAAGAAAAAGGTTTTGTTTCGGCCCTTCAAATATACATTTTTCTCAACTTACAATATTTTTTTTTCAAACAGTATCTGGCACAACAGAACAGTTATTTAAGTTTTTAAAAGCCTAGAAAACTCAACTTACAGAGGTGGAATCCATATAGGAATGAAATCTGGGAATTCATTATTACAAAGCTTTCGTATTCTAGCAGCTACATGTAAAAACATACTTACCTTCAGCAGATCCTGGGACATTAGAGGCAGAACTAGATTAACCCCATATAAAACAACATCTGCTGCTGATACAGATCTATTTGTAGCTTGCCCAGGCTCATGTCCTCTAAATACTTCATCTGTAGAAAAGACAAAAAAATGTTTTGTATAAAAGAAGGATTAAACATATTGAAGGAATACTCCTATTTCTTTATAGTAAGACATTTTTTAAAATAGGACTATTCCCCTCTCCCCAAACAAAAACATGAGGCACTGTATTAAAATAGAAACTTAGTGAGTGGAGGCTGCCACATCACTCTATATTTATATTCATTAGGACTAAGCATTTCATAATCACATGTACCAGATGGCATGCTAAACCAGAACACTTCAGATACTCTGAGGGCTCCCTTCCGTTACAGAACTCTGCATTTGTTTCTAGTGATAGTTGTTTCATGCCTGCACACATAAACAGATAATGAGCAAACTATTACTGCATTTTTATGCTTTCTATATATATTATACATTTACATATGTTTTTATATATTTTATAAACACCATGAGAAAAAAAAAGGGAGCATTAATGCAGAAAATTCTGTAGTTTAGATGTTGCCAAGTTTTCTCCAGTTTCGGGTAAGACGTACATTTCCCATCAACTGGCAGCAACCTTACTTTTATAATTCCTGCACTGAGTCAGCAACAGTGTGCAGACAACTTTCAATACATTTGATCTCTCATTTAGGTATTGACATCCCTTAGTTTTCATGGTAAGTATTTTTCCATGCAACTAACATTCAGTGTCTCCCCTCAAAGAGAGGCACTGAGCTGACCATTCAATGGACAAAGCCTAAATCTGGTTCTGTATTTGTGTTGTGCATGCATAACAGAAAACTAGACTGATACACTGAATTTCAGAGTGCAAGGTTCTCTCTTTCAAGACGTACCTCAGAAAAGCAATGAACAATATCAAAACAACCTAGGCAGCTTCAATCTGTAACTGAGCATGTTTTCCGTGCAAACTGTACAGGACATGGTTGGATCTGAATCACACAAATGTGTTTCAGCTTATTCAATAGCAATGCAGCACAGCTAAGCTAGAGCTGGCAGATCACATTCAGGACTACTGCAATTTTCAGTGGCAAATATACGGAAGAAAGTTACAAGCTGGGATACAAAAAAGAACCCTTAACTACACCCACATACCATAAAGTATGTTCTGTGAATGAGGAATACAGAAAACCCTAAAACATGATGTAATTTTAATGAGCTCAGCATATCACAAAAGTTGAATCTTGTACTAAGAAGATAATCCATCTGCCCTCTTGCAGTAATTTACTATTCTGACTTCTCTATGTTTTTTTTTTTTTGTTTTAAAACTGCTGCTACTACATGTTCAGACTTGCACCATTCAGATTTCAAGCTGTTTCATGCATGCCCTATTTATTTTTTGACAGCAATAATAATTTCAGATGCTAGAATATGTGGAAAGTTCTTCCTTTGCTATTAGCATAGTAAATAGTAATTTCCATGTTCTGATCTAACCAAGCCTAAACTTCAGTTTTCACTTAACCTGTATTGAACGCATCCCCCAATGGTTTTTACAGTTTAGAGCACAACTTATGGTTCAGCAATTACCAGTTCCTTCATACCTGTGTCACTGAAATCTATGAATTCTTTTGATAGCAGATTAGTGAGAAGCTCCATAATAAGAAGGAGATCTTGGTACTGATCTTCTTCTGCTGTAACATCTATCCGTTGTCGACCTAGATTATTCTTGGAATACACCTGCAGCAGAGTTAGGCAGGCCTCATACAAGTTCATGGCTTTGGCCTATAAAATAATGTTAGATAATAAGAAAACTTCCATGTGCTAAAAGTGACATACTTTGTTTTAAGATGGCATTACTTGGTCGATAATACCTCAGGATTTTAATTTCAGTTACATAACCACTTTTTCTAAAAAACGCACACAAAATCATCAAGGAAACAGCCACCTTAAACAATAAGAACACTTACAGTCATATATTGATGTGCTACTGATTGAAACAGCAGAACATTACTCTTATCAAGTCCTCAATCTTAAAAAACAAAACAAAACAAAAAACAAAACAAGAGTGGTTTGGGACAGGCTGATGCATCTCACTAATCTCACAAACTAGATTACCAATAAAATCCTTTGGGGATTTACCTCAGCTATTGAAGTTTGAAGCCACAATACACTGTCTGTGCATACTCACTTTGGAACAGACAGGAACTCTTCCAGATGCAAAAGCAAAATTAGCCAACAGTGCAAAGATGTAAGTGTACTGCACTTACTTGTTTTACCCATTAACTTCTTGGTATCTATTAATGTCTTGTTTAGGACCAAGGCAGTGACTTTATGGTATGCATTTGTAATGTAAAACAGCACTGGAATTCTCCTAGACTAGCCTTCAGAGAAGTTTGATATGGTTTTAAAAAGTACTCAACATGGTCTGTACTCTTTTGCCACCCATGCATAGAGCTAGACTAGTTATGAGTGGTGGTTAAGTTTATTTGTTTAAGGATAATCTAGATGTGCTGCTTTTAATCTTTGCGAGTGTATGTTTTTAAACAAATGAATTCCACTAACAGATGTGACCATATAGCATTTCTTTCCCTACAGAATCTAAAAATCACTACACTTAATTTTGTTTAAGGGATAGCACTGTATACACATGTATGCGCACACACGACCCACACACTCTTCCCCTCCTTCCCCTTCTGGTTGTATTTACCTCTCCAAGATAGCAAATTTGTTTATGTGCAACTTCAACAAAAACTTCTATTATGAGATTAACAGTCTCTGGGGTGTTTTTGTATACTTCCATCAATCCAATGCAATTATTAAGGAAGTCCATTAGGAAATTGAAGAGAATTGCTACGTTATCAATCTGGGTAGCCTCAGCAATGCCACAGAGCGCTTCTAATGTAGCGGTGATCTCCTGTTTCACTTCTTCCTCCTGACAGATCTGCTGAAAGTTTTCTTGGTTTATCACATTCAAGAATCGCTGCTGAAGTGGCTGAAGAACCTTGAAATTTTTTTAGAAAAGTCACATTAAGATAAGCATACTATTATACGAGATGTGATGTTTAAGTAATTTAGCAAGCTCATGGGTTGCTTTTGGCATGGCAGTACAAGAATCGATCATTTCAGTTTCCAGTGGCTCAATTATGTTATTATCTGTCACATTAACATAAGCTGAAGTGGTAAAGATTGGTGATTCTCATTATCCATCATCACCTGGACGCCGCTTTCAAAATGAGCACCTCCATAAACATTTTATGTTATTTTGTAGTGCTTAAATAAATTACAATTACATTCTCTGGCTCACAGTATTTGATTCTCTTCCAAATTCAGTATTAGGGGAAAAAAATTGTTACAGTTAATCAATGAAAGCATTAGTTAAGGTTCATGTTCACCATTATCTTTGTCATATTATGATTCTCAACCGTGCAATCTCTTTTGTCATCAGCTGTGTTTGGAACCAATTTTGAAGCTTCCATAAAAAGTTAAATGTTTTTCCCAATTACTTCCAGTGTATTATAGTCTTACCGTCAATCAATAATTTCATACCTTTGCTAATAAAAGCAAGTTTCTCTCAACAGGCCAATGCTTTACAAACTCATGTGGTGCTTCCTGATGAAATTTCTGCTACTTTATAGCACCAACCTTTCTGATACTAAATATCTGAGCTTTAACGGAGCCAGGGCACAAAAAGCTGGTCAAGGCTCTTCACTATGTTCCACATCAGCTTTTTACTAACTGTCATTATCATTAACTGAATAATTCATAACACCACCAAGTTAAAATAAAATTAAGAAATTATACAGTTCCAAGGGAAATTCTTAATCTTTTGTAATAGTCTCCTTTCAAGGGTACTGCTTTACAGGCTGCTTCATGAATCCTACAGGTAATTATTAGTTGTTTCTCTCTAGGTTGTGATGTTTTAGATACAACTTTTGGCAGCTCACAGGTGCCATAAAAGTATGGATCTTCAAGGAAAAAATAATTTAAAAAAAAAAAGCAATATTAGATGTTAAAAATAAAGATTCTATATGAGTTGATTTTGTGTCACCGTAAAATTCCATAAACTTGTTTGTACTACTTGCTAAAATGGAGACAACAGAAGCATCGAAATAGCTTACCTCTGTCCAGTATTGTTGCTTTGTTTCCGTATCCATATGAGCAAAACCTCCTAAAACTAAAGCTTTCATTAGTGTTCTCTGCACAGAACTGGACAAATAGTGAAGAGGAGGGCTGCGCCTTGCAAATTGTTTAGCTAAATTCCACCAGTTTTCACACTGAATAACTAAGTTTGCCCTAAAAGAGGGAAAAACAGTTTAATTAAGGAAAAAAACTTAACGAAGTTGTATGAACAGAGCACATCAGGTTGGTAGCAGCTGTCAGATTTATATATATTTTAAAAATTCCTTTATTCTAAGGCTAAATCGCCTTTTGACTTTCATCTCATTAATGCCTCACCTCTAAGATTTCTAGAGTATATACTTGGAAAATAGCTCAATCATATGGGAGAAAAGCAGGGAGGTGCTTTAGTTTTACACACATACACACACAGAGTTAATGGATATATTGCATGGATTAAAAGCTTAGTCTCATTATGTAATGATAAAATAAGCAGTTTATTCCAAAACTAGGTCCTGTGAGTTTTAATTTTTTTTAAAAAGAAATTTCTCAAGCGTTTAAATCCTCAGGCTTCAGAACAGTCTTTCAGCAGACTGTAAATGCATGATTGCAGGTGTAATTGCATGTTAATTCACAAAAGTAAAACATTCAAGAATTTCTCGCTTCACAGTCTATAACACCAAATAAAACTTTGAAATTTGTCTGAATTAATCAGATCCTGAATATTTTTAAGAAATGTTTTATATGTTTACAAAACACATTTTATAATGTCTTAGCCAGTATCTGAACTCTTAATCCGGAAGAATTTGTTTAACAAAAATAAACAACAATGCAAAGATCCTTGCAATAAGAGTGGAGACCAGGAGAGTTTTCCTTTCTCACTGTTTAAGAGTGAGGCACAAAGGTAGGGGAAGGAGAGTGCACTTCTAAACAACAATAAAAATTAGTTTACGTTTTGTCAAATATAGGTCTCACTCCTCACTTTCTCAGATGATCTTTTTAAATTTACAGTATGTTACTAAAGTAATTTGACTTACAGAGACATGAATATGAAGTGCTCTATATCTGGATTACTTTGGCCAAAAAAAATTTAAAGGAAGCAAAAGAAATTTTTTGACTTCCAGAGGTATAGCAACTTACCGCTCTCTCCTTTCCACTAATGTTACTAGCAGTTGTACAGTATCATTTGCAAGGTCCTGCTCTGAACTCCACACTGCCAGGTTACTGATCACTTTTTCTAAAAGGTAACCCACAATCCACTGGGAACCCTCTGTATCAGCACCAAATGCTGTACTAAATGGCAGACTTATCTATAAGAAAAGCATTAAAATGAGTGAGTTTTACAGAAGCCAGAACCCCAAAGTGTATGGTAATCATTGTCAGTAAATTCTTTTCAGGCTGTCACTTCTTCCCTACTTAAAATACACAAATGTTACATAGAGAAAGGCAAAGAATATCTGTAATAGAAAAATCTTTGCCAAATTTATCTTGCAATTTTAAGCACAACACCTAAAACGAAGAAAAGTTTCAACCTCATTACAAAATCAGATTTAAGTATGTCTAGCTTTTAAGGTCAATGAAAGTTCAAAAGCTTTAAAAATTAAAAGAAAGATCCAAAAAACATCTCCCAAAAATGCTTCCATGAATTTACGATGAAATTCTTCAAAATTCAGGGATAAAAATTATTTGAAATAAACCTAGCTGTTGATCTAGGTTGGATCTTGTAAAAACTTATTTTCATTGCAATTTTTCTGCATCTGCTTTCTGCAGATTGTTCCTTCAATCTGTACATCTTTTAGGAAAGATGTCACATTCTGGTCCTAGCACATTAAAATATGCTTCCTTGAAATTGCCTGTTCTCCTGTCTTTAAAAATGTTTCTCAAGAGTGAAATCCAAGGATTTTGTAATAATAGCGCAGGGGCTTCCTGTCAGCACACCACTAACACTTCTAATTTTAAAACTCATGATTTTTATATGACGGAGCATAAGGTTTAAATAGAGATTTCAATCACTTTCACATGTCAAACTAAATGTGTGCGTTTCCTATATACTCTATTTTGTTTCTTCACATTGTTTCTCATGTGGATCTCCTTACATGCTCTCTGAGTCTTCCCCAACTGGTACCTTTAAAAATTCTTAGTTCTGCCGTAAGTACAAGCTGAATAATACAATTCCAAATAACTACCAGTCTATGGTATACCTATTTTTGTTAAGGAGGGGCCTCCTGAAGCGTTAGTATTCTTAGTTGCTTCAATAGTGGAAATAACGGGAGGGAGGAGGAGGCTTCCTTCTCAAAAGTTAGAGCCAATAGGACCTCCCCAGGATGAGTGGTCTCTGTCAGCTAGCTGGATTACAGTTAGTTCGATAAGCAAAATCAGGATCAAGGTCTAATCATGATTAGTGCTGTTCAAACATGGTGAGAAGTTGCCCTTTGCAAAGAATGTACCATTGAAATCATGATATATGCAATGAGAACATATGAGAACGGGGAGAGGAGAGAAAGTAGCATGACATTAGCTAATGTATACTACCTTGTAATGGTGTTAAATATCTAATTCAGAATCATGACCAGGTTACTCACTAAATCATCCATCAAGGGCAACCAGTGTATTAGAGATGAATGGTAAGATCTGATGGATAGTGAGAAATAGCTTATAAAATTGCTGTAGTCAGTGCGTTTCACCCACTATGCAGCCTGAGAGCGCACTAAGCTATTCTGCTCTGGCAATGGCTACAAAAAAAAGCACATTTGCACCAAAATGTACAAGAAAGGCGTCCTAACAACTTATATTTCTAATTTAAAAAAATGACAAAAACATCAACTTTCAAACAAATTTCAAAATAAACCACAACCCATTTAACATTAAAAATGCTTTATTACTGCACTTTAAAATAGCTACACTGACATCTGCATTCACAGGATAATATGATTGCTAATACTCACCAATTAATTCAGAAAAGTTATATTCTTACCTGATCATACAGCTTTTCATCTACTAGGAGGTAAGTTTTTGCCCAGCGCTTGAGGAACCATACAATATCCTTGCCCATCTGGGGGCTCAGGAGGTGTGTGAGATTTGCCCTTATTGCTCTAGATTCTACTTCTGACACTCTTAAAATAGCAGATAACAACCTGCAGATTTAAAATACAATAAGGATGCTGAGAGTGGGTTTTGGAGAAGCAATGTGACTACCAAACACTTATTTTTCACTAAATACGACAGAAGGAACAGGATAACACAAAGCAGTTCAACTTTAATGAAGTAAAAAGCACCTGAATTTATTGTTTCTTTAAATGCAAGGAGAGAGATACAGGATAGACTGGCAAGTATCCTCCAAAAAGTCAGAATATGCATTAAAACATAAGGTGATTATCTTTGACATCAAAGTTACTGCAACAAAGAACCCTCACAAACATTCTGATATCGAGGGAATGAAGACAAATGGACTACTTGGAATGCTTGCAAAGCTTTTTGAAAAACTCCTTCTCCCTTCTTTGCACCACCAAGCTTAGTGACCAAGTGGGTCCCAATTGTGCAGTTTTTGTAGTGTGATGCATACTAAAGAAACAAATACAGACATTATCAGTTATTTCTTTCTTTCATTACTGCAGAGAAACAGTCTGAAATAGCAGATCACCAGGTGATTGCATTAATACAATCAGTTCATAAAACTACATTAAATATTAGCTTTTGTAGGATATCAATTAAGTTTGGTTAGAATGTGATAGTGCACAAGGAATTTAGGAGTTGACAGTGGTCTATTTCTTGAAGACCTTTCAGAGCTATTGCCAGAGAGCCTCAAATCTCTCCTTATTTAGGTCTGGTTTTATTCCCATCACCACTGAGACACTGCATCAAGAAATCCTGTTTGGTGGCCACTTCTTGAAGCTGCCAATAGTATTAGTGAGCAGCATTCAAACTTCTAAACATTAGGCACATCATTGCTAATGAAGATTCATTTTTCTAGCCCCTTCCAGAAGAAAATATTAAGTGCACAACAACTAATCTTGGGTGAAGAATCTTCCCAGTCTATTTAAAGTGGAATGCAATCTTCTCAACTGTGAGGATTCAAACTGGAGTCCTTTCTGGGCATCAGCCTTCTTGTAAAAAGAGATCGGAAATCCCCTCTCCTGCTCCTTTTGTAGGCTAATAGTGATATGTGTGCCTAAGTGGCAACAATTCCTCCTGCAGAGAGGACCAATTTTGCTGCTACTGTCTAGCTTGGGCAGTGACTCGTGTTCAAAGTAGACAAGCTTACTGATGCTCTGGAAAGTGTTTGCTTAAGCTGTACATGTACTGAATGCATTATATACTACATAGTCTAAAATTCTGATCTACCGACTTTTTAGTATTTTAAGTAATTTTAAGAATTTTCTGTAACAAATAGATTAAAGAAGGTTTTCAGTAGAGATATAAAAGCATTTCTGTTTATTTCCAAGACTTTGCCTTATGTCCTCTGTTAAGACTATTAGGTCAATCTAGTCATTTCAGCCTTCCCATCTTCAATCAGTTTTATCTGTTTTGATGCCTTACTCTCATTTTTCTTCTCAGTCCTCCCCTGGATCACCTTGACTTGAAATATCATCTGTATTTACCCTGCCTTTTCTCATCCTAAAAAAAATAAACACTTCATCTTCTCTGTCTTTCTTAATCTCTGACAGCATTGCCTTAATGTGTCTGTTATAAAACCATTCTTATAAGTTATTTGCTCGTACTTTAATACTAGTTAAAAGAGACATTTCTTTTCCAGTGTTCAGTGTTTACATATTGCTTTTTTACTTTTCAAATTCACAGAAGTCTACTCATGTTCTCACATTTTTTCTCTGAAAAAGCATTTAACATACTTAATAGCATGAGATGCATCCTTACCTAATTACAGAATCAGTTCTGTTGTACCCTGGGATGGAAGAGGCCTTTTCTCCTGGAGATCCCAGAATCTGAAGTGTTGTATTGATGTCAACCTCAGCTGAATGTTTAATGGAATATTCCATTACTTCTGGAGGTATTAGCGGAGTCTCTCCCTGAGTATCATTAGCCAAGAGGTAGCCTTACATTAAAAAAGAAAGAGTGATCACAACTTTCTACCCTAGGTTAACTTATGGCTTTTTGATTAGAGAATCCATTGGCTTAACCGCAGACATCACACCAAAATCAAATGTTTGCACAAACCCTGACTAACACTGTTTAAATACGTATAAAGTTAACTTTAGAATCCTTAAAGCCATTCAGCAGAGAAGAACCTAAAGTGGCAAGAAACCAAGACTGGAAAAGAAACCACCAAATAATAATAATAATACTAAATTTAAAAAAGAGATGCTTTGCTTCATCTAAAAGTACCACAGTCAATTCAACTACTGGGGAGAGGGGGAACCAAAACAACATTTTGTTATCACTTTTTTTCTTCTTCTGTTCTGTGATAAAAACCCCTTGATTTTACAGCTTCCGCATGGAGTCCATCTCATTTGGGACTTCCATTCTGCTAACATTTCAAATCTGTCAGAGGCTTTCAGACACTGAGTACATGTTCTATAATAAAGTTTTTCCTGCATAGCGATTGCAGATCAGGTGAAGTATGGGTTTTTATACCATACTCTGGTGTCCAGATAATTAATATTAATTCCAGCTTTAGTCATAGCTTTCAATGTCTGATCTCATTACCACCCATGAGCTACAAATACAAACTCCATCCCACAGTGATACAAAATTATAAACACATTCATGTCAACATCTGAGAGTGACTAAAATATCAGATGTTCAAAGAGATCCCACAAAATATTTCATAAAGTATACATTTCTCCTAACAAAGTACAGACACTGTCTTAGTTATTATTATGTTTTGCAAACAGATGTAAGAGAGTTCCATCTAAAAATCAAAACCAAAAAGGTTCTAAATTCAAGTTCCCTGAAACATAACAAAATGCCAAGACATGGATCATAAGCACCAAGAGATTCTGGAACTTATCCGATTCTTTGCCACCACTGAGTAATACCGTTATCCTGATCTCATGCTGATTCCCTTGTAAAGTCACATGCCCCCAGATAATACAACTGATACCATGAACAGACTGATTTCTTGAATAGGTTGACTGATAACACAGCTCAAAATATCTGTAGCAGAATTAGTTGTGGAAATTTCCAAAGGAAATTTTCTCATGTAAAGATTTAATCTGTCTTTTAAAGATAACATTCTTGTTACTCAAGGCAGAAGAATGTAAAACAGTAGCGAGTAGCGCACATAAGAAAAAATTCATAGTCAATTACGAGTAGTTGATATCCAGGATTTTTTTTTTTTTCCTGAAGTGTTTCAGCTGCAATAAGAACACCAGAATAAGTACTATTTAAAGCTGTTCACTGACCTGTGACTAAAATAAGCCAATGAATATCCTCATACAGGTCATCAAGCACTTTATTGTCAATTGAGCCTGATGCTGGTGAGGCAAGTAACTGCTGCTGATGTCTTTGCAACTGACCATGGAGTCTGGTTACTCGGTCTTCTAATAAACTGTAGACAAATAACAATAAAATAACTTCACTGTTTTTAAATTGTTTCAGCAAAGTCAGGCTTTTCATATGTGATAGTTTTATTGATTTGCATTCATGACTATTTTTTTGTACCTTGTAAGAAGAGGTATACAGTGTTCTGCAGCAATTCTCCCCAGCATGCCTACACTGGCCAACTGGTCACAGAACTGGTCTCTGTCATCTTCCTGCAGTTCACTTATTTCTTCTTCTTCCCGAGAGGCCACACCATTGGCAGTCTTTGGTTATTTCAACAAAATTAGAAGTAACCAGTTAGTGTTATATTTGTTAAATTTTATCATCACCATAATTTTCTACATTATTTTTGCTTTTTCTTTCAAGGTGTTTTGCATGAATGAACAACAGACTTGTACTAAATTAGACATAGAAGAGTTAAACAGAGGAGTAAATATGGCTTTGTATTGTTTTAAAATCAGCATTTCACAAACTCTTTAGCAAAACACCACATTCAGTTAATTGCATATTTGCTACCATTTCCAATAGTGCTCTCAAGTCAAAAGATTAACCATTTGTGAAGAGTCAAGGTTAAGAGTTATGAAAATTGATACTTGTTATTAATAGGATAAGTACAGGCTGGACAATAGCAAAGCAGCTTCTTTACACGACGGGATATATAAATCAAGTCTGTCAAGCATCCACTGCTAGAAGTATCATATAAGATAGTGCATGGCTAGCTCACAGAGATGGTCTACAAACCCAGTCGTGAGAAGATTGCTGAAGTACATTTGCATTTCAAATCACACACATAGCAGACCAAGAACCATTTTAAATACTGGAATTCCCATGCTTTCCCCTGTTCATTAGTCAAAGATACTGTTCTCAGTTGTCAGAGATCTTACATGAAAAATACTACCTATTATGTGATTTATGATTACACCTAAATAGTCTCTTTCATTAAAGATTTTCCATAACTCATTGTTTTGAGGGGAAAAAAGCTTTAAAAATTAAATGCTATTACCTCAGGAAAATGGAAGACTAATGATAATCATAATCTCAGTTTTATTTCTTGCTGATGCAGAAGTTGCACTGTTTGATTTCTCAAAGCTTCTTTTGGCTAGATCATAAAACAACTTAATAATCAGACCTTATTCCTCAAAGAGGTGAACCATGATATGTAGAAACTAAGTATTGATGTTAAAAATGTTTTTACAAATCTTTTAAAGAATCATAAAATTGACACACCTAACAAAGTAAAATACAAGTGACAGAGAAAGCTATCAGTCTGGTTTGCTTCTAATAAAGCCTCTGGAAAACCGAATCCACACACAACTCCTTATCCAAAGTGCTTTTAACCCATCTTTTCTTTATGTAACCCAGCAAATCACTCTCTTTTGGCAACTTCAAAGTTGCAGCTGTTTACTGAAGGGTGAGCCTCTGCTCTCAAAGCAGAGACTGAAAGTTCCTGCTACGGCTTTGATATTGAACAAGCAGCATTCTAAAATGCCAGCTGTGGCTTTTAAAAGGTTACCCATGGGATAAATGACTTATCTCACAGAATGACATGAATTAACCTGTGTATACAAGTTATGTCAAGACCGCCTGATATGAATTCAAAGTTCCCTTGTGAAATATTTCTCTCTGTTTTGGCACTGTTATTACCATCTGTTACATACTGAGATCACAGAATTAAGTTTTATATGGTGCTTTTCTGAATGAGGTATCTCAGAGATCTTTGCACAGCATCAAATTAAAGAGATATTTTATACAGTCGTCGTATTGAATCTATACAAAAATGAATTCATCTAACATCCACATCTAGCTTTCTGTATGAAAATCTATTTTAGATGCAGACTCCTGGCAAAGAGACTAATCTGCTTGCTTTCTCAATGGTTCAAGAGACATTTAAGGTACTTTTAGGTTTTCTCTAGAACAGTCACCTCAAAAACTCAATTGGGAATTCATGTACCATTTTATCCAAAGGAATGACATAATATTGCAAGTTTCTTCTAGTCTGAGCATAGTCATTCTAAATGTCAATTATACTTCGAAAGTATACTTTGAAGATAACATCTGCAGGCTAACAACTGTATAAAAGGCTTCCAGTTTCATTGGGGATATTAACTGGGACGCTAGTCCAGAGAAGGATGGTCAAAAATTTAGTCATTGCATTGTAGGAAAAACAGTAAGATGCAGGTTGATTTGAGTACCAGGCTTACTTTTTTCTATTTTTTAAAGTGATTTCCAACTTTGGATTCCTTTATTTCCTCTTCAGGATGAGAGAAACAGACTGGAAAATGACCACTGAGTAACTTATTCAGCAATTTTTTTCATTTCCAAAGTCACAAATAGTAATTCTGTACTAGCTACATAATATAGAACACACCAAAAGACACAGGCTAGTTACTACATATCATCATCATCAAGAATGACTAGAATAAGGACTTACCAAATTCCTTGTACCATCAGGAGCAGCTAGATGGCACTGAATATAGGAATTAAAGACCTGAACAGCATGTTGGGTAAAGAAACCTTTATGGAAATGTTTGTCATCTTGTACCAAAGTAAGCCAAGATTCCAGCAACTTATCATACGCTTCCATATATACCATGTCATCTTTGTCAAGCTGTAAGAGATGAAAGAAGCAAAACAAAAATGTTATTCCTAAACTAAACCGGAGGAACATGCTTATATTCATTATTATTTAACAATGTTATTCTAATGTTGAAACAATTGAAAAAGAAAAAAAAAAATCACTCAGAAAACCCATCTTAAGGATAGCCAAAAAAGTATCAGAATGAACTGGAGCAACACATCAAAAAGGTCAGTGCAGCTTTCATGCTTGCTAGGCTTTAAAAAACTGTCAAAGTGTTTAATTATTTCTCTTCATCTGATGTTCAAAACCAAAACAGTCTTAAATTGTCTTTAATGCATAATTACCAAAATACAGGAGCTACTGAGCTTCTACCCCAAAGATGTCAAGCATCTCAGCTCTTATTAGTAACAACAAAGAATTGAGTCATTTATTTTTAATTAAATACACAAACATAGAACATGTGCATATAGATTTGTATGCATTCCACTATTTTTTAAATAAAGAGAGAGAAAAGATTACATTTCTCTGTTCCAGAGGAAATAACTGTAAGATTGCATGTGTTCAAAAAACCCTACTACAGGTAGCCAGTTTTGATGACGACACAAAAATTCTCATTCTATGAACAAACAAACAAAAAAGCAGAATTCCACAGAATAAGCCTGCACGTCCAGTTGCTTAGTGCATTTTAATTGATGCTTCATGTTTTTAGTTATTCATATGTGTTTCTACATGGTAAATGAATTGCAAAATAAAATAACATGTCTGAAAAACAAAGTCCTGGGTTACAGGCAAACTAAAGAACCCAGATAGCAAAGAGGTAATTTCTCTTTAAAAGTATTTTTAATGTACATATCAATTTTTTTATTTGATGCAAGAATTGATCTTTAGTAAAGATATCCAGCTTCAAATAACTTAAGTGTGACTGTATGGATAAACGTGTTGCTAAAGCAGGACATTTCTTTCCCCTTCAAAGTCTTCTCAAGTTTTAGCCAACAGGATCGCTCAAAAAAGTTACTTTGAGATAACAGAGCTTAGTAAAATTATTCCTTAATGAAATAAAGGGATACTAGGGCCTTAATCATGCTCCAGACAGAAGAATTCCTGACTTCCAGTGAAGTTACAAACATGGCTGGATGAACAGGCACGGAAGAGAAAACACTGGCTGGATGACTGATTAAGAGGGAAAACTGATCTCACGTTATAAGCATTTCAAGGTGACTTCACAGCATCATTTTGTAAGTGCTAAGTGGTCATATTTACAGAAGTTAAAATATGGGACACACTGATGCAAGCATGAAAATAAAAGCTGAAGATGACAAGGAGAGAGGCAAAGTGGTATTCAACACTAACGTAAGCCACAAACTTATGATGGACAGCACAACACGACTTTTAAAAACTTGGCTAAAGGACACACAAATTCATAGACAGCCATTCAACGCTAAAATACTCTGAGACGTGTGTGTAAAATATATTTACATATATGACTTCTTAATGGTTTGTGAGAATCCAAAGCATAAACCAATAAACAGACATGTCTTTTTACGAACAGCAAAAGAAGTCAAGTCTATCCAATTCATTTATTTGAGAAGGTAATACAGAAGGTAATGCCATGAAAAAGTAAAAAAAGTTTTTAACACTTTATGGTATTCTCCTAAGGAAGCCAGGATTAGTAAGTATAAGTGCCTCCATAAAGTGCCCAAGTAATAGAAAGAGTTTATTCCTATTTGGATAGAAATTAAATATAGAAAGAGTTTATCCAAAGTTATTCACAAGGTACCTTACCAAAAACTCCCAATCCTGTTCTCAGATTAGCCACAGCTAGGCTACCAAAGATGTTTTACAGGTAAAAATGCTACAGTCTAGGGAGCTGAATCATTCTGATGGATCCAACAGAAGGAATGGCAAGGCCCAGTTCAGAACTCAGATCTTCAGGAGAGGCAAGATACAACCAGTAAACTCAAAGGAAAGATGCTTAATTTCTCTAGTTTGGGAAAGGAAAATAAAATTGGTGGTACTTTCTTCACAGTCTGTTGACCCTTTGAAGAAAGAACATTTCAAAAATTTGTCAAGCAGCAACAAGCTCGAAAGAGCTAGAAGCACAGAGAGGACCAAATTCAGAATCATCTCTTCATCGTGTGGTATTTTTTTTTAAATATCATGAAACAGGAACAATGCATTAAGATTCATTTTGAGAAAAAGAAGCTTTTGATACAATTTCTATTTCTATTTGACTTTTCATCCTGTTCATACTCTTCAGTAATTCAGATGGACTATTTGATTTCTACTTCTGCACAAGCCCTAAGCGTTGAGCAAGAAGAAACACAGCTGTGGAGAAGCACCTTCTCTCAGACCCAGTGCTACTAAAGGAAGAGATTACTGGTCCAACTTGCAGCATAAACTAACCTCCAGCATTGATGGAACTTACTGCCCTCCACCAGTATAGCTGTTCAGGCAAATGTTTCAACTTTCTTCAGCCAATCTTCCGTGCCCCAACAGGCAGGTTAATGTAGAAGAGCATTTGAACATGTTTGCATTGTGGGTTTTTCCCCCTTGGTTGAAAATCAGTACTAGCTGCTTTGAAGTGGTTTGCATATTGTGGTTCAGGACCTCCCAGTTTTGACAGTTTACATAGCAGGTCTTCAGCTAAGTAGAATCCTTGTGCCTGATGGGGTTTCTGCAATGTTCACACAAGTTGTTCTGCTGGCATATGAAGTAGCAGAAATACGGAGAAAACAGCTTTTCCAACCAGTAAATCTTATGGAGTACACCTGCCTGCATTCTGCTGCACTTCAGATTACTGAAAAGTTCCAGGAATATTATCTCAGGACTCTACTGAGCCCAACACACATAGTATTTAATCTTTTATCAAAAGCTCTTAACTACAGACAGCACATGAGCTCACAGAAGGTGTCACTACAAGCAATCTATAAGAAAGAAGCTCAGGGAACACCTTAACCGTGGCTGGGACATTCCTAAATCAAAAGATGGCTTCCAGGGTGCTATGGTTTTGTTAGTGAGGGGGGCCCTAAGGTGGTAGCTTCTGTAGGAAACTGCTAGAAGTCGCTCCCCTTTGTTCAATGGACTCGGCCGGGCCTAGGGCAGACCTGCTGCTGGCCAAGGCTGAGCCAACTGGTAGCAGAATGTCCCATGATAATGCCTCTGCGATAACGTATTTAAGAAGGGGAAAACAGAAAAAAAAAAAGAGAGGAGAAGATGTGAAGCAGCTGAGCAGGGGGCAGAGAGGGGGAGGCACGAGCTTCGTGGGCCTTGCAGGCCTCACCCTCTGGCCTCCCGCCGGGCAGCCGACTGGGCCCAACTCGGCCTGGCCTGGCTACAAGAAGTGGAGAGGAGATGAGAAGCGAATAAGATGTCAAAAGGATCCTGAGAGACGTCTGCCAGCCTGTTGTAAGGAACGGCTGCAGACGCCAAGGTCAGTGAAGAAGGAGGGGGAGGAGTAATGCGGCTCCTGGCCAAGATTCCTCTGCAACTCGTGGTGAAGACCATGGTGGAGCGGGTTGTCCCCCTGCAGCCCATGGAGGTCCACGGAGGGGCAGAGATCCACCTGCAGCCCGGGGAGGACCCCACGCCAGCGCAGGTATAGGCCTGAAGGAGGCTGTGGCCCGTGGAGGGCCCGCTGGGACAGCTGTTCTAGAGGGACTGCACCCCGTGGAAGAGATGACCCACGCCGGAGCAGTTTCACGAAGGACTGTGGCCCATGGGAGGGACCCCACGCTGGAGCAGAGGAGGAATGCGAGGCGTTCTTCCCCTGACGATGATACAGCAGCGTAAACAACGCGTGATGAACTGACCGCGACCCCCATTCCCTTTTCCCCCCCCGTGCCACTCGGGAGGGGAAGGTAGTAGAGATAATGTTAAGCCCGGGAAGAGGGAGGGGTTGGGGGAGGTTATCTTGTTCCCTGTCTCATTCTCCTGCTAATTTTAGAAATAAATGAATAGTTTTCCCCAAGTCGAGTCTGTTTTGCCCGTGACGGTAACTTTAAGGATTTCTCCCTTATCTCCTTATCTCAAACCTTGAGCCGTTTTTCTTATATCATCTCCCCCTGTTCTCTCGGAAGGTGGGGGGAGTGAGAGAGAGACTGCGTAGTCTGGTCCTGATCAGGGCTGAACTACGACACAGGGATGCAAAGTAGTATTTTTTCAGCACACAGTATCATTATGCCATCTGGATTAAGTCAGTAATAGCTTAAAAGTCTCGGTAGCATGCCTTATTGCCGACACACTGCTAAGCTTTGTTTTTTTTTTTTTTTTTTACAGCTCATCACCACAGAATTCTGTATCATCCTGGAAATGAGAGAAAGAGCATGAAGTTGAAATACATACTATACATCTGTAAGACCTATGACAGAATGGAAGTGGTAGAAGTGTAATGTTCTTTTTCCACATAATAATTTAAAGATTCAAGGACAGCAAGGAAACTATCTCTCAAAAGAAAAAAAAATCTCGTATTCTGTTTCTGATGTTGCTGAATCATTTAAGTTTAATACCGAAAAGCTTTTCTTCAGCAAAAACTATGAGATTATATAAGCGTAGGCAGCCACAGTTTACTAGGCATAACTGGCCAGTCATTTCCAAAACAAACACTTTGTACCTGGTAGTGGTACAAGCTTTTACTGAGAAACACAGTGTTTTGCATGGCATATATGGGGCACTCCTTTCATTAAACATGGTTGCATATTCTAGCTCTCAAGTAACAAGAACCTAATTGAGAAAACGACACCCCTTTAGTCTCTTTAATTTAAAAATCATAGGTGCCTATGATTTCGCTGAATCTTTTCCATAAAGGCTTCAGGATCAATCCTAAATGTGTTGGTGAGCACCGTAACATCTGTTCAATGTTCTACTAAATAATCTCAAAAGTAGGGCAAGTTTTGGCCCATACACTTTGGAAACTAGCTGTATTTTAAAGTCTAAATTTAATCATCGGTTTCTTTATTAAGACATGAACATATTTGAAAGTTTAAGTGAGCACTCAAATGTAATACATTTTAACCTTGCAGCAGAGACATGATCTAATGCTCTGCAATGTATGCTAATTAAGACACCTGTGATCTCTGGTAAAGAAACACATCGATCAACTTTATAACTAAATACTTCCATAATTATTTTCAAACTCTGGTAATTAAGCCAAATCAATAAAACAAAACTGATAAAAATTCATGCTTTTTAATGATAATGGGGAAACATTGGCTAATATCTTGATAGTATCATTTTAAATCAATAGCTACTGCACATAAACAGCTCGAGTACAAGATTATTTGCCTTAATGCTGAGGGGCTTTTTTCCTTAAACTAGGTCTCCTTAGAAGTTTTATTTTTAATGCAATTTTTAGAAGCAGAAAATTTAGAGTATCCCAACTGCTCTTTAATGTTACAAACAAGGGTTGAAATAAGTAAACAAACACAAAAAAATCCTCTAAATTTCCATGCTAGATTTGTACACAGAATTACCATTTGAACTGTGTCAGCAACGAAGGCATGATTTGAATGGCTTAGAAGTATGGGATTGACAGCAGATCTTAACAGCTACATTCACTTAAAACAGAAGATCCTGACTCAGAACTCCTGACAGCAGTTAAGTTTCAGTCTGTCCATATGCTCGTGTAGTCATTTTAAGCTTTCTGACTGTAGTTCATTCATCATCTACAACAGTTTTCAGAGAACTCCTTCCAGAGCAAGTCAGCGATATTTAAAGACTTTTTCATTTTAAAAAGAATGGATTCATTAAAAAAAAATGAGACAGGTGCTTTAAATCGAAACAAAGTCTGAAAGACACACAGAGTGTGTAATTACATTCATTATTCTGTTAGAAACAAAAATAAAATCCTCTCAGATGTGATTTCAGAAATATCTAGAACAAAAGCACTGGATTCACAATAGTTATTCATAAAACAGACAAATTCTCATATCACTTATGCTTATCAGAAATAGAGAGAAACAAACAAACAAAAAAAGACTACCTACTATTTGAGAGCAGACACTTACCACTTCTTCCAAGGCAGCACTTCTTCCAAAAGAACAAGTGAGGTGTGCAAGGCAGTTAACAAATGAAGAGAAAAGTTCATTTGGAATGGCAGTTAAAATATTGCGAGGAAATACGGTTATCAGGTTGCTGATAATACTGGAAATTCCCACTGCTTCAGAGTCTTCTATTTCAATTCTGTAGACAGAAATAGCAGTTAGGTTTTTTTTTGCCTTTAAGAAAAATGCTAAAAGTGAAGCGATTTTGTTGATACATTTTCAACCAATAAATCTATTTCATATTACTTACTACCTACTTTAAACTGCCTTTTCTTGATTTCAGTAATCCAACAGTAAGCACAAATTATAACCAGAAATAAGCAAGCCATACCAGTTCTCCACACAGATATGCTACACTCCAAGATTAAAAGATGCGATCTAAATTTAGAGAGCAGGCATACATACCCATTGATAGTATTCAGTAATCCCTCAATGAAGTGTGCCAGGTAATCAACTTGTGAACCTTCGTCGGGAAAGACTGGCCCGTGCAAAGACGCCAGCTGTGCCAGACATTGTAATGAATCTTGGGCCATATCTGTATCTTCTCTGATTTTTCGATGTACCTTTCAGGAAGTGAGATAGTTAATAATGCACAGAAAATAGGGTGTTCTTACAACAGTCACATGCCTCTCAACCCAAAAGAGCACACACCAAAAAAAGCTTACTCTAACTTGCATTTAGTCTGAAATGCAAGGGTTTCTACAGCTCTCTAAGTCACAGTAAATGTCAAGATCATGGCAGAGCTCACAAAATCGCAAGACTTGAATTAACTCACTGAAACTAACATTTAGTTAGGTCTCACCTACATGTTGAAAATTGAACTGTCTGCTGAATGTTACGTCTTAAAGAGAGAAACAGATGCCAGCCAGTCAGACATACTGCCCCTTCTAAAAACAGCAATAATGACAGTCATCTCTATTATGCTAACTATGCCTAGGCTACAGTCTTGCTAAAGTTAGTCAACAAGTTCAATCAAGATTAAATAGATGCTTCTTTAGCAGAGGTAAACACTGAAGACACATACAAAAATGAATGCATCACTTCCTTGGCAACACCCTTAACATTATACAAGGCCAACAGTAATCTTCTCACATTTCTGTGAACTGTTATGTCATCATTTCTGCTGGTGAGACATTCTAGATTCAAATCTTCTAATATGTCAGTAATTATATTCTCATAAACATACTTGAATTATCAAATATGTATTTTAAGAATTTTCTTAGGCTTATGCCTCATATTTTTTCACATAAAAGTTTTAACAGATAAATAAATGTAGGGTAGCATTTTTGCTCAGAAGCAAATTTATTTAAAATTATTTCAACGTTATTATACATAAAAGTACAGTTAAAATACACTTCTCTGTGGCTTCATAGTTGCAACTCATAACTAGTTGGATTAGCTGCACAGTTAATCTCTGAAAGATCAAACTCGCAGGAGAAAAACCCTGCCACAGAAATACCTCTCCTAACACACGTCCCACACTAGGCTGAGATTAGAACTGAACGTTCTCTCTTTAACATGGCAGTCTTGACAACTTTGGCATGGTTATTAACATTTCTTAGATCAGATAAATGAATATAACCTGCTACCATTCACTTACACGACTTCAAATAGCAAACTAATACTACAAGCCTCAACCACTGCGAATCAGGAATTTAAAACTAAAACTGACAGTGTACTGCCCTGGCTAGCGTTCATTCAAAAATAACCCAATACAGCCAGGTTTTTGTTACAAGTAAAACACAAATGTTTTCAGACAATTCTTCATGTTAATTCAAAACATTCTTATACTGAATAAGTAATTGTAAACCAACCAAAGAAACAGATATCTAACCCTGAGAACTTCATACTATTAAAAAAGGAAGGGTTAACATGTAAGCCAAAAAGTTATTTGCATGTGGAGGTTCACAGCTGACAGTAGCAACTGTCTGGATAGTCTAGACAGCTGTTCAGATTGTGCGTAGCTGCTGAGTTCTGCCAGTGATTTTTTTCACCTTTTCAAAACTGCTGGAACAGATAAACTTGCAGTCAAAAGAAAAAAAAAAAAAAGAAGTTTTTTTTTTCAAAAAATCTGATTTATTAAAAAAAAACAAAAACAAACCAACTTACACAGTAAGGATGTGTATCCAAGCACGTATCAGATAACTCTCAAGCAGCATTAGAGAGTTACATTTACTTTGTCTAGTAACAACTTCGAGCATATTATTTCTCTGATTTGCAAAAATAAGAATAGCCTGAGAAGGTTGAATTGTCAGGTCCCGAGAGATGTAATGTAAGATAAAACAGCACAGTAAATGAATTTATAAGCCAAAATATGTTTCTCCTGCAGTAACTCCTAGCTGAGCAGAGACTACAAACTTCTCCCCCAAACAGTTATAAAAAGAAGACAACAATAATTGTATCCAGTTTTAAAATAATGGGATTTTTAAGCTGTAGAAATTAAATATTACATTCCCCTATCCCAACTCTACCTCTTCCCCATCCCTCCTAATTTAATCTATTTTAACTTGTTTGGATTTACTTTGTGCTGAGGAAAGAGATGCAGAATTCTGTATGCTGAAACTGGCTAGAAAATTGCAAATACATTACTTATTTTCAGCTGTTCCATTGAGCAAATGCTTTAAGATCAGCAAACACACACTGTTCATTTGATCTTTTTTGAGAGCCGTTATACCTTATCTGAAAGGCATACTCTACTACTGCTTACCACATTTGGTTTTGTTTGATGAATACAAGTCCAAAAGTATTAAATGTATGAAAGTTTAGATAACCGTACACCTTTTTCTTTTGCTAATGATCATCAATTTAAGGCAATTTATAGGCAAAATGCATACTCGGTAACCTAGAAAAATACAATACTTCTGTTTGCTTTGGTATGCAAGCTGAAGTTAACAGAATCAGTCCTACCTGATGCAAAAGGAAGAGTCCAACAAGTTTTAGAACAGGAAGGAGCTGCTTTCCCTGTGGTCTGGACTATGAAAGTTGAAGAAAGAAACTTACTGTAAAGAAAAGCTCCATAACTCTGCTGTCCAGGAGGGTCTCACGCCAGGATTCTGTTGGCTTTAGCATCACATTTTGTGAGGATTCAAACATAGCTATATAATGTCTGCCCAGTTATCTGGTGTCAAGGTCAACAATAACATTCCTACTTGGCTTTAAAAAAATCCTAGATACAACAGGATCCATTCAGAAAGAATGTAATGGAAACAAACTTTAAGCCTCTTCACATACACAGCATAATTCATGCATGAGGCCAAGGAATAAAAGGTATTAAGTACTGAAAAAAAGAATGCTCCAGGAATGTTAGATAACAGTTTGATCATAATTATGAGACATACCATAGTGATACGATCACTTTGATAACCAGGGTATCTAATGTGACACAGCGAGAAGGGAAAAAAGCAACCGCAATTAACAGGTGTTAAAATTTATGCAAAATGGGAAATAATTTTCTAAAAAATTTTCCTGGCAGCTTTTAAAAAGGCCTCATGATAGCTAAAGATAGCTCATTGAAATCTATATCCTATTTTTCTAAATAGCCAAATATGTGTCACAGAATGCAGATATGTTAGCCCTGCATTAATCTGCATTTTTAAATCACACTGTGAAGAACAAAAGCATAAGGCACCACAAGGCATCGTCACGTTAAACACATTTGTAAGAGACACACATGAAAAATGTGCACACCATGAAGCAACAATTTTGCTGCACTCATTTCAGTTCTTACCATGTGTTTTAGTATAACTTAAGTTTACAAAATTCTGCAAATGCAGAATTTCTAGTACAGAAAAAATAGAGACATAAGCAAAAACATTTAAACAAGCAGGTGACATTCTTTGTCAGACTGATCATACAGAAAAGCATTTATCAAAGACGTCTGAAAGTGCTTCCTTCTGTGACACCTCCCCAATCCAAATTGTAGTAAAACTGCTTTAACTCAGCAACTTATGTTTTCATTTGTCTTTTTTAAACCCTTCATTATCCTCTCTGATCCCTTTCTAACCCAACCATCAGAATAAGTAACAGCATGCTCAGCTGCATGCAGTTTACTTATTGGTAATGGACTGTATTAACTTTTGTACTGCAAGTCACCAGCTATTATTAAAAATGTGTATCAAAAAGTATTTATATGTCTAGAAGAAAATAAATTGCACAATGGTATCATTCAAGAAAGCAGACCTCTTAACTTCTGATGGCTTTTGTTTAAGAGAACAATATATAAAGCAAAAATCTAGCTTAATATGAAGGATTGTGACACAAGGGAAGATGCACAATTTTAGTTTATTTACACTTGTCTTCTGAGTTCTGCCAAAACCAGAAATTCCTAACAACACTGTGCAGAACCACATTCCAAAAAAGCTACTTCTTCCACAGTATAGTACCAAGTGGACCTTCACTGGTGGTACATGCCCAGAACTGTTGTCAGCATATTATAATGCATAACAACAGTCAGAGATTTTCATATTAGTGCAAAACAAAATCAGTTTCAATATTTTAAAAATTATAAACGTGTGTTGAACCATACCAGATCTACATTATTTCAGACAGGAAAAAACTAAAAATAACCGAATTGTCCATTTTACTTCCATCTGAAATACAGATGTCCTTGAAGTGATCAAAAATGCTTCAGTTCTCCCAGATAAAATAACAACAAAAAAGGGGCATTAAATTATCACATGCAAACATCTTTTATCAGGATCAATATTACAAATTAAAACTAATTTTACCTGGAAAGCTATGCTTCCCCTTCTCCCCCCTCGCCCCTCCCATTTGGAATGTTTTAGAAAAAAAATAGTATTTTAAAATTGTTTATTGGCAAGAGTGTCCTTTGCTGTAACTCTCCAATAAATGACTGGCTTGGAAATACATCACTATTAGAAGATTGTCGTAGATACATTATCAATCTCTGAAAATCAATTTGCTCTTCACTAGGTTGAGTCTACAGAGGGGACCAGCTACGTAACACTTTTCACATGGAATGAAAGAAGGGCCAGTTTGCTGTCACTATTTTAACAAGCCTCAGTATTTAGCAGGCCTATCCTGTTATTTTTAGTACTGTTTCTCACGCTAATGGACTGATGACACATCTGACAATAGCAGATTTGTGGGTAAAATTTCTGTTTGCCAAACAATACAAGTTATGCCTGTACCTATCACGGAGATCTTGAACCCCTTTCCCATCACATACTAGATGCACCCAAACATTTGCATAAGTTGGCTGTGGAGATGCTTGCTACCGTGAAACACCTCAACTTATTCTATGCTATGGTTCAGCCTTCTTAGCAGGAGCCTAGTTATGGCAAATCTGAAAAAAATGGCACTGAATTACCAAGTACATAGGTGTACACTGGACAAATGCAGTCTTCATCATCAAAAACTAAATTAATTCTCAATACTTACGAGGAAACAAAAAGTACAGAACTAGCAAAACACTTTTTTGTAAGCACCCAAGCTGTAACATAGATCTATGGTGAGCACAGGTGAGTATGCTATGACATCCTGTAGGGTTTGGAGGTTTTTAATTTTTTTTTTTTCTTTTTAAATGAAAAACAATTGTAAACTACTTCTGGTAATAAATATGAATGCTTGTAACACTCCCAATTCTATTGAAGAATAAGTAACTCTCAATACAGTTCAATTTCAGTGACACATAAATCTAAGCCAAGAAACAGCTACCAGAAGCACGGCAATGCTTCACCCAGTTTAGAAAACTTATGCCACTGATTTCTACAGGGACTAAAAACCTCTGCTTGAATCAGAACAGATTATTGAACAACATGTACCAAGCTCTACTGAAAAGTTTAAGAATACAACTAGATGTCTTCATGTATGATAAGGCTTTCATGCTCACTAATTAGTGCCCAGAGAGGAAAAGGAGACGGCCATAAATACAGGCAGATTTTCTTTTATCTTTGTCTAAATTTATATATGTAGCCATTAGCTCTATGCTTAGTTTTGTTTCATGAGCTGGAGAAATAAGAGTAATCTTTTTTAAAATTACAAATTTATAATTTAAAATTGTAATTTGTAAAAAAAAGTTTGAAGTTTTATATGCTTCTTGGGGGCATATTTTAAAAAGAGAAAATAACAGACAAGCAAATGTGTAGTTTTCCCCCCACTCTTTGCCTCTGTCCCAGGAACGGACTGATGGGTGAAGACGAATATCAAACTATTTTATATCCTAAGGCAACCACGAGGGATGATAACATTTCACTTCAGGACTTCCCACAAATTCGAGTATCTGAGAATGGATCCCACAGTCTTTTTCCTAAGAGAGGCAAGGCTTCCCCTTCCACAAAGCAGTAAAGTAGGAACTCAGAAATCAAAGCTGAGATTTCTTCTGCCAGATCTCCATTCACAAATTTGTCTACAGGAGTGAAAAACAACTCAGAAATGGAAGGAAAACTCCTGGACTGCTAAGGCTCAAATACTTAATCACTTTACCTTTGTTGTTTGGAACATTTCTGGAGAACTTTGTGTCAGTCTTAGACTTATATTTTACAAATAAAAAAATTGCATTAGAAAGGTAACTGCTTGGAAATTTGCCACACAGTGTTAGAATGCTAACATACTAATTATATTTGGATTTTTAAGACCTCCTTTGGCTTGCTAGCTAATCAGCCAAGCACATGGGATAAATGTAGGAGCAACCATCTAAAACAGCTGCAGAGGCTTGCTGCCCCCTATGGAGAAATGCTTCACAAACCTTTATAAAACTCACACTGTCAGCAAACATATCCAGCACTCAGGAGAAGGAACACACGCTTAAATATTTAATATTACGCTTAAATATTTAATAATTAAAATACAAGTTTTCTGAACTGTCCTGAGAATGAAACAACTCCTTTGTGTTGGACACACTGGATTCAGATTGCATCTGTGCAGCAACAGGCGTAGGAATTGTAGGAAGACACAAGCTATTTTTAAAACTGGCCAATTCTGGAGATGCTAGCAGTGCGGCCATGTTGACCATCCAACTGGATTCTGCAGCTCTTGCTACACAGCCACGGTTACACAGCTAATAGTATGCAAGCTAGTCACTTTAAGCACTTATGCAGAAGTGACTGCCATGCAGATACAGCTCAAGAGTCACAGCTTTGCACTATATACTGGCTGCCATCTAGGAAGCTGATGACAAAGAACTTCAAAACTGGAAAATTAAAGTCATTGAGGCAAAAGAGCAGAAGAGTTAAAAAAACCCAACAACCCAACAAAAACAACCTATGTATTTAATCTGTTGCCCTTCATAAAAAAAAAAAAAAGGTCATTACTAGTCTCTTTTCCTCTTCTGATATTAATGCTTTTAAGATGCTCTTTCATTGCAAACTGATTTCAGAATAAATTCAGGAAAACCCAAATGATGAAGCACTAATTGTTAAGAAGCTCAATATCAATACAAAGACATTTAGAGCAATTATGACCAAAAGCTGGGGATCTGTCAATCTTCTTAGTTTTGTCCAACTTTGTCTTAAAAAGCTGCTAGAAAGGATTGTCAAGAAAACACATTGTACCTTAGAAGTAATTTCTATACATCGGGGATTTCAAAATGAGGTGAGTTTTCATCTAAGAGTGATAAGTCTGAAAAAATGCAGCTCTCTTTTGCACTTTCTTAAATACAGAAATATTTTAGTTACATTGAATTTGTCTCTATATCCCAAACAACAGCCAATAGACTATCCCAATCCTTCATCTTTCAGATAAGGATAGACTGCTGTTGTAAATTCAGGAATCCCAGGCTGCTAACAGACACAAGACCTCAGGAAAGCAGTCCTGCTTCCTGCTGAAGGAAATCTGTGTCGTTGCTCCTCGGTACAGGTTCAATAATTTCTGTAGCTGTGCAACAAATAAAACTGTGGACCTCAACTTCCTAAAAAAAGTTTTCAGCCAGGTGGTTCCCAGCTCAGTACCATGCTCATGAGAGGTGCTAGGGCAGGACACTTTTTCAGCAGCAATGCCAACTTGAATAATTCCTCAAAACAAACCTCAAGTTTTCTGGAGCATTCTGTGTATTTTTTTTCATGCACTTCCATACACATAGCAGATGCTACCAATCTGAGTTGGACCAAGTTCAAATCTTGAAAGTCTGCAGAGCTCTATGGTTCACAGGAACTCCCAGAAAGGCATCTCATTCTGGCTTGAGGTAAAAAAGACATTTTCAGAGCAGAGATATGAAGAGCTTGTTCCTTTAACCATGTAGCTGAGGAACACACATACTTAAAGCATTCAGATCAGACAAAAGCTTCAGTCAGTTCATACAATTGCCATTGCAGCATTAATTTCAATGGAACAGCAACAACGCACGTTAGTGGAGTGCATCCCATTAGGTTTACGTAATCTGTATTTTAAATCCAATCCCCTGTTCTACACTGCCTTGAAAATTTGCCAGCTTGCCTACAAGCAAGTAGAGGCACCAAAACAAGAACTAAAGCTCAATTTCCTCTTTATTCACTTACTACTAGCACTCTTTACAAAAAGCTGTAAAAATCTGTACCTTAATGAATAAAGGATAAGTAATTCTATGATAGCTCCTAATGACAGATAATAAACACCTTTCTGTAGATAGGAGACAGCTGGACAAAATCTTATGCTCCATTTAAGAACTTTTGCATTTGAGGACATTCATCCCAAGTCCATTAGGATGTGGCTGCCAAGAACAGATAAAGCCCAAAGCGAAGAAGTGAGAAACATCTCTGGAGTTAGAAGAATATAAGTTATTATTACATCCTGACTCTACAGGACATATTGTATGTCCATGTCAAGGTGTGTTAAAGTCCAGCAACATTCAGCTCCTTAACTGGAGGCTTTGGACATTGAAAATGTACTAGGAATGGGATTTCTGAAGGCAGTCTTGTAAAGGAGAGGGCTGTATCTCTTAGTATGGATCACCTATACTTCCTTAATTAGTCAAAACATTCATTTAAGAAAAGATGGAGTTAAAACTAGTTCCATCTGAGTAAACAGCATTTAACAGTGCTGTAACAGCACTGAAAAAAGAAACTCTACAGAAGCCAACATGCCACAACAGACTGCCAAATGTTCTTTGAGCAAAATAGGAATCCTACGTTATTGTCATTTCAAACAGTACTGCCAAAAACCTCTGAAGCATCTGCAAACACCAGGTGAACTAATACCTCGAGGCAGCAGATAAAAATAACAATAGATGATTGTCTGTGTGTGTTAGAAAATGAAATGGAAGAAACTGCACATGACTGAAAGGAAGCCTCCTAGGTGATCATGCCCTGATCACCTTCCTACTGCAGGCACTACATCCTAAGACACTCAAAAATTATCGAGTCCCAACTTAAAAGAAAGTAGGTCCCAGTTTCTCTTTCATTACTCCAATGAGATAGCTATTCCAGAAAGCATCTTTCACGCCAGCAACAGACAATGCAGACTAACTACAACTCCTCTGTTATAACTGGTGCCAGCATTGTCCATTTAACAATACAACACATACTAAGTTGTCCTGTAACAGCACAAGAAGTCTTGAGAACTTACATGTTTTGATGCAATTCTCACAACATAGCAATATAAACAATGTGCCTCTCTGCGATGGTCACTGTAGAGTTAATGCACGTTTATACTACTTCCTTTTTTGGAGATACAAGAATCTTGCTGAAGATTATATACAAATACTGCAGGTTACTGTTATGCTGTAGGGAACACTGAGAATCAGTTCTGTCTTGCCAGGGTAAATAACAACTAAGGGAAAAAAATATATCTGTGGATACAATGGATCATTTTACTCCATGCTTCGAGTATTAAATTTATGCCCATTGCTTTGGCATATATACTGTCAAGATTTGGAAAGAGGATACCAAAAGGATACCAACCGATCAATCAACACAGCAATTCTTACATTCTTATGTAATGTGCTACCTATTTAGAAACTGCAGTCAAGTTTCACTGCCGATGAGCTGACAATCAACAGTCACTTTTAAACCACTCATCTTAAGGAAGAGAGATTTATGTCACAATATAATCAACACACTGCTGTAAATCCCAACACTTATTGAATCTTTGTCAGCTAAGACACACATTTCTCAAGGATGATTAAAGCCATTCCAACTCCTGTGAAAACAGGTTGCTACATAGAGGAGGGAGACCCAAGCCGGTGCTGTAATTCTTACAGCAAAATTAAATGTCCAATGGTAGAAAGCAAAAAGATGTTATCAAACGGAGAAAAGGTTACAAAAAGATTTGAAATAGAGCCATGTAACAAGTTTGGTGCACTTAGAATCATAGAATGGTTAGAGTTGGAAGGGACCTTCAAAGGTCATCTAGTCCAACCCCCCTGCAAGAAGCAGGAACATCCCCAACTAGATCAGGTTGCTCAGAGCCTCACCCAACCCGGCCTTGAACATTTCCTGGGATGGGGTATCCACCACCTCTCTGGGCAACCTGTTCCAGTGTTCTACAACTCGCATTGTAAAAAATTTTTTCCTAATATCCAATCTAAATCTACCTCCCTCTATTTTAAAACCATTAACCCTCATCCTATCGCAACAGGCCCTACTAAACAGCCTCTCCCCATCTTTCTTCTTGGCCCCCTTGAGGTACTGGAAGACCACTATAAGGTCTCTCCGGAGCCTCCTCTTCTCCAGGCTGAACAGCCCCAACTCTCTCAGCCTGTCCTCATAAGAGAGGTGCTCCAGCCCTCTGATCATCTTTGTGGCCCTCCTCTGGACCCTCTCCAACTGGTCCATATCCTTCTGATGCTAGGGGCTCCAGAACTGGACACAGTACTCCAGGTGGGGTCACCAGGGCAGAGCAGAGGGAGAGAATCACCTCCCTTGACCTGCTGGCCACGCTCCTCTTGATGCAGCCCAGGATGCGGTTGGCCTTCTGGGCCGCAAGGGTGCATTGCTGGCTCATGTTGAGCTTCTCATCCACCAGCACTCCCAAGTCCTTCTCCTCAGGGCTGAAGAGCACTTGTGGTAGTTCAGACTAAAGGTCTGTCTGATCTTCAGAAGTGGCCAGAATTTGTTTAACAGCTGTAGTATCTCAAGTAGGCCAAGTAGAAGAAAACACTGTTAACCTTAAGCAGCAGTATGGTTTGGCTTAGCTATTTCAGTTAACACTTATTTACTAGTACCTATAGACTAACTCACTTCTTATCATATATAGTTATAAATAAAAGCTGGAACTCCCGAGGCTTCACATCTTTCTTGTGTATATCTAGCTCCACCACTGCAAACCTTAGCCTAGGATAAAGTGCTCATGAAGAACTAGAGCCTTCACTTTGACACTGGAACAATATCAGTATTTGAGACTCTAACACAGGGTTGCATAGAGCAAGACTAAAGTTCAGAGGGAATCACCTCTATCCACCACTGCAGAACACAAGAGCATCTCCTTTCTATTTAAGATTATAGCTTCGGGGGGGGGGGGGGAAAAAAAAAACAAAAAACACCAAACCCAAAAAAACCCGTTCACACATGATTTGAATTCTTACAAATCACAAATCCTCTTCTAAAAACTTTTATAAGATGCAGTAATTTAACTCCAGTCTCCATCTTGTAGGCACATACACTAAAATTCCTCTCTGGACCCCTGCCAAATCACTTCAGTGATTAACAGGAGTGGGATATTTAAATTTAATCCATGGCACCTTCCAGAAAGACAATATAACTAGTATTCTACTTTACAGATGCGAACCAAGAAATATCCTATTTCAAATAAACGTTCCTTTTGTTGCCCACTGCATAATGACCAGAATCAAAGACAACAAACACACAGATATTACTGTCTGACTGTCAAATCAGGAAAGTAAATAAAATCCTTTTCAGTGGATTTGAAGGCAGCATCCAGATTCCTGTTCTATGTATAAATTAATAGTAATTTCAAAAGATTCTGAGAAAAAAGCTTAAAAATTTGGCTCTTGGAAAGCTTGCTGAGCATCTTAAAGACAGTCTGGCTATTAAAGGAGGCATTGTAATGTTCTACTGCAAGCACTGCCTTAACCCTCTATTAAGCAGAGAATGTGATTGATTATTTCTACAGTATTATTCCAGCCCATTTTTGGGCTGAGCATTTTTGTATATTTTTCCTCCTCTTCCTCACCAAGACTTTTGGATTCCCACTTTCTCCTCTAAATGCCATCTCCACCTTTCTCTGGACTTTCATAATCAGCATATATCACAAAGATATCAAAATGGAAGCAATGGGACCTGTGTATTGCGAGACGAAAAAAACCGAGATTCCATTTCTTCTCTCAGCTAGCAAACACTTTTTCTTCAGACCAAAGAGAACCTATTAATTTTCTAGTATATTACCATGCTCTTTTACAGGGAGTTGGTTGAGCAGGCACATTCCTAGATGAGGGGGCATATACCTGCGCCCTCCTCCTCTCTGAGGGAGAAAAGTAGGACAGATCAGATCTCTGCATAAAAATTCAACAGAGCTTAGACCTCTTCACCATTTACTTCTGCACTAAAGCAGCACATTATGCTTTTCCTCTCCTCTGCACCAACCAGATAGACCATCAACCTGTAACCGGGGGCTGCTCTGCTGAACTAGTTTTGCCTTTTATATAAAACACTTTTAAAACTTCAATGGACAGCAACAGCAGCTTCTGTATGTAGGCATCTGTTAGCAAGCTCAGTGGGGATCAAGAGCACTAATGGAAGAAAAGATAAATTGAAGACTAAATGTAAGGCTTACATGTTTTTCATTTTTCTTTCCTCACAAAGACTTTACTTATCACCTGGTAGAAGTGACTCAAGTCAGCTGAAAGAAAGGGCTTGACATTAAAAGGATATAATTTGGAGGAAGGAAGTTCCAGCTTAAGACCTGATTGGCTAGTGCAAGATAACGCTGAAACACTGAAGACATCTGAGCATTGAGGTTTTCACGTCTGCTGAATTCCTGAAGTACCTCTACTGTGAGCATGAAGATCTGCCGCAGATCGTCCTCCTATAGTTAGGACGAACACAATATATTAATAGAGTCTCTCAGTCATTAATTAAAATGCTGATTAAAAAGAAATACTTTTCTAAAGAGAAAATAATTTTCTGTTTTCACCCTATTTTTCATTAAAATACAGAAAATATTCTGAAGTTGTCAGTCAGAACCCCACCACTCTCTTGCCAAAATTAATAGATTGTGTTTGTAAAGAATAAGAAAAAAACCTTCTCATAAATGCTAGTCATAAAAGCAAAACTTAACAATATGCTTTTAACAACTGGAGGAGAGGGTTGGTCTTTGGCATGAAAAAAAAGTTAAGTTGTTCCACAACAGTCAGTTTAAAGCAATGCCTTCACAAAAACATTTCTGCCTGGCCAAACAATACATCTGAGACAACCAGACTACACCATCTGCAATAATATTTTTAAATACATAGCTCTCCTTGGCTTTAAACCAAAGCTATATTTAAGACTATCATTGTTCCACAGAGTGTTCGTTTTGTTTGCAATTGGTAGCCAAGGAATTAAAGAGCCCATCTGCATAAAGATCTGTAGCTCTACATTCATAAAATGAGCAAAAAGGGATTGCACCTTTTCAACACAAGGTTTTAGAAAATATATTCTCAACTTTCCTGAAGTAGCCAGTATCTGCATTTATAATATAACATTTGTGCTATTAAATACTGTTAGGCACACACTGTACTTGAATGCACCTGGCACAGGAAAGTACTTTTGCTCCTCAGTGTTTAAATTTTAGAAAGACAGGTAGCACATATTGATACAGAACTAGTTTACCTGAAATATACGTTTACAGTTACCATGGAACTCCATGCTTAGTCCAATGTTGCTGGTTTTACTTGAACTTGAGAACTCGCTCAACAACGCCGTTAAAATGGAACAGGCCAAAGTTTGCTATAAAAAAAATAAGGGGGAATAATATAACTAAAAGATGTCCAATAACGTCATACCACCTACATTCTCCTTAAATTATTTTATTAGCATATTTCTACAACTATTACTTCAGTTTCTTCTAACATAAACTAGAAAAACTCAAGCTTTCAGGAATATAAATCCTTGGGTGAACCACCTCTCCGATCATTCTTACAAAAGAAATCCAAGTGTTGGAGCAATATAAAAGCTAGTACCTGTGCAATCATCACTACAAAATGGGAATAAACTTATTGCAATTCATTTCTGATTCTTACGGTTTACTTTCTCTTCCTGTGCGCGGTGCTTTACAGGTATTAATTTCAGAGAAGATTCTGTTTCCACGTATTCCTGCTGATCTAATAGTTCAGGTCACTCTGAAGTTTGTTTTGGGTCTCCTTTGCATTTGCTACACTTACCCCATTGGTATTTGATCATGATTAAATTTATATCCCTGAAAGTGATAAAAGCTAGTCAAAAACAACAACTGCAATATACTGTCTACTACATCTTTTCCCTCTCCCCCCATCAGAAAAAGAAGAGAAGTACACAGAAAGCCCTGATGCTTGAAAGCTTTTGGATACTTCCCTCCAAAGTACAACATCCATAAGCCTCAGAAAGAACCTTTAAAACTGCTCTATTAGAACAATTTCTCTCAAGTGATACAAAAATTGGTGAGAAAAAGGTACCTTAGTTTTGGAGAAACAGATCAATGAAGACTAAAGAGTTAAGTACCTTTTTCATTCTCAAAATTTAAGCTAAGGTAAACCAAATGCTTATCCTAAAACACAATTTAAAAGCCAACTTTCCTTTATGAAACACACTGCTCCAGTCTTTGTTGCTATTTTTTTTTTAAATAAAAAAGCTTTTTTTTCCTAATGCCAAAGTCCAGTAACCATCAACACCAGTTCAAATATATTTTTTTTAAACTGATCATTACATACAAAGCAGAGTAAATATTGTACAGTGGAGATGCAAGAAGTACTTCAGAAGTGTCCTGCTGTAACAAGCACAATGGAAACTGTATACCAACGAAATGAAAACACTTTTTGTTAAAGAGAAGTTCTTAACAAAAAACTTCAAAATTACTGGCCATCCTCCCAGACTGTTTGGAGCCAAGGTGCCAGGGATGGACAGAGGGATAGGAATTGTTAAAGGGTCATGCATGCCAGCAAGTGTCCAGGGGTTAAGCAGAAATATGCACACTACCTCTGAACACCCGAAAGATTAAAGTGGAGATGATACTATTTATGCAAGCCCATACAACAGCTGAGACCAGTGCCATCCACCCACCAACTGCAACATCTTTGTTCAGAAATGCCTCTGAAGTCAGTACCTTGACCCCCCAGACAACTAGTTATCTTAGCCAGGATACACTAAATTAACATTCTTCCTTGCTAAATAAGTCCCAGACAGATCGAAGGTAGTGGCTTTGTGATAATGTATGGGTTTTCTCTTCTACTAGATAATAAAGCTGTACAGTAGACCAGACATTGTTAATCAGTTGCTAAATCCAAGCTGTCCCACTTTAAAGAAATATCTATTTATTTCCAGTGGACTATTTCTCATCTACAGTCACCACTGTCATACATCACATATGATAAAAGCAACGTTTAGCCAGTGAGAAACAACAGCACACTTCAAACTCCAGCAAAAGTGCTGTTTTGCCAGTTCTGTACTAGACTTAGAAAGATTTCCAATTAGCTCAAACATTTTAGTATTTTATTTGCAAATTTCTGTGTTATTTACATAACAAATATTTTTATTTAGAGGAAATCTAGAATTGATCCAATATAAAAAAATAGTGTAGGCTAACACTGAGTTTTAAATCCAACATTAAAAGTTCCATATGAAAAGAATTAAACTGGAAGAAAAAAAAACCAAACAAAAAAAAAAAAAACAAAAAAACCAAACCCACACAAAACCAAAAACACCCCCTCGAAGTTTGGCTCTAGATCAGTGCTTCAGATAAGAATACATGTTTTTAAAGAAATAATGCAAAGTTGCCAGAGAACATGGTCCAATTTCACTGCATGCCAGGAGATGCAGAAGTCTCACAAGGCTCTCTAAATGCTTTAAAATGCAGGCTTTTATTTTATGCTTGAATTACTGACACAGTTGATACTTTTCAGGTCAAGGAAGCCATGATGTAAGGACATCATCAGTTGCGATTACAAATCTGTACAGTTTGATGCTCTATACCATACCATGATTACCACGTGGTGTTACCATAGCACAACAGCCCAGTAAAGCTCAGCTGCTCCTGCTTTATCATGCCAAGGTCCTCACACCAAAGCACCATCCATACCACGGCAAGGAGGGCAGCGATACAGACTACCCATCACTTGCAGCTGGTTGCCAATTACTGAAAAATAAATCAGTAAGTTTGAATGACAAGTAAGGAGCAATATGGAGAAAAGTCTGTTCCCATCACGATTAGAAATAGTTACTATTGGTTGAAATAATAGACATTTGCTCCTTCAATTTTCTCCAGCTTGTTTATATGGTATACAATAATTTAATCTTTCTGTTTGGATAGTAATGTGCTATTGCATGACAAAAGTGCATTCCAGATTTTTTTTTTGTCTGCTTTTCTCCTGATTTCAAGGAGAAATTTCAAAGGAAGGTTAAATTTTACAATTCATGGTAAAGAAATCTCTTCAAAGATGTAACAAGCAACAGATGCAGCTAGGCTGACTGAATCTGCTAAAAGCCTGATAAAGCAGCCTGAGCAGTGTCTTGTCCCCCAGGTTTTTCTTAAGACGTATTTCAGGTAGTTCTGACATCAGAACCTGCTTTGAGCATGGAAGGAGAAGCACGATGTTCCTAGAGATTTACATACTTTATTCCCTCCAGCAGCCTAGCTCACAGCAAACATAAGGGCACACAGCATCCCCTCTGCTCTTCTCCCTCCCACTGAATTCCCAGCATCCCACCAACTCGATGCCTGGGGTGCAAATCTTGCCCCATTCCCTCACCATCCCAACAGTGTTGTGTGCACTACAGGCACATCGACGCCCTCCGGTCACTATCTGCATCTGTGCTTAGTCCTTGCATCCACGAGGAATTTTTAAGTACAGCAGTATATCCAGATCACCAGAGCAGGAGATGACCAAAGATAAAATATTGGCCAGTAATTTAAAATTTACTGTAACAACAAGCTGAGAGGAGAGTGCTTCAGAGCAGTTTTGTAGAAGGTAGGTGCAAGCCATGTGCCCTGCCACCTATGGAACTCTTCTGCATACACAGTAATAATTCAGAAACTCTGGAATAAAGCTTAAGTAAACTTTATTAAAAGTAATTTTTTCCATTATGAAAAGTACCTTTACTGAAGGTTAACTACTAGTATTTTGAAATACATTTTTTTCATTTACTTGTATGTTTGGTATGAAGACACTAAGTACCTCAACACAAATGCAGGCTATTAGAAGAAAGAATTCAAAAACCTGAAAACCATCATTATTTCAGATAAACAAATACAGTTGTGCTCTGTGAAATAAAATTACTTCCTCTTACACATAATAAAATTGAATGCCCTTAATACATGTAAAGTTCTAGAGTGGAGGTGATTTTTTTGTTGTTTTGCAGTGGGAGTTTTGTTGTTTTTTTTCTTTTAAGATTTTTGCCACGCCACAGAAGAGTTTAACAATCCAGTTTAATAATACCATACAGTAATAAGTAGAAAATGCACGTGACTCTGGGCATCACATTAAAAGTCAGATCTGAATATCTGTTGTGCAGTAATGCCATTAACTTCATACCAGTAAGAGTACACCTCTGAACCTAGTTTGACTCACTCGCTAGCAATTTCACTAGTTCTGCCACAAGTACATACCCAAACAATAACCCCATCTAACAAAATAAAATACTTCTCTTGTTGAGAGCGGACTGCCTCTGAGAATAGCTTGGCACTCACCCCAGTTAGCTTTATTACCAGGAATAAACTTTATGAAAGATCGCTATACATAAAATAGACTCTCAGCTGCTCAAACAGAAGATCAATGGGACTTGTGATAAGAGATTAACTTGGCAATCAGACACCCAGTAGTAACATCGTTTGGTGGTTTTGTTTTTAAATTACTCTAATAAAACACAGACACTGCAGAAAGAACATGCAGCATTTTAACAGTGAACAACATTTATATGAAATTCATTAAACTCAGATGCAGAAGGTAAATGCAACTTATTCCTCCAAATGGAATGTCCCCTATAACAAAAGTTAAAGCCATAACGTTTGAAGGGATTTCACACTTGTGCCTGGGCTGCCCATGGAATAAGTGAACTGCTTCATTTGAGGGTAGTTAGGTTACAAAGCATCTGAAAGGAAGAGTTCAAATACAGCTTAGGAAAAAATGGACATGTGGTACACCAGCTCCACGGCAGAAAAGCCAACAGACAAAGCAGATCGAACTACAACACCAAAAGGGTTTCCTCCATTCTGAAATTCAGAGCAGACACACAGCTAGGGTATCAGAGGCTTGATTAAATAATTCATTTTACTACAAAACCTAAACTACCAAGCAACACCCTCCCTTGCCTTCTCAACTGTCATTTATACCTACAGAAAAATGAGTAAGTATATTTAAAATAATAAAGGTCTTACTGGAACAGAGCAAATCATAACATTTACTCTGTTACATTAAATCACTGCCAGCCTGAACATGCATTTAAGGATTTTTTGTCTCCATCTGTGTAATGTTGACTCTGTTACTGAAACCAAAGGGAAGCCACAAGAAGCATTTAATAAAATCCCTAAACCAGCTAATTTTAACTTGCACAAGAGCAAGAAGAATCAAAGAGTAAATCTATCAGAGGTAGAATTAGCTGTGCTGCTTCTAAAACTCTGTTAGTGAGAGTATGTCAAAAGCAATTTTACCAAATTGTTTAAAGCAAGGCTTCCTTTATAAAAGTGGTAATATATTTCTTCCCTAACTTCCTTGAATAAGCACAGCTGTATTTGGTAACATTCTCAGAGTATCTAAATCCCAGAATGTAAGCTGCAACTCCAAAAGGAAAGGTTAACAGGACGGCCACAGGACCAAAAGAAATACCATTATGTACACACAGTAACTGGGGCCACTCCGGCTTTTCAACTTGTGAGTATGCCAGTGAGGTGGGGGGGGGAACCCAGGAGCTGAAGTAGTAGTTCATAACCAAAGAAAACCAGAATATATTCTGAAGAAATACAAGCAAGCACCAGGAAGAACCCACTGGATTTTATCTGTTTGCTCCTTCCCAAATGAGCCAACTGGTGGAAAAAAGCTGTAGAGCAGGGACAGGATTATAGGAATAGGACCCACAGCTGCAGTTTTGTGCCGTCAGCAGTAAGGGACTGGCTGGGCAGTGTACTCCTTTCCACCCATTCCTCGTCTGCCACTGTGGAAAGACAAATGACCAGCACCAGGTTAACACCACAGCAGTACGACGGGCGAGACTCTGTTTCCCTTCCTAGGGGGGAACCAGGCAAACCAAGCAAGGGAAATCCCTGAGGTTGAGTTGAGAAAGAGAAAACGAATTCCTCTGCGAATCACTGGGGGCCACAGGAAGATGATCTTGTGGCACGTGAAGCATGCAGGCTTTGGCCAAAGGGAGAAGGGAAGTAGCAGCATCTAGTAACAGCAGAAAAGGTCCAGGCAGAGTTTGCTGGAGCTTAGGGTGCAAAACATGCTTTCATTTTTTTCTCTAGGGACAGGGAAAGTTGTGAAGCAGAAACCAGGAGGAGGGGAAAAAAAAAAAAAAAAAAAAAAAAGATAACCTAATTTAAAAAAAAAAAAAAAAGGCAATGGGCTGAAAACCATTTATCTAGAGGTAACATATCCTTCTTCAGATTCTTGACTGAAAGGCACCAGTTGGATCTTCACTGCTACAGTAGTTGCATTAACAAATTTAGGACTTTCAACTAAATTCAAAATATTGAACAGTAAGAAGAGCCATGCAACTTGCTATCATTATCACGCAGCTTTAAATATCCATCATCCTGGCAAGTGCTCTTTGGCAGGCAAGTGTCCCCTCTCCTCCTAGTTTTCCCAGTTCTCACTCCTGGTCCTTCTTGGCCACCTCTGCCTGCCATACTGCCAGATAAGTCAAATGAGCTGCATTACACGGCTGTGCTCCACAGCAGATCTGCTTAAAGAAACAGGGTTAGGAGGGAGAAGGCTGTTTTTTTTTTTTTTTTAAGTAGACTTCCACACAGATAACATTTATTACTGAAGGTTTTTATATATATATATATATATATATATATATAAGTATATATATACAAGTATATATATACATATACACATATATATATTTAGAAGGCCAGTACCCCTCAGAGGAAGAGGGACTGAAGACTGAGCAACTAGGGGTCAATACACTTCTTAAAGAGGCTCTTTCCCTCATGCCTATTTATTTGTGTGTCACCACAGCAATAAAAGAAATATAGGTGTAACACATGGAAAGGCGTAATTTCTCCCTTTCTAGTGAGTCTCTGAGGTTTACAGGTGAGGGTCTCCACATCTGCAGATCTCATAAGATGGCAGAATTGAGGAAACAAAGAGTCCTGGATGCCATGCATAGGGGCAGCCATCTCTCCTCTGGATCATGTCTCCTCACTTCCTAGCCCTGTCTTTGAAACTGTAGCTCTATTGTAAATGATAATAGTGGGCGACAGCATCAGTGGACAAGGGACGAGCAACAGATATCATCTACCTGGACTCGTGCAAAGCTTTTGACACTGTCCCGCATGACATCCTTCTCTCTAAACTAGAGAGACATGGGTTTGATGGACGGACGACTCGGTGGATAAGGAGTTGGCTGGATGGCCGAACTCAGAGAGTGGTAGTCAACGGCTCGATGTCCAAGTGAAGACCGGTCACAAGTGGCGTCCCTCAGGGGTCCGTGTTGGGCCCAGCCCTGTTCAACATCTTTGTCGGCAACATGGACAGTGGGATAGAGTGCACCCTCAGCAAGTTCGCCCATGACACCAAGCTGTGTGGTGCCATCGACACGCTGGAAGGGAGGGATGCCATCCAGAGGGACCTTGACAGGCTGGAGAGGTGGGCTCGTGACAACCTCATGAAGTTCAACCAGGCCAAGTGCAAGGTCCTGCACCTGGGTTGTGGCAATCCCCGGCACAAATCCAGGCTGGGCAGAGAATGGATTGAGAGCAGCCCTGAGGAGAAGGACTTGGGAGTGCTGGTGGACAAGAAGCTCAGCATGAGCTGGCAATGCGCTCTTGTGGTCCAGAAGAGCGTGGCCAGCAGGTCGAGGGAGGTGATTCTCACCACTCTGCCCTGGTGAGACCCCACCTGGAGTACTGTGTCCAGTTTTGGAGCCCCTGACATAAGAAGGACATGGACCAGTTGGAGAAGGTCCAGAGGAGGGCCACAAAGATGATCAGAGGGCTGGAGCACCTTTCCTATGAGGACAGGCTGAGAGAGTTGGGGCTGTTCAGCCTGGAGAAGAGAAGGCTCCGGGGAGACCTGATAGCGGTCTTCCAGTACCTCAAGGGGGCCAAGAAGAAAGATGGGGAGAGGCTGTTTAGTAGGGCCTGTTGCGATAGGATGAGGTTTAATGGTTTAAAATAGAGGGAGGTAGATTTAGATTGGATATTAGGAAAAAAATTTTTACAATGCGAGTTGTAGAACAGTGGAACAGGTTGCCCAGAGAGGTGGTGGAAGCCCCATCCCTGGAAACACTCAAGGCCGGGTTGGGTGAGGCTCTGAGCAACCTGATCTAGTTGGGGATGTCCCTGCTCCTTGCAGGGGGATTGGATGACCTTTGAAGGTCCCTTCCAACTCTAACCATTCTACGATTCTATCAATTTCTAATACTAAAGTTATTAAGCAGCTACACTGGAGACCTGCTGTACTGCATCTCCAGTAAAGTAGGCTCTCTTTCAAAAGAAAAATCGGAATAATTCAAAAGGCACTCCGATTAACACAACTACTAAAAAAAATACTTACGTTTTAAAGTTCTCTTACATTTCTATTACTGAGTTTTAACCTCATTTTTGGAGTAGTTTCTGGATCCCTAAAATTCCCAAACCAATATTTAACACACTAATGTAGGCCTTTATAGACCACTTATCAGCATTCAGGAAACAGCTTAAATATCCTGGTTTAACATCTGTTTTTTATATGCAACATGTCTCATGGGCAGTAAGGTTCATAGGACAAAGTAATAATTTTATTAGACCAGAAGATACAGCTAAGAGTAGGAGCCAGGGGGCGGGGAATTATGAGATCCTCTCCAACTCCTACCCTACCACATGATACAGCAACAACTAGACAGGTATCTAGAAGTGAAATTCCTCTTAAAGAGCAGAAATAAGAACCATAAATGCTAAATAAATGTAAGGAGCTATCTATGCAGCCATTATTATTGGTAGATTAATTTCAATGAAGATGAACATCTAGAGTTCTACTGATTAGTATTTCCTGCTGTTCACATGAGATCCATCCACAGCTCATTCCTCAGTTTTAGGTAACCTGAAGCATCTGCATCTCCTCCTCCTTGGGAAATAGAACAACAGATTTACAGATTTTAAGAGAGAAGGAACTGTTAGGATCCCAGAGCTCTTCCAGTAAGTCTTGAGAATTCTTCTTGCATATACAGAAAACTTTAGGCTTCTGGTATGAAGTTTTGTATTAGAATACATTCTACTATCTGCATTGTAGATCTTAAAAAACCCACAGCTTCTGTTGCTTCCCAGTCCTGTGTCAGGTCTACAGCAGCTGGACCCCTCTGCATCTGCCTACCCATACTCTGGAAGAAGTCCAGATGTGACCCACATCCTAGTCCAGTTTAAAAAAAAGTCTGTCTGATTGCGTTCACATGCAGACCAGTTCCTCCTCCTGGGAATCAGTCACCTTACCTGCCAGGATTCCTGTCCTTCTGGCAGGGATTAAGGACAAACAAATCCTTCAGCTATGCAAAAGCAGAATATTCTAACATGAAAAGAAAAGGCCAAGAAATTGAAGGCATTTATGGTTGAGAAGAACTTGGCCCACACAATTTTCCCAAGTGTTGAAATTAGCAAAAGAACACATATATTTAGCATTTTAAGACTGGCTGTTCTAGTTTTATTTAGTGAGGGGGGGGCTACGGTGGCAGCTTCTGGAGGAAACTGCTAGAAGTTGCTTCCCTTTGTTCAGTGGACTTGGCCAAGCCTAGGGCGGACCCGCTGCTGGCCAAGGCCGAGCCAACTGGTAGCAGAATGTTCCCCAATAACACCTCTGCGATAACGTATTTAAGAAGGGGAAAACAGGAGGGGAAAAAAAAAAAAAAAAAAAGATGATGTGAAGATGCTGAGAGGAGGCAGAGAGGGGGAGGCGTGAGCCTCGTGGGCCTTGCAGGCTTCACCCTCTGGCCTCCCACCGGGCAGCCAACTGGGCTCGATTTGGCCCGGCCCGGCTGTGAGAAGTGGAGGGGAGATGAGACATGAAGAGATCCTGAGAGGCGTCTGCCTGCCTGTTGTGAAGAATTTTTCTTGTGAGAGGAACGACTGCAGATGCCAAGGTCAGTGAAGAAGGAGGGGGAGGAGTAATGTGGCTCCTGGCCAAGATTCCCCTGCAGCCTGTGGTGACGACCATGGTGGAGCAGGTTGTCCTGTTGCAGCCCACGGAGGTCCACAGAGGAGCAGAGATCCACCTGTAGCCCGTGGAGGACCCCACATTGGGGCAGGTGGATGCCTGAAGGAGGCTGTGGCCCATGGAGGGCCCACTGGGGCAGCTGTTCTGGAGGGACTGCACCCCGTGGAAGAGATGACCCACACCAGAGCAGTTTCACAAAGGACTATGGCCCGTGGGAGGAACATGAGGAGTTCTTCCCCCGACTATGAAGCAGTGGTGTAAAACAACGTGTGATGAACTGACCACGACCCCCATTCCCTCTTCCCCCCTGTGCCGCTTGTGGCAGGGGGGAGGTAGTAGAGATAATGTTAAGCTCAGGAAGAGGGAGGGGTGGATGGAGGTTATCTTGTTTTCTGTCTCATTCTCCTGCTTTGTTTTTAGTAATAAATGAATAGTTTTCCCCAAGTCGAGTCTGTTTTGCCCATAACAGTAACTTTAAGGATTTCTCCCTGTCCTTATCTCAAACCTCGAGCCTTTTTCCTAATATTATCTCTCCCTATTCTCTTGGAGGGTGGGGGGAGTGTGAGAGAGACTGTGTAGCCTGGTCCCGATTGGGGCTGAACTACGACACTGGCCCATGATACCATGTCTACTGCCGGAAGCTCTGTCCCCAAGAGATGAAGATTTTGAAAAGAGATCCTGAAATTGCGACTGGAGGGAAATTACAAGGACAGTTTGTATCAATGTTACAGGAGAAGCCAGGAAAAACAAGACCAGGAACTCCAAAGCTAATCCTTGTCCTCTCAGGGGATTATTACCTAAACTCATTTATGAATTAATGGACAGCCAAACCCTCTATAGTTTGCTTTCCCTTCTCAGATGGAGGTTTCTTCCACGAGATCTATAAAGGTCCACTCAACAGAGAAGCAGCAGCAGGAGCTGATGCTCCAGGTTCAAACCCTGGCTCTAAGCATGCATTCCTTCCCATCCCTGCAGGAGTATTACCTCTCCTTAGTGCCCTGTTATTTCCTTAACATGTACACTGTGTTCCACTATTAACACTAAAGCCATCTTTTTAATCTCCTGCCCACTATCTTCCTCTCATCTGTATTCCTCTCCTTCTCTTCCAATTTCCTTTTCATTTTCTCTCAACAGGTCAGTCATCAGTCTTGCTCCCATGTCAGTTTGCCACAGCATTACTCAACATACCGTCAAGTTCCATCCTCAAAATACATCCCTTTCTAAAGATATTTTTAACTGATACTTGAGAAGTTAAGATACTAAATGTATCAAATCCTGCAAAAGGACACATGCAAAAGAGAGTACCACCTACATTTGCTGCTGTCCTTATTACATCAACATTCAGGACTTGACCCTGACAAGATGTTACTGAAAAGTCCCAAAGATTTCACGAATCAGGAGTGCCTAACAAAATGCAAAACCAGTATAGATGTCTGATAGGAGCTGGGTGGAGGGTTGCAGGGAAAAGATTAAGTACCTATTTTATTCTTGTAAAATAAAGAAAGGTGAGGAAGCTTCAGAGCCAGCAGAGAGGAGAAAGCAAGCAAGAGACAGCTTTGCTTTTTTAAAAAGACTTTCTCTCAATTACAAACTGCTGTAGAAAGCCATTATCAACAGCTAAGAGCCACATTTGAGAGCTTTAAACATTTTTAAATATGAAGTGACCTGCTGCTGATTCTATATGGTATTTCTCAGCTACTGAAGTAAACCTCAGGTACGAGGACACAAACGGATGGGTAGTAGGTCAAAGGAATCATGGAATAGAAGTCTGGGAAGGACACAGAAAGGGACCAAGAGTTTTGACAGAGAATTGTGAGTCACAAAGGTATGACAGACTTCTGAAACTTGAGTGTACAAGGCTGGGAGACAAGAAAGCACATGACATCACAGGAAAGATGTGTTAAAAACGTGGACGGAGTCAGGGAGGCACAGAGTGCTGGAAAGCATCTGCTGATCCGTCCCAACATCCATATCCCAGCCTCCTCCCTGACTTGGATGGAGGCTTGTTTTATAAATAACTCATATAAACACATCTACAGCAAAGTGCAGAAACACCCGTGGCACTGTCCTGATGGCACATCTTGGATCTTGAAAGCAGTATTACTTCCTTAGCTTCACATCATGCCCTGAAGCACCCTTAGCTGAGACTCCACACAGCAGCAAGGCAGTTGCACCACTGTGGTTCCACACAGCCTGATGGGCACGGCCGAACGCTACAGGGACAGTAATAAAAAACCACCCACTCGTATTTGAAAAGATAAGTGGATAACTCATTATATGAATTATTTCATACAACCTTGCAAAGTTATGATGTATTGATACAAGAGGCATGCCCTGAACCCATTCAGAGCTCAGTTGTGGTAGGTACTGTGCTAACACACAATTTTCTTACTGCTTATTGTGTATGCCAAGTCTTGGGTCACATGAAGCTGTGTGTACCATAGTTTCTCTTGCAGCAAAGTCTCAGAAGATCACAATAACATTTTTATGAATGAGAACTATTTTATAATAGAAAACTTCATACATACACAGGAGCACATGTTTATTAAAGAGCCTGCCAAAGACTAACAAATGTATGCCTTACTGAAAAGATGTTCCAGCAGCATCACGCGTCATTTTTTGCTAGTAAGTCATAATAGAGTACCAGAATAGAAAACATTATTATATACTCAAGATGTTTTCAACACCATTCTTAAAACTTAAGCACAAATACTTCGGAAAAACTATGGAAAAAGTAATACTTGTGAAGAGAGGTGGATAAAGGGAAATGAAAAACTGAGGCAAACTTGGTCTCTGTATGTATGGTGGCAGTGAGTGGAACTTGGAGGAGAGTGAAATATTGTCCCTTCCTGCCGTCAGAGCTCCTCTGCAACAAGCTCTGTTCTGCAGCAAGCCTGGGAAGATACACTCAGAGCAGGCAGTCCTTAGCTTGCCGTATGCTATGGTCAGTGTAGCCTGTCTGCATGTTAGTGCATGCACAGAATACAACTGTAGCAGTCAGACTGTCCAAGAGTTAGTTCAAAGAGGACTTCTCTGTCAACACTGAGGTTTCCATTCACTCCACTTTTGTATCTTTATGGAAATATCATACAAACTACATAAGCATCACACTGGCATGCATAAAACTTGAAAACCTCAGTTCTAACTCCATTTTAATAACAGGGCTATATTTCCTGGAAAACAGCACAAACTCAGCCTTGTTCTAAACAAATACCCATTTCTATCCAAATTACGCACAACCAAAAGGTTGAAATGTTCTCCTTAAGCTAGATAACTGTGAAATTAATTACAAGTGTAACTGAAATTTCCATACCCTGGAGGGGATATTACTTGTGCTCAGAGGTGACACTATTTTTAGGACCATGACATGAGCTGCATTACTTCCAGTACACTTTGATCGAATTTTCAGAGTTAAACGTTTGCCGCTCACATCTAGTACAACTATTGTTCTAAACACTCAGCAGTCTTAGGAGTCCATTCCCTCGAGGTTTTTGTTTGAGAAAAGCTTCAGTTAGAGTTTCAGCATGGAATCTACACACTCTTCGATTTGCATTTGGTAGAAGAAAAATCACCTCTCTTTGATCTCTAGTTACATGCCTCTATTATGACCTATCCTAAACTTATCTCCCGGCATAGCAAATGGAATTTACTAAATGCATAGATAGATATTGGACACCTTGTTTCCACTTTGAGCTCAGTATGGAAGGTAACACTTACCCCTAGTAGTATGACATTAAATCTAGAGTAAGTTTTGTATTTCCATTCCGTGTTATGCTTCCTCACACCCCTTTCCTTCCACCTACCCGTCTCCCAGAGAACAGCAGAGGCCTATGCCTCTTGCTCAGTAGCCTATTCCGACAGCTGAGCGACAGCTCTGCACAGATGGGAGGGGAACAAAGTTTGCAGAGAACCTGCCAGCTAATGGAAAATCCATTTTAGATCATGCTGTTTTATTAAAGAAACCCAGAGAAATTTAAAAAAAAAAAAAACAAAACAAAACCACCTTGCAGCATAAAGTAGCTACTCAAAGAAATCTATTCCCTAAAAAAATATGGTGTAACTGTATACCAAAGTACATATACCACTCCTAGTGCTAAAAACATTCTTATTAAAAAAATCTCCAAGATGGTAAATGATCGCTTAAACGGCCATCAACTTAATTACAAATTTTAATTTTTAGAGAAGTATACAAGATTTCATAGTCACTAAGTATATAACTTAAGTGGCAGATACGGATTGCTTAAATTTGGAAGAAAAAAATAAAATACTTACCACAGTGGGGTTACCGCTGCTGATCAACTGGCTGACTTCATGAAAAATGCTTTTGCAGTCGATTGATTTATCTAATGATCCCCGTTTCACTATCACTGCTACTGCTAATAGAATCTGCTCCCGAACGTACTTTTGAAGGCTGTAGACAACATTGCAAAAATATATTTGCAAGTAACTCCGAACATCAATGCTCAATAAAATTTTAAATACACTTCTTTTTCAAACATTTTGTATGAATTCATAAAGGAAAGCTAACAACTCTATAGAAGTCAACTAAGTGTTAAGAATGGAAAATAAATTATTTTTTAAGTGATCTTCCACTTCTACCCTGGGAAAGAAAAGGATAATCCAGACTTTATGCAGAATCCTACATGTTCAGAGGTATTTTTTCTATACTTACTTAGGCCTTTGTAAGACATAGGTTAAAAGGAATGTTCGCAATGACTCGATGCTAGTTTTTTCCAAGAGAATCCATTCTCTTACAACTGCTTCCATTATTGCTGTAGCAGCTTGAAAAAGGACATAGTCCACTTTACTAGTTTCTGTGGGGAAAAAACAAAGGTACCTTTAGTATCAGAAGACATACATGTATTTAGCTTGTATGAATTATCAACAAAAAAATAGAATTTACTATTATTTATTATTAAATAGAACTTTGTTGCTATGAAAACAGAGAAAGAATTTACAACTCAAAAGAGGGAAAAAATAACAACTCAATTATCAAACTTCCCAATATTATTTGAGTCAGTGATTCATGGGAAGAAAAGCCGGCTGCACAAGGAGACTGAGACAAAGATCAAAAATAAGAATGCTAACACAGCTGTGGAATAAAATGAAAATTATGATGGATTTAGTCCCAATACATTAAGACACGATTAATTTCACATGCATGCCAGAGCTGAAGACTCTGCTGTCATTTGGGTGCTTGCCTTTGAAACCAGCAGTGCATAAAATTACATTTATTTTATGGATGATAATGAGAGGTAAGTTCACTTACACCTAAAGATAACATTTGTTTTTAATGATCAAATCAAAAGTTTTACAGATTGGTGTATTTAAGGTTTTCTACATCATGTTTAAGCTTCCATTTTTATCTTGAGGCAATCAAAATATGACTTCCAACCACAGTGTAGGAATCATTAGCTCTTATTATCTAAATATCCGATTGCTTCATTATATAGATGCACTAAACAAACTAGAAAAAGATGTTATGACAAAAGGTAACAGTTTAGGTGACTATAAAGTACAATTTAAAGGAAATCCTAGAAGCTGAATTTAATTTATATAACAGTAGAAAGCTAGAGACTTTTTTTTTGTTCTTTTGCTTTTAAAAAATTTAACCTACAAACAGCAGGTAGCCAGTTTCAAAAAATTCTGAGCTCTGAGGAAAACATAGAAAGAACATTCAGAAAGGGTACAGCCACAGGGTGGCAAAATCATGAAGTATGAAACGGTGAAATAAAATTCCTGACCAGGAAGTGGAGTTTGAGCTATGGCAGGCAACCCACCAGGACTAGAAAAAATGGGTTTATTTGAGAAAACCTCATTCAGGAGACAATAGGCTCTACATGACTACAAAACAAACCTTCTTCCCCTGATTATGTACACACAAGTTTATAATATAAATTTTCGTTTATAAACAAGTTCTATATCCAAGATAGCAGCCAATTTGCTAAAATGTTTTTAATTTAATCAGGCTCCAAACTGAAACTCTACACAAGTAAATATGCTTAAATCAAAATAAACCATCTTTAAATCTACTGAGTTTAATTTGGAAAAAGAAGTAACCACTTAATTAAAATATTAATGTGTATGTCTAACACACATATAAAAATGAGCCAAATTATTCCTGCATGGGAATTTTAATTCTGCCATTTTCTAATTTCTAGGTCTTTGGCTTTTTGAACTGTACAAAGCTTACACAAAAACAGAATGCTATTAAAAAAAGAGGATGGAATTTCTCTTGTGCGCCAAGTACCACAGATGCACAACTGCAATCATTAACAGCACAGACATCCAGCCCTCGGTGTAAGCTTATAACTAGTCAGAGCACCATTATCCTTTACATGAAGTTACTAAAGAAAGACAGGACAAGTTTTGCCAGTACATTTAACAGCTATAAGCTTACAGTAGAAGAACGTAGAGCCTCATGCTTCCTGGGTTCAACAACAGGTTTTTAAAGAAACTGTATGGTATTGGCTGTTCCCCTTTTCCTTATGCTCATCATCTCTGTTGCTCTCCCTGTATCACTCATACATTCTTCATTCCATGAATGCCATCGACATCCTTGTTATCTTTCTCCATCTCCATTCCAATTCCTATCTTGACTATTTTTTCCTGTTTCTTTTTAAACCCATCTACTCTGATCCTCTGGTTCCTGCCCATCCTTACCTGCCCAAACCCCTTCAGTACACTTCCAACTTTTATTCTTCATTGTGAACAGCTCATTTTCCTCCTCAGTTCCGGATTTCTTAATCCCTACGTCTCCCTTCTCACCTTCCAAGTGTTAACTAGCTGTTCTTTCTGTCCAGACTGTACAAACACTTACTCAAGAAGCATAAAGTTTTGGGGAAAGTCTCTCAGTTCCAGGTCTCAGCATCAAAACTGCCTACTGGAGAAGCCACTGCCAGGAAAAATCAGACCTATGTGGAAATATGCTGGTTTCTCAATGGTGATATCACATGAGCAGCTTAAGTTATAGTATTTCTAGACATCCAAAATGTATTAAAACCAGGATCACATTCCTCCCAACCAGCCACATTTCAGAAGGAAAAAAAAAAAAAAGTCAGCAGTGATATTTAATTACTAATGCTAAATTGTATTCTCTTCTTTAAGAGCAAGATGCAGTGATGTATCCCTTAGCACAGATAGTACTGCTAACTATTTATTTCATAGATTTCCATTATTTCCTTCTGAGCTGTGACAAATACATCACTTATGAGAGATCAAAATGTTTTGCAAATGAAGTTACTTAAGTATATTCTTTTACCCACTTAAAATGCTCTAAAACTCAATATGAAAATAAAAAGCATCAATTTTGCCTACCCATAAAGCAAGAAGTGTGGTTACGGTCTTCAGGACTAGATGAAGTACTAATATCATACACTAAAACCAGAAGAAACTCATTTGTAGAAAAAATTTTGGTTGAGGAGAGAGGGTGTGTATATATCGCTCTATATATTGCAGTATAATTTAACAACACAGTAGTAGGCCTGCAATATTGACATCACAATATTCATGAACTGTACTTCTCTAATACAATAAATTTAGAAACAACTGTTAAAAATACTGAAGAATGAATGAAGTATGAAAATAATAATTTTAAACAAAATTCTAATATTTCTCTGTTCATTCTGGCAAATTCTTTGAAAGAAAAGTTGCTTTTTGGGTTTTGGCCTATGTTCTTTTCCACAAATATCCTGGTTTTCCTCACCAGCTTTCAGAGTCAGCTTTCACTGAAACTTCTCCCTTGTCTGCCCCCTCTCCTCATATCTGGTCAGTACAGCAGTGCTAAGCAGGAATCTTACATGCTTACTGCTCCTGCAATTTTCAGATTATTTAGCTGCTAAACTCTAATAAGTCTCTGTATTGCTTGTAAAAACAAATTTGTTTTTAAAGACCTGTAACACAACCACATTTACAGCATTTCCATAGAAACTTAAGAAACTTCTGGTAAAAGGGTGGTACCTACCTATCTTGTCTTTCTGCATGGCTATAACCCCACAAAACTTTGAATCAATAACCTACTGCTTCAACCAGGTGGACAGAAACTTTTCTAACTTTTTTTTTAAATAAACACAGCAGTTGGGATGTTAATAGCAACTTACCAAAACATTCAACCTGAAATAAATACTTATCATGGAAAACTTCAGCACCAGTGCTAAATCTGGCAGAAGTATGTAAAATTGCATTGTTGCTTGTTTTAAGGAGAAGCATCAAGCCAAGCAAACACACTGCAAGCAGTTCTACAAGCTCCACAGATCAGACAATATCACAATAATCATGTCACAGAAGAAATCTGAATCTATTAAATCAGTTTAGAAACTTGGCTACACAAAGTTACACCTTACAGCTTTAAAGCTGCCAGAAACAAAGCTGAAGGGCAGGCAAATAGGCTTTACCCTTCATCGAAGAGGAGTACTCATTAAAATCAAAACCGATGTTCGTATTCCCAGCTACAGAAGAAAGGCACAGTTCCAGTTATAAAAACAGGTACATGCTTAGCTTCATGTATTAAAACTTACCCAAAATGTGTTTGCAAACAGCAAATGGTGATTTTGATTTTCTAAATGATAAGAATATGTGCTCAGCATGTTGGCGTTGTTCATTATTGACCATGGAAGGTGGTGCCTGAAAGAAAAGAGTAAAGTTATTCAAGTACTAAAAACCCACCCTAATTGTAAATATACACAAGCATTATAATTATATTATTATATTTGCCTTGTTAAACATCAAAATCAAGTATCTCTTGGTAAAACTGCCTGTTCTTCCTCAGTCACAGCCTCTTATATACCACTGTGTAGTTATATCGTGTGCACATAAGTGTGAATATTGAGACATCAGGCAGACAGTGAATAATTTTAAGTACTTTGTTCCTAATGATGCTTCTGAAGAAAGACAAAGGTCAGATCTAATTTCAACCCAATCCTTTTTCTACTCAAACCAAGAATATCATTGTACACTACTAAATGCTGCTACACATGCTCACAGTCACAGAAATAAAGCACTATCTTTCCTTTAGTTCTACATTTGTTTTAAAATATTGAATTGTATAATAAATTCAAGGGATTAAAAATTCATGACTATGTGCATGTTCTACAATAAAGTATTGACAGGAACATACTACCCTCTAGTGTTTCACATTAAAGCTGACATCTTAAAGACTGAGCAAGGGCTTCGATTTCAGAGACAGGTCAGCTTATTTCGGGATGGCTACAGCAGTTCCCCAGCTGCCTACACCCATCCCCTTACACCATGGGCACCTTAGCTGCTCAGGTAGCACCTGCTGCTCCACCACTGCTGAAAGCCAGCTCCATGGTGGTGTCTACCTGAAAAATCAACTATAGGTAAAGCATGAAACTACATAGTAAACTGTACCACCCTAAGGTGGGACATCAGCATTCGGAGTGCACATGAGAGCTAACTGCCTGCATCGTGCCCTCATCTCATGCAGGAACCCTGAGATCCGCCCCCCCACTGCCCCACCAGGTAAAAATAACCCTGCAGAAAACGTCAGCTGCTCACAACACCATGCTGCTCTCCACTTTTGCCACTAATATTCTCTAATTGCTGCTATTTGGGATTCACCTAACAAGCACACTGTACAAAATACTCTTATGGGGATTGATATCACAAGGCAGCGTAAGCTGAACTGATGCACCTTTGAGAAAGGAACACGCACACGTAGAAAGATTGCATACAAACTGCAGAGCCAGGTCAACGTGACAGAATAGGTTATTGAACTGCAGCTGAACTGCCAAACTCCAAATCTGAGTCCTGTCCTTGGCAATATGAGGAGAATAGGTGTGCCGCATACCTTTTGGTTTTGATTTATACCCACTGCTTTGGGAACAAAAGCACAAAGACCTTAACTTAAAGGTCAAGGTATTTAACTTGATAAATATATTCCAGTAAACAAAATACCTCAAATCTGATTTAATGATTTAATTAATTCTTCCTATCAAAACACAGACACAGAAGATTCAAATATGAGCCAATAACATCACAGATTAAAGCTGCTGCTCGTTAATAATTTCCTCAATAATCTGACTGAAGGAAGCAAAGGAAAGCAGGCTGCTGATCCTTTGATCAAGGGGGTCCTAATAAACAGCCATGCTCCTCCTTACACAGCAAATTTCTGACCCACAACTTTTCCTGTGTACATGTGATAAATGCCTGTGAGGGGAGCAAAATAAGAAGTGGAGACAAGCGGCTGCAATAAAGCCTCATGGATGCAGAATAAATGCTCTGCCCCTTCACAAACCTGCTCCGCTCTACAGCCAGTCTGGGGGCAGGACCTCCCTGGACAGCGATCTGAATGTGCACAGGACAGCTCTTACCAGCTCTGGGGAGAAGATCAGAGCGTTTGCCCATGCCTCCTTCTGGGCAGGCGGCAGTTTGTGTTAGGTTGTGTACACGTGCAGATGGCAGTGTGCCTTCAGTTCACGTCTGTCTTCCATGTGCTCCAAGCAGCGTCTCAGGGTCGAAGTCAGCAGGCTGCACACAGACACGTGCACAGAAAAGTTTTTGGATACTTGGGGCATTACACACTGCTGAACAACTGACACAGAAGTAAGCTCCATGGCAGTACCCAAATCCTTCCAGAACACCAAGCTTCACCAAACTGCAACCCAACACAGAAATCCAAACTTTTAATACCTTTTAAAGCAAATTTAAACTTTTAAAGAAGCAGCCTCACTGAACTGGGGCGCATGACACTTCTGTCATAAAACCTCAACCCTCCTGCATGCAGTCAGCCATCAGCAGGAGCCGCTCCCAGCCACTCATGCTTTCTGCAATCCAAAGGACAGTACTTCTCTGTCTGGACTCCAGCTACATCCACTGCAACAGAGCCAGCTGTACTGCACGCCAGAATACTTGGAGCAGGCTATCAAAAACACAGGAATGACCTACACAGCCACCGCTTGACATGCACTTCAACTAGCACTATTGCAAATAAACCAAATCAAACACACAAAAGCAATCCCCATTTTTTTTTTGTCATTGTACAGGCAAGCATTTCTGCAGACACCTGGACTGAGGAAGTGATCACCAAAAAGCATCCCAGGAAAGGCAGATTATTTTCATCTGGATCAGTCCCCCAGCCTGGCTCACCATAAGCCAGCACGGAATATAATGGCTGGTGACGTAGCTGCTTTTTTCAGCACAATTTCCATTTAAAGTGCATTTAATCTACGGCCTCTGCTGCTGTGTAATGCCACAGGAACATTCTGAAGCCTCAAGGAACACACAGCTTTGGTCAACGACGTTTCATGAGAACTAAGAATCAAATTTCTTGAGACAAGTGACTTATTTTAATAACTCCCTGCTACCAAAAAGGAGAGGTCCCACTCCTTTCTTGCTCTCGCTTGCATGGTCTTGTCACTCCCTTGCATTATCCCTTCTATGAGCTAGCTCACAAAAGAAAAAAAAAAAAAAAAAAAGGAGAGGAGGGAGGGGCAGGCAACGGGAACGAACACTCTTTTGTTAGATTAACAAGCATCAGAAAGTCAGACAAGTGCCAGAGTCAGTGCAATGATGGGGAGAAAAGGAGTGGAGTGACATTACTCTCAGCAGTACTGACCCTGCAGCTCACAGCTCTGCAGTCTCAGGAAGCCTCACTAATTACAGTCAAGTTAGAAGGAATCCTTTGGGTACGACAGAGCACAATATTTTTCAAGTCTGATCATTTATGTTCACATTCTTAAAGCAAGAAGAGCCAATCAGGGCTACCTGATCTTGAAGTGATTTTGCATTCACAAAGCATATTTCAGTTTGTCATATAGAGATTATATATATTTTTTCAGTGTTCTGTAATACTTAACACTTTGAGGGACATCAGCAGCAAACTATGGCACCATTTAAAAAAGACAGAATTAAAGTTTCACGGAAAATACTCCTTTATGCTTACAATAACTAGAAGACAGTCCTGTAACTTTACATTATTTTAACTGTTCTACTTCTCTGCAGTCTGAATGTAGACAAACTTTGGCACCTTCAAAAAGGCATACAGCACATCACATTCCTGCACTAAGTTTAAAATTAACAATAATTTAATAATACGTTACACACTTAGACTCCCCAAACTGCCCAGAACAGACAAATGCAACAGGTAAGCTTTAAACTGCACTGTATAGCCACTGGAGGGAGCTTAGGGCTCACAGCCTGCTGTCTTCGCTGCATTAAACAGTAGTTCTCCCTACATGGAAAGTCCTGCTAAGTTAAGGCTTTAGAGGAAAACCCAGCATACACATATTCTGTGTACAAACTTCACACTGCAAGAACATTGGCTTAGGTGAGCCCCTGGAAGCCAGTGCCCAGCATCCTCTCAGCACAACAGGGTCAGAAACATACCCCAAGTACCCACTGCGCTTGGAAAGTCTCCCAAAAATATCTGCATGCTCACTGTTTTCTTTCTAATCTTCTCCTTCAAATTCTTCTCCACCATACAGCTTAGGGGAAATTAAAACCAGTGTGGTAACGATCAGACTCTTTTGGCACGTTGAAACTATAGCCAGCTATACTGCTTTCCTTTCTGTGCCGCCCCATGTTACCACCACCACTCATCTACCCTCTCTTTTGCCTTACAAGTTACTTACAAAAAAGTTCTCCATGACAAGGATCATCTTTCTGGTTTTAGGACAGCAAAATACTGCTCCATAAGACTAGAGTTCCTACACAACACAGTATTATAAAAAAAAAATTAGATCCTTTCTTTATCCACACAGCTGTGCGGATACAGAACAGAAACAGCAACAGCAGTGTCTACTGATGGGATCCAGCAGAACTACTGACTCAAATGCCGTTATTCACACAAAGGAAAAAGAAACAGAAAAAAAGACAGATTAGAAACTCTGGCAGACTAGTATTAATACTTTCAGGACCATTAAACTTTTCTGAAAGACTGGACAACTAATAAGAAAGTAATGTAATCCCTTCCTTTTCATGTCAACCAGATTACATATATTAAAAAAAGAAACAGTTTGTTCTACTCTACTTTGTCCTCCTATCACTAGTCAAAAAAAAAAAAAAAAAGAGAGAGAGAGAGGAAAATTAAGGTAGGGTATTTAATGACAAAATTGCAACAAAGCCAATAAGCATATGTTAGAAGATTTAAATCTTGCACATGCTTACAGAAATCACATGCTTTCTCTGTGTGGTTGTGAAAAACCTTTACTGTGGTTTTTCTGCACAAGGAAAAAAAAGCATGGGAAAGCCAAGTTCTTCGCTTCCCTTCACACTCTTTTTCTTAGAGGAACACAAACAATTGTGATGATTCTCCTCAAGCCATCAACAGTAAATCAGCCAGTGAAAAACATGTGTTTTTGAAAAGAGCAGAAACACTAAAAGGTAAAAATAAAGTCTGTAAAGCCAAAAGTAGAAAACACCTTTAACACCTCACAGTCAAAAAACAGGACTTGGGGGAGGGAGCGGGAAGAAAAAAAGAGATGAGATCAAGGTTCTCCATATTATGCTAAATACAGGACTGAGTCCTCAGAAGTCAGCATCTTTCTAATATTTTAAGATAGAGGCAGACAGAGGCAGTTTGAAGGAACATGTTGGCACAGATCAGCCAAACAGAAAAGCTGTCCAAATCACAGGTACAAACACATTTTTTGGGTGTACTGTAAGCTCCAACTTTCTTTATGAAGACTGAACGCACAGGGAATTACTACAGCTCCTTCTGTACCTAAAGACCAGTTCTGCCAAGAGCAAGTCCCTCAGTCTGCAACTTGGACGCAGGGAAGCCTCTCAAAAGTTGGGCGGTGACCTTCAACGGTAGAAAGAAATACATTAGGCTCTTACATCCTTGATTAGATTGTTAATAGTTTCCTTTCACAGACTCGCATATCCTCCTGCAGTGATTTTTCACTTTTTATACATTAAAAAAAAACAAAAAACAATAAAACCAGTCCAGCATCAGGAGATAACCTAGCTCAGCTTACATGGGTGTTACAGCAATCAGACAAGTATTTTGGAAGGATAGGAACTGTCACATAAAACTAATTCCAAGTCAGGTTTTGCCTTCCTTGACTATCAGACCAGATACTTAAAAAAAAAAAAAATCTAAATGTAAATATATCAATTACTTTTTATCTCCAGTGTGGAATCTGATAAAAACCAAACTGGATCCAGCCTTCCATTAGAAATAAAAGTTTACGCTCAATTAGTTTGAGGTCAGCACACTCCCTTTAAATTCTTTTTTTTTTTTAGTTTTTAACTAGCTTTCCCATTCTTACAGCCTGCAACCATCCTTTTGTACTATGGGAAGATAAAGAACACCACCTAATTCCGTAAGTTTATATATTGCCACTTATTTTTTTTTCCTGTCCAAAATAACTAATCTTTGTTTCTTCCTTATATAACACAGATCTCTCATTTCTAACTTTGATCATCTTCTTTTCTGCTCCTCGCTTGATGGTACATCAATTTAAATTATATCATTATTCACTGATGCTACAAGGAGCGACAGCACAACTGGGAACAATTAAAAAGCCTAAAAATTTGGCATATGGACAGTGACAATATTCTAAACTGAACAACTTCTAACATTCAAATGACAACATTATTATTAAAATAAATAATCAAACAGATTTTTATTGAAGTATGATTTAGTTAACTAATTTGCACTGTTATCTCTGCATTGTAATTCTGCTAAGAAAAATTCTGCCCATGATCTTGCATAAACATAATTAAGGATGAGATTAACCGTGTTCATTCCTCACGACAGAAGAGTTTGCAAGAGACAAATTCTGACTTTTTGCAGAATTTTGCTGTGGCAAGACAGCACTGAATGCTACTGAATTCAGTGTCTCTTTATAATTACACTAAGGGAAATCTGCAAATTATCATGTCAGAAAGAACAGTCACATACTCCTCCAGACTTCGCTGCTTAAGAGAACACAGAGAGAGCGCAGCAGAGTGTTTTAAGTTGACACTCACAGTATTCCCACCTACAAAAAAGGTCCTCTATGAACAGCACAGCCTAAACACTCGTAGGATTATGGAAAGGCAAACATACCTACTAAGAAAATTTTCCTGGGCTTAAAAAAAATTAAAAAAAAATAAAAAAAAAATCAAATTGCTTGTACCTGCTACAGCTAAAGCCAAGAAGGAAATTTCTTGCCAAAGGCAATGTTCATATCTGCAAGTAAAGCACATAAACTTGACAGGGGTAGAAACAAAAACCTGAGATTTCTACTGAAGTGTGATTTCATAAAATTCACCACAAACTCTCCAAACTGAGCTTCCCCAAACACGTAGGGGAATCTTGCCTCCCCTGCAGTCAAGAGGTAAAATACAACTGTTCCCAACCTCTGGTCTTCAGGCCATTATTGGCTTATGAAAAACCAATTAAATATGCTAGCTGTTCTTCAGAATGGTGTCTAGACTGTGCTGCAGAGAGCCTAGAAACCAAACAGAGACAAGAATAAGAAACTGAATCTCTATCAATATACAAGAATAAGCAAAAGTCATCACAGACAGCAATAGTACCACTGGGTCCAGACCCTGTTGACAGCCACCATCAGGCAAGATGTGCTCAGAGAAGCGAGGAATCAAGGAAGCCCAGATGGCTCACCAACATATCCCAGCAGGCAGTGAAGCCAAGTAACAGTGGGGCATATGCAAAGGAGAAAGATTATGAGTGAAATTGAGAAGCATGTGCTGGGGAACACCATGTGATAGTGATAACTTAGCTGAGCAGTATGGGCAAAAATAGAAGGAGAAACAGAGAAAAAAGGGAAAAAAAACATAACCAGACACAAGGGAAATAAATAATTTTTAACTAGCACACGTACTGCATTTAGGACAGCTAAATATATTACTCTACCCATGTAAGCAATTGTAATAGCGGCAACATACCTAAATAAGAGTCATGAAGTTTTAACTTACTGTGCTCTTTTACCAAGATGCTCAAAACCCCCTAAAATCAGATTTCTGTATCTTAAATAACAAAAACACCTTAAGAGAATTACTCACCAGCACAGTTATGCTATATAGGCGAGTTATACAAAGAGCCAGATTCTCACAAGAAGGAGATTCCAAGCTGAACCCTACTAAAATAACGTCAAGCAACACGCCCCAAGACTGCATTACCCTGACTTCTATGGAGTCAAGCCTTAACAACCTTCCATCCCAGTTTTATCAGAAACACTTTAAAGTATTTTAAATAAGCTTCTTCCTACAGCATATCATGGCATATTCAATAACTGTTACTTGCCTTATTAAAGTAGCTAATAAAAAAAGATAAAATACAGGGGTCAGACACAGAACCGGATGATTAGACACACTTTCATTCTCAGCTATTCACCCTACTTCTCTAGCAGATGCTGACATATAACAACACTGCATGTCTGATCCACTCATGAAACAGACGCCACCAGCCAACAATTCAGGCTACATGAAGATGCTCAGCCCTACAGCGTTCAGCAACTGCTTCACAAGCAGATCAGATGCTCCTGCCTTGGGCACCAGGCCAGAATGAAGTTCAGACAACTGGAATCGACAGCAGCTTCTGCTGTCCAATTCAGATCTGTCGTTACACAGCTGCCCGAGCTTTGAGGAGTAGCTAAGTTAATACAGAAAACCTAGCTAGTATAATAAACAACTTCAGCTATGTTCCAATTACTTCCTTCGCATTTGCTTTTTGGAATAATCATTTAAACTACAGCAGTAGCTCATCTTCCAATTTAAAGATACTCAAGATTATTTTTGAAGATTGGTAAGAAAGATGCAATAGATCACTTCTGACTAGACCTGTAATAGAGATAATGTGGGTAGAGATTTAAGACTTTCTGAACAAAAACTTAATGTTTGATTAAAAAAAAAAAGTCTTTCACAAAAGTAATTACGATTTGAATTATTTAAACCCCAGAGTCCCCAGTATTTTTCAGTATATATTTGGAACAAATGCGTGACTACTGGAGGAATTACCTCCTACACATCTACTCACTCATGTCTTGCTTTCATGCAGAGACTTAACAATAGCAGAAAAAAAAAAAAAAACCAAAAACCTTTTTTCCTTCATATCACATTTTGCTTTGTATTTTGGAGCTGAAGCATTTTATTAAGTCTTTTGTAAGTAAAACGGCAGATAAATTGTGGTTTGTGATAAGATCTATTCTCAGTTTTCAAATAGCCTTATATAAGATACTATATAGAGACATTAATGGACTAGAGAGCCAAAGTAAATCATTACCATCAATATCAAAATATTTTCTGAGAAAAGGCTTCCTCTCCAAGATAAGCAACAAAAACTACCCAGATTTTACTTCTCTACTAACAGTTTGACCCTCAAACATAGACTGTTACAGGTTCTTCACTGAAATTACATTCATTTATGTGCACAATACATTTCAGATACATGATCCGCAGTAAAACTGTCTTCACTGCATTAGGACACCGCTGCCACCGTTCATGTCTGTTTTTCAGCGTCAAAAGAGATAGCCAAGACCTGCTGCTTGAAGAAGAGGGGGTAGGACCATAAAGGAGCAAGAGAAGAGAACTGAGGATGAAGCTAGCCTTCAGCTAGCTGTGGTATGACACAGACAGACGTCTTTAGCTGGTCCATGTATCTATCTGATCTGTTCATCCACTATCAGCTCTGGCTGTCGTTGATTGCCTCACAGGATTCTTTTAGGATTTTCTCTTTTCTGACTGCTCTGCACGTTGCTCAACAGGAAAATCCACAAATTCAACTAAACTAACAGTACTTGACTTATGCCAACCACATGGAAGCATTAGGTGCATAGGATAAGCCAAGACTCCATCTACCCCACGGGAGGATTGCTCCAGCAGAATTTGGAAAAAAAGACTGAATTCTGCATGGGAAATTCTGCACATCCCAGGAGTTATAAGTCTAAACTTGTCAGCGCTAGACCAAACTCAAAGAGCCCCCATAAGGTAATCAGAACAGCAGCAGACACAGTTCTCACAGACCTTGCATATGCTACAATCATGATCTGGTTTTCTTTTTAAATCTTTAAATCTTAATACTTTCTTCATAATCTCTGGGTTAAGAAAATGTTTCAAATTGGTTCCATGAAAATTTGGTGTAAACTTCAACAGTCTTTCACTTCTGTAAGCTTAGGCAATGAAAACCAGAATACAATGTAACACAGCAGTGAAAACAAAATACTTTGGAAAATTATGTGTGTGCTTTATACCCATTTGTTACTGTTTCCTCTATAACTGCAGTTAGGACATTGGTTTACACACACTGACAACAACAACAGATAAATCTGAAAAACATCCTATAGAGGATATTTAGCTTATGGTAGTCTGGCTGTGGGCAACCAGATGACACAAGGTTACAGTTCAGACCCTTAAATAAAATGTTGTTCCCTGATCTCCACGATCCCTATTCTAACATTTCAAAGCACAAGCAAGGTCCAACAGCCTGTTTAGCAAAGTAATTTCTGTAAAACGTCTGGCTGATGGTGATGGGCAAATCCATGCACAGCGCCTTGAAGTCAGTAAGATCCTACAAAGCAACAACAGAAGACCGTGCAGACCAGAGAAAGCTCAGTCAAGACAGAACAAGTGAGACTCGATATAAAAGAGAAGGACAAAGAAAAACATCATAACTACACAGAACAGTTACAAAAAAATCTCATTGTTCCGAACCTTTTTAAACCATTTAATATTAACAAATAAAATAAGCTTCAGCAGGAATGAAACATCACTTCTGCAGTAGCACAGGAACCCTAAAAATACAAGTTACTAAAGGACACAAAAGTCAAAGTGCCCTTACTACAACTGCACTTGCACTAGCCTCTAGCGCTGCTCTCCTGCTTCCTTCCTCCAACCATTCTCTTGGAGCTGCAGTGAACTTGGCCTCCTCATCCTGCAGCAAGGAAAGGGCTGGTGGAAACAAACCAAACTTTTCCCTCTGCTCCTGCCAACTACAGGTGCTTCTCTCTTTCCCCTGCAAGGAGGCACAGAAGACAAATGGGTCCCAAGTTTAGGCCCCGAGCGTGTTATCCTTAGAGGGTGGGAAGCAGAGGAGTCTCAGCACCAACACACACCACAGCCTCCACTGCGGTGTGGACTATCCCCATGACAGGACCTGGTTCTCCAGCAAGAGATAGGATCCCAGCCCATCCACAGCCCTTGAAATCACAATCACAACTTGACCACAAGATTCAAGCAGCTCATCTTGATACTGTCCATTTCTGTGCCTATGAGACAGTACAGGCATGGCTTAACAAAAAAAAAAAGAAAAAAAGCCAGGACTGTGACAGTGAATTGCAAGACAAAGTTTTAAGTCAAGGAAGAAACACTGTGACCCCTCTTCTACTAGACAGCAGATCATAATAATGCTGGTAATGGTCATACTCATTTTCCAAAGCTCACAAGTTGAGAAGTAGGCGATACATAAGCTATTTATCAGGGTCACTGTACATCAAATACTGTCAGCAACTGCTCTTCTACTGCAAGAGAAACTTTAATATTACCCCTATGCAAAGAAGTATCTTGCAGTATCTGTTTTTTTCCTGTTGTCCAATTTCAAATTAAACCTGCTGAAACTACAGCTATAACCATGCATTGTTGCAAGGGTAGAATTATTTTCACCTCCAGGTAACCTTCTACAGCAAGCACATCACACAGTTAACCCTCCATCTGCCTAACCCCTCTCCCAAACACAGAAGTTGGAAGTCATCACTCCATGAAAAACTTAAATCAAGATGCATTTCCTCTTACCAAGCTAATGAAGAAAGGCAGGCACACAGGGCAGTCAGCTTCCCTGCTCAAATTCAGGTTTTAGCACTTCCTCCTCCATCAAACATGCTAAGATTTCAAAACCATTTTGTCCCAGCATAGTTATTTAAAAGGAGTTGATTAAAAGCAAGATAATGATTTTTGGGGTTTTTTTTAAGTTTTCAAAGTTTATCTAAATTTGACATGGAAAACTCCTTTTGGTTTAGTGTACTTTCAAAATGGCACAGCCTAAACCACGTACTTTTATTAACAGCTTTTAGGTGTTAGCACATTAATGGAAACTTACAGACACAAATAAAATACACACAAAACACAATATCTGAATCATGTAAGCAAACAGAAATGTAACTACAGGGAACATGAAATCAAGATTTAGCAAAAAAAAAAAAAAGAGCAACAGAATACAGGCCAGAGGAGAAAGCTCATCACCTAAATCAGCCTGCAGGATAAGGAAGCCAAGAGGAACTGCAAAACTGAAAACTAGTAACTTCTTTCACTCAAAACCAGGAAAAACTCTGTATTTTCACTGAACACCGATAAAAAGTTCCTTTCCCTAACATTTTGCCCATTACTGACAAATGGCAAAAATATATCAAGAATTGAACATACCTGACAAGGTAGGATGTCATTTACTTTTACTTTGTTTCACTAATTTGCTCCATTCTTGCAGATACAGCCTGAACCACGTTACCAAAGTTGTTACATTTCTGCATTCATCCTCCAATACACAAAGGAGTAGAGGCACGATACATATTTTGAGAGATATTTGAGATGCACTTCTTTTATGAAGACATTTTTTTTTATTCCACATACACATATTTTAGGGTTTTGTTTAGAAGAGGCAATTTTTAAGACTCCCTTGAAGTTAAGTGTCCAAGTTCAGTCTAAGAATCTGCATCAGCTGGCTAAGTCTCAATCTCTGCAGGGCTCCATGTACTTACGGAAAAATTATTGTGAAGAAAAGTGGTCATAATTATATATTTTATTCTTAGCACTGTTAGAGGGAATGTTATTGCAACATGAACAGGAGGAGAACAGCTCCAGAAACAATATTGTCATTTCTCTTGATATTAGAATTTAATATTTATATATTCCCCACTAAACAATTCATTATCCTGAAGCTACCCAAAATCTATTCTTAATCCCACTTAAAACAACCTCACAAAATAAAGGCTTTGCAGCTAAGTCTCCCTAATTCTCTCAGGAAGAAGCATGTTTGCTTTTTGGGTTGGGCTTCTGTTGTTGCTGTTGACAGGTAAGGAAAGCACTATTCATGTTTTCTTCACCAGAGAGGAATGTATGTGTTTTATAAACCTCTTCAGACATTTTCTCAATAAAGATGCAAGACTTCAGCCCTCTGGGAAGCTACCAAAAAAAGCATAGTTGATAAAAAAAAAAGTCAAATAGCAGCAATGTTATTAGCAAACCAAATAGTAGAAGAGAGTGACTGAAAAGAAGACAGAACTAAGCTAAATGTGAATGGTTAAGACCCTAATAAAAAAAAAAAAACTCAAAAAAACCAAACCAAGCCAACAACAAAAACCAACCAACCAAACACACAAAAAAAAAAAAAAAAAAAAAAAAAGGTCAGTGCAGAAAACACCCAAAGCTCTGTTTTCACAAAAGACAAGTGAAGCTTTAAAGTAATGCTTTTCAGCCACTGCTTTAAAACCACACAAACTCAGCTCTGAGGCACCCAACATCAAACCAGCATCTGTAGCTGCAAAGGGCAACACATTTTTTTCCCCCCAGGGCTGCAGTCCTGCTGCAACAGAGATACAGATCCAGTCTCCCAATTGGGGATCTCCGGTTACTGTATACATATAGATGCTGCGGAGGAGTCCTCACGAAATCTACCAGTGACAAGTGTGTAAAATGTAGCTTTAAGATGAGCTGTGTAACATAAGAGGAAACTAACTGGGCTGTAAGGTGAAACCCACAGCAGGCAGGCAGGGTCCACCAGTGCCGATGATGTCTGGGTAAAGTCGCCGCAAGGCGAATGAGGAACTGACTGGAGGGCTGACGGTGCCAAGGCCACCGACACAAACTCAAGCTGCGTCAGACTGAGTTTGGGGAAGTTCATTCCAAAACCTTGAAGACCACCTATTTGCAGAGCCAAACGACAAGGGAACCCTAATCCTGCCTTTGCTGTGTGCCCAAGGTAGAGAAACTACACATATAGATCCTGGTCCATAGAGGACCCCAGATTGATGACACTTGCCCCCACATCACCAGCGTAGGAACGCTCCCTCGTCCTCAGCCCAGCGATGCATGGAGATATGACTTCTCTTGTGCCACCACGTGACAGAAAGGTGGCCACTCTGCAGTAACTCATCTACGCACACGTAAATAAACCAGCGTAGTTTGTGTTTGTACAATTGTTTCTGCTGCTGTGTTAGCTTTGATCCTGTTCACGTATCATGACCAATGCCAGAATTAACAACAGCTGGAATATTGTTTTATAATAATAAAAGATGGCATACCTCAATGTTGGTTGCCATCCAATTGCACCACTGATCTCTGTATAAACCAATGCTTAAGTCCCAGAGCCACAGATGTCCCGTGGCGCAAGCCTCTGGAGTACATCCAACTACTGGATTTTCAGACTCTGTGTTAATGATGCTGCAACCCATTTTGTGAATTCTATGAACTGCCTCTGCCCTCCTTCACCTGTTTTTGGAGCAAAAACCTCAGCAGCCAGGATGTTTACTTGTGATGTGAGAGTCAAATTCAAGGTCCTTCCAAAGCAGCCTGAAGAACTGATTTAACATGGCTCAGCCACCTCTTGGTGTCTTTAAAGCTATCGAGTCACTCATTTCTGAAAAACTGGAAATACAAAGTTAAGGAACATACCACCCACTCCAGTACAGCCTTAATGCCATAATAGAGCAACCCTCCCCAAAAACACCAGCACTCTAAGCATTACAGTCCACTCTTATCAGGAAAACAGATTATCTCAGTAAAGTACACCAAAAGACAAGTATCATGCAACTTTTCTGCAGCTCTTCCCATGAACAGATTTCAAAACACATTTGTGAAGGATGGTGGTATTATTCTTTTCCTTGGTCACAACAGGATGCTGTGGTCTAAGTTAATAGTAGTAAACAGGGGTTGCTTCTCCAGAACTGCCAGGCTGCGGTTCTCAGAGACGCAATGCAGTGATGGAGACCCTCCTCTCCTTCCAACCATGCTAATTCCTCTCCACTTTATTAACATTATCTCGTGCTAGCTTTGGCAACTGGCAAGTCCTTCCGTAAGCCAGTCCAGCTCACTAAACTAGCAGATAATCAGTCCCGCAAAAAGACAAGTAACAGTTTTCCTCAGCCACTCACTGTTAGGCTTCTGTGAAAACATAGCCTATGTCTGCGTCATGCTTACAAGCTTGGGACTGCAGATGTTCATCACCTTGGCCAAGCCTTTTGAAATCCCAGGGACCGCCATCATAAACAGTAAAATTCCATGGCAGAACACCTTTATGCGCGTCATTGATTTCACAGCCACAAATTAATTATACAAAGCCTTCAAGAGACCCTGGCATAAGGCTTATTTTCAACACTACTACAGCTGTTCCTCTATAATTTTGCACAGCTGCACATAACACAGCTGGACTGCAGGAGGATAAATACTGAAATTCATAACTTCAGCACAAACCATGATATATCTTTAGCCTTTCTTCATATTCATTGTTACAGTTTTGTAAATTTTGAATTTGGTAGGCACCACTAAACCAATTTATCAGATTTCTGGAGTAACAAAAAACAATAAAACTTCATTCACTTGCTGCTATACTAATCCAAATAACTTTACATGTATTTTTCCATTAAAAAAAAAATTTAAAAAAATCAGTCTTGACCTGAAGATAAAAAGAATTGTATCTGCTACTTCCTACGTATTTTAACAGCACAATGTGACCAAAGTTTCCTTTAGGAGCATAGGCAAGCTTTTTCATCTCAGTCAAGGTAGCAAAATTGTTCATAATGCAACATAGTAAAAATTACCAGAATTAAAAAAAAAAAACTTTTCCTCTTGCATGCACTTCCAGTCCAGTCCACCATGCAGCCACTCAGGTGGGTGCACTACTGCTCTATGTTTTGGTAGAGCCAAGGGCAGCATTGTACAGGTGCTACTTAAGTCCCAGAAGTAGGAAAGTTTGGGGTTTTCCTGTTTGGGAGGCAGGGAAGGGAAAGAATAGGGACTATTTAAAATATGTTCTCCTGCCAGCTTTCCTCCATTTCTTAAGCCCCCTATTCAAACAACTACTCCCTATTCCACAGGACGTTTCAGACGGACTTTAAAAGGATGAAAAGGGACTGAAGACTCACATCAAGGTCTCCTACAGCTCAGATCTGACACTCTCCATTCTGTGCTGCATCTCCCAGCACATACATGGTTTTATGCCACTGATACACCCCACTATGCATCAAAATTGCTCCAAACATTACTAAATTCCCTTTACCAAGTCACTGCCCCAACACAGGCATCAGTTCCATTTTTTTTTTTTCTAGGAAAGCCAAAGAAATCTGGAAAGCAGGAAAGGAGATAGATACAAAGAATATATTTTCCGCTGGTAAAATGCACAAAAAACAGAATCATCAAAATCCAGAATTCCATCTCTACATAAAGGCAGGACACAGAAATGGAGATCTTACGTATATTTAAGACAGACAGACTTTTTAGTACCCAGTGTCAGAAATTTATTAAAGGGAATATATTACTTAGCTGCTTGTGACAGCATCAGCTCAACTTAATAATCAAGAGGATTTCTTCCACCCTTCCATATGGAAAGCTGTTCATTAACTAATGAACACAGATTAGCATAACAACGATAAGACTCTTAGGAAGCAGGTTAAAGGGAAGACAGTAGTAGGTAGTGCCTGAAGAAGAATTATCCAGATGGAGTTACAGACTAATGAAGCTCCTCAGCGGACGAATCTAGGAGCAGACACACAGTATTTTCATTAAGGACTCGGAACAAAATACAGAAATATGCCAGTGCAACAGTGACATGTCAAATGAACACGAAGCTTCATCTTGATTCAAATATTAATATTCCCTCTGTGAAACAAACGGGGGAAATAAACCCTAAGCATGAAGAGTCCCATTTCACTAGATTTTCATTTCATCAGGTGCTATGTTTGCTTTTCAAAGGTACCAGAATCTGTATCAAACTTCATATTCCCATTCTCAGCTCCTCACCCTTAGTACCGTGTGCTTCGGGTATGCTCCATGCACATTTGTTCTCAGCTCCCAGGTAAGTTTCATCAGCATGCTGTGCGCTGCATGTACTTATCTCCCAAGTTGTAATCTGAACCATGTGCCTGTAAAATGCACCAGCCATACCAGTTCTTAAGCAAAAGGTGGAAAAACTGTACATACACATGATGGACTATAAGTAACTTAGTACTGCTCCAGAAAAAGATCCGGACTGCTTGGGCACAGCCCTCTGAAAACATCACCTTGCTGCTAAATATAGGAAGAATACAAAAAATTTACAACCATCTAAAATCCTCAGTACCCACATCACAAAAGGACATGGTTCTGCTTAGTCTCATCTCCCACATGAAAAACTGAGAAGACCCTTCAGTTTAGCTAACAGATGACTGGAGGATGCAATATGACAGAGTGCTATAAAAATCATAAAAGATACCATAGAAGAAAAATCGGAGCAATGATCAGGTATTTCTCATAATTCAAGAATGAACGAAATCATCAAACAGCAAGCTTCTCTCAGATAACATAATGTTGTTTTTTTTTCCAAAAACATCTGTGAAACTCATTATGATCAGACAAGTAGAATACAAAAACTAAGAAAATAAAAAATGTAAATGCATTCCAGAAACAACTGGACACATTCGTGGAAGAAAAGTTGATCAACAATCACTAAACACAATGATACTACCTTGAGCTCTTGAAATTGCTAATTCAAACAAGGTAAAGTGTATACCAGTGAAAGGACCATCCTTATTTTTCAGATCGTTTCTCTAAAGCAGCTAGAGGCCATCACTGGAAACAAAACTCAGCTGGGCAGATGTTTGGTCTAATCCAGCCATAATATAGCACACATCCAGCTTGTTTTGCTAGGTGATGACTTAAAGGACTTCAACAAATCTTCTCAGCATTGGAATAACTCATTTGTCTGATTTCTTCCAACAGGTAACCTGCCATAACAAAACCAGTCCATGTCTTCCTTCCACCCTTACTATTAGTCACGCTTCACACTCTGAAAAACTGCCTTGCAGTGAAGACAGGCTGCAATGAGAAGCTGGACTTCCTCATGGAAGGAGGACTCCCATAGTCCTGAACTCCAAGAAAGGCAGGTCAAAAAAAAAAGCCAATCATACAAATTGTGTCAGGGTAGGTGATATAAACAACTTATTCTTGTATTTTAAAGATACTAATATGCTCCCTTATGCTCTTATTCTACAACCTTATTTCAATGTCTGAAAGAGAAGTTTGTATGACAGGTGTCAAACTACTGAACTTTAGCCTGAAACCTGCCTCAGAAGGGCAGGATAAGCCACAAATTAAGCAGTACCCCAAGAAGACAGTAATGTGTGAATCCCTCACTACCCCCAAAACAGACCACAGTAAAATAAGAACATTTACAAACTTTTAAAGGAGGGAGTTCTGCAAAAGCTCAGTTGTTCTTGAACCTGTGAATGCTATCCAGACCCATACCTCATAGAATAGCTTAGGGACCTCTGGACCTCGCTTTGCTCAATCCCCTGCTCAAAAGAGAACTTGTTTCAAAGTTAGATCAGGTTGTTCAGAACCTTGTTCAGTCAAGTTCTTAATATCTCCAAAGATGGGAGATCCCATAGCATCTTCAGGTAGCCTGCCCCACTGCCCTCACCAATCATACTTACTGTGATTTTTTTTTTTCCCTTCTCTCCAGCTGGAATTTCCCCTTCTGAAACTTGTATCCTCTTGCCTTTTCACTGCGCACCTCTGAGAAAAGTCTGGCATTTCTAATATCAAGACAGCCTGAGTTAGCAAGTAAATTGTACAATGAAGGTATATGACACACTTGAGCCAACCTGACAGCTCACCGCTGCCAACAGGGGCAGATCAGCCCTGTACATGCCCAGCAATCTAATTTCAGCGCCGCCATGCTAGCTCTGCAACTTAAATGGTTGCACAGATAGTCAATTCGTCTTGCTAACTTGACAGAAATCCACTCCCTTGTTTAATTCCTATGTCATCTCAGCAATATTAGTATGTTCATCACAGGGTCACAAGGGAGAAGCTGGAGCTGCAGGTAGGAACAGAGCATCCCTTTTTGCAGGGGGGCAGGGGCAACAAGCTATAACCTGTGAATTTAGATGTAAGAGTCACAGAACATCATATGCTAAAAAATTTCAGCCTGCTTTAATAAACTCCTGGCAATAACTAAACAGTCTTACACATGCTTCCTACTTCATCCTCCCACCTGTGGGATGATATTTACATTTCTTTCCTCAATAATACAATCTATCTTCTCTCATCCATGAAGACAGTTATTAAAACAGTGCTTAACTGATACTAATTATACTGGGCATTAATTACCACCTGAGCTAAACAGAACATAATAGATAGGAACCATATACATTTGGTTAGGGGATGCCACACCAGCTGGAAATGGAGGAGCAGTAAATTCCTTTAGTTCACAGAGGTGGTGGTGTATGGTCTTCACCAAGCCAAAGTCACCCAGTTCAAAGGGTGTACACCAGCCTGTGGCACTGAAAAATCGTACAGTATTTTACACTTTAAGTTACAAGGCACTATGGGACCTTGCTTCAAGTAAACATCATTTAGCTTGGTTGGAAAGGAATTAAATACCCAAAACACACATACTTTTTAATATAGCAAATACTCTTACACACACACCAAAGAAAACTCTCACAGGACCAGCATTCACAGTCTTATTTGGCAGCTAATGACAAATCAAGTGTCATCTTTTATAACAACTCTTCAACTTATACCAAATTTCAATAATTTTCCAGACTAAACCTTTTGAACGTGGGCTACCTAGAACCTGTCAGGAGGCGTAGTTGGTACCTAAGGAAAAGCATTTCTATATAGCCGTAGAGGAGCTCAGCAAAAGAACAGACTGAATCTTTCCAGTTTTCATACATTGTACGCCATGGTTTGTAAAGCTGATAAAGATCAGCAATTTGAGATCAGAATGAATGTATCTCTTATCTGACCATATAAAAAGTAGTTTTCCAAAGGAAAACTCAACTAACTCCGAGTGATTAAAAAAAAAAAAAAATTACAAAAATACTTATCAAAGATTTAGAGAGCTCAAGGTAATCCATACTTACCCTCAAGGAAAGATAAACACATTCAGGTTTTTTTATTAGCGTGTCTGAGTTCCTCTAGGCCATTATTCTCCCCAAGGCTCAGTATTTCAGTTTGAAATCAAGACAAGTATCACATAAACCACTCCCTGCTCCATCCTCAGATATGTTGCACCACCTTTGATGCCTCCCTAGCCAAATGTATTTTGCAAGGATTGCTACTGTCTCAGTTGCCACAGACCACCACAAGAAAACCTCATTGAATCCCTCCACAAGTCCCTGCCCAGTTAAAACTCTCTGCCATCTATTGTCAGACCATTCACAGCTCTGCCCTTTCTCATCACTTCAGGTACGGCTCCACCAAAAGGTGCCAGCTTGCCACCTCCATTACCACCACCAGGTTCACTGCTCTTCCCCTAAGCCCTCAGATGTTTATATAACTACCTTTCTAAGTGATCTCACCAGTTTGCTTGATCACTTCACCCCTCCCAGTGCCACAGAGTTACTTCCTGCCCTCATCCTCAAGTAGACATTTTACCAGATTTTACCAAACAGTGTAATTCTCTGGTTAAATTAAGATCACTACTGTCCAGGTGCAATCCTGAAACACGACTCAGCCCTTGTTTTCCCACAGTTGCTAGTGAGAAAGAACAGAAGCAGAGCGCGTAACTATTTCAGTCTCCAGGGACTCAAAGCAGAACACCCAGAGAGCTGCACTCCTCCTCTCCTTCATCACTCCAAAGACCTGATGATTCCTGAGAAGAAACACAGTGCAATAACCCTATGCAGTTCTCACAGCTTCTCTAGAGCCAAACCAGCTTAAAGCCTGCTTGGAGGTCCTTAGCCTTGTGGAGAGCTTTAATAAATATCTCTGTTCTATGTGGCCTCCTCGGGAAAAGCCACCTAACTAATTCTTGTCAGTTCGGTGTTGTCTAAGAGACTTCCAAGAGCAGCTGTGGAAAAGAAAAGAGAAGAACAAGAAAAAGCTAATAATTGCAACAAGTTAGCTTTCATACTGTCAGAGGCTGAAGGGAGAGAGGAAGCTAGAAATTCAACACGGATTCTAACAACCATGTGCTTACAGACCTGAGACTTGCTTTTACCAGGAAGTTTAGGACCTATTCTTCAACAGAAGCATAAACGTTACCATAAAAAAAAAAATATTGACTTAAACTCCACATTAAGTTTCATTTCCGTCTATATGGCAGCAGGGCTAGGCTAAGGAAACTATGGCAACACAAGTGACATTAAGTTTTCTAGCACAGATTAAAAACTTTGGAAATGCCACTCCATGTGGAGTCAGTTTGACAGTGAAAACTACCTAACCGCCAGCTTCCTTCCACACATGCGTTCTGTCTCGTAATAACACTTTTTACACATTTCCCCTATGCAGTCGAACACTTCTGGTAACTACTGCAATCGTGTTATTTTTAAAACTGAGATACACAGACATTATGAGAACGCCCAGTAATCTACGCAGTTATGTTTTGCAAAGTCACACAGGAATCAAAAGCAACTCAAAGCTCAAAATGCATCACTATTTGGATACTTTGAGAAGTTTTTTTCTAAAAGGGTTAGTGCTTGCTGCTAAGCTTTTACTTTCCTGTCTGGAAACACAGTCAATATTTTTCAGGCTTTGATTTCACAAGGAGTACCAAACGAGTATTTTGATGAAGACACCTGTGAGTAAAGCTAATCGCCTGTCACTTTTCATTTTGGCCACTTTGGCTAGACATTAGACTCGCAATCATTCAGGCTCTGGTCATTGATCAATTATGGATACCAGGCAAGCTTTCCCCACTGTTCGCTTGGTTCTTTTGAAATTCCTTTAATATCGACAACTTACAAACTTTATTTCTGTTGGAATCACATTTGGGTAAGATAAGTTTTGTTGGGAAGGCTTTAAGCCAGCCATTTTTAGCAGGTCAGCAAGCAAGACCTGTAAATTACACAGGCCAAAATACAGCTTTTCATTCAAGGGAACAAAAAAACTTTTACAAGCACGTGTCACTTGGATGTTTTAACACCAACAGTTGCTACAGGTATTCAGCTCCATCGCAGTCCTGATCTTTGTCTGGTGGACCTTCTCTTCCATGCAATCATGGAAAATAGCACAGAACACATTCGCAGTTCGCTGTTAACAAAAAGGTCGGGGCGCAAAACCTCACTCGAAGCTTCCCCTCAAGGCAGCGGCACCGCGAGCCTGAAGGAAAACTCTGGAAGCGATGGGCGCTCAGCCCCACCGTTCGCGGCACTTCCGAGCGGCCCCCACGCTGCCGCCCGCGCCCCATGGCCGCCGCCGGGCCGGGGACCGGGCATGACCTCCCACCCGCCGCCGGGAGGGAGAGCTGCTCACCGGCGACTTCGGCGCGGGTTTCCGCGGCGGACAATGGCGTTGCCGGGGGTGGGGGGGGGGAAATTCGGGGCGTGAGGGGGACGGGACAGGACGCCCCGGCGGGGCGGGGAGCTCAGGGCGCCGGCAGCCTGTCCGGGGCGGGGGAGACCGGGCGGCACATGGGGGACCAGGGCAGCGTGCGCGGCCGGGGCCGAGCCCGCCCGCGGGGTGACAGGGACGAGCCGGCGCGGCGGCAGCGGCCGCCCGCCGAGGGGGAGGGAAGGGGGGAGAGACGCCCGGGAGGGGGAGGAGGCGGGGAGGGGGCGGCGGAGGCCCCAAGCCCCGCGCCTGAGGGGCGAGGGCGGCGGGAGGCTCCGCGGGCGGCGGGAGCGGAGGTGGGGAACGGGGGAAGGGAGCGGGGCCCCCGCCGCGAGACGCCGGTCGAGGGCGCGGTGCGCGCCGCCGCCCGCCTCACCATCAGCACTTTGGCCGCGTTCTCCAGCTGGGCGATCACCTCGGGGGCCCCCCCCGCCGCCGTTGCGGCCGCCGCCATCATGGTCTCTCTTCAATGACGCGCCATGCGCTGCATTCTGGGACGAGGCGGCGGCCCAGCCAATCCCGATCCCGGCCCCCGGCCCGGCCCCGGCGCGGAGGCGAAGCGCCGCCGCCGCGTGTGAGCGCCGGCCGCCAGCCCCGGGCAGCCCGCCGGAGACAGCCCCCACCCCTGCGCGCCGCGCAACCTCCCTCCCCGCCGACCGCCTCCGGGGCGGGCCCAGCGCCCGCGGCGGGACCTGCGGAGCCCCGGGGCGGGGCCCGCCGCCGGTTGGAGGCCGCCGCACCTGCCGGGGCTGCGCGTGTGGGCAGGGGAGCGCTGCGAGGCCTCCCGGGGCCGAGGGGGGAGCGCCTGGAGCGCAGGGTCGGCCTTGTTCGGGTGCTGCCCGGTTCGGTCGCGTTTCCCAGGACTCTCAGCTTGCGCCTTCGCTAGCGTTGCATTTTGGTTTGAGAGTTTGGCTTTGAAACAGATCTGATGGTTTCCGCTTCAGTTTGCACACTGGAGCTGACTTGGTACTTTGATACCTTCGGGTGAAAGTAAACTGGAAGATCTGCAGCTGCCAAGGAGTATTCAGAGCATAGGGCCGGGCTCGAGCTCCTCCAGAGTAAGTCCCTCGCAGTGCGGACCACTGAGCATCGGCTGTTTTGTTCCCTGGATCCTGCTAGACAGGATCCTACTCTTAACAGCAGAGAAGACATTAGCTGACCTTTAGCGCTGAAGTTCTGCAAAGTTTGGAACATGTCAGCTAACTGAGCAGGCTGGTAGGAATCTTGAATGCTCACACTGTTGACATAAACGTAAGTGTAAGTGTGTGATGTTTCCATGCAGGTGATACAGTGTAATAGGCAAAGGCAGATGAAAGAATTGAGGAACTGGGATGACAGCAAGAAATACATCTTTCCTATTCAAAAGAAGAATGAAAGTATTTTTCTCCCAAGAAATGGCAGCTTTCAGTGCTCACTACTAGACAAGATTAGAAGTAGCAACAGAACTGTGTGAAAGATTGATTTTGTGGTTTACCTAGGAGGTAATGTAATTGATGCTAAAACGTTAAGTGTATTTCAGGGTAACATTCAACTTCACAGTTGAAGAATGTGGGGAGATCAGCAGGACTGCACTGAAAGGAGAGATAAATATAAGGAAAATTGAACAAACGGTCATAGATGAAGGAGTTCAAAGGTAGTGAAAGTGTGGCAACACACTTAAGTCCTGAAGTGTGTTCATTGGGCAAACAGTGCAATGTACATTAAGTCTTACTCTAAAGAACAGCAAAACAAGCTAAAGACTTAGAAGTTTATTTACAAAGAGGTAATGTCAAAAAAAAAACCCCTGAAGAGTATGAAAAAAGAAGCTATTTTAAGTAATTCTGTGTTCAGTAAAGGACTACTTCAGCTGAGTGTGCACAGTTTCTGTGCACAACTTATCTGGGCAACCAGTGCCAATACTTTATTGTTGTCACTATGAAGGTTTTTTCCCCTTAAATCAGAGCCTCCCCATGTGACTACTGCTTCTCATCCACCTGCCGTGCACCCCAATAGAGAGTTTTGCTCCATCTTCTTGATAATCTCAGGTACTGGAAGGAAGCTCTTGGATTCCCCTTCAAGCTTTCTGGCTGAATGCAGTTCCCTCAGCCTCTGCTCACAGGGCATGTTCTCCCACTCACTTGCCATCTTGATTGCCCTCAGTGGCACTCACTGCAGTTTGTCAACTTCTTTCTCATAGGGGAGGCCCAAAATCTGATGTGGTTTCTCAGACGTGATCTAACAAGTGCTGAGTAAAGAGGACTAATATTTCTCTTGATCTAGGGGCGCCATGCCTATTAAAACAACCTAGTACATCTTTATAAGGGTAGCCTTGCTCACTGCTGTGCTGTTCTGCTCACTTATGTTTAGCTTGGTATCTGTCAGGGCCAAGTAAAGTGCATGACTGGGCCTTAATTGCCCTGACACCCTCATGTGGAACTTTAGCACGTGCAGTACTGCAGTACTTGCGAGTACCTGTGCCAAGTCCTATCTCCTGTTGTCTTGGCTTGTCAGTTGGCCTTCCTGGTTGGACCTATGTAATATATAGCCTTGTCTCCAACCCTTTCTTCTGCGTGGGCCTTGTTTCTGACTCTGTCTTCTGCTGTTCCTGGCTGGACCCTGGATCTGACTCATTATCTTGTCTTGGACTGTCAAGAACTGTCACCAACCCAGCCCTGCCCAGATCTTCTGGAACTGCACCCTGGCTGGTGAGGGTGCTGCCCTGCCTGTCCTGTGGTCAGCCTTGTTTCCCAGCTTGTCCACCCTCATGGAATGGCTCTGCTCTTGTTGTCTGTGACATGGTCCACCAGGACCTCCAGATTCCTTTTTTCAGTCAGTCCTCAGTCTACACTGCTGTGGTGGTTACTTCCATCTCAGGTAAGGTATGACACCTTAGGCTCTATCCATCAGTTCCCTGAATAGGCAATAGTGGTTTGATCCATTTGTATCTTTCCCGTCTCCCCTTGAAGCATGCTTCAAAAGTTCACTAAATACAGTATTTTTTTTTCACAAATATATACAATATATGCAGACGAAATCTTGCATTTTGCCATATAATCATCAGGTGCACTTTGCCCTCATTTCCAGTGGAAGGACTGAGCGGAGTAATCTGCAGTAAAAACGGACGTGTTCAAGTAGTCACATTTTCTCTCAGCTATGTTACAACCTTAATGTTCTCTTGGCTGGCCTTAGAAAAGCTGATTGTTCATTTATCTTGTCAGAGTGAATGCTGAAGCTATTTCTGCTGTTGGCTAAAAAAGATGCATCACATTCTTCCTTAATGCTTCCCTCTTTTGTGTGTTAATACTCTTAAAATAGTTCAGTGCTTTTGGACTCCCTGCCAGAAGGAGTGTTGTGGGTGTTGGAGCCTCTGCTTTCTCCTCTAGCAGTCCTTCTCTAGCTTGCTTTCTTCCACAGCTGAAAACATCCAACTAGTGCTAGTTTTGGCTAAAGATTAAAATGTTAAGGAAAATGAGCTAACAGTTGGTAGTAAAGCAGTCACAAATTAGGTTTTTTTGTTTGTTTTAAATATGTGTTAATCAGACAGTCCTATGCACGCACACAATAAAGATCTGTCAGGAGCATCTGACAAAGTCTAAGGTAAGGAAGTAGAAGTGACTGAGCACTAAGTTAGATGAGAGAAGGAAATCAAAGTCAGTAGGGAAGTGGATCGCTGGTATGAAAGCACAATGACAATTGCAAGTGGCAAGCTTGGGAGAAATTAATCTTTCATCATTGGTTAGATAGAAGCTTTTGAAATCATCCTCTGCTATCAGGATGTGCATCTTGATTTCCTGTTCTTTATTTCCTGGTGTTCTTAAGGCTGTTACTCTCCTGTTTCCCAAGTCTGTTCAAGAGATCTCTTCCCACGTGGCCTTTGGCTTCCTTTTCCAGGCACCTTTTTTCCTGACATCTACCTTCACTGGCTGGATTTCTGCAACAAATCCTGCAATAAATTCTGCAAATAAATTGCAAATAAATTCTGCAATAAATTCCTACAGTACTTTCTGATTTATTGCTGCCTTTTTACCAGTGTCTAGCAGAAGTCTGTTCAGAGTAGTGGCTCCAGTACTAGCTGTTCCAGTTGTGACAGTCTGTGATGCTCATCTCCAGTAACATAGGAGATCTCCCACCGGAGTGAACAACTTGACAAGATCACTTCAAACAATTCATCTGTGTTTCTTCAGACACCCTGGCTAGATTTCCATAGAAATGGCCTTAGTAAAGTTACACAAGCACATAAGTTACTGTTCTCCTCTTGAGGAAAAGCTTCTGCCAAAATTACTGTAAGCAAGTCTGGTAGCACTGCCCAGTGCTGTCTGTCAGTACTTCTTATTAGGAACCCAGTTCTCTATTGCCTTTGAAGCTGGGCAAAATTTAAATTTTTGGGAATATAGGTTTCTGTGCAAGGTATCAATTACAAGCTTAGAGAATACGTACACTTGTGCTAAAATGGTAGTTACTTCTGAGAACAAAGTTAGGGAAAAACAAAATTGAAAGATTGAATTGATGCTTTTGCAGAACCCCCTCAATTTTTATTTTTTTTTTAATGGCTTTAAAGTTTGAGAAAGAGCAAAATTTTGATTGGGAAGTGTCTCTTCCCAGACCTGATAATTAGTTTGTGTTTGGACACATTTGAACTAAAAGCTGAGAAGGCTTATACATAATTGATATGATAGAGCAAATGCAGCCTGAGATCTCCCTTCTCAATGACAATCATCTTAGTGATCACAGAGGATCTCGGAACAGTCCTTTCCCTCACAGCTCTCACATGTATCTGGACTGCACACCTCATCCTCCAGAGCATGCCTCGGCCCCTCACAGCTTTTGCTTCTGGCTGAAGTGTCTGCAATCACCAGCCATTTCTCCCTTGCTGCTGCTTTCCTTCAGAGTGCAGAGAATTATACTCTTCCTGTTATCCCCCGAAGTCTTTTTCATTAATAAATTAAGATCCAACTCTGAATCAGAGATCTATGAGAGAAGCAGCTTGACTGTAGCAAGAACTTTACCTTTCTTTTTGAGAAAGCCCAGGCTAAATTAACATTATTAAGTAAATTCTAGGAATTCTGGGACAGTACCTGTCTTTGCCTGCCTGTTCTTGCACTGCTCTGGTACAGGGCTTAAACCAGGCTTCATATTTTTGCTGTGTGTCCTATTTTTTGGGTCTTGACTTGATTTCTGGGGTCTATTTGTAGCAGCACTGAAGGACTACAACCGCAAGTAAAGACAATGAGAGCTTCATTGGAGTAGTTAAAAATAAGCTTATTTGGTAGCTGAAGAAGAATACCTTCAGGTTGTTCACACTGAAGTAGACATTGGCTCTTCAGTTTACTTCTTAGAAATCAACCGTATGCAGTGCTGCAAAGCTAGATTAGTCATTGAAGTAATTAAATTCAAGTTCTCAGTTTTGTTAAGAATGGAATTTGACTAGAGCTGGAATGTGTCATAAGTGAGGTTAACTGGGAAGAGGTAAAAATGTGAGGTATTTAAGTGAACAATCTCCACATTGTAAGACTGCGTCTTACTGGAAGAAGTGGTACACAGACAGAGATACAGGGGCTAAGAATGAGGTTATAGAGAGCTGGTGCATTGTGTAGTTGTGTGTGTGCAGTACCCGTGACACTGTCAGAGCAGTGAACAGTGACAATGGCCGGGAGCAGCCACGGCACACCCAGAGCAGCAGTCGAGCAGAAAGGGGAATCCAGGAGGATGTCAGACATACAGATGAATGAGTCACACTCGGTATTTCTTAAACTAATATTATGCCCAAGAATTGAGGCACACACCTCTCGCTTAACCTGGCTTTTCACAAGCAAGGGGTTATCTTGGGGTAGATACAATTGACACCAGGAAGCAAAATGTCAGTAGAAGAAAAAAAAACGTAGGCTAAGTGGACAGTGTTAATAGATCTAGAATTTTGGCATCTTGTGACACTTATTCCTGTGTTTCAAGCTGTAATAGTAAGAGCTTAAGCATTGTTTAAAATGAGTGAATCAATTGTCTTACAGGAAACCTGGTGTGTTTCTTTTTGTATCTGCTTATGTTCCATTTTGCTTGTCTGGCAACCACTGTGTTGGTTAGCACTTCAGTGTACCGAGAAAGGGAAAGCTGAACATAACAGTCACTAAGTTTAGCTATTTTGACCTTCAGAATTATCTTTAGGATTTATGACTGGTTGACCAGAACACATTGCTTATGATTCACACATAGAAGTTTATCATCAGTGACTGTTACAGCCTCTGTGCTGCCTCTACCATGGTCTTCTGGGGTATTTGAGAACACTTTTACCGGTACACTAAATGGTAGGATGATAGCTTAAGCTAGCCTGTTTCATCTTGTCTGTAACGAACACTTAAAAATCTTCATGCAGCAGATATCCGTCTTCAAGCACACCAAATGCCAACTCCGATTGCCTGCTTACTGCTGCTCTCATCTCAAGACTGTTGTGACGCCAAACTTGCCAACCCGAAAGGGATCAATGCAGCACCAGTGTATTTTAGGCTACTATCTCTAGACACTTACTTGTTTTATATAAGTGTCATTCACTCAAGATTAAGTCATTCTTTTGATTAGTATAGGCCACAGTTCTGATGCTTTAGTCTCCTCTGAAATCATTCTGTTCTGACCTTGCTCTAAAAATGCCTGCAAAGGGCTTCCTCCTCCTAATAGTTTATTCCCGAGGCCATTTGCTTAGGAGGTGGCTTTTCCTTCCTCTCAGTAGCTTACAAGTCACAGCCAAGTTCTCATTGGTCCTGCATAAAAAGCGAGGACCTAAGTGGAAGTCCTCAGCAAGACAGTAGGTAAGACTTACTGTCTTAGTGCTAGGGGAATTCATGGGCCTAATCTGGATGTCTGACTCTCCCCGTGTGTTAAATAGGTACAAAAGAGTGGGGTTTGGAGACGCTGACAGGTGAAACATCTGTGCTAGCTCACAGAAGGTGGTGCCAAGTGTCATGGTTTAGCTACAGTCAGCAATCGAGTACTGCACAGCTGTTCAGTCACCCTCCACAGGGAACAGGGGAGAGAATCAGGAACAAAGAAAACTTGTGGGTTGAGATAAAGACAATTTACTAGGATAGCAAAGGAAAACATAATTAATAATAATAGTAATAGAAAAACAATAGTAAGAAGAAGGAAAAAAAAAAACCAAAAATCCAAATAATGTACAATTTCTCACCACCCGATGACTGATACAGCCCATGCCAAGCAGCAATCACAGATCAAAAAAAAAATCCCCATAAACAATCCTAGAATGATTCCAAACAGCGAGAGAAAAAAGAGAGCCAGCTCATCAGCCCACCCCCACTTAAGTACTAAGCATGACATTTATAGCGTGGAATATTCTCCTTGGCCAGTTTGGGTCAACTGTTCTGGCTGTATCTCTCCCAGCTTCCTGCACCTGCATATTAGTGAAACCTGGGAAGCCAGACAGTGTCCTTGGTCTCATTAGCAACAACTCACAACACCAGTGTGTTTATCAACATTCTTCACATAAAGAATCCAAAACACATCAGCTACTGAGAGGAAAATTAACTCCATCCCAGCCAAAACAGGACACCAAGGTTTAAAACACACACATGCATGCATGTACTTGTTTTATTTGTAGTATTTGGGAACGCTGCTATACTGGTTTGGAGGTTTCCCCTTAAGCAGCTCTGACACAAGCTGAGAACTTTTACCCCAAAGTTTTCGTCCTGGCTGTAGAAATACTGTGGAGGACTCACAAGTTGGTTCTTCATCTATCCATTTCCTATTTTGAAGGCAGTCATGGGAAAGCAAGCTAATAACTCAGCTGACCTGTCTGTACAGTTGCCATAGGTGTGTGCCATGTAAAGAAATCATTGCAATGGAGAAAGAAAGCTCCAGTAGTTGGACATAGGCTATCTAAAGATGGTTAACTTCTGAAGTCACAGCAGAAATACACAATGAGACTCATCATTTAGTTTTTCTGTATTTCTGTGTCTTATGCAGAAGAGGCAAGTGGTAGAAAGCAACTGCCCTGCCAGTTACAGATTCTCTAACAGCTGGGGGTACACAGACAGAATGGTCATTACTTTGAACCAATCTGCTGCTTCAGCTTAGGTCTGTAGCTTGCACAAGCTCCCTGAAAACCAAGTGACAAAGCACAGTGCTTACCTGAGCTTATAATAGAATTATGATCTGTGATCATAGACTCATAGAATGGTTTGGATTGGAAGAGGCCTTAAAGACTATCTAGTTCCAACCCCCCTGCCATGGGCAGGGACACCTTGCACTAGACGAGGTCGCTCAAAGCCCCATCCAACCTTGAATGCTTCTGGGATGGGGCATCCACAACTTCTCTGGGCAACCTGTTCCAGTGTCTCACCACCCTCACAGTGAAGAATTTCTTCCTCATATCTAATCTAAATCTACTGTCTTTCAGTTTAAAGCCATTACCCCTTGTCCTGTCACTACACGCCCCTGTTAAAAATCCCTCTCCATCTTTCTTGTAGGCCCCCTTTTGGTACTGGAAGGCTGCTATCAGGTCTCCCCAGAGCCTTCTCTTCTCCAGGCTGAACAGCCCCAACTCTCTCAGCCTGTTGTCACAGGAGAGGTGCTCCAGCCCTCTTATCATCTTCATGGCCCTCTTCTGGACTCGCTCCAACAGGCCCATGTCCTGCTGTTGGGGGCTCCAGAGCTGGACGCAGTACTGCAGGTGGGGGTCTCGCAAGAGTAGAGGGGCAGAATCACCTCCCGCGGCGTTCTGGCCATACTTCTTTTGATGCAGCCCAGAATGTGGTTGGCTTTCTGGACTGCAGGTGCACATTGCCGACTCGTGTTGAGCTTCTCATACACCAACACCCCAAAGTCTGTCTCTTCTGGGCTGCTCTTGATCCATTCTCCACCCAGCCTCTATTTGTGCTTCAGATTGCCCCAGCCCATGTGTGGGACCTTGCACTTGTTGAACTTCATGAGGTTCTTATGGGCCCACCTCTCAAGCCTGTTAAGGTCCCTCTGGATGGCATCACTTCCCTCCAGCATGTCGACCAGACCACACAGCTTGGTGTCGTCGGCAAACTTGCTGAGGGTGCACTCTATCCCACTGTCCATGGCACTGACAAAGATGTTAAACAGCACCAGTCCAAATACCGGCCCCTGAGGAGCACCACTCATCACCAGTCTCCGCTTGGACATTGAGCCATTAACCTCAACCCTTTCAGTGCAATGATCCAGCCAATTCCTTATCCACCAAGTGGTCTGTCCATCAAATCCATGTCTCTCCATTTTAGAGAGAAAGATGTCATGTGGGACAGCACAAGCCCAGGCAGATGATGTCAGTTGCTTGTCCCTTATCCACCAATGCTCTGATCCTTTTGTGGAAGGCCACCAAATTAGTCAGGCAGGATTTGCCCTTAGTGAAGCCTTGTTGGCTGTCACCCATCACCTCCTTATTTTCTATGTGCCCTAGCATAGTTTCCAGGAGTATCTGCTCCATGATCTTGCCAGGCACAGAGGTGAGTGAATGGCCTGCAGTTGCCCAGGCCTTCCTTGTTTCCCTTTTTTAAAATGGGGATTATGTTTCCCCTTTTCCAGTCAGTGGGAACCTCACCAGACTGTCACGACTTCTCAGATATGATGGACAATGGTTTGGCAGCTTCATCCACCAGTTCTCTCAAGACCTGCAGATGCATCTCATCAGGTCCCATGGACCTGTGCACCTTCAGGTTCCTTAGATGTTCCCGAACCTGCTCTTTTCCTACAGTGGGCAGTTCTTCATTCTCCCAGTCCCTGTGTTTGCCTTCTGCGACTTGAGAGGTGTGGCTAGAGCACTTGCCAGTGAAGACAAAAAAGTTGTTGAGTACCTCAGCCTTCTCCATATCCTGGGTAACCATGTCTCTCATTTCCTTCCAGAGAGGGCCCACATTTTCCCTAGTCTTCCTTTTATCGCTGATGTAGCTATAGAAGCTTATCTTGTTGCCCTTGATGTCCCTGTACAGATTTAATTCTGTCAGGGCTTTAGCCTTTCTAACCTGGTCCCTGGCTGCTTGGACATTCTCTCTGTATTCCACCTGGGCTGCCTGCCCTTGCTTACACCTTCTGTAGGTTTCCTTTTTATGTTTGAGTTCATAGGAGCTCCTTGTTCATCTACGCAGGCCTCCTGACATTTTTGCCTGTCTTCCTTTTTGTTGGAATGCATCCCTTCTGAGCTTGGAGGAGGTGTTCCTTGAATATTAGCCAGCTTTCTTCCCTTCAGGCCTGTATCCCGTGGGACTTTACCCAGCAGATCCCTGAAGAGACCACAATCTGTTTTCCTGAAGTCCAGAGTAGAGAGCTTGCTGTGCACCTTCCTAGCTGCTCTAAGGATCTTGAACTTCACCATTTCATGGTCACTGCAGCCAAGGCTGCCCTTGGATGAGGAGATTTTTCAGCTTTGGCATTTCTGGAATAAACTAGGATTTTCAAATGATTTCTTTCTCCCCTTCCTTAAGTTGTATGGATGGAACAAAACAGTGTGCCTTAGAAGGAGGTTCCTGGGTGATGGGTTAGTATGAACTGTGGGCATCACTCTTACCTGCCGTATTTCCATGGTGAGTGACCACCATCACCGTAGTTTTGAACCGGTGAAAGTCTTGCCTCTGTTTTGCACCTCCCACTGGCTTCAGTAACACACTGCAACACTGCACTGTTAGAAATGAACTCTTAGGTTAGTCCAAGGTGGATTTGACTGTTTTATTGAAAAAAAAAAAAAGTACTAATTTTCCTGGTGTGTTGAGACATTAGAAAGATCCTTTAGCAGCTCCAGTTATACCAGATAGTCCAAACATTTGCTATCCTTGTCAGAGATTAGTATTGTCTATCTGGATAGTTGGTATGACTGGATCTATGACAGCCTAATGAAGTCAACTAGGAAAAAAGAAGTTGTCTATCATGTGTGAGAGGAACACAATAAATCAGAAGTGCCTTACAGTGCTAAGTTTAAGCCCCTCACAATCCACAGTCATGTGCAGCCATGCATAAGCTAATAGCGTCCAAGGTGAGTTGTTTCTTGTCCTCACATCTCTTATTGAACAGCTGTTCTAGCGTTTGACTTTTCAGGTTGTAAATCCTCCTGAGTTCCAGCTTATTTACTTTCACTCTATTTGCTGGTAGCCTGCTGGCTCAGGAATAGATATTGTTCTTTATCACAATTAGATTGTCTTCCTTCCTCATGTTTATTCTAGGTATATTTAGAAAGATTTGTTGCCCTTATTCTTCATTTTGTCAGTTCCTATAGAATTAGAAGAGTTTTCTTCCCATAAATAAGTTCCTTCCATAAATAGTGCTTCTCCTGTTCTAACACGAGTTGATTTATCTCAAAAAATGATCACAGAATGGTGATACTCCAGACTGTCTCTTAGAAGGGCATTGCTTTTTCCCTAGCTCGGTTGGAAACACACAGACCAAGGTTGTAAAATTGCCTCCACTAGTTTCACATCAGCATCATTTCAGTGGCTTAGTCATCTCAAAGTCACCTGATACACATACATACGTTACAGCAGGAATTTTAGGGTGTCAATCCCAGAAGTCTTACAGTAAAAAACTTCATGCCATTTCTGTTATTCCATGCATCAAAGTAATTTAGTTTTTCCTTTTACAATACTTTTAATAATCTTTTATGGAATGTGCCTGAGTACTATTTGCAGATTTCATTAACGTGCTCTACTTTTTGTTCTATTTATAGGCTTTCCACCCCTTGACATGCCCCTTTTCAGTGCAGTCTGTGTGGCAGAAATATCATCTCTATTAATGATCATCATCCCCTCAGGGACTTCACTGCAGATTGTCTTCGTGCTAGAATCAGCTCTGCGTAGGGCAATTCATAAAAACAACTATAGAGAAGTTCCTAATCCTTCTAATGAATTTGGAACAGGAATTCCAGTTGTCTCCATCTTGCATGAAGGCCTTGGAAGTCTCAAGCAGCTGTATAAAAAAATTTAGATTAACTACTCTTTCCAGAGTTATACCCCCATCCCATCTATGTACCCAACTCCCATTTATTTTTCCAGCCTTTCCTAGTGGGAGCTCTCTGAGTCCCCCCCAGCTCACCCTCTGCCAACAGTTGAGAGCCCTGATCTTGCTTTGCTTTCTCTGGTTTGAGATCTGGCAGGGTGGCAAGTGGTACCCTTGATGGCCAACTCTGTGGCTTTAGCTGAAGAAACTGGCCAGCAAATCCTTTTACTGCCACTGTACCTCTGGTACATCAGCATGGGGAAACCAGGGAATAAATCTTTCAAGCTGATTTTTTTCCCTAGGTTAGATTTTTCCTTTGGTCCCCCAGACTTGGTGTTCTAGTTCTGAGAGGTCAACGGACAAGCCTCTCAGCTTCTCTCTGGTTTTCCAGGGGTGTATTGCAAGATCACAGTCCTTCCCAAAGATATCTCACCTTATTCCAGTCACAGATTTTCCCCTGGAAGTTGCCAAACAGTCCTGGATGACTCCTACTTCTTGCTTGCCATTTATGTGTTTCAGCTGCTGTCCACCTTTTTGATGGGTCCAGCTAGGGCACGCTCACTCCACTGCTGAGACACTAGGCCTTCTTCATGGCTGCCACTGACAAGAAAATGGGAGGGAAGTTATTAATATATTTCTCTTTATGGCTCTAGAAGCTTTCAATCAAGACCCTCTCCTCCATTTTTTTTTCCAATTCAATCCCTTCTAGTTTTCTCTCTGATAGTTTCCATTCTAACAACCTTAAGCATCTCTAGTTTAACTAATAGTTTTCTGTGGGACAATGGAACAACTTTTTTTGAACTCCAGAAAATGTAATCTGGAATAAAATAATAGTTTGACTCTGTAGCTTTTTTGGTTCTTCAAAACAAATGCATAGGTGCATAAGCTTTCCCATTCTGGATTAGACCTTATATAGATCCAATACTATACCTTCTATCTAGAGGTGATGAGAACGGAATGCTGAAGAGGAAGGTGGAAGCAGATTAACAGCTGGCAGCTGCAGACCCGTATGTGCTCAATGTGTGCCATCCACATCTTTAATTGTTGAAGACAGACCTGGAATAAGCTGTCCTTTGCGAAGACAGAAGACATTTTAGTATTAACTTTTGGGTATAGGGATATACAACAGCACTTGTGAACTTTTGCTGTCCTTGCACATAGTTACTCCTTTTGTATTTGGTATTTTTTTTCCTCAGAATCTTGCTTAGAGTTGTGCTGTCTCATACTCTGTATGCAAATACGGTTCCTGTTATTAACGCAGCGTGCAGACTCCCTCAAAACTGCCTCCTCTCATTTTGCTCTTTCACCTCCATCAAAAATGAAAAATTTGAGAGTGGATATGAAACTGGATGAAAAGCACCATGTGGAGATATTCCACAGACTTGTTTAATATTATTATATGTTCCCTGACCATTGTAGCATTTTACATGCTTTCATGGCCATGCGGCATGTTTACGGCAGGTATTCAATAAGCTGCCTATGTTTATGCACAGGTGCTTTTTTTGAGCTAATTTAGAACCTTTGAAGGTATATGGATAGTCTACATTTTTGTCTCCAGTGTTTGTTATATTGGATTTGTCACTATTGAATTTTCATTTGGTATTATGTTGTTCATTCATATATTCTTATTAAATCTCTCTTATGTACTATGGCCTGTGCCTGTTTGTTTTTTTTTTTTTTAAATAATTAATTTACTTGTATAATCTGCAGATTTTGTATCTAATATTTCCCCTCCCAGATGGTAATATCTTAAACAATAATGGAATTAATATGCAACGTTGAAGCACCTGTTCTTCATTTTTATCAGTTACAGCATAAATCTCTTCTAGGCTTTTGTATTTTTAACCAGTTCCTTTTTATTATATTCTTTGAATTCTCATTTCAGGGACACTTAATTTCTTAAACAGTCTCCTGAAAGACTAAATACATATAAACTACCTCTCCCTTTTCCATCATTTTATCACAATTTTTAAGTAACACTATGAGCTAGCATGCTAGCTAAATATTAGTATAGCATCTTGTGACTTTCTAAGCATTTTTGCATTCTCTCTTTAAGTATCTTTTAAACAAATTTGTCAGATATATAAAAAGTTTTATTGATCTATGAATTTCAAGATCCAACCTAGAGTTATTTTACAAAGCAGGTACAGTTGTGGCCAACTCCTTAACCCTTTAGCGCTAGAGCTGATTTAGGAGATCCATTCTCATAACGGCTGGGGTTAAAGACGAGTACTTTGAGCTGTGTGGATATGAAGATTTTACGAGCCAATGCGCCGTCAGGATGTCCTTTACCTCTTGGAGGCCGCCACAGCTTTCTTGTGTCATGACTTCCCTGCCTTCATTCCCAGATAGCAAAGTATTAAAGAAATGCATATTAAAAAGTATTTCAATAATAATTTTGTTATTAGTTGTCCGTGTATATTGTTGTCAGTGAAGTTACATTTACATGCTTATTCAGATAAATTCAGATGAAGTAAGTTGCATTCATTTTTTTCTTCAGACAAATGATTTGATTTATTTAATCACAGAATAGTTGAATATTTTGTGATTACATTTGTATTGACCAGAAAAGCAAAAAGGTAATAATTTGGTTAGCTAGTCACAAATTGAAATATTACACTATGATATAAGGCATCATATCTCTTAGATAAGCAGCCTTGAGTATTAACTTCTCAAAGGAATATTTGTAGTAAACAGCTGAAATTTGCTGCGAACACAGCTTCCCAAACTAGGTCTGTTAAATTTGCAGTTTGCTGGCAAAGTTTTTGTGACTAAAGAAAACCATAATGTTTAATTTATGAAACAATCTTATGTCTTGGTGAGCCGCTGGTCTCATATGTGTGGAACCTCAGGACCTATTCCAGGTGTAATTCCCATGGAACCCTGTGCACAGGGTAAGATCGGAGGTGAAAGCTGATGACTCGAAATCAATGTGTGATGTGTTCCAAAAGAAAAACACGGACAATGATGACTCCTGACAGGCCAGACTGTACTCATGAATTTTCCTGCAGCGACAGAGCTAGTCTCATTATGGTTACACTGATGTTTTTCAGGAAGAGGGACATTTCAGGCAGTCCTCACCCTGCCCATCCTGCCCTGGTCTTCCAGCTGCCCCCAGTTCCCTGTGCTTCTTCACTGTGCTGGCACAACTGTCCATGTCACCATATACCGAAGTGGGTCAGAAAATCAATCCAGCTAAAATTAGCAGCTGCTGTTTCATTGGGTCATTTTTTTTTAGCCAAACTCTCTGCTCTAACTTTGCTGCCCAGTTGCACAATTACATCAGCACAACCGAGGGAACATCGCCGGGGTGGCAGGGAGCAGCAGTGCTGTCAAGCTCAGCTTCAGCAGGCTTGCCGTTACCTGTGTAGTCCTCACCTACACAAATCCACCGAGCAACATTTTGATCCTGTTACTGCTTCCTCTCTGCTGCCTCCTGCACTGTTCTGGGACAAGCGTTTTTGAGGCTGTGCAGTGAGCCATGCTGGGCAGCCTTCCTAACTGAAAAAAAAATAATCTAGCTATTTATTTTGGTTTATTTTTCAGCAAGATTAATTCCCTGATTTGGAAAGTCCCATGGTCACACAAACATCTGTCCTGGGAAGAGGGTGACGTGGGGCTGAAAAGTCAATGCACTGAGGAAAGAGACCGCGCACCTACCATGTACTCAGGTAACGCAGTTCCTGGATGTCAAATCACAGTTTAGTTAGCCCAGCAGCCTAACTAGTAGCCTAGTCTGCGCCCCAAAATGCTGTCCATTGAAGAAAAAATGATAACAGTCTTACAATGGAGACATGTTTGTATGTTACACATTTTGAAAATTTGCTTCCCAAATACCATGGGATTGACAGAATCATCTTACTCCTCAGGGGTTGGATTGGGTTTGCTTTGGGGCTTTGGGGCTGTTACCCTTAGAAGCATGCTTGATTATGAATTTACTATATGAATTTAATATATGAAAAAATTAAAAGTCTAAAGCCAGCTTAGCCCTTAATAAAAACAAACAAAAAAAACTTGTTAAGCAAACAATCAATGTAAAATTTAAATATTGAGAGTAATTGTCCTATACAATCAAAAATAGTAGGTAAGGGTCCTGCTTTGGAGAAATGAAATTTATAATCAATCTCTACACATCATCTGTGAATGCTCTGACAGTTTATTTTAAAACTTTTAATTTAAAAAGCAAATAGATAATTTATTGATTATTTGCCATCAGGAATATATTCCCAATTAGGATTTTAACTTAGGAAAACAAGATAATTTGTTGGATTACTCATCTTCATAAGCAGAAGTTTTCCCTGTGCAATCACCTGACTGCTTCACATTATTCTTAGCTGTAGCATCTGCCAGCACATTTTTCAGTAATTCTACATAATGTGTCATTTGAAAGTGAGCATCAGAGTGAACAGTCTGCCGAAATGACTAGGAGAACCGAGATAAACAGTTTAGTTAGCCTCAAAGATAGTATTATTGATTATTTACTCAGACTCCAATTGCTCAAAAGGCCAGAAGGGTTAAGTTTTCAGGGTGACACAGTAAAATGCAGTGGAGCCAGACATTTCTAAGGCTTGAAAGTGCCATTTTCTGTGCAAAAATACTGACTAAAAATTGTCCTTTACCTTGTCTTAGAGAGAAAAAATGGTATCATAGAATCATAGAATAGTTCGGGTTGGAAGGGACCTTCAAAGGTCATCTAGTCCAACCCCCCTGCAAGGAGCAGGGACATCTCCAACCAGATCAGGCTGCTCAGAGCTCCGTCCAACCTGGCCTTGAATGTTTCCAGGGATGGGGCATCCACCACCTCTCTGGGCAACCTGTACCAGTGTTTCATCACTCTCACTGTAAACATTTTTTTCCTAATGTCCAGTCTGAAGCTACCTCCCTCTATTTTAAAACTATTACTTCTTGTCCTATCACAACAGGCCCTGCTAAAGAGTTTCTCCCCATCTTTCCTGTAGGCCTCCTTTAGGTACTGGAAGACCGCTATCAGGTCTCCCTGGAGCCTCTTCTTCTCCAGGCTGAAAAGCCCCAACTCTCAGTCTGTCCTCATAGGAGAGGTGCTCCAGCCCTCTGATCATCTTCATGGCCCTCCTCTGGACTTGCTCCAAAAAATCATCCAAACATGACTTTTGGTATGGATAAAGCAGGGAGAAATGTCACATGTGTAACAAGAAGATTTTATGCTGAGTTGGATTTGGGTTGTTTCTATTGAGCATTCAAAGGACTTACACATTGAACAAAATGTTGGGACAGTAAGTGTGAGAGGGGTCAAGTTATGACCGTGTTTGCTTGTTCTGTTGCTGCTGTTTTGACTCCCTCCATTCTTCAAAACTGTTAGTTGAGAACTTGTTTTATTTGCTACCATAGGTACAACTTATAATCAGCAGCTGCATTTAGGAATAACCCATCCAGAGTCGTCTAACTAAAATGTGTATGTGAATATGCTGAAAAATGGGAAGAAACACATTACGACAGGCAATAGCAGGTCTGTAGGATCCAACACAGGAACATTTCAACAGTTCAGGAGATACCACTAACAGTAGCTCCCTTTTCTGGGATCCAGCACTGCAATGTCCTCCATCCTGTTCCTTTGCTAGCTGTAATTCTGACATCAGAATGTGTCTTAAAAAAAATAAAAAAAGAAATGTAATAGCATTGTTTTGGGCTGGATGAACTCTGAAGAGGAAGGACAAGGTGATTAAGGCAAATAAACTCTGAGACCGTGTTTATTAGCCAGGAAGTGGTTATTACCAAATTGGCAGGAAATGCACTGGAGGCCAATGTACCAACTCCAACATAGCTATATGTATCAGTCATCTTCTCTCAGCGTTGTTGAAATCTTGGAATAATGACGGCAACTGCATTAACTTTTGTTTGAGAACAGGCAATTTCATTTTTTTTTCAGCCAGCCCTGCAAATAAATTCACCTCTATTTAGAGGGAGTGCATCTAGTTTCTCTACTCTAAATATTTTTGTGAAGATAGTATTCCTGAAATGGGACAGGCTGCCGCTGTCACACAGAGTGTTTGGAGAGATGGCAGCTGCACTGGATGACACTGTGGCAAACGGCAAGAATGAGCAGGGAGAGGCAGGATGGAGTGCGAGCAGGACTGGAGGGATCCCTTCAACCATTGTCATTGCTGGAGGCAGCTTCTCATGAAACGCTATAACACTGCTCAGAGAGAGGTGGGATCCCAGGGGCAGGATGGGATCCCACCCTGGGATCCACCTTCTCTCTATTCATGAAGCAGTTTTGGCAAAACACTCCTTCCTGTGCTGGCAGAAGTCATGCAAGCTTCCCAGTTGATCAACAGCATCCTCATCTGGAGGAATCTTGTCTAGAAACCACAGAACGCTTCAGCCTCCGTGACCTGTTTAACTCTGGACTATATCCAGATGCTGCTGGTAAACTTGTCCATGGGCTACCTGAAGCTGCCTAAGACAGCTGACTGTGTTTGAATCCCATCCTTCCTGTCCTCAGGTTGTCTTCCTGTGAGAGGCATTGCTGTACTTACTCCAGGGGTGCTGTATTTGCAGTGGTGGAGGGAGGCAGAACAGCCAATCTAGCGCAACTGAAGGCAAAAGGAAAACTGTCTTCTCCTGTCTGAGCTGAGCAACGCTTCTGTGCACACTCTTCCTGCACCTGTTAAATCACCATGGATGGAAAGGGAGTTTGGCTGGCGACAGTCACCGCTAAACTGGGGTCCAAACTGAGAAAGAGCAGGGCAGGGCTGACTCATCAAGCAACAGTAATCCCCAGCCCAGTGCAGTGATTGATCCAGTTTCTCCGGCATGAAGAGAAGAGCCCTTTCCAGGTGTGTTTTTCCTTCTTCTTTTTTTTTTTTTCCACTGGAACAATTCTTCAAATATTTTGCTGTCACCAGTTATTTGAAGCAGAGAATTACCTTATAGTCCACTCTGCGAATGCATGCTTTTCTGAAAACCAAGTATTAAAAACAGATATGTAAGTACCACTTGTTAGACATCATTATTAATTAAACTGTAACTAATGATCCAGCCTAGGCAACAGTGAGAACAACATATTAGATTAATACATAATAAAATTCAATTTCAAGGCTTTATTAGCGAAATTCAAGAAATTAAAGCAAAAAATAACTTTTTTTTTGTTTACTCTTTTTTAATATTTGGAAAATTCCAGAAGACAATCGGTTCATTGCTGTTTACAAAACAGTGTAACTTTGTTTTAAACACCTATTGAGGTGACAGTTGTCTTGGTTCTGCTTCAAAGGAAGCCAAACTGCACGTGTTGTCACGCTTTGGGCAAAATACACAGCAGCAGAGCATCTCCGTCCCAATTTCAAAGTTTACTTGGGTCTGACACCACTATTTTCACTTCCTCAATTGGCTGTACGACAGGCCGCGATACTCTGCTCTGGCATGATGATGACGACCCCAACTGCGGTAGCCTGTGTTTTGTTTTAGCATTTCTGTGGAGTTGTCATAATTACGACATTTATTTTAAAAAGTATTATTGGACACCATTTTTAAAACTGCCAGGCAATTAAGGTTTAAACCAAAGAAGTTTCTAAAGTCTACCTGAAAAAGATAAAATCCATTTTTCTTTGCAGTTCAGCTCAGCCTGTTGCTGGAGCCTGACTGACTGCAGGCCCTTGCCCAGTCTGCATTTAATACAAATGGTTATCACACAGTCATCTTCATTTTCAGGTTACTAAAATACTATCAGTAACACATAAAGGTCCTAGGAAGCTCAGATTGTTCTTTTTTTAACCTAACGGCATCTCTTTATGGACCGTTTTAAAATGACTGTAGGAGCGTCTTACCACAAGATGGCCCCTACCGACCGCAGCTCACGCATTGGCTTTCAGGCCTGCAGGGTCCAGGAATTATTATAATTAATTATCACTATTAATGATAATAATCATTATCATTACATTTTAGTCTACAAAATGCTTTTCTAACATATCAGGTCTGTGGGACATGATTACGCTTGGACTCCACAGTGATTAAATGCAGAGTCCTCTCTGCCCCGTTCATGAGGTGGTAAACATCACAAGCATAAATTTTCCGCACAGTTAAATTGGTTGTAGCTACACCAAGACTGGACAATGTCTACAGCAATCAGATTTAGGGTGAGATTTTAACACTGTATCAGTAGGTCCCTCAAAGGCAGGGGCCGAGACATTCTGTGAGGAAACAGCCCAGCAGTGAGGATGAGGCCCACACGGAATGCTCGTCCTGAGAGATTAAATTAAATTTCCAGAGTATTTTTCCTCTCCTTGGCTGCTGGAGTGAAACGTTTAGATCAGCAGTTATTAAGGTTAGCACTTAACCTCGTGAGATCCTAGGTGCTCTCAACTCTCATTAGCATCGGCAGTTGCCGAGGTCTTCCAGACCTCAGTCTTAAAGATTGCAGAGAGTAGATCAACAAAAGGGACATCAGTGCCTGAACTTGTGGTGTCACTTATTTTCTATAGCCTTAAATTACACAGTCAGGTCCCATAAATAATTCTTAGGGTGAGCTAGGTATCTTATTAGAAGCTTATAATAAATACAGTCCTTTGTTGAAGGAGCCACCTAAGACAGGCGAGTCTGGTACAGAGGAAAAAACCTCAACAGTTATGTCACCCACTTGGTACCTCTGGCCAGAGATCTGCATCTGTGTGTGGGTGGTAGACACCCAAAGCCCAGCTTTCTCACCTGTGAACAAGTAGGAAGCTGCTTTCGCTTGAGCATAATCAGTGGCCTTATGGCTGGAGGTGGGAGAGTGGCTCATGTTGGACCTCTGCCTTTCCTGGAGCCAGAAGTTTCTCTTGTGACAGTCTATCTCATCAGACCACTGGCTGCCATATCGTGGAAGCTCTCTTGATTTCACATATTAAAGATGTTTTATTTTGTACAAATAGTAATATTAATTTAGGGAGGAATAAACTCTATTTCCAGTTAATAAAGCACTCCTTTAAAAGATGAATATCTGCACTTACCAAAAAAATCTCTTGCAAAACACCCATAGAAATTTGTACAGGTTATACAGTAGCATCTGTCTTCAGATATGGAAGAAAGAAACTGAAAAATCCTCCTCTGAAGCAGAAACTTCACCCTACACCCCACTCCAGTACTCTAATGAGCAAGACACAATGAGCCACCCAGAGATACCCAGAACATGTCTAACAACATGGGCTCTGATGGCCAGGTAAGCACATCCTTGTCTAGGTTGAGACTCTCATTTTGTGCCAACCTGGCATCAGCTTGAAGAAGGACCCTTAGCAGCGTGTAACAAGTGGGGCAAGGTTTGGTGTTTGAGTGTCTTTGTCCCATGAGTTCAGGGACCCTATGGGATTTGCTTTTGTGGCAGCTGTGCACCAAACGGAGAGTTACCAGTGCTGTCTAAATGAGGCAACAGACAACTAAGAAATCAGATGCATCTCCCCTCATTCACTTTTTGTCCACTGACAGCAGGTGTGAAAGAGGAAGGAAAGCACGCCAGCGAGGGACAGGCATTTTCCCACAAAATCTCCACTGATTCCATACTGGCCACTTCTTGCCTCTTCTCATGGGGCTGATCAGGTATAGCTGCACTGTGCAGGAACTCAAACGGAAATGTTTCACCTTTGACTCATATCCCAGGATTTAAAAATAAACTAGAAGCTGATTTGCAAAGGCACAGGTGTTCTATAATGTCTTTCCACTGGGCTTTAAACATCCTCTCTGCCTCTACGTTTTTACTGCTTTTGTCTTGGGACATCTACCAGTTATCTGCTCTGACAGATTCTGGTATCCCCTTGTGACCACTTAACTGCTGGTTTTCACTTTAAAAATAAATACAGACGCTAGGGGAAAGAGTCTTAATAGAAGCACAATATGTTCATGTTAATATAAGTACATATTAACTCTGGGTTTCCCAGGGCAAGAGAAAGCCATCTGAAAATCAGGCTATGGAGCCTGGGTAAACCTACACTATTCTCCCTGGTATTTGGTAAGCAATTAAAACTCATACCGACAATATGTGTTTGTGATCCACAGTGTCCTGCAGCCCAGAGTTGTTCGGTGCCCACAGGAATCAGAAGAATGGGGAGGTACAGAAGCCGTCACTGACTGCAGAAGTCCTTCGTCGGCAAGCCACTGTTAACTGTAAAGGAAGGAACAAACAACATGTGGAATTTGGGGTATTAAAGGATATTATGCTGTGTACAAAACCATGCCATTGCTGTGCCCTCAAGGCTGAGATAATTCAGTATCTTTTGGTGGTGGAGTATCTCAACAGAGATGAGCAGTAATTATCCTATCCAAAAGAGGGCAGCAGCTAAACTTCTACGGCCTATTTCATGTTGTATTAAAAATATGGGGGTTAGCAATGACAAATGTTGTTTCAAGTAGCTCAATAACTGGGAACCATGCCAGAGCCTGACAGTAGAAGCTGTTATTTTATTGATATTTCTCAAAAGGCAGTCAGGCCTGATTATGTATGTTGACACTCAGAAAATGCAAAGTAACATTTAAATTCATAATAAAGGGTTGAGGATGCTTTATGTAAAAGTGAGGATGTTAATAATTTAATTTAAGTCAGTCAGCTGCAAAGTGAATTTCGATGTATTAGAAAAGAGCAGAATCTGTTTTGGCAAGTTTCCTCCCTTCCCTTGAACTCCAGCTGCTGTCGCTGGGGCTGGCCTGTCTGTACTGCACCACACTCCTCTTCAGCAGAGAACCACAAAGTCACTCCTGAGCCCACTAATCATCACTGTTTTCTTCTTGATGGGCACAGCCGTGCTTCATTTTCCCTGCTGGTTCTCAGCTGCTAGAAAAGAGGATTTTTTTTTTTCCTTCCAGATAAACTGTCTTCCATCTTATTTACTGGTCCTTTTTTCTGCTGCTGAGACTTCCACCCTCTGGCCCGGGAGGCCTCCAGCAGGCCCTGGCCATCGTTGGCCCAGAGCCACAGACTCCTCTGGGTTGGAAGGGCCCGGCAGGTCTCCAGTCCAACCTCCCATGCTCAATTCAGACCGGGCTGCTTACGGCAGCATAAGGTCACCTCAAGGTGTCTTACAGCTGAGGTGGAGCAGGAACCAAGCAGGAATGTGCTGCAAGCAATTTACTCTGCTTTGGCAAAACCACTTATTGAATCAGCTGATTACAGAACCAGCTGTTAAAAATCCCCCCAAGCAATCTCCACACCAAGCAATTATAATCTTGCAGCTTGCCACCAGGTTTTTCACCCTACATAGGAGATTTTGAAGTAGACTTAATTTGGTAGAGGCCAAACACAAGAGTGAAGTGCTGTAGACACACAGGCCCTGCAATCACAGTTGCTCAGCAGACCACCTCTAGTACATCGCCTCCAACCTGCTGAGGTTCTTCATTTTACTGTGACTTTGAGTAATTAGGCTTCAAGGTCATGACTGTATTCATTAACAGGGCCAAGTGCAAGACTGTTAGGAACATGGAATTGGCTTTGGCTAGGGAGCTACATATGGCAGGGGTTGCTTTTGATTGCCATGATTCTGTGGGCTTTGTTTTTGGACAGGGAACACCAGGAGGCCCCTGTGTGAAACAGCAACAGTCTGTGGGGATAGGAAAGGTGGAGGCACCCCAGAACACTGCTTCCTGTGGGCACCATGTGCTGTGCTCAGCCTGACATCTGCCAGGCACTCCAGGTGCCATGCTCATCTGTGAGAGTGGAGACAGAGGCTTGGCTGTCACCCATGGATGGCTGCACGTCCCCCATACTGTGTCCTTCTGTAACAGCAAGATGACAGATCTCCTGGGCTGCGACTGTCTGCACTGCTCAGCTACTCACTGGTCCTGCGTTAGGCTGTCCTAGTAAGTGGGGACAGAAAAACATCCCTGGGGGATGGGACACCAGTCCCAGTCAGTGTGGACACAAGCCCACTGGTACCACTTGGCTTCAGGAGCAGTGATTGGTCCCTGGTCCACTTCAGTCAGAACAGGCATGGCCCATGTGGACATCGTTCCCTTGCAACGTGTTCACTCCTTCCAGTGCTTGTGGCCTTAGGTCAGTGTGCCTTAAACTTGCCAACCCTGAAATGCCTTCACATCACTAGGTTTTGCTGCGTATATTACTTTTTACCTTGCATTGCGAAAGCTGCAAAGCAGATCTGGTCTGTGGTTCATTTTGAAAACAACAATAACAAAATGTTCCTGCATTGCTGCAAACACACAGCCACTCGGGACACCAGTTCCAGTGACCGCCATTACCCTGAGCTGAAAAGCAAAAAAAAATACTTCTAAATCAGCAAACCACAGCATTTCAATAAACTAAAGCCAACTGTGTGCACAGCAGTGTCAAGCCCTCAGCTACGAGCCTGAGTGAAGGAGCTCTTTCTTGTCTTGTGCTGGCACTTTACAAAGCGATGCTCTCCAGTGATGGGCTTGGCCACAGGTATTGGCTGCTGTGGTGCAAGTCCAACGGCTTGGACCTGCCTGTCAGACAGGGTGTCACGACTGCACTGCTGTGTGTGCACATGGCCTGTCCCCCCCAGCATGCGACGCCCTCTGCCGAAGGACGGTGCGGACGCCATCCCAGCGCAGCACAAGCTCGGGACCTTTGCTGCTGCAACCCCCGTTCCTAGCCTTGCCTGGGATATGGATTAAATGTAAAAAGAGGGCAAGAAGACTTGGGAGTATGAGAGTCACATGTGAGATGAGGTTTCCAATGAAGTTCATTTTAATTCCAGATATTACTCAGATTTGTTTGACCTCTTTGCTATTTTTAGAGCTAGTTTAAATTGGCAGGTTCTGTCATGTGGGAAATCGAATGTTTAAAAAAAATCCTTTAGGCCTAAATTGGAATGCACAGTTGGAAATTTCCAAGAAATTAAATTTCCAAAATCTGTTCTGGAAACATCAAAATAACCTAGTCACAGCGCTTCATTTTTATTTTTGTAGTTTTGAATATAATGTGCTATATACAATAAAAGCCCTTGGCCTTTTTCTTACATTTTTTTGCTTTGATGTTTTAGAAACAAAATGTTTTTATTATTTTTTGGAAGTATGATCGTAAGCACACCAGTAAGTTCCCCCCGGATACTTCCCATTTTGTCAAACCAATATTTTCCTATGAGAAGTGTTTTCTTTGTGAAAAAAAACCACTATGGATTTGAATTTGCCTCATTCTGCCCAGGGACTTGGTCTTCAGTGACACAAATAGAGTTCCCTGAGGGAAATGGCCTGTCCCCATTCGATCCCTGGGAACGGAAAGACAACTTTCTTCTGGGAGATACTTTTATTTGGATAATTCCTCCAGTATTAAGCACTTCGGGGGCAGAGCACTGACTCGTGGCAGCGTTGCAGTCCTACTGCGCAGCCGGGACACATCATACATTGAAAGGCTGAATACAGCAAAGGCATTGCTCCTCCTGGTGACACGCCATGGCTGTCCAGTAAGGCTGGCAGGAGATTGTAGTCATCCCTACCAGTGTTCTGCCATTCATCCGACACTTCCATCTGTGAAATGGCATCTGGTTTCTGGCAGTCACCCCATTTATCTAAGGCTGTGTGGGTGCAAATTTTCTGAAAAGGATCCCTTTCAGAAGGGAAGTGAAGTCTTTCCCTTTCAGGTGGGACTTGTGTTCCAGTTGTGCACAGCTCTGTTCAGTGGCGGCAAAGGCTGGGGATGTAGCCAAGATGATCTCTGCACCAGCATCTCGAACAACTTCATGATCCTTCATGCAGCCCTTTAGCCGTTCTTTCTTTCAAGATCTTTTGGCTGGACACTGTCTCTCCATGCATTCCTACAGCCACGGTACAATGTTTGATGGTGATATGAGGCTTTTGTGCAGTGACACAATGCCAGGAAGAACAACCGTGCAATCCCCACTGTCAGGCTTCTCTGTAGGGCTTGCAGAGCAGCAGATCTGGCTGGCAACAGCCATCTCCTGCTCCACTAAGCCTCAGCCACTCATGCTGGGGGAGGACATGCTGTCCCTGGAGGCTTTCAGTGAACAAAGCGCTGGCCAGCCAGACCCAGCGCTGGCTGAGGGCCCACGGTGAGTGGGAGGTAGGACTCCAGATCTCCAGAGGTCCCTTCCAACCGGCATTTGTGTGGTCCTAGTGTTTATTCACTCCTGGCCCCATCCAAAGCAAATGCAGCTGTAAAGCCTGCCTTGATACCCACTGCTGTTTCTGTCACTCCCTGTTTGGTCTGGGTATCTGCGGTCTCCTCGCTTTCCACCCAAGTGAGTTCCTCCTTTAAAACAACTCATTTTGTTAGAGTTTTGTCATATAACATCAAGTTAAACCACACTCTATACAGATCCTTTTGAACCTGTGCTCCTGTAAACCAGTCCTGAATTTTGACCTTTCTTATCTGTTAGATTTCATGTCTAGAAAACCAAACCAAACCAGAAAACCTCTTACCAATCACCCAGTGTCGAGCTAACCACTACAAACAGCTGGTGGCCGTACCTGTAAGGTACGTATATACTCATTGGACAACCGAGCCTCTCCTAAAGATTTGCTAATGAACGTTTGCACTTGTGATGAGGACCCAGTAGCAAAATTAGACACATAAAAACTAAATGTGTTCCTTTCTTTCCTTTTTGATAGTTGTATTATTCAGCACCACCAGGTATCTTTTTAGTGACATTAACTACCCCAAAACTGTCATCAGGCCAACAAAAGCCACAGGCAGTTATTAAGCTGAGCTTATGGTTGCTACAAAGGCCAAGAATGCCCAGTGTTATGGAAAGCAATTATCAAAAAGACACAGTAACTCATCAGACCATGAGGCTACCGCAATGAGAGGCTGAGCTACTGCCCTCAGGAGTGGCGATTTCATTTTCAAACTTGGCATTAATAGAGAGATCCCACCAGACTTACCACCTTTCTGAGTGACCTGTGGATCCTTCTCCTTTCTAGCCCAATTTCCTCTCTGGCCATCGAAAGCTATCAGTGCTCCCTCTGGAAAGGAGCAGGGTTGTGCAGCCAACTGTTGCCCTCAAAAAAAGAAAACAAAAAAACCTCACCCTTAGCTGTCCAACAGCATAAAAGTAGAAAAGCTATTACTTATGACAAGTGCGTTTATGGGACCGTTGATGCAGCCTTCAGCAAGAGTCAGGAGTTTAGCGGAAAAACTTACCATCTATGACAAGCGCTTCATGGCACATGGCGAGCTCCTTGGCAGCACTTGGCTGAGCAAACCAGCAGCATCATAGCAAGGTATTGCTCCGCTCTCCTTCACAGCAGCCCAGGGATGGAGGCGATGTGGCAGCCAGGCAGCAATGCAGCCTCTTTCTTCCCTGTACAGGGTGACCCAAAGCTGTGGGCTTGGCTTGCTACATGACCACACTTGCAGGCTCCCTCCTGCCCAGCAGGACCCTCTGAGGAGGGCATTACGTGCTCCCAAAAATGTAAGACAAACAGAAGGTGTCAACATAAATGTTCTCAGCACACACATCCCCACGGAGCATCCACTGCATGCTGCAGCAAGGCTGGACCATCTTTAAAGTCTTTTTCCTGGCTGCCACTCGTGATCTGTAACAGGATCAGTTATTTCCCCTCACCCACGTGTAGCCCTCATGCATTCAATTTCCCCTTTTCTTACAACAGTGTCTGGGGCTTTCCTGGGTCATGGGGATCCCAGGACCAAGACCAGGAGATGAGGTGTGCCTTACACCCTGCTATTTTTTGAGCTCCACTGAAGTTTAATAAATAGTTAAAATCACACAAGACCTGCTTCATGAAGCCCCATTTTCTTCACATATCTAAAAATTAAGAGATGCAGGCACAGGTATTTTTCATCCCACAGAACTAAAGTAAAAGCACCTTCCAAACCACGAGAGCTGACAAGTCAGTGCATCCATCAGTTCATTTAAATTTAAATTGTCCATGGCACCAGGCTCCAGTTTCTTCTCCAGGGCTTGGAGCTACTGCTGCATCTGCAGAAGGTGACCACAGCTTTACGGATCAGATCCTCAGTTTATTTTGATAAGAATAACGAGCCCAGGACTCTATTTTTACTAAGAGTCGCTCACTGCTCATTCCCTGCTCAGAACAGAAATCAGAGGAAGGCACAACTTCCATGTTCTTGCTGCAGCAGATTCCTTTGCCAGGAAAAACATTTTTACACTTTTTTTTTTGATGTGTTTTAACAGTTGCTATTTCTACATTATCTATTCCTGAGATGATTTCCTGTGGGAAAGGTTTAATATTTTTAATTCCAATAATAATTTTAGTAACAGTTGCCATTTTCTGCCAACATTTCTGTATTTTGGGATGGAACAGAATTTTATGTTCTAAATTCCTCTTCTCACTGTAGTTTCTCTAGGAAAGCTTTTAAGGCAGTTATTTCAGACCTCAAAAGCTACAGGGAAAAGAACAGAATTTTCTTACGTTTATGAGGCTGATTTTCCAGCAAGTTCCAGGCTATGGCCCTGCTTCCTGCATAGTGAATCTCATTCTTCCATTTAAAAGTCAAATGCTTCTCTCCTTCATTTGGCTTTCACATTATTTAAGCTGGTTATAATTTCTACTGCTAGTTCTGATGCACTGGTAGCGCATCCAACTAGGAATAATACAGCTTACCAAGAATTGTTGCTCCTTCTTGGCAAATCTGGCCACACTGGAGAATACAGGTATGACAGGTTGCAGAGGCTCTTTCTTCTTCCTGTGCCACCGGCAAGTTTTCATTCTGCAAACAGCAATTACTTACATTTTTTTGAGGCAATTATTTAGATTTTTGTACCCACAGTAGGTGGTGTTACTGTGCATATCTGTCCTTGCTGAAACCCAGGAATGAAATTCCTGTCTCACTGAGATCAGCAGCCAGGCTCAGCCTTGACAGTGAAGTTAGGATGGGATCTCCAATGTCACCTGTGGCCTTAACTAAAAACACTACTTCAGAACTAATAAACTCCTTACTTTCAGTCAGGAATAAATATATCTGAGGGGTTGTTTTGTTGTTGTTTTTTTTTTTTTTTTTTCAAGGAAGAGATTTTTTTAAAAGCAAGCATTGACTTGATATAACTTAAGATACTAGATGCTTTTTGCAGGAAGTTCGGCAGAACTGAGAATGCTTAGAGCCATTCCCAATATATGGTCCAAATTTCATAAAATTTACTTCTCTTTACCCATTACATGTCTTCAAAGGACATGAGCCTACTACAGATAGCACGTGATAAGCTGGAACAATTTGTTTCTTGAATTAGCTCGTCTTTGGTGAAATGGGAGTTGGCTTGTGTTCCCTGCAGCATAGGTTTTGAGAGCAATATATCCATTGTGGAAGCATCTGTTTCCTTTCAGGCTAGGTTCTCTTGTGTTTTGCTTAGTTGCAAAGATTCTGTATTTGGAGATGAATGGTTTACGTTTTAGAAACACATCGGAGGCAATAGCCAGAGGCGGCCAGTGCACTTCTTGTGGTTGCCCTGGCAGAGCCACTACTGCAGAGAAAGTGACGGTGGTGAATTTTATGTCACCTACTGACCTGGTCACACCAATGGAAGTTTTACCTGGGAATCCTGCCCCTTATTCTTAAGGGCCATGAGGACACAAGAAATTGTCTTAATGTACCCCGAGATCTCACATCAAATGCTGCAGGAGAGATGAGATTTGGATCTTACGTTTCTAACTCAAACCCACCACTAACATTACAAAAACAATCCAATTAAGAATTCTGCCTTAAAATTGGCAGAAATTATCCTTTTCAAGAACAAGTAACACATTTTAGATTTTGATTCAGATTTTTAATAAATTGTGCCAGTAGAAGCTTTCAAAGGCAATGATATATCAATAAATAACAGTTAAATTGAGTTCCTGAGAAAGAACCTACCACATGAAAGAATGTCAGATAGATGTAAATAACAAAAAAATGGCATTACTATATAAAAAAGCAGTAATACTGAATCTTACGTGAACTGTCACAACACAAGCACTGCATACCTCAGAACATTCCTTTCATACAAATGTAAACAAATACACAATCATTTTTGTTTCGTTTAGGCTGATGAATTTATATGTTGTTGCTTAGATATCTAAACAATGGATAGGATAGGATAGGATATGCTAAAACATTAAGGAATAATATGTGGAATAATATATGGAAAAAATAATGAAGCTTCAGATTTAATAAAATAAAGCAAAAACACATCAAAGGAGTGTCTTCCTCAAATGTTATTACATCAATCACTTTAAATAGGACTTACACTAATCTGAATTAAGGATTTTTGTGTGTTTACTTATTTAGTTATATATAATATATATGCAAATAGGTATGGCTTAATTATCTTTAGTATTCTGATATCACCTTGGATAATTCTCACTTATACATATAAGAAAAATGCATATTTTAACATAGTTAAGAATGGATATTTCAAAGTATGCCTATAATTTGACAGAAATGAAGGACTATTGTGCTCCATCACAACAACATTTTTACCTATAGGTAACAGGACAGAATGACCAATGAACAATGCCAACGTTTTCAGATGTCAGTGCCTAAAACATTAGGATCCTAAATGGATACACAGCCAGTCATGTGTATGTATCTGATGCCTGGAAAAGCCACGTACCTCCAGGTTTCACAGATGTCCATGGAGCTGCACGCACTCAACATCAGCCCCATCGCACTTAGGATCTCGACGTGTTATGGGAGCACAGCATCAGACATTCTGTTTTGAAGACGCTGAGCTACATCTGTTAGTACTGGTGCTCTGCATTGCTGCTAGTGTTAAACAATGGACACTGTGCTGCATGCTACATGAATAAGCCCGATCCAGACTGTCGCCACAAATCAGCTCTGTAATAACGGTCTCGCTACTGATCCTTTGAGGGGAAACGGGTGTGTCGATGATACATGTTTACTAAAACAATCTATTGCATCAGACCACAAAATCACTATTCAGTTATAACCTTTGCAATCTGTTTTACAAAATTAATATTGGATACAATCATAAGAGGAAACCACCCACACAATACATTATCAACACACAGTTTAAAATGGTCTAATTTTAGACCCTTAGTAAAAATGGATCCACAGGACCTGCCTGTGAATGGCAAGAAAAGGCCATTTCAAATAGAAAAACACTGCTCATGCAACATTCTTCACACACTAGACAATGAAATCACACCCAAATTGTCACTTGCTCACACTTTCTATTACACTCCAATAAGCAGAAGGAAATAAAGCAGCTTTAAGGTTATGTCACAATTTTGAAATGTGGAAAATACATATAATAAACAAAAATCACGGTGCGAATACAATGGCATCAGTAAAATTAGAAAATTAGAAAGTAGGGTTTTTTTTTTCATTTTTCTTGTTTTTTTTTTCTTTCTTACATTATTGCACAGAGACCTTTCATCACATGTTCTTCAGCTTTATGCATCTTCCTAAATGTGAAATAAGTGCTATGGATAAAATAAAAATGGGAAAAAGAAGAACAGCAGCATGATTTGTCAAAGTTAATCCCTATAATTTAGTAGGAAAAAAACCCCTGCTATAAACAAAATATAAGTGCTCTTTATTCATTTAAAAAATAACGCTGACAGTTGCAGAAGTATGTAAATGTTAATCTGAATAGGGGGATGCTGACCTCAAATAAAAATAGGCCTAGAAATGATAAACAGCTGGCCTTGCAGATTTTGGTGAAGACCAGGATTTCAAGTTTAATTATCAACAAAGTTATTTACAGTAAAACTGACCTGAACTTTCAAGAGTGCCATTTTTAGGACCTGGCCCTGCAAGCTTCTGACTGCCCAGGACAACTCCAGCCTCAGCTGAGGTTCCACCTGCATAAGCGCTGCAGGATCAACTCCTAAAGGATCAGTTAAAGGCCTTACTGGATTTGAGATTAGTCTTATCTGGAGTACTCTATACAATAATTTACACATATACAGGCTGACAAGCTCCAGTCTGATCCACCACACCTTTGTCTTCTACATCAGATTTCTCAGACTGGCCAACTTCCATTCCAGAAGGTTTGGGATACCTGAACGGATACCCGTTGTCATCGAAGAACCTTCGGAAAGTAAACTCATAAAAAGCATGTTCTGTGTGTTTGCTATTGGAAGAGGCTAGTGGATCCCATGTCCTGGTGCTGTCACCGCTAGCATCATTCCACGGACTTTCTTCTTCAACTGGATCAAAATTTGAAGTGTCCATTGGATGGCTGATCTTTGGAACATAGGGAGCTGGCTGCCTACGGATATCGGTAGAGAAGTCCATAGAGTGAAAGAAAGAATGGGCCTTGATATCATCTGCTCCATTTCTTCCGAGCCTGTCCTCAGCAGCACAGCAGAGCTTTGTGATGAGATCAGTTGCCTCAGGGCTTAACTTGATCTGTGAGGGAATGTGCAGTGTGCTTTCCCAATTTATTACCTGGAGGTAAGAAAGGTATTAAACAACTTTGAATCCTGGAAACAAAATCCTTCTGATTGTCAACAGTCACTGTACAGAAGTATACACAACTAGTCAACTCACAGTCAGAATAGTCATTTCAGAGGTTCAAGAACGCAATGATTAGATTGCATTGGCTGTTAATAATTACTTTAATGAATCAAGTAACATTGTCAGATAAAAGGAGCAATTCCATTTTTAGAAAAGGCAAATTCCCTTCTGAATGCTGCCATAGTCCAATTTGAAAACATGTTCAATTTACACATGACTTCATAGAATGACTTCAAGGAATTACTTAATTTCATTTCCAAAATGTAAACTAGGAAAAGTGGTCATGAGATAAACCCTTTCTATTAAAAAAACAGTCACTGCTTGACTTTGAAACACTTACATTGCCAACTGTAATTATCAATGGCATATCAGCTCACTCAAATCCGACAGGGACTCTAAGGAATTTAGATGGATGAACTCATGCTTAAGGAATCAGAATTGTGCTAAGACTCATCCAACTAGTAACTATCTATGCAGTTCCAGTCTGATATTCAGTATCTTCATTGATTGGGAAAGTATTTGTCCCTGCGTAGAGCTATTTCAAATCAGGCTTTTGTAATCACTGCTCCTTTCTCTAGTAAAACGAGAGGGGACAGGTCTGTGCATGGAGAAGAAGGGAAGGGAAAAAGTTAAAATTTTCCTACCATAGATTGGAATTTTGCTTCAACTTACCTTGAGCTGGGTTTCTGTGGGTGTAGGAGCCAGAAAAGGAGGCTGTCCCACTAACATCTCAAACAGGATCACACCAACACTCCACCAGTCACAGAGCTGAGTGTATCCTGAAAGGCAAGTCAAAAAGTTGTCCTCCACCAACCAAGGAGAATTTGTACAGAGCTACTTGCAATTAAGTATCAAACAATACAGCACAGATTTCTGTCTTTTCTCAGACAAACATCTGTGACCTAAAACCAAAGGACTTCCAATCCACTGTCATCATAAAGTTGCTTCTGTTGGCTCATCTAACTTCTACTGCTGTCAGTAAAGATCTAATCCTGTTGTCTGGGAATCTTTCTGAGTAGAATTAATTCTCAACCAAAGTGAGTGGTGAAATAATATCATTAGAAAGAATGAAGCTTCTTTTTTTCATGACCTGTCCCACAACGACATCAGTGCACAGCAGAAACTGGATCTCAAAGAATAACAAAAAGGTTTAGAGACTGATGTCTTCCCAAGGTTCAGTGGAGGTGGCATCACAAGTTTGAAAACCTGCTGAAATACACAGCCTGGCTCTAAAGACAGAAGAAAGCCACAGATGATTTTATGAGCAACTTCCAAGCAGAGGAACAATTTCAATCACTTAATTGCTACGACAAGACACATAAGGTTTTGAGATCTCCAAAAGGAATGGAGGATTCAAACACTGATTTCAATGGAGATTTATGTCATCACATGATGTAGGGTCCAATGTGAAATCATAGAATCATAGAATGGTTAGGGTTGGAAGGGACCTTCAAAGGTCATCTAGTCCAACCCCCCTGCAAGGAGCAGGGACATCCCTGACTAGATCAGGTTGCTCAGAGCCTCATCCAGCCTGGCCTTGAACGCTTCCAGAGATGGGGTCTCCACCACCTTTCTGGGCAACCTGTTCCAGTGTTCTATAACTCGCATTGTGAAAAATTTTTTCCTAATATCCAATCTAAATCTACCCCCCACTATTTTAAAACCATTACTCCTTGTCTTATTGCAACAGGCCCTACTGAACAGCCTCTCCCCATCTTTCTTGTAGGCCCCCTTGAGGTACTGGAAGACCACTATCAGGTCTCCCCGGAGCCTCCTCTTCTCCAGGCTGAACAGCCCCAACTCTCTCAGCCTGTCCTCATAAGAGAGGTGCTCCAGCCCTTTTATCATCTTTGTGGCCCTCCTCTGGACCTTCTCCAACTGGTCCATGTCCTTCTTGTGTTGGGGGCTCCAGAACTGGACACAGTACTCCAGGTGGGGTCTCACCAGGGCAGAGTAGAGGGGGAGAATCACCTCCCTTGACCTGCTGGCCACGCTCCTCTTGATGCAGCCAAGGATGCTGTTGGCCTTCTGGGCCGCAAGGGCGCATTGCCTGCTCATGTTAAGCTTCTCATCCACCAGCACTCCCAAGTCCTTCTCCTCAGGGCTGCTCTCAATCCATTCTCTGCCCAGCCTGGATTTGTGCCGGGGATTGCCATGACCCAGGTGCAGGACCTTGCACTTGGCCTGGTTGAACTTCATGAGGTTGGCACGGGCCCACCTCTCCAGCCTGTCAAGGTCCCTCTGGATGGCATCCCTCCCTTCCAGCGTGTCGAAGGCACCACACAACTTGGTGTCTCAACTTGAGAAAGATCAGGCTTAGGGTCTGGCTTACAGGCAACTTTTAACATCTAATCTCTTTAGTACAGTGACCATGTCTGTTCTGCATGGATAGCCACCAAGTACTGTCTAAATTCCTCAAGCCAAGCTTTTAAATGTAGAGTGTCCAGTATAAATTGTGGAAGACTTTTTGCTGGGTTTCCCCAAGATTCTGGCTGGGAATCTAGAACATGTTTCCACAAGTTTACATCATCCATATTTAAGTGGCCTGTCTGAATTAGTGATTCAGAACCATCAGCTGGCTACTCACTGGTCTATGTAAACTTGCTAGCTGTCACAGTTGTACTCTACCAGTACAGATAGTCTGTTTTATACTTGAAAAATATCACTGGCAACATAATCTGACACATTTATTAGCAGTCTCAGTCAAAGGCCTCAGAGTGTAGAAACACACAGACACACAAAGTATGACCACTATCAACATCAGCAATGTGATGCTAAACAGTGGAGCGTATTTAATGAAAAAAAAAAAAAAAAAAAAAAAAAGGCATTTCAAAGCATCAATGGTCATTTTAACAGGAGAAAAATACAATTCATCTACCTTTACGAAGCAGGACTTCAGGAGCAATATAATTAGGGGTTCCAACTAACGAGTGGGCTAGACATCTCTGATGCTGCTTCTTAGCTCTTTGCTCCAATGTCTTCAGCCTATCTCCACATCTACAATTGGACACATCATCCCAAAGATCACTGGGCTCCATGCTGTCTTGTCTGATATGGCTCCCTTTCAAATGGGAGAGAAAGTTTACATTCATGGTCATAAAACACAGCACATAAAAAAAAGAAAACTATTTATCTAGATCTAGTGCCATCTCCTACTCTCACTGAAGAACAGCATTTAAACTTTAAACCCAAGGGATTTCCTTCTGCCCTCCCCTTAACAATTCGTTTTCCATAGCCAGCAAAACGCCTCTGTCTCAGCGCAAGGAAGCACGCTCCCATACGGGAGATACAGAACAATGGAGTATATTTAGATTAGCTGTACCAATTGTTTATGACCTTTTGCCAACAGACAACAATACTCCTCAATGGCACACACAGGAGGGGCATGGGCTACTTTAACCACCAAAAGAGACCCTCCAAACAAGTACAAACTGAAAAAAATGCTACTACTGCAGTGGTCAGTCAGATTACTGTATTGGAAACAAAGGACTGGAAACAAACTAACTGAATTAGTCAGTGAGAGACAGGCACATCATACTGTCACTGACCCTTTGACAATGTACACACCTCAGTTTTCTGAGCTGGCATTTCTGCCAAGAGGTACTTGTTTGTTTCAAAAGAAATAATGCAACAACATCACAATTAAAGTCTAAAAACACTACCTTTCTGATAGTATTTTGAATTGTGAGTCCACCTGAATCCAGTACACAGTCCAAAGTCAGTCAGTTTGATATGTCCATCAAGGTCTATCAGAATGTTGTCAGGCTTGATGTCTCGATGAATAAATCCCATTTTGTGCACACTCTCTATAGCCAAAGTGAGCTCTGCAATATAAAATCTAGCCAGACGCTCTGGAAAGACCTCCATTCGAATCAGTAGACTCATCATATCCCCACCAGGGATGTAGTCCATCACAAAGTACAAGTTCTCTTTATCTTGGAAGGAATAATAGAGTTTAACCACCCACTCATTGTCTGCCTCAGCAAGTATGTCCCTCTCCGCTTTGACATGAGCCACCTGGTTCCTGTTTAGCACATCTTTCTTTCGCAGAGTCTTCATGGCATACAGGGCATGTGTATCCACTTTGCAGGCCAGGCATACTTCTCCAAATGCACCAATACCCAGAGTCTTGATTTTCACAAACATAGATTTGTCCATTTTGGCCCTTTTAAGTCTGTTGTAGTTGGACTCCTTCTGGTAGAGAATTTTCCTCATTTGTTCCTGTTCTGCTTCACAAAGGCCAGCCTTTACAAAGGAAAGCAAACCACAAGAGCTAGTACTGTTACATTCACAGCAAGAGAACAATAAACTAGCATTCCCAAAACGCATTTCTCAGAAAAATTAACCAAGAACCAGAAAAGAGCTATGAGAGATACACTCCCTTATCTGTCTGTTGAGGTATTTCTGAAATAGCAGCAAACTCACTGTGCCCTAACTTGTTACCTGAATTTGCTGTATCTGAGATTGGTCTTCCTTTCTCACCTCACTGAACAAAGAGGCATGGGGCAATACTGTCAGAGAGGAGAACATAATATAACAAACCTCATCATGGGATTTGGTTTTACACCTTTCAAATGTGCACTTTGCCACTGCACTCCGCTATGTGTATGTGCACTGTAATACACCTTAACTTAAACTGAAATGTAAACCTAGATGCAGCAGTCTACTTTGCTCATGAATGGTTCTCCAGGGCAACTCACATGAGTACCTTGAGTACTGTTTAACTGTTGGTTTTTGTGTTGTAATTAAGAAGCTGAGTTTGATCTACACATTCCCAAGTGTTTTGGGAACGTTCTTCTTTAGAAACTGTTTTTCTTCCTCTGCCATATACAGCCTGCGCACTCAAAGTTTGCATATCTCCTGACCATTTGTTCTATAAACTTCTCCTTTTTCCCTCCCAAAATACGTGCATGTAACCCTCAGCTCTCACCTCTGTCCAGCCACTACAGCCCAGACCCTGGTGCTAAACATATTATTTCCCCTCTGCACCTAAGCTGCAAAAAAGCTGGCTTGTCCACTTCTTGTGCCCAGAGAGCCTCCAAGTAACACATGGAAGTGTGGAGAGACCTGACACAGGAAGAAGCAGCAGCATCCAAATAGACCTTCCTCACCGTTCCAGATAAGAGCCCGCACAGTGCCAACTCTGGCAGCTTCGGTGCCTGACCCTCTCCTGAGAGCCACTTGTGGCCTCCACCAGCAGAAACCCCTGGGCTGATCCCCAGGATCCTCTGACAACTCACCCTCTGCAGAAGCCCCCTTTCTTTCTGCACACCCCGTTTCCAGAATCCTAAATGAACTAGCACCAACTGAAGCACTCTGAGAGGAAGCGTGGAGGGAAGGGGCAATGGGGAGGAGGGTGCAGGGAGTTGAAGCTGACTGATAAGCAGGCTAGACAGCCAAGCATACACCCACAGGGCCGCTGCTTAGCTTGATTTAATTTCACATCTGTAGTCTATGTCTTTAAAGAGGAATGTGGGCAGCCAGACTATGCAGGGAGATCCTCATGGTACAAAAATGAAATCTGTGTGAATAAAGGATGGAGGAGGTCTGCAGAAACTTGCAGAACAGGTAGGATGAATTTTCAGACTGAAGGCAACAGCCAAATCAAAACAAGTAATATTGTTTTTAAAATCTAAGGCAAGTACATCAATCCATAATAAAGGAAGTGTTTATTGTTTTAAGGTAAAATAATTAGTGTGTTGTGTTCTTGATTAGTTTGAGAATAATGTGATATTCAGATAGCCAAAATCTCCTGAGTTCACAGTGTATTATTCCAGCCATTGACGAGGTTGCTAGGGGAAGAAGTTGCTTTTGTTTATAGCTGAATTATCTCTGAGTTATGAAGTGAAGGAAAGCTGAAGAGTCAGAAGAGAAGAACTAACACAACTAGCTGCTGTTTTACTTCTCTAGATATCATTCCCTATTCTCAATCTCAGGAAAATATTCACTAAATCCAAACAATGTAACACAACCTGTACTGGCAGTGAGGACAAACTATTGACTGTCACTAAAATGCCAGTTTTTCAAGATATTTTAGAAGCACATTCTTTTCATTTTAACCTCAACAAACATACTGCTGAGTTTTCCGGAGTAATGTGAGAATCAAATTAATTGACTCTGGAAACTGACTGTGCTAGGGAAGATCAGACAGTTAATTATTATCCATTATGCCTTAATAATAGCTTTCTTTAGAGTTTATCCTTAAATACAGAAGTAGACTAGTCATATTCTAGTCATGCCTGGGAAAAAACTTTTACATTTAAAAATTAAAAACAAAACTGCTAGGGCAACCAACAGAACTTGGCAGCTTTGTTTTAAGCTGCCCTATTAGTGAATGAGCTTAGGTTTGAGAGCTGCACTTAGGCACGAAAGAAGCTTGCTCACTCAAAAAGTACATCTCCCCAAGACCTGCTTCTAGAACAAGTTCCAGCAAGGGTCCCAAAATCAGTTCAAGTTGGCCAAGATATGATTACTTGCACGATATTATTACTTACATGTGCTGAACAGACAACTTCCAGTCAAGTATTACATATTCATCTGAAAATATGGCACAGTGAATACACTGCCAAGTTGAACCATGACTTTGCTGAATGAGTGGCTACCATGGAACAGGGAGGAAAAACTGGAGCAAAGAGAAAACCTTTTTCAGAGTTTTGCAAGAGCTGCCAAAAAAAATACTGCCAGGGTTATCTCGGCCTCAAACCTGACTTCTGAATTCTTGCCTAAGCAAACCTAATACTTTCCTATTATGAGGTGCTTTTGTTTCATTTTACTTTTCTGGTATGAAGACACATTATTTCACATCTCAGGTTTTTCAAACAGCCTCCTAGACCTGCACCCAGGCTTCTAAGTGAGAATAGTCTGGTATAGGGGGTGTTGGATACCTACTACTTCCAGTGGAGTCTGCCTTTATAAATTTCTTGACTGATTAAAAATAGTAATGATCAATTGGACCACCTTAGCTTTTGTTATAACAAAACAAGGATAATTACTTTAGCCATTTCTTGCTCCAGTTGTAATCTTCTGTTAATTTTCTGCTGGTAGGTCTTTATGACATTTTCTACATGTTGCTCCATGTAGAACTTGAAAGCAAAAGGCGAGTAGCTCTTTATTCGGGATTCTCGCTTTTCCTCATCTTTGCCATTTTTTCGCACAGGCACTGGAGATGTCTGAATCTGCTTTTTATCCTTGCTTGGCTTTTCAGCTTTAGTGTTCTTGCTGCCTTTGTCATTTCGCTCACTGTTCTCCTCTACCTTATTGCACGTTGAATTGGGAACTACACGGAGGGTCTGCTCTACGCCCATGCACAAGCAGTTGATATCAAACTGCTCAGAGCTACCGGGAATTAACAAATGCTTGGGATAAGGTGGTGGTGGACACCGCAGTTCCTGGTTACCATAATCCACATCTAGCTGATAGGCATTAGCTGCTCCAACAGGTTGCACATGCTGCTCAATGATCTCCAAGCCATCCACAGCCGGTGCCTGCGCAGGTAACCAACCAGGATGGGAAGGTCCCACTGCAGTCTGAGGCTCAGGTCTCATCACTCGCATGCTCTTCACTGGCTGGAGAATATGAGCAGATGTGACTGCTGTGATTGTATTTGGAGATGTAATTGAAGGATCAGGTTTCCCTGGAGCAACCTGTCTCATAGACACTGTTACTTGTGGCTGTTGCTGGTGGTTGTTAAAGGAGTTTGTTCTGCTTGGCACTGTGGCATCAGGTCTGAAGGATACATGTTGCCGTGGAGATGTTTCTATTCCTGGATTTTGTAAAGAATCTCGGCGTGATGGTGTTACTGCCTGCCACTGCTGAACTTGAGGATTATTCATGTCATAGAGGTCCATGTTTAGGCTATTTCGAGACGGAGTTAATAGATTTTGTGGTGGATTGTCTGAAAAATCATTAGCAAAGGCTGGACCTCTGGATATCACATGCATTTGATGAGAAGAAGGACTTGTCTGTTTGTGATGAGAATGTGACATATACAGGCTGGCTGGTGCCTGCTGAAATGCATGACCAGAATTATTCTGAACAACTGCCCCTTTATTTGGAAGATTGGTGTATCCTCCCTCCTGCTGCATCTTGTTTTGGAAGGATGGACTCCGCTGAACACCATATCCCATAGGCTCCCCCTGCACCATCATGTGCTGCCTATTGTAATGTTGGCTGTTGGAGCCATGGGACGCCTGCAGCTGCAAAGCTTGACTGCTGTGATTAGCCACTGGATAATTAATCACAGAAGACTCGATATTTGCAGGGTATGTTTTCTGCTGATGGCTTGTTGGTGTGCTATGAGTGCCTACTCCAGAGGGTCGCTGTACAGGAGCACTCATAGCTGTAGGCTGCGAAGTAGAGATTAAATAGTCCATGTATGGCCTTGGAACGTCAGCAAGCATATTTGCACTTTCTGCTCCAAAGCCTGTCCCTTCATAGGCTGCATTAGTGATCTGATGGTAGGACGGAAAGGATTCGTTTGATCCTTCGAAGCTTGGCCTGCGGGTTACATTATTTGGCACAATACCCTTTCCTTTATAAAAAGAACACAGAAGAATGTTAGGAAGCAATTCAGGTGAACCAATTACTTTGCATTACTCATCCATCTATACACACACATGCATGCACACTGCGTAGGGGGTATGTGTTATAAAAACACCTTCCAAAATCTAAATTAAGCACTCTGAACATTTAAAGTTATAGGTGCCAGGTATTACTGCTGATAACGAGCTACTGGCTCACAACACTGCTCATGTCAGGAATCATCAGGGAGTTCTACCAAATAATGAAAATAGATGCACAAATTCCTTAACTATGAAATCATCAGATTACACTGCAGCCTGGTTTTTAAAACTGGATCAGTATTACCAGTCATTACTCACGGACAGGAGGAAGCTGCAGAGCAGGGGGTTAAGTACAGCACCAATGGGAGAAAAAAAGCTTCCAGAAGGACTGTCAATACAACTTAAAGTCAACATTACTATAAGCTACTAGGTCATCACATAGTCTACATCTTCTGTACAGTGAGCTCACTGCTCACGCTGGGGATCTGTTTACTTCTCTCTGTTCCATCCTTCTCAAAAATCCTTGCTTCCCTCTCCTTCATTTGAAAAAAAGGCATCATACAGTTTGTCTTGTATTCTTTCCAACATGTCAGACACACAGAGTATCCCCTCATATTACTCATCTTCCATCTGTCTGGAAGACAAATCTTTCAGGGTGTCAACATGTTAATTTTAGCTTGAAGAAATGTGCAGAGACAAGATAGCAGCATTCCTACACTGGAAGTGTCAATGGCACTTTTCATCAGTTCTTTGATCTGAGGACAAACTGCAGGTGTATAAAGCACTGGCTGTGCTAAAAAGACAAGGGGAGACTCTGTGCTGTCGCTATTTTTTGTTCCCCCTCTGGTTCTTTAGCTTTCACAAATCACAGGACATGGCCTGTATAAGCCTGAACAATTTCCTTTTAAAATCCTGACTTCACAAGGTCCACAAGAATAGTTGTACTGCTCTAACAGGCTGGAACACTGGACTGCAAGCTTTCCTGATTATTTGTATTACAGCATGTCCCAGCTGGACCAGATGCAGCACACTTGAGCATAGCTGTTGACTTCTCACCTGCGTACACATAAGCCCTGCTATACATAGCCACACAAGGACATACATGTTATTAAGAAAGGTCTATGCACCATCTCTCCACACTGAAGATGTTGCCTCTATACGAAATTATACTTTAATAAACAATGCAATGTTTTGAAACAGAATCAAGTTGGACAAAAAATCAGTGTTCTTTAAAATGAAATCGGTGATCGGCAGTTTTCCCCACAAGGCCATGCTTATCAAGGTTGTACTTGTAACAGCACTCCCTGATAGTTCATCTGTTGGGACACAGTGAGATTCACTGATGAGGCTGTGGCAATCCAAAGCATCCTAAGAAGTGGCTACTCTGGCCTGGAGGTGGGAGGCAGCCCTAAGACCTGTATGTCATCACTGTCACTAGTATTCATACTGAGCCTCTGGGACCAACCAACTTTGCTTTTTCCTATCAGAGGCCAGGAAGGAAAGTAGCAGCAATAATTGTCCTCCTTTGGGATACACACTTCAGCTGTGCAAGGAATCTTGCTGATGTCAAGAGAGATATGATGCCCATGTTCTATGTTTTATACTATTAAGTCTGTTCTGGTCTGATGGAGGAGTATTTGGATTTGTGAAGATACCAAACATGGTAGTTGCAGATTTTTTTTTTTCCCCCCACACATTCCTATCCAACACGGTAACTGTTATGACTATCTCTTCCCTGTGAAGGTTTTAGATCAGAGTGTATTCTTAAGATTAATCAACTATACTCATGGCATCATCTGTTTTTCTACATAGCTCTCTGTCCCACAGTACTATCCGGTAAGTTTTATTTGACTCTGGCCAGTATGCTGAAACTCTTTGTTAGCTTTACCACTGAATATAAGGCACTACAAAAATGAATGGTTCGGGGCAACCCCAAGCACAAATACAGGCTGGGTGGAAAATGGCCTGAGAGCAGCCCTAAGAAGGACTCAGGGGTGTTGGTTGATGAGAAGCCCAGCACGAGCTGGCAATGTGCACTTGCAGCCCAGAAGGCCAACTGCATCCTGGGCTGCATCAAAAGAAGTATGGCCAGCAGGTCGAGCGAGGTGATTCTGCCCCTCTGCTCCACTCTCGTGAGACCCCACTGGGAGTACTGTGTCCAGCTCTGGAGTCCCCAACATCAGAAGGACATGGACCTGTTGCAGTGAGTCTAGAGGAGGGCCACAAAGATGATCAGAGGGCTGGAGCACCTCTCCTGTGACAACAGGCTGAGAGAGTTGGGGCTGTTCAGCCTGGAGAAGAAGAGGCTCTGGGGAGACCTTATAGCAGCCTTCCAGTACCAAAAAGGGGGCCTACAAGAAAGCTGGGCAGGGACTTTTAACAACGGCATGTCGTGACAGGACAAGGGATAATGGCTTTAAACTGAAAAAGGGCAGATTCAGATTAGATATGAGGAAAAAATTCTTCAGTGTAAGGGTGGAGAGGCACTGGAACAGGTTGCCCAGAGAAGCTGTGGATGCCCCATCCCTGGAAGTATTCAAGGCCAGGTTGGATGGAGCTTTGAGCGACCTGATCTAGTGGAAGGTATCCCTGCCCACAGCAGGGGGATTGGAATTAGATAGTATTTAAGGTCCCTTCCAATCCAAACCATTACATGAGTCTATGATTCTATGAATAATTTGAAAATGTATTTCTATAGTATATGGAATTCAAACCAGAAGATTTAAATTCTGAAACTGCAAATGAAAAGTTCCTAAGTAGCATTACATGCTTCCTAATCAACTAAAGGAGACCTATGCTATTCTAGCATAAACATACCAAATAAATCAGTATTATTTTGCGGCACCTCAGGCAGGCAAGTATCAATTGCATGGTTTTTAAGTTTTGCATTCTGTGTATCCTAAAATTAAATGTGGATTTTCAGCTCAAAAAGTTAAGTATTCAAAACAGCTGCATACATTGGAATGTTAAGAAAGCAAAACCAAATACAGATGAAAGACAACTGAGTAATTCAAATGATAGCCTAGAAAGATTTTGCAGCCCTTTCAGAGGAAGGATTGGGTGTGTTCTTTCACTTTAAGGAGTAAAGCCTTTATAATACAAAGCAAAATACAGTTCAGTAATTCTGTGAAAGTTCTTTAAAGTTCTCCTTAAGGCTCAGCTGAGGCCACATCTTTACACATATTAGGACAGCTATTTGCTGTCCAAATAGCAAAATGGCCAGTACTACCTTGTCTGTCAGGTGGTCATCCTGCAGGGTAGCACTCTAGGACACATTTTCTTAGGGTTTTCCAGAATTTCCCCAAATAATAAAACCAGATGTCTAAGACTGATAGAAAGGGCAGAAACACGCACCCTTCTCCATCACACATTTGAAGCTCTGTTCCTCAGAGTGACCACCTAGAAAATGAGATCCTTCTCCCTTTCCATCTTCCCTATATGTGGCTACCCTCAGGGTTCCCCAGCAAAGAAGTAGCTTTACTGAAGACCTCCTGCCTGTCCAGGGATTTCTCTTTGTAAACTGATTGGGCTTTTTCTTCTTCAGCTTTCCTCATCTCTGGACACACCTCTTTATCAACTACCCCAAATTTAACACCCTTCCCAACATGTGCTTTCAATTTGACCATAAGGCAAGAAGGAAGGGGCTGCTGAGGTGGCCAAGAAGATAAATTTGTCATGTGGTATCACTTTAACTTAGTAAACTCAACTTATGACCACACGTAGAGGTCTGTACTACTGTAGTCAGATTGACTGAATGGATTTGTTAGCTTCAACTAGTCCAACACAGACAAGACCTTTTAAGTCTAAATGTTGTCACTGGCCCAAAAGAAGTTCCTTGTCCAATGAAACAGGCCCGTGACAATAGCTCTCCAATCCACTCAACCCTTCATCCACTAACCCCTCTGCACCATGTAACACTGTGTCATCACACAAGTTCAGCCAGTCAGAGGATGGTTATTTGTCTGCTTGGACAACTTTTGAAACTGAAAGAAGATAACAGCAACAAACTCCATCCAAAGCAGACTGTATCCTGATCACAGAACAAAAGCATTCTGCAGTGCTGTAAGTGCTAATGCCTGAATGGAAACAACTCTTGCAAGGCCTTTTGTCAGCTGTGGTCTAATGTTCGTAGATGAGGCATAGGCAGGGCCCAAATCCTCCCATTTTCTAATTTACATGAAACAGAACTGAAGCAGACTAGCAGGGATGACTGGAAAAGCTTCTGTTATCCTGCCCCAAGCTATTTCTGTAGTGTACTTACAAGGATGTTAACATGAATGAATTCCTGGGAAGCAAGCTATCTCACAACTCCATAGCAATTACTTATGTACAAACTTTTACTTTGCAGTAAACTTGAGATGACTGAGGTGATCTGCACTGAAGGATAAACAGCTTTATGTTTAAGAAGGTGGACTACAAATGTGCTCTTGCAAAGCAGGTGAGTTGTGTTCAGCTTCCAGCCCTGAGGCCCAGCTCACCCTGCAGGGCCATGTTTGCGTCACTGTCTCCTACAAGAGTACTACTGAATACTGCCAATCCACTACTTCCTACCAGCAACGACTCTACTTTTAAAAACAGCTTCTTGCAAGAAAGAACAATACAATTTTAAAAATAAGTTCATGCTTACCTGGTGAGGTCTGCTTAATTACACGTACTATCTGTTCATTTCTAGGATCCAAGTAGCTCATCTTACTGATATACTCCAGAGCCGCCTCAATACTTCTGCTACCCGTCTGCTTCAGTGCTCGGACAGCCATCTCCTGTATAAAGCAAACAAGAACTGAATCACATTGAGACAAAACCCAAGCACTGTACTGCAGGCTAGAAAGCAGTAAACATTCTTACATTTATAGAAACATTTTATAATTCATACCAGACCACAGCTGCCCGAAGCCAAACAGACTCATATTTTGAAAACATTTGCATGCCTTATACAACTCAAAAATTAAAATAAGAAAATAACAAAAAACACAACATAGCTAGACTCTGGCAATTAAAGAAGTATCAAATTGGAACATGTACTTCAAGATTCCTTAAAATAAGCTTTGAATCAGGTCTGGAAAAGGCAGCATAGTTTGACACAGGATGAAACAGAATGAAATATTTAGCTTTTGGTATTTGAGAGCATGTCTCTTAGTCACACCTGAACACAGGAAAAGCTTTACACTTTCACAGATGCCATAAGAAGCTAATTAGGCAGGGACTGATTTCTGCTGAGCAACTCTTGGCCCCACTAGAGTCAATGGGGAAGACAGACTGCTGTTTTCAGAACAGCTGGGATATCGTTCACTATCTGTTTGGAAAATTACTAGGCACACCAAACTGTATTTCACTTTGTTAGTCTTTTTAGTTGTGTTTTATTGGGCACACATCCATCACTGAGAAGTTAATATGGATGCCAGCCACACAACCTGAAAACTAAAACTGGGGCAAATATGAATACTCTAGTTAAACTACTCCAACACAACCATGCTTAGCATCCCCTGCTCTACAGCCAGCAAGTCATGTTCTCCTGCAGTTTGTTTATACTTTTACTTATAGCTCAGGTATACAGAATACCTTTCAACAATTACTTTAGCCTCTGGTTGCAAAGCAAAATTCACAAATCCTCACAAGGCTACATAGTCTTTTCTGAAATGATGGAGAAACTGAAATGCAGAGCCTTAATGTTGAATTCAACTCACTGAACTTCACTCATCAAAAGGTTAGATACTAGGCAAATGTAGTTGCTGAGAACCCTTCTATAATCACCTCCAAAACAACATTCACAAAAAAAAAAAACCCAAAGATATAACAGGAGATAAACTGACCTTTTGTGATAGAATATGAGAGGACTAATTTGAACGGGACTCCTAGCTCTCAAATGGCTAAAGTTGGGTGAAATGAATGTTGTCTGCAAATGTCAGTATCCTATTATCTTGCCACTTTACTGCCATTTTTAGGGGAATTCTATCATTGCAACCTGCCCACTGAGCGCTGAATCAGATGGAGTTTGTGCCTTGCTGGCTTGGCTTACCGACTGCAGATGTGACGGCTGGGTGGGCACAAGCGCAGCACTCTCCCACGGGGCAGTTCTGCGCACTGGCTAGCAGTCAGGTAGCCCCAATATGTATGCCCTCTTCCCAGATCATCTGGAGCAAAGAGCAACTCTGCTCGACTGAACTGCAAGCACATGAAACATCCTCACTGACTGTTTACTTAGCAAGGGAGGATCATCTCAGATGACACTAGTTCACACTTAGCACAGAGCCACACGCTGCCACTTGGCATTTTGCTTCGCTTAGCTCAGTCCCCTCCTACTCCCCCCAAAATGGCAACATTTTCTCCATTACTCAGAGGTTCTGCTTGGGGAATAGCTATAGCAAGTTTGAATATCTTTCATACAATTTATGACTCATAATTCATAGAAAGGCAGAAGTTGGTTTCACATTTCCTATAGCTGAAATATTTCACTGGCATCAACACATTACTAAGGGCAATTTTAAATCAACAGAAAACTATTATGTATGAAGGAAAGAATTTCCCACAATGTTTTTTTCCTCTCTTTCTTTCTTTTTTCTTCTTCTGGATACATTTCTAAAGTATTAGCAAATTTGCATCCTAGAGCTCAGCATTCTCATCATCCAGCGACTCCGGGCTTTACAGCCCAGCTCCACACGGCTGCTAACACACTCTGCCCATTTACACCAGCTGGATCTAGCCTTAGATCACAAGCCTTAAAGTTTCCTAAATCAAACGTGCTCCATACACACATCTGGGCTGGCTTGGATGTTGAGGTTTTTTTGATTTTTGTCTGCAATGGAGTATCAAGAGAATAAATGCTTGGTAAACAATTATCTTAATGATTAATAAAACAGCCCATATAATCCACTTCTCCCTCTCTTAGCTGTGTTGGCTGTATACAGTTCAAAGGGGCTAAAACAGGTTAGTTTTTTACCACCATAGTGATACAATCTCTGAAAACAATCCTTCCTCCCCCCACCCTATACTGTGGCACTACTGTTCTCCTCTTTTGCCATCGCCTATGTCAGAAAAGCAGAGTAAAAATGACACTTGTCGCATGTGGTACCTTTCAGCAGATATGTCAGGGGAGTTATATTTAAACTTCACTGGCAATAATGGGAAGGGGAAAAGCCCAATACATTTCACTGTGGACTGTATGATAACCTAGGAGAGTCAGCAAGAGCTTGGGAGCTGGCAGATGTGTCGCTGGCAATCTCGCCCCTGCAAGCCCCCAGTGCAGCAGGCCTGTGCTCCAGGCTCATCTTTCATTAGGTCAGCTCCTACCCTCCAAAGGGTTTCCTCATTACATACCCTGTTTGCTTAGCATTCACATTACGACTGGAAAAAATGAAGGGTTTTTTTTTTGTGGCTCAAAAGAACACCTGTGATTCCCCTGTACACCATCCCATAACTTTGGCCCTTTCCCCTGTAGCTATCAGGAGACACAAATAACCCCAGTTTCTCATGCTGTTTCTCAAAACCTTCACATCATCTCCAAGCAAATGGAGAGCAACCAACAAAAAATAAACATTCCACATACAGAAGGAAAGGGTTTTTCTCATAGGCAGATCACGTATAACCATCATTCTCCACCCAGGAAACAAATTGCTCTGGGGACATGTGATAATCCAGGAGAGAGGAGAGCAACAAGTAGCTCCAGCACTGTTATAGATGGCCTTTGGTCACCTGTGTGTTGTTTTTCCCATCGCCATTCACCATGCCCACAGCTCTCTCCTCTCTGGCAGCCACATAAAGAAGGCTCTGCTCATTCCAGTACCTCTTCATTAGGGATGGGGGGCAAGCTGATGCATGGCTGAGGCTCACTGAGGATGTGCTCTGTGCCCAAGGTGACCTCTGGCTAATGGAGCATGGTGGCCCTCTCCTTCCCATACGTAACGCATCGATGAGCTCTGCTGAACGAGGGAGCATGGCTGGGACAAGGAAGCAAAGGGCTGGCCTCCAGGAGCCTGCTGAAGGGGAAGGTGGCTCCCCGCTGGCAGCAGGGGCCAGAGCCTGGGCTGCATTTGCTGGAAATCGATATAAGGGCTGTTCTGAAGGATGGGAAGAAGGGTAGAAGATGAATTAAGCAGTGTCAGTAATTACACTTGTTGGACAGCAGAGGCTTAAGTGACATAGAGGGTTTGTGAGAAGCAGCAGAATGGCTCAAGAAAAAGAAGAGGAGAAATCAATGCCAAAATCTTGCAAACTGATACTGTAGAAGGGCTGAGGAAAGAAGAGGAGAGACACTGGGCAAAGATAAAAGTGCACAGCTACACTGACACAGATAGAGCTGTCTTGATTTTACACCACTCTAAGGTAAGAATGTTTTAGAAAGAGAAGGAAAAAAAGACCAGAAATGAGACATGGAAAAAAAAAAATCCACTTGGAGCCATATCCAATGCCAAAACATTCAAGTAGGCACAGGACCAAATCCAGCTCCCACTGAGGTCGACAAAGGTTTCCATTAACTGCAAGGTATACTGCATCAGGCCCTCCGCTTTGGATCGTTTCCTTTTCACCAGGCCAAAAGCTGTCAGCCACAGTATGGTTTGAGAAACCTGGCTCCGTTCTGCTAACCCCACAGCCAGCTGTCAGGCTGCAAGGAGAAACACAAGCCACTGGCAGCGCGCACATAAACCACAAGGGAACAGAGCGGTCCCAGCCCCAACTCATTCTTTGCATTCTGTGTATTCCCTTTGGAGGATTCACACATCTCTCCACGCAGGGCTTTTATGCACCTTTTCGCTTCCAGACATTACCAGCTGTTGGTGAAAAAACAAACCAGAAAAAGAAAAGGCGAAAAGCTACAAGGGGAAAATGCGTTTTTACAATTTACTCTAATAATTTTTTAATTAACATTACAGTTGCAATATTAAAATGGGGTTTCAGTGGTCAGCTGTGGTTCTGAAGAAATCTAATGGAAAACTGAAGTCAGGCCACAAACCACAAAGCAGATTAAGGTAACTCTGCAAGGATCCCAAATTTCTGGGTTCATAGAGAAAAATGAGGGCGAGGGTGTTTCTCAGCTAGTTCCATAGTTTCCTACCCAAACCAGACAGCTGCATGGTCAACATGCTCTCCATTATTTCCACAGCCTTGCACTGGTAGAAGGCAACTTTTCAGGAGATTTCAAGATTTTGCTAGAAGGAAGGCTACTTTTGAGCTCAGATGTTCAAGAAATCCTTGTCTGATAGCAAACAGATATTTGGATGTGTGCGTATACAGACTTCATCTCACTCTGTGCTCCGCAGGCAATGTAAAAGGCTTTCCCCATTTTACCCTCCCGCCTGGCTGTGCTCCACCGGCACTGGCAGGGGCTTGCGTTCTTGCTGTACCATAGGGTTGTCCAGCAACATTTTTCATTCAGAAAGCTCCTAGTTGCCAAGATGTATTTATCATCCAAGTGAAGATTGCACAAGAGGTTACAATAAGTAAGACTTTTTCCCAAGAACATTGTGTCTAAAGGACACAATAGGTCTTCCGCGATTTGGCAAGGGCAATTAATTGCTAACAACAACAAAAAAATTAATTACTTGCTTTCCATTCACAAAGAAGGATGGGCAATAGATGCAGGAAACAGATACAGGTTCCCTGCAGAAGGAAAAAGCTAAAGCTCAAGCCAGAAGAGATGATCCAGAATTGATTATGAACCTTTCTGTGATAGCCCACCATTGTAGGAATTTTCATTCATGATTTTAAACATGCAAAACCTAAGAAATTCAGGAAACAATATGTACAATATGCTCTGTCAGGATTGTTGCAGCCCCACAGAACAGATAATCTTATTTTGTAATATTCTCTACCTGTAATTATTCTCTAGTTGGACACTTCATCAAATTTGGACTCTACTTTGTTTTGCCTATTTTCAGGTTGCTAACACCAGGGGCTAAATTTTGCCTACAAATTGCCATGTCCAACTATAATAACTCTGATTAAAATATTCTAGCTACATAATTAAGAAGCTCTCCTGAGAATCATTAGCGCTCTTCAGTTTTAGTGTATCAAAAAAGCAGGAGGAAATAAGCACTGGCAGAGACCCAGCGGGCACAAGGGCGCCCACTTGTTAGCCACAGGATCACTTAGTGCATTCATAAACCACATAACCCGTTCAGAAACTAATGGAGATCAACCCCATGGCTAGTTAAGAGTTTTCTGCCTCCACTGCTCCTGTTACAAAGCTCCTCCAAAGCTATACTGCTTTGGCGGTGATAAACCTCCCTCTTACTTTCAGCCTAAACTACGCTGCATCAGTTTATTCCCTCTGCCTTTGGTTTCGATTGTCTTTTAACTTCAAGCAGCCCTGCTGTTATCTAGGGAGAGTGAGCTCCCTTCAATCTAAGGCATTCTTGCAGCTTGACCTCCTGGACTAAACAAACCACATTCTTTTAGTTTTCTCTTGTGAAACAGGCTCTTCATTCTCTTTATTGCTATGGTGGCCCACCTCTGTATCAAAAAAGACATGGGACATGGTTTTGATAACAGCTGCACACACCGTTCTTGATGATGTGCAAACAGCGGTGGAAAAGTTATCTTGCGGTAAAGCCATTCTTTTTCTTTGTTGATTTCAGTAGAGGAAGTTCGAGTTTGGGGCCTTAATCCCAGGTTTTAGTCCTTGCTAGCAGTATTTCTACCCCTCGTGGTCCTGGATTTATTTTCAGTTCTGGTACCACTCCAGCACTTAAGGTAATCCATTACTTCGGTCAGACGCTCCAGCCCTGCTTTGCACCGATTGTGCGTTCCTATTTCATATTGTCAGAGTGCTTTTTTTTTAAAAAAAAAAAAAAACAACAACAAAAAACCAAAACAACAACAACAAAAAACCGCAGGCTTATTAATGGAAGAAGTACGCAGAATGGACACTCTGTAGTACATAAAGCTGGGGCAGACAGAAAAAGAATATGGATAGGTGATGAAATGTAAGATTCACTAAGTTAAATCACATCAACATATGAAAAAAATAACTGAACTGTAAATTAAGAACACGGAATTACAGGTGAGGAACAACTTCAACGAGAAGGTTTTTATATAACATTTTCAAGGGATATTTGAAGAACTAAAAAAGGGAGTATGCCCAAAATAAAGAAGGAGGATTTTGGAAATGAGGCAATGCCCTGGTAAATGTCCCATCACAAAAACCAACAAAAAATAAAACTAGCATGACGTTCACTGGTACGTCACTGTTCATTCTGCTTGCCTTCAAACTCTGTTAGTCTTGATTTAGACAGTCACCTACAGCAGGCAGGCGTATTTACTACTCTGCGTTTGTGCAGCATCCAGTACAATGGGGTCCTGCTATTGTTGTGTTTATGGCAGTATGACAATTTATTACTGAAGTAATTAAGTCCAGCCCAAAATATTCAACTTGGAGTAGTAGCAAAAAAAATGCTGGAGGGCTACAGTGTCAGTTCTCCTGGGTTCCAGGATAGAAACACTTGTACTGCTATCACCACAAACCAATGCTGAAATAAGATTACCTTAATCCTCAAAGCCACGGGATACAGCACATTTCCTCTGGCTATGCCTCCATGAGGCAAAATAAACCAAAAGTAACTAGAGATTGAGAAGCATCTTTTGCTGATCAATATTATAGCTGTTCAAAAGGTTTCCAGTATATTTTCAGATTTAAAACAGCTCTGTAAAACTAAAAAGCAAGCAATGAATCAGATAAATGAAACCAACATTTGAAATTTATCATGTTAGTTTTTGTATTTTACTAGCCCTAGAGCGAACACAAAGTGATACAATCTCTGAAAACAATCCCCTTCACAGGTGTCTCAAAAGGTACCAGTTACATCAAAATACTTTTTTAACACTATGTAATTTGTATCAAGTAGCAGCATAGAACTTCTTTTTTTTTTTTTTTTTTCTTTTAACTGAACTCATATAGTACATTCCCCCACTGCAGCTCCTTGTAAGACACATTGTGTTTAGCCATGGGTGTTTCACAGAGGACGCCTGCCATTTTACACTACAGTTCTTGCGTTCCACGAGTTGTTCAAATACGGCTCTTTGCATTAAAAGGAGAGAGATGAACTTCAGCTATAAGCCAATCCAAGGTCCCAAAGTTAAGACATTTGGAAATAAACCAAGCATGGCTGCTCAACATTTTTCCAAACAAATTCTTGTAAAATGAATGGAGTACTTATAGCAAGGCATCACCAGACAAAGAGTGCGTATGTAAACACTTCAAGAAGCTCTGCTGAACTATTCAAGAGATGCAATCTGTTTAAAGAAAAAACATAACATGCACTGCAATGTCAATTTTCAAATTCAGTCAGAATATTTCACAGACAATTCCTGCTATGTTCCAGAGAGTAGGTGTGCATAGGTACAGACACACGTGAATATATTGTATAATGTGTACACAGCCGTGTATGTGATTTTGTTGAACTTAATCTAATTTCAGGTAAGCCTGTGAGCCCTTTGAAAGCAACGTATTAAAAAAAAGACATGACATCTTCTTTCATGAAGCAATAAGGCTCTTATTTGTGTCACCAATCAGAAAAGACAAGCAATTTCATTATATATTTATATATACATTTATTATAGTGTTTCTGGAAGCATGTCAGGCACTCTGGAAAGGATTTGGAAACGGGAAGGCCTACAGGGTGCTGAAAGAGGTCCTGCCCCGGGGAGCAAACCTGCACTCTGCATGAAGCTCAAGTGCTATGAAAGAACAATTACAATAAGGCAAGAAAACAGAGGGGCCACGGCATTAACAACACTAGTGAAAAAGGAGTGAGAATAATCAAAACTGGCTGTGAATAGTACTTTTTTTACCCTTTCTTCCAAACTGGCTGGCAAGCAAGAACAGAGCTGAGCTGCTCTGTCTCAACTAGGACGCAGACATGAGAGGAAGGGGAGCCAAGTGCATAGAGCCCCATCACAGAGGCACCTTAGTGGATAGATAGACCTGAGGGGCAGTGACAAAGAGCCTGTTCTCCTCCCTATCCCCCTGCTGCCCTTGGAAAAGCACATCCACGGCTGAAGAGCTGGTGGTAGAAGCCTAGTTTCCCTAGATATTTGGTGGAGACAGTGACACCGTTAGCACCCAAGATACACAGTGACTTGCTGCCTACCTCAGAGGCTTTAAGACCGCTTTCTGAAGGCTCACACTCTTTCTCCCAGCTTCTGAAGGAGCACAGCCTCCTGATTTAGCAATCAAACTTGGCCAACAGTAATAGGCAGCAGTAATATCTCCGCAAGTACAAAAAGTTCCTATTCTGGAAAGCACACACTTTGCTTCAGGTCCCACATCAGAAGAGATGTGCAAGGAGTGTCAACTCAGAGCATTCAGTTTTGAACAAATGTAGTTCTCCAGGATTATCTATATACCGCATTTCACAGGCCACGTTTGTATTAATGGTAAAATAAAGGAGAGGGAAAAGTGTGTATTTGTATGTCTTCACTGCTCAAGGTATCTCCTGGCTGCATAAAATCCTTTTTACTGTGATGGCACCCGAAGCCTTCTGCACCAAACATAAACCCTACACAAACACAAATGAAGAATCCTATTCTAAAAAGGATTTCTAATTCAAAACAGAACAAATAATTGTATATATACAGCCATAACTGTTCCTCATTACTCTAAGTCTGCTCATTAGAGAGCTCTTTAAACTATTTAGAGTTCAGTCTAACCAACTGACCCACAGTGGGTGCATCAAAAGACAGAAAAGTTGTACAAATCTCTCCTCATCTTTCCTCAGCTCTAGAGTACTAAAGCAGAGGGAAGTCAAACCAGGAGCACTATTATATGCTAATTCAGAAATCTTATACTGAGGCAAAATCATGTTATATAAACAGCATTTATAAATTACTCCACCATCAGTTTTAAGTTACAGAGCAACATGGAAGAGCTTTGCTTACTTCATGCATGTGTGAATGCACATGCGCACACATGCAAGTGTGTGGAGTCGCCGTCCCTGGCAGTGTTCAAGAGGCGGCTTGATGAGAAGCTACAAGATACGGTTTAGTAGCTGTGGCAGCAATGGTAGTGGGAAGACGGTTGGACTAGATGATCTTATAGGTCCCATCCAACCATGTGATTCTATGATTCTATGATTCCCAAAGGTGCTGTTCTACTTCCCTGGTTACAGGAACAGGGAACTTCCTACCCTCTGGACACGGTCCGTAGCAGGTTCAGCCTTGACACCAGTTCACTCCTGTCCCTCCTGACTGGCAGCCACTGTGGTGATCTGCACTCTGTCACACAGTGCCTCTGCCACATGTCCTGCATTAACCAGCAAAGCTTAAGAGTTTCTCCTGTTCTCACAAGTTAAGCCAAGCCACGCCATGGCACTATCAATCAATACTTTTAATATTACAAAGGTAACATAATATCCTACAACAGCTTCTGAACTCTGAAGAGAAGGAAACAGAGGGCAATTAGAAAACAAATTCAAGTATAAGCAAATGAGTTGTCCCAAACCAAGAAGCATCATCTTCCTGTGATGTTCACTGAAAACCCCTTCTGCATTTCTGTTCACATTTTTCAGTAACTAGAGGTGTAACCAAACATGCCATCCTGTCTTCATACTAAGCCAAACAAGAGTTATCCATCTGGTACTCCAAATCAAACCCTTTGTATAGGGCAGAGAAGTCCAAGCCAGTGGAGAGCTTGTTACCAAGCCTCCGCGTTTTGATTCCGGTTGCTGAAGTCTTGAATGTAGCACCTCCCATCTCCCTGTCTTCTACTTTCTTTATCCTAACAGTAAAGCACTTGAGTTGATGCAAAAAGCAGCGAATCCTTTCAGCAGCAGCACTGAGCAGCAGGGTTGCCAAAAGCTATTATCAGACAATATCAGATGTTACAAACTTTATAACTAGGATGAAGATACACATTGGGCAAAAACTTTCAAATATTCAGTCGCCACTTGGCTTGAAACCTTCCTCTGGATTGGTAAGATTAACAGCCAGAAAACAATAATGGATCCAGAAACTCAATTTAAAGACAGAATTCAGCTTGAAAAGACAGGAAGAACAAAAAGTGTTTTCCTATAACTTCTTCGTAAGGTGTACGGAAACCATCAAGAAAGCAGGAGAGGTGCTGCACATTTCACCAATGCAATCAGAAAGTTTTCCCGCTCAAGAGAATGGGCAGACTTCAGCCAGACTAATTCCTCCTTACTCCATTTCCGCTCGTTTGGCTCAGCCTAATGAAACACGCAAATTTGGCCAACAGTGCTGACATTGATATTAATGTAAGTATTAATGGCCAATTTGAGAATATTAATAAACATTGCAGCACCCAGCAAAGAACCAATACGAGTCACTGGGGGAAAAAAAATTTAGCAAGTTGCTTTCAAAATTTATTGATGTCACTAACATGTCACAAACTCAGACACACAGAAGGCACCTTCAAAGTTGAGGCAGAATTGGAGCCAGCCTAGAGGGAAGGGTGCAGCACACTGCAGAACAGCACTGTTGTTTTAAGAAAGGCATTCCAGTATAGCTTCATTTCCAGTTGTGCACTGGGATCCTCATGCCCGAAATCCAGCCATGAACAAAAAATGGCATCTGCTGCTCTACACTCTGGGGGTTCAAGTGAGTGTCCCTACACTGCATGCAATCTTAAAAAATAAAACCAAAACCCAATCTACTCCTCACACAATGCATCTTAAATGACTAAATATACTAAGATAGCAGTTCCAGCAAAAGCAACACCTTGCTGTGCAAAGGCCAGCTGCCGTTTAAAAACCACTATATAGACTCTTTTAAGTAATCTCCTGGAGTTGGGTTCTTTGAGGTTCTTTCTCTCAGGCGAGATGTTTTGTGGTCTTAGTATTTTACACTTACCAGTAACCAGGGTACATTTGCTGCAAAAGCAGCAGCAGGCCATCCCTGCTCTCTTCCAGACTCACTTTTGACATACTGAGCTGTTAGAACGATAGTGTGACTCCTTCCTACTAGAGCCCACATTCCCCCGCCTTTTTTTTTTTTTTTTTTTGAGACAGCAGTTTCTTACTCTATCAGAGCAAGTAAATCAAGCTGGATAGAATAGCAGTTCAGTGAAGTTTTCATGATGAGCTTATTCCTCTTCATTAGCAGCAAGTGATGTGTTTGCTAATTTTATTGCTCACATATTAGCCAAAAGTGCTTTTGGCTGGCATTACGCTTACAATAATGCTATTTGTGTTTCAAAGTATTTCTTTTCAGTGGCCACAGACACTAAGAGGAGTGCCTTCCGTTGCTCTTCCTTCTACTATAAAGATACCTACACATTGAGTTATGCATAAAAGAGCTTGCAAATGATTTCTTAGTCAAACTGGATGCAAGGGACTTGTAAACTGGGTATTCAGATTCAGCAAGATGAGTTATGAAGTTTGTTGTCCAGGAATAAAGCCCCAAAGCACAGAAAAGAATTGTGTCAAAGACTGGAAGAGATTTTTGCGCTGCCAAAGTTCCTCAGAAAGTCACACAGTGCTGCAAATTTGCAATGCTTTAGTACTGTTTTTCTTTTTTGCATTTCTCCATACCCAATACTACAAATTGAATTTTGCATCTATCCCTGTTAATGGTGCCTCTGTCATTTTTACTGAGTGCTGCCTAATTAAGGCAAACGTATTCATTTTAATATAAGACTTTAACATTTAATGAGTGATATTCCTCTCCCCTCCTTTTAAGTTTATATGAGGGGGGTTTTTTTTCAGTTTTAAACCGCTAGAATTTCCAAGTGTTTTAAAACCTTTCCTTCAAGGCAAGAAAAATTCAAGTAAAGACAGTAAAATTAAGTCATCCATTCATATTCAAGCTCAAATACTAACAAAATTTTCCAAACAAGGTTCAAGCGTATTCCTGATACAGCCTTCTGAAGTTCAGGAGAGTTTTGTTCTCCTTAATTTTTCTCTGGGGAATACTTTAATAGAACTATAAAATCTCCAGGATACCTGCTTGGAATGCATTACCACTGAACTGTTCTCTCCTTTGAGGATTTATACTACAACGGGACCCCAAACTACATCAAGCAGTAATGCACAGTCACAAAGGAAAAAAAAAATAAAACCAAGAAACACAGCTCCATTGTGAGACCAATGAAGGCTACTTCTCTCTCAGCCTCACAGCCCCACACAGCACGTCTCACGTGACTGAAGAAACATCTGGCTTTTATCTTGAGATTCCTAATATTTTCGGTACAGATACATACACATATGCAGAACGCAAATGTTGTTGGGCAAGATAACTTTGCATATTTATTGTTCAATCAGTAGGAAGATGTAGAACTTTTACATACAATATTATTCTTTTAAAATTTGTTAGCATTTTTGAATTTTTGTTATTAATTGCAATGTTATCTTTTTAAAATATTCATTCAAAAATATGAAAAAGGCACTCAGCTTTTAACACTTTAAAATCAACATGCTCAACCTTTTAATACAATATACTCAAAACTCTGCAGCATTAGGGATCTCATTAGACACTCTCCAGAAGTCTCCATGCAGCACTTAGTTTCATTAACTCTATCAAATACACATGTAAAACTACAGGTCCAAAAGTAAGAATTGCTAAACACCACTGACTGCCACTTAATGATTTTTAAGACTACAAAAATACCCCTTTGTACTCAACGCTTTATATGAGTGCTAGTCACTGCAGCTTTCTGCAGTTGCAAGATAAAACTCTCAACTCTACCACTGCTAGAGGCAAAAAAGAAAAAGAGAAAAAAAAAAACCCAGCTGGATAAAATATCTTAAGGTCAGGCTTTTTACATGTAAAGCAGCCGCAGCAAAATTATTCACATTCTTAGCACATAGCTGACCGGGACAAGATTCCACGGAGATGCAAACAATTCCCCCAAGAGAGCAGCTGCATCTTCCTCAGCTCAGGAGCTACTAGGGGGAGGGAGAAATGCCCACCGGGGTCCCCAAAACTGACCAAGAGCAGGAAGAAAATGAAAGACTGCTTCTGCTCCAGGGTAATGCTTCACATGCTCAGTGAGAAAAGAAAGTGTGAAAATAAATAAATAAATAGAAATAAAGCCAGCTGGTAATACACACTTTGATGGATATCCTAGAGGAACCTTGTAAGCAGACATCCAAGTCCAGTTAAACATAGAAGAGTAGAGGAGAAATATTAGATAATATTGAATAGAACACCCGAAAGGAATACAGCTGTTCAGCTTTGCTTTTATTGCTTAATACTTTTCAGAAGTATCTTTTGAAAGCATAAAACTATTTATTTCTAGGTTTCCACAATACCTCTCTTAAATTGTCTTCTTTTTTATCTGGTATTTCCTCAGCAGTATCTTTACTCAGTTCACCTTGACATTATTTCTGTTGACTGCTGGCCAAGTGGCGCACTTTAACGGTCAAGACACAGAGTACTGAAGTAACTTTCTCGCTTTGCTCCATTTATGTGCAAAGGCTATGATATGTATTTCAGGTTGTTGTAAGAAAATAAATCCTCTTGCAAGATCCTCCTCAATGGCACCCCCTTAACATTGGTATCTGCCATTAGCCACCAATGAAATCAGTCGCACTAACATGAAAAATAACCATACCACTGCATTCAGCATTCACAACTTCGTATTCCAGCTGCAAGTGTGTCAGCAAAAAACTACTCCCACCTTGTCCCTGGATGCCTGTCACTGCTCCCTGTGCCCAAGGCATCACTTGCTCCTCTCTTGCCTGACCACACTGTGGTCCGCTCGTGGCCAGAGACAGCTGAGTTAGCACAGACTTGTGATTTAGCTGTTGAAGCTAACTCAGCTCATTTTCACCCAAGTGAGCTAGGGTTAACTCCAGAAGCAGCTCACTGGGGCAGTAAGACCTGGGTGAGAGGAGTAAGAAAAGACAGCACTGAGCAGACGGCCGTTTCTGGAGCACAGCTGGAAGGAGAAGAGCACGCGAGCACAGGCTGAGCTTTCTCTCGGCATTTCCTCTGATGATGGTTGCCAGCCAAAGCAGCTGCCACCACTCTCAACTTCTCTGCTCCTTTCTGTGCCCCCTGCCATACCCCTCAATTGTGCTTGTGTCCCTCCCACCATCCCCAAAAGTTATTTTTAACCTGGATCAGTTCCTCGATCAGTCACCGCTCAGCTCCGCAAACACTGTGCTGGCACGGCTTGCAGGAATGAACCAGGGAGGAGATGTGGGAAGATGGGTGGCTCTTGCAAGAACCACTGAGAGCTGCTCTCCTGAAGCCCCAGTCCAAGAGTCTCCTCTCCTTCCTTCACACCAACTTACACACTTTCCAGGTGAAGGGAATATGCTTGTGACATCTCAGACCATAAAGTTTTGTCTCCCCCCCCGCCCCGCTGCCTTAAGAAAGTTTTTAATTGCAGTATTTTGTGCGTTGGTGTCGTATTAGGTTTAACAAGCCTCTCTTACTTGTGCAGTTATCACCTAATATTTCAAGGCAGCAACAGGACATTTTTCAGAAATACATTTGATCATCTTAAAAAGATATAGCCAAGGGGAAACAGTCTTACATGACAGGCTATAAATCAACATGTTAGACAAGTAATTTTAAACCACAGGAGGAAGAAAAAAAAAATCTCACTGTATCAAGCCAATAAAAACCCTGTAACACTGACTCTAGAAGATATTGGACCTGTTCCATAACAACTCTATTTCTTAGGAAAATAGTGTTTTGAACTCTAAAGAAGCCTGAACTTGATTAGACTGAAACAAAGGAGAGGGAGGAAAGTGGAGCAGAGGACATGATTCCCCTCATACTTCATTCACAGTTGAAGCCTGAGGAGGAAGCTTGAGAAGGCTCAAGCAGAGAAAGAAACCATTCCCTTGACCAAGTCACCCAATGTTGGCACATTCACTTACTAGTTCCCAGTAATCCTGGCAGTGGACCAACGTTCCTCACTTCCCTCCTTCAAGCCTTTACTCAAACTTTTAGGAGACTGTTCTTTTCCAGTACTCTTAACCCATGTCACTTGATAGGGGAACAAATGGCAATTGTTTTTCAGGCTTTATTATTATTATTATTGTTGTTGTTGTTGTTATTACAGCACATGTTCAGTTGCATGAATAATACTCAGAGACAGCAATATTTCTTCTGAGATCTTTAAGGTTGCAAAACTTTAAGAAACTAGTAGGAGACAAGTAATCACTTATCTTCTTTGAGAAAATATATTCTTAAAATTGAGGTCTACAGCAAAATCACGGTGGGCAAAATTCCTCCTGAATATTTCAGATGCAGAATGAAATCTGGCCAGTGCTTTGATGGCCAGATTGCTGGATAACACTAGCAGTAACAAGCACAACACTACATGGCATGGAAGGAAGGTTTCATAATACAGAGCCCCAGAAACTAAGACTCAACAATCTGCAGTAGTGCACTGGTGAACATCTCAGTTTCTGGATGAAGTAAAAAAATATAGTTTCTATGCACCTGTTCAACAAAGCTGCCAAAGGTAAGGACCTGTCTGGTTAGGCAATCAAGTTCCAAGTTCCTTAATTTCCCCTATGAGAACTAGGTGGAGGCAGTACTCCTACTGGTTTCTAACCTGTGTGTCTGTTGCCAAGTAGTGTTAAACAGATGTCACTGCATCACACTGCACTGCAGGTTCATGAGAAGATCTGCAATCATATGCTTTGAGCATGACAATGGCAAAACAAAGCTAAGCCTCCATGGTAATGATACATGGAGATGGTCTCTGGATTTTGACTAATGAGTTCACGCTACACCAGTAAACTCTGAGAGGTGGTCTTCGACTAACTTCTATAGCCCCAAAGAAATGCTCTTTCCTCTCTTCTACTGTGTGTGCATCTTACTTAGGCTCCCGTCTGTGTGCACCCCACGGTGGATAATACTGTGAGACACAGAATTACAAATGCAATGATTCCTGAAGAGCAGTGTTCAAGAAGAAACTCTGCTTCCAAGGTCAACATTCACTTCCTGTAACAAGCATTACAACTCCCTATTCCTTTTCTCCAAGGCATTGTCTTGGTTCTGTCATCAGCTCTTAAAATTGTTGACATTATGATTAATTATTTTTAATCAACCTTCTCAGCATCTGCCACCACCTTAAGAGACTAACTACAGAGGCCAGTGATAAGCAAGCTTAGCAGCATGTGTATATATATATACGTATGGAAGTATGTGTGAAAATCTGAATTTAGGCAATTTTTTTCCACAACTGAAATTTGTAGGATTTATGTTCTAGAACATGCAATATCCAAGATGTTGGAACTATCTAAAGTACTGCCATGCAAAGAAAACAGTAATACAGTCATAGTAGTTCCATATGCAGTCCATTACTTGAATGACTATAATGATTCTTGTATATCAATTTTAATACTCAGTTTTCAGCTCGTCTCTGCAAAAGGGTAGAGCTAAGAATCTAGAGTAGAAGTACTCTAACTTGTAATAACCTGACAGGCTACATCTTAAGTAGGTTCTACATCCTCAATGCCAAATCAGCTTTCAATGAGTATTACAGTGCTCCCATCTAAGCAATCTATCTGCCAAGCAACTTCTGCATTCTTTCTAACCTGAAGTGTATGGGCTGGGACATCCCATCAGCTGACTATTCATTTACTCCTGTGCTGAACATTTACCCACATTTTCAACAAAACCTCAAGCTCTCCTCTTGGAGAGCATTAAGTAAGCAGACAGTAAGAATGACAGAGATATCTATGCAAACAATAAAAACATTAAAAATATTATTATTCTTTTATCTTCTCTGTGTTGCAACCTTCCTACATCCTTATTCTAGAAACATCAATTCAGGTTGTAATACCATCTGGGTAGAGACCTTATGTTTTGCAATAATGTTGCACTGCACAGTTTTACTGCAACACCAACATAACAGTGGCTTTGTATTTGATTATCGCTGTAATGGAGCAATGCAAATATGAAACTCAAGGTGAACAGTAAAACTCCTGTTAGCAATTTACACTGGTAACACGATCCATGCCACACCAAGCTTTTCACAATTTCTGACACGCAGGTCATAGACCAGAGATCCTGTTCTGCCAGGAAAGCTACCATCGTGTTTTCTTAAAACGTCATTACAAGTGCTTGGAAAACTCTGTGGACACCAACACAATAATTTGGAGAAGAAAGAAGGAAAATACCAGATATGTCTCAAATTACAGGAATACCTTAACTAGTTATTAAGTATTACATATAGCTGGTTTAACCATCCATGTAATCTGAAATCCAAGCTACCAATATTAAATGAATTGGCACAGATTTCCATTTAAGGCCAAAACCTGTGCCAAAACCTAAGTCTAAGTAAATGCACTTAGCACACGTGTGTGCTGGTGGAACAGGATGACTCCTTTACCGCTCAAACTAAGCGGCAAAGCTCTGGCCTAATGAAATCAATAGGAATTTTACTGCTGATTTCAATGAGGACAGAACTTCAGCCCAAGAATCTTCACCTTCCAGTACAGTGAGGCTGGCGATACGGTCCCAGTCTAGATATGCATAGCTGATCTGCAGTCCTAAACACATTACTCTTCCCAACCTTCCCATCTCACTGCACAGCAGTGCTCAGAGAACAGAGCCAAGTTCTACCAGAAACTCAGATTGTGCAGGCTTTTCACGTTTTTGTCTTCTGACACAAGCATCCAAGAGACCCTCTGTTGTTGCAGGTGGGGTCTGAGGAAGAACACCACTGTTACTCAGTAGCTGATGAAATGAAAAGGCCTCCCCACCCCCCTCAGCGCTTTCTGCAATACTCCGCACACTAAAGTCATACACCACTACAAGCTGGATCGCAGCTCAGTGCATTCCACTGCACTTTGTCACGCTTCCCTGACCGATACTATGCCAAAAATGACTTGCTTTAACAGTCCTCTAGTGAATAAAAGCGCTTTTGCAACTCTGAAACAGAGCTGAGTTTTTAATTCATGTTAAATCTGCTTTTCTGTTCTGAAGGAACATTTCTAATGTTGCCTGTAATTCCCCTTCTGTGCTTTTTTCTTAGTTCTGTAGTGACTTTTGTGCAGATGAAGTGAAAATTCAAGCTGACTAGTTTTTAAAAGCCTTAAAAAGATCTCTAAAACATGCCTGAAGGAAGTAAAAATACAAACTAGCAAAATACGAAGATGAAAAAGGTCCACATCATGTTCATATAAATCTAGAAATATACGGCAATGAGCCAGAAGATTCACAAGACAGCTACCATAGAGAACAAAATGCGAAGTACAGCTGGACTATCTAAACAAGCATAGAGCAACACTATCCAAGATTTGCACATTTACTGTTTATTTACTTAGTACCCAACTGAGCATGATCTTGTGGAATAATACAGACTGCTCCTGCAAACATCCCTTCTACTCAGATACTCTGAGCACTTGTAGTTATAGACTGTGCCTAAGAAACTTTCCTTTGTAATCTTTTATTCAAAAGCCATGCCTACAATTATCAAAATAATATGATTATGAGAAAGCTGTAGAACTAATGTAAATACTTAAAAGAGTAAAGTCCTCATTTTGTCAGCGCCTGGCCCCCCTCCATATTAGAATACCAGCACGGTGCATGAGCACCCAAAAAAGGGATCCCACTATCCCACTTCTGTCCAAGCCAGTTAGCTTTGCTCAGCACATCAAGAACTGTTGCTGGTTCCAGCCCATTTTTGGAACAGAGGGTTTCACTATCCAAGCCCATCTCCAGGCTGACCTGGAAATATGCCTGCCCTGATCACTACTCACGTATGGAAATAATAAAGCTATTTTTACATGAAAAGTAAATCCTTTATTTTCCCAAAAGCAAGAACAGTCAATGCAGTAAGTATAAAAGCCAGGCATTTAGAATAGAGGAGGCTGTTACCTAGAAGTATAAAAGCAATTAGGCCTTGTGAACAGAGCATGCGGGCAGGATGAGGGTTAAGCATGACTTTAGATAGCAAGCACACCAAAAACACTGAAAAGAGGAGAGGGTGGAGGACAAGGCAACCCAGAACTTTTAAATTCAACAGGCTTGAAAGGTGGGGAAGACGCCTCTCCTCCTTTGCAGTGCCTGCCAGCAAGCAGGCAGCAGGCACTCACTGCTGTGGAGCTCCGCTGGGAACCCCACGCTGCTTTCCCTGGTGTGCAGGGAGCAGCTGTGGCTCAGGCTGCTGTTTCTTCCACACTGCTGAGCTGAAGAAAAGGACTTCCCTAACGCTCAAGCACGGACACTCGCTGAACACATGCTGGCTTCGGTCACACAGGCAGCTTGGGGGCCGAGAGGCCAGAACAGCACTTCAGTGCACATGGTTAGGATTTTCATCCTCAAAAAATATGTCCAATTTTCAAGGCAGATACTTCATAAACACTAATTTCCTTCAATTAAAACAACTAGTTTGCTACTAGTAGCTGAACTCAGTGCTACTAGTGCTGTGACCTGACTGCCCTCCTCCCCAAGTAAATGCCAAACTTCATCCTCTTTCCTCACACATCCAGTTCCTGCTTTTTAGCAGGGGCTTCATCCTGCCCTCATGATTTTCAGTTATCACTTTCCTGTCAGAATTTAAACCTCAGCAGTAATACCTCCTCTATCCATCAGCTGAGAGTCAAAAAAAACCCAAACAAACAAACAAAAAACAGAGGGGAGGAGGGAAGTGAAAATCAGTTCCATTGAGCCTCTTCCCAGACTGGGAAACCACAAAACTACTATATGAAAGTGGCAAAACAAACCAGAACTGTGGTGTAGTGGCAGGGTTTTCCCCAAATTCAAGGACTCAAAACTGTGTGCAAGGAGAGTTGATGGTGCCCTGCTAGTTTGACTCAGAGTTTTGTCTAGAAATATGACCATTGCCCAGCACAAGGTAATGGGAGAGGAATAGAAGGAAGTTTTACGCACAGCTGAAAGTAAGATAACTGGCCTCCCCTAGATGCTGTGCTAATGCTATGGCTGCTGTTGTTTGGCCCACGTAGGGCAGAGTGATGACCGAGTTAAAACTCCAGTATACAGTGGTGAACTTGGGAGCACAAACCCTCCTCCATGAGGCAAGAGGAAGAAAATGGTTCTTTGCAAAAAAAAAAACAGTGAATCCTCTTTAAACACACAGTGCTGCTATTTGCCCAAAATAGTGTTCCTGGAGATGCTGAACACATAGCAGGACGTTCTGACCTTCCCAAGAATCTGGGAGAAGGCAGCTCTGCCTCCAACACTGGAGCTCTGCCACCGATTGTGCTGCAGCTCAGACTCTCCTTTGCCTCCTGAGCAGAGATGTTGCAGGCTCAGGACACACAAGCTTCTCCCTAGCAGTAAACCTGAGTGCCCACTTCTGCATAAGTGTAGAGCAGGGCCTGCAACAGCAAGTTCTCAACCTCCAGCAGTTTCTAACACTTAGGAACCAGAGGGAAGTTCCTGGAAAAGTGGAACTGATTTGTTACAGAAGGTTTTACAGCACCAAAGTAGTACTGAAAAATACTTTTTCTAGGTTACTTTCATGTGGGTAAAAGCCCTGAAGGTTCACTTCTTGGTAAACAGAGAGATGGGGGATGGGGGAAGGCACACCAACGCAAATGAAAATTCTTGTGGCTTGCTTTTGAATTTGTTAGCACTTCCCAGTGAGGTCCTGCTTCTGTAGTATAAGGAGCAAGCTCACCTCATGCCCTGGCAGACATTGATGACCTTGCCCGCTTGTAAACTCCTAGGCTCTACGTCTTGAGTTTGCACTGTTGAAGACTGCACCAACACCTTCTCTCCACCATTTGCAGGACTGCAACACCACGTTTCACAAGCTTTTCATAAAACACCTTCAGGAGGGATGGCCAAGATGCAAGAAACGATCACAGGAACGAGATGGACCAGAGTTTCCAGCATAAGAACCGCTGGAGAACTTTAAAGAAAAAGAATTCCACCCTGCTTCAGCACACAGCCAGCTGGTTGCTACCATGTCTGCACAGTACACATTACACAAGCAATTGAGGGATCGTCTAAAAGCACAATCAAGAAACTGTGCACAACAATCAAAAAACCAGGCTCCAATTAGGTGGAATGCATGTCTCCATAGAAAATTATCCAGCATTCGTTTGGAGCCAGCCCAATATGGAGTGCATTTTTCTTGATTCAAAGATCTCTATCACATGGCCACAACTTCATATATGTTTAGTTGGGACAGCCAGAGATTTTTTTTCTTTTGTAAACCAGGATACCTTGCAGATACTAGTACTTCCAAGGTTCCAGTTACATTGATTAAATTAGATTTTATGCATTTTTATCAGGTTGACATCTGGTAGGAAGGTGGAATGAACACATTGACTGTGGTAAAACTGGATGAAAAGCATGAATGGGACAGGTGGCTAATATAAGCACAGACTGTGGAGTCTTGACACCAAATGGAAGAAGGCAGAAATGAAAATATATGGGGTGTGCTGTCAAAGTAACATGACAGTTGCATCTGTAATTCTTCAGGATGTCACATAAAATCTAAAAAAATAAGGTTCAAGTCTATAAAAGAGCTATTTCTTGATAGTTTTCAATTATAAAAAAATAATTAATTTAGGGTATTCAGAGGCATATGGAGAAAAGCATGTAGGAGGTGTGACTATTAGTCATTCAAACCAACGAAGCAGAAAAAACAATGCAATAGGACAACAGGTAAATGAAGGTATAGACTTGAATAGTCTTGAAGGTATTTTAAGAGTTGATACAGTGGAAGAACAAAACAAAAGAGAGATAAGGAAGCTGCAGAGCAGCAATGATGATCTCCGAGTCTGTCCTGACATTTTCTTCTGTTTTGAAATAGCCCACATGCAACGGATTCATAAATTGCGGATAAAATCCAAACCTAACCATATAAAGACTTGCACAGGAGTAATTTTACAGTGCTAGTTGTCCTACTGAAACGAATCTCTTTGAAGGGCAAGAACTTAACTATATTATCACCTAGTACCAGCAGTCTTCTTTCTAGCATTTTATGTATGTGAGAAGTAACATACTGCATCATTGTATGCTTTGGATAAAATGAGTAATTTACAAATCACCCATTAGCGTAACCAAGGATATAGAAAACAGTTGCAAAACGCTTGGTCATTTCAAGCAATCTGCATTTAAATCTCAACAACTTTCCACTTGCATTGTATTTATTTTTCTCTAAATGCGTAGAAGATGATGTGTGTCGCAGTTAACAGTTTCACATACACACACGTACACTGATAAGAATTAAAGGCACAGAACATAGTTATTTTCACAGGCTGTCCCTGCCATAGCCATTACCTGATTCAAAAAGTTTTGAGTACAAAGTGTTCTTTGGCTTCAGCCTTCTGAAAATTAACTGACCTAGAAAGTTTTTCGGTTTTTTGGGGTTTTTTTTTTTTGTTTTTGTTTTTTTTTTTTAAGTATTTTTATATCCTCTCCTGTTCTCTTCATCCTTCACCTCCCTGGGGAAGTATTTTTAATTGCTTGGCTTCAGTTAAAATGAAGAGCACAAGTTTCTCATCGGGAAAAATCCATCTCTTACACTGCAGGGAAGCAGAACATAGCCTCAAACGTTAGAATCTCGTTTACTTAGACTGAAAAAGAAATCTTCGGTGCAGTACTAAATCTTACGGATTAAGTTCTTTGCAAACAGCTGGTACCACTGCCGTCATCATAATACATATATGGCACACATGCATCTCTTGGGTGAAATCTAATTTTTATGTGTCAATTTGTACATGAGAAGTTTCTCGTGAACTGCCAAGTGACAGTCTAAATGGCAGGACAAGACCATTAGAACAAAACTAGTTTTGCTGTGCTGCAACCATAGCTGGGTGACCCCCCCATCAAGGCTGGAGCTGACAGAACCACCTCACCAGAAGCCACATGGTATCAAGGCAGGGCACACCAGCTGCCGAGTAACACAAAGCTGAAAATATTCCAGCAGCAACAGTATTTTGGGTGACCAGCAGCAGATGTGTAGAGCAGGCAGACAGCAAGAGTTTGACTGGTTGACTTTCATCAGGCTTTTACTTAAGCATCTTCTGAAGACGGAAAATTGGGATCCCTCTTCACGTCTGCACAAGTCAAGCCTGCTGCTGCTATTGTAGGATAACACCAAAGACCACAATGTCACCGCAACTTCAGCCTCTATTTTGGTAATCAGAGGCATTTTTAAGTTGGTTTCTGTTTTGTTTTGTATTTTTTTTCCAAAAAGCTAGGGAATGAAGAAAACCTAGAAATAAGGACCAGCATCTTCCACTCTAAGGGGCAGCTCCAAGCAACATAAAAATGCCAGATCTAATCTACACTCACAATCAGGTTAGGAACATAAGCAGAAAGAGTGAAAAAAGTGGAATGTATTTCACATGCTGTACACATGACTTATAAAAGGATAAGGCCCACATTAACACAAACATGTTAGCTTTATGCAAACAGACAAGGCGTCCGTCCCTCCTTGATCCTGCTAGTGCAAACTGTGTTTGTTCCAGCAATACTTGATTGTAAAACACCAACTCTACAGTAGCTGTATCCACAGTGAGGCAGCTTGCAATCCAGTCGGAATTCTTTCCTAAGTCAAATAAAGGAAAACCTGGGCCTACCTAGCTGTTCATTAAGAGAGGTTTTGTTTGTTTGGGGTTTTTTGTTTGTTTGGTTGTTTTTTTTTTAAAAAAAGGCAACGCTGGGAAATCTGGGAAATTAATGAACATACCGAATAAACAAGAAAAACAGAAGCTGCCATCACCAAGAAAACCCAACTTGAAGGTCTCTTTCTTGTCTCTCCTCATCTATTTTACATAGATATAGATTGCATACATGCATTTGCAAGTCACAGACACAGCCAGTCCCCAAGGAACAAAGAGTGTATGTACTGCAGCCTGATTTATGGTAGGTTGGGGGATACGTTAACAACACACATGGGACACAGACATTCTATAGGAGTCATCACCACCTCAAGCAGCTCTTGAGCAGGATTTGAATGCTGTGTCCAAGGGAGCACCAACAAGCTGTGGTCCACTCCAGAGGACATGATCAACCTCACAACCAAAAAGCACTTCTGCTGTGTTTTACAGCACACAATCATTCATCTTCAGAGGAACAGTGGTGTGATCCTCAGTCCCTACCTCCTGGTCACTGTTTCTCCTTCCAACAGTGGTCTGGTAAGAATTCAGCCAGCACCTTGAATGCTTACAGAAAACAGACACACAGCTGTAATACTACCATGCTTTCAGAAAATGGAGTCACAGTAACTTCATTCTGCCCTTGGGCAAATATGACAGTATCTGGCAACTATATTTTATAAATAAAATGGAAGAAAAAGTAGTTTAGATCCATTCAGTTTATCAGATTACATTATGCAATGGAATGCCTGGCTACACTCTTGCAATTTAAATTACTATAAACTCATGTACCTGGTGAAAGTATATTTCTACACAGGGTACAGATGAAATTCCCCATTTTGTTTTTTTCTTCCTGTTAACTTAGCTTCAGTTCTGCTGATCAACTAATTTCAAAATATCTGCAAAATAATTTTTCCTGTGAGTACAGCAAGAAAAATAGTAGGAAAAAGGACTACCATTGTAAATTACTCTATGTATATTCAGCCATGCTTTAGGGAAAAAAAAAATAAAATATATATATATATATCACTCCACACAAGTATGCCATATAGGTATCCCTTCTTGCATTCTAGGATTTTTTTGTCTCTTCATCATGGATGACATAATTTTTATTTAATGCAGAACAAGAGCATACTCCAGACATACCTGTATATCACATCAGAATCAGTCATGGACTTTTATTTGCATTCTACTGATATTCAATTAGCAGCTTTAATATAAGCTTTTATTTAGTTTAGCAACTATCAGAAAAGCATTTCTAGGTTGAATTAAACGAGTTCTAAATGCATATCTTTGATTACCTCTAAAGACTGTAGCATGCAAAAGTCTTGCATCCAATCTGTCTAGTGAAATCTAACTTTAAAAGCATCATTCAATTTTTTTTTGAGAAAGAAAAAAACCACACAAATACAACCAAAAAACCACCACCCGCCCCATCCAGATGTGCTATTTTTCAGTCTCAGCATAAAATCACATTGGTTCCTCTCAGATACAAGCTGAAAAGAACAGTAGAGATTTAGGCTGAGAATAACAAAAAAAAAAAAATGCAAAAGGAACAGTTACACCCTACTACTATTGTGATATCAACTTCCTGTTTTAATAATGGCAATCAACTTTTGGTCACAAGGGCTTTTTTATTCAGAGACTGAAGTTAATGCTTATGCAGAATTTTCAGTGACTGTGATGAAGCAATTTCCTTTTTTACTAAAAAAAAAAAATAAATCCATAGCTCAAACTTCTCCTGGCAATTCCATTTTAATAAACACAATTTAAATATCCAATGCAATCCTGCACCCTGTTACAGCAATATATAACCTTAGACTTTTGTGTTTACTCCCAAGCTTCTAGACTGATTATCTGACATGAGGAATAGGGAAGCATTAGTTTAACATAGCTCAAGATTCACACTTATCTACAGTTGAAGTCTGGCATCTGATTCCTGCTCTGTCATTTCAAACATAATCCTACTACCAAGATGCAACGTATTCTATAGTTTGCCAAAGAAGAAAGAAGAATAAAAAGAATAAAGGGCAGAGTTTAAAACATACAGCAGTCTTGTTCAGTGCCATATTACTGTCCAGTTGCCAAGAAGGCACACCTCGTCACGTGAAGGAGCACATGCAATCACTTTCTACTGCCAAGGAATATTTCTACCACCATGAAAACGCGAGGGAAAAGACAAAACTATTTTTCTTTCTTCTGCAGGACAAGAGCATACTCTAAGCCACACTCACACAGAACAAATTCAACCATCCCAAATACATTGCAGGAGTTGCATCATGACACAGAGGATCTAAGTATATTCACTAAGATAGTGTTATCAAGAAGTGAAAGCAATGTAGGAAGACTGGAGACAAGAGAAATGGGATACAAGAGAGAGGTATTAGCAGACAAGAGCTCAACCTCACCTCTTGCTTTCAGCTCCTGGAAAGCTATGACTCATTTTTTCTCCGAAGCAGCTAAAAACTGAAATGACTTATGGGGCTAATTTCAGGTTTATTGGTGGGAAAATAGATTGCCTTCCATGCCTTGATGGAAGAACACTGGATGATACTGGAAACTTCTCAGAAATGAGAAAGAGGTTGAAACCAAAAAGGAATGTTAGAAAACAAAAAAAAGTATAGAAAAAGGTTAACGAAACAAGCTCTCAACACAGCTAGCAAAAATAGAGTGAACAACTTACCTTCAGATGAGGAAGGCAAATGAACACACAAGAGACTGTTGGCCTGAATTATCAAATCTACTTCAGTTGCTAAAATAAAATCCTTTTCCTGCATTCAGCAGCATATGCCCTCATTTGAAGGCCCCTTTTTCTCCTTGTAACCCAAGAATACTTATTTCCTCCTGACCTACAACATAGCTTGTAATGACTCTTGCCACCTTTAACATATATCCCACAGAATAACCTAGACAATCTTGTAATAGCTCATTCTTCAGACATTTTTCATTAACAAAACAATCTGGACCCAAAACACCCAGATGATGACCAAGGCGTTCATCCTGGAGGTTCTGGTAAATAGCTGAGCAAGCAGAACTCCTAATACAGATAAAGTTTGTCTTTTGATTTGGTAAAGACAAAGTCTTTTGACAAATGACAGGACAATGTTATGGAATTAATTCCCTCATTTGCTTAGGGCTATTACAAAATTTGCTGCCCTTCACCTTGCAAGCAAGTTGTCTTTTTAGATTTTTTTCTTCTTAACAAATACATCACAACAGAGATTTTACCACGAGCAAAACTCCAGCCATGCATTGTCAATTACCAAAACAAAACTCTGCATTGTATCTGCTTCCTGTCATCGCTCCAATGATAGGATGAAAAACCATCTTGCTCAGTAACACACTGCTAGATAGCACATGTATTGTATGTGAACAAGCATGACCTAAAACCCTACATAGAAAAGAAACAACAGAATACTAATTCCACACGCACAACATAAAAAGGACTTTCTGCCCAAGCTCTATTAAGCATGACAGAATTTCCCTCACTTAAAGTAGTGCAAATATTTGTTCAAATTGAGATAAATACTGTATTCTCTATTCTCAAAGTTTCCCAAAAAATCAGGCAGTGGTTCTCAAATCAGGGTAGAATCTTTGCCAAACGGGTTAAATAAAAATTATGTCATCTATGATGAAGAGACCAAAAGAATCCTGGAATGCAAGAAGGGATAATTAAAAAAAAAAAATAAAACCAAAACACAACAAAAAACAGAAAACCAAACATCATCCCACTTCAACAAAGTGCATTCCATGAACTCAGTGTAACACAGATGAGAAGATGGTCAGCTTGATATTCTTAGATACATTACAGTATTCACACACACCATTCCAGTTCCTTGAAAGACACCATAATTAGTGTTGAAAGGACAGATCTTCTCCTTCAGAATGTTCTGATATTGGCACAGGTGGAGTGTACATGTTTTATTACAGAGATAATTATAAAAGTCTCTGGAAAAAATTAAGCATAAGAACTTCCTTGCTTCACGTATTTACATAGTTATTCAGTGTACAGTTCATGATGCATGTTACTGGAGGTACATAGCCTATAAAAAATCCTAAATAATCTTTTTTTTTTCCTTAAAAATAGCTGCCCAAACCAACCATGACCAGAAATCTTCACTCAGAAAAGACACCCTTGATCAAAGAAAGAAGTTTGCTTGAGGAGAAAAAAAAAAAAAAAAGCGACAAATGTGTAGTGTTCCACACTTCATCTAGAACTGCTGCAGCCCACTCTAAATTACAATGTCAGTGGCTGTTTATGCTCTAAGAAAGTACAGTAAGTACAGTACAGCTCATTCAGGTTGCTGGAATGTCACTGATCATACGCTCAATTGCATCTATTCATTAGAAAAATTCAATCCACAACAGCAACTGCATTTACCACCACACCCCAAACGCCATCCAGTTGCCCCAGGTGTTTCCAGTGGTTTACCAGCCCGCAGGACAGACACTCCACGCTCCTGGTCCCTCTCCAGTGACTGCAAGTTACACTTCCAAGCCCAAGGAGTTGTATTTACTAAAGAAGAGTGTATTAGTGGTGCTTTTGGCTTCAAGCTTTTGCAATAAAAAAGTCTGGCCTTTGGCAGTCATGTTCTACAAGTTTCAAAACAATCTATGCTTCACTAACTATTTTTGATTGAAGCTTGCTAAATAATTACTGTTGAAAAAATTACTTAAGCAAACAACAGACAACTTACTCCATTTGTCTGAGAAGAATGATGACTAATTATGTGTGTAACTTTGTTTTGTATCTCTTATAACAAACAAACGAAAAAAGTGTGTAATCCTGGCTTCTTTCAGGTCAACAGCAAACTCCTCATTAAGTTTTGGGGGACAGATTTCACTACAAAATCATAAGCTATACAATGGCTGAAAATGAATCTTTATGAAATAACACGAGTCATTTAAAAGGACACTGGCAACTTCCTAATCAATTTTTTAAGAAGCGTTTTCACATGTAACACCTATGATGACTGTAACTGAAAGACACAAGAATTTTGTATTTACTTCATGAATTACACTGCATTTTATATACTTGTTAAGTTCATCAACCAGCCTATAACCAATTTCCTGTCTGTATGGGTCTTTCACAGAGCAAGAATAAAGTAATAAAATGTTATGATTCTTTTCATTTCATTAAACCAATTTAAATTTCATCTTAAAATTCAGAGTAACTTAGGCAGAACAAAGAGCTACAAACCTTACCTTTATGTTACCTAACAGGCAACCTCTCCTGTAGTATGTAAAACGGTGGTTGTTAAAATCTAACCATGCTACAGTTATGCTAGATGGGCGGAGCTAATTAAAATAATAAATAGAAGTATCCTTTCGCCAGCCTCTAAAATTTACACTCCTTCCTTCTTAATTGTCACCGCTCCCCTTCATCCTTCCAAAAATCCTTATTGTGGTCCAATAAACAGACTGAAGAAGAGTCTGAGATGGAGTTCACATAGGACCAAACTGAATAATGTTACAGTCATCTATTCATTCTTCACAACTTCCTAGAATGCCCACGATTAGAGCTTCTTATGACAAATTGCCAACTTCAGGACACCTCCAGCCACTGAACAGCTGATTAGTGCACCATGAAGCAGGATCAGGATGTGTAAGATCTTGCACTTGGCAGATCAAGGCTTGCTGTAGGGGAAGGATCAAGTAGACCATCAGCTATTTATGGACTGAAAACCTTAACCTCTAAACATTTGCCAGGGCGGGGGGGGGGGGGCTTCAATGCCCATTTACCAAGCTCACACTAGCATTGGGCTCAAAGGTAAAGAAAACCATCCCCAAAGAAAGTGAAGCTGATCTCACTTCTCTGTTAAATCAGAGATCTGTCAGCTGCCTACACAACTACAGAAGATGTTCATGCAGTAGACATTAAAAGGCTTTGATTCACAAGCAGGGCAGGGTAGTTTGGAATGGCTAATTGACTACATGTCACACTCTGAAACAGTTCAGCATTTGATTCAAAACAGCTCAGGCACCAGGAGGAAAGCAAGGTTGTACCCAATCCACCTTAGGTAATAATCAAGTTTGTCACCCTACACCATGCCACCCCCAGGGCCAGATACCATTCACACCATCTCAAGAAGCTTCATTCATTCATTCACAATCCTCCAGGACAGCCAACCTTCATATGGCCTGGACCCACATTAGGAAATCCCGCATTTTTAGCCACAAGGCTCCAGTTTTGGAACCCCTATCTGAACTCTAGCCAAATCTGAGCCTGCTTATGCTTACATGTGACCACCAAACACACCTAAGGCATAGGCCAAATAATGCCATTTCCAGGCAACAAGTCACAGCTAGGGAGAAAAGCTAAATGTAAGGATAGAAGGATCACGGCCAATAAACAAACAAACAAACAAAACCCCAAAAACCTACCAACCACCAACCAAAACTGTGCACCCAAATTTAAGGAGGTAGAGAAAATCTCCGCATCAGAGTCAGAACTGGGCTCGTTCTCAGTGCTCTATAAGAAGCAATACCATTGTACAAACATTTAAGTCAAAACAGCTGAAGATATTAAAAACATTACACATATAGTACATGACTGCCTGTAATACCAAGACATTTTAACAGGTGCTCAGGTATTTCTGTTTTATACATTGGCTTAACACTGCCATGCTGTAGTGTGCTTAAAGTACTTTCCAAGGTTTCAGTCCAACAAGCCTGTTCTGTGTGTGAACGATTTGTCCATGTAACCTACCAAATGCACATTTCCAATACAGAATCCAGCTGCGCTCATTTAACCTTGGCTCATACACACATGGAGCGTTCTCATTCTAAACAGTTAAGGAAATTTAGAAGGTACAGTTCTAAAAAACACGGTGTTTTCATGCCATGCTTAAGACCAGAGAAAATCCTTGATTCCTTCAGTTCAATAATTCAGTACAATTTCTTGCTTCACTGGACTACGAAGTGTTTAGTTGTACTGCAGCACTTCTCATTGGATCTGCAATCTCATATAGCATAAACTCTTTGGAATAGAAATAGCACTAATTAATGTCTACATAGGTCCAGAGAAACTCAGATTGTTTATAATAATGCCTGGTGCTAGTTTTGTTATACAGATCTGGAATACGGTCTAGGACAGTCAAGAGACTCACACTCTTCTGTAAGTGAATGGAGGTTAAGTTTTGAAATCAAGGAAATGCCACTGAAAGCACTTAGGTTTTAAATCTCTCCAATTTACATCAAGGACCATGAATGGAAATGTTCCAGCTTGTCAACAACTGCCATTCAATCACACAGGGAAAGAGTTGTTTCTACAACAATCAGAATCTGAACCCAAACCAGCACTTCATCTCTAAAAGGCAAAATTTTGAAATATTCCTGGACAGAGGTGAAAGTCAATAGCAATACTGAAATTCCATGCAAGATAAATGCAGCTCAACACAAAAAGACTGTGTGCTACAGCAGGTGAATGATCTTTGAATTAAGAATGCATTCCAGTATCAATCTCAGAATCACAAAAGCAAGCATGTCTGTGCTAAGTCCCTTATCTGACACCTCTAGATAGAAGCAGAGAAGGTGAGGAAGAAAAGGTGTGCATCTAACCACTGCTGCTTGCTGAACATCCCCCCAGTTCTGCCTGCTTGTCAAACAGCAAGTGAACTTCTCCAAACTGCGTATACTGTCTGCGTCCTTTTTTTCTAGTTGCTTCTGACAGTGAACTGAGCTTAGATGTGCTAGCCAAAATTCCACCCTAATACTCATAGCTGAGACTTGTTCCAGTATGGGGGGGAAGAAAAAAAACCCCAAAAACCCAAAACCAGAGACAAGACAAGCTACCCTGTTCAGCCTTACACATCAACTGGAGAAGTCACAGGAGAATCCTAGAGGTTACCATGACTGTCTTTAACTCAAATTAACCCCACACTAGGCACGTCTCTCAACAGCAAGTCCATCTACTCTGCTAGTCATACAGCAACATGACTGCCATAATAATCAGTGCATTTTGTCAACCAGCAAGCTTGATCACTTTCACGGAAATCCTTTCCTCTGTCCTTAGTATAAACTCATTTTGATGGCAGTGACAATCCCCTCTTCAAATCCATACGTACCTGATCGCAACCTGCATTCACCAGCTCCTGGAGCATCTGCCTATTTACTTCAACAGCAGCTGTAGCACTCGACTCATTAGCAAAAGGCAGCAAAGAATATCTAATCTCTCGCAGAGCTTTCTGATATGGTCCAAACTTGGGTGTTTGTCTCATCTGCTGCTGCCTTGCAGCATCCTTCCCTATTAAAATCTTAGGGTCCAGAGAAGTTTCACTGCCTGGTCCAATAGGGAGTCCCTGACCTGAAGATTTGGATGGTTGCTTTAAACCTTCGCGAATCTCTTGCAACCTTTGTCTGCTGTTTCCAGAATATGTCGTAGCAGGAAAAGTCTTTGGCCTCATTGTTAATCCAGTTTCCTCTGAGCATAAATACAGCTTTGTTCTTAGTTTTTTTTAAATTACTTTATGTTGAAGAAGTGTCACTTGGTGGTATCAATTTGTGGTAAACATAATCCTTCAAAGAGAAAAAGAAAAGGCAGAATTCTCAAGAAATTTCTGGCAATGTTTTACTTCAGCTCACATTCTTCATGTTTCCCACAGAAAATGAAAATCCTTGGAATCATCATTTTGCAGACTGGCAGTCTCTGAAATGAAACAAAAAAGAAAGCACATGTAATTAAGTTGATATTGTAAATGCCTCTGAAGGGACAGTATGACAATTAATCAAATGAAAGTGAGTCAGGTTAATCTATTAAGCTGTCACAGCTGGATTCCCTTTAATGATTTTCACTTTATCTGTTTTCAGTAATAGGATTCCAACAAGCTTTTTCAACATAATCAATAAATAATTCATTTTTCTTTAAAGTTTAATTTTCAAAATAAATTAAAATAAAACTCTTAGAAACTACAACGTTTAAGAATCTTACAGTACCTAATTGCATCAAGTTTCCCACCAAATTGCATAACCAAATCCTGGACAAGCCTATCCTATTTCATAATTAGGGAAGAGTATGTTCATGAAGTGTTTCTCCTCCACTTAAGATTTTGTTTGTTTTACACTAGCTGAGCTCAGTTTCAGAAGTTTATGAAAAAGATTTATAATGGAAATATTGAGAACTCTAACCATAGCAACTTCTAGTATTTCAATAACAAAGTGAATAACAGAAAGACAAGATATTTTGCCTTTCATAGGAATACCTTTGCAAAGCCTGAAGGTAAGAATTCTCCCCAGAACTGGAAGGAGGAAGGGGTGGGGGACGAAGGCAGGCTATATGATATTTCATTAGCTGTGCCTTACAGGGAAGAAAGGGAAAAGAGGGGTAGATGGAGCTACTCAGTAATGGCGGAAGAGGTAGAACCAGCTCAGCATCCCAACACATAAAAAAAAAAGACTTCGAGATAGCTTTATGTACATCTTCTGACACACAGCAGAGAACAACTACACAGCACAGCTGAGCTACTGTGCAACCTGCAATCTCCATGCAGCTTGAAATTACAAGAATCCTACCTTAATTAAGTCTTTGTGGTATCACCATAACAGAAACACTAAATAACAGTGCATTTGGAAGAGGATTTAAAAGATAGCTTAATCAGAAATGTCATCTTGCTATTGATGCTGTTTACTCAAGTTTGCTTCTGCTGCTGCTAAAAGCACTTGCAAAGTTACTCCTGAATGGTGCGCAAGCCATGTTGGCTGGAAGGTTAGAATTTTGTTCAGTTGTTTTCAAATTGCAAACACAGAAGACAGTAACACACTGTACATTCCTCTTGGTCACTCAGAAGTCGACTGGATTTATTTTTTTTAAAGGTGCTTCACTTCTGATCATACAACATTTATCATTGGGAAGAGCTTCTTCAGAAAGTATTGTTCTTTATTTTCACATGCTCATACTAAAACTCAACTCATTGTGACAATTCTTTCTATGATAGCTATAGTATTTCCCAAGGGAAAAAAAAAAAAAAATTCCATACATTTACCATCACCTCTTACCGTCAAGCAAACAGCTTACTACTGTGAAAGCCAAGAGAATCTGGGCACATTCACCTCTGAAGCCCATCACCACTTCCTCATTAGTACAGAGTCCACTTCAAGCTTTTCTCTACAATCAAGGACTGAAATGCAACAGTGATGTCAGATCCCAGACTCTTTTATGATGGTTCACCAGTCTGAAATGCAGGAGCACAGGCTAATCACCTGAGAGATGGCGTTTTATGTTCTTACAACGCATGCCATATACTCCTCTAATGGGAGATTTCTGTACAGTCTAACACCAGTCCAGATCTACATCTTAGCTGAAAGGTGGTAGAGCTCTACACTGAAAGCTCTAGGATCAAACTACTTAAGAACACGCGATGAAGGGCACCCACGTCAACCTCTTTGGCCAAAATGTAAACGCTCAGTTAACCAAAACACACCTATAATGTACTCAAGGTCTTGGGCTTCTCCACTCTGTACTCTTCAAGGATATCCTACAGCCCCAACTCATACAGGACTAAGAGTGACATAAATGCCCACATGCACATTGGACAGGGTTTGTCACTCGTTTTAAGGGAAGTGCTAAAGCTGTTCATCTACATTTTGATATTTCCACAAACAACAAATCAGTTGTTAGTCAAGAACGGATCAAGTTTTCACTGTTCTCAATGAAGACAAAGGTAACTGAAGGATCCCAAGAACAGATATTTGTCTACTTAGAATACAGCAACAGATAATACATAGCCTTGTTAAACAACAAAACAAAACAAAAACCAATGATAGTATTGCAGCCTTTTTATGATTACATCACAACTAGCTAGTGCTTAAAAGATAGTAACAATTAATTGGTCTGTAACTGTCTGTCTCTTCCTGACAGCAGCAAACAGCATACGGCTGGGTTTAGGAATCTGAGTTGTTCTTCCTTTTCAGTCCCTGTGCCAATCCTCAGGCCTGGGACACGCTGGAAAAGCTTGCAAGCCTCCCACCTTTTTGCAGCAAAGGATTGCTTTCCCACTTACACACATGCTTCACATAAAGAACTTTTGTGACCTTTAGCCTAAGCTGGAGTCTAATAATGCTAAGTCAAGCCAGCTGGCAACTTCCTCCACTTGCTAAACCAGAAAGAAACGTTGATCATTTAGGCAGTATGAATGAGAACAGTAACAACAGTAAGTACTGGAGCTAAGTGCAAACGAGTTTCATATTTTGCTGAAGGGTTTTTTAACTAAGTACATAAGAGAAGCCAAGAAATCGGAACATTAACTATTACAGATGATTTACAAAGACAAGCTTCCTGCATTTAAAAATCTTCCTGTAATTTGCATTTTTAGCAAAAAATCAAAGGGTTGTATGCTTTAAAAGTTATGTTGTGTGTCTAATTCTGCCTAAGCATTTCTGATTATATATCTGAATTTGGATAACGCCAAATCCTTCTAATCTGCACCCTTCCTACAGCATGAATGTATCAATAGCCTTTCTGCCATCACGAGAAATTATTTTTCAGAATTATTTTTGAGCTTCAAGCCATTCTGATTGTAAACACTCCTAAGGTTTCTTTCCAAAATGTTATATGTTCTACACTAATTATAAGCTTGTCCATTATCCTGAAGATATAATATTTCAACTAAGTGCATGCAGCATTACTTCAATTGTATCAAGTTAGAACAATTTTTGAAAAATTGATTCTTTTTCTTCATTTGAGAAATACCAATAGCTGCTCTGGTAGTAAACAACCAGCTACACTGAAATTACGTGCTGATGTCTGTCATCCCAGCAGCACTAGCTCTTCACTCTCCTGCTTCTGCCTTCACCAACAGGCTACACAGGCTAGTGGCTCTGCAGAGTGGGTCACAGATAAGAAACTAAAGCTCAGCCATGTTTCAAGAGCCAAGTCCCAAACCCTGAGCTGGTGAGCTGTTTCCCCATCTATAACCGTGCAGGCACTGTGGTGAGCTGAACTAGCAATCACTGTAGAAGGAAGGAGTGAAGTTTTAAAGAACTGCTACAAGTGCCTTCCCTCTCTCAATTTACAGCTGTTGCTTTGCGGGTTTTTTTAATCACTAATTTGTGGAAGCAGGGACCATCCACTTTGTACTGGAGATCTAAGACTGTCGGAGGGAAGCGGGGGGCAAAGTGTTTCAAGAATGTCATCATGATTATTATACAAACCATGCTCTTCTTTATAAGTGGACACACGGTAAAAGTGAAAAGAACTGAAGTGTGCATTTTCCCCAAAATCCTTCCTGCTCTCCTTCCTCCTGCTAAAAAAATTGTCCAAAAGCAACTCTGTGCCCACGTCCCAGTGCCAACCACAAGCATTGGCCCAATCCGGCGCTGTGGGAAACAGCTCACCTTCCCCATCCACAGCAGCCCGGCAGTAACTGACCGCAGAGCCTGGACACTCCAAATAAGCCTTTTTTTTTTTTTTTTTGCGTCATTTGGGCGAGTGCCTTCGCCGGGGAAAGGGGTATTTCAACACACACACCGCTTACGAGGCAGGAGAGAGGGTGGCGAAGTGCTTGTATTTTGGCAGTGACCTTCAAACCGGCCGGGAACAGCAGGGCCCCCGCCGCGGCCAGATGGGACCTCGCGGGCTCCGGATGCCCCCGCTCGGTTCCCCCCGGCCCTCGCCCCCACGGCGGGGCCTGGCCCACGCTCGTCGCCTCCAAGCCCCGCGCCTGCCCAGGGAAGGGCGGCCGCCCCAACCCCTTCTTCCCCCAGCCCCAAACCCACTCCTTTCGCAGAAAGCTCCCAAAATAAACTCCAGCCATTTACCAGCAGCTCCGGCCTGCTGGGGCACCCCGCGGAGCCCACTCCCACTCCCCCCCCCCCGCGCCATTCGCCAGGGCTGGGCTGTCACACGGGTGTCCGGAAAATGTCGGAGAGCGCGGGCAGAGAGCCGAGGCTGTCCCCGGGAAGGAGACACACAAACGGGACGCTCACTCCCGCTTCAAGGACCGACCCGTCTTCGCGCCCCCCATTCCACGTTCCCCTCACAGCAGCTGGGGGCGGAGGGGAACGCTCGCACCCGGGGGTTAAGGGGAAATCGCGGCACAGCGCCTCCCCCCACCACCCCTTCCCTCACCTCCTCGGGGCGCCCAGCGCCAGTCGCTCGCCCTACCGAGGGCCGTCACGCGACCACCAAACGGCAACGGCGTCGGCGACCCCGACGGCGCGGGCCGGTCTCCATCGTCCCCCTTGGCCGTCCCGGGCGCCGAGTGCGGGGCGCAGTCGGGACATTCGCTACATTGTTGGCATTCCATTCGCGTCACGTGACCCGCAGCGCCCGCGTCATTCCACTCCCCCCCCCCCCGCCCCTCCCGGCGCATACCAGCGGGGGGAGGGGCTTCTAGGGCGGCAGGGCGGGAACGGCCGTTAACGGCTGCTGCACCCCGAGCGGAGGGGAGGCCGCCCCTCCACCGTCCGGTCCCCTCGGGCTGCCCTTCCCGAGGTTTACAGCCACTCTTTCCCCTCACATGAACCACCCCACCTCACAAACACCCCACCCCACTGGATTTTGGGGAGAGGGCGTGGCTGAGGGGCTGGGGGAATGGTGCTGCCTCCTGAGGTGAAAAGGGGTGAGGGAGGTCCCCGTCCGCTTGCTGGACGCCCCCAAATAATTTTAAGCGTGAGTTTTGGGATAATCTCTTCTTCTTCTTCTTCTTCCTTCCCCGCTGAACTGCACACAAAGTGGCAGGACTATCAATGACTATTTGGGCTTGTGTTTTCTAGTTTGCCTTTTTTTTTTTCTTTTGAGGAAGGGTTACTTACTTTTCATGTATTTTATCCTGTCAAGGGGGCTATGAGGTGCTGGAGGAGGGCAGCCAGGGAATTCACATTTGTATCAAAATTGCAGACCCAAGCTGCAAAGGCTTTTTGGATGCAAAGGTCATGTTTGACCTCGTTATGGAGGGAGCTGCCAGGATCTCAGCATGGTTTTTTGTGGAATAGTCTGTAGATATCTCTATGGTCTTTACTAAAGACAATTATCAACGAGAAATAATCCCCCACACACAAATACAGCAATGTTTGAATCTGTAAGGCTGGCTCTGACCCCTCGTGACAGATACACACACTAGCTATAGCCAGGGAATACTAATGCAAAGTAAGACATAAGAAAGTAAGCTTTCCTCTATATGTATATGTCTAGATCATTAACACAGAAGAAGCTTGCAGTCCAGAAATAAAACTTCAAAATTCTTGAAATCCTATTGCAAAGCTGAGAGGGGCTCATCGTAGAGGCACGCTGTTTGGCAGGGAAAAGTTTTTGATGGTGTGCAGGGAAAATGTCAGTCCTGCAAGTGCTTAAGACACGTGGTTATCTTTAATCATGCAGCTTGTCCTGGTGTCTTCAACAGCACCAAGAGCACGTATGAAGAGAAGTCTATGCATAACTGTCTTTTCAGGATGGCAGCTATATTTACAACCTTTTCCAAGCCATGGGGACTATTTTTGTAAGTAATATTACTCATGGACAGTCCTATCTAAGGATATTTCTCTGAGCTTGTTTATCATAATACTTTTTTTTTTAAATACCTTCCATGCAAACTGTCAATAGTGCTTATAAATGATGCTGCTTTGGGAGGAGATGAATGTTAAGTGACTGCCAATAGAGTGCTACATTTCATAAGAAAAATGCAGCCTGGTGCACAGAAGTTGTTTAGCGTCTCATCTGAGGGCAGCCAGTTACTGTATATAAATTACTGTTGGAATTCCAGTAGTGTCATTGACTGGAATATATTGCAGGATGAGGGGGGAGGAGGAGGAAACTTCCAACTCTGGGGAGCTAAAGAAACCTATTAAGTTCAGAGCAGATTCCAACGTCGTCAGAATATTACAGGGTAATGTGGTTCCTTTTGCAATCTTCAAATACCTGCAAAACTGAACAAAATTTTAAACGATATGACAGATGCAGCATGGCTTCATTTTCTGAATTACTGCTGTGCTTAACCGATGAAGCATAGCAACATGATTGCCCAAAGCAGAGATTGCCCAATGGCTTGAGACCTTTTCCCAACAAAGTTCAGGCTGGTTTAAAGGAACAGCATTGAGATAAAAATTGCTTACTCTGTGCTAGTATGCTCTTTCGTAAGATTTGGTTGTCATCCACATTCTTAAATCTAGGTAAAACAGATATTTTCTTTTTTTTTTTTTTCCTTTGGAACTGTTTGTTTTCCTTTTGCATTCCAATCCATTTGGGAATGAAACTCAGCTGCACTATTTCACCTCCTGGTTCCAGCCAGCTGCACTTTCTGAATTTCATGAACTTGAACAGAGTGGCTGGGTTTGAATTCCCACCAGCAGAGCAGCAGGTACAGGAGAGATGGGTTGAATCCACTCTCTAGAAAGTACCCGTATTCGGCTGGTCCACCACAGATGAGGAGACTCTGTAGACTATTTCTGCTTTTAGCCTTTAGAAACTCGAACTATTAGAAATCACATTCCTCAAAAATACAAAGGAAATTGAAATCAGTTGAGTTGTAGCATGATACAACGACATTAAAATATGATTTGATCTCTATATGTTTTTTGAAGATTACTGTGTATGAGTCAAGTCTTTCCTTCCAATTATTTTCCACACAGTAAGGTACCTCCAGAAGGAAAGACACTACATAGAAAGAACAATACAATTTGTCTGTATGAGCAAATCCATTTACAGACTAGACCATGAGATAATAATCTACCATGAGTAAGGGTCAGTGTGTTTCTTCATGGCTCCGTGAGTGACTCTGCTGGATCTATGGTGATTACAGCACTCACATCTCAACTTGCCTGAGCAACTGTCTGCCCTACTGTGTGGGTACAGTGGGAGGGACCACGGCTCCACCATTTCACATTCTTTCTCCTTCCACCCACCTGAGAAAGTGAGGGAAGCGGGAGCTCTATGCAGCTCCATCCCCTTGCATCTAATCATGTGTGTCACCTGGTCCCCTCCGTGTACACTTGTTTCACCGTTAGCTGGGTCACAGTGTGACTCTTTCTAAACTATTGTATTTGGAACCAATTACTAAATGGTGCTGCTAAAAATACTCCTAGCAACCAAATAATTATAATGTGGGTGGATGAACTTTTTCTTTACACAGTAGTGGTAGGCAATAAAAGCTTGAACTCATTCAGAAGACTTCAAAAAGAAAGGTAAAGCAAGAATATCATTGGCAATGTCTAGGTCTCTGCTAGTCTTTTTTTCAGAGAAAGGAACACACACACACGTGAAATTATTAGGAACATGTGTATGAGCATATAGACACAAAAAATTTGCTGACAGTGACATCCTTCACTAGGACAACATGTCTAGAACAAACCCCTGTGACACAAAATGAATGATGTGCAAGGAAAAAAGACTTAGGTAAATATCACTGAAATGTTCTTTGTTTAATATATTGATTTTCTTTGCAGAATTATGCTGGGGAATCATTCTTCATAAATCACCAGTGCAAAACCAGTTAGAGGCAGGCGTTCTGAGTTGTCCAGCACAGTACAGACAACACAATCTATGTGAATATAACGTATATGTATAGCAGTGATGCAAAATTACATTTGTGGCAAAGTTAGGCTCATTGCTTCAATAATTGAGTGGGTGAAAAAAATAAACTCTAACCAAATTCTAACTATAGTTTAGATAGGCTTGCTTTTTTTTTTTTTTCTGTCAGGACTGTGTCTATGAGATCTATCACCGCATTCTTTTTGGGCAGCAAAGATATAGCGAACGTAAGAGTTGGTACTTCAGAAATACATTTGATTTCAGCACAAAGTAGGTGAAACAGGACAAATCTGACTGGGAAACTGCCTCAGCTTTGCAGAGGAAACACGAGCCCAGGCTCACATTAACTGGATACGGCATTCTGGATGCTCAGACTGCCTTTATAGCCCTCACGCAGAAGGTTCAAAACTCTGAATTTCACAAGGACCCATGTTCCTATGTACTCTGCCCTCAGCCTCACACTTCATATCAATCATTGACTGCAGCTGGAGCCCAGGCAGCGCCTGAAAGGACTGCAGGAATGTCATGACTTTGTGTGGAATTTCACCAGCACAAGCCAGTTGTGCTCTCCATTTGGGAATGAATCGGCCAAATTTTCAAGTCCTTGCAATCAGCTTGATGGCATCACTTTGTTCAGATGCAATGCGGATGGCTTTTGAACGTCACAGCTAACTGATTCCAAAATTTTAGGGAAGTTTTTTAGGCATCCGTAGGCAGTGCCTTTCTGAGAAAATGTGAAGGGGGTAATGCAGGACACGTGAAGCCCTGGCATCTGGTGAGGGCATCCAGCAACCATCAATCCAGCCTGTAATTATCTTTTCATCAAAGGCCTGGCACAGTAGCTGTTAGCATCTCCCAGCATAACAATACCCCCACCACAGCTCTGCCCTTCCTGCCGCAGACACCCTGAATGATTCACCCTCCAGACAGAAAGAAAAGGTGTGGGAGGAACACAGGCACATTTAAAGCACTCGGCTTGGTGCAGAAAATGAGGGACTCTGGAACTGGCGAGGACAAGGGTAGCTTCCCCAAATGCCTGTGTGAGGGGGAAAAAAATTGAGTGACCTGTGAGGAATTCCTACCCTGAGGGAACAAATGAGGCACTTTTCTTCTCCAGTACTCTGGAGAAGAAAATACAAAGAAATTCCCAGAGCCACTGGTAGGGAGGTGAGGGTTTGGGACTAGGAAACTGCTAGAGGAGTACCGGATGGGAAAGCAGCACCAGACTGCATGGGGAGGAATAAGCCATGTGTGTAGCCTATGGAGACTACAAACTGCCCCCTGCCCTGCTTGCGTGCACACACACACACCAGTGCAAGGGCATTTTGCAACCATAAGAGACCATCGATGCTTCACAAGGGTGATACTCTACTAAGACATTTTGTGTTGATTTGGGAGAGGGGGTGGTAGCCAGGTCTCTTGAGCCAAAGATAGCATATCCCAGCTTTCCTCCATTCCCTGTCCCACTTTGGGACTGTCACCAAACCATTTCACTTCTCCACCTCAGCTTCTTTGTCTGTAAGGAAAGAGGAATGATTCCCACATCTTGGAAAGACCAGGAAATCTCTGGATCAATAGCCCCTTCTGTGACCTATCATTATGTTCAATTGATGTCTCAAAGCCCAGTGTCATAATTTAGCATTAATTTAAAAGAATGCTATGTTATTTTCTCTGGTAATTTACTGTATGTATTTAGAAGGCTTGACATTAAAGTCCTGTGTAGCTCTTCCCATGAGAAAATGATATACTTTTTAAAAAGTACCTATCAAATTTGCATTTTGCATTAGACTGATCTATCAATTTAAAAACTGTTGACTGCTATGGAATTTATATTGTCATCTCTACAATAAACGACACGTATTTTGAAGTTATTTTATCAAGGAAAGGATGTCTTTAATATGTTTCAAATGTTAACCGGAACCCAGTGTTTTGCTGTTTTCTGTTACTAACTTTGAGTGCAAAAGAAATCTCCCGTTTCCTGTGATATATCTGGTTTATGGAAAATCTGAAATCTGGAAAGCAGAAAAAATGGTGTCTCATTTCACTGAGAATACAGAAATAAGTTATTATGTCAGTATAAAATGACACATGAGTATCTCATACATAGGGGAAATCTGAGATTTTTTAGATAAGAACCTGGAAGAAGAGGGTGACAGAGTGACAGAGACCACAGTCTACTGAAATGAAGCCCAAACTAGCAGTCAACAAAACTTTCTTGAAAATGGGTACTTTCAGTTTCTTACTTGCAATTAATGCCTGGTCACTAAAACTAAACGTCACATTCCTAAAAAACACAACTAGAAAAATACCTACAAGACACCTCACTAGAGAAACCTGGCAGATAATTGCCAGTAGGGAGACAAAATGTCAAACAGATGCAGCAGTCACAGCAGGGGGGATGCACACAAGTCACATCCTCAGGCTTAGTTAGGAACCCACGTCCACTTGGTTGCAAACAAGACTAAGTCACGGGCATTTACCACAATTACTCCTAACCCTTCTCAGAGTGAAAAACAAGACCATTTCAGAAAGCCTCAAGGTGTCCACATCTTAGAACCTTAACAACATCCTTGTCTTAAGGAAGGACAAGAAGGTATGGCTGGAGGGAATAAATGTACTAACAAAGGATTTAAACAGTGATGTTGTCAGTCCAGTATCCTTGGAAAAGAAAACTAGACGGGCTATAACCATCTCAGCTTACAAACATATAAATGGTTCTCTCCCAACTACAGGGTAGAACTGAGTCAGAAGTCAGCACTTTTAATAGGCTGCCTTATCAAAAGCAATACAAGGAAAAGTGATATTTCAGAAAAGAACAAGAAAGCGTCAGATTAGATATCATTTGAACACATTTTGGGTTCCCAGCATAATGTATGGTTTGGGCTACACGTGGGAAACCATTCCTCTTCTGAGATGTTGTTGGATCTGCCACAGTCTGTAAAAGGACGGAAGCGTAGCTGGAAGATTATAAAAAAAATAGCAACCGTGGTAATGAGCTTTGGATCAGATCTTTCAAAAAGACTTGGATCTTTCCCTGTAAGCCTAGTTATTATGACTAAATCAGCTCAAAAGGAAAAAAAGAATAACAGCAACAAATTTCAACTGATTAAATTCTGAGAGAAAACTGGACTTGGAACAGAGTAAAAGGAGGGATGGGATAGAAAAATGGGCACAGACGTGTTCAGAAGTCCTATTAATGTGTATTCACAGACGATTAAAGTAACAGTACAGATGGGCAAGGAAGTACAACCACAGATAAGAAAAAAATACATAGTGCAGAGGAAGAGAACCAGACAGATTGCATATTGACATCAGTAATGGACAAGGAAAAAAGGGTGAGCCAATATAAAACATGGTGGTCAAACTCTAAGAGAGTGAGCTATGTGCATGTGTATATTCTAGATACACTGAATAAGACCACAGTGGAAACAGGGATAGATGTCAGCTATAGACACAAGTGTTGAGCTTTTAAAAAAACCTCTTTGTACCTGCTTTAAAATGTCTGCTTTTGCATTAGAGTATGGGATGGAGGTGACAGAAGTGAACACAAATTTAAAGAAGAAACAGAAGTAAGACCATGCTAATGCAAGGCAATTGCACATGTGGAACAGCTACTAAATGAGAACATTGCAGACAAACATGGGGCAAGTATCAGTTAATCCTGCTGTATGTGATGGTGCACTGGAAGGCTGCAATTGCTCTCAAAAAAAAAAAACAACAAAACCCAAACCATAGTAAGGGACCATTCTTCAGAGCAGAACATGGCTAGACTGCATGAATGTTCACAAGGAATATAGCAATTCAACAGGAAAGCCAAGACCAGAACCCTCATCTCCTAAATCATGATCTAGCAGCTAGATCATACTATCAGAAAACAAATAAATAAATAAATAAGAGGATGCAAAATATGAAGAGTCAGAGGGGATGTCCAATTTCTTGGTTCCAGGCTATCGCCGGGACACAAAGCTCTAGGGGAAACCCGTAAGACCTAGGTCTTGCCCTAGGTAGTCTGCAGAAATTCAGATCCTTGCTGCCTAGCCTCTCTTTGACAGACGGTAATTTTCCAGTGGTGCTGCAAGCCTGTTGCTGTGCCTCATTTTCCTAAGTAAACTGGCTTTTCATGGTGACCCTGCCAATTGAGCTGGCCTTATGTTGGCATACCTGCCACATCTGCAAGACGGCACTGAGCAGCCATACGGCGCAGCCAGGCGAGGCTGCAGCTGCTGGCCCACAGCATCTCCTGAGCTCAGAGCAGAGTTGGGTTGCAGAACATTCCTGTTCCAGCTCTGCCCTCAGCAGTGGCCGGTTCTCAGTGGTCCTGCTGAGCCCAGCACTCAGCCACCGCCTTTCTGGCACTGTCAGAGAGGGCCCGAGCGCCGAGCAGTTGTGTGGTGCAGTTGTGAGGGGCAGGACTCCAGGGGAAGCCTCTCCTGTTTGGATTGCCTGCAGGAAGGAAGTGGGATAGCGTACAACTTGGCAAGGCATCTCGAAGCAGCATTAGAAGTTCCAGTCAACAAACCTCACATATTTTCTTAGGGGAGAGAGAAAGATACTGCGTAGAGGAAAAACTACAGTCACACCTCTGTGTACTCTGGGAGCTGAGATCCTGTGTGCTTTGGGCTTGTTCATACCTTTATCAGCAAAGAGGGACACCAGAGAACTGCGAGAAGGTATTTACTATTGCCTATGAGGTGAATGACTTGCGTGAATAAAATAATTTGGCCCGAATCCTGCAGATCAGTTGGTAAAATCACGAGCAGAATGGAAGGATGAGGGTAACTATTGCCTGGCCTTTGCAATAGAAACAGAAAATTACATGTTGGGACTTGTCATCTGTGTGTGCCACATGTCAATTTTAAAGATAAAGTTTTATGGAAATTGAGTTCAGGATTACAGACCCTAAAAAGCTGTTGGGGAAAATTCTGAGAGACTCCTGTGTAGGAGACTGCGAAAAATCCCCAACTGTCCGTAATGCTCTATTAGAATATCATCACGGAATAATGTCACATGAAGACAGCATCCAAACTGAAAGACTTCCCACTCTAAAAATGCTTCATCACCACGTTCCCATTTGATGACTATCATTATCACCGTGTGTCTCCTGGTCTTCCACACAGTCTTTAAACCTACATCTATTTTGAACTTTCTTCCCACATCAGCCACTGCTTTTAGCTCACTTCAGGAATACACACTTGCTTGTCTAAAAAGCTCCACAGCAGTCCTAAACATACTTTCAATTTTTAGCTATTTTCTTGCAATCTCTCCTGTATGTTACCTTTGCATACTGTGCTAGAGCTCATAAAATCTCGACCCTGTGATTAAAGAATAAAGGCTCTGAATGTCTGGGGTAGATTTTATTCATCACCAGCCACTAAAACTGCAGGTTGGAGAGTATGTGATTTGCAAATAATTAAAATACAGAATTTGGTTATAATGAGAATCACCATTCTGAGTCTGTAACTTAAGTAAGTCTTCTGTAAGTCTTGGGATGCGATAAACACATGAATGGAAATATTATTATATTGTAAATCAAAGTGAATAGAGACAAAGAAGTCAAAACAAATTGTTTTAAAGCAGCATCTCATGACTGTGTGAAAAACACCTCAAGTGGCCCTTGCTTTTCTATCACCATGACTACAAATCTCTGTGCTCTGGCCATTTATTGCTTCAGGTACTGTAATTTATTTACAGTCACTCTCCATGCTCCTTTGTACTCCCTTTAGCCTAACAAAATCAGTCTAATTGATCTTCTGTCTATTTTCCGTTTCTCATATAATCGCATATAACTCCAAATGCTCTAAAACGGTCTTGGCAACACCAAACCCTTGGTGTGTCCGTAGCTAGAAGGAAGGCTCAGGCTCTGTCATGAATTTCTATGTACATCAGATCTGTTTAGCCATCCCCTGTGTACGTAGCGATATGGGTGTGCAAAGTGAGAAGTTACTTTTTAAGAAGCCTTGTGCAATGTTGTGAAATGCAAGCAAAGAGCGTGTTTGTGTGCAATGAGTGTTTTCTTGGCCACTTGGAATTTCACTGTTATTGCTGTTCTTCACTTCGTGCCCATTTGAACCACCACAATAAAGCCACATCTCAGCACATGAGGGGAGGTGTGTGCCCAGAGTAGGTGACACCACAAGGCGGTACTGGTGTAGTTGGAGTTTTTTTGTCTGGTGACCCCTGAAACTTGGCACTGCTGATCGTGGCACTCTCCTCCCCAATGCACCCCATCATTTCTGCCTGCATCTCTCTAGTGGGGAAATGATCTTCTACTCTGTCCATGACTGTCCAATTTCATATTCCTGTGGGTTTTTAAATTTCTTCTCCTGAAGTCCTTGCTGCTATTACATATTAATTCTGCCTCAAACAGATTTTTTTTTTTAATATAAAGGTATCAGTTCTTTCTAAATCTGCTTTCAGTAGTTCCTCTATTTTTTCTGGGTTTTGTGAGATTTTTATCTTCTTTCATTTTATTTCATATAACTGGTCTCTCATTAAAAGCCTAGTCTGAAGCTTTTAGTTTCTGTCTCTGTATCTTCTTCTTGAAGTGGCCCTTGCTTTTCTATCACCATGACTATAGTTCTTCTCTGTGCTCTGGCCATTGCTTGCTTCAGCCACTGTAATTCGCTAAGAGCTACTCTTCAGGCGCTCTGTACCCCCTTTAGCCTAACCAAGAGGTTGTTCCTCTACATCCTCCTCCCTCATACTTGAAGGACACCATCTTAATCTTGACATTGGCTCCCCGCCCCCTCACACTTCAGAGGTTTTCTCTCCTTTTCCCTGTTTCCTCTCTTGCTTCCTGTGCACCTCCCGACGCTCTCCTGCTACAATACCTCTTGTCACCTCCCAGCCTCTGTTCTGTGGCCTGACATTATTTTGGTAGCTGCATGACTTAAAGTAATAGCAGTTTTACAAGGAGGAGAACTTGTGCACAGATTCTTTGACTCCTAAAGAGGAGGAGGTCCATGACAGGTTAGAAAGGAGATCTCAGCGTTTCTGAGTGGCATCTTCATCCAGCCCCAGGACTCCCCCTTCCAGATCTGTCCTTCAGATCTCCTGCCCTGGTGATTCCTGGTCTCTGCAAGATCCATTTTTTCCCTCAAGACAATTGCCTCATGTTTTTCCTTGACCATGTTTGACTCTGAATTATTTGGGAATGAGATTAGTAGTTTTGTATTTGCAAAGGGCCTGGTTCACCTTTATAGTGCCATATAAATGCTTACCCCATTGTAATTATAGTAGCCAGTGGCTTAGACACGCTGTACTGTACTCAGGGAGGAAGCAGACAGATTTCTGTGCGTCACTCAGAGGAAAGCGACAGACTGTGTTTGCTCGTTAATTAAAACATCTCAGTGACTTTAGCTTGAGCAATATAAAACTGCCTTGGATAGCCTAAATGTGCCTCAATTAAGATTTCAGATAAGATCCCCTGCCAGAACTGAGAAGATGCCCTGGTAACAGTGACGGTCTGGGCAAAGTGCTGGCTCGGAAGCATGGGAACAGAAAGCACAACCCTGTCTGTCCCCTCACCTTCTGGAGCTCCAGGGACAAATATTCCCAGAAAACTCTTTGTGTCTTCAAGGATGAAAAATCTCCATAATTTTTCTGGATTTATTGTTGTAACAGGTTCAGAGAGCCTTGACCCTCCTTCCAACTAAATTAGCACAGGATTGCCTGGGGTAATGGTCGCTTCTGTCCTGAACCAGGAGCGTTCCCATGAGGCCACAGTGAATCCCACATAGCACCCGAGTGTCTCTTTGTCTGTCTTTTCTTCATAATTATGCAACTGGATAAATTATGGATCTGCCTTGGCCCGCATTGTGACACCCAGCCTCACCAGAACCAGAGTCAGTGAGTGAATATCAAGTACATTTATTAAGGTTGTACTTTATTTAATAATTTACCATGAAGGTGAAAATTGCCAGAATGATCTATACTGACACCGGGTCTCTGGTCATTGCCTGTCCATTCAGAGCTGGAGCAGGTTGCCCAGAGAGGCTGTGGAGCCTCCATCTTGCGTGGAGGTAATGCAAAATCTGACTGGACGTGGTCCTGGGCAGCCTGCTTTAGCTGCCCCTGCTTGAGCAGAGGTTTGCACTAGGTCACCTCAAGAGGTCCCTTACAACCTCAGGTGTCTGTGAGCTGGGCCCTACCAGGGCTGTATCACCTACATCCATATGTTCCTCCCAGCCAGTAAAGAGAACTCCTACATGGGATGCCAAGCCCTTTGTCTGAAATCAAAGCAGGGTGGGGGGAGGAGGACCCTTATTCATCCTGTAATATGAAAGTTCAGCTGGAGAATTGTTCTTTTCCTAACCTTATTCTCCTATTCACATTTTTTATGACTAACACTTGGGAACCCAGCGTACAACCGGCTGAATTTATTCATAGTCCGAGCATTATGAAAGCACCCTCTGAGGCAGTTTCCTCTCATGCCGCCACACCATTGAAGGCAGCCCTGACCTTTGGGGACCACCCTCTTCAGGAATGGAAGGTTATTCAGCCTGCATCCTGTTTGAGAACCACACGCCCCTCCTGAGCAGCCGGCTCACCGCTGCAGCAGGGGCCTGACCATTTGTTTCACAGCGTTCCCGCTGTGCAGCAGCACTCCTGAAGAGACCAGTTGTGAGTGTGACCCACTCTTCCTGGTGCTGGGTCAGAACCAAGCTCCCTCTGGGTGTACGCTGCTAAAGCAAGACTGATCCCACAAATCGACAGGCTGAGGTGCAGCTTGGCTGGCATCAGAAGGAAAGCACACCCTTGGGGTATAGCCTTGCGTCTCATTTAACCTCAGCTGAATCCATGTAGGAAGCAGCGATCTGGCTCCTGCTAATCCTTATTCAAGATGAGCCTTTTGAAGTCCCTGCTGCAGGCAGGGTCAGCTTGGCATTTTTGCCAAGCTGGTGAAACATTTTGATAGGAACTGCTTTCCTTTTCCCCAAAACAACAACTGTCTTTTGTTCTGCTTATTTCAATCCTGAAAAAAAACCCCACCTTCATCACATTTCCGTCTTGCTCTGCATTACTATGAGAGAACACCATTGCCACCAGAGTTTCTCTCATACAGGAATACACAGGCTCATTGCATACAAATCTCCCTTTTCTCAGTGCCCAGCCCTCTTGGGTTGAGCATAGTGTCTGTCCTGCCTGGTTTTTGTGCTGGTCCCAGCAAGAGGCTGGGGAAAGAGAGAGCAGGTCCCAGAGCAGAGAACAGACTGTGCTCGCCACTCTTCGTGCTGGGGAGAGTCAAACCAGTCCTTCCTTACAGAGAATCACAGGAATGGAAGGCTGGGAAGGATCTAGTTTAGGCTGTCCCTCTTTACTGTGGCAAATTTTTGTCTAGTCTTAAAAACTACAGTGCAAAAATTCTACACATTTCTCCTTGGCAGCTTGGTGCAGTGTTTTGTGTCGTGTTGGAGGCTCTGGCTTGAGGCTACCCTGTGTCCAGATTTTCTAGGTGCTTTCTTTTTCTGCCCAGAAAAATTCCCTGCACAGATTTTTGAGGATTGCCTGTACCGTAGCTTGGATAGGAAGGCTACATGTGGAAAAACTGGACATATCCCCAGGACCTGTGCTGACCTATTGTACAATCTGTTTTCAGGAAACCAGACAAGGAAGCAGTGATCTTACTCCATGGATGGGATGCAGTTGCTTGGTGAATACACAGTAAATTCATAGTGTCCCAAAAGTGTGGGATTTACTATGTATAAGCAACATCTCCAATTACAGAATCAGAGAGGAAGTACTGGATTTACTGCGTGGGCACTGCAGAACACGACAGGAGCAGGCAACACGCTGGAACTATGATCCTGAAGACACACAATAGCAACGATGTGATGCCCAGCGTGTGAGACACCAGCATTGCTGCAGCATCTTCAGTCCTGCTTCGAGTCGCGCTCATCCTTTGTGGCCTGTCCCAGCCCTCCTGGCCTCTGCATTCCCATTCTTCCCCACTTATTATTTTTCCCCCATATTGGGCTTACTAAGTGAACATACATTTTGGGGGGACACCCTGGACAGAAGCACAGCAGCCCTATGCTGGCAGCAGGGCGTGACATACTCACACTTATCTTAAGCACCCTGAGGTGCTGCTGCCCTATGCCCTGCTGCAGCCCCAGTGCTGCACCGCAGGTGTGAGGTGGCAGAGTGCTGGGATGAAGAGCGAGAGGAAATCAAAAGCGACCAAGTGAAACAGAAAAAACACATAATTTTAGTGAGCAGTACTTCCTTCCTTGTCTTCCACCACTCCTTACAGTCATGCTTTTATACTGAGGCACAGCTGTTTGCATGACCACAGGGTAACCAAGAACTTGACCTAGAAAAAGGGGAATTCCACACTAAATAATGTTTTGGGTTTTGCTTGGGTGGTTTTTACTTCAGTCAACAAGCAGTTGGGCTGGTCTGACTGAAGCTGCCATTTGACTGTCTCTGAGCAGAAGTGAGCAGCAGGGCCTTGGACTGGTGCTGTGTTGAAGACCACAGCCAAGGCGGCACAGTGGCAGCAGGGATGCCTAGCCAGCTTCATCATTCCCCCTCTGCCATGTTCCCTCCCCCTTGTCATCCTCTCCACTGCCTCTTGGGTACCTCAGGCAGGGCCATGGGTGGCTGTTTGGTGTACTGGCCCGGGAAACTGATCCAGCTGAAAAGGAATCCATTACAATAAAACCCAAATAGACTATTTTCAGTTCTATCCCTTCCCCAGTTGGATCCACTGCACAGGTGGAGAGGAGCAGCCAGGGGATGGCTTGGCTCACCCCACGCTGCTGGCAAAGAAGACCCCCCACGACCCTCAGCTTTTGTTGTGTGAAACCACAGCCTGAACACAGGCAGTTTCCTCACGCTTAAATTAACTGTATTCTCATATTTTGTTTCTCAGCACAATCTTCCATTCTGAAGGGAAGAGTGGTAATTTTTCTTGCAAATTCACATTGTTTTGTTAGCAAATAAACTCATGGTTGACACAACATCCGCCATGTCTGCCAGATCGGCAGGGTTTTCTTTCTTTTCTCTGGCTCTTTTCCTCTTTGTTTTGTTTTGTTGGTTTTTTTTTTTTCCCTTCCAGTATTCTCTTAATTTAGACTGGACTCTCCTGTAACAGCAAGTCAGCGACTTGCTTTGGGCAAAACAATTTGTACACTAGATTTATTGTCTTCCTGCTTGGATGTCCATCTTGTAATGTCTTCCACACCCTAGCCCATCTAAGTTTCTTTCTCTCTTTTTCTCCTTTTTACTTTGAGCTTAGTGTTTTGAAGGAAGTCGATCAAACTGAGCATTCTTGTGAATTTGAGCTTGGCTGCCAAGAATGTAAAGTGATTCATCCCCCTATAAGGATAAGTGCTGGCAATAAAACATTCCCCATTCCCCCTTTTTTACATGAAAAATACTGATACTGCTCAAAACAAGCAAATCCTTTTACTCAGAACAAAGTGTTACGCTATTAATTGCACGACAACTAGAATTCTTAAAATACCTTTAAGCTCTATTCTTAGAAGAAGGAAATATTACCAGCAGAGGCCTTGAAAGCGATGAGATGTAAATTACAAGTGCTAGTAAAGCACAATGAAATGGTACCTTGCCTCACATCCTTCATATTGTTACCTTGCCCTCAGCAGGACAAAATTCCAGCAGTTTTTCCTTCGCACTTTGTGCTGTGGATATTTTAAGAACCCTTCGGGGAAATGCAAAATAATTTTGGGGGGAAATGTGTTACTTATTTGAATGAGGACAGCACAGGAGCTGAACAGTCTATTCAGTGAAGGGAGTTTAACGTCTCAGTTTGTCCCTGATGGCAGTGCGGGTGCAGCAGGACAGGCACATACCTGGTGCCGCTTGGCAAACTCCCCGGGGACCTGCCGCAGCCACCTTTCCTGCACCGTGCCCGTCTCACCCCTCTTCTGCTACGGCGCTCGAGCGAGCGAAGGTTTTCACACGCCTGTCAAGCAGAGCGCCTGCACGCTCCTCCCCAAGGAGTCAGAGGGCTTTTTTATAGTTTGAAGTAAAAAAGGGTAGTTTGGGATCAAATATGCATTGTTACAGACAGGAAAGCAGGATTCATCTTTTCTGGGAGCCTTTCATTAAAAGATATGGAATTAGTAAAAGACTGCATTGCTGTTTGTCATAGCTTTGGCTTCGCCCCTGGCTGGGCCAGGAAACAGCGTGCACAATTTCCCACATTTCAGTGTCCCCAGAGCCTTGCTCATGCCCCATCAGTGACACACAGGTAGGACCTATTACACTTGCACCTGACATTTTTCAAACAGGCCAAGGGCCAGCTGCTTTCAAGTACCTTTTACCATCTATTGATAATCTCTGCCAGCTAGTCTCTGATAAAGCCACTCACAACCTTCATCCTGATGGCCAAGATCATGGTATTGCAGTCCCAGCAAGAAACCAGGACTAAAGAAACTGTAATATCTCCTGCAGTTCAGCTGTCAGCATCCAGTGTGTGCAGGGCTAAAGGTGTAGAACTCACACCCTGCAGAGAGCAGGAGTTGGATAAGCTTCGGTGCCCCCAGAAGCAGCTAGACAGCCCATGCTCAGTGGCCTTCCACCACTGACACCACCAAAAATTACCAACTTAAGAAAAAGTGCTCAAAGAATGTGGGATGAAAAAGCATTCATCCAAATCCAGGCATCCCTGAGTGCAAATTGAGTGAGAACTTCTCCATGAATGACCAAAGATTTCATCTGCTATCTAAACATAAAATCAGGAAAAATGTCTAGTGTCTTTGTAGGCCGAATCATTTGCATCTGCTGGCCGTAGCTCAAAGAAGGACTACAAGCTATGTTAACACAAATAAACAAATCTTCCCGCTTCATTTGTGGCCCAAGATGGAGGAACACCCATGAATCTCATTCTGACAAGTCTTCATGGTTTCTAATCAGAAGCCAATTCATAATTTCTGCAGTTTATCATTTCATCTTTGGTCTTTGATAAAATCCTTTCTCACTCTCCTTCCTGTTACTGGCTGCAGCATGTTTGATCGGTAGCTCCATACTGGCTTGGGTGAAGCCAGACCCAAGTCCGAAACAAGTGATCAGCAGCCAGACTGCTGTACTTTAATGGCATTTTAAGATCTGGCCCATACATCAAAATGTGTACATAAAAATTTAGCAATAACTATGGCCCGTGTTCTTAGTATTTCACTTTTATATTTTCAAACCTCCATGCTTAGCTAATCCTTTGTCTTTAACAGGCGAGGAATCTATCCGTACCTCTAGTAATAGAACTTTTGCAATTCTTGTATTTGAGAGTTTCACCTCCTTTCATACAATGGTGTCTCTTTTTCTAGGATTTGCTTCATTGACAAATCTGAGATCTCTTTTTTAAAAGTAACATTGAGTGATACTAGTCTTTTAAAAATCTGAACACCTGCATGAAATTGGTGTATCAGCTGGTAATTATTATGCCTTTGCATTCCTCAAGCCCAAATAAAACACCAGAGCATATTTTATCTTGCTTCATATTGAACAAATCTAATCTAAGAGTTGTAGAAGAGCTGTTTCTCTTGCTCTTCTATGCCCTGAACTTTTATAGAAATGAATCTGAATTATTCTTAGCTTTGTAACAGGGGTAAAAAGGCATAAAACGGACTGTAAAGTAGTGTCAACCTAAAGTATTTTTTTTCCAATTGTTTATTTCTTTCCTACCCCTTTCTTCACTTGCAAGAATTTCCCTCCAGCAATTCTATGAGGCACTTATTTATTTTTTGGAGTGCTGCACTTTCTTACACGTCGTGTGAACACACACACACACACAAAAAAAAGAGCACTGCTCATGGCAATCTGAAATGTCACAGTCTGTCATGCTGTCACATAAAATGTCACATAGTACAGCTTGTAATTTGAAAGCACCAGCTCATGGACAGATGTCATCTGCTGCCTCCAGCTGAGCCACCACAAGAGGATGCCCTTTATCACCACCCCTCTGGCCCACTGATGTGCCAGCACAGCTACGTGTGTGAACTCTTCCTTGCCCATTCCAGGCAAGAGCAATGAGATTATCGCAAACAATTTAAACACAAAGCCTGCTTCATTGTAATAAGTCAACGAACAGCTCATCCTGACCAGCCCTGCCAAGAGAGCTGACAGAGATGGTAAGGGCAGTGCTGCGGTAAGGAACAGCATGAAATGTAAAAGCAGGGACTTCTTCCTCCTGGCACCCTGGCTGCAGCATACACCTCTGTCCATGCCCTTGTCACCACTCATCTGTAACCCCAACGTGCCTCCACTGGGTTTACAGCAAGACTTCATAGATTTGCAATAAAATGTCCTTTAAATTTCCCCAGCACCTTTTGCCACGTGCAAAAGGGAATATAGTACAGCTGATAACAATACTCACCAGTACATACAGAGATTATTCTTTCTTGGTCAAAGGAACAGCGTGCACAAATTTTCTATCAACTCTTCTTTCAAAGCTATTGTGATCTGGGGAGCCAAAGTGATTCTGCCTTACATTATGCCTACAGGACATTCTGTTTTACTGGCACTACTCCCACCATTATCGTTAAGATTATGTCAGCGTTTCCACTAAGCACTGTGTCTCTGAGGAGCTTATGGTAACCAAGCTGTCAGAATTCATTCTGGGCTCAAACTTCACATATTGTAAATTTGCAGTGACGGACATTTCCTTTCTCTAAAAAATACCCAGTTAATTGATATTGCAATACATCCGACATAGCATTCAGAAAAGAATTTCATTTTATGTTGCACTATTCAAAATGTTGCAGGTAATTTGTCACAGCCAGAATATTTTGGTTGTAAGTGGCCACTCAGGCAAAAAAAAACCCAACAGATTCGTGTTTTCTGACTTGCACATTGAGCCACAAAAGATATTTCTGCGATGTAGCTGGGCTGTCTCTGTGCGCTGAGGCTTTGCTTTGTGCTTGGCAAGGCTGACACATTGAACTACTTATTTTGGAGGAAAGTTTTGCTCGACTCTTTATGATAATACTTCTGGAAGCAGGACACATGCAATGGCTTACACAACATCAACCTTTGTTATGAGGGATATGGCAGTGCTCTCATAACCCTTCTGCGGGGCTCTGTGAGGCTCAGAACAAAGCCAAATAAAACATGAGTCTTGCTGTGGCTGACAAGAGAGGATTTATTTATCAACAGCTCCGTTGTCATTAAAGAATTGGTGTGAAATGCCACAGACACAGGGATACTCTTTGTGTTAAGACCCATCATTCTGGGGCAGAAAACAGAGAAGCAAATATCTGTTCTGGGTGTATGGGATCCATCTTTATCCATCTACTGTTTTTAATAGGAGCTGTGTGTGCCACAGACTGGAAACTTCTAGAGATGTACGGCAAGCTGAAGGGAAGCATGGCCAGGGAGCCGGGTATGAAAAAATATATCTTTTGGTATACTCAGTCAGAGCTCTTGGAATTTTCTACTTTAGGAGAAGAAGCTTGGGTCTTTTACGATTAATCTTCCATGGAAAGAGAAAAGAACAGATACCTGGGGGAAGATGCTGGAATAACCATCAGCCTAGTCTCTTAATACTTATTCATGGAAATGTTCCCACCAAAGCATAAGCAGGACTGTGTCTACCCAAAGGAGACACCCCCTTCTCAGATTTTTGTGTCAAGGACGGCATCACGTTAATCCAGGAAGCAGCCAGGGGAGGGATTTGTCTGCACAGGAAACGTAGACGACAATATTAAGGACATCTCTTCCAGACGATGACGTTGCGAGGGAACACGCTGGCTTTGCCACATGTTTGGAGGATAGTGCTCTTCCTGTCAGAGCAGGGGCTGCAGGTCAGGCAGCCTCCGTGGTCCCAGGGCAAACTGGTGGCAGCGACACTTGCAACTGGGAAAAGCACCAGCAATGAAAGAAACTTTTACACTGGGTTTCCCACCACCGCTTCCAGTACTGGAGCTGCCCCAGTGAAGGAAACCCAGGAAACAGAGCTACAAGGGAGCGTCGGCAGGGGCCCACGCCGCCAACCTAACTATTTGCAGTGAATTATAGGCTGACAAAGTTCTGATGTCGGTTGTTGTCCCTATAAAGCATATTTCATACACTTTTTAAAAAATTTCCACTTATTGCAATGACAACCCTGTTATTCCTTCCTTGCAGTGTACGAACGTTTCTGTACTGAGGTAATTTCACACAAACAGTAGGGGGGAAATCAAGAATCTATGGTAGAGTATTACCCAAGTTATAAAAGCAGTTTATTACTCTATTGTGTGTCTAAAATTTCTGGAACATTGTAGCAGATGTATTTTATAGGGAAATGACAACACGTTTTAATGAAATCCAGGTTTAGATTCTGGCAACATTTCTTCCTTAATTTTATATTGTGTACTGAGTCTACTACCCCACCAGGAAAAATCAATAGAATATTTAGTACATCTCACCATCGCACCTTCACGTGTATTTGTGTAGAGAAGAAAATAACTCTATGGAGAGAGCAGGACTTACTTTTTCTTTACTTGAAACTTAATTCTGTCTTCCTCTGCTGACAAGTACAAGTTCCAGTTTGTTCTGGTCTCTTTGAGGTGAAAATTCAAGCAGTCATTACAACTTCTGCTGGACCTCTCTTGCATAACACATACTCTCTGTTGATTTAGATTGCAAACAGTTTTGCATTGGGTTGGCCTGAAGTGCTGTGGAGCTGCTCTCCAGCTCCCTCCTCACACCTGCATCTGGTATCGATGCCCACTGAGGGAGCAACACCTCAAGGAAAAAAGCAAAAGGAGAGCCCCACTGTTCCCAGTTCCCATGCCCAGGACTGTCGCAGAGCACAGGAGCACTGTGGACATCCTTCTGTGTCCCTCACACACCGAGATGCATCAGATAAAATTTAGCCGCCCAGTATTAGTTTATCTCTGCTGACTATCGATAAATGGCAGTTTTTAAAAGAGATTATGGTTCAGTCAAATGTATTTGCTTTATGAGAAGATTTCTGACACAGAGGTAAGCATCTCTGACAAATTGTGTTTCTTTCTCAAAAATAGGTGGATGCTGCAGGTTTTCAGACAAACTGCTGTAGGTATTTAAAATGTACAAAAAATAATACAAATGTGAGTAATAATGCTCATCTGCCTAAAATATTATTCTTGGAAACATTTTTCCTGAAACTGAAAAAAAAAAGCATCCTGAGGATGCTCTTTCAGGAAACACCTGATGTGGAAAAGTTCCATCCAAATGGCAGAATTATAACATTTGGCAACGTCACAAACAACTATAAACAGGGTCTTACAAGGGCAAGTATGAGGCGGCTGTTTACAAGGCACACCAGCGCTCTGCCATGCGTACAACGCCTGGGTCCTGGAGCGTGCGCAAGGCTGCGCAGGCTGACTGCTGCTACTATCACGTCAACAGTTAAATAACAATTTTGCAATATTGTATAACAGCAAATAATCTTCAAAGCATTTTTATCAACTTGTGGTCCTTCTGATTACTTTAGAGAGAAAGAAAAGAAAACATATATGTAATCTATACACAAGCATAGATTTCTCCCAGGCAGTCAAGTCTTGGTGCTCCTGAATTAGGACACTGCCCCAGGGTCTGCATGCTTTACGTACACAGCGACAGAGTCATTTTGTACATGGCAAACTAACAGCCCCCTCCTGCTAGTCCTTCCACACTGACTCGTTTGCCTGCTGGCTCACATGCACGTTGAACAGGACCACAGAAGCCCAACAGTTAAGATGCGTTTTGTGAGCCCAAATAATCTCAATTGAAAATCAGACAATGAATAAGAACTGAAGCTCTAATGAAAACAGTATTATTTTCTAGCAGCACTAGAGGCTTCTTGAAATCTACACTAACTTTGGTACAAAACACAGGAAATTAAACCAAAATCTACTGCACATGAAGCCTTTGGAACAGAAAGCGGATCTGTGATGTTATCATGACACAAAATGTAGGAAATACCAGCAATCATATTTGCAAAGAAGATGTGATGGTGTTCTTACACCACCAGTTAAAGCCAGTGTGCAGCAGGAGCTCCATCCACTTTGAGACTTTGCTCAGTAGGATGATTGTAAAGATGTTTGAAAGACGATTGTGCTGTTGCCAGAACAGGGTAGCTGAACCTTCCGTGATCAAGATAAAGACCAAGTCCTTTATCAAACAAGCTTTATGTGATACACATACAATCATGCAAAATTAAGGAGCGGTATGTAGTCCTGGTTAGGGAGAACACACAAAGGTAGACAATAAGCCAGAAGTCCTGGGGGCCCTGGGAACCTGCAAAGAGCATGCTGCTAAGGGTGAGGCTAATTCAGCTTCTTTGAACCGAGATTCAATATACTCGTGGGTCTGAAATGTTCAGAGTTTCTTGTTCTGGTCACCTGTTACAATTTTTCTAGTCTCTTGGAGGTTGACCTCAACAGTTGATATCTCAGGCCCAGTTGTGCCATTTCTTTCTGTGTCTTCTGTATCATTTTTTATTTACTATCATCTTCTCTGTTCTACCTATAAAGTTTTAAGTCACCCAGTATCAACTGCTCCTTTTGTTTTTCCCTTTCAATCACAATTTACTTATGGTAAATGTCTCACAGGCCAAAAAGCTCTTCTCTAAATGGCTGTGGTAGCTTTGCCCAGTCCTGTATCTTGATGGCACCAACACGCCATCTCATTCATACCTTTCTTAGATGCCCCAATAAACAATTAGAAGTTCACTATTTAACCACTTGAACAGAAATATGTGTTAACAATTCTTAAAGAGGCAATCTACACTTCTCAGACTACTTGTCTCAGTTCTTCACAGGCACTCATGTCTGAAAATGTTTGAGTCATATTTTGGGTATCTCCTTTACAAAAATAAAGGCTTAGAGCCTTGCCTGTATATACAGCCTTACTGTACCTCACTACCCCAGTGAAGGGCTTTCATTTCCTCTATAGCATACACTAGCGTGAGTTCACACAGGACAGTGTCCCTGACAAGCAGAAGGGACCCCTCACCCCACAAGACCTATAAAAATGTGAAGGGAGGGTGCAGCAACTGACTGTCTCACTGCCACTGAAGGGACAGACCCTATTCCATTCCTGTTCTCTCTCTCCATCTCCCAGCTACTCCTGGGCACGCACTTCCACCACTCCTCTTGCACCAGGTCGCGCAAGCACAGAATCAGTTTAGAAAGCGTCAAATGCAATAAACCGACAGAGAACCAGCCCCCAGGTGGATAGTTTCATCTTAAATGAGGGAATTTAACTTATTCTTGGACGCACCTAGTGAGGGCTACACCTGGCAGAATGGAGGGAAAAAAAACCCCCTCACATGACTGAGAGTAAGGACAGGCAGTGGGGAGCTAAATCCCCCTCCTTTGGCAAAAGCGAGCTGTTGGACTGACGCAGGCACACGTGGGACCTCAGCCTGAACTGGTGGGAATCCAGTTTACTGTGTTATGCCTTGTTTAACCAGACACCACTGTCTCCAGTAAAACCTGCATCCCACAGTCCTGGTTACAGATCGCGTAACTGCATTTTTATTTCCAGCTTTCTTTTCCAAATACATAAGAAACTAGGATTTTAGACTGAAAATAAATTGTTATTGTTAATACAGTTCATGAATAATAAATTAAGTCATGCTTGAATTTACTTAAAACTCAAGCACACTAGGTCATTTTTCACATAAATAAAGCACTCGAAAAGTTCTAGCAGAAGGAACTACTTAGATTTGTAAGAGAACTGTGCTTTATTTGTTACAGCTGTTCCTTTATGATACCTGATCCTAGACATAAATTCCTTTGTTTTGGAAACAGCAGTTCACATACTGAGCCCAAACCGTGTATTATCAGGACAGATATAATTAATTTTAGCAGTGTAATAAGCTGTATCACTGCCTGGGAAATCAAATCCTGCAAACGATGGCAAGGCTGAGTCATTCCCTTTGGTAATAAAACGATGATATGCTATAACTTAATGTAGATTAAAAACTGTACAATACTATCCAGGCTACCACAAAAGGAAGCTAATAAAAGCTGAGGGTGAACTCTAATAGGTTGTTGCTTCTCTTGTCTTGTATTAGGTGTGCCATAAATCAACATTTTAAACCAATGTTATATTTGAGGTGAACTGCAAGAGCGCTTTTTTTTTATTTTTTAAAATAGTGTGGACTCATAACCATTTTTCTTCTTCATTATGCATGCAGAAGCCTCAGAGGTGAATATGTTTCTCTGGTTTTTTTTCCCCTTTCCTACATATTTTTTTAATAAATAATACATTGGAAACAGTTTGGAAACGTGAAATCAAACTGCAAAATCACTCTTAGAGCATAGGTATTTCAACAGTTGTAACACCTTAACAATCGTATGCTTTTTTCATGGTGCAGAATTTATTGCATTTATTTCTCTCCGATACCAGACTTATGCTTGAGAAAGCAACCTGGCACAGATGTAGACTCACCCTGGATCTCCTTACTCAGAGAAGTACATTGCAGAACGGGGACCCTGAGACACAGCTTCGGTAGCACGTGGTTCTGTGCTGTCCTCTGCTGCAAGCATCAACAGAAAACTGTATGAGCAGTAGAGGAATGCCATAATAATACAGCATCGAATGTAGCTTAATGAGACGGTTAAGGGATGGGAACATCTGTCACACGAGGACAGGCTGAGAGAGCTGGACTGTGCAGCCTTGAGAGAGGCAGCTCAGGAGGACCTCACCACAGCGTATAAACACCTGATGGGAAGAATAAAGAAGACAGAGGCAGGCTTTTCAGCGGTGCAGTGACAGGAGAAGAGGAAATGGGCACACACCGAGATGCCACAAATATAAGAAAAAAAAAAATCTTCTTTTTTTTTTTTTTTTTTTTCTTCTTTCTGTGACAGTGACTGAGCACTGGAACAGGTTGCCCAGAGAAGTCTTCATCCTTGGACACAGTCAAAACCCAGCCAGACCTGGAGCTGAGCAACCAGCCCTTGCTGATCCTGCTTTGAGCAGAGGTGTGGATGAGGGAAAGCTCCAGAGCTCCCCTCCAGCCTCAGCAATCCTATAAGTCTCTGATATTTGCTTATTTTGCACCTGCAAGCACATACATTTCTGTATCATTTTACAGAATAATTTCATTTTACTTTTGAAATGAGAAATAAATTCACAGCACTTCAGGAAATAAGTGTAAATTCTGTGAAACCAAATGAACACTCCCCCTCCTTCTAATATGAATAACAAACAACACTCAACATCTTAAAAACAGTTATCACATCAGAAACACAATTTATAATCTCCCACTTATTTTTTAAGACAACTACAGACTCAAATTTAACCCAATACAAGACTCTATTCTTGGAAAACTAAGACCATAAATGGAAAGCATATGCATTTGATCTTTTCTGGGTGTAATACTAAGGGAAGCTAAATTCTAAATACTATTTACTCCTTTCTATTTTATTCTACCACTAGCTACAGCGGCTGATTACTTTATTTACCTACATCAGTCACCTGTTTAAATCTGTCTCCATATAGAAAGAGTGGCTTTTTCCAAAAGGCATCAATATCAGTAGCTTATTGAAAGCTTTTCTAAGTATTTGAAAACACGTATTTGTTGGCAATATGGACAGTGGGATAGAGTGCATCCTCATCCAAGCTGTGTGGTGTTGTAGACAGGCTGGAAGGGAGGGATGCCATCCAGTGGGACCTTGACAGGCTGCAGAGGTGGGCCCGTGCAAGCTTCATGAAGTTCAACCAAGCCAAGTGCACATGGGTCAGGGCAATCCCAAATACAGGTACAGGCTGAGTGGAGAATGGATCAAGAGCAGCCCTGAGGAGAACTTGGGTGTCCTGGTAAACGGGAAGTTCAACATGAGCCAGCAACGAGTGCCTGCAGCCCAGAAAGCCAACCGCATCCTGGGCTGCATCAAAAGAAGTATGGCCAGCAGGTCAGGGGAGGTGATTCTCCCCCTCTACTCTGCCCTGGTGAAACCCCACCTGCAGTACTGCATCCAGCTCTCGAGCCCCCAGCATAAGAAGAATATGGATCTGTTGGAGAAGGTCCAGAGGAGGCCACAAAGATGATCAGAGGGCTGGAGCACCTCTCGTATGAGGACAGGCTGACAGAGTTGGGGCTGTTCAGCCTGGAGAAGAGGAGGCTCTGGGGAGACCTTATAGTGGTCTTCCAATGCCAAAAGAGGGCCTACAGGAAAGACGGGGAGAAACTCTTTAGCAGGGCCTGTTGTGATAGGACGAGGGGTAATGGTTTTAAAATAGAGGGAGGTAGATTCAGACTAGACAGTAGGAAAAAATGTTTTACAATGAGGGTGGTGGAACAGGTTGGCTGGAGAAGTGGTGGATGCCCCATCCCTGGAAATGTTCAAGGCCAGGTTGGACAGAGCTCTGAGCAACCTGATCGGGTTGGAGATGTCCCTGCTTCTTGCAGGGGCGTTGGACTAGATGACCTTTAAAGGTCCCTTCCAACCCAAACTAGTCTATGATTCTATTCTATGATTCAGAGAATACGTGGGTACCACACTCAGCAGAACAAGGAGGGAAGCCTACATCCTAATATAATGCCAGCCAAATCAGAGTCTGGAGAGTGCAATCCTCCGCTCAGATCAGCGGCTCTATCTCAGATGTTCACAGGTTTTAGGAAGAATCACGTAAAATCCTGTCAGGCAACTACCGACCATCGCGCTGCCCCAGAGTAAGGCAGCTGCCAGACCCACCACAGCCTGGGCTGGAGCACGGTCCCCAGTCCAGACCCGGGCGCTCCGTGCCCGCACCGCCCTCGCAGGTTGCCGCTCACAGCCGACGCGCGAGCAGGCTGCGGGGCCACGCCGCCAGGACCGCGGGAACCGCCCCTGCTCCCGCGGACGGGAGGCGGAGGGCCGCTCCCGGGCAGCGCCGGCCGCCATTCCCCTCAGGCCCCGACACAGGGGCGGGACCGCACAGCTGCGGCCCGCAGCGGCGAGACAGCCCGCGGCCGCGACTCTTCCCCCTCCGCCGAGAACCACCCCTTCGCCCCGCAGCCGTTCGCCCAGCCCCACTCCCGAGCTGCAGCCAGCGCTGACCCCACACAGTCCCCTCTCCTTCCCCACAGCCCGCACACCGCTCCCGGCCGGCCCCCGCGCATGCACTGCGCACCATCCCCTCCCAGCTTCCACGCCCGGCCCTGCCCCGCCGCGGCCGCCCCGCCCCCTACCTGTTCTCGCGAGATCTGCGGCGCTCGGCGGGACATCCGGGGCCGCCGGTTGTTTGCGCGGCAGCGGCAAGATGGCGGTGGAGTCCAGGGTCACGCAGGAGGAGATTAAGAAGGAGCCGGAGAAGCCGATCGACCGGGAAAAGGTGCTGGGGGTGGGGTCAGGCGCCTCTCACCGGGCGCGGGCACCGCGGGGGTGAGGGAGGGCGCGGCGGCGGCGGGCATGGCGGCGCCGTGAGGCCTCGGGGCAGGGGGGCGGAAGGGGAAGGAGAAGGGGGGTGGCTGGGGGTGGTGGTGAGTGTCCCCGAGTGTCCCCTCACCCCCGCCCCGCAGACGTGCCCGCTGCTGCTTCGCGTCTTCACCACCAACAATGGGCGGCACCACCGGATGGACGAGTTCTCCCGCGGCAACGTGCCCTCCAGCGAGCTGCAGATCTACACCTGGTGAGTGCCCGGCGGCGGCGGGCCGGGCCCCGCGGAGGGGGCTGCCAGCGGGGCCGGGGAGCTCGCCTGGCTGGAGCGCCTTGCCCGATGCTCGGCTGTAGCGGGGAGCTCGGTGGGCCTTGTTTAAAGCAGGAAGCGTGGGGAGATTTTCGTGGGGGCAGCTGTGGGCTCCGCTGTGGTGGCAGCTCCGCGGGGGAGGGCGGCTGCCGCCGACATACAGCGCTTCTGCCTGTAGCCGTAGCGACTCAGACGTGGCGTCCGTGAAGGCACAACTTGGCGAAATGCTGACTGCCGCTTACTGCGGTTGAGTTGCCCAATTATTGATGCACGTAATCAGAGGCTCGTGTTGTGGCATATCTTTGGTTATCGCAACGAATCTATGCAACACAGGATCTCCTTTAACTAATGCTTTAATTTTGTTTCTGTTTCTTCAGTAGAAGTAGTTGTCCCAGAAGGCTCCAGCTGTTGTGAGAACGGTGTGTTAATTTTAAACTGGAGCCTCTTGAGGGTGCAGTAGCGTGTTTTTTGTCTGCTCATGTAGCAGTGCTTTAACAGAGAGCTGCTTTTTGTTGCTTTCAGATTTAATGTGGAAATCTACTTTGGTCTGTGTTGCAAGCACATTAGTTTCTTCGTATAGTATTTTGAGGAATGCATTTGAAAGTGAATTTTGCTACTTTTTAAGCCTTGTTTTTCCTCCAGTTTCTGTTAGCTTTATAACATGTTTGTCATGGTTGAATAAATCCATCTTTGTGACTAGCAAAGTGTGCAGTTTAATTTACTTCTTAATGGGATTTATGGACTCAGTCCAGGCCATTGGTGATGTCTGAGCTGTTTGCCCATCTGCAGAAGTCAGAATGGGCATTGTCTGTCAACACACTGCTCTTTAGTTGCTCGAAGCTTGGATTGAGAGTACAGTCTGTATAATTAGAGCTGCTTTAGTTGTGATGATTGAGTCCTTTTGTTCTTGAAATTCTAGAAATGAGCTTTAGCTGGGTCTAGTTGAAGGGTGGAAAAGAGAGAAGCGCTGCCTGTTAGAGCAGAAATGGAAATCTTGATGTAAATGGAAAACTATTCATGTTTGGTTTTTTTCCTTTTATTTCTGCATTTTCTGTAGTACTTAAGAAGCTACTTTAACGTAGACACCAACTTAGGTGACAAAACACGGTGTTCATTTTATAAGTGCATTAATGTATTTAAACAGCAGGGAATATATTTTTTTTTAATAGTAACTCTTCTGAGAGATATGGAAAAGCAGATTTTGAAGTGTACACCGAGGTGAAGAGGCAATATCACAGTACTACAGGTTGTTGAAGAGGCAATATCGCAATACTACAGGTTGTGCCACATTTGCGCTGGAGCCTGTTTCCTCCAGTGTACAGTAGGTGGTGAATTCTCACAAGTGTTATAATCAATCACTAGAGCAGCTCCTTGTCACTTGATTGTTAGATCAAAATGTCTGGCTTGGAGTGCCATGTAGTTGGGAAATCAGCGGCTCGCTATGTAGCTGAAGTGCAAGACCTTACTCATCTTCAGGTACTGACGGAAAGCATGCAAAGGCAAGGAAGGGTATGGTTAAGCTGTAGCAACATATTGATTCCATCTTCAACAGGGGTTGGGAAGTTTTTTAATTGTTGTTGCTTTTGAGAACATGAACCACTTTGGTTGGTTGGTTTTATCTAGGATGGACGCAACTCTGAAGGAGCTGACTAGCTTAGTGAAAGAAGTCTACCCAGAAGCACGGAAGAAGGGCACACACTTCAATTTTGCAATTGTTTTTACAGATCTCAAGAGGCCTGGATATAGGTAAGTGGCATTTCTTCTCTGGGTTAACAGAAGACTTCAGGCACTGGAGCGGTAAATTATTTTTCAATAATGCTAATTTCTAAAGTCCAGAACCCATACATGAAATTTCTGAACTTCTTGTTAACAGACTGTGTGATGACCACTACAAACTCTAAATTTTGCTCAGTGGCCATCATTGTTAATGTGTTCCCAAAACAAAGAAGCTGTGTGCTTGAAGAGTTTGGTTGCTGTATTAGCAACCAACCATAACATGGACCTACAGCTTGAGACAGAGCTTTGTTTCTGGTGATACAAGGCATGGTAGGTCTTGTATCTGAGAATCCATTTGAGTTTTAGCTGTAGTCTTATTGCAGGTATCTGTCTTCCAAAACAGCATGAGCTAACCTTTGTCAGCAGCCAGTGGATATGTCCTGCTCTGTCATCTGCAGGGTCTTGTTCTGTTTGTGTGTGGAAGGGGGCAAGGGGCTCTCCCTAGTATTTCACTTAATATGGTAGGAGGTTCCCACACCCCTCTGCCCCCTGGATGGAAAAAACACCCCAGCATCCTGTGTACATAGCTAAATGCTAAAGACAGTGCAGGGGATGGCATAGGAAGGCTGTCATGACCTGATACGGTTCCTGTTTTGGGCATCTAGAGGGGCTTGCCTCTGATAACTAACTTGCCTTTCCTCTCCTGCACGCAGGGTGAAGGAGATCGGCAGTACCATGTCGGGCAGGAAGGGCACAGATGATTCCATGACACTGCAGTCTCAGAAATTCCAGATAGGGGACTACTTGGATATAGCAATTACTCCTCCGAACCGGGCACCACCCCCGTCAAGCCGCATGAGACCGTACTAAACTGTGGCTGCGTTGTATGATTACACCTTCTGTTTATTCCTACTTGCTGTTGTAAAGCAGGCTTATTCTTTTGCTTTTGTTGCTAGGCAAGAACACCTGAAGACAAAGCTAAGCATCAGAAATGAAAGTTAGCTCTTAAACCTTAACTTTTAGTTTGTTTAGAAGAAACACTTATCTCTAGCAGTGCTGTCATCCTGTCCCTGATTGTTAGAGTTTGAACAGTAAGTCAGTGTGTCCAGCGTTTCAAGATTTCCATAAAATACGACCAGAAGAATTACAGGTGTTCTGTAGTTCTGTCTTGTTTGGAATAAAGATTGGTGTTATTGATCTTTTCGATAGTGTGGTGGTTTTTGGTTTTTTTTGGGGGCTTGCTTGTTTTTTTTTTAAAGTGGATTTCTGCAGGGAAATTTGGAAGTTGGCTTTTAAGCAGAAGTCGAAATTAAAAGGAAGGCCAAAGCCTTTATCTGATAACTTTTGGGCTTGTTGAGTAGAGCTAGGTTGCCTCCTAAACCACTATTGGCTGAATTTGGGGGATGAGCATGTGGACGGTGTGACTGAAGGCAGGCGAACTCCGCGTTACGCTCCCTGCTGAGGTAGATACGCTGACAGGGAAAGTCAGAGATGAGCTGTGTAAGGCTGCCTGTCCTCCTGCAGGGGAGTGAGGGCAGAGCACTGCCCCTTCCAGGGGCTGCTCCGTCTTGTGCTAGGATGGTGCCAGTCCATGGATTGGGAGTAGCCTTGGTGACACCAGTATAGCCCAGGATACTGAGGAGCTGCTGGCCTTACCAGAGGAAGGTATGGTTCAGCACACTGAAGTCTTCCTTACTTGAGTTCTGAAGGAACTAGTGGTGTGTTTAAAAATGGAAGGTATAAAGCTGACTTTGAAGGTCTTGCTTTTCTTAGAACAGTGGTCTCCAAACTTTTTTTTGATTGCACACCTCTATCAGTAAGAAATTTTTGAGCATGTGACCCCAAAATTGTTTATAAATTACATACATCTACTGCTGTACTAATACATGCATTTTAAAACTACACAAAAATAGAAATGAAAAAGAGAGATGAAGTACTTTCAAAAATATTTTTATGTTGTATTTATTAATGATACAAAACCAATTTTCTTCCTGCACCGCACTTGTGCATGTACCACTCCGCAGATCTTGTCTTTGGCTTGTCTTGCATAGCCCACTATGGAGACTGCTGTCTCGGAAGTTGGGAATATCTGCAGAGACCTGTCCAGAAGAAATCCAGTGTTTTCAGATTGAGGTTGGCTAAGGAGCAGAACTATTTCCTAACGAAAATACAATGGCAGGCACTCTGCCCGGAGCTGCCCTTTCCTGCGGCTCAGATGAACTGAGAGGAGGAGGCAGCGAGACTGCTCTGGCACTATGTGTGGGAGTCCTGACCCTGACCATCGAGTTCTTCTTAGCCAAGTGAACCTGGGGGTGGAGGCAGCTGGCTCACCTACCTAGATCTCCTGGACTGCAAGCAATATATTGTCAATGTACAGCGACCAAGAGGACAACACCCAGTTCTGGCTTCCAGAGCTCTAAGGAAGGTGAACACTGTAGCCTCTTTACCTTAGCTGTCTTCATCCAATGAGTTAATACAATTCTGTACCCTACACTGACCGGTCTGAGCTGGGTAAATCTCGTTACTCAGCTGTCAGAGGACTTTGTCACAAATACTTGCAGCCTGTACTGAGCACCAGTTTCTCAATTTACTGTAACCCTTGGGTGTCAGGGCAAAGCCAAGGAGCTGTTGAGGTATCAAGGTTCGAGGCTGTTCTGTGTTAAAAGTTACTGATGGAGCTGGAGGTTGCTGGGAGTGTCAGGCAGCCAGCTTCTGCTGCCTCAGAACAGAGGAAGGGGTAGCAAAAGGGTCTCAGTTGTGCTTGTGGAAACTGGAAGGCTGGTCTGCGTGATGGACGCTGCTTGCTGGAAAGCAACTGATGCTGCCTGGTACCTGCACAACACCGGGGGATGTGGCCCGTGGCTTCCCGTAGCTCAGTGCTTGCCGGTTTCTTCTGTCACTGCAGGGGGAGATCTTGAGACACGCAGGTGCCTCTGCAGTACAGTTGGGCTGTGCCTCTGCCTGCTGACCCTGAGAGAGCTGGGTGCTTGTTTTCTCCACGTTGTGCCCTCTGTCCTGAGAGAAAGGCAAGAGCTGGAGAAGTAGAAGCTGTAGCTGCTCCTCGGGCCTTCACCCTCCTCACTTAAGGCCTTAGCAGAGCAGAGGCTAAGACAGAAGTGTTCTGTCTGCTTGAGCACAAGGCATGCATGCCTTCTTTCATGAGCTGCAATTTTCTGTCTCTCTCTTTATCTCTCTTTTGTCTCTTTCTTTCTCGGTGCAGTATGGCCTGAGGGGTTTTAGGCTGAGTTCTGCCTGTGGTTCATGCTCTTCTATCCCCCTTCTCTGGCTTCTAAGGGAGTTGCGATTTCAGCTGTGAGGAATGGCCCTCATTTGTGGAATCACCTGCATCCGAGTCACCTCTTCTCCAAAGACAAGATGTTGAAAAATACTCCCCACCCTTTTTTAAAGAGAGCTCAGGACAGATGCTATAAATGCTGCTTTGTAAAGGACTGTGAGCCTGGAAGTGCTAATGGAGCTGGTCCTGTGCGGCCAGGGGTGAGGTGGGGGGGTGTGTTTAGCCAGGGTGAAGGCAGCCACCCCTGGTGCGTGGGGGAGGCACCCTGGGGTACTGCTGCTGCGTGGAGCCCCAGTGTTGTAACAGCTCACTGACATCTGTGTCACCAGGGGCAGGTTTGGTCAGGACCATCTATCAGCCGCCTGGTTTCTGGCACGTTACAGACCTGGGCAGACAGAAAAGTGAAGGCTGCTGTTAAGTGGCCTGCTTGCCACAGGGCATCATCCATGCTGCAAAATGAGTGAGGCGAGTCCTGCAGTAACCAGGACTCTGGTACACAGTTCTGTGTAGTTACAGAATCACACAGCCTCCCACCAAAGGCAAGGGCAGACCTGCTGTTAGAGCTACACAGCAACGGGGGCATTTCCTCATTTTTGTGTCCTGGTTTTTGCTTTGAATGCCTTTAAGATAATTCTCAGAAATTAAATGTAGTCAATATTTAAGGCAAGAGCAGCAAGTAAGCCTGTGCCTCAGCTGGTGTGGGAGCTGGCTTGGCTTTGCTGCTGGAATGGGAGATGCAGCCCAGTGAGGGCTTGTGCATCCCCAGCCTAGGGCAGCTCTTCACACACTACAGAGAAAAAGAGGAACAAGCTGCTGGCTCTGTCGCTGGTGGCCCAGGAAGCAGAATCACCAGCAGAACTGCCTTCAGTAGTAAATCCTTCACTTTGACTCCTTAGCTGTGGGGTTCACCTTCACATGACTGCCATGGAAGTGTAAACCTCAGCTGAACTCTTTCCCCGGCTGCTTCGGGCTAGACATCTCTCGAGACAGAGATTTACCCTCAAACACTTGCACTTCACACAGAAAGGTAATGCAGAAGTGAAGAGAGTTCATATTTCTGTATCTGCTTTTGTGGGAAAAGACACTTGGGAGGTCAGTGCAGTGCATGTTCCCTACATCAAAAATCCATTACACAATCAAGGCCGACGGCAGCAGTTTGGAACTCGGACATTGGCATACAGCCAGCAGTTGTGAGAGCAGGCAGCACCAGGGTACAACCATCCAGATGTCGCAAGAGGTGGAACAGTAAGTGAAAGTTGTCACTTGCTGTGCTCCTGCTGCACAGGAGGGAATTTACTCATAGTAATGAGGTTTTGTGTGTGTGTGTGTGTCTCCTTTGAAATTACTACTATAAAGCTGAGGAAGGATGTCAGTCCCTAAAAAGAGCAAAATATGTACAGTATTGTACTTTGGGGGGGAATTAAAACATGGTCTTAACAACAGTGAGCAACCCCATCTGCTCAGGAAGCAAAATGGTGTAGACAACAAACCTACTGTCGTGGTTTTGTTAGTGAGGGGGGCCTAAGGTGGCAGCTTCTGTAGGAAACTGCTAGAAGTCGCTCCCCTTTGTTCAGTGGACTCGGCTGGGCCTAGGGCAGACCTGCTGCTGGCCAAGGCCAAGCCAATTGGTAGCAGAATGTCCCGTGATAACGCCTCTGCGATAATGTATTTAAGAAGTGGAAAACAGAAAAAAAAAAAGAGAAGAGAAGATGTGAAGAAGCTGAGCCGGGGCAGAGGTGCAGAGGGGGAGGCGCAGGCCTCATGGGCCTTGCAGGCCTCACCCTCTGGCCTCTCGCCAGGCAGCCAACTGGGCCCGACTCCGTCCAGCCCGGCTGCAAGAAGTGGAAAGGAGATGAGAAGTGAATAAGATGTAAAAAAAGATCCTGAGAGACATCTACCAGCCTGTTGTGAGGAACGGCTGCAGACACCAAGGTCAGTTCAGAAGGAGGGGGAGGAGTAATGCAGCTCCTGGCCAAGATTCCCCTGCAGCCTGTGGTGATGACCATGGTGGAACAGGTTGTCCCCCTGCAGCCCATGGAGGTCCACGGAGGAGCAGAGATCCACTTGGAGCCCGTGAAGGACCCCACACCGGGGGAGATGGATGCCTGAAGGTGGCTGTGGCCTGTGGAGGGCCTGCTGGGACAGCTGTTCTGAAGGGACTGAACTCCATGGAAGAGATGACCCACGCCGGAGCAGTTCCACGAAGGACTGTGGCATAGGGGTGGGACCCCACAACAGAGCAGGGGAGGAATGTGAGGAGTTCTTCCCCCAACCATGAAGCAGCGGCGTGAAACAACGTATGATGAACTGACCGCAATCCCCATTCCCTCTTCCCCCCTGTGCCGCTCGGGAGAGGAAGGTGGTAGAGATAATGTTAAGCTTGGGAAGAGGGAGGGGTGGATGGAGGTTATCTTGTTCTCTGTCTCATTATCCTGCTGTTTGTAGTAATAAAGAATAGTTTTCCCTAAGTCGAGTCTGTTTTGCCCGTGACGGTAACTTTAAGGATTTCTCCCTCTCCTTATCTCAAACCTCGAGCCGTTTTTCCTTATATTTTCTCTCCCTTTTCTCTCGGAGGGTGGGGGGAGTGAGAGAGAGACTGCCTAGTCTGGTCCCGATCAGGGCTGAACTACGACAATTACACTACATACAAGACTGACTTGGTATGTGGCAATTTCACAAGGAATTTTTGTTCCTCATCAAAGGATCAGATGGATTTTTGCCCTTTTATTTTTGGATGCTTAAAGCCTGAACAGTAACAACTCCCAAATTCATTGCTGCACTTTCACCAGCAACCATCCCTTCAGAGCTCTTTATCTCCCAGCTGCATAAGGTGAAGAACGAGGATGACAGGTTTCAAGAAACGTTTCCTGATGCTGTCATTTCTTAGAGGTAAAACCCGTGCACAGCACCACAGCCAGCAGGCAGCTCTCACCCACTGCCCTGGCCCCCCCAGGGATACCACACCGGGACCCTCCCAGCCTTGCAGATGACCCTCCAGGTCTCACCTTGTCCCTGTCCTTCCTCAAAGGAGCTGTTTTTTTCTCTGCCTTTAACTGGTGACAAAACACCTGGGCTACTTGTGCAGGTCTCCAGCCCCTGTGAGCCCCAGTTTCTCTGGCTGCAGCTGTAGCTGAGCTGGGCTCCCCGGCAGTGCCAGGAGAGCTGCTCTGTGCCCCTAGCCTGTAAGGGGTATAGCACAGTCAAATGGACTCAGCTACAAAACTGAGGCAACTGCCCCTTGTTTCCTTTTTTTTTTTTTTACGCTCAGTAGCAGCTACTGCAGGCTGCTCTGCTCCCATAGACACGGCTTCATGTTTCTGTGTTCTTTCTGGAGTGCCTTTCCTGCCTGTTCACGTTTGGTTTGTCCTGAAGAACACTTTGCTCTGCTTCCCTAAGCAAACTCAGTTCTCAGAATTAATTTCCTCCCCCGCCCCCTCATTTTATCCTCCTCAACCAATGCTTTTTTAACTTTAATACTAAAAAAAAGGTGTATCAAAAATGCTTGCATAAATATTGCGGCTGATGATTGTTAGCCAGGCTTTCATTCAACACGGAGGGGGAAAAAGGTTCCTCTCTAAAATGCTCAGGCCTTAAACTAAGAAAGAGCTCTGTGTGCACAGTCCCCCTCTGATTTCAGTACACCTCCACTACGGGGTGGGGGGGGGGGTGGTGTACACACATATTATGTACATACGTACAGAGCAGAGGCTACAGTGTCAGAAGAGCAGCCATTTCCTTCCCTGCAATGGCAGCGTGACCCTTCTTACAAAAGCTTTTCTGTAGTGCTTCTGGGAGCCGCTGCCTACATCCCTGGTGGAGGAACTGGGGTCTGCGTTTATTCCCTCCCTAGGTGAGCAGCAAGGACAAGGCTCACACACCCACTTTGTCCATAACCTGGGCTGCACCAGACACACTTCTCACTCCAGCGCTGTGTTCTCCATCTGACTGGAGCAGGTGTGAAGGCTTTGTTTTGCTTTACTGCTCTGGAAAAAGCAGAAAGAGTCATGATGCAACAGGAAAACATTAAGTGCCTGGACGTTCCAGCAGATCAGCGGGGTTAATAAAAAATTGTCAGTTCCTCCGACAGAACAGGACTGAGGAAAATGAGTTGTAAAACACTGGCATTATGTAGTGCACAGCAGGTGCTATGCCTGGCCACAGTGACCTGTCCGCGATGAGGAGGAGGTGCCGGGCTGGCATACCAGGGCAAGATGCTCCCAGTCCCCCTGCCCTTTCCCTTCTCTTGCTTCAACACCCATCAGTGCCTTTGCAGGCAAGCAGTGATTTGGGTCAGTGCACAGAGTCCATGAATAATTTAACCTTGGAAAACAACAATTAGTTCCTGGTGGCTGTGCAAACAGGAGTGGCTTCCCCTGCAGCCACAGCTGCTGTGACGCAACCACGGGTGTGGGACCTGCAGCTGAGGGAGAGGAAAGGCAGGACCATGCAGCAAGGCCCAAGATTGGTTTACAACAATTAGAATCATAGAATGGTTAGGGTTGGAAGGGACCTTCAAAGGTCATCCAGTCCAACGCCCCTGCAAGGAGCAGGGACATCCCTGACTAAATCAGGTTGCTCAGAGCCTCATCCAACCTAGCCTTGAGTGTTTCCAGGGATGGGGCATCCACCACCTCTCTGGGCAGCCTGTTCCAGTGTTCTACAACTTGCATCGTAAAAAATTTTTTCCTAATATCCAATCTAAATCTACCCCCCTCTATTTTAAAACCATTGCTTCTCGTCCTATCACAACAGGCCCTACTGAACAGCCTCTCCCCATCTTTCCTGTAGGCCCCCTTGAGGTACTGGAAGACAGCTATAAGGTCTCCCCGGAGCCTCCTCTTCTGCAGGCTGAACAGCCCCAACTCTGTCAGCCTGTCCTCATATGAGAGGTGCTCCAGCCCTCTGATCATCTTCGTGGCCCTCCTCTGGACCCTCTCCAACAGATCTATATTCTTCGTATGCTGGGGACTCCAGAACTGGACACAGTACTCCAGGTGGGGTCTCACCAGGGCAGAGTAGAGGGGGAGAATCACCTCCCTCGACCTGCTGGCCACGCTCCTCTTCATGCAGCCCAGGATGCGGTTGGCCTTCTGGGCCACAAGAGCGCATTGCCTGCTCATGTTAAGCTTCTCGTCCACCAGCACTCCCAAGTCCTTCTCCTCAGGGCTGCTCTCAATCCATTCTCTGCCCAGCCTGGATTTGTGCCTGGGATTGCCCCGACCCACGCGCAGGACCTTGCACTTGGCCTGGTTGAACTTCATGAGGTTGTCACGGGCCCACCTCTCCAGCCTGTCAAGGTCCCTCTGGATGGCATCCCTCCTTTCCAGCGTGTCGATGGCACCACACAGCTTGGTGTCATTGGCAAACTTGCTGAGGGTGCACTCTATCCCACTGTCCATGTCACCGACAAAGATGTTGAACAGGGCCGGGCCCAACATGGACCCCTGAAGGACACAACTTGTGACGTCCCTCAATTGTATAAGCAATCACTGGGCTTTAAGCCAGGAATTATGAAAGTATTTGAACACCATTGTGATGGGTACACTAAAACTATTCTTTGCTTGGTCTCTTCCCAGGAGAAACAGTTGTGTAGCACAGCACCTTCCTCCATGGACCATTTTCTGTGTGTGCACATTTGTGCTGTTTTTTTTTTTTTTTTTTTTAAAAAAAAACCCTTCAACTTGAATTTGACAAGACAAGATCAAAGAGATTCATGGACCTGGCCAGCTCCCTGCTCCCTTTGTAAGAGTGGCTGTTACTGCAAGAACAGCATGAGGTTTCATGGTTAAGTTGATAGGTAATGGTAATACAGCCAGCAGTGACAGATGTCTTCCCAGTGCAAAGTCATATTCCTGTGGGCTGCTGTCCATGTGAGTCCATACTGCTGCCACTGGATGTTGTCATTGCTCCTATAAAGGCCACAATCCCTGTATAACTGTCCCAGGGGGAGCCAAGGTACGCCCAGAGCACAAGGCAGCTGCACCACCAGCTACTGTTGGTGTTGATGGAGCACATGCAGCAACCAGGAGTACTGGAACACCTGAATAATGACAACAGGGAACACAGCAAATATCACATCTTCCCAAAAATTTAAAGCATCCATGACGCTTTCAACAACCAAGGAGGCCTGGACTCCAGTTATTGCTCTAGTGATTGATAAAAACATCAATAAAAACACAACGGGAGGCCCTAAAAACAACACTTGTCTTTTATCCATTTGACAACTATCTGGGAAGTTTCATTTCACTGCAAGATCTATATTTGTAATTTAACCTCAGGCAAAGTATTTCTAAGATAAGAAAGCACTGATCACTTTACAGGGGTTCCAAGGCAGAACAACTGAGATGCTCCTTTGATAAAAGATGGGGTGATGGAGACAATCTTCTATTAGCTCACACATTTGATAAATAAAAAAAAAGATCAAGAACCACAGCAAATGAAGGAAAACTAAAGGCTATGCTTTTTTGTTTGCTTCCCAGATGTCCCTAAATATTGAAGTGCAATGTAGTGCTGGGTTCGATCTTTTCTGACTGCAGGCTACTGCTAGATGTGATCTCATTCTCACCCTTCCCTTACATCTGATCTAGTGATTACACAGGCAGAAGCCGAGTTTGAGATTACTGTTAGGGAGAATAAGTTAGAAAAGAAACCAAAATTAGTCTTTCAGTGGCTAAGCAAATGGAAGGAATCCATCACAAAACTGCAGGACCTCTCAGTTCTCTGCACAAGAAGTGTTGTAACAGTCTCTAGTGGAAGGAGCCCCCAGTTAAACTGGATTCAGCACAACACAGAACCACTCGAGTCAACCGCACCTGCTTTCAGGTGATGACTTTCCCTTACACAACTACTGCATTTGCTACTTATTTAGCTGCTGTTTATCCAAACTGCACTTTCTGACAGGCCAATACCGTGATCACATTCATCCCACAACAAATCAACTTGCAACTTTTAAGTTGTTTTGTATTATTCCCACTCTGACATGTCATATTACTTCAGTGCACAGCAGGACAAGCCTTTCTTCATGAGCAATGCTGGTTTAAGGAGAGTCCTAACCTCCTCCAGCCCCGCAGTTACGTCCTCAGTTGTTCAGTGTTTGAACACCTGCAGTCTATCAGATCTCCACACAGCCACCTGTGGTGAGAGAACTGATCCCAGTACGAAAAAAACCAAAACAACAACAAAACAAATACAAAAACTTTCCACCACTCCCCTCCCCAGCTTATTTTGAATACAGATCAGTTTCCAACCTGCTTATGCTTTCACTTCTGCCAGCTTTTCCCTCCTCCACTCCCAATACTCAAACTACTGTTCACTGAAACCTAAAAGGTTTTCAAAGATAAAGCATGACAAACTAAAACTGGCTTTTGCTTTGTTGCTGATTATACCCACCGCGGAGCAATGGTCCTGCTATAAAGAACATCATAAACACAAACAGCAATATTATGTGTATTAGGGTAATAGCGTATGCAAGAAAAACAAAACTAACTAGTAAAACTTCATTTCCAAATTCCAAGAAGTCCCATGCAAGCATCATGTCATAATAGCTTGAGTAGACCAGGAAATTTTAAGGTTTCAGTTGTCATCTTGAAGATAATTTGTATCTCAAAATATTAACTGAATCCCTTTCATATTACTTAATGAAATACAGCAGAAATATAGGCAAGAAAAATGATTCAAGTGGCTTACAGTGAGAACCCCAGCACTGCTAGCTACAATTCCACAATGGAGGAAAGAACAGTGGAGTGCAGAGTTGTTCTCAAGTTCAGGGAAAAGACATTTATAAACCCTTTTGGGATTTTCATTCCTAGTGGGAATGGGGCAGGAATACAGCAAGCTGCAGGACAGTAGTGCTGCTTGTTCTGTTTGATTAAATGTAGTCTTTTAGGATATTTTTGATTGCTTTAGGACAAGAAAGTAGCCATGAAGTGCTGTGGAGGAAGAATGCAGACTGTGAAACCCCTCCTGCTTAGCGCTGGTAAAGCTCTGGCTGAAAGATTTTTGCTCTGCAGCAAATACTTGGTACCTTTTTAGAAATTCCATGACTAGCATCCAGCCCATTAAATGGTTTTAGTCTGTGAAGATGCTGGAAGCAGGTCTGGCCTTCACTCTCTGAAGGAGTTGGGTAGAACAAGTAAGTACTTTTATAGCGGCAGATGATTAGTTTTCGAAGCAGCCACCAAGCATCTGAGACAGATTTATTTAGTATTCGAAAGTGTTGATCAAGCTTAAAGACTGATACATAATAATACATATACATATTTTTAAACAGAAGCTAGCACAGAAAAGTGACAGTGCGCTCAGGCCAGAACTAGTAGAAAATCAGCCTCTCCAGTTAGTTTGATGTACGCTTATCCTGGAGCATTACTAGAATAGCAGGAAGAAGGCTTCTTTACTTGCTAGGTTTTAGCCAGGATAAGTCCATCTAAGCAACTGGAGTAATACCTCCAGGCATCTCCAGATGTCTGCATATCCTGAGGATTTTAAAAAAAAAAGAAAAAAAAAAAAAGAGCTGTGTTCAGAAAAGCATACACTTCTCATTTCATGGGACAGTCTCTCCCTTCTCATGCGTTGCATACCTGCTCTCATATCAATGAGAATTTTCACCATCAACAGGAAGCCCACGTACAGCTGCTCTGAGCAGTCCTGGAGTCACTCAGAGGAATAGCTGACACTGGAAACAGCACATTGGCTCCAAACAAGGATACACAGTTGAGATTTCTTGTGGACAAAAGTAAAATCCCTGGTGGAAAAAAAATCCCAATTACTATAACTACCAGACACCAAAAAAGTGTCCACCAGCTCTGAGACCTTAAGCTTGGTCAGCTATTGCAGGGATAGATGCGCATGTTTAGAAGTGACACCACCACTTACAGAACGCACATGGCAGCGGCGCAGGAGAGTAAGCAATCACCTACATGCCTGCCAGTAAATCTTTCCAGCAGCTGAAGATACACATAAGCAGCACCAATTACACAATATATTTTCAAATAATTCATATTTGAGCCAGAGTCACCTTTCAGAGCTACAGAGGTTAGACTATCAAAAGGAAAACAGATGTATAGCACCTAATAGGATGTCAATGCAAGAAAACTGTAATAAGGAAGAAGCAGCAGCGTAGGAAATACCTGTCCATCAGATAGGTAACAGAGAGCTGGAGTACGCCTGATAGGTCTTAGCATTGCAGAAGTGACTAATAGCAGAGAAGTGCTTTAAGTAGTAAATCAGGAGTTACCCTTCACATAAGAAGGACTTGTTTCTGTTGAAGATACCAAATACTCTTGAAGTACTACACTTCAAGCTCAGCCCTGAAAAGATCAGAGTCACAGAATTATCAAGATTGGAAAAGACCTAAAAGATCATCCAGTCCAACCATCACCAATACTTCTCAGCTAAATCATATCCCTCAACACAACATCCAAACGTTTCTTGAACACCCCCATGGTCGGTGACTCCACCACCTTCCTGGGCAGTGCGTTCCAGTGCCTGACTACCCTTTCCGAGAAGTAATATTTCCTAATGTCCAGCCTGAATCTCCCCTGGCGCAGCTTGAAACCATTGCCTCTAGTTCTATCACTGTCTACACGAGAGAAAAGGCCGACCCCTAGCTCACTACAACCTCCCTTCAGGAAGTTATAGAGAACTATAAGGTCTCCCCTGAGCCTCCTCTTCTCCAGACTGAACAATCCCAGCTCCCTCAGCCGCTCCTCATAAGGCCTGTGCTCCAGACCCCTCACCAGCTTCGTAGCCCTCCTCTGAACCAGGCGTTCCAGGGCCTCAATGTCTTTCTTGCAGTGAGGGGCCCAAAACTGAACACAGTACTCGAGGTGCGGCCTCACCAGTGCCGAGTACAGGGGGACAATTACCTCCCTGTTCCTGCTAGTAACACTGTTTTTGATGCAAGCCAGGATGCCGTTGGCCTTCTTGGCCACCCGGGCACACTGTCGGCTCATGCTCAGCCGAGCATCAATCAGTACCCCCAGGTCCGTTTCCTCCACACAGTCCTCCAGCCACTCCGCCCCAAGCCTATAGCGCTGCCTGGGGTTGTTGTGGCTGAAGTGCAGGACTCGGCATTTGGTCTTGTTGAACCTCATCCCATTGGCTTCAGCCCAGCTCTCCAGCCTGTCCAGATCCCTCTGGAGGGCCTCGCTACCCTCAGGCAGATCCACACTCCCAGCCAATTTGGTGTCATCTGCGAACTTACTGAGGGTGCACTCAATGCCCTCATCCAGATCATCAATAAAGATATTGAAGAGGACAGGCCCCAGCACCGACCCCTGGGGAACACCACTTGTGACCGGTAGCCAGCTGGATTTAACTCCATTCACCACCACTCTCTGAGCCCGGCCCTCCAGCCAGCTCCTTACCCAGCCAAGAGTGTACCCATCCAAGCCATGGGCTGCCAGCTTCTGCAGGAGAATACCATGGGAGACAGTGTCAAAGGCTTTGCTGAAGTCTAGATAGACCACATCAACAGCCTTTCCCTCATCCAGCAGATGGGTCACTTGATCATAAAAGGAGATCAGGTTGGTCAAACAGGACCTGCCCTTCAGGAACCCATGCTGGCTAGGCCTGATCCCCCGGCCATCCCGCACATGCCGCATGATCTCCCTCAAGACTATCTGTTCCATAACCTTCCCTGTAACCGAGGTCAGGCTAACAGGCCTGTAGTTCCCCAGATCCTCCTTACAACCTTTCTTGTAAATGGGAGTCACGTTGGCAGTCCTCCAGTCTTCCGGGACCTCACCAGTCAACAAGGAGCACTGATAGATGATGGAAAGCGGCTCGGCTGTCACCTCCACCAGTTCCCTCAGCACTCTTGGGTGGATCTCATCCGGCCCCATGGACTTGTGGCAGTCCAGTTGGAGTAGTAAGTCTCTGACCGTTTCTTCCAGAATCACAGGGGGGTTAGCGTGCTCCCCAGCCGAGACTACCAGGTCAGAGAGAGGAGTACCCTGAGGATAACTGGTCTGACCTTTAAAGACAGACATAAAGAAGGCATTCAGAACCTCCGCCTTTTCCTTATCCTCAGTGGTCACATTCCCAGCCTCATCCAGCAAAGAGTGGATATTCTCCTTTGTCCTCCTCTTACTGTTAATGTATTTATAAAAGAGTTTCTTATTCCTTTTCACCCCAGTGGCCAGGTTAAATTCAAGCTGGGCTTTTGCCTTTCTGATTTCACCTCTACACATCCTAACGACTTCCTTGTATTCATTCTCAGTTGCCCGTCCCTCCTTCCACAGGCGGTAGATTCTCTTTTTCTCCCGGAGCCTCAAGAATAGCCCCCTATTCATCCACGCCGGTCTTCTTCCCTGCTGGCTCATTTTGCGGCTCAGGGGGACCGCCTGCTCCTGCGCCCTTAAGACTCCCTTCTTGAAGAGCAACCAGCTCTCTTGGACCCCTTTGTTCGCTAAGACTGAATGCCAGGCGACTCCCCCTACTAGTCTCTTGAACAATTCAAAGATGTACAGTGTCACCAGAACAGCCAGAGATACCCGCTTTCTGAGGCAATACATTGTACCTTCCCTTTATTGCAACCTAACTACACTTCTTTACAGCCTGCTGCAAACACAAGCATACACAACAAACATGACAATCAGCTGAAGCAACTGAAGTACTGCCTCATACATGACCCCAGTCCTCCTTGAAGTATATATGTATTTAAAAACCTCCAATATGTTTTGCCAAAAAATTTAAATTAAAAAATAAGCACAAGTTGTTAGTTCAATCAAGTTTATCCACATCAAACTTGCTCCATTAAAAAAGCTTTTCCTTTGTATGACTCTTTCCTCCCACCAGTATTTTCTTTTGCTTTTTGAGCTTGTTATAATTCAGTGATAAGATGCAGAAATGTGAAACAGCCTCCACATGGTCTTCAGCTTGATTTTAGATGTTTGGCTTGGAAAATCCACGATATCGTCTGCAAAGACATCCAGAAGAGTTCATGAACTTACTATCTCAATCATGTTTTGAATTAGCAGACAACGTGAACATTAAAGACTTTATTTTTTTTAAGATCTTGACAATGAAAAAGAAGGGTCAGCTGAAGTGAGAGTTTTGCTCTATTTGATTACTCAGATGTATTCCAGCTCCCAGGTATATTAAGATACCTGCTTTTATCAGTCTCACTGTAGGTTGTTGTGGTTATTATTTGACTCCATACTCTTGCCTTGTACCTCTTACCTAAATAATCTGTACTGACCTCAAGTCTAACAGATAATTAACAAGTGTAATACACATTACATTGAATCAGGAATATCTACACTTGATCAAGTTGTCACAAAAACTTCCTTCTATTCAAATTGATTGAGTCTTTTAAAAGCTATTATTCCATTGTTCAAAGATTATTCACACTTATTGTAGACTAATTTTAAATCATGTATCATTCATAAGGTGGCTTTGCATTTCAAAGAACTTTGTCTGTGCCAAAACAACCATGAAATCACTTCACTTACACAGTTTTCTCAAATTCCTTATTTTTATTGCCTAAATTTACTCAGAAGAAAGCATTCACTGATGCTTTGATTGGCACAAAGCAAAACACACCTACAGATAAAACAGTAAAACTCTACCTTCAGTTTTTAAAGTTGGGAGGATTAAAATACATAATCAATTGCAATATTTGTTTTTACAATAAAGGCAGTCAATACCATGCTAAAGAATAGTTACTTAGTCACAGCAACAAGCGATACTTTGGTAGCTGAAGAGCAAGCAGCTGCACGAATTTCTAAGTGTTTTAAAGCATCCCTGTAGCTCCTCCAAATTAAAACTACTTAACCACATTTGTAAAATTTAATCATACCTGTTTTCTTTGTTGCAGGAACCTGTGAAATCACTTTCATATCTTGTGATATTTCCTGCCTTAGTCTCAATTTCCTTGGCTTTAGAAGAGTCTACTTTATTATACTTGGACAGAATCTACAGGAAACATGAAAAGGGAATAAAGAATTATTTAAGAACTCAGAACAGGATTACAGTCTATACATTTTTAGTAAGTAGTAGAAAACTTTTTTTTTTAAGAACAAAATTTGATAGAACTAAGCCCTTTTAATTTTACTATTTTACTATTAAAACTATTTAGAAAAATAAGTATATTAGCTAACCTGTAGAACATCATCTGGTATCCTTGTTATTTCCGGAGGTGGAGGAGTACTGAGTAACTCATCGTAGTGTTTTATTTTGGGAGGAGAAGGGTCTCTAAGATGTTTAAGGTACTCATCAGAGCTTGTAGCAAAAGGAATGCTATCCTCTCTGTATTTTTTATCTGTTGCATCATTCTTTGTCACCGACTCAGTCTTTTCCCCTTGCTTTACCTGCTGCAAAAGAGGTATTAAATGCCTTCAGTTAATTTACTTATCTTGGGTAAAGTATTTAATAAATGTTCTTACAAAATTACCATTAGAAAGATCTTCTACAATGACATAAGAAAAAAAGTAGTATTGGAAAAGAATTGCAAGCTGACAGTTGAAAAACTGCTTATGGTAAGAAGTGTGAAAGTTTACATAAATGCTATTTACTACCTTAGCTTCCGGTTTTAGCCATCTTGTTTCAAAAGCTGGAAACCGTGGTGTTCCTGCACAGCTCTGAAGAGGCAGTTTATTTTTCTCTAGTGACCTTGATAATACCATACTATTTGTTCTGGAAGGGATTTTCACATCAGGAGTACAGAACACAAGCATCATAGGAGAAGCCATCCAATCAGGTGCTGAAATTAAGGGGCAGGGAATAAAAATAAAAATACATACATACACACACAAACATTTATATAAACATTATCAGTTCCAGTGCCTCAGTTTAGCTTTCTAAGTCTACTAGCTTTTAATAGATTTTCATATTCTAAAACATCTGTATCATTTTAGCTGACATTTTCAGTATGAAGAACAATCCAAATCACAGAATTCCATAAAAGCAGCAAATGCAAATGTCGTAGTTCAGCCCCAATCGGGACCAGACTATGCAGTCTCTCTCTCACTCCCTGCTACCCACCAGTGGGACAGAAGGGAGAACTGGTAAACGAAACAAAACAAAACAGCAAAACACACAGGTTGAGATGGGAAAAAAAAAAAAAATCCTCATGCTCCCCTCAGCATGATGTCAGATGGGATGGAACAGCCCTTTGGCTAATTCGGGTAAAATTCACCCCAGCTGCTAGCTAACTAGTTAACTATCCCAGCTGGCTGCCCCAGCCATAGAGGCCACCAGCTCTGGTTCTCTTCCCAGCTCAGGTGAATATTAACTCTATCCTAGCCAGAACCAGGACAGCAAAAAAAAAGTAAAAATAAAATAAAAAAAAAATAAATCTAGTCCCACTACTGAATATAACTGAGAAAGCCCAGCTTAAATCAACTTTGGTTTAGCTTCTCATATAGTCAATTGTCACTATGTTTGTCACAAGATCTTAACACATTTTCAAGAGAATATATTACAACTGCTCTCAAAGAAGTTTTAGCACTATTCTTGAACGATCGAAGTTACCGTCTTGTTATCTTATTTCAAAGCAGTTTCTTTCCTATCTTTAAAACAGGTCTACTGGGTATTCTCAGAAAAAAAAAAAAAGGCTAAGTTGTCAAAATAGCATTTTTATTTCAAATAAGGGTAAGTTGCAGTTACAAAATGATGAATCCCTCTGCATAATTCTAGATGGATGCAAGCAGAAGAATGAGCAAAGATTTATACTTAAGTGAGAAAAACCTTCCTATAGAAGGCACTAACATTTCACTTCCTAGACATCAGCACTCATACAATGACTGGGCCTGAATTAACTATATTTAACAAGAAACACAGTTTAAAAGTTTACCATGTGTTTCCAATGCACTTACACATGCATTATGTAAAAAATGCATAGGTACATTTATTTAACGTATTTTTAACTTACCATTCTCAACTATCACTTTTGGCCCAGGAGTAACCATGATTTCCCCAGATGCCCCTTCTGGTACATTCACTTCATGATCATCATTAACCAACCTGAAAACCAAAACTCTCAATTAACTCTCAAGTAACATGAAGAAATAACAATTAAAGGAATACTGTCAACCTGATCACTTTTCTAGTATTTGTTGTTCAACATGCAAATCAAAAATTCATTTCCTCAAATATTATTTTTTCATAGATTTTTCATCTATGGTTCTACTGCAGCAATTCGTATCATGCACAAATTATCAAATACACTGAGATTTCAATCTAAGGCATTAAAAAAAAATCCAAAATGAAACAAGCAAACAAAAAGGTGTCCAGGGTAGGATCAATTTTCTTTGTCCCAGATAAATTCTGTGTTAGGGGTACAGCCTATTTTATTTTGAATTGCCTGTTGCCTACAAAATTCTGAACAACAAGCGGAAATCTTTTTGGCTCTTAACCTACTAATGTTATTAAATTTTTAAATTCAATTTTTAAGTTTGAATAGACTACTTATTTATTCAGAGTGAAAAGCCATTTAATACCAATTCCACAAAACTAGAAAATGTAATTTTTAAAGTTCTTTTTTCATATCCAAGGTATCCTAGTGGAAGAAGGGTGCAGGCAGTTAAGAGACAATCCCAGAGGAAAAAGTGGAAGCTTACCTAAACTCTACATAAAAGTGTGTCTATAGGAAAGTTATTTTAAATGTTTAAAAAGTTATTTTAAGTATGAAAATCAGATATAGAGCTTCTCTAAAAAAAAAGCCTAAGTCTAAAAAAAAAAATTAAAAAAAAAAATCCATTTGAAGCAGTATATTTTACCTTAGATGAACACATCTCTAATTTTTATTTTTTTTTTAAAAGGTAATTTTTCAAGTCAGTTTTGCCTTGGAAGTATTATAGATGCCTGAAACCATATGATTTTTAGTTTTTACAACAGACAAGAACAAGTATAACATCAAGTACTTCTGTTCAGACACTTTTCTTTTTCCCCTGGTTTTCTTTCCTAATTACTTTTGGTTTCAGTTTTGTAGTAGGTGGCCTGAAGTATATTGTTCTTTCACTTGCTTCAAAACTAAAAACCTGAAAAACAAAGTTTGAGGAGTTGAGGTCTACTAAATATTTTTAAGAACTTTGAGATTAATTTTTAAAGTGGTTTTCACACAATACACAGCTGCTAGACAGATTTCAGCTAGGTACAAGACCTGGCTGACACAAGCAAGGGATATGAAAGGGCAGGGCTGTCTCCAAGAACGTCAGAATTATTACCAGTCTGTGTACCTGGAAACTACAGGTATAAAGCTACCTCACTTGTACTAAATTTTCTGTTTATCTGATCCTCAGGGAAAAGATCCTGCCAGTGAATTTCAGGTCCAGTGAAAAAATACCTTTCTTTTCTTAGTTTTTTTTTTTTAATAAGTGCTTTTTGGAGGTAACAAGCTATTTAATTGTTTCAACCTTTCTGATCAAACTGCAAGCTAATTTTAACTTAATGATGCAAAATAAACAAAACAAATAGGCTAGAAGACAGTTAAACAACATTTGAACTCTAATGACTTAATGTCATGACCTCTCACATATGCCACTAATTCTGAATCTGTATGCAGCTTTAACTTTAGTCACAATTAGTGTGTGTCCATCTGTTTTGGTCATTAATAATGATGATACATTAAAGAGTAATCATGCTATAGTTAATTCTATGCAGAATTTTAATATTATCATTAGGGGTATGGAAGACTGATAGTATGGGGTTTTTTTTGTATTATATCCAAATATCGCTAGTGGACTGTCTAATTGTTTCACTGAAAGCCCCAGAAATGGAATCTGCATTTGTGGATGTACCCATTTATAAATTACAGCCATAATTAAAGATGAAGATCACATTTAAAACAGTTCTCATTAAATAGGAAAAATAGTACAAAACCATAAAAAGTTACAGATAGCAAAAGAAATTAAATTGTGCAATAAGCTGAAACTGTTATAAAAATATTATTGCAGAGAGAATGATTTTTTAATTAATATCTTTCAGGATTCAGTAACAGTTTTTCCTGTTATGACAATTCAAATTCTATAAAGCTTTACAGAGATTAAAGTATTTACATAACTATTCAGAAGAAGAGATCCCAAAACAAGATGTACTTTTCACTTTCCCACCTAGTAGTCTTAAAAGTAAAAAAAAAAAAAAAAACAAAACAAAACAAAAAAGACAAACCCAAAACACCATTCAGAATTTAACAACTGCAGTAAACGGAATCTTTGGGGGACAAAGACACTTAAGTTAACATGGTTCTTAAGAATTTCACACCTATGCCTATATTGCAAATATCAGGGATTAAAAAAACAAACCCAACCCTGAATTATTATTTCCACTACTTATTTTGAATATAGTTCTTGGTTTTTGAACAATTTCTCTAAATACCAGGTATTTAGCTGCAGAACAGTGAGTTTCTTTTAAAATACCATTAGCTTTTAAAATGGAATGAGTGGCTAACACTAACTATAAAACCATGATCTAACTACCTTTACATTACCTTAGAACTATAGAAAAATACTTCTACTGCTAAGGTGTTCTACACCTCAGTGCCGCAAATTCTTTTCTTTACTTTTAATTAGAACAGTGAAAATCTGAAGACGTCTTTTCAACAGAAGATTGGAACAAAATAAGCTGTTTGTAAGGTGGGGCTGGATAACATAACAGATAATACAATGTATTTCAACAATGAGGCATTTCACTGAATGCTTTAGAAGTTTTTTCTGGGTCTATATTCCTAAAGGTTTTGAAACCTTTAAGTTTGCTGTGTAATATCTACTGCAGATGTATGCAAATCCAAGGTTAAGGAATGCAAAAGATCACAGATTTACGGTGTATTTTCCTTTTGTAAATAGATCGTGTATGGAAGATTCTTATCGTGGTGCAGTCAAGGGAAGGAGTATATCAGAGATGTGTTTCTTGGCAGCATTTGTCACTGCAAAGGGTACATGAAAAGACATGTAGGGAGTCTGAATAAAGACACAGGCCTAAACAGCTGGCAGATAACATATCACATACCTGAAGAAAATGAGAAGGGCAATACCAACAAGAAATTAGTACACCAAGAAGAAACTACAGAAAATCTAGTGGAGAAACAATCTGAACTTCAGTAATTTACTCACTTCTTGCTTGTCTGAGCAGTTTTATGAATAAGGGACATCGTATAATCTTCATTCATACACATGGTATGTTCACTAATGCCGAAGTGTTCAAGTTTTGGTGTAACACACTCATAATCATCCATCTTGAGCATACATTTTGGTGTTTTGGGCAAAATGCAGGTCTGTGTTTTTAGTGGAGTCCTGTTCTTTGAATTTTCTTGATACGCATTTGTTGCGTGTTGTCCTTTCACTGCACTCCAAGGCCTGGAGAAAGCATATTGCGAAAGCCCATAATCAGAAAGCTGGGGGTTACGCAGTGGGTCTTTGGGCACCAGTGGCTTCTCAGTACAACCCGGAAGATGAGGTACATCATCTGCTTTTTCTTCATCAGATTTATTCTGGACAGACACCTCTGATTCACTGTTAACTTCTTCCTCCTCTTCTGTATGAGAAAAATAATTAAAAAAAAAATTGTCAGAAGCTTCTGTTTTAAGAATTTATAAAATAAATTGTGAATTTCTCCAGCAATTTAAAAAAAATTATTATTGTTAAAAAAAAAAAAAAAATAGATGCCTTCTTTCATTTTAAAGCACTGAATCTGAAGCCACAACAGATTAAAAGCTCATATCAGGCTAAGTTGTATCTGTAATATAGGTAACACATTCACTGAATAGCACTGTATTGGTAAATATTATTTCTAGGAAAAATGAAATTGGAAGATTTTTACACAAGTGTATTTTTGCTATAATTCATCTCCCTGCATGAGCAGGCAGAAAATGCTAATCCTAAATGTATTTGTTTTTATTTCAGTGCAAGAGTGGAAATTCATGAAAATTTACGACACAAATGACAATGAAAACAAAACTTGTATAGAACTGAAGATGTTTTTGGGGAAAGAGTAAAGGTTGCACACAAAATGCTTATTCTTCAGAAAAACAATATTGAAGAAAGGTTATGAAGCAGTAACTAAAAACTCATGAAAGAGGGTAGCTTTTTAGATAAAAAGAAGAGTCCACTGCAGGAGTAAGCAAACATGCAATCTGTACATTTCTGTAGTTAGATAAACTGAAACATTAAAAAATATTTCTGGATTTCTGCATGATGTAAGAAGCAGGGGGGAAAAAAAAAAAAGAATTTGTAATTAATACGGCAAAGGCATTACCTTTTTATTAGTATTACATATTCAGATACATTTAACTTAAAAATACATCTTAAAAATAATGTAACCTTATTACTCTGTTTGGAATCATCTTTAAAAGGCAGAGAGACGACAGGAAAGAAGGTACTACGAGATCAGAGCCTTCTGCAGTGTATTTGTAAAACAGTTGTAGTAGCTTAACTCTGAGGTGAATATGGTCCATGACCACAATTTTTTGTGTAATGACTGGATAACACTCAGGGGAACGTTAGGGTGTGCCCTGCCAAAGGCTTCTTGAAGATTGGTTGGGCCCTTGATACCAAAAGGGGTATGTGTATTACTTTAAACTCACTTCGCCTGTCTGGATTTTTCACACAGGTGCGCGTGCACTTTCTGACTGGATTAAGGATCTCCTCCTGCCTCCAGTGATCAAGCTACTGCTGCTTCGCCTGTGTCACCTACTGCTACTACTGTGTCACCTAATCTCTGTATCCGCCACTCTTGTCCCATTTAGGCTACACAGAGCACGTTATTTTCAGATTTTCTCTCTGGTGATTCAAAGTTAATGGAATCATCACATATGAATACAAAGTAATTTAGATGCATCTACAGCAGTTTCCTATGCACGAGAAGCTGAAGCAACATAATTCTCTGAGTTACAAAAACATATTTGCTAACTTGTTATCTGAATGTAACTATCACTGGAGAAAAAACAAAACAAAAACAAAACAAACCAAAAACCAAAACATATGCCAACTTAAAAGTATACCAGGAGATCCAACTCCTGTATTTTGGTTTATTCTTATAGCACAAATCACAACAGAATCGTTTACCCTTTGGATATTATTATACAGCAAACAACATAGTGGTACTTGATCTCTTAATCAATAGGAATATACATATAGCTAAAGAGAAACTTATTTTAGAAAATTACATTTGTGTTCACATACTGTATTGCCAAGAAATATTACCTGTAGAGTCTTCGCCATGTGGTTTGTAGCTATATTTCTGGAACAGCTCTCTTATTTCTTCAAGATCTGTTGCATTTCTTTGCATCAATATTTCAGTTGCCTTCATAAAGTCATGAACTGCTTGTTTTTCAGCGCAACTCTTACCAAGACTGGAATTAATATCTTCCTTTGGGGATAGAGGGTAGAGAGGAAATGTAGAAATGTTGGTTTTCAAATTACCACATGGTGGTTGTTGACACATTAAATGTTTGGGAATAAGTATTGAACTCCAGTTCAGATGAGGATAAGCAGCAAATTTAGATTTTATCTATACCTGAAAACTAGGTTACAAAATAACAGGAATATGTAGGGTATAAGTGAACAAAAACCTACAAAAGTTAAACTAAGATGACAGTATGATAACTACTTACCGGTAACTTCTCAAAAGAAAAAAAAAAAAGCTTTTACTCCATAAAAGTATGAGATAACAGCAATTAGTTTGGACTCTTACTCCCTACGTACAAAGAATTACTGCAGAGCAGACGATAAACCTCAAGGTTATATAGAGCCCATTTTTCCTACTTCTGTTAAAGAAATAAAGAACATTCTTCACAAGTTTAACTGAATGGCTGAAGGTACTGAAACTTCTGTGAAGATTTTCTTTATTCTAAGTGCTAGTTATTGAACACAAGCAAGCATATCTTTTCTCTAGGGAGCTGCTGCTCCAAAATCCTTCTCCCCTGTACTCACGCCTTGGCACAGCTACAGCTTCCTTGTTACCGGTGTTCCCTGCTGATCCGAGTGACAGCAGTGTTTGCAAACTAATAAACACTGCTAAATCTACTTCAAGTCTCTCAAGAGTTTTTGGGCACTATCCCAACACCCACAGCCATTATGAGTACTTAAGAGGTAAATAAATAAGGGCCAGAACTGCTGACTAACAAAGTTGTATTGTGGCTTAATGATCAAAACAGAACCATAAGTTTATGCAATGCCCTCCCCCTGAATTTTTCAAGAGGGAAGTAAGTTAAGACATTACCTTCAGAGTTCTGATTTCACAGTGGAGGTCATGCAAGACTCTTATTGGAGATTCTTCCTCATAGTCTATGATATGTATGTTCACATAGAAGGGTTTGGAAAGAAAAAAAGGGGTATTAGTATTTTAGCATGCAAGTACATTCTACATCAGAACGTAATCGCCTATATTAGGGATGCTGGAGTCTTATGTTCGAGAGTCAAGTTAGAGAAAACCAGAGAAACTAGTTCATAGTGGGTACCCTGCACAGCACGAGGCTGCAATTTGCACAGAATGCTAAACCACACAGGGAAACTGTACAGGCTTCCATTTTACTGTTGCAGCTAATACTGTAGAAATTAATGTGTAGCATCTGTTGGTATAAACCGTAGGTCCCTGGGCTGTCAAGGATTATTTATGCTAAACTTTTATCCTTAAAGACCTTGAACTTGAAATACTAATAAAAAATCAAAAAGGTAATACAGACACCACTGAAAAACACACATCAACAAAAAGCTGAATTCTTCCGCCTCACTTTGCACGTGGGCGGATGTTAGCATTGTTCGCTCATACATGCGGCAGTCATTACTTCTTTCACGAGAAATCAAGGTTAATGCAAATGGCGTAAAAGAGGACACCTGCTACGTGACAAGACAGCACAGCAATAAATCCCACCAGGAGCCTGAGCTATCTCTGCAGAGAGGGAACAAGCCCTGCAAATGCATTTTCCTGTGTCAATCCGTGACAAGAGTGAAAGCAAGAATGTGATTCTCCGTTCATTCCATTTTTTTTCCCCTGTGGAAATAGCTCACCTGCACACCCACAAAGGAGCTCAGAGAGACAACGATACGAGGGGGAGCACAAATAACACCCTGCCGAGCTGCTCCCAGGCCCAGGCCCATCCCCGCCCCCGGCGAGGCCTGCGCTTACCCGTGTCCTCCCTGTGCAAGGCCCGCTGGAGCTGCGTCGCCTCCTTCTCCAGCGTCAGGGCCAGGGCGCGCAGCTTCCCGAAGAAGTCCCTCGACACCTCCATCGCCCGGGGGGACGGGGAAACGCCGGAGGGACAGGGCCGGCACTATCGGGCTCCTCCCAGGCCAGGCAAACGGCCGTTAACGACTATCCCGGGACTGTCGCTGCGCGGTGGGAGCCACTCCGTGCCGGCCCGGGCCGGGCGCTGCCTGAGGGGACCGGTCACCGCCCGCCACCAGCTTCGAACCGCGGGCAGCGCGCGCCCTATTGGCGCCGCCGGGCCCCGCCCGCCGCTAGCTCTCGCGAGACGGGCCGCCCGCCGCCGCCATCTTGCTTCCCGCTGCGGGGGCCGGAGCCGTGAGCCGGGGTCGGTGGGTGAGTGAGTGAGGGCGGAGGGGAGGGGCTCGTAATCACAGGACTTGGGGCGCTGCTGTGGCCGTTCGCAGTGCTTCTTCGCCCAGGGCGCGGGGTGTCTTTTCTCCCCAAAACTCGCCTGGAGCTGCCGGTTGCCCAGCGGCCTGGGTGGCTCGTGTGGCACTGGAGAGCCCTGGTGGGCAGCTGGGCCGCGGTCCCTGTCTGCAGGGAGCTGCAGCGGGCGCGGGCCCGAGGGCGAGCAACCGGCGCTGCCCTGGAGACGGGCGGCTCTGCCCTGCCCTCCCCTGCCGGGAGGGGAACTGGAGACAGGGGCAGCAACCCCCCCGCGAAGCCCGACGGCTTCACGTCTAGAAGCGGTCAGAGAGCGGAACATCAGCGTGCAGTTGCACCATGGGAATAGGCTATGGCGGGGAGGCTTTTTTTTCAGCAGCAATGCTGGTTTATGCTAGGTTCAAGTGCTTCGCTGACTTATTAGTTGATGAAGGTACAGTGTAATGAGAGACCTAGGGGTTAGACATGTTTGGGACTAATAAACAGGTTAATAAAGAGCATGTATATCAAATCTAACTGTAGCCTGGCCTTTCTTGCCTCTGTCACACCTCTGTATCATGTTGGATACAGTAGTCGTGCTTTCTGCTTAATACTAGTTGGCCTGATACAGGGTGTTGTTTTTCTCTACAAAGCTGATTTCCTGTAGTTCAGAACCAAGACTGGATAATTGTATTCGAGTAAGTTTATGGAGAGACTGTAGGTCAAAACTAAATACTGAGGAAAGGCCAGATCTGGATATAGCAGATGGACCTGGAAACACCCCATTTTGACAATGCAGTTAACTATTTGAAGAAGGAATGAATGAAATTAATCCTTTGTTTAATAATATCTGGGACTGGATTTTTCATAAATTTACGGCAAACATGCTTGAATCTCAGTGTAAGGATAACTGAATAAAATTTAGCTAAATTAAGATTTCTGTTTTCCTTTTCTGGTCTTAAATTTCCAGTATGTCTGTCATTGTACTGTCTGCTGTCTGTAATGGTCGGTTGCCAGTATCAGATTCTGAACTTCAGTCTTCAAACCAGCCAGCTAAAAGGCAGTGGAATCAGTATATGCAGATTTTTCATTTTTTTCTTGTTAAATTTTACATTTTTGTTCCTAACATAATAAGAATTTTTTATTTTTGTCTATATTTTAAGGCATAATGTTCTTAACAACAGTATTACTCCGAAAGAGAATTCCTGGAAAACAATGGATTGGAAAATACAGGCGACCAAGACCGATTACCCTTTCAATGAAGCAAGCAATGATCCGAAGGTTGGAAATTGAAGCAGAGAATGAGTATTGGCTGAGTCGACCTTACCTGACACGGGAACAGGAGCACAAACATAACACAGAAGAGAGACGTGCAAGATGGGAGGCTTTCAAAAGCAAAGTGACAGCCAAGTTTCCGGAGCATAGATATATCAGCGACCATTTAAACCACTTAAATGTGTCGAAAAAGTGGACATCTTGAATGATACAGTATATTTCTATTTGGCATGTATTATGCACTACCATGGGATCTGCTGTTGTACCGATTATGGTAGTTTTGTAGTTCAGTAAAAAATGAGACTTTGCTAAGGTACACAAAATCTGACATTAAAAGCAGTCCTACAGAACAGTGTATGTTTTCTTATTATTGTCTCTTTAGAAAGACAGTTCTGTGGCTCTCTACCATCTGCCTGCCTTCTGTTCTTCAGGGGTTTTCCATAAAACAGTGTGAGTTAGGAGGTGCCATGACGATGATTTGAACTAGATGTGTAGCTGCACTAATTTCCTTCTGAAAGCCAGGAGAACACACCTGCTCTGTTGAAGGGGATTATCTGCTGGTACTCAGCAGATGGCTCTGAGCAGCTGCTCGCTGCAGGGATAGTGCTGTGTACGTTAATACTTGAGACACAACTGACGACACTTACACACTGCTCACTTCATGGGGCATGCAAAGGCCAAGATGAATTACAAAGTTAGGTGTATGAGGCTGGAACTCGTAGAAGATTGCAAGATGTTCCCTTTTTTTTTTTAAGCTTTCTGGAAAGAATTGTTGAATTCAAATGGCAGTGTCAACTTGGGTGTTATTGCCCTCCCTTACAGATTATTTCTGATCTAAAAGGAACACAGCTGAGTGGCAATCTGATTTCTAAGTCACGTTTAGTGTCCTGAAGGAATATAGTCAGCCACAACTTAGGGTTTTGTTTTTTCCCCTCTCAAAACCAAGTGACCTGGAAGATGTGTCGAGTGAGTGTAATCTTAAGTTTGTTGCAGCTGGAGTGTAAAAGCTGTGGAGCAGTTACAAAATATTTCCCAAGTAGGCACTTTTTCTCAGTGATCTCATACATACATGTTACAGCTAAGCAATTTTCAGATTCTTTCACGTACTTTTATTAAGCTGATGTTGCATTCACTGATGAATTCAAGTGTCAAGTCCATATTTTATCACTTTGGAAAAGAGGCCTAAAATGGTACAACGTTTTTATTTAAACATGAATTATACTTCAGAGAAGTATGAACAGGTCTGAACACTGATGTACAAAATCCTGAATGCACTTTCAGTGGTTATAAATGGCTTAAGAGAACATTTATGGAAAAGTATACATATGGGGAAATTGCACAGTACAATTAAAACATGAAGAAACTTCCAGGCAAAGCAATGTAATTTTGTATTTAATTCATTTATAAAAGCCCATTTTAAAAAGTTACTTCAAGTATTAAACTATAAATGGCAACACGTTTTCTCTGTGCATAGGACTAGTCCTATCTGTAACATACAAAAAAATACAATGAATGTGTCATTATTACACGTATCTTTTATACTGCACCTCAAACTTAAATACAGCTCATTACAAGTTTAGGCAGCACAATTAAAAACAACTGTGGAAGCAGAACAGCTGGGACATTGTGATTAGTGCAAATGCTGATGACCCTTCCTGGCAAATACAAAAATAATTGCAGAGGTAACCCAGGGATGTTTAATTCATCCAAGTTAAAAAGCGGTCAGGGAGGGGGGCAGATTCTTAACAGCAGGATGGCCGCCTCTGTTTGTGATATTTTTATGATTGTAAACTGCCATTCAGAAAGATTTAAGTCTCACAATAAAGCTGATAGCAACAGGTCACAGGCCAGGAGAAATCGGAGAGGAACATGCTAAGCATGTACATTGTCAGCTAAGCGATGTAACTGGAAGGGAATCTGCCTGTCACCGTTAATGCTTTGGTGCCAATAAAGGTGACCCCAATACTTCATCCCCAACACATCTGCTTGACCTCTGAGCATGTGCTGTGTCTTGGGGCAGGGGGTGGGAAGGAAGATGGGGAAGCTCCCCAAAACCAAAGAAAGCATTCCTGTAAACATTACCAGACTTTTTACTTCGTAATGGAAACAAGATTCAAGTAATTGCTGCAGAAAAACAGCCAAACACCAGTTTTCATCAACACTGAAACTAACTACAGCTTGCAGCTTCGTTACATTTCATGACAGTTACGTGATTAAGAAAAATGCATAGAAAAAGCAGTCTATATATACAAAATAAATTGATAGAAATGAGTGTAGTAAATGTGTTCATTATTACAGCAATGACTTATTATTATTACATTACAATGACTTTATATGCAGCTGCTCTCTTTGGTGCCATTTAGGGATAGAAGAGCCTCTGGTGTTGCATACCTCGCTATTTTTTAGGTGCTGTGAAAGGTGTGTTCCTGATCTGCACTGAGTTAAAGTAGCCCCTCTTTGGACCCTCTGTAAATGCATACCTGAACTCTAATTATGTACAATTTTAGATGGTGTACTTAGAGAACATACACTATGAAGCTTAAAGTTGGGGAAGTTGTGGGGTGGTTTGGTTTTTGTTTTTTTTTTTTTCATTTTTAATAAATATAGTCAGTCAGTGCTCCAGATCTAGGCAGATCTGGTTAATCTATGTCACAGTCAATGCATCTTTTGGTAAAGCTGCCAGACAGAAACGCTGCTGGAAACGCTGCTTTTTTCTTCCTCTTGGGGCTCTGGTGAGCTACAACCACACCACATGTCAGACAGATGGAGTTCTGAGTGCATCTCGAATGGTACTGACCCAAAACCTCCAGAGGATTACTTACAATACAGAAGAGCCACACAAGATCAAACAAGGGAAGAAACAGCACCTGGAAACTGTAGGCATTTAGAGCTCTGGGGAACAGGGCCAGTTCCTAAGAACAGCACACCGGGAGTAGCTCAGTACCTGTGAATTCCACACTCAAAGGGCAGCTTATACAGAAATGTTACCATAATTTCTACTCAAATCCCTAAAAATAAAAGTACCCCAACTCCCTCTAAAATAACCTGCTGAGTATTTAAAGTGGAAGTTCTCAGTCAAAGGCTTGTGATGCATCTAACTTTTGACACTGCACTCTCAGGATAATACTGTAGGAAGCGAGTTGTGACAGGAGCCACCTCTTCCTGCCCTCTTCCCACAGCACGCCTTTGGTAGGGGCAGCAATTATGCCTATGTTGCGCAGTCTGGGAATAAATCATTGTAAGGAAAAAAAGCAGTAATAGCTGTGTAGTTTTAAGTATTTTCTATTTATGGATCTTCTTGCCTCATCTTCACAGGGACAGGTTTATCACCTTAAGACATTTCAGAAATCTCAAGCAGAAATGACACTGTCAGGCTTCTGTCCTCACACTGGGAGTTTAATGTAATTTTGTGTGCATGACTCTTGTGTGTATGTGGATTTTTTAAAAAGAAAAAAGCAGTATGAAATACTAAAGCATAGTTTTTAATTGCAGCCAATGTCAACTATCTTACAGTAACTACCATATTATTTATGGCTTGCAATAGTAATTATTTTGATGGATCTAAAAAGCTTAAGGGGTGTTATTTTTAGTGACAATCTAGGTATTTTCAAGACTTGCTGATATGGGGTAGGTTAAAGCACAAAACTAACACGTACAACATGACCCAGCACCCCGAACAGTTCTTTTCTCAGGAGCAATCTCCCTTCTGGCCTCCTGAACAGGTAGGGCTGCTCTTCTCACTGTGTTCACTAGAACTTTTCAGCTCTTCAGCGCGCAGGCCAAAAAGACCTATTTCCTGGGGCACCTCTACAGCCCCCCTGCCTCTGGTGGCAGTGATACCTAAGTCTAGTGGGGGTTTCTCTTAGTAATCCGTTATCCAAGATAACGTTATGCACAGGGGTGGGGGGCTGTGGTGGTTTGGTGGTGGTGAATTTGGAAGAATCATATTTGAATCACTTTACTACATTTCATATTTGTCAAAATGACTTTTCAGTTATGTGTGCTTTTACACCAACAGTAACTCTGGCCTCAAGAGTATCCCAAGCATACTGCTCTCCTCCTTTTCTCATCTGAAACTGAGAAAAATCTGGGACAAAATGTACCCGTGATCTGCATAAAGATGTCAGAAACATCAGCTCTTCACGAAAAGCCACAAAAATGTCCATCAGATGTACAAAGAACTGGTTTCAGAAGACCAGCGCTTGCCAGAGAACACACATGGATTTAGCTTAGTCTATTTACTTGCAGTTTTTCTGTAAATTAACTATCCCAATTTAAAAAAATCAAACAAGTTATACTGATGTTAGCCTACAGTATATATACATTCACATGGGGGTATATCAAGCACTTTGGGAGGCGAGCAGAGACCATATTGCTGAATCAGTGATATTCACCACATTAGAGACATAGCTTTTACTGATATTATAGTTCTGCTAGACAATGACTGTGCATGTATGTGCTATCTCAGCTGCAATACACTGATGCAGTAAAAGCCAGATGATACCTCAGGCCCTCCATTACAGTTGCACCAGAGTTCGGGGTTGCAAATTTTGGTATTCAGAATGAGCCATCTGAACTTGCAGTCTTCTGTCTCTTTGTCTTCCCCAAGAAATTTTGCTGATGCAGTACTGCTGAGAGCTTATATTCAGATGAGCATTTCTCACTTGACATTTGAGAAGAAAAAGTGAAACCTTTCAGATTAATGTGCAGCAAATGTTTTTGTAAGTTTTGGAATTAGCATATGCAAAATTTCTTGTACAAAGTTTGAAGAAACATTCTGCAACTTTTACAAAACATGCAAGTTTGGACTATTACTTCTGTCTCAAGAACATCCAACAGTGACCAAATAATATTCATAGGTTCTCAAAGTGTTCTTGTTTTAGAAGATTAATGTCTAAGAAAATTTTATTTTTTCCAAAGACAAAAAAATACTTCTTTAAAACCTTAGAGTATACTTTATACCTTGATATGTCCATCATCAACACATTCGACTTAAGCAGCAATCAGTCTGGGAGATAAACCAAACATGTTCTTTCGGTCCAGATCATCAACTCAGCTACTGCCTTCAGCCTGTATCAAAAAGGGCTCACGTCTATTCGTAATCAGCATTAGCTGAACATCAGAGAATAGACAGGAAAATAGTCTTTGTCACTTTTCCCAGGTGCAAAATTCCAATGCCAGCCCAAGATGAGTTAGCAGTCTTCTCAACAGAGGAGTGAGGAAAAAAACCCCATGTTGTTTGCTGTAGGTCTTGAGCTTAGGATGGAGTTTATTCCTCACACAGGAAACACATTTTGCTTTTTGTGAACAGGTACATCACTGCACAAAGCACTCAATCTTTAGCAATTTCAGCATCACATTAACTGGACTTGAAAGTGGCAGACTAAAGCATACAAATTTTCAGTGTGTTAACACAGATGTATGATCCAACACTAATTTTCTCATAAGTATTTGATATTTGTTTAAATGGTACTTTAGAACCAATAAAAAACTTGTGCCTTTATTAAAAAGATAAAACAAAAGTATAAAACAGTATTTATAAACCGTCAAGAGTCCCACAGAAAAAGCAGTACTCTTCCAGTTCCATTTTCTAACACCACACAACTGCAATAAAGTTTTTCTCAGGGGTACTTTACCATTTTGTTACAGAACGCTGCAGACATTAACAGAAAATGTAACAACTGTTAATTCCTTTTTGGACTGGCTTTTCTTTGTATGCTGACAGACAATTGTTAGAAAGTAATAATCCATGGTTTTTTTCAATGAAAAAAAAAGAGTTTGCTTCTTTGAGCTCCGTTCTTGATATGGTTAAATAAATCAAGTTAAAATGACGAGGTGGCTCAATCCTATAGCAAGAAAAAGCAACACCCAAGTAAAAGGATTTTACATTGTTGGCATCCCTTTGCTCCAAAGCACAGCTAGTAGAAGGAATCCTCAGTCCTGAAAGACTTGGAGTGCTGCGGTCATGGGGTAAACTGGTTAATACGCAGAGGGGAGAAGACATCATCCAGTCCCTTCCCCATCACCTTGTGTTTGAACTGTCTGTGTTTGCACTTCAGACTCACCAACCATGCTCTATGTTGATTCCCCCCCGCCGCCACCGCCTTTTTTCTTTCTTTCTGTACCTTGGAGACCTGCTGTGGAAGTGACTTCTGCAGTGCCTAAGGTATGAAGTTTGCCCGTGGGGAGGTAAGGAGTCTCTGCAATCTACCCCCACCACTGCAGCATAACAGAAATGCATAGTTCCCACTCTGGACCTTGTGCATCCAAGCAGGGCACTTCAGGATTTGGCCCTTTGGTAGCAGTGTTGCATAAATGCACATTAAGAATCTTAAGGCATCTGTCTTAACTTCCCTGCTCTGCAATAGTGCTTACAAGAATCCATTGTACTGTGCAGAAACTTGAATTTCTTGTGTCTTCCTACAATGTTCGTGTTCCATTTTTTACTGATCAACTTCTTCCAAACAAAATTAAGTAATATTCAAGCACAAAATGTGTTGCAGAAACCTAGTGAAACAAAAAAAGGTAATTAGTGGAATTATACCATTAGCTTTGAAAAACACAGATCATACTGCATTGCAAGAATGCAGCGAGGTAACATGTAATTGACAGGACAGCAGTTCAGGTTACTTCAACTCATAATTAGCCTTCTGGGAGGCGTGGGTTTTTTTTTGTTTTGTTTTACACCTCTTATGTTTTAAAAGCTTATCTGCACTAAGAATGTCAGTCCATCACCACTGACCTATGGCTAAAGTCTCTTGGATCCCCAATTGGCAAGAATTGCTCATTCATTCTGAATTAAGCTGATAGACATGGGCACAGAAATAACATTTGCCTAGGTGAGACTGGGGGACTGCTGGATTGGCCGCCTTTTGCAAATCATGCTCTTTTCTCTAGAATAATCTGGGAATTTTACTGGTGAGCTGTATCTTTGATTGCTTCTGCTGAGTGTTATAGGCACAAAAATGAAAACTACAACTATCAGTATGTTATAGGGTACATGAAAGTGCACAGAACAGATGCTGGATCTCACAGCTATTGCATAGTTGCTTATAATTGCAGGGGGACTGGAATTAACCATCTTGGCCTTTAGAAACTGATTCTATGACCTTTCCATAATACCCTATCAAAGGCCACTGGGATGAACTGCTCTCAGAAGATATCCAGTCCTTTCTATGAAGACTAGAAAAGCCTTAGTAACCTGTTTAGATCAGATTAGTTTTTACATAGGTAGAAGTTGAAAGGAGTCCCTTGCTTGGGACATTCATTTGCACATTCATTTAAAGTGTTAAGAAAAGTTGCAAAGGTCCAAAGCAAAGTTGCATTGGTCAGTCTCACGGATGAGTAGGTTTTTCAGAAGTACCACTAACTAGTCTAATTTTGGTTTTGTACAAGTTTACACTGGGCAGTCGGACCAACATCAGTCCAAGCATCGCAACATCCCCCACAAAGATCTTTTAGACAGATTTTTTTTCTTGAAAACAAACTGAACCTCCCCACAACTCCCCTCAAAACAATGATTCTAAGTTAGAAGGCTCCTTTTAAAAAAAGAAGAAAAAAAATAAGTGATCCTAAAATTACTGAGCTCACAAAACTCAAATACTGTGTTTTCTGTCCAAAGAAAATAGAAATTCCTTGCAAGTTCTGCCTCCCATTTTGGAGGGGGAGGAAAGAAAAAGGCAGACGGGGGTGAATGACTCAGCCCTCAGCATCTACAGTTGCTAGACGTCCAAATAAGATTTGTTTCTCTTACAGAGAGAAACATTTAATGGGAGCTATAAGGTCACCTGTGCTGCTTCTGGCTGGGATAGAGTTAATTTTCTTCACAGTAGCTAGCATGGGGCTATGCTTTGGATTTGTCCTGAAAACAGCATTGATAATACAGATATGTTTTTGTTACTGCTGAGCAGTGCTTACAGAGTAAAGGCCTTTTCTGCTTCTCACATCACCCCACACGCAAGGAGGCTGGGGGTGCACAAGAAGTGGGAGGGGATACAGCTGGGACAGCTGACCAAAGGCATGTTCCACACCATATGGCATCACAGTCAGTATACAGAGCTGGGAGAAGAAGAAGGAAGAGGGGGATATTTGGAGTGATGGTATTTTTCTTCCCAAGTTACCATTACGCATGATGGAGCCCTGCTTTCCTGGAGATGGCTGAACACCTTCCTATCGATGGGAAGTAGTGAATGAATTCCTTGTTTTACTTTGCTTGTGTGTGCGGCTTTTGCTTGACCTATTAAACTGTTGTTATCTCAACCCACAAGTTTTCTCACTTTTACCCTTCAGATTCTCTCTGCCATTCCACAGGGAGTGAGGGGGGAGTGAGTGAGCAGCTGTGTGGTGTTTAGTTGCTGGCTGGGGTTAAATCACGACATCACCACAGTATGAAGTCTATGTAAAAGATGTCTAATTCAGTCACTGGAAATACACCAAGGGATGTTTTCGAATATATATACCAGCACTCACTGTATTTCCTGAATGCAAAGTGTGCACTGAGCTCTTGCATAAAAGATCACAGCCAATTCCAAGTGTGATGAAGCAGTTTGTACGCAGACACCTATATTTCATTCCTCCTCGTGTGCACAGAGTGTCTTAAAATATAACAGCAGAGCACAGTCCAATATACAATTAAGAAAAAGACAGTTAAGGAGCTGTTCCTTAAGAACAGGGCTTCCTCAAGACAGCACTTCATCTTGAAATTGCCTATCTACCAGATTAGATTATTTTCCCTGGTCAGGTAACAAATCTAGCACTACCCACTTCAATTTAAATTACAGGATTAGTCTGACTCATCTCAAATCTAGCCAGCCCATGTTTCCTGCACTACAGCATTACTCTCATTCTTGTCTTCTGGAAAGCTATTCTGAGTTTTATTTAGACTTTTCTATTACTCATCCAACATCAGAGGACTCCTCTGCATTCCATAACTAGTGACTTTTGACTTCAAGATGTCTATTTAGTTTACTTATACATATACAGAAATAGCAATTAATTTTTATATTGGTCTTACCTGTTTCTCACTGAGATGGTTGGTTAGTAATAAGCTGAGATCAGCTTTCCAATGAAACTATAACATGCTTTTTTGCACCTAAAACATGAGAGAATCTCAATTACGTGGTTTTGCACATTTGCACAACAAATAACAAAGACTTCAAACCAGAAAGCACATTTATTGTGTTATGCCTATTTTAGAAAAATATTTTCATCCCTCTAATTAAATGTAAAAAGATCAAAAATCTCAGAACAGGAAATGGGAAAGCAAAAATTACCTATCCATTACCTTAGTGTAATAACTTAACTTGGAGTAGAGCATAAGGCACAAGTCAGCCTTAACTTATAAACATGCTGACTTGATTCTACAGAACAGATTTTCCTTGACTTGACTCCAACCAATTCCTAAGGACTCTTTAGGCCTAAAAAGGGGAAAAAAAAAAAAAAAAAAAAAAAAAAAGAAAACCCACCACAAACAAAACCATAGAATCATCAGAAATGTTACGGTGCAGGCTACCTGATTTAATATTTTCCTCTTCTGGGCCACTTTCCACCCACTGACTGTCAGTGGCTAGCAACTGATTTTGTGATTCACTGAGTGGTCTAGGAGGAAACGACTGATTGGCTCCAGGGCTGAAAAGCAAGTAAAGTCATCAGGAATTCTGTAATAGCAATAGTTGCTTATTTCAGACATTTATAGAGTAGTGGTTACTTGAGAGCAAAACAAACAAACAAACAAACTACATTGCCAACTAAAAATGCCCCCCTTGCCCCCAACCCTAATTCTCCTATAGGCTTATTCCGGTCATCAGTCTAAACCTGACATAGGCCACTCACAGTTCTAATGTGCAGACTGATAGACAAGAAATGGCACACTGACAACAGTGCTACTGCCACACAGTTAAAAAGAAAACCAAACCAGTACTGTCTGGAAGAACAACCTAATGCCATCTTATCCCATCACTAAATGCCAGGACCTTCTGCTGAACAATATTCCTAATACAAAAGGATACTCCGTTGTTTGCACAAGAATCCTGCTCTTGTGTAAATTCTACATGTTACGTTGGACTGGAAGCAACTTCTTCTCAAGTCTTGCCTTTGAATCCCCCTAATGCCTGATAACTCAGGTGACTGTAGTTGAAAACAACCTTCAGCTACAAATTTACCAACCTACAAAAGACTCTAAAATGGCAAATGTAAACACCCCCAGAAGTTTCACATGCTCCTGTGTCTTTGAATCTAAAGTAGGCTTCCTGAAAATACACTGAAGATACAAAACATGCAAATTTGGAGGGATAAGAAGTAATGAACTAAAAATCCTCCAGTGCTAAAATCCAGCAATAGTCACAGTGATCTACCCCTCTTGCAAACTGTGTCTCGGTATTTAAGTATATTGGAGGAGGTGAAATACAAATAATACATACACTTTGCCTTTCTCTCATTCAAAAATATATCTTAAACTTTTTTTTTTCCATGGACCATTATTTAGTCTCCCCTAGGATGTTTTGATTGTTGTTGAGAGCCAGAAAGTTCTTTTACTCTCTATATTACCATTTCCTTAGAGCCATATCCTCTGTTACAGGTCAAAACCAAGAAACAGCCCTTCTGTATCAAGCAGCACCATTTTTTTTTAGTTTTGATCCATCCTGTTTTTCTCTGAAACGCACAAACTCACTCTGAATATGACAAGAAGTACAAAAAATAATTTTGAAACAATTTTTTTTCCCCTCCAGACGAAGTACAGAACCGTACAAAATCAGTATCTTGAACACTATAGTTACCTTTTGGCAGGTTCATTTTGGCTTGAAACAGTAAGTTGCTCTGCATCCATAATCACCAAACGAGTTGGAAAATTACATCCGTCACCCAAACTAAATGAGAAACAAAGATTCAAATCACTGTTTGTAGTTGACTTAAATTAACTGAACCCATGCAAAAGGCAAACGCTACAGGCTCAAATCAATTACTTGAGTGTCGTGCTGAACTCCAGACTTGAGCGAGGCAGTCCTACCACTAAGCCGGATGATCAGTTAATTAAATCTTGGAGCTCTAATGATTTCCACCCTATCACTCAGTATGGATTGCTAAGCACAACACTAGTCTATGTATTTCGAAAACATCACTGAGTTTCTGTAGATTGTAGCCCCAGTCTTCCCCCAAACCACCGTGCACAGGTAGTTAAGACTACCTAGTATTACCCCAGAAGCTGTGGCATAAGTAGTATTCTGGTGGCTGTGCTCTCCCCTCTGCCCATCATTCTGATGTTAGTTAAGCTTTCTTTTAAAGTAAGCTGAATCAGGATAAAATGTGGTCACAAAACAGACTAATTAATCTACAATGGAGCTTCTCTTTTTAATCACATGAAAACTCATAGTAGTTGAGCAAACAGCTCAAGCAACTTAAGATCTTGTTACTACCTCTGCTGTCTGCTACCAGACCTCGGCTTCACAAATGGGTTCACCAACATTTTAAATTGATACACAAACCCCCCAAAGCAGTGTTGAAACACAGCTCCTACTTTGTTCTTTGACTTTCAGAAGCAGTGGGAGTGGGCAGCGCGTCAATCTTGCTTCATCAAGCTTCTCTGATGCTTGTCTGCAACTCCCTAACACTGGCTCAGTTGAAGTTTTAAAACCGATATTTTGTGCCGGATCAGAACTTTTTTTTTTTTTTCAGTGCTGCTTATAAACACGCACCTTCTCAGGCAGCTTTCCATACCAAAACTGTCACCTTCAGCAAAAGGAAAGCTGTCAAGTTTTTTCAGAGAGGGTGTTTTTAAACGGAGGTTGTTTCAATGCTGCTGAAGGTCAAGCATTTGGATCTCCTATGAGTGGCTGATTTCCTCTCTATAATCAGACACTAATACTACCACCAGAAGGTGTACAATTTTTTAAATACACTTCTCAAAGCTTTCCAAACTTCCGTATTTAGAAGGCCCTTGTCAATGAGGCTCTTGTCTTTGAATGAAAACCCTGACTTTGCTCAGTTTTCTCCTGCACATTTTATCTACACCAGGATTTACAAGTTGGCTTTTCAGTTGTGCTTAATTTTTTAGGAGAAGGAGAAGCAAGGTGAGAGTCATGGAATCAATTTATTCTCCGATTCATTCCCCTTCAGACTGAATACCTGGTAAAGACAGGGAGTAGCCAATACTTCTTTTCATCTCCGAAAACCTCCCTCAGATTTTTGCTGCATCCAAGAGAAAAGCCATTTTTATCAGGGCCGTTTCGAAATGTGGGTGCACGGAATGTTTCTGTAGAAGAAAAATATGCAATATGTCTAAAGTGGTAAGGACTAAGGGACGATGAATAAACAGACTCAAACTTCTCTATTGTGAAAACAGTCTTGGGCAAGCTGAGATGATCTTGATGTGTATTATGGGGAAAAAAAGTCATCTCAAGTAGTCAGCATTAAAAAAATCACAGGATTCATTACAAAAACAGAAATGAAAGGTTAGAAAGCAATGAAAGCAGAACAGTAATCTCTCTCTCTCTTTACATTTAACATAAGGTCTGAGACAGAGCTCAGTACCATCAGCATGCCCAAGATACCACATCCTTTATTCATTGATGCCTAGCTCTTTCTCTGGCCTGTGAAGCTTTCTTTGAGCACAAGACTTCATCTGCTAGAAAAAAAAAAATACCATAAGTACTACTGGACCTAAACCCATACAGGGTAGTTCTTTCTACTTCTGCTAAGGTCTGAAGTTGAATTAAGAGCATCCTGGGGTATCAGAGAAAGATGAGATCTCTTACATAAGAAACACAGACACACCATGAACTATAGCAAACCACCAGCATTTTTCTACCTAGTCTGGTTACACTGTTGTCCAAGAACAGAGAGGACTCATTGCTCTCCCCATACCAACAGTTGTATTTTTACAATCATGATCCAGAAAGCAGATAAAGTACTGACTGTGTTGCCAGTTATGACTGTGTTGCCACTGACTTTTGGGCAAGGAACATGCTAAAATCTTCTTCAAAGCTAAAAAAGAGACTGTGAATATTCCTTAGCTGGAGATACATCAAAAGGACTCAAACAACCCTCCTGTCAAGCAATAAAAAAAAAAAATTTCCTTTTCCTCCAGCAAAAAATTCTAACAAGCTGATAATTATTTCACTTCTAATCAACTCACTTATATCTGAGGACACAAATTTAACTTCCATTGAAAGGTGTAAGATTTTGACTTACTCAGTTGTGGAAATACCCACCAGTCCCTGTTCCTCTCATCCCACAAAAAAAAACACTTTCAAAAATGCTTTACCAAGAACTTCAGATATTCTAACTGATGCACATAACTTGCTTCCGCTGGTCAATGCTATTTAAAGCATTTAGACCTAGAAATTACAGGAATCTCTTTTATTATTTAGGAAACGTGCATCAATGTTTCCATTTTTATCACACTGCTTTTACAAGCCACTTCCTAATAGTGAGGTCCATTTTATTTAATAGGATTTAAGAATACTCTTTTGGATCTAGTTGAAAATGTGCTATGTTCATATACAGTAAAGCCTTCATCTTGGTTGGGGCCACCCAGCTACTCCAAGTGCTAGAATAACAGGGTTACTGGCAAGTAGCCATTGCATTACATACTTAACAATATATAAAAACATAACAAAAATGCACAGTGCCTTAGAGGTCTCAAAAATGCAAACAAAGTAAGTTAACATTTATCATGAAACTGAATGCTTGGTGCCCGCAGAGGACCCCTATACATGCTTCATTTTCCCATATATTTCACCTCTAATTGCTGTCACCAAGTATATTTGTTATTGCACAATATTTTAAAATTTTGTTTATATGTGATGGCATATTCTGTAGGCCTCATATTATGATCAACTTGTTGGTTTTCTGGACAAAGAAAAATTCCATATTCCAGTTAACTGACCTATGGTTGATCTGTTTTTGCCAACCAGCCAGCAGTGGTAGCTGAAGAGCGACAATATGCTGATGAAGAACATGGCTGCCACAAAGAAAAGGAATAGTACGTGGAATTTTGCATGGGTAACTTGCAATTCATTCTGAGGAGAAAGAGAGAAAGAGATTAATATGTTAACACCTTTTAGCAACTAATGCAGTATTGTTGCTAAATGTTTTCTACCACACCTGTTCTGCTATAGGTCTTTCACTTCACTTTTCACAAAGAAAAAAAAAAAACAACCCACAAGCCAGCTTTTCTTTCATGGCATGTTAAACTGGTAACAGCATTTAAAACTGATGGGTACTCCTTCCACTTGCATTTGGTATCATGAGTAAATATGTTCATCGGTTAGTTTTTAAATGCACAGCAGGGGGCAAGGAAAAAAAAATCCTATACTAAAAAATGTTAACTGTGCAGCTAACAGTCAGAGAGATACAGGAAAAACACGCCCCAAATCACTTTCTTTGAAAGGAAGAAAATTAAAAAAAAAAAGTCTAAACCCTTTCCCAGGAAGGTAATAATACCAAACCTACTTCTGAACCAGCGTAAGGAACATAAAAGGGAAATGGTCGTCGTATTGTGTGAACTGAACAACTCCTAGACAAGACCTGGGACAGATCTTCAGTTTTTTTTATGATCTCTAAGGTTTAGGGAACAACCAGCATGTACGTAGCAAACCAAATTTGCCATGTCTGACTAAGAGAAGTGATTCACCAGACCTACATAAAACCCAACGATTTCAGTACAACCACCATATAAAAAAATAACCTCCCAGACCATCGGACCGTTGATTCCACCCTCAACTCCAACTATTTTTAGGCTTGCACTTTCAAGAGGCCAATGGGATCTGTAACAATACTATTCCAGTTTTATATATTCAAAATCACAGTACTTTCAAGTAGTTGACCTTTAACAGCACTGTAAGAGCAGAGAGGCTATTTTTATTCAGCTGTTTAGTTAGCATTACTGCCATTACTTTTTCCATTAGCTCATTCAGTATACCCACTTATCTGAGGCCGATTTTTCTTTTAGACTAAAACACATTTCAATTAAGACTACAGGTATATCTGTATCCCCGTACACTGCCTATATTCATAGGCCACAGATTACAAGTTTCCTTCCTCCTGTGATGGTGTAAATAGCTAATATGAATGACTGGATTAGAAAAATTACAGTAGGAACAGTATTTAAATAATTACAGCAATGTTGGATTTTACCTTTGGACAATTCTCTGCAGCTTTCCTGCGGCAAAGCTTTGCGCAAACAAAGACAATTTATTAAACACTAGTATTATGTTAAGATGAAGCGTTTGAAAACAGCATAGGCTTTGTTAAGAATGAAACGGTTGGGTGTGCACACGTGCTCTTGGACGTACTGAGTTCCAATGCCCATTAGCCTTAGGCCCTGTTCTCCAAGAGAATGGAGAAGAGAGTACAGAAGAGCACACTACTAACTTCCAAGGCATGAAATTGTCTACCAAAGCATAGAACTACTGCTATTCAGATTGCAGTTGGATCACTTTCAAATGGTTCCTCAGCTTGAGCAGCATGACTACACCAAGCACATACTTTGCTAGTTGTTTCCATCACAAGTAAGGCTTATGTGAATATTCTGTATGATGAAACCATACATAAAGGTCTGAAAAGCTCAGAATACTCCATAGGTATAAAGCAATGGTTTATAAATTACAAAATCTTTCTGACTTCAGAACATATCTATTACCAATAGATGTAGTTTCAGTCAAAATAATAAAAAATAGCGCCATTCTTTGCACAATTTTATTTGTTTAAAAAAAGAACCCATAATACATTAGTACAGCTTTTCCTCTTGCCAATATCCTTCAATATTGAGATTTTTTTGTGGGACGTATCTTTAGCGTAACACCTGAAATCGAGCCAGTACTTAAGAAAATAATGCAAGGAATGGGAAAGCTGAGTTTAAATTAGCATTTAAATTCTGAACTTTAGACCTGAAGAGTGGTATTAGCCATCTTAGGTAAGATGCTAGTACTTAACAAATGTGTTGTAGGCAAGATGTGTGGCTTTTAAGTTACATTAATCTGTGCAGAAAGCCTGGGGAGAGTCCAAGGTATTGGAGCTGGGCAGATACATAGAGCATATTAAAAAATGCTGGCTACATCACAACATGCTAGAGTAAGCAAATGATAACAGAGTTCAGCTCTCTGAACTGCTGTCTAAGGTCAGTTTCCTTATTTACTGCTTTTTTTTTTTTTTGGGATGCAGTTTTGCTCAAACAGTTTCTGTGACAATCCCCCTCCCCTCTGCTGTAGGAACATGTTCTGCTTGGTGATCCCTTGAAATCAAGGCTAGCAAAATACCTACTCCAATTGCTGCTTACTCCTAAGCTTCATGTTCATGCTATGATGATTTTCCCTATCTCAGAGTACACTGCAGTGTTCTCCAGTTTCCTAATTATTTTTTTGCTAACTTCTATTACTATGACTCTTTTGGAATTGCATATTTAAACAAAATAGTTCTCTATAAAGAATTCTCAGGTCAGTTGTTTTTGAAGCTCAAAGAGCAGTAGCAGCTTGGTCTTTGTGTTTTCTGTGGCCCAGAAAATTTAAGTTTATTTCAGTTGCATCTTCCTAAAACAGTAGCTCTATAAAATGGAGAGGGATTTTTTTGAATTACGCCCAAGTGATCTGCATGATCCCCAGGGAGCATTTACCTCTTCTGACTACCCAGTTTCAGCCACTGGTTTTAAGTTGTTGAATGACAGTTGCAGAACTGAAGCATATTTCAAAAAAGGCCAATTCCTTCCTGCAAAGAAGCATGCAGGCTTTCAGTGCATGCAACAAGCTTATTAACAGTTGTGCTCTAGCAGCAGTCCACATGCTGTGGCATGTGAGAGTGAAACTTCAGACATTAGTTATTTAAAATCTTTATGCTCAGTAGCAGCACAGAAGCAGACTTGCAGGTGAGAGAGCTGCAGAGCTCACAAAGGGAAGCAATTTGCACAATAAAATTTGTACTGCTTAGCACATGTAATAGACTGAAGCCAGTTACTATTCTAGAGAGTTCTCTACAAACTGCTGCACAAGCAAGGAGTCCTTTGAGCATTTATCAGGTCACAAAAACCCCCAAACAAAACCCACAAAAGTGCTATCAGAGCTTGACTCATTACTCATCTTTTACTTGCTAGGTCTAGCTTAAAACCAGAAAAAAACCTCAGATCTGGTATGTGTCCTTATGTGTATAAGGAAGAGGAATGAGGAAGTTTTGCAGAAGCACGTGCCATCTACCCAGAACACACATCACATCCTTGAATTAGTTATACTCAGGATTGCCAAAATAATTTGGAGGACAATGAAAGGCACTGAAAACAGCTGGAACATACAAAGGTTTCAAGGGGGAGGGACTGCAGCAAGAATGACAGTACCACCATCCACTCTGTAAACAAGGCACCAAGGACTGGGTGTTCTGCCAGTGTTGATGTTTGTGTCAAATACATTTGGTTAAATAGAGGCTTTATCTGCTCATCTTTAACAACTTCCTAGGCAGAAATAAAAATTATGGGAGTATAGGAAAAGTAGTTATAAAAAGGAGTCTTCACATTCCCTTGATCTACAAAACAGATTTTAAAATCTGCATCAGTGTGGAAGCCTGTGGTAAACATGTACAGCCAGTGTGGTTGTTCCACCACTGTATGAACAGTATCAAGATCTTTCTTCAGCACTTCTGCATAGAGCATGAAAGATGCTATGTAAAAGTCTTGCATGTGCAAGTGGGAAACAAAAACTTTCTTCAACAGAAGAGGGAAGTAGGTGTGCATGTCTCACAATGTTTGCAAGTATCTGCATGTCTGTCGTGTCTCCATGCAAGTATTATCAATGGTGCAAACCAATGGATTGCTGAAGTTTGTGTAGTTAGCACATACACCTTCACAACCTCATTACTACAAGTTCTGAAGTGACCAAGGCTACACTCTCCAAGAAGCAGTTCATCTTCCATTCTAACACTGGATATATACAGCATTTTGTTGCACACCTTGTCTGAAAAAAAATCTATATGGAAGCAAAAAAGAAACACTGCTTTCTCAAGGTATACTACTTTTCTGGTAGTCAAGCTTTGGGAGAAAAAAATACATTTAGAGAGCCTCAACAGAAAATGCCAAAACAGGAATATGTCTGTGTTGTTGTGGTTTTGTTTAGTGAGGGGGGGCCTAAGGTGGTAGCTTCTGTAGGAAACTGCTAGAAGTCGCTCCCCTTTGTTCAGTGGACTCAGCCGGGCGTAGGGCGGACCTGCTGCTGGCCAAGGCCGAACCGATTGGTAGCAGAATATTCCGTGATAACGCCTCAAGGGGAAAACAGAAAAAAAAAACCAAAAAACAAAAGAGAAGATGTGAAGAAGCTGAGCGGGGGCAGAGGCGCAGAGGGAGAGGCGCAGGCCTCGTGGGCCTTGCAGGCCTCACCTTCTGGCCTCTTGCCAGGTGGCCGACTGGGCCCAACTCAGCCCGGCTGCAAGAGGAGAGGAGATGAGATGGCTGATGTGAAGAGATCCTGAGAGGCGTCTGCCAGCCTGTTGTGGAGAACTTTTCTTGTGAGAGGAACAGCTGCAGACCCCAAGGTCAGTGAAGAAGGATGGGGAGGAGTAATGCGGCTCCTGGCCAAGATTCCCCTGCAGCCTGTGGTGATGACCATGGTGGAGCAGGTTGTGCCCCTGCAGCCCATGGAGGTCCATGGAGGAGCAGAGATCCACCTGCAGCCCTTGAAGGGCCCCACACCGGGGGAGGTGGATGCCTGAAGGTGGCTGTGGCCCGTGGAGGGCCCGCTGGGGCAGCTCTTCTGGAGGGACTGCATCCTGTGGAAGAGATGACCCACGCCGGAGCAGTTTCACGAAGGACTGTGGCGCGTGGGTGGGACCCCACAACGGAGCAGGGGAGGAATGTGAGGAGTTCTTCCCCCGACTATGAAGCAGCAGCATAAAACATCGCGTGATGAACTGACCGCAACCCCCATTCCCTCTTCCCCCCTGTGCCGCTCAGGGTGGAAGGTAGTAGAGATAATGTTAAGCTTGGGAAGAGGGAGGGGTGGGGGGAGGTTATCTTGTTCTCTGTCTCATTATCCTGCTGTTTTTAGTAATAAATGAATAGTTTTTCCCAAGTCGAGTCTGTTTTGCCCGTAACAGTAACTTTAAGGATTTTCTCCCTGTCCTTATCTCAAACCTGGAGCCGTTTTTTCTTACATTATCTCTCCCTGTTCTCTCGGAGGGTGGGGGGAGTGAGAGAGAGACTGCGTAGTCTGGTCCCAGTTGGGGCTGAACTGTGACATGATGCTATAGCAGACAAAGCCAAGCATTAGCAATATACTGAAGCAGTCTAAGACAGCATGTGTCAGCAGTACTCCGCTCTGACCTGGGTACAGACGTAGAGAGAAGTTTCCAGGACCCTAATCCGCAGTCAACAGCACTTGCCTAAAAGCTGACGTACTACAGACATACTAAATTTTGCAAGCCTGCATGATTACCGTGCTGCCACCTCTTTCTGGAAGTCTACTTGACTCAGGCTATTATAAGATGAGAGGAATGAGTGGATTGTGTAAGAGTAAAGTGAGTCAGAGACCTACTCTAATTATAAGATCATGGCATCACCGGATTCTGTCTTGGAAGTAACTGGAGATGAAAGCAACAAGTGCAAGCAAACTACATTGTCTATTGTCATATTTCAGAAGTAGCCCATTCTTGCAGGAAGCATTTTAAACAACTAAATCATTAAAAAAAAGAAAATCCCTCTTAAGTTTACTTCCTCTGCACAAGAGTCCACGTCAATATTGTGTCCGATAGGCTTTGGAAGAGGCTTGCTGCAAATGTTGGTATTAAACGTTGATTGCTGTCAGATGTCCTACGGACTTTTGTTGCACTAAGATTTATGAAGTGAGGTGACAAAGCAAATTCATTTTCTTTGCTCAAGCATTGACTAGTAAATATGTAAGAGCGCATCTACAGTTTCATTAGAAATTGCATACAAAGCACTGGAAAGCAGCCAGGCAGATATTCAGGACTGGCACATTCACAAATTAAAAATGTAACTATTTACAGTCAAGCAAGACTAAACAGTAGAATCAGAACATTTCATTTGAAATACCTGTCAAGCCACAGCTACGACTGATAAATACATTTACGGCTTTCGTCTCACACAATACTGACAGCTCAATTCACACGTAGTTCCTTGCTCTCCAGTAACAGGCTGCTGTAAAGAACTGACAGGCTAAGAGAAACACAGTACTTTGGCAGATCAGACCCACAGGCTTAGATGAACACAAATGTAGGCACTTTTTGCACCATTTGTCTTACCTGTCTAATGCCAACTGTTTCAGAGCACAGCTATTCTGAATACATGATTAAGCTTACCTTACCCTGACATGGCAACATCTTTTTGCTCCAGTAAAGGGTATTACTTTAGCTACAGACAATGACTGCTTTTCCCAGCTACTCTGACGGCAACTATTGTCTAAGAAATATGTGCTGTTACTTACTTACAAAGATGTGATGGAGAGCCATTCACTTACAGTGGTTTTTCCTATGTTAGTTAATGGAAACTGATTAAGATAACTCTGATGCCAACTCTTCTGTCTAGAGACAAGAAGGAGCAGTACGAGATTTTGGAGATGAAAGGGAACAACACCAGAAGAAATTATCTTTAGTCTGGAATGTGACTGAAACAAAACTGATAAGTGGAATCGATCTGATTGTATAATCCACCGACGTACAATGATGCTTGCCCTTCACATAAATGTTATTAAATCTAGCAAGATGCATATGTTTGTTTTGATCATCTGCCAACTGATAACAGTTGCAAGGAAGATGTGTATCATTAACACTGTACCTATCCTAGCGTTCTACCCATATCAGACTGATGAAAGCCACTAGTGTGAAGTTCAGACATGCCTATGCAGGAACTCCAAAACAGAGCTTGGTCAGTTCCCAAGAAATCAGTCTGCCTTATCTGGTAGCAGATTATCCATAAACAAGTTTAGGAAGATACAAAATTGTTATTTATAGTTCACAATTGTCAGTATTTTTATATATACATGTGTGTATATACACATATACATACATACATATATGTAACTGATATAGACAGTTCTTTCTGTATCTACATATCTATACCCAATAGTCTCAAAAAAACCCTGAGCTGTGCTACTCAATTTTGATGGAGCAGAGAAATAGCATAGTGTCCTCATCAGAACTTCTTCCCTCGATTACTCATCCTGGGCAGTGTAATACATTTAATTCATTCATATTCGGAAGGTTCTCCTGCTTCAGTCACTTCGCTTGGTGCTGTTAACGGTAATGAACTATGGAACAGAGTAAATGGTGAGTGACAACATGCTGATGCAGCTTCCAATAACACATGCAAGATTAAACAAATGAACAACAACAACAAAAAAAGCCTTAGAACTTACTGTCCAAAACTTTATGAAGTACTGCAAGACTGTAGCGGCAACAAACAGACAGTACAGTAAAGAATACATTAAAAACAGGAGGAAGAATTTGTAGTTAGAAAATCCCACACAATTATTCACCCTAGAAGGAGGGGAAAGAGAAGGAGGTTACTATGATATAAAAAAAAAAAAAATAAATAAAAACAAAACCAATACATTCAGCTTTTGCAGAGCATTATGTGTATGAAGTCAGTGGTATGTCCAAAACAGTCTGGCACTGGTGTTTCAGAAGCATTTGAAGGTACCATTTTGAATGAAGTCTCTTTTTCAAGCCAAATGATCTGGGGCCCTCACATAAATTTTGCTCCCCTCCTAGTTCTACAGGACAGGACACGAGCTGGCAAAGCACATGATACATACAGCCTGTATAGGAAGCATCTCACACGCTATGAACTAACTGCAGTCTTCGTGAAAGAGAATATGAGCCTCTCCATCAATTTCAGTGGATGTTGCTTTGGTTACAAAACCACCTTTAAGTCAATCACTGATCACAGTACTTTTTTAGTGACAGCAGATTAATATTTTTGCTGTGAATTATACAAACTGCAGAAGAGTAACTGAGTGGGGTCTTACGTATCATCTAGAGTGGAGAACTGATTTTCACAGTATAGTGGGTATCACCTCTCCTGGTAACAATACCAAACTAAGCAAAAGAAAGAAATGCCATTTCTCATAGGTCTCATTAACGCCAGGGTTTCTCTGTATAAGAAGAAACTGCATGATTTGGGCTACAGGGCCTACAACTCTACACTGCAACACACATTAGGAACAAGATTTATTTTCACATATTAAAGTCTCAAGAAGTTCTGTGAAAATCAAGTTTTACTTCAAAGTTGCATTTTTGAAGTAGCATCTAATCCATCATGTAAGATCTAATTCAACATTATTCTACTGATTTTTGTTTTTAATAAACTTACCATGGACAGTGGTGGTCCATTTTTAGTACACATCTGAAAGAGAATTTCCAGTAAGTTCAAGTAAAAAAATACATTTTTTTTCTAGATACATATTTTTAGTTTCTACAGGTTCAGGGGTTGTTTTGTCTTGTGTGTTTTTTTTTTTTTTTTTAACACGTATTTTGCCTCATCATATCTTTTCAAGTATTTCTCAATCATGCCAATTCTCTGTATTATAGCAGCCATCCTTTCACCCAAAAGGACCAAGTGAGATTCAAAAGAGTTATGAAGAGAGTCTTTTAAATTAACAAGGAGAGCATTACTGAGCAACACCATGTAATAGTTCATTAAGCCACACTAGTTTTACGTGCACACTGAGAGAAAACAAATCCAAACCACCCTTCAGAGTTGTGTGGATAAGGTATGTTAGCCCAGCATTCACTTCTACTAAGCCCTATATTCAGCTAATAGCCCTATACCTTAGGGCTATTTTTGCCACCTTTTTTTTTGTTTGCTGCTTGCTTGTTTGTTTTTTAAAGCTAATTGAGGAAAAGAGCAGCACAGTGAGTAATTTGAATAGTCCACATGCCATTTTCATCCAGTTTTAGTATAAGGACAGATACTAGACATTTCAGGCACACAGACATTCACTGCATTTGCTAATAAATTTGATTTCAGCCAGATGTGTATTAGGTTCTTTAGATAACTATATTTCCTCAAGCTCAGCCTACTGAAGTCTCAGTTGTAGCCTCAGTCTTCAGTGCCCTTACATACTTCTCTGATGATTCAGAATGAGGCTAGGGAATAGCAGTGATGCCTTTGAAATGGTTAAGGCATGTAATTGCACCGTCAATCTTTGAGATAAAGATTTTTAGCATTATTAGTAGCACATATATGTTTCAAGGCCGCAGAAGCAAGATACAATAGAAGAGTTCTATAATAAGCATTTGCTGGTGCTGGTATCTCAGACTTGCCTTTCCTTACTTTCAATTGCTGATTTTATTTTATTTTTTTGTTAATATAAGCACTATTTTACAAAGCTACAAAGCAGCTTTCCTAAAAAGTTTTGCCACTTTGGACAATGGGGCTGCAATAATAATATTGCACCAACAGGAGGAACTTTGCTCTTTCAGGAAATCCAGGTACTGAGGGTTTGAAAGAGGAACAAATAGTAAAACCTGCTGTTATGCAAGGGGTGACACACTGAAGACATGAACACGTTAAAGCGATGATTGCAGGAGAGAGAAAAATCCATCATTTCCGATTTAGTAACTTACACGTCACATGCAGAACAGTGGTGGCAGCGGTCAGGTTTGATTAGCTGGCATCGATCGCAGTATCTGATTGCTGCATTCAAGTGGCAAGGATCAGGTCATTAGAACTCTTAATTTTACAAAGGTTTTTCCCCTTAACATGAACTGAATCTTAAAGAGCTTCCTGCCCTCCCCTGCCATACCTGTTCTCACAGGCCTACTCTCATAAGATATGTACCTTTGAGTTTTTTTAAGAAATGTAACCTATGAAGGTATTTAAAACACTTTCATCTACTACTGCTGCACTGAGTCCACCTCCATTTACTCTTTGGCTACCCAGTCTTCCTATCCTTCATCCTCTGGCACTGATTCCCTATCACTTGCTTTTTTTTCACTTCTGGACAGGGTATTCAGGCACCCCATTGTGAAACTATGTTCTTTCAGCAAGCCAACTTTCTGCATTAGCTATCCTCTTCAGCAAATGGTGATCAAGCAGACCGTTCAGTAAATTAGCTCTTCCTCATCTTTCCTGGATATTTTTAAACAAGCCTTCAGGCTCTTCTCAATAGAAATAAGACATCAGCACAGTCAGTTTCAAAGGAGGAGGAAAGCCAACACCTACAGCTAAGCAGAACTGCTAAGAGCTGGCAAGAGCCTCCCAGACCACACCAGGAACTTAAGACTGGGATTCCCTTAAAGGCAGGCTTGTATACAGAAAAGCCAGGTGTCCTTAGTTTTTGTTTGGAAAGCCACAGTAAACTTTGGTAACAGTTATTCTGAGTAGTTTATGTTTTTGGAAAACTCTACAAGGTTGCTAGTTTGCTAGTTTCAAGTAAGAGAAACAGATATATATACATATAAAAGTCAGGTTTTTTTAAGAATATGCATATGTATAAGACAGCAGTTTCACAGAGCATTCATAAGTAAGTTGGAATAAAAATGCATATAAGTATTAAAGGCAAATACAGAAATAACCCATAACTAGCTTTGTACTGAATTACAGATGGGAATAAAACAACATTTATCCGTTCTTAAATTCTAGTACAATGTTTCTCCTCCTGCTGAACTGATACAGCTCAGAAAAAGAAGTTTAAAGGGGGATACAAATGACTATAAAATTGAGTAAAATGTTTATTTTTCCTCTATTTCTAGCTGTATTAGCTATATTTCTTTGCTGTGTTTATTTTTTTATAGCCATAACTAGAGATAAATGTTGCCATCCATCTGCTTGCTAGAAGAGGATTTTTTTTTAAATTCCAAATACTGGCTATGCATTGATATCTCCAGACAAAGGACTTCAGTTTCTTTTCGTGGAAAAAAAAAAACCCAGCCCAAACAAATAACAAATAAGGTCACAGTCTTTGCAATATGTGCTTAATAGATTGTTCATTCAGTGACATGAAATGAATTTAACTGAATTAAACTAGCAGCTTCAGAAGCACAGAATTATTTTATGTTACCTCTCGAAGCTGTTGTCGTATAGATAGGCAAGTCTTTAGCAGCTCTTCTCAAAATCTCCTGCTGGGATTCTGGTCTCTCTTCTTTTTCATATTGTTCTTTATCAGCTTTTGACAAACAGAACTAGGAGGGAGAGAGAAAATGGAATGAAAGGAAGAGATAAATTATTCTTTGTGTTCTAGTCAAGCTCCAAGGAAAAGACCCTATATATCTTAATCCTATGTCTTTGGACAACCCTCACCCACCAACCTCAAAAACCTCATATAAAGAAAAAAGAACACTACAGGAGTTACAGGAGATATAATACAAACATGATGGCTCTGGGCATATTTTAAAGAAAATAATCTTTATCTCTGTTCCATTATCTATAGCATTTTCCCTTCAACAAAAAGGAAGGCAGAGACTCAGGGGAGTTTTAAGAAGGTGCAACCTTTCCATTAATTCCTGCTAAGCATAAATTTAACTGATCGGCAAACAAGAGGAAGGTGCAACAGTCTGCTAAAGAGCACTAAATTTCTTTTATCCTACTTCCTCTCTCTGACTTAGAGAGAAGTACAAGCTGGGGGAGTGGGGGAAGAGGAGGAGGGGCTTCATGGCTTGAGCACAGGAGTTGAAAGAATTTAACTGGAATTTTTACTTGAGAGTGGCCAGCACTAGTCTCAAAAACCATGAGCTGTATTGAAAGCAACTTCAGCAAAGCTTGTACTGTTCTGAGAGTTACAATTCTGAGTAAAGCATGAGGGGCACTGCTGTTGAAACCTCACTGAAATGTAAAGCTTTACCAGAAGAACATGGAGAACTTTTACTCACGTGTGAAACACTTAATTTGGAATCCACTGAAATTGTGAGCTTTACCATTAAGCCCCACAAAACCCTGTGTGCTGACAAGCCCCTGTGGAGTTGGAGCCGAGCTCACTATTTCCTCTGGTATTTTTCTGTTCCGAAGCACTTTTAAACTCTGAGCTTCCCACATGGACTACAAGAGCCCTTTTTATGAGCACACATAGACAAAGTATTCATGGTAGTGAGTGGAAAATGCTGTGTGTGCAACTGGAACAAAAATTGGCTTAGTGTGGTCTAATATGACCAGATTTTCCTACCAAGAACATGTATTTGATTAGTTCACATGGATTTTCCTCTCATCCTGTACTTTTTCCTCTTTTGGATTACAGTCAGTTGGCAAGCAACAACGAAGACTCAACTTACAGAGAGCAGGAAGCAGTAAGACACTGCTGCAATTTCTCTGCATTGTTTCCTAACCCAGAATGCAAATAAGTTGCCTCATATCTCACCGAATCTAGTTAAGGCTCCTGTTACATACAGTATCATCCCAGTTATTAAGCCTACCCACCATTCAAAGGTGAAATATGAAACATAATCCCCTTTTAAATAATCAGAAACTAAGATCAATCTATGCAAAGAGTGAAATTAAAGTTTAACATTTCAGTCATCACCAAGAGTTTGATCTCATTTTTTAATATCCGTCTCTAAGCTAGATATTTACTCAAATATGAAAACTGGAGATGCTCATATCAAAAGTTTAAGACAGATATGAAGCATCATGCCCTTGCGAGTCTTCTAGGTTACCCAATACCTGTCTCCATGACCTGCAATCAAGCAGAGATGGCATTAAACATGAAATACTACTTCTAGATGACATTTCTATGGCAAATCACTACTGCACAGAAAAGGAACTAAATCACAAGATCTAAAACTTCAATTTGTCCAAGTAACATCATAATATTACTTCAAAAATCCTGCATAGGATTTTGGTTTTCTGAAGAGCTATATTTCTGTTCAGATTTCAGAAACTACTAAGACACAGTCTCTTTGGACAATGGCAGGATATGTTCAAAGACATAAAAAGTTGTCTGTTATCACATAGCTAACAGAATTTCCAATGAGGTTCCAGCAGTTCTTATTGAAAATAGAAAGAGTCCCTTTGTTTCCTTCCTCTTTCTGGATCTTGTATAATGTTGATTGTTCTTTATTATGACAAAAGTACAGGGATTACACTAAGACAACAGCAGCTGCAGAATCTTTTTTTAGTGCAACAGTAAGATCACAGGATGCTATTTGTTTTGTAAGGATGGCTAATTTGAATGACTAAAAATATATATGTTTACACTCTCATGCAATGGGGAGAATCTCAAGGCAGGTTTTGTTTTTAAGTGAAACCACCATAAATTACTCATTGGTACATGAATAGAAGAGATTTGCCCAGACAGAGAAAAAGTGGCGGTGGGTTTTTTCATTTGGTTGGTTTTGTGGATTTTTTGGTGTGTGGTTTTTTGTTGTGGTGGTGGTGTTTTTTCTTCTCTTTTTTTTTTCCTGTTTGTTTTTAAAGCTAGTAGTAGAAGAAAATTGTATTAAATTTGATTTACCCCCACACTTCATATAGAAAATATTCATTACATGCCATATGCCCAAACCATCCCTTTTACTCGCTGAATATGAAAAGCTTGCTACACTATTACTGTATCAACAGCATAAGTACTGTCAGAAGTTTTCTATTATTGAACAATCCAAACAAACAGTAAAAGTTACTAGGCATTAGCATTATGAACAGCTCTAGTTCATATTGATTGAGAGAGTTAGGGCTGTTCAGCCTGGAGAAAAGGAGGCTCTGGGGAGACCTTATAGCGGCCTTCCAGTACCTAAACAGGGCTTATAAGAAAGATGGGGAGAAACTCTTTAGCAGGGCCTATTGTGACAGGACAAGGGGTAATGGTATTAAAATAGAGAGAGGTAGATTCAGACTTGATAGAAGGAAAAAAATTTTTATGAGAATGGCGTAACACTGGTACATGTTGCCTGGGGTGGATGCCCTATCCCTGGAAACATTCAAGGCCAGGTTGGATGAGGCTCTGAGCAACCCCATCTAGTTGAAGATGCCTCTGGTGCTTGCAAGCATGCTGGTCTGGATGGCCTTTAAAGGTCCCTTCCAACTCCAACTATTCTATGATCCTATACAGCTTTATAAAACCTAGAATAACAAGGTTCCAGCCACATTACAGTGAGCTAACCTCCTCAACTTCATAATTTTCCTGCAGAACTATCCCAGATAAAGCCGAAACAAACCACCCTGAAGACAAGTCCCTTTGAATTTTTAGGTTTAATAATTCAGTTAGACTCTTTTTGCTTAGCTAAACAGCAGAACAGTCTTTAGCTTTTTTTCACTTTATATTCCGCAGCTTTCTAAGACACAGATCTCTAAGCCATAATTAAGCAGCACAGAGCAGTGTTTGTTTTTCCTTAGAAGCATGGTTTTAACTCTTTTAAAAAATGTTTAAGGTCGACATTAGCACCGAAAGTCGGCCTTGCCAAAAATAAAGTAAAAACTTAGCCCCCATAGAGCAACCAAAACCTCAAACAGTTTAGCTTTACAAAACCAAGGAAGGGAAGTATTTTAAATTTGGTGCCAGTTATTTAATCCTTACTTACACACACCTTAGAGAAAATAGAAGACAAGGTAATCCATCTCAGGCTTATTACCATTAATACTGTTCTTTTTCAAAACAAAATTTCTTACAGTAATCATGCATTCTTTTGCCATTATGTAAAGCTCCTTTATGTATTTACTTCTCAATTGTCACTACACTTTAACCTTGACATTACTAAGTGGTTAGTCTGAGGAGTTAGTACTAACTCCAGGTTATAAGTATACATAGCATTACTACTTTTTCTTATCCAAACAAAGGTCAAAACTGCCTAAAACAAAAATATAAAAGTGTTGTCACGGTATTTATCACTTTAAGAAACTCTAGGTTTCAAGCAAGCTAATTAATAGCAAAGCAGTGTACATGACTGTCAAACTTGTGATTAATAAAATGCACATTCTGTATAAGGAAATGGCATTACACAAAGTATACAGTATTTTAAGAATAACTTGATAATTTTCATTCATGATGCACTGTCATGCTGTTCTATTTTAGATAATGAGAAGGGAAAGGTGAATCATGCAGTACTGCAAACAAGTTTCATCACTGAAAACAGTTCAGCTATTTATAAAAAAGGCATTGACATTTTTCTAACGTGGTATTTACCTCATTAGAGGGGGATGCAGGAGATGTGAAAATTGTCTTCCAATAGGACCATACAAACATGACAAATGACAGATGAAAAACCACAAGGTAGACAACTGCAATAAAATACAAATAAGAGTTTGGTGAATATAGCTGAAAAGAAAAAGAAATAAAATCCTTGATCTTTGATGAGGGCTAAACTACTACAGTATGAAGTATGAATCACCTGATAAATCCTGATAAAAATCATTTACATTAAATCTTCTTCCCTGGGTAGATTTAGCACTCTAGGAGTACTCCAGAAAAAAAAAAACAAAACCAAAAACCAAAAAACCAACAAAAACAAACAAACAAACAAAAAACAAACAAAAAAAACCCAACCAACCCCACCCCCCCCAAAAAAAAAACCCAAACCACAAACAAAAAAAAACCCCAAACCCACCAAATATGATAGTTGCTATTCCTCAAGGAAATAATATGCTTTTTTTTTTTTGTACAATTCCAAAACAGACTTTGAAAGGAAAAAAATTCAAACAAACAAAAAAACCCCTAGAGCTGAACACAGCTTCACCTGTGGCATGTAAGTGACTAACCTTTTTGGATAAAGAAGATGCTACAATTCCATTCTGTAGTAAAATATTTGATAACTGACCTGCAGAATTCAATTTAGTTTCTACTTCTAATGGAAACAGCACAGTACTGTGCCATTGTAAAAGGCACTGTGGTCATCGATGACAGTAAAAACACCAAACCAGGAGTTTGGAGAGGACTGCACTCCAAGATGAGAGCTAGCTGTGAGTTAAAAATTAAAAATTGTCTGAGTATCTTCTTTCAAATCACAGAAAAATAATCTGGAAGAATCTTGCTATTACAGTCACAGTGGCAACAAAACGTAGGTGGCTTTAATAGGGAGCTCAATCAATTTATGAATGGGTCTATGTGATACGGTTGCCCTAAAGACCAGAAACCCAGACCTTATGACTCAGGAAGCTTCTTCCAATCTTGCTTCATCTAATAGTTTCTTTTACCACTTGTCAAGAGGAAACAGATCAGTTGTGCCAGAACAGTAAGACTTAGAAAAGAATTCATACTAAATATTTACATTATCTTCACTTACATTATCTTCAGTTGCAGGCAGAAGGAAACTTGACCTGCTTTCCTGTGCACATAGAGTCCTTTAAGAAGCCGTATGACATAGTTCATGGATGGCAGACTAGGCTTGAAACCCTGGGAACCTCCAACAGCTCAGAAAATACTTGTGCACAGTCACAGAAGATGTGGTCTTAGTTTATCCCTCTTCAGGATTTTCATTGCTTGTTGCAGTAAAAAACCCAAACAAACTGTATTTGAACTTTCTTCAGAGAATTATGCTTTTCACCTTTGCCTCTGACTCCTCTAACCTTACAGACAGATTTGGCAAATTTTCAGCTGGGGAGCTTACTGAAAATGCAAGAAGCAAAATATTTTTCTAAAGCCATCCTAAAATTGTCATCCTGATAGGAGAGAACTCGTATCACTGTACTAGACACTGTATAACTAGAAACTGTCTTTTATTAAAAACATACTATATACATCCAAACATAATGCAGTTGAGCAGTTAAAGTATGAGAAAACAGTTTGGAAAAGAGGAAGGAGACACAAAATTGAGTGGAATCAGATGCACGGATCAGAGCTTCGGGGAGAAGGGGAGTGAGAGAAGTTAAATAGAAGGAAAGAGGAAATGAGATACAAGGCAGGACAGGACACAGCAGAAGTAACTTACACAGTAAACAGTTCCATTCTGTCCATAAAAATCACCCCCAGAATTCAAATTCTCTTAAAGGGTTATTTTTAGTGCATACACAATACTTCAAACAGCAGAACCTAAAAGTCTGCTGTAAATGTCACAGGCTGTAAATGCCCCAAAACCACACAGAATAACAGGCACCAAGACCAGCCACAGCAAGGGTACAGATCTGTGCCAGCGCTACCAGTATTTACTAGAAAGAAGCAGCTCTTAACATGGCCTTGCACTTTTGCAATAACCGACATCTTGCAATCTGTCACCGTCATTAAAAGGCAAGGGCCTGTCCTCAGCAGCCAAACCGGGGCAACTCAGGGAACAGCAAGGCTTTCACAGCTGTTCCAGTGACGAGCACCGCTCAGTCTAGAGGAGAAAGAGCCTGCAATTGGTAATCCATACTGGTCCCACACTGAAATAAATTCTTGCTTCTTTTCCCACTCCTGTGCTACCATACCAACTGTGATTCCTTGTTCCTCAAGAAATTAGAGGGAGAGAAGAAACCATTTTTGATGGCTTTACTTTGGCAGTCCATTTACCCACCATTTTGGGTAGCAGTATCTCCTCTGCAGACTACTCCCTGAACCATCTTGTATCATTTTCCAGTAAAATTTTAAACCAGCTTAATTTCTATTCAGCTCATTTTCTTCTAATTACAAGGTAGATGGAAAATACAACAAAATGTTCAAACCCCAATATCTACCGGTTTAGCCAGACTCAGAGTCATGAGGAAGCCCTGGCTAAGCTAAGCGAATCCAGGATTCTTGGTGCCATGCTGTGACCAAGTGAAGTCACTTCTCTTTAAAGGCATTGATGTGTATTAGACCATAATTTATGCCCTCAGGAGGACAATGTCTTAAGAAATGCTCTTAGCATCTTCCTAAAATATGCTAGGCCCTCCTAAGATTTGCCCTTAACATCCTTTTCTGAATCATTCTTAGCACGACTTCCAAGACAGAGTCGGATTACAGAGAGGTAATAGTATATAACAAGTATATTAAGAGAGATTCAGAGTTGACTTTATTCTCCTATCCCTAATGGATATGAATCTAGACAAGAATATGAAATTACAAAGAAACAATTAGCCTTAATAGGGTGAAGAAATCGCCACTAATTTAATCAAAAATTGTAATTAAGTACTGGAGTAAACCGATTTGAACACAGTACACTGAAATATGGAGCAAAATATACTTGCCAGGATGCACATTATGGATTTACATACCAATGTCACTGGTACTTTAGTCTTCTGACTCTTCTGATGTTATTTGCTGGCTACTGCGAGTTAGCTTAGAAGAACTTTATAAAACTTATGATAGCTTTCATTTCAAGTGAAAAAAGACTTCACGTTTCATTTTAAGATCAACCTCCATGGTAAAGAGATTCATGCATGCAGGATGCCTATGGCATGCTTCAGAACTGAAGGTGCAAAAAGCACATGGGTGACAGCTATTAAAAGCCCAACAGTCAGGCTCCAACAATACTCTCAGTCTCATTAATTAATCAAGCATTTTTCTTCTCTTCTTTCTTTAAGAGTACCTGCTTCAGTCAGAGAGGCACCATATTTGTATTAAGAGCCAGAGATCTGACCATGTAGCACCAACATCACTGACTGCCAGGCTTCCTCAGCTGAGATTCGGATTTGCCTTTCTGGAAGAAACTAGGAAGTAATACTCATTCATGTACAGGTCATTAGTAAAGCACAGCAGCAATCTGCAGAATTTTATGAAGTCTAGATGAAGCCCAGCTGTGCAATATGATGTAAAAATTCAAGGTAAGACACAGCTCTCATCTTAATGGCTTATGGTTTATTTTGGAGTTTTTTTCACCTCTTCATTAGAAGATGAAAGAGGAGAGATTCCATCAAGGTTCCTTCCTTTCACAGTGTTCTCCTGGATGTTCTCCACCAGGAAGAAAACTGCTAGATTAGCTCCAAATTTTATGTTCTTTTGCAAAAATGTTTAAGAGCTGAGAGCCTCTTACCAGTGCTCTCCTGGTCAGAAGACAGACCTCTGTGATACTAAAAATGCAAATCTATGCTTACTCTACAACTCATGTCTCCCCATAAGCTGAAACAAACTCCCAAACAAACATCCCATCAATCATTTGTATTTCTAAAAAAAAAAATTATTTAAAAATCCTGTATTTTGACCTTCTGGAATCAAATTATCCTTTAGACTAGGTTTTGTTCACAATTAAAAGAAATGGCAGAGCAAGAATACTGAAGCTTTTTTGGTGAGTTTGTATCTCAGTAAGTACTACCCACTGTGGCGTATACTTGCCAAAGCCAATATGAAGTAAAGTTTGTCAAAACAAGGCTTTAACCACTTGACTCGGAAATTTAAAATTCTAACCAGTCCTAAAGAATGGAGTTCTGAGGAATTTAGTAAGCCGTTCTGGAAACGACAAGTAGTAGAATAACAATTCTTCCTCTTCCAGATGTCTTTCAGGTCACAGGGTGTGCTCAGGAACAAAGAGAAAATGGATTTGTGGATCTGCTGCAGTTCCTTCTCTCTTCTCCTTTTTCTGTTCTTCGAAGGTATCCATTTTGAAATATTTGCAAGCCTAGATCATAGTTGCATTACCCACAGGTCTTGTCATCATCCCAAGCTTGTGGTACTAGAAGCTAAACAGACTCAACCTCACAATATGTAGCTTGTTTCTTAGCACTAATCTACTCAGTACACAGAGCTTACGCATAAAGAAGTACATTTAAATTCCATGTCCATTAAGACTTGCATGCAACAAAACTATTCACAAAAAATTCAAAAATTTTTTTTAAAAAAATTACCTTTTTCTGCAGTTGAAGAAATAGTAACTGGAAGAGAAAAAAAAATATATGGTAAGTAAATCCATATTGAATCAAAACTTTGGCTAGAAGTGAGGATATATGAAACAGTTGACTTGTTCCGAAATGTATCTCAGGTGTTAGTAGAGCTTTCCTACCCACCTCCAGGGTAAAATAGGAGTTAGTATTCCTCCTGCCAACCCTTGAGGCTTGGTGAGTCAGTAGAAGCGCTGAGGAGACTCAGTTACGCACATGCTCCTTTTCACAGACGCTAGTTAGATCATAATTTATGCATGCTCCCCCCTTCAGATAGTCACCTAGCAAAGTTTTCTGAGGCATGCCAACAACTATGCCAATAAGTATGCCACTGCAAAGCAGAAAATGAAATAAAAGTTCTTACAGAAGTCCCCGTGAAACTGTTACATGTAACCTACTTCCCTGTCTTAGTTTTCCCCACCACTTTGCTCTTCCCATGACATGACATGCTATTTTTGACTTTTCCCCCTGACTTGAATTCTTCAGGCACAGTTAAAACCTCTCCACTTCTTCTCTCCTACATCCTCATCTCCTTTTATGCCAATAGCAATTTCTGTTGTTCAAATCTGCTTTGTATACTGCCTGCCCTCAGGCTTCTCCAAAGCCTTCACACTTCATTCATCAGTCCAGGTAAGATGCTGAACAGAGAGCCGCTGTACTTATTAGGTCGCTTTTTTTTGTATCACTCTCCTTGCTGGATCTCTTCCTTAAACACCGAATTCCTGAAATTCGGTGAGGAAAGGACCTTTTCCCGACTCTTCATCTTATGCAGTGACTTTAAGCTTCTGGTCATCAGCATGAGCAGAAGGTTAACAGAGCACACCCTGCCTACTGCAGTTCACCTCACTCCACGTTGTCTCCTCTCCCTCAGCTCTGACATTTTTACAGTCACTTGTCTATGCGCTAGTTCAAAAGATCTTTTTCCTGATGCATGCTAGAGTCTTAAATCTGCAGAGGTTTCAGTAGCATTGCAGACTGGCTTCTGAAGGGTTACTCTGGTCACAGAAGTGGCATGTGTCTCACTTAGCTGTACATATCTATAGCAAAAGGGTTTGCAACTATATTATGCAACTGTGCCTCTTTTTATGGCCAACAAGAGACATAATGAGGTGATATCTCAATGTATAGATGATGCCTTTTTGTTCATATATTTGGGGTTTGTGGTTTGTTTTTCTCTTTCTCCCCCTCCACCTTCCTTAAAATATCGACTTGGCACCCTCTATCTATCCATGGAAGCCTCTACAAAGTTAATAGAAAAGGTTCCGGTTCCTCCCACTTAAAGAAGAAAGAAATTACCATTTAGAATAGAAAAAGGCTGGCTTCAAAGTAAAGGAGGCCAATCCTAATGAACAGGTTAACTTCACATTAGTTATGCATACTTGCACATCCTCCTCCTGTGTTTCTATCTGAAACAGGGACACAATCCATACAGAGAAACAGACCTGAAGCACAAAATTACATGCAAAGTATGCATGCAAACACATTAACAGGTCCAGTTGTGTCATGATACAGAGTCAGTACTACTTCACTGCATGCTACAGAAGTCATATTATTTTAAAAGCAAATCCTATGAGTGTTTTTGCTTGAAATTTTAATAATGTGTTATTTCTCCAGTTAAAACTTTTTCAACAGCACAAGGAGAAGATAAGATCATTACAAAGGTGAAAATTAAAACAAGCTTGCCGAGTAGGGTTGTTTGCTCAACTTCAAAAACATACTAAAAGTACTTTAGGTTAAGCTTTGTCTTTGGCTCCTCATACGTCTTAAGTAAACATGTTCACACACAGCTGGACAAACATATCTTTCCTGAGACAAGAAATATAAAAAAGTTCTTAATTATCCTCTAATGGGATGGGAGAACATGGTTATCTATAAAACTACAAGAAATATTTTGTAAGGAATTCTGACTCCATAATCTGTAGCCTCATTTCTGTTCTTGGTAAAAGAAGAAAAAGTTGTGAACCAAATTTGATGTTTGAAGACTCAAAATAATAAACAATCTTTACATGCAGAAAAAAAAAAAGCTTAAGATTATATCACCTGTGAGACTTCATCAAAAGGATCCCTAAATAAACTTCATAAAAATTAATTAAAGCTTCACAGCTTTCTTACCTAGGTCCCTTAGGTCAGAACGCAGTTATTAGGCTGTGCAGAACAATTTTAGTTTTGCAAACTCCTGCAGTTTGAGCTAAAAGCCAACACTGAAACACTTGTAATTTTCATCCTGTCTTACCACTCTCAAATGAAATAACAACAAAAGATGGCCAGTTCTCTTCCGCCTCAGAAATTAATGCAAGGTGTTTCTGTTTCTGTCCCTTTCGCTGTTGTCATTCCCACTGTCAGCCAGATTAAATGAGCAGCAATTCTACTACTTGTCCAAACTCACTCAGCAAATGGCAAATCAACAATTTTATAAGATCTTTATGCTACAAAGTGAAGTTCTCCTTTAAATAAGTTAATATTTAATCTTTACATAAAATAGACCTTTAAGTATTTGCTAGCCGACAATACAAGAAGCAGCTTTATACTACCAAAAAAATCAATTCCAGCTTTTGAACTCTGGTTCAGGAAAAAAACCCCACAGAACAAGATGTTACCATTGTGTCCTACCATCCCTGGCCTGTAGTTACAAGCTTAGCTCTCTATTGCTTTTCTCCTTTGCTGCTTCTAACTACATAGATATTGCTGTCAGCTTCTGCTAAATTAATACAATTTTCGGTTTGAACATTCATAAAACACGGTTTCTTATCTGGGAGGTGCATTGGGGGGAAAAGCAGTGCTGCCTTTTTGCTTATTGATTTTTTTGAACAAAATAAGCACTGCATATGATTTATATGTTAACCTCAGGATGTAACAGCACTATACACTAGATTAGATGCATCAGCACAAGTTAGTGCCTTCTCCACTACAGTCAACACAAACCTGTCCATATTTTAGAAACGTAAGCAATTGTAAAAAACAGCTGTTCTTTTGAGGATTTTAAAATACATCCCCATATCAGCCTATCAGTCAGCCACAGAAGGAAAAATGAGCAAAAATATTCTTAGGATTGGCTTCTTAAATATTAAGTTTCTGGTTTCTTGTGGAGACTTACAAAGTTCTAGCAAGATGTTGCTAGGAAAGGATAAAAAATGACTAGACAGTGAAAGCTGCAGTTCAGTTGATTGCAGAGAGCTCAGAAGCAGGCACTCACATGCTCACGGACACAGTGAGTTTCTATAATAGCCTCATAATTTCAAAGGATTCAGCGTCTTAGCGTTAGAGCACCGAGAAAGTGTGAACTAATCCTGTCTGTGCGACTGCAGTACAGAGCTTTACCTTGGCTACGTCAGGGTTTCCAAAACTGGCCTAAGAAAGGAGCTCAGCAGAGCCTGCCTGTGAAGAGAAGTAAATGGGCCTACACTGAACTTCATGCTGCTGCATCTTGTCCAGGGACGTACGGGATGAATATGCTCCCCTAGCTGGGCCTGCACCACTGGGCAGCGTATACATTGGACCCGCCAATGCTTTGGGGTCACTGCAATATGAAGCACACAAAACTAAGCATGCGGTTTCATTTCCTACAGAATACTACCTCCAAAATACATGATACAGCCTTTTATTAGTCTGGATTCAAGTGTACTTTTTAATTTGGTCACCTTAGAGGACAAGCAAAAATTTCAGGTTTGACGTTAACAAAGGAAAAAGTTGTCGTAGTTTTGATTTAGGTACATAGCATCACCCCTGGCAGCAAAGACACTTTTTCTTTCGTGACCTCAGTTATTTGTTATACCTCTGTCTGGATACTCTTCCTTACATTGTCATCAGTTATCTTTCATCTCACCTATGTCACAAGAATTAAAGAGGCGGAAGCCTACAGATTATGACAGGAAACAATCCTGCAGATATGGGGACATCATTAGTAGTAAAACAAATGAGACTGGAGGGAAAATGTCATTTCTTGGAAACATTCTTCTTGGAGTACAAACTGACAGAGCTGCAACTTTCAGAAAACTTTGCAGAATTTTGAAAGCTGCCTTAAGGAAACCTCCCAGAACATGTTGGAAGAACAAGTATGTTTAGGGAGCTGGTTTGCTTTCAGTTTCATGCTTATTTTCAGGATTCCTATGAAGTGTTTGAGCACACTCCAAATCACTGCATAACAGGAAAAAACCCAAATCTCTATTCTGAGGCAAAGAGGGGGATGATCTGCGAAGACCTTGCAAGAGACAGACTAAAAGAAGACACATTTGCCTTCAACCTTGGAAGAAAAACAGCCCACCATTCTACAAAACCCACACACCACATCTCCGTACTCCCCTAAAAGGCATATTCCAATCAAAGCCAGATACACTACTTGCAGAAGAAGAAATTCAACTGTAACTAATGTAGAAGTATAGAAAATGAAAATAACTGATCTTGTTACTCATGTGCTATGTTTATTTCCCCGACCCCTTCCACAATGGCCCCTAGCAGGAGTCATACTTCAAGTATTACAGCCTTTCCACGAATTTCAAGAGTAACATTCACATTTTGGCTGACATTCCTTATGGGTGGGAAGAAGGAGTGATAAATGTGCAATTGCATCCCTTCACCAGATGTACTGCCTTAACTTCTCTCAGTTTTTAAGGAAAAGGGTTAAAAAAATTTACATACATACATGCATACACACACATATATGTATTTCCAGAAGTTATCAGTACCGAAACTCAACAGAAACTCCCCACAGGCACTACTACCCTATCTGCAAAGGGAAGCTCCACTGACATTATACCAAATCTTTCAGTTGTTCAGAGAATGGCATTTAATTGAAAGTATAACTTAGATTTATAGTAACGTAATTCCCATTTGCAAATGCAGACTTCAATCACTCACAAGAAGATGGCAGAAACATTACTTACTGATACAAACGGGACAATGAGTGAATTTCCTCGAGCAAATACTTGTTTGATTTCTCTCACAGGGCAGCGCCAGAGCATGAAGACCTTAGCACCTCTCCACTGTTCTCTAAAAGCTGTAATTCCGTGACCTTTCCACACTGAGCTATTTCTTATTTCCTGACTGGCAGGCACCCACTAGGTGCTTTCCTCCCTAAGCAGCAGGGAGTTGTTTTTAGACAAATGACTCAAGACTACTGAGTTGATAGCATCACGTAGCCAAAAGCCAATGCAGGAAGGTGCTGCCAGGTCCCTGCTGAAAGGCTATGGAGGCCTAGGAATTGCACACATGACTTGCCACCAGCTGGAATGAACGTCCTCTGCAGAAATTTGAGTCATATGAATCTAGAATTGTTTTATCTTCATACGGTGCTAGATTGATGTATTTTTTTACTCCACATCTCCAGGAATAGGACACGTTTCCCCTCATGCACTACTAAGTAATTTGGAAAATAACGTTCTATTGAAGAGCGAGGCAGGAGAGAAGGCTCTGCAGGCCTTCGTGCTGCGCTGGCCTAAAGAAGCATGCATTGCCACACCGTGTGCCGCAGCTGTCGCTCTGCCCCGAGCTGGTCTGCAGTGTGGGTGCACCACTGCCCAGGTCTAACACCAGGCTTGTCTCAGAGGCACAACCTGTGGCAGACAACCCTTGCTGCAGGGGTGTATGAAGTTCTCTCTTATCCACCGACCCACTCCCCTACGGCAGACAAACATAGCAAAAGCAAGCAGAGCCGTTGCCTTCCCAGACACTTCAGATCAGGTTTGAGCTACCAACGAAGACAAATTTGAGTGACCACAAACAGCAGGGAATTGCAGTGACGAAGGGCGAACAGCAGTGGACGGCCCGGCCTCTCACTGTCCTGGGTTACGCGCAGTCAGTCATGAGAGGAAAAAGAAACCCTGCCAGAGCCACCGATGTCTTAAAGCAGTGCAGCTGTCTCCACAGACACAGGAGCTAGAGCCCAAACTCCTCACACACACTGCACAGAAACATCACTGGAGTTGAGCTACTTTGCTACTTTAAGTGATCACAAGATGATGCCTTCAAAGGCACTGCAGGGAGTGGGGCGGGGGGAGAGAAGTCTGGGATGGGAGGAGAAAGGAGGAAGAAATGCAGCCATGGAAGAGAGACACTGCTGCAAGGGGGATGCTCTGTTCCTGTCTTCGTGATCGCCATGCCCACTGCTGCAGCATTCAAAGCAGCATTATCACAGGAACAGGTAAAATGAATTAGTATTTCAAATAAGGCAGTTCAAGCTGCACTGTAGACCTTTTTTATTATTTACCAGCCATTGTTATGATTTGTTGTATGGCTAAAACAGTATTAACACAATTCTTTCACTATAACAAGTAATTTAGAGTAGCCAGAGGCTTGCTGCCCAGAAAATATCTCATCACAATAATAAAGAAGTTTTTTATTTAGCCAAGGTTTTTGCAGCCTCAATGTGGAGAGTACATGCATAAATACAAACAGGGCTACAGCAGAAATTAGCATAATCAATGCAAGATACTCCTTGGGTACTGAGTTACATTTAGCAATGAATTAAGCTATGACAACTGAAAAGATTTCTGCAGTACATTCTGGGAACAGAAAGTTCTGTGCTACCACTTCCACGGTTCAAAAACACAGCTATGAAGGCAGCTGACTTCTGGAATCCACAAAATCCTACAGATGACTCCTTATCTCTGCCTCTACAAAATATTATTAAAAGTGATGCCAAAGGTCTCCTAATGGTCACATTTTAAATGTGACCTGCACATTTAAATGTTTTCAAAACCAGGAGTTACACTTGGTGAGCACACAAGAGGAAGTGTTGCTAGATCTTAACCTCATAGTCTCACACCTGTGTTCACAGTAAGAACCTCAATATATCAGCCCAAATAATAAAAGGCTTTTTCTGCATATAAAGTTAGCATTCAGCTGCAGCAATGTACCAGGTCTGTTGTCCCTGAAAAGCCCTATTCCCTGAGAAGCACTATTCACTTTCAATTTACTATAATGGCCCAAAGAAACGTAATGTAACTTGATTTTCTTCACCTATTTAATCACCATTGCCACTGCTCATTCTATTTGCATTTTGATGGATTTTAAACCCTGACATTACTTCTACATGCTTTCCTAGCTGCTTGCTCCAATTATTGGTGGACTTTCTTCATTCAGTTCTTTCACAAAAATTCTACTTTATCATAATAGTAACAGCTTTATTGCTCAGTAGTTTGGAAGTGCCACACATAAATTGTTTCCAATATTGCCTGTAAGCTATCAGACATAGCCAAAAGAAAGCCTGATTTCTTCTTGAAAGACAAAGAGAGCTCTTGCTTGCATGAGTCAGTGAGCTGTGCTCCCTCTGGCACATTAGGGAATAAGAAAAAACAGAATCGGCAGAAAGGCATGGAAACTCAGAAGCATCTGAATGGAGCTAGCTTTTGTCCACACTGCTAATTAATCACATTTACATTTGAAGGAGGGGTATGTACACTCAGGCTGGCCAGGTCAAGCTCAGAGTAACATTACACTCAAGTATCAGGATATGTGAAAGGGCTTTGTGTTAGGAGAGTAACTCCAGTGGTTCTGTAGTTAAGACGCTACTAGGATACTTGCAAGAGATAGGAGAGACAAACAGGATAATCAGCTGGTGTTGACAGAATGCTGCTATCTATGTCGGACCGAGTGGTTTTATACACCCTGCACAAGATTAGGTATTCTGCAGGTAATATGAGAAGCTATCAGTATATTTAAAGTAAAAACCCAAAACAAAAAAACTCACCCAACCAAACCCAACAACATACAATTCATTCTCGTAACAATTTTTCAGGTAATTAAGGAGTTACCATTTCTTTTTGAAAAAAAGGACAGTCTTCATGAATTTGCAGTTGTGACTGCCAGTCAATACCTGCCTTGAATATTAAGGTCACTCAAAGCTGAGTGTCTTATGGCTCAGGACACTACTACTAAATCCATTTACTTCTACTCTAGACAGATGAAAATAGAGTGACCGTCTTTATTTAGCTATTCCACACAGCTCTGAGGTATGATGGCAGGAGAGCAGAGGTGTCAGCTGCTGGGGAACAAACATTCCAGGCAGAGCTGCAGTGACCTGCAGACGTGAACCATCGCGCAGTGGTGAGAACTGGAAGCCGGCGGTAGGGATCCACTTCGTTAATCAGGCACCCTTCTTTGCATCTGGCTTGGGACTCTTCCAAGATCAGTTGTCTCTTTACTTGTTTACTGGCCCTGCTTGCAACAAGCATTTCCTCAAATATTAGGATAAAATCTCCTTGCAAAACTCCATGGATAAAAATCTCCTAGTAAATTCCAATACAAAGTATTAGGCGCTCTGTTTTCTGAGAGAAGAATTTCGCTGCTGCAAAGGTCATCGGGTAATGGAGCAAGTCAAACTGCCCAGCAAGTTGACCTCCTCTTATGCCTTAGGTCACTGGATTCCTCAAAGTTTTAAGGTTTTTTGTTGGTTTTTTTTTTTTTTTTGTAATGTTGGTCAGGTTTGATTGGTATTTGCCACCTGAGATTTAATATGGAACTACCTATGATGAAGAGCTAATTTTCTGCCAGCAACACTTTAACAACACAGCAGCCAGTAATGTAACTGACATGAACTCCCATCAAGATATTAATAAGCCAAGCTTTTGAATAGAGCCCTTTAAGGACATTTTGTTTTGAAAAACATGCCATTTAAAAACATGTCTGTTAGTTGTGGGAAAGTTTAATGGTGAGGAACTCGCATCTTCAACATACTGGACTTGTAAATATTAATAAATATTTAATATTTTATTATTTTTATTATTAAAATATTTATGGAATAAATAAAGGTTCAAAGACTTTTCATGGTGATTTAGAGAATCTGTCCACATATGGCTCATCAAGCTGGTTGATAACAAATGCTGCTGTCTTTTGATGCTGGACGCTTTTCTACTTGTTCTTCCTGCAGAACAAAAAGCTACTCATTAAACCTTACTTGGACTGAAACATCTCGGGACACATCTTGACTGTAGCTGAAGCTACTTCCTCTAGTTTCTTTGCAAAAAGGAAGAAATAACCAGCCACTCCCTCAGAACATAACAAAAGATCCAGGTGCTGCAAAGGGGAAAAAATATCAGGGATAACAGGACAGAAAGTTTGGCTAGAGAACAAGATCAGGAGGACATGTTCTGTTGCACGAGGTCTCATTTAACTACCAGTTCACTTATGAACATGAAAAAGTGACAGCACAAAGACTACCAGAGCGACTGCAAAGGGATCTACACTAAAACACTACATCTACACTAAAACTTAGAAAGTACTGCAGAGTAAACAGAGAGGTGAGCACACAAAAGAGCATGGCCTATCATCCATATGGCACTCATTCAGTAAATATTGCTTCCAATAAATAAATAAATCAAATCCTCAGAGCTCACCTGCCTGCTGACAGTTCACCATGTACTACTGGAAAGCGTTAACTCAGGAGTCTGTAAAAAGCTCAAATGAAATACTACAAATCCTAATGCAACATGTGCCAAGGGAAGAAACAGTGCTGTCTATTACACCTCAGAGATCCATCAGGGCTCCCATGGCAAAGCACTGGATGTAACATAGCAGGACTGGCAAACTGCCTAGCAAGAAACAAGTAGAGTTTGATGCATGCATGACACCTACTAAGAGAATTAACTTTTGCTGCCATCTTCCTAGGATATCACGTATCGTAAGACAGTTGCAAGAGTATCACCATTTGCAGTTGAAGTTCTGGAGTGTGGTACGCTGGTGGGAAATAATGTTTATGAAGAACAAGAAACCACTGGCCCTGGTTTAACACATAAGTCAGGAAGCATATGGAGTTATGAAAAGTTAGATCAAGAAAGTGATTACTTCTAAACATCTACGACTAAGTGCAAGGTGACCTAGACCCTTAAACCTGTGGCATCCTGAGAAGCTACACAGAAACAAACTGGGATGGAATCAGGAGGTGCAGCCACTTGCCTAAAGACTCCAGAGTAGCTGTGCAGCAAGTGGAGAGCACTGTCACGTAGTAGGAAACGAGACTATCACAACACCAGGCAGCTGAGGCACGGCAGCATGGCTCCTGATGCCCTGTATGTGCCTAACAGCTCTCCCAGACCGTCGTTTCTGCTCACAGATTCCTATTTCCACTCCTAACAGCTCCTTGGCAGTAGGATTTTCCAAGTGGCTCTGCAAGTGTAAGAAGTAGGGAGAAACATAGGATCTTTACAAGTTTGAGAATGTCAACAGAAAAAAGCCACACAAGAGAGAAAATGACTGAATCTAGTGCTTAGTGGTCTTTATACTTCCCTTTGTATAAAGTCATAATTTGTCTAAATTATGAATTATTTAAAAAGTTCAAGACTACCCTATGCACCAGTTGCTGCTTTAGCTTTATCTCAGCAGGCATCTACCCAGAACACAGCAAGTAAGATATCTGTATGCAATTACTAGGCTGAACTCAAGCTTTGAAAAATACATAATTATTTTAAAAAAACCAAACCACAACATGAAGCCTGAGGAGCAGTAGATTAAACTGATAAAAATATGCACACACAAAACATCGCCACAAAAATCCTATGAACAACTTGTATCCTTTTACAGATACTGTAAAAAAAAAAAAAAAAAATCTACATGTTAGTTACACAGGATTTTTCAAAACAACAGAAACCAAATTGCGCTCTTTTGGGCTCCTTTGCAATATTCGGGTAGATCTGCATGTCACAAACTCAGAGATGCGAAAGCCTTCAGGTACCATCAATCCCAGCATTATGGAAATACATTTCACTTCTCTGTTTTTTAATCCAAACTTGACAAACCTAAAAGCAGTGATTATTTGTCAAGAAGAACAGTACAATAACAGGCTCTCTGCACTCACACTGTGACAAGGCAGTAGCCGAGGCACTTAACATAAAGTTTAAGTCTACCACAGACAACTGCAAACCAGCTTATAAAATAACTATTTAGGTCCCTTCAAACAAATGTCTGTTCCTCTCAAGGTTACTTAGATTAAATCTAAAAATTTTGGTTCATTCTCCCTGCAGCAGCAGCTTGTCTAATTCCAGACGAGTTATTACTTTCATCTCCAAAATTTTTTGTCCTAAATAGGGAAAAAAACCAAAACAAAACAAAAAAACCAAACCCATCTCATTGCTCAGTGCTTCACAAGAGATGCATAAGAATTCCCCACTCTGGAGACAAACACACATCAGCATGCAAAACAGAAATAGCACAAACAAAAAAACCCCTGCATAAACCCCTCACTCCATCTCTTTGTAAATCATGTGATTAAAATGGTTCTGAGCTTCACATTTAAGACAATGCTGCACCATATATAGCATCAGAGAGAGCGCTGCAGAAACTGCAAAGGCAAAGCACGCTGTTCTTGCGATCCAGTTCTCTTTAACAGTCTTGTAAGACAATTTTAATAGTCAAAAGGGAACATGAATAAGGAATGGATGAGCCATTTGGTCTTTTCGAAAAAAAGGAAAAGCAGAGGCTTGAAATGCTGCAGAGGAGGAACTTAATTTTTAGCACAGATAGGAGAAGACAGTCAAAGGTTATGTAGGAGGCACTGCTCGGAAGATTGGGAAGGGGGGGTGGGAGTAGAAGAGGGGGGAAGGTCTGGGGGGTTTTTCTTGACCCAGAACAGGAGGAGTTAAGCACATCCCACAGAAAACAATATAGTGACAGCAGAAGGAGGTAATACTGGGGAAGTGGCTATGTATTTGTGGCTATATATTATAAGTTTATTCGTTGTGGTCTCATGATCCCTTTTATACCTGGTTCGCCTTGGTGGAGAAGACTCAGCTCACACAGAAAAGTGGCCTGTGGTTACTTCTCAAATGTTTCTATGAAGTTTCATACACACTAATGAGAGAAAAAAATGGATACTCTTGTCCTGTTACAGGAAGAATATGCACCGGGTGGGGAGGAGTTCATGACTAAGTTGAAAACTCCATAAAAGCTGTTTCAGGAAACTTGGGAACCTCCAGTTTCACACTTGTAAGGAAAGTCATGTTAAACCAGCACAAACTCTTAGCAGTTGTAGGAAACTTGAACAAAAAGAGCTGGATAAGCACTGACGTGTTGAATGGGAGAAAAATGAATGCCGTGAACCCTCAGCATTTACAGGCACAATTTTATACAGATAACTAGTATTTCTCCCACTCCCATTTTCCATCACAGGCAGTCTCAAGTTCCAAAAGGAAAAGCAGGTACAGTGCCATCCAAGTGTTTCACCTGCCGCAGCTGTAGAAGAACTCAGCTCAGATATCCACCTTTGTAACATCGTAAATTCTGTGCCTATGGAAAGCGTGTCTACCTTAACTCATAAAAATACGAGCTGCAAGAGAACAAAGTTTTAATGAGTCAAGTTTCAATAGACAGCAGAACCTGAAGTTTACAGTATGCATAGGGGCAATGACCTCAAAGTAATGTCTACTGAAAATATACACTTGAAATTCCAGTCCTTTTATACAAAGCCTCTTGTTGGAAAACTGGGAGACTAGTAAGTGACGAAGTAATGTAAAACCCCTGATTAAAAATGAAAGTGACTTTTTAGTTCACAGTTCAGCTCTAAAGGCATACAGAAAGCTCCTACTGTTGTTACTAGGGAAAAATTTGAGAGTAGAAAAAAATTGAGAGAAGTTATTTTTCATAATCTGAAATATTCATACTATCCAAGTCTTTTCAAATCAAGAAAAAAAAAGCAGCTTTATAGTCCATATCTAAAAGGTGATCATGAAGTGCTGCAGCGACGAGTGATCACAGCTACAACAAAGGAGTAATACCACAAGCACAGTTCCTGCTTTGGCTCCGATACTCTGCTCCCTGCCTTCCCTAAGCCCCTTCCCTCCCCTACTCCAAAGCCATTCTGTCCATGGACCAGTTGCAGCCAGTTTTGAAGGTCTCACACTAAGTATGTGCCGGTAAGTTCCACCAAAGCTGTTGCATGGGTAGAAGAGAGAAGCCCACGCTCCCTGATAGGAAATAGCTGCTCTGAGCTCATTTTCTGCCAGGCCCCCTCGCAAGCTAAGCAACACCAAACTGGCCACCACAACACACTTCTTTTTGACCAAATGGTAAAGGGATCAAGGCAAGGTGCCAACTACTGCAGAGCTGTCAGGAACAGTTTAGCAGACTGGGGACAGGGGAAGACTGACGACAGAGGGCTGCTGACGCTGGGGCAGGCACTGCAGATGGAGGGCTGGGAGGGAGAAGAGGGATGGAGTCCTGCTGGCAGAAGAGTAGGAAGAGCAGACACAAGACAACTCCCCAAGAAACCAGGCTGACTAGTTCCATTGCTCTTGGAACAATTTTTTTTTTTCATTAGAGGGCTGCCAAGAGAGCAGATTTCATGCCATATAAAGGGCACGTGCCCACTCCTTCTTATAAACTAATACGACCAATACAGTGCAAGGCACCATATAAGAAGATAGATAATCTTTCCACTGAAGCTGAGTGTCTAGTTTTCCAATACATTTGTATCTAGTCTGAGCTCCTGGACAGGAATTCTATTTATTTATAATAACAGAAAAAGTTATCATTTAAGATGGTAATATGCATGCTTGAGCCAAGACACTACAACACAACTAAGTGCATCCAAATTCATGAGAGGCACATAAACATAGTTAACTAATGATCTAACCTGTTTATTTTGCTGTTCCTTTTCTTTAACAGTAACCCTCTTTTCCTACGGAAATGCTTTTTGCATGCTTAACATGCAAATGTTGTACTTCAGTGCTGCTACTTCAGCTTTTTCTATAGTTGGAAATCAGAAGTTACTGGCACACTGCTGTTAATATCACCTTGCCATTGCTTGATAGCTACTGCATTAGCATTTTTAGTACAGATATTTTTCTGGAGGAGGCAGATGGAATTACCTTCTCTCTGTTTATGCAACAGACTCTTCAAATAGGAGCATTACAACAGATCACCATGTGCTTCTCACGTGGACTGTGCTTTGGGGAAATCAGAGCTATCTCCCTACTAACAAGAGCTACTGCAGTCTCCTGGAACAATAAGGGGTTCAATTTGTGACATTTAACATAAAGTTATGTATTCTAAATTACAAACTGCTTTGCTTGCCAGGATTTTAGACACATTAGACATTACACTGTATTAAAAAAAGTAAACCTTTCTGCAAGTAGATGCTAGGAAAAAACCACACAACCAGATACTCCTGTGGCTTTCAAAATCACATATTTCCATACTTTGTGGAGTTTGAGGCATGAAAACATTCATACGCTTACAAGACTAGTAAATCCATAAACCAAACCATTCTCCTTACAACACTCGGCTGAGATGAGGAGCCAGGACTGCACTTTTCAGAAGATACAGTTCTTGCTATAGAAGTAAAACCCTAACTTGAACAAGATTTTTAGGTTTTTTTTTTTTAATTAAAACCAGCCAATACACAGTTACAATCTGCAGACAAGTTGGCCAAATTTAACTTCTCTTTTTCTCAGTGCAGACTGCACTACCAAATTCTGCTAGCATTTTAGCAAAAGGGTTGTCTGTAGGAAACAGGCTGGCTTCACCCACCAACTCCTACTACGTGCGTCAAAACAGTGTCTTCTGATCATCCTCCAGCCAGGCGGTATTACAGCCCATCACCTACAAAGCGTTTTGGATAGCTAATAAGATACAAGTCAGCCATAAGTGAAGACAAACCACAAGAGAACTCCTCCACTCTTTCCGAGCTTCCGAGGGATGTGGTAAGCAGACACAATCAGTTCAATTCACAAACAGCATCTTACAGCCACTGTTTATAAAAGCAATGTTAAAAGCAAAACATGCTTTGATAATAACAGAGAACACATGAAATGTTTTTAAACTAATGAAAACCTATCTTACAGTACCCCTCATGTATTCCTAGGTGTGCTCTCTTGCAAACAGAGCTCTGGGCAAGTTATGTGTGAGAAGAAGAAATAATCTAGTAAGAAAGTGCTCAATCATGTTTTTCTACTTTAAAACATTTTTAAAAAATCTGAATGAGATGTTGCCTTGAGTCTTTTGCAGTTCCTTCAGTTACACGTGCTCACAGTTTTTTTCCTCTGCTGACATTCCCTCAACTTCTACGCATTTGGTGAGAAATGGTATTTTCACCTTTCCAATTAGTTTAATAGCTAATTTACCTGACAGATCACAAATACACAGCAAGAGTGGTCTAAATAACCCAGTGTTCACCAGCACACAACAGCAATGCTTCAGAGAGACACAATGATGCTGGCAGTTTCCACGGGAGGAAAACAACAGACTAGCTCATGAATCTCCTTTCATCTCATCCACACCAGTCCTCCTCAGTGTTCACAGCCAGTATGTAAGCAACATAATTTAGGGTTATAGAGGAGGCATAACCAGGTAAATACATGCTAGCAGTGGATTACAGAGTAAGACCGAGTCCATCAGACACCAAAAGCAAGACATTGAGCAATATGTGAGCATCCCAGCAGAGGAGGGTGGAGCAAGCAGCACACAGAAGCAAAACTGAAAGCAAAAGGGTAACGTGATGAAAGAAGCAGCCCCAACGTTACCATGTTCTATTTTGATTATTAGGAATATTTTATGATACTACATTAAGCTTGGCTTCTCACTTGGTCTACTAACTGAATATATATGTTTAACCTTTAACACATGAGCAGGGACAACAAGGAGGAAAAAAAAACCAGGAAGAAGAACTAGTTGGGGAAATGAAAGCTTTCTCTCATCTTGTTTCCTTGTTAGCTTCACATCTTAGCAGTTGTCTAATCTTTAAGAATAACCTTTTAAAAAAACACTGGTGTCTGCAAGGTTTCAATTTCTCTTTTACTCTCAGTATTCACTAGCAATTTTCTCTTTTGTTTCCCCTTTTCTAAAGCTTCCCTTCCCCCATCTGTCCTTCCTTTACCCAGGCATGTATCAGCTGCATATTGTGCCCTTTGCCAAAGACACAGAAGTGCAACAAGCCATAAGCTCTGCTTCTGCACCCGCCGTATGTGAACATCTGCAGAGACCAGTATCACCTTATTCATTAGCAGTGCGCTAAAGGCACGTCCTTGCTCTTTTTCATAGTACACAGTGCAGTAGCTCTCAACCAGAATAAAATATAAGGAGCACCGAGGGAAAGTAACCATACCTACCAAGAGAAACAGAAAATCCTGTATTTCTCTATAAATCCTTGCCATGATGGTTTGAGCTCAACTGCAGTGTAAAAAAAAAAAAAAAAAAGGCACACAAAGGAAAGAAAAACCCCAAACACAAACCCCCTTTCCTCTCCCTTGATTAAATGACCTTTTATCCAAGATCCAACAGGCTAAAACCAAACAAATAAACAAACAAAACTCCCAAATCAAAACCCATAACCGAAAATACTCACAGAAAAATAAATTCCTTGCTCACCAAGTATGATTCAGACAGGTAACAACTGTAAAATTCAGCGACAGCAATAAAAAACCAGTATGTAATTTTCTAATTAAATGACCACTTTTTCTTTATAGTCTACATGCAAACGTCAAGAATAAAGCTTACTTGTGAGCAAAAAGTGCCAGACATCTAGAAACCGGATTTATAGATGGAAAAGTTCTCGCATAAACAGGAGCCAACCCTTTCAGTAATTTTCACACAAATGAACTCTGCAGGGCTCTCTATGCCTGTGAAGGAGAAATTATCCACAGCACCGAGGCCCTGACTTGCCCTGCGATCAAAATACAGAGCTGGACCTTGGGAGGTCAAGGTTCTGTTCCCAATTCAGTCAGAGACTACATGTGCAACCTGGGCAAGTCTCTTAATCTCTGAGTCTTTGTTCTTTGCTTAAGAGAAGAAACGCATAGCCATAATCTGCCTTTTGCCATTTCAGTGAAACTGCAATGGGTAGAGAAAAGCTTCATCTGTAACGTGTGAGTCTATAACCTCAGACAACCCCTCTCAGAAGTACTGTAGCAACTACCCATGCCCCAGACCTCCAGTATCAAAGACTGCCTAAAATTTGGTTCCAGGTGTTCACAGTTTTAAGCATGATTTTCCCAGAAAACCAGTGCTATTTACTCACAGACTACTAAATCACAGCATGGCAAGTTTGGATACACTGACATATTTGCAAGTCTCGCATGTCAACATATCAGGCAATAGCTCAACAAATATTATTTTACAGCTATATTTCTACTGTTTTAAGTCCAAACCACTTTTTGCCTGTGTTTTATCTTCCAGTCCACATACATCAAGCTTACACAAAAGGCTGTAAAATACCATGGGCATTCAAAAAAGTTATGCAAAAACCTAAGTCCTGCAGAAAAACATAAGTCATTATTTCTAATGGAAGGGGGTCTTTACAAGTTTGCTCAGATATAAAGTATACACAAGCCTTTTATTTCTAGCTACAGACATCAAAGCACATATTTTACACCAATAACAAGAAGTACAAGGTCCTAGGCAGACCTATTTGTAGCTTAAAATAGTTCTTCATACTTCTGCTTTTCTTTTTTCTTCTTTTAATTTCAGCTGCCTTACTTAAACATGCCAAACGCTCCCTAACATGTTCTTTAGTTTTCCTACGCCGCTTCCAAGTTTCACCAAGTCTGACAAATACTGCGCATCATCGCGCTGCTCCTTTTACCCTGCCTGGAGAAAGCCAACATCCTGAAGTCTCCTGAAGATCTGAAGTTTTCTCCTGAAGGCAGAAAAGGGCACACATATCATCCTGACTGACACTGTCTGCAAGTCAGGTTTTACATAACGCTGAACCCTCGTCCAGAAAGCCTTGACGCAGCCTGACAAAACCCCCCTAAGCCCTAAATCCTGCCCGCTTAAGCGGGATGTTTTCAGGCTCATTACGCTTCAATGACACTGAGTTTCTTAATTAAAAGGGTGGGGGGAAATAAATACACCCATAAGGTGGTCAAGGAATTATGTGATACATCAGGAAGACGGGTTAGCAACAGAAAAAAAAGAGAAGGGAAACTTCTCACAGGGAGATGTGCTCCGGCAGCCCCGTGGGGCTCTGCCCCTCACCGCCTCCCTGCCCCTCACCGCCTCCCTGAGGGCCTTGTCCCCAGAAGAAGCGCCCCAGACTCCCCCGCCTGGGCCTCCTCGGCCCCGTCCCTCGCTTCTCCACAGGCGACCCCGGGGGCCGGGACCCCGCCGCCATGAAGCGCCTGAGGGCGGGTTCCCGCCGTTCTCGCCTGCGGCCCCGCGCGGACAACAGGTAAACCCCCGACCCCGGAGAGAGCGCGGGAAGAGCGAGGGGGTGGGGATCTCCTTCTCGCCCGCCTGAAGGAAAGCTTGAGGCGGGCGAAGGGAAAGGAAAACCCGCCGGGGAGAAGGCGGCCCCGGAGGAGGAGGGTGGTGAGGGGTCGTCCCCGCCCGGCTGGCAGCTCCCGGCACCCGCGACCTTCCCCGTCCACTCACACACACACAGCTCCACCACGTAGGCGTAGTAGGACCAGGCCACGACCAGAGCGATGAAGGCCACGGGCACCCAAGCCAACACCTTCTGGCAGCACTTGAGGACGTGGGACGGCGCCATCTTCCCTGCTGGGCCACTGCAGGAGGCATCGGCGCCGGCGCTGCAACGGGCGGCGGCTGCAGCTACGGCCACCGCTGCGGTGCCGGCCCCGGGCGGGCGGGCGGGCAGGCCCTGGGCGGGCCGCAGTGGGCGGGAGAGGGGCGGCTCCGGCGTCCGCCACCGCCTCCGTCCCACCGTCCCCTCGCCCCGTGCCGGTAGGGAGGTGAGCGCGTCCCCCTCTGATGGGAGGGGTCGGTCGTGTGTGTTTGCGCCGGCGGGGCTGTTTCTGGGCGGGATCCTCCTCCAGCCGTAAAAAAGTGATGTTAAAGCTCAGCGTTACTCTTTTGCGGTCCCGGCCAGGCGGGCGGGTCGGTGGTGGCCATGCCGGGCACAGGGGCGCCAGATTGCGTCCGGGCAGCCACGCCGGGCTGTCACCTCCTCCTTGCTCACAGAGTCCATGTACTTACAGGGCTCAATGAGCTTGTTGGCCGCAGCAATGTTTATTTATAAATAACTTGCTATGCTGCTTTCTGAACTTCAGTTAACGCCTGACAACAACTCCACTACCCTCCGGGAAGGCGTCGCCACAGGCGCCGCTCTCCGGGGCTGACCCTCCTAAACATGGACGTTTTTAAGGCTTGACATTTGTAGCCTTACTATCGCCTGGGATCGCGGGGCTGGGACGGCCCGTGCCGCGGCAAAGCCCCGTTTCCCCTCCAAACAGGACGGCGCTCGTGCCGGGCGCGCTCCCCCGCCCGCAGGCGGCAGCGGGGCGGCCCCGGCGGCTCCCGCGGGCCTCTGGCGCCACCTGGCGGCGGCGGGGACCGACTCTGAGCGGGACCCGCCCTGCGATACCGGGAGCGCCCGGCCCCGGGAGCGCCCGGAAAGATAAAACGCACGGCGGGGGGGGGCTTTAATAGCCCAGAGGTGCGCCACAGGGAGAGAATCAGAGAATGGTTCGGGTTGGGAGGGACTTTAAAGATCATCCAGTCCAACCTCCCTGCCCTGGGCAGGGACGCCTTCCACCAGACCAGGTCACTCAAAGCCCTGTCCAACCTGGCCTTCCAACACTTCCAGGGATGTGGAAGAGTGGTGTCCCGAAAGGAGAAGGCATGGAAAAAAAACAGCAAGGAGGAGATTGCTGGCATGGGTGGGCAGAACCTGGACTTTGAAACCACGTAGTCCTTTTGAGCATGCAGAGGATAAGTGGGTGCTGACAGTGATAGGATTGCTTTGGCAGAAGGCAGGAGCAATTATTATGGCCTTGCCTGCTGATGAGATGATGGAAAAATACTGGGATAGGTGAACATGAATTCAGAATACCATAGGCCTCTAACAGCTGATAGAGAGGGGATGCTGCTGGCTAATGCCCAGGCAGCAGCAGCCTGCGTGTGTGGGAATGTGCGTGTGTGTGTTCATCTGGGTATCAGAGCAGAGAAAGGCAGCAATGACCTCTAATCTTGACACATGCAGAGTAACTGTGAAGCGGTGAGATGTGCCCAGAGACCGTAGAAAGGTGGAACAGAAAGAATAGACTGTTTCAGTTGGAAGGGACCCACAATAATGATCTAGTCCAACTGCCTGACCAATTCAGCGCTGACCTAAAGCTAAAGCATGTTGTTAGGGGTGTTGTCCAAATGCCTCTTAAACACTGAGAGGCTTGGGGCATTGACCACCTCTCTAGGAGCCTGTTCCAGTGTTTCACCACCCTCTTGGTAGAGAAATGCTTTCTGATGCCCATTCCGAACCTCCCTGGTGCAGCTTTGAACCATTCCCATGTGTCCTGTCATTGGATACCAGGGAGAAGAGCTCAGCACCTCCCTCTCCGCTTCCCCTCCTCAGGAAGCTGTAGAGAACAATGAGGTCTCCGCTCAGCCTCCTTTTCTCCAAACTAGAGAAGCCCGAAGTGCTCAGCCACTCCTCACAGGACATTCCTTCCAACCCTTCCACCAGCTTTATTGCCCTCCTCTGGATGCAGTCAAGGACGTTCTTAAATGGTGGAGCCCAGAACTCCACACAGTACTCGAGGTGAGGCCACACGAAAGCTGAATACAGCGGGATGATCACCTCTTTTGACCGGCTGGTTATGCTGTGTTTGATGGACCCCAGGATGCGGTTTGCCCTCTCGGCTGCCAGGGCGCACTGCTGACTTGTATTGAGCCTGCTGCCCACCAGCACCCCCAGATCCCTTTCTGCAGGGCTGCTCTCCAGCCACTCCTCTCCCGATTTATGCTTGTTCCTGGTGTTACTCTGTCCCAGGAGCAGAACTCAACATTTTTTCTTGATCACTTTGGGATTAACTCTAAACGTATGGGCATGCTAGAACATGGGAGCACTTACAAGCTCAGAGTGGTAGGGAAGGGAGTTGTAAAATTGTATGTAGTAACACAAGGGCTGCTAAAGAGAGGGATTATAGGAGAGGGAGAGAGCTGGTGGAACAGCTTGGTCTGGCCCATTCCTAATGGGAATGGCCAGGGGAGGATAGAGCTGGAAGGCCTGGGAGGAGTGACTGGTTATGTGGATGGCATCTTAGTTATGGGGATGAGTCACTCTAGAAAAGTACTATCAAGGACAGAGCAGTTTGGATTTAACATGAACCAGGAAAATCTTGGGCTGATGTGATGGTTAGCACATCAGGGATATTGCTAAAGTATTCTAGCTCCTCTAATCTTTGTTCTGTTTGCTAAAGGTGGGAAAACATGTACTGGCTGCTGGCATGTGCTTTCCCTCAAGATCTCAAGGGAGTTTTAACATTTAGCCTCAAGACAATGGGAACAGGTTTAAATGCTTGGTGTCCAAGTAAAGAAGTGTGGCCAGCAGGTCAAGGGAGGTGATTCTTCCCCTTTGCTCCACTCTCATGAGACCCCACTGGGAGTACTGTGTCCTGTTCTGGAGCCCCCAACATCAGAAGGACATGGACCTGTTGGAGCGAGTCCAGAGGAGGCTGCAAAGATGATCAGAGGCTGGAGCACCTCTCCTATGAGGACAGGCTGAGAGAGTTGGGGCTGTTCAGTCTGGAGAAGAGAAGGCTCTGGGGAGACCTCATAGTGGTCTTCCAGTACCTAAAGGGGGCCTACAGGAAAGACTGGGAGAAAATCTTCATCAGGGCCTGTTGTGATAGGACGAGGGGTAATGGTTTTAAAATAGAAGGAGGCAGATTCAGAGTTGATATTAGGAAAAAAAAAAAATTCCAATGAGGGTGGTGGAACACTGGAACAAGTTGCCCAGAGAGGTGGTGGATGCCTTATGCCTCAAAACATTCAAGGCCAGGTTGGATTTGAGCAACCTGATCTGGTTGAAGATGTCCCTGCTCCTTGCCATGGGGGTTGAAGTAGAAGACCATTAAAGGTCCCTTCCAACCCAAACCATTCTATGGTTCTATGATTCTATGATTTGTTAATAGTCCTGTTAGAAGTAACCGATTTTAGCTTTAAAGGGGTATGGAATGAGCAAAAATGGAACAAAAGAATTATTTTTTTTTTTTTAATTGGAGCACAATATGAGGCAGGTGTAGAAGTTGCATGGAATCTGCACGGTACCTTTGCAACCAAAGTGATACTAGAGAGATGCTGTTGTATCAGCCTATATATGCTGCAGGTTAGTGGGGACACTGAGCATATCCAAACAAAGCCTGGTATTAATCCTGTAATATACGGGATGAGATTGGTTAAAGGCCGATATGGAATGAAATATGAAATGTCAGAAATGAATACATTCAGAGTGTGCCTCTTCTGTACTGCCTGCCTGGCAAAACTTGCCTGGCGTACTGACTGCCTGGCAAACATCATGGAAACAGTATACAAGGTACGGGCACATCTGACATTTAGCAGTCCTAAATTCATTTTGTATTGAAGTGCTCACAGCTAAACTCAGGAAGATGGGGGCAGGGGAATTTTGAATCTCATGCAAAGTGATTCAGTAACAAACTTGGGATGGTTCTCTGATGTGTTGACAATGATAACCACTGGGATAGCCAGAAGTGCCATATGGCAAAAGGGACTGCCAATTTAATGGAAAATACTTCCGAGGCGTTCAGTTGAACAGCATCTCTGGCTATTTATGGCGCCAAGCACAACTGCTGGCAACAGAAACAGTGGTTCCAGACATGGAAGAAATGGGGAAAGGTAAGAATAACAGAGGGGGATCTTCTGATAGTAGGAGCATGGATGCCTCCACGCTGTAAGGATTCTGACCTGGAGACCTGAACCCACAAGGACACAGAGGGGGAGCCCCTTGCACAGCCCTGCTGAACTCCCCATCCGCTCTCTGCCCAAATGGCTCGGTGTGGGAGGGTGCAGTGAGGAGGGGTAGCCTTGCACCCTGAGCCTGAGCAGCGGGGAGGCAAGGGGGATAAGATTGTAATGCAATATCCTTGGATGTAATCCGCAAGTTTTAAGAATGATAGATTAGCTTTACAGTTGTGTTTTTAGTCGTTTAATTGCTGTGTTACTTTCTTAGCAGTGTATTCAGTGAATAAACATTGCACTCTCAAGCCTGCAATGTGAAGGGAAGGGAGCCGAACCTGGGAAGCAGAGTGACAGCCAGCTGTTACCAAGCTCGTCCTGCGTGTGGGTGGCTGTTACTGTGCACCGACCCTCCTCTCATCCCTGCTTCCAGCAGCTTTCCTAATAGAACCCCATGACCTTTCACAAGAAGCAAAATTCCTAACACGAAGACTAAGAAGTGCAGCTGTGAATAAAAATAGGCCTAATCAGCAAACGATTCACCACGCTAGGGAAGACATGAAGTCATCCAGCATGACCCCCTCTATCCCAGTCTTCCTTGCTGATGCTGACTCCTGATTCACCTGTTGAGGTACTGGCAGGGCCGCGTGCGTGTTGACACGACCCCCTTTGCGCACGTGTCAGTACTGAGCTGTGGGAACAGCCACTGACCGCGGTTTGGAAGGAGTCTAACACCAGCAAAGCTAGAAGCTGTGACATGGCCAGTATTTCTCTTCTGGGTCAGACAGATCCCTTGGGTGGGACAGGAAGCTGGTGACAGCTGGTCCTTGGGCAGGACGGATGATTTTTGACCAGCTCTTTGAATAGGTGCCAAGCAGGATGGAAGACAGCTCTGCTAGAAATCACCAAGTACCTCTTTGGCTTCAAACATCTGCACTGCAGCTCGTGGGGAGGGACAGTGATGACACTTGGGAGCAAACTCTGGGAAGCCAAACAGCAACTGAGAATGCCATGTCATGGGAATGGCTGCTCACCTCACTCACATCTGATCCTGTAACTGTCAAATAACAAAAAAAAACCAAAAAAACCACCTCCATTTCTGGCTGCCCACCTGCTTTACCTGCAGAAAGAACTCCATGAGAGAAGTGAAACATTTCCCCTTGCAGCCTCAGCACCAGGTAGGGTCTATTGCAGTCTTCCAAATTTTTGTTGGTCTATTTGCAATAAATAGTTTGTGCAGGTTGGTAGGAACAAATGGCAAAATTTACTGTATTATAAATTACTGTGTCATCAACTTTTTTAAAACATTAAAAATAGATCTACCATCATTCGCTATGCTTTTGGAAAGGTGTCTCAGAGCAAGACACTGCAAACACTATTTTTCAGAACTCTGTACTATTTAGACCTCATTTACAACAATTTCATCTCCATTTTGCTTCTGTATTTTTTAACTCTCAGAGCAGCTCATCTTAAATTCCAGGAAAAAACAATCTCCTGGCAGAAGCATCCCAACAGCCTCTTAAGTGGAGACTGATGCAAAATGATCATTTGTCTCATTAGGGATCTTATTATTTGTTCTTGGTAATATCAGACAAATCAAATTTTTGGAGGCTTCAAGTTTCTGATATACACATAGAACCAACCAAGGCTGGGTAAGTGTTTGCTCTTCACATTCCAGTACAGCTCATGTAATCTTGTACACACCAACTGTGAGTGACTAGTTGCCCTTGTCTGTGTTAGGTCAAATTTCTAAATTGTGAAAGATGCTCTTTTGCTCAAACAGCATCTCGAAAAATTTAATTTCAGCCATATTGATTTATTCCTTGCTTTCCTAGTGTCCTTTTGTTCAGTGATATTCATGTCTCCTAAATTACCATTTCTTCTAATAGCATTTAAAAGAGCTTTGGTTTTTTTTAACTTTAGGACCTATCATTTCATTGGTCTCCTCTTTTGAAATCCCCTTTTCTAAAGATTAGTGGCTAAATATCACATTTTGGTATCCTTCCTTTTCAACAATGTATGTAATTGTCTGTCCTGTGACTCAGCTACCGTTACTCTAGGAACGACCTTCTGTGCATTATTTGAGAGAGGCACACAACGTTTCTAGTAATGTTCACTCATTCTAATAGTATCAGTTTCAAAGCAGATTAAAACACTGTAAGATGCCACATAATTTAAAAAAAAATCTGTATCCTGAAAAAAAAAGAGACTATTTAAAAACACTTTATTGACAAAGCTTAACAACAATTGGTTTTCTTGGGGGGGGGGGGGATTTAGAGCTACTAGTTGCTCCATGGGGTAATATCAAAACTGACAAATTTCCCCTAAAGCAGTGGACCTGAGGCATACAGTATTGCACTACAACACCCCTGTAGTACTTCCTTTCTCCAGGAAATTGCTCACTGGATGGTTCTGACTTCAAAATCTACTTCCTTTAGTCAAAATTCATAAAAATTTTAAAACAGCTCCTTTCTAAGAGTTCTCACCCTTCATGTAAAATAGCACATCAATTTAACAAAAAATGTCCAAATGCAAGTATTTGTATTCAGGAGCCATTAAAGATGATGAAGAAAGGTGGCATTCACAAAACACAAGTTTAGTCCAATGAAGCTCCTCTTCTGTGCACCCTTTGCTGTTCATGGAGAAAGGCTGGGTCCTCCAGAGGATGTTTCAGAGCAGCTAGCTGGTGCCTAAAACCACAGGAGAAAAACCCCCAAACATCTCTACATTGACTACAGAATGTCGCATCCTCCCAGATTTTCAAATCTGTGTGTCTGAAATGGGGCCAACAGGAACCTTGCGTTTTGCAAAGTGCAGCGTCCGTCCTCCCACAGCCTGTTGCTTTCCATTGCTACTTCCACCACCTGGGCAGCGTGGAAGGGCAGGCCACCCTCAGCCAGGCGTGGCAGAAGAAAGACTGAGCTTCACACTGGGAAGGTGGGTGTGGAAAAACCTGGCTTTTTTGCTTTTCAGGGCATGAGGCATTCTTTCTAAAAGCACACACGTGGGTGCACAGTGAAGCAGCTTCCCTCCAGAGGCCAGCGTGCAGGAGCAGCAGCGTGGCTCCCGAGGACGGCGAGCAGAGCTCTGCGCTCGGGCACTCCGGTTAATGAATGAAAACATTATTAACTAAGCCAATAGCAGCCTAATGGGAAATCTGTCTCCGCATATGTGGCATAATTTTTACATTATTGAACAAACTAGGAATTGTTTAATCAACAAAGCCAGCAGGAAACCTTCAAATAGCAGGACAGCAAAGAGATGTGCACTTGTTTGCCGATTAATTTTGTGCATGTTGAAGTCTCTCAGGTTTCCTGTCCTGAACAGGGCTTTCCACTTATTGTGGGGTGACTTCTTCAGTTTCTCTGGGAGGAGTTTCTGTGCTCAGCTGGGGCCTAACACGCTGTGTTTACACCGACCACTTTCATCTTCATGCTTCCCTTGTGACCGGCTGCCTTACAGGAGCTGTTGCTCGATCAGCTTGGATCTTGCTAACAATGTCAATTTGGACACGTATTTTCTGCTCAGGACTGAAGATTTTTTTCTGCTTTGGAGTAGTTTCCTGACCCAGCCGTGACTGCTTTACAGGAAAGATTAAATCTGAAGGTATGAGACATGCTTGCATTCTCCCATGAGAACTCTTGCATGAGAAGAAAATTGTATTTTAAAAATTCTCATGTACATTCATTGATCCATTTCTATGCTTAAGTCAAAGTATGGTCAAAATGCCTGAATTTTAAAATACGTCCTCTAAACCTGGGTTTGTTCCCATTCCAGCCCTTTATTGGGCAGTGATTCTTTTTTGTACATGCACTGGACAGGCGAAGTGCCATGAAATTGTAACCCATGGGCTGACTTGCTTATCTTAATTGTCTCATCTCTGCTTTCTAGATAACTCAAGTGTAATCTGTAAAATCTTCAGTCCAAAGACACAGTCTGATTTCTACACCCAAAATTTCAAAAGCTCTGAGACACCTTGGAGGCTAGAGACAAAACATTTATAATTCCTAAAATGATAAAAACTTTACATATTCTCCCCCGAAATCCTGAAATTAGGAAATGAACACATTGTTCACCCTTTTAATGACACCCGATTTAACAGACAAGCCAACACATCCTGGCGATACCTGGTTCAGTTCAGGCGCTGGCGTGTTTCCGAGCACGAGCAATGGCAACCTGCCTGAACCCTGAAAGCAGACAATAAACTGGAGGAGATGGAGTAAATCAGAGATTTGCTTTTGATGCAGCCATATAACATTGGGATAAAACTTCTCTTTTACAGTTCTTACATGCAGAATACGTACTCCTCACTGTTACATATTTTTTTAAAACCTACCAACTTGGTTTGACTCCAGAGGGAGTTTTGCTTTTAGAAGGATGCTTGCATAAATCGAAACACCAAAATTAATTTCTAGAAACAACTAATGAGTTTCCTTTTGTTTTAATATATCACACTGCATTTTTGCCTTTGCTTCTTTTAGAAATGAAGAACAGATGTTCTTAAACAATTATCTTAAGCTAAACAAACTTAAAGAAATTTTACATTGTAAAAAATTTACATTTTAATTTTACAAGTGTTGCTATGGGGATACAACTAAAATTCTGTGAATGAGTTATATGCTGTAAATTACTTGTACTCACCCTTGTGTATCCTTCTGAAATATGTTAAATCAAATTTTGAGACTTCTGCAATGTGCAATGTATTAATCTTTATTCCACATACCATTCAGATGCAATGTTGGAGATTTTTTAAAAATTCAATTTTATTTAATTTTTCTATATTTTTCTGTTCAGAGGAAGGGCTCCTAACATTAAAAAAGTTGTAATTGATAAGTTTAACTGGTAGATTGGCAGCTGCCATAAACTTAACTAAATTGTGTTGAGTAATGCTGACAGACACGTTGCAAGTACCTTAAAGACTAAAAAGAAATAAAATATCTAAACTACCACAGATTCCTTAAAAGACAAGGTCAATCTAAACACTTACATAAACAGCTCTTTCAATCTAATATATTTAATATGAGAGATTATTTTAAGACTGTTTCGTAAAGCCTTTTAGTTAAGACAAACAAAAACAGACTACAGATTAAACACTGAGTCTGATTCTTCAAGGCTGATGAACAAGTCTTCCTTGGTCTTCAAAGGACTTCCTTCCTGGCTGTACTTTCAGGATAACTTCTTCCAAAAATGTTTCGCAACTGTATTCTAATTCCTAATCAATCATTTAATTTATTTTTTACTACAGATACAAAGTTCATCTAAAAATAAGCATGTTTTCTTTTTCCTCTGAACACGACAGCAAAGCTTTTCCTTAAAAATAAAACTTGAAATCCCATTTTTAGTAACTTGCTGCCAAAAGCAGATACTGCTGATTGCACAAACCCAGACGCAAATGAGCAATGAGGAATTAAATTTCTAGATACGCTAAAGCTAAATCAATTGATTTTTCCAAAAGAAAACCAAACAGCTTGCAGGAAGCAAGTCACAAGCAAACAAAAGAAAACACAAAAGCAATAAAGAACATAATAAACCTATTAACATTACAGGGAATAAAATGTTAAAGAACAATCTCCTTTCCAAAGTAAAAATGATTTGCCAAAAATAATATTAACAGCAACAAGTAAAAGGCAGCCTTGCATTAAACGAGCTGGAACAAAGCACACTTCGAGTGAAGACACACTTTTGTGCTACGATGTGTCTTGCTCAATGGTGTCCTTCACTTTTTGGTGATGCGAAGCTGACTGCGGTACTCTGACGCCAGTCCCACTGCCGCACCTTTGCTCCCATTAGCTCTCTCTTCCTCCTGGCTCCCATCACCAGATTACACAAAGCAACTTCCAAACGCACAAAGTAAGCCAATTTCCTTTTGCCCCTACAGCAGTGCATAAGTTAAGTTTAAGGAGGGAAGGCTGAGGTGTTTACTACATTTTATTTCATTCTGATTGTTTCCTGGGGAAGTAAAAGGGATCCCTGGTGGTCACTGGTGTGTGATCTTCTAGACAGTCTCAGGATGCCCACATGGGCATGCTCTTGTTCTGGCTGGTGACTCTGGGTGCATGTCCACAGATGACAAGAATATAAGCATTTTCTCTTTAACACAATTTAAATTAAAGCTCCAAGTGAAGACCATAGTGGGAAGAGCAGCAGGCAGGCATGCACTACTGCTTTGCTAGCTTCTCGCTCTGTTTCCCTACAAGAGACCACTGTGCCAAGGCTCCTCCTCAGCACAAACCTGCCTGACGGCTACTGACATACCAAAATACATTCTCTGTAATCTCAGTACTCCTTAGGTGGCATCTTCATGGTTTACTAACACAGTCTCTCCTGCTCCTCATCTGAGTGAGGGCTGCTCTAGTATCCATCTATCATGGAAGATTCCCCTCTTCTCAAGGCTCCCCCAACTAATCCCCAAAGCAGAACACCTCCTGTGAGCTTATATGCAACTTTGACAATAATACAGCCAGTGCCATGCTTAAAAGGGATGGATACTTCCTCACAGAGTGGTGAGATTTCTTGGTTGTTCTTCTTGAGACATTTCTCCAGTCCATCTTCTGACTCTGTTATCATGAACTTGTCTTGAAAGGTTAAGCTTTCACCCCAGCCAAGACAAGTCAGACAACTGGGAGAGGGAAAGAGGAAGAACCTTGAGAGCTTTACTGATAAGGTCTATCTCCTATATATAGTGGGTAACCAGGAGGACTGATGTGGACCTGGGACTATCAGCTCCTAAAGTTGTAAGAAAGAAAAAACGTGTAACATGCAAAACTGTGTATAACATATACACTATGTTATAGCTAAAAATGTTAATCTATAATTACTAAATGTTAATTTTGATCTGTTTCTTGGTTTACTGTTTTAGATTTTAAATCTAACTTTGCATTTTGGAGTAATAAACATTTTTATTTACTTCTTCATTGTACTTATTATTTCTCCAACACTTGCTTACTATAACCTTGAATTCCTGAGATATTGCAGCATTCCCTGTCACAACCTTTAGTAAGATAAAGCAACTATTTGTTACACATTCACCTTCTGCAATACAATTAAAGCAAAATAGTTATGACCCAAATTGCAGCTATCGCTGTTTATGACAGAATGAGGATTTTTGCTTCTCATTGATACTGTCTGTTGAAGAGGTCTGAGAGACTCAATGCACATTCACAGATCAATGTACAACTTTTAAAGCCTGTATCAACAGTCTTGTATTTCCAGTTTAATATTATCATCACAAAGGTAGACAAACCAGACATCCACACAGATTCTGGTGGAATCATCCACCAGAAACTAGCACACAAGCGGTTCATGGTAATGAGGGCACGAACCATGTGAATCTTCCTTCTCTATCTAGAACAACTTGATTTGCATGGATTGTGCAAGTGGTTTTGCCTTTTGGACCTCTGGCCTTGCCAGGGAAAGAGAACTGCTGTGTCAGTGGCTAACTGAGATTACGTCCACTCTTCCAACAGGAGATGATATTGCTGTGATTTTCCTGCCAGTGGCCACTATTAAATCCTGCATATTCTGTATGCTACAGTGCAGGGTCAGACTCCACAGAGGAGTAAACACCACCATTCCCTAGAACAAGAGTACTTCCGTATGGAGGTCAAAAGTGATAACAGTTCTGTAAACCAAACTGATTGCACTAGAATGATACATAATTATTGCATTAGAAACTGGGTTAATTAAAGTTTAACTATAGTAAAAAAAGAGAGCATTTTTGATTCAGCTATTATGTAAACAGGACAAACTCCACTAAATAACAACATTTATAGCAAAAGAACTATAGACTGCTTTAAAAAGGACTTTTCCCAGTTTGTTTCCACAATTCTTTGGCTCCTTTGATGCTTTCTCTTTTCACACACTTCCAGTAACCTTGAATGCCTTGCTGTTGCGGTACCTGTTAATAAAGTTGAAGTATGTTTAGCATTCACACAAAGAAACCCTCTTATTCACAGACTGTGTAAATGCACTATGTAATGCAATACTGCTGCTCCCATAGCTCACACGCATAACAAGTTTGTAGTGGCAGCACTCCTCCCAGATTCATAAGCAGTAAAGAATCTTCAGTTTAAAACATAACTTCTTTCTATTCACTATCTCTACTTGTGTTTCTACAAGCATTAACAAAATAGTTGCAGCAGTCATCTGTGGTCTTTAAAAACAATGATGTTAGCTTGTTACCCTCAAACCTCGATGAATTCGGTTCCTCAGGACCCCAAGAAACTCGCTGTGGCTGAGGCAGTCATCTCCATCTAGATCAAAAATCTTGAAGATGGTATCCAAAACATTATCTGAGAGCTCCTGTCCCGTCGCCACCTTCACTGCTCTCTTGAACTCAGCTAGGAAAGACATAATATTACATCACAGGTGACTGTAAACTTGTAAGGAAATTGGAAAGTACATAAATAGCAGGATTCTGTACAATTTACAATGTCTCATGAGTATCCTAACTAGAGAATTTGGGATGTGTGAACTAGTAAACTACTAGGCCGCCTCATTTCATGCATTCTTGAGCTTGCTTCATCTTTCATAACACTATCTTTATTAATCGTATGATAAACTTTTGAAATGCACTACTTCTCAAGCAACAGTCAGAGTGATAATTTTTGCTAGAAATAACTGCATGCTGAAAACTTCCGTACTTTTGGCTGATACCTGTTGTTCTGGTTTTGTTTAGTGAGGGGGGGCCTAAGGTGGTAGCTTCTGTAGGAAACTGCTAGAAGTCGCTCCCCTTTGTTCAGTGGACTCGGCCAGGCCTGGGGCAGATCCGCTGCTGGCCAAGGCCGAGCCAATTGGTAGCAGAATGTTCCGTGATGACACCAGGCTCCACCTCAGCCAACAATCCCCTCAGCAACTCTATAGAGAAACACAGACTATCACATACTCAACTCACTATTTATAGCACATGGCTTTTTATACTTGTAGTTCTGTTTTTCAAAGAAGCAGGCTACCTTTTCTTAAATTATGATGGAAGAGTTTATGAGGATTTGTTCCAGAAAAAGCTGTCATACCTCTCTGGAGATCTTTCCTCTTCAGCTTTTTGGCCTTCTCTTTTTACAGTATCATGTGAATTACAGTAATACCTGCTACCCCTACTTTTGGTCTTGTGGTGTAAAGAATTTGGAGTTTTGACTCAAGGAAGATGAGGAAATATGTGGGGTTGCTGTAAAACAGCAGAAAGTAGAAGCGAAATGATTATTGCTTATTATAGCAAGCACAATCACAATACATGAATTGGATGCATTTTTGAAGGCATCACGTAAATGTGAATTTCAAGGAGGGATTGGAGGTTATTAAAGTATAGCAGTATTGTGGATTATTACAGCAGGTTGTCCAATTATTAAATTGGACAACCTGTAATAATTTAAGTCATAAATAGAGTAATAATGTGGTTCTGTTTTCATAAACAAGTTCTGTTTATAAATACCATTATAAATATGATTAGTTCTGAAGCTTACTAGAGGAAAGAGCACTCCTGACTTCGCTCTCATCTTTGCCTCTTTGAACAACTCCTGTATAAATGCAGTTGATTAATTTACAGTTGGTTTACATATAGTTAAGTTGAAAATCCTTCTGGTAAAAGGATATACCAAAATTTTAAAGGGACATGAAATTTGGGATGGTTATAGCAGAGTCTCAATCTTGTCTTTACAAAGATGTTAACTGTTTCAGCTCTTGAAGCTAAATATAAATCCAGAGATGGTACTGCACTTTTTGAAAAAGAACATGAAGGAGAAAGATCTTTTAAAATAGTGAAGCATAACAATCTTCAAACCAAAAAGGACCACCTTAGAGAGAAAAGATGAGGTACTAACTTAGAAGAATAAAAAAGTCCGGAATAAAAGGAAGGACTAAAGGACTGTCTTATTTTTAGATAAATATTCATATGTGTGTGAATACATATGCACACACACGCAAACAGCAAGACAAAGAACTTAGTGAGATTCAGGAAATGACTAGAGGTGTATACATGTAACATCTGTGAGTGGCCTCAGAAGCTGACTGTTTTTGATCACAGTATGGTTCAGTGTGTAAACAGAGTCACAACTGCCTGTCGGTTAGGAATGAGTTTTTACAAGGAAACATCACCAGAGTCAACACCAACTGTTGTCCTCATCATCCTTTGGCACTTAAAAATGTGATACTTAATAGAGAGGTGAGCTAAACTCTCATATCTCACTTACAACTGTTATTTCACCATTAATTCCTTCTTTCTCCTCTCCACTCCTTCTACACCTTGTGCAAATAACAGAAGAAAAATGTTGTCAAATCAGACAGAGGAGGGCCATCAACACAGCTGGGAACTGGAGCACATGATGGAAAATGAAAAGGTGAGGGAACTGGGGAGAACAGAAGTGTAAGGCAGGATCTTGCTGCAGCCTTCAACTACCTAGAAGGAAGGGGTTACAGAGAAGAGAGACACATTTTTCTCAAAGGTTCATGGGAGTGAGACACAATCACTGTAAGCTGCAGCAAAGGTTTGACACAGAAGAGAAAAGTCTTCACGGTGACAGTGGTTAAGCACTAGAACAGCTGCCCAGAGAGGCTGTAGAAACAAAGCTCTTCCTGAAGGCTGGACTAACTAGTGGTGAAAGTCACAAATTGTACCCTCCCTCTGCTTTTTGCCTTCTTTGGTCCAAACCCCATCCAAACACTTATTTCTCAAGAATATTGAATTCTCTTCCTGTCTTCTCACATCTCTTCACCTCTTTCACATGAGCCCATCAAATATTTATTTCAATGAATGTTAATGTCTCATCAAATTTCCTTAGGAACTTTTTACATTACTATTTTCAAATAACTTAGAGCTGTCTTTCAAGTATAACAAGTAACAACCTCAGGATTATAACAAAAAGGATTTGTATATCCACTTTTGTTGCATTGCTCCTATTTCTACTATATGGGAAAGAAGGAACTTGCCTCGTCTAAATTTTTATTTTAAAAACCACTTTAGTACCTTGTTTGTTTTTCATAGCAATGACTGCATAACACTACATAAGCACATGGAGAAGGCAGTATGGAAGCGTAAGTAGAACACAGCAAGATGCTAAAGATTCTGCAAATGAAGATATTTATATTGTTTAGTTTCATCAGAAAACCAATTTTACTATGAGGAAAAAGCTTTTTTTTTTTACCATGAACCACTACTAAAGCATGTAGTTGTTTCAATAAATCCTTCCTAATCTAGAATTTAGACTGCACTGAGAGCAGCCTTACAGAGAAGGACTTGGGGATACTGGTGGATGAAACATTAGGTATGAGCCAGCAACATGCACTTACAGCCCAGAAGGCCAACCGCATCCTAAGCTGCATCAAAAGGTGTGTGGCCAGCAGGTTGAGGGAGGTGATTCTCCCCCTCTACTCTAATCTCATGAGACCCCACCTGCAGTACTGCGTTCAGCTCTGGAGCCCCCAACATCAGAAGGACATGGACCAGTTGGAGCAAGTCCAGAGGAGGGCCACAAAGATGATAAAAGGGCTGGAGCACCTCTCCTATGAGGACAGGCTGAGAGAGTTGGGGCTGTTCAGCCTGGAGAAGAGAAGGCTCCAGGGAGACCTTATTGCAGCCTTTTAGTATATAAAGGGGACTTATAAGAAAGATGGAGAGAGACTTTTTACCAAGGCTTGTAGTGACAGGACAAGGTAAAATAGTTTCAAACTGAAGTAGGGTAGATTTAGACTGCACGTAAGGAAGAAACTTTTACAATGAGGGTGGTGAGGCCCTGGAACAGGTTGCCCAGAGCGGTTGTGAATGGCCCATCATCAGAAGTGTTCAAGGTCAACTGGATGGGGCTTTGTGCAACTAGTGAAAGATATCCCTGCCCATGGCAGTGGGGGGCTGGACTAGCTGATCTTTAAAGGTTCCTTCCAACCCAAACTTTTCTATGATTCTATGGTTTAGTCTGCTGTGATCAGCTTAGCATATGATAGTACATTAGAACTTAAAAATCAAAACATTTTGAGAACTTAATATTGTTTTTTTCAGGAAATAGAATTAATTCAGAATAAAGAGCAGTACACTATTTTTGGACTTCATAGTGCTACTTTGGGATACTTTGAAATAACTTAGTTACATTAATTCCGTAACAAAAATGCACTTTTTCATACGAAAGGTGTGCAGCACTTACCTCGTTTAACAGGACGATTGGCTACAGTAAACATCTGCATGGCAATAGAAAAGTCTTCCAGGTTGTTTGTAAACTTGCAAAAAGTCTTGAATTCTTCCAAACTGATATTCTAGAGTATCACAGAATTCAGATGATATATAATGAAGAACACACTCAAACACCAGTAAATCTATTTCACTAAATCTGGTGGGACCTAGTATTTAGGTGTCATTGCTTACTCATGATCAATATTTGTATTTCTCAGTTGGCAAATTATCATTGTTGTTATTTGCATAAAATTCCAAATCTGCAATAATTCACTTGGAAACTAGTTACATTATTAGATATTTATATTCAAATGAAAACCTGTCCATACAAACGAGGGAGCAAAACAAAGCACGCTTTATGTACCAACCTCTCCTGTCTCAATTCTGTCTTTCACATTCTGCCAGTAAATTTCATTATTTTCCTCATCGGTGAAGTACAGTAACCACTCTGCAAAGTCTTCTTTTCTCATGACATTCAAACCCTTTGAAAACTTGATGAATTCCATTTCTTGGACTTCTGTTTGCAGATTTTCCATGAACCTAAGCGTAAACAGATATCCAACAGTTGATACTTGAATCACTGTATCACTATTACTACCTTAGCTGCTACACGCACTAGACACTAACTCTTTAATCATAGATACCATCAACATCATTGTTTAACATGTCACTGGTTTAATTTTACCTGTGCATGAGACTTGTTCCTGTGGCTGCATTTCAGAAAGGACACCAGCAGGGTGCTCTCTAAGCCTGCACTCATAGACTGCTGCTGCTAGGATAATTCACAGATCCACCCGGCATATAGTTCTTACTGATGTTTTAAAATGTGCAGAAAATGAGATAAAATGATTGGTAAGGCAGCATTATAGCGAATGAATGAAAAAGGACACGGTAGCTACAGGCTTGACACATGATTTATGAAATTTCATATTTATAAGAGAGGATTGACAAGGTTGGAAAGTGCCTAGAAAGATGAGGCCCTAAGAATCACAAAGGTGAAAGAAAAGAGGAAACTTGAAATCATCACTGCAGGAAAAGATGACTAAAAGCCTCAAAGATTAAAACTGCAAAGAGGGGTTTGACAAATCAGTTCTGCACTCGCTAGAGGATGGATTAGAGAGGATTACAATTGAGTTCACGAGAGCACAGAAAAAGATGTTGCAGGTGTTCAGGAAGGTAAGAAGAGAGCTGTCTGAAAAAGGAACGGGTGAACATCAAGGTTTTTAGGAGACACCCATTCTTTTAGAAAGAAAAATAAGTAGCACGAGAAGCAAGTAACAACATGCAAGCACAGAGCTAGAACTGTAAGCAGAGATGTAGCTTTGAGTTTCCCCAGTGTGGTCTATGTGGCCACTATAATTTCTTCTGGCCCGATACGGATTTTGAGAAAGTAAAAGACCATTTGTGTGAACCATTTGGTAATTTCCTCTTCAGAAATGGAGCAATCCCAAATCAAGTGATAATTTAAAAATATAAATAAAGACTAAAAACACAGTGATACCTGCCAGAATCCCTTTAGTACTTTGAAAGAACCCTGCTTTATTAAGTTGCAAAAATTACTGACAGGATAGAATGAAATACTCCTATGCTGGGACAAAGCAACTAGCTGGAGAAGAGGACAGCTGAGGGTCTAAGAAGCAAGTACCAGTAGAGGCTCATTTGCTCATCAGTGTTTGTACGGCCTCACTGAATTTGAGTTCTTTCCCCTGAAATTATGGCATTTTAGTCCACACAGCTATCTTTAGTTCTTTAATGAGATCATTTGGACAACAGTAGCTCGAAGCTCTGTGAAGTCTGTAAGGGGTTAGCTGAAGACTCCTGTTGCAGCATAAGCTCTTTCTTGTATTTTTTCCTCTACTAATTAGAGCTGCACATGCAAATAACGGGCCAACAAATGCTTCACGGCTCAGGACATGTAGGTAAGTGAAAGCCTGACAGCGGAAGTGATTTTAAGTTTCAGGCTAGAGTTTCATTTCAGTAATGCTGAGGAGGGCTATGATATGCTCTCACATTTTATATGGGCATTTTTCTGGTCCAGTAAGGGGGGTTACAAGGCTTTCACAGCATAGTCCAACACTGAGGTATATTTCTCCACCTTAAGACCAGGCTCACTTTCAAGTCCCCCGACTCTCCCTCTCACCAGGGGATGAAATACCGAAGGACCTGTTTGTGCCACTGCTGTGAAGGGGAGGCCCCTGGCCCTACAGACCAGTGAGAGCTTACTGGCACAGCCTGCAAACCACTCTTCACTTTTCAGATGCAGCTTCTGTCCTTGTAACCCGCAAGGCGACTGCTGCCTCTGGCCAGCCCAGGAATCAGCCTGTGCCGGGGAAACTGGCCAGCATGGGCCAGCACAAGGCTGCACTGCCTGCAGGAGCCTCACTGGTTCCTGGGAAGGGAGGTTGAGCTGCGGAGGGAGAGGCACAGACCAAGCAGGGTAGCCCAGGCATGGAGTCAGTCCAGCAGAGACTGACTAGGGCCACTTGGCTGCATTTTGGAAGTGGCCGTCAATGGCAAGTAGCTGGTATCTGGGATTGTGCTGGTATCCAGTGGCTTGTGCTTGGCTAGAAGTCACAGCAGAGACCACGCAGAAGAGTAACTGCACCTTTGACTGTTGTTTCCAATCCATGTAACATCTGGTTTGGGGGAGGAGAAGCTGCTGAAAATGAGGTCACTTTCAGAAAGATGCCTAAAACGTGGACATAGGGAAATGAGATACCATGTATTTTATTTTCTTGGCTTTTAATCTATGAAAGGCCGACGCATTTTGCAACAGACTTAAGGTCTGTTATTGAAAGTATGAGTTATTTATCTTGGGGAGCTAACCCTCCGTCATTTGCTGTACTGGTCAGGAGCCACAAGTGATGACAAACTACACATTCTTCCATCTTCTCTAAATATTGCATTTCCATAAGCAGAAAACCCTCAGTGACCTACCCTCTAGCCACACCTAATAAAAGCAGGACAGCTGAAAGACCAAGCATTTCTACATGCTGAGGAAGGTTCGAGTGGCCCACCTAGCCACACACATCAGCCAGCCGAAAGGTGCAGCAAAGCCAAAGAGGAAAGCGAAGGGTTTGTCTTTAGCATTTTTGTCATGTGCTTGCTTCTGCACCCTCTTCTAGTTGGACAGCAACTGAAGCGTTGTCATTTCCACAGCCCCACTGTGGGTTTTTCCACTGCCTTTCTCATTCTTGTCCCCTCCAGTTGCTCTGAGGCAATGACAGGGCACCCTTCCTGCGGCACAACAGCCATGCATCTTGCTGCACTATGCAGATTAGGGAGGGGAGTGGGAATTACTTATTTAGGTACCAAAAAATTAACAGATATTTCATTTCAACTTGTAGGCTTGCTCCTGGCAAGCCAGAGTGGGAAGATTTCCTGCCATACTAAATGCTACTTGGAGCAGCAGCTGAAACGTGTAATTTAAAATTTATATGTGATAGTCTCCCATATTACAAAAATTAAAATACTATGAATCATCGCATCAGCATTCTAGGTCACTCTTATTCCCAGATGTGAAAGTTAAAAATCCTAATGAGGTTTTTTTTTAAGTGAAAGTTATTAAAAGTTATTAAAAATAACTTTCTAGTTAGCAAGTAAAACTTGATACTTAAATGCCAAGACATCACTAGGGATACTTGCTTTTGTATCTTCTGGATCATGGTGCGATGAGTTTCAGCTGGAAATTCCTTAAAAATTTATCCGGACATTAGGAAAAACAAGCAAAGGAATGAAATTCCTGCTCTCCCAGAGTCAGTGGGAGCTTGGCCGGGGACTTTGAAGGGAGCCAGAATTGAAATACGGGAAATAGGATTCTGATTGTAGATGTGCTCTACAATTAAAAAAAAAAATACACTGGGAATACTCTTATGCTATAGTAGCTTGAAAATAAAAGTAAGTGCTAGGTTTCCCAATAACAAAAAGGAAAGGTAAATAATAAATTTATAAGATGGGGAAAAGACTGGGAACTGACAGTACTTTCTTTAAGACAGTCTGTTTTATCCACTCTAAAACACCCACGTTGAAGGCCAACGGCCAAACTTGTTATCGTGTTACAACAGTATTCAGAAACCTTATCAGGATTTATCCTTCATTTTGTAATGTGCTCTACTATAGAAAGAGGGAGTCTCTCAAGACTTTTTGGCAACTCAGCTTTAATAAAAGTGAAAATGCAATAAAAATGGGGAGACCTCAGGAATGCAGCTATTCCCCCTCCAACCTGAGATATTGCAATGAAGTGCTAGTGTTGTATTCCTTATGGCACACAAAGAAGTAGAATGAAACACAAAAGGAAAGGTTAGGGGAAGTTTTCCTTCCTATACCTCCTGACCTGAACTGAAAGTCTGTGCAGAGCTTTAACACTCTAATACAGAACTGACCAGTTCTTGTCACACTGATTTATAGGAAAGAAACTTAATAACAGTGGTGGATATACCACCCCGGCGTTTGTACTCTGCTTCGGCTCCTCTTTGGACACTGAAGTCTTTTGACGATCTGAAACTCTCCCTGGACCAAAAGACTTGCAAAGCAGTTGCAAGGTTGCCTTTTTGCAATCTGACTTTCAAAACAGAATACAGAAAATCTAATAAGGGCTTGACCATTAACCTTTAGAGGTTTATTTAAATCTATGCTTGTAAATTCAGTTTTGCAAGCAGTAAGACAGTTAATCAATCTCACTGTTTTCAGAATTACAGGCAAAACCCTGTTTGATTTACTGTCCTCAGTGTTTCCAAACCAAACAAAACAAAGCTACTCACTGTCATTTATAAACATTCTGTAGAAACTAATCAAGCTATTCCATTGCTAAGTACAGAGGAACGGAAGAAACAGATATTCTTCTCAACATTTTTACTAAATATTTGGGAAATAATCCAATTCAGTTATGATAGGAACACACAACCACGAAGCCAGATTTTGGCCCCATCTCCACTTCCTCACTGCCTGATCCTGGTTGCATGAGATGTAATCTCTACATGTATTAGGGCTCTGTATACCTGTACACACTCACAGATACAAGTGACATATACAGAGACCAATAAGGAGGCAATCATACTCTATTTTCCTCCGAATCCCTAGCGGAAAATCAGAGAAAATGTACAAGCTATCCTCACAGCAAACGCACTACTAGCCGACAATGCTACCTGAAAGAGATTCTGCACCCACGCATTGGCACAAACACAGAACAGCACCAGAAAAATGGCAGCACTAGCAGTGTGGTTCAGCCTGGATCATTCCAGTTTCTAAAGTGAAAGGTTTTAAATGAAATATAACAAGGAATTTAAAATACTTAAGGAAAGAAACAGGACAGGTAGGGAAAAGGCATGTTTTATGTATGGTTATACAATTTGTGATCTTCAAGCTAAAGTAGAAAATAAAAAAAATCCCCATGAATAAAGAATATTTCTGGTGCAAAATTCTTTAACTGATGAGAAGTCTAGAAGCAACAAATCAAGTAAAAAAATGCCATAAACTGGATTTGGTATGTTAATTTTCCTTATGTGATTAAAAGATGCCCATTGTTTAACCATACTGGGAAGTACTTTTTTGTAAGCCATCCCAGGAGAAAAATACAATGATCAGAAAGTTTTTTGAATATTCCTTCCATACTCTCTGTGCCTTTTTTTTTTTTTTTTTTTTCCCTTCAAGGAGATTGTGAGAGATTTAAGCTTGCTTGGGGACAGATTACAGAAAAAAATCATAGCAGTTGTAAACTGTTTAGGGAGTGAATTACTATCTCCTCTTTTATTTGGGATTAGACATACTTAAACAAGAACAGTAAAGGGCTTTTTTTCAGGGAAAAAAAACAGTGGCTGTCAAGAAGAAATATTTGCTATACCTAGAAAACTAAATAGCTTTCTACTCAGAATAAAAACTAGTACATACAATATAGCTGAAAATGAAAGTACAAGTGAAACATTTTTTTTTTTTGAAGGAAAAGAACAAAAATTATTTAAGTCTCAAAAAAGAAGGGAAACCCATGCAGAAGAATAAAAAGTTTGGAATCCCAGAGAATTTCTGAGTTCATGTTTGAAACCTGACATTCTCTAAGATGGGTTCTGGTATTAGAACATGACATTGTTGTTGAGCTGTAAAACTGAGTTGTAGTAATCTGAAACAGAAACTTGTTGAGGTCGTCTGAGAATAAAGTCTCACTTGGTTACAGCTTCTTGTATTACAGCTACCCTTCTTTGTTACACGATTTTAGGCTTGCTGCATATTGTTTTATGTTTTCTTAAACTGATACAATAGAATAATGATTCCAGTTGCATTTGGCTAGGAGGCAACACCTTTACCAGTGATGCACATAAACATAGTTTGGAATAATTTAGGTCTAAATTTTTAAACTTTTGACAGGGAAAGCTGTCGCTTTTGAAATTGTGAATTATTAATAATAATTATCATATTGTCCTTATGTTAAGGACAATACAACTGGCAAGAAATCATGTAGCAGTCTGGAGCCGAACACATGTTCCTTGAGCCCTATCTTAAGACCTCTGAAACCACCTTGTTACTATGGGAAAGACATAGGATGGTGTGCGTCCTGGGTTGCTTCCACTACTTCTAAGCAGTCCCAGGAGAAGCTACAGAATGAAGCTGGAGTCCGACAACTGCTGCTCAGCAGAGAATGAAAAGAAGCAGCTTTGGTCACCGTTTTGACTATGTTCTGGAGGACCATGAGAAAAGAGCTTGCCTAGTGTCACAAAACACCTGTGAGAAGGTTACCTGTGTACTTCCATGCTCCCAGCAGCCCAAGAAAGGTTGAAAAGTGATCTGATATTCTGTTTCATGGTCTCATTCCTCACGTCCAGTAAAAAATAGCCTGAGGATTGTCCTTGTATGTATCACCTACCTATGATTTCCCAAGAACTACACACCAGCTTGAGACAGATGGAGCACACAACGTTTAACCATTTTCCCACCCTACAACCAGTGTGCCTCCTGCATTTGGGGCAGTAGGAAGGGAGACACAAGAGCTGGCTTACATCAGCTCCACACTGGCTGAAGAGATGTAGACAGTTTCCATTTCCTTTGTGCCATCTGAATGCCAAGAAAGAAGAACAGGGCAAATTAATTGCCCTGATATATTGACTGTGGCAGTCTGATATTTTTTAAATGTTTGGACTGTGGGCTGAAAGGGTCAGACATCATTGGTGTACATGTAGATACAGATGGTTGCACACTTACAAAAGGATTTTTTTAATGTCAGCCAAACTGAAAAGGAGGAAGCATGAGGAAAATATATGTAAGTAACGAGGTGAGAATACTAGTCTCAGCTTTCTGAATTCCCATGCAAGTACAGTGAAATTTCACAAAGAAAGCATTCCTGTCTTTTTTTTTTTTTTTTTTTTTTTTTAAGTTCCAAGGACTCTACAGCACAGCAGTATCTGTGTATTTAACTAATGTGACAAGTTTTAGTGTGTTCTAATCAAACCTAATCACCTCTACTTTCTACTAGGTACTACACTGATCAATGGAAAAGCTTTCTAGGCAAGAACCTGGAAAATGATAAAAGCATTTACCATCATTATTTTCTGCTTTTGACAATGATCTATGTCTGTACAGCTCATCAGTCATCTCTTGTAAAAACAGCGTGGCACTTTGATCAAACAGCCAACAATAGCTTCCCGCGTAAGGTAAAATGTTATGAGAGGCCATCAGATAGAAATCACATTTTCTCTGAACAATAGGAACCCAGAGATGATGTGCTTGATTTACTTGCAAATAAAATTATGTGAAAGGTGATATCTTCACACAGGTTAAAAAGACAGTGATCCTTTTATTCACCTTTCTGCCTGTTAAACAAACTTCACTGTCATGTTGCAACTGAGATGGAGTGTCTACGCAGTGATAAAGAGGCACATTCCAGCTCGATGAAACATAACTGCCACTGTTGAAAAATTACCTGCATTAAACCTTACACTTATCCCACAAATTTTAAGAGCAAGATGTGGGAGTTTGATTTTGATTACAGGCCTCTATCTGTGTGGTAGGCAAAGGTCTTTAACCTACGGGTTCTGAATGTACTAGGTACATAGTTTCATCAATGTCATGCCTCACTGGGTCAATGTAGGATTTTATCTAAAACCTGAGGCTTTTCAGTTTACACTCTATATGCAAAGACAACCTTTTACTGGTGCTCTCTGCCTTTTGTTTCACTGAGAGGATCTATGGTATTTATAGAAAAGGGAGCTGGAGGCATCTTAAACTTACTTTACTCACTTAGATTCCTTTTGAGTTGAGGTCTTCAAAACAGAAAGGTTGTTTATTTGAAGACCTGTCTGTGCCAGAGCCAGTGGAGCCGAACACTTCTTAGTTTTAGAAAAATTGCCACTCTTCCTTTTCTACTCCGGCTTTCCCCAAGCCTCTATTGACTGCAACAACATTCATTTTTAAGAGGGCTGACACAGATTCTCTGCTTCTGGACATAAACTGAAGTAAAACATACCATCCCAATTTATTTTTGCAGTCTGTAAGCGACTGACTATTTTTGTAGAAAGGTAATATTGATATAGATAATATTCTCTTGATGTTGTGCTACAAGAGGTGTGTCAAGATTCACACAGGTATTTAGGCACTTAACTTCCATTTATCTCAAAGAAAGACTGTGCATTTGGATACTGGGCCCAAGTGCACATAGCAAGATGTGTCTGGAGTTCATATAAACAGTAGAAGTTGAACTTCCCAGTAACGGAGTTTTAACCAGTTAAATTGTGATGCTGTGTAGAGGGCAGTCATCATTACTGATTGAAATAAACATTGGAAGAAAGAATCTCATCCAATTAAAACACTAACAGCTGATACCCCATTGGGTTTTCAAGTTGAAAGCAACCACAGCAGAACTTCATACTCCGATGTAGACAAGGATTACACCATCTTTCTGACACGTACATGACCTATAAACTGAACAATTCCTACACCAGTCTTATGACTTTCTGTTAACTTCTCATTTTGCAAAGCTTAGAGTGAAACAGATGGGTATACAGGACTATGTTTCCGGGAGTAATAGCCACTTGGTATTCCATTGCAGTTTCAGTCTGATGTGGCCTTTACCATCTGGCTCAAATCTCAGTTCTGACGTAAGTGCCACGAAGTATCTGCATAGTCTCATCACAACAGTAATTCAAAGGGTAAAGCAAAAGGCACAGGTAAAGTTTCAACAGAAGCTGGAATTTGAAGCAAGCAGAGAAGTTGCCTGTAGCCTACCTACCATGACTGCTGTAATGGGGAGGGGAGTGTCTCAGGTCAGCAAAGTTTTTTTAATTGATTAGCAGTCACTTTTTTGGCGATTTAATCAAGAAAAATACTCATGAATCATATTGTCTTAGGGAATGCCATCACACAGCTGCCAAGAATGGTAGTTTCATCCCTCATGACTTTTGGGCCCATTGCTGCTTTGGAGTTATCATGGTGCTCAACTCCTCCTGCAGACAGCAGACCCCAGGAGATAAATTAGAAATTTAATAATGAAAAATCATGAATAATCTCATGCTTCATTGCCTGCTTAACTTTCTGAATCAGCTTAGGGTGGGGTCAGATTAATGCCAGTGCAAAGTAGAGGGTGTAGGAGCAGGACTGGTTGCTATTAGGCTTGCCTAGCTGAAAAAATACCTGAAAAACTCAGAATAGCGAAGTTTTCCCTTTCCTTCTTTTCCAAAGAAATGTACCAGCAACATGGTATTAACACCACAGCTTTCCAGTTCTGCTCCCTATAAAACAAAAAACTGTACGATTAATTATTATGCATTGTATGATTATTAATATCTATTCACCACAAATCTGGAAATATTTATTTGAACTAGAATTTCACAAGAGATACTTGCAATTTAATTACTGTTCCCAACCCTATCACACAGTATCTCAGAGCTGAATAATTCTTCCACATCAATTGGTAACATTGCATTATGTATGTTCTGCTTCTAAATATTTTGTATGACAGAGGAGTACAATTTACAATCACCTTCAGTGTATTTTATTATTGGAACCGAGAAGGTTCCTAGTTAAATCTTGAAAAATCTTTATGCTTAGGTGAGTAGAGGCTTTAAATAAAGTTAACATCTTTGTAAAAAAGTTTTTAGTCAAATTAGAAATATCAGCTACAGCCATGTAAAAACATTAATGATAGTCTAAGAAATGAAACTAGAAAAATACAAACATTCACAGTGCTCTATTATAATATGGTCTTCTTGCAAATTTTCAATGTTAGTGACTTTTCTATACATTTTTTAAATCTGATGAAGAGATTTCTGCAAAAAAAGATGCACATTATTATAACTCAACAGCACCTTTAAAAAGCCTAAAACCACACATAATACTGTATTTCTGCTGTATTCTTCTTTCAGCACTAGCATACTGGCATTTCTTTGAATGCAACAAAACACAAAGCAACATGAAGAGAGGTTTTTTTTTTTTTTCCGGTAAGTCTGGAGGGATTTCAACAAACTATTCTTATGACATCTAAATAGCCTCTGTGTCTTTTATCTATTTGAAGAGGTAAGATGACAGACAAGAATCTATTAATAAGATTTAATACTAATGGTTATTTAGCTTTCAGCATCATCAATAACAATTCCCATTAGTCCACTGTGTGTTTCATGCTTACTGCATATGTGACACAGTTATTTTATAGTTAAGGAGGTAACATTCCTCATTTCTGCTGCAAGCTACAACTCACTAAATGCCAGTGATAGGAGGTATGTATGAGTGAACGTAGGAAAATAACTTTTCAAGCCATATGCAAACTTTACTTACTGAACTTTCATCATTTAACTGCAGGCAAAGAACATTTAAATAACGACAAGATCCATCCTTCTAAAGTTTAAACTCTTCAGATTACTGTGAGGACTGATGCATAAACATCAGTATATGCTTTTTTTGAAAGTCAAAAGTTAAACATTCATGTATGCTTACTTGAAATTCAAACTCAAACTATTTATGTCAGAATGCAAAGTTTTCTAAGAAGAAACAGAGTAGAATCCACATATTTCTCACTGCAGCAAGATTCTAATCTGCTTTTTGTGTTCTTGGCTTATGAATTTAAAGGAAACTTGAAAAATGCCTGAAATAAATTTGCTGATGTAATTCTTAAAATTGAACTTATTATTATGCAATTTAAGGCTTCCAATTTAATTACTCCATATTAAAATCAGTGTTGTATTGAAAACAAACTGAAAAACAAGGTTTAAAATAACCTTTTAAAAAATAAGTCTGCATGAGAAAAATTTTTTTTTCTTCTATTCATGTTTCTCTAGTTATAAGCGAGAAGATGTACAAACAATACTTATCTCATCTTATCTAAGATGACAAAGCCTATCCCTGGATTTATAACAAATATGCACCTACTTGTTGGTTACCCTCTTTATCAGTTGAAATTCCAAAGTGGAACTGGCAGATGTCCAAACGCTATGTTAGTGAGAGTGAAATGTATTTTAAAACTACAAAACAGAACACTTCTTTAAAACAGAATACGCAATAGCAGACCACAGAGACTACAGCTTAAGGGTAAAATGTCAAAAAATTGCTTTTCCTAGAGTTAATGCTATTAAATTAAAGTACATGTTAGTACATAATTCCTTTTTGTCCACAGAATCATTAGGAGCTTTTGCTGCTGAACTGTATAAATTAGTACTGACATGACAAATCTTTGTTAGAAGATAATGAGAGCTCTATTAATATTTCCAACACCTCACCCTCCTGAGCTTAGGTAAAAGAATAACTTATGTTTGGAATGTCTCTCTCAGCAATGAGAATGAAACGGTAACCTAATCCTGGAGCTGTAAAAAGGACCAGACTGGCAGCTTTGAGTCACAGAGCTACTATCTAAATTGAGTGAAAGTTTGTATTCTGCTGTACCTGGTGGCTTCAGCCTGGTGAGGGTGGAACACAGCACCCTTTTGGGCTGTGGGCTTTACAGAAAGCTGAGGCACAGAGTGGAAAAGGGATGGTGATGTTCTGAGCCTCATCTTGATACAAGCACAGGATGGGGCAGGGACACGTATCACAACTGAGGAGCTCAGATATGTTCCTGGGACCACCAGTTCACACAAAGAATCCCAAAGATTAGCTCTGACACCACACAAGTCTATAAGAACTAATGAACAAACATAAGCTTATGTTCCTAGAGTAATGTTAACACCTTATACACTCTTCAAAAGCACCATGCGCTGCTGAATTATGCAATTATTCCTTTTTAAGCAAGATCAGATAACACAATATTTATTTCCTTATTACATTACACAGACTGTTAACATAGAAGCCTCATGCTGCAAACACTGAGTCATGGGCACAGACCTACCTAATCCTGTAGCTCCCCACTGAGCTTTTGACATTTAGGACCCGATACTGCAGCAAGTAGCAACAAGTAGCACCGAGAAGAAACTTACCATACAATGAGACAGGATTTTCAGAATAAAGGGCCTAACTGATTTTCAAAACTCATCTGAAATGTTAATAGACTTACTGTCTCTAGATTCTTACCACCCTTCATGGCAGAATTTGCTTGAGGCATGACTGGAAAGCCTTCATCATGATTAAAATCTGTAATATGTTCCTTTTTCTCTTACTTGCTTCCTGGGAGATGGTATTTGCTGTGCAATGTCTTGTTTCAATAGAAATTGTAAAAATAATACATACTTTGGATTGATGTTTTTTCAAGACGGAAGGAGAGTGAATACATGAAGAATAGGGGCAGAAAAGACAGGAGGGTCAAGGAGAACAGTATCTTAGTTTCTGTCTGCTGGTGATGTTCCAAGTCTTTCCAAAGGTAAGACTAAAATCTTTGCAAATTTTTCTGAGTCCACTTCTCTGACATGTTCTTTGTTTTGCAGCTGCTAGGTTAGTCAATTCATCATGCCAGGCTCCTATCCCTGGAAGCAATGTAGACTTCAATCTAAGCAGCCTAGCCTCAAACACTGCTCAAGGCCACCAACCTTTCTGCCATTTTGAAAGTCTCCAAGATGTTGGGACACATCCTACAGCTGAGTTCTGGGAAGAAGGTTTAAAAGATGTATCCGTTATGAAATTAATCCTGCCAGATACAGCTAGTCAAAAGAACTGTGAACAGGCAAGCTAGTGAGGCCAGGAGATCCAGAAATCCAGAAGCAGTATTTTTTGTCAAAGCCCAGACAGCCTCAAGTGGACGTCAGAATGAACAATATATCATTTTATGATGAATCAGCTTTAATAATGTAAATCCATACTAAAGTTTGTAATGTTTTGCAAGGCACTTTCTTAAGAGGTAGGATTCAAGAATACATTGATTCTGATGCAGACAGGGTAAACTGTGCACATTTGCACTATTTTTCTACAGAGGGTATAACAGACAAGATTTGAGAAGAAATCCAGTGGAGCATGTTCTAAGCAATAAACAGCTTATACGCAGCATTTAACCACATCCAGCATTCCCACTACCTGGGGATTAGTTGTTTTTTAACAACTAATGCCATGCAATTGCTATGTTGTACTGTTAGCGCCTTCAGCAAGGAAGAAGACGTAACTTCATGGATGTCCCCAGCTTTCAGTGTGTTACTCATGGTTCCGCATCAGTTTACAATCAAGTACAGAATAAAAATGGTTTCCAGACAAGTGGGCTAAAGCTACTCTGGGAGCAGACATTGTAGGAGATACTTTATGAAAAAAAAATAGGAACAGATTGAAACTAGCCTTGTTGCCAGCAGGCTGAGAGGGAACAAATCCTGCTGTGTCAAGCAGTCAGGGAATGGCACTGTTGCGCTGCGAAGACTGAGGCTGCCTGACCAGTGCGCTGCAACCCAAGTTTCAGTTATAACAAAATGCCAAGTGAGCATACTTATGTGCACCATTTTCAGTTTATTCCAATTAATTTTATAAGCAAATGCACTAGGCAGACTTCAGAGATTATGACCAGATTATTACTGTTTTGAATAAAGGACTAGAGCTGCTAGTGCAAAGCCAAACTGTGTATTTTCCCTGGCGTGTCAGAAGCCCACACTGCTATCTGGCTTCTCTAGCTATATATTTTAAAGCGCTTCAGACTAGGTTAAGTAGTAGAGACAAGGGGTAGCCTTGCCTCACACATCTGTGCAGTGGAAAGCAGTGCTACTGTGACCACAACAGGCTTCCAGATTAATTCCTCGGGGGAGAGACTTGCTATCCGAGCCACATTCAATGTACTAGCAAAATAGGTACCTAGAAAGATGTCAGAAAGCATGTTTCTTTGTCTCTTTTGAGGTTATAATGTCATCAGATCATGTGGTAATATAAAATAACTTCCTTGTCCATGGGGTAAACAATGACCCGGTTTAGTATTTCGATGCCATTTGACCCAGTACTTTATGGGATTTACCTGCCTGGAGAGCTTCCTTTAAAGCATGCAGGAACAGTGCAATACTCCTTGGTTTAAGGGATCTAAAAGCTTTTCAACAGAATTCAATGTTAATCGGCTGATACAAAACATAGACATTTATGTTGGAGAAGACAGGCCAAGAAAAAAAATTGCATTCCATATGAACTGAGCGGTGACAAGACTAATGACACACTCTTTTGCGGAGGGATATTCCTTTTAGTCTTGGACCAGATTCTTGCAAAATTCAGTGTGCTGTGCACATAATGCAGCACCTCTGTTACAGAGTATTACTGCACTAGAAGAGCATAACTGTCAACCACCATCTTCTTCCCTTCAGTTTAGGCAGTCTTTAGTCATTCTGGGCCCAGGGCTTTACAGACTTTGAAGCTATGGGTAGAAAACTTCAAATTAATTAGAAATTCTAGGGAGCAGATGGGGAGGTTATGATGGCCCACACAGTCTCTGTGGCTGAGGCAGTGCATCACAATGCTGCAACGTCTGAAGGTCCAGGTGTAAAACTGACCAGCTAAATGGTGATAAATGTGTGAATGAATAATGAAGAAAGAAAAGTAGACAGGTTAAAACAATGGATACACAATCAACAGGACAATATCCATGTGTGGGTCTAAAAGTACACCGCTTACAGTCAGACTGAATTCTAGTTCAAAAGTTTTGTTTAAAAGAGATTAATAGCTGTGTCCCCAAGTACTAGTTAAATGTAAAAAACCATGTAAATGAGATACTTTGTATGAAAAAGTGTTCGTTATGGAATCCAGAAGCATATGTTCACTCAGCTGGAAATGAGACAATGCACATATTATTTCCCAACATGAATTCCCTATTAAGAACAAATATAGAACATTGTAATTCCTTTCCTAACAATAGCTAAAATTAACTTCTAAGTTTAGCCATTACACAAAGCACATTAATTTAGAGGTACTGAAACTACTCGATAACTCATTAATCTAAATTGAAGGGCCCAAGAGCAAAGTCCCTGATCTAGATGACTGGGCTGTGCAGTAGATACCTGCAACCATGACCATTGTTTTCACTACCAGAACTCTAATGCAGGTATCACTATTAGAGTATCCTTTTAAGGAACTCTGGGCATTAATACAAAAGCAACTAGTGCTGCTTGTCGAGGAATACCTTTTTCAAAACAGATCAAACTTCTAGCTCATGCACTTTCCTATAACTCTCTACACCACTTCCAGACAAGGAGTCTCTCTCTTCTTCTGCCAAACAGCGTCAAATGCTCAGCTGGATGTCTTACGTGAAGCAAAACAGTTGTGTAGGAAGCCAGGTGCAGCATTTCCTTTGGCCTACGGGTCAGGTGAGATGGTCACTGCCTCTGCTGACGTCTGCACCATTTTCTCCAGTCTAGTTAGAAAGAACCAAGTTTCCAGTCTTGTAAGTGTGCCTGCATCTCTCCTTCACTGTGCACATGCTATGAGTAAATCAGACTGACCGCTCTGCAAAAGCCAGCAAGGAACTTCCCAAAAGACTGGGCTGGTTATGGCTGGGCACATTTTTTGGCTTTTCCTTCAGCATCAAACATAACATTGAAAAAAAAAAATCCCTCAACTGAAATATATTTATCTGGATAACAAAGTCAACTGCAATCTTATTCAAGGGCCACTACTAAGTGGTGGAATTTTGAATTTCAGATGTGTAAGTCAAATTCTCAGTAAAAGTGGCAGAGAATACAAGCACCCTGGGAGCACAAAAATGAACTGCTTTTTCTTTTCCTAATATAGTATGTCAATGAGTATTAAGTGGTATCTCCATACAGTAAATGAATGACTGGGACCTCTGTCTACCCCCTGGACAGGGAACATACCTGGATATACTTGGTGGTTAAATAAAGTTGCAGACTACCGTTTATACCCTATTTTCATAAGTCAGTGACATTTTCCATCTAGTATCAGAAACTGGGACTACTTTGAAAAAACCAGCCAATTTAAAAAACATATTTTTATGCTTTATCTGCTTTGCTTGAAAGGAATACTATGACTGCCATAATTATTAAAAATAAGGGGTAAAAACATATCCATTGACTACATTCTATAGTCAGATTCACTGCTTATAATAAACTTATTTTGTGAGAGACAGAGACAGGAAAGAAAATAAAAATTAGAAGAAAACTGGTAATTTGGACTTTGCCAAGTAGAAATATAGAGACCAGAAGAATTTCAAGACTGTTGTACTCCCCAAAGCTATTTAATTCTTCTTCTGAACAGACTATAATTCCATTTATAATATGCTAAGAAATCATATTAAATAACATTTTCTGGTTACAGTAACTTCAGATTTTTCTCAATGGAGAATTCTGAAGACAAAGTTTGAACCAAGACAAAAAACAAAATAGAGACATTCAGGCTCAGGTATTTAATTAGCTCCCAATAAGCTTATGTGTTTATAACTAAATCTGTCCAACTGTATCAAAGTTTCTCTGGAAATTTTATACCACAGCTGTGCATTCACGCAGAATAAAGATCCTTTTTCTTTCACTGTCATGGCAGTTAAGTCCCAATTGAAACTGGTTTAGAGAAGCAGACAACCCTATTAATCCTAGCTATTTTAATCTGGTGACTGATGAAAAGATTCAAGAAAGGAGATGGTTGTTAGTCAGTCAAACAATTTTTAACTGAACCCTGGATGCATATTGAGGGAGCAAAATCTTTATGCATCAGAAGACAGTTTTTGTTTATGGCTAGTAAATATTAAAGGTGTTAGCAATACTGTCACTTCCATTTTTTCCCCCAGGCAGGTGAAAAAGTAAAGAACATGAGCTGGACCAATGCTTCGTAGAAACTGCTGATGCATGACAGGTTTATAAAGCAGAGCTCTGTATAAATTTCTTATTGAATGCTTCCAACATGGGCAGTTGCTGCCCCATGCCTAATTACCCATTTTCAGTTTACAGCTGAAAGTAAGTTTGTGGGGAGAAAACTATCCTTCAGTTACACTATCCAATCTAAGCACACAACAGAAGTAGTGCTGCTGATCCAAGCAGCACCTCATAGTGATAGTTGGAGATAATCCATCTATACTCTCCCTCTCCTTCGCCCTAGTTCATCAGCTTCTTCTGAGGTGTTTTCAGTATGCTCAGGACTTCCCCCTCTCTGTTTTCAGTTTCATTCAAACTTATCCAGGCTACAGAATATCTCATCTCTGTGCTAACCAGAGACTGAAGAAGAGATGGTAGTGAGCGAAGACTCCACCCGGGGAAGAAGGTAGGTTACACTGGCAGGATTCAGGGGAAAACAGCCAGATGAGAGCAGGAATTTACCTGCTCCTTTAATTGATAAGCTGTATTTGCCATTTGCTAATAGGCTGCAATCCAGTGAAACTTCTAATCCAGCTGGAAGATTGTACTCTAAGATTGTTTCTTTTGGTCTGGAAAAGGACCTAACTAAAGTAATCCTTGCCTTTGTCACCTCAGTGACAGCAAATAAATTTCAAGCCAACTCAGAACAAGCCAATATCACTGCAGCAGCAGCACTCAAGGTAAGTTTAAGGTGTTAGTTAGTTAAAGTTGAGTTAGTTTAGTTAGTTAAAGGTCTTGGCTAGTTTAAGGTTTATATTTGGAAGTAATCTTTTCTCATATGGTGACAGTGTTTCTGAGTTTTTCATAAAAAAAAAAGAGAGCTGCTTTGAAACACAGGTTTACAGAAATCAAATAACAGAGTGACCACACAGTAATAAAATGCAGTAATTGCATATATTTCATCAGAAGATTCAGAAATAACAAGCATTTTTCTTCCCCAGTTAGAAAGTAGTTGACAAATCATGCACTTTAATTTAAGCACTAATATTGATGCTTATGTACTTATCTAAAAATCCTGAAAAAAATAGGAGTTCACGAGAAATATGACAATGCTTTTGTAAAGAAAAATGGATCTCTAATTCATACCCGAAATACTGTTTCGTCTCCAGCTGTCTTCAAATCATCTTCCTTCCCAATGATTCTCTGTAGCTGTATTTGTTAAAACATAAAAAAAACCACATGAAAATTACAAATTTGGTCTTACAAGAGTCTGCTTTTTCAGAAACTCGCATTACTTTCACCTTTTCTTAATTATAAAGTCATTATGTTTCTGCAAGGTTCCCTAGTCATGACAAAATATTTCCATACTTTAAAGATATTTTACCATTCAGACACACGTTTTTTCCCAGGAATGTCTTATCTACTGTGGTTAATATAGCCAAGCAGAGCACATGAATCTACCTCTTGCAGCCCAGGCCTTACTCTATTTTTAGAGGAGATTTTCTTGCACTAGAAGCTTAGCATTCACTCCATAAGATTTAGAAACTCAGGGGTATAACATAAAGGGTCATTCAGGAAATAAAAATTATCCTGTGATTTTCATGCTGCCCTTCTATACAGCTTTACACAGTTCTGATACAGACATGATCTTCTAGACATGGAAAATGTACTTGTTCAAATGAGGTACTGTACAACTAACACCAAAGAATAACTTAATTAAATAAGCAAGTATATTTTCAGAACTGGCATTAAGCAGAATGTGGTTTGAGTTTCCCCTCCAGCCCACAAATAAATGAACCTTCAATGTGTTAGCTAAGAAGATTTTTAGAAGTACTGAAATGACTCACATTTAAAAACATAACTTCCACTGTCCCAAGTAGAGCTTTAGGGTAATATAGAAAGTGCATTAATTTGCAGCACCTCAAGTACATCTCAGCTGCAGGGTTTCTTTGACTGTGCGTTGGCTTGGGAGGTCAACACTGGCACAAGAACTGAGTGATTTAACATAGCACATGATATACCTACCTTTCACAGACATTTGCATGAATCCTCAAAAGGACAGCAAAAATGAAAGAACAAGGGACTTATTACGTTTCAGGTACAGATACGGACTTACACCGAGCGCTCTGGATTATAAGACTTTAGGAAAGATGCTTTTAAAGCTCGGGGTTTTCGAAGCTGCTGGTTTGCTTCTCAAATATTTCTGAGTGATTCCTCACCCTGCCCATTAAAACTGGGGAAAAAAAAATCAATGACCAAATTAGCATAGCCATTATTTTGTGGGGTTTTCAAGTATCGTCTTAGGCTTTGTTTTTTTTTCCTTTTTTTTTTTTGTTATGCTGTTCAGAGAAACAATATGGGCTTATAAGTAGTAAGTAGGAAAAAAACGCTAACTGTTCATGTCTTCCCAAGGTCTTCCCTTGGCCTTCAAATTTTGATTAATTAACTACTTCTGTTTTTTTTTAATTGTTTTGAGTTTCTCAGGATAGTTACTTTTGATTATTATTTTAAATGGCATGCCTTGGTACAATTTATAAAAATAAATCCTGTAACAAGACAATTAAACAGTACTGGTTCTTCCAAGTTTCTCCAATTTTTTCTTTTTATTTTTGATAATTTACAAAACAATTTACTAGTACAGTAAAAGCATTATGAATTTTTTCATGGCAAAATAGCAATATGGATAAAAACACAACTGCTCGTCCATACTCTCACTGAAAAATTACAGTTTTTCTTACCTGAAAAATCCATCCTTTGCACACACACAAGAAATACAACTGCAAATAGTTTCCAAACAAGAGAAAATATATATTTTTCTTCTTTTGGATTTTATTTTTAAATGACACTTAAAAAAGAGAAGTTGGTGCTTGTGGATGTTTCAGGACTGCAGAGATGTTCTGTCCCAAACCACCACAGCCGCTGACAGTGTCATTCAGCCCTAGATGAACCTCTGCAAGTTTTTTGTGCTATCTGCTGTCCAGGGCAAGGGTATAAAAACACTCTATTTAGAAAATCTAAATCACATAGCTCTTACATGTGCCATCAGACTTACCCTACCTCCATTCCCACTAGTTTTGAACTGTCATTAATTTTACTTAGAAATCTTTCATCAGGACAGAGTTAGGGAAATTCCCCACTTACTGAGGATTTTGGGATCTTTGGTAGCCTTGTTCTTGATGGGAGGTCTCAGATTAATGTGGATAGGTTATTATGTGCACATGTCTGGAAATCCCCCTCATGAATTCTCATATGAACGTCTTGGAAGTGCAGAGCTCACAGGAGTATCTTGTGTCCTCACAAAGATGCAGATAATATGACTCTGAGAAACAATTCTTTGCACTCTGGCAGGGGCTGATTAAAGGATGGCAACTAACATCTGTGAACATGCCATTTCCTCCGCGTCTTCTACACCCTGGCACTACAGGGCAAAGCAAGAAATGCTTGCGGATGTCCACCTCAAAATACAGACTGCTGTGATTTCGGGCCCTAATACTGAAATGTCTCCTGTATTGTGAATGTTTACCACTGAAACATGAATGAAGCAGAAATTAAAAATAGACTGGCTTGAATACAAAGAAGTAGGCAGGAGAGAGAACAACAGTCTGTTTCTGGGAAGGGATAGACTTTTAACTCCTACTGGAAAGGAAGAAAATGTGCACAAAAATGGAAATGCGATGGAGGACAAGATCTCTCCTTTAAAATATGGAATTGCATTCAAGATCTTCTTTCCTGAACATTAATTTATGTTAGCAGAAAGCATTGAATCTACTGGGAAATCCTGCATCTCACATCTCTTCAGTGTCCAATCTATACAGGTCTGAACAGATTATATCCATCACATGCTGCAGGTGCTAAGGACTTGGGTTGTAGAGTCTACTTGTCACCCGTCTCCCTTTCCTGAGTGACTCACATAACACATCTTGTGTCTGTTTATCCAGTAACATGTGGAAGTTGAGACACACACAATTCAAAGAATGATGGACATTTTGCAAACAAAAAGGCAAAGTTCTTAACTCTAAGAATTTACAGGCTACATCAACAGATTGGAACAGGTTGCCCAGAGAAGTTCTGGATGCCCCATCCCTGGAACTGTTCAAGGCCAGGCTGGATGGGGCTTTCGAGCGACCTGGTCTAATACAAGGTGTTCCCACCCATGGCAGAGGCGTTGGAACCAGATGATCTTTAAGGACCCTTCCAACTCAAATCATTCTATGATAATGTAGACATACATAGATGTCTGATCAGTAGAGGTGACAGAGAACTAAGTAGCACTGAAATTTATTTTCCTATCACATCCTGCTTACAGTAACTGCCTCCTGATTACTGCTTCTTCACTACTCTCACTGCCCTTTCCTTACATACAGTATTACTGTCAAACACAGTGTGGAAATAACTAATAGAATAGCTCAGATGTGTTTTCCTGAGATGCCACCTGGGACAAGACAAGTGACAGATTAGCCACACAACTTACTGATTTATTAGATATACAGAAACTATGATGCATACAGAACTAGAGTATACAGAGATTAATTCACACACATTTTTCTAGATTCTTACATTCCAAAAGTTTTATTTTTAAACCTAACCTATAAAAATCAAGTTTTGCTTTAAAATTGTCACTGCTTACAAATGTTAAGTCAACAGTCATGTGAGGAAACTCATCTTTTGACTAGCTTGCACCCTGTGGGACTTCTTTGACTTTAATGATTCTTGTGAGTTAACACTGCAATTTATATGGGTTTATTTTACTACTCTATATTAATTTATCAATTTATCAACAGCCCATAAAGGAAATGCAAAGTAACAATCTAACGAGAATAATTTTCATTTAATTTGACTGCCTTTAAAGGAATCAAATTATTTTAAATTACTTGTATGCTTTCACCTCTACTTTTGATGACTTTCTGATGTTCATACTGTGTGATTCAATAGAATTACCAGAAATGCGTAATGAATATTAAATATATAACATACTGTACATCTCCCAAAGAGAGTTGTGCTGCATTTCTGCAAGAATCTCCTTATTTGCTTAACTGACACAGTACCTATTTAAAGGAAGTACTGTTAACATGGCATTTTGGTGCAGAGGCACTACAGGCTGAATAAGTTTGCTTGTGTTCATGGACTCACTTTCCCCTATAACATACTACTTTGTAGATGAACAATACAGCCATAACAGACATATTTCAGTGATCAAGAAACTACTCCTCTGATAAAAATTCACTAGGAAAGTACCATGCTTAGTAGGTTAAAAATAAAGGCTTTAATTAGAATTTTATTTCTTTTTAATCAGCAGAATAATTCACATTTTAACAGAGCAAATTCTTCAAGTTTAAAAGAATTTATGTAGCAACAAATGAGTGCAGGGTACCTGCAGGCTCAGTTAGGGGTTTCTGGGAACACTGTCTTGAGAAATGGTCTAATTTCAAGTATTATTTTCAAATAGAACTACTAAGTCGAGAAGTAGTTTAAAAAGAATTAAAAATATATTTAAGTACGACTCATAAATTGTTACCTTGTTAAGAGACAATTCACTGAAAAAATGGCTATCAGTGCAAAAGACATGCTAACAGCTATTATATCATTAATTCTGAGTTTAAGGCTATGAAAGTGCACATAAATAAATTTCTGGTCATTGCTCTATCAACAGGTGCATCTTCGCAAGGTTTAGATTCTATGGTTCTCTAGAGTTGTTGCATAAATGACCATCTTTAAATTTACCCTAGTGACAGAAAATAATTTGCATTGTAGTCGCCATTTCAGCTTCTTATAAAATTGTCTCTCTAATCCCCTCCAATACAAACAAAGGATCTGAATCAAGCTGAGGGAGTCTATTAAAAACTACATTTGTTAATTTTACATTTGCCTTTTGACAAGAAGTATTTAGTTAACAGTCTCCTGTTAAATACTTAAAAGTTGAATAAGCCATAAACTTAAGCTTACTCTTAAAACATCAGAGCAAGATTTTCTTCAATTTTAAGCATCTGCCTTTCTCCCCATATTTTACATAAAATATGGGAAAAAGTGAACTGTACATAGTGTGGACTGGTAAAAAACCTGTGCAACAGCAAATAAAATTAATAAAAAACAAGAGAGGATGGTGAATTTAATAAATTATTCAAAATATTTAGAAAATAAAAGACTTTTCCAGCTGATTATATAAATTAGCTCATGGGATTAAGGGATGTACACCAACTCCTGCCTTTCCAGTAATAGATTTTTAGATACAAATCAAAGTTAACATTTATAAAAGTGGATTCAAATATAAGAAGTACTTCTGTAGCAATGTTTTGGTACATGCTCTTTTAATATAAAGTATTTTAGTAAGTATGTGATCATAGATTGGACTGAAAAATAGGCTTGAAGATTTTAATGAATCTTCATTAAATATAGCAAATTCAGCAAATATAATCCATGGAACTATTTAAATGCTTTAAAATTAATATGCATATAAATACACATACCTTAAAGAATTCTTTCTTTTCAACTTGTTCATTGCCATCTGTATCCAACATTTTAAAGGCAATCTGAAATCCAGTCTGGGGTTCTGCAACAAATTGCGAAAGAACTTTATTATAAACACACCCATACTCATACACTAGTACTCAAATATTTAATGCAAAAAGAATATTGCCTATGGTTCAGTTCTCCATTGTTACGCACATACACAATATTTCCAGTAAACCATACATACCTCCTCCAATATAACCAAACTTTTAAAACACCTTTTTAATCACAGAATCATAGATTCATAGAACCTTTAAGGTTGGAAAAGACCTCCAAGATCACCAAGTCCAACCATCAGCCTAACACCACAATGCCTACTAAACCATGTTCTGAAGTGCCATGTCTACGCGGTCTTTGAACATCTGTAATTTCAAGGGATAATTAATGCAATGGCAAAGTGAGAAAAGCCAGCAGTGCCCAAGTACAGTCATGAATGTTCATCCGATCCCAATGACTGTGAAAATGTTTTATGTCTTACTGTCCTGGTCTTAGATATTCTCTATACATGTCTCCATAATCCCACGTCTCTTCCGAAGTCTAGCTCTGTCTTGTTTACTACAGCTCCTTTTCAGGTGAGAAGACTGGAAAATGCCTTCAGAAACCAGTAATTCTTCCCAAACCGTGATAAAGAGCTAGTGTACTCCTCAGGTACTTCTTGCATGCATGACTGTATGCCAGTATTTGCAGTCTCCCCTAGCAAACAGACTGATCTTGTAACCGCGGCCAGCTCTCTCGGCTCCTGCTCCTGCTGCGTTAGCCCCAGGTCTTTTTTTTCCTTTCCTTCTCCTCCCTCCCTAAACAATATACTCAAATGTTACTGAGAAGTAATAAACCACTCTGGCCTTTTTGGACAAAAGCATGTTTTGTACGACGGCCATCAAACTGATTTTTTTCAGGAATTTTATACAATTTTACCCTGCATTTCCTTCACCGAGTGGATGTTTCTTTTCAACACAAAAAACGTAATGAGTTCTGAGTCTTGCAGGCGCTATTAAAACACAGTGTGTTTTGAGCTCCTTCCCACAATTTCCTGATCTTACTTTGCTTACAGGAGGTGGCCTTGCTCATTAGCAAGCCCACACAGGAGCAGCATGCCGCTGAAATGTAGTTACCCTTCACTGCAGTAGCAAGCACTTATCCCAGTAACTTCTGGAGCAGGTGAATTAATTCCACATCCCAGTCAAGTCAGGCATTAATATGAAAGCCACGGACTTATCGTCTCTAGAATACATTCAAGTTTCCAAGAACAATGTTGGACTCACAAGGGCCATGAAGCAGTATCTCTAAAAAAACCTCTAATGCTTCTAGAGTTTTTCTTTTGGAAATATATTTTTCCAGCTCCATCCTGTAAAGTTTTAAGTCTTGCTTTTTTAAAGAGAATCTTTCTACAAAGGAAACATGTTAAATAAATATCTCGTTCCTTTTAAGCGACAACAAGATGGTTAAATAAAGTACTATTTTTACATTTTAGAAATAACTACATTTTCAGCAGACATCTAACGTTCTCTGTGGAGCAACACTGTGATGCAGAGATATTTTATAAATATAATGACAATCTGCATAGCAGAGCCCCTTCCCAGCAACCGGGTTGTAACAATCAAAATGGCTTCCATTCCATGGAAATGCCACATGCTAAATTTGTGTTACTAGTTCAAAACCAAGAAGAGCCTATCCTATAATATATTTAGAGAATAAAAGTAATTGATGTATTTAATAGTAATTCATACCATCTGTGCTGCAGTTTTCAGATAAGAGAGCTGTTACTGAAAATATAGGACCTAAAGCTCCTTATACTGTTCAGAGATGACATACTTATCTGATATGATGTAACCTCAAAGGTATGTGTTCGTAAAATAAGCATAGTTCAAAGTCTACCTCAGATATATTTGTATTTAATTAGAATTAGGCAAAATTCCAAAATCTGAATAGAAGAGCTTCATTTTAGCTGTGGGTGCAGGTTAGACTTAAGTGCTTCCCCTGCAACCATTCCTATGTTGACCAAGCTGTCAACTTGTCTGACTGGCTAACTGAAACAAAGCTTTGAGTCAAGGCGACTATTTCGGTTCCTGGGCTCCTTCACCAGGCAGGGCTTTACCAGAAACACCATTAACCAATTGCTAGAAATGAAATTCAGTATAGCACTGGAAGAAGAAAAAATAACGATGACAGAAGGCACACAGAAAAGAGAAAAGGGGATCACAGGGGGCAACATAAAGCCTTTGTCTGCTGCCAAATTACATTTTCAAGTTCGGTGTTGTTACAGATAGCGCTTTTGTAAGACAGGCAGCATGGTTTGGTCAGCAGTGCCCCAGAATCAGGACGCTGGAAACCCGGCGGCTCTTTTCCTGTTTCCCTATTGCTCTGTTGGTGAGTCATTTAAATATTAATAGCTGCTTTAAGAAATCTCACATTAATTCTCACTAGTGAGAGAGAGATGTAACTGAGGGCTGACGGGCATGGGATACCTGTTAGGCAAAGACAGAGGCACTAACACTTGTTGACATTTGCTTTCAGACTGATCGGTATGATAACCCTCCGTGTAACCAAAGCAGCGCATTAGCACTGCATTTTTATCCTGCATCAAAAGGTGCCTTTGTTTTTGCAGTTCAACACATTCCTATATAAATTCTGTGAAAAAATAATGTTACTTGATTGTCTGGAGAAGTGAAACAACTTGCTCTGATACCGCTTCATTTTTCTAATCCTCTCGGCCAATAAATCAGCATGAATTTACTTTCAGCTGCCACAGATTTTTAAAGAAATAGAATATTTGGCACCTATTTGTGCAACTTTTAATTATTCTTCTGAAGTTATAATGTCATTGTGCTTTTTTTTAAAAAGAATTCCTCTCTGAGTTGCAATAAATACAACAAATCTTTTTAAATCAGCTTCCTAACTGGGCTAGACTGTTAGATTATTTCTGATTTTAAAAAGCACGTGAACATATGGTGTAACTCATGTTCAAGTTAGGTGCAGCACTGCACAATCGCTACTAGTAAACCAGTATATTTGTATGGTAAATAGGCTATATTAATTTATATATACTATGTAATATTGTGTACTAGTTGAAGTTCCTAGTAGGAACGGATCCAATTCTGCTGAGAAACTAAGTTGTAAAAAGCCTACCTAACTATTCTATCATTCTATAAGGGTAATGGTTTTAAAATAGAAGGAGGTAGATTTAGATTAGATATTAGGAAGAAATTTTTCACAATGAGGGTGATGGGACACTGGAAGAGGTTGCCCAGAGAGGTGGTGGATGCCCCAGCCCTGGCAACATTCAAGGCCAGGTTGGATGGGGCTCTGAGCAACCTCATCTGATTGGAGATGTCCCTGCTCCTTGCAGGGGGGTTGGACTAGATGACCTTTAAAGGCCCCTTCCAACCCAAACTATTCTATGATTCTAAGCTGTGCAAGAGACATTACCAACAGTCATTGTCTGTGAAGACTGGACTCTGGAGACCAACACTACTTGCTCTTTCTACACTGTGAGAGTAGATTTCTAGAGAAAGGAAAACTTGTCAATTTGTTTAAGCCCATGCCATGGACCGTGCAGCCATGGATGAGGCTCAAGCACCTACAGCCCATTGGGACACGAACAACTGCTTTCTTTCTCTCCTTTCCCCATCCACTGATACCATGAGATCTAGTATGCCTGGTTTTGTCCCTTGCTTAAAATGCTAGGCCTGTGTAAGCCAGGCAAAAAAGATTGCATGTGGACTATTACATGGACATGCATGTGGATTACCTCACTACTAGACTATGGGTCTTGCTGTGTAAAGCTCATTGCACAGATATTATCCCAGACTTTGGCATTTTCCAGCATGACCCACGCTTCATTAGAACCCAGGTAGGTGGCAAGCATGGCAGAGTAAGTATGGGTGAGGAAACCCTGAAAATCCAAGATTACTTCCACATACAATCAGATATTACCTGCTGTTTGCAAATAAAGCAAGTACCAGACAAAAATGTTTTTTAAAAAGGCTCCAATAGAGAAAAAGGAAGAAGGCAAAGGAGGGGGCAGAAATGCATGCAAACACTTGGAGGAAATAAAGTCAAAAGGAATAGAGAAGAAAAAAAAAAAGGATTAAACAGCCAAACAAAAAGATACTGCAGAAGTCTGCTGCTTATGTATATAACCCACTGCATATCTGAACACATGAATAACAGGCAACAACATTTCAGACACCACAACAGCTTTTAAACCAGTGCATGATCTATAATGTTAACATCTTGTGGTCCAAAATAACTAAAGCTACTATCCAGAAGACAAATTACTCATCTTCCCCCACTACTATTCTTCCCCTTATTACGTGGTCCTGTAACCAATGTCTCCTCTCTCTCAAACTCTTTTGAAAAACTTTACTGATCCCATGGTGCAGGGATTACCACGATTTTTGCAGTACTGCTATGGACCAATGATGACACTATGGAAGTAAGTTGCAATTAATTAAAGTTATAGCCACTTATATTAAGGCCTTATCACTCTACATAGAATAGTTCCTTACGATTTATTATAATGTAGAAATTTAGAAGTTAAAAAATATCAGGGAAAGTTCCTGGAAAGCTGTTAGTAGCTGTTAGTTACAAATATGTGTTTTAAATATATAATACTTACTTGTAAGGATTGTCAGCAAAAATAAGTACTCTGCATAAGATATCAACCCTGAAATAAAAGAGTTAAAAAACTACTTATAAAAGAAAAAAAAATACTTACAACAAGACCTGAAAGATCAAATCTTATAAATATAAAATATGTAGTTTAACATCATATTAAATAGGCTATTAAAGTAAGCCACATTATTATTTAATAAAGTTTTTACTTCTGTTTTTAGTGCTCTGAAGCTAAAATTCCCTATCCAGAGACTCATCAATGTTCATGTCTAATCAAGAAAGTAAGGTTTATTTGGTATTAATAAAAGGCCTACATTAAATCTTTGGATTTTCACTGAAAACATTCAATGTTTATATAAAAGGCAAATAAATTAAAGGCACTTTGTCACATTTAGTACCTGGGAGGAGAACTATTCTAACGTTACCCCGAAGGATCAAAGTCCTCCATCCTTTGGCAGGCTTGCGAAGGCGGAGAACAGCTTCCCTCTAATTCTCACTCAAGGGGAACATGGCAACACGCAAAGCTGCCAGGCTGCTAGATTGTGCTGATAGCACTGCTGGGCGGGGTGCCAAGAGGAGGCTTTTTTTTTTTTTTTTTTTTAAATAGGAACATGTCCTTTCTACAAGGTGAAAGTATTTCCCCCCTTCTGAAGGAAAATTCCAGCGTTTTCCTTTGAATTACCGCCTTAAGTGAAAAGCCTGAACAAACGCAAAGATGTGATAGAGTCAAAATAGAGGGTATGAGCTAAAGATAGAGAGCGCATAACGATGTGGTTAAACAACAGAATCTGAACCATCTGCCTCACCATAATGTTTGAAGAAAAAATGTAAAGGGCTTTTTTATAAATCACTTTTCAAAATAACTGAGCTACTTTTAATTTGTGAGCTAAACATTGTATAATGCTGAAGCTGCTTAAAATAATGAAGTTCAAACATGCCTATCTGTGCAAATATAAACTATTTTTTCTAATTTATATTTAGTTAATTAGCAGCTAAGGCATCCACTTAAGCTTCAGTGATAAACAATTAACTTCTGATAAATTACTACGCAGAGCCAACAGCATTTTTATTTGACCTCAGATAGTGACTTAACACTTTAAGTATCAGAGTTTAAATACATCAAATTGCTGAATGCAAGAGTCTGAAAATCTGAGAACAAGTCTTAGCTAAGGACAGGTCTAATGCTGATCCTGTTGCCAGCTCACTCTGGTTCCCTATCTCTGTTTTCCTCTCCATTAAAGTAGGGCTGTTCACCCTGTTATCCAGCATGCATCATGTGAAAATCAGCACAGTACTACAGTCATACAGCTGTGGAAATAAAAGAAAAAAACACTTTTATCAAAAAAGATTTAGTTTTGCTTACAAGTTTTAGTGTTATTGCCTTTGCAAGAATGTAAATTATTATTTGCATTGCTGTAAAACTTGGAATCGTGTTCCGAGAGTCCAGGATTTCTACAAATTAAAAACCAAACAAATAGGAGAAGTAACTCCTACCCCATTTTTTTTAGCTTATATGCCTAAGTATAAGACAAGATTAAAAAATGGATAGGAACAAATAGGGGAAGAAAGGAAATCAAGCAAATAATGTGATGGGCAGTGATCAAGATTCCTGCTCCCTAATTTTGTGTGTGTCACAGCAAAAAAATGTTTAAAGAAAGAATATAAAGAAAGACAAAGAGGTAACTCTTCAGCTCTATATAGAAAAGACCTCCCACTCCCACTGTGGGCTGCAATGGTATCAGCACAAGATCCCTGCCTGAAAATTTAACCAGCAAGTGATGAAGGCCAGCATCACTGGCCAAGGAGAAGTGGTAGTCTGCCCCTCAGCTGTCTGGAGATGTGCTGCACAGGGACAGTCTAGGGGAGAGTCAGAAAGTGAAGACAAGCAGCTTATGCTGGATAAAACAGAACCAGGAGAGCCCAGTGTTGGGATACTAAAGAGATGACACACTCAAAGGAGTCATGCAAAAAACTCCATCTTTATCATAGCATTCGAAAGGACATTGATATGGCAGATTATGTTTGTCAGAGAAAAAAAAACGTCGTAATAATTGAGACACAAAACGCTTAGTGCCTGGAGAGTTTTCGCTATATGGGTAGACAGGGAACATTGTACGTTATAAAATTTTGCAGAAAGAATCTATAAAATTTATATGGAGATGGTAGGATGTAAAGAAAAGACCAATTTAAAGACAATACTGCTTATTGGCTCAAGGGAGAAGCATGATGGCTCTTCACCTGAATTGCAGAGGGCTGGAAAGAAAAGCCTTGAAAGAAATGGCAGGGGCAAGGCACAGACTCTGTTTTCATCATCTTATCGTATGCTGATTGAAAAGTCACTCTAGTGAAACACATAAAAAAGTAAATATAATAAAAAAATGCAAAAAAATTTCTTGATTGTTCTTTAAAACCCGTCTCAGTGCCTTAAAGCAAATCCACAGCCTGTCTGACATTTTCTGGCAGATCGATTATACTCAAATAATTTGAGATACAATTTTTTAACTTGTGGAATAATTTCCATAAAAATTCTTCTTTTAATTTTATTGTCCTTTTGATACCTGTAGTGAATGGCCAATTTAACTTATCCATAAAGTAAATTAAATATTTTAGTAACTTTCTTTTTATTCTACAGTAATAATGAAAAAGCTACTCAAGTTAAAAGATGCAATGCAACAATGTTTTTTTTTAAAAAAGATAGAAAATTATATTCATATCCAAGCAAAATTTAAAAATAAAAGCTTCACATGCTGTTAAATGACTCAGCATACTTGCAGCCAAGTATTTGCAGTTAGCACTGGCAAAATACTGTCATTTTCTAACACTAAATGAACCTTCCCTATCCCTGCCTAGAAATCTCTACCTTCAAACTTTATGGCAAATGCTGACAGTTCAATATTGTTATTGCTGAATAAATCATAAGTATATTCACAAAATATGACATGAATTTTAAAACTGCCCACTAGAAGGCAGAATTCCCTAGCGTTCCATTTTACAAACTGGACTGATGACAGTTTTCTCTCTACTTGATACTTCAATAAGGTATTTGAAGGTAGTTAAAATAACCTCAGCTAAACAGTGGAACAGGTTTCATTATTCTGGTACTTGTAAAAGTCGTATTTAATACATAAATATTTACATTTAAAAAATGTAATAATAATGCGTCTCAAAGCAAAAGCATCAAAGTCACTGAACAGACATCACGACCAAAAACTGTAAAAAATTCATGTGTTGTGGAAACATATGGATGACTGCACTGAAAATTCCTGCATCATCTCAAACTTCCACCTGACCTTTGAAGGACAAAGTATATGGACCCGCAGTCCTAAGCAAGGGGAGACCAATGCCTTGTCCAGAATGCAAAAGATGCCAGGCTGAGTGTATCACCGAGCTCATTTTCTGCCAAGCAGTCAGCTGGGAGAGGTGCAATAAAAGGAGGCTGCACTGATTTGCTATGTTTTCACTTTCTGTTGGTGGATTCCCAGTTTTCCCAGGCAGGGTGCTTTGGGGATTTGCAGTGTCAATCACTAGAAAAATAAAGGCTCTAAAAAAGCAAGGATAGAGAAAGAATATCTGAGAATTAAAGACTGGGAATCCTTTAAATGCAATCCTGGGAAAGCATGTGATGATTAGTAGTTTGAAAAGGCAGGGAATGCCTTTCAATACAAATTTCAATTTCAATTTTTCAATACAAAATTCAGCCTTCCCTAGTACAGGAAAAAATTGTGCAACTTGTTCACAGACGTTTCAGGGTTGCTGGGGTATGCTGGGGCTTGCGAGAGTGGACTGACAAGCAAGGCACCCAGCTGAAGACCTTGCCACGTCTGCACAAGGATGCAAGAAATGAACCGCACAGAGAAGAGGCCACGAGGACAAGGGGCAGGCAAAATGCTGCAGGTGGAGATCGAGGGCTGCTCTCTTGGCACAAGCTGCCAGCCATGCCTAGGGATCTGCAGTGCATGGAGAGAGCGTGGCTCATGCCTGCCAAGGAACTGCAGCAGCGCAAAGGCAGCTTTATTTTCCAGAAACATCCATGGGATAAGGGATTCAGGCTGAACTCTATGATACAGAAAGTTTGTGAATAGACACTGTCGGTCTTTCTCATTAGCTGGGGGATTTCAGTCTTTGTTACTGGTGAAATGGTTAATTACTCATCTATTTGGTTTCCTTGATCCTCTTGTTTGTCTTCTCCCTTAATTTATGCTAATGACATGTTTATTTGGTATTCTTTAATTCTCTGTTGTTATACAAACAATATTCCAGCTCTCAGAGTTTTCTCTTTATGTAGCTTGACATAAGGTAGAAATGCTGGGTGAAAAGAAACTGAAGCACATTGGTGCTGTGAAGGGCCACTGAGCTCCTGAAGAGGGAGAAATAAGTTCACCTGCTCTTGGAATCAGAGAGGTCACTTTACATAACTAGATACAAGTTTTATTTTTACTCTTATTTTCCATGCATTTCAGTTACACAGTGAAACAGCAGCTTATTAACAAGAAGTCTTAAAAGTCCATTTTGTGCCAGAGTGATTGATCCCTTTAGTCCTGTTCTCTTCTCCAAGTAGGATTTCTGATTTCCTTCGTCTCTCCTCCCGCACCTCAGGTGGCTTTCCATTCCCAGCCTGCCTCTTTACTCTCTTGCATAACTGAGAGACTTGCCAAGGAGGCAGCCACTGGCTAGATGGGGATGAAGTCAAATCCATGAAACCTTCTTTAAAAATACATTAAATTCATACCACATAATGAGATAAAAAAACAAGATGTATTTTTCAGTGTCAAAAGTACTTGTTACCTTTATCATCAAGCTCTCTAAAAAAGGTCGGTCCTGGTTTAGCTTTGGCAACACACAGCAGTGCAGCATCCACCTCCTTTAAAGACACAAACAAGAAAATACAAAGCCAGTTTTGAAAGAGAAGTTTATTTGGTTGGGTAACAGAAAGAATGCAAGTTCTTTTGAAGAAGGAAAGGAACATTTTGCTTACCTTTTTTGTCAGTTTCTTGGCTGAGGCTTTACCTGTAATAAAAAAAAAAATCATAATTTAATAATAAACTGACTTTAAACTTTGATCAAGTTCTGTGGCATTTCTTCAGATTTTTATGGGAAAATGCTAAATAATATGAAACAGAATATTTTCCAGCAGGCAGTTTGTTTCTAATTCCCACAATGATCAAGAAAGGACAACATTTAAAAATAATACGAGCAGTCTGTTCAAATGTTCCTGCAACCTACATGAAACCACAGGCCACTCTGGTATCTATGACTGACTTACAAGTGCAATTCTGCATACTGTGAGCTACAAATGTAGTACAGATTCCAAAGCAAGATTACACAGTAAGGAACAACTGCTGGATTTACAAAGGGATTTGCATGCACACATAATAACCCTTCAAGTGCAGGCTGACTACGCAAAAGCTATAAAAAAGAAAAAAAAAGAATGAAAATGTTGATGTTTCTATTAAACAAAAGTAAATTGAACAACTCTGCCTCCTGAAAGAGTATCAGATGAAACTATGCAAACTCCTAAGTGTTTATTAGTAGGTTCAAGTCTATACACTTGAATAGAGGAGCCACTGGCAGAGGTGTAGGCTGTATTTCTGCGTAAATCACCCGATGCAATGTATTTTCAGTGGAACATTTCAGCTGGTTAGGCAGGAACCCCAGAAATCCTGTGGTCATGGATTGGCAGGAGCTGTGCTCCATCCTTTCTCAGTCTATCTGCCCTATCACACCAGTCTGTCTCCTCAGCATTTCTCCTCATACAGTTCCTCAAACCCTGTGCCCTTCACTCTTACCACTCTCAGCCCATCGCTTCCTTCCTTCATCACCAGTTCCTCTGGATTCCAGCCAGTCATTCTCTCCTATTTATTCACGCTATGTAAGCACAAGCCAAACTGCTTGCACTTGCTCTGACGACTGGTGCCCCTGTGTGCAGCAGCCTGCTTGACTCCAAGGCTTACTCTGCTGCTTCACGGGCATCTTGCATCTGAAGGGTCACCAGTGCAGCACTGCTGTTTGGAAACAGACATGATGGAGGCAGTCTGGTGGGCAGTTGTCAAGAAACTTTTACCAAGCACTTGCACAGGCCCATAATTTAGCCAGAGAGAGGCGCATTCTGAGTAAAACACTGAATTTCCATAATTACAGAATCATACAATGGTTTGGGTTGGAAACGACCTTAAAGACTATTCTAGTTCCAATCCCTCCACCATGGGCAGGGACACTTTCCACTAGACCAGGTCGCTCAAAGGCCCATCCAATGTGGCCTTGAACACTTCCAGGGATGGGGTATCCACAACTTGTATGGTCAACCTGTTCCAGTGCCTCCCCACCCTTACAGTGAAGAATTTCTTCCTTATGTCTAATCTTAATCTACCCTTTTCAGTTTAAAGCCATTATCCCATGACCCCTTGTCCTATTATTAGGACAAAAGTCCCTCTCCAGCTTTCCTGTAGGTCCCCTTGAGGTACTGGAAGGCCACTATAAGGTCTCCCTGGAGCCTAGGCTGAACAGCCCTAACTCTCTCAGCCTGTCCTCATAGGAGAGGTGCTCCAGCCTTCTGATCATCTTTGTGGCCCTCCTCTGGACTTGCTCCAACAAGTCCATGTCCTTCTTATGTTGGGGGCTCCAGAGATAGATGCAGTACTCCAGGTGGGGTCTCACAAGAGCAGAGTAGAGGGGCAGAATCACCTCCCTTGACCTGCTGGCCATGCTCCTCTTGATGCAGCCCAGGATGCGGTTGGCTTTCTGGGCCGCAAGCGCTCATTGTCAGTATATCTTGAGCTTCTCATCCACCAACACTCCCAAAGTCCTTCTCCTCAGGCCTGCTCTGAATCCATTCTCCGCTCAGCCTGTATTTGTGCTTGGGATTGCCCCGACCCACGTGCAGGACCTTAATAATAATGCTGGCAAAAGACATGCCCAGCTGCAGGAGGTCTCCACTGGTAACTTTTGGCTTTAGACGAGGGAAGCTGCTGGAATATCTCAACCAGCAACAGTTCATTTTTCAGCACAGGCAAACCAGTGCCCTGCCCTCTGCTCCCTGAACTGGCAGTAAGTTTTGCTGATAAATTCCTCTCCCCATCCCCCTCCCCCAAATCAGCCTAAGGCAGACACCTGGCACGTAACATTTCAACCCTAAGTTTAACAAAAGTTATAAGCAACTAAAATTAGGGTTTTAATACTAGAGTGTTGAGTGACCCCAGCAACAGGTGTTGCCAGTACCACCTGCTCCTGTGGACGAATACATTTTTGTGCAGTGTGCATACATATGCTTACACCCATACAAACACACATATAGAGCTAGATAGATAGACACCTTCTAGCTCAAAGGATGTATTAAATCCTCTACTTTGCAGTGCGAGGGAACACCACCGTTTAACACTGTTCACTGCTGCAGAGCGTTTTAATGAATGGCTATTTAGCAAACCAAGTGATTCAGATCTCAGCTTGAAATGTTGCTGCCTCTGCACAGCGTGTTTCAATGTGGAATTAAACTATAGCAGCTCTTTCAGCTCTGGGAGACCCACATGGCGAGAAGCCTTATAGAAAGGAATGAGTCAGGCTGTAGGTCTGCAAAAAACAGTATCTGAAAGAAAAAAGGGAAAAACCCAATGTCTTGCACTTAAATGCTCTTTGTACTTCGTGTTTGTATTGAAGTCAGCCATGCACCCTTATTTGGTTAACAGCAGCCCCACTCATTCAATTTTCCTGGTCACCCCAAGAGCATCTCATTTGGGATGGCACCTGCGACCGCAGCAGTGTCCTGGGCAGTAGCCTTTTGCCAGCATCCAGGAGGATGATGAAGGGAGATAAGCTGAACTCTGCAAGCTGGAATAGCAAAGGCATGAATAACTGAGACAAGGTAAGGAGAAAGTGCAAGGAGCTACAGCTGAGACACTAGTTGGCCAAGTTTGTGAGGCTCTACACTTGGTTAGGCTACCTACCTTTAGGGAACATATCATCAATGAGAATTACCCTACCTTGATAAAAACTAAGAATGGGAAGGAAAATCTGTGGTAGACATAGACTCTCTTTTCACCAGCCAGCAGTCACAACTGCAGCTACCTAGAGCTCATACAAATGGCTGTGGCAACCACCACCATCTGCCCTCTTGCATTCAGCTACAGCCACCCTCCGAAGGACGTTTAAGATGTTGACACGCCGACTAACCTGTTTCAGAGATGAAAAGACAGTGACAACGATATGGAGGTGCTCATGCCACCCTCAACTGGGGAATCTTGGCATGGGTGAAAGGACTAAGGGAGGACAGGAAGCCCTGGGTGAGTGGCAGAAGAAGAGGACAATCACATCGCCCCAGGATTTGGTGAGAGGCAGAATGAGGTGGGTGAGAGTCAGTCCGTACCATGACTGACTGCACAAAGGGCTGCTGCTACAATAAAAGAGGAAAAAAGGCAGGATGGAAATAGATAGATTGAGAGATAAACGTAGACATTTCTACTTTTCTAAGTAATGAATACAGCAGAGTAATAAACCTGAAGTCTTTCAAGGTACTCTTCTCAAATAAGCTTCAAGATTTAACAGATTTAATAACCTAATGGCATACAGATGTCAGCAAGCACATGTACCAGTAGGCCAGCAATTTTTTTCAAAAAACCTGACATTTGGGACACTGGTATTATTTTTCATATTGCCATTTGTGTAAAGTGTTAGAATACAATCTTATAATAATGTAATAATTTAAACTATAGAATAAATTTCCTCCAATTGTTGTTTGAATATTTTCTAAGAATGAAATCCAGTTATATTCTATTGGTACTGTCACCATATAAAATAATCTGTGAAGACTCAAATCTCAGTTTTCACTTGGAAACATTACTTACTTTTATTGTAGCACTCACAATATTCCTTGAATACTAATTTAGCTCTTGGTGCTTGTTCTCTTCATTTATTAACTTCCTAATAATGAGATCTCTTTGAATAGCAACAAGGAAAGCTCTGTTAATATCACACACTACCGTATCAAATGTGCAGCTCTTTGAGGAACCCAGGTCTTTTAAGGCCTTGTCTACAACAATTAGGAAAAGAAGGTTAACTGCTCTTTGCAGAAAATGCACTGCAAAGGTATGAACAATTTCCTTAGCCAATTCACACACTGAAAAGAAGCAAGCTTCTTCCTTTCTATGAGTTAAATCTTGGTGCTGTCATTCCTGACATGACTACAAATATATCAGGATCTAAATCTCTCTGAGGAATACAGGCAACAGTTATAATTGTTAATCTAATAAGTAAAAGACCTGTACGATGCACTTTTCTATAGTTTTATTCATCTACCTTGATAGATCTTACTAGGTAGATTAACTACATATTAGAAAATTTGTTTGTAGTAGTCTTACTTTGGTATCAGAAAAAGAAACTTGGACTTTTTATTGTTTTGAACTTGAATAAACAAGAAGAAAAACAACTTTTTTTTTTTTTTTTTTTTCCTACAGGCTGGCCAAGACTGTGATGCCATTCTGGCTTAAAGGACAATGAATATTTTCAAGGGTCTCTACATATTTTACAGATGCTATCATCTAATTTTCACATTTATACGCGGATCCATGAAACAACAATGTGGTACAGACACACCTTTCACAGACAAAAAGTAACCTTAGCTTTTTAATTTGAATGAATACCAAGTCTACTTAGAAGCACAGAAATTCTGTGCTGTTAGTCAAGAAAGTTAGCTGACAACTGTAATTAAGAAAACACTGCCAAGAGCAGCTACGTTAGCCTTCATTTGCCCTCGGCAATCTGGGCATTTTGTCACAAACATTTCTTACAATAGAAGTTTTTCCATCATCTATCAGTTTTTTACACTAAGATGTAGAATGGACCCAACATCAATGTTAGGATTAACATTAGGAAAGGGTTGAATTAAACAAGTACTCACTTGCACTCAGTAACACCCATTTACACCTGTATAGCTAAGGAAAGGCTTAGATCTGATGAAAGACATTTAGAGCCAAAGTGAACAAAATCACTAAGATCAATCATTGTAACAACAATAATCAAATGCCAAAGCTAAAGAAGTCATTACTATCTGCAAGAAAGCAAAATTGTACGTGTCTGCAAGATTGCTCTGTTTTTGTAAGATGGAAATTAAAATTAATTTTTGAAATAACCTTTCTCCACAGCCTTAAATTCAAATGAGAACAGTACAAAATAGCCATCTTCTCCTAAGACGACAACAAACTCCTGTCCCTTTTATCAGCAAAATCACTGAGATGGTTTGACCAGGTCCTCTTTTTAGCTCCATTTCAGACAGACACAGTAAAAAATAAATAAATTTGTCCTCGCAGTTTTTAAATTTTAGATGGCCATCCTTGCTATCTTTGCTGAAGCTTGGCAAGTTCAAAGTCATACTGGGGTATTAGGAAACCATTTGTTTTTTTCATGGAAAAGTAAGAAGAGAATAGCATTAAGTACATTACAGTTCAACCAAACTCTGATTCTGCAAAAAGATGCATGGAACAAACCTTTTAAGCTGAACAGGATTTCAGCATAGCTGTAATACGTGGCCAGGATGAGGGCATTTTAAAACCCAAACCCACTGTGTGCAGCTCATGCTGTGGCCTTCAGAGCAGAGCCCACCCTGCAAGCCTTGCCTGCCGTGGGAACGGGAATTTGTATTTCTCCCTTTTAGCCAGCTGCCACCCTTCACCCAAGCTGAGCTCTGCCAATCCTGCCCCCGCACCCTGGCAAGCTGGGTTAGATAGGAATTGCGTACATTGATTTCCTTGGGGAGATCCTGTTAAAACTTTTGTTTAAATTAGCCTAAAATAGAAGATAACTGAAATTCAATACCTTGTATTTCATTCCCAGCTCTCTCTCAGGTATTTTTCATGATACTGGACAAGTACCTTATCTCAACAAGGTGTCCCCTGTTGACCGGCCTTATTTATGTTCTCAGCTCTTTAAAGCTCTTCTACGCATTTATAAGGTATTTACTGCTAATGAAACCAATACTGTAAATGACAAAAATTCAAGCCAGTAATTAGTTCTTTAAGGCCTCCTTTTGAAATACTGGTGATATTGATGATAAATCAAGGATAGCAAAAAAAAAAATTAAGGCTTTTTCAAAGCATGACAAACCAAGTGGTCAGACTGCTATGATAGCTCCTGGTAAACCAGTATCTGAATAATAAATGACCATGCCATTTAAACGAATTAAGAATCCACTTCAGCTAGAAAGCTTTTACTGAACTAGTGCATTTGCTCCATTGAAAGGTAATTGATAAAAGTAATTTCAGTCACACAAATTAGTGAATTGAACCACCTGAATTAAAGTCCAAGTATGCCCAGTGGAGAAGGCAATTTGCAATAATAGAAGCTTCTGATACGCTTTACAAAACAAGCTCTGCATCTGTCCTTCTTTATTTAGAGCAATCGTTCCTCTGAGGAAACGAGAAATACACAGTGCTGGACCGAGGCCAGCTCTGGCAAATCTCCATTTCAGAAGAGCAGTTGCATCAGAGCCAGTCAATACCGGAAGGTTTCTCTGTGAGTAAGGCAGCCCGGGGTAAAAAGGGTGGGATGCTGATGCAGGAAGAAAACATCAAAGGATGATACAATCTTATAGGAAACTGAAACAGGCTGAAAAATTAAGATAAACCAGTTTTCAAAACCTGTTAAAGGGACTGTGGCACTGAGTCACCAGCAGTGCCAGGACTTCCAAAATTACCACAGTCATCAGGGTAAAAGCAGATTTTGTGGTGCCTGCGACAGAGCACGTGAGCAGCTCAGTTCTCACTGAGACAGTAGCAGTGGTCTGTGGGGATGGCAGAGGAACAACTTTTCCTTAGGTATTTTCCAGGGAAAGTGACTTGCTCCCAGATAGGCGCTCTTTCTAATAACACAAGCAAACTCCAGATAGGAAAAACTGAGATTAGGTTCAGACTTCCAAGTTTACTGCAAGACTTGCACTGCAATGACAGATAGCATAGACAAAGTCATTTCTTCAAAAACACCTGGAAAGCCTAACAGCAATCCAAACTGGGAAGGGCTAACTAGACCTGTAATATGACAACTCCCTGCACATGGACCGTGTGTGTTACTGGCAGCCCCCAGCTGCAAAATGAGCATGAGATGCGAGTTAAGACCTCACACAGAACACCTAAGCAGCAAGAAGCCAAGCAGAGAGCACAATCGCACACGAGCATCTCCACAGCAGGAGAGGCTGCCAGTCCTCTGGGCTGGTTCTGAGCTCAGGACTGGAGGCAATATCTGGAGGAAAAAAAGTGTCATGTGAAATGCAGGTCCTCTAACTCCCAAATAAGCACCTCATGCTTCGTTCCTCTGGCTTCATTTAGGTATCTAAAAATTAGATGCCTAAATCTGAGTTAGTGATCTCTATGGTGCTTTGCTGTAACTATGACGGTGTAAGGGCATACGTAAAAAGGGTTTATAATTAACTTCGAAATCTGCTGTTCCTATTTCAGACCTGAAGAAGAGCTCATATGCCCAAAAGCCTGCCTAATTTTTCCAACTTACAGCAGCTGGTCTAATAAAAGATATTATCTCTATCTACAAACCTCATTCTGACTAATGACCCCAGGCTCCCTTTATAGTCAAAGGAGAGAAACAGACACAGCAAAAGAGCAATTTATTCCACGTTGAGATAGATGTCTAATACAGGCCTTGGACTTACCTGTTTTCTTCCATTGACTTTAAAAAGATGCTACAATCACTCGCTCTGCCCTGACATTCAGCTTTTAGATATCTAAATTGAGTAGATGAATCCTTTTGCACGCAAGCAGATAACTCACACCACGCCTGCTTTTTGTATTTGTTAACATCAGTAATCTATTTTTTCAAATCCCCTGTCTGTCAGCCTGGTGTTAGCAGTGCTAAGGGCATGTATTCTGTTTTATTAGGAATTTAACCAGATGCAAGGGCAAAGTGTACTGCAGTTCAAGAGGCAGAGTCGCTGCATAACTGGGCAATAAAGTATTACAAAGGACAATTAAAATTACCTTGAAGCAGCTAAGTCCATAATATGTATGGAGTCATTGACTCCTACCAACCTACAGAGAATATTGAGCAGTTCAGACTTTCGGGATGGGAAGCATCTCCTGAATCTGCACAAAACCATGGACCTTCCACAAAGAGCAGGCAGGCAGAGCCTCAACTCAAGAAAAATCCCTAGTTCTAGGCTTGAGATAGTAGTCAGTCTCATCTAGCAAAGAGAACAGCATAAGCTAGACTACGCCTTCAAAAAGACTCTGAATTAATGATCTTTGATCCTACTCTGAAATAAAGAAGAGATTATTTCTGTAGCATCGCTATGCTTTATGTTGTCACCTCCTATTGCTAATGAAGACTAGTTTTTGAAGTACTATAGTGCTGGAGCACATGCTACATTAAGGTACCAACAACAGATGAAGATTCTGACAGCCAGAATCTGAAGATTCTGATGAACTATTCTGATAGCCTTGGAGAACTAGAGGTTTAATTCTGTTCCTCTACTGGACAATGTTAGAAGTAATGATTCCTGGCCTAAGAGGTCTGTAATCTAGTTAAGGCTAGAGAAGATAAGTATTAAAAAAAAACAACCTAGAAGGACAACTAAAGTAGGACAAGAACAGCAACAATAAAATGACACAGTTAAAATCTAACTGCACGCACAACAAGCAAACTGCAACTTAATTATAAGCAGAGATTAATTTGGACTCAGAACAAAAATGTGTACAAATCAATCATCCCACAATCAAAATGAAAGAAGAAAAAGCCACACCTTAACAGCAGCAGAAATTGATTCTTACTCCACTGTGTAAGACTTGATTTAAGTTTATGTGCTTAATATAAAGCCACCATCACCACTGTAGCAACTATCTTATCAGTAACTATCACTCCACCACTTCCTTTACAATTTGTATTCTTCCATATAACTGAAGATCCTCCCTACTATGACGAACTGTTACTTTTCACATGCATTTTACAAAATGTAAAAAAATTTAATACAGTCAAATACTAAGCACAAGGTGACCAAGGTGGGTCCTGCCATAACATCTGCTAGCTCCTCCACAACTCTGGGATGAATCCCATTGGGCCCCGTGGACTTGTGAACATTCACCTGATACAGCTGATCCCTTACAATTTCAGTGTCCACAAATGGAAAGTCACTGTTCCCACACTTGTGGTCCTCTGGTCCAGGGGATGAGACAGCGCAAGGTCTGTCTGTATTAAAGACTGAGACAAAAAATGCATTGAATGCCTCCTCTTTTTCTTCCTCCCTATTAGTCAGATGACAGTCTTCTACAAGTATTGGTACAATGTTTTCTTTAGATATCCTTTTCCTATTAATATACTTTAAAAAAATTATGGAGAAGATTATACTGTATACTACTGAAAGGCATTTAAAGAATAATACAATCATCCTGCAGTCAACATGGGTTCACAAAGGGGAAGCCCTTTTTAACTAATTTGATATCCTTCTATGGTAAGGTCATCCTCTTAGTGGATGAGAGGAAGGTGGTGGATGTAGTTTTTATGGATTTTGGTAAAGCTTTTGATACTGTCTCTCACAGCATCCTTCTGGAGAAGTTGTCCAGCTGTGGGATGAGTGGGTCCATGGTGCGCTGGGTGAAGAAATGGCTGAAATGAAGAGCTCAAAGGGTTGTAAGTGAATGGGGCTACATCTGGCCAGCAACCGGTCACCAGCAGTACATCTCAGGGTTCAATTCTAAGGCCAGTTCTGTTCAATACGTTTATCAACAATCTGGAGCAGGAGTTAAATGCACCATTAGCAAGTTTGCTGACGATGCCAAACTAGGAGGTGCTGTTCACTCACTTGATGGACGAGATGCCTTGCAGAGGGATCTAGACAGACTGAAGCATTGGGCTATGATTAATGGTATGAAATTTAACAAGTCGAAATGCTGCATTCTCCACCTGGGATGGAGTAACACTGGACACAAGTATAAATTGGGAGAGGAGTGGTTGGAGAGCAGCCCTGCAGAAAGGGATCTGGGGGTGCTGGTGGGCAGCAGGCTCAATACAAGTCAGCAGTGCGCCCTGGCAGCCAAGAGGGCAAACTGGGGTCCATCAAACACAGCATAACCAGCCGGTCAAAAGAGGTGATCATCCTGCTGTACTCAGCGTTGGTGCGGCCTCACCCCAAGTACTGTGTGCAGTTCTGGGCCACACAATTAAAGAAGGATGTGAAGGCCCTTGAATGCATGCAGAGGAGGGCAATAAAGCTGGTGGAAGGGTTGGAAGGAATGTCCTGTGAGGAGTGGCTGGGTACTTCGGGCTGGTCTAGTTTGGAGAAAAGGAGGCTGAGGGGAGACCTCATTGTTCTCTACAGCTTCCTGAGGAGGGGAACGGGAGAGAGAGGTGCTGAGCTCTTCTCTCTGGTATCCTGTGACAGGATGTGTGGGAATGGATCAAAGCTGCACCAGGGGAGGTTCAGACTAGAAGCATTTCTTTACCAAGAGGGTGGTGAAACACTGGAACAGGCTTCCTAGAGAGGTGGTCAATGCCCCAAGCCTCTCAGTGTTTAAGAGGCATCTGGACAACACCCCTAACAACATGCTTTTAGCTTTCGTTCAGCCCCAAATTGGTTAGGCAATTGGACTAGATCATTGTTGTAGGTCCCTTCCAACTGAAACAGTCTGTTCTAGTCTATTCTAATTAAAGATTGTTAATTATTACCAGTTGGATTTGTTTGCTGGCAAACATAACTGAGGTGCCAGATGAAGAATTCATCCTTTGTGTGGGAATTTATCACTAGCATAAACCTACCTTACTAACCCTGGAATAAGAAAAAGGAGTGCATGTGTCAGAGAGGGCTGTCGTCTTCACCTTCTTGCTTTGATGCATTTTATGCCCTAAGCAGGAATCGCAAATCATATCAAATTGTGCCAAATTATATGAAGTAACTGTGTAGTTTATTTATTGCACTTTGATGTGTAATGAACACTCCAACACGCAAGAATTAAGGGCAGAAACAACCATGTGGGTCACCTACTTCGTCCCATTGCTCGCAACAGACTTTTGCTCATGCATTATCTCATCAGTTTACGTGCACAAAAATACATGCTCACACATCTGAAAGATAGTACTAATACTAAACTGTAGTTTGGGATTCAAAAGACAATAGTGACATTAATTTAACTGCTTTGTTTATGAAATAGTTTTCTTTTGCTGAATCTTACTCATTGAAGTACAAACTTCAGGGTACTGTTGATATTGATTATTCCTAGTGGAACAGAAATAAATGTAATAACTTGATATAATTTAAAAATTAAAACTGGAAATATTTTGTGAAAAAAAACGAAGCTATTCATGGTATCAGCATGAAAAATACAGTGCTGTTACCATAATTCAGATGTAGGGTATTTATAGCGGTTGTGTCCAAGCAGTAAATAGCTGACATATTAGTGCATCAAGCCAATTTAAATTACTGCAGTGGGTAAGTAACCAGGAGCACTGACATTTCACATAAATTGAGTGGGCTCTCAAGAGTGCTGTAAATATAAAAAGCTATTTAGATCCAGTTTACATAGTAGCTCACTTTTTTCCTATTTCAACCTGTCACATATCAAAATTATTTACAGCATCATTAATTCTTTCTTTTTTGTTAAAATGTATTTTTCTTTTAAAGATTAATTCCCTTCCACTACAGAAACATGCAGTAAAAGTTCTTAGAAATATTGTAAAGCATTTTTCAAGAGGTAAAAGCTGATTGGAAAAGTACAATAGATTTCTGCTAGAAGTATCAGTTCAGGAAACTTTTATTCATTATATTCTAGCAATCTCGAGTCAGAGGTTTGGAAGGAGGGAAAAAAAAAAAAAAAAGAGAGCTGCATGGCTATTGTGAAATCTGGAAATCTCATAAACAGAACGCTTGATTTCTATTGCTGCACTATTCTAATCATGGTGGCAATTGTTGCTCCTGTTTCATTCTCCTAGTGTCTTGTCCTCCCATCAAATGTGTAGAATTTGACTCCTTTAGGGCTACCCTACATCCTTTGAAGAATAAACATATTGATTCCAACATCTTACTGTTCTTATTTGCTTCCCAGAGGTAACAGGTCCAGGGAATACAGCACAAACACCACCTTTTTGGTGCTTGTGAAATATGGTCTCAGGAGTTTCAGAGAAGCTTGTAGGAAGACCCATGAAGTGGGGCTTCCCTGTGTTTAAGGGAAATTGCCTCATTCATAGAATAGCTGAAGCTGGAAGGGAGTTCTGGAGATCACTGTGGTAATTACAATGTCCTTACCTTCTCATGGTGACAACTGGAAAAAGCTCAAAGCAGAGTCAGTCAGGGCAGCTCACCCAAGACCATGTCGAGATGGGGTTTGAATACGCTTGCAGACATTTGTTTCTAGAAGGGCTATGAACACAAGATGTCTCTCTAATTTAACAGTCACCTGACCAAACTTGCAATGGGAAAGTATCCGTTTAGGTGCTTCAGTAACCTACACTAACACCAAATACAAGCGACAGTTGGTAGCTTTCATATGGAGTTTTAGGATTTTCCCCCCTTGCTTATATCAAATGCAACAACATTCTTACACAGTTGAAGACTATCTCCTGGGTTCAATTCTCATCAACGACCTATGAAGGAAGAGACAGCATTTTTGCCTTATTTGTCAACACCAGAGAGCACTAAGTATTGGATTCAATAGCTAATTTAGGCATTTTATTGAAAGGAAACAATTCTATGCTGGTAATTTCATTAGTGAGAGCTCTGGGTTCAAGATTTTTTTGTCTTGCTGTGCAGAGTACAGTAAATGCCAAAAAAAAATTCAGAACGTTATTATGCTTATCTTCCAGAAGATAAGCCTCATTCATGAACACGGAATCTACAGTGACTTCTAGATGTCTGAGGGCATTGCTATTGAGTTCACAGAACAGTTAATCTTTAAATTGTAACCAATATAAATTCTGCTTAGGAATGAAAGGATTAAGTGAATACCCACTAGATGATGTTCAGTTACTGCATGGGGTGACCTGGGCCAGTTACAGCTCTAGCTCCTATTTGCCTCTGCTGTGCAGCAGACTTTTATTGAAGAAACAACACATACATTTGTGTAAGAGGACAAAAGAGGGATGAAATCACCCTCTTTACTAGAAATTTGGAAATGCATTAGTAAATTAATTACCACCTGTGTTGCACATGGCTAAGCAGAACTTCTAAAATATATGACAAATCTAAACAAAAGAAAGCACGTAAGATTATTCTGGATTCACTTGCTAATATTCTACAGTTTTAACCAAGATACTTTTTTTTTTGCAACTGGTTACATTATCCATCTGTTCCTCATCCTCCCAAACTCTCCTGACACCACCCATTGAAAGAAAAGGGTGAATAAACACTGACCAAAGAAACATACCCATTTTGCAATTAGTTTTATTAAAATGATGAACTGAATTACCAGATGTCTATTCTAGCAGAACCTAATGCACCACTTTCTCTTTCAGCAGAGTTGTAATAATTACAATTAATTCCCATTAGCGATTAGTGAATCATCATAAGGAAAAAAAAAAAGAATAAAAGTGCTATTTCAGGGGATGAGACTTTTGGCATAGGTGCAGTACTGTAGCAGTTCAGATATTTTAGATTTCTGAAGATTACAAGGATGACTATGATAAAGTGAACTGCTATTCAGAGCTGAATTAAGCTGATCCTGTCATGTCAGAATTTCCAGAACCTTTTCCCTTTATAAGGTTCTGAAGTGCAACCTTACATGAAAATTTTAGGAAAGCCATTTTAATGCATATGACCCCAGCAATGACATTACTTCTTCCAATTGCCACTGTGAGAAGATAAGGACATTCTAATGACCATGTTTGGGAATTTTCCTTCAGAAGACTGCCTACTGCTTTGGGCATTTACTGATCCTGCACAGCCCTACTTCATTATTTTCATAACTCTCCATGTTCAAGCATTATGGCAATCTCTAGCTTTTCTTTCTTTCTTCCTTCTCACGTTTAATCAGAGTTCCTTTCAGTGGCTGACTTGCTTTCCTTCAGTCGATGGCCCACGTCATTCGTGCTTTAACCTTTAAATTAGGCAGGAGTTTCTTTCTACTTCTAAGATTAGCTCATTCTGTTAGTAGCACATACAGAAGCTCTGAGCAAACCAGTAACAGCCCCTGCAGAGTCTGACTTGTTCATACATCATTAACATCTGTCACATAGCAATTAACAGATGTTTGGGAAGTTTTCCTAAAGCAGGGGCTCCAAGGGAGTGTAAGTGAGAACAGAATGCTCCTGTATTTCAAGCTAAGAAAGGTTTATCCTTTTTTTTGCCACACAAAAAGATTGACGGCGAGATCTTGTTTTGGTCAGTTTCTCAGAATACCAGTATGAAGACAGTTACATAAAACTACATATTCAGACGATAAGGTGGTAATGGAAAGATGAGCAGGATCGTTAAAACTCTGAGAACTCCCCTAAAAGACTGGAAAAAAGTAAAGTAATAAATGTTAGAAGAGCTTAAAAATGGATGTTAACCATACCTTATAATGCAGTGGCCAAAATGGTTTGGTTAATTTGCAACTCAGAAAAAAATTAAGGCTGCTGATAGTACATTTAATAACAAACATTATGTCCATCAGCCTTCCCTACTCCTAGAAAAAAAGTCTCCTGCACCAACTAGAACACCTCCTCTGCAATAAGGGATGAACTTTTGAGACTGAATAAGAGCAACAAAGATAAGTGACCTCCTGACCATGTGACTTCAAACTCCTCACATGCTAAAGAAAAAAGTCTGTCAGAAAGAAGAAAAAAAATCTAGACAAAGATGATCAATAGTCTCTTTCAAAAAATGAATTATTTCCTCAGAAAAAAAAACTTTCCTCCCCTGAATTCAAATCATCTGATGAAGTCAACCTTACATTTGGCTTTACCCTGGCCTTAATTCTATATTCAGATTTTCTAAAGAATTCTGATCTTATTAAGCAGCAGAGGAAACATTGCATTAGGTCTGTCAAAACAGAAATAGAACAGAAATTTTTATTCAGTAAAGATAACGGAGGTGGCAAATCTAAATGCATAAATACACCTTACATCAAAATCCCCACTAATACCTCATTTAACTTGTAGCAGCCTTCAGTATACTGGCCTTCTGTGTCCTCTGCCTCTAATTAGCCTGGCATTGTCTCCTTCCTGTCATACTCAGCTTCTCTGACAAAACTAATTGCTCCTTCAAGAGTAATCTTGGGCTAAAAAAATGAACATCTTTTCCTGTTCCTGTGCAAAGGTTACATTACCTGGGGGCATCAAGCCCTTAACTGTACATAACCTTCTAAAAGGATGTTCTTTGCCAGATCTCTCTGTCTTAATCACAATTCCATGATTATGTTAAAAATTTCTTCACCTAAGAACACAGAAAATAATCTGCTGTACCGTACTACCCTCAGCCTGGCAGACACATGGAGATACAAACGAGGACCAAAGCAGCAATGGTGCTGGAAGCTGCTCTGCATGTAGCGACTGCGAGTAAAGCACAGGCTAAAAGAGTTTAAGTATTTTGCTCTAGTGAGCATTGCTTTGTACCATTTTTCTCCTTGACTGAAGCTGAAGTTTGACAATTCAGATGTTTCAGCAACAGTATTAATTTAGGAGGTTCCTGACTTCAATCTTTGTTCCATCCCTTAGGCCATAGTGATTGCTAGCAGATTGTGCTGTGAGCCAGGAAATGAAGCTGGCTTTACAAAAAGAAATCAAATTCAGAAAAGCATGGAATAAAGCAACCTACATCAAGCCGTGGAACGGATGGCATCACCTAGCCAGAGGAGATAAAAATAAACTTGGGTTTGCTTAACCTAGCAAGTCCAGCGCTGAGTGGTCATTATCTGTAATGTATCATGAGGTCAAGATTCAAAAGAAAAAGAAAACTATTTTAGGTAATGGGAAATGCTGGCACAAGAGCAAGTGGGTTTAAACAGACAATGATTAATTTTAGGCTGGACATCAGAAGAACTTTCAAGCAAGAGAGGAGATGCTGTGTCACCATTTTCCAATATAAGCAGTGGTTCCAAATGATTTAAAATTGAGTATGAAAATTTTATAAGAGGTATACATTTTAAGTTTTTTAACTGCTAAAATAACAGCTGCCTTTTAGAAGATATATGATAGATTTTTACACACTTAGCCATGAAATACTAAAAAACAGTACTAAGTCATTAAGTATCACCCTAATAGAGGATACAAATCCTTAAAGACACATTACAAGATACTACATGTTAACTTAGGTGAGCTATGGTAATAAATACAAGTGTTCTTACAATGGTACAACTAAGCAGATATCCTTTTTCCTCCTTACAGCACTACTGGACATAAAGAATAGAGACTGTCCTCCCAAAATAAGCATTTACTTTAGCTGCAGAGGAAAGAGAATGAATTGAAATGTGAATCAAATTTTAAGCAGGCTTTTTCAATTCTCAAAGTGGATGCAAAAGAAAAGCAAACAATAGATTATTAATAATAAGTAAACATTAGATTTCTTTTAGTAAAAGAAGAAAGTCATTTATGTTGCCCACTGTGCTTTTAAATTGACCATACTAGTTTAAAAGTCCCTCTTATTTTTTCAACAGCAGACTGTCCTTACCATCACACACACCACAAAAACGTTGCCCTTTTCTGCTAAACGATCACTCTCTTTTGCCAATTCAATCAAAGCCAGAGAAGCAGATGAAATTTTTTAACATTATGTTTTATATTTTCTTCCAAAAAAGTGACAGTGAAACAGAAGTGAGCTCTCACATTCTCTACCACCAAAAAAATCCATGGAGAAGAAATCATTGCTATGTCAGGGTGTGGGTGACTGTTCAGAAGTTGTCAGACACAGTAAATAAAGGCAGTCCTAATGGAAAAGCAGATGCCCATCCACACGAGATAAAATGACTAATTTTAGTATTCTCTAAGAATCTGCTCTGTCAGGCTCACAACTGTTTAGATCCAGTCCACAGTTAAGAACAAACACACCTCACTCTTCCCCAGGAAAACCAAAACCAAAACCAAAAATCATTTGGGGAGGAACGAAAAGAAAGAAAAGACAAAAGTAATCTGTTTTCTGGAACTGAGAGTTTATCTGGTAGGATATGTGACTTACTAAGCAATTACCAACACCAATGCAGCAGCAAGACTCCACTGTCCTGGGAGTTCCAGTAGTATCAGAGGTATTGGCACAAAGGGCATGAATTCAAGGCTTGAAAAGGCAGCTAGCACGTGGGAGAACGAGCTGTATCATTCTGAAGACTTCAAACATCAGCTGTTCTGAAAGACAACTGAAACAGTCTGGACAAAGTCAAACGGCAGCTGGCTTGGCCATGTTTTATATTCAAATACCATACAATTAGACCAAATTTAAATTTTTATTAAGCCAGATAGGATCGCAGCTCTTGGTGTACAAAGTCCCAGGATACTGGCATTTCCTCTATACTGATAAGCTAAACAGAAGAACCAAGAATGGCCAATTAGGATACATTTGGACCTAGTAGCAACGGTGAACTGCCTTTCATCTAGTAAGAACCAAGGCAGGATTGTTGGAAAACGTGGCATCTTTTGTTAGCTATGGCTGAAAAAATCCTTATGCTTTCAGGTGCACAAGCCTTTTCCAGATCTGAGAGGAAAGATATTTAACTAAAGACGTAGCCAGCAGAATGACCAGGTGCTCACCACTGTTATGGGAGGTGGTGTGAGGACCAAAGCTCTCCAACAGACTGGACAATGTGGGATTGGTTCAATTACTAAGAGCTGGCTCTCTGCTGTATCCTCCTCTGCAGTAATGAAGCTGGTAAGCTCAGGAGAGGGCACTGCCATGTAAGCAGGTGGCTCTAATAAGGAAACCTGTGTGTTTCACACATGGAAAAAAGTCTTTGAGCTCGGTATTTGCTTTTGTTTCACAGCAGATGAGAAAGGCTACCGAGCACAACCTGTGTCATAACCCACTGCAGGTGCAGGGCTAGGGAGTGAAAAAGAGAGCATAACCCAGGTAGTTTCTCCCTTAGGAAATGGATGCCAGTGTTTGCCAACGAGGGAGCAGTGGAACTCCTCAAAGGTCTCTGCAGATCCCAGCTCCTCTCATCTACCAAAGCAGGCCACACACCTTGCCTGCTGCTATTGCCTAGAAGGAAAGCAATTGATACTCAGTGGTTCTACCTTAGATATTAAAAAAAAACCCCATAATGTAGCGGGTTATAAGAACATGGTGGGGGGGGAAATCAGTCTAGATAAAGATTACTCAAAAAAGGATAAAACATATGACTAATGTAATAGAAGTTCAGTGTTAGCCTGAGGAAAAACGCAGAACCATCAGCACCAAAAGAGTTACAAACAACTGAAAACGTGTGGCTAGAACGCATGCTAGATTTTGGCAGGAGCTTGACCTGCACTCCTGGCACCTGCTGTCGTCCACTGAGGGTCCGCCAGATCCCCATCAGTTCTAAATGTCTGAATGCAACCCAAGGAATTTTAAAAACAGATTGCACTTCTTAGGTACAAACCAATACCTGTCTGTGTTAAGGACATATGTTGCAAGAAATTAAAATACATTTAAGAGTGATAAAAATTCATTGTGTCTGATTTTCACGCTACATCTGTTAAGACTTAATTGTCAGTTAAGCAGGATGTTTCAGAACTGATGAAGTTCCACTGAATTTATTAAAAAAATAATACTGAAGTAATCTGTAAAAAGTATTCAGAATCTGTGGCAGAAAAAATGCCAGAGATATTTTCTGTGGTATGCCGACAGTATGTTATAAACATAGTTGAAATAGTGTGTGGTGTTCTACAAAAAAAGAAAATAATCTTTACAAATAAGAAAAATATTCACTGACCAAGAATGATGGTGTGACTTCTTGAAATTTGCTCATATGTATAAAAAAAAAGAAAAGTGACTTCTCTGTTAAGCATTTTAAATATCACGATAGCATGTCACAAAACTGGAATATTTGACTAAAGCAGAAACTGTTGCAAGACTTCTGACATTCTAAGGCAGCTGATGTTTATACAACAAGCAGACTGCTGTTATTAATAACCAGATCTTTCCATTACTTGTACTACAAGTATTCTGTATGCACACAATGCATTTTCATTCATTTCAAGGAATCTGTTTTCCATTCAGATGCCATTAAATTACCAATGACTTTCACACTTTAAATAACTAAATCCTTCAAGATGTGTGTTGAGACCACTTGCCTCTTGCTCGCAACTCTGCTGAAGCCTGACTCGTTTTATTATTGGTACTATTTTTGTGCTGAGTTTTAAAAAATTGCTTTTGTTCATTGAGAAGTTGCAATATATCTTCTCACTAACAATTGTTTTTCAGAAAGCTAAATAGCTATTAATGTATTTCAAAACGTAATACCTTGCCAAAGTTTCTACCTAATCAGTAAGCACTCCAGTCAATCTCGGTAAGAACTCTGATTCTGCGTCATTCTTCAGCTAGTCAGAAATGCCACAAAGTGAAAAATTAGAATTAATCACAACTAAGTGAGAAGCTTTATTATAACCTTACTGTCATCTCATGCAGACATAAACACAAAAATACAAATGTAAGTAATACAATGTCAGTATAATTTTAAGGATCAAAAATATGTTTTCCTATTTGACCTTACAAAGAATGTATCCCAGGTACCTTCAGCACTGTCTCATAACATGGTTCAAAGCATGGAAAAGGAATAGGGAAAAAAAAAGGACACCTCCCTGTGCAATGATATGCTAAGGCCTGCTGCTTCTTTAGTGATTTTTCTCCATGGTTCCCTTTCCTCCAAACACTACTGCTCAATCCTTCCTCCTGTTCCCCCATCGACCATGCACGCTTCCTTGCCGCTGCAGCTGCAGGGGCTACAGCGCTGGAAGCCAGCTCTCACCTAACACCTCTGCTCTAATCACAGCACCTCTTGCACCGACTTCTCCGGCTGAACCTAACAAGATTTTCTGAAAAACGAGAGCAAACAAATAAGTCAGTGCAGTGGCCAGTGGTTAATACACCAAAAAAACAGCCTGGCCAAGAGACCGGATTTGATTGCTGTTGGGGGGAAGACCCCATTTCCCCTCAAGAATCCCATCTCTGATTCTGTGGTACTCCAATTATGTAGTACCTCGTGATGCAACCACTATCAAATCGCATTAGTCTTCATTTTGATTTCACAACAGATCTTATGTTCAGACATAAATACACAATATCAAGATTATAGGAATTTCTGCAGTATTTATATTGTTTCTAGATAAAGAACTATTTCCCTTCAAACTCATTTTCAGATAAACTAATCCCATGAAGATCACCGGTGCTGCATCAGACAGCCTATGTAACTAAGTTATCAGTATTAACATACTATTGCTGAGAACAAAAGAAGAAAAAAAAAATCTTATTTAGCTTATCTATTTACCAACAGTTGGCTGAGGTACAACATTTTATCCAAAACGATCTAGTATTTTATCCAGAACGTAATTTTTAATGTTGCATTTGGACACTTAAGGGAAAGTAAAAGGCCAAATGTATAGAATATGTTACTTTAAAGACTTTCTTAGCATTGTGGTAGGATTTCCTGATGCTGTTTGAGTGATTGATAGCTGAAGATGAAAAATTCACAGTATGGACTGGTTACAGAAGCAGAAATATTCAGCAATCTGCTTATCTTTGCTAAAGTGTGCAGATCCCTCAACAGGAACATTACTTTCCTTCACTCACGATCCCACTTTAAGAAATGAGTAAACAACGATGACTAAGAAGCTTTGGCTAGAAATGGCTGATTTTGTTTCATTTTTCTAAAACTCAGAATAGATTCATATAATGACCTTAAACCATCAGGGTGCTTCTTCGCCTTTTCTTCACTTTACCTTCCATCTAGCACTGGGCAAGGGGTCATCTCTGTCCTACATACCCCAGCTTGCAGAGGTCTCTAGTGTGTTTGGAGGATTTGAGAAACAACAATGTATCAGTGCCAAAAACTACTAAATGCAAAGACAGAGAGAAAATCATAGAATCATAAAATGGTTTGGGTTGGAAGAGACCTTCAAAGGTCATCTAGTCCAACCCCCCTGCAAGGAGCAGGGACATCTCCAAGCACACCAGGTTGCTCAGAGCCTCATCTACCCTGGCCTTGAATGGTTCCAGAGATGGGACATCCACCACCTCTCTGGGCAACCTGTGCCAGTGTTCTACCACTCTCATTGTAAACAATTTTTTCCTAATATCTAATCTAAATCTACCTCCCTCTATTTTAAAACCATTACCCCCTCTCTTGTCACAACAGGCCCTACTGAACAGTCTCTCCCCATTTTTCCTGTAAGGACCGCTCTAGGCATTGGAAGACCGCTATCAGGTCTCCCCGGAGCCTCCTCTTCTCCAGGCTGAACAGCCCCAACTCTCTCAGCCTGGCCTCACAGGAAAGGTGGTCCAGCCCTCTGATCATCTTCGTGGCCCTCCTCTGGACCTTCTCCAACTGGTCCATCTCTTCGTTAACACATTAGAAATTCAGGAGGATTGAATTTAGTTTCCAGCTCTGCCAATGGCTCCCCATACAACATTTCAATCCTCACTTCCCATATGGAGCTTCACCACTTACAGAAGCTTTAATCTTAGTCTTTGGTTTTGAACTCTAGGTTTTAGATCTGATGCTTATACATGACTCCTATCAGTCTGATTAGTTATTGTATATGAAATTCAGGTCAAAACGAACACACTGAAGTATAGGCATCTGAACTCCCACTAGAAGCAAAAAAGTCAAGACCTAGAAACAAAAAGATTGACTCAGCTTGTTCCGAAGTGCCCATCGACTGGCTGGTCCCTCTTGGCTCTCCAAACCTCACCGACTGCACCAGCACTGATCTCCACTAAGGACAATGGAGAATTCAATTTTCTAGCCATCACAGCCTTGCATTGCATCCTGTCCTCAGATTCATGCACAGGCATGACCACGCTGATGCTGTGACAACATGAAGCCACACATCATATCAAACCTGCAAACTTGCCATAACCTTTTGCCAACCATGTTTTCACAGAAAGCTTAACCAGCTCAAATAACTTCTCCCAGCAAACTTACAACAGGCTAATACAGACAGATGGGACTCTGCTGTGCAAATACCACCTCCGGCACCCCGGTGCTATAGAACACAGGAAAATCTATTTTGCTGCAGATAAAGGAGTGGTTTGGGACATGAAGATGCTATGACACATTAAATCTGGTCTGAGTATATACAAAAGGATCAAGATCTTACTTACTAGTTATCAACTGTTACCAGACAAGCTAACCTGAATGTTTGTCTTCTACTTGAGAGAGGAGGGTATTTCAGGAATAGAATAATCTTCCCCAGAAAAAAAGAACATAAACACAGTCTAGATTTAATGTACTGCAAGCCCTTCATTTTCTGAAGGACATTCTGTATCCTTTTCAAAATTTAATACAGATTTTCTTATACGTTCTATAACAACAGCACACCAGTGATGATAGCTCCATATAGCTAATGCAATACTGTCTATATAATCAGGAATATGAGCCTAAGTATGCACAACTGTTTAAAGCACAAGTTTACTTGAAGCTAGAAGGGTCTTTAAAAAATACTCCTGCACTGCAATGAAAATTCAATTTAAGTCAGCTGAGCTTTATCCTTCTTATACCTGTTATCTTAAAAATGCTAGAAATTTCCGATGCAACACAGCAAGTTCATATTATTCTCGTTAGATATTACTAGACATTGAGAAGTTTTCACATCACAATAAGAAAACACTTTTTCACTAAGCTATCATTGCATTAGGTATGACAGTTTACATGAACATCCCACAGATTACCCAGAAGAACTTGGCTGGTTTTGCAATGGTTTCCCACACATCCCTGTGGTAGCATTGTTTTAACACAAAATTACATGGCATATAGCCACGAATCCAAAAATCCCAGCGGTGCACTTAGTATGCACTGTGTTAACTGGTACAAAACACAAATGCTGCGCCACGCTACCATATCTCATTTAATATTTGCCACTGTTTATAAAGAGGTGGCTGCTTCCCTCCATAAAACAACCAACAGAAATAGAATTAGGCAAATATTTACAAAGGTAATCCAGTGTTAAACATTGCATCTAAAAGAAAGTAAATTTTTTTTTGGACGGTGCCTTTCTGTCTTTATAGAGCTCTTTGCTTTGTCAATATGCAGAACAAAGTAAGTCTGTCAGGAAACTCTGTATTCGTTATCAGCTCATACTCCTTAGATGACAAAACTGTAAATATTTTTCTTCATTATCACCCTAACAGTAAATAACTTTGCAGGTGTGATTTAATCAACAGGAATGCCAAGATTTCACAATTTTTGGCCTACCTTAAAGAAAGTAAGTAACAGACAAACCCATGCACCGGTAAACAAACAAGCAGAACTAGTGAACTAAGGTCTATCAAGTGGGGTTCAAGATCACTTGGGTTGTACGACAGCTGATATATTTCCACTACAGTTAATCTGTTTTCTTATCTGGGAAAGTGTTCTATAATAAATCATAATTTATTGCGTGTTTTGCAACCTTGTCAAAGGGCACACCTAAGATTTTAGCTTCAGTAATAAATTCCATTCTACTGTGTACAGGAATTCACTTGACAATCTGGACATAGCTAAAATATTTTGGTATTTTCTAATGTCAGTACTTTTGATCTAGCACCAGCAACTCATCTGGTTTACACAACACCACATTTACTTTCTTCTAAATTCAATTATGCTTAAAAATTAACCGGATATTTCAAAGTAATTCTCCAATGACAATCACCAGTGAGCAAAAAAACCCCAGGCTGTTGGACAAGGAGTCCTATTCCCAACCCATAACTGCTTCTCATCCCCTCTTTTCACTTCCCTTTTTCCCCTTTGGGAGTGTTTCTCTCTGAATAGGAACAAAGTGACAGAATGTTGTGACCCACCTCAGCAATATTTCTTGATGTACACAGTTAAATTGGTCATGAGGCTGGTCATACGTTCCTGCCTATTGTTTGTAAAAAAGACAGCAGAAACAGACCTAACAGAACGGCTCTAAGCCTTCCATATTATTACAGACAGCAACCAACTGGCAAACTCCAAGCAAATATTTATGAAGACGAACGGTTACTGCCAGGGTGCTTCAAATTTTTCTGAGAGATTTTTTTTTTTTTTTTAAAAAAGTGATTAATCAAAAATAGGTCGCGAACAACCAAATCATTATAGCTTTAAGTTCAGCATTATAAGACTCACCACTGGTACGCAGTATCACATGTTAAAATTGTATCTCAGTATGCCAGTAAGGGAAGGGCTTTATAGGTTTAGTGGTGGCATGCCTGTTTTACTTTCTGAAAACCACTGTTCAAGGTGAAAGGGAATTAATTTTATGATATAAGCAGAAAGTTTCCAAAAATAATTGCTGCTTTGCTATGAAGTCCATCATCTTGATCTACCCTGAATGTATCTGGACAGACATTTGAAATAGGTCTGTTTATTTTCCTTGTATAAAACTCTTCTAAAGACATTTAAAAAAACACTGCCTTTAAAATACTTAAACCACATATTTGTCCACTAACAAATGTTGTGTCTCTTTGTAGTTACAAGAAAACCTAAAATCCCAAGTAATATGACTTGAAGACAATTGCTTACCATTGTCTTTATGCTACTGGTCAAAGAACCCACACCAATGATGGTTAAAAAAATGTTTAGGAGCATTAGATACAAGTATTAACATTTTTCTATTAATTGTCTATGATACTATTGTTGTAAGCCTGACCTCATTTTGAAATGCTAAACATGCATTAGTGCAAAGATTTTTTTTTGTTCACGTGTTTTTTTTTCTTGTCTTCATTTTTTCTTTTCTGTTTAACGCCATTTCCTACTCATATTAGCAAAGTAACTGAAATTAACTTGGCTGCATTACAAATAAATCTTACTTGCATACAACTTCATTAAAAATCTGCACGTGTACTATTACAGTTGGAATAATCAATTAGTATGTATGAACTGCTAAGACTGAGAAACACTTAGTTCTCTAACCTTACTTTCACAGACAACTGTCTGAAACTCATACCTTCCAAACTGAAGGTACTGCCTTTCAGTGTTTCAGGCTGGAAACCTCAAAAGAAAATCCCTTCTAGGTTTTTAACTTACTGACCTAAGCTTTGAAGGGGAAAGAACTCTTTCTGTTAGCCATATATTAAAAAAAAAAAAAAAAAAAAAAAAAAGTTATTTTAAGAGTCTCCATGACTCTCAAGGTCATAAAGTCCTTCTAAGGATTTATATTCAGCTTTGTATAACATTAGAAGTTGTGTGTCAGCAGTGAAGCCATGTATCCTTATCACCTATAGATTTTTGGCAGACATAAGAAAACTTTTTTTATTACAGATTCTTGTGTCCTATTCTGTGACCACTTACAGCTCAGTAAACTCTGTTCTGCTCCAGGTTCGCCATAGGCTTAAATCAAAGCGCATTCAGCTCTCCTTCTTCTTCCCTGTCTCTCAAGCCTTGCCACAGTACCTTGAATTCCATTCTCTCTTTCCTGTTCAACAGCCCCAAGTAAGTCTGACATTTGCTACCAGCTGGGCAGAACATCCCAGGCTATGAATGGCTTTTGCTAGACGACATGCTCCCCTGCTCAGTACGGGCAGGCTACAGCAAACAATGATTAAAGTTGGAATTTTCCCCTCTTTCCCTCAGCACACGTACTAACAGAGTATTTGTCCTCTGAGCAATTATCTTATCTGAAAATTAACCTTTCTAAAGCAAAAAAAATTATTTAGAAAGCTGTAAAAGTCAAATTTATGGAGAAAAAAAATTTACTGTAACATGGAAATTATAGAAGATGATACAAAGACAGATAAAAGAAGCTTAAGGAAGGGGGCAGAGTTAATGAGGCCAGAAAACTAGGAGGAAAAGAGGACAACAATCATTTATTTTTTGGTGTGTGCATGTCCTCAGAAGACATGCTTTTAGAAGTACTTTTTAAAAAACACATATATAATTTTGATTTGTTCTTAACTAGGTTATATATAAACCAGAGGAGATTTGAAATCATAAACCTAGAGCTGAGCTCAGTGTTTCATTGCACTCATTCAAGTCACTCCCATCACTGTCTCTTCTAAGAAAAAAGGTCACAGAGCACTTACTGGTAAAGTGGACAGACAGATAACGGGGCCAGGAGTGGTACGAACACTATTATATTACAGTCTTCCTATTTTCTGTGGCATGTAAGTAATTGAGGAACTACATACTGATCAGATGTGCAAATTATGCAGAGACGTAATGTCATCATCAAGTCACCAGATTTCTAAATCATCAGCCTCACTTCAGTGGTGTAAAGGGTGGTGGTGTCTGTGAGAATCCATATGCACAACATTTATAAATTGGCTTCTGCTGATAAAGGATCTTATCCCAGTGATTTGTAAATTACATCTTTAAGGGGACCTGCAAGTTTATTTTCATTCACAAATACAATTATGAGAAAACAACTTACGTTCAACTTGATCAAACACTACTGAGAACAAGAAATCTCTTGGTGTCATGTAATATTCTCCTTCATATTCCAGAGATGCAAAATGCATGAAGCGATGTTTCCGAAGAGACAGTCTTTCATCCCTTTCCGCATTAACGACATCTTCCTTCTGAAACAGAAAAAAAAAAAAATCTGTGCAGAAAGATGGTTACATTTGTAGATCAAGTCTGTAATTAGAAAGAATCTTATACTCTATCTTGATTAACCTCAATATTTTGTGGGTAACCACAACAAGCGACTACCAGGAATTAAAGCTTTTATGGCATTGTCTTAATGAATGACATGGTTATATGACATTTGAAGTATTTTTTGGCTTCACTGAGAACATGCCTTAACAACACTGTTGAGCCAAATTAATGGCTTGCTCTCACCAAAGGCTGCCCTCACCTCCCACTCCCCTGCTCTTTGCAATATGGTCCTGCACCTCCTCATTTGCCAGCTCTGCTACTTGTCAGACTCTTGCTGAGCCAAATTCAGCTTGCTACTCAACAAAAACCCCACAAAACAGCAAATAGTATTTTCCAGGTTAGTGACCGGCTCAGAAAAGTTGAAATGTGGTCTGCATTCGTGCAAATAACCTGCTCCTAAAGTTAATTATCAAGTTGCGGAGCAACTCCTAAGATGGGGCAGTAACGATGTTCTACTCTAAACATGGGCCTATCTTTCAGAGAAGTTAGAAAAACTGGAAAAGCAATGAAAATATTGACAAAAGCATCAGAAATCGTATCATCAAACCCAAAGAGATTCAACTAGTCAGGCAAACAAAAAACTTCAAACTCCTCCCCTTCTTAAATATTGAGAGACTCATGATCGAAATTATACAAGTTGACAACACTGACGAGTAGTAACAGCACTCACTGGGAGGAAGAGAAGACAGACACACCGTGAAACAAACACTTACATTTTAGGATTTCAGAGATAGTAAGTGACAACAGGAAAACAAGACAATCTAAAATTCAGAACACACTGTGTGTATTTGAACATTAATCATGGGACAATTTTACCACCAGCATCATCATTCAATTTTAGTACTATTCAAAGACGTGAGAACATGAAGGAAAAGCAAGAAAATCCAAGGCCAAGTACCAAGATCTCAGTTTGAACACACTTGAAACAAGTCAGTAAACAGCAAGACAGATCTGCAGCTAGCTCAGTGCCTGTGGCATTACTCAGTGCGCGATGCCGATGAGTGGGTACAGCCTAGGACACGGCCTACCGAGGTGCTGGACCCCATCTTCCAGCAAATGACCGTTACTTGTTTACACAGTTTTCAGTTTCTGAATCATTCCCATGGACTGCCTGGCATTTGAGCAGTCCAGTCCAGTGCTGGTATATGCTGCATTTTGCACATCGGGTTACTCCTGAGACAGGACGATGTAAGCGGCTCCGATGTAAGTGGAACTCCTGGTTCCACTCAGACCAGCTGCAGGTGCAGTGAGGGTCTCACCAGTTGATGATAAAATACAATCGCTCTACTGAGTGTGTTCATGGGGAGAACTGTGGAACACAGGCGGGCAGGCCGTATGTGAACAGAGGAGTGGGGAGACCAGCAGGAACACCTCGCCTGGTTTTGCTGAAGTCAGCACTGGTTTCAGCGACACGCAAGGTAACAGGCACCCAGCTGCACGGGAGGTTGCTACAAACATCGGGAATGTGGACAGGTATTTGCAAGTATCGTAGCAGGTAACAGGGTGCCTGTGCGTTTGTGCACGCATCCAGGGAGCAAGCAAGCAAGAAGGGAATGGGACTCTGAACCACTTAAAAGCTGTGGTCAGACTTCTGACACTTTAGTTTTAACTCGCTGTTCCTCCAGGACGGGGACTGATAATTCAGTCCTCGCTGAGTTGGAACAACTGCGGAGTTAAGCATCAGCAGTTACATTTTCTGCACCCAGCTGACAACATGCCAGACCTTTGGTGTGAAGTGGCAAAAACAGCAGGGGAGCTAGCTGATATGATGAACATACAACGGTCTTGGGATGATAACTTCTATCTGTCGGACTGGGCCCTAAAGTTAAAATAAAAACCATTAGGTTTAGTGTCAGGCTTACAAGGCAGAGGAAAGCGATGGAGGACTAATACTGATATAAGCAGCTCCAAACAATGAGACTCAATGTGGTCTGAGAGTAATGACCACTCCTTTGAAGTGAAGTACTCTGGGAAGAGGAAGGTAGACCTCAAGCTGTGGTCAATAACCAGTCCATTTAAAAAAAAACAGTTCAGTGGACAATAACACATCAGAGAAGAAGATGGAGCATTTCAACTTCGTGTCATTAGGTTTCCTTTTTCTCTACACACCGTGGTCCATAACTGGATATGGGGACCATATGTTCGTACAATTTGGGGATCTCAAGACAATGGGTACAACTGGAAAAACTATAGTGATAGCCTGGATACAACAATCACCATCAAAAATTATGTTATACCTAATTATAGCTCTAAATAGAAAGTTGCAACTTGCCATTTAAACCCATGCACCTTTGTGTTAGCATTAAGCACTTGTTGAAATACTTGACTGCACAATACAAGCACCTTGTTATAGTCAATTTTAGTTTCCCCGTGTAGCGGGTTTGCTTCCCTCACACCTTGGGTTTCAATGAAGATGGGGGGGGGAAGGGACTAACAACAAGAAAAAACCCCAGATACTCATAATTTAGAATTAAACCAGTCATATTCTGATATGCAAGGAGAACGAGGGCTACTTGTAAGTACCTGAAGCCAAGGTTTGGTTTGTTTTAGATACGAGCATTTTGTATCAATATCACTCCTTTAAGCTTCTCACGTAGTATGGAGCTTCATCATGGCCTACAACACAAGCCGCACTGCTGCTGCTCTGTGACTCAGATCTGCACGTTCTGGACAACACCGTTTAAAAATAAATCTAATGTAACGAGAACTTTAGCTTTATTATTTTTAAAACTTCGGGGGACAAGTGACTCTGTAATTGCTTAGTTAAGAAACATTACAGATATCAAATGAACACTTCATACTTGCTGGGTATTAACATGCAGCATTCTTATTAAAATAATCTCCCTCTCATAATAACATGAGAAATTTTTGCCCAAGGGCAATTTTTTTAAAAAAAAGGAGAATCGCTTCACAGTTGTCCTTTAACTAAAATTATGTAACGGAAAGCAATATTTCTGTACAAATACAGAATAAGAAAGTTTAGACAAGAACTAAAGACCTAATCCTACAACATCTTCAAACCAACTGGATTTTCAGGTTTCTTAACTTGCAGTATTTCTCTGAATTCTGTCTAAAACTAAACTTGATACTGATATCAAAGCACCGAATTACAGCAATCTACAATTTTAACTAAAATATATAGGCACATGTTCACATAGGAACTCTAAAGAGCACCTTGTATTTGGAAGAGAACATATTCCCATCAGAATTACAATAACGTGTGACTAAAGATTCATCAAGTCCCTTTCTTTTCATGAAAACAGCATCTCTGATTTGCAAAAGAGCCTTGGGAACACGGGTCATTTCTTCAGAAAGTCAGCTTCAAATACTAGCACAAATGCGATAAGCAGATCTTACGGGATGAAACACATCAGCTGTGCTGTCTCAGTCTGGTGAAGTTCCCACTGACTGGAAAAGGGGAAACATAACCCCCATTTTCAAAAAGGGAAACAAGGAAGACCCAGGGAACTACAGGCTGGTCAGTCTCACCTTTCTGCCTGGCAAGGTCGTGGGGCTGATCCTCCTGGAAACCATGCGAAAATAAGGAAGTGATTGGTGACAGCCAACATGGCTTCACTAAGGGCAAATTGTGCCTGACCCATTTGGTGGTCTTCTATGACAGGGTGACAGCACTGGTAGACAAAGGCCGAGCAACTGACATCATCTACCTGGACTTGTGCAAAGCATTTGACACTGTTGCGCACGACATCCTTGTCTCTAAACTGGAGAGGCATGGGTTTGATGGATGGACCATTCAGTGGATATGGAATTGGCCGGATGGCTGCACTGAAAAAGTTGTGGTCAACGGCTCAACGTCCAAGTGGAGACTAGTGATGAGTGGTGTTCCTCAGGGGTCGGTATTGGGACGGGCCCTGTTTAACATATTTGTCAGTGCCATGAACAGTGGGATAGAGTTCACCTTCAGCAAGTTTGCCGATGACACCAAGCTGCGTGGTGCAGTCGACACACTTGAGGGAAGGCATGCCATCCAGAGGCTGGAGACAGGTGGGCCCGTGCAAACCTCATGAAGGTCAACAAGGGCAAGAGCAAGGTCCTGCACATGGGTTGGGGCAATCCCAAGCGCAAATACAGGCTGAGCGGAGAATGGATTGACAGCAGCCCTGAGGAGGACTTGGGAGTGCTGGTGGACAAGAAGCTCAACATGAGCAGGCAATGTGTGCTTGCAGCCCAGAAAGCCAACCGCATTCTGGGCTGCATCAAAAGAAGCATGGCCAGCAGGTTAAGGGAGGTGGGTTCTGCCACTCTATTCTGCTCTTGTGAGACCCCACCTGGAGTACTGCATCTGTCTCTGGAGCCCCCCAAGGACATGGACGAGTTGGAGCGAGTCCAGAGGAGGGCCACAAAGATGATCAGAGGGCTGGAGCACCTCTCGTATGAGGACAGGCTGAGAGAATTGGGGCTGTTCAGCCTGGAGAAGAGAAGGCTCTGGGGAGACCTTACAGCGGTCTTCCAGTACCTAAAAGGGGCCTACAGGAAAGACAGGGAGAAACTTTTTAGCAGGGCCTAAAGGAAATACAAGGGCTATTGTGAAAGGACAAGGGGTTATGCTTTTAAAATAGAGGGAGGTAGATTCAGATTAGACATTAGGAAAAAATTTTTTACAATGAGAGTGGTAGAACACTGGCACAGGTTGCCCAGGTGGTAGGTGCCCCATCCCTGGAAACACTCAAATGCAGGTTGAGTGAGGCTCTGAGCAACCTGATCTGGTTGGAGATGTCCCTGCTCCTGGCAAGGGGGTTGGACTACATGTCATCATCTTTATGGTGACAAGTGTCTTTATTTCTGCTTTCCCCCCATGTTTTAGTGTGGTTACTGTGACAGCCTCTACTGCATACTCCAAGTATGTTAATGTTAAAGGGAAAAAAAAAAAAAAAGAATGTGCAAGAATGAGGAGTGCAGAAATATAATATGGAAGCAAAATGTCTTCAGTTATCTGCACAAGGCAGATCTCGGTGAAGGTCTTGGAGAGAAACATGTACAGACAAAATGAAAAGCCTATCAAAATATTTCAAAAACATGGAATAAGTTTTACCCCCCACAACAGTTACAAGAATAAAGGCTGAAATTTCCCGAAGTGTCTGTGCACTTTGCACAAAACCAAAGAAAAAAATAATCTGAATGTTTTTATTAAGATCCTTTTTACTACAGAACATCTGGAAGCTGAGCGAATGGGGCTTTTTCAACCCAGAGAAGAAAAAGCTTCAGGGCATCCTAATAGCAACCTGCTAGTGCCTATGGGCAAGTTACCAAGGTGACTGAGCTGGGCTCTCCACTGGAGCTTCATACAGCTACACCACCAGTATCTCCATTAAATGTGGTTAATCTGGGCCACCTTTATAATGAGCGGCGAGAATGGCAGTTCTGGAGTACAATTACAGGGACTTTTTTTTAGCTATCTGGACAGACAATTCTGAAGATGCAGGGAGAGACAGAGTACTACAAAAAAAAGTTGACCTCCCTTCACACCGAACATGTTTGCACAACTCTATTGCATGAAAGAAGAAAAATCTGGGAGAGCAGAAGCTCAGAGAAGAGATGGTGGAAGAGGTGTTACATGCTTCAGACAGACAAGAAAGTGTGTATGGAATATGGAGATTTTTACTGTCCAGAGTGAAGGCAGGTAGCACCAATGGCGACATACTCAAATAGCACATCATGATGACGTAAGGTCTTTTAATTGCCATCTTACTCACAACGTCTTCCAAAACCCACAATAATACTGTTCAATTTGGTTTAATAGCAATTAAGGACTTGAATCTGCTACATTTGGCATCAGAGACTAGAAATTCACAATCAAGTTCTAATGACATCAAAAAAGTGATGACTCTTCAGGTGCAAGCCATATAATTTATAATTTGACAAAAATATTCAATACAATTACTTCTGCAATTTTAATTAAATTGAACCTAGCTGGATGTTTGCCCTTTAAAGATTAGCACTGATGATGTTATGCTCACTCTTCTTAATTTCCTCCTTAATCATACTCTTAGCATTTAATTAAGCTTTGAGTGACATCTTTCTCATATTTTGGTCATCACACTTCTGTTAGCCACACTGCCAACCACGACCCCCATACTGCCTTAGCTCTTCTCCATTTCACCACATAAAACCACTCTCATAACCTAAATAAACAGTATGAGCATAACACTTTACTATGCTTATTCCCCAAACCAAAATAATCATTTTAGAAGGTGTTCTGGAGTACCATACTCTTTGCTTTAACTTCACCACGTCTTTCCATTAAATTGTTTGCTGTTTCTGGACTACAACTGTCAGTGATCAAGTTATTCCTGAAACTACGGTTTAGGACACTCCCTAATCCTGAGCAAAAGCAGATCTACTGTCTAAGAGAAGGCAACACGGGCATACTGGAGCAGGTACACGCCATGTCATGTGGCCAAGTTTAAAATATAGACAGGTCTACAACAGCAGCTTACATGCTCTTTTAAAAGCTGCTTCCTCCTCCTTCACTGTTGTTCTCTTCACCAATATGCATCTCTCCATGTCTTCAGCAAGCAGGGATGCTGGACCCACCGAAGACAGTTGGTAAAAGATAGAAGTACATGGGAATAAGTAGAGAGTTAGGGATTTTCTAGAAAAAAGGTTAGAAGCATAACTCTCATTTGCTCTGAGAAGGGATAAAAGACTGAGTAACTATTCTAATCACTATTCCAAATGCGTAACCAAAGACTGAATAAAAATCACGTTTTGAAGAAAAGGCTCATTCAATCACTTAAAATTAAGATCTTCTTTTAAAGTACCCCTTTAAAACATGCAAAAGGGAGTAAGCTCTCTCTCAACAATTCAGTATTCTCCCCACTTCAATTAAGTCCTGACTAATTTCCAAGTACTTTTTCCTGAGTCATCCAAGGAGTCCTTCAGATAAAAAAGATCTGACATTCTCGACGTTTCTGAAAACACTGTCAAAGCTTATTTTGCTCATAAAAATGCACGCACAGGGAGAAAAGCAGAGTTTTCCTCTTTAATTCTATTCCACCAAATGAGTTTCAAGTAAAGACAGGTACACTGTAGGAAACAATTACGTATTTGAGGCTGGACTTCAGATATTAAGGTATGTGTAATCTAACACCTCAGCAGTTTCCAACAGTGCAAACTCAAAGCAAGCAGGATACAAAAATTCAAATTTACTGAGAGGCAATGTGTGAGAAGACTCTATTGCTATTGCTTGCATGTGATTCTTGTAAGCATAATTTAAAATGACTCCGAGATTGATGTGGGCTTATTTTTGTCTTTAACAGTGCCATGTAAGAAGAAATCAAACCACAAAGAGCTATGCCGCATTAACGTTAAGGCTCAGGCTGAAATTCCATCCTTAACTTGTGCTATTGTGTGTGGGTACAGCCAGGGCTTCAAACGCTGGGTGTTCCCACACGCTCCACAGCAGTGCCGCACAACCCTGTGCATTCAGAGTGAAGTTTCAGCTTTAACTTGGAATTTAGGAGCCTTTGTGGTTTTATGTCAAGCCTCCAACACCAAATTGAGAATGTCCATAGTAAAGCTATGATAGTGGATGGTAAATTAGAATTGAATCACATAAAAAGGACTCTAGAAGGATGTAAGTGTTTTCCTCTGCAGTCGACATGGCAAGGGATCAGCAGCTGACCAGCCACTGGCGTCTGTAAGCATTACCGAAGACTATGGTTTCCTTCTTGGCTTCCTGCACTGCGAAACGCTTAACGGGAACAACATTACTTCTTACAATTGATTTTCAGATTGATGTAATGAATCTGTTTATCAGGATGCTAATAAAGAATTCACGGTGTTAAATTTTTGGCTTTGATTTTTTTTTGGTATGAAAAATAGCAAACTTAAGTAAAGTAAAAACCCTATATTTACTCTATCTTTCAACTTCTTTCTTTTAAAAAAATACATTCAATAAAAATAAAGGTTACATAAATAAAACCCTGCCCTTACCTGTGATTTCTTGTAACACTGCTGATCACTGTGATGTGATTTTGGTAACACTGCTAAGCAAATTCTGCATCTATTCAAAACGTAAGTACTTGTGTACCAACTCAAATATTTGCAGCTGATTATGAGTCACAAATGACTTAAAATAAGTATATACTTATCTCTCCCTTAAATTTAAAATTACATCTTCCTCTTCCGTTCATTTTACTTTTTCTCCTTTTGCACTGAATTTGGTGTTTTGATGTGCCTGCACCTTTTATATGTTTTTCATCTTAATTTTTTTCTACTTATAAAAGTCTATGTTTTCCAGTTAATTTATCACAACATAATTTTTCTTTCTTCACTCTATTCCTTTCCATATAATCTACTTATTTTGCCTCTCTGTTCTTCCATCATCTATACATCTTTCCCTTTGGCGGAGGGGAAGCTATAAACCTTTCTCCTCCCCCTTCTTTAAGAGGATCAATGTTGTTTTTTTCTTTCCTGATTGGGAAGAGTTAACTTGCACCACTCATTTTACCTACTCTAAGGATAATTAAACCAATGTGTGGGACATAATTAAAATCCAGTTGGTGCCAGCCGGCTCTCTGGGAGCCTTAGGTTTGGACCATTAATTCGCACTAGATCTACAGATGGATTTAGCAACTCAGTATCAAATTTCTGTAAGACTGACGAGAACTTTGCAGTTAACTCATGTCATTATTGTATCTCAATTTCAACTCAATCCAATTTGAAATGATCAAAATAACAGAAAATTTAACTGAACCTCAAACCCCGCTGCACATGTTAACATACTCAGCATGCGTGCTGCTGAATGCACAGAGGATAATGCTTGGAGCTCAAGGTTTGAAACTTTCATATGATGCAATAATTGACAGATGAAAAAGAGTTTTGACAAGAAACCAATTTGACAGAAATATGTGACTTACAGAAAGCTCAAGATCGCAATATTTAAGAAAGCTTGTATAAGCATGTGCTGAAGTAGTTTGTGCTTTCACAACAAAGAATGTGAGCTGTGTATTATGCAGAGTCTCGATCAAATGTACCAGTTACCAAAATCAACATCAAGTCAAAGACATAAGATTAGAAGCAAAATGTTCCTGTGAAGTGAATTGATCTGTATTCTTTTTTTTAATGTCATATTTTTTGACCTTGCAGATCAAACTCCAAGCCTGGACATAAAGTAAGCCAGAAAAGAAGAGGAAAAAAAGCATTGATTTCTATTTGGAAATAAGTTCTAAGTATTTGAATTACTGTTTAGCAATGTGAAACTAAACAAACAACTACATTACTAAAAGCTCTAACAGCCTAAATATGAAACTGACAAAAGATTAAAATACCTTCTCAGGAGCTTCTTCTGAGACAGAGAAGAGACTGCTAAAAGGAGGACAATCAGAGAACGAGAATGCAATAGCCTTATGTCTGGCTACTCTGAGCACTGCTGAATATAAATACTCCAAAATTAGATGAAGCCCTTTCTATGCAACAGGTGCCGCTCTGCTTCTTTCTTTCAATAGCTGCTCAGACAATTCTGCTATGCTAATACTAATTAGTGATGGTTACATCTGAAGCAGAAGCTGAACAGTTTATTTGCGTCTAAACACCCGACATTTTTGGTTTTAATTTTTCTCTCCCACTCTTTGTATTTCACCGAGTTCAGACTAAAGTGGTGCACACAGAGCAGATCTTCCACTGTTACTAGAACCCATACCAAACGGAGAATTAACCCAAACATAAGGATAATACAGAAAATAGTTTAAGTTTAGATGTTTTCTTATTTTCACTATTCAATTCTAGAAATTTCAGCCTTAGCAGAACTGAACACAAACTTAAAAAGAAGTCGGAAACTAACGCATTTCCACCAATCGAATATAACAAAGGCAGATAAGGTGCCTCAGCTCTAACAAGCCAGAGAACCAGTTCATTTAACAAACCATACATTTACACCTCAACTTGCAAGTTATCACACCGCCCTGCTGACACATTCCCCTACCGAGGCTGACACACCGCTCAAACACCCTCATGCAGAAGTACTAAACACATACAGGGTGGCGGGGGGACCACGTAGCAAAGGTCAGCGCCCAGGAAACATGTTCCTACAGCTTTCTGGGAAAGCTCAGCACCCCACTATTGTATTTGACAGTCAGTAGGCTTGAGTGAAAAATGTGTTGTACCTACTTCTCACTGATCTTTTTCACTCAATCACACTGAAGTGCAGTTAAAATGCGAAGACACAAATACATCTACCTTTAAAGGTAAGAAGAGGTAGGTATTCTTGAAAGATGCTATGTGCAAATGTGTAATTGATACATGGAGCTTAACAACTTGCCTCTAAAATGCTGTATCTTTTTTTTCCTCCCTCAGAGATGTATATTATTAATTCAAATGATGTATGGAGTGTTTCTCAGAAGACATTCTCAGGAGGAGCTGGGAGAGGCTCTAAGCCATTTGAACTTTTTGCTTACCCGGGGCTTGCAATCTTTACAACTTTTCAAGTTAACAGGAGTTTACCTCTTACGTGTGCTTGCTCTGTAGAAGGAAACCACATGTCCTTTTCAAAAAGCTTCTCGCTTTGTTTGAGTAACTCAGACAGTAGCTCTACTTGATCTGTTCTGAACTACGTCAAGAGATAATCCATTTACTACATGATGATACAGTTTAACTGCACGCCCTTCAAAACAGGACTATGTATGTCTAAGTTTGAGAAGTGCAACTTCAAAGTGTGGGAATTTTTGCAGTCCAACTCATGCCAGCTGCCAGTGCAATACATTTACCTGATGCTTTACAGCTTTAAAAGTTTTTTACTGTCACAGTGCTTGGTCCTGTAACAACGGTACGAACAGGAAAAAAGTTAATGGCTTTAACAGTAGACAGTCAAATGGTAGACTAGGTTTTGTCTGAAAAGCATTCCTGAAAATGCATTACACTGACACGATATTTTACAGACAATGTTATGTGCTTCAAGGGAAACACTGTGAAGGAAACTGCCTCCCTGTCAGAGAAGATTGCCGCTTCCATGTTTTTGAAACACATTTCAGACTACCGATCTTGTTTAAGCACTGTTGTTAACATGTTTGCACATTCAAAATGTTTTAAGCAGTGGCTGAATCCACGGTGCCTTCCTCAAAAGTAGATGTAGAACAGCTTTAGAGTTCCGTGTCACTCGCTGAAACACGTCACGTGCCAAATATTTACACATTAAAATGCGAATCCCGTTAATTTTTAACCTAGGTACTTGGGACTTGGTCTGCCAGGGAATTTTCACCACAACACTGGGATTGCATTACAAGACATAGAGCACGTGTTACAGTTGCTGACCAGGCTAACACAGCACTGATGGAAAGCAATCATGCAGTGGTAGAACCTATGGCCTTAAAATTACTTCTCTACTAAGGACAAGCACCTCCACAGCAGAAATACCCTGTGATTTCATCTTCCTGGACTAAGAACTATGCTTCTGTATAGAGGAGTAAATGTAACTCAAACCAAACCAAACCAAACAAAGATGAACTACGTAAGGCTTAAGAACACTTATATTATACGACCAAAGATTTAAAAAAATGATTAAAATCTTAAATATGCAAGCATCATATGCACTAGCTGTCATCTCTCTCTGTAAACGAGCGCTTCTATTTAGTCAGCCTGCAAATACTTCAAAAGAAACTTTTAATTGTTATGAATTTATCCAAATTTCCATATCTCCCTTTTGGAAGGCTTTTACATAAAGAAAACTCAAATAGTTCAGAAGTGCAGTGGATCTTGGAAGAAAGGTCTGTTGGCTGGTGCTCAACTGAGACAGGAGCCCTGAATTTATTCTTCATGGAAAGAGACATCTTCTTGGTCACAGCATCTACAAGGTGGTGCTTTAAGGCTCTTAAAGCCTTAAATAAATCCACACAGGGATTTATTTAACAGTATCACAAGTCACTGTACATCATACCAGTGTATATACCAGTTGAACACTGGTATGATGGCTTTACACAGCAAAGCTACTTAAAAACATTTACCAGTAAAGGAATCAGGAATTTTACAGTTTGTGGTTTGTTTTTTTTTTTAATTAAAAAAAAACCCAAAACCAAAACACAACAGAATAGAAGAGGGCATGCAACTACACAAGTGTTTGCTATAAATATTCTGAAATTAAAAAAAAAACCCATACCATCACTATTTATAATAAAGAAGAGCCTAAATAGTAGGTAATACTAAAAAAATATTCCCTTAAGAACAAATATATGAGAATCCTAGACGTGATAGATTGCTGGAAAGATAGGAAAACTGAGTCAGAATTCCCTTCTGTGGTAACATGAACATTACAGAGCTAATCACATTACTGGTCCCCCAGAAGCTTGAAACTTTCCTGGGGAAAAAAATAAGATTTTTTAAGCTTTTCTCCAGTCCTTTTACAACAAAATTTTGTAAGTTAAAGGCACATGCAAATGGCAGAAATAAATAAGAAAATGGAAAAAAAAAATCCAGCTGTGTTCCAGGTTCTTCTGCATGAGTAACCAAATTAAAACCAAAATAAATACTTAGCTGAATCTGGCACAATACACTCCTCACTCAACAAAAAGTCTACAATATTTTAAACCCCATTATTACCTATGGTACACCAGGATGTTTTCTCAGTTCTCAGAGAGCCTGGTACTTAAAAAGGTGCCATAAGTGATGGGGAGTTAACTCATTAGGTTGCCATAGAAAAAGCCTACCACCACCAACCCTCCCAGAGCATTCAACAGCATCTGGGAAGTGTGAAATTCTTCACTTTTAAACACAGTGAACTAACACTATTAGATAAAACTTCCACAGTGGTAAATTAATCAGAGAATAACAAAATGTAAAAGAAAGAAAACAGAATCTCTTTAAAGCTTTCCGTTCTTTTTTCTTTTGTTAAATTTATTAAAGGTTTAGTCACATAGATGACAAACGGCTAACAAGTTCAGCTCTTTAGAAGAAGGTCACAGTTATGCTCAGAGGATTTAGCAGGTCCTAGGAGGGAGCCAAAACAAACATCCATATGTCCTGTAAGATTAATACAACAATAACAACAAAGTCATTGCAACCACAAGAAATGTTTACATTGTAATTAAGTTGTAAAATTATATTTATTTCTCCATAAAGCTGCTGACTTAACTTCTAAACAAAGGATTTGTTTTCTGTAGGAGTCAATGATCTTGTGACAATGTTATGTGTAAAACATGAATGTCTTAAAACATACTATATTTTCCAATGACCAGACGTATTTTTCCTAGTCTTGCTTATTTTTTTAAACTTTCTACCTATGCAGAATTTTTCTTCTAAAGCATTTTCATTTGACAGAGATCACATATGGAAAGGCTGGATGAAGAGAGACAGCTAAGACAGTCCTGCTGCACCACTTGTCCAGAAAAACAGAAATCACAGTGAAAGTTTTATCTAAATTCTGGTATTCTCATTTACTAATTAAACATTTTAATCAACATTATTTTCCAAAATGAAAACATTCAAAATTAATTAAAAATATTTGAAACAAGAATTCAGAAATATAGAAATCTGCTTATTTACATCAACATATTTACTTTGAACCAAGCATGCATTATTATCAAAGACGTGTAATGTTTTAAGTTTTCAATAGGCTGCAAAATGCATCACACGCAAAACTGGTAAGAATGATCCTAAACGCTCCCGTAGATTGCTATGTAGATCAGAACTTTTAAAATTAGTTGTTGACAGCCTCTAACAAAAGAAACCTACAGAAAATGAACAGATGAGACAAAGTTAACGACACCAACAGAAGGTAACAGAAGCTTGCATTCATCAAATGTATACACACACATTATTTCCAAAGAGAAAATGTCTTAGTACCTCTAAACCAGTGATCAAGGAGCTGACTGTCCAGGATACTAGATTTATATCAATTAAGATCCCTGTTACACTCAGTAGTTTCAGTAACCATTATCCTGAAAGTCTAAATAAATTCAATATGAAACACTGTGAACAAGGTAACACTGACAAATATTTATTTTAATTGGAGACATTACAGAGTGTAAAACCAGTGTATTCCTGATTACACCAGAGCTGTAACGACCCTTCATTTTTTACTAGTGTTTATAAGTTCCATCCTCTAATTTTGAACTTTCCTTCTATAATGAAAGTTCAAGCATGTTTTCTCGATCCTCCCTTCAAAGCCCATCACCACTGCACCTTCAGCGAGACTGCAAGGTCACAACACAGCACTACGATTTTCTTCTCTGCAGCATCTGAATCTAGCAAAAACCTGTACCTGGTAGGTCATCCATTTCTCTTTGCTACATTCCTCTGTACCAGAGATAAAGTTGTTTTCAGTCATCTTGGCTGCACCTTAAACAGCTTTTGCAGAGGTTGTAGTACCATTTAAGCAGGTCATCAAGCATCTGCTGATTTTCTTTTTCAGGACCTTGGTAGTTATCAGTGTTGCTTCATTTATCACAGCTGCCATATTCTTGGAAGCAGACTGTGCTATTAGCACAAACATTACCTTTCCTTGGGAGGTCCAGAACTCCATCTGATGCAATTCCCTCTTCTCCTCCTCTTCAAAGTTTTCAAGATTATTTTTATCTCAGACTTCTTTTGTGAAATAGTTTGACTACAGCATTTAATTCAAGAAGGATGAATTTACATAAAACCCAGACTGAGTCAAATTAATGGTATATTTGTTCAATCTATTTTCTTGTAATAAAAAATAATTTCTCAGACATCCTAAGATCTTGGGCATGCCTACATTTTCCAAAGACAGACTGCCTATTTGTAAATATTTACAGTAGTAACTAAAAATAATGCAAGTCAGTTTTCCCTTGCTCTTCTGGAGAAGATTCACTAGCCACCACTATAATTTAATAATTTGAAAGCACAAATTGATGACTTGATTTTTAGCTAGTACTAACCATCATCCACAAAACCCAGATTCATTCTGGATCTGTAGCTTGATGCCTATTCCCACATGCATTAAGTAAAAATTGAATCTTTAACTGATTTGTTAAAGTCTTATAAAACTTATGTTGGAAATAATTCACATAGTCAATGAAGACAGAACGTTTACCGTGTTGAACATATTTTCTAATTCAAGACACTGCTGAAATTCTTCTAGAATTCAACACACTGCTAAAATTCTCAAGAATATCTTTTCAGAGAGAATAACTTTCATGCGTCAATTCACCATTTGCCACAAAATTTCAGGATGACAGACAGAGAAAGAGCCCTGAACAAGTTAAGAACAAAGACCAGGCTAGTTGGACTAGCCAGAAAAATGCAGAATTGGCTTAGTTTTAAAATGACAGATATTATGCATTTATCTAGAGCATCTGAGATAGTCATGCCATTTATTTTTGACAATGCCATCAGTATCTTACTAGCAACACCACCAAACAGTTCTTCAAATCCAGCTCTGGCCTCTGTTAAATGGCTTATTACTAAGAATAAATTTTGGACAGACAGAGCAACTAGCCAAAGGTTTTACAGTGTAACTCACTTCGAGTAACTTTATTCCTCCACTCCACTCTTTTCCATATTTTCCCAACCATCTGCCCACTGGAAAAAATAAAAACAAAAACAAAAAAAAAGGAAAAAGGAAAAAGCTAACTGGTGTTCAGTTTCGCAGTGCACAACAGATGAGGCTTTTTATGACTTAAAATAGGAAGCCAAATGTTCCTCCATTAAGGTCTGCAATAAATATTATCTCAGTTTGCAGAGAAACTTAAGGCAAATATGACCAAAACCTGGGTTCTTGAGACCAACCATCAGAGATGCAAATCCTGTTACATCTGCTGGTACGCCACATTTGCCCAGCAACTGAATGGAAGAAAGACAAAAAGGAAGATATATCTTCTTGTCCCATGTCTCCTCCTACACCATCTAAGACACCTGCTTCTTGATGGCAGAAGATCACAAGTGCTCTGTTTTCATCAACAGGGAGATGCTATTTAGTCTGCAACTGCTGAACATGACAACAGTTCCAAGGGCAGGGTAGGGGGGATTGAGCACTGAAGTCAGTAGCAGATGGGTAGAAACCAGTTACAGGGTTGTTCTCACTGTGCTTAGGAAATACTTTGTTTATTTTGAATGACAATGAAAGAGAAATGCACATTTCTGAGGTGTCTGCTGCATCTAGGGCAGAAGCTCAGCCAAACTCAAACTGCTGGCCATCACCCATACTTAGATAGGTGACTTCTGGGGACCATCTGCAGTGAAGAACGGGGTGCCCTTACTGCAAACAGATACACAGGGTTGCACAAACTCCATAGCTAGCTTGAATGTCATCATGTCTCAGTATTTTTATTGCTCATGAAAAATACAGTGAAAAAAAGAAGTCAGTCCAAATAAAAGTTGGTTGGTAAACTCAGTAATAGTTTAGATTTTTTTAATGGGGAAATCTTTGGAGGATATTTATGACATTAAAGCTTATTCCATTATAAAATATCAATTTAAAGTAGTTACAGAGATACTCTGCTTCTAACTGCAGAAAAAGTGTTTTAGCATCCCTTTGTCCAAGGCCCTGTAGTGCTCCATAGCCTGGACTTCCCAGTCGGGATATATTAGTTTTGTGACCTGCTAGCAGATATATAGATTTCAAAAGCACTTCTACTCAGAAAAACAAATAAATGCACAAATACACAGTAAGACTTCAGCTTATGCTCAGAGCTCAAACAGAAGTCTAGCTCTACCTTGTAAGTATTTTAAAAATATTTAAATGTCTTCCTGAATTTGGTCAGAGATGGTCTCAGAAGAACGAAGGAATGACTGAGCTGGGTCAGAACAAAGGTCCACCCCTTCCATTATCCTTCCTCCTTCCTTATGGTCTGTGGCTGCAACGTTATTGCATCTGAATGAGTCAGAGATTGTACTTAAAATCCAATAGTAGTGTGTCTGCATCACTTCAAGCCATAAGCAAGGCTTCGGAAGGAATAAAAACATTCTCTCAGTAATAATCTATTTTGAGCTCAGGGACATCCTGAGCTGGATGTGGTTTCCATGCATTTAACAACCCTTGGTTATATCATTTTCTGGCACTTACCCAACATCTCCTTGAGTCCTTGCAAACTTTTAGTGACTTCAATGACTTTTGGCATGGAGTTTCACACATCTATTGCCTATTGTGAAGAATGGCACAATGGATAATAGACCCTGGGAATGTCAAGTTCACATCAAATTATATGCTAGTTTTGTGACTAAGGCAAACTTAAATATAGTTCATTATTTCTCTCTCCAGGATAGCTGTTTAACACATGTAAGTTTTTCAGCCTCATAGTAGAGGTGAAAAAACCCTCCGTAAGTACAGTTTCCATATCACTTCACAAACTGTACTAAATAATAAGATGATATCACCACAATCTTTTTCTATTAATGGCCTATCCAGGGACATAAAACTTTACTTCTAGGAGAAAACGCTATTTCTTTATTCCACTAACCAGTCCTTTAAAAATTCTCTTTTACAGGCCACCTCTTAAGTCCTGTCTTATCCATTTTAATAAACATTACTTAATAGCTCTGCGCACTGCCAACATCCATTATCTTAAGCTGTAAATTGATAGCTGGAAAAAAATGCTGGAACTTTAAGCTGAATAAAAGCATTGTGCTTGCTATATATTTTGTTTTCTGCAAAACTGCAGCTGCACGTTTCAAATTAAACTATACATGGTTGTACTCAAATCTGATCTATTTTCTCACACTTCATTGATCTCATTGATTCAGCTAGAGCAGTTTTATGATTGCCAAACCCTTTTTAAGGTAACATCTGATGCTCTTTAGACCAGAATCTAATGATTATGTATGCCACTCTCCTCTAGCTTTTGGAAACAATCTGAAGTGATGGTGCTTTCAAAAGTGGGTCAAAAGCAATATGGTTTAAAAGCAAGTTTTCTTGTATTTAGTTATTCAAGATTAACATTTTAAAAGGTATCTTTGATTTAGATTTGTTCCTGAATTTGGTCACTAAATGGGAGGGTGTTAAGAACAGAATACCTTTTTGGTATCTAAACTGCAGAGATCCTCATCAGGAGACTGCTTCTTCCCACTGACTCCAGTGACTTAAAGACCAGGTTCCTCAGTTAGGTATCTAAAAGTATGTAAATGCTGATGAGCAAAGTAGCATGAACCTCTCACACAGTACCAGTTTATAGCAAACTTCTGCAAGGCTTTGACTACTCTCTGGGGTATCAGAACACACTCATCAGGGGAACTATACCTAAAGGAGCAGTTCTAATTCAGCACTGCGCCTGCAACAGCATGAACAGAATAATACGTTCCCAGAAGGGCTCAAGTTTTCATCTAGGAAATTCTTGTTGGCCAGAAATGTTTTAAAGTGCAATTAGAGCAGTGCCAAACAGCATGAGTAGGGCCATTTGGATAGACCTTCCTCAGGACTAAGCAGGGAAAAGGCAGAGCTTGCTGCCTCTTGGTCACCAAGTTTGCTGAAAGCAAGGACATAGAAAGCGGAGGAAATCTGAGTACAAACATTTTTGTTTTGTCTCCCCTAGTTGCTTGCATTTTCTCTATTTATTTGAATAAAAGCTAGAAACTTAGTCAGTTTGCTCTTTTTTTTTTTTGTGGAGCAGGAGACATTGCAGATGTTTCCTTCTCAGACTGTGCTTGACTTGCTGTCCCATCATTACATATCATTAAAAACACTGAATAATTAAAAAAAGGTACCACCAGCTTGACTTTGCCTCTGGCAAGTCACAAAGTTTTTAATGACCTGCTTTAAAGTGATTCTAACAGTATTCAGAAATCCATATTGTAAAAGCTGCCAGTTTAAAAAAAATAGGAGGAAGAATGTAATAGGAATTTGGTTTGTGTTAACTTTATCTTCAATCCTAAAATCAAACATTTGTATATGAAGCAACTGTAAATACGATCTGGTTGCCAAGACTGTCTTAATATGTAGCACAAAGTTTGCCCCATCGACAAACTAATCTGCTGACAGTTCCTGGTCAGATGAGTGAAGATTCCTCACATGGCAGAGAAACAACACTGGGATGCAAAACGCTCAGCCTGTGCGAAAGTCAGAATCAGCTTTTGACTGCAAGAGACACCTTGCTTATGATACAGATAACAATGTCATTCATGACACATAGGAATTCTGTGTCAGCATTAAGCACAGAAAGGCAGTAAATTGGTGTCTGTACCTATGCCACTCTACCCGCACTGAGATGAACGAAGAGGCACTGTCACACTCCAGCAATCAGAGCAGCACCTGGTCAGATTTTTGCTGACACACAGTAGGACTTGCATAGAGCTGCGAGATGAAGCAACTCTGTGACCTCAAAAGATCTCTTTTAACATGAACATACATAGTGCTACATGACAGCAGTATGTTTACAGCTGGCTCTCTGGTGGTCTCGAAGTCAGTGGGATCTGAGAAGAAAGGGTCAGCTGCCTTTCACAGAAGTGTGATACTACCCAGCACTCAACAACTTGCTTTCACGAGAGGCTGCCTTCCAACTTGCACTAAGTTATCATTCAGAGACAACAGCAGAAGCACTACTGGTTTAATTTTGCTGTCTACAGAGCTCCTGGGCTTCATAACTCTCCTTCTGAGCTCCTCCACTCCCTTGGTAATGTATATGTAACATACATGGAATTTTGGCACCTGCCTCAGAGGTAGCCTATTCCAGTCTCATGAGTATCTACCTAAAAAGTAGAATCACAACATCAGATAGAGTGCTGGACTCTGCTGTGTAGCTCCACAGAAGTCTTGAGAGAAACGGCCCCAGCACATTGAACACAGACTATTGCAGAACCGTCCTCATCACCGCAGCCATGTGACAACAGAGAAGCAGCTGGAACCAAATAATTCCCAAATTTTCAATGCAGGGTATCAAAATGCAAAAGGTTCACAGGAGGAGTTAATTCTTTACACCAAGTTTGACAAGTTGCTTTCTCAAACCTCAATCCAGTAATCCACTGCATTTGCTTTAGAATCAAAGATGCACGCAGCTAAGCTCAAAACTGTGGAGCAATTTTCTCCTCAGAACTGAAGTCTATGGAGTTATCCCTTATATCATTCACATGCTGTCTTACTGCTCCTGCAACAGCTATCTAGGCATTAAGCAAGTGCTGAATCCTGAGATAAAGGAGTTTTAGTACTTAAAACAATTTAATTGCTTTAGCATATTCTCTCATCTTAACTATAATTTTACCACTTACATAAACTCTGAATGTCATATTTTTTAATAAGTTTGGCTTTCTCTCCCCTGATTTTTTTCAATGGAAGAACAAAGGTTGACAAAACAGTAAATGCTCTAAAACACGTTTTCAAACCTATGGCATACTGTACAACTGCAGCATTATCCTGAAATGGCATAACAGAGGCACTGAACAGTCAGCCTTAATTTCTAGTTGCAGTAGTTCGAAATACAGAAAAGCACAGGCAGAATGAACACATGCTGTGTATTATTCCTAATACACAGCATGAAGAATTTGGGTGCTTCCCACTGTACTTAAAAACAGTCTCAGCAGACACAGAGCATAAATCATAGATACAAACTGTGTGCCCCTCTCCCAGTTACAAGCTGTAATAAGTCTGAAAACTACAGTCATCCAAGTCATGAACCTTTAAGAGGGGAGGAAAGGGAAAACAGCTTAATGTGCCTGCCTTCAATTTTAAAAACTCAGTCACAGATTTATCACTATTTGTCATTCCCTTTAATTCTCTTTACGAAGTCTATATAATTTATGTATATTCTGTATACCAACAGGCTTTCTGAAATAATTTATTCCAGATCCTTATCACTCTTCCTATGCAGTTCTAAGTTGTCCGTTTTGACTTCCCGATTTTTAAGATTACTCCTAATTTTTAATCTCGTACGGAGAAAAGGGTATATGAATCTGTTTTATTAGATCATCTTCCCTAATCTTTACACATAAAATACTTATCTTTGTTACTGCTTTTGCACTCTTTCCCAGACAATATCTTTCTTGTGTGGCACAGTGACCAATCCTATATGCAGTATTCCAGATGGAGCCTAACACTCCTGTAACCATATCGCCTCTTATTTTGTATTTTATCCCTCTGATACAACCTAGTAACTTACTTTCTTGCAGCTGTGCACAAGCCTCACAGTTTCAATGATTTTTCCACAATAACCTTCAAATCCTTTTCCTAGTCAGTGTGCTGAACGATTGTTCCATTGCAGCACACACCATGTTTCCTTTGGTTTCTTACTCCCAGACTAATTATTTTACATTTTTCCACAGTGAACGGCATTTGCCAGCTGTTGGCCCAGTCACCTAAACAGTCCTAAATCCTTTTATATCTGATTGTATCATTCCTAATTCACTGCTCTGAATTTTACTACAAAAAAAAAAAAAGGTGGTGAGGAGGATAAATTTCTGCGCAAAAATACACATTACTTATATGGGGGCCATATGCATGTGATCAGTATAATTTATCATCTGGTTTTGCAATCTATCAGGCAGCTTTGCCCACCTCACTTGCATTTTTCCAATAATCCATCTCTGCTGGGACTACTTTGAACACTCCACACTTCTGAGCAACTTCATACAGCTGCCATGAAAAAAACCTGCCACAACCCTTCACTTTTATTTTCCCAAATGCAATCCTGCCACTTCAAATCACACTTACCTGAAGTTCAATATTCAGTCTTGAACAGTCAGCGATATTCTGTCTGAGATCTCTGACAGATTCATGGCTGCTTCTTGTGAGCTCCTGAGGATGTAGGTGGGACCTAGGTTCACCAAACATCCACAAACTCTACCTATTTAAGCATACAGCCAACAGCTGTTTCTAGATTCTAGTTGCACAAAAAAAACCCCATCAGAATTTAAAAGAATAACACTGTGTGCTGTAAGACAATTTTTAGTAGTATTTAAAAGATTTTAACTTTCCTTCCTAATTATACTACTGATGTAATGTTAAAGAAGCCTCTGCTCATCTCACACCAACAGCAAGACAGGACATTGACCAACTCAGTGTGAATATGTGGGGAGATCAGATAAATCATATAAATCGCTAGCACTCGCACAGCCTGGTCTTTCTGTACATTTGCTCCTCCAAAGGAAGTCCTGAATTGCCACTTCCTCATGAATTTTTAAATTCTGGAAGCGTGATGTAGAACTTTACATTGCATTTGTGCAAACAAATATATCCATTTCAAAGCTTGTGGAGTGACAACTCATAGTTTAAATGATGCTCTACCACCTTCTACCTCGATGGGCAAGTCTACTGAACTCACCTAGCAGCTGAAAGCCTCCAGCATCACCACATAATCACACTGTTCTTCCATCCTGAAAGAACAAAGTTGAAGCACCTGCCACTCTTCAGGCTATCAAGTCAGCAAACATTTTACCAGTGCTACAGCACCTGTTACTCTCCACACTATCAGCTCACAGAAAGCTTTAACAGGGCTTGCAGGTTTCCATGATTTCTTCCACTCAATCCTCGTTCTCTGCCATTAATTCCTCTTTCATAAAACAATGTGTTTTAGTTTTACACTTGAGACTATCAAAGACATGCTTTTGAGAACCATAAATGATATGTCTGTGATGCCATTCCTGTGGCATTAAAATAAAATGATTAAAAAAGAACAAACACTAGTTAAATCTAAAATCTGATATAAATTTGTACTGATTTCCTGACAAGAAGAGTGTGAGATATGAGGGAGGTGATTCTCCCCCTCTACTCTGCCCTGGTGAGACCCCACGTGGAGTACTGTGTCCAGTTCTGGAGCCCCCAACACAAGAAGAACATGGACCAGTTGGAGAAGGTCCAGAGGAGGGCCACGAAGATGATAAAAGGGCTGGAGCACCTCTCTTATGAGGACAGGCTGAGAGAGTTGGGGCTGTTCAGCCTGCAGAAGAGGAGGCTCCGGGGAGACCTGATAGCGGTCTTCCAGTACCTCAAGGGGGCCTACAAGAAAGATGGGGATAGGCTGTTTAGTAGGGCCTGTTGCGATAGGACGAGAGGTAATGGTTTTAAAATAGAGGGGGGTAGATTTAGATTAGATATTAGGAAAAAAATTTTTACGATGCGGGTTATAGAACACTGGAACAGGTTGCCCAGAAAGGTGGTGGAGGCCCCATCTCTGGAAACGTTCAAGGCCAGGCTGGATGAGGCTCTGAGCAACCTGATCTAGTCGGGGATGTCCTTGCTCCTTGCAGGGGGGTTGGACTAGATGACCTTTGAAGGTCCCTTCCAACCCTAACCATTCTATGATTCTATGATTCAGCTTTGAAGACTGCATGCAGTGAAGCATCAGTATTTGGCAACAGTAGTCCTACCTGCACTACAGAAATGCTGCAGAATAGTTATCTTCAACTCCTAAATTAAATGCACTCTGCTTTTTATTCATAGAAATTTGAAATAGCAGTCTGTGCCTAAACAGATTGAAAAAAAATATTTTAATGTTTTTACTTTAATTATCACTTCTGGCTTCGGCCAGAAATCCATTAAGGCTACAGAATCTGAGCCATACGACTACAAGTCTTAGTCATTGTCTGATATTTGATGAAGCAGTTTTCTCTTGCATTTTTTTAAATTTCACATAGGTTTTGGTTAGTTTTGTTTTTAAACACAGGAAAACATGAGCCAACACTTCAATGTTTTATTAGAAACCACTAAGTGTAAATTATCTCCAAACAGAAGTTCAACCAGCCTGTATAACAGAGAACACCAATGAAGAGAGCAGTTGACGGGTTAACATCTCCTTTCACTGCCCCTCAGTTTACAAACTGCAAAGACTGTTTCCTCTGGCAGGGGCACTGAAGTGTTACATTGGTGCCACTTTTAAAATTACTTACCGTGCTAAATAAAAGTGCAAGAATTCCCACAAAGGAGTTGAAAGCCATACTGAGGTAGAAGCCTCATTAGAGAAAGACAGATATAAATTCATTTATCAGAAAATGAAGTATAAGGAAAGGAGGTAGAGCCAGCAATTTCTGGCCACCACAGCAAATAAGGAGAAATGAATTAGTTTGAGATTAGATTAAATTTCTCTGTGGGTGTCAAACAACAGTTAAGCAAGGTATGTCTCAGATGACGGACTGGTCATCAGCTCAAAGGCCCCAAAATGCTGTTCACAGATCATTGTCTACATGCTTGTGAAAAATTCCCAGATCCAGCCTAAAAAGTGAGAACTCTGTTACCTCAGACTCCTCCTGGCTTCAGTAGAGAAAGGTGGGTGTCTCCCTCCTCACAGTATTTGGACACATAAAATTTGATTTATACTCTGATAAATCTAGATCTGACTTAACTCCTTCCTAACCAGGTGTACTAAGAAATGAGACAGAACACAGAAGTTGTCAATAATAATCATACATAGCCTACGCCTACATGAGTAACTTTAACTGCTGGGAAAGGTAGGAAATCTTTGTTGAGAAAAATAAAAATCCCAAGCACTATGACTTTCTTGCCATAACTCAGGAAGAAAACTAGATAACACCTGATATCCAGGTCACAGCAATCACAGCAGTTGTAGCTCTGTGGGCAGGGAAGAAAAAGGGAATGCCTATTCCAACCTGCTCTTGCATTAAGAACTAGTTTTGCTTTTCTTTATGGAAGTGTAAATTGAGGATGTATCCTAGAAGCAAGCACTACTCAATTATGGACAACTTTTGTCAAAAACCAAAGCAATTGTATCAGAAATTAATGTTGTCCTCTAGTTTTCTAATCCCAAAGTTATAAAAAACACCAGAGCATCCTGCATGAACTCCTACACTTATTATGCAAAGAAAAACACAGAGTTTTGATTTTTTTTGAATTTCTATTTTTTTTAAATTTTGATTTTTTTTTTTAGTTATTTTTAAGGTCATGCTGTACATGCTGTATTTTCTAAAAGTCTAAAATAAATATGAAAAATTACAAGTTGACCACTACAATTACTTTGCTTAAAATGAAATACTAGGTCATTCACTCTTTTGTAATTTAGATGTTTGATCATAAATACACCCTATGTCTTTGACTAAAAAGCTGCCTTCATTTTCATTATTTTACCCTATCTGTCTGGAATTCAGGGTAAATACAACTCTTTATCATGGCCGTCAGCTGCAAGCCCAAGAAATGTGCTAGACGACTAAATGTTTCATGTTTGACTGCATGGCTGGAAGTGTGAACATGACCCATTGCACCACTGTAAAAACACATCTCGGCAGAATACGCAGATGATTGTCCTTCCAAACTTGATGATGTCACTAGACTGACACAGTTACAGCCTGCCACTGCACACAAAATCACTGCACCCTGCTGACTACTACCTCCCCAGGGAGCTGGGCAATGAAAAGAAGAAATAGCCACCGACAGATGGGTAGTACCACCGGCTCACTGTCCAATGGGACTTATCAAAATAGATGCACTTACAGCTTATTTGGTAAGGAATCAACTGCTTTAAACAGGATGCTGTCGAAAGCCAAAAAAAACCCAAATGGCTTTGAAACACCTCACTTAGCAGGACATTGGCCTCTGTCAAGCCTCTAAAAGTACACCCAACTTCATCAAAGCATACTTAACTACCTAAGTGTGCTTTCACTGGAGAACATATAGTAGGATGGACCATAATGCTTACTGTGAAGAGTATAATTTGTTGGCTTTTTAGCTTATCTTTGATAATGACAATGCACTTTGAAATTTTAAAATCTGACAGACTGTGCACAGTGCAGAAAGCATGCCTTCCTCCAAAGTCCCAGGGGACAAAGCTAAGATTGACATGTTCATTGTGTTTAAACTCCTTTCTGTAGCCAATTAATGTTTTGTAACAGGTGAAAAACTTGAACTCCTTCTTTGTTTAGCATAATACGGCGCAAGCACATCTCTGTCGTAAAACCCAAAAATCGCACAAAAAACAAGGGACCGCAGTTACATAAGATCCAGGGGAGGGCCAATTTCCATCCCACGTCCTGAAGCATTTCTAGCAAAGAGAGAAAAAGAACAAAAATTTAACAGTGGAGAGGAATAGAAAAATTAGGAACATATAAGACTGGAAAGGATCTCTAAGATAATGAAGTCTAGACCTTTGCTTATCTTTTTCATGAACTACTAGGTGCATCTGAAGAAAAAGTAAAAATGGATAACATGGGGTGAGTTTACATGTGTTCAAAGCACAGTTATCTCATATGATTAAGCCTAGGGCTCCTGGGGACTTCATAACAAAAAACCATCTGAGTCATTATAGGACTTGCACTCTCTCTAGTTGCTTTGATCAGCAACCACATAGTTATCACCCACACTTATATTTCAGCATTCGGCACTTCATTTAAATGACTTAAAGAGATGAACCATTTCTGCAGATTTATGCTTACAGAAAATCTAGAAAAATTAAACATAAGCAGGGCACTGCTTGTGTTTATATTTAGAGACTTTCTTCACAGTCACAGGAGAGAGAAATTAATGCTATAGAGTTTCTGGATTATCTATGAAAAAGGTACTTTGACTCTTCGGCTGAAAAGATAGAGATTGTGTTATACCACATCTTCTGCAACAACTTGCTACCTAAAATGTAATAAACATTTCACTATTTGAATACATTAACAAGTCATGACACCATAGCTTTCAAACTTTATTTCAAAGAACTTTATCTGGAGGAGTAAACATTACTTTACAAACTCTAACGGTATCAGTACTTGAAAATAAATCTCAGATAACCCTCACAATAAATGGTGCAAGAAGCAACTAGGGTAAAGGAAACACGACTAGGAGGAAAAAAAGATCAGCTACTAGAAGTGGTATCTGGGGACATTTTCAGAAAGAGATGTACTACGGACCCATTGGAGCAAGTCCAGAGGACAGGCAAGAAGATGATCAGAGGGTTGGAGCATCTTTCCTATGAGGAAAGGCTGAGAGAGTTGGGGCTGTTCAAGGCTCTGGGGAGACCTTATTGTGGCCTTCCAGAAAAGAAGGAGAGAAACGCTTCAGCAGGACCTGTTGTGAAAGGATGAGGGCTAATGGTTTTAAAATAGAGGGAGGCAGATTCAGACTTGATATTAGGAAAAAATTTTTTACACTGAGGGTGGTGGAACACTAGCACAGGTTGCCTAGAGAGGTGGTAGATGCCCCATCCCTGGAAACATTCAGGGCCAGGTTGGACAGGGCTCTGAGCAACCTGATCTGGTTGGAGATGTCCCTGCTCCTTGCAGGGGGGTTGGACCAGATGACCTTTAAAGGTCCCTTCCTATTCTATGATCTAAGCCTCTCTGCATTCACATATAACTTATAGCAGTGCCAGGGAGTGAGATGTTTAACAGAAAATTGTGAGCTCTATATTCAAAATTTGTTGGCATCAAGGTAGAATGTTTAAATGCTGACTTAACTCAATTAACACAGTACTGAAGGGGCTAACCTGGCAGACGTAGAGTACAAGGGATAGCTGGACCATCTGAAGTGCACAGCTGAAGCTTTTTTTTCACACTGGCAGCTACCACCCATCAACAAATCAGGGTCAGTACAGGTGTGTGAGTTTGTAGCCTTGAATTTGAAGTGTAAGGTGCTGATGGGATGGAGTAATGAGTTCCTCCTGCAGATGCTCACAGAGCAGTACAAATGCTCCTGCACATGCTCCTTCATGCAGTGGAGCATATGTTATAAAACACTAGCAGGTCAGTACTTGAATATTTTAATGCAACAAAAAGAAAAGCAAACAGATTTCATACAGTGCAACAAAGGAAATTTCACTCTGCGATAGGAAAGGTAACAGTAGACTGTGACAGATACAACCCCAAGCATGAGTGCTGAGAATGTGAAAGTCAATTTTGTTGAGTTTTGCATACAGTACACTGAGAGTAGACAGGCAATATGTCAGACAGCTATTTCAGCTTTTCTATACTGGAGAGATTCTGCCATGTCATTAGTCACATATGTTTCTTTAAGAAGAGTTTCTTTATTAAATTGTTGTGTAACCAAAGCAGAAAACCATAAATTTTATTTTAGTAAAAAGTTAAGTCTTCAATTACAAAACTGGCAATGCAGTTACAATGCAAAATGCCTGAAATAAGAAAGTATAATCTGGAAATAAATTTGAAGCTAATCTCTTCTCTGAGTATCTGTTAGATAGAAGAGCTGAGATCCTGTCTCAAAAGGTGGTCCTCTCTGGAGAGACAAGAAGATCAAAGTCCCTTTTGTCCCAATTACACCTGATGGCTATCACGATGTTACACCGTGTGCAGGCAAAACTTCAAAGCAGACTTAAGGGCTCTTGCTCTTTTTCTAACAAATTTAACAAAACTCACTGTGTTAGCAGTTCTGATTACCTCTGGATTTCTCTGAGAATACAAATGAAACAGTTTCATGTTACATATTATCTGTACAATCCTTTAAAATGCCCAGACTCAGTGCTATGCTGATTTTTGTTCTCTATCCAACCTCCTGCTTAGGAAATAAAGGGACCGATCCTGTCATTTGACTTCTCCACACAGGATTTTTCTGTGATGTTTTCTAAAACTTTATCTCAGCTTCGCTATTACAGAACACTTTACTTGTGTAATATTTTGAAATCTCAGAACTCAACACACGTTGCTTTTTTTTTTCCTAACAGAGCACAGCATATATAGTTGAAGCACCTCAATTTCCCTTTCTAGTTGCAAACATTCAGACTAGCAGAAACTCAATAGTTATTTCTGGGACTGACAAAGTACACAAGCCAAAATTGCACAGAATTTAATCTCAAATTAATACTTGAATTTATTTTTTTTAACACAAAAGCAAGAATACAGCCAATTCCAATGTAATAATATTATAGAAAGGTACCCGCTGTGTTCAAACTGAAACAGGCATTTAATTTGTTAATAGAAAAGTAGCTAAAGAGAGAAAAAAATGAGGGGAGGGATAAAAACCCTGGAAAAGTAGTGGGATGAAAAGAAAACAGTGAATGTTAAACAACAGCATAGCTTAAGCAGCACTAGAAAAGCCTATTTCATGGATATTCCAAATATAACTAGATGGACTGATAATATGACATCAGGTTGAAATAATGTTTGATATAACAATTAGTTTATATTTATTACAAAATCATTCCAGAAAATCTTTCTTGAATATAGAAATGTTGTTTCTGTTGCTGAAATGACACAAGTTTTCATGGCTTCCTTGTGAAGCACTGCTCCCTTCCACTTTGAGAGGGAGTTAAAGTTGATGTCAGCTGATGTAGGTTCACTGTCATTTACCCTGAATGAGCTGAAATTTCTGGTAATTCCAAGTGGGAAGTAATTTCTGTTCACTATAGAAAAGTTGCCACACCTTTTTTTGGCCTAGTAGAAAAACAGGAATGTACTGTGCTGGGATGCTAAAGAGAGTTCCCTTTACTCAACAGAAAAGAAAATAAAATTCACAGTTATCTGTTATACTGAACACAAAATCTCTTTTTAAAAAGAACCAGCATGTTTTACCAGCTTCTAAGGGCCCAGTCACCAACTATGAATTACTCTCTGAATGACTGTATAGTTTGGCTAATTAAAATGTCAATGATTTTTAAAAACTATCAAACCAGTGCATTATCCTGCCTGAAAGAGTAATTTTTAAAAAATTCAAGTAAGACTGAACTCCACACACAGCGGCATTCCTTGCAAACAGGAGTTTGATTTTGAGCAGCACACATCCATGGGCTCTGTGGAAACCAGTCTGGGCAGCTGCCCAGCAAGGCCACATCCCAACTTTCTCGTGCCAGTGGCTTCAGCTGTGGCGGGACAGCAGATTTTACAAGCACTGCAGGCCCTGCTTTGATCATTCTCCTGTCCTGTGAGAGGAAACTGATCCCAGTCTACCACTGGTTCCTAGAAGACACGGGCAAATACTGTGTATCAGACACACTGTAACTTCCGTTTTCTATTGTATTAATTCCATTCCTCCCAAGCAATTAGTTGCCCAGGAGGCTTTCTCATCTATAACTGAAGGTGTCATGACATTTGCAGTTTCCCCTAAATTTATGAACAGGAATATAAAAAGTTATTCTTGCAACATCTCAAGACAGAACGGTTTGTTTATAAAACCAGGGTGAAAAACCTCCCAGGGGCTAATTAAGGCAGGCCTTAATCCTGTAAGTACAAGATACTGTAAGAAGTGAAAAGATCCCTCCTCTTGCACACTTAAGGCCTTCCGAATCCCGGATCAGAGTTAGGCAGGAGATGCTCTTATGTTGAAGCTGGCAATGAGGATGGGCAGAAGCGCGAGGCTAACAGCCTGAGGCGAGGGAGAGGGGCTCTGCCCAAAAAGAGCTCAGAAGAGAAGGCAGAGAAGCAGCACACCTTACCAGCACAGTGCTTCCCCGAAATGAGCTCCACACATTTTTGATCTCCTGCAAGTGGTGAAAAATCTACTAAAAAATTAGTTCTGACAGACACACACCAGTGTCCCTGCCTCTGAAGAATATAGGAAGCTAAGTTAAGTATGAGTGAAGAATAACAGTTATTTTCCAAACGCCCTATGAGAGGAAAATTGACAGGCAGATAAAGTCCCAGCTTGCAAAATTAAAAAAAAAAAACAAAAAAAAACCGTCAGACTCATGTATCTGATAGACACCACTGCGCTTCCTTGTATGGATCAAAAAACACAGTATCACTTCAAATAAAGAACTCCAAGTGATTCACATCCTTTCCTCCCTTCTCTGCACATAACTTGGTACCTGGGAATTGTTAGGACTCTTCACACACTGCCACTATTTATAAGAGTAATACCCTGTGCTCTAGCAAAATAAAATCTTAATAAACTACAAAACCTGGTAATGAATCATACTGCACATACGATATATTCTTTTGTAAAACAGATAATAAATATTAAAGGATAAACTTAACACTGTGTTAGCTTGAAAATGAAAGAGTGCCTACTTTAATGACGCAGAGCATTTTTAGAGATTTAAGATTTCTAAGAACAGAGACAAAATACACTTCACTGCAGCAGAAGTTATTTAATAATTTGACATTTTGGAACAACAGTTTGTGAGAAGTGCATGAAAACTTCCTACAAACATAGCATCTCACTTTTAATGAAGCAAAAAAGAACACCGGTTAAAGTCAGTTTCTTTAAGTAGATTTGTGATTTAGTTATTCTTAGCAGGAGTCTTCTAAAGACCAGAAGCCAGCTGTGTAAGCCCACACAACCGGCCCTCTAAAGACAAATTTCAGTACAGGAAAAAGCCATTGAGCTGTCTTTATAATTCACTCAAATTACTAATGGGATATTGTAGCTTCCATTATTTTCAGTACCCTACAGCAACATAGTTACTTTGAATGGAAGTTTACCTCATTATTGAGTTACACTGCAAGTTAAGAAAATACTCTTAACAGGGGTATCTTGTATGTTTTTAAGACATGAAAGCACATTTTTAAACATACACACTATTTTTTGCACAGAGGGGAAAAAAGCTGCACGTCACAGATCATCTCCCTTTTCTCAGAAGCCACGTTCTCCAGCACAGACCCATCAACTGGTGAACAAACTGAACAACAGGATGACAGATGTATGCTAGATTTCTTTATGTGGCTGAGATAAGTACAACTGGTTTTAATCTACAATATAAAATATCCAAAATCCATGCCATGAAAACCTTTTACTCAGACTAATATTTATGTCTGTATCATGTTTTATTTTAAAATAAAATTGTGTCAGTGAAGTCCTTTGATCCTTCTGTTATTAAGAGTCAAACTTTTGGGTTGATGCCTTGCATACATTTCAAGCATGTTATGATCACTGTGCTGTTCAACTACATAGGGATTATATGGGAATTATTACAGGAAGTTTGATCTTTAAAGCAAAAACACAAACTCAATCACCTCTGTAGAACTGATTTTTAAGGTTCGGGTGGATTTCTTATCTTTAGACAATTTTCAACCTACTGATCTTGACTTAGATTCACAGAAATGATCTAGCAAAGCAAACTTTAACAAAAGTTAGTAAAATTTGGGGTGTGGTGAAAATTGCAATGCAGACTTTTGTACAAAACCAAACATTTACGCAACACAATTAAAGGTAATACCAACATACAAATCTGTAAAATTAAGCATTTTACATTTCAGCTTATAGTCACAATTGCATTAGAAAATAAGTCTTTTGTTTCGCTTATCATGAAATAGCAGGTGCAACACACTATTTAAAGAAATACCTATTCTAGTTTTACAGCCTGTTGATGGTTTATTTTATGCTACCAGGCTGTAAAAATTAGTGCAACACAAATTATATATATATTTCATCTTTAAGACAATGTAAGCCTAATTGTCATCCACAAGAAAAAGGAAATAATAATAACCAAAAAGGGACAAGTGCATTTAAATTCAGCAATAACAAGGCTTCTCAAAACCAACTTCTTGTACACTACAGTCCCAAATTATGGGGGGTTGTTTTATTGTAAATTGTTTTTGCAACCGTTGGTCAGTTACTCCATGCATTGCATTAACATATTGTAAGAATGATGGGATTACGTAAAAAGAACCCTTGGCCTCAGTCAGAGATTAAGTAGTCACGTCACACTCTTTTTATTCTGCCACCTTGAAAACTATTTCAAAGCCACTCTAAATCCATGCTAGGGTTTTAAATACAGAGTGCTTTCAAAAGCCATCTGCAAAAGAAAGCATGCTAGAAATAAGCCAGCCAGCTATTTTAAAAATTTCTGTGATTATTGATCTTTAGACATTCACAAAAGACTTCAGAAAAGCTGAACACTAACAGCTATTTACAAAGAAATTAAAAAAAAAAATCAGTACTTAATCTAAAGCCACAAGCATGAATCCAATCTGGTAGCTGAAAAAAAAGTAAAATATCAGTTAATAATGTTCACCTTTTTGAGCTCACAGTTATCAGTATTTAAATCTTTATTAGACATTACTTCATGCCTGAAACTATACAATAGCAGAATCAGTGCCTGTAATCTTGTTCAATACTGATTAATTGGAAAGCAATGCTAGAAGAGAAGCCTTGCAACTTAACCTTCCTTGAACAGACAAGACATGAAAGGTAGACCTTTAGAGTTAGCAAGAAAGGAAGTGTGTTAAAGACAATTCAAACAAGAACAGAGCAAGCAATTAATGGGAAACACGTTGAAGCTTATTCATAGAATTTTTTTTTGTAATTTCAGATTTTAATAAAATGAGCCGCTACACAACTTATCTCCAGCAGGGCTCAGAAAATCACAGTTACTTTATGGTTTCTACTGCACAAGTACCTGAGTTCAACTCATGGGTGGGAGTCACCTTCTTGGCATCCAAGATGTACTGCCAAGCAGTCGTTCTCTTCTATCTGCAAAAGCCATTTTTCACACATCCTAAGGTATGGAAATTGGTAATCCAATCAAAAGATCAACTGTTCTTTTTCTTCAAACCACAAACCCCAGAACAAACCTGCAACATGCCATTTCTTGACAGACCACCTCAAGAATTACTTTCTAGGTAACTGCACAAGCAAAATTACACTATAACCAGAACACACAAAATTACTTTCTCCATCCAAACCACAAACTTCCTCACTGATTTCTACTGCAAAGACATCAACCTCTTCCCATCACCAAATCATCCTCTGATATAGTCCTGCTCTAAGGCCAGCTTCCTAGTTGCCACAACAGACATGCAAAATACACCACCTTGCTACCACAAGCAAAGGGCCCACAGCCCAACACCCTTGCCTACATAAAACCAGCAACTTTATCACTTCTGCTCTGAATAGAGCCATGCATTACTCTCTAACCAGCCTAAGGATAAGCTTTGCCCAGCAAAAACTACTCCCAGCAGGAAAAGATCTTGTCTTTGAACACGACACAGATATTGCATAGTAACCTCCTGCAGTACAAGATTTCTGCCTCACGTCCTCACTGCAAATGTGTCCCTACCTGCCAAACTGCCCCATGCCAGAAACCACACAGGGCAAAAAACATCAGAGAACAACCAATACACACTTGGAAAAGAGTGTATAATGGGAGGTATGTTTCCCAAACCCCATTCTTATGATTTCTTTAGCCTTACCTAACTTATTATCTGTAGCAAATCTTCAGTAGTTTGTGGAATCAACCAAGACCTTGCAAGAATTAACCATCCTTGTCACTGTCTCCACAACAATCACTACAAATACCTCCCAATACAGATTCACAGCTCACATTTCCTCTATGAGTACATACCAGATGCAAACTATTTCATGGAGACCATAAAATAAAACCACTAACCAACGCACAGCAGAACAAACTCACGCAAATGAAAACAGAAACAGCTAGTTACCAGCAGACCATTTCTCAAAACAAAAAAAACCAAACCAAAACAAACCAGAACCCCTCCATCTCTGACCTCTCAGTCTTGAACTTCAAAGGAGACCTACAAAATATTTCCAAAAAATAAGCCTGCAAACTAAAATGTATAGTTTTACTGTACACTAAATAGAACAATAATATTAACACCGTTCTTATGACTCTTACAGTCCTCCACACACCTACAGCTGTGTTAACCGCAGGTGTCACTGCTTACTTCTCTGTTCAAAGTTGGCCATAACACTCTCCCTGTCAACATGTCCCTCTACCCTGTGGGTACCAACCAATCTTTAATCTTAATTTGTCTAACTGACATTTTAATGTTACATTTAGAGCAACTGCTCTTCAGTTATCCTTCATTTTCATGAGATCTGAGGAATGCCTTGTGTCATCAAGACGTCACATGAAAAAGTGGACAAAACAGCTATATCATCAGTTAAAGCACCTGTAATCATAGGTAAAATTACATTTAGGAAGAAAAAGAGTAAAATACTCTCATTGTACTGTACTTGTCAACAACAACAAAAAAAATGATTGTGAACTGTGTTAACCAAGTAAGATGAAAACTTCACTGTTATGAAGAATCTGTATATCCCTGGCAAAGAATACACTCCTCTGCTCATAAGACAAAAGTAATCCCCAAAACAATTAAATCAATCTACAATCAGGATGAAAAAGCCACAAATTAGGCTCACAAAAGTTTTCCTTTCCTAGTGTAGGGGGCCCAATCTACAACTTTTGCCTTAGAAACAAAGAGAATCCACAGCCTAAAGGAGTTGGTCACAGGTCTTTAACCACAAGGACCAAAGGGAAGAGTAAGGATCAAACACAGCTAACAACAGAACAAAGGATTTGTAAATATAGTATTTAACAACTGCAGTCTGTCTTCTCATTTTATTTAGATTAGACACTTAGATTGAAAACTAAAACAGTATACTAACACATGGAAAATACAGGTTTGTAGTGTGATACTTCAATAAAAAACATTAAGCCATCAAAACTAGAACCAGAATGTAATTATCATACCAAAGTATTCTTGAAAGAGAAATGTGGGGTTTAATAGACTGGTTTCTCTTTGGAGATACAAATCCTATCTTAAAAAGGCAGCAAGATACACAGCAATTAAAACATATTTTTAAATATATCTTAATGGGAAGCGGCCTTTGTTCCTAAACTGCTTTTACTACACAATTATTTTCATATCAATGATATATTAACATTTTTGACAAAGACAGCAAGATAGGTGAACAAGGTACAAAGCAATAAAAAGCTACATCTATAATGGCTGTTCTGTAAGCAAAGGTCAAGCTGGGGAGCTTGGAAAACTCTCGAAGTTCGAGAAGCCTTGCTCAGTACTACGTGCCACATTAGCAGTAGTCAGCGAGCTGCTAACACGGCAGCCCACCTGGGCAGGTCTGTCCCACGTGGGCACAGAGAACTTCAGAGTGAGCAGGTACGTTTTGACACTTGTGAACAACTGAAAACAAGCTTGTAAAGAAAAAAGGTTGAGTAACCTTAACTATCAGCAAAGCCACTGGAGCTACCTGGAAACTGGAAGCACCTCCAGCTTCAGAAGCCCGTTAACTGTTGCCTCACACAACTCTTGGGGCACAATGGCTGACCCACCTCCTAAAAGCATGCATATATGTATATATGTGCACACAAACAGAGGGCTGTTTCAGAAACATCAGTGACAAAGAGGCAGTTTCAAAGTAAGACAGGCAAAACACAATGTGTTTGCTTGGTCCAGCAAATAAGTTTATTTGTAAAATGCAGGATGCTCAAAATAAGCAGGACTTCTACTCTTGCCTCTAAGGCTAGTGTCTGGTTTTGGAGACCAAAAGTAGTCTGCAATCACTTGAATTTTAAAAAGCAAAGGCTCTACCCAAAAAGGGTGTCCAAAATACATCTTTTGCAGCAATACATAATATGCAATGGCTCACCACTGCCACAGGGTGTCACAAGTTTAATAATTTTTAACAGAATTCAAAATGTTGCAAGATGACAGGGAGAGTCCAATTACAGCCTGACACAGGCTATTACCTTAGTTAATTCATCAACAGCAGCTGTGAAATTTGTTATAAATTTTAATGACCAGCAGCAGTTACAAGCAGGACTGGAAAGCGGAGAAATTACCACATTTTGCAATATGTATCCACTTGAATCAGTTACTTCTACTAAAATATTCTAAATGTCTTGCTCCTAACTGAGCTTTTGCTCCGTCTGGAAAATGCTACCATTAAAAAAAATTAAAAGATGTGCTTCTTCAGGATAACCACCACTTCTTACTTCCAAAGGTCAAAGTAAAAAATTAACTAACTGATATACTCCACAAATTATTAATACTTTTGACAGTTATGTTACGTTTGCAAAGCAATCAATACTCGCCCTTTCTCGGACTACATACATTTCATCTGGTGATACTGAAGCATGAAAATTCTTGAGGGGGAGGGAGTGGAAAGGAGGAGACAAAATGGACTCAGAGGGGAGAACTTCAATTACTGGAACAAAAAACCCACATATCCAGTTCGGGATTTTCATATATGTGTGTGTATACATACACACACCCATACCACTACATGTGTACTGCATTTTACATATGTATATACACACACATACCGATAAAGAGAAAGGTGGAACATTCAATACAGGGTATCATTTTACCAGTTTAATATTTGAAGGAATAGTATGATTCACCTGAACTTCAAATTATTATAGTTTTTTGCATTTCCTGTGATCGTGCTCCCAGCTCCATGCCAACCCTTCACTCCATTTCTCCAAGCAATTCAGCAGGACCCTTTGCCCATGCCAAGCTTCACCAACAGCTCTAAGGTTGTGTGCAATCGTAACCCCCTCTATTTTCTTTTACAGAAGGATTTAAGTGTCAAAGAGGCTGAAAATGGCTATTAAATACTTCTATTTTCACTCAATAACTTACTTTGTACTTAGCTCTGTAAATACTGATCTTTGATGATAATTTAGCTAAGAAGTGTCGAGGGCAGCAGTTTATAGGAATACCACACACTGCCAGGTTTCCATTTCTGCTTTTTAAAGCTCCAAAGGCAGCCTACTGCTACAGTTTCTGAGGAGAACATAAGACATTAAAGGCAAACATCTTTGACCCTACATCTCTAACCTGACAGACCGTGTTTTTATTAGACTCAGGAATACAGGTAAGAGTACTCAGAAGATCATGGCAGATCAGAACATTTAAACACATGCAAAACTTGTTTAAGTCCATTACATTAAGTTCCATCGGACAAAACACTTAAATCTGCACTCAGCTTTACAGACATATTTATGCTTAGTTGGTTTAACCAAAACTTAACCAAACAGGGAATAAGCATCATTTGAAGACCTTTTTCAAACAAATCTTTTAGCCTGCTTTTTAGCTGAGTTGTTTTATCACATTTGAAAATTAAGTAGAAAAATGATGCTCTGTGTATACACATAGATTTGTCTTGCTAGATGACATAGCCCAGAGAAATTCCTAGGCCATTTTTGCATTTTCCCCATATTCTGCATTCCAAGGTCTGGTCAGGGAGCACGATTTCCCGTCTTGGCTTTCTGCTTTTTTATACTTGCTCTTCAAAGTGACTATAGGACATTTTCATTTTGTCCCACCTGCCTTCCTTCTACTTTTGTCTCTCCAGGCTCTGCTTAATGTCTCTAGTAAACCACGTGAAGCCAGTATACATCAGAAAACTCAGATGAAGTCAGTGGATTTATCCTGATTGCAGATCAGAGAATCTACTTTATTTTTATTAATGCATAAAAAAAAATCAAGCTTGACTGATTTTGAAGTAGTACTCTGAGACTAAGCACCAGTCTTAGCTACAACACACACATTTGGACAAGCACTTATGGTTCTGCTTCAATATATATACATACACATACATACATACACACACACTATTAAGGGAACAGAGAAAAAGAATCCTAGTCATCTTAAAAAAAATGAACACGTGGTAAATTAATTGTGGATTTTAAAATAAATAGTGTAAGCCAGTGTTTTAATTAAGCAGAGGGGTTTTTGCTCATATAGTCCATGATAAAACTATTCAATTATTTCTAAATTATAAGCCTGTTTCTTCATTAATGCAAAAAAATATGGAAGTAAGAAACTCTAAGATTTTTCATAACTGTCTGCCATAGGTTTTTGTTGCTCCATGAGAGTTTTCTGCTAACAAAGTGAGCTATTTACTCTGTGAAGTTTCAACTAAATTCTCTTGTTTTGGTGCAGTTTTGAACAAGCCAGTGATGTGATTGGACTTGTGTCACTAAGCTTTTCTTATAAAACACATGAGGGTTTTCTTTCCTGGGTTAAAACGGATTTAGGACAAGTACTGCACAAGAAAAACTCTTTTTACCATGCAGTAAAAAAAACCTCTTCTACTCTTCCCCATTAGGACTAGGGAAAGTAATAAAATGAAAAGCTCTCTGAAAGCTGAGAATATGTACCAAAGCTATGTGAAATATAGACAAACTTCAGGTCTCTAATGTTAGAGATGCTGGAACTCTGCCTTTTTTGCTTTAGTTCTCCAGGGGGGGTTGGAAAACCATGAGAGGAAAATGCTGTAACAAGACCTGTTTGCAGCATGGTCTGAAGAGAATAGATTCTCTCTTCCCTAACAACAGGTCCTGCCTTACCCCGAATCATAACCCTAATCAAAATATTGGACTGTCAGCTTTCACAAAGAAGGAAGAACAGATGCACAATAATGAATTTCTAATCTCCTAGGAAGCACAACATACTGAAGAAAGCCAAAAATAGAGAGTTAGGCATCAAGGTATCACCAGGGACCTGTAAGAGATGGTAATTGTTCACATTTAGAGCAATCTTTCCCCAGATTCTGTAAAGGACTGAAGTTAATGGAACACAAGCAATAGCTTATTAAATTAAAAATAACTGAGAAAGGTTTTAGTGACTTCTGTGGCCAATATTTGGGGAAACTTATTTTTCTTCCCTGAAATTCAGACTTCCTAGTGTGAGCTTATTTTCTATAACGTTTCTAAATTTATCTCAACTTCAAGGCTCTAATTTTTCATTGTCATCGAAAAGCTTCTATAACATGAACTACCTTCTAGGCAGACATAGGAAGCCATATATTGGTCTTTTATTCTTTCCTTCTCTGAGAACTGCCACTTTTCCGCGAAGACAGCAATTCTTTCCATGAAGACAGGAATGCAATTACACCATTGTAATTTTCTAATTAACATTATGGCATCTAAAGCTTTTAATAATCAAGTTGATACAGGAATATTCAGAGAAAGGAAATAATTGCAACCTCTACAGTGCATGATAAACAGTAATATGATCATAAGTTCTTACTTCAAATCAGCAGAAAAGCTTTGGCATTCTCTTAAAAAGAAAGTATAATAAATTGAAAAGCCCTCTCACTCCATTAGTTCATCTAAACAAAATATGTTAAATTAAGATTGCGTATTAACTGTTCTTCTGAATTCAACATTTATCTAAAACTGGAACAACATCCACGAACCAGCACAAATAATGCAATAATTGTTTACATTATATTTTAATAGAGAAAGCCAAGGTATTAACAGTCTTTTGTGGCAGTAAGGATTTAATGCATTTCCTTTTAAGAACTATTTCTTTTCCCAATAAAATAAAAGCATAAATAAGAAACCCCTCACAAGTAAACCACTGAAGAGATTCCAGCTCCCCACCCCAGAGCATTCTTGCTCTCGAGTCAGACAGCATTTTACAGGGAAGATACAGAGCTTCCCTTTGAGTAAAAAGGAAAGAATGCCAATAATTAGCCACCCAGGAGGCATTTGTTTCACAATATTTTTGTTACTCCATGGCTTCCATTGTGATAGGATTTGTGAAGACTTACAAGCAGGCTTGGAATATAGCTTCTAATTCAACAATGCTGGCTTGCCACAAGTAACCCTCATTTGTTTGTCAGAAATCACCAAAGTCGTTACGTTTTCCTCAACACTTTCAATGGCCACAGAAAAGCTAGGATTTTATTTGTGGTGCGCTCCAGAAATTTGAGCTAAAACCAACAGCAATTATATAATGCTGTTCTCACTTCCATTTAAAGGGACAAAATTTGTTATTGTTTTAAAAAGCAGAATAGAATACTTAGAGCCCACTTAATACTGGCAGATACAAGTAACTCAGTAAAATGCTAATTCTGAAAGATGATTTTTAAAAGACCTAAATATCTTAACCTCAGATGCAAAAATCTCATGAGAACTCACCAGGACTCTATCCAAAGACACTGGAAATAGAAATTACACAACTACAGGAATAGGTGAAATTACAGAGATTAATAGAGGTGCTTTCTTTCTGGAACGATGGAAAAACATTTTCTCATAACCAAAACAAAAAAAAAAGTTTTCTGAAAGGACTCTCATCAGCACGTTTTTACTGTATTCAAGGTCACAGTCTGGAAAAACTGACATCAAAGCATGAGAAAGCCAAGTTGTAGCCTACTGAAAAAAGCATGGTACAATTTTCATACAGAAGTTTATGTTTCTAAAACAGGACATGATTTTTATTTAAACAAAGCAAATACAGCTCTTTTGTTAAAATTCTCAACAGGAGAGGCAGAGATGGAGCAGGTAAGACAACTGCACAGATCTATCCTCAGTGAGGTAGGTGCTTCCTCCACGGCAGGAATATTACCAGGACAACGCAAAAATGCCCTGGGAAGTTTCTTGCGTTTTTTCTCAGTAGGTTCTGATGTGGAAGCATCAACAAATAGACACATACACATACAGGTGTGTGTGTGTGTGTGTGTGTGTATTTAAGTTTATTGATTTTTCTGAATTGTCTATCTAGTACTCAAACATGTCAGTACATGAATGTTCTGAAATAAATTACATTTTTTTTGGTACAATTTCAGGACTCTAATGTTATTTAAAAAATTAAAAACTTCAACACATTTTGGAAGAATCCTTCCCATAACCCAGAATTACCAATTATGTTTGCTAGATAGTTTCAAAAATACTTATCTCTCACAAAAGAAGTATTTTGATTTTTTGAAATCTGTATACTTAAGAAAAACTAAACTAGATCTCAACTGTAAAACTCCATACCCAGAAGAGGATCAAATGCATCTTTACTCAAATAAACTTGTACTGCACTTTCTCTACTACTTAAATCTGTAATGCAAATGCACACCTAGAATTACAGAAGAGAAGATAAAGTGAAAAGAAAAAAAAAAACCCATGACACTATCTTAACAAAAATTTGAATTTTATCAGTAAACATTATGTTTTACTAATCAAATCCAGAGCTATCTGAAGTGGTAAAAATAAAAGTTACTACTGAGTCACACTTACTAAGTAAACCATGCTTCTGCAACTCCTGCTAGTCTCCTCAAGTGCACACCTTCTGTTCTTGGGCCTAAATCAATTAAGAATTCCCTGGCAAAGAACAACTTAATTCTTTACACTGAGTCAGGGACTGCAGTCCTCACTGATTTGATATGATGACCTAAGCAGGTCTGATTTACAGCAATCATCTTTTGAAGGGCACTGATTTGCTATGATGATTGCAGCCACTGACCTAAACGCACTCTGAAAGTACCACTCAGAACAAAAGTCACTACCATTTGGAACAAAAGTGCTTTAAAGAACACAAATCTGTCTTCTGTCATTTCCAGATGATAACATCCCCATACGTCTCAAATAAAGATGTTATTACACTGTAAACAAAGGCAAGGCTATGACATCTATCAAATTAATGACTCAAAAAACCCAGACCACCAAAAAGAGACAATGAACTCCAAAACTGATACAGACTCCAGAGAGAGAACAAGCTGAAAGAAATATTTTCCTATCTATAAATCTAACATAATTACAGTCAACTATTTCAAAAAGGATAATATATCCATTATTCTAGTTTTAATCTACATACACTTCTTCCAATCATTATAAAAAAAAAAAATCTTTGTAACCATACATCTAGATTAAACTTATTTTTTTTTTTTAACATTAAGATAAGTCTCTAAGCAAAGCTACAATTCTGTACACAGGGAGTCCAACTCTCTCTTCACCTTAAGGCATCTTCCCAGTTCTCAATAAGTAGCAGCACCTCAACAGAGTGAGAGGACAATGGAAAGAAGCAATTCTAATAGAGTGCATTTCTATCATGCTGTGTATATATCAACGAAGGAAGAAATGCTATGAAAATTTCAAAGCTGTCAAATACCAACACTTCACATGTACATACTAGCATTTTTTCCAACCAGCAGAAGTCATACTAAAGTGTGTTTCTAAATTCTCACTCCTTACCCTCATTTTTGAAAGAAAACAACTCAATTCAAAACTAATTATGCTTTAATTTGAAATGGCTCCACTCAAAAACAAGCAAAAATGTTATCTTTTACATACTGGAGTTAGAAATCTCACAAACTCATTCACTTCAAACAGATAAAAACATAGAAAAAAGAATTTTCAGATTTTTTTTCTCACAGCATAATGATTCAGGTAACTGACAGGCAAATCAAATTCTCTACAGTAAGACTCCTTGGAAGTCCCAAATAAATTATTAGTAATTCCTCCAAAGCCATACAGACTTGCTGGGTTTGACCTGAAGAGCTGTGGAGGAACGGTGTCTGGCTAAGAAGAGATAATCGGAAACACAGAGGGAAAGACTGACCCTAAACTAGGCTGTACATTTATGACTATAGACTTGGGCTTAAGAAAACCTAGAATTGATTTTGTTAACTAAACATGAGCTGTTGTCTGGTTAGCAGCAAACAGCGCCAGCAGTTCAGAAATTGTGAAAATTTTCAACAAGCATCAACACTTCAAGAATAGCAACGATTGTGAGCAGATATTTTCGCCCGAGAAAGAGATTTAAACAAGTCTGCCTGGGAAAGCTTAACTCACAATGTTAGCAGGAGAAAAGACAATTAGCTGAGCCATTTGGAGCATTGCTCTACCACTTGACTTAGGAGAGAAGTACAGGTCATATATTTTCATTCTACTGCAGTTAGAAAGTGCAACTTAAAAGCTACAGAAGAATTTAAAAGTGGATCTCAGTGGGAGGAAAATAGGAAAACAAAAAGTGTTTAAGTAATCGATGAGCATGAGCCACACTTACAGAACTCTCCTGGAGATCAGCATTTTCTGAGATTATATAAAAAATACTCATCCATGTGTCACTAACAAAATATCACATTTATCCTAAAAGATAAAACCAACAATGAACACATTTAAAAGACAGTGGTTTTACAGGTAAGGTAGAAAAAAAGAGCACCTTTGGCACTTGTTGAACATACACAGCATACAGGGTTTTCTAAATCTTTCCTGAAGTTTTAAGACTGCAGAAATCCTGTGGCGATGTGGACAACTAGCTCAAAACCTACAGGCATCTACTTTTGTAACTACTAAATCACTGGACTGTCATTGAACTTCTATTGAAAGTTCCGCTCTTGTCACATCCCATGGGGATTTTTGAATTTTACTGAATCTCACTCGATCTTGACAGAAGAGCTGAAGTTACTTTAGTAGCATCCTATTCATATACCATGACCTCTCAGTTCAATCTTCTGAAGATATTTTGAAGTACTGACAGCATGGGCAGAACTTGAAATAATACTGTTTGAGGATTAGCTTTTTAAAAAAGCTTATTTAAATAATATCCCACGTAGGCTTCCAGAAATCATAGCCAATCTTTCTAGCTTATAAAAATGTGACCTCTGAAATAAAATACATAACTGGTTTTATAACAGGATTTTTCCTTTAACAGCAGAAGAAGCTAGAGACTCTTGCCAAATCCTTTTCCTCAATGTAGCCATAGCAGTTCTGGAGCAGGGTGTAACACTTGGAGGAAGAGAGGCACGTAACAGTGTCAGAAGTGACACTGGGGTGAAAGGAAACCCTTATCCTTGAATGAGCACAGACACCCAGAAGGGAAATCACAGCCCCCTTGGCCCAAACAGAAAGGAAATGCCTGAATCATCAGAGAGGCCTTTTCTCCACCAGGGAGTTCGTCCTTCAAGGCAAAATTAATTAAAAAGGCTTCATGAATTGGAAAGACAACTGAAAAGAAAGAGGTAGGTATATGCACAAGTGCAAGCACACACCCTTTCAAGGATGTACCAGAAGACAGAAGGATACCCACAGGAGGTGAAGGGCCATCTCATGCCACCAGCAAACACTGACATGCAACCACACTGCAGCATTCACAGGAATAATCCGAGAACTTCCGAACATATCAGACTCAAATTTCAAATAAAAAAGTAGACACTGAAAACAAAGCAAAAATATATTTAGGTCAAGATAAAGAGGAATCTTACCAATTTGTCATTTTGTTTCACACAGTTTAACATATAAGAGATACAGAAGCTTTGGCAAGTGGCTTTGCACTGCTGCAGCAGTCAATTCCTGCATTGCACATTATGGATTTACAACTTGAAACATGTAACGCAGCTAACCGAAAGGTGCTCTGCAAAGGTATTTTACATCCCACCAAATGTGAGCAGTGATCTTCACATCAGTGAGATTAAAACCACACACCAGTACCAAACCTTGCGGTAATTTCATGAAGACACAAGAGAATTTAGCAGGTCTAAAACCACAGTCATTATTCACAAACAGGAAAGCTTAACAACTGATACTTGTATGGGTAGATAGCCATTAGTAAAATCTGCAGTTTTCCTTGAATCAATAGACTACTTCTGTTTCTTTGCAACACAGAAAGTAAAAGAAAAGATTGCTTTTAAATTTTCATGGTGCTTGCAGAGAGACATGGTGGCAGAATAGATTTCAGCACTGAAAAAGTGATGTTTCATGCAGAGATACCATAAAACAAAGACAGGAATAAATTAAATTCAATTCTTTAATTAACAGCAATTTGTTCTACAACAGTTTAAAATATGGATGAGACAGCCAATTATGCAGCTGCTAAACAGAACAACTCATTAAATAATTTAATTGGATTATTAATTTTCTAGTTTTTATGTAATTTACTTGTATGACATAAATCTATGATTTATACTCCAGGTAGAAACGAATTTTGTGATTTGGTTACATTTTTCTAAAATTATTACTTTGTTTCTAGCGGTAAGTGTTTTGTAAACACTCAGCTTATGATTATTTTCAAGTACTAGGAAGGGCAAACTGACTACAGTACAGGCATAAGAGAGGATCAATAGGCATGCTGCTTTCAAACACTTACTGGAAAAAAAAAAACCTAGGCAGGTTTGAAGTGGGATATGTCCGTACTGCAATTCTATTATACAGGGACAAGAAAAAATAAGACAACCTCTCATTCATGCAGGACAAATAGCTGTGCCAAAAGCACAAATTACACCTAATTACAGGGTATAACTCTGTCATCTTTCTTTTTATAACCTAGCCGTTTACACACTTTGATTTTTGACTTCCATTTGGGTTTATTAACATCAAAGCTTTGTCATCACTTATCTGTTTCTACAGACTTTTTTACCTGAGGCAGTAAATAAAAACCTCTTTGCATTTCAGCTTTTCGGATGCAAGGAAGGTTTAGTCTACATTGTCCTTATGATGTTTCATGCTTATTAAACTTTTGTATGTTGTTGTAAAGTTTATTGCCCTTGGCATACCAATCTTAAATGTACTATAATTAAACCTACTCTCATTGCATATAAATGCATTAGCACTATCTCATGATAAATTTTATTCTTACTGTTAAGGCTATTTTCATGTAATTACACTGTCTTGTATAAAAGTGGAATGGACAATTTAGTCTAATGCATTGTTTAGCTTTTTGTCAAACATAAAATGGCAATGAATTTTTAATTAAGCTATACGGGGCTTCTTCTGCATATACACATTACAGCAAAAAACCCACACAGATGACCATCCTTAAAGAAATGGAGACAAGAAAGTTAGCGTTAGAAGGCTAAAATAATCTTGATAGTCAAATATATTGTCTAAAACTAATCTGAACATATCAGCTGCTAGAATTCAAATTCCTACTAGAGCACTGAAAGGATATTTTAAAATAAAATGATCTTGCATCAAATACATTATGTCTGAATCAAGAGAAAAGTTGATCAGTTTGACTGGCCAATGTGAATAAGAATCTTCCTGAAAGAAAGAAGATTTCTACAGTTTGGAGCAATTTTTTTCTTTTGTTAACACTACCACTCTCCCCTGCCTTACAATGAACAAAAGGTTTCCTCACTTTCCTTCTCAAAGAAGGTGAATTCAAGTAGGGGGCCATGTAAACGTAACTGCTGATGTTATCTTGCCTCAACTTGAAAACTTCTGTTCAGTCATTCAGTCAGAAACTTTTAGAAAAATACAGATTAAGGAAACTTTTTTTTTTGTGAAAAAAATGCATTTCTACCTTACTCTCAAAAGTGGGAAAAACTATAGCTACACATATCTAACCACTTCTTCAAAGCCTGCCTTCTCATGCAATCTGCTTTATTACTTCATTAATCTGACAATTTGAAAGGTTTCGCTAACATCTCCTTTGAGTCTTTTTTGGTTGAGTTTGGACCCTTGTTACTTACCATGGTCACCCCTGACACAAGAGATTATTCCTTTATTTCTTTTCCAACAGCCTTTTACATATGAGAAAACCACTCTCCTATGCCTTCTCTTCTGTAGGCTAGACAAATGAAAGCGGTTTACTCTTCCTCCAAGGGATGCTTCCTACGCTTCTTATCACCTGTGATGTCTTTGTTGAGCCTCAAACGGGTCCAAGCCTTCCCAGAAATGCGACTCCCCAAGTGGAATATAGTGTTCCAGCAGAGACTCTGATAATGCTGAATTAAGAATAAAGTTGACTTTGCTTATTTTATTGGCTGCTCTTCTATCCGTACATCCCAGTGGAAGGGTTACCTTTTGATACAGTATAGTGCTACCAAACTTTCAAAATTAAAATCCTTTTCTGAAGGACTGCTATGATTTATTAATGAGTAAGTGTCACATCTTCTCATCTCCACTGAATTTCACCTCCTGGTTTGCAGATTAGTTTTCCAGTTTTGCAAGATCATTCTGAAACGTGATCTTGTCCTCCAGCACTGTCCTTCCCCAGTTTTGTGTCATCTGCAGAACGACTCCAATTGCTCTCTATTTTATTATTCTGTTCACTGGGTAAAAAACAGAAAGAACCAGACTCCAGGCAGGTCTGTAAAGAAATCCTGCTCAAAATACCTTTTCATTCTGAGAGCAATTAATCGACAATTAATCAATAGCAATACTAATCCAATACAGTTTGCACTTACTGTATACTAGTTCCTCCTAGATCACATTTCTCTGCATTACTTCAAAAAAGTTACAAAAACCAGACTTATAAAAGCCTTTAAATAAAGTCAAATTATATCACAATTATTGCTTTGCTTCTATTCATGGGTTCAACTGTTTTATCATAGAGAGAAATTAAACTAGTTTGACATTATTTACTCTTGATAAGCCCATGCTGGAAATTATTATCTCTTCATTACTTTGTACATAAATAGCAACAGTTTGATAAATGGGGTTTTTTTTGGGGACATCAATATTAAGATGATTGCACTCTCTCTGACTTCTCTGCCTCCTTTGACAACTGGTACATCTTTCCTTTCCAGTCCTCCAGTATTTAATCCATCCTGTAACATTTTGCAAAGATAAGGCTGCCATTAGATGACTTAAGATGTCATCTGGTTAACTCAAGTAGCAAATGTTGGCAGCACTGCCTCCAGATAAGTTAATATGGCTTTATCCTTCCTTCTTGTATGTCCTACCTAGGCACCAACTGGAAAAAAAAAATCGCAAGAAAGGGAATTTGGAAGCCAAAACTTTTCCAAAGAGCAGTCTGTTTGCCTTTGTAACCCAAATAAAACCACTGTAAAAATACTGCATTAGTCTGAAGTCATCTAAATACGGTAAGTTTCTCGTGTTTAGTCATGTGTCTCACTGTACCCACATTCTTAATGACTTTTTTTCCCACTTAAGTATCTTCTGAAAATCAAACTGGTGAGGTAAATCCAATAGGATTATAACCACCTGCACTGCTGAAGTTCCAGTGCTAGGAGCACAGGATGAGGTAGCAGGGGCATTCAGACATAGACAATTCTGGTAGGAGCACATCGAGATCTGAACTTTGCTCCCCCTTTGAAGGAGCTAATACATACAGAGACCTTCTGCCTTTTCTATCATGTCTTTCTGTATTTTTCTAATCTAAAATTGAGACAAAAATTTTAACTTCAGTTTTAGCCAAGTGTTTCATTTCAACATTATAAATATCTAACACCAGCCTTTTCATTGTCTTTTGACAGGAGGATCTTTAAATACTTTTCATAAAGCTTAATTTGCTTGACTTCTAGCATGTTTCTCTATACTTCTATGTAGTCAAGCTCCTGCTCTAGTCTTCTGGTTTTTGAGGTGCTTATCTTTTCCCTTATGCTTGGAGTTCTTCCCTGGAAGTTCTTCTGTCACGTTTTGTATTAAAATTCCAATTATTCTCTGTGCTTCCTCCATAACTGAGCTCCTGTGCTCTAAATCATTGCTTTATTTAATTTCTCAAAGTTTGTGTTTGAATTGAAATGAACTCAACTCAAAACTCTTATGCATTTCAAAAATTTTATTATTTTAAACTTATTTTTAAATGATACTCTATACTGACAGTCAAGCTTCTACAAGGTCCTTACTGACCAAGATCTAGTTTACCATGAGGATATTCCTTTGCAGGCACAGAGCTATGCTGTGAAAAAACATGTCAATTTGTTACACCTAGGAACACACAGGCTTTAACATTATTATTAGCGCTTGTTTGCCAATTTATAATTGGGGAAAATTATTCTATCGTGATTTCTGTTAGTATCTCTTCCTCAAAGAGATACTTCCATTCAAATCCAAATCAAATCTTGACGGTTTAACGCACACTTTCTACTGTTATAGGTGATGAGTTGAGGTATTACTATGATCAGGAGAACAAAGAATGTATTGAGAGAGAAATACATTCAAGAAGTTTGGTTTCCTTGGCCTAGCAAAATGAAAGTTAAAAGAGGTAAAATTTTTCCATATTAAAAAAAAAAAATAGAGTTGTGAGGTAAAGATATCAATTATTAAGAAGAATGATTATAGTTTTTAAAAATGTTAATGTGAGGGTAAAACACTGATCAGAAATAAAGGTACCTTAAAAATCAGATGATCCCAAACAACATGATATTGTGGAACAGTGTTCCAGTTAAAAGATTAGGAAAACAAAAGCTGCAAGCCATAATGAGTTAAAACGGAGGTGAACAATTTGTGATTTTAATTACATAGGATATGTTTATCTGCTACAGAAGGTTTTTAGATTTGAGATCCTAAAGGATCCGATCCAGCTCACAGGTTCCTAAAGATCTACTGATCTTTCCAAATTGTTTCACTTTTTCTGCCATTCCCTCTCCCCAGTTTGGGCCTCATAGACAAAAGATAAGTTCACCATTTACCATTAGCATCTATTTCTTTACCTGATCCAGTAGTTCGAGTTCCAATTTCTCAGTTTTGTGCTTTGGCCTATGGATATCGCAGGTGCCTCTTTTGAAACCGATGCAGTGCCCTTTCATTAAGATCACAGACATCCTCTCTGCAAACAGATGTTTTGGCTAAAGGAGGTTATTTTCTTTCTCTCTCTTCTACTGTTCTTTACTGTTTCATCACCAATGACACGTGCTAATGTAGTCAATTTTGCCTTACGCAGGATGGGGAATGCTCACACAATTTGCCTGTAGGGAGAGAAATCACCAGCTGACAAGAGGCGAAAAAATGATTAGAGGTGGTCACATTTCCAACAAACTTAGTGCAGAGGAGAAAGTGTGCCCATGAAGTAAATCTTACCTACCTATTGCTTTCTGACATTTGTGTCCTACTCTCATCTATCCTTTTACCACTATATTCTCATTTGTTTTACTTCTTCCTCCAAAGATCAGGCAAAGAAATTTATGTCATTCTCTCAAATTTTCAACTTCTTCCTTGCTCTTAGTTTTATATTAGACCTTCTAGCACACAATCCAGAAGCAATTTGCCTCAGGTATTTAGTTGGAACACATCCATTGAAGAGTCATCTTCGCCCAACTCTTTTCCAGTAACTTAAGAGCCTTCATCATTACCACCACCAACTCCCTGATTTTGTGGCATCTTTACTTTCCTTCTCTAAGATGTAGAAGGAGGACAGAAAGTCACCAGAACATCTGCCTCTGACCATCGTCCACAACTTGCACTAGACTTGCTTCAGCACTTCAGCAGAAATTTCAGAGTGTCATCTGTCACCGCAAAAGGTAACAAAGACTTCCAGTCCACACTCATAGTACAACGCTTTTTTTCATCTTGTGCCCACATATACTATCCTCATTCTGCACAAACACCATCCCTTTCTGATTTTAAGCTTTAGATCCACTTCTTCATATCCCACACTGAAAAGCTTCCTGGCCAGGATCTGACATTTTGATTCAGAGCTTATTATAGATATTTTGCTGAACACTATAAATTTAAGATTTTCTGCCAATGGAAATTAAACAAGAAAAATCCTGACTAGGAGTATAGATACCGTGTTGCCTTCACACATGAGCTCATGAAACCACAAACACTTGAGTTTAATTTTGGAAGTCATTTAAAAAAATGCAGCAGATAAGGTTCAAAGATGAGCTAGAAGAATAATTCAATCTCGTAAAGCACATGTAGAGCTGAAACAAGTCCTCTCATCTAAAAAGATCAGAGAACAAGTTATTTTAGTGTTGTTTTAACCTAGAAAAATACTAAAGCGTCTTTGTTTTGACATGTATAATCTACAGGCATAAAAAGAGTAAACAACAAGAAGATGAAGATTTCAGATTGTGGAGGGAGCACAAACAACAACAGTAAATAGGTGAATTGATGCTGTCTGTAAGAGCAACGAACGTGGCTTTGTCAGGCTCTGTAACAAGCAAGTGAAAAACAATAAGGTGTTTAAGATGCCAATATATACCTTGCTCTGCTCTTTCATGCCTTGCAGAAATAATTTAAGACAGGTAACACTGGAAAAGACCATCATTGAAACTAGACCACTGGAACTAGGACCAAAGCCTGAAACACCAAGCTTCATGCACAAGCTGATCACTGTACATAACGCTGATGTTAGATGCACTATGTCACAGACAGCCTAAAGGCTGAACACACACAGCTGGAACCACACCACGCAGCTGCCTTAAGCTGTGAGCTACCTTACCTGGGGGTATTGGGGGTATGCCCCTCTCCCTCTCACAAACAGTGCATGAGGGATTTTTGCTGTGATAAAAATCACTGTTGTTTTATTTTTGAGGCCTTAAGTGCATCCAGATACTCTGTGTGTGCGTGCGTGTGTGTACACACACACACAAACACACACAAAGTGCTATATATATACAGCTGTACAAAGTATTCTGTTAACTGGAAAATAACGGCACTGGTATAAACAAGCAACTTATGAAGTAGATAGCGTTAAGGTTTTTTTTGTGTGTTTTTTTTTTTCCTCTCCATATGATGGAAAATTAGAAAAACTGATATTTAAAAATATCTGCCTGCTTTCTACTCACCCTTTGGAACAGAGCAGTGAAATTCTATCAGAAATAAAAATTGTAGAATAAAGTGCAGAGAGAGGCTATATTGATATTGTTTCTTTATAACTGACACTTGACAAAACATGACTTGAATTTTAAATAGACTCTATGTATATTGCTTAGAATATTTTTTTCACCCTTTTGTTCAATGGAATCAGCAATTCTTACTCCCACATAATTTGTGTTTGAAAATTTTGAAGCTCAGAATGGCAACATACCTCCAAGCACCAGCAAACACACAACCCCAGAGAAACCACTAACCTGGTGATCTCCCTGTACAGTTTATCTACATTGCCTTCTCCACTGTAGGACCAGGCAATTTATATATTTTAACTGCTACAAAACTGCTATAAACTGACACCTCAAACTATAGACTTACATATAATTTTCTCCAACGATCCCTACACCAAAAAAAGCAAAATGTGCAAGAAAACATATTTGAACCATTACTTTTGTTGAGTCATCTGTTCACAGCAGATGAGGGTCTGGAAAACAACCGCAGTAACAATGACAGACTAGATGTACTTAAGGATCATAAAATATTAAATGAAGACTCTAAACTGTATTTTCTTTCTTTGATTTCTAACAATGGGAGTGCACCTATTAATGTTATCTACTCTAATTTGATTAAACCATTGTCATTGTTGAGAGGGAATTGCTGGAGCATAGAATTAACGATGGCAGTTACAATTCCAAAAGCTATAAAGAAAGGCAGTAAATCAAACCAAACAATACTAGAAAGAGAAGACAAGTGGAAAAAATAGAAGTCATTGAGGAACAAAATCTGTCAAAATATGAGAACACATCTTCCAAAATGTCAGGACAGTTCCTGACGTAAATATAAGGGGGAAATTAATTAATTAGACATCCAGTGTAACATGAGTAATAGGAATAAGTGAACAGTAAGATTTATACAGACAGAAAACTAGTAGTGAGATACACGAACACTGATAGACATTTTTCCATAAAAATATTAAAAGAAGTTTTAAATTATAAATAAAAAATGCAAATGCAACAAAATGTTGTATGGCACAAGAGGGATACCAGAAAAAGAGAATTTGTAGGCAGCGGGTGGCATTCATTGTTAAAGAACATGACTAGAGACATAAAGTCTGAAAGCTCACAGGTCATAACTCTCACCAGCAATTTAAGTTCAGCCAGGTTCTTCAATTCATATGATTTTGGCCAAAAATAAGCTCCACACCAGACTGCAATAAGGATAAGGGATTTTGAGAGACACTAACTCTCTAATGCCCCCCACAAGCTAGGGCTAACTGCATGTCAAGCAAAAAAAGAGCTTCTAACAGCTGAAATCTATTGTAAATAATCTCAGTGGAAATTAACCAAGGAGGATGGAAGCAAGCCATGCATAAAACCAGACAAATACAAAAGAGTAAAGAAAAGGAGACACTAAGTGATCTGAAAGAACAAAGAGAAGGTTCACTAGCGGTCATCAATAATACAAATGGCTAAACAACGTACGCAAGGACTGATTTTAATTAAAGATTTAATACAGGTAGAAAATTCAATTATTTTGTTTACTCCTCTATTTAAACAGAATAGAGAAGCGATACATTATGAAAGTTGTACACTACCAGCTGAACAGGATTCACAGAGGGACACTATTCTCAAGCTGACCAGAACTACTGCAAGCACAGCCATGTAGACCTCAAGAGCTGACTACTTCACAGCAAGCTGTGATTCCTTTCCCCACTTCTGTTCAAAAAGCCCGCCAGATGAAACAAAACAATAATCCCAAGACATATCTGGTTTTGAAGAGCTTCAGGTCTTATTCACCAACAAACTGTAGCATAGCAGGAGCAGCCTCATAGCTTTGATATTCAACAAAATGGCGCAAGCAACAGCCTGCCTGTAAACACCACTGACAGAAGAAAAAAAAAAAAAATCCAGGCAAATTAAATAGAAGAAAAAATTGCACAGAATCATGCAGAGTTCTAGAGACATAAGCTTGAGCATATTTCCTTCCCTTCACAAAAAATGCCTTGGAAAGCGGCTGACAATCAGCAAGTGTCAGACCAAGGAGTGCCAAAGGAAACAAGAGCAATGCAAAAAACATGCTTCAGGACACAGAAAAGATGCTTTACAAAATAAAAGAGAGAATGCATGGGCTAAAAAAAAAAAAAAAAAGAAAGAATTAATGCATTCTGCAGAAGTACAAAGATTGCTGGGTACTGAAGTAATGGCAGGTATAGAGCCATCTATAGACAATGACAGATAAGTTCTTCCAGTAGGAAAGCTGTTTAAAGGCAAGGATTTTTTTTCATTAATATAAAAATTTTCTAGCATACTGGTGACCCTAACTTTATGCGCTTTTTTTTTTTTTAAATAGATGGTGACAAACTAGGGAAAGGAGGAAATCTTAACAACAGAACATAACTTTTAACATTAGAGAACATTCATTTCTTAACAAAATGAGAAAATTGCTCACAGAAATTTATGGAGAAAGAACATTCATTCAATAACATGAAACCATTACTGACACTTACCAACATAAGAACATTCTGCTCAAGAGAGAAAGCTCAAATTCTACAATACCCTTAAGAATATATTACCGAATGCCCAGCACAGCTTCACAGACTGAATCAGTCCGTGCAGTGTGCTCACTGCTGTCCCTTTTCTTAGGGACCCCTCGGATGCAGGAAGGCAGCAGATGATGGGCCACACAGATTTCCAAAATAGCATTAAAATTTATAATATATCCTTGCTCACCTGACAACACAGAAATGATCATTTTTGCCTCCCCTACAAATGCAGGAGTATTAGCAAGGCTACAGCTCAGCTGAGGAAGCTTACTGTGCAGGTTTGGTTAACCTGACTTTAACAAAGGATGAGGTGAACTGTGCTGTACTGCAGATAACAGCAATCCTTCCTGGCTTTGAAATCTTTATCAAATTTAAGAATTATTTCAGCATTTCTGTTGAAATTACAATAGAAAGAAAGCATAACACTTATGTTCTTAGAAACCAGCAATTAAAGACAACTCAAACTTCCCCCAATATATCTTCTGCTGAAGGTTCTCAGCAGGACCAGTCAGTCAGGCTGTGGTGATAAACATGCTACTGGTTCTGGACCACCAGTGAGCCAGTTTAAACTTCACTTCTGCATCTTCTGATTAGTCTGCAATTTTGGGATCATAATGTAGACTAACCTCAAGAAATCCGTCATTTTCTTTACATTGTGTAAAGAACACAAGAAGTGACCTTGTCTTGCAATGGCAACCTGTGTTATTTCTTGCTCTAAGAAAACTGCTGAAGACAGGATGAAATGACTAAGCACATCATTATGTTCAGCCAATCCATATGGAACAAGTACATTCACAAACAGAAAGGAATGCTGCATAAATACTGGCTGTTGCATATTTCTGCAATTAGTTGTACTAGATTTCTGAAAGATTTCTGTATTCACAATTCCGTTCGTTATTACAAATAGGATTCATTACGAAAGATAAAATTCCTGCTATAAAGAAGCTTTTAATTTAACTTTATCCTTGTTAATCATACACTTGAGATACTTTGCACTGTATTCAATTGCAAATACAGAATTTGAATAAAACATTAAAGTCCATTCTAGCTTCTACACCTGAAACATTAAAAAAACGTAGCTGTCTCGGATACTAAATGCTCAAAACCAATAGAAGATGGCTCATGACATAACTGACATAGCTGTTAAATGCTGCCATTTTCTGCTGTAGCCACTAAAAGTTTTTGCATTCAAAATCTGGAGATGTTTATTAAAAATAAAAAAAAATCCAAAACAACAAACCCTGAAAGCCAGCAAATCCTGAGCCAAAGATGGTTTCTCCTTAGGCTGCCAAACCTCAAGTAGAAAAAGTGCCATATATACTTGCCCAATTCCTCTGTTCTTCCTTGGCTGAACCTCTATGGCTGTTCTCATCTTTTTTTTTTAATGAGAAATGATAACTTCTGAATTGTCAAATCAGACAGGAGTTGAGTTAGTAAAGCACAAATCAAAAAAAGCTTTGATACACTTCAGCTATGAGTCACTTTCTTAAAACTACCAACAATCAAAATATGTCTTACAGAGAATTTCAGGTGATAAGAGTTTTGTTAAAGCAACCAAGAACAACAGAGAAACCCATCTTACTTTTTTATTCCAAGTTAAAGAAAAGAGGGCTACAGTAGAAAGCAACTACAATGAGAGGTGAAGAGAGCTTCCTCAGGAGGCTCTGTTGTATAGTACCAAATTCCAAATGAAAAATGTTTGAGGACATAACGAAGGAAATAGTATTGCCTCTACAAGTTAAGAACAGTTCAGACAACAGCAAGTTTTCACTAATAGTATGGATAAAATTTCTATATTAAATGAAAGATTAAATATGTGATTTCCCACAACAAATAAAGGTAGGGCTCCTGTGTATTTGACGTCTCCAAGTTACTTACCAAGATTTAATATTTTTCATCTCTCCATTTACGCTCACACTTTTGCAAGTCTAGAAGTGCCTGAAAAGGCTTGTTTTTATCTACACATATTTTCTGTTAAGATTTTATTTTCTCATCTTTAGTCATAACTCTCTTTCTAAATCTGTTTTCTGAATAGCTGGAACTACACTGAAATAATGACTACCTATGGATTCCATAATTCTAAATGTTATTACTCTGCATGAAGACAGATAAGTTGCAAAAACCAAACCCAAAAACCACATGACCAGATACAGCCCAACATCCTGAACAGCATCTAAACAAAGTGCTGTGGAACGGGAACACCATCTAACTGCAGCAGCAGCAGCCCAAAACATTCCTATCTTTTTCCAGTACCTGTTCCTTTGGAGGAACCATAGTGTTAAAAGAATGTTTGAATTACTATGTCAACCAGTTCCAAGTTAAAGGGGCCAAAAATTCAACATTAATGCAAGACTCATAAATCCCACTGTGCACCTCCACCATAGTTGTTTGGTTTGGTTTTTTTGATGTTGTTTTTTTTTTTTTTAATATCTGGGTAAATCCTCTTTATTTCAATTCATGCCCACTGTGTCTTGTCCTCTCCACCATTTACCACTGTGAAGAACCTGGCTCTATCTTCTTGCTGACCTCCTCCTAGGCACTAGAAGGATGCTATTAGGCTCGCTTGAAACTGCCTCTTCTCCAGGTTTAACAAGGGCAGATCCCTCAGCCTCTCTTCGCACAGCAAGTGTTCCAGCTCCCAGCCATCCTGGTGGCTGTCCACTGAACTCACTCCAGCTTCTTGATGCCTTTCTTGTACTGGAGTCCAAGACTGGAAGTGGTATCCCAGATATGGTCTAAAGAATGCAAAGTTATGGGGGAAAATTCTTTTCCTTCCCTCAATTTACTGTTAATACAGCCTAGGATACTTTGTCCTCTTTGCAGTCAGCAGACACTGCTAACTTATGTTCAGTATGCTGTCTACCAAATGCCTGAGATCCCTTTCCATGGAGCTGCTCCTCAGACAGTACTGCTGCAAGGAATTCTTCCTTTGCAGGTGTAGAACTCCAAATGGCAACTCTGTGTATCACAACTGGTTCCCCTCTTTTTGCTGTTGTCTGCAAATTTGACAAGTGAACCCTGGCACCTCCTCTGGTCCACTGGTAAAGGTATCAAACAGGACAGGTCCCAGGACAGACCTCTACAGTACTCCACTTCTGCTGGCCTCCCGGTCAACTATGACTTACTAAACATTACCCTCTGAGCCTGATGATTCAACAATTTTTTTCACTCATCTTGCCCACTCATCCAGACTGTAGTATGTTAACCTAGAGGTAAAAATGTTGCGAGAGACAGTGTTGAAGGCCTCACAAAAATTTGAGTAAATGGCTCCCACTGTTCTCCCCTTATCCACAAATCAATCCACAGCAAAGTCAACAGGTCTGTAAGCACAGCATCCTCCAAGCATAAAATTAAGAGCTGTTATACTAACCATGTGACGAAGGGTTAATATAATAGGATACACTAACAAAAACTGCAGAAGTTATGAAAGCAGAAAAGCAACTACTCAGTAGTTGAAGTCTCTCACTGCTAGGTGTGTAAATATGACACAACTGTGAGAACTGTGGTATTTCAGACACCAGTAATTATTCCTTCTGCAAGCTGTCATAAAAAGTAGAAACAATTTTTGATGCAGGAGCAAACAGGTCACAAAGCCAGTTACGTCCTGAATCAAAGAGCCACTAATAGTAACTGTAAAATATCCATATTAAACAAAAAAAAAAATTCAGTTTTATAAAGTTAAATTTCACTGAAGTAAGCTACATGAAAATGAAAAGGCTATTTAAAAGGAGCACCTCAAAGCCTAAATGCCTGCATATGACAGGGATCATTTGCAAAATAGTTAAAGCTCACAGTAAACACATACTACTTATAAAAAACAAGCAAGGAAAAATAACAAAAAAGTCTCAGAAAAGCCAGCTTGATTAAAAACAACATTGGAGAAAGTTATTTTAGATTAAAAAAAACCCCATCTTTTAAGTAGTGGATGTTGCTCCTAAACAGTGAAAACAGGATACAGGAGGATTCCTCATAAACTTTAGCTAGTTAATTAGAAATTGTAAAAAAGCAGGGCAAAAAAAAAAGTTTTAAATCTAACTTTTTAATAACACTCTCAATTTGCAGTTAAACCCTGTTCCAAGAACAAGCATGAAGGTAAGAAAGACACAGTAGGGTAAACATGTGATTGAGACATGAAGGAAGAGCTCAAACAAAAGTACCAGAAAAGCGATACTGATTCCTGATGCTCACTATACAAGAGTTGATAGAAGTTCCCGCAACAGAGGTTTTCTCCAGAGGCGTAGAACAGAGACAGCATTTTAAGCAACCATTATCAGAAGATAATCTAGATAAAGCCATCAGACAGAAGCTGTCAGGATCAGACAGTATGTACCCAAAATTTCCAGACACGTATAATATGAAACTGATTATCTAACAGCTGTGGTGTGAAATTTATTCTTTAAAACCATGCTATAAGACAGCAATGACAGAGTCAAATATTGTATCATTCAAACAAAAAAATTAGCTTTCTGGGAGCAGTCAGGGAATTTTGTTACAGATAAATCAGGCCTGCACCAAAGCAAACAGTTTAAACTGGAAGAAAAACAGCAAGACTAAGCATATGGATAAATACATGGAAAGAGTCAAGAACTTTTGTAGAGGGAAGTCATTACTACCAGAAGTAATTAAAGGATTGATAAGCAGTTGCGTGTGATTTTAGTGACAAAACAGATTTGAGTTTTCAAGAAGTTTGGACAAGCTACCTACAAAAGGTAAGGAATCTCCTAAACAAACTGTGCTGACACACGACAAAAGGGAAGGTCCTCACAGACTTAAATGATTCATTAAAACAAAACAAAGCAGGAGCAGAAATAAACAGTTTTTCATAAAAGATTTTGCCAGTAGAGTTCCTAAAGGGTTAACGTGGTTCAGCACATCTAAGATCTGGAAAGCTAGAGAGAAAGAAGACAAAGTCAAAAGGTTTACTAATTATACAAAATTATTTGGTGTAATCAAAAATATATCTGATCAAAAGGTATAAATCACTGAAAAAGTATGTAAAAGCATGAGAAAGTACATTGAAAAAGAAATTACACATGATGAATGCCAGTTCTACTACTAGTCGGGAGTGGGAAAATGGAATCATCACAGATGGTTCTCTGAATATGTATCAACAAGACAAATCTAAGTCTAGGATCATCAGGAAATGATGAAAGAATAAAAAGAAGAAAGTAACTGTGCCACAACTGTACCCACATACAAGATAAAGCACAATTTAATGAAAACACCATAATCAGGCAGCCAAGCAACTAATATAAGAATTAATATAAGAAAGGAAGTGTATTTGCACACTTCTGCTAGAAGTGCAAGTCTTTTCCATTTTCTAATGCTTACATATTAATACAGCTGAAAAGGAGTTCTTGCAGCTAGTATATTGATATCCTGATCATTACATAGCAGGGAACCAGTCTCTTCCACAGGCAGACCTCCAGTAAATAGCTGTCAACAAGTCTATGCATGACTGAAGTAAAATTACAAACAGTAAAGGAACAGATCTTCTAACTTAATGCCATCAAAATATCATGTATCTAATCCATGAAAGAATGACAGATCTCAAGATTGCTATTATTTTATTATCCATACCACTTACTTTTTGGTCTGTTCCACACCTTTGTTCGAAGTTACTAATCAATGGCACTTACTATTGGTACTTTACCAATAATTTAAAAATAAAAATATTTGCTATTGTTATCTATGTATTTTATTACATCTGCCAAATTTACAAATACCTAGAAATGTTAGTTGCAAAATTAAATATGCCTTTAGTAGCAAGCAACTTGATTAACTCCTCTGAAATCTCTGTATCTAATTTTTACGGTTGCTCATCAAGTGCAAGTCTTTTTTGTCAATGAGAAAAGATATGAATGATTCGAACTGCTTCCTCAAACTAGGAGTAGAAGCCCTTGCATTAAACAAAAACCCAATAAAACAAACTCAACCCACACACCACTCAAATACTAACTCTTCCCTCTCCCAATTCCACAACACAAGTACAACCCTATTTCTTATTCTGTGCTCTATGTAAGAAAGGTCTTGCTCACTTGCAAGCACATACGACACAAGCTGACAGGATCAATGCTTCTTCTTGTCCTTTGGAAACGCAGCACCAACTTCGGCCATCATTCTGTCATGCTAGTTCAAATCATTAATTTTATTCATAATTGAAGTGAAACCACCTATATATTGATGATTATTTAAACTACTTAAGCTACTAACAGCTTAAAAAAACAACCTACACAGTTATTTAAAGGTACTGAAAAAGGCACATGTTACAATGAAAATTCATCTTTTCATAAAATCACTATTACACAGAAAACAATTTATTGTCTTCTAATATAGTAAGAGGTATTTGATCAAGGAACACCAGAGAATCACAGTATTAATGATAGAATTTAGATATTGATACAATAGTTACTAATTCTTCCATATTTAATCATAAACACAATTTTTTTTTCCCCATGGGTGAGGAAGAGGTTTGGAAAAATTACGAATCATTTCAGAGATTCCAATTAAATTCATTAACTGTTGCTAAGAGAGTGAACGAGAACAAATGTTTGTAAAAACAATGTAGGTTTGGATTTTTTTTTTTTAATATACACAAACCCAATAAGAATCACTGTACTTTCATAAATAATTTTATGGGTGATGTCTGGAAAGCCTGTAATTATTTGTGACTTTATGTGAAAAACTAGGAAATAGAATTTGACTGTCTAGCCTGAAAAAACAATCAAATGATTAAGATGAAAACTCAAATCAAGAGGAACCAAGAGGGCTGCGTTAATCCTCCCTGGGTATCACATTACTCACAAATTCCATGTTCCGTATACTTAAATATGGACTCCAAGTAAGGAATGATCACATGCAAAAGATTTGAAGAAAGTATGATATAGAAGATAAATGGTAAGTAATGAAGACTATGTGAATGGTCCAGCATAACACAAGATTAATGTGTCAGAGAACAGTATCTTCTCTCACAACTGCTACATGCCATCACATCACATAACAATGCCAATAAAATGTTAGTAATCATCAAGCCTTATCCTTTTTAAGATGCAGGCATCAAGTAGACAAACACATGGACAGAGTAATTCAAGAAAAGCAAGAACTTTTAGTTTATCCCTGAAGTAAAAACATGAATGACACAGTAAAAACTCTTTTTTTTGTTGTTTTGTTTTAGATGTATGACAATACTTAAAAGATTGAAAAAAATCCTTGGTAGTTTACTTCATTTATACACAGAAATTAAAAGCATTCTACAAATGAAGCAACATCAAACGGTCAATACATTGTTAGGGATGGGAAACACATACCCCCAAATAACACTCAAGGCCCTGTCACATCCAGCAGTACTCAAGGGGCATAAGTGCCTTACAACCAAAACCACCATTCAGATAGGCAGCACAAAAGTTGCTTTGCTGGTGAAACACCAGTGAGCATGACAGCTCCTACTACAAAGTGACCAAGCTGGGTCATAGTTTTGTTTCCTCTTCGATTAAAAGAAAGTATAGAAAGAAAAGCAATTAGCTGGGCTGAGCAGTAGCCTGAGCAATTTACTGATAATTATAAAGTACCAATTCTTACGGTGTCTACCCGAGCTTTAGATAAAATAGTAATTTTGATTACAATCTCTATGTATAATAGCATCTGAAAGCATTATTTAAATAAAGTTTAGCCCAGCTCTTTCACTGTAGTTTTGCTGTCTGGTATCTCTAACCCTAAAGGTCACACATCAATTAAGCAACCACTTATTAAATCCATTTTTCTTGAAGTAATCTTCAATCAAGTTTTTCTAAGCTATTATTTTTTCCACTTCAAAAGATTTAACACCAGAGATCAGAAGCCTTGGGATGCCACTCCCACATCAGTTAGCAATGTCCATTTTTTATAACCAGACCAGAAAGGAACTTCCTAAGCACAATTATGAATTTGGAGGCATACCAAGCTACAGAAAGTCAGGTACAATGTGCATGCTTATAATATCTGTTGTGCTTCTAGTTTTTCTCAGGTATGAATGTTATCGACCTAGTTCAATTCGAACATCAATGGAGTGTGTCAACCATGATGCAAGCACCTGACGTCCCAGTCAAAGAGGTTTTTTTTCTACTCTTGTGAGGAACTAGTTTTGGCACAAAAGCCCATCTAAAAGACCATCTCTCTCCCTTCTCCCCATCAACACACACTAACAGGTGAAATATTAATTTCTTGTAAAACCAAGCAATCCAATCACAAAATAAAATGAAATTGCAGAGGTTTTAAAATAAGCAATACCAAATTAGGTTTTTTGAACCTCTAGTTTCTCTACTTAGAGAAGAGAGTAAATTATTAATCCAGGCTTGATTTCAATGAAGTGTCAGGTCAAATGAAGCCTACAAAGAAGTAACAGCAATATTTTTCCATATCCTGTTCATTAAATAAAACCAATTTAGCATTTTAATTAGCAAAAACCTTTAAAGAAAGCTTTAAAAGTTGATATTGGGCAATGCAAATTACAGTCCTTGCAATTTTATTCATTAATTATTCTAAATCTATTAATTACCCCCAATTAGCTAATGTTACGTCTAAATATTAATTCCTTAAAAGAAAATGGCTTCAAGCTAGTCATTAAAGCTTCTACTGATGGAAGACCAAGCTATTTTTAATATGGTAGCTAAAAAATCCTACCATATTACAGAATGCAGCTAAACAGAATGTATATAATTACTTTCAGTGTCAACACAAAGTAACTCTTAAAACACTGCATTCCTTTCCAATATTTTGTGTGTATTTCCATTGTTTATGTTTAACACTTCACACCTATTTACTAAGATACACAAGTGCTCATTATTCATCCTATCATAAAAGAAGTTTGAAGTTTACGGTTCTGTATACTTTCTGATCTGTAAATCACATAATGCTGCATTTCGGTTGGTACAGCAATATCCGTACAAATGAGTTGCAAGAATTTTTTAAAAGTTAATTGCTTTGGTTACTTGTGCATGGACAACTTGAAGCACATATTTTACCTCTTTAAAATGATACTAAGCTATACTACTTTCTGCAGAAAGAAAACAATTCCATTGTCTATAACTCACTTTTCACAGTTATTTTTAGTTTCAGAATGCTTGTTTTAAATCAAAATGCAAAAAGACAGACTGGAAGTTCAAAGTGGGAAGAAAGTGACTGAGGATGCTCTTTAGAGGCAGGGGGAAGGCAACATAAAAGTGACCTGGAAGAAAGAACTAGAAAATTCTTATCTGGGATGACAGAACAGTAAGTCAGAAGTTCCAGTGGGCCATTTTCCTACCCTACACTACACAAGAGCACCAACATAAGACTCAGATACTTACTTTCTTATCTTTATTTTGATAGGATTATGGAATGAATAGATAACAGAGTTGAGAAAAAGATGACAAGCTATATCTCAGTGTTACTTTCTCCCCCCCTCTCAATGTAAACACTCCTGCCTTTGGTTTAGCTTCATATTAATTTCTCTTTAGATACTCAACACTCTAAATGCTTGGGAAAACTCAGTAAAAGTTAACAGAAAAGTAGAGTTAAACAGTTGGCACACAGTAGTTCAACTACAACAAAAAATGCCTACTATCAGAACCAAAGGAACTTGCAAAAATGAAGCATGACTCTCCTGTTTGCACAACTGACTATCTAGCGTAAGGTATATTTTACACCATTTCACACTACCATTGCTGAATCTGTTTGTTCTTAAAAAAACTCTTTGCCTTCTCAAGTGCTCATGGCTCCCCATACTTAACAGAGAGGAGCTTAATGTCAGTTCTCCTAAATAAAATGTGTGAAACACGAACAGGGTTAGACAAGGGCTCTAACCAAGAAACAGTGTTCATCAAAATACTATATTTAAAAGAAGTCTCTCCAGCATTAGGGTCAGGAGCTATAACCATCACCAGAGTATAAGCTGGCAGCAGCTGTGAATGGCTATTTAGGTTCCATTCGTAAATAGCTTTGTTCCAGAAGCATGGAGAATGTTAAATGACAGCATCAAATTAAACTAGTTTTTTGGATGGTGGCTTCTTTTTCAGCAAGGCTGTTTGGAAAGGAGGAGGATAGGCATTAGTGCACTACATTCTCAATGCCAGAGAAGGAAAATGCCATCCCTTCCTACATCTTTCCACTGACCAGTGTTTCTAGTTCTTTGCATCCACAACTATAAACAATACAATGTAGCACTTAAAATAGGAAGATTTTCTAAGAAGGCAGTAGAAGTGAAAGGTAAATCACACCATTTAACAAGCTTAGCTTGTAATAGTACATCTCTGAATAAGGATTAATTGCTATGAACATGCCACGAAACAAGCTACTTTAAAAATAGATTTTGGATATGAGGCTCTTAAAAAGCGAATATAAACACTTATACTAGAAATGCAGGTCATCTTCAAGGCACAGCATCTCAATGAAATGCAGGTCACAGTTACCTTAGGCATACTAATATCTCTAGATTAATCTCAGCCCAGCTTGACATTAAATATTTATCTGAAACTTCTTGTTACAAAAGAGCTTTTCAATAACAGTGACAAGTAATCATAGCCGTTACCTTGAAAAAAACCTGATATTAAAAACTATAATATTACAAACACTTCTATTTTGTTAAATGCTTTTATAACATTTATTTTTTACAAACAGATGTCACCCAGTTAAACATACAAAGCTACAGTCTATACATTCAGGCTTGCTCTGGTCATTCCGTAAAACAAGTGGCCAAACAATCCTGGTAGTCAAAGAGAACCTTGGAGGAATTCATTTCACAAAATGGTGTATGCTTGTCACAATGAGATTTGAGGTAAACTATCCCTCTGAGCATAGGAAGGCCAACCCTGCAAACATTTCTGAACGTTTTTAAAGTTTTTACACCAGGAGACACAACAGGGAGCTGCATGCCTAATCCATCTTGCTTTTAAATGGCCAAGAAAATGGGAAAAGGTGGAAAATTGGACTGGTGGGGAAAATGGGAACGATGCTTCTCAAAGGTTGGAGGATGTAAATTTCCATCTTGAACACCTTTAGGGAGTGAGTTTTACTGCAGCGCGTCATTACTTGTTAAAATATACAGGTGCCTTCCACTGATGAAGAATTCCTCTCTCCTTCTGCTCTTCCTCTTTGTGTTCACAAAAATGGATGATACAGTTTTTTCCTTCAGTGTTGCTATAAGGAGGCAAACAGCTGCAGTTTCATAATAAGTTACTAACATGACAGAGAGTTTAAAAAGAAATCCCACCACCACTTAATTTTGCGTACTAACATCAATAGTGCTTATAAATTAAAAACTGGAGATTAAAAAGCCATCCTCTTAAGTCAGTTTGCTTACAAACACAAATTTAGAGCAGAAACAAGATTCCAATACCCTATTCAAAGTAACAGTTGAAAGATAGTGTCTGCATAGTAGATTTAAATGGAGCTACCCATGTCTAAGTGATCAGAAGTCAAACAATGCCCTGAACTGAAGAAGTGACTACCAAGAAGTTGCACTGGTAATGAAACCACCTAAGCTGTATGTCCAGCCCCAGCAGAACGGGTCACAGGGAAGATGAATTGCGCAGAGGGCTCAGCACACTCGGGGAAGGGATTGCAGTTAATGCCCCGGAATGTGCCTCGGCAGAATGTCCGCGTCCGGCACCGCTGGCTGGAATCCAAGCAGATCTATTACCTTCCCTTTATACATCAGCTTACCACATGCCTCGCTGACACCACAGATATGCCTTTCCTCCTCCCCTTTATTTTTAACTTTAGTATCTTTAACACAACTGAGATACATACTTCAGGCTATACCATTAAGGAGGATTTTAAACCCAGTTTAGCACTTGGTAAATTATTGCGCATCTTTCCAACTCTAATCTAATACTGTTTTTAAAACAGGCAAATTAACCTAATGATACAGTTCACACAGATGCTTACATGAGTTACATTGAACCAACTTTACTTTAAATACTAAGTTATCTGCACACAAACCTTTTAATTGTTCCATAAAACCAATTATTTTGGCTTATAAAAGAATAATATTTTTGTCACAGATAAACAATACGAGTGCAAATACTTATACTTAAAAAGAAAAAAACCCCACAAACCTCCAGAAAGCCTTTTCTTTTTATAAATTGGCCTTCTATATACTTAATATAAGACTGAATTTAAGTCCTGAAGTATCTGGACTGGCAGGAAAAGAAAATCACAGTTCCAGTATATGTGAGAATTCTTTTTGTTGTTGTTGTTCAACTTTTAAAAAAAAAAAAGTCATCCTAGAAGACCTAGTAAGTTGGTTGATAAGACATTTACCTGTGACATGAAAGATGCAGACTGAGCTTTGTGTTGTGTTATATCTGGATCATGGATCTGAGCCTAAATATTTCCTGTCCCAACCTTCAGACTCTCCTTATTCCAAAAAATTACCTCTCTTCTCTATCGTCATTTTAGGCAGTAGAAATCTTCCTAATGTTATCAAAACAGACATATTCCTAGGCTGTAGACTACAACCACCTGCTTTGTTTTCAGTGGGGAGAAAAAAAAAAACTAACAGGAAAAAAAAACTTCTGCTAGTTCTCCAACAAACTTACTACTACATGAAAGTCAAAGGCTTTCTGTACACAAACACAGATGCCCTGGACATCCCATCATAGTCATCATCATGCCCAAGTGCGGCCTTGTTACTTTTAACACATGGCCTCTAAAACTCCATACCAAAGCTGCCATTATGAACACAGCTATCCCCATGCTGATAAGGAAGAAAATTAGAAAAAAAACCAAACAACAAATTGCAACACTACAGCCCCACATGCCCACAAAAAAAGAGGAGAAGCTTTTTACTCCCCCAGCAAAACACAATCCAGGATTCACGGCTCAGGTAACATAAGCTTGTATCTGTTTTGCTGCAGTGCATGAGATTAACAACAATCTCAACATAAGACACTGGACAAAAACAATAGACACAAAGATAATCCAAGTTTACATTTGCAAGACAAATCATTCCCATGCAATGAAATTGTCTCCCCTCCTCCTCCTTTTTTTTTTAAACTTAAAATTTTCTCAAGTTTCCTCTGTGTGGGAAGTGACCCTTTCCCTTTTTCCATCTGGAGGAACTTGAAGGTCATTAGCCCTCAACTTAACAAATCAAGAAAATAAGCAAACTAACATTACAAGGAAAGGAGATAGGATACGAAATGGATAACCAACTAGGAATTCCACAGGATTAAACCAATCGTCAGGTTTTACAGCCCCTTTTCAATTATTAAAGCCTTGGTTTTCACTGTGGTAAGTACTGCAACTTGGCACTTCAATAAAGTTTCTCACCTCAAGATTTAACAAATGCCACCAAAGACCTCATCAAGACTCTTGCTACTCTCAATTTTCAAGTCAAGGGTACACGAAGTGTATATAAACATTGATCCTGACACTTAGTTTAATCATGAATACTAGCAAAGCATTTGATATCATTGAAGTCACATTACTGTTCATAATACTGAGAAAGTATCTCAGCTTTCACTGAAAAACTTCTAGCTCTTACAATTCAGAAGTTTCAAGTCTGAAGGTTCAAAAACAATAAAAAGAATCCACATGACCTTAAATAAAAATGTTACATTTTCATCCAGTTCCATTTTAAGGCTTGATTTGTGATTTCTGAACACTTATGACCACTGCATCACCCTACCATGAAGTTCAACTTAGTCTCTTGTCAAAGCATAGATTTACCATTAACAGGTTGGTTATGTGGTAGGTAAACTGCTTAAAAATATATATATAACAGCAATTTAATTTCTTTGAATGTCAGACTTTTCATGGATACTTATTTTATGAATAATGGAAAATGAATTATGCTATTGTATATACTTATTGCATAAATTAAATTTTTTTGAGACAACTACAATAACACAGGGTGCTTTTCTCAGTGCCTTATGCACGCAGAAGTTCCAAAAATACAGTAGAGAAAACTCTGGAGGAGAGCAGATCCACTTTCTCCTCTCCTGCTTCCTCTAGAAAAGTATTATATTAAATAGAAAGACTGCAGGACCAAAACTGAATAAAGGACAATTTCACCACAAAAGCAGAAGAACTGCTTTTATGAACTGCCTACAGGGGAAGTTTCTCACATTCAGCAAAATGTCTCAATATGCAAAATGATTCAGTAGATATACAGGTATACGTGTTGCTAGCAAGTTAACTTCAAATTCTTATGAAACTATTAAAGGACTCTGCTCTTTGCAAAGGATGGCCTTTAAGATCAATACTCTATCCACAATCAAAAGCACATCACTATTGTCTCCTGGCTACCTCAACATAACCCGATCATCACCAGTAACTCATTATCTGTCTATTCAAAGTTTACTGACAGAGAAGACACATTCTACAGCCTGGTGTGGCAACAAAAAGCTTGTGCGATCTTCCCAGTTACAGCATCGTTTGTCAAGTTTCCCATCACTGCATGCATGAGGGACACTTCTAGCCCATTTAGTGTCCCTGTGAATGCGTTTGGCAAAACAATCTCCACATCTGAAGCAGGACAATAACAGCCCAGATACAACCTCCAGGATGACAAGGAACATTGTATACATGAAGTGTAACACACTTCAAAGAACTGCAAGTAACTTTAAAAGCCATTAGCAGTGGTCTAGTCAGATCAACTGGATATTTCTGATGGCCAGAAGTAGACATACATAACATGAACTTACAGTTCAGACTCCCAGACTCCACCAAAGATCTAATTAACAAGCAATTAGGGGATGAAGAAGCAAGCAAGATGTCCCATTACTCCCACAACTACAGCCTCACAAATCCTTCCCACAAAGGATTCAGCCATGTGATGACTCTCAGGAGAATGATTCCCTGTCAGTATGAGTACTCTGCAACGTAGGAGTACCTCCTACCACTGCCAGAGAGAATGAGTATACACTGTGAAGAAAGAGCTATCTGTGGTGGAACATCATACACTGCTTTAAGAGGTCTACACCAAGGAATCTGACTACGAATCACTATTTCTGACAATGCATCTTGATCGCATTTCAAGAAGCAGTTCTGTTGAGGGACCTCTTAATCACAAACTATAAGATGAAGTACCCATGATAGACACTCAGTAAACAGACGGCATAGTAACAGAGAAAGTGCATTATTTTTTAGAGAGGCGTTCACATAAAGAATCCAGTATTTATTGCTGTACAAAGTCTGCTCAATTAACATATGCAACTTTTCCAGTGTACCTAAATCTTCAGATTTTTCTGTCTATTTTTCACTTTTGAGGCTGAAGACAAGTAAGAACATAAATCTTAAAATTAAAGAATAACAATGCAACACCATTTGGCAATGTGACATTGTCAGTTTTCCAAATTTAACAGCAGCTGGGAAAAAAGTATGTCAGCTATTTCCTACAATGTTTTTCTGGGAGATTGAGTAGGAACATTCCATATAACAGGCATATTCAGAATAAAAGAAAACAGTGTTCTAGGAAAAGTAATTTTATATATTTTACACCATCTATTGTCCATGGTGGTTCCTCAGCTAAGCTGAAAATTTAAAGTTTTAATGGATTTCTTTTTTAAATCCAGAAATAGAAGACTTGCTTTCATTTTTGCCATTTTTGATTTCCATGTTGAGTCCTTCTCACAAGTCACAGTCTAAATGCTGTTACTTACAACTTTTAGGTCTTTAGTACTCTTTTTCAAGAAAGTTGCTGGAGAAATCTCAAGAAAGACAAACACAAATTTCTTTACAGGAGTGCTTAACTACAGCCCTATGTGAAAAAATGAACAATTATTTCTTCCCAGAAGGAGAAATACTGCAGCAGTAACAGACACACATGCGATAACCACCAAGCTATAAAAACAAACTCCAGCTCAGATATAATACAGAAATTGATTTACTTTTAACGGCAAATCAAAATACACATTTTAACTGTATACCACAAAACAGAGCATGTTTAGGTATTATAAATTAACCCCAGCATATTTTAAGTTTTTGTTGAGAAACTTCCATATAGGATGGTCTGGCTACATCCAATTTAAAAGAAGAGTTCATAGAGCTTAAAAAAAAAATGATAATGAAGTAAAGAATAAATCGCAGCATGTACTGCTAGATAGTCTGGTGGAGGGTTAAAAAAATTAATTTCAGACAAAATAAGTCATGGCAAATAGCTCTATTTCCATTACTCAGTTGTTTCTCATGTGCTTATAAATCATCCCTGGCCTAACCACAGGATTTCTGTAGAATCAGAATCTGCAAGACTACATTTCTTCAACTGCAAACTTACTAAAACATGTACACATTTTATAAGTAGCTGCTGTAATTGTACCATTTTTTTTTTTAAAGTATTCCTCTAAATTACATTAGTGACACAGAAATTTCAGGAGGACAAACCAGATCTTGCACTTCTCTGAAGCACTGAAAAAAATGTTCTCTCCAATCTATGCATGTTAGTATCAAAACTCTTTTTTAAAAACAAACAAACAAACAAAAATAAACAACCAAACCCCACCCCCCCCCCCCCCCCAAACTAACAACTCCCCAGGATGTTCTACTGTGGACACAACTCACTGCAAAAAGTAGAAAAGCTACTAGTAAGTGGAGATGGATCTTGTGAAGAACAGTTATGCATTAAGATCCAGAAGTCCATCTAATGTGAACGACTAAATCAAGTATCAATTCTCCTCATCTGTTCCCTATTGAAAAGCACAGATTTTATATTAATGCTTTACATTTGATAAAAGTCTCTGAATTGCTCTGGGGAAACCCTGTTTTTAAATTGATGCATGTTTTTCATTGGTTTTGTTTGTCTTTTGGAGATTACAATGTTTATTCCTGCTGTTTCACACCTTCATCAGAAGCCTGCCATTTTTTACTTACTCCCAAATACAGCAGTGAGGCTACTGTATTCCCTTAGGCCTAAGTGTATTTTTCAGTACAAAAGGGTGCCAGATGTTTTATCAATCAGTTTTACTGCATTTCTAATTAGGAATCATACTCTAATGCCTTCCCCTTAGGTAAATGAGCAAGGGAAAACATTTCATTTTGTAACAATTCCAGGCTACTGAGAGAATTGTCACTTTGCATTTAAACAATTTAAGGTCATAAAGTAAAGGTAAAAAGGAGTATCTTAGTTTCCAGGCCAAGTATAATTTTGATTTCGCATTTCCTGAAAAAACACCAAATTATCAGAGAAGTCAACAGTTGTTTCAAAACCAAACCTAGACAGAACTGGTACAGAAGTTGTACTGCAGCCCCAAATCAATTCTTCTGTCAGTTACAGCATGAAGCTCTGGTGTCTTCTAATTTTCAAAGTTTTAGAAAAGGAGAAGCAGACCATCAACTAATCTGGTCAATAACTATTAAGACTTTTGTACTGAAAAATAAAGTTCCTTTTGGTAACTTTGTGAGATAATATAATGCAATTGCCAAGTCTGTTTCACCACGGTGAGCAATACAACAGCACAGAACTTTCCACTTTTCTCCTTGGCAAGATTTCACATCATCGTGCACACACAGAAAAGTTCAAAGCCTGGCTGGACTCGGTAGCACGCAGCCCTCTGCCTCTTACAGGGCTACCAGAAGGAGCCTTTCATGGAACTTCTGGCCATCACTCCACCCTTTAAATTATGAGCATATCTGACAATTCAGATTAGAAATTTTCAAAAGAAACCCCATAACTTCATTATTAACACACTGTTATATTTAATTTTTATTACTGCATTCACAGTCTGCATTTTAAGTATATTTTACACATATGCATACTATTATATCCTTACTAATATGTCTGAAGTATAAGTTTACATTACAAATATATATGTATATAGCTTTACATGCAGTTCAATGTATTTTATCTTGATATTGCATTATAATTTGTTAATAGATTATTCATATAATATGGCAATATCTCCAATATGAGACATTATAAAAGAAAATGCCTACTTTTAAAAAAGAAAGATTAAGGGGAAAAAATATTTCTGGAAACACTAATTTCCTTCACTTCATGTAAATTTTTCATCTATGCTAGAGTTAGTCTCTGTAGCTTTTGGAGGCAGACAAAGGAGTTTCTCTGCTGACTTGGCAAAGGAGCAGGGAAGGTATCAGTGCTGATAAGATAATATTTATTAGTTACGTGTGCTATAACTGCTTTTTATAGACTCCATCAGTGCAAGACAGTCACTCTTAAAATTTCTTCTACCCTGAAAGGGACACAAACCTTGAGGAACTACTTTAAATGCTATTTAGTGTTTAAAGCTGACAAGACTCCCTTCTCTGGTCTTTCAAGTTCATAGTATAATAAAACCTTCGCGAGTAGCAGTAAGGAGATGCAGCCTACTACATGTATTCTGAATGAGCATTTCACACAGTGTTACACGTCATTTATCTTTGATGATTATTTTAGCTAGTACCGTTCTGGAATATTATTCAAACAAAATTAAGCCTACTTATGTTAAGTAACCTTGTTCTTATGAACAACAGTAAAAGGAAAATTAGACAACATTATAATGCACCAAAATTTAGTGACCTAAATATACCCAATGCAGAACCATCAGAAGATCATAGAATCTTTAAGGTTGGAAAAGATCTTCAAGATAATCCAGTCCAAACTTGTTCCAAGATGGAATAGGTAGATCTAATATTATTGTTACAGCTACCACCAGTGAAGTCTATATAGTTTCTCCACAGCACAAATTAAACTAGATTGAGTTATTTCTTCTTTTTCTGGCTACCTTATGTTTCCAAGATGCTGACCTGCTTGTTAGGAATAGCCATATTCAGCCAGCCACAGTCTTCACACAAAGGTCTGCAAGGAAGTGTAACACAGAGCTCTCAGGCAAATCTAGTGAACACATTGGAAAAAGAGTACAAACAGCAGCAAGGGGAGAACAGATGCTACTGCTCGCACACAACTGATAATTCCTTATCAAAAAACCAAAAAAAAAAAACCAAAAAAAAAAAACCAGAAAGGCTAATCATAGAATCTTGGAGAAGGTCCAGAGGAGGGCCACGAAGATGATCAGAGGGCTGGAGCACCTCTCTTATGAGGACAGGCTGAGAGAGTTGGGGCTGTTCAGCCTGGAGAAGAGGAGGCTCCGGGGAGACCTGACAGCGGTCTTCCAGTACCTCAAGGGGGCCTACAGGAAAGATGGGGAGAAACTCTTCAGCAGGGCCTGTTGTGATAGGACAAGGGGTAATGGTTTTAAAATAGAGGGGGGTAGATTTAGATTGGATATTAGGAAATTTTTTTTTTTTTTTACAATGCGAGTTATACAACACTGGCACAGTGTCATGATTAGAATCATAGAACGGTTTGGGTCGGAAGGGACCTTCAAAGGTCATCTAGTCCAACCCCCCTGCAAGGAGCAGGGACGTCTCCAACCAGATCAGGTTGCTCAGAGCCCCATCCAGCCTGGCCTTGAACGTTGCCAGGGATGGGGCCTCCACCACCTTTCTGGGCAACCTGTGCCTCCTCTTCTCCAGGCTGAACAGCCCCAACTCTCTCAGCCTGTCCTCATAATTAACACTATGTTGAAAGTTTTTAGAAAAAAAAACAACAGAGCTTCCACTTTAAAAAAGCAGATAAAAAAAAAGACACATTGGAATATCTATTTTGAAGTCATCTAGAGTATTTATTGGAGGAAAAGTCTGGGATCCCCATTAAATAAATATTAAGTTTCTTCTCTGGAAGCTTTGTTAAAAATCAGAGTATTATTTTGTGCAATTCTTTCTATTCAAAAGAGTATTTTTTTTTATTTTCATGCAAGCTTTTTTCTTATCTGTTTACATTTGTCCACTAACATAAACAACTAAAGACTCTCAAACACTAACCTCTTATTACATTGCAATTAAAACAGTAGCTAAAAACACAATGAAACTATGCAGCTTAACTCACCCCATCTGTCCACATGTATCAAAGTGCCTAGAAAGAATGTTAGATTCTATTTAATCACTGAAGTCATACAGCAAGAGTGAATTCAAGTAAAAGGTGACAGATCAGATGAAAGATAGTTAAATTTTAACCTCGACCCCTAAGATTACATTTGACATCATGTTGTTTTAGTATCAGTGAAGACACCTGCACAAAGAATCTACATGCACACAGTGAAGGGAATATACGTAAATATTTTCAAAGCCAAAAAGTTCAGGATATAAATATCTCGCATTTTAAAAGCTGAAAAGGATATCATATAATTAAAGTTGAGAAACAAATGCAGATCCATAAGTAATATTTAAGTCTATAATTAATTATAACATCATGGTCCTACAGATTCCATACTCTCTATACCACATTCTATTTTAGGCACACAACATGACAATGTCTGTATGTCACTAACGCTGAGAATGATGTTTGTGATATATTTAATATCTTAGTTATTGATTTAGACTGCTTGGTGGATACCTGATACATACAGTATTTCCACAACATAGTGAAATACAGATTTAAACAAGAGGTAGCTAAGGTTACCCTGGCTGGCTGCACAAGAGGAACAGTTTCAGAAAGACTGAAGTATATTCAAAGAAAATAAAAAAGATTAGGGTAGGCTGAGCTGGTAATCTAATTTCAAAGACCTCTTCATGCAGGGGAGATTCTTACTTATTGATGCTTAAAAACTGGAGAAATGATGTTGTAAAACACATCTTTTTAAACACATACTATTTTCATAATATTTTGAGACTTTTAACTGAAAACTCATTCATTCTAGATGAATTAGGAAGCAACAATGCTATCAAGGCACTTAAATGCACAGAACCAAACCAATTATATTGTAGTAAACTTCAGTTTACTTCCAGATATATGGTGAAGAAAAAAAAATTAATAGGAATATATTCACACAATACACCAGAGTTGGAAGGTATATGCATGAACTGTGTTAAACTACGTAGCTATAGACTATTGATATCTCAGTCATGTAATAAAAAAATCAACTACCCATTTCCTGTTCAAAAGTAGGAAGTATTCAGTGTGCTTATCTACAAAGTTAACTGCTTGTCATGATCTAAGATAACTAAGTCCCCCCAAAGGCTGACAGTTTTTCACATTCTTCAGTAGGAAGAAGATGTAAAAGCACCATCTTGCAGACAGTTCAAGGACCCAACCTGAAGACGCAGGAAGGAATCTTCTAACACCTTTCCAACTGTGCTACAACCAATGGTCCTGGGAGCCTGCCTGGCTCCATGTGGTGTGTCCCAGTCCACTCTATACAGTGTAATGCGTTCTGTCATGCAGGGACAACAACAGTCAGCAGCAAAACAAGATGAAAAAAAAAAACGGAAGGACAACATTTTAAGGAAGGGACAAGGTAAAGTAGGGAATAGATTTAGGAAAAAACAAAACAAAACAAAACAAACCTTACAGATGCTCCAGTCCACAACAGCAATGGTAATTTTAATGATTTTTACATGGCCTTGTTTTACTACACAGATTATAAGCATTAATAATATGACATGTGGGTCAGGTTTGCACCAGCTGAAGTTAAGTACGAGGCTTCTCTGAGGCCTGCAAGCTATCACTGAGTACTATGTTTAATGTGGATTAAAAACATTCGCACTAAGTTTCAAAAGCTTGTTAAAGCATTATTCTGCAGACTATGTATCTGTATGTATTTTATACATGCGTAATTTTACTTTGTGAGCATCCTAGTAATCTGTGTGCTGATACATCTGCATTCTCAATTGATTTTTAATAGGATAAAGACTCAGAGATAAACACTGTAAAATATTATTTGGAACACAAAATCTATTACAGGATTTTTGATCCAACAAAAGCAGGCATTTTTTTTTCTTCTTATGATGGAGTAAGCACAAGAATCTTCCTGTATATTTCTCAGATTAGACTGCACATATTCTTTCTGGTTTTATTTTAGAACCACATTCCTCCCTCCAGGCGATTCCATACATCATTACAAATCCTTATGCAATTTTATCCTGGTTTCTATATTTATCAAGACACCTCATCTTAATAGCAATATTCTTCCTTCAGCATGAACCAGGCTTTTAAAACAGATTGCAAAGAAACCCCCACAAAAATTCCCATTCTAACAAGATTCGTCAATGTCTCACAACTTAAAGCACTTACACATAACTTGTAGATTAAACAATGGTTTACAAAGAAATGCACTATTGTTTTCCCTATTTGGTTTCCGAATTCAAATGCCACATATATATACTTTTTATCTGCTAAGACCAGAAATCCTTCACATGCAGTTATGCGCAGCTCACCTTCCTAAATAACATCATCTATTATAAAAAAAAAAATTTAGCAATATACTGAGTAAGAAAGCATGGGCTAAAAGTAGTGTAAGCATAACTTAAGTCACAAAGTGGTCCTGGACACAAAGGATATATTCAAATAAACAAATAAATAAATTCAAGTCCTAGAGCTATGTACTTCTTCCTTCTACTGCTCTGAAGAAATCACTTCAAATTATTTAAAAAAAACCTCCTGTTTTTGACATGGATACAACTGATTACATTTGTTTCAGAAGCATATTTATTTTATACATTTATGCCAGAAGTTACCAATCAAGTAAAAATACACGAACAGGTAACACTTACACTAAACATTATTTTGCAAATTATCTATTGATTTGGGAAATTTTATCTGAGTGAAAACCATGCCCAAGATACCAGAACTTGTCTAAAACAACTGTGTTTCAGCACTCATCTCTTTGGAGACACAGCGTACACCTCAAAGTGTCACCAAGAAACACAGATAGGACTTCAGAACTTTTAAAACCATTTTTATCAGCTTCCAAGTCTGGGAGTCCAGAGACTTCTACTAAACCCCTGATAAACTTAAAAGGTATATGAAATTTAAGCACCCTCCCTAGATTATCCTATGAACTGTGGCATGGAGTTCTCCATAGCCCTAGGATTTGTCAAGAGGTTCCTCCAGTATAATACTTTGCCTTCTCCATAGTGGCAGAACCAAAGGTGTCTTCCCTGAACAAACTGGTGTTTGTGGAACCCTTTACAGTATTCTGGTTTCTTTAAACACTGTAAGGCAACAGTTCCAAAACAAATTTTTACGGTGGTTACATGTGTAGCCCTGGAAAACTCTAGTTTGAATCATTAGAAGTATTTTACTCCCCGTTGCTTGCAATAACAGTTTTTGTATCGTTATGACACACAAAGTCACCACTACCACGGGTGGCTATCTTTGCTTCTCTTAAGAATTGTTAGCATTGGAAAATGGTGAAACACTCAATGCAGTTTAAAGTGAAATAAAAAAAAATTAACGTAGTCCAAAAGAGGACTCTTTCAATAAAGACATTTTAAATAAAACAAGAATTTTAGAAATATCAGACACTAAAAAAAAAAGGCACAAATGGTTTGTAAGCCATTGTTATTGTATAAGCACTATCTCAGTATCTTCAATACGATCAAATACAATGTATGTATTCATTTAAGACAAATGAAGGACAGGAATTGAGCCTCTTCTTATCTGGAAGAATTGTAGCACATTGCTAATGCAACACAAGCAGCAGTAGAAAAAGGAAGACAAAGAGAACCACTTAGACTACAATCACGTAACAGAAAGTATTAACAAAGACAAAAAAAAATGCTGTTACTAAGCTGTGTTTTGCTTTTTACCTCAGGTAAACAGTATAAAATATTTAAGTACCAACTAATGCTCCCACAAACCTAGAAAAAGAACACTGAAACAAAATCACAATTATCAGCAAACAGACAAGACTTTGCACATGTACAACTTCATATATGTGCTAGTAACAATGCCAGTCCGTCTTGTTTGGAAAACAGTGACTTAGACTCAGTACAAAATGTGACACTCTGCAGGGATGGCAGCTTCTCAAGGGCAAACACAATTATATTCTTCTTTCTGCAGCTACTGACTAAACATGTTCATAAAAAACTCAGCAGGGGCAGTAGATGCTGCCTCTGGCAGCCTGCTGCTTCTCAGAGTTTTCTTATCATTTGCAGTTTGTGCATGTACGAGATCGATGCTTGTCCCTTGGTAAGTTCCAGATTTAGTTGGAGTTGGAGGCAGAATCATTGCCTGTCACAAAATGCGACAGCCTCCCCATCTGCGCCACTCCAAATTAACTTGCATGATCTTTGGCAATCACGTACTAGATTCTCGACCCTGATAAACTGACTGCAAAGCAGATTTGTGATAAACAGCACACTTTAACCAAAGAATTCCAACAGCTGTAGGCCGTATAACGCCACATCAACATTGCAAACTGCAAGCTCTAAAATAATAAAGACACAGTAGACAACACTGCAAGTCTGACTGAGGTTACAAATCATACACCATTGTGTCATTTGAATTACACTACTACAGAAGAGAAGCAGCCTGTATAGAGTCACTGTGGTGTATAGGGCAGTGTGTACATTTTTGACCTGGCTGTGTTGGTTAGGGTAACAGAAGAAACCCTTCTAGCGAAATTAAACACAAAACCTAGCTGACTAGCTCATTTCATTAAAAAAAAAATTGATCTAGTTTTTCCCAGCACAGGCTATATCTGGTCTAGAACACTGTCAGTGTAGCTTCACTAGTAAATAACAAGTGCAGATAAAACTAAAACTTGGTCTCTATAAAAAAAAAAGAAAATATTATATTAATTTTGCTATTAAAATCTTTGTACAGTAGACATTTACAATCAGCACTAAGGACTTATTCCAGTATATATTAGTTGTATGTTTCTAAACAGTAGGTCAGTAAATGAAGACAGAGAATGAAAATAACTTCATAAATAACTTACTGAAGCTCTACAGAGATAGCATGAAAGATTACATCTGAAGTAATACTACATTAAACATACAAAGTTTTATTATTAATATGCTACCCATTTAACGTAAGCTGTCAGAACAGGTAAGTGGCAATGAAAATGCTGATAAAAAACAGGGCCAAAAAAAGTTTTAAAAAAACCTCCCAACCTGAAAATTTATTACCAGAATAAACAACACTTATATTAGAACACAGTAACCAAACATAAGCTACTACAAAATAAAACAGACACTATCCATACAACTCACAAAAGGAAAACAGATCAACTGATCCTGCAGGACCTTTAATTCTGCAAAGACTTGTAGACAGGCTGGATTTCACTCACTCTGAGCAGGAGTCAGAAGTGCCAAAAACTGATATGAGCAGGATTAAACCTACTACAGCAGCACTCGAGGACTGGAATTAAATAAAAATTTGAGAAGCTAGGTGCCAGAGGTATCAGTATTTGATTTTAAAATAAGGAAAAGGTTTAGGAGAAAACCAGAATAAATACTGAATTTACAGAACTTTAGCTTCAATGTGTTGCTTGCCAGCTTCAACAGTAAATGGTATCTCTGAAGTTGCCTAGAACAAGGTACAGCTGAAAAAATTCTGACTAGTTTGTTAGAGACTAGTTTTATCAAGAAAGTGAAATAATGGAAAATATAAATAAAATTATCAACTTCAACCACTTTAAACAAACAGCAAGTATTTACAATTAAGACTTTGATTCTACAACAAAGCTATTAACAGTTGTTGCATCTCACTTAGGATAAGAATGAGAACTTACTCAGTGGCTCTAATTATGCTTACACCAGAGACGCGTATGTATATGAAATTGATCTTAAAGACAGGACTTTTTAAACACAATGCAATGTGGCTGAAAAATGTCACCTAACTAAACATAAAATCATATTCTGTTGGCTCTTTACAGCATGGAGATATATTGTCACTTTGTCAGCTTCACTTTGCCAAGTATTTTAAATAATTACCATCCATTTTGCAGCAATTCATTCTTACGATTCAACAGTAAAGACTATATTACCAAGTAAAGCTGGGAAGCACTGTAGTATAATCTTACTGCGTTCTCAAGAGCAAGTGCTAGGCCTGGTTGATGAGAAAGAAGTATAAACATTTCCACTTACAGATGCCTTTATCAGTACAATGACAATGAAAATTATGCAGTTTAATTCCAATACTTGCCTTGACCTATAATATTTCACACACCTATGCTGCAAACATTTCCACTACATAACATACTGCAACATGAACAAACAGTTCAGCACTGTTTGCCAGCGCAATCGCAAGCAAGGCTGCTTAAGATCAATTATAACGACAAGGAATAAAAGAAAGTAAAGTTATCCACTGTCAGAATGTGAAAAGCATGTCCATTTAAGAGGACTGCGCAAGCTCTGACCTGAAGAAAAAAGATCACTTCGAAACATAAAGGTGATACACTTCTTTCAACACTGTTTTGCTTTTGGGTATTTCCTATTTCTGTCAAGCCACAAGTAGCATCTAAACTGCTTAAAAAACTCGCAGCGTGCTACTTTGGCCCTATCACTCTGTTCCTCGTAGCTTTTACAATCCAGTTCCACTTTCAGTTTATTGGTCTTAGTGTTACACTTGGCACAGCCCGTTCTTAGGTAGTTTTAAAAAGCTCAATACATTAACTGCAGCAACATGGAGTACAAGACATACGGAGAACTTTTGCCTGTAGTTATGATAGCATCTCCAATAGCCTTTTTACTGGAAAACTGAAGAGTTTAAATTGAATAAACTACTTAACATTTGCAGAGTCCGGCAATTTACTGTCTCCAAAAATGAATCAATAACCTGTAGACTTTTGGAGTTCCCCCAGGGAATTAAAAAGTATACTTGTAGGATTGTCCACACAGTACAGGGAAGCCACTCCATGAACACATCAGCATCAGAACTAAGTTGCTTCACTCAATACCCTTTAAAAGTTATTGTTTCCTGCATTTAACACTAGGATTTCTTGTGGAATAACAGATGCCTTCCTCACTAAGAGCTGTATGCAGAAGACTAAAGTTTTAACATGCGCTGTCCAAGGAATCAGGACTAATAGTTAATCTATTTAGAAACATGCTTATTTTTTAGAATTGGAGTTTCCTCAGGAGATGCAATTTAGAAATTCTCCACAATTAAGACTGCAATATATATATAAAAAATTAAAATCATTCTTTGTTCTTGACTCAAGAATAAAGGTTGCTATTTACCTGCCTGCAGTTAAGCCTGTTCAATATCTGCTAAAAAATAAGACATCAAAGCATACAAACGGTTGAATACTTCCAGAATTTCCTAGATATAAGTAGATTAACAGTAGTGCAAGCATACACTGACCTCTTCCCTCCACCTAACCTAAACCATCTGGCCTAAAAAACTTTTAGGTCTTCCTTCCTTGAAACACCTAAACAACTCTAATTGACAGTAACTTCTTCTCTGAAGACAGAATAGGAAAAAGTTCACTACCTCCATGAAAACAAAGTTGGGAAGCATAATTATATTTTGGAACTTTCTAAGATTATTTTGTAAATAATGACTATCTGTCCTTGAACATAACCTTCTGAGTGCGCACTGATGCTCCAAGGCAAAGCACATTTCAACATCCATAGCACACGTTTTGAATACACCAACAGGAAATCATCCCGTTACACGCAATACATTTCAGACAAAGCATGAGATATAAAAGCACTGTTTTAGTGAAATATTCTTTTTTAAGGGGAAAAAAGGGTGCGTGACTGTCTAACAGCACCTGATGTGTAGACTGGGCATCATGGAAGGAGACAAGCCCTGAAAGTTACCAGCAAAAGGAGGAGCTGGGTGCAGGCCGTGTGCTTGTGCAAACCACACAGGCTGATGGGGCCGCACGACCAGGGCTGTCAAATGAATGGGGCAAACGCTCGGCGCCAAGGCAAACCCTGCCTTCTTCCACTGAAGAAACCAGCAAGGTTCCCGCCGGGGAGGAGAGGTCGGAATAGTTTCCGTGACACACTGCTGACCCCGGCTGCTGCCCAGGGGCTGGGGCCGCGCACGACCTCCTGGACGACCCGGGCGAGGAGGAGGGCTGGCGGCCGGGCCCTGCCTCCCGCCGCTTGGGGCAGGGGAGCTCCGACCACTGCCGCCCCCGGCCCGCCCGCAGGCTGCTCCTCCGCGCCCGCCCTGCTGCCCTGCGCCCACCCCCGCGGCCCACCTGGCCCTGCCCGCCGGCGAGAGGCGAGGCGGCCGGAGCGGCGATGCTGCCGCCTTACCTGAGCCAGGACCGTGGGGAACACGCCCGCCCACCCGCTGTAACACGCCGCCACGGAGCCTCCTCCGAGCAGGGCGGCGGCAGCCACCCTCCAGCCGGGCGGGCGCCGCTGGTTCCGAGGGGCTCGCAGCCCGGCCAGCCGCCCCCTCAGCGGAGCACGGGCAGCCGCCGCCAGCGCCGCTCTCCACGCCGCCATCTTCCCGGAAGCCGCCGTGGCGCCGCCGACATCGCACCGGCCCCTCCGCCGTCGCCGGCCGCCGCGAGGCGCATGCGCAGCACGGGGCCCGAGGCCGCGGGGCCGCTCGGTGCCCGCCCGCTGCCCGCCCGGTGCCCGCCCGGTGAGGCGGGAACGGCGCTGGCTCTGTCCCACCGGGATCGTGCTGTCCCCTGCGAGAGCGCAGCGCGCTGGCCCCGCTGCACCAGTGGGAGGGAAGCTACTCGCCAACCGGAGCTGGCAGAGGTAACGCAGGCAGAGGTGCCATGCAGGGGTCTCACAGCAGTGCCCGGCCCCCGACTCCTTCACCCCGGGCCGGGCAGCCCCTCAGGGATGAGGGGAGGCGGCAGGGCCCCCGCTTCGAGCGTTTCGCTGAAAATAAGTGAAATGCAGGGGCCCATTGGCGGGCAGAGGCGATGCGGGCCGGCCCCGGCCCCTGGGGGCTGTTGCTGCCCCTGGCCTTCCCGCGGGACGGGGAGGGGACCTGGCCGGGGACAGGCTGGCTCGGCGGGTTCCTGGTGCAGAGGGAGGGCGGTGACAGGGGTCAGGCCTTTCGTTGGTCTCTGGAAAGGGACCACCGAAGGCCTTGCCTGTGCGGTGGGGAGTGAAAAGTGGCGACACTTGTAACGGCCCGAGGGTGCCCCATGCCACCGCCGTGCATCTCTCGCAGAGCTCGGCTTCACCTCGTATTCAGTGATGTGACTCTTCTTCCAGAGCTGTAAGCCACTGCTGGGTACACGAGGAGCAGTCATGGACTGGGTTTGAAAGCCCGTGGGATGCCCAGTGTACAGAGCGAGGCGGGTTTGGCGGGCGTGCTCCAGCAGGGCTGCAGGGCTGACCTGGCGCCCTGCGCTGTGCAGGTATGGGGTTTTCTCAGTGCTGGAGACATCACGTACGGGTGCGTTGCTCTGCGTGTGTTCCAGACGAGAAACAACAAAAGCATGAGTAAGTTTAGAACATCCTTTTCAAGGGCAGAGTAGAGTTTTTCCCTGGTGAGACCCCACCTGGAGTACTGTGTCCAGTTCTGGAGCCCCCAGCACAAGAAGGACATGGACCAGTTGGAGAAGGTCCAGAGGAGGGCCACGAAGATGATAAAAGGGCTGGAGCACCTCTCTTATGAGGACAGGCTGAGAGAGTTGGGGCTGTTCAGTCTGGAGAAGAGGAGGCTCCGGGGAGACCTGATAGCAGTCTTCCAGTACCTCAAGGGGGCCTACAGGAAAGATGGGGAAAGGTTGTTTAGTAGGGCCTGTCGCGATAGGACGAGAGGTAATGGTTTTAAAATAGAGGGAGGTAGATTTAGATTGGAAATTAGGAAATTTTTTTTTATGATGCGAGTTATAGAACACTGGCACAGGTTGCCCAGAAAGGTGGTGGAGGCCCCATCCCTGGAAACGTTCAAGGACAGGCTGGATGAGGCTCTGAGCAACCTGATCTAGTCAGGGATGTCCCTGCTCCTTGCAGGGGGGTTGGACTAGATGACCTTTGAAGGTCCCTTCCAACCCTAACCATTCTATGATTCGATTCTATGATTCTGTGATTCTCATGAAATACAGATGACAGAAGATATTGTTTACAGAAACTGTCACAGCAGAAGTGATAACTGAAAAGCGTTACAGGTTGACTTGACCAGCAGTAATCACTTGTGTCAAAGACAGCTATGCACTGTCAATGCTTCAAAGTGCTTTTTTGTCTACTACCATCGTTTTAGCAAAGCTCTAGGCCTTGATTAGATTTAGTTGATCACACTCAAACATTAGTTAGTCGATCATGTTAAAACGTTGAGCCATCTGGGAATTAATGATACGGTCACATGAAGTAAAGCGGAGAGGCAGCCAAGTGTCATTTGTAGGTTGGCATGTTTTTCAGAGTAGTTCACCTAGTGGTTCCATGTGAATGTGGGAAAAGACTGGGGAGAGAACTGCTGCATGCAATTTCCTGTTATTTTGGGCGTTGTTTAAAGGCCTTCAGATGGTACTCAGTCCATTTTAGCAAACTGTATCTATCTTTCTGATACGATAGCCAGTATGGTGCTGTCAACATTATAAATGCTGTGGTATAGGCTCTGAAACATGGAAATGCCTTTTTGCCCTCTATCCACTGACAAATGGTGATGATCCATCAGTGCCACTAAAGTAATTGTAGTTTGCTCTCCTTCCCTGACCTGATTCAGAGTCATGAATTCAGTTTCATATATGGTAATTTCAGTCATCTAACTAATGCATCTCAGAATTTATCCAGTCTTCCATTAGCGTGCGTTGTTCACTGAGTGTCATTCTGTGAAGTGTTTGGGACATCTTCAGGAATGTGCCACCTGAGTCCTTAGCACGATACAAACCCTTCAAAAACACCTTCTCTGGGGAACACAAATGGCTGTTCATTGCAAGATCACCGAAGAGTGCAACAAGCAGGGTGAACGATTTCCATCTCCACAGACTAGTGTTCATTGCAAAATCTTTCTCCTATTCCCAGAGACCTAAAAAGTAACTCATACAGGAAAATCCTTTCTAATCCCCAGATACTGTAAAACATAGCAGCAAAATCCCTCTATCGTCGTACACAAACACACACTGCAAAATCGCAGTTTGGCTGTAGAGATGTAAAACTTGCAGAAAATTCTTGTTCTCTATATTTCTAATTTGCTCTAGTCAGACAAAATATTTTCCATCCCAGTCTTATAGTCTGGCACAGAATATTTGCACAAACACATTAAGAGTACTTCCCTTTCTCTGTCAGCCAATGACAAGCACTTCATGAATGCTGGCAACATCCCAGGAACATTGCAAAGGATGGCTGAGAGATTTGAATTCTGAATGCCAGATCCCTTGATATATTCAATACATGACCACAACACAGGTAAGCAGGTTTAGTTCAGCATCCTTCCAGGCATTTTCAGTTCTTCTTTGAGTAAGAATGAATAAGTAGGTCATTTGCCTTTCCTCAGATGACATTCCTGAGTGGAACAGATACAACTGCAATGTGAATGGAGAACTATTCTCATATGACCGCAAGCACGCAATGCTGAAGGGGAAGTTAGCCCTTAGCCATCCCTTCTCTCCCTGCAGTAAATTCACTGCGTACATGAAGTGTCCAGGAGTGCAAAGCTACTGCTGCACTAACATGGCTCACACCTGTGTTGTCGTAACTGGGCTGGTATATTTGTGGGTGGCAGAACATACACCTAAGTAGCTAGAAAACCCTTGGCTATTAAGACATAGTGCTGTTTCACCTCATGCAGTATCACTGCAGGGTAGTTCATGACAGAAAACAAAGATCACAGTAGTCTATAGAAATGACACTGACAGTCTGCTAAGTATAACAAGAGTTTCATCAGAAAAAGTGAGCTACATGGTGACAAGTGTCATCAACTACTGTCCCCTGTGGCACTAAAATGTCAGTTTAGAGGCTCCCTTTCCCATCCTGCACAGTTTGCTCTTCCTTGGCTCTTATAAGCAGAAATCATTACATTTAGCAAGCTGACATGCCTGCTTTTTTAACAAGTGCTTTCTACATGTTGACTTCAGACTTTGTCCTAGAGATGTTTGCATTGCTGAAAATTTGCAAAAGCAAATGAAAAGCCTAATAAAATATTTTCTTAAATGTTTAAGAATGTAATTTTCCTGTAAGAGTCAATGTTCCACTGATTTGTTACATAACTATACTTAAGTGCAGTCATTTTGTGTTAGGCATAATGAACATAACGTGAAGTCACATCACAAGATGAAAACACACTACCATGAAATCAAACCCTTATGACTCCTGTGATTCTTAGGAAATGATGTTTGGCAGAAATGTCATTTCTTCCAAGTTTTATTGCAAAGTTAAAAGCAAAATTTAAAAATAATCAGTAAACCTACAGCTCCACATGCCTGAAGGTCCGCTTCCACGTCTCAGTGTCTTTTAAGAGCGCAAGGCCGAGTTCCAACAGCGATTCACTCTCTGCTAGAACTCCAATCCCCTGAAGAGCATTAGGCTTAGTGCCAGCATTCATTTACTCTTGTAACAGCTTAAATTAACTCCTGTTACATTCAATCTAAACCCTTTCTTACTATTTTAGATAGAGTAAGAGTTGAGAGATGGATTCAGTCATCCCGTTTGAGGGCCACCCATCATGCTCATCTGTCTTTCAGGACTTAACTGCTGCATAAACTGCATTGGGGAATGCGACAACCAGCCAGTTGTGAATTGAGGGAGGGGCTGGCCAGCCACCTTTTATATACATGACCCCATTTAACGAGAAATAGCATGTCTGACTTACTTACTGTATGTACATTTGACAGTAAGCTTCAGGCAAAAGTAAGATTTTAGTGAGCTAGGCAGTGTGCTAACAATATTTTGGATACTTTCCTGGAGGAGCTGAACAGACAAGCTAATCAAAAGACAGGAAATATTGCTGCTTGGTTCTGTATGTGAAGGACTGGACCATAGATTAAATTCTGCGCAAAGTCAGACAGAAGACTGAAATGGAAGGTCTCACAAAGCCAGGCCTTTTTTAGCCCCTTCAAAATTACACTGATCCGCTTAAGAATACCAGTTGTATTTTGCTTTAACAGACATGAGAGCAATATGTCTGCCTATGATTACAAGGAAAACACTCTGAAGCAGATAAGGATATAAGAACAAGGAAGACAAGTTTTGTTAAAAGTGATAAAACAAAATAATCCGAGCACACTTTGAAAACTACAGGGTGATTGGATAAAACTGGACAGTCATTAAAGTTGGTCAGCTGATACCTTGATCGCTATCCAGAGTCTCAAAGGTCCTGTACCAAGGTGAAGGTTGGGAGTTGACCTCAGGGATTTCCAAAGCTGTTTCGTATGCTAGAGATACTGTTATTCACAGAATCATAGAATAGTTGGAAGGGAGTTAGAATGGGTTGGAAGGGACCTTTAAACGTCACCTAGTCCACCTTCCCCTGCAATGAGCAGGGACATCTCCAACCAGATCAGGTTGCTCAAAGCCCCCTCCAACGTGACCTTGAATTTTTCCATAATTTCTGCCCATCCTTCCCCACAGAAGGGAAAAAAAAAAACAACCATACAGATGAGAGATCAGTTTCAAGGAAGGTGAAATACCTTCCTCTGATGAAGAAGACTTAGAATGATAATGTGCTGTGTGTTTATAGCTATTCCACTTATTTTATAGGCTTTGGAGATGATGGAAATGGAACCAATTACCAGACAGTCAACATTCATCCACTAGTAAGACTGAAAATAAATGTCAACATTTTGTAGCTAGATAACACTGTTCAGCTCATAAGTAAGAGTTCACAGCAATCTTTGCATTTAGGACCTAAGCCATAAATGTAGCTTATCTTCAAATATTTTCAACTTGCTAAAGTTATGTGAAAGCTTATCATGATAGAGTCCATTTAAAAGGAAAAGAATTAAAATTTATCTAAGATATGTGTCCCCAAATACCTCTCATAGCATTGATTTATATTAACCTTTCTAACACACTGTCTTCCCAGACTGTTCCTATGTAGTTAGCTGAAAAACACCTTGCTGGCCTATGTAACACATTCCCTCAAACTTCAGAAGAATTACTTTTTAAAGTCAAGTTGAAAAATCAGAGAAAAAAATTGAAAGCAAAATTCTTATTTTAAAAAATATATTTGAGAATTCCATATACTAGTAATATAATTGGAAATATTTTAAAGTACAGTTTCTAAGTTGGCAGTAACATTTTTGTGATAAATGTTTGATTCATAAAAGAAATGGTATGCAGACTGTTGAAATACTGCTTTTATGTGAATAAAAAAATGCAGGTGAAAACTGATACTGGCTTGTGAAGGAACATGCTTTTATTGAATTTGAAAAGTATATTCATTATAGCTCTCCAATTAGGCTGTAGGTCTCAATTCCGTGAAGAGTTATGTATATTATGCCTAATTTTAAGCATTTTGAAAAGTTCTGTGGTCTGAAGCAAGACAACTACTACTGCATAAGATTAACTGTATACATAATATAGTCCCCATATACTGGGGACTTGCTTGCTATTAGATGAGAACTGTGGTTCAACTGCTGTTTTATCTTTTAATGATAAGATCCCATGGCACTTCTGCAACAATAATAGAGGTCCCATGGTCCCCTGAAAACATTTTAAGTAATGGAATTACATTATCTGCTTTAGTGGTTAATATTTTCCTCGTGGTTCCAGCTGAATAAGTTATACTTCGTTTTTCTTCCCTTCCAAACATTCTTCTGTAGTGTTACTAGCACTGATTAAAAAGATAGACCCATATCTAAGTGAAATCCTATAATTTTTACTTTTAACCTATATCTTTGTTATACATACATATATACATGAATATATGTATTTTACCTATAATACATTAATTGTATGATTTCCTGAAATCTTATTACTAGTGCTTTCCATGTAAATGTAAAATTTTATTGTGGGGACCTTACTGTATTTCAGGGAGTGTTTCTTCTTTTTCTTGCATTCTCTGAAATCACTGTGAGCATTGCCATGAATTTTAATTATGCCAGTAATTCATCCTAAGTTTTATAGGAAGAGTTGGCAGCAATAACTATAGTTAAGGTTGCCTAATACATTCCACTGTATAGATTCTGTACTTTAAAAGAAAGAAGGAAGAGAGGGATAGAAATTGTACACAAGGGTCCAATAAAACAAGTCAAGATTAGCAAAGTTAATTTTATCTGTGTTACTTGAAAAACCAGAAGGATTTATTAGTGACTCAGACTATATTTTTAAATGCAATGTGACTGATATAATTTTAAATAATTATTGTTATATAGTTCAAAAAATACAATAAAGATGGCAAAGACATTACTTCACAGTATTACTAAAAAAAACCAAATATAGAATTATCAGTATTTTAACCTGTAAAATATTTTAAAAATACATGTTTTCTGGAAATGTTGAAGTAGAAGAAGCATCATATACCTTCTTTCTTGTTTCTTTTCCCAGACTGCTGTCTAAAGCTACTATTAATAACACTTTGTAGTACTACTGTGATTTATTAATGAAAGTTAAATTATAACATCTTTAATACTGCTGAAGATGGTGAAGTGTATATAATTACTTCTTTGAAAAAGAAAGGAATAATAAAACTCTTAAATTACTGTTTTCTGTAATGTATTCCATTATTTTAAGTAGTATTTACTTCTTTTGCTCAGAATACCATTTATGATCCTTGATTGCACCTATTTTTGTATAAGCAGGAGAAGGCATGATTATTTTCCAAATATGTGTGTTTAGTTGTTTAGTAACTAAAATTAGTATAGGATCTGATCTAAGCTAATAGCACCAGTGTGTGGTAGACACATACCTTCACTATAAAAGGTCCTGCAATCCTTCATTAAAAAGTTGAAAGTCGTAATACAAAGCTCATTGTGGTCAGCAGAGTCTTTCTGTTTCCACTGATGTCTGCATTTGGCTCTTACAGAGTTGAAAATAGCTATACTATCTGCGTAAATATTGTGGGCAGTCTTGTTATACTGCTATTGAGGAGTTCCTTAGTCTGTAGCTACATCAAAAGGGACTCTTGGAGCCACTCACAAAGGCATAGTAATAATGGCACTAATAACAATCCCTGAAGAAACTGTGGACAAAGCTGCTCTTTGGGGAACGGTCCCCACGTGGCACCATTCAGGCAGGAGCTGTTGGCTGAGTACACCTAGAGAGGATTTCCAGTCCATTACAGGACCCTCCTCTAAAAAACGGAAGAGTCTTGAGGGAACTTGAGGGAGTTGGTGCTCTGCAACATCTGAATTGCATGCGCCCAAGGAGGCATAAGCTATACCAAGAGCAGAAAGTCAAGATACAGAGACTGGCTCATGTTCACAAGGCTTAGGGGGGTCTCCTGTTCACATGGCATTCACGGCATTTATGGGTCTTGTTCACACAGCTCAGGTATAACCTCTCTGTATCTGGTCTGTAGTGGAGAGACTTAGTTGGAGCAGCCCAGAGCACAGCCAGGACACCTGTATAGTGCTGGTTCTGATCGCTGAGCTCAGTCCCTCTTTCTCTTTTACGTAGCACAAAAGATGTACTCATACAGTATTAGTCAAGATCCACAGCAAATCAGCTGTAACTTAATTTCTGAGGAAAGGGGACTGATGAGACTAAAGCACGTGTAACAGAGGTTTGTGCGGAATGGTATGTAAGACATGGCTAGGATTTGTCTGGCTAAAAATTAATGTCTACATAGAGGTGTCTCCACCTGAATTAATTGCCTTATGCTCTTGTTATAGTCATTGGGGAGAAGTATGCATCTCTGCGTCATGATCCATCTCATCTTAAGAGGGATGTTTAAAGTGGGTCAAATGAATCTCAACCAAAGAAATACCCATTTCTCTCTTCCTGGCTGTAAGGGGAACTGAGATTATTTAGTTTAGGGGTAAATATCTATAATACACTGTAATACACTGTAACCTGATTTTATTTACCGCTTACTGTTCCTGGAGATATTCTTGAAAAGGAACTCTTGCAGATCTGGATATGAAACTTGTTGGGCACATGCGCTGTCAGAGGTGGCAACCACGGAGATAGTCAGATGCGGTTTGATTATGAGATGCCATCCTAATGACAGGTGGAAGCATGGATATGTTATTTCCAGGAGCAGCTGAGGGAAGAATCATGGAATGGTTTGGATTGGAAGAGACCTTTAAAGAATATCTAGTCCAACCTCCCTGCAGTGAGCAGGGACATCTCCAACGAGATCAGGTTGCTCAGAGCCCCGTCCATCCCAACCTTGAACATCTCCAGGGATGGGGCATCTACCACATCTCTGGGCAACCTGTCCCAGTGTTTCATCACCCTCATCGTAAAAAAATTCTTCAGTGTCTTACTGAATGTCTTATTGTTGTTGCATGTTGAAAAGTTGTGATACCCTACCTAAGTACTAACTTGTAACTAGGCTTATGAACATCCGTGCTTGGGAACACTGGAATTTACGTCTCTTTTGTGTCTTGCCTTGTATGAAAAATATGCATATCCAGAGAGCTCACAAAGGCAGATGGTCCAGTAGGCTACCTGCCTACTTGCCTGTGGTAGCTGAAGGCACTTAGGGGAGCTAGGCTTACCATCCTAGGCTGCCACTAAGGTTAGCTGTGTGGGGCTCTATGAATAGAGAGAGAGCGACTGATGAAAGCAAGCTGTTTATTGTTCTCCACAGCAGCAAGAGAGACTGCCGTTTTGACTCACAGGACCTGAGGTCAGCCTGGAGCCTACCACTCCCTAAGCCCTGAGAAGCTCCAGGAAACTCTGGCAGCAGTGGAGGCCCAGCAGAGCCAATAGGCCACCTGTTGGAAACCAGGGACCGTCCGTGGTGTGATCTTACCTCAAATCTACCTGTGACAGCTGTCTGTTACACCTGGTAACATCCCGGCACCCAAAAGAGCCCACTGCTCTTACCGGACTTGGATGGATAAAGTGGAAGGCAAGTTTCAGGGATAAGTATTGCATTTTTGTATTGAATAAATTGTAGGTTAGCAGTTCCTGTTACAGACTAAGTAGGATCTAAGTGACTTAACGCCCATGCAATCTGTCTGTTCTCTTCTCCTCTTTTTAGTCTACTCTGCTTTTTTATATAATCTCTATTTTATTGAAAGTCATACTGTGTGTATTCAGCAACTAGGTTTACTTGCTGATCACCAGAAACTCAGCTACCACTGATAGTTGGGGAGGTACCAGACTTCCTGTAAGGAGAGCCACAGGGCAGTCTGCTTCTCTGAAGGGTTAGGGTACCTCCTCAAGAACTAGGTATTAACTAGGTATTACAGCATCTGTGGAGGGTCACTAGAGGTTAATTGTCTTCTTTTGGTACTGTGAAGCACAGTAGGCTGAAATGGCTTGTCTAAGATCTTCAAGCCAAGGCAGTGACAGAGTTGAAAATAATCCCTGAAGGCAAAAGCTATTTGTAACGTATTTTCTGCAAATATTGCATTATTTAGATGGTGTCCAGTTGATTACTGCAAATTTTTTTAAAAATAAAATTTCTGCATTACTGAACTTTTGAGGTCCACATTTGATTTTAAATCCAAGGATGTCTGTGTTTGTCTTACGCTACTACTCATCTACTGTCTTACATCCACCTTACACATAATATTTACATTTTCCTCGCTGTAACTCCACTGATTCTATTTTGTTGTAACTTACACTCAGAAGAGACATGACAGACTGTGGTTCAATAAAAGTAAGTAACAAGAAGATGTAAGAAACCAATGGCTAAAAGCATGGTGTGAACCTCTCCCATTAGCTTTATGCCTTATTTTGTGCACCTTATTCTAGCCTATAGCGCTGCCTGGGGTTGTTGTGGCCAAAGTGCAGGACTCGGCATTTGGTCTTGTTGAACCTCATCCCATTGGCTTCAGCCCAGCTCTCCAGCCTGTCCAGATCCCTCTGGAGGGCCTCGCTACCCCCAGGCAGATCCACACTCCCAGCCAATTTGGTGTCATCTGCGAACTTACTGAGGGTGCACTCAATGCCCTCATCCAGATCATCAATAAAGATATTGAAGAGGACAGGCCCCAGCACCGACCCCTGGGGAACACCACTTGTGACCGGTAGCCAGCTGGATTTAACTCCATTCACCACCACTCTCTGAGCCCGGCCCTCCAGCCAGCTCCTTACCCAGCCAAGAGTGTACCCATCCAAGCCATGGGCTGCCAGCTTCTGCAGGAGAATACCGTGGGAGACAGTGTCAAAGGCTTTGCTGAAGTCTAGGTAGACCACATCAACAGCCTTTCCCTCATCCAGCAGATGGGTCACTTGATCATAAAAGGAGATCAGGTTGGTCAAACAGGACCTGCCCTTCAGGAACCCATGCTGGCTAGGCCTGATCCCCCGGCCATCCCACACATGCCGCATGATCTCCCTCAAAACTATCTGTTCCATAACCTTCCCTGTAACTGAGGTCAGGCTAACAGGCCTGTAGTTCCCCGGATCCTCCTTACAACCTTTCTTGTAAATGGGAGTCACGTTGGCAGTCCTCCAGTCTTCTGGGACCTCACCAGTCAACAAGAAGCGCTGATAGATGATGGAAAGCGGCTCGGCTATCACCTCTGCCAGTTCCCTCAGCACTCTTGGGTGGATCTCATCCGGCCCCATGGACTTGTGGCAGTCCAGTTGGAGTAGTAAGTCTCTGACTGTTTCTTCCAGAATCACAGGGGGGTTAGCGTGCTCCCCAGCCGAGACTACCAGGTCAGAGAGAGGAGTACCCTGAGGATAACTGGTCTGACCTTTAAAGACAGACGTAAAGAAGGCATTCAGAACCTCCGCCTTTTCCTTATCCTCAGTGGTCACATTCCCAGCCTCATCCAGCAAAGAGTGGATATTCTCCTTTGTCCTCCTCTTACTGTTAATGTATTTATAAAAGAGTTTCTTATTCCTTTTCACCCCAGTGGCCAGGTTAAATTCAAGCTGGGCTTTTGCCTTTCTGATTTCACCTCTACACATCCTAACGACTTCCTTGTATTCATTCTCAGTTGCCCGTCCCTCCTTCCACAGGCGGTAGATTCTCTTTTTCTCCCTCTTTTCTAGGTATTTCAGATGTCTTTGAAAACTCATGGAGGACAGAAGAGACAGTACAGGACTGAAAAAAAGGAAACATAACAGCTTTTAGAAAAAGAGATAGAAAAGAACCCAAGGTAGCCAGGTAGCCTAAATAACTTCCACCTCTGGGTTCTGGAACAAATTATTAAATAAGCAGTTTCTAAAGGCCTAGAATCTGATAAGGTGATAAAAACTTACTGACATGCCTCTGTCAAGAACATGTCATGTCAAACAAAACTGATTTTCTTCTTCACTATATTGCCTAGTAGATACAGATAAAGCAGGAAAAATTGCTTATGTAATTTTTGACTTCTGACTGTTCCTAGTTGTTTTTTATAAGTAACTAAAGAAGTATGGCCTAAATGAAATCACTAGAAGGTAAGGATGGATGAGGGAACAGATCAGAAAATAATTCATTGGAAAAGTGGTTATTGGTGGCTTACAGTCAATTTGAGTTGGCATTTCATGTAGGCTTTAGGAATATGGGGACATTTCTTGTCAATATGATGGGATTAGTGACTAGACTGTATGCTTATGAATTTCAAAATTTATGCTAAGCTGGAAGAAGCTGGAAATACACTGGAAAAAGGGATCAGAATGGTAAAATGATCCTCGCAAGCTGCAGACATGGCTTAAAGTCAACAAGTCTAATCAATACAGGTTCTTACGCTGATGAAGGAGGAATCAATTGCACAAAAGCAAGACAGACAAAAAAAAAAACCAAAAAAACCCAAACCAAACAACCAGATGGGACAGTCTCCTTCAAAGGAGACTGCATACATCTGAAGAAATTTACAACCAAAATGAGATCCATAAATGCGATCATGTGACCTAATGCCAGTTCTCATGTATGATCTGTACTGTCAGGCAGACAGAAGGACTGAATGCTCCAGTAGAAATGATAGAACATCTCAGGTTGGAAGGGACCTTGAAAAATCATCTGGTCCAACCTTTCATAGAAAAGGAAGCCTAGATGAGATGCTTTCCAGAGGCCTGAACTGGTTTACTATATCCAGTTTGGGACATTAAACTTTAAAAAATACATATAAATAGAAGTGAGTTCAGTGAAGTGCAATAGTATAAGACAAGAGGGAAAACTGCAATTTAGGTTAGTCTAGACAGTGGGAAATAGAGGAGGGAAGTGCTGACATCTCCCAGTATGAAAAAAACTTTTCTAAGAAGAATAGTGATCAGTTGTTCTTCAGTGGCCATTTAGGGAAAAGCAAGGAGAATCAGTTTCATTTTGAGGTTAGAAAAACCCTTTTCACTATGAATATAGGGAAGCAGTGGAACAAGCTGTGCAGAAGGGCTGCAGAATACCTTTCATGGGAATTTTTTTTCTGGACAAATTAAGCAACTATGCCTTGGGACTGTTTTTTACATATTTCATTCTGCCCCAGTGCTGTAGTTTGGGAAAACGATCTCTTAAGATCCCTCCAGCCCTGAATTTCTGTGATTCTATGAGATCTGTACATAGGTGTGCAAATGATACAAAATGGATCTTTAAAGATTTCTTCCCCTATGAAAATGGAATGGGAAAATTCTGATAATAGAGTCTAGCCCTTAGTTTAATTTCTTATATTAAATCTTGAAGTATGAAGATTATAATATTATTTTATTGTTGATAGGTACAGTTGTGTTTGGTTTTTTTTTTAATCTCAAGCTTTCTATCTAAATGGCATAAATAAAAAGTTGCTCCCCCTAGATGTGCTGTAAGTAATTCCAGGACATCCACAAACAGAAGTGATGCAGGTTGGTTCAGGTGTTTGAGTTCTGGGATAAAGAACAAGAATGCCATTATTTGTACTTTACATTTCCAGTGGTTTCTCTCTGAGTCCTTTAATGTGTCATTAAAGTAATCTCACTGCTTTCTATGAATCCTGGAGTTATAATATTGATATTGTACAATACACAACCCTATTGTCATATAGGTAATAATATTTTGTGTTAGGCTTATGAATACAAAGCAAGAGTTTACTGTCAACCACATCTTTAATTCTGGCAAACCAGAGAAATGGTAAGATGTTTACTCACAAAAGGTATCTTGCCTGGTTTCTCCATACTTGGTATTACCTTCACAGTTAGGAAAGCAGAAATTACTGCTGTTGTTTTACACAAAACCAGAGATTCTGCAAGAGCAAATTTAATGTAATTTAAAACACTTTGTAGTCTTCAGAATCTGTGACATTTTCCCTGCCACCCAAATTATTTTAAATTGTAAGTAGTTTTGCAAAGCTGTTAGCATTATTTTCTCAGCTCACCCCAAATTTTTTCGCAAGGCATATTATCTATGATGAATCATATCTTTTATTAAAATAGTTATAAGAGCATTAAAGCTGTCAGGTATAATTTGCAGCTTTTTCTCCTTTAGATTCAGCACTCTTTCTGAAAAGCAGCTAATTTAATAACTAGGGAATCTAAGTTACAATCAAATTTATTATATTTACCAGACTTGAATTTCAAATGAGACACCATTAAAAAGTACTTGAAGGGGAAAGAGCAGAACTGCCAGCGGGCATTGAATTAGCAGCCTGAAAAATGTCTAATAATGTTGTGATCAAGAGTGTTACCATGATGATGGAAAGAGGAAGGGGGATTATGTTTGTCTTTCTCTGTATCATTTACATGTTGTGCAAACTAAAACAAAGGTTAGAATGTCAGCACAAAGCTTCCTTTGAGGGGAAAGAGTGTCCTCTTTTTAGATTTTTCTGTGACTTAACAGTATGCCTTTATAACCTAGCACTGCAATTCTGCCTACAAATCTCAAAATTACTGCTAGAGAAGTAGATGCTATTGTTTATGTGCATATATGAGCACTTGCCACTGTACACTGCGTACCACATGTAATCCTGTGAGTTCTGCGTCCACAGAATTTCTGCTGTATTCTGGGTGAGGTCTGTGCTTGGAAGGCTTCTGGATCAAGGTTTTCCTGTCAAAGAGCTCAATAAAAGGCCTTTTCCTGCTGCTGGCATTAATCTCCTCTGAGTCTCAGTCTCCCAACCCCCTTAACCAAGTCTGTGACATAGATCATATTTTATTTACAGATATATGTCAATGTGGCCTGTTATTTCATGATCATGTTAATTGCATTTGTACTGTGGAAATTTTTAATTCCAGAAGGTGCTGCTGGCTTTTGTGTACGCAATTTGAGCTTGCCTTAAGCAAGAGTTTTTTTCTTCCCAGTGACTTCCACTGACTTTCATATATTTAAAATCTGAAGCTGTTCTCTTTGATTCATCATCTGTTAAAGAATGTTGTACTAAATCTGGCAGAGGGGTTTAACAAGAGTAAGAAAGTGCTATTCCAGAGAACCAGGATATAATAATTTTTTTTTTCCTGAAGGTACATTGCCACCTAGCAAACACTGAGAATAATAGTCACACAAATAGAAAAAAAGAAAATCCAAAAGGCCTAGGAACTGTTGCTTGATTTTGAAAAGCTTAATTGAAGAAAGAGCTTGAGGTTTGAGCATTCCTACTGAGCTCTTTCCACAAAGGGGATTGTCTCTGTACGGATGTGGCTCATCATCAGCAGGCCAGAATAAGTCAGCTGTTCACCTGGCTCTGCTGGAGCTCTAACACTCCATAGCTGAGAATGTTCATATTAGGAAGGGGAGGAGGATGCATTAACTCCTTCTGGCATTTTGGAACATGTGTATGCTACAAAGTAGCTTTGACAAAGAGGTTATGGCACAGGGGCCACAGCTGGTATGAAGATACAGAGTCTTGCTATAGAATGCCTTATTCTTTTAGTCTCTGTTTTACACACACAGTTCTTTGAGGAATCTCATAGTTTGAGGATGACTAATTTGATAAGAAAAATGGAAGAGGATCAGATTGTTACATGAGAAGATAAGATTGTTACATGAGAAGAACTAAATGAACTTTTAGTAGAAGGGTAGGAACAAGATGAAATGTAATACCCAGTGCAAGGTCACTGAGTATTATTATTAAGGGAAAAATACTAGAATTTCTGCTCTAAATGCTCAGTGATTAAGAGCTTGAGAACTCCATACATGAATGAGTATTTCTTGTGCCAGTCATCAAACAGCCACACCAAAGCATGACGAAGATGAAAGGCAAGGCTGCGGTGGAATGTGGAGCTGATGAGATAGCTCCATACTGAGAGCAGAACTGGAGATGAAATCAAAGATGGATGAATTGAGTAGACTGCACCTTCCTGGAAAGGTAAAGAAGCAGAGAAGGTTAAGAACCTTTCAATAAAAAATCAGAGGGAAGAAACAAAACCCAGAAGACAAGATGTGAAAACAATTCACATGACATTGCAATCTTAGAGCTTATGCTGTCAGCAAAAAGAGATTGGATTAATTTCTGCAGACTCAACAAAAATTGCCTTGTGGCAGCAGTTAGTAGTATTGAAATGCTGATGGGAACTGATGGGAACCAACTAGGCTGTAGTGACTGGGAACAGATGTCTTCGGAGGAGCGTGAGACAGCATTCTGCAATGTGAGAGAAATCATTCCCTGTCAGGTTTGTTTTGTGGACTGAGACATGTATCTCTCATTAGATAGGAATTTTAGCTTTTCCCTTCTTTTGCATCAATAGATATCCAGTCTGGTCCTCAGTGAAGCTGGAACAGTATTTTTTATAAATGCAACCTGATGGATGTTAATTCTCAGCAGTACATATGTTCTAAGTATCAGCATTAGGACTAGCAGAGGTGCCTGCATTTGTGGATATATTTGAGGAGTGCAATGTCAGGAATAGTTCCTCTCCAGCTCAGTGTGAATTCATGTTTTGTCATGATCTAGGCATAACTGACTTTAGTTGAGCTGTTTATCTTCCTCCTTGGAGTAAGAGTGGAAATTGGTTAAGCTTATGCAGTTCTATACCAGCGAACACTGGCAACTGGAGCCACTTGGGTGAAGCTTCCCTCCAGGAGGTTTGAGGTTGCTGCCTAATATTTGCCCAGTGGACAGAAGTAGGATTTGAATTTGCAGCCTGCCAAGGGTGGCTGAAGTCCTGAGGATCAAAAGCACTCGCATGCAGCCCCAGTCTGGAAGAGTCTCTGAATGTGCGATAGCTCTGAGCTCTATGCCTGTGCTGCCCATCTAAAGTCGGGGGGAGGAGGCAGACTGCTCTGTGTTTAATGGGTAAAGGAGTAAAGATTGATCTCTGTGTTAAAAGCTATTCAAAAGATGAAAAAAAAAAAAGTCATTTTACAACCTTCTACTCAGAAGCAGCTTATCTAAGGACTGCTCTTGAAAGGAATTGCTAGTAAGGTCAGGCTGGAAGGCCAATTTCAGGCACAATTTAGTATGAAACTAATGTCGTCTCATGGTGTACATTGCATACAGGCTTGCTGCTGTCTTGTTGCCTGCACCAGCTTTTCTTCTCAGTTTGCTTAAGAACAGTCATATGAATAAAAAAGTACCATGAATAAAAAAGTACTGTGCTTATCAGCCTTCTTGGCAGCTCATGTCTGTTCTCCATAACCTGGCAGGACTACCCCAGTGACTACCCAAATACTCTAAAGCAAAGATCATAGCTGTATATCCTCTGAAATAGGAAACCTTTAGTGATTTCTGTTTACCCTATGAAATAGGAAACCTTTAGTGATTTAGACTTGGTTGACATCATTTTCAGAAGTGCTAAAGAGGTATGAAGTGATGTAAAGCAAGTATTTAGAATTTTCACATGTGAAAAAAATGCGGCAGATTAATTAAAGTGTAATCTCACTACAGAAAGATGAGGCCAGGAATTTAAAACAGCAGGAGCTTAAAATCAGGCACTGAAATCCTTATCCTTACTTAGGACATTAGTAAGTAAATAGTTAAAGATACTGAAGAGATCTTAGTGGACCTAATTTTCTGTATGTACTTTCTGAAATTCACTTACTGAGCACTCATATGAGGCATCTTCAGAGTTTTTGAACGTAATTGCCCAAAAAGAGACACTGAAGAGCAGTTTGGAGAATGTTAGCCTTAATTTAGGCTATGTTTTTTGAATATTTGCCCTTGGTCTTATAAAAGGCATAATTTCAAATCATTTCAGTAATGGAAGTTATTTCATTCTCTGTTACTGAAGAGAGACTCCACTTGTAAAACATTCTTATAAATGACTGACTCCCTTCAAGCATATTACCAGTATGCTATTATTTTTCAAATGTGGCATTTGTGTCTTTTATAGTTGTATTTTTACCTTTCAGAAATGCTAAGAAATAAGCTTCATTCTCACTGTTAACTTAATAGACAACCATAGTGCCTCAACTTTTTAATAGCTTTGGAATAAAATAAATTTGAAATATTTGATGGACTCTGCATTACATAGACTTTGCTTACACCGAGGGGAAATTGCAAATATAGTAATAGCTACAAGATTATCTCTTGTTGTCTGAATACTATCTGAACATGTTTTAAATGACTAGACAAAAAATTATGAAAGCAGCATATGACTCCAGCTATAAATAAAATACAGGGACTACTGGACCGAAATCTGCATGCGGGAAAAACTTAGTGACAGTCAAATCTACAGAGAGGATTATTCAAGAACGTTTACTAAGGACTCAGTCTTCACCTCACACTTTTACAGTTGAGAGTCAAGTATTTTGAGCAGCTGGACTGCAAACAGACTTTCCAGAAATTCAGGGAGTGACTGTAAATGTTTAAGCAGTTCTTAGCTCTTTCACTCATTTCCCTGTGCTTGTGTTCCCGGGCTTTGCTTTCATCTGTCCTTCTGTGGCGACTTCCACAGTTTTCCATAGTTATGGAAACTGTGGCCAGGAATGGCCCACAAATTCTGAGGGTTTGCAATGAAGAGCCGTAAGAGGGTTTTTTACCTGAGGGAATAAAAGACCCAAATGTGCTTATCTTCTGTTCCTACCAATTGTCAGAGCTCCAGCAATGGGGTGGTGCTGTGACAGTTGACCTAAGCTGAGAATCTGCTCCAGTTTTCTGGATGAACGAGGTTTGCAGTGTTGTCACCGTTACCCCACTGGAAGACACAACCAGAAAACATACACTCTAAAGAAGGGAGCAAGCTTACAAGCTCTGTGTATCGGAGCTCTCCTTAGCAGCCCTTAACAGGGCAGCAGAACCAGGTTCCCAGATACAGAGCTGGAACTATCAGACAATTACAAGAATACAAGGTATGAATTCCAGAAAGTTCAAGCAAATTCCTTCTGCTTATTCACATAAAGATTTATACAAATAGCATAACAGGAGGCTTGGCAAGATAATTTTCCTTCAGTTTTGCCATGTGTTTCTTCACAAGCCTGTCCCCCATTAAAAAAAAAACTAGATACCTAATACTAGAGGTCTGCCTGATGTCTCAACATTTGCACGCATAGTTCTGTCAGCTGCAGTGCTACTGCAGTAAGGGCAAGGCAGTCAGAGCCAATTTGTCTGTGTCTGCAGAAGTGAGTTCTCAGTGCTTGGTTGTGCTATAAAGCCAGTCCTTGAGAATTCCTGATGATAATTGTAATTCTCCTTCTCAAACCTAGAGCAATGTTTAAAGCGGAGGAAGTACAGGAACCTCCCGAACGGTTTCTTCCCCAGTTGCCTCAGTGATTTCACTGCAATGCCTAGAAAAAGCAAAGCAGTTCAGATGGCATCTATTTCTGGTGTGAAATCCTAGTTGTGGATTCCCAGTGCTGATGTGTTTTTCAGACCCTCTGGTGAGTTTCTAAGCTCTCTTGGAATAACAGCTGCTGGGAGGGGACTGGAATCCCTGTGGTGGATTTCAGGTTCACAGACTTTGATGACATTTCTAAACAACAGGGTGGGTAAGCTGTTTTTTTTATCAAGAGCAGCTATGAAGGCAAAGAAGCAAACTCTTGTCAGTAAAGAGCTTTTCATCTCCTTCTCCTGTTTTTTTTTTTTTTTTAGAAATTAAGGTAGAACGTGGAAACCCAGTAAGGATTTTGAGAGGTAGGGGCAAAGGAGTAGAGACTCTTTTCTGTTCAGCTCCTCTGTAGGGATAAAGATACAGCCTGGTACTCAGAAGTGTGTTGGTGACCCTCAGAAAAGCAATGCCATGAGAGCCAGAGAGGGGGAGGAAGAGGCACACTGAGGGCTGTGTCGTAGCTCAGAACCACTGTTGTTGATTTCTTTTTACTCTTCTTGAAAGTCTATTTTTCACATGCTTTAAACCTAGAAGAGACCACTGTTACAGTTGGTTAACTCCCCGTGTAACAATCAAACATAGGTTGCAGCTGTGCATGGTGAAGATCTGGAGGAGAAAAACTCCTTATCTGAAACACCTCAGTCGTTGCTAGGTCACAGGCATTTCCAACTCCTCACCAGCACATGGGATAATATATAAAATACTTTTGGTGGCTCACAAAAGCATGTGAAAAGATTACACTGATGGCAGTTTGTACAGTGCGGTCTCTTCTCAACCCTTTCACCTTGTCAGTGCTGTAGTTCACTAACAGTTGGCAGTGTTAGGATTATGGTCTGGCCTCTGATGAAAGAACACTGAATGCCTTCAGATGGTGAATATCATCAAATGTAAAAAGTAACCAATGTCATTTAATGGTGTCTGATGTTGTTGTTGTCCGAGGATCAGCACTCCACCATGTTCATGTCTTGACCGCCGTTGAATCTTCTACTTAAGCATTTTTAGTTGAACACAGCATTAACAAAGTTAGCCAAGCAATCAAGACTTGAGATAAGGTTGTGATACAGTCTCTCTGGTTAAAACTGTATTGACTAGAGCTATGTAATGGTCAACACCTGGATATGTCTCTGGTATGCTACAAGATCCATGATACAAAAGATCCACTGCTTGCTGTAGCTGATGATGGACACATTGCGGATGTTGTTAAGGAGTTTAGCATTGGTTGTTTCCACAAAACATTTGACATACTGTACACAAAACTTAGGTTCCTTGACCAGGTCCTGGAGAACTGACCTGACTGTGCAAATAAAAGCATGTCCCTAGGATTCTTCTTGCTGAGATGATTTTAATAATCTGCCTCATGTGAGCTGCACATAACGCATAGCATAAGCCCGCTCACTGAGCCCATTTTCTATCATCCCTTAGTTTAGCTTGATATTGCCTAAGTTTTCAATAATGTTAATAATGTTTATTGTCTCCTCAAGGGAAAGTGAGACCTTTGCACCTCCTGCGTGCCTGATGAGAGACTACATAGACCAGGACTTTTCAGTTTGGGGAGAAGAAGGCTGAGAGCAAAGAGTGAGGTTTACAAAATCATGAAGGGAGTGGATCAGGTGAAGGCGTAACTGTTACTCACCCATTATTCAACAGTTACAGCACAAGGATTAGGAGGTATTAAATGAAACTAATAGGAGATTGGTTTGAAACTGATAGAAGAAAGTTATTTTTTACAGAAAGAGTAATTAACTTCTATAATCTGTTGTCATAGGAGATTATGGAGGCAGGGTAAAGCATGGTTAGGCAAATTCAGGGACAGCAGGTCTGTAGGCAGTATACAGGGTAGCACCTTCTGACATCCCTAATCCAGTGGTTGTGGTTGCTGGGGAGAGCAAGGGGAACAGACTGCACAAAGAGGCCAGGAACACCTGCACTCCCTAGATGGTGTTTCCCACTGCCACTGTCCTAGAGAAGGTAGTGGTATAGCATGTTCTTCCATTAACTGGAGAATCAAACAGATCAGACACTGCCTCTCAAACCCAAAAGACAGTGTCCATTTTCTATGACCTTCCACCTTCTCCAAAATGTAAAGCATTCATTCTCATACTTTCGCCCAGTCCCTTTATAAACTTCTTCAGATTGGGCAGAAACAGCTTCAACAGAAGATGGCAGTCCTCCATGGGGAACGGCTTAGTAATCTTAAGTCCCTCAGCTCCCCACAACTACTGTCTTCTCCAGAGCAGCCCCTTTCCTCCCCGTACAAGAGAGAAGGGCCTCTGATCCTGCTATAAAAGCAGGAAGTTCAGGAGAAATGAGGAGCGATTCTCATCAGAGATGCTTTTGTTTTGGCCAGTCACAAGGAAAACATTAGAACATACCCAGGGTAATTATTTGAAGAAAATGGTTATATTATTTTCTGTCCCTTCACAGCACTGAATCAAGAGTGCTGTTACATACTGTTGAGTTATTGGTGAAATAGCAGCAGAATGATTAAGGAAATCAACAGGCAAAACCATGCAAAATATGTTAGTTATCAACAAAGTAATTGGATAGCGTTTAAGCGAATGAAACAGACACAGGCATGCAAAATATTACAAAGGATTATAGTAACTGTAGCAGAGAGTGGAGGTTTCCAAGTGACCGCATTCCAAGTGACCCAACTACATTCACTACTGGCAAACAGAGAGCTTTCTCATCACTACCCTACTTCAAGGAACCGCAGCGAGAGGGGACGGTCACCTCAGAGGTATCAGAGTTTCCCAAAGAATGGGAAATTACAAATGAGACTGAGAGGAGAAAAGCTTTAGAGAAGAAGAAAAGAAACTCGGATTCTGAATTCTGTTAGATGGCTAACAAACCATATTTCATAAAAAGGGCAACTTTTAAGCCTGTTGTGGTTCAGTGGTTACAACAGCAGTCAGAGCAAAAATGCAATATATAATACTTAAAATAATTTTTTTAAATGGGGAGAGAGCAAAAGTATAAAATTGATTTACAAAATGGGGAAAAGTGCTTAGTCAAGTTGAGGACTACAGGAAGAAAGTCAGTCACTGACAGGTTTAAAAAGAAATGCAGTTTTTCTAAAACATCCTTGTAAAGCAAGAATTCCTAGGAATGGTGTAAGATCTTTTGTTAGATGGAGACAGCACATTTGAAATAATGTAAGAAAGGACAAAGTTTTTACTGATTTGGATCTGGGAAGGACAAAGATGATGGAGATACGGAAATATTTTCTAATTCATTATCAAAAAAAGAAGTTTTTTTGTAAACATAGACTGGACAAAGAACTGGTCTTCCTACGGTACACCAGAATGCCCCACACGGCACCGACATCCTCCCTTCCCCAAGCACAGCCTCCAGCTCCACCTCCATGCCGCTCTGCTGTGGGCTCGCTGCAGAGCTGCCCTCAGGTCTCTGCGTGGCAGGGCCATGCCTGGGGCACCCTTGTCCTCAGCGATTGCGCCCTTCCTCTCCTCGGCAGCAGCAGCGGGCACCCGATGTCAGCCCCATGCTCCCCTTGGGGCCCTTTGGCCACCACGACCAGTTGAGGGAATTGCACCCATCAAAGACAAATGGTCTGCGTCATCAGATCTTCATGCTGCCTGTTGGGCCCGTGGCGCTGGGTCCCTCTCCTGAGTGGTGGTGGTGGTGGCATCTTGGATGGGGGCTCTTCACGCTGCGCTCCCCTGCCGGGCCACCCACCACCCGCAGCACAACCGGCCATCAGTCAGGGCACCAGCAGGCCCGGGGCTGGCCTCGGCCCTCCGACCTCTCACCCCCTCGTCTCTGTACTCTCCCCGGGGCGGGAACCGGGACTCCCGGGGAGGCCGCGGGCTTCGGGGTCGCACGCGGAGCGCAGGCCCCGGGGGCGGCGGCGGAGGCCGCGGGGGGCACGGCGGGGCCGCCCGCTGGCTTTGCCCGCTAGGGGGCAAGAGAGCCCCGCACAAGCGCGGCGGGGCGGCTGCCCCTGCCCCGCAGCCCTCGGCGCCCGCCCCGCGCCTGCCCCCGGCGGGTACCGGACCCCCGGCCCCGCGGGGAGCCGCCCCGGGATGGCTGCTGCAGGCAGCCCGGCGGGGCCTCGCCGCCTCCAGGAGGTAGCTCCGCTGGCCCGAGGCCAGCGGGCCCGAGGCCTTTGCCTGGGCTCTGGGCGATGCGGGAGGAAATGTCCTGCATGGCCACGGTTCATGGAGAGGTAATCGCTTCCACTGGGAAGGCGAGCGAGGCCTTCAGCAATTCCAGAAAGCGGGCATGGAGCCGGCATGGCCCACCTTCTCCGTCGGGGCGATGGTGCACCAGGCTGCTGCACAGGCCGCCATGCGCACACTGAGTTCCTGCCCGGCTGGGCGACCTCCTGCCGAGAGGCACCTTCTCCTGCCCCAAGGACGGTGATGACGAGCTGGTTGCTGGCTGCAGCTCTGTGTAGCACTGGTAAGTAGCATCCAGCTGATGGTCTGGGTATGTGCCTTGGTTGGTATACAAATGCCACCCCATCTTTCAGATAGTGAACTACCTACAGAAGAAGTCCATCAGGCAAAGGGAGAACATCCAGGACACTCTGCAGTCCGCTGGCAAACCTTGCCAAGCCTGCGGTCGCAAGCGAGCACCAACAGTACGGGAGCATGAAGAAGGCAGAAACCTCTCTGAGTAGACACCATGTGTGGTTGGGCAGGAAGGGTGCACAGGGCCAAGGACGGGCACCGGCAGACCCGTTCTCACAGTGAGCAGCTCTGTAAGCCGTGCCACACAAATCACTTGCCGTGCGGAGGCTTCTGCGGTCACCTGCACACGCAGCTGCTCTGATTTCTTCCCCTTTCTCCTTTCCAATCAACAGCACTTTGGCTCTTGAGCTGGAGGGGCTTGCAATATCACGGGCAATCAATTCATTACTAAAGAACAACAGCCACGTACAAATACATGCGTTGGAAAAAATTTAAACATATTTGGCAACTTTCACACTTCCATCACCCTATCTGCCTCCAAGTATCACCAACAAGGACATGCATTCTAGAAGATTGTATCAACACCTCTGTCAATGCTCTCGACTGCATCTGACTGATAATGGCATTATTACTTTTGTACTTAAGATATCTTAAAACATGTAACCTGGAAAGTCCCTCCCTCAGACGGTCACAAAGATCATATTCTGCCAATGCTTATTTAACATAGGTTCACTAATTCCTCTATGTAGTAAAATACCATAACGCTGTAAGAAATCCATGTGAGATATCCTGCTGTGGCAGAGTATCACATGTTTACACTGATGCTGGTATTTTCTTGGAGTTTTCCATCTAAACTGCATGTTTCACGCTCCTGTGGTCTGAAAATTTGGTGAACTGGCAAACAGGCCCTTTCATGTTGTCTTCTGGGATTCTTATAGGTATTTTTTTTTTGGTCATAAATACTGCTATTTTTTTTTCTACACTTTCTGAAGTAAGAAAGCAAATACATTCCTCCAGCTCAGGTTTCTAAACTTGTAGACAGTTCTTATGTTAATCCAGTTAACCTGAATCACATGGCTAATAGGTTTTCACAAATATTGTATTTATTTCCAGGCAATCTAGTGTTTCATAATTGTGACTTTCAGTAACTTTTCATTGCTGAGATGACAGCAGTTTTCTTTGGGGGATGAATTGCTGCAGCTATATTAATAGTTTAGTGCCCTCACCAGCCATTCTGGGGAAATGCTGAATCACATGTATAGCGCAGCAGGTGGAATCCATCCTGTCCTATCTAGACCTCTGTCATGGAGAAGTCTACATCTAATATAGGCTCTCTTCATAAACAAGGAAGAATTAAGCATCTTTAGAGCGTGAGTCATATCATCCTAAAGTAGACACCTAGAATAGGTCAGATGATTTGTGCCCTAAAATTGCTCCTATTTCTCTGCGTTAAAGAACAAGTAGTTGAGATCTCGATGTCTCCATTGTGGCAGCCTCGAGTGAGGTGAGATGAATTAATACTCTTATCCAGGTGTATATCATGCATACTTCAAAGTACCCTAAAAATTCATATTTGCAAAGAAAACTGAATAGCATTACTTTCTGTGTTATTCCCAATTTATATAAAAAAAGCAGCTTTTAAAAGTTTGCTGACTCATGACATTTTAGTAAAAACAGCAAATGCCACATGTTTCGCAGGAAAGTCGTAGCACCTCTCTTTTTAACAATGTAAAGTTTCCAGTTCTCCATCTGCAAGGTTGGAAAGTAAATGAGTTAGATATATTTTAGATCTAGAATAGGATCCTGTACTTTTGGGGAAATTATTCAATCTGAGGGAATTTTTTTTTTTTTAAAAAAAACCAAACATTTTCCTATGGCGGGCTGAGTTAGTATTTTAAATGACACTCAAAAATTGATACGTGAAAAGTTCATGTAAAGCTGAACTGGTTGGCAGAGTACAGGGGAAGCAGCTTTTAAAAAATAAATCATAATGTCTTAAAACTTGCCAGAGGTGTCACATTAGTGTGGCACCTGTCAGGAGAATGTGTGCCAGGAACTCCTAAAGAAATGCAGGATCCTTCTGACCAGCCCTGCTTGCAGGAGTTAAAATCCTGCCTAAAGCTGATGAGTAAGCTCTTGATGACTCACTCTGGCAGATGCAGTCTTTAATTCCAGGAGGGTATAAGGGAAGTGGGTGTGAATCTCGAGTAGAGGGAAGCTAGGGGTAGGGATGTTCCTGCCTCAGTGTCTTGGGGATAAAAGTGTAGGTTTTTAATACAGCCCCAGCTATCAGTAAAGCTAAACTTCTGTAAGGGGTAAGTTTGACATTACACATCACAGATAGATTTTATGTGAAGCAGGGTTGGAACACCACCTACTCACAGATGGGTATAATTTTGGGGATGTCCTGCATAATTCATGTGTGGCTTTGATACTTATGAGTAATTCAGACATCAAAGCCTCAACTTAGATAACACTTTCATAACACTGAACTTCCTATAGCCAATAATCTATGGGCTTTCATTTAAATTCCTCTCAAGAAAAAGCAACTATACCAAGAGTTTCTTCTTTACCTTCAGATATTTTTCATAAGGTATGCTGGTGTGAAGTACAAGATAGAAAATACTGAGGCCTGGACTAAAGAAAAAAAAAAAAATTCCATATAATACTATTTGCTGGGACTAGAAACATAAATTTTAAAGCACTGGAAGGGAGCTGGGAGCTTCTTTCCCCATTGTTTCTAGACTGAGAGCACACCAGGTACCAGGCCCTTCAGTCACTCTGCAATAGCCCCTCTGCTTTGCCAGTGGCACAAACCTTCATTTTTCAGCAGGCCAATTTCCTTACCACGCAATTTTATGTTCTCTTCCAAGTTAACCATTACGCATGGAAAAACCTTCCCATTAATAACCGTAAAGCTCCTTTATTGTTCTCTTTCAAATCTCCTTAAAACTTCCTTCTGACACCAAACACTTGTCACTGGCCAGGCCTGTTGCTTTTTATTCTCAAGGCTGCTTTTCCCTTATCCTTCCCCCATGGCTCTGTAGTATACACCTGTTGTCTTTCATCATGGGTTAAGATCATAAGCTCTTTGGGCACAGACCATCTCTCTTATTACATGTGTCTACGGTATCCGACACAATGGGACTGTGAGCCCTGAACGGGGCCTCTGGGTACTGCCATGGTCCAGCTGATAAAGAATAATGATTTTTGACATGGTGAGGTCTGCAGTTTTTCCCCAAGTCATTCTGCAGTTGTTCCCGCTGATATAACCAGTGTGCGCGTGTGAGCAGCGTCCTTAAACCCAATATACAGGGAAATGCTGTGGAACTACTTAGCGGGGAGCGCTGACTTTCCTGCTTTGTGGTTGGGGAGCTCATCCGCTCTTGCACATCAAAATACATGGGCTGACGCACTGCAACGGTTTCTTTCTGTGGGTCTGTACAGGACTAGAGTGATGGAACCCTGCTCTGAAGCTTCTGCATCCTGTCCTTCAAACAGCGATACAGACCAACGGAGTCAAATGAAAGGGAGGTGGCTGATGCGCCACTGGCATGGAGTGTGTCAGTTCCCTGAAGGACCGTGGGGATCCAGGACACTGCCTTTCCCTGCTGCAGCTTCCCCGCTAGTGGAAACAAGAAGTCTTTCCCTCCCCTCAGGTCCCGGTGGCAAGTGGGGGGGATGCAGAAAGGCTGCACCAAGTCAGAGCTGGGCTGCTGGCTTTCGTGGTGGGGCAGGCAAGGAGACACCCCTCCCCCCCCCCTCTACCGCACACCCACCGAGCTCGGGATCATGCAGAGTCGAGTATTTTTAATTAACCCCCTTGCCAAATTCTCCTTCTCCGGACCTTTGGTTCCAGCCTTCGCCGGTGACCTTCCTGGGCCCCACCGCCTCAGCGATGCACATCATCACACCGTGCAATCTCTCCCCCCAGGCCCCAAGACAACTACGTTTCTTCTCCTTTTCTCCCTCCCTCTCTCTCTCCAGCACCCCCTGAAAAGAGCCCGCTTTCAGGTTTTGCATTTAATCGAAGGGGCTGCCGGAGCCGTCCTCTCCCTCATGCAAGCCCCTGCATGGTGCCCGCTCCCCGAGCTCTGCCCCCTGCAAGGGCAGGAACCCCTCCGTCCCTTTGCTCACTAACGCCGCTGGTACCGGACCGCGGAAACCCACAGTCACCCCCAGCATCACAAGAAGAAACACAAATCCTCACCCCCCCCCCGGCCCCTGCCCTCGCCGGGTCTCTCCTGGCCGTTTTAAATAACTTCTTTTTTCGGGGGCGGGGGGGTGGGGGGGGGGGGGGGAGAACACGTGCTTAGCATCGGCACCCCCGCCTCCCCCCACGCCACCTCCTTCCCTCCACCCCGCTCTTAAAAACGGGGGCCGAGCTCGGGTGCGGGGAGAGCCGCAGTTCGGCTCCCGGGCGCGGAGGCGGCGGCATCCCCGAAACCGGACCCCACGGCACCCGGCAGAGCAGGGGCAGAGCGGGAGGGCTGCGGGCTGCCGGGGCGGGGGGCTGCGCTGGAGAAGGACAAAAAAATGCGGCGTGAGCGATAACGACCCCCGCCCCCCCCCTTTCCCAAACTTCCCGCGCCCCGCCGGTTTTTGCTTTCGGGTGCTGAGCTTCAGCCCCGCGTGGGACAGCGGCAGCCCGGTTACCTGAGGCGCCGGCTGGCCGGGGCTGGGCTGCGGGGCTGGGCTGCGGGGCTGGGTTGCGGGGCTGGGCTGCGGGGCGGCCGCGCCTCCGCCCTCCCCCCCTCCCGCCCGCGGCGGGGCTGGGGCCGGGCTCCGCTGTCAGGGCGCTGCTCGCCCTGCTCCCCCCGCCAATGTCAAGGGGGACTCGGGCTATGCGGGCATCTCCCCGGCAGCCGGCTTCCCGCAGCGGGCGGGCTCGGTATATTTAGCATCGCGCCGCTTTTTCTTTTCTTTTTTTTTCTTTTCTTTTTTTTTTTTTTCCCTCCCCCAAAGTTTCGCCCACTTATTTATTTATTTGGCTGCGTGCGCCGCGCTGCCGCAGAGCAGCAAGAGCCGCTCCAGGGCCGTGCCGAGCGCTGGGAAGCGGCTCTGTATTGCAGCAGGTTAGGGCGGAGCGCTAGGACCGCGGAGAAGCCTTCCAGCAGCAGTCGGGACTACCTTAAACCCAGCCCAATGCCTCTTCCTGCGCCACTCTGCGTGCTGGATGGAGACCCACAGTCAAGAGCCGCAGCTCGGTGCTGGAGTACAACATTGCCCAGGGAGCCCTGCAGAAGCAACACCTGTTTCGAGCCAGCCAAGAAAGGCACAAGCACTTGTATGTTGCTGCTTTGCTTGTGGATCGTCAATATCCCTAAACCAGTGGACATCTGCTGAGCCTCCTGAGAATTCTGGATAATAGATTTGGACGTCAAAAGTTTTTTTTTTTACCTTTTTCTTTTTTTCCGTCTTCTTCTTCTTTTTTTTTTTTTTTTTTTTTTTTGGATTTATCTCAGCCAACAACGTGAGATTTCCCCCCTCCCCCCTTTGCGGGATTCATGCTGATGTATGCAGTCTGTTATAGAGTAAAAACAGCGCATGCCTTTCTGGAGTCAGAATCCATAAATCCTGACGTAGCCTGTGCATCTTAAAAAAAAAAAATCCCTATAACGCCTAGGTATTTAAGTTGCTATGGTCATTCTTATCTTAAACCAAATGGAGAAACTACGGATTTTTTTCTTTATTACAGTTGGATGGGCTGAAGACCGTATTGCTTGCTAAGAGCGGGGATATATGCATTTATATAGATATACACATCTATATGTTTATAAATATGTCAGTGTGTGAGTATAAAGCGGTGGTTTCTTAGACTAACTGGTTTGACCTTGAACCTGTACCAGTCAAAACAGAATATTACTTTTATTTATGCATTTAATGGATTGAAGAAAGAACATTTTCTCTGTAACTGCGCTAGGGAGGGGAGAGGAGTGGAATATACCTAATCTTATATCTCCTGGGTTTGGCACCATCATTATTGTTTATCCTTATTCTCTAAAAGCAGAATCTTCTGATGGCTCCCTTAGGTGAAGTTGGGAACTATTTCGGTGTGCAGGATGCAGTACCCTTTGGGAATGTGCCCGTTTTGCCGGTGGACAGTCCGGTTTTGTTAAGTGACCACCTGGGTCAGTCTGAGGCAGGTGGGCTACCCAGGGGGCCTGCGGTCACGGACTTGGACCATTTAAAGGGGATCCTCAGGCGGAGGCAGCTATACTGCAGGACTGGATTTCATTTAGAAATCTTCCCCAATGGTACTATCCAGGGAACCAGGCAAGACCACAGCAGATTTGGTAGGTATTATCCTTAACCCTTTAGTGGCCATATGATAAAATAATGGGGCAGAACTGCGGGCGGAGGGGATGGGGGGGGGGGAGTACGGTGGGAGAGGGGGGGTTGTGGGTGCGAGGCGGGCGGGGAGGGGGGATTTGTGCCGATGGCTGAAGCGAACGTGCCCGGGGTCGCAGATGCGCACCGGCGGCGGCTCCGCGGCCGAGCGGAGCCCGGGCCAGGGCGCGGGGCGATCGGTAGCGATGTTTGCGCAGCCCCAAGTTCTACCGGAGCGCAGACGCGTTCTGGGAGGTGGCAGTGGGTTTTGTTTTTTTTTTTCTTTTTCTTCTCGGGACGTTTCTGCTGAATGATTTGATTTCGCGAGTTTAAAGGGGCTTTTAATCATTAACCACTACAATTTAAAATTCACCGAGTTTCCTGAAGGGAGTGGCCGTCGTCCTGTACGCAAATTAAGCAGGGCTTTTCTTTCGTTTTCTCTGCCGATTACCTGCCCTCGTATCCGCCCGAATGGCAAACCCAGCCTATTTCCCTTCCCGGGCGAGGACTCAGCGGTAGCGCCGGCATTCACCGCCCGGCAGCCGGTGCCCGGCGCCCCGAGGGAGGCGGGAGCGCAGGTGGGGTGCGGGTTACGGGGGGAGCCCGCACCCCAGCCCCGCGGCGGGTCCGGCTGGCAGCAGCGCTCCCCGGATTTCATTTCCAGCGGCCGCTGGTTTGTGACTCAGCAGCCGAGGCTGGAGGGCTCATGGCTTCTCCCCGCACGGCCACGCGAGTCGAGTGGGCCCGCAGCTGCTGCCCGGCCAGGGAGACCCTGAAAGGGCCGACACCTTGAATGTGGGAAAGTAACTAAAACAGCCTGGATAAGCTGATTCTTTGGGGGTTTTTTTTGCCCTTTTTTTTTTTTTTTTTTTTTTAAGGAGGGGTGAGGCAAACATGCCAGGTTAGCTCGCCACGCTCCCAGCTGTTGGAAGGAGTTAACTTGTGAGTGAACCGACCTGACAGCACTCAAATTCGGTCGTAAAAACAAAGTCCTGTGGTGATTTTTTTTTTCTTCTCTCTCTCTCTCTTCGTATTTTAATGCCAGATGTTGAACGATACCTAAACTGTATTTTACTGCTTTGTGAAGCTGTTTAGATAACGCCGGGGTTGTAGGAGATGATCTCCAAAGGGCGCGGGGGTGGGGAAGGGCTGAAGCTCGCACGGTCGCAGGTTCATTCCCCCCCCCCCCCTTTTCCCCAGCCGCTGCTCCCTGACACTGTCACGCTGCTTCCACTGCTGCGGGCGCGAGGTGGTGCGGGGCTGCGCGGTGCGGGCAGCAGGTGCAGGGCACCGGCAGCCGGGGACGGGGACGGGGCCGGGGGGGTGCGGCCTCCCGCGGGGCCCCGCCACCCCCGGAGGAGGGCTGCCAGCTGTCCCCTTCGCAGCGGTGACCACGTTATTCGCGGCGTCTATTTTTTTTTTTTTTTAATGGATTTCCAGCCGCAGTTGTAGGAAGCTGACAGCTCCAAGGGGCAGCCCTCGCAGCGCCTTGGCTGTAAATAGATTTTTTTTTTTTTCCTTCTCTCCTCCCTAGGATGCACCCCTGTGATAACTCTTCTCCCACGGAGCGCGCCCGTGTGATGCCCCTGCTTGGTCCAGGGTGGCGCAGATCGGGCACGGCAAAGCCGTGGGATGCGCCGAGGCTCCCGGGTTATTTGGGGGTGCGGGGAGGGGATCCCGGTGCTTTTGTATCGGTGCCGTGACATCGCCGTTGTGCTTGCCGGGAGGTCACCCAATAGCAAGATGCTATTTGGGTTCTGGTGGCTGTAAAGTCTTGTGACGATCCTGGGAAGGGCTTGCATGAGGAAGCTTGACTCGGGAGCTGCCCAGGGGAGAACGGGCTCACTCGGTCTCCTCTCAGCGTGTGCGGGAAACCTGCGCGTGTGTGGATGCGGGGGGGCTACACGAGTCAGATGGAAGTTTTTCCTCCAGGAATAAGGAGGACAAAGAGAAAACCCCGGGGGCTGCGCGTAAACTCCTCTCTGGGCTGTGCCCGGTGGGAATCCCCCTCCCCGCACACACACGCACACACCTCTGGAGAGACATCAGATAAGAGCAATTCTTTTGTGATGCTATGTTGGATGCGTGCCGATTGCATACAATAAACCGAGCCATATTGTCTGTCTATACTCGCCCGGTTCTGGGAGCCCTGGCATTTCGCAATTCCTGCAGCAAGATGTCCATCTCGAAAAGAAAAGCTCCCCGGGAGAGCCCCGCTTCCTCCCGCCCCCCTCCCCCCGCTCCCCTCATAATGCGATCTCAGGTGATCAAAGCGTGATCTCTCCTGGGTGACAAAAGAAAAAAAAAAAATGATGCAGTCTCCTTTAGTCTAGGGCATTTGCTAGACAGTGGAGTCATTGTAAATTCAGGAACTCTGTAACAGCGGAGAGGCGTGCCTCTGTGCGTCAGCACAAGTACTGCATGCACAGCATTAAAAAAATAGGAGCATGCAGGAAAAGGAAAAAAAAAAAAAAGAAAGAAAAGACGCTCGTCAGCAGGTGACCTCCGCTCCCCGGGACCTGCTGCTGCTGCAGGGAGCCGCGCAGCCGCCCCGCCGCGCCCTGCTGCTGCGGCGCCCGGGCGGGCCCGGGGAAAGGGGGAGGGGGGCAGGTTTTAGGCGGAGGGAAGGGCCCCGAGGAGCCCCCGCAGCCTCCCCGGCTGATAGCCTAAAAGTGAAGCGGGGCCCTCCCGCGGGGCTGTGCCTGTCTGCGCTGCCGTCGCTTAATGGGCATGGGGGGGGGGGGGGGGGTGACAGCTGCGGCAGGCGGGGCGCGGCGGGGGTCGGGGTGGGGGGGGCGGTGGGGAAGCCTCCTGCCCTCACTTCAGCGCCCAGCAGCTCCGGAGGCAGCGGGGGGCTCTGCTATCCTGGCCCTTTGGCTCTGCCCCGGGTGAGTGTGTCCTCGCTGGACCCTTGCGAGTCCTACAGAGGGATGGCTGGCAGGGGAGCTTGGTGACCGTGTTCGTGGATGGTGTGTTCGGGTGCTAAGTGGAAGCTGCACTGCTTCCATCTAGCCGTGCAAGGGCAGCCTATATATAGCCAAAGACAAAAATGTGCAAAGGGTGGAACAGCAACGACAAAAAGGTCTGTGGCTGCAGAGATGTCCATTGCCTAAAGCCAAAGCAAGTGTTTCTGTGGGTCTGAGAGCTGAACTATCTGAAAGTTAAAATTTCACCTTATGTGAACGACCCACCTCCTCTCTCCAGGGCTGGCCATCCCGCTTAGCATCCTGGTGTCCAGCTGCCGTTCAGCATGGCCCACAGGTGGATGGTGTGAAAGAAGGTGCCTGAAAGCACGTAAAGGAATAACTTTTTCCCCAAAACTTCCTTCCAAACCTCTTTGTAAAGGAGTGGGGCTTTGCCTTGAAGTGGCTTAATTAAAGAAAATGCTCAATGTCTGACAAGGAGATATTCAGCATCTTGTGTACTGAGACAGTTATTTCCTCTCTCCTTTTCTTCTCTTCCCCATTTTTTATCTATAAATAGGGCCCTAGCTTTTACATTTTGGAGCTGTCCTGATTTTGCTTTGGTCCAGCCTCATTTTGAAGGGGAATATCTATTTTAATGCCTTGTTCAGGTTCTAAGTACTATATATATATTCTATAAACTATACAGTGAAAATATTCACAGGAGTGTTGGGCCAAATCATGCAATCCTTAAATTGGCAAGACTTGTCTAAGACTGCATGCTTGGCCCCGGATAATCTCTTGAAGGACCTAACAGCGTGACATATAAAACTTGCTGTGAGTAGGTTTTTGAATATTTGAAATGAATAAGTCTCTATTCTGATCTCAAATATGTGGATGCTCTTTGCCAAGCACCTTAAATTTCATCTTCTGCACTTACAATAGGATGTGACGGTGCTTTCTTGTTCTTTTGACACACTAAGCAGCACGCACCCAAATATCTGAAATGCGGACAGCAGTTAAAGTCTACATTTATACTGATGTGAAAGATGCCAGACCTACTAACTTAGCTGTAGTATGATATTAGACACACTTAATGTAAGATTTAACCTCAGTTAAAATTGCTTGGTAATATGTATCGGGCAATATGATACTTTGGTAAAAGCTTTACAGAAAAGGCCTTAGTAAGAAATCTGGAAGTATTGCATGTCCAGATATAATGGGAATGTTTAAATTGTTTCAAGGGATCAATTGTATCTGAGATGCTGTATATACCAGATAAACAGCATGCTACCACTTTTTATGACTTAAAAAAAATTCCATAATTACTAAATATTTCCTCCCAGTTTTTTTTTTTTATTTGTGCATATGTAGAGAATAATCCAAGATCCCTAGACCTTAAAACAAAACAAGGTTATCAAAACAATAGGACTATGGTGTTTGTAGTACTGAATAATATATAAGGTAATGATCAATAGTCCCTCGCAGGGAATACGTTTCATCTTTACATTAGCTTGGCTATAAATTTTTCCTATTGCCTCTAACGTGTGCTGTGTTAGATTTATGTGATTCATGCCTGTTATTGATTATTGCACAACTATTTTGCGGGAGATGCCAAATTAATTGTTAAAAAAATCCATGAAAGTGCTTTTTTATTGGCCACGTGAGGCTCAACACATACTCTACTGTTATTTTATTATTTCATGTAAATACAGTTTCCAATAAGCTTTAAAAATAGTTACATGGTGTAACTTAGACATGAAAATCCACAAAATGTATTGAAAATGCTACTCTGTGCTTTATTTTGTGGCTCATGAAGTAGCATAACGCAGCAGTGTGCTTCTGGACGTTGCTGGGTAACTCCTGTGAGAGCATTAGAGTCTCACACGAGCACTCCTAAGTAGCAATTTCCATTTTTTTTTTGACAAGACTTCTAGGTTTATGTGAGGTTTGGCTGGTAGCATCCTCATTGAGGAGGTAAGCAATTTGCAGGGAAGGCTGCCAAAAAAACCCCCAAACCCTCCGAACCAGATGAGCTGATATTTGGTACAGACACATGTGCACATTGATGCTGAACCCAGGAGCTTTGCAGAAGCAGTGCTTCTCTGCAAAATGTTCTTGTCTCTAGTGCACTAATGTCTGTGTGAGCTTGCTGTTCTGCACAGGAGAACTTAATCATTTATACACTATTACTTAGGTTTAGAATATTTTAATTTTCAAATTTGAAATTAGTGAAAACACACCAGAGAGAATGGTTAATATCTAGACAGAAATATGTGAGACTCTGGACTATACTGAGGATTTTCATTTCTTGAGCCTCTGGATTATCATACTGTAAGTAAATCTTTCCCCGTATTCCTGATTTATTGATGCCTGGAAGTAGATCTTTTGGTTCCATGTGTAATATTATTTTCATCTCACAATTCTGATTCAAGTGTATTTTTGCAAGTTTTTTTTTTTTTGGGTGAGACAAACTTCCTAAATTCTTTAATACAGTTAATTTTGGCAATCTAAAACTTGGGTTTTGTTCTTTGAATGTATTATTTCTTGTGCATATCAGACTTTAGACTTCCTTTAGAAATTAAGAGAAAGATTGAGAGTAATCTTTTAATTTGGTACATTAATGCTGTCTGCAGTGCATCATTCTAGCAGAGACTCAAAGGACTTCACTGTTTGAGTATCATACGTTAAGATGTATTCATTTGTTCCTCATCTTCCTCCAAACAACTCTGAAAATGGAAAAACACCTTTGAAAATAGCTGCTTGCCGCTCAGGGATCAGCAACATGCAAAAAATTTAAATATTTCAATGGAAACAATATGTACATTGTTTGTTTTTTCCTGCATTTTATAGGTATACTGGAATTTATCAGTATAGCAGTGGGCTTGGTCAGCATCCGAGGAGTCGACAGTGGACTTTACCTTGGAATGAATGAGAAAGGGGAACTGTACGGCTCGGTAAGTTCCCACTTGCCTTGGACAGTCATGGTCCTTAACGTTCTGTGGGAAAAAGACTTGCTAGCTCCTACAAGCCTCCGTTGCACTCCGTTGTTTCTGCTTTAAGTATCTTGCAGTCTAATTAGAAGCAAGACCAGATGGGTGGTATAACGAATACGGGAGAGGGAAAAGGTGAAAAAATCAGGAATAAGCAATAATGCAGGCAGAGAACAACTTAGATACAAGCAATGGAAACTGACAGCCAGAGCTGGTCACTGAAGACTAAAGGATGTACTGTAAGATTTGTAAATGTGTCCTTCCAGTAGAGATCTAAACTGAGACAAAGTCGCTGCCTTTTGTGTGTAGGCAGAGAGCTTTCTAGGAATTGACAAAAGAAAGTAGGGGTGGGGAGGTAAAGGGTGGCATATGTGGATGAGAAAATAAGAAACAGGAGTGGATAACAGTTATAAAAAAGTATAGGATTGAGGGGAAGGGGCTTGGTGGTCTTGTCCTGAAAGTTCAGTTTTGCAGCAGAGGAGAGCGCGTGCGTATGTGTGTGTGCTGTGACCCTTATCTGGGATACTGGAGACATCTGATGTGCACTTGGGATTCACACCTTGGGTAGATCGTGGGCAGGGGGAATCTGAAGTCGAGCAGGTAACTCCCCAAATAGTAGAAGGCAGTAAAGTATCAGTCTCCAAAATTGACAAGGACTAGAGAAGCAGTGGTATTTGGGGAAGAGGATGGTAGGTTTGAAGAGTAAGCAAAAAAAAAAAAAAAAAGTGAAGGGAGGGTGTATATTCACTGGGGCTCATTAGAAACATGGAGAAGGTGGTGACAGCGGTCGACTGATGGTGTAAACATTGCAAAGAGAGACCCTCAAAAAGGAGTTGAAGTGGGAGAGAGTGGTTTCAGGTGTAGCTGAAGATACCTGTATCAGAGGGGAGTAATGGAAACTGGGAAAAGGGTGGGGAGGGAACTGAGTGGGATAACAGTGAGAGTAGGAGGACACGGGAGAAAGTAGTCATGGGTGGGCAGGTGAAAACAGGAGTAAGAGGGAAATCCAGCCTCCATATGAGTGATCCATGGAGGAGTGTGAGGAAGGAAGACCAGGAAGGTCCAGTAGAAGTGTTTTTATGGGCGTGTCCAGGTTCACTGATCCCTTTCTAGTAACATTTTGTGTGAGGGAGGGAAGGAAGAGAGGGGAAGGGGGCTGTCTTCTGAGCAAAGAGCAGACCGGGAGAGGAAGCCAGAAGGTACAGATCATGACAGTGTATGTGGGAGGTAGAAAAAAAGGTGTAGAATGAGGGGCAAGGCTAGGATGGAGAACGTATGGACGTGGAAGAAGGGGAGATGCAGAGATGGTGAGAATCAGTGAGTGGGAATGGCCAAAGAAAAGGGGTTTAGCATGAATGACAATATGGAGGAGGAAAAGTTTGGAAGGATGAAGAGGAAGAGAGAAGGGGAATGGATGCACTGACAGATGTAGACAAGTTGCCTGTGAGGAGTAAGTAAGTTGTCATTGGTCCCAATCCTTGTCCAGTTGATGAATGGGATAAAGAGCTGGCAAAGTCATGAGTACTTTGATGGTTCAGTTAGGCAGCAAAAAGGCAGAACAACAACTGCAATGTGAATCAGTAATGTTGATAATCATCAGTAATAATTTAAACAGATAAACATAGTGAACAGTTGCTCTACACTTCAGATATTCAGAAAAAGAAAATGTGATTATTGACAGAGCTTAAATGCATAGATTTGGGAAAGCAAATGTTACATCACTTTTCTCTGCAATTTATATTTTGGGTTTGCAATATGTTTGATTGTCAAAATGAATTACTCAAAACATTCTTTGCTGAGGAAATATGCATGAGAAATTCTTTCTAAATTACTAAGCTCACTGCGTTAATAACATAGTTGTTCCGTGAACAGCAGTTCTAAAGGAGCCTGCTTTCCTAGGGGTTTGTGTCTCACAGTCCAAGACATGGGTTTCCCTGACCTCCTGTCCCTCCAGTAACACAAATTCTCTAGCCTTTTGTGTTTCTTGCATGGAGAAAGAGACAGCATTAGCTGTCCATGCTCAGTGGGTTGTCAGTTTGCAGGGATTACATAGCTCACCACTCCCAGGTGGGAAATGCAAATTATTTCTCTTCTTTACGCTGCCTCTGATTAGTCACAAAACTGATAGGAACTTAATTTTCTTGAAGACCTTTGCCTCCTAATTGAAACTGGTTGAAAAGCTAAGGAAGGACAGACAGGCAGGCAGATGGATGTACAATATAATTGGATAACCTCTTTTCCTTAAGAAATGACACTAAAAATATGAAGCTATTCATAATGGAGAACTGGCAATCTATAGGGCCAGAATGCAAAAGTTCAGGTTAAAATCTGATGGATGATGTGGCTCATTGTCAGCCTCCAGAGATGGGACATACTAAAGAGTGATGGTAATTGAATTACATTACTTCCAATGAAATATAACCTCTAATGGCTACTCAGTGTAATGATGCTTTAAAGCCTTGTCAACACTAGCAATCGTAGTGCCTATATTTCAGCAACTGTCAGCTCTGGTAGAAACACTGAGATAAGCAGGCCTCAGAGTAGGTTTTTGTGTAGAATTGGCTGGACATTTTTAAGTGACAGTGTTTTGCTTTTGGTCAAAAAAATGCAATTAATTGAAAATGAAGTTCTCTGATGGGAAAAAATGTTGCAGTTTGAACTAGAAGCAAGGCACAATCCAGCAGAGAATTACCTTTCTGGTGAGTGAGCAGATCAGTTCAACTGAAATTAGTTTTGAGACTGGTATGTGATAGACTGAGGTTCCAGTTCTTCACCTGAATTAGGCGAAATGGTCACTGGAGTTGGGCTGTTCTGTAGCACCAGGAAGTTGTCCCTGTGCTGCCTGTGCTGGGAGGTGAGTCTCTCTGTCTTGGTTTCTTCACTAAGGTCTGCAAATAGCACCAGCTTTGTCATGGAGCAGGTATGCTTACGAGGCTGTGAACTGATTTTCTAAGGTGGGAAGATTGTTTGGCGCACACAGCTGAGTAGCAGCCTAAGAAATACCTGATCCTGTTCTACCTCAGCATTGTGGGTCTGAGCAGGTGTGCTTCTGCAGACATTCAGCACTGCAACACTTGACACTGCCGGAATAGATGCCCTGTGTCTACGACACCGTCATATTTATATTCAGATTACTGTATGAAAAATATATTAGGTGCGAATCAAATCAGCGATGTAGAAGATTTCTATCCTTCTATATTTGCGTTTGAAACATTTGGCACAGGAAGATTTTTCCCAGCATATTTGTGGTGCCACTGGAGATGGGACATATGGCGAAGCAGAGCAGCCAGGATGGGTGATCACTGCCAATTTTCATGAAAGGCAACAGAAAAGGCAATTTCAGCGTATCCTGATCCAGACATGTTCGTCTTGGTCTTCTAAAAGTGCTGTTTTCCTCCTAGATTAGGTGCCTGACAAACCCTTCCCAATGTGCCGCTGTTACAGGAGACAGTTCCTACTGCATCTTCTGGTTAAGAGCACAGCTACTCTCATGCTGCTCTCAGGCAGCAACGTATAACATAGAGTGGCTGTTCTCAGGTCCCTCCTCATCCCATGGATTTAGCCAGGGAAAGCTGAAGATATGTGTATGTGGTACTGCAGAGGAGCTGGTGGTAGCTGTGGACCGATGACTTGGAGGCTGGTTAGTGACAGCAGCTTCCCTCCTGCCTTGCTCTGCTCCTGCATTCCCTTTACCTTGCCTTTCCCTTGCAGCCTGCAGCTATGACTCATCATGTTTCACAACAGCTACTGTGCTTGTCACTGGAGAGGAGGAAAAATCCAAACTACAGATAGGACCTGAAGGATGCTCAGACGAGACATGAAGACATTTTTCCTTCCTCGATGCCAAATGGGTCTTGCCAACACCTCTGGCAAAAGTGTTAGCAAAGGTGTCTTAGCTGCGCTCCTTGGTGCCATGTCACAGGGTGAGGGAGACCCTTCTGACCAGTCCCACGACTTTTATGCCTTCATGGGCTGTCCCCACCCTCACCCTGCCGTGCACTGCTGCCCGTGGGAATATCAACAGTTGGCACCCATTCACCCACACCACGGGGTGTGCATCGTTCGCACTCCAGGCTGTCCTGTGCTACCTTGAGCACAGCGGGACCATGGGACACCCTCACCTCAGCTGCCCTCACTGCCGTAGGCTCTCCTGCAGAAGAGAGCTGTGCTATGTCTCACTGCTGGCATCCCTGCCTTGCCGATCTCCCATGGACATGGACCTGTCCCACTCCTCTTCTCAAACTACATATAGGGAAGAAATTTTTTACACTGAGGGTGGTGGAACACTGGAACAGAGAGATGGTTGCTGCCCCATCCCTGGAAACATTCAAGGCCAGGTTGGATGAGGCTCTGAGCAACCTGATCTGACTGGAGATGTCTCTGCTCCTTGCAGGGGGGTTGGACTAGATGGCCTTTAAAGGTCCTTTCCAACCCAAACTATTCTATGATTCTGTGCTGGTGTCTCCATTGCTCCTTGTGTCCTTGGCAGCTGGCAAAAGGCTACTCAGGTTGGATGCTCAGGAGAAAAACTGGCAATTGGAAGACCTGGGGCAGCTATAAAGGGAAGAGGGGGGAGAAGGAAGGCAGGAGGGGAGATGGTGGAGTTGTCAGGGAACAGGGAGAGTGCTAGGAGCGCTTGGAAGGAGAGGGGAGGGTAGAGAGGGAGGCTTCACGTGCCCACAGAGCAGCTGGGGCAGAGCCGAAGAGCCCAGATCCGGAGCCAGGGAGGGAGGCTCCTCACCTCTGGGTTTCAGACTTACGGGGTGTGTGCAGCAAAGTGAGATTTAGGACGGCTTGTAACAGGGTCATAAATTGCTGTCCTTCAAAAAATTAACTGAAAACTTGTTTGTTCCAGTGATTTTGGGGCACTAAACCTGCCTTTTGCTCCTAAAACTACTGGGGAGAGGCTGGGGGAGGAAAGCAAGAGAGTCCTGTCCTTGAAGAAACATGTTTTCCCAGTAAGTGTGCGGGGAGGTGACAATATACTTCTTTATTGTCCCAGCAGGGCTGCACCTGCAGTGTTTTGTGCTTTTGTTTGGGTACCCATGGTCCTGGAAGGACTCTGCAGCTACAAAGGCGAACAGAATATTTTTTTGACAAAAAAAGGGACAATTTTTTCATAGTTTACCAGATATTGCTTGGTGTAGGTAAGGATTTGTTTTGCTGCGTTCTAAAAATATCTTTCATTTTCCCATGCAAATAAGGGAAGGGAATTGTTCAGCCCTTCATATGGTAGGTCAAGGTGCACGGAAGCAATGTGAAGAAAAAAACAGGTTGAAGGTGCATTTTGGGAACAGCATTTGGGCCAAGAGTATGGTCACTACAGGTATCTAAGAATAGGATAGATAAGTAAATTGCCCTGCAGTATCATTCACACTTTCCTGTTAAACATCTCCCATCTAAAGTGATTCCATGTGCTTACGACTGATTGATTTTTTTTTAATAATCTGTATTATCTGTCTGTCAGTGTACATGCAGGCGCCTGAGGTGAGCCTGGAAACAGGATGGCTGCAGTGCACAACAATTTTTTGAGGGAGAATTAAATGCAGTTTTCCTTGAGTGAAGACGCAGGCTTCTACGCTGAGAGTGATCAAATCCAAGGAGGGATAATGACTATGGCAGCAGGTTTAACACTCTTCTGCTTGTGTGTAAAATAATTAATACAGTGCCTTTATTGTGGTGCAAGTGGTGGAGAGGCAGAGGGCAGTTCCTGGGATGGCTGAATTGCAAGGAGCAGTTAGGCTTTCTGCACAAGCAGCATTGCTCAGGAAAACCTGGCACTCCCGTGGTCAGAGACCTGATGGTGTCTTCCAGCAGTAACAGCGACTTGAGTCTTCCTGAGTAAATCCGCTTTAAGCAGAAGAGTTGCAAGAAGCAGGCCTGTAGCTAATTTGAAAGAATGCAATCTTTGAGATCTGAAGAGGACCGGTTCAAAAAGGTGCCTGTGGCTCTGAGTGTGAAGAAAACTTGAAACTTTGTCAGAGGTGCAGAGATCCTGTGCTAATAGTATCCCAGTAAGGGTGAAACTGCCGGGAAGGACCTGGAGACTAACAGGCTGTGGGTGCCTGGCAGAAGGTCTGCGAAGAATGGGAGAAGGGCAGGTTGCACAAAAGCACATGCCTCAGAGGTGTAGAAGCATGGGGATAAAATGGGAATTGCTGCAATAAACCTGACTGGGGCCCTGAAATGTGTACTGAAATAGAAGGCAAAAACTTTTAAAGCTGTATAAATGAAAAGGGAACAGGAGTCATGGATCAGGCTCTGAGCAACCTGATCTAGTTGAGGATGTCCCTGCTCCTTGCAAGGGGGTTGGACTAGATGACCTTTGAAGGTCCCTTCCAACCCTAACCATTCTATGATTCCATGATTCTATTCAGGTGGGAGTGTAAATGCAATGTAGTCTGAAGTGTGGCTGCTAACTGGGCTAGCCAGTATTTCCGATAGACTCCTTGGGGTGGTAACGCAGAGCTGGGGGATTCCCTGTCGTGTGATGAACAAAGGGAGCAGGGGCAGCTGACACCACCACTAAGAAGTGACTGTTTTCCCTCCAGCCACCATCCATCCCCTCCCTTTTGCTGGCACAAGCGTTTCTGTTGCTGCCCAGTGAATTGAAGCGGAAAACTGGAAAACAATCTGGCCAAGCAGAAGGGCTGTCTTCAGCCACAGCAGTTCCCTCCCAAGTCACTGCGAGATGTGGTGCAAAGGTGCGAGCCAAGCCTGGGCGAGGGAGGGTTTGTGTCTCTCTGAGGCAATGCAGGTGTTTGCCAGCCCCGAGTGTCTGTGGACCTCCATCCACGTGGTTTGTGTTTGGCCGGGAGCACGACGTAGGAAGCCTGTTGGGTTGTGCTCAGGGTGTAGGAATACGCTTTTAAATGGAAGAGTAGAGGAGGACTTGGAAGTACATGCAAGATGAGCTATTTACTGAAGCTGGGTAAATAGTTTCAGGCAAGCCTACTTTTGGTAGGAATTCCTTTTTCTAGAAATGGGAAATGCGGTCTTGCTAATCTGCAGGGCTGTGTTAGGTATGACCTGCAGAAGAGAGCATTTACTACAGCGGGTAAAATGGGTGTTAGCAGAAGACTGGTATGATAGATGGTGAAGAAACTGAAGAGAAGACAGCAATGGGGAGTGTTGAAAAGTATTAGACTGGAGTGAAACTATTAGTAGAATTTTTATGGATTGGTCCTTGGGCTGGTTTTATTGCCTGTTTTTATTAGGGACATTTAACATCTTGTCATAAAAAAGTAGCAGTGTGTTGTTGAAATTGTTTCAAAGTTGGGAAGTATTTTCAGCACAGAAGGCAGCCTCACAGAAGGGTCTTGGTGACGTAAAGTGCCTGAAATGTTTGCAGTGGGGCTCAGGGAGAGCTCGGTCAGTGCCACTGCTTTTGGCACTGGTAGAATCCAGCCTCAATGCAAAGTGCAGTTGGTCGCTTGTGTTAAAGAAGATGAATTGAAACTGAAACAGGTGCAGAAAGGGCTTACTGGGATGGTCAGAGGGATGAAAAGGCTATCAAATGGTAGAGTCTAAAGATCTTGGTTTATTTAGCGTGCAGAATGAAAATTGAGAGGGTACACTCTTGGTGTCTAAATACATTGAGGTTTAACACCAAGAAGAGAAAAAGTCCTTGAAACAGAGGACAAGAATGAATTGGTTTGAAAGGGTCATGAGTAGGCTTAGGCTGGATAATGAGGAAGTTTCAGGTCGTGAGGAAGTGAGATTTTGAGGTGGCCTGAGGCACGGGGGTGGGAGATGGAGCATAAACGCTTTCTCTCTGCACAATACGGTAGGAAACAACTTTGTAATTCTGGATGTTTTCTTAGTGAAAGGCATAGGTCTGAGAAAAGCCCTGAAACTTTAGTTACTTGGGAAGATTTGTCTACACCTCATCTACTTCACCTTTGTGGACAGCCTCTCTTTGCGTTTGGATGGGCAGCCTTGCTGAAAGCTGGGTACTGTTAAATGGTGCTCCTCACAGGTACCAGCGCTGGGGACGAGAGCAGAAACTGCAGCCCACTCAGAAAGGAATGAAGGACTCTGTAGAAAAGAAAGGTATTTTGAGATATGGATACTCGTGTAGGAAGAATTGATAGGTGAATCCGTATGCTTAACACAGGTAACATGGGAGAAAGCTCTGTGAGAAACTGCGGCTGTTGTGGTTCTTTTTAAACTAAGGCTTCAGTCTGGTTTTTAAGTCAAAATTTCACAGACTATAGCACCTGTCACCAAAGAGGGACACCTACTAATAGTGTCCTGTGGGACAGATACTACACTTTTCCTCAGGTCTTGATTTTTGTCAGAGGACTTAGTTCCAGATTGTTACTAGGTCTGAGGATAATTTTATACGAGAGAAAACCCTCAGTGATCTCCTTACCTTGGTCTGCAATTCTGTGCTGAACTTGGATTCTCACTACATGCCTGGGACAGGAAAGTATTAGAATATCTGCTACATAAATGAGGGAGATATATATGTGTGTCTGTGTATATAGAATCATAGAATCATTAGGGTTGGAAGGGACCTTCAAAGGTCATCTAGTCCAACCCCCCTGCAAGGAGCAGGGACATCTCCAACCAGATCAGGTTGCTCAGAGCCCCATCCAACCTGGCCTTGAACGTTTCCAGGGATGGGGCATCAACCATGTCTCTGTTCCAGTGTTCCAGTGTTCTACCACCCTTATTGTAAAAAGAAAATGTTTCCTACTGTCTAATCTGAATCTACCTCCCTCTATTTTAAAACTATTACCACTCATCCTATCACAACATGCCCTACTGAAGAGTTTCTCCCCATCTTTCCTAGAGGCTCCCTTTAGGTACTGGAAGGCCGCTATGAGGTCTCCCTGGAGAGATATATATAAAGATAAACTTTGGTAAAGCAAGATCCTACTCAACCCTTAATTTAATGATTTGCTTTCCCCTAATTAAAGATGTCTGGAATTTTGTATTCTTGCAAAAATGGGAGATTAGAGATGCTGCCTGAGGAGGCAACCAATGTTGCAGGAACCCCCTTCCAGAAAGTGCAGTCCTAGTTCCCTGCCTCCACTGTGTGCTTCTGCTTCCTTCCTTGCTCCAACACCGGCACTCGTCTGACCTGTCAGGAGGCTGACTTAGGGATCTAAAGCAAGAGAAGAAAGCTTGCCTTTTTTTTTTGTAGGGTTGCTTCTCTGCCCCGTTTAGCTCCCTCAACTGAGGAGGGGAAATCAGCTGCGGTGTGGGATGGGAGATGAGTTGAGTCCTGCGCGGTTGACAGCTTGTGGTTGTTAAAGTGGCATAACTGCATCACAAACCCAAATCCCACCCAGCGAGCGAGCGTGGGGCATATTCTGTTTGAATGTCTTCAGATTCACCACTTTGCAGTGGTGTAGCTCGCCAGCCACCGCAGCCCTGAACGTTTCTGGAGCTAGCCGTGATAACGATACGGAGGTGTGAAAAGGTTCAGCTTCTTCAGTTGATCTGAGAATACTGTGTTGAAGTGACATGCTAAAAGAGCATCATCAGCAGTGACATACTGAGATATGCTTGGGGATTATTCTCTGCATCAGATAAAGATCTGATGTGCTCTGTTTCTGACTCAGGAGCCACTGGGATGTGAATGTGGCACTCTTTCCCACTTTCTCATTCATCATTTTCAAAGACAGAGTAGAAAAAGTCTGCCCTGCGGGGACTTCATTAGGGATTTTGTCTAGGTTGAGATTTGCTTTGCAGTTTGAATGTGCTCAGGCTGATTTGGTGATGTGTAGTAAGGCAGTTCATTTGTGTCACATTCAAAAAGCTTAAGAAATAAAGCTTGTTACAGTGCAAATCCATTTTCTCCCTTTTATAGAGCCCTTTGGTTTCTTTTTCATTCCTTTTCTAAAGGCAGACCTCTGCTACTACTTCTGATTTGAAGATCAGATTTTGTCTTCGTGTTCCACAGCTGCTGCTGAAGAAAAACTTGGCTTCTGGTGTGGATGGTGCATGCCTTTGAGGCCTGGCCCAGGCTGTGCATTTTTAATCTGCTAAACTTTACTCTTCAAATTTAACACAATTATGGAGGCAACTGTGACTCAGGAGAAATTTTGACTTGATTCTATTACAGTTGAAATGCCATTGACTTCAGTGGAATCGGGATTGGATCTGCTCCTGTAAAACCATGGACTAATTTTATGGTTGTGTCAGCAGACCCCAATCAAGATAAGAGCTCTACTGTATTCATCATTTTAAAAACCTAAATCTAGACAGGGTTCTTGCCCGTGAGAGTCTGCACTCTAAAGACAGTCTTTTAACATGTAAATGCTTATTGCTTTTGCATAGCAAGGGTGATTTTGGCCTGCTGATGCCTTTGTTAGGACCACATCTAGTGTATAATCTGGACTCAGGAAACTTATTGAGGAAGACTTCAGGAAAATCCTTTGAGTCATTTTAGAATATACACATGTTGTAAAGTTTAAACAAAATAATCTTTTTTTTTTCTTTATACTTTAGAAATCTGAATTCTTTAGAAGGTCTTGTGCTGCTGGTACCTGGTAGACCAACTGCTTCATCTTTTGAGCTCTTCAGTCACCGGTTCTGTTGACATTGTTATTATATATCTTTTTTTTTTTTTCCCAGACAGATTGACAACTTCTTTCGTCAAGGCTGAAATTAACTGCATGGCTAAAGTTTTACCCATTGAAAGACAGGTCCACTGATGTGCGTGTGTGTGTGAGGAGTAGGGGTCTTGTGGAGGAGCAGAGCCACCTGACTTCCTCTGCCGTTTCCCAAAGGCTGGGTCAGCTGTATCACATAAGAACCTAACTCAGGGCATAGCAACACCAAAGATATATGCATTTGCTGAGAAATCTGAGGGAAATCTTTTTTGTCCTACTCAGAAAGTGAAATGCTAAAAATTATGTATCTAGATCCATGACTTCATTGGGATCCATGACTTTAGTGGGATTGCTCTGGGAAAAGCAATGAGGGAAGTGTTGAAAGAGTCATCTCTGGAGAGACTGCTTATGAGAAATGTTTGCCAGTGGAGAAGCACTACTGTCTAAAAGGGCAAATGTGGCACCTTTTCTTTGAAATGCTGGCCTTCTTTTGTGCAAAAAAAAGGTGAGAAATTAAAAGGCCTCATTTTTAAACAACTTAAACCAAATATGCAATTGAGTCCTGCTGGGTAAGGATCTTAGAGTACCGACCGTTTGCTGTACTGCCCACCAAAGCACTGTAGATTTTAAAATATCTCTGGCAAAGGTTTCCAAGACTGCAGTGGATATTTGGCATTTCAGCAAGGAGGATGGGATCTTTCCAAAATGTGATTGCCTGTGATGGTTTGTTTATTTGATGACCCCATCCAGAATGACAATGTGGTCATTGCCCCTGTCCTCTGAGCTAGTACCTAGCAGGTAGCTTTACATAAAATCAATAACAAAATATAGAGACAGGCTTTTGTTCATCAGTCCTTGACCAAATCATCTTGCTGAAAGAATAAAACATGAAGTACTTTTATAGTGTACACTTTTATCACAATGTATATATTATAATTATTTGGTCCCCATGGCAGTGTTTTATGAAAGGCTCTGAGCATTCTGCTGTTTTTATGATGACACCTTGTAGCTGAGGGATAAGGTGCTTCTCTAATGATGGCATAAATCCAGTTTAGAGGGTACTCACTGAGTGTGGAGACTCCTGCAGTTTAAGTACTTTTTATCACCCACTTTACAGCATCTTTCAGCCCGTGAGTTAGGCTGCTTCTGCAAGGGCATCACTTCTGCTGAAGGAGGGCTATCTTTCCTTTAACCTGGCATACTGTGGTTGGAGAACCACAAACCAAAAAATACTGACAAAACACTTTGATGCTCTGCTCCATCTTAGCTGTATTTAAGGAAAGCATGTTTTATTTAAAAATCTCTATTCAGTGAAAAGCTTAACTAGTATTTCAGGCTAAAGAGTGTGTGTGGTAGCTGGAGGACAACAGCCCTGGTTTGACATACACATTGTCTTTTGATAGAAGAGAATTTGCGGAGTGGGGAGCTGGGGTAGGTCAAGTTACAGCTTTCAGTAAATCTGAGCGTGCCTGAAATGGTCCTTTTAGTGTCTTAAAATATTTGTTACCTTTTTATCATTGCAGGCCTGATCCAAGTTCCATTTAAGCTGATGGGAACTTTTCTCCTGTCTTCTTTAAAAATTGGCTCCAGCCCTCGTATCAGATTGCATGCCACCTTGCTTTCGGATTCTTGGAAGGGTTCAGCCAAGCGTTATGAATTAGATGCTTAGATAACATTGATGACTGCAGTTCTTGATTGTGCCAGGGAAACCAAAAATAAAATAGAGGTCAGAGGTGTGACTAGTAAGTGGAACAGTGTGGGGCCAGTCCTGCTGGCGTGGAAGGGAGGGGAACACACCTGCTTGCTTGTTTGTTTTTTAAGAGTTGACTTCATCTTCGGCTTCCAGAGAAATGGTGCTGTGATGGCTTACGTGGCCCGAGGCCCTGTCCCTGGAACTTTGCGTGACTTCCAGCAGCAGCACAAGCAGACAGACCCTGGGTGTTTAGGTGAAAATGAGTTTTCAGCTAATGCACTTGGCTGGGCAGATCTAAATCAAATCTTTATGGACGTAAGTGTGGCTGCTGGTAGGCAGCCCATGCTGGTGGACGCCCGCTCTGGCACAGTGGGGTTGCTCTTCCCATAACGATTTCATGTCCAGGGAGGGCACGCTTAGAGCTTGACAGATGCTGCAAACTTGAAATCTCAAAGGACTGGATAAGCAAGAGCTGTGGATTTGGCAGTGGCAAAAATGGATGGAGGCCTAATTGGCATCTCACCCTCCTGCAGCTCATGTCAGAAGAGCTCTGTAAACAACCCCAGGATAGATCCCAGTCTGGTCCCTCCAGAGGAGGTCCGTGATGGTGGGGAAGGCAAGAAAGTGTGAAAAGAGGTGTGAAGGGGCAAAGGGGAGAAGCGATGAAATTCCTACTGCACTGATGGTCTCTTGGGGTTTTATTGTTGATGCTGGAGTCCACTTGCTTTGTTCAGGAAGCTCTGCTTTTCTGTCACCTTCGTCAGGACGTGGAAGCACTGCAGTGTCTGTATCTGTGTAGCTATTGCGGATTTTGATGGAAATGCTCCCAAGGGGACCAGGTTTTGCTGGATCTTGGGAACTTTACAAGCTTTTTGTATGAAAGATACTAATCTTTTAAGCACTCTCGTAAGTGCTCCATGGCAGCAATACAGAACAGTCCCACTTTTTTTTTTTTTTTTGTAAATGGAGATTTATATATAATAAAAACTTTATACAAATTAACTAGAAGCTTAGGAGGAACTAAGACGAATACTCCGTCTCTGTGAAACTACAAAGTGACCTCAGGTAGGGAGAATGCAATTGCCCAACTCTGGTTTTGCCAGGACACCTCGCCTAATTTCCCTCATCTTATAAAAAGTGCTATGGAATATGAAATGCATGTCAGTGGCAGCCTGGTCTCTCTTCTGGCCCTACAGAGTTTCCTGCTGTCTTTCTAAAGTGCTTGTGGAGAAGCAGTGACACAGCAGTGACACAAACACAAAAAAAAAACTGGTCAGCTAGTTCTTTTGGCAGACTTTTTTTCCTTTCTTCTTTTTTTTTTTTTCCCTTCTTCTTTTTTTTTTTCCCCATGTTCTGTCAAATTATTAAACAACGCATTCTGAAAAAACATTGCATGGAAAAACTGTTCAGAGAAATCTCGGTGACATTCGCCATGTCAGACACGCAATGTGCAGGGCTTGCCTCGCGCTGCTGCCTGACTTGGAGAGGAAAGCGGTGCTGCTGGGACCACCAGTATTTGGCTTCTCCTTGTGGCTGGAGGTTGTCTACCTGGCCAGAGGCTAACAGGGTTAGCACGGGAGATCAGGCAACACTACAGCAAATGCTAAACTACACCTTTATTTATGACAGCTCTGGATGAGTGTTAATTATTAGCTGAACATAATATGTTCTAGAGGCTGTTTGCATTACAGCATGGGAAGGGCCAACTGCGTGTAAAATGTGTGCGTTTGTAGGCAAAACAGCAAAGAAAAACACTTCGGAAGAAAACGTTTTTTTTTTGTTGTTGTTTCCCTTCACTACATATGAAGTTTTTATTGACATCGTAAAGCCATAATGAGGGATTTGCATGAACTTAATTAGGAGACTATATGTTTAAACACGATTTTTATTAAGACAGGGTGGATTAACAGAGTCATAACGTGCAGCAGGTATGTAGGAAGTGCTGACTCCATCAGATATACTTCTTAATAGTTGTTTGGACTTCTGGAATAGGTGTTTTCTTGAGAACTGTCTCTATTGAGTCAGTGTAGCAGTTTACAAAAGGGAAAACTGTACATGGCATAGAACAAAATAGTTTGCTAGGTATGAAATGTTATTTGTTGTGATTTTAGGAATGATGGTCTGAAGAGGTTTCCCTTTGTCAGGTTGCAAAAGAAATTGGAGTTTTAGCTCTGTAAGGTTATTTAAAAGAAAAAAAGAGAATATTTATGTGTTTTGTATAGGACCCTGTACTGTAGTTTCAACTACTAAGCAGCACAAATGTCTTACTATTCTTTGGAGTCATGAAACCGTTCTCTGGACAGTGTACGTGTATTTTGCCTATTTCCACTTATTTCCAATTAGCTGCTTCACAGGGACATCTAATCTATTTTTAAACAAGCTGGCAAATCTTTTGGTGTGATGGCTGTAACTATCTACTTTATTAATTTACAATCTCACTTTTAATGGATCTACCTGGAAATAGGGTAATAAGATTATTTTTCTCCCTAGTTAGATAGTGGAAAACGTAACAAGGGAAAGGGATTCTGGGCTTGCTAACACTGACCAGGCATTAACAGACTTCTAAATTAAATCTGCCTTCAGTTTCTGCCCTTGTGATGTGTACATCTTTGCACAATTCAATTATTAGAATATTCCAAGTTAAATAACAGGTTAAAAAAAACCCAGGTGAAGCTGGAAATGCAGTAAAATGAGAATCAGTCACTTTGTAGTGGAATACTCTATGAACAGTTCTCATAGAAAACATGTGGTGTGTGGTGCAACATCTGATTTATATAATTTTGAGGTCACCTCCTTATCTGGCCCTGAATGAAATGATTTGATCATGGCAGGCAGCCTCCCCTTTCACTGGAATGCAGGTTACTTTCCATAGCTGTTCCAGTTGGCATGTTTGGTATTTGTATCAGCCTTCAACAAAGGTGTCTAGTGACATCAAGTATGGTGCAAGCAAATATTGGTATGGAAAAAATGTTAGGGAAGTCAGTTGCTAGAATAAAAGTATGCAAAAATTGCTGTATTCTAGAGCTAAATCTTGCTTTCTGACTGTGTGTACAGGAAAATGCTAAAAGTCATAGCCAGAAGGGGAAATGCTAGCCACTTGTGATCAAGAAACACCATCTCTTTCCCATACCAGGAGGGTTGGCTTTAAGCAAGACTTTCCCATCCTAAGCTGGTGAGGTGAGAAGGTGCTTGTTGGCAGGATGGACCAGCCTCACCACTGTATAATGCTCATTTCTGGCTTGAATAAAGGCATGTGTGCTCAAAACATGAGCGTAAGCTACTGTTAAGTAGTGTTGTGGTAGTGCATGGTTTAGTGGTGGACTAGGCAGTGTCAGGCTAATGGTCGAACTCAATGGTCTTAAAGGTCTTTTCCAACCTAAATGATTCTATGATTCTATCATTCTATGTAGATGACTGTCCTAGTGGATATTGGTTTCTGTCTGTTGTGGTACTAGATGAGCCATTATCGTAAGAGTCTCCTGGAGCATGGGAAGAAGGATATACTGGGGTTTTGGTCCCTACATTATTGACGGGGCTTGATCCAAAGTCACCGACGCTGGTTTACTCCAGTGGTCTCTGACTACAACCAGAATTTCTAGGTGTCCTCAAAGGAAATGGTTTGATGAATTTGTAAAGAAATTATTTAACTTCTCTAAAAGTGTGATTGTTAGTGTGCCTACATACCTGAACCTGCTTCCTGATTGCTCTGTCAAGTTCATGTCGAAGTATTTGCCTACTGTCCATACATGAATTTCTGAGAATTCTAATGAAGGACAAAAGAGATGTAGCAGTGTTGTAAAGGGATGAAAAGTAAAAACAGGATAAGCTTGTGAAAAAAAGGATTGAATTTGTAAGCTTGAAATCTATTGAACTCACCCGGAGCGCAGTACAATGCCAAGCTCCTTATTCAAGGTCTGCTAGTTAAGTGTATCACGGCAGTGTCATGATCCATCAAACCTGCCAGATGAAGAGAGGCTATTTTAAAATTTCTCCTTCAGGGCACGGGGAAGTACTGTTCTGGCAAAGACAGAAATTTATGATGATGCTAAAAAAAATGCAGATGAAGTGAATAATTAATGAATTGAAGACAGGACTGAAATATCTTCCTAAAATGTTGCTATTTTTAGCAGGGAGTGCTTCTGCAGTGCTTGTCATGTGATCCTATTGCCTTCTGAGAGCAGGAAAACAATTTGAATTAGTTTCTCTTTCCCCATGGACCAATAGGCCCAGCATATAATACCCCTTAGCATCTGCTTCTGCCTCAGAGCAAGGAAAGTGATTTTAAACCTCATGCAAAATAAAACACTAATGAAAGCTATACTTAAAGACAACCTTTATAGCAGCTGAATAGTTTTTTATAGTAGTTTGTACACTGCGGCTGCACAAGGGGGCTGGTGCCGTGTGTGTGACTTTCAGCTGCTGCTGAGGCCCAGCAACACTGATTGCTGCTGTGGTTTCTTGCTGGCAAAGGACACAGAGGCAATTGTCAGTGGCAGGTTGCTGGATCTGGCCCATAGATAAGGATTTAATATAAAGAGATTTGTGCGTCTTTTCCCTGTAACCAGTATGGAGTGTTGCTGTGTCTGAGCTACTTCACGCATTTAAAATACTACAGTCAGAAACGCCTCTGAAATAAATGGTGATGTACAGCCGGCCTGTGCATGTGCTCACAGTTCTGCACGTTCTGCTCAGTGGGACCCGCAGGGAGGGAAGTCTCCTGGCCAAACCCCAGGAGAGGGTGTGAGGGATGGGACTGCCATCTTCTGCTCCACCAAAGGCTCCTCCTGCGACTGTGCAAGCCGCAGGCGCCTGGTCCACACAGCAACATGGCCACTGCTGTAGTGAATACTCAAGTGTTTAGTGTCTGAAACCTGGTCCTCCCGGGGATTTCTTCTTCCTGAGGGGTGATGAGGTTCCCAGTGCCTGTCAAAGGGGATTTCAGGAGCTGCTTACTTGCTGCCTTTCTTGCCTCCTGGAGTTGCCGCAGGTTGAATTTAGAAGGAACCTCCAAATCCCAGACTTTTAGGCACTGAGGAGGACCCTGGCTTTGCAGCCCAGTACCCAGTTTGTAAGGGTGCAGGGGGGCCTGCAGCCCCAGGGCAAGCTGCAGGCTTCGGTGATGGTGGGTTTTGGGAAGCTCCTGAATTCAGTTGTGGATGGTAGCTTCTTGGAGACACTGGAACTTGAGCTGCGGCTCCTTAGTTGTTTTCGGGCACACATTTACGGCTTAGGTGCCATAAATGCTTTGCTGCATCTGGGCCTTGGTCTCAGTTTTCCCATTTCTGTGTATCTATTTAAAAGCACTCTTTTAAGATTTAATGTCCGTAAAACACATGCACAGAAGTCTGCGTTGGGTGGAGCTTTGTAATAATTAGAAATTGATCCTCAGCTGGAAGCTGAGTTTGGTTGATGCAATTGCTATTCAAGGGAAAACTCTTGTTACAAAAAATGTATTAAATGATTATTATTGTATTTTTTTATGCTGGCTGAGGAGACTATTTCCAAGCTTATTTTTCTCAGCTTTCCATCAGCTCTCCCATGCCAGAGCTCACTACCTTTTTCCCAGTCTTCTTGCTCAGTCACTTGTGTGAGTCCTCCATAAAATTAATCTGGTTTTCAGGTGGCTGCTTTTTAAGCAAACCCCATCTATTTAGACTGAAAGGATGTAGAGGAGTACACGCAGACTGAATAAGTGGGTGAACTGGAAGGAATGGGAGTCTGTGGCAGGGGGATCTGGTGAATGGCTGATGTCTTTGGTGGGTCCTGTCAGTAGGACAGGGCGCGAGGACAGCCCTAGTAGAAGTGAGCCTGGAGGAGTTTCCTCGCCTAACTTCATCTTGGCACCTGGGGTTTGTGCTTCTGTTTGAAGCTCTCTTGAGTTGTGGTTCTGTGATACAAATGATAAACCAAGCAAAGGTTAGTAAAATTAACAAAATGCATCAAGTTGTCCATGCAATGAAAGGACATAGAGATTTTAAGGTCCTAAATTGCATTACAGTGCTGCAAATCACTTCTAGTTTTCTTTATTTATGTCTGTTTGTTCAAGTGTACTCATGATGGAAGCAATTAGTTATACAAGCCCAGTAACGTCTTGTGACATGCTTGGGAGTGATCAGAAAACTGTTTTCAGTTTTGTTGTTGCTGTTTTGATTTGGGCAATGTGGCTTTTGGAGAACCATTTTTGTTTCACATAGTTATCCACCCTTGTGACCGCTTAATGAAATACCCAGCAATGCAGCTTTACTTAGCTAAAACTGGGAATACTGAAATGGTTCGTTTTGTGAATTGAGCAAGGAGATGCTGATTTCAAGCCATGAAAACACTAATTCTTTTAAAAATAGCTTATTTTTGTGGCTATCTCCTTACTGCTTTTTCTTTTCTTTCCTTAGGAAAAATTAACCCAGGAGTGTGTATTCAGAGAGCAGTTTGAAGAAAACTGGTATAACACATATTCATCAAATCTATATAAACACGTGGACACTGGAAGACGATACTACGTTGCGTTAAATAAAGATGGGACTCCACGAGAAGGGACTAGGACTAAACGGCATCAAAAATTTACACATTTTTTACCTAGACCAGTGGACCCTGAGAAAGTACCGGAACTATATAAGGATATTTTAAGCCAAAGTTGACAAAGACAATTCCTTCACTTGAGCCCTTAAAAAGTAACCACTATAAAGGTTTCATGCGGTGGGTTCTTATTGATTAGCTGTGTCATCACATCAGCTCCACTGTTGCCAAACTTTGTCGCATGCATAATGTATGATGGAGGCTTGGATGGAACATGCTGATTTTGTTCTGCACTTAAAGGTTTGTCCTCCTGGAGGAGAGCCTATGCCCACTCGCTTGATTTAGTACGAGAGGGAGCGCGAGAGAGTGAGTGCGAGAGAGAGAGAGAAAGGGAGAGGATGAATGGGAGTGAGAGCGCGAGAGAGAGGAGTCGAGGGGAGGAGGAGGAAGGCCTGATGCATGCTGGGGAATAGACACGCTTTTAAATTTTTGATCAGTTGTACTTCATCATATATCAGCATAGCTGCCATACTTTGATTCATCAGGATTTTTGGCTGGTGGCCTGCTCAAGTGTACGCTGCATTTGCAAAGGCATGGAGGGTGCAGTCTTACTTAAACAGGAGACTTTTCAGTTAATCGCTCTCTGGGTCTCACCCCACTGAGTTTAAAGCAAAGACCTCTTAGTAAAAAAATAAAATAAAAAGTTAAATTTATTTATAGAAATTCCAAAGGCAACATTTTATTTATTTTATATATTTATTTATTATATAGAGTTTATTTTTAATGAAATATGTACAGGCCAGATAGGCATTTTGGAAGCTTTAGGCTCTGTAAGCATTAAAATGGCAAAGGCCACTATGAACCTGTGGTAAATTCATGCAAGTAAATATAAAGGTGCATGGATAAAAAAATAATAAAAAAGTAATAATAATAATAATAATAAATTCTAGTGACCCTCATGTACTAAAGGCGACAATCTCTTTTGTGCCCGTATTATTGTACAAGTATGCACACCACTCATGACTGAGTCCTCACTCTTCTGACTGCTTGTTTCATAGCTTGCCCCCAGAGGATTAAAGAGAAAACTGGGTTTTCAACTTTTTTTTATGTGTCTGTAATATTTCCTCTCTGATAAAGTGACTTCTTACATCGTTGTAAACTTCACAGCTGTGGAAAATATAGTGGTTGGAATATATTCTACTTGTTAAAACCTATTGCAGATTATACCAAAGCTAAATGATAAATATGCTTTTTTTTTTTTTTCCTAAAGCAGAATGCCAGAAACAGCATAAGTAATATCAACAATTGTACTAATTTTAAGATTCCACAAATAGCACATAATGGTTTCAGAGAGCAAGAACCAGGTTAACAGGATCACTCTTGTAAACATGTTTATTTGTGCACTTGCCTATCTGCTATGAAATTATACAAGTTCCATAGGGGTCATTGTAACATCTTTTATGGAAAATTGCTTTCAGTGTGAACTGTCATAATACATGATATTAGCACCCTTCCTAAGGTAAAACTTGCAAAATGAAACTAATAAATCTCTATCAATAATGACAATGAGGGGGACAGCATTAGACTTGTTTTTTTTTTTTTTTTCTTAAAGTATATTCAAATATTCATGAATCGTAAGTGAGCTGACAGTTTGTAATATTTAAGGGATTGTAGCTTTTTATGTTAAGCACACAAACACATTGATTAGCAGTTACCATTTGGGAATTAACCCTTAGAAAGAGGTGTTTTTTTTCCCCAGTACCCTGAAGGAAAAAAGAAAATTAGAAAAGAAAAATAATGTAAGGTCCATATGACAAATGCATTTTGTAGTTGTATCCCTTAGGATTTGAATCCGGTTCCATTAAGTTGAGCGTAACCCTTGCCGTTGGATCTGTCGAGAGCGTGGCTGCTCCTGACGCCCCTGGCTGTCTGCAGAGGCACGGAGGCTAAGCGCAGACTTGCTTTGGAGGAGCTATTCATAAGTTTGTAGCCTATTCGTAATTAAGTCATTTTTGCTCTAGGGCACTCTTGTCCATGCGATATATATTATTGGAAACGTAATTCTGTTCTGGAATAACCTCTGGCTTGGTGTCCTGAACGAATGTGACCTTTCTGTACTGGAGCAGGTAGGAGGGGCCACGTCCCAGCTGGTGATATCAGTAATCTTAAATAAAATGTGGCATTTTATGATAATTGTTTATGAATTATAAAGATACGTAAATTATGTTAATTGATTTGTAGGATACAGTTAGACATACTTGTCTAGGGACTGTTAGTGCCTGGGAATTTACAGCCTTTGACTGCAGCCCAGATTTTAACCCTTCGGAGCTGCTGAGACCTGCCGGCAGTTTGGCTGCTGCCGGTCAACCGGGAGCTGAATAGTTTGTCCGGGCGGTGCAAAGCTGTGCTGGACCGTAGGAGAAGATGGTGAGCTTCTGGGGAGGATTAGGGATTGTTGCTCAGTGTTAAACCGACCAATCCTACTGCAAGGAAGGGAGGTTACAACTCTTTTTCAGTAAATTTGACATACACCTGGAAATTAATCGCAAAGGTTAAAAATATTATGAGTTGAGGCCACGGTAGTAGGCCACGGTTCGAGTCTTAATGTTAAATTGACTTGGATTTTTAGTCATAGGCAAATCATTACTACTAGTTAACATGTTTCATTTAATTTATTTTTTTGTATTTTTCTAAAGAAAGGATTAAACCCAAGAAAAATGTTATGAGTTTATGGCAGTCCATATAAATAAACTGTAACCAATTTACTCGAATAACCCATAATGGTGTGTAAATACTGACTTTATGTAAATATAGAAACATGTAATTTAACATAGGCTTTATTGCGAGACTGGATGGTCCAAGAGCTGGCAGTTTGCCACTCCCTGCAGGTTCACTGGGTCACATTCGGCCTGTTTTGGGTAGCGAACAACAGATTCTGCTCAGTCAGCTGTGTAAAATGAGTTATTTCTGTTTGTCTTCTGATGGGGGATGGACAAAACCATCGTCACCCGGGTGCTGCTGAGCTCCTTTGCCAAGGCATGAAGGGGTACAGATGCCCTCCCATTCCTTACGTGGTTCTGCTAAAACAGGGCTGGAGAGAGCTGACATGGCAAAGCAGGGAGGCTCGCAGTGCTGCTCCTCCTGTGCTGTGGACAAACAGAAGTCTTCATTTTCTAGTGCTGCCCATCTGGCACCTTTCTTGAGCACTAAAATTCACTTGAAGAAAAATCTGAGGAAAAAACAAAAGAACAATTGGTGTTATTTACTTGATATTCTGTAATGGTGTGTAAATACATACAGAATTCTGTAATTTGTATAAATACATTGCTATAGAATTTTGAAAATTGGTATTATTTGCTTGATGTCCCTTCAGAGCATTTTCTTATAACCATGCACATGTGTAATAATGGGATTGCAAAAAGATGTCCTTTCTTATTCCTAGAAAAGGTATGAGAAAATTCCAGGAAGACCAAAACCATCAATCTTTATTTCTTTTTGCTAAATTGGAAAAAATCAGGGGGATATATTTTTGGCAAGAATTGCATTAGCATTTCACCTGAAGCAGATCTATCTGGGCAAGCAGCGTGGGCAAAAAGGTGATGGAGATCCAGAGCAATGTTCTTCTATGGGCTGGCTTTGAGCTGCATCTGGTAATGTCTCAGGCAGCGCTCCCAGACCTAAGTGGGGTGGGTGAAACCTAGCAGAGCTGGGCAGTGCAGAGAGTGGAAAGAGAAAAATCAGAGGAAAACTGTCTTAAATTGTCTCTAATCAGTGCAGAACTTAAACTGCCTGCCAACTGGAAGGAAAAATGACGTCTTTCGTAAATGACTGGATGTAAGGTGTAGGCTGGAGATGGGACACTCTGGTGTAAAAAGTCAAGCATTGCTATTGTCTCCCTGGAAAAAGAGGAATGTGTGTTTAATAAACATACAGATAGGAGGAAGCTGAAGAGACTGCCTCCAAGGCAATCTCTTAAGCTTCTTTGAAGGCAGAATATGGCAGGAGGTAAGAGCAGATACATCTGCAGCGTGTCTTTCAGAGTCCTTTGCATCATCTTCTTAGCTTATGCTCTGCTCTGCATACTCTTGTATCAAGTAAAGATGAGAATATAAGGTCCAGGTTTGTTACCTGTCATTATAGGAGTAGAAGTAGATGGGCTGTGAGCCATGCCGAATACCTTTTTGTGTGAACTCCTGTCCCAGCTAGTGAATTCTTACAAGGTTACTGTGAGGTACATTAGCAAATACGGAGACAGAGATACAACTGCAGTTTGTCTTGCAGAAATGTGAGGCTCTGGGTTCTTTGAAATGTTGATGAAATCTTGGAAACTCAGCACCTGCTTGTGTAGCTGTGTCTGTGTAGGCAGCCATATTGGTAGGTAGGCAATCTGGAGGAAGAAGTAACCAACAACATCGTCCTCCATATTTTTTTTCCACACGGCATATAATTTACTGATCTGAGAACAGAAACCAGAAGACTGCTGTTTTCCAGACTTTTATCTCTGTTCTTAAACTGTTAGAGCTCCCCATGGGTTGCTCAGAGGTCAGTCCTCTCCTGCCTTGGTGTTACCTTTCACCTTACCATAACACATAAGGTGGTTTTGCCATCTGGCCCCTAAATAAGTACCAGTAATGTAACTCCATCTCCTTTTGTCAAGAAGCTGGAACAGCTTGCCCTAGAGTTTGTTGATGAACAGCTTGTCATTGTGAAGTGAGCAGGGCATGGCTAATTAGCATCTTAAATTTAGGATTTATAATATTTATCCATCAAGGATAAGAAAGACAATTAGTGATTACAAACAAAGCAATTTTACTGCGCAAGGTGTCTTGTCAGCTCAGTTGCATGATGTTTGAAAGCAGAAAATGTTTCTTGATATTCAGGAAATTTAAAATGAGAAGAATAATCAAGTTCCACTTGCAAAGGAGTTTATAAAACCCAATCTTACTGCCTTCTTCCCCAATGGCTATATATCTTTAATAGCTTGTGTGCATTTTCTTCTACTTGATGATACTGGAAAAGACTCTTATTTTTCATTCATTATTTCTGAAGTTCAACTTTTTTGTATAATTTTTCAGAGTTATTCTGGTCTGAACCCCAGGGTAGGAAAGTCACCATGTGATCCTGGGTTAGAAGGAAAGATCACATGCGTTACAAAGATGTTGGTGTTGTGCTCAGTGTAACTGGTATAGTCCGTAGGATGGCCATGTCTTACTGTAGCTTTCACATGGAAGGCTACAACATTATTTATGCCTTAAGAAGTTGTATCATATGTTGTTATCATAGGAGAGATCTTTTCAAATCTTACAGTCTGAGAGCATTGGGGCTGTTCAGCTTGGAGAAAAGGAGGCTCCGGGGAGACCTTATAGCGGTCTTCCGGTGCCTAAAGGGGGCCTACAAGAAAGATGGGGAGAAACTCTTTAGCGGGGCCTGTTGTGATAGGATAAGGGGTAATGGTTTTAAAATAGAAGGAAGCAGATTCAGACTGGACATACGGAAAAAATTTTTTATGATAAGGGTGGTGGAAGACTGGCACATGTTGCCCAGAGAGGTGGTGGATGCCCCATCCCTGGAAACATTCAAGGCCAGGTTGGACGGGGCTCTGAGCAACCTGATCTGGTTGGAGATGTCCCTGCTCCTTGCAGGGGGGTTGGACTAGATAGCCTCTAAAGGTCCCTTCCAAGCCTAACTATTTTATGTTTCTATTATTCTAAATGATCCTCAAGTCATACTGGCTTTATTAAACCTGCATCTGTCTTTTGAACACGTGCTCACAAATACCTTGTCATGGAGAGCAATGTATAAAGTGAATTTTAGCTCCATATTGCTTAGTGATTCAGAGGGGTTTCACTGCATAGCAAAAAAAATATATTTTTTTCTTAGGTCAAAGGAAGATATTTTTATGTGCAATACTCACAAGTAGCAACTACAACATAGTCAAAAGAATTGTGGAATTAGACTGAACTGTCAACATGTTTCTCACATTTCTGTTTTCTTGAGAAATCACAGACCATCAAATTATGGTGATATGCAAAATATGCCCTGTAGAGGTTTTTTTTTCCATGTCCAGAGGGCCTGGATTTATGTATATCTTACTGTTGGAGGCAGTAAGTCTAGGTGAAAAGAGCATTTCTGCAATGTTGTAACTCATTCAGTTCATTGACAACCTTCCCCCACTAAATGTAGCTTTAGTTAAAATTATTATTTCTACCCTTGTTGAGAGAGTAGATGTAAACATTGAAAAGGAATATTTCCTCATATTCCTTCATAGCTGCACTCTTGAATGCATACTTATTTCTATTTCTTATGTAATATAATTTCTGTTGGTTTTTTTTAGGAATTTTTATACTTGTTATGAATGTCCTACACACATTGACTTTGTTACAGCCAAATTATGTACCTTTGTCTTTTTTTTGGTTAAGCCAATTTTCTTTTTCCGGACCTCTTATCTTTTGGCAAGCATGGCAGTAAATTCTCAGTTAGGACCTTGTTTTTTTTTCTTTTCTCTTCTCCCTGCCACCATCAGTATTTTTTGTTCATGGACTGTAGTTAGTTTCACAAACCTTCACAAAGAACTTGCATGGTAAGACTGTGTATCCTATCTTACATTCCAGAGAAGCAGATGATTTCCTGATAATGATCCTCCGTGCATTTTCATCCTTAAGACATTTTTTGGTTTGACTCCAGATGGAATCAGTGCTTGTATCTTCCTCTTCAGTCTTTATCTCCCCTGTGTTCCTAATAGGATCATTAGAAGGTTATTCCGTATATAACGCCAGTTTATTCAGCTGTGGCATATCCATCCCCAGCATGTTCTGTGTAAGCCCTTGTTTATTATCCATTGAGATCCATTAATATCTAAAGTCCATCGTAGACATCACCTTATTAACTTGAAATCTCTCAATCAGCTGCTTTGTATTACTTCATGTTTGCAACTCATTTAATAATAAGGATTTGACATGTGTGTTGAAGATGCAAAGTTTGGTTGTCAATCACATTTGTTGTAAGACCCGAACTATTATTTGAGGAATGAAAATCACATACACGTCCTCAGTTCCAGTAGGGATATTTTCCTCACTGGCACCAGTCCACCTCACCAGCCTTCAGTGGAAAGGATTAGCTCCTTTCCTTTTAATTGGAAAAAAAACCCAAAACAAAACCCTCTTCCAACCTTTTTTTTTTTTAACTACTTCTTCTTATCACCTTAGACTTCCTAATATCAATTTGAAGTATTTGGTTGTTGAGGCAGATACTGTCAACAAAACCTGTATTTTGTCATTGTTGTGATGGGGTCCAATGTACTCTCATTTCTAATCAAGCCAGTCTTTATCCAGTAAAAGAAACTGGAAGAAACAGTGAAGGAAAAGAAAACTCCATGTTATTACCCGTTATCTCAGGTGGGTTTGAAGGAGAGCTAATGCAAACTTGCTCATGCTAAGGTCCCTCTTAAGAGATTTCCATACTTTTAACTATCTTTCTGGGGTTCTGTAATGTCCCCTTATATTCCAAGTGATATTATCTGCCATCCTAGCAAAAGCTTTTTTCAATGTCTGTGAAGTTCATGCACAATGAACTCCTTGCATGCTCTTCTAAGAGGATGTTCTTACACACTACCATGACCATTGACAATTTCTGTTTCTTCAGATCAGCCTGCTCTTTTCCAAGCAGAATGTCTCCTGCTTGTTTCAGCTTCCATAACAGTGTGCTTGCCAGGCTGCTGCTCGGTGTAGAAAGGAAGATGCTGTCTCTTGGTTTACTGTGCTGCACAAGGAGTTCCCTCAGGAAGAGACCACCTTCCTCGTTCCAGGACCGCAGGAAGGAATTCATACTTGGCTTCAGTAGAACTTGCACCTCTTATCTCTCCCACCTCGGCCCATATTCCATGCACTTAATTAATGTTTCTCTTTTTATGGCCTTATTATCTGTCTGAAAACTGCACTGCTGGTGTGTGCCAGAAGGCTGTTCTGAGCAGACTGGTGTTTGCCTCCTGACTTTTTTCCTACTGGTACATGTGCACAAAGGTACACTGCACCTTCTCCCAAGGATGGCTAGAAACATCTCATAGCCTTTCTTCTCTTTAAGACAAACAGGCTTGCTTGGTTAGATTAAGGTAGGAAACTCCATCCCAAGAGTATCCCCACTGCCCTGCAGCAGTATCAGCATGGAAAACAGGCAAAGTTTTTGTTTCAGTTGTCAGTAACTCACTTTGCTATATAAACCTGGTGGCTGAGACGTTAAAAAAAAAACCAAACAAACAACAAAAAAACCCCCCTAGATTAACAATAGGCTTGAGAGTACAGTAAACCAGTTTATTTCCAGTCCTGGAACTGGGAATAAACAGGTGCTGGGTTTGCCAGGGGAAAATTAGCACAGGCTGGAGGCAGAGACAGAGACATACATAACACAGAAATACAAATATTTCTGTTCCTTCTCGCTGCTTTACCTGTGTGCTGCCCCTTTTCCCCCAAGTGCACCTGCTCTCCTTCACTTTCCAGCTATCATGAGTTGTAGCTGAAGTAACTGGTGCTTTGTAGCAACTTTAGAAGACCATGCATTGCACACCTTCAATGAATGATCCATCTCAAGGGTTACATCCGTAATTCAGGTGACACTAAGAAGATTCAGACCACAGAAAAGGGTTTGGTTTGCAAGCAGACCTGCCTTGCTGGGGTTAGGGGGCCCTTCCTCCATATCCTGAGGTCTGTAACAACCTCGCAGCTGACATGAGTGGGTGCTGCAGAGCCTGGTCTGCCGAGGTGTGTGCTGGGCTGTGGTGGTGACAGCAAAGGTGTCTGCTGAGCAGGGGTCATGCCTGGCGTCAGGAGCTGTCTATGCACCTTCTTTGCAAAATCCTCAGCTGGCCACAGGCAGCTACTGAAGGTATGGGCAACTTGTTCTTAATTTATATTCCCACAAATGGGTTTAGAGCTAAGCCCTGGCTTGGAGGAAACGGAAAACCTGCATGATCAGTATAACTGATGCAACTAAGGAATCAGACTTAATAGTGAGAGAAGGTAGGACAGCCTTAAGTTTTCCTTTCTTCCACAGTGCTGCTCATTGCAGACATGAATCAATGGTTTTTGTAGAGGTGTTCCTCTTGCTAGGGTCATGCTCATTCACTGCTTGGTCTCCAACAGCCAATTAGGATGTATTACTGGAGCTATAGCCTGCTGTAGAAATAAATACATAGGGTGAGGACAACATTGTGAACTTCACATAGGGTGAAAATAACAGGAAGATAAGATATGGTTAATTCTAGATTGACCTGAATGGAAAATCAAATATCTGAAGCAGGACATCTTGGTGACTTCAGGCTTCTTCTGCCACTGCTGTCCCTGGGACCTGCTGCTTGTCTCTGAGTGACAGCAGGCAGGGTGCACAGTGCCCCACGGGGCACTCTCCCTGCCCTTGACTCACCCCTCCTGGTGTGCTGGTGTACGGGCTGGTGCAGGAGGGATGTGGTGGCCCTCTGCTTCAGAGGAACCAAGGACCAGCTCTCCCAGTCTCCATGCACTCAAGCAGAGGCAGTTGTGGGCAGGACCAAAGCAATTTCAGTGCTGGCATTAGTCCCTGAGCTCTATCTCAGCAGAATCTCCCTGGATTTCAGAATTAAGATCCAGTTTTAAAAATGAGGGTTTCTCCTAGGGTTAAGATTTGATTAGGATAAATGAGAAAAATTATGTCTGTTATTTTTTCAAGCTATCAGTCAAGTCCTCAGATCAACGAGTTTTTTCCTCTTTTCAGTAAAAACCAGCCAAACAGCAGCTTTCCATGAACTGTCTCTGCCTCTTCTCTTTCCCACTCTCAAATGGAAAATTTGTTTCTGCAGGTAATTAGGGTGGACAGGGCTTTAATCATGTCATAAGGCTAATTCCTAAATTAGGGCCTTTACAAACAGAAATCCATTGCAGTGTGGTTCTAGGAGGAAGGCAAGAGATGTGAGGTTAAGGAAAAAAGCTGTAACTTTGACTTGCTTCTGCCTCCCCGAGGGTCAGAAAGCGTCCCTTTGTAATGTCTCCAAACACTGACCATCAAGTATACCAGTGTCTTATCACTTGAGGTGGTAACTGGCTGTTGAGCTGGAAGCAAAATGCTTCTGCTTTCACCTGTTCCTTCTCTGAGGTGTTTCTTATGATGCTGGGAAATATCAGAAGCACAGAGCTTGTCACCTGTTGTGTTTTATAGAAAATCCAGACAAAGAATTCACTTTTCTTAAATCAATCCTCCTGCCCAAAGCAAACACCAAAACTACCATTAGACCTTAGCTGAAAACTTGCGGTTTCTGGTATTGTTTCCTCATGAGGACACCTTACTTTGATCTTGTAGTACTTGCTACCCCTCCATTCACCTCCTGTAAAAGTAGGCAGTTCTTCATCCATTGAACTTTATGTTGCTGCTCGTGCTCATGAAACTTCGCGCTGCTGTTTCTGCCCTGACTAAAAGGCATGTGTTCTCTGTGACGCAGGCAAAGATGTTGCTCATCCAAACAGAACAGCTCCTGTTGAGATGCACAAGAACTTTCTTCTTCCCTTTCCCCAACATCCAAAGAAAGCCTGGGCCAAGAGTCTGACATTTAAACTGGTGGAAATACAAATTCACTCAGCTGAGGTAACAGCAGGATAAATGAAGCTCCAAGATTGAGATTGGCTCAGTGTCTTCTATACAGCTTGGCTGCACTGGCAGTATTTTAGCAGCTCACCTGCAGTTGTTCTTGGGAGGCAAACTCACAGCACAGCCACCAAAATGCCTCACGTCAAAAATAGTGGATTTTCACCCTGCCTAAATAGGCTATGGCTCTTTGTGTAGCGACAGAGCTGAAGGCCCCCTGATCTCCCATGGGGAACATTTGTTTTGATAGCAATCTTAAATGAGATTTTGAGCAGAACTTGGCCCTGAATTGCTTTGAAGATCACAAAGAACTACATGCAGTTGCCTGCTCCATTCTACTTTGAAGTGTTGCACTAGTCATTGGTTCTGGTAAGACGTGGATGGGGGCGTCTCCAAAAAAATGTGAAAACACACAAGTAGTTTCCACTTTGTGACTAATGAGTTATACAGGAGTATATGGTTGCACAAACCAAATCATTGCAAGGGAACTGGAACAGTAGTTGATGAGCCAATACCTGAATACATACTGTAATTTTGGGAGGCAGCTGTTTAAAGTTGCAACCATACAACCTGTATTTGACTATATGCTTAATAAAAACATGAAAAAACACTCTATGCTTAATGAAAACATAGCAGAACATTCAATTTCTGAAGATAAACAAAATAAATCTAAAAAATTCACCCCAAAATGTGACATTGAAATAAAGAAACACTGGAAAGAATTATTGCCCTTTCAAAGTTTTGGCTTTAAGGTTTTTCCTAATCTTTTTAGAGCTGAGCACTCAGCACCAAAACTCTTGCAAGACATAAAAGACAGCTTGCTTGCTCCTGAAGTCTCTAAGTCATTGGAAAATTGATTTAAAAGAGCAACCAGTAAGATGAATAGCTACTTAGTGAGCTGAAGTGGAAGGGTCCAAACAGCAGTGCGTCTTCCATTTGGACCCTTCTACTTCAGCTCACTAAGTAGCTATTTTATTTATGCAGTCTTGGAAGTTCCTTGACTTCTCCTTGATTTATTTTCTGCTCAGGTCTCATCATCCCTGTACTTCAGGTAGCTGTAGGATGCTTGTCTGCCCTTGCAGATTGTTTATTGTCACTATCTCGGTAACTCTCCATTTTAGACTTTCTCCGGTTTCTTGCTATCCCTCTTGAACTGTATGCATGTTTCCCGTTTTTCAGATGCTGCAAACATGCCCTGTCTCCTTTATAAAAAATAAAGGGGCTTCAATAAGCCAAGTCCCTTTCATACCACGAGATGCAATTATTGAACCCTCATCTTCTTCCTTGTCCCTGCTTTAAAGTATTAGATTAGAGCATCCTACCCAGTAATTTAAGCATATCAAAAGGTGGAGTTCTGCTAGAAGTGCTCACTTGACAGGACTAAATCTCTGCCCTCACTGCAGAGCGTGGTGCAGCAGAGTGCATTCTTCCTGGCTCCTCCAGAGCAAAGTGACCTTCAGCAGCAAAATCCTTTCTCTGGAAGAAAAAAAAGCATTCATTTTGAATGTTAATCAATCTGCAACTAGCAGGCTTAGTTTTAATTTGTGTTCATGACAACACGTATTTGAGGAGAAGCAGTTGAAAAAGCATCTGTACTTACTGTGTAAACTGTACCAGGAGAATTTTAGGGGAATTCTTCCCATTTTCCCACATGCCTTGGTTTTACTCGAGTTTTTGAACTGCAAATTTTTGGACTGACCTGTCTGAATTGCATGAAAAGGTAGCTGAATAGCAAAGTACAAGGAAAAGATAAAAATATAATTTCCCTTCAAGTGACGTTTATTGCTTCAGTGCTACAGAATCTCGCTCACCCCACATTGCAGCTCGTGGGGAGGCAGTAGCTGTGAGCCCAGGCACACAGCACTGAGGTGGGCAACGCTGCTGCTCTTGGAGCCTGCCTGTGTGAAATGGGCTCATTGTAGGTAGGCAGGGAAGCTTGAGGCTGGAGGCCAGCGCACAGCGTGGTACTCAACACCCAGCCCACCCTGGACCAGCAGCGCCTGAGGGGCTGGAGGAGCACAGGGGCAGCTTTGGCAGCTCCTGCAGCGGGGATGCAGCTGAGGCACCTCGGAGGCACTGGGAAGGGTCCCACAGGCTTGGAGGTGGGCTTCAGCTCTGCTCCTGCTTAGGGCACCCTTTGCTTCCCTTCTTTTTGCCACCACAAAATACCTACTGAGGCTGTTGATTTGTCCCTGAAAGTCAAACGTTATGACAGCTGCCAGGCATAACACTGGGTCTTGCCTAACGCGCCAGGTTTGATTTTCTTTGACTGCTGCTGCGGTGAGTAAGCAAAAGCAGAGCTCCTGACCCCAAGAAAGACCAGCAGCATGAGTCAGGACTGGGCTAAGCAAGTTCCCTGCTGCTAGGCAGTTGCCGTTCTGTAAACTCAGCTTCCTCTCCTGCTGGGACAGAAAAAGAGGCGAATTAAGCAAACTGTACAGGTCTGCTGCTGTGTGTTTTCAGCATTTCTCATCCTTCCCAAATAGGTTTTTCTCCTCTCTAATTCCTGATATCCTAACTAAGACAGATAGAGAGCCAGGTATGGCTTATTGAGCACCCTGAGCGAGCGCAGCCACCATTCAGTTTTGTCGATCAGGCCAGGGACTGTCACAATTTTCTGTCTCAGACAGTGGCGACTACCCGACCAGGCTTTAGCAAATAAAATACCACAAATACATTCTGAAAAAATGTGAACATAATACTCATGAAGGACTATTAATGTGTGCAGAAACTATGCAGGCTGCAAATACACCTTCGTCCTGACCTACAACATTCCTCTTGCTTCAGTCCTAATGGAGTCCTAATGGAGATGGCCAATTATGGTTTTATGATATAGATTGCAGGAGAGCACCCGTTGCTGTGCGTGCCAATCAGAGTTTTGCTGTTGGCTTCAGCAGAGTCTGAGTTTCTCTTTTTTTGTATCTACAAAGAGGGAAGATACAAAAGTTACTTTATGAAATAATTTCTTTATAAATATACATAAAAGTCACAATGTTATTTCAAACTGGTGGAATTTTTTTTTTTAACTCGACAAACTATATCTGAAAACACATACCACAGATGTGAAAAAAAAAAAAAAAAACAACTTAGGACGTTGCTCAACAACCAGGATTATTTCTTACTGTATTTTTTAACATTTTAAACCCTCTTAAATGAAACAACTCCATCTCAGAGGCATAGGAGTCCTCATTTGCTGGCAGTAGAAGAACAACAGTAATCAACATCTTCATTAAGAAAACTTCATCTCAGCTAGCCAGTCAAGAGGAGAGTCCTGTGTGGAAAATATATTTTGGATATGTAACATTTGGACAATATTTAAGTTAAACATTTTCAGTAAGCCTGGAGTCTGAGCTCATGGAAGGCCATGCACACTACTCTCATTTTACGTACCTTTTTCTTCCACAGGGGACAAATCAAGATGGAGAAATTCAAAGGGTGATTTTGGGAGTTCACGTAACCCACAAGGAGGTCTAAAAGACTGAGTTGCAAAATGTTGAATTGTTTTGTCATTCTTATTATGGCAGACCAGAGTAAGTTACTGTGCAAATCTGTGAGATACTGTCTGACAACTCTTATTGTTGCTGAGTGGTGTTATTTTAAAACTGGGGGAAACAGGAGGTGGCATTTCCCCCTCACAGGCTGAACAGTTGTGTTAAGGTAGGAACTGTCTGAACGTGGCAGCAGTGCATCTGATGTGTCCTACTTTGACAGCATTGCAGTTGAGAAAAAGGAAACGCAGGGAGGTGATACCTGCACGTCTGGAGTCTGAGTTACACAAAGGGCTCAGTGCTACAAACACTTCATTCCTTCCAGCTCCATACTGAATTTGAGTTCCCTTCTTTCATTTTTCCATTTGACAGTGTCTTTCTGCCTTTAGATCACTGTTAGCATAGGTATGGCATTTCCTGTATGGGATCATCAGGTTTTACCTCTGTTCGCTTACAACCTCCAGCTAGTTGGACAGAGAGATGGACATCTGGGTTGAAAGTTCTCACCCTGATAGGAATTAAGAAAGCTTTCTCGCGTTCATCGCTTACAACACGGTGAGATATCCCCAGGGGAAGAGTAGCACTATGATTTTCCTGAAGCTGATTTTCCACGTTTTCCCTAGAGCATCTATTCCCAAACTACCAGTAATGCTTACAGAATCATAGAATGGTTAAGGTTGGAAGGGACCTTTAAAGGTCATCTAATCCAGCCCCCCTGCAAGGACCAGGGACATCTCCAACTGGATCAGCCCCATCCAACCTGGCCTTGAATGTTTCCAGGGATGGGGCATCCACCACCTCTCTGGGCAACCTGTTCCAGTCTTCCACCACCCTCATTGTAAAAAAATTTTTCCTGATGTCTAGTTTGAATCTACCACCTTCTATTATGCTTTCAGGAGAAGTGGCCACAGGTCGCTGTTTCTAAGAACACCACACTTGCAAATTCCTAGAACACTTCAGCTCTGTGTAAGTAAGCTGGGAACGTTGTTTTGCTAGACAGAGTATGTGAATGACAACCCAGTGCCCATCTACTCAATTCTTCTGGAATGTGAATAGATTTCCAGCACGGGGTTGAATACTTCTGTTTGTTAACTTAGTGGAAACCACTTGGCGCAGGAACACGTTTGAATCATGATGCAGGCGTTTGAAATTAATACAAAGCACTCTCACTGGCTGGGGATCCAGCTGCTGAAAGGACCTGTGAAACCAAACTCAGTTTTTTTCAGGTTTGTTCACTAGAAAAGGTTCTAGAAAGTTAGTGCTGCAGATTTTTCTTTTCTGCTCTGTCAAAAATGATCCTGGAAGTTATCTGTCCTGATGTACCAATGTATTTCTAGCCCAGACAGGTTATGCAATGCTGAGCCTCAAAGTGCAGGAGATATGTAATTAATCAAAATAATTTCTCGACATTTTTGCCTTGGTGTCAAGTATCAACAATTTCCTGGAATCCAAAGAGATGAATATTCAGAAAGCTGCTGTGTTTCCTCTCTCTCCAAGCTGAAGTGGCTCCGCTGAGACCCTGTCGCGGGCAGAACCTGCCTGTGCACAAACGGCCACTCAAGCACAGGCATGGCAGGAGCTTTCATGTGGAGCTTTCTTCAGATTCACAGTAACCTGTGGTTTTGTGCTTCACTGGCATAGGGACACACACAAAAAAGGACAAATAGGAACCTTCCTAATTTAGGTTTGGTGAACTATTAATTTTTGTAATGCAGACTTTTGGCACTGCGTAAAATCTATTTTTATGTATTACCTTCCTTTGTTAAGAGTGTACTCTTTAAAGTAGGATTACTCCCAGCTCCCTTACTGCTCTCGGCTCCCATTCTCCATTTAACCCAGCTTTAGCTGCCGCAGCAGCTACTGGAGCTGATGACTGACCATGGCGCTTCCAGTTCTCAGAGTTTGAGAGTGCATCCTTGAAAATGCATTGAGTGCTGAGGCTTGGAGGAGAAGGTACAATGATGCTGGAGCAGCATGAGGGTAAAATCTGGTGGTTCATGAACTGCTGGCCAAACTGAATCCATTTTCTCCCGTAAAGGAAAAGGATTTCATTTTGCATCAACATACTTATAGCTGATCAAAGATCTTCAAGGTTTTCCAAGATCTGAATTTTTGCTTTAAATTTTGAATGAAAGGGCCTATAATTCCACAAGTTTTTAGGTAACTGATATAATTTTATATTGAGCTTCAGTATTATGAATCATGGCGTCTCAGAAAGCTGTTTTTTTTTTTTTTTTATAAAATTCACCTACAAAGAAGTGTTACAAATGTATTTTATTTTTTTTTAACTCAATCTAAAAATACCTTCATACACAACTGAATTGATTGTATTATAATGTGAAAAGGAAAGAGAAGCTCAGTGTAGGAATGGCGTTCTGGTGGGGCTGGCCAGATGAGGAATTAAGGTTACAGAACTAAGAGCAAGAAAATTATCAGCTCCTTTCTTCTTCTCACTGTCTTTCTTACTCTCTGACTGCATGAGACAAGGGAATTGGAATAAAATGAGAAACCTGTCAATCTGCAGGGTGTCCTCTACCTGACATTGGTTAAGATTGAAGAAGGCTATCTGCAGTGCTGAATGAGCCGAGCGGGATAACAAAGGGTATGAACGTCTGAGCATTTTATATCCTGCTTTTCTTCACAAATGGGTTTCAGGATAACTTTGGGGATAGCCCAGTGTTTTCTTTGTGGCCAAGCATGTCAGAAGCTACTGCAGTGGCTTATAGGCATTTTTTTCTAAGTGTTTCTAAGCAGCTACATAAAAGAACAAGGCAAGAAATCGTCTTGGGTGGAGGAATGGGCTAGAAGTCCCTCTGCCACCGGTGTCAGCTGTGGGTTTGCACAACCCCCGTGGGTAAAAGGGGCTCAGCTGAGCAACCTCTGTGCTGCTGCTCCTCTTCTTTGGACATGCTTTCCCCTATGTCCTCAGCACTCCTTCATTAATAATTACAGAAGGGAAACTAAGACAAGTATGCGATTCTGCAGCCTCAGCTCAGGCTGGTGTTATACATCGTTCCCTTCTTGCTTATGTGCTGAACTGTCAGTGCAAGCAGTAGGCTGTTTTTATGTTTAGAAGGTAATGTATTAGCTGAGTGGCAGTTTGTCTGGCACGTGGATTGCTATCTTTCTTTATCCAGCTTTGTGTAATTCAGTTTGAGGATGCAGCAATTCCCACATTCAAAAGAACATCTCAGCAACGTTTCCTCCAATTCCCATTTGCTAGAGGTTTTTATCAAAGAAAAGGTTCTTGCTTGTTGTGCACAGCTTGCCTGGTACAAGCTTCCTTCATTGCCTCTAAAAATGTCAGATTGACTCCAGGGGAGCTGACACAGCATCCAGCGTGTCGGGCTGTACCTAGCTGTGGTAACGCTGTCCTCTTTGCTATAAATACTGGAGTGTTGAGAACTTCATTAGGGCTCCAGCGAACGCAGCAAAGAGCCATCAGGAAAATGGAAGTGAACAATACAATACAGATAATTTTTTTTTTAACAGATAACTTGTGAGAAGCCTCATTGCTCCTGGTGGGTGTAACAAGGTACAATTCAAGCCTAACATCAGAACAAAGTTACTTTGGCCTTACAGATTGCTAAAGCACCAGGAGCTGCCAGAGAGGCTTAATGCCGCTGGTGGGCTGGTGGGAAGGGGCTGCCCAGGAAGCCAACACTGGGCAAACCTGTGCGATGGCAGCCACCTGTATGGGGTAAGGAATAGAAACTGGAGGGGAGCGGGTGGGGAAGAGGGCAAGGGCTGTGGGTGAGTGGGGAAGCCTTCGAGGGACTGGGGCAGGACACGCTTGGGGGACAGGACAATCACTGGGTCAGTGAGCAAAGAAACCATCTCCTGAGGTTTGAGTCCTGCTGGGTTCAGGGCAGCAGGGCTTTATGTACAGCCTTTAAATAAACAGGATTACAGCGGAAAATAAAATAAATCCTTGTTTGCGTCATTCTCTTCCCGATGGAAACAACATGTAGGACACTGAAGTTTGGCTACTTACTCAAGCTGCAAAAGGACTGGGTACTAAAGAACAGCGGAGAGAAAGGGGATTTTCATAGATGGCAAATTCTTTAGAAATGGGGTGTGAAGCAGAAATACTTGGTGAAACTACAGGAGAGGAAGGGGGATTTTTTTCCCAGTAACTGTTAACCATAAAGTAAAATTGAAAATTATCCCTGCATCTTTTGAACAGAGAGGAACGCTGGGACCAAGATAGCAGCAGAGGATATTGCAGTTTGGCAATTTTCAAACCAGAGATACGATTATTGTGGAGATATTTGTAGGTCTGTAACAATAAATGGTGTTCATAAGATAATCAGTTCAGCCTTCAGCCAGAGCATATTCATTTCCAAAATTAAATATGTGGCCTGTCACAGTGAGAGTCAAGCTGGCACTGACATCAAGGAGAACGATGGGGCTTTTGGAAATAACTTTCTCACATGCATGTGGGTGTAGGTTCCAAGGATGCATCCCTGGAGACAGCTCTGTCCGCTGTGCCAGGCATTGCAGAGAAGGCAGCAGCGGGTCCTGTGCTCTGCCAGACCTGGACGGGTTTCCCCATGCAGCAGCAAAGCAGAATTACAGCAGAGAGCTGCAGTGCAGCACAGAGAAGGCTGCACCACCCCAGGAGAGAGCAAGCACAGGGAGTCACGCAACCACGAGTAACCTGGCTGACTAATTGAGGCTCAGCATACCTGGCACCCATCTCATTTTTGTCCTGTGCGGGACATTTTTGCCCATACTCTGGTGAGTTAAAATGCTGCAATCCTGATGGGCTGAATGTGCTGAGGCTGCCGTAGCGGGTGGGATACTGCGAGCCGGGCTGGACTGCAAGTGCTTCCCAGAAAGGTGGTAGCTGACAGCAGGCAACAGTGCCAAGTGTTTTTTCTCAGCCTTTAATAAAACTGTGAGATTCCTTTTACAGCTGTGCAGTCCTGGAGAAGCCGGAGGCTTGCATGGATTTACACGATGGCTGAGTTTGTCCCTAGGCGTATAGGAGGGGGAACTGTTAGCATTCTTGTACAAAGAATATGACCAGAGACAGCTGGCAACCTATTTCTGGTACTCACCACTTCAGTTTCTCAGATGACATCTGAGAGCACCTACCAGCATTTAATTCTCATTAGTACATTCTCAACAATTTTTGTAGTTTGCATGATGTGCGAACTCCACGCCTCTTTTCCTTCACTATGCACTAGGAAAAAAATCATCATAGAAGACACCCCTCCAACTGTTTTCTCCAGGCGTGTAATTCCCATTGCTGTGTGCTTTCGTTTGCATGCAGCCATCACTGCCTTTAAATAGACAGTGCAAAGATTACTCCACCCTCCCCTTCCTTTGTTTCTCCGCTCTAAACATAAAGAAATGAGGAATGAGCCAAAAATTGCCTCTAATGCCACAGTATATAAAGGATTTGTGGCAGCAGTCAATAAACTAAAAAATCTTGAATGCTATGATTTAAAGTGGTATAATAAGGGATGTCTGGAGTTTACAAATGTATGATCCAGGGGAAAAAACAGGAGGGAGGTGGCTCATGCTGTCTGCTTTAGGCTATGTCAGGCTTCAAACTGAGGTGCAATTCAGTCTGCTTCAGGCAGGTACCTCCAGGACATGCCCAACGTGAGATGGAGACCCTTTCTGGAGGTCAGCCCTGCTTTGGAAAAAGGGATGGAGACAGCAGGCTCTGCCAGCTTTCTGGGGAGGAGGAGGGGAAGAGAGAATGGGCTAATAGATGATATCCCTGGCCGTTTCTGTCTGCAGTGAGATGGAGGAAGGCAGCTCGTCCTGGCGATGAAAGGTCACGTAACCGTGCTGGGGAAGAAGAAACGGAAAGTCCCCGAGGTCGAGGAGGAGGGTAACATTCAGGTGGGTGGCTAACAACTGTGAGCTGGATGGAGGCAGCTATTTAAAAAGAGACTGAATGTATAACCGGTGCGTGGAGGCTATCTGGCTTTCAGAAATGATCAGTTTTCCTCTCCAACTTTTGCTGTTCTTTGTGAGAACTGTGCTTTCTCTGCTTCTGCTTCTTCCGTTTTATGCTTTCACTTTAGGCTTTCCCTAAATTCAGCATGACCCCTCATAAGGTAAAGATATATGTTTCTATCAAACAGTACACTGAGTTTCTTCTTAGATTTTGGTGAATATTTTTGGTCTCTGACTAAAAAGAACAAAGAAGATGAGTTTTTCTTACAGCAGAGAAGCAGTAAGGAAATAATCTCCATTCTATTTGGTATAAAAATGAATTAAAAAACATAAAAAGTCACTCTGGTATATGGCAAGAAGAAAAGCAAGCCAACCTCATGTCTATCAAGTTTTCCTCCTACTTCTGTCCTCCAAGGTGGACCGTCACTGCAAAGGAGACCCGGCCTATGCTGTAGGAGTGGAAGATGTTTTTAGACCTTTCCTGACAAGTGTGTGCCCTTTGCAGCAGCTTTGGGTCTCCGAGAGCTGCCCAGCTCTGCTGCAGCACCAAACAGGGCTGAGGGTTGAGGACTTCAGAGCTGTGCACATCAACCCCTGGCCTCCTTGCTGGATGCGTCTCATGTGGGGTGGGTTCCTGTGTCTCCTCAGGCATCCATGATGGGGATCTTGGGTGGCTGTGCGAGCTGGTTGGCTCAGTCTCCTTTCCCAGAGGCATGCTTTCCCTGGACTCCTCCATGATGGAGTGTGTTTGGGGGAAATTCTCAAGCTCTGAAACAAAGTTTTTTATTAAAAGAAAATTTTTATTAAATAAAAAAATATTATTATTATTATTTTAAAAAGTTTTTAATAGCACTTAAGTTGATCTTCATGACAGTATTAAGTTATTTTTTAGTTCATAGCCTTCCTCAGACTGCTTATTCTTCTTTTCACTGTAATTTAAGTTTTGTGTTGGTTTTCCATGACTATATGTCCTGGAGAAAACATCCTCCTGCTGTTACAACTTGCAAGCCTTTCAGAAAACAATGTCAATGTGGGCTTCACAATGAGAATTAAGCCATGGACAGACAGGCAGAAACACTAGGACTTCTTCGTTTTGGCTGTATCCAACTTTCCTCAGTATCTTAACTCAACCGAGTGTTATTCATAACATGGATGAAACTTAATTAAAAATGGAGGTGCTTCTGATGCTAAGAAAATTGATTTAGAGAGCAAGTTAAATCTACCATTTAAATTGTCCATCCTGCATGCTGTCAGCTCGATGGAGATTGTGCAAAAATAGCTGTCTGTCGTTGGACACCATATGTAGTACCTATGCAGTTATAAGACAAAAAGATTTATTCACACTGTGACTAAATGGTGCTAGTTTCCTCCTTCTCTGTTTTTTAGCAAATAAAGAGAGAGGTGGTGAAGCACACCTCAGGTAACAAGCAGCAGGCGCAGCACCTGGCACCTGGGAGCGCAGCAGGGAGACAGCTGTCGTTTGGCTCTGCCCTGGCACGAGTACAAGGATGGGCGATGTGAGGGTGCATGGGGACACCCAGGCAGGACACGGACGGGAACCAGGGGCTCGAGGCAGCAAATTTGGAGCTGCTATAGGAGCAGCAGGGCTGTGGCACAGCTCAGTGCCGGCAGGAGCAAAACTGGAGAGCATGCATGGAGAGCACCAGTGGGACCCTCATCTTCAGAGTCTTGCTGTGGGCTGGCCTCAGGGCCGGGTTACATACTGTGTTGGTCTTTTATTGGAGCTTTCTACAGCCCAGAGATGACCACTTCTGGTCACTAGAAGACTTTGGTGGGAACTGCTCTGTGTTGCTTAGAGGCAAAAAGTAGGCTCCAGGTCCCAGGGTGAGCCTGGTGCTGTGTGTCCTGAATTCCTCCTGTTGGAGAAGGAAACATGACGCAAGGCCATACATGGATGCCAGTGTCATTTGCATGACAAGGCTCTGAAATGCATTTCTGCACTGTTCACACCCACCCTGTGTTTCAGCCCCGGACTGCATAGGTACTATGTATAGTGTCCAACCACATAGAGTTATTTTTGCAGAATCTCCAGCAAGATACAAACCAAGCTCCCATTTTTGAACATGGGATGGGCAATCCTGGCTTCTGCATGGGGAGAGAAGGGCAACCCCTGGCACCAGGCTTGTGGACAAGGGGGCAGAAGCCTTGCTGCTTAGAGGTTTTAGAGTTATTCTGGGAAAAAAAAAGCCAGAAAGCGTATAGTAGGAGTAATCCCAAACCAGGAGAGAGGTGAAACTTCTGACCCCAGCAGGTGCTTTCTGTCTAGCTTTGATGGAAGGAGGGTAGTGTTGTACTTAGAGCAACAGTAATTAAGACTCTGAGGACAAGTTAGGAAAACAATCACAGGATTTAATAAGGCTGGACCGCCCAGCTGCCCACGGGGCTGTGTCCCCTCCTGAAATTCCCCATGGGACCATGGCAAGGGTACCAGGCCTTGAGAGGCGGCGCTTCAATGGCAGGGGCTGGTGTGCTCCGGTGATACCTCAAACCTCCTCAGAGCAGCCTGGAATTTATAAATCTGTCCCCTCAGGTGTGCTCCTGAACTGGAACAGCACCTCACCTTGCCCGCCCAGCCTAGCAGGGTCGCTGTCCTGTGAAGAAAGTTTCCATCTTTTGCACAGGAAGTAGAAATCCTGGGTTCAGACACCTCCCAGGCTTGAGTAAAGCCCAAATTCAAAAGGAAAACGAAAATTAACCTATAATTTTCTAATGGTACAAAACAATATCACAGAATCAAACATGTCCTACCCTCGTTTGAACTCTGTAAACTACCCCCTCCACCACCCGTTCTCCGTCCCAGCCTGCGTCCTGCGACCTGCTCCGTATCTAATCTCTCTCTATTGCACAAGGTGTTTGCTAACATCCAAAGTATCTTTTACTGTTCTGAATACTCTTATCAAAGTCTTGGAGGCAGCTTGGTGTAAGCAGTAAGTCTTGTCAGGCAAACAAACACTTTTTCACATTAAGTTGTAATTAATAGCTGACCAAAAATTCACCATCCCCTATTAATAAAATCCTGAGCTGGAACCATCTCAGGCTTTTTGAGCACACCTTCTGAATATTTACTTCTGGAGAGTACACAGTGTTTACAAGAACTCATGTTTATTTATCCAAGAACACTTTCGCAGAAAAGCTGCTTTATGACTAGCTGTACATTTTCCTTTGCCAGTTTATTGACCTTTAGCAATGCATGGCTATTTGTTTGGTAAAACCGATAGCATTAATCTTAACCTGCCACGTGTAATACATCTTGGTAACTGCTTTCCTTTTTTTTTTCCAAAAGATTTTGGGTGGCAGCAAGGTCCCCTGGGAACTGGGAGGAGGGTTTGAATCCAGTGCAGCACAGTAGCAAGCAAATAGCATCGCTATCTGATGACACTTGCTAAGTGGCTGGAGGAAAACAAGTCCATCCTGGGAGCTCACTTGGTAGCACATCCCTGACAATCCCACCGGCACTTTCAAGCTCTCCTAATAGTTTTTCTCCTTGGGCCGACGGGGGCCATGCAGCTGAATGCCCCTCTGCTTGTGCAGCCCTGCCAGGTGCTGCCTGTGCCCTGGTTAATTGGACAGCTTTCACTCCCCTCGCTGCCTACTCCGGCATTTCCTCAGAACTCAGTATATTTGTCCAAGAGCACTTCCGCAGAAAAGCTCCTTTATGCTTTGCTACGTATTTTGCCTGCCAGAATCCTGACCTTTAGCACTCACCCGCAGGTTTGCCTTAAAAAAGTTTATTTCAGCAGAGTCCCTCCTGAGCTGCTGCCCTTAAAAAAGTTTATTTCAGCAGAGTCCCTCCTGAGCTGCTGCCGAGGACCACCGCGCGCAGAACCGGGCTTGCATGAAATGCATCTGGCTGCACCAGGCGCTGCTGGTCTTCCAGCTCTGTGAGTGCCTGGCAAAGCAAAGCTGAACTGCTCAGAAGTGAGAGAAGGCAGGAGTGAGGGAGGAAGGCACACGGGCAGGTTGTAGATGCTGATTAACTTCCTCTCCTCAAATTGCAAGGACAAAGAGTCTTTAATTCAGCCCTCAGTATGAGTGGAGATTACCTCCAAATCTGAGTTAATTAAAGAAGATTTCATGCAGCATTTCTTTCCTTAGAGAGGAAGCTATTTACCTGTGCAGGAAGAGATTTGAGATAAAGACCTGAATTTCTGTTTCACTGTTTCATATTTTTATATTCAGTAGCACAGAAGCAGAAACTGAATCTAGTTTTCCATGCTTCCGAGGACCCTAAGTCTAGGCTGCAGAGTTGTAAGCGCACTAGACATGAACCAGTTAGGACAGGTCCAGAGGAGAGCCACAAAGATGATCAGAGGGCTGGAGCACCTCTCCTATGAGGACAGACTGAGACAGTTGGGGCTGTTCAGTGTGGAGAAGAGAAGGCTCTGGGGAGACCTTATAGTGGCCTTCCAGTACCTCAAGGGGGCCTACAGGAAAGATGGGGAGAAACTCTTCAGTAGGGCCTGTTGTGACAGGACAAGGGGTAGTGGTTTTATACTAAAAGAGGGTAGATTTAGACTAGATATAAGGAAGATTGTTTTTATGATGAGGGTGGTGAAGCACTGGAACAGGTTGCCCAGAGAGGTGGTAGATGCCCCATCCCTGGAAACATTCAAGGCCAGGTTGGATGGGGCTCCGAGCAACCTGATCTCTTTGGAGATGTCTCTGCTTCTTGCAGGGGGGTTGGACTAGATGACCTTTGAAGGTCCCTTCCAACCCTAACCATTCTATGATTCTATGATTTTCCAGCTAGACCATCTGGGCTGCAGTAGCTATACGAGGCAGGGCTGGAAAGTTGTATTTCGGGTGTCTGTACAATGAGCGCTTACTGCACTGCTAGCAGTAGCTGTAAGTTCAAGATGGGACCTGAGGGTGGGAGCACTGTGAGTGAGCACCCCAAGCACTGGGTTCACAGCAAAAACCAGTGAGGGTGAAAACTAGTTGGGATGGTGAAGGTAGAGCTAGGCAGAGGAGGAAGGGGGAGAATGGAGAATGATTGAGAGTCAACAGAGAGGATCGAGAATGAAAATCTGCAAGGGTAGATGAGAAGTGGAAGAAGGACCATAAGACAAGGAAGAGACAAAGAACTACTTGATTTTCATTTTTCAAATGGCAAGAAATTCATATAGAAAAACACACTGAAAAACATAATTAAGATTGCAGAATTGAGCCCTCGAAAGTTAAGAAACAAAAGGATGAAATCTTCTAGAACAACATGTACAGACGATGGGCATTTTAATGGCATGGATAATTAATAATTGGAAAGGCTCATGAAGGGTATGTAGTAGATTGCATCACTTGAAGGCTTTGAATAAAGACTAGAAATCTTAAAACACTGTCTATGTTCTCCCTGGGAAGATACTGCTCTTGACTGAGGAACCATCAGGGTAAATTCTGTGGTGAGCTTTATGCGGGGACACCAGCTAGACATCCAGCGTGCAAGAGCTGGGGCTGCTCTGGCACAGTCTGGGAATACCATATGCTCACCTGGCCACGCTAATATCTGCGCCTGCCTCAGCCTCTGGCAGAGCCTTGGGCTAGCTGAAAAGGAAGGATGCAAAAGGAGCGGAAGCCTCAGTGAGTGCTGGAAAGGCAGCGGTGGAGTAGAGGCATCTTGGGAACTGGGTTAGACTTTATGGTGAGTCTCCCCCATTGGTTTGTGCAGTCAGGACTAAATTCTGAGTTGCCAAGGATAGAGTACTTTGACCGGAGAGTCTCAGTCTCTGCAGAGGAGGAGCAGTTGTTGGGGACCTACACACGGGCAGAGGGTACCAAGATGATGTCAGTAAGCCACTGCAGGAGCCAAAGGAAATAAATGTCCGCAAACTACCAGTGGAGGAAGTTAAAGGAACTGCATTTCCTCAAAAGCTTTTCTCTGCAGTTGATAAAAGAATACTTTTATTTTTCAAAGCTCTGAGTTCAGTTCTTCCTTTAGGAGTCCCTGAGCAAAGCCAGTGAGCCATCAGGTAAGTGTGGCTAATGTGTGTGTACTCTATGCTCGCTCCTAACTATTCAAAATTTAATTTTGGTGAGGGAACGACCCTGGACTTGAGAGTTGGGGGGTAGATCAGCCAGCTGGGACAATCACAACAGCCCAGCCTGACTTTTAACTCACGAAAAACCTCTGAAGTGCAAAGCAGCCTAGAATGTTCCCTGGGAGTTGATGGTATTCAGTGCCTCCCAGGTCTGGGCTGTCGAAGAGTGATTTTAATAGCACATTAAGTAGGAGATTCTGGAACATGATCAAGACCTAACACAAGGAAGTAGCTTTTAATTAACAAGTTCCATATGCTGCGTATGAAAAGTAACAGCCATAATAATTTATTAGAATTAAGTTACATATCAAAAAACCTCCAATGTTGAGTTTAGCTGCTTTAATTTAAAATAAATATTTCTACATTGAGGTGGCATGAAAGAAAATTTGCTTAAGTTTAATTTTTATACTACTAAAAGGATTTTACAGTTTGGAATACATGCTTTACTTCACACTGTACAAATGCTGAAAATTGGATTAATTGTACTGCTTTCAGCAATTGTACTGGCATAAACCATTAATAATTTAGACTTATAGGGTTTGTCTTGTTTAATTTATTTCCAAAAAATTATTTTTACTGCAGAATGCTAAAATAACATGTAACCAAACATTTAGATTTATATGGCAGGCTCAGCCAGTAAAAACCTTAGTTAGAAGGGGATTAGCTCCGTTCGGACCCTGAAATTCTAGACAGTTTTATCAAAAGCAGCCAAATTAAACCAGAAGCTCAAAGAGGCAGTTTGGTTTGGTTTTGCTGAAGTTTTTGAGCTAACATTCATTATAGCCTTGCTGCGGTAAGTACTAGAGCAGTGAAGTCATGCTTAACTGCATCCTGATGGTACTGTTGTCTCTCAACTCTCCCTAGCTTTGGCACATCATTCTATTAGGCAAGAAAATAACTTTTAATGCTCTTACAGTGTCATAGTGCTCTGCTGCTACTGCTGAAGGACTGGAATTAGCTGAGTTGGTTTAGTGGATCAGATGATGGGACATGCTTATTTTGAAGTCCACTTCACAAATTAGATCACAATCTGTAGTTTCATAGATTTTTCAGCAGCTTTTAAATGTTGCACAAAAACTTCTTAAGAATTTATATTTAAAAATAAAATTCCCCCAGTATGAAGCTGTACGGAGGAAGAAGGAATAGATAGGACCAGAGGGGACCTCTAAGGTCACTGAATCCGGTCTTTGCTACCGCAGGCAACCACATCACAGGGTCCCCTTCAAAAGGGACTCGTAAGTCTTCAGAAAGCATTCTCTGCTCTCCAAGGCCTTTGATATTGAATACAGCCTAATTGTATAGCACGTACATTCCTGATTAAAATGAGAGGGAGAAAAAAAGGAAAGAAAGACAAGTACATTCTGCGCTGACTGGAGTTAATATTTACCAAATAGCGGAAAGCATCATTCCACCCACTAAAATGTGATTAATCAGAGCTTGCTCTGTTGCCCAGGACAGCCAAGACAGGAGCTGCTATGCAGACTCGTGTTGTGCACAGATGACCAGGCACCATCCCTGGAGCGCAGCCGTGCTGCCCACACACTTGTGGTAGGAGCTTGTGGTTCAGCCTCCTGCCTGCTGCCGTATCTCCCGTCCCCAGCACTCCCAAACCACCACACGCCCCATAATGTCGTCAAATACAAGTAAATATTGTCATTATTTGACTGGGATTCTGAAGCACTTCATTCTGAGTTTTCAAGCTTTTCTCCATGACCAACAGGACCCCAAATTGTCTTCTTTATGAATGTGAAGGTTGAAACTCTGCTGTTTGAAAACTACTCCAGGTGTCAGGACATAAAGCTTATCCCAAAAAAGGCTAGGAAAGCCCACAGGCTCCTCAGCATGCTGTGCAGCTCCCTGTGGGCAGAGAGACTTTTGCACATGATTTTGCTTGTGTTTCATATCTCTATGTCAGCACGGACTTAACATATATTCTGCTCGCGTGCCCCTGCTGCAGTGTCAGTGGCATTTGTGCAAGCCCCAGCACACAGGTGACAGAAGGATGCTTTGACTGACATAATTTTCTGCAAGGCAAGCTGCTTTTTTCCAGGTCCAGCTCCCTGGCTTTGAAGTACGCTCTGCTGATCACTCATTTGAACACTGGACGCTTCATGCTTTTGTAGCTCCTGCTCCTCCCTGGGCACTTTTCCACACCCCCACAAATGCCAGGCTTCTGCGGATGCTGCTGGGTCCCTTCCCGCTCGCCCAAGCAGGGCCCACCGCGTTAGTTAGAGGATCACTGATTTCTGAGGTTCCCACCGGCAGTGCGACAAGGTTTTAAGAATTAGTATGAATTTCAGCAGTTTCATTTTCTACTCTAAAAATCATGCTCTGAAGCCTCTTGTGTTTGTACCCTGTGTGGTTGTGCAAGCCCATCCGTGCTGCCCAGCATCTCCCGCACCGGCCATTGCTCGGCTCTCCCCTCGCTCCCTTCCACCGCTGGTGGTCAGGCCCACCTCGCTGCCGTGCCAGCTGTCTGGATTAATTGCTCTTTCTCTCTTTCCACCTCACCAACTCCCCATCTGTTTTTCAGCTATAGCTTAAATCCCTTTTGATCTGATCCCGAATCACTGACTTCAACGGGAGCCTGTGCACAGACTGTTTCTGGGAGCAGTTCCCTCCCTCCTGCGCCCCGGCTCACTATGGTGTTAGCCTGCCGTGCTTACTTCTGCGTATTGAATTCCTCCTTGCCAAGGGCTGGATCCTGCAATGTCGTGGGAACCTTCATCCCTGAGAGCATGTACATAGCTGTATTTTTTGGGGGACCTATTAATTTGGTTGAAATCAAGCCTGTGCTTAGGGCTTTTCTGGTGAGCATCCAGAACATGTAGCATGTTGCAGGATTGAACCTTCCCATCCTGAACTGTTCTACAGACATGCTGCAATGCACAGTATAGCCAGGGACACAGGGAGCATCAATCCCCTTGTTTCATTTAAAAGGCATTTTATTCACCTAGCAGTTATTTAATGCCATTATCTATTTATTAAATTCAGTTAACTTAATGCACCACTATTTAGACAACATATTTGGAGTGGAGACAGCAAACATCATGTTAATTGAAACTGCAACATGGTTCAGTTGCTGTGTAGTCATGAGAGCTTAATTGTGTGATCAGAAACAGTTACTGCTGGTGACTCTCTTGTGTCCCAGGCACTCGCATTGATTGTAAACCGAAAGGCCAAAAACTATACAGAAGAACAATCTTCACAGCTTAATCTGTCTTCTGGATCTTGAAAAGTAGTAATGCAGAATGCCCCATACATCCAACATTTCTCAAGACTGAGGCAGCCTTTCTCACCCATGGACCAGCATATTTATGAACAGTTTGGCTGTGCACTTTCCAAATGTGTACTTCAAAGTGTCTCTGTTTTCCTAGTGTTATGACAGATAAAACAGGTACAAACAAGATACATCTACTTCCACAAACATGAATGCAGAGAGCCAGAGTACGTACACCACAATTACAGGATAAGCAGAAAGATGTTAATGTAAACTGTTACTGAGGAATGTGTGTTTGGGCTGTTGAGTCTCCCTTTTTATGTGCGGGAGCCGAGCAGAGAAAAGGATCAAGCAGGTGAGCACAGAAATCTGCAATATAGAAAAGCAGTATCTGGGAATTATCTGAGACACCTAATCCATATAAGAAATCACTGTACCCCTCTTTTTTTTTTTTTAATAGGTTGATAAATGGAACGCAGTAGATTACACTAGCAAGAAAATCAGTATATTTGGTGAAGATTTGCAGATTGATAGAAAAAGAGAACAAATGGTAATCATCACTTGATGTAAACCAAAGGAGAAAGCTGAGCTTCAGGGACTACCATTAAGCCTGCTTTTAAGGTCTGAGCTTGCAAAGCAATGAATAACCTCAGCTCCTGGTGAAAATTGAATGTCTTCTGCAAAAAGCTGAGTCAGCAGGCTCAGGTGATTTGTTGTATTAATAATACTGGAGGTGTTTTTGTTATGTCAGACGAAAGTTCTAGAAAGATCTGGAAGGAAGATCAAAATCCTGGAAAAAAGGAAGCTGTGACATTTGAGCAATGAGAGACTCAAAGGGGCTAGGAAGGAGAGGGTGAGTTACCAGACACCCAGTTAAATGAGGGCTTGCAGGACCTACACTTCAGCATCTCTGGGCTTCCTGCACTTCCTCACAGAGGACAAGAAAGGGACAGATTTGCAGTGACGATGTCCCCAGTAGATGGGCGGGGGCCTGTCCCAGCTCCTTGGAGCAAGCTCCATTCCCCTCTTCTGCCCAGGAAGGTGTATGGACGCTGTGTGCCTGCATGTGGTACAGAGTTTGCAGAAGGTCTCACCTGGAAAAAAGCAGATAGATGAATTTTAGCAAAGCCTGAAGCAGCCTGCACTGGTTTGCATTAATCTCTGTGGTCCCTGATTGCATCTGGTTTCACATTTCACTCTTCCACTAGGCATAAGCTGGCACTGATGGGAGGAAAGGTAGGAACTGGCAGTGATGGGCTCAGGTAGGGAGCCAGAGGCAAACGGGTGAAAGGGCCTGCTAGGGTGCCTGAAAACCTTTCAGACTTGTTTTTTTTTCTGTGTCAGCTCCACCTGTCCTCTTAATTTCATCATTGTGATCAGGTGACACACAGCTGCGTCTCCCTGAGACACCTAATCCAGCTGTGTACGCTCTCCCCAAGTTCCCACCTTACAGTCCTTAACACAATTGAGATCCCATCCTAGGCATAAAACCTCAGGCTTCTATGTGCTCAGCTTCTTTAGCCAGCTCTGAGGACCCAAGCCCCTCCTGTCCTGCTCCTTGTGAAGGCTTTTCCATGGGTGGAAAGTATCCATCGTCCACTCGGCTGCTGCTACCATAAAGTCTGGTGCACGCCTGCTCTTGGCTTTTAAGTAACTTTCCTTCATTCTTCTTTGGCATCGGAAAACTCCAGCCATTATAAAATTACTTTCTCCCTGTAAGGCATTGCTAGAAAGACAGAAGGGTGAAAAGAGACCTTTCCTCTCACAGCTGTGTTGGACTGGCTGGATTCGGGCTCAGCTGCCCCAGCCACAGGTGCTTCCTTTCCGCGTCCCCCTCCCTCTTTACAGTCCCGTCAGCCCATCCAGCCTCCTCCACTCACACAGCTTCTCAGAGGAAAGGACAGAGGCAACAGAAGGTTTGCAAAAGAAATGCTGGGCTGATCCCAGGAAAAAAAGCAAGACTTGGACTTCTGCTGCCATTGGTGGTAGCTGAGCAGTCATGCTGGGAGTTCCTGGAGATTTTCCGGCCAGGTGGCAAAACACTTTGATACACACATTGCTCCCACCCACTTGAGGGGTCTCAAGTCTCCTAAGGGTCAGGCAGATCTGAGCTGAATCCAAATAAGCTGGTAGGTACAGAAGTACTGAGTTTGGGATCTGGGAAGCAGTATAGCTTGGCTGGCACCAGGCTACTCCTTGTTGATGCATCCTGTCCCTGTGCAAGATTCATTAACTTGCCCAAAACACTGGGCTGACCAAATTATCCTGGAGAGGACTGTCAGTAAGCTGACCAGCAGTCTGCCCATGCTGGTCTGCCTCTCCTACATCCCAGTGGGAACTGAGCTCAAGGGTTGAGGATGCCTTTAGAAAATAAGAAGCCTAGGACCAGCAAGCATTTCTGCACCCAGCTTCCAGTTCTGAGTCCTTGTTTAAAGACCTGTGTACTGCATGACTTGAGATCTCTGCAAGAAGGTGTGTAGGTAACTGCCCCTCCTGCTCTTCAGCCACCCTGCCTGCACCGTGAAAAGAATTAAACTATTTAGCAGGAGCCACAATATGAAATGACTTGGAGAAAATATCCACAGAGGAACAGGCAAGGATATGTGTATCCTTGCATATCAGATAGGCAGATACATCTTGGAAGAAAGAGGAAAATGAAGAATGCAAAGTGAAGCCATACCTGGAATTCATTGGGCTATCTGCAAAAGTACTTAAGGGGGCCTTCTTTGGGTTAATTCTTTCATGGATCGCCATAGATCACCAGAGAAAATTATAGTCTGGTTGAGTTATTTCATTCACATTAATCTTTCTGCAGCAATCACCACCTTCTTCTTCATAATCTTTAAATTAAGGCATGTATTAATTATTTATACAGCTTCATCCATGGATGTGGATGTTTTACAAAGCAAATAAATGAGTCCTTGTTCGCAGTAGTGTGTATAATTTAGCACAGGCAGAGGCAAAATGGGTGAAATAATCAGATGGAGAAGAAACTAAGATGGGAAGGACTTGCAGAGGAGGTTGCTTTTCCTAGAAGAAAACCAGTGACATTCAGAGGTTGGGCAGGGCTGTTCTGCTGGGAAGTGGAGCCTAGGAAGGATGACCAAGACTGGGGTGTTTGGAAATGGATGAGAGTGGCGCGGTGTGAGGCAGAAGGAGCAAAGTCCTGAGCAAAGGCAACAGAGGTGGTAGGAGGACATGGCTGGATTGTCCAGTATCTCTGGGGTGACTGACACAAGAAACATAATGAAGAACAAAATGCCTGGGAGGGGAGCCGGTGAAGAATTTAAGTCCACTTGGTTTTCAATGTTTTAAATTTCTAGCTCTTTTGCAGGATCTCTACCTTTTCTGTTTATCAGCTGAAGACCACAATGGTCTGACCACAGGGCTGCTTAAAACTCTTTTCAGGTAAGTGAAGGAATAGCAGCCACACAGACACAGGAGGATGGACTATTGTCCTTGTGTCATTGTTCAGAGCTTGTGCTGTTGAAGGAGTCCAAGGTTCAACCTTTACTCCTGGATTGTTGCTGGATTTCCCATGAGCTGTTCATTGGAAGGTATGGCCTTTGCTCCTGGACTTTGCTCCTACCTCTCTGCCCTTTCCTGAGCTGGTGCTTCCCACAGGAACAGCCATTTGATAGGAGGAGAGAGGCACATGCCAATGGCTCATTTCTGCTCGTCTCATCCACATCTGAGTGTAGTTCATGATGCCCACCAAGAGAGCTGGGCAGTTCAAAATGCAGGTCATTTTTGGAACCAAGAAGCCACCCCTCCAAACTCCTTTCTTAGTTTGGGAAAGTTGGAGCAGTTTTGCATTGTCTCAGGGTTAGTACCAGCAGCTCCCTTGCCTCCTCGTGCTGAGATGCACTCTTCCTCCTTGGCCCATTGTGACCTGCAGCCATTCAAAACTGTGCAAGCAGAGCTGCCAGAAAATTTGCTGTCATTATGTGCACATTTGAAGAGTAGTGGGGACTTGGGGAGACCCCCTCAGGAGGGTCGAGATGGCCTTCCCCCAGCTAGCATGCTCTTGCGTGGGAACGGGCTGCTTGTGGCTTCTGGGTGCCTGCTCAAAGAGATGCTCACACTGCAGTGTGAAAAGAAAACTACCAGAGATCAGATATCTTCCCTGGGAAATGATCTTCTTATCCTGTGAAGCTCTGAGATTTAAAAGAAGTTCCAGTTTGACACATCCTCAAGATATATTGCTGCTTTCCTTGGGAAAAGCAGAGAAAAAGAGCTCTCCTGGATCTCATTGTTGTCACTGGACTCACTCATGAGGAGGAAAACTCATGCTCGAACTTCTGCTCTGGACTAAGCCAAACCTTTTTTCCCTCCTAACTGGATGCCTTGAATACCAACACGTTGCAAGGGCTCTTTCCCTTTCTTTGTCCCCATATTTCATCTACTGCTCCAGAGCGCCTTTCCCAGTAAACTTTAATGAGAACAGGTAAGTTTCTGTGAAAAGTGGTGTTTTTGCTGAATCTCTATTTTCCATAAAGAATTGCTCAGCTGGAAAAATTTTCCACCAAATCTCCGGGTAAGTACCTGAGAGGAGCTGCCTTCACATACCTACATAGCCCTCTCTCCACAGACCTCTCATGCTTACAAAAGAAGAACGTTAATTTATTTTCATCTTGCTGTCTCTTTCTATGAAGTCTTGCCCTCCATGTGCAGTTCCCGTGGTACAAGTATCCTGTAAAACATTCAGCTGTTGCATCAGGGTTGTGCTGAGTTTGAAATCTGTCCGCGAGGACCTGCACACACTGGCACTTCCTTCCTTACACAAGGGTCTAGTTGGCTCCCTGGTGTGCTGGAGCTCAGTCTGACATGCTCTCCCATGGCTTCATGCCTACACTGCGTTCAGAAGTACTACACAACCCCAGACACCCTGGCCGGCCCAGGGGTCTGCAATGGAGAGGGAGGATGGTGGGACCCTGCCTCAGGCAGAGTTTTTGAGCTTCCTGGAAGTCTTCACTAAGATAGAGCACACCAAAAGTATGGAAAAGGCTCTTAAACTCAAAATCCAGAGTGGTTAGAATAGGGACTGTAACAGATAAATTAAAAAAAATAAAGCTCAAAGTCTGTTTAGTGAGACAAAGTAAAAATATGAAGAGATTTATGAACTGGTCTTCCTCTGCATGCTGAGTTTCTGCAGGTGGACCTTCTCCTCCAAGCTTGGCTGCATACCATCAGCTTGGTGACGACACCACACAGCCTGCCCATGTCCTAGCAGCAAGCTCTATCCATCCATCCATCTATCATCCATCTCTGGTGGATGCCCGGTCAATGCTGCTTGCAGCTCTCTCCCAAATGTGGTTTTGCAAAGTGCCAGCACATGGGGAGCACCAGTCCATGGCTCTCCTGATCTCCTGGTTGCCTCATCCTGTGCTTTCCCCTGCCTTCCCCACATGCTTGTGCTCCCTGGAAGGCACAGGGTCCCCCCCTCACCTAAGTCCCACAAAACAGCCAAGGCAATGAGCCACCTTCCTTCTCCTACCCAGTCACAGCTTTATAACAGAAGTAACATAAACCAAATAGCACAGGTACTGTCCAATGCAGCCACCAAAATAAAATGCCCATACAGTAACATGACTGTGCTCTTGGTAGTGATAGAAATACATGTTGGCAGAGATGCCTAGCAGCACAGACTTGGTGGTTGGATATCCTTGTGGTGACTCCTGGAAAACTCCTACAGATCCAGGGCCATCACCAGCATGTGAGACATGAGACTCAGGGCCTCTTACCCAGTTGTATTTGCATCTATATTAAAGCAACTTACTGAGGCTTCTTAGTAAAAGTTCACAGTACTTTTGAAATAATTTGCCCTCAGAGTTTTGCCCTGTTGTCCTGTATAAAGACACCTTTTCCTGCTCTTCCTTCTCTGCCTTTTCTCTCCCCCTCCCTAAATACAAACTGAAATGGAAACAAATGGCAACAGCAACAATAGCAATAATAATAAAATACAAAAATATTTGCTAATTTCCTGGAATACCCCACACAGCCCCTCAATTTCACTGGAATGGCATGGGTCAAGGATAGGGTGCACTCTTGCCTTTTTCTTCTGTAGATGTGTTCTGAAAAATGACATTATTTTACGCAGGTGAATTCAGCCTCTCTTCCTGTGTTTCTCAGTGCCACTTCTCTCCTTGCGTGACACCGATGCTTCTCTGTTACGCGTGAGAAGGCTGCTGTACAAGTGATGAATGAGTGAGCCAAGAAAGTAAGAGATGTCCTGACCTCAGTTAACTACTAAAAATATTTTTCAAGATAAAAATCAAATTGATTTTTATCCGTGTTACTGTGAATATAAAGTCAAGCCTCCCACGAACATATTTGAACTTGGTAGTTTACTGGGTAAGCTGGCTATGCATTTCAGCTTTTAATTATTTATTTGCCCTGCAGTTCTTTGACCAAAGATACTTTCCATAGCAGCCTTCCATGTCACGTTACTGGTAATATACAGTGACTTAAAGTAACACATACCTACGCACAAATCATGGGGTGTGTAGGCTTGACATTGTTTTAAAGGTCATCTCTATTTACCACTGAACATATTTTCCTGCTTATTTAATAATGGGATTTTTGGACAACAACGTGTAAAATATTTCTGTGTCATAGTCAATAAACAGCTTTTCTAATTAAAAAGGTGAGGAAGGTTTATATTTGGAGGAGAAGGGAAATAATGGATACAAGACACAGCTGCTGATACTTGGATACTACTTTGTGAGTGTAATATAATACTAACTACCCAGACATAAATCCCGTGCACTCAGCAGTCCGCGAGGCAACTGCTTGCCTTGTGTCCGTATTTTAATTTTTCTTGGAAACGTGTGTGCAATGGGAACCTGGTCACTCAACAGCTGGATTATGGTGTTAGCGTTTCTTAAAATTCTTGCAATTTATCCCCTGTTTAATGGCAAGTCACGTGCTTTCCTAGTGAGCACTGTCTTATCATTTCTTGACCGCTTCTAGTTGTCCCTGTCTGGTTTATGTGTATGAGAATGGGCCTGGATCCAGTAAAATATTTAAGCATGTGCTTCACTTTGAGTACCTGATAAAGGAGAGGGCTTGGGAAGTGCTGACACAAACACTCCTCTAAGTGCCTGTCAGTTAGGTCTGAGAGCTTTTTGACTGACCGGGCTGCAAAGATGAGAGGAAGACTTGGTGTTGTGATAGACAGAGTCTATCCTAGAGAATCCTGAAGAAAGAAGCACAACAAGGAGGTAGCTCATCCCCGGGGCAGCAGTTAGCCATGTTCTGGCAGTGCTGAGCCGCTGACCCAACTACAGTGCTTGCTATAAATGCTGGTGCTCATGTTTCTCACAGCTGGAGACAAGACCTTCTGAATGATCCTCATCCCTTTAAGGAGAATGTCTCTCCTGTGCATGAGATGCCTCCCAGCATTACGTCAGCAGTGAATTTCGTTAACATGCTCTTCCTTTCTGTGCTGAAACCATCCTTGACACTGCTGCACAGTGATGCATCCCAAAAGCAGCTTTTGCAAAGCTCCGCTCCTCTTCCTTGGGTCTGCAGCTTCCTTGACCTGTATAATCCACCTCCATGAGCCTTTTCCCCACCCTTCTCAAGGGATTTGGGCTCAGCCCCATCCACATAGCATCGCTGATGTGGTGCTACACCAGGTGCCTCAGTGGAAACCAGGCAGAAAAAATAGAACACATTTTCTTTGTGCAGTGTGTCATTATGCATTAAACTTATGATTTGGTGCATGGTTTGCTTTCACTAGCTTTTAAATGCCTGTTGTATTAATTTGCTTCTCCCAATGTTATTGATGGAGTCCATTCAATAAAACTGTGAAATTACTTTTCTCTCATTTTAACCACTGTCAGTACTCCCACTTGAAATAAATCACGGTTAGATCCTGGAGAAACCTATTAAAAGAAAGCAAACATCTACATCAGGCTGGTTCAAGAGAAGCTGACTGAATTGTGCAGTTTAAGCTGCTTCGTAAACTTTTCCATTGAAAAATACAATTGTGTTTTAATGAGGACATCGAATAAATGTCACCTATCAAGTTCTTCCCCATTCGCAGATGTTCAGTGTTTTTCTCTCTGTTTTGTGCATTTTAAATTAGTATTTGAACTTAGACAAAAATGTTTTAAAAATGAAGAAATAGAATACTTTCCACATAAGCACTTTCTATGCTTTCTTCAGTCTTTTAATACAGAAGAAATGGACAATTCATATAAGACTCAGAAAGAACTGTATATTGAAATTGTAATTTTACTTTTGAAAGGAATGTTGTTTGACAATGGTTACGTAGATTTTCTTTCCAAACCATTTAGTTTAAAACATGTTTCATTACGTTTATTGTATTACAGTGATTTAATAAAGTATGACTAATTTTAATATCCTTCATAATATAAATCTTCTAATATAGAAGAAGAACTTTAATCTCACTGAAGAAAAGCACTGGAGCAAACTCTTTGCCAGAAATACAGATACTCTCAAACATCATCTCTGAAATACTACTGGAAATTTTGTCATTAACCACTTAGAGTTATAATAAAGTGAGTCTGAATTCTGTCTGTTTTCATAATTGTGCTACCAAGGGCCTACATATAGTTAGTTTTATAAGTAAAAGATTCTTTCTGCTATCACCGAATATTATACAGCTAGAGGGTTAGTTTCTAAGAAGATGGATACTCTTTGACAACTTTTCTTGTCTCCTCAGTCTTTGAGGTGTTCTGTGACCTGATGCTTCCTTCTGCATCGTAAGTGACTTCATAGCCCAGTGCTGCAATGGGCAGGGACAACGCTGGCCCTGTATACTCAAGATTTATCTGCCCACTGAAGTACACTACTGCAATGCTATGTAAAGTTTCCCAAGTAGCTCTGTAGACATCGCCTGTGTAAACATAGTTGGCATCAGTAAAATAATTGAAGGGTGCTACATAAATCTAACTTAATCTAATTAATTTTGGGAAAGTACATATGATGATACATTAACAGAGATGACATAATGTTATTGCAACCAAATTCTCACATTTGTCTTTGTTGTGATTGTTTTTCTTATGCTTTCCCCCACACTAATTTGCATATCTTCACTCAGAGATTTCTGTATTAGATTAGCATCTTTTGGCGAAAGAATGTCTCAGGCATTTTAAGCAGCATGCACAAGCATTTGAGGTTGTATACATCATAAATAATGAAATTAGGATGCACAGATTTTATAATACTCAGGCTATATGAATGTTTTGTCAGAACAATATTTAATATAGAAAATGTTTTAATACAAATTCCACATATGGAGCTGAATATGGTTTTCTATGAATAAGAAGATTTGAGGTTCTTATGACAGAAACAGTTAAAGGACGTAATATCTCAGCAGTGTCTCCTTTTCCAGGCTCGGGCAAATCACAGTAGGATAGACAAGAATTATTTTCTCACGCTCTAATACTGATAAAAGCCATTACTATAGCAGGTTGGATGAGTTTTCTCCTTTCTCAGGGGTAAGACTGCACAAACATAAAGCAGACTTTTTTCCCCAGAATCCTTTTGCCTGGCTCTCAGGAGGACAGTCCGACTGAGAGTGAGGCACCGTCTGCTGTCCTGTCCTTGGAAAGACTTGCAGTGAAAAAAACCAAAAAAAACAACTCACCCGCCCAACCGAAAAAACACCCCACAAAACCCAAACAGACAGTTTTGAACTTGTTCCAAAGCCCATGTCCCTTCTAAATTTGCTGTGCTGCTTTGGGACAAAGTCACAAAATGTGCTTCATCTCTGTCACAGCCAGACTTCAGGGAATTATCCTACACCCACTGGGGCAGACTGGCCTTTCTGAACCCCAGGTAACCAAAGGAACTCCACAGACACTGGGACAGCTACAGGAGAGATGAAATTCAGAGGTGAGTCAGGTTCAGAAGGCACGTGTGCAACATCTCTGCTTTCCCAGCAAGTGGGTTACCAGCTGAGACTCCCTTTAGACTGAGAGGTCCCTCCCAGCCATTAACACCGGCGCTGCTGATGGGGCAGAGAGCAAGGATCGGGCCCCTTGGGTTTGGTTGCTGATGGGTTGAGCTCTCTAAAGGAGGAGAATCACCTGGGTCCAGCCTGATCCCTGACGTGGAATTAGGACACACGTCTGCAGGAGCACCTGAGCTCCACCCGTAAAACTGACATCTGAATCCTGTTTTTACCAACAAACACACAGCTTTAGAGAAAGGTGGGTGGAGAGGGCAAGAAAAGCATGTTCACAAAGTTGTGTAAGCTCATTCTGCGCACAGCTTGATAGTTGCAATATCAATTATGTTCCTCAGCTTCCAAGAAACAGCTGACCACAAGGATGAAACTCGTGTGGGAGGAAGAGGGAGCATGCTTGGCAGCTGGCCTCAGATGCAGGGATCGCTGCCTCAGGAGGACAGGTTGGTAACAACCTGGCCTTATTTGGAGCACAATGTAAGATTCCCCAGTTTCAGCCTCATAACTCTCAGAGGGAAGAAAGGAGGGGATAATGGTGAGATTTTGTTCTCTGTGCAACTTTCACATTTATAAGGTACTTGGTTGTAGGGACGGTGGGGATGTAATTGTTTTCTTCTGTAGATCTGGGAGAATTGTAGTTGTGACTTGCGTTTTTCCTTGTATTAAGCTAATCTGGGTATGTAGTGTATTGCCAGACACCTGTATTCTCAAAGGGTGTTGTCCCCATGATAGCTACAGTAATTCTGGAGAAGGGAAAATTATTCCTTTTTTTTTGGTCGTATTTTAGGATGATCTAGAAATAATAGTAATAATTAATTATACTGTAATGTTATGGTTTCACAAAGAGGAAACTTGGGGTACTGTGGAGAAAACATTATGTTAAACAGAGTCTTATAGTTGTCTAAAAATGTTTATGAATATAAAGACTGATTTTTTTTTTTTTTCCTTGGGCCTTTACACGCTGCTGATATAGAAAGAACTGTCATCAGTCATTTTTAGCTGCTGCTCTCATAAGTAGGAACCAATAAAACATTTTAGGTCGAACACATACATGTTATGTTTAGAACAACCACCCACTATGTACCATATGCTGTCACGCTCTCTTCACAGAATGAAAAAGACTGAGTTTCCCCACTTGTTTTAAGGAGTTTCTCTTTAGTATCTTCCTCATCGTACTTAATTTATTTTAAAATTTACAAATGACGGAAGCTATTTCTTTTCTAAAGTAGAATGAAATGCAGGTAATCAGTGTTTCACGGTCATGGTACTGCTTCTAGCTTTGTATTACCTATTTCATGAAGAAAGTTTACTGAAATGGACCAAGCCCTAAAACTAAATTGAAAATCTAGTACAAACTACCTCATTATGGTATGTGAAGGATCTAAGGAGTACCTGAGTGTTTGGGGCCCAATCCAGCAAAGCACTTCGCAAGAATGCAAAAAAGTCTAAGAAGTTATCCTGCAAGGCTGCAGAAGTTTTGCAGAACACACTGTAGGTATTTTGCAAGATTGGGCAAAAATGTTCAGGACTTGATGAAACTGATAGTTAATTAAATAACAGGAGATTCTTTATGTCATAGTCTCATCTATGGGTTATTTCGTAACAGCTAATACGAGGGTAAATAGAAGTTAAAGCTGACCCACAGTCCTGGCAAGTGTGGAACAGTGGGATTCCCCGGAGGCACACAGTGGAGGGGGCCAGACCACACATGACCCTGTGCTAATACGGTGGTTTGGAGTTTCATAAACCTTCTTTCCTGAGTCTAAGAGGACAGTTAGCTATACATATTTTCACCGAATCACACTATGTGCAGAATACTTTTGACATGAGATGGACTTTTCCCCTCTCCAAGATGCCTTTTGCATTTCTAACCTGCCTCTTTAAAATGGAGCCAGTAAGTTTGAGGTACCCCTAGGCAATTGGGAGGACTGCCTGGTCACCAGGACACTTTTGCCATTTTATTCTCTGCCACACTGTCTTTTTCTAACCATCTCATGCTCCTGCACTTTTTCCTTTGAATATTTTCAGACCCCGTGCATACACATGAGCAGAACAATTCAGATTTAGCCCGTGTCCTCAGAAAGTGGGTTAAACCACAGACTAGCGTACGGCTGCTTGCTGTGCACTGCTACGGGAACAAAGTGAAGGAGACGATGTGGCTTCAGCTTAAGGAGAAAGCAGTCATACCGTGCATATGCTAGCGATTACTTTTTGAAACAGAACTAGCCTCATGGAAAATGCTATTTATTGCTAAGCTTTCATAAAGGTTACCATAATTATAGAACAATTAGGCAGCAGGATCTATGGGGCAGGGTCTTTATTGACCCTGAGAAGCATCTAACATGCTTTGAGATACTCTTAGCAACGACACCCAGCCTCATCGGGACAGTCCAGTGAGGCTATGTCATACTCCCATGCTCATTGAGTCAGCTAGATATATCAAGAGAGTAATCTGAAGAGAAATAGCTGAGCAGTAAATCAGATAGTAGGGAAGAGAGTGTTTTGCCTTGTTGTAAAATGTGATTTTTCTGAGATGGTGGTTTTCAGAAGGTCTTTCAGTTGGGTGGTTGTACTAATGGATCAGGTTAGCTTAGAGGGAAGTTCATACTGGTGCAGCACTTTCTTTGCAAGTGAGTAGATGGTGTGATACTTGTGATCTGCCATTCTTCAGAGTGTGGAAATACAGTCCCTGTTGTAGTGGCGAAGGACACCATTTACCGGTATGGCGTATTTACTCTGCTGATGGTAATACACCTGTAAACATGAAAGACGTTTCCCACCTCTACTCTTCACCTGCTCACCACCCTCTTCTTGCCTACATCCCTCCTAAAATATCAACCTTCCCCCACTGCCTGCCAGAAGGGAGTATATTTACCAAACAAACCACCTTGCTGAGGAGCCATCATGCTGGTCGTACACCTTAATTAATTGTGATCGTATTTTGGTAATCTTTGGCTTTCCTTGCCTCATCAACTGAATTGTTTATCAATGTTACCAATTGCCTTGTGTAAAACTGAAGAGTAAACACAGTGAGGCAAGCACCAAATAATTTCTGATCCTTTGGTAAAGCTTACTCCTGAGCTTAAAAAAAAAAAAAAAAAAGTACTCACCATTCTTTTGCAGAGGAAGACTATTATAACTTTTAAAACACTGGTAAAGCGGGGAAACTGAGGGATGAAATGACTTCAGTGTCATCCAATGAAGCATTGTTGGATCTAGGAGTAAATACAGCTCCCTCTCCTTAGTTCAGAGCCGCTGGAACCCACAGCTCCTTCACTAACAGCTGCTTGGGAACCAGCAAAGCCTTAGGATCCACTTTTTCAAAATGACCTAATAATGTATTTTTGTCTAGTAATTTAGCCATTAATACTTAAAGAATCCCCTAGCAACACATTTTCAAGGGTGGCTGTGTCAAACTGTCATGGTATCAACTCCTTTGCTGAATTTGCTAGATACTCAAGTGGAGCATTTAAGTGTTGTATGTGAATTCTAAACAAGCGTTAAATAATGACTTATTCTTAGTGTTACCATTGCTTCTTGCATAGGCCTAGAGCATTTCTGGGAGAAGTGGCATGCAGGAGGTGGTAGAATGGAGTCTCGCCTGTTGATATTTTGAAAATCACCGTTTATTTTGTGGAGTGTGAGGTGAACGCTATCCCTGTGAAATCAGAGCAGTCAGCCATCAGACTGAGCAATTTCTGTTTGTGGGCCCTGTCCTGAAGCACTAGAATATTCCTGTGTGAAAGCGGAAGAGTCCTGTGTGGCGCCTTAGAGCCAGCATAGAGAGTCGAACACCTGGGAAATAAATACACAAACCGCGTACATGCATGTGGAGGCTGGGAACCATACCCTTATCGTGAAGGTGAGGAAAGGGGGAAAAATCTAGTTTGATAAATGAAAATAAGAGAGAACGTGTGTATGGAGATTTATGGAATACAGCCTTTCCAGCTCCAGGCACAATGCACATTTGTTCAAAACCAACAAATCCACAGAGTAGTTAGAAAATGTAAAGCACAATATAAATGCTAAGGGATATTTGTCCTGGTGATTTATACACATATAACATTCCCTTCTGATTAAATTTACAGCCATTTGGCTATACCTGTATTTCTGATCTGTTAGCTTTGTAAGAGCAATGCACTCAGTCCCATTAGGGAGAAATGAACCAGATAAGCGAACTCCTGGATGGGAGCACGGTCGGGTAATTCTGCAAAGTCTGTGTTCAGACAAACTCCTCTTTCCCCTGCCTCATGGGCTTGTGTTTCATTCTCCCAGGATTTACAGGCGAGTGGGAATATTGAGTGAGGGGGGAAAAAAAAAAAAGCTGGCATTGTTGCAAGAATAGTTTGGAGCTCATCAGACAATCTATGCGTATTTTCACAAATATTTTTAGCAAGAGGGGAGAAAAGTACATAATTTAGACCTGCAAAGAGGCATGTTTAACTTGCACTCTACTCTGGCCACTTACATGGAACTTTACTCCCCTCCGCTCTCTAAACACAGATAATTGCCATGGCAACCACTGTATTTCAAGACTCTTACACATATACTCACACCTTTCTTAAAGAAACACAGAGCACAACAGTGTGGGACAGACACAGTAAATCACTGGGCTGTTTTTTATTTGTTGTTAGCTAACTGTCAGGATTTAGGGAAGAGCTGGAGACTTTCAACCCGTATCAGTTTCGGGCCAAAACCAGAAGATGTTTAGACAGACACTTTGACATCTTTACTAAAAAATTGGATGTTGTTTGGTAACTCTGGGCAAAGGAATGACTGATGATCTCTCTGGGTGCAGGGTGAGAAGATTCCTGAGCTAGGGAAGGAGATTAAGGGCCTAATACTGAAAACCAATAAGCCACCTTTAGGATTAGACACCAATTTATCAGAGCAAGGAGCTCTGGCATTCAAGGAGCTCTCTGGTAACACAGTGAGCTTTCAACATTGCCACACTTGGGAGGTAAATGCGCAGACGACTATCCGCAGCTCTATTGCTACTTGCTATTTTCAAGTTTTTCTTCCACTAGCCCTGCTGAAATACAGACCCTGAATGCTAGGTGCTGTGCAAACACGCAGCAGGAAAAAAAATCTCTGCCTCCAATGCTAATGGTATGACCTGCTCAGAAAAACACCCCTGCCCGTCATGCCTGGGGCGTGCAAAGGGCAGGGAGAAGGAGAGGTGCTGGGTACGAGGTGGGCGCGGAGCCATTGTGCCCACGCCAGCCCCGTCTCTGCCCCATGCTGCCATCCCCGAGGGTTTCCTTGTTGACTTATTGAGTGTCTGACCCAAGTCCAGGAAAGTGGCACCTGTGGAAAGGTGCCAGGTCGTTGCCTGGAGGGCAGCATCCAGCATGGAGTTATAAACAGGGCTGGTTTTTGGTTTTGTTTTTTTTTTTTTGTTTGTTTTTCCCCCCAGTTATCTTTGATAGGTAATCGGGAAGTAAAAAGGATAAATGGTTTGTTTGGGAGCAGAACATGCTTTATGTTTTCCTTCGTGTTAACGATCGCAATCTCAGTGTTTGCCGTCTGGACTTCTATCTCAGTTTGTTCTTGCATACTTTATAAAGCATTGCTAGATGTCGTTTTGAAGATGTGAGCTTTCAAGGAAGGAAGGTCTGAAATATTTGCAAGGAGCGATATCTTAAACAAGCTTACATGACTAAAGTACAATTAAGCCCTGAATTCTGAAGTATCCCTATAAATCAAAATAGCACCCCTTCTCCCTCCCTTTCAAAAAAATTCTCTGTCTGGGAGCAGGGATATTAATTTGCCGAGATGACATGTTGATTGTGGCTTGTTCTTGGGAGATTCTTTCCTTCCACCTCTGAGGTGCAACTCATCCCCCTTCGGCCTTTGGTATTTGTAATAAATTTCAGGAGTCTGCTCTGATCCTGTCCCTGAACTGGAGGCATTCACAGCAATTTCAGTTCTGCTAAACCATATATGTTTAGTTTCCACAGAAAGAAAGATTTGCACAAAACAATAAAAAAATTTCGCTCCTGCCTTGGGGAGTTTGATCATATGGGAATCCATCTGACACAGAAGCATTCCTTTTTTGCAGGTTTGGAGAGCCCTGCTTAATTTAAACACACCCATAAGCATCCAAGAGCTGGTCGCTTTAAACTGGAAATGGAATTAAGGATCCTTCTTTCAAACATTCCTTGGAATCTGCTCACTCACTGGTGATACTGTATGACAGGATCGCCGTGAAGGTGCAAAAATCTTGTACCCCATTCTCTGAAAACTGATGCTAAACTTTTCCAATTCAGTTGCCTTATGGTCTTTCACACAAGAGGAAAGATAAATGACTGTTCATTAAAAACAGAAGGACAGAAAGCTTCACCTTTGGCATTTATGGTCCAAATTTATACTGAAATTCAGACCTTGTTGACTTATGATGATTTTATTTGGGTGGGGTTTTTTTTGGTGGGGTTTTGTTTTGTTTTGTTTTTTTTGAGAATGCTACAGAAGTCTACCATGATTGCCATTATCCAAGCAGTATCGCTGATGGATATTGTAGCATTTGAAGTCAGTTTTGGAAAAAGCTACAATCTTCATAGCGTAGTGAGAGTTATGTCTCAAGGGGACACATCAGCAGGGTATGGGTTTTGCTTCTTGTAAGGCAAACAAGAGGGGAGAGAAGCTGTTATATTCTCTGGTTGTTTATCCTGCTGTGATTCAGTTGGGTGGCTATACCAAAGAGCAATGCTGAGACAGGTTGGTCACTATCTGCTCTTCCACACAGGAGGTGCCGGTCCCTGCTGTGCCTGGGCTGGAGTTTTCTGTAGGAGATTTTAGCTAAGCAGATCTTTCCACTGGCTGACTGGTGTTCATGCATCTTTTCAGATCAGATCTGAATTTGGCTTCCAAGAGTAAAAGATTATGCTGGACTTCGCTTGTCAGAATACTTGTCTGGAGGTTGCTGCTCCTCAGCAAATGGTACCAAATGCTGTGGCTCCCCTGCACTGCCCTCCTGCCCTTCCCCTTCCAGAGGGCCAGCCGTGGGGCTCTCCCTCCTCTATCTCACCACCACTCCCTGGCAGACTTGCAGGAACTTGATTTGTTTTTAAAGCTCTTCTAGATTTGGCTGAGTTTGGCCAGTGGCTTCAGGAGTTACCAGGGAGCCTGACACTGCAATCACATATGCTTGATTTTCTTAAAAAAACAGCATAAATACTTTGCAGTTTGTTACTGCTGAGGTAAAGCAATAGGTCCACTATCCAGTTGTAACTGGTTGGCAGACTTTCTATGGGTCAGCCCTTACAGGGAGGCATGATGGAGCATGGACACTCTCAGACAGAAAATTGAAGCTACTGCAGCAAATACATTATCTCTTTGCTGGGAATTTTCCACCCCACTGGGGTTCTCACAAGGTTTCCACTGCATATCTAGAAAGAAGGCTTTATCCTTGTTTTTATATCTCAGCTTACATTAGCAAGAAAGAAGTACAGGAGGTAAAAGGTAAAAATTGCAGTCCTTTGGCCAAAGAAGGACAATTCTGTGGTTAGAGCTTGGGAAGGATGTGATCATAAGCGAATCTTCTAGTGCCCCCTTTTATTCTTTCTGAAAATCATGAGATGTTGAAAGGATACACAAAACTGATGATTCTTAATATCACTTGTTAGATGTCATATTTAAGAAAGAGGCAAAATATAAATAGTTGTATGGATATATAGCATGGAGGTTTAAATGCCTTATTTCTATTTATGAAACAGTAATGGCACGTGTGCTCTACAGGCAAGGATAAAACTCAGCTGCTGAACTTTTTATGATTTAATGCTGGACTAGGTCACAGGATTGCAAAATAATGCAGAAACACACACTATTTGAGAAACATATGTGCAGAAACATAGAGTATTTGAGAAACATATGTGCTGATACACAATTCATAATAATGGAATAGCCTTATACCAAGCAGGACAGTTTTATTTGAAGTTCTGTCATTTACTCTGCAGGGTGTTTTCAAAGATTTATATTGCTTATTTGGAAAAAAAAATACATTTCTTGACATGGACAATATGTCTGTTTAGAGTGTGTTAAGCAGTATTTTTCACAACATTTTAGTACTGATACTTAACATTAGCCAGAATCTTAGCCAATTTGTGACTAGAGGAGAGACAAAGAAAGGTAGTAGTGAAACAAAGGTGACTTTAGCAAACGGACAAACACTGTGGTTTGCCAGCCACCGACAAATATGAACAGGCTAGTCTAGAACAATTTTGTTTACATAGCGTTTTCCTTTAGGAAGGAGTATGCTATAAATATACTGCAAGTACTGCAAAGTCATAAAGTTGTCTATACTATTGAGTGACTATCTCTAAATAGCCAGTAAAGCATAAATTTGATTATACAATGAGTGGATAACTAGGGAGGTTTAAATGGAGCACCATGGGACTGAATGGAGTCATTCGATCTTGTTTCATTCTCTGCTAGTCTGCTTCAGCACTGGTCTTCATCTTAAAACTTGCACCATGACTGTAAACCCTCATGACTGTGATAGTACATCCTTTTTATTTTCAGACTTTATCAAGCCAATTCATATATATATATATATTTTTTTTTTTTTTTTTTTTTCCTGGTGAAATTCATCCCATGGATCAGACAGGGCTCATTAGCCTTTGTTCCTGACCTGGTTTCACTTCACCCATTTTCACACGTCTGAGGTGTTCAACCTTGACCACCCTTATACTCAAAGATGAGAAATAGAAGAGAGAAACCTCCAGAAGCCATTGCATTAGACTTGCGTTAGACACTATCACAGGCTGAGATTAATGGCCTTCTGGATTTCTCTTCACCATATATAAAGGAGCCTTGGACGACTTGTTCATAGTAAAATACTTAACTTTTAGACATTTACTCTAGGATAGAGGAATGTTTCCTTGTGGCAGTATACGATAGTTCAAACATGATCTCCCAGGGTTTTAACAATATGACCGGTACTTTCTTGTATTAGAAATGGCCCTTGGTACATTTTAGGTTTGGACTACCTTTGCCTTAGTTGCATTAAGGCAACAGTTGCCAAAAGGCAACAGATCCTGGGGACAGTTAGCACATTCAGAGTGTTCTCCTCACCTTTCGAACTGATGTGCTCCTAGTTTATTGCATAAATCTGTTTTATAAATCCTTAGGTACAGAGCATGCCATTTGATACCATTAAATGTTATCCTATTTCAATTGCTTCACTCCTTAAGGTCATCTAGTTCTTCCTGTTTATTCAGATTCTCCTCCCTAATAAGAATGCTTTCCAAATTGCTGTTATCAGAAAATTTCATTAACAAGCCAACATTTTTGTGGCAAGGTACTTCCCCATTTGATAGTTGCCTTTAGTTTGTTCCTTGTGCACCTTACAATTCTTGTATTAATCCCCACTTATTCCAGATTAATTTTACAAAAGAAGATTATATCTCCCACATAATTTTTTTTTTTAATTTAATCTCTCAGAACAAGAGTTCTTTTGAATCTGGTATGTTACTTTTGGTAACCTTTTATCCCATCTTCTATTTATCTCAATGTCTTTAATTATTCCCTTCATACATTTTGTTTTCAAGTTGTGCATGGTGTTAAGTTCAAACTATCAGATTCCAAATGTCCAGATCATTCCCTTTCCCCTCCATATTAAGGACTACACTTTCTGTTTTCTTGGACTTTTTGGTATGATGGATTTAGCAGAATCCCATGCTATATGTGCATTTTTATGTTCCAGTTTTCACAGCATAGTGGAAATGTTAGCAGAAGACAGATTGTCAGGTTCTCCACCTGCCCACTCTTTGCTGAATAACAAATGGTGTTTTCAGTGCTTGGAACTGTCTCTTCTGTGGAGGCCACCACATGCATCTCCCCGTTTGATCATGGAGCAGATCTGCACTCTCAGCTGCAATGAGAAGGGAAGATAATCTCTATATTGGCCAGAACTATATGAGTATCTTGACTCTCAATGCAGAGCCAACTACTTCCTTCTCTGTTCTTTACTGTAGAAATACTTTTTTTTTTTGACATTTGCTTTCATTCTCTTTGCAAAGTCAAACTCAACTTGCATTTTGACAATCCTCTTGTTATTCTGAGAGCTTTTGGCTTTCTGTACGCTCTTTTCACTCTCCTTGCTCCTAGTATCCTCCTAATGTGATTATTCTTTTTTTATACAGGTGGGTGGTTTTTTTTTTTCTTGTTTTTTTTTTTTTTTTGACTTACTGGGATGCAATTTCTGAAGAGTCCTCCCCTTTTCTTCTTAATTTATCGATAATCCAAATCACTAAATCACTGTGATGACCATGCACCTCATCTCCTCTGTCTCCGTCAGCAGGTGAAGCACCCTCTCATGGGGGTAGGCACCCTGGTACTGACATTTAGCATTTCTGCCTTTTGTCATCTCTATCACTGGGGACCCATCCCTCCTCCAGTGTCACCAAAATGTGAAGCCTTGTGGATAGTATACTCAAGGGTTCACTAGTCCTTTAGGTTCAAAGCCAGCATTTCTTCAACTTTCTTATTCACAAATACCTAAACAGCCACATCTTTGCTTCTTTGGTTGATCCCCCTCCCCAACCTGTACCTGGTCATAGGCACCTCCTCCATGCAGTGGCCTCACTGTCTCAGGCTTTTTCTCCATATGTGACTTCTCTCATTTTGTGGCTTGGGACCTATCTCAAGGCAGTCTGCCAGCCCTCTGCCTGTGCTGCTGTCTATCCACACGCCAGCTTTTCCTAAGTGCGTCCTTTAGACACAACCTGAAAATAGCTGCCCCATTTATTAAGACTTTATAGGCTGATGAATTGTGGGGTTCATCATTCTTCCCTTCTAAACTGCCACTCTTGAACTGTTGACTTGCTTTCAAACTCCCATTATATGTAAAATAGATTTGCCTCGTGATTGCTACTTTCCAAGCTAATTTCTATGAAAAGTTGTTCCGTAGGCCTAAAACATGATCAGCAGTGGCTGGCAGAGTGACTCTTTGGTGAGGAAATCTCTCCACTGTTCACTTGAGATCTGAGTCTTCCAGGTGATGGGAACATTTGTTCTTCGGTCTGCACCTGAGGGCTGAAGTCCATCTGATTTCAGCTTCATAACACACTTCTGGCATTGTCTCTCCTTACAATAATAATAGAGCTGCCTTTGGTCATAGCCTAGTCCCTGGATGGCAGCTGGCACACGGCTGCTCTTTGGATCCTTTCTCTTAAGAACCTTAATGGTTTTTCCTTGCAGGCAGTCCTCAGTCACATGCTTCTACTTCTTAAGATGTGTTACATCTCAGATTTTGTGTCACCTTTCTTTCATTTGTCTCCTCTTCTCTCTCTTACAGACCTCCTTCTGCTGGGGTTCCTGGGCCTGGTGGTCTCCAGTGTTTCTTCAACTGAGACAGGTTACATTTTCTTTCAACCTTGTACACCCATCTCTCTTTCAATTAGCCTTTGCTTTTCCTGTACAACTAAAAGTTGAGGCTTTTTTTAAAGAGTCTTTTTCTTTGTTACCTCAGTCACTGCCTCACTCTAGTTAGTCTTCAAGATCACGTGCTTTTATGCTCACCTTTCTCATTTACCAACATGGCCTGTGGGACCTTAGGTCTGAAAACTTTAGAAAATACTTAGTTGTCTATGAAGGTTCCTTTCTCTTCTGTGTTTTCAGCCAAAAGGAGGCAGCCGCAGGGCCTGCAGCCACCAGCAGCTCAACCTAGCCCCGACAGCTCCCATAGGGCCAGCCATGACCAAGCTCTGCAGCAAAGGACCCTGTGCGTGGGTATGTCTTCCACCTGCCACCCATCTGAAATGACTCCTGTGACTGGGAATGCCCTGCCTGTGGGTGACAAGCCATGGTCTGCTACACAGAGATGTCATTAATAACACGCCGTGTGTCCCTCCCTCCAGCCCTCCCCAGGACCCCATTTCATCCCCCCGGGGCCATCTGCTTCAGCAGCACTGTGGCAGTGCTGGTCTCCAGCCCTGTCTCTGGCACTGCCCCCAGCACAGACCTCAGACCTACTGCATAGGTCGCCTGTCTCCTGGATGGGATGTTGGAGACTTGTCTCCAGCCTGCCTCTGGCCTCATCTCCTTTTGCTCCTGGCTGGACTGTCAGGACATTGCTGGCCATGGCTGGGGGCTGTTGATGGATCTTATGGCCAGCCAGCAGCTCTGCCTACTGTGTTCACCCCTGTGGGGCTGCACCCCACAGGTGAGGGCACAGCCAGTCCCAGAGCCACCTCTTAGTCCCCAGCTCCTCATCCCCTTAGAAGCAACCAACTCTGATGGTATAATGACACAGGGACTCCAAGACAGAAAACACTCCAGAGCCTTTTGATGGGAGCTTCAGCTCCTTGGGAGATGCCTAGGTGGGTGGGGGATGAATCCTTCATTGTACCCAGAGGCTGAGTGGCCTCTGCTGAGCAAGCAGCATCCAAGACAAGCTGCAGTGTACCTGAACTATTTTGCTGAACTTTGTGAAAGGATTTCCAGGTTTTGAGTACCTGGCTTTTGCTCATCACTTTAGTTCTTGTGTAGTTACTTTTGATGCTTTATTGCACAAAGGTAAGAGGCTGGAGAGGAACGTATCAGGCTGGAACCTGCCAGTCATGTTTAAGCTTGCCTGTAACCAGGATCCATATCCAACTTCAGTGTCACAACAGCAGGGCCAGGTCCCACCACCTCCAGTCCTTTCCCTGGCCTTTTTAGGCTCTGCTGGATGCAGCAAGATTAACCTGTCTGGCTGTGTTAGACTCTTCAGACCTAATCATGATCATAAGTCTGGCCTGGCAGCCAGAGGACAGGCCTATCTTTCACATGACATGAGTTCTGGTTCCTGCTCTACCCCAGTGATCTCTTCATGTCTTATTTTTCCCACCTGTAAGGAAGTGTAAGGTCACCAAATTCTTTGTAAGGCACATTGAGACTGAAGTGCATTTTAATTTCATTAAGTTATGCATCCAGAAGTCATTGTGATTTCACTTTGGAACTAAGCTCTGCAGCCTCAGGTCTGATGTAGTAGTGCATAAGCAGCATTGCAGTGTCAGAGTGTACTGGGCAGGATGGCAATCCCACCCAAAAGGCAAGGGTTCAGGTTCTCGCTGCCCCCTCATTCTTCGCTATCCACCCCTGACTTTTACCTTGGGCTTTATAATCTGAAGTCCATAATACAATTTCTGTAAACAATTACACAAAAGGAGTTCCTTGAAGGAGTAGTTTCTGCCTGTTGTAAAAGAATCTGGAAAGTTGTTTTTTTTTTTTTTTTTTTTATTACTACTGATTTTCCGGTTTATGGGTGGTTTTTTTTTTTCTGTATTTAATGCTACAAATCCAGATGGTTTTCATTTTTTTTTTTCACTGTAGTCAGTATGATTATGACATCAGTGTAAAAAGAGGGAATTAGAATTGCGTAGAGGAATAAAATAATCTAGTTTGTGTGCTGTGTTTCAGTTAACACACATTATACTCAAATACTTAGGAAGCAATTGGAAGAAATGTTTTTTTTTTTTTTTTTTTTTGTGAAAAATCAGTATTTGTGTTTTATCTGTGGTGTCCTAGCTATTCCTCTGGGCCTTCAAGGTCTTCCACACAAAACCCAAGTGAGATAAATGTCAGACGCTAAATAGGTTTTATTAGATCTTGGGTAATGAGCAAGCAAGAAAAATATTTCAGGATAGCTAAATAAAATGGAACTCTCCCAGGGCTTCTTCACACAAGAACTGGTCATGATGCTGTGAACTGATTTTACTGAAGGATGGAGCAAATGGAGAATTTCAGCTGTGAAAGACGTTTCTTATTTACACAGATAGATATATGTATATATATATATATATAATAACAGCAAAATGAATACAGAATAGTATAGGCTAGGTAAACTACTTTCTACACAAAACCTTTTTTTTTTTTTTTTTTTTTACTACTGTACTTTTTCAATATAAAATGCTTACTCCAAGGTGTAATTTCTTTAAAGTAATGAACATGTATTGAAATTTGTCCTTCATCTTCTGACCAATGTCCCATTATGGTTACCAGATCTAAATATATTTCTTGCCTACAGTCAGGGAACATAGCAATTTTACAGGTTTTTATATATTTTCTTTCTACTTTTCCAATTTGTTTCACCCTTTTCAGCCTTCTGACACCCACATTGTCAGCCATGAAGTTTTGCACAAATTTTTCTGTGAAAATAAGAAGTGAGGTAAAATCCAGAAAAGTTACTGTTCATATTCAATAAATTGCACAGATATCAAATGTTTTTCCCAAAGTTATAAATTAATCGTTTTGGAGTCTGGCAACTTAATTAATGTGTACTTTTATTATTTTATATATGGAATTATTTTTACTTTTATCCAGTACATGGTATACAATTAGGATTTTCATAAATCTGTAAAACTTACAAGGTAAGATTTATAAGGCTCTATAGCTTCACATTATTGAGTGTTTGGAAATCTTAGCAGTAAAGTGAATCTTCTGAAAACTCAGCTGATAAGACTTCAAAAAGTTGAAAAGATTTTCAATCTGGTTAAAAAAAATCCCAGAAATTTAGTAAATCAAGGGTACAAGGTAACTAGTTTAAAGTGAGATCTGTCTGCCTCTGTTATCATTACTGTTTCCTGAGAGACAGTTTATGGAAGGTGGTTTTATGATACATTCCTGAAACACCTCCAGATTTCAAATATGCAATATAAACCACCTTATGAAAACGGCATAACTTGCCCTTGATTTATAAATAGTACCACACCTACTTTGACTGTACAAAAAATTTAAAAGTCCTAATGTAGTCAGTTAGTAATAAAAACAAAACTTAACACAGAAAGATTTGCTAACGGACCAGATCATCAAGGGGCAGGAAACCACCTTCCAGATTAAAGTGTGTTGCCTATTCCTAAAGTTATGGATGGAAGAACTTAACGCATTAGCAAGAATGGTTGGAGAAAACCCAAGAAAAATGTTTCTTACCAAGGCATGTTGTGAACAGTTCCCTTAAAAGATTGTGCTTAAAAGGAAAAGATATTTGCAGTGTTCAACAATAAAAATATAAATGGTTTATTAGCATCAACTGAAATAGTTTCAAAAAAGAATGGCTTCCTTTGATTCAGGTAATCACAAATATTTTTGTGCATACAGCCTGAATTGTGGAACCCTGGGACTATCTTCCACAGCACAGATTTTCAATGAGTGTTCTGCAAATACTTTTTGTATGAGAGTCACAGAAAATATGACACAAGGCTTTCCAGGTCAATCCACTTTAGCACATATTATCTGGCTACTTTCTCAAAATGGCAGTCTAACTACACTTGGACCATGGAGAAAAAAAAAAAATGATTTCTCTATGATGTGCTTGTTATATTTCCTGGACCTAATTTTTTTTTTTTTTGTTCTGCTCACTTGAACTCCATTGCTTTCATATTTGAACTCTTGGCATTTTCCATTTCACGTATGACACGCTGGTCTTTTTGTAGATCTACTGTTACATTGGCATAAAAATGCCTTGCACATCTTTTTCTGAGTCCACGTTCCCAAGATCCTCAGCAAGTTAGAGGCAGTTATGCTGAGACAGCCTTAAGAGGTTCAGGTTCAACATTTAGTTCTTCTTTCTTCTTCCATCTCTAGAAAATTCAAGTCTGTAATGCAAAAGTGTACTTACAAAAGATGCTGTAATTCATTCCCTTATTATCCATCAATACTTTCACAGAAATCTCACTTGAATCAGATCAGTAAACAAAGGTTTGAAGGGAGTAGTCAAAAAGACAAAATTTAATCTCTCGCAGATTATCTAACCTGCTTTCAGTGCATAATTATTATTGAACATCTGGCCCTACCACACACTATGCCAGTCAGCATGCCTTCATTCTTTGCACTGGCCTTTTCCTCCTTTGGAATAGTGGACTTCTTGCTCTTATCTTGTTCAACTCTGTTGAATGTATGGACTTAATTTTCCTGTAAAAATATATGTGAAAACAGAAATAAGTGAAAATAATCACAATCAGGCCTCAGTGTTTTACTGGAAACACCCGCACTGCACTCAGAGTGATCCAGAATCCGGCTAAAATCCCAGGGTCCTCTGTAAATATTTACTTACATTTTACTCTTTTCTTTTTCACTGCAGTGCTCCTGAGAACAGACTGAAAACGACCCAAAGATTTGTCCCTGAGGGAAATGTGTTAAAAATGAAGCGAGTCCACCCCACCTTGGCAGTTCAAGTACTCCTGGTGGGGATTCATCTCACCTGAGCACAGCTGTGGAAAAGCTGGATGTCTGAGCTGAGCCAGTGCTCTAGGATCTGCCTAGAGTCAATGGAAAAAGATAGGTACTGCCCAGTTCTCCACATCTAATTTAGGCTGCGGTTCCCTGAAAGGTAGTGAATGTTTTAACAGCTTACTGTTGCTGAAAGGATGAGGTCCCTCCTTCCTCCATCCTCCTCTATTGCTCCCAATCATCATCTTGCTGTTTACTTTGTACCAGCTCATCAGGCCCTTCTGTGAAGTAATTTAACCAGCCGTCCTGGTGGAAAATCATTAGAGCAAAAAGAGGGAAGGGAGAGGAGTGCTAGCAGAGAGGAAGAGCAAAATGCCCTCTTTTTAGTGGAAATGAGATGTTACACTGAGTCAGCTGCCCATGAAGTTGTCACCTGACATTTCTGCTGGACACAGAAATGGGATCACCTCTAGAAGCATTTATGCAAGGCTGCAGAGAGAGTGTTTTGGTGACAAGGACAGTCTAAGATCTAACTTTTGAGTGCTCAGCTTTGATCAGAAAAATGATTAAAGGGATTTAATGACATTTTATATTATTGTTAACTCAGATATTTCTAATTAAAAAACTTCCTGGTTTGCAAAGAGACAAGATGCTTCTTTTCTGTAAACTCAACAAGAGGAGTGAAAGCTAAACTAATCCTGTTGTGTGAAACTTCCTTAGCCCCAGGACAAATGTTTCTCAGGCAAAACTCTCCTTTCAAATACTTGTGTTATGTCACCCCATTGTCTCCAGTTTGTACTTCTATCTCTCTGCTCTGTGTGGGAGATGGTGCTTGGCTTTGTAATACTGTTAATGATGTATAGCTATCTCACCAGTACAACCTCTGCAGTGATAAAAGGAATAAAACATAGAAAAAAAACCTTCCCATTATCACTAATGGAAAAAGTGATGTCTCTGAATACCTGCATGAGGAAGATAAACAGAGTGAAAAGGTGCTGATTTTACAGTCATTTCTTGGAGTAGAATTGTGCTTTAATGCATTTTCCCCAAACACAAAGTTTAAAATAGAGAATTTATGAGATTTCAAAGAACAAGTTTCTAACACGGCTAAGGAGCACAGATACCAGCAAGGTAGTCTTGCCTACAAAATATTTTCTGCATTTTGTATCAATGGTGAGAGGTAAAGAATGCAACTTTTTCTGGCTCATGAAGTATGCATGTATACAATAACAGGTTTTCCAGTCTTGATTCTGTTTCTCTCAGCCTCAGATAGATAGTTAAAAATAAGCACTTTTAATTTCTGTGTTCTTGCAATTCCTTTTATTACACTAGAAGATCTGGAAGAGCTATACAACTTTTTAGTGCTGAAGCAGGTAACAAATTGTTTACACATGCCTGTTTGGTTACCAGTGAAAAAATGGACACAGGAAAAAAGGGCAAAAAATAGATATGGGCATAACAGAGCTTTTTGAGTAAGACATTCCCATCAAACTGCTATGACATAATAGTAATGAAGCAGGGGATAAAATTTTGTGGAGTCTGCTGTGTGTATTAGCTGCATAAGCAGGAATGCTGCAGCTTTCAGTGGAAGAACTAATATTGGACTACACAGCTCTTTTCAAAAGCCCATTCTTTGACAGTTGATATCATCAAGGGTTTATCAGAAGAGTCTAGTATCATTCACATGAGCTGTGCAGGGGGCAAGGAAGCTTAAGCATGGGAGCAATGTGGTAGGGAAGTGAGCTTAAGTTTTACAGTGGTACAGCAGCAGTTTTTTCCATTTGTTTTCTATATGAGTAGGTTGTTCTGCTTGTTTTCAGTCCCTAAAAATCTTTTAAGAATGGGATGAAATGCTTATGCTGAAGTTTATTTGTTTTGATCTAATGTAACGGTATGGTAATCATAGGTATGTTCAGCTAAGGAGTCAATGTGGGTCTGAGCTCTGGCTGGAGCCCAAGTTCATCTTCTGTCTGTGCTATGTGGGTGTACGTCTGTGCTCTACTGCAAATTTTAGGCTAGAGCAGGGACCTGCTGCTCCTCAGCAGAGATCCAAGGCAAATAGGCTGTGTACAACCCTGAGCTTTCCACAAAGTATGGGACTTCATAACGAGCTGCTCTCACAATCCATGTGTTAAGAGAAATGGACTTTCCTGTAGGTTTGGGTTTGAGAAGGGGAAAATGTAACCTCCTAAAGTGGTAGAAAGTGATACAAAATATGCTGAAAAAGCAATACTAATGTAAGTCATACTTAGCAAAATATAGCAATTGCAATGCACAGTTCAGTCACAATACCAATGTGATTCCCGTTACTGGTCTGTATAATATGCTTACTGTATTAGCTGCATCAGGGGAACTTCAGATTGGAAATGAGGAAAAAGTTTTTCCCTGAGAGGGTGGTCAGTCCATGGAATAGGCTCCCCAGGGAAGCGATCATGGCACCAAGCCTGTTCAAGGAGCATCGGGAAGATGCTTTTAGTCATATGGTTTAGTTTTAGGTAGTCCTGCAAGGAGGAGGGAGTTGGACTCAATGATCCTTATGGGTCCCTTCCAAGTTGATATATTCTATGATTCTGTGATGCTATGACTCACTGTCATGACTCTGGGCATTCTCAGTTGCTGGGAAGGAATGAGAGTGCTGAAGCCAGTTCAAGCCATTGTTCTCTCAAAATTTCTTTTGTTAGTTGTTTAGTTTTTATACTCTGTATTGGGCTCACTCTACCCATACTGTCTGCATAACTTAGGGAGACATTTACACCACTAGTTGATCTACTCAACTCTTGATAGCTATTTATCTAAAACAAAGGTCCCCTCTGGTCCCTTTTGTGTTGAGATGAAGTCAGCTGCTTTGCATTATTCTCTGAGTTTCATGGGCACATTGTCCTTGCCCATTTCCTCTGAACCTTCTTCCACTGTAGGGGTTTATTGGTCAGTCACACCTCCTAGTTCTCAAACAAATCCCAGGAAAAAAAAAAAAGATACAAATATTGAGTACAAAATCAACTTCTGAACACATTATCCTGAATTTCTCAGTCTATGACTGTGCTCAGAGACATCCACTGGGCCTGGGGTTACCTGACACCAAAGGGCAGGTGCAGATGTAGTTCTGCTCTCTTCTCCTCCACACCTGGATATCTGCTTTTTTGCTCCATCCTGGGCATGGTCCCTGATCCACATGCACTCTCAAACTCCATGAATTTTTGAGGACAGCTAGGTGGCACCAACTGAATCTGTATCAGAGACCATGCTAACAACTTATCAGGTTGACAACTGAATTGTGATGCCAAAGGACATGCCTTTGACCTGTTTCAGTTACTGGTGTAGATGCCCTTATAGGCTCACAAAGGTATTTAGATGCCCTGGGAATCAGTGAGAAATACGTTGCTGAATTTCTTCAGACGTATTGGAGCTTGGGGCGTTTCTGATTTCCAGCTGCCTTCCGATCCCATGCTGAGGAAGCCCCGTGTGGGCACAGCCCCACTGCCTCATTCCATTTTCCTTGTATCTTGGTTTTTCATGGACAGGAACATAAACAAGTGCCTCACAGACAAAGAGCTCCTTGCTCCAGCAGGTCCCTGGTCTAGGTGTCCAGGAGATGGCTTGGCAGAGGGCACAGCCACAATGTCAGATGAATGGGGCTGCAGCCTGTGTAGATTTGGCCTTTAGAGAGGTTTGAGTGAAAAAAAATCAAGAAAATGGGAAAGAACTATACGCAACATTTAATCTCTGTTATTTTCTTTGACTTGGAAAGTAAAAAATATTTTTCTAACATCCACAGGTGGACTCATTTTACACACAGATGTATCAAAATAAAAAAGATACCATACTAAAGATCTTGGAGGATGGCATCATGGAGACCATGTTTATTTCATTATAGACAGAATAATTGTTTTTTGTTGCTGTTCATTGTATGTTGTTAATGCCACAAGAATGCTAACTGGTAAGTGAAGAATTTTTGTTTGACAGCATGCTATATCACCTCTTTCCAGACTAAATAAAACGATGGCAGTTGGGCTACCTGAAGCTACTTTGCCATGTTATATTTTCTTGCATGATTCTCTCTTGTTAGCAATGAAAGTGAAACTTTACAGTAACACTTCCTTTTCCCATTATTGTCACATAATGACAATATGCTAGAAAAAATGCTAATGGAGCCATTTTAACACCATCTCTGTGTAATGTAGGAATAAGGTACCTGCCTGTTCACACTCAGTTGTAATGTGTATAGGCAAAAGTACAGCTCATATTTTTAGGTTTATGAATAAAAAACCTAGCGATATTGCACATGAGGACATGCTCAGTATTCTTTTATAGTCTGGAAGGGGGTCTCTGTGCCCATATATATTAAAGTGTGCACCTGCCTTCAATAAGCCAACATCAGGATACGCAACTGAACTGTATGCCAAATTTGCCTTGTAAAGTGAGTGTAAAAAGAGCAGACTTTTTCTCTGCAAAAAAAAAAAAGTGAGTAAGTATTATTAAAGGAAAAACATGGTTGAGCAGTTTTAGTTGAGATTTGGGAGAAGAAAGTGTTTGAGCGAGGCCAAAGGAACAATGGAAGAAAAAAAAAAAAGCAATAACTGACCAGAATCATAATGGAGTTCTTCAATTTCTCTTTCTGGAAAATCACAGAAAATGTTTTGAAGCAGCTCAGTTTGTCACGGGTTTTTGTGTAGATCCTTCCAGATCCTTCCAGATCCTTTCTCAGATATGTCTTCTCTGCTAGAGTGACTGTCTGTATTTGCTTAGTCCATATTTGAGATAAGGACAGCACTTATGTTACGCTTGCCTTTTGGGGCTGCCTCTTGGCCTGCTCTGCCTTGCCTGTTTGCAGGGAGCAGAGATGTGAGGAGTCCAAGGATGGCCAACAAGATTGCTATTCTAGTGGGGACCACAGCCCTGATTGTCTTTTTCATGGCACATCCATTACCGTCATAATTTCCACTACTGCAACTGAGAGAATAATTTTCTTTTACATGATCATGTAGAAGGGATCTTCAGATAAATCAACTAGAAACACTGATCTTTGTCTGAAGCAAAACACGGGGGGCTGTCGAGCAGATTTTGATGCACTACAGGCCATCTTATTCCTTACTTGGAGCCTGTCAGCCAGAGATGCATATAGCAAAGGAGCTACCTGCAAAAGCCATAATCCTCCTGCAAGATGAACTGTGTGCAAGAGCAGAACAGAGCATTAAGTGCTCCTGCTATGAGCTTTCCATGGGAGGTGGAAGAAAATGCCACCAAGTAGTTGCAAGCTGTAGGGGTTACATGTCCATTTGTGATTTTCATGCTGCAGTGTTTGTAGGCCTGATGCTTTTGCAGGCTGCAGGAGCTGTTGAGTGAAGAGGGAGCAAAGGGGAGGAGGGAAACAGGGGGCTTTCAGGGAGTCACCACTCAGACAGAGTGCGTGGGGTTCATGTGGCCAAATGTTGAAGTCTACACCTGAGCCTTGATTCCCTTTCTGAGCAAGAGAGAAACATATCTGGCTGGTTTTAGATGTCTTCTGGATGAGATGAATAGCTTTCTGGAAGTACTTGTTCTTCTCCCATGTCTGTGCTAGGTGGGAATGGCTGAGATGGAGACACCAGCACCATGATAGGAGACAAATCCAGCCATGTCTGGCCTATTCCTTTCTGGCAGAGTATGCAATGTTTTTGCACATTTCAGAACTGCTGTGGGATGCAGAGCAGAAGGAATATGGAGATCCTTGGGTCATCCCTGGGTTCATACCAAACTAGTAGGCAAGAGCAGGGCCCTGATGCCTCAGAGCTGAGCTTGGTCACACAAAACAACCTCATGTACAAGAGAACAGTGCTATTTATTGAAATTTGTTGTGCATGATCTCTCCATCTGCTCTCAGGATTAGAAGGTTGTTATTAAATTTGCTTGCAAGTGGAATAATCCAGTGTCTGTTATGCTAAGCATAATGAAAGTGAACACAACAAAATTCTGAAATTTGGGAACTGCAGGCCCCAGAGACTATTTCCTATGGTCCCAAGGCTAGATGCTGCTTCTAGTTATAAATCCGGAGAATACTTATGGGAACTCTGATCTAGTGAATATATGGAGCCACCTTCTTTGCCTGCTGCTCCCTCCCCCTTGGTGTAAGTGGGAGGAAGGGATATGCTAAGAGCAGGATAATCAGCGTGAGAGCTCAGAAGAGCCGCACTCCACTTGAACAAGCTCCACTTGCAAGGATAAAGCTAATTGTGGAAAGCAGAGGAGCCCTTCAGTACTCTTAAAGTCTGCCGCGACTAAGAAACTCATCAGCAGAGGTAGACGGCCCATGTCCCAGGGCCTTTGAGATTCACTGGAGAATGTGGGTTAAGTCAGTGGTGTTTCCTTGGATTACCCCAGAGGTCTTTCTTCAGACTTTTGTGGTTTTGTTTTCAGATGTCCGATCCATTTTTTTTCTCCTGTTGGCTCCACGGAAGATTTAAAGACTACTTTTTGAAGCTTCTGTCTGTCTTCTGGCATGTGTCTGACCAGTATATACAGCAAAGGAGCTGTGCCTTTCAGGACTTGGGACCCCCAAAATGAGTTCCTGTTGCAAGAGTACCCAGAGTACATTTTGATACAGATTTTGCTCTTTTGGAAGCCTGTGAAATGATTATAAAAGGAGAAGGAAACGGATTTTGATTTTTCATTGTAAGCAAAAAGCTTATTAATACTTGGATGGTTTAAACCTTTGTGGCAGTTTGTGGTACATTTTTGGATGGTTTAAACCTACTCTTAACGTTAAAAGACTCTAGTTTCATCTGGGGCAGTTTTGGAATGGCGATTGCCTGGGATCCCTGTCGCAGTAGGAGGGTGAGCCCCCATGGGAGGAGGAGCACTGGGGGTCCGCAGGGAGGTCAGACTGGCTCTCCTCAGCCCAGCCGGGGACCAGCAGGGACTCTCAGCACAAGCGGTGGGCTGGAGAGTGTTGTGGCTGAAAATCTGAAAAGCTGCCCTCTAGGCACATGCAGTAAGTCATGGCTTGCCGTCTGCACGCAGAAAGATCAGGTACTTTAATCCTGACTCCAGCTCTGGTTCTCACTGCAGCTTTGGGTAAGTAAGCTGCGTGAGTCAAGGGAGGAAAGAATTCAAAAGCACTGTCTTTGCCTCTGTTGAATTCAGTGGTCACCCTTTGAGGCTTGCTGAGCCTTATGACCTCTGCCTCAGCTTCTCTGTCTGTAGAAAACAGTTAAATTTATGAACTGAGGTGGCTCCTGTGAGAAGTGCTGTGTAAATGATGAGCACTACTACAGCAAGTTTCCCATCTCTGCTGAAGCCTGCATGTGAGTTTGCTTTTGATTTCAGTGCGGTCGGACTTACACCAGCGTGCTTTTGTGCTTACAAATGAGAGGAACTGAAGAAGTGAGTACTTGCTTGGGCTGATGCAGTGCAAAGTCTGGCAAGAACAACTGCACAGCATCACGCAGTGCGAATTACACAAACAGTTTCCAATTGAAAAGTAAAATTAGAGTTAAACTCTGCTGTTGGTAACTCTAGTATCCTAGATGCAGCGGCAGAGTAGCGGGGCAGTGGTATGGGTAAGTGAGAGACACCAGAATGGTTCGTGTGTTAGGAAAAAAGGTTGCAAAGTAATAAAAAGTTTGCAAGCTTTGAAAAGTACCTGAATTTTTTTCCTCTGTATTGTTTTACTTACTTTCAAATGGTCTTTTCCATTGTAAAGCATGTTTCAGATAATAGTGGCCAGACTCCAGGTTCTAAAACTGATGATATCAGCTCTTCAAAGCTGCTAGATCAGAAACATAAAGATATACATAAAGAGTTCATTTCAATGAGAGCTTATTCATTATTTTCAAAGCAAAGGATCTTTCTTCCTCCTACAAAAAATTCTCTTTCATTAAAATGTTTATACTATGGTGTGTATATGAGGGGCTGTCCTTTGAACACATTTCTTGTGGCCTACAGCATAGAAGAATTAAACTGGCATTTAACCAGTAGATTAAATGTGGGCAGGACCCCTCTGTAATGTGGTAGATAAGCAGGTGGATGCAAGATAAGAATGAATATCTGTCTGCTATAAGAATAACAAGTAGAGTAATATTTCCCTAGAAGAGTTCATGGAAGACTTTAGTAGTACAACAAATGACCTAAGCCTTGTCGTCTCCCTTATCTCTGCCTTCCCCAAATCAATGTTGTACTTCATGTAGAAGGAACACAATATTTTCTATCTGAAATCTGAAGTAATCTTGCAAATAGATTATTTAGAAAAGATTAAATATCACCTCTCTTAGTATGTATTTTATACAAACTGAAAATAAGAATGTATGTAATTACTACATGTGGGTAATTGCAAACAGAAAATATTAATACTACTACAATCAACAATAATGAATTAATTGTAGTGGGAATTTCTCTCAGAAGTCATCCTGCTAACAACTGTGTGAACAAAGAGAAGAAAAGGCAGCATCACCCCAGAGAACTCACTGCGTGTTGGACAGGAACAGAGCTGGTGGACAAATGAAAGCAAGGAGAAAGTGAGAGGGAAATGCGATAACGATGAGCACTGACCATGGAGCCATCAGCCACTCTCATGGCACATCAGAAAACTGGCTGCCTTCCTTCATGAAGGCTGAGGACCAGAGAGATCAATGTTCACGGGCCCTGCAGAGGATGCTTTGGATTACATACTTTGTTTCTCAAATTTATTTTGGAAAGGCTTGAAAAAGTCAGTACAGATGTTACTCTTCCATGAACAAGAGAGTCCATAAGGTTGTCTACTTGGTACCTGGATATACCAGAGAAAAACATGCCAGAGTTTTAAGAAAACAAAAAATGGGCCAATGAACAGTCAGGCAAGATGAGACACTCACTCACAGATAAGGCAGAAGATACCAATTCCACGTAAGTAGTTACTGTCAAACCCTAGTACAAAATCCCAGGCAGTGGGGTTGGAATGGACGTCAACGTCCATTCCCTTGCTCAAAGTCAGCACCAATTTGCTTAAATTCTTCTTGCAGATACTTGTCCAACAAGTTGAGTATATGTAGTAGCAGGATAGAGCAATCTTTCAAAATAATCTATTGTAGTTATTAATGATCCGCAACATTAGAATTTTTTTTAAGAATTTTCCCTGCAGAAATTTATGATGTCTCATGTCCTCCCTTGGATAAAATAGCACCAATTCTTCCACCCTTGTGGAGAGATCTCTGATCATAATCTATCCAAAAGCTCATGTTTTCCTTGAGAAGTGGTGTCCCAAACTGGACAAAAACTCAGACTCTGCCTGGTGCCAAGCCAGGTGGGAGGACAACTTCAGATGTTTTGGAGTGATCCCTTCTGCCAGTACTTCCAGAGTGAGGTTTGGGTTTTGGCAGAAATTCAGCGTGGTGACTCATGGTCTGCTTTTACTTTCCTGTAACCATGCTTTCCTTTCATTCTCTATTTGTACTTATGTAATTGGTTATTTCTACCTACCTATCAAACTTTGTAATTGTCCTTATTTAATCACATCCTGATCTTTTGCAATATGTAACCAGTTTCTGAAAAAATTATTCTGGACTTTAGTCCCATCTCTAATGGAGCTTCTAGCTCTTTGCAACTGCTATTACCTGCAGTTAATTCAGATACACATTATACATAATAATATATCAATGTATCTGCATTTCTCTTTTCTGTATATGCATATACAGCATACTTACTCCATCATCTAAGTCATGTAGGAAGATATTTGATAGTACTAGATCACATTCAATATACTTTTTTTTTAGGTGCCGACCACTGAAAATTGCTCTGTATCTGATTCTGCATTTGGTTTTGAACTCACAGCAGACCATTTCTGAGCTTACTTACGAGACTGTCATATTAGGCAGTGTCAAAAGCTTTACTACTGTCAAGCTGTATGTTAACTGATGTTAAGCTATGGGGCATTTACTATTTGTCCTCTTCCCCCACTCTCCTTCCCTCATCTGCAAAACAGGTTTGCCTGTTGTTGCAAGAAATTAGATTAATTTTGCAGGGTTGGAAGTTTACAAATACATGTTACTGTTACCACTTTCTCTTTTATAAAATATTTTTTTTATTTGGTATATTTTTAGGAAATTATTTGCTCCATTACTGTAAGGGGACTTAAAAACTGAACTGGCCTATTATTTCCTATTATTTTGTGTCTGCTTGAAAAATAAGTACTGTTTGTCCTTTTCCTGTCACTTGGGATGTCATTGGTCCTCTACAGCTTTCCAAAGATAACGGATAATGTCTCAGAAATTGTATGAACCAGGTTTCCAGATATCTCTTGGTGACTTTCACAGGACCCATTGATTTACAAGTTACCCAAGTACTTTTCATTCCTCATTTTAGACATTTTTTTTTTACCGTTGTCACTTGTATTTGTGTCAACTGCCATTTTAGTGACAACAGAAAGCAAAAGGCATAAAATATTGGCCTTTCTTGGCATCACCAGTTGAATGCTTTCATTTTCTGCTGAACCACCTCTTCCAAGGTTTTCCTCTCATATTAAGGTACCTATAACATAATTTCCTGTTATATTTCATGTTCCTTGTTTTCACATTCAAATCTATCAAACACATATTCCTGCAAATGACAAATGTACCAATATTGTTATGGGCTGTGATATGTCCGTGGATTCTAGATGACATTGCTACTTTCCGTTGTCTGTAATTAATATTGCTTGATGTGTACCTGTTTCAGATGGTACCAAGAGAAAACTGTCAATAGGAGAGCTTTTTTGTATCTGGTTGCTAAAGTTTTGTGTTACGGTGCAACGTGCTGTATGTTGGGCCTTCGGGAAATGTAAGTTCTTTTGCTGTATTTAGATAACAATTGCCTCATCCTTCTACGTAACGTCTGTCTTTACTAAAACCACATCCTCTGGTTGTTGCTCATGTTAAAACTAAACATGCATCTGGTGCCATTTGCACTTTCCTGTTTAGGAATAACTTTTAACATCTTTCTCTTCAGAATTTTTTTTTCTTTCTGCTGGTGGAGGATTACTGAGTTCACAATTTTCACTTCATGGATCTGCTTTCCTCTGCTCTTTTCTGGTTTATCTCTCAGATTGATGCTGTACAGTACGTGCTCTCTCCCTTGCTTCCTGTACGTTGCTTTCTAACAAGGTGTTGCTGCACCGCTGCAGTAACCTGCAATGGCAGCTCCACTCCTCTTATCGGGAGAGACCTGACATTTCCTACCTGCTGGCCCTTCTGGCCTTGGCAATTGTAAAGATGGCTGAGCATCTTAGATTATTCCTTGATAATCTAGTTCAGTGACATTAGCAATCAAAAAGGTTGCATGTTTGGAGGCTGCTACTTCAGCACATCTGGCCTCAGTGCATTACTAAACCTTTGGGAAACTCAAATTCTGTATGTCAGTGAGTCGGCAAGTGACTTGAAATTGCAGTAGGGTCATCTGATAGGAGAATCCTTATCTCTAGAATGAGATTTATGAGGCAAATGCAATAGTGCAGAAAGCTTTTTAAGATATAATACAGTAAGAGAGACCTGGGTAACATGTCTTAGCATTTATGACCTCAGAGTATATACAACTCAGTGGCTCCTGCTTAAAGAAAAGTGGCTTTACATTTTATACTGGGAATGTTTGGTATGGTATTATTCTTTATGTGTGGAAGACTTTGTGCTAATATCTACAGTGCAATCTGGCGATGGCGATCACCCATCCACACGGCATCCTGGGTGATAAACTGAGGGAGACAAATGTGACACGAAGAGGTGCAAGGAAAAGAGGGAGGTGGGAAATGAAGGGAGGGATAGGAAGAGTTTGTCCTAGAAATTGTTTTTTTTTCTTTTTAAAGACATACACACAATATCTACATCTACCAGTGGCATGGAAATAGTGAGTAAGCAAGGCAAAGGAATTCTACAGGGGCCAAGGAAATACTACATTCATAGGGAAAAGAAAGCATAAAATTTTCCAATTTGCCTTTAAAGAAATAAATTTTCTATAAACTATGAATGGTATGAATCACCAGATGTTTTGTAACAATTAGTTATATATTAAAAAGTAAGCTACTGTTTTAGTCTTGGGAATAAGAAATAAAATGACTTCTGATTGTTTCTGATGTGCAACAGCATCAACATACGTTTTCAATGAATAGGAAATAATAGCCCCTGCAGTTTTACTGAAATTGTTACTTTGTTGCAAAATTTAAAGACGTTTGTTGCCCTGTTCATGAAATATTTGTATTTCTCCTTATGTCAAAGGCACAGTATTCAGTCTTTGTCCTGCTTTCCCCATTCAACAGGATTTACATGGTGTAAATGAAAGGCGAATTTGTCCTCTTGTGGCTTTCCTGCTATTTTTTTCACTTGACCCAAAAGCCAAAAAGTAGCATTGAATCAAGCAAATCCTGTGAAAAGTTCTGTATAAAGAAAGCTCTGCAGACCACCTACAGTGTGACACTTAGTGAGATGAAAGGATATTAACTGAGGAGCGCCTTCTGCTTTCAACAGAAATCTTGTTCCTTGTATTACAAACAAAGATAACTAACGTAATTTAATTACACTCTAATAGTAGTTGAAATGTATATGTCTTTTGGCATAATGCAATTTTTGTTTAGAAAATAAAGTATCTGCACACAGCGTACAATTTTGCTGGAATTCCCTCCTGTGGGAATAATGTTACCAAGGGGCTGTTGTCTTATGCATATTTGCACATACTATTTATGTTAACAAGCCTGGGATTTTTTTTTCTCTTTTGAATTGAAATGAGGTTCAAGGGGTTATTTTATTCCTTTCTCCTTTATTTTAAGACTCTTAGTATCACAATGTCAAGGCTACTCAGTTCCTATACTATGTTTGTGGCTTCTAGCATTCAAATGACAAGGAATTGCCAGAAAAAGAGCCATTTTAATTATTTTTGCTCTTAAATTATAGGAAAAAAAAACATAAAAGCTTAAAAAAAATCAGGAAATATTCCAGCTAAAGGCAAGAGTGAGGTTAAGGGTATCCCTTTAATCTTTGCAAAGTCTCAAACATTTACCTGTACCACAGCATTAGCTCTACATGGATATATTTACATGAAACTGGAATGTATGAAAAGCAGTCAAAGAATGTCACACAAATGCAGTGAAATATCTCCTGCCAGTTCCTGTCTAAAGTTTTTGTGCTAAACCTACTGGGCTGCACTGGGGTAACTGAGGCCAGTTTGCTGAATGTTCCAATGTGCTTCGTATTTTATATAGCAAACAACAGTTGTGTAAGTTTTTTTTTGTCTGAAGGGAGACTGAGGAAAAGCACTTCTGGCTAGGTAAATATTTACATTTTAATACCTAAAGGATTTTACAAGTTGGAATAAATTAACAAAACAATTTTCTCAGTAGTAATGTTCATTTTTATGCAAATATTTGCAAAATTGTCAAGTCAGTCTGCTTGCTTGAAGAAGTTTTCAGCATGTTAAAGCTGGATTTATCAGTGATGATCTTAATGCCAACACCAATCTCACAGTGACATTGCACTGGTTTGTTTCATCATTTGTTACAAACTTTGAACTTTGGAATTAATTTGCTCTTGCTCAGCCAAAGATCCCCTTGTGGAAAAATCCTGTAGACTCTATTAAGTAGTTATCACCACTACATACCTGTAAAAATAATTCTAGAATGTTGACATCTTTGCCTACTATTAAATGCTTAGAAGCTATCATACAAGGAATGTATTTCCTTGTTACTATGGTCTCTAGATTTCAGGTGTTTTGAAGTCTTTAAAGTTATACAAATATGACTAGGGCTAGGAAGAAATGTTCTCTTTGGTGTTTTGCTTCGTAACTAGACTAACTGTCCCTGCCTCTAATATATTTGCTACTGCTTCTCTTCAGACTGTGGCTGCGGGGTTGTATACGTGGCCAGCTACTCAACCCAGCTTAAAGGGAGGTTCCTGCATTTCCAGCAGCAGCTCATTAAATTTCTGTACTATCCTGTCACATTGAATTAATACAATAAGAAGCTTCCCTGAGTTCACAATTTACTCGCAGGTTTGCCAGGTTTGTATATCCAGGTATAAGTACTTTCCCCATATAGCACTTTGGGAGTTTACCAAAGGATAATGTCTCTTGGTGTCTTAGCTGACTTTCAGAAATTCCATGCTTGGCATCTAAGAGGGGAGAGCAACTGGAGAGCTCTGTAAAAAAAAAAAAACTATCTAACAGCAGCAGCATTTTTTTTTTTTTTGCATAAATTGGGTTTTGCAGAGCAGTTCATGCAATATGGAGTATTTTGTTTACAGCCTTTGAAAGTTAGCCACCACTTAATGTTCACTACAGGACAGAGAACCATTTCAAATTTAGCCATCTGGTGCCTTATCTCATATAAACACCCTCTTCTTGTAGTTTTTACAAAAAAATGGCAAACAAAAGACACTGAGCTATGAATCAATGGGAATCTAGAGCCTGTGGAAAGTGGCTGAGAATGTTAGGGACTTCAAATATAGGCCTTATTTCTACCTATGAACCATTTATGAGTTGATTCTGATTTCCAATTAGTTATTAATGCCTTATGTTAATGGACGGCTTGGACACTACTTGTTACCCAGCGCTAATGTACCCAGCATTGGATGTCTGAGTGTTGATCAACTGTATCAAGTGATTCTCTTCTGCAGCCAAACAAGGTCACAAGAACATTTCAAACTGCAGCATAACAAGTAGCGTGCTCTCAGAACATGTTCTGTAGCCGAACAGCTCATGCGTTTCACACAGCATGGTGTTCATCAAAGCGTCATGGAAACAACCAGGAGGAACTTGAGTAGTTGTGGATAGTTAATACTATAGATGTACAGAAACAAGTAATTAAACATGTTATGATCTTCGTAGTGATTTTAGCTATTTAATTTTTGCATTATTTTGTCAAATCTTTCTGAGACAATAAACAAAATAGCATTATATCAGTCTCATTAAAGGAACTAACAAGAAAATTCACTTATGCTAATATGAGGACTTAAGCTAGTATGAGGACATTTTCACGAAAACTTGCTCATTGTTTCTCAGTTTAATAGTTATCTGCCCTTTCCTGCCTGGAAACAAAACTACCTGTTTGTAATAATTTAGATACCTGTCTTTATAAATGCTTACCTAAGGTACTTAGTCTCCTTGAGAGCAGTGTATAAGCTGCTAAGAGAAAATTAGGTTGACCAATTAATTTTATTTTGCGCTGTCACCTGTCCAGCCCTGATCAGGCTGTCTGGTGACAGTGATGGAGGCTGGACCCTGCCATCATTCCTTGGGAGGCCTGTGTGCCTCCCTCCAGCCACAGATGTGACTCCCTCTCACCCACCTCCCTGTTGAGGACTCTGTCCCACCTCCCCAGCTCTCTTCCCTTCCTCACCTTCTCATCCTCTCTGCCCCAGGGCCATAGACACTCCTGTTCACTCTCAGGCTCTTTCCAAATAAGAAGATGGTGTTTTTTTAAAAAATAAAACATGTCAATAATAAATGGTACTGGCCTAATTTCAATTCTCCTGTGCTCTTGTCTTCCCACTGGCAATGCTGACTCCCTTTACTATCCTTTCTCCCCCTGCTTACACTCTGGCCCTGCTGTCCTTGATGCAGGAGGATTTTCACGTCAGTCTATGCTTAGTTTCTCTCACAGCAGAAGTGGCAAAGTGAGTCTAAGTTATCTCCTCCCTATGCAGTTCATTTTCCAGCTTTTGCTTATCTCTTTTCTGTGATACTATTTTTGTTTTATTTCAGTCTGAAGGCATTTGAGTTCCTCGAATAATTTTTTCACATCTGAATTTTTAATAAGAAGTTAAGAACAGTCTGTTAGGGTAGCCATGCATACATCCATCCAAGGAACTGTGCTTTCAATTATCATGTTAAAAACTAGATATAGTAAAGTCACATTGATAAAGTTATCTAATGGTGAAGGAAGATACTAGCCCAAGGCTTGCTCCATGGATCCATCCAAACATATTGGCTTATTTTATTAAGGATCTTCAGAGTCAAACCAAATATATTTTTCAGGTACATTTGGACCACAACTGCATTAAAAAGTCACAGTGAATGAAGTCCACACTAGATGGAGTGGAATATCTAGCAGTTCATAAACTTGCAGTAGGGTGTAATTTTAGGGGTTGTTGTTTAGGTGTTTTAGAGGGTAACATACAATTAAAATTACAATTCCAATACAATTGGAAGCTGAGTTTGTAACTCTTCCCCATGCATTGTCAGATGACTAGGAATGCCTTGGGCATCCACAGAAATGCAACGCAATGCAATGCAATGCAAATCCACAGAACACAGAACACACAGAACACAATGGAGAGCTCTGTCCCTCACCCAAGGGCAGGATCTGCCTTATTTCTAGAAAGCGTCTGTCCAATCTCCTTGCAGCCATTTCAGTGGTGCAGTTCCCATACCTGAGTCCAGGACAGTCTGTTCCTTGACTTAAGCAACCTTCTCACTAGAAAGATCTCTGCAGCCTTTTATCTGACTTTCATTGGCTTTTCTTTCTTATCTTTCCACGTTGGACAAGGAAATCAATGCAATTGCTTCTTCTTTGCAATTACCTTTTTGTTTTTGAAGGTAGTTATTAGATCTCCCTCCAGACTTCTCCTCCCTAAACAGCCTGATTTCCTTCAACTGTCCCTTCGAGTCTGTGTGCCTCTGGGGATTCTCACTGTTTTCCTTTGAGGTCTTTCCACTGCTCTGTGTTTTCCTTAAATTTTATGGCTGAGAACTATTCAGAACATTCCCATTTAGATTTTTTTTCTGAGGACTGCAGGAAAATTAATTAAGGTTTTACACATAATTTAACAATGTGTTTCAGTATATTTATTTTTTCACATCAGCACGATACTGTTCACTAGTGTTCACTTTATGATCTATTGTAGGCTGCAGGTATTCTTCTGAAGGACTTTTGTCTGAACTGCCATTGCGCATCAGACTCTCATACTTTGGGGATTTGCTATTGCTCCCTAACTGTATAACTCTGTACCTTCTGGAACTACATCCTATTCTTTTAAAACTACTTTCCCCCTATTTTTTGAGATACTTTTGAATGCTTATTCTTTAACAGGCGTGCAGCTGATGATACCAGTTTGATATCATCTGCCAACTCAAACACACATTACACTGAGTTGCCCACATCCCTCATGAAAATAAGGAGCAGTACCAGACCTTGCTTTAGGATGTCCTTCCATTTTGATAGAACAGTATTGAAAACTGCTTTCTGAAGGTAGCATTTCCAATAAAACTTGCATGCATCTTACAATAGCTTCCTCTAGTGTTTTCCCAGTGTGCTTGAGATCATTCCCTGAAGAGGTTGCAAAGCCTCACTAATGGGAAATTTTGTGGCAACTGCTTCTTCTTCCCGACCACGAGCCGTCATCCTTTCACAACTCATGGAAGACAGACACTAAATACAGGTACCAAAATTTTCAATGTTGATACTAGCTACCGGTGGCCTCCAGCAAGAGCCAGGCAATCTTCAATTACTCAGAAAGCCCCTAGACAGGGAAATCAGGAAGGCTGATGTTGAAATCCTTCCAAATTGCTAGTTTAAGTTTGTATCTGGCACCATGCGGGTGCTGTGGGCAGCCCACCACACAAACCTGCATGTATGCAGGCCATTTGTATTGATGGCTATAACTAATTTTAGCTTGAAAAAACAAACAACCTATCTGTGGTTTTATTCAAAAATTGTAGTAGAATTCAATTATGAATGCCCGCTCAGAGCCATTTAAATCAGAAGTTGCTGTTTTTGAGAGATATAAAAATGGAGTTGAACATTAGGGCCTGTAAAAGGCAAAAAAACAGTTTGTACTTACTTGAAAGAATAACAAAACAAAAAATCCCAGGGAGACTAGTGAGGAGGTGAAGTTAAAATGAGTCTTTAACAACCTGCTAACTGTTGTAATCACTTATTACAGCTATAATAACTTCTTACAGTAATAGTCATATCATTTTTATTTTTGCACTGCAGTGGCACACCATATTGCAGTGTAAGTGGAGGCTTCTACAAATATCTGTGTCTATATATGCTGATAACCACTTTTTGGTTGAAAATTTTCTGCATGATTTCAGCCCTAAAGCTTTTTCTTCCTAGTTTGTATATGATTTATAAACAAGTTCTGGTTACAAGGAAGAAAAAACCAATCCTTTTCTGCTGTGAAATGATTAGTCTCATTTTCAGAAGTGTCAGGCAGCCAGAAATCCCACTGAAGTCAATAGGAGCTGCAGGTGCCGAACACTTCAAATCAAGCTGTTCCTTTTTTTTTCTTCATATCCATAACAAAAATTCCAATGTTATAATCTGACTTTCCTCATAACTAGTCTCTAAGGAGGATTAGTCTGAAGACTGGTTTTCCAACTGAATAAGTGAGACGCGTGTGGTGTTCAACAGTTGAATTTCACTCCCATGTGCTCACAGGCACTGCGTAGGCTGCCAGGCCAGCCCCGTCCCCTCCACTGAGAGTGTGCATACATTCTCCTCTTCCGAGCACTCAGGGCTGCAATTTTCCTAAGGAAGGTGTTTTGGCCAATGCCTCTTCAAACCTGCAAGCTTGGGGTAGCTGCTGTTGCCTTTTGATTCAACAGCCCATTTCACACCCCCACACCTATTTTCTGAGCTGGGAGAAGGGAGCTGCCTGGTGCTAACAACCAGCGACACTGATGCCGTGATGGTTGTGTAGTGACATCAGCCAAACCTGAATAACATCCCTAAAGTCAAACATAGCCCTCGTGTGCCCACAGGAGCAGGGCAGGTGTGTCATGACGTAGCCTTTGGATGGGCCCCAGTGCAGGTCCTCTTCATTGCTCACAGTACAATGGTGCCTGGAAGATCTTGCCTTGGCACTGCACCTAGGAAGGGCTGACCACTGCCCAGATGGACCTGCTGCTGGGTGAACAAGACAAGCAGAGGGCAGAAGGAAAAAAAAACCCCAAAAACAGAGCTTGACTCAGGTGCAATGTTACTTGCCAGGTGTGTGAGCTGCAGGATGACAAGATGCTAATAGGAGACCATAGGCCATGTTGTGCTCACTTCTTCTCCTTGTGAACCTTCTCATTTGTTATCCTGATGTTATGTCTAGGAATTGGAGCACAGGGAAGTTGGGTGATTTATTTGCTGTCATAGAAAAAGCCTGTGGCAAAGCCTGGAGCTGAATTCAGCTTTCCTGGTCGCAGGTTAAATGTATCTCCAAACCTTTCCTCTGCTTTTGGTGCACCTGACCTTTTCCACATGTCATCCCACATCATGGGACAAATGCTATATAGTTACAGTCAGGCCACTCTTATTTGTGTCTGGCTGGCCTTTTTGGCTTGAGAAAAGCTTGGCCTAGGAGGGGTTAAAGGAGTGTAATGATCTGCTTTCTGTTAGCTCAGTTCATTTGCTTCTGCAGTTGTTCTCACAGGAAATCAGGAAACTTAAAAAAGACATTTTATTACTCAGAAATGTTTGGAGGTGCAGGACTATACGGCTAAAGTGTGTCAGCAGGCACCTAAGGGACACATCTCACTGTCTTAAGGAGATGTAGTCTCAATAGAAGCAACAGGTCTGGTCCACTTGCATTTTCTAGTGTCTGCTGTTAACAAGAAGCTTCTCTGCAGTAAGTAGGAATTTTGAATAAAAGCTGACAGACAGACTGTGTTCTTCTTCACAGTGTGATTCATGCACAGAGGCAGCTTCTGCATCTCCAAATGGCCACGGCTGACCTCCCTCATCACGCAGAGATCAGCACAATACATCTCTGACCTCAGAAGAGGTGAAGCCAAGTAGAGGAAAGAACAACCCAGGGGAAAGCAGAAGCTATTTATATCAAAAGAGGGAACACATGCAATGCCATATGAGGCAGCTTATATGTAAAACCTTTCAAGCCTTCCACTCCAGGGTACTTACATTTATGAGTATGAACATGGTAAACATAAAGTGCTATTTTGTGTTCCCAATCCGAAAAATGACAGCCCTTCTGCAATTATAAAATGTTATTGCTGCTAAAAGGACTTCTTGTTTTGCAAGTTTCTTCTGCAAAACAAACACAATAGAGAAATCTTTGGTTTGCTGCATGGTAGGTGAGTCAATGTTATCATCAAAACTGAATAAACAGGGCTTTATTTTTAGATATCAAACATGTAGCACAATAAAAACAGTATTTTACAGACATGTTTTGGTTTCTTCTCCTTTGGCAACACAGTCACTTTTACCTACCATATCTTTATAATTTCTTTATTTCTGTGTAGCCTAACATAAAAATTAGAACAAAATCTTAAGAATATTTCTAGTGGCTAGTTATGTCCCAAAGGTTTGGACAATGCCTTTTGGCTTCTTTATCATTTTTGTGTGAGTTTACTAGTTCTTCTTTGGGTAAAGCTGTGAATACACATTTGTGGGTTCCAATTTGAGTTACAGGAGTGCAAACAACTAGCAGCTATCTCAGTAGCAGGATTTACAAAGGTATAGCTGAGCAGAATATAGCTTGAGAGTTACTTAGTGTAAAAAAACTTCCGTATTTTGCCAGTAGACTTCCAAGTTAGGGTGCAACTATGCAGATGCTTTTATTGCCACCTTTCTGTATTCCTTATATGACCATCATGTGCCTTTTTCACCTTCGGAATGCTGCCAAAGAGTAACATCAGCAGCCTTTAATGTTACCAGTGTGTTAGATGACTGCAGCATCACCTTCTTCCACATAAAGATAAAAATAATAGTTCCTTTCACTTGGGGAATAACGAGTTTTTCTTGCCACATTTTACAATTCTAATGTCTTTTACTGCTTTCTTTTGTTTCAGGAGCTGTGAATATGCATTGCCTACTTTCCATCTTCTATTGTAGCACCCAAGTGTCAAAATATGCAACACTAAGTGGGTGATATTCGACCCTCTTCAAAAAGTGCAAAGCAAGCAGGTTAGAACAGGATCCCGAAATCCATGAGGAATGAATGGAGGTGTTTGGGACAGAGAGAGAGTAGAGATAAAAGAAAGAAAAAGGGTGAGGAGGGAGTGTTACAGATATGTCCTGTGTTTAGGATTGTTTTTATAAATATTCACTGTCTGTTATTACACTAAATAGCATATCTGAACCCTTGTGCTGGTAAAAGTTGTCTCTCAGCTAATGCAATGAAGCAACGGTTGAATTTTAGTGGCATCTACTTTTGTACTGCGTCTTGTGTGAAAGCTGCCATAAGTACATACTGCTTAAATAAGCGAGGAACATATATGTCCACTATACATTTTCTGATGTGTTTTGGAAGAAAAGATTTTATTGTATGTACCATGTAGAAAAATCTTTTGATTAACCATATGTAGTCATGGTCTTTAAGTAGGTCTAAATATCACCAAGAGAAAGAAAAGACAGACTGAGTTTGAAAAAGAACAGATTTGCTGATAGAGTTTCATACTGACTGCTCCTTGCTAAAGATAAAGAAAACACCCTGCAGAAAAGCAACTACAGGTTTCTATTCTCTTCTGCCAAATTCAAGAGATACTTTGTCTTGCATCTGGAAAAGGCAGGACCGTTACAAGGACATTAAAAGCAGGGGACTGAAGAATGAAGAGGAAACCTTGAAAAGGACCAGTATTAATGTCTCTCAGGACACCAGATACCAGAACAGAGCTGGACAGAATGTACCCAAACCTATTTGAACATGGCATAATCCTCTACCTGGACGGGCTTAACTATGGGTGACTGCTGAGCCTGCTGGTTGTGGCAGCCTCTAGAAACCTACTCCAGAACACACAGAAAAATTCATACAGGGAGGGAACCCCATTTCTTGGGATTTTCCAGAAGCCCCTGTTTAAATTTTGTTCTATTAATATGCATGGATTCATATTTTTCATTAATTTAATCTGAAATACCTATAAATGATATCTTCATGTATTTCCCATATAAAACACCTCCAAAGGTGGCAATTTTTAAGTGAGTCAGTAATGCAGAAGCTATAATTCATAGAACATTATTATGTGTTTTGATCACATTACAAAATATTAGATTCTTGACATTTTTATGGCTAGTGAGTACAGTCTGATTATACTAGGGAAATGCAGCCGGTGCAACCAAGCCTATCTGCGTAGAACAGCAACATGGCATACACTTGTGCCTTTAGCTACTGACAATTTAACTTGCTTCTTAGAGAACATGAGCATTGCTGATCTGAACTGTCAACAAAATATGCTTCAGATGGTAAAATTCCAGCACCAGAGTGATCCTCTAACATAAAAGGTACGAAGAGAATGCCACTTTATCCATACATCAGCCATGCTGTGATCTGTATAGCTAATCCTGCAGAATGCCATATTTCAGATGGAGTCTTTAACTTAAATGGATGTGCAAGGTTACAGGACAGGAATGCAAACACTCTGCTAAGTCTTAGAGCCAGGGTATTTCTCAGGTGGAAGGACTGCAATTTAAAACTCTTATTTCTTCATTCTGATGACGACCTTGCTGATCTGCACATGATGGATGATTCTGAGATACGTACAATTGAAAGGCATAGGAAGAATGAACTCCTCTGCCCCTTCAAAAAACGTGCAGTTAAAAGAGACTTTTAGTACAATGTTAGTTCTCTAACATATACAGTGTGAAGAGTTTATTTCAGGAAGCTTTGAAAAGCACATTATACAGAAGATTCATTGCTGAGAAGCCGCTAAGAGGTGTTGGTAGTGCAAGTAGAAGATATAGTTACAAAACGTAAATAAAATATACTTAGTAAAATAGCAAAGGAACTCTCTGAATGAAATTCCTCTGATGTAGCAGCCCGTTCAAGCTTTATGACCACTCATGTTCCACCTAAGCCCCCAGCAGAGAATTTCAGTCTTTGAGATTTCATCTAGATTTTGGTGACATGCAAAGACGTGTCCTGGAATCTGAAGACCAGAGGAATGAAAAAACATGCTTCAAGTGCAGGAAATAGCTTTTAAAAATACCTTTTTTATCCACTCCCCTTGGATAGCTTGATTGAATTGTTTAAAATCGCTTATTTAGTTAATGTGCCTAGTTGCTACTGCCTGGCCGTGCACTGCTAGTTTTTTTTTTTTTTTCTGAGAAATTAAGCCTTTTGAACTAGAGACACCAATGAAAAAAAACTCGAGTCTTTGCCCTGCCCAGCCCCTTTTCAGGAGTTCACCTATTTGCTTATGTCACATTTGTTTGTTCTGCAGTAAATTCAGTGTGGGGATAGTCCCTTTAGCAAGTTAGTTGTATATTTTGCCACTATCTGAAGTAGTACTTCCCCAAGGTCTCTTGGGGGAATGCAAAGCACAGACCATTTTTTAATTCCATTACCAATTTTTTAGGTAAAATGAAAAAAAAAAAAAAGCTTTGCTTAATTGCAGAAACAATATACTTTTTTGAACCTTAGTAAGGAATATTATTAACACTTTGGCGTCTACTCTGCTGCTAAGACAAAAAAAATTGTAAAAGCCTAATGATTCAAGCTCTTAGTCTTAAAGGACTAACTTGCCCTTAGTTTATAGGAGACAAACTGAAAAGAAGTAAAAACTGAGTAAGCAACTCCAGATTTTATTTACCATCTTGTCTTGTTCTTTCACTGCTTTAAAATAGAATGAAGTAAAATTACAAACAATGAAATTCTCACTCAGGGGTAGAGACTTCTCCCCCTGGCTCCCCAGGACCAGGCATTTTAGGCACCAGGGCTGGAACACAATGGTCCTGTCCTGCTCTGGCCCTGGGCTGGCAGCAGCCAGAGGTATTGCCACTGCATAGGGGGTCTTGCTTCCTTCCTCTCCCTTCTACGCCAAAAGCTGCTGTATGAGACGCTTCCCTGGAGGGCGGTGAAACCCCTGAACAGCTTCCTCAAAACCTGCTCATAAACTCAGCCCACACACAGCACAACCAAGCCACTTCCATGAGGTCCTCCACAGTGGCCAGATTTATTTGGTCATACGAGTGTTATATGTGCTATTAATAGCCAGGACAAACACAATACAGAGAAAACACAGAACACAATACAGGGTGTTGCCCTGAATATAAAGCTTAGTAAAAGTTATGGCTTCAGTAGTACTTGAGTTCAGTACTCAGTCTTCGCCAAATTACATACATTTCTTCATGTCCTTTTACTATGGCATTTATTTCTCTTCCCTTTTTCATGAGTGAATAAAACCAGAGTGAAGAGTCTCCCAGGAAGAAAAACCCAAGAAAATAAGTACCACCAGAGATATTCTTGTAAGGAAGCAAGGCCATTCTGGGAATATAAAGTTCCTATTGCCCTTTCTTTAGTGAGATGCTGAAGGCTGTGTCTAGGCAGCCTGATGGTTGAGTTCCCTATCTTGAGAACAGCCCTGGCATGCCGGGTAGCCTGCTTACCCGCATGGCCTCAGCCAGGGGGACCTGGGCTGAGCTGGAAGCTGGTAAATGAGAGCTGAAAGGTGGTAAAGATAAAAAGCAGATTCACAAACTACTTCTCAGTCACGACTTACTTGAGATTAATGGGAGTTCATTTCAGGGCAAATACAAACAAGCTGGCTGAAAAAATCAAGAATGTGAGCTTCTCCTGTTCAGGGATGAATGGTTTTCATCTTGACAGACTTTAGGCATCTAAAAGTCAGGGGTCTATCCTGAAATAGTTGTCTCCAATCCCCATACAGGAAACAGTAAGAAGGCACTTCCAGAGGGTGGTTCTTCCCATCCTGTCCCATCCAAGATGTGTTACCCTAGGGCAGTATTTTTCTCTCTCTGTTATCTCTGGGGAGGGTCTAGACAACTAGGTCGCTAGCCTGCTCACTCTCCAGCCTTCTTTCACTTGTGCTTGATTGTGGGCAAGGTGATGCGATTTAGATGTGATTAGAAGCTTACGGCACTACTGTGGTCTACGGACTATGCTGAATTGTCCTTTCAGAGATATCCTACACCTTGAACGCTATGTGTATGTTAATCCTGCAGAGAGCTGGAGTTTGGCAGGGGCTGAAAAGAGCATATTCACTGAACAGCTTTTAAATTGCACCAGAGCTTACGGAGTTCATCGGCAAACTTACTGAAATACTCATGCACAGAAAAAATAATCTGAGTCCATGCTCAACAGATGTACTTTAATGGTAGGGCTGATTTTGCAAAAGGAACTACAAGGTCCAATTTAAAGATCAGTTTGTTTGGATTGGGATATTGTTTAAGAATCAGACGGCTTTCAAGTCAGCGAGTGCTCTGTTTTTAGTAGACATTTCAGAGATATGACTTGCATGAAAACAGGCTCTGCTGGGCTTCTCTCTCAAAAATTTTTTTGCTTTATGCTCCTTTTACTAAAGGTCAGGAGTAACCTCAACACCTCAGATAATATTAATGAAGGAGTTACTCTGATGTAACTTTTTTTTTCTTTTTATAGAAATAGCCTAAAAATGTAACAGGGATTTGTAAATTTCCTCAAGACCACTTCAAGCATGGTTCAATATGCAGATGCTACTGCTGCCACACTGGTCTGTAATGACACAGCATCTTCTTTAAAAATCTAGGTACAATTTACTCCCATTATACAGTTGTCAGGACACTCAAGACAAAACGAAGCTAGAGCAGCTGGAGGCTGGCTGAAAACCACACAAGTCAGGGAGGTGGGATTCATTTCACCTAGCATTAGCTGTCTAAAAGCTGCAGGTCTGGTTTAAGCTAGTGGGCTAGCCTGCTCTATAATCAGTGTAAAAAGGGAGGCCAGATTAGACATTCAGGTTGGGGTGAGATGAACCCCATCACACACGCCTGGGCTACCTCTTTGGATGAGGTGCCTAACTTTTAGACAGCTGACAGACATCTTCCCACCAAGATAAAAAAAGCATTGATTCTGGGACAGAGACTAGGGGCTTTTACTTGCAAGTCAAAAGTGAGTTTGAGTGCAATCGTTGACAGAAATGGCCGTCAGGATGCTAACAGGGTGCCAAGGCAGCTTCCAGATGGGGAAAGCATGGTTTTCTCCTTTGAAAAATAGTGTAACTCCTGTACATCGGCTGAATGAAGGGTTAAAAGTCTAACTCTGGTGGAGACAAGGATAGTGGATTTTTCAAGAGGCTTAAGGACATGGAAAGGGCAGATTACCCTGTTGTCACCTTTTCCCTGCTCCCTTTACCAACTGCTGACATGAAATAGAATTTGTCTGAAGATGAGGATTAATGTATTGGCTGCTTTTATTCCTCTGTACTTCTTCTGAAGAAATTTGATCACTCTTCTCCACATTCCTATTCCTCACCTGCTCTGGGAGGCAAACACTATTATTTGAAAACAAAAGCAGTGCAGGCCAAAAAGCTCAGACCATATCTCACTTGAACTCTCACCAGTCTTTCTCTTTTTAAATACAGTTAATTCCATTACAGTCCAGTTTTGGTCACTGTGAAAACCAACTTGCTTCTAATTTTTTCAGTGCTATTTTTGTAAGTATCTTCATTGCTTTATTTATGTATGCCCAAGACAATATGGATAATAATAAAATTTCTTTTGTTCTGGACCAATAAAGATGACAAAATCAAAATTTTACTGTACTGTGGTATCTTTGGAGGATTAATGTAGTGATGCTGTTGAGGACATTGCCTGAAATTCTTATCAAGAATGAATAGGCTGACCTGAGGCCTGGGTCTTAGTTGTTCAGGTCTGGTCAGAGTAGGATGGTGGGAGTGTCTTTCAACATACTCATCCAGGTGTCCTTTGGCGATAGGAACTGGACATCCAGGAAGGATGGCCGGCACATACCTTGGATTCACCCTGATATAAGTCAAATTGCAACCACAAGGCCAAACTCAGCTTGGAAGTGTTCCTACATCTCCCGGTTTAGACATAGCCAACAATAATTAGTATGTCAAATCTTTTCCTGGACTAGAGACTCTCAGTCTTACATGCAGCTTGGAAAACACTGAGGAGTGTTCCTAAAAGGTTGTATATTACAAAAGACATTCATGGTTCCCATACAGGCTCTCATCTAACTATTTTAGTTTCTGTCTGATGAAGGTTTTTTGTTAGTCTTTGCTTAAAGTGATTTTGGAAAGTATCAGTTGCCTCAAAGGTGTCATTGAGGTCCAAAACTGTAATGTAAACATCAAATAAAGATGAAGAAATACATTTTCCTTAATATTTTAGTCAGAAGGCCTTCACAGGAGCGACTAAAATCAGTGGCTTTAACAAGAATGAACATATTTTGGAATTGTGTTGCTGAGCAAGTTTTGAAATGAGGAATCCATGTTTGCTGAGCATTTTCACAAGCCAGAGAGTTTCATAGTTGTGAGGACTGTAACGTCCTGCTTGTAGTTGTTTCTTTTCCCATCCATTTTATTCAGAAATGAAAAGAAAACAAAAATGTGTGGCACTCCATAAAAATATCTGTGCCAAGAGCAGATAAAACTCCTCCATTAAATGCTGAAAAGGCTGTTAATACCCAAATTAAAACACATATCAAATACATTCCCTTTAGGTGCATAAAAACCTACAAATCATGTGAAAAAATGTATTTCCTAAATGTTACAATATAATAAAATGATTTCTTTTCTAGAAACATAAAAATCCAAGAAAAATGCTTGGGAATATAGTTAATACTAAAATTCAATGTTATCTCAGTTAGCAAGTCACTTAAAATGATCAAGTCCAGAAGAGCTTATGCTTCTTTTACTCAACTCCTAGTGAGTTGAGGATGACTTTTGCTATTCAGAGATCACATAATCACCCTATTAATTGTACTAGAGGTGTATGAAGGACATTAGTTGGAAAAATAATCTGACAGGAAAATCAGAGAAGCAATAGGATGGAAACAACTGCCACCTCATTATACAGAAGAGTAGCCTTCTTTGCAAATAAGAGTGGCAGCTAGGAGGAAGTTTCAGTACTGTCCAAACATTTTATTTTTACAGCGCTGTAATAACGAGCCAGTACAAGAATGACTGTGGTTGAAAACTGAGTTAGCATCAGGCACTAAGTCAGGCCAGGAATTCACCAAAGTACATCCCTGGAGCCTGTTCACAGCCGCAGCTGCTCGGCGTGTGCTGGAGAATTCCCAGCTTTATCCACGATTGCAGTTAGGGATCGAAGGATCATTTTTCGTTCACATTTGTATCACGCTGCTTTTAGTGCCTGGCAGCAACATCAGAAACACCTGAACCCTCCATTACATGAGAAATGCAAGGCGCATATGGGGTCCAGTGGCAGAAGGAATAAAGCCAGTGCTTGCATCTAGTGATGGACTCAGTTTTCTTCCTGCTTTATTGTAGAAAGTCTGGTGTTTTGCAATAAATATGAAGGGAAAGATGAGGACAAGAAATATTTTAAAAATAATGCAGTGGGATTGAGGTAACTGCATGTGTAGTATCAGGAGGGGTTCCAGAGCTGTGATGTTCCCCTGGGCGCCGATCGTACGCCTGCTGTGGAGTTCCTTTGATAGTCACAGTTACAGCAGGAGAGTAATATTTGAAACGAGGTGGTGGAGGCTAAAGAGGAAGAACATGTGGTCCTTAGAGACTAGGGAAGAGATGCAGCTTTGTGGGAGCAAAGAGATGAGGGAAGTACAGCCAGCAGAGAAAAAGACACTTGCCATTAAAAAGATCTCCTGTAGCACTCAAGCCTGTAACTACTGAACTGGGAAATTTTACCCAGTATAAGCAGAATTTGGTTTGTTTTTTTTTTTTTTCTTTCCCAGTAGCATCTTAGGTAAACTGGCGTAACATGCCTGTTGAAAAGTTTCCTTTAAAATCTCTCAGTGAATCCTGCACAGGCACACTGCTCTCCCGCGGTGGAGCTGCTCCACTGGTGTCAGGCTGGTGGGTGTGGAGCAGAATCTGCCCTTTCGACCTTCATGTGTTCCAGAAATAATTTGGGAAATGTGGAAGTTTTCCTTTGTCCTCAGCTCTGCGGTGGTTTGTGATCGAAGCCAATACATAGCAGGAACAAAAGGAAGTTGTCACATTGATAACTCTGTGCTGAATGCAAGGGTAAATGCTCTCCATCCACAAACAGCTACATTTCAGTGTCATTCATCTTCTGAATGTGTGCTTGGATTTTACTTTGGCTCTTTTCTAGATGCTTGTTTTTGGAATTTGGACAGGTGAAACCAGCAAGTATGCAATTTGTGTAAACTAAGTGGTCTGTTAAGAGAAAAAAAACTTTAAAGTGTACTGGCTACAGCTCTGATTTCCACTCCAGCAACTCCAGCACCAGGACAGGACATGTGGATGAGTTCTTTATTTTGAAAGCAAGCTCCTGAAGAACAACAGAGTGATTTTTGAAAGGTGTGGATATATATGAATTATGAGCTTTCTAAAAAAATCCCACAAATAAAAAACAACCCAATGACCCAAAACCTCAGTAGCAAAAAAAACCCAAAAAACCTGTGAGTGAACTTAAAGGCTGTTATATTATTTTTTTTTAAAAGTAAGCTGACAATCTGTGTTTCAAAATGAAGACTGTTCCATGGAAGAGATCTACGACTGGACTATTTTGCTATGTCTTAGTATTAAAAAACAACCCATGTGAAAATTTTCCCACTAGATATCCTGATGAAAACCAGAGTAGTGGCATAGATCCAAAGGAATCAATCTAGACATATCAATTTGTACCTACTGCAGGTTTAACTCTTGATTTGTATTCAAGAGCTTCAGCTCTTAGGACTACTGCTAAGGACTCTGATTTTCTCTGTGATATGACATAGCAATGGATGCAGTAAAATACCTCTAAGTAGAGAAATAGAGCAAAGAAGATGTGGGGGAGAACTGAGCACAAGAACAAATGTGTAAGCAGCTTCTGCATTTATCACCGGACAATCTCATGTAACTGAGAGCTGAACTTTGCTCAGGTATTTCTACAGCTTGCTCTGTGGTGGGACGGGAACCATCAATGACAACAGTGATGGCTGTGCTGGGCAGGTTACTGTGGGTAGCCTGTGCCAGTCTTGATGTCTTCTGGAGCAGAGGCAGTGAGCTCAGCTCAGCTCTAATGCACTAGATAATGCACTAGAATATTTTTGTCTGAGTTAAAACAAACAAATATTCTAAAAGTATTGGCTAAATAAGCTAATATCATCCCACATAGGATTTCTAAGGAATTCTAGCAATTCTAGAGATAAAGATAACATTAATTGGAGCACTACCAGCAAAAGCAAGCCCAATTCCTAGCAGGGAAAGACTTATGTAATCTTGGTGGTGATAAGGACAAGCTGGGAAATGGGTGAAAGAGAAACTGTGCAACAGAATAAATTCACCTCCTCATCCCCCATCTAATGTGCTCCTTCTTACACCCACCCTGAAAAAAGTGTATATTTAAACCTATTATTTCTCTACTAATATGTCATTAATGTGGCCTGGAAAGATGTTTTAGACTTTTATTTTGTGATTATTTTTACTTTGCCAGCAGATAAGGCAAACTTTGAAGAGGTGAAGCATCAAGTTTGGTTTAGTTATCTGTATGCGATGAACAAGATCTTTATTCAGGGCTTTGTACCGTCCCATGTTTTGAGGGTTACCAGTGAAGGTTCTTGTGTTATAAGAAATGCAAACAATGGTGCCAAATTCACCTTCTCCCACCCTTTATGATTTTATAGACAGTCTCTTGTGAAGGTTCAAGACCTCTGTGGAAATAAGAGTAGAGTGGGAGCTGGATGGACTGAAGGGAAACAAAGTCTCACCTCACAAGAAGGTTTTCAGAGACTAAAGCAGCACTTTAACTCATGCATCTATTATCGTGTGATGACCATAGCCTGGTCTAATCAGAAAAAGTATAGTCATAGCCTTACAGGCTGTGAAGTCTTCATTCGGAATGGTACACACAGACAGTGATGTCTACTTTAGTTCAAGTAAACCAGGATTTAAGCTCTCAGTTGCTACGTTGGAGTCTCGCCGGGGTTTGGATGGTGGGACATTTTTACCACAGATCACTCTGCTCATACCTTTTACAGGGTGGTCCTGAAAAGGCCATGGCTGTGTTGGTACAGCAGTGTGGTGTTGTGGGACCAAAGGGAGAGGGAGAAGGAAGGGATGCCATATGCTGGGTTTGCTTGAGAGGTGGGAACCACTCTTTGTATTATGACGAGTGCTAATTACTGGGCCTGTTTCTTGGGAGGAAAGAAGGGACTGTCTATAAAATCATAGTAAAGGGTGGGAGAAGGTGAATATTGCACAGTTTTTGCATTTCTTATAACACAAGAACCAAATGCCACCTCCTGATGGGATGATATCTCTGAGGTAGTCGTGGCTCCCAAATTCAAAAGAATAATCTGTAGAGGTTGCACTTTACCCTTGTTTCTTAGATTTTTCCCTAATATTTACTCCTGGGCACTAGTGGAGGCATTAACTACTGTGGCTGCTTTTAAGGTCTGATGAGGCAGCACAGAAGAAGAGCAGCAAAAGAGCTTTTAGATGGCTGCTCTTTCCTATCAGGGTGGAGATGGGGCCACTGTGCACCTCTAGAGTGGAAGGACAGGACAATGGGAGAGGTGTACTGTGGGGCACAAAGACCCAGATTTCCAAATGCATCCTTATGTACTTCAGATATTAGTAACTGAAGTATGTGAAAAAATATAGAAATGGTTGAATTTTTGTATTGTGAATAAAATATAATGAATAATTTTATTTCAAGAAGCAGTCCCTAAAGCTGGAGTGAGTCCAGTAGTAACAACTAATTTGGGGCTCCAATTTGAAAAGGTAACACAGGAAGAATAGATCAAATAGTTTGTTCAAGTTACCTCAACACAGCCACGCTTCCATTTATTAGTGGTTTAATGGTATTAGGCTCATCTTTGCACAGTCCTTATATTGGCTGCTGATTTTTTTTGCTTTCTATTTTGTTGGGCTCTGTAAGGTCATCCAGAATCATCTACATGTATCTGAACAATGGCATGATATTTATTTACTGTCAGTCATTTCTTTGCCAAAATAGAAAATAGCTGTAGACTTAAAATAGATCCTTGCATTATTCCCCATGGTCTCCTCAAACTCAAAAAGCTGGAGCCATTAATGGAGCCAAATTCAAGTGCATGTGACTGTTAAAATTTAACACATACAACAGAAGTTGAGTGATACTCAGAGCCTGTAGTTTTAATGACAAAACAAACCAATAAATCATTTCAAATGATTCATATAAACATGTAATAAGAACATCTATTTACTTGTCCAAACCTTGAGAAAAGTAATTTGTTACTTTGAGCAGTGGTAGTTACTGAGTGCTTTGCTCTGCTTTCAGATTATGATGCATCAACCAGATTCACTGGAAATGCATTGGATGTTGTAAATTCTGGATTTTGACTCTCATTTGGCCTCCCAGACTGCTTGCAAGGATATTCTGGTCATTAAATATGGCTATTTCTTTAGATGCTTAAGGGACTCTCACTTTACCTGGTACTGCTAGTTGTTGGAAAGGAACTCTGCCCACCAGATATCAGTTCTCATGGCAGTGACCACCAGCTTTGCCACAGGCCTGGTACACTTTTGTGCACCAGGCAGAACTTTGGATGGAATGAAACAACTGAGGGAAAAAATGTCTCTGCCTCATCTGCTAGTGACAGACAAAACCACAGCTACAGAGAGAACTTCATATAAACTCAGCCCCCAAAAATTGCTTAGGGTTACTTTGGGAGTCTCTGCAAACTAATACAAAGTAGAAACCTGATGGGTTTCAGAAATGAAATAATATTTCTTTAGAAAAGCTCACCTGCACTATAGCAATGAATGCTGAATACTTTCTTAGAGGGGCTTAGAGATTGGCTTCTCCTTCCTGTCGATCCTCTGCTGTTAAAAAGTGCTCTTTCAGAGATGACAAGCATTAAACAAGATGTAACATCTCTGTGTTTTCAGCCTTTGGCTGTAACTTTGCTGGACTGCAGCAAGGCTGATTGAATTCCCACGAAGGTCCTTCTGCTTGACCATGCTGTGTTTTCCCCAGGCAGGGCCACACCTGTTGCTGTGGCAGGTGTAGGATGCTATCCAGTGACAATCAACCACGCAGCCTGTTTGCTAGAGCAGAAGTGATGGTTTAAGGATGCCTTCAGCGCTCATACTGACAGGTGAGGCACAGAATATCAGACTACTGACAAAGGCAGGCTGAGTATGTGATTTTGTTATTCGCATGGGCACACTCTTGCTGTGATCTTCCAAGTTAGGGTCTCCTTTTCAAGTGCAGATGGAGATGCTTTTTCATTGCAGCTAGAGAAAGCACATAGTAGTTTCAGAATCTGTAAGTGTAGGCGTAAGTCAGTGGTGTTTGTTAGTTAGGGGCTGTCTCAAATCTCTTTGATACTTTCTGGTGGTAATGATGATACTTCATGAAAGATGAGTTGTATGTGTCTTTAAAATGTCAGTTTTAGCATTGTATCCATTACCACAAGAAGATTTGTGTTGCTTTACAATATTCCCTACTATATTGGGATCCTCTGAATTGCCCTGTGCTAAAGGATACATGAAGGACTGTGACAGAAGGAAGTGCAGTTGGCTCTGTTAGGCTGTTCCTGTTTTGTTTTTGTTTGTTTTTTTTTTTTTTTAACTTGCCTATTTCTGTTGCATCTTATTCTTGACAACATCCCTGAAGTATTTATGACCAAAATTCTTACACATGATTACTAACTCTTGAAAAGAGTCTCTTTCTCAAGAGACCTTTAGATGGCTGGCACAGTTGACCGCAAAGGCAAGGCAGAAATTTCATTCAGAAATCAAAGAAAAAAGACTTGAAAGAGAAACCTAAAAGGAAAGAAAAAGTGAGTTTGAATATGTTTTATGTAGGTCTATTTAGTTCCTATTTTATTTGTACTCAGTACCATGAAGAACAGCAGTGAATGCTGCAGTGGAGCTCCAGGGAGTTTTTTATTTCTTCCCTTTGCATCCCAGAATTGATTGTTTTCTGAAAACAAGTACCTCAGGACTCTCTGGGTAGCTCCTAGCTTTTTACCATATCTTCCTTTGTTTTCACACTGTCAGCTCTCTTATTCCCAGACCCAGAAAAGCCACATGACTTTCATTCCCTAGTGCATGAATCGATAACTGAGTTGCTCCAAATTTCAGCCTGTGTGAATATGTAGGAGCTGATTCTCTCTCCTGCCACGTGCTGCTGTGCTCTTATTTACATGTGTGCAAGCTGATTTTGCTGAACAGGACAAGATTTTACAAAATCTCAAAGCTTACAGGCTGAGACAGTAAGAGGCTCTGTCCTGGAGTCCTGCTGCTTAGTCTGTAGTTTCACTGCCCAACCTTCCAACTTTTCCTCCTGAACTGACTGTTTTCGTATATGTCACTAAGCAAGATCTACTGATGTGCCTTACTGTTTTCATTTTAAATGGAAATATTGACTTTTCACAGTAAAATGGCACTTTCTGCTTCCCTTCTATATTCGGAGAAACAAGGCATGAGATGCCTTGTCTTAGGCTTTTAGAGATCAGGAGGAGAGAAAAGCATAGACTGTTGAAATCTTGCTGTATCATGGTATCTGAGAAGACAGGAAAATGAGAGTTTGGCCACTGCAATATGTCTCCCTGTGTTGAGATGAGAAAAGGCTCAATAATTGCACTTCTTAAAGGCTGATGCGGAAGGAGACTGGAAAGGATGTTGCAACACAGCCATGCATGAGCTTGTTTACCTTCTCTACCTGTACCCTTACACATGCTCATGGCTAAACAGAAAATCTGCTAAATGGTTCTGTCCTGATGGAGAGAGCTGTGAAATGGCAGTTGCCCTGAAAAGCATCTAGCAGAGAGTCATTGGATGTCAACATGAACAGACAGAGCCATCTCCTTTACGTACTGGCAGGATGTTGGAGAACATCGCTGCCATTGCTTGTAAGAGATGCTGAGTGTGACTCTACTCTTATTTGCATCAGACTAACTCCATTGATTTTGTACTTACTTTATAGCACTTGAACTCCTGGGAGGAACTGTCTTAGGCTACTTATTTCCATGATATAAATTCAACAAATTCAAACTTAGCTGAAACAGCCAATGTCTATTGTCACCTATCCAATTTACATAGCCCAACTCAGAAATTTCAGTCTTTTTACGGTGGAAGAAACCCCCCAAAAATTGTGTGTTTGCTGGAAACTGTAACATTAAACCCTGGATCAAATACCCAAGACTTAGGTTAGTTCTGTTCAGCTCTTTATAATGGTCCCTGATGAGTTTAAATAAAGTTAGTACATGCTGAAGTCTATCCAGTGACTCTCTGGGAATTGTATACAGCTCCTCCCTGGCAGATGGACTGTATGGAGTTAGGGCAGAAGTGGAGTTTAGAAAAGGCTGCTGAGCATTAACTGGGAGCCAGCATGACATGAACTCAGGTGGTCAACAGCAGAGAAGAATCTAGCCTGAAACTTACTGTTTCCTGATTTTTATCCTTTCCAGCTTAAAGACAGGGTAGAAAATTAGTAACCCCCCTTACCGATAGGATAAATGCAGAAAACCTAGTGTCTTACAAAATGTTTCAGTGCTATTCTATTTATAATGAACGGAAGATCCAGAAACTTGTATGGTAAAACTGTTTGTCTGAGGGCTTTCGCCGTGCCCCACACTACAACCTGATTTGTACAACAAAACCAAGCATAAGGTAGTACTGTCCTGACAGAGAAGTGCTTGCTCTTTCCACACCTCCTGTCATTTTCTATTGTGGAGCTAATAGTTGTTAATACTCTCTGATATAAATTAAGATCATTACTATTGTGGCTTTCAAGTTACTAACAAGCAGTAAAACATATGAAAAAAATAATTTTGCATGTAACTAACTACAAGGGAAGTATAAAATAACCTGGGAGTGATTAATACAATTAATAATTTGAATTCCTTATTTTCTGAAGTGGCAATTTGAACTTGTGGGGTAAATTTTGTCCTCAATTCCCACATAATTCACCTTTCTCCAGTTTAGGCTAGTGTAACTGAGAAGAATTTACTCACTATGTTTAAAATAGAGAGAGAAATTACTCATAACCAAGGCACTTCTTCACTACTATTCACGCTTGTTCCCTTAGCACTGTTGTTGCAGTTGTTTTTTTTTTTCTATGGTAGCAAATAAACAAATTAACATAAATATTAGTTGGTAGGATGTTTTATTTAAAGATATTGAGACCATGGAGAGAAAAACATTAATGATGAAAGCTGCATGAAGATCCACCTCCCGCAGACTTTGCGTCTCTGTGATTTAAGCAACCACTCTAAATTATTCTCAAGGTTTCCAGACCAATTTTGTTCAACCTTTAGTTAAAGATCACTTCTAGCAGGCAACCGGTTTTATTAATCGCTTGGGTGGTCATACAAGCCAGTGCGCTTTGTACACATATGTCATGTAATTACTCTACAGTGACTGCAAGACTGCTGCACGTTTTATTACACAGTGACATACAGGCAGGAGAGAAGACGTTATGGCTGTAGGTGAAGCGTATTTCTTGTAGCCTGAAGCAGTGAATGAAACCGATACTAGGGGTTTAGAAAGAAAACCCCATCACTGGAGACAAAATTACAGTGTGGTGCCGCTTTTCCTTCCCACCAGTGTTTTTGCAAGGAGATCCGCAGTGCAGCCTGCAATTCCAGTCCACGGGGGCTAAAAATAGGCTCCCGGTGCTCCCCGTGTGCAGCACTTCCACATCGCGTGGGGTACTGGGGGACTGTGGTGAGGCTCCCATGATCAGCACGGTGCACCAAGAGGCTGACACTCTTACAGGGGAAAAAAAACATCTTGCTCATAAATTGCAGGAGCAAGGGTGCTGCTCCGGAAGCCCCTTCACCTCCCTGCTGCTCCCAGCACAGACTGGGGGCAGCTGGGGCAAGAGCAGGGGTGCTGGGGTGGCAGCAGCTCTGGAGGGGCAGCGTGTTTGTCTGCTTTTCCTTCCACCTGTGCCTGCCCTGCTGCTGGCACTGCTGCCGCAGGAGCAAATTGTTGGGTGCGCTCAGTGCAGCTGGCCCTCGCCTGATGTCAGCCCGCGTGTACCGGCTATAGATGGGTGAAGTAAAAACAGACCCTGCTTTCCTGTTTACGCACACAGGCTTCCTCCGAGAGGTTCCTGGATAAAAACAGCTGGGCTTGACAAAATAGCCTTTCTATTTATTGCATTGGGAGCGAGCATGGGGATTGTGGAAAGGGGCCAGGTTGACCCAAATCACCTGCTCGCTGCCGTAGGTGATGTGATACCAGGTGGCTTCACATAAGGGGGCTGCTTGTGGCCTGGCCGGCACCCTGGACCATGGGTCTAGGGGCAGCCTGGGCCCTGCCATACTCCACCACACTTACAGGTCCCTCCATGGGAGACTGAGATGGAGGAAGAGGTCATTTTGCTGGCTTAATGGCATCCCAAGCTCCTTTCTTCTACCCTGAGGAATTCTTTCTCCCAGTCTTTCCCAGTTAGGCTGTTAAAATGGATTTTGGCTGTTTTCCAAGAACAGTAAAGCAGGAGGAGTATTTTCAAATATGACTAGAGAGACATTTCTATAGATAGGAAGGAGCTTAGGTTCTGTATCTTAATAGTCTTTGGAGTTCTGGCTGTGACTACTGCTGTTCCATAGTGCGCTATGGGAAACAAGACCTAAAATATTTAGACACAGGATAACTAAGGTTGCAAGGGACATTGCAGGTCATCCAGGCAAAACTGCTGCTCAAAGCAGGACTAAATTACAGCTAGATCTGATTGCTTAGAGCAATTATTCAGATGCATTTTGAATACCCCAAGGGAGGGAGATGCCACGACCTCTCTGAGCCCCTGTTCCAGTGTCGCACCACCCTCACCAGATTTGGTCAGATTTTCCTGTGTTGCAGCTTGTGACTGCTGCTTCTTGTTCCTTCTTGTGCTTCTCTGAGAACATTGTGATTCTGTCTTCTCTAAAATCTCCCTCTAGGTAGTTCAAGACAGTGATGAGACCCTTCCTTAGTCTTCTCCAAGCTGAAAAAACTCATGTCCCTCAGTGTCTCCTCAAACATTAGGTGCTCCAGTCCCCTGACCTCTACACGAGGTATCTCCAGCTTGCCAAAATCTCTCTCATACTGTGGAGTCCCCAGTTGGGCTCGGTACTCCAGATAGAGCCACACAGATGCCAAATAGAGTGGCTAACTTCTTCCCTCAGACTACAGTCTTGTTAATGTAGCTGATATATGGTTGGTCTTTGAAGGGTGCACTGCTTGCTCATATTTAAGTTGCTGTCCGAGAACCACTCAGTCCTTTCTTGCAGAGCTGCTGCCCTGCCAGTTGGTCCCCAGCCTGTTCTCTTGCTTCAGGTTTATTCTTCCCAGGTACAACACTTTGTACTTGTCTTTGTCACATTTTGTGAAGTTTTTGTTGGCACGCTCCTCCAGCTGAGACCCTTTACCAGCAACCCTGGTCTCCACTGTATTGACTGTTCCCTCTCCAAACTGATGTCAGCCTTCTGAGGGTGCAGTTCACGCTATTGCCCAAGATCTTGAAGATGATCAACAGTATCAGCCCTTGTATTAATCTCTGAGGAATATTGCTCTTAAACAGTCAGTACTTCAAAGTGCTGACTGTTGCCCTCTGAGCTCAGCAGCCTAGCAAGTCTTTCACCCATCTTTGAATTTGCCCATGGTCCATACCTCCTCCCCTGTTTGTCTCTAGAGGTGCTATAGGAGATCATGTAAAAAGCCTGGATAAAGCTGAGGCAAATAGCATAGGCTGCTCTCTGCTTGTTCACAAAATCAGTCATCCTATTGTGGAGGGCAATTGGGTTGGCCAGGCACAGTTTGTCCTTGGTAAATCTACGCTGATTGTTCTCAGTCATCTTGTTCTCCTGAAAATGGCTCCTGTGAGGATTTCTCTGTAATCTTTACAGGGACTGAGGTGATGCTGACTTATTCTGTAGTACCCCTCTTCCTTGGTTTTTTTTAGAAGTTATGTTTACTAAGACATAAATATGAGGGCTAGAACTTTAGGGATCCTTTAACTATTCCTTAGAGTTATTCACATTCACTGAAAACTGGGAGTTCTGACATTTGGATGTTCGGCAAGACGCAACTATATGTAGAAGACAGGCAATTTTCCATTTCTTAACTTACCAGAGGCAGGACAACATTGGAGGAGTAGGAGAAACTGAGAAGAATAATAATATAGGACAAAATTCATAAGTATATCTGAAAATCAAATTACAGTTGCTTAAAACTGTACATCCCAAATGAGATCTCTAACCATTAAAGCAGTTAAATATGTGTTCAAGTTTAAGAGTTTGCAGAGCAGCTGATTTAAAATTAAACACTTACTAAGGCATTTTGTTGGATCAAGATTTAAACTAAAATGTGGATCTAATTTTGTAAACCAGAGCCTCACACCTGCAAAAGGACAGTCAAAAAATAAAAACTCTTTGCCATTTTAACAGAAACAATACTATTGAAAGACCTTACTAATAGGCCCATTTTAGTGTATATAGGCCAGTCAGTAGAGGGCAACAACATGCTCACTCACTTACAGAAAGTCAGGTAATCAATTAGAAGAAACAAGCTCGTCTTAATTATCTGGACTGAGGAAAAAAGGGAAAAAAAAAGAATCTTTCTGCCTGTTCCATCTTAGGTTAAAGGGTGAAAAAAACTTCTGCAGTGCTGCCAGTTTTGACAAATCAATTTCAAATGTGTATAAGGTGGCACAGGACATGGTATCCACGCATGATCAGAGGCCATCCAGTGGGCCAGAGCTAATTGCACGGTTGAGTCAAATAAATTAAAAAGTGAGAAACATTTATATTGAAAAAAAATCCTTGTAAATATTTTTTTTTCATCTGGTTGCTGGATTTCATTGTGCATTTGCTGTTGTTCCAGGCATAAGCCATTTGGCTTAGACACACGTCTGGCCCACATTCCTGCAAGAGGTCTGCATTTACTATGATGAGAGAGTCCATCAAAAGAAAAAGAGAGAGATGCGAAGAGAAGATTCTTGGAAATTTGATGACTGGAAAAATGACAGTTCTTGCCAAGGATTTTTCTGAAGACTGGAAAAAACAACAGGACTGGGACCAGCTATCTGTGGGGTAAGGGAGCTTTTAGTGTTGACGTCTTCCATTCCACAGAAAGACACAGATTCCGACCCATTAATCTCTGGTTGGGTCAGCAAGGTCTCCTGTTGTTCACAGTGCATCGGCAGTCAAAAATATTCTCAAAACATTTCAACAGGATACTTTTTTTTGAAAAAGGGGAAAAAAGGCACAAGCATATGCTGTTTAAGATCTCCATCCAAAACTTTTATAAAAAATGCCACCTGACAAGTTAAAATACTTTTAGCACAGCATGATACTTATTAAAACCTTAAGAAATTGAACAAGGTATCATAAGTATAAAGTTGAGAGCTGACAAAAAGCTGACAATCTTTTGAGTTCTAACACATCGAGCCACCAAAGCTGCTGCAAAATCTTATGGGGTACTTATTAACAAAAAATGACGATAAGTTTGTAAAGCTAGACAGTATGTGACAATAGGCTCTTATTTAAGGAAGAAATTATTGGGAGCTATGGGAACAAGAGGTTTCCAAACACCTTTTTCTTCTCATTTTATGGAGACTATAAAAGTTCCTCTCTCTCTGCAGGTAAAGAAACACTCCTTATCCGACTGTCAAAAAATGAAGACAGTGGCCTTGCACAGATGATTGAGTTCCACAATAGCAAAGACTGATGATTTATCTTCTATGCCTGAGAGAAGAAACTGTAAGGAACACTGCTGGTCCCACGTATTCAAATGATATGAATCAAGCTCTCTGAAATCATCAACAATCCAGACTATTGTTGCCATTTAGACTTTTGAGTCTTTTCAAGCTTCTGACAGTAGTTACAAGGTTTGGATACTTTCAGAGAGATTTTCATGCATTCACAGCATTGATAGTATTTTAGGACCTGTGGTAGCATTGAGGAAAAACACCAAATATTGCAGTATTTGTGATGAAAGTGTGTCAGTTGGCACAACTGGGCCCTGTCAGCCTCAAGTGGCACAGTACCATCACCAAGATGTTCTGTGTTATTAATTTCACAGTGCAGGTGATAATTAGTTTTGCCTATACATTCTGTCAGTTTAGCAAATGTTTATTCATGCTGAAAGGGGTTTTACTGGCAGAGAGCTCCAATTTCAGACTAAACTCAATTTTATATGATTTTAGCAACATTTGAGTAATTGTTTCCTCAGAACCACATTTGTTCCTTTAAAAAGTCATATATGTACAGCTCCAACAGGGCACCAGATATCTTACAGACAGGGCTCCAGAAGGTGCCTGCTAATCTTTTCCTGTTATTTTCTTGATCCTACAGTGTCTAGTACTGCTGAGGAAACGAGACAGTGAGCCAAAGCCAGCTCCCCAGGGGGCTGCCAGAAAAGATGCTTTGTCCCTGGACTCTGAAGATGATTTTTCATTTCCTGCAACTGTTAAAAAACGATATCTTTGCACAGACTTCTTATTGGGTCTACCCTATTTGGTACAATGACCACAACATGAACAAACTAAGCAAGCAAATAAGGTGCAGATAATTGTGTGTGCTTACTGTACGCAGCATGGCAGGCCTTGCTTTAGCACAGCAGTGAGCCTCTCACAGACTATGGGTGGCCTCTGCAGTGCAGAAGGCAATGAGGGACATCTGAGGACTAAGCTGTTTGACACAATCACAGATTCACACAATCACAAAATGGCTGAGAGAGAGATGAGAGATCATCTAGTACAACCTCTCTGCTCAGAACAGGTCACCTACTGCAGGCTGCCCAGGACTGTGTCCAGTCAGGTTTTGAGTATCTCCACAGTTGGAGACCATAACCTTTATGGGAAATCACTCTGGACAAACATTTGACCACTTTTAGAGTAAGAAAGCTTTTTCTCGTGTTTAAGTGAAATTTCCTGTATTTCAGTTTGTGTCCATTGCCCTCGTCCTTTCACTGGATACTACTGAGAAGAGCTTGGTTCCCTCTTCTTTACCTCCCCTCCCTATCAGGAGGGAGGTAAAATGTATAAAATATATAAATATACATTGACAAGCTCCCCTGCATCTTCTGTGGGCTAAACACTCCTAGCTCTCCCATCCTCTTCTTGCATAACAGGTGCTCCTGTGCCTTAATTACCTTTATGACTTTTCATTAAAGTCACTCTAGTATGTCTGTCTCTTTTGTACTGGGAGCCCAGACCTGGATCCAGCACTCCAGATGTGTCTCACCCGTGCTGAGTGGAGGGGAAGGATCACATCCCCCAGCCTGCTGGCAACATTTTCATAATGCAGCCCAAGATGCCACTGGCTTTCCGTGCTGCAGGGACATGTTTCTGGCTCGTGTTCAACTTGGTGTCCACCTGGATCCCCAGGCCTTTTCTGGCAAAGCTGCTTTGCAGCTGGTCAGATCCCAGCTTGTCCTGAGGCTTGAAGCTATTTCTCCCCAGGTACAGGACTTGGCACTTCTCTTTGTTGCACTTCATGAGACTCCTGTCAGCCCATTTCTCTACTCTGCCAAGTTCACTTTGAACAGCAGCACACTCATCTGGCATATCAGCCTCTCCTCCCAGTTTAGTATTGTCTACAAACGCACTGAGTGTTCATTCTGTCCCATTATTCAGGTCTTTAATGAGGATGTTGAACAGTATTGGCCTCAGTACTAGCTACTCCACTAGTAGCTAGTACCTCCATCTGAACTCCATGCCACTGATCATAAGCCTTTAAGCATGGCAGTTCAGTCAGTTTTCCATCCATCTCACTATCCACTCATCCAGCCAGTACTTCAGTTTGTCAATGAGGCTGTTATGTGAGACAGTGTTGAAACCCTTGCTAAAATCAAGATAAATGACATTCACTGCTTTCCCCTCATCCACCAATCTAGTCATTTCATCATACAAAGCTATCAGGTTGGTCAGGCCTGTTTTCCCCATATGTCAATCTATGCTGACTACTTCCAATCACCTTCTTGTCCTTCATGTTTGTAAATGGCTTCCAGAAGGATTTGATCTTTCACTTTCCCAGGGACTGAGGTGAGGCTGACTGGCCTGTGGTTTCACAGATCCTCCGTTTTGCCCTTTTTGAAGATAGGACTGACATTTGCTGTCTTCCATTTGTTAGGATCTTCTCCTAATTGTCATGACCTTTCAAAGATAATTGAGATTGGCCTAGAAATGGCATTGAGCAGCTCCCTCAGAATTTGTGGGTGTATAAAGTCTCATGGGCTTGTTTAAATCCAGTTTGCTTAAACATTCCCTAACCTGATCCTTTTGTACTGAGGACAAGTCTTCCTTGCTCCAGACTTTCCCTCTGGTCTCAGAGTCTGGGATTGCTGAAGGCTGCTCTTCAAGGTGAAGAAGTCACTGAGAATCTCCATGCCCTTTGTGTCCAGGTCCTCTGCCCCCTTCAGCAGAAAGCCCACATTTTTCCTAGTCTTTCTTTAGCTGCTTGTATACCTGTAGAAGCCTTTCTTGTCACCCTTTACGTCTCTCCTCAGATTCAACTTCTAGTGGGCTTTGGCTTCCAGCACCCTGTTCCTGCACACTCAGATAGTGTCCCTGTAATCCTCCAGGTCACCTGCCACCGCTCCCACTTCCTGTATATTTGTGACACAGTGACAATTCATGTCTCCACCCCTCCCTTCTACTTCCCTCTGCCTGGGCAGGTAGATAGCATGCCCACTGCCAGAATTGCTCAACCAAATATGTAAATGGTTTAGCTGCCTTAAAATGCAGTTATCTTTAGGTGACTACCCCACACTGTAGCAGCAGAAGTTGCAGCTAGCAATTGAATCATAGAATCATAGAATGGTTAGGGTTGGAAGGGGCCTTCAAAGGTCATCTAGTCCAACCCCCCTGCAATGAGCAGGGACATCTCGAACCAGATCAGGTTGCTCAGAGCCTCATCCAGCCTGGCCTTGAATGCTTCCAGGGATGGGACATCAATCACTTCTCTGGGTAACCTGTTCCAGTGTTCTACCACCTCCATTGTAAAAAAATTCTTCCTTATGTCTAATCTATATCGACTCTCATTTAGTTTAAAACCACTACCCCTTGTCCTATTGCAACAAATCCTGGTAAAATGTTTCTCCCCAAACTTTCGAGGTCCTGAGTAAAATGACTGCAGTTCCCATCAGTGACTAAGCACTGGAGTTCATCTTCGCTAGCTCAAAGTCAGAATCTGAATGACTGTGTAAAGGATGCTCTTTTCCCAAGCTGAGAGCCTGAATTCCAGATTTAAGCCCCAAAAACATTTTCAGAACTCAGCAATAAACCCCCCTGGGAAAGATGGGTATAATGGACTGGTGAGACAGCTTTAACTGTGGCAGAGGTATTGAACAAAACTGGCGCGCAGAGGACATGAGGCGTGTGTGAATATTCCAAAGACAATACAAATGCTGTTGCTGCTCATTGTCTTTTGATAACATCTTTGTTAAACTTTGAATAGCCTGAGATTTTGCTGGCAGTGAAGTCTTGACTTATTAGAAAAAGAGGAACATGTTCTATAGTGTGCTGTTCATGTTTTGGAGATTCTCAGATTTTTCCTCCATCAGCTTCCTTCAGAAACAGGAGGCTACACAACAAATTGTCTGAATCGTGGTTATGACATTGTCAATCTATTACCGCGCTTGTTGATTCTGGAATTGTTACTAGCAAGGTCATTACTGTGAATGGCAGTAGGCAGGGAGAGAGAAGCAGCGACTCTCAGGTGGCCCCATCGGCCGGTAGCCAAGGTGCCCTCTGGGCTGGAGAGACCCGACCGGCAGCTCCTGCTGCCACTTCGGTTGCTGCCATCTAGTGTCACCTTGTGGGAGGACAAACAGCAAAGGTGGTGTCTGTTTTCACTATGACGAGGTCAGAGAAGATGCTCCTCTTTTGCCTTGAGAAGTGAATTAACCAGAAAGTGTGATTTCAGCCATGGGACAGGCTAACTTCACGCAGCTCTTCTCTTTATGTTACCTGCTAGCTCAAAGGCTGGAGCAGCTATCCAGGATCCTTGGGCTACAGACACTCTTTTTTTTTTCCTAAAGGGATTTGAAACCACATCATCTGTCTCCCATGAAAGTGTCCTCAGTAATAGGATAAGCACTTTCTGCTTCTAACCTATTTCTGATGCTTGTCCTCCCATATGTGATCACATCTTTGCCACTTCTAGAGATGTCACCACAGTGACTTGGATTGCAGTTCCGTGTTCTGCCAGTGACTTGGATCATGACTAAAGTGAGTGCTTTCACAAGCTTCCCGAGATGGGCAGGACTTCTGGTGTCCTCTTTCTCCCGCAGTGTTCCAGAACTGGGATAGATAGGATCAATCTAGTTCCTGTAGTATTGATAGGGCAATTAATTCGCTCACTCTGGGTATCCAGTTACCAGCAACATGTGGGAATGTATTATAATGAAAGAGTTCTCTGAAACAATCAGATGAGATCCTGTATCTGCTCAAATTATCTTAAGAAACAGCCCTCTCACTTGATAATAGGTTTTTTTTTTTGTTCCATTAGAATGAGTTTTGCAAGGACTATTTCTTTTTCCTGACCACAGTATCCTAACTGATGAGGAACACCTATTCACAGGGAAAATTTGTAGGGTTTCTGCTAATGGATACAGTGGGATTTTAGGGCACAGTCATGGCTCCTCAGGCATTACTTCTTTGACTGGAATTTTTTAGGAACAGAGATTCTGTGTGTGCAGTATATATATCTAAACGTGTATTGTCTAGGATATTAGCAGAACTATTCAAGCAGAAGTAAATATGGGAATGTTATGTTGAAAATCTCAGTTATTTCTAATTTATGAAAATACCCTGGTGTTTATACAAAGCTACACAGTGACTCACAATGAAATGAAGTCAGCAAAATACCAGACGTTTTTACATCCAAAACAGAGACAAGTGCCATATGTTCATAAAATACTTTTCTCCTTAGTAAATGTTTATGAAGAAAATGAATGGGTAACTTCCAAAAAGAGAAGCTTGTGTAATATTATTTTCAGATAACAGAAGTATTTTTCCTTTAAGATTTTTTTTTCTTTTCTTTTACTTATTTTCATTGTAAATCAGACAACACTTGAAGGTATCTACTATACCACTCACAGCTAGACCTTTCTTGTGCCTACCAATGCAGCAAAAAAATGCGGGAAAACATTTTTCCCTGCAGACCAGAAACCCTTGACTGTTGCTGTGTGCTGGGTCCAGGATCTGGTGCCTGTGGTCAGACTGAACTGTACCTAGCTGTTGTTGAGCCTGGTGGAACCTGATGCAGAAGATACTTCTCACCTCAAAGCTTGGTCTTGAAAAGTACTGAGTTCAATGCAAACAGAGCCCTCTAAGGAGATGGTAAGATGTACTGTTTCTCCTTCAATTACGTGTGAATTGGGTAGAAGCAGATTTAGTCCTGATACTAAATATTCTCTTCCTGAGCTTTTGTGCACTAACTAGAATAATTTTTTCTCTTCACTTGCTCATGAATTTTTTAATAATGAGGATACTAAGCCTTTGGTTGATGTCAAAAATACGAACCAGAGGATGTGGCATACGACAGAGAAAACAGATACTACAGGTAGGTAGCAAGTGTTTTCTTTCTTCTACAATATAAGGACAAAGAATCATTAAAGGAAACTAGTAGGGGCAGTTTCAAAGCAAAAAAAAAAAAAAAAAAAGGAGATGGTTTCATTGAGAAATACAGTTAAGCTGTGGAAGTCCTTGCTGGAAAATACCATGGCTGTTAAAGGTTTACACGGTGTCAAACACAATAGAGCATATTCATGGGAGAAAAAGATCTACCAAGAGTTATTAAATAGATAACTTAATAGATATGTTTCCAGCCAAAGAAATCCCAGCTGCATGTTTCTGAGGTGTAGAGAGCATGAAGTCTTACTCCATGCTTGCCTTGTTGTTGTAGTCTTCCCTACACGTCAGCTGCTAGAACTGGACAATAGACTGGATTGGCCTGCGGAGTGAATCAGCGTACCTGTTCTTAGGTAGTGCAGCTACATACTTGAACTTTGTCTTCCTGCCAACAAAGATGACAAAAAGTAGCTCCCGCATTCAATTCTGAGCAGTCCTCAGTAGCCCCCAGTGGATTCCAGGTAGCAGGAGAGACGCAGAATGTAAAGAGTGCAATGTGATGTGCAATATGAGTGCAATATAATAACCATCCTGGGAAATAAAACAATGGGAACAAACAACATTTTAATTGCATCTAACTGGGAGAAGAATTATTAATTTGACTGAGTAGTAGACCTTCTGATTCTGTGATAATACATTGCCTGTTCTTGTATGCAAAAAGAAAGGCACAGAAAAAGACATATCCATCTAGGTTCATCCAGATTCATTGCTGGCTTTGAGAACTAACTTTACCTGGTGCCTAGCTTCACAACCAGCTACCATAGCTAATAATATTATTAACATTTGTATTTGTTTTGATGGTACATTTTGATGGACCTGTTGGAGTGAGTCCAGAGGAGGGCCATGAAGATGATCAGAGGGCTGGAGCACCTCTCCTACGAGGACAGGCTGAGAGAGTTGGGGCTTTCCAGCCTGGAGAAGATAAGGCTCCAGGGAGACCTTATAGCAGTGTTCCAGTACCTAAAGAGGGCCTACAGGAAAGCTGGAGAGGGACTTTTAACAAGGGCATGTAGTGATAGGACAAGGGGTAATGGCTTTAAACTGAAAGAGGGAAGATTTTTATTAGATATAAGGAAGAAATTCTTTACTGTGAGGGTGGTGAGGCACTAGAACAGGTTACCCATAGAAGTTGTGGATGCTCTATCCCTGGAAGTGTTCAAGGCCAGGTTGGATGAGGCTTTGAGCGACCTGGTCTAGTGGAAGGTGTCCCTGCCCATGGCAGGGGGGTTGGAACTAGATGATCTTTAAGGTCCCTTCCAACCTAAACCAAACCATTCTGAGTCTAAATTCTATGATTCAACCAGCCACTAAGCTTGTTTCTTTTCTTTGGCTTATATTTTTGACATTTGCAATGCGCCAGTCACTGCCTATGTCACTGTTCATTTGGGCCAATATAAAGCACCCTCAGTTATTTTCTAATATTTGAATTATTCCTGTTGATTTTCTATGTGAAGGTGAGGAGCAGGTTTAATACCCTTTCCTGTTACACTGGAGAAGTTGCTATCCTGGAGCCTGTACACAAAATCATATCTAATATTCAGAGCTCCTCCTTTGGCTGATAACAGGGTAGGAAGTGTGCCTTGTGGATTGCCCTGTACTAATTGTCTGATAATTTACCATGGTCTCAGTGGTAGTTCTAGGAACCACAATCTATGTTTTGTTTGTAAACATGTTTTCCTTAATCAGATGAGGAGGTCTACAATCTACCTTTAGCTTTGTTTGACAGTCTTGAAGAACCATGTCTGCAATCAGTAAATCTTTCAGGTTTTTATTTATTTTGTAAATGCGTATGCTGAAAGTTACGTTTCATGTTTGTGAGACACAGGAAAAGACAATGTTTATCTAGCCCCTTTTGTTAGCTAGAGCTGGTGATAAGCCACTCACAGCCTGCTGACCTTCTATGTACCAATATAATCTTTTTATTCCGTGGTATGAATCCAACATTAAGCAGGGGAGCACTGGCATTCACATTTCTGTGTCTCAAACTTTAAATGCTGATCCTCAGTTCTTACTGGTCTAGACCTAGATCTACTCTGGAATAGTCTTTGAGGCTACTGTGCTGGTACTTCAGACCCAGAGATTCTTTAATTCTTGCCGTTTCTCAAAGTTCCCACTGCCACTGGGTTGCTGGCAACACAGCCCTAGCAGGCTGCTGGTCCTTGTTGCCACGTGAAGCTCTCCATTTCAAGAACTGCTTCAGCCTTTTGTTCTCTGTTAATTGCAATCCTCTCTGCAATAATCCCATAACCTTGTTGAGTGCACACTGCAGGAAGCAAGGGCTATTCCCTCTTCTGGTAGTTTTCCTTTTGGTCTGTCTTTTCTAATGTATTTACATAAATCTTTAATTCACGTATTCCCACAATGCAGAATAGCTCACTATTGCAAGCTTTGAATTTCACCTGTTTAACTTGTGGGTTTTCTTGCAATGCTAATTAAATGGTTTCTGGCATCCTTTTAGCATACGCACCTTTTTAAAGACTGATTTTAAAATAAGTATTTTTTTTTATTTTAGTTTTTACCATTTTTGCTGGTAGTTCTGCTGTTTTACTGTTGTCTCCATACCATACATGCTCACCTAGGACTATATGTGTGTAAAGAGCTATAATCCTTTGCTGTTCTGGTAGCTTCTTCTGAATGCCAAGCATTATCTTAATTTCCTACGTTTGCCACCACGAGCAATTCCACATGCAACTTTTTTTGTGGGCTCAGGGAGAGTAGGAACTGCTGTTTCAGCACATCACAGCACATAAACTGCTCTCCAGTAGGTGTTTCTGCACAGGCTCTTACCCTGTGGAATACAAGGAATAATCCAAGAGTGTTTGCTCAGTGTAGCCAAAAGCAGCCTTTGCATGTCCCATGGCACAGCTGCCGTGGTATTGTTTAGCCAGGGGTGGGCTGGGTACGTTCCCTTGCACAGCCTCCCGAAAAAGTAAGAACTCTAAAGCAATTTCTTAAACTATCTACAGACTCATTTTTGTCTCCTGTCTGGCCAGGATATCAAGTACCACCTCACTTCAAGGAAGGCTCCTCACCCAGGCTTCATTTCAAGCACAAAGGGAAATAGGAGGAGCCACGTTGAGGACCAAAAAGCCTGTGCCCTATCTTGGATCACGCAGTAGTAACCACCACCTACATTTAATGGGGTAGAAAGAGCTTTTCTATCCCGAGATAACCCCACAGTACCTGCACTGGTACACACAGCTCCTCCTACTCCGTCTAGACCTCAATTAAGTGTCTTGATGAGGACCCCCTCCTTAAAGGCTGAATTACAGGGCTAAAGGCTGGCCTCACTCCATACATTTGTCCTTTCTTGCTGTACATTAAGGTTGGAAGAGTCTTGTCATAAAAGCAAATGCATCACAATGGCATGGAGAAAAAGAGAGGCTGTTTTGACAAGGGTTCTGAAAACCCTGTTTGAATTCACTGTGTACTATCTGAATAGAAAGGCCACATACAACTAAGGGAAACATGAGAAAGGAAAACAGTCCTCTGACTTGTTTTCAACTTGGTGTCTGCCTTCCTGCCTTTGGTATGAGAGTATGTGGTGCTGTGGCGTTGGGAAATAAACAGATCTCGCTGGAAGCAACAGATCTGCTTCTTTAGTCTCACAGCACAGCAACACTTGAATAAACACAAAATGTCCCTGGGAAGAGCCCTCCCGATGCTACTGCCAAGTGACAGACGGATGAGTTGAAAGGTTGCAAGAAGGGAGAGGAACAGAAGGGCATGTTCATTAACGCAGAATACAAGGAGAGAGCAGGGAGAGCCAGTCCTCGGGGAGGCAGAAGGAAGGCTTGATACTTACTCAGCAACTGAGTACTGCCGCTAGGAAATACGGTAGCATGGTAACAGGATGCTTTTCTGGTTCTTTTTTTTTCCTAGTTAGAAAAATTTCCCAGAAGCCTGGTAGAGGAGGGAGTAGTCAGAGCTTTGCAGGTGTCTGTAAGCCCACATAATGCTTTCACTGTATGTTGTATGGAGAGGAGGGGAATTTTAAAAGCCTACCGCATTACCCCATCCTTTCTACATGCCCTGTGCTTGCTGTAGGGATGCAGCACCTCACCCAGGTGTGTCACTGGAACTCGTACAGCATCAGGTCTTTTTTTTGTGGCAATTGTTATCTCCCATTATTCGTTAGTAAAGTAATTTTAAGTCCTAGTCCCACACTAGAAGGAAACTAAAGGGTATGCAAAGTAACTGAAAGTAAGTCTCTTATTAATTTCAGAGAGAGTTAGGGTGAGGCCAGATCCTGTGTTGCAGTAGTGTTCCTTGATGGCAGTCAGTGAGAAATCAGCCTTGGAGATTTTATCTAAGATTGCGCTGTAACAACAAGTGAAAGAACTTCTGAGGCAACAGCTTGTGAAAGGCAGAGAAAGATGCTTCTTTTCACTTCTACTGCTAATTTTGTATCCAGCTAACTGGTGAAACTTGTTCAGTTCTCATATTGTGTGAGTACCATATTGCAGCTTTTTGCCCTGAAAAGCAAGATGTCCTTACGCTGCAGGTCCAAGACTTGCACAGCTGTTATATCCTAGGGTAAATAATGGTACTGTAATCCTCTCTGAGTATGAGAGATCTTGGACTGCTCCAGGTCATGGAAAGCCTGTTATTTTAAATGTAAGCAAACCCAGATGGCCTGGATGTGTCAGCCCAGCCAGCATGGGTATCTGAAACTACTTGCTCTCTTTCTAAGGTAGGTACTACACATCTTTTCTTCCTTCAACATATGCCTCCTGTCACTAGCCACATCCTCTGATCTGCTTAATCTGAAGGCTTTTGAAGGAGTCATTGAGGGGCGATCATGTTCCTGTTCCTATGGGGTTTGCTCAGGAGGGATATTCCCCTACTTGACACTTTGGAGGCTTCTTCACATTCCAGACATTTTCTGTGTTTTAAACAGGCCAGAAAGGACCTCATCACAAGTTAACAGCAGTGTTCCCTGTTGACTCTTACAGCACATACCCACTCTGTCTACAGTGTGCAAGCAGAGGAGGCAGACGATAGCACAGGACCTCCATGGTCTGGAGGTGGCTTTAGCCCTGCTCAGTTAATCCACAACATTTTAAAGAATCTTGCACTTGTGACAAAGCTCTGATTTTTTTTGCTTCTGGAGGTTAAACATTTGATATCTTTGAAGATACTGAATGATCAATATATACAAATTTGTGACATTTATTTGTCCTTATCTTTTTTTTTTTCCCCCAAATATAAATCTACTCTCTTACTATACATAGATATTCAACTGGAATCTGGAAGGTGATTCTTTTCATTGAGATTTGCATCTATGGTTGAACTACGGGAAGAGGAAGGAAATTTTGCTCAAAGAGAAGAGAGTGAAAAAGGCACTCCACTTTTTCAGTCATCCTTGACCAAATCCAGAAAGTTTCCTTTAAACCAAAAGGCATCCATGATTTCACAGTAGTTTCCTTCTACATTACTGAAGGTCATTTTCTGAGACACATGATTTATTGAATAAAGTGGCTTATTGAGAGAGAAGATGGACGTGATCTGCAAGCACTAAAGGATCTCAATGGACATCAACAGATTTTACTGATCTTATGGGGGTAGTTTGGGAATAGTTTGCCTCTACAATATAGACTTCCCTGTACACCATGATTATTTAAGATCAGAAAGGATTCATGGCTAGAAAATGCTTAAGGAGCTGCACTGATTTACATACAGAACAGAAACCTCAATACAAGATGTCCTAAACTGAAAGTCTTGCACAACAGACATGCAAGTGCAAGGGTGGGTTATGAGGCTAATGTTGTTGCTAACATGAAAACATGGTGTGTTGCAACAGCAGGAACAGGTGCTTCCAAATAAATTTCATCTCCTATCAAAACGTAATTTGTTATGATGCAAATGGCTGATAGATCTCAGAAAAGATTAATATAAAACTAAAGATATATGGCCCTAAAAGTAAAATACAGCTGCATGCCATCAGGAATTAGACACAGTTCCCCGTGCAAATGGATCAAATCCCACAGTATCAGCATGGAGCTGAGGCACAACATGATTTGATAGAGAATTCCAGAGGAGTACTATGAAATCCTGCAAACTTTCAGGTCTCTGCTTATGAATAAAAGATGAAAAATTGCTCAGCAGGCAAAGATAGCCATTATGTCGAAAATTTTAGCAGCGGTTTAATTGCTTGCAATCAGGGAGAGCACATAGAGTTAAAAGATATTATATTTTTCTACCCATCTGGGACACTCTACTTAGATATAGAATACTTAAAATAAACCCTTCAGAGGTTAAGAGAACACTGAGAAAACTTACCTTTTGAGAAAAGTAATACCTGGCCTAGAAAACTTGAAAATGTCCAAAAAAGATGAAACATTTCAATTGCATGTTCCCTAAAATGTTTGTTTAAAGCTCGTTTTAATTTTAAACCCTTCTATCCTAGCAAGGATTTAGTTACATCTGGAATTAGGTATTTAGACATTTACTTAAGAAGTATGTAGCTCCTTCTAGCTTTTGGAATCATCCTCTGTACCAGTCCCGTCCTATGGCATTTTCCATCCAGATGTAGGTAAAGGGGCTTGTATTTCTGAACTTCTTGCCACAGAACATAGCAAGATAAAATCAGATAAATGAGAAATTCTCTAAATGTGCAATTATAAAGCACCTATATGTCTATTTTGTGCCAGAACTTCCTCTGTGAATTGCTTCCACAGAAACACCAGGAGCTTTATTTCCTTCAAGGATGACTGAGAATTAAGAGGCCTCATCCCACCTCAAAACCTGGTCTTGTAGGACAGGCAAAGCTTTCTGGCTGAAGTAAACTCCTTCACTTGTAGTTGGAGAGCTGACTGTCCATTCTCAGTCAGATTGAGATCAAAATATCAGATACTTGACAGATCCTTCTGCATCGCCTTGTTAGATGCTTGATTTCTAGGAGCATATTGCATCAAAAACCTTGGAGTCCAGGATGAATCAAGCTCCAAAATGACTTGATTTCATGCCCTTTGATCCTCCTGGGATGGGTTATACGGAAGGGTGGTTACCTCAAGAGTGTTGGCTGTTAGAAGTGGACAGAGAGAGGCTGGATTTCCTTGAACTCATCCTGCTCTGTAGCTACAGAGGCACAGGTGGGTGTGAGTTCTGATGATGAATTGAACCTCTAAGCACACTGAGCATAACTTTGAGTGAAAACAAATGCTCTAAGTCTTCAAGGGAAGACTTTTGCAAACAGGACAAGAAAACAAATTTCAGTTCATTTCACACATTCATTCAGGAGATGACTTGATAACAAAAGAATATAATGAGAGGAAGGGAGTGGTCTGGCAGAGAAATCACCTCTGAAATGCTCATATCAAAATTTTGGCATGATGTCTAAACAGAAGTGTCTTACAGTGAAATACATCGTATGCTGCAATGACACTGTGTTCCTTTTTGTTGGGCAAAATATGTGTAGAAAGGAAAGGCTAGATTTAATCTGAAAATACTTCCCTTGTAAAGTAGCCGAACTTAAGCAAACAGCCTTGCTAGGGTCTGATCCAAAGGCTGCAGAAGTCAGCGACAGGCTTTCAGTCCCTTGCAGAGACCTTGCTGTCGTGCCCAGCCCCGTGCTGGAAGGGTGCAGCTGGGAGCCCATGCCTGTGGTTACCTGCTCAGGTGTGCACCTGCTGCAGCAGGGCCAGTCCCCCCGCGGAGAAATCCACTTACTCATGTTTACTGTCTTGCTGCGGCACAGGCTCCGACAAGCCTCCAACATGAACTGGCTTTTCATGGCCAGAGTTCAAACGTACAAAATGAAGCACACTCCATATATTCAGACTCTACTCTTTAATCAGCATCTTTCTATTACTCCCCTGTCTTATTTCACCCTTTTAAATTTAGCATGTAAAACAATTACATCTTCTTCCCTTCTGTAGTGTACAGAGATGTGTTTCCACTAATTACAGCCCCCCAATATCTTTAAGAAAGACCCTATGTAATCTTTTCAATGAGTGCAACCTTCCTTGAGCTTGGGAATGGAGTTTCAGTTGCGAACCTACATGTGTCAGAGACACTGTCACGCTGGGTCTGCATTTGAAAAATGGTTAAACTGCTGAGAGGTTCACTTTGCACTGGAAAATTGTTGGATTACTCCTACTATTAGGGGTCTAGTCTTCTTTACAGTGTGACTACGTTGCTGGTAAACAGGGGGTTTAGAAGAGATGGAAATTATACTCTTAAGTAGAATTGCCAACTCTCATGCTATTATTATGAGTCTCACAGTATTTCACTTAAAGTCCTAATTCCTCAGGGCTGGTGCTTGGGTGAAGGTCTCAGCTTTCTTTTTCCTTTTTTGTCTTTTTTTTTTCTTTTCTTTTTTTTTTTTTTTTTTTGTTTCAAGGAGGTATTTTTAGCTCCTAAATTTATAAAGAAAAATCTTCAAAACTTCAAGAGGCAAAGAAAAAGCCCATGAGAAATATAATAATAAAAATAAGATTTTTGAACTAAGCTTGTGAACTAAGCCCATTTCCAGAAGGAGGCTAAGGACTGACCATATCAACAGACAGAACAGTCTACCAAGCTTCTTAAGGCAAAGAGCAGTTGTGAGTTTATTGACTGTTATTAGCATGTGTACCCATTTTCATCTCCTTCATCTCAGTCCTTCACTGGGTTCCTAGGATAGTGACCCTGGCCAGATCTTTGGGTTGATACTGTAATAAAAATTACGTGTGGAGCTTGGTAACACCACCTATAATTAAGGTTTCCTAACCCTCTGTATTTTAAGATACTGTTTTTGGTTGCGTATAATTTGCCAGATTAACTATTTAGACTAAAATTACTCAGGTGCTTGCCTGGGATGGAATCTTTTTCTGAGTAAAGTTTCACGTGTAGTGTTCAGCTGCTTCCCAGAAGAGGTTTAAGAGAAAAAAGCTCTTGTAAGAATAGTTTGCTTGAAAACAACTGAATGGTGTCACTGACAATTGCTAGAATTTGCTTTGCACCAGACTGGGGCTTTGCCAGGAAACACCCACTGCTACCAGGGGTGTGCCTTATGCTGTGCCTGAGAAAATTTGTTCAAATTTGGCTCAGTTTGGAGCCCCTGCAAATCACAAGGTCACAGATGTTTGCCTAACCTTCAGTTAAAAACCTCTGCTGCTATTCTGCAGCCTCCTAAAGTAGCCTGTCCTAGTACTTAGCTCTCGTTAGAATGAAGCGGCTTTTCTGCTATCTAGCTAAAATCTTCCTTGCTGTAAAGTAAGCTAAATTCTTCTTGTACTACAATGAGTGGACATAAAGAACAACTGATCACTGTCCTCTTCAGAATAACCTTTTGTGTATTGGAAGACTGTTATCATGTCCCTGCTCAGTCTTCTCTTTTCTAGACTAAACAAACCCCATTCCTGCAACCTTTCCTCATAGCTCCAGTTTTCTAAACCTCTTATCATTCTCGTTACTCCTCCTCTGGTTGCTTTCCCATATATCTACATTTTTATTTATTTTTTTTTTTACTGTGTAATACCCCAAGCTGGACGCAATAGCAGCAAAGCAGAATATTTACCTCTCTTGTTTTGCATGCAATTATGCCTTCCAATATGATCCAGAATGAAATTAGCTTTTTTTTTTTGTATCATCAGCATCACATTATAAATGCATATTTGATTTGCCCTGCACTGTGACCTTCCTCCTGGTGTTGTTACCTGCTCATTTATTCTTAGTTTTACTAGCATTTTACTTCTCCTTCCTAAGCATAGGGCATTGCATTTGTCTTCACTGAATTTTATTTGGTTAATGTTAGACAATGCCTCCAATTTATCAAGGTCATTTTGAATTCTTATCCTAACCTCTTAAAAGCTTTCAGCTCCCTCTAGCTTGACATCATCTGCACATTCTACACATTTTCTCTCTTTTCCATTATCCAAGTCATTAACAAAAATATCAGATAGACTAAACATTACAGAACCTGGTAGGACCACACTTGAAATGCCTTCCCAGCATAATACTGAGGAGTAAAATTCCTTTTTACACACTCTTGATGGGTGTGTGACCTCATGTATTTACCTGTTCCTGTTTTCAGTAGCAACAAGTAGAGAACAGGAGCCAAAAAAACTGGCCCAGGAACCCACCTGTGTGCTGCTGCTGTGAATTTTTTGATTGTGCAGTGAAACCTCTCCAGGAAGAGAAGTGAAACGCTGTGGTGGGGATGTGGCGGGCAGCAAAGGGAGTACAGCAGACTAGGAAACAGACAATCTGTAAGAGACAGAAAGGCTGGTTGGGAACCATGGCAGACTTTAACTAGTCTCTGTGTAGGTGATTCAGTAAACCTATGACCTGCCACAGAAGAGAAGCGCTTATTGAAGCTGCTGGTGTTGGCTCAGCATCAGAGGTCAAAGGGGTTATGGAGCTGTAGTCTCAGGATGCTGAGGGCACCTGAATGTGTTTAAGAATGGGAAGGGTTGTATAGCTGGGCAGGTACTGTATAGTAATAAATAAATTAAAAAAATGTATCTATACACCCCCCCCCCCCCCCAATAAATCTGTGAAGTTTGCAAAGTCAAACAGTCAGAATTCACAAACCACAGAAATGAAGACTGCTGATGGAAATGTAATTTATCCCCTTTCTGGGTATGCTTTACAAAAGTTTATAACAGCTTGATTTTCCAGTAGGACTCTGACTTAAGGAAGATGGTAATAAGGAGCAAGTACTTAAATAATATTACTACTTGTCTTCGTAATTCAGTATGTTTCAACATTTGCGATACAGTTGGTGCTTGTGTAACACAGGCTGTCAGTTATAAAATTAGCTTTCTTTTAAAGTATTTATGTCACGTTAAATACAACTCTGACCAAAACCAAGATGGTGAGAAAAAAAAACAAAACTGGCAAATGATACTCAAAGACTACGCAGGCTATGCATATCTTTTTACTTCCAAATTAAGATGGTATTGGGAAAAGAGGAAAATTTTTATGAACGGTGATCAAAGACAGTGACGGAAGAATTACCATTCTTGACTGATGCAGGATATCTCTTGCAAGCATCACCTGTCAGGCCAACCAGATAATGCACTTGTCATTACTCAACAGCCCAGGCTCCTGGAAGACAGAAAGAACCATGAAGCTACTGTGCATCAGGTGGACTTGGCTTACAGGTAAACATGAGATAAAATGATTTTCCGTATTTTTCAATATGAAAACACCTATTCTCTGGCAGTTTCTTTTTTTTTTTTCCCTTACTGTGTAAATAATCCTGAAAGATTTATGATCGTCAAGAAACAAATGATGTACTTTAGGAGATGGCTATAGATTATTTGGTCTTCTGGTCCTTCTGAGATTGGAGCTTCCTTGGATCAAGCAAAAAATAAAGAATATGGAATTGCAGTTCCTCTGGCTCTAGAGATTTTCTTTTTTTATTCATGATGTGAAAGATGCAAACTTGTTCATCAGTCAGTATCAAGGATACCTCTTTGCAAGCTAGAGGGACTTTTAAACATTATGCTAAACTTGATGTCCTCTTACCAGTGACATGAATCCACTGTAGGCATAGGTATGGACATTGGCATAATACCGTGAGTTACAGAAGCTTTGAAACAGATCCAATGCTTAAACAAACTTCTGCAGTTAAGCAGGGTTTGGAATTGTATCCTTTTACACTTCTTTTATGCTGTTTACTCCAGTGATAATTTTAATGGTAGTGTTTAATAATGGACATACTATGCAAAGGTACAACTCCCCTCAGATTCATGGTAGATGTGATCAAATCTGTCAAAAGCAAGAACTGGTTCTGGCTAAATCTTAAGCACTCAGTGAACCAATCATCCTGAATTTTACTGCCCGAGTTCTCTCATGGGTCATTGGAAAGAGTTCGAAAGCCTGCAAAATTTCCAGGCAGAGACAGACACATTTTCCCTCTGGAAGCATTCAGAGACACCTACTCATCTCCACTGACTATATAGGAAATTTGGTACTTCTCTCAGGGGACAGGTTACTTATACACCTACACTTTACGTACAGGTTAGGAGGTGATGTACACAGCATCTATTCAGTGTCTGCTTTACAAACAAGGGAGAGGCACTGTGTGCTCTAACACATGCAGTACATTGGAGAAAGTCTAAGGGCAGTGGGCCTTAATCTCATTTCATCCAGGTGTTAGCCTGCGGTAACTCACTAACGACAGCGGAGCCTTGCCAACTTAGCACCTGTACAGTGAGATCAAAACCAAGTCCATTAATGATGCATTTAGAGCTGGCTAGAGAACAGCAGTTCCACTTCCTGATGACTTTGAAGGTTACAGAATTGATTTTTTTTCTGTATTGGGATCAAAACAAAACCTTCCAAGCATTTTGTCAGAATGTATTTGAATGGAAAAATACATTGTCGTATCCAAAAGATCAATTTTCTGTATGCTCTCCCTCTTCCTTTTTTCCTCCAACCTTAGAAACCTTTCCCCCACAAGTCAACATGGTCACTTTTCCATAAAGCCTGTCAGCCTCAGCAAAACAGTTTGTTTTGTCAAGAAACTTAACAAAAGGAGTTTCCAGCCACAGTCATGGGTCCATTGTACGCAAAGGTATAACAAGCAGAGAGAAGAGAATAGACAAGATAAAAAAAGATATCAAAACAATGTTTTCACCTTAATCAAATCCTTTCTTGAGGCTTGAGAAAGCTTCTGTAACTGTGTGCATGGTTTTTTATTTTTTAATTTCCACTTCCATTGGCTTGTCCACTTGTGGCTTGCAGCTGAGACTACAAGCAGTAGTGCCAAAACACCATGGGAAAGACCATACCTTCTGCTGGTTCTCATGAAATTTCCAGCTGAGGCCGGGCTGGGTCACACGCTAGTTTGCAGAGTTGCCAGCACAAGCTAAAGAGGACAAAGAATACAGCTCTCTGCAGGGCAAAGAAAAATCTGGGGCTGTTTCTCAGGGTTTTTTTTGAGTGGCTGTAAAGGTAACTGGTCATATTTGCTTTTGGGTGCAGCTTAGATTGGCTGCTGATTAACTTTCAGACATGGTGCTCTGGCTAGTGACTGTTGGTTACCAAATATCAACAAATCCATCTTTTATCCCTTTTGTCCAGAACAAGAGGTCAGAAAATTGTACTGGCTCAGAAAGCATTAATTCAAGCCTGCTAAATAGCTACTTTCTACTTTTCTTGTCAGAAATATTTTCCAAAAATGCCTGTGTCACCTAAAGTGTTACCTTATTTAGAAGCATACAGATATTTCCTGGAGATTGCTGAATGTCAGTTATATAAAATGCAGTATTTACCTCTGTTTGACTCCTGCTACAGCAGACAGAAAAGAAAGTTCTTATATCCATGTTTAAGAGCAGTTACCATGGCCCATTAAATATTGTCAAATTTTGTTATCATTCTTCCTCATTATCCCTCCTCCTCATATTTTTCCTACTTAAGTATATCAGACATTCAGAGCATCTCATGCATGTTGGAGGAATTTCTTGATGCTGGCAACAAGCTGATATAATGGCAATCCACCCGCAAGCAGTCTGGCAGCAGGAGAGAGAAGATTTTGGACTTGTCACCTTTACAGACTATTTCTACCAACTCAAGTTGCAGTAGAAGTAGAAAAAGCACATACTAGAGACAGCAAAATAACCAGTGATGTACTAACTCCCTGTAGGTCAAACTGAGACAACTACTAATAATACAAACTACTAATTACACAAAATCAAAACTTAAACTAAGAAGTGAGCTACAAATAGCTGCTCACTGATTTTGTTCTTACGAATCCATCAGCCCACAGGAAAGTCTGAAACATAAGAGCATGTTTTTCCCTAAAATGAGCCCCTGGGAGCACACGGACCCCTTTCCTGGGGGCGAACAGGAGGTTAGGCTCAGGGCTTGGCTGTGGGGTCAGAGGGCTTAGTCCAGCTCATCCAAAAATCAGCTGGCGTAGGGTAAAGACTGTAACAAAAGACTTCATTCCTGGGGCACAATGAGAAATACATTTATAGCACAAACCTTTTTCTAGCCAGCAGAGAGAAACCTGCTTCTCAGGAACCTTCTGGATGCTGTCAAAAGGATCATCCTCGCTATTAGGGACAACGGCAAGTCACATCCTGCATGGGCATGTTTTCTAACCTTGTCTTCTCTGGATACACAGAAGGGTGGACTCTTAGCCAGTGCAGAAATCTTTAAGTGTCTCTAAGAGTCTACAACTGTTCTAGTCAATAGAGGGAATGGACAATGAAATCTTGAAAATTCATGCCAATGATAAACAGTTACTTAAAACAGATAAGAGGATTTGTGCATGCTGTTTCCACAGCACCTAAAGGAACCTTGACTTGCTGTCTCTGATGCAGACATCTATGCTGTAAGCCTGAATTTAAGTGACATGAATCCCACCCAAAATAACATGCAACTTAGAAAATGAAAAGCCAAGCAGTCGAACAAAAAATCAAGCAGAGCATCACGACTGAAAGAGACTTCTCCCACCAGACAATTTCTTCCTGGGAAGGCAAAGAGGACAAACCATACACAAGGGTATTCATTTGCATTGACTAGCATGTAATTAGGAAGTGATCAGATGTGCTACAGGTTCAAGGCAGTGTAAGATCCTGTATGAGACCAGTGTATAGTAGAGACACAGTGAGGCTGGCTTAGCTAGAGAGTGGGTTGCACATGATTACATTCAGGAAGGTCTGAAGGAACAGAGTGATGAAAATCTTCAGAGCAATTCATACAATACATACAGTGTCAGTTTAATCATAATGGTGGAAGCTGAATATTTAGAAATGCAAGGCAATGGGGGAAAATGAATTATATTTCTAAAGAGGAAAGTCAGATGAATCTTTGTGTTATTTTAAAATTAAATACATGACCTGATAATTGAAAGCTGCGCCGTAGAAATATTTGGTATCAATACAATTTGCTAAATAAAATTACTATTTTAGTGTATGACAGTAAGAAAATATTATCCAACATGTACATATTTCATTTCAATTATTATTATTTACTTGTGATCTATTACCCCAGTGCAGAACACAGCTGTAAAGATCATAGAGGTGACTCATGAATTTCCAATGCCAATTTTTTTTTTGTTTCCCTGAAATCATGGTCTCATCCAATCTGAAGATCAAAGTATTCCCCTTTTATAAAGCCATCTGAAATGCTCCAGAGGAAATGTAGGAGCATTGACTTGTAACTTTGATTCTACTAAGAGGTTCAGCATCGTCTTTGTTCTTAAATGGAAAGTTTTGTAAGAGATGAAGGATACGTATCTAATAACTTCTTTAAGAATAGGACAGGAGATAAGACTGCATAGATGGTATAGTAATGGCATACAGCTATACTTCAGTGATTTGAATTTGGTTGACTGTAATATTTCTATAGTTTCTAGTGAGTCAATCCTATTTCCACAAAACAGGAGCCTGACTGGTGTTTGTAGGAAAAGTCTTTAACACAGATTGGCAGTGTAAAAAGGATCTTCAGGTGGAGTCAGTAACCTTTGAATTACATGATTTAATCTCCCTTTTAATGCCGTTTTTTTTTTCATGGCTGGAGTGATGCAAAAGTAAATGCATCGGTGTATGAGAGTGTCAAGCCTCAGAACGGAGGTGTGTCCCGAGACATAAATAAATCTGTTTTGACAGAGGACATGCAGTGTTGGGAGGACTGGGGCTGCTAGCTGTTAAAATCAGAGCCAGTTTCCTCTCTTACTGTTATAAACTACATCTCCAAAGCTCTGCTTCTTGCTGCTGCCTCCCAAGGCAATTCCTTCTGCTAAGTCCACCTCCTCAGGCTTGAAACCCCAAGTCCCACGGGCTGCGCCCTCACTCCCTCTCGCTTGGCCCCCTGAGCTGGCTGTCCCCAGCCTTCCAGCATTTCCTTGTGTTGCACACACATTCAGCTCTGAAGTTCCCTCTCCCACGGGGTCAAACCTCCTTCTGTAAATAGCTCCTCTCTTGTCAGCAGTGCAGCAAGAAACCAAAGCCTAGAAATATCCTGTATACTGGCTTTCCAAGGATCTCACTGGGAGGCGGGTGCGTTTGTAGATGTGGGGAGACACACGAGATAAGAACGGCCAGAGAAGAAAATTGCTTTTGCTGTGGTGGGGGGCATGCCTGTGAAATCTTTTCAAAGGTCTCTTTTTATGATGTCTGTCACATGCTTCAGTCCTTATTTATTGTAGCTTGTGGTTTAACTAAACATTTCTATCTTTAAGAGTAATAATTTGACATCTCCCCTTATCTTTCTGATTGCCATGGTCAAGGCAGGGCAACTCTTAAACTATTTTTGGAGCAAAGACTCTTCTTTAAGGTTTTTGTTCTGAGTCAGAACGTTATTTCAAAAAGAGTTTTAAGTGACCCTTAAGTATCAGGTAAATCCTGTCAGAGCTTACAGAGCTTCTGCCCTGTGTTTCAAACTAAGCATGTGCTTAAATAATGAACTTAAATTAATGCATCTTACACAGGGCTTTAGTCAGTATTTTTTTTTTTTCAATAAGCTGGTATAATGTTTCTTTCTACTTGATGTGTTGATGTCAAAGTGCCAGAATGGTTAGGTTTCCAGCCTCTGATTTCAGATCTTTCTTTTCCTGATTGATCTGGGATAGCAACCACTGTCTTAATTTTACGCAGAGTCTGATCCTGCACGCATGTAAATCAAAGTCAAACTTACGTTTACTTCTGTTGTGCAGGAATATTTCCACAGTATACTGACAGCTCCCTTGGCTTGACATCGAAGCACTAAATTAAGAAACATGTGCTTTTATTTCCAAATCTCAGACTTCTTTTTTTTTTTCATTTAAAAATACACTAAAAAGTGAGTACCATTATTTGCAGCTTAAAAAAAAAAGAAAAAAGGAAATAATTTTTACCTTACTGTTATAAACAAACACCCTGTTTTCTGCAAATTGAGCTACAGAGCTTTGGTCTAAATGCAAGACAAAAAATGACTTTCGCCTAGCCTTAGGGTTTTATATAATGCTAAGTATATATATGAAAATTGTTTTTCCTTCAGCAATGTTTCTATCAATAATAGACATATTACAGTGCATTATATCCTCTCTGTCTATTTTGTGTTCAATTATGGTCCTTGATATGATCATCACTGAGGAAGAATTACATGGTATTTCTAAAATTAAATGTAAGGGTGCACAATGAACATAGAATTATAATGTAAAAAAGCTCAGAGATGGAGATAGAAAAATTCAAAATGGTGCTCAGACACATATTTTTAGCATGATTCTAACAAAATATGAGCTGAACAGCATGATCCTAAGAAAATCCTGGAACAACTCAACAAAGGATATGACAAGTGCTCCATCAATGAAAGCTTTAAACTGAGATTATATTTCTAAGAAGAAATTTGTGGTCCAATACTGGAATTATTGGGTGAGATTTCATAGCCTGTGTTTTTATGCAGGATATCAGTCCACTGAATTGGTCATTTTATTGCATTAAAATCTTGTATCTTTCAGTAACACAATGGACATTAATCACGGCTCTGAAATCCTGCTAAATTTTACAAACACCACAAACATGTGGGAGTCTTAATTATTGCAGGTTGCATTCACACAGAGTAGCTTGAATACACTGGTAAATTCAGTCAGAAAAAGTGTTTCAATACGGTCAAGAGCAGTGGAATAAACAGGGCACGTACTACCTGCAGGAAAAAGATGATGTCCTGGTAAGCTGCAATCCTGGCAGAGATTTCTGGGACAGATAGGTGCAGTAGCTGAAAATGAGCTCTAGCGTGGCATAGTGTGAGTTTTCCCTCTATGACTAGTGGAGTGATGATTGAGTAGGAAAGAGAACATGATTTACTTCTCTGCATGTTAGCTGGTTAGCTCCTGCTAATTGCATAGTGTATACCATCTTGGCATGTCCACATTCGAAAAAGTGAGACTGCAGCAGCTGGAGCAAAGGGCCTGCTGGTGAAAGACTGGAATGGATGTTGTGAGCTACCCTGCTTTCAGTGTGTTGGCGCCCTCAAAGGGTGCTGTCTGCTCTTTGATGGAGAGAGGACAAGGATCTTCAGCTGAAAGTGAAGACCGAACAAAACCAGACTGAGTGGGTTTGAAATTGGCTGCTTTTCTGAATGATAAACATTAGTCAAGATATTAAACTCAACAGAGGGGTAGCTGGTTGAAGACTAGGTGAAATGTAAGATGTCTAGAGGATCTAATGGTCTTCTTGCTCAGATAGTTTATCACACAAAAGCTGTCCAGGGTACATGGACAGCAGCAGAATCAGAAACACTATCATTAGCATACACTACTGACCTAATCCATGCTACTCTTCTCTTTTCTGCTACAAGATCTCACCCCAGTGATGCTGAGAGGAAGGTAAGTTTCCTTGGAAGCAAGAACAAAGGGGAGCTTTCAATGGAGTAATAATAAAATCCTGAGCCCTGAAATTCTGCAAGATCTGATGCTTTTGTACACATGGTTGGTGGTCAAGGTTTTGGATCTAAAAACTGTCTGACTTGAACTTCAGTGGGGAACCACTCTGTGAAACTGAACTTCAGCGGGAATACTGTGACGGAATTCTGCAGTGTAGATACATGGAGACCTAAGATGTCTTTCATTTGAAAGGTCACTCTGTCAAAACTCTAACTTATTATGGGTTAGAATGCTACAAATTACATAAAAATAAAACCAAAAGACAAAGTCAAATATATAAAATTCCCCCAAAATTAAGGATTTGGGTAAATTGAGACATAGATAAAAACATTTGTGGTTTTGAGTATATAACAATCAACTGAGGAACTTGCCAGACCAAAACCACTTCTCAACAAAATTTTAATAGGAACTGTGTTATTTTGTTAAGTTTAAACGCTATCCTCTTCCTGCTCATCTCCAGCTCACACAACACCAGCCCTTACCAGTTCCATTATCCAGTGTTTTTAATGCTGAGGTATAGGTCAACTCTGTGCACTTAATAACAGCCCAGTTCTATTAACTCAAAATCTGTGGGTATCAGCCTGTTGACAATTATCACTGTCCTAGCAGACTTATTCCTGCCTCACATCATTATGTGTGAGCGGGCCCAGTATTTTTTATTCTGCGATTTTGAGGCATTTTTACTGCATTATTCCATAGAACATTCAATTCTACTTCCTTTATTTTGGTGTTAAGTCCTGTTCTCATGTTTTCTCCAGTGATTAATGATTGTATCTTAATGGCCACTCAGAAGCACGTGTCCAGTCATTATGGACAGTGGAGTTGAATATTGTTGGGACTTTTACCTCCTTCCATTCTGCCTGCATGTCGTAGTTCAGCCCCAACGGGGACCAGACTACGCAGTCTCTCTCTCACTCCCCCAGCTCTCCGAGAGAATAGGAGGAGATTTGACAAACAAAAGAAAACCAGGAGAAAAAACAAACACGCAGGTTGAGATTGAACAAAAAGTAAATTTAACAGTAATGACAGAAGAAAACAAAACAGTGATGGAACACAAATACAGTATAATAGCTCACAACAGATCTCCACATCCAGTCTCTTCCAAGCAGCAGGAAGACTCCCTTCAGCACCCTCCTCACTTATATACTGAGCATGATGTCAGATGGGATGGAATAGCCCTTTGGCTAATTTGGTTAAATTAACCCCAGCTGTTAGCTAATTAGTTAACTATCCCAGCCATAGGGGCTACCAGCTTCAGTTCTCCACCCAGCTCAGGTAAATATTAACTCTATCCTGGCCAGAACCAGGACACTGCATTAATTTAGTTCTATTTGTAATTTTAACATCTTAAAATGGAGATGAACTGTAAGTACAGAGCAGCTCTGGTCTATGGAAGAATAATTTTCTTGGTGATTCTATTAGTCTTTTGACTTGCCTTCTGGCTGAATGGCTGTAATGGAAATTATTCCTCTCCACCCCTTTTGGGTTTGCTTTAAATCAAGAGATAATTGGGCAAAAGATACTATTCACAGCTCTCTGGATTCAGACAGACAGCCACTGTGGGCTGCAGTGTAGTAATACAGATGATAGGACCAGGGGTAATGGTTTTAAAATAGAGGGAGGTAGATTCATGTTAGACATTAGGAAAAAATATGGAACACTGGAACAGGTTGCCCAGAGAGGCGTTGATGCCCCATCCTTGGATTCAAGGCCAGGTTGGATGGGGCTCTGAGCAACCTGATTTGGTTGGAGATGTCCCTGGTCCTTGCAGGGGGGGTTGGACTAGATGACCTTTGAAGGTCCCTTCCAACCCTAACGATTCTATGATCCTATGATTCTGTGAATACAGGTGTTAAGACTCAGCCTTTAGTACTGCTTTCTAGTGTAGGACAGAGGAGGAAGGGTTATCTTCTGGGAGCAGTGAAGCAAGGAAGGAATGAACGTTGATTATGTCAATGATATTTCTCCAGTAGTTTCATGTGTTGGTGAAAATGGAAGCATCCTGGTGACACCTCTGAAAAGTGTCCTGCCACATTTCCTGCAGAGCAGGGGTGGTTGAGGGGCTGTTACATCTGCCGTATCAGTGTTGAGGCATCATGATATAGATGCCTTCAGTTCAGGAGAGATTCTGCAGTTCAGTTCTCTGGAGGGTGAAAAACCTGTATTTACCATTTCCTTTTTCACTCTGCACCTACCCTGTACCCAGCAAAGTGAAGAAAAGTTCAGCTTAGTGATGGTGTTTCTGGTACCTGCATTCTGCTTCTGGTACACCTGCAGGGAGCAGCTCAGGTGGCCACCCATGTCCTGTTGCAACAGTTGAGCTCCTTCTGCGGAATGTGCAAAAGGTAGGAAAGAGACAAATTATATATCCTTACAGGTGTGACACGGGGAAGGAAATTCTCAAGTAAGATTTGTGCAAGGGGCTTTTCTTTTAAAAGTCAATAAAGGAAGTCCAGTGCCAGCCATGGGAGATGTAGTTCAGGAACTGAAGGAACCGAAAGGTGGGGTAGGTAAGGCTGAAGAAATCAGCGTTAGCCACCTGAAAGCCATGTACAGGTCCAGTGTCAAACACCATGACCTTTTATCAGTTACGATGTGTCTTTGGGCAGCGCAATGGGACTTCTGTAATTCCTGTCCTCCTGAGAATTATTAATTAAAAGAGAAAAAACAAGCAGCTGAACTGTGGACAAGCTTCTCTGGTGGTATCAGAGTGTCAGGGCCCAGAGAGCACTGTTGGCTCTGACAGTCCTGCCCAGCTCCCCTCAGAGTTCCGTGCACCTGCCCACATCCCAGGACCCCATATCAGCCCCCCAGGCTGCCCCCCACCAGCCCTGCTCCTGGCTGGGATGGTGGGATGGGCTTTGGCTGCCACACTGGGAAGCTCCCACTGCTCCCGGTCCCTAGGGACTTCCTGGCCCCCGTGGTGCCCTGACACAAAGGAGCCTCTTTAGGATCCTGGGAGCCAACTTCTTTCATAGTAGTCCATCAACAGAGCAATGGCATAGGTAATGAGTGATTGCATACCTTGGCCCTGTGTCAATGGAGACTTACGTGAACCAGAGTACCTAGACTGGATCAGAAATGATATGCTGAGATTGATCTTAACTCAATTCAAACTTGTAAATCACAGATCATAAACTATAATGAGATTTCACTTTAAGTGAGGATGAGAAGAAAATCTGTGTCCAAAACACCTTGTATACAGTGCAGACTTGGCCGTCAGACACGATGATGACATAATGCTGGTCTTTATGGAGTCAGCCTTTTGCAGAAAGCCAAATTGACTGGAGAAAAAAAAATTCTGAAGAGACATTCCTTACTCTTTTTAAAAAGATATTTTACAGTAAAAGAAGCTGCTTTGATTTAGATGGCTCTTCTTATACACAGAGGAAGCTGCTGATACATATTTTTGAATGTTTCAATGAGATGTGGCAGTTGTGGTCAGGGCTGCTGACCTTTTTTTTTTTAAGAGAAATCCAGCGGGGATGCTAGCTTATCTGTTACTTTTGATAGCCTATGACAAACTGAGCAGGATTTGTGAGAAACTGATGCTGAATTTCTGTGGATACGACCCTTCCATACCTCTGGAAACTTCTGGACATTAGGAAAACTTTTCTCTGGCCAGGAAGGTTGAATGGAAAAAGTGCAATTATTGTTTGATATGGAAAGAGAAGGTGGGTCATGCTCATTTCTTCCAAAGTGAATTGCATGGGCCTTCTGCATGCAGTGACACAGAGGTAATTACTGTAAGTTGAAAGTGGAAACAGACTGACCAGTGCTATTTGGGTGTAAAGGGACTAACATGACGGAGCAAATGCCCGTATGTCCTTCTGTTACAGTAACAAGAACTTTTCTACTGATTAATGTATTTACTTATATTTTTAGTAAGATTGATAAGTGCATATCTAACTACTGTCTACAGGAGACAGTTTGACTGAAAAGGGAGAGTAGCTGTGTCATACAGAGAGATTGCTTTCTAACATTTAAAATTATTGTTAATCTACATATATACAGCATATTGTAGCTGAAAGCAGGTAAGTGAAACCTGATGGATCTTTTGGGGGTCTTATATCCAGGATAGCATTGACATGGTGGTGATCAAAATGATTATGAAGATAGGAAGACAGGCAAAGTAGTGATGCAATTATTTTTGATAGGGACTATGTGATTTAGTAACAGAAAATATTTTTTTTTTAATTTCATTCACTATTAAAAAAAGCCTCCAGGCTACATAGATAAACAGAGGTGTGTAAGCCATTTGTTCCACACAGAAGTAGTCCAGGATCCTGAAGGCAAAGGCAAAAAAGAAAAGGCACTTTGGATTGCACCTGGGATGCTGTTCCATTCACCTGCTTGGATCTTGGAGCACTTACCCTGTGAGAAGAGGCTGTGGTAGCTGGGCTTGCTCAGGCTGGAGGAAAGATGGCTTCAGAGGGACCTAACAGCAGCTCCCAGTGCCTATGGAAATGTCATTGAGGAGACCAAGCTCTTCACAGTTGTGCACAGGGGAAAAAGATGAGATTTGTTGAATTGAAAGGGAATTGAAAGCAAGGTGTCTGGATACAAGGAAGGGGAAAAAGACACACCATGAGGACAGTCAGTCATTGGAACAGGCTGCCTCACAAGGTTGATAAACCTCATCTTCAGAGGTTTACAAAAGGCTGACAAAGGCCTCAGCAGCCTGGTCTGAATTCAGTCTTGACCCTGCTTTGAGCAGGAGGTTGGACTAGAAACCTTCTGAAGTCCCTTCCAACCTGAAAAAAATTGTGATCTTCTTTAGATAATAAAAGGCAATGTGGCATGGCCCCTTTAGCATTACAAAACATGATACGCTATTTGCCAAATCTGCTATATTATTATCATGATTAGATCAATTATGACTAAACTTTACTGTTCATTTTGTACATATAAAAAAAATACTATTTCCCTCTTGACTCTAGTCATCTTGCTTTTTAAAATCATATTTCCCCCATTGATCCTAGCCAAAACATTAGCTGACTCATCTTAAAATAAATTATTTACATAATCTTCCCATAGTTTCTATATAGAGTTTTTTTTTTTTACTGCAAATAGCTTTCTAATGTTTGATCATTGTGTGCCAATTATGTCTTTCCTGAATGAAGGTTCTGCTTGTAATAAAATCAGTCAAGGAGATTATCTCCATGTGCCCACAAAGGGCTTTGGTATGCAGAGAGTGCAGGTCACTTAGTAGTGTGAGATGACAGAGTAGATTTCCTTGGAAGAGTACAAGCTGCAAAAGATTTGTATTCTGGGCCATGAAAATTCAAATCTGGCTCTTCAGCAAAGATGGAGATAAAAGTTTCTGCCAAGGTAGCAACAGGATTTACTTCCTGACAATGTTAGATATATTCATCTCAAAGAAGAAGCCATTTTCCTCAGAAATGTTTTCTTCGTAGAATCATAGAATTGTTAGGGTTTGAATGGCATCCCTCCCTTCCAGCGTGTCAACCACACCACACAGCTTGGTGTTTTTGGCAAACTTGCTGAGGGTGCACTCTAACCATTCTATGATTCTATGATTCTATACCACTCTCCATGTCGCCGACAAAGTTTTCTTTTGTTTTAAGATGACCTGGAGCTGGAAGGGAGAAAATTTTTCCTTGATTTTTGTCATTTTCAAGTTTGAGTTTGTCATTTTCAAGTTTGAGTACAAATTAATTAATAGAACTATAGAATAGTTAGGGTTGGAAGGGGCCTTTAAAGGTCATCTAGTCCAACTCCCCTGCAAGGAGCAGGGTCATCTCCAACCAGATCAGGTTGCTCAGAGCCCCCTCCAACGTGACCTTGAATGTTTCCAGGGATGGGGCATCAACCACCTCTCTGGGCAACGTGTTCCAGTGTTCCACAACCCTCATTGTAAAAAATTTCTTCCTTATATCTAGTCTAAATCTGCCCTGTTTTAGTTTAAAATCATTATGTCTTGTCCTATAGCAACAGGTCCTACTAAAAGTTTGCTCGTCTTTCTTATAAGCCCCTTTTAAGTATTGGAAGACTGCAATAGTTGCTCCTTAGAAGTTGTTCATGATGCCTACAGGATTTCCTGGGTGATTAAGGCCATAGGATACTGCTGCTTTCACAGATTTAGACTGGCTGGCAGACCATGTGGACTGTAAGTTGGGATGTGAGATGGCTCAGGATAACCCAGTCCTTGGGGCCATCCTAATGATTCCTGGCTGGCAAATCTTCTCTCAGTTGTTATGCTGCAGTCATGTTGTTGGAGCAGAGCCTCATGCTCAAGGTCCCCTCTTCCTGGTCGTGTCCTGGCCCTGGGAGGAGATTGCAGATAACCAGGTATTTCAGTATGGCACTTCCCGGAGCTCTACACTGAGCCCTCTGCCTTCCCACACCAGCAGGGGCCAGACTCATCTGGGACAGCAGTAGGAGAGATCAAAAAGGTCTGTGTGGTTGAGAGAGGTGTCTTGGTTTTTTTTTTTTTTTTTTCAATTTTGATTAAAGTTTTGTGCATTCATAATACTCACCTTGCAGCAGTCTTGACTATATTTTTTTTAACATTTTGCTTTGTGTATATATCAGACACGAGTGAACACTGAGTTACCGGACAGATTTGGTTACCAAGCATTTTTCAAGCATTTTGGAGGTACCTACAAGTTCCAAGAGTGGAAAAGATGTTTCACTACTTGCCCGTCATGAGTTATTATTAGACTTTTTCTTTCTTATTGTGAGAAATAGCTTCTCACCCAGTACAGGAGTTTAACTAGCTAGAAATAGAGTTTAACAGTTATTTAATAGGCTCAGGAGAAGTTAAAAATCAAACCAGAAAGACCTTCTGGTTCCATGCCAAAGTAATCATGCCATATGGACTTCCTATGCATAGGGCATTTCTTTTAGAACCTCATACAAATTCTGTAAAAGAAGAATATTATCCCTCTAAATACAAGAAAAACATTTGAATGTATTGAAAATGCGGCAGGTTCCCTTTTATAAAGGGAAGGCCAGGAAAATTTAATTTTTAAGGTTTTGGTTTATATTTCCTTAATAGTTTAATTAGTTCCTCTGATTTGGAGTTGTCAGACCCAGCATTAAGTAGGGAGAAATGTCTTTGCATAATGAAAGAGGAACACTAACTGCAGTGACCTGGCCGAATTCCAGTTTGAATAATTACGCATGCTTAAATAAAATATCTTTTGACAGTTCAGTTAAACAAAAACATTATTTATCCCCACCTGTCCTAAACTGAAGAATACTGCTAAAAAAGCCTTTGCATTCCAAGTGAGGGTCAGCTGTCTTTCATGAATGGGCAAAATGAATCTGGGTTATTAATCGGCGGCCATTTGTAGAAAGGTTGATCCTGTGGAAATCAGTGGCAAAATTTCCTCTTACTTTCCTAAGTGTGAGATTCCACTTATCATTTCTATGTGTGGTTTTGCCATCCACCTCACATCAGATCTTTTGTAAATTACTTCACTACTTCATACAAAGCTTTTTTCCTCTCTAAATTCAGTCTGATGGTGCTTAAAAATTGTCCACAATCTTAAGTACAAATAATAAGTACTGTATAAAGCTTCTATTTTAATGTAATTGTTATGAGCAAGACAAGTAAAAGTCTCTTTAGTTTAAGGTTTTCCATTACAAAACTCCATTTTCAGCTACTTACATCAAATCGCCTGAGCACACTTCTGTTTTCCATGTGGGGTAGGGACCTCAGACTGAGGTCTTTGGGAAATCTCTTAAAAAATGATGTGCATTTTTCCTCCTATCTGTGAAGAAGTGCCTGGATTTGGCCGAGTTACGTGTTTCTTGAAACCTTAGTTCTTACTTGCTCAGCAGTGACCTGCCAGAAACTGGCACTTAGGTTTCTGAAGATACCATCTGCACTGGGCATCCTCTGTCCCAAGGCTACAGGAGAAGAACATGACTTTCCCTGTAATTTCTCCTCCTGTTTCAACGTAGGGCTATGGCACAGCATCTAATAGCAAGGTCTAATATCTCTGCTCCTGCTGTTCTTCCTTCTGCTGCCTTAGCAATAAAGAGATGGAGGCAACCTAAGGGGAATGGGAAGGATGCAAAATCGAGGAACACAGGATGAGGGAAAATCTGCTCAGAGCAACTTACTCAGCATCACAGAAGAATTCTGTGGCATGCTCAAGCATAAAATTTGCTTTTCCTAGAATAGCATTATGGTTGCCAGGCATGCCATGTAATATGGGATTTCCTGTATTATAGTCTCAAATTCTGTGTTCTGTATCAAAACATACAGGTTATTGATTTCCCTGTATATTCCAGAACTATACAGTCATTGTAAAATCTGGTAGTCCTACCACTAACTTTGATCTCTGTCTTCTCTGTGGGTTTTTCTGTGTTTCCTTTCACACATTGTGTGGGTAAACCCACTTCTGAGGGTCATAACAGGAGGGAACTGCACCCACACAGTCACATAGGATTTGTGCCACTGTTGGAGCAAGACATGCACCTGACTGACCTCAGGATGGGGGTTGCAAGTGGGTAGGAAGGAGGGTAAGCAAAGGAAGAGAGTAAGGCTGAGCACAAACTGAGATACCAATTTTAGTTCTGGATCTGAAAGCAGTGAAGGGCTGGGGAAAAGGCATTCTGCTGGTAACTTCTGTCCCCAGTACAAGGGTCAGGTATGGCAAGGGGATCATAATGATGCCTCATGCCAGATAGTTGCTTGTGAGACATTTAGCATTTCCTGAAAGCAGGTAAGACCCTCTGAGCAACTTGATCTGGATGGAGCAACACTATTCACAGGGGTGCTGTAGAATAAACAGTTGTATTCAGGCCCAGCTTTGCTGATCCTCACCCTTTTTGTTCTACAGTTAATATGTTGAGGTGGTTTTGAGGTCCCTGTCCCACTCTGGACCCCAACTGAGAACCTTCACTTAGAATCATAGAATCTTTAAGGTTTTCCAAGGACCTCTAAGATCATCAAGTCTGACTGTCAACCTAACACCACCATGTCCACTAAACCATGGTCCTGAAGTGCCACGTCTACACAATTTTTTTTTAACACCTCCAGGGATGGTGACTCCACTACTTCCTTGGGCAGCCTGTTCCAGTGCTATTCAGCCCCTATTGTAAAGCCACAATGAAAGCCATCATGCTGTGCCTGGTACCAGAACCGTTGGATATGAGCTACCCTAAATACACCCATCTTGAGCTGTGCTGGAGCATGTTATGGGCATTTCACAGGCCCCAAACTTTAATTCCCAGGGGCTAGGAGTCTCTCTGGTGTGCCTAGCAAGCCCACAGCAGGCCTCAGCAGACCATGTTATCTGTTGACAAAGGCTACACTGAAGGTGGCTTGCCTGTGTCCTCAACTGCAAGCCCTTCTGACAGTTTCTGCACATGAAGTTGTGAGGCTGTTAGAGAAAGCTGGACCCCATGCTGTCTGATGTCCTGGCTAACCTTCCCCTTTGCGTGTTCCTGGTGGCAACAATGGCTAAACACTGTAAGTTTTTCTTTTAAACAGCTCAGTTGTTCTGCTCCTCGTCCGTATCCCTTCCCCTGTAGCACCACAGCTCCTCTGCACTGCGGCTGCAGCTGCGGCTGCTGGGGATCATCTGTGCCCACTGGAGTTCCTCTCCCTACACCCCTCTCCAGCACAGTCAATAGAAATGTGCATAATTCTGTGTTTGTAATTAGTATATGCTGTTTGAGACCTAATTATATGGTATGTTCTGGTTTATCAAACACTGCTCATCTGTTGTGTAAAAAATAGTTTAGGAATCCCAGCCTGACTCCTGCGAGAGTCTTCCTCCTTTGAAGTGGGAAGATCAGAGTCATGGCTGGGTCAACGCAGCACGAGCTCTTCTGCTCCTGCTCAGGGTGCCAGGTGTCAGCAGCCGTGCAAGATGGGCTCCTGTTGTGCAAACTCAGCTGGAGTGCTTCGCATCCCACAGTGCAGCCCTGAGACAGCAATACTCCTCTGCTGAGACCTATCAGCAAGCTGTATCAGAGATAGATGTATCTTCCCTTTTCCCTTCCCCTTCCCCTTCCCCTTCCCCTTCCCTCTTTTCTTCCATTTAAATTTTCTTCTTGCTCTTAAATATTTTCTTTTAGTAGTGACACCAGCTACCTTTTTCTTTAAAGAGAACAGTTGATATTCACCTGTCACTGGAAAAAAATACTTTGTACATAGGCCGTGAGCCAGTATTTTCTATGGAAATCATGGTGTGTGGTACCACAAGCTATTTTAGATCTAGTGAGAAATGCAGGAAATCCTGCAATGAAATGAAGCTGACCTTGGTGACCATGACTGTCTCTCAGCATTGCATATACTAGTGCAGTGTGAAACATATACAGGCCTGCTTTTAAATAAGGAGGAACAAATATTTATTCTACCTACTATTTTATAGGGAACTGGGAGTAAATAGCATTAAAAAAAGCTTTACACTCCCCAGACCTAATATCTATTGTTTTGAATGAAGGAATATATTAAAAAAAGATCCAACTTGTATAATATAATAAAAAGCAGAAGAAATATTTTCAGCATATTACAGAGATAAACTGACCCTAAGATAGGCCAACACTTTTATTTATAGCATTCAGTGATTGAACATGTTATCGACAGTTTTAGGAGGAGAAAAAAAAAGCAGATATGAGAGTTACCCAGTGTAATGGTAAGGATCAGAAGATGCTTCACACTTGCCCACTCCAGAAAGCCTGCACTGTCATTAGGGAGTGTAAAAAGTGATAGTGTGGCCAGAGCAGTCACCAGGTTGCTGGTTCAAGAAACTTGCCCTGTCTTTTGGGTAGAATCCTTTTGGGTAGAATCCATTCTCTTCAACATCACAAACGAAAAACCTCCCCTACCTTCCCGTCAGTGGGTCTTGAGCTACCTCGAACAAGGTACAACCATAATCAATGGGATTTGACAAATGCAACAAGTCGCTGACTGAGAAGTGATCTCATGATGATGCAAGCTAACCTCATGCCACTGAGAGACGTATTACAGCAACCTATCCTAGGAAAAGAAAACTGCAATGGGAAACATAATCCTTCAGCTGCATTAACAATTCATGACTGTCTCTAGGGAGTAATAGGAAGAGGAGTGAATGCCATCCTGTGTCTCCCATGTCGGTGCTTGGCAGAAAATGAAAACACTGCTCCTGTGTGTCACAGCGCCTGCCAACAACGGGATGGTGCAGAGACTTACTGCATGGAGCGCTTGGCACAGGACAACCAGACACGCTCCATCCTGGAGAGCTGACAGATTAAACACAGAAGTGAATGGATGGTGACATCAGATAAGTGCAACATTATGTTAGCAGGTCGTGTTAATGCCACGCTTTGTTTATACGACTTGTGTGAATTCTTCTCTATTTTCTGGAGGAAAAGACAAAGTTTAACATGGTTTGTAATGAAGCCTCTGCTCATGCAAACAGAAAGCTGCATCTGTCACATGCTGAGGATTTAAAAAGCATGTATAATACGTAAGATTAACCCATATATTGTGCATATATAACTATATACATATACATATACTTATATTTATATTAAAATATGTCTTAATACACATAAATATGTATATATTTCAAGCAAGGCAGAATAAAGGGAAAATTGATATGCTTCTGGTAAAAGCAGAGTTATCTTTTAAGGCACTTCAGTCTGGACACAACCTCAAGTTACCTGATTTTATACGACTCTATGTATTTTTTTTTTACATGTGGGCATACTAATGTATATGTATGGATAGGTGTATGTACAATTTATATTTGTAAAGTCATATGAAAATGAGATATCACCATATCAAATTGTAGCATACAGAAGTGTGTCTGTTTTTATAGGTTTCCAATGTTGAAATACATAATTTCCATAAATATTTCTTCTGCTTTAATAAGATGCAGGAAATCCATTACACAGACTATTGAGTACTTCAAAGACACCTTGAAGAATCTCAGTCTCACACTACAAAATTCAGCAATAATCTTTACTTGAATACGTGAAGATTAAAATGTTGAAAAATGGAAGTGGAGATAGCGTTCCGTGAATGTGCTCATAAGCATCATATTTATGTATGAAATATCAGATTTATGTGTGGTAACAGGGTCTATACACATTCCCTAAGTATTCTCCACACCCTGAATCTGAAGAGAAGAAAGACAAAAACTACTTGCTGCAGAAGCCACAGAAAGAGAAAAAGATTGGTAACCTGAAAGCTACATAGAATCATAGAATGGTTAGGGTTGGAAGGGACCTTCAAAGGTCATCTAGTCCAACCCCCCTGCAAGGAACAGGGACATCCCCGACTAGATCAGGTTGCTCAGAGCCTCATCCAACCTGGCCTTGGACATTTCCAGGGATGGGGCATCCACCACCTCTCTGGGCAACCTGTTCCAGTGTTCTACAACTCGCATTGTAAAAAATTTTTTCCTAACGTCCAATCTAAACATGATGTCACTCGTCTGTTTTAAAATATGCTTATGAGCCTCACTGGGAAAGGTCTCAAAATACATATCCCACTGCTTCAATTGACTCTCATGCTGAGCTTGCAAAACAAAGTACAGCTCACCATGAGAGGTAGTGTGAGAATTAAGCTGCAAAAGTTTTGTTTTGGAGAAAGATAAACAATCCCACAGGATACCTGTGAGAAGTTCTGTACCCCAAGCACATGACAGGCTCAGACCTTGGAAAAGCTACCTGACAGGTTTTCAATAAATCCTATGCTTGAAACACAGATCAATACACATGTTGTTAGTGTCAGCAACAGGCAGTACATCCATAGCATGACATGTTAGCTGCTGATCTGATAGATTAACTTATATAATCAAAATAATATCTTGGCTTTCTTTATCTTTGGCTTCCTAATGGGAAAAAACTGAAAAGATGAGGACCATGAATCATAACAAGAATTGGAAATTTTGTGGTATCTATTATCACTTGGCTTGTTTTAACCAAATAATTTTAGAGAACCATGTCATGTTCCTGCCAGAAGACTTAAATGTTCTCTGCAGTCAATGATTCAGCGGTGTTTCTATGAGAAAGATTGTTTTGATGCTAACTCATTAGGGAGGATAGAGTCAACATACACATGGAGTTTAAATTTTCTCTCTCAAAAAATATACAGCTGATTGTTTATTATCTTTGAATATGCAGGAATTGGCACCTCTAGAAAGAGCTAATTTATTTAACTGCCTGGAATAGGATTTAGGGAACTTAAGAGGAAGCCTTATTTGGAGATATTGGCCTCAGCCCACATTCTGCATCATGTGCAGCTAAGTCTTCTGGTTCAAGGTGATTATAGGAAATGAGATAGATCATGTTCAAATTCTCACACTTAGTTATATTTCACTAACATTAGAAGAACAAACTGGGATTATTGAAAATCCTTACTGGGTCTTATAAGGTCCAGAAATCTTCATTGTCCCCTCTTTCATCCCAGCTTGGTCTTCTACACTCAAACCCAATCTATCAATGACAGTAAGCGTGTATTAAGATGGTTTATCATAAGAAGACAAACTGCTTTCCATATTATGGTATATGGCTCTTTGCTCCTATGTCACATGCAGTAAACCATCACCACAGTTTATTTGTTAAGAATTGAATTTCTTCTGGAGAAGCATAACTCTGCCTCAAATAAATCTGTTCTTGGTGTCTGTGATGGCTTAAAATATGTGGAAAAGTGTATAGGAGAGTAATTCACTGTGAGGTCAAAGAGGAAGGAGAAGTAGGGAATACAGAAAGTTCCTAAAGAGACAAAACATCATGCGAAGGTGCAGGAAAAGAGGAATGGGGACGTTGACTACACTGAACTGACTTGGACAAAGGGAACATGGGACCAGAAAGGTTCTTCCAACTTGCTGGGTACAGTGAGCAACCACATTGTACTCTGGAAATTCCACCATAAAACTGCTTCCCTAGTATGTAACTAAAATAGGATCTTTCCCAGACTGACAGTTAAAGCCATAGAAAAAAGCACACAGGATTTTTCCATTTTCTTTTTCTTTTGTTTGTGTGTGTCTGTCTCAATAACAAGGCAAAATGCAGCTGTGATATTTTTCAGGCCTGAGTTATGCTTCATACACAATATTAACAAATACAAACTATCACAATCAGAAAGGAGTCGTGATGCATTGATGACATTTGCAGTGCTTTACTTTTCATCACCTCCTGTACCAGGAAACCCTGGGACTGTGCTGCTGGCTGCAGTATGCAAAGGCCGTCTCTGTGTTTTGTCTGGCCTAAAAGACCACACTCAGGAGTTTAAAATATTGTATGTCTAAATGCCCTATGAAGAGCTACTTGGCTGATCTTTCGACTTGCTTTTGCAGCTGCACAGTCCTGGCATACAGCTAAGTGAGTGGCTTGTGGCTGTGGCTGAGAAATCCTGAATGGATGGAAGGAACAGGGAATTTCGTGCTGCCACCACGGGAAAGCATCAGGCTCTCCAGGATGACCCTCCTGTGCGCTGACCCCCTGTGTTGGATTATGTTATTTTTACTATTGAAGATCTGGTTTATAAAGAGTAGTATTTAATCACTGGTTTGGTTTAACATTTGTCAATGTCATACTGCAGTGTTAAGCTGTAGAGCCGAGGGGCTATTTGCAGTTTGCTGCAAGCCACTGAAATACTTTCAGGTTTGTAACCACAGCAAAAACCTGCTATTTCAGATATGGTCAAATATAAATTCACTGGCAACAGAAGGCTCACTTGTTTGACATAAAGAATGCTTCCCCTCTGAGATAACGAAAATACTTTGAGGTACATTTCTTGAAACCTTGAAATTTGCTTTATTCTTTATGATTTTATAGAAGTTTTGTGTACTTTTAAAGCACACAGAGAATTTAAAGCTGTAGCTTTGTGAAAAAGGGCGGTTCAGTGGTTAGCACATTAACCTGGGAGTCAGGGGACATAGGGATAGTTCTCACTTTTGCCTACAGCCTTAAGTTATCTCTTTCTTTGTTCCTTCATTTCTGCTGTAATTAATATGGCTATATCAATGGTATTCTTTTCATTGTCCTTGCAGACCCAAGGGAAGCATGGTAACAATTGTGTCTGGTTTTGTGATTTTAAAAATATGAAACTTTTTGATGAATTCATTTGATAATGATGCAAAGCTTTAGGTTTTGCTGGTTTAATAGCAATAAGAACTGCTGAGTAAGTCTTGGCCTTGAATGAAGGGCAAGAAAGCACTCATTACTCTGAAATCTTTCTATGTGGACTAGACCTACAATTTTGCACAGTATATTTCTGGTGTGTTTCTTTTTTTTTAATTTTGCTTTTCTTAATGTGGCAACAATAAAAATAGCAAATCTTCTGGGGTTATCTTCATAGTCTCTCTGGTAATGACTGGACTATGGTGACAATCTTGGAAGCTCAAAGCCTTGGAAGATCTCACTAGGATAATGCTGGGGCCCTTCCAAAGCTGACAAAAGTCAGTAGGAGTTTTTCCATTGACTTAAATGGGTTCTAGATTCCACAGACTATGTATGCCTCATTTAGCTGTATATTTATGAACAAACTAGCAATTAAGGGCTGGCTTTACAAAGAACGCATGGCAAGCATGCTACCAAGGACTTATTGGATGCAAAACCACTGTTGCAGAAAAAAATAGATGTATTTTCCAGAAGAGTCAGCTAAGTGACTAAAGAGACTCTCTGCAAATGAGAATATGTTTTGCAGGTATGTTCATCTAAAACAATAACAGATTTTAAAAAACTATAGGTAAAGTGTTAGCAATAGCAACAAACCAAAGCATTCTGCTTTGTACTGATACAGGCTTTTTGTTGCCTTCTCTCTGGGGCTCTAGAGGCTGTGGAGTGGAATAGGGTAGAAGTGCGGCAGTGGGAGCCTCCTCATCTTGAACATGATTAGCTGACTTCATGCATGACCTTCAGGTTGAAGCTACAAAAGGGCCATTCAGCATTAGGCCTTGAGATGTGAACAGTCCAGAGAGTTTTCAGATGATTTTCTGGGCAATTAAGTCTACAACCTACCTAGGAATAATTATAGCTCATCCTTTTGCTGTGCTGTCAACGCTGCTCTTCAGGCACACCTGTGACGTTGTGAGAGGAAACAGGGACTGGAGATTAATCCCTCTTCCCCTTTCCCAGAGCAAAACATTGTAACCTCTTGGCCACTTTTACATCTCGCCACCAAAATGTGAGCGTTCCAGAAAACCATGCTGTTCCCTGCTGTCCTTGACAAATGACCTGGGATCCCTCAAGCGGCTTGCTTGCTATGCCCACTTCTTCCCATAACTTGAGAACCTGAATATTTCTTCCTGCCATTCCTCCACCATCTCTGTCCTCTCACCTCCTGCACATACGTGTTGGATATAGATTCATCCCATTCCCAGATTTTGTCAAGACCTGGCAGAATCCAAGTCAGGGTTAACAATAAACTATTTCTATGGGTAACAGGAAAATTGATGGTCAGATACCCACTTCAGTGTTTCAAGTGTTTGATGCAGGATGGGAACTCATGTGTTTTGAGAGTGGGAGGGCTCTGGGAGTTGTACGACTTCCTCCTGTCTTGAATGTGGTAAGACTAAATGATAGGGCGTAGAGAATGAAACGCCAGCTGTGCTGCAGTACTGCACGGGAACAGCATCCACAGCTGCAGTCCTTGGTTTTGGTGACAATGTGAGGAGTATTGGGACAAGCAGATTTTGACTCATTATTCTATGAATAGCCCTGCCCTGCTGATGTACTCTTGGACACAGCTCTATTTCCAGAGAGCTGAATTTGAACAAGAAAGTCCAGTGAAAGCTAAAATGCTCCTGGATAGGTCAGATCCCAAAAGACCCGGTTATTTAAAGATTGACCTTTACAGTTTCAGATCGAAGTCTGCACTATATTTCAGAAATGAAGGTATGATAAAGCCCTTTCTCCTGGATCTGTGGCTCATGAGCTATACTCAGTTTTACGGTTGACAAATTGGATTTTTGATACAAATAAAGACAATTGTAAAATGAGAAAAATAAGATGGTTAATGTGGAGATACTCCCAGCATCTTATTAAAGGGACAGGAAACAAAAAATTTTCTTCATCAATATAGAAAGCTTTGACATATGATTCCCAGTCCTCTGGAAAGGACCAGCCTGACACGAAAAAAAAAATACAGTCCTGCATCCCATGTTACAGATGATCTGCACTTTCTCCCAAAGAAGGGAGCTGTGCGCAAACAGCAGCACTCTGGAAAGAGTGCAAAAGGTGTGTGTGTGGTACCGAGGGCTGCTGTCCAGTTGATTCATATTTCTGTGAGCTGCAGGACCGCAGTTGTCCGTTGTGTTATGGCTGTGGCAGAGCTGTTTTCAGAAATGACTTCAGCAAACTTCTTTGAGACAGGATACAGGCTGAATATCAATCCTTCTGGATAGTATAACACTTCTGGATTGTTTAACACACCTTTCCGAGAGAATCTCAGGAATCTGTTGTATTTTGGATATCTGAGAAAGTACTTTTTTTTTTTTTTAAACAGAAGTTACTGTCTATTTGTAGTTTAAGCTAACTGAAATTTTTTATCCTGCTAGTGGGAATGACATGGATGCTTATAAATAACATTAAAATTCAGAAGGTCAGAGCTGGATGGTTGACATTTGGTGGCCTATTCTTGTTAGTGGGATGTGCATTGAAGCATGTAATGGAAGACTCAAGCCATCCTTCTGGACTCTCACTGCCTCTAAACCCTACATCACTGATTCTTCCAAGATTACTCAAGTGTAGCGAGGGGAATACAGAACCTTCCCCTTTCTGTTAAGGTGCTGCATGCAAACAAGGTGTCCCGTGAGGGAGGACAGATGCATCGCTCAGACCATGGTGTACTGCCAGAAATCAGGATTAAGGGAGTCGGAAGAAACTGAGTGTCTTTGCTCTCCCAGCTGCTGCAGCTCCGTGCCGTTCCTCAGACCCTGCGGGAGCAAAATCAGCTTGATTTCAAATTGTTGAATCAACACTGTGTTCTTGCGGAGCATTTCCCCAGTCCTTTTCCCTGCAGGATGCATATGTTAACACCGTTGCTATGGTCCGTCTTACACGTTTACATTAGTACTTCTGCTTCCACTGGGGTAACTGCAAAGCTGCTCAGCACAGCCTCCCTACCCAGATCAGTGAAGGGCAGGTACAGGTCTTCTGAGGGTATTAATGTTCTGCAAAACACTTTCTTTCAATTAAAAACACCTCTGTCATTATCAGAGGCATGGTTGACAAACTACATGTCTGTCAGGTCTGTATTGCTTCATGGGAGAATCAGATCTAGTTCACATAAAACAATTCACATGAAAAAAACCCCGAACAGCCCTCCCCAGTCCTCTCCATGCTCACCTCCCCTCCTTCCAAAGTGGGGAATTCTGTATTTCAGGACAGAACCTCTCAAAAGCTAAAATTTTTGTTTGTCTGAGAACTATCCATTTGCAGACCCAGGTCATGAATTCATGCTTGCTCCTTGTAGTTTGAGGCAACAGCAGCAGCTAGAGGCACCCTCCAAGGACTGAACCCCATCTGTGCAAACACGTTGCTTGAAGCTGTACAGAGGCTGTTGTCAGTCTGGGTGGAATAAAGTTTGTGTCATGCATGGTATCTGCAACAGAGCAGGGAGCCAAGTCCTCACCTCTGAGTGTCATTTCTATGCCTCCATATAGAAATATTGTTACTGGGTTTATTTATGCTCCTCTGTGGTCTACACAAGAAAATGGTTGAGTCTTTTCTGGGACCCCGCTTCCTTTCTCTGCTCTGAGAAATCCTGACTTTTGTGTTTTTGGGTTTTTCTTGGATTGGAGTCAATAAGACAGGTAGCTGAACAGTGGATGGGCTGCTTCTCAGCCTCTGGACTTGGGAATTTACAGCAGATTGCTGAGGCAGTGACCTCCAAATGCAAGGTGAGGACTGTGAGTCCTGCTGTGATGCTACTGAAGGACTGTCTCCTTCTGCACTGTGAGGAGAGAGAGAAGCTTGGCACAACTGTATCTGTACTGCTGATAGTGTGCAACCCTGCAGCAAAATCATTGCTGCCAAAGAACTTGGCAGAACTTCTGGCCAAAGAACTACTCAGTTACTGCAGATTGGAGCAGCACATCGTTCGTGCAGTGCTGACAAAGGAAAGATCAGGGCTTTTAGCAAAAGAGAGAATAAATTGAACTGTCAGTATGAATATCTTTACCAACACTCTTATTCTCCAGGAAAAGGAAGACTGAATGCCTTAGAGATCTAGATTAAACCTGCCGCATTGTGGAGGCAGAGATAAGGGAGCTCTATTACCCACCGCTGTGTCCATCCTCTAATTAGTGTCTTGGGTTTAGAAACGTTTATGGATTTTCCTTTGATGAACCTGAAACTCATCAGAATTTTTACTCGGAAGCGAGAGACCCTTATGCCAAATCTGCCAGTAGCTCATAGGGGTGCAAAACCAACTTTGTCTGTATGAGGCAGAGTAGGGACACAAACCAAACCCATCACACTTTGGGAGAGTGGCCTAACCAGCAGGCTGTGAACTGAGCAATCTCTCTGAAAAGCAATTCCTTCTAAAGGTTCATAAGCTCTTCTGCAGAAAACTTGTGTTGAGCATGGCAAGACAGTATGGAAACTTTTGGTTATAACAAATCATTTTCCCCCAAAGTTTCACGGAAACATTCCCAACTGCTCCATATTAGGTATTAAGCCCACTCTGGTCAGAGGTGTAGCTTTACCAACAAAATAAGTAATATCTACAAAGTGTTGTCTGCAGTCTGTTGGACTAGGGACAACAACTATGTAAAACATTGCTGAAGCTCTTGGCAAAAGAACAGGCACAATTTACTGGCTGTAAGATTCAGGTTAGGGCAAGCTGAATAGGAACAATGGTCTAGTGAGTAGGCTACTGGCTTATGATGCAACGGAACATAGCTCAGCTCTTGGCTTAACTTCAGACTTTTTTGTTACTTTAGGGAAGATACTTAAATCTTTCCTATGTCACAGTTCTCCATCTGTCCATCTGTAAAAAAAAAAAGATAATTAAACTTTCCTACATTAACAGGGATGCAGGGAAGGTAAATCCACTGATGACTGCAAAGCCTTGAGGTGCTGCAGGAGGGAGGGTCTAGACAGGGAGATGTTCAATTCTGTATCTTCCAGTTAAGGAAAGAGAATGCAGAAAATATTTTCTAAAGACATATTGCAAGGTTATTTTCCCCTTTCTCAAATATGATCTGTGAGAGGTATTTCTACCCTTTTTCTCTCCTCTATTCCTTTTAAAGTACATTCCCTTGCAGGCAGAGACAGAAATACAGCAAAGCACATGATATCTAAAGTATATGACGTTCCTGTATTTCTTCAGGCCGGATTTGATGATTTTCTGACACTGAAATAATCAGAAGTTTTATGTTGGATTTCATAGTGCTGTTTCTGAGAACTTGATATTTCACCTTGACCCTTCAGATCCTTTGAAACTGTCTTTAATACCTGCATGGTGTGGGAGGGAGTGTTTCTGACAATCTTTGTCCTTTCCAGGAGTTATTTTGTGTGAAGTTATGCTGATGGATTTGCTATGACATAAGTCAAAGCTTTTCTCTACTAAGGATTTGCACATTTGTTTTCATGTAGGAAAGCAAACAAAAAATCGCCCATTTCTGGAAGATAAACATTTTACTTATCAGCTTTTGGAGTGTAGTTTCCTTTGAAACTCAGTTTAAAGAAACAGATGAGAGATAAATGCAGACAAACTGGATTGAGCTAAGTTAAAATCCTTTTTCTTCCCTCTGAAAGGCAAAAATCTTTTCAGCTTAATTCTCCTTTTGCAAATTTCTTATATTTTACTTTGCAATGGGATTCATTTGACTTAAATCTAGTCACCGAGTGTTTAATTTTCTCTGTATCAAGTCAGGCACCTCTGGAGTGTGAATAATTTCCTGTGACAGAGGGCATCATACTCTGAAAGTACCTGTTGCTCCCACTTGACGGTAGCAGAAACCTGGATGACTTATTTAAGCTAGTTACCTAGTTTTCGGATAGGCAATTTTAGGCAAAGAATCCATCTAGTTGTAATCAATATCTGTGCATACTTTACTTTTAAATCATTGCATGACATTCTCTGAGTCTTCAGACTTAGTTTGAAATAGGCCTTCCAAAATTCAGACACCTTAAATTCTAGGCTTGTTTTGAACCTCAGGGTTTCTAATCTACAGGATTTAGGTACTTTCTGAGGAAGAGATTTGACTCTGGCTTTATTTGAGTAGCTGTGTTGCTGATATGATCTGTCCTCAATTACTGCATGTCACACTGATCTTTGCCACATGCCACCTTTCTGGGTGAGAAAGCCTTATGATAAATGATGAATAGCTTTCAAACTCGTCTGTTAGGTGAAGGCGTGTGATATTTCCGTTATTATTTTTGTGTTTAACCAAGACCCGTCACCCTTCACCTTCCCTCTCCAATACTTGCAAAGCCTGAAAGTGAGTTCTGCATCCCCTCCGTGAAGGAGGGTGCGTTACTATGTCCACTTGGTGTGGGATTTGTCCCTCCTGCACTGCTTGCACTGGATGGTAGAGGTGGCTGAGCTACTGCTTTACCCCTTTTCTCAATTCCCCTAGAAGTGAATAGAGATTTAAGCTGGAGTTTGACACCATTTTTTTTTCTTTTTTTTTTTTCAGTGGAAGTGCAGAGGTAATGTCAGGGGCTGGCATTTCCCTGTCCCTTCCTTCCCCAGTCGTGTCTTAGTGCTGGTTTGGGCAGTGAGTAGGCTGCAAGATTTGCACAGATCTATCACCAATTCTCAGGGCCAGACCCTAACAACCTCCTAATGGCACCTTCTAAAGCAGCTGCAGTCTTCAATGGAAGTCAGAGTCATGGGAGTAACAGAAAACTGCACAGGATGGCGAGTTTTGCTGCTTTGAGAGATAAGATTTAAACTGATATGTGAGATGGGGGAAGAAAACATAGTATTCTCTTCATCTTGTTCTGTTTCGGCATTTGTAAGGCTCCAGTCACCGTGGCATCTAGGCATGAAAGATACCTTGTGTCAGCAGGATATGCATCAAAGGAGTCTTTTTCTAATGGATAAACCTGATATCAAAGAACTGAAGAAACTGAACCAAAATTTACAGGTGTCCTTTGCTTTGATCATTAATTAAAATGTGACTTATACTCACAGTGTCCCTATTAGAGGACTTGACACAACAAAGCATCTGAGGTACCCGACTATTTCTTATAACGCTGTGAAAGACAGGTGTTCATTCCTGGGAAAGCTTTGAAGCTAAAAATAAAATAAAACAAAATTAGAATTAAAGGATATTTCCAGGTACACAGTAATCATCTTAATACTTACATTTGAGGGGGTTTTGTGTGTGTGTTAAAAACTGACAGAACTCCTGGCTGGAAAGGAATGCAGACAATGAGGTAAAGTAAAGCCTTGTAAGTCATTTGAGATCAATCGTCAGAGAATGCGCCTCAGCCATGTCATTATCAGATTAATAGCTGAGTTCCAATTTAAGCTGGAATTATTTGGATAACAGAAATCAAAAGGAAAGTTTTTGCAAACAATTTGCCTTGAAGCAAAATAAAAGTATTATGGACAGGATTTTTTGTGATTTTCACCACACCCCTTGAAATTCCATGAAGATTAGATTGCTTCACAGGTAGACCATGATAGAGAGTCAACCCCAGCACCTTGAGTTATTCCAGCCTGAAGTAGAATATGGATCAGGCCATCTGATCTCCCCAGCAGTCAGCCAGGACACTAGAAACCCAGCCCATGGGTGTTAATGGGCTGTATGGCAACCATATGTGTTGATGATCCAGAAAAGCTAGCTTAGGTTAGAGATTTGAGGATGTCATCTTACCACAGGTTGATTGGCAAGTGAGGTTTCCATCCCTTCATCTTCCTCTCTTATTCATCTTTAATAAGCTCACAACTTAATAGTTAAGTCTATCTGTTGTTTGAAATAGCATTGAACATGCCTGGGTTTGAATCAGCTTTTAAAAGGCAATTTACAAGTAGAAGAATGTACCAAAAGAATCCCGCTGCCCTACCAAAATATTTAGCAACTTCTTAAGCACTAAACTCATGTTATCTTAGAATCATAGAATAGTTAGGGTTGGAAAGGACCTTTAAAGGTCATCCAGTCCAATCCCTTTGCAAGGAGCAGGAACATCTTCACCTAGATCAGGCTGCTGAGAGACCCGTCCAACCTGGCCTTGAACATTTCCAAGGATGGGGCATCTACCACCTCTCTGGACAACCTGTGCCAGTGTTCCACTTGGAAAAAATTTTTTCCTAACGTCTAATCTAAATCTACCTTCTTTTAGTTTAACACCGTTACCCCTTGTCCTGTCACAAAAAGCCCTACTAAAAAGTTTGCCCTCATCTTGAGTGTGGTAGAACACTGGAACAGGATGCGGTTGGCTTTCTGGGCCACAAGCACACGCTGTTGGCTTATGTCAAGCTTCTCGTCCACCGTCACTCCCAAGTCCTTCTCCTCAGGGCTACTCTCAATCCATTCTCTGCCCAGCCTGTATTTGCGCTTGGGATTGCCCTGACCCATGTGCAGGACCTTGTACTTGGCCTTGTTGAACTTCACGACGTTTGCATTGGTCCACCTCTGCAGCCTGTCAAGGTCCCTCTGGATGGCATCCATTCTCTCCAGCTTGTCGACTGCACCACATGGCTTGGTATTGTCCCACTGTCCGTGGCGCTGACAAAGATGTTGAACAGCACTGATTCCAATGCCCACCCCTGAAGAACACCACTCATCACTGGCCTCCACTTGGACACTGAGATGTTGACTAATTCTTTGAGTGCAACCATCCAGCAAATTCCTTATCCACTGAGTGGTCTGTTCATCAAATCCATGTGTCTCCAGTTTAGAGACGAGGATGTTGTGTGGAACAGTGTCAAATGACCCTCTCCTGCTATGACTCTATGAGTTTCACAAGCATTTAATAAATGTATTCTACTCTGTGAGTGGTTGTATCATCTGATCTTTATGACATGTTGAGGTGAGGGAACCCGGCAACATACAGGAATTTTACTTGCAAGAACATTGGCTCCTCATGAGGTGTCACACTGCTGTGACCCTGAGTTGGTAGCAGTTACCAGTGAGTGCTGCATGGTTTTCAGTGCCATGGTTGAGACCCAGTGTCTATCCTCAAATTCATAGTTTTGTGCAGTGACTGAAGTGTCAGAGGAGAGGATCCTCCAGCTGTCAATCTCTCCATAATCTACAGGTACTATGAATGCTGATGGCCACTTGCTGTTAAACTCCTCCAGCCCCCAAATGTAGAATAACGGAATAATTTCTGCAGCTATAGAGAGATTCTATTAATTCTCTGCTATGGTGGGTGCAGTGACAGTGTGAGAGACGGCAGCATAACATCAGCTCTGGTCTGTTCCAGCTTAGATGAGGACCCCCTGGTTTTTATTGCTTCCAGTTATGGGGGCCAGCTCCCCATTTGGTTTAAATCCTGCTTTAATTTATGCCTTCTGAAAAGCTGGTCCATTCATACTATATTATGTAACAATTAAATCAAGAATTTAAAGACTAAGCCTAGAGTTTTGCTCTATGAACCGTGTTTTGCAATGTTACATTAACTAGGCTGATGCCTGTAATTCAAGACTTCGAGGAAACATCCCAGGCTGAAAGGCATGACAATACATGAGCAGAGTCAGTAAAAGACTAGCATGCAAAGCAAATCACATGTGTTTCTGGCAAACTTTCTGTGAGAAGAATGATCCTGTGAAGTCCTGTGTCATTACAAGGGGGACCTACTTCATTGCACACCCTTTGGTAAAGCCCATAGCATGACAGCTGTGCAGCACTCCTCCTGGAGACCTGACAACACCTTTAGCCGTCAAAGAGGCATTCTCTATCAGGGTTCAGGTTCTGATTGAGCAGAGTAAGTGACTCCAGAATAGAAGGGTGTTCTTTCCCTGCCTGCCCCCCCACCTTTTCCTGATGTAGGAGAACACAACAGTTTATAGTACATCTAATGTCAGATGCCATTTTTTACTTTGTCTTTATCCTTAACATTGCATCTATAGGTAGATAGGTTATTGATATCTGTGTATATTCTGTACTATATTTAAAAAAAAATATGTGTAGAATGGACTACTGACATTTCTAGCTGTAACATATTTTCACCAGATGTATTATGCCCATTCATAGATAATGTGTCCTCACTCCCTTTTTAGTTAGCAGCTTAACTTGTTCTTTGCCAGTAAGCACCCTTGAGGAATATTTCTGTGAAATATAAAAAGCTTGCAAGTATACTTAAACTACCAATTAGCTAGATGAATGTCACGAAGGGTGAATCAACAAAGCCATCCAGAACAGTGAGGACACTAGTGAGGACAAAACTTTAAGAGTCTCCTTGATTTCTATTATCATTAGCATCTGCACTCTTCAATTCAGATCATATGCCTTTAAAGAAATGTAAATTAACTCCATATTCCTGGACATTCATTTCTAAAAATGGACTGTAAACCTTACCCACTGTGGCACAGATACAATGTCACCCTGTTTACTAATGACCTGAGTGTCTGAAATTTGAAGAAAGAGAAAGCATAGACATTATCCATCTCTCATCACAAGATTTTAAAAGACAAGGTAGTCACCTCCTATTTGCACAGCTATTGCTGATGTGAGACCTGTTCCATGCCTTTTGGATTCTATTTTATCTTTGTAATCTTCATGGAAAAATGATTTGTCAGGGAAAATATCCCTGAACCAAATTACTTTGATATTGTATTGTAAGAAAAAACGTAAATCTACCATTGAAAGGAACTAAAGAAAAGAAAAACACTGAATATGCAGGTCAGATGCAGCCTTAGGTGTCAGGTAGAAAACGGAGGGGTAAAACCCCCTCTTCTTTGCTGATATCTGGCTGCAGTGTATATGAACTTCTGCAACTGACTGTTACAGCTGTGGCTTATTTCACTGCTGGCTGTTCTGTGAAATATTGATTATTCCAGAGGTCTGTGTCAGTAAATTTCCAAGAAGTCAATGAAGATATGTGTTTTATTCTGGAATCATCGCTATATCTTTATATGTATAACTGAACACTTGATCTATCTTTTCTTGGCAGGCATTGAGAGAAGGGCTGTAGGTAACTTACATATTCACCTTCCAAGAATTGTAAGAGAGGGAAAGTCTTAACAAGAAAAGCTGAGAAAGAAAATTTGGTGCCTGATTTAAAGTAAATACACCCCTAAATTTACAAAATTGGCCAGGGAAATAATTTGGGATAGATTTTTTATTTAATAAGGAGTTAAAGAATGGCCTTTACTCTGATGTGCTAAGCTTTGTGGATGGGGCCAAGGGCTGTTGGTAGAATTGTTTAAAAATCTGAGTGAAGGGTTTAGGTGAAATCCAGTTCTGAATGGAGCAGCTGGCACTTATGTCTGTAAGGCACTGGATCTGCCTGTTCAGAAGCAGCAGGGCAAATTCATTCTCTGTAAATACAATTAATATGTGTTGGTGTGTATGACTTTTTCTGCAAGACTGTTACAATCGTGACTATAACAGGTGGCATTGTGAAACCTTCAGTATTTCAGAGCTCTGCATCAGTATGTGTGAGCCATCTAGAACTGGTGGGGGACAACAATAAAAAACACATAAAAATGAAATTAAAAATGCTGAAGTATAACCCAAAGACTTTTAAGCTCAAATATAAACAGCGAGAATCATACATTTCTTTGTGTATGGATCTTTAGCTCTAAATAGCATATATGTATTTTTTTTTTCAGACAATCATGATTTTGTGGATCTGACTCATGAGAAAACGTGGACATAGTGCCCTTGCCACTCTCCAGTCATCCATGATATTTTAATTATCAATTTTTTCCCTATTTCCCCATCAATTTCTGGAAAGAACACTTGTTTTTATAACTGTCACATGATTATTTGCAAAACACTTCCAGCATTTTTCTTCTGGAGATATATGGGATGAGTAGAATGAAGTCTGTTAATCTACCATTGATGCAAGCAAAAATTTTTTTTTTCAGAATTTCCCTAGCACACTCACCAACTAACCTTCAGTTTCATCAAAGAGTGTAATGAGAGTACTATAGGTAAATTACTTGACTGGCAAAAATTACTACTTCTTCACAAAACAGGGCTCAATATATTTTCAGAAGATTTTTCTTGGCAAGCCTAAGCAACTGACTTCAATACAAGAGTAACTGGATGAGATTCTACGGTTTGAATTAAAGAGGCAGTCTAGGTGATCTAATGTTTTCACTCTAACCTTTGCAGCTCTGAGATGGAGATCAGTCATCTGAGTCAGGCTACTTCTACATAAGCATTTTTAGTGTAATATTGTGCTTTTTTTATCTTGCTAGGTCTTCTCTGAGGAACTTTCCCACTGCTACACTGGTCTGTAAAACCAAAATTTTGCTTTACAGATATTTGGTTGAGCAGTGTTGCTAAGAAGGTTATAGTTGAATTTAACAATAGATGTTATGGACTTTTTTGTATACCTTGTAAACTGCATAGCATAATAACTGCTAAAAGCAGTTGGAGATTGTGGTAACTGAAGATATGAACATATTTTTGGATTACAGCTGTGCTTTTCTAGTTTGAAGCTGTCTGTCAAAGACTGTAGAGAATATGAAAATGTGATCAACCAGAACCATAAACAAAAAACCCAGCCCAACAACCACATGGAAAAATATCCAACTGCAGTCTGGATTACCACAACTGTCAACAAGATTTCCATTCAGAAATCCTCTCTTTGGCCTGTCTTCTAATACTATCACTAATGGAAGGAATGCTCTTAAAGAAGGCAAACTCCTTTATATAGTTGCTTTTGATTGCATACCAAATAGAGTTTCAACCAGAGAAAATAAATAAACAGCTGTAGGAATTTGCAAACAATTACAGCCTGGGTTTTTTTCCTGACTCTCTCTCTCTATATCTCAATGCAAGTGTACATGGACATGTTTAACTTTTGCAGATTTGTTTAATATTTGAATATTATCCAGTGATATTTTGCAGTTGTGGAATTTTTCAAACCACATTGCAAATTTTCTCCAGAGATTCAAAACTGTGCAGCCAAATTGTATTGCTTCATTTTGACCTGTCAAATTGAGTTCAAGTTTTCTTATAGCATCTTTTATGGTAGAAATTGCAGCAGTTGCAATAGTTGCAGGGAAAGGTGACAGGACACATATATGCTTTATTATTACTCTGTTTAGGGTCTTTGCAGAAAGGATTAGGGAGACCTTTCTCAACACATAGCTTTAAAGATACTACTTAAGCTCTCTACTTTTATTCAGTATGCCAAATGACACCTAAACCTTAGCTGTTGAGATGCTGGCTTTGATCTTCAAAAGTGCAGTTTATGGCAGTGTAAAAACAGAGATAATTTCAGATTTGCTATTTCAATGTTTGACTGATTCTTCCTCATTTGGTTCTTGAAGAACAAGAAACAAAACTATAAAGTTAGGGAAAAAAAACCAAAACTGTGCATAAAATGTATAAAAATATGTTCAAAAATTGAGAGTGTTATTGATTATCTAGTTCAAAACACAGGTGCTTTTATTAATGGCAAGTCATGACAGCTGGAACATACTTCTCTTATTTAGAGGGTGAAATGAATCACTGATTCTCTCATTACATTGGTCTGTCTCTACAACATCAGAGATGTGAAGCAATGCTGCTATGGCTAGTAGTCTGAGTGTGGCCTGCTAATTTCTGTCCTGCTGTGAAACCAGTCACCTCAATCTATGTGAAGCATAACACTTCTGTTTTTGTATAAAAGATGCACTTTAAAAAATACTGATAGGTGGATAACAAGATTCATATCCTGCAATGGAAATATGAGGCTGGCTGGTAGTTTTCACTAACTGACCCAGCTTTAACCTAGTGGCTGTTTCTACAGTGGATTATTTAGATTCTGGAAATATAGCTTGAAAAACAGACCAGACTCTGCAACTGCACTCTCTGTGAGGAGCACGCACTTGCATGCTAATAATCCACATCAGTGGTATGAATCTGATGAACTTGTTCTACAGTAGCTGCAGGAATGATTTTAAATGACTCATCCTAGCACTGACACTAGAAACGGCCTTCTCAGCATTGATTTTAAATAATGATCTCCCCTGATGCTCAGTGCCTAGCCTGCCCACGGAAACATCAGTTATTTGGAGACTGCTGCAATTCTCAGTCCACTAAAATTGTGATGAAAGTCTTCCTTCTCTTCAAGGATCTCTTTGCCAGCAGCAAATAGCTATGGCAGGCAGATAACAGGAAAAGTACCTCCCAAGAGCAAAATGAAGTTTTATTTAATGTGCTTTAGGATAAACACTGCATTAAAATGTTAGTATGAGCAAATTTCTCCAAACAATTGTTAAGAAGTAGACAGAGACACATAGAAGTTGCTTTTGCCACATCATGCCAAAAGCAAAAAAACTCCAGATGAGTACCTCCCTTCATTTCCCTGTCACCTACAAATTACTGGGTAGGTCACCCATTTCTAGTGCTAGCCTATCTCTGAACACTTTAGGTTGTTTTCCTATACAGAAATGTGTGCTTTTTCTCAGGAGTTATGAGTTTTGCTGAACTAATGCCAGAATGAACATTGATACCAGGTGCCTGCTCTGGCAGAATCCAGTATCACACCTACAGATAATGTGTAAAATTACACGTGTCATGCCCAAGCACCACAAATTATTCTGCCCTTTATCTCGAATAACATGATAACTCCTACTTTGAGACTTCAGACAATGTAGCCCTGGCAAAAAGAAAGCTTTTCATAGCCAAGCACGTCAAACCTAATGTATTTTACTGCAGCAGAGGGGTTGACTTTTAAAGAAAAGTATTACCAAATTGAATCTACCTTTGGTGTATAAAATAAAACACACTGTCCTGGGCAACTACAGTGATGATAAACTAGTTTGGAAGGAACCACAATGCTCTCTGTCTTGCTGCTGGAGGCTCAGGAATGAAGGTGATGCAGATACAAGCACATAAGGCCTCATGATGAGAGAGACAGAGAGTTAGGAATGACGAAGTCATCTCCTCTGAGATTTCTGACTCTTGCTAAAGTGTCTGAGATGTTCACGCTTTGTGCTTGTTGCCTGAAGACTGCTGAAGATTTGAAAGGAGCAGTGCCACACAGGCACTGAGAAGGGCGATGACTCTTGGGACCCTGCAGGCCACCACTACTGTCCCAGGCACCGTGTGGCCAGCGGGAGCTCTCTGGACATGTTCCCAGTTTAACTGTTCATGTTCAACTAGTAAAAAAACCTGAAATTTGGGACTTGATCTCCATACCTTAGTTTCTCTGATTTCTAACACATCTTGAAATTTTGGATCCTCCAAATGCACAGCTGATGTCCTAATTAACCTCAAACACAAGGTGACTAATTAGCAAATAAAATTTTGCTGGAAGTGAGTCCTGATTAAGCAGATTGTATTTTTTTTTTAATGGATGCTCAGGTCAAATATACCAAACCACCTCTGTTACTGAAAATGAAGTGACTGATCTCAAAGGACTACACTCCTAGTCTCTAAAAACATGACTGCAACAATTCCTCGTATACATTTGCATGAGGAAGTTCTTAAGTCATGCAGAGCAATGTCCTTTTTCATACAGAAATACAGAAGTTTGCACTGAAGCATGAATTTTACCTCAAAGAATTGTGAACTCTCAACAGAGATCAGATGAAAATTTACATATTATTAAGATCAAAAGAGTAATTTCCTGAGGTTTTTTTAAATCCACTTTCAGGCAATGGCAATAAGGTTATTCAGGACTTCCTACTGCAAATTGTTTGTTGGAATAACAGGCTGACATCTGGGATTTTTTTAAATTTTATGGACTAAATAGTTATTATGACAACTTCTACCTTAATCTCAGTTTCATTTTGAATTTCTGATCTTTGTGCATTTTGCTGAAAAAAAAAGAGGGTAGGGAAAGTGTTGGCAATTCTAAAATAAGTGACTGCTTATCATATCATCACTAATATGGAACTGGCCTGCTTAAGGACATAAATCTTTAAGGACAAAGATAATCATCTTTATAGCTTGCAAATTCCTTATTAGCGTGCGGATACTGTTACTATAAATTCAAGCTGCATATTATGAGCCACACATTTTTAGCTGTTTGAATTTGTTCTCTGAATATTTAGTAAGATGATGAAGGGAGGTGAATGGCATCTCCCCAGCTGGACACAGTTCCAGCTTAAGCAAGACGATAAACTTGTAATATGAAGATGGAACTTATGGATGCTGGCCAGAACAAAATAACATTTCATTAGTGGAATTCCAGTTCAAACTGTATTCTGGAAAGAAACCATTCTAACAAGGCTCCTCTCCCTTTTAGGGGCTTCTGAAAAAAAAAAAAAGGAAAAGCCAAGTGTGTGGTCTTTTGAAATTTCAGATTAATTTGTAAAAGAGACAGCATGGGCAGCTCTTAGGAAAAGAAACAGAAACAAATGCTGCAAGTTGACAAGAAATATTTGCTGTCCATAAGCTCTTATAACAGCACCCACGACTCTGCAAATAGAAATATTTTGTCCTGCAGTATGCCCAAAACCATGACCCTTAGACCCTTGTGCAGATTATGGAAGTGGTAGTTGATTTCCCAGATTTTTTAAGGCAAATAAAATATATTGCACACAGGAATAAGAAAATTAATTCTGTCAAGACACATGAGTCTTGATGTTTACATTTTGAGATCCTTTTAGATTCTCACATAGTCTTTATCCTTGAAATAACTGTTCAATTTATCCTTTGTTTTGTCACTTAATTACTATAATGGCATACATGTCTTGGGGAGTGCTGTTGATAGGTAAGTCCTCACATGCAGCAAATCTAAGTTAAGTTTAAGTTATTCCAGCATCTAAAAGACTGCTTATTTATCCCTAAAGGTACTGCATAAGATGGGGCTCTAGCTGCAGTGTGCATAATCACAGTCCATGTAAATCTATGTAAGTGCTAACATCGACAAAACACTGGATGTGGTCCTAGACGCAGTAAATCTTTGCAGCAGTGTTTAGCAGCGTACTGTGGCTTCACACTGGCTCATTCGCCTGTATACTTATCTAGCCAAAAGCTTGCATTCACTCTGGTTAAAAGGTGTATCCTTCACTAGTACAAAAATGTTCATCATGTGGTTTTCTCTGCTGGTGTGTTTGACCCTAAACTCACTGGTCACAAGATGTTTCTATGCAATAATGCTATCACCTCCTCTGCCCCTGAAAAAAAAAAAAAAAAAAAAATCAGTGTGGTGTTGTGGTTTCTGTACCCTTGGACCTATTCAGAAGTCAAATGGACAAGGCTCTGACCAATTCCATCTGATGTTGATGCTGATCCTGTTTTTAGCATGAATTTGGACTACTTGACCTCCAGAGGTCCCTTCCAACTCAAATTATTCTATGATTCTACAGTTTGTCCCATTACTGAAAATCTGCTCTTTCAGGGTGGATAACATGGCAGAAATATGTGCTAAAGTCTTTGTATCTTAATAGTCTAAGAAGCAACTATATTTCACTGTAGACTCAGATCCAGATTCATGCCAGACTCAAGCACCTCAACTTAGTCACACAACTGCCCTCCTTTCCCAGCCCGTCAAGCACAGGTCTTATGTAAAGATTTCTGCATCCAGAAAATGCTGTTCTCTCTCTGCTGACTCTATGGGCAACCCAGAGTACTTGCACTTCTAATTCATGCACCTTAGTTTGCTGTCTGTAGTTAAGTGGGATGAATTCAGGGCCCCAGCACATATTTCCAATTTGTCTCTGATAGCAGACGTTTACCTCCCTTTGATAATAGGTGACTGTGCTATATACTTGTCGTAGTAAGTAACAGTAACAGTAACAATACTGAATCTCTCAGACCCATGAGCCCAATAGAAGAATAAAGCAGAAGCCTAAGGAGCATTTAGTTCAAAGGAAGCCAGAGGATTTGCAAAGTATTGCTGGACATGAGCTGCAGCATTTGAATTCCAAGTATTACTGTTAATTTGAAAAGTTGTCCCCACAGAGATCAGTGGTAAGACTCCGAGATAGCATTAAGCTGCATAAAAGGAGATGCTTTTCAGAGCAGTTACTTTGGGAAGGAAATTCAGAATAGTCAACAACTTGCATTTGAGATGCTACTAAAATCAACAGCCTCCTTTGACAGTTTTGCTTTTCAAAGACCTTTAAGTTAGTGCGGTTGGTAGCATTGTTACTGTGCGCTATATTTCAGCAGCTGGAGCTGCAGGATATGCCCAGTGGAGAAAGAATGAAGGAGATAAAGAGATTTTACAGATGAATTGTTTTTACATGAGGGCAAATATCACATTTTCCTTTTAAAGCAATTGTTATTTTATCCCATAGATGCTGTTATTTACAGTGGCTCAAATAGTTTACATTCAAGACGAAAGCTTAGCAAGATCAACTTGCTTTCGTACAACCAAACGAAAACACTTGACAACAGTTTAGCAGCAAAGCTCTTACACAGTGATCGCCATGCAAACTGTTTGCTTAGGCAACAGAAAATAGAAAACCACTACTGCAGCATTCCATTTTGGAATGGAGTTTGGTTATTGGAGTTGAGTTAGGTTATTGGTCTAAAAAGGCCTTAGCATTATGCGGAGCTGGCAGTCACCATGGCTGAATTCACTGCTGTGCAAAACGCACGGTGACTGGAGTCTTTTCACACCCAAAGGCCCTTTGGGAAAAATACACTTTGCTAGTTCTCTGCACAGAGGTGAACTGCACACTGCATGCTCTAGACAGAGTATGAAGCAGTCTGTGATGCAACATTTTGGCAAAATTTTCCAAGTATACAAGAAAGCCCTGAGAAAAATCAGACTTCCCTTCATTTATGTAAATGCTTTAATTTAACACAAATCCTGGCGAAAGCCCAAGCATTCTGGTTGATAATTCATATTCACTTGCAAAATCTTCATGTCCTTAGCAAGATTGACGCATAAATAATTCTAGAGAACAGTTCTTGGAAACCATCATCTATAGTAGTAATGTTTTAAGACTTATGGGGACACATTAAATTAGAGCTTCATACAGTTTCCATACCAAAGAAATTCACACAAAGCTGAATAAATAATAGTGGAGAAAATGTTTCCAACCTACACTAACTTAGAGTATGTTTCCTTTACACTGCTTTAGAAATGTAAACCTTTAAATGAACTGTTAATGCAGGACATAAAGGACATTAACATAAATGAGAATCAGCTCCATGAATATTAGGGTGTTAAACTATTGTCTGAATTACTTGGCTTCAGAAACTCAAAGAAAGATTATAAATCTAATTCTGACTTTGAAAATTTTTAAGCCTTCTCCTCTGCTTTACTTTTTATTTAATCTTTTTTTTCTCGATCATGAATTGCAATTGCTTTTATATTGTGTGGCTCAGCTTCAGAGGAAGGGAAGGGATAATGATGCTATTCCAGGCAATTCAATAGCCTAGTTGCTGGATACACTCCGAGACCTGCAATGTGGGTTCAGGCCTTGCATTTCAACTCACTTGCTGCCTAAAAGAACACTTGAACTTATTGACCAAGAGGCGTGTGACTCCATTACCCAATTTTTTTTTGTGCTGAATTTGGTGCTATTGGTATGAATCAAGAGCAGATTAATAAAGTAGGCTCCTCTGAAGGCCTGTGTGGGATTTCCTGGCTCACCTCTGAAATATCAGGAGGTTAGATGTCTTGCTTCCACCTGTCTTGCCAGACCAAGGACTTCTGAATATATATGAGAATTTAGGTCCTCTGAAGTGTTCAATGATATTATAGCTCAGGCTAGAAGAAGTTAGTCCTTTGACTGGAGGAGTACCCAAGGCAGGACTGAGGTGGGAAGTCAAGGCGCTACCAGGAGCAGGAATCTGAGGCAGAAGTGGAGCAGAGATAGGGAGTTAAGAAAGGCCTCAGCAGTTAGTGAAAACTAATTTGGAAAGTGCCAGTGCACTTAGACTGGGTTAAATGTTGCTAAGAATGTTGGACCTTCTACAATAATCCTGCAAATCTCTCCTCTAAATTCATGTGGAATGTATGAATTTACTCTTTTCTGGAAATAGGATTCTCCCTTATCCCTGAAGTGTAGTTAAGACTCTGGACACAAGACTTTGGACGCAACACATGCCTCTAGGTTTCAGAAGAAACACCAAATCCTTCAGTCCATCTGGGGATTTATTACTCAGTTACAAAGGGACTAACAGCGTCTGTGAGGTTTAGAACTTGATATTTGGGTTCACTGAGGTCATCCACTTCTACCCATCAGAGAAAACTTGAGGAGGAGGTTTTTGAGTCCTGAGGGAGAAAAAAGGTCTTGAAGACTCAGGATATTTCAAAGATCAAAAGACAGCAGTCTAAAAAGTCTCCATGGAAAGAAAGGCTTTTGCCATTTGACAAACACAGAGACCAATTTCCAGGTTTCCTGGAAAGGTTTGAAGGTTCACTGGGCTTTAGGGACACAGTTAGGGAATATATGCAGAGTTCATGGATAGAGCAAAATAAATAGATGCGATGGCATATATAAATAATAATATTTGATACACGGCCTTTGAATACGTAACTCTTTGGACATAAATCCTGCTAAAATATTGGTGGAGGCGGGAATGGGAGCCAATATCTGAGTCTGGGGACTGTAATATTTATTCGCCAACATGAAAGAGAAAGGTATGCATGAACCAGGCAAAAGCAAGGAATTTCTACTTACACTCAGGTAAGAGTCCTGGGATGAGTAGGAACCTGTTTCTGGCCTTTATAGACTTAAATGTGCTTTTGGGTTGGGTTGTAATATTGCATTTTTGATCAAGGATCTTTCATGGGTGGTCTTGAAAGACCAATAGTGTTGGCATGTTAAAATGAGCTATTACTCTTAATATCAAAAGGCATGAAATAATTTGTCTTCTGACTGACATGGAGAGGACAGCACATGCCAGTGGTACCTGATTCTTGACTCTGTTGGTTCACAAAAATGGTTAGTTTGTTGGTTGTATAGAATCTGGTAGCTCACGTGGGTCAGAAGTCCTTGCTGCTTGTCAGTGCTCCCTCTCTTAGGGCAAATTCACATATAGACCTTGTCTGGGAAAGCAGGAGTTAAACAACAAAACCAAGTGGGTGAATGCCCCTCATGTATATATATTTGTTCTGTTTGTTTGGGTCATCAATACACATGCAAAAATCAGTAAATTTTTCATTTCCTGAGGACTGGTTTTCCAAAGCAAAGGAACTTTGCCTGCCCCTGTCAGCCTTTTTCAGGAGGCACTGCGTGGTGACAGAGTTCAAAATTGCACTATCTGTAGGAGCAGTCCAAATCCTTTTGTGTTCTGTTTTTTTTTCTTTCCCACTTGCATGATTACTGCTGCTGCTACTCTCACTTTTCTACAGTCCCTAAAAATCATATTAATTCTTTTTAGGTGTAATTTCACAGAATCATTTTATAGCAAACAATTTGACTTCTCAGTCTAGCTAGGCATACCAGCTAAAGCTTATCCATGCAGAATGTGAACTATTAACACTAACTTCACGTAATTTCTGGAATCAAGAGGTGGGACAGCACTGGAAACCTTGCCATTGACTGTAAAACTGTATACAGAAGGAGAGGTGATTCCTAAGGAGCTAAAGAAGCTGCTGGAGAGACAGCCCAGGAGTTGAGGTGGAAGCTGCAACTTGAGAAGCAGCTTTCTGTGCCTGTGGTGTTGCTAATGGGTCTGGAGGGACTGACCCACTGATTCAGTCTTCTTCTCTACAGATACATTTAAGTATTCAGTGGTATCAGTTGTGGAATGTATCGATCCTGTTCTTACCACAGTGGGGAGAAGTTCTTGTGGTTCTTTTTGACTTGCTTAGTATCTAACAATGCTCATACAGTGCATAAGGAGATGCCAGAGGAGCCCATTCCTACAAACCAGCCAAGAAGGGTGTCCTCTGCTAGAGACTGTCAGTCTGGATCTCTCCAAGAAGACCTGGAAGTTCATATGGACTTTCATATAAACCCTCAAGGAGGCCAATAGGCAAAAGAGAAACTCTTCTCGGAAACATGAAAGTGAGTCTTCTAAACTTCCCTTATTATCTTGGGTTGAATGAGTCAGAGTTTGTTTGGTTTTGGTTGTTTGTTGTTGTGGTTTTTTTTTTATATGGAGGTTTGTTTTTTTTTTTTTTTTTCCAAGAAGAAAAATAAAATGTGTTATTTTGGGTAAAACCAAGGGGCTTTTTTTTCCTCTTTAACAGCCAAATCAAAATTCTCCCCCAGCCATTTATTTACCCAGGACACTCCTATAATCATGACTTATTCATAACAGACATTTAAAATAGTCAAAAAAGAGAGAACAGAATATCAAGGAGAAAGTAATCCTTAGTGTAGTTGATGGAACTGACATAGTTAATTCCCTGCTAAAGCCCAATACAGATCTACAAGTCCATGATGACCTAAGAAACTTGCCAGACTCTATCTGACAAACTGGAAGTGGTCAGTGCTGAAAGATGCTCAGAGTGCAGGTCCCTCAGGGAGCCACAGCTGTGAAAATCCTCCAGGAAGAAGAAAGAACTGGAAGGCTTCTATTTTTAAAAAAGAAAACAGGAAAAAAACAACAAGAAAGAATTATGTTATAAAACAACTGCCATCATCCAGACCCTGCCCATCATCCTTGTACAACACACAGCGTAACAAAAGACAATGTTGCTGTGTTTTTCACTTCACTTCTAGGTCCCAGAGGGTCCCTGTGAATTATTAAAACTATGATGATGTGTTTGATTCCAGGAAAGTCTTTGTACTGAATTAAAAATGCAGTAAATGCTAATTGGAGTTGATATATCTCCTGCTGGATTAATTTTGAATCTAGTACTGTAATATATTGACATCGTTTTAGTGATCAAGATGTTCTCTAAATTTAAAGTGTTTCCTAGGGAATAATTACCACTTGGAGGAAACAAGAAAAGCTTGAAAGCGTCAAGGATTAGAATCACTGGATATTTTTGTTACGGTTTATGGGACTTACAGAACAAGCAAAAGTAACTGAGTAACTGAGAAACCTTTGAAAATATTTTAAAAGATCCCACGGTCATTAGATATGACTGGAAGAAAAAAAAAACAGTTGAGGGAAATTGTTGAGGTTGGAAGTACCTCTTCCCTTGTGTTGCAGAAAGATGGACAGTTTTTAATGCTTCCATGACAGAAAGGAGGAGGAGGATCCAGGTGACATGGGAGAGAGCACCACAAGCACACAACCAGCCCTGACCAGCACAGGCTTTCACTGTGTTCCCAGGCTTGCTCTGTCTTCAACACTCCCACTGATGCTTTGGGAGGGAGAATCTTCTTTGAATTGAGGAGAAATTTTCTCCTGGTCCTTAGAGGTTGTAATCAAATCTGTGCTTCTGTTTTTGCTTGTTTTTAACAGATTTCACCAATGAGCTGTTCCTTATGAACCCGCTTTTCTTAGCATGGACCATGAGCTGCTGATGGCTGGGGAGCTTCTGCTGAGTACCTCCAAAGGGACTGTGGCACCCTTCTCTTCCCCAAACACACTAGCTGCCTTCTTTCCCTCATGTGCCCAGCTGCATTCACAAATTTGTTTTTTCCAGGGAAGCTAGAAGACACGAAGCAACAGAATGACTTATTTTAGACAGTGTCACTATGTGTATGCACTTTCCAAGATTCTGATTTCCTGTGTGAAACTTAAGATTTTATAACATATGGGTATAAATATCACTCTCCTTCCTACACATGGACAAAGCCAGACTTCGTGTCAGAAAGAGAGAGCTTTTAATCTTGTTTGTTTTGGGATGGAAGAGGGCACAGAGGCATGCTAGAGGCTTGCCACAGAGCTGAAGGGAGGAGACCTGTGTGAGTCAGGAGGGAAGAGAAGTAGACCACAGCAAAAGCAGAAGGAAAACAGCAAGGAGTATGAGGACGGTGTTTCATCCAAAGGGAAGACAGGAACTGGTGGGGGCCAGCTTAGCATCTGGGAGGTGGAAATACATGGCTTCTACCATCTCTTTATGGTAAAATGCAATTAAGCTGCAGTGAGACTTATGCATTTTTAAAACACTCAGGAAAGTCACATATTGAGAACTTGCATGTGTTTAAAAAAAAAAAGGGGAAAAAAAAGAGTAGCTTCAGTATTACATTTCCATTCGGATTAATCTGCTGATAAACAGCAGCAGAATCACAGAAATGGACCCACCAGGTTTCTCCAACCATTTACTGTTAGTATGGGATTGCTCCTGGGAAGGTACCCTCTCTTTCTTTTGCCAGTGGGTTCTTCAACAACGCACTTAACCTAGTGGGATTTTCACCACCTTCTCTGGGAGTAATTCCACAATACGGTCATGACAAGATGGCAATGTATTTAACAGCAGTGTATGAGAGAAGACTGACCACAAACTAATTTCCTATACTGTAACTTACTGGTTGGCCAACAGATGGTAGCAATTTTTGACTACTGTGGACCTGGGATGTGTCCAAACCGGTCAGAAAGGAAAGGGTCCATATCTTACAACTAATTCTCAAAGTCTCATCATTACTGAAACAAAAAAAAAACCCCAATGAGTGAAATGGCAATGGATCATGATCATATTAACACCTATTAAATGATGTGTCAATTTCAGAAAGACGTTTGCCTGGAACTAGGTAATCAGGTATTACCTAAGGTGCTTTAAAAGGTACAAAAAATAGGTGAAGATCCTCAAAACCTAGGGGAAGCATTGGATATTAACTTGTTTTTGCAATTTGTGTTAGAATAATCTAGTTCACAGATACGCAAACCAAATGATAATTAGCAAACTCAAACAAAATGTCCCCATTCGTAAATCAAAATGATTCAACACAAATATTAATTGCAAATGTAGCCTTTTTTCCTGTTCATGAATATATTTGTTATGCATAAATATTCACTGAATAGTTTATGAAAACAGATTTTAGTTTGTGGGTTGCTTGTAAGATGGCTGCTCTATCTGTATAGTCTTTACTTGTGTATCACAATTAGTCAATAATTCACACAGATATCAACTCTTCTCTCTTGAAATGAGATTGTGACTTTATAAACAAAATAATATGGAAAAAAGTATGGGAATAATTGCAGTGTTGACATCATTTGCAGGAACAAATGACATGCACTGAAATCTGAGGAACGTATGAAGATTCATGATTATCATGACAAATACCCACAGCTGTGTGAGGATTTATAAGCATGACAGATTATAAAAGCACAAATAGCAGGAAACTCTACTTATTTCTTTTATTCACAAAAGTATTCTTGAATCACAGCATTATTGTAAATGCCCGTTCTCACAATGATACAATTTCCTGTTTGAATCTCTGAGCAAATGAACAGCATTAATTGTAACTATTTGTCAGCTTCCAAAAACTGTTAGACAAGATAATATCCCAGCTTTATGTTCACTTGAATAGATCCTGCAGCCTGCACTCCCTGTCCTTTCCCTGTCCTCCTTCCAGAGCATCTCTTTTTCTAAGGAAAATTAGACAAGCTTCTCTTTCCTTTTTTTTTATTGCTGAGAGCCATTCCCCCTTCAACAACTCTGTACCTTCTAACCCTCGTGATGTGATGTTGATGGAGCTGCCACTTAAAAACAAATTCTGTCTGGCCATCAGGGAGCTTCCTGCAGTGATGGAGATGACAGAGCCTTTTGCAGGAGGCTGCTTTTGAATCTGCTGTTGGGGGGAAGCCCTTGTTGTCTGCAATCTAACAGTATTCGGGTTCAAATGTGAAATCCCTAGGTTCATTCTGGATTCCTCATGTGTAGGAGGCACAGAGACTAGAGTGCTTGGGAAGGAGCAAAATCGAGGGAAGGAAACTGTCTCTTGGCATAAAGCCTTGTTTACCCAGTCTCGTGGAACAAATAAGCAAACAAAAAACACTGTCCAAAACAAGCCCCACTGTGTAACCCACTGTGTTTGCACTCAGAGTTCAGAATATGTGTCGGCTTTGAGGTCACCGGTTTGAAGCAAGAAATTATAGGAGCGCCCTGGGATAGTGAATCTTTCTTTAATACACTAATTATTCTTACTAAACTTGCTATGATATGGGACTTAATGCTGCTTATTTAATGATCTTTCTTTTCTAGCACAATGGCCCTCTGAACAGGTGGAGGGGATTTTATCCAGCACATCTTTGGTTGTTAGCCAGCACATTCTTGCTCTTCCAGACGTGAAAATATTTACATATTAGTACTAGGAAATAACAGTTTTAACTTTTATAAAAATTTGTAAAATGGCACACTAACAGCTTATCATATACTGCTTTCCAGAAAAAAATTAATACAGCAAAAGAGACCTCCACCTTGCATTCACTGCCCCTAGCTAACAGTAATATTTTCATGTTAACTCTTTGTCACTGGGAGTCGATTTTTCCCAGCACAGCACCTAAGTGCGAAATGCATTAGCACAAATGTCTGAACTCCAAACCCATCTGGCACTAAGACCTATAAAATGTTGCCATATTTGTCTACAGTAGATTTTAACAGACTTTCTGGACAATATCATTTAAAAAACATTGTTGTGCAATGGAATTAATTAACACAAGTAACATGTACAACATAAATTTTTATTGTTTCTTATATGCCATAAAATTTCCAAGACAGAAGCACCTGGTAAAACCATACCGTCTGGCTGAGCGTGGCGTTAGGAAGGCCTAGATGGGAGCAGATGGAAAGTCTGAGGATGAAATAAGAACAGATGGGAAGTCTGAAGGTGAAATTTGAACTTAGGTATTTCAAAGTTCACATGGCTGAACATAAAGTCCCATTAAACATGCTCCAATAAAGAGTTAAACTGACGGGCTCCACCGTGCCCTCCCTCCTTTTGGATTTCCAGTGTCACTTAGCTGTCAACAATGTTTGTGGCAGTAGTTAAAAAAGCACTTTCCTTAACTCTGCCTGCTCGTTTCAAACCCAAGTTTTCACCATCCATTCTGTACCTGGGATTTTATGAAGGCGTTAGTGCTGTAAACATGGAAAAGCATTTTCAGTTTCATACAGAGCTGATGGCTCTCCCCTGTAATTTCCCTCCTCTTCATTTAGGCCATCGGACAGCCACAGAGAGCTGTGCTGGCAGGGAGGCAGCAACGTGCAGCGAATGCCAACTCCTGGACAAAGCTGTGGGGTTACAGAAGATAGCACTGAGCCTTACCGATAGCTGGTGTGACAAACAAAAAGCCCAGCTCCTCCTAGCATAACTTCATGCAGTGTGCAGTTGGCTCTTTTTAATGTGCACAGCACATACTGCATCTGGCTCTGGGTTTTTAGATTCAAAGGCCAAGGCTGAGAAGTACTTTAAAAGTTTAAATAGATGGCTCTTTTCAAATGTTGATATAGGCACAACAATTTGCCCACTGATTCTAAAATATTTCTGTATTTTTTTTAATTATTGCTGTAGCAGGATATATCTCTTCCAGTGTCTGATGACCATGTGGAAAGCGCCCAGAGTGGAGATGAGTTTCAGTTCAGCAAGTTCCCAAGTCACTTATCTCATGCACATGACTGGCAGGATATTTGGGAAGGGCTGGCTGTGCCAAGCCAGGCAGGGCTTCTGCGTTGAATTTGTGGTGGGCTTGTAAAGCCTAGGAATGACATCTTTCTCCAGCCCAACAAAGCTCTGTGCCAACATTGTCAAATCTGTCACGCTGTTGCCGCGCAATGTCACCTGGGTCTTGAGCAAGGATGGGTATATTCTGAGATTCTGGAAAGCTCTTGAGTAATGGTGTGAAAAATGACAGGATCCCACATGTCCCTACTGTACTTGAGGAAGTGCATTTCCCGTGATTAATGGCCTCTCTGCCGTGCACAATGCCTTCTAAGATTTTTTTTCTCCCACTATAAGCCAAACCAACGAATGTTTCCAGTTTCTCAGGCTCTATTTACCTTCTCTCTCATTAGCAGAGGCTCTCTCCCTCGCTTTCTGATGATTTTGCACATACTTAAAACCTTCTGACTGTTTTCAGCTGCTACCACTGTGTTCCAGAAATATGACATAGGGGAGCGCAGCACCTCGCCGCCGGAGTGTAGCAGGCGCTTCCCTTGGACTTCTGCCCATTGCATTTGCAGCCCAGAGGGGGAATCAGGTAGAACCATGACCCCGAGGGTTTCGCAGGGACTCATCAAGCTTGACATGCGTCCCCTGCTTCCTGCCACATCCCTGTAGCTGCTCCAGAGTTTCAAAAGCTACAGGAGCCTGGTGGACCCCAGCATGAGAAGGAAGGCAGCTGGCTGCGGACTGGGGTGGGCAATCACGCAACAGGCTGGGCGGCTGCTGTAGCTTTTTGACTGTGTACCACTAGACCACCGCAGAACAGCGTGCTGTAACTCCTTGCCTCATTCTCAGCTGCTCAGAATGATCCAGTCTTCAAGGCTGTGATCTTGCTGCCTTTTTTTTTTTTTTTTACTATAACTGTTCCCTGATGACAATGTAATATATTTTTAGCATAGTTCAAGTATAAGACACTAAAATTATACTACCTCTCATAAGGGTTGCCTCATAAATACAGCATTCTGTTTTCGTGGACACTGGCGTGGGTGTTTCATAAAGTATCATAAACAATTTATTTTGTAATGAAATAACCCAGTAAATTATCTTTAGTTTCAGATTGTGCTCACAGCTCCACTGAGCTCTTTTTGGTGTGGTTTGTAAGCCAGGGCTGTGGAAGGTCACTCCTCCCTTGCTCTCTTGCTAAATGTAAGTGAAAAGTTGAAATTATTTGAGAAAAATGTAAAACATATCAGCTGAAGATTGGGAGGTCCAAGAGTATTTGAAGTAAAGCAATTCCCCTTGCTAGAATGAAGCAATTGCATTTACTACTTAACTCCCTTCTATCTTCTTTAGTGCTCTTGAGCCCCAGTAAAGAGATGCAGCATCTCATCTCAGGTAGGTTCTACCAGCACATTGCCCTGCTCAGATTGAGGGGACAATGGCATCATGAGGCTGTGGTTGTGGTGTGGTACCAGACCTGTGCACTGGCAGTCGATGCCACTGAGAGGGTTAGGGGCAGTGTGGAGAGATGATGCTGCTGTAGACACCCCTCCCCTCCCATTAGTCCATGGCTCTCAGTGATTCTTTTCCAGAGCTCCATGGGTGCAATTCATTTTCTTGCATGAGAAGTCCCCAGTTCAGCCAGATAGTTAAATATGTGCTGGTGTACCACAGATCTACAGTGGGTCACAGGGTGTTTGAAAGGCAATTGAGTAAAATAAATACGTAAGGGTGCAATTATACTGAAAAAGATTCCTGCTTATTTCTTTCCTTGGACTCTGTAGGGAGGTATGGGTGAAGACACCACTGCTTTGTAAAAATCGTAGTAAAACATCGTAAGTTTTGTGTCATTCATTCCTGATTATTTTCTGTTTCAGTTTTCAATTTCTTTCATTAGTCCCTGTAGTTATCTACGGCTCATTTATTTGCATTGTGTAGCTATTCAAGGTCAAATTCTAATCCTAAAGAGTTCAGTTAAAAGATCTGCTGTCACAGTTAGTGAAGGCAGGACTTAATCCACAGCATATGTATTTCTCCACTGCCAATTATTGTCAGTAGTAGTTCAACTTTTGCCATTGTCCATATTTTCAGTTCTGTTTTTCTCTTTAAATCTAGTGATGGATTTGAGAAATAATTTGCAAAAATGACCTGCATTTTGTTCACCTGTAGGACAGTGAGTTCCATGCCATGGTGCTTTACCATTTTAAAAAAAAATTATCTTTATCTATAAAAGTGTTAAAATGATGTGGTGCCTTTCATGTTGTTGCTGCTCAGTGACTCCAAGTGCAGACGAGATGTGTGCAGTAAAACATCAGCTGGGCAGGTGTGCCTTGGTCTTTGCAGTCTTGGTGCTCAACATTACAATGACTTCTGACAGTGCAAAAATGGGCAAGAACCAGACGCACAGTTTCTAAATGAATTGGTTGAGGTCCTTTCCTCAGCCTCCCTTGTCAGCATTTATATCTGCTGTGCTTTATTGCATCTAGTCACAGCTTTACATGTATCCTCCTTCAACACAAGCTCCTTGGTGTGGTGCAGCAGTGTGACAGAGTTTTAAACAGTGCAAAATGAACATTACGTTTTCATGGAGAATGTGTGTTTCACATAAATGTTATTTCCAAGTAGTATTGTATAGTACTCGGGATACGATATATCATAGTTGTGTTTTCTTGCTAACATACTAACAGTGTGACAATTAAGAACAGTTTATTTTAAATACTTAAGAATTCATATAGTTGCAAGCAAGTCCAACAGGTCAAGTGCTTGCTAATAAAATGGCTGTTCTTAACATAATAGGATCTCTGCTGTTTAGGGGAAAAGAGTTTTTAAAGCACTAGCAGTCAGATTTGTAATGAAGAGGAAAAGATGAGTGTACGAGTGCTGTGATGTTGATAACAGGCAGCTGGTAGATTCTCTGGAAGATGACCAGTAAGCTCTGACATTACTCTAAGTAGCATCACAAGAATTGATCCAAAAACTATTCAGACAACTCTTGTGGCATGAGTACACTTGAGTTGAACTCTTTTTCCTGTTTTGACTATTTTAAATGTTTGAGTGTTGCCATTACATTTTCTGTGAGGAAGATCTCTCACATATGCTGGCTTGGCCCATTCTGGCTATTTTTTTCTGCAGTCAGCTTGCTTTTCAGACCCTCCTTTCTGTTCTTTTCTGACACAACCTGAATTTGAGAATAGACAATACACATCGCTAATGTCCATTTAATGCTGCTATGTCTGGCTTGTCTTCACAGGTGTTACAGTTGGGGCAGGTGTTGGGAGAAAAAAGAACAAAGCCAGTAAAGACTAGTGCCAAGTTTACTGAGCAGATGTGCCATCTGAAGATGGGGAAAGCTTTCATTTTCCTGCCTCTAAATTTTGAATGGCTATCTTAAATACTAAATATGTTTCTTTTAAGATTCAAATGTTCAACTAAGCTTTATCAATTGCTAGTGAGAAGAAAAGCAAAAGCATAGAAATTTCAAAAGAATCTAAAAAAATTCAAGGCAGCAGGGGCATACAACAGAAGACAAAGTTTCAAGAGTATCTATTCCAAATAAGGAAAGAACTGAGGAGAATTTAGACTGACTTTGCTTTAGTGTAGTTTAATAAAGGTTCTGTGTATTTACCAAGGAAAGAGTGCTGTCCCACTGCAAAAAGTCATGCAAATAAGGTATTAATGGTAAATGATTCCCAGAACAAACTCAGTTCATTGAACTACAAAGATATGATACAGACCTGATAAAATCTCCACTCATCAAAAATTACAAAAAAAAAAAGCAAAAATATTACTGACATAGAAACTGTGCCAAAGAATATATATTCCAGTGATGTTGACCTTACAGTGCTTATATAAATAATTGAGGTTGTACAAGGAATGGGATAAATATGCAAAGTAACCATATTCTTACATAGTAGATATTTGGCAAGACTTTTTTTTTTCTGAGAGTTCTACAAGTTATCTAATGTTCTTTCTTCTTCCCAGTTTACTCAGATCACAAAGTGTTGACTTGAAGAAAAGGAAGAACAGTAATGCCATGTGGTTTCTGGGAAGTAATGAGGTTCCATGTCTAACTTGCTAAGGAATCCAGGGCAGATCTGAGTTGGGATGGGTGAAGGTGACATGAAGGAATGAATTGCAAGTAGAGATCCAAAAAACTTTGTTTGGGATGTGGTTCACCTGGGAGGTTTGCAGCTTGCCCTCCTCCGTCCAGGTGGTGTCTGGGACCTGACCCACCCCAGCGCCTGGGCTCTGCACACATTGCGGAACATGCAGCAGCAGAACATGCTTTGGGGTGAAGATGCTGCTTTCTCTTATACAACATATACACTGAAGCAAAATCCTTAGGTACCTCCTTGCTGACCATTTTACACATTAGGCTGCTTGTGATTTACAGGGTTTAGGAGCAGAAATCTAGTCTGATCTCCTGTGTATTTGAATCGGTTAGTCACTGCTTGAACTGTACCTGTTCCTTGATCCTGGACTTATGATTTTCCATTTAAAATATAAGGACAGGTGTGCTTGGGCAAATGGAAATTTTAGCCAATCCAGTGCCTGCTCTCTTATGAGAGAGGCTTAGGGACAGAGGACAAAAGCTGATCCCTCCTCTATAAAACTTTCCAACTAAGAGCAACTTGCAGCTAGGTCAGATGTTATAGCCAGATCTTTTGGTAGCAGTTACGGGACTTCTTGTTCTGCCCTGTATTAAAATGTATTTTCTTTCAGTAGATCCCGGTTTATTGAACAAATGGATTGCTCTAAATAAGTGTCTTGTCCCCATCACGTTATAATGTTGCACTAATCTCTAAGTGAGCACCAAATTTGTTCTTATTACTCCTGATTAATATAATAAAACTTTCCAATAATGTAAGGCATAGTAACAATCCTTAAAGCATCCAATAGGATCATTGCCTTTCACTGAGTTTTTCCTATCAATACTCAAGAGCTGTCATTTGCACACTCTTAGATCCATTAAATAGGTGCTGCAGAGACGAAAAATGTTATTTGTAATCAGAATATTATGTTTTATTAATTTATATGACTAACAATATTCCCAAGTAAGTCACATTATTGGTAAATAAACTTTGCCATCTGAATGTATAATCTGAAAGAGTATGATCTGTTTGGGTTTGTTTGTTTTACAGCAGCTATTTAATTGGCATGAATTAATTCTGAAGTACATACTACCTTTTCCATTATTTTGCCTGGATATAATAATCAACCTGTAGTCATCCAGATTTCTGCTTGCCTACTTTTTTTTTTTTCAAACTGACTGTCCTCCAGTCCTTTGAAACATCATTATCATCAACAGGTTAATTGAAAATTAGCATCACTGGCACAAAGATCACCGTAGCTAACTCTTCCAGGACTCTCAATAGAAAGTTATATAGGCATACTTCCTTTAAAGTATTTCTCTAAAGTAGATGCCATCTGTTCAGCTAATGTGGTTCAGAGTTTCCTTTAGACTTTTGGAAGTAGCCATTCTGAAGCATCACATGTATTTTATTCTTTGGGGCTATCCTTTGTTTGGTTATATTGAATGCAATGAGGTCATGATCATTGGTTCCTAGGCAACGACCAACTTCTACTCCAGTGATTAATTAATCTTTATCCATCATATGAAGTCCAAAGCAAAGTAACCTTCTGTGTCAGAAACTTATGATCTATAATTTTAGAAAGCCTATGACTTTTCATTAGTATGAGACTTTGACCACATCTTCCAAATGGAAGTCACTCTCTGTAACATCTATTTGTTTCTCAGACTTTATCTGTATTGCAGATATTAATATTTTTATGACAGGCTTATAAGACAATATTAATCCATTTGCTTTGAAATACTTTCTCAATTCTATAGTTAATAAGACAGAGATCTGATACACACATTTGCAAGTACGAACTATATATTTGGGCAGAAAAGAAAAATACAAAAATTTTGTGAGATATTTTGCATTTATATAGCACCTTCATCTTACCATCCTAAATGGCCTTTAAAAATGAATTAACATACTTTTGCTAGAAATTTATGCCAGTCACTGCAGTTTCTTTCCTTACTAAAGTGTTGAGCCTGATAAAATGTTATTAGCTTGATTTCTTGTAAGTAGGGAAATTGAAGGGCAAAGTGGTTAAGTTCAGCATTTGAAGTGTGGGCATCTCATGCATATTTAGGCACCTCAGTGGTCTGATTTTCAGAGTTGCTGAGAGCATCAGCATGATCCCATTAGGGTAGTTTATCAAGGTCATGCAAAAATCTTGTGCCAGGAATAGTCCCAGCTCCCTGCCCTGTGTGTTAATGATGTGTAAAACCAAAATTAAGATATCAGCTGCTTTATAGATAAGGAAAGGCAGAAAAGCCCAGAGTTTCTAAAAAAAAAAGAAGAGATGGCGCATGTCCTCCCACCTCCAGTTTTATCAGATCCATACAATTTCATCTTCACCAGCTGTAATGAGCTCACAGCCGTATTATGCTGTTTTACAGCTCCCAAAACTATCACTAGTCAAAGCACAGAAAAAGTAAGTATTAAACAACTTCTTTGAGGCTGCTGCCTGTTGTCTTGTTGCTTTTCTCTGTCTGTGGGCTGTTCACCCTCCTCCCACAACAGCCAGGGCTGGTGGCAAAATGGTCCCTCTGGCAAAAGGGCATGAGGGACACACAGGGAGCTGTAGGAGAGGGTGGCCTGAGACAGATTTTAATGAAGCGGTGTGAAAATGGAGAATGAATGCAAATTTCTGTAGCAGAGAATAGAGAAAAAGGAATGGCAGGAGGCAAAGCAGAATTATGGCAAGTTAATTGCTCAACCCAGATGAAAAGTCCTATGACTCAGCCCCATGAAGCCTGTTATCTGATTGCTATATGCCACAGAGGTTTTTCTTTATAGGGCTGGAGAGTGATGGCAATAGAGGCATTAAGCTCTGAGCCACCAGGTAGGCAGGGAATTCAGATGCTGTCAGAGCAGGAGCACTGAAATAAAAAAGTTATGTTTAGAATGAGTTCACTGGAACATGACCCCATCTGCACAGGATTTCTTTCTTTCTTTCCTTTTCTTTCAATTTTTCATAAGTGACAGGTAAGTTCTGGGTCAGATTCTTGATACGAGAGAAAAAAGCAGCAGAGTGAAATAAAAATTTTGGACCAGCAATTCACGGGGAAACAGGACTTGAGAAATGGCACTGCTGCCTGGTGCTGACCTTCTCCCCTGCTCCACTGCTCTTTGGCAAAGAGTGGGCAGTGAGGAGGGAAAGAGAGACGGGAGCAAGAGACAAACATTATCTTTACAGGTATTGAGTACTCTGGCTTACTGTATTCTGTCTGGTGTAGACTCTTAGCTGCTCACCTTTCTTTCACAATCACCTTTAATTAAGTTCCCTTAAGGGTCTTCATGGGCACAGGAGCTTGGTTTTTTTTTTAATTCTTCACTCTTTTTTAAAGTGAACTGACACACTAGCCAGATTTTCCAAAGCACACAACTCCCTTTTGAATCAGATTTTCCACCAGATGAAAGAGTGGAGGGAAAAAGAGAGTGAATGTGATTTTTTTTTTTTAAAGCTGAACAACTTTAAAATATGCCCATTCCCGCTTTGACTGTAAAGGAGCTGAGATTGCACCTTCCTTTTAAAGCTTGCTAGGTGAGAATTTTCCCCTGTGCTCCCACAGCTCCACTTACAGGGCTGCGCTCAGTCTGGGCTCGCCATGATGTCAGCCGAAAGTCAGCCCATTGCTGGCCTGAGCAGCAGATTTGCTTGGAGTCGGGGAACTGTGCTCCCAGATTTTCTCCTTGGGCTGCTTGGTTCGAGGGCCTGCATGGTGCTGCAGGGAAGGCAGGAGCTGGTGTGCAATGGCCAAGGCACCCTCTCCTCACCAGGAGAGCCCCATGCAGAGCATCTCACACTCTTTTGCAGTTCCAGCCAGGACACGTTGATGCACTGATACTCCCAAGGAAGGGGTGTCCCAGGTTGCACTTCCAGGCCACGGTAGGCACACAGGTGGTTTTTTGCTTTATAGAGTAGCTCTCCAAGGGTCTAACTGAGGATGTGAAGAAAGCCCTGGACAGTAAGCAGTTTCATGGAAGGCCTTTACCTCAGTGCAGTTGTGACTACACCAGTAGATGGACAGAAAAGGCAAGTGTCTTGCCGAAATGCAGCACACCAACCCTCTGTCACAACTGCAAAAGTAAACCTATCTATCTCTGATGAGATTTTGCCTCATTCCAATCTTCTCACACTTGGAGAGTCTCCTGAAAGTGAAAATATATGTTTTTCCATAGCTTGCAACACAGATAGCAGAGGACCCGTTGTCAAAATATAGGCCTCTCAGGACATTGTAGATGCTCTAAGGTAGCTAAGCCACCTACGCAGAGCTGGTAGAAAGGGCTTTAGGATACATGGGAGACCCAGACCCTTCTAAAGACACCACAGGAGGTCAAATGGCACAAGAGGCCTATGTTGAGGCAATTTAATGCTTCCCTGTGAGTTCATGGTAGCTGAAGACTGCAGGATCCAACTGGATTAGATATGGTAAGTACCATCACTCGTGGGTTTTATTTTGCATGTGTGTGTGTATGTAGCAAAAACCAGTAGGAAAGGCATGGAAATGACCTGTAGTAACACTCATCTGGCTGTCCTCAGCTTTAACTTTTGCGTTGTTTTAACTTTTTAATATACCCAAATTTTGCTCTTATTAAGAAACTGAGATTGTCCAGGTCAGTACTACTAGAGATTTCCTGTAAGCAGCTGCAATTAGCTGCAGCAATTGGGTTCCCTCTAATATTAAAAGGGGTGCTAATCCCATGTGCTGTTGGCTGCCTGCTGCATTGAACCTGTTTTAAGCACTCCCATCTGTGGTGAGGGCAGTCATGAGCTCAAGCGATGGGGATGAAAGGTTCCTACAGTCACAGGACAATCACCCTGCACAGGTACAATGGGTAAAAGCACCATGTCTACCTTGTTTGCTTTTTCCCCATCTGCTTGTGAAAGTGATATTTTATGCAATCTAATATGCTGAAAAAAATAATCATTTTCACAGACAAGTGAAATTGATAACTGGCTATAAATGTATAGATTTCCCACTGATGAATTTTGCTGACTTATGAGAGTAACAGTCCTAGACGAATTTTCAAGGTTTTGTGTATTTACTAGAGCAAGGATTCCAATTTCTGGAGTTTCACTGAGTGCTAAACAATTAGCACAATTGAAAGGAAAATATTACAGACCCAAAACAAAACAAAAACCCACCAAAAGGATAACATTGAATTGGGAAAAAATTTTGCTTGCTTTCTCCGCAAGCCACTTGGAAAGATTATTTATTGACCTGAAACAGTTTATGATTGATCAGGCTAGTATAGAGCTTGAGCTCAAAACTTGATTAATCAACTACTCCTAAAAGATTCAAAAGGAAATACAGGAATTTAATGTTAAGTGAAGAAAGAAGAGGAATTAATGTCATCAAGCATAAAAAAAAAAAAATACCTACAAACCCTAGTCTGATTCTGACATAACTTTTATTTCGTATTAAAAACTAGAGGTGGTTAAGCTTACTTGCTAAGAAGTGATTAGAAATAGGTTTTCTTTATTCTCTTAAAGAAAACTGGTGTTGGCTGGTCTCTTGCTCTCTTGTTTCTTGTTTGCTGCACAGTCTACACTGCCAGTGAAATGAATTTTTCACTCCAAAGAACCTTTTCTAAACAGATAAATTTGAATTTTTGTTCCAGAAATTGCACCTCCATACACAGATTCTTCCAGTATTTTAACAATCTTTCTTAAACGAAGAAAAAGAGTAGTAGAGTTTGGTGGAAGAAGGAAGCAATTTGGGGTTAACTGCCAAGAAAGGCATTGACAAGATCATATGGTTTCACCTTCTATGCTTCTCTGCAGACTGTAGAATAAGACAGGTGTGAAGGTTTATTTCCAGATTCCCTGAGACCATACAGAAACCTAAGAAGATATTGTTCTTAATTACAAACAAAAAATTAGGAAAGGATAGAAAGCAAGAAATATTTTGCAAGTTTGTCAGTGTTCCACACTGTGATCAACCCAAAACCTTCCTGTAGTAAAAACAAAGGGAAAAATATTAATTTCTTTCAACACCTTCTAAAAATTACAAAAGAGATGCAAGTGGCGTGGCTGGGGCCTACTAATTACAGCTGTCATCTGAGGCAAAGCATATGGAGAAGACAGTTACTGAACTCTCTGCTTCCATCAGTTTGAGTCCTTTGCCCTTCCCCAGGTCTCTCTAGCTAGAGTTCTGGACAGCAGGAAAATTTCCTGGCAAAAACTTTATCTGAGTTGACACATTTCCATGAAAAAACTTCACTGTTGATGTATAAGCACTTTCTCATGAAGTAAATAAATAAAACTCCACAGTAGCTCTGCTCAGTGTGGTCCCTTGCTAAATGTCAGACCAGATAGGCAAATAATTTGACAGCATTATTGGACGCAGGAGCTGTCCTAGAAAAAGACTCTGTTGTGTCCTTAAGCAGAGCTCTGTGATAGATATTGGAGAGGAAATCATCAAACTCCTATACTATACCCAAGCAGATAATCCTCATAGAAAGAAAACACACATCTTCCTCTGCTGCTGGTGAGCTCATCCCATAAGGCAGCAAGATTTATGATAGCCCTTGATCTTTTTATCTTGACTGGTAGTTTGCAGATCCTTTAATTATGCACAAGTAGCAGATTTTTTTTTTGTGAGGTCTGTGAGCTGCAGGGCTGGCTAATGGAAGATGTTAGCCTCAGTTTTTGTGAACCTTTTTGAAAGCAATTTCAAAGGTAGGTAAATAGCTCAGAAACACCCATTAGGTACACAGGTGTGACAACCACTAGTTCATACCCTGAACTGTCTCTTATTTTTTTTCTCTGAAAAGAAAGATCTTTCCCATATTCCAGGGCTGTTTTGCCCAGGCAGGGAAGGATTGCTAGTTTTCCTTATGTGAATTTACTTTTCTGGCAGGGTGAAGGAGTGATGGGTATTGCATAAAGATTATTTCAGGGAAGATCCTGTACCAAAAGGAGACAACCTTTGCATGTATTACGAGCCCTTAAGTTTTACGTAGCGGAACACAGAAAAATGTTGAGTCATTCATTACGCTAGAAATTTTTGCAAATATGTATTTCTGCCATGTTAAAGCATCTTGAATTTTACATAGCAGGAATCTCCATATTAACTTCACCTTTCAATTCATTAAGAAAGGGTAGCAAATGCAGGAAGGATAGCAGAAAGATGTTACAAAATTATGTAGGAGGGAGGTGTTGTAGAAACACAGAGAAGCTATAAGGTTAAATCCAATATAGAAAACCAGTTGTCAGATAAATATAATCTAAAATCTAATAAGCAAATTGAAGATAAATTATTAGAAAGCAATTACATTCAACAAGAGAAATGAAAACCAAAGACATTAGCAGCCTGGTTTCTGGTTCTTGCCTGTATTTGCATTATGATCTAGAATATTGCCTGAGTTGCTTCAGTTAGAAACTTGAGCTTCTACCCTGATGGATGGAATAAAAATACCATTTCTAATTTTGTATTCTAAAACCGAATGCATTAATTAAAGAAAATTTAGAGTTTGTCAGAGAGAAGGCCTGTGCTGGCCTGTAGAGGTTCCTGATCCCCAGCTGTTAGACAGGGTCCTTCGTTTGAGATGTGGTAACTGAGTGAGATACATTGCTGCACTGGGTGGAAAAACAGGGTCAGTTGACGGTGACTCGCACGAATCCATGTTACTTTGCTTCACAATGGGATAACAGGACGTGCACACTTAGCTACTGTGTCTCAGCTGACAAAGTCTGGAGCAGCCAGCTGAATTATGCCCCTTGTATCATGTCACGGCCTTGGAGGCTAGCAGTCGCAGCATGATTTATCTGCATAAACTCCATGGAGTATAATTCTGGGCACATAATCTGCAAAGACATGTCTCCAGATCAGAGAGTCATGAGGAAAGAGCAAAATAATAAAGGGCTTGGTTTATTTATAGAGAGCGCAAATATCAACAGTATAAAAATAATGACTAGGGAATGATATACATATGAAAGTTTGAAAGGCACAAATATTAATGAAGGAGCAGACTGTTTGACTGTTTTTCACAGTGCAGACAGACACTGGTAGGAGAGAGGTTAGAGCTGCATCCCAGAAAAGAGTTCTTATGACATGATTATCGCATAAGCTGGGTGCAAACAGCTCTCTGTCAATGAGGGAAAGCCAGCTGTGCTTGATATGATCCCATACATGGCCTACGGCAAGTAACTCAGGCTTTTGCATCTCTGACTCAGAACTTATCTATTTCATGGGGGGCTGTTATGAAACTCAATTAACACTTGCAAAGCTTTTGGATGGCAGTTGCTGCGTAAGTGTGAGGTATTATATAATGGGATGAAATTAAGGACAGTGAAGTCTGATTATCAGGGAAAAAAAGTCCCAACAATGTCATCTGTTAGATTTGGGAATAATGCCGCAGGGGAAGCTGTGGATGACTCATTGCTTGAGTCAATTAAATCTGGGCTGGATGTGGCACCAGAAAATATAATGTAGGGCACAACCTTCTAGCAGGAAAGATAGGGTACACATGACCTGATTTCTATGATCTTACGCTCAACTCTATAACCAACCAAGATTATATGAGCTCATATAAACTTTACATCATTTCTCATGTGTTTCTCATGTGTTTAAGGACTCTCGGAACATTGTTGTGGTCTGTGCTCAATTGATGAGTACTTAATATACTGAAGTACTGGAGATCATTAGCATTCCTGAGGTTGTCTGGCATGCTTTGTTTGTGCAGTGTGTAAATGGGAAATATTTCTTTCAGCCTTTATGAGATATTGGCAGTGTCACCTCTTATAACCATCAGCCTAACAATTATTATTCAAAATATGCTGATTGTTGAAATTGCACTGTTAATATGCATTGGTGCCAGAATATTATTAGGACCTAGAGCCTGCACCACATGGAGGACACAGATCATGTGGTGGGTGCTGTGCAGCTGCTTGATTCTCCTCCTCCCTTCCCTAAATCACAGAATTTGAGGACCGACCTGACCTTGTTAGCTTAGATATCCTTCATGACTGGATATCAACACAATTTTTTATTCCCCCTGGAACAGCTTATGGCTCTATCTATGCCCTTGCTAAAATCTGAGGACAGATTGCTAGGTTTTAAAAGGTTTGCAGAGAGGAGGGAAATAGTATGCTTTCTTTTTTTAAGACGCCACTCACAAGTCTGTGCTCTAGCTACATCCAGCCCACCTAGATCAAGCTTCTTGCTTAGGAGCCCAATTGTATTATTTGTTTTAACCATGAAAGGAGACAGACAATCCTGGGGAATTATTTAGATTCTTGATGTCTCTGTGAGAGGATCTGATCCTCACTGAACTGAAAAAAGCCTTATTTTGATGTCTGTAGGTGAATCTACAGGAAATCCTACAGTGTTCCACTGGATAGACACTGGTGGCTTTGTGTTATTAAATGTTGCTGACATGACTTGTAAGGAAAGTCAACTGAGAAGCTTGGATTCAGTAAGGGTTTGCTCCACTGACCTTGTGCAAAAATGAGGTAACAAGAGCTACTTGCTCCCCAGAGTTATACAAAATTCAAACTTGCTGGTGCTTCAGCATTCAGGTCACAAGTTAAAACAGCAATAGGACTGTAGGTGCCAGAAGTCAATAAAGGTTTGCTCTGGTACCCAAAACACCTTTTAGTGGCCCTCTGTGTGAAGATACTGGCTTCAGACACCTGAGCCGAATTGGTTTCTGATCTACATGTTAGTGTGAACACCAACATAGCCAACTTGGCCTCATACTGACACGTGCGGTGCCTGACACCTGTGGTGCCTTCTGCTTAAAGGAGCCAAAACAGTAGCCAGTGCATTCTACATTTACAGCACTTTTGTTTCAAAAACTCTGAAACATGTCGTTCCCTGATATACATTTACAGATATCTGGGAAAACAAACTCGGAAGACAAGACCTGGCAGATGGGCACTGTACTTAAAGTAATTCAGCCTCTAGGTTTGAGTGATGCTAACATGCATTTACCATCTTCTGTTCAGCTCCGGAATATTGGAGTCTATGGTAGTACCACTCAGTGCACACAAAATGATCTGATGCCCATTTACGTTTGACTGGCTATATCAATATATGTGGAACCTCCTGGGTTGGTAGGTTTATATTGCTTGATATATCTACTACCTTGTCCCTGGTAATTGCCAGTGCTTTAAAAACACAGCTTCTCCTTGCAGTAACTGTCACCACACAACATGGCCTGTTCCAGCTGCAGATATCAACCCATTTGCACTGGGTTTGTTTCCATGGCTGCCTTGGCAAATTGTTCTGCCTCCTTAGGTCATGCACCATATAGAGGGGTGATCCTCACCAACGATTACAAGATTGTGTCTAACCCCCGTGCCCCATACGGGTTCCCCTGGGTACATTGCAGCCAGACCACCATCAGGGACCAGTCAGCCTTCTGGATGTGAACAGACTGAGGCCAACCTGTAGCAACCAGCCAGACATGACAATGCTGTTGTTGATGAATGTTTGCTATGGTGATCTCATGGTGATGTGATGACATTAAGTTGAACAAACAAAGTAGTGGCTAATTGACTCATCAGTAAACATTCAGTTGAACAGAATTAAATGGAGAGAAAACTCTGTGAAATGATTTAATTTGATAGGAAGGTCCTGATGGCAGGATTTCATTAATTATAACTTCACAGGGCCCAGGAGGTACAAAATGAGAATCTGAAAAGGTTTCAAATGGATGTTGGAAACAACTATTCAAGTTTTAGGAGGGTGGCTTTTTTTTTTTTTCTCCAAAAAGTAACCCAAGACACTTAGAATGGGAATTTTTAACATTTGTTCATTTGTAAGCTGATATTAAAAATACATTTGTTAATAAGCAGGACATCAGAAACACACACCTTACACATTGCCCCTAGCACTCAGTGCATTTGTATACATCATCATTTCTAAATTATCCAAAATAAAAGCCAAGCCTCATGTAAGTTTTCAATTTCTACTCAACATGTCAGAGAAAAGTCTACGTAAAACAGAGCTTCATTCAAGGCAGGTCCTGTTTTCATCATTAGCTCTATACACAAGTGAAAATTTGGCTTAAAATGATAGCTCCTTACTCTTGAGGCTGTTCAAATATAGCACTTATCACACAACATTTCTGAAAGTACTTTGTGATGACACTATTGATGTAATTGTTACAAAACTTGCCTTGATGAACCATCTCCATCCTGTAGTGAGTCTTAGAAAGATTATTTCTGTGATTATTCTTTTAGCCGCAACTTTGTTAAAATAAAGCACAGGAGCTTTATTTTACCACCTGGAGCACATGTAGTTTTTTTTCATCAATCCTCCCCACCAAAGGCAAGAGGTTTGGAAGGGCCAGTTGAATCCAGCAAATCAACAATTGGCTACAAGAGTGGTACCACAGTCAGGGGTTTGGTTCTTAGATCATGGAACTCGCTTTGAAAAACCTGGTCTACTGGGGGCTGATGGGGTTCATCTGTCAGAGAAGGGGAAAAGCATCTTTCACCACAGGCTTGCCAGGCAGGTGAAGAAGATCAGAATTAAGATCTAAGGAACACGAAGGTAAGTGGAACCTGATGAGATACATCTGTAGGTCCTGAGGGAACTGGTGGATGAAGTAGCCAAGCCACTATCTGTCATATATATGTCTCACTATCTGAGAAGTTGTGGCAGCCTAGTGAGGTTCCCACTAACTGGAAAAGGGGAAACAACCATCATTTTCAAAAAGGAAAAGAAGGAAGACCCAGGGAACTACAGGCTGGTCAGTCTTACCTCTGTACCTGGCAAGATCATGGAGCAGATTCTCCTGGAAACCATGCTAAGGCACATGGAAAATATGGAGGTGTTTGGTGACAGCCAACAAGGCTTCACTAAGGGCAAATCCTACCTGACCAATTTGATGGCTTTCTATGATGGGGTTAGAGCATTGATGGACAAGGGATGAACAACTGATGTCATCTACCTGGAGTTGTGCAAAGCATTTGACACTGTCCTGCACAACATTCTTGTCTCTAAACTGAGAGACATGGATTTGATGAACAGACCACTCAGTGGATAAGGAATTGGCTGGATGGCCGCACTGAAAACGTAGTTCACTGCTCAGTGTCCAAGTGAAGATCAGTGACAAGTGGTGTTCCTTGGGGGTCAGTATTGGGACGGGCCCTATTTAACATTTTTGTCAGCAACATGGACAGTGGGATAGAGTGCACCCTCAGCAAGTTTGCCAACAACCCCAAGCAGTGTGGTGCAGTTGACACACTGGAGGGAAGAGATGCCATCCAGAGAGACCTTGACAGGCTGGAGAAGTGAGCCAATGCAAACCTCATGAAGTTCAACAAGGCCAAGTGCAAGGTCCTGCACATGGGTCAGGGCAATCCCAGGAACAAATCCAGGGTGGGCAGAGAATGGGTTGAGAGTAGCCCTAGGGAGAAGGACTTGGGGGTGTTGGTTGATGAGAAGCTCAACAGGAGCCAACAATGGACACTTACAGCCCAGAAAACCAACCATATCGTGAGCTGCATCAAAAGAAGTGCGGCCAGCAGGTTGAGGGAGGTCATTCTGCCCCTCTACTCCGTTCTCGTGAGACCCCACCTGGAGTACTGGGTCCAGCTCTGGAGCCCCCAACAGAAGGACATGGATCTGCTGGAACAAATCCAGAGGAGGGCCACAAAGATGATAAGAGAGCTGGAGCACCTCTCCTATGAAGACAGGCTGAAAGAGTCGGGGCTGTTCAGCCTGGAGAAGAGAAGGCTCTGGGGAGACCTTTTAGTGGCCTTCCAGTACCTAAAGGGAGCTTATAAGAAAGATAGGGACAAACATTTAGCAGGGCCTGTTGTGACAGGACAAGGGATAATGATTTTAAATTAGAAGGAGGTAGATATAGACTAGATATGAGGAAGAAATTTTTTACAATGAGGGTGGTGGAACACTGGAACAGGTTGCCCAGAGAGGTGGTAGATTCCCATCCCTGGAAACATTCAAGGCCGAGCTGGATGAGGCTCTGAGCAACCTCATCTAGTTGGAGATGTCCCTGCTCCTTGCAAAGAGGTTTGGACTAGATGACCTTTAAAGGTCCCTTCCAATCCAAATTATTCTATGATTCTATGAAATGGTAAAGTTCAGAATGAAAACTTCCAATAGGAAAGGACTTATATCAGTTTAAAAGTGGTAAGTCTCCAATTTGACAGCATCAGCTGTTACTTCAATCTTCATGTTCCCAATAGCACCCTACTAAGTTTTATGAGCAGCTGTGTTAGCACCAAACAGCTTTCAATGGCATTTGCTGTGAGGGAGCTCAGCTTTCTGCTGCAGTGCAGGCCTGCAGTGATCACATACCTCTCAAAATATTTACAGAGCTGTTACTTCACAAGTGACTATTGCAACATCAAGTAACCTCTGTCCATACTCCTTGTTATTGCTACCAGACAAATTCCTGTCAACTACTTGGAAGACATCTGTAGCACCATTCAAAATTCAGCTTATTCCTCCTCCTCCTGGAGAGCTGCGCACAATTATACCATTTGCAGATTATTTTATTCTTGACACTCACCTGTACACAGAGGACCAAGGATTTCCAGTGGTCTTTGTTTGTGGCAGAATGAACCCAGGAACAATTTTATCCTCTCTCTCAGCACTACTATTGTAATCCTCTGTGCATAATGGGATTACTTACAGTAGTGTTCTTGGATTTTTCTCTTTACTTCTCCCTTCACATCCAGGCCCTTTTTCTACCGTAGTAGCTCTTTTTTTTTTCACATCTCCAATTTCGTTTCTCCTTCTCATTTTCAACTGCACAGATATTAATGCATGAGCCACCTAGCCTCTCCTCCTGATATTTGTACAGTCCTTCCTGCCTCCTTCTCCTGGTCTCCCATAATTCACAGTCAATCCAATGTGCAGCTGACAAAATCCTTTCTCATCGCTCTGACCTCATCCTCCTCTCACCTGAACCACTGCATTTGTCAGACCTTTTTCAGCATCTTTGTCGAGCTTCTCCTTGCTGGGGGATTCCTTCACTCTGCCATTACCTGATGGCACCTTCTCTTCACTTCTTACAAAGAGCATGCCATGCCAACCTCATATTCTTTGCATAGTTAGCCATCTGATTTTTACAAAGAAAAAGACTGAAAAACTGTTCTGGCCAATCTAGCACAATTTTGTTTCTTTTCTCATTCTGAGAGGGTTTTTTTTTTTATTTGTTTTTTTTTTATTTTTTTTTTTTTTTTTTTTATTTTTACAGCCCTTTCTGGCAGGGATCTATAGTCAGAGTCTAGATTAAATGTGCCAAGTAGTTTTTTGGCATTATTATGCAGAAGCATAAATAATTTGTGGAGGATAACTTTGCAATTGTCACGATACAATGTGGACTAGTTCTTTAGTCCTTGCCAGCAGATAATACCTTCTTAGAGGGCAGCACAGTTAACATCACCTCTCTAAACATTCACAATAATTACTTGCATTATTTTAATCAGAGGAATAACCTTGTTTCTTTGAATCTTGATTAACAAGAGTTACCAACTATAAAATATTCTCGATGTGTTGACCTGGAGCACCTCCATATCAAGTCAATTGGATCCTTTAGGCATGCTGAAAACGCAGGAGTTCAAATGGGTCATAGACCTGCAGTGTGGTATGATGCCTGCGACCTTTAGGTCACTAGTTCCGCTTAATTCAGATCGGGAAGTACTGAATGTCTTCACTGAAAAGCTTGGAGAGTGCTGCTACTCTTTCTGTTGTTGAATGTCAATAATACTAAAATCTTTTGACTGGTACGACTTATAGCAGTAATGAGCAATGGCTTCTGCTTTTCCCTTTCCTGCTATTTTTTTCCTTTCCTGCTATCCATCCTCCCAAACAGCACATTTGTTTCATCTCTTTGATGGTTTCTATGGTTGATCCAGCATTTTTGGAAGTTAGTAGAAAATTTTTCCACACTGCTATCTCAGGAAGGAACTATCTTCATTTGATGAGTTTGTTAAGCTTTGCTTTGTAGAGAGCAGATGATACTCTAATTTCCCTCAGTAGGAAAAGGTGATAGTGAATAGATTTAAAAGGCTAAAAATGCCTTTGACTAACATGGGTGGAATGTCAGGATGTGTTAGGAAATAGAATAATCTCAGCTCTTGATGCTTATGTTACTGCCATTCTGAGCATGAATAAGAAGTACTTAATTCTTTACTTTCCTTCAGGAATTGCACCATTTTTTTTTCTAGAAAACACACACATGCAAATACTTTTACATAAACAGATGAGGAAATTGGATGAACAGACTAGCATTTTAGGCTCTTCTATAGAGTAAAATTAATTACAAGTTAGCTGATCCACATATTTATAAACTGGATTGGAAACATCTATTATTTTTACTAAGTATTTCAGCTGACAGTCGCTGAAAGTGTCTTCTAGTTGTCCTGACATTAGAAGCGTCTGTCGCTTTAGCTGATTGCTGGAATAAGTGAAGGGCGACAGCCAGGTTAATCAGAACATATAGACACAGTAGGGGTAAACATTGTTCTAAATTTAGCAACACATTCTGCTAGATTGCATGAGCGGCAGTAGGTGTAACTGCTATATATTAGGATCAACCGTCACAATGAATTTACAGGACTCCCAAGGGCAGTTGATTCAGCTGATGCTACCATGGCTAAATGCCAGTTTTTCTATTACCAAGTAACCCTGGTTTTCTGTTTTTCTTAATCAGTAACCACAAAATGATAGTTAAAAAATAAACATAAGCACTACACATGTATATATATATGTCAAAACTGGGTGGGTGAGGAGGGAGAAAAACTGACTGAAGACTATTGAAATAATTTTTTTATGTCTGAGACACATGACTCATTCTGTAAAGACTTTGTTTTGCATTTGCTTAGTTTTACACAGTGTAGGACCAAATAATGGAAGAATATAAATACTTTAGTCAAAAGCGCAGGACTAAAACTAGGTAGGTCTGTACACTTACATACAAATGCACCAAAAAATCCCAGTGGAAAAATGCTTCTGACCTTTGAATTGACATACTGGAAATTAATATTGGTCTGAGTTAATGGGCTTTAGCAATGATTTTTGCTACAATCTTATTAACTGACTGAAGCACTCACAGGCAAACTGATTAGATGTGCAATTAGATGTACAGAGAAAAAGAAATCCTTCACTCACTAATTCTTCTAGTAAGAAAAAAAGATTAACAATGTCTTTTCCAAATTCTGCAAATGTTCAAGGTGATATGAAGGGAAACCATTCTATAATAAAGCCTGGTTTTGTATCTTCCTGGAAGGAATAACATGAGATCTGTGATAACTTCTTCCAGGTGTATCTCAGGCTGAGGTAGCAAGGGCTCGAGAGGGAGGATGCATGCTTTTGTTGCAGCCTCTACTTCAAACGCGGTGTCCTGCCTTATGTCCCTAACAAGTGTCTCTAAGAAGCAGCTTTCCTTGAAGACCATGAGGGGACACTCAAAAGGGTGATGTTACTCTCTTTTCAGTAAAAACTTTAAAAGAAATGGATTATGCTATCAATTTTTACATTTCTGGGTAACAGTTGTAACTTTGATATGTTGCACAGATCCATTGAACTTTATGCTGCCATTACCAGCCCCTTCTTTCCTCTCACTCTGACTGTACAGTCCACTTAGCTCTGTTTACTGACTTGAGATTTCACTGCCAAAGCAGACAGAATTCAGCTTTTTAATCAGAATTGACAGTCTGGTGTCATGTACCGTGCTCCTTTGCTATGAGTTAATGTGAAAAATCTTGGGCATGGCTAATTTTTGTTCAATTTGTAAAATGCTAGCTCATAACATTGAATGTCATTGAGCCCGGCACTTGAAGCACTGAATGTCAGCTAGCTTGAATAAATGGAATAACAATTTCAGATAGGCAAAAAAATAACTTTGGAAAATTCTAGCTGAAATTAATCCCCTAAAGCCATTTGTCAAAGATGTGTAATCTGGTTGCTAAATGCTTTTCTTAGAAAACACTTTTACAACTGTCTTATCAAAGCTTATATTCACAGAATCAAACAAAAACCCTGAGTCTTGGAAATCTGTATTTCAAGGTTGATTTTTGTTTTCTCCAGTGAACAACTGTCACTGAAAACACAAGAAGAGAGGAGCCGTGATTCTCTCATGCATATGTCTTGGAGTGAAAACCAAGTTCCAGTCCTCCATCTACCACTCTTCCTTCACTGACACCTCTGAGAAACTGGAACAAAGTCTCCCCCTGCCACTTCCTATGATATTCATTATGTTCCTGGCACAGCAACTTTCTACATGGCTTCCAGTCATAATCTAAAGGTCCTTGCATGTCTGCATTTTGCAAGGCTAGCTTCTGCTCATTAATAAAATTAAAGCTTCCCAGAAAGTTTCTATATGCAGAGTCAGTGTCCTCTGTTACGTGAATCAACACAAAGAATTGCTTATATGGGATTAAAACTGGATTGTATGAAAAAATGCTGCTTGTTTAGTACACTCAAAAAGAATCTAAAATGGCTGCACCAGTTTTGCTGAATCTTAGAGTAAATAGAAAATGTCATTTCCAAATGAACTCATCCTACAAAACCAAAAGGAGTGAGAATACAGAGAACAGAGCAGAATATGAGCCTTTGTCTAGTATTTTGATTGCTAAAAGGAATAGCATTGGATTAATAATTCTGCTTCTGGTGGTCTCTATTTCTTGGGTTTGAAAAGAGAAATGACTGTGTCTGACAGATGTTCATTGCGTATTTTTAAAGTAACAGTAGGTTTATTTGAATATGACATTGTGCATTTGCTGTTTCTCTGTGTAGGATCAAGAGAAATCACAGTGCAGTACTTGACAGGGCACTGTGTTACCTGGGGAACTCTGCAGTGAGCATCATACAATGTTTTGTGAATCTTAGAGATGCCTTTTCATATGGGTATAAAACCTGTGAGAGTACAAGTATCATAAGGAGATGGTACTGATTTACAGCTTTCTAGCTAGACATGTGAATGTTTTAGCTTTGTTTTGAGATGAAATACGAAACATCGAACTCACTTGAGACTACATGTACTTATAGCCTTTAAAACACTTAGAATCAGTCAGCCTAGGAATTAACTTATTCTCAGTAGAAGTTAGCATAAGTTATTTCAAAGCTCAGTGTTTACATAGGTCACAAAAGTTGAAAACAGCTGGAGACATACTTCATGCATTATCACTATCCATGTAAGTAATGGAGTTTTTAAAGTGAAATGTACAATAAATAGCGTATTGAAGGAAAAATAGCAGAAACATGAACAATAACAGTAACTGGTTAACTAAAATAGAAGCACTTTTGTTCTAAAGACATCTTATTAGTTAGTGACAGGCTAAGTAATTAATGACCAAGATTTAAACCAGATGCATGTAATTTCTTTTAGCTGTGGTTTATACTGGGATGTAACGAACGCTGATTAAAAAAATACTAAATACTTATAGAATTTAACTGGGTGCCAGATATGCATTTGGGGCCTTATTCTTCAAGCTGCTCGGTGTTTCCTGTGAGGCAATCATCAACGAGGAGGGATATTGGATTCCTTCTTGAAGGTCTGAGTGCTGAGGGCACTCAGCCTTTGATCTTTTTTAGTTCATAAGACGCCCGAGGCACGAAGTGCTATAAATGCTTACTAGACTCAATTGTGTAGTATTACTTATGCACAGAATTCGGGTTTTTATGGTTTAGATTTCTTGTAAAACTGTTTGGGACTAACAGTACTTCCCACCTGACATATTGTCTAACTCTCTGGACTCTCATTACATTTGTAAAGCAACTGAAAGACCTTTCTATTTGAAAATGCCCTGGATTTCAGAAGTGGTCACTGGGTCTCCCATGTCCATTCAAAGAAAGTTGGGGCACTGCTAAACCACTCTAGGAAGGCTGCAACCTCCCAGTCCCAGTACTAGAAAAACAAGATCTGTGATCAAGCAGAGATAGTTTCCTTTGCTGAGTTGTCAGAGGCATTGGCGGATATGGCTACAGTCCTCACCTCTTCTCATCCTTCCCAGTCATTATTGTAACACAGCTCTTGTTCTGCCACCTGAATGTCTGTATCCCTTTTATAGAGCTCCAGCAGAACTTGTCTGGGACACTGGATGTTAAACTTTAAGTGATTTAAGGGAAAGTTTGTCACTTCCTTGGTGTTCTGCAGGTGAAGCATCCTGATAGAGAATCCTGTATAAATAAATGAGAAATAGCAAGTGAACTGGTCACTTCAACAACATAATCCGGAAGAATTATATGGATCCCTCAGAAGGGAGCTGGAAAATTTTGCTTGCAAGTAGTTCCAGGGTATGTTTAGTCACAGCCTGAAATCTCACAGTCTGAGATTTCTTCTCACTTGATCACTAGGGAAAAAGAGCAGAGACTAATATGCAGCCAAGATCCTGCTTTGGGATGTAAAGCAACAGAAGGCAAGTACCCCTGCCCCGCTGGGGCAGCTGCTCTTCTCTCAGTAACAGCTGCCTGAGCTTTCCAGGCAGGAAACAGGGGCCATTTCACTGAAGCCTGAGCCACATGCCTGCAGACTTGTTCCCTATACTGCAACCAACACTCACTTCTCATCTCTGCTCGTAGTGCCTCCGTGCTTTGGCACTGCTGAGAAGACTATGTGCTTTGGAGCTGCTGAGAAGACTACTTCATAGTTGAAGCTGCCACCACTCAAGACTGCACCCTGAAAAGATAGACAATTCTGGGTTGCTGCTAAGTCAGGCTCCTTGTGGAAAAAAAAAGGATAGCCATCCTCTCAACAAAACTGACTTTTAAGTTAGTGATAGAAAGGAAGTATCTATGTTTCCTGTAAAGACAATGGCCAAAGGAAAAATGCATTTGAAAGCCTCCATGGAAAGATCTGTCCTGCTTGAATATGGTATCTAAGCTTAGGATTTAACGCCTGCATTTAGTTTCTAGGGTGGATGTGTTATTATTTAAGGGAAGGCATCTTTCTTGGTTCAAGTTATATTGCTCAGACCCAAAAGACGGCTCATGAGTCATGCAAATAATGCTCAGAGATTCAAAACAAATATCAACTCCTTCTCTGAAATGCTCCAATGGTCTGCATGTCTCTCTATATTACATATTTTCTTCTGTGTTCCTTATAAAGTTATGTGACTAGTACCTTCATCTAGTGAGGGTCAAAGTTTTACTTATATACCTGGACAGAGTGAATAGTTACAAGAGTTTTGCCCTCATTTGTTTAAGGCGTCTACAATGTGGATGCACACAATCAGTCATCTCAAAGAGACACAACTGCAGCAAAAAGTATCCCCTTTACTCATCTTAACTGATCAGGGCATTGAGTATATAAATGCACATAAGTTCCACAACCCTACATATTCAAATAACTGTCAAAGGGCAAAACAAAAGTACATGGTCTCCCTAATTTCCTAAAATCTTCTGTAAAGCACAGACAGAGATCGATAAAATACACAAAATGTCTCAGAACATCTCAGTGGTGTGTTGTTCCTCAGCCTGCTTAGCACTTGCGATGGTGTGTAATACAGTTGGGCTCACTGCAGATTAGAATGAGGCAATGTGTTGCCAGTTTGAAAAGAGTGTTAACAATTAAAAAAGTGCCAATCAAAGCAAAAAGATGAAACATTACACAGCTATTAAGAATATTATTCAGTCCTTTTAAATGATTGCCAATTTAGATACTTCTCTCGTTAAATCATTCTTGTTGGGTATTGTACTGAATGCCAGTTTTCAAGAACAAGACAGTCCACAAGCTTAGCTCATTAATGAAGACACAACCTGGTAGGTAATTTTATAATTAAAATGGATATTTTTAGGACTAGACTGACTTTTGCTACATATCCAATTTTCAATTCAGCGGAGATTTTATGCAAAAGAATTTTCATGCTAAATTGTAAGAGTAACTGAAGAGATGAAAAGGGAGGCACAGTTGAACATTTCTATGACTGTTTCGAGCAGAACAGCCTTAAAATGTTCTGTTTATTAACACAGTGGAGAAAGGTTTGTGTAAGGTTAATGTTAGAATCACTTAGGATGGTAACTCCTTCTGCAAAGCATCTGCATAAATTAGAAAATGCTGCCAGATTTCCATCTGTTAGCAATACAACTTCGGCCACAAAGACAACTGTCGTGACAACCACACTGAGTTAGTCTTTCAAATAAAACCTGTTAAAAGCTACTGCCCTCCAGCCTCCACCCACTGCAGTTAACGGCATTAAATAGCACTCTAACTGGTATTTATTTTCTTAGGCATTCCTCACTTGTGCAGCTGCTGGCATGCTGGCCTTTGATTTAAAATAACCTTAACAGGATAAGAGTTTACAGTCTCTGAAGGTCATGATGTATATGAAGTACTTGTCTGAAAGAAACATCCAACCTGAACTTTCTCAGGCTGATGTTACTGGATTCTCTATACTTGTCTCTCACCTATTTTGCATGGTCTCATGTCTGGGAACTGTGATGGTTCAGATGATTTCTTCCAGATGATGCCTAACCACAAAGAGACCACTGGGGCTGTTCTGGACAACTCATCTAGGTTTAAAGGTGGTGGGAATCACCTTTACAGCCTTTCTCCCCTCCCCATCCAAGCTCCTCCTGCAGTTTTTTATGAACTTGGGTGGCACAGCAAGTTCAGGCTAGTTTCAGCTCATCCATGAAATCTGTGCTGACAACAATATCAAAGCTATTAGAAAACTCATTTGTAGAAGGTCCCTCGTTCAACAGCCTATTTTTATTCAGCCATTTCAGCATCTCAGGGTAACACATATACCACCTACTGACCTTTGTAGGAATAGGCTTAACGTTTCCAAAGCCCTCATCGAGATGTGGATACACAAGTGAATAGAACTTCTTGTAATGGTAGAACTATTTTGTGCTGTCTTGTCGCTGTTGCCATTATGAGAATTGAGCTGCTGTCAGGGTCACTCTACTGGTGGGCCTCAGGGTGCTGGAATCCTCCCCCCATCTTTGGTTGGAGGCTTGTCCGTCTACCACGGCAGGCCCTTGTCTCCATTGCAGTTGCCTCTAGCACTGCTTATGCCTGGGTACATGTATTGCACACTCCTATGGTGCCTACACAGCTAGGATAGAAGAAGAGAGTAAAAATGATCGTCAGAAATTTGTAACTAGTGATTGAAAAGCAGAGAAGAAATTTCTTGTTGGAGGCTGGAATACCCAAGAAAATGTTAATAAGTGCAATAAAAGCTTGCTGTTGTCTCCTGGGTGTTTAAAAAGAGCTGTTAAAAAGGACAATTGCATGAACGATGTTGCATGCAAACCAAAAATGTAAAGCAGTGATTTTTTTTAGCTATTGGCATTGTCAGAATTCCCATAAATAATGTCTCATCTACTTTTGTTCATAAGCTTCATATTTAGTCCTGTACATCCTTATGGGAGGAGAAAATAGTCACAGATGTTTCTTTCTCTGGGCTTCATGATATGTTGCACTTCATAGTGGAAGTATTCCTAAGATTTTAGTGTGATTGCATAGGAGCCAAAGGGCTGACTAAAGCCACCCAAATATCAGATGTCATTTACTTTTAATTAAAAGGATCTTTTCTAAAGAAAAAAGGAAAAAGCTCCCATTATCTTATGGTCAGGCCACCTGAAAAGATTGAGAAATAGAGTTTCTGACTTTCTTCAGCAGAGGATACAAAGACAGTTCTTGTGCCTGCTGGAAAGCATTGTGATGAGGCTGTGCAGTGGCTCTTTAAGAATTTAACTTCTTCAGCTTATCTGACAAACACTTAGTATCTGAGTGCCATACGGAACATTTTGTTGGGCTCAGCGTGCATCCTTTCAGGTTCTCATTCGGATGAAACACCAAAGACTTCTGATTTCATGTCAGTCCAGAAGAACTCTTCTTCCTTGTCTACACCTGCTCTTTTTGCATTGGCAGCTGCACGGAGGAAAAACAACTCACACTGCTCAGCTCAGGGTAAGGAGGGTACTCCTGGGAAGACGTGGGATAGAGGAGGTGGTTAGCTATGCTGCTGCACTCTGTGGGTGCTGAAAATTGCATGTGGGTGAGCCATGTGTTAGTGGTGGAACAGTGCCAGGCAGAGGTGTGAGAAGAAACCAGAATCAACCCTCCCTGCAAACCCCGTGCAGAAGCAAGGCAAGATTTTATTGACACTGTGAGGCACAATGGATCTATTCAATGAAAAGAGATGATACAGGCTAACAGCAGGGTGCTAGGGCACCATAATAGTAATATTCTGGATTCAAAACCAACATCACTGCCCTCTGGCTGGCTCAGGTGTGCTGAAAGTTAATCAATAATGACACAGCATCTTCAAAGCATTTACAGTGCTGGCCAATTAAAATTCCTTTCCTAGCACTTTTATTCCTGTTTGTTAAGGGTTAGATCAGGCTATTAACTTCAAGCAAGGAGCCGTGGGAGGCTCTTTGGAGTAATGCTCCTTCCAGCACATCCCTCTTATGTGGGAGGCATGATGATAATCAGCTGCGGCTCTTTCCAGGACACAGCCTGGGGAGGGGGCAGGGAAGGTGATGCTGGAGCTGTGCAGCGGCTGATGGGAGGCAGCCCTTATCTCAGGGTGCCCTCTTCATGGGCTGGTGGTGAACTCCCTGCGCTGTCAGCTGCACCCTCAACTGCCTGTACCCAGGATCCTCCTGGGACCAGGCAGAGTGTGAGGGTGGAGGGGCAAGTTTTAGTTGGAGGGACATCATGTCAAAGAGTGGGGACCAGACTGAAATTGCCCCTGGTTCCTCTCTCCGTACCCAGTTAGCTGGGGTTGCATGGCCCAGAGGAAGGGCAGGCACTAGCAAAAGGCATCGCAGCTGAGGGGCTTCTCTTGCATGGCTGGAGGCTTCATCAAAGGCTCCCACAGCTCCTTCAGTGGCAACACGGTGATCTACCGCTCCAAACTTAGCCGCAATCATGTCTCGTGGTATTAAAAATAATCTCTGGAGTTTCCTCTAAGCAATTGCAACCAGAAGTGACAGCGAAGTTTAGCCTGCTTTACGCAATTGCACTATCTACTGATACAGTAAGAGTTAATGTCACCACCCTCTAACAACATTAGTCTGATCTGTAAACAGATAAAACAGAGGCTGCTGGTGATGTAACTTTGTTGATCAGAAGATTAGAGATCCTGCTGGTCTTTGTTTGAACCCTTTAAAGAAAATCAGAGAGATTAAGTAGAGAATTTCCAGTGATTTTATTATTAGTGTGTAATATGTTTACTTAGTCCTGATTAAACAAGATAACTTAGTAAAAAAAAATGCATGCTTTCACCAGCTCTGCAAGGAATAATCAAACTGGGGAAGCTTTCCAGTATGCTTGGGTTACAAAGCAAATGTGACAATCAGTGCAGCAGCCAGCTGAAATAGGATCATGGTCCTGGAACAGAAATCATCTGCTTTTGTGTGCAAGTCCTGAATTCTCCCTGCAGTGCAATAGGAGACGCGCAAGAGGCCCATAGTCTTCATGCAGAGTCATTAATGGCAGAGACGTGATTTCACTGTGTAGATGGGAGGGCATATATTCCCTTGGGTTAGGATGTAAAGTGCACCAGGTAGTCAGTCTCTGCTTAAAGAAAGTCTTTCACACTAGGAAAAATATTCAGACATGGGAGAATGAATATAATTATTTACATTAAACTCACATGTTTTTTCCTGACAGTTTTTCCTCCTTACTGGAGGTGTGTATGTTCCAAAGCCAAGCCCCAAAGGCCTTGTTCTCTCTAAACACCCAGAGAGTGTTTAAGCAGGGACTTTGTGGCTTGTAAGTAGCTTTTTCTTCCTGGTAGCTCATTTTCCAGAGAGGTCATGTAATGAGCATATAATTTACTACTTTGGGCTGCATCTTTTACACTTACAATGCAAAGTGAAGATTGTCTCATTTTTGCTGATGCAATCAGCAGAAAATAGCAAAAATTTGTCCAAAAATGCAATCTCCAATATCTGAAGATTTTTGGGAAATTTGATACCATTTTTTCATTACTTTTTTTTTTTTTGAGAATACTGCCTTGTTCTCAGAAAAAAAAAATATGTATTTAGTTAAAAATACAGTTCTAAAGCAAATTGTCAAGCAGCCTTATTGCCAGGACAGTTCAATGTCAAAGAAAACACAGCTGCTGGTATCTCTCATCAGCAGATGCCAGACCCTTCACACTGCCTTAGTGCTTTGGGAGCAGTGCAGACATCCGTCTCCAAGCAGGAGGCTGGTGTCTCTGCACTCAGAGAGTGCAAGGATGGCAGCTGTGTCATGTATTCAGCATTTCACCGAGGGCACTGTAAGGCTCCCAGTTTGTTTCTGACAAGCTAGCCACAGTACAGGGAGAGCTAGCTGCTATACTATGGAGTAGAACTTACACTAGCTGTCTTTGAAAGCTGCAATAGGTGCCCCTTGTCCTGCAGGACTGACATATCCACTTGCTCAACTCCCAGGCCAAGTTCATGACCATAAAAACACCAAGGTTCTGGAAAACGTAAAAAAAATCAAGGTGAGAGAAGAGTTTTACTTGTGTCTTTGCTCTTGAACGAAAGTGCTGTCCCAACTGCTGCTGCCTTCCTTTACCTGTAGCTCTGTATGTTGACCTGTGTTTCTTAGCCACACTATTTCCATCTCAGCACAAGGGCTCAAAAAGAAATTAAAGTGACACCTTGGAAGTGCTGACTTCATGCAGACTGAAACAGAGTATTACTACCATCACAGCGCTTGTTGTATGATACTGATCTCCATTGCCTTAGAAGAAGGACATTACTAAACACCATTTTGTGACCTGGATGGAGGGATTCCACTTAGAATATCACAGGAAAACACTCCTTTGTGGGGTGCAAGGGCACCTCTCTGGCTCGGTGGGTGCAAGGAGTGTCTGGCTGAAGCGGAGCAAGCAAAAATGTCACTTCCACCAGCTTGGGAAGGGTTTTACACAGGTCCTGTTTGTAATGATAGTGGTACCTGTTAAGTGTTCTGCTTGTTACAAGATAGCTCTCAGGAGACTTGGGGTGAAGACCCCTTTAGTTAGTTTGCTGCAAGAATTGATCATTGAGCTCAGACAGGGGAGACTAAATCTGATCTTAGTATCAGTCCTCACTAGCATCTCTGACATGATGAGTATGGAGCTATAGATACAAATTGAGTTGTGATAAGCAATGTGCATGTCGTGTGTGCCTTTATTCCATTTTGTGGGGATTTAAAATCCAGCTTTGCCTACTGGGTAAAAAGAATGCCTCCTACCATGCCATAGAAAAACCCAAAGTGTTGATTGACTGCTCTGTGGTAAACTGACAGTTCCTGGGCTACTGTCTCATTTTACCACAGGTACAAAGTTGCTTATCACTTCCTCAATATTAACTAGGCCACATGGAATTATGTCCTGCAGGGTAAGAGTGTTCATTGAGACTGTCCCCACGGGCTGCAGAGGCATATTGTTGCTTTCTGGCCTGGGAACCTGCTCTTACATTTGTCAAAACTGTGAAGGGATCCTAAGGAGTAATAATCCCAGATAGCAATGCTGTGATACTGAGTAAAAACCAGCAGTTTCCACCCAAAAGACAACAGTCATCCAAACAGCACAGATCTGATTGGCATTTTTTTGTCAGTTTTCAGAGCATTTCAAAGAATCTTGAACAAACATTTTTATTTTTGTAATAAATTTCGAGGCAGGTTTTATTCTCCTGCAATATTAAACACAGATTTTAAATATTTTATATGATTTCATATAATTCCACAAGTTTCTTCTTCAATTAGATATTTTATTTTTATAGTTTTCTATTTCTGGGATTTTTTTTTTTCTGACAAAATGATTTCTAATATAAAAAATGCCAAAGGGATTTTTTTAAATGAAAACAAAAAATTAGAGGGAAAAATAGCTACAGTTATTGTACAGTTTGTTATAAATATTTTTTCTCAAGCAACATTTTTTTTAGCTTCATATTCCTCTGCAAAGTGAATTGTTTATGCACTGGATACTACTTTTCAGCAGAAATAACTATAACACACTTCCCATCAATATTCTGAAGGGGAAAGTTTTTTCTCTGTACAACTGGTATAGAAGTTGGCAGATAAGCCCATACTCATAGCAGGCATGTTGTTATTTGTTCCCTTCAGACATTGTCCAGCGTGAGAAGTAAAGGAAGATTGAGCAGTTTGTAGAGGGTGTTGCACATGGAAATTGTTAAGGTTTTGTGCTCCATTGATAGTAAGCCTTGCTTATTTCATAAAGAAAATGGCAACTGGAAAAATGTCTTTACTTCAGCTAGTCTGTTACTGTGCTCATAGTGGATTGGTTCTGCAATTATACTATCATATGCAGGACCACTGTTAAGAACCTGTATTTTATATTAGGAATGTCATGTGTCAGGGATCAGTAAACACTATTCACAGAAACACACACTTATTTTTTTTCTTTTCCCTCTTTTTTACATATAAGAGGATAATACAACATAATTTCAGGCACTCTTTCCCTCAGACATTAAGTGAGCCAATGCAATATTGTGTGCATACACACACACTCAAAGGATGGAGGCTGGAAACACATTGTCTGAACTCCATGGCAGATGAGAGCATTATTCTGCTTTTTTTGGGGCAGCTGTCACTAACTGCTGTCTCTGGACTTCAGCAATTCCATGATGAAATTGTTCCCAGAACAGTTCCTTCTCCAGTGATAAGTTTGGCTGGTTCTCCAGCTGGAGCCTGCATTTGTAGCTCCTCAGTGTGCTTCATCCTCAGTGCCTGGGTGGTCATGCTTTATGTCTGCCAGTACACAAGGACTGTGAGCTGCATTCTGGACGCTTGCGAAGTTCAGATATGGGATCCTTCACCCAGTCCAGCTATATATTTACATAACATTAGCACAGAAAGCATATCATGTGACCTCCTAAGAGCCGCTTGCGTTTTATTTGCCTTCAAAGTCCCTAGACACGCATTGTGGTATTCTGTGGGAACCAAATATGCACCAATGGAGACTAATGTGACAACACATAATCATAGGCATGTAACTGCATAAATCTACCCTCTGTCATTTGAATCAAGCTCAGTAAACTGAAATGGTCACCTTCATACTTTCGCGGGTTTATATTCATCTATCTTTGTGAAAAGAAAGACACTTTCAGCCCTACATTTCAAAACAAAGTCTTGGGGATTTTGATAAGGTATTTGATGTCAAAGAAAATCTGCGAAGATGGGATCTGTGTGTAATTTTGCTAAACTTTGCATACAATTATCTTTTGCATAGGACTTTTCATCTTCAAAGTGTTTTACAAACATTTCTCCACCAACATTGATGTAATTCTAATCACTCTAGCAGATGTTGTTTTACTGGACTGTGATACCATGTCCCTGTATCCAGTAACCCAGGCAGGCTGGAACAGCAGCGCAAGCTTCAGCGACAGCATGGCCCTCTGATTTAGCTTTAATGGATGTTACTAAAACTGAAGATAATATGGAAGCAACTGCATCTGTGTTTTGCAAAAAGGAACATTTGATGTTATTTTTTTTTTGTTCAAAACCCACATTCTAAGCTAGGAGATGAGTAGTGAGCTGGAGGAATCAGGGAAGCCACATGTTACTGTGGCATTACACTAAGGTAGACATATACGCAAACAAAAATACAGAAGTGTGATGATGAGTTGGAGCTTTTAATGTGAGACAATGGATAATTTTTTTTTTGTTTTGTTAGAAAACACTTAGCTATATGTTGAAAAGTAAGTGGCAGAGTCTAGAGAGAAATTCAGGATATTGACTTCATGTTGACCACCTCCCTTTCTCAGATTCATTCTCATCAATGCATTTTCTAACTGATATAACCAGGAAAAAAATGGAAACTTTCTTATAGCACAATTGTTTGAAAGTGCTCTGCTAGATGTAGAATGGCAGCTTGATTATCTGTCTCTAGACCTCTATATTCTTGTAACATTCAGAACTGTTGGCTATTACACAAGCTCCTCTTCCACCTTGTGGAAATTACTGCTGTTTTAAAAAAAATTTCATAAAAGTACAAACTTTTCTAATATTTTTCAAAACATTTTGCATTAGAAACCTTTATTCCCTCAGATAGTCCTCTTGTTTCCTTATTAACAGGCATTGTGAAAGTTGGTGAAATAAAACCAAAGAACGTCATACTTCATTTCAACTACAAAAGACTAAGGCTCCTTAGCAAGCTTTTACTTTGATAAATCTCAGCCTAATGCACTAGAACACATCCCCATTGTCTTCCACTGCCACACACAAATGCCTGTGTGCACATACGCACACTCACATGTGACACCAAAACGAAATCCTTGTGGAAATACATTCTCAAAGGTGACATGAAAGTGTTTAAGTAGCATTTTGAACCACAGAAATACTTACTCAAGTAAGATTTCCTTTGTAGTTTGTTTCAGCGCTATCACTAAAACAATAGGGAAAACAGAAATGTATTATTGCACTGTAATTTCTTCCCCACAGTCCTGTTTGCCAAGAGTATGTGTAGTATATGCTGTAAATTCTGACATAGGTCTGGGGAAAACAAGTCTTCTCAAAAGCAAGTGACAGGAATATTTAATGACTCCACTTAACTTTCTTAAATAATCCTACTTATTAGCTTACACATGAGGAAGAAAACTTGTATAAGAATAGATTGCTAAGTGATACTTTGTAATGAACTATGTGCAAGAGTGTTTGTATATTTTTCTCTAAAATCAATGGTGATGAGAAATCACTGCAGAGTGTTGTACCACCCTGTCCACTCTGAGCTGAGCCCTGGCCTGGACCTGCAGATCCTGAGGAGCAGTTCAGAGGATGCAGTACAGTTCAGGGTGACCATCTGCCTCCGCTCCCCTCCTCACCTGGGGAGGGAGTTTGCTTGTTCGGCCTTTCTGTAGCCTCTTCCCCCATCACCCGTAGCCAGAGGAGCCCTCCAGGCACAGAAACCAAGGTGTGAAGCATGGATTCCCTCTGTTCCTGATGCTTCCTACTCCCAAGGCTCCTGATCTTCTGCTTGCAGTAGGGGATGTGAGGCTGGCATCAAATTATAAACAGGGCCAGATATGGTGGCTGAGAATTCTACTTTTCTGCACTCCACTATGCAGCATTGTACCAGCCTACCTCAAAGTAGGCAGAAATGGGGTCCTGGGCCTTGGGCAGGTGCGGGAAGGCCTGAGGGAGCAGAGTCAGGGCCTTCCAGGCCTATTAGTGCCTCAGGGCCCCGACTCTCCTCTTGCAAAGCCTCCCCTACAGCCTTTTGCTGTGGGAAGTGTCCCTTGTCTTCTCCCTTGGAGAAGATCCCTTCCCTAAACGCATGCCCTGGTATTTTGCCCCTGTGCTGATGTGCCCCTCCTTGCCTGCTTCTGCTTTCTCTGGCAGGGAGGGTGTGACAGCCAGCCTTTAAATCCCCCCTTTAAATCCTCCCTATTGACGGGGAGGATTCTTTGGCAAGCATACAGCCCCCTCACCCCGTCCCTGGCAAGCATGTGGAGTGGAGGACAGTGGAGGACTGTCTTGGTCCCGATGCCAGCCACTTTGGATGGCTTTGCTGCACAGCCTGGGTGGCTGCCATGATGGAGACCACCACCACATCTCCTCCCTCCTCTGCCTCACCCAGCTGTGCTGGAAACTTCAGTGCAGGATGAGGCCGTTCTCAGTCCTGTTAACAATTCCGAGGGTCTGCGCTTTGCCTTGTGAACGTCAGTGGGACCAAATGGGCCACTACTGACCTCAGTCAAGCAGAAATTAAAGAACTAAGAACAAAAATTAGCCCATTACTTTTGACTATTGTTCATCCATGCCTAAATTTAAAAACATAAAAAAACTCCTTTCTCTAGACGCAACAAAGACTATGATTATATGATGAAGTTGATAACACTGAGTTACAGTTACAAAGCTGGAGAAGGAATGTCTACGTACTTTCTCACATATAAGGCACTACAAATACTCTAGAATAGCTGTCATGTTGCTAATTTTTCCCTTCACAGAAATTTCACATCCCTACAGTACAAGACAGAGCTGAACTCACTGTAGTAACACAAATCTCTCCTATGATTTCAAAATAAAGTTTATGGTTTTTCAAGTTGACAGGAATTTGAAAGGTTACACTTTCTGGAGAAGGCTATGACATTTGCTCAGCTTTCTTACTCTGTGATCTGGGGCAGCATCTTCAAGCCTGCTTTCCAAGACAAATAATGGTTCAGATGCCCTTCACAGCAATACCTCTGGCAATGCCGAATCCTTTTCACTGAGGGCTAGTTTAATTTTACTTTCATTGTCTCCAGTGGAATTACACCATTACAACTAAGATGTGAATCTAAACATATGAAAGAGTAAAGATCTCTGGAAGATCTTCCTCTGGAGTCTTTGTTATATATTTCTTAAAAAAAACCAGCCAAACAAAAATCAAAGAAGCAAGTAAACAAAACCCAAAAGTAAATTAACCAGTGCACTTTGGATCTCAGTTAAAAGCCAGCCAAGAAATGAAGGAACATAGCTAAAGGACATCTAGGTAAAGGTGAAATCCAACATCTCATATACTCATTACATTCACACTGGAGGAGATAGGAAGATGACTAGAGCTCACCTGGGAAGATAGAATAAGGACAGCTGTCATTTTATGTGTTAAATGTTGACAGAACATCTTACAAATAGGACACAGTTTACAAAGTAAATATGCATAGAGTTTTAAAATGCAAATGAAAAAAAAAATTACAAAAGAGATGTAAGGGCCTAAAAGCATTCCTACTTTGAGCAGTGCAAAGGTTTTATTCTCTTCTGAAGTTTCCAAATGGCCTAGTCCCAGGGTCTCACAGAAATGAGACCTTTCATCTTTTTTTTTAATTTTTTTTTTCCTAAAACAAAGAGAGAGAGTCAACCTGGGATGAATGTCAAAGTCTTCGACACTGTAGGCAGATACCTTAACCACTATGGTAATTGGAAAGTGGATTCTTCCATCTCTTATTTTGATCAGAAATTCATTCTTGGTCTTCAGAAGCTTTTCTTCATTAAAATGCCCTGGTGTACAGTCAAACTCGAGAAGCATAGCAAATTTAACATAACTTAAATTCCTCTGCAGACGAAGATAAGACATTTAAGTAAGCTGGTTGCCCAGCGAGATGGTGGATGCCCCATCCCTGGAACCATTCAAAGCCAGGTGGGATGAGGCTCTGAGCAACCTGATCTCATTGAAGATGTCCCTGCTCCTTGCAGGGGGGTTTAACTAGATGACCTTTAAAGGTCCCTTCCAACTCAACCTATTCTATGATTTTATGATTCTATTATAGGTTGCCTTATTACACCTTCAGTGACCTTCAAAATTCAAGTCCAATCTGATGTTTTCCCTAGTTCAGCCAGCAAAACATAATATCTGCTACATGCAACCACTGCTGGGACATTCTGATGAAAAGTTTCAGATTTTCTATATGTGTTGCAAGCCAAAAAATATTTAATGAAAAATTCCTAAACAGAATTGTAGCTGGAATTGTTGCTAGAACCAGAGTAAAAAGAGAGTCAGAGTCTTTCGGAAGGTCTTGAGGTCAGTGTCCAGACTATGTGATAGAAAGAATGATGTCTAAGATGAATGTGCAAGAAAAGAGAGGTTTAAGGCATGGATAAGTCCCTTCCAGTAGAAAAAAAAGGTGGATTTTTTTAAAAAAACACATCAACATGGAAGAAGGAAGAGACTTGCAGCTTTGGAATGGGACAAAGAAGAGGAGGGGAAAGCTCTAAACAACCATTTCCAGGTCATATGAGACCCTGCTACTTCTCTGATAGAGACTGATTTTATCCAGAGAGATGAGATGTATTTCGTCTGACAGCCTCTGAAAAACTAAGTGTAACATTGTAATCTTGAAAAGTTCAAAGCCATGTCATGCTCCATATACCTAGTAGTGGTACTCACAAGCAGCAAACTGTTCAGATCTTCCTGTGGTGGTTAGTAGCACTACGTCAAAACAATCAACATACAAAGTTGATTAACATAAACTGTAGAGATTAAGAGTACTTCTCACTTCTGGCCATCAGTCCATGGAAGTTCTCCCTCTGAAATGGAAAGATTCAAATCAGAGGCCTTTTAGAAGTCTAAGCCTATATTTCATAGCATGTGCATCCAAGTATGTGCACAGGGAAGTGTGTAGGAACAGTATTCCATGCAAATAATGTCTGTGGGTAAGATGGGAGGTGGGTAGATCACAGCAAGGTACAAAGGCTAATTTGGAGGTGAATATTTCAGCTTATGTGTATCAAAGCATTGGTGCATGAGTCATTGGCACAGAATGACTAATTTTTTTTTTGCATTAGAGTAATAGAATGTTCTTGCTTACTGCTTTTCAAATCTCTGAATAATGCCAAATGAAATAATTCTTCTTTAAAGCAGTAATCTTCTGTGTTTGCTGCTTAACAAGGATACTACTTCTTAGATAATATATAGATGAATGTCCTAAATATGCCAAATATGATACAGAGAAGAAAGATGGAGAAAGAGAGGAAATGTGAGAGAGAGAAAAAGAGAGAGAGAGAGAGAGAGAAGAAAGAAAGAAAAAGAAAGAAAAGAAAAAAATATTCCCATCCTAGGATGCAGTAACAGTACTGTGAGACTACTTTCTGAATGAAGCTGTGTATAGAATCAGCATAAAGCTTTTTATTGCATACACTTTTTTTTTGTAACTGATCTCTGAGAGGTCACTGGCCAGGTGTCTTAAAACTTTTGGTCAGAATAGAAGCCAATTGTTCATTTCTATGTTAACAGTAACTGGGAGATGAGGAGTGGTAAATATATATTCAGTTCTTAAATTAACAACTTACGACAACTTGAATTAAAACACAATGTAAGTGTATTACATTTCACTCTGAATCCACATGGTTAGCTGCAGCAGGTATCAGGCCAGCAGGAATCACTAGTTGTCATACTTGTGGTAGCTCTCTAATTAGCTATGACATAGAACAGCCTTTTCATCTTGACCATATTCTACTAATTATTTAATCTTTGACAACATAAAAACATGTTTTGGCTCATAACTTAAGAAAGAACACAGTGTAAGTTTTCTTCCAAAGCCTACAAAAGCCAATAGCATACCCAAGAAAACAACTCCAAACTTCTCTTAAATCCCTGTTTTCCCTCTCTCTTTTAATTAAAGCTGGACATGAGCCATAACTCCAAATACAAATGGGCAAATTTTCCTCTTAGGATAGAATTAATTGCATCCAGTGTCAAATATCTATGAGGAAGATATTTAACCCTGAGTTGTCCTTCTGGTATCTAAGAAAGGCCAGATGTATCACACTCTAGAAAAGCCTAATTCTTTCCATGGACTAAGAGCATACTTGGGGTTAAATGTGATGAATTCCAGCCTTGTTTTCTTCTATATATCTGGCAGAACCTGTGTCTGGGTCTGGCCAGAGAACAATGGTTACATTTCACTTACGAGTAAAGTAGAAACATTCTTTGAAATTACAGAATTTGTGAGAATCTTACCCAGAACAGTAGGCTTCTGGCTAAAGCATTTGCTGAAGAGTGTTTGAGGGAGAGCCAAGCCCTTGCCTTTATTCACAGTGAGGGATCAAGGCTACTTAATGTAGGTGAGTGCCCTAACAATCAGTTCGTGTCTTCTTTTGGGCCTGTTTCACTTAATATCATTGTATCAGGAAGAAAGGACCTGAGTCAAGGCTGAGTAGTATCTTCTGGATGGGCCTCTTAGCTATGTAAAAATATTTGCTCACTACATTATCAGGTCACGTCTCACCTGTTGCCTTATTAAGTATGGAAAATATCTTCACAGAGTTTTGTTAAAACATAGGGTGCCACAAAATTCCTCTGTTTTGATAACTGGCACTTTCTAATGAAAAAGCATGATGCTGGAAGGTCCTGGCCAACAATTCCCCAAAACTTTTCCTTCTCTCTCTCCCTCTTTTTACTTTTCACTAAAATTTTGTGATAAACTCTAATGTAAATGATCAGAGCACTTTTTTTTTTTTTTTATTTATTATACCAACTTCTTGTCTTCCACAAGAAACGCTCCAGTCTGACTGCTTTATACTCTGCAGAGAAAAATCTCTCACTGCTAAACTATGTTAGTCTTTGGCAACAAACAAGAATTCTTCAGTAGCAGCCAACGATTTCACACACACTTCCCTTCCATTTGACAAATATCTACCTGAACAGGTGAAGGTGGGCACCAGCTTCTCTACTCCTGTCTACTAGTGTCTAATAGCTCATGCACATTTGTACAGCTACCAGACTTCAGCTGTCTCAGGACTGGCTGACTTGAGAAAAGTTCTCATTTTGCTGCCCTCTCTGTGCCTGTTGAGTACAGTGCCAGTAGCAGATTCCTCCCAGGCCCTACAAACTGAGTACAGCATATAGGCTTCACAGCTCTTCCTGATTCCTACCTCACTCTTTCCAATGGAGTTGTGCTTCAGATAGGTGAGAGTTTCAAATAGGTGAGAGGTCTTATTGAACTTCTTTGAAAGTTGCTAACTGAGAAGAGAAAACTCTTCACTTATTTTTAATAGAAGATTTTCCCCAGAAGCCTTGTAACCAGTAGCAGCAGGGCAAGTTTCTCTCTTACAGGCAGTGGCAAAAGTAAGGAACAAACATACTCTTAAGATCTCAGTACACTGGAGAAGTGGACTTACAGAAAGCTCATGAAGTTCAACAAAGGCAAATAAATGTAAATTCCTCCAATGTGGTATAGAACAGTCCCATGCAACAGGACAGCTGGGTGAAGGCAGCTTTGCAGAGAAAACATGGGGGTCCTTGTGGACGACTTGAATTAGTGAGAACCGAGAGTCTCTAGCCGAGCGAATAGACTGTTATTTGTTCTGCACTTCTGAGACTACATCTGAAACCCTATGTCTAATTTTGGGCTCCCCAAGACAAGACTAACTCCAACATGTTGGAATGAGTCCAGTGTATCACCAAAGGTTACTGAAATGATTAACTGCTAAGTACTTGATGTACAAGGAGTACTTGAGAAAGCTTGATTTGCTCAGTCTAAAGGACAGAAGGCAAAGGACAGATCTTATTGGTGTCTTCTTTTGGGAGTGCACAACAAGAACGTGAGATGGAATAGACACAAACTGCAACACAAGAACATTTCTACTGGATGTCAGGAAAAACAAGCTTTCACCATAAGGGTTGTCTAACACTGGCACAAGTTGCCTAAAGAGATTGTGGAAACTCCATCCCTAGAGATACTCAAAATTTGGCATCAAAAAGCCATAAGTAACCTCATGGAACAACAAAATCCATCAAACGACCCCCTAAGGTCTCTTCAAACCCATTTTATGATGAAGGTCTTGAACGGAGGTCTTAGAAATTTGATTTCTGATATCAGATGTTACCATTCTGATGAGATCTTGGATGGTGAATAGAATTATGATAGACTTGAATACTTATTAAAATGATGTTTGTGTCATAATTGGATGAGCTAGGGGAAAGACAGTCAAGGAATGAATGCAAATTTCTTAAAAGAACCTAGTTGTCATATCCATATTCAGAGATAATATTTTGCAGAAAATAACTTTTTTTTTTTTTGGGATCCTCTAGTGTTATAATAAAAAACTTCTTTCAGTATTTGCTATTTACAGTTACTACCTAAACACTGCAACTTCTTAAGAGCTAAAAGAGCTGTATGGTATAAACCCATGTTTTATAGATAACAGAGAAGTAAATGTCTCTGATTTTGAAAACAAAATTAATAGTTGGTTTTGTTTGCTCCCAGTGTTTCCAGTAATACAGAGATGAGTGACCATGACATAATATGAAAAGACTGTGCAAAATGAAGTTCAGTCTATTCCTTTCAGACTTCTAGTTCTGATGTTCTGCAGAGCAACGTGCAACCCTGAGAGATAAGCAAGTGCCACCGTTTAGAAATCAAAATAATTTTGACTCATAAGGCTTTAGGCAGTAGAGAGTAATACATGCTAGTAGTTCAGTGCAGTGCACTTAGCTTTTGTTACTAATTTTCTTTTTCCTTTGTCGTAGTTCAGCCCCGATCGGGACCAGACTACGCAGTCTCTCTCTCACTCCCCCCACCCTCTGAGAGAATAGGAGGAGATGATATAAGGAAAGACGGCTTGAGGTTTGAGATAAGGACAGGGAGAAAATCCTTAAAGTTACCGTTACGGGCAAAACAGACTCGACTTGGGGAAAAATACTCATTTATTACTACAAACAGCAGGATAATGAGACAGAGAACGAGATAACCTCCCCCCACCCCTCCCTCCTCCCAAGCTTAACATTATCTCTACTATCTTCCCTCCCCGAGCAGCACAGGGGGGAAGAGGGAATGGGGATTGCGGTCAGTTCATCACGCGTTGTTTCATGCCGCTGCTTCATGGTCGGGGGAAGAACTCCTCACATTCCTCCCCTGCTCCGTTGTGGGGTCCCACCCTTACGCCACAGTCCTTCGTGAAACTGCTCCGGCGTGGGTCATCTCTTCCACGGAGTGCAATCTCTCCAGAACGGCTGTCCCAGCGGGCCCTCCACGGGCCACAGCCGCCTTCAGGCATCCACCTCCCCCGGTACGGGGTCCTTCACGGGCTCCAAGTGGATCTCTGCTCCTCCGTGGACCACCACAGGCTGCAGGGGAATCTTGGCCAGGAGCCGCATTACTCCTTCCCCTCCTTCTGAACTGACCTTGGTGTCTGCAGCCGTTCCTCACAACAGGCTGGCAGACACCTCTCAGGATCTTTTTACATCTTATTCACTTCTCACCTCCTCTCCACTTCTTGCAGCCAGGCCAGACCGAGTCGGGCCCAGTCGGCTGCCTGGCGAGAGGCCAGAGGGTGAGGCCTGCAAGGCCCATGAGGCCTGCGCCTCCCCCTCTCCACCTCTGCCCTCACTCAGCTTCTTCACATCTTCTCTTTTTTTTTTTTTTCCTGTTTTCCCTTTCTTAAATACTTTATTGCAGAGGCGTTATCACGGAACATTCTGCTACCAATTGGCTCGGCCTTGGCCAGCAGCAGGTCCACCCTAGGCCTGGCCGAGTCCACTGAACAAAGGGGAGCGACTTCTAGCAGTTTCCTACAGAAGCTGCCACCTTAGGGCCCCCCTCACTAAACAAAACCACGACACCTTTCAGACATCCACATGGAAGTTGCAGAGCTGGTTTGTATTGCTGTTATTTACTGCAGTTGCACATCGAATAGTTTGCTATTTCTTGTGACATTATTCATACACATCCAAAATAAATTTCTGTGCTATTCCAGAAAAATGACTATTTTGCATGGTTGCCCAAGAATTTACCCTTTCAAACACTGCATTTATGGGGAAGTTCACCTTTGATTGTTCTATCAAACTATCCTCCTTTTCCCTATTTTCTACCTGGGGTATTAGAAAGGGTGTCTGACAGAGGAGTCACTGAATGACTTGAAGACTGTGATAAAATATGCTAACATTTCATTGGCACATTGTCAAGAGTGGTTTAAGCCTTAGAATCAACAGAAATTGCCCAGTTCTTTGATACTGATTATTTACCTACACCTCCATTTATTCTGAGGAGGCCCAGCATCTCTTTGCACCAGGACAGACTTCTGAAAGGAAAAGAGAGTATGATGGTTAAAAAAGGGAAAAGCTGTACGTGTATTAGAAATCCTTCCAAGTATCCACATCATGTCTTTAAGGATTTGTGTTGAATTACTCTGTAGAAAGCAAATGGAAACAGAGGCCTCTCTGCATCCTTCAGCATATGCTTAGTATGCTGATGGAGAAGGCCTTATGTGAAAAACAGCAAGGGCCTATAAAAGAAGTAAGAACTTTGAATCTAAGGCACCAAGATGAAAACTGGCTTCATGGAACTTTCTTTTTCTTTATGAATCAGTTTAGAGCCTATGAAAGGCACTGAACTGAGAGACAAAATTCCTTTCTTAATACACAAAACAGGTGCAGCAAATGGTGATTTTGGAGCTTTCCCCACTGTACCAGTGCATTTCAACCCTGGTCGAGGAGGACCACCTCCAGGCAGAGCGTGGAGTTCATCTTCCAAGCCTCTACATTTTTTTCTCTGTGTTCGCTGCCAACAAAGACACCAATTAGTGCCTAGCCTCAGCACTTAAAGCAAATGAAAGTTCAGACAACAGAATACAGGGAGAGATGTGTTTGCTCCTGGAATTCTGTTTTCACATTTATTTTGGATTTTAGCAAGGCCTACAATTGTTTGCATTATTTTAAGGAAAAAAAACCAAACCAGTCTCATTACCATTGGATATGATGATGGGGGAAATGGACTGGAAAAATCCTGGATCTTTGCTGTGCCTTATTCTGGAATTACAAAGAGTAGGGCAAATTCTTTACTGCTGTGCCACTCAGCTATTATGTTTAACAATCTAATTAGAAAGGCTGTGTTGCTTTTCCCCATTATAAAAGCAAAGACAGTGCACACAAGCAAAACCAATTAGACAGCTGTAGTTTACAGAGCCAGCTTGCCTCGAGGCTGGTTTCTAATGAAGCCCCAGTAGATAGTTCCTATCCAGAAACAGGACAGAAGACATACAGAGATAACACATGCTGTCTTTCCTGTAATCGGGCGCTGATGCCCACTAGGCCAGGGAGCTGACACTTGAGGTGGCCATTCCGTTCTGCAGCCATGGCTTGCCAGCGGCACCAGCTCTGTGACAGTAACCTGGCTGATAATGCGTGTCGCCAGCACGGCTTGAAAATATGCTAACAGGTTGCAATAAACCTAAAATGTTGCTCTCAGCTTTATGATTCTTACTTTCAGCTCACCAGGGACATGTTTTAACTTAAAGCAGACACAAAGCTATACAATAACCTGCATACTTGTCACGCTTTTATTTTTCACCATGTATGGCTCAAATTAAGGCTGGCTGTATTGAGTAGATTGCTCACTGCAAGTTAGTCATCTGTTTAGTGTTTCTGATGTCCCACAAGGCAGTTGTGGTCCTTCACAAGTCTATTAATTAGAAAGAAAATGATTAAGGAAACTACTCAGTAGGTTGATGAACCATTGAACCACTTCAAAATGAAGGAAAACATTAAAACACCCTCCTCCTTCCTTTTCTTGAATAGCCTGATAACAGGTATTTGTTTGAACCGATCTTTATATGGCTTGTGAAAAACCAAGCTCTTGTCATCACCGTGTTTCAATGAGTTTTATGTACAAGAAACCGAGTAGCACTGTCTGAGCTAGGATAGATGAGATTGTGTCAGCGTTCTCATTAAAAATGCTCCTATATTCACTGAGTTACAAGTAATTTACAAAAATTCACTCCAGGCTAAAATTTTGCATTATTTGACAGTAATACTTGGGTCAGAGGAGGCAGACTGGGGGCTTGTAGAGAAGTTTGCATAAATTCATTTATATTCATGAATTAAAAGTACTTGCATAACTCTATATTAATATATTTATTCAGCTGTAGAATTGCGTTGTTTTTATTGTTGCTATTATTTTTTACCTTAAACATTATTTTATCACTCAGATTATTTTGAATTTCTCCATCGGTGAGACATACACAAGTGCAGAAATTGTTCTCTTCTTCCATTTTCACACACTATTTGCCTCCTCTGCCCTTGTTTCAGTAGAGTATATAGGTGTGGATGGGGCTAAAACAAGATGAGAATAAAGGGAAAAATTTGAAGATCCAGGAGGAAAGAATAGAAATCTAAATTGTTTCAGTTTACGTAAACTTAAATAAGACACTGAAAGTTAAGACTAAGGAAATAGGAATTTGAAATGCATTTCAGTTACAACACCACTGTAGAAAACCTGAGTGCTTGATCCTTTTTTTAAAAAAAGTATATACTTTACAAAGGGACAGAAGAAATTTTCTGATTTTCTGAATTACTAAAATGAAACAATGAAAAAAATTGCATTTGAAGATAAAAGCCTGAGCTTGTAGAATTATGTCTTTAAATTCACCCAGACAAGGGCAACAATAACAACTAATCTTGTTCTGTAATGCTTTCAATTTATATCTGCAGTTAAGGCTTTTTAAAGGAATTACTTTTGAGGATGGTCAAATGGAGTAAAGATCTAGCTATGAACTTCATTAAATTCCGCCCACACTGACAGAGGTAGCTTAAACTAACCCTGTGGGTGAAGTTAAACACAAAAGAAGGCGTTACCTAGGCTACTGTATATTTGCAAGTAGTTGCCAATAATATCTCCAAATGTAGCTTAAAACCCAACCAAACTAAATAGATAATGAATGCTGGTAAGGATTAGGAAAAGTGCCAAAGATAGCAGATCAAGGAATTATTCCTCATGGGAAAAAAATGTAGGATCAAATTTCTAAAACTACAGCTAGTATGAATTCTTTATACTGAGGCAATTTAATTCTCTAAAGAAAAAGTTCTTTGGTGGGTGGGTGAGATTAAAAGGCAGCTATTAAAGACCTCTTCCTATATTTATAATGGTCAGCTATTGTTTGGAGCAAAACTAGGTCAATTACTTTTGGTTCAAAAAGAGGTAAAAATTATGTCTGGATTAATTCCAAAAGCTTCCCCCCTCCCCTTTTCTACTATGCAAATAATGTAAAAGATGTATTTTCCCATTGATTGACAGTCCACTGTAGGATGTCTTCTTGATAATGGCATCTCCTTGTTGCCAGTTTTAGATTAGAGGAGTTCACTGCTGGTGGCTTTTAAGTTTAACCTGCACATAGTGGATAGGATAGCTGTCTGGGGAAGGACGTTGATGAGTGCCCAGGCCCCAGGACCTCCATACTGGCATGGGGATTAGACTTTGTGTTGAGATTCAGCAAAACCAAGACAATGTGAAAAGAAATAGAGACATCTTTTTAATGACCTCCTTTAAAATACATTTCTTACAATAGCTTGTGTATTGATTTTCATAGACTTTGTTATTTTGGGGCCAAAAGCATATTGATAAATGATGCTGTCTTACTGCTAAATATAACTACTTTACGTATCTCTCAAGACTGTTTTGCATCTTTGTGCGGAAGAAAAAATCCTGTAGTGCTGGGCAAACCTCACACCAAAATCTGGAAATGAATGAATCCCTGCAAGCACATAATCATGTGTTTACGTATCCTTTACATGTGACTAAGGACCAATTGTGGCCCCATACTGTGCTTTTACACAAGAGTTTAAGAGACATACACATACCCACTTCTGGGTAGAGCTTCCTTAGAGACAAGTTCCTTACAGAGGAATCCTTCACTAAGTCAGACTGGAGACCCATTTTGTCTGTTACTTTGTCTGATATAACCAGTACCAGATGCTATAAAGAACGTCAGAAGAACCCCACAGGAGGCAGAGGCAGAATAATCGCCTCCACAAAGATCTCCTGATCCTACTCACTAATTGTCAGAGATTAGCTTAGGCCCTGAAGCTCTAGGTTTAATGTCTCTTCCGAAAGTTCTATTTTCTTTAATTATGATAACTCTGGATATCCATGATATTGATATAATATCCAATCTCTTGATGAATCTGGTTAAGTTTTTGGTCTCAACAACTTCCTTTGGCAATGAGTTCCACAATTTAATTACACGTAATATAAAAAGGTATTTCCTTTTATCAGTTTTGACTTGCCCACCTTTTAATTTCAGTGAATGTGTAGTTGTTCTTCCAGAGCCAGAGTGGAAGCCCCTGATCTTCTTTCCCTGTGCTACTTTATATGATAATATTCATTTGTAAAATGTTTTCATTTTGCCCCTCATTCATCCTTTTACAAGAGGAAAACCCTCTGTCTTTCCAATTTCTTTTCACATGACCACATTTCCACTTTTGTCGTTTTTTTCTGTGAACTCTCACCAAGTGTGTCTTATTGTTTTATGGGACACGGTGTCTGGTGCTGCAAGAAGTATCTGAAGTATGGTCTGTCATTTTTATATTTAAAGGCATTATGATGTTTTCCATGCTGTTTCCATCCTCTCCTCTATGCTTCTACAGCATCTGAATACTGTTAGATTTTTTTGACCGTGAGCATGCTGTTAGTTTGCTGGCTGTAGTGGTACTTACTTTTCCCTGATGAACTGAGCCCTTATATAGATTCTGATGCCTTGTAAGACTATTTCCACTTTTTTTCCTCTGATGTACTTTACTTCATGTTTATCAGTGATACTTGAAGCTAATTTAGAGCTGTCTGTTCCTGACTAACTGAAGTGATTTTGGATGAGGTCCAGTCTCCGTAAGTATGGTGCTTAACTTGAAGCTGAATTGTAAACCCTTAGTGAGACAGTTCTGCCCAGATAAGAGCTCAGTTTTCCTTCTTCAGTTGATGGAGAGAGGTAAATGATGTGAATGCCTCTGAAGCAAGACCCTGTCTGCCTAATCTAAGTTCTTAAATTTATATGTGAATTAGGATTCTGCCTTTCTGTATATTTTGATATGGTACTATTCACTGTCCATTACTGATACTCCATACACATTGAAAGCAAGCTTTAGAATGAGACTTGGATTCACCTCACAAGCAATCTTTGCTTTTATAGAAAAAGCTAGAAACCTCTCAGTAGAAACCTTTGGATTATAAAATAAATTCACAGCTGTTTAATCCATAGATTTGCTACAAAGGGAATTTAGAGACAGAGCTGGGTTGCATGCTAACCCAAGGAACACTGGGCAGAAGTTTGGCTTTTCTTCATCCTTTGTGCTCCCCACAGAACACCTCATCATGTGCCCTGCAAGGGTGAGGGATGAGGGATGCTAATCTGCTACTGGCCAGGAGAGTATGTGCTATGATAGTATCTGCTGTTGGAAGTCAAGATCACAACCCAATTTGTCTTACTCCTTCTATAATTCAAAATAAGATTCAGACTCAAAGAACTTGGCCTAATGAAGCCAAGAAGAAAGAAGTGGGGCAAGAAAACAAGAATATTAAGGAAAACTGGAACATAAGAAGGGGTAAAAGGGATATGTTTACGTAGTCCTAGAAAATACACTTTTTGGGTGGATTGTCCTTAAATTTTTTCAGACTTATTACATGCAAGGACATAAGAGCCACCCTACTGAGCTGAACGTCAAATCATTATAGGTAGACCCTGCTAGTTCTCTAACCATGTACTTATCTATTTTACTTTCTGGTAGCTTTTTTTTATCATTAAAACTTTTTATTATATATGCATTTATTAAATAAAATACTACCTTACTGTTACCATTACCTTACACATACTTACTTATTCCATTTGTCTTCTTTTATTTTGATCCTTAGGAATTTTTTTTTCTAAAACTTCATGTAGGCTAACAGAAATTTAAAGCCACAGTTAAAAATCAGTGCCTTAGGACATACAAATGCTAGCTGGTGGTGTGGAAATGTCTTGGGTGGCCTAGGACATGGCCAGCTGTGATTTTGGGGTTGTCTACAAGTATCGGGGAAGTTATGATGAACCTGTTTCTGAACAGATCTGGTGAGGCTGACTTTTCATGCTCTTTATGCCACTGGCACATGAATGTCAGCGTTTGTAATTGGAACCATTGCATAACATTGTGAGTGAAATTCTGAACCGTAACCTTTGGAAGCAGATGGCTTTCATCATACGCACTGTGTCATATTGCAATAGTGAGTATGCCTTTCTATGCTGAATTCAACAATATACTGAATTAGAAAAGATTGTTTACTCGTTTAGTGGTTTAGTAATAGTCAGGAAAATGATGAAAAAAGGAACTATATCTCTGTTGAAAATATATTCCAATTTAGTCACTACAGAACAGTTTTACAGTTATTTGAGGGTACTGTCACCTCCAGTTTGCTTTCAATTATACCATTTTACTTGAGTTTTGAATATGTAAGTGCTGTCTTCCATTTCATACACACACATGCCAAGGCAGACAGGTTGTTGCTTTAAAATGTCATTTCCATGAAGTATCACTTGAAAAATCGTCATGACTTTAACTAAGTTGGAGAAATTAGTACAAAAATACAAGGTCAAAAGAACCCTACATGGCAGATCCTTGCTTGCCTGCTTTAGAATGCTTCAAAGGACTTACTTATTTGCTTACCACGAAGGCTAAGAATATGTGTCAAAACTGCTTAAGATAGGGATCAGTTTTAACAAATGTGACCTCAAACCTTCCAAGGTGTTTAGGTCTGGGAATGCTTACAGTACATCTGTTATTATTTTGGTTCAGCTGAGTTTATTGTTTTAATCAGCAACATTTCAAGAGATCTGATATAAAAGAATTAGAAATACTAACTTGTTTTCCATGTTTACATGTCTGCCCTTATATAACTTTCTTTCTCATGACTGAAGCTATGAGATGTCTCGAGTTGTGGCAAAGCAGCATCAAAAGTCAAAACAGAATATCCTTCCTATAGATCTTTCTTTCCTAGCTGGAGACTGTGAGGCTGCAGTAGGAGTTACTAGAGGAAACTGAAAGGACTGTGTTATACAGAAACTAAGACTACCTAGGCATCATGGGCATCTCCTGCATAAATCTGTGAATAATTTAAAAGTTTATTTCCATGTCCTTTCCTAAGTGTCCTATTGTGCCCCTTCCTCCAGGGAAGCTACTTCCAATGGAACTGTTTTGGATGAATTGTACGTAGGACTTTTCCTACATAGTCCTCTGGATTCAATACTGCAATAACAATATAACCAAGATAATAGAACAATCAAGATAATAAAATCCAATTTGTATGAGTAATACAGAGAAAGCAGTCTTGAAGCTTCTGTTTTTCTCCAGCTTGCAGCACCTGACCAAGAGAGCATCCAATGAAGCTTGCTGGGGCCAAATCAGAGCTCTAAAAGTCAATGCTTTTTTTTTTCAGGGAATTGGGTCTATGGAACCTACTGCACTGTCAGGAAGAGAAGGTGTCCTGATTTATAAAAATTGTATATTAGAAAATTAGTTAATGTTACAACACTTCAGAAGGAATATCGACTACGTGTGTCAGAGTATCGGCAGATCTTTAAAATTAGAACAAGACATTTGCGGGAGATATACTATCCCCTTTGCTTCAGGAGTACTTCTCCTTGTCTCCTGTGAGAGTGTTGCTCAGGACTGGAGACATGATACTGAATCAGCAGGATTGTAAGTCAGTTCCAATACAGAAATCATTGTCATGGTGATCCTTCTTCCTGAAGGAAGTAATCAATAAACACCTTTGTGCACTGAACATGCCACTGATTGTATTCATGGAACAGGGTTCAGTGCTGTGATTTCTCCTGCACTGGTGCACCCAGAGCATCCCACAGCTGGACAGACCTGCAGATAGTTTCTCGATTGTGAAAGCACAGATTTTTGAGTGCTTTGACCCCAGTTATCAAGCTCTTTCCTGTCGTCAGATAGACCACAAACTGGACTGAAAACAGAGTAGAGAAAATTCTGACTCCACTTAAACAGCAAAGTCCTTTTGATTTCCTCACTGGGGAAATGAAGTTGTGGAACTTGTCAATGAACTTGTGGAACTCCCAAAGGTCTTTAAAGTATTTTGGGTTATGTATATGATTAACAGACATGATTCACAACCATGTCATATATTCTCCTCATAAGTTTATCAAGTGTTTTCTTGAAACTAATTAGGAAGTTAATTCTGCTACCCCTCTTGGATCTCTGTATGCTGATGGCTGATTACCATGAATTTTCCATGCCAGTAATACATCAGAAAATAACTAACCTCACAATAATTCACCAGAACCAGTGTATAAATAAGTGTTACTTTTCCCTACTTGTTTCATGCAATGGATGTCTTGTCTGGAGTTGCTGTGTATCTTATCATGTCTGTTCTGATTTTTTTCCCATAGTAGATTATGCTACTTTAAATTATCTCTTTTGTTCCTTGTGATCATTCACTCCAAATATTTGTAGATTTTATTTCACCTCCAATGTACCATTCAGTCAAGCTATCTACTTGTAATGTTTCTTCATAACTGCATTCCTCTGGCCCAGCCGTTCATTCCTTCATTTGCTTTTCTGCTTCAAGAAGCAAAAATATGAAGGAGCTAGGAAAGAAGGACTGGGGCAGGCTGGGGGCTCTTCCTGTCTCTTCTGGATCTGTCTCAGGCTCAGACATTGATCTAGCTGAACAGACAATTTTTTAGTTTTGAGTTTGGTGACCAAGCCACAATAAATAAATTTTAAAAAATTGGTCGGCTCAAATAAAGATTTTTCAAATTTCTTTGCTGACAAAAGCTTTCATTTTCAGAACGGTTTCAGGTTAGACCATACAGATTTCTGAAATGTAGTTACTTTTATGTTTTTGTAACTATAGATAAGTTGAAGTACACTAACAATAACTTACCTACTTCACAAAGAGACATGTCGACTTGCTTTGTTGCTGTACGTAAAGTGTTTTGAGGTCCATAGCTTCTAAAGTTGGGACAATGGTGCTGTGCTTAGGTGGACAAAGGTAAGTGGCCTGGGGTAGAGAATTACAATGCTGGTTTACTGACCACAGTTATACATACATTTCATAGTTCAGATAAGACGTCTAAGAGAGTGCAGTTTCAGAACACAGTGCAGGCTTTAACTTTGCAGCCAAGCTTAGAGAAATGTTTGTGTTGTTGCACAGCAAATATATATTTTATCTAACCTTTAATCCCTTTTTACTGGATATAATTTCAGATAACTTTACTACTCTAGAATACTGGATCTGAAAAACATTCAGTGTAGAAACCAGTTTAAGCACAGTAAATCTTCAATTCTGCTTCATTTCAGTCTTTTCTTCTGGGAAACCTGTCTGCTTTGCTGTTTTTCCTGGTGCTAGGTTCTGAGCTATGTGCAAGGGGATTTCACAGGAAAACAAGGAGTGATTTGTTTGTATTAAAAAAAGTGTTGTGGCTTAAAATGTTTAAAAGGAATATTCTATTTCTCTGCCTTTTCTCATAATTTATATTTTACAACTCCAGATTCCCTAGACTTGAACATCTAATTCTTCTAGGCAAATATTTTTCTTGTTCTACTTCTGCTCTTAGCATCCAAGTTCCTCAAATTTCCCAGTTCATCCCATTCAAATCTAAGATTTAGGAACTTCATGATACTTTGTTGTCTGTAACTGAGACTATTCAGAGTCTTACTTAGGTTCAAAAACCACTATTCAGAGTCTTACTTAGGTTCAAAAACCTCTACAGACATCAAATGGGAGTGTGGTTTTCTGAACCTCAAAAATTTAGCATGCAATACCGTGAGATCATTGCCATCTTACTGTAACTAAGCAAGAAAGCTGAAAAGGTCTTAGGATGTCTGTATCTGCTTTGATATTTTTGGAATTAAAAATCAGTTAGATTGAGGACATGCTAAAACCCCTTTTTTTTTTTTTTTTTTTTTTCCCCAGGAAAGAAGGAACTGCACATCCTTCTGGATCTTAACAGCAAAGTATCCAGCACAGTAGCAGATACCATAAGCTGCAGAACTTTGCTACAGTATCTGGGAGCCAAAGACTATGGATGGCTGTGGGTCAGGAATGGGACAGTCTGAAATCTCTTCTGCATTACATTGGGTTACTGAAGATTTGGTGGATTTTTGTGTTTTTAAGGTTCTTGTCTGAGATAGGTTTCTGAGTTTTTATGATAGTAACATTAATAATGAAGAAGGCAAAAGGGTATAAACTAAAAAGAATTTGAGAAAATTAAGAAAGGAAGCAAAAGGACGTAAGAAAATCTATGAATAGCAGATTTCAGAGATGGAAATTTTTCTAAACAGGAAAGAAAAAGTAGGATCTTTTAAAGATTTTTAAAAAGAGAAACAACACAATAATGAAATTTATTTATAGATAAAAATGTCACAGATATTAGTAAAAAGGCAAAAAAATTAAATGTTTCTATTTTGTATTGAATATCAGACATTAATCTCATATATGCATGATTATTTTTTTCTTTAATGACTGAAGAAAATGTTAAACTACAGAAAATGAAATTAGACATTTTGAAATATCTAACTGTTTAAAGAGAGCTGTCTGAACAGTTACTATTGACTTTTCATTAATTTTGTAACAACAGGAAAGTTTCAGGTGGTAGAAAGTGAAACAAAACAAATTCAATTTAGTTTTTAGGTTCATGTCTTTAGCTGCGAGATGAATTAACATTTAGAGGAGTTCAGCAGGCATTGTAATGAACTCTCCAGTATGGGAAACATTGTTTAAAATCAAGGCTGGAGACATCTATGCCTGATTTGATGTAGAAACTATGTTTATGAGATCATGCTAATTGTGATTGTCTCTTTGCTGGGGTTTCCCCTGCCCAGTTTTGAACCTATTGGCTGATTTCCATCTTTTTGACAGGAAGGCAGTGTTCTCTCAGACAACCGTCCTTTCTATGAATTATATGATATTTTTACTCCCAAAAAATCCACATGGTGGTTGATAGAGAAGCGTGGCCAGCAGGTCGAGGGAGGTGATTCTCCCCCTCTACTCTGCCCTGGTGAGACCCCACCTGGAGTACTGTGTCCAGTTCTGGAGCCCCCAGCACAAGAAGGACATGGACCAGTTGGAGAAGGTCCAGAGGAGGGCCACAAAGATGATAAAAGGGCTGGAGCACCTCTCTTATGAGGACAGGCTGAGAGAGTTGGGGCTGTTCAGCCTGGAGAAGAGGAGGCTCCGGGGAGACCTGATAGCGGTCTTCCAGTACCTCAAGGGGGCCTACAAGAAAGATGGGGATAGGCTGTTTAGTAGGGCCTGTTGCGATAGGACGAGAGGTAATGGTTTTAAAATAGAGGGGGGTAGATTTAGATTAGAAATTAGGAAAAAATTTTTTACGATGCGAGTTATAGAACACTGGAACAGGTTGCCCAGAGAGGTGGTGGAGGCCCCATCTCTGGAAACGTTCAAGGCCAGGCTGGATGAGGCTCTGAGCAACCTGATCTAGTCAGGGATGTCCCTGCTCCTTGCAGGGGGGTTGGACTAGATGACCTTTGAAGGTCCCTTCCAACCCTAACCATTCTATGATTCTATGATTCTATGATATCTCTGACTGTTAAAACTGTGAATGTTAAGTCTGGAGTGAATGTTCTTAGTTTTGGTTTCTAACACTTGATTCCTATTATCACTCTAAATAGAGTGCATTCTTAAGAGAGAATCTGTCATCAGAGTTGAAATCTGTCAAAGATACCTAATTAATCAGCCAATCACCCAGGAGGTTCAGAGTCACATGAAACCTATTTCATCCATTCTGGTACTCATGGAATGACCTCTTTTAAGCAACAGACTCTAACTTAGATATTAGGAAAACATTTTTTTACAATGAGAGTGGTACAACACTGGAACAGGTTGCCCAGAGAGGTGGTGGATGCCCCATCCCTGGAAACATTCAAGGCCAGGTTGGATGAGGCTCTGACCAACCTGATTTGGTTGGAGACGTTCCTTGCAGGGGGGTTGGACTAAATCACCTTTGAAAGTCCCTTCCAACCCAAACCATTCTAGGCTTCTATGATTCTATGAACTCCACTACAACTATTAGAAATGAAGTTAGTCATAAAAATGGGAAGACGTATGGCATCTTTTAAGGAGAAACTCAGACTAGACGATCACAGAGGTATTTTGTGGCCATAATTTCTCCAAGTATTAAGCAAACATGGACTTTCCTGTTTATTAATGAACAAAAGCACATGTTATTCTGCTTGGCATAGTGACTTCAGTATTTTCTAACACTTTTTGCCCTTCAGTGATCGAGCTGTTAGATGTTAAGCTCCAGAGTAGCTTGTTGGATAAAGTGGTCTGCGGTTGCTTAGCCTTTTTTGTATTATTATTGTGATTGAGGAAGTCATCTCCAGTTCACCCATTCACCAATTATGGCTTGCAAGCCTGGTGGTTGTCTGTCTTATCCTCTAAGTTTGTGATGAAAACCTAAACTTTTTCAGTACGTCATTTCCTGGGTAGAATGGACATAAGACTGCAACTTTTATCAGAATTGGAAAGATTCCTTATATCCTCAGTGTTCAGTCTAGTAACTACCCGTGTGAACTCATCACTGCTATGTGGGAATGGATGCCAAAATATTCTTCAGATTTGCCTATGAGTGTATGAAAATTGTCAAAAGCCTGCCAGACTGGGCAAGAAATCCTGTTGGAAAGGGATGGGTTTTTTTTTCTCTGAGAGCTCTCTGGGCAATGGGGCAAAGGTTGATCAGCTCGTCGTTGCTTTAATTCTTCTCCTGATAGATTATACAGGCAGTAGAATATTCTGTTAAGAAAAATGCACACCAAAAAGAAAAATTGAAAGAGACAGGAAGGGCCTGAGGATCAGAAGATAGTACAGAAGCTAGGCAAAAAAGTAATGTACGCGTAGTGGCTGTGGCTAGAAAAAAGATGGCACATCTTGCCAATTCCTAGCTGCTGTCACAGCACTTTTGTGCTACTGACAGGAGGGATAATTTAAAGCAAACAATTTATGTTGGAAGATCAGATCAGCACGTCACTAGTTTGGGAGTGGCACATCGCAAATTTGGCCTGAAACTCTCTTTTCACATGTTTCCTATGTTGTGTAATATGCTTTGTAGTCCTAGCCAAAGATCTAGGGCTCTACATGTATACCGTCAAGAAACCATGCTGATTCATATCAGGGATTCATGAATGCAGACATATTTTGTATATACTTATCTTTCCTATAAATGAGTCAATCATACACTTCCTTTTAGGTGTGCAATACTGTTTTCTGAGAGACACGGTTCCACAGCGTGCCCCCAGTTCTACATACATTTGTTGCACATTCACTAGTAACTGGTGAAAATTGTATTTGAAAAGCAGAGTGGCACAGTGGCACTCGGCACATCTTCTTTGCTTTTATTTTCACTGAAATAACTTCAAACCCAGGTGTGGTCTTTGTTTTTGGCACAAGCAGAGGGATACTTCTGGTTTTTGACCTTTTACTGTTCTGCACAAGTAACCTCCCTTTCCTTATTTTCTAGATAGCTGGGACAGTTGTACATACTACAAAGGTGAAGAAGAAAACTCTTTTAAGACTAGAGGCTGCTGAGGAAAGATTCTTCAACAAATATTTCTCATCACTGTAGTGTCCATGAGCTGCTAAATTACTATACATGTATGGCTAATTTGACTTCCTCTGCATAAACATACCATACTAGTCTTTGAAGATCTCAACTAGGTCTTATAGGTTCAGCTCACAGTAATCCAGTTGAAAGCATTAGGATAATTAATCTTATTTAAAAATCAGTGAAACAGAAGTTAATTAAAATGTAAACAATGGTCTGCATTGTTACTGACAACTTTAGAAAAAAAGAGTCTTTGAAATTCTTTGTGTAATGGATTTTACCTGACTGCCCTCAGAGGAGAGAGCGGTTTTGCAACAGATCACGTTACTGAACTAACCTTTCTTTCGCTTTTAAATGAAATATATTCTTTGCTTCTCCTAGTGCAGTGCAGCTGCACAAACTGGAGTCAGTCAAAGGCTGTCAGAGCCCTGTTTACCAGGGAGGTACTGGCTGCTGGGAGGCTGCTAGACATGAAACGCTGCTGAGAGTGGCTGGAGTCCCCAAAGCAACCAGAATGCGGTGTGTCTGAGAGCACCAGGAAGAGAGAAACAGATGACCTGGAAAGTCAGAAGGCATAAAAAAATGTCTGTCAGTGAGAAATGATTAACACCCCAGCCAGTTTATGCCAAGGACAGAGGGTTCTCTCATGCATTCTTGTGCAGTCCTGGCTGTCAGCTGAAACATGCTGAGGAACAGAAGCAATCCTGTGTGTGGGCCTGATCCGGAACGAACTGAACTGGGTAAAAATATTCAAGAGGTTAGGATTGAGCCCCCATTCAAAGATTAAGGAAAAAAAAAAAGCCACAGCATTTCCCTTGTTTTGAGTTTTTGTCTTTTTCAGGGTTGATCTTCTTATTTCTGCTCTTCAGAAAAAAAAAAAGAAAAAAAAAGAAGATATATGCCAAATAGGTGGGGCACAAAAAATCTGGAATTTATAAGCCTGAGGGGGGGGAAATAACCTTGCCAAATTATCTTCCTGCCTTACCGATGAATTATTTAGTAAATACGCGTCTTCTAATTCAGTATAAGCTCAAAATATCTGTGAGGGCAATAAAAGTCAAATTTAAATAAAAAGCCCTACAGTAGTAAAAATAACATATGACCAGTTGTGAGGATAACAATGGATTTTATGTTTGGCTCCTTCCTTTCTGGTAACTAGTAAGCTAACATAGATTAGCAGGGTATGTTATGCATATTACCTGAAATGGTCTTCTTGCCCACATCAAACGCTGTGAGGGAAAAACTGCAAGTGGCTGTTGTTCTGCACACAGAAAAGTAGGGTCTTCAGTAAAGACATAAATGGATTCACTGAACAGTTCTATTCCCCAGTGTCTTACTAATGACGATGTTTTGAAACTGCAAGTAAGAAATCAGCCTTAGGGACTTTCTGCAGCAAGAACATGTCATTATATGCAAGAAAGGGTATGTTCTCATAGGCTATTTTTTCTCTGCTGCACATGCTGACATCACTTGTTTGTTTATGTTCTGTTCTGTCAAGGTACAATGCATAAATGAATTAATAATAATAAACAATTGTTCTCATCAAAGCATCACCATCACTTGTCAAATTAATCTGCGACACAGGAATGAAAGCAAGGAGTGGAGAAATTCAGTGGCTTCTTGAACTAAGGACATATTTCCTTGCTATGTTGTTGCAAATGACAGTTTGGTCTCAGCATAAGCTGTCACAGTCAATGTGGCATTATTGACCCAACTCCAATTCAGAGAGTAAGACAATAAACATGAAAGCCCATTCACTCCTAGACCTTGAGTGACTATAGCAAGTAGAGCAATTGTGTAAGTAAATACTAAAACACAGCCAACTTCCTGCCAATTCTGTGAAACCTAAGTAATGATTCAGTCCTGTCACAGTTGTACCCCTTTTGTTTGCATTCCTGGAGAAATTGCTGTGACCAGTTTTTGTTAGCACACATATCTCAGGGAGAGGTTTTATTTGGATACGAAAGTGAACAAGACTTCTCATCAAGATGACTCTGGCCTTAGTGTCCCATGCTGACAGCCAGCCAGCTATTATTTGAACTTGAGACATCAGTGGTGCTAAGATTGTTGGAGAGAGAGCAGAGCAGAGCTCAGTCTGACCGCCTATAGCTAAGTGACCATGCAGCACAAACCACAGTGACGAGGAAAGGTGGGCAGAGCTTTCAAAGAGGATTCACAAGGTAATAAAAATACATGTTATCACTGCAGAATATGGCAAGAGGAATGTACAATGTGATACTAAGAGGAAACATTCAGCCTGCCTGAAGGATCGACTATAGGCTGTTTTGGATGTCCACTGGCAATCCCAAAGTTGTAGTGACAAAGATGAGTCATCAAGTCCTTCCCATTTTGAGGAAGAAATGTCTTCTTTGCAAGACACAATATATGGTGCATCCTCTCCTGAAAGGAAGAGTAGATTTGCACAGTGGTTAGTTTATGGACCATCTGTGGAAGAACAGTGTAAAGAACTAGATGTTTGGAGCTTCCCCCTGATCACCTAAAGCCTGATTTCTTTTGCAAAGAAAGAAGGTGAAGGAGGAAGAGTGCATATGTTTGAGATTTAAATACATGAAACCTAAAATTTCCCAAAGAAAGTTATACATAAAAGGACTTTCCCCCATCCACTGTGATGAAGACAAAAAAAGCTTTTATTGTGTAAAAGAGATTTATGTGCATGGCCAGGCTAAACTCTGAGAAAACAATAATAAAGCAAAACATTTTTTTTATACTCATTGGTTTTCTAGCCCCTCAAATTTTGGCAGAATAATTTTCTTTAACTTAATTCAACAAAGTTTCCCTTCATTTGAGTTCTTAAAAAATGCCAATAATAATGTCAGACACATGTGTGGACCCTTCTGCTAAGAGAGTCATAGCTTAACCCTAGTTCTCACCTCTGGGCCTGGCAAGATCATGGAGTAGAAGCTCCTGGAAACCATCCTAAGGCACATGGAAAATAAGGAGGTCATTGGTGACAGCCAACAAGGCTTCACAAAGGGCAAATTCTACCTCACCAATTTGATGGCCTCCTGTGACGGGATGGACAAGGGACGGCCAACTGACATCGTCTAGCTGGACTTGTGCAAAGCATTGGACACTGTCCCGCACAACAGCCTTCTCTCTAAACTGCAGAGACATGGATTTGATGGATGGCCCACTCAGTGCATAAGGAGTTGGCTGGATGGCCACACTTAAAGAGTGGTGGTCAATGGCTCGATGTCCAAGTGGAGACTGGTGATGAGTGGCATTCCTCAGGGGTTGGTATTGGGACCGGCCTTATTTAACATTTTTGTTGGTGACATGGACAGTGGGGTAGAGTGCACCCTCAGTAAGTTTGCTGATGACACCAAGCTTGTGGTGCGGCCGACACGCTGGAGGGAAGGTATGCAATCCAGAGGGATCTTTACAGGCTGGAGAGGTGGACCTGTGAGAACCTCATGCAGTTCAACAAGGCCAAGTGCAAGGTCCTGCACATGGGTCAGGGCAATCCCAAACACAAATACAGGCTGGGCAGAGAATGGATTGAGAGCAGCCCTGAGGAGAAGGACTTGGGAGTGCTGGTGGATGAGAAGCTCAAAATGAGCTGGCAATGTGTACTTGCAGCCCAGAAAGCCAACTGCATCTTGTGCTGCATCAAAAGAAGTGTAGCCAGCAGGTCAAGGGAAGTGATTCTGACCCTCTACTCTGCTCTTGTGAGACCCCACTTGGAGTACTGGGTCCAGCTCTGGAGCCCCCAACATAAGAAGGACGTGGACATGTTGGATCGAGTCCAGAGGAGGGCCACGAAGATGATCAAAGGGCTGGAGCACCTTTCCTATGAGGCCAGGCTGAGAGAGTTGGGGCTGTTCAGCCTGGAGAAGAGGAGGCTCTGAGGAGACCTTATAGCAATCTTCCAGTACCTAAAGGGGGCTTATAGGAAAGACAGGAAGAAACTTTTTAGCAGGGCCTATTGTGATAGGACGAGGGGTAGTGATTTTAAATTAGAGGGAGACAGAATCAGACTTGATATAAGGGAAAAAAAAAATAAATGGGGGTGGTGGAACACTGGAACAGGTTGCCCAGAGAGGTGATGGATTTCCCATCCCTGGAAACATTCAAGGCTAGGTTGGATGGGGCTCTGAGCAACCTGATCTGGTTGGAGATGTCCCTGCTTGTTGCAGGGGAGTTGAACTAGATGACCTTTAATGGTCCCTTCCAACCCAACCTATTCTATGATACTATGATTCTGCTGATAAATGAGCTGAGCAATATTTATATATATGTATACAAAAGTATGATGCATACTGTTCAATGAAATTTTTGCCATCTATAACGTGAATGATGGAAAGGAGTGTGCTCTCAACAAGATCACACATTGCAAGAAACTGGGGAGAGTGATAGACATGCTGGAGAGTAGGGCTGCTGTTCAGAGAAATCTTGACAAGTTGGAGAAATGGACTGATGAGAACCTCATGAATTAAAAAGAAGAAAATACTAAGCCTTGCATCGGGGATTGAATCAGTCCATGCAATAGTTCAGGCTGGAGAGCAACTGGCTAGCTTTGCAGAAAAGGACCAGGGGTTCCAGGGGGACTATAAACTGAACATGAGCCAGCACATGCCTGTAGCACACACGGCCAATGACATCCTGTGCAGCATAAGTAAGACTGTAGCCAGCAGACTGAGCAAAGTTGTTGTTCTGGTTTATTTGGTACTTTTGAGACCCCATCTGGAGTACTGTGTCTGAGTTCTCCAGGACAAGAAAGATTCCAGCACATTGGAGTGAGTCCATTGGATGCCACCAAGTTGGGAGGGACTGGAGAAAGGATGTACAGGTTGGGGCTGAGGGAAAAGGCCTTATTCAGCCTTCAGAAGAGAAGGCAAAAGGAAGATGCAAAAGTGAGACCTTACTGCTGTTTTCAACCTCATCTAGCCCAGCTACATGTCTACACATGTAGCAAGGCACTTCTTGGAGGTGCACAGTAAGCGAATGGGGTGTAACAGACATGGTTTGCCACACAGAGAAATTCCTGTTGGATGTTAGGAAAATAATATCACCATAAGGGTGGTCACATGGATTTCCCAGAGAAGCTGTGAACTCTTTATCTTTGAAAGTGTTCAGGGCTCAACTGGACACAGCCCTAAGCAATCTGATTTGACCCTACTTAGAGAAAGGAGTTGGATTAGGTGGCCTCCGGAGGTCTCTTCTAACCTATGTTATTTTGTGATGTACAGTTCTGTGATTGTGTAATGTTGCACAGGTTGGTTAGTGTGGAATTAGAATGCAGAAACCACTCATGAAGCTCAGTAAGAAATAAAGGCTTGTAGCAAACGGCTTACACTGAACAAAGACCTATACTAAGCTCATTTCTATGTATATCAGCTTGCAAAACCTGCCTTTAATAGTAATTGTACTGAAAAGAATATAATTTATACAAGATATTGTCTATGTCCACCCTTCTGATATAAAAAGAGATTGTTTCACTTCTGGGAAAACTCAGTTACTCTATCTTTGATAACTAAAGTAATATATGGTAAAGAGAAGCACAGCCCAGCTCTCTTAGAGTAGTTACCTGATCACTGCAAAACAAGGTTCTCTTATTCTTAACTATTACATTTTTTGGTTCAGAAGTATTTGTTTCCCATCTCAATTCTGCAGGTATGTATGTGTTTAGTAAGCTTTGCTTTCACTGAAATCTAGCTCACTAGTTGTGATAGTGAATTGAAAAATACTCGCAAGTACAGATTCTTTAAGAAAGGACTTGCCCTTTATATTTGCACTCAGAGCTTAACACAACAGGGTTCAGGATGTAAGCAGGACCTCTGCTGCAATCCAAGTGATAATCTGCTTAAACAGAGAAAAGAGATGTGAATGGAAGGCATTACAAAATGCCAGCGAGCTATGTTCAGACATAGAATTTTACATTCTTTTAAAAACATTAAGGGAAAGATTCATCAGACAATATTACAAGTATTAACAATGAAATACAGTTTTTATCACTTTCTTCAAATGCACTGGTCAGGAGAGCAGGCAAGATGGGAGAAAGGAGCTTTCTTCCATTTTTCAAAAGGCTGAAGAACCAACAGTTATGCAGGTGTAGCCATCAAGATGATGGTAAATACATCTTGATCTCAAGGTCCCTCGAGCACCATAAATTATTTTTTTTTTCAGTCAACAGCCAAACAGAAAAATTAACAGGAAGTCAATTTAATAAAAAAAAATTGTCTTTCATACTCACAATTAAAAAAATAAACTCTTTTCTCAGTGAGCTACAACACTTGGTGCCAAATGCAATGGTCTTATTCCTAAAAAAACCTGCTTTATTTAACTCAAACTTAATACAAGTGAAATGGAAGAATTGTCTCATTTTATAATAATGTATTTAAGATTTTTACTCCCTTTTCTTAGGGGGTAGAAATCTTAAAAGCTCTTATCAAGAGATTTTCAACTCTTATTTTCCTTCAGCTGACCAGACAACAGTCAGTGAATAATCTTGGATGAGTGAGTTATTTAATTGTCTTTTCTGTAGCTAATAAAGAGAATGAAAGTTAGTTATGCAGATCTGACTTATGGTCTTGACACGTCATCAAGTGTAAACAATGATAAGGTTGCTGGAGAGAGGCTTTTGGCTTTAGATCACATATCTGACCTAGACTATTCCAACCTTTTAAAATGGGCTTTTATTTTCATGTAGAGTTGCTTTCCCTATAAGACTTCTGGCTTTGGTCCAGAAAGGGTCAGAAATGAGATATGCAAGAGAAAAAAATGTTCAAAGTGCCAGATGAAGACTAGTTTCAGAGCAGATTAAAAGATGGATGAATTTTCCATGTATGGATGATCAAGGCACCAGATGGGGATTGCATTTCTTACTTGGGTGAACCGAAAGGAATGCTTCCTAAATACAGATTGCATATCGAGTACACCACAGGGCGCTGACTAGGATGCATAATGTGCATGTAAAAGGAATGAAATATATCTTAGAAATATAAGGCCAAGGCACCGTCTCTCAATAGATTCAATCAAATGCAAATCCCTAAGTGAAAACCAAGAAATTGTGAAGCATAAAAATGTCTGGCACCACAATTGTTAACATGCAAGTTGGGAGCCAGACTAGGGTTTCATTGCTGCAGCTACGCAGATTGTTCTTCTACTTCTCTATTCTTGCCTTTATTCCAGCTCTTGTCTTGTTGTTACCAAAAGTTTTCTCTGTCTATTCTGCCATCCGTTTTCATAAAACAGTCATGTAAAGGAGAACTCCTTCTTTTCAAGGTTTTTGTGATGATTTGGATGACATGTCAGTTCTGCTTCACATAGGAGACTTGCTGCATATCCTTGTCAAATATCAGACTTCATGTGCATTTCTCTTTTACTTGTAATCTCTATGTCGGATTGAAATCTCAAGGAGTGTTTCAAGACATTGTTAAGTCTAGATGATTTTCCTTGCACATATGAAAAGAGCTTATTAGGATGTAGCACAAATTTGAATCTGAGGGGGAGCAAATTAGTGATGGACAGTCTTGTAGAACACCTCATGAGATCATCACTTGCATGACAAGGAGATCTGGAAGCTGTTAAGGAGATGGTCTTTCACAGATCACAGAAAGAGAAGTTTGAAGAAGGACATGGAAGGGCACTGAATTGAGAAGAATCTTTATGGTTGGAGAGCTATTTAGGAGACAAGGTGGCCGAGGAGGGTAAGCAGGGAAAGGAAGGGCCCTTGATTCCTTAGGAAACTACACATCAGCTTAGATGGTAATAGAAGAGTTAGCAGGAGGCAAGGGAGTGGGTGCAGATGTCCATTTTACCACATCTGTGTGGTTGTTTCTCTGCATAAGGAGTGTTTGGTATCTGGTACTCTTTGAAGGCTCTGTGTCTGCTCCTTATGTCTGTAAATATAAAGCATTGCCCCAACTTTGATGGCCTGGCATGGATGGGACATGAGGATGCCACTTCTGTGAGGAGGTGACAATCAAAGATCAGAAAAGCAAGGAGGTCTAAGAAACAGGCAGAAGGAGCGGCAAACAGTCAAAACTGCATTACAGTGTTATATGATCTGGAGCATGCACACAATGGTAGGTGAGTTTAGAGGAAAGTGCTGTGAGTCCCATCAGTACCACTTGCTGTTTGCAAGAACATCAATTTTTGTTTGGAGTGATAAGTAAATGAAGAAAGATCAGCTTCTGCACTTCCCAGCACAATGAAGGACACCAGGACACCACAGACTGGAACAGAAAGTGGGAAATAAGACATACTTTTGGAAACAGAAACAAGACAAAATGTTTTTTTTATAAGCAGATGGTGGTAAGGCAGGGGGCGTTGTGATGCCCCCTTACCGTCCCAATAGCCTGCATTGGTAGGAACACTAAAGAGATCCTAGGATGTGGATGGTAAATTTTCCCTTGATTTATTTCTAGGAAATGAGCCTATGGGTAAATGCTGAGAGCTGAGAGATAGCATAGATGTGGTGGGTGAAGAAACTCAGTGCCTACCATTCCCAAAAGTAGTGAAGGATGGGTGAAAGAGGAGGATGTCAGCCCCCTGCTAAGGAAAAGAAGGCAAAGGAGAGTGAGAAGTGCTGTTAAGCTTACAGTAGCTGCCCCTGGATGGAAAAAATCCCCAAACAGGTGTGATTCAGGTTCTGGGGAAAATCGTGAGAAAATACTATAAATTTTCCTTCAGTCTATAGCTTTGGGTCAGCCAGCCCCTCTGTAACTGAACTTGAGTGGGGTAGGAGACGAAGTGCAGCAGCTGGAAATGAAAAGGGATTTTGTGTAAAGGGTGGGTAGGTCTCTATTCAGACAGGGATACCACAGTGCTAGGACTCTCTGCAGAGAAAAACAATTGCTTTGCAGCTGCCCAAGTGAGTCAGAAATAGGGGTCTGACTGGAACTTTCCCTCCAGGGTATCTGTACTGCAGAATTACCTGACAGGAGATTTGTACAATGCATTTGGGAATGGACATTTAATGCACTCGTAAAACTGAAACTCATTCCCAAGGTATGTGGACCTCTTGTTATATATCAGCTTGCTTGTAAAGAGCTAGATTGCCCACATAAGGGACCTCCTGTCATTTACATTGTGAATAAAGCAAAATGAATGATGAGGGTACTAAGAGTTAAATCTGAATCCACATGCCTTCTTCAAACTCTTTCTACTGCCTTAACTTTCTGGAGCTAGCTGGCTACCACATGCCAGTCAGACACTTTCCAGCATGAGTCACTCTGGTTTCCAAATTTGTCTTTCCCAAATAAAAATGAAAAATTCCAAATGTCTTACATTTTTCTATAGAAAAAGGGGACAGAACATCAAGTGCATATAGTCGAAGAATTGTTCTCTATTTCCTTTTACATCCCTAGTCTAGACAAGAGGTGCTATGATGAACCTTGGCTTTGCTGCCAATACCAACAGCACTTTGTGGTCTCGTTACCTCACGTCTGGCTAATTCCCAAGCACAGTCATCGCTAACGAGTAGCCCTTTCGATGGTCATTCCAGCAATTCATTTGGGCTACTCTTTCAGACAGCACGGTGAATTCTTAAGAGAGAAGGTCTTTTGTACTGACTAATGTTTCACTTGCTGCGCTTAAACGAGAAGGGCAGTCGGGTTGTAAAGATTTATATAAATAAGAGCATTGTACACTCAAAAGGAGATTGGTATGTTTGATCTCAGCTGTTATTGATTTACCTTTTCCACATGATAACATTCATTAGGCAGGGTAAGTAAAGGCTGGTGTGTTCCATTTCAATTATCAACAGTTAAAATATAGACATTACACAGGGTGGAGCTTCAGTCTAGTTTCAGTGGGCTGAAGTGTGAAAACATTTTCCTACTAAGCCACTACACGGGATGACTTATGACTTTTTTTGCATCATTTTCTGTCTCCTTCTCACACCTTTTTATTTTTCACGTCTTTTTCATCATTGTTGAATAATTGTGTTCCTGGTCAAGGGAACAGTCTGCCACTTGAAATTTCCTGGAAACTTCACCACTCCTGTTGCTTTCTTGTAGTATGTGAAGCACAACAGTGCTGGTAAGGCAATGATAGTCCTACCTGACACCCCCAGGCAACAGTGTCCCAAAAGGTTAATAGATTTGTTACAGCATCCTCCTCGAGGTGACCCTGCTTTGAGCAGGGGTTGGACTAGAGGATCTCTAGATGTGCCTTCCCACCTCAGCTACTCTGACTGTCTGAGCCTCAGCAGAGGAGTCAATCTCCCCTCCTTCCTTAGAATGGATGTATAGTATAAGTCTGTTATGCTGTGTTCTCCCACATCACCAAGTACTTTCCAAATACACGTCTCTTGTTTTAGATGGGAACTAAGAGTAACAACAACAAAGGACAAAAATCTCTCCTCAGGAGTAATTACTTTCTCACGATCAGCTTCACAGGAACCTAGAATGACTTACTCAGATTTAGATACATAACTGGAAATTTCCAGAGCTAAGTGAGATGAATACCGATCCAAATATTTTGATTTTTCAATTGAACAAATGAATATCTCTCCAAATATTCTTTTCTTCCATTAGATAATATTTTTTAAACATTAATAAGTTCCCATAATAAAGCTTAAGCACTTCACATTAGATGAATTAGTACAAAACACATTTTCTTCTCACTTATCTCTTTGCTGAAGTGCCTGAATATAAAATATACTTGCACATACCTGCAGGCAAATTTGTGAAAAGACTCCATCAACTTTAGGTTCTTAATTTTCAGACTTACTGAGTGTCCACAGCTCCTGTTAGTCTGTGTTGAAAAGATGAATACTCACTTCAATGGAACATCATTTCTCCAACCTCAAAATATTCAAATATTTTTAAATGTTGAGCTTTTATGTCCGTGGCATATCCAAATTACTTTGATACTGTGGGGGTGATCTTAGCTGTTAACATCAGCTTAAAATTTTTAATAGAGACACGTTTCATTGGATCTTTGGAAAGCAATATGCTGTGTGTGCGCCACATAATGTAGCCGGTGTCTGAAAGAGGTAAAATAATACAGGATTGTAAAAAATTACAAGAAATTACTTGTACTTTGACTTGTACTTAGAGCTGCAGGCACTGAAAGCACAAGCTTTTCTTGATTATTTTGCCAGATAGAGAGATGGAAGAGCTTATAATAAGGATTTGCACTGGTAAAAAAAACCACCCGACCTTATCTGAATGCACTTTATAAAAAGAAGCCATTAGAAACACATGCTTTCCTTGTCCTGAGAGAAGGAGAAAACTCACAGACATTCCCTACCAGACTCCTTTTCTCATGCATCTGTTCTTGCAACTTCTTTTCTCTTTGTTTCTGGCACTGCGACAGAGAGCTGGTGATGCCAAATCCTGCCTCAGTTGTACTTCCAATTCTTTAGGCAGAGCCAGGCAACAACAGCTTTTTATAACAGAAAGGTTATAATGGTGTGCACAGGCATGGAGGTGGTATTTCAGGTATTTGGCAGTGAGTAAGCTTATAGTATATTTGGCCTTTAGCATGGCCTTTCCACTCTAAGCAGCCCATGTCCAAACAAGTTCCGGGCAGGGAGCGACTCCCCCATCCTGGACATCTCATCTGAGCTCCCTCTGCTCTCAGGCTGCAGAAACCAGACATTTCTGTGTTAGGTCCATGCAGCTTCCATCTAAGCCAGAGCCTTCATTTAAAGACAAAAAGTAGGAGACTGTCACACCTCTAGATACATTATCCTAACATTGACTATCATGCACCTGATTTCTGGTAAGAATTTGTCAGTTTTTGTACATCTTACTTCATTATGACATTTTCTCCTTGGCTGATACGTTCATGACCAGAGATCTCTTCACGGAAGAATATTTTTACATTGAGGTAACATCACCTCTTTAAAGGTCTACAGGATCTGGTCTCCAAGAAGTGTGATGTATCCTCGAAGATGTTTTACATTCTTTTTTACAAAAACAGGAAAGTGTGGGAGAGAGGTAACGGTATGATTTTTAGAATTTACTGTCCTCTATTGTCATACCCTGTATTGTCATGCTGTGAGAGGTGTGTGACTGGGGAGCAAAATTAGACTACAGGAAGAAATAGCTAAAGTAAGAGTCCTTTAATTAGTGAGGACTGGCATTTCTTGAGAAAACTACAGCATTAGGAGAAAGAAATAAATATTCAATACTTTTATTGGGGATAAATGACACACACATCATTGAGCACTGGCAATGGGCAGATTTGAGCAGGGCTGGACGTGCTCGGGGCTTGACTTTTTTCCTCAGACATCTTAGCTTCCAGGAAAGACAGTCTGTAGTAATTTTCCCATAATGTCCTATAGGCATTGTTTTCCTGTCTCAGCCTGGATGCTACAGCTTTTTGGGGAAAGCATCAGGGAGAAAGTTTCACAGTCCTCTTGTCACTGAAGATTTTTGATCTTCTTACCTAAAAAGCAGGACAGGCTCAGGGTGGTGAAGACCTGGAGACCTGTCACTGCTCCACCTCAACGAGGTAAGGCAATTTTCCAATGGCTTGAACTGGCAGACCCAAAATACCACTTGTGCTTTTGGGGACTTGTTTTCCAAGTGGGTCAATTTTTTGCCAAGCTTTTCCTTGTCCTTTAGACCTCTAGTGTGCTTAATTCACATACTGAGTTGGTTTCATTTGTGCTGGAAAAAGTTCTTGCCATGCAGCTTATGGGTAACTGCATGGCACCAAGTCTGCTGCATTCAGCTACTCTGTGAGGTGAAACACATCCTTAAGTGTGAACGGTGTTTTGTCTGTCCCCTCTACAGTGCACCAGGGAATCAGGGAGGGTTATTTTCTGTCTGGGGAGCTATTTATTTTTGTTGAGCCTCTGTCACATACGTTGTGCAATTGCCTTTCTGGCTGTCCTCCCCCTTTTCCAGTATGTACTTCAGTCGAAGTCTTGGCACATCCTGACAATGTGACGGTGCTTATTAGTCATGAGCATATTGTCTGACTTTTGATAGAATGTCAGCACTTCTTTGATCAGGTTCCTTCTGCCTGAATTAATTAGGGGAGGAGTGACACACTCCTCCGTAGGCCTCGGCTGGCCTTTAGCCTTGTATCTTTGCAAGGAAGTTTATCATGCAATTGAACAGGTGTTAGGTCATGAGGAGGGTGAGTGAGAGAAGATCAAGATCTTACCACTCCTGTGAGCAGAACCATTCCTTTCAGGCCACAGGCTCTGTCAGGGATGCTTTTGCGCCTGTTTTACTTGAAGTAGATAGTAGTTTTGCCCCTTCTGGCCATGCAAAGGGAGAATTTTTCATATTTCTTCTCTGTTCCCAGCTACACTGGCTAGCCGTTTTATTTCTGGCTGTTTCTTTGCTCGCTCTATCCCGATTTTCTCTTGCTCTGTGTTTATTTTTACTGTCCAGAAAAGATGGGACCATGCACAACCTCCAGCAGTTCTCCTGATCTCTGGTACCGGATTGTAGGCCTGTGTCCTGTCCCATTCCATATATTTTTTTTCTTTACCATGGAGTATCCAGTCACAGGGAGAAACAGGAGGAAAAAGGCTGTCTAGGAGAATTCCTTTCCCTTTCTATAGTCATTTTTATCTGTTCTTCCTATTTTATTTTCCCCTCCAGAAACTTGTCGTCTAGGTTTAAAAACAGCTGTGATATATTCTTGAAAATTTTATTTTGGATCAAGGAAAACTAGCTGTTTTGAAAAGCTGTCAATGTAAATGACTTCCCACTAGCATTGCTGTAGATTGTATTTAGCTCAGACAGTTAACTTTTATATACTACCAGTATCAATGTACTAAATAGCGGGTTCCTGCACATGTTTTTTTTTGCACATGTGGGAAAAGTTTGAAGCTGTTATTCCTACAAAATTTCTGCTTTTTCTTGTTTCCGATGTGCTTTCTATAGTGTTGTGGTTTAAAGATTGTGGTGGTTTAGCCCAGATCACCACACAGTTTCTCACTCACCCTCCCCCTACCCAGTGGGACGGGGGAGAGAAATTGGGAAGAAAGGAAAACTCGTGGGTTGAGATAAAAACAGTTTACTAAAAATACTGAAACCTGCAAAGATAACAGAATGTAAGGGTATTAATATATACAAAATATACAAAATGAACAAAGTACAATTTCTTACCACCCGATGTCTGAATGACTGACACAGCCCGTCCTGAGCAGTGATCATGGAAACGACACCGAGCAGCAAGCAAAGTGGGGAGAGCAAGCTAGCAAGGTAGAGGGAACGATGCCAGCAAGCAAAAGAGAAGAAAAGGATGCCAAGGGTGCCCGAACAGATACCCGAATGGAATGGATGCCAGAAAAGAATGCCTGAAAAGAATGCCTCCTCCCATGGGCAACCCCCACTTATATACTGAGCATGACGTTTATGGCATGGAATACTCTCTTTGGCCAGTTTGGATCAATTATTCTGTCTGTCTTTCGCCCAGCTTCCCGCATCTGCACGTTAACGAGGTTTTAACAAGACTTGGAAAGCCAGACAGTGTCCTTGGTCTCATTAACAACAACTCGTATCATCAGAGTGTTTTTATCAACATTCTTCATACAAAATCCAAAACACACTGGCTACTGAGAAGAAAATTAACTCCATCCCTGCTGAAACCAGGACAAAGATTTAAAGGTTTGATTTTACAAATCAAACCTAGCCTCTTTCTTTGTTTCAGATTTCTCTGATGGTGAAGAAAAAACATACATGTGTGTTTCTGCTGGTGCACATCTGTATGTAGGCAGGACTATGGTAGAGATGGCGGGTGAAACAAGTGCTGTGGTCCTTTGGCTCTGTCATTGCTACGTATTTGTAGACAGCATCTTTTTGTTTTTAAATTGAAGCAAGCTTGTTTCTTCTTGTTGCATGGTTTCTCTGAGCTGGGAAAATTTGGGAAAGGGTGTCACGTGTTCAGGTTATCTAATATCTCTAGAAAAACAGTGATAATACCAGGCAGTGGCAAAAAGGCAGTCCTAATTCATGATTAAAAAAAATAATTTTAGACAAAATTGACACCAGAGTAAATTTGGTGAAGAAAACTTGTTCTAAATCTGCTCTGAGTGAAATCTACTGACAAGACTTTCTATTCCTCTAACCTTTTCCTCAGTTAAACTTGTTAAGAATTTTGTTAAAATTTTTTCAGCTCTCGAAGGTTAGTATCAAATTGCTGCAGAACTGGAGATATCCCTAACCCCAGACTTCCTTTTCTGCCCTTCACCTCCAGCATTTCTAAGTTCACATGCCACAACCACTGTAACATTGCCAGAATCTGGCTTCGCTTTCCTCTGCCTCTCCGCAATAATCTATTCATGCCTCAATCAATTTGCATTTCATCTCTCCAATTGCCTGCTACTGTGGTCTTACTAAGTCCTTTCTAATCTTCTGCAGTGAAGCTAGCTGAACAATAGAAAAAAATAATAAAGAAATAAAGTCCAGACTTGCGTCTGGTATAAATCAATGAAACTTCAGTGACCCCACTGTCAGCACTAGATGCTGATTTTACATCAGTCTAGAATATCTGAGCCAGGATATGTTACAATTCTTATTTGCATTTTGATAGCTGCTACATAAAAATCTTTCCTGTTTGTTATTTACATACATTTTTAAAACAGATTTTTGTTAATATCTGTTCAGTGAATGGTGACTTTCAGTACGTATTCACCTAGAAACTGGGATAGTACTATGTGGAAATAAAGAATATTTATTACTCATTATTCCTAAATTGTTTGTTTTCTCCTACTTGAACAGTTTCAGTCACGACCCAGAGCTAGATGGATCTTATAAATAACTAATAGCCAGTATTCTGTGTACATGATGGAAATAGATTTGCATAAATTATGGGACAATTAGCTATGGCAAATTCCCCAAATTAAGGAGATAGTTGCCAATGATTCACTGACAGCAAAATACAGCTGAAGCCTTCAGATACTTTATTCACAATGACTGTTTTGCCCGCTTCTTTCCCAGAAAACTTGACTGCTAAAAATGGATTTAGCTTTCTTCTCCACCAGCTGCCTATGCCACTATCCAGCTCTTCTATTTCAAATTTCTTTTTTTTTTGTTTGTAGATGTCTCTATTCAGACATTCCACTTCCACCTACCCTCTCCCCTGCTCCTCCTCCATTTACTCACTCTGAGGTTTTTCAAAGTACTGATATCTTGGCATTTTAATGAGGAGATGGATAGCATTGACATTTGCCCCATGTCAGGTATCACAGAATAGTTGAGGTATGAAGGCACTTCTGGAGATCGTCTAGTTCAAACCCTCTGCTCAGAGCAGGGTCAACTAGAGTATATATGTGTATGTATTTTGCTGTCTGGAAATGGAATAGGCTGTGGTCTTTCCACACCAGTTTGAGTAGAGTGGAATGTATTGTACTTTGGCTGCCTTCACATTGCAAATGCTGTTAATGCAACACACTTCTTGGCTTATCCACCCTAGTCAGCTCTGAACAAGCCAGACCTGGCCAGAAGGGTGCTCTAAGGGTGCTCCACACAGCATGCTACCACAAGGGAGCCCTGGCACTGCAGCAATACTGCTTTTGATGCTTAGCAAGCCTGCGTGTCCATGCACAGCACCACAGTCTCTCATGTAGACCTGACAAGAGACAGGAAGATGATGGATGGTCACTCATGTTGCAAGCCCCTGAGTCCATTCCTGTCTTTCTGAATGCTCTTTCATACAGAACAGTGTATGTCCACCTCATATTATCCTATGCATATTAGGAAATGTTCAATGGCTGCATATATTTTAACAATACATGTGCAAATGCACATGGTATACTGATATTCTGGGACCAGTCTTTTGAAGAGTCGACTTAGGCTCTATTTTTGAAACTGCGATTCAATGCATAGTTAATTGCTGGCCCAGCTGATACCACTTATTTATCTCACTTCCTGAATTAAAGGCACAATCAAGTAATAGGATGTCTAAGCGTCATTATTTGCACGAGCTTGATTACAGATGTAAAATATAGAAAGAAGAAAAAAAGATTCATAATACTGTGTTTTCCTGCATACTTTATATTGGATAATTGAAGCTATCTTTGGCTGTGTTACTTCTGGATCTTCCAGAGAATATGATATTGAGCAAGAACATTAAAAACAAAGCCTCCACAGATGCTCACAAAGAATAAGGAAAGCAAAACAAAATCCCCAATGTTATTTTTATTTCATACCACCACTAAAGAAGAAAGAAAATAGGATATTAAATCAGGCTAATCTGGAAATCTGCCTAGACTGGCGAGTTTGGCAGCTGGTATATCTCATGTTTCATTAATACTAAATGAAAAAATCTCAAAACTTGATAAAAATTTTACATTTTTCTTGAATTTCTCTTAAAAGGCTCCTCTTTACAAGCTGGTAGAATATGGTCAAATCACTGAATATCCTTAATGAGCATAACTGCTTATTGGATTAAGGTGAATGGACATATAAAAAGGGCCTAGATTTGAGAGAACAGTCCCATCTTCATTACTTTGTCATTTAACAAGTAGAGAAAGAACTTAGTTCTATTTCCTGCTCCTGAAGATCACTTGGCTGCGCCACTGTCTGATGCTTAGGATCACCTGCTTAATTGATTTGTAAGAATTATTGATTGTCTTTGTGCTGCACTACTGCATTGCTCTGTAGTACTAGGGAAGAAGAGATGGTTTCTGTCCATATTTGCTTTCTGTAAGAGAAACGTTATTTACAGAGATAGCTGAACTGGTTGTATCTTTGGTTTAGGAAGAAGTGGGAATGATAACAGGAGTTAAGTTTGCTTTCCATTTACCATTGTCAACATCTTCTCCAGTTGCCATGGGCTGTAATTGTGCAGACTGATTAACTTCCACCTTGGATGTTACTTAAAGTTTCTTTTTTCAAATTAAAGTTGCTCAAAAAGAAGTCAGAGATGTCTTAGTGTTTTCCTAGTGATAGTAAAATGTTCTAAGTATCTTTATTGTGTCAAAGCCTTGGTCAAATTGTTTTATTTGGCAAGCATTGAATGTGAGATCCAAAATGAGTGACTATTGCTATCTTTGTGAAAACTTTAATCTGTTAGAGTTTCCCAGAAATACCATTTCCACCTGTTTGTCAGAGGTCAGCACCAGCATCTCTGAAGACTCCATGTGCATCAAGCATGGGCCAGGCTGAAGCTGCAGTGTCTGTGTGGGGCAGTCCCTGGGACAAATTATTGTGCCTCCCAGGGGATGTGAGGGTAAACCCAAGCCCTGCTCTCAACACTATCCTGGTTGCAGCTCAGAAGCTTAGAGAGAAGGAGAAAACATGGATGTTTCAGAGAGAGACTGGCTGGGAGGGTAGGAGCCGGAGCAAGAGGCATTGGTTAGGGAACAGAGACGAGGTGGATTGGGATCAGGGGAAAAGAAGACAAAAGCAGAAAAGATGGAACGGGGAATAGGGAAAACTGGGACAGGCTGAGGAGATGATAAGGACAGGGCAAGATGGCAGAATAACGATATGTGGCACAGGATAAAGAGCTTGAAATAAGAAAGGACTGCTGCCTCTCATTCAGGTGCATTGTAAACATATTCCTTCTTGTTGAAAGAGAAGAATCACTCTTTGTGTTCATGTGCATGGCTGGGCTGTAGACGTGATGTGCAAACATTCTGATGCCTCCTCCAGGTTATTAATGAAGTTGTTAAACAGAACAGGTTCCAGGATAGACCCTGGCATTATTACACTTCTACTAGCCTCCAAGTTGAGTACAATCCGCTAATCATTACCCACTTAATGTAATCATCCAACTACATTTATTAATCCATCTCATTGTCCACCCATCCCCACCATTTGTCGCAATTTGGATATAAGAATACTGGGGGGAGACATTGTAAAATTCCCTGATAAGGTCAAGGTAAATGAAATCTGCTGCTTTCCCCTTGCACAGAAACTCAGTGATTTTTTTTATGGAAGGCAATGAGGTTGGTCAGGCATGATTTACCTTTGGTAAGTCCATGTTGGCAGTTCCCAGTCACCTTCTTCTCCTTCCTGTGCCCAGGAATTTGCTCCAAGAGGACATGCTCCATCATTTTCCAAGGAACCAAAGTGAGACTGACCAGTCTATAATTCTCTGTATTGTCCACTTGACCTTTTTTAAAGAAATGTACAATGTTTGCCTTTCAGGGAAAGTCATCAGAGGATTTGCTTCATCTCCACCACCTTTGAAAGATGATAGAGAGCAGCCTTCTCAGGGCATCAAACAGTTGTCTCCAGACCCTTGGATGCAGCCTATCTGGTCCCAAGTACTTGTGTGAGTTAAGACCTCCAAAGTACTCTATGACTGGATCCTTATGTGCTGCTGATTGTTCTTCTTCCCTTCTTGAACCCTTTCAATAAGCATGGAGGCCTGGGAGATGTCGTGGGTGAAGACTGAGGTAAAGAAAGCAATGAGTATGTCAGCCTCGCCCATGCCTGCTCTCACTAAATCGTCTGCCTCATTCAGCAATAGTCTCACATTTTCCTTGTTCAGCCTTTTCCTACTAATACAGCAGTAGAAGCTCTTTGTGTTGCACTTCACATCACCTGCAAGTCTCAACTACATTTGAGCTTTGGCTTTCCTGACACTATCAAGTTCTTAGTTTACTTGCTGTATTTGAAATACTTCTATAAGTGTTGTACCTGATCTTTACATGGCTTCTTTAAAGAACATTGTGCCTCTTATTTAGTCTTTCGGTATCTACAGCAGCTGCAGTAGTTATCAGGTCAGAACGGTGAAAGAACAAAAAGGCACACTATAGCTGTACATCCTTTAATGTAAATGTAATTTGAAGGAAGAGTCACATAGCCCAAAATCAGTCCAGTCAAAGATGCAATTTGTTGATTTGCAGGTTTAACAAATGCTTCTGATTTTTCCCAAGGGAAGAGGTGATTTTAGTTTGAATTTATTATATAGCCCCTTCAAAGTTGAAACCAGCAATTTCCTGACCTCCCAGCTGCTCTGCCTGTGATCATGGGACACACACCTGCAGATCTTGTAGTCACAGTTCCTGTAACCTATTTTCTTCTTTTTTTAGTGGCACACAGACAAAACATAAAACTAAACACTCCTACTCTTCTGCCTGGGAAAAAGGAAGAAGCTCTACATCCGGAGGTATGGCCAAATTTTTTATTTTTTTTCCACTGTACAGAAAAAGCATTGAAAGAATAATGAACTGGAAGATTACTCTTGCCATGAGCATTAGAAATCGTACTTCAACGTTCTTACTGAAATGGTTCTCGTTTTGGGATTTCTTTCCCCACATCTGAGCTCCTCTCAAACTTTCACATATTAATCCTCATAACAGCCCTTTTCAAGTAATGATGTGTTTGTTATCCTCATTTCACAAACAGTGAACTGTAGTCATTATTTTGAACTGCTTGATTTAATGCTGAAGATGGATTTAGACACTTTAATCGGGGAAAGATCACCAGGTTGCCTGCCTTTGGGAGCCACTTGGTGCCCTCTGCTCCACAAAGATTCCCCCATGGGGCCCTCGAGTGTTGTCACGTGCCCCCTTCACTGTCCTCTGCATCCATCAACAGAGCATGGATAGACCGAAAGGTCCCCCGACACAGCCATCTCCTGAAGAATCTCATCCCATGGAGGTTTTCTGAGCACACTGGAGGCACTCAGAAAGGGATGAGGTTGGTTCAAAGGACAGCAGTTATGTCCCCCTTCAGCCAGGGTCACAGCTGGAGAAGATGTGGACTGAGGACTAAGGCACAAGGTGGGTGCTAGCTCAGAAATGAGGGCAGCCGTGTGGCAGCAGGGTGCCTGAACCACTTTTCTCTCTTCTTCTAACAAACAGGTTCCTTTTGGATGGTTGACCTGTTTAGCCAAGTCAGCTCCTTTTGGTGCATTTTGTACTTGAGTGCTCCAGGTGAAGGAAAGAGGGCGGTAGTACTTGCTGGAGCACTGGGGCTCCCACAGGTACCATGTACACAGTCAGAACCATCAAGGTAGGGACAGCCAAGTTCAGAGGTGCAAGCTGAACAACTTGAGCAATGAGTACCTGCTGTTTCGAATGCCAGATGTCCAGCAGACCTTGAATTAACGCCCATCAACCTATGTGAGATGAGGAGAAAAATTCCTAGAATGGGAATAACAGGGACCAGGACAATACAAGGGGAAAGACAATACAGAGCATGTAAAATGTCTTGGTAAAATCAATGAGCTGATCTACACACATGTGTGCGTGTAGACACATGCACGTGTAAAAATATATGCTTATATTTAATCACATTATGAATACGTAAATATTCAGTATTGCACCAGATTGTCTACTAGTTTTATTTGACATAATTATATTTATTCCACTCGAGCAACTGGACCACTGTTATGATTGTGTGTCAGAGCTAAAAGGAGTTCACCACCTAATTTTCTGTTTATTCATTACTTAGTGTCAAAATACAGATTACTTCTATCTTTTCTTATTCTGAAAACACAGTGGCTAAGCTAGTTGTATCCTTGATTTTCAAGCTTGTGAAAGAAAGTGACCTGATAGTACTCAGAAACTTTGTCACTTCACTTTATTTGGAACTTTTTCTTGGACTAGAATGGAGGAGCATGATAATAAGACAACAGCTTATAACAACTAGTTTACTGCTGTTTTGTTAGCAATCAGATGAATTCTTCATTTTCTGCTTTAAATACCACTTTTACAAAGCAGAAACAGTGCATCTTTTTTTTTTTTTTTAAAACCAACTTTCTTCATTCAAAAATCAGTCAGAGACCTAATATGTTCTAGAACCAATCTTTCTCTTTATTTTTGCCTAGCTAGCCTCATTTTCACAGCTTTTATGTTCTCCGCATCTCTCGCCAGACTTTGAGAATTGTGAGCTGTTTTTTTTTTTGTTTTGTTTTGACACCCTTGACACTAAAAGTCAAGATTTCCAGACACTCCTTGCCCAGTGCCAAAGGGTTAAAGAAGAATGTTTGCTTGTTTGGTAGGTTTTTCCATGCTTTTATGGCTCTGCAAAATGCACATCCAAAGCAGTAAAAACAAAAGGCACTGACATGGAGATTTACTATGATTTTTCCACCTTCGTCATTGTATGAGATTTGCCTCTACACCCACTTTACAGTGGGAGTAGCACAATGAAGGCTGCTTTTTGAAAGAAATCTTTCGCTGGCCACTCGGAGGATGATCACAGACATTTTGTGTCCTTCTCTCTTCCTGGTGCTATGTGGACTCTTCTCTAAACAAGAGTATGACTGCTGGGTAACAGAGAATTTTGAATAAACATTTTTTTTTTTTCTCAGAGCTTTTACATTGTTTTTCATGGTGCTATGGTTTCACATCTGAATTCTGTTCTTATTAACTGGTATGCTGGGTCATTTTCACATACGCTTGTCTGATGCCCATATCATTCTATGGACTTATTGGCAGCAAGTGCCTGGGGGTATCAGCTGCAGCATTGAGAGGATGAAAGAAGATGACAAAGTTATAGAATGTATTGGCATGTTTATTTGCAGTATCATATTCAATCAAAACTAACATTTATAATTCAGCTCCTTCATGGCATTCCCTACCACAGTGTAAATGCCCAAGAATAAACGTGTGAGCTTGGGATAGAAGATAATGACAGCAACTGAGACAGATTGTCATCTCATCTTCAGGTTGAAAATTAAAATTTCGTAATGTGGTTAAACTTGCCTGCTACTGCATTTACAGACAGAGAAAAAACTCAGACAAATGAGAATAAACTGAGCATGAGTGTTTGAAATGACATGAAGTACCTTGTCTGTCAGTAGAAAAATAATGCTCAGTTGAACCAATATACTTTTTTCATTGCATTCTCAGTCTGATGTAAGATTGCTGTTTCTGTACAGGGATATATATTTTATAGGCATTAAGGAGAAAGGAGCATATTTTATTAAGTTTGTGAAGCTGCCTGGCTATTGCTAAAGCCAACAGAAACAAGCATTTGGACTCTTTACTTTTATTCCCCTTTTCTACCTGAAAAAGGAGCCTCCTTGTTTTTTTTTTTTTCTAATTGCGCCCAGTTTGATGACACTCTCCTAATTTCTCTAGTAAAGAAACAAATTAATAATGACAAATGCCAGGAGTAATTTGTCACTGTCTCCAGCAGGTATGAATGCCATGTGTTGTCAACATGCAAGAGATCAGGGAAGTGGCTGTCTAATAAGATGAAAAGGGGTAACAGAAGCAGCTGGGCTAGTAATTATCTACCCAGCTAGAGGATACCGCAAACTAAACTATGCTCCTAAATGCTTGTACATTTAGGTCTTCTCGTGCTAAGTATTCCTAACTGGAAATCCTCTGGAATGGCACTTTTTAGGATTACAGGCTGCTTTAAGACCTTGTCTTTGTATTACCCCACATGCCTGAGATGACTGCCGTGCGCTGCCATTCCGGCCCCAAGCAGCCAGGCAGCCCCGAGACATCACCATCCCCATGCTGCGACGCACAGAACAAGTGTCTGGGCACTACTGAAAATAGCAACAAGCCTACAGTTTTTGCTTTTAAGGAGCTGGGTGGGAGCAGAGATACGTTAACAGATGTTTCATCGCATTCACATATTTTCCGTATGACAGCTCCTCAGACAAGCAGCTGTCGAGTAAGAGAAGGAGAACAATGTTAACATCTATGCCTTGGATTGGTTTCTTATCTTTTTGGCTCAGGCCTGCTTGTGTTTCAGGCATCACTGGTTTTAAAATTTAATCTATCTTCTACAACATTTTAAACATGCATATACGTAGCTCAAATGTGATCATTATTAAGCTGCATCAGAATTTTCAGCTCTCAGACATAACCTTCAGAAGATGGTCCACATTTTTCTCTTCTTACTCTTAATCCCGTTGAGACTGTGCATCTGAATAAGAGGTGCAGATTTTGGCCTCATCATAACGGTTTCTTCCAAAGAATGCCTTCTAAAAATAGCTATTGTCTACATCATCTCAGTCTCCAATGGCTGTAAATCAATGCAGCTCTATAGCACTGACTTGGATGGAGATATGCTGATTATTATGCCAGCCAAGAATCTGGTCTGCATGTTTGTAAATCAAAGTCAATATTAGTTCCCTTAATTATTGACATATTGATATTTATGGTCTCAACCCAGTAGTCACCTATCTGGTGTGACAACAAATGATGTCTACTCTGCTTTTAGAGTTCAATTCAAGAAAATAGCGTTTCAGTAACAAAAGAGAATTTCTAAAATATATTTTCCTGTTGTTTGCAAAAATATAAAGATTCAAAAATAACCTGACTTAATATATGTACAAATTACGCATGGTAGTCATTTCTCATTCTTACGAGGACCCTCTGATATTGTTTAAATTAATGGCATATGGTAACCCTTTCAGTTTTCATTGCTCATTGGGAAATAAGTCAATGACTATTTAATGTCATGTTATTATGGTTCCCTAGTAACATTAAGTTTAATCAATGATGGTTACATTTGTTGACGGAGTTCTGCTTATGTTCTGCTCCCTTCTCACAGGGTGAATTTCCGCAGTCCAGTAATTCTGAGCAGGCACAGAGTGACACATGTGCCAGCTGCCCAGCACATGTGGAAATGCTCAAATTCACACGTCAACCATACTGTATAGGGTACATTAGTTGCTAGGACCTTTGCTAAACACTTTCATCATACTTCCTTTCAAATTAGACTTGACCACATTGTGTCTATCTTTCTTTCTTTCTGTATCCCTTAGTATTCTGCACTCTCATATCAGGAGTGACCTGTGATGCTGCAAGGAACAGTCCTGGAGTATTAGACTACCAAATGTTTCAGTGCATAGTAAATTGGCTCATAGCATTAGTATTAGAAATAACTGCAATGCAAAGACCGGTATAAATACTCCCACTCTAGGCTAACAGATGCTCTTCAAAAGTTTCTTATTTGATCATAGATAGAACTAAGCTGTTGGTTCAGTAAAGGTGATGTGTTTAATATGAGGAGTACTCAGAAGCACACTTCAGGCCACGAGGTTCCAAAGCTCTCATGTCTCATGTGTGTTCTACTGTGATGATTATAGGAACTAGGGTGTGATGAGGAAGTATCTAGTGCTATTTTGATTTTTTAAAAATACAAATTTTATACAGTTTAATACTTCATATTTATGGACGTATTGAATAATCACTATTTATTAGGAAGCATCACTGGTAGGAAAATCTGGAACAGAGAATCAGTATGATGATGGCATTTTTGCCTCTTTGCATTCTAACTTTCCTACTTGACAGCCTGCAAGGCTATGGGAAATGGCCTTCTGAGTCACCTGTGCTCCATAATTCAAATTTCAATCATTGAGGTGGAAAGTGGCCACAAAAAAAAATTGGACAGGTGATAGCTAGATGGTGACCTAGCATTTTAGGAGTCACTGAAGAAATGCTTGATTAATGCCCAGCCATGTGACTGCCTCTTTGGAAACAGAAATAATTTTTGGTCATAGGGACAATACATGTAAGTTCAAATGAAGTAACTAAAAGTCATTAGTTAGGCACTAATATTCATACAACGTGTTGGTTTTCTTGGATCTGTACCATGTTATCAAAAAGGAATTAAGATTTATGTAGTGGTAAAGGAACCATTCTAGATTTAATGAGGTAATTTTAATTAATGTCTATCAATGATTTCCTTCTGCAAGTCTCGTTTTGTAATGCTGGTGCTATAAATTGTCTCTCAGTCCTTTACTGGGAAGATCATACTTTGCAGATTATAACATACATCAAATGATCAAAATGGGAAGAACAAATAAAGAGAAGAAAATAAACTCATGTTTTTCAGTGTTTTTCCTTCATGGCGTTCCCTGGAGGAGGCATGGTGGAGAAGATAAGGGTTTTGAATCTTTTTCTGCAATCTTATAATGAATAAGAAAATGGAGGTTGTTATACTTACAGCTTTTGTTGTTTTCTAACTCAGCTCATACTTGCATTGGCAGCAGCCATACACCAAACTGAGAGCTTTCTAACTGCTCACCTGAACTATGGATGCTGCCAGAGGAGAGGTTATAGGATTCATGGTTTAGTCCCTTTACCATTTTAATATGGAAATCTCTCATTTTTGCATTAGGAAAACCTTATATTTTCATTGTTAAAGCTATTCTGTAAATGAGGCAAGCATGCAGTTGCTAAGAAATCGGCAAATCACTGAAAAAGAAATCTCTTCAACCTGATGTTTTGCTTTAGTTCACTCTAAGGACTTGTAGATGAAGGAGAAAACTAATTTGATAGTACCAAAAGGACTCATCACACAATAATTATTGCACTTTCTGAAGAAAAAGATAAGAGCTAGAGAATTAATATTAGTTTTAGCTTGAGATATCTTGATTTTACAGCACATAACTTTGATTTCTTTAAAGACTGGCAGAAGGTTAGTCTTTGCATATGAATAGTTTTCATGATGGAGATTAAACTCTGTAAAAGAATTATTATGTGGGATTATAGGATTCGCTCCATGATGAGGAATTCACTGCCAGTGCGGCTGATAGGAACTTTAAGTGGAAAAAGCTTTCCTTTTCCTTTGTAAGTCCTGGCCAAGGTGTTATACACGATGCTGCTGTCTTTGCTAAAGTAAAACTCCTCTGAAGGAGCACATAGTGAGACTAAGGGGGTTTACGTTTGTGAAGACTTTGCAGTTGCTTCCTGGTTTACCCTATCATCACATAAGACCACTTTTCATGAACTGTGAGCAGAAAGTGACTTCAGTGAAGATTTTAGTGTCAAATGTCCTGCTTGGTGCACTTTATTTATTGTGTGTAAACTTTGAAGTGTTCACTTTGTTTTGAAGCTCCTTTCTCACTGTCATTCTAACAAAATCTGTGGTACTTAGTACTGAGTATTTCCATCTCAGTTTGGGAAGGTTCTGAAGTGCTAGCTTAACTTGGGTCATCGAAACACGTGCTTTCCTGAGTAGGACCAACTAGACAGCAGTTCACTAACATCAACAAGTTTTACCTGCATGAAGATCTCTCTGTTAGTGGCTGATTTGTCATGTATCTATATATGTAAACTCCACTTCATGGGGAAAAAAAAAGTTGTGTACTGCTTGCTTAATATAATCAATCAGCATAAACACCTTGACTTAAAATAATTATTAGCTTGGAAAGAAGAGAGGGGTCAAGGAAAGTGGTTTCCTCCCATTCTTTTATCCTTGTATTTCTTCTCTCTGACAAATGAACATCTCAGCTGTCCAGTCCTTCAACTGCCCTGTGAGGTAGAGATGTCTCTGTGGGAACATCTGTGGTCAAATGTCTTCTTATCTCCACTCCAGAAGATTACTTCTTCCCTTCTTCAGAGCCACATTTTGCCCCTGGATCTCTTCCTCAGCTACACAGGCAGTCAGTTCAGCATTTGGTACAGCTGAGAGGGGTGGAAACCCTACATACGGAGGAAAAGGGTGAGAACGGTCATAATTTCCTTGTTGGGTTTTGTTGGTTATTTTTTGTTTGGGTTTTTTTTTTTTTACTTCTGGTTATGTTTATAATATAAGATTAACAAACCTGTAATCTTATCATGTGACAGTAGGAAGTTTTAAAGCCTCAGTGCTACCTAAACATACATTCATTAGCATACTGACATGAAAATAAATAAAATAAGTGTTTGGAACAAGGCTCCTAGTTTAAAGGGGTGAGTCTGCCTTCTGCTTGGTCAGTGCATATTTTAAACAAAATAAATTAATGACAAGTTATTTGGGCCAGATTCTGAAATGCTTGGACTGTCTGTGGCATAATTTTAGATAATCTGGGTAACTGGGTACCTTGGGTTTATTTATTCCTTACCACCTATCCTAGAGCATCAAGCTGTCTGAGTTTGTACTTATAACTAAAAAATACCTCTGAAAAACATCTGTCCTCAATTGCCTTGCATTCATCACAGGAGCTTTTCACACTGTACGATACTGTTAAATAGGTATAGCATTATTAAACCCTTTGTTTTTAAACTCTTTTTGAATGTGCATCTCTGCAGTTATTTCTGTGAAGCATTTCAGGTCATATTGGTAAAATAGAATTAAATTTGTGCTTTTGCATAGTATTATTTTCAGACTAACCTTTCATCAGGAGTATAGTGTGGCTGGTGGAAGGTATTCTTAAATGAAGGAATTTTCTGCCAATAAACACCTTTGTTCAGTCAACCATCTCTTTGAGCAGAGAGAGAGCCATTAATTTTTCCTTGCAGGACAGACACAAGCACTATTCAAGCAGAACAAATATAAAGCCACGTTTTAGGCTAACTATGCTATTGACTGAGAAGTTTTGTCTTCTGATGGATGCAAATCCCATTCTCAGATTAAAGTAATTTTCTGTGGCCTAAAGGGAACTCTCTGGATCAAGTCATTAAATTTTTGTTTAAGCATTTTCATATGTGGAAAAAACTTGTTTGGTCACAAAAATTAGATTTTTATCACAGTCTTTGAAAAACACATCTCATTATATGTCTGGGGTTTGTATGTTGGCTGCAGACAAGCAATGTAATGATACAAAGTTTGAAAATGCGGAGGTCAACAGAAATTATTTCACTGTATAACACTTATTGAAATCCTCAGAGTAAGCTTTTGGGAGCTTCAGATGAACCAAATTTTTGTTTGCATCCTAGTCCTGCCATTGAAAGTGCACAGGGAAACTATTTCTAGTCTATCAATGATGAACCAAACAATCCACCCTCCCAGCACGCACAGCGTTATCATTTATGAAACCTTGTCAGCTGTTACCAACATATGACCATTTTACAAGTTACCACCTCAACCTGGAATGAATTAGTAGGAAATTACTGTTTACCAGGTGTTAAAAATGTTTCATTGAATAGTTGTATTAGTACACAGTGGTTTGTGACAGAAGTAATCAGGTTATCGTTTGCCTATCTTTTTCTATGCTGTCTTCAACAGAAGTGAAATAACTTAGAAATTCCTACAAACTAAATACATCACCTTATAAACACTATTTTTAAAACAATGACTTGTTCCAAAATAGTGAATACTTACTGATCTGTTAGAAGGAAAGGGAAAAAAAAAGCACTTGAATTTTATTTGATTTAGAAAAAAATCAAATGGGGAAAAACTTTCCCGTAATTAAGTGCCCATTAGTAACACTAATTAAAAATACTGTTATTTTCTTAGAATATCCTATTCATCTCCTTTTAAGAATTAATTAAAAGCTTTGCCTGATACACACCTTGCTTACAGAAAGGAAAACATTCTCAGATTTTCTCCAGTCTTTTTTTTTTTTTTTTTTTGGCTTATTGAATATCAATTTCCAGCCATTAAGACAGAACCTACATTGCACATATATGATAGATTTATTGCAACTGAATAGCCTTAAATGTTCTTTTATTCTTCTGATATCATTTTGCTGGGACTTTGGAGTATGTAAAAATAGTATTGTTTTAGTAACACCACACATAAAAAACCCCAGTGCCTCAGATCGACACTCTTCCACACACATGCACTGCTGCATGCAGTGCTATTGATACAATAAAAGATATTTTCTCTTTAGGTTGTCTCAAGCCACTTTGCAGATTTGCCACAGGCTCCTAAAAGCGTCTGGTCAGCTGCATTTTGCCCTTTCGCTATGTTCTCCGTGTGCTCATAAACTTGTCCATGTGCTCATTTGTGACTGACGTTGTTTTGCATGAGTTTTCTCTCCTTCTGCCCAGTGACTGTGCACTTTGGCACAGTAGTGTGTTTTTCCTTTTTTTCTTTTTCTTGCAAATTGCTGACAGGGGAATATCAAATGTTCTGCTACAGTGTCATTCTGGTTTGTGTGTGAAATAGGTCCAAAAGTAAGAGACAGACAGAATAGGTATTTGTGAGAGCTGAATAAACCCGAAGTGTCTACAGCAGTTGTATAGCTCATATACATTTAAAAATGCCTTGTATTTCAAAAGACATTAAGGAAAATTTTGTACTTGAAAGGGCTCCAAACTATACCCATTTCTTTAAAATATCAGAATTTTTCTGCCTAATTGGATTAAGATCAACTTTATTAAAAGATGCCTGAATCAGTTAAGTTTTCTGTGATACAAAGTGAGCTAAACCAAAAACACCAATGATAATAGTAATGGTTTCTATTAACAGTTCACATCTGTAGTTAACTCGAAACAGATGCTTTTCAATACAAGCCATTGTTTTTAACTTGAATGTGACAATATGTTTTGATGTTTTCTCCTTAATTGAAAAATCATGTAATGAAGTCCCTTTACTGTGTGTGTGGTAAATTGCCAAAGCCTCTGTTTTTCCAAAACTGTCTGGTAAAGTTTCTCATGGTACCTTAGTTATGATTGTTTGTGACAATCAGGTGATTCCCCTTTCAGACCACAGAAGGTCCATTTGGGAACTCTGAAGAGGTCTCAGCAGGACTGGAAACACAAGTATGCATCTCTCAGGTTTCCCTAAAGCTGGACAAGACCAAACTTTCCTGAGTACAGGTGCTGCGGGTGCAGCTTCTCAAGAAAATCTCCTGTGAAATATGTCTGCATGATTTCTAATGAGCAGTATGAAAGTATTTGGTGATAATATATAAGATCACTGGAAATCAAGTGATAAGGATAAGATGTAATTAATTGTATTGTCTTCTGAACCTGGTGACTGTGCAGGAGATTTTCACAGAATGCAGAAGACTGAAATCAGAAATGACACTTCACCGTCCAGGAGAAAGTGTGTGTGACTAGGAAAAATGCCCACGGCTACTTACTAATTTTAGGTCAGTTTGTGATGTTTGGTAGCAACGATGAAGATATGAAAGCTAGGAATGGAAAATCGCAAGTAACTTTAAGTCTCCTGACAACAGATATAACAATAACAATAATAAAAACTACTACTAAGGATGACACTTCATTTCTTCAGTAGAAATGTGAAGTATGTATGACTATGGTGGATAAAATGAAGAAATAAAAAGGTCTGAAAGCCTGTCCAAAAATCTAAATCCTTGTCAGCTTTCAGAGATTTAGTGTATAAAACAGAAAACGAAGACATACACAGAACAGATTTGTTGAGCTTAGCCTTAAAGAGGGAAAATGGGTTAGTTAAACTTTGAGGAAACCGGACAGGATTTTAATGTTTCGGGAGCTCAGCTGGGAACTTCAGGCAACAGACGAGCAGAGAAGCCCTCTGAATTATGGAGGATTGTGCTATGAGGCTGGGCTGATTAGTGTGAAATCAGCTAGAAAATCAAGGACAGGCATAGACGGAGGATCATTGTGGAGCTCCTGTGTTGCCTGTAGAGAAAAGGGGATGTGATTGAATACTGGTAAGGATGTTACCCTCCAGATCAGGCTACCCAAATCATTGCTTCAAATACAAGTGAAGAATGAAACAGTAAAATAAAGGTCAGATATTAATTTACAGCTAGAATATTATACCTTGGCTCCAGTTATTGGAAGGTCACCTTTGAACACTCAGCTATATGCTGCTTTCAGGTAAGAAATCACATATTTTTGTATCCATGGAAGTGCAAGAACAAGAGCCCAAAGATGGCTTCCTGCCGGCGAGTGGGCAGGAGGTGTTGAAGAGGAGCTTGGACCCATTGGAGAAGCTGCTGAGCAGGTGAGAGGAGCTGGGAGCAGGTGCAGTGGGCAGGTGGGAGAGAGGCAACCCGTGCCAATGTCAGTCCTGGGGGCACGCTGAGCTGAGAGCAGCAGTGTCTTGGAGGAGCCTTTGACAGTGTTCCTGACAGGAACTGACAGCCTGGATACTTTCTGCTCTTCTTTGAAGTCAAATTGTTTTCCCATCCCATGAACCAGCCTTATCACAGCAATTTTAACCCTTTGTGGGAGCTTACACACTGCATACACTCATTTTACAATTTCCCTGACTGCCAACCATGTAACCCTACCAGGGAACAAGTCTGAATTGAATTCTAGACTGGATTCAGGATGTGGGACCCATCCCCTCAGTCTCTGCCATGCCTCCAGGCCTTGGAGAGAGTGGGGACCTGCCACAGGCCTCCATGCTGGCAGTGGTGGGGGAACAAGGCTTCACAGCCACAGCTGCATGGCTGCATGGAAAAGAGTGGGTCTTTCTGTCCCCACAGCAAGTGGGGTTATCTAACCTGCTGCCCTGTGGCCCTGGGATGCAGAAAGGCTTAGTTCCAATTTCATCCGTGCCACTGATTTGACTGGCAAACACGGAGCAGGCTCTCAATCCCAGCTGTCTTCCCACTTAGCACAAACCTATGCTAGGCCTTCTTTTAAAGATTATTGAGCAAAATTAATATTTGTAAAGCATTCCAAAGATGGGAAGCGGACCTTCCAAGTGCCAAGCTTCTGCTGTTCTTGGCCTCTTTCCATACCACAGTGCTTGCTACTCTGATATTTCTCTGCAACAGCAGGGTACTCCCCTGTACAACGCAGGCAGGTTTTTGGGTTTCTGTTCCTGAATTTGCCATTGATATCTTGTGCTCATGTCATTTAACTGCTCTGCGCTTTTCTTTGTCAATGTGTACAATGGTTACAAAAACATCTAGCCAGCTAACAAGAATTGTGAAACGGAGAGACCTGATCAACATTGCTGCATGTTTTTATGGGCTCATGTGAAAGATGGGAAAATACGCCAAGTAATCAAAATTTTACTGCTGTTATTGTTCATTTGATATTTACTGTTTAGCATGATGGAAAAACATCACAATATGATGGAGAATAGCTCTAGCAAAGGAAACCCTTCCTCGGTCAGTTTGGGCTCACATACCAGATACTTAGCATATAGTGTACTTGATGTTTCTGGCAGAAGAAAAAAGAGAAACAGAGGGAAAATGTGGATGCTGCAATTCTGTTTTCACCAGGCACTGGCCAATAAATTATGTCTAGACTTTGTCCCTCAACCACTATGCAGAAGGTCTGGACTGAACTAGCTATAATAAATTAATTGTGGTGAGAAAAATATCACAGTGGGAAAAGAAGCAGGGTCTTCATTTCAGCTTCCCATATAACTTCTGTGCCAATAAACAGCTTTACTATCATAGCTTAGCCAACAGGCACTTTTTTGAAAACTTGTACCAAAGCCCAGACTTTCTTACAATATCACAGTTCACTGACTTGCCAAATAGTTTCTGGGTAGATAGCACATCTGCATCTGGATCCATCCCAGTATTTTCTTATACAGCTAGACTCCATCTGAAGTATTTTACATAAAACCCTCTGTAACCTCTTCTTGTTTCAAGCTTTGAAATCAAAAGAATGATGAAATATTTAATTATCTGTGTGTTCTGCCCAGGCTTTTTCATTACTTACCTATAGCTGTCTGTGTGCAAGAGGAGAAAAAAAAAAGAAGGCATTTTCTGAAAACAGGACTGCATCTGGGGGGGTCTGTTTTCAGAAAGGCCCATTCCAGCTTTCCGTTAAGGTGCCGTAATCCCATGTCTCGTGCGGAGGGGAGATGAAAGATGTGGCACACCTCAGCTGAGCTGTGAGTGGGCTGGGCAGGAGCCAGCTCCCATCCAGCCCGTGCATGGCATAGAAACTGATAAATAAAAAGGCCCACAGTTTTTGGAGTCTGGAAATTTGCACCTGCCAAATATATGCCCACATTTTTGTGGCCACAAAATGAGTTATAGATGTGAACCTCAGCATGTGCCACTTCTACTCTCTGATTTATATTCCCACTGAGGTAGTCAGAGATGCAAACATGCTCGGGTTTCAGAAATGAAGTGCAGATGCAGATTTTCTGACTAGAACTTGCTCTTTTGCAAGTACATCCCACTGCACAGCTTTATTTCAATAAAAAGAGAAGTGTGGGTCAGAAGCAGGAGAAGATGAAATATATAGCAGCTACTTTATAACCCACTCAGTGTTTATGTGACTCTTTGCTTTTACGATGTGATTGTATTCACTCCTATCTTAAATACAACATTCCTACATCCATGGGTCCAACTTCTGGCAGGGAAGATCGTGGAGCAAGTTGCCATCCTGCATCAGGATCTTGTGACCCAGAACCTGTTTTAAAAAAACCAACCCACTCTTTAGTTGTTCAGCAGTAGGCATAAAGATATTAGCCAAAAGGAATTAAAATGAAACAGTGAATTTTACGTATGTTTAACTTACCTAGAACCCCACCATGCTCGTTAGACTAGCAGGCTGACCCCCGAGTCGTGCCAAAAAGTTTCTGCTCCTCTGTGGTTTCTCCCAAGCAACAGCTTACTGTCTCTGGAGGCATTTGCATGAAATGTTACCAGCATCCTTTGTTCTTCTGTCCTTGGATGGCTGTGGGTCCTTGATTGTTCTCAGACAGAGCCAGAGGTGGAACCATCATCAAAGCTATCAGTTCTGGCTAAGCCTCTTAAAGATTTAAGTATTAGGTTTTTTTTCCAGGCTGAGGTTTGGTGAGTTAGGCCAGTGTAGTCATACAGAAAGCATCTCAGTAAACAGGCCAGCACACAACATGAATAAATTGCTGCATGGTAGAGCCAAGTCTATTATGGATACTCTTTGAAAACAGCATTAGAGAAGTCTATAAGGCATTAAACTCGCCTATTTAGTGATTCATAAGCCAGGGAACAGCGAAGTTGAGGCATGGTGATCGAACATAAAACCTTTATTGTCTGATGTATCATGTCTTCAATGGGTCTTTAATTACCCATTAGCTTATTATTTCTCAAAGAATACCCTCCAACTTTCCCTGTGACCACAATTATTCCCATGTGCAGAATTTTGTAGTGCTTTCCATCATTGCATCTAAATTGTTTCCTGCAAATATATAATTAATTGGATTGTTTTTCTTTTTCTTTCCTGGAGACACATGAACATCCACACACCCCTTACATTTTTATAGCTGTAAAGCAGTTTCTCGGAGTAAATTATATACCTATCTCTATAAGCAATGTGTGAAATAGGATTTTTGATTTCTGTTTAAGACTTAATCCTGTTTTCATTGAAGTTCATAGGATAAATGTGTTTGAGGTTAATGATTTGGAATTATATTCTCAGGAACCAAACTGTCTTGGAAAGTCAAGGATATTTGCACTCCTGATTTTCTAGATCCATTGAAAATCCATGCATATACATGACATATTTTTAAATAACAATTTTGTTTTTATGAAATGTATTATCAGTATTTTAATATTTTAACATCAGTGGCAATGAAAGTGACTCACACATCTTTCAGGAATAAAAATCATAGATGGGACAGGCTTCTGTACTATAGAAAGGTATAATTCAGCAGCAGCCTGGCTCATACTGCAGTACATGAAAGTGCTTGCAGAGACATTAAAAGTAGTTGGTCTTGGTTTGATAGGGCTTCTTGATGAGCAGTGTTCTCACCAAGGTCTTTGAGGATGACAGTGTTTGGATCATGGGGGAACTGAAGGCCTAAGAGAAAAGTTGTTTATCTGCCAGTCTCTGTATGGGAAGGTTGGAGCACAAATGACAATAGGGACTGATGTGATCAGAGCCGTCTTGGGCAGCTTTCGAAGTGCAATAACCAAAAGTGCACAGTGAGAAAGGATTTGGTGTGAGCCACCATAATGTCCTGTAGACCCAGGTCACCCCAGCACGGCCACTTATTTTGGTCTTGTAACATCCACTTCATGGGTTTGCTATAGTTTCACCTGTTCACGCGGTGAACACAATATATTGGGAGGAGTAAGAATGGGAAGGATAGGGAAAGCTGATCAGGGAGCAACAGAATAAAAGACTCCTAGGAGACGAAAGCCTGAGAGAAAATATGTGGACACAGCTGGATAGTGGGTAAATTATTAGATGATCAGAGAAGTACATTTTGGGTGTTTGATAAAGACTTGGAGGAACTCACTGCTGCCTTCTGTGATGCCTTCCTCATTACTTTGGATGTACTGTAACCTGCTGGATATAACATATGGAGCACGGAGTGCTGTGGGATCTGCAAAGCCCTGGGAAATTCCTGAAGTACTCTCATGCTCGGTGTGAGAGGCTTGGAAATGTGAAAGAGTTGTTTACACTGAAATGTTCAAATTAAATACTCCAACATTTTCATACTGACTTTTATTGTTTGTCTTAATTCCCCTTCTTTCTACTCCAAAACTGTGCTATTTCATCTTTTCATCCAAATCTGGGACAGAAGTATGTGTGAAATACTTGTGTTTCCATTTGAACAGAATTTCCTGGGTTTGCTTTTTAATCAGAACTTCTCAAAGAGGAGAATAAAGAGAATCACTTGGGATGATCTGTGTACCAGTGTGTCTACAGGTACAATTAGAGCCCTGGTCATGGAACTGTGTGCATAGCAAAAAATATGAAATAAATCAGTGCAAGTTAAGAAGACTTGTCCACCCATCTTTTATTTGCTGGAATGAATCTTGTGTGTGTTTCCACTAGATCATGCTTTGATTGTCAGGATTGATTAAATATTTTCTGCTTTCAACTCTGAGGAGATGCTTTTAATAATTTTTTAATATTTTATCTGAGCAGTATGGATGCTGGCTCCCATTAGTAATGAAATCTGTCCAGTGATGTCTGAATTTGACTGAAGGCATAGAATTGTGCCTTTTTTCAGTTACTCATTTCTTGTGCTCCAAATAGAGAAGCTGTTAGTCGCAGGAGGACACTGGAAATAAAAAAAAAGCTCCAAATTATACAGCTAGTCAGGTCACCGAATTTAAATGGTTGTTATACTCTATGTTTTGGTCCCAAGTAAATGCTTTGACTGTTGTTACACATTTCATTGCGTCTGAGATATGATTTTAATCAACTTTCAACAACCCTAGTCAGTAAGTTTTAAATACAAATACCTGCCATTGAAGAGGTATGCATGTTATAGAAAAGTGTCTGGGTGGCTGGGTGCAGTATATGCACTGCATGCAGGAGAAAGCTTACCCCTTCTCAGGTGTCTTCAGGCACCTGCAGATGAAGAGGGCACTCAGGATAAACTTACCTGGCTTGACTTTCCAGAAGCCATAGTTGCCCCCCTCCTTTGTGGCTGATGCAAACCAGGCTCTTCTTATCTTGTCTGTGCATTCTCAGGGTCTCCCTTTGGCCCAGGATGTCTCCCAGCAATTTAGTTTATATTACTGGTCCAGCTATATCATATTCTAACTTTTAGGCAAATGCCATCTACTCCTGGGTATTTGTTACAAATTCCTTTGATTGACTTATTCTAAAGCCTTCTGTTAACTTTGCCTCCATCTGAAAGACAGAAATTTTCTAGCAGAAGCAACCTTTGTTATGGCAATTCTGGGAGTTGCTGTTTTAGTGGGAAAATCTTTGGTCTCCCATTACATATCCATCCCAAAACCCCGAGCTGTTGGATGGATTGGCATATTAATAGCTACTCACTATGGATGTAACTGCTTAACTTGTGGATGGTGATTTTTCCCAGTCAGTTCAGATTTGTAATAACTAGTCAGGTCAAAGCAGGGAACTGTTATCCTCAAATGAACCATGACAAGTTGAATTATCTCAGCAGGGAGATAAGAAATGGCAAAAATAATAGACATAGCAGATGTGTTGCTGATTTGGGTACTATACTCCACTTTGAAATGGAAATAAAGATGAGTTGAGAAAATAAAAAACTGTATTTTATTTAGATTATCATGTTAAAAAAAGGTTAAGGAATCTGAGAACGTTTGGAAAGGAATGAAAGGACTTTTTAGCAGAGCAAGAACAACTCATTTTAATGAATTAAAGATTTGGGTTAAATTGTAACAGACATAACAAATAGTTAAGGCATTAAATAATCATCACTGGGCCTGTTAACAGATTTAGAAACCTTCTGACCTTTAAGAAGCCAAGTCAATCTAATTTCTTGTGTTGTTTGTTTTTGAAAAAAAATTGGTAATAAACTTTTCCTCTTTTGAAACTATACATTTTAATGAAATACTGAAAAAAGTTAATTACTCTTTGAAGAGATGGGTGGATGAAATCCCCCTTTTGCAGCTCAAATCTGCAATCATTTTGTTCCATGATTCCTTCAGCATGTCTCAGTGCTTGCTGAATCTCTGAACGATCTGGAAGACTTTTCGTGTACCAGAAAGGTGGTGTTTTCTTGGATTTAAATAATCGTAGGCTTTCAGCTGCTTTAATGCTATTAGCTCACATTTCCAAATGTTTGGTGTGTGGACAGATCAATGGCTTTATTAATTTAAACATATTACTCCCCTCACCCTACCCTATTCCAAATCTGGCTTTTGTTTAAAGCACTCCATAACCTCAGCCTTATTCTAGGTTAAATGTGATATTAATCAAGCTGTGGATAAAGGCCACATATATGACTGAAGCTGTGTTTATTAGCTTTAGTGGAGCCTTTGATTTGGTCACACATTCTTTGCTCTTAGCAAAGCCTCAGAATAATACAATATGGGTTTTATGTCAATCCCTAAATTGGTTATCATCATATTTAAGCAATAATGGAAAACAAACTATGCTCACTGTAGTGGCGTATGATCCGATTTTAAACTCTGGTGCAGGTGTTCTCAATGGAATGCTGCTTCTATTGCTCTGGTTGTTTTCTTTGGAAATGTCATATTCATTATGCACAGGCAGCTAGAATATCTGCTTTCATAAAGAACTTTTTTTTTGCAAAGAAATCTCTCCTTTAATCATAAAGTAGACTTTATTTGTACTTTGCAGCTTACGCAGGATACATTCTGAGGAAAGGAAAACTGAAGACATGCAAATAGTTAATTGCGGGCTGTATCAACATGGTGATATGAAAAGCTGTTTTGAGGTTGTGTGCAGGTACAGCCATCCTGATGGCTAGCAGAATTTTCACCTGTAGGGCTGGGCATCCCGTGGAAGACACTACCGACTTGATTCTGCTTTTTGGTGTTCTGCATATAATCCCTGCCCAGGATTAGGCACATGGTGTAAAGCCAGACTGGATCCCATGAAGAGAAGACTACACTTCCAGGTATCATTCATGAGAGAGGGGCCATAGGTGCCACCAACATGCGGAAAGCAAGAATACTTGTCGTCTAAGAAAGTCCTGGCTGTAAATATCTGCCCTTGTGCTGGAAGAACAGGAAGCAGAGGGAACCAATGTGAAATCCTCTTTCAAGACAATAATACAGCAACAGACTATTGTGCATATTTATATACAGACATTGTAACAGATGTGTTAAAAAACATTATTGTATCTGCGAAGAATTTGGTCACTAGGGCTCAGAGCAGGGTTGTGCCTCCCACAGAGGCAGCAGGTAGAAACGTTAGCCTTCATCCCTGTCATGGACAAATTTATATTATGCCTGTAGGGCAAGTTTCAGGACTTGGTTGTGACTTGGTCTCCATGTCCGTTTTCTACTTACATGAACAATAATTTTCCAAAATGAAGGGAGACCCAAAGGTTAACATATTTTTCCTTTTGTATAACAAAACCTTGCGATGTATAGTCACTTATGTGGTCCCTGAGGCGGTGACTCAGTCCATTACAATGAGCAAACCTGATTAAGAATATCGTATTCTAAATATCTGACACCTTTTTTTCATTTTACTTTCCCTTGCCAAGACCCAGTGGCTGGGTGCTAAAGGTTGAAAAAAATTCCAGTTGTAGACACAGTGCAGTTTTTAACAGGAGGAAAGTTAGGAACTGTAACTGGCACTGAAAGATGTGATACAGTCATTGGCACATGGACACTTCATGCTTTAGCACCTGTTGGTGCACAAGAAGATTCTGTGACAGAAGAAAAATGTGCTGTCCTCATCCTCTGTCAGAATTCCTCCATTAAATGGCATGGACTGGTTTGTACAGGAGGCTGGGAATAGTGGATCTAAATATTTTCATCTTTTAGAATGAGTGCTTTGTGGGGTTTCTGAATTTTGTTTTCCTAACTGTTATACTGTTACTATTAACTAAATCATAAGACAGTTCTGTGTAATATTATTGTTTCCAGTGATGCCTGCTAGTTGTCTGGATCCCTTTGAGAACTGGCGTCTGTTTTGATGCCCTCTGTGTGGCTTTGAATAACACACATGCACTTTTTAGCTTTCAATGAAATTATTTTTTTAAAAGCAGGGGAGGGAATTTTTCAAATACACCAGTTTCCAAATATTTTCTGGAAGAAAGTCTGCGTTAATGTTCAGCACAGTTAATCTCTGCAAAGTGTAATAGCTTCCACGCAGCCACCCTATTTGGTGGAGCTCCAGAAATGCCTAGGAAAAGCAGTTGGATTAGAAGGTCTCACAGTTTTGCAGCTGTGACATTCCGAAGAGTATTCAGACCAGGTAGCACAAGGCTCTACATACAAATGAAAGTTGAAGATATTTGGGGATATTACAATCTGAATTTTCATTATGATTTTATCTGCTCTGGAGAGTTCTATCGTTCAGAGAAATTTTCTTGCAATAAGATTTTTTAAGATCATTTGGCAACTCTTCCAGTACTGCCTGATTTTGTATCCTTCAGAATAAAGAGGATTAAGTTATGGCCTATGGAGCCATGTATGGTTTCCTAGAACAAGTCACCTGGTCAAGACCCTGCTCCAGTGATTATGTTTCCCAGGAACTTCCTTAAAGTCAGTCGGGGTTGCACCTGTTGCTTTGATGAGATCAAAACCACACTTCTGACTACTCTTTTTCTGAGTGTCCCGTGGGACTTTGTCAGTCATACAACATAGCTTGGAATTGAGAACCAGCCAAATAAAAACATGGCTGGGAGTTGGATGTCATTGCCAGAACAACTGATGTGGCTTCCAGCTTGATTCTTAAGCAAGTTATGGTAATCCTCAGGGAAAAGGTGGCCAAAACCGTTTCTGTGAATAGCTCAAGCAATGACAGCCAGATCCCTGATGCGAGTTTCCTAAGATATCCCTCCGTGTCGATCAACACATGAGTAGTGAATCTGGCACTGAGGGGAGGCTGTCGATTTGTGTCCACATGTAGAGATCATCAGAGACGAGTTTGAGCAGACGATCCTGTCATTTGGGAAAGCAGGTGGTATGATGAATGGTCTCTCCCTACTACTTAAAAATGGTCCAGAGAACCGGGGACCTTCGCTTTACAAATATTTAAAAAAAAAATTTTTGCATTGCTGCATGATGTTTGGAAGATAGATTAAGAAAACAGACAACTTTACGTATCAGAGATGACAGTAAGTATTTTTTGGTGATGATGTATGAAATACAATGTCTTGGCAACTTGTTTGCTAAGGTGAAAATCTTGGGGGATAAAAAAGAAAAACTGAGCAAGCTATAATTTTCATCTCCTCATCAGCAACTGAAGAAGTTTAAATACGATATATATTCATATTAAAAAAAAAAGATAAAAGCTATACTGGACAATATCTGATCATCGCAAATAACAGAATATCCAAATCAATGCCAGTAAGCCCAGAAGAAATAACTTTGCCTATATTTGCTATAGGGTAATTCTGTCTTTGTCAGCTGCTGCAGTTTTCAGAGGTATTTTCAAAATATGTGGAGCTGGCAGTACTGCAGATTTGCATGGCTGGTGAGTGTGCTGCTCTCCTATCTACTTCTTTGGATGGCTTTGTTGTACTGATTGGAGGCAGCTGCTTCACATGAATCGATGTCTACCACTGACCCTCTCGTACCCATACATGGTGGGGAAGATAGTTTATTTGAGCTGGTTTGTACTCCTCCACACTGAATATCTGTGTTGTGGCCTTCCTTCCAGATCCTTGTGTTTCATAGCACACTTAATAAATATCTTTTATGGGTAATTTATGTCAACATACACTAAGAAGTAAGCAGAAGCAATATCTCACTTCAGAATAAATTTTTCTCAGGTCCTTTCTTGATAGCTTATTTTCCTCTTTAGCAGTGACTTGAAGAGGAGCTACTAATGCCACCAACAGTCATAACTGTTGAATGCTGCTACGTGAGGCTGGTCTCTGCCGTGTGTTGGCCCTGCAGACCAGCACCTTCCTAAGCAAGTTTAGGTGGAGTTTGGGAGTTAGCACAGGCACAGAGGATTCCCAAAGTTCAGCCTGCATGTGACCACCCTATGTTCAGTAAGTAAGACAGTTTAGTAGTACAGATGTGGTCAACCAGTATTGGTTGACCTCAGTGTTGGGGATTACTTCTGGACATATCCAATTTTACTGATGCAGACATAGCCAGGGATACTGGAGTGTTGCTATGCCGAGGACAGGTATCAGAGAGAAGCGCTCACAAACTTAAGGTAGGCCACTAAGTCCCCTGGCAAGAAAAGTTCAGCACTTCAGAGTCAACCTAAAAGAGGCAAACATATTGGATAGAAAGAAAATGAAATCACACCATAGGAAATGTTAAGAGGACAAATGTGTTTGAAATCCTGCTTTTCTTTTGGGCTTAGGTGCCTGCCTGCAATCCTGAGATATGCCCTTATGTAAAAGCACTGGTATCCCTGGAACTTCATTTAAAGATGCTTAAGTGCAATATTTTGGGCTTGAGCTTGCTCTTTTCTGTGAAGAATGTTAGTGGCAAAGACTAGAGGCAGAAAGTGGGTGGCCACTGGGGCTGTGATTCCCAAACTCACCTTTCTTTCTCTCAAGCACACCTAGGCCACAGCAGCAGCTGCTGAGGCTGGGGTGGTCTCAGTCTTCCTCCATCCTATTGAAGTGGGGATGCTGTGCCAAACAGACAGAAAGAGAGTTAACAGGACCGAATGCCGGATCTTCAAAATTTTAGCTTCTTTGCAAGGTCATCCACAGAAGTCATTATGGCATGATCTCTGAAAGTGGTCTGAAGTATCTTTGTGTAAGGTTTCGAAGGTCACCTCCAGGTAGCAACACCAAAACTTTCAAGTGCTGGACTACCCCTTCCCTCCGGTCTCACTGTCACTCCATCATGGTCGCTTAATCATGTTCAGTGGCATGAGAGTGGCAGGACTGGGTCAGAGTTAAGGTTGGTTGCCAAATTTCAAAGCTTTCAAGACCTCTTTATTTCATAACTGCAACATTGTAATAGCACTGCTTTAAATTAGCTGATATGTATTTACTAACTTAACCTTAGCACAATGTAGGGGCTTGAGGGTCTGGGAATATGGCGTGGCTTTGATCTCCATAAACCCTTATTAGCACAGGTACTGATACAATTATCTGCAGGGTCACTCTACATACTTACAGGCTAGCAGCCCAGTCAACAGATTAAATTACCTCATTTATCATCATGTGATCTGTTTCTAATTAGTTCACTCCAGTTAATGGTTTCTTAAAACTGTCTTTTTAGAGTTATTTTTTTTCAGAAACACATAAACCACTTGAAATAACTTCTTGAGGGTGGCTAAATATATTATTTATTTTCTGGCATGTTTCCAGTTGTGTGAGTTACAGACTTCATTTACTTCATGAAATAGGTCATTTCTTTGCTGTCAGAGATGGAGACCACAAAATTGTGTTGTGATGATGGTAGGATCTGATAAAAACCTTTTTAATACATCCGTTACACTGTCCTGGCTATGAAGGCTGACATTTACAGTTCTGAAATAAGTCTAAAGACAGCTAGTTTTATCTCCTTCTGGGAAAGTAAAACCATGAATCTTACTGAATGACTAGTACTCCGTGAACAAACGTCAAATTAGATTTAAAAGTGCCAGTTGTACTACTGGTGTGGATTGGAACAAAGAGGAAATGTCAACAGTTTTGGATGCCAGTCATAAATTGCTGGTCTTAATTAAAGTGTAATAAAAATTTTAATTTGATCAAAGCATGTAGCACTTATTGTAAGCCTACTGTTTCATCAGGGAGATTTATACCCTTTCCTTTCTTCTCAGTACTCCAGTAATTGCATCTGGTTATTACTAGATTAACTATTACAAATACACCTCTCCTCATGATTCTTGGGCCAGGATTTAGTGTTATTAGACTTGACCTGGTTTGATTCCCTGTCAAGGAAAACTCTACAGCCTCAAGCCTGTCAGAAACCGCTGCGACCAGTATGCCAGCAGGAGCGAAGTGGAATTTAACAAGCTGGGTATACTGGTGTGGAGAGTAAAGAGCATGAAATTACCAGTCTCAGAAGAATCTGTTTCATTAAACTGGTAAAGAATGGCTATCTCAGAAACTTGTAACTTGAGCTCTCGTCGAGGACTGAAGTATCCATAAGTTGTCATGTTTGTTTCTGCAAAGCGATCATTGGCTTCTGAGGGAGAGTAAATACGGAGACAAGCCAGAGTTGAAAATCACACTGTACTGTCACTCAAATCAAATGAAGTCCAGGGTCCAAATATCGTCAGCTCAGCACCACCTCTTCTCTTCCAGGTGACATCTTAGGTTGTTTTCTGGAAATTCTTCCTTTCCAGCAAAATTTTAAAGGGAAGGTAATTCAAACAAAGCGGTAGTTAGCACTGGCAGATACCTGCATATGGAATGTGCCAGGGAAAGATCTGCAGACACAATCTATACCTTCGGTCTTTCTGTGTAAAATCTTGACGTACTAGCTTAAATGACAGGACATCTGTGTGGCAAATACTTATCATGTAACAACCATAACTTTTATGAGAAGAAGCCAAAGACAGAAGAGGCCAGTACTGGAGTAAAGAAAGAACTTGGAGAAGGAGAAAAAGGTTAAAAAAACGTAGCTAAGGAAAAGGGAGAGGAAAATCAGTGTTTTGTCTCATCCAAATGTCAGTGACTCAGGCACTGAGGCAGACTCCTGCCCTTGGATGTCCGAGCCTCATCGGGAGCACACGTAGCCCAGAGCGAGATCTCGCAGTCTCACATGTTTTTTGTTAGATCACTAGAAGGTAGAAAACGTAAAAAAAAAGAGACTCTTTCCCCCTATATTCTCTAGATTTGGAAAATAAAGATTTGCTATGAATCTCTTTCTCTCTCCAGCTATGTCTATACCATTAGGGGAAATGAGGACTCAGAAACGCTGATTTCTGTAGTAAGAACAGTGTTCATGTCCTGCTGTTGCCTGGTTGGCAGTCGAAGCTGGCTTTCATATCTTATGCTTATTTTCCATTGTAAGGAGGAGTTCCTATTAAGGCAATTATTGCTCCAAGCTCAGAAAAATCTCTCATTTTTGATATCCACTTTGTAAGACTTCTCTGTTTCCATGGAGAAATTTTGTGCAAAGCTGTTTTTTATTAGCAGCTGGCACCTCTAATTATAGCTAAGTGGATACCCCTAAAACTGAAATAAAGGTTGCTTTAGCCACCTTTTCATGTTAAATCTGGTCTTGTCCTTCTGGAAGCACCTGGTGCCTCATTCTCAACTCACCAACTATGTGTTGGTGTCATGCTGTTTTAGATAGTGACTCCTGAGTTAGACTGAAAGTAGTTGATATTATGACACATTTTTTTATATTCAAAATGAGTTTTTTCCTGACCTCTTTATTTTTTTTTTTCGTGGAAATTAATTGGCAAAGTGGGAAATGTAGATGTCTTTTTAGAAAAGCCAAGAAATAGCCATAGTCTGACATCTGTCACAATGGCCAAAATTGTTTAATATGGATCGGTTTTACCCCAGTGTAATGGATACAGTATTTTCAACAGAGTGAAAGGATATTGTTATAATGTTATAATGATGATAAATGTGAGGTAAGATCTCAGTCATAACAGAGTGACTTCTGATCTTTTCCTGAAGTTTTGCTACTGTTGATTACTTGCTGTTTGCTTCCATCCCAATGTGGATATGTTAGGGGCTCTCAAGAAGTGTGTTCAACTGTTTAAACTGTTAAATGCTTCATGATTCTCTGGTTCCAGTGAGAGCTGTAAGTCTCTTACAGACAGTACTACAGAGTATTGTAAAACAAATATTATGTCATATTGGCATATACCATGCATTTCGAACCCTGCCAATATTGTGGTTTGGTCTGACCCATTGCTTCATGAGCAAGGCTCACACAGATGTTCTCATCCATACCTCCACCCTGAAGTCTCAAGATTGTCCTAAACTTCCATCATGACTTTTTGAATAATAAATAGGCATATTTTTAGCTTTTACCTGCAGTAAGGTCTGCAAACTAAAAAAAAAAAAAGGACTATTTAAATGTGTGAATATAACAAATATCACATGGTGTGTGAAAAACAAATGTCACAATGTTCGTGGAGCATAAATGCCAGAGTTTGCATAAGGAAATGCTAACATAAATTTCATAGGGTGAATAATAAATTCCTCAGAGTGCATCCAAGACCAGCATTCTGAAGAATTACAGCAATGGGCAGTATTTTTATTTTATATTTTTTATCCTTCTTTGGTGTGGAAGAATCATAGAATCATAGAATAGTTTGGGTTGGAAGTGACCTTAAAGATCATCTAGTTCCAATCCCCTTGCCCTGGCCAGGGACACCTTCCACTAGACCAGGCTGCTCAAAGCCCCATCCAGTGTGGCCTTGAACACTTCCAGGGATGGGGCATTCACAGTTCTCTGGGCAACCTCTTCCAGTGCCTCCCTGCCTTCATAATGAAGAATTTCTTCCTTGTATCTAATAAAAATCTACTCTCTTTTAGTTTACAGCCATTATCCCTCATACTCTTACTACCTGTCCTTGTCAAAAGTCTCCACCTAGCTTTCTTGTAGGCCCCCTTGAGGTACTGGAAGGCTGCTATAAGGTCTCCCCAGAGCCTTCTCTTCGCCAGGCTGAACAGACCCAGCTCCCTCCAGCCCTCTTATCATCTTTGTGGCCCTCCAACAGGTCTGTGTCCTTCTTATGTTGGGGGCTCCGGAGCTGGACGCAGTACTACAGGTGGGGTCTCACAGGAGCAGAGTAGAGAGAGAGAATTACCTCCATCTACCTGCTGGCCACGCTTCTTTTGATGCAGCCCAGGATGCTGTTGCCTTTCTGGGCGGCAAGCACAAGTTGCCGGCTCATGCTGAGCTTCTCATCCACTAGTATTCCTCAAGTGCTTCTCCTCAGGGCTGCTCTCAATCCGTCCTCCTCCCAGCCTGTATTTGTGCTTGGGATTGCCATGACCCACGTGCTTTTGTGCTGTGAGGACTGGCAAGAAAAAAAAAATATTTCAGTAAGTGACTGGAATTGTTTAATTTGTCACCTTAAGAAAGTGCGAAGGGAAAGACATAGTCTCTTAAAAATATTTGAATTACATATATGTCTTAAATGAGTACTGAGGAATAGTAAATTCACAGCCTGGAAATAGAACCATCTTTATTTTTCACAGTGTTTGGGTTTTCCTTGAAGGATGTGGAATTCCTATTTCCACTCTCATGGAAGCTATTTTTGTGATTTCGCATCTTCACATACAAAACAGTTTTGAATCATATACTGTAGCATATGTCTAGCCCAGCTGTTCTCGCTGTACTTATATGGCCCCATCATCATAAGTCTCTGAGTGGATCACAAGTGAAAACAAAATTACCCTTGCAGTATCTGTGGCTGGGGAAGCATTTGGTGTCCACCATTAACTAGATGGTTAAGTTGGCGAAGAGACTTATGAAGTGTTTAGTCTCAAATAAAGCAAGAAGTCTCTGTCTTTGTTTGTAATCTGTGCCCCTACTGAATCCCAACCAAGGGCATCTTCTTCACTACACCTTTTTTTTTCAGGAGGCAGACAATTTGAGTGTGTATTTTCTGACATGAGATGTATTGGCAGTCTTCCTGTGGCCACTGGTGTCTTCAAAGATTAAAAAACAATGCACCTGAAATCCTCGGTGTGTGCAGCTGTATTCTGTACAGCCCTGGGAATGGTGAGCAGCTCAGGGAAAGGAGACTGAAAGCAACCATCTCTGCATTTTGATCTGTCTTTTACATTGTTAGTACCCCTGTGAACCGTCTCCCCTCATATACTTTCCTCTATCCCACAGTAGTTTCAAGATTTGAAATTTAACACAAAGACTAGTTCCAGCATATATTTTTACCCTTTTTATATAGTGTGCTATTTTACACGAAAAAGAGAGGGAACTGTTTTGATCAAGGCATTATTCTTTGACATAGCAAGATGCAATATTGTACCCTCACAAATACCTCAGCTTTCAAATACAGAAAGCACACACATTTATACCATAGAAGGTGCTACTGAGATATTCCAAATTCCTCTAATTCCCAAGAGATCTGCTAATCTCAGAGGAATGGAGGCAGGGAGGGAGTTTGCTTGGCCCCAGATTTCACAATGCTGTAATGCACTTGGAGAGCTTCAGGACCCAGGACCCTGCCAGAGGGCAACAGACTCCTCTAGCAACTGAGTGTACCGCCAGCTGGGCTCAGAGAAAGACCCCAGACTGCCTGAATTAGCACCAAAACACTTCCTAACAGCCACAAACCTTAAACAGCTCCCCCCATGACCCTTGCCAGTGAACCTCAGCAGTAGGAAAAACCTACTAGAGGGGTGAAGCACACATCTGAGACCTTCCTCAGGCTGGACAGAAAAATCTTGTGTTTATTATTGGCATTTAAGTAAGTGAAATCCTAGTTTATATACTTAGTATATAGACAGCTCAAATAGTGAGCTGGGTGTCAGCGAGGCAGTATAATGCATCTTTGTGGAGATCATCTCATCCCTGGGACGAGAGGCAGGGGCAGAGGAAAAATTGCATGTGCTCCCCCTGGCTCCCACCAGGGAGTTGCCAGCCCAAAACACAACTGCTTACAAGAAAACAAAACTCTACAAAAATAATCTAGCGGAGCTTTTGCAATGCCTTACACCATTCAGATTGTATTTGCCCTCCAAGGTAAGCTGTGGAGAAGTGGAGTGGGATTGAGGACAAGTGAGCTGTCCCAGGTAGGCATGCCTGGCTCAGTGGGCAAGTGCAAGATCATTATCTTATCTCCTTGGACAGTCCACTGAGGTAAACACTACCTGAAAACAAGTTTTGAGATCTATTGACGTACTGTAGCAGAATGTATTATCCTACCTAATCAAGTGTTTATACTACATCGTCAAGAACTCTGCTCCTTGACAAATGACTAAACCACAGTGAAGATGTCCTGCATGTTGCCTGCTGAAATCTTTCTCTTCAGAAAGTCAGCCTGCTAATACCGAGTCATATCAATGGAAGTTGTAGTAAATAATGCAAATAATTGAAAGATGTATAATTGAGATATGCGGATGGCTGGAACAGCTGCCCCTAGGGAGGGAGTTTCAAGAACAAGGGGATGTTGCTATCTAGCCAGGAAGATTTTGTTTTCTTTTCTTCAGCAGTCTTAGTCCTTAACTAACAGACATTCATGGTATTGTTATTAATAGCGTCTTAAAGAGTATTCTCCTTTGCTTCCTGATGACTGTGGTATGCAGGCAATTTAGAAGCATTACAACTTAGTCCCGACAGAACCTGATGGTCTTGAAAACAGCATTACTGGTCACAGACAGGTCAGTTAAAAACCCTTGATGAATGTCTTGAATAGTGTCTAATGAACTTAAGAAAGTAATGAAAGACTGGTACACAGGGAATTTGTGTATGTTGTCCAAGCTTTGCACAAAGATTTTAATAGTGATATTAGACAGATTAAAGTTAGTTTTTTTAGTTGCATGCAAAGACTTTTCTGGATAAAATTCTTACTTACCTTCCTTAATCTTTTTATCTGTATCTCTAACACTGGAGGTTATTAAGAGGGACTGGTAGCAAAAATTGCCTTTTTTTTCACTGTAGTTAAGATTCACCTTAATGCCCTCCTCTGTGCTCAGCTTAAAAAATGAGCCTCACCATATCGTGCTAAAGAGCTCTTGCAGCTTTGTGGTGCTATGGTGTCTGGACTTGGCTCATTGAAGGGAATATTTCCTTACAAAATCTTGCATTTCCATCGTCACTCACTCTGTAGTCCCACTTCAACTGTTTTTGAAAAATGTAAGCACATTCATTTTCTGTGTTTCATTTAATAAAGCATTTGCTTTTTCCCCCATTAAAAATCCCCCCTTGAATTAAAGACTAGAAATTAAGCAATATTCAATTCACTAAAAAAATTGCCATTGGTTGGAAAGAAGTCACTGATACAAATCATAAGTATCTACACTAAATGCCATTTCCTCCATTTTCAGACATCTCTAATCCACAGACTCACATATGCATATGCACCCTATTCACCCTTTCCAGTGCAGAACTAACCTCACCCACCCCGTGAGCTGCCACCACTCATCCAGGCACAGTTGAAGGTATTTCTGGTAGGGCGTTGTTCTTCCATTCCATATAAATATAGAGGTTATGTCCAACTTCTTTATAGGTTGCAGAGAGTTACAGTTTGGTATTTCTTCACCTATGAATGTGTAAATTGTTTTCATGCAACATTCGTGTGAATGAGATGCAAATACAGGCTCACTTGCATATGCAAATAAGACTGGCTGCTAAGGCTGGTTCTATTTGGACTGTATCTAGAATGTCACAGTACTTGCCAGTGTTCAGAGAAGCTTTAGCCATGTTCCTTGAAGGAAAGGCTAGAGGTCTGTGCTGGGACTGTGTGCATGATAGAAAGGCTCCAGGAGGTAGCAGCTCTAATGCACCATCTGACAACAGACTCCAGCAATCAATGAGGCTGAATAGCTGAGTTGGGATGGCTAGTAAGAATGTCTGACTGATCTGACATGCACTTGATTTGGAGGGAGGGAGAACACTTTCCTGTGAATCACAAAAGCTCACTCCTTTTGGTCCATGACATTTATCTTCAGAAGTTCATTCTTAGACTCACAGATACATCTGAAAAGCAGAGAGAACATCATCACATCCTCAAGGCCACCAGTGCCACAACTTTATCTGGATACCATCATTGTGGAGAGGGAGGTGTGCTGTCCCACAGTGGTGGCAGCAGTATCTCCTGGCTTTCTGTCAGGTCCTGAGCTCATGTAGGCAGAGATGTTCCTCAAGGTTCCCAAGGTCCTCTGACACCAATGCAGCTGCTAAGAAGAGGCTTTTCCTTTTCACAGGATGGAAAAAGGCAACTCAAACATTTTTTTTAATTTCTTTTTGGAAATAGTCTGTGGGACATGAGTGGTTCACCTTTCACAGGTTGAGAAGCCCAGCACTGATCTGAACTTCTCTGTAGCACAGGCCATCATCCAGTTACTCGAGTGAATTTCCCTGAGCATTTACACCCACAAGATTCCCACTCAAATCTTCATGTGTTGAGCTAGTCTGGACAAAGCCAAGGCATGTGCAGTGTGACTCACTTTCAGATGTAAGAAGATAGTTCTTGAAAAGGATTGCTATATACAGCAATTCTGGCAAGAGGCTTTGCAGGAGTCCAAGGTCTCCTTCCTTATTTCTGTGCTAAGGAAGGTGAAGTTATGGCAAAAGTAGGCTCTTTTCCTTTGCAAGAGCAAGTAACAGCTGTAAGTAGGGAAGATATGAAGAGCAGGAAAAAAAAAAAAGGAATCTCAGTAACTCCTCTGAGCCAGATTTTAGAAGTTATATTCAATATATCAACATACCTTTCCTTCTTATGTTAATGAAGTATCAGTCAATAACTCTTCTGTAGAATAAATTCTCTTATATATACAAGCATATAGCTGTAACTCACCAGGGTAGCCCAAAGCACTGAAGCAAGAGATCTTCAGCAAGGATAAGTCAGCTTAGCTGCACCGCAACATTTCCAGCTAACGTCAAATGAGAATTGGGCTGTACAGCTGAGGATAGCATTAATGCCCCAGTGCTGCAGTTTTCTATGTTCCTCCTTTTAGTGGTGATTATCTAGAGCATTATTAGTTCTGGCTTTTGTAGCAATTCCAACCTCCCAAATCCAGCTGCTGTGGGCTCTGGTTCGGACCTAGACCTGTGAAGCCTGAAGGAGGGCTGCATGTGATGGCATTCCCCCAGGACTGGGCTAATAATGCCTCCTCTAGAATAAACTGTCTTTGTATTTATTTTGAGCTTTATTTTCTGGTGATTTTGAAATAACATTAACTGATGTCTTCTCTAAGCAATGCTGAGAAATAAAAAACATTTAACTTACAAGGATTTGCTCTTTCTGAACACTGAACAGGCAGAGTACGCTGGAGGTGGCAACAGCAACAGAACAAACAAACCAACAAAACCCTCACACCATCAAAATATCAACAGTGACTCATAAGGCTTCCAAATTGCTACCTACTAAGTGATTCAAGGTGTCTGAAATAAATCATTTAAACTCAGCATAAACCAAACATGGCAATAGAGGCTGAATTCTTAATTTGGCTGTTAATTTTGTTTGACAAAAACAATGTAAATTTAAGAAACCAGATTTTATACATTGTTGTTACAGAAAAAGACATATTTATTTTTTGTTTTTGTATTTTAAGCCACATCTAAGTTATGAGGCAGGTTTTCTATCACGAATTGTAAAAAACCAAGATGTTTACATGTAATCTGGTCCCAAGAAACACAGTAAGGTTATTTAGGTATCTAAATCCAGTGTAACTGCAAGCACATTTGGGAATTTCCCTTGCAAAATAAACTCAATTGAACCTACTATCTGCGTCAATCATTAATATTTTTTCTTAAGAGTTTTCTTAAGATTTATCACAATATCTTAAATACAGATGCTCTTTCCAAGGTCAGATGGTCTCCTGGACACCTGAACATCTCTTCAGGGGTATACAATAGACAAAACAAACAAACATGCAGGCTTTGCAGAGTTCCAGAAATCAAATTGAGTTGGTGTATGGATATCTATAGCTAGAAAAAAAATAACAAAAGATGATACACATTCCGCTGCCTCAATTTCCCTGTCACTTCCAATATCTTTTCACTTAGGATTTTGGTCAAAGTTTTGCAAAACTTTTCTTCCAAATGATAGGCACTGTTTCTCTAAAAGTTTTCCTAGTATTTTTCTTCATCTCAACTTCTTCTGTCTCTGTGAACCACAGAAGTTTTCTTAGTCTCTCAAGTTTTTCTTTTAATAGAGCCTCAATACCTGATTGTCTTGTCTTTTTTTTTTTCAAAAAAAAAGTGTGAGATAACTGGCTCTGTATAAGATGTGACCCATGCAAATGCCTGCTATAATAGTTCTCCATTATCCCTGACTGGAAATGATATGACAGGACCCTTCCATATATACCCTAAATGAAGTTACACCTTGGTAAATGCCATTCTGATAACCACTTGTTAATGATAATGAGAATCACTTGTTGTGAAAGATTCACTTCAAAAACAAAATCTGAAATTTAGAGGAGCTGAAGGGAGTTGGTGGTACCTAGAGTTGAAATAATTTGCTGAAAAAATGACTTTGTACGTCTGCTTTGTGCATATATGTATGTATGAACGAACGTATTTGGCTTTACTCTGTAACTGTCATTCTTGTGTTTGACAATCATACATGTACCGCTGTAAAATGGAAAGTCAGGTTTTGGAAATGCTGAGATGACACTGTACCTATAAATATAGATGAAGAGTAGCTGTGCAAGTTGCTAGGTTTATCCTGGACAATGGGAGAGAGCTTTCTGTGCTGAGCAGGAAGGTCTGACTGCCTGAGGTACCAGGATTAGAAAGATGCTCTGTGTGTGCAGGGAACAGCCTGGAGGACACAGGGCCTTTAGGGGGGAAATGAAGCTGCCCAAAGGCTGACATCTTTGGCAGAGCAACTGGGGAGAATGGGAACATGCCAACATGTGAAGTTCTGCAATGCCCAGAATGTGAAAAGAGGAAACTGAAACTTAACAGGAGTCATAAAGGGGAAGTCACTGAATTTACAATTATTGTGAAAAGAAGGTCTTCCATGGGAGTAGTACATGAAATTACTATCACTCATTTCACTTTGAGGTTGTGAAGAGCTCTCAGATGGAAATAATCTTGTTATGAACAACTTTTTAAGCTGCAACCCATTAGGAAAAAGCTCTGAATACCAAAACCAGTTCACCATTCTCTACAGCACAGGTTTCAACTTGTGAGTGCTACTGAGCCTTACACGGCATGTCACAGCTCTATCACTTGCTTAATTTGTGCCTTGAAGTGGCTGCAAGTCTTTAAATCCAGGATGCGTGGATCTGATTTTTTCCCTGGCTTTACTATCTGATCTTCAAATGCAGTTGATTTCAGTGGGAATCCCTCCTTAGCTAGTTTGAAAAGATGACCCAGATCCTCAGTGGCATTAGATCAGTGCTGAAATCCATGCCAATCCAATCTCCACTGCAGATATGGGCCAAGGTCATGAGAGAATCCCAAAGCAGTCTCTAGAACAACAGTTGGTACCTACTCTGTGGACATAAAGAGAAAAAAAAAATATTGCTCTTATTTGTGTTCGCTTCAAATTATGAAAGAGTAACATTAAGCTGTCCTTTCACATCATTGCTCTCCAGCTTCGACTCCTTTTTTCCACCTGAACTGAAAACCTTTCCTAAGGACAAGACTGGAGTTTACAAGAGACTGTTAGATGCCAGTCTTACAATAATCTTTGCACATGGTTAACTTCATGCACAGGGGTGGTCTTGCTGATGTCAAGTTAAGCACATGCCTAAGTGTTTAGAAGACTCAGTTTTACTTCTGACATCCAAATAAACAGATGATCATCTTAAATTCTCCACGCATTTCTGATCAGAAAGGACTTCTTATTAATGGCAAAACAAATCTGCAAATGTATCTAAATTCAGTATTAAAAATACCTTCTAAATGAAAATGGTATTCATAGCTTTAAACCTTTATTTAGTGAAATCCCTTTTAACAGACTGAAGTTTAAAACTTCACCTCTATTTTAATATCTAAATGCCACTTTATAAATTGGAAAAGGTCAAATGCATCTCAATTAAACAGAATTTATTCTAATGCTATTCCAATTAAGCATCAGTCACTCACCTTCATTATAATTAAACTAATTCTTTCTTATATCCCAGGATTTTCAGATACAAATCTATTCCAGCAATGATGAGTTCTGCTTACTATGACACCCACTAGTAATAATTTGAAAGTCAGTCTATTATACTTGCACAGTCTCTTCCATCCAGTGATCTCAAAGCCACTTTGTGAACCTCACACAAGCATTCCTAAGCAAGATGAGCACTATCGGCTACATGAAGGGCGACGTTTCCAGACAGAAGTTGTGCGGGTGGGTCAGGCACTGCACCATGTGCTTGAGGATCAAGTTCTTCAGATCTAAAGAGCATTGTTAGATTTCATGCTGCTTTGGCAAGGCAGGAATTCAGGAGGGCTCTGAGCAGTAACAGATCATGCCACTTACAGACAGACAGAACAGTGGCTATTTTGTGGTCTCAGGTGTCTGCAGCGCATTTTACTCAGAAAACGAGGACCCCGGAAGGGGCACATTACCAACAGTCTTTGCTTCAAAGGCATGACAGGCTGAACAAATAGCTAAGTGACATTGTTTGAAGCTAACAATTTAGTTGATAAATCTAGTCAGCATGCTCCATTTTCCCGTTTCTAAATTGTCTTTAAAGTAACTGATTTTTCCAAATCTCTAGATACTGCAGTAGTGGTTTTTTTTTTGCTTGTGAGCTATTGGAAAAATGGCTTCTCTGAGTATTCACCGTGTGTTGATTACTGCTTGTGCCACATGATAGGTCAGCCTAATGGTATAGTATTTCTGTTTCCTGATTGCACACTTCAAGCTCTATGAGCAGGAATAATCTTTTTGTTCCCTCTATGTGAGTTATTCATAAACACATAAAATTGCTCAATGAATATATAGAGGTTAAAAAAATGTGTTTAAATAGCTTTTGAGAATATTCCTAATGTTGTTAAGCTTGAAAATACTTATTTGGCACAGTGCTTTTGCATCCCCAGCCTTTGCATCCCAGGGATATTAAAAAATAAATCTTTCATCTGCCAAATTACTGGGATGAATAAGTTCTCACATACCAGAAAAGCAAGATTTTGTTCAAGCAACTCAAATCTGCTTTTGTAGCTGCTATATTTTGCCAGATCTAAACAATCCATTTCCACAAAAGTGGCTCACTTTAAAAGAACTTCAATTTTGGTTTTGCCATAGACAAACATGGAAAAATAGCTCAGAAGAGAGTCCACATAGGAAGCTCTTTGGACTACAAATAGGTTTTTATTTCTATCCTACTATTGAATGAATGCATCTATACCAGAAAGATACTTGATATGCCTCAGCAGAAAAGACAGGTCTTTACGTATCAGCCATGAAGTTTCAGAACACTTCCAGAGATATTTTAAGTGCAACAAGTAATGATCCATACATCTTTTTACATACATGTGCAGAGGTTACCAACTAACTTACATGGTACATTGAATACAGTACCCATGATCTTAGCTTCAAAAATATACAGCTTTCTTCTCCATTGATTGGAAAGCCACTCCCATTCAGCCAATGAAATATGTAATCACATCAGCTCGTTTGACATGCCAACAAGGGCCCCTCTGGGAATGGTATCACAGTGTCTAACAGGCAGCATCAGCATACACGCAGTGCTCTAACAGCACAAATGATGGTAGAGTCCAGCCAACTTGAGAGGTGAATAAGGTAGGTCAAAAACCCTGTCCATCTGCCTTGCAGCATTGTCGTAGTTCAGCCCCGATCAGGACCAGACTACGCAGTCTGTCTCTCACTCCCCCCACCCTCCGAGAGAATAGGAGGAGATAATATAAGAAAAACAGCTCAAGGTTTGAGATAAGGACGGGGAGAAATCCTTAAAGTTACCATCACGGGCAAAACAGACTCGACTTGGGGAAAACTATTCATTTATTTCTAAAATTAGCAGGAGAATGAGACAGGGAACAAGATAACCTCCCCCTACCCCTCCCTCTTCCCGAGCTTAACATTATCTCTACTACCTTCCCCTCCCGAGCAGCACGGGGTGGGAAAAGGGAATGGGGGTCGCGGTCAGTTCATCATGCGTTGTTTTACGCCGCTGTATCATCGTCAGGGGAAGAACTCCTCGCATTCCTCCTCTGCTCCAGTGTGGGGTCCCTCCCACGGGCCACAGTCCTTCGTGAAACTGCTCTGGCGTGGGTCATCTCTTCCATGGGGTGCAGTCCCTCTAGAACAGCTGTCCCAGCGGGCCCTCTACGGGCCACAGCCTCCTTCAGGCCTCCACCTGCTCTGGCGTGGGGTCCTTCACGGGCTACAGGTGGATCTCTGCCCCTCCGTGGACCTCCATGGGCTGCAGGGGGACAACCTGCTCCACCATGGTCTTCACCACGAGTTGCAGAGGAATCTTGGCCAGGAGCCATGTTACTCCTCCCCCTCCTTCTGAACTGACCTTGGCGTCTGCAGCCGTTCCTCACAACAGGCTGGCAGACGTCTCTCAGGATCCTTTTTACATCTTATTCACTTCTCATCTCCTCTCCACTTCTTGCAGCCAGGCCAGGCCGAGTTGGGCCCAGTCGGCTGCCCGGCGGGAGGCCAGAGGGTGAGGCCTGCAAGGCCCATGAGGCTCGTGCCTCCCCCTCTTTGCCCCCTGCTCAGCTGCTTCACATCTTCTCCTCCTTTTTTTCCTGTTTTCCCCTACTTAAATACGTTATCGCAGAGGCATTATCATGGGACATTCTGCTACCAATTGGCTTGGCCTTGGCCAGCAGCGGGTCCGCCCTAGGCCCGTCCGAGTCCACTAAACAAAGGGGAGCAACTCCTAGCAGTTTCCTACAGAAGCTACCACCTTAGGCCCCCCCTCACTAACAAAACCAGAACAAGCATAAATCTTTACTGTAAAGCCTGTGAAAATGATCTGTAAAAACCATTTTTTACAGTTAGAAAAGAAAACTAACTGATTCACATGTGTCTTGAAGTCTTGAAGAGTGACTTCTAAACCCGATTACACATAATTAATTGTACATTGCTTTATGTTACAACCTTGAAAGAAAATGTGTGAGAGGAATTCACAGTGTATTTTGATATGCCTTTAAATTAGCATGTTGGTATTTTCCTGGAACTTTAAAATGAGCCCCTTTTCAAAAGGAGCTACATTATCAAAACTCTATTAGCCTATCTGTGCTAAAATAGGATTAATGTAGCTAGGACAACTTCAGGTGAAAACAAAATCCCTAAGAACAAATTCTAGGAATCCCTAGGACACAAAAGCTAGGTAACTGACTAAAAAATAAATGGTGATTTTTGTAGCCATATTTCAAAATTTTGAATGCTAAAAATAGTGAAATGGACATGTGCAAAAAGTCACAGCTCCCTTCTCTGAAATTATTTTATGTGGCCCTGAATGCTGAGAACCAATGCATCCTCATTTTGGCAAAAGGTCTTCAGGGTAAGAGGCAAGGTTGTGCCTGAATAGTGTTACAGTAGCCTTTGTTCAATACATTTGAGTCAAAAAAAGTTCCCCAGGAAAATATCTTACCTACTCACTCTGGCTACCTTGCTCTGGGTCAGGCTGGCAGAACAGATGGAGTGGCTCCTGTAAACTCTGATCACCTTTTTCCTATCCAGAACAGTTATTTCCAAGCATAATGATGTTCAATAATTTAAAATTCAATAAATGTTCTTTGCACTTTTTCGTTAATTTCCAGCAGTCCCAAAACATACCTCATCACTGTGTAAGTTCAGGCTTTAGCAGCAGCAGCAGTAAGGGCACAGGTGTCAAGCTGTGTTATGAACTGGCAAAGATGCCTCTTCTTACATTTTAGCATAAGGTTACAGTTTAGTGTGTTTGAATTTTGTGAGTTTGTAGGAAAACTTGCCGTTAAGGTGACCTGCATTTAAAGAAAACCCCAAACTCTTTTCTTCTTTCTCCCAGCATAGCTCTGTTGGACCATTTTAGCTGTGAAGAAAGCCATGCTGCCAATAGCATTGCTGCTTGTTTCTGCCAGGGTTTCCACATGGTAGCACATCAAATTTATCCACCTCCTGCACTTCAGGAGGTTCTGGGTCTGGTAGCCACTAATGCTGAAAAAAAACAGTTTGCCCTTTGATGCATTTGCTTCAACCATGTTAGTGGTACTTGAAAAACAATTCCTAGTCCGACAAGTGGTGCCAGAAGCTGAGGAGGGCTTATGGGGCTGGTGCCGTGGGGGCAAAGCGGTGCTGGCCGGACGCCTGCGTGGCCACCATCTGCCCGCCACACAGGTGGGTGACAGGGCTGGTCGCCACGGAGGGACCGGCTGCCAGAAGCAGTTTATTTCTCCTCTGAAAAAAAGTAATGCACCTTCCCGCAGCTGGGAATGGGCCGCGTCACAGCTGATCACTGGCAGGACATGGTCCTGGGGGGATGCCACATGCCTGGTCTGGGCAGGGGGAGGAGGTCCCTTTTCCAGGCAGTACTTGGCAGGGCTTGCCAGTGGGAATGAGGGAGGATCTGGAGCAGATGCAGAGGGGGGCAGGCAGAGTAAACCCTAGGAGAAGATGCTGTTTATGAAAGGGTGTGGGGATGCACGTCTGCCAAGGGAAGGGCAGGATGTAGTGGCGCACCCCTGGACCTGGGGAGCAGCTCTGTGCCAGCACAGGCACAGCACTGCGGGGGTCTGCAGGCTTCTTCAGCGAGCTGGATACAGGCTTGTTTCTTACACAGAGTGACTGGAGCACCTCCCTTTCCTTTGATGATTTGATTATGCCTGTGAAATACAAAAGGAAACAAAAATAAGATGAATGAAGTGTAAAAAAAAGGGAATTATAACAGGGAAAAATTCCTACTAATTGAAAGTGTTTAAAAGTCCCCGTTAAACAGCTTATGTTTTGACGTAGGTCTCAGGAACAGAGCACATGTATCAGCACAACTGTGTCTCCCCTTATCTCTTGTAACAAATCATAGAGACAAAACCAAAAAATCCTTTCTCGGTGTTCTTCAAAACTCTGCCATCCTTGGAGAAATTATTCAGAAGCATTAGCTAATGAGTGTTGTCAAATGCTGAGCTGCTCTTCCTTGATCTCACGATGAATCGCTCATTTTGCTGTCAGGTTCAGAAAGGCCTCAGTTCAAAAAGTCCTCACAAATCTTACATTGCCTCAGTTGAAGGCCATGCTCTGCCACTTCTCAACATTGCTGGTGCCAGCTGCACCACAGGTAAAGCTGTTTGCTAAAGATTTCTCTTGAGTATTTACAGGATAATCAGTTGAGAAAAGCTTCCATTGCCAATAGTAAATCTTCTTACGCTCTTGCTTGGAGTAAAGTTTTTTGGGTAGTCTGTTTCAGTTCAAATAACGAATGCTAAATGATTCTATGATTCTATGATTCTGTGATTCTAAAGGGCTGTGAAAAGTCCCAAAATAAGACATTTTTATATTGGCAGGTCCTTTTTGTACAGTCATTTTTTTTTTTAATGACTGGAATAAATTGTTCCTTGATCTTATGAACAGCCAAGAAGAATTTCTTATCCAGTGTGACACTATATTCCAAATGTGAGAAAGGAGAGGGCACTTAGGAATGGATTCATTTTTGTAACTCTTCTGAAAGGAAACAAGGAGTGGCAGTCAATGCTGCACTTTTTCTTTTACATTAAATAAAGAAAAAGTAATGAACAAAATCCTAAGATGCATTTAAACTACAAAAATTCTTTTTAAGTTGTTCCTGAGATAGGACCTCTGCAAAGTCCTGTGTCCAATGGCAGAGCAGAGGCCTCAGGAGCTCCAGGAAGGAGGAGGAGCCTTTGAGCAAGGGATGGTTGCCCAGCCACCTCCAAATATGCCCCAGATCCTGTTCCTGAGGCTTTCTGCTTTTACACAGTACCCTGGACACAGGGTCTTCTTGTGCATCAAGCTGTTCTGTAAAAGTCACACTGCATGCTCACAAGGTGAGTAGCAATAATTAAATAATAGAGAAGTGTTCATCACACAAAATGACTCGCTTGGGCAGTTCAGAAATAACTGCTGGGAGGATTTTAGGAGTCTATCACAATCAATAATATTAATATCCCTATCAGTAAAATTCGTTGTAATTGACTCCATTAACAGAAGAAATGTAATTTTTCCATGCCTATATACTTCTGAGGGTGAAAAAGGAGGCACACTATTATAACAGGCATAAAGAAAAGCACAGGTATGTGGATATAAAAGCAGAAAGTCTGACATGAAAAAAAGAATTTCAGCTAGCACACGGGGAAAAAAGGCAGCAAGAAAAGTTCCTAGAAATAGTCTGGACGACAAAGAACAGTACAGATCCTATGTAACAGGAAAGGAGAGCAAGACAGACATGGTGTAAAGGAGTCTAAAATATTTAATGTTCTGTTCTGCTTAACTTTAGTGAAGAGATGGGAGCTCAGGAAAACTATAAGAAGAGAACATATTAAAGAGAAGATAGATGTATTCAAACTGGCGAGGCCTGATAAATAGTCCTGTATAACCTTCGAACCTTTGGTGTGTCTCTGCAGTAGCATGAAAGGTTGCAAATATGGTTCTTCTGAAAAAATCAGGAAATTGTAATCAATTCCTTATAGCAGCTCCTGGGAAGGTTCTGAATTTGTTTATTAAATAAGCAATAGATGAGCTGCAGGAGGATCCTAAAGAGTCGAAATAGCCAAAATAAGCATGCCAAGAATATGCCGTGTCAAATCAATCTCAGTTCTTTCTCTGAGAGCATTTGATTTAGTGAATAAGAGGAAAGCAGTGTATGGGATGCCTCTCTGCTTTAGACAGACTTATCCCACCCAGGTCTCCTGCAACGCTGAGGAAATAAGCCTGGAATTGTCAACCTAAACTGATTAAGCAGCTGTTTGAAATGTTGCTTTCAAAAACTTCAAGGCTTTCAAAGGCATCAGCAGTTCACTGGTGAGGTGTGGTTGCAAGTGCAGTCTTAGAGAAGTGGGGAGTGGAGAGAAGTTTTTGCCAACATCTTGGCTTGCGGTATAGCGAAGGAACTGATACATTTGCTGAAGGCATTGCAAGCAGTTTCAAGGGCATAATCAGAATTTGAAGTGACTTTAATAAATTAAGTAGATGATCCAAAATCAGTAAGATGATCAATACAGTTAAGACCTGAATTTTACACTTACTGCTCAGAAGGGGAAATATAAAAGGCCGTGGGGCAGCAATACAGCAGAAAAGGGGAATGTGGAATGAGTCAGCAATGTGAAGGTAATGCAGAAACAGTAAATCTTATTCTGGGAAGCACTATCAGGCTGCTGTGAGGAAGATGCAAAAAGCAGCTACTCCATTCAGCGAGGTTTTGGTGGATACCTGGTATCTGTCCCAGTACCCAAGGCACAGTACACTGGAGCAATTACCTTTTGGGAATGATTCAGAGAAATTGAAGAGAATCTGGAAGAGATCAAAAAGAATGAGAAGAACAAAGGACCTGTAAGGCTGAGGAGGATTTGGCATCAGTCTCCTAATATTGATATACAGTCTTCTTTGTGACTGATTTTTTTTTTAACTGCTATGCTGCTGAAGCATTGGCAGAAGCTACCTAGGGTAACATGGAACCATGTTCAATGCATGTTTTCAAAACAAGTCAAATAAAACCCTTCCAGGCATATCTAGGAATAGTTTATATATACTAGACACTGGGGTTAGGATTATTCAGTTCCCCCGAGGTCCCTTCCAGCCATACTTTTCTGTCACTCTTTGTGCATCCAGCAAAACCCTTACTTGTGAAAATGAATACTCCCTTGAAGAGGAAAAAAGGAGATAGCTTGGTTACAAAAAACCAAGAAACAGTGTTTTCCAAAATTCATGACATGGCAAGATTCTGCTGTTGTATCTACTTTGCTCATCACATGGTTATGTTTACTCAGTGCAATCTACAGTAAATACAGAGTTTATGGAAGAAGAGGAAAATTGAATATGGCAGGGATATCACATAATAACAAACAGGATAGGTCCCTCTGACATGTCCTAATTCCACAGAAGGCTCCTGTGTGTAATATCAATGCTTGAGCTCTAGTGTAAAGTAGTGTTTTGGTTCTTTACATCATAAATTTTGAATTGAACTGGCTGCACTCTGCTTGGTTTAAAATACTGCATATTCAAATTTCCCTTTTCCAGGCACCACATTTCACTTAAGTAAGTGAAAAAACATGTGACAGTAGTAAAAAGCATTGAGGACATTCAGAATTCATTGATCTCACTTTTTTTTTCTTTTACTTTGCCTGAGTATCCATTGAAGAAGGAGTCCAGGGTAAATGTAGGCCCCCTCCAGAAGGGAACTGGTGTCCTGGTTACCCAGGACATGGAGAAGGCTGAGGTTCTCAATGACTTTTTTGCCTCAGTCTTCACCGACAAGAGTTCCTGTCCCACTGCCCAAGCTGTAGAAGGTGCAAGCAGGGACTGTGAGAATGAAGAACTGCCCATTGTACTCGAAGAGCAGGTTCGGGATCATCTGAGGAACCTGAAGGTGCACAAGTCCATGGGTCCTGAGGGAACTGGCGGATGAAGTTGCCAAGCCACTGGCTATCATATTTGAGAAGTCGTGGCGGTCTGGTGAGGTCCCCGATGACTGGAAGAGAGGGAACATAACCCCAATTTTTAAAAAGGGGAATAAGGAAGACCCAGGTAACTACAGGCCGGTCGGCCTCACCTCTGTGCCTGGCAAGGTCATGGAGCAGATTCTCCTGGAAATCATGCTAAGGCACATGGAGAGCAAGGAGGTGGTTGGTGACAGCAAACATGGCTTCACCAAGGGCAGATCGTGCCTGACCAATTTGGTGGCCTTCTGTGACGGGGTGACGGCATCAGTGGACAAGGGACGAGCAACTGACATCATCTACCTGGACTTGTGCAAAGCTTTTGACACTGTCCCGCATGACAACCTTCTCTCTAAACTAGAGAGACATGGATTTGATGGACGGACCACTCGGTGGATAAGGAGTTGGCTGGATGGCTGCACTCAGAGAGTGGTGGTCAACGGCTCAATGTCCATGTGGAGACCGGTCACGAGTGGCGTCCCTCAGGGGTCCGTGCTGGGCCCGGCCCTGTTCAACATCTTTGTTGGCAACATGGACAGTGGGATAGAGTGCACCTTCAGCAAGTTCGCCGACGACACCAAGTTGTGTGGTGTCGTCGACACGCTGGAAGGGAGGGATGCCATCCAGAGGGACCTTGACAGGCTGGAGAGGTGGGCCCGTGCCAACCTCATGAAGTTCAACCAGGCCAAATGCAAGGTCCTGCAGCTGGGTCATGGCAATCCCAGGCACAAATACAGGCTGGGCGGGGAATGGATTGAGAGCAGCCCTGAGGAGAAGGACTTGGGAGTGCTGGTGGATGAGAAGCTTAACATGAGCAGGCAATGCGCCCTTGCGGCCCAGAAGGCCAACTGCATCCTGGGCTGCATCAAGAGAAGCGTGGCCAGCAGGTCGAGGGAGGTGATTCTCCCCCTCTACTCTGCCCTGGTGAGACCCCACCTGGAGTACTGCGTCCAGCTCTGGAGCCCCCAACACAAGAAGGTCATGGACCAGTTGGAGAAGGTCCAGAGGAGGGCCACGAAGATGATAAAAGGGCTGGAGCAGCTCTCTTATGAGGACAGGCTGAGAGAGTTGGGGCTGTTCAGCCTGGAGAAGAGGAGGCTCCGGGGAGACCTGATAGCGGTCTTCCAGTACCTCAAGAGGGCCTACAAGAAAGATGGGGAAAGGCTGTTTAGTAGGACCTGTTGCGATAGGACGAGAGGTAATGGTTTTAAAATAGAGGGGGGTAGATTTAGATTAGAAATTAGGAAAAATTTTTTTACGATGCGAGTTATAGAACACTGGAACAGGTTGCCCAGAAAGGTGGTGGAGGCCCCATCTCTGGAAACGTTCAAGGCCAGGCTGGATGAGGCTCTGAGCAACCTGACCTAGTCAGGGATGTCCCTGCTCCTTGCAGGGGGGTTGGACTAGATGACCTTTGAAGGTCCCTTCCAACCCTAACCATTCTATGATTCTATGATTCTATGAGTCCTGCCCAAACTGCTGAGTGAAAGTAGACCTTTCCCCGCATTGCAGCATTTTCCATTCACAAATTCATTGCTTTCCTGCTTTGCTGTCTGGCAAAATTGTCAACTTGTGTTTAGTAAAACAAGATAAAACTATGATGTAGTGTCTATAATTTAATCACAAAGAAATGTGAAACATTAATAATTTGGAGTTTCTAAACAAAATCTCAGAAACATCAGTGGTGTTTAGGTTAATTTCAGATGTTCTGAACCTGTGAGATTTGTATGGGTTTAATTTTTTTTTTTTCCCTCCAGTGATTTGTAATGAGAACTGCTAAATTTCAAGAGCACCTAATTTGCTCTCTGATTTTTATTGGAAGTTTTACCATATTTTCAATTGATTTATTCAAGTCTTTCTCTGGAAGTGCACACATACAGAAACTTCACGGTTGGAAAAAATCAATAAATTTGTGGAACCTTTCAAAAATCAGTAGCTGCATGCCATAGGATTTAATACAATGGCCTATCTAATATGCAGTACAAGGCAGAACTGCCTTCTAGAAATTAAAAAATCCAAAAAAATCATCACTGGACACTTCAATCAGTGTCACTCTTCTTGCCCACAGTGAGAGACTGCTGTGGCTAGATTTCTAGGCTGGATAGCATATTTTCATTTCTTGTGCCTTATTCAGGATCTAAAGAAGAAATTGAAAGTAGAGCTACAGAAAGTTGCTTAAGGGAATTGTGAGCTTAGGTTGTAAACTTCTGGCCATTCAATCTTCATTCTCCATTGTCAGCATGAAGACAGATGTTAGCCCTTCCAAGTGGATATAAAAACACTTAATCTATTGCAAACTGCTCTAAGAAGAAGAGCAAAAATGAGAATCTGAACAGAAGTGTTGCCTCCAGAGTGAATTAATGCTACACCTTTCCTAGGCCATGATCTGTTTCTGGACAAGTCTACTAGGGAAAAACTGCATTCAGAAGTGGAAGATGCGTCTACCTTACGATGTGGCAATTCAACATTAGTACACAATCTGCTATAAGAATAAGATATCAAGTTTGCAGACCTCTTACATAAAAAAAACCCCAAAGTGTTTAAAGGCCACTTTATATTTTTCTCTGTTTCTTTTTCTTAATTTTGTGTCATGAAATCTAGAGACTAGATTTTGGGAGAATAAGTGTGAGAGATTTCAGTGTACTGAAGACTCCTTTTATCTTTCCTGCAAACTTTCCCTAGTAATAGTTGACATATACGTTGAATAACACGATTCAGATAAGTATCTCTATTGAAGTCCACAGAAGTGCTTTCCACTGGGAAGACGGGAATTGAAAAAAAAATCAGGTCATTGAAAATAGCTAAGTTAACCTTAACTGTTTGTAAAAGCCAGATGTAACAATTTTCTTGGTGACTCCTAGACATGTACAGTTGCGTTTATATATATATACATATACATATATACCCCCCATGTTATACATATGTATTTACATTTATATCTGTGTAAGGTCTGGTTTAACTTTTATATGCAGTAACAGTCATGAATGCCGAAAACAGTGTTTATCCTGATGTCCAGTGCTCTGAATTGTTTTCTGCTATTTATATTGTGTACTTAGAAACAAATTCATTCCAAATATATATCACGGAATGGCTGAGGCACCTGTGAAGGTCATCTGGTCCAACTTTCCTGCTCAGGCAGGGCCACCTAAAACTATTTGCCAGGACTCTGTTGAGATGGCTTTTGAATATCTCCAAGGAGGGAGGCTCCACAAGAAATGTATGAAGATATAGTGACAGATCTAACAGCGCACTAGGAGTTTGACTTCTGTGCATGTCTTAGAAGCCAACTAAGCAAGACATATACACAACACCCATTGAAAAGCATAGCTACATTTAGTTTTAACTTAGTTTTCATTTTTCATGTTTTTCTGGAGCATACTTTCTTTGCGCCTAGCTTTGTTGTACAGCCATTTCTGTCAATTCCTGTTTCAGTTCTGTATGCTTTATATATTATTTTCCTCCCTGGTGATTTTCAGCTGAAAAATCCTAGACCGTTTGGCTTCTCCTGGAAACTCCTTGCCTTTCACTCACTCGTGAATGCCTGTAATATGAAGAAAACAAGTAGTTCTGTGAGCAGAGGAACAAGACAATCTGATTTCCTATGGTTTAATCTCAGAGAGACAGCAGCCATCCTACTGGATGTGCAAAGCCTCCTGTGTTTCTGGGCTGAGCTGCATAGCATGGTGGCACTCTGACTCCCACACCCTAATGACACGCAGCAGAGACAAGTCCGTTGCTCCACAGCTTTCCCAGAAAGGGAGCAATAATGTGAGGGGTGGGAGATGGGCTCACCCCAGCAAGTCCCATAACTGGATGGGCAAGCAGCAGGACCCCAGCTTGCACCAGTGTGGTCCAGCAAGAGGATCTGGGTGGATCTAGATAGTTACTTGTCTAAAGACCTTGATGTTTAATAAGACGTGTTTTTTCTACTCTTTCCTCCTGTAAAGGCAATAAGAAGGCCTCTCTCCTCTACCTGGAACCTCCACTTGTGTAGATTGTGTAAGGATTTAATAGTTATGAATTATCTCTCAAATTTGACTGAAATTGTCCACCTGTGTAAAATTGCTTTAGGGATCTATGAAAGAGGGATAGAAAAACAAGTTTACGAGATGGCCTGTGTTTGGAGACTTCTGGTTTAAGTGAAGATCTTAAAATTCACTGAACTGAATACGTAGCTGATCCACTCAGCAATCGTAACATGCTTCAAATACAAGCGCAAGGAAAAAAAGCCCTTGTTCCAATCTCCAAGCTTTGCACTACATGAATGTCAGTACTGCATTGGAAAGATGGAGGACGAATTTCAAACTTGCTGTAGTCCTGAATGTGTCTGCATTTCCCATGGAAGCAAGTGGGGAGAAACCAAGAATTAGTCTATATTTGTTAAGATTAGATCTAAAGGTGCATTTTAGCCATAAAGTGACAATTCTTCTCACATAACTTCAGGTATGTAGAAGGTAATTGTCTAATTGGAAGTAATTGTCTAGGCAAACTCTGCATTTCAGAGACATGCCTGGAGGCATCTTCAAAGCACCATTTTCCCTGTCTGCATTGTACTCTTATTTCAGGTTTGCAGGAATCAGCTGCTCAAGCTGCTGGTTTCTGTATAATTCAAGTAATCACTGAAAACCTTGAAGATGGAGTATAGGTACATCTGAAGAATGGCTGTCACTGACCACATTTAGTCTACTAAAGATGTATACAGGAATTTACAGTATAAACACAAGATTAAATAGATGAGTATTTATTTGGGTAATCTTTCAGATGACATCTGGTCCTCAGAAGAAGAGGAACATCATGTTCTAGGCACAGTCTAGGCTACACAGCCTTCTCTGTAGAAGTCCAGAGACAACCTCAGAAAGGGCAGTGTGTTATGCACCTTCTTTAAAAAAAAATGTGCTTGAGAAGATGATAAGAGGGCTGGAGCACCTCTCCTATGAGGACAGGCTGAGAGAGTTGGGGCTGTTCAGCCTGGAGAAGAAGAGGCTCTGGGGAGATTTTATAGCAGTCTTCCAGTACCTAAAGGGGGCCTACAGGAAAGATGGGGAAAAACTCTTTAGTGGGGCCTGTTGTGACAGGAAAAAGAGTAATGGTTTCAAAATAGAGGGAGGTAGATTCAGACTTGATATAAGGAATTTTTTTTTTTACCCATGATGGCGGTGGAACACTGGAACAGGTTGACCAGAGAGGTGGTGGATGCCCCATCCCTGGAAACATTCAAGGTCAGGTTACATGAGGCTCTGAGCAACCTGATCTCATTGAAGATGTCCCTGCTCCTTGCAGGGGGGTTGGACTAGATGACCTTTAAAGGTCCCTTCCAACCCTAACAATACTATGATTCTATGATTCTAAGAATTTTCTTGAATGTGGCTAACTACTTCATCTGAAGTGGACCACTGAACCAGCCATCTAAGAAGATGGAGTTATGGATCTCTTGGTCAGATACTGGTGGAGATGGTTATCCAGCTCATGTCACATGAACAGGGGTTGTGTACTACAGTGGGATGATGTTTAAAGTGCAAAGCAACTCAACATCCAGGTGCTGTGGATTTACCAGAGTTTATTATCCACATTCCATTAAATGATGTCTGTGAAGTAACATAGTGCCTGGCATTTGGAGTTTGAGGGAACATATAGCTGCATGAATATCTTTAAAAAGAAATTAATAAAAACAATATTCTGTCCTGACAGTTTACTGCTAGGTTGAAGACAAAAGCGCAACAACAATTGTTTTACAAAAAACTGACCATATTTTCTAATTGAAGTCGAAATTCCAATAAAAACTGTACAAAAAATGTGCAGAAAAATAACAGGAAGCAAAAGTGAAGATGATAGAAGATACTTGCATGAAACAGAATGAGATCTCTGAGGACAGGAATAGGAACAAAATGGAAATGAACATTCTGGAAAAAAAAACAAGCTGCACTACTTTTGGTAAAGGAATTCCTGTCATCCCAGGATATAAAAAACATGGCTTAAGAGAGTCTCTCTGATAGTTTCCACACAAGAACTATTTTCATTGGGAACTTTCTTTTTGGCAACAGCAGTCCCCTTGAAAGTACAAGGATTTGCCTCAGGAGTGGACTGGCTCCTCTGCCTGACAGATTGACAGCTCCAAAGAGGAGGATGGGATAGTGTTTATAATGGGACATAGTGGAATGCAGCTCTATCCAAAAATGCTATGGATTTACATACATTTAATATCCACATTCCATTAAGTGACATCTAAAACCCAGGGAGAGACTTTATTTAAAAAGAAAAGAGACACTGGATGATTCAGAGGCTTAGTAATGGAATATAGAGCCATTCACCTCTAGGTCAACTGTCTGAGTTCAGCTCGAGTTATTATTGACCAAACATTTACACTAACTGCAGGCTGTGTGGAATATCAATGGCTTTATGGCTCTGCTAGATATATTATTTGTCTGTATCTGAGGTGTCCATATGGCAAAAATCACCTCAGACTCTCCTTATAGTCAGGGAAAACCAGGTACTTTTAACGCATAAATCATCTGGGAGATGTCTTCTTCAGGATGAGATTAACTGCACCCTACGAGTATCTATTTCTCTCTGTTGACTACAAAGGTAGCTCCTATGTAGATGTTTATATTGTAGGAGTCTAAATTTGGATAAGATGAATACCATACTAAGTGATTTCTCTATGGTCGCTCAGAGGGCTGCGGTAGGTCGGCGACTGAGCATGGGTACCATGGATTCACCCGCAAAGAAATGCTAGCTCATATCTGCCTTTGGTCACCTGAATCTCACCCTTTCTAATGTTCAGGTTTTATTTAGTTGCAGGGGGTGGGGGTGGGGGGGGGTGGGTGGGCTATGGTCCCAGTGTCCTCTGGGAAATAACCAGCAACCTTGCTTACTCCTTATGGGAAAAATGAACCAATCAAGGGGAAGGCACACCTTGCTGCTAACAATGCCCTTTTTCTTAATACCTGTCAGCAAAACTTGTTAGTGATAGCGTGTGTGGTCTCCAGAAAGGCTGAGGACTGGGATGCATGTCCCTGAATTTCCATTGTGTCTTTTCCTTTGCTTAAGAACCTGTGTTCAACTGGGGGCTCTCTGCTGCTCTACCAGACTTTTCTGCCTGGAAAATATCAAAATACATTAAGTTGGCACTTCAGTTTTAATCTGTGAATGGGTCAATTGCTTCCTCTTGCAGCTGTTTTACAAGCCTTTGTTGAGTGACTGAAATAAGAGCAGATTGTGTAAGCCTGTGCCAAGACATTTAATAATATTAGTATTAAATAATAACAATAGCATCATTCTCAAGGAAGTGTGTGCAGTGGCAGGTTAGGACAGTATGCAGAACACAACACACATGAATTAGCCATCTTTCTCTGCTCTTGAAACACGAGTTCCGTTATAAGTGATAATAAAACCAGAGGAAACTCTTCTGCAGGTAAGCTGTACATTTATTTGGTTTAGAATCTTTGATGGTATATTGGCTGCTATATGATCCATATTAGGTTGTGAGATAAATACAGCCTGTTTCTGGAAGTTCTGGTTAATGTTTGACAGATACTTTCTTCAGTAATGCTAGTTATATCTTGCTCTCACATAGCGAAGTGTGTGTCCACTTGTCTTTGCATGAGCTGGTATGTGCAGACGACCGGACAAACTCTGCTTTTGGCATGTGCTCTATCATAAAGCATCTTTTATTAAATTGGCTACAAAAGGCTGCCCAGATGTGTCTGTGTGCTGGATGGAAAATAACTTCTAGGTGTAAACTAAGACACTCCTCTAGTCTTCTGCTATTTTGGCCCTCCAATGAATCATTTAAGCCCTTTGTTGTGCATTGGAGCATATGCACCTTCTCAAGTAACCTTGACAATTATGGCAGATCTTTGTATTCCAGAATAGAGCTTACATTTATATTAACAGCACTGCTTGCTTGCTATAAGATCTTTCTATTTTATCACACTCATCTTCCATCTCTGCCTTAAAGACTCTAAGAACAAGTTGAAACGATGGAAGCAAGCATCCCTCCACCCAGTTAAATTAATATTATTTACTAATTTACAGATACTTGTCCCTTCTCCTGCTCCAGGACAATCAAATAGTGCTTTTATTTTTACATTCGGCCAGAACAACACTGTCAGAACCATAGAGACTGTATACAGCAGTCCTTGTTCTGCCCAAAATCTTTGGGCCTTGTGGTTGTATCATATGTACAACAAGTTAATGGAAATCATACAATAAAGTCAGAGAACTGAGGTCAGTTCTGAGGCATATGAAAATAATGCATTTGGCATTAGCCACAGGTACAATATCTGCTCTCTTGGTTGCTTTGCTTGAGTAGCCCCTGGCTCTGTCCCTCACCCACAGCCCCACATCTTGCAGCTGCAGGAATTGCTGCCCAGTGAAATGGTGAGCTCTCACATTGCACTGATTGCTTCATATTAATGCTTTGCTGTGCACAACGGTGCATCTACATTAGCATTTCAGTTCAGACCAGAAGTGAGCTGTTGAATTCACCATTCTGAGTGTCCTTATTTGCTGTTCAGTTTGTTCCCTTTCATGATGTTTTGCTTCACATTGCTAAGCAGTCCTGACTTATTTTGGGTGAAACTAAACCAGAACCTGTGCTCCAAATGCCCTTCAGCTACAGATAGGTGTTTACTTCATGGAAACAGACTAGAAGTGATCTGACGTAAAGGCGCTATGACATGGCTGCTATGTCCTCAACAACTATTTTGCTGCAGATCCTCTCCTGCTGGTCCTAACGACTTGCTGATATAGACATCTCCTAAATGTCCTTCCATGTTTTTGACAGTGAGGAGGATGACTGTGCAACTAGTGTGCTCTAGGAGCTCCACGTATATATATACTGTACATGTACTGTGATAAATCTACTACATCATATTTGAAACTAAGTAATGCTATACTATCTTAGCTTAGGCTCTTCACAGTGGGATACATTTCACTGAAGTGTTGCTATTTAAAAACGCCATCTCTAATCTAAGCTGCTATAGATGCACCATAGACGCACAAAGGACATCTTGGAATGCGAGTTCAAGGATATACATCCTTGTGTTTAAGGTACAAGGAATCAGTCATCCTTTGGCTATTGGGTGAGTATAGACAACTGGTCTAGGCAAAAGCCTTAACTTTCAGATGGCTAATGGATTTTAGATTACTCCATACATAGCCTCTAATGAGGCAAATCTTCCAGTGAACTGAAGAACAGAAAGCTCTCAACTCAGTCTCTTGAGGAGAGCAACAATAAATACCATAAGTAAAATAGATTCAAAACAAGTACATCTTATGAGTCAAGCCAAATGCTTTCGTTTTCCAATAAAAACAAAATTAGAAGATAGTGAAGCTATATTTGATGGTGGCTTTAGTAAAGTGTCAGTCAGAGTTTCTCATAGAAAGAAAAATTGCGCTACACTGAAAACTCTATGAAAAGGTCTTTGCTAAAGCTAGTGATAAACAGTGATGCTCGGTATTGGAAAGGAGTCTGTGGAATCTGGGAGAGGAGTGAAGAACATGTTAGGAATATGGAACAATGAGACTCAGTTTAAGTCAAGCTCTGACTATATCTCACTTAACACATCTGGCTGTATTTTGACATTTATATTTCTTTATTTCCTGATTTCTTTTCCACTCCCCATTCCCTCAGTATCTGCTTTTAAAAATCAGTACAGAGCTATCGTATCACCTAGGTAGGCGCTGTGCCCCTCTAGCAGGTCTCCTGTGCCACTGCATCCTGTATGAGCAGATTTTATCAAAAACTGATGTACAGATTGGAAGGCATTTCTAAAGGGATGAAATTATCAGGAGGATGAAGGGGAAGAGTTCTGAGACAGAATAGGAATCTTATTCCTTGGATTGTTTTCAAACAAGACTGAAATCCACTGTAATCAATGCTAGACTGAGATCAAAACAGATGTTTGTAAATACTTTCATTTCTGTGAAGCCTTGAAAAAAAAAATCCAGGTTATTATAACCCATGCTAAGAAAAATGAAGCTTACTTTTAGTATTCATACCTCAGTTTACATCCCTCCTTTCTGCCTTTTTATAATGCTTGCTTAATTTTTTTTTTTTTTTTTGTAATTGCTCCTTTATTGATTTCCATTAACTTTACTAGCATGGCAAATCTGAGTCTTCTGGTCCAAATGACCTATATCCTTTTACCATCAACACTGTTCCAACTCCAGGCTTCCTGACACCACTTTAATGTGAATTCCAGACATTAGCACAGCACTGCAACATTGATCTAACTGATGTTTGGTAATACACAGCGTGAACATGAACAGACATTGACCAATCTTTTCTTTAAACCCCTCAGATATTTTTCTTGTCAAGATAAAATATTGAACTGTAGAGTGTATTTTTCAGAAAAGTGGGTGCATTTAGTAAATTCCCCATTTATTTTAAAAATAATATTTTAAACCCTGTTCTGGAAAGTAATTAAACACATGCTTAAGTTACATTGACTGAAATTTAAAGCCATGCCATTGCATGTCTGGTGGAGCTCACTCTTGCTAAATACCCACCAACCTGAGACCGTCAATCCCAATGTTTCTTTGTGGTCTCCAACATCTTTTTCTGAGTGTGTGGCTATGCTGTTTACTCCTTTGACCTCTTGTTACTCTTCTTGAACTCAAGCTCCCTGTCTGCTCCTTCTTCCCTGCTATGGGGATGTACAAATCAGCTGTCCCAGGTCAACAGGACAAGCGATAGCTGACCTTTGCTTTCATTTCCTCAGCTCTTAGCACTTAAGCATGAACCCTTCCAAGATTTCAGTCATATGAGCTGAATCAGTTCTACCTTACTATTGAAACAGTCACATCTCTTTGCCTTCTATCCAAAGTGCTGTTTGTCATAATCTGAGACTTCTTTTTTTTCCTTTTTAGTGTTTTCCCCTCCCTCCTGTGAATGCCTTGAAAGTATTGCTTCATCAGCATTGTCTTTTTGACTAACAGCAAAGTTCTCAAAGTAATAATGTGGCTTTACCTGACCTAGTGGACCCATGTAACAAGCACATTCAGCAAATAGTGGACCTCATATAGCATTGTTAAAAGACACAACATCTTTATAACGGCATCTAAATAATCACCTATTTTTTAATAAAGCCTGAAATCAAGGCTCTTTTAGTGGATCATATCCTCATGTGGAGTAATACCAGTCCAGAGGTACCAACTATGAGCATCTTTCATGTCTACATTACACTGTAACCCTCATGGGACATAAACTTCAAATATATGACATGAATGTTTTTAAAAGTGCCTTATATATAGTAATTGGTAGATTTTCTTTCGACTGACCTCCATTTCACATAACTGATCATGTATACTTTTCTCACAGGCAGGTGGAAGACACTGTGGTCACACTGCTGGTATCAGAAGTACATTGGGACAAGGAGAAGAGGCTAATAAACACGGACTTCACAACTCCATGCATTATTGTTTGTTACAGTGGACCACTCTGCTCTTAGAAAAAGTGTAAGAATGGAAATACCATTACAGAGTAAAATACTTGCTGTTTGAATTTTGAGTCATTCGGAAAACTAAGGCTGACAGCCAGTGCTTCTTACAGCACCAGGAAAACTTTGTAAAAGTTCTTCAAGGGCTGGTCCTCTATATGACCAAGTCATCCTTCCATTTCCCTACACTTCATTAGCACAACATATTCTGGCCAGAGAGTAAAAAAAGATCTAGAACTATACTTTGCTAGAAAAAGTTAGAATTTCCTCAGTATGTGACTAGATGTGACTACATATTTTGTCAATAGCTCCATAGACAAAATTCCCATTTGCTTTCAATGAGATGGAGGTTTTGCTCAACATTTTCAGCATATTATTCAACGTTTTCAACGTACTTATTCAACATTTTCAGCATACAACCATTTTGTTCCTTTGTCATTGCTGGCTGTTTCTGACAAAGAGGCAGGTTACTATACAGGGCTACCTGTGTGGTCTCTCAAAGCGCTAAGTTCTGTTTTTCCTCATCCTTAGCTGATGAAAAGTCTTTCAACATTTCTCATAATTTGAGGAAATGCCTATCTTGTTCTTCCTCATACTTTCCGCACTGAAGTGAATAATATCTCATTTTTTTTTTCTATTAAGTTGATTGCACAAGTTCTCTGAGCTGAGCTTTTTATCTCTACTTTCCGTCTCTTGTTTATAGTCTTTGATACTGTACTTAATAAAAATCTGCCATAGCCCTAAACATTTTATTATGTGATAGTTCTAGGAGAAGACTGTAGAAGTGGTCTGAGTTAGTTATGAACTGCCTTTCCCAGAGGCCTGTGCATTAGGCATACTTAGGTGTATATGTACTTTGCACATTTTCTGCTTGGAATTAAAAAATTGCTCCTTAAGAAGTGTTGAGAGAAGGAAGTAAATGGTATAAACTTGTATTAGAATCTTGGGATGCTTTTGCATCAAGATACCAGAAATACTTGCTGCTTTGGCCAAAATGACATTAATATCTGGCCATTAATTTCTCTATAATTATTGGGAGTGGGAGAATCCATCCAGCATAAATATGTATTAAAATGACAGGTAACTTGAAATACAGCATTACTGAGGTAGAGAAGGAAGCTCCTGAGGGCTGGATAGCCAGTGAAGGAAACCCTCACAGCAATAGCAAGAGGGAAAACAGTGGTTCAGAAGATTCAGGGTTTTTCTGGAAGACATAGAGAACAGGCTAGAGGGTAGTTGTGAATGAGGATTGTAACAGAAATTTGGAGACAGAAATAGACATTTGTGAAGAAAACTAACAAGTCAAAGATGACACCAAGAAGCAGAGCACGAAGAGCATTGAAGCCAGGCTGAGTGGAACAGCCATTCCAGGGGAAGTCATGGATCTTCTTGGTAAAAAAAGAAAGAGTAGTGAATATGACATATAAAGGTAGGTAACGGAGACCTCCTTGGTAATGCAAGAACCTGCACAGATAGTTGGGTGAGATTAGACATAAAGCCAAAATGGAAAAGTAGAAGGAAGAAGACTGAAGAGAACAAAGGATAGAAAAACCCCACAGATGTTAATAGTGACAAATGGTGGTCATAAACTGCATTTAATTGAACTTTGCCTGTGAAGGGGAGTGCTAAATCACAGCAGCCAGAGAAGTCAGATAGGAAGGAATTAGATGAGAGGACCTACTCAGATGGTCTGGGGATTACTATTCTGCACTGAAAGCTACAAAGGGCAAAGGAAGAAATGGGGAAACCACCGTAACACAAAATGGGTCTGCGCTCTTCCCCTGTAGCCAACCTCTGCTGCAGCACTAGGGAAAAGACATGTAAGAATGGTATGAAATTGCCCAAACAAGAATTTTTGCATGCTCACAGGGTATTTTTTTTTTTTTTTCAGGCAGTAACCCCTGGGCAGGTAAAAACTTTGGCAAAAGGGAATGCATTGTAATTCTGACTTCTCTGAATTAATGAAGAGGAAGATATGATATATCTAGAGCTGTAGGATGTAGATCCCTGATTATGCTATCACTGATGGTTAGTCATTCCATCTCAAGATTATTTATCTCATTTCCTCAGGATTGTTTACTCTGAATTCAGCTGTAACAGGACTGATTGCTCTGAGCAATAAGAAAAGCTAGCAGACATTACGCACTCAGAACATATTCTATATCCGTAGCTGAAAATTTTCTTTAGGAAAAGTTGAACGTATCTACAGCGAAATTCACACTTTTTTCAGACTTCTCCTCTCACATTTTAGTTTCCTAAGTCATGATACAATGATCCTGTCCTCTCTTATAGATTGAGTGTATATGTGGAATCATGAGTGATCCAGAGGGAGGGAGAATCGCCTTGAATCTGCTTGACTGAACACACAATAATTTTTCTTCTTAAGCACAGTCTATGTAAACTCTAGCACTTTAGGACTCGGTTATTTACAATGAAAGTTAGGAAAGGATATTCACTACTTTTCATTGCTATAATTTGTTTTTAATTTTCTAAGCATTATTCCTCCAGATTAATTTGCTTCATGTATATTCTCATGATAAAGTCAGTCTCCCTTCCCTCCCTCCCTCCCTCCCTTCTTCCTCCCTTCCTTCCTTCCTATTCATTTTTTTTTCCATACCATTATTTCTGAAGAATTTGAACACTCAGTAGAAAGTATTCCAGGTACAAGGAGACGCCGATTTGAATCCATCATGTTCAAAACACTTTTACTGAACTTTCCCTGAATAGCTAAGCAGATTTTTCTGTATTTATGTGGTGCCACATTTCTAGGAAAACATCTATCACTTGTTTTTAGCTATTTTCAAGGCAGGGAGGGAAATAAATTACTGTCAGCCCACTCCAGCAGTAAGTGCAGTGCAGCAAGAAGTAGCAATGCTGCACTCATTCACTGCAGTCTGGTCACATCATGATCCTACACACTAGGACACACTGTCTAGGTCCTGCTTACCTGACTCTAAGGCTGAGAGAGGGCGGGTATGGATGCAGTGGGCCCCTGCTGTTCTGCACACCTATTTGTCACAGGTCACTATTTAGCCTTGCCCGGCACTGACCATAAAACAGGAACTGAAGAGTGTAAGCTTATTGTAAGAAAGTCTGTAACAATATCTTTTGCCTTTTCTTATTCCAGGTTCAAAAGAAAACTCATCTTTATTCCAGGAGCACAAAAGAGTCAAGTGAAGGCTGTGGTGGAGATTGCAATTTTTGGAAATTGTAAAAGCTGGGATGCTATTTTTGGAAAGAAAGAGAGAGAGTGGTTTCCACAATGGCAACACGGCATTTAACTTAATTAGTCAATGAGAGAAAGATGTAAAACCTCTCAAAGGAAATACGCAAATAAAGAAAACTTCTCTAAATCGTTAAGGTTTCACATACAGAAAAAGGATTCTTATATGGGAAGGGGCATTGCCACAAACGAAATCTTGCCAAATTCTGTATTCAAGACCTGGCAGAGCTGCCGTCATTTGCAGCACGTGTATGTGTACCAAGGGACAGGCCCTGAAAGCAGCAGCAGGACATGGCTGCAGACCATGTCCTAGCTCTTTGAGGCACTCCAAGTGTCCTGGTTCTGGCTAGGAGAGAGTTAATATTTACCTGAGCTGGGTGGAGAACTGAAGCTGGTAGCCCCTATGGCTGGGATAGTTAACTAATTAGCTAACAGCTGGGGTTCATTTACCCAAATTAGCCAAAGGGCTTTTCCATCCCATCTGACATCATGCTCAGTATATAAGTGAGGAGGGTGATAAAGGGAGTCTTCCTGCTGCTTGGAAGAAACTAGGTGTGGAGATCTGTTGTAAGCTATTATACTGTATTTGTATTCCATCACTGTTTTGTTTTCTTCTGTCATTACTGTTAAATTTACTTTTTGTTCAATCTCAACCCACGTGTTTGGTTTTTTCCTTCTGGTTTTCTTTTGTTTACCAAATCTCCTCCTATTCTCTCAGAGAGTGGGGGGAGCGAGGGAGAGACTGCGTAGTCTGGTTCCCATCAGGGCTGAACTATGACACCAAGTCACAGAAAGTAGCAGGGAATGGAGCTAGCTGCTCTCTGCTTGGTCCTGCCAGAGGTGGCTGAGGTCATGGGGAGTTACAATGGGTCCCCTGGGGCTGTAGACACATGTGTGCTTCCTATGGTCTCTGGGAACATCCCTGAGGAAATCACCTTTGGTGTATAGTGTCTTAGTGGGAACAATTCATCAGCGCTGCCAGCTCAGGGCTGTGCCTAACAGCACCTTCAAAACCACAGTTAATAACTTGTAGACAGCCTTCTGCAGCCAAAGAGATATTTTGGAGAGAAACACATGCAAACATATACACTTAACTTTCTTTAGAATACAAAAATGCTACATAGGACAGGTTTAGCATCTTAGATGGTTATCAAACAAGAGCTAATTCTTTCACAAAAACAGCTAAATAAAGGCTTCACTATGTGCAGTGTTATTGATGATTCAGTGAGAGACTCAGCCTTTGAAGTCTGTCACCAGCTTTGAATCCTGAGAAGTCTGTTTCTGTCCATGTCACCACCACCCACATGTGTCTATGCGTCTGAGTCTGTCTGTGGTTTTGCTTTAAATTGTCAGTTTTCCTCATGGCAATCAATGCATCGTCGCCAGGACTCTGCAGGGAGCAGCATGGAGAGCTATGAATAGCCACATCCCAGGGAGCTGCACACTGGGTGTCGCTGAAGGGAGCACGGACATCTGCACCCTCGCATTGCAACTAGCCCTATAAATGGAAAGGGATTTGGAATAGAGATAGCCAAATTACAGAACCAATGCGCTAGGCACTTGAGCTGTGTTTCTGTCTTCAGTCAGCAGCATTTCAGCATTGCTCCACCATAGAGAAAAGCCTGAGTATGCAAGCAGGAATAATAAATAATGGTTGGTATCAGGATATAACACCTTGTATTCTCATCTTTTTCTCCCAGACCTTCAAGAAAAGCAAATCTACTTATGTTCATTTTGCAGACAAAGAACTGGGCTTGAACTATTTCAGTGGTTGTGCGCAGAATCTCTCAGTCTTTTTTAAGATAACATAAAATTTGGGTCAAACATAAAATAAACACACTTAAGTAGTTCCACATTGATACATTAAGTGCTATTTTAACCCTTAAGAGACCTTAAAACATTGATGAAGATAACAATACCTTGAGATGTTAATATGCAAATATCATACAGGTTAATTTTTGTCTTGTCACAGCATATAGTTAGTTCTATTCATCGTATTGTTGTAATTGTCATTTGCTAGAGCCACGAAACACTATTTGCATTGGAAATCTTAGTGAACTTGGTAAAGTTAATGAAGCCACAAACTGATTTAGGAGGGTGGAAAAACCTACCCTTCACACTGATTGATGAGTTCTTCTGACTGAAAGCATAGAATTTGAGGGTGTGAAAATCAAATAAACTTACAGATTACTGAGTAGGAAACCTGGGGTATCTTTTAGGCCAAGTAATGTCATTGCTTCATTAGCATCTGTATTTTATTAACCTGATGAACCTGTCTTTATGCACTTGAATCTGCAAACAGGTTTTATCTCTGGAGGCTTCAAGGTCCTCTGTCTTCCTCTGCATGAGTGGAAGAACACAAGTGTGATTTAACTGTCCAGGTTGGAGCTAACCTGCACTCGCCATAGCTAGTGCTTTCACAGCGATACACAGGGAGGAAACTCTAGGACAGCAGATGACTGTGTTGGTCTTAGAGGAGAGTCTAGTACTACGAAAGACTCTTATGACAGCATCTCTGAGATTTAACTCAGACAGATGGATGATAATACAGTCCTCAGGAATTAGGAGTGACTTATTTTTCAGAGCCCATTCTAATGCAGTACCTAATGTCTGTTGACTACCAGGGCTGGTCAGCTGTTTTCATGATTGTTTCTGGCCTGCTTCGAGTTACACGAGGTGAAATGCTGGGGAAGATCTCTTGAGACTTTTCAATTCACTCATGAGGAACTGAAAACTACAGATGAAAGTAGGTCGTTCACAAGTGAAGGCTATTAAAGGAGGGTCCTTTCTTTAGAGATTATAGGCACAGAAGTCACCTAAATGCAAAGGTACTGTTATACAACACCAGTGTGGCTGGATAACATGAATGGATCAGTTTTTCTGTCATGAGAATTCCTCATTTTTAATACTTTTTCACTGGGTTCAAATAATATTTTAGATCCTTATAAATATAAGGACTTGCAAGCATTGAGGTAATGGGATATTTTACTTTTAGCTGCTATTACAGTATTATGTAAAAGGTCATCTTTCATTACAGTAAAAACTGAAGAAGACATCCTGACTCCTTAAAGACAATTTCAAAAAAACCCCCATAGACTAAGGCATTGTCCTACATGCAGCATTTAGGGTTTTTTTTTGTTTTCTTTAGGGATATCAGGATGAGAGCAGGATCTTTGTTTCTTAAGTGTTCATCTGTTCCTGCCACTTACTGGCTTTGCTGTGCAGTCTTATAACAAAGCTTACATTAATCCCCCAGAAAGCTATTTATACATCATTACTCGACTAAGAACCACGTCCTGTCTTGGTTTTCTTACCCCAAATCTACCGAGTTTCCTGTAAATAGGTTCAGTGTCTTGGAAAAGCTGGGGTACTTTTTATATGAAAGCCATTGTGTGCAGTCATTCCTATTCACATAGAGAAACAGTAATACTCATATTAAGGTGTTACCTAACCATTGTTCTTTTTAAACAATTTGTATTCTACAGCTGTAAATGATGGTGTCACTAGCCAGAAAGTACCAGAAATAGGGAGCCCTCAAAAAAGTTAAGGATCTGGGTATACATACTGGTGGATGTCACCAGTGGCCTCTTCTCTGGGCAGAGTGGTCCGATAAACAAGAGATGGTATGGCCTATTGATTCATCAAGTTTTCATATTAACTTTGGAGCTCATAGGAATAACATCTCCTGTAGGAGAGAAACAGAAGATGATAATGGAAAATGCAGCCTCAGAAAGGCTGTTCCCTACATTTGACATCAGGTCCAGGTTCACCTGTGTGTCCTGGCTGCTTTGCCTGAGGTCCATGGTACTAAACGGTGGTTGCATGGCAGCTTAAATTCCTCTTAGCTGGTGCTGCTGTGGTCCCCAGATGCCAGAGGCTGCTCCCTCTAACATGATCACTTCTCTGGCAGTGTGGACCAGCTCACTTCTTCCCAGTGTCATGGTGTTTAGCAGTTCCTGACCAGTTGGCTGATGGAGCTCAACCACATCCTTATCTTCAGCCTAGGATACAACACCAGAGTGATGCAAAGCAGCTAGATCCCTCAAAGTACAGAATGATATCACAGTAACCACTGTAGAAATTGAAGTTGCTTGAGAAGGTGTTGATGGCCACTTACTGAAAGTCGAAATTTTTCATATAGCCAAAGGAGTGTACTTGGTGCCACAGACAACCACCTCAGGCAACAGCTTCAGAAGTAAAACTCACAGAGTCCTTGTCTTTCAGTATTTCCTGAAGACTTTTCTGCAGAACAAGTCAATAATATCAACTCCTATTTTAGTTATTATTGGACAAAATTTGTCCTTAGAGTTCTCATGGATGCATATTTCCACTTTTAAATAAAATAAAATAAAATATTACTGTCTTAAGAGATTGAAAATAATTTGTTCATTGTAAAATATATGTTTTACTTTTGAGTAACATCTCTTTTTACCTGTTAGAAAAATCTATTTATAAAAACTTACAGTAAATCTAATACTTATCTGGAAAGACAGTATCTCAGCTAGTCACAAGCCTACAGATTATCAACATTTAAAAAAAAAAAAAGGCAACCCATGGCTTCTTTAAGTTTTCTGAGCAGAACAGAGTGTAAGTGAGTACTTGGGAAGATCATAAATCTCTCAACCTCAGTGCTGGGATTTACTAATGAAATATCTCCTGCTTGTGAGGATGCTCAGGTACTGTGGTTCAAAGCAGAATCTGAGATAATAACCAAGAGAGGAAATGAATATAATGCAGATGGTGACAAGCTGTTTCTCATTTTAACAAAAAGCAGGTACTTCTAATTTAGTCAGAATGGAGATCCAGAGAACTCCAAAGTACTCTGCAAGCCAAGGGCCCGGTCCTCAGTGTTTTCTCACAGCATGATTGAGGAAAAACGAATGAGGACTTGTGTCAGGTGCTTCGCCAGCCAGAGACAAGCTGGGGGAGAAGTGGCAATGAGTCAGCTTCTGCAACTCAGTATCACATGCAAATTCACCTGTAATAGGAAACCCAGAAATTCCACTTTATAACTGTATTTATTTATTCACTGTTAAGCATTCTTCATTCTCATGCTTTTTTTTTTTTTGAGATGGCTTTCAGCAGAAGCCATAGTCTGCTACTGTATTTTGTGCCAAATCACCTTATCCAGAAGTGTTTGCAATCTTTTGCATAGCACTCAGCTTAATGAGCCCTTATTTAAGGGCAGATAAATTTTAGGTGTTCATATAGCAGCTATGAAATCCTGAGACTTTCAAAAGCTGTGGAGCCCCTTTCTGGCAACACAGAAGATGGAAAGTCCCAGGAAAAGAAGCTACTTTCTCTACTAGGCTATGCTGAGGTTCTCACAGGGTCAAGCATAGCTCAGGTTTTCACAGGGTCACAGCTCAGGCTGGGAGGGAGCTCAGGAGGCCTCTGGTCCAACCTCCTGCTCACAGCCGGTCAGACCAGGCTACTCAGGGCTTCATCCAGTCAGGGCTTAAAGACCCCCAAGGATGGAGACTTCCCCACCTCTCTGGGCAATCTGTGCCTCTGCTTGACTGCCTCATGGGGAAAAAGCATCTCCTTGTATCCCAGTTGAAACTCATGGGTCAGGGTCTCACCATGTCATGCACTGAAGCAGAAGAGAGGAAGCTCTACTGAAAGGTTAATGGCATGATCAGACCTTACATTTTTAACCAACAAAAAACTTCTTGAAGTAGAACTTCACAAAGGACCTACACTAAAGCAATCTCTAGCAAGGAGCTGGAGGGAGATTTACAGTCACTTCATGCTTCTGTAAAATTGTTCTAATAAACATGGAAGTTTATCACGCATTTAGGAAAATTAGAAAAAAAGAGTTCAGTGCAACAAAGCTGTACTGCTACAGCTAAAAATATATTTTTAAATGAACACTGCATTTTTAAATTAAGAAATTGGACAAAGTCCTACAGAACCCTGTTTCAGGTTTGGCATTAAGCCTGCAAAAATACTTATTATGGTCAGCCTCTGCTACTGAAACATTTATTACGGCTGAATGTAGGCAGGCTTGGTCAATATGAAAGATGCTTCTAATCTCCTTTGCTCTTGAGGAGTATGTTTTTCACCATATTCCAATTCAGTCGACTCTGTCTTGGTGCAGAACAAGCTCCCAACCCCCACCCCATCAGATTTTATTACTTAACTCACAGATTTGTATGAAAGCTATTTTTGTTCCTAGCAGGGTGCAAGGAATGTTAAAAAGTCCTATTTCTCCTCCTTTTTTTTTTTTTTTAAGATAATTACTATGCTGGTGTTGCTTGTCTGCATTTTATTTGGGATATGTTTAAATTTATAAGTTGATAAAAGTGAATTTTCTGTTTAATCATTAAATGGTATGAAAATTGGTGAAGCAAGACCACAAAAAAAATGGTAAAACAAACATCTCATACTGTTGGAAAAAAAAATGCCTCTGGAAAAGTAAGAGTAAAAGAATATCTTATAATTATTTCCTCTATGGGACTGGAGACTGAAATAGATCCTATAACCTCATGTCACCATTTAGACAAGGCTCTAATTACTGTGTGCCATGTAGATCTATTACGCACTGTACCAGGGCTTGTGATGTAGTTCGTATTAAGAAGTTTAGCTTTCTTTAATTGAAGAGAAGTACTTTAGACTTAAAGACGTAGTTGCTGCTTCATGAATGAAATCTTGTATAGTTGTTTACTGCATGCTTCAGATCCTATTCCTCAAAAGAAATAAGTCAACTCATAATAGTTTTTTTGAGATGTTGTTGGACACAGTGGATATACATTTATGTTTTGAGAAACAGACACAAATGAAACAAAGCTGTAGTATGTCCTCTAACTTTGCCCAGAGCTTTCTATTTAACACAAAATTAAATTCTGCATATTCAAGTGTTTTTTTCTCTTGTGCTGGTATCTGTGTGTCTTGTTTTGAGGGTAAGAAAAGGAACTAACTCTATATGTGCCTGTTGTTATGTTAATGGCTTCCCATATTCTACTTCTTTTTTATGTTGTTATACTGCAAAATGTTTGGAGCAGGAAAAGGTGATTAATTCAAACAGTGCATCTCACAAAGACATGGCTCCTTCTGCTCCTTGTGGGAATAGCTGGACATTATTGCAAGTCCAATACAAAGAACATTGATACAGTGACGTTAATTAAAAGAAAAAGAAAGAACTAGTGCTGTTCAAAACTAGCTTTAATAAATCTTCCAGAATTAACTTCTTAAAAATTATTTGAAAAAAAAGTATAAGGAAAGGTAGGGATCTATTTAGTATGAAAAAAATCCTTACGCTGATGGTTCTACTTAATATAACTTATGGAATTGTCCCTCTTCCCACCCCTGTCCTTACCCTTTACTTTGGGGTCTCAGGATGAGCATGTGGTGCCGCAAAGGCCACTGGGAGCATGAAGAACCATTACAGCAAGTGCCACTTCCATGTGTGGATGGAACATGCCTAGTGCAGGTGGGAGCTTCAGAGGCTTTAGATGTTCATCTCTGAACACCTCACTGGATGTGTGTGAAGGAAGACTCATCTTTCAAAGCATTGTAAATTTGCCATATCTTAGGATCTGTTTCTATAGCAAAAACTAAAAGCATAGCTCCAACAGAAACACAGTGTATGCAAACCAAAATATTTACCCTTACTTTAGAAGGATGTTTGCTAATCCTTGCAAGAATATAGAGAAGGTGGAATATAAAAACCATAATATACTATAAAGCTCTGACATGTAGAACACAAATTAATGCTTAGAAGTCTTGGTTCCAAATGATCTGCGTGAAAGCACAGTGATTATGAACACAGTACCTGTGTTTGAGTGAAAGGTAGCTTCTCTGAGACATGTTTTGAGTGCCAAAAAGGGTTGTGTATAAACCCAGAGGTTTATTTTAATTTTTCCAACATTCTGGCTCATGCAGCACATTATTTTGATTAGTCACTTCATGTGGTTGAGGGTAATTTTTTAGGCTTATCCTTCCAGCTTTTCTTTTCCAATTAAAGCAGGCCATTTAAACGGGCTTTATAACCATTTCGAAGTCTCATGAATGGGTGCACACGTGCATGTGCACACAGGTCCAAACAGTCCTCCATGGTTTCAGGAGCTCTCTGATAGCAAATATCACTTATCTTCCCACATTGATAACCTTTAATTATCAAAGTTTCCTCAGGAACTTCCATGAATTATTGTTGAAATTTAATATATTTATGGATAGATAATAATTTGTACATGGTTTTGTAGTGAATTTCGTATTTCACTCTTGAATCCTGCGTGTCAGCCATTTCTAATCAGAATGCAAAACATCTGATCAATTTTAGCAGAGCTGACCGAGCACTCTACGTGAAACAACACAGGCAAATTCACATCATCCCTTCTTCCTTTTCGGAGCCTGAGACGGAAAGAGTTACTGAACAGCCCTGTGTTTTTCTAACAGGAAAGGAAGAAGGGATCTAAAAAAGATCTCTAAGTGACAGTGCAGGAGGGCATGATGTTGACTCGTTGTGCTTCTAAGCAATGTAATTTAACACATGAGGAAGACGCCCTTAGTCTGGTTGTGACCATCAATATTTCTGACACAAATGCAGACTTTACACAACAAAACAGTTTGCTCCCAATTTTAGATTAAAAAGTATTATCAAATAAAAGAGTGCGCTTAGCAATTACAAAGCATCTAAAATCTTACATCAGAAATAGAAATAACCCAGATTCAGAAATAACTTGCAGGCACATCAGTCAATCAAGTAAGAGTGCTACTGAAAAAAGATCTAAATATCTTAGTCACAACAAAGACAACTATTTTCAGAGAGGGCTCTGCAGATGCACATTCTGTTTGCAGCTGCAGTCCAGCCCTAAAAAGAGAGGTTGACTGGGTTTGGAGGGAATCCAGTGTGACGATCTGAATGAGCTCTGCAGCCTAACCCTCCAGCTGAGTATAAGCAACTCGAGTCAGATCAAGATTTTAGTCCACTGCAACCATCAAGGGAGTTTTGAGGTGCCTCGGCTGTGTGTCTGAACCATAAATCAATTTCCATTTGGGTCAGCAGAGCAAAAACATGTGCTGTTTGGTTTCTTGCTGCCACAGCTCAGAGTGCCTCTAAAGAAGGGATGTGGGCCAATGCCTAAAGGTTAAATAGTGTAAAAGGCAGTATTTTTAATCAGCTGAATCATACAAGGTGATGTTTGAAGGCCTCTTAGGTGCATCCAGTAGCTTGTGAATGCAGCCACTACAGCATGAGAAGTGAGGAGGGTGAGAATTGCTGGGCCAGTTCCTCACCTGGTATACAATGACATACATACACTGACCTGCTGCATTTCAGACCAGCTAAAGAATTGAATAGTAGTGTCAGAGATCTAAAAAAAAGAAGTAAAGAAGTACAGAGTATATGATTAAAGGTTTAAATTTTGATGGTCATGGACTCACAGATAACTACATGGAAGCTCTGCTCAGACTGACCTGGTCAGCTGAATTCAGTGACACAGGTGAAAACAATGATAACTCAATGGTGCGATTTTTTCATGAGGAGAAAATGCAGTGTTACAGGGCTCTTCCATGCAGTGCAGAGAGGATAACAAGGACAGATGGGATGTTGAAGTTAGCTGAATTATACTAGAAGTGAGACACAATTTTTTAAGGGGTAAGAAGATTAAATATAGAGTCACATTATCAAGGGGAATGGTGAATTCTCCATCTCCTGGTCTTTTCAAACTGAGGTGGAAACCTTGGTAGCTGTTGGACTTCCTGCAAGTGCATCTGAAATATCATAGTGTATAATCTAATGACTCCTTTGGGCCTTCATCTCAGTGGGGTGTGAGTCTAGGAACAGGGTGGTGGGGACCGACTTCCACAAGCACATGGCAGAAGGAACCCGGCTGTAGGCTATAGGCAGCTCCTGCTATAAATAAAGACAAGGTTGCTCTTAGTAAAGGGAATCTGAGGATCAGCGGAGTGGGGATATGCTGCGCAACTGATTTCTTCCACAATTTTTAGAGTGAGAAACAGCTGAATGCAAGGTCCTTTCCCCTTACTGCTTAGATAACGGTTTGTAATATCGCTTTGAGCCCTTTGCATCTCACTTTGTTTATGAACCCTAACAGTTACGTCCTACATGGGTCTGTTGTGTGGGAAAATATCTTTGCCTCAATTTAAGCACATCTTTTACATTTAGTTAAAAAAAAAAAAAAAAAACAGAAAAAAAACAACCAACCCAAACAAACATACTATGCTTTCTTAAATTCCTTGGAGATTCAGTGGACTTTCAAGGAATTTCTTATATCTTCCTTCATCCGATGAAACATCTACTATTGTGAAGGACATGTCTTTTCTCTGAAGACTGAATCCAGATTAGCCCAACAGGAAGGGAGTATTTCTGTGGCAGAGCCCTACGTGTGCTAGATGGATCTGGGTGGCTCATTGTCACAGGGATGCTCTGATCCCCCTGTGTGCCAGCAGAATTTCTATCAGGATGATCTGTTGTTCTTACCTATGCATAAATAAAGGGCATCCAATGCATTTTGATGAACTATTTGTTAACTACTAATCTGTGCACCTCTCCTCTACTGCTGTCTTCTTGGAGAAATTACTGCTGATTTTTCCATTATACATATATCTTACAGGTGTTCCTGGGATCACAGAACAGCCACAGGCAAAAATCTTACCCACAGATCAGTATAATTTTATAATTCGGAAGAGTGGTAGGTGCACTTCTGCCGCATCCCATGGCATTTGAGGAAGAATTTAGCCTCCCTGAGACTAAGGAATGACCCAGGGTTCCGTGCTGGAGGAACTTGCAGCTATTGAGTCATGGATTTAGGATGGTGTAGCACAATTGAGATCTCTGGTATCTAGGAAATACCTGACAAGATGTGGCTGCAAGAGCAAAAAAAAAAAGTCATTAAAAAGGGGACTCAAATCTAGGCATGGATCAGGGAGGAGAAGATTTGCATGAGGGTATTAAGGTGAAGTTCATAAACTTCTAACTGAGTTCATAACACTGGCTCTCATCAAAGTTATTCATTCAAACAAGTATACTATCATAAACAAAGCCTGGAGAAGTTCAGGCACAGAACATGGAGCTACATACTTCTGAAAATGTAACTTTTCCCTAGAAAATAATCTACTTAACAGATCTTCTAAAAACAAGGAAGACAGGAAGAGGGTCACTGAAGAAGCAACAAGTGTGGTTATTCTCAAGGAAAAAAAAATGTGTTAAATAGGATTCTGGACAAGCCAAGTGACCTTTGCCTGCTGCCAATTTTCTTCAGCAGAAACTTAAACCGTGTTTTAAATAGCAAATTAGATTGCCTCCCAAGGACTACAGACCTCTTGTCTTCCTATCCCAAGTGCTGTTTCTTGGCACAGCAGTTAAAATAATTTTAAAACAATAATAAATAATCTAGTTTTAAAAAAATAAATGTTTTTATGGACTTATTTGGAATGTATTTACAAAAAGTCTGTTGAATTCATCAGTGAAAATGCTCTAATCCAGCTTTTTTAGCATTCATTCAGCAAAATGCTATGATCATTGATAATACGATTGGGGAAAAGTGAGGATATTTCTTTGTCTTCATCAACTCAACAAAACGGATGGAATAAGAGCTGAATCACACACCACCACTGGAGATGTCTATACTCAATGCAGGCACTCTCAAAAACTCATGCACAGTCTTGCAGGAATCTGTTACTTCTGATGGGCACAATGCTGCCAGGCATCTTTGGAGGTCTAGCTCAATGCAGAAGACATAGTGGGATTTTGCAGATTACGCATTCCCATGCCTTCCTCTCCTGTAAGTGATATTGATGTTCTGACTCACTTGAGCCTCATAAGATATTCAGGATGTGACTTTTTATGTCTGCCTCTTTGTCCTGTTTAATTCCCTAGCACTGATGGTTTCTGTGTGACAAGATTCTGATGCTCACCTCACCTCCGCTCCCCTCACAAGTATGACTTTTCATTTGCCCCAGTCTAAAGAGAGTTTGACAGAGCCGAGGATGGGGGGAGTGAAGGGCTGATGGCATTTCACAAAGTCATTCTTGGTTGCTACAGAGAGGCAGAGGATATGGATGGGTCTTAACGCATCTGACTAATGGCAGCAGTGTCTTAAATCTAAGGGACTGATTAGGAAAGTGTCCTCCTGGTAGGAAACAGTCCAGGCCAGCTGATTGTCAAAATGTGTGTGAAGCTCCTACTCTACCCCTTGGACTCCAGTATCTTTCAGGTTGACTGTATCTACCTGCCTGTTTCTTAACACACCACAGAACATGGATACATGTTTAAAAGGTACTGTTTCTGCATTCTGGATCCACCAAAGATGTGTGCTCACAAAGAGAAGGTAACACTCACTGGTTCTTAATTTTACAAAATGCAGCTTCCTGCAAATGCCAGACTTCATATTGTTCCCCATTCAACAATGACTTGCGCTGCTCCTCCAGAAATTGTCCACAGAGACAACAGAAGATACTCACAGAGTGCGGCAATCAGTGGTCCTGACAGCATGAAGTTATACCTCTTTTTAGAGTGGCAGTGTGTTTGTGAGATGAGCCATGGCTCTCAGTAGCATAGAGAGGAGGGGAGGCTGATGCTTGGGTTTGGCACCGCAGGGGCATTGGGGTGTTGCTGAGGTAGAGAGAAGATTGGGGAGACCACAAGGGCAAACTCTAAAGTTACTTTAAGTAGGCTTCTTTACAGTCACACCTGAAACTAACTTCAGGGAAAGGAAAAGCAAAATCCTCACACTTACACGTCACTTTTGAGCAAGAGGGGAATTAATTTAAATGTTAGGATTATAATCATTAAAGAAGATAATGGATTCCTAGAGTAAATGACTCCACTTTCAGCTGTTTTTCTTTTAAGTCTCACCTACAACTAATCTACAAGTAGGAATATTTAGGTCCCACTTGGAAATCCTGTACAGATATTTACCAAATATAGTTGATATTTTCACAGCAGATAGTGTTTTGTCCAGAATGCATAAAATAAATTGATCCCTGCTTCTGCAGGTATCTGTATGTCACAGGGAAAGCCTTGCTTCCTTTGCCTATCATGCAGCCACAGTGCATTGGAAACAGATGGACTTGGCATTTATTTATCCCCTTTCAGCTGAAGACTTTAAATCACTCCAAACACATTAACTATGTTTGAAGTCATTCTTCTGATATAGGATTTTCTCAGTTTGGCTTTCCTGGACATGGGTAATATGTCCAGGAATTCAGCCTGGAGAAGAGGAGTCTCCGGGAAGACCTTATAGTGGCCTTCCAGTACCTAAAGGGGGCCTATAGGAAAGACAGAGAGAAACTCTTCAGTAGGGCTGTTGTAATAAAACGAGGGATAATGGTTTTAAAATAGAGGGAGGTAGATTTAGATTCGATATTAGGAAAAATTTTTTTACAGTGAGGGTGGTGGAACATTGGAACAGATTGCCCAGAGAGGTGGTAGATGCCCCATCTCTGGAAACATTCAAGGCCAGGTTGGACAGGGCTCTGAGCAACCTGATCCGGTTGGAGATATCCCTGCTCCTTGCAACGGGGGGTTGGACTAGATGACCTTTAAAGGTCCCTTCCAACCCTAAAGATTCTATGAATCTATGATTCTATATAAGGGACTTCTTCATGAACACCTGTCTGGTCTTGCCTACAGCAGAGGTTTCCAGTGAGGGTTGGTCACTATGGAAACTATGCTAAGGCACATGGAAAATAAGGAGGTGACTGGTGACAGCCAATAAGGCTTCACTAAGGGGAAATCATGCCTGACAAATTTGGTGGCCTTCTGTGATGGGATTATAGTGTTGATGGATAAGGCAAGAGCAACTGATGTTGCTCTATCTGGGCTTGTGCAAAGTATTTGAAACTGTCTTGCACATCCTTGTCTCTAAATCGGAGAGACGTGGATTTGAGAGATGGACAACTAAGTGGATAAAGAATTGGTTGGATGGCTGCACTCAAAGAGTTGAGGTCAAGAGCTTGATGTCCAAGTGGAGAGTGGTAATGACTGGGGTTCCTCAGGGGTTGGCACTGGGATTGATGCTGTTTAACAGCTTTGTCGGCAACATGGACAGTGAGATAGAGTGTGCCCTCAGCAAGTTCACCAAAAACACCAAGCTGTGTGATGTGATTGACATGCTGAAGGGAAGGGATGCCATCCAGAGGGACCTTGACAGGCTGGAGAGGTGGGTCCGCGCCAACCTCATGATGTTCAACCACGCCAAGTGCAAGGTCCTGCACATGGGTTGGGGCAATCCCAAGCACAAATACAGGCTGGACAGAGAATGGATTGAGAGGAGAAGCACTTGGGGGATACTAGTGGATGAGAAGCTCTTGGGCACACAATGTGTGCTTGCAGCCCAAAAGCCAACCGCATCCTGGGCTGCATCAAAAGAAGCATGGCCAGCAGGTTGAAGGAGGTGATTCTGCCCCTCTACTCTGCTCTCGTGAGACCCCATCTGGAGTACTGCATCCAGCTCTGGAGCTTCCAGCATAAGAAGGACATGGACCTGTTGGAGAAGGTCCAGAGGAGGGCCATGAAGATGATCAGAGGGCTGGACTCTCCTATGAGGTCATGTTGAGAGAGTTGGGGCTGTACAGCCTAGAGAAGAGAAGGCTCTGGGGACACCTTATAGCAGCCTTCCAGTACCCAAAGGGGGTTTATAAGAAAGCTGGAGAGGGACTTTTGGCAAGGGCATGTAGCGATAGAACAAGAGGCAATGGTTTTAACTGAAAGAGGGTAGATTTAGATTAGACGTAAGGAAGAAACTCTTTAAGGTCCCTTCCAACTGAAACCATTCTATGATCCTATGATAAATTAGATCCATTTTAAAAACAATTGCTAAAAAAAGTTATTTGTTTTCTCAAAATTTCAGATCTTATTTTCCTAGAAAAACTCATTTTGCAGTCTTCTGTTCATACACACTCTTTCTTGGTCTCAGAAACTCAAATGTCTCCTAAGTTAGCTTTATAAAGGTAAATATTTAACAGATGCAGGACTGCACCTTGGAACTGCAGAGGGACATGTTTTAACATCCTACCTTTTCACAATGATGTTTTCATCTGCTCAGGTGGTGAACACATGTGCTGTCTTTCTAATTTCATTACATATATATCAAACAACAGTTAAGAATAAAGATAACACAAGAGTGACAGCTAACATGTTCTCTTTCGTAGTGTGGAATCAGTCTCCGTGAGTTTGCTGAAAAATGGAGAATCTACCTGCAAAAATAAGAAAATTTTTCAGCAGTGCTTTTTGAGTGGTTACCATAGCAGGGAAATAGTTGCAGTGACTTGGGAATTGTTGTATGCAAAGCTTCCTATTCCACTCTTTTGAACTCAATGGTAAACGTCTCTATGGCTCCAGTGAGATCAGAACTTGGTTGTTTGTTCTCAAACAAATATGGGTTGGATGGTCCCAGAATTGTGTATGTGCATACATAATCCTCCATCCTTCCACCCTCACCCTCCAAACTACACTTATATGCCTACAAAAATTAAATATAAGCACATTGTTAAATCAAATATGAATGTTCACTTCACAGTTACTATAGCAAAATCATGCCTAGAAACACCCAAAGAAGCGGCAGAGTCTATCAGTCACCCAGGAAACTAATCTAAGAAGCTGAGATAAACCATGCACAGCTACTGACTGTGGTTGAATGTGCTGTGATGTACTCTCAGCAGGCTACAGCCTGGACCATTGAAACTGACTTATATTTAAAGAATAACAAAATTATTAGTCAAAATTTCAGCAATTACACACACAAATGGTGTGAATTTTCCATCAGCACTGCTATGTATTAATTTCTTGATTAAAACCCAGTGGTTTTTTTCATCTATCCATAAACTTGCAAAAAGATACTTAATTTTTCCCATACCTTTCTTTACCATTCCAGGTCAACCTGATTAAAGCATAATTGGAGCCAGATGGCAAATGCCAAATCTTTTTATGGCAAACTTGTCAAAGTAAATCCTCATTAATTTGTTTTCTTCAGCTTCATCTTAGCTTTTCATTTTTTAATGACTTCACAGTTTCAAAAAGAAAGAAATTGAGCTTTTGTTGAAAAAGTTAATTTTTTTCTCACCAAAGTTCACTTTTTTTTTTCCTCAAGAGTGTCTAGTGTATGAAAATCAATGTTCTCCATAACACAGTGAAGGAGGTCTGGGTCATCTGTGGGGCATCAGAATAGCAAACCCCTGCAGCCACAGTGGACATCAGCCTGCTGCAGGGTCCCAAGCAAGTGGAGAGGCTTCAGACACATGGCCAATGGTCACAGAATGCCTGAGGCTGGAATGGACCTTTGGAAGTCATCTAGTCCTAGATGAACAGATGATCTAGAGGTCATCTTTTCCTCCCTCTGTGATGATGGCACTGCCTAGGGACAGTGAAGGGCACTGAGGTCAAGGGAAGACGAAAAGTTGAACAATTGATGTCTCCATAGTGCCATGAGCTTCTCCCTACAAAGCACCTGCAGCATCTCTTCCAGCTTGAGGGAAAGATGTGCAGAAAATGTTTCTTCCTTTTCTTATTCCTTGGCTTTTGATCTGAGTCAGGGACTTGCGCAAGAAAGAAGTCTGTTTTTACTTCCCAGGTGGCAGTGTCAGTTCTGAAGAAGCCCTGCAAGGAGGAGGAGGGGGGTACAAGACCTTCTGTTTTTCCTGTGGGTGTTTAATCTTGGTAAAATTTACTTTCTGATCAGTCCTTCTCACTTCCTCACATCTCAGGAACTTCTTCTGACTGTTTTCTTCTGAAAATTGGGGGAATTTTCAACCCATTCTACCCCTAGACAGAGGGAACCAATTTTGCAAGAGCAAATAGTCCTGAGGAAGATATATATTAAGTAGTTTGTAAGTACTATTCAGCTTACTAGATGGTGCACATCCATTTCAGTGTCCCAGGTAAACCAGTGAAGAAGGTCGTCAGGAGAAGATGCTTTGATCTCCTTCCTCATAGATTAATTAATGAACTTGAGTTCAGGTTAATTTAGGCACTCTGACTTTGAGTTCTGGTGGATATCTGAATGTATTTCAAGATAATTGTGTGCTGTGGTGCTTTGCAGACTGGCAGTTTGCCCTGAGTGGTGGTTTCTGTCAATCAGAGGCAAAGAGCCGTGCTTTATGGGCCAACAGAGAAAAGGGCCAGGATATATTTCAATGGTGAGCAATCCCAAATAGGTTCCCAAATAGCTTGGATGAGAAAGCTCTTGTATCAGCTGCAGGAACTGTCAAAATTTTATCCTAGGTTCTGACCCCTTGGACTTAAATAGAAATAAATGAGGAATGAGTAAGACAAACAAGGGAAAAAATGTAAGAAATAGCAAATGTTTGGGGATATAATCAACGAAAAACCAAACAAACCCCCATGTGACATCCCCAAATCTGCCTGCCAAGCATGTGATTTACATCTTCTGCAAGAGGATTTAAAAGAAATGTCTCATAACGTATTTGATTCTCTTAACCCTCTCCCCTTTTGTTACCTCTATCAATGACATTTAAGAGCACAGCTGGAGCCCCCCAAGCTAACTGAAGTCATATGATGCTCTGAGGGCAGCCAAACATCCCAGAAGCAGCAAAAGGCTGACAGGCTGAGCAGACCAACAGGACAGCAAAGTGCTTTTTAAAAAGAGAGGGAAACAGAAAGATGAGGTGGAGAAAGGGGATGGGAGGTGGGGGTTATAGAGATTGTTTGATCAAATTTGTCATGTCAATAAAAATATTATTTTTAATGAAATATTGCATGTTTTTATTTTTCTTTTCTTCTGTTCTGATGGAGGAGTCATACTGAACTATTTGTGGTATGTGAAGTATTGGAAAAATAAACCTGGACAGAAGAGAGGCACAGATGTTTTCTATGTTCGTTTTTTTTTTTAAAATGTTCTTGGTCACCACCCTTTGCCGCAGGAGACAGCTCTTTAGGCCACGTACTGAACTTCCTCCTGAGCTGTTTGGGGTCTGTGTGGATCAGTATGTGCTGCTGAACCAGGGGAAGAGAGGGCAGGTCTGCTCAGGACCTGCTACTAGAGCAGCCATGCTGTGCTACCAGACTGGCAGCAAAAGGGTCCTCTCTTATCCTTATCTTATTCCTGTCAGGACAAAGTCCACAGGAGACAAGCATGACTGTGCTGGGACTTGCACTGGTGCCACCATCAGTGCAAATTGTTCTTTCCTAGGGTGAACAAGGACTAACTTAAAGATTGACAGCAACAATTGAAATTCCATGAAAAACAAGTGCAAAATTACAAGATCGGTGCTTGAACACTAGAGCAAAACCCAGCCTAAGAAGTAGGAAGCTGGGAGTTCCTTGGTTTGAGTCCATGTAGCTGTTATGCCAGTCAAAATTGGCAGCACAGAGCCAAACAATGAAAACAGCTGTGGAGAAATGTTCCTGCTTCCTTACATTGCTGAGATGGTGTGATGAGGAGTGAGGGATTTCCACAGTTTTTAAGATCTTCATGGCACTGCATAACTTTGCAACAAAGTAGAATTTTTCATTTAGGGGTGTGTTGTTTTTTTTTTCCTTAGAACAGTCATGTGATCATTATGAAAATAGAAAAATTATATTGAACCTTGAGTCTCAGAAAGCCAATTATACTTTGCCTAGGAAAAACATAAATATGATGTATTTCTTTTTTTCTTCTTCTGCTCATTCATGTCTGGATCTTTATTTCAATGCAGCAAACTAGGGCTTAGAAGGCTATGTCTTCCCTCTTGAGCTGTTCTATTTGAGCTGCATAGTCACTCTGATCAAAACAGCTTTACCTTCATCCAGAATGGCACCAGGCTGTTGAGTTGAAGGGGTCCCTGTTCTGTAGTCCTTTTGTCTGCAATTTAAAAGCACATCATAATCAATGGCGTTTGAAATAATGAAAACCAGGTTCAGACATGAGAAAGTTCAATGGGGTTCACACCATATTTAAAACAAAAGAAAGTTTACAGATTAGTGGAGAAAGACTATAAAGAAAAACACACTAGGTCATCAAGATGCTGTCTGGGAGGAGCTCTTTTAGGAGGTAAGCACATCCCATTGTAATGCTACATCTGGAAAGAGAAGCATACAATCTGCTGCGGAAGGAATCTAAAATTTCTAGTAGCTAATTTGAGAGAAATAATTAGAGAAGAGAATGTAAGAATAATTAATGCTTATGAACATTTGAAATAATATTTAAAAGGAATTGAGGTGATAAAGGGAAAAGTAAAATTGAGGGAAAAAATGGGTGAGGTAAGAAGTGCATCTTGTACAAAGCAGAAGAGAGGTGGACAGGGAAAAGAGGAGCTGAAGCAAGCAGAGTGGAGGGACTGTTATTGCCTTATTGCACCATATCATCAAATACCCAGGCAGCATGAGAGGTTTGGACAATGCTCCCATTGAAGTTAATGGGGCTCTCAAGGCTGCAGGTTTGTGCAGGACTTTGAAGGTGTCAGGAGTCACAATCTGCCTGTTCAGAAATTACATCTGAAAGTCTCATTTCTCTCCTGAGGAGGGTCCCCTCTGACCCTCACCATCACACATACACACACACACACAGAGTCCTGTGGAGACCCTTGCCTGCCTGTCTAGTGGTTCCAAGCTTTGCATGGTTTGAAACAAGAACGATGACTACCCAAAGCCCACCACCCAATAAAAGAAATCCCAACCTCAAAAACTCTTGAGAGTAAACAACTGAGGTTATAAATATCCTTTGCGGTATAGTTCTTGTTTTATTCCAGAGCTGTCAGCTTGGTGCATTCAATCTTACTAAATTTGTGTCCAATGTTGGAAGAAAATGTAGGATCCAGTAAATGAGTATACACATTTTGGCAGAAGAGAACTAGCTGTGGCATAGCCTACAGCACAATAGCTATGCCCAAGTAAAACTAATATTCAATAGCCTGTCCCAGCTTCTGCCAAAGCATAAAAATCCACCCAAGTCTTTCTGTGCCATATCCCACCAGAGTGTAGGTTTTGTTTTTTTCTTTTTTTTTCTGGAAGATTTGGAAATACAATAGTGAAATTATTTGAGTTTATGGAAACTGGTATGTGGCACTAGTCTTGACCTCCTTGTATGTATGTCGGGTTTGGATACAGTGGGGTGCTGGCAGCTTTGGTGTAAGGCAGTCAGAGGACAGGGAAGCCCATTTGCAGCAGAGCTGGATAACACACAACACTCATTGTTTGGCCTCTACTGCAAATTCCTCTCTAAACTGATTGGAGAGATGAATCCTTTATGTTCTGAATCTGTAAGGTTTCTTGAATTCACTTATGTGTACTAAGGCATCTCCTATCTTAATGTTTTAATTTTAATGTCTTCACTAGAAATTCAAATTCCCAAATGAGAGATATCTTTGTACATTAACATGATTATGCAGTAAACATATAGTGGTGACTACCTGAAATAATGGAGTTGATTTAGGAGAGCTGCAGATTATTTATCTTTAAAATGCCTCTTTTTAAACATCTTTTGTTAAAGGTGTTGGCAACTGGGATCAGTCTGTGAGAATTTAGCAGTCATCTGTGTCAATATGATACAACAGTTAGGTTATAGATATGTATACTAGATTACTGGAAATAAGAAACACAATTTGCTTTAATATCAAGCTAATGTACATGAGGGACATCTCCACTGCAGTCTATAGATCTACATTAGCAGAAAAACATTATACATGAGGCCAGAAAAAGATACATTTGGAAAGCCTTGTGCTAGTGTCTGTCAGAGAAACATGGAAAGATTTCCCTGAGAAAAATGCAGCCAATCAGTTTAGTTAATTTAATGGCAAAATCCACTACCATGACCCACGCATAACTTAACTTAAATTTGTGATGACTAGATTATAAAAAAATAATAATGCTGTATTATGTTGGAGATACTGGTTGAATGTAATCACAGATAGATCGACTTTAAAGTGTCTCTCCACTGCCAGATTGTTTATCTTGCTCCCCTGCACAATGGAAAACGTAGAACTCACAGAGAAAGGAGGGATCGACAGAGGCCAGGGATGCCTTTTTACAGAGGATTTTGAAATACCAAATTTTTATTTGATTTTGATTTTGTGAAAAATAATGATAATTCTCCACATAGTTAATGATCTTCTGGGATTTCTTTAATAAAATGTTCTGATTGTGGCATAAAATGGCAACTAAAAACAATGAAATAAAACATTAAATTTAAAATGTAGTTTCAACATCATAAGAACTTTTCTATGAGAAATTCTTAGAGAAATAGAAGATATTAAACTAAATCCCAGGAAAATAAATCACAGAGATATTTGGTTCTGGCAGTGCTGGATATTGTGATGGAACATTCTGATAGTTCTGTCAAAATTTCTCTGGAAAGCTTTAACAGAAACCTTTTCCTCATCATAAAAAGACTGTGTGTGTAAACCGTCTCTCACACATCTCATTTCAGGACTCCCTCCCCATGCAGTCGTTATGCATCTTCTCTTATATTCTTGTAATTGTACATTAATCTCTGATTTTGTTGATATTTCTGCCTTGAAATTCTCTCCCCAGATCTACCACAAAGTTTGTGAGACTCTAGAAATCCTCTTTTGGTTAAGTCTATAGCAAAGACTGCTAAAATGGGGTAAACCACTGGTGATCTGCCATAAGGCAGTCAGCATTTCAGCTTCAACTATGTTTAACTTAACCTTTCGTGATCTATTAATTTGAAATGTTTACAGCATGGAAAAGGTTTTGAGAAAGACTGAGGGCTGCCTGTGTGCCCTTGGTTTCCAGCTTGTGAGCCACTGCTCCTTGCTCTCTATTGGTACCATCAGTTTTAACAGGAGAAAAGGAAAGAGGTCATTTTGGGAAATATTAAAGCTATTTGCCTACTATGTGCACAGATGATGGAATATTCTTAATGAGCCAGATAAATGAGAAATTCAGAGCCCTACAGCAGTCAGGAAAGGACTTGAACTTTCTTTAAATACCAACAGTTCTGTAAGTCTGGTCAATTGATCCTGGATAAAAAGAATGTTGTTGGTATCTCAGTAAGCCGTTTAATGTGAATTAGACTAAAGCATTTCAGAGGTAATGGGGACAACTAGGTTAGCCAAAAAATGCATTAAGAAAATATGTTTTTAAAAATGTAACTTGCAGAGCTGTCAGCACGAGGAGGGTGTGTGTCACGCCAAATGGAACTGTAACATCTTCCTGACAACTTTCAGGTTCCATTAGCAACTGAAGATGCCTGTGAATTCAGTGTTATATCCATTAGTGAGCAATTCATACACGTCTTTATTAACTGGATCTCTATCCATCTCACAGACTATCTTTGCTTTTCTTAGAATGACACCAGGAAAAATGTGCAACCAAACACCACAACTGAATTCAGTTTTCTTTTGCACCTACAGGAAAAGCCATGCTTGAAAGTAACTATTCTCTTAAGAAAAAAAAAAAGTAACCTGTGGATTAATTCGGGCCAAGCTGCACTTTAGCTCCAGGTTATACTGAAATAGCAGCCAGGGTCACAAATGCTTTCTTCTCCCTCCTCCTGCCTGCTATACTTCACACCAGAGATATACATGAATGCAATCTTTTCATTCAGGGAATGAAATACAGGGATTGTGTCCTTTTTACTTCTTTTTACAGAATGAGATTTCAAAAAGCTTTTGAGAGCCTGAAATTCAAGATTGCTGACTGTCAAGTACTTGAGTCTAAAACATCAGTCCAGACTTCACTCCCTGTCATGCCCTGGAAGTTTATGCAAGTTTGCCAAATAAGAAGTCCTCTTCCTAAGATTTGATGCCTAAGCACTCTCAGTATTCATGAAGCTAGAGGAAGAACAATTACGAGAGAGCAAGATGCTGTAACATAACAGATACTCAGGTGGACAGGCAATCCTAGGGTCTGCATTCAGCATTATTACTATTATCTTTTTCATCCAATTACTACTTAATAAGAGGAAGGGGAGGTGAAAGGTACTCTATTATGTAATTTATGTCACTCCTTTTGGAAGACTAGCTTTGAACCCCCAGGCCAAGAAGGAATTTTGATCTCAATCTCTCTCTCCCTACATGATTGCTCTAGCCATTCGTCATGACATGAAGACCACAGCAATGCTACAATCATTTGAGTGTGATTGATATGTCTTGTACTGAATTAATTGCTTTGGTGTGATGGTAGGTAGGGTCTCAGCAAGCCTGCTGGGTAAGGCTACTCAGAGGAGCCAGGAGCTTAGGACACTGTGTACATTCCAGGTGACCTCAAGGAGATGGATGTTCAGGTGTTCACTCAGCAGGCATATTGCAAGTAGCATGGAAATTATTTAATGAAAACTGGTCTCATGCAACATCCCAACTACACAGGCCATTCCCTTAGGTCTCCTTTGTGGCCAATATGATGTCCCCATGGTCTTGAAATATAATTATTTAGTTGAATGTGTGTCATAGTTTAGCCCTGCTTGGGACCAAGCTATGCAGTCTCTCACTCCCCCTACCCTCTGAGGGAACAGGGAGAGACAATATAACAAAAAAAAAGGCTCAAGGTTTGAGATAAGGACAGGGAGAGATCCTTAAAGTTACTGTTACAGGCAAAACAGACTCGACTTGGGGAAAACTATTCATTTATTATTAAAACCAAAGCAGGATAACGAGAAAGAGAACAAAGTAACTTCTCCCCACCCCTTCCTCTTCCCGGGCTTAATTTCATTTTTAATTATCTCCACCTCCTTCCCCACCCCTGACTGGCACAGGGAGGAACAGGGAATGGGGGTTATGGTCAGTTCATCACTTGTCACTTTACACTGCTCCTTCTTCCTCAGGAGAAGAACTCCTCACGTTCCTCCCCTGCTCCATCGTGGGGTCCATGGGCCACAGTCCTTCGTGAAACTACTCCGGTGTGGGTCATTTTTCCACATGATGCAGTTCCTCAGGAACCGGCTGCCCCAGCATGGGCCCTTCACGGGCCACAGCCTCCTTCAGGCATCCGCCTGCCCTGGCATGGGGTCCTCCATGGACTGCAGGTGGATCTGTGCTCCTCTGTGGACCTCCATGGGCTGCAGGGGGACAACCTGCTCCACCATGGGCTGCACCACAGGCTGCAGGGGAATCTCTGCCAAGAGCAGCATTACTCCTCCTCTTCCTTCTTCACTGACCTTGGCATCTGCAGCCATTCCTCTCACAATAAATTCTTCACAATCAGCTCAGGCAGACGCCTCTCAGGATCTCTTCACGTCTCATCTCCTTTCCACGTCTCGCAGCCGGGCCAGGCTGAGTCAGGCCCAGTCGGCTGCCTGGCGGGAGGCCAGAGGGTGAGGGCTGCAAGGCCCACAATGCTCGTGCCTCCTCCTTTCTGCCTCTGCTCCAGCTTCTTCATATCTTCTTCTTCTTTTTCTAAATTACTTTTCCCCTTCTTAAATACTTTGTCACAGAGGTGTTTTCAGGGAATATTCTACTACCAATTGGCTCGGCCTTGGCCAGCAGCAGGTCTGCCCTAGGCCTGGCCAAGTCCACTGGACAATGGGGAAACTTCTAGCAGCCTCTTACAGAAGCTGCCACTGTAACCTCCCCACTAAACAAAACCAGCACAGTGTGCCTTCAATAATATGAAGGCTGTGTTGCAGCTCTGGTTCTTTTACACCAGAAATCTGAGGACAAGTGTTTCATGTTCTGAGACATAACAGGAGGGTAGGAGAAGGTGTCTGAGGATGGGAAGCCTGCTGACATTGTGCTGAAGGACTGTAAAAGGCTGAAGCTAGGGCAGTGTCACCTGTACGGCTTCTGGGAGCGGCTTCTGGACTGAGCTGTCCCCAGAACTGGGCAGAGGTTTTGTTTGGGAGGGAAATAGTTCATTCACTCTTCACGACAGTGCAGAAGCCCACTATTTCTCATGTAGTGCACGTGCACCAGGAAAAGTGTAACAAGAACTGAGGAATGGAGATATTTACCAGGCTAGAAACATTATTGGGCACTACTGTGCTTGCACAGGGGCATTTTATCACTTTCTTGCACTCCTAGAGTGCAGGGACCTGAAGTGGGTGGTGGAAGGCAGAACCAGGTTTCCTCCTTCCGTGTCAGCCCTCCACACAGGAGAGAGGCTGTGCCCTCTCATGGATAAAAGTGGCCACTTTTCCCTGTAGAGCTATGGGAGGAATTCCCTCAGGAGAGTTTAGGAATAAGCTTAGCTTGTACCCAACGGGCACCTCCCCAGAGCAGTTCTGGGCTCCAGCTGGCATGTGCTCCAGGCAGATAGGACAGATACATTTTTTTTTTTCCATGCTAAGTACTTCAACCAGCTTGCTCAGGAGTCCAGAAATGTGTAGTTACTTTTCCTCCCCATTTCCCCATTTTTTTTCCCCTTCCACGTTTTGCTCGTATTAAGACTGAAGCCTGCAATCGTTAATTTATTTGCATTCCCATCAGCACAACAGCATGGGAACACATTGAGAAGGCTGACTTTCTTAATTACAATAATAGGAGTTTTGAAGGTGTAAGACTGTCTTTCTTTCAGCAATAGAAATGTGTTGTGCAGGTCAAAGTCAGCTCTAAGAATGCCATGTGATCTGTCATGCTCTTCAGCTGTTGGTGTTTTAGCAGAACGACTAAATACATTTCTGTAGAGATTGTTCCAAAGAGAAATTTGTCTTTTCCAAACCCAGAGTTTTACTTGAACATAGTAATATTTCAAGTAACAACACAAAGTTCACCTGCTGCATAATATGGAGACATCTTTAGAAGCAAATGAAAAAAAAACCACAAAATAAAAATCTGCACCCAATGTTTTGATCTATAACTGAATCAAGACTTTGAGAATGAAACATGATAAAGCATCATATTAAAAAAAGACAGTCAATGTAGTACAAATTACAGCATACCACATCAAAGGAAACCCAGGAACACAAAATCCACAAGACAGCTTGAATAACTTACTTGGAACAGGAGCATAACCAGGATCTGAGGCTGCATTTTGAGACATCTCAGTGTATCCTACTAGATGTTTTTCAGGTGGACAGCAAGACTACACAGAGTGAAATATTACACTTGATGAGCACCAGTCATGGAATAGCACAGTTTCACTGCAGTCTTTATGGTCCAGAGCTGGCATTTCTTGAAGCCCTGCCAGGCCACTCAGTACTTGCACAGGTTGTTCCAATGAGAAATGGACAGAAGAGCTCAGAGGTAACAGGGCTTACCAAGAAAATGTGAAAAGCCATCAAGATTCATTTAACATTCTTGTACTTGTGCAGTTTCTTTTGTAGGCTCCTACCTCCCATTCGGGTTGCTGCAGCAGTGGCTAAGGTACAGCTGGCCGTACAGCAGCTGGGAGTAAGGCTCCAAATAATCCTCTGAGGAGTCAGGCTCCAAATCAGCAGTCTCGGAGCTGGGTGGCCTCTCAGGCTCTTCCTGCCCCACGGGGGGGGCCTGCACAGCTAAAGGGCCATAAGGGCTCTGCCACAGCTACTGGCTCCCTGATGCTGCATTCTGCCCTGTGAGGAGTTTTATTCTTAAATCCAAACCACACACATCAGCAAAAGCTTCATTTTAATGGCAAGCATAAACAAAGGAGACAACAGACTGGAAATCAGATACACCACGGGACACATAAAGTTGTCAGCAAGTTTAATGGTGAGGGTTCAGGCTGACAGTTTGCACACCTGGGTTGAGTGCCTATATTCAGTTGTCTTCCTCCAGGCTCGGATCAGTCTCTTTAAGAGTGCCTCAAATGCTGGAGATACACCAGGCATCTGCCTGTGGAGCACAACAAAATGTTGCTAGGCTTCCAAGGATCAGGAGGAATCAACTTGCTTATTTAAAGGATTTTCTTCTTTTAAATTAATTAAGCATCTTCTGAATCATATAAAAAAAATCATATACATGTAGTCACTTTGCAAGGAGATTTTTCTTATCTATGTCTTATGTTTCTAAAACACTGAATCTCTAATATTCAGGTATATACATTACTATGCTTTCAGAGAGTAAACAAAAGAAACCTTTCTTTTTGATCACAATTGTACTCCTTTATAAAGAAGATTATGTTAAAATGTATTTCCTGTAAAAAATAACATGTAGGAATAGCAAGAAAATGAACTATTAGATTTTTTTAAAATTAAAATAATGCTACTATTTTAAAATAAACAGGATAAAGATGATAATAAACATTTTTTGTATTTCCTCCTCTCCTTGAAAACATTACAGTTTATTATCCAGATGCTTGTAGGGCAGAAATTTCTCTCTAGTGGCACAGATATGCTGAGAAAGTGAGAGACACATTCTTGTTCTTTATCAGCCCTTTATCCAAAAGCCATAAGGTATGTGCTTATATTCCAGGATGAGGAAAAAAAAAATCAGTCACGTTTTGCATATTTAGCTTAAATTGCTAGTTCCTTGGGATTTAGATATGTTTTTCTTTTAAATAATACCTATTAAGTATGTTCATATCTGTATCTCTGCACACAGGGTGGTCATGGAATGTCAGTTTGAGATACTTCTGTTGACACAGTACCATGCTGGAATTTCGTGCCAGCACTCACCATAGAACACTTCCTACAGAATTTCCCCCTCCTTTTCCCACAGCCCCATTGTTTCCTGCCTTTAATTACTAATTATATATTGTATTGTTTGAGACCTTTAATGCATACCAGTAAGATTGTATGTACCACTCTGAATCAAGTTTCCCTCAATATGGAAAATCTGAAAAAAAAAAAAAAAAAAAAAAGACAAAAAGAAAAAGAATAAAGACAACTTGTTTAAATGAACTCTTTATCTGGATGACCTTAAATACTTTGACATCTATCTGTATTTTTATTTGGAAAATGAATCAAGAATAATTAAATGGGAATGGTAACATCTGTCACCAATCAATGGACTCACAGTAAAATTAAAATGATATTTTTTTCCTCCTAAAATCCACTTTTTTTTTCATCTGATGCCATTCATTGAGATCAGATGCATTTCACTCTAGCTGTGTCAGATCTTGGAATTACATAAGTAATAAAGTCCTGAAGGCCAACAGCATGGGAACAATGGAATGCGTAACAATATAATCAGCAGCAAAATCTATATTTAATATGTGGCATTCTAGGACTATAAAATATGATGATTTTTAAACCTCTTTGTTCTTTCTTGCCAGATTCTATGGCTGCTAAGAGTTTTTAATCTTGTGCCATTTTATCTTAGCTGATGCCTTTTTATTTTTTTGTTTCTGACTTTGGAAATTATTATATAAGACACATGATGGAGACAAGTGAGGGAGCATAAATGGATAAAACAGTCTATACAGTGCTTAGCAAGTGTTAAGCAGAGCCAACAACTTTTTAAACTTGACAGTCTCTTAATCTTTTGCAGTGAACACAGAAACAGGTTTTCTTGTTTCAAAAGCTACCATGGCATTCAATAGCAACCATTTTATTGCTGGGATTAGTTGAGCTCTATCACTTTTTAAATGAAAATGTTACTTTGCAAGAAGGGAAAAATTCCAGGTCAGTCCAACAAATTTAAGCTTTACTCACTCTAGTAAATGATAGATACAGCTTTATACTGTTCCCTTTTATAGTAATAATACTAAACCTAACATTATGCTAAACTGGTGTCGAGTGGATGGAGCTAAGGATACGACAGGAAAGCCAGGAAGCTTAAAAATAAATAAGATTCCCCTATCAAAAGGCCTTAAGACAGAGACAGGAGGCCAAACATGGCAAAAACCTTCAGAAACCAATCCAGAACTCTGGGGAAGCCAGATGGGGTTTGTGGGCAGAGGAATTAATTTACTTGAGCTTACTGTAGGATTATGGCCTTAATATGCTCTGATGAATTTAAGTAGAGAGAATCAACACATACACTGGGATTCTGGGAGAAAATGTTTTAGGATAGAATTCATCTCACATAACTTTGGCCACTTACTGTTAGGCAACAGCCCTGAGCTCCTTGTGTCAGGTCCATCAGCAGAGATGGGCTTGCAGCTCTGGATTCATCCTCTCTTTTCCCAGGACCCATTGATTACTTAGGTTAAACTAAGTGCCTGTCTTTTAAGTGGGTAAATTAGGTGAGATGAATCCTGTCCCAAACATCTTTAATCGACTGGCATTTTCTCTAGCATACCTCCAGCAGCTGGCAGCTGGGGATGAAAGTCTCTCTACAAAAAGTGCTTGTGGCCCCAGACGCATGCCTGAGACTTCCAGTGCTGACTCCAGGAGGACTGGGAGCCCATCCACTCTTTTTTTCCTATGGCATTTTCATATTATGCAAAGTCTTTAGATTTCTGCCAGGGGTGGAATATTATGCCTTCACCTTGAAATAAAAATTCTGCTTTTTCAGTGGGTAGATGTTCGTAACATAAATGTTTGCAGCTGTGAGGTACTTAGGATAACACAGAGTGCCTGAGGGCACTCAAGGCAGCAGCAGTTTCTGAATTTGCAGAATATACATAAAATGGAGAATTTGAGAAACTGGAGATTTTAAGAAACAGTCAGGGGTCATGTGAGATAGCCATGCTCTCACAAGAGGGGAAAAGCTGAAGTTAACCTCTACCTAAAAATAAAGAAAAGCTTATGGGAAGATGAAAAGAAAATGGTTGCTTCTGATTCTCCTGAAAATAAGTGTTTAGAGGAAACTCTCAGTTTCTGAGGGATAGATTTGCTTAGGCCAGACTGTGGGAGCTTTAGAGCATCTCCAGCTCCCTGCAACATCAAATGTGATTTCAGGTGTTTGGCACTTCTCTGTTTTTGACTCCTGTGTGCATGCTACGTAAAAAAAATGGTTTGTGATAACATAAGTCCCTGCTGGCAGCCCTCTGACAGGTTCTATCCATGTTAGCAAGCCATCCTCTGGAATGGGACCAAATCTTCTTCTTGACTTTCCTCCTATTCCTTTTTTCCTCTAGGTTTATAAAGTTTTAACATCTCCAGAGATCTTTTTAGAGGCATGAAGAAGAAAAGGGCTACTAGCAGCTTGCACCGCCTCTGCCCATCCCCTTCCAAAGAGCTGGCCACATCTCTGTGAAAAGAGATGGAAACTTCGACAGTGGCTTTAAGTACAGAGGACAAATGAGGGCAGTGACTCAAGCACTGGCCTGATCCCAGAAGAGGACTTTGTTGGTGGTGCTCATGGCCCCTGGGATCATTTCCCTAGGCTGACAAGCTGCTCCTAAACTGTGTGTTGGCACACAGGAGAAAAAGACAGGCAGGCAGCAGAAAATGGCATATCTGGCACTAAGAAGGACGCACAGCTTTGGGCAGGGGCCAGTAAGGCTGTAGGTTCTTTTTCCTAGTGAGGGGCTCTTAGAATAGCCCACAATCAAAATGTGGAAGGAGTTCCCTCTGAGCTGCACAGGTAAGTGCAGTGAGGTGCAAAACAGGAAACTGCACACTATTTGTGCAGCAGTTAATTCCTCCAGTGGCTTAGGTAAAAGCATTCCTCCAGATACAGGCACTAAACCATCCCTAGGAAACGCATCTAGCTATTCTACCATCTGGGCTTTTCCACAGGTTGACAGATCGTTTGCCTTCAAAACAAGTTGTATATATTCTTTGCTCTTTCAGATTTTTCCATCTTATCTTTTAGCCTGATCGTTTTCCTGTCTTTGTAGATCTAGAAAAAGATTGGCAATGATGTTTCATACAGAAAATCTGCGAAGATTTTCAAGCCCATCAAATGTGATGAACCTTAATTAAGTAGTTATTTTATCAAAGCAAATACCAGTGTTTAAGGCTGTACCAGCTTTACTAGATGAACAATTTTAACAGACACCCATAAAACTGACCTTTTGTCAGCTGTCCGATAGATTTAACATGCCTTTTGGCCAAGAGGAAATCTGGTATCAGGGCATCTCAGCTATCACCCTTGAGGTGAGTCTTTTTCAAACTGGAAAACATACATTACTTGCCTAATTTTGTGCCTATATTTCAAGATTCTCTAGATCCATTTTTTTTTTTTTGCCTTCCTTTGGCTGCAATGCATCACCTAACTCACATATGAAAGGAAAGGACATTTCTTCAGGATAACTAGGGAGCAGAGGACTGAGTAATGCAATGCATTTTGGAGAACAAAAGGAAGTTCAGACTGTGGATTGCTCTCTGGAATTGAAAAAAATCCTGCGATTTTCAGATGTATGCATTAATTTATAAAGAAGCATTAGAAAAGCATAGGGAAACAGTGAAGGTGTCTGCCTCCACTCTATCTGTGGGACATTCAATATGCAGAAAAAAAAATTTGCCCAGTTGCACAGCTTAGATCTTATGTAATCAGCCTCATTTGCCAGCATAAATGATATTTATAGAATAAGATGTTGTGAACTAAGCAACTTGACTGACCTGAACTGATTTCAGTATCACCCAAGTGGACATCTCTTTTTTTCTCTCCTGTTTGAGTGAGTCTAAGGCTAAAATTATGAAGCTGAAGACCTTGAAATTATTCTGCTTGTGTTAGAAATCTGGATTTACAGGAGTCTCTAATTTCCCAGACCTTGTAGCCCAGGAGCTAAATCCTATATATATTTCATCATCAGCACTGTTGTGCCTGTGTTGAAGTTACAGCAATGCTTTAAAAAAAAATCCTTTGAGCAAACATACTTGTCTGCTGTTCTTTTCCACACCTTATGCTCCTCTTCTTGTCAGTTTATTTACTTGGTACCTGTCAGCTAAATCCCAGGAAGTGTGAGCTCTTCTGAGCTATAAAAAGCACAGTGGAGAGAGGAAGAGTTGTGGGGAACATACATTGAATGGTCAGAATAAGAACCAGCTCACAAAGTTGCAGTCAGAGGGTGTCCAGTCTAAGGATCATTCTCTGTGACCAAAGCATGTGACTATGACCCTTTACATGTAAAAGAATCATGAACCAGCCTACATCATTCATCTAGTTTTCCAATGGCTACAAACAAGTGAGGTGTGTCCCACCCCAGTGATTACAAGAAGTGCCAGAATTTTTTTTTTTTTATTCTGATTGTGCTGAAGAGCCAGAACACATCACAGTGTCCTACCTGTGCTCCCAGGTGCCGTGGCTCAGCACTGATGGCATTGCTTCTTGTTTAGCTCTCATATTTTTAATGTGTCAAGGAAGTGAGAACATGAACCTAGAATGAGCAGGATAAACAAACTAAGCACATCTACTCTCATTTGGCTCCAAGGGTTCATTTTTTTACTGTGCTACCAACTTTCTCTTGCCTTGACCTGTGTTTTTGGCATACACAATGATACTTGACAACTTCCTAAACATTTATGTTCATCTGAAGCCACACTGTGTATCTGTGGCTTTTCCCAGAATGGCAGAACTGAATGGGATCCCAAAGAAGTCCTGATTCCACCTACCATCCTAATCCCTACCTCACATGCAAATTTTTTCCCCTCTAATCTCTCTGATGGATTTCCTTGAGAAAGAGCATTTTCAAACAGGTTTTTACTGAGGAGGGTTTTCATATGATTCACAGGAACAGGAAGGTATGTCTTGGTGGGGGGGTGGCATGGCAGAAGATGAGAGTGGGGAAGATGCTGGGGCTGCCAGCAGAGCGGTGTAATTTGTCTGGCTGAGAGCTTGTCTGTTTTTCAGCGGGGCACAGCAATGGAGGGCTAAGAGTTTGTGTTGTCCTGTTTGCTGCACTAGCTGTTACCCTTCTGAGGAACTGGGAAATTTTTCCCACCCCAAAAGTAATTGTGTGTGAGAGGAAAACCTTGCTGACTGTGGGTGAGGTGAAGAAGTGGTAGGAAGTGGGTGAAGCGAGCCATGAGCTGGGGAGTTGATTCCAACTACAGAGCCAAGCCAAGTGTGAAAGGTGCTGGAAGGACAGAGGCTTTAACTGGGAGACAGAAGAGATGGCAGTGGTTCTTCAAACCCAGGAAGCCACTAAGAACTGCAGGAGTAGAGAGCAGGAGTGTAGGAAAGGATGTGACGGGGAGGGAGGAGATTCCTATTTGAACTATTTCATGCAGTCTAGTTCATGCAGCAGAATGAGCTCACTCAGTTTAAAGAGATGCCTTGTTCTAGTTTATGAGTTTGTATTCTAATAAAATCTTGCTTTATAAATTGGAAACCTTTCAGTATCTCTTGGTGCACTGACTTTCCAGAAACAGTGGGGCAATTCTGTCTCCAAATCCTGGCCAACTTGGGTATGTTGCAGAAAAAAAGCAGAGGCTTGAGGAGGCAGCATGGCAAAACTATCAGCAGCACCTGGAAGATGAAAAGAAATTGGATCTGAAGGCTGGAGCTATATGGAGCTTTGCAGATGGAGGGCTACTCTGTATGCTGGGTCTCAAATGCTCCCTTTCCACTCAGCTATTGTGTGCAGCCAGATTTTGAGAATATTTTTCAGAGTTCTCTGTCTGTATCACAAACAACACATAGCTATTTCTGCACGCCCAGAAACCTCAGATCCATCTGATGTGCACGCACAGAGAAATTCTACCATGTGGTTGTGAGACATTCATTAGAGCTGTGCAGTTTCCAGAAAAAGCTGGATAGACTTACAGTACATGAATATATCAATGACACAGCACTTGCATACTATTTGCAGGTCTTCCAAAAAGCACTAGATCTACAGCATATACTCTGCAATATAGATTTGCACGTGTTTAGCCAGTTGGACTTGTCCAGAGGTGTTGAACTTACTGAGTATCTACAGATTGTAAGGGAAGCATTTGCTGCTTCCCAGAAGCATTAGATTTACTGTGCGTACATAATGTGGTGCACGTGTCCATATTTTTGTGTGTGAACACCTGGGCAGAACTACGGGAGCAATAAACAACTGTTGAAGGCAGAAGAAAAAGAATGGAGGAATAACGAGCTATGTGAGTCAGAAGAAAAAGAATGGAGGAATAATGTGCTATGTGAGTCAGAAGAAAAAGGTTGTGACAAATGGCAGTTTGGCAGGTGTGAGACAGTTTGCCGTGGCAATGACAGTGCTCAGCGGTTGGATGGGGGCTTCGGCAGTGGGCTGAGCCGGGGAGCGCTGTAGGGCTCCTACCCACCCTGGAGCACAGAGGATCGCTACCCAATGCTCCTGCCACCATCCAGGACCCCAGGGAAGTACTCAGTGCTTTTAGTGCCATAAGAGAGGAAAGGACAGGTCTCAGTGATATTCTGCAGGAAAGAAAAATCTATCAGAAGTTTAAGTGAACATAGAAGTCAGAGGGAAAAGCAATTGTACTTTCTTAGCTCAATACACTGATGGATTATGGTGTGGGACATATTAGCACACCAGTATTTTGTTGGGTTTTGAGGGTTTTTTTGTGTTGTGTGTGGTTTTTTGGGTTTTTTTTTTGTTTTTTTTTTTTTAATACATGAACAAACTGAAAGTCAAACCTTGCATTTAGAAAGCAGAAGGAGAATTATTATCCCCCATGGCATGTGTGCAAGCAGCAGGCTCCCCAGGGTACTGTTAAGGGATGTGCTGGGACCCATGGAAAATACACACGTTTGCATGTGAGACTGTGGAGTGCCCACTGGAGAGTCTCCAACCGCTTTGCAGACTTCTGGAGGTGCAGAGAGCGCATTTCAGTCTGCACCACAAGTCAAACTCCCTCTTGCTGGCATAGGCAGGTGAACAGTTCCACTGTACGTATGTGCAAAGTAGATTAAAAGATCAGATTAATAATTTTTATGAAAAATAGTCACTGCATATGGCAAAGTCATTTTCACGTCTAGTGTCTCAACCATTCGCTTTTTAGTACCCCGAAGGGGATTACAGCAATTGGACTAATTGCTTAACAAATTGCCTTTGTAAACCAAAGGTATTTTTAAATGGTATGAGACCAGAAAAGTTTTATTTTCTTGCTCTTCTATAGCTAAAAGTGTCCAAACCAATATTTTTTTAAACTTTGGCATTATAAGTTGGTCTCAGGCTGAGCTTTTATTTACCAAGTCATAGCTGGAAGCCAGTTCTGATGTCCAAGTTATAAAAAATCCCTGAAAACAGCAACTTCTATTGGAAAAGTTGAAGTTGCCCAAGCTTTGCTGAGGTAAATGTGCCACTATAATAACACAAAATATCTGTTTTTTCTATACTCTGAGCCTCACCGCAATCTTTTTGTGAGGAATTTAGATTACTAGAGTAGAATTCCCCAGTGGAATGTGTATTCTTTGTAGTATTGACGAATTAAAAGCCCTGTTTCATTCAGGTGGGAAATTTTTATTCTTGTTTACATATTTTAATATTTTGAACAACCCTTTAAATACTGCACATCGAGTATTGACCACTTTGCTGTCGTATTTCCAGTAAAAGTTACTAGCAATTATGTCAAAATTTGACTAACCTTCTTTTTAGTATGTCTTCCAGAAAAGCTTCCCTGCATAGCAGAGCATACAATTTCCTTAATCTTGGCATTTTGCTCCTCAGCTGCCGTCATTCCATCTGAAGCATTTACTTTGAAATGCCTGCCAAATATTTTTGCCCCGGTACCACAATAACAGCACAGCAATGTGGGAGTGATTCAGCTCAGTGTGTTTGCAATGAGAACAGTCTACAGAGAAAAAGCCTCAGGAAAGTGGTCTGTGCGCTAGGTTCTCCTAGAGAGATCCAAATCCTAAGCAGATCTGCTAAACCTCATTGAAGGTTCTTTCACTCTTGTAAGGTAATGTTTCTTCTGATAAACAAGACAGCTTGGATTTGAGTTGTTTGGGTTTTGTTGTCCACTTTACTTTTAGAAATAAAATTCAAAATAAGTACATTTCACAAGCAGTTGCATTAGGCAACGTCTTCAGTAGTGCTTATCTGCATAGCTCTACTGAGATGAGAGAAGCTCTCCTCATTCACACCATCTGTCTCCCTGGCCCCTTTCTGTGGGTAGTTAGCTCTTGTAGAGGTGCTGAGATAGTTTGGGCAGCACATCACCTGTCCGTGTGTTTTCCCCCAGGAGAATGCAAAGCATATTGCGGGCCCTGCTGTTAAACTTGAATGCTGAAGTACAGAGAGCATTTTGCAACAGTCAGGATCTCCAGGCTTCAGCTCATTCAGATCCTGGCCACCTTGTAAATATTTCCTGCCCCAGTTCAATGGAGATAAGAGGGATTGTATGCTAGAAGCTCAGTGAAGAGAGACCACCCAAGTCATAGCTCATTTCACTTCTGCTGACCTCCTCTGATATGCCCATCAAAGCTGTGATTAAAATGCAGAGCAGGAACTTTGTGTAGTGCAAATGTGTTCCATCAATCTCCTTTTCATCTGGCTCTTCAAATACTTCAGACCTGAGTAAGCAGCTAAAAATTTTGCAAACAAGAATGAGTAAATGTAAAGACATTTTTCCCCCCCTGTTCTGGAGCAGGACACTCTGTTTACCTTTCTGAGGGAGCTGTCAGCAGAGTGGTCATCATGAAATATGAACTCACAAATGGTGCACTCCTAGGAAAACAAGTACATGTAGAAACATGTTCCTTCTATTTTCAAGATTTTTTTTTTTCCCCTCTGCTATTTGAGTTTGGCAGCAGACTTTCTTTTTTAGTTCCAGTGCAGCCTTTTAATAGGCATTTAGTCGCCTGCTCTAACTAGATGGGCCTGAACCTGCAAACATTTTACTCACCTGTTTGGCTGCAGTTGTACAGGCACATAGGTCAGGAAAGTCAAGCAAGTGAATGAGTGAGGGACCGTGATGCATTCAGTTTACATGTGCTGCTACATGTATAAACAATAAGAATCCTACTGTACCCTTTAAACACTCTCTGGTGTTAATCTCCTGTGCACTCTATGTTATTGATATGTTTTTGTTGCCAGTTTAGTGCTACCAACTCCAATGGATAATTTTCCAGACATGAGATTAAACTTCTACCTGAAAAAAGAAAAGAAGTTTTTTTTAAGTGATCCAAAGAGTAAAGGGGCATTGGAGGGGCCATTGCATTGCAGTTATAATACATGGACATACTCTACCAAGCAGGAGCTGGTTGCTTCACCTTGAGCACTGTGGAGAGATGGACCCAGAGCCAGGACCACAAGTGCCAGCAAGGAGGAGGTTGCACAGCCGGTGTGAAGCCTGGGCTCAGGAGTGTGTGCTGTTCATAACCTCTTTCCTTGGGCCCCACCGTTGTTTCTGCAAGGCAACACACACATATTTATCTCTCCTCAGACACAGCTTGTGAGGATGTGATATACAGTGTAATTCCCTATGTGGGCTTTCTGAAGCTTCGTTCTATATATATCTACCCTCTTCTGTAGCTCCAGGCCTCACAGACTCATACAATGCATACACCCATACAGAAATATGCAACAGAAGCCTCTTGCTTCTGCAGTGTCTTGGGCTTTGCACACCCACACAGGGGCTTTATTTAGTTTGGTCTGTAATCTTTGGATATGGGATGTTCTTGCAAAATCCTCTTGATGTCTAGGAGATGTGCACTGGAGGAAGACCAGTTCCAAGTGCCCTGTTCCCTGGAGCCAGGCAAAGCCATGCTCACCTGTACCAGAAGCTTCTGCTGGGGTCTCTCGGAGGGATGTACCATTTTCCACGTAACATCGTGGTCTCCTACATCCTCTCCAAAGGCAGAGATCTCTGAAGAGCATGAATAAAGTTGTCTGCCTTTTGACTGGTCATTGTGTGGAGGAAAGGAATGAAAAGTCTTTGGGCATTTCCCTGTTTCATGAGCACTGACAAAGGCGGCATCTATAAAACAGCCCTTAGCATCCCTGCAGCCCAGCCCGGCTGAGGTCAGGTGCACTGCACTCAGGTTCACATGGACCAGGCCCTTAAAGGTGATGCAGACCTGCGTGCCCCTGTATCTGCCTATAAGTGAGCAAATGTATATGTTAATCATATGATCACAGTAGCACAAAGTTGCTTCTGCTGATGTGCTCAGACTAGTGTCATGGACACCAGTCACGGTCACAGCAGAAGGAGCTACTCTCTCCTACACTGCATGCATGGGAGCAGATCTGACACCGTTACCCTTTCAGCTCTCCACTGCTGTGCTTCTGTGAGAAGGGAGGTGAGGATAAAGGAAGACTACAGGACGCTGTGTGAGTATTTCAGGGTGTCCAGATCACTGAGCTGGATTCCTTAAATCATCAAAAATTTAGTCACCTACTAATCGATTCTCTGGTCATTGGAGGGGGCATTGCATTGCAGTTATAATACATGGACATACTCTACCAAGCAGGAGCTGGTTGCTTCACCTTGAGCACTGTGGAGAGATGGACCCAGAGCCAGGACCACAAGTGCCAGCAAGGAGGAGGTTGCACAGCCGGTGTGAAGCCTGGGCTCAGGAGTGCGTGCTGTTCTGGGGTCCCTCCTGCAGTCAGTGAACACAGGTATACACCTTCACGGTGTAATTCATCTTAAGACAGATGTCTAGGGGATACAGAAGGTGAATCCTCCTTTGGAGGTGCCCATAATTTTCCATAATTTTCCATAATTTTCCATTAAGTTAAGGAATAAAACTACAAATTGAGACAAAATATTTGCACAAATTTGCATCGAGATTGCTCTTGTGACACCTACAAGGCACCTTTCAGCTGAGCAACAAAATTCAAAACCAAAGGATTTTCCCCAGTAAATTCCAACCCACATCTGCCTTAGAGTTAAGGATATTCTTATTTTTCTGTTTGGGAATTTCTGTAACTTTTCTCATGTTAGTGTTTGGTACCTTCTGGGAGGCTTGGGAAGCTTTGCTTTAGCAAAGTCAAACTGTTACCTGTTTTAGCTCTCATTCTCTCCAAGTAAAAAAGAAATGAGAAAAAATGTTTCAAAGTTACTCAGGTGGACATTGGGAATAGATCAGAGCAAACAGGAGAACGAATGATCTGTGCAGATGGTTGCTGAGAGAAGCTGGGCTCCCATGCTCCACCATTGTTTTTGCAGGTGAGATCTTTCTAAAGCAGAAGAAGGCTAAAGAATGGATGGGCTTGAAAGAGAGACATCTGCCTTTGAATTCTATTGTTATTATCATGGAATCATTTTACATAATTGACACCTTCTAGAAGAAAAAAGCTGTTTGGAAGATATTTTGTTTACACTGTAGCTAAACTCTGCCTGAGTTTTCTGGTCCCACTGAACCATACAGTATATTCATCAATGCGTAGTTCTCTTGCATTTCAGTATTTGTTATGAAAATCAAAATTCTTACTCTGAGCTATTTATGCTGGCAGCGCTTCAAAGGGAGCAACTGCTTTACTTCATGCCAACCTCTGTAGCAGTGGGGAAGAATACCTCTCCTAAGATCATTTATATCTTTTTAACCTTTCGATGCAGATTTGTCTGAACAGATTTTTTTCCTTTAGTACATACCTGCAATGACAGGAACTTGTTTGAGAAGACACTGACATAAGAAGTTAAGTGTTCTTGTTTAGTGCAAATAAATTGACCTGTGAATCAAAACATCTTTTGGTTTCTTTCTTCACTTGTTGGCAAAACAAATACAAGAATTTCCAAGCTGCAGAAACATAATATCCTACTCCTTTCAGGGAGGGGCAGCCATTAAGCTGTGTTGCTGCCAGAGCTGAGAATGATGGGCTGATCCTCCAAACCATGGCAGATCACTAGCAAAAAGGGGCACTTTATTAATAGGATCATAGAGTGATAGACTCATAGAATGGTTTGGCTTGGAAGGGACCTTAAAGATCACCTAGTTCCAACCCGCCCTATCCCATGGACAGGGACACCTTCCACTAGACCAGATTGCTCAACACCCCATCCAACCTGGCCTTGAACACTTCCAGGGATGGGACATACACAACTTCTCTGGGCAACCTGTTCCAGTGCCTCACCACCCTCACAGTAAAGAATTTCTTCCTTATATCTAATCTAAATCTGCCCTCTTTCAGTTTAAAGCCATTACCCCTTGTCTTGTCACTACATTCCGGTCAGGGTAGAGCCAAACTTGCTAGTTTTATGTCAGTAGCTTCTCCAGTTATTTCACAGAAATTTTACTATACACACATGCAGATCTTCCACTCTGGGCTATGCCTTGACTTGTAGTATAATCAAGACATTCACAAGACCAGCTAAATTATTGCCATCAGCTCCCATTTAACTGTTCTTTTAATTCCTTCCAGAAAAGGTTCAAGAGTTACTCTTTGTTTTGCAGAAGGAAAGCATCAGACATGCCTTTCTGGGAGTCAAGACGCCAGAACTGCAGCCATGCCATAGAGCAGAGATGGGCATGCTCTGCCAAGGCAGTGCAGGGGGACTTCTTCTTTGGCTGCTATGCCGAGCATACCCGTGTTGCACTTGTCCTCTGCCGGGGAAAATTAAAACATGGTGGGATGCGGCTGGCGGTGATTTGAGCATGTAAACCATACCCACTCTAAACAAAGAGAAAAGCCTGCATTGCCCCAGGATCTGCCTGTTTCGATGGGTTTAGAAGTATGTGAGGTCAGGCTAAAACTGCCTGTGCCCAAAGCATCTCACAACACTCCATGCTTTGATGCCTTGGGATTATCAGCTCCCTGAGATGCATAGTGTCATAGTTCAGCCCCGATCGGGACCAGACTACGCAGTCTGTCTCTCGCTCCCCCCACCCTCCGAGAGAATAGGAGGAGATGATATAAGGAAAACGGCTCGAGGTTTGAGATAAGGATGGGGAGAAATCCTTCAAGTTACCATTACAGGCAAAACAGACTCGACTTGGGGAAAAACACTCATTTATTTCTAAAACTAGCAGGAGAATGAGACAGGGAACAAGATAACCTCCCCCCACCCCTCCCTCTTCCCGGGCTTAACATTATCTCTACTACCTCCCCTCCTGAGCGGCATGGAGGGGGGAGGGAAAGGGAATGGGGATAGCAGTCAGTTCATCACGCGTTGTTTTACGCCGCTGTATCATCGTCGGGGGAAGAACTCCTTGCATTCCTCCTCTGCTCCAGCGTGGGGTCCCTTCCACGGGCCACAGTCCTTCGTGAAACTGCTCCGGCGTGGGTCATCTCTTCCATGGGGTGCAGTCCCTCTAGAACAGCTGTCCCAGCGGGCCCTCCCTGGGCCACAGCCTCCTTCAGGCCTCCACCTGCTCTGGCGTGGGGTCCTCCACGGGCTGCAGGTGGATCTCTGCCCCTCCGTGGACCTCCATGGGCTGCAGGGGGACAACCTGCTCCACCATGGTCTTCACCACGAGCTGCAGAGGAATCTTGGCCAGGAGCCGCATTACTCCTCCCCTTCCTTCTTCACTGACCTTGGCGTCTGCAGCCGTTCCTTACAACAGGCTGGCAGACGCCTCTCAGGATCCTTTTTACATCTTGTTCACTTCTCATCTTCTCTCCACTTCTTGCAGCCAGTCTGGGCCGAGTTGGGCCCAGTCGGCTGCCTGGCGGGAGGCCAGAGGGTGAGGCCTGCAAGGCCCACGAGGCTCGCGCCTCCCCCTCTCTGTCCCCCGCTCAGCTGCTTCACATCTCTCCTCTTTTTTTTTCTGTTTTCCCCTACTTAAATACGTTATCGTGGAGGCATTATCATGGGACATTCTGCTACCAATTGGCTCGGCCTTGGCCAACAGCGAGTCTGCCCTAGACCCGGCCGAGTCCACTAAACAAAGGGGAGCAACTTCTAGCAGTTTCCTACAGAAGCTACCACCTTAGGCCCCCCCTCACTAACAAAACCAGAACACATAGGTAAGAGCTAACCTCAGTGCCCCTACCTGCTTGCAAACTCTGGCAGATGTTGCCCTTTTCCAGATGTTGTTCATTAAGGGGAGATGCTGACATAATTACTATATTGCATAGTGGGCACAGGTCTCATGGCATTACAGCAGTATAGGTCTGAAGCACACTTGTAACTGAAAATGGAAGATGGTACACCATAAAATGCAGTTGCATTAAATACCATCATAAGTGAAAAATAAGATTGAGGTAGTACTCAGAAAAGCTCCATATTACAATAGTTGCGTAATGAGTCTCTTGCAACACACCTAATTTTGTTCAGGTAAGATCAAGCCACGCTTACCTGTCCAGGATTTCTTTCTGGAACAGATATATGTTTATCCACAGATTTTATATCTTAGGACAGAGATTAGGTCTCATTTCCCTGAAGCTAAACAGAAATACAGTGCAAACCCAGGTTTTTTTTTCTAGTTTTCAGTGTAGAAAGGCTGTGTTCATGTTAGCAATCTGTGTAGGGCAATGAGACCAGCTCCACAAAGCTAAACAGTTGGTGTTAAGTCTACTATATATGTCTTTTAAGGTGATTTACTCTGGACTAGTGCTAATCTAATTCCACACACCAGATACCCAAGAGCAGCTGGACTGCATCAGGCAGGCCAAAATGCAGTAAATGGGCATAAATGAGAGATTTGCTTCGAAAGCACACTTCTGATCTGCATTAAAATTCAAATGCCCTGTCGTGTTAGTGTAGGTGTACCCTGGGTCTCCTGCGTTCTCTTCCTGGAGAGCCTTTGCCTCTGACTGGAGTACACCAGGTCTAACACAATTCTTCAAAAGAATAAATATTCCTCTAACAGCAACTGCAATGCACTTCATTTGGTAATTGTGTGTCCCCATGTGGATATTCATAAGAGCCGTGAAAGGTATTTGTGGGTCATCGCATGAGTTGTTCAACGAGGGTGTCAGAAGTACTACTGTGTGTTATGAGAGACTGCTCCTTCTGCAGAAACACAAAAATACTAACAGGGAAAACCAGAAGAAATCTCTGAAGTGTGAAAACAGATTATTCAAAGCTTCTGTCTCTGTCATTTGCAGTTTGTTGAACACGAATAGATATAATTACTGCAAACCTTGTAAAACAGCAAGTGATGAAGACTTAGAATTTATGCTTATCTGTGATATGTGCATTATAAATTATAATTAAACACCCCAGTGGTTACACACACGATAATGTATTTCTGCTATCATATGTTTTTAGTTATTTTTTAATTTATGTATTTTCTGTTACTTGTAATGTTCTTTTAAATGTCCCTAACTTATTTTCCTACACCAACTTCATCTTTCTTTTGCTTGGCAGAGATTGTTATTTTTTCAGCTTACCATTGGGGGCATTCAAATTATTTGTTTATTTTTATATAAACAGCGTAAGTGCTGCCAGCACAACTTCTTGGAAAAGTGCTAGGCTTAGCCTCATTCTGTCATTGGTACGGTAGCCAAGCAGGGCATGTTGTTAGTACTCTGTGAACAATGGGTATCATTGTTATATTAACTTAGTTTCATTTCTTGGGGGAGAAAAGAAAGATTGGTGGATTTAGTAGGAGATAAACTAAATAACAGGCACATGCCCAATTTGGATTTTACTGAGAGCGACAGAGGAACTCCAGTTAATATCACTGGGAAGGGGGTTAAGCTTTTAGGATTGCATCTGTTTCACCAGCTGTAGTCATCCATATGTTAGATTTCTAACCTCACCCACAGGCTCTCCACATCAGTGGAGAGAAGCCATAATCTCCTGAGGGGCAGTTGGTCCCTCCTAAGGTGCCTGGGAAATGTGAGATGAATTGGCCTCCCTTTGCCGATTGCATCATTCTGCTTTCCAAATTGTTAACATTTCAACTTTTTTTTTACTGGAATATCTTGAGCTATGAATATCCCACAGTGGTGTTTTGAACATGGTGAGTTTCTGCTAGAGCTTGGGCAGCATTTTCAAAGCCCACAGCTGAGCAACACTGGCCTCGCTCATGCAGAGAAGCATCAGGGAGGGATACCTGAGCACTGGGTGGACGGTTTGACTCTGGAGCAGGAGCTGGATTAGGTGCACATTGTGCCTGACTTAATTAGCCTTGAAATAGCCAGTCCTTATCACCATTTCCCTTAGCGTCAATATTGTTCTCATGCTCGAGGGCTGTTGTTTCCAGGCAGCTTTTCCTCCCTGGCTGAAGGCTTCATGCAGAGTTCTCTCACTTCATTTTCCATTTGTAATGACTGCAAAATCAGCTTCACAAGCTGCACCCGAATGGTGCAGCCTTTCACTGGCACATTCCTTTTCATTTGTCGAATTTACTAAATGACGTTCACCATGGCTTGAGTGCTGAGGTGAACAGATGGCATCTTTGGAAGAACAGAGCTTCCCCTGGCCTATGCTGGGGATATATTTTTTATTGGTTTTCTCTGATAACTAGAAGAAATTCTGACATGAGATATTATGGTTATGTGCCTTCTGTGTCCTATCACTGTTAAGAGTGGAGTTGGTGTGCCATCACAGAATTAAATATATTCAATGCTTCTGAGGAAGTCTGAGACTATTTTCCACCTGTGCGTATCTCGAAAGATAAAACTGAGAATAGCAGCACTTTCTCTGACTGAACTAATAAGAACTGGGTTTTCAGACTTGAGTAGATGGATGTTGATGCCTTCATCCCTGCATAAATTGCAGACTCTTGTAGTGGTCCTCTTAGCAGATCTGTCTGTGGGACATGCTCTGAGACACCTAGAGTAATGTGGCAGATCTAAGCCAGATTTTAATGGACTGGAATGCAAGGAGCACAGCGTAGAAGTCGGATTTGGAGCTGAATGCCAAACAATTATTTTTATTTACCATAGAATGTCTTTACATGACTTTAACAGAGGTTACACTCAGTTTACATGCAGAGCCATTGAGTCTCACGCACCCAGCACGAGGTTCAGGCGCTGCTTCCTGCCGCCCCTGCTGCTGTGGCCGTGTCCCGCACATCTAAAGCACAGCCACAAGTTACAAATCCCAGTTGCTGCCTGGCTTGATAGCATGTCCCCAGCCATGTGCCCCCCTCCGATGCACATAAACATTTTTGGCTGTCACTCAGCACAGTTCTGCTTCATGCATCAAAGGAGGTAACTTCTGGGAAGTCTCCCTATCTGCTCAAAGGTCCCTTTGCATTTCCAAGTTGCACCAGCTCAGATACAGTGTGGTTTATTTTAAGCATTGAAGAAGTCAAGCAAAGAGTAGTTTAAAATAATTTTAACTTTAAAGTGAATTCAGAGCACTTGAAGTTCAGAGCAATTTTTGAAATGTCATAACTGAAAATCAGTGCAGCTCTGACAATAGGCAAAGTGTTGAGTGAGGAAGCTGCAGTTTGCAGGAGAGTATGAAAATATGGTAGAAACAGCTTTCTGCCAGAGACAAGGGGACAGCTGATATCTAGAGCAGGGTTAACAAGAAAAAAAAATCTGAAAGTGTTCCAAAACATTTCACCAAAGAAAGTACAAGTGTTAGTGACAGATGTTAATGATGTTGCTTAATGCTTGACTGGCAGGTATTCAGAGACTTGTGAGCTGAGTGTGGCTTAAGAGCTTACTTGAAAGCAAATAGAAGCTTGAAATGAGGCAACACCAGTTCCCAGTTCTGGGAGAAACATGGGAACTGCTGTGAGCTGTGAACACACATCTGTTTACCCCAATATCCTGTCTTCAGCAGTGGCCAGTGGCAGATGTTTTGGAAAAGAAAAGAAATATGGCATGTATGGAGCATTCCTTCCCCTCCTATAATCCCCCAGATCCTGGCAGTCAACAATTTAGGGGCTCCCTAATGCCAGACATTGCATCTGGACTGTTGTTTTTAATAGCCACCAATGGACCTATCTTCCATAAATTTGACTAATCCTTTTTTGAACCCATTTATACTTTTCGCCTCTGCAATATCCTATGGCAAGGGACCCTTGGGCTGAATTATGCCATGTGTTAGAAAAAACTCCCTTGTGCCTTTTTGAACTTGGTTCTCAGTAATATCACTGGGTGTCCCAGTTCCCACACGGTTAAAAATAGCGAATAACTGTCCCTTGCTTGGAGTCTTAAGGCTGGCTCCTTTAAGAGATCCGCAATTTACCTTAACCAAGCAGAAGATGCTTTCTCTCTGAAAACTGCTCTGTATCTCTGTTGCCCTCTCTGTTGTACTTGCTTCAAATAGGGTCACCCTACAAGATTTAAAATATGAGTACACCACATTATAGTACTTCCATTATCTTCTGCCTATTTATAACCTCTGTATGGAGGACTGTGTTCACATATGCTTAAAAAGAAAACAAATCCTTGTAAAACTCAGTACAAGGTTTTTTTTCTTGTTAGTTTTTTTTGTTTGTTTGTTTCTTTTCTTCTGTTCCTTGTTCCTCTTACAAGGCCTGATATGGTGGGTCCCCAGGGCAGTGGATGGTGACAAAGGGAGGAGTGAAATGTATCTTGTTTTGGGGCATCTCCACTGACTCTCTCCAGCATCTCTGCAGGGCTGCAGGGACCACCTCCAGCTGGGCTTCCAATCTCCCCACTGCAGTTTCAGGGCCACCACGATGGTGGTCATTGTGGTAGGGATGCTGGAGTAGAGCAGAGACGTCTCTTGAAACCTGACTAGACTGCACTAATCTGCCTGTGACGAGCCATCGCAGCAAAAGGGTCTGAAGGGTTTTCTTTCGTCTGTCTGCAGAGAGACCTTTCACTGCCCTGAGAGGGAAGGATGAGGGAAAAGCCCTGGCTTTGGAGTTCGACTGCAGTTACATGAGAAGCAATATTGTTTCCCGTGGCCTCCTTTTTAAAGTATTGTTACAGCTGCTAACTTGTGCTTTTTCCCCGTGAAGAGTCCCTGGTTCCCACAGCACTTTCCACCCTGCAGTGGGAGGCTCTGGGGAAGAGCAGCCGGGCTGCCCTGAGCATCTCAGCTGCGCAAAGAGAAAAACAGACAATTTCCAAGCAGCTCTTGATTTATGAGCACTTACCCAGCTAAGGTGATTAGCCCAAAATGTTGACCTAAAGCCACCAGTGGGAGGCAGCTCCGTTGCTCTTGTAATTGGGCTTACCTCATACCCTCAGATCAGTATCTGATTTATCACCACAGCGATTCTGCCCTAAAGTACTGAGCATAAATGGTCTCCTGCTTCCCTAGAGGAGAAATCACAGGCAGATAGTTTTAGAGCCAGATTTTCAGAGGCAGCTTCCAAACATTTTCATCTCTTTCAGCCCTTGAGCTTTTGAGTGCATTACAATTGAAATAAGTGAAAGCTCCAGAATCAGGATGGCTGCTTCATTAAACACAAAAAAAGTCTAAGTGCCTGCTGATGGACCAGATCCCTCTCTCGTTAATATTCCACTCTGCAGCCACTGGACACCATCCATGAGCTATCTAAGAGTGTTCACAGAAAATATCTGCACCATAATCTGAAAAATAGAAAAGCACGGTAATGACCTGTGGTAGATGCTCCAGTGGCTGTGGTCACTGGGAATAGCTAGTCTAGCTTTGGTGCCTTAAACTCCAATTAGGCCACCGAGGTTTAAACATGCATGTATGTGTTTTGCTGAATTGGTGCCACACTGCATAAAAATGACACTTCTGACTTTGAATTTTGAATGTACAAATACTTTGGCACCAGAAAGGGAGCATGCGAAGAATTAGAGGCAGAAATCTGCAGGGCACATTGAGGCCTTTGTGAAATATGGCCTTGGATTTTGGCAGCTGAATTTGACTTCATAGCCAGAGGGTGAAGAAAAATATATTCAAATTTCTATAGTAAACACAGCTAGCAGACCTTACCTTTAGCAGTGAGTCTATTACCACTTGCATTCAAAAATTGCATTTTTAATCTGTTATGTCATTTACTGCTATTTAAAACCTTTTCTGCTCCGTTAAAAAGGTGTGTTAATATGTACTACAGGAGAACTTGCTCTTGAAATGACAATATTTTGTTTTAATCCTTACATTTCTTTGAACAAGTTTGTACATTCATTTTGTACATTCTTCCTCAGCTGTAAAAGGAAACTATCCTTCATGTTTAGCAATGGTGAATTTGAAACAAAAAAGAAATGGTGTGTTGCACATGAAAATTGAGCCTGGATAATTGTGAAGAGTCTTTGTGACAGTCACTGCACTGTAGCTGGAAGGTCACTGCTAAACTGTGGAGCAATTATAGTCTGCAGAAGGACTTTATGGTAGTGCTTTACTTCTGTTTTACACTGCAGTAACTTAATGAAGCAAAATTGGACCAGTGCCATGACATTTAAGGAGCTGTGTTTTGAAGCCTCCTTCACACCAAAGTAATTTGCTGTGACATGTCGCACATGTCTCAGAAACATATTCAGAGGTAAATCATTAAAATGGCCAGCTATCATTGCACTGTAGCCGATCACTGAGGATGTCAAGCCAACATCCAATGGATTTCCCACCTGCTATGGGAGACAGATGTCAGAGAAGGTGGATGACCAACAGAGGAATAATTTCGGAGGTTTACGTTCAGCTGTATCCCTGTGGCTGAAGATGTTGTGTTCATACTGCATAAACATAGGGTTGATTTCTCACACATCATTGCCAGTCATTGCTGGGTGGTGGGAAGTGATGCCACACTTGCAGTTTGCAGTGGGGGGTTTTCACTGTGACTGGAAAGCAACTGGGAAGACCCTTCACTCACGCAGTTGAATCTGAATGTCCCATTTGGTTCAAAGCTGTTTACATGGCACATTTCCTACACAATGAACAGCAAATGCTTACCAAGGGGACCAGCCTGCCAACCCCCCAAATTATCAATGGTACATCACTGTGCTCTTTTTTTGTTGCCTGCATTTGTATTTGTGTAGTGAGTTTTAACAGTGAGGTTGCACACAGGAGGATGTTCTGCACACAAGTGCTGCTGTTATAATTGTTTTAACCCCCTCTCAGCTTTCATTCACAGTGCAGTTTCTGTTGTGAAGCCCTCCTTGCTGCAGAAAGACTGTGTGACACTGGAGACATACTCACCTGCCAGTCACAGCTGGGCTGGGACCCCAAACAAGAAGCTATTTGCAAAATGAGAAGCATTTGGAAGGTTAAAGGCACCATGAATTACTCTAGATTTAGACAAATTACCTCCAAACTCACAAACACCATACCTGATTGAGAATTAGCTGCTGATAGAAATCTTCTGGAGAGAGGCAGACTCTGGCATTTTTACTTCTGCTGATTTCTTCTCTTGAGATGATGCACTTAGATATTTTTCTTCCAGGTTCAGAGCTATGGACACTTAAAAAAGAAACAAGCACAGTTTTGTTGGTTCTTGCTGTTTCTCTGTTGACAAACAAGGAATAAAAAGCCTTAAAAAAGGCTCCAGCCTTATAACTGGTTCCACGAAAGCTCATGTTTGTGCATTAAATCACTGCCCAATCTCCGGGGGTTCCTGCTGACCATCAAAGTCAGCATCCTATGCAAGGAAAACACAGATGCACAAATTACAGATACAAAAACCATAATCTTGGAAGCCACTGATTTTCCTTATCTGATGCAAAATAAATGCTTAGAGACAGAAATAAGTCTTTAAGTATAATTTCATAAGATCAAGCTTTTCAAACACATTCTTGCAGGATGGTTGTCACCTTTCTGGGAATTCAGAATGGCATTTCTGGGAACCTTTATTTTACCTTTCTACCCACTGAAGTTTTGGTGTTGCAAGCTGATTCCCACTCTGCACTACACCATAACTTAAACAGTGGCTCAAAACAAACAGCAGTAGATCAATTTACGTGCCTGCATACTACTGAAATGGCAAGGCTTTTGTTCTCAAGTTTTTTCTTTCTAAAAAACATACCTTTTTAGGATAGCCTTTTAAGGAACTGTTTTAACTCACATTTTACTTGTCTCATACACTAAATCACATTTTTTCCTTTAAAAATGGAACTGTTATTAAATTACAAAAAATCTTAATTTTCTAGTTCCTGTAAATGCACATTTTCAGCCCATTCCAGTTACTGTTAAGAAAACTGAGGAGGAGGGGGAATTCTGCTTGAATTCCCGGGCAGGTTGCAGGTGCATTTGTTTGTATTACGAAGAACGTCCAACAGAATCGTCCTTTGTGACACACTATAGCAACTTTTCAATTTTCTCTCCTTAGCTGGTGGTACTTCCTTCTCAATAAGGTACTATTGTGCTGCCTCTAACCTGATCTAGGAAACACTGTGGAGCTGTCAGCTCATCAATCCTAGAAAATGGATAGTTAATCTTTTCAGGTGACTTGTTTCATTTCCTGAAGCTCATGTAAAATCCAAATATTTAGCTGCTACAAACAGTGAATTCTTCACCTGGGTTTCACTGATAAAGCAACAAAGATTGTAACTTCTAAATTTTTTATCTTTATTTTTTTCTTTTCTACAGTTTGAAAATTAATGCATCTTTCTCAATAGAGCCTCATTTCTAATGTCACAATAGGGCACTTTATTAAGATGGCATATAATTACATTTTCTGAGGTCTTTAGTTGTGTTTGCATGGGGTTTAAAAATTCATCTTCACCTTCCATTTGCTCTGGTACTCTCAGATTTTTGGTTCTCATCAATTGGATATGATGCACAGGGACCATTAGACTACTCAGTCTTTCATTAACCTAATCATGGGGATGCAGGATGCTTCACGCAGGATCAGACGCGCATAATTTCAAACTCTGGGGTGTTTTTTTAAGGTCAGTCAGAATCCCACTGTCAAAAAGGCTCCATCGCCACATCTTATTTGTTTATTCTCTTGACCTACTTTAACTTTGTCTTTTGTGCTTTGATATAATCTTCCTGAAGATCTGGTACTAGTTGAGAAAAGATAGGTTGTGATAAATAAGATGCAAATGGGGTATTTCCGTCTCAGTAGAAATAAGCACAAATCACCTACAACAAAACAGGTGGCACTGGCATGAACCCCATGGTAAGGCCCAGCATCATAGAAAAGACTAAAGTAAAAGGATTTTTCTAGTGTGATATAACACATAATTAAGCCATCTTGCATTGTAAGAGCATTGGAATAAAACAGGCAAAGCCTCTGCCTCTGAAAGTAATACAGATGTGTGTGGCTGTTTGTTCTTTTTTGTTTACTTTGGGATTTTGTTGGGCCTTTTTCAGAGACTAGTGTTTCTAGCTAGAATTTTTGGGGTGCTCAGTGCCCTTTGCACCTTGGTGGAGACCCACTGAAACCTGCAGGCTCAGGAAGGCACGTACAGAGGGGACACGGCAAGACAAGGGTCCTGAGAAGCAAAGAGCTAATGAGATCCATGGCAATGTTTGAAGATGAGTCCTGAAGAAATGTCCAAGAGCTGCCCTTTTTATGGATTGGATGTTTAAAACAACAAAAACTAGATTCCTAAGAAAGAGGAAAGAAAGATCCTGTATTGTAGAGGAACTCTTCCATTGTGTTCATAATGGTGATGAGGCTCTGGGCAACATGATCTGGTTGGAGATATCCCTGCTCCTTGCACGGGGGTTGGACTAGATGACCTTTAAAGGTCCCTTCCAATCCAAACCCTTCTATTATTCTATGATTCTGTTAAACCATTCATGCTGTTTACTTGTTGGAGCAGAGAGATTCCACCTCAAAGCTGGTGGAAAGCAGAGTCAGAGGCAAAGAAGTTTGCCTCTGAAAACGGCTGCCCTATTCTTTGCTTAAAAAAAAAATTAAAAAAGGTGATTGTTGGAAGATGTGGCATGAAATCAAGCTGCACAGTCTTACATGGTGCCAGTGACAGGCAAGGTTTCCTCTATGGACTAGAAAGCATAAGTAGGCAGTCTTTTTGGAAAGCTCCACCAGAGCAAAAATTCCTGAAATTTTTCAGTGGAGCTACCTGCAATGCATTCATTTCATATTACAGTACACATCTCTGAGTAGCAACTCTAGGCTACTCCTCTGAAAAGTGGGTTATTGTTCACGAATTTAGTGTGCAAAAGAGGACAGCAGTGGAGGGAAAAGAAGCAGAGGAGAGAGGGAATTTAGGAAGAAATCAGGAAAGAGAGAACACAAGGTACAATTTAAAGGGGTAACTATGGGGTAACAAAACAGATTTACCCCAGATCAGGAAAGCAAATCCCACACCCCCACACCCCCACCCCCCCGCCCCGAGAGACGTTATCACACAGAACTACACATTCCCTAGGTTAGGGTTGTAAATCAGCATCTGAACAGTCTGGTAAGAGTGGGCTTGGTTCCTTCTGAGCTCACTCTGACAGCTCTCCTGTGCTATAATAGATTAACGTAATCATGATAGCCTGGAGATATAACTGTGGTGGCACAAAACTTGATGTGCCCCCAGTGAGCTCTTAATCCTTTTGTTTCATGGTGTTCTCGCTGCTCAAAAGCATTGCAGTTTACAGTGCAAAAAAACCCCAGCACATTAATTTTACAATGCTGAATACCAAAGGAAGCATAATAGATAACATTTACGTTTTTTACCAAATAAATTTCCAGTAACAAATATTATTACAACAAATACCAAAAGAACTTAGAATTGCTAAGTTATTTCGGAATTGCTTTCCCATTGACTTTTGGAGCACCCCATAATCCTTCCCTATATATTAGTTCAGAAACACTGAAGCCTCCTTTATCACAACCAGCTGACCCAATCTCAGCTGTTCTTTGAAAATAAAAACACATGTTTTCTCGGTTACTCCATGTGGAGATCCATTTAGTCCCTCTCCTCCAATAGCTTTTGATGCCAAAACTTACAGTTTTATGAAACAGCAGTAGCTGCTCCATAGCTGGACTTTAACCTGGCTTCCAGGCAGGATCCCCAGTTTCATCTCTATGCCTCAAAGAGTTGCCCCAAATAAGCCCTATCTCATCTTCTGAAGTTTTGTCTGCTTCGCCTTATGCTATGACAGTTTTTCCTCCCGGACGCCTGATTGATCAGAGCTGAACGCATGGTGTCAAAACATTCCACCCTTCACTTCTGGAACTCTTTCCTAACTTTTTTTGGCTTGTCAGACCTTCAAAATGACTTGGCCCAAAAGCGCTGAATATGTTTTGTTTTGTTAGCCTCACTAAGAAGAGGCTGCGTTTGGGCAGGTTGTATTTAATGTAAACATTCATAAAAATAAACTGACCTTTTGCTGACTCCAGGCTTTGGTGCAGCAATAACTGGTGCAGCTGAATATGAGGTAGAACAACATGATTTTGTAGGTAGAAGAAAGATATACGACAGGCTACTGACCTGGGAAGTGCATTATGCTGTGTGAGGATGAGCTGGGAAGTGATGGAGGAAGGAGATCGGGAAAGCTGCCGAGCCAGAGGCAGGGACGAAGATGAGTAGAAGGCTCAGCATAAAATACCGCTGTTTCAGTACAGCCATCTGACTGTGTTAGAGTGGAGCACGTACAGCATGTAGTGACAGTGAACACCACCACTTCTGCACCTCATAACCTGCTCAACATCTGCAGGAAGTCATGAGATGAGCTGGTCAGACAATGTGGACCGAAGCAGTGAGCTGAAGATCCACCCGGTCACTCTTCTTCATCACTCTGTTACCACCAAGATGCTGCAGACCTTTCCAGCGCTTACGGGGGGATTCAGCTAGTAACAAATGGACTGCAACCACCTGAGACTGAAGTAGCACAGGAGTGAAGCTAAAGGGGAAAGAAAACCACACGGCAGGCCTGGTGAAAGCACATTTCCCTTCCCATCTATAAAACTGGAATAATTTGGGTTTCCTCTCAGCTGTTAAGCTGTTTCAATGCAGCACTAATAATGTTTAAATCTCTGCTTTTGCTGGAAGACCTCATCTCAACATGCTGTATGCTGAGATTTCAGATATCTGTACCTTTTTCAATGGGCTGCAACGACAGTCAGGAGGATATTGATGCTCAGGGTAGTCTAGGCACACCTCTTCTGGGCAACCTGGCTGGCAGCAGCATGTCTGCTCAGCCCTCCTGCTTCTCACAGAGTTTCAAATCAAAGCTCTGTAGGGTCTCGTGACTCTGTTGTCAGTGAATGCCATGGCCTCAGCCACATTTTACAGAACCCGCAAAGGATGGATTGCAGCAGCAGCCAGACTGGCACAGCAGCCTCCTGCCTGTGGTGCAGGGACACGCTCCAGCATAAGGCTAAAGCAGAGCAGGGTAGAAGATCAGAGTGAGAGACTTGGGTTTAACATTCAAACTTCAACCCATCAGGGCTTTCCTGGCTTCCCAGGTCACAGCTCCGTCTCGTCCTGCTGCAGCAGCCATGCAGACCCTCTTGCTCAGCGGCTGGGGATGCTGTGGTTTTAGGAGAAAGGGAGAGGAAAGGAAGCAAATAGGAGAGATCATGAAAGACTGCTGGGAACTGGTGGAGTCTGGAAAGGGGTTTTTGCAGGTATTTTGTTACAGATTTCACAAGGTTGAGTTTGGGGATTTCTCTAGTATATAACTGCACAACAGCTAACTCGCTTTATGGGGATGTTGGAGGCGTAGCAGAAGATTGTGTCAATGACCTTTTTTGACCTCTTTGCACATATTCACAGCCCCTGCATCTGTGGTGCAGAGGAATAATGTCCTTTAAAACAAACTATTTGCAGTTATGAGCAAATCTGATTCAGTGCTTGTTGTTTGCTTTTTCTGCTTTTACCTTAAAGTCATCTGCATGGTTCTTGGAAGTCCCAAGAGATATCTTCAGCTGAAGAAATAGCAGTGTGATTATAAAAAGATTTGCAAGATGGAGAATAAGAGAAAATTAATTGTCCTTATATGGCACCTTGGGACCAAAGGATGCTGACAGCTGTGCACCTTGAACTGTTCTGCTGGCAGTGGTGCAATGATGCGATAAATCTAGTTTAAGGATGACCGGGAATTCTGAAGCTAAGCATTCTTTATCTGAAAATGCCAAATCATCAAAACTAAAACAATGCATGGGAAATGTCTGCGATGTTTTATAGCAGAAAAAAAAAAAAGTTGTTTTTTTTTATGATCTAAATATTTCATTTTGACATTTTAAAGCAAAAAAAAAAACATTCTCATGTTTGAACAAACTTTTATTTCAAAATGTTACCTATAGTGATAACTATGCCTACTGCTTGTGAAATAGTCTCAACAAAAAAAAAATGGAAATATTGTGAAATTACTGAAGAGAATACTAAACCTAGAAAGAATTTATGAAGTTTCTTTGAGTAGTCTCTGCAAAGTTCCAGTTCATGAAGTTTTTTGAGATCATGATTATTCTTCCCACAGTGAAAGGAACTATGAACGAAAAACTCAAAGGCGTCCATATGTGAAGAAACCATTTCCCACTATGTTTGAGAATGTCTGGGAAACATAAGGAAACCACGGACAATTAGTGGCTACGTAAAATAGTTTGCTCTTCCGCTTTGTAATCATAAAATGCATTCATCTGGCAGCACTGGTTTTGAAGGAACTGGTTTAATTGGTCTACGCGTGGCAGATGTTACATTTGCTACAGTAACCGTAAATTCATTCTGGGAATTTGCAGCACCTTCCCAGACAATGCATCTGAGTGCGCAATCCCTTTTCAATGAGACCCCTGTTAAAGACAAGGAACATAACTGCAAAAATAACCAACGAAACAAACCAGAAACACTCCTTGCTGCACACGCAACACCCAACCTGCCTTCCACTAGTCTGCGGTTACCACTCAGTATTCTTCAGTTCCCAGGGTCAAAACCAAGTATAGCAGTAGTTCACTAATCAGTTGCAAATAAATACATTATTCTCCAATTTAGGTTTTCAGGAAACTAAAACATTAGGCAGACTAAGATGCATTTTCAATAAAAACTTAAGGTTTATAGTTTCTCTTTGCTTAAGTTGGCTCTGAAGTGTGGTGTAACAGTTATCTCCGTATCTTTTACACTGCCTTTTAAGGTTTTCATACCAAACTTTCATAATCAACTAAAATGCTGCAGCAATATGGACAGTTTCTGGACACCTGTACTTCCCCATCCTCTCTTTGTATCTTGTTTGCCAGATAAATATTTACTTGCTGTTTGGAGTCTGAAAACTGGCATTTTTCATGCTGTCCTTCATGCCCCTGTGAAATGAATTGTAAACCTTTCAGTTCTTCTTGCCTTTGTAATTTCCACCTCAGCAGTGACATTTCTGGACTGTAAATGTGCATCTTTTTTCGCTGCCTGGTTTAGTTTTTACTGCATTTACCAGGTGATACCCCAGGAGGACTCCTACTGAATGCTTGACAAGGTGTTGTTTTGTTTTGCCTCTCTCACAGAGGCTTTGACCCTGGTGGGGCTCAGACTCGCACTGACTCAGAATCTGCAGTTTGTGTTTGCCTATGGTGGGAAAAATGAAGGTGGCTTGAACCTAAGGGCTTCAGTTTGAATTGTTCTGTAAAATGATGACAAAAGCATGCATTAATCTTACTGAATTAAAATTGACTTAAAATGTATAGTTCTTTTGGGGTTTTTTATGTTTTTATATGATGATGTTTATTGTAGTTGCAAAGCTGACGAGTGTTCCCTTCATTTTTTCTGATATTGTGGTTCAGGTTCCTGGGGAGTGAAGGATTGTCTCTTGTGGCCTTCTGAAGGTGGTGTCACTCAGGTTTAATTTTCTGTTTCAAATGCTAATTATCAAATAGCGACTGAATCCCACCATCCCGTGACTCCATTATGGGGAAACTGTGACATACAAACTTTCAGACACACTCACTGTGTGCCTCCTCTACCCCAACTCTCAAGGCCATATGCCATAGGTTTGTTTATGGAATACGGGCAGATAAATGAGACGGGACCTTGGAGATAAAATAACAGAGCAGAGAATATGAAAAAGGAAGCTAATCTGAAGAGAAGAAGGTTGCAGGTGAGAAGAAGAAAATCAAAGTGGCTATGTAAGACTGAAACTAAGAGGAGCCATGGGCAGACCGAAATCCAATGTAAATCATCTGTTTCCATAGTAGTCCGAAACCAAAACTTTTGTTTTTCTGCTTGAAACCTGGAAGCAAGAAACACTTTGAGAGCTGCAGCTTCAGATCCCTTGTACATGGGAAATCAATAGTGTGGTGGGGTCTGAGTGTCAAAATGGAAAATAATTACTTAATTTTATGTAATTCATTTTATGTATGTTTCAGACGTAAATTCCCAACTAACTTTGACTGTAAGAAAGCAGGCTCTGAATTTTTCCAAATCATCTCTTTTCATGGACTGCTATGGAAAAATATTGCCCATCAGACATAAATTGTAGCTGAAGATAGAGACAGCGCAGCACAAGCTATAGGTGCTTCCAGAAACACAGATTTCAGATGGTGCCTGGACAAACCACAGAAGGGGGGATTGCAGAGATTGCCAGAAAATTCACCGCCGCTTCTTTGTGCATTGTTCAAATAAGGAAGGAGAAGTGCTGATTCCTGGAAATTAGAAGGGGTGCTGCACAGTTTCCTCTGCCTGATGGATCAGATGATGGAGCAAGTGAGGAAGATGATGTAGATACAGACTCCGTGTGTGAGCGTGTGTGTGCCTGAGCATGCTGGAGAGGGCAGGGGTGGGCTGAGGGACTGGCTCGGTTCTGCTAGGCTGGCGGAGACTTTCCTTGTCTGACACTGCCTAACAAATCCTCTTGCTTTGATCTTGTGGTAGTGGAAATCTGGCTAATGCTGCAGTTTTGAAAGCTTGTGGGTTCCTTTCATTATTTCATTACATACTCTGAGTAAAAGAAACAATGTGGTTTGTTTTAAATTAATGGCTGTCCATTCATTATTGCAGTGACTCCGAATATTTTCCTCTGCTGGCTCCATGTAAGGTCAGCCCCTGGCTATTGTTCAAGTTTGGTGGGTTTCACTCAACTTCTGAGTCTCAGAGGTAAAAGGAATGTCCTCTTGTAACCACACAGTAAATAACTTTCATGGTGGTGGCCAGTCTGAAGTGAATCACTGGTCTCAGGAAGGAGGTCTCAGTAAGAAATGTGCCCTTAAACCAGCCCTTGAATCACCTCCATACCGAGCTCGGCAGCAAAGCCCCCGTCCCCAGGAGCACAGGCACCGAGTGAAGGGACTGATCTCCCCAGGACACTCTGTAGCAAACACAGCACCAGAGACACAGTGGGAATAAATCTGTTATGCCTTTACTCCCACATCATCTGTACTGTCCCATAGTGCTATTGCTGTTAACCTTTTTACATCCTCCAACTCCTTCATCAGATATTTCAGCTACTCCTCTTTCCTCTGTCGTAGACTACTTTTTAAACTCTGTGGACCAGGGCAGATTTTTGCTCCTTTCTTTTTTCTTTGCTTTTCATTTGGGCTTGACACTGCTGTCACAAAAATATTTTTAAAAATAATACAAATGGAATGCAATTGATTTGGTGTCTTTCAGGAATGATAAATCATAAAAAATAAATGCTAATTTGAGGAATATCTTTAGGTGACAGCATTATTTTTTTCTCAAGTATTAATATATTTTAAGTAGCTTTTTCTAAGATATCATTGCATCAACTGAACTAATAAATCTGTTGTGCACAAAGCTGTGCTGCAGAAAAAATGTGTTTCTGACTCATGAGAAATTTAATAAAAAAAAAAAAAAAGGATTGGTCCAAACTGGAACAAAACTCACTTTTTCTTCCCTCTTTCTCTCTCTTCCTCTCTCTCTGCCGCATACGCTCACAGCTCTCCGGAGCCAGAGGTCTCTGAACTGAACCTTCAGCTAAAGCCCAGGGATCCCCCTGGATTTCTGGTTCCTTCTGTAGAGGCAGGAGGTGAGAGCTGGTGACCTGAATGCAGTTTCCAAAGTCTACAAAAAAAAAGAGTCCTGAATTACTGGAGTCCTAAGGCCTTCTGGATGGATCTGGGTGCAGGACCCCTGCTCCCGTCATCATGTTGTCGCTTATTGGCTTGAAGACATTTACTGAATGGAGTGAAGTACCCTCATCTTCCCATCCTGTCCATGTGTCCTGCACCATGAGCAGCGTGGATGGTGAGAGGCCCCAGGACCTGCACAATCCTACTTTCCTGGCTGCAGGAACAGGGAGACAGGAGGATGTTAAAGGAGCTGAACTGAGCTGTGGGCAACTTCAGAGGCCACTGGGTGCCCACACATCTTTGGACAAGCCTGGCTGCTCGGGAGCGTGTCCATGAGAAGTGCTCTCACTGACAGCTGACAGTGCTGTTAGGAAAAAAAAATGTCACCAGTGTTTCTGGTGACAAATTACTTTTGCTAAGGATCATTGAAACTGGCAAGTAGTTCTGCAATCAGAATATAACATACAGCAAATAATGCTGATTTGGATAATGGGGAGAAAAAGAAATAATAAACTGCTTTCTCCTTCCCAGAACATCTTCCAACCTCTGTCCTGAATAAGGAAATTGTATTATAGAAGTGGAATCCTCTGATAGAAAAAAAAAATATCTGGTGCATTAACAATAGGAGAGCAACCCAGTGTCTGCTTCATGAGGAACAGTCTGACACACAGAATAGTAACACTGTACAGCTCTGCTGGTAAACGGAAACAAAGAAAGAGAGGTTGGTTCAATAGGGGAATAACCTTTTCTTATACACACTTGCTGGTCCAGTTTGGATGAGCAGCCAGGATTTCAGGCATGTGAGTCCTCCTGCAAGTGCAAAAGATGCTGAATTGCAACTTCTGGCTTTTCCCAGCTTTTCTTCATTGCCTTTGTGGCTTCAGGATTGTCCCCTTCATGTTAATTCCCTAACTAGTAGTTGTACTTCGGGTTCTCGTTTTCTGGGAACACCAAAGGCCACAGGTCAGCAAAAGTGGTGGGTATGGAGTGATTCAGACATGCACCTGAACCTTTCAGAAATGGGTTAAGGAGAGCTTCTTTTTCTCATCTTCCAAATGCTTGTGGAGATATTTACATTTTACATTTTTCTTTCTCTGCACAAACAGGAAGGTCATTCTGTACTTGTGGGCAGGAGTCTGGAAGCTGAGGAGGAGTTCTGCATGGAGCACCGGGACACCCCACGGAGCACACAGCCGGAGCATCTCCCGGGGCTGGAGGGCTTGTCTCCGTCGGTAGAAGGAAAATGAAGCATCTGAAGCTTGGGATTGAAAATAAAAGTGTCATAAAGTGTTACAGTTGAGAAGACAGGCCCAGCCAGGTTTTTCAAAACTTCCCATATCTTCCCTGCCTTTTGACAGCTTCTCAGATAACTCACATGGTGAGGCAGACATGTTGCTGCAGTGAGCACCAGGTGGAAAAAATCAAAGTAACAGCCTGTTGCAAAGCTCTTGTTTGCATGGCAAGTTTCATATCGACACCTGGTGTGCAGACACCCTGGCCTCCGCACGCACGCACCCAGCCCCGCTTTTACAGAGCTATTCGGCTATCCGCCGTCGCTTCTGCGCTCAAGAAATCACGCCTGTCTGTAATCGTTTCATTTCATTCAACAGAGAAAGCACAGGGAGCAAAAGAGATTTTTTTTTAAATGCCAGGGTCATTGGCTAATTTTTCTGTCTAAAATACTTAGTGGGAAACAGTGCATTAAAGGTTTGCTTGCAAAGCGCTCGCTTAGGCTGATCTGAGGAGCATTTATTTCCGTGAGAAGCCGGAGCCGACAGCAGGGTGTGTAGGAGCGACCGCTTGCCTGGGTGTGCTTGTGGCTCACGGTTTGGCAAAACGAGCACCTGTGCATCCTCCTGGGGTCCTGTGGAGCGAGGGGTGATGCCCTGAAAGCTGGATGCAAGACTGGAGTCCTGCCTGGTTCAAAGAGTCATTGGTGATGCAACTCCATTCAGCACATTAAGACAGTTTTTCCCTTCTGAATAGCTATATTTGTCAAAATAGCAAACTTGGGCTCCATCATTGCAAAAATAAGGCTTTGATGCATTGTGTCTCTTTGCCAGACATTTAACAGTAATCTAAATAAACGTCTTGGTTCAGAGGTTCACAGAATATGAGTAAAAGCTTACATTTTAAGAGGAAAAAAATTCTTAGGATTTCATTTCTGCCATAATTCCTGAGCTGCCAAGGTAGAGTATATAATTTTTAGGTATTTTAAAAACAGATTTGGTTAAAAAAGCTCCAGCCATTGTCCTAAACAGCTGACAGGTTCCCACCAGCCCTCCCCGTGCCAGCTGGCTCATGTATTCACAGAGTCTCTTGGCAAATGGTCAAATACAACACACATTTTAAGCAGCTGGATTAACCTAGAGATTCTTACCAGAACCTTTTCATCTGTTTTTCAGAGACAGACCACTGCCATTTAATTATACTTTAATTGAATGAAACAACAAGTCAATACCTAATTAATTGGGGTTACAGAAGAATGGCAATGCAGACCCGTGGATTCTGAAACACAGCATTTAAAGGACAGCCTTGTTAATTTTAGCTACATTTGGAATTTATTTTTGATTTTTTTTGCCTGTCCTCTCCGAATGTCTCCTCTCCAAACCTCTCCTCTCCAAGTTCACATGAGAAACAGAAAACAAAGACATCAGTTCCATGCTTTGATAACTTATGTTATAAAATAAAAGTTGCTGCTTTATCTGCTGTAGGGATGTCTGTTAAAGGATGCTGGTGTTCTTGCAGTTTTACATCATTTAAAGTGCCGTTCACTTTTATTTTTTATCTCAGAGTTTAATCAAAACAGCAGTAGTCGTACTTAAAATTTCACAGTCTACATCATGATAGTGTTTGCAGTGTTCTAAATGAAGACCACATACCTTCCTCCCCAAACCTATTCACCAGTGATATCCAGATGTTGGAACCAATTATGGAGGACAGCTCTACTTATGTATCCTAACAGTTAAGTATACAGCACTTAATTATTAGAGACAACACCACCCATCCAAAACTTTGCTGCCACCAAAAAGGAGAACAGGGAGGCGAAAGCTTATTTTAAGACCTGAGTGCCACACTTCACAGCCGTATCACTTCCTTCCCTACTGCAGGAGCCAAATAATATGCCACATCCTATGTAAAGAATTTAAGAAGAGAAAGGACTTTATTTCTTTGTCATGCTGTGTTTATACTGACCAGATAAATGATGTAATAATTCATTACATTGCATCAGAATAGATCATTGTGTTTTGTTATGATTTTAATCCAAACTCACAGCTGAAGGTACTCTTGATTATCATTGACAGGTGGGTCATATCTGTTGACATGATTCAAATGCCATAAGGTTAATAATGAATTCTTTAATCTTTTAACATTTTTGCTGTCTGAACTATGTGAAACAGATAAAACCAAATAGGCAAATAATGTCTCCTAAAATGGATGAAAAAGCAAACTCATGCAAATTAAGCATGTTTTTTCCCAATCACTTTACATTTGTTTCTGTATTATTCAGAAGATGAGTATATATATTTCTTAATGTAAAGGCAAAAGGTGCCCTGCTTTGCTCATAGAGCCTTCACATTTTTCCAGTGAGCTTGCATCCACACTGGAACATCCCTAGACATGGCTAATTTTCGTGGCTGAAAATACCTGCCACCACATTGTTTTTGAGATAGTCTTTCATTTATCCACTACTAAGTCTGAAAACACCACTTAAGAAAATGAGTCAATAAAGAGAAACTTGATCGGAGCAAAAGGATCCAAAGCCTAATTCATTTTGGGGCAAAACCCCTGACAGAGAAGCTTTTGCATAGGTATACAAACACAGTTTATCCCTTGTGATGTTGTGTCTTTGCTCCCACTCTCATGAGAGTTAAAGGGAGGATTCCCATGTGGGTAGACATGGAGGCAGGAGCCAAGATATTGGATGAAATTCCCTGAAATCTCTTTGAAATTCAGATTGAATCCTATGGTGATGCTTGGTGCAGCCTCAGTTCCATGACGTAAGGCGGAATTTTCCTTGCACAAGTCCTAAAGGATTTCTGATCATTGGAAATGATGTGAACCAGAAGGCAGGTTGAAATTACCTTTTATTGGTGATCACAATGTGCATCTTAGGAGGAACAAGACAAGGAGTTTTGAAGGCTGAGCCACAAAGCATGGAGGCGAGGATGTTTGCATATGAGTCTGAGCAGATCAAGGAGGAGAAAGAGCGAGGTGAGCAGGCTGTCCTGGGAAGGGGAGCAGAGGTGATATGGTTCCTCAGAGAGAGGGATGACTTGGCAGAGGAAGGAGGTTTTGGTGAATCTCATGCAGCTGGTGCGAGAGCTGGCTGTGAGATGAACTGCCAGTTCATGTTTTGTGGTACAACCTTTCGGGTTCGCCGTAACAGGCTGTCAAAGCACAGGGTAGCTCATAAGAAAGAATTTACCTTGTTTTACTTGTAATAATCCAGCTCCCTGTGAAAATGATGTGAAGAAAATATAAATGACATAAACAAATCTAATGGTTTCAAAGAAGTATCAAACCAAGCGCTTTCCTCTTTAACAGTGAGCCTCCCTTTTTTCTTTCATACATACATGCTTGTAGCATTGGTAGAAGATTTCAGAGCATGTTAATATTTGTAGAGTATCAGAGCTTCACTGAAAGGTGCAATGTGTTTATTTGCTTAAATGAGAGAGTAGGTTCAGTGTTGATGATGGGACATGAGGCACTTGGAAAAACTCAGAACAGGAATACTTTGATGTTACTGAGTATAAATAAAGGGGGGACAGGCTTTCTGAAAGGACTTTGCCTGCACAGCTCAGCGGCGACATGAGGGTGACCAGACCACCCTCTAGTGGGATGAGACTGCATTTCAGATTGTAATGTGTTACTGCTTCAGCTATGAAACCATATTTCTGTTTCCTTTTGCCTTGGAGATCTTTTCAGATGAAAGGTAAGTTCAGATATGTACCTGTGCAAGCAGTGTGGGAGGGCTCCTATCCTAAAGGCTCTTCAAACTTCCCTTGCTCAGAGGGTTTCTGAGTCAAAGCAGTGGGACTTGGTGTCCTGATACAGAAAAACGGAGCTGCCTTTCCCATGTTTTTGGTTCTGAAACATTAAAATAAATGCATCTGTTTCTTCTTGTTATTTTCATCACAGCATCAGGTCTAATTGATGCATGCAAAATAACAGTAAGGAATTGCTAGACTATAGGTGGAACGAATGGGCTCCAGAGAGGAAAATCTGTAAGAGGCTGGGAGCTGAGCAGCTGAAGACCTAGGTAACAGTTTTCCTAATCAGAGCTGGTCACATGAAAAAAAAATCTACTTGTGAAAAAATATTTCAACAACTCAGTGTAGGGGAGAAAATACCAGGAATTATATATTTCTCGATTATTATTTGGTACTGCTAGAGCTTCCTTATTTAAGAAAAATGCAAGGTAAAGCGCCAGTTGACACACCATGGAAAACTCCTCTGCCCAGACATGGAACGCAGCCATCGGTCCCAGCATCGGGCGCACCTAGAGCACCAGCTCATGCAGAAGGGAGAAGGCATGCAGTGCTACGAAGGCAAACAGGAGAGCCTTCCCGCAGGGCTCCTGGTGTCCAGTCCTCCCCAAAGGCACATGTGAAAGCAGCCACATGGCATTTGTAGACATTTGTAGACATTTGTAGACATTTGTAGACATTTGTAGGCATTTGTTTCGGCCACAGCTGGCCGGCAAGGCCGAGTGTTGGCACACAGAGGGGAAGCAGTGGTGCAGTGCAATGGCACCTTTTCTCCAGGAGGAACACGAAGCTCTGTCGTGGAGGAGTGCTGACTGCAGTTTCCAGTTCAGTTAGCCTGAATTTGCTGCTCTCCTTCCACTAAATCTTCTCCTAGGCCATAAGCTCTCAGGAAAGGAGACTATGTCTTTGTCTGCATATGGAAAATATCAGGTTTGATTTCAACACTGTTGCAGCCTGAATAAATTGAAGTATTATATATAATAGTAAACACATGTTGTCTCTGCCTCTTGGTGTTCCCTAGTTGAGGAACAGCCTCCTGAAAACTGACATCCCTGAACACTGCCCTGTTTTCACTCCAGTCTTTCAAGCCCTGCTTCAAACTAGGTGTCTGAAAAACATCAGCTAGCTAATATGGTAAGCGATGAGTGGCCTCAGGTGATACCTATGAAACAAAAGAAAAGAATCACATATTTTTTTTTGTGTCTATCTCACCTTTGGTCTATTGTTTGGGTTTTGACTTATCACTTCTACTACTGTAGCCCCAAGAGGTTTGAGACTAAAATCCAAAGCTGATCTGTTTTAACTGCTCTCCATGAGTTTCTGTAAACACACACAAACAGTCTGGGCACAGAGGAGCGTGAGATCTGCATAGCGTAAACAGTCAAAGAGTTTCATTTTAATAGGTCCTATGATGTGGTCTTTTCTAGTCTTATTTCATACATCCATTAAAAAAAAAATGTTAGTTTTGTTTTAAACCTTGACTTAGAGAAAAGGATTTGTCAAAATACAAAATAAGCCGTTCTGATAAGCTTACTGCCTTGTATTTCTTCTAAAAATGAAAATATTTGTAGAGAAAGCAGACAATGTGGTGACAAAGATCTGAAAAATTACAAATACCTTCATTGATATTCTTATCTGGATTATAATGACTCAGCGTTGAGTCACAGAGATACAGCTTCTTCTTCGTTGGGAAGAATTCTTTGGTTGGGAAGAATTAGGGTTTGAGCAGCCTGCAGTGAAGAAACACTGATAACATGTAACAGTTTTGAAGTCTTAAAGAATGTGGTACAAAGTTGTTTTTCAACCCTTTTTCCACTTGCGGTCACCTAAACAATTTCCAGTGGACGTAAATAAGCTTGTAAAGCAAAAGATGCCTTTCCTTTGTTACCTTTCGCTGACCCCAAAGAAGTAGCCCATGGACCCTGGGAAGTTTGTAGACCATAAACCAAAGATGGCTGTGCTACTGGGCAATGTCATTGTTTTAGTTGACTAAGCTCAAGCAATTAAAGCTTCAGAGAAGTTTGGTTAGTTCTTCAACCATTCAGGGAACGTGAAAGGCAACTTTTAAAGCATAATTTCTTCAGATAGTCTTACAGAGGTTGATTGTATGTCTCTGTGTCTTGTGAATGGTCCAGACTGCAGAAGCTAAGTCACAGCTTCCCAGTGCAGCAGCCAGAGAGCCATCTCCACACGTGCTGGCAGAGAGCAACCCCAAGGCCGCTGCATCTCCTGCTGGTCACAAATGGCCACAAAAAGCCACAAACACAGGAGAGGACTGGTGTACCAGACCTAACACCTTCCTGTCCCACAGTTACAGTGGCAAAGTGTAAGGGTACTGTTCTCTATCTCCAACAGGAAGGCACTGTGCTGTGTAATTTTGAGCTGGAGCACTCTCTCACTGGGGAAAAACATTGCCTGTTTCAGTTACCAGTACTACTTCCAGTCATATCCAAGCATCCCGCGGAGGTCTCATGTCTAATCATTTACTAGATTTGTCTTAACTTACCTCAAAAAAGTCTCAGTAACTTGCAGTCATAGGTAGTATGTCTGAAGCAACTCCATGGGGTTGGTTGCTCCCTCCTTCTTGCTCGCTGAAATCTGGAGTAAATCATGCTGTTAATGAAATAAGTCTCTTACAAATTGCCTGGGCAGTTATAGTTGCAAGATGGGTAAAAATTGCCCCTTGGCTGTGCATAGCAGCACTTGTGTGATGGAAGCAGGAATAATTCATAAACCTAATACAAAGTGTGCCCTGGGTACTCAACGCAGGCATGCTCAGAGGTGCACAAGGTCCTTATGTCTTCATGAAATGCTGGGCGTGGATGGAGCTTTGTTTGCTCCACTACAGTACAGATCACTCCCACACTAAGGGGATCGATTTTGGCCAGTTCCTCAGAGAGGTCAAATCACTCCTAAAGAATTTGGTTTCAAGTTTGCAGTAACTGGACAGGAAAGATCAATATATTCCCACCCAAAGAATCACAAATCAGTGTCATCCGGAGCCCCAGGAGGTGTTTCTAGGAAGGACCAAATTCCTCTGAGACACATCTGACTTTCTGCCAGGACTGTCAGTGCTACAAGCAGTGTGCAGATGGCAGGCAAAGAGTGTGCAGGTAGCATGCAGATAGCTTGTTTGGTCTTGGTTTTATAAGCTCAATAAATTCTGTGATAAATAGAGATTTTGTTGCTTTCCTAGGCTCAGTATGCGTCATGGGCTTCTTCCAAGTTAATTTTCCACTTCTGCTGCTGTGCAGTCCTGGGGTATTTACAGATTTCTTGCAAAACAACAACTCATCCTACACACCTGAGCCATATTTTTCTCTGCTTTTCTTTCTTCTCCTTTCTTCCATTGCAGGTTCTCCATAACTGCTGATACCACTGACCTTTCTTCAAGGAACCCGGCGCCTTTTTACCTTCTTCTCCTCTGCAGTTCTTTTCATCCCTGTTCTGTATAGCCTAGATCTTCTACCATTTCCCTTATTCTCCCTCATCCTTTTTCTTTTCTCCCTTTGGCAGGGCATCCATCTGTGAAAATTGAAGTGTGAGATCTGGCAGCACTAAGATGGCAGAAGAAAAACAGGGAGGAGGCATGTAGATAACTGCTAAGGGGATAACTTTATGGCTAGGAGTGTTCCACATTTTCTCCTTTTGTTTTTGTCTGTAATTTTTCCCTGGGCTAGAAGAGTTTGGCTCATTGGCAGGTTCAAAGATTCCCTGGAAATTTTCAATTGATTGACTGGTAAATTAAAAGTCATTGTGCTATGAGCAAAGACAGGCTCAATCAACAATAGCAAGGTAAGAACTGTATGAACAGGTAGGTCTTTATCACATCCCTCTTAAAGTCATCTTTTTTTTCTGTCTGAAAAGTCATACCCTTCTCAATTGTTCATGTCTAGAAGTTGTTCCGTATCTTTCTTCTAAACCAAATCCCTCCATTTGTTTGAAAGAAAAACAAAACAAAACACAGCCCTCCCAAGACAGTCTGTTTTTCAGTTTGATTTCCAAAGGAAACAAGGTTTGCCAGGGAGTTATATCACTTGCCTGTCTGTCTGTTGCTCACCTGAGAGCCGGTCTGTATAAGACCATTTGATCTCATAGACTGATTTAAGACACACATGACCAACACAGAGAAGTCTCTAATGTGCTAATTCTTATGAATGTTGTGAAAGTTGTCACCTGGCTTGAGAAGAGAGACTCAGATTAGTGGTGTCTGTGTGGGAAAGGAGGTCAGAATTTTGCAGTTTCTGGCATGCAGGGCAGTGAGCATCCTCCCAGTCACCAGCCACACACCCAATTTTGGTTGGACAACCTGCATTTGTTTCTTTAAGCCTGTCACTGTGCAAACTGTTTCTTGCTTGGAAAGGGTGTGAGAAGAACTGGACAGGGATCTCTGAAACTCATGTGCTGAGAAGAATGCGAGAGGTAAATGAGAAAACTCCTCAGAAACCAGCTGGTATTTCTTTTCCTTGAAGTCAGATTCAGATGCTCACTCTGGGACTATCTGCATTGCAAGGTGAAGCTCGAGGTGAGATGCATGAAACATGTTCAGAAAACAGTGGAGGAAGCAGTATAACTGCATCAGTATGGCCTTCCAGCGGGGTAAAGGAGCCTTTGGCTGTTCAGAGGGAGCTTGGTGTGCCTACCTGTGACAGAGAATTGATCTACTCTCCTCAAGGGCTCTGCAATGGCAATCTTTTCTTATAGTGTATCTAAAACACTGTTGCTTACAGATGACAATGTTTTTCATTTTCTACTCCTCATGAGAAATATTTGATCCCAGTGAGTGCCATGGGGATTTCAGTGGAAACTCCCTGAATGAGAACTATGGAATTCAACTTGAAAAGACCTTGCAGAATGAGGCCCATGCTGGAAGAACATACTAGTGACAGCAGCAAAGAATGATCTGGCTTGATGTAAGCCTCAGCCCCAGACACAACACACACATTGTATTTATTGAAATCCCAACCTTTTTTTTTACAGAGCCTGTAGGTTAAATGCTGCTTTGAAATGGCTCTTCTTAACCTAGAGTCATAAAATGTATGAAATTAAACAGTTACTGTAATACAATGAAATAACTGAACTGCTCCTTCTAAATTGTCTTGCAGTTGCATGTTGCAGATGGAAGGGTGTGGGGAGGCGGGGAGGGAAATCTATGTTTTCTAATAGGGCCAAGTTACTCAATGAGCTGTACAACCAGTTTGGCACCGCTACAGTCAAACTCTTTTTTTCAGAAGTCATTCTCACATTTCTCTGAGGCCTTGAAATTGTTTAAGATGATATTGAGAAAAACCTGGAAAGCCCTCATAGATGTGTATTGCCATGTGTGCCTGCTCTGCAGTGAACTTATTCTGCAGCCTATAAGACCATGATGTGAAGTTCACGCTAGTCTTTTTCCGCCACAATTTGGCTAAGGACAATGAATAATTTACATAAAACTATATAAAACTACAGGCAAATTGGAAGAACTACAGCATTATAGGTAAGAAAAATACTGGCAGCCAAACTCCATTTCTTTGACACAACACTGAGTAGTACTTTAGTCCTAAAGCAACTTCCACTCAAGTGACTCCTGTGGCCATACCTAGACCGGGCTAAGTGAGTTCCACAGCCACCAGTCTGCACTTTGGTTATATTCTGGCACTGTGTTAGCCTTGTTGACTCCACCTGTCTGTATACCTTTTTTTTTTTTATTGTGAAGCCTGGAGAGGCAGGAAGGCAGTGCCACTGCACTGTCTTTGTGTTTATCAGGCAGTGTGATGCAGCAGGAAGGAGTTTGTAGACAAAACCAGTTGGGCTGAAGACCCAGTATTTACATGCCCTGTGTTTGAGGGAGACATTTTGTGCCATCTGGTCCCACTGACCAAATGCCCATTAGCACCTGGGTTTGCATCAGGTGCCCTCCTGGAGTGCATCTTTCAGTTTGCTCTACTCTGGCAGGGAATTGCATTTGTGTGCTCCCAGTTCATTTTGCTCCAGGGTACCTTAAATGGGACAATGGGTAGATTCACTCCAAAAGCAGACTTCTTATTTGTAGTGTAATGCTAATGGAGGTGGACTTTAATAAGACTGTTTGGGATGAGCTGTGGATCAGGGTAGTGGCATGTGCTGCACAATGCATCTGTCCCTTCCTGCAGATGTAACCAATAAATTCCCTTATGGAGCACTCAGTTTAGGCCATAGCATTTGGTCTCATGAAAATGCAGCTATTTCAAATAATGTTTCAATGGACTACAGGCCTTCAACACTGAGCTGGATCAGAATTTTCAGTAATACTCTTCTGGGCTGCTTGGAACCATTCTCCAGCAGCTTATACCCAGGGAAGATGGCCAGAGCCAGGGATCAGATGAGGTGAGTATGTTTCAAAAATACATAAAAGCACAGCAGACCAATTCCACTCTGCATCTTTCCTTGCTAGCCAAGACTTTAAAGCGTTTGCTCCTTCAACAAAAATTGGAGAAGGAACTATACTGTTCTGCATTTCACTAGGGAGGAGCAACCAAGGTCAAGAAATTGCAGCTGCATCTTCTCAGAATACATCTAAAACCCGTTCTGAGAACACAGAAAATGAAGACTCTCTAATCTAGCTCAGACTTACAACAATTTTATTTTCTGTCTCCATTTATTTCTTCTCTTTGGAGTAAAGCATGATACTCCATTTCGGGAGTCGTCTTAGCTCATGGGTTCAGCTTACAAAGTCAGCCTGCAGAGGAGAGCAGAGGAGTGGCCCGAATCATAGCTCTAACAAGTATCTCCAGTCACTCCTGAACCAAAATAAATTTTCCATTTCTTTCACAAAACAAGAGGGAACATTCACACTTGAGAATATCTCAAATTTTAAAAATTTTCTGAACCTCTGTTTTCACAACTTCTCATCCCCAAATAGTTTTCCAGTGCTCCCTGCTCAAACAAAATTTCATAATATGAAAATTTACCTCCCTGAGGGAAAAATATTATTTTTGTTGTTATTTGTTTTTCTTCTATGCCATGATCCCTTCTCCAAACAGACACTATTAGCCAAGAACCCTATCAATCAAATGTGAATGTAATTTACATTTTCCCCTCAAGACTGACATTTATTCTCTTCTACATTGTCCATTCACCTAGCTTACTATGATTTTCCTTATTAAGATTTTTATAGCTCTCCCTCTCATACATTCAAGAATGCTTTCAAGGAGTGGTCATTCTATGGCAAATTACCTCCTTTCATTTTCTTTAAATCCAGAATAAAAGATGATCTAGAAAAGCTAAATTTTCTGAGACATAAGGAGTGTTCATTTTCTTTCAGAAGTCTCTTGCTAATGGCCTGGTGTAAGATTTCTCCGCAAATTTTCCTTTATCCATTTTTTTTACATTCAGATCACTTTAAAAGCTTGGTGAATTTCCTTTGCAGAAATTATACATGTATGATCTGCATGTTATTTACTGTTCTACATTAATAATTTCCATCATTTTTTAAAAATGAAGACAGAAGAACCCACTTTTCTTACAAAGTTGTCCATACCAACATCCTTTTTAAGGTAAAAAGCAAGTAAATTTTGCTGGGTTATTTTAATTCCATGTAACCAGTTAAAGTGTTAGAAGCTGATGACAATAACATATCCATGACAGAAAAAGATATTTGCTAATAACATAACTTAAATCAAATTACCTCTTAGTCATTAGCTTCACAAGAGATGCTAAAATAACCACTATTTGTCATTGCTATTGTTTATTTCAAACTCTTTCAACAAATGCTATATAAAGCAAATGCCAAATGCTAAATAAAGGACTAGTCAATCCCACTTCTGTTCTCAGTTGCCTTTTGCAGGTGTCTTTCCCTCCCCTTTCACTATGCAGAGCATTTGCTGCCTCTCACTGAAAGTCAGGGAGAAGGAATACTCCCCTTAGTAATATTAGGCATGTATTATTCCTTGTCCAATAGGACAATGCTAATAAAATGTGCCTGGGTATTTGTTTTAAAAACAACAAAAGATGAAAAGCAAAATAGAGGTAAAACCCCACATTCTGTCAGTTAAATCCCCATTATCTTTTAGATAATATAAAATACAGGAATAATTTAGGGATATAGAACCATCCTATTTATTCTAATTCTCTGACCCTTATGCTACAAAAATTCTAAGGAAAAGGGGACTACAGTCAGGCAGCCTTTCATCCAGCTTCTGGAAAACTTAAGAACATTAAAGTATATTAACAGATGCACTGTTTCAGAACAACAGGCCATATACCCCACAGTCTCCAGCAGAGGCCATCAGCAGCTACCTGGGGAAGAGTAAGAGCAAAGCAAATGTACGTGGTACATCCCCAAACTGCTCTCCAACCTCTGACTATCTCCAGGTTAGGAATTTCCTGAGATTGATGTGGTTTTTCTATTCAGTAATCCTCAACAGACTTCTGTTCTGAGTATTTGTCCATTCTCCCCCGACTCCATGTCAACTTTTTGCATCCCCAACCTCCATTAGCAAGGAGCATCACAAATCCACTTTCTAAGACTGCTTTGGGTTCATGGCAGATCAGTAGAAAGTTTGGTGGTTGCTCAGACTGGCAGACTGGTTTGGGTTGGTGACAGATTGGATTGAGACAGATCTAATGCTTAGACTGGAAAAGATTAAAAAATACTCAGCTCCTTCTGTCCTGTTTTGCACTGCTGCAAGCTCATGGGAACTATGGCTAAGAGCAAAGAGCAGTGCCCCCACCCAAAGGTACATTTTCTTTTTTATTTTTTTTTCCTGGGGCAGCATATTGCTACTGCTGAGATGTCAGGCATAGAGGAATCACCTCCCAGTGATAGCTGATGCTACTGGCAATGGCCATAAGCGTTCAAGAAGGTGATATATGTGTACACAGATAACACAGTGTCTGGACTGAGACAACTCATCAGTCTCTCCAACTAGGTGATACAGTAGGCAAAAATTATCTGATGCTTGTTGTAACCTACCCACCACCTGCCTCAACCCACTCACCACTGCAGTGTCCTTTGTGTTATTTGTTATTGCAGTGTCTGGGCATCTGAATTGCACCAGGCTCTGGATCCTGGAAAAAAAAAAAACAAGGGTAGAAACCTGGTTGCATCACTCTGTCTATCTCCCTGCAAAGGGAGATGTGTTCCCTGCAGCAAATGTGAGCGTACTTACAGTTTTAAATGTCTCAAGCAATTGTGCTTTCACATTTCCCTCACAAGACTATTCAACACTTCAAAGTCACTCAAGCTTTCCTGGCATTCTGTCTAAATATTCCCTTCTTAATCTCATCTCATTACCTCCTAAGTAATTGTATTCTGTCCTTGGGGTCTATTCACTTTGCACATTTACAGACTGCTACCCAGTTCCCCTGAGTGTAAGCCTCACTCTGAGGCAAATGACACATTTTTACATTTGAAATCTTTCCTTCAAACTATTCACAATTATTCTTGCAATCTCCCTATCTCTACAGATAGATCAGAAGGTGAATTTCTGACTTCAGAGGCTTTCAACCTACCCTGCCTTCTTTCCCCCTTCTTTGAGCTCTTGTCAACCCACACGTATTCACATGAATACTCCTTTGAATTCAAACACTCTTTAAATGTCTTGAGTTTGTGAGGCTGGGATCAATACACAAAATAGAAAAAAAAAGGAAATGGAAAGGAAAATACAGTGGGGAAAAAAAACCTCCAAAACTCAAAAGGACTATAGTCCGCTGTTACGGGAGATTTTTCGATCCTTTAATAATCTGTGGCTGGTTTCCATTTTTCAGATGTAGTAAGTTAAAAGTATTCTTTTTCACTTTTTGCAATTCCACTTTATAGAACAAAACCTAATAATTCTTCTTCATTTATTGCCTTTTTTTTTTGCATCCAATTCTGAAAATAGTTCTTCTTTTCCCTTTTCCCTCACCTAAGATTGTCTGAGACATGCTTACATGATTGTAAGTGATTTATCTTTCTGGTCTTATTTTCATCTTCCCTGAATTGCTTCCAGTTCACTGTGAATTATTTGATAGTATGGCAAAATGTAATCTAAGATTACCATTTCCCTAGCTTTCTAGCAAATAGTTTGCTGGACAAGAAATATGGACATACTAGAGAGAAAGGGATGTTGTAGGGTTATGATGTTCATCCAGTTCCCTGCAGGCTTCAGAGAGCAGGTTGGTTTAGCAGGAATGCAGTTAGTGGTAATTCTTGTTTCTGCCTGAATCCAGAAAATGCTAGATCGTGCTCTTTATTTAGCTGCTTAGCTAGTGACTGGGCTGCGTGGCTGACAGTCCAGGGACAAGGTCTACTTCCCAGGCACTGCTTAGAACCCATCATTCCAGAGCCAGGGCAGAATGAGCCCAAATGCTTGGACCTCACCATGGACTAAATGATGAGTTAGCAAGTTCTCACCCTGCTGGGCTATGCTACTACTTGCCTACAGATGATAGTTTCAAAACTATCTTGGGTATGACTATGCATTGCAGGAGCGGTTGAGATGGATCAAAATATTTGGAAGACTGGAGGTGTTTTAATATGGGGGACAGGATATGTGGTACATTTTGCTATTCATATCCAATTTTACACTCACAAAGTGCTTGAATATTTGTAATTTTTATGTGGATATGATTTAGCAGCACTGCTTTCCTAGCTTTGTCAGGCAGGGAAAATAAAAGCAAAAGAAAATGATAAAGAGAAACATCCCTAAAGAGCACAACTTCTCTTCTTATGGTAAACATTTGTTGCGTTGAAGGTGCATGCCACATGCAACTATCTTTTTTTTTTTTTTTGGTTTTGTATCTGGATGGTCAGCCATTCAAGTAATGCTAAAGGGAAACTTCAAGTAAATAGTCTACATGAGCCAGTGCAATCCAGCTGAACTATGTCTGGTCACACAAGCTTTCAAGGGGAAAACGCTGGACCAGCTAAATTCAAAAAAGGAGAAATGCACTTTAGTTTTCTTTCGGTCACAGGTGCTGTGGACTCATAACTGCTTTACAGTCATGAGGTGAAGCTCCTGCTGCTTGCTTGCTAGGTTGGGAGGGATGTCACGGATAAATCTGACTCCAGTGTTGTTCCCATTGTCTGGGTAGGGATGTACTGGCTGTCAGCAGCAGGGTGAGATACTGTCAGTTCCAGAAGGAATCTGCTGCCGTGACTGCCTTCATGGTGCCCATTTTCAGCTCTGTCTGCAGCTCAGTCTGGCAGTTGCACGCTGCAGTATCAGTACGGGGGTTCGCCCGGGGCGGTGGGAGCGAAGTGTCGGGCTGCCATCAGTACAAGCCCATCGCGTGACAACCCTGCTCAGCCCTGAGCTCGCCTGGGAGGAGGCGGTGTGGTGAGGGGAGATCCCAGGAGGACCTGGGACTTCTTCTGGAGGTAATGGAAGTAGAAACGCCGCTGGCACAGGGGGAAGCAGCTCCCCCAGACCCAGTGGGGCTGCGCTATTTTACATCGGTTGAGGATTTGATCTCGTGCTTAAAGTACATCCTTAAACTGAATGAGAACAGCATTGCTAAATGCCTTCCTGTTTAAATGATGAACTCAGTGGCTGAAAGAATATAAAATATTTATGATATGAAGGAAGCACACACAGTTCCTAAAATGAAGTACAGTTGAAACAAGGATACAAAGGGAATCTGAGTCCTCCCCTCTTTTCACTGCCTGAGCCCAGTCTTACTTGCCCTGACATTATGATAGCGTAACTCCGTTGCTTCCCACTGTTTTACACCAGTGCAACTGCAATCAAAATTAAACCTTTATCTTCAACTGTTTATCCCCTTTTAAACAGAAATGCTGGATAAAGAGATTTGGAAATTCTTCTCCACAACTTCTTGCTTAACCTAGACCCCTACACTGCCTTTTGGCCACCAGCAGCTGTCTCAGTCCCTGGCAAACCCCCAGCCACATCCATGGTTTCACATCAGGCCCCTCCAGTGGGTAAGCAGAGCAGATACTCTGCTCACTGCAAAAGCTCTGCACTCCCTGTCCTGTGGCCTCCCAGTATCAGCCCTGTCATCAGATGCTGTAGTAAATGGTACGAATACTCCTCGGCACGTGACTTTGAGAAACCAACCCTCCCCAAATTGCTTAAAAATAGTCTACAAAAAAATCCTGTGGACAGAAGTAGTGAGGCAACTGCCTGCAGAGCAGGGTGTGAGTCAGGATGTGCCAGATCGCCTGCAGTGCCACCAGCAAAGGATACTCTGTGTGCTGGTATGTCCACCTACCATTGTGCCACAAAAGTAAATAATTTTATAGTTCATCATTATTGTTTCGTATTTCCCTGCCTTAAAATACTTTAAAAACTATGCCTAACTCTCCTGGATTCCACTGAAATCGCAAAGCATTGGACCAGCCATGCACTCTGCAAACCCCTCAGACCACGATCTCCAGCCTACTTTGGTGAAGCCCTGCTTCACAGGGAGGCACAAGACCAGTTCCAAGTCACATCATGTGCAACCCATCCTTTCAAAGGCTTTATTTTTAGTTCATTTTTAATGCATTCTTTCTGGGTTTTTTTATGTTAGTCACATATATGGCAAACTGAATAAATTGTTTTCAAGCCCACAAAACTTGGATAGGCACCAGTTTTCTGCTCTCTTTGCTGTTTAATGGAGCTGTTACTGGTGAAAGACTATGCCAATGACTAAAGCAGACAGTTGACGTATAAGGAATTTTTACAAGTTTTCCAATATTTCTGATAGGAATTCCCTAGCAAAGAATTCCCTTTTGAAGCTCTTGTGAGGAATAAACTTATGCAAAAGTGTTATGGCTGAAACATTTCTCTTTTTTAATATATAAATCCGTATTTCTGCATGTCAGCGGGTGTAGTGGCACAGCATGACTCAAGGAAAGGCTACAATAAGCCAACAAAAGCTGTGCGTAGGGATGCCCACATGGCCTCCCCTCTTGAAAACCGTGCAGGCAGCAGCGTGATAGGATGGGGTGCTGCAAAAAGGGATCCACACTCAGGCTCTGCGTCCATGAGCCAGTGGACCTTTCTCACTGGTATGTGCTCCACTGGTTGGATGGAGTGATCCTGTAATCCAAACAGTGAGCGGGGTGTGCATGTGAAAGTGTGCATGTAAAAGTGAACGTGTGCTGCCAAACCTTCCCTGGATTAGCTGTACAAGGGTGGTTAGAACTTTGCAGCTGTTTGCTGATGCTTTGCAAGTGTTTAGTATTGCAATTTATCTGTTGTATTGCTGATACTGATCCTGAACTTATAGTTCACACTTTGCCAGTTAATTGTGTATAATTTATAAATAAATAAAGCACTTTTGTTCTCATTTGGTATAAAAAATATGAGCTGAGCCATTTTTTTTTCCTGTGGCACGTGCACAGTCTGTGTGATTTTGGGCAGAAACTACCTGGGGTCTGTTTTCTAATTATGGTTATAAATTAGATAAGATACTAAAGTAGTAGTACCCAAGAACTCACCACAAAAGTAGAGCAAAGTGTATTTTATATCCCTTTTCACTACCTTAGTGAATGCTGCCATTTAGGGAATGCAGCAAAATGGACACACTCTTTCCCTGAGGTTTGTTTTTTGAATCAGTCACTGTGTTAGAAATTCTGTTATAGCTACCGCCATTGCACTGCAGCTACAGTTCCCATTATCCAGAGAAGCCAATGCCTGGGAATTTAAGACAGCACAGATACAGACTAACACAGCTGGTTTATTGCCATCCGGATCCTCTCAGGCTTTCCCCTCCCCAGCAAGGAGTTCATTGCACAAGTAAATAAGTGACAAATGGGAAAATATAGCCAGGTGCCACATTAACGAGAAGCTCTACCATGTGGATTTTTTGGGTCTTGCAGAGTTAGAGATCGATCATTTGTGATGTATCATTTAGTTTTCATTTTCCTCATCCATTTCCACCACATACTAATCTGCTTACTTGCTCTTTTTAAAGCATACTCTTTCAAGCGGACGAGAATCTGCTAAAATAATTTCCTTTTGATTCTCAAATGTCTAGTTTTAATTCAATAGGAAGTAGGATGTACAGAGGCAGCATGTCACATACTTTGCCCCTTTTAACGCAACTTCTAAAGTGTAAGAAAAAGGAATTTCCCTGCTCCATGGGATCTACAGTCTAATTTGACAGTAGTTAATTGAAAGCTAATGGATGGGTGGGTCTGTCACCTTAAAGAACCTAAGCAGATTTTCAACTTGTACCTGCATTTGTTCTTGTTGCTATTTTTCTATTTTACCTTCCCAAAGGTAAAAGACATTAGCAAAGGAGATGGTCCTAAGGATGGCATCTAGGTCTCTCAGAACAGAGATGGGTATGAGGGTCACTCAAGGCAGAGAGGATGGTTGGGCAGAAATGTGATATGAGGCAGATAAGTCAAGGGAAATACATGCCAGTATTTCTGAATTCTGTGCTGAACAAGTCGGTAAAAATAATATTGAAGAAGACATTCAGCTCAATTAAAAATATTAGAATAGAGTGAATGCAACATTTGTTGAGGGGAGTCATGCTTTACAAACGGCTTTGAAGTTTGTTAAAGGAGTTATTAAACATGAGGAAATGGGTTACTTGTTGATACATTGAATTGAGATTTCCCCAAAGGCTGTAATACGATCCCTTACCAAGGAATGTTAAAGAAATCAGTAGTCTTGGGAGAGGAGGAAAGCATCACTTTTGAGCAATAACTGGCCAAGATGTGGGAAATTAAGGATAGGAAATAGAACTTGATTTCTGTGGTGAAGGCATTATGGACCCATAAAATATCTTCAGTGTACTCATAATTAATGTATAAAAGTATGAGAGTAATGAGATAGCAAAGTCTTCTGATAAAATTATTCGATAAAGTCAAATCTAAAGCTCATTTCAAAAGTTCCATCAGGATTTCATAACGCTAACAGATTTAAAAATAAATGGAAGATGGAACTAAATGTCAGTGCGTGCAAGCTGAGGCACGTAGGCCAGAACATCTTTAAAGATAAATATGCAGTGATGCGGTAGGAATTATTACCGCTAAGCAGAAAATACTTGAAGTCCCTGCAGTTGTCTCCTGGAAAACACTAGCTCAGTGGTCAGCGATGGTGGGGAAAAAAAAGTAAAGCAGAGTGTTAGGAATGATTAAGAAAGGAACTGATAAATAGGAAAAAAATATTATGCCATCGTGTTGATCTGTGATGCCTTCTCACCCTAATCACTGCCCAAAAGGATATAGGACAATTAGAAAAGAGAAAGAAAAATGCCATAAGCATAATAATATCTATGGAGTTACTTCCAGGCAATGAAAAACTGACTAAAAGTACTTCTCCACTTGGGAAAGGAAAGAGCAAGATGGGTACAAAAGAGAAATATAAAATCAAAACTGTTATGAGGCACATGGAAACAAAAGAAAATATTCACATTTTCTCACATGCACCATAGGGACATTTGGTGAAACCTGAAGGCAAGAGTTTTAAATAAAAAAAATATTTTCACACAGCTTAGAATACAATGCAAAATTTGTTGCTGTCAGATTGTGTCAAAGCCAAATGTACACATGGATTCAAAAGGAATTCTGCAATTCATGAGAAATAAATCTATTGATGTTTATTAACTATAACAGTACAAATGCAACCTTAGTGCAGGAAGGCCCCCAGCCATCAACATCCAGAAGCTAGGAATGGATCCCAGGGGAAGGATTGCTGTGCGCTCACCCTGTGTCTTTTACTTTTTCATTTTCTGAACACTGGGAAAGACCAGAGAGACAGAAAGATGCACATAGCTTTAAGAAAAGATTGCTTTGAATAGTGTTCCTACATTTATTGTGCTTCCCTGGCAGAAAAGTGAGAGCTGAAAGGATGGAAAATTCCTTTCAAGATGCAGGTGTTTGAAGGGATTCTTTGGGCCAAGTTTGACCTCAGGGATTCTTTCGGTCTTATCATAGTCCAGATGTCAGGGGGATGCGGGTGTCTCCTCACTCACTTCTAGTGCTGCAGATCACCCCTAAGTCAGTATTATCTCTGAAATTTCAGAGCAATTGGTGGCTTAAAAGCACAAAACCATTGACAACTAAGTGTGACTTGGTGATTTACCTCCTGCCTGTCACGCTTAGAGAAGAGCCAGTGACACTTAGATATCTGTTGCAGTAAGTCTGACACTGACACAAGTGAAATTTGTAAACTGCTTTCCTCCATAAAAATATCAGCTTTGTTTCTTCTGTCAACTGCCACGAAAAGCAGCTAAGCCTCACCCAGCAATCACCACGTGCACTGGCTTTGCTTGCCCATGACTTTATTGCATATCTCACATAAAATTGATAGCAGTTTTCTTTTTGTAGACAAAACATTTACGATTATCTCATTTATCCTAGCAACAAAAATAATGATGCATATTCAACCTGTCATACAAAGTAGTCTGAAAATGCTTTACAGATACCAAAAAAAAAAAAAAAATCCAGAAGGGCTGTATGAAAAGACAAAAGAAAACAAATAGGTCTTCCTTGGTTTTTCAGTAGGAATTTCAAAGCATACCATCTTTCTTTCCAAACCACATTTTATTATTTTCAAAGTATTTGGAAGACCCAAAACGACATGTTTCCTCTGGATGTGATATGCTTTTATAGGGATTTACTTGATATAATTTTTTCTTTTGCCTGATCTTTTAAGGTTTAGAAATTCACCCTGCTCACCCTACACCAAATTCTAATGAAAACCTAATATGATAAAAAAAGTTTAAGAGTCTGGAATACCTACTTTTTTAGAATGCTTAAACGCTAATTTTTCTATGATATTGTACTTGTAAAAAGTTTTGTTGCACAGATGGTAGCCATATACAGACCGCCTTTGTGAAATCAACTGCATAATTTCATTTATCAATACACCAGCTAATTTCAGGTGCAGAAATATGGAATATGAAGATGGAAAAATGTGCTTATTTCATACATAACTTTGGACTGCTGTAGTATCTTTTTTTTTTTTCCCTTGAGGGGCTCACGGGACTATTAAAGCAGCCTTTACTTCAAACAATTACTACCTTACTCTTATTTTTGCTTATGGCTCAGCTGTCTCTTTATGCCCCAGCTGTCCCTTTATGCCCATCCTATAGCAAGGACTGCTGGGGAGCTGCCGTGTCTCAGAGATCTGCTGTCAGTGGCACGGAGCAGAGCTAAATACGTGCCTATCTCTGTCCTACATCACTCCCTACCCCTGATATAGAAGAGGCACCACATGGAACGGGATTCTGCCAAACATCGTGGCAGGGGAATGAGGAGGAGTGGGCAAGTGACTCCCTGGGCTCTGCTCACCTACATAAGCTGAGACCTGGTGCCCTTTTCCTGAGCTGGAGAGTTTTATTGCTTGTTCAGACTCTTTTCTTCTCTCTTGTCATTTGCAGTTTCATTCCACATTCCCCTTTACCTTCATCACATTCATCTCCCATTCTAACAAATCCCCTTGTTGCTCACAGTTGTTTTTCTGTAATTCAGAAAAAAAAAAATAATTTCACTGTTTTGGAAAAAAAAAAAAAAACAAACAACCCAGATAATTTAAAAATACTGAAACAAAATGTTTTAACCTGATCCAAAACTTTCTCCTTTATTTTTTCGTTCAGATCTGGTTGTTGAATTTGCTCAAAATTTGCAAATACTTTTGATCTTCCCAAAAGCCAGTAATTGCTGTATTTACTGTGGAAAAAAATCTTGCTAATCTCACCCTTCACACTGATTATGCATGACATGACAGGTGGCTTTTTAAAACGGAAATACACTTCACTTTCTTAAAGTACTGGTAGAAATGGAATAGTTTAAAAATCTAATCTCTTCTCACTTTAGCCTGGTAAATCTCCCAGTGTCTTCAGAGGTCTCTGCACTAAAGCCTTGCATATTTCTTTCCTTTTGCTGTGGGTCCACTTTCCACTGAAAAGAGTAACAAAGGTCAAATTGATTCCAATACGACACAGATTATGTGTCTTGCATGTACCACATATTTTCAGTAAGTTTAATGGAAGTATTCCTTATACAAGAGAATTGTCTTGTTTTTTGATCTATTTTCTACTAAAAAAAATCAAGAATGGTTAAGAGAGACATGACTTGCATCTTTCAATTAACAGTAAACATGTACAACTGTAAAAATTTAATTCTATGCCCTCCATTTCATACAGTAACAATCGGATATGTTGATTCAGAAACAACCAAGAAAACAGGAGATCAAAAATTTATATTGTAACAGTTGTGACTGGACAACTGGGGAGGGGAGACTGTAGTTAAGACAAAAAAAAATTTCTCATAAAATATAACTATGGGGGCAGAAGGAATTTAGATTGCTGTTTGAAAAAAAAAAAGTGAGTTGCAAACCCATAAATATTTTGTAGCTTTGATAGGAAGCCAAAACCTTTTTATGCAAAAACGTCCATGCAATGTGGGAACTGCAGATCAAACTCATCTCTTTAATGTCTTGTGCAGTCTGGTTTCATGAGCTAGACTCCATCCTGCCATGATTTGAAATAATTTTGTTTGTTTTTTTTCCTATCAGCAAAGGATTGTGAATGTTTTCTAATCCTCATTTTAAGTAATCAGACAACAGACACAGAATCAATATTTTGATTGAGCCTGGAGAAGAGAAGGCTCTGGGGAGACCTTATAGCAGCCTTCCAGTACCTCAAGGGGGCCTACAGGAAAGATGTGCAGGGACTTTTGACACGGGCAGGTAATGATAGGACAAGGGGCAATGGCTTTAAACTGAAAGAGGGTAGATTTAGATTAAACATGAGGAAGAAACTCTTTACTGTGAGGGTGGTGAGGCACTGGAAAAGGTTGCCCAGAGAAGTTGTGGATGCCCTCTCCCTGGAAGTATTCAAGGCCCTGGAAGTGTTCCTGGCCAGTGAATGGGGCTTTGAGCAACCAGAACTGGTGGAAGGTGTCCCTGCTCAGGGCAGAGGGTTTGGAACTAGATGATCTTCAAGATGCCTTGCAGCCCAAATCATGCGGTGATTCTATGATTTTGCCTGTGAAATTGTATTACACTTATGATAACAGAACTATTCATTTTATCAGTTAAATGTGAAGGTTCTGTTAAACATAATCCAAAATCTGTTCAAGATAAAAAGACTTTTTCAACCGTCTTCTTTTGGATCACAGTTTTAGCAATGTTATACCGTTGCTTTTTGCTATTAGCTTGGCTTTTCACAGTGTTTTCTCATTCTAGTAATCTATGATACCTTGCTCAGTTCTTTACCCATGCAAAGAGAAGCTACAGGAAATCCCCAAAGTCTGGGAAATATAGAAAATTCAGTATATATGTGAGAATTTGTCCATTTAGAGATGAATTGATCATGACCTGGAATTTCATGAGAAATAAACTTTGGGGAATAGACAAATCAAAGGACTATAAACAAGACATGCATTTTTAGCAGTGAAAATAACTGAACATTGGAAAAGCTTACCCTCAAAATCGGTTCTGTCTTTCTTGGGAGGTCTTTATTTGTAACAGAAGTGTGAGCCTAATGCAGGTGAGGTTCTGTGGTGTGTTATGGGAGGGTATGACTATGCAAGAACTGAGTAGGGAGGGCTGTGAGGAAGAGAAGGAATGTCATAGGACCTGGGATGGTCCTGCATACACTCCATTTCCTCATAAGGTCTAGTACTAATGTGCATTCATTACCAGCCATGCTCCCTTCCGAAATAATACAGAAAATTTTTGTGGGTGGAAAAAATATGAGAAGGAAGAAGAAGAGCTCAACTCAGAGTGTCATAAGCACTGGAAAGTTTGGGAACAGTCCAGATTTCAAAGAGATACTTAACCGCATTCTTCAAATATCTCTGTGAAACCTAGTTACACATCACAGAGAAATGGTATACTCATTGTGCTGGGATCATTTCTAACTGGAATTTGGCCAGACCTTTTTAAGCAGAAAGGCAGGCAGGGGAACAATCCTGTCATTAAATGTCCTTGTCATTTTATCTTCGTTCCTCTGATTCGTTGCAGATGTTTCTTTGGAAAGTGTTTTAGTGCCTTTCTCGCTTCAATTACCATCAGTTCACACTCAGTTCATAATGGCAGAATAATTGAGCAGGGGACTAGTTCACCAACCTTGTGGATCTTTTTGACATCTACTTGTGGTTCCTCTATTTCTTTATCTTGAAGCAGATTTTTCCTTAGAAAATTAAATTTGAAAGTGTTTGAAGGTTTGAAAAAAAGGACAAAGATTGATTACTTTGGTAATTTTATTTCGACATTAGACTAACTTTTTATGGATTATAATGACAAGCCCTGAGCAAAAAAGATTGTAGTAACTCAGAGAAGTATGACTGAATATGAAGTAAGCACAGTGTAATTCACAAATTTTTTCTTTCTAACAAAGTCAAGTTAATAAAACATAAAAACAATAACAACTTTTTAAGTAAATGCCATTAGATGAACTGTAGATACATGGATTTATAGTGTTTACACGAAATAGTAGAGTCAATCAATGATTTATTGTTTGTGTATTTTCTTATCTGCCATCTATTGAGGAATTTATTATTAATACATTGATATAATCAATAAAGAGACTTTGTTTTTATAAGTCTTGTAATTTTAATTCAAGAATATCCTTTATGGTACTTTGCAGACATAGCTGGTGTAATTCTACTGTGCAATGGTGTAATATAATTCACTGCCCATGATAAAATATTAGTTTAGCTATCCTGACAAAGTCAGTTGTTCATAATCATTGAAAATTAAGCAGGCAAAAAGGTGTTATCAAGACATTTTCAGTAGCATTATAATTGCTCTTCTATAAAAATATTTCTAAATAGAAACTGAAAGCTTGGTTTCTACAGAGAATTGGAAATCATAATTGCACAGTGTGGTGATCTGGCAGTCTTTCTGAAAACAAACCAAGAGAGAAATAATTATACAAGACTTTCAGAGCTACAGTTTCAAAAACTGAGTTAATTTCAGAGTTTGGCAGACATTTCTTTGCCAGCCTAAGGAAAGATCAAGTTTTTTTGTGTGTTTAGTTTTAAATGAAGTAGAGCATTGGATTTGTTATGTCCATATCTTTGCAAACACAAATATTATTCCACCTAAAAGTAAGCAAGAAAATTCACCAAAACATTCCAGATCAACCATCAATGAATACAAATTTCAAACACAATTTTGTTTTTGGAAGACAGTTCAGATAAGCGTTTCCTAAACTTCAGGACACAGATTTATAAATAGATACCTGGATACCTTTTCCACAGTGTCATGCACCCTTTTCAGAGCTGAATAAGATGGTATGGCCTATTAGGTGTTTGATTCTCACAATGATAAGAAATTAACTCACCATTTTTCCTGCTCTCCTTTCCACTGCCTTGGCAAAAAAAAAAAAAAAACCAACAAACTAAGGGCATTTAGAAAAAGAGTAATTTTCTTTTGCTTACTTGGATTGCGTAATCCTTTTAGCACTGAACAGGTTGTTCTGACAACATTTGCATTGGCAGTGGACGGAGAGAGAGTTCTCCTGACCAAGCAATAGTCTGAATATGGTCTATTCATGGTGTTCTTTTTGCATTCAGTTTCACAGACAAGACAACCAGTCTTGTCCGAACCCTCCCATCCTTGCTGACCTTTGACTGGGGAGCACATGGGGTCTCTGTCTTCTGTTCTTGTTGACTCTCTGCCTGGTCTACAGGCTCAGTGGTAGCATCAGGCTAAGAAGGTGCTGCTCACACATCTTCAAGGGCCTTCCCAACCGTACATATATGGTGTCCTCACTCAATCCCAAGGAAAAAGGAGCCTACAGGGATCCTGTCACAGGCTGTGTCACAATGACTCTGGCATTGCTGTGGTCCTGCAGGACAGAGGGGATTATTGGTTTCCCATTAAGGTGGCATCAGTCAAGTTTATCATGTGTTAAGTATTATAGCACTGAAAGGTACAGCATCCTGGCACCACTGACAAACAACTAAATTCACTCCTTGTCTTTGGCTTTACTACATTTGTGAATGTGGGAACTATCATCCAGCCAAATCTTGAAAGAAAGTGCCTAAAAGAATCAAGCTCTTATTCTGCTTTCTCTGTAACACCTGCATTTCCTCTCGCTGCACCCCTTCTTCCTTCCTAATCTCTCAAATTCAGTGCCAGGAGTCTTTTGCACAGTCCTTCCATGGGCTCAAACCCTGTAGGATTTCGCACTGTTGTCAGATTGGTGAGGGGTTCAGTGGCAAATCAAACTTTTTCCTTGAGTTTTTCTTGATCTGCTTTTACTACTGAGGAATTTGGGGAACCTCAGTCATCCCCTCTAGGTACAAGAAATAGAGAAATTTTTTTCCCTGCAGAAGACAGGATTTCAGCTGAATTCCCATAACTCTATTGCTTAATATTTCCAATGGTTTTCAGATAGCTCATATCTTGGAGTCTAAAGCTGCTCTCATACCTGTGGAGATTTTTTTGCACGAAGCAAACAGAGTTCAAACTGAGTTCCCTGTCTGCAGCATTCACTACATCATCATCAGGCTCCTCGTTGTCTGGATTGCAAGTTGGATGAGGCTGGCTTTCTTTTCTCTTTTTTTTTTTTTTTTTAATATCCCAGCTTCTTACTTATGCCCAAAAATTCTCCAGGGGCTGAAAGTGTCTACAAGACTTTAATGAGGAGACTTGTCTTGGATGGGACAAGCTTTTCCTAACCTAGTGTTTAAAGAAACAGTTCAGAATTAGCTACAGAACTGCTGAAAAAATGCATCTCTATAAGCTAAAAAAATTGCAGTTGCATTCACTTTGCATTACAGTGAGAACATCAAGAGGGATTCATAGGAAGAAAAGGCCTTTTTTACCATGTTTAAACTGTATTTCTCTGGTAATACTTTTACTCTGAAAAACTGTTTTTACAGGAGTCTAATAAGACATTTTAACTCCATATTGACCTGAGCTTAATGTTTACCCTTAAATTGTAGTCCTAATGTTGAGAAAGCTCACGCTTTAAACTGCTGCTCACATACTATCTTATTATTCTGTATGTCTTTACACAAATGAAGGGTCTACTATCATAGCACATAAAGCTACCACACTCCATGCAGTGATATTGCCTGTGCCACTGAGTGCCGTGGAAAATTTGGTGATTTGGTTACTGGGCCCAGTCCTTCACACTTCTTTGCAAAAGAGTAACTTTACTCATGTGAGTCTTTACAAAGATGCTCATTGTACAACTTACCTGAGTAAAATTGCTCCTGTGCAGAAGTGCTTAAGTGATTAGGCCCACAGTTTTTAATGAGCAATCCATAGAAAAATACCCAGCTGAAATATGAGTTTTAAACAGTTCGCTGCTCTTTGAGGGCACCCAAGTTCTTCTAAAAGCTTTTTGGCCTTTGTATGGAATCACACATAGGAAAAAAAAAAGAAGGTGGTACATACATTATGCACAGATTGTTCAGAAAGAGTTATTCCATTGACATATAGAGAATTTACTGACTGAGCCTCCTCACACAGTGAGAGAAAATTGTTGTCCTGTGGCTTTTTGTACTTATTATCAGCTTTGCCTAGAGACTCTCAGGTATTTTTGTAATACTTCTCTAATGTTGCTTCTTTTCAAGGGTGGGGAGAGGATGTGATGGAGAAGATTACATTTAATATTTTTATTATTATTATTATTACTGCACATGTGATTGTGTCAAGCTGTAAATTCCTCACTAAACTTTTTAAATCCCTCTGATGTCTGACAAGGAGTTGGAAATATATAAATGTTAAATTTTATGGTTTTTTCCGTGTTACCATAGTCTGCAGTTCTATTATAAGCTGTCATTTGTAACATAATCAAAGGAAAATTGGTAGGAAACCTTATTGTAGTCCAAGGAACATTCCTTTTTACATGAACTTACCAACTTTAATAGGATTTAGACTGTCTGGCTCAATCTGGAGCTTTTAGAAAAGCTGGAAAAGACTGAGTCAAAAAAGAACTGGGTTGTTTATGGGATGTCCCCAAAACTTACCTTGATTTACAATGGTGTATAGTGTCACAAAAAAATGCTTCCCCATTGAGTCAGAGCCTTTCAGTTGTTAAAAATGCGTCTATATCATCCCTAATGCAATGTTTGTACCTTTCTTACTGCTGACTGACATTGCTGTCAGTTTGTAGCTTTAAAAATTAGTAGCAAATTAAGGGTTGTATAGGTCTGCTTGGCTTCCTTCTCTCTCTTTGCTTTCCTGTTACTGCTTGGCTTTCAGACACAGCTTGTTATTTGCACTTGTACTGACAATAGCACAAGGGAGTGTTTGCCCTGGACCAGGCAGGACACGCAGTAGCAAGGCATGGTTTAAATACAGAAAAAAAGCTGTTGTCTTTGCCCCAGGGAGCTTACAGTTTTTTAGCTGGAAAGGAGTTTCTTACCCAGTAGCAGTGCCCTGCTCTGGCAAAACCAGCCTTTGTCTACCCTGGCTGGACAGTGTGGGACAGCAGGACCTGCTCTTTTCAGGACTGTTGGGACTTGCACTTCTACCAAGTGCCCAAACCACCAACCGGACCATGGACATCATAACTGAATGAGGAGCTTGCTCCTGATCTCTCCAGGAGTCAGTACATAGCCAGTCATGGAAGGAGCAGGAAAAGAAAACTTGACACTGGTAGTAGAGTATGAACTGAAGAAAAGACACAACCAGGCAGTCCAGGACCTACTGCCTTTAATGTACCTGTATTTACCCAAAATCTTTATGGATAAAAACAAAGAAACTGAAGACTAGAGGGCAAAGCTTTGTTCTGCCTTATTTATCTGAATGCCCTGAGCATTCTTCTTGCTTGCAAGTTGATCCAGCTTCAAAATGCAAGATTGGAAAGAGAGGGAAAGAGCTAGGTAGACCTGCTTAGGGACGCTGGGGAGGTGGGTCCCGGCCTGGGGCAATGATCTAACTACTGAACTATCATGCTAGCATTGCGTGCTGAGGTTGCCGTTCACATATTCTGTATCTGATGGGGCTAGTGAGATCTGTGAGATATGACTGATCACACAGTTACAGAATGGGAGACACAGGAAGGGAGCTTGTAGGATCACCTACAGTCCAACCCCCATGCTCATGCAGGGTCAGCTAGAACCAGTTGCCCAGGACTATGTCCAGATGATGTCGGAAGATCTCTAAGGATGGAAACTCCACAACCTCTTTGTACAACCTACCCCATTGTTTGATCACCCTCACAGGAAAATAATTGTTTCCTGATGTTTAGACAGAATTTCCCATGTTTCAGTTTGTGCCCATTGCCTCTTGCATTGGTCACTAGGCACTACTGAGAAGGGCCTGACTCCCTCATCTTCATTGCCACACTTCAGGTGTTTATATACATTGATAAAGCCTCCCTGAGGCTTCTTTTCTCTAGACTGATAAGTCCCAGCTCTCACATCCTCTCCCCATATGAAAGATGCTCCAGTCCCTTAGTCATCTTTGTAGTCCTTCACTGGATTTGCTCCAGTAAATCCCATTCCCATTAGGTCTCTAGGCTTTCAGCCAAAGAGGTAGAAACTTAACTTCATGGACTGATCACCTTTTGAATGGGCCTGATTTTCTCATACAGTTGTTGAAGAGAAGTCCTGAAGTCTGTCTGGCTGAAACCTCTGCAGGCTTTAAAAGGTGTTGGAAATCTCTCTCCAATTTCAGGGAACTTCTTCACTTATTTTAGGTTGATGTAATTGCTCCCCTCTTCTTTCTGTCCACCCAGTATCAGGTACCTACATTTCTGTGAGCCATTGCTGAAGTGCCTAACTAGAGAATTAGAGCTGGTGGGCTGTGTCCAAAGTGTAAAACAACAGACAACAGATACCGGCCCGCAGAGGAGAATCAGGAGGCAAAGAGATAATACTGGTTTGCCAGTTTAGTTTGCCGATGTCTGAGTTCTTTCATGTCTGGATCACTTCCTAAAACTTAGATGAGTTCTGCAATAGCTGAGAACATCATTATTGAGTGCTGTGTTGGTTGTTTTCAGAGGATCAGAAAAGTCCTGACCCTTAAATGCTTCTTCATGAATGGAGCTCTGCACTTGCCATTTCTATAGGAGTACATGGGACTGTGGCCTTTACAGTATCACTCTGGTTTCCAGTGAACAAATCTCTTATCAAAAATCCACATATTAACATAAAGCTAGAGAACAGGAATGTTTAAGACAGCAGCACTTTTTAAACTTGAATTGCAGTAAGAATATAATAGTTATCACTCAGTGGAACTGAAACTTAAACCCATTTTTTAATGTGTTAACATACTTTTACCCAATCTCCCCTGAGTTAATATATATATTTCTATTACCTTTTCCTATATGTCTTTACTCTCAATATTTTTTTTTTCTTGCAGCCTCATTCCCATTAATTTAGTCCATTGTTTCTTTATTGTTTTAATTCTCCTGCAACAGCTAGAGTTTACTATAGTTTCCTGCATGGTATAATGTATCTAAACTAATTTCCTTCCCATTATTCCTGAGGTTAGCCACATTGTACCTAAGGACAAAATTAAATTCTTGGTTAAGCCGACTTTTCAGTCCATCCCTTAACAGCCAACCCAGCCCCTTGAAATATGATTTGCCACGGAGAAACCGTGGGAGTAGGTCTGGACTTCTACTCTCAGTTTCTCTTGCTTTTTGCCTTGCTGTCTGGAAAGCCAGCAGAAGCTGCCAGCTGGGGTTTATTCTCTGGAAGAGTGCTTCTTGTGCAATGGCATAGACTGAAAGGAGCAGCATGAAAGAAGGCAGAGTTGCACCACAGGCATGGTGGCTCTTATCAAAATTGAGTGCTTGCTTCCACAATCCATGCATGCTATGCCAGCTGAATGGCATTGGGAGCCTCCGTGAACAAACGGGGCACCAGCAACAGGGAAGGACAATTCATTTACTGCTTATAGCCTTAGACCCTAGGTGTTGGAAACAGCCATTGCAGCAGGATTCATCCCACCCATCTGTAGCTGTTTATACAATGAAGGAGCTTCACCTTAGCTGGTGAGAGGAGAAATGGAGGCTCAGTGCCAAGACAGAGGCATCTGGAGGTAACTGAGATGCTCAAGGGCAACCTCCCTGACCTCTGGTAGCTGGGCAAAGACTCCATATCTCCTGTAGGCCCTGTGTTGTATCTACCAGTCTCATACAGATCTCCTGGACCCCTCTGGGCATTTAATGTGGAACTAGGCACATAAATCCCTTCATACTCCTTTATAGTATCATTTCAAGGTAGAACTTAGAATAGCTTGAGAGAACTGGCCCTGAGAATTGCTGATTTCTTCCCATTTTCTCTCATGGGAGTCTCAACGTGTAGCTCAGGTATATGAATGCAAACAGTGTCCACCTCAACATAAGCTCCTAAGGCCATTTTCAGCACCCAAGGGCATGCTTCCTTGTCCCCGCTGAGGACCTGTTAGGCCTCCTCAGACCTGCCACATACAGACCCAAGACCTATAGGAAACTCACCCCTTCCAGAGCATCAGTCAGAGGCCAAACAAGACCCCTGACGGCACCTAGGGTGGCAATAGGTGCTGATGACAAGGCAACTGAATCCAGCTCTGAGCTGCTGGTGGGGCTCCAGGCTGTTAATAAAGATATGACCAAAAAAATGGCAATGCTGGCTGGAGTAATAATAGTGTACACTACACTTCATGACTTGTTATTCATGTGTGTCCTTTTCAGAGCTAAAGGCTGCTTTAAAAGAATTATTGGAGTGGAGGTCCCAAGTGGTATGTTAAAGTGCTGACACTGTAACCATTCCAAGTCGGTCTGCAATATTTGTCTTGTAAACTTTTTGCAACAGCATCAAGGAGAGCAGTGACCCACTTCGGTTCCATGTTCCTTTTCCGTCACCTCTACCATATCAATAAGAAAACGTGATGTAGCACTGCCAACAACATCTGCAGAAAAAAAAATCACAACAACTTACACTTCATGAAACATTATAGTGGAAAAGAAAATGTGTTCCAAACCACCTTGAGGTTCTGGAGTTAATTCATCATTAAGCATGAGAGACACAGGCGCTGCAGACTTCTGTATTGTTTCCATTGTGGAAAGCCCTAGATTTTGCAGTCTCCCATCATGGAAAGCCATATGATCACAGATCAATGTGTATATTTTAGTTTGTGCATTTACTAACTATTCATCACCTACCTAAAATCAAGCAAACTAAAAAGAAAAAAAATGCAGGGCACTAATTTTACAGTGAACTGTTAACCAAAGATATGTCCTGCTTTTAAGCTTCCCTTTCTATAAATGGCTCAGCACTGGCAAGTTTTGCCACTCACATGGATCAAACTATAGGATTGTCCTGGTTGTGGCTGGGATAGAGTTAATTTTCTTCCTAGTAGCTGGTATACCGCTGTGTTTTGGATTTAGGATGAGAATAATGTTGATAACAACACACTGATGTTTTAGTTGTTGCTGAGCAGTGCTTACACCAGGTCAAGGACTTTCCAGCATTGCATACTGCCCTGCCAGAGAGGAGGCTAGGGGTGCACAAGAAACTGGAAGGGGACAGCCAGGACAGATGACCCAACTGGCCAAAGGCATATTCCATGCTATATGACATCATTCTGAAAATATAAACCGGGGAGAGCTGGCTGGGCAGTGGCAACTGTTGCTCAGGGACTGGCTGGGCATTGGTCTGTGGGCGGTGAGCAATTGCATGGTGCGCTTGGTTTGTATATTCTATTATTATTATTATTATTATTATTATTATTATTATTATCTCCCTTCCTTTTCTGTCCTATTAAACTCTCTTTATCTCAACCTACAATCTTTACCTTTTTTCTGATTCTCTCCCCCATCCCACTGCAGGGAAGTGAGCGAACGGCTGCGTGTGGTGTTTAGCAGCCTGCCAGGTTAAACCACAACAAGGATCAACACCTGAACTAGGAAAGATAATTATTCTGGCAGCACTGTAACTCTTGCCTTCCGTAGTAGTAGTTGTACTTGAGGAAAGCAAGGTTTGAATCATAAAAACTAAGAAAGTATACATAAAACAATATAGAAAAAAGCACTGAGATGACCCAATCACACCCCAGACCACTGGGAAACAAGAAGTAAAAGAACGGGGCACTTCAGTTGTGGCCAAGTCTATGAGACTGTATTATTTTTCTCATGGTACAACAGAACAGTCCTTAAATATATGTGACAACTCTCCATTGCTTTACTCTTGAAAAATGCACGTTGGTCGGACAACAAATGACAGGGGGAAAAATTGGAGACACCGTCCAGATATGGGAACACGTGTGCAGACGGCAGTGCAGCCACATCTGCAGTGAACAAATCTGAGGCTGTGCAGTCTGAATGGGGTGGCTCCTGGGGATGCTAGCCCTGGGCAGAGTAGATGTGAGCAGATCCACAGAAATAACTCAGAGGGCCATGATCTGGTCTCTGTTGCAGGTGTCTGACCTGAATTTCTACAGCTTTGGCTGTTGCTGGCTGAGTAACATTTTAGCTGACCTTTACTCTTGAGATATTGCAAAACCTACAGTTTTCCAGATAAGACTGTTCCCTGCCACTATTTCTCCGTAGCATTTTATTCTCTAGTTCACTTTTAGTTCTGGTACAAACTTCCATGCTTGTAAATGGAAGACCATCTGCCAATAAGCCACATGTCTGTTTTCTGTAATCTTTGATTTCTGATATTCCCTCTTCTCCTCTCCAGCATGTAGTTCATGCACATCTTAGGTAATGGAGCATTACTAGCATCCAGAAACTGATGATTCAGATCTTTTCAGATGTTTATTATTCAGTCTTATAACTGCAGCAAGTGTTTTTGAACAGCTCCTCTCATTAAAAACATTTAATACAGAGAATAATCTCTAAAGAGACTGGGGCATCATGGCAGTTATTTGACAGCTGAGGATCTGTAGCAACATTCAAGTCATATGTTAAAGCTTGCTGTTCAATTAGGATGCCAAGCGGCAGCTCAAAATTTAACGTGAATTCTGGGGATTGACTGGGAAAATACAGTTTGGAAATGTCCACCGATAGGAGGAACATGAGGAAGTTGCAAAAAACAAGAAGCTAATGGTATCCAGAGACGTCTGGATTTTTCTGCTATAATGTTCTGGTTTTGTTAGTGAGGGGGGTCCTAAGGTGGTAGCTTCTGTAGGAAACTGCTAGAAGTTGTTCCCCTTTGTTTAGTGGACTCGGCTGGGCCCAGGGCGGACCCACTGCTGGCCAAGGCCAAGCCAATTGGTAGCACAATGTCCCGTGATAACGCCTCTGCGATAACGTATTTAAGTAGGGGAAAACAGAAAAAAAAGGGGAGAAGATGTGAAGCAGCTGAGCAGGGGGCAGAGAGGGGGAGGCGCGAGCCTCATTGGCCTTGCAGGCCTCACCCTCTGGCCTCCTGCTGGGCAGCCGACTGGGCCCAACTCGGCCCGGCCTGGCTGCAAGAAGTGGAGAGGAGATGAGAAGTGAATAAGATGTAAAAAGGATCCTGAGAGGCGTCTGCCAGCCTGTTGTGAGGAACTGCTGCAGACGCCAAGGTCAGTTCAGAAGGAAGGGGAGGAGTAACATGGCTCCTGGCCAAGATTCCCCTGCAACTCATGGTGAAGACCATGGTGGAGCGGGTTGTCCCCCTGCAGCCCATGGAGGTCCACGGAGGGGCAGAGATCCACCTGCAGCCCGTGGAGGACCCCACGCCGGAGCAGGTGGAGGCCTGAAGGAGGCTGTGGCCCATGGAGGGCCCGCTGGGACAGCTGTTCTAGAGGGACTGCACCCCGTGGAAGAGATGACCCACACCGGAGCAGTTTCACAAAGGACTGTGGCCCGTGGGAGGGACCCCACGCTGGAGCAGAGGAGGAATGCGAGGAGTTCTTCCCCCGACGATGATACAGCGGCGTAAAACAACGCGTGATGAGCTGACCGCGACCCCCATTCCCTTTTCCCCACCCCGTGCTGCTCGGGAGGGGAAGGTAGCAGAGATAATGTTAAGCCTGGGAAGAGGGAGGGGTGGGGGGAGGTTATCTTGTTCCCTGTCTTATTCTCCTGCTAATTTTAGAAATAAATGAATAGTTTTCCCCAAGTCGAGTCTGTTTTGCCCGTGACAGTAACTTTAAGGATTTCTCCCTGTCCTTATCTCAAACCTCAAGCCGTCTTTCCTTATATCATCTCCTCCTATTCTCTCGGAGGGTGGGGGGAGTGAGAGACAGACTGCGTAGTCTGGTCCTGATCGAGGCTGAACTATGACGTATAATAAAAGATACGTGGTTCTCTTGATAGACATTGGCTATGAAAATTCATTATTTTTATAATTGAATTACTGGCACTCAAAGATCTGTGAATTTAAGACAAGCCATCCAAACCTTAGATTCTCTTCCTTCCCGCATGCAGTCATTCATGTGAGAAACAGCATGCCTGTAATTCCGCTGGGTTCTATAGAATCTCTATTCTCTCGGGCATAATATGAATGAACTTTTTTCATTATTACTGGAGCCCTAGTCAAATGCTATTATAATAAATTCATACAAAAATACAGCTCAATAATACAAGGTGACTACCAAAAGGTAAATACATATGTTTGAATACAGATATGAACAAATAGGATTCAATGGGAAAACTCCTTTGGATTTCAGTAGGACTGAAATTTCACCTTTTGTTATTTCTGCAGTAATGTTCCTTTGAAAAAGTTTGCTAAAAGAAAAACATTCCTTTTTTTTTTTTTGTTCTAGCTTTGTTTTCTGAGAAAAGTATATTTACATTGCTGAAATCAACTTCTTAAATCCTCCAGAATCTCTTTCCTACAGTTTATGTCCATTGAAATGAATGGAACTCCTTGCAGAATTGAAGCACTACCTTGTCTGAGTAAGGCTGACAGATCTCAGAAAATAAATTTCTTCTGGACTATGAGCATACATGTTAAGATTTAGATCAAAAAGGTCTTTCTGCCAAGTTATAAATTCTCCAACATTGTTGTTTATGGTTGAAAAGCTGACATACTCTTCGGAGTCATGTCTCTAATGCAATGCTAGAATTTCTATAGATTTAACGAATAAACGTTCTTGATGAAACATAGTAATTAATCATGCCTCTTCGGTAGATGCAAATGTAGTTGTCATTCATGTCAATGACCAAGGGAACATTCACAACATCAGCTGCGGAACAATAGAAACCTTAAAATGACTATGCTTATTGTCTGTGAAACAATGAAAAACTGTGGTAGGTACATTTTACAGCCATGTCATAAAACATATCTGAGTAAGAACACATGCTTTTTTGATCATTAGGGTTTTTCCAATTGGATGAGCCAAACTGCACAATACTGTAGAATTTACTTTGATTTCTATAATGAATCACTAAAGCAATCCCACAAGGCTATCTGATGTAATAAAAGATTAACTGTTTTCTAGTACAGAGAGTCATGTTTATGGAGATGTGCCAGTAAACTCTCTAATTCAGCCTAACAGAAATGTACCTCTGCCTATATAGTAGATATTTGCTCTAATTCAAGCTGATTCCTTTGTAACACAAAGTCCTGTGTGGTTGCAACTTCTATTAGGTCTCCATACATCACTGTGTCTTGGAGACCTAGAAAAAATTATATTGGGACGCTAAAAACTTAACTGAAACAGGCTGCTGGCCCCATTTAGACATTTTCCCACAGAGGTAAAACAAGTACGTTTTGAAACAATATACAGAAATCTTGTTTATTGCAAGTAAAAATAAAAATATCCTCCCTCGCATATATATTCACTGTGCCTTTACAAGTAAAATCTATTCTCATGAGATCATGGAGTTCTGTAGAATCATTTGCACAATACTTTCTGCCTACGCTTAGGGTGGAAAATTCCTCTGTAAGAAGAATGAATTTTACCACTTCATAGATTTGTCCATTCTACAAAGAGGCAGATAAGCTTTCCAAATCGCTGTGCACACCTGTGACTATCCTGAGCACCTTATTGTGAGTTTTCCATCTCTAAAGTGGCTGTCTGGTGAGAACGTTACCTTTAAGGAGAGGATAACACAGACTACCTATGGTTTTTGCAAATCAGGAGAAGAAAAAGACAAGTATAGCAGTCTCAGGATAGGAGTGTGGTTTCTTCTTGATTTTGGCTTGTTGTTTTTAAGTCATGGCTTGAATACATTTAATGAGTTACTGCAGAGGAGATAATTAGTGTTAACGGCCCAAATGAATGCTGTTTTCTTGATAAAACTATGAGATAAGACAAGTTAGCTTAAACTTCAATGACAGAGGTTTAAGTTAACACATTTTACTCTCCATTTTCCAGGAATTCTGTGCACCAGCTACAGCAGAGCAGCCAACGTGCACATGGTAACTTACATATGTGTTTGTTCCTGATAGCCTTCTCCTGAATCAAGTTAAGTAACCATGGATTCGATTAACTAAGATGTGCTACTACTAAAATGCAGTAAGAAATTACCTTTGCAAGACTTTATAGTCCAGCAAAGTCTGGCAGTGTTAGATGTGAGTTCCCTTCCCATCAGTGACATTATTTTTCAATAATTTGATGTATTATAGCTCCATTTTTCATTTGAAGTATTAATATTGACTTAGTAAAGCATATGAGGAGAGTAGCTGATTTATCATTCAGCCCAGTTTCTCTATTTATACATACCTCTAGATTCTATTTTTGGATGGTCCTTTCAACCTCAGTAAAAACTTACATCTTTCTTCTAAAATTTGAGTTCCAGATGTGGAACATGGCCTTCAGTTTGTGTTTGGCCTGCATATTTCCAAAGTTGCTATGAAATGAGTATGTTAGTTTTAATTGAGGGTTTGCTGAATATTTTCTTAAATTCCAGTATCTGAATAAATGGGAAATTGTGATTAGTCTAAATTCACCAAACAGGTGTTTGTCTGACTGATATAAATACTCTATGGCAGCTGGGATTGATGTTGGGGAAATTTTTTTGTGTCCTGCTTAATATAAAACAAAAGGAGAAGATTTGAGATGAGCATCTCTGTAACCCAAAAGAAGAATTAATTCACAGGAAACCAAGACTGAAAAAAAAAATTAGCATTCCACTCTGAAAATGGCAGGGTAATCAAGGTCTTATATTGATCTTATAATTTTTTTTTTTCTGTCATTAAAAGGTAAACTGTCAGGGATCAAATGCTGCGAAAAGCCCAAATAAACAAGGAATTATTTTGCTATTTTGCCTGCAGGATCATAGTAAAAAGAAAAACAATCAGGAAATAGTACTTAAAGCCTCAGATATATATTAGGTGGTTGATACGTAATTTTAATTTCATTTTTAAGACGAAAATTGTCTAAGATTCAGTAGATCTAGGATCAACCTTCTACTTCATGTCAGAATTCCTGTTACCTTGGCAAAAGTGTAATTCAGTTGTTGACTATTTATGTTGCTGAACCTACAGTCCGTACTGACCCCATGGGACTACGTTGAGACCAAAGGCATAGTGTCCCCTCTGGCAAAGCAAAAAAACTTTGGGCAGAAGGTTGAGTTAGGGCAGGTATTTTTTCCCTTAGATTTCAAGGGAAATATCCACAAGTGCTGCATGCAAAAACAAATCATAGGAAGGAGAGAAGAGCTATTGTAGGGAAATGTTACTCAAGGCAGCTCTTTGCACCAAAGTTGTGTGGGGAGGAAAAGGTGCCTCTTTCAAATGGCAGATTTTTTAAAATTTACTGAAAATGTACTAACTATCAGAATTCAGGACAAAATTCAGGTGAAATAAAAAAATTGATCTCAATGTAGCCCTATTTGTTTCAAATAGAACTTATCACTGACATAAAGTCTGTACCTTAATAAAGCAAAAGTAATAGAATATATTTGAAAATTATTTAACAGTCCTTCTTATGGGCTCTATTTTAATGAAATGCGAGCAGCTAGTAGTAAGTTAAGCAGGTGCAGAGGTGTGCTGAAGAATGTCTTAACGCAGTCATTTATATTAGAAATAATACTCAAAAAAAAAAAGAGCACAAAACAAAAGAAATCTATTGTGCTGACTTTACTGGGAAAGCAATTAGATTTACTGAACATTTTTAGAAACCTAACCTTGATTGCTACTGTATGTATTGTTGCAGCTCACAAATTATTTTCACATGTTAATAATTCATTTTTTCCACAATAGTATTACCTATTGTCTGGTAAGCATATAATTGATTCACTAAATTGTGTAGTTCCCTACAGTTTGACCTCTATTGACGTCTCTAAATTTGTGGCAAGCTATTTTAAAAGGGCATAAACATATCACACCCAGCAGCCCTATACCGGTATAAATATTTTCTACTGTCTTAATGCTCAGAGTTCACTTTCTGGCAGCTTACCAAAAAATTTGCATAGGAATGCACTGAGCTGGAGACCCCTATCTAATAAATTTTTTCTGACACACTCAAACATCCACTTTTATTACCATGTCTGATTTTCCCATGCTCATACAATTTAAAGCTACAGCTTCTCCCTTTCTTTTCTTTGAAGAATGAGCAATATTTTCAAACAGAATGTCACCAGGGCACATTACCATGAGCACTTTCATATGTGGAAGCTTAATACAAAAGAATGTATACTACATATTCAAAAAATCACATTCTTGCACCAATCCCACCATCCTTCCAGAAATGCCCTCCAAACAATGTAGAAAAGCAAAGTATACCTCTGTGACATTTGTACTGTAAATGGACTGAAATTTTTTTGCACTGCAGAATAACTGAGTCCTAGTCCTGCTGTTGCCAAATCCGTAAGTGATGTGCAATGAGCTCTGCAAAATTTTGGAGGAGTTTACTTCCTCAGTATGCTTTCTTCAGGGTCTAATCGCTGAGGATATATATCTAAAGTAAAAACCCTATGTAAGATACCTACCCTTAGCAAGTTCACCAATGACACAAAGCTGTGTGGTGCTGTTAACATATTGGAGGGTAGGGATGCCATCCAGAGGGACCTTGACAGGTTGGAGACGTGGGCCCATGAGAACCTCATGAAGCTCAACAAGGCCAAGTGCAAGGTCTTGCACATAGGTCAGGGCAATCCCAAGCAGAAATACAGGCTGGGCGGAGAATGGATTGAGAGCAGCCCTGAGGAGAAGGACTTGGGAGTGCTGGTGGATGAGAAGCTCAACATGAGCCAGCAATGGGCATTTTCAGTCAAGAAAGCCAACCACATCGTGGGCTGCATCAGAAGAAGCATGGCCAGCAGGTCAAGGGAGGTGATTCTGCCCCTCTACTTTTCTCTGGTGAAACCCCCCCTGCAGTACTGCATCCAGTTCTAGAGCCCCCAACACAAGAAGGATGTGGACCTGTTGGAACAAGTCCAGAGAAGGCCACAAAGATGATCAGAGGGCTGGAGCACCTCTCCTGTGATGACGGGCTGAGAGAGTTGGGGCTGTTCAGCCTGGAGAAGAGAAGGCTCTGGGGAGACCTTATAGTGGTCTTCCAGTACCTAAAGGGGCCTTATAGGAAAGATGGGGAGAAACTCTTCAGCAGTGCCTGTTGCAATAGGGTGAGGGAGTAATGGTTTTAAAAAAGAAGGAGGCAGATTCAGACTGGACATAAGGAAAAAAAAATTTTTACAGTGAGGGTGGTGAAACACTGGCACAGGCTGCCCAGAGAGGTGGTTGATGCCCCATCCCTGGAAACATTCAAGGCCAGGTTGGATGAGGCTTTGAGCAACCTGATCTAGTCGAAGATGTCCCTGCTCCTTGCAGGGGGGTTGGACTGGATGACCTTTGAAGGTCCCTTCCAACTCTAACTATTCTATTCTTCTATGATTCTATAACATTGCTATGATAAATTATGAACTCTAGGGAATGTAAGCCTTTGACCTCACTGCCCATGCTTTCCCTCAGCTAATACAGGAATGTGTCCATATGTCACTGCAGCAGTGAGGTGACATCCAGGAAGGTCACTACTTCTTACCTGCAGTTCTCAGGGCTGTCCTGCTAGTGTACATCTTAGAGGCTGAAAAATACAAGGGGGTTACAATATTTGGAAATGATAGATATGAATCTTTTGCTGATGGCTTAAGTGGAAACCAAGAACTGTCTTACACAAGATTTTTAATGCAGTGATTAAATGGTTGCCTATTCCTGTGCTTATCAGTAACTTTCAGCTTTGCCTATGTTCAAAATGTTGCTTGAAATGTTGTTTGGCTTAAAGGTATAATTTAAAAAAAAAAACATCACATGTGGGAAAGGAGTCCCTGCAGTAAAAAGATTTCTACGGTCAATAACTTTTTTCCTCCTGGGCCAAATGGAAAGTCTTCTAAAGTCAAGGATACCCTGCATTGACTCCAATGAATCTTGCATTATCTTTCCATGGTGTAAATTTACAACAACGCAGAAAAGTCTATCCTGAGCTTCTGAAAATGTAATTTAATCTAATGTAACATTTTAAGTCTTTTTTCTCAACTGCATCTGACTCCTTTTGAGAAAAGGTGAATGATGCAGAAACTCAGAGAATTTGGATATTACTCTTTTTAAATTTTCGATAGTTTTATTTTCTTAATTTTTTTCACCCATAGATTTTCCCCAAAACAGGAAATTTTCAACTGAAATCCAATGACAAACAAAAAAAATCTCCTAAAGCCACCTATATGATCCCATTAAAAATGTATTTTAAATAGGTTTGAAAGAGAAAAAGAACAGTTTAGTTAAGTTCACATACAAGCATCTAGAGCCGCTTTTCAAATACCACTTTCACATGCTCCCAACTTTAGTGCAAAATAAATAGTGTGTGTTTTTTGAAAATCTCTTTATTTGTCACCAGTTCAAAATACCAGCACAGTAGAATACCTGGGAAGCATTTATGCAGATTACAATATCCTTGCAAGTTGTCCTGGTTTCAGCAGGGATGGAGTTAATTTTCTTCTCAGTAGCCGGTGTGTTTTGGATTTTGTGTGTGAAGAATGTTGATAAAAACATTCTGATGATACGAGTTGTTGTTAATGAGACCACCACACAAGTCAAGCCTGAAATACAGTGTGAACAAACCCATAAATGGGTATCCAAAAAGCACTTTGTTTCATTTATTAAATTTCACTGTGGTGCGAGGCTGGTAACTTCTCTATAAAGCAGCTCATCTGAATTGACTACAGAATCAGCTGATTTGCCCAGTAGCACAGAGAAAAACCTCCTGAAAGCCCTAATAGAGAGAATTATGTGCTGTTTATGCTGTGATGCTGGAACGACACACAGAGGTGTTGGCCTGTAAACCATGATCATTTCCACCAAAGTCAGTCGGGCCGCTCATGCATGCGCTGAAGCGGAGCACAGGCATAGCAGAATTTGTCCTCTGGCATCGATCTACAGAATCATCAACAGCTTTGAAGAAGTCTGTGCAAAACCAGAAAGTCTGCAGCAGCAAAGGAGCATTTCTGCGGCCAACGTCCTGCCTTGCGCAGCAGCCTGCGTGCAGTGTCTGAGAGAGGTGATGCCTCTAACACCGGCCCCCGCTCTACCTATGCTCCCTCCTTCGGAGCAGCTGGCTACCATCTTGGGTAGTCTTATCTGCTGTGACTTGTCAAGCCAAAATATTTGTTTAAAAAAGGATCAAATATTCATAGCTCATTTATGCATTCTTTTAAAAGGAGAAATGAGGCTTGTCATGGTAGATAAATGCCAAAGTACGTGTGAGGAACGCAAAGGAAAGGAAAGGAAGAGAGGGAGAGAGCATTTTTAATATGCAATATTTATGTTTTTCTGGTCCCACTGTCTCCCTTCCTTTGCTCAGTGTCCTGATGATGAGAGTTTAGGGAGGTTCAGCACGGTTGCTGTATATGTGTGATCCAGAGCAACGCTGCTAACCCAGTCCTGCCACTGGATGTTGTTCATTCTTATTTTGTTAATTTTTAGAAGTTATTCAGGCAATTTATTTCCTTCCAGGAAACCCCTAAACTAACACTGAATAAGCTTGTCAGTCAACACTTTCATATAAAAGCCAATGTGGAGCACAAAATGAGGATTTCATTAAGTAGGGCTCTGTTGACAGACTGGTTATTTTCTATATGAGAAGAGTTGCAAGACAGATTTCCATTGGTTCTGGGTGAATAGAGAGACATTATAACTTTCCTACCTCATTTCTGCAATAGCACTCCAAATATCTGACTTTCCTGAATGCAAAAAGGAAACATTACAGTTGCTTTCTGCCCACCCCAACTTCTTCATTCATCTTTGATCTCCACAGCCTTTAGTCTAGAGAGAAAAAAAAAAAAAAAAAAAGCAGCTCAGGATCATTAGGAAACTTTTCAAAGCTCTTATTCCAAGTCTCTTCCCAAGAAAGAGAGCAATTAGGCCAGAATCACTTTGCTCTGCAAAAAAGAGCACAAAAGCACAAAGCACAAAAAATAAAATCCTTAGAAGCGTGTAATAAACTGGGCATGCAAAAAATCAATTTTGACCTAGCTGTAACACATGTTAATTTTTGAAAGCAAAATACTGTATTTTCTCCCTAGCAGACCCTTTTAATCATATTTTAGACAAACATGTTCATGGGAAAAATGTTCCTGAACCTCTCTTGCATGTCTCTCTTTTCTTTTCAGAAGAGACGAAATCCAGTATGAAATCATAAAGGCCTGAAACAATGCATCTGGTGAAACAGGAATCCATGGCATGATCAATGTACATTTTGTCTCTCAAAATACGGGCATTATTAGAGCTGAGGTAGCAGAAGCTGCCAAGACTGTGAATGTTCCCTCAGAGATGTTAAACAAAAAAAAAAAAAAAACCCACAAGAAATCTAATTTTATAAAAATTTATCAAAAAATCAGAATGGCAGTTTAACGTTCCAGATGTTAGACACTTTGAACCAAATAACAGATGCAAGACAACAGGCTTTTCTGATTCTACTATGTCATTTTGCAATACAAGCTTCAGTTACTTAAAACTTTGCCATGGATATGTTTGTGCTGGGTATCTGCATCAGGCTAAAAATTGGGGCAGGGTTTGTATTCTGCTACACCATTTTGGAAAGTAAGGCTAAAGAAAGAGAGACATTTTCAGTACTAAGTGATTCTGCGGTATTTTCTTGTTGTTATTGTTCATTTTTTGTTCAGTTGTTTGAATTTATTTCCAAGCCTGTGTGTGGAAGAAAATACTTAATGTTTGGCAAGGGGATGTCAGATTTGTATTGTAACCCACTCTCATTTTTCCTGGGCAGTAAGCCTCTGAAAGCTTTGCATTGGCCCAGCAGAGACATAGATCTCAGCAATAACACTCTCTGCAGAGTCTGTAGAGTCTGAGTGCACTTAAATTTCCTGTGGTTACTATGAATGCCCAGGAAATGTGTGCCCAGTTCCCAAGAAGAAAGTCCACAGCCTTCCCTCATGGCCAGGGCTACTTGGAGACGGTTTCTTTTCCTGGGACATCTGATTACACCAGGGAAGGTGAAACCACAGGGCATCTTTGCCATTTGTTAGAAAGAACAACTGGGCAAGGCAAGGTTAGGTACTGGTTAAACTGGGAGACGTACCCATCTAAGGGACATGGTCAAGGCAAAGGAGCCAAGACATCTGTGATCTCACTTCAATCCATGGGACAGATGAAAGATCAGGAGGCAGAAGCCAGGCTGTAGTACCAAGGACTAAGCAGGTGGCTCTAGAAAAAAAAAAAAAAAGTTGAAAAACAGTTTGAGATTTTTCCTGCCTTATTTAAAAATATTAGAAGAAATGCAGTCAAGAAGGCTTTGAGGGTAATACCCAGCTGAACAGTTTTGTCAGGCTCCTTTTGTTTAGGCAAGGGTCTACTGCTGGTCTTCAAGTCCAGGCAGAGGTTGCATGCTGCCACTTAGGCTACAGTCGTACGGGAAGGACCCCAGAGTGAGGAACCCTCCCCAGCTATCTTCTCACCAAGCCCCCTGAAAGCAGCAGAGAAGAGCAGGAAGGCTGCTGTATTTCATTCACTGTGCAAACCAGAAGCTCCACAGGGAAAAAAACAATCTGGTCATTTAATTAAGGACTGTATCAAAATGTAGAGACACAAAGAAGCCTAATTAGTACAGAATACCATTGTTAGCACTTCCCAACTCTACAAGTATTTGTCTTTAATACCTTAAAAATGGCCTTATCAGTTGGGTAATGGTTTTTTGCAGTATAACACTGCTTTGTGCCTACAGACAGACTCATGGAGATGAGACCTACTTGAAGACCTTGCAGTCTCTCTGCAGGGCCAAAGAAAGCTGGGAAGGCAACAGAAACCCAGAAAAATTATCTGGCTTTCTCAGTGGCGCATAACTTAGTGGTATCTCTGGGAATATCATCTCCATCTCCCAAGTGTCAGTTCATGGCCTAACCCTGGAGCTTGACCACTGTTCATCACTTACAAAATTGGATGCCTTCAAGCTCTCTCTTCCTCAGGTGGGAGGTTTTGGGGTCTCACCACATCCAAACATAGACACTGACACCAGTGATCAGCTTATATTTTTTTAAGTCTTATCCATGTATTTTGAAGACCCGGTTCCTCCAAAACCTTTAGTTACTCTCAGTTGAAATTAGCAAGACTATCTGTAAGTTCAAAGTTAAAAGATATGCTTATTTTTCTCTAATGCACCCGGACTGTGCACATGCTTGAAATAAAGCAGAGGAGCAAGCAGTGAGGAATTGATAATACGGCTCACAGAAACAACGTCCAAGAGCCTCTGTTTGGGACTGAATTTCAGAACAAGAGAAGGTAACTCCAAAGGCTGAGAGGTAATTATTTGTATTTTCTCAGAGACTGGGAAAAGTATGGAGGCTGAAGGTATAGGATGTCTGAAAGGGGATAAAAAAGCAAGAGCAGAAATCACTGAGTGCTTTCAGAATGAGTAGAAGCAGAGCTGAAGACCCAAAACAGCTGGAACACTTTATTCTGGAGATTTTGTTTTAAAGGAACAGTAACTGCTTGATATTTTTCTTGTTTTTGCAAATAAACAGACTGAAAAAATACAAGCAACTTTTCTGTGATGTTACAGCAGGACCCCCAGCACAGAGCATGGCTCCGGGGGAAGGAAGAGGTGGCCTGGCTCTGCCACTGCCACCTTGCGTGCAGCCAGCAAGATGCTCTGTCCCCGTTTGCCCATTTTGCTTGTTTGCCTTTCATGCAGCAGCTAGCATACAGGGCTCTCTGCAACCACTGTATTGCAAGTACAATATTACGAATAATAAAGAATAATGATAAAATTACTACTGTGTAGCTCACACACATACCTGACAGAAAAGCTGTGAAGACAGAAGGATCCTGGGATACCTACCCAGCTCCTGAGCAGCCAGGCAGACTGTGTTTATATCAGGGTCTATAGGCTTTTTTACTATTAAAAGATCCAAGATCCGTGACATAGTGTTGCTCCTTCTCTGACTGGAAAGGATGGGTTGTGGATGGCAAAAGTCCCACTTGTGTATTTAACATTTTCAGTGCCAAATACACAGAATCTTCTCTATTGATCTCTCATTGATTATGCTACTGACTTGTTTAAAAAGATTAAATGTTTTGTAGCAAATTACTTTTGTTAGCAATCATTGATGTCTTTACAATTCTGCATTCTGCAGCGACCATGACATGGTGGAGTTCAAGATCCACGGGGCAGCAAGGAAACTACATGCCAAGCTCTCTGCCCTAAACTTCAGGAAGGCAGACTTCGGCCTCTTCAGGGACCTGATGGGCCAAATGCCATGGGAGGCGGCCCTGGAGGGAAGAGGGGCCCAGGAAAGTTGGTCCACATTCAAGGAGCACCTCCTCCAAGCTCAGCAGAGGTGCATCCCGATGAAGAACAAGTCGGGCAAAAAGGCCAGGAGGCCTGTGTGGATGAGCAAGGAGCTCCTGGACCAACTGAAAGTGAAGAGGAAAACCTATAGAGGGTGGAAGCGGAGACAGGTAGCCTGGGAGGACTATAGAGAGGCTGTGCGAGTGGCCAGGGATAAGGTAAGGAAGGCCAAAGCCCTGGCAGAACTGAATCTGGGCAGGGATATAAAATGCAACAAGAAGAGCTTTTATAGGTACGTAGGGGACAAAAGAAAGTCCAGGGAAAATGTAGGCCCCCTCCAGAAGGGAACTGGTGTCCTTGTTACCCAGGACATGGAGAAGGCTGAGGTACTCAATGACTTCTTTGCCTCAGTCTTCACCGACAAGAGCTCTTGTCCCACCACCCAAGCTGTAGAAGGTGCAAGCAGGGACTGCGAGGATGAAGAACCACCCATTGTACTCGAAGAGCAGGTTCAGGATCATCTGAGGAACCTGAAGGTGCACAAGTCCATGGGACCTGATGAGATCCATCCACGGGTCCTGAGGGAACTGGCGGATGAAGTTACCAAGCCACTGGCTATCGTATTTGAGAAGTCGTGGCGGTCTGGTGAGGTCCCCGATGACTGGAAGAGAGGGAACATAACCCCAACTTTTAAAAAGGGGAATAAGGAAGACCCAGGTAACTACAGGCCGGTCAGTCTCACCTCTCTGCCTGGCAAGGTCATGGAGCAGATTCTCCTGGAAACCATGCTAAGGCACATGGAGAGCAAGGAGGTGGTTGGTGACAGCCAACATGGCTTCACCAAGGGCAGATTGTGCCTGACCAATTTGGTGGCCTTCTATGACAGGGTGACGGCATCGGTGGACAAGGGACGAGCAACAGACATCATCTACCTGGACTTGTGCAAAGCTTTTGACACTGTCCCGCACGACATCCTTCTCTCTAAACTAGAGAGACATGGGTTTGATGGACAGACCACTGTGGATAAGGAGTTGGCTGGATGGCCGCACTCAGAGAGTGGTGGTCAACGGCTCAATGTCCATGTGGAGACCGGTCGCGAGTGGCGTCCCTCAGGGGTCTGTGCTGGGCCCGGCCCTGTTCAACATCTTTGTCGGCAACATGGACAGTGGGATAGAGTGCACCCTCAGCAAGTTCGCTGATGACACCAAGCTGTGTGGTGCCGTCGACACGCTGGAAGGGAGGGATGCCATCCAGAGGGACCTTGACAGGTTGGAGACGTGGGCCCGTGCCAACCTCATGAAGTTTAACCAGGCCAAGTGCAAGGTCCTGCACCTGGGTCATGGCAATCCCAGGCACAAATACAGGCTGGGCGGAGAATGGATTGAGAGCAGCCCTGAGGAGAAGGACTTGGGAGTGCTGGTGGATGAGAAGCTTAACATGAGCAGGCAATGCGCCCTTGCGGCCCAGAAGGCCAACCGCATCCTGGGCTGCATCGAGAGAAGCGTGGCCAGCAGGTCGAGGGAGGTGATTCTCCCCCTCTACTCTGCCCTGGTGACACCCCACCTGGAGTACTGTGTCCAGTTCTGGAGCCCCCAACACAAGAAGAACATGGACCAGTTGGAGAAAGTCCAGAGGAGGGCCACAAAGATGATCAGAGGGCTGGAGCACCTCTCTTATGAGGACAGGCTGAGAGAGTTGGGGCTGTTCAGCCTGGAGAAGAGGAGGCTCTGGGGAGACCTGATAGCGGTCTTCCAGTACCTGAAGGGGGCCTACAAGAAAGATGGGGATAGGCTGTTTAGTAGGGCCTGTTGCGATAGGACGAGAGGTAATGGTTTTAAAATAGAGGGGGGTAGATTTAGATTGGAAATTAGGAAAAAAAAATTTACGATGTGAGTTATAGAACACTGGAACAGGTTGCCCAGAGAAGTGGTGGAGGCCCCATTCCTGGAAACGTTCAAGGCCAGGCTGGATGAGGCTCTGAGCAACCTGATCTAGTTGGGGATATCCCTGCTTCTTGCAGGGGGGTTGGACTAGATGACCTTTGAAGGTCCCTTCCAACTCTAACCATTCTATGATTCTATGATTCTATGATTCTCATCTTTTCTTTTTGCAATATTTTCAAATTTCATTTTAACTTATGATATGGCAAATTGTCCACCAGATGTGAAGTAACCTTGAGGAATAACACTATTGTTGTTGTTGTTGTTATTAATCACGGCCATGATTAAAAAAAAAGAAAGAAAAGCAGACTTCTGTTTTACTTCAGTGGAGAATTTGGATAGACAGTGGCATAATTCATTCCAGTTAGATCAATCACTCCTTTCCTATCTCTGTTATTCAGCCTGTTAGGCAGTGCGTTCGGTTGAGATAAAATATTTCAGGGCCAGATTCAGTCTCAACTTCACATCTGTGTTCCTAAAATGTGTGAATATATGATGTGTCTCAGGTGCGTATTGAGAAACCATGATCTTTCCACTGCCTATCTGACTACTCTGACATCTTCCGCCATCTGCTGACCCACTTGCACTCTGTGCAAAGCCTATTGTCCATGTAGGTGGAAATGGGAAGGGGCAGAGGCAGCGCAGGGTACAACTGACCTGGCAGGAATGTCTCCTCTCTTGCATCTTTTTAAAACGAGCTGCTAACCAGGCTAGGTATGGAAATTTTCTGGCATCATTCAATCAAGCTGGATTCAAAGTTGTGAAGCCCACTATTTTTGCAGATTATGTGTCCTTCTTGAAGGTTTCTTGAGTTCCTAAGTGTCGTCCTTAGGCCCCCCCTTACTAAACAAAACCACGACACTAAGTTAAAAAAAATAGGTGGTGGAAGAAGGGAAGGAGGCTAGTAGTGGGAGACAAATAAAACAGTAAAGGCACTTACCTGTTACCTTTGGCAACATACTTGAGACAGTACAGAAATTTAATCTGTAAAAGAACAACGTTTCAGTTAGCATGAGATTTAACAAGATTTTTTTTCAATTTTTCTTATGCCAGACATCTACTTCAGCGACACAGTGGTTCCTTCGGCAGCTCTGGAGTGAGCTGTGTCCTGCTGTACATGGTTATCCACAGGGTCCACACTCTCTGCCAGAGACCTTTGATGCACAATGAGGCATTTTGTACTTTTTACATTCTGAGAACCCAACGAGTAATTTGTCTCTTAACAAACTCAGAAGCTTACTGAAGGCTCAGCTACTGTTGCAAAACTAACTTAAATTTATTCTTTTGTCCTCTGTACAACTGTAGTAGTAACTATCAACTTTCTTGGAAGGTTTGCTTTTGATGCTTCATTTTCTTTTAACAGAGTAGGAGATATGAATAACATGAAACTTACTTATGTCAGTGAAAATATTTTATATTATTCAATGTGAAACGACTCCGAGGATCAAGGCCACACTGAGGCAAAGAAGTGCTTTAAGGGACAAAGAGGAGTTGCAGTTTCGGTCTCACATCTCATACATACTCTGGGACCCTCAAATGAAAAAAATGTACATAACCAGTATAATGTATATGGATACTCACCATCAGCCTTACTGGTTAGGCAAGTGAGACCATAGCCATGGCAGAGCAGATGGACCAGAGAGATGGGTCACAAGAAGTTAAATTAGCAATCACAGTTGACATAGGAGAAGTGATGACATTTCTATAATTAGGCCGCCACAACATTAGCTCTGCATGGGTGCTAGTTCTTTGCTTTTAGACATACAGTTTTTCCACCCTTATCTGGATAGTGTTTAAAACAGTGGTTATCTTCTCCAGGAGGGTCTTACTCATTAAACTATAGGCATATCCCAATTGGAGCTTCCTAGACCTCATGAGATGGAAGAATACGATATCCCCTAGTTCTCTAGGGACCCTGTGATGCTGATTAGTTTGACTGAGGGTAGGAGATATGCAAACTCACCAATGTTACACCATGAAATAGAAAAGTGCATAGGACAGGTGGCTGTGGACTCCTGGCCATTGGTTGAACCCCTGGTCAGGCCTTGCTTGAGTTGTCTTTCTATGTGGTGTTGGTGAAGCTCTTTCTCCCTGCAGCAAAGGTTATTGGATGGAAGATGCCCTGGCTTCATCCCAGCCTCCTGGGAAGTGAGACTTGTAAGACTTTTCTCACTCCCTCCCCTCACCCTGTGCTTCAGGCCTGGCATTTCCACCAAATATGATGGACTTCGTTCTACATGTGTGTCCCTTAGTCTAGCACCTTTTGGGGGACTTGATTCCTTATCTATCTACTGGGAGAATTGCCTTAATTTACACTGGCATGCTGCACTGTCCCCTAGGGCCTGTGAGGAAGCTGGGTTTCATGCCAGTGGAAGAGTAAGTGAATTGGGATTCAGTTTTCAGTCAAATATATATATATTTAATAATGTAAATTACTTTACCAGGTTTTGCAGTGACATTCCTGCTCCTTCAAGCCAAGTGTCAGCTTGGAACAAGAAGGATGAAGCCAGCATAAACCCTTTATTTTTCAAATGTTCAATGAATTATTTTATGAGTATTATTATTACTGATATTTATCTGAAAACTACTTTTTTGTTTTCATTCAAAATGTTGGAATGAAAATGGTGACTGATTTCTTATTTCATTAAAGTCTGTGTTGTGTCTATAAGAATAATCACGGTAGATATCCCGATGTCTATAATATCCAGTGGCAACATTATACCATAATCAGTTTGTGTAAAATCATTTAAGGAATATTAATAAGTTTGTGGATTACTTTCACAGCTTGGTAGTTTTACCTGGCTAAAGGGCTAGTAACTGCTCTATGAGACATACCATCTCAAGGAAAAATTTATGATAAATCTTTTCCAGTAACAATACTTTCAAGTTTGTTAGACATTGAAAAGTCAAAAGGAAGAAAATGAAAGATCCAAAAATAGCCTCATATTCTAGTATGTTTTATGGGTGGTTTCTGCATTGTCTACCTTTGAGCAAAGCACTGACCAGGAATTTGTCTGCACAGCACAGGTACAGACATCAAAGAGTGGGCTGGGCTGCAATTGCACTGCCTTAGTGCATAGTCAAGAGGTTTTTGAGTTAGGACACTCTGTTTAGGGGAAAAAAAACCCACAAAACCCAAACCCCAACAACTGTCATCTTACATATTGCAAGCAGATATTAGTACTAAAGCATTTTGCTTTCTGAGCTTACTCTCAGAAATATTCTGACCAAATTTGTTTTTACAGAAAGCTTCTCAGATTGTAGTTGATTACACTTTCAGACTAGCTTATGAGAAGGACTGTCTGAAATCAGCGCTCAGACTTACAATATAAAGGAACAATACATTATTTTGTAAGGAAAAAAATGCTGGAGTGGGATGTGATTTGCTTACCCTCTTAGTTCTTTCATACAATAGTGGCTTGTTATTAGATGTTGACAGAGTGAAAGGTAAGGAATTTTCCTTCAAACACAAGTCTTATTTTCTTAGAACCTATTTCCAAAAGCCTAGTAAACCTATTTGGCAAATTACTGTAATTATTTTTTCATTCCCTTGTCCATAGCAGGAAGTACAAATGTGTAGCATAATTACAAAGGGATTTGTCCACTGCGTAACTTGAGCAAACGTCCCATCTGTATTTTCCCCTCAGATGTAGACATTTCAGGTTTAAGCCAGCTAAACAGAGGGAAAATTGTGCCTGTTGCAGAGTGCACTGATTACAGAGTTACTGAGACAGTGGAAGTTTCACAGGTGTGCTGGTCCCCATAAATGACCTGTTTCTCAGTAAAATGAAAAGAAACAACTTTTAATTCGTTCCTTAGGACCAGTACATTTTCTTTAGTAGAAGTGAAGGGGCATTAAATGTGCCTGAAATGCTGATAAGGCGTTGTATAAAAGTCACTGATAGCCTTCTAAATAAGGCACGCTTGAGAGGTATGTGACCAAAAATAAGTTCAGTGCCTTATATGAACAATGATGAAAGTGCATACCGTTTTTTTATGGTGACTTTAAGGATGATCGCTCCGTTTCCTCAAAATTCCTTCAGTTTGCCAGTGTCAGGACATCGCTCTCGATGAGGAAGCAGAGGCCTTTGTGAAACGGTTAAATAAACATATCGTTATTGTCCAGCTTTAGAAGAGGATATTAGATTACATACCAGGAGAGCGGGCCATGCCTGTCTTCAGCGTTGAAGCACATCTGAGTCTCCATTTTCCTGTGATGCTATGTTCAGTTTTGATTACCTACAACCCTCAAGTTTGGTTTATTTATCTAAGAGTTATTCCAATATAAACTCACTGACATCAGCTCTGCCCTCGGTCCCATGAAGGCAGCTCAGTGGGAAATGTGACTCAAGTGATCAAGGACAGAAGTGAATCCATTACCATTTTCTGAGGTATCCATGTGTTTATTTTTACACTCAGATTTTTTAAAGTCCTTTCAAATAGGCTCAGCAGCTTTTATAATGGCAATGCCAATTATAATGCAGGTGATTGAAACTTTAAGAAGCTTTCATGTGAGCAGTGGCAGCTCTAACCGTATTTAGCTGGTGAGGATCTTAACAGAAGATTTTATATTAGATATATGTGTGCGTATGCATATAAAACCATGAAGACTTAACAAAACAGTGCCATGCAAAACAAGAATAGTATCAATAATTCATTATCAAGATAGTACTAAGAATATTAAGTATTTTTATGTTGGAAAATAGACAAAAATGGTCATCATCTTGTAAAGGACTTTATAACTTTCTCCCATATGCCAGTTTCTTGTGGTCAGTCCAGGTTGCCCCACACCTGACCCTGTGAGCTTGGTAGCACCAGTGAAATGCCCACGGGGACTGCTGCAAGGGTGGACTATACCTTCTGTCCTCATATGTCTACTGTCCTTATGGTGCTAGGTTTGGTGCCCTGACACGTACCCTGCCAGGAGATTCTGGCACCAGAGGAATGAAACTGGATGTGAAGAGACCAGGAGAGAGAATCCATGGGGGAAGGTGGATGCAGGGAACGAAGAGCAATTCTGGGGTCAGCGAGAATTTGCTATGGTGGCCAAAGGGAGGACTGGGGCAGGAGAGGGAAGGAGATGCAAGAGGATGAGTTTACAAGCTTGGTAAGGGTTGGGTGATTGATTACTGGAAGGAAAATAAAGGAAAGGCATGAACAGAGTGAGAAGAAAATGTGACCCAGGAAAAAGAGGAGAGAGAGGAGATGATGGTGGGAAACACAGGTGATCAAAGAGACTGCGAGAACAGAGAGGCAAGGTGAGGGGATGGGAAAGCGTGAGAAAAGAAAAGGGAGGCAAAAAGAAGATGGTCGTTAGAGGAGGGAATCAAGCGACTGACAGAAATAACGTATATAACTGTGGTGGAAGGGCCTCAGATAAGCACAGCAGCAATGCCAATGTGAGATTAAAAGCAAAAAGTAACAAAAAATATTTTTCAGTATTTAATTCCATGATTGGCTTTAGCTATCAAATGTCAGAAAACAGCTGCATTTCATAAAGCAACAACTGGGCTGCAGTTGGAACCTAATCCTTGCATTTAACACTTAGAAAAAAAAATATTTTCCCTGCACATGTGATCCGTCTGTATGACTAGTACCACACCAATGAAACCAGTGAAGTTGTAAACTGAGTTGTTAATATCTTCTTTTGTCTTCATGTTTTCCCCTTGTTTCTTTTGATCCAAGAGAGAAAGGACAGGTTTTAAAAGACTGGACATTTAACCTAGATTGTTTGTCCCTTCCACCCACAAATGTGTGTATCATTCAAAAATATACCCTCTGAAAAAAAAGATCAGCTAAGGAATGAAAAGAAGCAGTAGGTGAAGATAAATATTAATCACAAGTTAAATGGTTAAACAATTTTTTTCAAAAGTTTAAAACTTAAGAGCTTACGTACATGAATGTGAAATCTGAAAATATTTCAGCAAAGCAGTCAGTGAAGTTCTTTAGATGTGCTCACCCACTCCTTCTTTCACTTGCCCAGTGTGCTAAAACTAATATTATCTCACTGAAATGGCAGTATTTCTCATGTGTAGTCCTAAAGTCCTCACTAAGGAAGACATGTAGATAAATGAGTTGTTCTGTTTTTTTCAGAGCAGCTAATGCAGGACATTAAACGACTTTGTATGCACTTTTCAACTGCACTCATCTTGCAAACCTTGTATGAAGGAGCACGGAGAGCTGCAGTGGGTTTTGGAGCAGCGGGTGGCTGCCCACAGCCATTTTGCAGGGTGCAGGACGGAAGTGGAAGGAGAAATGCATCCAGTGACAACACGTCTACCCTGCTACCTTGTAAATCTCTAGAGTTCATTCTTAGAAAACACATAATGTGCTAAATTACATTCCTACAAAATGGAATGTATTTAAATTATTGTAGTCTTATCAGAAAAAAAAAAGTCCAGACAATAAATTGAACAGATCTCAGTTTATCTTTCTTCTGGTGGAAAGATTAAACCAGCTCTGAAACTGTAACTTCAAAGACACTAAATATTTCCTACCTGATATTAAGGCCACTTAGCCAGAAGATTGCAAAAGGACCCTTGCTAGTTTTTATACCCTCTCCACTTTTTCACTTTTAAGTAGTAACCTAGGAAAATTTATCTTGGTGTGAATTAAAACGGTTCAGTTAAACCACATCAGACATTAGCGAAGAATTAAAATGGCCATAATCTCATCGAGTTCACTCACACTATTTAAGCTACAAGGCAAATACCATTTCCACGGTTCACCTTCTAGCTTCAGTTGTCCAGAGTCGTTAAAATATTGCAGTGTACTGTACCTCTCACCCAGCCTGCAAGCCCAGATTCCTTTATAAATCCCTGTGGTGAGAAGCCCCAGCCCTGAAAGTAGGAAAAGCTTAAATCAGTGTGCCACTTCATAGGCACAAGAAATGAATCCATTGGAAAGTAGGAGTCATTAATTCTGATGCTCACGGAATTGCATGTTTACCTGTGAAAACTTTTTTAATCTAACATCCTTAAATTACTTCAGCTCCTACTTTGTCCCAAATGAAATAATGTTTTATGAAAAATTCCGCAGGTGATTAATTGGTTTCAAAGCCTTCCGAATACACTCGGTGTTTCCACTCTTATTAGTTTTCTTTTCACAGGAGAGAAACGAGGTTACTGGAAAGCATATTACAAGAGCCTACTTCTTCTGGATTAAACATGCTTGAAATAAATGTCATTCCTTTTCCCACTCTACAATTTATCATTTCAGAGTGATAAAACTTATTATCTTCATTTTATCACTGTGTTGTGTAACATTCTTCCAAGTCATTGTACAAAAAAAAAAAAATTGACTTAAATTATTTGACTTATTAAAACTGGAAACATACTGCTCAGAGACTAAACTCTGTCACATGCACGCTGCAATTATGTGCAACTTTATTAGACATTTCACTAGCAGTATCTAAAGGACTCGAAGCCTCATTAAATAAAGGATTTAGGTGCCTAAAGAGATACCTGTCTCCTTTTGTGGGATTTGGCAAACTAGGTTCAAATCTGCAATCCAACCTATCGTGCTCAGCTGCTACCCATCCTTGTATTCACTAGACTCCGAAGGCACCAAAGGATTTGACCTTGCAGCTCCTTAATTGCTTAGAGCTGTTGTTCTGGGCATTACAGGAACTGACCTATTTCCGACAGGGCTGAATGGCTTTGCATCCAGCTCACAACTACCAAAATTATTTCATTCCAGAAACTGCAAGTGAAACTCCTCTCATGTAACCTTAGACACCTACCGTGGAGAAGGGCTGAGCAATCAAACTAGGCTACCTCTGCAGCTGATGTGGAGAAGCAGCGACTTTCAGAGAGCCGTTCCTCTGATCTGTGATATTCAGATGAATCCCCAAATAGGTGTTCCCCCTACTTGACATGGCACAGTGGGATATTGTAATAGACATCCCCATGGAAGCTAAGAACAAGCTGGGCCATTGAAGTGGCACAGGGCTCTGCAGTACAGACACATCAGTTCAGGAGAATTACCCTGTGTACTTGATCACATGGATGCAATCATACTAATGCCCATCCTGGTAGTACCTCAAGGATTTATGCGTTCTGCAGTGCATTATGTATACATATAGTGTATAATATAGTGTATTATGCACGATGTAAGTCCCTTACCAGGTCTGCCACAGCAGAAAAGCTCAAAATGTATCCAGCACACTGAAAGGACGGATCACCTTATGAAATGCACTTCTTAATGCTTTTGACAAAAGTGTGGTCTCAAGCTCTTTTCTTATCACCACAGCTCATGTGCTAAGAGGGAGAGGAGAGCCTAAGAGCCTGGGTCATCTTTTGCTTTCCCAGAAGGGATCCATGGGGGAAGATACTGGCAGGAGCCTCCCGATCTTCCTATGCTGCAAAGCCCATGAGAACCCTGGTCCAGAAGAGGTGCAAGTGACAGCCTGACTCTGCAGCTTGGCATTGGCTGGAGCATGAGTCCTGAGTCCTGACCAACAACAACTGCAGCACACGGATGGAGCTTGGGTCCCAAATCCTGTGTCCTTGTGCTGAAACTGGGGATATTGAGAACAACATCGAGAACACGGAGATTCAATGGACCATAAAAAATTGCCCTCCAGCCTTAGGAAAGCTAGCATACTCATTTAGCTACCCTATTATCAGTGAGCCAAGGAAATGGGGTATTAAGGACACAAATACACAGTGTATTTAACACCGTCCAGTAATGATGGAATACGAGAAACCTGCTCTCTTCAAAGGTCTTGTATGCACTTTTGTAGCACTGAGTAGGAAGACTAGCTCAACAGTTCATATCCCAGCACCACACCAGTGTGCTTGGTTATAACCTGAGGAATATGTTCTGGTCTTACAGAAAGAGATCTGATAGGAAAACTCATTAGAAAAGTAATCTGTTATGGATATGACATTAAAATATACTTATAATCTTAGGGTCCTAGTCAGTACATGTTAATTTATTTTAGTTCAGCTGTAACTTAATTTAATGCCCCAATAGACAGTGAATGCTGAGTGCAAGGAAAAGCAAAACTATTGCATAATTGCACATTTTCAGAGGAAGGTTTGTTTAAGGCAACATGGCACCATATGTCTTTATTAGATCATCATAGGTGACTTGAGGAGAACTTAGGGCCAGATCCAAAGAAAATGTAGGTGGACAGACCTCCCAGGAAATCAGTGGAGGTCTTCCTGTTAATCACAGATGATCTGGACCACACTCCATTTTATTCTGTGCTGCTGCTTTCTGAGTTTGTTCTGCTTTTTTTCAAAAGAGGTGCCATAGCTTGGCTGTGAAGTGAGAAAGTAAGTGTCAAATTCAGCACGTATGGTAACTCTCAGAGACTTGTCTTTCCTTGACCAGGTGTAAAAGTCTGCAGGTCTACTTCTCTAGCCTCTTTCCCCTGGATGTATTGCAGTTAATAGCACACAAGAAACAATTCAGCTGCAAGTTTGAGCAGGTTTTAAATTTTGCTAAGTGTTTTTTGTTAATTTCCCATAATATTTTCACACTGTAAAAGGATTTTCTTTTTTATTGTAACACATTATTGCACACTGCATACTCATAATTACCTAATATTTCCCTGCTCTGTAGATTTCTCTTGATTGTTAATATTAAAAGGCTTATTAAGACCCTCTCTATCAGCTTATGGTCTGCACATATACTTAAAGGGTTGGCAAACTTGGCATAGGATAAATGTCACTTTTAAAATACGGTACAGACAGAGTAAAGTGGAGGTTAAAAAAATAGAGATTAGAGTGTTGAGTAAATGTCATGACTGCCAGAATCAATTGGAAATGAGCATTCTTGCTGGCCTTAGCTGGAATGAAAAGAGACTTCTCCTCCCCCAAGCCGAGTCCCAGAGTACAATCAGGATGGTACTAATGAGCAGAAAACTCACAAGGTAGGGGTGATGTTTCCTTCAGAAACACTATATGCATTTGTGCCCTGAGCCCCCTAAGGACCTAAAATCTGTTATTGTTCCTCCTGGGAGGTCCGTTTACACTTAACACACATCTGGCTTAATTAGGTTGACAGCTGCTGCAGGTACTATTGGACAAGGTCCAGGCATCAGAGTGCATTAGCATTTGTTTAATGGTTTAACCTTTCATAATCTGATCTCCACCGCGTAAATGAACCAGAGAGATATCTTTTATTACTTGTTAATGTGTGTTGTGTGTGCATGCACATACGCACACTCACACAAACATGCAAGCAATCCACATCAAATGTGTCCCACCGTGCACTGAAAATCAAAACGTTTTCCAACTCTAAACTTTTGATTCAATAAATCCAGCTCCAAATTAAGCAAAAATTAACAAGATTAACAGTGAAGACAGCAGCAATCACTCTGTATATAAAGACAGAAGAGAATTCAATTACTTTCATGTACAGAAAGCAGCCACCACATACGCACAACTAGATTTTGTATACCTATGGTTTTCATGTTTTAATTAAAAAGAAACAAATCAGGACAGAGAAAAAGGGTTTTTTGCTGCCTATACAAATGAATCTAACATAGAAGGTGGTCCAGCTCAGACTCATGTTTGGCAATAAAGCTCACGTTCTTCATATTTTTAAAACAGGTCCAGTGAACAAAATAGAACTGATTCTGCCGCCAATTAAAAGCAGAGTAATTCATTCAAAGTCCCTGGAAATAATCTGTTTCTACATTTGTGTACCTGAGGGAAGAATATGGCTCAAATGATTAGGCATGTGCTTTGTTTTCTCAGGAGAACTCTTTTCTCATGTCCATTGAAAGCATTTTTTTCACTTTTAAATATTCTTTTATGTCTAATTGGCTTCTTTCCACAGTAACTCCCTGTAAAAATAGCCTTTGGCAAGGCAGCCAACTTCAGCACAAGCCCAAACCTTATTGTATTGTTGAAAGCAAAACCAAATCCAAAGGCACCTTTCCAACTCCAATCAGCTTTCTTTATACACCGACGTGCTCGTTTACCTGACAAATTATTGTTCACCTTTCTAGTGACTCCCAGACTGCAATACTCCACATGTTTGGAGACTTTTAATATCAAAACAAAGAAAATATTTGTATAGCAAAGAATCTTATTTAAATATGAATAAACCAAGCCCTTCAAAATGTTCTATTTCAGCTTATGTTCTTGCCACAGCCTTAGCGTACATCAGATCTCCTCTGTGGCCTGGTCAAGATAGAGGAGAGAAGCCTTCTGCACTTGCCATGTCATGAGATGTTTCTTTGGCTGAGGTATGGCAGTTTTGTGCTGCGTTGCTGAGGAGCAGACGTCTGAGCTGTGCTACAGAACCTGTCCCAGGGCTGGGCCCTCATTTTAAAAGATGTGTTTGGATTTTTCTGCCCTTATAGGACGTTTTGTCATTGCCTGTCCTCTCAGGGGGGACTCTCTCAGGTGGTAATGTGTCTTGGTGAAGCAGCTCAAGGTACCAGCATCACACAAGAGTGAGTGCATGTGGAAATGGAAACGTGATTAGAAACAGTCCATATATTGAATGTCTTTGACTTCTTGATTTCAGGGCAAAAGCATAGAGACCACATTCTCCAATCTCATGTGTGGTAGGTTTCACAATGTAATTCCCTTTTAGAAGGGAATTTTCTTCTCTGGTTAAGTGAGTAAACTTCTTTAGGAGCAGAGTAAACAAAGCTTTAATGAGAATGTTGTAGTTACCAACCGGATCAGGGTTTCAGGCCCATTAGGCAGCTACGCTCCAAGCATCTTCAGTGCTTATAGCGCTTGTTATTTCATGTGTAAACTCTCTTAAGCCATCTCTAAATCATGCAATAGAGTTTGGTACACAGACTCTTGTGCTAGCAGTAACAGCTACGCTGGGAAATCCACCCTGGGGCACATAGGCCCATGAGGACTTAAAGCAAGATGTATCACGATGTGCCCTTGCTCAGTTCCAGCAAGTGTCACATCTTTACAGTAGTGGGGGTGTGGGGGTGAAGAGCAACTAACGTAGCATAAGGGAACAAAGACTTAAGCAACATACTGGGGCCTTGAATTTTTTGGGAAAATTTAAAAGATGAAAAAAATACATAGTAGCCTTTTGTTCCCTGAATCACACAAGTCTTGTCAAAGCAAATTTTGTGTCGGCATACTTGAAGGAAGTTTTGAGGAATCTTTTTGTCTACATTGAACAATGCCCATTTCCACACGAGTAGAATACCTTCAGGACTGATCACGGTCTCCAGCTGAACCTGTATGCTAGTATGACAGCTTAAAATTAACTTTCCATAGGTAGAACTAAAATGCTGTTGCCAAACGTTAATGAAAAATAAAGGAAATGGAGTTGGATGGCACAGTTTGATAACATTTGGCCTCCATAGCTTTGTGTTCAGGAGGAGTTCTGCAGGAAATTGATTTGGGACTTTTTAAATGCTTAAAATTAGCTACATACTTAAATACTTTGCTGAATTGCTGCCTCACCCCAGAGAGAAAACAGCTCACTGTAATCTCATTGGTATCAGATTTCATGTCCCAGCCTCCCTGAAAAATCAATGTACAGCATGAAAATCAATCCCTACTCAAAACGTGACTAAAAATGTTTTCATTTTTGATGAAAGGTTGCTTCTAAGAAGAAAGATTCCAACTATGCCATGAGGCAGCCAAATTATAATCATACAATACATCTCTATGATTGTTTACCTTGGTTTGTGTTGTGTACTTATGCTTGTGTTCCTGGATGATTTTTGGAAGAGGTTTTTTGGAGGGGTTCTGTACCTATTTTCTGCTAATATGTGCTATTGTGTGCATGTAATACAATTAATAACAGCAACAACAGTTTTGAGATTGTTCTTAAAGGGGGACTGAATCATTTCTTACAGTTTGCAAGGGGAGAAATGGAGATATAGAGAACTGAAAGTAGTGTGACTAAGAGCCATGGCTGGTTGATGAAGGAGGGAGACAGAAGCAAGTTTCCTGAGATTGAGTCTAGTGTTTGTAGTACACTGTCTTTTATTAGAAATCCTGGAAGTCAATATGAGGTGTCATTAACTTCAGTTGGTTATATATTTTACCAAGGAAATGCACTGCTTCAAGATAAACAGTCTATGTCTCTGCCATCACACCAACACCTTGATTTTGTTTGCCAAGTCTTTTTTTTTTTCCAATCAAGGTCAGTCATTCTGAAGAGCACACAGTGGCTGGAGACACCATGAGGGGCCAAATCATTTCAGCAGCTGTGCTCAGTTCACATACTTGTGGGAACACACAAAAATCCACAGAGGGTACTCTTCCACTTTATGGTCATAATTGCAAAGTTGTTCCAAATGTCCCTCCAAAACAAATCTCTACTGTAACCATAAAAGTTGAAGCATAATTGAATGATTTTTTTTTTCATAAAATTGAAGCTTGTTTCTCTTCTTCAAGTCATGGCTTTTGCCTGTGAGCTGGCAGCTTCAAGAGAAAGAGAGTCTAAATTCAGGTAAAAAACTCTATGAAGTAAGAAAAAAAATGAGAAACAGACAAAAGACTGGATATGTACTGCAACAGAGAAGGAAGAATTGAATATGATCCCAGAGTACAAAGACCTGCAAAACCAAAAGGATTATGGCATTTTGAGAAGTACCTTCTGGAGAGGAAGGATGTATGTTAGGGACACAACCTTACAGTTCTTGTAAACATTTTTCTAATAAGACATTTTTCTCTGTTAATGTTGCTAGTTGGCTGCCTCAGTGACCAAGAAAAAGACTCCTGGACACTTGGTGTAAACCGGATTAGAGACCCTCCTCATTTTTGAAATGGAAACCAGATGGCAAGTTTGAAAATCTCAGTCATGGACTAGCTCTCTGCCCAAATATTTAAAATATTACATTAAATATCTCCAAGTGAAAGTTAAAAATGAAGATGGTGCACTGTATTGAAGAAAAATGGCATTAAATATTTCCTGTTACTAAAATCGCTCTGCAAAATAGTGGGACTATATTGAAAATGCAGTTCCAGTATTAGCAGGATATGTGCTATTATGAAATCACGTAATTTTGCATAGAAATAGCATCTGACTCTCAGTTGTGATTCAGTCACAACAGTTTGACACCTGCCTGAGGACTTTGGGGTTAGTGAATCATATGATGAATTCCTCCTGCCGAGGGGAGCCACTAAACATTACCCACCTAACTAGCACACCTCTGGAGAACAAATACAACAATAAATGTTTCTATCATGTGGTGGTTCTTTTACTGGCAGAGTGAAGGAGATTCAGACCTCTGCTGACTTTGTGGGGAAAGGTGCTGCTGAGGGAGAAGGGTTGGTATAAGCCACTCAGCTAATGACCTGTGTCAGTGCCATTCCACGGGCGATCCTCCTCAGTTCTGCTTGTTGCCAGTCTCTGGGTGAAACAAAATTACTGAAAAAAAAAAGAATTCAAAACCCCATAACATTTAAGTAAAAGAAAAACAAATAAGTGATTTCCCCTGAGAACTAATTTTCGGCTTTGGGCTAAAATACTCCACTATTGAACTTAACTGCTTTCACTTTACCGAGATCAACCACTAAGTTTTAGATAAGTGATAAATTAGATGTGCTCGTATGCTGCCTCAGCCCACCACAGTGACATGAGATCTCAGTTAGATATCTTCCCACAACCCACACTGCAATTTCTAAACTAGAAACTAAGGCAAGGAGTCCTCAAAAGGCTGCATTTCCCCGTCAATCTATAGCTCTGTGTGGGCACGGCAAGGGTACGAAGGTGGTAAGAAGATTTTCAACAGCAGGAATGGTGGAAAGTTGAAATTCCTGCTACTGTTTCCCATTTTCAGCTTCAATGAAAAGGCTTCATGGAGAAAGCTTACCTGGTGAAGGCAATCATGTCTTATAGCTGTCCCTAATTCAGCCACCTGCAAGATTAGCAGGCTTGCTGAGGCAGTCCTGTGCTCCCTCTGACCCCCTCCCAGCAGCTGGCATGGAGCAGGGGGATTGTGGAAAGATCCAACTTTTTGTTAAGTGAACAAACTGGAGGGAACTTTTGGTTGTTTTTTTTTGTTCCTGAGATATGATGGCTTGTGCATGCTTTCTCTATCTAAAGAAGATAATGGAAACTTCTTGTCTTGCTCTGGACCTCTGGCTGTTACTGCGGTTCAGATTTTTCATTACTGAGGTTAGTGCTTCAGAGCAAAAATTACCATCTACAGTCAGAAAAAAATAGGAGATATTCTTCTGTCCACCATGAAACACGGTCAAAGTCAAATATGAACTTCAGAATTCAATTCCCTCAAATCTAAAGGTGAAGCTTAGGAAAATAATGCTATTGGAGCTCAAAATAAAAATAATAATAAAAAAACCCAAAACAACAAAACAAAAAACTAAAAAACCACAAAATACTGTAAATATCTGGAAACTGATGTGTTCAGCTGATCCTTGTTTTTTGTTTTGTTTTGGTCTTTCTTCCTTCAGTGGAGGAGAGTACAGCACGTGCTGGAATGAAGTCTGCTGATCTCTTCATTGCACTGGAAAGCTACAGGTTCTATTTGTTGAGTCATACCCAGAGCCTAAACCTGTGTAGCTTGTTCAGCGAAGAGTGGATGATAGATATGGTGGCAGCTACAGGCCACAAGGGTACAGTGAAAAAACAACAGCCAATATTCTCATTTTACCATTTCCTCCCCCATCTTAAAATATACGTATATATTCATTCATGTCTTTCTAAGTTGTTAGACAGGAATATTTAAGAGTGATACAGGGCTTTTTTATCATCCTCCAAGATTTCCAGTGAAGTATAATTTGAATACAAACATCTAGGTTGTTTGGACTAGTCTTTTTCTACAGATAGCAGTTCTCCAGTTGACTTTACAAAGCAAACAATTACATGAGACACACACTGTGCAACTCTCATTTAGGTAAAATGATATAAAGCCACATGTTCCCTACACCATTGCCTATTATTGGAGGAGAAGCACATAGTTTCAAAACTGTTTAATTTGGGCCACTGTTTTTAGGACCAGTAGATCTCATCAGTTCCTCAAAGAAGAGTCAACCAAATGTGGAAGATGGAACAACAGACACAAAGTCTTGCTCTTTCCCAGACAGTATTTTCCTTCCTCTTTTGTTTTGCCAGCCTTACATATTTTCTCACCTACCATGGAGGATAAAATCTAGTTTTATGCAGTTACTTAACACGTTAGCCTTTGTGACACTAAAAATAATGCATTTAAATGTGATATTTGTGACTATGCACCCAGGCGGTAAAACCCAACTCATCATTTCCTTACACTCAAATTAGGCCTAAGGGATTCTGAGTGCAATTACGGTGTTGACTGGATTAGTAAAACTGCTTAAAAATGCAAGGATATTTCATCAGCCGATCCTGATGTTCATGGGTTATGGACCCAGTGAAATAGCTCATGGAAGTGAGGGCAGGATGTGAAAAGCTGGTTCAGTTATATCCAATGATAAAAGCAACAGGAGCATTAAATATTGAAAACTCAAAATAGTCTTTGCAGTCATAAAATCAGGTGAAGCAAAGCGATACAGACTTGCAAGGCAAGTGAATAAGATGATGAAGCAAATGGGAAATGCACCTATTGCATTAGACAGGACCTCCAAAAAAGCAGAGAATTTTGGATTTAGTGTGAAAAGATTGAAGCAGACGTGTCATATAACAGTTGCCTGAGTGTACACACAATATACACAAAAAGTACGTATATATTTAACGTGATGTTGAGTGTTCTGTGGATAAATAGAAGGCTGAAAATGTGAAATTAATATTTATATTTATAAACTATAAAATAAAGACATCACTAGGAAATCTGCTAAAGTTATGGCTATTAACATTTCTGAAAAGGTATTATTTTCTGGCAATATGCTTAGTGTATAAAATACACTGCATGCAGTGTGCCAAAAGCTATCTGCTTGTAAAAGCACATGTTTTCAAAGAGCAGCTAGAAACCACCGTACTGCAAATAAAACTGGAGTAGGACAGATTAAATGTCTCAGCAATAGCCTATGTATTCTACTTATAAAAGCAAAAGCAGTAGATGCAATAGTCTTTAACTGATAAAAAAAATGAATTTGATACCTTTTGAGATTCTTCTCACAGATTCTATTATGAAAGTATTTTCTCATTTAAACAAAGAACGAGTTGTCCGAAACCTGATAGGTTTGGAAAATAAAAGAATCTAGGTATTTTGGTGAGGAAATTTCTCTAGGTTAAATTAGTCATAACTTGTTCTTGGAAAAACATACAAAGAAAGGATAAGTCAAATTCTTTGGTAATATGTATGTAGACAAGAACTGCATTTGAAGATTAATTATCTCATTATTTTGCTAATATGCTGTCATTAACTGAGCTATAGCACTGAAATTACTAAATGTGGGATTACTATTCCAGATTTGAATTAGCTTGTATCTCAGAAATGTTCTTCCCTACACCTCAGCTTTAGGACATAAGCCTAATTAAATTACCACTTTATTTGCTGCAGCTGCTTCATAAATTTGCACTTCAAAATAGTTCTATCATTCACCATGTCATTTCCTGTGTTTTGTAATTATTGGCTGGTAAAAAATTAAACCCAAGGAGTTTAACAATAGCACAGTAGCTTTTCCTTACACTCAAATTAGGCCTGAGGGATTCTGAGAGCAATTATGGTGTTGACTGGATTAGTACAATTGGTTAAAAATGCAAGGATATTTCATCAGCTATTCCTGAGGCTCGTGGATTATGCCCAAGAAAATGAAGCTTTAATTTAATCTCAGTTATTTACATTATTTCTAAAAAAAAAAATTGAAGCTGAGTAGTTACACAAGACCAAGAAGACAGAACAGACTGAATGAAACAACGTCAGTGGGATTTTCACCATTACCTTCAAAGAAGTCAGGCTTTCAGCTTAATCTACACTTCTTCTAATGTAAGAAACAGATTACATTAGGTTTGGGGGGAGTTCATATTTACTTTGCAGATGCTCTAAATAGAATTTTTGTATTTTTCTTACATTCTTGTTTCCAGCATTTTACCATTAGTTGTGCAAGTGCTAGAAGAAGAGGAAAAAAACCATAGAACTCCCTATTAAACATTGATATGAAAGAATAGACCTTAGTCATTCCAAACCTACTTGAACTTTTGCCTTTTGGAGAGTTTATATCTTAAAGGGACATATTACCATGGCAGTTTGCCACAGATCACTGCTCCTGTAGTATAGTCAGGTACAGGCAGCTGTGCTTGTCTGGTATTTTAATACCTGACTGCTTCAAGTCAGATGTCATTCCAGAGCTATTACCATTACCCAGAAATAGCTGGAATGATAGCTGTAGGCAGTCTACCATTTTCAGGAGAGATATTGGTTTCTGGGTAGTCCTGAAATGTGCAAAGCCACGCTGTAGTATTTCTTCTAGACATGATTTCAATTACAGGACCTGGTTATCAGTCCCCATTGGCATTCTTTATAATCATCTGCTGTATGCAAAGATGCAATATCATTAAAATGACATTATTATTCATGAATATGTTTGGAAAATCTCATTCATCATACATCCCTTAGAAAAACTAAAATAACAAATATAAGCAAGGTCATTCATCTTTCTGGGATGTTGCAAATTGGAAGCATCATGACTAACCATGGTGCTTTGCTTATGAAAACACTTATTTTCATTCTTATGTTTTGTGGATTTGGGGCCTTTTGAATGCAGTGAACAGAATGTTGCCTCAAACTACCAAAATAAATTGTGGATCTTCTCTGCCATTCTCCTGAGGCAACAAGCTTCCTATCAAAACTGCAGGTGGGGAAGACCTCTTCCCACAGGAAAATTATTCAGGACATTTCTACAGAGGGATTTCTGCCTTACAAGCTCTATAACTTCTTGGTATCATCCAAAGGTCACTTGAATGGAGCAGAATACATATATTTGTAACAAGTAAGACAGTGATACTAAGAGACATTTCACAGCTATGAAACGCAAGGACAATCTTCCCAAACTAGAGGAAAACATTCTTGCATAAAAGGAAAAATAAATAAGTCATATTCTGAGTTTGGAGAGACCTTAATTAAAACCTGCTGAAAATGTAGGCAATAAGAATGAACCCTTTTAAAGAAATCTGAATTTTAAAATAAATTGTATTAGACAAAATAATTGTCAAACTTAAATCTTCAGTCAAGTTATCACTGGCTATCAGTCATCATAGCTTCATCTATTTGAGTGCCACTATCCCAACATACATCAGGTGTAACTCTGACCTTTCACTGTTTGGATACCAACCTGATAAAGAAAGATAATGAAGTACTCATACAGATATGTATCATCGCAGAGGTAATATTGAGTATGAGATAGAATCATACTATTGAGGGATAGATATAAGAGGTTCTCTGCATATTTTTATCTCTGGGAAACCCAGCCATATTAATCATACTGGTGTGCAAAACACACACAGCAAGAATAACTTTTAGTCTTTGGAGGATGTCACAATGTAAATATATACTCCTTTAAAAATTGCATTATAAACTCCTTTGTATTTCTTGAATGACTAAAATCTCTTATAGTAACTGTGAAAACCCTCTTTCACAAAATGTAAAAGGAAGTAGTAAGCATCAGCAAACTTGGCTCAGAGGGATTTCAGAGTGCAAATCTCCATCTTAAAATTGATTCTCTATCTAGCTACAATAGGATCACAAAAATCAATTTCTGAACACTGCTGCATTTTTTGAGCAGTTCAGACCCACATTTGTACATGGATTTCACAGTTTAGGGTAGTCTATTTTAGAACAAATGAAATCTCTTCCCAAACCTGAAGTATTATTTTTAGCTTTATCACCACTTCTTTCTCCTTCTCTCAAAAAAAAAAAAAGGAAATTACTCCTATTAACAAGAGCCTCCATCTATAGTATTCTGTGATTGCATACTCTTGTCCATGGGCAGGAAATTGATCTTAGTGGTATGACCACCAAATCTGTTGTATTCAGTGTCCAGAGATCACAACTGCTGCAAGTTAATTAATTCCTATACCTCTGTAATGGATGTTGCTCTGTTAATAGTGTATTCAATAAAAAAGGTGATGAAAAAGATGATGAAGTATGCTGGAAAGGTGAAAAATGCAATGACAATTATTATAAAAGGTACAGTGTAATATGGTGAATGCAATTTGCTCAATAGACTTAATGTGGTCCATAAAAAATCTCATCCTGTTCTCACCAGGGAAGCAAGCTGTGCTCTATGCGCTATCTATGGAGTCCTTCAGCAGTTTAATGTGACCAAACTAAATTACTTCCTCTGCACCTATTTAAAATATGCCCAAAAGGTGTAATTTCTGGGTGGACAGCTTGTATTAAGGCAGAGAAGTACAGGAAGCATACTGACAGATATTAGACTCGTGTATATAAGCACATTCCATAACGTTCAGCATATAAAGCTTTTTAATTTTGCCTCTCATATTCAAAATGGCATGGGAAGACATCCAACTCCTAATTTATTATTCTTCTTAATTATGCTCTACATGTACAATGTGGTAGTTAGTGGTTAGCGGTGAAAAGGTATTTATGCCTAAAAAGCTCCTTCAGAATTGAAGCAAATTTTTTGGTTAGTGTCTTTGTCATTCCCAAAATAAGAAAAGTGGGAGGGGGAATATACAATGCACATATTATGGTGTTACATGTTTTTACGTATTTTTGTATATTAAGCATTTTTGATACTTAAGATGTGTCAGCTCTCTAAGATGATAAACAGGCAACTTCATTTGTCTTCCATGTCTCAAAGGACTTAACAGCATGCTGAATCAGCGCATTAAATCTCAGTGGTGCACATGTTGCCTTTTATCCTTTTTTACCGCTGATGAACCATACACTGATAAAAATCAAAACATCTAAGTGTGTGTAAGAATGGTGAAAACTTGGTAGATGCTGAAATGACAGCAGAAAAAAAAATATTCGGAAAGGCTCAGCAGTCTGCAACAGCTGACATCCCTGTCTGGACTGTACAACACACAGCCATGGCAGCGTCCTGCGGTCCACGGCACCCCTGCCTGTATCTGAGGAGGGATGGGAAGATGTAAAAGCCCTTTTACCTTCTCCCAAGCAAACCCAGACCCACCAGGCCCGTAATTGGGCCCAGAGTAAGGACTTGTGCTCCTGCCAATGCCGTGTTGCCATATGTCCCCCTTCCCGAGCTGTCCCGTGTTGCCATCTGTCCCCACGCCAGCCCGGCCGCTCAGGGCCATCTGCTTCAGCCTGACCCATCCCACGGGGCCAGCTGTCTCGCCCCTCTCCAGGCTGGTGCAGCCACACACCTTTTCTAGAGGTACACAAATTCCTACCAACCATGGGTAAATATGTGCTAAAAGGAGCAGAAAGCACGAGCAGCAGCCTAGAAAAATCAATTTGTTCTGTCTGCATTTCTTAATCAGCGTCTAGTTCAGGTTTTGGCATGAAACTTTTTGCAAGTCCTCAAAAGTTTCAGCACCGACATTTTATTGAAACTCTGAGCTGAAGTGGCAGAACTGGAACTGGGAGACAGTGGGAATTTTTTTTTTTTTTTGCAATGTGCCCATTACTCTGGTGCCATGTAGGAGCTCATTTGATGAGAACACAAGGAGTTTGCAAATCTGTTCCTGCACCTTCATAAAAGCCTGTCTTTGAGTCATCAGAGTTATTAAGATAATATCATATGTAGTACCATTAAAGCAGTGGCACACAAGGAAATAATCCCATTTTTGCCCAGCTTTTTGAAAAGTCTGAGTCTACAAAGCTATATTTAACCAAATGAGTGGAAAAAATGGAAACACTTTTTTATTCCTATGAAAAAGTCATTTCCTTGGTCACTGTGGACACTTAGCTGTATCTAGATGAGGGATGTGGGGAGAATTTTCCACTTTCCAGTTGCATGTTCTCACATCCCAGCTCCCTACTGGGACAAAACACAGGCACACACCAGCTGTCCCTCCTTCTTCCCTCCCACCTTCCCACAATCTGGTTTTCACAGAAAAGAAAACTGGAGGTGTGGGCTGGACATGAGCCATCATTTTTCCTAGCAGGTAAGTCTAGACATAGCTTATAATATCCTTCATACCAGTTCTCTTCCCTCATTTCCAATCTGTAGCATATTTTTACTTTCATTGAAATGAGTATTTTTAAGTGTTCCAGTTTGATTGATGCCATGGAGAAATCAGTGTCATTATTGCTGCAAAATATTTAGGGAGGGATTGTTTCAACATTCTGGCTGTTTATCCAATAAAATATTTTCCCTGAAACAGTGGAGGTTAAAATATGAGATTTGAAATCCCATATGCATTGACGTAGATGCTATAACTTCTGCTGATTTCAGCAGGGCCAGAAAGCCACCCTGTGGTGAATATTCTGCTCAATCTATCTCTCCACATACCTCATCCATTTAGGTGCTTCTAAAATTAACAACCATCTTATCCTAAGTATTACTAGAGATATGAACAGCAATCTGATGCAAATTGGAGCAATAGATTCCATTGGAAAATAGAGTATTATTAAATCAGAGACACAAATAAATCTTTTCCTCAATTATTTTCATGAGATTCTAGACGTCTATGCTGTATTCAGTCACAGCTCTGGACTCCATAGTAGAGGTCTCGGGTGATTGTCAGATAATCTTTTGGCTTAAAGATTCACAAAGAATCTTAGAATGATTTTACAATGTGTAATAAGGAATGATGAGTTGCACTGACAAACTAAAATTTGTACTTTAAACATTAGCACATGTTGTTAATCTTAAAAATAAATCTATTCTTTAGAAGAAAATCTTCTGACTATACTATGTCCACCTCAAGGAATTAACTTGTTGCTTTCTTAAAAGATTGCTGGTGAATATTGGAATACGGCTCTGTATAAAATTACAGCCATGATAAATGTGAGATTTCATTCAAAACTGTCTGACTCCAGACTGTGTGTCATTTAGTTAGAACAAAAAGAATACGGAATTACCTATGCAACAAGATCATATGTTACTAGTTACTCAGTAAGAGACATTTACAACTGAGATACTCCAGGTGAAAGCAGGGAACAGTGAAAGAATATCTCACTAGACCAAACATTGTTCCTTAGCCTGTGGTCAAAGTCTGACCTCAGCTGAAACTGGAGCCATTCTGTTTGACAGTACAGCCAAGATCTCGCCTCACTTCTCCCAGAGAAGTGGGAATCCGCAGCACCAGCTACGGCTGCTCGTGGGCCCTGCAGCGGCAGCTACGCCGGGCATAAAGTGCACATGCCACAAGCAACAAAGCTGGTGTCCTGGTGATCAGTGTACTGATGCCAACCCAGTGCATTAGTTGCTTTTTGCATCAGAAAACCAAAACAAGTCCAAAACCATTGCTTTCAAAGCTTACTTACCGTGTGCAGGCAGTGCTGCCGCGGGCCGGGATGCAGGGAGCGTGCGCTGCCTGCCTGCTGCGCGAGCAGCAGATTGCGTGGCCACGGTGAGATAGAGTTACTCACCAAAGAGCGTGTGGTCGGTTTTGATAACATATGAACAGATGCTATCAAACCCTATCCAATACTTGTGCAGTTCCAGAGAAGAGTGTGAAAAAGGGACGAAGAGGGGAAAGAAAATCCCAAGATGTGGTAGAGGTACATTATCAGTCATTTTGCTGTTATGAATATGAACAGCAGGTAGTCCATTAAGCCTAACATTTTCACTCAACAATTGGAGCTCTGATAGCCATTAGAAGCAGGTCATATTTAATAGCAGTTGACTCCCTCATCTCTTTCTCCTACAATACACTTAAACGATTCCTTGGCAAGTGAACTAAATTTGTTTCATTTTTTTGAATTGTGAGAGGGGATAAGGAAAGGCGTTTATTTTTGCAGAACAGAATCCCTTGCCACCCACTCCCCTCTGAATCTCAACTACTATCTGTTAAGTCAAGATGAACTTTAATAAATGAGCTGAACTCATTAGCTATGTGAAGCTCATGCTTACAGTCATAATGATTTTAAAATGTGTGGCTGCATCTTGAAGAAGAACAGAGCTTGACATAATTTCAGTTATCAAATACTGGTAATTGACACAGAGACAGGCTGTGCTTTACACTGGGTTATAATTAATCCACTTCAGTGACCTCAAAGGCTGCACTTCTGAGAAATCTACCACTTACGTTTTGATTCTTTGTCAACTACTTCAACAGACATAAATTACAAATGAGGTACTAATGAAGTATTTCATCACCTGTTTACCTTCAGTGATCAGTTCCCTTACCCTAATTTACAGGAGGCACAATTTTTTTTGAAGCTACTGTCAGCTGGAGCTGCCTTTTACTCTAAGCAGTTATAAATTAGCACATAGCTGTGCTTACTCTCACTGTTTTTTTGTTCTGGTTTTAAAATACTGCAGCATGGGAGGGAATAAGTTTACTTTTAGAAACTGATGGATAAGAAGAGAAAAAAATGTATTTTATTCTGGTATATTCTTTTCTTTAAAGGCTCCCTAAATGGAAGGAAATTCCCCACTGACATAAATTATAAATACATCAAATCCTACTGCAGTGAGTGCAACTGTCTATTTACACCAGTAGGGCATTTGACTCACACAGAAACAAAATCCTGCCACATTGCCAAGCAGTTGGAGTGATCTTGAAGCACAAGTCAAAGAATCACCAAGATACGCCCAGGTATTGTCACTGAAATCCTTACATTGTGCCTGTGACATTCACAGAACTGCCTCTAATTTAAAATGGTAGGGCTAGAGTCCTACACACAGGCTGAAAAAAACATGGAGTGAGAGATAATTTGAGGGGTGAGTAAGCAACAACCTGACTTTCAGGGACTGACAGTTAAGGCACAGCCATAGCAACTGCTTCGTCCTTCTCCCAGTCTGCTGCTCTGTTGCCTGCTGGCTATGCCCAATCCACTCCCACTCCAGCCAGTGGCTCCCTTCAGTCTCTACAGTGCCTTCTCATGGGCTCTGCACCATCCTCTTCCATAGTGGAGCCTTTTTCCTTCGTAGGTACCAATGCTTTTACTCCCACCTGTTCCTCGCAGCACCCTGATCAGTTGTCTTCAACTTCTTCCGTCTGATGACAGTGGTTCTTCTTCTCTATGATGGTGTCTGCACTGGCCTCTCCCTTTTCAGTGCTACTGTGGGGCCCACAGTAGCTTTCAACCCAATGAAAGCTAAGTATTCTCCTGGTTTTTAATGTGAGTGCTCCATATTTTATCAATCAGCTCTTCTAAATCAGGAAAAAAAAATCAGAAAAATCTCCTCATGTTTTTCCAGAGACCTAAAAGGAAGAGTGAAGAAATTTAATTATGGGGAAAGCTACGTGTAATTTTTGAGTTCTATTTTATACTGGACACTTTACATGGAAGCAACTAATGGACTCACAGTTGGCTGGAGTTCATGGCAAACTTACTTTTCAAGTCTAAACCAAACCAGTGAAGGTACTATGTGACAGATCATCTGGATTTCATTGCACGTTGAGGTGGAACAGGAGGTTGCCTGACAAATAAGAGTAGAACGTATTTGTTTATTTTTTGACGGGGTCCTTAATTGGCCCCTTTAGGGAGTGAATTGAAGAAAAGAGACAGAAACAGTTAGACTCCCCTGTTCTGGAGAGGGAGGCAGCATGCAGAAGGTGGGGAGAGATGAAGGATCCTGGGCAATGCAGGGGCCTTTAACACTGCCAGACATGAGGCAACAAAATGTACCTAAACATACAACTAGAGATGAGAAGAAAATTTAATGAAAGTATCAAGGAGTCCTGGGACTCAGGACCAGCACGGTGGCCTAGGGCAGCTGTACCGCAGGGTCTCAGTGGCACAAGGGAAAATCAAACAGCCTGTGCCCAGGAGGCATCCCGGACAGAGATTCTGCTGCAGCCTTCTGGGACAAAGGAAAGCTCAAAGCACAAGGCCCAGTGCATAGGGGCTCAAATACATGTGCTTGGACGGTGTCTCCCAAAGGTGGAACTGTGCAGACCACTTGCCTTTAAAAGTTTCTTCCTAAGCCTGTTTATGCATTCAGGTCTGGTTATCACAGAAAACCCACAGTGTAAGTTCCCACTGCACTGGTAAAATCACATTCTGAAATAATTTGTTTCTGGGTCTGTTTTGCTCTAGGTTTTACAGCCGGCAATGCTGAGGGTAGGAATCCACTTGAGACAACTGTACTGGAAGGCCGCGTGCAGTGAACCCTGGACACCCTTCCCCAGACATCTCCAATTTGGAAACCCATTGCTGAGATTCATTGCCCTACGTCAGGCAGGATCTACTCCATGATCATTGCTCGGTGGGAAGTATGGGAAAACAGAGGGCTATGTTTGTCTTTTGAATGTGCTATTTCCTGGACCCCACCACATCTCCTCTTTCTCTCTGTCTCTCTCAGTAGAGCTGATCACCTTTCAGATTGCCCAGGGTACAGGCATATCATTATGATATTTTTTTTTCTTTTGCACTTTTTCAATAGTTGCAAGCAATATGCAAAGGATCTATTTTTTTTTTTCCAATATCGATGGGATGCTGTGTTTTGGGATACTCTTTTATATTAAAGAAAATTTTATTTAGAGAAGAAGTAAATCTACTTTTTGAGGGGAAACAATAATGGAAATTAATTATGCAGACTTTAAAAGGTAACAAAAGAGGGAGATGTCAGTGAGGAATAACTGTCCCTTTTTGAAGCTACAGAGAAGCTTAATAAACTCTTTGATTTTCTCTGTCCCCAGCAATGCTGGCGAGGTACTGTCTGCCATGCAGGATGCACCTACAGCTCATCTCTGTGGGCAAAAAAGAGGGGTTCGTCCACGACCCAGTTCATGCCACTGCAAAAGTGTTTCCATTTTTCTTCGCAGATAGTCCCAAGCCAAGGCAGCAGTTGAGAGGCAGTTGAAGTGTGTCTACAACTGCCATCTGCTTCCAGCCTGGCACTGTGCTGCTACCTATAGGAAGTCCGGAATGAGAGGGGGAAAATTCCTGACCTCAAAATATGAACTCCTCCTTTGCTGCATTTTCATTCCACTCAGCGGTTGCAGGCAGAAGCCAAACTTGGCCCTCCTCGGTGAAGTACGCCATGGGCTGTTAGACCGTGCTTTGTGCTTAACATTGACAGATAAGACTAGTGCAGGCATGTAAGTAGGAACAGGGGATGGACTTTCTGTTGATGGTAGGGAAGTGAAGCAGAAGCTACAATATCCTTCCTAAGCAGACAGAGATTTGATGCTATGTAGCTTCTGATCTACCTTGAAGGTGAGAATTGTAAAGGCTGTGGGGAGAGGAAAGTCAGACTTAGAGAAGCAGTTAGGGTCTTGTGTGCTTCCAACTTCTTGGACAAGGTTAAACAGCACATGGATTTCATATGCTTCTGTGGAATCACTGAGTTGTAATTCTCTCTTTCATTTATTTCTTTGGTAGTGATCTGGCCTTGTGTGATGTTTTAGCCTCCATTTTATCCCTAGGACTCTCTGAATTTTAAAGACCAACAGGAAATTTTTATTGCGCTTTAAAGCAGAAGTCTGAGTAAAAGGAACTTGGAAAATAACTTCTCCTCCTTTCCTGCAAAAGCCTAAATGGCAAAACTACCTGCAACTAAAACAGCTTAGGCAAATACAAAATTGCTGTTTCCTCAGCCAACTCCAAATATTTGAAAACGCCAAAATTACCTGGAAAGGCCTATGTACCTTTCTTAGCATTTAAACTCAGCAAAGAGCTTAAGTCCATGCTCAGTTACATGCATATGCTTAAGTTCTATGCTGAACTGGAGCCTAAATTTGTCATCCCTCCAAGCCTTGTGATTGGGATACATTTTCACTGTAACTCTGATTTAAAAAAAAAAAAAAAGCCTAGGAGAAGTTACAGAAAACAGAAGACTGTGTGTCTGTTTCTATTTTAATAATTACATGCACTTAGAAATTATAATTGCATAGTCATTAAGTCTCGTTCACATAAAATCTTGGCTAGCTTATTTTTATGAAGTAATTCTTACTTTCCATATTCTTGTTGCTCACAAAACTGGCAAATGTACATTTGTTACAAGTCAAGAATTATCTGAAAGGTAAATGTCACATTAATGGAACTCATGTGCTTTCTTTTGAAACATCTTTGGTTATTTCATTGCTTACCATAATTTAAGACTTGGCTGTGTAACGAGTGTTGCACTTTGGCAATTGCTGAAATGGTCTGTGTGTGGTCAAGACAGCTGTGTCTGTTGTTACTGAACATAATGCTGACTTAAGTAACCAGTATCCGCTTCAAGTAGGATATCAAACCTTTTTGCTTTCTTTCACTAATACCAGGTTACACAGACAGAGAAAAGGGGAGGGGCAGTGCTGACCTGTCTTGCTTGTTGTTCTGCAAACGGTACAGCAGGCAGATAGAGCACGAACAGATTGCAATCGCTGCCTTCAAACCTTCAGCGATGAACGACAGCTGAGCAATTTCAGGATGCTGTTTTTTAGGTTTCATCTCCCCATCTAACAAAATGTTAATCCTCAAATAACTTCAATTTCCACTTCCAAAATGTTCTGAAGACATCTCGTGCTGTCTGGTGCAACGCTTTGGTCTTTGAGCTCCACAGAGGTGGTCTGATCCCTATCTCGCTGGGAACTGGGAAACAATGTCACCCAAGTCAACATATAAGTAGTATATACAATATCTAAACTTGGCATGAGAGGAAAATTGCCCCATGATTACACCACTCAAGGAAGTACTTTTAAAGCTAAGAAGAGAGATGGGGATCAAACAGATATAAAGGGCTTTAGGGCAACCGTGCCAGCCGAGGAATTCATGCCTGAACAACAGCGGGCGGTGGCTGATGCCTTCCCAGCCAGGCTGCACCCCTGTTCACGTCCTGCACCAGCCGCCAGCGCACACGTCCTAGGGAGGACCCCATCTGGGCACCGCTGCCTGCTGAGCTGGTGCCAAGCCTGCCTCTGCAGATCCTGCCCACTTCTGATGGGCACCCCATGCCTCCCCCAGGAGAGGATGGGCCAGAGGCATCTTTCACCACTGCACCCCTTTTCCAGAATGACCTCCCCGTTGAGGGAACGAAGCAGTCCCTACGCCGTACATTATGTAATTTATATGTAAATGAGGTGGAAAATACGCACAAACGAGCTGCAGATACGTTGCTCGGGTGGATTCCACCATGCAGAATCTGGTTTCTATCAGAAGCATACACAGATGGGGTTTCTGCAAACTAAAGAAACCAAGATGTGATTGCTTTTAAAGAATGTACCTACTGATACAAAGCTGAGAGAAAACAGGAAAGCGCTAAGTATTTGAGTCTTAAAATAACACTGCTTTTTCTAGTCATGAAAGATTTTGAGCTATACCTCCTATTGCACTCACAAACATTTAGCTATTATTCAGGGAATATGACTGCTGAGATTTATTCCAACACATTCCAGAACACCCTTGTAAGCTGAGATTTAACATCAAGTGAACAACATGTCCTACATAAACTTTTTTTTTAAAGCAAATAGCAAAAAAAAAAAAAAAGTCTTGCTTTAAATTAAACTTTCAAGGTCATGTTGGGATGAAGCCATTTAAATATATATCAAAGGGGTAGAGAAATGTGCAGCTTACTGCAATGTGTTCTAATACAGTAAGAATATGTCCTCATTTTACACATGGTTGATTCATATACAGTAAACACATTTTTGAAGGTGACCTTGAAGCTACTATCCACAGTTTTTAAACATTTGTGTTACAATTGAATCCAAATGTATGTATGTATGAAGAGTTTAAAAAGTTTTTTTTTTTCTTTTTTTTTCCTCATTTGTTATGTAAATAATTTCTTTGTTATAAGAGGTATAAATCAGTTTATTTCTGTTGGGTTCACTGGACCTACCACAATTTGCACTAGCTGAAAATCTGGCCCTCATTCTTTAATCCACAGATATACTTTGTCATTGCAGTTTATGTAAACACGAGGTCAGCCAGTACTTCCAGACCCAAATGAACTCCTTGATAGTTCAAACTCAAACTTCAGTTTTACATCTGAATTTTGCTGTCATCATTTATCTTGCAACTGACCACAAGTAGACATGGAGCGTTGCTGGGTTTTGTGGTGTGGTTTTGTCTGGGGATTTTAAAATGTAAGTAAGAACTCTGTTCTTCTCCAGACAGAAAAATTTAAGTGACCCATTAAAAGTTAACATATCTGTGTGTACTCGTCTTAATAAGCTTTGAAAGAGCATTCTGTAACAGCCCAAACAAATCTAGCATCCAACAGATTATCATTGTTTGAGTCAATCCACATTATAAACCATGCATAATGTCTTTATTTAACAAATGGGACTATCTTCAAGTTATGGAATGCAGGAATGGAAAAGAAATAGGTGAATTTGTGTTTCATTCCATAATTTAAAATGCACACATAAGATTGGACAGGATATAATTCTTCTTTTAATGTGCAAGGACAAGCCCATAAGAAATCTGAAATAAAACAGTTATTCACAAATGTGGTTTCAAACACTGGTATTTTATACACAGTGTCAGTATTATTAATTTTGTCTTGCATTTCCCCAAATAATTCAAACTACTTTGTAGTCAAAACAGTCAGAAACATAAACTTGGTTCACAACTGCACAGCTAAATAGGAATGAAATGCAAAGGGTATTTCATGGTGGATAGCCTTGCGGAACATAGTAGAAAAGAAAAATACTTAATCCACTTTAAACTATGGGGAGAATTACAATTGGCAAACTGGTCACACTGGAATTTCACCATATGCCACCATCACCTCTATGAAATGCTCTAAAATGCAGTTTCTCAGGAATGAAGCAGTTGACTACTGTATTGAGAGGTGGGAGAAGTGTAAAATAATAAATAATCTAGAAAATAACATGAGGTGAAGACTGAAAGTAACAATGACCATACTACCATATACTTTCAGATTACTTTTTATCTGAGAATTTCAAATTAATTTTTACACATACAATGCTAAAACAGAGGCTAATATTACGCCAGTGTTACAGAGGAGGAAACTGAGGCATAGTGAATTTACACCACTTGCTTTAGGCAACATAGATGGTTAATGGGAATGCAGGGAATATAATTAGTAATTCTGAATTATACTGTGTTAATCACAAGACTTTTTTTTCTCTCTGAGGTGCTTCTCTGCATTAGGATCAGATTTGGAAAGATTTATATGAAAAGTTGCAGTCAGAAACCTATAAGGACTTTCTAAAGCACTGTGAGGAGTTTGAGTCCTAAATCACTGTGACCATCTGGGTCTGAGTCTTGCAAAGCTGAGCAGAACTGAAGAACCCCAGAACATGTCTCCACACCAGCAAGTCACTGAGGTACTGACTACTTTAAGAACACAACATTCAGTTGATGCACTCTAGATTCATTCGATATCCATGAAACCTTTTCATGTGCTGAAAATGAGGAATTCTGCTGAGACACAAAACACCTGAAAATATTTTATTTCTGGGATGTGTTTCCAGCTCTACCTATGCTATGTGCATTACTATAGATGATCGTCCTTGGTGCCGGTCTAGAAGTTCCTCTGTTGTCTAGAAATTGAAAAATGAGATCTACAGATCCTTTCGGAGTCATTGCTCTTCATGGAATAATAGATGATTTGTCATTACGCATTAGTGTGGAAAGTTACCGTCAGACTTGGCAATTCTCACTCCAAAAATCAAGCTTTGAAGTTTTCCTCAGTGTTGAGGGTTTATGATATAAATACAAAAGCAAAGATTGAGTTTTATAGGTAGTTTACGAGACTAAACATAGTTGTGAAAACTGTTAAAAAAGAAAGACTCCAAACATAGGAACAACCACCACAGTGAAAAAATGAAATTTGGGAACTGCTGTCTACCAGCTCCACCACATGGCAAAGCAGTAATTTACAGTTCACTCACTAGGATGATAATTTAAAAGTAAAATCTTAGTCTGCCTCCATTTCTTCAGCAGGCATCTCTTCAGTGGAGGGATCTCAGAGAGCAAAACTGTGACAAAGGGACATGCGAAGTCAAAATGGACTTTGTAAGACTGTAACTTATGGCCTGCCAGAGTGGACAGTCCTATTTGGATGAAAAGCTGTCTCTCTGTGTAGGGTTGAAACCCATGTTTTCTTACATGTGTGTAGGAAGTAGAGTTTGATTTCTGGTTGGAGCTCCTGTACATGACCATAGTATGCTTAACTAATCCAGAGAACTCCCTGGCTCCAGGAACAGAAAAGGGAAGAGCACGATAAAACCGTGGTGCCACAAGGTTACCCCCCTGCTAAGCCATAAGCTCACCAGCCCATGGACTTTTCATGTCCTGCTGTACTCGGGGATGAGAAGAAGACTATGAGACAGTGGGCAGACACTCCAGCCCTGGCCTTGCTTTTTTCACTCTCCCTGGAGATAAACTTCATGCCATGATGGAAATGTGCTCCCATGCTTCTTCAAGACACATGCAGCCCATATCCATTGCCTCCACAAGAGCAGAGGTTCTTAGTGGAGAAGTCAGATGGAACTCTGCTATGAAAAAAAAATATTTAAAGCTTTAAATTCCTTACTCAGAACACAAGTTATCTTGATTAGCCCAAGTCAAACTACTGGATAAATGAGTGAACCAGACTTTTTCTTCTCCCTTCACTTAAAAAATAAAAAAAAAAATTGTGCAATGACATAGCTAAAGCACTCGTGTTTGTAAAATTTAGTCTTAGCTGCTGTGCTACTCAGTGTCTACACCTGTGGAATGGTTATATTTGATTTATTTGGAAATACTACTTTGTGACAAGTCACTAACTAGTACGTAAAGCATGTCACAAAATGGACTCAAAATGCAGAGTGGTATAATCATCATAAATAGAAATTTGAGCCAGCTTTTTCAAAGTTTTGCTTTGCAAATATCTCATGGCAGCAACAGTAACTGTCAAATTATTGGTCAGTAGCTGCAGACTCCTAAGTTGCTAACTACAGAAGTTTCTGCAGGGTTGCTTTGGATTTAAGCACTCACCTGGCACTATTCTAGCTCATGAAGCACTAGATTCTTTACTATTTAAAAAGTATTTTAAAATTGAAGTGCAGTTATGTACTGGTATTTTGTGATTTCATATTTTTTACAAGTAGCTCTGCATTTTTAATATAATATCAGAAAGTACATTCTAATTAATTTTTCAAATGTAAAACAAACTTTATTTATTCAGATTGTGATACAAGAAGTATCTCCAACTATTTTCCAGCACCAGGAGATTTACGAGAGAATTCAGACAGTGTATGGAGCTAGTATTTTATGTAGCATGGTCTTACCAGAGAAGACAGAGAAGGTCAGGATTTCTAGACTTACGTTACACAAGGCAGATAATATCTGAATTCACATCTCAGCAAGACAAATCTGTATGCTTCTGTGCCTACGTAAGACCAGGGCAGGGTATCTGGGAGGCAGAACATGGGGTAAATGACAAGACTATGGAGAACATTGGGTTTTGATCATTGCTCTCTTGACCTCTAGATGTATTAGACTTTCCTTGTCACAGTTTTTCAACTCATTCAACAGTCATCTGCTTTCTCTAGGCAGTGATTTTTCATTGACTAATCATTCACAAGTTACCATGAAATAAATAACCTCATAAACTTAACTAATATTTACTTTAAGATAGTGCAGAAGAGCTTGCCCTGTGGGAGGTAGAGTTGGAAAGCACACACATAGTAGTGAAGGTGGGTGTGCTCTCACATCTGGAGATAAGGACTCAGTGATAGAAATGGCCACAAAACAGTGACATTTTAAAAATTAATAATTTTAACTTCTGGATTTAAAGAAAAGCACAAAATATTCTACTTCCTCTAAAAATTGTCTCTAGTGGATCCAGATCAAATAATGAGTTTTATTTTTTTTTCTGAAGTGTCATTTCATTCTAAGTTCCATGCTTAATTTTGAGATTTTTGCTTTCAAATCAAATTACTTCACTTTAATATTTTGTTCTGAGCTTCCCCATGGGCTTCCACATTGCTTTCTATATGCTTTGGTATGCTGTCTGCCCACTTTTTCACAAGATAAAAAAAAATACTGATTTCACAGTAAAATTTATTCTCATAGTCTTTATAACAAACAATTTATTTGTGTTAGTTCTTTTTAGTCCTATTTCTGGGGTGACATAAAATCTCACATAGTATGAGGAGGGGTTAAAAAAAAGAAACTTTCTGCTTTGGCATGGCTGTCCAATTTTCAGAGTACAGTAATCACTATGATGGATGTGGGAAGAGAAATAATGAGCCTCCTTTCTTTATTTCTTTTCAGTGGAAACCATGAAGCTTTTCAATCTAATCATTCTTCACATCCATCCTTGATAAAATTCTCAGCAGTCAGCACAGATTTAGGAAGAAAAAAAAGAGACTGTCTCTCTTGTTTTTCAACATTTGGAAACATTTAAGCAGTACTGCAGGTGGGAATATGGTCACAAATGTATTTTGATTTTCATAATTTCTCTCCAAATTTTACAATGAAAAATATAATGCAGATACTGACATCTGAAAATATTTTGGAGCCTTTGAAAAATCAAAATTTGATAAAAAATAGAACATACAAAATATATTTTGTTTTTGTGGATAAGATTTGTGTGAAATCAGGATTTAATTTTTGATTAACTGTTTACAGGTGATTGTAACTGCAGTGCTGGAATGCCCTGATATTCTGTGTTATATCAAAGAGTAGATTCAGAATATTCATAGTCTGAGTATCCAAAAAAACAGAGAACTGAGACAAGAAGTGAAAATGCCTACCAATCTGGGGAAAGGACAGATCTACATTTGTATTTGTCACCTAAGGTACCTAATTCTAAGTCGAAGGGACTCATAATTCTGATTGTCATCCAGGGAAACATGTGACCTGCTCTTTCAAATAAAAAACGTTCCTGCAGTTTTTCCCGTGGATCATTAGGTACAAACTGAGCTGCTACAGGGAAAGAGAAAATTGCAATTTTAAGGTCAAATGCTACAATGCAGAAGTTTACCTTTCAGAATTTATATATAAACACAAACAATAAAATGCTACACTATAAAAGCAGTATCTTATAATAAGCTTCCTGAGGTTTGTAACTTGCCCACTGCTGCTTTTCTTCCCTCGAAATGCTCTTAGTCCTTCTCCCGCCAGGAAGTGACAGGCTGGCATTTGGAAGAGACCTTTATCAAAGGAGCCTGCTGTTACCTCCAAACTTGATGCTGCTATTGTCAGTTACAATGGAGACTGGATACCCTCACAGCTAATTGCTGCAATCTGTCATCTCTAAGATTTAGGGGTTGAGGTTTTTTCAAGATCTTGAAAGGCTGGCTGTGGGGCTGGCAGCGGGGCTGGCAGCCACCTCCCATAGGTCGTGTCTCAGGGGCTGGTGCCTGCCAGCAGTGTGGTGGGATTGCTGTAGGCCCATTTGACGGGGCTGGGGTTTTCTGCACCTTGGAGAGGCAGGTGCCAAAAAAATAAGCAGCTCAGTTTTGATAATGACAAAGCCTCTGCTGAAGCTAATGTCAGTGAGAGAAAGGAGGTGAGATAAGGGTCCGCAAAGGATCTGGAGCAATGGGCAGAGTCCTGAGAGGAGAGACAATTTGGCCAGTCACTTACTTCAGAAGGACAGAGGGAACAGCACAGAAAGATTATGCGTGTGTTGATCAGGGGGTAGAAGTGGCCTGGAACTTTCCTGTGGTGTCCTTGATGGTACTTTCTCAGAACTGAGTGGTTACACAGGACAGCAGGGAGAGCTTGCCAGGTTGGACAATGACCAGTGGGCAGAGCTTTCTCCTAGCATTTGGGTGACCTAGCGCCACAGTCCCCAGTTGGCTGAACTAAAACAAAGTCTCTCACCTGGGTCTGCAATGGACCAAATACATGGTCCTTTTGGGTGTGTTTAGCTTTGTATATGTAATTAAATATTCCTTGATCTATGGAGATGGGATTTGCCTCATACAGTACAGACATCCGTATCAGAGCTAAGGTTTCCGTGTTAGCTAGTGGAGAGGAATAAACACTTAACAGACCTATTTTTAGGTGTAGAGGAAATTAATATATAGCAGCAATAGCATTAAGGGAAGTGGAGGCTCTTGATTCTGTGAGTCAAACATGGAAAGCAATTATTGGGAAGGACAACTAGTCAAAAGTGGCTGGAAGATATATCCAGCCAGGGAGCGCTCTGTATGATGCTTATGTGAATGTTAGTCCATTAACTTAATGTCAGTCCTTATTTGCTGATGAAATTTAAGTCATCTCCAGGTGCCAAGCTGCCAGGCAGCCATAACAAAACTTTATCCTCAGTTTTGGTTCTGGTCCAAACTAGCAGGTTTCTGACACATAATATCTATTGACAAGCAGAACTTCCTGAACAGCATCTGAGTAGCCACACTTCATTAGCACGCTAATCATGGAAACACAGAACTGTGCAGAAATGTTGCTGGATGGGAGGAAATTCAGAATAAATAAATCAGTAATTGATAAAATACGAAATGCAGAGAGTTGGTCTGCTGGCCTTTGCAATACAGACAGAACACAGACAGTTTGCTGGATTGACTTCAAAACCTGCTAGCTGGAACCGGCAAAAGGTGAACAGAAGAGAGGTGGCTTTCAGCTATGTAAGGTATGAAAACAATTTGATATCGCGCAGAAAGAGGAATAATTTCTGTGTGCACAACTGTGGTTTTAATATAAGCTTAAGAGATCACTCTTATCGAAGAAGTGGTGAAAACTGACTGCAGCTACATACTAGCCACATTCTCAAGCAGCATCAATCTCTGTATCTGAACATCTCACGTGACTTCAAAGGAAAACATAAAACCTTTCGCTCTTTGCATCATTTACAGGGATTTGCTTTAGGTTTTATTTTTTCAACTAAAGGCAATTATGCTGGAAGGTCCACATCAAAGAAAATGCCAACCTTAGGCCTTTTTGCACTATCCAGGACAGGGAGTCCAACAGATATTCATCTATTTAGGGTATCCCATCACATGCACTGGCCAGAGTATGTTTCACAGTATTAATGGTGGTAAGGTTAAAGTCTGGCTTTTCTTAGAAAAGCTGGTTATCATCATAACCAGCTGTTCTGATTTGCTGACTATTTATTAACGTCTTTAGTAATTATGCACGGCAGATTTCATGAGAACACCATCATACAGCTTGTGTAAATTAATTCCCTCAATAAAAGCTGCCTAGGTTTATGCAGTTAGCTCCTTCGTTAAAGTGTGTTTCTCCCATTAAAATATTTAGCTATTGCAGGCACATGCCCCCTCTCAGGCACAGGCTGTGCATGTTTTGTGTGCTTGTTCTGCATGAGAAACTCTCATTGACCCAAATAAGGGCTCAGTGCACAGGCCATATGCTAAGAATATGGAAATTGCTTTGAGAATATGTTGATTTTCCATACTCCCATCATAACTGCAGCATGGGTGTCACTGCTGAACGGTCTCTTGCTAATGGACAAAGCTTGCATCACTGGAGCCAGTGGAAGTTTTGTCTCTGAATAAAAAGAGAGGACGCTTTCATGCTCATTGCCCCTTGGGCTGCTCTTGGCTGCCTCTGAGTCCTCTGATCAAGGGTGTTGTGCACAGTCCTGTGGTCTCTTCTGGGATCAGTTATCCCCAGGGGAGGGTCCTCCTTCTCTATCTGGAAGGGTCCCAAAATAATTCCAAGTAATTTATCTTGTCTCCAATCTCTTCATGTTTCCCGGCAAGTACATTAAGGTTTGGGGTGAAGCTCTTCTTGAATGTCTGATCAGATGCAGTCCAGCTAATGTAATTCAGTGCATAACAGTATAGGATTTATCTCACCTCGCTTTAGCTGTCTGAAAGTTAAGCACCTTGTGTGAGTCAGTTGTGTAAGTCTCTCTGTATTAAGCGAGGAGAAATAAGCACCACCTCAGGACTATTCATCCTATCTTTAGCTAAGAATAACAGAATGCAGCAGAGAAATTTTCATCTGGATGTACAATTATTCAGTTCAGAAATTACTTCAGATCTTGCCTTAGAAAAGGCCACAGCAAAGCAGAGTTTAGGTATCTGGATAATAATTTTCAGTTCAAGAGCCTGAAAGATGATTTTATTCAGAGACAGGCAGCCATAGGAGGAGAGGAGATCTCCGATGCGGACAAAAAAACCCAGGCAATAGAGAGATGATTAAAGGGTTGAGATGGTAGGTATTTTCCTTAAAAAAAAAATAATTGAGTTCTTCTTAAAATCAGGCACAAGTCCTCAGTGCCACTATATATGAAAACTTTTTTTTGGTCACTTTTCACATTTGTTTTTAAAGGTGTCCTAATTTTATCTAGTCCTGTGGTATTTCAGATCCTCTGGTCAGCTGACCCTCTCAGTGTATCAGGACTGAAATGTTTTCACACATTTTCTTGCAAACAGTGTTGTAATTTCGTGTTCTCTTCCTGAGTTGGACATAAAAACATCAGAAGGGAACGGTCCTTTTAAAGCAAATATTCACCAATTTCTTAAATTTTGCAAAATCCAAGAACCCAGTAACTCTATTTAGACAAATACTGACGCCATATAGAATCATAGAATCACAGAATGGTTTGGGTTAGAATGGACCTTTAAAGGTCATCTAGTCTAACCTCCCTGCAGTGAACAGGGACATCTTCAGTGAACATCTGCAGTGAACATCTTCAACCAGATCAGGTTGCTCAGAGCCCTGTCCAGCCTGACCTTGAACGTCTCCAGGGATGGGGCATCCACCACCTCTCTGGGCAGCCTGTTCCAGTGCTTTAAAGAAACACAAGGTCAATGTAGGTAAATGTGCATCCTTTAAAGAAATGTAGGTTCACTACAGATCTTATTCTTTTTCACATAACCCACTCTGCCCAAATTTCAGTTTGAACGGACATATTAATTCTGCTTTAAAAGACATTGTTATAGCAAGGAAGTACTGTCTTGGTATGGAGTGCTTAATAATGTCATTGCTTCTTCTCAAACAATACCCATGTTCTATCTCAGAGAAGGTTGCATTACATTAAAGTAAATTCCTTTATAAACAGTTTGTTCTGAGCTCAGGGCAGCTCTAAGCTATACGTTCAGCAATGCACTCTGTTTATCTGCTGTTGTAGTTTAGTCCTGCCGAGGACTAAGCTACACAGCCTCTCACTCACTGTCCCGCCCCACCTTCCAAGGGAATAGGGAGAAGATAACATAACAAAAAAGGCTCGAGGTTTGAGATAAGGACAGGGAGAGATCCTTAAAGTTACTGTTACAGGCAAAACAGATGCAACTTGGGGAAAAATATTTGTGTATTATTAAAACAAAAGCAGGATAATGTGGAAGAGAACAAAACAGCTTCCTCCCACCCCTCCCTCTTCCCAGGCTTAACTTCCTTTTCAATTATCTCTACCTCCTTCCTCCCCCTACAAGTGGCACAGGGGGAAACAGGGAATGGGGGTTATGGTCAATTCGTCACACGCCACTTTACGTCGCTCCTTCCTCCTTGGGGGAAGAACCCCTCACATTCCTCTCCTGCTCCATTGTGGGGTCCCACCCACAGGCGACAGTCCTTCGTGAAACTGCTCCACCATGGGTCGTTTTTCCATGGGATGCAGTCCCTCCAGAATGGCTGCCCCAGCGGGCCCTCCACAGGCTACAGCCTCCGCCTGACCCAATGTGGGGTCCTCCATGGACTGCAGGTGGATCTCTGCTCCTGCATGGGCCTCCACGGGCTGCAGGGGGACAACCAGCTCCACTATGGTCATCACCACAGGCTGCAGGGGAATCTTGGCCAGGAGCCGCATTACTCCTCCCCCTCCTTCTTCACTGACCTTGGCATCTGCAGCCATTCCTCTCACAAGTAAAATTCTTCACAACAGGCTGGCAGACGCCTCTCAGGATCTCTTCACATCTCATCTCCTCTCCACTTCTTGCAGCCGGGCCGGGCCAAGTCTGGCCCAGTCAGCTGCCCAGTGGGAGGCCAGAGGGTGAGGCCTGCAAGGCCCACAAGGCTCGCACCTTCCCCTCTCTGCCCCTGATCCAGCTTCTTCACATCTTCTTCTCTTTTTTTCCTGTTTTTCGCCTTCTTAAATACGTTATCGCAGAGGCGTTATCAAGGAACATTCTGCTACCAATTGGCTCGGCCTTGGCCAGCAGCGGGTCCACCCTAGGCCCAGCCGAGTCCACTGAACAAAGGGGAAACAACTTCTATCAGTTTCGTACAGAAGCTGCCATCGTAGGCCCCCCTCAGTAAATAAAACCAACACATCTGCTGTTGAGACATTTTGTTGTTTCTAGCTCTATAAGCCTACATCCAAGTGTACACAAGCATACATACGCTTAGGCACACACACTTGCAAAACATGTGCATGAATCTCCGTGCCAGAATATCAGCCCTGATGAGCTGTTTTGTTTCTCAATACATGCACCTCAGCATAGTTGCAACAAGGCAGAACTCTGCAAAAGATGTACTGCTGTAGACCTTTGTCTCTGGCAATACACAGCTGTACGAGTCATAAGGCTAAGAGGGGGCCTCATGCTTCAGAGTCACCCATTCCCATTCTTCTTGCCACATCTGCTGACAGAAGCACTGCTGGGTGCTCCTCTGGCAAGGAAGCTTGGAGGGACAGGGATTCTGTTCACCAGGACACCAGCAAAGCCACCATCACATTTCACATCAGACAACATCAAATTTCTTATACTGCTATATTATTTCAATTTCATTATTTTACTGACCACAGATTTTGATTGTCATATACCTCTGCACAAAATGAGTAAAGGGTGAACGGAGAATACAGCAGCACATGTGTTTGCACTCACTTTGTAGTGGTGCAAATGACAATCCAAAGTGAAAGGCAAGGGTAAATTATGTACCTTGGGGCAGGTTGTGAGCCTTTACATGCAACATTGATTAATTACAGACATAAACAGCCTAATTAACTTAGTCAGATTATAATCAGGTCTCAAGCCTTTTGTTTGCATGACAGTAAATCAAAGGAAAGTGAAAAGGCAGAAATTAGATGTGTGTGTTTCTGTATGTTTGTATATATGTATACAAAGACACCTCCCCACAGCATAGGTAGAAGGGAGGAATAAGTATCAGCAAGGAAAGTCTGCTGGTTTTCCTTATGTTATCTAATATGTGGACAAACCTGTGATTTACTTTCCATATTTTGGATGCAACCAGTCAATGTGTGCTGTGCAGCTGTGACATAAAACTTATTTCAAAGAGAGCTAAAGTTAAAGAAAGATATTGCAAATATGTGACCTGTGTTCTGGTTTTGTAAAATATTTTTCTAATTTCACCGCTCCAGGATAGAGCTTTATAACTTAAGCCAGAATCGTTGAAAAATGTTGCTGCTTTGCTACTGCAGGCAAAATCTGTACAGAATAGGATTTATAATATATACAAACTCTCAGACAGTTCCTTTAAACTTACGGAAACTCCAATAATAGAGTTTTACTGAAGTCCAAAATAAGTCCTGGCCAAAGTTTTTGCTGAATCTGTTGAATTCTAAAGCAGGCCTGGGTCTCAGCATGATTTTCCTACTGTCTTCTGAACAAAAACCACCTTATATTCCACCCAGGAGCATAACCCATAAAACATGCACAATAAGATGTATAGAAATTCATCTCTCTCAGCCTAATGAATTTAATCAAGATCAACAGTTGTGTGAGATCAGTTTTGGCAGAAACTTGTGCAGGTGCAGATTTCTATTGTTGTTCAGTCAAACCATCGAACAGGAGCTCTGTTGTGCTTGAATAACCTCTACCTTTCTTTCCGACATTTTAATGAGTGAGTGATGTATATTTTAGACACAATATTGTGCATGATACAAAGCACACACTCTATGACAGATGCTATAGGATTCACGGGGCGTTTTTTTCCTGAAACTTTTTGAAATACAATATACAGGCTCCTGTCTTACAGCTGTCTTAGCTGTAGCTCTTGAATAACAAGGTTGTTACCTGGACAAAGAGGGTGTGAAGGCAGGAGAAAAGCCAAAGAAATTAGTGTTTGTCTGACAACAATCTTCTTCCTCCAGTGTGGATGCATCTGTGTCATACTGCATCCAACGTTGTTCGCACCAGTCAAGGAAGACATTGGCAATCAGGTATCTCCCATTTTCCTCCTTCCCTTTGCCCTCCAGCACTGTCACTACTCGATATCAGCATTTTCTTGCCACTTCCATTTTCCAGGTACAACCGCAAGAGGTGACGTTTTGGCAAAAATGCCCCCATTTGTCTCCTGCTGCATCTTGCCCTTGCCAGGGCCTTTCTGCACTCAAGTGTCCTAAGGGTTTAGGGGGGGGGAGGTTTCTGCAAAGGACAATTCCTGTATTTCCTGCTTAATGTTGACATCAAAAAGCATGGCACAACTGTTTTCCTCATAGAATCATATAATAGTTTGGATTGGAAGGGACCTGTAAAGGTCATCTAGTTCCACTCCCCTGCAAGGAGCAGGGACATCTCAAGATCAGGTTGCTCAGAGCCTCATCCAACCTAGCTTTGAATGTTTCCAGGGATGGGACGTCTACCACCTCTCTGAGCAACCTGTTCCAGTGTTTCACCACCCTCATCGTAAAAAATTTCTTCTTTATGTCCAGTCTGAATCTACCTCCCTTTATTTTAAACCTTTACCCCTCGTCCTATCACAACAGACCCTGCTAAAGAGTTTCTCCCCGTCTTTCTTATAAGCACCCTCACGGCAACTTCCTTTCTGAGTACTATGACTCCCTCAATGTAACAGTGAAGCACCCATCAGCCAAGAACACACTAACTTAGGAGGACGCACAGAGCTGGTGCTGGCAGGCAACCATACCCTGCCTGCAGCTGAGGACAGATCCAGAGCCCACCAAAGTGAGTGGAAAGATGGTCATTGACTCCGGTGAGGTCTGGATCAGATCCCTCTGGAAAAATATGCTTGCTGTGAACTGCATACAGGGAAATTCCATTTATAGAGGAGTCAAATGAAATGCTCAAATTGCTTCAATCCGTGAACAAATTGCATTTCTACTTATAATGAATTTTGTCTTATAGGCCCCAGTCCAGTCAGGCACTTAAGCACCTGCGTATCTTTTAACTGATGAATAAATCTCTCAGAGGCAGCGGGACCAGGTTGCTGAATCTGGGTAGAAGTGCAAGATTTTTTTCAGTAAAAAATAAGCAGGTTTTATTTTTTTTACTCAGAGACATACGATATGTGTAATTTTGCAATAGAACCATGATTAAAAAATCCTGACATTTTCAATCATACGTTTACTGCCTGCATGTTTAGGAAATTAGCTAGCTTAACTTTTAATAAGCAACTCTATAACTTGTTTCTTTACTGGAAATGGCACAATTTCATCTTTTTTTAACTAATATTCTCCATTTGTTTGCATGTGTCACAGAGTTTTGAAAAAAGTGTTGTTTAGATGTCACATTTTATACCATATCTTGCTTCGTAAAAACATAAGAGAAAATTAAAAGGCAACTTTATTTTCAGCTGCTCACAGATGGCATCGTATGTTGCCAAAATCACCTAATGCAGCTTTCATCTGACTTGCAGCATTTTGTTTCTCATGTTCTGAATTGTATGTAATGACCATTTCAGTGTCATCTGATAGCTGAAGTTTCAGATTTAGAAATGTACTCGTTTCGTTTATTTTTGTCCCTGAGCTGCAAAAGTAAACTTCAAAACCATTGCTTTGGTTAGTCCAAGTATTTGAACTTCACAGTGGTTGCTGTTATATAAAAACATATATATATATTTAAATACATGCTGCACTTTCCCTGCCCCAGACAGACATCTGGCCAGTTCCCATCTGCTGACTGTGACCTGAAGCATTTTTCTCTCTCTCTCATTAGTTTGCACCTTTGCTGAGGTCCAGTAGCTCACACATGCTGATCCATCAGTTGTTTTTATTGGCAAACAGGTCCATCATTAACAATCAGAAACTATAGCATCTGCTAATTTAAGTGGGAACCACATCCTGTTGTACATTAGGTGTTTAGCAGTGTGGGCATTTATCAAAACAATAATTAAGTGAAATACACATGTGTGCAATATTAAGGATATTTCAGGCTATAAATAACACATTTCATTTCTCTTCATCTTTAAACTCACATATGCATTTTACCATAGGGAAAAATTTGTCTAAATCTTTCTGGATACTTTAACACTGGAAACCTTGGTCAACACAATGCTTTTCTGTTAAAATCATTTGCATGCCTTTTTGTGCTGGGTGGGCTGCCCTTACCAGCAAATATAAAAGATTATGAAGGATTCAAAGGCTACAGAGCTGGAGTAGCATATCTTGGTGGCATGCAGCCCATGTGGGCTTTCGCTTCCAGAAGCTCTCAGAATTGAAAATTAATGAATTAGCATAATTCAGAAATGCAAGTTTGATATTTAATGGCATCAGCAGCAGCACAGATTGCCCCAAAGTTAGCAAGTACCCCTAGTGGAAAGGAAACATTTTTTAAAATAAGACAATTCCCAGAACTTGTATTGTGAACATGCACTTACCAATCTCCATGACCTACCGGTATCTGCTTTTAGATGTAACATCACACTGCCAAATTCGGCTTTGTTAGATGAAATGGACATTCGTTAATTGCAAATTGGGTTCTGGCACATTGCTTAAAAGATACATCCAAAACTCTTGGTTCGAGACTGGTATTTTTTGTTAATCAGATGGTTTACTTAGTTAACCCTACAACATCTAGCATTCAAAGAAAACAGAAAGTATTAACAAGACTTGCAAAAAATTCAAGCTTTGATATAAAATTTCTCCTGAACTATAAGCACACGAGAAGCTGCGGGAGGCAGTGGAGATGCCGACACTGACAGTGTCCCACCACTTTACACCGCAGCCAGCTGGGAGGAAGGATGACTGTCCCTGCTCACAGGGAAGTGGCTCTGGGTACCTGCATCCCTTTCAGAAGCTCATGTCTCAGGGTGTGATGGATGCGTATTGCATGCTGATTTCATCAAAACTTGTCTGCATTATCAGGAAAGAAGGAAAGAAGTTTAATCACAAGGAACTTAAGACCAAGCAGAGGCTGGATGAAATCACAAGGAGCTTAAGACCAAGCAGAGGCTCATTGAAATCAGTGGGAAGAATCCTGCTGGCTTCACCAAGGGGTGGATTGAGTCTCAACTTCAGACCTCTGAAACAAAAAAAAAATTGTTTAGTTTTGTGCTTTTGAACATAACTTTATTTTCTAAACAGAGGCCACAAACAGTTATGTGTCTGTTTCTGTGATCCTCTCCTCTTATGAAGTCATTCCAGCTCTTCTATCACTAAACTTGTTGTAATATATTTCATGCTTAGTCTTCAAAGAAATGTTAACATTCACAGATAAAAGACTCTGTACGCAGTCCATGCCACAACTGTCACCAGAAACCCAGGAATGATGACATGAGCAGATGATAAATATCCTTACACAAAAAACCTATTTTTCACGGGAGCCATAAGCAAACCTTTATTGCTCTCCCTATCTGTGAGCTGAGGGACGTGTCCTCCCATGGTGATGCCTTTAGGTCGGCTGAGCAGCCGCTGCAGCTCACTGACGCTGGGCCACAGAGCAGAGCTCCTGCCCATGGTCTGATCCTGCCGTGGGGAGAGGGTGAGTCAAGCTGGGAGCACGTCGGTCATTGACTCCTCGCTGAAAGCGTGCCATCCCCCACATCAAAAAGGCACCAGGAGCCTCTGTACAGGTCTGCACTGTATAATGGGCAGATTTTCAGCAGGGGCTCAGAAGACAAATGAAGCTTTTATCTGCTTTCCAGTCCTCTGCAACTGGAGTTTATGTTAAAGCCACTTAACTGTCTAGAGTGCAGCAATGTGGATTACCTGTCTGTGTGAATCAAGTACATTACCTGATCACATGAGTGCCAGGGATAAGTTTTCTATAACTAGCTTCTCTTTGAAGGGATCTTCAGCTACTTCGGGATTCTCACAAAGAAGTGGCCCAAATGAGGCAGGCTTAAGAAGAAGCAATACTTCACTTTGGCTTGTGTTTCTCTGGCTTCATTTATTTAGCTTTACTTACTTACTCAGTCACTTATTTGTATGTCATAACAGTAGGATGAGGAATAAACCTTCCAAAGTATGCAGCTCGTATAACCTTTACAGCTCCATGGGTTAAATATTATATAAAGAAGGGAGTTAGTGTCATAAAAGGAAATATTTCTTTCTGAGTGCAATTCAAATGATTGTTGGTAATTTTATAAGAGTTCTCAATTTAAATTGCTAGAGTTAAAAATATTCTACCACACCTTTTTTTTTTTAAAAACAACATTAAAAATAATTAGTTCTGCAGAATGTTTTAAAATTAAAATAACGACAAAGAATGTGTAACCTATTTTAAAACACTTTGAATGATACACCCTTTTTCAGGAAATTGCACGAGGAGGAGAGGTATTGGGGAAAGTTGAACAGTGGTGTCTGTGTTTTGGGGGCCTGGTCAGCTCTGCCCCTGCAGGCTTTGAGCTCATCCCACACGTGGTGCCACCTTGGGGTACCCTCAGAAACGGCTCTGCCACCTCCCATTGCTTCACCCTCGACCAAAGACTTTGCCCCCCTTTCTGCTGCTGGAGGACACACCTACATGTGCTGCCACCATTACAAGCAGTGAGACCACCAAAACTGTTAACTCTCCTCTCCCTGGTGATGTCTAGCCACCTATACTTCTGGGGTGGTAGCCACGCCACAGTCTGTTGCAGCTCACTTTTTTTTTTCCTTTAAAAAATACACGTTTCCTGTTGTTACCCAGCTTCCCCAGAGTGGTTATGGGCACTCAGCAGCCTCTGACTGGCAATAAGTCCATTTTCCTCTTGCCAGGAGCTGCAAGGGGAGACAATCGCTCTCAGTCACCTGAGAAGATGTTTTGTTTGACAAGAGGCAATGAGATGGTCAGGAGTGGAACTGCTCACCCGAAAGGCCCCAAAACCTGTAAAAAACAAAATGTGAGAGAAGGAATTACTGGAGTCAAGTTGCCTTTCTCACTGTAAAAACAGTGGAAAGCAAAGGGAGCTACATCCCAAACCTTCAGAGAATACAAGCTAGAGATTTTCAAGGGCATATTTTTGGAGGAGTAAAGAGTTAATTTTTTTCTGATCAGCAGGTTTGCTTTCTTTAGTGGTAAATTTAAGATTACTTTAGGATGTTCCTCTAAAACTAAAAACTGTCTGCCATCTGAAAAGTGACTCCAGCACTATGCCCACTGCCTTGTCCATACTGAGTGGATGCTTTGTGCACAAGAGCCTGTCTTTCTTGAAAAGACATTACAGGTTTTTCTTCCTTGTCGTGTTGTTCTAATAAATTAAAAGACCATTTTGACTGCAAGTCAGTACTTCTGTATGGAAAATAACATCTTATCACTCATCACTAGTAATAATACACTGCCTGAAGACACTCCTTCGTCAAGCCTGTTGGTGACCAGTTTATGCCCTAAAGGATTATACGTATGACTTGAGATATTACAACTGCAGATATTTTTATTCATGAAAGTATAATCTACCTTTGAAAGAATCTGAACTACTTGCTCTAGTTACGTCTTGTGACAATGAGACACCTTTTCTTCAGAGCTAAGTAAACCCAAACTCCAGACTGACAGGATGGACTGGCTGTGACAGACAGTGAGCAGGGCAGAAAGACAGATGCACAAAAGGAAGACTGAGGAAGTGTGTTTCACACCCCTTACTTGCTTTCTGCAGCATAAAATGACACACAACTTCAAGACAGTGTTATCTCCCTGTTCTGTAGATTTTTGTACTTACTGTGATTAAAATAAAAAAAAAGCCTCAGTCCTGTTTTGTGCACTTCCTTCTTTCTTGTTCTCAGATAAATTTTTAAAAAGCCAAACCATGCAACTAATTTTTTTTTTTCTGACATTGCTTATAATCCTTGCTGCTTCTTCAAGATTTTTTTTTTCTCAGAATTATGTCTAGTTATTTGGTAGTATCTCATAAACTTAAAGAAATAAATAAGAAATCTTTTCCTAGAAGAGTTTGTGGTTGCATTGTGTAATTAAATAGAAAACATTTGGCACGTTCAGCTAAACAATGACTCTGCTTCCAAATGGTGATGGTGTAAATCAACCAGGAAGGAAAACATGTCATGTTTGTCTATGAGGACAATGAGGGTCTTATGTGTTATTTTATGCTTGGATTTGGCCTTAATTCTCTTAATTTTGTACAAAGAGGATGACCAAATCTGAAAATATCTGAAAAGACTGCAGCCTTGCCAATTAAATCTGTAGAAAAGCTGAGCTGAGGACTTCAATTTAACCACACAGTTGGCACCGTGCTTGTACTTCAGTATTTCAGTTACTTTTGGCAATGAGATGAGAATAAAATGCATCTCCGAACTAAACAGCCAGCATCTTATTCTCAGAAACATAACTACAGTTGTGTAAAATCTTCAACATACACGAAAGCAAAAAGGGATTTTGCAGAGCCACGTGTCCACAGCTCTTTGTGAGTCACTTCTGATGTGCACTCAGACGCACATGTGGTAGGTACTCGAGTCTGCTAAAGTAGATGCTGACTTTGGGCCCCAATTTGTGAAGATCAGACCCTTAGTATCAAGTTAGTATAGAAAAAGTGAAAATCTACAGACAAAACAAAGATTAGAGCTTGAAATGCACCACTTCTCCCTGCAGAAAGAGTCTGCCAGAAAGCACAGTAAATTTAGTCACAGTACAATGCCTATTACTCTCAGCGCATGATTAAAGCTGCTTTCTCTTGGACCACACACACATGGAGTCTGTCCCTCTCTTGGGAGAAATGTCTCCTTCTGCCCACAGCCCAGATGAATTATAGTCACAACCACTTTGAAGATTTACAGAACGCACAAAGGGGCAACCTGAAACAATAATGGTATTTCCTTGAAATGCATCTCTTCTCAATGAAGGCATTTTCTCAGGAATATGCAAGATGCAATTCCAATTTTCCGAGACAATGCTCATTATTACAAAGCCATTTCAGAATGAACTTGAATTTCTCATGGCTCTAAATCCCATTACTTTATAGCCTGGTGCAGAAATCCTGGAAAGAAGGTGTGGGAAGCTGTGGGGCGATAGTCCCTCAGTGATGTTTTCTGGAATCGTGAATCTGGCTCTATGACATGGCAGAAATCGTCCACAGCGTCCCCACTCCGGCTGCATGCTGCTTGTCCTCTCTCCCTTGACTGAATAACTATGTCCATTGGGGAATTTGTTCTGTGCATGATCTCTTCTTCCTAGGAGCTACCAGCAGGTTTTTAAAAGTGCTGCCTTAGATATGGGCTTCTACACAGAAAAAAAAATATGTTCACAGAAAGCAGTGTGTCCCTGCCAGCTGGCTTTCTAGGTACTTGAACTTTGGGCTTGCTCATTTATCTAGCAACCTGGGCTCACCGCATGTTCCACTTTACCCTAGGCTGGAATTTATCCTCTCTGCAGTGAGGAAGAAAACTCTACCATGTCAGTGCTGATAATAAGCTTGTATTTTTCTGCAGAAAAACTGTAGGACAAAATGGGAATGGGAAGGGCCCTGCTAGCAGATCTGGGCAGATGTACCATGCAATGGGCCATGGGTCAGTGGGAGATGAGACTGTGCCACATGGAAGCCTTGGCTTGTCAAATCTGGGTGTCATTCCCTCCAGATAATTTCAGGTTAGGCACTGGTTTGGCTACAGCTTTCTTTGGGAACCTGTAAAAGGTAGCCCTGTAAAAATTGGATCATCTCCATCATCAGTTTGCTGGAGGTTAAGACAAAGCTGGACAGCTTTCCCAAAAGCTCTTTGTGCCAGCAACTAGCGACAAGTTCTTTTCCCTCACCTAGAGCCCTATTTTGCAGGCCATCATGCTCACAGCAGATGACAGACACATCTGGTGGTATGGTCACTATTCTTACAAGGTCCCATGGCAGCATTTTTGATAAATTATTTGGCGTGCTCACTGGAAAGTGTTCAGGTTTTGACTTCTTTTCACTAATGACAAACTATTCCTGGGGGAAATAAAAACAATCTCCAATTGGTTCTAGGTAAAAGTCTGACAGACTGACTTCCCCATATTTGGCCTTTAGATGTAATTCTTTCTGAATTTTGGTGGATGTTTTGACAACTGATTGAAGTCAGGCTCTTGAGTGTTTCCCAGGCATCCCAGGGAAGCAGGTGATGTGTATCAAACCCTCAGGCCCCTGCTCCTGTGGGCCACATTTGGAGCACCTGAATGCCATCCCCAGCTGCTGAGGAGGCACTGGGTGTTGTACTGAGGACTGAAACAGGAAAACACGGTGGTAATGTTAAAAGTGTGCCCACTGTAATCCTGCACTAGGCTTGAGCTTAGTTCTCTGTGGAAATGCTTTGACAAATTAAACATGGCATTTGTTTTAAGGCAAATCAATTTCAATATAGAAACTGATGTAATGAATGCATTATTAAAATGTTCATGATTTTATGTTACATGTCATTATTAACAGTAAAATGCAAATAATGTTAAAATATCATAGTTTATAACAGTGAATTTCCTAATTTTCAGAAGAACTTGAAAAAAAAAATTGGGGATTTCTATAAGATTTTTTTCAGATTGTCATCCATTTAGAATCATAAAATAGTTTGGCTTGAAGGTACCCTTAAAGGTCATCCAGCCCAACCCCCCTGCAAGGAGCAGGGACATCTTCAACCAGATCACGTTGCTCAGACCCCCATCCAACCTGGCCTTGAATGTCTCCAGGGATGGGGCATCCACCACCTTTCTGGGCAACCTGTGCCAGTGTTCTGCCACTCTCATTGTAAAAATTTTTTTCCTTATATCCAGTCTGAATCTGCCTCCCTCTATTTTGAAACCATTACCCCTCATCCTATCACAACAGGCCCTGCTGAAGAGTTTCTCCCCATCTTTCCTATAAGACCCCTTTAGGTAGTGGAACACCGCCATAAGGTCTTCTCAGAGCCTTCTGTTCTCCAGGCTCTCCCAACTCTCTCGGCCTGTCCTCATAGGAGAGGTGCTTCAGCCCTCTGATCATCTTCATGGCTGTCCTCTGGATCCTCTCCAACAGGTCCATGTCCTTCTGATGTCGGGGGCTCCGGAGCTGGACACAGTGCTCCAGGTGGGGTCTCACAAGAGCAGAATAGAAGGGCAGAATCACCTCCCTTGACCTGCTGGCCACACTCCTTTTGATGCAGCCCAGGATGTGACTGGCTTTCTGGGCTGCAAGTGTGCATTGCTGGCTCATGTTGGGCTTCTCATCCACCAGCACCCGCAAGTCCTTCACCTCAGGGCTGCTGTCAGTCCATTCTCCTCCCAGCCTGTATTTGTGCTTGGGATTGCCCCAACCCATGTGCAGGACCTTGCACTTGGCCTTGTTGAACTTCACGGGCCTACCTCTCCAGCCTGTCATTTATGTTTGTACTTCAAGTATTTTGTTTATGACAAGTTTCAGCCTAAATAACCAGTCCAATAATCAGACTGCATAATTTGAGGAATTATATTACCGGAGTTTTTAGAATATGTTAGTGAATTTGTAGGACCTGATCATTTACACAGAAGACTTTAGTGTAGATGAAATCTCTTTGTGTGGCATGCATATTAAAGAGATACTGGAATTATCAACGGTTTCTGTGTTACTGACGCAGCATGCACATCGCTGGGGTTATGTGGCCACCGTGTGGTAATACAGAGGAAAGTTAAATTGGATAACTTGCTCTGATTTTTCTGCCAATGACTTGCAGAAGTGAATACATTCATTTTTTCAAGGACATTCCTTGAATAACTTCCTCTTCTTTTACAGAATTAAGTCAGTAAAAAAAATAGATTATTTACATGGCAACACCTGAATCACAGTACAGAATGATCTTGCAATAGGATTTCATCTGTCTGCCTGGAACATAAGTTCATTTAGGAAAAAAAAAAAATCCTGTGCAACTTCCAAAACCACTGATGGGTAAATAGACAAATCCAGTACCGGTAACTCAGTTCATAGACAGAAAATTATAGCATTGAAAAGATATAGAAAACATACATTTCAATTTGAATCATCATATAGTTTAATGGAGAGCTGTTTGACACCTCTCAAGAGTAACGGACAGGCTCTGAAGAAGCAATTCGTGCAGCTCCAGGAAACAACTTCTTAATTCATCTTGTTTGCATAAATTGAAAAGTCCAGTTTCTAAATTCCTTTGTATGAACACAAATAATCCTGTTAAAGACGTACATGGTGATTTGTTTTCATACAAATGGTAACTAATATTAATTTCTGGTGGCATAATCACCTTTACTGTTCAGCAACTGGGAATCTGGAAAAGAAAGTAAGCGAGCATTCTGTGAGGAGCCAGCAGTTGGATGGTGAAGACAGGCTGGCTTTGCAGTGACTGAGTATGACCTGGTTCTCCAAGCTACCCATTAAACTAAACAGAGAGGCAACAAAATTTGTCTAGCCACAAGTAGGAGGAAATTTCTCTGGATGTCCAGTTAGAAGTAACATCACAAAATGAAATGGAAGTTTGGAAAAATTTTCTTGCTGATCAAGGTTTACACTTCTCCAATGTTATCACATTAGCCTCCATAAAGTTGCTTTCGCTTTAGTGATCACTAAAAAAAATACATAAAAATTTAACCAAGAGCTGAATAATTCCAACTATATCTAGAAAGACTTAGTCTTTCTTTGTCCTCTAAGTATAGATGTGCTTAGTCGCACCAGCAAACTTCCTCTGTGCTATCAGTGCTCTCTGGACAAGGGGATAACATTTCCACTTTGTGTTGGTTTGTTGTTTTCCTGCTTGGTTCCAAGAAAGTGTAAAAGAAATGCCCAAATTTCCATTGCCCTGAGTTTCCTGTGTTCAGGGCTACAGGTCCTTGAAACAGAGTTAATGAAAGGCCACAGGAGAAATGTTTGTATGAGCTCCCAGTTAAATATTGGCAGATATATCACTATGAGACACATTTATTTCATGTTAACGCTCAGCTAACATTAACTTGCACAGCAAATACTTACCCAAACAATGGCATTCTGGCAAAGAAATCATCAGTTGCAGATTTGTGATATGTTCCCCTCCTAAGAACCTCCCCTGTAACTTTCCTGTCATGCTCCCATCATACTTTTTGGGGTAGGATAATGTAAGATTTTTTTTTTCCTGTAGGTAATTTTACTAAATCCAGTTACTTATTCTGCATAGGCTGCATAGGTTGCCTTGGGTTGCTAAAACTTCCAAATTAAGCTGTGTAGAATGCTAGGTTTAGAAAGGGCTGCTCCAAAGAATTTTTTAATTTTTGCTTCAGAAGTCCTTAATGAGTGTAAACAAATCAAATAACCTTCATCCAGTGAAGATGATAGGAATGTGCTTAATATCATTTCCATTCAGCAAAATACATAACAATATTTGAAGAGCTGAATAGAATTAAGCATATGTTTATATGTTTTGCTGACACAGGCTCTTTATCTCTAAATTTCAACTCTCACAAAGAGTAAAATAATAATTTATGCTTATTTTACTTTTCTCTTCCTTACTTAGTATTTAAGCCCTTTGGCACAGGAAAGATCTTTCGTTGTATTTTGGAGTTGAACAGTAATGAGTTGTTGAGCTATCTAGTCACTGCCTGTAGGCACCAATGCTATGCAGTAGTCTAAAATAAATTCCAAGAACTTATATATTGTTCTGGTTTTATTTAGTGAGGGGGGACTACGGTGGCAGCTTCTGTAAGAAGCTGCTAGAAGTTGTTTCCCCTTTGTTCAGTGGACACAGCCAGGCCTAGGGCGGACCCACCGCTGGCCAGGGCCGAGCCAATTGGTGACAGAATGTTCCCTGATAATTCCTCTGTGACAACATATTTAAGAAGAGGAAAACAGAAATAAAAAAAAAAAAAAAGAGAAGAGAAGATGTGAAGAAGCTGAGCGGGGGGCAGAGAGGGGGAGGCGCAGGCCTCATGGGCCTTGCAGCCCTCACCCTCTGGCTTCCCGCTGGGCAGCCGACTGGGCCCGACTCAGCCCAGCCCAGCTGCAAAAAGTGGAGAGGAGATGAGATATGAAGAGAACCTGAGAGGCATCTGCCTGCATGTTTTGAAAAATTTCTTGTGAGAGGAACGGCTGCAGATGCCAAGGTCAGTGAAGAAGGAGGGGGAGGAGTAATGTGGCTCCTGGCCAAGATTCCCCTGCAGCCTGTGGTGCAGCCCATGGTGGAGCAGGTTGTCCCCCTGCAGCCCATGGAGGTCCACGGAGGAGCAGAGATCCACCTGCAGCCCGTGGAGGACCCCACGCCGGGGCAGGTGGATGCCTGAAGGAGGCTGTGGCCCATGGAGGGCCCACTGGGGCAGCCGTTCTGGAGGGACTGCATCCCATGGAAGAGATGACCCATGCCGGAGCAGTTTCACAAAGGACTGTGGCCCATGGGAGGCACCCCACGATGGAGCAGGGGAGGAATGTGAGGAGTTCTTCCCCCGACAACGAGGCAGCGGCGTAAAACAACATGTGATGGACTGACCGTAACCCCCATTCCTTCTTTCCCCCTGTGCCACTTGGCGGGGAAGGTAGTAGAGATAATGTTAAGCCCGGGAAAAGCGAGGGGTGGATGGAGGTTATCTGGTTCTCTGTCTCATTATCCTGCTGTGTTTTTAGCAATAAATGAATAGTTTTCCCCAAGTCGAGTCTGTTTTGCCCATAATGGTAACTTTAAGGATTTTCTCCCTGTTCTTATCTCAAGCGAGTCTTTTTTTCCCTATATTATCTCTCCCTATTCTCTCGTAGGGTGAGGGCGCAGAGAGAGAGACTGCGTAGTCTGATCCTGATCGGGGCTGAACTATGACATATATGTACATCTATATCTGATTTAACATGGTCCTTGTTTTGGCTGGGATGGAGCTAATTTCCTTCTCAGTAGGTGCTGTGTTTTGGATTTAGTGTGGGATTTGGTATGTGAAGAATGATAAGGAGTTAAACCATGACAAACATTTATCTATCTGTATGTTTACCCTATACATTTATCTCTGTGTGTTATTTCATACTGATAAAGCCAAAGTTGTGCTTTTTAATCTAACTTTGAAAGATGTGCTTGTCTATACATGAATCACAGTAAACAGTTTACATCACCTTTGACTAACACCTTTCTGCATTTTTTTAAAGTTCTGAATACTTTTAAAACAATAACAGCAAGTCCATTTTATAATTAGGTGATATGTTGCTTATTAAGCCTTCTCTTAGGCTCAGAGTAGCTGCTAGTTCTGCGTGCATTTACCTAAAAGTAGAACAGAAAATAGAAGCTACAAAGACAGGAATATTTATATCTCAGACTCCGGTTTTGTATGAAACAGCTTCCAAACGCAGTGGCATGACCACGTCTTTGATGTCCTACCTCAGAAAGAAAGCCTTTTGAAAATCCTGCCAGATATAGGCCTAAACTTTAACTTATTTATGATACTTTCCCCTCTCTTCTCCCATGTATGCTAATACTGGGCTAACCACAAACTCCATTCCCCTCTGAAACTGTTTTGCAGCTCCCATTATCAAATACAGTCCAGGAGATTCAGTAGTATACGATTTCTGGCAGCTTACATTCCTGTCTGTATCATCCTTGCACTGAAAACACTTCACATGACCATAGATTCTGTGTTGTCACATCGTGCTCTACTTCCACCAGAGAGCACTACTGCACTATCCGCTCTCTCCCTGTTCTCGCAGTCAGCTTTGATGACCACTAAGTTTAAAATGTGAAATATTCTTCACCTTTTCTTGTAAAATGTGTTATTACAGTTTTCCTTGTATAGGTCTAGTTATTTATAGATAGATATCTTACAGGATACTTCAGTTACATGGTGCAGAACCAGCCAGCCAATGCAATGACTAATTGCTAACCTGCTGCTTTATAGTAGTGTAAATCCGAACCTTCACCGATGTGTTACTACTGAGTGGCAACAGCAAATGGAAAACTGTATTCTTCTGTTTACAGTTTTTGTATTAATACAGCTCTCTTGTCAGAAATCATCTGCTGAATATGTTTGAAAATCTTTTGAACCATTTCATAAACCTCCCAGCTGACTTTCGGTTTTACCTTCCAGTTGACAACTAGGTCTACTGAGCTCCAATCTCAGTGTTTCTGTAAGTGAGACCAGGCTCCTCATTGCTACTTACACTGTTTTCACCACGAGTGGCCTGACCAGTAACATAACTCCATCAGACCATCAGGTCAGGGAAGCACAGCATCTTTGGGTTTATATTTTCTTCACATTCTACATGCCCTTATACATCAGTTTGGATAGATAGCAAAACATAATGAAATGCAACTTGCCCTTGGAGGGTAGAGTTTGCAGGCAGACAGCATTCCCATCAGCAGAAGGACTCCCCCAAAAAAGCTAAGGTCTCTGTGCAGTAGCACCCCACCAAAAAATCCTGCTGTGCCAGCAGCACCACAAGACAAGGTGAGGACACACCGAGCACATTCTCCAGAAGCAAATGTCACAGCAGGGCTTCAGGTTTCTGACGTATTCTGCAGTGCAGGAGACTTGCAGGTCTGTAAAAGCAGCTTGGGTCCTCAGGTTCAGACTTATCACTCTCCCCAGCTTCCTCCTCCCCATCCAGCTCCTCACCACCCCAACCTGAAGGCTGGGATCCACTGTTCAGTCCAGTATTCTTCCTCCATGCTCAACCTGGTGCTACAAAAGGAGGTCATACACGCTGGTAAGAGAACACGAGGGAGAAGATAAAGGGCAGTATGGCTGACACTTTCACAGAAGACTTTGGTTTTGAGAGCCCATGAGAAAAGCCTGTTGCTTCAATTTCTAAACAAATGAGCACTACACAGAAACATTTTTCTGAAGTTCAGGTTTCCTCACCCTGAAAAAAAAAAATGAGATCTAACTGACTGCCATGATTTCAATAGAAAAAAAAATTGCGTATGTTAATGTAAACATTTTTTCATTCCAATTGCAAAAACTTTGCAATTTAGACTTACATTTCTCTTAGATCTACTTCAGTCATTAAGGGTTCCTTTTCTGTATTTCTCTGTTGGTGATGAGTCTGTTTTTTTAGTCTGACTATTACATTTGGACTAATGCTTTGCTGTTCTCATTCATGACTCCTATCAGGACAGGCTGAACGCTCAGGATAGCAGTTAATCGTCCTCGTCTCCTCTAGTTCAGGCCTCTGATAATTTTAAAAGTTCATAGCTAACACACTGGGAGCAAACTATTGCTGCCTTTGGACATTTCAAGACATAATTGTAGTTATTTGTAACAGAAATAAAACTCTTCCCTGAGCAATGGGGAAGAGATACCTACAGATTTCCTAGCTAATAAAAGTTGCTTATTCAGCAACTATTAAAGTGCCTGAATCAGACTAAAAGCAACTCATACTTTTTTTTCCCCCTCCTTTTCTCAATAAATTGTCTCAGTGGAAATGCACAGGGTATTTGACTATGTGGGAAATGCTTTCTATGCTCAGGACTGCATTTATCCAGCTGTGCCCAGAATATCTTGCTATCAAGTAACTTATTTCTAAATGTGAGGAATTTAGGACCACTAACTTCCACTAGCAGTTCTGAAGGTGTGAAGCAAGCATATGTGGTTTTTTTTAGTTTAGTCAGTTGTTCTGGTTTTATTTAGTGAGGGGGGCTATGGTGGCAGCTTCTGTAAGAAGTTGCTAGAAGTCTTCCCCTTGTCAGTGGACTCTGCCAGGCCTAGGGCGGACCCACTGCTGGCCAAGGCCGAGCCAATTGGTAGCAGAACGTTCCCTGATAACGCCTCTGCGATAACATATTTAAGAAGGGGAAAAACAGAAAAAAAAAAAAAGAAGAGATGATGTGAAGAAGCTGAGCAAGGGCAGAGAGGGTGAGGCATGAGCCTTGTGGGCCTTGCAGGCCTCACCCTCTGGCCTCCCGCTGTGCAGCTGACTGGGCCCAACGCAGCCCAGCCCAGCTGCAAGAAGTTGAAGTGGAGAGGAGATGAGATATGAAGAGATCCTGAAAGGCGTCTGCCTGCATGTTGTGAAAAATTGTTCTTGTAAGAGAAACAGCCCTGCAGATGCCAAGGTCAGTGAAGAAGGAGGGGGGAGAGCAATGCTGCTTCTGGCAGAGATTCCCCTGCAGCCTGTGGTGCAGCCCATGGTGGAGCAGGTTGTCCCCCTGCAGCCCATGGAGGTCCACGGAGGAGCAGAGATCCACCTGCAGCCTGTGGAGGAGCCCACATTGGGGCAGGTGGATGCCTGAAGGAGTCTGTGGCCCAGGGAGGGCCCGCTGGGGCAGCTGTTCTGGAGAGACTGAACCCCGTGGAAAAAACGACCCACACCGAAGTTCTTCCCCCGATGACAAAGCAGCGGTGTAAAACAATGTGTGATGAACTGGCCGTAACCCCCATTCCTTCTTCCCCCCTGTGCCACTTGGGGGGGAAGGTAGTAGAGATAATGTTAAGCCCGGGAAGAGGGAGGGGGGGAGGGAGGTTATCTTTTTCTCTGTCTCATTATCCTGCTCTGTTTTTTAGTAATAAATGAATAGTTTTCCCCAAGTCAAGTCTGTTTTGCCCATAATGGTAACTTTAAGGATTTGTTCCTGTCCTTATCTCGTACCGTGAGCTGTTTTTCTTATATTAACTCCCCCTATTCTCTCGGAGGGTGGGGGGAAGTGAGCGAGAGACTACATAGTCTGGTCCCAATCAGGGCTGAACTACAACATCACTGTTCCAGCTTTACATAGCAAAAAGTGTTAACAACACTTCATCTGCTTAGGTCAGCCTGACTAGCAAAGCAGTGAAGCTTTCCTGACAACAGAAATAACTTGGTAGAATGAAAAAAACCCACGTTAATCTGCAGCACTAGGTCAGGTCAGGATCCCCATACCTTTGTCCATTTTTAGAGTTCTTTTCAAAATTAATGCATTGCGTGCTAAGAGGTGAAACTAAATGGGTTCATAGATGTTATGCAAGTCTGTAAAAAATCAGTGATTTTGTCCTTAAAGCAGGGAAAAGTGATTTGAAGGGAATCTAACTCTAAGTATTCTGTTTTGTTTGAACTTAAAACTCAGATGGTGCAAAAAGAATTGCAAAACAAATTGGAAACCAGAAAGTGAAACCAAATCCAATGAGTTCCTATCAGTTCAGAATAACAAATCAGACTGAACATCCTTTCAAGTCTGCACTTGAAACCAGAGTTACAAAACTATCTGTGGAAAATGTACATATAAGTGAAGGGGAAGAGGTTAATATATACTCTTCTAAAATAGATTTAGAGATTTTTGCCTGTAATTCCTTTCTCAGATATCTCTAGCCTAGAAAAACATTGGGTGTGGGTTTTTTGGGGGGTGGGGATTTTTTGGAGGGTGGGGAGGAGGGAGAAACATGAGTGTTTTAGTTGAACAACGCTTGTTTCATTGTCTTTTTTTCCTCTAAAATGTTTGAACTGTGCCAGTATTTTAACTCAGATTATCACCACATGTTTCTTGAACATATTGTTTTGTTCTTCCTAGCCCTGTTTTATGACAGATGTATCGAATGTCATAGGAAAGAAATCCATGCTTTCCAGCCTTTAAGTAGACATCGTCTCTGCTCTGTCCCCTATGATGTCCATTGATCCTGATCCATGTGTGATAATGACATTAAAAGCATCACAGGACTCAAAAAATGTATGATAATTTTCAGATGGAGTAGTTGCTAAGGAAGATTTCCTGGAAAACTGTTATGTAAGGAGCAATGCAGGATTCACAGACTCACAGAACAGCTGGTGATGGAAGACAGTTCTGGAGATCTTCCGGTCCAATCCCCTGCTCAGAGAAGGGTCATCTAGAGCAGGTTGCTCAGGGCCATATCCAGTCAGGTTTTGAATAGCTCTGAGAATGCAAACTCCGCAACCTCTCTAGGCAGCCTGTTCCAAGTGCTTGACCACGCTCACAGTAGAAAAGTTTTTCCTTATATTTAGATAGAATTTAATGTGCTTTTCTTTGCACTCATTGCCTCTCATCCTGTCAGCAGGCACAGTTGATGAGATACCTCTGAGCCTTATCTTCTCCAGGCTGAACAGTCCCAGCTTTCTCATCCTGTCTTCATATGTCAGATACTCACATTCTTTAATCATCTTCATGAAGCTTTGCTGGACTTGCTGCAGGAAGTCCGTGTCTGTCTTGTACTTCAGAGCCCAGACTTGGACTCAGCACTCTAGATGTGTCTCATCAGCACTGAACAGAGATGAATGACCTCCTAATGCAAAGCAGGAGGCTGCTGGCCTTCTTTGCTGCAGAAGTGTATTGATAGGTCTTGTTCAGCTGGTTGTTCCCCAAGATCCCCAGGATCTTCTCTACAAAGCTGCTTTCTACTCAGTCAGTGCCCATCCAGTACTGGTGCATGGCACTATTCTTCGCCACATGTAGGACTTGGCCTTTCTCTTTGTTTAGAAACATGGGGTTCCCATTGGCCCATTTCTCCAGCCTGTTGAGGTCCCTCTGAATGACAGTACAGCTATCTGGTGTGTCAGCTTCTCCTCCCAGTCGTGTATCATCCGCAAACTTGCTGAGGGTGCACTTTGTCCCATCACCCAGGTCATGAATGAAGATGAGGGATGGTGGCTCAACCACTTCCCTGTGCAGCCTGTTCCAATTCCAATGCTTGACAACCCTTTCAGTGTAGAAATTTTTCCTAATGTCCAATCTAAACTTCCCCTTCTGCCACTTGAGGCCATTTCATCTTGTCCTGTTGCTTGTCATTTGTAAGAAGAGATTGACCCCCACCTCACTACAACCTCCTTTCAGGTAGCTGTAGAAAGCAATAAGGTCTCCTCTCAACCTCTTTTTCTCCAGGCTAAACAACCCCAGTTCCCTCAGCTGCTCCTCACAGGACTTGTGCTCTAGACCCTTTGTTGCTCTTCTTTGGACGCACTCCAGCATCTCAATGTCTTTCTTGTACTGAGGGATCTGAAACTGCACACAGTATTCGAGGTGCGGCCTCACCGGTGCTGAGTATAGGGGGACAATCACTTCTCTGCTCCTGCTGGTCACACTATTCCTGATACAAGCTGGGATGCTGTTGACATTCTTGGCCACCTGACACACTGCTGGCTCGTACTCAGCCAGCTATTGACTAGCATCCCCAGGTCCTTTTCTGCCAGGCAGCTCTCCAGCCACTCTTCCCCAAGCCTGTAGCTTTTCATGGGGTTGTTGTGACCGAAGTGCAGGACTCGGCACTTGGCCTTGTTGAACCTCATACAACTGGCCTTGGCCCATCAATCCAGCCTGTCCAGATCCCTCTGTAGACCCTTCCTACCCTCAAGCAGATCAACACTCTCACCCAACTTGGTGTTGTCTGCAAACTCCCTGAGGGTGCACTTAATTCCCTCATCCAGATCATTGATAAAGATATTAGACAGAACTAGTCCCAATACTGAGCCCTGGAGAACACTACCTGTGATCAGCCGTCAACTGGATTTTGTTCACCACAACTCTTTGGGCCTGACCATCCAGCCAGTTTTTTACTGAGCAGAGTAAACCCATCCAAGCCGTGTTCCCTGTGTTGCATGTGTTAGCCTACAGGCACTTCATAATTTCACCCACTTGTGTTGATTTCACAGAAAGTGTGTGAGTGCTGCTCTCATCATGCTGGTCTTTCAACACTTCCTTATTTATGTGCATACACTTGAGATGATCCCCCTTCAACCCGGACAGCTAATCACCAGGACTGTTGGACTGTTCTGTCTACATTACTCTGTACCCATTTCTTGTTCTGTGCTTGTCCAGTTCTTCAGCTGGTTGCTGATCTCCCTTCTCCATAATTGCTAGTTGAAAGCTCTTCTCACAAGGTTGACCAGTCTGTTAGCAAAGATGCTTTTGCCCCACTTTGTCAGGTGGCTCCACTCTACTCCAAGGATTCCTCAGTCCTCAAAAGGTGTCCCACAGTGGCAAAAACCAAATTCCTGTTGCTGACACCAGCTGTTGTTGACATCAGTTACTGACCTGCAAGATCTAACTACTATTTGGAATATATTTAGTGGGATGCTTTCATCCCCTTCTTGTACAGACTATTTCAATGGTCCTTTCACAGCAGGAGTGCTTTGTCCCTTGTTCTACTTGTTATGAGTATTCAGAGATTATAACAAATCTGCACTAACTTATTCGCAAATAGGAAGTGGCCTGTTATATTTGATACAATCAGGACTTGAATCAAAGGGAATTAATAAAAGTTACTCTTGTCTCCAGATGCACATAGTTCATTGAGTTCCTAAGGGGAGCTGCATTTTCCCTTCCTCCTCAAGCATATACCCTCCCCCAAACTCAAATTTTGGTTATCGTTTGGGTTCAGCATCCTTCCGGAATCCTTCATTTCTTTCTAGTTTCCTACTAGTCCATACAACACAGTAAAGATATGTAACCTCCATCAAACTCATATATATACTGAAATAGAGAAAACTTCTATCGAGTGACTCAGGAGGTTTCTCCTTCTACTTGAGAAACTGCAAAGTCTCTTTTTATCTGAAAAGAAGACAAACCTTTGACAATTTGAAATCATTTCGCTTCTTGAAACCTAGTAGTTTCTGTTTCTCTTCCTTTGCTCTCTCAAAGACAAAACCAGAATTTCTGTAGAAATAAGTAGTACTGAGTTGATCAATATATAGTGCTGTCTTGAGTGTACTTCTGTGAACCTGAGCTGTTTCACACATAAAACTGGGAGATAGCTTGTTTTCTCTTTCTTCCTCTCCATCCTCTCAAACTCAGAGAAATCTTTGACTATCTGGCTGATGAAATATTGGACAGGAAACCTCTAGGTTCCAATCTACCTTGCTGAAGTAAAAAGTATAAAAAAGAATTAAATTGGCTTAAAATCAATTATTAAGAAGTTTCTACACATCGGAAGGCAGGTAAATTCTTAAAACCATTTTCGTTCAGCTTGCAAATACAAGTGCAAAAACATTCTACTATAAATAAACAGAAAAAGAAGGGAAATTCACCGCATGGTCGTTATGGCCACCTCAGGTGTCTTTTCTGTTCATCTGAGGATACAAAGGCAAACACTGGGGAAACTGTTTTCCCTGATAAGGAAACTTGTTTTGATGGCAAACAAGAAATCACTGTACAGCATGAGGCTTTTCAAAGTACCAGATGTCTATGGTGATTATGTAAATTATTGAAAAGTAAAAAGAACACTGCATGGCAGTCAGTAAGCAGCAATTAAAGCTGGCATACTGATTATAGGCAGAGAAAGAGGTTTTCTGGGTGCTAGATATGTTCTTTGGTTACTTGTGCAGTACCAAGGAGAAAAAAAAAAAAAAACTATGGCTTCACTTCATAAAATGTACTAGTAAAAAAAAGTGCATTTCTAAGAACTAAATAGCATTCATTTCAAATTGTTGAAGAAAGGTTTAATGGGCTTTCTCTTACCCAGGTTTTCTTTTTTGCACTTGCTGTAAGTGAATTGGAACTTCAGGAGCCTTTACAGGACAGTGGTTATTTAAGTGTGTGATGAATAACAGATGAACCAGCAGACCTAGGCTTTTACCCTCCCCAGGACCGCATCTGCTCTAACCTCTTTCAGTAACAGAGAGCGAGGGAAAAAAAGGAAGAACGTACTGGAATTTATCTCAGTAACTCAGTACTGGGAATTGTCTTAACTCAGATCTGGGAATGAAGAAGATGTTTTAAGATTATGCCTGCTCACTTTTTTGTTGTTGTTGTTTTGTCTTTCATTTTTCCATTCATCTGTCCCACTAGGGGCAAGGAGAGAGATAAAAACAAGCAGGCTTCCTCTATAAGTGAGCATCCAACACTAGGTGTGTGATTGTCATTCAGTTTGTTTTGAACACTACAAATTGCCGTCTTGCTTTTCCTTGGAAAAAAAAATTAAGAAATGGGAAAACAAATCTGGTTCTTGGAGAAAACATTTTGTGTAGCCCCAGCTTTGCAGGTTGAACATAGAGCTCAGTCCATTGTCAGCCATACAGATGGGGAGAAAAGTAAATTCATTTCCATTTTAACAGAGAGGTTGATCTGAAGGCTATATTTCCTTCTTCTGTCCATATTTCTGCAAGATTTAAGGGTTAATGAATTAGGAGATGGGATACTCCCAGTTATACTGGAGCTCATGATTCAGATTAATTCAGCTGCCATTTCTACACTGAGCTTTTACTTCTCCCTGATTCATGAGATGTTTTGGCTTTACATGAACTTGAAAGCCTCAGATGAGAGATAGATTCAGGCTGTTTTATCCACTTAGAGTACTTTCAATGACGCAACCAGATTGTGTAATCCTCTCCACCTTTCTAGCAGTATAAAAATCAAATGGCAGAGTTTTTTCACTACTGAAGTGACCCCAGTTTTGCCCATGCCTATCTGATGTGTTTGACTATTTGCAACTCACTGAGTTCTACTTACAACAGAGCTGATAAAGATAATACTCTTTCGAAGGAGTTGTGGTAACCTGTATGACCTGAGTTATAATTTCAAGTTTGGGTGATCCCTTCTGATCATTTGTGGTGATCTGTTAGCTATGTTTACATCTGTTTGATAGGCACTGTGCTTAAACCAAATGTTTGTTAGGACAGGTGTGTCAGTCTTTCTCATGTAGTATAACTTTACTCTGGAAAATTTGGAAAATACATTGAAGAATTGTGTAGTGTTTTGGTTTGGGTTTTTTTTTTAAGTGGAATGTAAGATATTCAAAGATACCATTAGAATTAGATTGGGAGAAGCAGTGACTGAGTTATTTCAAAACTTCACATCTAGTCCCTACCTTAAGAATTTTTGTGCCATGTCCAGAGTTGCTGTAATCAAAGAGGAAGCCAAAGTCTGCTGTAAGCAAGAGAGACACGAAAGGAGTCTTGTAGGCTAGTAAATAGCCTGGAAACATTGCATCAGCCTTATGGAGAAGAGTTGCAAAAAGATTTCATGATGCTGGCTGAGTGAAAAAAGAGTGAGCAGCTCAATGTCAGTGCAGACAAACAGAAAGTGGGAACAGACAAACAAACAAACAGCAGACAAAAAGAACATGTGAAAAACAATCTTTCCACATACAGTGGTGGACTCAGAAATGTAGATTTTGTTGGGAAATTTTTGTTGTACCCCTTAAGGCAAATTAAAGACACATTTGTGCTTAAATATGAATAGATTTAATCAGCTATGCATTGGTCAGAGTCCTACCACCATAAGTGGTTCTGCAAGCAGTCTGCAAAGATGCGGCATGAGCTGGTTCCTTTTGTACATTTACACCAGCACAGATTCTGTGGGTGTTGGCATGGGGTGCATCAGCCCAGCCTGGGGTCCATCCCCAAGTGCCAGATCTGTTTACCCAAAGCAGCCAGATATTCCATAATTCTCATATTCCACAATTTTTACAAGACAATACTGCAGCATTTCTTATCTCGTTTGCAAACTTCACTCCCTGGCAGAGAGTCCTTCTGTCCCTGGCATCCCTGCTTCCAGCTGCTTTAACCCCTTCTGCTGATGGGCCTCCTTGCCCAGCAGATCATTCCTTGGTCACAGATTACCATTGCTGAGTAGTTACTGTTGGAATTTCCCCTTCAATTACTGCCCTGCAAAGGAATCTTAGAAGCATAACAGCTCTATGAAAATGTCAGCTCAGACCCTAGCAGTGGCCAAAAGCTAAACAGGACATTAAGAACTACTTGAAAAAGTCTAGAGAGGGCGGGGGGGCTATATGCAGGAAATTTCACTATATGCTTTGCCTACTCTTACATTCTTCCCAAGGTATCCATTGCTAGCTACTATTTGAGAGAAAAACAAACTTGTTGGATCTTTGGTCTGATCCTATACAGCCATATTTGTCTTCTTTTGACTAAGTAGTTGGTGAGACCATGCTCACAGCATGGTACCATCCTGTTTCATTTACTTAAGCTAGTATAAAGAAAAGGAAAAAAGCACCAAGACCATAGTACATTCTTAGTTTGCTTCTTGACCCTAACTTAAATTTTAATATTTAAAACAAATTGATGAAGAAACTACATTCCCATTCTGGATCCATATTTTCTCCCTTTTTTTGTAAATCAGCAAAACATTTTGTAAGAGCCCCAAGATGGCAGAAGTCAGGTACTCAGTGTACCTCCAGCCAGTTCAGACCAGAGCTTGACCAAGTGCCATACTCTGCTGGAGCCCACAAATAGGATGACTCAGAGAAGAAGGCAAGAGACTTTATACTGAGCAATTATGAAATCAAGTTCCGGTAAAAGAAAGTTCTTCCAAAGCTTCATTAGTCACAGCTTTGTTTGTGCTCTGAAGCAAGAATATCTGTACACCTTGTACATATAAATGGCTGATTATAGGCCCTTGAAGTAAGTCTTTCTGCTCCCCTACTCTGACTAGAGCCTGCCACTAACATAATTAATAAAATCAGATGGATTTATTGGTACCTCCCCACTACGCTTGTGCAAACATGTGTGACTGCTAAACAGCTTTTGACACGCTGGTGAACAGTGGTTAAGTGGTGACCGAAAACTTAAAGAACTGAACTGGCAGATACATATGGATGGGACACCAAGGCCATTAATCAGAGGAGAGAGGCAGACAGCACAGCCCATCCTCCTGTGGCACATCTCATCCCATTCTTATAAATGCATCAATATATATGTGTGTGCATGTAAATAGATATGTCTTTTTCTTACCTTTGCTTCTCAGTCTTATTTTTGTCACTGTTTGTTCTATGATGGCTTAAAATGTAAAACCCATTTTGAAAGGTTTTTCTGCTAATAACACTCTGCTTTTCTGAGAAAGGTAAAAGCCAAAATTGAATGACCTATTTTCTTAAAAGTCAGAAGCGGGGGGAAGGACGTGTAGGCAGAAGAGTCTTTAAGCTGGCACATAGTCAGGTGAAAACGGCAAGCCACACATCCTGCAGGTTGTGTGAGGGGTTTTTGGACCTTCAGCTGTCGGGAACTTCATCTCATGTTTCATCCTAGGAAAGACTTGTCACCTCTAGCACCCCAGAGCGTGGCAGTGCCTTGTTTGAACAGTTCCTCGGTGCAGAGTGCAGAGGAAATCCTTCCTTATAAAGATGAAGTGGTATTGAAATAAATGTAAACTGAAAATATTTCCTGTTATGGTATTTGCCTTAAAAATGTAAACCACACTGAACAGTTTTATTTCCTTTCTTCTCCTGAGGAGAGAGATTGGTGCTGTAAAACTCTTGCAGATTCAACTGAATTCTTGCAGATTCTCACAGAACTGATAGGTTCCAGCTTTCTGAGGCAGCAGAGGATGTTGCCTGAAGAATTCCCTTGCCACAGGGTTACCTCTACTGGGGTAAAATTAAGGATGACACTGTTCCTTCACAGCCACCCCTCATCTTTGCTGGGTTTCCAGCTGCATTTCTGCTAGCTGGTGCAAGGGAAGGTAGGCAGGAGGCTACAGGAAAGTGTCAGGGCTGGGCTGTGCCAGCATGCTGGGCTTACATCTGTGGTCTAACCTTTAAAGGTAGCCTTTGTGACTTTTTAACATACCCTGGGGGCTACCTGTCAGAGATTAAGGACCTGCAATCAGCTCCCTGCTGGCTGCTCTTCTCTCTTCATTTCACCTAAACTCTCCAGTGGAGAGTCAGCCTTTATCTTTAAAGATGAATCTAGATAGACCACTCTTGGAGTTTTAATAATTAAAGGCTGCATTTACAAAGTCAGCTTGGAGAAAATTGTTACTCATATCATGCTGTTCTTTTAATTTTATGGGAGAAGGAAAGTGAACAACAATAATTACACTTTCACTGCTTTGAAGAGTGACTAAAGCTTTAATATCGACTTTTACAGTTTATATCATATCCCTGGCAGGAACTTCGGCCTCTGGTGCTTATTCCTGGGGATAGCACCTAATGATATCTGTATTTTAACTGCAGATGGTGCTGGAGAACACACACTGACTCTAGCCAGCCATGAATTAATGACATCGCAGGAGAGGTAGCCCAGAGAATAAAACTCCCTCTATGTAATAGGTGGTAAAATTTGGGCAGAGGAAAACACTCAAGAATGTTGTGTCCCCACTCTTCCTGCTCCTAACTGTGTGATAATTAATGCAAACAATAATTACTGCAATTGCATTTTAAATTTAATTATTATGCCAGGATGAACTAAAAAAAAAAAAAAGGTTGAGATGTTTTTATTTATTACAAGGGAAATCACTTCAACATACTGATAAAACAAAGCTGTAACTTTTGGCATTGTTATAATGGTGAATAAGGTCACACAGCAAAAGTTAGCTTTTCATACTACCATACCACTATTTCAAATATTACATGATGTGAGAAAAACCCCAATTTCCAGGAACACAATGTGGTGATGATGTGAGAGCCGATGGGAATAAATACGGAGTTCCAACATTTGAAACCCCATAATGTACTTGGAATTACATTATGGAAAAAACTAAGCATAAAGCAGTATAAACCCCAGTTAAAGTCTTGTTCAACATATCATTTGATACATCCTCATGTTTGAGAACCATAGCTAAAATAAAGTATGAGCTGAGTCATTAATTATTAGTACAGTTGTTTTTTAATTCATCTGTAAACTTGTGAAACATTAAGGGTTCCAGTGCAGTACAAAGTGGTAAGAAAATTGTCATTCATCTTCAGGTTCAGGAGTGCCATGCCAAAATTATGAAAGGAATAGACTGGCCAAAAAAGAAAAGAAAGCAAACAAACAAAAATCTGCATGTAACATTTGTGTAGAGAGTGATCAGTTTTCTTAAGCTGCAAAATATTTTGTGTTTTATTAGCCGCACAACATTAAAGTGACAGATTGCCAAGTAAAGAGAGCAGTTACAGTCTGATACTGCGATGTGAGCCATTACACATTGATGTCTTGAGAAACACTCTTCCTTTGGTTTAGCTCATGCTGTGGGAGGATGCACAAAGTGCAAAATAGGTGAGTGAGTTGCAAATAATCAAATTTATGATACAAACAACACACAATTTACTTTTAATCAAAGAGAAGAAATGTAAGTACACATAAAACAGCCTAATAAAGAATATTCTGCAAACACTGTTTACAGATTTTCTCAGGAACTTTTTGCAACTTTGTTGGTTTTAACTCATACCAGAGAACTATGCACAGAACTGCTGTCCATTTCTTGAATGTGTTTTGCTTCACTAAGCAGATATAAAATATTAGGCTATGTGCCCCTCCCAAAATAGGTAGCAATTTAAGAGGTTGGAAATGCACCTAATCCAGGACATCTGCCTAATCTCCATTTACACAAGGAGAGACTCTGAAGCACTGTAATCTTCAAGGTCTTCATCCAGAGAAATGAGTTTTGAGTGACACTGAACATTGCATTTATTTATGGAGGAGGAGGACCAGGCAGAACTGTAGAGCAAAGCACATTTGTGGAGAAGCATGGCAGTATCCCAAAAACTTACATTAGAGCAGAGGGAGCATGTACTCATTTTGGGACTGACACACAGACTGTCTGTGGTGGGTTGACCTTAGCTGGATGCCAAGTGGCCACCAAGCCCTTTCAAGGGGAGTGGAGGTTGCAGTTAGTTCGTCATGCATTGTCTCTACTGCACCTTCCTCCTCACTCTCATCACCTACTCCAATGTGGAGTCCCTCCCATGGGAGACAGTCCTTCATGAACTTCTCCAATGTGGGTCCTTCCCATAGGCTACAGTTCTTCATGGACTGCTCCAGTGTGGGTCCCTTCCACAGGGTCCCTTCCCTCAGGAACAGACTGCTCCAGCATGGGTCCCCCATGGGATCACAAGTCCTGCCAGCAAACCTGCTCCAGTGTGGACTCCTCTCTCCACAAGTCCACAGGTCCTGCCAGGAGCCTGCTCCAGCACAGACTTCCCACAGGGCCACAGCCTCCTTTGGGCATCCACCTGCCCTGGCGTGGGGTCTTCCATGGGCTGCAGGGGGATCTGTGCTCCTCCGTGGGCCTCCATGGACTGCAGGGAGACAACTTGCTTCACCATGGTCATCACCACAGGCTGCAGGGGAATCTCTGTTCCCGCGCCTGGAGCACCTCCTCCCCCTCCTTCTTCACTGACCTTGGTGTCTGCAGGGCTGTTCCTCTTACATATTCTCACTCCTCTCTTACGACTGCTGTTGTACAGCAGTTTTTTCCCCCTTCTTAACTATATTATCACAGAGGTGCTACCAGTGCTGCTGAAGGGCTTGGCCTTTTCCAGCAGTGGATCCTTCATGGAGCTGGCTGGCACTTAGTTCCATTGGATATGGGGGAAGCTCCTAGCAGCTTCTCACCAAAGTCACCCCTGTAGCCCCTCCACCACCAAAACCTTGCCACACAAAGCCAATATACTGTCATGGGCCAGATAATAAAATCTAACCTTAGTGCTGAGCAAGGACAACACATCCTCTCTCCTTCTCCTTGTAGATCAGATGTGCGAGATAGGTTTTAGCTGATGTTAAAGACTGACACAGAAATCTCTGGACCAGTCAAGGTCATAGAATCATAGAATGGTTAGGGTTGGAAGGGACCTTCAAAGGTCATCTAGTCCAACCCCCCTGCAAGGAGCAGGGACATCCCTGACTAGGTCAGGTTGCTCAGAGCCTCATCCAGCCTGGCCTTGAACATTTCCAGAGATAGGGCCTCCACCACCTTTCTGGGCAACCTGTTCCAGTGTTCTATAACTCGCATCGTAAAAAATTTTTTTCCTAATTTCTAATCTAAATCTACCCGCCTCTATTTTAAAACCATTACCTCTCGTCCTATCGCAACAGGCCCTACTAAACAGCCTTTCCCCATCTTTCTTGTAAGCCCCCTTGAGGTACTGGAAGACCGCTATCAGGTCTCCCCGGAGCCTCCTCTTCTCCAGGCTGAACAGCCCCAACTCTCTCAGCCTGTCCTCATAAGAGAGGTGCTCCAGCCCTCTGATCATCTTCGTGGCCCTCCTCTGGACCTTCTCCAACTGGTCCATGTCCTTCTTGTGCTGGGGGCTCCAGAACTGGACACAGTACTCCAGGTGGGGTCTCACCAGGGCAGAGTAGAGGGGGAGAATCACCTCCCTCGACCTGCTGGCCACGCTTCTCTTGATGCAGCCCAGGATGCGGTTGGCCTTCTGGGCCGCAAGGGCGCATTGCCTGCTCATGTTAAGCTTCTCATCCACCAGCACTCCCAAGTCCTTCTCCTCAGGGCTGCTCTCAATCCATTCCCCGCCCAGCCTGTATTTGTGCCTGGGATTGCCATGACCCAGGTGCAGGACCTTGCACTTGGCCTGGTTGAATTTCATGAGGTTGGCACGGGCCCACCTCTCCAGCCTGTCAAGGTCCCTCTGGATGGCATCCCTCCCTTCCAGCGTGTTGATGGCACCACACAACTTGGTGTTGTCGGCAAACTTGCTGAGGGTGCACTCTATCCCACTGTCCATGTCACCGACAAAGATGTTGAACAGGGCCGGTCCTGTCTCTGGGAATAAAGCCACTGCCAAATCCGCCCTGCTCCCAGGCCGACACCTCACTTTGAGGTTGCAAAGGTTGAGGTCTCTTCAGGTCCACAGATGACAGCCCCGTCGTGCTCAAACTTTTTTTTTTTTCCATCCAGACACAGTACCTGGACATGAGGACGATTATTCACACCCTTCCAGGCGTGGTATTTTCTGCAACACGACCACAAGAGTGTATGAGATGTGTCTGAGTGGTTGGTGTGAGGGTGTTCCTCAAACTGCAAGGCCTTCTAGGGCAGTGTCTAAGGATACTTACAGGTAAGTTAGTCAAACCTAGCCTAGTTTCATCGATGCTGTGAGATGCACAGCATCTTGATAAACAGCCTCTTGATAAAACAGCTCCTCAAGAAATCCTCGGCTTTCTGTCCGGGAGAGCCAGCAGGTATGGTCCAAAACAACCACAGAGAGAGCCAGCAGCTCTGTAGTACCGTGCCAGTTTTCTCCTGTTCTATTTCATTCAGTAATACAGATGCCTCCATAGCCTACTAGATGGTTTCTATTATAGTTCCCAGGCCATTGTGACACTCAAGACAGAGAAAAATACATTGATTACTAAGAAATTAAATTAAAATTTTAACTGATTTTTTTTTCAAATATTTTAGGTTTAGATTTTCAACTTACAGCCAAAGAAAAAGGTCTTTTTCAAATTCTGTTTGTAACTCAATTTGGTAGAAATCTGCCATCTTGAATAATTTTCAAACTTTTTCAACTGCATTTTGCATTATAAAAATGAAGACATTTAAAACATGAGTCTCTCGCTAATACTCTGATGGCTCTGGATTCTCAAGAACCCATCACTATGAAAATTAAAAGGAAGTTAAAATACTGGGGGGTGAGATATGTTTAGTTACTCTAGAGTCTGACTGCTCCTAACACAAATAGGGAAATAATTTCTGAGGAAAGGCTGCTAATTGAACCTTAATTCATTATTCATGAAATGTGGCAGCAGATACAACTTCCAGTTCTGCGCTGGGAATCGTTGAACACCCGTGGATTTGCAGGGCCATCACATGCTGCCGTCCATGCACACAATTCACCTTTGCCTCTGGACAAACACCCCGGCCGTACACAGTCATAATTGGCTGGTGCCTGTTGTGCTTTGACTTGAACTCTGAATTTCATTTTATGGCTTTCTCAGTCAATTGATTTTGTTTGAAAATATTTTTTTCTGTTTCTTAATTGACTTCACATTTAATAGCAAAATTTAAAAGAAAATGAGGGAGATAAGGCTGTGCTATTATCATATCACTGTATCAGAGGCCCTTTCAGGCACATCATCACATCAGTAGAGCTGCTGAGATCTGGTGGTGTCATTAAGCACAAAATGTATGAAGCTCTATTGTGATATTATGAATCTGCATCTTATTTAATTAAAATCTTAAAACTGTAACATCACCATTTTCCAGACATGACAACACAATAGAAATTCACTTACAAAACTTTTGCAAGTGAAGATCCTCAGCAAAACTGAGAACATAGGTAAACAGAAAGATGTTTATATCCATTTACAGCCTAGTTATTTCCAAAAAAGAAGACTGATTTTCTCTGGACTTTTTGGCTTGTGAGAAGCCATTTGACATTTTCAGGTATCTCTTATTTTCTGTTTGATATTTTCAGGCATCTTGTATTTTTTTTTGTGATGGGCAATCACAGATGAGACTGAATACTTACTGCTGACCTGAAAATGTAAGGTTGTGCTGTCAAAATATGCAATGTTTTCCTGAGCCAGTCTCCTTAGCTATGAGCTAAAAAACCTGTGTTGTTTCTCATTGACTTATTTCCGAAGTCCAGGAGAAGATATCCGATCTTACACAAAGTGTCTTTGCATTGGACAGCTTCCAGAGCAAATACCAAAAGTGATCAGAGCCTTTGAAAACATGATGGATGCAGGAACCTTGCAAGAATTAGGATTATTTAGTCTAGAGAAGACAAGGCTGAGAGAAGACATTATAACAATCTTTGAGTATGTAAACACTTGCTGAAAAGAGAGTTAAATAAACTATTCTTTATGTCAACTGAGGATTTGACAAGGAGCAATGGGCTTAAACTATGACAAGAGAGATTTAGGTTAAACATTAGGAAAAACTTCCTAATAGGGAAAGGGAAGCAATGGACAAAATTGCCTGAAGAGGAGGAGTCCCCATTAATAGAGGGTTTTTGAACGGCCTGATCAAGTATCTGCTGGGGATGGTTAATGTGTAACTGATCTCCTTGGGCACCAAGATGGGTTAGATGTCTCTTCATGTCCTGATGGGTCCTGATGAGATCCATCCGCGGGTCCTGAGGGAACTGGCGGATGAAGTTGCCAAGCCACTGGCTATCGTATTTGAGAAGTCGTGGCAGTCTGGTGAGGTCCCCGATGACTGGAAGAGAGGGAATATAACCCCAATTTTTAAAAAGGGGAACAAGGAAGACCCAGGCAACTACAGGCCGGTCAGCCTCACCTCTGTGCCTGGCAAGGTCATGGAGCAGGTTCTCCTGGAAACCATGCTAAGGCACATGGAGAGCAAGGAGGTGGTTGGTGACAGCCAACATGGCTTCACCAAGGGCAGATCGTGCCTGACCAATTTGGTGGCCTTCTATGATGGGGTGACAGCATCGGTGGACAAGGGATGAGCAACTGACATCATCTACCTGGACTTGTGCAAAGCTTTTGACACTGTCCCACACGACATCCTTCTCTCTAAACTAGAGAGGCATGGGTTTGATGGATGGACCACTCGGTGGATAAGGAGTTGGCTGGATGGCCGCACTCAGAGAGTGGTGGTCAACGGCTCAATGTCCATGTGGAGACCGGTCACGAGTGGTGTCCCGCAGGGGTCCGTGCTGGGCCCGGCCCTGTTCAACATCTTTGTTGGCGACATGGACAGTGGGATAGAGTGCACCCTCAGCAAGTTCGCCGACGACACCAAGTTGTGTGGTGCCGTCGACACGCTGGAAGGGAGGGATGCCATCCAGAGGGACCTTGACAGGCTGGAGAGGTGGGCCCGTGCCAACCTCATGAAGTTCAACCAGGCCAAGTGCAAGGTCCTGCACCTGGGTCATGGCAATCCCAGGCACAAATACAGGCTGGGCGGGGAATGGATTGAGAGCAGCCCTGAGGAGAAGGACTTGGGAGTGCTGGTGGATGAGAAGCTTAACATGAGCAGGCAATGCGCCCTTGCGGCCCAGAAGGCCAACCGCATCCTGGGCTGCATCAAGAGAAGCGTGGCCAGCAGGTCGAGGGAGGTGATTCTCCCCCTCTACTCTGCCCTGGTGAGACCCCACCTGGAGTACTGTGTCCAGTTCTGGAGCCCCCAGCACAAGAAGGACATGGACCAGTTGGAGAAGGTCCAGAGGAGGGCCACGAAGATGATCAGAGGGCTGGAGCACCTCTCTTATGAGGACAGGCTGAGAGAGTTGGGGCTGTTCAGCCTGGAGAAGAGGAGGCTCCGGGGAGACCTGATAGCGGTCTTCCAGTACCTCAAGGGGGCTTACAAGAAAGATAGGGAAAGGCTGTTTAGTAGGGCCTGTTGCGATAGGACAAGAGGTAATGGTTTTAAAATAGAGGCGGGTAGATTTAGATTAGAAATTAGGAAAAAAATTTTTTACGATGCGAGTTATAGAACACTGGAACAGGTTGCCCAGAAAGGTGGTGGAGGCCCTATCTCTGGAAATGTTCAAGGCCAGGCTGGATGAGGCTCTGAGCAACCTGACCTAGTCAGGGATGTCCCTGCTCCTTGCAGGGGGGTTGGACTAGATGACCTTTGAAGGTCCCTTCCAACCCTAACCATTCTATGATTCTATGATTCTGTGTCCTTTCTGGCTGCGCTTTCTATAATTCCATAGAGAAGAAGAGTAAATTCTTTCAGTAAGTTTAATCAATTCACTGGATGAAGATAACTGTGAACCGTGTTGAACTTGGTTTAACACCAACAAGTTGAAACAGCCGTGCAGTTGCATGAACCTTTTATCTGTGTACCTCTAATCAAGCTGTTAATGATCCACAGTGCTTGTTCTGCTCTTTATGGCACATTTTGGTTGGAATTGCATTAAGTTTTACACTTATCACTGGCTTTCCACTATAAAAATGAAATACTCTTATGATCTTTGATATTTTTTATACCCTGGTTCATTAATCTACTTTTTATTCATTCATTTCCTAGCCCAAGAACAATTTTAAAAGAGCAGATATTTTTCATGGTACTTTGTTATTAGTGTCTCCTAGCAACACAACATCCTCTCAAACAGACCCTGATCATCTCCACAAAATCCATATAATGTCTGGAGTTATATCTTCTAGAAACATAAAGTTTAAATTATTTACAAAATAAGAATGTAAATTGTTGATCTTTTTATAAAAGGGAAATTAAAGAGGCACTCCTACACACAAACTGAACATTTTACTTTATCAGGCTATGTTTCAACTGCCCATAACACCAAACAGGAATTCCCACAAGCTATAGGGACCTGTGAAAAACTGAATTTAAGAAGAAGGATTAGAGCTTGAAGATTAAAATCTCATAGTAAATCATACAGCATGATATGCAGAGCTGTGGAGCATCAGGCTGCTGTGAGGATGCACTAGTCACCAGCCAAGACCCAGAAGCTTGCTCTCCAGCCACAGGACACGGTGGTCTTTGCAGTCCATAGCGCCTCTCCAAGCTGTACTTTGGGGACGCACTCTTTTAAGGAATGAATACAAGTGCAAAGTGCGTCTGATGATGCAGATATCTGTAAGAAGGACTAATGAACTAAAAGGCAGTAAACAGTTTGCCACCTAAAGCTGGCAATAACTGGCAGACCTCATTTTATTTCTCTTGAATGACACATTTGTAGCTGCCACTCTTTGAGGCCAAGAAATCTGAAGAGAAGTAGAGAAGACTATCTGAGACACTGGACAAAATCAGTTACAAGCAGAGCTGGTACTGGTGTCCACGACAAGGGTGGCTCACTGCCAGGTGTAATACTGGCTGAGGAATGATTCCTGCTTTTCTCCAAAGATGGTCTCAGGAGAAAGAGGGTATGGACTGGGAGCAGGGCTGACAGCTCCACTGGAAGTCCTTGAGGCCTCCTACTCTGTCTCCTGTGATGTCTCTCATCCAGCAAAGGCAGTTGGTATGGGGGAAATCGCCAGGAACCACAGGATGAAGCCTTTCCTGCACAGCTGACGAAGGCACAGTGCAGGTACACATTGCATTGTGTGCGGGCTGTGTGTTTTGTGCTGGAGGCGCTGGTGAGTAGGTATAAAGGCTTGTGGAATTAGGGTGCTAGCATTCACCCCAAGAGCTGGGTAGTATGTCTTCTGCTCTAGAAATGGTGTTGGTCCTCAGCAGCAGAGGCACAAACAGCTCAGCGTGATTTCATTCATGGGTCAGGGACTGCTCCTGGGGCAGATGCTTTTGGCAATGTCCATATGGCCATTCTCTCCGTAGCTTACACAGAATGGGCTAGCTGACCTGTAAACCAGTCTGAAAATTCTCTTTTCTCAGCTTTTAGAGAAGGATTACAGGAGGTAAGGAAGAGCTTTGTATGGAAGGGGAGTGGGCAAACCATGTTTACAACCAGCAGCACTTGGAGGTCTGGGAATTTTTCTAAATTAAGGTTGAATTTGGGCAATAACTTCAACCAGAAAATGACAAGAGACATACATGCAGCAAGATTTGTATGGTTAGGAAGTATCTTTTCTCTAAGTAACAGAGGAGGTGGAAAAAATTAGGCAAAGCTCTTTTACCTGGAATATTGTCTATTGTTTTACAACCCTATTGCTTGGCCAAGCATGTAACACCCATGGCCACAGTTCCAGAGAATTTCACAACATCTGAATATTTTTTGGATGTCATGGCTGCAAATCTGCCTTCCCTGTCACGTTGCCGATGAAGAACAGAGGTGTTTGTAGCCATCACACTTATTGCATGCCATTAAAAGATTCAAAAGCTTTGGACCAAGGAAAGTTTACTAAAGCTGAACAAGTATGTTTCAGTCATCAGTGCTGGAAGCCTCTTGCAAGTGTAAAGAAAACTGTCATAACTCACTAGACCAGATACTGGTAGTAAGAGTAACTCATGTCTTGTCTACCCCGAGGCACTCTCTTTCTTTTCCATAAAACTTTACACTTTTAGCATTTTTAAGGCATGAAGTACACTTCAGCATATTCCACAGGAACACACTGGGTACTGGAATTCAGCTTATCCTGTGGATAGTGAGGCAAATATATTTGTAACTAATTAGTTTTCTGAAGTACTTCTTGCTACATGTGTTGATTTTTACAGTTTGTTACTAAAACAAACAAATGGTATTTAATTACAGTTACAATATGTTACTAATATTTGGGTGCCTATGGTTTCTGTCATGATTTAATTGCTGTTGTCTGGACAACATCTTTTCATATATACATCCTTGGAGAGGATGTACATCTGTGATAAAATAGCCACATTTTACTGCAGTAAAATCTCTCTTTGTTTCAAATTCATAGTCATTTGAGTAAACCTTAGATAAGCTGAAGTAGATTACATATTTTTTCTATCAGCATGTTCCCTAATATTGTTAAAGCACAGAGTGCCTGATGTAAATTTGGAAGTTTCCTATTACCTTATTTCTCACAGAAAATTACTGAGTGCCATCCTTGCAGCAAGCCCTGCCACATACCCCTCAGTTTTGTGTTGTACACTATTAATGTAATTTTTCACAGTGTTTCTGCCTGTGAGCGGGTCTGAGCAGTCTGTGCTCCAGTAAATTGGTTCCTTGGGCTGCCTGAGTTGCCCAGGTGACTTCACCAGCCAGGAGAGTAGGGAGAGCATAGAAAAGGACTGAGGACACCTCACCTTCTCTATCGCAGGGCAGCAAGATCTACGTTTTACCTCCTGGACTGCAGCACAGAGTATCAAGTACTGTATTATAGATGCTGTTTAAACTGTGGTGAGGTTTACACCTATGCAGAGAATCCTTCTCAGGGGCTCTTTTCACCTTTTGAGAAATCTCCAATTTGGACAGAGTTGATCTGAGCTCCCTGATCAGGAGATAAATTTGAAATTAAATAACAGACACCAGGTAGAGAAATTGGAATAAAAGATCTGCTGTTACTTTATCTGGATGACAAGAGAATTTAAGCAGTTGACAGAAAAAAAAAAAAAAAACAACCTGTTCTTTCAAAGGAATTTTTTTTTCTGTTTTTAGTAATTTTTGTTCATTTCTACTATTTGCTTACTTGTGGTGAGTTTTTCCCTCTTAAGTATTCACTGTGTAGATTCATATGAGGAGTTAAAGGAAAAGAGCTGTTAAATCATCCAATCCATCACGTTCAGAGGGCAAATCTGGCACTATACCAGCAGGAGACAGTGCCTATCGCTCAGGGAAAGGCAAAGCAGCAGAATAACAACTCCCAGGCTCCTGAGGTCAGAGAGCAGCTGTTACACAGAGTAGGGAAGGGCAGCCTGTTCCCCCTCACTGCCTCCCCTTCATCTGTAAGAGGGAATCCTCAAGCTTCACTGCACAGAGAGTCACTGCTGCAGCTCACTGTGCTTTCCAAACAGTCATGAATACACTCTTCTGTAAGGCAGAACATGCATTTTTGACTCTTCACTTCTTCCCCAAAGAACTGAAGTAGAATGAGAAACTTCCTTTTAACGTACCCAAGTGATGGTTCAGGCTCCATGCCTGTTATAGGTCTTCTGCTCCAGGGGATTAACAACTAACAATTTAGTTGTTAATGTTCGCTTACCTTGCATCATGCACATAATGAATGAAACACCGTTTCTGAAGGGTTTTTGAAGAAGTTGGCTCAGACTGTTAAGTAAATGTGTTTTCCTTGTGTATGTGTGCAGTCAATAGTGCCTCTTTTTCCTTCCCTAAGTGCTGACACATAAGTGCCTCCCAAGCCATGTCCTTGCCGAGCCCCTGCCCAACACACACACAAATGCCATGTCAGCAGGGCTTGTCCACTGAGCCCGTAATCACAGGCACCTCTTCAAGGAAAGCTTCATTTTAATGCTTCTCAGTTCCACATCTGCATCTGAATTTTCTGGTGCAGAAACCTCCTAACAACCCTTTTTTAGCTCTTTCAGCCTCATCTTGATCCTATGGAGTTGACAGAAGAGAATTCATTTGACTTTCTCTGTAAAATGGGGGCATCGAGAAAGGAAGAAGAAATAGGATTTACATAAAGCAATAACTTATTTTAGATTCAATTATAATAACTATGTTTAATTGCATCTCCCGCTGCTGTTATTTTTGTAGCATTTATGCTGTGGCGATGTCAATTGGTTAATGTCAGGCAAGAAAAGTGTCTGGTCATTTAAAAGTTGCAGACTCGTGTCTCTGGATCTAAAAATTATTGAGCCTTAGCTCAAAGGTGACAAATTTAGCCTTAGGTGAGGCAGGACTACATTTGTCAAGTTTTCAAATATGTACCTTGCAGTGTGCAGCCAGCTTACAGTATATGACTACCTCTGTTCAACTTTCTCCAGGTTTCTGCCTTCAAGTTTCTTCTGTTCCTGTGCTTTTAGCCTTAGGCATCAAGCAGGACTAGACCCAATGTGCTGGGTGATGTATAAGACATTGGCCATCATCCCCATCTAAAATGTACATAGCAAGTGTGTGAAATAATCAGAAGATGCTGCGGGCTGGAAGGGCCACAGTAACTGTAGTGTTTTTTCATCTTGTCACTGGATGAGCTCACACTGGCTGTGTATCACTTATGCCCTTTGGCCAGGTTCTGCTTCTCTTACTCATTTTAAATAGTCCCTTGTCCTGCAGGCATGATTATTGAGTAGGTCTGCAGGGGAACTGAGGTGCTATCAGTGCAAGGCAAGATGCAAGGCAAGATAGACCAAAGAGGTGTCCTTGTTTTCCAGTGTCCTTGTAGATAACTTTCCCTCTTTATGTTTGGTTGATATCACCAGAAAAAAAAAAAAAAAAAAACACTCAATGCAAATTTAGAGGGAAATTCAGTGTGGGTTTGTGGGTTATGTTTCTTCTAACCACAAATCAGAACTTCAAAGGGTTATTTTGGGCCAGGTAAAGCTTAGGAGCTTTATTTGTCTCTCCCCAGCAAAGGCAATAGGATCTCTGCTTTGCTGTGATCAAGCCTATTTACTTGACAGTTTAGAATAAACCTAGAATCAATATCTTTATTGTGTCATGTGAAAATGTATATATCTGTTAGATAAAGCTTAGTTACAGCAACTTGAGAGACATAAATAAAGTGCTTTGAATTTTTGGGGAATTGGTTTTAGGAATAATATATTATATACGGCAGAGACTACTGATAACAGAGAGACTCAACTAATGGACGATGCACTAAGAAGTCAAAATGGTGTCTTCCTTAAATCACGAAAAAGTGAATATCATGATTCTTCCAGATGCAGTTTTAATGAGACAAACACAGCGTTTGAGTAGCAGAGGTTGCTGTTTGACCACTTGCAGCAATTATCAGCCTCCTCATGATGATCACTTAATATTCCTGAAAGTAAACCACAGCTGTATGTATCTGGTTTTGTGTTCAGCCAGCCTATGATAAGTCTGTTCCCTGATTATGGTATACTTGTAGCCTCATTTTGCACAACTGCTTTCTAATTCTAGCACAGCTTCTAAGAATTCAGTAACATTTTGACAGTGGCACATTGTCCCTAGGCTGAGAATTACCCAAGGGTAACGAATCTTAAAGGTCAACTTTCTGTCTCACTGTGAATCTAAATTTTAGCTGTAACCAATTAACATTTCGTTTTTCTTTCTGGCTGATTCCAAGTCTCACAAGCCACAGCTACCTTAGCCAGAACTATTTTGCCAAACAACAAAAAATGAATCAGTTTCAAAAGGTATGCAAGCTCTTTCCAATCGCTATGAGAGATTTTTTGTTAACACCTGTCTGTCAGATTCAGTGTTCATCAGGAGAAAACTGCAGCATCAAGTGCTGTGTGTGTAGCTGCGCTCTGCGGTTTGATGCTTTCTGGAGCAGAAAGAAGTTAATTCCTGGCCCACAGAGCAGTTTGTGGTGACCTGTGGGTCACTGGCTCAAGATGGGTTTTCTCTGCAGCAAGGCATTGATTATAAACCAATTTACAAACTCTAAATGGTGGGTTTCATCCCATGTACCTTTACATGACCCTAGTAGGAAGAGCAGAAAGGGAAAATCTCTATATGCTCTTTACTTCTCCAAGATCTCCAGAGAAGAGAGGAGCCTGTACACTGAGAAAACAGTGTATAGAAATGTATGTGAACTCTCTCTTGTGTAAATGTGCTCTCAACTTCAGAGAGTGAAGACTTGAGAAAGAGAAGCAGAAGGCTTTGTATGTTAAGAGTTTCAAGAAAAGATGTGGGAAGCAATAAACCTGCTTAAGAGTCTCTCATTAGCTAACAGTCAGCTTAGTTTCCTATGCTTAGGCAACACACTTACTTCAGAGCTGAAGTGACAAAAGCTGCTAGAACAGCTAGTGGAGCAAGCCGAAAGGGAAGGGGTAACTAAAGAAAAAAGATCAAATCGACGGCTCAGTTTGAATGAGGCCTTGCTGTATCACGAGGTGTGAAAGCCTTTACCAGTCAGTGAGGAATACTATGGGACAGAGAAACTTCTCCCTGAGGAAACCTGTGAATCATTATTTGCATGGATAAACACGGTTGCTAGCTGGGGCTGACCTACCACAGAAAACATACGCAGTTGGCTTAGATTGGCAGTGTAAGTGCTAGATGGCTGAAGTCTGGGTGACTTGCACCCAAAATAAAGCAGTTATAGGGCCCAGTATGCTGGCGAAGTGTATTAGGTAACTACGCAAACCATAAGCAGATTAGAAGCTTAGATGTGATAAAAACTAACCAGTGGCAACTTTTATTACCACGTTCTGTTAGTGATGCAAGGGAAATAGCTAATCAGATTGCAAGTATCTTCAAAATAAAAGTAGGTGACCTGAAAATGGAAATTATAACCTCGCAAGCATGGATGGTACAATTAAAGGAAAGACTGGCTCAGCCAGACTATTGATCATTAGAAGCTGAAAGTGGAAACACATTTTTTGACTACAGATGGACTTTCAGCTAAGAAGAAAATTAAATCCAATTTAAGGTCAAACTCTGGAGATGAAGATCAGGATGGCAGGGAAACGTTGACACACTAGACCTGCAAAAGCCCTTTTAACGGGCTTTTTCATCATTTAAAGAGACATTGTACAATACTTCAGTTTTCCAGCTTTCCCTAGTAGGTTTTCTTTTTTCAAGGGGAGAAGGGGAGAGTTAATGAAGGGGTTCTAATGCAGTTATCTTGTGTATAACTTTTTATTAGATGCCTTGGACTCCTTCTTCCTCTGGTAAAAATAATGGTGTCAGACATGAATGCACAGTGTATCAAGCATGTGTGTACTACATTGAGCAAAAATCAGTTCTCTTTAACAGGCAAAAAAAAACCCAACCCAAACAAACTGCAACAAAAACATGCAACCTCTAAACCTCAAGTGTAAAGGAAACAGAGGCAAGACCACATTATGTTTAGGACATATAGCAATTTCAGTAGATTTTAAGAGTAATGATAAAGAAGTATAAGAGAAATATAAATGACAAATATTGCTTTTTAAAACTACTGAGCTAAACCAGAATTTCTCTAAACTAAGAAATATTTTCTGGAAGTTTCCTATAAAGATGCTCCTTGAGGTCAGGCTTTTGCCTGGACAACTCTCCTTTCCTATCTCTAGGCCAGCCTCGTCTGCCAAAAATAGGACTGAAGTTTCAAACCAGACTGACTCTTTGGAGGCCAGAACAATTTTGAAAGATCCTAAACTACATGTTATCCACTGAACTTCAGCTAGTCGGCAATTGCTCAAAGAGAATTCCAGGCAAATAGAATGAGGAAACAGTAGATGAAGTTAAGTCAATCACTGGAAAGTATTTCTCTGTAAATATCCTCTAGACTTGATCTATTCACTAGGCAGTATAAGATGGGGAAACTGCAATGTTTTGTCTGGATCTTCAGCAAGATTTGAACCTAGAATGTTCTACATCACTGCCTAGGTCTCCAATACTAAAGCTAAAAGTAAACACATAAATTCAGAGGAATAGCTTTCTTCAGTGAAAAAGTCACCACAAGCGGACAAGCCCTGATCTCTCAATGGAAATGCTGTATTCATATCAGACACAGTTTATGAGTAACACTTTGCACTAAGTAAAATTCAAAGATTTAGATCTTTAGAACAGAGACCATAATCATTAACTGTTGGCACATACAGTTAAAAGTCTTGGTACCCTCTACATTTTGCAAACCTTTAAGGGGGGGGGGGAAGAAACTTCTTTATTAAAAATATAAAAACATAAATATCTTTTAGCAACATACTGGAAGGTGAAATAGAGTTTTTTTAACTTGATTTATCTCAGTCATTTATTTTGTGATATCCACTGGGAAAGACAAACTAGACATGCTTTTTATTTTCCTTTGAAGCCATTTTCATTCCACACAATTTCTTCCAGCTCCCATTTAAGATTCAAAGGATACCCTTGGTACTGCCAAAGATTTAGAAAATATAACGTTCCTAGAGACAATTTTTATTCAAGTGGTTGCAAAATTATTGCCTCTCCATGGATTTTCACAAAGACTGTTTTCAATACAGATAATCTACAGTATCTGACCCAAACAGCCCAAGCAATATCAAGGAAAACTTCATTCTTTTCTTATCAAGCTTCAAGAGCTTTTAGACCGGACAGCAAATATGCAACTATGTTCCCTCTATCGCTCTCAGAGATTTCAGGAAACAAATCTATTCAGTTTGTATTCATACATAAATACAAATCTGATCCAAAACCAACCAGAATATGAATTAGCAGAATGATCTGAGTACAGTTACTAGGAAAGGCACACCAGGAAAACAAAGTGTTCTGGAAAGTGTCTGCCCTTTTACATCTGCTTTCTGAAACTCATCTTTGAAACTTTATAAAAATATTTTTCAATGTCACACTCCTAAAGGCAGCATATATGATAGAGAAAGTTAGGTATAGAAACAAAAAGAAATAGGAAAGCAAGTACTATTCCCCAGAAGACACTGTATAAAGCTCATATTTGGTTATAAAAAGTTATATCTGTACTTCCTTCTTACTCCCAGCATAAATTAGTCTCTTGCTCAGATTGTGAGAATTGAGTAAGGGAAAACTGAAGTGGTTAAGAGAAAAAAAAATGCCCAACTTAATGACTTACATAAAGAGAAAAAAATTATAGCCGTATCTTTTGTTAAACTGTGTGTTCATTCAGAATTTGTTTGCTTAAGAAAGGGTCAAGGGAAAAGATTTTTATTAGATATGGCTAAGTTAGTAGAATAGTAATTTGAATATAGTGAAGTATCTTTAATTGTACTCTACTATGTACATTAAATCTGTTCCTACAGCAGTTTTATTACTTTAAAACTTACTCATTCAGGAAGACTTCACTGAAGTGAAATTGCTATGAAAATCCTCAGAAAAGGGGACTTCATGAACAATATTCTTTCACAAAGAGACTGGAATATTTTAATAAATATTGTAGTTCCAAGTAACTGTCAGCGTGTAAAATGTTGTCTATATTTTTCTTCACTGTAAATTTTGCCAAAGAAAAAAATTAAGTATTAAACATCAATTTTTGACTTAAAGAGTCTCTGATCTCTCTTCTTCCCACATATTTTTGTAGTGCCTAGGATTCTCACCAAGTACAAATTGTAGTTGCTTCAACATAGTGAGACAACTGATGCCATTTTGTATTCTGTAAGGTTTCAGTCCTTGGCTGTCTATTTATGCCTCTTTTTAATATTCAAATGTATTTATTCCTTTGGTGTGTGGGTTTCATTACATCATTTGTTCATTTAGAGAACCGTAAAGGTCCCCATATTCACCACTATTTTCCAGACCAATTCAACCTTCCCAACTTGCTGTAACAGTTAGAATTTTATCCTTTCTCAGTAGCCCAGCATCTTTTACTACAGGAAAAAAAAAAGTAGGATTTAAGGTGCCTAACCTGAGATAAAAGACTAGAGGTGAGAGGACAGTATGTAATTTTTAGCACAAATGATTCAAAGGAGTTTAATCCCTAAAGTTTTACTTAATAACTGAAACTCTATTGCTGTTAATGTTTTCAACTCGAGTTCAAAATACAAACCTTTATTTAAAGTGATGTTTTCCATAACCTGGATAAACTTTTTGTGTTTTCCCTTTCCCCTTCCCTTTTTGTTCTGAGGCATAATGAGGCTGAAATCTTAACTATTACATCATGTCCATGTGACAACTGTGTATGCCGGTTGGGTAGCCCATACAGGCAATCTTTTGCTTGTTTAAATCTTACAAAACATGTAGCATCTTCTTATTCCTCCAAGGAATGAATCAGCTGAATAAATGTATGTACGTGACAGCATCTGAACCCTGCCTTCTGCATCCTTTTTGCCTGACCTAACTTTGAGAAGCCTGCAGCCCAAGCAGGCAAGGCAGTTCACTGTCCTGCCTCAAAGCCTCAGCAACAACAATTTCAACTCCTGGGATACAGAGCAGCAATCCTGGAAGTCAAAGATTACTTTATTTCAGATACAAGTTTCCAGGGAAAAAAAAAAAAAGAGTAATTCAGAGCTGCCAGAAAGGGAGTGTTAGTGCATTATATGCCTAATACTGCTCTGAAAATTGAACTGAGATGCATCTGAGCTGTAATGGAAATTCTCTGAATAACATAATTGCCTATAAAAGAGTAATGCCAGTTTAAAACTTGGAAAACTGTGAAGGTATCAGAAAATGGTGAATGTGGATACAATAGCCAGGCTGTCAAACTTTCTGAACATGCAAAAAGACAGAACAGATTAATCTGTGATGAAAATGCAAGGTAATATTCTTGAGGTAAGGAAAGTAATCTCAAACATAGACACTTAATAGGAAAGAAGCATGCAGAAGCTTGTCAAAAGACTAAAAAACAGACAGAAAAGTAAACTTTCATCATTATTTGACTTTAGAAAAGGTCAAAACCAATGCTGGGCTATATATAGATACCACGTCACAGGTACAGCTGTGAAAAAGAGACATGTACCATGAAGCAATCAGGACAAAACGCAATGTTGCTTTAGACATCTAATCCAAGATGACAGATCTTTTCTGATGCAGAGTCAGCTATTGCACCCTGTGAGGCACAGATGCACTGTGTTTTGTTGCCTTGGCAAAGACACATTTTGTTTTTACACCTTCCGCATCTGAGGCAGGAACGAGGATGCCAGTACTGTGGTCTGCCTGACCTGAAGGACCTATGCTGACCAAGGAGACCAGGAGATGACTGAATCCTGGGGCAGGATCCACCTCCACTGGGTTCAGCTTGGCCACCACCAGCGGGTAGCAAGGGAGCTTAGCCCTGCTGTATCACAGCATGGGGCACTGCCAACTCACAGAAAAAGTCTCTGAAAGAGAAGGTGCAATAGGATGGCAAAGCCACCACATTGGAGATGACTTTCCCCAGGCTGCAGCACAAGATGATGGCAGCAGTGCTGCCATCCACCTTGGCAGTGTCAGTGGTGGTTTCCTCCACTATTTCATGGCAAGGAGCCTCTATTTGGTAAAACACTGTAACCCATGTTTTCAGACTCCTGTGTGGTTTGCTGATGGCCATTTGTTAACACTCCCTCATCCCATGTGCTCTGAGGGTCAGCTGCCTCTCCCTTGTCATCCTGAAAGGGCTGCAGAGCATAAAGTCCCACTTTGTTGTTTCAGCTACTTGACAAGGTCATGACCCATGTCAGTTCATTCTGCCCTGTGTCTGGCTAACAGGACAGCATGGACCAAAGGAACTGGCCCATGGGACTGTGAGCCAGAAACGATATTTTGAGATAAGTGTCACACACATGGGAGAGTGTTGCGGGGAGCTCCCTTTGCCCATGGCTGTAGGGAAGCTTGCAGCTGCGTGCAAGATAGGTACAGACTCATGCTATACATGTTTCTTTATCTTTATCCTTTACAGAAATAATTTAAGTGCTCTGGGTGAGTGACTATGGAGGGAGAAGACCGAAGTGTGCCTCAGTCTGCTTGCGTCCTTACCAGGGCCCACAGCTGGCAAACAAGAGACTTGGCAAAGACAATGGTGTTGGAGGAAGAAGGACCGTTAGACTTCATTAATGTGCAACAGTTATCCATATTCCAACAGTGGGGCTAAATACCTCCTGACGGTGCTACACACATTAATCCAAGCATGGCTAGGTCATTGGACTAAAACACAGAATAGGTTCTGAAGTAGTCAGGACTTCTGAAGTAGCCTTTGACACTGTTTCCCACAGCATTCTCCTGGAGAAACTGGTGACTCATGGCTTGGATGGGAGTACTCTTTCCTCAGTAAAAAACTGGCTGGATGTTCAGGCCCAAAGAGTTGTTGTGAATGGAGTTAAATCCAGTTGACGGCCGGTCACAAGCAGTGTTCCCCAGGGCTCAGTATTGGGGCCAGTTCTGTTTAATATTTTTATCAATGATCTGGATGAGGGAGCTACCCTTCACCAGCTTTGTTGCCCTTCTCTGGACATGCTCGAGCACCTCAGTGCTCTCTCGTAGTGAGGGGCCCAAAATTAAACACAGTATTCAAGGTGCAGTCTCACCAGTGGCAAGTATAAAGGGATGATCACTTCCCTAGTTCTTCTGGCTACACTGTTGCTGTTACAAGCCAGGATGCAATTGGCCTTTTTGGCCACCTAGGCACACTGCTGGCTCGTACTGAGCTGGCTGTTGACCAATATCCTGTCGTAGTTCAGCCCTGATCGGGACCAGACTACGCAGTCTCTCTCTCACTCCCCCCACCCTCCGAGAGAACAGGAGGAGATGATATAAGAAAAACAGCTCAAGGTTTGAGATAAGGACGGGGAGAAATCCTTAAAGTTACCATTACGGGCAAAACAGACTCAACTTGGGGAAAAATACTCATTTATTTCTAAAACTAGTAGGAGAATAAGACAGGGAACAAGATAACCTCCCCCCACCCCTCCCTCTTCCCGGGCTTAACATTATCTCTACTACCTCCCCCCACAAGCAGCACAGGCGGGAAGAGGGACGGGGGGTTGTGGTCAGCTCATCACGCGATGTTTTACGCCGCTACTTTGTCATCGGGGGAAGAACTCCTCACATTCCTCCTCTGCTCCATTTTGGGGTCCCTCCCACGGGCCACAGTCCTTCACGAAACTGCTCCGGCGTGGGTCATCTCTTCCACGGGGTGCAGTCCCTCCAGAATGGCTGCCCCAGCGGGCCCTCCATGGGCCACAGCCTCCTTCAGGCCTCCACCTGCTCCAGCGTGGGGTCCTCCATGGGCTGCAGGTGGATCTCTGCTCCTCCGTGGACCTCCATGGGCTGCAGGGCGACAACCTGCTCCACCATGGTCTTCACCACAGGCTGCAGAGGAATCTTGCCCAGGAGCCGCATTACTCCTCCCCTTCCTTCTTCAGTGACCTTGGCGTCTGCAGCCGTTCCTCACAACAGGCTGGCAGACGCCTTTCAGGATCCTTTTTACATCTTATTCACTTCACATCTCCTCTCCACTTCTTGCAGCCAGGCTGGGCCGAATTGGACTCAGTTGGCTGCTTGGCAGGAGGCCAGAGGGTGAGGCCTGCAAGGCTCACGCAAGGTTCACGCTTCCTCCTCTCTGCCCCCTCTCAGTTGCTTCACATCTTCTTCCCTTTTTTTTCCTTCTTAAATATGTTATCGCAGAGGCGTTATCACGGGACATTCTGCTACCAATTGGCTCTGCCTTGGCCAGCAGCGGGTCTGCCCTAGGCCCAACTGAGTCCACTGAACAAAGGGGAGCGACTTCTAGCAGTTTCCTACAGAAGCTGCCACCTTAGGCCCGCCTTCACCCAACAAAACCAGAACAATCCCCAGATCCTTTTTGGGCAGGCAGCTTTTCAGCCACTCTTCCCCAAGCCTGTAGCATTGCTTGGGGTTGCTGTGACTGAAGTGCAGGATCCGGCACTTGGTGTTGTTGAAACTCATACAATTGGCCTTGGCCCATCAATCCAGCCTGTCCAGATCCCTCTGTAGAGCCTTCCTACCCTCAAGCAGATTAACACTCTTGCTCAATTTGGTGTTGTCTGCAAACTTACTGCAGGGGTATCTCTGCTCTGGCACCTGGAGCACCTCCTCCTCCCCCCCTTCTTCACTGACCTTGGTGTCTGCAGGGTTGTTTTTCTTACATATTCTCACTCCTCTCATCTGGCTGCTGTTGCACAGCAGTTTCCCCCCCACATTTTTAAAATATGTTATCACAGAGGTGCTATCACCATCACTGACTAGCTCAACTTTGGTCAGTGGTGCGTCCATCTTGGGGCTGGCAGGCACTGATTCTAGCAGACATACGGGATGCTTCTAGCATCTTCTCACCAAAGCCACCCCTGTAGCTCCCCACTCCCCACCAAAACATTGCCACACAAAGCCAATACACACTGAAGCAGTATTTCCATGGATCTGTACCCACTTAGCATGGGTGAGGTTGACTTTCATCATTCTCAAAAAGTACTCCAAGGGGAATGTGTTGAAGAAGGCCTGTAATGAGCAGAGATGCATTGCAAATGCATTGTGTTTAACCACTGCTGCATCTCGATGGGTGGGAGCATGGTGTATCCTGGTGGTGTGGTGTATAGATCTCTGCCAGTCTTCTCGAAGGTGTTTTTCATTTTCAGTAGAGCACCCAAAGGTTTTCAGTCCACTTATTCCAAACAAGGCACAGCAAAGAAAGACAAATCTAGGATTGCTATCACACACCCACCAGATCATCATCTGCTTTGCAGATGATGCCTTTGCATAACTTGCCTTTCGCTCATCTCCTTGTGCAGGGAGGCACAGGGGTGGTCCTGGGACACAGCTCTCTCCTCTAGTCTGTGGGAGTGTCATGAACACATAGGAGGTTATCCTGCCTGGAGTTCTTCTTTGATTAGACTCTCTAGAATGAGTCTAGTCCAGATTCTTTCAAACACATCTATATATTTTTGCTTAAGGATGCAGGTATGCCTGGAAGGGGACAACAGAGCAGTGACCATGCTGTGTGCCTCCCAGCAATGCTAGGGACTGGCATGCCAGATTTTTACTTTCACACAGGCACCTGGAGATCCATTGCTGCCAGGGCATGGCAGGAACTCATACTGATGGCCAGAACCATGGGAAGAGGGAATGGAGCTGAAGGCCATGCTACAGAGATGTGAGAGTGAGTAGTACAGCAGGACAGGAGCCCAGGCAGGATCTACTTCAAGAGTTGAGGGCTGCAGTGGGGCCCTGGGCAGCACTGGTGAGCTTGCACCCTGCGGCTTGAAGCCAGGGATGCCTCTTTGGGACAAATAAACACTCTTTAGAAGAGCAAGCACAGCCACTGCTGTGATGTAAGCTGCTTATTCTCCTCTCATCAGTGAACAAGTGACAATAAAAGTGTCTTACATAACTAAGATAATAATCTTACAGTTACTTTTCCCAATAGAAAATATTTCTTAAGCCTTTTACTGCTTTTGTCCATTTCTTCCAGACTCTCTTCAATTTGTTATCATCCATTAAGTAAAGTGCCCAAACCAGGCAGACCACCATCATCTGCATCCTCACCACAACCAAATAGAGCAGAATAATTACCTCCAATGTCTCACAGATGACACTGCTATTAATACTTCCCAGAATTTGATTTTCTTTTCTGGCAAGTGTATCTCATCGTTGACTCCAATTGGGTCTGACTCATCATTGAGTCATGTTCAATTAGCTTTTCCAATCAGAGTGATTTCAAGCAACCTAATCAAAAAGTAGGAGCAGCTCCTTCTAGAAAAAGTGTATTCTAAGAAAAAAAAAAAAAAAAAGAGGAATTAACTAGTCAATTATTTCAGAGTATTTTATTACTTTGCCATTCTGTTATTGAAGAAAAAAATTGGTATTTGTCCACTGAGTCTGGAGAAATGGATTTTATGAAAGATTTTCCATCTGTAAACCACTAAATCTTGGGAGCCATGAACTGCTTCCAAAGGCTTGGAAAACACAGCTAAAAAAAGAGAGCCTGTGATCAGTAAGGCTAACTTCACTGTATGGATGTGCATCTTCTCAGGCAACATATACGGTTTGACTAATTAAAAATGGCTGAAATTATTGTTTTGAGTAAATTGCTGAGCATGTTTACTTGGTGAGTCATGTTCTAGATACTCATTGTCACTCAAATCTTTATGTTGTCCTTCTAAGACAATTAAATACACATGGACAAGTTTTTAAAGACAACTGTTAAGTCTGCTGAGCTATACTGAAGAGTGTCTCAATATATATGTTATATATGTATTTAAAGAAGAGTAACAGCATATTTACCAACTTGCATTTGCAGATGCAGAGTTTTGTAGATACAGGAGGTACAGGTAGAGATTGGGAAAGATGGCCCAAATTGTTTAAAATCTTCTCTAGCTGAGTTGCTAACTATGGTAAATGTTCCCTTTATCCTCTCCTTTACCACAGTCACACTTCTCATTCTGCAATAGTATTTATTGAAGATAGATGAAGAGAAGGACAAGACTGTCTACACAAATGAATAAGTAACAACCCTGAAATTGTAGAGGTTAAAATGCAGAAAAGTGTCAGGAAAATCAATATTTAATTAACACCTCTACAATACATACAGTGTAAAAGAAGCTTCTGGTACATATTAGCTACCAACACAACTTTAGCTGTTAGGTTAGCACAAACCCTTCACCTGAGGCATCTAAGCTAAATAAGAAGTGAATAGTGTGAAAATGAGGATAAAAAGCAGATAAAGGTGAGGGGAAATCTTGTGTTTCCAGCTCTAGAAATTAAGCCAGATGAACTACTTTTAAGAAAGACTGAAGAGAGTATAAGGGGAGAAAACTTGCAGGCAAAATCTGGAGTTTCTCCTATGTAAATTATACCTTCAAATTCTAGGCTTTCTCCTGAGCAGATTAATTTACAAAATGCAACTGAAAGGGCAGTAAGAAATAGACATTTAATGAAGAAATGCTGATTTGTCTATAAAGATTTGCTAGAGGTTGAGTCTATGTTATTGTCTTGCGTTGTTTCCTGAGACGGTTGTGTTAGACTTTGTATTTTAAGCCCTAGGAATCACTGGGTGTGAGCTTCTTAATTCTAAGTATTGCTATTATCTTATTATTGGAAAAATCTAGTTATATAACCCCAGTGGGATGATATATACCTTCACTTGTCAAACCGAAAGGAAAATGTGCAATTTTACAGAGTATTCTACCAGAGATAATTGAAATACACAATACACTCCCAAAGCTAATTGAAGTTAATGGAAACTTTGCTAATTATTTCATTGGTTGGTGGAGAAGTCACACATAAAATAGCTAACAAAACAAGAAAATGTAAATGGTAATTCTCTTGCAACTACATACAAGATTTTGGGCATTTATGCTATCACACCTAAAGATTTAGTGAACCAGTGCTCCAAAGCCTGCCTGCAATTCTCAAAACCTTAAGTACACTAGGTTTCTTGCTTTGCGAAAGGTCAGGGTTGTACATAGTATTTGCACACCATTTTCAATCTTAAGAGCAGAAAATACATTTTTGCTTCAAGTGTGGCTTTGAATTAAGGCTGATATAGACACTCCTAGCTGTTACCGGGGTTGTTACTTGCACCTGTCTTCATTTTGCAGGCTCAGTTTTCCATCCATCTCTCAAAGATGCTTTCTTACTCGCTCCAAACAGGATCATTCCTCCAAAATTTTCTCAGTCTTTTCTCACACCAAAAGGGTAATGGGAAGATCTATGAACCTTACAAGGTAAGGTAGTTTAAAAATATAACCAGAAGGAAAAAGAGCTTTTTGAAATCAGAACCTCATTTTGAAATTTTTGCTGCCAGAAGGGTTGCATGATCTAGCTCGTCTTGACATGCTGTGGAGCACTCTTGTACTCTTGTACGTTTGAGTTCAGTGCTAGGACCATGTGACGACATTAACCTTGCAGAGTTGCAATTCTTTTAAAGCAATAAATATTCTTTTTTTTTTTTTTTTTTTTCTTCAGAATAGTCTCACTTTCCCCTTTTCACATTGTGGTTTTTAACCAAGCAGCTTTGCGATGTCCCCATTGCCTGGTGCTCTTTCTGCAATTTCTTATTTGTGGCTAACTGACAGTGACTTTTAGATACCTTAGCTGACTTTTGGCTGGGACATTTTCAGAACTTTCTAATTGTATTGTTTAATAGTTTCTTTCCTTGTAATCCAAAATCTTTGTGCTACAGTTTCATCTGCAATAAGTGATTACTATATTGCATTCATGTAGTTCTCAGTCCTTGCTTCAATTTTTTTTTTTTTCTCAATGAGAAAAAAACCAAACTTTTGGGTGTCCCCTCCTTTAACTGGAGTTCCCCTCTCTGATTATGCCATCTCCTTCTTACTATGAGTCAGGGCCTGAAGAAAATTTTGTGGAAAATAGTCAAACCCATCAGCATGAGCATCTTCAGCATTGAGTCATTTAGCAGTCAGTTCAAATATTCAGCTTATTCACTCTCAGACATCCTCAACTACTGCTGCTGCCTGTTGCCACACCTTCTAATGATCGTTACAATTGGAAGGTAAGAGCTGCCAGAAGAGTGAGAAAAATAGAACTGTGTCATCATCTGTACTCGGGGCAAAATGTGAAGAAAAAGGAACATGTGATTTAGATTGGAATTTGTAACCAAGCAGATAATTCACACACAACAATTCATTAGATTAATTCAGCTCTAGCAGCATATTCCAAAGCACAAGCTGACTGTGACATCCTTCATTGTTCACATTTTGCAAACATAATAAATATAATTACGCAGATACATTTCAGCAGCACTGCTTATTTCATGATTAATCAGACAGGTCACACAAAAGCACATTTGTTCTACCAAAAGAATGAGTACTACAAGACTTTCAGCAAAAATTCTTGCAGTTAAAAATTTTTAAAAATGTATTCTCAGGTTTATGTATATCTTTCAAACCCAATCTTCCGTACGCGCTTTGTGCCAGAAACAGTCTGTCACACCACAGTTTGTGAACTCGAGAGGATGTTCTTGCAGTGAAGTTAATGTTCCATTTTGAACAAGTTACTTTTTACTGTAGTTATCTCTAATCCCTAGTATGCACCACTGATGCTGATGTTTAGAACATCTTTTCCTGCACGCAGATGAATTCAGTGATGCAAAGCAACAAGAACCCATTTCATGCATGTGTTTTCCTGCCTTTCATGCATTGACAACGTACTGGTAACATACACCAGTAAACAAGGCCAGCTTCTGCAAATGAACCTGGGAGGCATACAAAAGTATTAGTAGTATCTTATTATCCCAAGCTTTTGAAAGAAAATAAGCTTTTTAGTGACTTGCCTTAAACTGTGTTCATTTACAAATTACTAGTATTATTTTAATTACATGAATGGCCTTTGCTTAAAAAATTCCCTCTACTTTTTAATAGCAAAGCTACAGGAAGATGTCAGTGTTGATTGATTGCAAGTGTTTATAGTAGAGTCCAGCAGGATCTGTTATTGCACTAGTCACAGAACGTAGCAGGCAGTGCACTGGAGCAGTAAATACAACCCCAAAACCCTGCTGGGGAAATGAGCCCTTACCCAGAATAGCTCAGATGATTGTCCACTCTCAGTAGTGCCCTATTAGTTTTTATCATCTCTTTAGTTGTCTCACCAACAAAGTTTTTAGTTTGTTCAAAAAGTATCAACATTTTTTTAAAGTATATGTACTGTACCTTTCATTTTACTTTGACTATTTTAAGCAAAATGGTGCTTCAGCATTTAGGAGTTTTAGCCCAGATCTAAAGAATTGTGAATATAACTGCAGAATTCTACAGACTCATTTAAAGTACACTCACATTCATTTAAACTATGTCAATATGGATTTATGTCCCTTGGTATTACACTATGTTTCATTGGATTACTTGTTTATGAATATTACGTTTATAAACACAGTAGTCCCCAGTGACTGCAAAAGAAGTCCCCAGTGGCTGGGAAAAGGGTAACAACACACCCATTTTTAAAAAGGGCAAAATGGAGGATCCTGGGAACTACCAGGCTGGTCAGCCATTCCTCCATGCCCAGTAAGATGATGGAACAGAGCCTCTCGGAACATACATTGAAAAGTACGGAAGACAAGGAGACAGCCAATATGGCTTCACCAGGGGAAAATCATTCCTGACCAACCTAGTGGCCTTCTATGATAGACTGCATCAGTGGACAAAGGAAGAGCTATAGAATCATAGAATTACATGGATGTCATCTACATGGACTTCTGTAAGACCTTTGATATAGAGCCCCACAACATTCTTGCCACTAAACTGGAGAGGTAAGAGTTTGATAGACGGACTATTAGATGGATGGACAGGGAGGCAGCAATTTTAAACTGAAAGAGGGTAGGTTTAGACTGGACATAATGATGAAATTATTTACAGTGAGGGTGGTGAGACACTGGAACACGTTGCTAGAGGAGTCATGGATGCCCCATCATTGGAAGTGTTCAAGGACAGGTTGGATGGGGCTTTGAGCAATCTGAGCTAGTGAAAGATGTCCTTGACCATGGCACAGGGGTTAGAGTAGATGATCTTTAAAGGTCCCTTCTAACCCAAATGGTTCTATGACTCTATGTTACATAGAGGTCTCCAGCATTAAGATTTTAAAATCTCATGTATGTAGTACTACACCACAGCTAGATCTGTAATACTAATAAGACTGTGTTACTAATACTAATAAGTGCTGTGGAGATTATTTTCTGAGCTCTGTACAACCCATATTTGGTGCTGCAGTGCCCAGCTCAGCATTTACATCTGTTATCCTAGAGATACCTTGCCAGAAATTTCCAGAGGATCGCAAATTTAAATATCAGCTGTCTGAATATCTTCAAATCTGAAACTGTCAAATGTTCAGCTCTGGAATATGGCACATATTTAAAAGCTTAATATAAATAATGCGACGTCCATAGATAAAATGCTTCATTTTTAAGCAAAGCATATTTTTAGGTATTAGAAGATGTTTTTGGTGTAGATTTCTCATATCTTAACTGAAAGCAAGAGCTTGGGCAGACACGTAATATAGGAGGAAAGAACTGTTTTTCAACAATGCTGTTATTGACTCACTTCCTTAGCTTTCCCTGGGAAGATGAAGGTAAATCTCCTCTGTATATATTCCAGCAATACATGTGCCTATCATCCAGCCACATCCCTGTACCTTTGCAGGGGATTGATGCTATGTGTCCTGATTTACAGGACAAGGACTAGTGCAGCCAATATGCATGATTGTATGAAAGGTATCTCACCTCACAGCTTCATCTGGTAAACAGTTTAAGAAAAACAGAAGAGTGGTGGCCTACAGCAAGGGCCAATGGAGGAAGGACTGATCTGTTCCTCCTCTCACTGGTGACTACAAGCTGCAGGCTGTACTTGCTGGGTTCTCTAAACTAGAAAGCAACCTGTTTATTTCACTGCTGAAGGCAAAAAAGGGAGTCAGTTAACTTCATACCTGAAGGACTCCACTGCTCCAGCCCATTATTCCAAAACCCGTGTATCTAACAGTGCCACTGTCCTGGTTTCAGCAGAGATGGAGTTAATTTTCCTCTCAGTAGCTGCTGTGTTTTGGATTTTGTGTATGAAGAATGTTGATAAAACACCCTGATGATACCAGTTGTTGTGAATGAGACCAAGGACACCGTCCTGCTTTCCAAGTCTCGCTAATGTGCAGATGCAGGAAGCTGGGAGAAAGACAGACAGAATAATTGACCCAAACTGGCCAAAGAGAGTATTCCATGCCATAAACGTCATGCTCAGTAAATAAGTGGGGGCTGGCCAGGGAGGCTATCTGCCTTCCTGGCATCCATCTTTCTCTCTCATTTGCTGGCATCATTCCCTCTATCTTACTGGCTCCCTTTTGCTCCTTTGCTTGCTGCTCGGTTTTGTTTCCGTGATTGCTCCTAGAGACAGGCTGTATTGGTCCTTGGGACATCGGGTGGTGTGAAAACATACATTGTTCATTTTGTATATTTTAATATCCTTTTATTCTGTTATTATTGTAGTTTTCCCTTTTTATTTTAGTAAATTGTCTCCATCTCAACCCATGAGTTTTTCTTCCTTCCCAATTCTCTCACTCATTCCCACTGGGGAGGGGGAGGATGAGCGAGAAACTGTGTGGTGATTCAGGCCAAACCATCACAGCCACTAAGTGAGAAAGGATGCTAAGCAGCAAAAGGTTTGACAGAGAACCTTCTAACAATGATGTCTTCCAGTGCAAACACTTAGGTGAGCTCTAAGCGTTGAGTGACCATAGGGCCTGAGAAACCTATGTCCAACTATGTATCTCCTTCAGTGGGCTGTGAAAGTAACATCATTAGCCACTTTACAGTCTTCAGACCCCTTCCTATGGGTGCATAGTGTTTGAGGGCCTCTTGCCCCCTAAATCCAGTCAATTCTACTGGGTCATGTGGGATGGCTTTGACAGGTAGCAACAGGAGAGCACATTCAGCTGGAGTTCTCTCTAGCTTGGGTGAATTCTCAGAAGGGGCCCATGGGGCACCTACCAACTTGTCTCCTGTCACTGACAGCCCAACAGCAGAGTTTAGCCACACTTGGTGGCCTCCTGCCCTTACATGGCCTGCATGCAGGCCAAGCTGTCCTGTGGATGGGTTTCTTTTACAGCTGCCTGAGGAGGCACATGTGCAGAGCTTGGGGAAGTGGCATTCAGTACCTCTTCTCAGCACAGACCATAAGTGCATGATAAAGGTCATGTCACTGAGGCAAATGTTATCAGGCTTGATGAGCCGAGTCCTGCTCTATGCCCACAGTGTCACCAACTGCTCGTTTTCAGATCAGGAGATGTTTCCACCTGGAGGAAAAGGAAGCATCTGTTGTCTTCCCTCCAGCCCCTGGACCAGGAGGAGATGTTTGACGGGATGAATTGTGGCTAACTCTCGTATAACATGTTTCTGACTTCAGCCCTCTTTTGAGATATTCCTTCAGGTGCTGGTTGCTGATGCAGAAAGCCCAATCAGGTTCAACCAGGCCATGCCTAAGCCTCTGAATGGCTTTAGACCTCCTATTCAGCCAGAGGTCCTTCTACTAGCTATCAGGCTCCTCCAGACCATATACCAAAGTTGTGACTACATCTTTCCTCCTCCTTACTTCTCTCTGCTCTCCTTGTGCAGTGCAGGAGGCCTGATTTGTATCTCTTTGGATGTCTTCAAGGTCATCCCACTAGTTTCGTCTGTAAGTAGCTTGAGTGCTAAATAACTCTTTCCTGAATTCCTAATTTTTAATATATTATTTCAAACTTTCTCTTTTTTTACTAGTTTCTTTTTGAATCATTTTGATTCATCATTATGTGTCATGTCCCCTCCACAGCTCCCAAAGTTAAGGAGAGCCTTTTGTTTCAAGCTATCCTCTCTATGAAGAAAACAGCAATGACAATGTCTAGCTTAGAGAAAAGACATATCCAACAGGTCTGTAGAGGAAAAGCTTGTAATTAGAAACCTTCATAGCTTTTGTCAATCAGAGGTCTAGACAGTGCTGCAGACAGTGATTTCCTGTACCTGGTTGTGTTTCATACCCACTGACAGACATATTATCCATAAATTTGTCTGCTCTCTTTTTGAATCTATTTAAATTTTGGACTGCTCACTGTCCTTCCTTTGATAATCAATTCCGTAATTTAGCAATATGTTCTATGAAAAAATCTTTGAGTTTGGCCTCATAATGTCACTGTCTCTCCTGAGTTCCTGTGCTGTGAGTAAACATTGCTTTCACCTTTTCTAAACCATAAAAGATTTTATAGACTTCCAAGCTGAAGTGAACTCACTGGTCTCCTATAGAAACTATTTCATATTTTTAATTGTATTGGGCCAAATTCAGGACTTTGTCTTTTATCACTTATGGACCTTAGGACCCATGAAATCTGGATAAATGTAGCACATAGGACACAAGATGAGAAAGACCCTATCTCCTATGGGGAAGAGATAATTTCATTAATCTTCACTTGCCCAGAATGCGTCTCCTCCTTCACTCCTTCTTGCACTTCAGTAGTGTCTGTCCCCTGTTGTTAATTTCAGTTTTATTTTGTCTTCTATTTTTCCCCAAATATAGGTTCTCTCTCATTCTCTAACTTACTTTTTACATCTTCCTAGTAAAATGGACAAGATCAAATTTTAAAATGTTTGCTCTCATCAGTGGTTTAGGAAAGGAGATTGCCTGGCAATTCTAGTAATATTATGAGACCATCTGTTGGTAAATATACATAGATTCACCCTAGATAATTGGCCATTTGTAAAGAGATACAGATTATATTTTCAAGTTTTAAACAGGATTACACCAAATAGATAACCAAAGAACTAGTGGACATATAGCTCCTGGTCAAGAGATGTGATTCCTCATCATCTTGCGTTTCCTTAAAATAATTTGCAAGTTGATTTACCCCTTGGAAGTTGAGAGCAAAGGTTATTCTTTTTATATTCAGATTTTACTTTCCCTGTTTAGGATTTTTTTTCACCTACAATGATTATTTGTGATAGCAATAATGCTATTGCCCAGGTCTGAGGAAACTGTTTGGTTTCTTTAGGCAAGAGGCCCAGAGTTTTTAATTTCCACTTAAAGGTTAGTATCATGTTCCAAAAAGCACACAGAGGAGAACACTTCATAAATTGTACTTGCATACATGAAAGAAGGAGCTGAGTAACAATTTTTAAGAAGTATCATGTAGTCTATGAAATCTTCTAAAACATAAAACTTTTTTTTTCTGAAGTGAAGACTACAAATACTTCAGTGTAAGAGCAAAATAGTTGAATTTTCATATTGCATTGCCATTAGCATTCCATGTCCTATAAAAAAAGCCTAATGGCCTCTTGAACACTATAGTAATTTGAGTCCATTAGTGTAATAGGCAGGGATTCAAAGCAGAAACAAAGAGATCATTAACCATGAAAGTTAAACACATCTGTTCATATTCAGTCATTGAAATGACAAATATTTCATCACTGAGAAACATAGATCTTAGTAGAAGAAGACTTAATAAAAAATCATCTCAATATAATATTCTGCCAAACTGAAGTATTGCTCAGAGGAGGAATTTTTTAGCAGCTTCCATCTTAGTTGCCAAGCTGTAGTCCGAGTACAGTTCCATCTAGTGCGTATCACAAAATAACCACACAAGTCTGCAGTGCTCCCATCATTACTTCTGAGATGAAACCACAAATTCAAAAGAGTCCATTACCCTGATACATCTTCCTACTATGTTTAAAAAGTAGGGAAAAGCTGATGTCAAGTGTGCAGTACCTGAAATCACAAGCTGTTTGTCCACCACATAAGACATCGATGTACTTCTGATGTGGGGAAGCCTGTTCCACTGTCCTAACCTCTAGGATCAACAGCTCCTAAACTGAGCCTTGCAGCTTGATACAAACAGTATACCCTAGCATCTGTGAAGCCCCAAACCCTTCACAGGAATGAAGCACACAAAAAATGCTCTTAGTTTTGCTGTCCCTTGAGGGCAGTGTATTCAATGCTTATCCTTTCATCTTGGGACTATATGTAAATTGATGAGGTTGTAGAAAACAATAAATGAAGAAAAACTGAGTGTTTGTTCTCAATCCCAAAACTTTAATCAAAGGTACAAAAGGGAAAAATAATAAAATGCTTTATTAGATCCTCTCTAAAGCTTGTCTCTAGTCTTTCTTTTATCCTTCTTTTATCCAAGCTTTTGTTGCAGCATGTGTCACAGGAACTGAGAGTCCAAGTAACATCGTAGCATCACATAACAGAACCAGCTCTTTCATGGTTTAGTTTTTCTAGTGTTTCATTAGCCAATCAGTCCTGTGTCTTAGCTGCTCCCTTTCCCTTCAATCTACTCCCTAGGGCTACTTATAACAGTTTGTTATCACTCTTCATCCAAGGTGGATTACCTTGTTCTCTCTTAAATTCACATACTTCCTGGGACTGTTATCTAGGAGAAATCTGTATTTAGCAAGATAAATCCTTTATTAAATAATTACTAATCAACTAATACCTAGATAAACAATTATTAAATACTAGCAATGGATATTTCTATTTCTTTTCTCTGTAACCTCTGGAGCAAAACTCCATCCATCTCCCACTCCTGGGGAGTTCTAGTGAATTTGATCTTTTGTTGCAAATAGAAAATACCACCAGACTGGAAAGGATGCATTAATTAAGAATACAAGTTTGTAAAGGCTGTTAAAATTCCCATGTAAACCAAATAGTTTGAGAAGTCTTTAATGTAATTTTAGTCGATGACCACATTAGCAAGGCACCAACCTTGAGACACTGGATTAATAAAAGTTTCTGGAGTCTGGAACTCTCTTTTGTTTCATTCCCTTACCTTTACAAGCCAGTGATTTTAGAGTATTCTGTTACAGAAGCAGAAAGACATATTCATTAAAATGAGTCTGAATATCAGATTTATTTATTCTGAAGTGGTTTTCCCATTGCATTAAGTGCTTTGCAAATATTAAAGAGTGCAATAGAAATAAAAACTGTTTATTGTACTTAGCTCAAAGCAGTCACTCCTTGATCCCTCACATCTGACCAGGTGTACCTCTCAAGCCTGAATGCATGAACCATGGCTCATCACTCAGCTAGGCAAAAAGTTCAAAGCTAGCTGGAGACCTTCTGCCATTGTCCTCCTGGGTGAACCTGGAGGTTCATTCATAGTATTCATCTGTCTACAGTGGAGAGAAATCCACACTTCTAATGTGATGCCTCTCTTTTCATGAAGTAAGTATCTGAAAAAGTGCCTGTTTCTATCCACTGAATGGACAGGGAGCTCACAATCACTCACAGAGGGGTAGGCATTACATGTCTGAAGCTTCATTTCCAGGTGAGTGGGGAGAGTTATCCTGACTTCCCATCCTCAGGTAGCAGCTCTCCTTTGGAGAGAGGGAACTGGCTGGCATTGCTTTGCCTGTTGCTTGAAGATGCTATGAGAGGAGTATCATCCATGTTAAACAGCCTAGTCATTCTGTTAGCTGATGGAATGAAAGATGTGAATCAGAATATGCTGTTAAAAGTGTAGATGTACCTCCATTTTAAAACACTTGTTGTGACTGCAGCCACTTAAGAAGTTTGTTAGATAAACAATGAGAACTTCAACTTTTACAAAGCTCACTATGACTTCAGGGAACAGCAGTCCCTTGTTTGTTTTTCTTTTCACTCTTCTGTCTACCTCTGGATACCCTTGCTCCCAGATGCACTTTTCTATATGGAATCTCTTGTTCCTGGGAACAAAAAGCATAGAAAATCTTATTAGATTATGTTTACATGAATTTTCCAGTCCAGTAATGCATATCTAAGTAATTTGGATAATTCAGATAAGTGTCCATACTACAATCTAAATTAAAACAAACCTAAAATTGTTTTGGAGAGTTATCTATCATTAGACAGATATGTAATTGAATTAAATAACATCTGAAGCCACAACAAATACAAATTTTCACTGTTTCTATATTGTATTTCTGCTCTTTTTGGCCTCAGGCAACTCTGTAGTAAGTGTGCCTTAGGCTGAAAAGACCACATCTGTGTTCCTGTCTACCATCTCTCTTTAAAGAATGTTGATAACTCAGAAAAAGGTGATAATCTGAAACCACAGCAGCTTAACCCCATTCAGGAACTGGTTTACCTATTCCTTTTTTGGTTTTGTTTTTTTTTTCTCCTTTAAAATCTAAATCCATCAGGCCCCTTCTCAAAAATGAGGAAGGCACTTCTTATGATTTGTGATTTTAAAAGACCTGTCCCTTTATAAACAAAACTATAGAGTGATATGGAGGATGGGGCTTAGAAATGATCTTGTGGTGCAGTCCCTGTTATCCTTGACATCTCTCAAAATGGCCTCTCAAGCTAGTCAATGCTAGCTTGAGAGCAACAGTATAGGTGCTCCTACTGCTCTGCTTGAAGGTAATTCCAGAATTTCACTGCACTGCTGATTGGAAATCTCCCTGTCATTTCCACACTGAGCATATTTATGACCAGTTATTTTTTATGCCAGCCCTGCTCTTTAACTTAAGGAACTCTTCTCCTTCTTTTCTATATATACTTTCCATTTTATTTAAAGACCATATTCCATTTTGCCAATCCGCTTAATCCATGTTCTTTCTCTCTTCTCACATCCTGAAGATTTTCACTCCACTCTGTCACAGTATACATTTTCTGCACTTGTTCAAATGTGAATTCAGCTTTCAGGGAAGGAGCTGAGAAGAATTTACCTGGTATTCCAGATGCAGTCTCACCAATGGCATTGAGTCTCCCTCAGATTTCTTTTACTCTCCAGATGTTGGTTTGCAATTACCCCACAGTCAAATAGTATTCTAGGTCTTTATCTTCCTCGGTCACTTCCAAACAATGACCTAATTGTTGATTTTATTTTTTTCTAATCTTCAGATACCTGTCCTTGAATTTTATTTTTCAGGGATTCCCCTTCTTTCATTCTTGCAATCATAGCAGTTGTTTACTGCTTTAGTCATTTGATATCTCAGTCCTCCTTTTATGTTTATGCTACAGAAAATTACATGCACACACTTCTTGGTTTTAAGCCAAGATCACTAATGAAAATATTTAAAAGATTTGTCCAAAGATTAATCCTTGTGACTTCCCTTCAATCTGGAATTTCCTTTTCTGACACCACCATCTGCTCTCTCACTTCAGTCACGTTCTTACACTTTTACATTTCTCCTATTAACTCCTTCCTTCTCCAAATTTATAATTTCCCAGGTGGCAACATAGTGGATATTTTACTAGAATCCGGATATTAGAATATAAAAAATTTGAAATTTCCCAGTGTATTTTCTCTAGAAAAGTTATTTTCTTACCAATGAAAGTTTGTTGGTCTGCCCCTGTCTGTATTTGGTGGGTTAATGCTTCCTTCTGGAGAGCTCAAAACAGGTGGTGTGATCAAGCTGTAAGAAATGCCTTGTTGGGAAAACCTGTGCATGTGGATGGATGTGCACACACCATAATAACAAAGGGAATGGTACTTCTGTAAGTGTTTGTTTAGCTGAATTCCATCTCAATACATTCAATTTTGACTCTAGCTGTATTGTCAATCAAGCAGTATCCTGTCTGAAGATTTTAAAAGGTGTTCTCTTGCTTACTTAAATTGACCTAAGGAAATCAAGACAAATGACGGAAAATTAAAATATCAGTGATATGCATCAGGAATTAAACTGGAAAGCTGTGGCATCTGTAATAATTCTGCTGGAGAAAAAAAAAATCTAGAATTTAAGTTCTTTTAAGTCATGTTGTACTTCATCCCTCCTCAGACAGAGATTTGTTATCTTAGGAGACATCCTTCAGATAACAGTGCTTTCTTTTACTGTAGTAACAGCATCTTCCCAAACCATTTGTTACAAATTTGGCCTTCATTTCTCTAACTCAAAGATAGAGACAGTATCTCCTTAGAAATCACTATTCTTTATCCATTGGTGATCAAGTAAATATTTTTCAGAATAAAACAAAATGGATAATTTAAATGCAGTCTGCTTAGATAGGACATTGTGTTTCTCTCCAAATGAACATTACATTGCAATAAAACTATAATTTCTAACTAATTCCTAAATGTCAACTATCCTTTGAAAAAATAATGAGAAATTTAATTTTTCAATACCAACTTAGACAAAACTTAAGGAAAAATGTCTCTATGGGCATTAAGATCTGAATTTCATTACAGTAAATTATTTAATATATTAAAACATGTAAAAATTTATTAGGCAGATGGCAAAATAGTTGAATCTTACTCAGAGTTTTGAAAGAAAATATTTTGCCTAGTTCTGAAACTACTCAAAGAATACAAAATTCAAGAAAGGAACATAATCTTTTACAACATTCATTTAAGATGTCTTGCTCATTTACATTTTGGCTCAATTTTCTGTCTTTCTTCCATTCCCAAATTTCTCCCTAGCGCTCTAATATGCAAGAACAGATGCCTCCTTGATTTTACAATGCCAGCAGGAATGAGGTAATTCATGACATCACATGGTAATGTATGCCTACAGCTGGAAACAGAGCTGCAGTAGTGTCACTGGGAATTTTGTGATATAAATTTTCTTAAAACTGAGTCATTTGATTGTCTAGAAGACTAGCAAATGCTCTAACAGTGGGATATGAGATTCTCAACTAAAACTCAGACCTAGTTGGCATGTGAGCTTGCCTGTTATATTAGTTCAGCTATAACAGATTCTTATTCTAATAGCAGTTTTCAAGTTTTAGTTTAATATCTCATATCTGTGCTGAAGTCCTCCAGCTTCTAATGAATATGCTCAGCTACTTGAAATACTGTGGTGGTAAAAGAGAGTGCACCTCTTCCACTCAAGTACCCTTTTCCCTATAACAAGATATGAAAAAATCCTCTTGACCTATACAAAGAAAATTGGGCCAGTAAATGTTAAATGGAAGTATATTGAAAGTTCATGAGGAGATAGGCATCCTTCAGTTGTTAGAAATGATTACTTTGAAACTTCTATGAAATTTATAATGTATGTGATGGATTAAAATAAGATAAATTATTGGCATATGTGTTTATTACTTTTTTTTTTCCTATTTCAGCCTTCTCCATAAGTCCATGTGAATTTAGGAGCACAGCACAGTTTTTGTACAAGTCATAAAAGAACACAGACATTATGTAAATAGTTTCAGTAGAGAAATGAAGTAGAAAAAATGATTTTACAATAGAAAGAATAAGTAGTATCCTTTACCATTCAATGGGGCTGAAAACTGCTGAGCTTTAGAGATGTCTGATCATTTCCCTAGGTTTTTAGGTACAATAAGGAAAAATTCATTTTAGCCAGTCCCTTTCTGGATACAGCATCCCAACTCAAAGAAAGGGAAATCAGAGGGCAAAAGCTGGATCCAATTCCTGATCTCTGAAACACATGTGAAGCCAAAGAAAACAATCCACTTCAGTGGAACTTTTCTAGATTTACACCAGAGTAATTAGGATAGGACAGAATAGAATAGAATAGAATAGAATAGAATAGAACAGAATAGAATAGAATAGAATAGAATAGAATAGAACTATTTCATTTGGAAGGGACCTACAACGAACATCTAGTCCTGACCAATTTGGGGCTGACCAAAAGTTAAAGCATGTTTTTAAGGGCGTTGTCCAAATGCCTCTTAAACACTGAGAGGCTTGGAGCATTGAATACCTCCCTAGGAAGCCTGTTTGAGGGTGTTTGACCACCCTCTTGGTAAAGAAATGCTTCCTATTGTCCAGATTAAACCTCCCCTGGTGCAGCTTTGGAGCATTCCCAAGCGTCTTGTCTCAGGATACCTCCCTCTCCACTTCCTCGCCTCAGGATGCTGCAACTGGGAACAGAGGCCTGATTTCAGTAATATTTTAAGTTTTTGTGTGCTAACTGCTGAGTTCTTTATGAAGTTCTTGTACAAATTTGTACTGATTTAAAAAAGAAAAAGACTCTCTTTCAATTTAAGAATTTAAAAGCTCTTTTTTTTTTCCTTCAGAATGTCAACATTTGTAGGAATTATCAATAAACTATGAAGGATTTGGAAACACTTTGATTTTCTCAAGATCTAGAAGGGCTCCTGTAAGTCATCTGGGGTGATTTTCATTGGCAATAATGGATTTTGGACTAGGTCTGATTGGAAATGCCCATAGAATTTATTAGTGACAGTGCAATTGTTGAAAAACACAGATGTGAATGAGCAGCTAGCACCACGTGATACATCTGCTCTACTCCCATCAAAACTACAGGAAAGTTGAAGAAACTTAGCTAGGGTGCAAAGTTGGCTTGAGGTGCTGGCAGAGGCACCCGCTATAATGTCAGTGCCTTGTGGCCCCTTCTAACTTCAGTTCAAATAGGTTTCAGTTGGCCACAACTGGAGATTTATATTTTGTGATTCTGCAACCTTGAAATCCACCACCTGCTTCAATGACAATGTAAGTGATATGAAAGGTAACTTTGACTTATTTTCCATTTTTAAAAGGAACCGTAGTAAATTTATATCTGACTCCAAGCTCATCAGCTTAACCAAAATAAAAATAATACCAAGCCATCATTTAGGGGAACATAATCTCACGGGAAGTTAATATGATTCAATTATTTAGTCTGTATTCATTTTACTCATTGTACTGGGATTTTCTTAACCTTTTTCAATTAGTACTAAAGATACTCAGTAGGAAAATTCTTATTCCACACAGGTAAAAATATTTTCATATAGCAGAGTGATTATTTTTATTATATTTCTACTTTTAAGTTGCAATTATGTTACATATTATTTTGCATGTACAAAGAATTTTAAAAGCAAGTACTTGTAATTATCCCATAAAACAATGCTACCTTGCTCAAAAATCAGACATTACCAAAGCTAAGGAAAGCTGGAGGGAGGAAGGGGGCAGAGAGAGAGAAAAAAAGATGGAAGTGTGATGGTTTAGCCCGAATTACCACACAGTTTCTCGCTCACCCTCCCCCTCCCCAGTGGGAATGGGGGAGAGAATTGGGAAGGCAGGAAAACTCCTGGGTTAAGATGAAGACAGTTTACTAAAATAGCAAAGGAAAACTACAATAATAACAGAATATAAGTGTATTAAAATATACAAAATGAACAATGTATGTTTTCTCACCACCCGATGTCCCAAGGACCAGTACAGCCTGTCTCGAGCAGCAATCACGGAAACAAAACCGAGCAGCAAGCAAAGGAGCAAAAGGGAGCCAGCAAGGTAGAGGGAACGATGCCAGCGAGCAAGGGAGAAAGATGGATACCTGAAAGGTAGATATCCACCCTGGCCAGCCCCCACTTATTTACTGAGCATGACGTTTATGGCATGGAATACTCTCTTTGGCCAGTCTGAGTCAATTATTCTGTCTGTCTTTCGCCCAGCTTCCTGCATCTGCACGTTAGTGAGACTTGGAAAGCTGGACAGTGTCCTTCGTCTCATTCACAACAACTGGTATCATCAGGGTGTTTATCAACATTCCTCACACACGAAATCCAAAACACAGCAGCTACTGAGAGGAAAATTAACTCTATCCCTGCCAAAACTAGGACAGGAAGGAAAGAGATAAAGTTGAGGCAGAGGCCATTTCTGCCATCTTCACTTGCAATGAAGGATTGCTAACACCATTGAAATCCCTGTCTGAAATCACTGCTATCTTGAATTGCACAAACAAAATCAATTCTTGAATTATTAATTAATGTAAAAAAAAAGGATAAAATAAGAAAAATCACTTGAAGAGGCCTTGAAGAATCTGTTACAGTACAGATCATTCCATATGACCTATCTTTTCACTGATAACTTCTCAAAAAGCATTTACATTTTCTTATTTACTTTCAATTTCTGTTCTTTCTCACACAAACATAATCATTTGTTGTTACGGGGCTGATTTCTAGGGGCAGAACTAATGACCAACATGGCCAGTTGCTGTTAGGAAGAAAAAGTGCCTATTTTTAATTTAAATTTAAAAAAAATGAAATAAACTTGCAAAATAGTTAGCATATAATGAAAATGAATGTCAGACAGACCTGCTCCAGTAACCTTGCAGCGTCTCTTTAATTACACTGAAAAAATTTAATATGTTCCATTCACAGGAGAGGAAGGGAATTGGGGTATTAGTTCTCCTGACCTACATTTGCACTCGGTTTGCTTAGTAGAAAGGAGTCAGGGAGGTGGGACTCATAATAAGGAAGGGTTATCAGGATATGAATTACTGAATAAAACACAAGATGTTCAGCTTCTCAAAAGTGATTGAGAACTTTTCTGAATTATCCAAGAAATTAGGAAATAATCATAGTAATCATACCAGTGCTTGTAACACACTCTAGAGATTTTAGACAGTCTGGTGGTTAAAAATAGGATTTAGGAACACAAAAAAAAAAGATGAAGGGGCAAGTTCATGTTTGTGTTGGTTTCTCTTGTATATATATGGCTGAATGACTTCAGCAGCGCTACTCTCAGATTTTTTTTTTCCCTTCTGTGCCTGTTACAAAAGTCAGGGAAAGTAGAATGTAAAAAGCAATTTTTTTAGAAGTTATTTTTTTTCATCCCTCCTCTTAAAGACCACAGGTAGTGGTATTTAAGACCCCTCATGTTTTGAATCTTTTCTTCACACTACTAATAGATTGTGCCCATGGGCAGTCTGACTTGTGTCAGCTTTGCATAACTCGTCCAATCACAGAAATTACTCACCATTATGAGAAGGAGACACCTGATCTGGACCCTGGAAAATCCTAGAATTTCTGAAACCTAATGCTATATGTGAAATGAATATAGTTAATTTTTTCTTTATTAACAGATCCCTTTAGTATGGTGGAGGTCAGAAATCGTCAAATAAGTGTGACAGAGCAAAAACTCAGACTCCTTTATCACCCAAACATCCTTTGCCTCTTAGAAGGAATAAAAATAGAACTGATAAACACAACATAACTTGAATAATTATACATCAGATTTGCGAAAGAAAAAGACGTTCTTGATTTTAAGTCTCCTGGGAGTTTTCATGGTGTCAAATCAACAAATCACTTTTAGTAATCCAGCATTAACATACATCTACATGGAAATGATACTTACACAAATTAGATTTGAATGTGAAGGTCCCCTCATACCACCTTGGAAGTGCAGAAGGGTTTAAAGGTGGTTTAACTGTGCTGTACCTCCATGCTAAAATCATTTAGTAATGCCAGTAATAGGAGAAATTACTCCAGTGCAAATGAGAGTTAGACCTTTCACTGGGAAGCTGCACTCTGCATCCAGTTCTGTAAGGAGTTGAGCACCTCTTGAAAGCAGTAGGAATTGAACATGCTCAACATTTTACAGGGTCAGATTTTACCTTGAGTGAAAACTAGTAGATTTACAAAAATTCTGTAGACTATTCAGTAATGCCCAGAGACAATCAGGTATGCAAATATTAAAATATTCAGAGCCATCTTCAAATTCTGTTCCCTGGGGATGGTGTCTAATACATGTTAAATCCAATCAGTGCCTTTCAGCTTTCTTCCCTGTCACAGAGTTTCAGTTTACTAATTAGAAATGTTCAGCTGCAATTCCTTTACATCACTTTCTCACAGGGTTGAATTCAGCACCCTCTGAGAATTTAAAAATGTTACACCACCATTTGTCAAGGTCACAGCAAGAAAGATTTTTCATTAATTTTAGATTGGCAAAGAATAAGAAATATTGTAATTGCTGCATTTAAGCTATTCACTGCACCAGTTCTCTTTCTACTTCACAGACAGACAATTAGGGACTTTATTTAAAATGTATGAATTGCATGACTGTCATTAAAGCTGTGATTCTGAAGAGTTCATTTGCTTTTTTTTTAAATTGAAGTATTACAGAAATGCAACCATTTTTCAGGACAATGACCCAATCATTCAACATTTGGTAAATAAAAATGGATCTCTATAGATTTGACCACAGGTGGAGCCTCCATTAAAATTAGTGCTGGGAGGGCCCAGTTCTACAAGGCTCTGACTGGCCACCATGCCAACACTGACCATCTGCCTCCTCAGTTTGACAGAAAGACCTGGAAAATTCCCCAGAATGTTGTGCTCTTGTGGTAGGAAAAAAAAAAAAAAACCACAATCAAATCCTCTTCATTTATGAAAACTGCACAGAGCCGTCTCCAAGGCCTGTTGCTGGTTACTGCAGCAAAACTGTGACTCAGTTTTAACCAAGCCAGAGTCAGAGCAATGAGTAGACCCCTGGGCTCTCCCAAACATGGTTTCAGCATTCACCAGCATCGTGTGAGTTTTCTTGGATGAATGTCCTTCTCATGACAAACAGATACAGTTTGCATGTTCTTTCTTTTTGACATGCATTGAAAATTAGAGTAATTGTTTTATATGGATTAGTTTATTCCTTTCCTTTTGTGAGACTTAACTCAAAAGAACGTCTCCTCTATTTCAAAGCAATACGTTTACTGCAAAGTGTCAGAATCTAGGTGGCCTGAGACTGCATTTTCAGCATCTTTTTCATGTTTTTGTTTCATCAGTAAGTACGTCACCCAGGTGGGACTGCTCCTGCAGACTGTAAGAGTGTGGGAAGTTTATCTTCCTGAGGATTGTATGACTTTACACTGGAGACACTGGAGATCCTGTCCTGATTTTGCAAAGAGAGATTTGCTTTTTCATGCGATAATGCACTGGCCCAAAAGCTTTCCTCGAGTCGCACAAAATCATCCATCATTTTATTTCCTTACTGATAATATTTTGGTTCATGTCTTTGCTTTTTTTTTGAGAACAACAACAACAGCAAAAAAAATCTTTGTCCCACTTGTACTGCTAGACATATATTAAACATATTACATGCATGTCTTTTGCTCTCATCACGTAGTAAATGTGTTCTTCCTCACTCCTCAAAGCAGGTGTGTAAATGAGAACCTTTCTTACCACCTCATCTCTCTCCTCTTTTCTGGTCATTAGAATCACAGTAAGATGAGACATTCAAAATGCAAAAGACAGTATGGAGAAGATTAGCTATGTCTTTCTCCCTCTAACTGTTTCAAATGATGTTTTTCCAGTGTAAGCAATGTAGACAATACAGTTACTCAGAAATCTTGTGTGAACAAAAGAAGTTGCCACAAATGTGTCAACTGATTTTTTTTTAATTGTAATGCACTATTGTGCCTCTTTTGTTACTTAATATTGAAAAGGGTGCATTTCCAGGACATTTTGGCCCTTTTGGATTAGCATCTGAAACTGCTTACAACCCCTTTCTTCAAACATTGAACATCAGGTTTCTGATTTTCCAGATCTATGTTCATTAGTCCACATCCAAACTCCACATTGAGTAAAAACTCAGATGCACCAGTGTGTGCTACTGGCTGCATCATCTCTGGTGTCACTTCTCAGGGAATGACACTGGATGTTCAGAGAGCAAAGGGACCTGTGCAAGCTTCAGTTTGGTCCCTGACCAGATTGAGCAGGTGACAGGGATTGCAGAAGCTTGCTAGTATGTCCCTCCAGCCATCTTTAACACAGCTGAGGCGAGCCAGTAGCAGCCAGCAACAGACTGGCATGAACAGTGGGAAGCCATGCCCAACCAACCTGGTAACCTTCTATGATGAAATTACTGGCTTGGTAGATGAGATGGGAGCAGTGGACATTGCCTATCTGGACTTTAGTGTTTACTGAAAACAAGCCAAGAGACACTGAAGACCAGATACACAATGGGCACTGTCTACTGTAAGATCCTCATAGACTAGCTGATGAAGTATGGGCTGGATGAACAGACAGCAGAATCAAAACTGGCTCAAGAGGCAGGCCCAGAGGATGACTTGTGGCACAAAGTCTAGCTGGAGGCCAGTAACTAGGTTGCCCAGAGAGGTTGTGGATGCCCCATCCCTGGAAACATTCAAGGCCAGGTGGGATGAGGCTCTGAGCAACCTGATCTAGTCGGGGATGTCCCTGCTCCTTGCAGGGGGGTTGGACTAGATGACCTTTGAAGGTCCCTTCCAACCCTAACCATTCTATGATTCTATGATTCTAACTAGCAGTGTAGCACAAGGGACAATGCTGGGTCCAATCCTGTTCAACAACTTCAAGATGACAAGACAAGATGACCTCCAGAGGTCCCTTCCAATTTCAACCATGCTGTGAACAGCATCCTAGTGGGACTCAGGGTCCCACAGGAAAGGGAATCCTAGGGTGCTTTAAAGCACAACTAAGGCTTTCAGACATGGGCCTAAATTACCAATATAAAAATTCAATGTAAGTAGAAAACCAAGAAACTCTTCATTCATTATTATGTGCTCTATCAAGAACAGCATGTTCTCCTCAGAAGACATACAAATTAATGAGAATATTGTATTTCTTTTTTTATAACAGACAGTTGAAGAAAAATTTGAAATCTCTAAGTAGTCTAAACCGGAAAAGTCTGAAACAGATAATGAAAAACAAATGCCTTTTTTTTTTTAATCTCATAACTTTAGGCTGTGATGGAAGGACGTACTCAAGGTTTTGAACAATTGAGTTAACAATACTGATATAGGATGTCTTTTTCTGACAAGCTTCAGTGCACGTAACAAAATTTCCCCTCATGGTCCCCTGTCTGCACCATAATACAATTAAACTGATAATCATTATTATAATTGTCATATATTCTGAAACAAATGGTACCTAAAGCACTTAACGGAATGCGTAGCATGAAAAGTAAGACAATTTTGATCATTTCTGTGTCTCAGAGCTTTGCTGACTAAAACTTTGCTAAAAGAAGGTGAAAGTACAGGAGAGCTCTCCTAGGTCCGACCATGATGAAGTCTGTCCTAATGCTGTCTCCCAGCAGCCTCCTGACAACCCTGGCAGAGGAAAGAGAAGGCTGAATCAGGGAGGTAGCAGCACTGAGAAGAGAAGCTGAGAGACCTCCCAGGAGAGAGGCTGTGAGGAGCCGAGAGGGTCATGGATGGAAAGGTGACACTGCTGTGCTGGGGCAGAGCAGCTCCGTGCCCTCAGCTCTGAAGATAACAGAAGGGGGAGTAAGCCATTTACAGGGAAGGGAGGATATTTTACCCTTTGCCCAAGATTAGGCTAATTATGTGTGCTGCTGACCTTGGCCTTGCTTGCCTTTTGCCAGGAGGGATGTCTGTTTCTAGGGTAAGTAAGAGCAAAGAAGTGTGTCTTAGAGATTAAGTTCCCCCTCAGTAGAGGAACTTTTATTTTTGGAGAGTGCCTTTGACCATGAAATCTCACCTGTGCTACTCAAATCACAACTTGTTTGGAGTACCTTTTAGAAACACTGTAATTTAAGGTGAACTCCCCTGAAAAGAAATCTTGTTTCGGTTTTCCTAAACATAATTAATCACTTGATCAGGCTACTTTTGTAAAAGTAATAGTGGTAAAGTAAAATAAATAGATATGTAACTTTTCTTCCAGGACATGAGTGACATCAGCAAGGTCAAGTCCAGTTTGAAGGGGATTGCTAATAACACACCAGGTACAGCCTCTCTCTGGAAGGTTGTGTAAATTAAACTAACTAAAATAATTTCTCCCTTTCACAAATATGAATCAACTGGCTTTACAAGTAGTATTTTATACATGAAAAGTAAGTCAGAAAAATACAGCAACCTTAATAGTTAATTTTAAAGGAATAGAATAGAATAGAATAGAATAGAATAGAATAGAATAGAATAGAATATTTCATTTGGAAGGGACCTACAGTGATAATCTAGTCCAACTGCCTGAACAATTTGGGGCTGACCAAAAGCTAAAGCATGTTTTTAAGGGCATTGTCCAAATGCCTCTTAAACACTGAGAGGCTTGGAGCATTGACCACCTCCCTAGGAAGCCTGTTCCAGTGTTTGACCACCCTCTTGGTAAAGAAATGCTTCCTATTGTCCACACTAAACCTCCCGTGGTGCAGCTTTGGAGCATTCCCACACGTCCTGTCACAGGATACCAGGGAGAAGAGCTCAGCACCTCCCTCTCCTCTTCCCCTCCTCAGGAAGCTGTAGAGAGCAATGAGGTCTCCCCTCAGCCTCCTTTTCTCCAAACTAGAACAGATCAGAGTGCTCAGTTCCTCCTCACAGGACATTCCTTCCAACCCTTCCACCAGCTTTGTTCCCCTCCGCTGCATGCATTCAAGGACCTTCACATTCTTTTCAAATTGTGGACCCCAGAACTGCACAGAGTACTCGAGGTAAGGCCACACCAGCGCTGAGTGCAGCAGGATGATCACCTCTTTTGACGGGCTGGTTATGCTGTGTTTGATGCCCCCCAGGATGCGTCTTGCCCTCTCGGCTGCCAGGGCGCACTGCTGACTTGTATTGAGCCTGCTGCCCACACCTGCACCCCCAGATCACTTTCTGCAGGGCTGCTCTCCAGCCACTCCTCTCCCAATTTATACTTCTGTCTGGTGTTACTCTGTCTTAGGTGCAAGATCCAGAATTTAGACTTCTTAAATTTTGTCCCATTAATCATTGACCAAGAAAGAGCTGTAAGAATTGCATAGTTATGCCCTATGCTCACAGGCAAGCTGAATGAACCCAAAGGCCAGCTTGGGACTGCCACATATAGCCATGCAGCAAGGCTCATTTCTCCTTGTTCTGTTCCTATCAGTCTTTTCTTGGCTGTTGTAAATTAAAAAGGGAGCAAGAAAGCAGCAACCAAAAAAAAAAAAACCACCAAAACTTCCCCCAGTCCCGCTCTTCCCAGACTCAGCCTCACTCCTCCCTTCCCGAATCCTTGGCTCCCCTCTGCCCCTAAAGCAGCTCAGGAGAACAAGAAATGGGGCTGTGGGCAGCCCACAGTGTCTCATCTCTGCTGCCCCTTCCTCCTCACGCCATTCCTCTGCTCCTGCCTGGGCCTCATGGGCCACAGCTCCAACCAGAGAACCTGCTGCTGCCTGGGCTCCTCTACAGGGGCCACAGCTCCTGCCAGCAGACTGCTCTGGTAGGAGCTCCTCTCCACCGGCTACAGCTTCCTGATGGACCTGTCAATGCCTGCCTGACAGTGACAGTACTGGTGGCTGGACCCTCTTCTAGGCACCCATTTCACAGAATCACTGGCCACTTGAGGCTGGCCAGGAGGTCACCTGGAGGGTGAAGTCCCCTGGTCTAACCCCGCTGCTCAAGCAGGACCACCTGCAGTCGGTTGTCCAAGACCATGCCCAGAGGGCTGTGGAAAGTCTCAAAGCATGGAGGTTCCACAAGCTCGCTGGGTAGCCTGTACAGGTGCTTGTCAACTGCCCAGAACCCTTTGCTCATCCTCATACTGTACTGCATGAGGTCCCTGTCACCCATGTCTCAACCCTGCCAAAGTCCCTTGAGATAGCAACTGCAGGCTTCTCTTGCCAGCTAACCTACCCCGCACGCACCGGAGCCCTGCTCCGGGGAAAGCAGGGCATCACACGGATACCGTCAAGCCAAGCCTTCAATTTAATGCTGCGCAACACAGGGTTAAATACCCGTACACCCGCTACGCACGCAAACGCACCCGCCCCCCTGCACCCATGGACCCAACCATGCCCGCCACACACCTACCCCTACACTCATGGACTTATCTGTGCCTACCACGTACGTGGACGCACCTGCCCCCTGCACTCCTGGACTTATCCGTGCCCACCACGTACATGGACACACCTAACCCCTGCACTGATGGATTCATCCGCGTCCAGTGCATGAGTCGCCACGGACCGCCCCTCCAGCGTACGTGCATCCCTTCTAACGTTACCCCACAATTCCCCCCCTCTATGCTAAATCACTCTAGTCTAATGGCTGGTACCCTGAGGTGGATGCCGCTATAACATAGTTGATTACGAATAGTTGCCTAGTAACCCCTCAATCATAGCATGCAAGAAAGGTAACAATAACAGAAACAAACAAAGCCTTATCAAAACAACTACTAGGATCATCAAACCTATGGACACAATATTTCTTAGCCATCTAGGTAAACTGAGGAAGTCCGAAATCTACCCCCAGTCTTTTAGAGCCCTGACGTTGAATACTAACTGGGCAGCATGCGCACGTGTCTTCTCCGAGGCCAAGAAAGCATTTTTGCTGAAGTCCAAACAGCAGTAGCTTAGGAGACCTAGGACTCCCTCCAAGTCACTGCAACCGATGCCAGGCCTCGCAAGGGCATAATCTAATGCCAACTTCATTTGTGTCAGTCCTTCGTCGCGTGCTGAGTAAAGTTGATGTAGTTCGTGAACCGCTCCCAGAAATTAGTCGTTATCACTTGCATTGGAAGACTCATAATCAGGATCAATCCCACTAAGATGAGCTGGAGAGTGCCATGCCGCTCGGTTACCCTGCTGATCCTCCAGCCACAGCTGTACCAACCAGGCTGGGATCCATCAGGTCCCCGTACCTGTGGAGATACAAGCATACCCTCGTCCCCATGTTAGCAAATCAGCAGGACCTTCCCAACGTGGGTCTTCTGGCAGGCGGTCCCGGACCCCCGGGAGTGCCTTGCCCCCAAACAGCAGCTAACATGAGGAGAAATGATTTTGGATAGGGGAAACGGGCTAAGGGTCAGCAAAGGACATATGATTCAGTACCACAAGTACTTCACTGACCAAGACTCCCGGCGAACCCCTCTTTTCCCCCTCTCTCAAGCAGATTAGCTGTGCTTTCAGGGTCCTGTGTGCGCGTTCTACAATCACTTGCTTGGTGCTGTTCAGAGGAATGCCAAACGTATGGCGGACTCCCCACATCTGCAGGAAGTGGTGAGATATCTGTGACGGCCCACGGTCAGTCTTTATTTTCCGAGGTATTCTAGGCGAATAAAAGCCCAGCTCTGGTGCAGGATGGATTTTGTGTTATAGACGTCGTGAATGGACACACGAAGAGAGCTCGGGAGCAAGTGTCGATCGCAACATGAATATATTTGAAACAGCCAAACAGCACATAGTCTGTGATATCTAGTTGTCATACCTGGTTCGGAGCATACCTCCGGGGTTAACGCCTGGGTAATATAAGGCCTGGTTCAGGTTAGGTGCTTGACATGCTGGACAGGCTGGCACTACAGCCCAACCGTGTGAGATGGGCAGTCGGAACTGACGTCGTATGGCGTGTGCGTTCTGATGTATTATTCTCTGTATCACTTTTATAGACAGGTGACCAAGCACGGAATGTTAATGATTATACCTAGTATGATGCCTAGTATCACAATTTTGTAGCTAAGGATAGCAACCACCTAGCTATGCCCTACACAAGCTAATAAGATTACTAATGACACCTTATATATATATATATATATATATATAAAAAACCCCTAAATTTCACTATTTTCTACTAATTTTCTATTATGATATTCTCTATTACTACAAACATAATAACTTCAGTAACTTTCTTATCTACAAAGCCAGTGACTAATTTTTGCAGGCCTCTGTTGAAAGAAGCCATAAATTCCATTAACAATGTCTTGTATCTTAAAGCTTCCCTTCTCATTCCATGGCTTTCTCCCAACGACTATGATTGTATCACCCTCCCAAGGTCAGTGTGTTTTCACTGACCTACATCTCCCCTTGTTTGTTTACGAGAAGAGGCTTGTTTCAATGCTTTATCTATTACAATCTGCACACATTTCATTACACATAAAATACAAATTAAAATACATATATAAAAGCATGAATAAGTAAAACATCTTACGTCTATTTGTAATAAGCTTCTATCAATGTAACTTTTTTTTTTTCATATTCATGCAGCAAAACTCATCAAAATCTTGACAATCATGACTTTGTTATCTACTGTTACCAACCCTACTATGCTAATAACACCACCGCCGAGCAAGAGGATAATTATCAGCTGGGTCAGAGCAGAGAAAGGAGACAGATACAGCACCTTCAGGGCGTCCCCTGCTATTAATAAACTGTGCTCCGGATCCTCTCCCCCTCCCACCCCGAGTCACCCCTGTTTTATCCTCAGCGGATTCAGTAAAAGAGTAGTCAGTAGACATTGCTGCACGCGTGGCCAACGCACACAACAAGGCCTGATCAGACGTTGCTGCATGTGTGGCCAGCACATGCAACAAGGTCTGTCAAATATGTGCTCTGCAGGCTAACAGTGGTTCTGTTTTGTAAAATAGTATAGCGTATAGAACCTATATCAATTAACAGTGTTAATAGTACTAATATAATTGCATGTGTTTACATAGCAAGCCAAAAACCCAATTTATTTAGCGTAGCTAATGCCTAGCCACTTGCCGCATCAAGTGCAAAGATTGAAGCAGCAATAATTTCACCTGGTTTCCAAAACTCTATATTATCTTGGCAATCAGATTTAAAGCTATGTGTACTTTGTTTAGGTCTTTTATGCTGTCTGGATTTTGATATGTGCTCGCGTGATTACACCATGCTGTATCGTTGCAATGTATAGGTCTTAAAGCATTTACAATCATTACCCCTCTAGTAACATTAGCTCCTGAATAATTAAAGAAAATAGGCAGAAGTCCATCTTTAGGGATCCCAAAAGTTCCATCTTCTGTTATTTAGCACTCAGCACTCACGGCTGCTGTTGTTTTACACAGAATTGTCGTCCTACTGCTATCTGATCTGGCAGATTGACCAAGCATGTTCTGAAAGGCTTATTTAAAGATGATATAGACAAACAAATCATGTCCTGTTCTGTGGCATTAACCATAATTACCCACACATTTGTTCTTTCTGTAACTGATGTCCATGGAGCTGCCACACAGGTTGTTAACAATCTGACGGGCGCAAGGCAGCTTGGAGCACTGGTTGTAGCCATCGTGCAGGGATCCATTTGTTTACTGTCCCTGTGTTAGTGATTTGAAAGAGAAACTTAACACATATTTAATAGGATTATCACATGGGGAAGATTCACTCAGGCATCAAAACATGCATCTGAACCCTTTACTGCTGGACAAATCCATTTAGCAGGCACCCATCGAGGGCCACTCGCAGTTTGCACACATGCATAACCTCGGCCCACTTGCAGTAGTGGTACTGGCCCGTGCCATTCTAAAGTGACCGGGTCACGGAAGCACACTGGAGCTTCCGCTAAGCAGGAAGACAACGTAGTCGAAAAATGCTGGGAAATTGGGGATATCTCTGTTCCAGTCATTTGATTGATTACTGCCAGAGCTCTTGTTAGGAACTCATAATGCCCCCCAGGGGACACTCTCTCCCCCCTTCTAACCCGATCAAGCTGACACTTGATTGTTTGATGTGCCCGTTCCACTATAGCTTGGCCACCACTATTGCCTGGGATGCCAGTACGGTGTTCCACTCCCCAGTTCTGTAAGAAATTGTTATACAAGCTGCTTTTATAGCAAGGCCCATTGTCTGTTTTTATCTGTTGAGGCACCCCCAATGTAGCAAATGCAGCACAACAATGTCGAATAGCAGCACGTGCATTAGTTTTGATTTCTGCGGTAGCATGGATGCAACCGCTACAAGTATCCACACTTACATGAAGATATTTAAACCGTCCGAAGAGGGGGTATTCTGTAATATCTTGCTGCCAGATCTGGTTTGCTTGAAGACCCCGCGGATTAACACCTATTGCTATGGAAGAGGTAGATTTGCAGCTAGGGCAAGCAGCGATAATTGCTCGTGCGTCCGCTAAGGACACTTTGAAATTTTTGGCCAGAGCTCGAGCCCCTTGATGAAAGAACTGATGAGATAACTGAGCTTGTTTTAGAGCAGGAACCCCCACCGCTGCTATCTGTACCAGAGTACTTGCGGCCTCGTCTGCCCAACGATTACCCTCTGTAATAGCCCCTGGTAACGTGGTATGGCTATTAACATGCGCAAAAAAAATAGGTGCAGTACGCTGTTCTAGTGCATTTTGAAGCAGTCGTGCTGGGGCTGTAGTTCCGGGCAAACTAAGTGTACAGCGGAGAGCTAATTGGTAGCAATACTCACTGTCAGTCACAATATTTATCGGGATATTGATCCATTTGTGTATGGCATGCGTTATTGCTTGTAATTCCAAGCCCTGAATAGAGCCCTCTGCCTTCCAAACTTGTGTGTGCCAAGTTCCTTGGTCATACCAAGCAACAGCCGCTTGCTGAGTCCGTCCGGAGGCATCTGTGAATACAGTAAGTCCCTGCACTGGGGTCATTACAATTGGGCTAACTGGCAGTACTGTGACTGACTCCAATGCCTTTAGCGCCATGCATGGCTGGGCTGGACGGATGTCACCAGAAAAGTGTGCTAGCGCCCCCTGAATGTTGGTATCCATCATCATTAAATTTTCTAATGTTGCCGCATTGTTGATTGTTGGAATCATCATGGCAAATCGCTTACTGTCATCAGGGTGCAATGGTATGGAGAAAAAGCAGTCTTTAATGTCTATGACCGCTACCGGCCAGCTGTCCGGTAACATGGACGGCCAAGGCATACCTGGCTGCAGTGGTCCCATGTCTTCCAGTACTGCATTCACTGCTCGCAAATCATGCAAAAATCGCCAAGTTCCAGACTTCTTTTTTATCAGAAACACTGGACAATTCCAGGGGCTTATTGAGTGTATCAAATGTCCTGCTGCTACTTCCCTATCTACTAGCAAATTTAATTGATTCAATTTTTCTTCAGTTAGCGGCCACTGATCCACCCATACCGGGTTGTCAGTTAACCATGTCATTCTAATGTAGGGTTTTTCTGGATCAGTGGCCTCCACTAAAAAGGCTTTTCTATGCTGAGCTGAACTTTAAGAGATTGCAAAACGTCCCGACCTAAAAGGGAAACAGGTAGATTATTCAATACGTATGGTCGTATCGTTGTCTCACCTTTTTCTCCTTTTATTGAGAGACGTGCTGGGTATTGGCTCCGTAATGCTCTCTGACTGCCGCCAATGCCTTTCAATGGGGTGGCCACTGGGGCTAAAGGAAGCTCCTTTGGCCAATCTGTCAGAGAAATTACCGCAACGTCTGCTCCAGTGTCTAACATGGCTTCAAAGAAGTTTGGTGGCTGTTGGTCTGCTTCCGTGGAAGGGTACCTGTATGGACGTAGCTTGCACACGACTATCGGGCGTGTTGAAAGATCAAGTAATAAACTGACAAAAGTTGACCCTTTGGGCAAATATACGGGCATCTCGGACACCGGAGTAACACACACTGTGTTTTCCCCGTTTTGTGTCTTCATTTCTGGCACCACCTCCGCCCCCAACTGTTGTGCCCCTGCCCCTACTATTATTCCAGGTGGTATTTTTTCGCCAATGTGTACACAAGTAGGGGCTGTAATCCACAAACCTTCCGCACAAGTTAGTTGTATTCCTGAGTGGGACCCGCCAGCAGGGCCCGCCCCTCTCTGTTTAGAAAGGTTAGTGGGGGCGTTTCTTTGCCTGGCATATCCCTTCGCCCCGTAAGAGACCGCGCCTCCCGTTTCCCTGCCCCCCTGCCAGGCGTGGCTGCAGACACTGTTTGGCAAGATGTCCGCCCCGCCCACCTCGAAAACATCTCCTTTTTTGGCCATTTGTGGATTCTGTCTCCTGATTGGTCCCTGAGGGACACTGTCGCTTAAAGTGTCCTACACCCCCACAACCAAAAGAGGTGGGGCCCACAGGCGGTGATCGCATAGCGGATACTGCTGCGAGGAGCGGTTTTGCTTGCTGCAGCGCTTCTGCCTCCATGACTCGTTTAATCATCTGTGCCACACCTGCATTCCCGGGCAATTGAAGCAAAAGTTGTTGAGTTACCTCGTTTGCATTCTGTTTAGCTAGTTCTTTCGACAGTATAGGTTTCACATCCTCTGGCAAATCAGAATTCTCAATCGCTTTTTGCAGCCTTTCCAAGAAAGAGTTATACGACTCCCCTACGCCCTGCTTCACCTGAGTGTATGACCACTTCTTGCCCTCATACTTACCCATTTTTGCAAACGCCACTCGTGCCGCCCGTACAGCGGCGTTGATGTCTCTGCCTCGCATGTTAGCCTGTGCAGCCGGATCAGTGAAGTTACCTGAACCCATAATCCTCTCCACAGTAATCCCGTGCAAGGGGTGATTTGGATCTAAAGCTTCTAAAACCATCCTATCTGCTTCCTCCTTTAACGCAGCCTCCCACAGCACCATTTGGGGGGCTGTAAAAACCGCTCTAGCCAGCTGCCTGCAATCAAAGGGAAGCGGATTCGCTGCCCAGATGACATCTAAAATCGCTCGAGTCGCCACCCCATTAACACCTTCCTCCTTCACCACCTTCTGCCACTCTCTAAGCAACTTGTAATCTAACGGGCTCCACTGCCGCCCGTCCTGCCCCTGTGTCACTGGGCACACCATTATACCCCCGTCTCCGTCTGGTGGCCCTAGAGAAACTCCTTCCAATACGCAATTTCTAGCAATCAGTGTCCAATCTGTAAATCCACGAGTCATCCCCTTTTCAGCTGCTGCCTCCGCCTTCCGCGCTGACCCCTCTACTTGATGTAATGTTTTTTCTACATCCGACGCCAACCGCGTGAACCTTCGGATTAAAGCGTGCACTACTCCCACTTCAGTGGCCCCCTCTCTTCCTTTTTCAGTCCATGAATCATTAGGGAGAGATGGTAAATTGGTCTCATCCTTCTGCAAATTTTCTAACAGTGGAGCTGATGGGGCAGAATTAGAGACAGAGGGCATTTCTGTATCCTCGTGTTTGGGGGGTTGTTTTTTCAATTCTGGCTCTTCCGGCAAGGAAGGCATGATACACGGGGGAGTACATCCAAATTCTACCATCCCTTTGCTATCCTTGAAGGCTGCCGGCTGAACCGGGCAGACCACGGGAGCGCCACCCCCCTTCCCCTCCGCGCCGTCTCGAGCCCCTTCGTCCCCCTCCCCCTCTGCCTCCGGGGGCCGCTGTTCTCCCTTGATTGCAGCTAAAGTTGTAAGCCACAATTCACGCTCCTCACGAGCCTTAGTCAGCAATCTTTTTACCGAACCTAACGTCTGCAGCCGCGTCACCACACCCCTCGCTCCGACCTCCCCTTCTTTCTGGAACTCTTTCCCCGCCGCCTGTAACCGCGCCACTTCCATCACCTCTCCCGGCTTGTTAATCAAGCCCCTTTTCTGCATCCATAGGATGAACTCCGTCAACGGTGCCCTATGCACCGGACAATGTAAATCTTTACCCAACGCCTTCAATACCTTCACTGTATCAGAGATGGATGCCATCTTAACAGCAGGCAGGCACGACCGCCGCGCGGCACCAGCTCAAAACCGTCTGGACCTGTCACACGTCGGGGTCACCACTTGCAGGCTTCTCTTGCCAGCTAACCTACCCCGCACGCACCGGAGCCCCGCTCCGGGGAAAGCAGGGCATCACACGGATACCGTCAAGCCAAGCCTTCAATTTAATGCTGTGCAACACAGGGTTAAATACCCGTACACCCGCTATGCACGCGAACGCACCCGCCCCCCTACACCCATGGACCCATCCATGCCCGCCACGCACCTACCCCTACACTCATGGACTTATCTGTGCCTACCACGTACGTGGACGCACCTGCCCCCTGCACTCTTGGACTTATCCATGCCCACCACGTACATGGACACACCTAACCCCTGCACTGATGGATTCATCCGCGTCCAGTGCGTGAGTCGCCACGGACCGCCCCTCCAGCGTACGTGCATCCCTTCTAACGTTACCCCACAGCAACACGATCCCTTGGTCACTCCTCCCACTCTGGTGTCATCCGCCAACTAACTAAGGGTGCAGTCTGCCCCATATCCAGACCATTATACCCACTTCTGCCTCCATTTCATAGAATCATGGAATCACCAAAAAGTTTGTGTAGGAAGGAATCTTCTAGTTCCAACTCCCCTGCCATGGCCAGCGACACCTTCCACCAGCTCAAGTTGCTCAAAGCCCCACCCAACCTACCCTTGGACACTTCCAGGGAGGGAGCATCCACAATTATCTGGGCTACCTCTTCCAGTGTCTCACCACCCTCACCCTCAAGAATTTCTTCCTAATATCTTATCTCAACCACCCCTCTTTCAGTTTAAAACGACCTATCACTACACTCCCTGATAAAGAGTCCTTCCCCGTCTTTCCTGTAAGACCCCTTTAAGGAATCTTCTCTGGAAGTGTTTCTGGAGTGTTTCTCCAGCTACCTGAGACATGGTCCTGTCCATGTCCTGCAGCCCAGCCTGCTGCCTGAGGAGCCAAGGTCTTTGCCCAGGCTGAGGGATGCAGCTGCCACTTTTTCACTCGCAGGTCTCACTTGCAGTGAAGCTGAGCATGCATCCCACAGATGGACACGCACAGACAGGCACATGGCCAGTCACACAGACTGCCACAGATGAGGCACTGCTGTCAACAGCACCCACATGCAGGACTCAGCATAGAAAGCCACGTCCCCTCCTCCTCTTGGGCTGGCAGAGACAGGAGCTCACCAGTGCGGGCACACGCACAACACACACATGCGTTCACAGGCACACGCCTGCTCACAGATCCCGCACATACTGGCATGGCCCCTGTGTGTCCCCCGCTACCCCTGCCCACATCTCGTCCCTCTGACCCACCCCACGGGTCCCCTGCTCGCTGGCTGCTCCATCTTGGTTCTCCCTGCAAAGAAGCAGCACTCCCGCATTTGTCCTGCAGGCACCCCACGCTTGCACATCTCCCCAGTGCCAGCACGCACCCTCTGCCTGCCTGATAGCCCAGCCCGCACCAAAGGCCCCCCTGGTCACCACCTGCTCCGGCTTGAAGTTTGCTGCTGAATGCACACACACGTCCCCCGTGCTGCTGCTTTGGAGAAAGATACAGACGCTCACAGAGGCTCTTGCTCGCCTCACTTGTACCGGTAACCCTCTGCAGGTTGTCTTCGGGACACACGCTCTTCCCGCCCCAGTTCCTGCTGGTCGACAACCCCACTCGCTCCAGGAGCTGTGCGCAGAACCCCCCACTCACTCCACTACCTGCACTGGGAACCACTCCAGTAGCTGGCACCACAAGCCAGGGGTGCCTACAACCCCCGCTCCACTCCAGTAGCTGGCACCCACTCCACCCACACCAGCCCCCCAGCACCTGACACATACTCCTTTCCCTTCACATACACACAGCACAGAGAAGGCCATTCCACAAAGATTTAGCTAAGAAAAGATTTAATAACAGCATAGAAGAAGACAGGACAGGCATCATCTCTGTCCTGCTACCAGTCACTTGTCTCGGGAGACTGGTGTCATCAGGTCATCATCCAAAACTTCTTCCACAAGATTAGATGGAAGAAATCCTCTTCTGCCATCACTCAGCTCTCCCACATACCAACCGTCTTCATCCATGTCTCCAAAGATGTAAACATATTCTCCAGCAACTAGAGGAAGCTCCAGCTCAGGCCACTCATTGGGACCTTCGTACGGATCATAGCTGTATCGAGCTATGAACCTTCGAAGCTCAAACCTTGGTTGTTTTCTCATAGCCTTCAGGAGGATGGACTCCTTGCCTTCTCCGAGCACGCTAGCCTGCCACGGCCTACACATCATACAGCTGGATCTTTCTCTTGCCAGCCCTTCACGTTCATCAAACAGCCGCTGGTGTTGCTCGGTTAGCTTCTGGTACCGAGCATTCAGTTCAGCCACTTCGGCTCCAAACAGTTGCAGGCTTTCTTTGTGTTCCCTCTGCAAACGCTTGGCTTCCTCTTCTTTCCTCTGGAGCACTAACTTGGTCTCCTCACTGTACCTTCTCCAGTTGATGCTCTCGAGTACCCACTGCTTTGTGGCTTTCAGTTTGCTCTCTGCCTCTTCCAGCTGGCTTTGAAGACATTCGCTCGCATGGCAGAATCTAACTTCTCTGCCACTCGCCTTAGCTTGACAGAAAGTCAAACCCATCAGCCCACGCAGGTGAGCGTTTTCTTCAGCCATTCGGCTCTTCTCCTTGGTCAGCTCCGCAAGCTGCGCCTGGAACTTCTCGCAAGTTTGGCAGGGGGTGCTCACATCGTAGGAGCCCTCTTCACCTGCAGACACTTGCACCTCAAGCTTCTCCGCCTCCTGGAGCTGCTCACCCAGCCTAGCAGTCTTCTGCTTGAGTCTCTCCACCTCCTCTCGTACTTTTGGAGAGCTTGCCTTCCTCAGAAGGCAGTTCTCCTCCTCAAGGACACTGCATCGCCTCTCCAGGTCCTTCAGGGCGCTCTGGAGGCGGCTGTTCTGCTCCAGCAGCCTGCTGGCACTGCTACCAGGCAGCCAGTCCTCCTGCTGCCCTACAGTCTGGACTCCCACCTCTGCCACAGACCACCCGCTGCTGGCCATTCCCTGCCGTGGGGAGTCCAAGCTGTGCGCTGCCAACTCTTGCAGCTCAGCCTCCAGCAACACCTCCACGCTCTTCCCTTCCTCCTGGAGGCAGGCATCTTTGAAGCTCCCGCGGCTTTGCAGCTGCCCTTCTCCATCGTCGCTGGAAAATGCCATCAGGCTCTCCCCGGAGAAGGGCCCCATTTCCCCGCAGCCTACCAGCCTCTGCTGCCAGAGCCCATCCAAAGCCCTGGCCCTGGCCTACTTGCAGGAAGTGGGCTGCTCACCTTCAAAGCGCTCCAAGATGTACTTCTTGAAGCGCCTCCTCTGCAGCATCAGTTCCTGTTTGAGGCCAAGGATGCGAGCAGCCTGCTGGCCACCGCTCTCCCAGCGCAGCTTGCTGAGGGCATCCTGGAGCTTGCTGCAGGCCTCGCTTCCGCTCCAGCCTCTTCTCACCAGCTCCTTGGCCAGCTGCTGACGCAGCTCCTGCACCAGACGGAGGGCAACGTCGCGCTGCTGCTGCAGCGTCCCCTGCACCTGGCGCAGCTCATCCTCCTTTGAGCGCAGCAGCTGGCAGATCTCCGCTACCCGCTGCCGCTGGTTCAGCTCCCGCAGCCGCTGGAGCTCCTCTGCCTGCCGCTGCTCCCATTTCGACCGCAGCTGCTTGACCAAGACCTGCCACTTCCGCTCTGCCGCCTCCTGCAGCTGTTGACTTTCAGCGTCGAAGCGGCGCTGCAGCTCTTGGGAGCGGAGTCGCTCGGCCTCCAGCTCAGCCCGCAGCCTCTCCACCTGCCGCTTGTGCTCGTCCTTCTGCGCCAGGCCCTGCCGGGGCAAGGAGCACCTGCGCGCCACGGGGCCCTGTCCCACAGCATGCCGCCTCATGGCTGCAGGGATGCCAACCAAACGCTGCCACCAACAGCCACCGACGTCGAACGTCACTCCTCAGCACCCGCTGCCTCCCCTGACCGTGCAGGAGCAGAGACAGCATCTGCACTCAGCCAAGGCTGGGCAGCTCTGGCCTTAGGTACTGCTCCTCCCCAGAGCACACCAAGGAGGGGTGGGGCCGCACGGCCTTACAAGGTATGGCCTGGCCCTGAGCACACAAAGGAGGGGCGGGGACACATGGCCTTACAAGGTATGGCCTGGCCCCAGCCACCCACAGTTTCTGTCACCTAATACCATGGCCTCTGCATGTGCAGTTATGTTCATCATCTCCTTCAGTCCTTTTGACTAGTCTGCCTTGGAGCATCATCAGACATTTGCGTGGTTTTAGTTGAGAATGACACCTCCTGGGCTGTAACAGCTTCCGCTTTTCCTCTCCACACCCTCAAAGTCCATTGCTGAATGACATCACCCTGGGACCCCGTCCCCTCCTGGGGCCCCCTGTGTCAGGACTGGTGGTGCTGGGACAGACGCCGCTGCCCATGGGGAGCTGGCGGTCATGACATGGTGGCTGCGCTGGGCTGGGCCTCAGCTGTGGGCCAGCTGGCTCCAACCCCATTGTTTGGGCCAGTGACCTTGCATCAAGATTTTTCTGCATGGATGACGCTGGGCGGGGTGGGCGGGGTGTGTATCCCCACAGTCCCTGGGGCCTTGCCACCCCCTCCCACTGCCCATGGGGTCATGACTGCCCCCTCCCACCACAGCATGGCCCCTCTGGGGACTCTGGGGACCAGCCAGGGCAGGCACAGGGGACAGCCCAGGGCAGCTCAGCCCTGGCACCCCTCTGGGCTTTCTCCCAGCATCCCCCACCTTGCCAGGAAGCCCTGCACCAATAAGGGGCATGGGAGGGAACTCAGGAGAACATAGGAGTGATGCGAGCATGGGAGGCAGGAGGAAAGGGGCAGCTGGGGCTGAAGGGGGCACCAGGGGTGTCGGGCGAGAGGAGCTCTGACCCACAATCTCCGCTTTGGGCTCTTCTCCTTGTTCTGTTCCTATCAGTCTTTTCTTGGCTGTTGTAAATTAAAAAGGGAGCAAGAAAGCAGCAACCAAAAAAAAAAACCACCAAAACTTCCCCCAGTCCCGCTCTTCCCAGACTCAGCCTCACTCCTCCCTTCCCGAATCCTCGGCTCCCCTCTCCCCCTAAAGCAGCTCAGGAGAACAAGAAATGGGGCTGTGGGCAGCCCACAGTGTCTCATCTCTGCTGCCCCTTCCTCCTCATGCCATTCCTCTGCTGCTGCCTGGGCTCCTCTACAGGGGCCACAGCTCCTGCCAGCAGACTGCTCTGGTAGGAGCTCCTCTCCACCGGCTACAGCTTCCTGATGGACCTGTCAATGCCTGCCTGACAGTGACAGTACTGGTGGCTGGACCCTCTTCTAGGCACCCATTTCACAGAATCACTGGCCACTTGAGGCTGGCCAGGAGGTCACCTGGAGGGTGAAGTCCCCTGGTCTAACCCCGCTGCTCAAGCAGGACCACCTGCAGTCGGTTGTCCAAGACCATGCCCAGAGGGCTGTGGAAAGTCTCAAAGCATGGAGGTTCCACAAGCTCGCTGGGTAGCCTGTACAGGTGCTTGTCAACTGCCCAGAACCCTTTGCTCATCCTCATACTGTACTGCATGAGGTCCCTGTCACCCATGTCTCAACCCTGCCAAAGTCCCCTGAGAGAGCAACACGATCCCTTGGTCACTCCTCCCACTCTGGTGTCATCCGCCAACTAACTAAGGGTGCAGTCTGCCCCATATCCAGACCATTATACCCACTTCTGCCTCCATTTCATAGAATCATGGAATCACCAAAAAGTTTGTGTAGGAAGGAATCTTCTAGTTCCAACTCCCCTGCCATGGCCAGCGACACCTTCCACCAGCTCAAGTTGCTCAAAGCCCCACCCAACCTACCCTTGGACACTTCCAGGGAGGGAGCATCCACAGTTATCTGGGCTACCTCTTCCAGTGTCTCACCACCCTCACCCTCAAGAATTTCTTCCTAATATCTTATCTCAACCACCCCTCTTTCAGTTTAAAACGACCTATCACTACACTCCCTGATAAAGAGTCCGTCCCCAGTAGGACCCCTTTAAGGAATCTTCTCTGGAAGTGTTTCTGGAGTGTTTCTCCAGCTACCTGAGACATGGTCCTGTCCATGTCCTGCAGCCCAGCCTGCTGCCTGAGGAGCCAAGGTCTTTGCCCAGGCTGAGGGATGCAGCTGCCACTTTTTCACTCGCAGGTCTCACTTGCAGTGAAGCTGAGCATGCATCCCACAGATGGACACGCACAGACAGGCACATGGCCAGTCACACAGACTGCCACAGATGAGGCACTGCTGTCAACAGCACCCACATGCAGGACTCAGCATAGAAAGCCACGTCCCCTCCTCCTCTTGGGCTGGCAGAGACAGGAGCTCACCAGTGCGGGCACACGCACAACACACACATGCGTTCACAGGCACATGCCTGCTCACAGATCCCGCACATACTGGCATGGCCCCTGTGTGTCCCCCGCTACCCCTGCCCACATCTCGTCCCTCTGACCCACCCCACGGGTCCCCTGCTCACTGGCTGCTCCATCTTGGTTCTCCCTGCAAAGAAGCAGCACTCCCGCATTTGTCCTGCAGGCACCCCACGCTTGCACATCTCCCCAGTGCCAGCACGCACCCTCTGCCTGCCTGATAGCCCAGCCCGCACCAAAGGCCCCCCTGGTCACCACCTGCTCCAGCTTGAAGTTTGCTGCTGAATGCACACACACATCCCCCGTGCTGCTGCTTTGGAGAAAGATACAGACGCTCACAGAGGCTCTTGCTCGCCTCACTTGTACCGGTAACCCTCTGCAGGTTGTCTTCGGGACACACGCTCTTCCCGCCCCAGTTCCTGCTGGTCGACAACCCCACTCGCTCCAGGAGCTGTGCGCAGAACCCCCCACTCACTCCACTACCTGCACTGGGAACCACTCCAGTAGCTGGCACCACAAGCCAGGGGTGCCTACAACCCCCGCTCCACTCCAGTAGCTGGCACCCACTCCACCCACACCAGCCCCCCAGCACCTGACACATACTCCTTTCCCTTCACATACACACAGCACAGAGAAGGCCATTCCACAAAGATTTAGCTAAGAAAAGATTTAATAACAGCATAGAAGAAGACAGGACAGGCATCATCTCTGTCCTGCTACCAGTCACTTGTCTCGGGAGACTGGTGTCATCAGGTCATCATCCAAAACTTCTTCCACAAGATTAGATGGAAGAAATCCTCTTCTGCCATCACTCAGCTCTCCCACATACCAACCGTCTTCATCCATGTCTCCAAAGATGTAAACATATTCTCCAGCAACTAGAGGAAGCTCCAGCTCAGGCCACTCATTGGGACCTTCGTAGGGATCATAGCTGTATCGAGCTATGAACCTTCGAAGCTCAAACCTTGGTTGTTTTCTCATAGCCTTCAGGAGGATGGACTCCTTGCCTTCTCCGAGCACGCTAGCCTGCCACGGCCTACACATCATACGGCTGGATCTTTCTCTTGCCAGCCCTTCACGTTCATCAAACAGCCGCTGGTGTTGCTCGGTTAGCTTCTGGTACCGAGCATTCAGTTCAGCCACTTCGGCTCCAAACAGTTGCAGGCTTTCTTTGTGTTCCCTCTGCAAACGCTTGGCTTCCTCTTCTTTCCTCTGGAGCACTAACTTGGTCTCCTCACTGTACCTTCTCCAGTTGATGCTCTCAAGTACCCACTGCTTTGTGGCTTTCAGTTTGCTCTCTGCCTCTTCCAGCTGGCTTTGAAGACATTCGCTCGCATGGCAGAATCTAACTTCTCTGCCACTCGCCTTAGCTTGACAGAAAGTCAAACCCATCAGCCCACGCAGGTGAGCGTTTTCTTCAGCCATTCGGCTCTTCTCCTTGGTCAGCTCCGCAAGCTGCGCCTGGAACTTCTCGCAAGTTTGGCAGGGGGTGCTCACATCGTAGGAGCCCTCTTCACCTGCAGACACTTGCACCTCAAGCTTCTCCGCCTCCTGGAGCTGCTCACCCAGCCTAGCAGTCTTCTGCTTGAGTCTCTCCACCTCCTCTCGTACTTTTGGAGAGCTTGCCTTCCTCAGAAGGCAGTTCTCCTCCTCAAGGACACTGCATCGCCTCTCCAGGTCCTTCAGGGCGCTCTGGAGGCGGCTGTTCTGCTCCAGCAGCCTGCTGGCACTGCTACCAGGCAGCCAGTCCTCCTGCTGCCCTACAGTCTGGACTCCCACCTCTGCCACAGACCACCCGCTGCTGGCCATTCCCTGCCGTGGGGAGTCCAAGCTGTGCGCTGCCAACTCTTGCAGCTCAGCCTCCAGCAACACCTCCACGCTCTTCCCTTCCTCCTGGAGGCAGGCATCTTTGAAGCTCCCGCAGCTTTGCAGCTGCCCTTCTCCATCGTCGCTGGAAAATGCCATCAGGCTCTCCCCGGAGAAGGGCCCCATTTCCCCGCAGCCTACCAGCCTCTGCTGCCAGAGCCCATCCAAAGCCCTGGCCCTGGCCTTCTTGCAGGAAGTGGGCTGCTCACCTTCAAAGCGCTCCAAGATGTACTTCTTGAAGCGCCTCCTCTGCAGCATCAGTTCCTGTTTGAGGCCAAGGATGCGAGCAGCCTGCTGGCCACCGCTCTCCCAGCGCAGCTTGCTGAGGGCATCCTGGAGCTTGCTGCAGGCCTCGCTTCCGCTCCAGCCTCTTCTCACCAGCTCCTTGGCCAGCTGCTGACGCAGCTCCTGCACCAGACGGAGGGCAACGTCGCGCTGCTGCTGCAGCGTCCCCTGCACCTGGCGCAGCTCATCCTCCTTTGAGCGCAGCAGCTGGCAGATCTCCGCTACCCGCTGCCGCTGGTTCAGCTCCCGCAGCCGCTGGAGCTCCTCTGCCTGCCGCTGCTCCCATTTCGACCGCAGCTGCTTGACCAAGACCTGCCACTTCCGCTCTGCCGCCTCCTGCAGCTGTTGACTTTCAGCGTCGAAGCGGCGCTGCAGCTCTTGGGAGCGGAGTCGCTCGGCCTCCAGCTCAGCCCGCAGCCTCTCCACCTGCCGCTTGTGCTCGTCCTTCTGCGCCAGGCCCTGCCGGGGCAAGGAGCACCTGCGCGCCACGGGGCCCTGTCCCACAGCATGCCGCCTCATGGCTGCAGGGATGCCAACCAAACGCTGCCACCAACAGCCACCGACGTCGAACGTCACTCCTCAGCACCCGCTGCCTCCCCTGACCGTGCAGGAGCAGAGACAGCATCTGCACTCAGCCAAGGCTGGGCAGCTCTGGCCTTAGGTACTGCTCCTCCCCAGAGCACACCAAGGAGGGGTGGGGCCGCACGGCCTTACAAGGTATGGCCTGGCCCTGAGCACACAAAGGAGGGGCGGGGACACATGGCCTTACAAGGTATGGCCTGGCCCCAGCCACCCACAGTTTCTGTCACCTAATACCATGGCCTCTGCATGTGCAGTTATGTTCATCATCTCCTTCAGTCCTTTTGACTAGTCTGCCTTGGAGCATCATCAGACATTTGCGTGGTTTTAGTTGAGAATGACACCTCCTGGGCTGTAACAGCTTCCGCTTTTCCTCTCCACACCCTCAAAGTCCATTGCCGAATGACATCACCCTGGGACCCCGTCCCCTCCTGGGGCCCCCTGTGTCAGGACTGGTGGTGCTGGGACAGACGCCGCTGCCCATGGGGAGCTGGCGGTCATGACATGGTGGCTGCGCTGCGCTGGGCCTCAGCTGTGGGCCAGCTGGCTCCAACCCCATTGTTTGGGCCAGTGACCTTGCATCAAGATTTTTCTGCATGGATGACGCTGGGCGGGGTGGGCGGGGTGTGTATCCCCACAGTCCCTGGGGCCTTGCCACCCCCTCCCACTGCCCATGGGGTCATGACTGCCCCCTCCCACCACAGCATGGCCCCTCTGGGGACTCTGGGGACCAGCCAGGGCAGGCACAGGGGACAGCCCAGGGCAGCTCAGCCCTGGCACCCCTCTGGGCTTTCTCCCAGCATCCCCCACCTTGCCAGGAAGCCCTGCACCAATAAGGGGCATGGGAGGGAACTCAGGAGAACATAGGAGTGATGCGAGCATGGGAGGCAGGAGGAAAGGGGCAGCTGGGGCTGAAGGGGGCACCAGGGGTGTCGGGCGAGAGGAGCTCTGACCCACAATCTCCGCTTTGGGCTCTTCTCCTTGTTCTGTTCCTATCAGTCTTTTCTTGGCTGTTGTAAATTAAAAAGGGAGCAAGAAAGCAGCAACCAAAAAAAAAAACCACCAAAACTTCCCCCAGTCCCGCTCTTCCCAGACTCAGCCTCACTCCTCCCTTCCCGAATCCTCGGCTCCCCTCTCCCCCTAAAGCAGCTCAGGAGAACAAGAAATGGGGCTGTGGGCAGCCCACAGTGTCTCATCTCTGCTGCCCCTTCCTCCTCATGCCATTCCTCTGCTGCTGCCTGGGCTCCTCTACAGGGGCCACAGCTCCTGCCAGCAGACTGCTCTGGTAGGAGCTCCTCTCCACCGGCTACAGCTTCCTGATGGACCTGTCAATGCCTGCCTGACAGTGACAGTACTGGTGGCTGGACCCTCTTCTAGGCACCCATTTCACAGAATCACTGGCCACTTGAGGCTGGCCAGGAGGTCACCTGGAGGGTGAAGTCCCCTGGTCTAACCCCGCTGCTCAAGCAGGACCACCTGCAGTCGGTTGTCCAAGACCATGCCCAGAGGGCTGTGGAAAGTCTCAAAGCATGGAGGTTCCACAAGCTCGCTGGGTAGCCTGTACAGGTGCTTGTCAACTGCCCAGAACCCTTTGCTCATCCTCATACTGTACTGCATGAGGTCCCTGTCACCCATGTCTCGACCCTGTCAAAGTCCCCTGAGAGAGCAACACGATCCCTTGGTCACTCCTCCCACTCTGGTGTCATCCGCCAACTAACTAAGGGTGCAGTCTGCCCCATATCCAGACCATTATACCCACTTCTGCCTCCATTTCATAGAATCATGGAATCACCAAAAAGTTTGTGTAGGAAGGAATCTTCTAGTTCCAACTCCCCTGCCATGGCCGGCGACACCTTCCACCAGCTCAAGTTGCTCAGAGCCCCACCCAACCTACCCTTGGACACTTCCAGGGAGGGAGCATCCACAGTTATCTGGGCTACCTCTTCCAGTGTCTCACCACCCTCACCCTCAAGAATTTCTTCCTAATATCTTATCTCAACCACCCCTCTTTCAGTTTAAAACGACCTATCACTACACTCCCTGATAAAGAGTCCTTCCCCATCTTTCCTGTAAGACCCCTTTAAGGAATCTTCTCTGGAAGTGTTTCTGGAGTGTTTCTCCAGCTACCTGAGACATGGTCCTGTCCATGTCCTGCAGCCCAGCCTGCTGCCTGAGGAGCCAAGGTCTTTGCCCAGGCTGAGGGATGCAGCTGCCACTTTTTCACTCGCAGGTCTCACTTGCAGTGAAGCTGAGCATGCATCCCACAGATGGACACGCACAGACAGGCACATGGCCAGTCACACAGACTGCCACAGATGAGGCACTGCTGTCAACAGCACCCACATGCAGGACTCAGCATAGAAAGCCACGTCCCCTCCTCCTCTTGGGCTGGCAGAGACAGGAGCTCACCAGTGCGGGCACACGCACAACACACACATGCGTTCACAGGCACACGCCTGCTCACAGATCCCGCACTTACTGGCATGGCCCCTGTGTGTCCCCCGCTACCCCTGCCCACATCTCGTCCCTCTGACCCACCCCACGGGTCCCCTGCTCGCTGGCTGCTCCATCTTGGTTCTCCCTGCAAAGAAGCAGCACTCCCGCATTTGTCCTGCAGGCACCCCACGCTTGCACATCTCCCCAGTGCCAGCACGCACCCTCTGCCTGCCTGATAGCCCAGCCCGCACCAAAGGCCCCCCTGGTCACCACCTGCTCCGGCTTGAAGTTTGCTGCTGAATGCACACACACGTCCCCCGTGCTGCTGCTTTGGAGAAAGATACAGACGCTCACAGAGGCTCTTGCTCGCCCCACTTGTACCGGTAACCCTCTGCAGGTTGTCTTCGGGACACACGCTCTTCCCGCCCCAGTTCCTGCTGGTCGACAACCCCACTCGCTCCAGGAGCTGTGCGCAGAACCCCCCACTCACTCCACTACCTGCACTGGGAACCACTCCAGTAGCTGGCACCACAAGCCAGGGGTGCCTACAACCCCCGCTCCACTCCAGTAGCTGGCACCCACTCCACCCACACCAGCCCCCCAGCACCTGACACATACTCCTTTCCCTTCACATACACACAGCACAGAGAAGGCCATTCCACAAAGATTTAGCTAAGAAAAGATTTAATAACAGCATAGAAGAAGACAGGACAGGCATCATCTCTGTCCTGCTACCAGTCACTTGTCTCGGGAGACTGGTGTCATCAGGTCATCATCCAAAACTTCTTCCACAAGATTAGATGGAAGAAATCCTCTTCTGCCATCACTCAGCTCTCCCACATACCAACCGTCTTCATCCATGTCTCCAAAGATGTAAACATATTCTCCAGCAACTAGAGGAAGCTCCAGCTCAGGCCACTCATTGGGACCTTCGTACGGATCATAGCTGTATCGAGCTATGAACCTTCGAAGCTCAAACCTTGGTTGTTTTCTCATAGCCTTCAGGAGGATGGACTCCTTGCCTTCTCCGAGCACGCTAGCCTGCCACGGCCTACACATCATACGGCTGGATCTTTCTCTTGCCAGCCCTTCACGTTCATCAAACAGCCGCTGGTGTTGCTCGGTTAGCTTCTGGTACCGAGCATTCAGTTCAGCCACTTCGGCTCCAAACAGTTGCAGGCTTTCTTTGTGTTCCCTCTGCAAACGCTTGGCTTCCTCTTCTTTCCTCTGGAGCACTAACTTGGTCTCCTCACTGTACCTTCTCCAGTTGATGCTCTCAAGTACCCACTGCTTTGTGGCTTTCAGTTTGCTCTCTGCCTCTTCCAGCTGGCTTTGAAGACATTCGCTCGCATGGCAGAATCTAACTTCTCTGCCACTCGCCTTAGCTTGACAGAAAGTCAAACCCATCAGCCCACGCAGGTGAGCGTTTTCTTCAGCCATTCGGCTCTTCTCCTTGGTCAGCTCCGCAAGCTGCGCCTGGAACTTCTCGCAAGTTTGGCAGGGGGTGCTCACATCGTAGGAGCCCTCTTCACCTGCAGACACTTGCACCTCAAGCTTCTCCGCCTCCTGGAGCTGCTCACCCAGCCTAGCAGTCTTCTGCTTGAGTCTCTCCACCTCCTCTCGTACTTTTGGAGAGCTTGCCTTCCTCAGAAGGCAGTTCTCCTCCTCAAGGACACTGCATCGCCTCTCCAGGTCCTTCAGGGCGCTCTGGAGGCGGCTGTTCTGCTCCAGCAGCCTGCTGGCACTGCTACCAGGCAGCCAGTCCTCCTGCTGCCCTACAGTCTGGACTCCCACCTCTGCCACAGACCACCCGCTGCTGGCCATTCCCTGCCGTGGGGAGTCCAAGCTGTGCGCTGCCAACTCTTGCAGCTCAGCCTCCAGCAACACCTCCACGCTCTTCCCTTCCTCCTGGAGGCAGGCATCTTTGAAGCTCCCGCGGCTTTGCAGCTGCCCTTCTCCATCGTCGCTGGAAAATGCCATCAGGCTCTCCCCGGAGAAGGGCCCCATTTCCCCGCAGCCTACCAGCCTCTGCTGCCAGAGCCCATCCAAAGCCCTGGCCGTGGCCTTCTTGCAGGAAGTGGGCTGCTCACCTTCAAAGCGCTCCAAGATGTACTTCTTGAAGCGCCTCCTCTGCAGCATCAGTTCCTGTTTGAGGCCAAGGATGCGAGCAGCCTGCTGGCCACCGCTCTCCCAGCGCAGCTTGCTGAGGGCATCCTGGAGCTTGCTGCAGGCCTCGCTTCCGCTCCAGCCTCTTCTCACCAGCTCCTTGGCCAGCTGCTGACGCAGCTCCTGCACCAGACGGAGGGCAACGTCGCGCTGCTGCTGCAGCGTCCCCTGCACCTGGCGCAGCTCATCCTCCTTTGAGCGCAGCAGCTGGCAGATCTCCGCTACCCGCTGCCGCTGGTTCAGCTCCCGCAGCCGCTGGAGCTCCTCTGCCTGCCGCTGCTCCCATTTCGACCGCAGCTGCTTGACCAAGACCTGCCACTTCCGCTCTGCCGCCTCCTGCAGCTGTTGACTTTCAGCGTCGAAGCGGCGCTGCAGCTCTTGGGAGCGGAGTCGCTCGGCCTCCAGCTCAGCCCGCAGCCTCTCCACCTGCCGCTTGTGCTCGTCCTTCTGCGCCAGGCCCTGCCGGGGCAAGGAGCACCTGCGCGCCACGGGGCCCTGTCCCACAGCATGCCGCCTCATGGCTGCAGGGATGCCAACCAAACGCTGCCACCAACAGCCACCGACGTCGAACGTCACTCCTCAGCACCCGCTGCCTCCCCTGACCGTGCAGGAGCAGAGACAGCATCTGCACTCAGCCAAGGCTGGGCAGCTCTGGCCTTAGGTACTGCTCCTCCCCAGAGCACACCAAGGAGGGGTGGGGCCGCACGGCCTTACAAGGTATGGCCTGGCCCTGAGCACACAAAGGAGGGGCGGGGACACATGGCCTTACAAGGTATGGCCTGGCCCCAGCCACCCACAGTTTCTGTCACCTAATACCATGGCCTCTGCATGTGCAGTTATGTTCATCATCTCCTTCAGTCCTTTTGACTAGTCTGCCTTGGAGCATCATCAGACATTTGCGTGGTTTTAGTTGAGAATGACACCTCCTGGGCTGTAACAGCTTCCGCTTTTCCTCTCCACACCCTCAAAGTCCATTGCCGAATGACATCACCCTGGGACCCCGTCCCCTCCTGGGGCCCCCTGTGTCAGGACTGGTGGTGCTGGGACAGACGCCGCTGCCCATGGGGAGCTGGCGGTCATGACATGGTGGCTGCGCTGGGCTGGGCCTCAGCTGTGGGCCAGCTGGCTCCAACCCCATTGTTTGGGCCAGTGACCTTGCATCAAGATTTTTCTGCATGGATGACGCTGGGCGGGGTGGGCGGGGTGTGTATCCCCACAGTCCCTGGGGCCTTGCCACCCCCTCCCACTGCCCATGGGGTCATGACTGCCCCCTCCCACCACAGCATGGCCCCTCTGGGGACTCTGGGGACCAGCCAGGGCAGGCACAGGGGACAGCCCAGGGCAGCTCAGCCCTGGCACCCCTCTGGGCTTTCTCCCAGCATCCCCCACCTTGCCAGGAAGCCCTGCACCAATAAGGGGCATGGGAGGGAACTCAGGAGAACATAGGAGTGATGCGAGCATGGGAGGCAGGAGGAAAGGGGCAGCTGGGGCTGAAGGGGGCACCAGGGGTGTCGGGCGAGAGGAGCTCTGACCCACAATCTCCGCTTTGGGCTCTTCTCCTTGTTCTGTTCCTATCAGTCTTTTCTTGGCTGTTGTAAATTAAAAAGGGAGCAAGAAAGCAGCAACCAAAAAAAAAAACCACCAAAACTTCCCCCAGTCCCGCTCTTCCCAGACTCAGCCTCACTCCTCCCTTCCCGAATCCTCGGCTCCCCTCTCCCCCTAAAGCAGCTCAGGAGAACAAGAAATGGGGCTGTGGGCAGCCCACAGTGTCTCATCTCTGCTGCCCCTTCCTCCTCATGCCATTCCTCTGCTGCTGCCTGGGCTCCTCTACAGGGGCCACAGCTCCTGCCAGCAGACTGCTCTGGTAGGAGCTCCTCTCCACCGGCTACAGCTTCCTGATGGACCTGTCAATGCCTGCCTGACAGTGACAGTACTGGTGGCTGGACCCTCTTCTAGGCACCCATTTCACAGAATCACTGGCCACTTGAGGCTGGCCAGGAGGTCACCTGGAGGGTGAAGTCCCCTGGTCTAACCCCGCTGCTCAAGCAGGACCACCTGCAGTCGGTTGTCCAAGACCATGCCCAGAGGGCTGTGGAAAGTCTCAAAGCATGGAGGTTCCACAAGCTCGCTGGGTAGCCTGTACAGGTGCTTGTCAACTGCCCAGAACCCTTTGCTCATCCTCATACTGTACTGCATGAGGTCCCTGTCACCCATGTCTCGACCCTGTCAAAGTCCCCTGAGAGAGCAACACGATCCCTTGGTCACTCCTCCCACTCTGGTGTCATCCGCCAACTAACTAAGGGTGCAGTCTGCCCCATATCCAGACCATTATACCCACTTCTGCCTCCATTTCATAGAATCATGGAATCACCAAAAAGTTTGTGTAGGAAGGAATCTTCTAGTTCCAACTCCCCTGCCATGGCCGGCGACACCTTCCACCAGCTCAAGTTGCTCAAAGCCCCACCCAACCTACCCTTGGACACTTCCAGGGAGGGAGCATCCACAGTTATCTGGGCTACCTCTTCCAGTGTCTCACCACCCTCACCCTCAAGAATTTCTTCCTAATATCTTATCTCAACCACCCCTCTTTCAGTTTAAAACGACCTATCACTACACTCCCTGATAAAGAGTCCTTCCCCATCTTTCCTGTAAGACCCCTTTAAGGAATCTTCTCTGGAAGTGTTTCTGGAGTGTTTCTCCAGCTACCTGAGACATGGTCCTGTCCATGTCCTGCAGCCCAGCCTGCTGCCTGAGGAGCCAAGGTCTTTGCCCAGGCTGAGGGATGCAGCTGCCACTTTTTCACTCGCAGGTCTCACTTGCAGTGAAGCTGAGCATGCATCCCACAGATGGACACGCACAGACAGGCACATGGCCAGTCACACAGACTGCCACAGATGAGGCACTGCTGTCAACAGCACCCACATGCAGGACTCAGCATAGAAAGCCACGTCCCCTCCTCCTCTTGGGCTGGCAGAGACAGGAGCTCACCAGTGCGGGCACACGCACAACACACACATGCGTTCACAGGCACACGCCTGCTCACAGATCCCGCACATACTGGCATGGCCCCTGTGTGTCCCCCGCTACCCCTGCCCACATCTCGTCCCTCTGACCCACCCCACGGGTCCCCTGCTCGCTGGCTGCTCCATCTTGGTTCTCCCTGCAAAGAAGCAGCACTCCCGCATTTGTCCTGCAGGCACCCCACGCTTGCACATCTCCCCAGTGCCAGCACGCACCCTCTGCCTGCCTGATAGCCCAGCCCGCACCAAAGGCCCCCCTGGTCACCACCTGCTCCAGCTTGAAGTTTGCTGCTGAATGCACACACACATCCCCCGTGCTGCTGCTTTGGAGAAAGATACAGACGCTCACAGAGGCTCTTGCTCGCCTCACTTGTACCGGTAACCCTCTGCAGGTTGTCTTCGGGACACACGCTCTTCCCGCCCCAGTTCCTGCTGGTCGACAACCCCACTCGCTCCAGGAGCTGTGCGCAGAACCCCCCACTCACTCCACTACCTGCACTGGGAACCACTCCAGTAGCTGGCACCACAAGCCAGGGGTGCCTACAACCCCCGCTCCACTCCAGTAGCTGGCACCCACTCCACCCACACCAGCCCCCCAGCACCTGACACATACTCCTTTCCCTTCACATACACACAGCACAGAGAAGGCCATTCCACAAAGATTTAGCTAAGAAAAGATTTAATAACAGCATAGAAGAAGACAGGACAGGCATCATCTCTGTCCTGCTACCAGTCACTTGTCTCGGGAGACTGGTGTCATCAGGTCATCATCCAAAACTTCTTCCACAAGATTAGATGGAAGAAATCCTCTTCTGCCATCACTCAGCTCTCCCACATACCAACCGTCTTCATCCATGTCTCCAAAGATGTAAACATATTCTCCAGCAACTAGAGGAAGCTCCAGCTCAGGCCACTCATTGGGACCTTCGTACGGATCATAGCTGTATCGAGCTATGAACCTTCGAAGCTCAAACCTTGGTTGTTTTCTCATAGCCTTCAGGAGGATGGACTCCTTGCCTTCTCCGAGCACGCTAGCCTGCCACGGCCTACACATCATACGGCTGGATCTTTCTCTTGCCAGCCCTTCACGTTCATCAAACAGCCGCTGGTGTTGCTCGGTTAGCTTCTGGTACCGAGCATTCAGTTCAGCCACTTCGGCTCCAAACAGTTGCAGGCTTTCTTTGTGTTCCCTCTGCAAACGCTTGGCTTCCTCTTCTTTCCTCTGGAGCACTAACTTGGTCTCCTCACTGTACCTTCTCCAGTTGATGCTCTCGAGTACCCACTGCTTTGTGGCTTTCAGTTTGCTCTCTGCCTCTTCCAGCTGGCTTTGAAGACATTCGCTCGCATGGCAGAATCTAACTTCTCTGCCACTCGCCTTAGCTTGACAGAAAGTCAAACCCATCAGCCCACGCAGGTGAGCGTTTTCTTCAGCCATTCGGCTCTTCTCCTTGGTCAGCTCCGCAAGCTGCGCCTGGAACTTCTCGCAAGTTTGGCAGGGGGTGCTCACATCGTAGGAGCCCTCTTCACCTGCAGACACTTGCACCTCAAGCTTCTCCGCCTCCTGGAGCTGCTCACCCAGCCTAGCAGTCTTCTGCTTGAGTCTCTCCACCTCCTCTCGTACTTTTGGAGAGCTTGCCTTCCTCAGAAGGCAGTTCTCCTCCTCAAGGACACTGCATCGCCTCTCCAGGTCCTTCAGGGCGCTCTGGAGGCGGCTGTTCTGCTCCAGCAGCCTGCTGGCACTGCTACCAGGCAGCCAGTCCTCCTGCTGCCCTACAGTCTGGACTCCCACCTCTGCCACAGACCACCCGCTGCTGGCCATTCCCTGCCGTGGGGAGTCCAAGCTGTGCGCTGCCAACTCTTGCAGCTCAGCCTCCAGCAACACCTCCACGCTCTTCCCTTCCTCCTGGAGGCAGGCATCTTTGAAGCTCCCGCGGCTTTGCAGCTGCCCTTCTCCATCGTCGCTGGAAAATGCCATCAGGCTCTCCCCGGAGAAGGGCCCCATTTCCCCGCAGCCTACCAGCCTCTGCTGCCAGAGCCCATCCAAAGCCCTGGCCCTGGCCTTCTTGCAGGAAGTGGGCTGCTCACCTTCAAAGCGCTCCAAGATGTACTTCTTGAAGCGCCTCCTCTGCAGCATCAGTTCCTGTCTGAGGCCAAGGATGCGAGCAGCCTGCTGGCCACCGCTCTCCCAGCGCAGCTTGCTGAGGGCATCCTGGAGCTTGCTGCAGGCCTCGCTTCCGCTCCAGCCTCTTCTCACCAGCTCCTTGGCCAGCTGCTGACGCAGCTCCTGCACCAGACGGAGGGCAACGTCGCGCTGCTGCTGCAGCGTCCCCTGCACCTGGCGCAGCTCATCCTCCTTTGAGCGCAGCAGCTGGCAGATCTCCGCTACCCGCTGCCGCTGGTTCAGCTCCCGCAGCCGCTGGAGCTCCTCTGCCTGCCGCTGCTCCCATTTCGACCGCAGCTGCTTGACCAAGACCTGCCACTTCCGCTCTGCCGCCTCCTGCAGCTGTTGACTTTCAGCGTCGAAGCGGCGCTGCAGCTCTTGGGAGCGGAGTCGCTCGGCCTCCAGCTCAGCCCGCAGCCTCTCCACCTGCCGCTTGTGCTCGTCCTTCTGTGCCAGGCCCTGCCGGGGCAAGGAGCACCTGCGCGCCACGGGGCCCTGTCCCACAGCATGCCGCCTCATGGCTGCAGGGATGCCAACCAAACGCTGCCACCAACAGCCACCGACGTCGAACGTCACTCCTCAGCACCCGCTGCCTCCCCTGACCGTGCAGGAGCAGAGACAGCATCTGCACTCAGCCAAGGCTGGGCAGCTCTGGCCTTAGGTACTGCTCCTCCCCAGAGCACACCAAGGAGGGGTGGGGCCGCACGGCCTTACAAGGTATGGCCTGGCCCTGAGCACACAAAGGAGGGGCGGGGACACATGGCCTTACAAGGTATGGCCTGGCCCCAGCCACCCACAGTTTCTGTCACCTAATACCATGGCCTCTGCATGTGCAGTTATGTTCATCATCTCCTTCAGTCCTTTTGACTAGTCTGCCTTGGAGCATCATCAGACATTTGCGTGGTTTTAGTTGAGAATGACACCTCCTGGGCTGTAACAGCTTCCGCTTTTCCTCTCCACACCCTCAAAGTCCATTGCCGAATGACATCACCCTGGGACCCCGTCCCCTCCTGGGGCCCCCTGTGTCAGGACTGGTGGTGCTGGGACAGACGCCGCTGCCCATGGGGAGCTGGCGGTCATGACATGGTGGCTGCGCTGGGCTGGGCCTCAGCTGTGGGCCAGCTGGCTCCAACCCCATTGTTTGGGCCAGTGACCTTGCATCAAGATTTTTCTGCATGGATGACGCTGGGCGGGGTGGGCGGGGTGTGTATCCCCACAGTCCCTGGGGCCTTGCCACCCCCTCCCACTGCCCATGGGGTCATGACTGCCCCCTCCCACCACAGCATGGCCCCTCTGGGGACTCTGGGGACCAGCCAGGGCAGGCACAGGGGACAGCCCAGGGCAGCTCAGCCCTGGCACCCCTCTGGGCTTTCTCCCAGCATCCCCCACCTTGCCAGGAAGCCCTGCACCAATAAGGGGCATGGGAGGGAACTCAGGAGAACATAGGAGTGATGCGAGCATGGGAGGCAGGAGGAAAGGGGCAGCTGGGGCTGAAGGGGGCACCAGGGGTGTCGGGCGAGAGGAGCTCTGACCCACAATCTCCGCTTTGGGCTCTTCTCCTTGTTCTGTTCCTATCAGTCTTTTCTTGGCTGTTGTAAATTAAAAAGGGAGCAAGAAAGCAGCAACCAAAAAAAAAAAACCACCAAAACTTCCCCCAGTCCCGCTCTTCCCAGACTCAGCCTCACTCCTCCCTTCCCGAATCCTCGGCTCCCCTCTCCCCCTAAAGCAGCTCAGGAGAACAAGAAATGGGGCTGTGGGCAGCCCACAGTGTCTCATCTCTGCTGCCCCTTCCTCCTCATGCCATTCCTCTGCTGCTGCCTGGGCTCCTCTACAGGGGCCACAGCTCCTGCCAGCAGACTGCTCTGGTAGGAGCTCCTCTCCACCGGCTACAGCTTCCTGATGGACCTGTCAATGCCTGCCTGACAGTGACAGTACTGGTGGCTGGACCCTCTTCTAGGCACCCATTTCACAGAATCACTGGCCACTTGAGGCTGGCCAGGAGGTCACCTGGAGGGTGAAGTCCCCTGGTCTAACCCCGCTGCTCAAGCAGGACCACCTGCAGTCGGTTGTCCAAGACCATGCCCAGAGGGCTGTGGAAAGTCTCAAAGCATGGAGGTTCCACAAGCTCGCTGGGTAGCCTGTACAGGTGCTTGTCAACTGCCCAGAACCCTTTGCTCATCCTCATACTGTACTGCATGAGGTCCCTGTCACCCATGTCTCGACCCTGTCAAAGTCCCCTGAGAGAGCAACACGATCCCTTGGTCACTCCTCCCACTCTGGTGTCATCCGCCAACTAACTAAGGGTGCAGTCTGCCCCATATCCAGACCATTATACCCACTTCTGCCTCCATTTCATAGAATCATGGAATCACCAAAAAGTTTGTGTAGGAAGGAATCTTCTAGTTCCAACTCCCCTGCCATGGCCGGCGACACCTTCCACCAGCTCAAGTTGCTCAGAGCCCCACCCAACCTACCCTTGGACACTTCCAGGGAGGGAGCATCCACAGTTATCTGGGCTACCTCTTCCAGTGTCTCACCACCCTCACCCTCAAGAATTTCTTCCTAATATCTTATCTCAACCACCCCTCTTTCAGTTTAAAACGACCTATCACTACACTCCCTGATAAAGAGTCCTTCCCCATCTTTCCTGTAAGACCCCTTTAAGGAATCTTCTCTGGAAGTGTTTCTGGAGTGTTTCTCCAGCTACCTGAGACATGGTCCTGTCCATGTCCTGCAGCCCAGCCTGCTGCCTGAGGAGCCAAGGTCTTTGCCCAGGCTGAGGGATGCAGCTGCCACTTTTTCACTCGCAGGTCTCACTTGCAGTGAAGCTGAGCATGCATCCCACAGATGGACACGCACAGACAGGCACATGGCCAGTCACACAGACTGCCACAGATGAGGCACTGCTGTCAACAGCACCCACATGCAGGACTCAGCATAGAAAGCCACGTCCCCTCCTCCTCTTGGGCTGGCAGAGACAGGAGCTCACCAGTGCGGGCACACGCACAACACACACATGCGTTCACAGGCACACGCCTGCTCACAGATCCCGCACATACTGGCATGGCCCCTGTGTGTCCCCCGCTACCCCTGCCCACATCTCGTCCCTCTGACCCACCCCACGGGTCCCCTGCTCGCTGGCTGCTCCATCTTGGTTCTCCCTGCAAAGAAGCAGCACTCCCGCATTTGTCCTGCAGGCACCCCACGCTTGCACATCTCCCCAGTGCCAGCACGCACCCTCTGCCTGCCTGATAGCCCAGCCCGCACCAAAGGCCCCCCTGGTCACCACCTGCTCCAGCTTGAAGTTTGCTGCTGAATGCACACACACGTCCCCCGTGCTGCTGCTTTGGAGAAAGATACAGACGCTCACAGAGGCTCTTGCTCGCCTCACTTGTACCGGTAACCCTCTGCAGGTTGTCTTCGGGACACACGCTCTTCCCGCCCCAGTTCCTGCTGGTCGACAACCCCACTCGCTCCAGGAGCTGTGCGCAGAACCCCCCACTCACTCCACTACCTGCACTGGGAACCACTCCAGTAGCTGGCACCACAAGCCAGGGGTGCCTACAACCCCCGCTCCACTCCAGTAGCTGGCACCCACTCCACCCACACCAGCCCCCCAGCACCTGACACATACTCCTTTCCCTTCACATACACACAGCACAGAGAAGGCCATTCCACAAAGATTTAGCTAAGAAAAGATTTAATAACAGCATAGAAGAAGACAGGACAGGCATCATCTCTGTCCTGCTACCAGTCACTTGTCTCGGGAGACTGGTGTCATCAGGTCATCATCCAAAACTTCTTCCACAAGATTAGATGGAAGAAATCCTCTTCTGCCATCACTCAGCTCTCCCACATACCAACCGTCTTCATCCATGTCTCCAAAGATGTAAACATATTCTCCAGCAACTAGAGGAAGCTCCAGCTCAGGCCACTCATTGGGACCTTCGTACGGATCATAGCTGTATCGAGCTATGAACCTTCGAAGCTCAAACCTTGGTTGTTTTCTCATAGCCTTCAGGAGGATGGACTCCTTGCCTTCTCCGAGCACGCTAGCCTGCCACGGCCTACACATCATACGGCTGGATCTTTCTCTTGCCAGCCCTTCACGTTCATCAAACAGCCGCTGGTGTTGCTCGGTTAGCTTCTGGTACCGAGCATTCAGTTCAGCCACTTCGGCTCCAAACAGTTGCAGGCTTTCTTTGTGTTCCCTCTGCAAACGCTTGGCTTCCTCTTCTTTCCTCTGGAGCACTAACTTGGTCTCCTCACTGTACCTTCTCCAGTTGATGCTCTCGAGTACCCACTGCTTTGTGGCTTTCAGTTTGCTCTCTGCCTCTTCCAGCTGGCTTTGAAGACATTCGCTCGCATGGCAGAATCTAACTTCTCTGCCACTCGCCTTAGCTTGACAGAAAGTCAAACCCATCAGCCCACGCAGGTGAGCGTTTTCTTCAGCCATTCGGCTCTTCTCCTTGGTCAGCTCCGCAAGCTGCGCCTGGAACTTCTCGCAAGTTTGGCAGGGGGTGCTCACATCGTAGGAGCCCTCTTCACCTGCAGACACTTGCACCTCAAGCTTCTCCGCCTCCTGGAGCTGCTCACCCAGCCTAGCAGTCTTCTGCTTGAGTCTCTCCACCTCCTCTCGTACTTTTGGAGAGCTTGCCTTCCTCAGAAGGCAGTTCTCCTCCTCAAGGACACTGCATCGCCTCTCCAGGTCCTTCAGGGCGCTCTGGAGGCGGCTGTTCTGCTCCAGCAGCCTGCTGGCACTGCTACCAGGCAGCCAGTCCTCCTGCTGCCCTACAGTCTGGACTCCCACCTCTGCCACAGACCACCCGCTGCTGGCCATTCCCTGCCGTGGGGAGTCCAAGCTGTGCGCTGCCAACTCTTGCAGCTCAGCCTCCAGCAACACCTCCACGCTCTTCCCTTCCTCCTGGAGGCAGGCATCTTTGAAGCTCCCGCGGCTTTGCAGCTGCCCTTCTCCATCGTCGCTGGAAAATGCCATCAGGCTCTCCCCGGAGAAGGGCCCCATTTCCCCGCAGCCTACCAGCCTCTGCTGCCAGAGCCCATCCAAAGCCCTGGCCCTGGCCTTCTTGCAGGAAGTGGGCTGCTCACCTTCAAAGCGCTCCAAGATGTACTTCTTGAAGCGCCTCCTCTGCAGCATCAGTTCCTGTCTGAGGCCAAGGATGCGAGCAGCCTGCTGGCCACCGCTCTCCCAGCGCAGCTTGCTGAGGGCATCCTGGAGCTTGCTGCAGGCCTCGCTTCCGCTCCAGCCTCTTCTCACCAGCTCCTTGGCCAGCTGCTGACGCAGCTCCTGCACCAGACGGAGGGCAACGTCGCGCTGCTGCTGCAGCGTCCCCTGCACCTGGCGCAGCTCATCCTCCTTTGAGCGCAGCAGCTGGCAGATCTCCGCTACCCGCTGCCGCTGGTTCAGCTCCCGCAGCCGCTGGAGCTCCTCTGCCTGCCGCTGCTCCCATTTCGACCGCAGCTGCTTGACCAAGACCTGCCACTTCCGCTCTGCCGCCTCCTGCAGCTGTTGACTTTCAGCGTCGAAGCGGCGCTGCAGCTCTTGGGAGCGGAGTCGCTCGGCCTCCAGCTCAGCCCGCAGCCTCTCCACCTGCCGCTTGTGCTCGTCCTTCTGCGCCAGGCCCTGCCGGGGCAAGGAGCACCTGCGCGCCACGGGGCCCTGTCCCACAGCATGCCGCCTCATGGCTGCAGGGATGCCAACCAAACGCTGCCACCAACAGCCACCGACGTCGAACGTCACTCCTCAGCACCCGCTGCCTCCCCTGACCGTGCAGGAGCAGAGACAGCATCTGCACTCAGCCAAGGCTGGGCAGCTCTGGCCTTAGGTACTGCTCCTCCCCAGAGCACACCAAGGAGGGGTGGGGCCGCACGGCCTTACAAGGTATGGCCTGGCCCTGAGCACACAAAGGAGGGGCGGGGACACATGGCCTTACAAGGTATGGCCTGGCCCCAGCCACCCACAGTTTCTGTCACCTAATACCATGGCCTCTGCATGTGCAGTTATGTTCATCATCTCCTTCAGTCCTTTTGACTAGTCTGCCTTGGAGCATCATCAGACATTTGCGTGGTTTTAGTTGAGAATGACACCTCCTGGGCTGTAACAGCTTCCGCTTTTCCTCTCCACACCCTCAAAGTCCATTGCCGAATGACATCACCCTGGGAACCCGTCCCCTCCTGGGGCCCCCTGTGTCAGGACTGGTGGTGCTGGGACAGACGCCGCTGCCCATGGGGAGCTGGCGGTCATGACATGGTGGCTGCGCTGGGCTGGGCCTCAGCTGTGGGCCAGCTGGCTCCAACCCCATTGTTTGGGCCAGTGACCTTGCATCAAGATTTTTCTGCATGGATGACGCTGGGCGGGGTGGGCGGGGTGTGTATCCCCACAGTCCCTGGGGCCTTGCCACCCCCTCCCACTGCCCATGGGGTCATGACTGCCCCCTCCCACCACAGCATGGCCCCTCTGGGGACTCTGGGGACCAGCCAGGGCAGGCACAGGGGACAGCCCAGGGCAGCTCAGCCCTGGCACCCCTCTGGGCTTTCTCCCAGCATCCCCCACCTTGCCAGGAAGCCCTGCACCAATAAGGGGCATGGGAGGGAACTCAGGAGAACATAGGAGTGATGCGAGCATGGGAGGCAGGAGGAAAGGGGCAGCTGGGGCTGAAGGGGGCACCAGGGGTGTCGGGCGAGAGGAGCTCTGACCCACAATCTCCGCTTTGGGCTCTTCTCCTTGTTCTGTTCCTATCAGTCTTTTCTTGGCTGTTGTAAATTAAAAAGGGAGCAAGAAAGCAGCAACCAAAAAAAAAAACCACCAAAACTTCCCCCAGTCCCGCTCTTCCCAGACTCAGCCTCACTCCTCCCTTCCCGAATCCTCGGCTCCCCTCTCCCCCTAAAGCAGCTCAGGAGAACAAGAAATGGGGCTGTGGGCAGCCCACAGTGTCTCATCTCTGCTGCCCCTTCCTCCTCATGCCATTCCTCTGCTGCTGCCTGGGCTCCTCTACAGGGGCCACAGCTCCTGCCAGCAGACTGCTCTGGTAGGAGCTCCTCTCCACCGGCTACAGCTTCCTGATGGACCTGTCAATGCCTGCCTGACAGTGACAGTACTGGTGGCTGGACCCTCTTCTAGGCACCCATTTCACAGAATCACTGGCCACTTGAGGCTGGCCAGGAGGTCACCTGGAGGGTGAAGTCCCCTGGTCTAACCCCGCTGCTCAAGCAGGACCACCTGCAGTCGGTTGTCCAAGACCACGCCCAGAGGGCTGTGGAAAGTCTCAAAGCATGGAGGTTCCACAAGCTCGCTGGGTAGCCTGTACAGGTGCTTGTCAACTGCCCAGAACCCTTTGCTCATCCTCATACTGTACTGCATGAGGTCCCTGTCACCCATGTCTCGACCCTGTCAAAGTCCCCTGAGAGAGCAACACGATCCCTTGGTCACTCCTCCCACTCTGGTGTCATCCGCCAACTAACTAAGGGTGCAGTCTGCCCCATATCCAGACCATTATACCCACTTCTGCCTCCATTTCATAGAATCATGGAATCACCAAAAAATTTGTGTAGGAAGGAATCTTCTAGTTCCAACTCCCCTGCCATGGCCGGCGACACCTTCCACCAGCTCAAGTTGCTCAGAGCCCCACCCAACCTACCCTTGGACACTTCCAGGGAGGGAGCATCCACAGTTATCTGGGCTACCTCTTCCAGTGTCTCACCACCCTCACCCTCAAGAATTTCTTCCTAATATCTTATCTCAACCACCCCTCTTTCAGTTTAAAACGACCTATCACTACACTCCCTGATAAAGAGTCCTTCCCCATCTTTCCTGTAAGACCCCTTTAAGGAATCTTCTCTGGAAGTGTTTCTGGAGTGTTTCTCCAGCTACCTGAGACATGGTCCTGTCCATGTCCTGCAGCCCAGCCTGCTGCCTGAGGAGCCAAGGTCTTTGCCCAGGCTGAGGGATGCAGCTGCCACTTTTTCACTCGCAGGTCTCACTTGCAGTGAAGCTGAGCATGCATCCCACAGATGGACACGCACAGACAGGCACATGGCCAGTCACACAGACTGCCACAGATGAGGCACTGCTGTCAACAGCACCCACATGCAGGACTCAGCATAGAAAGCCACGTCCCCTCCTCCTCTTGGGCTGGCAGAGACAGGAGCTCACCAGTGCGGGCACACGCACAACACACACATGCGTTCACAGGCACACGCCTGCTCACAGATCCCGCACATACTGGCATGGCCCCTGTGTGTCCCCCGCTACCCCTGCCCACATCTCGTCCCTCTGACCCACCCCACGGGTCCCCTGCTCGCTGGCTGCTCCATCTTGGTTCTCCCTGCAAAGAAGCAGCACTCCCGCATTTGTCCTGCAGGCACCCCACGCTTGCACATCTCCCCAGTGCCAGCACGCACCCTCTGCCTGCCTGATAGCCCAGCCCGCACCAAAGGCCCCCCTGGTCACCACCTGCTCCAGCTTGAAGTTTGCTGCTGAATGCACACACACGTCCCCCGTGCTGCTGCTTTGGAGAAAGATACAGACGCTCACAGAGGCTCTTGCTCGCCTCACTTGTACCGGTAACCCTCTGCAGGTTGTCTTCGGGACACACGCTCTTCCCGCCCCAGTTCCTGCTGGTCGACAACCCCACTCGCTCCAGGAGCTGTGCGCAGAACCCCCCACTCACTCCACTACCTGCACTGGGAACCACTCCAGTAGCTGGCACCACAAGCCAGGGGTGCCTACAACCCCCGCTCCACTCCAGTAGCTGGCACCCACTCCACCCACACCAGCCCCCCAGCACCTGACACATACTCCTTTCCCTTCACATACACACAGCACAGAGAAGGCCATTCCACAAAGATTTAGCTAAGAAAAGATTTAATAACAGCATAGAAGAAGACAGGACAGGCATCATCTCTGTCCTGCTACCAGTCACTTGTCTCGGGAGACTGGTGTCATCAGGTCATCATCCAAAACTTCTTCCACAAGATTAGATGGAAGAAATCCTCTTCTGCCATCACTCAGCTCTCCCACATACCAACCGTCTTCATCCATGTCTCCAAAGATGTAAACATATTCTCCAGCAACTAGAGGAAGCTCCAGCTCAGGCCACTCATTGGGACCTTCGTACGGATCATAGCTGTATCGAGCTATGAACCTTCGAAGCTCAAACCTTGGTTGTTTTCTCATAGCCTTCAGGAGGATGGACTCCTTGCCTTCTCCGAGCACGCTAGCCTGCCACGGCCTACACATCATACGGCTGGATCTTTCTCTTGCCAGCCCTTCACGTTCATCAAACAGCCGCTGGTGTTGCTCGGTTAGCTTCTGGTACCGAGCATTCAGTTCAGCCACTTCGGCTCCAAACAGTTGCAGGCTTTCTTTGTGTTCCCTCTGCAAACGCTTGGCTTCCTCTTCTTTCCTCTGGAGCACTAACTTGGTCTCCTCACTGTACCTTCTCCAGTTGATGCTCTCAAGTACCCACTGCTTTGTGGCTTTCAGTTTGCTCTCTGCCTCTTCCAGCTGGCTTTGAAGACATTCGCTCGCATGGCAGAATCTAACTTCTCTGCCACTCGCCTTAGCTTGACAGAAAGTCAAACCCATCAGCCCACGCAGGTGAGCGTTTTCTTCAGCCATTCGGCTCTTCTCCTTGGTCAGCTCCGCAAGCTGCGCCTGGAACTTCTCGCAAGTTTGGCAGGGGGTGCTCACATCGTAGGAGCCCTCTTCACCTGCAGACACTTGCACCTCAAGCTTCTCCGCCTCCTGGAGCTGCTCACCCAGCCTAGCAGTCTTCTGCTTGAGTCTCTCCACCTCCTCTCGTACTTTTGGAGAGCTTGCCTTCCTCAGAAGGCAGTTCTCCTCCTCAAGGACACTGCATCGCCTCTCCAGGTCCTTCAGGGCGCTCTGGAGGCGGCTGTTCTGCTCCAGCAGCCTGCTGGCACTGCTACCAGGCAGCCAGTCCTCCTGCTGCCCTACAGTCTGGACTCCCACCTCTGCCACAGACCACCCGCTGCTGGCCATTCCCTGCCGTGGGGAGTCCAAGCTGTGCGCTGCCAACTCTTGCAGCTCAGCCTCCAGCAACACCTCCACGCTCTTCCCTTCCTCCTGGAGGCAGGCATCTTTGAAGCTCCCGCGGCTTTGCAGCTGCCCTTCTCCATCGTCGCTGGAAAATGCCATCAGGCTCTCCCCGGAGAAGGGCCCCATTTCCCCGCAGCCTACCAGCCTCTGCTGCCAGAGCCCATCCAAAGCCCTGGCCCTGGCCTTCTTGCAGGAAGTGGGCTGCTCACCTTCAAAGCGCTCCAAGATGTACTTCTTGAAGCGCCTCCTCTGCAGCATCAGTTCCTGTCTGAGGCCAAGGATGCGAGCAGCCTGCTGGCCACCGCTCTCCCAGCGCAGCTTGCTGAGGGCATCCTGGAGCTTGCTGCAGGCCTCGCTTCCGCTCCAGCCTCTTCTCACCAGCTCCTTGGCCAGCTGCTGACGCAGCTCCTGCACCAGACGGAGGGCAACGTCGCGCTGCTGCTGCAGCGTCCCCTGCACCTGGCGCAGCTCATCCTCCTTTGAGCGCAGCAGCTGGCAGATCTCCGCTACCCGCTGCCGCTGGTTCAGCTCCCGCAGCCGCTGGAGCTCCTCTGCCTGCCGCTGCTCCCATTTCGACCGCAGCTGCTTGACCAAGACCTGCCACTTCCGCTCTGCCGCCTCCTGCAGCTGTTGACTTTCAGCGTCGAAGCGGCGCTGCAGCTCTTGGGAGCGGAGTCGCTCGGCCTCCAGCTCAGCCCGCAGCCTCTCCACCTGCCGCTTGTGCTCGTCCTTCTGCGCCAGGCCCTGCCGGGGCAAGGAGCACCTGCGCGCCACGGGGCCCTGTCCCACAGCATGCCGCCTCATGGCTGCAGGGATGCCAACCAAACGCTGCCACCAACAGCCACCGACGTCGAACGTCACTCCTCAGCACCCGCTGCCTCCCCTGACCGTGCAGGAGCAGAGACAGCATCTGCACTCAGCCAAGGCTGGGCAGCTCTGGCCTTAGGTACTGCTCCTCCCCAGAGCACACCAAGGAGGGGTGGGGCCGCACGGCCTTACAAGGTATGGCCTGGCCCTGAGCACACAAAGGAGGGGCGGGGACACATGGCCTTACAAGGTATGGCCTGGCCCCAGCCACCCACAGTTTCTGTCACCTAATACCATGGCCTCTGCATGTGCAGTTATGTTCATCATCTCCTTCAGTCCTTTTGACTAGTCTGCCTTGGAGCATCATCAGACATTTGCGTGGTTTTAGTTGAGAATGACACCTCCTGGGCTGTAACAGCTTCCGCTTTTCCTCTCCACACCCTCAAAGTCCATTGCCGAATGACATCACCCTGGGACCCCGTCCCCTCCTGGGGCCCCCTGTGTCAGGACTGGTGGTGCTGGGACAGACGCCGCTGCCCATGGGGAGCTGGCGGTCATGACATGGTGGCTGCGCTGGGCTGGGCCTCAGCTGTGGGCCAGCTGGCTCCAACCCCATTGTTTGGGCCAGTGACCTTGCATCAAGATTTTTCTGCATGGATGACGCTGGGCGGGGTGGGCGGGGTGTGTATCCCCACAGTCCCTGGGGCCTTGCCACCCCCTCCCACTGCCCATGGGGTCATGACTGCCCCCTCCCACCACAGCATGGCCCCTCTGGGGACTCTGGGGACCAGCCAGGGCAGGCACAGGGGACAGCCCAGGGCAGCTCAGCCCTGGCACCCCTCTGGGCTTTCTCCCAGCATCCCCCACCTTGCCAGGAAGCCCTGCACCAATAAGGGGCATGGGAGGGAACTCAGGAGAACATAGGAGTGATGCGAGCATGGGAGGCAGGAGGAAAGGGGCAGCTGGGGCTGAAGGGGGCACCAGGGGTGTCGGGCGAGAGGAGCTCTGACCCACAATCTCCGCTTTGGGCTCTTCTCCTTGTTCTGTTCCTATCAGTCTTTTCTTGGCTGTTGTAAATTAAAAAGGGAGCAAGAAAGCAGCAACCAAAAAAAAAAACCACCAAAACTTCCCCCAGTCCCGCTCTTCCCAGACTCAGCCTCACTCCTCCCTTCCCGAATCCTCGGCTCCCCTCTCCCCCTAAAGCAGCTCAGGAGAACAAGAAATGGGGCTGTGGGCAGCCCACAGTGTCTCATCTCTGCTGCCCCTTCCTCCTCATGCCATTCCTCTGCTGCTGCCTGGGCTCCTCTACAGGGGCCACAGCTCCTGCCAGCAGACTGCTCTGGTAGGAGCTCCTCTCCACCGGCTACAGCTTCCTGATGGACCTGTCAATGCCTGCCTGACAGTGACAGTACTGGTGGCTGGACCCTCTTCTAGGCACCCATTTCACAGAATCACTGGCCACTTGAGGCTGGCCAGGAGGTCACCTGGAGGGTGAAGTCCCCTGGTCTAACCCCGCTGCTCAAGCAGGACCACCTGCAGTCGGTTGTCCAAGACCACGCCCAGAGGGCTGTGGAAAGTCTCAAAGCATGGAGGTTCCACAAGCTCGCTGGGTAGCCTGTACAGGTGCTTGTCAACTGCCCAGAACCCTTTGCTCATCCTCATACTGTACTGCATGAGGTCCCTGTCACCCATGTCTCGACCCTGTCAAAGTCCCCTGAGAGAGCAACACGATCCCTTGGTCACTCCTCCCACTCTGGTGTCATCCGCCAACTAACTAAGGGTGCAGTCTGCCCCATATCCAGACCATTATACCCACTTCTGCCTCCATTTCATAGAATCATGGAATCACCAAAAAATTTGTGTAGGAAGGAATCTTCTAGTTCCAACTCCCCTGCCATGGCCGGCGACACCTTCCACCAGCTCAAGTTGCTCAGAGCCCCACCCAACCTACCCTTGGACACTTCCAGGGAGGGAGCATCCACAGTTATCTGGGCTACCTCTTCCAGTGTCTCACCACCCTCACCCTCAAGAATTTCTTCCTAATATCTTATCTCAACCACCCCTCTTTCAGTTTAAAACGACCTATCACTACACTCCCTGATAAAGAGTCCTTCCCCATCTTTCCTGTAAGACCCCTTTAAGGAATCTTCTCTGGAAGTGTTTCTGGAGTGTTTCTCCAGCTACCTGAGACATGGTCCTGTCCATGTCCTGCAGCCCAGCCTGCTGCCTGAGGAGCCAAGGTCTTTGCCCAGGCTGAGGGATGCAGCTGCCACTTTTTCACTCGCAGGTCTCACTTGCAGTGAAGCTGAGCATGCATCCCACAGATGGACACGCACAGACAGGCACATGGCCAGTCACACAGACTGCCACAGATGAGGCACTGCTGTCAACAGCACCCACATGCAGGACTCAGCATAGAAAGCCACGTCCCCTCCTCCTCTTGGGCTGGCAGAGACAGGAGCTCACCAGTGCGGGCACACGCACAACACACACATGCGTTCACAGGCACACGCCTGCTCACAGATCCCGCACATACTGGCATGGCCCCTGTGTGTCCCCCGCTACCCCTGCCCACATCTCGTCCCTCTGACCCACCCCACGGGTCCCCTGCTCGCTGGCTGCTCCATCTTGGTTCTCCCTGCAAAGAAGCAGCACTCCCGCATTTGTCCTGCAGGCACCCCACGCTTGCACATCTCCCCAGTGCCAGCACGCACCCTCTGCCTGCCTGATAGCCCAGCCCGCACCAAAGGCCCCCCTGGTCACCACCTGCTCCAGCTTGAAGTTTGCTGCTGAATGCACACACACGTCCCCCGTGCTGCTGCTTTGGAGAAAGATACAGACGCTCACAGAGGCTCTTGCTCGCCCCACTTGTACCGGTAACCCTCTGCAGGTTGTCTTCGGGACACACGCTCTTCCCGCCCCAGTTCCTGCTGGTCGACAACCCCACTCGCTCCAGGAGCTGTGCGCAGAACCCCCCACTCACTCCACTACCTGCACTGGGAACCACTCCAGTAGCTGGCACCACAAGCCAGGGGTGCCTACAACCCCCGCTCCACTCCAGTAGCTGGCACCCACTCCACCCACACCAGCCCCCCAGCACCTGACACATACTCCTTTCCCTTCACATACACACAGCACAGAGAAGGCCATTCCACAAAGATTTAGCTAAGAAAAGATTTAATAACAGCATAGAAGAAGACAGGACAGGCATCATCTCTGTCCTGCTACCAGTCACTTGTCTCGGGAGACTGGTGTCATCAGGTCATCATCCAAAACTTCTTCCACAAGATTAGATGGAAGAAATCCTCTTCTGCCATCACTCAGCTCTCCCACATACCAACCGTCTTCATCCATGTCTCCAAAGATGTAAACATATTCTCCAGCAACTAGAGGAAGCTCCAGCTCAGGCCACTCATTGGGACCTTCGTACGGATCATAGCTGTATCGAGCTATGAACCTTCGAAGCTCAAACCTTGGTTGTTTTCTCATAGCCTTCAGGAGGATGGACTCCTTGCCTTCTCCGAGCACGCTAGCCTGCCACGGCCTACACATCATACGGCTGGATCTTTCTCTTGCCAGCCCTTCACGTTCATCAAACAGCCGCTGGTGTTGCTCGGTTAGCTTCTGGTACCGAGCATTCAGTTCAGCCACTTCGGCTCCAAACAGTTGCAGGCTTTCTTTGTGTTCCCTCTGCAAACGCTTGGCTTCCTCTTCTTTCCTCTGGAGCACTAACTTGGTCTCCTCACTGTACCTTCTCCAGTTGATGCTCTCAAGTACCCACTGCTTTGTGGCTTTCAGTTTGCTCTCTGCCTCTTCCAGCTGGCTTTGAAGACATTCGCTCGCATGGCAGAATCTAACTTCTCTGCCACTCGCCTTAGCTTGACAGAAAGTCAAACCCATCAGCCCACGCAGGTGAGCGTTTTCTTCAGCCATTCGGCTCTTCTCCTTGGTCAGCTCCGCAAGCTGCGCCTGGAACTTCTCGCAAGTTTGGCAGGGGGTGCTCACATCGTAGGAGCCCTCTTCACCTGCAGACACTTGCACCTCAAGCTTCTCCGCCTCCTGGAGCTGCTCACCCAGCCTAGCAGTCTTCTGCTTGAGTCTCTCCACCTCCTCTCGTACTTTTGGAGAGCTTGCCTTCCTCAGAAGGCAGTTCTCCTCCTCAAGGACACTGCATCGCCTCTCCAGGTCCTTCAGGGCGCTCTGGAGGCGGCTGTTCTGCTCCAGCAGCCTGCTGGCACTGCTACCAGGCAGCCAGTCCTCCTGCTGCCCTACAGTCTGGACTCCCACCTCTGCCACAGACCACCCGCTGCTGGCCATTCCCTGCCGTGGGGAGTCCAAGCTGTGCGCTGCCAACTCTTGCAGCTCAGCCTCCAGCAACACCTCCACGCTCTTCCCTTCCTCCTGGAGGCAGGCATCTTTGAAGCTCCCGCGGCTTTGCAGCTGCCCTTCTCCATCGTCGCTGGAAAATGCCATCAGGCTCTCCCCGGAGAAGGGCCCCATTTCCCCGCAGCCTACCAGCCTCTGCTGCCAGAGCCCATCCAAAGCCCTGGCCCTGGCCTTCTTGCAGGAAGTGGGCTGCTCACCTTCAAAGCGCTCCAAGATGTACTTCTTGAAGCGCCTCCTCTGCAGCATCAGTTCCTGTTTGAGGCCAAGGATGCGAGCAGCCTGCTGGCCACCGCTCTCCCAGCGCAGCTTGCTGAGGGCATCCTGGAGCTTGCTGCAGGCCTCGCTTCCGCTCCAGCCTCTTCTCACCAGCTCCTTGGCCAGCTGCTGATGCAGCTCCTGCACCAGACGGAGGGCAACGTCGCGCTGCTGCTGCAGCGTCCCCTGCACCTGGCGCAGCTCATCCTCCTTTGAGCGCAGCAGCTGGCAGATCTCCGCTACCCGCTGCCGCTGGTTCAGCTCCCGCAGCCGCTGGAGCTCCTCTGCCTGCCGCTGCTCCCATTTCGACCGCAGCTGCTTGACCAAGACCTGCCACTTCCGCTCTGCCGCCTCCTGCAGCTGTTGACTTTCAGCGTCGAAGCGGCGCTGCAGCTCTTGGGAGCGGAGTCGCTCGGCCTCCAGCTCAGCCCGCAGCCTCTCCACCTGCCGCTTGTGCTCGTCCTTCTGCGCCAGGCCCTGCCGGGGCAAGGAGCACCTGCGCGCCACGGGGCCCTGTCCCACAGCATGCCGCCTCATGGCTGCAGGGATGCCAACCAAACGCTGCCACCAACAGCCACCGACGTCGAACGTCACTCCTCAGCACCCGCTGCCTCCCCTGACCGTGCAGGAGCAGAGACAGCATCTGCACTCAGCCAAGGCTGGGCAGCTCTGGCCTTAGGTACTGCTCCTCCCCAGAGCACACCAAGGAGGGGTGGGGCCGCACGGCCTTACAAGGTATGGCCTGGCCCTGAGCACACAAAGGAGGGGCGGGGACACATGGCCTTACAAGGTATGGCCTGGCCCCAGCCACCCACAGTTTCTGTCACCTAATACCATGGCCTCTGCATGTGCAGTTATGTTCATCATCTCCTTCAGTCCTTTTGACTAGTCTGCCTTGGAGCATCATCAGACATTTGCGTGGTTTTAGTTGAGAATGACACCTCCTGGGCTGTAACAGCTTCCGCTTTTCCTCTCCACACCCTCAAAGTCCATTGCCGAATGACATCACCCTGGGACCCCGTCCCCTCCTGGGGCCCCCTGTGTCAGGACTGGTGGTGCTGGGACAGACGCCGCTGCCCATGGGGAGCTGGCGGTCATGACATGGTGGCTGCGCTGGGCTGGGCCTCAGCTGTGGGCCAGCTGGCTCCAACCCCATTGTTTGGGCCAGTGACCTTGCATCAAGATTTTTCTGCATGGATGACGCTGGGCGGGGTGGGCGGGGTGTGTATCCCCACAGTCCCTGGGGCCTTGCCACCCCCTCCCACTGCCCATGGGGTCATGACTGCCCCCTCCCACCACAGCATGGCCCCTCTGGGGACTCTGGGGACCAGCCAGGGCAGGCACAGGGGACAGCCCAGGGCAGCTCAGCCCTGGCACCCCTCTGGGCTTTCTCCCAGCATCCCCCACCTTGCCAGGAAGCCCTGCACCAATAAGGGGCATGGGAGGGAACTCAGGAGAACATAGGAGTGATGCGAGCATGGGAGGCAGGAGGAAAGGGGCAGCTGGGGCTGAAGGGGGCACCAGGGGTGTCGGGCGAGAGGAGCTCTGACCCACAATCTCCGCTTTGGGCTCTTCTCCTTGTTCTGTTCCTATCAGTCTTTTCTTGGCTGTTGTAAATTAAAAAGGGAGCAAGAAAGCAGCAACCAAAAAAAAAAACCACCAAAACTTCCCCCAGTCCCGCTCTTCCCAGACTCAGCCTCACTCCTCCCTTCCCGAATCCTCGGCTCCCCTCTCCCCCTAAAGCAGCTCAGGAGAACAAGAAATGGGGCTGTGGGCAGCCCACAGTGTCTCATCTCTGCTGCCCCTTCCTCCTCATGCCATTCCTCTGCTGCTGCCTGGGCTCCTCTACAGGGGCCACAGCTCCTGCCAGCAGACTGCTCTGGTAGGAGCTCCTCTCCACCGGCTACAGCTTCCTGATGGACCTGTCAATGCCTGCCTGACAGTGACAGTACTGGTGGCTGGACCCTCTTCTAGGCACCCATTTCACAGAATCACTGGCCACTTGAGGCTGGCCAGGAGGTCACCTGGAGGGTGAAGTCCCCTGGTCTAACCCCGCTGCTCAAGCAGGACCACCTGCAGTCGGTTGTCCAAGACCACGCCCAGAGGGCTGTGGAAAGTCTCAAAGCATGGAGGTTCCACAAGCTCGCTGGGTAGCCTGTACAGGTGCTTGTCAACTGCCCAGAACCCTTTGCTCATCCTCATACTGTACTGCATGAGGTCCCTGTCACCCATGTCTCGACCCTGTCAAAGTCCCCTGAGAGAGCAACACGATCCCTTGGTCACTCCTCCCACTCTGGTGTCATCCGCCAACTAACTAAGGGTGCAGTCTGCCCCATATCCAGACCATTATACCCACTTCTGCCTCCATTTCATAGAATCATGGAATCACCAAAAAGTTTGTGTAGGAAGGAATCTTCTAGTTCCAACTCCCCTGCCATGGCCGGCGACACCTTCCACCAGCTCAAGTTGCTCAGAGCCCCACCCAACCTACCCTTGGACACTTCCAGGGAGGGAGCATCCACAGTTATCTGGGCTACCTCTTCCAGTGTCTCACCACCCTCACCCTCAAGAATTTCTTCCTAATATCTTATCTCAACCACCCCTCTTTCAGTTTAAAACGACCTATCACTACACTCCCTGATAAAGAGTCCTTCCCCATCTTTCCTGTAAGACCCCTTTAAGGAATCTTCTCTGGAAGTGTTTCTGGAGTGTTTCTCCAGCTACCTGAGACATGGTCCTGTCCATGTCCTGCAGCCCAGCCTGCTGCCTGAGGAGCCAAGGTCTTTGCCCAGGCTGAGGGATGCAGCTGCCACTTTTTCACTCGCAGGTCTCACTTGCAGTGAAGCTGAGCATGCATCCCACAGATGGACACGCACAGACAGGCACATGGCCAGTCACACAGACTGCCACAGATGAGGCACTGCTGTCAACAGCACCCACATGCAGGACTCAGCATAGAAAGCCACGTCCCCTCCTCCTCTTGGGCTGGCAGAGACAGGAGCTCACCAGTGCGGGCACACGCACAACACACACATGCGTTCACAGGCACACGCCTGCTCACAGATCCCGCACATACTGGCATGGCCCCTGTGTGTCCCCCGCTACCCCTGCCCACATCTCGTCCCTCTGACCCACCCCACGGGTCCCCTGCTCGCTGGCTGCTCCATCTTGGTTCTCCCTGCAAAGAAGCAGCACTCCCGCATTTGTCCTGCAGGCACCCCACGCTTGCACATCTCCCCAGTGCCAGCACGCACCCTCTGCCTGCCTGATAGCCCAGCCCGCACCAAAGGCCCCCCTGGTCACCACCTGCTCCAGCTTGAAGTTTGCTGCTGAATGCACACACACGTCCCCCGTGCTGCTGCTTTGGAGAAAGATACAGACGCTCACAGAGGCTCTTGCTCGCCTCACTTGTACCGGTAACCCTCTGCAGGTTGTCTTCGGGACACACGCTCTTCCCGCCCCAGTTCCTGCTGGTCGACAACCCCACTCGCTCCAGGAGCTGTGCGCAGAACCCCCCACTCACTCCACTACCTGCACTGGGAACCACTCCAGTAGCTGGCACCACAAGCCAGGGGTGCCTACAACCCCCGCTCCACTCCAGTAGCTGGCACCCACTCCACCCACACCAGCCCCCCAGCACCTGACACATACTCCTTTCCCTTCACATACACACAGCACAGAGAAGGCCATTCCACAAAGATTTAGCTAAGAAAAGATTTAATAACAGCATAGAAGAAGACAGGACAGGCATCATCTCTGTCCTGCTACCAGTCACTTGTCTCGGGAGACTGGTGTCATCAGGTCATCATCCAAAACTTCTTCCACAAGATTAGATGGAAGAAATCCTCTTCTGCCATCACTCAGCTCTCCCACATACCAACCGTCTTCATCCATGTCTCCAAAGATGTAAACATATTCTCCAGCAACTAGAGGAAGCTCCAGCTCAGGCCACTCATTGGGACCTTCGTACGGATCATAGCTGTATCGAGCTATGAACCTTCGAAGCTCAAACCTTGGTTGTTTTCTCATAGCCTTCAGGAGGATGGACTCCTTGCCTTCTCCGAGCACGCTAGCCTGCCACGGCCTACACATCATACGGCTGGATCTTTCTCTTGCCAGCCCTTCACGTTCATCAAACAGCCGCTGGTGTTGCTCGGTTAGCTTCTGGTACCGAGCATTCAGTTCAGCCACTTCGGCTCCAAACAGTTGCAGGCTTTCTTTGTGTTCCCTCTGCAAACGCTTGGCTTCCTCTTCTTTCCTCTGGAGCACTAACTTGGTCTCCTCACTGTACCTTCTCCAGTTGATGCTCTCGAGTACCCACTGCTTTGTGGCTTTCAGTTTGCTCTCTGCCTCTTCCAGCTGGCTTTGAAGACATTCGCTCGCATGGCAGAATCTAACTTCTCTGCCACTCGCCTTAGCTTGACAGAAAGTCAAACCCATCAGCCCACGCAGGTGAGCGTTTTCTTCAGCCATTCGGCTCTTCTCCTTGGTCAGCTCCGCAAGCTGCGCCTGGAACTTCTCGCAAGTTTGGCAGGGGGTGCTCACATCGTAGGAGCCCTCTTCACCTGCAGACACTTGCACCTCAAGCTTCTCCGCCTCCTGGAGCTGCTCACCCAGCCTAGCAGTCTTCTGCTTGAGTCTCTCCACCTCCTCTCGTACTTTTGGAGAGCTTGCCTTCCTCAGAAGGCAGTTCTCCTCCTCAAGGACACTGCATCGCCTCTCCAGGTCCTTCAGGGCGCTCTGGAGGCGGCTGTTCTGCTCCAGCAGCCTGCTGGCACTGCTACCAGGCAGCCAGTCCTCCTGCTGCCCTACAGTCTGGACTCCCACCTCTGCCACAGACCACCCGCTGCTGGCCATTCCCTGCCGTGGGGAGTCCAAGCTGTGCGCTGCCAACTCTTGCAGCTCAGCCTCCAGCAACACCTCCACGCTCTTCCCTTCCTCCTGGAGGCAGGCATCTTTGAAGCTCCCGCGGCTTTGCAGCTGCCCTTCTCCATCGTCGCTGGAAAATGCCATCAGGCTCTCCCCGGAGAAGGGCCCCATTTCCCCGCAGCCTACCAGCCTCTGCTGCCAGAGCCCATCCAAAGCCCTGGCCCTGGCCTTCTTGCAGGAAGTGGGCTGCTCACCTTCAAAGCGCTCCAAGATGTACTTCTTGAAGCGCCTCCTCTGCAGCATCAGTTCCTGTTTGAGGCCAAGGATGCGAGCAGCCTGCTGGCCACCGCTCTCCCAGCGCAGCTTGCTGAGGGCATCCTGGAGCTTGCTGCAGGCCTCGCTTCCGCTCCAGCCTCTTCTCACCAGCTCCTTGGCCAGCTGCTGACGCAGCTCCTGCACCAGACGGAGGGCAACGTCGCGCTGCTGCTGCAGCGTCCCCTGCACCTGGCGCAGCTCATCCTCCTTTGAGCGCAGCAGCTGGCAGATCTCCGCTACCCGCTGCCGCTGGTTCAGCTCCCGCAGCCGCTGGAGCTCCTCTGCCTGCCGCTGCTCCCATTTCGACCGCAGCTGCTTGACCAAGACCTGCCACTTCCGCTCTGCCGCCTCCTGCAGCTGTTGACTTTCAGCGTCGAAGCGGCGCTGCAGCTCTTGGGAGCGGAGTCGCTCGGCCTCCAGCTCAGCCCGCAGCCTCTCCACCTGCCGCTTGTGCTCGTCCTTCTGCGCCAGGCCCTGCCGGGGCAAGGAGCACCTGCGCGCCACGGGGCCCTGTCCCACAGCATGCCGCCTCATGGCTGCAGGGATGCCAACCAAACGCTGCCACCAACAGCCACCGACGTCGAACGTCACTCCTCAGCACCCGCTGCCTCCCCTGACCGTGCAGGAGCAGAGACAGCATCTGCACTCAGCCAAGGCTGGGCAGCTCTGGCCTTAGGTACTGCTCCTCCCCAGAGCACACCAAGGAGGGGTGGGGCCGCACGGCCTTACAAGGTATGGCCTGGCCCTGAGCACACAAAGGAGGGGCGGGGACACATGGCCTTACAAGGTATGGCCTGGCCCCAGCCACCCACAGTTTCTGTCACCTAATACCATGGCCTCTGCATGTGCAGTTATGTTCATCATCTCCTTCAGTCCTTTTGACTAGTCTGCCTTGGAGCATCATCAGACATTTGCGTGGTTTTAGTTGAGAATGACACCTCCTGGGCTGTAACAGCTTCCGCTTTTCCTCTCCACACCCTCAAAGTCCATTGCCGAATGACATCACCCTGGGACCCCGTCCCCTCCTGGGGCCCCCTGTGTCAGGACTGGTGGTGCTGGGACAGACGCCGCTGCCCATGGGGAGCTGGCGGTCATGACATGGTGGCTGCGCTGGGCTGGGCCTCAGCTGTGGGCCAGCTGGCTCCAACCCCATTGTTTGGGCCAGTGACCTTGCATCAAGATTTTTCTGCATGGATGACGCTGGGCGGGGTGGGCGGGGTGTGTATCCCCACAGTCCCTGGGGCCTTGCCACCCCCTCCCACTGCCCATGGGGTCATGACTGCCCCCTCCCACCACAGCATGGCCCCTCTGGGGACTCTGGGGACCAGCCAGGGCAGGCACAGGGGACAGCCCAGGGCAGCTCAGCCCTGGCACCCCTCTGGGCTTTCTCCCAGCATCCCCCACCTTGCCAGGAAGCCCTGCACCAATAAGGGGCATGGGAGGGAACTCAGGAGAACATAGGAGTGATGCGAGCATGGGAGGCAGGAGGAAAGGGGCAGCTGGGGCTGAAGGGGGCACCAGGGGTGTCGGGCGAGAGGAGCTCTGACCCACAATCTCCGCTTTGGGCTCTTCTCCTTGTTCTGTTCCTATCAGTCTTTTCTTGGCTGTTGTAAATTAAAAAGGGAGCAAGAAAGCAGCAACCAAAAAAAAAAACCACCAAAACTTCCCCCAGTCCCGCTCTTCCCAGACTCAGCCTCACTCCTCCCTTCCCGAATCCTCGGCTCCCCTCTCCCCCTAAAGCAGCTCAGGAGAACAAGAAATGGGGCTGTGGGCAGCCCACAGTGTCTCATCTCTGCTGCCCCTTCCTCCTCATGCCATTCCTCTGCTGCTGCCTGGGCTCCTCTACAGGGGCCACAGCTCCTGCCAGCAGACTGCTCTGGTAGGAGCTCCTCTCCACCGGCTACAGCTTCCTGATGGACCTGTCAATGCCTGCCTGACAGTGACAGTACTGGTGGCTGGACCCTCTTCTAGGCACCCATTTCACAGAATCACTGGCCACTTGAGGCTGGCCAGGAGGTCACCTGGAGGGTGAAGTCCCCTGGTCTAACCCCGCTGCTCAAGCAGGACCACCTGCAGTCGGTTGTCCAAGACCATGCCCAGAGGGCTGTGGAAAGTCTCAAAGCATGGAGGTTCCACAAGCTCGCTGGGTAGCCTGTACAGGTGCTTGTCAACTGCCCAGAACCCTTTGCTCATCCTCATACTGTACTGCATGAGGTCCCTGTCACCCATGTCTCGACCCTGTCAAAGTCCCCTGAGAGAGCAACACGATCCCTTGGTCACTCCTCCCACTCTGGTGTCATCCGCCAACTAACTAAGGGTGCAGTCTGCCCCATATCCAGACCATTATACCCACTTCTGCCTCCATTTCATAGAATCATGGAATCACCAAAAAGTTTGTGTAGGAAGGAATCTTCTAGTTCCAACTCCCCTGCCATGGCCGGCGACACCTTCCACCAGCTCAAGTTGCTCAGAGCCCCACCCAACCTACCCTTGGACACTTCCAGGGAGGGAGCATCCACAGTTATCTGGGCTACCTCTTCCAGTGTCTCACCACCCTCACCCTCAAGAATTTCTTCCTAATATCTTATCTCAACCACCCCTCTTTCAGTTTAAAACGACCTATCACTACACTCCCTGATAAAGAGTCCTTCCCCATCTTTCCTGTAAGACCCCTTTAAGGAATCTTCTCTGGAAGTGTTTCTGGAGTGTTTCTCCAGCTACCTGAGACATGGTCCTGTCCATGTCCTGCAGCCCAGCCTGCTGCCTGAGGAGCCAAGGTCTTTGCCCAGGCTGAGGGATGCAGCTGCCACTTTTTCACTCGCAGGTCTCACTTGCAGTGAAGCTGAGCATGCATCCCACAGATGGACACGCACAGACAGGCACATGGCCAGTCACACAGACTGCCACAGATGAGGCACTGCTGTCAACAGCACCCACATGCAGGACTCAGCATAGAAAGCCACGTCCCCTCCTCCTCTTGGGCTGGCAGAGACAGGAGCTCACCAGTGCGGGCACACGCACAACACACACATGCGTTCACAGGCACACGCCTGCTCACAGATCCCGCACATACTGGCATGGCCCCTGTGTGTCCCCCGCTACCCCTGCCCACATCTCGTCCCTCTGACCCACCCCACGGGTCCCCTGCTCGCTGGCTGCTCCATCTTGGTTCTCCCTGCAAAGAAGCAGCACTCCCGCATTTGTCCTGCAGGCACCCCACGCTTGCACATCTCCCCAGTGCCAGCACGCACCCTCTGCCTGCCTGATAGCCCAGCCCGCACCAAAGGCCCCCCTGGTCACCACCTGCTCCAGCTTGAAGTTTGCTGCTGAATGCACACACACGTCCCCCGTGCTGCTGCTTTGGAGAAAGATACAGACGCTCACAGAGGCTCTTGCTCGCCCCACTTGTACCGGTAACCCTCTGCAGGTTGTCTTCGGGACACACGCTCTTCCCGCCCCAGTTCCTGCTGGTCGACAACCCCACTCGCTCCAGGAGCTGTGCGCAGAACCCCCCACTCACTCCACTACCTGCACTGGGAACCACTCCAGTAGCTGGCACCACAAGCCAGGGGTGCCTACAACCCCCGCTCCACTCCAGTAGCTGGCACCCACTCCACCCACACCAGCCCCCCAGCACCTGACACATACTCCTTTCCCTTCACATACACACAGCACAGAGAAGGCCATTCCACAAAGATTTAGCTAAGAAAAGATTTAATAACAGCATAGAAGAAGACAGGACAGGCATCATCTCTGTCCTGCTACCAGTCACTTGTCTCGGGAGACTGGTGTCATCAGGTCATCATCCAAAACTTCTTCCACAAGATTAGATGGAAGAAATCCTCTTCTGCCATCACTCAGCTCTCCCACATACCAACCGTCTTCATCCATGTCTCCAAAGATGTAAACATATTCTCCAGCAACTAGAGGAAGCTCCAGCTCAGGCCACTCATTGGGACCTTCGTACGGATCATAGCTGTATCGAGCTATGAACCTTCGAAGCTCAAACCTTGGTTGTTTTCTCATAGCCTTCAGGAGGATGGACTCCTTGCCTTCTCCGAGCACGCTAGCCTGCCACGGCCTACACATCATACGGCTGGATCTTTCTCTTGCCAGCCCTTCACGTTCATCAAACAGCCGCTGGTGTTGCTCGGTTAGCTTCTGGTACCGAGCATTCAGTTCAGCCACTTCGGCTCCAAACAGTTGCAGGCTTTCTTTGTGTTCCCTCTGCAAACGCTTGGCTTCCTCTTCTTTCCTCTGGAGCACTAACTTGGTCTCCTCACTGTACCTTCTCCAGTTGATGCTCTCGAGTACCCACTGCTTTGTGGCTTTCAGTTTGCTCTCTGCCTCTTCCAGCTGGCTTTGAAGACATTCGCTCGCATGGCAGAATCTAACTTCTCTGCCACTCGCCTTAGCTTGACAGAAAGTCAAACCCATCAGCCCACGCAGGTGAGCGTTTTCTTCAGCCATTCGGCTCTTCTCCTTGGTCAGCTCCGCAAGCTGCGCCTGGAACTTCTCGCAAGTTTGGCAGGGGGTGCTCACATCGTAGGAGCCCTCTTCACCTGCAGACACTTGCACCTCAAGCTTCTCCGCCTCCTGGAGCTGCTCACCCAGCCTAGCAGTCTTCTGCTTGAGTCTCTCCACCTCCTCTCGTACTTTTGGAGAGCTTGCCTTCCTCAGAAGGCAGTTCTCCTCCTCAAGGACACTGCATCGCCTCTCCAGGTCCTTCAGGGCGCTCTGGAGGCGGCTGTTCTGCTCCAGCAGCCTGCTGGCACTGCTACCAGGCAGCCAGTCCTCCTGCTGCCCTACAGTCTGGACTCCCACCTCTGCCACAGACCACCCGCTGCTGGCCATTCCCTGCCGTGGGGAGTCCAAGCTGTGCGCTGCCAACTCTTGCAGCTCAGCCTCCAGCAACACCTCCACGCTCTTCCCTTCCTCCTGGAGGCAGGCATCTTTGAAGCTCCCGCGGCTTTGCAGCTGCCCTTCTCCATCGTCGCTGGAAAATGCCATCAGGCTCTCCCCGGAGAAGGGCCCCATTTCCCCGCAGCCTACCAGCCTCTGCTGCCAGAGCCCATCCAAAGCCCTGGCCCTGGCCTTCTTGCAGGAAGTGGGCTGCTCACCTTCAAAGCGCTCCAAGATGTACTTCTTGAAGCGCCTCCTCTGCAGCATCAGTTCCTGTTTGAGGCCAAGGATGCGAGCAGCCTGCTGGCCACCGCTCTCCCAGCGCAGCTTGCTGAGGGCATCCTGGAGCTTGCTGCAGGCCTCGCTTCCGCTCCAGCCTCTTCTCACCAGCTCCTTGGCCAGCTGCTGACGCAGCTCCTGCACCAGACGGAGGGCAACGTCGCGCTGCTGCTGCAGCGTCCCCTGCACCTGGCGCAGCTCATCCTCCTTTGAGCGCAGCAGCTGGCAGATCTCCGCTACCCGCTGCCGCTGGTTCAGCTCCCGCAGCCGCTGGAGCTCCTCTGCCTGCCGCTGCTCCCATTTCGACCGCAGCTGCTTGACCAAGACCTGCCACTTCCGCTCTGCCGCCTCCTGCAGCTGTTGACTTTCAGCGTCGAAGCGGCGCTGCAGCTCTTGGGAGCGGAGTCGCTCGGCCTCCAGCTCAGCCCGCAGCCTCTCCACCTGCCGCTTGTGCTCGTCCTTCTGCGCCAGGCCCTGCCGGGGCAAGGAGCACCTGCGCGCCACGGGGCCCTGTCCCACAGCATGCCGCCTCATGGCTGCAGGGATGCCAACCAAACGCTGCCACCAACAGCCACCGACGTCGAACGTCACTCCTCAGCACCCGCTGCCTCCCCTGACCGTGCAGGAGCAGAGACAGCATCTGCACTCAGCCAAGGCTGGGCAGCTCTGGCCTTAGGTACTGCTCCTCCCCAGAGCACACCAAGGAGGGGTGGGGCCGCACGGCCTTACAAGGTATGGCCTGGCCCTGAGCACACAAAGGAGGGGCGGGGACACATGGCCTTACAAGGTATGGCCTGGCCCCAGCCACCCACAGTTTCTGTCACCTAATACCATGGCCTCTGCATGTGCAGTTATGTTCATCATCTCCTTCAGTCCTTTTGACTAGTCTGCCTTGGAGCATCATCAGACATTTGCGTGGTTTTAGTTGAGAATGACACCTCCTGGGCTGTAACAGCTTCCGCTTTTCCTCTCCACACCCTCAAAGTCCATTGCCGAATGACATCACCCTGGGACCCCGTCCCCTCCTGGGGCCCCCTGTGTCAGGACTGGTGGTGCTGGGACAGACGCCGCTGCCCATGGGGAGCTGGCGGTCATGACATGGTGGCTGCGCTGGGCTGGGCCTCAGCTGTGGGCCAGCTGGCTCCAACCCCATTGTTTGGGCCAGTGACCTTGCATCAAGATTTTTCTGCATGGATGACGCTGGGCGGGGTGGGCGGGGTGTGTATCCCCACAGTCCCTGGGGCCTTGCCACCCCCTCCCACTGCCCATGGGGTCATGACTGCCCCCTCCCACCACAGCATGGCCCCTCTGGGGACTCTGGGGACCAGCCAGGGCAGGCACAGGGGACAGCCCAGGGCAGCTCAGCCCTGGCACCCCTCTGGGCTTTCTCCCAGCATCCCCCACCTTGCCAGGAAGCCCTGCACCAATAAGGGGCATGGGAGGGAACTCAGGAGAACATAGGAGTGATGCGAGCATGGGAGGCAGGAGGAAAGGGGCAGCTGGGGCTGAAGGGGGCACCAGGGGTGTCGGGCGAGAGGAGCTCTGACCCACAATCTCCGCTTTGGGCTCTTCTCCTTGTTCTGTTCCTATCAGTCTTTTCTTGGCTGTTGTAAATTAAAAAGGGAGCAAGAAAGCAGCAACCAAAAAAAAAAACCACCAAAACTTCCCCCAGTCCCGCTCTTCCCAGACTCAGCCTCACTCCTCCCTTCCCGAATCCTCGGCTCCCCTCTCCCCCTAAAGCAGCTCAGGAGAACAAGAAATGGGGCTGTGGGCAGCCCACAGTGTCTCATCTCTGCTGCCCCTTCCTCCTCATGCCATTCCTCTGCTGCTGCCTGGGCTCCTCTACAGGGGCCACAGCTCCTGCCAGCAGACTGCTCTGGTAGGAGCTCCTCTCCACCGGCTACAGCTTCCTGATGGACCTGTCAATGCCTGCCTGACAGTGACAGTACTGGTGGCTGGACCCTCTTCTAGGCACCCATTTCACAGAATCACTGGCCACTTGAGGCTGGCCAGGAGGTCACCTGGAGGGTGAAGTCCCCTGGTCTAACCCCGCTGCTCAAGCAGGACCACCTGCAGTCGGTTGTCCAAGACCATGCCCAGAGGGCTGTGGAAAGTCTCAAAGCATGGAGGTTCCACAAGCTCGCTGGGTAGCCTGTACAGGTGCTTGTCAACTGCCCAGAACCCTTTGCTCATCCTCATACTGTACTGCATGAGGTCCCTGTCACCCATGTCTCGACCCTGTCAAAGTCCCCTGAGAGAGCAACACGATCCCTTGGTCACTCCTCCCACTCTGGTGTCATCCGCCAACTAACTAAGGGTGCAGTCTGCCCCATATCCAGACCATTATACCCACTTCTGCCTCCATTTCATAGAATCATGGAATCACCAAAAAGTTTGTGTAGGAAGGAATCTTCTAGTTCCAACTCCCCTGCCATGGCCGGCGACACCTTCCACCAGCTCAAGTTGCTCAGAGCCCCACCCAACCTACCCTTGGACACTTCCAGGGATGGAGCATCCACAGTTATCTGGGCTACCTCTTCCAGTGTCTCACCACCCTCACCCTCAAGAATTTCTTCCTAATATCTTATCTCAACCACCCCTCTTTCAGTTTAAAACGACCTATCACTACACTCCCTGATAAAGAGTCCGTCCCCAGTAGGACCCCTTTAAGGAATCTTCTCTGGAAGTGTTTCTGGAGTGTTTCTCCAGCTACCTGAGACATGGTCCTGTCCATGTCCTGCAGCCCAGCCTGCTGCCTGAGGAGCCAAGGTCTTTGCCCAGGCTGAGGGATGCAGCTGCCACTTTTTCACTCGCAGGTCTCACTTGCAGTGAAGCTGAGCATGCATCCCACAGATGGACACGCACAGACAGGCACATGGCCAGTCACACAGACTGCCACAGATGAGGCACTGCTGTCAACAGCACCCACATGCAGGACTCAGCATAGAAAGCCACGTCCCCTCCTCCTCTTGGGCTGGCAGAGACAGGAGCTCACCAGTGCGGGCACACGCACAACACACACATGCGTTCACAGGCACACGCCTGCTCACAGATCCCGCACATACTGGCATGGCCCCTGTGTGTCCCCCGCTACCCCTGCCCACATCTCGTCCCTCTGACCCACCCCACGGGTCCCCTGCTCGCTGGCTGCTCCATCTTGGTTCTCCCTGCAAAGAAGCAGCACTCCCGCATTTGTCCTGCAGGCACCCCACGCTTGCACATCTCCCCAGTGCCAGCACGCACCCTCTGCCTGCCTGATAGCCCAGCCCGCACCAAAGGCCCCCCTGGTCACCACCTGCTCCAGCTTGAAGTTTGCTGCTGAATGCACACACACGTCCCCCGTGCTGCTGCTTTGGAGAAAGATACAGACGCTCACAGAGGCTCTTGCTCGCCTCACTTGTACCGGTAACCCTCTGCAGGTTGTCTTCGGGACACACGCTCTTCCCGCCCCAGTTCCTGCTGGTCGACAACCCCACTCGCTCCAGGAGCTGTGCGCAGAACCCCCCACTCACTCCACTACCTGCACTGGGAACCACTCCAGTAGCTGGCACCACAAGCCAGGGGTGCCTACAACCCCCGCTCCACTCCAGTAGCTGGCACCCACTCCACCCACACCAGCCCCCCAGCACCTGACACATACTCCTTTCCCTTCACATACACACAGCACAGAGAAGGCCATTCCACAAAGATTTAGCTAAGAAAAGATTTAATAACAGCATAGAAGAAGACAGGACAGGCATCATCTCTGTCCTGCTACCAGTCACTTGTCTCGGGAGACTGGTGTCATCAGGTCATCATCCAAAACTTCTTCCACAAGATTAGATGGAAGAAATCCTCTTCTGCCATCACTCAGCTCTCCCACATACCAACCGTCTTCATCCATGTCTCCAAAGATGTAAACATATTCTCCAGCAACTAGAGGAAGCTCCAGCTCAGGCCACTCATTGGGACCTTCGTACGGATCATAGCTGTATCGAGCTATGAACCTTCGAAGCTCAAACCTTGGTTGTTTTCTCATAGCCTTCAGGAGGATGGACTCCTTGCCTTCTCCGAGCACGCTAGCCTGCCACGGCCTACACATCATACGGCTGGATCTTTCTCTTGCCAGCCCTTCACGTTCATCAAACAGCCGCTGGTGTTGCTCGGTTAGCTTCTGGTACCGAGCATTCAGTTCAGCCACTTCGGCTCCAAACAGTTGCAGGCTTTCTTTGTGTTCCCTCTGCAAACGCTTGGCTTCCTCTTCTTTCCTCTGGAGCACTAACTTGGTCTCCTCACTGTACCTTCTCCAGTTGATGCTCTCGAGTACCCACTGCTTTGTGGCTTTCAGTTTGCTCTCTGCCTCTTCCAGCTGGCTTTGAAGACATTCGCTCGCATGGCAGAATCTAACTTCTCTGCCACTCGCCTTAGCTTGACAGAAAGTCAAACCCATCAGCCCACGCAGGTGAGCGTTTTCTTCAGCCATTCGGCTCTTCTCCTTGGTCAGCTCCGCAAGCTGCGCCTGGAACTTCTCGCAAGTTTGGCAGGGGGTGCTCACATCGTAGGAGCCCTCTTCACCTGCAGACACTTGCACCTCAAGCTTCTCCGCCTCCTGGAGCTGCTCACCCAGCCTAGCAGTCTTCTGCTTGAGTCTCTCCACCTCCTCTCGTACTTTTGGAGAGCTTGCCTTCCTCAGAAGGCAGTTCTCCTCCTCAAGGACACTGCATCGCCTCTCCAGGTCCTTCAGGGCGCTCTGGAGGCGGCTGTTCTGCTCCAGCAGCCTGCTGGCACTGCTACCAGGCAGCCAGTCCTCCTGCTGCCCTACAGTCTGGACTCCCACCTCTGCCACAGACCACCCGCTGCTGGCCATTCCCTGCCGTGGGGAGTCCAAGCTGTGCGCTGCCAACTCTTGCAGCTCAGCCTCCAGCAACACCTCCACGCTCTTCCCTTCCTCCTGGAGGCAGGCATCTTTGAAGCTCCCGCGGCTTTGCAGCTGCCCTTCTCCATCGTCGCTGGAAAATGCCATCAGGCTCTCCCCGGAGAAGGGCCCCATTTCCCCGCAGCCTACCAGCCTCTGCTGCCAGAGCCCATCCAAAGCCCTGGCCCTGGCCTTCTTGCAGGAAGTGGGCTGCTCACCTTCAAAGCGCTCCAAGATGTACTTCTTGAAGCGCCTCCTCTGCAGCATCAGTTCCTGTTTGAGGCCAAGGATGCGAGCAGCCTGCTGGCCACCGCTCTCCCAGCGCAGCTTGCTGAGGGCATCCTGGAGCTTGCTGCAGGCCTCGCTTCCGCTCCAGCCTCTTCTCACCAGCTCCTTGGCCAGCTGCTGACGCAGCTCCTGCACCAGACGGAGGGCAACGTCGCGCTGCTGCTGCAGCGTCCCCTGCACCTGGCGCAGCTCATCCTCCTTTGAGCGCAGCAGCTGGCAGATCTCCGCTACCCGCTGCCGCTGGTTCAGCTCCCGCAGCCGCTGGAGCTCCTCTGCCTGCCGCTGCTCCCATTTCGACCGCAGCTGCTTGACCAAGACCTGCCACTTCCGCTCTGCCGCCTCCTGCAGCTGTTGACTTTCAGCGTCGAAGCGGCGCTGCAGCTCTTGGGAGCGGAGTCGCTCGGCCTCCAGCTCAGCCCGCAGCCTCTCCACCTGCCACTTGTGCTCGTCCTTCTGCGCCAGGCCCTGCCGGGGCAAGGAGCACCTGCGCGCCACGGGGCCCTGTCCCACAGCATGCCGCCTCATGGCTGCAGGGATGCCAACCAAACGCTGCCACCAACAGCCACCGACGTCGAACGTCACTCCTCAGCACCCGCTGCCTCCCCTGACCGTGCAGGAGCAGAGACAGCATCTGCACTCAGCCAAGGCTGGGCAGCTCTGGCCTTAGGTACTGCTCCTCCCCAGAGCACACCAAGGAGGGGTGGGGCCGCACGGCCTTACAAGGTATGGCCTGGCCCTGAGCACACAAAGGAGGGGCGGGGACACATGGCCTTACAAGGTATGGCCTGGCCCTGAGCACACAAAGGAGGGGCGGGGACACATGGCCTTACAAGGTATGGCCTGGCCCCAGCCACCCACAGTTTCTGTCACCTAATACCATGGCCTCTGCATGTGCAGTTATGTTCATCATCTCCTTCAGTCCTTTTGACTAGTCTGCCTTGGAGCATCATCAGACATTTGCGTGGTTTTAGTTGAGAATGACACCTCCTGGGCTGTAACAGCTTCCGCTTTTCCTCTCCACACCCTCAAAGTCCATTGCCGAATGACATCACCCTGGGACCCCGTCCCCTCCTGGGGCCCCCTGTGTCAGGACTGGTGGTGCTGGGACAGACGCCGCTGCCCATGGGGAGCTGGCGGTCATGACATGGTGGCTGCGCTGGGCTGGGCCTCAGCTGTGGGCCAGCTGGCTCCAACCCCATTGTTTGGGCCAGTGACCTTGCATCAAGATTTTTCTGCATGGATGACGCTGGGCGGGGTGGGCGGGGTGTGTATCCCCACAGTCCCTGGGGCCTTGCCACCCCCTCCCACTGCCCATGGGGTCATGACTGCCCCCTCCCACCACAGCATGGCCCCTCTGGGGACTCTGGGGACCAGCCAGGGCAGGCACAGGGGACAGCCCAGGGCAGCTCCGCCCTGGCACCCCTCTGGGCTTTCTCCCAGCATCCTCCACCTTGCCAGGAAGCCCTGCACCAATAAGGGGCATGGGAGGGAACTCAGGAGAACATAGGAGTGATGCGAGCATGGGAGGCAGGAGGAAAGGGGCAGCTGGGGCTGAAGGGGGCACCAGGGGTGTCGGGCGAGAGGAGCTCTGACCCACAATCTCCGCTTTGGGCTCTTCTCCTTGTTCTGTTCCTATCAGTCTTTTCTTGGCTGTTGTAAATTAAAAAGGGAGCAAGAAAGCAGCAACCAAAAAAAAAAACCACCAAAACTTCCCCCAGTCCCGCTCTTCCCAGACTCAGCCTCACTCCTCCCTTCCCGAATCCTCGGCTCCCCTCTCCCCCTAAAGCAGCTCAGGAGAACAAGAAATGGGGCTGTGGGCAGCCCACAGTGTCTCATCTCTGCTGCCCCTTCCTCCTCATGCCATTCCTCTGCTGCTGCCTGGGCTCCTCTACAGGGGCCACAGCTCCTGCCAGCAGACTGCTCTGGTAGGAGCTCCTCTCCACCGGCTACAGCTTCCTGATGGACCTGTCAATGCCTGCCTGACAGTGACAGTACTGGTGGCTGGACCCTCTTCTAGGCACCCATTTCACAGAATCACTGGCCACTTGAGGCTGGCCAGGAGGTCACCTGGAGGGTGAAGTCCCCTGGTCTAACCCCGCTGCTCAAGCAGGACCACCTGCAGTCGGTTGTCCAAGACCATGCCCAGAGGGCTGTGGAAAGTCTCAAAGCATGGAGGTTCCACAAGCTCGCTGGGTAGCCTGTACAGGTGCTTGTCAACTGCCCAGAACCCTTTGCTCATCCTCATACTGTACTGCATGAGGTCCCTGTCACCCATGTCTCGACCCTGTCAAAGTCCCCTGAGAGAGCAACACGATCCCTTGGTCACTCCTCTCACTCTGGTGTCATCCGCCAACTAACTAAGGGTGCAGTCTGCCCCATATCCAGACCATTATACCCACTTCTGCCTCCATTTCATAGAATCATGGAATCACCAAAAAGTTTGTGTAGGAAGGAATCTTCTAGTTCCAACTCCCCTGCCATGGCCAGCGACACCTTCCACCAGCTCAAGTTGCTCAAAGCCCCACCCAACCTTCCCTTGGACACTTCCAGGGAGGGAGCATCCACAATTATCTGGGCAACCTCTTCCAGTGTCTCACCACCCTCACCCTCAAGAATTTCTTCCTAATATCTTATCTCAACCACCCCTCTTTCAGTTTAAAACGACCTATCACTACACTCCCTGATAAAGAGTCCGTCCCCAGTAGGACCCCTTTAAGGAATCTTCTCTGGAAGTGTTTCTGGAGTGTTTCTCCAGCTACCTGAGACATGGTCCTGTCCATGTCCTGCAGCCCAGCCTGCTGCCTGAGGAGCCAAGGTCTTTGCCCAGGCTGAGGGATGCAGCTGCCACTTTTTCACTCGCAGGTCTCACTTGCAGTGAAGCTGAGCATGCATCCCACAGATGGACACGCACAGACAGGCACATGGCCAGTCACACAGACTGCCACAGATGAGGCACTGCTGTCAACAGCACCCACATGCAGGACTCAGCATAGAAAGCCACGTCCCCTCCTCCTCTTGGGCTGGCAGAGACAGGAGCTCACCAGTGCGGGCACACGCACAACACACACATGCGTTCACAGGCACATGCCTGCTCACAGATCCCGCACATACTGGCATGGCCCCTGTGTGTCCCCCGCTACCCCTGCCCACATCTCGTCCCTCTGACCCACCCCACGGGTCCCCTGCTCGCTGGCTGCTCCATCTTGGTTCTCCCTGCAAAGAAGCAGCACTCCCGCATTTGTCCTGCAGGCACCCCACGCTTGCACATCTCCCCAGTGCCAGCACGCACCCTCTGCCTGCCTGATAGCCCAGCCCGCACCAAAGGCCCCCCTGGTCACCACCTGCTCCAGCTTGAAGTTTGCTGCTGAATGCACACACACGTCCCCCGTGCTGCTGCTTTGGAGAAAGATACAGACGCTCACAGAGGCTCTTGCTCGCCTCACTTGTACCGGTAACCCTCTGCAGGTTGTCTTCGGGACACACGCTCTTCCCGCCCCAGTTCCTGCTGGTCGACAACCCCACTCGCTCCAGGAGCTGTGCGCAGAACCCCCCACTCACTCCACTACCTGCACTGGGAACCACTCCAGTAGCTGGCACCACAAGCCAGGGGTGCCTACAACCCCCGCTCCACTCCAGTAGCTGGCACCCACTCCACCCACACCAGCCCCCCAGCACCTGACACATACTCCTTTCCCTTCACATACACACAGCACAGAGAAGGCCATTCCACAAAGATTTAGCTAAGAAAAGATTTAATAACAGCATAGAAGAAGACAGGACAGGCATCATCTCTGTCCTGCTACCAGTCACTTGTCTCGGGAGACTGGTGTCATCAGGTCATCATCCAAAACTTCTTCCACGAGATTAGATGGAAGAAATCCTCTTCTGCCATCACTCAGCTCTCCCACATACCAACCGTCTTCATCCATGTCTCCAAAGATGTAAACATATTCTCCAGCAACTAGAGGAAGCTCCAGCTCAGGCCACTCATTGGGACCTTCGTACGGATCATAGCTGTATCGAGCTATGAACCTTCGAAGCTCAAACCTTGGTTGTTTTCTCATAGCCTTCAGGAGGATGGACTCCTTGCCTTCTCCGAGCACGCTAGCCTGCCACGGCCTACACATCATACGGCTGGATCTTTCTCTTGCCAGCCCTTCACGTTCATCAAACAGCCGCTGGTGTTGCTCGGTTAGCTTCTGGTACCGAGCATTCAGTTCAGCCACTTCGGCTCCAAACAGTTGCAGGCTTTCTTTGTGTTCCCTCTGCAAACGCTTGGCTTCCTCTTCTTTCCTCTGGAGCACTAACTTGGTCTCCTCACTGTACCTTCTCCAGTTGATGCTCTCAAGTACCCACTGCTTTGTGGCTTTCAGTTTGCTCTCTGCCTCTTCCAGCTGGCTTTGAAGACATTCGCTCGCATGGCAGAATCTAACTTCTCTGCCACTCGCCTTAGCTTGACAGAAAGTCAAACCCATCAGCCCACGCAGGTGAGCGTTTTCTTCAGCCATTCGGCTCTTCTCCTTGGTCAGCTCCGCAAGCTGCGCCTGGAACTTCTCGCAAGTTTGGCAGGGGGTGCTCACATCGTAGGAGCCCTCTTCACCTGCAGACACTTGCACCTCAAGCTTCTCCGCCTCCTGGAGCTGCTCACCCAGCCTAGCAGTCTTCTGCTTGAGTCTCTCCACCTCCTCTCGTACTTTTGGAGAGCTTGCCTTCCTCAGAAGGCAGTTCTCCTCCTCAAGGACACTGCATCGCCTCTCCAGGTCCTTCAGGGCGCTCTGGAGGCGGCTGTTCTGCTCCAGCAGCCTGCTGGCACTGCTACCAGGCAGCCAGTCCTCCTGCTGCCCTACAGTCTGGACTCCCACCTCTGCCACAGACCACCCGCTGCTGGCCATTCCCTGCCGTGGGGAGTCCAAGCTGTGCGCTGCCAACTCTTGCAGCTCAGCCTCCAGCAACACCTCCACGCTCTTCCCTTCCTCCTGGAGGCAGGCATCTTTGAAGCTCCCGCGGCTTTGCAGCTGCCCTTCTCCATCGTCGCTGGAAAATGCCATCAGGCTCTCCCCGGAGAAGGGCCCCATTTCCCCGCAGCCTACCAGCCTCTGCTGCCAGAGCCCATCCAAAGCCCTGGCCCTGGCCTTCTTGCAGGAAGTGGGCTGCTCACCTTCAAAGCGCTCCAAGATGTACTTCTTGAAGCGCCTCCTCTGCAGCATCAGTTCCTGTTTGAGGCCAAGGATGCGAGCAGCCTGCTGGCCACCGCTCTCCCAGCGCAGCTTGCTGAGGGCATCCTGGAGCTTGCTGCAGGCCTCGCTTCCGCTCCAGCCTCTTCTCACCAGCTCCTTGGCCAGCTGCTGACGCAGCTCCTGCACCAGACGGAGGGCAACGTCGCGCTGCTGCTGCAGCGTCCCCTGCACCTGGCGCAGCTCATCCTCCTTTGAGCGCAGCAGCTGGCAGATCTCCGCTACCCGCTGCCGCTGGTTCAGCTCCCGCAGCCGCTGGAGCTCCTCTGCCTGCCGCTGCTCCCATTTCGACCGCAGCTGCTTGACCAAGACCTGCCACTTCCGCTCTGCCGCCTCCTGCAGCTGTTGACTTTCAGCGTCGAAGCGGCGCTGCAGCTCTTGGGAGCGGAGTCGCTCGGCCTCCAGCTCAGCCCGCAGCCTCTCCACCTGCCGCTTGTGCTCGTCCTTCTGCGCCAGGCCCTGCCGGGGCAAGGAGCACCTGCGCGCCACGGGGCCCTGTCCCACAGCATGCCGCCTCATGGCTGCAGGGATGCCAACCAAACGCTGCCACCAACAGCCACCGACGTCGAACGTCACTCCTCAGCACCCGCTGCCTCCCCTGACCGTGCAGGAGCAGAGACAGCATCTGCACTCAGCCAAGGCTGGGCAGCTCTGGCCTTAGGTACTGCTCCTCCCCAGAGCACACCAAGGAGGGGTGGGGCCGCACGGCCTTACAAGGTATGGCCTGGCCCTGAGCACACAAAGGAGGGGCGGGGACACATGGCCTTACAAGGTATGGCCTGGCCCTGAGCACACAAAGGAGGGGCGGGGACACATGGCCTTTCAAGGTATGGCCTGGCCCTGAGCACACAAAGGAGGGGCGGGGACACATGGCCTTACAAGGTATGGCCTGGCCCCAGCCACCCACAGTTTCTGTCACCTAATACCATGGCCTCTGCATGTGCAGTTATGTTCATCATCTCCTTCAGTCCTTTTGACTAGTCTGCCTTGGAGCATCATCAGACATTTGCGTGGTTTTAGTTGAGAATGACACCTCCTGGGCTGTAACAGCTTCCGCTTTTCCTCTCCACACCCTCAAAGTCCATTGCCGAATGACATCACCCTGGGACCCCGTCCCCTCCTGGGGCCCCCTGTGTCAGGACTGGTGGTGCTGGGACAGACGCCGCTGCCCATGGGGAGCTGGCGGTCATGACATGGTGGCTGCGCTGGGCTGGGCCTCAGCTGTGGGCCAGCTGGCTCCAACCCCATTGTTTGGGCCAGTGACCTTGCATCAAGATTTTTCTGCATGGATGACGCTGGGCGGGGTGGGCGGGGTGTGTATCCCCACAGTCCCTGGGGCCTTGCCACCCCCTCCCACTGCCCATGGGGTCATGACTGCCCCCTCCCACCACAGCATGGCCCCTCTGGGGACTCTGGGGACCAGCCAGGGCAGGCACAGGGGACAGCCCAGGGCAGCTCCGCCCTGGCACCCCTCTGGGCTTTCTCCCAGCATCCTCCACCTTGCCAGGAAGCCCTGCACCAATAAGGGGCATGGGAGGGAACTCAGGAGAACATAGGAGTGATGCGAGCATGGGAGGCAGGAGGAAAGGGGCAGCTGGGGCTGAAGGGGGCACCAGGGGTGTCGGGCGAGAGGAGCTCTGACCCACAATCTCCGCTTTGGGCTCTTCTCCTTGTTCTGTTCCTATCAGTCTTTTCTTGGCTGTTGTAAATTAAAAAGGGAGCAAGAAAGCAGCAACCAAAAAAAAAAACCACCAAAACTTCCCCCAGTCCCGCTCTTCCCAGACTCAGCCTCACTCCTCCCTTCCCGAATCCTCGGCTCCCCTCTCCCCCTAAAGCAGCTCAGGAGAACAAGAAATGGGGCTGTGGGCAGCCCACAGTGTCTCATCTCTGCTGCCCCTTCCTCCTCATGCCATTCCTCTGCTGCTGCCTGGGCTCCTCTACAGGGGCCACAGCTCCTGCCAGCAGACTGCTCTGGTAGGAGCTCCTCTCCACCGGCTACAGCTTCCTGATGGACCTGTCAATGCCTGCCTGACAGTGACAGTACTGGTGGCTGGACCCTCTTCTAGGCACCCATTTCACAGAATCACTGGCCACTTGAGGCTGGCCAGGAGGTCACCTGGAGGGTGAAGTCCCCTGGTCTAACCCCGCTGCTCAAGCAGGACCACCTGCAGTCGGTTGTCCAAGACCATGCCCAGAGGGCTGTGGAAAGTCTCAAAGCATGGAGGTTCCACAAGCTCGCTGGGTAGCCTGTACAGGTGCTTGTCAACTGCCCAGAACCCTTTGCTCATCCTCATACTGTACTGCATGAGGTCCCTGTCACCCATGTCTCGACCCTGTCAAAGTCCCCTGAGAGAGCAACACGATCCCTTGGTCACTCCTCTCACTCTGGTGTCATCCGCCAACTAACTAAGGGTGCAGTCTGCCCCATATCCAGACCATTATACCCACTTCTGCCTCCATTTCATAGAATCATGGAATCACCAAAAAGTTTGTGTAGGAAGGAATCTTCTAGTTCCAACTCCCCTGCCATGGCCAGCGACACCTTCCACCAGCTCAAGTTGCTCAAAGCCCCACCCAACCTTCCCTTGGACACTTCCAGGGAGGGAGCATCCACAATTATCTGGGCAACCTCTTCCAGTGTCTCACCACCCTCACCCTCAAGAATTTCTTCCTAATATCTTATCTCAACCACCCCTCTTTCAGTTTAAAACGACCTATCACTACACTCCCTGATAAAGAGTCCGTCCCCAGTAGGACCCCTTTAAGGAATCTTCTCTGGAAGTGTTTCTGGAGTGTTTCTCCAGCTACCTGAGACATGGTCCTGTCCATGTCCTGCAGCCCAGCCTGCTGCCTGAGGAGCCAAGGTCTTTGCCCAGGCTGAGGGATGCAGCTGCCACTTTTTCACTCGCAGGTCTCACTTGCAGTGAAGCTGAGCATGCATCCCACAGATGGACACGCACAGACAGGCACATGGCCAGTCACACAGACTGCCACAGATGAGGCACTGCTGTCAACAGCACCCACATGCAGGACTCAGCATAGAAAGCCACGTCCCCTCCTCCTCTTGGGCTGGCAGAGACAGGAGCTCACCAGTGCGGGCACACGCACAACACACACATGCGTTCACAGGCACATGCCTGCTCACAGATCCCGCACATACTGGCATGGCCCCTGTGTGTCCCCCGCTACCCCTGCCCACATCTCGTCCCTCTGACCCACCCCACGGGTCCCCTGCTCGCTGGCTGCTCCATCTTGGTTCTCCCTGCAAAGAAGCAGCACTCCCGCATTTGTCCTGCAGGCACCCCACGCTTGCACATCTCCCCAGTGCCAGCACGCACCCTCTGCCTGCCTGATAGCCCAGCCCGCACCAAAGGCCCCCCTGGTCACCACCTGCTCCAGCTTGAAGTTTGCTGCTGAATGCACACACACGTCCCCCGTGCTGCTGCTTTGGAGAAAGATACAGACGCTCACAGAGGCTCTTGCTCGCCCCACTTGTACCGGTAACACTCTGCAGGTTGTCTTCGGGACACATGCTCTTCCCGCCCCAGTTCCTGCTGGTCGACAACCCCACTCGCTCCAGGAGCTGTGCGCAGAACCCCCCACTCACTCCACTACCTGCACTGGGAACCACTCCAGTAGCTGGCACCACAAGCCAGGGGTGCCTACAACCCCCGCTCCACTCCAGTAGCTGGCACCCACTCCACCCACACCAGCCCCCCAGCACCTGACACATACTCCTTTCCCTTCACATACACACAGCACAGAGAAGGCCATTCCACAAAGATTTAGCTAAGAAAAGATTTAATAACAGCATAGAAGAAGACAGGACAGGCATCATCTCTGTCCTGCTACCAGTCACTTGTCTCGGGAGACTGGTGTCATCAGGTCATCATCCAAAACTTCTTCCACGAGATTAGATGGAAGAAATCCTCTTCTGCCATCACTCAGCTCTCCCACATACCAACCGTCTTCATCCATGTCTCCAAAGATGTAAACATATTCTCCAGCAACTAGAGGAAGCTCCAGCTCAGGCCACTCATTGGGACCTTCGTACGGATCATAGCTGTATCGAGCTATGAACCTTCGAAGCTCAAACCTTGGTTGTTTTCTCATAGCCTTCAGGAGGATGGACTCCTTGCCTTCTCCGAGCACGCTAGCCTGCCACGGCCTACACATCATACGGCTGGATCTTTCTCTTGCCAGCCCTTCACGTTCATCAAACAGCCGCTGGTGTTGCTCGGTTAGCTTCTGGTACCGAGCATTCAGTTCAGCCACTTCGGCTCCAAACAGTTGCAGGCTTTCTTTGTGTTCCCTCTGCAAACGCTTGGCTTCCTCTTCTTTCCTCTGGAGCACTAACTTGGTCTCCTCACTGTACCTTCTCCAGTTGATGCTCTCGAGTACCCACTGCTTTGTGGCTTTCAGTTTGCTCTCTGCCTCTTCCAGCTGGCTTTGAAGACATTCGCTCGCATGGCAGAATCTAACTTCTCTGCCACTCGCCTTAGCTTGACAGAAAGTCAAACCCATCAGCCCACGCAGGTGAGCGTTTTCTTCAGCCATTCGGCTCTTCTCCTTGGTCAGCTCCGCAAGCTGCGCCTGGAACTTCTCGCAAGTTTGGCAGGGGGTGCTCACATCGTAGGAGCCCTCTTCACCTGCAGACACTTGCACCTCAAGCTTCTCCGCCTCCTGGAGCTGCTCACCCAGCCTAGCAGTCTTCTGCTTGAGTCTCTCCACCTCCTCTCGTACTTTTGGAGAGCTTGCCTTCCTCAGAAGGCAGTTCTCCTCCTCAAGGACACTGCATCGCCTCTCCAGGTCCTTCAGGGCGCTCTGGAGGCGGCTGTTCTGCTCCAGCAGCCTGCTGGCACTGCTACCAGGCAGCCAGTCCTCCTGCTGCCCTACAGTCTGGACTCCCACCTCTGCCACAGACCACCCGCTGCTGGCCATTCCCTGCCGTGGGGAGTCCAAGCTGTGCGCTGCCAACTCTTGCAGCTCAGCCTCCAGCAACACCTCCACGCTCTTCCCTTCCTCCTGGAGGCAGGCATCTTTGAAGCTCCCGCGGCTTTGCAGCTGCCCTTCTCCATCGTCGCTGGAAAATGCCATCAGGCTCTCCCCGGAGAAGGGCCCCATTTCCCCGCAGCCTACCAGCCTCTGCTGCCAGAGCCCATCCAAAGCCCTGGCCCTGGCCTTCTTGCAGGAAGTGGGCTGCTCACCTTCAAAGCGCTCCAAGATGTACTTCTTGAAGCGCCTCCTCTGCAGCATCAGTTCCTGTTTGAGGCCAAGGATGCGAGCAGCCTGCTGGCCACCGCTCTCCCAGCGCAGCTTGCTGAGGGCATCCTGGAGCTTGCTGCAGGCCTCGCTTCCGCTCCAGCCTCTTCTCACCAGCTCCTTGGCCAGCTGCTGACGCAGCTCCTGCACCAGACGGAGGGCAACGTCGCGCTGCTGCTGCAGCGTCCCCTGCACCTGGCGCAGCTCATCCTCCTTTGAGCGCAGCAGCTGGCAGATCTCCGCTACCCGCTGCCGCTGGTTCAGCTCCCGCAGCCGCTGGAGCTCCTCTGCCTGCCGCTGCTCCCATTTCGACCGCAGCTGCTTGACCAAGACCTGCCACTTCCGCTCTGCCGCCTCCTGCAGCTGTTGACTTTCAGCGTCGAAGCGGCGCTGCAGCTCTTGGGAGCGGAGTCGCTCGGCCTCCAGCTCAGCCCGCAGCCTCTCCACCTGCCGCTTGTGCTCGTCCTTCTGCGCCAGGCCCTGCCGGGGCAAGGAGCACCTGCGCGCCACGGGGCCCTGTCCCACAGCATGCCGCCTCATGGCTGCAGGGATGCCAACCAAACGCTGCCACCAACAGCCACCGACGTCGAACGCCACTCCTCAGCACCCGCTGCCTCCCCTGACCGTGCAGGAGCAGAGACAGCATCTGCACTCAGCCAAGGCCGGGCAGCTCTGGCCTTAGGTACTGCTCCTCCCCAGAGCACACCAAGGAGGGGTGGGGCTGCACGGCCTTACAAGGTATGGCCTGGCCCTGAGCACACAAAGGAGGGGCGGGGACACATGGCCTTACAAGGTATGGCCTGGCCCCAGCCACCCACAGTTTCTGTCACCTAATACCATGGCCTCTGCATGTGCAGTTATGTTCATCATCTCCTTCAGTCCTTTTGACTAGTCTGCCTTGGAGCATCATCAGACATTTGCGTGGTTTTAGTTGAGAATGACACCTCCTGGGCTGTAACAGCTTCCGCTTTTCCTCTCCACACCCTCAAAGTCCATTGCCGAATGACATCACCCTGGGACCCCGTCCCCTCCTGGGGCCCCCTGTGTCAGGACTGGTGGTGCTGGGACAGACGCCGCTGCCCATGGGGAGCTGGCGGTCATGACATGGTGGCTGCGCTGGGCTGGGCCTCAGCTGTGGGCCAGCTGGCTCCAACCCCATTGTTTGGGCCAGTGACCTTGCATCAAGATTTTTCTGCATGGATGACGCTGGGCGGGGTGGGCGGGGTGTGTATCCCCACAGTCCCTGGGGCCTTGCCACCCCCTCCCACTGCCCATGGGGTCATGACTGCCCCCTCCCACCACAGCATGGCCCCTCTGGGGACTCTGGGGACCAGCCAGGGCAGGCACAGGGGACAGCCCAGGGCAGCTCCGCCCTGGCACCCCTCTGGGCTTTCTCCCAGCATCCTCCACCTTGCCAGGAAGCCCTGCACCAATAAGGGGCATGGGAGGGAACTCAGGAGAACATAGGAGTGATGCGAGCATGGGAGGCAGGAGGAAAGGGGCAGCTGGGGCTGAAGGGGGCACCAGGGGTGTCGGGCGAGAGGAGCTCTGACCCACAATCTCCGCTTTGGGCTCTTCTCCTTGTTCTGTTCCTATCAGTCTTTTCTTGGCTGTTGTAAATTAAAAAGGGAGCAAGAAAGCAGCAACCAAAAAAAAAAACCACCAAAACTTCCCCCAGTCCCGCTCTTCCCAGACTCAGCCTCACTCCTCCCTTCCCGAATCCTCGGCTCCCCTCTCCCCCTAAAGCAGCTCAGGAGAACAAGAAATGGGGCTGTGGGCAGCCCACAGTGTCTCATCTCTGCTGCCCCTTCCTCCTCATGCCATTCCTCTGCTGCTGCCTGGGCTCCTCTACAGGGGCCACAGCTCCTGCCAGCAGACTGCTCTGGTAGGAGCTCCTCTCCACCGGCTACAGCTTCCTGATGGACCTGTCAATGCCTGCCTGACAGTGACAGTACTGGTGGCTGGACCCTCTTCTAGGCACCCATTTCACAGAATCACTGGCCACTTAAGGCTGGCCAGGAGGTCACCTGGAGGGTGAAGTCCCCTGGTCTAACCCCGCTGCTCAAGCAGGACCACCTGCAGTCGGTTGTCCAAGACCATGCCCAGAGGGCTGTGGAAAGTCTCAAAGCATGGAGGTTCCACAAGCTCGCTGGGTAGCCTGTACAGGTGCTTGTCAACTGCCCAGAACCCTTTGCTCATCCTCATACTGTACTGCATGAGGTCCCTGTCACCCATGTCTCGACCCTGTCAAAGTCCCCTGAGAGAGCAACACGATCCCTTGGTCACTCCTCCCACTCTGGTGTCATCCGCCAACTAACTAAGGGTGCAGTCTGCCCCATATCCAGACCATTATACCCACTTCTGCCTCCATTTCATAGAATCATGGAATCACCAAAAAGTTTGTGTAGGAAGGAATCTTCTAGTTCCAACTCCCCTGCCATGGCCAGCGACACCTTCCACCAGCTCAAGTTGCTCAAAGCCCCACCCAACCTACCCTTGGACACTTCCAGGGAGGGAGCATCCACAGTTATCTGGGCTACCTCTTCCAGTGTCTCACCACCCTCACCCTCAAGAATTTCTTCCTAATATCTTATCTCAACCACCCCTCTTTCAGTTTAAAACGACCTATCACTACACTCCCTGATAAAGAGTCCTTCCCCATCTTTCCTGTAAGACCCCTTTAAGGAATCTTCTCTGGAAGTGTTTCTGGAGTGTTTCTCCAGCTACCTGAGACATGGTCCTGTCCATGTCCTGCAGCCCAGCCTGCTGCCTGAGGAGCCAAGGTCTTTGCCCAGGCTGAGGGATGCAGCTGCCACTTTTTCACTCGCAGGTCTCACTTGCAGTGAAGCTGAGCATGCATCCCACAGATGGACACGCACAGACAGGCACATGGCCAGTCACACAGACTGCCACAGATGAGGCACTGCTGTCAACAGCACCCACATGCAGGACTCAGCATAGAAAGCCACGTCCCCTCCTCCTCTTGGGCTGGCAGAGACAGGAGCTCACCAGTGCGGGCACACGCACAACACACACATGCGTTCACAGGCACATGCCTGCTCACAGATCCCGCACATACTGGCATGGCCCCTGTGTGTCCCCCGCTACCCCTGCCCACATCTCGTCCCTCTGACCCACCCCACGGGTCCCCTGCTCGCTGGCTGCTCCATCTTGGTTCTCCCTGCAAAGAAGCAGCACTCCCGCATTTGTCCTGCAGGCACCCCACGCTTGCACATCTCCCCAGTGCCAGCACGCACCCTCTGCCTGCCTGATAGCCCAGCCCGCACCAAAGGCCCCCCTGGTCACCACCTGCTCCAGCTTGAAGTTTGCTGCTGAATGCACACACACGTCCCCCGTGCTGCTGCTTTGGAGAAAGATACAGACGCTCACAGAGGCTCTTGCTCGCCTCACTTGTACCGGTAACCCTCTGCAGGTTGTCTTCGGGACACACGCTCTTCCCGCCCCAGTTCCTGCTGGTCGACAACCCCACTCGCTCCAGGAGCTGTGCGCAGAACCCCCCACTCACTCCACTACCTGCACTGGGAACCACTCCAGTAGCTGGCACCACAAGCCAGGGGTGCCTACAACCCCCGCTCCACTCCAGTAGCTGGCACCCACTCCACCCACACCAGCCCCCCAGCACCTGACACATACTCCTTTCCCTTCACATACACACAGCACAGAGAAGGCCATTCCACAAAGATTTAGCTAAGAAAAGATTTAATAACAGCATAGAAGAAGACAGGACAGGCATCATCTCTGTCCTGCTACCAGTCACTTGTCTCGGGAGACTGGTGTCATCAGGTCATCATCCAAAACTTCTTCCACAAGATTAGATGGAAGAAATCCTCTTCTGCCATCACTCAGCTCTCCCACATACCAACCGTCTTCATCCATGTCTCCAAAGATGTAAACATATTCTCCAGCAACTAGAGGAAGCTCCAGCTCAGGCCACTCATTGGGACCTTCGTACGGATCATAGCTGTATCGAGCTATGAACCTTCGAAGCTCAAACCTTGGTTGTTTTCTCATAGCCTTCAGGAGGATGGACTCCTTGCCTTCTCCGAGCATGCTAGCCTGCCACGGCCTACACATCATACGGCTGGATCTTTCTCTTGCCAGCCCTTCACGTTCATCAAACAGCCGCTGGTGTTGCTCGGTTAGCTTCTGGTACCGAGCATTCAGTTCAGCCACTTTGGCTCCAAACAGTTGCAGGCTTTCTTTGTGTTCCCTCTGCAAACGCTTGGCTTCCTCTTCTTTCCTCTGGAGCACTAACTTGGTCTCCTCACTGTACCTTCTCCAGTTGATGCTCTCGAGTACCCACTGCTTTGTGGCTTTCAGTTTGCTCTCTGCCTCTTCCAGCTGGCTTTGAAGACATTCGCTCGCATGGCAGAATCTAACTTCTCTGCCACTCGCCTTAGCTTGACAGAAAGTCAAACCCATCAGCCCACGCAGGTGAGCGTTTTCTTCAGCCATTCGGCTCTTCTCCTTGGTCAGCTCCGCAAGCTGCGCCTGGAACTTCTCGCAAGTTTGGCAGGGGGTGCTCACATCGTAGGAGCCCTCTTCACCTGCAGACACTTGCACCTCAAGCTTCTCCGCCTCCTGGAGCTGCTCACCCAGCCTAGCAGTCTTCTGCTTGAGTCTCTCCACCTCCTCTCGTACTTTTGGAGAGCTTGCCTTCCTCAGAAGGCAGTTCTCCTCCTCAAGGACACTGCATCGCCTCTCCAGGTCCTTCAGGGCGCTCTGGAGGCGGCTGTTCTGCTCCAGCAGCCTGCTGGCACTGCTACCAGGCAGCCAGTCCTCCTGCTGCCCTACAGTCTGGACTCCCACCTCTGCCACAGACCACCCGCTGCTGGCCATTCCCTGCCGTGGGGAGTCCAAGCTGTGCGCTGCCAACTCTTGCAGCTCAGCCTCCAGCAACACCTCCACGCTCTTCCCTTCCTCCTGGAGGCAGGCATCTTTGAAGCTCCCGCGGCTTTGCAGCTGCCCTTCTCCATCGTCGCTGGAAAATGCCATCAGGCTCTCCCCGGAGAAGGGCCCCATTTCCCCGCAGCCTACCAGCCTCTGCTGCCAGAGCCCATCCAAAGCCCTGGCCCTGGCCTTCTTGCAGGAAGTGGGCTGCTCACCTTCAAAGCGCTCCAAGATGTACTTCTTGAAGCGCCTCCTCTGCAGCATCAGTTCCTGTTTGAGGCCAAGGATGCGAGCAGCCTGCTGGCCACCGCTCTCCCAGCGCAGCTTGCTGAGGGCATCCTGGAGCTTGCTGCAGGCCTCGCTTCCGCTCCAGCCTCTTCTCACCAGCTCCTTGGCCAGCTGCTGACGCAGCTCCTGCACCAGACGGAGGGCAACGTCGCGCTGCTGCTGCAGCGTCCCCTGCACCTGGCGCAGCTCATCCTCCTTTGAGCGCAGCAGCTGGCAGATCTCCGCTACCCGCTGCCGCTGGTTCAGCTCCCGCAGCCGCTGGAGCTCCTCTGCCTGCCGCTGCTCCCATTTCGACCGCAGCTGCTTGACCAAGACCTGCCACTTCCGCTCTGCCGCCTCCTGCAGCTGTTGACTTTCAGCGTCGAAGCGGCGCTGCAGCTCTTGGGAGCGGAGTCGCTCGGCCTCCAGCTCAGCCCGCAGCCTCTCCACCTGCCGCTTGTGCTCGTCCTTCTGCGCCAGGCCCTGCCGGGGCAAGGAGCACCTGCGCGCCACGGAGCCCTGTCCCACAGCATGCCGCCTCATGGCTGCAGGGATGCCAACCAAACGCTGCCACCAACAGCCACCGACGTCGAACGCCACTCCTCAGCACCCGCTGCCTCCCCTGACCGTGCAGGAGCAGAGACAGCATCTGCACTCAGCCAAGGCCGGGCAGCTCTGGCCTTAGGTACTGCTCCTCCCCAGAGCACACCAAGGAGGGGTGGGGCCGCACGGCCTTACAAGGTATGGCCTGGCCCTGAGCACACAAAGGAGGGGCGGGGACACATGGCCTTACAAGGTATGGCCTGGCCCCAGCCACCCACAGTTTCTGTCACCTAATACCATGGCCTCTGCATGTGCAGTTATGTTCATCATCTCCTTCAGTCCTTTTGACTAGTCTGCCTTGGAGCATCATCAGACATTTGCGTGGTTTTAGTTGAGAATGACACCTCCTGGGCTGTAACAGCTTCCGCTTTTCCTCTCCACACCCTCAAAGTCCATTGCCGAATGACATCACCCTGGGACCCCGTCCCCTCCTGGGGCCCCCTGTGTCAGGACTGGTGGTGCTGGGACAGACGCCGCTGCCCATGGGGAGCTGGCGGTCATGACATGGTGGCTGCGCTGGGCTGGGCCTCAGCTGTGGGCCAGCTGGCTCCAACCCCATTGTTTGGGCCAGTGACCTTGCATCAAGATTTTTCTGCATGGATGACGCTGGGCGGGGTGGGCGGGGTGTGTATCCCCACAGTCCCTGGGGCCTTGCCACCCCCTCCCACTGCCCATGGGGTCATGACTGCCCCCTCCCACCACAGCATGGCCCCTCTGGGGACTCTGGGGACCAGCCAGGGCAGGCACAGGGGACAGCCCAGGGCAGCTCCGCCCTGGCACCCCTCTGGGCTTTCTCCCAGCATCCTCCACCTTGCCAGGAAGCCCTGCACCAATAAGGGGCATGGGAGGGAACTCAGGAGAACATAGGAGTGATGCGAGCATGGGAGGCAGGAGGAAAGGGGCAGCTGGGGCTGAAGGGGGCACCAGGGGTGTCGGGCGAGAGGAGCTCTGACCCACAATCTCCGCTTTGGGCTCTTCTCCTTGTTCTGTTCCTATCAGTCTTTTCTTGGCTGTTGTAAATTAAAAAGGGAGCAAGAAAGCAGCAACCAAAAAAAAAAACCACCAAAACTTCCCCCAGTCCCGCTCTTCCCAGACTCAGCCTCACTCCTCCCTTCCCGAATCCTCGGCTCCCCTCTCCCCCTAAAGCAGCTCAGGAGAACAAGAAATGGGGCTGTGGGCAGCCCACAGTGTCTCATCTCTGCTGCCCCTTCCTCCTCATGCCATTCCTCTGCTGCTGCCTGGGCTCCTCTACAGGGGCCACAGCTCCTGCCAGCAGACTGCTCTGGTAGGAGCTCCTCTCCACCGGCTACAGCTTCCTGATGGACCTGTCAATGCCTGCCTGACAGTGACAGTACTGGTGGCTGGACCCTCTTCTAGGCACCCATTTCACAGAATCACTGGCCACTTGAGGCTGGCCAGGAGGTCACCTGGAGGGTGAAGTCCCCTGGTCTAACCCCGCTGCTCAAGCAGGACCACCTGCAGTCGGTTGTCCAAGACCATGCCCAGAGGGCTGTGGAAAGTCTCAAAGCATGGAGGTTCCACAAGCTCGCTGGGTAGCCTGTACAGGTGCTTGTCAACTGCCCAGAACCCTTTGCTCATCCTCATACTGTACTGCATGAGGTCCCTGTCACCCATGTCTCGACCCTGTCAAAGTCCCCTGAGAGAGCAACACGATCCCTTGGTCACTCCTCCCACTCTGGTGTCATCCGCCAACTAACTAAGGGTGCAGTCTGCCCCATATCCAGACCATTATACCCACTTCTGCCTCCATTTCATAGAATCATGGAATCACCAAAAAGTTTGTGTAGGAAGGAATCTTCTAGTTCCAACTCCCCTGCCATGGCCGGCGACACCTTCCACCAGCTCAAGTTGCTCAGAGCCCCACCCAACCTACCCTTGGACACTTCCAGGGATGGAGCATCCACAGTTATCTGGGCTACCTCTTCCAGTGTCTCACCACCCTCACCCTCAAGAATTTCTTCCTAATATCTTATCTCAACCACCCCTCTTTCAGTTTAAAACGACCTATCACTACACTCCCTGATAAAGAGTCCGTCCCCAGTAGGACCCCTTTAAGGAATCTTCTCTGGAAGTGTTTCTGGAGTGTTTCTCCAGCTACCTGAGACATGGTCCTGTCCATGTCCTGCAGCCCAGCCTGCTGCCTGAGGAGCCAAGGTCTTTGCCCAGGCTGAGGGATGCAGCTGCCACTTTTTCACTCGCAGGTCTCACTTGCAGTGAAGCTGAGCATGCATCCCACAGATGGACACGCACAGACAGGCACATGGCCAGTCACACAGACTGCCACAGATGAGGCACTGCTGTCAACAGCACCCACATGCAGGACTCAGCATAGAAAGCCACGTCCCCTCCTCCTCTTGGGCTGGCAGAGACAGGAGCTCACCAGTGCGGGCACACGCACAACACACACATGCGTTCACAGGCACATGCCTGCTCACAGATCCCGCACATACTGGCATGGCCCCTGTGTGTCCCCCGCTACCCCTGCCCACATCTCGTCCCTCTGACCCACCCCACGGGTCCCCTGCTCGCTGGCTGCTCCATCTTGGTTCTCCCTGCAAAGAAGCAGCACTCCCGCATTTGTCCTGCAGGCACCCCACGCTTGCACATCTCCCCAGTGCCAGCACGCACCCTCTGCCTGCCTGATAGCCCAGCCCGCACCAAAGGCCCCCCTGGTCACCACCTGCTCCAGCTTGAAGTTTGCTGCTGAATGCACACACACGTCCCCCGTGCTGCTGCTTTGGAGAAAGATACAGACGCTCACAGAGGCTCTTGCTCGCCTCACTTGTACCGGTAACCCTCTGCAGGTTGTCTTCGGGACACACGCTCTTCCCGCCCCAGTTCCTGCTGGTCGACAACCCCACTCGCTCCAGGAGCTGTGCGCAGAACCCCCCACTCACTCCACTACCTGCACTGGGAACCACTCCAGTAGCTGGCACCACAAGCCAGGGGTGCCTACAACCCCCGCTCCACTCCAGTAGCTGGCACCCACTCCACCCACACCAGCCCCCCAGCACCTGACACATACTCCTTTCCCTTCACATACACACAGCACAGAGAAGGCCATTCCACAAAGATTTAGCTAAGAAAAGATTTAATAACAGCATAGAAGAAGACAGGACAGGCATCATCTCTGTCCTGCTACCAGTCACTTGTCTCGGGAGACTGGTGTCATCAGGTCATCATCCAAAACTTCTTCCACAAGATTAGATGGAAGAAATCCTCTTCTGCCATCACTCAGCTCTCCCACATACCAACCGTCTTCATCCATGTCTCCAAAGATGTAAACATATTCTCCAGCAACTAGAGGAAGCTCCAGCTCAGGCCACTCATTGGGACCTTCGTACGGATCATAGCTGTATCGAGCTATGAACCTTCGAAGCTCAAACCTTGGTTGTTTTCTCATAGCCTTCAGGAGGATGGACTCCTTGCCTTCTCCGAGCACGCTAGCCTGCCACGGCCTACACATCATACGGCTGGATCTTTCTCTTGCCAGCCCTTCACGTTCATCAAACAGCCGCTGGTGTTGCTCGGTTAGCTTCTGGTACCGAGCATTCAGTTCAGCCACTTCGGCTCCAAACAGTTGCAGGCTTTCTTTGTGTTCCCTCTGCAAACGCTTGGCTTCCTCTTCTTTCCTCTGGAGCACTAACTTGGTCTCCTCACTGTACCTTCTCCAGTTGATGCTCTCAAGTACCCACTGCTTTGTGGCTTTCAGTTTGCTCTCTGCCTCTTCCAGCTGGCTTTGAAGACATTCGCTCGCATGGCAGAATCTAACTTCTCTGCCACTCGCCTTAGCTTGACAGAAAGTCAAACCCATCAGCCCACGCAGGTGAGCGTTTTCTTCAGCCATTCGGCTCTTCTCCTTGGTCAGCTCCGCAAGCTGCGCCTGGAACTTCTCGCAAGTTTGGCAGGGGGTGCTCACATCGTAGGAGCCCTCTTCACCTGCAGACACTTGCACCTCAAGCTTCTCCGCCTCCTGGAGCTGCTCACCCAGCCTAGCAGTCTTCTGCTTGAGTCTCTCCACCTCCTCTCGTACTTTTGGAGAGCTTGCCTTCCTCAGAAGGCAGTTCTCCTCCTCAAGGACACTGCATCGCCTCTCCAGGTCCTTCAGGGTGCTCTGGAGGCGGCTGTTCTGCTCCAGCAGCCTGCTGGCACTGCTACCAGGCAGCCAGTCCTCCTGCTGCCCTACAGTCTGGACTCCCACCTCTGCCACAGACCACCCGCTGCTGGCCATTCCCTGCCGTGGGGAGTCCAAGCTGTGCGCTGCCAACTCTTGCAGCTCAGCCTCCAGCAACACCTCCACGCTCTTCCCTTCCTCCTGGAGGCAGGCATCTTTGAAGCTCCCGCGGCTTTGCAGCTGCCCTTCTCCATCGTCGCTGGAAAATGCCATCAGGCTCTCCCCGGAGAAGGGCCCCATTTCCCCGCAGCCTACCAGCCTCTGCTGCCAGAGCCCATCCAAAGCCCTGGCCCTGGCCTTCTTGCAGGAAGTGGGCTGCTCACCTTCAAAGCGCTCCAAGATGTACTTCTTGAAGCGCCTCCTCTGCAGCATCAGTTCCTGTTTGAGGCCAAGGATGCGAGCAGCCTGCTGGCCACCGCTCTCCCAGCGCAGCTTGCTGAGGGCATCCTGGAGCTTGCTGCAGGCCTCGCTTCCGCTCCAGCCTCTTCTCACCAGCTCCTTGGCCAGCTGCTGACGCAGCTCCTGCACCAGACGGAGGGCAACGTCGCGCTGCTGCTGCAGCGTCCCCTGCACCTGGCGCAGCTCATCCTCCTTTGAGCGCAGCAGCTGGCAGATCTCCGCTACCCGCTGCCGCTGGTTCAGCTCCCGCAGCCGCTGGAGCTCCTCTGCCTGCCGCTGCTCCCATTTCGACCGCAGCTGCTTGACCAAGACCTGCCACTTCCGCTCTGCCGCCTCCTGCAGCTGTTGACTTTCAGCGTCGAAGCGGCGCTGCAGCTCTTGGGAGCGGAGTCGCTCGGCCTCCAGCTCAGCCCGCAGCCTCTCCACCTGCCGCTTGTGCTCGTCCTTCTGCGCCAGGCCCTGCCGGGGCAAGGAGCACCTGCGCGCCACGGGGCCCTGTCCCACAGCATGCCGCCTCATGGCTGCAGGGATGCCAACCAAACGCTGCCACCAACAGCCACCGACGTCGAACGCCACTCCTCAGCACCCGCTGCCTCCCCTGACCGTGCAGGAGCAGAGACAGCATCTGCACTCAGCCAAGGCCGGGCAGCTCTGGCCTTAGGTACTGCTCCTCCCCAGAGCACACCAAGGAGGGGTGGGGCTGCACGGCCTTACAAGGTATGGCCTGGCCCTGAGCACACAAAGGAGGGGCGGGGACACATGGCCTTACAAGGTATGGCCTGGCCCCAGCCACCCACAGTTTCTGTCACCTAATACCATGGCCTCTGCATGTGCAGTTATGTTCATCATCTCCTTCAGTCCTTTTGACTAGTCTGCCTTGGAGCATCATCAGACATTTGCGTGGTTTTAGTTGAGAATGACACCTCCTGGGCTGTAACAGCTTCCGCTTTTCCTCTCCACACCCTCAAAGTCCATTGCCGAATGACATCACCCTGGGACCCCGTCCCCTCCTGGGGCCCCCTGTGTCAGGACTGGTGGTGCTGGGACAGACGCCGCTGCCCATGGGGAGCTGGCGGTCATGACATGGTGGCTGCGCTGGGCTGGGCCTCAGCTGTGGGCCAGCTGGCTCCAACCCCATTGTTTGGGCCAGTGACCTTGCATCAAGATTTTTCTGCATGGATGACGCTGGGCGGGGTGGGCGGGGTGTGTATCCCCACAGTCCCTGGGGCCTTGCCACCCCCTCCCACTGCCCATGGGGTCATGACTGCCCCCTCCCACCACAGCATGGCCCCTCTGGGGACTCTGGGGACCAGCCAGGGCAGGCACAGGGGACAGCCCAGGGCAGCTCCGCCCTGGCACCCCTCTGGGCTTTCTCCCAGCATCCTCCACCTTGCCAGGAAGCCCTGCACCAATAAGGGGCATGGGAGGGAACTCAGGAGAACATAGGAGTGATGCGAGCATGGGAGGCAGGAGGAAAGGGGCAGCTGGGGCTGAAGGGGGCACCAGGGGTGTCGGGCGAGAGGAGCTCTGACCCACAATCTCCGCTTTGGGCTCTTCTCCTTGTTCTGTTCCTATCAGTCTTTTCTTGGCTGTTGTAAATTAAAAAGGGAGCAAGAAAGCAGCAACCAAAAAAAAAAACCACCAAAACTTCCCCCAGTCCCGCTCTTCCCAGACTCAGCCTCACTCCTCCCTTCCCGAATCCTCGGCTCCCCTCTCCCCCTAAAGCAGCTCAGGAGAACAAGAAATGGGGCTGTGGGCAGCCCACAGTGTCTCATCTCTGCTGCCCCTTCCTCCTCATGCCATTCCTCTGCTGCTGCCTGGGCTCCTCTACAGGGGCCACAGCTCCTGCCAGCAGACTGCTCTGGTAGGAGCTCCTCTCCACCGGCTACAGCTTCCTGATGGACCTGTCAATGCCTGCCTGACAGTGACAGTACTGGTGGCTGGACCCTCTTCTAGGCACCCATTTCACAGAATCACTGGCCACTTAAGGCTGGCCAGGAGGTCACCTGGAGGGTGAAGTCCCCTGGTCTAACCCCGCTGCTCAAGCAGGACCACCTGCAGTCGGTTGTCCAAGACCATGCCCAGAGGGCTGTGGAAAGTCTCAAAGCATGGAGGTTCCACAAGCTCGCTGGGTAGCCTGTACAGGTGCTTGTCAACTGCCCAGAACCCTTTGCTCATCCTCATACTGTACTGCATGAGGTCCCTGTCACCCATGTCTCGACCCTGTCAAAGTCCCCTGAGAGAGCAACACGATCCCTTGGTCACTCCTCCCACTCTGGTGTCATCCGCCAACTAACTAAGGGTGCAGTCTGCCCCATATCCAGACCATTATACCCACTTCTGCCTCCATTTCATAGAATCATGGAATCACCAAAAAGTTTGTGTAGGAAGGAATCTTCTAGTTCCAACTCCCCTGCCATGGCCAGCGACACCTTCCACCAGCTCAAGTTGCTCAAAGCCCCACCCAACCTACCCTTGGACACTTCCAGGGAGGGAGCATCCACAGTTATCTGGGCTACCTCTTCCAGTGTCTCACCACCCTCACCCTCAAGAATTTCTTCCTAATATCTTATCTCAACCACCCCTCTTTCAGTTTAAAACGACCTATCACTACACTCCCTGATAAAGAGTCCTTCCCCATCTTTCCTGTAAGACCCCTTTAAGGAATCTTCTCTGGAAGTGTTTCTGGAGTGTTTCTCCAGCTACCTGAGACATGGTCCTGTCCATGTCCTGCAGCCCAGCCTGCTGCCTGAGGAGCCAAGGTCTTTGCCCAGGCTGAGGGATGCAGCTGCCACTTTTTCACTCGCAGGTCTCACTTGCAGTGAAGCTGAGCATGCATCCCACAGATGGACACGCACAGACAGGCACATGGCCAGTCACACAGACTGCCACAGATGAGGCACTGCTGTCAACAGCACCCACATGCAGGACTCAGCATAGAAAGCCACGTCCCCTCCTCCTCTTGGGCTGGCAGAGACAGGAGCTCACCAGTGCGGGCACACGCACAACACACACATGCGTTCACAGGCACATGCCTGCTCACAGATCCCGCACATACTGGCATGGCCCCTGTGTGTCCCCCGCTACCCCTGCCCACATCTCGTCCCTCTGACCCACCCCACGGGTCCCCTGCTCGCTGGCTGCTCCATCTTGGTTCTCCCTGCAAAGAAGCAGCACTCCCGCATTTGTCCTGCAGGCACCCCACGCTTGCACATCTCCCCAGTGCCAGCACGCACCCTCTGCCTGCCTGATAGCCCAGCCCGCACCAAAGGCCCCCCTGGTCACCACCTGCTCCAGCTTGAAGTTTGCTGCTGAATGCACACACACGTCCCCCGTGCTGCTGCTTTGGAGAAAGATACAGACGCTCACAGAGGCTCTTGCTCGCCTCACTTGTACCGGTAACCCTCTGCAGGTTGTCTTCGGGACACACGCTCTTCCCGCCCCAGTTCCTGCTGGTCGACAACCCCACTCGCTCCAGGAGCTGTGCGCAGAACCCCCCACTCACTCCACTACCTGCACTGGGAACCACTCCAGTAGCTGGCACCACAAGCCAGGGGTGCCTACAACCCCCGCTCCACTCCAGTAGCTGGCACCCACTCCACCCACACCAGCCCCCCAGCACCTGACACATACTCCTTTCCCTTCACATACACACAGCACAGAGAAGGCCATTCCACAAAGATTTAGCTAAGAAAAGATTTAATAACAGCATAGAAGAAGACAGGACAGGCATCATCTCTGTCCTGCTACCAGTCACTTGTCTCGGGAGACTGGTGTCATCAGGTCATCATCCAAAACTTCTTCCACAAGATTAGATGGAAGAAATCCTCTTCTGCCATCACTCAGCTCTCCCACATACCAACCGTCTTCATCCATGTCTCCAAAGATGTAAACATATTCTCCAGCAACTAGAGGAAGCTCCAGCTCAGGCCACTCATTGGGACCTTCGTACGGATCATAGCTGTATCGAGCTATGAACCTTCGAAGCTCAAACCTTGGTTGTTTTCTCATAGCCTTCAGGAGGATGGACTCCTTGCCTTCTCCGAGCATGCTAGCCTGCCACGGCCTACACATCATACGGCTGGATCTTTCTCTTGCCAGCCCTTCACGTTCATCAAACAGCCGCTGGTGTTGCTCGGTTAGCTTCTGGTACCGAGCATTCAGTTCAGCCACTTTGGCTCCAAACAGTTGCAGGCTTTCTTTGTGTTCCCTCTGCAAACGCTTGGCTTCCTCTTCTTTCCTCTGGAGCACTAACTTGGTCTCCTCACTGTACCTTCTCCAGTTGATGCTCTCGAGTACCCACTGCTTTGTGGCTTTCAGTTTGCTCTCTGCCTCTTCCAGCTGGCTTTGAAGACATTCGCTCGCATGGCAGAATCTAACTTCTCTGCCACTCGCCTTAGCTTGACAGAAAGTCAAACCCATCAGCCCACGCAGGTGAGCGTTTTCTTCAGCCATTCGGCTCTTCTCCTTGGTCAGCTCCGCAAGCTGCGCCTGGAACTTCTCGCAAGTTTGGCAGGGGGTGCTCACATCGTAGGAGCCCTCTTCACCTGCAGACACTTGCACCTCAAGCTTCTCCGCCTCCTGGAGCTGCTCACCCAGCCTAGCAGTCTTCTGCTTGAGTCTCTCCACCTCCTCTCGTACTTTTGGAGAGCTTGCCTTCCTCAGAAGGCAGTTCTCCTCCTCAAGGACACTGCATCGCCTCTCCAGGTCCTTCAGGGCGCTCTGGAGGCGGCTGTTCTGCTCCAGCAGCCTGCTGGCACTGCTACCAGGCAGCCAGTCCTCCTGCTGCCCTACAGTCTGGACTCCCACCTCTGCCACAGACCACCCGCTGCTGGCCATTCCCTGCCGTGGGGAGTCCAAGCTGTGCGCTGCCAACTCTTGCAGCTCAGCCTCCAGCAACACCTCCACGCTCTTCCCTTCCTCCTGGAGGCAGGCATCTTTGAAGCTCCCGCGGCTTTGCAGCTGCCCTTCTCCATCGTCGCTGGAAAATGCCATCAGGCTCTCCCCGGAGAAGGGCCCCATTTCCCCGCAGCCTACCAGCCTCTGCTGCCAGAGCCCATCCAAAGCCCTGGCCCTGGCCTTCTTGCAGGAAGTGGGCTGCTCACCTTCAAAGCGCTCCAAGATGTACTTCTTGAAGCGCCTCCTCTGCAGCATCAGTTCTTGTTTGAGGCCAAGGATGCGAGCAGCCTGCTGGCCACCGCTCTCCCAGCGCAGCTTGCTGAGGGCATCCTGGAGCTTGCTGCAGGCCTCGCTTCCGCTCCAGCCTCTTCTCACCAGCTCCTTGGCCAGCTGCTGACGCAGCTCCTGCACCAGACGGAGGGCAACGTCGCGCTGCTGCTGCAGCGTCCCCTGCACCTGGCGCAGCTCATCCTCCTTTGAGCGCAGCAGCTGGCAGATCTCCGCTACCCGCTGCCGCTGGTTCAGCTCCCGCAGCCGCTGGAGCTCCTCTGCCTGCCGCTGCTCCCATTTCGACCGCAGCTGCTTGACCAAGACCTGCCACTTCCGCTCTGCCGCCTCCTGCAGCTGTTGACTTTCAGCGTCGAAGCGGCGCTGCAGCTCTTGGGAGCGGAGTCGCTCGGCCTCCAGCTCAGCCCGCAGCCTCTCCACCTGCCGCTTGTGCTCGTCCTTCTGCGCCAGGCCCTGCCGGGGCAAGGAGCACCTGCGCGCCACGGAGCCCTGTCCCACAGCATGCCGCCTCATGGCTGCAGGGATGCCAACCAAACGCTGCCACCAACAGCCACCGACGTCGAACGCCACTCCTCAGCACCCGCTGCCTCCCCTGACCGTGCAGGAGCAGAGACAGCATCTGCACTCAGCCAAGGCCGGGCAGCTCTGGCCTTAGGTACTGCTCCTCCCCAGAGCACACCAAGGAGGGGTGGGGCCGCACGGCCTTACAAGGTATGGCCTGGCCCTGAGCACACAAAGGAGGGGCGGGGACACATGGCCTTACAAGGTATGGCCTGGCCCCAGCCACCCACAGTTTCTGTCACCTAATACCATGGCCTCTGCATGTGCAGTTATGTTCATCATCTCCTTCAGTCCTTTTGACTAGTCTGCCTTGGAGCATCATCAGACATTTGCGTGGTTTTAGTTGAGAATGACACCTCCTGGGCTGTAACAGCTTCCGCTTTTCCTCTCCACACCCTCAAAGTCCATTGCCGAATGACATCACCCTGGGACCCCGTCCCCTCCTGGGGCCCCCTGTGTCAGGACTGGTGGTGCTGGGACAGACGCCGCTGCCCATGGGGAGCTGGCGGTCATGACATGGTGGCTGCGCTGGGCTGGGCCTCAGCTGTGGGCCAGCTGGCTCCAACCCCATTGTTTGGGCCAGTGACCTTGCATCAAGATTTTTCTGCATGGATGACGCTGGGCGGGGTGGGCGGGGTGTGTATCCCCACAGTCCCTGGGGCCTTGCCACCCCCTCCCACTGCCCATGGGGTCATGACTGCCCCCTCCCACCACAGCATGGCCCCTCTGGGGACTCTGGGGACCAGCCAGGGCAGGCACAGGGGACAGCCCAGGGCAGCTCCGCCCTGGCACCCCTCTGGGCTTTCTCCCAGCATCCTCCACCTTGCCAGGAAGCCCTGCACCAATAAGGGGCATGGGAGGGAACTCAGGAGAACATAGGAGTGATGCGAGCATGGGAGGCAGGAGGAAAGGGGCAGCTGGGGCTGAAGGGGGCACCAGGGGTGTCGGGCGAGAGGAGCTCTGACCCACAATCTCCGCTTTGGGCTCTTCTCCTTGTTCTGTTCCTATCAGTCTTTTCTTGGCTGTTGTAAATTAAAAAGGGAGCAAGAAAGCAGCAACCAAAAAAAAAAACCACCAAAACTTCCCCCAGTCCCGCTCTTCCCAGACTCAGCCTCACTCCTCCCTTCCCGAATCCTCGGCTCCCCTCTCCCCCTAAAGCAGCTCAGGAGAACAAGAAATGGGGCTGTGGGCAGCCCACAGTGTCTCATCTCTGCTGCCCCTTCCTCCTCATGCCATTCCTCTGCTGCTGCCTGGGCTCCTCTACAGGGGCCACAGCTCCTGCCAGCAGACTGCTCTGGTAGGAGCTCCTCTCCACCGGCTACAGCTTCCTGATGGACCTGTCAATGCCTGCCTGACAGTGACAGTACTGGTGGCTGGACCCTCTTCTAGGCACCCATTTCACAGAATCACTGGCCACTTGAGGCTGGCCAGGAGGTCACCTGGAGGGTGAAGTCCCCTGGTCTAACCCCGCTGCTCAAGCAGGACCACCTGCAGTCGGTTGTCCAAGACCATGCCCAGAGGGCTGTGGAAAGTCTCAAAGCATGGAGGTTCCACAAGCTCGCTGGGTAGCCTGTACAGGTGCTTGTCAACTGCCCAGAACCCTTTGCTCATCCTCATACTGTACTGCATGAGGTCCCTGTCACCCATGTCTCGACCCTGTCAAAGTCCCCTGAGAGAGCAACACGATCCCTTGGTCACTCCTCCCACTCTGGTGTCATCCGCCAACTAACTAAGGGTGCAGTCTGCCCCATATCCAGACCATTATACCCACTTCTGCCTCCATTTCATAGAATCATGGAATCACCAAAAAGTTTGTGTAGGAAGGAATCTTCTAGTTCCAACTCCCCTGCCATGGCCGGCGACACCTTCCACCAGCTCAAGTTGCTCAGAGCCCCACCCAACCTACCCTTGGACACTTCCAGGGATGGAGCATCCACAGTTATCTGGGCTACCTCTTCCAGTGTCTCACCACCCTCACCCTCAAGAATTTCTTCCTAATATCTTATCTCAACCACCCCTCTTTCAGTTTAAAACGACCTATCACTACACTCCCTGATAAAGAGTCCGTCCCCAGTAGGACCCCTTTAAGGAATCTTCTCTGGAAGTGTTTCTGGAGTGTTTCTCCAGCTACCTGAGACATGGTCCTGTCCATGTCCTGCAGCCCAGCCTGCTGCCTGAGGAGCCAAGGTCTTTGCCCAGGCTGAGGGATGCAGCTGCCACTTTTTCACTCGCAGGTCTCACTTGCAGTGAAGCTGAGCATGCATCCCACAGATGGACACGCACAGACAGGCACATGGCCAGTCACACAGACTGCCACAGATGAGGCACTGCTGTCAACAGCACCCACATGCAGGACTCAGCATAGAAAGCCACGTCCCCTCCTCCTCTTGGGCTGGCAGAGACAGGAGCTCACCAGTGCGGGCACACGCACAACACACACATGCGTTCACAGGCACATGCCTGCTCACAGATCCCGCACATACTGGCATGGCCCCTGTGTGTCCCCCGCTACCCCTGCCCACATCTCGTCCCTCTGACCCACCCCACGGGTCCCCTGCTCGCTGGCTGCTCCATCTTGGTTCTCCCTGCAAAGAAGCAGCACTCCCGCATTTGTCCTGCAGGCACCCCACGCTTGCACATCTCCCCAGTGCCAGCACGCACCCTCTGCCTGCCTGATAGCCCAGCCCGCACCAAAGGCCCCCCTGGTCACCACCTGCTCCAGCTTGAAGTTTGCTGCTGAATGCACACACACGTCCCCCGTGCTGCTGCTTTGGAGAAAGATACAGACGCTCACAGAGGCTCTTGCTCGCCTCACTTGTACCGGTAACCCTCTGCAGGTTGTCTTCGGGACACACGCTCTTCCCGCCCCAGTTCCTGCTGGTCGACAACCCCACTCGCTCCAGGAGCTGTGCGCAGAACCCCCCACTCACTCCACTACCTGCACTGGGAACCACTCCAGTAGCTGGCACCACAAGCCAGGGGTGCCTACAACCCCCGCTCCACTCCAGTAGCTGGCACCCACTCCACCCACACCAGCCCCCCAGCACCTGACACATACTCCTTTCCCTTCACATACACACAGCACAGAGAAGGCCATTCCACAAAGATTTAGCTAAGAAAAGATTTAATAACAGCATAGAAGAAGACAGGACAGGCATCATCTCTGTCCTGCTACCAGTCACTTGTCTCGGGAGACTGGTGTCATCAGGTCATCATCCAAAACTTCTTCCACAAGATTAGATGGAAGAAATCCTCTTCTGCCATCACTCAGCTCTCCCACATACCAACCGTCTTCATCCATGTCTCCAAAGATGTAAACATATTCTCCAGCAACTAGAGGAAGCTCCAGCTCAGGCCACTCATTGGGACCTTCGTACGGATCATAGCTGTATCGAGCTATGAACCTTCGAAGCTCAAACCTTGGTTGTTTTCTCATAGCCTTCAGGAGGATGGACTCCTTGCCTTCTCCGAGCATGCTAGCCTGCCACGGCCTACACATCATACGGCTGGATCTTTCTCTTGCCAGCCCTTCACGTTCATCAAACAGCCGCTGGTGTTGCTCGGTTAGCTTCTGGTACCGAGCATTCAGTTCAGCCACTTTGGCTCCAAACAGTTGCAGGCTTTCTTTGTGTTCCCTCTGCAAACGCTTGGCTTCCTCTTCTTTCCTCTGGAGCACTAACTTGGTCTCCTCACTGTACCTTCTCCAGTTGATGCTCTCGAGTACCCACTGCTTTGTGGCTTTCAGTTTGCTCTCTGCCTCTTCCAGCTGGCTTTGAAGACATTCGCTCGCATGGCAGAATCTAACTTCTCTGCCACTCGCCTTAGCTTGACAGAAAGTCAAACCCATCAGCCCACGCAGGTGAGCGTTTTCTTCAGCCATTCGGCTCTTCTCCTTGGTCAGCTCCGCAAGCTGCGCCTGGAACTTCTCGCAAGTTTGGCAGGGGGTGCTCACATCGTAGGAGCCCTCTTCACCTGCAGACACTTGCACCTCAAGCTTCTCCGCCTCCTGGAGCTGCTCACCCAGCCTAGCAGTCTTCTGCTTGAGTCTCTCCACCTCCTCTCGTACTTTTGGAGAGCTTGCCTTCCTCAGAAGGCAGTTCTCCTCCTCAAGGACACTGCATCGCCTCTCCAGGTCCTTCAGGGTGCTCTGGAGGCGGCTGTTCTGCTCCAGCAGCCTGCTGGCACTGCTACCAGGCAGCCAGTCCTCCTGCTGCCCTACAGTCTGGACTCCCACCTCTGCCACAGACCACCCGCTGCTGGCCATTCCCTGCCGTGGGGAGTCCAAGCTGTGCGCTGCCAACTCTTGCAGCTCAGCCTCCAGCAACACCTCCACGCTCTTCCCTTCCTCCTGGAGGCAGGCATCTTTGAAGCTCCCGCGGCTTTGCAGCTGCCCTTCTCCATCGTCGCTGGAAAATGCCATCAGGCTCTCCCCGGAGAAGGGCCCCATTTCCCCGCAGCCTACCAGCCTCTGCTGCCAGAGCCCATCCAAAGCCCTGGCCCTGGCCTTCTTGCAGGAAGTGGGCTGCTCACCTTCAAAGCGCTCCAAGATGTACTTCTTGAAGCGCCTCCTCTGCAGCATCAGTTCCTGTTTGAGGCCAAGGATGCGAGCAGCCTGCTGGCCACCGCTCTCCCAGCGCAGCTTGCTGAGGGCATCCTGGAGCTTGCTGCAGGCCTCGCTTCCGCTCCAGCCTCTTCTCACCAGCTCCTTGGCCAGCTGCTGACGCAGCTCCTGCACCAGACGGAGGGCAACGTCGCGCTGCTGCTGCAGCGTCCCCTGCACCTGGCGCAGCTCATCCTCCTTTGAGCGCAGCAGCTGGCAGATCTCCGCTACCCGCTGCCGCTGGTTCAGCTCCCGCAGCCGCTGGAGCTCCTCTGCCTGCCGCTGCTCCCATTTCGACCGCAGCTGCTTGACCAAGACCTGCCACTTCCGCTCTGCCGCCTCCTGCAGCTGTTGACTTTCAGCGTCGAAGCGGCGCTGCAGCTCTTGGGAGCGGAGTCGCTCGGCCTCCAGCTCAGCCCGCAGCCTCTCCACCTGCCGCTTGTGCTCGTCCTTCTGCGCCAGGCCCTGCCGGGGCAAGGAGCACCTGCGCGCCACGGGGCCCTGTCCCACAGCATGCCGCCTCATGGCTGCAGGGATGCCAACCAAACGCTGCCACCAACAGCCACCGACGTCGAACGTCACTCCTCAGCACCCGCTGCCTCCCCTGACCGTGCAGGAGCAGAGACAGCATCTGCACTCAGCCAAGGCCGGGCAGCTCTGGCCTTAGGTACTGCTCCTCCCCAGAGCACACCAAGGAGGGGTGGGGCCGCACGGCCTTACAAGGTATGGCCTGGCCCTGAGCACACAAAGGAGGGGCGGGGACACATGGCCTTACAAGGTATGGCCTGGCCCCAGCCACCCACAGTTTCTGTCACCTAATACCATGGCCTCTGCATGTGCAGTTATGTTCATCATCTCCTTCAGTCCTTTTGACTAGTCTGCCTTGGAGCATCATCAGACATTTGCGTGGTTTTAGTTGAGAATGACACCTCCTGGGCTGTAACAGCTTCCGCTTTTCCTCTCCACACCCTCAAAGTCCATTGCCGAATGACATCACCCTGGGACCCCGTCCCCTCCTGGGGCCCCCTGTGTCAGGACTGGTGGTGCTGGGACAGACGCCGCTGCCCATGGGGAGCTGGCGGTCATGACATGGTGGCTGCGCTGGGCTGGGCCTCAGCTGTGGGCCAGCTGGCTCCAACCCCATTGTTTGGGCCAGTGACCTTGCATCAAGATTTTTCTGCATGGATGACGCTGGGCGGGGTGGGCGGGGTGTGTATCCCCACAGTCCCTGGGGCCTTGCCACCCCCTCCCACTGCCCATGGGGTCATGACTGCCCCCTCCCACCACAGCATGGCCCCTCTGGGGACTCTGGGGACCAGCCAGGGCAGGCACAGGGGACAGCCCAGGGCAGCTCCGCCCTGGCACCCCTCTGGGCTTTCTCCCAGCATCCTCCACCTTGCCAGGAAGCCCTGCACCAATAAGGGGCATGGGAGGGAACTCAGGAGAACATAGGAGTGATGCGAGCATGGGAGGCAGGAGGAAAGGGGCAGCTGGGGCTGAAGGGGGCACCAGGGGTGTCGGGCGAGAGGAGCTCTGACCCACAATCTCCGCTTTGGGCTCTTCTCCTTGTTCTGTTCCTATCAGTCTTTTCTTGGCTGTTGTAAATTAAAAAGGGAGCAAGAAAGCAGCAACCAAAAAAAAAAACCACCAAAACTTCCCCCAGTCCCGCTCTTCCCAGACTCAGCCTCACTCCTCCCTTCCCGAATCCTCGGCTCCCCTCTCCCCCTAAAGCAGCTCAGGAGAACAAGAAATGGGGCTGTGGGCAGCCCACAGTGTCTCATCTCTGCTGCCCCTTCCTCCTCATGCCATTCCTCTGCTGCTGCCTGGGCTCCTCTACAGGGGCCACAGCTCCTGCCAGCAGACTGCTCTGGTAGGAGCTCCTCTCCACCGGCTACAGCTTCCTGATGGACCTGTCAATGCCTGCCTGACAGTGACAGTACTGGTGGCTGGACCCTCTTCTAGGCACCCATTTCACAGAATCACTGGCCACTTGAGGCTGGCCAGGAGGTCACCTGGAGGGTGAAGTCCCCTGGTCTAACCCCGCTGCTCAAGCAGGACCACCTGCAGTCGGTTGTCCAAGACCATGCCCAGAGGGCTGTGGAAAGTCTCAAAGCATGGAGGTTCCACAAGCTCGCTGGGTAGCCTGTACAGGTGCTTGTCAACTGCCCAGAACCCTTTGCTCATCCTCATACTGTACTGCATGAGGTCCCTGTCACCCATGTCTCGACCCTGTCAAAGTCCCCTGAGAGAGCAACACGATCCCTTGGTCACTCCTCCCACTCTGGTGTCATCCGCCAACTAACTAAGGGTGCAGTCTGCCCCATATCCAGACCATTATACCCACTTCTGCCTCCATTTCATAGAATCATGGAATCACCAAAAAGTTTGTGTAGGAAGGAATCTTCTAGTTCCAACTCCCCTGCCATGGCCAGCGACACCTTCCACCAGCTCAAGTTGCTCAAAGCCCCACCCAACCTTCCCTTGGACACTTCCAGGGAGGGAGCATCCACAGTTATCTGGGCTACCTCTTCCAGTGTCTCACCACCCTCACCCTCAAGAATTTCTTCCTAATATCTTATCTCAACCACCCCTCTTTCAGTTTAAAACGACCTATCACTACACTCCCTGATAAAGAGTCCTTCCCCATCTTTCCTGTAAGACCCCTTTAAGGAATCTTCTCTGGAAGTGTTTCTGGAGTGTTTCTCCAGCTACCTGAGACATGGTCCTGTCCATGTCCTGCAGCCCAGCCTGCTGCCTGAGGAGCCAAGGTCTTTGCCCAGGCTGAGGGATGCAGCTGCCACTTTTTCACTCGCAGGTCTCACTTGCAGTGAAGCTGAGCATGCATCCCACAGATGGACACGCACAGACAGGCACATGGCCAGTCACACAGACTGCCACAGATGAGGCACTGCTGTCAACAGCACCCACATGCAGGACTCAGCATAGAAAGCCACGTCCCCTCCTCCTCTTGGGCTGGCAGAGACAGGAGCTCACCAGTGCGGGCACACGCACAACACACACATGCGTTCACAGGCACATGCCTGCTCACAGATCCCGCACATACTGGCATGGCCCCTGTGTGTCCCCCGCTACCCCTGCCCACATCTCGTCCCTCTGACCCACCCCACGGGTCCCCTGCTCGCTGGCTGCTCCATCTTGGTTCTCCCTGCAAAGAAGCAGCACTCCCGCATTTGTCCTGCAGGCACCCCACGCTTGCACATCTCCCCAGTGCCAGCACGCACCCTCTGCCTGCCTGATAGCCCAGCCCGCACCAAAGGCCCCCCTGGTCACCACCTGCTCCAGCTTGAAGTTTGCTGCTGAATGCACACACACGTCCCCCGTGCTGCTGCTTTGGAGAAAGATACAGACGCTCACAGAGGCTCTTGCTCGCCTCACTTGTACCGGTAACCCTCTGCAGGTTGTCTTCGGGACACACGCTCTTCCCGCCCCAGTTCCTGCTGGTCGACAACCCCACTCGCTCCAGGAGCTGTGCGCAGAACCCCCCACTCACTCCACTACCTGCACTGGGAACCACTCCAGTAGCTGGCACCACAAGCCAGGGGTGCCTACAACCCCCGCTCCACTCCAGTAGCTGGCACCCACTCCACCCACACCAGCCCCCCAGCACCTGACACATACTCCTTTCCCTTCACATACACACAGCACAGAGAAGGCCATTCCACAAAGATTTAGCTAAGAAAAGATTTAATAACAGCATAGAAGAAGACAGGACAGGCATCATCTCTGTCCTGCTACCAGTCACTTGTCTCGGGAGACTGGTGTCATCAGGTCATCATCCAAAACTTCTTCCACAAGATTAGATGGAAGAAATCCTCTTCTGCCATCACTCAGCTCTCCCACATACCAACCGTCTTCATCCATGTCTCCAAAGATGTAAACATATTCTCCAGCAACTAGAGGAAGCTCCAGCTCAGGCCACTCATTGGGACCTTCGTACGGATCATAGCTGTATCGAGCTATGAACCTTCGAAGCTCAAACCTTGGTTGTTTTCTCATAGCCTTCAGGAGGATGGACTCCTTGCCTTCTCCGAGCATGCTAGCCTGCCACGGCCTACACATCATACGGCTGGATCTTTCTCTTGCCAGCCCTTCACGTTCATCAAACAGCCGCTGGTGTTGCTCGGTTAGCTTCTGGTACCGAGCATTCAGTTCAGCCACTTTGGCTCCAAACAGTTGCAGGCTTTCTTTGTGTTCCCTCTGCAAACGCTTGGCTTCCTCTTCTTTCCTCTGGAGCACTAACTTGGTCTCCTCACTGTACCTTCTCCAGTTGATGCTCTCGAGTACCCACTGCTTTGTGGCTTTCAGTTTGCTCTCTGCCTCTTCCAGCTGGCTTTGAAGACATTCGCTCGCATGGCAGAATCTAACTTCTCTGCCACTCGCCTTAGCTTGACAGAAAGTCAAACCCATCAGCCCACGCAGGTGAGCGTTTTCTTCAGCCATTCGGCTCTTCTCCTTGGTCAGCTCCGCAAGCTGCGCCTGGAACTTCTCGCAAGTTTGGCAGGGGGTGCTCACATCGTAGGAGCCCTCTTCACCTGCAGACACTTGCACCTCAAGCTTCTCCGCCTCCTGGAGCTGCTCACCCAGCCTAGCAGTCTTCTGCTTGAGTCTCTCCACCTCCTCTCGTACTTTTGGAGAGCTTGCCTTCCTCAGAAGGCAGTTCTCCTCCTCAAGGACACTGCATCGCCTCTCCAGGTCCTTCAGGGTGCTCTGGAGGCGGCTGTTCTGCTCCAGCAGCCTGCTGGCACTGCTACCAGGCAGCCAGTCCTCCTGCTGCCCTACAGTCTGGACTCCCACCTCTGCCACAGACCACCCGCTGCTGGCCATTCCCTGCCGTGGGGAGTCCAAGCTGTGCGCTGCCAACTCTTGCAGCTCAGCCTCCAGCAACACCTCCACGCTCTTCCCTTCCTCCTGGAGGCAGGCATCTTTGAAGCTCCCGCGGCTTTGCAGCTGCCCTTCTCCATCGTCGCTGGAAAATGCCATCAGGCTCTCCCCGGAGAAGGGCCCCATTTCCCCGCAGCCTACCAGCCTCTGCTGCCAGAGCCCATCCAAAGCCCTGGCCCTGGCCTTCTTGCAGGAAGTGGGCTGCTCACCTTCAAAGCGCTCCAAGATGTACTTCTTGAAGCGCCTCCTCTGCAGCATCAGTTCCTGTTTGAGGCCAAGGATGCGAGCAGCCTGCTGGCCACCGCTCTCCCAGCGCAGCTTGCTGAGGGCATCCTGGAGCTTGCTGCAGGCCTCGCTTCCGCTCCAGCCTCTTCTCACCAGCTCCTTGGCCAGCTGCTGACGCAGCTCCTGCACCAGACGGAGGGCAACGTCGCGCTGCTGCTGCAGCGTCCCCTGCACCTGGCGCAGCTCATCCTCCTTTGAGCGCAGCAGCTGGCAGATCTCCGCTACCCGCTGCCGCTGGTTCAGCTCCCGCAGCCGCTGGAGCTCCTCTGCCTGCCGCTGCTCCCATTTCGACCGCAGCTGCTTGACCAAGACCTGCCACTTCCGCTCTGCCGCCTCCTGCAGCTGTTGACTTTCAGCGTCGAAGCGGCGCTGCAGCTCTTGGGAGCGGAGTCGCTCGGCCTCCAGCTCAGCCCGCAGCCTCTCCACCTGCCGCTTGTGCTCGTCCTTCTGCGCCAGGCCCTGCCGGGGCAAGGAGCACCTGCGCGCCACGGGGCCCTGTCCCACAGCATGCCGCCTCATGGCTGCAGGGATGCCAACCAAACGCTGCCACCAACAGCCACCGACGTCGAACGTCACTCCTCAGCACCCGCTGCCTCCCCTGACCGTGCAGGAGCAGAGACAGCATCTGCACTCAGCCAAGGCCGGGCAGCTCTGGCCTTAGGTACTGCTCCTCCCCAGAGCACACCAAGGAGGGGTGGGGCCGCACGGCCTTACAAGGTATGGCCTGGCCCTGAGCACACAAAGGAGGGGCGGGGACACATGGCCTTACAAGGTATGGCCTGGCCCCAGCCACCCACAGTTTCTGTCACCTAATACCATGGCCTCTGCATGTGCAGTTATGTTCATCATCTCCTTCAGTCCTTTTGACTAGTCTGCCTTGGAGCATCATCAGACATTTGCGTGGTTTTAGTTGAGAATGACACCTCCTGGGCTGTAACAGCTTCCGCTTTTCCTCTCCACACCCTCAAAGTCCATTGCCGAATGACATCACCCTGGGACCCCGTCCCCTCCTGGGGCCCCCTGTGTCAGGACTGGTGGTGCTGGGACAGACGCCGCTGCCCATGGGGAGCTGGCGGTCATGACATGGTGGCTGCGCTGGGCTGGGCCTCAGCTGTGGGCCAGCTGGCTCCAACCCCATTGTTTGGGCCAGTGACCTTGCATCAAGATTTTTCTGCATGGATGACGCTGGGCGGGGTGGGCGGGGTGTGTATCCCCACAGTCCCTGGGGCCTTGCCACCCCCTCCCACTGCCCATGGGGTCATGACTGCCCCCTCCCACCACAGCATGGCCCCTCTGGGGACTCTGGGGACCAGCCAGGGCAGGCACAGGGGACAGCCCAGGGCAGCTCCGCCCTGGCACCCCTCTGGGCTTTCTCCCAGCATCCTCCACCTTGCCAGGAAGCCCTGCACCAATAAGGGGCATGGGAGGGAACTCAGGAGAACATAGGAGTGATGCGAGCATGGGAGGCAGGAGGAAAGGGGCAGCTGGGGCTGAAGGGGGCACCAGGGGTGTCGGGCGAGAGGAGCTCTGACCCACAATCTCCGCTTTGGGCTCTTCTCCTTGTTCTGTTCCTATCAGTCTTTTCTTGGCTGTTGTAAATTAAAAAGGGAGCAAGAAAGCAGCAACCAAAAAAAAAAACCACCAAAACTTCCCCCAGTCCCGCTCTTCCCAGACTCAGCCTCACTCCTCCCTTCCCGAATCCTCGGCTCCCCTCTCCCCCTAAAGCAGCTCAGGAGAACAAGAAATGGGGCTGTGGGCAGCCCACAGTGTCTCATCTCTGCTGCCCCTTCCTCCTCATGCCATTCCTCTGCTGCTGCCTGGGCTCCTCTACAGGGGCCACAGCTCCTGCCAGCAGACTGCTCTGGTAGGAGCTCCTCTCCACCGGCTACAGCTTCCTGATGGACCTGTCAATGCCTGCCTGACAGTGACAGTACTGGTGGCTGGACCCTCTTCTAGGCACCCATTTCACAGAATCACTGGCCACTTAAGGCTGGCCAGGAGGTCACCTGGAGGGTGAAGTCCCCTGGTCTAACCCCGCTGCTCAAGCAGGACCACCTGCAGTCGGTTGTCCAAGACCATGCCCAGAGGGCTGTGGAAAGTCTCAAAGCATGGAGGTTCCACAAGCTCGCTGGGTAGCCTGTACAGGTGCTTGTCAACTGCCCAGAACCCTTTGCTCATCCTCATACTGTACTGCATGAGGTCCCTGTCACCCATGTCTCGACCCTGTCAAAGTCCCCTGAGAGAGCAACACGATCCCTTGGTCACTCCTCCCACTCTGGTGTCATCCGCCAACTAACTAAGGGTGCAGTCTGCCCCATATCCAGACCATTATACCCACTTCTGCCTCCATTTCATAGAATCATGGAATCACCAAAAAGTTTGTGTAGGAAGGAATCTTCTAGTTCCAACTCCCCTGCCATGGCCAGCGACACCTTCCACCAGCTCAAGTTGCTCAAAGCCCCACCCAACCTTCCCTTGGACACTTCCAGGGAGGGAGCATCCACAGTTATCTGGGCTACCTCTTCCAGTGTCTCACCACCCTCACCCTCAAGAATTTCTTCCTAATATCTTATCTCAACCACCCCTCTTTCAGTTTAAAACGACCTATCACTACACTCCCTGATAAAGAGTCCTTCCCCATCTTTCCTGTAAGACCCCTTTAAGGAATCTTCTCTGGAAGTGTTTCTGGAGTGTTTCTCCAGCTACCTGAGACATGGTCCTGTCCATGTCCTGCAGCCCAGCCTGCTGCCTGAGGAGCCAAGGTCTTTGCCCAGGCTGAGGGATGCAGCTGCCACTTTTTCACTCGCAGGTCTCACTTGCAGTGAAGCTGAGCATGCATCCCACAGATGGACACGCACAGACAGGCACATGGCCAGTCACACAGACTGCCACAGATGAGGCACTGCTGTCAACAGCACCCACATGCAGGACTCAGCATAGAAAGCCACGTCCCCTCCTCCTCTTGGGCTGGCAGAGACAGGAGCTCACCAGTGCGGGCACACGCACAACACACACATGCGTTCACAGGCACATGCCTGCTCACAGATCCCGCACATACTGGCATGGCCCCTGTGTGTCCCCCGCTACCCCTGCCCACATCTCGTCCCTCTGACCCACCCCACGGGTCCCCTGCTCGCTGGCTGCTCCATCTTGGTTCTCCCTGCAAAGAAGCAGCACTCCCGCATTTGTCCTGCAGGCACCCCACGCTTGCACATCTCCCCAGTGCCAGCACGCACCCTCTGCCTGCCTGATAGCCCAGCCCGCACCAAAGGCCCCCCTGGTCACCACCTGCTCCAGCTTGAAGTTTGCTGCTGAATGCACACACACGTCCCCCGTGCTGCTGCTTTGGAGAAAGATACAGACGCTCACAGAGGCTCTTGCTCGCCTCACTTGTACCGGTAACCCTCTGCAGGTTGTCTTCGGGACACACGCTCTTCCCGCCCCAGTTCCTGCTGGTCAACAACCCCACTCGCTCCAGGAGCTGTGCGCAGAACCCCCCACTCACTCCACTACCTGCACTGGGAACCACTCCAGTAGCTGGCACCACAAGCCAGGGGTGCCTACAACCCCCGCTCCACTCCAGTAGCTGGCACCCACTCCACCCACACCAGCCCCCCAGCACCTGACACATACTCCTTTCCCTTCACATACACACAGCACAGAGAAGGCCATTCCACAAAGATTTAGCTAAGAAAAGATTTAATAACAGCATAGAAGAAGACAGGACAGGCATCATCTCTGTCCTGCTACCAGTCACTTGTCTCGGGAGACTGGTGTCATCAGGTCATCATCCAAAACTTCTTCCACAAGATTAGATGGAAGAAATCCTCTTCTGCCATCACTCAGCTCTCCCACATACCAACCGTCTTCATCCATGTCTCCAAAGATGTAAACATATTCTCCAGCAACTAGAGGAAGCTCCAGCTCAGGCCACTCATTGGGACCTTCGTACGGATCATAGCTGTATCGAGCTATGAACCTTCGAAGCTCAAACCTTGGTTGTTTTCTCATAGCCTTCAGGAGGATGGACTCCTTGCCTTCTCCGAGCACGCTAGCCTGCCACGGCCTACACATCATACGGCTGGATCTTTCTCTTGCCAGCCCTTCACGTTCATCAAACAGCCGCTGGTGTTGCTCGGTTAGCTTCTGGTACCGAGCATTCAGTTCAGCCACTTCGGCTCCAAACAGTTGCAGGCTTTCTTTGTGTTCCCTCTGCAAACGCTTGGCTTCCTCTTCTTTCCTCTGGAGCACTAACTTGGTCTCCTCACTGTACCTTCTCCAGTTGATGCTCTCAAGTACCCACTGCTTTGTGGCTTTCAGTTTGCTCTCTGCCTCTTCCAGCTGGCTTTGAAGACATTCGCTCGCATGGCAGAATCTAACTTCTCTGCCACTCGCCTTAGCTTGACAGAAAGTCAAACCCATCAGCCCACGCAGGTGAGCGTTTTCTTCAGCCATTCGGCTCTTCTCCTTGGTCAGCTCCGCAAGCTGCGCCTGGAACTTCTCGCAAGTTTGGCAGGGGGTGCTCACATCGTAGGAGCCCTCTTCACCTGCAGACACTTGCACCTCAAGCTTCTCCGCCTCCTGGAGCTGCTCACCCAGCCTAGCAGTCTTCTGCTTGAGTCTCTCCACCTCCTCTCGTACTTTTGGAGAGCTTGCCTTCCTCAGAAGGCAGTTCTCCTCCTCAAGGACACTGCATCGCCTCTCCAGGTCCTTCAGGGTGCTCTGGAGGCGGCTGTTCTGCTCCAGCAGCCTGCTGGCACTGCTACCAGGCAGCCAGTCCTCCTGCTGCCCTACAGTCTGGACTCCCACCTCTGCCACAGACCACCCGCTGCTGGCCATTCCCTGCCGTGGGGAGTCCAAGCTGTGCGCTGCCAACTCTTGCAGCTCAGCCTCCAGCAACACCTCCACGCTCTTCCCTTCCTCCTGGAGGCAGGCATCTTTGAAGCTCCCGCGGCTTTGCAGCTGCCCTTCTCCATCGTCGCTGGAAAATGCCATCAGGCTCTCCCCGGAGAAGGGCCCCATTTCCCCGCAGCCTACCAGCCTCTGCTGCCAGAGCCCATCCAAAGCCCTGGCCCTGGCCTTCTTGCAGGAAGTGGGCTGCTCACCTTCAAAGCGCTCCAAGATGTACTTCTTGAAGCGCCTCCTCTGCAGCATCAGTTCCTGTTTGAGGCCAAGGATGCGAGCAGCCTGCTGGCCACCGCTCTCCCAGCGCAGCTTGCTGAGGGCATCCTGGAGCTTGCTGCAGGCCTCGCTTCCGCTCCAGCCTCTTCTCACCAGCTCCTTGGCCAGCTGCTGACGCAGCTCCTGCACCAGACGGAGGGCAACGTCGCGCTGCTGCTGCAGCGTCCCCTGCACCTGGCGCAGCTCATCCTCCTTTGAGCGCAGCAGCTGGCAGATCTCCGCTACCCGCTGCCGCTGGTTCAGCTCCCGCAGCCGCTGGAGCTCCTCTGCCTGCCGCTGCTCCCATTTCGACCGCAGCTGCTTGACCAAGACCTGCCACTTCCGCTCTGCCGCCTCCTGCAGCTGTTGACTTTCAGCGTCGAAGCGGCGCTGCAGCTCTTGGGAGCGGAGTCGCTCGGCCTCCAGCTCAGCCCGCAGCCTCTCCACCTGCCGCTTGTGCTCGTCCTTCTGCGCCAGGCCCTGCCGGGGCAAGGAGCACCTGCGCGCCACGGGGCCCTGTCCCACAGCATGCCGCCTCATGGCTGCAGGGATGCCAACCAAACGCTGCCACCAACAGCCACCGACGTCGAACGTCACTCCTCAGCACCCGCTGCCTCCCCTGACCGTGCAGGAGCAGAGACAGCATCTGCACTCAGCCAAGGCCGGGCAGCTCTGGCCTTAGGTACTGCTCCTCCCCAGAGCACACCAAGGAGGGGTGGGGCCGCACGGCCTTACAAGGTATGGCCTGGCCCTGAGCACACAAAGGAGGGGCGGGGACACATGGCCTTACAAGGTATGGCCTGGCCCCAGCCACCCACAGTTTCTGTCACCTAATACCATGGCCTCTGCATGTGCAGTTATGTTCATCATCTCCTTCAGTCCTTTTGACTAGTCTGCCTTGGAGCATCATCAGACATTTGCGTGGTTTTAGTTGAGAATGACACCTCCTGGGCTGTAACAGCTTCCGCTTTTCCTCTCCACACCCTCAAAGTCCATTGCCGAATGACATCACCCTGGGACCCCGTCCCCTCCTGGGGCCCCCTGTGTCAGGACTGGTGGTGCTGGGACAGACGCCGCTGCCCATGGGGAGCTGGCGGTCATGACATGGTGGCTGCGCTGGGCTGGGCCTCAGCTGTGGGCCAGCTGGCTCCAACCCCATTGTTTGGGCCAGTGACCTTGCATCAAGATTTTTCTGCATGGATGACGCTGGGCGGGGTGGGCGGGGTGTGTATCCCCACAGTCCCTGGGGCCTTGCCACCCCCTCCCACTGCCCATGGGGTCATGACTGCCCCCTCCCACCACAGCATGGCCCCTCTGGGGACTCTGGGGACCAGCCAGGGCAGGCACAGGGGACAGCCCAGGGCAGCTCCGCCCTGGCACCCCTCTGGGCTTTCTCCCAGCATCCTCCACCTTGCCAGGAAGCCCTGCACCAATAAGGGGCATGGGAGGGAACTCAGGAGAACATAGGAGTGATGCGAGCATGGGAGGCAGGAGGAAAGGGGCAGCTGGGGCTGAAGGGGGCACCAGGGGTGTCGGGCGAGAGGAGCTCTGACCCACAATCTCCGCTTTGGGCTCTTCTCCTTGTTCTGTTCCTATCAGTCTTTTCTTGGCTGTTGTAAATTAAAAAGGGAGCAAGAAAGCAGCAACCAAAAAAAAAAACCACCAAAACTTCCCCCAGTCCCGCTCTTCCCAGACTCAGCCTCACTCCTCCCTTCCCGAATCCTCGGCTCCCCTCTCCCCCTAAAGCAGCTCAGGAGAACAAGAAATGGGGCTGTGGGCAGCCCACAGTGTCTCATCTCTGCTGCCCCTTCCTCCTCATGCCATTCCTCTGCTGCTGCCTGGGCTCCTCTACAGGGGCCACAGCTCCTGCCAGCAGACTGCTCTGGTAGGAGCTCCTCTCCACCGGCTACAGCTTCCTGATGGACCTGTCAATGCCTGCCTGACAGTGACAGTACTGGTGGCTGGACCCTCTTCTAGGCACCCATTTCACAGAATCACTGGCCACTTAAGGCTGGCCAGGAGGTCACCTGGAGGGTGAAGTCCCCTGGTCTAACCCCGCTGCTCAAGCAGGACCACCTGCAGTCGGTTGTCCAAGACCATGCCCAGAGGGCTGTGGAAAGTCTCAAAGCATGGAGGTTCCACAAGCTCGCTGGGTAGCCTGTACAGGTGCTTGTCAACTGCCCAGAACCCTTTGCTCATCCTCATACTGTACTGCATGAGGTCCCTGTCACCCATGTCTCGACCCTGTCAAAGTCCCCTGAGAGAGCAACACGATCCCTTGGTCACTCCTCCCACTCTGGTGTCATCCGCCAACTAACTAAGGGTGCAGTCTGCCCCATATCCAGACCATTATACCCACTTCTGCCTCCATTTCATAGAATCATGGAATCACCAAAAAGTTTGTGTAGGAAGGAATCTTCTAGTTCCAACTCCCCTGCCATGGCCAGCGACACCTTCCACCAGCTCAAGTTGCTCAAAGCCCCACCCAACCTTCCCTTGGACACTTCCAGGGAGGGAGCATCCACAGTTATCTGGGCTACCTCTTCCAGTGTCTCACCACCCTCACCCTCAAGAATTTCTTCCTAATATCTTATCTCAACCACCCCTCTTTCAGTTTAAAACGACCTATCACTACACTCCCTGATAAAGAGTCCTTCCCCATCTTTCCTGTAAGACCCCTTTAAGGAATCTTCTCTGGAAGTGTTTCTGGAGTGTTTCTCCAGCTACCTGAGACATGGTCCTGTCCATGTCCTGCAGCCCAGCCTGCTGCCTGAGGAGCCAAGGTCTTTGCCCAGGCTGAGGGATGCAGCTGCCACTTTTTCACTCGCAGGTCTCACTTGCAGTGAAGCTGAGCATGCATCCCACAGATGGACACGCACAGACAGGCACATGGCCAGTCACACAGACTGCCACAGATGAGGCACTGCTGTCAACAGCACCCACATGCAGGACTCAGCATAGAAAGCCACGTCCCCTCCTCCTCTTGGGCTGGCAGAGACAGGAGCTCACCAGTGCGGGCACACGCACAACACACACATGCGTTCACAGGCACATGCCTGCTCACAGATCCCGCACATACTGGCATGGCCCCTGTGTGTCCCCCGCTACCCCTGCCCACATCTCGTCCCTCTGACCCACCCCACGGGTCCCCTGCTCGCTGGCTGCTCCATCTTGGTTCTCCCTGCAAAGAAGCAGCACTCCCGCATTTGTCCTGCAGGCACCCCACGCTTGCACATCTCCCCAGTGCCAGCACGCACCCTCTGCCTGCCTGATAGCCCAGCCCGCACCAAAGGCCCCCCTGGTCACCACCTGCTCCAGCTTGAAGTTTGCTGCTGAATGCACACACACGTCCCCCGTGCTGCTGCTTTGGAGAAAGATACAGACGCTCACAGAGGCTCTTGCTCGCCTCACTTGTACCGGTAACCCTCTGCAGGTTGTCTTCGGGACACACGCTCTTCCCGCCCCAGTTCCTGCTGGTCAACAACCCCACTCGCTCCAGGAGCTGTGCGCAGAACCCCCCACTCACTCCACTACCTGCACTGGGAACCACTCCAGTAGCTGGCACCACAAGCCAGGGGTGCCTACAACCCCCGCTCCACTCCAGTAGCTGGCACCCACTCCACCCACACCAGCCCCCCAGCACCTGACACATACTCCTTTCCCTTCACATACACACAGCACAGAGAAGGCCATTCCACAAAGATTTAGCTAAGAAAAGATTTAATAACAGCATAGAAGAAGACAGGACAGGCATCATCTCTGTCCTGCTACCAGTCACTTGTCTCGGGAGACTGGTGTCATCAGGTCATCATCCAAAACTTCTTCCACAAGATTAGATGGAAGAAATCCTCTTCTGCCATCACTCAGCTCTCCCACATACCAACAGTCTTCATCCATGTCTCCAAAGATGTAAACATATTCTCCAGCAACTAGAGGAAGCTCCAGCTCAGGCCACTCATTGGGACCTTCGTACGGATCATAGCTGTATCGAGCTATGAACCTTCGAAGCTCAAACCTTGGTTGTTTTCTCATAGCCTTCAGGAGGATGGACTCCTTGCCTTCTCCGAGCATGCTAGCCTGCCACGGCCTACACATCATACGGCTGGATCTTTCTCTTGCCAGCCCTTCACGTTCATCAAACAGCCGCTGGTGTTGCTCGGTTAGCTTCTGGTACCGAGCATTCAGTTCAGCCACTTCGGCTCCAAACAGTTGCAGGCTTTCTTTGTGTTCCCTCTGCAAACGCTTGGCTTCCTCTTCTTTCCTCTGGAGCACTAACTTGGTCTCCTCACTGTACCTTCTCCAGTTGATGCTCTCGAGTACCCACTGCTTTGTGGCTTTCAGTTTGCTCTCTGCCTCTTCCAGCTGGCTTTGAAGACATTCGCTCGCATGGCAGAATCTAACTTCTCTGCCACTCGCCTTAGCTTGACAGAAAGTCAAACCCATCAGCCCACGCAGGTGAGCGTTTTCTTCAGCCATTCGGCTCTTCTCCTTGGTCAGCTCCGCAAGCTGCGCCTGGAACTTCTCGCAAGTTTGGCAGGGGGTGCTCACATCGTAGGAGCCCTCTTCACCTGCAGACACTTGCACCTCAAGCTTCTCCGCCTCCTGGAGCTGCTCACCCAGCCTAGCAGTCTTCTGCTTGAGTCTCTCCACCTCCTCTCGTACTTTTGGAGAGCTTGCCTTCCTCAGAAGGCAGTTCTCCTCCTCAAGGACACTGCATCGCCTCTCCAGGTCCTTCAGGGCGCTCTGGAGGCGGCTGTTCTGCTCCAGCAGCCTGCTGGCACTGCTACCAGGCAGCCAGTCCTCCTGCTGCCCTACAGTCTGGACTCCCACCTCTGCCACAGACCACCCGCTGCTGGCCATTCCCTGCCGTGGGGAGTCCAAGCTGTGCGCTGCCAACTCTTGCAGCTCAGCCTCCAGCAACACCTCCACGCTCTTCCCTTCCTCCTGGAGGCAGGCATCTTTGAAGCTCCCGCGGCTTTGCAGCTGCCCTTCTCCATCGTCGCTGGAAAATGCCATCAGGCTCTCCCCGGAGAAGGGCCCCATTTCCCCGCAGCCTACCAGCCTCTGCTGCCAGAGCCCATCCAAAGCCCTGGCCCTGGCCTACTTGCAGGAAGTGGGCTGCTCACCTTCAAAGCGCTCCAAGATGTACTTCTTGAAGCGCCTCCTCTGCAGCATCAGTTCCTGTTTGAGGCCAAGGATGCGAGCAGCCTGCTGGCCACCGCTCTCCCAGCGCAGCTTGCTGAGGGCATCCTGGAGCTTGCTGCAGGCCTCGCTTCCGCTCCAGCCTCTTCTCACCAGCTCCTTGGCCAGCTGCTGACGCAGCTCCTGCACCAGACGGAGGGCAACGTCGCGCTGCTGCTGCAGCGTCCCCTGCACCTGGCGCAGCTCATCCTCCTTTGAGCGCAGCAGCTGGCAGATCTCCGCTACCCGCTGCCGCTGGTTCAGCTCCCGCAGCCGCTGGAGCTCCTCTGCCTGCCGCTGCTCCCATTTCGACCGCAGCTGCTTGACCAAGACCTGCCACTTCCGCTCTGCCGCCTCCTGCAGCTGTTGACTTTCAGCGTCGAAGCGGCGCTGCAGCTCTTGGGAGCGGAGTCGCTCGGCCTCCAGCTCAGCCCGCAGCCTCTCCACCTGCCGCTTGTGCTCGTCCTTCTGCGCCAGGCCCTGCCGGGACAAGGAGCACCTGCGCGCCACGGGGCCCTGTCCCACAGCATGCCGCCTCATGGCTGCAGGGATGCCAACCAAACGCTGCCACCAACAGCCACCGACGTCGAACGTCACTCCTCAGCACCCGCTGCCTCCCCTGACCGTGCAGGAGCAGAGACAGCATCTGCACTCAGCCAAGGCTGGGCAGCTCTGGCCTTAGGTACTGCTCCTCCCCAGAGCACACCAAGGAGGGGTGGGGCCGCACGGCCTTACAAGGTATGGCCTGGCCCTGAGCACACAAAGGAGGGGCGGGGACACATGGCCTTACAAGGTATGGCCTGGCCCCAGCCACCCACAGTTTCTGTCACCTAATACCATGGCCTCTGCATGTGCAGTTATGTTCATCATCTCCTTCAGTCCTTTTGACTAGTCTGCCTTGGAGCATCATCAGACATTTGCGTGGTTTTAGTTGAGAATGACACCTCCTGGGCTGTAACAGCTTCCGCTTTTCCTCTCCACACCCTCAAAGTCCATTGCCGAATGACATCACCCTGGGACCCCGTCCCCTCCTGGGGCCCCCTGTGTCAGGACTGGTGGTGCTGGGACAGACGCCGCTGCCCATGGGGAGCTGGCGGTCATGACATGGTGGCTGCGCTGGGCTGGGCCTCAGCTGTGGGCCAGCTGGCTCCAACCCCATTGTTTGGGCCAGTGACCTTGCATCAAGATTTTTCTGCATGGATGACGCTGGGCGGGGGGGGGGTGGGCGGGGTGTGTATCCCCACAGTCCCTGGGGCCTTGCCACCCCCTCCCACTGCCCATGGGGTCATGACTGCCCCCTCCCACCACAGCATGGCCCCTCTGGGGACTCTGGGTCCAGCCAGGGCAGGCACAGGGGACAGCCAGGGCAGCTCAGCCCTGGCATCCCTCTGGGCTTTCTCCCAGCATCCCCCACCTTGCCAGGAAGCCCTGCACCAATAAGGGGCATGGGAGGGAACTCAGGAGAACATAGGAGTGATGCGAGCATGGGAGGCAGGAGGAAAGGGGCAGCTGGGGCTGAAGGGGGCACCAGGAGTGTCGGGCGAGAGGAGCTCTGACCCACAATCTCTGCTTTGGGCTCTTCTTGCAGCCTCCTCTGACGTGCAGTCATTTTCTTGGGGCGCTTTCTACGACAGAGAGAAGATGTAACCAAGACTACAAATGTCAAAGTCGACTGGGTTCTTCCTACCAGGTCTGCCCTTGTTGCAGCAGGACCTCGTCTTTATACGCCCTACTGCCTCCATTTCATAGAATCATGGAATCAGAATTGATTGTTTACAGCTCTGCTATTAGCTATGTCTAACCATTGCATCTAGATTGGCTGTTCCTGTAATTTCAAGTGCTTGGCAAGCATGCTTTTATCACTGAGAACTTGTGCAACTCTTGCATAATGAAGACTCTTGAAGAGCTTCATCTTCTTTAAAGATTACAGGTGACCCTTTGCTTTTATTTGCAGATTATAGTTTTTGGACCCATATGCTGGTGGCTGTGATCACTAATGGCAGATTCATTTAAACAAAATTAGCTGATGTTGCTAATACTACATGTTGCCATGTACTATTGCAATAATAGATTTTTCTGCTCTTCTTTTATGTTTCCTTTAACAGAAATGTCTCTCATGTAACAATCCAATATATTGAGCATGTTTTACATCTAGCAGAAGTTCCTTTCATTTGTTCCCTAATCTTTCTTTTTTTTTTCTGGCCTGCCCACACATCCATGAACAGAGTGGACACATTTCACTCTTGCTTTTCGCCCAGGCAACTGCACTTAGGTAAAAATCTGAAAAGCAGTAACAAAATCAAGCAGCCCTATAAGCTATCAAGACATAAGCTGTTTCTGAATAATCTTGTTTCCTTAACACTCATAAATTACACATACTTTCACAGGTTTCCTCTATTGTTCAGCTAACAAAAACACCGTGGTTCAATACCATGAGTCAATCAATACTGCTTTAGATGACCAAAGCTACCTTTTCTTTGCACCTCCAAAAGCGTCAAGTAGAAAGAAGCAACTGTTTTGCCATTTGGTCAAATCAAAGTATCTGATGGAAGTTTTTGTTTTTTACCTACTACCTTTTCAGAAATAAAGTTGACAAAGAAAGTTGACTAATACTGGGGCTGGGAGGAATCTCAGAGAGGTATATTTCTGCTCTAGGCTACTTTGCTGTGAATCATTAATAACACTATTTGAGTAAATGGCATCATTTAGTTAAACATGAGGCCAGTGTAACTAAAGGCAATTCCTAATGATACTGATTTACAGCAGAAACAGGCCTCCATTATTTCAATACACTATCAGTAACACATCTTTGAAGCTCAGATTGGTCCAGTGAACTGAATAATATTTTTTCCTCATCTATGAGAATGAAGATACTGCTTCTGCTTGCTGTCAAGACCTGAAGGAAATAGGTATTTGACTTCAGTGGTTGTCGTGTATGAAAAATTTCATAATGAATTTCTGAGTCTTCTAGCTGGAAGAACTTGTCTCCTCTACTGTCTGTTTTAAAGTTTTTGCCAAATATGGATGGCTCTGAGTATAGCCAACAAATTCTTACGCTACCAACATGTATTAAGTGTTACTCCCTCACATGTAAAAATATTTCTATGGAAGTTTCCAAACTATCTCTATCTATGAGGAAGTAATATGTGACAAGTAAAATACCTAATTTATTTGGGAGGATTTTAGTTTTGAGAGCTGCCTCTTCTGATTTACTCTTTGGCATTGGTTATATTTTTTAAGAATTAAAATTATATATTTAAACACTATTATATGTTATATATATACAACAAAATACTTCATTTTTGCAAGAGACATTTACTTCTCATGCTCAGTACATAAAAAGCATACCTATCAACTTGCTTGCACACCCTTCTTATCTCAGACTGTTTATTGCTCAGGTAGAGCAAGGGAGTGACAACAGTATGGATGACAATATTCCTTAAATCCATATACACTTGTTTTATCTATTGTTAGCTTATTAGTAGCACTGTCAATTTGGTAATAATCTATTTTTCCTTATGAACTTGTTATGGCATTTCATTCATTCTACTAAACACTGAGATACTCAGCTGAGTATTCTTAAATACTCCTAAGACTCTGGTTCCCTTGCATGACATTTCAAGTTTTTAGGACCTAAACATTTAGCTAACATTTCCCATACGCTCATTTCGAGAGCTTTTTCATGTGGGAGGTTTTAAAAGCATTTTATGCTTGCTAGGATTCTGTGGAATCTTAAAAACAGTATTTACAAATGCATGTGATACTGAAAGACATTTATTATGTCAATACCCTGGAATACATTCTCATAAAAATGTCTTCTGTTTTTATTTTTTGTGTGAGGAAAAAAAGAAGAAAATTGTACTTAGAGTACTTCTTTCTATTCTTTATAAGGGAATAAGCAAAGACAAGACTCAAATGCTTTGGTCTGAGCAAGAAAAGGGTATACTCCTAAAAACGTAGATCATACTTTTTTCACCAATGGCAGTATCATTTTCCATAACCTATATGTGATTTATGATTATTGCTGCTTGTGCCCAGCAGGGATATGCTGTTTAAATAGATAGTGTGTGATTCCATGACAACTGGCAGGTGCCTTATAAAGCCTTTCTTTGTTGGAAATGTGCAGATGAGTTATTATACTTTAAAACAGGAGAAATAGAGCTCTGGTGGATTTTCCTCAGTGCATGAGGAACCTGCAAATTAAAGTCAAATATTATTTTTATACCTGCCCATAGGATTCACAAAGACCAATTGCAACAGCTGCAATGGAAAGTAAAATAAAACACACTGCCCTACATGCTGCTGTTTAAATACAACAAGTGCAATTTTTTAGCCAAACTGCTTTCTTCTTTTAGACGTTGCTGACTACAGCAGAATCATGAGTCTCTGTACTGTCCTCTTCTGTGGCAAGTCAGGGAAGCTTTTTTGAAAAAGACAATAAAATTAATTTGCAGGCCCTTTTCTCTGTTCTTCCACTTAGCTATTTCACTTGTTTTAAATTGCTTCATTTAATAAACAGTAAACAATCACTTAGTATTGTTAGAGATTTGAATTTATGTGGTATCTAATTTTCCAATTAGCAGGAATAACACAGACAGCTCTTATGTTTGTCTGACTCCTGGGATCACTGGTACAAATAATTTCCCTGTTGCCTTTACCCTCTCAGGAACACAAAAAAAAAACCAGTGGTAACATCTTAAATCAATATGAATTTCAGCTTCTGGAGCACAAGATCTATTTCCACTTGAACAGCTAAAAAAGTAACCCACAACAAGACTGGATTCTACATATGCAGAAAGCCTGATTTCTACTGATCCCAATGAGAATTTATGATCTTTTGCAACCTGGAGGATCAGATCTGAATATATCACCATTTTCTTTAGCCCTAAGAATTTAGATCTTGATCTGGTGCTCCGTGAAGTCAGTGGAAAGACTCTCATTGTCTTCAGCTTACTTTGGATGATATGAGGAGCTCATGGTCCAACTCTGAGAGCCAAAACAAAATAACACACTCCAGCAGCTCCTTTTGCTCCCCGTGAAGGTTGATCAAGCTTGTAAAGTTAAAGAGAAAAGACAGCACAAAAAGATAGTGCAAATGAGATAAAAATAAAGAAACAGATTATTTTAATATCTTAGTTCGATTTTGCAGCACAAAAAAAAAAAGTTTATTTTTATCACTGAAATGTTTATGTGTTTTTAAAAAGGCTTCAGATGTCTGAATTTGAACAAATCTTGTGATTTCAACTGAGCAGTTCAAAAGTTCCTCATCAAAAATTAGAAGAATAGAAGAGCTTGATCTGTTCAGTATATCGATAAGGGCTATCATAAATGGGAGCAGTTTCTCAGCTCCTGGTCATGCCTGATAAGGATACCCTCAACACCTGCTAGCAGTAACCTGACTTTTCATCAGCTGTATTAACACTGAATTTGTGTTTGTTTAATTTGTGACTCTGCAAAGATGCCACTACCTTTGGAAATACAGGTTGACACTGAACATTTCTGTAATTGTGTTCTCAAATCTTTCTGTTAGTGCCTTACCTACATCCTACCGAGAAAGATTGCCATCTGGCACAAAATAACTAAAGTCATTACTGGATACTGCTGTCTCTGTGTAGGAAACCAGATAGGTTAATGATGGGCAGAGACTCCTCTGCTTTGAATGACAAATCCATAACAGCTCCTCTTACCTGAGTAGAGAAAGCCATCAGAGGTCAGCACTTCAGTTTGTCTCTCATGAGACACTCAGGAACTTACAAGGAATTGCCTCCTTGTAACAGCAAAAAGCCTTAGATTTAACTCAGATTGAGAGGGGAGAATCTCAGCTTCAGCATCACTTCCTAAGCACTGTGCTTTTTACATTGTTTCCCAGGGAAAATTTATGTGATCCTATCCTAGCTCTGCTTGTCTAACTTGCCTCTCAAATAACTTACCTCCCCAACAAACACTGGCTACTGGCACCCAAACTGGTGAAAGTTGTCTGGTTCCTAAAGATATCTGCTTCTTACAAGTGCCAAGAAAAAAAGGCAGCCTGTTTAGGGCCACCCCTGATGAAAAGGCTGCAGTGGAGGTTTAACCTTGATTAGACATCAGAGGATCCACGTGGAGCAAGATACTATTAATATTGCCAAGAAGCTAAAAACTTCATTCATAGATCTCGCCTGCTTAGACATCAAAGTCAACCAACCTCAAAAGAAATCTGTGGGGAACCAGGCATCCTTAGTTCTCACATTGATCATACTACTTGTTCGGAAAGTTTCTCATCCAAGCTCTGGCAAGGCCTGACCTTGCAGAGGGAACATGATGTACAAACAAGGGAAAGGGCAGTGCTTTCTTTCTTATTCTTAAAGTTAACACCAGGTGAATAATTGATATCAAATAACATATTTGGTAAATCATCTTGGTTTCTGCAAATAACTTCTCTCTCCTCCCAAAAAATTACATTTGAGAAAATGCTATTCATTTTTTCTAATATAGTCACAAAATCTCTGATTAATTGTCGTCCTGTGGCTTTTTTTTTTGTGAAACACTCAATGTCTGCTGTTTCTGAATCAGAATTAAAACTTCTCAATTGGGCACAAGGTATAACTTTGTTCTTGACTCAAATACAAAGTGAATAGAGTATGAGCATGGACCCAGCCAAAACAAATTTTGGAATTCAAATGAATCTTCTAGATAACTTCTGGGCAATATACGTACAGATATAATCATGGGCTAAACAAAGAAAGTGCCCAGATGATACCACCTTTTCTCTTCAAGCTATAGTCTGTCTCAGAAGACGCCTGTTAGATAAGGCATTTACTTTGTTTGTGGAATTCCTATGGCTATCACTGGGAATTCTTGCAAAGGGAGGGAGAACAGAACATGCAAGGAAATAATACATTGCTGTTCTCAAACTGCATTGGATAATTAAAATATGCCATTATACTTCTGTAAAGTTTGAGACAGGGGTTTCCATCAACTGTTTTTAGGGAGAGGAAGCATCTTCAGAGAACAAAGTTGTAGCTGGACAAAGGATAAAAGGCAATTCAGGGAACTACCATGTGAAATATGCACCTCTTTTGCTCAAATTGTACCCAAAGTTTTGATCCTAAATGCAAATCTCAGAGCTATTGATAACATGGAAAAAAAAATATATATAAAACATTTTTTGTATTCAGAAGACTTTTATACATGTTAAATTTTATGAATGATCCAGATGTAATCTTTACATTGTTTTAAACTAATGACTTTAATAAAAGATTAAATAAGATTATCTGCAGTAAAAATTATTTCATTTTAAACTTGTCAAATGAAAGTAAGTAGGGGAAATGACAAAGAAGTCAGCAGATGAGGAGCAAAGGCTACGTAAAGAAGTAATCCAATCTTAGCTGCATTCTTTCTCAAATATTTTCTGTATTAAATTGAAGAAGTAAACTATTTAATTTACTTTCATTTTTTTATTCTGGTCTACCATATTTTGATAGCAATATTTAATTTTGCAACTTTGGTGGTGTACTGTGTGTTTCATTTCTTGATTCCATTTTCAAACTATGCTTGCAAGTAATTTAAGAAGCATTACTTCTACATTAGCATTAGGAGCATTACTACTACACACACACAACACTTTTCATTTGCATTTTTCTTATTTCTTGTATACTGACACCACTTTCTCCATAGCACTTTCTGATGCACATTTGATTATTCCCTCTTATTTATCAATTCTATTCTTCTTCAATCTCCTCCCCCTGAAAAGATGTAATTTTGCCCTTTATCTTTCTTATGATGTTATGGATTTTTTTTTTCTTTTTGATTAACATTCTCCCTATTACTTGGAGCTCAACTTGATTTCATTTTCTGTTACTTTCTTAGAACCTTCTGGTTTCCTCAGCATTCTCCTCCTCTCTTTACTTGTCTTCCTTACTAGGGTAGGGAGGGACTCATGAAAAGATTTGTACTCTGTGTAAGAGAAAGACACCAGAGACGAGTGTTCATGTAAACACCTGCCTAGGTTCAATACCTGCCTAGAGACCCCTCTCCTCAGCACATACACAGGTTAAGCTACCTGCTTCTCTGAACCAACTGTTGCCCTGTTGGCTGTGCCATCATTTAGACCAGATAGAGCCTCCTTGAAGGACTTCGGTTCTGTCTTGCAAGTCCTGGGTTGGGCAGCACCCTGGGCTTGGTTCCTGCTCCCTTTGCCCAGGGACAGCTTCCCACCACACCACCTCCAACCATCCCTGAGCTGGGATGACGCTCTCAGCTCTGTGCTCCCTGAGCAAGTTCTCAGCTTTGTGGAGATCACTGGGAAGTCAATGAGCTTTTCAGATCCCGTTACACGGGCATGATGTCTTTGTTTCCAGGTTTGTTAGACATGGTGAAATCGGGGAATGAGGCTCTGCTGGCTGCAACTTCATTGGCTATGTTAGTGTAACATGGAGCAAAATAACTTCAGCTCCATTACGTTTTTTTTTTTTTTTTTCATTATTTTCACTCTAGTCTGGAGTGCTTAGAGAAGAGATCAGAAATTACATGCTAAAAGACAATCTAATCATGGGGCTTTATTCAGAAAATGCACATAATTTTCCAAAACTGTTATGAAATCCCACTGTGAGCAAGCAGGAAGTGAAGGACAAAAGTGAGCCCTCCCAACTCCGTCAGGCAGTGTGCCAGGGCCACTGCAGTGCTCCCCAACCCTATGGTTGCTGCTGGCAATCCCAGCCCCTCAGTGCTGGAGACACAATGGAGCATGGTGGGACACCAAAACTACTGCAGGCTTCTTTGCTTGGGGACACAGCAACTCCAGGAAGGACTATTTTGTCCAGTAGATTTGTGTCTAGGGGCTGGACAGGCAGTGACTCATCATGTTTGAAGGACACTGACCTTTTTCACATAGAGCACTGGACAGGTGCCTTCTGCTCTGGAGCCGGCACCAGCACATCCTGCATTTGACTTTAGGTCCCAAACAAAAGGAGCAAAATTTATAGATGCAAAGAGTTATGTCCTTATCCATTTGTATTTCTATGGTGTGTGTAACCTGATATTTACAAGAAGGTAATTATATTATTTTAGTGTTGATGGCATATATTTACAAGAATGTAGCTATTTGATTAAATATAAACTGCTAGATTAAATAGCCCGTTTACTGTAATCTAGCTAAATGCCTAATTAAATAGCAAGAGAATATTAATCGGATTTATTATGGTTTAACAAATATGTGAGCATTATATATTAATACTTTAAAATACACTATTGCTGTTGTACCTCATTAGTTAAACAGTCCCTCTGTTAAAAGCATATTAAAAGTACTTACATTGTCAACAGTCCTGGTTCGTAATTTATATTACTTCAGTAGTGGTTTATTTTACCCTGTTTACAGATCCCCAGACATTTCCTCAAAATCGCAACAAAATGTAACATTCAGTTCCCAGCTGTCTAACTTCGTGGAAATAAAATGCACAATCATTCACTTTATGGTTTTTTGAAGCCACAGTCCAAGATACAAAAGCTCACCTTGAAGTTATCTGAAAATTTCCTATGAGAATATCTATGAAATTCCAGCATCTAATCAAAGTCTAATAAAAAGTCTTCTTTATGGTACACATTTTGCTAAAACAAGCACAGCCTTACTAGCAGAGGTTCTGTAGCTAATGCCATTTTTTCATTAAAAGTAAGTTTCAAAGATTTTTTTTTTTTGTCCCATAATATTACTGGAAAGAAAAAAGGATGCTCTTGTTGTGTTCATTTTTAAATAACGTCTTGGCATGAGTTTGGCACTTACTACAACTATGTATTTAATAGGTCATACTAATCTCTTCAGAATAAATGAGATATGATATGTCCCTGCCTCTGCATTGTCACATTTCTAAATAATATTTGATATTTTAAAAAAACCCTCTTGTTTTTCTTAATATCATGGCTAATATATGTTAATAAATCTTTTGACATTTTTGTTAAATATGCAGTGAAAAGAGGAGGAAATAGTTATACATGTGAAATATAAGGCATTTGAGTATTTCAATAGTCTCTTTCTCCTCTTAAATGATAGATTGTTTTTATGAGGAAGGAATTCCTTTTCTGCCCTCATGACAGCTCTTCAAGATTATGCTTCTGCTGTTCTTGCACAGTCTGTTTTAATATGAGGATACCATTTTGCAGAATTTCTTTTTCAGTAGAAGTAGAAGAGGAGAGAAGCCTTTTCTCAGATGACAAGAAAAAAAATAGCTTTCATATCAAGCTATTTTTATGTGGCTTCTTGACCTTCTCTGATTGATGGTTTCCTGAAGGACTGTGGTACTAGGCCTTTGAGTCTTCTCATGTCCACTGTACTTTTACTTCTGACATACAGTTTACAAACAGGACATTTACCCCTGAGAATCAGTTACTGGTAATATGATGATACTAAGTATTTATACCTGGCAAAGTGCCCATGCACTGTATACGGTACCATAGTTCTTTTGCTTCTGTAAGAGTTCAGTTCTCATCTCCACAAAGGCACTATTGAAAACATCATCACTCTAAGGCATTTGTATCTTGTTTGCATTTGAATAAATCGTGCTTCTCCAGATCTTTTCAAGCTTAGTAAGACTGAATACCACAAGGGAAAACTCCACTTCCCACTTTTTTTTCACATTCCCTTTCTTTCCTAATACTAGGCTGAAGCAGTTAATTCCTCCATTTTTATTACTTGTGGTCTTGATTTCTTAGTATGAAAATTTCCTTCTGTTTTATCTTGTCTACCTCAACAGGCAAGCTGTCTAAATACTGCTGTCATTCCTGCTTATTTCAGGACTGTTAAATTATGTTTAGCATTGCCTACAAGGCAGAGGTAGCAGAACTTTCCTCTTGCCACTAATGCTGTGCCACATTATATTTCAAATAATATAATGTTGTTACCTCAACACCAGGTAATTGGCCTAACATCTCTCTTTTATCTCCATTCTTTGGTGGAACCAATCATCCAGTTAATTGCACTTTCCATCTTGTAATGAATTTTCACTGTTCTTTCCCTGGAGGATGTACCCGTTACATGGAGCAATGCAACCGAAAAAAAAAAAAAAAAAAGCTAACTCTGAATTTAATCTATTCATGAGCAAAGACACCTTGTTTGGTGAGTGACTATGTTGATGATATAGTAAGTTTTGTATTGTTAAAAGTTTCTCAGTGTCTTAGGTCACAATAACTTATGACGTGAACAACCAGTAAACCCCTCCTAGGAAAGCCATGAGAAAAGAGTGGGGTTGATCAAGCCTAAGAATTTTCTACATAACCATGAAGACTATGCAAGAAGCCAGAAATCCTTGAGTGGGGAGGGAGATTCCTACGCTAATTTCATAAGCTGCTTTTCTTGATGGATGAAGGACCTGGGCAACTACCAGGACCCCAGAGTTATCAGGTAGCAGCAGTAACTATGGGGTGGCCCTGTGTCTACTATACTTCACAGCGGCAAGGATTTTTCTTTCTGTACCCTCCTATATAATCTCAAGCTCATACTTGAAATTTGGCCATAACATCCATGTTTACCCAATGCTATACTAAAAATAAAACTTAATTGGGATAATTTATTTACTCAGTACCTCCTCATTTTTCTTGTCTAAGAAAGAAACCAGCCACTTACTAAGTCCAAGGCTATCCAGCTGCTCAAAATTACTTCTTATCAGAGGAAGGCCTACACATTAAGCAGTACAGCCATATGTTCAATGAGTATTAGTCCTTATTTGCCTGGTCAAATCAAACAGGGTAAGTTCCAGAGGGGTCTGCTACCCTAGGCAAACTGCCCAGCCTAACCAGTCTGTCGCTGAATGCCCAATCAACCTTGCCAGCTTGAAGTTACCCGTGCAAACAGTGCTGCTGCCCCTGGAATCTGGCTGCCTCAGGCAGCCACCTGTTCTTGCTCTTAGGACAGTGCTTGCTACTAGTTCAGAAGTAATTCAGAAATATTGGAAGAATCTCTTTTTGGGGGAAAAAAAGCATCTTCTCAGGTCTCGTTAACTATTTTGCAAATGGGAAATACAGCAAAAAAAAAAAAGACTAGCAGACAATCACTGTGTAACTTGTTTATCCCAAGAAATGTTTCCAAATAAAATGATATAGCACCAGTATTTAAAAACATCAATGCAGGTAGACACCAACACTAATTATGTGACAGGCTGTGGAAACTATTAGTTCTGCAAAACACATCACGCTGGGAAATCAAAGGACCACAAATAACATTAATTTTTATCTAAACACAGAAATCTACGTGGGCTAATTAGTCTTCTTTCAAAAAACAAAACACATCAGTAGCCACAACAATGGTGAGAATTAACTTTTCTAATGTTAAGTTATAGAGACTTTCTGCACAGTTCACAATATATTTAATCAGTTCTTGTTTTCCTTCAGTTACATAAATCTATTTATGTAGGTTTTTATTATGTTGCCATTTAAATAACATTTCTTACTCAATTAGAGTTTTTTCAGTGCTACAGTTGACAGTAGTTAGTGCTACTTGCCAGACTTCTGTGTCCAATCTAATTAGATGCTGTTGTCCTACAAATTATTTTTAGATATGTTTCAAACTCTCTAATTATGCTCAGTGTACTGCATTGCAAACAAAACAATTGTTGCTTTAGTTTCTAGGATACTGTCCCTGGATAAAATAATCTACAGTGAGGGTGTTTTTCCTGACTGTTGCTAAGAAATCTTGCCACATCTCTTCTTGATCTGATCATGATCTCCTAATATAAATATGTAGTGACAGGACAAAGGACAATGGTTTTAAATGGAAAGAGGTTAGATTTAGGTTGGACGTAAGGAAGATTTTTTTTTGTGATGAGGATGGTGAGACACTGGGACAGGTTGCCCAGAGAGGTGGTGGATGCTCCATTCCTGGAAGTGTTCAAGATCAGGTTGGACAGATATTTGAGCAACCTGGTATAATGAAAGATGTCCCTGCCCAAGGCAGTTGGACTAGATGACCTTTAAAGGTCCTTTCCAACCCAAATCATTCTATGATTCTATCAAGTTCAAGCCTCCCCCTTGTTTCTCCACTCATTAAAATATTGCCCGTAAATCAGTCAATACCTCTGATCTCATCTCCTTGCATGTCTCCTAGACTTCTCTGGCCATCCTGCTAGTGAACAGTTCCATTTTCATCCCATCTCCCATGCTGCCTGTCATGAATGGGCAATAACAATATTTCAGACACTTCAGACACCCTCACTTGATGACAATGTAGATACCACCAGCTATTTTAACGCTCTTTAGTCTCTGTGGGTGGGATTTGTTTCATCTCTGTGTCTAAAGTATAGCTGTCTAGATTCAAAATACTCATCTTTTTATAGCCAGCCAAAGGAAACAGGCACTTTCAGGGTAGCCCTTATCTGACCTATTTTAAGTGTCTATTTCAGGATGAAGTGCACCATGCCTCAGAAGTGTCTATTTCTTACTTAGATAAATTCTACCTTCTGTATCTAATCAAGCTCTTACTGCCACCAGTGACCTTGTTTTTTCTAATGTTTCTAACCTTTATTTCCAAAGTAACAAGACCAGAAGTCCTGGAACAGATTGTTCAAATTTGTTCAAAGTAAATCTATGTAAAAGATCTTCAAAACTAGACTAGGGTCTAGCAGGTTGAGATTTCTCCTGTGAGAGCTTCTGACATTTTGAAAATTTTATTTCTAACTAAATATAGCAAAAAGTTGAAATGTTGATGTTTTACATGACTCAACTATATTAAAAGAACAATAAAGCTCAGCTACAGAAAAGTCCATCTTAATATATCTGAAAAATTATTTTTCATTGTCCCTTTGCTAAAAAAATCTCCACATCTTAAGGAAAGCAGTAGATAAAATTTGGAAATTTATTGAAATTTTTATTTTGAAAGTTGAAAAGGCCTTGTTTTAAGCATGTCAGTACCACATGAGAAGGCTTCAAAGTCTAATTCTTTCTCCTACTGAGTTTTGCTTTTGACAGATAATTATTTCCTGACCTCAGAGTCTCATCTAAAGACTCCTAAGTGATTGCAGGTCAAATAAATTAGATATTTTTAAAAATATCTTAACATAGATCAAGGTAGGTCAGGCCCACATTTCATATTAGTGCTACTATATCTATATTTATTTCATACTCATTTTCAGTAACTGTAGTAAAACTGAGCAACTCAACTTGGTTAGCAGTTATCACAGATGTTTCCAGATTGAGTGTTACGAGCTTGGTTCAAAGCCAAAACTAATTCCAAAGGCATACGGGAGTAAAACCATCTGTCTTTCAAAACCCAACACCTGTTCGAGGCAGCTTTTTAAACTTAACAGGATTGCCTAAATAAACATGCCACTCAGAGGCACATAATGGTACAAGAACACTGTACAGGATGAAAACTGCCTTTTACTGTCATGGTAGCTGGACACCCTCAGTCACCACACGTACTTGGATGTATCATAGTGCATCCAGGAGAAACCTATGCAATAGGTAACGTGATCATGTTGCCACAGTATTCAGCAATATTGAGACCCAGTCTGATTTTATTCTGTACTATCTAGAATGATGTTTTTGAAATATGAAGCTAATTACTTCCCCTGTCAGTTTGGCAAGAGTTGAATTTTTAATAATTTCAACAGGACTAACCTAACCATCTGTATCTCTTTCAGCTTTCATTCTGGAGAAATAGCTGGCCCTGAGCACAAACCCCTCTAAATCTAATCAATATTAAATTACAAAGGATCCAACTGAGGGACTAGAGGACCAACGTCTTCTATTGTTCTGGAACTTATAGCTCTTAAATTAATATCTAAAGGATCCACTGGTAGTGAATTAGCTCATCTGCTTCCCACCGTATCAGTGTTATGTTCACTGGGTTTAAATGCAAGACGTGTATCTTTAGTGGTTCAAAAAATCCCATGTGGACAATTTTGGTAAATACCTTAGCTGTGTCAATCTGTACTATAGCTTTTTATTGTTAAATTAATTTCCTGATCCAATCAAACATAGGATGGCCTTGAGGTTCTGGAAATGTCTTTTTTGCAGTACCGCTATTTCAAACTAAAAAGTCCTTCCTGAATAAAAATACCCTTATGCTGAAGTTTCTCATATTTTTTTCTTGATCCAAAGAATGATTTTGGAATTATCTGTCAATTTTATTTGGCTGCTTGAGATATAGAAGTAAAAAAAAAAAAAAATGCTCTTTCATGTTTTAAGAACTTTTTTTTTCTGATGCTATATTTATACTTGGGTAATTGAAAGCTAGTATCTGCATATGCACATACACAACTCTGTTTCACCATGGACTTAATCTTGTTATATTTGCTCAGAATTTTTTATTTATATAAAATGTACAAATGCCAAAATTCTAAAAGCTTTGGTCTTCATATGTAACAAGAGTCTAAAAATAAGATTAAAAATAAGTCTAAAAAAGGAGTCTCATGGGAACCAGGTGTTCTGTGTTCTTTACGCTGTAGGAGAAGTAGCTCTTGCCTTCTGGTACTAATATTGCCTAACACAGGTTTTTCGCACCAGGAGGGGCTGGTCCCCTATGATGGTGCCCCTAAGAAAGGCACTCAGATTCCATGAGGCATCACTCACAAGGCTATTTACTAGGGCCAGCACTGTAAGAAGAGAGCAGCATGGAGAATCTTACGTCCCTTTAGAGGCAGGGACTGCAGGTGGTGTAGCATCAAAGAGGGCTCCAACCCAGCACAGCATAGACCTGGGTGTGCTCAGGTGACCTGCTGTGTGGACCACTACCTGCTCCATGGTCAGGGTTACTACAACGGGGCACTGTCCTTTGTCACTTACATGCAGTTTCTCGGGTGTTTCTGTATTTCAAAGGCCAGAGGAATGACAGAGGAGATTCACTCTCTTTTAAGATAATGTGTAACACAGCTGGGATGAATCCTGCTAAGGAGATATCTCCTGTGAACAGGACCTAGACAACCAGCTTATATTAAACACCCAGTGTCTAGACAGCGAGAGATAGGCATGATGAATTTCACGTTACGTGTCAAACACTTGAATCAAAACTAGAGTAAAGCTGTGGAGAAACCTGTAGGAAGTTTGATTAATAGTGGCATGATAGTCCTGCAATAACAGTGCTTGCTCTTCCCAAAATGTTACATGTTTTGAGTGACTGTCAAGCACTACCGATTGCATACTAACTGTGACTACGTGCATCCTTACAGCTTACTTAAACTTGGGCAGAACAAGTCTCTGTATGTTAAAACAGAGAAAATAAAGGCTAAAAAGAAAGAACTAGAATGCCCTCTGGGAGAAGAGTAGAGAAAAGAGAGAGGACAAAGTGCCTGGCACATCCTGGGTAGGTACCAGAACCCGGAGGTAATTCGTTCTTAACACAAACACCATAGGTGGGGAATCTACCTCTTCTAGACTGAAAAGTAAGTAGTTCACATATCAGGGTGTATTGTCTGGAGCTGATTTAGATCTTTTTTTTTTTTTTTTATTTGAAGAGGCTGTGGGAGAGGCAGGGACTTCTACAGATTCCTTTTATGATCAAGTGACCCATCTGCTGGATGAGGGAAAGGCTGTTGATGTGGTCTACCTAGACTTCAACAAAGCCTTTGACACTGTCTCCCACGGTATTCTCCTGCAGAAGCTGGCAGCCCATGGCTTGGATGGGTACACTCTTGGCTGGGTAAGGAGCTGGCTGGAGGGCCGGGCTCAGAGAGTGGTGGTGAATGGAGTTAAATCCAGCTGGCTACCGGTCACAAGTGGTGTTCCCCAGGGGTCGGTGCTGGGGCCTGTCCTCTTCAATATCTTTATTGATGATCTGGATGAGGGCATTGAATGCACCCTCAGTAAGTTCGCAGATGACACCAAATTGGCTGGGAGTGTGGATCTGCCTGAGGGTAGCGAGGCCCTCCAGAGGGATCTGGACAGGCTGGAGAGCTGGGCTGAAGCCAGTGGGATGAGGTTCAACAAGACCAAATGCCGAGTCCTGCACTTCGGCCACAACAACCCCAGGCAGCGCTATCGGCTTGGGGCGGAGTGGCTGGAGGACTGTGTGGAGGAAACGGACCCGGGGGTACTGATTGATGCTCGGCTGAGCATGAGCCGACAGTGTGCCCGGGTGGCCAAGAAGGCCAACGGCATCCTGGCTTGCATCAAAAACAGTGTTACTAGCAGGAACAGGGAGGTAATTGTCCCCCTGTACTCGGCACTGGTGAGGCCGCACCTCGAGTACTGTGTTCAGTTTTGGGCCCCTCACTGCAAGAAAGACACTGAGGCCCTGGAACGCGTTCAGAGGAGGGCTACGAAGCTGGTGAGGGGTCTGGAGCACAGGCCTTATGAGGAGCGGCTGAGGGAGCTGGGATTGTTCAGTCTGGAGAAGAGGAGGCTCAGGGGAGACCTTATAGCTCTCTGTAACTTCCTGAAGGGAGGTTGTAGTGAGCTAGGGGTCAGCCTTTTCTCTCGTGTAGACAGTGATAGAACTAGAGGCAATGGTTTCAAGCTGCGCCAGGGGAGATTCAGGCTGGACATTAGGAAATATTACTTCTCGGAAAGGGTAGTCAGGCACTGGAATGCACTGCCCAGGAAGGTGGTGGAGTCACCGACCATGGGGGTGTTCAAGAAACGTTTGGATGTTGTGTTGAGGGATATGATTTAGCTGAGAAGTATTTGTGATGGTTGGACTGGATGATCTTTTAGGTCTTTTCCAATCTTGATAATTCTGAGATTCCACAAGAATCAGTATACAAAGTTTACAGTCAAGCCATATTCAGACATACTCCATAGGTAGATAAAAAAAAAAAAAACCCTTTGCCAATAAGGCTTAATCCTATCAAACATACAAAGAACCACTAAACTTTACAGGCTTTTTGATAAGTTGAATGTATCTCTTTCTTTTAAAGGGGCAGCTTCTACTTAGCACTATTAAAGGGAAGAAATATCTTTACTTAAATTATTTTGCCATTTTTCAACAGGTGTGAAAGAGAGACCATTGCTTTAGAAAAAAAATAAGAAGAAACATCTGTCAAATGTCTATTTTTGAAAGCAAATATCTATTTAAGAAAAAGAAGAGAAAATTGGTCATCTTAATAACAACTTTTTCAGTTATTAGTAACAATAGAGTACACTCCCAATTAAAAAGAAACTCTTATATTAGGTGTTTCTTTGAATTATTGCAGTATCCTGGGAAATAAAATTATATCTAGAAGGACTTCAGTTGTATATCATTTCATTATAAAAAGAAAGGAAATAAAAAGATAATAGATAATAAAGTATTTAACCTTTTTTTTTTTTTCACAATCTAATCAATGGTTTCTACTAGAGGAATAAGACTGTGTAATATAGTCACACTATACATTTGTTCCAGAGTAACTTTCAAATTTGTTAATGAAATGGTAAAGATTCTGCTATTTTAGCATGATTGGATCACATCCCAGTGGAAGTGAGATCAGATATTTAAGAAACTAAATCTTCTCCAGGGTTGAGATTCACTTGCAAAAATTAGAGGACATTGCTTTCAAATAAATCAGGACGGCATAGAGAAAGATCTTCTAAAGGATGTCGTAAAACAGTCTTTGACAGTCAGCTGATAAACAGAGCTGAAGAAAAGTTACAACTAGGACAAAAGATAAAAAACATCTAAGTGGTTCACAAGAACGCTGATGCAAAGCAGTGTATCGAGAAGTCACTAATACTAGAGGGGAAAAGCCCATGATGACAGAAACCATTAGAAAAACCCTTAGGCATACAAAACATTTTCTGAAAAAGGAAATTAAAGTTGTAACTTATTGGTGCTAAAGGATAAAATGACTCAGGAACTATCTCTTATTTTACATACAAAACCATCTGGTAAGGGTTATTTACAATTTCTAACACAGTATATGCTACTTTTGCAGTTTTTATGAAGAAAAATTCTATGTATCAGCCCTCTAAGAAATGGGAAGAAAACTCTAGAAATAGCAAGTTTGCTAAAGCAATGTGAAACTTAAAAGGAGTAACACAAAAGAAGCTCTACTGAGTAAGACTAAATATTCCTCTAGCCCAGTTTCTTGTCCCTGGCAATGACTAATGGTGAGTGCCTAAGAAAGAGCAAAAAAGAGGACAAGCAAACAGTAATACCTCCTGTATATATTCTTCCCACATTCAAAAACTATGGATCAGAAATTTCCTAAGTCAAAACTTGGGCATTTTTATTGTTGTTTTTATATAATAGTCTTGTGTAACTTTTTTCTTCTGTGCACTTGTCCTACCTTTATTTACTCAGTGTAAACCTCTGCAAGTTGTGTTCCACTCTCTTGCACAGAGCAGTTTCACAGCTTTACTGTTGCTGTGTGAACAATCACTTCTTATATCTATCTTGAAACATTCACCTTCTGATGTCATTTCAATTTTCCTTGAAAAGGCAGCAAATATTTTTTCTCTATCTATCTCATCTTTACCACTTATGATTTTATAGAACTGTATTGTATTCTCCCCTGGCCCTCTTTTTTCCAAGCTGCAGAGTCCTCATCTGCGTTGTTTCTTCTCTAGGAGCTTCTCCATAACTTTGATCATCCCTGCTTCCTCCTCTGAGCTTTCACTACCGATAATTACCAGCTTACCACTTGCTGATTTCACTGTTGCTGAGCACTAGGCTAACCAAGAAAACCTCAGGGGAGTATTCAATATAAAGCCTGGCAAAATTCTAGAAACCTATTTATTTTCCATGTGCATTTTAAGATATTCTAAGAAAAACTTGGTCCTTGAATGGTTGTAATGGTGTTATATTGGTGAAAAAAATCACCAATTTATTAAGAATTATCATAACTACTGGGAAAAGCTTGAAAGATATCTTGCAAATGTCATCTAATTCATCTCTTTATCCAAAGACAAGACAAGCTACTTTGGAATAGGAGATTCTAGTATGAACAATCTTATATACAGCCATCTCACCCGGCCATGCTGTTACTGGATTGCAAAAGAAACGGTTCATGCTAACCAACTGGCTAGGCTGGAATTTCTCTAACCTGATTTAAATCACGTTCTCAGATTATAGAAACCCTGGTTAAACCAGATTCATCACAGATAAGGAAAGATTAGATCACTGGATGATTATTAGAATCTTGCAGACTAATAGACAAAAATAATTTTTTGTTCAATGAACAAAGAGACAATAATAAAAGGAGTATTTTATCAAGGACATTTTTTGCATAATCATTCCAGATAAAGCAGAGGATGCCGCTGAACTGCTTGGTATAAGAAAAGGCTGACAGTGATTGAATAGACAAGGAGATTTAAATACTACCTGACATGATAAAATCAACCATTTTAAAGCAATAGTAATTTGAAGGTGGTTTAATCTGCCTTTTAAATTTTCAAGAAAATAAAGGTTATGTAAAACTTGTAATATGAATTTTATTTTAAAAAATAGATTCTTCAAACATATCAACACATTATTAGACAAATGCTATCTTTTCAAAGTCAGCAAGAAGTAGAGATATCAGTTACTATTGTAAGTGTTTTACCACAAGCTATAATCCCAATATTTAAAAATGAAAGCAGGCCATTGAATAGCATGGCTTTGCGAGCAGTTCCAAGAGGAATATTGTGAGCAAAACAATTAATTCAGCAGTGCTACAGAACAGGCATATTACTGTTATTAGATGTCCATTGCTATCTCCTGGCATCATCTGAATTTCTGAGGTCCATTTTCCTGGTCAAATTCCTCTTGACATGGCCAAACTGGTCACTAAGGGAAATAGAAATGTCTCCTTGTCTTGCTGTGCTGAGAGATGGATGCAGGACACCCAGGCATTCCCCTTCTGTCTCATCCTGTAAGACCAGCAATCTACTCACAAGTTAACATTTTTCTTTGTGCGTGCAAATTATTGTGGTAACAAGGTGTCTCACACATTGGACTGTCAAGACAGCGAACAGGCCGCGCACAAATGTGTTAAAGTTAATCTTAATTTTGCCATTAATTTAGCTTTACCTGGTACAGCTGCTTGCTGAGTCTGCAAGTATCCTGGTCTCAAAGTGCTGGACTGGCGTGACCACAACCTGACAGCGCTTGCTAGAGCTGTGGGGAAACTCTGGCCTTTTCATTTCGCATCTGTGCCACTCTCATCTGTGCCACGTCTGTACCAGGCTGCTGTTCGTGGCCTGCCCCATATCCAGGTCATCGTTTCACCTTGCCTGCTTGCTCCTTTCAGCAGTCTCTTTCGTGTAACGCCACAGCAACCAGTTCAGCGAGAACAGAGAGCGTGCCGTGGTCACAGAAATAATACAGGTGTCTCTCGGTTCACTATTCAAATATTTGGAGGCAAAATAATACAACCTATTCATACCATGGAATCACTGTTGTTCTCAAAGTGGGGGTCAATGATTTGCTGGTGCACATACGTGCAACATCAGTGACAGAAGAAGCACCCATCTGTGTCAAGCAAAGAACTTTGCACACAGTCTTGACAGAGAAAACCAGATCTGGCAAATAACTGATAAGGAATGAAAAGAAAACCCTTTCTGTTACCAGAACAACAAAGACATTAATATAGCAGAGTTACATTACACTGTACCTTCTGTGTGGCCTGATCCTCTATTGTGTTGAGGATTCTCAATTACCATTCACTTTATAGGAAAAATGTAGGACATTCACAACTCTCACAGAATTAGGATTATGCTACTGAGACTAGTATGCAAATCAGTAATATGTGAGTACATTAAATATAAAACAAACTGAAAGGGGTTTATCTTTGTTTTGGAAATGCAATGTGTGGGAAAAAAATATATTACCAGAAGTACAATTCTTATCAGATATATACATGTATGCAAATGGGTTTCTTTTGTCCTGCCTTGAGCAAATATAAAACTAAAAAACTCTATTGACCATTTAATTTTCCCAAAAGAGAGCTAGAGGAACAAGTCTGAAATACAATCCTCTCATTATCAAGTTTCCAAAGTATATTAATAGGGTTATATGCAGGACAACGGATAATGCTTCTCTTCTAACAGAGTGGTGCTGGTATTCTCCACACCAAGGCTGTAACGTCCAGCCTTTTTGGCAAGGGTTATTGTAACATCTCCAGACAAAAAGATTCTGTATGGTTCATGTGATGCAGAACACAAAGTGTTCATGTAATTAAAATCTATTGCACTTGTGAGTTTGAGTGTGCCTGACATGTCAAGGTCCATGGATGAAATAGAATGTTCTTACTGGTTTTCAGGTTATTGAAGGCAATGTGTTTTATTCCCTCGTATAGCCATGTTGGTAGAGATTCACAGTGGGCTTGTAAGGAGCCCACAAGAACATAATTTCCTGAAATTATGGAAATAACATTCACTCACATTTCAGTGAGATCAGACTGAATGTGTTACAGCTAATTCAGTGCTGATCCAGCAGAACATTTAAGCATATTCTTTATCCTTAAGGTTTAGAAGCATGTATGGAGGTGAAGTTTTCTGGTCTGGTGAGTACTCTGGGCTTGGAGCTATTTGAGAAAATCTTCGAGAAGGACTCTCTCCAGGCCAAACCGTCTTTCTGCTCTTCCTGAGCCACCTGGTCTACTGATGTAAGTAGATCAGTGCTGTACCAAGCCAAGACCACATCACCTAACACGTCATTCATTTTTAACTGCAGTCACCCTCAGTTTTACATCTTTCTGCTACACAAAAGTTGACAACTTTGGCTGGCTATTTATCTCAGTGTAAATGTGATTTTTATATTATTACAGCTATGAAAATGGAAATATACACATCACCTGGAACCTGAAATTTTCTAGACCTTCAGCTAGCAAGACTGCTATTTAGATTTACTGTCAATTTACATAGTAATAACAGCCTATTCTGCTGCACAAGGTAAATGCTGGAACAGCTTTTTATTTAAGTACTCTTAACTGTGTTAATGGTTCACCATAAATATATTCAGTATTTGATTTTCACTGTATGCTGCCTCTGCATTTACACTATAAAGAAAATCTTTGAGGAATGGTGTCTGTATTACCTCTGTATCCATATGTACAAGGAGAATAATCTCAACTTAAAGCTCCTCCAGCATTCTGACAGGCAAAAGGCAGTTCCTCCCTTTTGGAAGGATCACAGGACAACTGAGGCTGGAAGAGGCAGGTTAGGAAAATGCCCCGGAGGCACAGACTGCACAACTTTTCTGGGCAACCTGTGCCAAGGTGTGACCGTCCTCATGGGAAAAAAGTTTCTTCTTATGTCCATTCTGAACCTCTCCCATGCTAAAGAAGAAAAATAGGTATATAGGCAAAGAGGAACTACTGGACTGCCTCCTAACCCATGGATGCATCCTAACCTGCCCTGCTCCCCCCATTCAGGGAGCCCCTATCACCCCAAAAAAGTTTAAACAATGTTGTTAGAGGTATGTTTTAGATAATGTAATTTCTCTTTCATGCCTCTTTTGATGATCAACCTGAGCTGGCACCTGCTCTGCAAACTTGTCCATGACAGCAAAATTTGCTCTGAGGGTATTGCATGGGTCTGCCAATGCAATCATAACTCTGCACTGCGTGTAAGCCCCGCAAAAAAGATATACCAATGGAATCCTGTTACACATTGTAACCTGGAATAGCAATGCCAGCTAATTGCAAAAAGGGACAAATAGAGTTACAAGGTAATGGCCGTTTTTTTTGTTGTTTCTTTTCCAAGTCACTAGCAACCAAATATTCTCATTTAGTTGTTGAGAGAAGAAAAGCAAAACCTTAGATAGAGGGAATAGGTGGAGCAGCACCTGTGCTTCTCTGCTCCTCACTCCCTGTCTTTTGGTTTTCACAGCCAATGTACCAGCATAATCATCTCCACCATTCTTTCAGCACTGCAGGCACAATGCCAACCGAGGTCTCCCTACAGCCCCAAGCACCGGAGCTTAAGATGGCGTTTTATCTAGTTTTGTACCTGCACTGTGCACCCACAGACCTTCATGCCACCTCCAATCAGCCACCCACAGCATTTCTGAACACACACAACAGTGCAGAAGTGCTCAGCTGTGGCACCAAGAAAAAAATCACAGAACCACTCATCATATAAAGAAAAAAAAAAACACAAACTACTAGCTTGGCAATACTGTTGTGCTGAAATAAGAGATAAAAGGAAAGTATTGAAAATAAAGGTAAAAGAAATTACTTAAAACACTCACTAATACTTCCCAATCTAATTTGGTATACTAAGCTTTTTCATAAACTTCTGTTCTTCTAGAGTAAAGAACAGAAAATACTTGAGAGGTAAATTCTTGTCTATGGCCCCTTCTAAGTCATGAAAGTATCTGGGAAATTTGTAGCAAGTAAAAGGCAAAAGCAAGCCAAAAGCAGTTTAATGTATTGCCCCAAACATAGCATCTGTGTCCTCTGAGCTGACCCAAAAAAGCAGAGATGTTCTCAAAGGAACCAGATCCATCCACCTCAGGATGATTTTTCCAATGATAGAAGAGATGGAGAAATAGAAGTGCAAAGAGAAAATATGCAGGAGGAATCTGCTGTAAATTATTTTTTAAACACTCGAGGAATTGGCTTAGCTTTATCTAAAATAAATGTGGAGGCTGTAAATATATTGACTGGAAAAATACCCTGAATAAATCTACTGTTCCTCTCATGCTGGCTTGCTGAGAGTGGCAAAACACTTGACATAACCCTTATCAAATTTAATACAGCTTGAAAAACCTAATAAAGTCTTTTAAGCAAGGGAGTTAGTAGGAAACCTTTGCTGCAATTAGAGGGGAGGATGCCCTTTTTATGCTAAGAGATGAACTGAACAAGTTTAATTCCAGTTTATGATTAAGAAAAATATGTGAATGAGTTGCTGCATTTGGAGAGTTAGTCTACTGTATATCACAACAGCATATTTATGAGCAACATGATGTGATCCTCTCATTCACTTGCAAAGTGAATGGCATACACAAGCCAACAGCAGTCCCAGATCTCAGGGGAATCACATTACTTCAGCTTCCAGTTTACTGAAAATAAGTCATTTTAATTTGCAACAAGTGCTGCAAAATTTAAATAAATGAACAATAAATACATAATAATAATAACCTAGGAAAAACTATGCCTTTTCTCCTCCAATATCCTCAGTTATAATAGAACTTAATGAAGCATTTAAAATAAAGCTGTACTAAATGCTTACTACCATAAATTTCTTTGAGGGGAAAAAAAAAAAAACAAAAAGAGAAGTAAAATCCATAGTTAACAACTTAAAATAAATGGGCCAGATACCGGCTTCTCATCCATCTCTTTACACAACCCTATCAGTATATTAGTCTTTCTAATGGTTTACTTATGAGTCCTCTCAACACCTGGCCTGTTGATATATGCAGTATTCCCTTCCCACAGGACTCACTTCATCTGTTCCAGAGGGTTTCCTTAAACACACCCTTTCCTTAAACACACACCCACCCCCATTCCCCGGCTGTACATCCTTGTGCTCTCCCTCTCATGAGAAGCAGCAGAGAATTTAATTCAATGTTCCTTTGCTTGCTAACGCCTGGTGAGAACAGGATTGGCAACACAATCAGGATTTTCCCCACTTTCCACTAATATCAATAATTGTCTTAAGTTACACTCTGAATGAAAGTTAGAAGCAGCAAAGTTCCCATCCTACAGCCCATTCCAGCAAAGACTCAGTTGCCTGGCATTGTAAGGCTTACTGAAGTTCAGCTCTTCAGTGGCTGTGTTGCAAGCGCATTCCTGCCCTCTGACAAGCACAAGCCATACGTTTGGTAGTTATAATATGGTTTTGGCTCACATATATATCCACTATTGAAATTCCCTTTAATAATGCACATCCTCAACGTAATAGAATTTACAATGTAAATAGCACATGCAGACACCAAGGGTTTCCTAAAATGCTTTATTTTTGCTACGATCACTTGGGAGGACACCAGCAGATATGGGAAATCGAATAAAATAGAACTCTCAAAACAGCTGTGAACTTTTGAAATCTTTCACTTTTTCTTTGCAAGTAAATTTCATTCAAAAACATGTCAAGGCCTCTGCTTTTTAAACTCATTTTGCACTCCTGTACCCTTGAACCATTTTTTAAATGTTTACTTGATTAAAAACTGACCACTCAACCTTGTCAAATGCTTTTCCTGCCTGTAAAGACAAAGGAATGCATTGAGCTAGTAAATTATAACAATCTCATAATCCTAAGAGCATGTTTACAGAGTTTTCATATTACTAATTGCTGAGGGAGTTGGCATTTAATTACTTTCTACAATCACCAAACAATATTTCTCTTTTGTCTTAGCTTTTTAGAATCCACATTTATTCTTTTTCTCAAATTACTTTGAAAGATCCTAAATAATAAGAGAATTGTGTTTGTCCAGTGTGATTAAATATTTTATTTATCTGTCATCTCTGAAATTTAAGTACAGTTTTAATTTATTTTTCATGTTGAGATTCTGTCTAAGTTTGCTCTGTTATGATCATGTTATTTATTTTGTATTTATTTTATTTTCTTTCAAAGTTATTCAAGATTAATAAATACATCTCTTACAGCTTTGGTAGCTTTCCAAATCATTTTATTAATTTTCATTCTTACAGTCCATAATAGCAGAAAGTTCACCCTTTCCTTCCTCCTGCTTGGACCCTTGCCCAAGCTTGTATTCAAGCCAAACTCTCATTAAAGCTAAGAAAAAGTTGGTGGAATAAGATTTTAAAGATTAGGTAAAAAATTCTTCAAGGCATAAATAAATGGTCTGCACTAGTATTGTTTCTCTGTGTTCTGGTTTTGTTTAGTGAGGGGGGGCCTAAGGTGGTAGCTTCTGTAGGAAACTGCTAGAAGTTGCTCCCCTGTGTTCAGTGGACTCGGCCGGGCCTAGAGTGGATCTGCTGCTGGCCAAGGCCAAGCCAATTGGTAGCAGAATGTTCCCTGATAAGGTCTCTGCAATAACATAATTAACAAGGGGAAAACAGGAAAAAAAAAAAGGAGAGAAGATGTGAAGAAGCTGAGCGGGGCAGAGGCGGAGAGGGGGAGGCGCAGGCCTCATGGGCCTTGCAGGCCTCACCCTCTGGCCTCTCACCAGGCAGCTGAGTGGGCCTGACTTGGCCCAGCCTGGCTGCAAGAAGTGGAGAGGAGATGAGATGGATGATGTGAAGAGATCCTGAGAGGCGTCTGCCAGCCTGTTGTGAAGAACTTTTCTTGTGAGAGAAACAGCTGCAGATGCCAAGGTCAGTGAAGAATGGAGAGGAGCAGTAATGCGGCTCCTGGCCAAGATTCCCCTGCAGCCTGTGGTGATGACCATGGTGGAGCAGGTTGTCCCCCTGTAGCCCATGGAGTCCCACGGAGGAGCAGAGATCCACCTGCAGCCTGTCAGAGGACCCCACATTGGGGCAGGTGGATGCCTGAAGGAGGCTGTGGCCTGTGGAGGGCCCGCTGGGGCAGCCATCTGGAGGGACTGCACCCTTCGTTTCACGAAGGACTGTGGTCCGTGGGAGGGACCCCACGCTGGAGCAGGGGAGGAATGTGAGGAGTTTTTCCCCTGACCATGAAGCAGCGGCGTAAAACAACGCGTGATAAACTGACCGCAACCCCCATTCCCTCTCCCCTCTGTGCTGCTCGGTGGGGGAAGGTAGCTTGGGAAGAGAGAGGGGTGGAGGGAGGTTATCTTGTTCTCTGTCTCATTATCCTGCTGTTTTTAGTAATAAATGAATAGTTTTCCCCAAGTCTAGTCTCTTTTGCACATAACGGTAAATTTCTCCCAGGATTTTCTCCCTGTCCTTATCTCAAACCTTGAGCCGTTTTTTCTTATATTACCTCCCTCTATTCTCTCGGAGGGTGGGGGGAGTGAGAGACAGACTGCGTAGGCTGGTCCCGATCGGGGCTGAACTACGACACTCTGTTTATGCATGTATTTCATAATTAATGCTATGAAATATATTTTCACTTCAAATATGCAAAAGGTGAAAAACAGTTAAAATGGTTAGGTACGCAGGGGACAAAAGAAAGCCCAGGGTAAATGTAGGCCCCCTCCAGAAGGGAACTGGTGTCCTGGTTACCCAGGACATGGAGAAGGCTGAGGTTCTCAATTACTTTTTTGCCTCAGTCTTCACCGACAAGAGTTCCTGTCCCACCGCCCAAGCTGTAGAAGGTGCAAGCAGGGACTGCGAGAATAAAGAACTGCCCATTGTACTCGAAGAGCAGGTTCGGGATCATCTGAGGAACCTGAAGGTGCACAAGTCCATGGGTCCTGATGAGATCCATCCGCGGGTCGTGAGGGAACTGGCGGATGAAGTTGCCAAGCCACTGGCCATCATATTTGAGAAGTCGTGGCAGTCTGGTGAGGTCCCCGATGACTGGAAGAGGGGGAACATAACCCCAATTTTTAAAAAGGGGAGTAAGGAAGACCCAGGTAACTACAGGCCGGTCAGCCTCACCTCTGTGCCTGGCAAGGTCACGGAGCAGATTCTCCTGGAAACCATGCTAAGGCACATGGAGAGCAAGGAGGTGGTTGGTGACAGCCAACATGGCTTCACCAAGGGCAGATCGTGCCTGACCAATTTGGTGGCCTTCTATGACGGGGTGACGGCATCGGTGGACAAGGGACGAGCAACTAACATCATCTACCTGGACTTGTGCAAAGCTTTTGACACTGTCCCACACAACATCCTTCTCTCTAAACTAGAGAGACATGGGTTTGATGGACGGACCACTCGGTGGATAAGGAGTTGGCTGGATGGCCGCACTCAGAGAGTGGTGGTCAACGGCTCGATGTCCATGTGGAGACCGGTCACGAGTGGTGTCCCTCAGGGGTCCGTGTTGGGCCCGGTCCTGTTCAACATCTTTGTCGGCGACATGGACAGTGGGATAGAGTGCACCCTCAGCAAGTTCGCTGATGACACCAAGTTGTGTGGTGCTGTCGACACGCTGGAAGGGAGGGATGCCATCCAGAGGGACCTTGACAGGCTGGAGAGGTGGGCCTGTGCCAACCTCATGAAGTTCAACCAGACCAAGTGCAAGGTCCTGCACCTGGGTCATGGCAATCCCAGGCACAAATACAGGCTGGGCGGGGAATGGATTGAGAGCAGCCCTGAGGAGAAGGACTTGGGAGTGCTGGTGGATGAGAAGCTTAACATGAGCAGGCAATGCGCCCTTGCGGCCCAGAAGGCCAACCGCATCCTGGGCTGCATCAAGAGAAGCGTGGCCAGCAGGTCGAGGGAGGTGATTCTCCCCCTTTACTCTGCCCTGGTGAGACCCCACCTGGAGTACTGTGTCCAGTTCTGGAGCCCCCAGCACAAGAAGGAGATGGACCAGTTGGAGAAGGTCCAGAGGAGGGCCACGAAGATGATAAAAGGGCTGGAGCACCTCTCTTATGAGGACAAGCTGAGAGAGTTGGGGCTGTTCAGCCTGCAGAAGAGGAGGCTCCGGGGAGACCTGATAGCGGTCTTCCAGTACCTCAAGGGGGCCTACAAGAAAGATGGGGAAAGGCTGTTTAGTAGGGCCTGTTGCGATAGGACGAGAGGTAATGGTTTTAAAATAGAGGGGGGTAGATTTAGATTAGAAATTAGGAAAAAATTTTTTACGATGCGGGTTATAGAACACTGGAACAGGTTGCCCAGAAAGGTGGTGGAGGCCCCATCTCTGGAAGCGTTCAAGGCCAGGCTGGATGAGGCTCTGAGCAACCTGACCTAGTCAGGGATGTCCCTGCTCCTTGCAGGGGGGTTGGACTAGATGACCTTTGAAGGTCCCTTCCAACACTAACCATTCTATGATTCTATGATTCTATAGTTGCAAAGGAAAATGAAGTCACAATACTATGTATTTTTCCTTTTTTTTTTTTTGGTCACAGAGCTGCAAATTCTGCTGTTCACACAGCTCAACTGGCCACATGTTGCCTACAGCAGTAGGGAATGCTTCAAATAAACAGAGCAGTGTCTCCAATTCCGAATACCTTTGGTTTGATCTGTAATGCATTGGGCACACGTTTGCTTAAAAACCTGCCCAGCAGCAGTTAGTCATGTTTAGTCACCAGGGAATAAATATTATTCTCTCCAGAGTGCATTCAAAAATTGTTTACTTTAAATTAAGGAGAAAAATAAAATTTTCATTCCAAAAATAGACCCTCAGTTCATTTCAATAATCCTTAGTACCTTCAGGATTTGGGGGTGAATGTTCATGATAGTTAATATTCTAACTGTGAGGTGTATGTGTATAAACAACAGTTAACCCAAAACTCTTAATAGATCTTCTAATTAAAATGTATCACCAATTGACCTCTCAAGGATCTTTTCCAAATTACATTGGACAAAATTGGCAATTAAAATAGTACCCCTTCTTGCTGTGGAGTTATATGGGAAAAACATTTGTGCACCTGCTTCATCACTGAACGCTGCAGTGAACAGTTCTCAAAGAAAACTGTATTAAAATTCCTTTTCTTTTAAACTTGTCTTCCCTTCTTTAGGAACAACCTTCTTAGCATTCTGAGTTTCAGCTGGTCATCTCTTCACTACCTTGCACTTTCCATCATCTTTACCTTGAAGCAAAGCAGAATCATTGGGTCCTGTAGTACCTACAGCATATATGTGACTCTGTGTCTCCAGACAGTGGGCAGCTGGGCCTACTTTATGAGCTAATAATTCTTGAATGTGACATGCCATTTTCATAAAGAGGGGGTGAGTGCTGGAGGGCTACTTCTCTTGTGCACCTCTGCAGGGACGAGATGCTGCTGAGGCAGCCCCTGTATTCACTGTACCTCTCTTCACTGCAAGGATAGAAGAGTGAGAGATGGTGCCATCATCTTCCAATATTTCCTTACAAGTCTGACTTATTGATCAGTAATGATTTTCTGCTTCACAGGAACACAGACCTGACAGCAGTAACAGCTGTTGTTGTACCAGATCACCGGAAATTTAGAGAGTTTCTTATTTCCAAGGAGTATTGCTGCAGTGTGGAGGTCATGGTCCTGACAAAGAACCACCATACCACCGTACAATATTATATGACTTCCATTGCTGTAAAACTTCAAATCTAAACAAATAGATGTGTCCAATGCAATATAGTTCTCTTTTATGTCCTGGGCATGTCTGCAGTTTCCATGGTTACCAAAGGGCAGTCTAGTAGAGAAACAGTCATTTTCTTTCAATAGGTATCTTTTAAGGACTATCCTTTTGAAAAGTTATTACAGAATCAATCTGTTGTTACATATATCCATATCTCTTCATTTTGCTGTTTAGTTAGCAATTTATGCAAAAAAAAAAAATTAACTGATTTTAAACAAATAGCACAGGGCAACTTTGAATATTCCTCATTCAAAATCAGCATCTCTAGTAATATCTGTGGTCTTTATTCACATGCTTTACTTTAGTGTGCAATTCCTTCTAGAACTGTAAAAAAAAAAAAAAACCATCACTATGATACATTTCAAACTGCTTAAAAATATTTTAAACCAATCAAAGCTACACTTTTAGTAATACTTCTGTCCACCAGGATCAATCTTTAGATTTTATTTCCATTGCTTATGGCCAGCAAATGTAATTGACTGCATTATTTATTCTCCCTCTAAGTCCAAAATAGGCAGCATTCTTCCGAAACTATGAGAAAAAGCCAGAACTCTAAGCTGAAGTTGTTAAATGAAATGCAGCTCCTTCCTCCCAGTTCTGATTTGCCAGTTCATATCCAGGTTTTCTGCAATGATACTTGGTCTTCTAAGTGCCTAGGTCACTTTAAATAGCATGACCATAAAACTGTCTGAGGCTGGGCTGAAGATTTCACCTTTGGTCTATTTTGCTTTTTCTGTTACAGGAAAACTGAGATTAATAGTGTCATTTATGTCTGTGGAAAGGCCTCAGTCAAGAAAATATACTTAATGTTAGCTACATAAACTATCCACCTGGATTCTGTGAAAAATGAGTATGTTTGAATCTTACTTAATGTAATGTGCATTTTTCACAGTGATTTCCTAAGATGGTATTTGATCACATTCAAGAGGTTGCTCCAAAACAGCATTGGCTGTTACCTAGCCTAGTTCTTCTAGACTAGGCTAGAATCATAGGATGGCCCAGGCTGGAAGGGACTTTGAAAGACCATCAGGTCCAACCTTTTCTGGGAAAGGGAGCCTAGATGAGATTATCCAACATGCTGTCCAATCGCATCTTGAGAACCTCCAGTGATGGGAATTCTAACATGTCCCTGGGGAGGTTATTCCAGTGAACTATTATTCTCACTGTAAAAAAAAAAAAAATATTAAAAAAAAATTATATCAAGATGAAACCTCCCCTAGAACAACTGGTATCCATTGCCTCTTGTCTTCTCCATGTGGCTTTTTGTGAAGGGAAACCCTTCATCTTCTTTGTAGCCATCAAGCCTTCTGTTCTCCAGGGAGAAAAGACCTCACAGGGCAGGTTCTCCAGCCCCTTGAACATCTTTGTGGCCCTCCTTTGGACCCTGTCCAGTCTGTCTGCTTCTTTTTTGAAATTGAGGACCAGAACTGAACACAATACTCCAGGTGCAGCCAGACAAATGCCAAGTAGAGTGGGATGATCATGCCTCTATCTCTGCTAGCAATGCCCCAACGGATGCAGCCCCAGATCCAACTCACCTTTATTGCTTACAGCAGCACACTGTTGACTCATGCTCAGCTTGTTCTTAGAACAAGGTTAGAAAGAGTCATGAGTGTTCAGTAGGAAGAATAATGTGAGTAGCCACTCTAACAGTGGCTGCAATTTTCCAAAGTAGACCTTTTAGCCACTTTTCTGACATTTCCTTTCAGTAGCCATGTGTCCTGGGCAGATCTGGCTGGCATTTGCTACTCTCACTCAATGTACCAGGGAGGATTGTAATATTTGTCACCTTGTAATTTTCCCTCTCCTGTGTACAGAAGAGGGAGAGGCTGGAGTACAGTTAACCTTTGGATTAACTCATTCACTTGAAGGCATGTAGACAGTTCACCTGTTGCTACAAAGGAAGAAGCTAAAACAGATCCAGACAGATCATTTGCAGTGTGGCTTTTTAACCTAAAACACATTAAGTTATTACCTGAAATTTTGTAATTATATTTTGAGCTACATAAAAGGAACCTAAAATACTTTCCTTTCTGCATGCATTCCTCTGTTTTAACAGAACACAGCTCTGTGTCCTGTCTTTTATTCCCAAGACTATCAGATTTATTTTCCAAGTACTCTTTCTTCTGGTAAAGATTAAGAGATTTTATGGAACCAGAGTAGCAGAATTAGGGACCGAAACCTAGTTTTAGGGATCACTATGATTTGACTTTGAAATGTTTTAGAATTGTCATTAAACTGCATTAAGTTCAAAAGTATTTGACTATAAAGCATGATATTGACTTTAATGTTATTCAAGTGCATACTTAAGTACTTTGAGTATTAAGATTGGACTTTGGGCTCACTATCCCAGACGTTGCATTTATCTAACATGTTGAATGAGAATCTTACCACACCAATACCAACAATAATGGTAACAGTGATGAAGCAGGATGATCATTTTACAAACACTAGGTATTGACATTAAATGTGAACTTCAAAGATCATCAACGGCTTTAAAAAATCTCATTTCAAAATTGTTCCATATGCTCCATTTGCACCTTTACATCTGTTCCCTCCAGATGGTTTGGAAATCTCAAACTGTTTTTTTTTAGTCATGTCTACAACATACTAGATCCCAGTTTTAACTTCTCAAAACATATTTTCCTTTTCATATTTATTACATTTTTTTGTCTTCAGATGTCGATTTGAAAAAAAAACCTTCACCTTCCTTAGAGAGCTCAGAGTGCTGCCCAGTGCTCACAGGGCTGAGGATTCACCAGGGTAGAAAACCTCATATCCTGCTTCAATCTCAGATTAGTTTTTATAACTCAGTGCATGAGTCATCATCAGATGAAATCTGGTCTTGCTAAATTAAGCAGTCTGTAGCAAGGCCTTGCATACCTTTGGGCAGACCTGTTAACACTCACGTGGTCTTTGACACCTTCCTTACCCTCTCCCACTGGAGATGCTGGGTCCTACCCTCTTTCCAGTTCTGCAGCACCACATGCCACACTCAGCTGTCTAACTTGGTGAAACTACTAGCTGTGTCAGGCACATGCAATTGTAAAAGGAATTAATATTGTTCAAGACCCAAAAGATGTGTTTTCCAGATACAGTCATCTGTAGCCCTCATAAAACTACATGCAGAGATACAAAAATACCTTGTAATGATCAGACAGTGCTTCACTGTGCTGAGCCATGACCTAACCCAGCACTGCAGACCCCTCTTCAGTGATCACCTGGCCAGAATGAGCATAGGGAGATCTTTCAGCAGCTTTTGTAGGAGCAGTCCTTCCTTGCAGCTGTTTCTGAACTCCTTTTCAGTTTGTTTACTTCCTGCATTTCAAGAGAGCCTCTGAAATAAAGGCAATATTTCAGGAACTGTCCTGATAGAGCTATGTAGCATGAGACCATCAACAGCATAATGCAGGCTTAATGCAGTTGCACAGGCAGCCTTCATCTATTTTCTTGCTGTATTGTGTTACAAATTAACATATCATTTGATGACTACTATTTCCTCTGCTTTTTGTGTTTCTCTGATATTGATTATCACAGACAATTTTCAAGCAGATCTGCTAGCTTCCCTTTCTCTAATACGAATTCCGAATTCTCATTTACTGAACATATTAATACTTCCGTATTCTCAGGTCATTTTTGCTGTCTTCCCTAATATTAAGAAAAGCTTTGAGTTTGGTATCATCTTCACATTTAATTAATGTTATTTTTATTCCATGAATAATCTTCCCTGGTATGTCTGCAATTGATACAAACTATATTCACATTCAGTAGACATTACAGTTAACGTACTAAGTGACCATGTACTATCTCTAATACTTATTAAACTGTTTGCTGCCTTTTCTAAATCAGTGAGTGTGTAGATATACAGAAGAATGTATTCAGTGTTCCTAAGTCTTTAATTTTGTCCAAAATAACTCTTCTTTGTTTCTGAAAACTATTAGCTCTGAGTGTCTTACCTTATAATTATCACTTTTAGCTACATCAAGAGGACCTTCACTCAAATGCTCTGATAGCTACTTTTTAAATGTGACTGAGATGGAAAGCAATATGAAGTTTGATTTTAAAGAAATTCAACTATTCATTGAGTATTTTTTTGGAGGAATCCTAATGTCACTGTTTACCTCAACAAAACATATATTTCAAAATTACAATGAATGCCTAATACCACAGTTAAAAATAAAAACATTCAATATGTTCACAGATTTAAATGCCAGGGTTTCTATTATCTCATTTTTAATACTCAGCTATGTGAATATGCTCTGACTTTTTTTCAGCCACTTTGAAATATCACCATTGCATTCTTCCTGCCAGAAAAGCAGCTGGATAAACTGCCAGGTAACCTCTCCAACAAAAGGGTATTTCCAGCACATCTGGCAATGTAACACATACTGCTTCATATTTTCATCGGGATGTTCACCTTTTTTTTCTTTCTTCTGAAAACAGAGAAAAAATGATATGTATCCAGCACTGAGATCTGCAGAATACTACTTGCTTTCTGAACACTAAAGAAGGCTAGTATACTTCATTTTTTCCTAGAGTTTTTCAATCAGCAAATCAAGACTAATTTCAAGTGACAGTGAACTACAACTTGCTAAAAGGACCTTGCATCCTGAATGGATGTCCTCTGTTGGAGTCCAAAACACCTCCAAAATGATATATGAGTTCAGGGTATTGCACCACTTTTTTTTGGACATGACCCTCCACACAATATTTTGCAGTAGAGGACCCTTGTCTACTTACATAAGTCATTGAGCAAGAATGGCGATCCTCGGGATACGGGATCATCTGGAGGGGCCTGGGGCCCCATGGACAGTATTCCCTCCATCAGTTCTCCTGGGAACTATGAGCTAGTTCAGCCTAGGGCTGCACTAGGGAAATGGCCACATGGATCCAAAACATCTACAAGGCTTTAAATTAATTGTACATATCACTTTTCAAGCTCAATTATTTGAGGACATAAATGTTAGAATTTAAATGTGGTTCAAGTCCTGATCTGTGATCTAGAGAACAAAAGGTAAATTGTGCCTGCATATTATACAGGTCAGCATTCATTTTTCCTTCAACTGATAGATACTAGAATTTTTTTGTGGGAGTATAATTAAAGGCCAAGCTATGGCCTTTTTGGTAAATTAGCTTATAACTTCATTTATTTATAGCCTTCTGTATTTAGATTTGTGTAAGGATTTCAGTGTAGAATGTTTCTTTGCTGACAGATACAACACTACAAAGAGAAACTATTTAGGATCCTGTCTTCAGCAAAGGATAACAAACCTTTTGAAGTTAACTATGCTCACAGATTTCCATTAGCAACTTACTACAATTAAAGAGCCAAGAGCAGAAAGTCTCTACAAGATTTCTCAAAATGCCTCATAAAATCTAGGATGGAACAAACTCTGGAAATCTCACTTGGATTAAAAAACTGGAGCAGGGGGGCACATTTTCCAAGTATTTTAACTCCAGAATTTTTTATGAGATTTACCCAATGCCCCACTGAATTACAAATTTTTTTTTCTTTTTCCACTGAGGTTAAAAGGAAAGATGGAGAAGAGAAGGCTAGGGGAGATCTTACCGATGTGTACTGATACCTCTTTGGAGTGAATTAAGATGGGGGAGCCAAAATCTACTCAGTAGTGCCCAGTGACAGGACAAGAGGCAACGGACACAAGCTAAAACACATTATATTCCATTTGAATACAAGAAAATCCTTTTTTTTTTCACTATGAGGGTGATTACAGACTGGAACAAGTTGCCCAGAGAGGATGCACAGTCTCCATCTCTGGAGATACTAAAAACTCTGCTCGAGTAGGGGGGGCTGGACTAGATGATCTCAAGAGATCCCTTCCAACTTCTACCATTTAGTGATTCTGTGAAACCAGTCTTTGGAATAATTATCTTTTTCCATGCACCTTCTCCTTATTCTGTTCTAAAACACTATGATGGATTTGAAGTAAACCCTAGGAAAGGAATGGAGGTTCACACTCTTCCCTTACAAGGAAAGAGTAAGGGTTTTACATCATTGAGGGAATCATTTTATCAGTCTTTTAAATCGTTACTTTTGTCAGCTCACAATAATGTTTTCAAATCTAAAAGATTCTGTATTCTAGTGAACATGTTAATTAGCTCAATACCAATTTCAATATCTGCATCAGATTGTCAAATACATCTGTGCTTTAATGCTTCTTTGATTCACAGCTTTTAATGATGAGTTTGTTTGATCTGCAAGCTCACATTTCATTACACTTATAATGAAACTGTGAATTACAGTTTTTTAGGCTGATTCTACTGTGTTATATGGAGCTGAATTCCAGAACTCTTACTCATTTTATGACTAAGAGCTCCTTATAAAATAAGAATTTTTTCTAGTTCCTAGTTCCTGCACACCTTTTCTCTGAAGTAAGGAGATTTAAAAAAAAATCTCTACCTAACTTTACAAAATAGAAATGTCTTAATCCTTAAGCTTTAAAAGTAAAGTGGCTCATATAACTGTCATTTCCCTGTTGTCCTATTTACTTGTCCAGCTGATGCTGATGGATGTCCTGTCTCTGGTCAGGCTGTTGTCTCTGTTGCAATGATTTCTCTCTCTCTTTTTTTACTGGCAGCTGTAAAGTGCTTCTATACTATAACTTATTATACTGCTAATACAATTACTAATGCAATTTTAATGTTCCAACATTTTGACTTTACTTCTCCACATTGCATTATCTGTGCCACTCTTTGCATGACTAACATTTTTTCATCCTTAAATAACAGATGCTCATAGAGAAATATATTTCTTTATTTGATATTTAACTTTCATTATTGCCAGCATATCTGAAAGTAATAGGATAAGCATGCACCAGAGCTGGCCTTAGCATGGCTGAAGCGTTATTCATCATGTCCACATAAAATAACTGTTTTGTAAAGACCAGTGATCTGAAGCTGCTTATAGCCTTGAAGCAGTCCCTCAAGGATAAGTTCTTGAGTTGTTGCTCCTTGGGGTCATATATTAGTGATGCTGATTTGATCTTTTAAACTCAGTCCCCAAATGTCATCTCTCTGTACAAGAAACTGTTATTTATGAGTTCAGGAATATCTTTAAATGGCTTTGATCTTTTCTTCTTGTTATTGTTTTCAGAGCTTGCCAGATTAGCTTAAAATGAATCTAGTAGCTATAAGGTCACAAAAGTACAGACACTTGGTTTATCTCCTGAAGAGCAATGTTTGGGCTTGGTGGCAGATAGCACTTGTTTTGAAGAGCTTTGCCCTGAGGCTGCTCTGTATTCTGAGTGCTTTGAGGATGTGTCTAAATGAAATCAATCTCTCACACCTGAACTTGGATCTTGTGCTCCATTATGGCAGCAATACTCTGTGGCTCTTAGACTTTCTTCTGTTTCTATCTCTGACTCTGCAGCACACTATTCATCGCCCAGCCCTGCAACCCAGTGGGAAAATTTTATGTACCCACAGCAGGAGACTGGGCAGCACATCCCACTGTGGAGCACACAGGAGGCTGAGTTCCCCAGCAATGACGCTTTGCCTGCAAAGAGCACTCTGTCCTCATTAGTATGGAGGCTTTCAAGTGTTTCCAAATGCTTTCGAGTTTCAAGAAACAGAGATATTGTGACACTTGATGTTATTTTCCAGATTTGAATGCTACTTGCTGTTACTGCATAAGAAAAAAAATTGCCTAGTGCTTCTTTTAATAGATCAGGTAGATTAAGTTCTGAATGTACTCATCTAATAGCAGATGTTAAGGGTTTGTTCAAAAGCTGACTACTGTAGTCAATAAAAAAAAAACCTGCTGATAAACTTGATACAATTAGGATTAAGTCTTGAACAAATTATTTCCCAGGAATGCCTACAAGTAAACCTGCAGCTTGCCCATAGTTGATTGACGAATAACAACAGCGTTAATAATAATATCCCAATAACTGTTGCAGATTGTACTTTTTTATTATTTAGAAAAATTTGTATGTATTTGTATTTCAGATTTTTAAAAGATAATCAAGTGTGGCAGAAATTTATTGTAGAACAGGGAAGAGGAGTTGAATGGTTAACACTGGAGTATCACCCCCTCTTTGCATGGGCTTTGCCTGTGATTAGAAGTAAAATTCAGATGCAGTTCAGTGGCACTTGCTCCATGCATGCACAGTGCCTGAAATTACTCATGTAGAGATATGTCCAGGTAGACAGAGACTAAGACTCAACTGAACTCAACTCAATTGTCAAGGTATTATGAATATTTGCAGGCAAATGAGTCGTGTTGACTTCAACGGACAGCCACACAGCTAAAGCACTGTGCAGTACTTTGAAACCATGGAGTTTCAAATAGCTTTATCTTTCACTGCAAAATCATATAATTTTTCATTATATTTCTGTGTATTCCTTTCATGAGAATTATTATATTATCAAGCAGAGCAGAAAAATGAGACATAGCAGTTACAGTTTCCTGCAAAAGAAGTGCCAGATATAATAGTTTTCTCTTTATCACATTCACTTTCTTAGGCAGCCTGCCAGCTCTTGTCTTTGAATGAACAAAGCTCTGGAAAGATTTCAGAATCTGAAAATGTTTTTTTCAAGCAAGTTGTTTCATTTAAACTCTTTTTCTACATTATCTACTGCATTAACAATAATGCACTTTCAGGTGTACTTATGAGCATCTCATTAGGCTGTACGTAATAACTAGGTGTTTGGTAAATGGTCTGACTGACGCCAGATTTATAAGGCTACTAGTCTTTTAACCATGATGCAAGACCTATATCAGAGTTTTCTGGTGAAAAAAGTAATTACAAACAGACTTCCTGCTTCTCATTGGCAGTATTCGTCTGCTTGTTTTGGGGGAATTATTATGTCCACACACATGACAGGCTACTTTTGTTTTTCTCTCCTGAAATATTTTAAGGGGATTAGATTCTCATTAATAGCTCTCTACAGGGACTTATTCCTATGTATTGGCTATATTAAGGAATAAATTATCTGTACTTCCATGATAGGATCAGTTTTCAGTTTATCTGTTTATATGGGAAGAAACAAAGGCTCCAGTAAACACTGTAAAACATCCTGTTACAGATTTAGATATCCCACTGCAGTAAAGCACACAGTGCACTAGACAGGCTGGTTCTTTTGAGCTGTTTATACTGCAGATGACTAGCAAGATATTCCCAGACAGCATCTAAAATTCTTGACTTCCTCACTTTTGTGTTTCTCTGAGGCATCCGAGTCTGCTCTTCGTCCACACAAGACAGTTCTGAATGCAGCAATGTGGTAAATGAGTTGAAACCACCCCAAACCTTCAGCAGCTGGAGCACCACTGTGAATGGCAAGGGGAATGCATGGCCCTTCACACCATGTACAAATATTTCCTAGTAAAGCAGCTTTATCGATCCCTGTCTCTAATTCTGGAGCTAGAGGGACCTCTGCGGTTCCTGTACTGCTAGGCAACAGGGAGAGGCTTGTGGGACAAAACGTCTGTTTCTATTTTTTCATCTTCCTGAGAGGATCGTCTCTCAGATCAGTTTTAGCTGAAATGGATAAAACTGCATTCTTCATAGCTGTTTAGGAACACTCCACTGTGATGTCTGAAAGATCCCTCAGATGAGTCTAGTCTGAAACTTATGTAGATTTTCCTTCACAGCTTGGATTACTATATTTGTCTTATTTTTGGTCGGTCTATAATAGAGTTTCTAAAGTGACAATGTCACCTACAGAGTGTCTTGAATTGTGAAAACCCTGTTCTACTCATAAGAATTCTCAAGTATATGCATAAAAACTTCAAGAGTGATTGAAAACAAAGTGTCAACATAAGATCTAAGATAAAATAACCCATTTCAGAGATACAACGTAGTATATTTTTAAATTACAGCCATTGCTGGAGATCATTTGGAGTAACAAGAAAATACATAGTTCTTGTTCGGGAGCAAGAGAGATGTTAGTCATCATATACTATGTGACATATTTACTTTAAATGCTTGTTCTGAGGAAATGTCTCTCGGTGATTTGGATTTAAAACAGCAAAACACTGAGAAAAGAGCTTAAGATTAATAAGGATTTGCTTATCAGGCAGATGTTCAAGACCAGCAGGGCACAACCTGTCACCTTGTGAATGCTTTTCATGTGATTGCACAGTGCAGTGATTTGAATATCAGGCAGACAGACAATTTATAGTCAGCATTTCCAAAGTTCATTGCCTGAATCTCATATTTTGGTAATTTCACTAGAAGAGACATTGTTTAGTTGGACACTTTTATTTGAACGCATTGTCTTTAATTAGTCAAGGGGGAAAAAACTAACTGAAAATAAACTTTTTAGACCACATATGTAAAAATAATATGAATATTTAAAGACTTAAAGTGGCTACTTTCATTATCCTGTGCTTGAACCAAGCTGTTTTTTTCAACAAGGAGAAAGCTTTTCCTTTCCACAAAGCAATTCTTATGGTCTCGTCAATGCCAGTTAAATGGACAAGCATATAAACTAAAGGAGAATACAAAAATATATTTTCTCTTTGAACATTTTCTTTTGCAGTTGTTTTTCACTGAATGACAGGTTGGTTTCATAGAAACAACTGGTATTTCCACCATCTGGTTTGCAGGTCCACAGGATTATCAGAAAAAGCAGAGTAACCTTAAAGCAGAGATCCTCTGGTAGGAACACAGGTCAGTGACCAACTCACCGGTGGCAATCTGGCTGAGGGGCATGTCTCTGGGTAAGGCTGGAGGATTTGGAAGTCTCTTGGACACTACCCCAAGATGGACTGGCCCCTTTGCAATGCGAAGTGTGAGCATGTGGGTTTGCCCAGCAAGATTTTGGTAGTGGGGGGGCCTACAGGGGTGGCTTCTATGAGAAGCTGGTAGAAGCTTCCCCCATGTCCGATGGAGACAATGCCAGCCGGCTCCAAGACAGACCCACCGCTGAGCAAATCAGTGATGGTGGTAGCACCTCTGTGATAACATATTTAAGAAGGGGTAAAAACTGCTGTGCAACAGCAGCCAGAAGAAAGGAGTGAGAATATATAAGAGAAAGAGCCCTGCAGATGCCAAGGTCAGTGAAGAAGGAGGGGGAGGAATAAAGTTGGTCCTGGCAGAGATCCCCGTGCAGCCCATGGTGGAGCAGGCTGCCCATGGAGGCCCACAGAGAAGCAGAAATCCACCTGCAGCCCATGGAGGACTCCATACTGGGGCAGGTGGATGTGCCCAAAGGATGTGCCCACGCTGGAGCGGGCTTCTAGTAGAACCTGTGGAGCCATGGAGAGAGGAGCCCACTCTGGAGCAGGTTTGCTGGCAAGACTTGTGACCTTGACCCACACTGGAGCAGTCTGCTCCTGAATGACTGCACCTCGTGGAAGGGACCCACACTGGAGTAGTTAATGAAGAACTACAGCCCATCAGTAGGACCCATGTCGGAGAAGTTCATGAAGAAAAGCAGCCCGTTGGAAGGACCCACGTTGGAAAAGCTCAAGGAGGACTGTCTCCTGTGGGAGGAACTCTATGATGGAGCAGAGGAAGAGAGCAAGGAGGAAGGATCAGCAGAGACAACATGTGATAAAATGATTGCAACTCCCATTACCCATCCCACTGCACCGCTCATGGGGAGGAGGTAGAGAGAATTGTGAATGAAGTTTACCTCAGGAAGAAAAGAGGGATGGGAGGAAGGTGTTCTAAGATTTAGTTTTTATTTCTCATTACCTAACTCTGATTTGATTGGCAATAAATTAAATTAATTTCTCTGGGTCAAGTCTTTTTTGTCAGTGACCTTAATTGCTGAGTGATCTCTTCCTGTCCTTATCTCAACCCATGAGCTTTTTGTTATATTTTCTCTCCCCTGTCCAGCTGAGGAGGAGGAGGAGTGATAAAGCAGCTTGGTGGGCAGCTGGTATCCAGCCAAGGTCAACCCACCACAGCATGACAGCATATAAAGACCAAGTAAAAGGAGTAGCGAGCTTCTTGCAACTGTTTCTGATCACAGTATTTTTGGGGCTTCTTTTACATCTTTGCCTTGTACATGAATAAGGGGGAGATGGGTCTTGCATCTGTAGCTGCTGCTGTGCACTGTAAACAATGTTTTCTAAGTTGGTGGGTGAGTTTTCTGAGCTTGTATCTGTCTGGTTTGTCATGCTGTAAAGCCATCTGACAACACATTATTTTAATCTAAATCATTTAGCGATTATAACCTGTATCAAGTTATTTTCATTTCATGTTATTCTTCTACTTTTGCAAGAGATCATTTCATTTTCTCTACATCATCCCTGATTTTGGAACCTTAGGCTGATACGTACCTTCAAAGTATGCTTACACTGCCACTGAGTGACATAATCAAGCATTTCATAATTATTTTCTCTTAACATGCTGACAGGCTTCACTACCCTTTTCACTACCATTTAACTGATGATTCTGAGCACAAGGAAGAATCAAGGGGCGCTAAATATTTCCAGTAATTCTGACTAAAAAGAACAACACTTCAGTTACTCTGATCTGGATGGAAAAAGTATAATTTTCTCAACATTTAGACTTCACATGGAGTAAAATAGCATACCTGGGCAGCAGGAGATGAGACATCGGTAAGAATACAAGAAATAATTTCATCACAAGAAGCACAGATAAAAGAACGTCACTCCTCTACACATTATAATTCACACAGGGCAACTTAAACATTCATCTTTATCAAAGCAGGTCACAAATAAGAGCAGCACAGGGCTGTGTTTTTAATCCTAAATGCTTATTAATCTTTAAAAAAAAATCTTTCAGAATGCACTCTAAAAGTGCATTAGACATGTTAAATTGGCCAACAAAATAACATGACTGCAATCATCACAGAAGAAAACCCTGTTCAATAATCCAGCCAACAAAATCAGTTCTGCCTTTCTTTAGTATTCATCTGAAAGCTAGATCTATTAACGTGGGGACCATTAAATGTTGTTCCATTTTTCTCAGCAGTTGGTAGTTAGATGGCCATTGCTATTAATTCCTAACAGGTGGAGCCTGCCTGTATAAAGCAGGACTGCTAGCCAGCAGGATGCTGGGCTGCAGTTTTAGGGAAAGCAATGACTCAGTGTGACCTTGGCAGGTTACTTGATTGCCACCCACTCAGTATCAATAGGTCCTGCTGGAAAATTGAATGAATAACAGAGTCTCAGTGGAAATCGCATTCTGTAAGCACTGAATTCCCATGGATAACAACATTACAGCATTTTTAGGAAGTAAAAAAAAGATTATAATTTCAATTTTGCTGATGGTCACTGTGCTTAGACTCAGTATATAAATATATATTTTTTTAATGGCTCCTCTAAGATGAGGGGAATCTAGCTGTGAGACTCAGAGTATGCCTATGCAAGCACCTGATTTTACATTAGAGGAGTGGATTAGTAGACCAAAAGAGGTGGTGCTGAGCTCCCTAATCCCACAAAACCTGTGGCTCAGCGATGTTATCTAGCTAGATGTAGTCTGGTCCCCTGGATCAAATATCATCATGAAGCATACAGCCTGAAGCTGTTAGAAGGGCCAGTCTTTGGTTCCTATGTCTACACTCATTTGTGGTCGCAGTGCATGTAATGCATCTGGGAGAGGGACTTCCCCTTCAGTTTCCTCTAAAAGAAATCCAATCCCCACTGCCCAGAACTGCTTTACAAGTTCTGAGATGAGGGAAATGAGGACACTCAGAGCTTTCCTTCAAGACCACACTGTTATTTCAATGCAAAACCCTAATGGAGATTAAGCCATAGGATCTGAATACAAGGGAGTCCACTGGAAGTATCAGGTCTTAGGTTCGAAAAGAACAGAGATACACTTTATTGAGTTATTACTTCATATGACCACACTAGATTTCACATAACTCTGTAAATCTTGAAAGTCCGAGAGACGCTAGACACATTCTAGCACTAACAATGAGTAGAGGTGAAAGGAAAAAAAATTAATCTAATCACCAAGAAAAATTCCACAGACTGTAATATTTTTGCTAAAATGCTTTCCAGTTTCTTGCATACAGCCAGGTAGAGATGAGGAATGCCAGGCTCCACAGGCAGGGAGAGGAGTCTGGTAAGAAAATGTATTTCACAGGTAACTCCTACAGCAACTTTTCTTTTGTGTGATCCCAGGGAAGCCCATCCATGGACTCTACCACCTCTCCTCTGGTACTCCTTCCTTCCTTCTAGCACTTCACAACAAACACATGACAGACTGTAGACCTGTCATTCTGTGGGACACACAATGAGACCTTCAATTACCAACATATCTATTCTTTACCATGGCTTAAAACATGAGAAATAATAGAAGCCTATTCCTTTCGAACTGAGACTTAAAAGTTTGTTAAAAGGAATCAATTATTTTCTGCTTTTTGAGATCTTCATTTTAAGAGTTATATATTAACATTTATAATTTTGTAATGTTTCCCCATAAGACTGCCAGCACAGTCATTAAAAAACAACAATATAGTATAATCTTAATGAAAATAGCATTGCTAAAGAAAAAGGAGATTGGAATAGCAGTTTCAGGGGCAGTTTTCGCTGTGTTTACAGAGCAGAACTGCTCTTTTTCTTTTCCTCTGAGTCTACTATGCCTAAGGAAAATTACATATATTTGCATTGTAAATCACTATTCAGTGAGGTCAGACACTATAACAGTTTCCAGTGGTTCCTATTAGTTTTTCAGAGCAAAATATCAGAAAGAAAGAAATACTTATTCTATTGCTGGTTTTGTTTCTTTTCATGGTTCTTTCAGAGTGCAAAAATTATTAGCCAAATCTCTTAAAGAGTAAAAATTGAGTTAAATCAGAAGCTTTTTGCTTCCCTAAAATTTTTTTAAATAATAACATGAGAATACTGGAGGACACTTCCATGATACTGGACAATAAAGGCAACAACATTTATGATTCTATGATTCTAAAGAATTTTTTACAGTGAGGGTTGTAGAGCACTGGAACAGGTTGCCCAGAGAGGTGGTGGAAGCCCCATCCCTGGAAACGTTCAAGGCCAGGTTGGATGGGGCTCTGAGAAACCTGATCTGGTTGGGGATGTCCCTGCTCCTTGCAGGGGGGTTGGACTAGATGACCTTTGAAGGTCCCTTCCAACCCTAATCATTCTATGATTCTATGATTTCAATTACATGTAAGTGTCTAGAATTTTAGATCATGAAATAAAGAATAAGACCAATAGTTATACTGGTACCAAACTTCAAGTTCCTGTGCAGGCATGGGAAAGAGAGGGAGACTACTGAATTCAGTGGTGTTCATGGGGCTACTTGTAGGTACCAGAATTTAGGTTTTCAACCAGGATATATCACCAGATCTGACTGATTTCATAGGCATTAGAAATAATGTAGTTTGTCACTCTGACTTTTTAAATCTCATATTCTTTGCAGACCTTTCCCTTGCTTTTAAAAATAGATGTACTAATTACCATTAATAACTGTGGTTGGCAAAGGAAGATCAGTTGTGTCTGAGGTGATTTTGTCTTCAATACAGAAGTTTCCCCTGGACTTGGACCATCTTCCTGGCCTATTGGTAGCCAAATGTGACTCAGTGACTGGATAATAATACCTGCTGAGATTCCTTGAGCATCCTGGCTACAAAGCCACTGAGGCACACGACATCGTACCCTACACACATAAGACAAAGGATCGAGCCTCCAGTAATCATTTTCTGTTTAAAGCTGTTTTGCTACCAGGTTTCCCCATCAAGATATGTTGTGTCATTTGGAACTGCTTAGTCGATACTTGTGCTTAAGTGCAGATGGTGAGTTACAAAACTTACACTGTCTGTCAGCTATTGATGCTGTGGCATGTTTGGGGTAGGTAGGACAAGCCTTCCAGAGCTGACCTCCCTAATATGGAAGATAACCTGGAGTCATGGTGTATTTTGCTTGCCATCCCTATTTCCCTGTTGCTCCAGGCTACTGCGCCTGGCAAAACACTACAATTACAGTTAAAAGAGAGATTTGGCCTCGTATATGTTGGTTACATCCGAGCCAATAAGAGTTTTTCTCATCTTAATCTGAGTAGGTGAATAAGTGAGAGCGACTGGACAGTGCAGGACCACGGTGACCTTCTCGACCAACGAAATGAGGCCTCAGAAGGAGTTGTTCTGGTGCTGCTGGGCAATTGCCAGATATTTACATGGATCTAGGAATGTGGCCTCTTTGCAGTAAGAAGGCAAGATTTAGATTAGAGGATATGCCTGGCTGGCCTACACCGATAGAAAGAACAGTCACTTGTGACCCTCTGTCAAAACTGCATCTGTTTGCGTAAAGTGGAGTTGGGCCATGGTCATGGCCTTGATTGACATCTGGGAGTTCAGGGAGGGTAAAGAGGAGCACACAAGTAGGGGCTTCTCACTTTCCTACCAGGGGTGGAGTGAGATCCCTGACTCCAGGCTCAATGCAGCAGGAGGTTGTTGCCCATCTCTGCCACGTGCTGAGATGCAGAAGGTTCAAACAACCCCAGTCCAAGCAAACCCAGGCACTGGCCCACAGCTGCAGCAGGAGGCAGAAGGACCTCAGTGAGGGGTGAGGGACTGGTCTGACAGACTCGCTCCCCAGTGTGTGGAGCACACCAGTGCCACCACACAGAGTGTGATGCAGACCGCTCAGGGTAGGGTGCGTTTAAAAAGAGTCGATGTTGTCACAGCAGAAGAACTACAGGATAGCCAAAGCAAGGACAACCTCTCCTGTCATGTGCCAGACAAACACACCAAGTAGACTGAAGTGTCAGGAGCATGATCACACACATGTCCCATGGCTTGGGAATGACAAGGCACCTCTCAAAGGCAGCACAGGCCAGCTTTCTCATATGTCATATTCACATAACGCCAAATAAAAGATCTGCACAGGAAACTTCTTTTCTCTACTTGAGCAGAAATCACTACTTTTTAATAAAATAACCATTCCAGTCCCAAGTTTGGCTCCCAGACAAGATGGAAGCTGTCAAACTAATATTTTTCTGTTCTGTGTCACTCTTATTCTACACCAATGAATGGAGGATCAGTGACGCAAACTGCAGTGACTTGCTCCTGCCATGAGGGAAATGCTTCAGCATCCGTAGTACCTGCATGTGTGTTGGTACCGGCAGAACAGTCCTCTGTGCTCTCCATCCCAGTATATGCAGGTTGTATCTAAAGAATAGAGACAGGCAGTCTTTCCTGTATGTACACAGTTTTGGTATTTAATTGCTTTGTCTTTATATAACCTTGAGACTATGTCAGATTTTCAATTTCTAATTTCTATAAAGTTATTGTATTTTAGGAAAAAGTCTATTTAGTGTTTATCCAACTGTCAGAATCATCATAGTGTATATACTCAATAAGAAATACCATGAAACCTCATTTTAAAAAGCATTTTAAATCTCCAATTTACTGCCAGTGGTTATATACGAAAGAAGTAAAAAATATTGTCTATATTAAAAGTGACAGTACATTTGCAGCTGGTTCCCCAGTAATAATCCAGGATGTAGAATCGTGAAATACTATCTCATTTTAAAAAATGCCTCAAACTAGTTTCAAGGAACAGCCTTATAATTGTTAGTGCAAATTCCAAAAAGATTCAGTAGGCAGCTTTGATCTTTTCAGTTCTTGATTCTAAAATATGATAATTTCTACTAATTTGTAATAAAACAAAAGCTGATAATTTTTAGATAAACCAGCAAGAGAAAATGTTACAAGCTGATATGCTGTAATTTTTGTATTAACTCAAAACAAAAGAGTGAAATGGTAAATAAGGAACATGTGCAGCGAAATGATACTGATCTTAAGAACACATGGAAAGCTGTTCCTGAAAAATTTTAGACTTCTTATACTTGAAAATACAGACAGTATAAAAGAGTAGTTCTTCATTGTATACAAAATGAGTTAACTACACAAGATTCAGATTACATGAGTGACACTTTTTACACCCTGAATAAAAATTTCAAAAATATCCAAATGAAAGTCACTGGTAATTAACCTTCTTCATTTCTTGCATGCTTTTGAAAATACTTAAGGATTCAGATTAGAATTTTTATGAGCTTGGAACTCACTCCTGGACCTAGATATTCACAAGAGGTTAGCATTCACCTCCCACTGAAATGCTAGAATAAACAGTCATATTTCAAGAGTTCAAGAGGACAGCAAGTCAAGCTCTGACAGAGCTTTCAAAGGTTATTTGAAAGAGTAGCAAACATTTCTCAACCACTTTATTTAAAAAAAAAGCAAGGAAAAAAGAGATTTGTTGAGAAGGTCAAGATTAAAGACAATCTTGGAAGGTCCTCAAAACTAAATAAGCACTTGCTTCGCTTGTCAATACAGATAATGATGTTGAATTTGGGGGCAAAAGCGGGACAGATAATGGGAATGGAAATTATCTCAACTACAGTGGAAGCAAAACCCCAAGACCTTAGTGAATTTTGACCGAAGATAGCTATCTTCCAAAGCTTTGGAAGAACTGCCATATCAACTTGCAGATTCTGCAGCAAGGTTTTTCTAACACTGTATTGTTTACTTTGTTTAACAAATGTTTACCATGTTTAACAAAAAGGAAACCCAGGGCATAGGTAGTTTGTTTCTACTGATTTGTTTTGTGCACTTACAGAATGACGACTTTTTGCCTTTACTGCAGGTCTTAACTTTGTTATAAGGAATTGTTCTGTGGATGATTGGCACAGCTGACACGGTGGTGCACAGAGCAGCTGTTCGGCAAGTTCTTCTGAAATAAACACCTGATAGACTGCTGCCCACAGCACTGGAAAGTGCTCTCCAGGTAGCCCGGTGTTGCACGTCCATTGTCTGGAGGGCGATGTCCCAGATGTGTGGAGAATACTAAAAGTAATACCTATACGTAAGAAGACAGATAAATGGTATCTGGGTCACTGCACGACAAAAAAACTGGAGGACATTAATAAGATAGGTTAAAAGCAGGCTGCAGTAGGTATGTGTTGAAAGGGAGTATGCAAACAAATTTCTTGCAGACTTTGCTGTGGATTAGATCTCAGCCTTATAATTTTTAATGTTTCCATGAATAAAATTGACACATCTTGCACTAACAAATTTGCTAGTGACATAAAAGAGACCCAGTTGATACCAAGAGGGATCTTCACCACTTAGAGCAGCAACTTGAAGACCCTAAGGATAAGGATCACAGGGAACAGACCAGGTGCCATGTACTCAGATCTGTATTGATCACCTTTAACTCAGGCACTTCACTTCAGCTACGTAAGAAGTCTGTTGCCCAGCAGCCAATAAAAAGAGACAGAAAGAGGCTTCTTCAGGGGGCAATTCTGTTCTGAACTCTCGCTTGAAGTGCTTACATCTCTTCATGATCTACACAAGAGAACACAGCCCTAAGAAAACTAATTGGCTGGGATGAATTCAGGATTTGGAGACAAGTAAGAGGAACCTGTACTGCAAGTTAGAAGATAATGAATGGAAATTATCATGAGGGGAGGTAACAATGAGCTATCAGTATGAAAAACCAAAATACAACACTAGGCAGTATCAGATGTACAGGCAGTGCAGCATCAGTGCTGTTGTAGAAGGTGCTCGTGACACCTCATCCTCAGTATGGCATGTAACGCTTGTCACCAGTGCTCAAGAAGAGTGACTTCTGATTTGGAAAAGGTGCCTAATAGCACCGCTGGGATTAGACAGGAGTGTGAAAGGCTCTGCTTGTTTGGCCTGGCAAAATGCAGGCTAAAAACGCATATGGCTGCTTATAAATATATGCTGGGTTAAGTGCTAAGAGTGAGTAAAACTGTTTATGCTAAAGAACAATGCTTGCACAAGAACAACTAGGGGTAATAAACTGGACACAAGTATCTTTCAACATTGAAGCTACTGAAACAAAGCTATCCTCAGACCTGTCTGGAACAACTTTCCAGAAAGAATAAAGGGGACAAAACATTTTCACATGTTTAGAACTGAATTAAATAAGTTTATGAAGGGGATTTCTGCGTCCTGTTTGCTTGCAAGGGCAGAGAACTGTCTGCAATGACTAAGGAGATCTTATCTTCAGTACTAAGCTCTTCTATCAGTCAGTGAACAGAGGAATGAGAGCTGCTGGTTGCTGAAATATCTAGAAAATCTATTCCAGCTGGGTTGCTGAGCTGATGAAAAAAAAACTTGTCTGTAATGTAAAAATAAAAGCTTGTATACATTTTTATATTGAATAAAGATAAGACAAAAAAAAAATGACAGTAAAAAGTATAAAACCTCCTGTGTATGAAGCTCATGATTTCTGGGGGGATTTGCATTTCTGAGGGCTGTCTCTCATTCAGACTTGGGAACAGAAGCAGTTTATCACGACATTGCAGTAATCTCACTATCAGATGGCCAGCCTGTCATCTGCTCCTGCAGAAGTACATACCAGGAGGAAACTTCAGATCTTTCGGTCTCTGGGAAATGAATCGTATAACCTAACCTTGGGACTATGAACAATCTCCATCGTTATGGAAAGTCCCTTTCTATTTCCTGTATCTTTTGCCCCAAAGCAAAGTCATATGTTCTTCATGGCATATGACTACCATGTAAAGAAAGGAGATTACTTTGAATTATTAGATAAAATATTTTCCACGTTCAGAGCCAAGGTTGGTGTTGTAGTCTCTTTCTGGCTGCATTTTTGTTTTGTTACTTTCTTTTGTTCAAAAGCCAAGACAAGGTAGGGAAGATGGATGTTGAGGGAGATGGAAAGCTGGGGATACACTGTGGAGAATAAGTCTATGTTAGAAGTAGAGAACAAACAGGTAAATTAGAGATGCAGTCAAAAAGATTCAAGAGAGATAAAAAACCAAGAAAAACTAATGGCTAGTTAGGAATCTACAGAGGATAACATCATTAAAGATATGAACCATAGCCTTAATCACACAGATACCTGAGTGCTTTAATCCTTTTTGCAGTCTTCTGCCTTTTAGACTATAAACTCTTCAGAGCAGGACTGTGTCTTTCTAGTGCCGCAGACAGATTTTTTTGATCAGAGTAACTGAATGTTTACAAAATGGGGGAAAAAAAAAGTAGAAAACCTCACACTTGTCAAAAAAATAGCACAGATAAGTGTTTTTATTATGACTTCACGATTGCTAAAATCTTTCATTACTGTTAAGGGAAAAACCTTAATGACATGCTGCTTCTAACATAATATTGTGTACTATGAGTCTGACAACAAATATTATTTCAAACACTAATTTCATCTAGTAACCAGTTAATACAAGAGAGTGGAGAGCTTTTGTTGCATGAGTGAATATTTTCTAAAAAGCAAACAAAAACTCTCTTGAAATTAATTTTAAATAAAAGGAAAGAAATATCTGTAATTCATAAATTTGATAACTTTATAGCTAATGTTTCAGCACTTCAGACTTTGTATCTTGATTCTGATGCTACTTCACATTAAGTAAAAAAGAAAATTCCCATACCTATCTGGCATTAGAAGAAAACTGTGCTGTGCATGTTGATGTTTTTGTGTATGAAATTCTCCCTAGTCCTGTAACTGAAGTGCTAAGCTAGTCTCCCTTTTTCAGCAGAGACAATAACATGCTAATAGAAACTTCTGACAAGTGACTTGTATTATTTAGCAATTAGTAACTGCCACGGTAATAGAACTGAAGTATCAACAAGGATAAAGTGTGAAAAATTATTTTCTTCTCCCTGGAACAGTTTTTCTGTCCAAGTGGTGTTGTCCTGAGAAGCAAAATCTTTGCAGAGTTGATTTGATTAAGATATTTTGAAACACACAAATACATTCATTTTATCTTTCCTTATCAGTAGCTTCAGGTAGTTTAGGAACATCAGTAAATTTATCCAAATCCTGTGTTATTTAAGAAAGATTATAGAAGAGACCATAAATATAACTTTGCAGCATAGGAAGCACTCTTTAGTTGCAAAATGCAGCAAGAAGAATTACCCTCTGCGTAAGAGTGTCTTTGTCTTGCTTGACTTGGAAATTCAGTTGCTTTCTCCCTTTTCCAAGTATACTATCTTAAATTAACCAGTACAAATGAAATGAGGCATGAGTGCAGCACAAGAACACAATTCAAATAGCACATGTCCCTCACAAGTTTTGTCTAGATTAGCAAGTGCATTTTGTCTGTGCTGAAAGAAACACAACACATCATCAAGGACAGAGACATCACGGAGAAAGCTTCTGCTTCACCCAGTCTCAGTGCTCCTGGAGAAGAGAGTTGTGTTTTCCCAGCAGCTATATGCTGTTCTGGGACTGGGTTGCTAAGAATTAGGTGCAAATGGCAGACACTAGTACTGTCACACTAGAGTGGACCAAGCCCAGAGGAAAATCTAAGTCAGCTCAACATAACATGATAAAAGTATTTAATCTCTTCATTCAAAATGTCCAGTTAAATATATATGTCTTTTCTCAAATAACAATACAAAATTTGGTTTATATTGTTTATGTCATCAGATGGATGAGAGCAAGTGGGATCTTTCTCCGTATCGGTACTTAAGAAATGACAGATCAGTAAAACACCTCCCTTCAAAAAGATTTGTCCTTTCTGATCAAGAACAGAAAAATTCCTGTTAAACCCTCAACATGCTTTTACCCTGAACTATCTGATTCACGCATGCTTTGGCAAACTCTGCCGCTATTTATGTGTCTTAGACCATACTTAAAATATTTCATTGTACAGGCTGATATATTTATATCACTCCTGTATGAAAAAAGCTCTAGACATACAATATTGTCAAATGTGAAAGCCTGTCTGGTTTGTTTTGAAAAATATTTCATTCTAGATTACCCTTATTACCTGGCATTAAACATCTCAAATCTAGAGCATAAATTCACTGAATAGTTCATTGCTGTTATAATTCCAATAGGAACAATATTCCCTAACCTGTATAATATATCCATATAATACGCTTTGAGTTTGAGGTCCAAATATCTGTTATGGAAACTAGCAGACCTTTCAGGCAAGCCTCTGAAACCCTTGATTTCTTTTTGTACACCTTCACAGATATGCAGACTAAAAGCCTTAGTATAAGGAGCAACCATCGTGCTGTTTAAATAATTTTAAAGTTAAAGTATTTAAAAGCAAGTTGAACAGCCTAATTGGTAAATTGCTAAACCAAAACAAAAGAAATCCCATCCATAGGCCAAACTCCCTATCTCTACCTGTCTAGCAGTTAGACGTGTAAGGTTGTTAGCTCAGCTCTGTCAAGGGCATCAAGGACAGGAGGTAGGCACCCCTGCAGAACAAGTGATACCACTCATCCATTGCAGATGGCTGATTTGGGAGGGGATACATCTGCTTCTCTACCCTGATTATTGATGGAGCCTGAGTGACTAGGATAGACGGCATGTCTATGTGTTAGTCAGATGGAGGTAGGTGGAAAAAAATCCTACCCCTATTGACCCAGTGTTGAAGGCAGAGGGCCTTGGGCTGACCAACATCTTTTAAACTGACAGCCTTTTGCAAGTCAAGTGTCTTGCTTTCTCCTCCTCCACCCACCATACTTGGAAGGAGATCCACATAAAAAGCCACAAAACCACCTCCTTATTCTCCATCAAATCCTCCCTTTACTGTGATGTTTATACACTAAAAGTGCTTTATATGATTTAGACTGCCAATGCACTTAGACTTCTGCTGAAGTCTACGCTGCTGAGCAACAGAGTCTCAATGTTTTGGTACTATCCCTTTGTTGGTACCCACCTGTTACCCTTCCTTTCATGCTGACATAGAAATCTGGGGGTGGAGGCAGAGATTTTTTTTTTAAATCTGTGTTTGTACAGGGCTTGTTGTATGCAGGTGTCTGTTTATGGATACAGTTCCTAAGTACTATGGAAATAAAAATAATATATAAGATTTTAAAAATACTTGATATCAAGTTATTTTTCACTGTTAATGAGCAAATTCTATGCCAAATTAACAGTTTCATAAGCTAAAAGGAGAGCTCCACTGGAAGGAAGACAGATCCTCTGTTCTCCCACCACTCCATTCTCTGAAAGCATTATCTTCAGAGGCACATGTTCTCTGATGTTTTCTGCATTGCCCTGGTTGGGAGAAAACACAGAGATATTTGCTAGAATGAAGCAGGACTTGAGTCACAAGCTGTCAAAGGCAATGGAGCTCAAATATATACATATAAAAACTCTGAGAAGTGACATTACATCAAGTTTGTGTAACATCACCTCCAAGAAGCCTCTCCAAATAAAACCTGTAAAGAGGGAAGATGGTGACAAGACCATGTGCACTGCTGCTTATGGGAATGTTTATAAAAACTGCCAAACAAATGGACATCAGAGAAAACAAATTAAGATTCTTCTCCTTTTATTATCTAAGCAAAGATACTAAAAAGAAAACTTTGTGTCCTAAGTCATGAGAAAGATTTTCCTAGTTACCAATTATTATTTAGTGCTGCCAGGATTATTTTCAATAATGGAGAGAAATAATGTGAGATAAACTAACGTAATATTAAAAATGGTGGATAACAAGTAGGCCAAAAACTATAGGACTAAAGAGATTTTAAAACAGCTGCTTGTAATAGTTTGTAAACAAACATAAAAGAGAAGCAAATTTAACAGGTTTATGATGTTGGCTTTTTTATTTTAAAAGTGGTAAAAATGTTGAGATCATTATCACACATATTGCACACACTCTCTAATAACTTTAATATCAGTAATTGCTCCCAGTGGTTGAAAATGCATGAGGTGAACTAGTAAGGCAGGTACACTAAAAAAATTTCTTTAGTATAAAGTATAAAAAGATAATTGGAAAGGTGATAACAAAGCAAAATATGTTAGGTACAACGGTATATTTGGAGTTTAAATTGCTCAGAATTAATTATGCCATAGACTACTCAATCAAAAATATAAAATATATTTGCTAACAAGTATGGAACTTTTCTGGCTCATGGATAACCATGAGTGGGAAATCTCAGTATTGTCTTTCATTAATGTTGTATTACCCATCTATGTGTTTTTTATAGTAGAAAACTAGCAAATTTACAATGGAGCTGCATCTAGAGGATTTGTAGAAGAGACCAAGGAGGAGATAAAACTATGATGCAGATAAAAGTTCTTGGATAAAAAAAATTGAGAATCTGTTAATTGGAAAATGCCTCATCTGTCCAGATGGAGACATAGTTGGGTTTTTTTTATGACTGAGTTGCTTCAAAGAAGAAGAGCTGTTAACTCCCAATGACAACTATAAAAGGGAAGGATTTTGAGTGGCTTCTCTGTCACAGCAACAGCCATCAGCTCAGAAAGGCTGAGACGCCCAAGTTTGTGGAGAGCAGACTAGAAGCTGATGTAAGTGGGACAGAATGGGTGACATTCACGTTGTCTAACTTTAGATTACTACAACATACACACTACTTCTGAGTTGTTCGCTTTCAGATCACTTAAAATCTTGAGGAAGAACTAAAGGCTTTTAGATCACTCCAGCTCAGACAGGTCCATTTCTCTCCTCTGACAATGAAGGACCATTGTGACTAGCTCAGCTGTAGCCACTTGCATTTTATCACATGAATCCCTCCTGCTTTGTGTCACTTTCACTTTGTTTTAAATCCATTTAAAACTCCAGGTCACATCCTTTATGTGTTGGTTCATGTAGTGGTGGGGACTGCAGTGGCAGCTTCTGCAAGAAGCTGCTGGAAGTTTTCCCTTTGTCTGGTGGACTGGGCTGGGTCTAGGGTGGACCCACTGCTGGCCAGGGCTGAGACAACTGGTTACAGTGATAACGCCTCTGTGAGAATGTATTTAAGAAAGGGGAGAAAAAAAAAAAAAAAGGAGTCAAGAAGCAGAAGGACAGGCAGAGAGGGAGAGTCACAAGCCTTGTGGCCATCACCCTCTGGCCTCCCACCAGGCGGCCAACTGGGCCCGACTCAGCCCAGCCCGGCTGCAAAAAGTGGAGAGGAGATGAGATGTGAAGAGAACCTGAGAGGTGTATGCCTGCCTGTTGTGAAGAATTTCTTGTGAGAGGAACGACTGCAGATGCCAAGGTCAGTGAAGAAGAAGGGGGAGGAATAATGCTGCTCCTGGAAGAGATGCCCCTGCAACCTGTGGTGGAGCAGGCTGTCCCCGTGCAGCCCATGGAGGCCCACAGAGGAGCAGAGATCCACCTGCAGCCCATGGAGGACCCCATGCCAGGGCAGGTGGATGCCTGAAGGAGGCTGTGGCCCATGGAGGGCCCGCTGGAGCAGCCAATTCCTGAGGGACTGCACCCTGTAGAAAAATGACTGCTCCATGCTGGAGCAGTTCACAAAGGACTGTGGCCTGTGGGAGGGACCCCATGATGGAGCAGGGGAGGAATGTGAGGAGTTCTTCCCCTGAGGAGGAAGGAGTGGCGTAAAGTGACAAGTGATGAACTGACAGTAACCCTCATTCCCTCTTCCCCACTGTGCTGCTGGGGAGGGGGAAGGAGGTGGAAATAATTTGAAATGAAGTTAAGCCCACCAAGAGGGGAGGGGTGGGATAAGTTGTTTTTCTTCTCTCTCATTATCCTACTTTGGTTTTATTAATAATAAATTGAAACAGTGTTCCCCAAGTCAAGTCTGTTTTGCCTGTAATGGCAACTTGAATGATCTCTCCCTGTCCTTATCTCAAACCTCGAGCTTTTTGTTATATTATCTCTCCCTATTCCCTCAGATAGGAGAGTGAGTGAGAGGCTGTGTAGCTTGGTCCCAAGTGGCGCTAAACTACAACACTTCGACAAGCAAATATTTTTTTGAGGAGTCAGCATAGTATTCCATAGCTCCTGGTAGGAAACCTGTGCAAATGCTGATGTTAAGATTGTTAGGTCTGCAACCAAGAAAATAAACCCGAAGTCTCTGTAGGGAACAGATGAATTTCTTGACTTCTGTGTTATCTGAAAGGGGTCCACCTAGGGGCTCTAAAGGATCTGGAGAAGGCCACCTCCCTCTAGGAGCAAAGCTCTGTTCCTCTCTGCAGCAGGAAAAGGAGGCACAGATGTCTTCTTGTGTATGAGTTTCCTTGCTAGCAAAATTTCTGCCTTGCTCCCAGATCTTCAGTTCGTAGAGCAGAGCCATTGGGATGAATTAACAGCTCAGCTGCTGGTAGAGACAAGTGACTGCATAACTTTTAAGCAGAGATGTGAAAACAAGGAACAAATTCTGACATGGAGTCAGAATTTATTTCCTAGGAAAATATGTACTTAGAATCGACTTCAATTCTGCTCCCCATGCAATGAGGAATATGTGGTGTGTACAGGTTAAAAAAAGCCATTTGCCTCTAGATTCTATTTTAATATTTAATTATTATATATATTTGTATTTTCTTTTTTATTAGGTACATCAGTGTCGTAGTTCAGCCCCGATCGGGACCAGACTACGCAGTCTCTCTCTCGCTCCTCCCACCCTCCGAGAGAATAGGGGGAGATGATATAAGAAAAACGGCTCAAGGTTTGAGATAAGGACGGGGAGAAATCCTTAAAGTTACCGTCATGGGCAAAACAGACTCGACTTGGGGAAAACTATTCATTTATTTCTAAAATTAGCAGGAGAATGAGACAGGGAACAAGATAACCTCCCCCCACCCCTCCCTCTTTCCGGGCTTAACATTATCTCTACTACCTTCCCCTCCCCGAGCGGCACGGGGGGGGAAAAGGGAATGGGGGTTGCGGTCAGTTAATCACGCATTGTTTTACGCCGCTGTATCATCGTCGGGGGAAGAACTCCTCGCATTCCTCCTCTGCTCCAGCGTGGGGTCCCTCCCACGGGCCACAGTCCTTCGTGAAACTGCTCCGGCGTGGGTCATCTCTTCCACGGGGTGCAGTCCCTCTAGAACAGCTGTCCCAGCGGGCCCTCCACGGGCCACAGCCTCCTTCAGGCCTCCACCTGCTCCGGCGTGGGGTCCTCCACGGGCTGCAGGTGGATCTCTGCCCCTCCGTGGACCTCCATGGGCTGCAGGGGGACAACCCGCTCCACCATGGTCATCACCACGAGTTGCAGAGGAATCTTGGCCAGAAGCCGTATTACTCCTCCCCCTCCTTCTTCACTGACCTTGGCATCTGCAGCCGTTCCTCACAACAGGCTGGCAGACGCCTCTCAGGATCCTTTTTACATCTTATTCACTTCTCATCTCCTCTCCACTTCTTGCAGCCGGGCCGGGCCGAGTTGGGCCCAGTCGGCTGCCCGGCGGGAGGCCAGAGGGTGAGGCCTGCAAGGCCCATGAGGCTCGCGCCTCCCCCTCTCTGCCCCCCGCTCAGCTGCTTCACATCTTCTCCTCCTCTTTTTCCTGTTTTCCCCTACTTAAATACGTTATCGCAGAGGCGTTATCACGGGACATTCTGCTACCAATTGGCTCGGCCTTGGCCAGCAGTGGGTCAGCCCTAGGCCCGGCCGAGTCCACTGAACAAAGGGGAGCGACTTCTAGCAGTTTCCTACAGAAGCTACCACCTTAGGCCCCGCCTCACTAACAAAACCAGAACAGATGACTAGCAGAACACATCTTTTCCTTAAAAAAAAAATGTTTCTAGATTTCAGTTTGCATTTTCTTACAGAAGTACTTAAGTAGCACAAGAAACACTTTATACTAGTCTAGTGAAATTAAACAGCTGATTTGTCACTGATCCAGTCTCTAGGAGCAGGCAGCATCCTGCTCACAGTTCTTGAAAGCCAAACTAATTATTGAAGCAAATGCATGCAGACATAACTCCACAGACCTTTCCCCCACCTCCTAAATTTGTCTATACTGTCCATGAAAATCTAAATAGCAGAAACAAAACACAAAGAAACATCTTTTAGAAGAAGCATCTTGTTTATCAATAGACCACAATACATAAAAGATTATCCTCTGCCACAGAGGAAATAGCAAGTCCAGCAGAGTTCCTCTGCTCCTGATGTGATGTAACTGGTGTTCACAGCTGCACCGGCATTTCCACAGAATATATAGAAAAATTAGCATACTGCCTAGGGCTACTCATTTTTAACACCTGACTGCACTATTCCTTTCCTATAAATACAGGATGGCAAATACATGCTGCAGGAAGTCATCATGTAGGCACACTTCCATGGTGTATCTGTGTTTATAAAAGTTTTAAACTGTAGAAAAATCCCAATTACCTGTTTCAAATTCCAATCAGTGTAACAGAAAGGGCACTGAATCACAGGGCAGAGGACTCTGACATGCAGGTCACTTTCCTCCACTCAAAAAAAATGCCACTGGCACAGGTGCTTCTTCTCAGTAAGCCCAAAAAGAAATAAAGCACAGAACCAGTAGAAAAAAAAAAAACAAAACCCTCCCTTTGCAGAGGTAGGAATAATGCTGTGCTTGTTTGTCTTTGGTTTGGTTTTGTTTGGTTGTTTTTTTTAATCTTTTCCTCATCAGCATGATAATATTGGTTTTTTTTCTTTGACAGAAAGTGATGATCAATCCAGGTTAAATATAATCAGCCCAACCTCCCAGCTTGTTCTTCTGGTTCAGTTAAGTTCTCTGCTTCATTTTAGCCCCTCTTTAGTTATCTTTGATAATTTCATTTTCTATTAAAAAAAAAAAACTTTCTGCATCATTTTTGGGCCTCATTGTGAGAACCCAGGAGATGTGGGACACTTTGTGACATGGGAATAAAATAAGATGTTGTTAATTCACTTCAACGTCAGGGTCGTGGGAAATAGCACTGATTTCAAAAAGGTACAGTGTGGCATTTTAACTATGAACAACTGATGACAATTCTGAGTCTTCTTTCTTCTTTCCAGAGGAACAAGATTTATATAGAAGCATTGCTACCTTGAAATGCGTTCATTATAAGGAATTTCACTCACAGCAGAATGATGGTGACTGTAGGATAGATAACATAGCTAACACTAATTTTTGCCATTTAAAAATATATACAGTTTTTCATTTCATTTCTGATACCTGTAAGTTTTCTCTAGTTCAATTTACCTACTTGTAATACAAAATAATTTTCAGATTTTCAGCTATTCTTAATCTCTACATGAAAGAAGGGATTTGAGAACTGAGTTTTTGTGGTGGTTGCTGTTGGCAGTTAACCTGCCTGATAAACTAACTGAGAGACCCATCCTGTAATTAATAACATGTGAACAGATTGTTGCATCCTTACAGAGCTCCATAGACATCTGCAGGACTTCTTGACGCTTTATCATTCTAACAGCATGCTGTTAGAGCAAGACCCAGAAAGGTTAAACTGGAGCCCAGCCCATGTTATTTTGATTATATGGTCTTGGCTTTTAATTCTGAACATTATAACAAAGTTGCATGGGAAATGTACTTCTCAATTCATTACATTTCAAGATTTCTAAAATCTTTAAAAGTCAGTATTTCAAAAAGTTTATCGAAAACTGAAAAATGCTGAGGTTGGGTCAGTTGCTGTTTCATTTGCCCTTTTGAAGGGCAATGTGTATCAGTTTTGATTTTTTTTTTCACTTTAAACTTCAGAGGAAAAAAAGATAATATGAATAACAAGTTGCACATAAAAAGGCTAAACTAGGAATATTGAATGCTGAATGTTTATATATTCACAAGAATCTTCCAAATACGGAGAAGCTACTACTAGAGTATCACAGTTTTCCAAGAGGTAAGATTAACAGATCTTTGAAAGCTATCAGATCTCCCTGGTTTTTGCAGTGTATGTACAGTTTTTACAGTATATGAAAAAAAGGAACAGATTCTATGGTTTTACTGCAGTTATTAGTCATTAGGGTTTGAAGTTGATAGCAAATTAATTTTTGTTAGCAAAATAGATTTAGCTTACTTTGACTTGTGTGTATGCTACACATATGAAGAACTTTATTGATTCATGTAAGCAATTTTTAGAACTCTGGCTTTTCTTTCGTTTAATTAAAGCAGTAAGTTTGGACCATGTCTGCTGCAAAAGTGAGGACAGAAAATGAGAGAGGATTTTTTTTTTTTTTTTTTTTTTTTTTAGCAAAGGAAGAAGAATTAAATTCTATGATTAAAGGTACAGGGAGAAAAGGGAAATGAGACACACTTTGCATTACTGTGTCTTTTTATAATTAATTAGTCCTATTTTGTTTATAAATACTTTGATATTTTTGACAATGTTTTCTTTGTTCAGCTGGCAGTCTTCTGTTTATTTGTGAGCAACCCACCAGCTTCTAAAAATCAGACTTTCTCTTATTACATTAAACTAAATTTGGGAACTGTAATTATAAATCCACATTATATCTGGTTATGTATTACAATATTATGAACTGGCAGTATTCCATGGAGACTGTTTTTCCATATTTTGAACTCTAGAACACATTTCCAGTATCTGCAGTTTTACAGAAGGTAGAAATATGCCAAAGCGGAGGAAACTATAATTTTTACTTGCTTTGGGTTTTGTTTTTCATATCTGACCAAAGCTCAAGTACTGGGTACTGAGTTCAGTTCCATATTCATATTTTATCAAAGCTGAAGATAATTAACAAGTTTGGAAAGGTCTGCTAAAATGTTTTGGTGGTTCTCTGTAACTTGAATTTTGGAGGCCAAGGCTGGTGATCATTCTGGAAGGACGTATTTCCAACGAGAAGTTATCAGTTTAAAGGAGGACTCGAGGTTCAGCTGTAGAACTGCATGACCTGAGTTGGGCAGTCAGTCTGATCAATGATCAAAATTGTCTCATCTGCCATTGAAATCTGTGGGAAAAAATGCAGACATTAATAATAATCACAATATTCAGAGATGTATACTATGTGCTTAGCGCACTAAATCAGAAATTATATATATTTGAAAATTCTATATAAAAATGCTATTAATTATTTTATTATTTAGACATCCCTTTATATTACACAAGCTGCTCTGCTTTCAGTATGTGATACTATCAATAGCAGAATGTTTCATTTGAATGACAAGCTTAGCCACATGCAGCTTTGGTTTGCAATTGTACTGAATTAGCATTATTTTCACAACTGGCTGTATGGAAGTCAGTACTGAATCGTGTTACACATTTCACACAATATTAAGCAATCTAAAACACTGCTTTCTGTAAAAAAAAAAAAAGATCACTTTCTCCTTGAGAACAAGGACATACACAATTTTATTTATCCTGTCTTTATACATGCTCTGTTTCTTAAGGAGCCCCTATGTAAGCAACATGATTACTAAAGCATGGCTTTGACTCAACAAAACCAGGGAGGAACAAAGGCGATAGGGTAAGTTCAGGAAAATATGCTGTTCTCTTGTACTTGGATTCTTCTGATCCTTTCTTTTCTTCTGATCACCGGGAGGAGGATCCAGGGAACTATACACCTGTCAGTCTCACCTCAGTGCCAGGGAAGGTTATGGAGCAGATCATCTTGAGTGCCATCACACAGCATTGGAATTGGCTGGATGGCTGCGCTCAGATAGTGGTGGTCAACAGTGACAAGTGGCATTCCTCAGGGGTCAGTATTGGGCCCAGCTTTGTTTAACGTCTTTGTTGGCAACATGGACATGTGGGGATAGAGTGTGCCCTCAGCAAGTTTGCTGACAACACCAAGCTGTGTGGTGCGGTCGACACGCTGGAGGGAAGGGATGCCATCCAGAGGGACCTTGACAGGCTGGAGAGGTGGACCTGTGTGAACCTCATGAAGTTCAACCAGGCCAAGTACAAGGTCCTGCACATGGGTCGGGGCAATCCCAGGCACAAATACAGGCTGGGCAGAGAATGGATTGAGAGCAGCCCTGAGGAGAAGGACTTGGGAGTGCTAGTTGATCTGCCTGACGGTAGGAAGGCTCTACAGAGGGATCTGGACAGGCTGGATCAATGGGCCAAGCTCAATTGTATGAGGTTCAACAAGGCCAAGTGCCAGGTCCTGCACTTTGGTCACAACAACACCATGCAACGCTACAGGCTTGGGGAAGAGTGGCTGGAAAGCTGCTGGGTGGAAACGGACCTGGGGGTGCTGGTCGATAGCTGGCTGAATACGAGCCAGCAGTGTGTCAGGTGGCCAAGGCGGCCAACAGCATCCTGGCTAGTATCAGAAATAGCGTGGGCGGCAGGAATAGGAAAGCAATCATCCCCCTGTACTTGGCACTGGTGAGACTGCACCTTGAATGCTGTGTTCAGTTTTGGGTCTCTCACTACGTTTTGAAAGACATTGAGGTGCTGGAGCGTGTCCAAAGAAGGGCAATGAAGCTGGTAAGGAGCCTACAGCACAAGTCTTACGAGAAGCGACTGAGGGAACTGTGGTTGCTTGGAGAAAAGGAAGCTGAGACCTTATCACTCTCTACAACTACCAGAAAAGAGGTTGTAGTGAGGTGGATGTCAGTCTCTTCTCCCAACTAATAGGACAAGAGGAAATGGCCTCAAGTTGCACCAGGGGATGTTTAGTTTGGATATTAGGAACAATTTATTCACTGAAGGAGTTGTCAAGCATTGGAACAGGCTGCCCAGGGAAGTGGTTGAGTCACCATCCCTGGAGATGTTAAAAAAGCAGAGAACATTTCATGGTGGCTAAGCCCAAGATGGTCTCCAACCACCACATCTTGGAACCTAAGTCTCCAGCTATGATTAACGTAAACCTCACAGATGATATGATAAAGAATCAGTAAAAAGTGCAGTGAGAATAATTTAGCTATTTGAAAGCTTTGAAACAGTTTCACTTCATCTTTCAAGTCTAAGGAAGCAAGACTGTATGAAGTCCTACATTTTAATTTAATTTTCCTTTTGTTAAATGAGTCATCTTTTCATAAGCCTATACCATCATTCTGTGACAAAAATAAAGTATCAGACAGCAAAGTATAAGGTCAAAGAAGGGCTTTGATGACATTTGAAATTTGATGGAAGAAGCAAGCAGTTTTTAGCAATTAAAGTTTTCAATTAGATTAGTAGTTTAAGATAGAATAATTCATATTCTAGAAAAAAAAATTACACTTGATAATTAGTTACTTTATTATATCTAGCCACAGTATATTTCATAGAGGTTCAAAGTACATTTGTAACTTCGAAGTCTAAATCCCACAGAAAGTTAATAGCTCTTCTGCTACTAAATAGCAGACACTGAGTTTGAATTCCTCATGTTTATCTCAACTGAAACTGCAAAAAACAACCGATTTTAGGTGACCACAGATTTCACACCTGTTGATACATTCAGTGATAGGATATTCTGGTAATTTATCAATGTTTAAAATACACATTCTGAACACAAAAGTCTTTTCTGTTGAAGGCCAGCTTAGACCCATGAACCATGTTATAATCCTCAAAATAGGATTGTTTTGGTAAAAGTGTGATTTTTCACCCAGAAGTATTTTAACATTAATTTAGTTAGGATTTAGAATTAACATGAGGAGCGTAGAAAAATGCACTAGGTCTAATCAAAAGGAGGGTGGTTTTTTGGTTTTTTTTATTTTTTTTTTTGGCTGAATAACAATGTAGTGCTGAGATTAAAGAAAGGAACAAATTTTATTTACAAATTGAAATGTTCTCTTCAGTTTTTACAACATGCAAGTTGGACTTGAAAATTCTACCACTAGTTCAAATACTTTTAAAAAGGGAACACCTTAAGAAAGAGCAATACAAATCCAAATTCAGGTCAGGAGGCAATGGGCACAAACTGAAACACAGGAGGTTCCCTCTGAACATGAGGAAACACTTTTTTACCATGAGGGTGACTAAGTACTGGCACTAGTTGCTCAGAGAAGTGGTGGATGGCTCCATTCAAAAGACATCTGGACAGCATGGTCTTGTGTAACTGGCTTAGGTGGCCCTGCTTGAGCAGGGAGGGTTTGACAAGTTAACCTCCAGTGGTCCCTTCCAATTGCAACCATTCTGTAATTCTGTGACTCTGTGAAATTTGGGAGCATGACGTCCTCTAAAAGACTAGCCACTGTATACGTTAAGAAATTCTGTAAATGCCAAGATAATACTGGGAGAGTTCATCCCTGCAGTACAATCATGCTTTCTCTTTTGTGTGTGTGTGTGTATTCACTCCCTTTCTTCTTGAATGGTTCACCAGTACCTAACTTCTGCTACCACATAGGTAGGCTTAGTCACAGAACAATGCACAAAGTAGCGTATTGTGCTTAAGAGACAAATTAGTTTTTCAAATGGGCAGTCATGTTTTAAACAGCATCATCACCTCCTCCTACTATATTTTTTCTTTTGTACATATTCAAAAAAAAGTTATCAAGAAAATTCCTTCCACCAATCAGAAGCAAGAAAGATTCAAAGAACCAATATTTCTGTGGACAGCCTAACCCTACTCTGGGTTAGCAAACTAAAATTTGCTTTAAAAATAGCTGCTTCTACCTGAAAGTTCTTTAGATTGCTGAAAGCATGTGTCCAGTTCCTGAGCTTGGGTTGTCTGGAAATGCTGAGCAACAGTTTACAGCCAGAGTACTGATATCCCATGCACTGTAATGTGAATATAGAAAAGAAGCTAGTACTTCAGTTCTGAAAAGGAGCATCCAGTGTAATTGCTTTATTCACAGAAAAAAACAGCCCCAGAAGCCATATCTGGGTAAAGAAAGTAACTTAGCACCTCCCACTTGCTTTGCCTAATTTTTTTAATATCCCAACTCCCAATTTAGGCTCTGGATAGACATGTGTCTGCAGGGCTGCTACTACCAGCTTACACTTATTGAACAGTATTACTCTGCCCACAGCTACACTTAACCCCCTGTCTTACTGTTGTTCTGGAACAAATGTTAGTACAACCACAGGCAAAACTTAATCACATTGAAAATAAACCTATCATCAAGAGTACTTAGGCTGGCTCTATTGCCTAGAGGAGCGTAACTTCAATCAAATTCAGCCTTTAAGGATATCCCAAAGATAACCTATTACTTGTCCACAGTCACATACATTAGGTGATCTACAGACATGCAGCATGGATGCAAAAAGCCAGCTCTGTCAGAAATATGTCGGTAATTCAGTAATAGTCCCATAAATGGGAGTAAAAGTAATTGCATTGGAACTATACTAGAGATAGCTTTGGTGTGGGATGAACTTCTCATTAGCTAAAATCAACACCGCTAAATTTCTAAATAGACCAGTCAGACTGAAATAACCGTGGCCTGCCTCAGTTCAGCTGGTCTCTCCCAGCTCCTAACTCAGCAATGTACTAACGAACAAGGACTTCCCCAGTTCTGTTAGTCAGGTTCTCAAAGTATCTCTCTTGGCAACCCGCTCTGCCACTGTCATTTTATAATGATACTGTAAAACACTACTAGGTTGCTGCTCAGGAACCCACATAATCTTTTCTGATATGCTCGGAGATAAAAGACCATATTTGTAACTGTTTGTTTACATAATAATATCACAATTATATTTTCTCCAGTTTTAGTCACCTAGACCATTGTACCTAAAGCCTCCTAGGAACAGATCAGTTACGATGAACAGGATTATTTTTGATCTGTAGATTGCACACACACACACATATATATAGAATCATAGAATAGTTAGGATTGGAAGGGACCTTCAAAGGTCATCTAGTCCAACCCCCCTGCAAGCAGCAGGGACATCCCCGACTAGATCAGGTTGCTCAGAGCCTCATCCAGCCTGGCCTTGAACGTTTCCAGGGATAGGGCATCCACCACCTCTCTGGGCAACCTGTTCCAGTGTTCTACAACTCACATTGTAAAAAATTTTTTCCTAATATCCAATCTAAATCTACCTCCCTCTATTTTAAAACCATTACCCCTTGTCCTATCACAACAGGCCCTACTAAACAGCCTCTCCCCATCTTTCTTGTAAGCCCCCTTGAGGTACTGGAAGACCACTATCAGGTCTCCCCAGAGCCTCCTCTTTTCCAGGCTGAAAAGCCCCAATTCTCTCAGCCTGTCCTCATAAGAGAGGGGCTCCAGCCCTCTGATCATCTTCGTGGCCCTCCTCTGGACCTTCTCCAACTGGTCCATCTCCTTCTTATGTTGGGGGCTCCAGAACTGGACACAGTACTCCAGGTGGGGTCTCAACAGGGCAGAGTAGAGGGGGAGAATCACCTCCTTTGACCTGCTGGCCACGCTACTCTTGATGCAGCCCAGGATGCAGTTGGCCTTCTGGGCCACAAGGGCGCATTGCCACCTCATGTTGAGCTTCTCATCCACCAGCACTCCCAAGTCCTTCTCCTCAGGGCTGCTCTCAATCCATTCCCCGCCCAGCCTGTATTTGTGCCTGGGATTGCCATGACCCAGGTGCAGGATCTTGCACTTGGCCTGGTTGAACTTCATGAGGTTGGCACGGGCCCACCTCTCCAGCCTGTCAAGGTCGCTCTGGATGGCATCCCTCCCCTCCAGCATGTTGACGACACCACACAGCTTGGTGTCATCGGCGAACTTGCTGAGGGTGCACTCTATCCCACTGTCCATGTCGCCGACAAAGATGTTGAACAGGGCTGGGCCCAACACGGACCCCTGAGGGAAGCCACTCATGACCAGTCTCCACATGGACATTGAGCCGTTGACCACCACTCTCTGAGTTTGGCCATCCAGCCAACTCCTTATCCACCGAGTGGTCCGTACATCAAACCCATGTCTCTCTAGTTTAGAGAGAAGGATGTTGTGCGGGACAGTGTCAAAAGCTTTGCACAAGTCCAGGCAGATGATATCCGTTGCTTGTCCCTTGTCCACCGATGCTGTCACATATATAGCTGTATATCTTCTAATGTAAAGGTTGTTCTTGAAGTTGTGCTCAAAATGGACCCAAAGCTCCACAATGAAGTTCATTTTCTCTTCAGAGAGTATTTTCAAAGTCCTTTTTTTCCATTTGAAATTATACAGACTATAGTGAAGTCATTATGTATGATTACAGTACCCTTCACCAAGAGAAATAACAGTCTTCAGGAAAAAGGAAGAGCCATGATACAGTTCTGATGATCTTGAATATTGCAGACAAAGTCTTTGAATAAAGCTGATGGTCAGATAATCAGGAAATTATTAAGTAAAATATTGGTAAGGCATAAAGATTTATTGGAATATTTTAAAGTCAATTTTGGATAAACAATTTTACAGGATTTCCTTATTATTTGGAAATATTTGAGGCCCAAAGAACCCAACCAGTACATGTAGACAACATCAGAAAGAAAGAAGCAGGACTTTTTCTTCATTCTATTCCTTGTACAGACTTGGGAACTGTTCCATCGAGGAAAAGAGAACTGCTTACCCATACTGCTGAAGAGATCTAGACGATGGCCCTATTTGACTTTCTGGCAGCAGAACCATGGCTCTGGTCTGCATCATCAACAAAGTCAGAAATCTTCCCCAGGCTCCCTGTACAGCTCTGCTCACATGAGACTCAGAAACTACAACAGCCTCTGTTTTTCATGTGTTCCTTTTCCATAGTCAAATTAGCACTTTTTACTCAAATACTATTGTAATATTAAGATTATACTGAAGAAAAGCATTTATTTTTGGTCACCAACTTTTCTGTTCTGGACTCTATCCATGTAAAAATCTTTGTATAAATGGAAAAGCTGTGACTGGTTTTTGTGGAATGCTGGCCATTTAATTGTGGTGAAACTATTTTTTAACAAGATCCTCTATCTTAATCTTTTTATCTGTAAGAGTCACATTTAAGCCTTTCTTACAACTGATGATAAACTAAGCATGTTGTCATTTGCTGCTAGATATCTCCAGAACATTTAATATATTGCTTGTGTTGGACTTCTTCCAAAGTTCAGAAATCTCTTTCTCCAAAAGAGACATTCTAGATGTCTTTAAAATGTTCATTTAATTCATCACTCTGTTTGCCCCTTCCCAGAACTGTATCTACTGTCCCTTCTCAACACTGAGATAAGTATAACCTAGATTCCATAGAAAGTCTTGCAATTTTTTTCCAAGGATACAAAGAAAAGAATTTTTAGCAATAGTTAAACCTGAATTATCCAAGGAACTTCTGCATTATGATAACTAAATAACCCATTTAGCCCTACTTAGATGCATGCTAATAGAATACTTACTGGAAAACAGTTTTCCTGAAAAATATACAGTAAGTATTTCATATATGTGTATGCATATGCATATATATGTTATTTAAAAGGCCATGAGTATTTGAAAGTTTTTTTTCTGATCTTTCCTGAGTTTTAAATGGAAAGTTGTACACCTTGTAAGACTGTGTTTCAAAGTGTGAGGCACTCTCTTCACTTCCTGTTAAAAAGCATTCAGATTTGAAACATTAGTTCAAAAATGAGATTAATTTATTTTTTACCTAAAGGTGGTCTTCCACTTCCAAACTAATCAGAAGGCTAAAAACCTAGACATCATAATGCTTTCTAGCACTATGAGTTCAGACAAGAGTGCTGCCTACTGGGCCATTAATATAATCCCATTTGGGAACCTAAGTTTTCCAGGACAGATACATCTTAGGACGGTTCTTAGGAGGCTGAGGAGAGGCCTCATTGCTCTCTACAACTACCTGAAAGGTGGTTGTAGGGAGGCGGGTGTTGGTCTCTTCTCCCAAATACCTTTGTGATAGGACAAGAGGAAATGGCCTCAAGTTGCGGCAGAGGAGGTTTAGGTTGCACATTAGGAAGCACTTCTTTACTGAAAGAGTGGTCAGGCACTGGAACAGGCTGCCCAAGGAAGTGGTGGAGTCACCATCCCTGGAGGTGTTCAAAGAACGTGTAGATGTGGCACTCCAGGACATGGTTTAGTAGGCACGGTGGTGTTGGGTTGACGGTTGGACTTGATGATCTTGCAGGTCTCTTCCAACCTTAAGATTCTATGATTAGGTCATGTACCCATCAAGTGGAATTCCACTTGTGAAAATCCTAGGCCAAGGCCAAACAGCCATAAGGACCTCATAAACTACACAGAAAACATTGTTATAATTTGTAAAAAATACTTTGCCAAGTTAATATCTTTTAATGGTGATTATATTTAATTGTTGTTTTCTTTAACTAGATGGCAATTAATTAAAAGAAATGTTGCTTTGATGTCTCAAAGTCTAAAGTAAAGCAGAATCTAGGCAAAGAAGCTTTCCTATTTGTATTTTTAAATTAACAACATTATTTTAGAAAGCTTGACCCAAAATAAATTATTTCTCTAAATACTAACATTAATTAGTTCACAATACCAGATACAATGTAGCACGAAGCCAAATTCCTTGGAGGCCTTTATTCTGAATTTCAGATTTGAACAAATTATCTTTCACCTTTTCTTTAACTAAGACAAAAGAAACAATGTTATATTTTATGGTTAAGGAAGAAAAAATAAAGCAAAATAGGAAAATAATTTCCTTTCTCTTCCTCAGCCTGCACCACTGATCTCATCCAGAATTGTGTTTCTCTGCCTTCCTGGGAGGTACCTGCAACTTGCTTCTTGTTACATCTTTTATTACAAGAGCAGAAAACATTTGTGTAGAAAAGCCGTAGAAGCCAGGTTAAGCATCCAGCTTACACTGCTGTATCTGAACTGTTTTACTAGTAAGCTAAACAGCTCGACTGCAGAGACTGAAGAACCAAGGAGGTGGATCAGGAGAGCAGGCACAGGATCCTTCTATCAGGTATACAGAGCCCGTGTACACACCACTGTGGGACACGATTAAAACACAGAGCAAATAGGACAGCATGGACACAAAAACTCATCTTGGAACTAAGTGCTGTTCTACACCAGTGTAATTTTCACCAGTGCAGATTTTCAGCCTTCCGGGTTTGTGTAAGGGGAGGACTGGAGTGAATGATGCTCCATGGTTATAAGAATGATATCACTGATTCCAACCAAGCGCAGGCTAGCAGGGCACTGGGCTCATTACAGTTAGTATCATCATCACGGTACGAGGTGGATGGCAGACAAGTTAGAGTATTCACTCCACCTCTGATGTGGGCAAAACTGACCATGGATGTACCAAGAAGTATTACATACATTCACAAAACGGCTGCTTTTTGTATTTGCCTCAGATTTACGACTCTTCAGCAGTAGTCAAGCCCCATCACTGGGTTGTAAATTCCTTTATTACAATGTTAATAAAGCTACAAGCATGCGGCAAATCCAGACGTTTGTTTTTGTCGTATAATATAATCAAATGAGAACTGCTTCCATACAATTGAACAAAGCAGAAAAGAAAATTCTAAGACCTTGAATAACTGTTAGGTGAGCTTTGTAATGCGGGTAGTCAACAATCTAAAACTCTTTGACCTACAGTAAGGATTTAGGGATGATTATTATTTCATTTTCTCAAATTGTAAAGATTTAATATGTTATTCTAGAACAAGATAATGGGAGTAAAAATATTATTGAAAGGAGAAAAACTATTTTTATCAATTACTTGTTCTCCTTTGAGGATGTAATCCTCATTAAGACAAAAACTCGTAAGTGGAAAATAAATCCTCAAAACAATGTTCATAGCTACTCTCACAAGAATAATTTAGACTAAATACCTCATTATATTAATGCAAATTAGTTGTTGTTATACAATGGATACTTTAAAATAAAACCTTCTAATTTAAATAAATTCAGGAACTATCATAATGCTTCAGGAATGTATGAGTCCTGTACACATAGGAAAGGAAAAATGAGCTTCATATGTTATTGGAACAAAAAAGCAAAAAAGATATAAATAAATGTAGTTTACATATTGAATGCAGGTATCTATGTGTAGCACAGGGAAATGGGTTGGAGGAGATAACTGTAGAGTTTTCAAGATTTTCTTAGGTTCATGCTTTAACATGGATGTTTAATATTAATTACTACTATTATTTTTTGTTTCTATTTTTCCATTAAAATATTCAAGGTCTCATATCACCTTAAATATATATATATAATCTTGTTCTGAAGAGCTTAAAAAAGAAGAGGTCTTCTTTATCATACATGCTTTGCTCTATTTACTACAAAATGAAACTTATTTTAAATATTTTTGCACCAAGTGATTCCCATTTGTTTTCTATTGAGGACTGATAACCATGAGAAGTAAAATAACCTTTTAGGTCTCCTTTAAAAGCCTCAGATATTTCCTTCTTATACTGCACACGGGGATAATATGAATTATTATAAGCTTAAAAGTAATTTCCAACAATAATATTTAATTCCAACAGAGCACCTATTCCCCTAGTTTATTACTATTTTTTTCAGTATTCCTGCTACAAGTCTTCCAGGAATCAGCCAAACTACAATCTAAGTACTACACATACTGTATTTTCTGTCCTCAAGAACAGACACTTTCTGTTACAGTTAACATTCCTCCAATACTTACAAATAATTCCAAGCAGTTTGTGAAGGTTTGTAGCCCCTGGGAGGGACTCCACACTGGAGCAGGAAAGGAATGTGAAGACTTCTTCCCCTGAAGAGGAAGGAGCGGTGGAAAACAAGATGTGATGATTCTATGATTGCAAGACCACCTTTGAAAGGTTATGGTGCTTGGAGAAGGCTCCTGACGACTGGAAGAAAGGAGGAGGCGAGAAGGGCAGGAACTACAGGCCAGTCAGCCCTACCTCAAATCCCTGGAGAAGTGATGGATCAAGTACTTCTGGAAGGCATTTCCAGACATGTGAGGGGTAAGATGGTGACTGGGAGTAGTCAGTATGGATTTACAAAGGGAAAACCAAGCCTAACCAATCTGACAGCATTCTATCATAAAATTATTCTTGGGGAACAAGGGGAGAGCATTGGATATTGTTTACCTTGACTTTAGCAAGCATTTCGATGCTGTATCCCGTAACACCCTCATGGACAAATTGATGAAGGATAGGTAAGCAGACAACGAAGTGGCCTGAAAACTGGCTAAACTGCCAGCCAGAAAGAAATCCAGCTGGAGGCCAGCCACTAGTGGAGTACCCCAGGGGCTGGTACTGATCAATAGCATTTAACAACTTAATTAATGAGCTGGACAACGGGACTGATTGCACCCTCAGATATAAAGCTGGGAGGCGAGGCTGTTGTCCTGCTATTCAAAGGGACCTCAACAGGCAGGAGAACTGGGCCAGTAATACATCCTTGCATCAAAAAAGACCAGGAACATCCTTGCTGCCATCAGGGAGAATGCTGCCAGCAAGTAGAGGGAGGTGATCCTTCCCCTCTGTTTAGCACTGGTGAGATCACCTCTGCAGTGCTGTGTCCACTGCTGGGCTCTTCAGTACAAGACATGGCTGTACTGGAATGAGTCCAGTAAGGGCCACAAAGGCGATTGAAGGGATTTAAGAGATTGAAGCATCTGACATACAAGTGACTGAGAGAAGCCATTTAGCCTCAAGAACTGAATGTTCATGGGGAATCTTGTCCATGTTTATAAGGACTCGATAAGGGGTAGTAAATGAGAGAGAGGCAGACTCTTCTTAGTGGTGCATAGGGACAGAACAAGAGGTGATGGGCACAAATTAAATGAAGAAGCTTTTTTTATTATGAATATGGTCAGGTACTGGCATAGGTTGCCCAGCATGCTTGTGGAGGCTCCATCCTTGGAGATAATCAAAACTTGACTGGAGATGGCCCTGAGCAACTTGCTCTAGCTGACTCCTCCTGGACTAGATGATCTCCAGAGGTCCCTTTCAAAAGCACCTGTTCTGTGACTCAGTGTTATTTACAAACACTGCCCTCCTTTCAAAAGCACTCACAAGTTTAAGATAAAGCCAGACTATATGGTCTAACTGAGTATTTCATGCCCTAAAACAAAGGGGGGGGTTCTCCTTTGTGAACAGGAGTGAAGTTCATCAGAAATAAACTTACAGACAGAAGTTCACGCAAACAATTAGTTCTATGCTTCTCAGTCTTATTCCATCGTTAAAAGGTAACAAAGCTGTCTTTTCAGATTCAAAATGTGATGTTCTTTTTGAAGGTTATTCAAGAGCAACAGCTGGCAAAGAGGGATTAATGTTCGCTGAGTTTCAGAAATCATATATCACTGCTGTGAACCCTGATAGATTATTGATCCAATAGCCCCTTCTAATTGTTAATTGAGGCAGGAATATCCAAACTGACATGACACTAAACCTAATAGTTCCAGGCACCCATAGAAGTATCATAGATTTCCACTTTAACCGTAGACTCACAAATTTTATCACAAGCATAGGAGAAAATAAAATCTCTCATAAAAGTACTTTAAAAGTGAAAGTGGTACTTAATTAAACAACAGATTATTGTTTGTGGGACTTGCAGCTATCTTTGAGAACCTAGGGAGTGTTCTTCTTCAATGACACTTTACATTTTACAATAACATTTTAAAATCACAGGCAATGGGGAATATTTATGGATTAAAGAAAAATCAATTAGAAACTCAGATCTCAGTTCTACAGGTTTCCCCCCATAAGTCTTCATGCTTCATAACAACAGTTACAGTGAGGATTAAAGATCAAGATTTCAAACTAATTTGATATTTATTTCTGTGATGGATGGTTGATGAAAAGTGCTAAAATCTGGAGAGCAAGTATATTGAGTCAACATTGTAAAGTACCTAAGTTAATTGGAATTTTAAGCCATAATTTTTCCAAAAGTGATTTAAGGCCAGATTTGCAAAGACATTTAGATAGAGACAGAGGTAGCCATAAGCAATTAACATGTCAAATAACAAAACCCACTAAATTATCATTGATCACCCATAAATATTTTAGGTAATTATACAACTATTAAAATATGCTCCTTGGACATTTAGGAACAAAGGGATTTTGATGGGATATCCATAGACATGCAGGTGATTCAAGAGTCTTAACTCCAACAGCAGTCTCTCGGACTTAGATTCGAAATGACTAAGCCACCTTGTGAAAATGGGACAGGCTTCAGTTACTTATGTGCTTCTGAAAAGGCCACCCTTTTTGAAAACGAGTTAACATTTACCCAATCTGGTCACAGTTGCCTGAAGAACATTAGACTTCAAAATCACAAGGACAGTGATGTCACCTTAAAAATCTATTTCAATATAAAAATTAATGCTTATATGTATGGATCAGCCTCAAAGCTAATTACACAGTTTAAAAGCAATGTTAAAAACCCCAAAAAACATTAAGGCTGCAAAACTAACCATGCAGAGATTAGAAAATGTTAGAATTAAGGTTTGACTGTGTAACTTTAAATTTGTTTTCAGGTGCTTAGGAGCCTTATTTAACCGTACAGTCATCTATTACTTTTCTCTGAGGATCTACCTCATTCAAAGAATGACAGTGCCCACAAAATTAATCAAAGTTCTGTACTTAATGAGCCTATAATGTGATTGCATGCAAATTTAAATGCAAATGGCCAGTTGTGCATCTAAGTGGCTACTTGTATGTGTCATTATCTGATTTGCATGCATAATCACTGTAATTATACACAGTTTTAAAATGTGAGACCATAGTGTTTGCTGCTGAAAAATTACTTAATTCATGTATTAGTCATGCCTATTAATCAATCATTTACTTACAATGTGTTTACATTAATCAGTTGCTCTTTGCATAACTTACATTGCCTCCTTTCCTACAAGATTCATCCTGTTCCTTTTACCTAATCATTGTATCTGTCATTTGGGAGACTACATGCACCTCTACCAAATAGCAAGCTCCCCATCTTATAGCTGCAACCTGTGATCTGTGCACTCTTTTATCAGTTACCCTGTGTAAATCCAGAACAATTTTAAAAACTAGGACAGATCTGTGCATCAGAATGACTTACTATCCCCTTTTCCAAGTAATATGACGTCTATTACTCCCAGTTCCACTTAATGAAAATTGAAAAAAAACATCGTATCAATTCTGAATTTGTTCCCCTCCACAGTGCAAACCAAGATTAAAACCAGGAATTTTAAGTGTGAGAAAAGCATGAAAACATATTACTCTTCATCAAGCAAATATGTTGTATTCAATTTGTGTGACCTACTAAACTCATTTTATATTTTTCATTCACTACATGTCAAATCCTCAATATAGGCTAATCTATTTTCTCCGTTACTTGAAGTATAAATGCGAAGACCAGGTGACCTCTGTATTCTCCAGGAATAGGCCGTTATTCTTTTATTCTGTTATTCTGTGATCCATATGTCAGTCTGTTCTGCCATATTACGCGCTATTACTTGTATAAATTCCAAATGATAAAGGACAAGATATCAGCAAAAGCTACATGACTTTCATTAAATATAGGGAAGCAAATAAAGTCTGCTACATGGAGACCTTTGCCATAAGATAATTATTACACAAGCATTAATCAGAGGAAAGCTGAAATGAAATTAGGATGTTGGCACTGATTGGCGTCATTACATCTCTGAAGGCACTGTGATGCAGAGGAGTGTTCTGTGTCCCACTAGGAACCTTGCGATAGAAGAGCTGTGCATGAAACGGGATCTCTGAGGCCATGAAGTTCAGTAATCAGTCAGATACTCCTTTTCATAATAAATTAAAGTTCATCTTAAAATTAATCTAGTCTCACAACAACAGCCAGGTGGCAGCATGCTTCTGTGATGACGTCTGGTGAGACACATCAATGATATCCAACTGAAACTAACACTACGAGAAAGATGAGGTCTGGGAAAACAGGACACAACTGCACTGCACTGTGCATCAACACTCCACAACTCTCATCATTAACTTGGAGCCAACTCTGAAGAGAGATTTATGGGCAAGAGAGTTACTGTGTGACCATTTAACTGTGAGTCTGCTCTTACTGCATGCATTTAATTAGATTGTTACAATTAATGAGATGGAGCATCTGTCAGGATAATCCTCATGATATACCTTCTTCGGGATAACCGTATCGAGCTGAAACAGAGTACTCTCCCTGTTCTCTTCAACCATTAATCTGAATGTCCAAATTACCAGACAAGACATATGTGGAACAATTTTACTGTGCAAGAGCTCCCCTGTTCAATCATGAGAAGATGAAACTAGTGGGGTTGCAATGTGTCCCTAGAGCTAGTAACGCTACAATACTGTTTGTACCACTAACACAGTAGTAACAGTAGTAATCCTGTTCGCCCTGCTCCCCTCAGATTTTTTGTTGGTGGGAATATGCATGATAGAAGAGCAGAAAATATTGTAACTCGGTTTATTTTTTTTTGTGATACCTAAGTAGTCCTTATAACATCAGTGAATCGGTGGGACCACCTCTGCAAGTAAACATACTAGAGTTATGTCATGGACATGTTACGGAGTCATATGGTAACGTGTGCAAACTTTACACAGCATAAAAAGATCTTGTTTCTTCAAATATTGTCAGTAGAAACAATTCTTTTTTTTTTTTAATACACTGCTTAGGATTCATGTTTCTTCATCTTATCCCCGTTTACTCATCTAGCCTTATTCAAGACCTCTATGTAGTCCAGGCCCTCTCTATAGTCAATGGAGAGGGATATTAATTACACAAAGAAGCAACTAATTCTGCCACTTCAAGAAAAATGCACTATTTAGTTTAATTCCACAAGCAATTGTTGTGCCGAGTCATAGCAAAATTTCAAACTAAAAACACAGTAAAAAACTTTAAAATTACATTTCTGAATGATAGGTGTTTGCTACTCACTCTGAAATTACTGACTACATTACACACATCTACAGACTAGCTTATGTGCTGCTTTCACCCCTTTTATTGCTACTTCATTCCATCTCAGTCATCAAGGAAACACAAATGTTATCTTTCTGCTCAACTCAGATTAATTTCAATTCCCGTGACTGTATCGCAACCTGATAAAACCACTCTTTTAACTAGTAAAAATATATATGCAAAGCAGTAAGAAATAGTAAATGTATATTGAAATCAAAGATAAACAAGGAAACTTCTAGGACGGATTTGTAAGAGTCTGGAGGCAATACATAGCTTCTAATATCTATTATGTGAGACTAAATCTATTTGCTTTTCTCTACAAATACACTCACAAATCCTGTTAAGGCAGAGAAGCATCAGGAATATGTAGGTGACAGGCACTGATATCCCTCTCCACTGACAGGCAGCAGGGCTGATTAAGAAGAGCTGGGTGTGTGACACAGGGCTGCTAGCAGTGAAAGGAGACTGAAAAAGCAAGGCATCTTTGCTCGTCACAGCACCAACAATAGTGTCCCTCTACCCACTTGTTCTAAAATAATTTACACTTGGTTAAAGGTTTTAACCTTTTTTGCTGAACATTTATTGAAAAGAACAATTTCTGAGGCAGGCCTTCCTCTCCCAAATATTAGAAATTTCCCACGGAATTTTGACAACAAATTTCTAAAAAAATTACTGAATCCTGCCAGCCAGTTTTCTAATATATCTTAAAAAACCATCCTTCCTAAAATTGTTGTTAGATCTGGCTGTTTTATTTTTCATAATTTATAGATGTTTTTATCTTGCGAGTACCTTATGTTATCACTTGTATGTTTTACTTCTTTGCCAAACTAGGTAATCTGGACAGACCCTTCTTACAAGAAAGTTTACATGTTCTATTTGATTATGTTCCTAAAATACTGATCATCAAGCAAAATAAAAGGAAGTTTTTTCACTCTTTTAGACCATCTGGACAGTCGTCCAAAACTACAGACATTCTTGAGACATTTGTTATGTGAATGATACTGAGAATATGGATCTTACAGACTATTATTAGGAAACTTTCCTACCTTAACTGTAGGAAAAATGATTTTTTTTTAATATCAGAAGGATTTCTGCAAATAATAAAAAGCACCAATAAATAAACCACGTGCTTTTGTGCAATTCCTTCAATTTATAAAAAAAAATAGGCATACAAAAAAAAACATTACTAATGTTTCTAATAGTTAAAACAATGTAGATATAATCCACTGGCCACTGTATTATATTATTTCATGAACTACTTATTAAAATACAGAAAGGAAATATTAATTAAATCACTTGCATTCTATTAGGGGATGATATTTTCATTCTAAAAATGAAAATTTCATTCTAAAGCTGTTTTTTGAAATTTGTTACTTGCCCACAAAAGAATCTTATATTTGGATTAATACTTTCTATTTATTTACCTCAGGGCACTTGCACTCTTCTTTTCCTCATCATTATAATCTTTCCCTGCCTCCTTATTCATAACTCAATTAAAAGACTTTTTTCTCTTCAACAGCATTTAGCTCCTTAAGAGATATTAAACACTAGTTGCTTACAACTAGTTGCTTACAACTTTGGAACTACCTCTAGCTTTATTGCTTAAGTTGGCTACTAAGTGACTCTGTCCAATGCTTTCTTCTCCAGTGCCTCTCTTCTTATTTTAAGTATGGGTTGATCTATGAATACTCATATGTTATTGAAGGTATCATCAGCTGAACATTTTGCACTGGCTATTTTATCATTGCATGGGTGTTTCCCCCACCAATAAAAGTTGTACTCATAAATCTGCAGACTGAGGTGTGGCAGCTTCCATTCCTTGCTGAAATGAAGAAATAAACCCGAGAGAGTTATCCACAGGCAATCAACTAATGATCACTTTTCCTGTGAGCCTATTAAGTGCATCCTTGCATGAATGAGTATGAAATAATGTCACTTACTGTATCTGAGGCAGATGACAGTTGACACAAGGGCAAAAAGTGAAGGTAATCTCCCAGAAAAGCATTTTCAGCTTCACAGTGTGTGCTTTTAAAATAAACCAAGTGTGGTAGATAAACCTTGGCAAATTAAAATGCAAGAATCTCTACTGTTCCAGAAACAACACAACTATGATGAGAATTTAACTTGGAGAACTTAAGGTGTATTATGTCAGCTGAAGTTTCTTATTTTTAATGAAATATCAATGAAGTGCTTGATGGATGTGCATGAAAGTAAAGTTTTTCTTTCTGATTTAACACTAAAGTCTACAGCCCAGATGCTCATCAGCTTCACATCAAATAAGAGGAAAGGATCCATGCCAGTTTACACCACATGACAATCTACCTCCCAATCCTCCTCCCAAAATTACACTGGATATTTAGAACCACTTATGCCACTTGGTTCTCCAAATAAAAATATTATACAACAATGTCTGTGCAATTGTGACAGTTTTAATAGCTCAATGTCTATACAAAAAAAAAAAAAAAAATTGGTGGAGGCCACACATAGAATGTGTTGGATTCATGCCCTTCATTTTATTAAAATACTATAAAATTGTCTATTACTGTAGTCTCTAAAGATTTGGTTTACTTTTTTTTTTTGATAGTGAATATCATGAATTATATCCTAGAACTCTACATTCAGTTTGTTGAAATTAATTTGTTCAGTTCCCATGTTTTTATAAGATTGTCACCATGTTATTTTTTTTTATTTCATTTGCAGTCATTCACATCACTCTCAGAGGTATGCAGTCTCACCTCATGCACGTACCCTGTTGTTGCTAGTTGTAAACCACATCCTCAGATTAGTTGCTTAATACTTTGGCAAAGAAGGGGCAGTCAAGAGGAAAGATCTGCTCGCACGACAAGCAAGAGACAAACTAAGTTAGGCAGCACAAACTACAAACAGGGAAGGAAATCTAAGCTCAAAAAGAATTAGATGTCTCTAACTGGGCTGAAGGGAATTGGCTGGGAAACAGTTCCAGATCAGCTTCTATCTAATTTGAATCAGGTATCTGAACCTCAGATTCCCACTCAGGAAAACATTTTATCCATAGTTAATTTATATGTTAGGATCAAGAGCCATCAGTACCTTGACTAAAAATTTCAGAATTTTTATGACCCCATGTTAATCACAGCCACAGAAAACAAAGTCTTCAGCTACCCTCAGGGAATGGAAAACAGGAAGGTTGGATCAAAAATGAAATCCCAATAATGGGGGTAATACAGGATCCCAATCTAGGGAGCAAGCCCCATGCAGACAGTACTAGTTATTATTATTATTATTCCTGTTATGCAATTATTCCTATGCAAATTGCTACGTTTCATGTGAAATCATTACATTTTCATTACTGCAGAAGCTGATACTTAACTCAATATTGCCAAACTTTAGGCAGTTCTGTGCATGCTGAAAGCAGGCTGTGTACAGACTTAGCTACAGCTTTCACTAGAAACTCGGAGAGCCCACACAATATGGTGGTAGAAGAAAAAGGATTTTGTTAACACTGGTTCTCCCTGAGTATTTAAAAAGAGCACTAAGGGCCTCCTTATGTATCTACGTTTTGGCTTTGTGCTTTTTTTTAAATGAAAATGCAGATTCAGTAGTTGCTGCATTCTCTTGTTCAGAATGGTTGCTGTTTTTCTCAGATCACCGAAGTCTGGGTGTGGAGTGCTTGAAGTGAGCAACCTCAATGTCACTTTTGCCAACATTTAAAAAAATCTTCTGTATCAGGGCTACAATATATTACATATAAATATGTATTGTTTCAAGCAAGTGGTTAGTTTTCATTGTCTGTTGCTATGTTTTTATTTCTCATAATTGTAAAAATGATGGCTTTATTGCTTTGCAATTGTCTTGCTAATTCATGACATTGCCCATTGTTATTGTAGAATGGAAATAACTATGTAAAATCTTTAAAAATGCATGAAATTTCTATATTATAAAAATCTTATATAAAGGCAAAACCCAGCTGTTAATTCAAAACTGAATGTAAATTTCAGATATTTGGCATCTGCATTGTTTTTACTCCCTGAACATATGGATGCAACTTAGTTTAACACCGTCTATTTCTCATACAAATTTTAGAAATCGGAAAGAAGCTATAATTAATAAAAACAATTTTGAGTGAAATTACAATGCCTGCTGAATGCCTTCTTGGGCATGTAGGGAATGGCAAATCAATTTCTAGTATGCTTCATGACAGCTGAAAGTAGCCGTGCAATACTTAAGCTGAAGCAGTTTAATTAAACCTTGGCATTTTAACAGAATAAAAGAAAATTAACTATCCTATTTCATTTCCCTATAGTGTAAACAGAGTGCATGACAGGCATCTGTGAGATATATAATTAATCCCACTAGTAAAAAAATACTTTCAAGGATAGTTATGAAGATTTCAGCTTATACAATAAAGTTTATATCCCAAAGATGCTCATTATGTACCCCTAAAATTACTTAACGAGAAGATTTATTGTTGTATACACTGTGAAAGAAAAATGTACGGCTATATATATAAGTAGATGCATTATATATATGTATTTGTAACTTCAAAGAAAGATGACTAAAAGGAAGCTGGGAAACCAAGAAGCAACTGCACCTAACAAAACTGGAGAAAAAGTCTGCAAAGCACATTTAATGTGCTAAAAAGCTGGATGTAAGGAAGGAGTTGTACTTTTCATTACATTTTTATAAAATATTTAATGAAATATTTATTCATTGGTTTGAAATAAGCATCAGTGAATTATGTAAAAACATAGCATCTTTGCTAATAACATTGAATGACATCATTGTTATTGAACTGCAATTTATGTTTAAATTTATTTTAATAAAGCATGCAACTCATAATCAAGCCAATTTTCAATTAAGTGATAACTGAATGGTGATAGCAGGATCTGCTGTACAGTGAAGCAGAAGCAGCAGAAAGGGCAAAAACTTTCCATGACATGTCCTGAAGGAAAGAAAGATGGCCCATCCCTGGAAACATTCAAGGCTAGGTTGGATGGGGCCCTGAGCAACCTGATCTGGTTGAGATGTCCCCGCTCCTTGCAGGGGGGTTGGACTAGATGACCTTTAAAGGTCCCTTCCAACCCAAACTATTCTATGATTCTATAAATAAGCATGTAACAAATTTTCAGCTAGCTAGGAAATGGTTACTGCAATTTCAGATCCTATAGGGTGTTTTAACTGGCCTCCAGCTGCTGCACCAAAAGGGCAGTTGTTTCCCACAAACCCTATCTCTCATCTGTTAGGCCCCACGGCTGTCTTGGATATGTTAGAGCACATCATGCTCACTCAGTTGTGCAAGCAAATTAATCAGGTCCCAGATCCCCAGTGATGATAACGGCAGCTTGAACCATTAGTTCAGTTAGATACATATGGGCACTTGCACAAAGGTTTCTTAATCTCAAACTGAATCCCACCCTCAGAACAGGAGCAAAAAACAAATAATGGGGATAAGCATATGCCTGCATACAAGTGTCTAATGCCATTTGAGATGCCTTAAGTTGTCCAAGAAATCCACGTGGGGCTGGCAAAATGACAAAGGACATAGAAGGAAGATGCACACTGCTGGAGGGGAAGCTGGGCGCCAGGTTAAGATACCCTTAGGGTATCAAAGAATGCTGGACCCTACAGATAGCCAATTGACACGACTCTTAAAACAGCATATGCATGGGTATTAGGCGCCTAAAACGAAACTGTGACTAAAAAAAATTTTTCTCTGGCACACCTGATCTTACAGGGTTCCTGATTTGATGCAAAGCTCTCTAGTCACCAACAGTTCTGCACCTACATGTACTCAGAACAACTCGGCTTCAACAGTTCAGTGCCAAGATCCTACCTGAGCTGAAGCGAAATAGATCAAGGAGCACAAAGGACCCAACATGGAAGGTCTGCACAGAGCACTCTGAGTACTTCTACTAAAGATAAAAAGGAAAAGTGGTTGCTCTGCTTTTCCCAACATCTTATAGGAAAAAAAAAAAGGACAGTTGGCTCTCTCATCCTTTAGGGATATATCCAATAATGTGTTTATGCAAATAAAGTTGAATTGATCAGCAGATACAGAAAAGATGGAGTCAAGACGCTTCTTGGAGGTGCACAGGAGTAAGACGAAACGAAACAGACAGACTGGAACACAGGAAATTCTGATTTGATATCAGGAAAAAAAAATTACCTTGCAGATTATTCAGTCTAGGAACAGGTTGCCCAGAGAGGTTGTATACAGGCTTGGAGGTGTTCAAGACTCAGCCTGACACGGCCTGGAGCAACTTGACCTAATTAGACCTGGTTTAAGCAGAGAACAGACTAAAATGACCTCTAAAGCCCCTTTTCTATCTGAACCACTCTATGGTTCTATGAAGGTAATTTTAAGCATGCAGCTTCAGATATAGATATACTTAATTCCCACTAGAATGCATAGGATTTCAGTTAATCCTCACAGCTGATGGAGCCTCTAGTTTCCAGTATTAAATACAGGAACCTGCATTAGGTATCTAAGGGATACACAACGTACCATCGCAGATAGGATTCCCATAATGAAATACAAAATAAGAAACAGGTTAAGCAGAGAGCTAAGAAACACTGCCCACAGAAGGATATCTGAACTTTCTTTCCTTCACTCTTCACCAGCTCTAAACAATGAAACTAATGTGCTCACAAACTCAGTAGTGGAAATGCAGATCCTACAAATAAAAACTTAACGAGGAACTACATTTATACCTTTCGTAACACTGAGGGTTGAAAAGCTGAAGCAGAATTGGGAGTAGCGGGAGTTTATAGTAGAGTTTGAAACATTTTTCCCACTTTATGCCTATGTAAGTAATTCTTACTTTTTTTATTATGTTCCTTCTAAATGAATTTATATTTTGCAAAGAAACTTTATATCCTGCACTAGTCACACAGCAGCAAAACTTATTTGGTTGTCCTTTTCAATTCATAAGTGGTTTTTGTTTAAGAAAAAAATACATATGTTTAATATTAAAATAAAGGCTGAGATAGTTTAAAAAAAAAAACACCAGAAAATATGTTAAGGAATTCTATGATTTAATAGTGGCTTTCTTCATGATTATTTCATCTCAATTACTGTTACTGAAAATTCTTGTATTTTCCTGGAACTAGGCTTTAATTTTGCAGAGGTAGCGGCAATTCTAAAGTAGATATTTTATTCTGGCTGCCATTTGCTACAATTCCTTCTTTTTCAGTGGGAAAATATGTCTGTCTTCTTATTGTGTTTCAGAACAGCGGTAACACAAGACTGAGGGCTCTCAAGCTACTGTATTTTCTTACAAGTCGTAAGTGATCTGTCATACTGGAATCCATCTGAACTTCTTTAAGAACATACAGTATAAATTATTCTATGGGCACATAAGGGAAAATTTGGAGTGTACTGCATCATTCACCTCTCACGGAAGAATACATCTCTAAATATCAGTGTATCCTCTAGATTAAAAAGATTAAATTTGATTTAGTTAGGTATAGGCAATTCTAAATTGTATGAGGATTTCATAACAGTCCAGATTTTTCTTGTTTTAGTGAGGACAGAAACAATGGCACAGGACAGATGGCACATCACTATTCCACATACGAGACTGTGGCATAAGACCTGATGCACTTGTAATGAATCCTATCCTGATTCTCAGGAAGTATTTGAAACGGTTTTATCTTTAGGTACCATTGAGGAACTTCTCTATGCATTATTGTACATAAACTAATGGTCTACTCTGTAAAAATTTCACCATGTACATGTCTGAATATATTCAGTACAACAGCTGAAGTGAGCAGTATACATTCCTAACAATAGGGCAGAAATCCCTACAAATAGGGCAGAATTCACGGCATGTTCATGCTAGTACTACTATGTATTAATTTATCTCTGTATTGATTGTCATAATGAACAATATTTGGTTTCTTTATTTTTTTTTACTTTCCTTGTGCTCCTCACAGGGACATGTGTTATCTATATTCTTAAAAGTAAAAAGTGAAACATAGCTGCACGTAACAATGTAAATTAAACTTAAAATTTTAGATGGATATAACACATAATAGTAAAAGTAATTCCAGCACTACTACTGCACAGTAAAAGAACAATGTAAAATAACATTTCAATGTAGTAACATAGCTGATGCACTAAATCTACTATCACCATTACTTTTACCCATTACTTGGTATGTTTAAAAGACACACAGTGGGCGTGTATTCCTCTGGACGACACAAGAATTAGTGAGTTAACAAAACAAAACGATTCCTCTTCAAGACTGTATGACGTTCTTGCTAAAATATGAATAATGACACAAAAGAATTTTCAAAAGTACTGATTACCATTACAAAGACCTCAAAGGATTCACATTTCCCTATATAGTGTCCTGGTAGGACATTCTTAGGCTGACAGTAAAGGCTTTAAAATAAAATTGTTATGCTACCTGCATGTCTGTCACAATTTGGCAAGAGATGAGACTACAATTTAGATAGAAAAAATCCCAACAAACAAAAAAAACCTTGTTAACAATGTTGTAAATCCAGTTTTCAGAAGGATGTTAAATGGCTTGTTTACAACCACTGCTGCAATAGCTGTAACATCTCTAAACAGAAATTTATATTCTTTGTACAACTACAGAAATAAAGATTCTAGTAAGTTGAGGAGATAAATCAATTTTTTTTAAAAAAAGACAAGTAAGTCTTAGTTGTTCTGTTTAACTAGTTTAAATATCATAAACTATTTAACATACACCATTGTGAAACAATTATTTTTTTCAAGCAATTGCCATCCTACTACAATTGCTTTACAAGAACACTTTCATGCTTCTGAATCACCTTTACCATGATACTACCAAACCTCTTATCCAACTATACTGTATCACTGATTTTGTTTTAAGCAGATAGAATTAAAAAAAAATTCAAAAACTTAAAAAATAAAAAAATTAGCTTACAGTCAATGAGTGCCCTACTGTAAACAAGATGTGTCATAATAAAAGGTTATTTTTAATTAACAATTCCTTATTTAGAACTGCAATATAACATTTAAAATCTACTTAGTTTGTACCTTTCTCCACAGACTGAGAAAAAAAAAAAAAAGATAAAATAGCAACTGAGAATAAAATAATACAACATAAACTGGGACAGAGGTGGTGGAAGTAAGAACCGTTGTACACTCCGCCAACAGTGCATTCATATTGGTCAGACCTAAAAGTTATAAAAAGACAAGTAAAATACGCAGTCTGAATTAATTACAGTAAAATTCCATTGAAGCAGAGAATCTTTGAAAGTGTACATTCAAAAATAAGAGGGGGAAAAAAGCAAGATGAATGAAGGGAAAAAAGGAGCAAGGAAGGCATGAAAAGTCTGAAGGAATAATTTGGAAAAACTGTCCTAGACAGAGAGAATGCAATTAAGAATGGTCCTCGTCCATACTGCCTGCCAGGAATGAACACCAAGGGAACTATCCCGTCTGGGCTTCCTCTCGGTTGGACCTAGTAGGTTTGCACTGAAAGGAGCCTTGGACTTAACCAGTACCTACACATCGGGGCCCCTCAGCGGAGAAGGTGCCAGAAAAAAACTGCAAATCTCAGTTACTTACAAACGAATCCTCAAATTACTGCCTAAGCACCTGTAGATTCAACAGGTGTAGACAGGAATCTCCAAAAAACATTCTCCAGAATGCTCAAGTGATACACTTACCTTTTCGTACGCTACAGAAAGAGCTTAAACAACTTTGAGAGACAATCATGGATTCTAGATGCTGTGTGAGGAATACAATGGGTAACGGAAAAACTGAAGAGGATTATGTCTAAATTTCTACCTGCCTCAGGTGCTTAGGTGCCTGCTTCAGGGCTAAGCCTTAGCCATCTGCATCCACTGAGGACTCAGAATGATGAGACTTCTTCAGAGGTGATACCAGGTTTTTTGTAGCTTATGTGGCTACAGTTTGAATGTAAACCATAGAAAAAATAAGAAAATTTTGCTCCCTTCTGCTTTTCTAAGATGAAAAACTTATTTCTTTAGGCAAAAACTGTGCTCAAGACGAATAGGTCTAATGTTTTAGTATTACAGCTTAAAATCATATTTGAAAGACTCCATGATAACTTATGTATTTGTGACATCAAGTACAATAAAGAATGAAAGCTGAAAGACAGTTCAAGTTAGATTTTCTAACTGTCTGTTGTTTCTTTGGTTTTGTCAATAACTACTGAGCTGCAAAACCAAATTGATGCTTGGAAAAGAAGGGATGTTTTCATTATAAATTCAGATGCTCATCCTTTTAATTATTAGAAGAGATCAAAATACACAAACGTGTGAGCAAAAACTGTATTTTTTTTTGTCACAGAACTTTGAACGATAGAAGTTGTGTATCTTCTAGCTTTCCATATAATTTTCTAGTAGTCTAAATACTGCTATCATTGTCACCAATATCAGTATTATAATTTTATTACCATAGTTACTGCGAGTCCTAGACATAAACCTGAACCACTTTGTACTAGGTGCTGTACAAAGAGCAGAACGGGAGTCTTTGTCTTTAAGAACTTATAATCTAAACACAACAGCAGAAGGGAGGGACAGAAACTAAAGACCCTACAGATAAATACGGGAACACTCAATATATAAGGAACAGTTTTCTTTACAGTGGGAGTGGTGGAACACTGGAACAGGTTGCCCAGAGAGGTGGGAACATTCAAGGCCAGGTTGGACGGGGCTCTGAGCAGCCTGATCTGGTTGGAGATGTCCCTGCTTCTTGCAGGGGGGTTGGACTAGAAGACCTTTAAAGGTCCCTTCCAACCCAAACCATTCTATTATTCTAACGTTAGCCAGTTCGTTACAAAACCAAATGTCTTTACATCCATATCTCACTCATCGCTTATTCCGTTGTAAAAGCAACCTGTCTTCAAAAACAAGTGAATACACAGTCACTCAAAATAAATGAGTTTTCCTCAGGGATTTTACAGTTGCTATCAATAATAGGATATTTTATTTTCTATGGAACAGATTATTACGTGCAAGTTATTACTACCTTTAAGTCTCTGTGATGAACATATCAAATGCTACTGCTGTCCCAGTGATTAAAACATATTGTGAACATTTTACTTGCACCAATGATTTTTAAAATAATATTTTTGATGTATAAATTCATATATAGTATGGTACATTAGCAAGTACACAGTTTTTGAAACAAGCTAGAGCAAACAAAGTATTACTTGGTTCTCACAGAAAAATATGTTTGTATATAACTATGAGAAACTGCAGGGTGTGAAGCTATACCTGAAAATATACAGTAAATATATATGTGTGAAGCTTGCAATATTCTAGTAAGTTGAATGTTCTTAAATTAGTTTCACTTGCCAGCATGTCATTTTTGGTCTGTATCATCTTTTCTGCAAGAAAGATTTAATTTGAGCACTAGCAACTTTTTTATTATATAAAGTGAGTATTTTCTTATTTTTTTATTTTCTTTAAGAAAACAACTGAATTTTCCACTGATTTTAACTGGCTAGTGTTATCTAGTAATTTGCACTATCTCAAATTCAGACACACAGTTCAAGGGAGCAGAAGAGATTTCTTACACAGGATACAAACTGGCAGCAAACAGCACCTCTGAGTGGGGCCTTTCACAAAAGACTTCACAGTCAGCTACAGATCTTAGCTGCTTCGTAACAACCACCAAAAAACAGGGACAACAAATTTCAGAAATAACTTGAAAATGCTGATCTCTCCTTGTTATGGAAAAAAAAATTTCACCAGTCCTGAGCAGCAGCTCCACAGGTAACTCCCAGGGACCTTCCAGCTCCATGAAAAACCAGCTGAACATTTACTATTGACCATTATTATTTTCACCAACACTACAACAGCACCTGGAAGTCCAGACTGGCACACCACTTTAATGCAAGAGATGGCTACTTAAGTATCATCCTCTACATCTTTGGTAACAACTTCTGTGAAAATATCTATACATACAAAATATTTAAAATTATTTTTAGACATTGGTAAAGCGAAAGGATTGATGAGCCAGAAGAAGAAGGAAGATTCTGCACAACAGAGGGCAGGAAGAATAATGAAGAGAGAAAACCAAAGGGAAAGATATGGATTACACAGTCCTACACTAAAGTAGGCTAGCTTTTCAGGTTTTTTTAATCCAACCTCTACCCTGGCCAGTCTGTGCTTACAGTACCTTGATTATTACACACCACTTACAGAACACAAGTCGTGTGCCAGACACAAGTTCACTACAGTTCACTACAACTGTCCCAGAATAGCTGAGATACAAGGGGCTGGAAGAGATCAGAATGAGACTCTGACTGAAAAAGAGAAACGTTTTAAAGTGTTGCAGGTCATGCCAAAAAACGTTGCAGGAAATCAATGAAGAGGTTACTCTACACATTAATGATAATCTGGATTAAGAGATTAATTTGATGTTCTGCTTTTCCTCCTCTTATTTCTGCAGTAAATATTCCAACGACACACTTCAGTATAAAACCAGCAATCCCTACTCCAGTTTCATTAATCACTGTGTGTATTCCACCCCATCTCTCAATCTTTTTCCATTTGAGGGACAGGAGCTATTCATGAACCGCCATCAGCAGCTCAGTCAGGCACCATGACCTTCCCTTGCCATCCACAAACATTAGAAGCAACAAACCTACACATCCATATGTGCTTCAAATTAGGTTGACTAAGAGTTAAAAATCAAGTCAGTTCTCCAAGGGCTAGGATGATGCCACATCTGCCAGCAATACTGCTTTTACTGCTACTCCTGCATGTTTAAGATCCACTTTGCTACGCTTGTTGTAAAGGTGAGTTCAGTTTGAAGAGCTGGAATCCAGCTCTCCACTACCCATGTAGAATGGGATTATTTGCCAGCCAATGGCAAGATACATGGCACAATTCCTACAGAAAAGTGTATGGATAGTGTAATACAACTGATATTTCCACTCCTTTCAACCACATACTTCTGTGTGTTTCGCTTGGATTTGCTAGCTCTTTCAAGCTGTGCCTTGTCTTTTGATCTCCAAGTCCCCTCTTGTCCAACAATCACTGCAGTGCTTCCGTTATTTCCTACTTTTCCAATGTGTATTTCCCCTAATTAAAATCCCTTTTAAATTAAAATCCCTTCCTCAACAGCTCATTTTCCAATCTCCATAAGGCAGACAAACTTCTCCTCCATACCCATCATCTCACTTTCACATGCATTTTCTCCCAAGTCTCTAAAATTTTTCTTCCCCAAACCCTTCATCTCGTCGTTCTCTTCACCTTGTAAAACCCTGCGTTTGTGCACTTACAGAGTATGTATTTTCCTTTGTTGCCCGACAACCTTTTCCTACTTCTTTCTCCTTTTCAGTTACCTCATTGGCATTTACTCCCCTCTGCCTTTCTGAACACCCTTGTAAAGTCTGACAGAAAAAAAAATGTATTTATGACTTATCTTCTCAACCTGCAAGTCACTCATCTTCTCTGCCACGGCAAACTTCCCTCTTTATTTCCTAAATCCCCTTTTTTTCCTCCCAAACTTCCATATTCCTCCAACCTCTGCTCCTCTTGCACCCTCCACAACCTCTGTCCTGCCCCGGCTTCCACCACACATCTCAGAACCTTCCAGGAAAGCTGCTCCCAAACTCGCAGCCCAGCGCTCCCTCCTCTGCTACAGACCCAAAATCGCTCCCCAGCACAGGCTGAGGCCGGTCCTACCCTCCTGTTCGCCTCCGCGCAGGCGCACTGTGCGGAGCGCCAAGCGGGGCGCGGGTCCCCTCCCCAGGCGCCGGTTGCTGCCCGCCGTGCCCTCCCTGCCGCCGGCGACCGGCCCGGGGACCCTCCGTCCCGAAAGGCGGGGAGACAGGGCTGCGGCTCGGGAGCGCAGAAGTGCTCGGAGGGAGTCCCCTGCACCTTCCATGGCCGGGCCCTGTCAGAGCCACCGAGCTGCTGCCCGTGGAGGCGCCCCGGGCGCCTGTCGCCAGTGGGAGGGCGGGAGCTGCGTGGCCGCCAGCAGTCGGGCGAGGAGGGAGCCGAAGCGCGGGAAAAAAAGGCTTCCTCCCCGGCCCCTCTGTGTCCCCGCGGCGGCGTGCGGAGGAGGGGGGACGGCACAGATCGCTTCCCGCCCCCTGCTCCGCCTCTTCGCCTCCCTCCGCCGGTTCCTCCTTCCCTCCTTGCCGCGCTGGCGAGGCTGCGAGAAGCGGCGCGCACCCAGCGGCCGGGGCTGCTGCCGCCGCCGCGCCCGGAGGAGGGAAGGAGGCGCTGCCTGTGGGGAGGAAGCTGGATGAAGGCTCGTGCCTGGGGGCGGGTTGGCCGGCCCCTCGGGCATGAAGGGGACCGCGGGGACTCTGCCCTGCCCCGCAGCCGAGCGGGGACACCAGGTAACCGCCCCGCAACGCCTGCCAATTCAGCACTGCGCCCCTTGCCCCCCGCCCGGCCCGCCTCAGGCGCCGGGAGAAGGCAGGCGCCCTCTGAAAAGTTACCCTCCTGGGGCGGAGGAGGAAGGCGGTGAGGCAGTCCGCGGTGTAGGGTTGCACCTCGGTGTGTTACAGACCTCGGCGAGACCCGCTTCGAGCTCTAGAAACTCTGGCGGGTCGCCGAGGCGGTGCTTTTCCCCGCGGGGTGAGGCGGGAAGGGCTGAGCCGTTCGTTCGTGCCGCTGGCATCCCCGCGGCTCGGCGGTGGTGCGGGTGCCCGGGCTGCGGCCGGCAGAAAAGTTTCCGGGGGGGTTGAGGGGCAGAGGAGACGCGGGAGAGGATCGGCGCGGGAGGTGAGCGTGGGGCGAGCTGTGCGTGGGGAGGGGCTGCAGGGCTGCTGCGGGTGGGCAGCGGGTGCGGCGGCCGCCCTTGGCGTGGCGGGAGCGGGGCTGCCAGCAGTTCACCAAACTTCTCTCGCGTCCTTACTTGCCATTCGTTACAGAGAGGTGGGGTTGAGTTATCCGTAGAGGTGTAACATTGGCATCTTTAATATCACATTTTAGTCTTCTGTGAAATTTTCTTACCTTCTTGTGTCGACGTGGATATGTTTAGGAAAAGAAAACAAACAAAATCTTACCAGAAAGAAATGCATAGCAGCGCACCTGAGACTTCAGTATCTTGTGTTGTATGGCGTAACTGTAAATGCACTGCTGTTCTTGTCGAATCACACTGTGCTGGGGCTTTTTAACTGAACGTTTATGGATTAAGTATAACCTTTTAATAAAATATGTGGATTATCATTAACACTGTTGGAGATTAAATCCCACTTTAAATGTTTCATAATTATTTTCTTCCCCCTTTGCTCATCGTTTACATAAAAGACAGTAAGATTCGTATATTTTTTATTAGCTGTCCTAAAATCATTTAAGGATTAAAAAGTGAACAGGATGCCCCACAGAGGTTCTAGGTACCTTTGCTACAAAGTGAAAAAACAACATTGAACCACCTTAAAGACAAACAAGAAATCTATGCCTTCAGAAGTCTCCTTCCTTACCAGCCCGAACAAAGAAGTGTACATTGAAAACTGCCTTGAGGGTGAAAAGATTTACGCCATTTCAAATAAGGCGAGGACCCCCTCATGGAGAATGTTCTGCCTTGTTTAAATTGGAGGGAATCTACCTTAAGAATTACCAGATGCGGTTCTGTTTTACTTGCAAATTTTTGAGTACCAAGGCAATCCCACAATGTTTGTTCCAAAAGCCAGAGGAAAAACTTAAATGCAGTGAGCTTAATTTCATTAGGTCAGAAGAGCATGTATAGCTCTTTGAGTTTGGGGGTTTTATTACTAATATAACAAATTTGGAACCAAATTTAGGGGAGTATTCAAAAACAGGCTAGATTGAGCAACATACATCTGTTACTGCAGATGCTTGTTCATTGGACATTGATAAGGCACCATAATTATGGTGATTTTCCTATTTGGACTTTTCTTAATAAACAAACAGTTGTTTTCCCAAATAAGGTCTATCACAGTTAATGACACAGTGCAGCTTGGACACTACTTTATGCTACTTTTTTTTTATTAATGCACTTTTATATTGCATTAAGCTGGGAGAGGGCTGAGGGCTGAGAAGTATAGGCATGTATAAAACTTGAAATGCTTCCCATTTTTCTGTGTGTTTTGTTCTTCAGATGATTTTTTTTTTTTACTGTCAGCTTCAAATGTAACACCTCTCTGTACTTTCATGCAAGTGGCAGATTTTATTAAACATGTGAAACAATTTTCTGTTGTAAAATGTTCTGTGGATCTCACTTCCTTAAAAAGATAGATATGACGAGGGAACTATCATTTTTCTTGACAGCATGACAGTTAAAACTTGGTTTGCATAGGAGTGAGCATGTGTAGTGCATGAAAAGGAGATGTCATTCTAAACTGTCATTGACTAACTTTTCAACTCTTTTTTTTTTTGTGAAAGTGAATATATTGCTTGTAAAATGACTGCTAGAATGTAACTAAGAGGTAAGAAGGAATTAATGTAGCGATGATTTAAGATTTTGAGTACAGTTTTAGTATTTGGATGCCTGTAGATTTAGTGCTCAGTTCTGTAAACAGCTATTTGAGTTAATTTTCTTCATATTGGCATCTCAGTTAAACTCACAAAAGTACTGTTGATGCAGCAGTGCTTAAGCTATGCAAAGGTGGAGTGTGGAGTTTTGCTTTTTTTATAATATCCTGAAACAAAATGCTTTGTTTGCTGATAATTTTCTGTTCTGATAGCTACATACAAATTGGACATGTTATTGCAGTTAAAAGCTGAGCTCGTGTTAGAAGTCAGCAGCTTAAATGCAACTGTGTGTCAAACAAATGTTCTTCTACAGCATTTGAAATCTTAAGCAATGAAAATGACCAGGTGAAGCGAGGAAGGCATATAAAATGCCATTAAGGTATGGAAGTGTGGCAATTTTAGTAAAAGGGGGAAAAAAAAGATAAGGAGTTGAGGATTTTTTTGGACATGAACTTTTGCCATAAAAACTAAATTACCGGATTTTGAAGATAATGCATACCTTGAGGATTTGAGGTAAAGGTATACCTGAACAAACAGTTGAGGTATTTGCTTTTACCTGGAAACCATGCTTGCATATACAGCATTTTTCTTGTAGTTCTGTTTGCAAACCTTGTATTGCTATACTTTAAAGCCTTCTCTTGAAGGCTTCTCTTGAACCATGGTAGAAAATTTGTTGCTTCATTGTTAAACTTGTCTTGTCTGGTTAGACTAGGTAAAAATAATGGTGAAGTGAGTGTTTCAGTAGAAGCAAGAGACTGATACGAAGTAGAATACTGACTAGAGAAAATTCCATCTTAGTTACAAGTTCAACACCCAGGCACTGAGGAGTACGTATTACACATTTGTAGAAAGTGAGGGCTAGCTTTTGGGAAGGGATTCCTTCTGATTGCCACAAACAAGTAGTATTCACGCAGAATGAGCGGAGTGAGCTTTCACTTTGTGTGCCTATTCTGGGTGGTTTTCCCTGTCTTCTTTTACATATCCACTCAATCTCCTCTCAACTGAAAGACTCCTAATTCTTTAATTTTTCCTTTTATGTTACCTTTTCTAGACCTCTGGTATTTAATATTTTTGCTGAATTCCTTTCACTTCTTCTGTGTTCCTTAGGTAGAGTACCCTCTATAAAAAATAAAGCTGTAGCCTTGCCAACAAGAAATATTCATAAAATAATGGGGAATAAACTGTAAAGATCAGTTTACACTTCAAGGCAGTGTGTTGTCTTTTGTGCAAGAATATTATATTGATGATTGCTTCCACCTCTTGGTAACTCTAACCACCAAAATACCATTTTGAAGAATAGCTACATATTATTTGTCCTTATCCTGTATTTTGTCTGTGGATTATTCTTAGCCAAACTATTTACCTTCCTGAATTGCATCTTAATTTTCTCCTAGTGTGAGGAGAAGATTTCTCCTAGTCTTCAGTTTAGCATGATTATTCTGAATTTTAGTCCTGTGTACCAGAACTTGGGCTAAACTCATGCTCGGATTTAACAAGTATTTGCTATCATTTAAGTTATTAATAGAGTGATAAATATATCTATCAGGACAGACTGGAGGAGCCCCTTTTAAGAAAGTCTTCCAGTTTGTTGATGAATTGGTAATAATGATTCTCTGAATATGGTTTTGTAACCTATTTTTAAAAGAAAATCAATGCAACAGATTTCAGTCCATAAGTACTATCTAAGTATATAAATATGGGTCTTACTGTATTTTGTTAACTATTATAAAGCCTGATGTAGAAGTAGTATGTATTTCTGTTATAAAGGTTTTGTTACAAGACATCACAGCTTTCAAGGGAAGAAGGTGCTCTTGAGGCCTCTAGTTAGAAATTCTTTTCAATACAATAGTTTACACTATACTTTTTTTCTGAATGTCAGGTCAAAATACTCCTAGGAAATGCACCTTGCCACCGTGTAATGGATACTATTTGTAACTGAAATGCTGTTCACAAGCCTCAAGAATGTTACCAAGGTAATGTAAGTGCTAGTTTTGCTTTCTAGTTTCTGACAATTTTAGATAGTAAATTACTTTATTAATCTAATAATGGCAAATAATATGTCAAATTACTGAGCTGTTTGATGAACTACTATGTTTGAGGTAATTTCTAAAGGTCATGCAAGGTTAACACTTATGAAAACATCGGAGGAAAACTACAAATAGTGTTAAAAATATGGCTCTCTGTTAGGAGTGTGTGTCCCTGAAAATCTTAGCAATCTAAAGTCTCATCACAAATTGTCATTATGTTAAATTTGATGTTAAATTTGATGTTAAATTTACCTGCTTTCTACTAATATGTGGAGATTTAGATTTAACCAAGTGATACTGAACATCTAATTATCTTTTTTGCCACTTCAGTGGAGAGATTCACAATGATGTTCCAAATTAATATATTAGTCAGTATTACTGTTGATTTAAGTCATATAGCACATATCAGCCTCTGAAACTGAAAAATTACTTTTGGAAATGGCAATATATGTAAATTGTAAAAAAAAAAAATAGCCAAATAAATTACTTACTTGTGGTTATGCATTAAGCATTCACTGCTTCTGAAGATTAACATTATAAACAATTCTGAAAACTTCATCATAACATGTGTGTATAAACTTGGAGAGATAGCTTCTATTTGTTTTCTAAGAGTTGATGTATAGAATTTTGATTTTGTATAGTGAACACCATTAGTCTTTGTTATAATAAAAAATAACTGGTAAAAACATGTTTCTCTGTGTTGTAGAAAAGTAGATAGCTTTTAGAACAGGAATTTTGAGGAAAAAGTTTCAAGAAATTGTAGAATGCGTACAAAACAAACACAGCCATTAATTAAAAAAATGCCAAATTAGCATATGCGTAAGTTTATGGTAAACCCAGCAATTTATTTTATTTCAGAAACAAGGAAATTCTTTACATAAGTATCTGACAATTTTCCCAAAATTTTCTTTGTTAATGAGGAATTGTAACCTAATTTGCAACATTATTTTTGAAAAATGTAATATGTGAAAAATCATAGGATAATACCATTTCCTTAACTTGATTTCTTTAGACACAACACTTCTTCAGGCTATGAAGTTTTGCATTAAGATTTTTGCTAGGAGATTAGAAGACGCTCGTATTTTTAATATTTATTTTTCACAGAGGTGCCATGCACATCAATAAAAATACTCAGTCTTTTCCTGGTGACAGTTTCAAAACCTGCAAGTATTTGAATCAAACACCATGAAAAGAGAATCAAAGTGGAACAATCTGACTGATTAAATACATTTTTATTGCATCTCCCTCTCCACTCTTGAAAACAAACTCCGCTAAATCACTGAGAAAGATGGTTGTAACCAGTTTTGAAAGGAGTACGGTAGCTGCCATAGCGGAAGTCCAGAGGTGGCCTGCCACCTCCTCCTTTTTATTTGAGCTGATGCTGGATTCTGAAGTCTGCTGTTCTTTACAAAGAAGGTTCAGTTTTTAGAAAACCATTTACTGTTTCTTGGCACCGGCCAGAGCTGTCTTTTGATATGAAGTGCAAGGTCATATTATTACTTCTCTTTGGACATTTATCGTTGGATGACCCATGTTCTTCATGGACCTAGAAGGAAGTTAAGAGGTCTTGTCAGGATCTTTTCAGGCATCTGACGAGTTCACTAAGCCTTACAGACAGTGGGATCTCCTCCTTCCCTTAGTTCATTGACTGACTAGTGCAGGGTCATCCCAGGAGGTTCTTTCAGTTGTCTTGCACTGACCAAAGCAATTAACAACCATTATGGTCTTGTCGCTGTGAAGAATGCACTCCTGTTCCTATCACTCTATAAAATTATTTGAGGCAGTTATAGACACCCATATTGTGATTCCATCAGATTTATTGTAGCAACCTGAAACTAGTGGGCATTGGTGGGGAAAAAACATTATGGTTGGAGAATTACTTCTGCATATGTGTATGATATATATTATAGTGTCTTATAAGTATGGTAGCATACATATTTCTGGTACTTCATATTCTCCAACTAACATTTTATAGTCAATTCATTCAGATGGCAGCTGCTTAAGCATTGAGTGATTATTCCTTCAGACACTGGGGCTTCCCTTTTCTGGCAGGTTAACCAAACGCATAACAGTATGCTTCTTCGCTTTTCCACGTCAGTCAAATTATGGATGCTTACTGTATAGACTGGGATTTGTCTCAGTCAAGATCAGTGGTGTTCAGAGAAGCAGTTGCTTCATTTCAGCATTTTGAGTTTCAGGAAGTCCAAAACGCATGCAAATTATTCTTACATCAACTTTAGGAATTGCTGATGAGAACTGACAACTCTTGATAGTATTGTGTACTAAGTAAACCAAAAAGCAAGGGGACAGGATTTTGTCAAGAAAACATGCTGTTTTGGTTATAGCACCAGTGAAATTAACTTTTTACCAGTTAGCTTACCCAGTTCCTCAAACTCTTCCAGATGAATTCAACAGGATTTCAAGTTTGTGTTTTTGGTTTGGTTTGGGTTTTTTAAATAATCGTACCTCTTTTGAAACTACCTGATTTTGGTAAGGGTTTTTTCCTTGCAGGATTTTACTTCCTCCTACTATTTTTGCCAAACTGGAAAAATTATATTTTGTCACATATGATCTTAAAGTTTTTGGAACCTGAATGATTCTATGATTCTGTATATTGGGCACTCCATCCATAGAAGAAATTGGAGATCAGCCAGTCTGGAAATATTTATAGCTAGATATCTGCAGTCAGTCTATTTCTTTAAAAAGGAGATTCTAGAGATTGAAAGAAAAAATTTAATTTAAAAGCCTAGAAAAATATGAAGCCAATTTTGTTGTTGAGCATACACCAGCTTTTCAAAAGAGCAGATATTTTTATGTTTGCAAGTGGAATGAGCTAATGGAAATTGTAGAAGTTTTCCTCCATACCAATAAATGTTATAAAAAAAGACCATAGATCATTTGAATTTGTTGTTTTTAAAAAAGTATTCATATATTTGTGATGGTTTAGCCTGAGTTACCACACAGCTTCTCGCTCACCCTCCCCCTCCCTAGCGGGAACGGGGAAGAGAATTGGGAAGGCAGGAAAACTGGGTTGAGATGAAGACAGTTTACTAAAATAGCAAAAGAAAACTACAATAATAACAGAATATGAGGATATTAAAATATACAAAATGAACAATGTATGTTTTCTCACCACCCGATGTCCCTAGGACCAATACAACCCGTCCCGTGCAGCAATCACGGAAACAAAACCGAGCAGCCAGCTAAAAAGGGGACCAGCAAGGTAGGGGGAACGATGCCAGTGAACGAAAGAGAAAGATGGATGCCAGGAAGGCAGATACCCGCCCTGGTCAGCCCCTACTTATATACCGAGCATGACATTTATGGCATGGAATACTCTCTTTGGCCAGTTTGGGTCAATTATTCTGTCTGTCTTTCTCCCAGCTTCCTGCATCTGCACATTAGCGAGACTTGGAAAGCCAGACAGTGTCCTTGGTCTCATTAATAACAACTCATATCATCAGGGTGTTTTATCAACATTCTTGACACACAAAATCCAAAACACACCAGCTACTGAGAGGAAAATTAACTCCATCCCTGCTGAAAGCAGGACAATATTCAAAATACAGTTGAAGATTTTTCTAAAAGAAAAGAAATGTTAATTTCTTTAGCAGTTTGTCCCAGTCAAAAATTATTTCCTTTGAGTGTTTTTACAGTTTTGCCTTAGGAAAAGGATAGTCTACTGTAAAGCATTAGTTTGCAGAAAGAAAGGTGAGAAATAGCGTCATTTCTGTTATTGTCCAAACAATGGTGCAAGCTATATGGCTCACTTCATGTGATGTGTGTAGCCACTAACTTTGTCATTGCAATCATAAAAATATATACATCTAGTTTTAGCACAGTACTTGATGCTTTGGCTTCAGCACCCAGATTCTTAAACAACTGAAGAATTATGAAGAACAATTTTGAGATTCTGTAGGGGAAGGAGGATTCTTTTCTTTTCTTTCAAAACTATTTCATGTTTTTAATAAATGATAGATTTTTAAGTGAAAAATAAATGCTCTAAGGGAGTTTCCACTTTTAACTGACAGAGCAGAACTACCTCATACTTATTTATAAATCGTTTGCTGGTTTTATGAAACTCACTTTCTGCTTTACATTGTCACCAGCATCAGCAGGAAGGATTATGAGCATCTTTATTCCAGTTATTCTATAATAGAAAGGATTCTGTTTAAAAAAACAGAAGACACTCTGAAAACCTCTTGATCACAGTGAAAGATTAATCTTAGCACTTCCTACCAGTTCCTCTACTGATTGTGAAAATCCAGATCTTTTGGTGTTCTGGACTTTGTGCACTTTTTTTCTGTGCTGGGGTTTGATCACTTTGGAGGACAAGGCACTATTTGTAAATACGAATTCCCTACAGAAGTCCTTTGTCATCTTGTTGTCTATTGTTTCCACTTTCTCTGTTTAAAGTTCTATTCTGCAAATGGTGTTTTTGTTTCTTGCTGCTGTTTTCTGCCTCCTCCATCACATATCTGCAGTGAGTGTATGCTTTTAAAGAGCTGCTTTAAAATTTAAAGGAGTGAGCTTTCCAAGTTGCTTTTACCAAATCAGATTGATATCTCCTTTGCTATCCATGAGAGGGCACTTACGTATATTCCTAGTCTATTTGTCAAAAGCTGCACTGTACCCACCTATTCCTTGACGTAAAATATGACATAGACCATTCTGGAATCGTGCCCTGGGAGATAATTGTTTGGGTTATCTCCTGACGTAAATGAAGGACACAAGCAAGAGAACTATCAGTGAATTTCCTCAAAACTATGAAAATATTTATTTCCAAAAACTCTCAAAGAGCCTGAGTTTTAGGAGAGAAGATTCTCTCAAAGGCAAATAGTTACTTAAAAACTTGGGAGGAGAGAATGGGAATAAATGGCTGGTTTTTAGCCCAGATGAGACAGATTGCCAGTGAGGTGTTAGGGTAAGAGATACTGGAACATACACTATTCAATGAACTTGTAAATTATTTGAAGACAAAAGCTAGTAGGAAGGTGAGAGCTTTAGTTGAATAATAGTAAATTAATCAAGGTAGTTGCTACTGAAACAGCAGCATTATTTCCTGGGCATGTAACTTTAATTCTCAATAGATTTTATGTGACTTCTCCTTGCTTTACCCCTTGCCCTTGGTCATCTGCTGTTTTTGAATACTGTTGGATCCTCAAAGAGGAGTACTGGAATTACTTGAAAATGTGCTTTCTGAAAATGTGGATTCACAGATCAGTGATGATCAGAAAAGTGAATGGAGTATTGTGAATTAGAATAGGAACCAAAAGCAATATAAAAATTATGTAATGGAAAAAGTGGATATTCTGTTAATTTGAATTACCATAGGCAGTTACAGTTATTCCATCTAAAAAAAGCTACGAGTTGCTAAACAATTCAGGGAAAGGCAGAAAATATGTCAAGAAGATGCTATACCTTCTTCAACAGATGATGAAACAGATTACAGCTCTTCATCTTATAAAAGAGGTGCTAAAAGGTAACCTGACAGAAGTCAATGACATTGAGTGGCATGAAAAAAGGTGAAGATGGGCTCATTATTCACCAATTCTCATTGTGTGATAGCAGTCAGTGAAATTATCAGTCAGCAATAAAATAAAACAAATTATTAAGTAATTAAGCTGTCAAACTCATTGCCACAGGATGTTATAGCAGGCATGGGTATAAAGGACCTCAAAGCTGAGCATTCAGATTGACGGACTGTGAGTTTGCTGGTAGCCATCAGGTGGAGGTGGTTCAGAGGCAGTTTCTAGGCTAGGAGGACTCTTAGTCTCAAGCACAGAGAGGTCGGAGAACTTGCCAATGCTGGAAGGGTCAGTCCTTGACCTGTTTCTTACAGTATTTTCATAAGCATTCTTTTTATCAGAAACAAGATAGTGGCTTGATGTACAAAATTTGGCTACCATTATGTTCAGCTGTATGCTATGGATGCTGTGTTCAACTGCAAATGGACATCTGTATTCAGATAGCCTTTTACCGGAGCCTAGTTAAATTACCTTGTCAAATGTAGTGTTTTAATTCAAGAACATTCAAAGCTTTCTTCTTGTTCAGTCTGTGTAGAGAAAGTTACAGCACAAAATTTAGATGGTCTGGATCACTTATTACTCCTTTGAACTAAAACATCATTAATAGTCATGATGTGGTACTAGTTGGTCTAAATACCACTAAAAAAAGGTGAAAAAAAAGCTGTAGTTTGGGGGAAAGGTAGACTCCTTCATCATTGCTTTTTCAAAGGTGGAATTACCAGGACTTCGTAGTCAAGTTTTGCAAAGAATTTACCCAAGATATCAATAAGGACTTTCCCTGTTCCAAAAGATTATTTCAGGTTAAGCATTGTAGACGTGCTTCGGTTCTTGATGCAACTGACCATTGCTTTGAAATCTAGGAAAATGCTATAATATTGTACAGGTCTTTATGGATTCTAATGCAAGGACATTAAGAAATTGAAAATGCAATTAAAGATACTACATTTTAAGAAGTATAGTTGGTTTCATGTTAATATTGAGCATTGCATGTTTAGGATTAAACAAGCAAACTTGAGGCTACTGAAATATTGAATTCTACCTTCTCAAAAGAAAGGCAAAGTCAACTTCACTCAGACCAGCAGTGAAACTTCCTCACTCCCCGCCCCACAAGTAAAATAACAGGGCTTCAGGGAAAACATATAGGTTTATGGGAAAAGGTCTTTTTTCTGTTCTTTAATAATACCCTTTTGTTAGCATATGCTGTCTTCTTAACAGCAAATTTGACTGATGGCTGAGAGCAAAATAGCAGCCTCATCAGACCTGCCATTTTAGGGGAAGTCATTATACTTCTGAAGCGTCTGCAGTAACCCATCAAGGTGGGTGACTGGGTTCTTAACGTTGTGTAATTATGATATATGTGTGATTCTGCTCTTTGTCCAGTTTGCATCTGCCTTTCTAATCCCAACTTAGAGACTCTTTTCATGAGAATAGCAATAGATTGTATTTTTTTAAACACTAGCCTTTGAGTAATAAAGGAAGGATGTATAGTTGATAAGGGAATTCTCACTGTCATTGCTTTCTTATTCCTATAAGTGAAGGTTAATCTGAAATCTGAGACAAATTAAATATCTGTATGAAAAGAAAACATGCCTTCCTCCCTCCCCTTACGTATGGTGCTCTGTATCTCTGTTGCCTTCTACTTAAACCTAATGATTGCTAAACTGTTCTCAGTTTTGGGATTATCGTTTCTTGTGGTAATGCATCTACGATACAGGGGATATTTAACACTTTTTCTTGGAATTGTTGCTGTGATTATACAGTGTCTCTTACACATTGGTTACTGAATTCTTTGGAATATTTTGAAGGTACGTGTAAATTGTGGCAACTCTTGTCTAGATCTGTATTCAGATTTATTTATTTTTTTTTATGTCTAAATGATAGGTTAACTTGCAGCCAGTTCAGTCATTAACCCAAAACCAGCATCTATTGCTATTGTTTGCTCAGCTGAGTCCAAAAATATGCTAATAACAAATCCATTCAGTCCCCCATTCCAACAAAAAATACAAATGTGCCTAAACATGCCAGTAAATTTGTGTCTCAGGTTGCTTATGTACTTGGCACCTGCACGTATGTCTTTGAGCATGCCAGACTTTTATCTGTAATGAATACAAAACTGATTGAAGACCTTATATTGCCAGATAATAATTTTTGGACATGCATGCTGATTCATGTGTTTCCTGTAGTCCCATCGTTAAGCTGGTGAACAAGTGCAGAAAATTTTTCTCATTTTTCCAGTCTGTGTTTCCAGCAGAGATTTGCTGCATTCACTCTTGGCGGGCAGGCTTACTTCAAGGTCCATGCCTATCCAGAAATCTGCTCCTCGTGCAAATATCCAAGAGTTGCAGCCATCTGTGAAATCTGCTTCTCATCTATCCATCATTAGGATTATTGATTGTACTGTCATTTTCAGGTATAATCTCTGACTCAGGGTCAGTCTCTTTACCATGAGCACTGCAGCTTCCAGCTCGCTATGTAAATGATGAGCCTGAACTCAAAGAGTCTTTTTGCACAGTGTGCAGAAAATCCTAATTAACAGCAGAAGTGAGTAGACTAAAATAATTTTTATGGCTGCATACAAAATCCTGTTTTCATTTAAATTGCAGCTCCATGAGGTTTTGGAATACCTAATGGAGCTATAGGAATACAGCTTTGGATGAGTTCACTACGAACGTACCTCACAGCTATGTCTACGATAAATTTGTTTTTCCCCGGCAATTATGTTTTTCTTTGTGTGGCAAAAAGTTCTAAAAAGATAATATAGATTTAGTAGTTAGCAGAAGACTGCTCCTCAGAACCTGAGCTGGTCTTGGCAGGTTGAGCTATGATGTGGTTTTTTTCTGTCTCTTACTTACAAATTGTGCCAATATAACTAATAACTATTTACAGGGGCTAAGGAAGTTACAAATATTTTTGACGTCTCATATGCAGATTTTTCATAGGGATAAAGATCCTACTGAAACTTCATCTCAAATATCAAGATATCTCTCAACCAGTACAACTGTCTGCGCAAACAAGATCCTTCCTGTGGATTGTTAACTTACTCTGAAGGAGTTTCAAACCCAATTTAAGCCTACTGAGACCTGCTAAAACTTTGGAAACATTCAAAGATTATCACACACACTGTCTTCGGTCTTGATCTGCAGAAGTGTTATTTCTGAGAAATAATCTTCCTGTCAATTTTTGTCCTATTTACCAGAGGAACAGCGTAATTGTCAGTATGCATATTTGTTAAATATTGTGCTTATGTTTGTAGCTGATAAAAAAAAAAAAAGGAAAAGAGTTCAAAGACTGCTTTTAAAGTAGACAATTAGGGCACAATTCAGTTGACTCAGGATGGGCGTCTAGGCCCTATGGTGTCCCATCTGTCCAGCAGTTGTTGCTGTAGAAAGACAGGAGTCTCCCATATTTGGTAGCTCCATGTAGGTGCCTCAGATGTTCTGAGGCACCGAAAGTACATTTCTTAGGCAACTGAAAAAGTCCTCCATTGACAGAGTACAGCTTTGCTGACAGGTACACATGTCTATGTAGATTATTAATTTTTTTCCCCAGTCTTGATGTGAATTGCACTCTGATTTCCCAAAGCCAAAATGATACTTCTTGAAAATTTTCAACAGCAAAATATGCATGTGGACATTAATTTGATTAAGAAGAAATTCTTGTTACTATGAATAAGAGCCATGATTTTGGGGAATGCATTGTAAAAAGGTATTTATGTGTATAAACACAGATATATTCCACATCTTGGCCTCTCTTCCCCTGTATGCTACCTCTAATCTTGTAAGTTTGGAATCTGAGGTCTGGAAAAAATGTATGTATGGCAATTAAAAAAAATGTACAAAAGCAATAGGTAGCCATTTCTTTCTTAATTCTCTTCCATTCTACAGTATTCTCCAAAGACAATGACTATATGAAAGCAATAAGTTAACAAAATCCATCAGTGTGAGAATATTTTTATTATTTTATCTGCAGTCATGTGAAAAAAAAAGGAGAAAATGCATACCTGACAATAAGTTGATTGACTGAAATTGATTGCAGTAACAAGCTGTCTCTGCAGTCGGCTGCAACAGACATCACACCGAAGTTGCCTGATCCAGTTAATATTTGGAGAGACTGCCATGACTTTCTCTGAGTAACTCTGGAAAATGAATTAATTCTTTCTGTTCATCCTTTTGAACAGCTTATTAATGCAGACATTATTCTAAAGGAGATGCTGGCATGTCTTTTCCTCCTCTTAGTTTTAGATGTAAACTCATTTAGCATTAAGTACATGAATTACATTTTTCACAATCTAGGTCTTTAATGAGGAAGAAAAATCATGAGATAAAATTGAGATGCTCCAGGCTTTTGTCACAAGAAAGCAATTGGTACTGCATGAGAAATAGGAACAACTGGTGATATCTTCAGTAGTCACAGAAGATTAAGGAAACAGCGTGATTCGAATAGAAAGAAAAGACACCTTTTTCTTGTAAAACAGTCTTACACTATATCATTATTCTCTAGAATCACTTGACAGGAACAAATGAGAATCGTAAACTGAAACTCTGTGTTGATAATAGGAAGAACACAACGCTGGTATGTAAAAATGTCTGAAAGATACCCAAAGCAGTTTCATTTATCTACTCATAATGGGTTTTGAAAACATAATAATTTTCTGATAAAGGTTCTGTGGAAATGGTATACTGTTACAGGAGGTGAAATAAGTCTCTTCTAACATTGAAAGAATGTCTTTATAGCTCTTCAAAGTTAGGGATCACACAGTAGCCTGTTTATCACTGGAGATAATCATATTGGCGGTTAGGGATAGGTATGTGCATAGAGGTGTGCACAGACATCTGCAGGTGTTTCAGCAATTATTCTGGAAATTGCTGGGACTATGCTGCCAGTATAACTCCGTTAGACACAGCAAGCACAGTGCTGTGGGAAGATGCGTGCACTACCTTTACTTATTGTTACTGGCATAGTTTTAACATGCTACACCAGGACACTATTAAACATGACATTATTCAAAGAGGACTCTTGGAACAGTTTATAAAATCACAAGACTAATTAGATAACAAATAAAATTCTGTATTTCTGAACATATGTATTTGCCAATATACCTTAAACTTCTGTGTTACATATTCTCTGTGCTGATAACTACTTTAAATTCAAGAACTACCTTCTACTGAGAAATGTTTGGGTTATTACGAAAAATCTAGTAAGAGATTCTAAAACTAGAGTTTGAGTTGGTAGTAGAGCAGCTGAAAATGGAAAAGTTTAAATTTTTTTCCTGCATTATATTTAGGATTTCATTATAAGTAATGTTTTAAAAGATCTATGAGGATCAAATGTTTAATTGAATGATGGTGACTCCCTATGAAAATGACATTTATGACACTCGTAAATGTTACAAAGTGCTTTGATGCTCATCCAACACAAAATATTAAAGTGGAAGTAGTTGAAATGCTTTTGTGTCCAGAGAAAAGCCGAGTTCCGTTTCCTGTAGGTAGACACCCACCTCTACAAACTGAGCAAATTAGTAACTTTGTTTTTCACAGTGGTTAAGTCCTACGATATTCACTATTCAGTCAAGAATTGAAATGAAGTTATTTTGGTGATACTGCAGGTTAGTACTGAGGCAGTAGTTCTGGTGGTCTGTGTTGACTTGTTATCTAAGCAAGACAATTTTTATAGCTTTCTAATTTTTAAGTAGTTCTATTAAATTTTCCTAGATAGTGTTGAAATTTCAGTAATTGTCTCTGCTCGTAAGATCGGGTAAAGGAACAAGCTTCTGTTCCAAACCCCTTCAGTTCTTAAGGAAAGTGGAAACTTCTCTATCAGTATTTGGTAGTAGCAAGTACTTTCCACCTACTCCTATAAAATACTGGTAGTCTGACTCCTTTCTGGTGGGATACTCCTGTTACTCTCTGTTCAGAGAGAAAAGATTTTAATACCTTTTGTTTACATAATGCTAAAATGACTGTCATTGCCTTTATGACTTGGTAATTTTAAAACTTGATTAATAAAAACTGCAAATGTTATTATATTGCCTCCTCACATGAGTTATCATCAGTCATCATTCGTACCTATACAACACTGCCCTATATTACTTGAGTAAATGGAGATGTTGATGGCATTAGCAGGTTGTCCTCTCAACTGTGTATGTTTGTATGTTATTTCGAGGCCATTGGAACATAATTTTCAATGGATTTGCTGGCAGTCAGATATTCTACAAAACACTTAAAGATTTGAGAACTTTGAGTTGAATTTCAAATTGTGTGTGGGAATGTACCTTTCCACTTAGCTGTTTCATCTTTTTTTTTTCTTTTTTGGCATTTCTGCCTATTTCGCTGTATACTGTCCTATTTAATTATTTGCAGTTGTCCTTGCCAGTGTGCTTTACTGCTGCAGATTGTTTCCATCTTCTCCACCCTTTCTCCGACCCTTCCTTTTGTTTGCTTCTCTCATCCTATTTCTTTGTTTATCCTCTGCATGTTGTTCCCTGACTTCATGCCTCTTACCTCTTATAAAACAATCTTATCACTTCTCTTTAGTATAGATAACTTTTTGTTTCTTTTCATTGCCTGAGCATAAGCCAATTGAATTTTGAAAGCTCAGTGAAAAGCTGCCTGGCCTCATTGCGTAGCAGAATTCCATAGTGAGCTTCAGTAACTGGAAGGAGAAACAGCAGAGGAAGTTTTCCTTAGCCTAGAGGAAGATTTCTCATTAAGTTTCAGGATCTGCAACTACTCATTGCAGATTAGTTTTAGGTAAGATACAGGTAAAACATTTTGTTATATGAGTTTTCTTGAGCTTTGACTTACTGAAGAGTCTATAGTATAGTTAGTATACTGTAGGAAATTAATACATAGTCTTCCTCATCATAGCTGTCATAAGAACCATGGGGTTTGTTTCAATGAATTTGATAGTTCTAAATTTTGTATATTTTTCTCCATTATCATTACTGAATGATAGTCTGTCTCACTAAGAGATCTTTGGACTTTTTTCATTACAGACATGTCTATTTACAAGCAAAAAAACCATTCTACTGACTAGTGCTTCTTGCCATAATTAAACAAATATAATTAAAGCTGTGGTTCTGGTGACTTACTGTTCTTGAATAGTTTACGTTTGTCTATACACACAACACCATTTCATGCCATTAGGAGTGCTTCGTATCTCTCAGAATTTAAATTTTAATAGCAAATCTAACACAGATTTGATGTAAATAAAGAGAATACCTAGTAATATGTTACTGAGAAGTTGATTAGACACTGATTATGTGTCTAATTTTATAATGAAATCACAATGTTCTAACTTCTGTAAATAACAGACTAAGTAGGGCCCAGCTTTCCAAGTGGATAAATCTCATAGCTTATTTAGTGACAGGAGACACTTCCCATGCCATGTAACCTTTTGTCCACTGGCAGAAAGTACACTGTTACTTAGAAGTGTCAGACTATATTGCAATCACGTAAGAATCCAATTATATTTTTTTAACTTTTCCTACCCTTTTTTTTTATGACCAGCCATGCTGAAATTGTAATGAGAATTCACAGGCTTACTTCAGCAGACAGATGGCAGAATGAGCATTTTTATAACTGGAATACTTCATAACTGTTCATAACTGCTGTCTTTTATCACAGGTCCTTCCTATTATCTTGTTTACCTTTAGCAAGGTGTGGCAGAATGGAATCTTGTAATATAGTAAACATTACCTCAGAATAACCTTCAAGGAACAGCCTCCTTCTTGTTATGTGTATATATAAAAAAATATTTTTATGTATATCTAAACACAGACACATATTTTTTAATAGTTTATCTGCATATTTACTTCTGAGTTAGATTTGCTGAATCATTTAGATATGTAATATTTCCTGGCTACACAAATCACTTTTTCACATTTACGTCAAACTTGAGTTGATAGTAACGTTAAGGTTGCAGTGTTTTTGTAGCTTAACCATGGAAGAACCATATGAAAACTGCCTGGTGTCAAAACAACTTGACCTTGCTTGTAATTACTAATCAAAAGGAATCCTAGCAAGTGGTTCAAATATTTCAACTGAACAAAGGTACCGTATCTTTGTTTTCCTTTATAGATGACAAACAAGGTCACAGTGACTGGCCAAGGGGAGGGCATTTACCAAACTTCTCAGGCCTAAATATTTCCCTTATATTGCTGCAAAGCTGAAAATAAAATGTTGGAGTCATTTTTTAAAAATATTTTTTCCCCACTCCAGTAGTATTAGGCTTACTGTAGACTTCCATGTGTCCTACTCCAAGTACTTTGGAGTGAGCTGCTGCCATTTAAAAAAAAATTGATTAGCTCTACTCCTGAACTCTTCATAAAAATCTTTGTGGGACAATACAGGGAAAAGGCTGTGGATCATTCCGTGATGGCTGTCTAGTTCCAGCTGCTTTTTCTGACAACTTATGGCCTTTTCTTTGGTGTGAGATGGCATTTACCACTGTGACAGGAAGTGGGTTCTTTGGTCCTTTGAAAATCAGCCTACTGAAAATGAGCCACCACCAGAAGGGCTTGTCCAGTACAGTGCTCGTTCCTTGGTTTCTGTCCCAAGGATCCTGAGGAAAGAAAGCACCAGAAGTGGATTGGCCTACTGTTGCTGGTACAGTTAGTTCATCTTATAGCCTGACACTGAAAGTTCTCTGGAAAAGAGGGGAGCTGCGAGAAGGCTAAGTATCAAGTGAATGATGCTCTTGCACTGCTAATCAGCAATTGTAAAAGCAGATATCTCACATGTTGCATAGGTAAAAGAACAAATTATGTGGTTGAGTTCACTGGAAGTCACAGTCTTACAACATATCTTACATATTTGTGAATATTATGTGTTTGGAATATTGATGTTCTTAAAATACATGACATCTGCTTAAATTATTATGAGAAATTTTTTGTGTGGGATACATACACAGGTAATAGTGGGCATAATAAACATTAGCAGATGTCAAGGACGGGTACAGTGCTATGGTTCTGAGAGGGGAATACATGATCTTTGCAAATACATCACATGCCCAAGCTGTCATCCTGAAAAATTCTAGGTCGCAAACAAGTTGATGTAAATTTCTTCATAGTGATGTGTTTTGGCAGACTGTTGTCAGGATTTTATGTTAAGAATTTAAGTTGTATTTATGGGCTATGTTTCTTAAACTTCTTGAAAGATTTAAATACAAGTACCACAAAGAATTGCAATTTAGCTGCTACGAGCTAGGTAAAAACAAGCTAAATATAATCTAGTTCTTATTAGATTATAAGAAAGGAAATATTGTGTGTAACACTGAACTTTTTTTTTATGCAAACTTACAAAATATACAAAACCAAATACAGTCTCATCATGAGGACTTACCTTGCCAGTCATTGTGAAAAGGTATCCCTTTCCTCAAGGGTACTTCTTATTGGGAATATTTTGGGAGGCATTTGCCTGTGCTAAATAGGACCTATTGTGCATAATTCAACAGAACTTTAAAAATAATTTATGGCTCGATGTATAATGCGCATATGGTTAATGTAAAATAGACGTATATAGTGCAGTGGCTATAAATTTTACAAGTCCGAAATTCTTTCTCCAGAACAGAAGCAAAGAAGTTACTTTACACTGGAGAGTACTGAATTTTATTTAATATAACATGGAAAAAGGTATAGTTGATGAGCTATTTACCTTTTTGATCACAGGCTAGAGAAAGGGACAGGGAAGTGGGAAACCAAATGTGGAAAGTTACTAGCTGTTGGAGCGTACTACAGCTTCCAAGAGAGTGCCCTAACAGCCAGACTGTGGATTAATATTCCATAGGTTCACTCTCAGGCCAGCCTGTTCATGTGGGATCTTTGCGGCAGCAAAGAATGAAAGATTCAGATAAGACAGAGAATAAGTAACAGGGCACCTAACAGTGTAGCATAATCCAAAAGAAGACTTCAGAGAGAAATATGTTCACTGACTGCACCTGTTCCTTGAGACGATTAGTGGGGACTGGCTCATGTCCATTCTTCTCAAGCCTGAGACTCTTTGGAGAGATAAGTTGCATCCCTTCTGTGTATAAGCGGGAGTGTACTATGGTGTGGCAGCTGCTCCAGAAGACTTCAGACTTTCATACAACATAGACTTCTTTATTCTTGAGCTGCTTACCTCTTGGATGCCTTGTGATGACATCGGCATGTTTACACAAGCCGTTGGTTTGTGGTCATTGTCTAGATGTGATGTTGCTGTAAGTGTCACTATTGGTGAAATGAATTATTCCTTTTCTCACCTTAACATAAAACAGAAGACTCAGAAAGATGTGTGGGATGCCAGTATCTCCAGTGCTGTATTTTTGATAAATTTTGGAAATATTTTTGCAAATTCATCTTGCACAGTAGTCTGTTTTTGACAGTGGCTCACAACAAGTGCCTAGGCAAGAATATAAGGACAGGAAACATCAAGAATATTCCCCAGAATATTTTCTTGCACTCTAGCAATATGTATTTCAAAAGTTACTCAGTTTTTGCAAAACCTGAGCTTTATTTGCTGTGAATTACATGGCTTCTGGAGTTGTGGTGAATGGCAAATCTAGTTTGATTTTCTTCTGTAACCCCTACATCTACAACCTCAAATATTCAGGACCTCTCACAGGAGCAATGGCAGCCTTGTAAAGCAGAAAAGAAGTGAAGAGAGTGATACTATGGCTACAGTTCTGTAAACAATTGCTTAAATTTTCCAATCTATCGGGAATCCTGTGACCAGCTGAAACTAGGTTAAGAATGCTTCAAGTTCACACTCACTAATTCCACCACTCTGAGAATATGTCATCCTTATTATTTTAGCTGAATGGATGTGTATGTGTAATCGTGGATATATGTATATGTGTGTGTGTTTGTGTTGACGCGGAAGTAACGGATACTGCTGACGACCAATATGATCAAGCAAGTGCCAATTTATTGTTGATACATCCCGGTTAATATAGCCCTTCTAATTCCGTATCATGAGCAAGCTCTCTACTAATTGGTTAACTATATCATGCACGCGCTCCTAGCTAAAATATGATTCGTTAAGTCTCTATGTTCACGCGCACGGCTCTCTCCACCTGCACCCTGCTTCACGTTCAGCCCCCAGTCACGTATGCCAGCTGTTTTCCTTCTTCTCAAGGTTGCTTCGTTTACTTTCTCACAGGAAGCTTCATTACTTTCTCACAGGCGGCCTCATTATTTTCTCACAGGTGGCTTCAGTACTTCCTTACAGGCAGCTTCAGTACTTTCTCACAAGCGGCTTCAGTGATGTCCTTGAGGCCTGCTGCTCACAAACATAACAATTCCATTCGGTCTGGATTGTTCACTAAGTGCCCCTGGTACTCCAGGTATCCAACATGTTTGTATATGTAGATGTATGCATGTACGTGCGTATATATAAAATCAGGGACTTGCAGATTGCAGTAATGGAGGCAAGTGTTTAGAAGAGTGACAGATCAGGCCAGTTTTAAATTTTAAAACTGAACATTGACAAATTAATTAATTGACAACAGTTTGTGCTAATCATTAGTACTTAATATCATTATCACGACACATAAAAAAATATGAGTCTTTAACAGTCATATTACAGGTCAGTTGTGAATACGTAAAACCACAGGGATGGTGCCATCCAATTAGCACTGATTACTGTGGTCTTTCAGTCGCTGAGTTCAAAGTGATCAGATTTGAGACCCCTTTGATGAGAGAAGGCAGAACTGAAGTCGGCTTGTCTTGTCTTCTTTATTTACTCTTCATGTTGTTATCCTCTTTGCCTCTCTCCCCAGAAGAGGGGGAAAGGATGTCTTACCATCTGCTGATATTGCTTAACTTTCTTTTGTCTTTCCAATTGTTCTTCTTGTGTGTTTGACAGGACATTCTGCCTATTTGCAATCCTCTATCTTGTTAATATCTTGTGCTTATTTTGTTCTTTGGCAATTTAGTGGAACTTGGAGGCCTACTGCATCTACACGTATCTTCATTTATCCCTTTGGCCATCGTCTGGCTCTCGTATTTACATAAAATATTTATGCATTGTATCTGGCTGTGTCATCACAGTGTTACAAAATACCTGCATACTGGTTTTGATTACAGCATCTTGATACGCTTTTTGCAGTACACTTACTTTACACTTTTGCTTACAATAGTTTTAGTACACATTTGAGTTCAAGACAAACTAGTAATAATTAGACCCTGATTAGAACACTTAAAATTTCTAGGTGTCACAGGCTTCTATTTTAGCTACAGTTATCATCTCTGTCAGGATGAGTTAGTGGTATGTAAACTCTCTTATAGCTCATGCTTTGTATTAAGTAGTTTTTCCTGGCCAGAATTTTCTCAGGATCATTTCAAAGTTCAAAGATGCATTGGAATTCCAGAATGGAATTGGAATCAAGATGTTAATATATCTGTTTTCTCACCCAGACCTCATGGGTTTGGGTTTTTTGTGGGGTTGGTTGGTTGGGGTATGTTGGAGGGTGGAGTGGGAAAACAGTTCCTCATAGAGTGTTTGTCTAGGTTTTACAAAAAAAAAAAAATGAGGATAGGATTACTTGACCCTTCTGATGATTTCCCACAGCTGTTTCTGTTACCAGGAAATCAAAAGGACATCACCATGTCTGTTCAGAAGCTTTCCAAATGGTTAAAAGGTTCCCAAGTGGTTCTGTCAGTTTGAGTCTATGCTGTGTTCAAACCACCTCAGCAGAACTGTAAAAAAAAAGATACTAAACTAAATATTTGTAGAATGGCTATTGTTAATTCCATTCACATTTTTGGTAACTAGTTTGTTGCTGCAAAGGCATGCAGGACTGATGCTGCATTTGTTTGACAGAGCAGATTTCCTCAGAGGATTTGAAAATCAAATTCCACATACTGAGTATGGCAGGGCTTTGTGAGCTTGCTCACATTGTGAATGTACCTCTAGAAAGTACCTTAAAGAAAGAAATGGAGAAAGTTCCTCTATCTGTATGTATCATAAATGCACATTCACTAGCCTTCCTTTACCTCTCCTTCAGAATTCCTTCTGCTAGGAGATGTGGGGTTAGAAGGAACTGAGAATACGATGACAATCACTGCCTTTTTTTTTTTTTCCTTTGTTTTTGCTTTTTACAGCTTAAGGTAAGGTGATGGCTATTTCTGCTGATGCAAAAGGCATCCAGATGAAATGCTACTTCACCTGCATCTGTATGCAGGCACCAACACACAGAAAGTGTACGCACGGTATGAATGTGAGTAAAGCATCCCATTTCAAAGAAATATACATATGAGTAATATTTGTTTCACCATATGTACAAGAAAATTCTGAACAGTAGGTAAAAAAGCTTAATAAGAAAAAAAAGTGTACACTGAAACACAGGAAAGATTTGTTAAAAGATATAGCCAACAAATTAAGAGCCTGCAGTTTTAACTACCTGATATATTTCCTTGATGAAAACATTCAGCCTCTCTTTTCAGGAATATTTAGAGACTGTTTTACATCTTTAAATACATCTTCATACTTTCCTTCCATTTTGCTATGTCAGTATTTCTAAATAATTCTGAGAGTACTTTCATTTGCAGTAGAACTACCCAGAACTCTCCCGAAACTGTGTTTTTCTTTCTCTGTCATTTGTTTTCCCTTGAAACCAAGTTGTGTTACACAATCTAGAGGTTTGGGTAGCTGTAGTATTTTATGTCCAGAGTCTAAAGCCATGCAGATCATCCGTAAGGTTGTTTGCTAGAAGAATGGTGAGTAACTAAATCACCATGCATAGGTTGCCAAAGTAGATTTCAGAATTCCTTGTGCTTGCTCATGAAATAGGTAAATTAATTCTATCCAAATAAAATAGCAATTTCCTTTACATTAATAATTCTAATTACAATAGAAGCTATTTGAGTTCTGTGGGATTTTCTTTGGTCTAATAGCCTCTTTTGCCTTTCTGTAAACTCTAAACTACCTCTTTTTAAAATAATTTTATCTTTTTTTTTTAGTGTGTGCCTATCCCATGTAAACCTGAACATTTAAGCTGTTAATTTGCTCTTATTTGACTTAGGAATGTCTGACTGGTTTCTAACACTTTAAAAATAATCTTCCTATCAAAAGTTGACAGTTTTCAACATTCATTTTAATACTATTACCGCTTTGCTACTTGTTCTTTAGTTCTCAGAAAACTGGATGCTAAAATAAAAGCTTCTTTTCATTCTGACAGTCTTTAGCATTGTCATGTGAAAGCTCTGTTCTTTGATGCCTCTGAAAGTTTTAGATGCAGCTTTTTGACATTGATTTTGTTGTTGTACCCTGAAAAGTAAAAAATGAGATAAATTCTTAAGTTTCTAAAGTATATATCATGAAAGCAAAGCAGCCATGAAAAGAGCCAGAAAATTCAAATGATGGTATACTTTTGCTCTGCGATTGGCTAGGTATTTTTGCTTTCAAACTTTAGATCAGCCTTGTGAGAAATTCCAGTTTAAGTTTCATTCTAGATGTATGACATCATGTGTCCCTGCACATGGAAAATTACATCAGGAAAAGTGATTCATTGGTCATATGTTCCTTACATTTCCACAAAGTTTTCAAGAGATTCCTTAACCAGAAGATTAAGAAACTAAGCAGCCATGGCATAAGTAGAAATGTACTGAAAGGATAAGTAGATGGCTAACACGAAAAAAAAATGGAGAGTAGGAATATATGCTAAATTTTTGCAGTGGGGGAACATTGTCCTTGGAGATCTGCAACAGTCTGTGCTGAGACCTGTTTACATAACACAGGTCTTACACAATGCATATGACTTGTACTATCATAGAAAAGACCTCAAAAAAAGGGCTGTGCAGGCGTTTGAAGGTCTGGTATTTCAAAAGAATTAAGAATTAGGATCAACTGAATAATTTCAGAAGAACCTTCTGTTGCTGAGTGATGAGACAGTAGAACGGCAAATGAAACCCAGGTTACAGAAATGTAAGGTATATTAGAGTAGGACAGAACAGAATAATTCAGTTGGAAGTAACCTGCAATGATTATCTAGTCCAACTGCCATTTTGTCCTTTTGAAAGGCAAATGTATGTTTTCTTGATGCTTTCTTCATTGCATGAAAATGCCATTAAATTAATCTAGGAGATTGACCTCCTGGTGTTCTTTGTTGATCTTACACCTCTTGAGCTAGCTCTGTATTGTTAAATAACATCAAAAAGGTGTCCTTACTTTACCTTTGCATGTGTAGGCGTGTGTAATCAACCTGCTTTCTAGGTTGATTGCAGTTGGTCTTTCCAGGTAGAACACCTGGCACATCCACAGTTTGCTCTGTTTGGGCCCTTCCTTTGTCGTTAAGGCTGTTGGTGTGAGATTCTGCGACTGCCTCAGTCAAAAAATCCTTTTCTGCTTTCATCTTGGATTTTTAAGTGGTGTAAAGAAAATGAAAAACATGTGGCAAATGGTCTATAGCAGCCAGATTCTCTGCATTGAGAATAGTTTGAGTAATTTATGAAAATTTTTAGCTTTAACTGCTTTGAACTCTGTAGATTTTTCAAAGCATGCTAAATTGTAAAACTTTATTTTGGAGATTTTTCAGTGTAAATTTTCAATGACTTCATCAGCTTCTTTCCTTATAAAACCAATATCCTCCTTCTTTTAATTATTATTTTATTTATTAAGTGAAACATTGAGAATTTTACGTAGCTTATACAAAAGCTGTTGTTTCTGATTATTAACCCAGACTAACACACATGCACTAGGCAGATTTTGGTAGCTCCACGCACAAAATTATACTTTACATTTTTATTATTGGAGTTATTTGTGGTAAGAATTATCTTAACAATTCTGTAGAAGTCAGAATTTTCTAATGACTGCAGACATTCTGCCTAAAATTTAATCTCTGTCTTATCTCTTAAGATTGGATGTTAGTTTCACAGTGGCTAAAAAGAAGCAACGTTACTACGGCATCCATGTATAGTAAAAGAAAAGTTACAGATATCTCCAAAGGCATGTCACCAGGTCTGTGATAACTGAGATGGAGTCAGCTCCCTGAAAAACTTACACTATTCACATTCAGGAAAGTGCTAATTTGGGGAATTGAATGTTTTCTCACAAGGATGATTATTAATAGATCTTTACCAAAGCAGATGAAACCAAGAACTGTAATGAATTGCATGGCACTGGCTTAGGAATGAGGTGTGAGATTTGTTGTTACTTGGCATTGTTACAGATGCTGCATTGCAATCTACTGATTACAGGGGAGCATCCTACATGAAACACATTAAATAGATATCCCAAAGCTTGAAATGTTATTGTCTCTGAGGCAGTGACACAGAACTTTCACTGCATTGATAGTTGAAAGTTACTGTTTCCATAAAACAAAGAAAAATACCCACAGCTCATTTCTGTTTAGTTATCTTTTCAGAATGCAAAATAAATATAAGACAGGGGCTTTTTAACTTTAGTTTATAACAAATTGACACACTATTAGCTGCTGTGTGTGTCCATCTGTTTGTCTTGCTGTTTTTTAGCTCATCTTGCTAATTGGTCTTTTGCCCTCCTCTGGAGCTATTCCTTGGGCCTACACAGAACAAGCAGTTGATTTTATGTGGCATTTACAGTAAGAGCATTTTAAAAAATAATTTTAAGGTAGTTATATTTTTCATAGAGGAATATAAGTAAGCATGTTAATTTTATTGTTTACTAAGCATGGAAGTTGCATTATGAATCTGTCTTTGCTTGGCATATTTATTTTCTTAATATGCTGTTTAAAAATTTATATAGCCCAAAATATTTTCTGTTAGTTATGCTGATCTTTTAATTATACGTGGGTGTATAACACTCGTGGTGTAAGTAAATATGCATTACATTGATGTATTTCCTCCATATCTTTTTGGTAAACCGTAAAATAATTAACAAATGCAGATTTGTCATAGTTCAGGCCTGATCAGGACCAGACTACGCAGTCTCTCTCTCACTCCCCCCACCCTCCGAGAGAACAGGGAGAGATAATATAAGGAAAAACGGCTCGAGGTTTGAGATAAGGACAGGGAGAAATCCTTAAAGTTACCATTATAGGCAAAACAGACTCGACTTCGGAAAACTATTCATTTATTACTACAAACAGCAGGATAATGAGACAGAGAACAAGATAACCTCCATCCACCCCTCCCTCTTCCCAAGCTTAACATTATCTCTACTACCTTCCCCTCCCTGAGCAGCACAGGGGGGAAGAGGGAATGGGGGTTGCGGTCAGTTCATCACACGTTGTTTCACGCCGCTGCTTCATGGTCGGGGGAAGAACTCCTCACATTCCTCCCCTGCTCCATTGTGGGGTCCCACCCTTACGCCACAGTCCTTCCTGAAACTGCTCCGGCGTGGGTCATCTCTTCCACGGAGTGCAGTCTCTCCAGAATGGCTGTCCCAGCGGGCCCTCCACGGGCCACAGCCGCCTTCAGGCATCCACCTCCCCCGGTACGGGGTCCTTCACGGGCTCCAAGTGGATCTCTGCTCCTCCATGGACCTCCATGGGCTGCAGGGAGCCAGCCTGCTCCACCATGGTCGTCACCACAGGCTGCAGGGGAATCCTGGCCAGGAGCCGTATTACTCCTCCCCCTCCTTCTGAACTGACCTTGGCGTCTGCAGCCGTTCCTCACAACAGGCTGGTAGATGTCTCTCATGATCTTTTTTACATCTTATTCACTTCTCATCTCCTCTCCACTTCTTGCAGCCAGGCCGGACCGAGTCAGGCCCAGTCGGCCGCCTGGCAGGAGGCCAGAGGGTGAGGCCTGCAAGGCCCATGAGGCCTGCGCCTCCCCCTCTGCGCCTCTGCCACCGCTCAGCTTCTTCACATCTTCTCTTTTCTCTTTTTTTTTCTGTTTCCCCCTTCTTAAATACGTTATTGCGGAGGCGTTAACACGGAACATTCCGCTACCAATTGGCTCGGCCTTGGCCAGCAGCAGGTCTGCCCTAGGCCCAGCCGAGTCCTACCACCTTAGGCCCCCCCCTCACTAAACAAAACTACAACAAGATTACATGCTTATCTTTACTCATATAAGAAAAAGATTTAAAGTGGAGCTATTTGAGAATGTATAGGCAATATGCAAATCATTGTTCCAAGTGCTGATGATTGCTTGAAAAGAAAGCAACCTTCCTAAAGTATAGGCTTACTTTAAGAATATGCCACAAGTAGAAATAATGGTACAAAACAAACAAAACCCACTGATGTAATCCATGAAACTGTGCTAATGGTGTAGCTTTTTGAAATCTGTCTTGCCAGATATGGACAAAACAGATAATTAAATGGATTATAGTTATGTGAAAATTCAAATTTATGTTTATACTTACATTTGCCAGTGATCCCACTGCAGTCTAGGCAATACAAAAAAAATGTAGTCTAATTCACCTGCCTATCTCTGCAAGACTGTGGCTTGAGAAACAAATGTTGTCACTGTGAGTAGTTTGGAGTAACACAGTGTAACAACTGAAGCTTTCTAATTAGTTTTAAAATTATTTAATGCATCTGGGAATGTTAAAACTGTTTAAAATTTAGGGCGTGTGATCTATGGTGCTTTGGCTGGCCCGGAGTGTGAGGCACCAAAGTGCAGTATGGATAGACAGACTTGTTCGTGCTATTTAGAAAAATCTAACAGAATACTTCGAATTTTAGAGGGCATTCACGTAAATTAGATGTTTTCTGTATTTCTTGCTTTTTGTTGAAGCAAAGGGAATATAGCCTAGCTAATCAGAAATTGATTGCGTATTTCCGTAGTGTGTGTATCACACTGCCTACATGTAATGCCTAGTGCAGACCATTTCGTATATCTCTCTGTGTCCTGATCCATGCCTGTTTGATTAAAATGCGTAGATGTAATGTTTAGATCCTTATATGATTTGTCCATTCTAAGCCATGGTTTGAGGATTAACCAAGTATCTACCCAAGACTGCCCACATAGTTATCTCAGATTATTTGGACATGTGAGAAGAAACACCATCACCACCACCAGTTTCGCTAAGAGAAGACAGCTGGTGCTCACCAGAGAGCCACTGACTGTCAATAAGAGGTGTGTTAAATCTGTTCTCTTGCAGTGAAAGACAAGGGAAAGGATACAAGATCGTTGTGATATATGAGGATATAAAATGCTATTTGAGCAAAGACATACGATTAAATGCAGAATAATCTCTTTTATCTATTAGCCTCTCCTATAGAGGTTCCATTGTATGATTAAACGGGTGTACTGATTTTCGGTATCATCTTGGGGAATGTTATTGGAAAATGTTCAGTGTGTACAGATGTGTTGCTCACAGAGGTAGTCTTCCAAATCTTAAAGGCCGTTCTCCTTAGCCTCCTTAACCTGTAATTCCTGTGTTAAACATCAAGAGCAGAAGTGGTATCTGCCTAGAGCAGATTGGCTACCAAAACAGCAGCCTCAGAATATTTCTTCTTTTTTCGGGGTCTGTCTCTTGTGGCAGTGAGATTACCTCCATTAGTTGATCTCAGAATAAGGTCAAACATTCCTACAGTACTTTACCACCTGCTTTTGTCCTTGTCCCTCCTTGTGTGGCCTTTACATGAAGCATCGTTACAATCTGCCCCAAGGATTGAACAACTTCCCCAGCAACAGTCCAAACACATTTTTATTCTACTCCTTCCAGACAGTTTCTGAATATGTAACCTGAAGGTGAGTCATTGTCTTTGCGTTTTTGCAGTCACTTGGCCATCCGTGCCCCCGCAGGAAGAGTATTCCTATGTGCTGCTGGATGATGAATATCGTAAATGCAACACTCAGTTTCTGTCTTCCCTGACTTCCCAATCTTCAGCTAATGCCATATTCGGGGACCTTGTCATGAAAATTAGTATGGCTGGAGGCAACTTCTCTTCTAGCCCTGAGTGTCAAAGTGCCAATCCCTCCTTGATTCAGTCTTAAAAATTTAAGAAGACAAGGATCCAAAAATATTGCTTCTCTTTCTGTACCATTCTCTGAAGAAAATATGAATATAGTATTGGCCAAAACTTTTCTTCCTGAACTATTTCAGTAGCATAAAAAAAACCACCATCCTTTTTGTTGGCTCTGTCTTGTGGCAACCGGTAGAGACTTGTGGGGGAATTTTGGGAGATATCTATATATATTGTCACATGCACCCAGGTATGTATCGGGCTGTGTGTCTGTTTTTAAAATGCAGCATCATTCATTTTTTCTTCTTTTAGGACTATTATATAGAAAGCAGCCAAGGAGTATTAAATTTTATAAAGAATAAGAACTACTAGCTATTGATAGTAAACCGATATGTCCTTGACTTTAGAAAAAGCTTAAAATCCAAGCACATCAAGCACAGTTAATCAGGAAATAGAAGTATGTTAAGTATCGACTAGAGCTTGTTTGAGAATATAAAAATTAAGTGGTCTGGTATTGATGTTTTTGCCAAGCCCAGAATCAGATTTTAAGGATCATATGAGGCAGGTGAAATTGGTTAATTATAAAGTCTAACAATTAAAGAAAAAGAGCCTCAAAGGTATGTGCGCATTCTGAAAATCTGAAAGGCTTGGCATTGGCTACTTGTATGTTACTGGTTGTCCTTTAATCATAGAATCATAGAATAGTTTGAGGCCTCTTCCTATCGATATTCCAGGAAACATCAAGGTACAGACAGCTGTAAATTATGGGTATGCAGGTAATTATGCCAGGAATGAAAGAGTCCATTCTTTTTTCTACAGTAGCTGACCAGGACAACACACAGTTATGCTGATTTTGGTGTTTATCTGCTCTGATGGATTAAAAAAAACAGAAGAGTAGGTCAGAGGCTGTCAGATACCTTCATCTTAGGAAATAGTGAATTTCTGGAAGTTGTTTCCTGCTGGAGGGACTGGTCTGTAACTTGGCTTTAAGTTTGGTACTGCAGCCGTTTTCTAGCAGCTGATGGACTGGGTGTTTGACTGCACAGCTAAACAAGAAGCAGCCTGCCTCAGTAGTGTAGTTATCCAGGCAGTAAATGAGATGTACGATCGTACCAAGTAGGATGCAGCTGTTCTCATTTTAGTTCATGCAAAGCCAACTCAACATGAGGAGTAAAGATGTAAAGTGTTTTGACTAAGTAACAGGGAAAAGGACTTTTACCCGTAACTTCTGTTACTTTCACTAGTAATTCTGAAACTATTATGCATCAGAAGTTCACTAAAGGAGAAACTTAGGCATTTCTTGATGATGTTTATTACTAAAATCAAACCAATGTTCTCCTGTTTTGCACAATGAGAGCAGCTGGGTAGAGCCTACTTCATTTTGTTGACCATTTCTGTACTTGGCTTTTGTTTATTTTTTTTTTCAAAATAATATGTCAGAATGGGATGCGCAATTATAATGAACATTGCTCCAGGTAGCACTCCAGAAGGAACGTTAGGCATGCTTTTATTTCTTGTTTAAACTAATTCAGCTATTTATTTTTAAAGTATATTCTAACTTTGCTTAATAAGGTAGAGTGTCAGATTCCTACAGGCTGCCAAAATTATCAATTTGTATCTGTCAGTTTTAAGTCAACAATTTTACTATGGTTACTCTACTTGCTTTGGTTGCCCACAGCTCAGCCTTGTGGATAGCCCTTCAAAATACTAGATAATTACTCTATTCCCATACCTAATTTACGCATTTCACTCAAACAAGAAATAGCTTATGGTCTATTCCCTGGTTTATTTTAGCTTCTTGTATATTAAAAGGGCTACACTTATAATTTGCTTGCCTATGCCAGATGGCTGGTTCCTAATTAAATACACTTCTCATGTGCCTAATGTTTCTGCTTGCATTTTGGCAAAGCTAAAATCTGAGTAGAGCCAACAGATTGTTGGGGCCTATTATTAACATTAATAATTGTTATTTTCACAGTCTTTCTAGTGAATGATAGCTCAAAAAAGATTTGATGGCTCAAGGGCTATGACTTAACCTTTGGTACTATGGCTCTACTTCTATAAAAGTTCAGATCTTCAAACCAAATTCTTAAAAATTATTTGCTCTGCACTTCTACTCTTGCTCTTTAAAGGCTGTTTAAGTTTCTTCCCCAGAAGGTTGGGGCACAAACTGCTATTTTATTATGGTGGTTGGTGAGAGAAGTTTTTCTGTTTCCTTTCCATTGGTGTTCTTTTTGTTTTCCTAGAACATCAGAAGGGGTAAAAACTCCTGAGAATCTCAGCTAAATGCTGAGCTTCCATCATCTGCCTGATGAGGACAATCATCTTGTTCCAGAAAAGTGACTCTGGATTAAGAATATCAGTCTGGCTTTCAGCACAGAATCTCCATGGAGTGATCTTAGGAAACCATTGATTAAATTATATTTTTAAATGTAGCTGCATTTTGTTAACCAAAGGTTGCCCAGGCCTTCAAGGTGAGGAATTCTTTCTGTGAACTGTTTTGCTGGGTTGACTGTGTACCTGTATGGTAGAGGTCTAAACTGACCATGGGACTTCAGAAGTGAGGAATTTGTACTCAGTTCCAGAGTGAAAAAAATGGAAACACTACAAAATACTGTATACTTCTAGTTTCCAAAATAATAGCTAATGTGTATGTGTTTTAGGCTGCTTTACTTTATAGCATTACAAATACTTTTTATTGTGCCTTTTCTCACCCTTCCCCCTATTCTTGGTATTTTAAAATGCTAAGGCTTTTTTCCCTAACATTATTTTAGTGAGTCATAGGGTGTAGTATGATTTTGAGTGCAAAATTAAGAGTAATCTTCTTCAGAACAAGAACAGTTTTACAATGGCAACTTGTAAAATGGAAAATCATTAATCATTCAATGTTTTATAGCACAGTTTTAAAGGAGAAGTAACATGCTTTGGGAATATGGCTTTTTCTTGACTACCGAAAAAATGACAGGAGATAATCAGTATTAGATAAAAGCTTTTCCTACACCGTCTGCAAGAAATTATTTCATTCAGTAACAGTGGAAATATGTCTGATTTCAGAGAACACATAGTTTGATTATAATGTGGCATATACTGTGCAAACTGTTGAAGAAAAGTGTGTCCTTTTGTCCATTACCTAATTCATCCTACTGCATACGATACTAAGGTAAACGTAGGTGGATATGGCCGGTTGCCTAACTTGGGGGCTTTTGTTCTTATTACTTGCTGTGTTCCATTAATTAGAGTGACTGAATCAGGTAAGACCTCATGGAAGCAGATAAGGTTGTTCATTGTTTAAGGACGTTGAAAAATAATCCAGAAAAGACAATTTCAGAAAACACAAGTTTACCAAGGAGTAAAAAGGCAGACAGAGACACAGCGAGGGTCTAGGAGCCTGCAGTTCCAGAGGAACGGTCAAGAGGAGAAATTGCTGTAAAGGCCACAGAGCTGCAAGTCAGATTTCACAGCTAATAAAACAGAAACCTCCTTCATTCTGGAGGAAAGTGCAGAGTTTTTTGCAACTCATAAAATTACTGGGGACAAACATCAGATCTAAAAGCAAGGATTCTCTTTGAGGAAAGGATTCTCTTTGAACAATGAGAAATAGGCAGGAAATTATTTGTTTATAAGGTGTCTTCTGTTTATATTCTGCCTTACCTGGCTGCTTCCAGGTTCTCTATTAAAAAAAAAAAAGAAGTTATGTTTTATAGCGTTATTGAGATTAAAAAACTTCTTGTTTACTTTGAGGAGCTCACTGTGAGGGAAAGTTTTAGGCAGATCCAGTTCAAAGTTCTGGTTTGTATGTGTAAATATAAAGACAAATTGTTTAGAAATAGGTCATGTAAACTCATGTAACTTTCTTATACAGCTGGAGCCTTTGTTATTCCTGTTTGTATTTTACCCTGAATATTCATCAGAACTTGTGAACACAAACAGTCACGTAAAATGAAAATATTTAAAACTTATTTTTGTCTAGATTATTGCTAAATAAAATTTAGGATATAGATTCTGTGTATGCTTGTCTTGCTCACTCATTGATTTATAGTAACATCCTCATTTCTCTTGGGGCAAGATTTGGTTAGGTAAATGACCACATTTTACATTTTAGCTAAAACATACCTTTGGGCTAACTCCTCCTTCAATTTTGCTGATTTTCATCTGTTTTCTTCTGTGAGCTTTTAAATTTTAGTTCATTTTTTGAAAGTACTTCTGAGATTTTGAAAGCTGAACCTGTACAACAAAATAAATCAAGGAAGTTCTATTTAAGACTCATAACAAATTATTCAGAATGTATTTGTTTATTTTAGACTAGCTAAACAAGCAATCTTACTCATTCTCTCTCTTTGAGCATACAGGCTGCTCTGTGGTATGACCATCCCACAATAAGTTTTTCCAGTCGTTTAACAGGCAAGAAGCATTATATTAACACTATATCTTTTCTTTTAAATATTTAATTAGTGTTCCATCTTTTTGTCGCTGTTATTGATTACTGCAGTTTTATGAAAATTAAACTAATGCAGGGTCCTCCTGTGGAAATAATTTAATAGTCAGTTGCTCCAAATATAAAATTGCAATCCACTAAAACTTGCTGGGCATTGAGTCTGTTGGGGAATGAGCTCTGGGACCATGGTTCCTGCTAGAGCATCCTGGCCAGAGCCATGAAATTTTCATATTTTCACTTCTCTTCTAAATCTTTTGTAACAGGAAACATTTTCTTGTGTCCCTTAACTCTTTTGTTTGTTTGTTTTTTTTTATGTTCCTCTCATGCATTATTTCTTTCTGTGAACATGTATGCTGGGACTGAATGAAAAAACTGTTCTAACTAATGAAGTAGGCACTGAATCACAGGATTTAAACAGAGTTTTAGGTGCTTTTTGTTTTAATATGCTTTTATTTCAAATGCAGATTAGATACACCTGCTTTATTACATCAGAATTAAATATGTATTATGTTAGTGAAAAATAACATTTAATGACAAAAGAAAATTGAGAGGCTTTTATATCTCTCAATCAGCTATACTTCTGATGTATCTGTGAGTAGGGAAGGAAATGAACAATGAAAGGAGATAAAAGAAATGGGAAGAAACCAAAAGAGAGTGGTAAACTCATATTCTTTACCGTTTGTATCTGTAAAAACCTTTATGCAATATGAGAATATGGGTACAGATGCAGAGCTTCCAAGACCTGTTAAACCTATTCTGCCATGGAGGGGCAGTCATTCAATTTTCTGCTTTATACAGCCACCTATGCTGGGTGACAGCCATGTATTTCACTTGAATTCCTCAGAGGTCAGATACTCCAAGGCAGAGACTAGGCTGTGCTGCTCTGGACGTTTAGGGGGTTTGCGCTTTTTGCTTTTGTTTTTAGTAAAGGACAAGTGATGTAAAAGGAAATGTGACCAAAGAACATGAAATATGGTTCTCTGTTGATTGACAGTGCCGGTGACATCTGTTGTAGAAGTGATTTGACGTACTTTACAGAACACAACTGTAAAAACACTATTTTGCTTGTCAGAGTGCTTGCAGATGGAGCTGTGAGTATGTGCACCATAAATTGTACCCTAAAATAAAAATCCCAATGCACAAAATAATGAACCTGTGAAAAAGTTCTTTACTCCACTGTCCTGTCCAGAATATTGTAGAGTTTCATATAAACAAAAGTACACACTTCTGGTTTTCTTCCTGAGAAAAACCTAACAATTCACCTCCTCAATCCAACAGTAGTTTAATTCCATACTTAGGAGAATGCTTGAATTGTACCAACCATGCAGTAGGACAAAATTGTTCCAAATCTGCTTGGACTTTTAACATTTGGTGGGGTTTTTTTCTCTCCGCTATTAAGTTAGGCAATATCTCCTGCTTTTAAGATACTACTACAGCAAGATCTCTCCATTGTGTCTTCCAGTCTGTACACAAGCCACAGACTCCAAAGCAGCTCCAAAAAGCAATTTGTCCCATCTTACCTCTGTTCCAGTTCACCTCTGAGGCTCATCTTCGCACAGAGTGCAGCACTAAGCATGAAGCACACATGCAGCTTTTCACTTGTTGCCTGACTACTTAAACTGCAAAGGGTTATAGGGAATAATCCCGCAGAAATTAAATCGTTTTCGATCGGGCAATAGGCCCACAGCCAGCTGTTCGTCCTCACAGATGAAAAAAAAAAATCCTAGAAACCAGACACAAGGACCTGCTGTGCACTGGCATGCTGGGCAGTTACATACTTATTTATAAGTCCTTTTATTTTTATCTTGTCTTGCATAGTAATTTTCAGATTTTTCTGGTTTAGTTTATTCTTCTTCATAATCTAAGAAAACACAAATATTTTGAGTTTCAAAGCTGTTTTGAACCTCCTTATAGGTATCATTCTAATGAAACGGTCTAGACAGATCTCCCTTAAAGCCTTGTATATTTGGGAGTCCTGTGTTTATATTCTAAAAGGTTCGTATTGGAGTATTTTCCACCTTGTTTAAGTCACTATTTTTAAAAATTGCATTTTTATAGCTTTAATAGGCACAACAGTAACTTTCAAATGTTTCTTTCTATTAATATGTGAAAGATTGAGTCCTCCTTTGGTTCACTGTTTTGCTCAGGTTTAGAAGGTGACATCCCTTTCTAGATATTCACCATAGCACTATTCTTAGGAAGGGGCAAGGTCTCAGTCTATCAATAAATGACCTGCTGTCCTTTCCCTTACAAATTTAAAAAGCACATCAAATGTGGCCAACTCAAAATGCTTTGGAGGGAAACACTATAAAAAATTATTTCCAACAGTTTTTGTTTCATTTCCTATTAGAGCCTCTAACAGCAGTGGGAAGTCAGGAGAACTGGAAAAATATATTTTTTGAAAAGGTGATTTTTCTGTTGCTTCGTTATTCAATCTCCCTAGTGACTGACGTGCACAACAAAAAGGATCGAGAGGATGTAGATATTTTCCCTCAGTTCTTGGAAGTCAAGTATGTCTAGTAACTAATTACTTTTTATATTTTCTGACCATTAATAAAGTTACCCCCCGCTTTAATTGCTTGAGAATTTGGTTGGTTTTGGTTTTTGCAGTCAGTGATTCTAATAGGTAAATATTTGTATGTGATTTTTTTTTTGCATTTGGTAATTCTAGTAGGTTTATATTTTCATATGAAATTTATTTTTTTTTCCAAAGTGTGTGCCATTTTATCATTAACATAACTACTTTTCCTGTAATATTTGACCTTTCTGAACTTTTATCAAGGTATGTTAATATTTCATATGGCGAAGCTTCTGTTGCATCTGGAGTTACACATCATAATTCTAGCTATATTTACTGTTTGCCACATAATTACAGTTGTTCAGCAGTGGAGGGCTTCTGTTCTTAGTTAACTTCATTATTAATTATCTCTTGCAATGCAGTTTTGTGGATACAAGAGGCTGTTGGGTTTTTTCTCTGGAGGGGATGTGACTGACACTGATTTTAGGCCACAAAAAGAAAGAGACTGGAAATGAAGTAAGAGCATGATCCCAGTACTAGCCAGGTACTCTTTTGACTGCGTAGGTGATCTATTTCCTGACTGCAGTATATAAGCCTCTGGACACATACTGTCTTTTGCCCAAGAGTCACAGAAGATCTAATACGGAAAATTAAAATAAAGCTAAAATTTCTTATTATCATTAACTGTAAAATTCTTGTGTACTACTTTAAGATAAATGCTGTATTCCATAGAGGTTCAAATATGCTTCTTTTGCCCTAAATGCCCTTTGCTTAACAAATCCTTATCACACTCTTTAAGCGTGTCACAGACTTGAAAATTATCTGAGTAAGTTAGAGAAGTTGATAAAGATAGGACCAAATGGCTTCTATCTCTGTTTTAGTTAGATTAATTAGTTAAACTGATACATGATAGTTATTGTCTTCTCCCCCATTGTGTTGTTTTGTACTTTGAGAGATAAGCAGATGTTCTTGAAATCTGGTAGAGATGCACAGAATTTTTGTTAAAATTCTATTTTTTCTCTAAAAAAAGGTGACATCTTTTAATGGCAGAATATTCAAACCACAATTTGCATATCTTTTTCTATTGTTTTTTCATGGCATAAGTTTGCAAGTATTTCTATTTAGTCAAGCACTGGTATGAATGGACTCTGACAATGTGGAAGATAAATGTGTTCGCTGAGTTACTTTGCAAGGACTAAGTCGTCAGTCATTGACTTTCAAAATCCAAATGAAAAGGACATTGGCAGTTTTGGTGAGAAACGGGACATCAGCATTCTTAAACTGTGAAGATAATTACTTGGCTGAGAGAAAGATTCTGTTTTTCTTCAGATGCAAGAAACTCCATTATTGAAGTCATTGTCCTCCATACTAATGGTTTCTAATGCTAGATGGAATTTTAACATTGCAACAGAAATAATTTTTATTATTTTTCAGATAGATTTTTGGACTAATATTTGTTTCTTGTTTACTGTAAACTGTGTTGTCATGAACATTTGCAGTACAAACAGGAACTGAGTGTCCAATGTTTCATTTGTGTTCCACAATTTTAATCTCTCAGTGGATTTTGGTCCATCACTTGTATGATGTTGTCAGTTAAAGTAGTCAGAGGGCAATTTGGGAATATTTCTTGTTCTTTCCCCATACTCATGAAAATTTTTGTTTCTCTTTCCATTCTTCACATTTAAATAGGAAGACAACTGCCTTCAGATGAAACAGAACTCACTGACAGTTGGTCTTGCTTCAGTCCTGCTTCATGAGAACTTCAGAAGATACTAACTGAGGTATTTATTTGTTCTTTTCATTTTTAGAATTTCTGCTTTGCAGATATTGGATATGTAGAAGAGCAGACAAAATACAGAAATTTAGACCAAGAAGAGTAATCATATATGGAAAATAACACGAAAGTTCTGTCCATAAAGAGAGCTACTAGATGATATGGAATGGAACGGAATGGAATGGACTACACTATTTCAGTTGGAAGGGGCCTATAGTGATCATCTAGCCCAATTGTCTGACCAATTCAGGACTGACGAAAAGTTAAAGCATGTTGTTAAGGGCATTGCCCAAGTGCCAGGCATGGGGCATCAACCACTTCTCTAGGAAGCCTGTTGCAGTGTTTGACCACCATCTTGGTGAAGAAATGCTTTCTTATGTCTGGTCTGAATCTCCCCTGGTGCACCTCTGAACCATTCCCACACAATTTATCCGAACTAGAGAAGCCCAGAGTGCTGAGCTGCTCCTCACAGGACATTCCTTCCAACCCTTCCACCAGCTTTGTTGCCCTCCTCTGCATGCATTCAAGGGCCTTCATATCCTTCTTAAATGGTGGGGCCCAGAACTCCACACAGTACTCAAGGTAAGACCGCATCAATGCTGAGTACAGCGGGATGATCACCTCTTTTGACGGGCTGGTTATGCTGTGTTTGATGCCCCCCAGGATGCGGTTTGCCCTCTTGGCTGCCAGGGCGCACTGCTGACTTGTGTTGAGCCTGCTGCCCACCAGCACCCCCAGATCCCTTTCTTCAGGGCTGCTCTCCAGCCACTCCTCTCCCAATTTATACTTGTGTCTGGGTGTTACTCTGTCCTAGGTGCACCATCCAGTATTTAGACTTGTTAAATTTAATCACATTAATCATTGCCCAATTCTCTAATCTAATGTAATCTAATATAATCCAATATAATGTCTTTCTGTAGCTGGGCACTATGTTAGTCAGTCTTTTTTTATAAATTGAGAAATCAAATAATCGCAAACATGCCAAAAGGAAACATATTAAAATGAAGTTTAAATGCTGCTTTTTTTGAGATCTCCTATCTAGTTTTATCTGATCTTCTCCTTTTCTCCAAGGATGGACAGAATATTTTGCAGGACATCCCTGGACATGAATGCCCAATCACCTAAAGAATGACTAAATAATGAACCCTTCAAAACTATCTGGCATTTATAGGTTTCTTCCTCTAATACTTACAGGGAATTACAGTTAAAGAAAAACTTTAGTGTTAACACAATATACAAATGCTTTCATTCCAGTTTATCTTTCATAAATCCATGAGATTAAATATCAAAGTTGTTTTAAAGATATTTATAAATATTTTATTATGAAAAATATTTGTCATTTTTGTCAGATACCAGTGAATTAATTCCTTTGTATGGAAAAGAACATCTCCATTTGTATATGTAAACAGAGTCTGATAAAAGATTAATGGCAACAGAATTCATAAAGGGAAAAAAATATCTTGTAAGCCTGTGATCAGTTGGATTTGTATCAGTACTAAATTTATGATCTGCAGCTGTTAAATGTCTGATAGGAGCTTCATCTTCTAAAGCATGATAACAGTGTGAGTGCATGGCTAGAAAAAAGGGAATATTGTGCTTTGAGAAATGAAATTGTCCAAACATATGGATGATTATTGCAATGCTTCACATAGCACAAAACTTTTATTCTGTAAATCTTATAAATATATGTTGTAATTCTTTTTAAATTGCAGACAGCTACCAACACAGATTCTAAAATATTGTAGGTTGAACAGAAAGTCTGTTGATCATTGTTTGTATAGTCAGTCTAACATAAGCGGTGCCAGGCTGCAATTCTTGTTTCTGCATTTGAGAACTCGAAGCTCAAATGGCACTGAAAAAAGATATTTCATAATTTCTGTAACATCATCCTAAACTATGGAATGTATGCAACTTTTTATTTATAGCCTTTAGTATTTATATATATCCTTCTTAAAAATCAAGAATGGCTTAACTTTTTTGAAAAGTTGGTAATTGTTAGTGTAGTTATTGTATAAAATTCCTGTGTGCTATTATAGATCATAGAATCATAGAATCATAGAATCACATGGTCGGATGGGACCTATAAGATCATCTAGTCCAACCGTCTTCCCACTACCATTGCTGCCACAGCTACTAAACCATATCCTGTAGCTTCTCATCAAGCCGCCTCTTGAACACTGCCAGGGACGGAGACTCCACCACCTCCCTGGGCAGGCCGTTCCAGTGCCTTACCACTCTTTGAGAGAAAAAGTTTTTCCTCAAGTCCAATCTAAACCTCCTCTGGTACAACTTGTGGCCATTTCCTCGGGTCCTGCTTGTTGCTCCTCATAAGACTTGTGCTCCAGACCCCTCACCAGCTTTGTTGCCCTTCTCTGGACACGTTCCAGGGCTTCAATGTCTTTCTTGTAGTGAGGGGCCCAAAACTGAACACAATACTCAAGGTGCGGCCTCACCAGTGCCGAATACAGGGGGATGATTACCTCCCTGCTCCTGCTGGCCACAGTATTTCTAATGCAGGCCAGGATGCCGTTGGCCCTCTTGGCCACCTGGGCACACTGTCGGCTCATGTTCAGCTGAGCATCAACCAACACCCCCAGGTCCCTTTCCTCTTCACAGTCCTCCAGCCACTCAGCTCCGAGCCTATAGCGCTGCATGGGGTTATTGTGGCCAAAGTGCAGGACCCGACACTTGGCTTTGTTGAACCTCATGCCATTCAGCTCAGCCCAGTGATCCAGCCTATCCAGATCCCTCTGAAGGGCCTCCCTACCCTCAGGCAGATCAACACCGCCACCCAACTTGGTGTCATCTGCAAACTTACTGAGGGTACACTCAATCCCCTCGTCTAGGTCATCAATAAAGATATTGAACAAGATGGGCCCAAGTACCGACCCCTGGGGGACACCACTTGTAACAGGCTGCCAGCTGGACTTGACTCCATTAACCACCACCTGCTGGGCACGGCCCCCTAGCCAATTCTTTATCCAAAGAAGGGTATACCTACCCAGTCCACAGGCAGCCAGTTTCCCTAGGAGAATACTGTGAGAGACCATGTCAAAGGCCTTGCTGAAGTCCAGGTAGACCACATCAACAGCCTTTCCTTCATCCACCAGTCTGGTCACCCAGTCGTAAAAGGAAATGAGGTTGGTCAAGCACGACCTGCCTTTCGTGAACCCGTGCTGGCTGGGCCTGATCCCCTGGATGCCACTCATGCCGAGTGATCTCACCCATGATGATTTGCTCCATAACTTTCCCAGGTACTGAGGTCAGGCTGACAGGCCTGTAGTTCCCCGGATCCTCCTTACGGCCCTTCTTGTAGATGGGAGTCACATCGGCAAGCCTCCAGTCCTCCAGGACCTCCCCAGATAACCAGGACCGCTGGTAGATGGCCGAGAGCGGCTCGGCAATCACCCCCGCCAACTCCCTTAGCACCCTAGGATGGAGCCCGTCCGGTCCCATGGACTTGTGGCAGTCCAGATGGAGAAGGAGCTCTCTAACTGTCTCCACCTGTACCACAGGGGGTGTAATATATATTATAATTATATTATAATGTGTATATATATAATGTATATATATATATAATGTGTATATATATGTATATATATAATGTGTATATATATAATGTGTATATATGTGTGTGTGTGTATATATATATATTATAATGTATGTATTTCCTTTTTTGAAAGAGACTTTATATACCAGTATAGAATATAGTTAAAATAATGTTAGCATTAAAATTAAAAGTTTTTTTAAAACCTACTATTAAAGTTCAGTTGGATGTTACACATGGATTCAGAAAAGAAGGCAGAAGTCATTTTTGTTTCTATTTTTGCATTGTGTGTTGTTAGTAGCGAACTATGTTAACAGTTTTTACAGGCAGATTCTATGAGGTGCTGCATTTTCTTGGATTTTAGTAAAGCAGTGGCGTTACGTGACTGGACTGGTCGGGCCATTTTAGTGTGCGTTGTGGTTGGTTGTGTCTGACAGTGGGGCAGCTGGTTTCTGGAGTCCGTACACAACCATTTTAGCAGTAGAATTAGCCGCTTATGTCACAGATTATAATTAGCTGCGTCTGTATGCCAGAGCAACAGGCTGGAATGCAAAACACAGCCAAACATGTGAAGGAGTTTTCTTCCAGTGATATTTGGCCAGGCCTGAAATATCTTCCACTCCAGATTTGAAAGTAGTGGAAAAGTTAGACAGTTCTCTCTTGGGAAGAAAGTTATTGTAGTTTATTCAGAAGTCTACATTGTTTCAGATCTCTAAGGTAGGTAACAGTTTTTAAAAATTCTTTTTATATGTGTGTTAAAATATTAGCATGTTAATATTGTTTTTCATTTGTTCTTTACTTATTAGATGGATGTATTGAGCTTCTCCCTCACCTGATTTTCTGTGCAGCATTTCAGGCTGATTCTGTCCTCATTTAAGGATCACGTTGCTGCTTATGTGATTTATGTTAGGACCTAAATTTAAGTGTTCATTTTTATATACAATTATTATTTTAGATTCTGATAGTATAGATATGGGTTTTTTTTACAATTAAAGGTAGTATTAAGTTGCAAAGTTTAAACTTGCACTTGTGTAATAGTGAGAAGCTAACTTTTAGTACTTTTTAAATCTTGTACAGTATGTATATGACTATACAGAGATATTACTGTGTTTATATAAATATCTGATTTGCAGTAGTAAGCCTCTGATGTTTGTAGCTCTGAATTTTTCTCAGTTTATATATCACATACTGAAAGTTAAATTTAGTCAAGAATGGAGCCATGCTTCTGCTGAACACTTCTTTTTGGCTTCACAGTTTGATAATAACCTTCCATCTGTTACCAAAACTGGAACTGGAACTGTTACCAAAATAAATTCTAGCTTCTTTGAAGCATACTTGAATTAATATGGAGCATTATGTGTATGCAGAATTCCTCTTACAAGTTTGTAGTTGCCTTGAGTTCAAATACATTTTCTCTCAGATAATTTCACTGACTGAAAGAAAATGGCTAACTAGGTATCAGTGGGTTACTGACTCATTATCAAATGATTTATTGGGTGATACTTAGTGTCTCTCCACCAACAGGTGCTCACCCTGCATATTTAATCATGCATAAGAATGAGCACATAACTTACTAAAACAGGATATTGCCAAAGTGTAGGAACGTGATTTGACTGCACCAACACCAGTCAGCTAGGCTCCTTTCATAGAGATTCGGGTGGTTTCACCATACCTATCTTAAATCTCCTCCTACTTGAGGAGGAGGTGAAACGTGCCCTAGACGTGTCTGCCTCTCTCCATTGTCTGTGGAGGTAAGCGTGGCTGATGTTACCCGCATTTGGTGAGATGAATTCTGGCCTGCATAGCCACACCCAAATGAGTAATCCACATGAGTGAACTATAGTAACTTTGTGCCATAGAGTTACGCAAGTTTGCAGTCAGTTAAGATTTCGGAAGTTCTGGTTGTGATGCGTAGTCACAACCCATGCCACTTTGGCTGATATGAATGTCTGTTTATCTTCCAAACAAATGTGATATTCACATATTAGATAGAGGCCTCCTTTCCATTACTTAATAAAGAACAAATGGTCCTAGATTACCACCAAAGGGTGAGAACTACTGCATGGATTTAAATTAAAAATGAAAGTATGTAAATTAAGCCCAGCATTAATTTAGGAAGGGAGCCATTTAAAATATTTTTTAAACCTTTACACTTTTGCTAGTAATGTGCAGAAAAGGTGTCTGGGCAAGATCCTGTTGCTTGAATAGCCTTGTGAGATTTATTCCTTCCTGTGAAAAGTAATACCTTTTACATGAGATACAAATCCCAATCGTGACCTCTTACAGTTTTTAATTATTTTCATGACTTGGAATTAAGTAAGCTGGATTTCCCATGGACTTACTTCTCAAAGTTGATTGTCATAGATATTTAATGAGCAGTGACTGAAGATTTTCCATAACAGACACATTTACAAGGTCTTTCTCTCATAGAGGATTTCTGATATTTAATAAGGTCTTCTTGCCCATTGCAGTCTCTCAGTGGAGACATAAATGGCATTTCTTCTTCTCTCTTCTGTCTCATTTTCAAAAGGTTGTATGAATACAGTATTTCTGAGGCCTCTACTTGTTTATTGAGTTTGGTTGAAATTGTCCAAGAAGCTGAGAAGCTGTTGTAAGGGGGAGGGAAGCTAATGGGAGTCAGACGATTTAGACAGTGACATAGAGTGTGGTTGCTTTTTTTGTTTATTAAAGCAGGCTAAAAGCATCACGGCAGTTTGGATAACAGGTTAGTTCAATATCCTAGTTGAATTTTCAGCTTGGGTAACAAGATTCTCGCTATTTAATTCATCTGTAACGTTGGCTACCTGGGCCAGTCTTCTCCTTAAACCTTTCTGTATAACTGTAAAGCTGTTAAACAGCTGCTGCTTTTCGTGCTGTGACTGGTTATGTCTCAGTGGTGGATGAAGTACTGCTTCTGTATAAGAATGAGAAGAGGAATATAAACTGAAATACTTCAGTATTTTTAAAAATGGAGTATGGTGCATGGTAAGGGTTGGATATTACCTGTGAAACACAGGTGTTTCTCTGAAGCATATCATGCTTGCTTGTGTGTTTGTGTGTGTACATATGTATATCCTGAAGGTTGTCTGTAAGAATCACGTATATATGTATTTTCAATAATGGAATGTAGAGATGGAATCATATTGTAATGATGCCTGTTAAAACTCTTCAGTTCCTCCTTGTTTATTTCCTGTGTGGTCAGTGCTCTGAGGAACAAAAGAAGTTTTAGTACTTTTTCTTTGCCGTAGCTTTTTCCAGTCATGTGAGTGGCAGATACTAAATTTTATACAGACTTTTTGTATCATTGGCTTATTACCTCTGGATACTATTGGCTTTCAGCAAAGGCTGGCGATGTAGTGTACATCAGCCTCTTTTTTAAGTTAAAGTTTCACGGAGGTCCTACTTTGAATTTCAGAGTATGCAGCCTCTGTCAGTGATGGCTGCTAATGGAAGCAGGCATCTCTGCAAAGTTCCACGGCACCCAGTTTCTTCAGTTTTAAGGCAGTGATAAGTAATAGCGACTCTGGACTGCTGAAAGCAAAATAAAATGAATGTGGTTCTTAAAAATAAATGTTCTGGAATGAAGCTGAGTCAGCAGAGGACAGCTATGGCAATGAACCCTAACCACAGACTGGGCTGCATTAGCGAGGCTGTAGATGGCAAGATGCATCCAAAGGTCTCTTCCATTCCAGCTTTGGACAGAAACAGATGATCTGGGGAGGTCTACTGCAACCTAATTTTTTCTGTGATTCTCAGAATTTGTTCAGAAGGATTTTCCTGAATATTCCCTTTATTATTATTATTGTTATTGTTATTGTTGTTACTGTTATTTACCTGTGGTCTTGATTCCTCCTCTGGTTGTCTTACTAGCTGATCCAATCTGCAATGTTTCAGATTTCATGTCTACTTTCAGTATGAGGAGGGCATCACAGTTCACCAAGAGCTCCCAAGAGGGAGACGTAGCTAGCAGGGTTCTCAAGTCCCCATTGGGCCTGCATAAAGTTCCTATAAATCAGTAAGAATTGGCTGTAATATTGAACTTGAATTTTACTTGGAAATACAAGGAATAAAATGGACAGATTCAGAGTTTAAAGCCAAAAAAGTAACAGTGAGGATTATTTTAGTATCAGCATTTCCTATGAGCTGAAAAGTCACAGCAGGATACTTGTGAAACTGGCAGAAAATGTTGTAGTTATTGTTTGCCTAAGTGAAACTTTTCATAGTAGGGATAAGAAAGTGGTAAGATGGATTTTAGTATGTGGAGAAGGAAGAGATTGATTGGGGTTTGACCTGAGTGCCAAACAAGAGAGAGAGAGCATGGTGAATACTCCCAAAAGTCAACATGGAGGAGGCAGACGAGGCTGTGTCAGGTTTTGTTCCTTCCGCGTTCCTGTAATAGTATCCTGATAAGCTTTGTACCTTCATGTTACGCCCTAGGGCTTCTAGCATGTGTTCTGATTCTACAAAAAGACTTTCACGTTTGAGGGCTAGAGGGGTCCAGTTCACCCAGAGGGCACCAAGAATCAAGTTTTAGGTAGTATGGATGGAAGTAGTATAGAGTTTTGTGTAGATGGAGCCAAACTTTCTGTAGGATGGGCAGCAAAACTAGGATAGGAGATAGTAGACCTCTGCTGCCCATGCCACTTTTCAGACTATTTTTCTAGTCTCAGACACTCAGATAGACCTGATGAAGGGCCTATATACAAAAAACTTGTGTAATTTTTCAGTCTTACTGTTTAGTATAATAAAATGTCTTTTACCCACCAAACTTTTATTCTCTGTAACATCTTACTTTTAGTTTTATTGTATTATGGTAGGTATTTTCCATTTAATGAAGGGTTCTGAAAACTGTTATCATGCTTAAACACAGAACTGCATTATGAAATAGTATATTTCACTCTGTGTGATTTCGTGAGTTATTTAACCATTATGTTCAATGCATGTGTGTCATAGTTTAGCCCCGACCAGGACCACACTGCACAGTAGTCCCGTAGCCCCCCCTCACTAAATAAAACCAGAACAATATGTGAAGATACTGCTTTCAAACAGAAATGCAGTTCTTATATTTGTGAAGTTGTAGAAGACTATTAATGTATTGTCGTAACAGAGAAGAAACTGTTTATAAGCCATATACCTCACATTCTTTTTTGAATTCTAGTGTTTCATTGAAATTGTTAGTAAAAACTTTCAAAATCTGTGAAAAGTACTTACTTTTTTACGTTTGGATTAATGCATTTTATTAATTTTGCTTTTAAACATCTATTGAACTGATAGTGTTGTGATTCACACTTGGTGATTTTAGTCATGTGTATGGAAGACAAAGCCCTATCCCCTAAGCCATATTGAAAACATCTAAAATGCTATTTAAATTAATAACTGCTATTTAAATTAAATAACTGCCTGTATCAGAAATTCTCAGGTATGTAGTAATGTATGACTTTAACTCAGGAGAAAATTCAAAACTAGCACTCAAAAAATTATAAGCTTTGATTTAGGGTTGTTTAGTAAGTGAAGCATATAAATGTCTAGAACGTAAAATAATGACAACAAAGGCAACAGAAAGCAAAATTATTCTCTCTTCTTTTGCTTTATCAGACGATTCCTTCTTTTGCTACCTTTACCTTCTCTTTGTGACTTTCTTCAGCATCCCCTGGGTACTTTCTCCCCGTATTTTACAGTCTCCACTTAACATCATGTTCGTTTCCTGAGTGTACCCACTACTTAATCTTTTTCTCTTACTCCTAAGAGTCTACTCACAGTATTTAATTACTATACTTAAATTACGCTGTGGAGACTTTTTCTTTTTTGTGTGTCTGATTTCATATTTTGTTAATTCACAGCTAAAAATAAATGAGAACAAGACAATTTTCCCATCCTGAAATGGATTTCAGCATTGTCGTAGATGATTTTAAATTTCAGCTGGTTTTTGTCCAGCTTTTTGTTTTAGATTGGAGTAACAGATTTTAAAGCCGTGAGGAGACTCTTTACCTTTGTACTAGAGGCTGACAAAAATCTTTCAGCTGTCCTACCTTTCTGATGCATGATTACGTTCCAGAAATGTGTGTAAGGTTGTTCTTTAATTGCCAGTTTAGGAATAAAAACCTCTCCTAGGCAGAGTTTAGTTGCTCAGATGGTAGAGAATAGTCTCTACCATCCACCTGCAAACCTGGACTAGGTGAACCTGCAGAAACTAAGATCTAACATAATTTATCTTTATATTTCCGTTAGATACTTTCATAGACTTTTCTAGAATTTGAGTTTAGGAAAGCTATCTGTATTTGATAATCAAACAAACTGTCTAATTTGAATTTTAAAAGACAAGTTATACTTGTGCTCTGTGAATATCTTTTCCTGTGTATGCCCAAAGAATAACTTTAGAAACACCAGACATACTTCCTGGAGTCCTTACTTCCATACTTCCTGCTTGTTATTTGATCCAAATAGGAATTATTTTCCAGTTTCCCAAATTAGGATCTTTAAAATGAAGAAATATGCCAAAAATAAGTCTTACTTTTCAGATTACAGGACTTGATTTACATCAGTAAATCAACTTTAGTAGAAAGTTAAGAATTTTAATAATAACTGCTTATTTCCATTTCAGGTGAAATACTTTCTATGAAAAATTCTACTTTGAGATACAAGAAGTGTATATGTTACATTAAAGATGCTGCTTTTAGATTATTTTGGAATGCATATATGCTTAATGTGTACTTCTGGGGTTTGTTTATGCTTCATTTGTTTTTACAGCTAATTGAAAGATCAGCTATGTCGTTCCTATTGGTTGCAATCCAAAAAGCGTCATACTGATCCAAATCAGTATTTACATGTTTTGCTGTATTTTTCATCTTCTGTGTTACTTGCATTGCATTATTGCTTTGTCACAGTTGCTGAAGAAACTTAAGAGTGGATTGCTGCCTAAGCAGCTGAAGTCAACATCACCAAAAAAGGCTTCTGCAGCACAAGTCTTCTGATGTTTTCCTTATGTGTCTAGTACGCTTTTAAATTAATCTGGTTTTCCCCCGTGTAGGTAAAAGTGAGTAACAAAGCTGTTATGACCAGGACTGCAGTGCAACAGAAGCACGTCAGTTGGTGTTCACTGACATTTAAAATTAATCAGAAAAGGGCAGAAATTTAAAGTATATAATATGAGACAGTATACATAGGAAAACATTTTGCTCCCCTTGCTGCTGAAAAGGGATGTGACTTTTGAATTTTTTGTTTAGTTTCGTGTGACTTTTCAAAAAAGGTACAATTGTGACTTTCTAGATGCAAGTTCAAATAATTCTTCTTACATATCTTTTAAAACATACCTGTGATCAATCACTTGAATTAGGGAAGGAAAACAGGGGGGTTAATTTTCATCTCTAGCTTCTGTATCTAGTGCCATTCCTTGTTTCTTTGGTGTATTTTCACTTTACTATTCAAAAAGGCCTTCACAGAATAGCAGGGTAACTCCATTTACTATGTGAAATCATAAGACTAAATAAACAGCTTTTCAAGGTCCACAACCAACACGGGAAAGCACCACAGAAAGGAGCTAAGTTATCTGTTTTGTAATTGTGCTGAAGTGTACTCTATGAACTGGAAGTGTGCCTCTAAAGAGACAACAACATGCTACCTGGAAGTTGCTCTTTCATAAAAGCAGCAGCAAGAACAGGAAAAAAAGAAAAGGTTATGTCAATGCATGCATCATTACATACTTAAACAGAGTCTTTTCTTTTTGCTCTCACAGAGAGTACCTCTTCCCAGCACTGGTGACATGAAATACTTTTCCTGAGAACAGCACTGAGGATGATGTTAAAGGACTTTTGCTAAAAGCTCTGTCCAAGCAGGACTTGCATTAGGAACAGAGTTTCTGCAAGGTACATTTTGGCCTTGCTGGTAATCATTGTTGTATGATAGAAAGGATCAGCTATCACATACCCAGAAAATAAAGAGATGTCTTTTTTAAGAAAAGTATTTGTAAATAGGAAAATATGTAATTGCATTTTTTGAAAGTATTTTTTTGAAGTACCTACAATTATTTTTTGTCTGGTAGACATCCACACAAGATGATGACAGCAGAGATTCTTTCGTTAATTTGTCTCCATCAGAGGAATTGCTTTCCTTTAGAATTATAGAATTGTTAGGGTTGGAAGGGCTCTGGTTGGAGATGTCCCTACTCCTTGCAGGGGTGTTGGACTAGATGACCTTTAAAGGTCCCTTTCAACCCAAACTATTCAATGATTCGATGATTCTATGGCAAATCAGTAGATTAAGGGAAATAATTAGAAGCACGAAGGCATATTTCCCAAATCTGAAGTTGTGTGAAAATTAACAAAATAGAAAAGATCATGAACTGTGGCAGGTTAAATATAAAAACAATACAACTGGGCAAAAATATTTCTGGAACAATGAACTTCCCCTTCAAACATGAGAACTAACAAAACCTGCCAGGTAGTTTGTATGGTAAATGGTTAATCAAACTGTAAAAAAAAGTAGCCAGAGAAGTAAAGGATAGAAGAAGTATGCAAAATGAATTGTTTGTATTTCTGTTAATTGTGGAAGAAACTGGAACACTTTCTGTGCTAGAGCCCCACTTTATGGGGTACTTACCAAAGGATCTATTTCAGATTAAAAGGACTGTGGAAAAAGCATATCTATAGGGGACATGTAGATAAAATAAATAGTAATATTTCAAAATCGTAAGATATTCACCAAAGACTTCTGAAAGAACTCAAGAATAAAATAAGTTAACTACTAATGGTGATAAAAGGCCAGCTCTGAGGACTGCAGAATTCTAGACGAATTTAGATTGAAAGAAGCCACTGGAGATCATCTAATCCATCCTCCTACTGTACTTGATCAGGGAGTCAGTAGCAGACCCTTAGCAGAACATCAATTGTCCTTTGATCTGTCCTTTCATCTTTCCCATAACCTCCTGAGTGTCTCCTTTTCTGTTTCAAAACAAAACTATGAGCATTTGACTCAGCCCTTTGCACACAGTGCAACTCTCTTCCTCCCTCCTTGCCTTCCTTTCCTGAGTGCTTGTATCCATCCATCACAGCTCTCCAGTCATGTGGGCTATCCAATGTATTTCTGTAATTCCAGTGAGATCATTGCTCTGCAGCTGTGCAGGAACTTATAATTGCTCTTGTTTGTTTACCATGCTGTGTTCATTCCTGTACCGACACTGGAGATGGGCTCCAGTCATGCTGCTTTTATAACAAAGGCGAAAGAACCTTCTCCATGATGCTATCCCCAGATGCTTCTTTGCTGCCCTCCATGCCTTCACTTCTCTAAAGGCTGTAGCAATCCTCTCCTGCTGTACCTAGTTTAAAGCCCTCCTCACTAAGTTAGAAAAGATGCTCTTACCCAGTCTAGTTGGATGGATCCCATCTCTTCTCAATAGTTCTCACTCTTTAAAGAGGCTCCTGTAGTCATAGAACCCGAAGATCTGCCTCTGACACCAGCTACACGGTAAGATGTTAACATGCAGGATATATCCACTCCTACATATACGAACCTTTCTCTTTCACTCGAAGGATTGAGGAGAAATCCACCTGGCCTTTATACCCTTTACCCCTCCCCGAGAGCTCCATAGTCACTCTGCATGTGTCCACCCTTAGGAGCATCATTGCTGCCCATGTGATGAGCAGCAAGGGCTGGATAAACCTCAGAAGTCCCTGCAATATCCTCTCTCTGATCACTCAGCAAGCAGCAGAACTCCCAAAACATCAAAGTCAGGTCAGCAGATGGGTGCTTCTGTCTCCCGCTAAAGAAAGTCTCCAGTGACTGCCACCTGCCAGTTGCCTATGGACATTGCCACTCTCTCTTTTTTTCTTCGCTGAAGGACTTTTCAAGACTGAATGACCAGAAACTAAAATGACAGATAAAGTTCAGCTAGGTAGATGTTAAGTTTTGCCCATGGGGAGAAAAAAGACCTTCAAATGCAAAGTGATGGTATCTGAACTATTACAACCTCATAGTGAGATCCTGGGGTTCTGACGATGATTCATTGAAAACACCAGTTCTGTGCCCACTTGTCAGAAAATGAAACATTTGGAATTTATGGGGAAGCAGTAGAGATCAAAATAGAATACGTTGTACAAGTCCATAATCTGCCTGCCTTTTGGATCCTGTTTGCTGTTTTTGTTCCTCCTCCATCTCTAACTAAGTTAAGAGGAAGGTAATAAGTACAGCCAAAGGAATAGTGCTACTTTCATACAAGGAGGACAACCTAGAAAAGAAGTTACTGGTGTCAAAGAGAACAATAAGATGGTGATCTGTAAGGCTTCCGTTCTTTCATCAGTATCATCTTTTAGCCACCATCAGAGAGAGGCTATTGAGCTAAATGGACTTTAGTCTGCTCCAGTATAGTCACTTTTATGGTTTTAACTTCACATATAAGATAATAAACATAAAAATGTTCTTTGATTATTTGTGTAGGTCAATTTGTTGTTATCAAATAGGATCTACTGATTGAATAGGATATATAACACAAAGCAACTGAAACAAAATTGAAAACATATTTCTAAAAATTTATTTTAATGAAATTAGTCATTAGTTTTACTAATATTTTTTAATTTTTGATTTATTATTTATCACATCTTCTGTTCTTGTAGGAAAAGTACATGTTTTCCAGTAAAACCTGTTTGTAAAAGCTATGTAAAATACTACCCTGTTAATTGTTTCTATCAGTATTTCATTCTGGTTTAATTTTCCTTTTTTTTTTTTAATTAAACTGATGGAATTCTAATTACTGTTTGTTCACATCAAAGTTGCTACCCTCCCACCTTTTTTGACTTTGCAGCTGAATTTGAAAATGATAAAATGAAGACATAGAGGTTTTCAGGGAAATGAAGTTTTTTCAAGTTTAGTGAAAGTTTCTTGTGAGGTAATGCCCTCATTAAAGGAAAACTCTGTCCTGGTACATTCTGTGTTGGCATCTGAATAGTACCTACTAGGTCAGAACACACAATTCAAGCTAGCTAGTACTGGGATAGATTGTCTTTTGCTCAGGAAATTCTTATAAAGGACTTGGAGAGAGAAAAGTAACAAGGTTACTGCATTGATATGGATACTTGAAGAAGAAAAGGTACAAATCTGTATACAGCTAAGCCTCATTACTTTTTATTTTCAAAGTGAACATACCCAGGCCCTCTACCCTATTCTCTTTTTGTTCCCTTGGTACACTGTCACTAATTTCAGTTTTGTCTTCGCTGCTGATATAAGTAGTAAACATAAACTGGCCTTCCTAGTTTGCCGTTTCCCAGCGCTCCTCCTAGATGAAACCCTTACCTGCCAACACAAATTCTGAATTTGTTTCAGAATATTATTTCTGCAATCATAGAAGATCTCATGTCTGTTCAAATACCATGTCTGAACTGCTTCACAATCAGAAGTAGATCAGAGGCCAGTCCTTCATGTCCTGTGGCTGTTTGTAACATCTAAGAATCCTTGTGTTGAATCACTCGGGGTATCGTGAGTCAGCTGTGGTAGGTGTTAAATCAGTATTGGTTGATCAGGAGAACAATACTTCATAAATTACTTTATCTGTACCTGAATCACTGTCCTGACAGTGATTTTTTTTTTTCTTTCCCCACACATTTTAGCAAAATGTCCAATGAAGATAGGCCTGAAGAGCTTCTTCAGCAGAAGATGTGCAGGGTTAGATACCTTCCAACAGTCAGTTATCACTGATGTTAAAAGTTATCAAATATTGGAGTGATTGATGCTGCAAATAGCTAACCTGATACTTTGAGGTGCGCTCATGCAGTCCACCATATGCATTCAGTTGCTTTGTGTTTTTTTTTTCCTATTGACTTGGATTTATTTGTGTATATTAATAATACACATTTAGGTACTTGATATACACTGAAGATTTATATTGTATGTGCCTGAATAGAGATATCAAAAAGAAAATTCTAAAGGAGTTAACATCAATGTTCCTCATTGAGGAGGTCTGGGAAATTTCCGTATGTGCCCTTTCTTTCTGGAGGATGACTCTGAAGAAATGTCCCAAATGAAAGTATCAGTAGAATATATTTTGGGACAAATTAATAAAATCAGTAATTATTCTGTCACCAGGACCAGATGGTATTCACTCGTGTTCAGAAGGAAAAAAGTTCTTTGTGTACCTTTCTGGTAGAAGAAGCAGGATAGCATCAAACGTGGTTTCATCTTTCTCCCTCAGAGCTTGCAATATATTTAGATGTTATTAGCTGCATGATTCTAGCTTTGCTTCAACAATATATTCCCACTGTCCGTTCTTCCAAGAATTGGAGTATGGAGTATAATAGTGATGAGAAATACAAAAAAAAATGTTCAAATATTATGCAATTCCTGTTAATTTTTGTATGCAGAGATAATTTCAGCATTGTCAGAGTGTGTAGAATACCCTGAGGCAGATTATCCCTGTCTTGATATTTTGAACAAATAAAAGAGCAATACTATCAGTTTAAGCCAAAGTGTGACCTTCATTCTGTTTATAAATTGTTATAAAGGGATTTTAAAGGAAGACTCTCTAATGAATAAGTAAAATGTAAAGTAGGAAAATGGAGACCATCAGATGTCTGCAAGCAATTGGGAAAGAATGTTTTAAGTTACAACCCTTGAATAGGATGATAGTGTCCCATAAGCTTAGACATAGATGTTGTGGACACCTTTCTAGTCCATCGTAATGCAATATGAAACAATTTCACTTGAAGAACAAAGGCAATATCTTAAAAATACATATCTTCTGTGTTGTCTTACAGGTGCTGTAGTTTCTTGGACTTGTCAATGATACTGTAAATCCAAGTGAAAGATTTTCTCTGGAGGGCAGTAGAGAATTTAATGTATACTTGAGAAAACAGGAATAGTTGTGTAGAGCAGTCTGGAAATGAGTGGCAGACCCAGGTGTCCTTATTTTTTGTCTGGTACTTTCTTCCAGGTCTGAATATATTGCTTTTGCAGGTACAACAGCTTGTGGTGTAAAAATACGGTATCAAGAGTAAGAATTTGAATTTCATGAAATGTCTGAAGTGTCAAATTGTTTGCCAGGCTTCTAATTTCTAATACAAAACAGAAATATATCTTTAAAGAGCACAAATATCTTTTACCTTTGGTAGAATTCTGAAATAATTTACAATTTAGAGTAGTTATTTAAAAGGCTGTAGCATGGAAGAAAGAAAAAATGAACCTATAAATATCAGAGCATACTCCAGAATCTTTGCCAGTTAGAATGGCACCTTCTGTGCCTACATGCAAATTTAAGTAAAAATATAAGTTGTAGTTGCATTATATAGCCCAGTAGAGCTACCACGTGATGCAAAAGACTTCTTCTGGACTGTCACAAGTTGGTAAAACTTTCTATTTCAAATGAGGAATTATTGCCTTTTATAAAGGCAAGAACATTTTTCTGTGTACTAGGTTTGAAACGGTGTAGCAGATGGCATTCTCGTTCACCACACAGGGATTTTATAAACTTGGTAATCTCCTCCAAAGAAAGGTAGTGAAATGTACATTAAATTTAACCTATATAGGAAAATTATTGTTGCTTACTATTTTAAAACTCTTTAATTAAGACAACTTAAATGGTATCACAAGCTCTTATTAATACAAAGCAATGAAGGAGAAATAGTTTGCTTAAGTGGAAAACAAGGATAATGTTCACTGGAACAGATCTGAATCTTTTTTTATCTTTTTCTTTTTTTTTTTTTGAGTAAGCCACATACGTGCTAGCAAAGGCTAATCCTCAGCAAATGGCATGACACAGCTTGCATCTATATAACTAGTTCTTATCCCCAGCAAAACCAAGTGCCTTTTTGGGAGCCCTCCGCTATGCTATCCCGAGACCGTAAAGTGGCCGTGGTGTGTCCGGCAGAGTGCCAAGCGGTACAGGCCAAGCTATTCCAGGATCCATGGTGTCAGTGAAACACCATGGATGTTCACAGCACACGCCTTACCCTGCTTAGTTTGCTAATCTGGATGTAAAGTAGGAAGGGCCTAGGTCAGCAGATCAAGGATGGTATGTACCGGACAAACTATGCATTTTATGACCCTGTAAAAATCTCTCCAAACAAAACTGATTTTTTAACCCTAAAAATCATTTAGTTTTGCATTCCTGAGAGAAATATTTCAGCTAGTCTTTTAAGTTTCTGCTTATACTTTAGTTTCTTGCAGCCTTTCTCCAGACCAGATAAATGTGCCATCACCACAGAATGATTAGTTATTATTATTCTGTCAGGAATACAGAGATAAAGCACAATTTTCCCTGCAATAGGTTTGGGTCTGGAAATGGGAAATGACAGCTGAGATCTTGTCTGCCATAAGAATCTCTACTCTCTGTGAGGTGTTTGCCTATACCTCTGCTGGTGTCTGCAAGGAAGATGGAGAAAGGATTTATTTTAAAGTAGAGGGAACAAAAGCCAAACAAAGAAAGGAAAGAAGAAGATAAATACAAGGAGTGGGTCTTCCAGAGAACCTATAACTGAGCCTAGTCAGCCAAGAGCATTGGATTTGGAAGAAATGCTAGGGATGGTTGTAACAACGAGAGTGGAGCTACCAATAAATGTGAAGGTTAAAGGAGAGGAGGCATTTTAAGATATAAGTGAAAACATGAAATAGCTGGATAGCTGTGTAGAGAGGAGTCAGACAATTTGAGCACAGGGAAAGTGGCAAAGAAGAGATGAGAAGTCTGAGACTGTACAAAGGGTGAAAGAAAGATGTTAAGACTGTAAGAAAGTAGGGAAGGAAATAGATTTAACAAAATGTCTTTACTGCATGGAAAAGGGGAAAACAAAGAACAGAGATAAGGATAGTTTTACAAGGGAAGAGCCCATCCAGTTTCTGGGACAGATGGACAGAAATAAGACTCTTCCACCCAATGCTCTAGAAGAGAATCTGTAGTTCCTTGGTGGTATCGCTGTCTGCTGTAAAAAAAAAATAAGTAGGAAATGCACTGGCACAGTATCCCATTCTCTCCTAGTGCTGGTCCATAGACAGGACTAACATCTACTGCTGCAACCAGTTTTACCAAGATCTGTGTGCTAGACCTAAAGATGAGGACTCTGCAGATGAATCAATTCAATGTCAATAGTATGACATATTTTTGTGTGTGTGTTTGTTTTTTCTTTTATCTAGGAAGTTAAACAAAACAGAAAGACTTTAGAGCATTCTAAAGGTAGCAAAGTCAAGTACTTAAAAAAATCCAAAGAGCTTGACCTGTCCTAGTAATTTAAACATGCCTATGGAGGAGTCCGACAGGAACAGAGTGGCTGGCATCCATACTATTAAACTCCCTTATTCTCTAAAACAGAGAAGCTACAACCGTACTATCACTTATTAATTATAATAAAGCAATGGCAGTGTTAAATGTCTGATTTGAATATTTACAAAAACCCAGCCTTCCAGCCCATGCACTTCCTGTTCGTTGGCGTCAAGCAGGGATCAGCAGACTGGCAAAGAAAAGAACTGTTCCTGTCTCCTTTTCCCCATAAATCTGTAATTACATAATCTATTTCTGATTTTCAGTTTTCTTAGGAGAGAGGAGGACTTACTTGAGAGCTAATTTGTGTTCTTTGCATAGAATATCTCATTGTGTGCAGTTCAGAAACTGGTAGCTGTTAGACTACAACATTCCCTTTTGCTGCAGTGCTAGTTTTTCTGAGGTTTGGTGTGCTGTGTTACAGAAAAAAATACTGAAATAGTTTCTTCTACACTTACACGTTTGAAGAGCTCCCCTGTAAGAAATTGTATTCACTCATTTAGTAAACAATTCACTATCAAGTACTGTGGAACTACAAAAGTAATAGACCTCAGAGATCAGAAGACAGTAGTCTGAATACCAGTATTAGAAATATTATTAACATATGAAGATAATAAGTAAATAAATTAAAAGGGTCACTAATTTTTATATACTTCAACAATTTACAAGACTTTGCAATGATACAACTCATTGATATGATACAATGATACAACCTAAGAACTATCTTTTCATTAGAAGCATCTTCTAGTTCTTAGTTCATGCTGCATTATTTCTCCTTTTTTTTCTTTATTGCCATGATTGTTAACCAGTTTAAAAAATATTTTCCTTGAATTTTAATCTTTATAATTATTAAAAATTCTGAATACTTTCAAAGACGTTTGTAAGTACTGAAATTAATCAACTTTTTATATCAAGTTGTGTTGACAGCTACTCGTACTGTTATTAATTTCCATTATTGACTGACTTGGGTAGATAGATATGCAGCAAGTTGTTGCTAAATCTTAGTCTGACTAAATATATGTTTTTAATTGTCATGTTTAACTTCTGATTTCAACTGAATCTTGTGTTGCCTGACTTAATTAATTTTTTAATAATCATTTTAAATTGGATGTCTGAGATCATATACCATAAGAACATAATTTATATACTGTAGATGGTAACTATGACACCCCTGTCTGGTAACTAAAACAATTGTTGGATTTTACATATCTGAAATTATGCAAAATTCTATATTTTTATATTTTACTCAGAATTTTGTTCATCAAGTTACTTGCAAGCTACCTTAAGAATTCAATGCCAGATATTTTCGGTAAATTAATATAATAAGGACTGAATAGAAAGGCCTCATCAGCATCCAATGTGATGTGCATGTCTGTTCTGAATGAGGGAAGCATTTAGCTGCCACTGAATAAAAGAACTAAAATCCCAGTGAACGAAAACTACCCCAGTAGATTGTAGTAAAAGTTCTGTAAATTTCCCAGCCATCTTCTCTGCGTTTCTCTTCACAGAGTGTCAGATAATACTTAGATTGCATTGCAAAGCTATATTACTTGCAAAGAATGACAACCCGACGGGAAACCTTCCACCTTCCCCTGAAGAAAAGCCTTTTGATACCTGGAAGGATCAAATGATCACAGTAAGAGAGCATACGGTATTCAGCTGTCAGTGTAATTTATAATCCTGTAAAGACTCTCATTTTATAATTGATAGATGGAAAACTTATTAGATCCTCAAGTCATCCCTTTGTGTTTACTATTTTTTGTCCTTTTTAGTGAGAAAACCCATTACACAGCAGACTAAATGCACACTGTTCCTATATTCCATAAAGACAGTATTTTTATTAACTTTTAAGGAGAAGAAGAGGGAGATTCTGCTAGCCTTTCCGTAAGGACAAGACAGCTCTCAGCATTCCTTGCCTAAAATTGTTCCTTTCTTCCACCTGTCTCAGGATAATTTCTGCAGGGCTCAAGCTAATAATTTAAAGACTTATCCGTATAAACGCAGCAGTTAAGCAGTTCCTCTTAACATTAGGGTTGGATTTAACTATGCTGTTGCTCACTTATTCTTCTGGTCCATTTAGTTTTCTTTCATTGTTTTTGGTTTGTAACTTCCATATCAAAATACATTGTTTATTGATTAAGAAGGGTATTTATTATTGTGAGTTTTTTAAGAGTCTGTGATGTATTATTTATCCTTCAGGAATACATTTGAGGTTTTAATTAAAGAAAATAGGCTTATTACCATTACCAAGAAAGATTTTTTAAACAGTAGAATTTTTTGCATTCGTATATAATATGTATTTCTCCTCATACATGAGAAAAATGAATGAAAAATTAATGGATAATCATCTCCTTATGATTCATTCTAGTATTCGGAAGGCACTGCTAAGATGCAGAACTGTACAACCCTTGTCAGCGGAAATAATAAATGTGTGTGAATTGCTGTGTTTAACTTTCAGGTCTCAATTTGTGGAGCAGGTATTCCTGAGGTAGTGACTAAAGGAATATCTTCACTGTGCTTCAGGCATCCCTTTCCAGTGTGAGCAATGGGAGTTGCCTCCCCCTCTTACCCTGCAAGCTGTGTTGCACCATCCTTGCACCCTCCCTCCTTCTTTTTAGCAGAAATTCTTTCCTTCTTAACTTGTTCAACTTTATAAGTAGCGGAGGGGAGAAGAGGCACCGAGTCAGTGAGTGAAGGATGCAAGTTATGGCAGTGGAATTACAATCTTTATGTGCTTGCCATTGTCAGCATTTGCATGACTTCTGAACCCATCGTATGTAACTACTCTAGACTAGAAAATCTGCACGCAGTTTCAAGCTTGCGAGTTCACTGCAATTCACTTTCAGTTGAGCTATTGCTAGGTCCTCAGTTAAGGAGATTTTTAGGATCTGGGCTTGGCTACTATCCTGAATTTGACTCCCATTGTATCAGTGGACTACATGACACTCTCTTCGGTTTATCACATCCTGGGCAAATACTTAAAACAAAATTCTTTATTTCAGTTTTCTAAAATTTTCTCCATTGATGACATCTAGCTTTACCTTCTTTCAGATGGGTGAACTATAAGCAGTATTTTCCTAAAATATTATTAAAAGGAGTCATGGGGTAGCAGACAAGTTGCAAAGGAGCCTAAATCTCTGGAAGCTTCACAGGTAGAGAATTCCTGACTGGCAGACAGTGTCTGTGTATGGCATGTTCTGTAGCTGGGAAGTGAACAAGTGTAGATCCCTGGTTTCCTCCTCCTCTATTTAAGAGGAAGTGAAAGTTATATTAAGGAGTCCTGCAAGGCTTAACACATATTACTGATACTGGAATCTCCACTGTAATGTTTTTGCATGCTTAACTATTACTGACAGCTGTAATGATTTAATCTCATCCCAGCTCAATTTGCAAGACAGTAGAATCATTTTAAATTAAAATAGTCTCTTATTAAGAGGGGAGGAAGAAAGAGGACGATGGCTGGGAGTTTCTGCATGTGCTCTCTTGGCAGATTCATTCATTTTTCTAACCTCCTAATTGCCTAGACAGGCAGCTGCTATAGTCAGTGTTCAAATAAACGAGTTGCATCCCCACAAAAAGGCAACTTTGGCAAGAATATAATCAAACACAGTAGTTAAACTAAGCAGCATCTTGGGACTAACTTCATTAGTATAGTCCTGAAATTGTAGGGGGAGGAGGGAGGAAAGAAAATTTTAGGAGAGTGAAGGTCATGTTGAAGAAACTTTAAGCTGGTATACTAAATTGGAAATCACCATTTTATCATCTGTGTATATGTTAGTAACATTTAAATAGAATGAAACTTTCTGCAGATCCGGGCAATGTGGTATATTTTTATTCTAGAAGGAGAACTTCTCGTTAAGTATAGAATCTCAGTCAAATGACGGGAATAAAATATCCCTCTATGATGCAACAGAACCACATTTTAAACTCTGCTCTATACATAGCTGATTAATTTATCTTTTTCTTTCCTATTTTACCAAATCCGGCTACTGCAGCTGGATTTCAGATCTGCAGGAGCCGTATGTCTAGGATTTTAACAAAGACGGAAGAAAGCAGCACATTTCTTGACTCTGAATGGAGTTATAGCACCAGTAATTCCAGCATTGTATGCAATACAGGGGAAACTGTATCAGAAGTAGTTGTACCCGCTGTTGGGCAAGTAACTTGTATTTAAGTTGAGTAACATTAGTGCTAGTTTATACCTAGTATCAGCATTTAGGAAACCTTACTCTATCTGCTTGGCTGATAGGTAAAGGAAGGCAGCAGCATTTTGTGGAAAATTGCTGATTCAGTCAGCTAGACCAGGAGAGGGTGCAAGTCTGCAACCTTGATATTGAGGGAACCGCTAAAGCTACTGAGAGTCTAGAAAACTAGTGAAGAAGTTCTGAAGGCAAAGGTTAGACTGAGATATGGGTAACTGAAGACCAAGACCTCCCTGATAGCAATCTTTGAAATATTTTTACTACCACATGCAAGACCATGTGGAAAGGACATAAATAAGGAAAGGAGCTCAAATTCATTAGGAGCTGGGAATATTTTTGAGCTAGAGGGAACCAATAATAGGAATGACATCTTCATTTTAACAGAAATGGAACCAGGCACCTGACACTTTAAAAATATTATTCTATATTAGAGCTTTTTTACGGTTGACGGAAAGCTGAATGTTGCAGAGAATCACATTTGGAACAGTATAAAGAGGGAAGTAATAAAAAGCATACATCCCCAGCTACAGGAGGGAAAAGAACCTGGCAGTAGGAAGTGATGGACAAAGTCTCACTTAAGCTGGAAGTAGAAGACTAGGAAATAAAGGAAAGTTATACATGTTTCCATAGTGTCAAAATAGGATAGAAAAACTAAAAGCTTAGCTTTAAGGAAGCTGAGAAACTAAATGAACCTGAATGGTCATTTTGAAAATACAACAGAAGGAAAACAGTCAGTGGGTAACACCAATTTAAAAACATATGGGAAAGACATAATAGGACATGCAAGTGGTGCTATGTGTTAACAGAACTTTACCATAAAGACAGATTGATAAAGCAGTTATGTCAACAACTCAGCAGTTATATCAGTGTGTTCAGGGACTGAAATGTGCGTTCTAAACAGAATAATAATATTGACATTATAAATATAATTTATTATATTAAGGACTGTATTGCCAATGATCTGAACAGAGTGATTACAGTGACTGTGACTTGCTGTAGTGGATCAGAAATACTCTGAGATAATTTTTCCTTTCACCTTTCTAGTATAAATGTCATAATTAGGTCCAACATTCAGACCACATTTTTAGATCCCATAAAAGACTGCTTTGGGGACCAGCTTCTCAGGAAGCAAAGTAATTTCCTGACTTAATTCTGAGCTATACACAAGGTCTCTTTCATGTTGCTGTCAAGGAGTGTATTGTAACATCAGCCATGTTGATGTTAAAGCAAATATCTTTGATGGAGTAACAAGAGCTGAAGAGTCTTAGTTATTGTTCTTAACTTAGAAAAAGGGCACTACATAAAAAGGAAGCAGCTTGTGAAAAGGAAACAAATTTTTGTATGTGACTGTTTCAAAATACCATATCAGATGCTGAGGCTAAATAAATATTTAAAAGACATGGCTAAACCAGTATGGCTAAAAAGCAGAACAAGATAAGTTGTTAGAAGCGGGAAGGTATTCATGAAAACATGATAGTTGTGTGAAATGGGATTAAAAGGATCAGAACTCCTATAAGGCTGTATGTAACAACACAGTAGAAGAGTCCAAGCAGTATTTAAGAACTTGAAAAAAAAATATGAATATTTTTTCAAATTGCATGCAAGACTGCCACAGACACTTTAGACAATGCAAGTTTAACATTGAAGAAAATAAATTCCTTATAATGTATGGTTGCGCCTTTTTTCCCAACAAATAACCAGTTCTGATGTCAAAGTTAACCCTGTTTTGAACAGGGAATAGGACTAGATGATCTCCAGAGGTCCCTTCCAACTTTCCTGTTTTGTGATTCTGTGATTTTGTTCTGGGAAAAGTGTTACATGATAAATCAAAGACTGCCTCTCATCACCTCATGAACAATTGAACACCGTAACGCAGGTATATACCATCATGCCATAACAAACTCCTGTCTTCAGTCGTACTCTGGAGGACAAAAAAAGTAGATGAAACAGTCTCCTTCTGCTTTATCTATTTGTATTAGTTGAAAGCTTTAACTAAGATTTTTAATGACTTGTAATTTGAGTAATTTAGTTTATACCCAGCTTAATTATAAATATTTTGTTATATGCACGATTAAAGAAAAAGGGTTCTAGCAGAATTAATCTATTTTGGCTTCTGCTTCATATGGAAAAGATTTTTAAGTCCAGAGGGAAGAGAGAGAGAAAAACCTCATAGCCAGAAGAGCCTGCAGTATTTTCTGTTCTGATATTGACTGCAATACATTATGTATCTTCTGTTCTCCCAGTGAACTTGCAGTCATTTGTGTAAATGTTTAAATTATCTCAGACTTTCATTGTTAGGTGAAAACAATGTCCATACAGACTGCTCTTTTCTCTCTTCTGAAAGACTTATTTCTAAAATCTGTAGTAGTAATGAGAGCTCCATGAGGTCTAGCCAGTAGCCTTGGGCATGAGGCTCTCCTCTAGATGTGGGTGTCTCACCCACATCATCATCATCAGGTCACTTCTACACCAGTTATTCTAAGCTCTTTGTGTTCTTGAAAAGATTTTTGTTGTCTACCAAGACAGAGGAACATATATGTTGCAAATCTCAGAAAAGTAAGTAATTGTGAGATTTTAATTCTTTTTCCACATGACAGTACTCAGGGTTGCTCAAGGAAACCTAGCTGTAATGGTGACTGAATTTCAGAGAGATGAGGTTCACTTTTTAAAAAAAAAATAAAAGCTTTTTAAGGCAATTTACATGAAGGACATGGGATTTCTCGTACCAGAAACCAGCTACTTCCTAAAATATTAGAAAGGTATGCAAAAATTAGAAATAATTTTTTAAAAAAAAATCTATCTAGTATTTTTGCTTGACCTTTTGGTTCTGAATGAAGTATGACAATTACTTTTTTCTGATCCGATTAGTATTTTGGAAGTTTGTGAAACGGGGAAAGATAAATTAAACTGAAAGACTGAAAACAAAGTTCTAAAAACATTTTTTACTGTAAACGAGATTCAGAAGTACACAGATATTAGATAAATAATCATTTTTAATATAGCACGTCATCCTTTGCTGTCAGTGACTACCTTTCAGCTATAGCAGTGGTACTTAAAATGTGCAAAGCTGTTAATTGTGACCTTGTAATCGTTATTATGTAAATTTGCATTGCAGGGTATGCAAACAGTTGACTAGACCATATCAATTTCTTTACTGGTTTCCACAAATTACGCTGCAGGGATCCAACTCTTTTTAGCTGATGACATTCGTTTACAATTCAAATTGTAATATCCTATATAATACACTAATCTCAGCAAAGCAAGGTTGGGCAAGATTAAATACAATATGTTGGAACAAGAGAGATTTTGAAAGGAATTAGAAAATTTACATTTAGTCATAAGAGTTTGCATTTTCCCTGACTTCCTGATTTTGTCTTAAAAGCTTTTCCATATGGATTCCAAAAGTTTCCCTTCTTTTGTAATTTTTCTTTGAACAAGTTTTCCTCAACTGTTTTTTCTCTGTCAGGAAAATACTCCAGCTGTACCGATTTCCTGTTGGTTAATCTGTGGACTGCTTCTGTCATCCACGAAAATAAAATTGTGCATGCCTGAATGCCACCAAAGTGTGAAGTCTTAATGTACTTCTCGTGTTCATACCATATAATAATACCCACCTAGCTCGATGCATTATATAAAAACAACATTCATTAATGTAATGTTCCGTGAAGATCACAAAAGTAGTTCTCACTTGCCTGAGCTGACAGGTTGTTTTATTTCAGTTTACAGTTTGTTTATCATAGCACGATAATTTACTTTAAATGATTAAAATGGTCTTTCTACTAAATTGTTTTAGTTTAGCACTATCACCTCATTCATTCCCACACATACTCTGAATTTTCTTCCATGTGGATGAATATACTTCATGTAAAGAGAAAACAGTAGAAGCACTGCTGACTGAAGCTCCCTTTCAAAAGAACGGGTATGGTACGAGCATCAGTGGTGCAAGTTTCTTCAGGAAACCTCACCAGTTCTTAACTCATGACTTTAAAAGGTTCTCTTGAGTGCTAAACTTTTTCTCTTTTTGATGAAAATCCCAACATATTTGGAAACAGTCCAAAAATATAAAATGCTAATAATTATATTATTAATAATGGAATTACGGTTGGTTATTAGTATTAACCAACTAAGTAGTTTCATATTTGTATCATGCCTTCTGAGAGTTTATTATTATTAGTTGTTTTATGACAACATGACAAAGTACTTGAGTAATGCAGTTCTGAATTGTGCATAAAGAACAATTTTATTTACATTCAAGAAAATAACATAGCCATTCATAAACAAGAACAGTGAAAACATATTTTTCCAATTGAAATAAACTGAAATTGCTTATTTTAATTGAAATAATATTCTGTCTTCAGTAATTCCTACAGGTAAATAATTCCTGAAAATAATGTGATTAACAACCTTCTGCTCAGGTTTGCTTTCCCAAGCAGGCTTACTGCTAAGTTTGCAAATTCTTTCTCCAAAACAGAGCTGTCTTAATTGAATATTCAAGAGCTATCAGAATAGGTTTTTGAACTTTATGCTCAAACTAACCTAAATCCAACAGTAACATTATTGATGGACAGTTTTTCAATATCGAGGTATTAATATAAAAATCTCCTGGACCTCTAATCATGGAAATCACAGAGGCCAGTCTCCAAGTGTTGCATGTAAAAGCTGGAACAGATCCCAGGAAATGTTCTGTCATGGCTACATATTTTTAGAGGGCAGCTTTAGAAACACAATGTAAAGAACATACAGCACTTTCATTGTCAGCTCACATGTGTATTCTACATGCATTAGGTGCAACACTTGAAAGTAACGCCTGAACGCCTGAGAAAATCTCACATGGTTCAAAATATCTGCAGTCTACAAGTTAATTCACAAGTTATATCTAGCATTTAAAATCTTTGACAAATCTTTTGGCAGCTAATTAGCATTCAGTATCTGTTTTAAATCAGCAAATGAGCAAGAAGTAATTGGATAAAAATGGATCCAAGTAAAACAGATCATGACAATTGGAAAATACTTTCAAACAGCAAACAACCATGATAGAGCTTGATCCCATAAATTATGGCCACGTATACAAAAATCTGTAAGGAGTATGTGAGTAGTCAAACTTAATCCTATTTGACTTATGATTGTGTGGGCCCTTGGGTAGGAACACAAACAAATTTCACTTCCAAGTAAGTAGAAGATTTTTTTATTATTATGGTACAGGTTACATGATTCAAATAATACATGTTTTCATGGCCATTTGAATGATGTCAGAATTTTTGTTCTGAAACTAAATTGCCATTTTATCTACAATATAGTTTGCCAAGACTCTTCTTACTCTCTGTAGTTTGTCACTGTGTGCTGCTTCCTTGTAAAAGAATATAAAGATAAGAGTTACCAAAGTCACTGTTCATTGTGCAGAGTTCTTGCTTCTCCAGCTAACTTGTGTACACCAAGGTGTCTAAGTAACCACTTCCATTGGAGTCCATTTAGTGTACTCCTACACAACCAACTTAGAGTTTCATTGTTATTCCATTTAGAAATCACATTTTTGATCAAGATCTGTTATTTTTCTTTTAAGAGTCTTTCTTGAATCCTGGCAGACTTCACCAGCCAACTATGACATTTGCCTCTCCAGGCTTTCCTTTCAGCCCAGCTACCTAAGCCAGCCCAAACCTATAAAGGAATTTATCTCTAAATCATAGAATCATAGAGTGGTTGGGGTTGGATGGGACTATTCTCCTTTGTGATTTCAGCTCATGAACGTGTAAGTCAGTAATGCAGAAAGTTGATTCTTCCAGAAGAAACAGTCCGACAGTATCACTTCTTAAAGGATTTCCCTTGTAATTATTTGGTACTGGGCCACTAATTCACTTTAAAATAATGAAATATTATATTAAGTAGAAAAGTATAATCCTTTTCAAAGCAGTCAGATGTCTAGGCCATTTAGTTAGTTACCCATTTGCTAGGACCAAAGCAATTTTCGGTAGTATTAATAATGCTCAGGAACAACAGAACTGTTTTCTGTCAAGAAAAATAATTTGTGGAGAGAGCAACACTGCAGTGGGAAATGTTCCCTGTGGAATTTCTGAAGGGCTGAAAATAATCACAAAACTCATAGGCTTTTTGGTGAAATGCATAATGTATCTTCACCTCACCTCATTAAACAGCAGTACATAATACATTATGTATAAAACCCTCAACTCACATAATAAACATTTTACAAGAGGGTGAAACTGGAACAGAGGAGAACAAGAATCAAAAGAATCCTGTCTTCTTGTTAAATGACATCCTTCTGGAAAAAATTCTGGTTGGAATTAATTTGACCCAATGCTTTTGTCTAAAACATGTGGGTATGTACATCTGAAAAAGTCATCCCTGGCTCTCTTTATTTCTCTTTATGGAGATAACTTAAACACATTTAAGGTGCACTTCATTGGATGTCTAAAGTATACATCTAAAATAAGTCAGATAAATAATTCCCATCAGGGTAGGTTTATTGCCATTGACCATAAAGTGAGTCCAGGTTGACTGGCTCAGATATTGAAGGCTAAATTGTTGGTATCTAACATTGCAGGATGAATCCCAGCCTCAAAGACCACTGCAATGAGGCTGACATAAAAACGTGAAGATCTGAGAATTCATTTTCTCTTTAACAAATGGTGGTTTTACTGCAAAATTTTCCTTGAAGATGTAGCAGACAGCAACACAAGGAACAGGCAAAGCTTAGATGCCACAGCTAAAGATTTGTTGTTGAAGTCTCAGCTAACTTCATGAGACTGTGCAGTTTCTGAAGAATGGTCTATTTTCCCACAGCCCTATTGAAATAGCCTTTTACGTGTTCTTAGAAGAAGTGGATGTTATTTGTCTTCTCTAAAAAAAAAAATGCAGTCTATCTCGTGAAGGGGGCTTCTGTTACTACACAAATTTCTGTAGCAGTCATCTATCTTGTTTTTTGTTAGGAAACTCAGAGGATACCCTGTGTTAGGGTATTAGATAGTTGTACTGTACCTGAGCAAGAACTGCACGGGTTATTTCTCAAAGTTTATCTGTTGGTGTCACCAGGTAACAGTTACTGCACTCTATCCCATAAGTTATAGTGTTCAGGAGCAATCTGTGTTGAAGTAAGGGTAAAGGTTTCTCTAAACATTTTGTGAAGCCCATTGTATGTATACATGTCCCAATTTGTCTTGCTTGGCAGAGCATGGTAAAGTAGGTTTAAGATAAAGGGCAACTTCTATGTGAGTGATATGGTTTGTTATACAATGTTTCCAATGATTGGTGGGAAAACAGAAAAAAAAAGTAACAACTCATACGTAAACAGTATCTTGTAATCAGTACTAGGTGCTTGAGTAATACATGGAACTGAAAAATTTGTATTGCGTTCTCTGTCTTGTAGTTCGATAGGAAGCTACAGGAACAAAAAATGACGTGTTTCTAAAGGTGAGGGTTAGAACTGAGAGCCACAGGCTTGTTACAGAGACAGGATGGTTCTGCAGGAGACTTGAAAAGAACTTCTTTAACAACTTGCAGTAATTCAGCAGCTGGGCAAGGATGTAATTTAATCACATTTGGAAAGTTGTGTATGCAGAGCACAGGGATCTCATTCCCAGGAGTAAATTCAGAATTGAGAGGAGACCCTGTTAGAAACCTGTCTGAAGGCACTCTCATTTGGGAACAAACATTATATTGTAGGTTTTGGTTGTAAGATGCCTGTGGCATACTTGGCTCATGGGACATATTTGAACTTCCAATACCTATTTTCTTTTTGACATCCATGGTTGGATTTTTTTGTTGTTGTTTTATGTCAGTAGAAATGAGACAGATGTTGGCCACTGTTCTAGATAAGCAGCTTCAGCTGCTGAGATTTTGTTATCTTGGCTGAAATTGTAACCTTTAATGAGTGGTTTGAATTGTTGGTGCTCTCTGTGCTGTAAAGGTGAGAGAGTTAGTGAATATTCTCATGTTTTAAGGAAGTGCAATATGGTAAGATTTCTTTAAATTCAAAGAATGCTTCTTTAAGAAGTAAAGGAAGTAATTTAAACCCAGTAAGTAATGTTTTTATTACTAATACATCTTTAAATATGAACAACTCATAAATTGAGAAATCATTATTTCCTTTACATTATTAAGAACCATTTCATTTTTTTATATACAGATTCTGAAGCTTAACATATTTTGACATTCTAGTGGTACACAGTTAAGTTTTGCAACACAAAGAATGCATTTATTACTGAACTGAGGAAAGACTGTAGAATTATTTTTAAACCTGTACTTACAAGGTACCATTACCACCTGTAACTATTTTTACAGTAAAATAATATTGTTCTTTGAGCCACAGATTATTATATGATCCTATGAAATATTTGTGATGGGAAAATTAGAATATTATGAAAACTGGGAGGAAAGTGTTACCATTTAAGCCTCCTGAAAATGGCAGTTGGTGCTGTTCATACATTAAAACATCACCTTTTGTACCAAAAAAAGTAAGATGTAAGTGTAATCTGAATGGGACATATTTTTAATTTAACTCAAACAACTAAGCAGTCTTCTTTTCTTTTTTTTTTTACATAGCAGATGGTACGTGAACAATACACTACAACAACACCAGGCACTAGCCTAGAGAGGCCGAAGAACGAATATGTCTACAAAATTGGAATTTATGGCTGGAGAAAGCGTTGCCTCTACCTGTTTGTTCTCCTCCTGCTTATCATCCTAGTTGTGAATTTTTCTTTGACAATTTGGATTCTTAAAGTGATGTGGTTTTCTCCAGTAAGTGTCCTCTTTAGTTTTCCATTCTTTACATATTATCTTCTCTGCCTCACCACTTTACTTATTTCGTATGTACATCATCTTCTCTGCATGTAATAGATAGTTCTTTTTTCTTCCTTGTCAATTGTAATTTGTATTTTGGTTGAAAGAAGACTAAGAACCACCTACCTTCAAACATACTTACTGATCTGTAATTCCTGTATTGGTAATAATCTTTAACATACTGGAGTTGTTGATACCTTATATTGAAGTGAATCCTAACCATTCTAAGATAATATGTTTTACTGTTGTCTCATAGTCTCTGTTTAGTTTACATTTTATAAATGTGTTTGCTGTAATTTTATCTCATACAGAATTCCTTAGTTTTAAAATATTGCTGACAGTTTCTGTTTTTTCTTAGCTTCCTTCTCGTGTTTATCAGCATCTAAAATTTAACAATTTATTTGCCTAATTAATTACAGCTCAGAAGTAATTATTACTACTTCGTCCTTGAGGCTAAGCAGCTATATTACTCAGGAATAAATTTAATAACTTTCCACTGTCATATATACTTTAATATTTATAATGTAATTTGCCATGTAGTAGATTAAAGGATAACTTTCAGAAGTCTGCAAGATTTGGCTTTAGTCAGAACGCAATAAAATGCATCAGTGAATATTTAAACTAAGCTAATTTGTTCCTAACATGCAGTCATGATACACAGATTATTTGAATAGACGTATTGCAAGAAAAACAATAATAGTAAATTCATACAGGTCTGCCCCTGCTACTGAAGAAAGTGTTATATTAAAGTTCCCATTATCTATTATCATTATGCCTCTGTCACTAAATGAAGGGTATTTTATCTTCATAGCAGTGTTTCTATGCTCTACTTTCTCTTACTATAAAGAAAGTAGGTTAATTTTAAGTAAGTGCTGCTTACTAATATAATTACTACTGCTTGAATTCCCATCAAGTTTCTTCCTCCATATAAATTATTTTCAGCACTGTTACTGTCATACAGACTACAATGCTGAACATCTTAGATCACATATAATTTTTCTGTTATGCAGTTCACATGGAAGATATGCACTTAGTGACTGCACATCATGAGTTACAGGAACATGAATAACTGTTAAAATTGTTTTCTATATGGCTCAGGTTTATATTTTTAAGGAGTTTTAAAAATAATTTTCTGTTGCTTCAGTTTCACTGTATGAAACTGAGTATTTCTTCTCCAGTATCACTGAGGACTAAAAAAATAGCATCAGAAACTCGACTTCTAGAAACTCCCATCTCCTACTAGTTATCTCTGAGGAAGGCATCAAATGCCTTGATGTCCTGAGGCACAGTGTCCTGTCTTGTCAGCAAGAGCAGTAGAATAACAGCTCAAGTAGTGCAGGCTTACATTCGTTCACAGAGTGGACTATGAATGCTGTGATTATAAGGGTTTTCCTAATTCTCTGTTAAATAATCTGTATTCCTGACATACTTGGTTAAATCATGACTTAACTGTAATGCCTTCATTCATTTGGGATAATTTTAGGGGAATATCTGTATTTCAGCTAAATATCAGCTTTAAGATCTTCTGTGCGAAGTACAGGTGTATGTCACAATCCTCAGCAAAAGTATGCATGAGGTCATTAGGAACGGAGAACTTTTTTTGCTGAGTATTGATTTAATAGAGTATATCTGTCAAGATAAGAAGTAATTCTGAACATACCAGAAATATCATCCAGAGAAGCACTGCTAACTTCTAAGAAAATCCTAAGAAAAAATATAGGGGTTAGCTGCATGTTCAAAGTCTGGAAATATAATTGAAGCATCACAGTCCTTTCCTGTGTCTAAGGAAATACTGTCTGTAAAGAATGAGGGTAACAGTCATAGAAATTAGCAACGCTATCATCAAACCCTTTTTCTGATGGAATTTATGCCTCCAAGGTTTTGGTTAGTGTTTGAAAAAGAGAAATAACAATATGTTCTCAGGAGCAAATTTTTAGGGTTCTTGAGTTCCAAGCTTGACAAGTATTTGCTTTTAGTAAATCAGTTGATTCATATATATCCTACTTATCCAATAAGTAAACATACCCATTATTGGGAAGAGTTTAAAAGTAAATGTGAAATATTATCCTATGCAGCCATCAGTTACTTGGCAAATATTAGTCTGTCAGCTGTGATGATGCATTTTATATTTATTAATTATGTGTTCTAGGTCTATTGTGTAGAGATTATACTAGTTATTATGTTTAATATTAATAATAGACATTGCATTTTTAGCTAAATCTTTAAAAGTATTTGGTCCTAGTTTTTTAAAAAATACATTAAAATGTTATCCTTGTTAACAATATTAGAACATTAATAGCTAATAAAATATTAACAACTGTTTTTTTGTAAAATAATACAAGAAACAAGTATTCTTTCTAAGGTTGATAAATATATTTAGAAAAAACAAGCTAAACATTTTAAAAGGTATTTTTATAGTACAGTTCTGAAGAGAGTTTCTGCTCGAAGAAAACTTTAAACATAACATCATTATAGTGTGTAGTTTCATTAGGAAAAGAGTTTTGCAGTGTAGTGCATAGTGCTGTTGGTGCTTTAGTGATTGATTGGCATAGTTCTACAGTGCAGCCCTTTCATGAGCCTGCTCAAAGTTGACAAAATTGTTATTTAAACCTCAAAGTTTCTTTAATAGGATTATTTTTTTCTTTTTCTGTAAAGCATCCTTAAATCTTTCATTAAATCATAACTTGCAGTATACAAAAATTACATGCTATGTCTATTCATAGGTCCAGATTAAAATAATAATGAAACTAAGAGCAGAGCTTCAACAAGCTCTGGCAAAGGATTAATCCATGCATACGTCTTCTGTCTCAAACAAAAATAACCAGATAGTGTGATAAATACCAGCAAACAAGCTAAGCTGATAAAGGAGAATGTGAAGCTGACATAGACATGCTGCAAGATTAATAGATTTTAGTCTCCTTGTAGAAATTTGGAAGGATTATGAAAGACATAGGCTTTTTTAAACTCCATTGTTTGAGAGGCCTTCAGCATTAAATGAATATGACTAAATTGAACAGAATTTCGTTTCATTTCATTTCCTAAAATCTAGACCAAAAGGGAACAAGCTGAACAGAGAATATATTCCTTTTCTTATACTGCCCCAGTTACATAACGTATGAGCATCCCCAAGTTGTGCAGATTGATTTGCAAGTGTCAGATATGTCTCTGATATTCTTTGTCTCTTTTTCTTTCCTGGAGTTTGAGGGGACAGAGTCTCAAGTTTTTTAGGGGAGTGGGAGAAGAAAGCTGTGGATTCATTATGTTCAGCTGTTTTAGAGAAGACAGGGTCAAATAATTATGCCTTGAGCTTGGTGAGTAAGGGGAAATAGAGTAATTAAAAACTAGAATTAGTTTTGCATGAACATTAGAAAGTTAGGAAAAACTGGAGTTTGGGTTTTTTTCCCTGGACATAAAATATCAAAATTTTGCATGAAATGGAAATTTCTGATTTTGTTTTTAATGTATTGAGGCTTTCTGATAACTAAAGGGGACTGCTACTTCTAAGAATTTAGAAACTAAGAATCTTAAGAGACTTAGGGCTGCAGGAGAGCAAGGATGTCAGAAGTCCTGTGACCAATTCTGAAGGAGCCAATAGGTGTGAAAGGGGGGAACTTTAACATCTCTGTCATCTGCTGAGAGGACAAACATGGCAGGATGGAAGTAGTGGAGTTTCTAGAGGGTGTGAGGGATAACTTCTGGGGATGTATACTGGATGGGACAACTAAGGGTGGCACACAGCTGGATCTGCTACTCATGGGATCCCATGTGAGGCAGATCTGAAGGGTACAGTTACTCAGGAAAGCTTGCCGGTCTTTAAAGACAGTATCCTCCAAATGCAGGAATGATCTGTCCTGATACATGGGAAGATAAGTAGCCTGGCTTAGCTAGACAGGTTACCTGTGACAGAGCTGCAATGCAAAAAGCAGCGTAGAAGAGTTGGAAGCAAGGACAGGCTACAGAGAAGAAATTTAGAAACATTGTCTGGGCCAGGAAATGCACCAGGTGTCCTGTGTCAGGAAAGCCAAAGTTTAGCTTTAGTTAAGACTTACAAGAGACAACAAGGACAACAAGATGGGCTGTATTGTACTCTATGTGGAGGCCAGTAGTAAGTGTTGCAGTGGTCTATCCTGGGACTGGTCCTTTTTAACAACTTTATCAATGACTTAGAAAGGTGACAGAATGCTTGCTCACTAAGTTTGCAGATTATACCAATTGGGTGTACCATTCAATACTTTCAAAGCTTGGGCTGACATCTTTCTAATTGAGACTGTTTCAATTTATATGGAATAACTGATTTTTTGTTGGGCTGGGGATAACACATGCTTTAGCTGCCAGATGATTACAGCACTCACCTTGGTGACAGAAGCTTCTGTTGTCACTTCTACTCCAATTAATATTTAATGAATTTATATGAAGTAGAACAAACTAGAAAAAGAGAGAGTGAAAGATGCCCAACATCAGAGGTACTATAATCTGTTGGTTAGAGCATGGATCTCTGGGAGAAGATATGAGATCAGATTTTCCCAAGGAAAGAAGGAATTTTAATGTGGGAGTGCAATAGCCCAGTTAAGTCCTGCAGTCACTTGTTCTTAAGTAAAAGGACATCAGTACCTCTTCACATGGCCACTCTTGATACTTGGAGACTTTATTCGTAAGATGGTCACTTAGGAAATTTTGATTATGTTCATGTCCAGTGGTGATCAGATAATTTAACTGCAAGAGTATTAGTATGCATAGATCTGTTGGACAAGTGAGGAGGAATTTTGCAGATCTATATTTTGGAATTAGATTCTTAAATTATTTAAGTATCTCCCCTACTAGTTGCCCAACATACAAATTGGTATTGACATGACCGTGGAAGGCTGCATGACTGGCAGACAATTCATAAAAGTTGGACAGTGTTCAGCTGTTCTGTATAAAAATGTTTCATACCACACTGGTATCTGAAAGCTTTACAGAGATTAGCTGCTCAGTAGGAGGCATTAAAAAGAGGTATTTGGCTTCTCAGTTTGTTATGTGACTGATATAATTTCACAACTATAATATTTTGTTTGCATTGCTGCAGACTAGTGATTTCTGAGGTATCTTGGAGGTTTTTTTGCATTTTTACTTTTCCATTATCTTTATATTCCTCAGAGGAAACTAAGTTCATGAGACTGGTTTCACATTTTCTCCTGAGTATAACAGGCTTTAGCTATCCTATCCTGCTGTCTCACAGAGAATTAGTACTCACATCCTCAGAACTTCACCCATAATACTGATCCATTATGTCTACACTGTAATCAGTGAAGACTTGGACCAAAACTTTTAGGTCACTGTTGAATTTCATAGATTGTCATGGAGTACTCATGTGTGAAAAATGCACCTGATCAGATGATTACCCTTTCTGGTGCAATAGGAAATCGTGTTCAGAAACCCCACGTGAATTCAGTTATGCTGCATTACCATAACGCCAGGAACAGTCATGTGCCAAAGATTATTCCTAACTTTTTTTAGCCTCTGATAGAAAAACCCGTGTTTCCATGGGTTTTCATGGATATCACATGCCAATTTATTTATATTTAATTGTGTAAGAAAATGATGGAAAGCTAACTATATATAGTTTTGCAGCCAATGGCTATATGTATACATTAGTTGGCTGATAATTATAGTGGTCTAGATCAGTATATGCATTTTATATAATGAAATAGTTTTATATAATCAAATACTTACATAAACAACTATGTAAGCACTTGAAAGAAATCAGGCATCTAAGACAGAGGGGCTTACTTAAGGAAATATGAAAAATATGAAACTAGGAATGTGATGAATTAAGAAAGCAAAATTTTAACTGAAAATTAAGCGATACTTTCTGACTTTTCTTACTTACTTACTAGACTGTGTAATAGCATGCCTTATTAAATTGGAGATGCCCAGTCATTTGGAACATTTAAAATCAGACTAGACAGCAATAAAATTGTATGGTAAAGAACACTCATTCACATCAGACATACACTAATGAACTTGTACAGCCTTTCCGTGCGTTTTATCATTGACAGCGTATGCTCTGTAGAATTAGTTGCCATTTGGAGAATGTTACACTTTTAAATACTCATATAAAATAAAGTATTTATTTAATTATTCACATATTCTAATCCTAAATTTACTAAAATATTTTCATGTCAGAACACCAATATTCTATAGTTTCTACTCTGAATAATCCTGAACAGCTGTATTTTGCTATTTTTCCATTAAGTTAAATATAACTTTCCTCCAATTAGGCCACAGTTATTCCGATTGTCTCTATCAGACAGTGAATATTTAAATATATTATGCAAAAAGTAATAGCTGAAAAGAAAATCATTGAGATACTTGCCACAGAAAATCTGTTACCAAAGTGTGCTGGTTTTTTGTTGTGGGGGGTGGGGCTACAGTGGCAGCTTCTGCGAGAAGCTGCTGGAAGTTTCCCCTTTGTCCACTGGACCCGGCCGGGTCTAAGGTGGACCAGCTACTGGCCAGCACCGAGCCAATTAGTTACAGTGATATGTGATAACATATTTAAGAAGGGGAAAAATAAAATAATAAAAAAAAAAAGCCTAGCAGCAGACGCATGCATAGAGAGGGGGAGGCGCGAGCCTTTTGTAGCCCTCACCCTCTGGCCTCCCGCCAGGCGGCCGACTGGGCCTGACTCTGTCCGGCCCGGCTGCAAGAAGTGGAGAGGAGATGAGATGTGAAGAGAACCTGAGAGGCGTCTGCCAGCCTCTTGTGAAGAACTTTTCTTGTGAGAGGAACGGCTGCAGACACCAAGGTCAGTGAAGAAGGAGGGGGAGCAGTAATGTGGCTCCTGGCCAAGATTCCCCTGCAGCCTGTGGTGCAGCCCATGATGGAGCAGGCTGTCCCCCTGCAGCCCATGGAGGTCCATGGAGGAGCAGAGATCCACCTGCAGCCCGTGGATGACCCCACGCCAGGGCAGGTGGAGGCCTGAAGGAGGCTGTGGCCTGTGGAGGGCCCATGCTGGGGCTATTCCTGAGGAATTGCACCCCGTGGAAATACGACCCACACAGGAGCAGTTAATGAAGGACTGTAGCCCATGGGAGGGACCCCACGCTGGAGCAGGGGAGGAATGTGAGTTCTTCCCCCCGAGGAGGAAGGAGTGGTGGAAAACAATGTGTGATGAACTGACCGTAGCCCCCATTCCCTGTTCCCCTCTGTGCCGCTCAGGGTGGGAGAAGGAGGTAGAGATAATTTGAAATGAAGTTAAGCCCAGTAAGAGGGGAGGGGTGTGAGGAAGTTGTTTTTCTTCTCTCTCATTATCCTGCTTTGGTTTTATTAATAATAAATTGAAATAGTTTTTCCCAAATTTGGTCTGTTTTGCCCGTAACTGTAAATTGAATGTTCTCTCCCTGTCCTTATCTCAAACCTCGAGAACCTTACCTCACTCTCCCCCATTCCCTCGGAGGGTGGGGAGGGTGAATGAGAGGCTGCGTAGCTTGGTCCCGAGTGGGGCTAAACTGCAACAGTCAGACTTCTCAGCAGTGTGATGTGTACTTACATATATTTATAATTTATTTTCTTAAGCATTTGATTAATCTCAATTATATTATTAATCAAATTATGGATATGTAAAAGAGTGTGAAAGAACACTTGTTTACATGAAAAAAAATCTTAAGTTTGTTGTTGTTAGAATAATTTATATTGATAAAGGGTTTTTAAAAATCTGAGTATAGTGAGGTTGTAGTGTACATGGAAGTTTAAGAACTGTGGACAGGTGAGCTCATAAGGGCCTGACTGCAGCTACTGATTCTGCTTTGCTGTTTTTAAGTTGTATGGGGAAACTTAAATGAAGCTGCTCTTGGCAAACCTTCTGCCTAAGGAAAACCAGATAGATGTTCTAGTCTTGTGATCTGACTGCCACCTTCTTTTCTGAGCCCTGACATAATCAGTTACTTTTTAACACTCAGCTGCATGTTTTCCTGAGGTTTTGGCATGTATTTTTGGTCTGGAGCAAGGAAAGCTGTTGTAACGTAGGAAATAGGAATGATAAGTTATAGACCTACTGAAATTTAGAATTTGTGTAGCTGAATGTGACCTGAAAAAAGGTCACTGAAATTTAGTCTATTTTTTTCTAATAGTGTCACTTGACTTCATAAAAGAGGCTAAATCTCCCTAAATACTTTTTATATATCTTTAGACCATCATATACTCAACAACACTGTTACTGTGGTTCACTTACTTAGTGAAAATTTACTGTAGCATTTCTTAGAATAGCATAAGTTGACACAGAACTGTTGAGGTTTGGGACACTGATGAAAGCAAATAGCAATTCCAAAATGTGGGACCTAAGAACTTACCAGTGCCTGGATCCAAGTGCACACCCTGATTGCATCTTGCCTGCATATGAACTCCACTCCTGATCTCAGGTGCCCGGGTGCTTACAGGAATGGTACCTGCAGGCCCTCTCCTACTCAAAATCCACTATCCCAAAGGGATCCTGGCACGGGTGACAGGGAGCACTCTGTGGTGTGCACGTACTCTGCAAGTTAGTACCCAGAGTCAAGCCCAGGCTACTGAAATAGCCAAGAGATGGAGAAATTTAACAACTTGGATTTAATTCCTGTTTCTGTGCTCTGTTTACAAATAATTACATCTATGTTAATGCATGAAATCCAGAAGGATCATACAAAGAAAGGGCATGGATTGGAAATTGTCAAAAATTCTAAATGTAACCCAACAAAATTGCAAAAAGCTCTCACCCTTTCCAACGTTATATTTCATTTCTTTGTCATTGGTATTATTTTTTAGGTATATTGTATAATTAATTTATACAATTACATGTTAAGCTATCATTTTATTGACACACAGCGTGTATTGATGCCATTATTTTAAAGACTATATTACTGTCAATGCTAGAGTAGCTTGCTGTGATGCATTAGAGGGAAAATTGAAAAGATTTTTTCCCACTTGCTCAATAAGAGTTACAAAAATGCACTTATCAATAACGTCATTAGAGAAGCATCATTGTAGGTAATTATATTTTTATGTGTAAAATCTTTATAGCTACTATGAATTTTTGTACCATGAATGAAAAAATGGTCATGATGGCATTTAGCAAAGGTAACCAAAACTTTGCTCTTAGACTTTATTTAATCAGTAATACTAAGAGAAGAGGAAGGGTGAGTAATTCAAAATGAGGTTGAAAGATGATCTGTTTTCCATTGCAATATACTGCAGTGCTTGCTATTTAGTATGATAATGTCATTTTAAAATAAATGTGCATAATAGCTGCAAGACAAAACAGAAGGTAAAATATTTAAGTCATTCTTTCACACAGAGCTGTATATTTCCTCAACAATGCTTTGCGAGGGATATGACAACTCTTTGTCCTTTTTTCATCTCACATTTTTGTCATCGTGACTATTCAGACAGCAAGTTCTGTCAGGGTGGAGGTGTTTGTCACTGTGTGCTTACACGAGACGTAGAGCACTGAGATCATAAGATGAAACATTCCCTAGTACAAGTGATAGGATTTACAATATTGAATCAGTACCTAGTCTGTGTAATCATATATACCATGAAAATATCCCTCATTCCTCAGAGGAATTCAAGAAAAAACATTATGCACTGTTGTCCAGCAGAAAATCCTTTTGACAACCTTTACAAATCAAAGGAGAAGATTTAATTCAATTTCTTTAGCTAAGCTGCATGATTGTAAATGTTACTATAATAAAATTAATTAGCCAACTTATAAAAACTCAATTCCTGAATAAATATCTTTAACAGTGGGAGCAGCAGTGTATTTTTCTGATCTTGAGTAACTTGGTAATGCCAAATGTAATGGTATTTTTGTTAGCAGAGTATTACCCAGCTTTGAGATGTCTGTTTGTAGTGCAGAACCAGAGACAGAATTTGGTCCTTGCTGGACTTGGAAACAAAGCTGAAACTGAAGCTGGTTTCAAAAGCTGTTTCTTCCCTCTTGAGTAATACCTGTTGTAATTGATATATTTATTTATTTAAGAAAGTCTGTTATTCTATATAGTAGGACAAAGAGGACCTGAAAATATCTTGAAAGTATGCATCTTAAATATGGATCCTGTTTTATGAAAGAAATCTAATAAAAAATAAGCAAATGTCAATGGTATGATAAATTTGCATTTTTCATAGCTATTTCTTAACAAACCTGTTGAGTTCAAAGTGGCTGTTTACTTTTCTAGATCATGGAATGTTACCTACCCACTTTCTAGGCATAACTGCAAAGAGTGTTTTAGTCTGTATCCAGCTCTAAGCCAGGTGAGACTAACTTCTGTACTGGGGGTGCTTGCTGTTGCTAAGAGCTCTGATTTGACCAATGTCTTTGACAGAAAAGACTCCACTCTTGTCTAAGAAGAGGAGTTGGATAACCTTCTCTGTCTGAACCCAGGAAATAGAGTCCTTGCAACAGAAAATAAGATGAGACATCAGTAATGTTATTATACCAAGCACGTACTTAGCTCCAAAATAGATATTGTAAGTCAAACAGAGAGTTTCATCAGATTCATTACCAATCCTGTTTTGCTGATTGCTCTTTAACAATCTCTACCCACAGCCCTATTATCTTAATGAAACAGTATGCTCTTGTTTGCAAAGCAAGTTCTAGAAATAGTAATTGCTGCAAGAAGTACTGCAGTGAAAGCTGGATCTATAAAGCCATTAATTGAACTAGCTTTGGGGCACAACAAATGATTTCTTGGTCTGAACTTGCCAAGGTCTTTCCCTGGGCTGGCCTAAGAGTAGTATATAAGTATCCTGTAAGTAGGAAAAGATGTTATCTGAATGGAAACACTGCATCTTGTCTACTCTGAAGACAGTATTGTTATCAGTTCCAGTCTGCAACTACAGTATGTATAGACTTTTAATATTTGGAAAATGTGAATATTCAGGCAGCAGGTATTAAAAATCAAACATGCTATTAACTCCTGAAACAGGAGCTGCTTTAATGTTAATTGAATGTATGTTAAAGCTATTGTTTGAATCAACTTAGAGATTTTGTTGTTGTAACCATGCTAACATATGAATATTCCTGTCTTTCCAGTATTTGATCTCTCCCCGAAAAAGGAAAATACACATCTTCTTGTGCAGCTGTTAGCTGATACATAGACCAGATGTTTAATTTCCATTGTTTAGAGGAGTCTGAGGACAGGAGTTTAGTCTAGTTCTGGGAAGGTGCAGAAAGAGTGATGATATGGTAAGAAGAGTGGTTGATCCAGTGTAGTAAGCCCCCACGTCTATCACTTTCTATGTTGGTAGGAAAATGCAAGTTACAGTTATTGGTTGAATTTAGGTGACTAGAAATACTCTTCATAAACAATGAATATTCCTCATGCCTCATCCTTGTTTCTAAGGGCCGCGTCCCTACAGGAGCAGACTTCTACATTATTACATTGGCTTGGGAGTTAAATCCCAAATGTATCATCTGATGCGCTTTTGACTCCATAAGCAGCTGAGCGTGAGAGCAAGTCACTGTGAGTACAAGAGCCCTAGCGCTCCAGCTGCTTTCTTCCACTCCTAGTAGTCCCACAGCAATGTCTGTCTCTTTCCAAGTGACTTTCTTGGTCCTGAGACGGAGAAGGAGCAGGTCAAACTGACAACAGATGAAAGAGGGAAAGTTCTTGCATCCTGTTTTAAGACAGGGCTTTGATGCTAGCCGTACCAATCCTGTCCAACTTGCTTTGTCCAGTCATGTCTATATTTTCCTCAAAATAGATATTCATAGCCAGAAGAAGGCGGCTATACCACTAGAACCATCAGTATGACTTTTGGAACTTTTTGGTCCAGATGAAGGACTCAGTCCTTCCATAGTCCTCTGAAATAAACTTAAAGACCTTTCGACAACTTACGGACATCCTCTACTGACTTTGTGGAGAATGCAACTGCTTCTTCTTTTTTCAGAGGAAAAATATTTTACATTTGTTGTGTCCAGAGTCTAAGAGAATGATAACCCATCCAAGATGGTCCTCCTGCCCAGTTGCTCCACAGCACAAGGAGTCTTACCTAGGATTCTAGTAGTGGTAGCTACTTATTTCAGGTGGTCTGGACTATCCCTATGTAGACAATTCACTGAATAACTGTCAAATATCCTTTAGACCATGAATTCTGAATCAAAGAGCCCTTTATTGAGCTTTTATGAGACTTGAGCCCACTCAGACCTTGAATTTCTTGTAGAAGGCCTTCTCTGTTTCTGCAAGCACTTAGCTCCTCAAGAGCACTTTCAAATGATGAAAAATGTTTCTACTGTGGTTGAAGACATCCTGTTACTACAATTGGAATATGCCTAGCAGTTTTGAAATGAAAACTGGTTACACCTTTGTGAACACTAATGCATCTTTGGTGCATAAGGGTTTGGCATCTGCCAGCAGTTCCCACACCAGTCAGCTCCTTGCAGCAACAGCAAAATCTCCTTAGTGTCCACAGAGACACAGGACTCATCCTTCTCTTCTGTACAGCTCAGTCCCAACCTCACTGAGGGCTTTGACTAGTTAGGAAACATGAGTCTCAGGGTTATGTGCACACCGATGTATTACTGCTCAGGTCCAAGCATCAACACAGGAAAACAAGAATACAGACTTGCCATACATCCGCTATGAAGTTTAACAAGGCTTTTTTTTTTTTTCCCTAATCAAAAGCTTATTGTATAACTGCATCAAAGTCCATGTCTAACTGATATTTGGATCCTTTCCTCAAGTCAATAGAAATATTTTTATTCAATGATTTGAATAGGAACAGTATCAAATCCTTGAAACTGAGGCAAGGTTGTTCATCACTGAGGAGGTCACAACACTCAGTAAATAACAGTTGGCTTCTCCTAAATGGTAATGTAAGAAGCAGAGTGGTTGTTGAGAGAACATTCTGTGAAACTATTATACTCCACCTTTTTATGGAACTTATCATTGGATTTCAGTGCATTATGGTGGTTGTTTATCCTAAATTCCTCTCTTTTGCATTCCATGTAACTTCAATTTGCCGATTATAAAAGGGGGATAATAGAATTTCCCCGTCTTAGAGTGCTGCATAACTCACTACTTTTACAACCTTGAGATGCTCAAATATCATGGTACTAAGGAAATAATAATAGTTTATAGTCACAGTGGTAACAGAAGTGAGGATCAGAATATGAAATCCACATCTTTGCTATTTTCATGCGTGTTACAGGATTTATCTGTTTGTCATTACAGATTTATGCAGGTAAACCAAGTCTAAATTTCCATATGTTTTTGTGCTTCCTGAGTGGTCAGTGAGAATGGATAATGAGGCTTTTATTCAAATATGGGAGAATGTGAGCTTTTAAATGAAATACCTGAATAAGAAAATAGGACATACTTGAGAACATACTTACACAAAGTAATCCTGAGTGGTATGACTGAGTTTACAGAAAAATAAGAACTTACAGATAAGTTAAAGTGCTAAGTTTTGTCACATGGCATATTATTCTTGATGTCAAAGACATTCCTTTGTCTATATAGCATTTTTAGAATAATCATTGCTGAAAAATTTCAATCCATTAGAAAAAGTGTGCCAAGTAAATTGCATAATCTTCTTTTTCAACATCAGTTACAGGGTTTTTGACTCTACGAAAAATTTCTTCTTAGCAAAGCCAAAGGCAGGATAGAGATTGCCACTCAGGAGTTTGTTAATTTTCCCTGATCTGCTTCAGAGCAATAATTAATTTCTACTTCTTCCTTTGCCTTCTTAAATCTCAATGCCACTTTTATTCTTACTCTATATCATACTATTTATTTAGTTCCTTATATTCAATGCAAAATATGCAAACTGTGTTTAAACCTGATGGTTAATATAATCTAATTTCACTTGATGAGAATAGGCATGAGATCAGAGCTTTGAGATCCTAGATTTAGTTAATGAAATGAGAGCCATTTGTTAGTAGTGGTTTTTTTAGAATATCCTGATATTTTATGTAATATTTTTCAAGTGTTTTTCTTAAAACCTGTATGTTTTTATAGTATTTTTATAGCTCCATCCCAGCTGAAACCAGGACAAAGTGATCTGTGTTTTGTGTTACAGGTTAGAAAAAACTGTCCATAGTCTTCACTAGAAAAACTTATTTCTGAATCACTGAGTGCTGCCTAGGAATTGTGATTATGAAAGCTATAGGGAGGTCATCATAGGTGTTACTTTAGTTTTGCCTCCTGAGACGTATCAGTATATACTAGATACTTTTTAGAAGCTTTGAAGTGGTCTAGAATTTAGAAATTGTATCTACTTCCACTGAGAAAAGTCAGTACATCCTGTATTTCAAAGCAGTAAAATATTTGACACTGAATAACAGATTCCATAAATAGCTATTCTAAAAGCCTCTTTCCTGAAATAAGTCCTTGCTGGGGAGGAATCAGAGTTGTACTCTCCAGGGGAGTGAACTGCTGACAGGAATATTTCTTACTTTGTAGAGTTTAAGCAACGCTTGTTTCTCTCTTTGTCTGTCTTCAAGCCGGTTAAAAGAAAACAGCTACAGTTTTTCATTGAAGGCTGGTTAGACATGTTAGTTGGCATTATATGTGTGTGTATATATAAATACATTTATAATCTCATTGATGAGAACATACTGTCTTTGAAAATACTTACAGTCTTTTAAAGGTATAGCTTTTTTCATTGGTAGGCATAATTATTAGATGAACAGGTTATTGATGTAACATCAGTGGCCTGTCCTGTATCTCTCTTCTCTGCTTACATGGAGAACAACCTGAAAAATATTTGAAGTTGAAATACTTTTTGGATTTATTGCTTATTATTTAACCCTCCCACTTACTCCTTGTAGTTTGAGGCAGTTGACTTGAAGTATTTTCATGTGTGACAGAGCTGTAAGGCTGCAAGTTTTCTCTCACTTGTTATGGCAGGGGGAGGGTTGAATCCTTTACAAGTTAGCTAAATAGCTGTGAAATGCCTTGCAGCTGAAGGCTGCAAATCCTCAGATGTACTTACTGAAGTGATTCCTCACTCATTTTTCAAGTTATCAATTCTATGATATTGATGAAAGAAAGTAAAAAGAATGAAATAACATGGGCTGGAAAGCACAACTGGGCTAAAATTGGAAGGGAGCAACTAAGATAATAAAGAAGGTACAAAATGCTGACAGGCAGGTGACAGAGAGAAAGGAAGATGATAGTGTGAGAGAGAGAGCCTTGACCTACAATTACAGCAGAGAAAAAATAAACCAAGGAATTAAAAATTAATTAAAAAGAAAAAAATAATTACTGAAAATGGAAACAAATAAAAATCTCTCTTTGTCTCTTCAGTAGGCTTAGAAGTATTACATTCTTTGTAAAATACATTATTGATAGAATAAACCTAGAGATGTTAACATAAGGTTTGTTTTGTGTGAGTACTCATGTGTAAAAGTTTATTGTTCCTGACATTTTTAGATTGCAAGTACAAAGAGTATTTCAGCACAGCCAATATAAATGCACTTATTTTTAAGTTAATGACTGTAATATTGTGGGTTTTCCTCAAAAAAAAAAAAAGCCAACTTCAGTAACTTTTTCTTGAAAGCTACAATTTGTTAAAGAAAAATACTCCTGGAAGGAATAAGGAATTCTCAAAATTTTAGATGCATTAGTGTGAGTGTCTTTACCAATAAATTGGAGGCAGACAGCTCTGGCAAATTCTATTTTATGAAAAGAATGAAAAATAAATGCTTAAATAATAAAATGTGCATAATTCTTGTATCTTCTCCTCAGACTGGAATGGGACATCTGCGTGTTACAAAAGAAGGCCTTCGTCTGGAAGGGGAATCTGAATTCTTATTCCCTCTTTATGCCAAAGAAATCCATTCTCGAGTGGTAAGCAGATAATCTTTCAGTAATGCTAAAATAAAATTAATGTACTTGTGAACAGTTTGAATTTAGACAAAGTCCAGGCATCTGTCATGGAAATAGATAGATATGTGTGTGTGTGTGCATGTATATGTGTGTGTATACATGTATACACACATATCATGGCATACTTTACAAGCATGATCATTACGTCAATGTTCTGGTACTATGGCAGAGTTAACATTTTTCTTTTAGGCATGTAATACGAAATAGTTCAAAAAGGAATTATAAAGATCATTGTATGCTAAAATTTTAAGAGTGTGTAGAAAGTTGTAGTTGTTCATTATTTTTACTGAGATTATTTTTAATGCAGGCTTCCCTGTCAAACTGCTTGGCTTGTTTATTCATCCATTATGGAGTAGTTTAAATATCTCTATAATTAATGGATCTTATTGGAAAAGTTACAATTTCTCTAATAAGTTGAGGTTTTGTCACTTCTAGGACAACAATATTAGATGTATGGCATCTTTATATTTATGTATATAAAATCTACAAGACTAAATGGGAAGATTTAGGGTTGAAACTCACGTGCATAGACAGAAAAAAAAATTATTACTGGGGCAAAAAAGGAATAACGTACTTGGTCAAAGAAAATATTTCTCAAGCAGATTAACTTTAAAATGGCACTGAGAATGGGTATGGTATGAAACAGTGGATTTAGAGGAAGAAAGAATCTGAATTGGTTTTTAGTTGTCCAGGTGAACTCTGGAACTTATTCAGGTGAATTTTTTGTAGAGCAGTATCTTTTTCTGGACAACAAAATGAATATTTTTCAGAACTATTGTCTGTAATCTAAACTCTCACAAAATAAAGCCATTTTTTATGAACAGCGTCATCAACCAGTGGGACATTTCGTTGAACAAAGTACTATTCAATGAGAGTAAAAGCTGAATATGGCTCTTTCATTACTTCAAACGTGTAGTCATCCTCACCAAGTCGTTAGAAGAAACAGCCAGCTATGAGACTTTTCTGAAACTAGCAGCTCTTACTTAGATGGTGAAATTCCATTGATAAATCTGTATTTCCATTTTGTTTCTTATGCTGTATTCTTTTTTTGCCTCATAGGCAGTGGAAAAACTATTTATGTCTTTAAATGCATTTCCTTTGAGGTTGTTTATACAATAAGGCATTTAACTTTTTAAGACCAGCATAGCTAATACTTAAGAACTCCCCCTGCCCCAAAGAATCGTTATGTAATGTTAAGCTACCACGCGCGCTGTTTTGACATTCCTTCCAGCTCTTAGTATATTTTGTACAATATAGGAAGAAAGAGGTGTGTCAGCATCTACTATAAACTCAGCTGCCTAATGACCCATCGTGATTAGTAGCATGCATTAATTAGAGCCTTCAGGCTACTGCATGTCTTTGCCCCCTATGAACGGATAATTCATTAGAGGGGGTTTTTGTGTTTGTTTGCTTGCTTGCTTTTTAAAATATTTGAACTCTCTAGAGGCTTAATTGCCTGTAGCTTGATCTCCTGAGTGCCATCTATAAATTTATTTTCATAAAGTTTCTTAGTTGTTGTGATTTCTTTTTCTAAGTTTGTCTGTTAGAGAATTGGGCCACTCACAGCTATCATAGCAGCTTTGTCCCTTGCCTTGATAGTGTTGTCCTTGCAGTCTCCTAACAGCTTTTCTCACCTAACGAGGTCTCCAAAGTGCTAAGAAAATATGTGGCAGAAAATCTACTTGCTGTGCATCATCTCTGGAGCCTATTAGAAGTTTATGCCTTCATTATGAATCCAATACAGAGTTGTCAGCAATACTGTTGCATCTTAGCTAATACATATTCATGGAAAGATAAAAGATGAGCATTTATAAATACATTACTAGATTTTAATTAGTCAAGAACACACATTTGGAAGCTTCATGTCTAGAATACAGTTTATTCGCACTTACTACTACAAATTACTAACTTATTTTTCAAATCAACCGGGAGCAGTCAAATAAGTGTAGTAAAGATACCTAGATTTGTGCATCGTTTAGCACATGTACTGAAAGGTAATATATTTATCTGATCTTTGTTGACCTTCCTTTTCCACTTCCTACTAACTCGTTACCGTTAGTGTCCTTTCTAAAGCATTGCTTACTTTTTTCCTAAGACTTTTCATTATTTGTGTTAATTGTTAGTTTTTGCTTTTTCCTGATACAATTTACAAAATGATATTAACTTATTTTGCTCAGTTAGTGACCTCTTTTGAGATAGTCCATCTTCCTACTTGTAAGATATCCTTTAAAAAAAAAAAATATAAGTTGGACTCCAAACTGTGTATTGCTTCTACGACTCTCTTTAGATAAGTGTTTAAGTAAAATTCTTAACATAAAATGTCTTCAAAATTCTCGGGTTATCTCATACTCTAAGTGTTACATTACGATGGGAACATGACTTGGGAGTGATTTTCAGGGGTTAGCCCTTCAAGGTGCTGCTTAGTCTCTCTAGAGACTTTATAGAGACTTTTTCCAGAAAAAGTACCAGAAGCAATATATGTGAAAGAGACTGATCTTTAACAATATTCCAATATTTAGAAACTCACTGATTTATCTAGGAATGAGTATCCCCTCTGAAGTCACAAGCAGGCAGCTTCTTATCACATATTCCCTGTGGAATACTTTGGCAACTGAGTCTGTGTAGGCACTCTTTTACAGTTACTACTAGGTTCCTGTCCTTTAGATATAAAGTATGCCTTAGTATGAAAGCACCTGTACTGCAAAAACTTCCTCCCCTTTTTTTAAGTCTACCGATGTGTCTGCAATTTGCTCATCCAGATAAGCATGATCAGACTTTTTGTCCCCAGATAATTTTCTGATACTTAAAATCAAGTAAAGACAGTGGCCAGTATGACCTCCCTGAAAATCAGCTGCATTTAAAGACAGTTCAGGTAGTAAGTTGAAGAAAAACATAAGAACAACCCACTCAATGTCCTCTTCACAAAGTTTTAGGACACTTCCAAATGACTCCTGCCAGGTCTCTTGCCATGAACCTGTTTCATTACTGTCCTTATATCTAGTCTGATGGAACACAGTGGGCAGCTAGGTCTTTCAAAACAGTTACTCATCTGCTCTTCAAGACAAGGAGAAGCTTGGGGAGGCTCCAACAGGCCTGAAGTACAGAGAGTTTGAGTGGAATGTCTGGGAATAAGAAATGGAAATTACATCACCTAGGAGGAGTTCAAAAAGCACAACACCAAGCTGTGAGTTAACATAAGGGGATGTTTTGGTGAAGTAATTCCACACTGGCTGCGATCTAAGAATGACATGAAATTGCCTGCCATAGCTAGTCCGAATTGTGGTGAAGCACGGTAGGGATGAAGGAAGATACGAAGCATGCTCTGGCTTCCCTAGGTAGCACAGAATGATGGGTAGGCATGAGGAAGTCACATATCAGTACCGTTGCTTTGTGACCTTCAGATGTGATTTTTTATCACTAGGGCACCAGATGTGGAACAGCACAGGGTGTCTTAGGCTCAAATCATGCTGCAGAAATGATGCAGCAGGTGATGCTCTTCAGTCTGCTGGTGTACTTCTGTCATCCTTCTGAGTGGCGGACAGGGAGACAATTTGGTTTAGACTGACACTCCTATCTGTACTGTCATCTATGAAAGTCAACTTTGAGCTAGTCAACGTGCCACTTTCTCCGTCATGCACTGTATGAGTTTTCTTGCCAGGAAAGTCAGTGCCAGGTGCCAAAATCAAGCCAAAGCATACAGGCTGCATGGACCATTGAGGAAGCAGAATGCAAATGCTTGTTTCTCACTGAGTTAATATGACAGTATAAATTCACAAAGTGGGGCACTTCCACTTCAATCAAATTACTTATCTTCTAGGAGTCTCAATTATGTATTGAAATGTGGTAAATCTGGTCTTAAGCATTTTTTTTCCAAAAGATAAAATATTAGCAACCATGTTCATTGGGCCAATAGCACAGATTTTGTTCGCCTGAAGTATTATCTATAATTTTTATCTTATCTTAAATCTGATATACTTAATCAAAAATATCTGCCAAAATTATTTTATGGCATCTGTGGATGGTTTTCTAGCTGCACAACTCTTTCATTGACTGAGTTAATATAAAGACTAGACTAAATTTTGAAAATTGTCAGCAATTCTAATTATTCTGTTGAACCTACTTTGTTTTATTGGTACTTCAGGACTCATCACTGCTTCTCCAGTCTACTCACAATGTGACTGTGAATGCTCGCAATTCAAATGGGGAAGTCACAGGCAGATTGAATGTGGGTGAGTCTAAATGATTTTTCCTTGTTCACTGTTGTGGAAACATTGTAATTTGCAAGGAGCTTAGAGCATGTAAAGCACTAAACTTGTGATTATTTTTTACTGTTATGGCTATATTTGAATAGTCCAGCTGCTACTCAATAAGTACCAACAGAATATTTTCAATTTCTCAGTTAAGCATTAATTATATAAATATGTGAAGCACTTATTTATTGCAGAGTTAGATGGGAACGGTCACTGCAGAAGTTGCTCTTTTTCTTGTGTAAATATCTGTTTATAGTTGGAAATAATTTTCTAAGAAAATGCAGCAGGAGAACATGGCTAGAGAGGTCTGCACATCTCTCTTCCTTTCCTAGTATTCCAGAAACTAATACATTTAAGCAGATGTCCTAAAAAAAAAAAAAAGCCAGTTCACAACTCAGAAATGTACATGTTTTACTGTAGTTGGTAGCAGTAAGATACATTGGTTTACTGAGTAAAATCAATAGATCTAGACAGAGGTAGGTGATAGATCTTGGCAGCAAGAATAAGCAGACCTTACTCTTTAAATCATATTTTTAAGGCAAGAGTGGCAACAATATGTGTCGGATATATCAGAATTTTTCTTAGTTTTGTCAGTATTTTTTAACCTTTATTTGACAAAATACATTTTGAAAATGTAACAGTCTGCTAATTTGTTTCTTCTAAGATTCTCATGCAACAAAGCATAAATTCCCACTTATTTAACTGTAAGAATAACCTGATATGCTTAAGTATTTTACCAGATTGGGACTCACATGAGCATTGATGAACAACTCTTCCAAGCTGATGAGACTGTGTAACTTCTGTGCAATTCCTGTTTGAAGAATTACAATACCAATTCCTTGAACATTTTTGAATCATAGAACAGTTAGGGTTGGAAGGGACCTTTAAAGGTCATCTAGTCCAACCCCCTGCAAGGAGCAGGGACATCTACAACCAGATCAGGTTGCTCAGAGCCCCGTCCAGCCTCTCCTTGAATGTTTCCAGGGATGGGGCATCAACCACCTCTCTAGGCAACCTGTGTCAATGTTCCACCACCCTCATTGTAAAAAGTTTCTTCCTTATATCAAGTCTTAATCTGCTTCCCTCTATTTTGAAACCATTACCCCTCATCCTATCACAACAGGGCCTTCTAAAGAGTTTCTCCCCATGAATGATAACAAATTATAATATGTGTAAAAGAAACATATAAACTATATAGTCACTTACCAAGTACTTAAGAGCAATATTGACATCAAGCAGTAAATGGTGCTTCACCTGAGCAAACAAATGCTTACATATACAGCCTATCAGCAGATGAATATAATATAGTAAGATTTTCCAGTGGTGTTCCAGTGCCAAATATTAAGAAAGTGGATGAAGAGTAGCATGTTTTGAACTATCTTTCCCAAAAAGGAGGACCAGTTTTTGAAGAGATCTGTTTTTCAAGGATCATGTAAGGAGACTTCAACCTACAGAAGACGCTAAGTTCTTGTTCTAATATGTCTTTTTCAGGAGGAAAAAAAAATGGAAAGGGGCGGGGCTTCCAAAGTCATGCAAGGTCTGTGAGAACAGATTCCAGTACAGTGGACTGCTCGTCCTCTTAGTTCCATCATGTACACCAAGGAACAGTAACATCAGTAGCTTCAGGTCAGGGGTTTAGTTTAAAGTGTTTAAAGCTAGAGTGAATTTATTTAGATAGATGTATTATGAAGGTGTTCTGCACTTTGAAACATGAAATCAGCACCACTCAGGAAGTATGGAAATATGGTAAAAGTCAAACTGCTTTATGTGGTCTGAAAAGAGAATTACAGTTAAAATTCTGCCTTGACACTATTTTCACATCCGGCACAGTAATCTGAACAGTTGTTACAATGAGAGCATTTGTGCTATCCCACCCCTCTTTTTTTCAAACAGGAACAACGTTCTAAGGAAACAGATAAGTGTCAGTACCTAATTTATTGCTTCATTAGCATTAATTGCCATCTATAAACTGCTGCTTTCCAATGTCAAATCATTTCTGGTTTTCTTATAAGCATTTTGATATTTCATTTTCAACTGATGGCATTTTTTCATCAGAGACATAATAGCAAGAAAACAGTGTTAATGAAGCATGATGTATGTAAGAAGAGTTTGATGGTATTTGTACAGAGAAAACCCTGAAGCCAGTTTCATAAACTTGACTTAATTAATGACATTGTAAAATCATTTCGCTTTCCCTTCTGTATTTTTCCCAGAAGGCTTTCATTAAAACCTCCGTTTTTGTCCAAATAAGTTATTTCTTATCTTTAAGATAAAAGCTAGAACATATTTCTTGAAGATCTTTGTACTGCAGGAAGATGATTATTTGCACAACTTTAATTGCTGTCCAGCTGGGTTATAAGAAGGAAAGATACAACATAGGACTGATTAATAGAAAGATAAATTGGAAACTTCATTGAAGTATTTTTGGGGTGATTAAGTCTTCCTGTGATCAAGAACTTACAATATTTGTTCCAAGAGGATTAAAGTAGGGATTTTTACTTCCAGATGTATAAAAATTTTTGCTACCAATGAATTTTATCATATCAAGACATATATCCTAGTTTTATTTAAAAGTAAAATTTAGTTGGCTCAGACCAGGCAAAATTTAGAGAAAGACAGGTGGCTGCTAAACATCCTACAGACTTTTTAATCAGTACTCTTTTCTGATTTCCTGTTTTAATTCATGGAAGATGTGTTTCTGTTCTATATTAAATGTGTATGCTATTAGTCTTTTGTGAGACCTTTGTGTATGTAAGTGGATATAATGTTGAATTAGAACAAATTGTAGAAAAAGGTATGTAGTAATCAATATACATTTAAATTAAAACTAGCTATGAAAACTTATTTATGAAAAAAAAAGTAATTTAGTCATTACAGCTACAGTTTAACATTTAGACTCAAATGAAAAGCATCCTCTTCTGCAAAAAAATACCGTTGATGTCTATGTACCATGTATAGTAACTCTTGCTTACCATAGCAAGATTTACACACCTTGTCCCCAAATATGATAATCTTTATGAAGAAATATGTGATAATGTTCAGGATCAGCAATGCTGACTTAAGACAGACTTTAAACATGCTCTAGAAGTTAATCAGGTAGTTATGTGTATTGCCAACTTGCCTAAATATGCCAGCATCACAGTTAAGGGGAAATTTAACCTGGCCAAGGGGATTTGAATTCTATGCTGTCACTTCTCTTCTAACTGTGTCTAGTAGAAGAGAAAAGCAGTATGCATATAAGTCTACAGAGCTTAGCTCTGAAAAAAAGGCTAATGTTTGGAAAATAATTTTTTATTTGGAAAAAGAACCAGATAGTGGATACCTGTCTCGTCAGAGAGCAATTACTTATCTGAATAGCCCCATTCTCTCTTTATTTCAGTGGGAGTAAGGAATTCAACATGAATGAAAAAGAAAGGGAATTATTACATACTTTATAACCTTCTCAACTTTCACATTCTTCAGTAAATTTGCAATGCCAAACAACGTATTTTGGTTCATATAGTATAGTAAGCATTAACGTAAGTCATTGGATGATAATTTGAAGATAATACTTACTGCTAAAGGACAGTTCCTGTACTTCCTTCCTTTAAAGTAATAAGAAGATTGAATTACTGGCATCAGTTAATGCTAGATGAATTTGTAAAGGTAAGCTTAAAATAGCTGAAATTTATGGTGACTATAAGCTATTATAGAATTTGGATAATTAAGTACATCTAAATTCCTAGTCATTTCAAGTGTAACAGTGCTTTCTTCTTAAAGCTACCAAGACTCCTGGTGGCAGTTTGGCAGTTAGTGGCCAAAAAAAGGACATAGATCCCTATCTTTTTGCAGCAGGTCTGCAGAAGAAGACACTCTCCCCAGCCTGGTGGACTACTTGAACGTGTATCTGCAGTGTACCCTTGTGGCAATGAGAGCTAATAGCATACTGGGTGGCATTATTTCACTCCTGGGAGACTGCATCTGGAATACTGTGTTAAGTTTTACCCCCTGCAGTAGGACAAGGCAATGAGGAAGCTACGGAGACTCCCAAAGGGAGTCATCAAGATGGTCAGAGTTTGGGAGCATATGAAGTATAAGAGGCTGAAGAAGTTGTGTTTGTTTAACCTGCAGAAAAGAAGGCTTAAAGTGGGTTTCTAATTTCTGCCTGCTGCTGGGAGGACTAGAGAGAAGGAGAAGCCAGACTTTTCTCAGAGTACACAGAAAAAAAAGCAAGAGGCAACAGTCATAGGTTGCAGTGAGGCAAAATGCAACTGGACAGAAGGAGAGGAAAAATGTCACTGTTAGACCAGTTAGCCATGGGAATGGGTTGACTCCCCTTCCTCAGATGTATTAAAATTCCAGATGGACAAGACCCTGAGCACCTTCATCTAACTTCCAACCAAGCTGACCCTGCTGTGAGTAGGAAGTAGGACTAGGTAATCTCCAGAGCTGACCTCTGACTTGCATCATTCTGTGGTTCCGTCTTGCTCGGTCTTCAGCTGACACTCTGGAAAGGCTCAGGTTGTTTACAGACCCCATGTCAGACTTTCTAGCCCAATGTTGAAGTCTTAAATACTCTAGGGCATCTGAAATAAGCTGAAGGCCAGGCAGGGGACACCAAAGTACATATAACAGTAATAGACAGCTATGCTTAGGCAACTGAGTCATGCCCCATCTGTTTAATTAGTCCTGTCACATTGTCCTCTGCCCAGATGCAGTAGGCATACATAGAATACTGCGGAAACACAGTGCTGGAGTTAGCCTTATGAAAATACACTCATTACTTTCTTAAAAAAAAAAATGGAGGAAGAAGAATTATCCATTATACAGAAGATGGAGTGGTTAAAGTATTTCCTCAGGGACGAGAGACTCAGATCAGCTGTCCTCTGTGCATACAGGGTTTCAAATTATCATCCTCATCTCCTTTAGTACTTTCTTTTCACCGTACCTGTCTGAGGACTATGTGTTTCACCGTTTCCTGTTGAAATTATTCATCACGCAACAAATTCTGGATTCATTAGGCCTGAGAGAAAAGGTGACACCATAGCCTTTTGTTCAAGTCACTGTGTGAGAAACATGATCCCCTATTCCTGCAGTAGTTTCTACACGCAATAATCCATTTTACTATTAAGTATTTCATATTTTTATTTTTTATATTTAAACAATATTTTATGAGGAAAATGCCTAGATGGATAAAGACATTTAGTTACCTAAATGACTCTAAGCAGGGAAAGTACTATCACCTAAATACCTAATACTATGTTGGGTTGCCAGTATCTGCACAACCAGTGTCTACAACCATCATTCAGAACCGGTTTTTTAAAGATCTCTAGACTTGTGTTCAATTGTAGAGAACAACAAAGTACAAGAAGTGCTGGCAATAAGGAATCCTTACTTTGATCTGAGAGGCCATAGTTGTTCCATCCATTACATAAAAGGAGAACTGAGAGAAAAAGAGGAAACAGGAGCAGCAAGTGTTCTATTACTATATTAGAGATGTTTTTAAAGGTGATGTGAGATGTATGATATGGAGATAAAGTGTATATATGCCATGTGCTGCATATTCTCTGTAATAATGCGCTTGTGCTAATAAAAGACCAGCAGGTACTTCCATACTATTCCATATGAAAATCTGACTAATTTTATGCTTCTGAAAGTAATGACTTTACATTTATTGGTATTGTATTACTCATAGAACTAGAACTTAATCTGTAGGAGTATTACATTTTTAATACACTTTTAATGAGATCTTATTTTAAGTAAGGTGCTTTCATTTTTTAGTTAATTTTTATTCCATTACATTGCATAGCAATACCCCAAAGCACTCAGGATTTTGGCTTACATTCAACACTTCACTGATTCTAGGTGGTAGGAGAAGACTGAAGCATGTACTTCAGTCACAGGCATATAAAAAATAATGGACAGCAGAAAAGAGTAAGAAAATAAAAGAGCTTAAATTAAATAAATAACTTCAATGTTAGAAAGCCTTCTCTTCTGAAAGATCTAAAGACACACTAAAAGTGCTTAGTACTTGACAGAACTAACTAGATTTGAAGAGTCTGCCTACATGTTATCAATTTCATTTACATTAAGTCTTTGTGGATATGTATTTTATAGCAGGTCCTATTTTTGATAGAAGACTCTGTGCCATCTGTTTTTTCTGCATTTGTATTGGCCTGGAATTCAAAGGTTGGGTAGCAGTAGAAGAGAATATATTTAAATGCTTTTCCACTGAAATGGTCTCACTAAACAAAAGACTTTCCTTCCCTGGAAAACCACCTAGAGGAGTCAAGAGCGAGGAGGAGAAACAAAAAGGATATACTGTTTAACAATCTGCTCCTTTGCAGGCAATAGGTCAATTGTTTTTGGATCAATTTTTCGTCATCTAAGGTGGCATCCTTAATGTCAAGAGGTATGTGATGCAATGATTACCTATGAGGTCTGGATCAGAACAGCACCTGTTAAAGGAGGAAGTGTAAAGAATGAATGGGCAATTATTGGTCAGCCTGACGAGCAGGGGTAACCAATTGACCTCTGGCAGCAATGGGAAAATAGTTCAAATGCTCTCTATAACCTGCACAGTCATGTTACGTTTCTAATAGTAGGATTTTATAAACAAGTATGGTTATATCGTGTTAGTTCACTTACATGTCGTTAATATACTAGGATTGTAAAAAGGTACATTAAAGAATTAGGAGATTAAAGTTTCAGATATTGAATTTGGCTGCTGTTTATGAGCTGAAAATTAATCTTACTGAGATCACAATACAATTAATGTTATTGCAATATAGCTAGTGCGTGTGTATTGTGAAATATAACTAAGAGAAGTAAATGGCTACTTTTGGTTACATAAATTTAACTACATTTCTTCAAATGCTTGTTTTTACTTTTTGAAAGTTATTCTACATATACTGGTATATCTCATCTCTAGCATAAAACATACGCTTGAATTTGGTTTACTCTAGCATTCCCTCTAAAGATTTAAAATACATAATTTATTATCCATACTATTATTTGAGAATGAGGATGACCTATATGACAATCCTTATCCCACTTTACTGGGGGATTCATGTTGAGAAATGTATAGACCTAAAGATTCTTGTTAAAATCTGCAAGGGCCAGATTTCAACGGGAGAGAAATCTGGATATAAGCCCAGCATGGGCAAGGCCATGAAATGGAGTTTCGAAGAGCCACCAGTTAAGACTCCTTTGGGAAGTATATGACATGCAGTGAGTGCTGTCAGTGTTTTCAGTGTTTTTTCTTATCTAAGTCTAGATTTAAAATAAAATGGGCATAGTTTACAATGCACTCATCTCAGATCCTGCCTAACTGCCCCTCTACATGCTTAAATTCAGTGTTTAGATTCTCCTAACTCTTGTGCAGAAAAAAATGTTAAAAGCAATGGGCACCAAACTTCTTAAGCAACGGAAATCCCCAAATACCTTAATGAGTCACTCAGTGCATGATCAGAAACATCTAAAGTAGGAAAGTGTTTAGCAGCCAGGAATAGACTATGTCTACATTAGCAACCAGACCAGGCCAGGACCCACAGTCTGCCCCAGGGGCAGATGGCATGGCACAACTGTCATTACACAGCTAAGCCCGCTTCCCTCCAGAGTGGGAGAGCTTCATCCATCCTGTCTACAAGGAACAGTCCCTGGTCATAGGCGTGGTATGGGAGGTCCCTGTGTGGCACAGGTCGAGGCAGTGCCAAGAAACATGCTACTAGATTAGCAGAAATTGGCAGTGCTTGTGTCTCCTCTGCCTTGACTTTCTCTAATTTATTGGTATAAATGTATTAATTAGCTGCTAAAACTTACTGCTCCTGTTATACTTCTTGTTTTTCTTCCATCTAAGGAGATTTTTCTCTATTGTTCCCCTATCTCATTATTTTAGAGTAGAACTCCTTCAATTTCTCCTGTTACAGGTGTTCTACCTTACCTGGAATAATGAGTGGAAGAAAAGAGGAGAGCCCAAGAATGGGCTTATGTGGTCTAATGTTAAAAACAATTATCTGGGAGTGGAAAGGCTGAATCTCAGTCTTGTTCCAGTCACTGTTGGAATGGGGTCAGTGCATACCTGGAGCAGTTCAATTAAACTGGGATATGTTACATCTCCAGTTGTATCAGTGACTGTATGGACACCATGCCTGACATTTGCATTAGAGAGGACAGTTGAGAAAGTCAGTCTGCACAACATACATTTGTTTACTTTGGTTAGGTAAAAGAAAAATAATGTGGTCCAGCGTATATAAACGCTATTTAGTGTGTATATTTTCATCCTAAATTCAAACAGTTAAAGCAGCTCCTATATTTTATAACTATTTTCTTTTGTCATGTCACATCTCTCTGTGAATTAATCGATATTCCATAACAATCCAATTAACAAAAGCTTGTCAATTTTCTGACAATATGCAGATGTATAAATTAAATTAATTTATTTATGCTGTTTGAGGTAGTTCTTTCCTGTTTTTACTGAGAAACATGAAAAATCTTTCTTTGACAAGATTGCTTATAAAATAGATTCAACAAATTAGCAAATTGAGAAGATAAATGTACTCCTAGATGAGATCAAGTTAGGCATGGTGCAAATCATGTCACACTTCTCCAGTTCGTTCAAATCCATTGTTTTTTTCCAATGCCTTAGAATCAGTGAAAACCCGTGTCTACCAAGATGCAGAGAAGGAAAGAAGAGAAGTGCCACTAATTTAGGCACAGCAATTTAGTTTTAAAGCTCACTGCCTTTGTACCAAGGAAATCAGTAGACGGCATTCCTTGTAAACATACAATATTTCGTCATACTAAAGTATTTTTCTGTGATCGTGTGTAACTTAGTGGCAATTGTATCTAAATTAGCAGTATATATTTCTTAGTTATCTCTTAGAAATATTGCTGCATGTTGTTTGCAGGCTTGCATAAATATGCTTGCAGCAGTTTCTAATTAGTATTTTAAAGATTACCCACACTATAAAACCTCACAGCTTAGAACTAGGTCTGTGGAAGTTCTGGGGCACCTGCTTTACTTTGAAGTACATATACTTAAAATGTAAGTCTTCAGGATCCTCAGTTGTTAATTCTTTTAATCAATAAATATTCTCTGGCTATATAAAAATATTTGCTTCTGGCATGCCAGACGTACTAAAATATTGACACCAGTGAAAAGAAAAACACTTAACCTTGTCAGAGCCTACAGAGTAAGCATTCTCATTTCTGTCTCATCTGCTGGGTCTAATCCAGCAGATATTTTAGTTAGAATGAGTTCTGACAATAAGCAGCATCAGGAGAAGAAAAGGTGGTAGTGCAACTTTCCTCCAGCGGTCCTACAGCCAGCATATTGACCCTGGAAGTTGAACACTTCAGTTCCCTTACTGTGGACAAAATAAAGGCTCCAAATAGTGCCTTCCTTTTCTCTGCGATGCAGAACATCTTCAACAGAAGAGACAGAGAATCACTCCTAATCTCTTCCAGCAAAAACATGGTACCCTCAGTGTACCTGAAGCACTCCATCTGTACCATGTCAGACAGCAGAGGCTTTAATTTGTGTTTGCCACGCTTGTGTTGAGCTCTGTAATCATGGTGTTGGATGAAGAGGATCCAGCCCCTGCAGCACCAGGAAAGTTGTTAACAGCCAGTTTACTTAGGCCTTTGATTTGTTTCAGTCAACAAGGATCTTCCTACACTACATAAATGAGCAGTTTCATTACTGCTGCTCGGCAGAAACAGGAATAATAAAACACCTTAACCAAGATTTTCTAGGAAAGCATTGACAGGGATCCATCCTTGCTTCATTTACCCAGAACTGCTTCTTTTGATGTAAAAAAACAAAAAAAAAACCACAAAAAAACCCTATTTAAACTATTTAACATCTTTTCACTAAATGAAGGTATTTTCTGAGCTCATTTTTTGCCATGTGTTTTAGAGGCGCTTTAGAGAAGAGCCAGACTGAGACCGGTGGGGCAGTGCCTGAGTGCACATGGCCAACAGTGTATAATGTACTGCAGATTTCAGCCCTGTATCCTGATCATTTTCAAGTAGAATCAGTTTTGGGTTTTATGCCCTGGTTTAGGACCTTATGGCCTCTATAACCCTTTCCATGCTTGGTGAGCAATTATTAGCAATAGTTTGCACTTGCTAAGTGAAGCAGTAAGCAATTTGTATAGGACCTTATGGTATGCATCTCTCCTATCAGCTACCATGCAAATTTTAGGAAATATCTGAATGTATTTCTTAGCAAGGCCAGTTATCCATCACCTAATGTGATTTTAATGTAAGAACTAACAAAAAATCCTATTTCCTTTGAGCAGTAAAGCTTAAAGATATTTAATGTTTATGGGAGCAGGCATGGTAAGACAAGCTCTCGCTAGGGAGGAAGCAGCTCAGTGCTTCTTGGTCCCATGGATGGTCTGTGAATTGCCTTTATTAGAAAGTGCTGAAAAGGAGTCTTAATGGCTCTGACCATTCACTGTAATTTTAATTCTGAACATAGATTTAGATTATGATTCTATCAAATAGATCTTCAGACTTATGTGATGCAAATTTTTAATTGATCAAGTGGTTAGAGAGGGGAATATTAAGGGTTTGATTTATATCCACTTACCAAGCCAGTACTGTAGAACAGAATGTTTTACTGAATTTAGGATCTGGTAATATGTAAAGACTTTATTGCACACAATTACTTTAATTTTTTGGGTACTAGATCCAATTGCAAATACTCTCGCAGCTTTTTGAAACTCTTAAAAGCATGATCAGTAATATTTGTGGATATGTGGAGCTTAATTGGCATTTGTTAGGAGGAGCTGAGAGTCCTTCCCTTACATGGGATGTTTGTAATTTTAAAGCATTCGAGCCTCCCTAATCAAAAGGGATGATGCTGCAAAAACTTTGATAATCAGTTTCTATGTTTAAAAAAAAATGGTAGACTCGTACTGATCAAAGAATTTTAGCAGTTTTAACACCAAGAACATGAATGTTTGCCTTGATCAGTTCATGAGGGATTTCCTGAATTCCCTCGAAACTCAGTTTGAAAGCATGACTCCAGGCAGTTTTGAACAACAAATAAGATCATGTAAATAGACTTAACCCAATTTCAGTACTTACAGGGCCCCCATCCTTAGGACAGCTGAGTGTTTCATGGTCCTCAGTGTAATTAAATGAGTCACTAAATTATTAAGACCACAATTCATATTGTTAGCAATTTATATAGAAAGTTGAAGAAAGCTGATGTAATTATTCAATTCTTCTACTGTGCTTTGCAGGTCCTAAAATGGTAGAATTCCACGGTCAGCAATTTCAGATCAACTCAAAGGACGGCAAGCCACTTTTTACAGTGGATGAAAATGAGGTTGTAATTGGCACAGATAAACTTCGAGTCACAGGTTTGTAACAGTTTAAGAAATGCCCAAATGATAGCCAGAAGGGGAGCACAATAAAAATGGCGTTTTAAAATACATAATTGTGTGTTAAGGCAAGATCTGGTTTTATCTCATTAAGAAGTAGAAATCTGAAGATGTTCTGATCTTTTTCAATAAATAATCAGTAAGAACTTTTAACAGCAAAATAATAATGTGTATATAAATATATATATATGTCGGTATGCGTGTATTTTATTTTAAAGCCATTAGTGATTGGAACTGTACTGGTGCATTTTTTTCTGAATTACTTAATGTTTTCCGTGCACACTATTAACTGAGGCTGAAAAAATTCTAGATATTCCAATTTGCGTTGTACTGAGATTTATTTCTGAAAAGTTTTTAGACTCCCTCTAGTATTTTTATATGGTTTTATCTTTCAAAGTGAAAGACACTGTATTTCTGCTTTGTGTGGAGCACGTAAGTCACAATCACACAGTACATTTGTATTGTATTTAAAATGTCATCTGTCAAAAGAAAAGTTTGTCTTAGGCTATTTCTGCAACTCACCAAGGTACTCATTTACAAAGTAAGATGTCATGGTTATCACATTGAAAGATATTTCCTTTTATATGACTTGATAAAGTCAACCTTCATTTTCCAGGTGTAAGGTTGCGTTTAAACACATACATCAAGGTTTCTCTTTAAGCAGAACAGTCCATCAAAGGAAATGCTGAAATTGTCCTGTAACTTGTTTTCCATTACATTTTTAATATTTTTAACCTGATTGCATCTATCATGTTTTACTTTTGCTAATTATTTGTCCTCTGAAATATTGAGGTCTTAATTTGAATGGATATATTCATATTTTTTCACTGTGCAAAACTACAGATGTGGTAGTAACTGTACAATTAGTGTCTCAAAGACAAAGGTAAGTTATAATAAATCTGTTAATAAATTTTGTTTACGCCTGAGGGTCTTATCTGAAGTTTTTTTTACTTTTTAACCTAATTGAAATTATAACTTTGTTTAACCGAGAAACCGTATCAAATAATTATTGTTTGCCCAAGGGATGCAAAACTTTAATAGAAAAGCATGTTTAACAAAGATATGAAAAACTGCGTAGTTGTTAACTGATTTGGAAAAGGTCTGTCTCTGCTCAAAGTAAGTAAAAATCATTCATACACGAATTCAAATTGTTATGCTAAAACATGTATTCTAACTCGTTCAATATTACTCTTTACACTGCAAGGATAATTGTTTACCAGATACTGTAGAAAGACATATTGCCTCTTTCTTTTTTACACTGTAGTACAATTCAAAAGCAAATCCATTAAAGTCAGTGAAGTTATTTCAGTGTAAAATTAATGTAAGTGAGAGGAGATTCATGCCTACTTTGCTTCAAATTAATTTATTAAAATTATGGTTTAAATTATACTATTAGCATGAAGGATAAATTAGTAATACTTTGCATACTAAGATTTTTTTTTAAACATTTTAGATAAAGAACAAGATCAATGTGAAATAAATTTTGAAAAGTTCGTATCAGAAGAAACAGACTACCTTCGGCTTAAAATACACAAAGAATTTCTTACACTTTTTTATGTACAATATAGCGAACTATTTGATTTCACTTGTCCTTATTCACATGAATTATGAAAAGCTCAGTAACAATTTGTAAGAAAATCTGGCAGTTTTCAACTAAAATATAATACAGCAGAGTGCAAACATCTGTGATTTATGGTATTTCAGGAAAAGTGAAAAAGTCTAAGAATAAGCTAATCCAACCCAACACCTCAGGAATTATCGTTTTTCAACAATTTCTTATGTTTAACCTCATACCATTGCAGTTCAGATGTTTTCTGGCCCATGTGGTAGAATAAAATTGTGGCAGAGCCTCTCTCTGTTCTCCCAAGAAAAGCAAATACCTAGGGAAAGCCATGATCAGCAAAGTGTCTCAGATACCCCACAAGGTCACAGATGGGTCTAGATGCCCGTGTTCAGACAAATTAATTGAACCCCCAGTCAATACAGTCAGTGCAACCCAGAGCATGATTCATCTCACTTTGAAGGAGACACCTAGTCCTGGCATGTGGAGAGCTCTTCTTCCGACCAAATGCACTTGTCTACTTTGCGATGAGCTCAATGGCTTGCTCAGCTCCTTTGAATATAGTGTCTGAGTTCAAATGCTTACACATAAGCATCCAGCAGGTCTCAACTACTGCACAGAAAAACTTTTTAACAAGTACAAATAATAATTTATACATCATGACAGTTGTATCAGGTAATATTTTGGTGAAGAGTAGATAATAGAAGGCAGTTGCTTACCCTTCACTCTTCTGGAAGAAAAGCTGGCAAGGCAGACGGGATCGGTATCTTTATGAAGAAGCATACTCCAGTTTACTACTTGTCCTTCTGCTTGCTTGTCTTCTGTAATCTCTTAAAGTATTTGCTGAATATTGTCAGCGATTTTCTAGTGCTCTGTTTCATGGAAAGGTTTTTCAGTTTGAGTAGCTAATGCTGAAGTGCAATGTGAAGATGTGTGTTTAATTTAAACACTTCTGCTCAGAAAGTAAGTTAAGTAGGAGACAATTTGAGGGTATGAATAAACGTTCTGTTAGACTTTTAGGAGGCAGATAGTCCTAGCTTGATAGTGTGTAGAGGGGTGTTACTGAAACTTGCTGACTTTGATCCTCTCATTAAGAAAATAAATACTTCGATCTTGTGTAACTTAGGATTAAATTACATTATATTAATAAACAATAGCATATAAAATAGTAAATATAGTAATATTCATATAATAATTAATGTTATTTCTTTATAGTTTAAAAGATAAAGTAGGTAATGAAGACAAGAAATCAATGTAGGGCCTTTAAAAAAAAAAATTGCCCTGAGTTTTTTTGTGTTTGTGATACTATTCAAACTTAATGCTGTTTGATGAAGAATTTTTTTCTCACAGGAAGGCAACGTTACTTGGTGAGAGGTGACAGCTCTAGAAGATGTAAATAAGCCTTTTCATTCCCTCTTACACTACGTGCCCCCTGCCTCCCCTCACACTGTCATTAACAGTGATGCTTCCAGTTGGTCTTCTTCCATTACACCCTATTTCCATGCAAGTGGTACTATCTCTGTCACCACTTACCTGTCCTTCAGAGCAGGGTGTCTGTCTTAGGAAGCAGCAGACCTAGCCTGAATTCCCTCCTCGTCCCAGGAGACTTCAACCCTGCAGTCCCACCTCCCAGGACAGTGCTCTGTAATGCCATACAAAATGTTAGGTGACCGGCGTGAGGGGAGAGCTGGGAGGAAGCTGTCTTGATGTCTGCCAGCAAAATGAAGGTCTGCCTCTGGCTACATGCTCCCTCATTTCTTCCTCTTTCATCGTTCATCTTCAACAAGAGAAGCGGAGGGTGAGATTGCCAGAGTTGTTCGCTGCTAAGCATGGGCTTCAATCTCCTCCGCTGAGGAAGGAGTGCTCCAATGACAGTGCTGTTTTATAAAGGCATTTGGAAAGATTATTTTTAATTAAAATGGTGCAATTGCTGGGTTTTAGTGCTGACTCCAATGCTCTTGGTTTGCATAGGCTGAGAACTAGCAATATAATTGGGCTTCTCTGGGGAGTTTAATCTCTCTGGTCTCTCTCTGCCTTGTTTCTGAGCCACAGTGGTGCTTAGACCAAGAGACCTGCCATCCTGGAACAAGAGGCAGGAGCAGATCCCTAAAACAAGGATTTCTTTCAAACAAGGCTTCAGCAGCAGTGATTGCACTCAGGCCTCACAAATCTCTCTTTGTATAGATGTTTGCTTCCCTTCTACAATCAATATTACCCAACTTCTCTTGCTGACATCTTTCTGTGCGTATTTGATCATCTTTAGTGCAGAAAGTCCAAACTTTGATAGGAATGTAAAAGTTGGACCAGAAGAGGCATCTGATTTATCAGCTGACATCCCTTTCGTAGACAGATAAGTAGGTCATAGAATTTCTTTTATAATCTTATCAAGCTACATCTCAAATGCAAACAAATACTATTCATTTTTATATCACCAAATATGCTCTTATGTCTGAAAGGTGCTGTAGGAGAAATACAAAAGGCTGTATATAAGCAGGTCCCAGAGTGACATTAGGAAAACCTATGAGACAGAAGAGTTCCCTCCACTGCCATGAGTTCTTCCTTCCTTGTGCCTTGGGCTGCAGATCTAGTTTTGAGGATGTCTTTAAAAGTGACTCAAGACTCAGTAGGGCATTCTGAATTTTAGTTAGAAGAGAAGAAGATTTCTGAGGAATAATGTTTTGGAATGTTGTCAAAGCAAAGCAATCAGGATCAGAAAATATTACTGGACATGTTAGGTTGAGCTTGAATAATTGAGAAGGGAGCTCATGCATAGAGAGGTAAGCCTAAACCTGGTTGACCTGATAAAGTCATATTTACAAAATAATTGAGCTATGTCTTTATTAGTGATTTGTCCTTTTCTTCCTATCCCCTCTTTCCCACTGTCTGTGTCATCTGAAATCATCAGTAATTACTTTTTTTTCTTCCAAGTCCATGATAAAATGTTACATCACATTTGGTCCCACAAGAAACACATCTGCCTCGCTCATAGTTCTCTGTTTGCAATTATGTTTTAAGACCTATCAGTCAATTTTAATCCATATAATGCATTCCAGGCTGATTTGTGTTGCTCTAATATCTTAGTCAAAATGTGGTGGAATATCAAAGTAAAATGCCTATGGAATTTTATTATACCCATACTATTACCTTTATCAGCCAAGCTTGTCATCTCATTTTTCAATTCAAAGATGTAAATGTAATAATGTCATACCCTGTGCTATACTACATAAAAAAAAAAAAAGTGCAAGTACAGAAGATGGTGTTTAATTAATCTGCTAGAGGAATTTAGTATCTTGTGCTTGCCTTTCATATTCTGGTACGTCTGTTTCTTGACTTTCACCTGGGTGTATGTGAGAAAGAGTGCAACTGAACTTCTCATGGTTTTCCCTGAAGCCACTGATACAAATACTTACAACCTGTAATTCCACTTTCAATCAGTTTTGGAACTACAAATCAATAATGATGAGCTGTAGTGATTGTATGGATTTCTAAAGATGACAGAGGAATTATAGTAAAATCAGGCAGAGCATAGAGTAGAGCTTTTCAGAGTCTACCCATGCTGGTGATGCCTAATGTGGAGACAAAAGTCACCAGCTGCGTTTTAGAGACACATCTCTTCCTCTTGAATTCATTATTTATTATTTTGTCAGTGGTAGCAGATTACAGATTGTGTTCATGTACTTAAACTACTAGATTCCACTTACCTTTTATTACTCTGCTTATTACTCTGATAGCTAGATCTACCATTTAATGATTCTATGAATAGCCATTAATGTTACTTTTGCAAAATATTGATAGTGATGATTTTCTTCCCTAATCTTTCTAATAATTGAAAATATATGGTTTATAGCAAGTGGTTTAAATAAAAAAAACCTTTTTTTTACACATGGATATAGCGGGAAAAATCTATCAAAATACAATAATAAGACTAGATTTTTAATAGCAGTAAAACAGTGTCATACCATTAGGTTCCATGCAGCTGCTCCAGCATGCACTGGCAGTTCCAGTGTTTTCAATCTGATGACTGTATGTACAGTAATGACACACTATAACATGCTGTCCTGAAAAATTGCTGACAAATTTTAGCCGTTAAATTTTGGAAAAGAATTCCAAACCATACCCAAGTGGAAGAGCAAACAATAAAAAGTATGTTCGCAGAGTAGATGCATACATGGGTAAGAAAAAGGAAGGGGAACATCAAGCCAAAATATGCCTCCACAACAGCATTTTGTTCAGTCAGGACTGCACTTTTGCTGCAGTTCTGATGGTTCTGACAGTTTTCATGTCCCACTGGTTCATACCACGGAGAAGTCAGGCTGAATACAGTGGATTCCTTTTGGATGAAACCAAACTAAGAAATGGGCTCCAGTAATGCATTTACTGCATCAAAATTGCAAATATGTTTTAAGCCACAGGATGAGACTAGAGTTTGCCCAAAGTAAAATCCCTTAAATCTGTATAGTGTGAACAGCAGATCTTTAGCACCAAGTGTATCACTATATAAATCCACCTTTTTCAGGTCACATTACCTCCCAAGGTAGACATACTTAAGGACTTTCCAGAACTACAGTTGGAAGACATTAAGATCAAGCTATCTCCACTGACAAATCATGTGTTTGGAGATCATTCAAAATTGCTGACAAGTCCTTTGTTAGCACAGGTAGTGTTGTGACAGTATATATTTCACAGAAATTACCACTCATTCACTGTAATCCAAGATGAAAATCTAAGCAAGAAAAACAGGTAAATGCTTGCCTTGCTAAGAACTGTCAGGAAGGACATAGTGGAATGAAGGGCACTGAGGGATCATGATATATTCTCAAACGACCATAGTGTCAGAAGAATCACATTTGAGGCAGTCTCTGCTCAAAGGAAAATTTGAATGCATTGCCACTTCTACCTGGCAAGTAAACTAAGTCAGAAGTTTTGACAGATCAGCGTATCCCTGCAAAATATCTTAGTTGCACCAAATCAGCATTTTCTGACAAACTTAGTTAATTCCTTAGAGGTTTTTTTCCATCATCTCCAATGTGTAATATTGCCACCTTGTAATGCCCACTAGCACAAATATAAGAACAGGATAATTAACTATGTCTGGCCAGCCATTAGGTTTTATCTTGCAAAATAATCTTAATGCTAATAAAGAAGTGTTTAAGACCTGTCTGAATTAATTAATTTTATGTTTTCCAGTGCTATATTCATGCCAGTTAGCAGATTCCAGAAAGACTCATCTATTAAGACTCATCTATTTAAATTGATTATGAGGATATCAACAGCTAAATAAAATTTAAATAGAAACTTAGAAATCCATGCTTCCTTGAAGTGGTGAAGTGATTCAGTATGGTAATTCTTGTATTTTATGGACTTCTCTTCCATCCAAGCTAAGGAGATTTCATTCTAAGGAATCATGATTTCAGCTAGAGCTCATCTCAAAAAGCAGCACATTTCATGCTTTCTTAGGACATCCTGAAAACTTACCCCCAGTCCGCATGAAGTGACCGTCATCCTATGAATTGGTTCTGCAATGTATTCATTTTTAATGTATCTCTTGATCTCACTTTTTTTTCCTTTTACTATGTTCTCTGTGGCTGCCTTCGTTAATTTTTATTATTTTTTTCCCTTAATACTACATTTATACCATCTACACCATACTTTCTAGTCATCCATTTCCCCTTGTCTTTCTTTCCCTCTGCCTGATTCTACATGTACTTTCACTTTTTCATCCCAATTGCATCAGCTCTTCCAGAGAGAAAACACAAAAAAAACCAGTTTTCTTTTGTTTTCATGTGTATTTGCATTTAATATGTTAACTATTATAAATTATGAGCACACATTAATATTTAAATAAGCATATATATGCATGCGGGCATATTCACTAGGCTGCAGCTCAAGAGGAATCTTAAGAGTTTGTTTTTCTAGATGGAGTCCAAAGCTCTGACTTAGGGCTTTCTACAGCCCAGAATTCTTTCTGAGGGTAACTGTATTCTGTTTTAATTCAAAGTGCAGCCAGAAAAGCCACATTGAGTAATATCCTAACAATTAAAATATACTGCCTTCCTACATATTTACCTGAAGAGTGCTTAGATATGTGATATCCCCTAAACTGGAGAAGGCCTCCCTGTTTTTGGATGGGTGCTTTGACAAAGCAGATGATGAGACGTTCTACCCTTACCATCTGGTAGTTTTAGCTGCTTTTTTTGAGCCATATCCATTGCTGAGGGACTTTTGTACTACTTCAGCTAGTTCCCTGATCCCAGTGAAGCTTAGGCAGGAGATGGTCACTGGGCTGGTGATACTGCCATGATGCTAGTCCTCAGGAGAACTTTTAGGTCCAACAGGGAAGCTCCTGGTGAGAACGGATTGCTGCCTGTTGTGGGAACAGCAGTTTTGGAAAAGTTCTTTTGGTGGGGCATATCTTTAGTGCTGAAAATAGAGAGATGCAGAGTGGGGCACTTACATGAGGCCTGCTGGTGTGAGCTCTGCACACACTGAACAAGGAGGCTCTGAAGGAGGGAGAAAAGTTACACCAACGATTTACCTGGTCTACTGCCTGTTTCAATGCGGTAGATGCATTTATCAGGTCAACATTCATACTGATGAAGAGGGCTTGCACACTGGGTTTCCTGCCTTCCAGCCAGATCCTCTGATCACCATCACATTATTCTGTGAGACTTAAATACTGCTGCCTCCTTCTCTTCTGCCAGCGGCTGTGTTTGGAGTGGAACAGGAGGATGTTACTGTGTGGAAACTGGCAATGTAATAAACTTGCAGTAATTAGGTACTTCACTAACTACCCGACTGTTTTGGTTTTTTTTTTACACTCTGAATTGCTCTCTTGAACCTCAGCACCTTGGATCTAGGTTGAAAATTGACTGTTGTACTGTTACAAGCAACCTGAATTCCTAAATAAGTTAAATGTCCAGGACCTAAAATTCATGTAATCCTTTTTTGGACTTATCCTCTAAGCATTCAGTCTTGCTTTCACACTAGAAATTCTCAGAGGAGGACCAATGTCCATTGCATGCTGCACTCTGTGCTATGAATTCCAGTCTTGAAATTACTATATATATTATCATAGCATTTCTTGCACAAATTAACTTAGAACCACAAAGAAAGAGTACATTGCAAGAGTGAAAACACTAGATGCACAGATGAAAGAGTAATGTTAAAAGGAGGTGGTCTACAAAGAAAAAGTAAAATAATGACTTGTGACAACAAAGCAAACTCTGATTTTCGGGAGGGTGCTGAAATTAAGGAGAAGAGGCTACATATTAGCCCCTTTACAGGAAGGATCTTATGAACAGTTAAGAATCTGCAGCCATGAGCTTCATCTGCGTTCTGGATGTCTGTGTTTTAAGTTGTATTTGCGTGCAGCACTGCAATGCAAATAATCCTTTCATACTGGTGACTTGCTTTGCCGCACCTGCACGTGTATCACCACCACCTACACGTGTACCACCACACAGAGGTAATCACTGTTTCTTCCCCGTTGGAATGAAACTACTCTTATTTCAGGAGGTAAACTGTCTGATCCCATAGTCATTTCCATTTTATGCGCATAAATACCATTTTATATTCAGCAAGTCTGCCTAAAAATAGGGGAAAATCTTTGATGAAGCTACATGCCAGACTTGTGCTATGTATAGAATAGTTTAAAATAAACATGATTATTCAAGTCTGTAATATTTGCAAGAGTTTTGTAGGATTTTAATTATCTCTATTAACGCTAATGGAAATTACGTTGTAAAAATATTATTTACTTATTTTGTTGTCGCAGGTAGTTTAAAATTTCTCTGTCTTGAGACTTTTTAGATTTCAGCCTGTACTTTTACATTACCTGTGTATTGTGTTGTTCCAATCAATACTGTAGTAGTAGGACTATATCTGAATTTTAATTGTCTCATTAATTTTTAATATATGGTTCTGTATCTTAATTTCTGATATCAAAGTGGACATATAAATAACTTTTGCTATTTTTTTTACATTTAAACTTTTACAATATAGTTTTTGGGTTTTTTTCAGGGCCTGAAGGAGCACTTTTTGAACACTCTGTAGAAACACCACTTGTGAAGGCAGAAGCTTTTAAACAGCTTAGGTAAGAATGTATACATAAAACCATAAATCTAATAAGTAACTGTTGTTTGCTATACATATTCACATTATTTTGAACAGCATTTACAGAACTACTAATAACTTTTTTGTCTATTTTATGTGATAAATTATTATTTTAAAGGAAAATTATACGTTACTCTGCAGTTTTGAAATATATTATGAATGATTTATTGCTGATAGTGAATATTTAAAGTCACATAAAATACTATGGGAAGTTTTTCTCCAAACTTCTATTTTTCAATTTTGAAACACTTAAGTATCACTTTTTCTGTAGTAGAAGATGCTTGTCTGCAGTAGGTCGTTGACCTATAATTAGTCAAGATTTTTAGAAACTAGTGTCAATCTGAGGAAACAGACTAATACAAAAAATTTGGAAATGTGCAAAACTATCTAACTAAAAAGCAATTTGGAGTGAGAAAATTATTATAAAGTATCTTGTATGTTTCAGAGCTCCTTAACTCTTGGATAGCACTTCTTTGTGCATTATTCTGTCTAATTTTGAGTATCCCAAATTAGATCATAATACGTTGGCTATGATGAGGTAATAAACTCAATTTATGTTCTGTTCATGGACATGTTATGTTTCATTTTATACCCAGTTCAAAGAAAGAGCTGAAATTAAAGAGAGTCTCTTTACAATTATATTTCTATCCTTTCATACCTTGGCAATCTGCTACTCTCTGTTATAATTTCTCTTCTTAGTGTTTCTTTTACAATAGGGATAACTATTAAGGAGTAGAGGAAGATGATTAAAGCTTTCAAGAACACCATCTGTATCTTGGTGACTGAATTTTCAAATTAAGAATGGCAAATGAGAGGAAGACTATTAAGATACTTCTTTTAATTTTCTCCTTCATATTTAAGATTTACTTTCAGTAAGATACCTTGTGCTTTCATTTGAAGACAGAATGAGCTCAAGGCATGAGTTTTTATATGTTGATCTCCACTTTCAAAAATGTGTTTCTTCTACTATAGCAGAATTTGAATGTGACAGACTTTGACCAATATGTAGGATTATGCATTGTAGTGAACATTGTCTGCTTTTGGAGGGAGTGGATTCATTATGTTGTTAATTTGTCATTTCCTGTGATTATCTAGATTTTGATAAAGTAGGACACTGAATTTTGTAATTACAAAGCCAAGAAGCTCTCTGCAAATTTTAATTGAATACATATAAATTATTTTCTGTGATTGTTACTTTGCTTAAAATGCATCATCAATTAGTAATATTTTAATAGGCTTAAAGCTAATAGTTTTATCCTACAGCCATTATGCTATGTCACATTTTAAGTTCTTTATCTGCACTTCATTTAAACACAATTACACTGTTTCGGAATACATACAACTATTGTTATTATAAATTTTTCATCTGTTTTTGAAATAGGGTATCATTTGAAGGAAAACGCTGAGATTAATTCAAAGTGTTTGTAAAGTTCTCTTGCATGGATGAGTTAACCTCATGGCTTATCTGTGATTTTTACCATGTCAACTATAAGCACATGCTTTGATCTAGAATGTTGCTGGCCCTGAAGACCTGGTGCTTACCCAGAGCAATTCAATATGCCTCATTCCTTTGATTTTCTTTTTTTTCTGTCTTTACTATCCATAATCAGTGTCAAGTCTGAAAGCAGAGATTGCAATGATTCCATGGAAGTCTTCTGGGGAGGACTGAGAAGCAAACGTGGTTGTTTGCAGTGAAGATGCTAAGTTAAGATGTAGACAGAGAAGAGCAATTTACAAGGCTCATGCTGGAAAAAGGTTATTTTCAAGGGTAACCTTAAATGTCAGTGTAAACAAAATTCATGCATTCTGTTGTGAAGGGACTTAGACAAGTTTACCAATGAATAGCAATTTTGTAATGCTTTATAAATATCCTGTTCCATTCCACACTGTTGAATACAGAAAGCTACCTACTGAAAACACCTTCAATATGAAAATTTAAAATGCGATTTTAAGTATTATTTCTCTATTTTAGATTTGAATATACTTCCTTTTGAGATTAAGGTACTGAGTAGCAAGTTATAGATAATATAAACTATTTGCTCATCTCAAGCCTTATCCTCACACTTTCACCATCTATTAATCTTATGCTATTTTTCCTCTATTTTTCTTTCAGTGGTTCTGAATGTGGTATGCTGGGTGAATACGATATGAAGTGCCAAGGTGTGCAATGTTAAATATAGGGAATACTGCTTCAAGAAAACCCATCCATTTCAAATTTAGGTGCATGTTTCAAGGAGCTGACTGGAAAGCTGTTAATGCTCATAACTTTTCAGCTCGTGTCATGAGCATAGAGACCACATTCGTTCCCTGTCATTCAGATTTAGGGCTGCATCGCAAACAGAGCTGACACAAATGGCCTTCTGAATTACACACTCTGCTGGCTTTCCTGTCCAAATGCTGAATTTCAAGGTAGACCACTTTTCTGGAAAGAAAGAGATAAGTCTGTTAGAACATAGCTTTTTATAGCTAAGTAATGGAGACAGAGCAATGCAATTATATGGTGGTCAGTAACTGTCTTTTCATCCTGTAATTTGAAGAAAACATATAGAGTCCTTTTCGGTCTAATAGATTGAGTTCATGACTCACTCGTAAAGAAGAGGTGTGCTTGCACTTACTTCCAGCTGGTAGGAAGAATGATAATAAAAAAATCTACATTTCGAAACTGAAGCATTCCTAGGTTTAAAACAACATTGCATACTTTTGAATTCATTTCCTGGAGTTCTTATCTCTACATAATCATAGAATCATAGAATGGTTAGAGTTGGAAGGGACCTTCAAAGGTCATCTAGTCCAACCCCCCTGCAAGAAGCAGGGACATCCCCGACTAGATCAGGTTGCTCAGAGCCTCATCCAGCCTGGCCTTGAATGTTTCAAGGGATGGGGCTTCCACCACCTCTCTGGGCAACCTGTTCCAGTGTTCTACAACTTGCATTGTAAAAAATTTTTTCCTAATATCCAATCTAAATCTACCTCCCTCTATTTTAAAACCATTACCCCTTATCCTATCACAACAGGCCCTACTGAACAGCCTCTCCCCATCTTTCTTGTAGGCCCCCTTGAGGTACTGGAAGACCGCTATCAGGTCTCCCCGGGGCTTCCTCTTCTCCAGGCTGAACAGCCCCAAATCTCTCAGCCTGTCCTCATAGGAAAGGTGCTCCAGCCCTCTGATCATCTTTGTGGCCCTCCTCTGGACCTTCTCTGCTTCTTAAGTTGAGGGCTCCAGAGCTGGACACGGTACTCCAGGTGGGGTCTCACCAGGGCAGAGTAAAGGGGGAGAATCACCTCCCTCGACCTGCTGGCCACGCTCCTCTTGATGCAGCCCAGGATGCAGTTGGCCTTCTGGACTGCAAGGGCGCATTGCCTGCTCATGTTGAGCTTCTCGTCCACCAGCACTCCCAAGTCCTTCTCCTCAGGGCTGCTCTCAATCCATTCTCCACCCAGCCTGTATTTGTGCCTGGGATTGCCATGACCCAGGTGCAGGATCTTGCACTTGGCCTGGTTGAACTTCATGAGGTTGGCACAAGCCCACCTCTCCAGCCTGTCAAGGTCCCTCTGGATGGCATCCCTCCCTTCTAGCGTGTTGACGGCACCACGCAGCTTGGTGTCATCAGCAAACTTGCTGAGGGTGCACTCTATCCCACTGTCCATGTCGCCGACAAAGATGTTGAAAAGGGCCAGGGCCAATACGAACCCCTGAGGGACACCACTCATGACCGGTCTCCACTTGGACGTCGAGCCGTTGACCACCACTCTCTGAGTGTGGCCATCCAGCCAACTGCTTATCCACCGAGTGGTCCGTCCATCAAACCCATGTCTCTCTAGTTTAGAGAGAAGGATGTCGTGCGGGACAGTGTCAAAAGCTTTGCACAAGTCCAGGTAGATGATATCCATCGCGTGTCCCTTGTCCACTGATGCTGTCACCCCATCATAGAAGGCCACCAAATTGGTCAGGCACAATCTGCCCTTGGTGAAGCCATGTTGGCTGTCACCAACCACCTCCTTGCTCTCCATGTGCCTTAGCATGGTTTCCAGGAGAATCTGCTCCATGACCTTGCCAGGCACAGAGGTGAGTCTGATCGGCCTGTAGTTGCCCAGGTCCTCCTTGTTCCCCTTTTTAAAAATTGGGGTTATGTTCCCTCTCTTCTAGTCATCGGGGACGTCACCAGACCACCACGACTTCTCAAATACAATGGCCAGTGGCTTGGCAACTTCATCCGCCAGTTCCCTCAGGACCCGTGGATGGATCTCATCAGGTGCCATGGACTTGTGCACCTTCAAGTTACTCAGATGTTCCCAAACCTGCTCTTCGAGTACAATGGGCGGTTCTTCATCTTCGCAGTCATAGAATCATAGAATCATAGAATGGTTAGGGTTGGAAGGGACCTTCAAAGGTCATCTAGTCCAACCCCCCTGCAAGGAGCAGGGACATCCCTGACTAGGTCAGGTTGCTCAGAGCCTCATCCAGCCTGGCCTTCAACGCTTCCAGAGATGGGGCCTCCACCACCTTTCTGGGCAACCTGTTCCAGTGTTCTATAACCCACATGGTAAAAAATTTTTTCCTAATTTCCAATCTAAATCTACCCCCCTCTATTTTAAAACCATTACCTCTCGTCCTATCGCAACAGGCCCTACTAAACAGCCTCTCCCCATCTTTCTTGTAGGCCCCCTTGAGGTACTGGAAGACCGCTGTCAGGTCTCCCTGGAGCCTCCTCTTCTGCAGGCTGAACAGCCCCAACTCTCTCAGCCTGTCCTCATAAGAGAGGTGCTCCAGCCCTTTTATCATCTTCGTGGCCCTCCTCTGGACCTTCTCCAACTGGTCCATGTCCTTCTTGTGCTGGGGGCTCCAGAACTGGACACAGTACTCCAGGTGGGGTCTCACCAGGGCAGAGTAGAGGGGGAGAATCACCTCCCTCGACCTGCTGGCCGCGCTTCTCTTGATGCAGCCCAGGATGTGGTTGGCCTTCTGGGCCGCAAGGGCGCATTGCCTGCTCATGTTAAGCTTCTCATCCACCAGCACTCCCAAGTCCTTCTCCTCAGGGCTGCTCTCAATCCATTCTCCACCCAGCCTGTATTTGTGCCTGGGATTGCCATGACCCAGGTGCAGGACCTTGCACTTGGCCTGGTTGAACTTCATGAGGTTGGCACGGGCCCACCTCTCCAGCCTGTCAAGGTCCCTCTGGATGGCATCCCCACTTGTGCCTTCCACAGCTTGGGTGGTGAGACAAGAGCCCTTATCGGTGAAGACTGAGGCAAAAAAGTCATTGCGAACCTCAGCCTTCTCCATGTCCCGCGTAACCAGGACACCGGTTTCCTTCCAGAGGGGGCCTACATTCTCCTTGGACTTTCTTTTGTCCCCTACATACTTATAGAAGCTTTTCTTGTTGCTTTTTGTATCCCTGGCCAGATTTAATTCCGTCAGGGCTTTAGCGTTCCTCACCCGATCCCTGGCCACTCGCACAGCCTCTTTGTAGTCCTCCCAGGCTACCTGTCTCCGTTTCCACCCTCTATAGGCTTTCTTCTTCACTTTCAGTTGGTCCAGGAGCTCCTTGCTCATCCACACAGGCCTCCTGGCCTTTTTGCCTGACTTGTTCTTCATTGGGATGCACCTCTGCTGAGCTTGGAGGAGGTGCTCCTTGAATGTGGACCAACTTTCCTGGGCTCCTCTTCCCTCCAGGGCCGCCTCCCATGGCACTTGGCCCATCAGGTAAGGTACATATTTTCCATTTACCGTATGTACCATAAGGTACATAGTTTCCATTTACTAAATTTGTTAAGACTGTAAGACATAGTGGAGAGATAAAAACAGGGTCTCACATGTAATAAGTGTCCAACAAACATCTCCATGGCATGGTTACAGTCAATGGGAAGATTTGGATATATCCAGGAAATATCCTCCCCAGACAAACACCACTGAGGAGGTACCCGGTTAAAATTAGCGAATTGTGAGAATAGAAATATATCTGAACGTGCTGTAATTCGGTTGCCTGGTATAGTCAAGTGTCTCCAAAGCTTCCAGGTGACAGTAAGCTTTTTTGAGAGTAAGCGCCTATCTGTTGGGACACACCTCCTTTCCTTTGGCTGAACCTTGTTCTTCTGTATGGTCATGGGACTGCAGGAGAACAAGCAAGAGGAAGCACAAGTTATTCTTGTGTTTAGAGCATTCAGCCAAGAGTAGGAGGAGGGGCTTTCAGTTATGATTCAAAAAGTAATCCTGGAAGAGGAACCGGATGAAAGACTTGATCACTAGGTAATCTCCTTTTTATTTGCTCTGTTTCTTGTGGGATGACTTGGTTGTGCAAAGACTGACATTAAACCCAAGGATGGCCATAATCCAGCCCTTTACTCCCACCAAGCTGTTCTATAGTCTGGCAAATAGAGGTAACAGGTGCAGGTTTCATTCCCCTCAAGATAAAGGGGGAATTGAACTGATGGTTCATAATTCCTTGCTGAATAGCAAAATCAACTGATTGTATTATATGTAATATAACATTATATATGTTATTATATATTTGATATTATTACTTAGACTATTATAAAAAGATGGAAAGTGTTACCTCTTCCATAGTTTTCCCTAAAAGTGGCCACAACCCTTGTGCTTTGGTGTTTATTTGCCTCAATCAGGTCTCCTGGAGCTTCCATGGAATTTGGCTGCCACCTCTAAATGGATTACAGTGACATTCTAGTGAAAACCACGTACCTTGCTTTCCAAAAGAAAGAATCTGAACAGAATTATAGAAGCCTATGTTCAGACATGTTACTTATGACCCAAAATGTAGGTGGGAAATGTTAACAGCAACTAACGAAACTAGCTGCTGTAGACGAGACATTTTTAGCAATTCTCTAAAAGCCAGCTTCTCCCTAGGTTCCATGTTAGGTACTGTAAGTAGCCTCTTCTGATATTATCCAGAGTTTCATGCCAGCACACATACGCTTTTATCTCCAAATAACAATTTATTTGTGAAAAACTAGTGTCTCAGTTTAGACATTTTTCCACTCTGGTTCTAAGAGGTTTTTCTGATAATTTATAGCACTTTATAATATTATTCAGTTTATTATTCCTCCTATATTTCATATCCTTGAGTAACACATGACTCATACAAGGTTTTGGCATTTTGATACTGTTCACTTCTTATGATCTACATGCCTTGCCGTTTTCTAAGGGAAAACAACGGATCAGCAAAGCTGTGTAAATCTCAAAACAATGTTTCTGAACTAAGTGCTTGTATTTCCCAAACCAATGAAAGTGTGCTTACAAAAGTGCCATCTTTCAATTTATTAACTAACTGTATACTATGTGTAATGAATATAATGCTCATAGGTGAGTACTTGCTTTGTTCTCATTTTTGCCATAAATGTATGTCCAACAGCCAGCAACTGTGTCTTCTGAGCACAAATCTCATGGGAAATCACTTTTGTTACAGTCCATTTGTAGTATTTTGCCAGTTCTTCAACTGAGGGTTTACACCCAAGTTCAAAAGTGACCCACATCATTCCACCTTTCCTGCATTTGAAAAGCACTATAGCAGGAATGATGTCACTATTCCAGAGAGTCAACATTTGTCAGACTGTGATTATAAATATATATATAATGTTACAATTTAACATATTATTTAACAGCTTATGGGAATATTTTAAAAATATTTCAGTATTTCTCAGGAAAGTAGACGCATTTTAAACAAATGTATAATATTGGCATTGACCAAAACTTAAAATATATCATTTAAGAAACATTGCTAAATTATACGCCTTCTAGGTATTTGGTTAAGGTAAATTACTGTACTGATGGCTTGCTGGTAGACCTCCCTATCTAGATATTCAGAATAAATATGTCCCCTTTAATTTTGACTTCAGTTCTGTGGCATCCAATAGCTCCACTTCTCTTATGGCTTCTCTCTGACTCTTTGTGAAGGCTTACTTTTATCCTTTCCGTTCCGCATTCATAATATGATTCCCTTTGCACTCAAAGTATAGATTTACTAGGGTAAACTACATAATAAGACAGAGAGAAAGGCTGGAAACTGAAGTTTTGGGGGGTTATGGGCATATGAATAAGTATTATGAACAAAATCCAGAAAGAGATATATAGAAGCCAACTAGGGTAAAAACATTTGCTAAATTATTGCTTAATCATGTTTGTAATACTAATGTTTACATGCTAATTGCCTAAAAATACCATCTGACTAAATGAAGTACAGTGATTTTTGTTTGCGGTCATTATGCAAATCAAAAGCCCAGTCAGTCAGAAGAGAATGGATCACGTAACAGAAACATAAGTGAGATATTTCTACTGCAATGTAGTTTTATGAGCTCTGGCATTAATTTGCTGCATATAAATTTCATAGACTCAAAAAATCATGGAATGGTTTGGGTTGGAAGGAACCTTAAAGATCATCTAGTCCAACCCCTCTGCCCTAGGCAGGGACACGTTCCACTAGACCAGATTGCTGAAAGCCCCATCCAATGTGGCCTTGAACACTTCCAGGGATGGGGCATCTACAACTTCTCTGGTCAACCTGTTCCAGTGCCCCACCACCCTCACAATGAAAAATTTCTTCCTCATATCTAATCTAAATCTGCCATTTTTCAGTTTAAAGCCATTACCCCTTGTCCTGTCACTACATGCCCTTGTCAAAAGTCCCTCCCCAACTTTCTTGTAGGCCCTCTTTAGGTACTGGAAGGCTGCTATAAAGTCTCCCCAGAGCCTTCTCTTCTCCACGCTGAAAAATCCCAACTTTCTCAGCCTGTCCTTATAGGAGAGGGGCTCCATCCATTTGCGTTAATACACTTTACTGCATTCAGGTTAAGTAAGAACACCATCAAATATCTATTTTAGAAGCTTAAAGAATTTCTTTCCATTCATCTGATGGACTCAGATATATGAAAAGGCATAGTTTAAAATGATCAGATGGTATAGGATATCACATTTATTAACTTTTCAGAAACATTTCTGACTCAGATATTTAAAAATACTTTATTAGTAAAGGCTTGGGTATTGCTTCACATCTAGTCTTCTTTTAAGCAGGGATTTTTCTTGAAAATATTAATCTTAAAGTGAAAAAAATTTTCCAAGTACAATCTATTTTCTCTGTCTTGTGTTATGAGCTATTTGTGTGCACCTATGTTCTTGCACAATCTTATTCATTGCAATTGAGTTTACAAACTACAGTGCTTCACCTGCAGGGCTTATATAGCATTGTATGTATGGACCATATGACCCTAGGAGACAGACTTACTTCTGCTGATTAGATCATCCTGCCTTCTGTAATTCTGAGTCTGCAGAGGGACTCTCTCCTGCTCTCACTGAAGCTTTTTCCCTGCTGTAGTAGGAGTGACATTTGGTGACTGGTGGGGACAAAGCCTCAGGTCTCCTAGTGAGCCAGTGTTGGCAGTCAGAGCTGCTCTCCTGAGCACCTACAGCACATTTCCTGCTTTGAACGACTGCTGGCCTCTGAAACCAGTGAGTGATAGCCCCCTCAGTAACAGCAGGAGAGAAAATCCGTGCATTGATGTTAGTGGCCTTTTTGCTAGGTAAGATCTCCATGAGAACACGTCAGGTTTCTGCCCACTGTCATCACTGACTTTCCTTTAACCCCGTCAGGTGGCCGATGTTCTTCCTAAAGCCCAGAGCTGTCACTTAACACATTAAAATCAATAGGAGTTGTTTCTGCCAATGGTATGGGACAAAGCCATTTGCCTGTTTTCCATGGCTGCTTATGTCAGTAGTGCAAAGACCAAAGGTATAATGATTTCTACTCCTACACTGCTGAACTTGACAGTGTCAGACTGCTTGGTGCGATTGCTGAAGTTAACTTGTCATGAGTGATTACAGCATACTCCACCAGAGTGCAAGCTACCGTGAAAACTTCATTAATGATTGTGGCAGTTAGAGACACCTTGCAGATGACCACCTGGAGCTCTATTTGTAAGTCTATGATTGTGCTGTCACTGGTCGAAGATGTAATGCTGAGCCGAGTACAGCATCCTTTGCATTATCTTCCACCTACACACCTGTCTGCACAGAAATCAAGGGAGCTGGAGGGGAGGCATGAAACAGAAGAGTGTGCATGTGGCAAACACTGGAAGAAGAAAGGGAAGCATTTCCTAGTAACAGTAATTCTTCCAAGAGATGTTGTGTATGTGCACCGTCACTACTCACACTCTTCCATCTTTCTCTCAGCCTGTGTGTGTAGTTGTGATACTTCAGTTTTGAGGAATCTGAAGGAAGTGTGGCACATTCAGCCACTGTACCAATGAATCACAAGAGAAGGGTATGACCTGCTTGTCAGCAAAGATCTCTTTGCCTGAGTGGGTGTTTTTTCATGCGGAGCAAGTGGACACTGTGAACAGTATATACTGAAGAATTCCAGTTACTTGAAAACTTTCTATGCTTCTGCATATTTAAGAAAAATTTGCTTGAGGTATATAAAAGAAAGGCATGGAAAATTTCAACCTGGAAGATAATTTTATAAAAATAAAGACTCATAATGAAAATACTAACCGTATTTTTACTACAGTGATGCAAAAAGTGTTATTATATGAGAGCAAAATTTTATAATACAATAAGTTTTTTTATAATATCAGTAAGGACATTTGAAAAAAGATAGCTATGCTGGAAACATCTGTGATGTGCCAGATTCAATCACATTCACTGGGGCCTTGGCCATTTTTAATTACCTGGAAGCCAGCACATCATAAAATTGAGGTCATGACAGAGACCTCTTTTGAATTAGCTCTGCTTACCACTCTTTATCACAACTCTCAGTCTTGAGAGAAGCTTCTATTTTCATCATATCTCAGTTCTGATCTTTAGTCTTCATTCCTTCAAAAACTCTACATTGCGTGACAGTGGACAACAGGCAAAAACACCTCAATATTTAAGATGGATGTAGAACTAGTAAACAAATAACTATGCTGTAATAATCACATCTACTATGTTTTTGAATAGGTTATAAATGTTTTAAATTGCTTTTATAGTCTTTTCAAAATACCATTAAAACTGGGCACTGTTTTATTCTCTTTTTAAGAGGACATGTAAGTGCATTTGTCCTAGAACTCTGAACATTTCTTTTATATTGCTTACATAAAATAAGTTCTGTTAACCAAAACCTTGGGAAATGGAAACATCTGTTATTCAAATCTGACTTTGTAATTGTGCTTGTGCACAGAGCTCACCCCTAAGCCATCAGCAGTGTTAGTGCCTGCTGTGCTTATGCTAAACAATTCCCTTGAATCCGGAATCTCATAACTGAGCTTTACTGGAATCATCTGTTGCCACTCATTTCAGATTTAAAACATAAATACAGAACAAATTTGGAACACAGACTATTTCAAGAAATAAAACTGTGATGAGAATTTTTTTTGTTTAAATTAAAGGAGAGGAAAATATACAGAAGAACATACCAGCTGACATCTTCAAGAGCAGCAAGTACTTCCAGCATTTAAGAATGCCACCAAAACAAACGGAGTGACTCAGGAATCTGCCCTTTATCCTTGTTCATTTTTAGCATAAGACAAGATAAGTTAGGAAAAAAAAAAAAAAGACTTATTTATTTAAAAATCAGACACACTTCCTATGCATATAGAGTAGGGTTAAAAAAACAAAAACAAACAAAAAAAAACCAACAAAAAAAACCCCTCATCTGTATCTAACACTTTGACTGATCCTAAATAATTTCTTCATTGTTTGTGCCTGTGATTCAGCTGGTAATTCTGCACACACTGCTGGTTACCATTCAGCTCTTACATATTCAGGCTGCATTGATACAACAGAGTCCAAACCTAGAGGACCTCAGTGTGCCCAGAATAAGCAGATGCATCTCAGATGCTCATCCAGATTTAGAATTACCCTCTCTCTGCAAGCAGAGACACTAATTCAGAATTCATTCATTCATTCACTGAAGTGGGAAGGGATCCTCCCACAAACCACCCACACAGATGCATTTTTCAGAGAGACTAATATACCTGGAGCGTGGCCTCGGGGGTTTACAACTGCTCAGGCAGATAGTTCAGGTGGAACTGATTCAACTTATTTAGACATCTGGAGTGTAGCTACCTACATCAGATCTCATGACCTCTTGGTGGAAGGTAACAGGTACTATTAGGGCACATTATGTTTTATCCTAACAAAGATGTCTAAAATAGATCAGATTAATTATGCCCTAGCAGTGCTTATTTCTCTCTATTCATTTTGAAGGGCGCACAGTAGGCCACCTATACTCCCTACTGTAGGCAACTACATTTGTTCAGAGGAATCACGCACTTATCGACTATGCCATGTTTGGTTAAGCTCTAAATAAATGAAAATTCATCATAAAAAATAAGGCCATGCACTGTGCTGGGAAATGTTCAAATCCTAGAGTAAAACTTTTCTACTTGTAACCCTATATTCCTTAAATACATCTAAATTGTTAATCATAGTTTATATAACCTTGTAGAGGATTAGCAAATGCTGCCAATTACTGGCTCTTGTTTGATATCAGGCATGAGGTAATGAGTCCTTCTAAGCTAATAATTAGCTTGGAGGCCCTGGCCATGCTAGAACTTTATCTTTTCAGGAAAGTCATGACACCGTCCTGTTTACCAAAAAAAAATGTGTCTTTTCTTTCTAGGTTGGTAAAAATCCATAGTTGTCTTATACTCACTAAAGACTTTGATAATTTCAAAATGTTTCAAATGTCTTAATGTTTTAAAAGTCTTAATGTTTTCATTGCTATCAATTTTTTTAATCTCTTCTTTCTTCAAAACCTTCTGATTATCTTCTGCATCAAATTCAGATTTCTTTTTTATACTGATATTAATAATTGTGTATCAGCCTCTCATGCTTGTATTTACATGTGTATTTATTGTCTTCTATAGCTGTTCCATTGACTCCAGCAATTATTGTTACAAGGGTTTTTCTGATTTTCTGTACTGCTCTGCAGCACTCATCTCCAATGTCTTCCTATAATTTACTTCTTTTTTAAAGCTTATAAATCTGCAAATTTGTGTGAGGAAAACAGCACAATCTCTCTTTTCTTCTAATCTCAGATCCTCAGGTTGCCCACAAGCTGAAGCACAAGAGAGGATGAAACAACCTTATATTGTTCATGCTTTTTTTTCATGGAATTCCTAACAAATAAGTCAATGGAGGAACACAATTCATTTTAATTTCTTGGGTCCTTCAGCCCCGTTCAGGTTTGACGGGGCTCTGAGCGATCTGATCTGGTTGGAGATGTCCCTGCTCCTTGCAGGGGGGTTGGACTGGATGACCTTTAAAGGTCCCTTCCAACTCAAACTGTCCTATGATTTCATGATTCTGTGATGCTGCAATACTTAAAATTTAGGCATCGGGATTCAGCAGTAGAGCAAGTAACAGACTTGACTCCATATCCAAGCTGTTTGAGTTATAAGTTTTTAATAAGTCCATGGATAAAATCATTGAAATATAGATACATGGATACATTTATTTATGGACAAAATAATTTATCCATAGAATCTGTTTGTGATTTTATTTCTATCCAGTGACTGCCTAATATAAAACACACAAAGAGCCTAAAAATCCATTACTGCAGTGGCTCAAGACTCTATGAGGTCATTATAAGATTGTTTTAGCTTTAGAAAATGCCTTTGCTACAAGTGAGCTATGCTTAGTTGAGCCTAGTGACCATTTGTGATCTGACTTCTTGGTTTATCCCACCACCACATGGCTCTTCATGAAATACCGACTCCATTGGTATCAATGGGTTTTTGTCATTTCACTGTGGCTCCCCTTCATTCCAGTCCAGCACAATAAGACCAGCTGTGTCATGGATGATGACAGCACCTTCCTAAGAGTTGTCAGAAAGGGAAATATGAAAGTGGTTCAATGGTCTTTTTTTCCCCTCCAGAGCTGAGAACTCAAGCCTGAAGTGGCTGAGTAATGAAGTGCTCCTAGCTCTTACCAGCACAGACATCTGGGAGGGGAAACTAATAAACTTTGTACCCTCCAGAAAATCTAGCTATAAAAGTAACAGCAGCTTTTAAAAATATATTATTTTCCTTGGTCGTATAGAATCCATTACAGCTTTGAGAGTTTGTTTTTTAAGCTCAGTAACCATACGCTTTTAACACTTTACATCTTGTTGATATCAGACAAAGATAATTTATTTAATCTTATTTTTATTTTCCAAAATGAATTATTTTTTTTTAAAGAAAGAATCCTACAGCAATATTTTACATGCCATACAAAAGTCCTGTACTATTAGTAGCCCTCTTGTAACAACTGCTAGTGCTTCATATGTAAGGACTTTCAGTATATATATGTATACAAATGTTAAGAATATTCTTGTCCCAAGAAAGAAGGCTACCAGAAAAAGCAGAGCCTACTACACACTTGCGTAATTATTTCAGAGTAGCTCTGCTGTTACTGAAGTATTTGGGATGCTTCAGTGGATTACAATATGCATTTGTGTCTATTTTGTAGAGGTCAGAGATGTTACAAACTGCCAGCAAAGCCCAGCACATTTTGAGACCTTCCCAAGGGATTGTAGACAAAACAATAGATCTTCTAAAATGACATTTTCATTAATGCATTTAAGCAGTAAGCAGAAGAGAGTCAAGAAAAAAAAGTGACTTTTAAAATCAAATTACAACAAATTTCTCCATTATTTTTTAGTCTCTAAATTGCAACACAGTGCCACTGAAGATTTTTTTTAAAAAGCTTCAGGAATACTAGAAAAATGAGATGCTTTATGGACAGCTTCTTCATTCCAGACAAATAATCTTTCTTTTTAACACAATTCCTATGTATGTACACTTGCCTCTAGACAGACACCCTCATAATATGTTTCTCTGAAATCAATTGGACCTTTTCATTTTCTTCCTATATTATCAGACAACTTTTCTGTATTTTCACAAGATGGTCATCGTCTTTTTATTACTGGCAGAGTGACTTTATTTTGGAGAGGTATTAGCCTTGCCATACTTAAGTTGAAAGTGCAATTCCAATATTAAGCTGTATTTTCTGCTATTATATATTTTCCTGTGAATTTGTCTGCAATAACATACCCAGAGGCACTTAGAAGAAACAGGAAAAAAAGTTATTTTTTAGTTTTAAATAATTGTTATTCAAATTACATTCTTTAAAAATGTACTGTTTTGCATACTACATTTAGTTGTGGTGTAAATAATAGACTAACTTGGGATTCAGTGTAAGGGAGCTGTAGATATTGACATTAGTCTTACTGAAACAGAATATGTGTCCTAGTGCAGGGAAGTCCCAGGAGCAATAACCTTTGGAAAATGATTTCTTTGAACTAAGCTACAAAAATTGGGATGATGTAATATAACCATTGACCAGCTAATGGACTTGACAGGGGAAAATAGATGCTGTTTTTCAGTCAATTTTTTTTCATTATACTTCATTTAGTTTAAAGCAGTGAAGCTCAGACTTAAGAGTATCAAAGTGAAAGGAAGAAATATGGAAGACAGCATCATCCAAGTAGGAAGCAATTTTTCCCCCTTTAAATGAAGAAATTCAATATGTGTGATGCAAAATGGTACATTTTAGAAAGAAAAACCAGTCAGCATTTGAAAGATTTACATTAGTTATGTCAAATCAGAACTTTGCGCCAAGGCTTGACTAAGTAACTGCTATGTTTCCATTACTGTGCAGAAACTGATCAGGGAAGAAGCTTTAATGAGTCATTAGTATTGTGTAATTTTTGACATTCAGTAATAGCTATCAGAGTATACTGTTGAATACTAATACTTCCATGTCCTTAAGATATACACAGTTGTTGGAACATGCTGTGAAACTCATCTTTCCTTTGCAAGAAAATGTAATTTTAGGAGCCATTCCAAAGAAAATAACTTTACAAAACAAAACAGAAATGAGGTATACACCGAGACTCAGATCTCAGTCTTGATGTTTTGTCCTTCTTTGCCTTTGGACCTGCTGGCAAACAACCAAAAGCCACAAGGCAGAACACCAAGATCCACGGCTTTGGGTAATCATATTCTTCTTCCTGCCTCCTGATCACCCTCCCCACTTGCCTGACCTCAAAACAGCAAGTTGCTGGGAGATAAGTGAATATGGGTGGGAACTGGCAGCCAGCATTAGTGTGTGCCTGCTGCTCACTAGCCACCTCTACATCTCCAGTTTAGTTTTGCTCAGCTCATATCAACAGGAATCCATCTCCCTCATAGAGAATATTGTTTGAAATTCCATATACTGGACCGGAAATAAATGCTGACAGTCTCTTTTTCCTGTATAACTAGTGCATGCTCTGGCTATGGTTTACTCTCTTAAAATGTCTAGCTGCATTGCCACTGAATTAGACTGCTTTCAGACTAATCAAAAAGCCAATATACTCCTATTGCCTTTTAAAGGTTAACATGCATTCAAAGAGCAGAGCTGAAAGCAGACACCTACAGCGAACCAAGGCCAATTAAGCCCACAGAATCCTCTAGGCTACTTTTTGACTTTCAAGACACTAATTTCTTAACAAGTTAAAGATTCTCCTTTGCCCCCCCTTTTTCCTTGGTTTTTTTTTCCCTTCGTTTCTTACCTTTTCTATTCTTCCTCTGCTCCATGACTTCCAAGCACTGCCTAATTTCGTTTCTGTTCCCCTTTCACCTTTCAAGTCAGACTTGAACTTAAGGGCAGGCATTCATGGCAGGACTCTTTTCTGCGCGCCAAAGACATATGAGGGTTTCTTCTTACTTAACAATGTGAAAAAGCTGGTTTGGTTTTGTGCCAACAGCGTCTGATGCTCTGTGTCCCATTTTCACAGCCTGTCACTTATGCAGCCTCTGTACTTCTGCATCTTCATAGACTGGAATGAGACCTGTAGCCGTTGGTCTCATAAGTCTCCCTGTTTCTCTCAAGGAAATAAAGTAGGACAGAAAAGTTACATATATTAATAATCTCAGAAAAAGATGATCCTGGTCTTGGAAGTACAGATGCCCAGGGAGACTTGCACAATGCACAGGAATGCATGCTTGCAGGATCAGATCTTCAGAGCCATAATGGGCAACCTTATTGAACTCACTGTAATGGCTTTATTTGGCCATGGAACAGTTTAGTCAAAGCACTTCCTTTTTTTTTTAATTTTCTGACTTTGAGAAGTCATGGAGATTGTTTACTGGGAAGTGGGTCAACAGCCATGTACTCAGAAGAGTGGGAGATATGAAGTCATCAGCTTTTATTTTAGCATCTTCGTGGGAGTTCAAGGGAAACAAGAACAATAAGCAAATACACACCAGTGGAGCATGTAACTTATTCCATCTCCAGCTCTCCTGAATTACATTTTCTAAATCTCCTCTTTTTTCTTCACACTCTTCAATCTTTGTCTATAATAGTGTATTTCCCATGCGTGATCTCATATCAATGCTTAGGAACAAGTGTGAAGCAGTATTGTCAGTCCTACAAAAACTAAATGACAGAAAGAAAGGTGCATGGGATCTTTCACTGTCTTCTAACCCCTCATATGACTTTGTTCTTAAGTCAAACCTTAATATAGATGTTTATTGGTCCCTTTTGCTTGGATCCTTTTATTTTAATTATACTAAAGCACTATGGGAGGAAGACTGAGCAGTGGAAGTGATGGATTAGTATGAAGTATTAGTATTCATTAGTATGAAGTATTTTATGAAGTCTCATAAAAATCAATAACAGCAAGCTTTGTGAAAGAGTTTTAATGAAAAGACATTATGAACCAGCCAGCATCTAGATTCTGCCTGGACCCACCTCATGTTCTTTCATTGTTTAAAAGAGCTTCACACAAAAAACCTGGCAGATAGGTGAACAATACCTTATTAATGATCCAAACAAACATACTGCTGTGAAATCATCTGATAAAAAGTAAAATAAATTGAGTCTAGTATATCTGACAACAAGGGCCCTAGGTGTTTCGCCTTTACTGATATAAGAACAGATTTAACTCAAATACTTAATACACTATACACTGCTAAATTCTTTACCAGACCTTTAACACTTTTGTGCCAGGTTTACATTTCATGAAATCTCTCTGTATGGTAAAATTGATCAGGCTATTTTAACCTGGAAGCAAGCAAAAAAAAAAAAAAGAAAAAGAAGTTAGCTGTATGTATGTATGGGCACACCAGTTGTTGGGTGCACCACAGTTTCAGAGGCAGTGTCCATCTGTCTGTCCAGTCCACTTACAGTAACCCTGATCTTCCTCAGGTAGGTGCTGGAAGAAGTGCATACATTTGGGGAACTTTTATCTAAAGTCATACCCAGGAATTTTGTCCACATTGAATTCAGGAGAGATGCTGACTCATAAGATGAAAAGGACAAAAAGTGACCACAAGGAAGGAATAAAGTGTTCCCCAAATTCACAGTAGCAAACTGGTTCCTCTGTTCTGCTCTAAGAGTCAAGCTATCCCACATTGCGGTAAGAAACTTGGGCTCCAGAAGACTGTGGTACTCTTTCTGCAGTACTAAAACCAGCTTTCTAATGCATTATGGTGCTTTTAAGATCAGCAAGGTATCCTTCCATCTCCTGCCAGAGCAGGATGAAAGAAGAGATCGATATTCCTGCAGCATGCACCAGCTGAGAAGGAACATTCAAAGTCAGGGTTCAACTCAGCTGCTTCTTTACCACAATCGCAACAGGTTGTGTCTCCTCACATCCTCCCTAAACACTGCCAACTGAGCAATTTCTGGTCATCCTGCATCTCCACGAGTTTGCAACATGCTTATAGGAAAGGGTGGGAGTCTCCAAGCCTGTAGGTTGTTGAGACAGTTTCAGATCCAGAGCCTGGATGCTGTTCAGATTCCCTCAGACTTTCACACAGTCCTTCATAAATTATTCTGCACACCTCGGCACCAAATTTCCTTGGCATCTAACCAAGACAGTATAGTTGACTTCTGGAACTAGCTTACCAACAAGCAAGAAGATAGTAATAAAAATATTATATTCCGTGTAATTGGTTGCTTTAGTTCTAACAGACTGCTGAAGGATGAATATCCAGCAGATGACAAAGCTCTGAAATATTAGCAGGGACACTTACTCCCCGCTGTTCCCTGCCCTTCATTAGCCAAGACAGTGCAGTTTCCCTGCACGTTACGAGCAAACTTTCAGGTAGCTGCAGGGATCAGGGTGAAGGAGAGCAAGGCAAAATACTTACTCTGCAAGTTGACGTAGGTATGGTTTCCATTGCTTCATGTTCCGTGGATATGTCTACATGAGTGGTTTAATTTAAAATTAGGAATGTGCTTTTGAGGGAAATCTCCCAACTGCCTGAGCTCCACAAATCTTGGGTCTCATTGTGGGACTGTTTGGGGCACATGAATAGGATTACGTTTGAATTAAATTAACCTGAAACCTATGGTCTCCTGGAGAGTATCTAACATGCTTCAGCCTTTCTGAGCATGCAGTCTTTGGAGTCAGGCAACAGCTAGTCCAGAGTACTCCTCAGAACACATATAATGGGAGTGTCAGGTCCTTGGCATCAAATGCTGTGCCGTCCTGATCAATTCCTCTTGCACCACACCACTTGCTGATAGACTCCTGGCATAGCTACCACAGTACCTAGGAGCTACTCATAAGTACAGAATCCATCTTCCCAAATGAGATACAGGCTGTGACAGATGTCTCATTTAGGACAGCACATTACATAGATTAATTCCTCTAAATGATAAAGATCCTCACTCCGTTCTGTTAAATGTAATTTATATGCCTGTAATTTTTTTTTTAAAAAAAGATAAAGTGATTGGTAGCAATATATTCCCTCATCATTCTACTGCCTGAATTCAAACAAACACTAAAAAGGACCAAAAACTCTAAGACAATCAGCTTCTGTCCTCTGAGTGTTCATGCACCCTCTAGCATTTGCAAGCAAATTGAATTTTTGTATTGCCAAGACTTCTGAGGGATGCACATCAACATTTTGCTCAGCCCAGCCTACTCTTCCTCCTTTCATTGCCTAGGGAACAGATCTTGAAACTTTCTTATCACCCATTATCTGCACACAGTCGTGGATCTTCTTCCTGACTGATCAAATCATTCACAGTGCAGAGCAACTTCCTCCTGTCATCTGTTCACTAATATTTAAAAAAAAAGAGCACATTTTGCTTTGTTAATGTCTATCTATTTAAAACACCGCCAGTGCCAATGCAATGCTCTATTCGTATCTTTCTGAGACACCCTAAGTTCATGCAAGTATCTCCATCAGTCAGCTCTTCTGCTGGGGCAGTTCTGTGGTCCCCAGACCCTTAAGCATACAGAGGCAGTTCAAACCTGCCCACTGGTGACAAACTGGAAGTGCCTCAGGGCCAGGACCACTGAAGAATTTTAGGTGACTTTAAGGTCAATGTCTAAGGGGCTGAGGAAGTCCCGTGTCTTGAGGACCAAGTGGGGACTGAGAAGGGACATTTAAAGTCAAGGTTCAACTCACTCATATTATTTCTATGCTAGGTGCCTGTTTCCCTTTCATTACATCTGGACTTGAGGCACTCCACCTTTGAATGCTGTATAAAGAAATATATCATTAGCATTACTGAATGTTGCCTTTGCTAAAATCTCACACCTAATTGTTCCAGAAGGCTTTAAAAATCACTGCTTAAGCTTCTACTGCAGTTTCCATTGCCAGAAAGCTCCAAGGACTTAATTAGGTAAATCTACCCTTAGTTAATCTAGAAATGGGACCTGTATAAAGAGCAATTTAGGATTGTGATTAATATAGCAAATGTAATTCTGCCATGTAATTTCGATTCTATGTAAGTCATATCATAAATCTGTAAATGCTTCGAAAGTCTGTAGGCGTCTTGCCGGCATTAATTTTGGTAGAAACTAAGAAATATTTCTCCGGTGTTGGATTGCTTTTCAAACCCCAGGTCTGATACGCTCTTCAAGAATCTGTCCCAGTCTGCCTTCTTGTAATATTCAATAGAGGTTAAAAATAAAAATTTATGCCTACATGTAGATTACTTACATAGATGAAATACTTTAAAGAAAAACATGAGCTATTTCAATGTTTATAGCTTTTTGCTAAAACAAAGGCAACAGTTATATTCAACTACCTTGACATTGACTTATGAAAATATATTAAACTTTAAATATTAAAAATACCAACATTGGTTATTTTTTCGTTATATAATGCATACAAATACGCATTGGAAAATAGTCCCATGAAGCAGACCTCCCACGTAAATCACTCAGGGAAAAACTGATTTCCAGTTTCATAAAAGTGTAAATCTAAGGATCTAAACCAGAAAAGTTTTTAAATCACAAGCACTGCTTAATAAAGTTTACTAATGCTGTGTTAGATGGCTGATGCAGAACAGACTTGTATTTGTGCCCTTGTACTGAGCATTATCGTGACAGAAGTTCGTGCCATCTTAGAGTCATGGGATATTTTATGGACATGATTCTAATACGCAAGCAGGATGCAGTTATCCATTGATAGGAATGCAAATTATCAATCTGGAGTTTAAACTAATTGAAGGTGACTGACCCAGGAGATGTCAGGGAGAGGCAGATCGTAGAAACATAGAGTCATAGCATGGTTTGTGTTGAAAGGGACCTTGAAGGTCAAAGAAGATAGGATCTCCTGTTACCTCTGACCAGCAGTGATAAGCCAATATTGCCTGAGTTATTTTCAGATTTGGGGATAAAAAAATGAAGTTTCAGTCACTGTGCTTGACTGTGCTCGTGTATCAGATACCAGCTGGATTTGGCTTCTTCAGAACTCTAAGATACCACTGAAGTTTCTCATAAGCACAAATTGCTTTTAAATTATAGTTTTAATGAAGTAGCTACAAAAAAAAAAAAAAGAACTGAAGCAGTCTGAGTAAATTAAATCCATCAGACAACTACATCAAGATCGTGTGTGAAATCATTTCATTCTTTTAGCGTGTGATTGGCAGTCAGCATCTACACTCGGTATCTGACGCATACTTAGTAAAGGACCTCCTGGGGCACAGTCCTCTGCTCATCCAGATTGGCGGCGGTTGAGCGCACACGGAGCCAACACAGCATCTACTGGGAGTGCATGCGCATAGGCATCCAAACACCCACGCTCTCCCCTTTCCCCCTACATTCCCAGAAGACACGGTGGGTGAGCACATGCAGACCTGGGAACAGGGACTGAGTTCTGCATTTTGGATGAAGCCCACATTATTTCGTATGTTTCCAGGGAACGTATAGAATAGAGAAGGTGACATGGACATAAAGTAAACTGGAACCACCAGTTGATTCATTTTCTTTAATATTCACCTGTGTAATGTTGACTGATAGTGTAATATCCAGGCTGGTGTCATCAGGAAGGATGAGCTAATACTTGGGAACAAAACCCAGCAGGTATGAACTCTGATCCTGCAGTGTTCCCAGTGCCTCCAGACGAAAAAGTTCTAGGTAGTGGTCAAAACAAGCAATATAATCACTAACTTGTTGCTGAGCTTTGGCTTTTTCTTTCCTTCTCATGATTTGTAATCAGTACTCCTGTCCCTGCTACTTATAGTGGAAATGATACCAATATTCTGAAGAATAAAAAGAAAATAAAAATCGTTAATCCTGCACAGCTGACCCAATGGTTACTGATTACTCGGCTAATACAGTGCCTTCCTGCCATCTTGTGGCACTGTAGGGTTTGCAACTTTATCTTATATTCCGTAATTTGTATTTAGTTAGCAGCATAACTTTAGTTGTAAGTTACTAGTTTTTATGTTTCAGGTGCAATCTAGTTAAACAGCACACACACACAGAGTGAAATCATGGTCTGACTGATAGCAGTGTCAAAACTCCTGTTGATTAAAAAACTTCCAGACTGCACTAATTGTATTAATTTCAGTATCTTACTATGTCAAAACTGAAAATAAATTCAAACAAAAGAATGGAAAAACGGGTTTCAGTTTTAAAGAATAAATTACTGTTATCCTGAAATAATCCTGAAGTTATCTCTGAAATAATACCTTGCATTTCTATTATTAATTCCTCTATATTTTTCATTTGGGATACTTTGGTGTTTTTAAATAGCTACCTCCTTTTTCACATCTGCCTGAAGAAAAAAGAAGCTGCATCTTTTATATGACTTCAGGCGAGATCCTTCAAGTGCTTGTTCAAAACTTACCTATTTTTCAAAAATAAAGGAACATATGAGAATGTGCTACTGTCAGATTTCCTACTTTCAGACTGGAATCACCAACTCGATCTTTGAGCATGGATGCACCACGAGGAATTAATATGAAAGCGCAAGCTGGGAATATTGAAGCTCTTTCCCAGATGGATATCAAACTACACAGCAGTGATGGTGTGGTGAGTACAAGCCCTTCTGTTTCTATAACTGTAGTTGATTGTTGTCTGAATATAACTAATACCTCCAGGTCTTTTCTCAAGTTCTGCTAATATAATTCCTCAGATTTTAGGATACAGGATATTAAATTTAATGGTGTCAATAATAAGACTTCTATTTATGGGTCAGATTAAATAATACTATCAATTGACATAATGTTGTATTAGCTTAGAGAAATGCTTTCTAATAAAACTCTGACAGCACTCACTTCTGCACTAGCACAGTGATCTCCAGGCACTCCAGTGGGGTCCTTGGCCAAGAGGCAGAAATTCAGCCCCAGAGTTTCTAAATTAAGGAGTGAAGCTCTGAAGACATCATTAAGAGCTGCCCTGTCAGCAACAGCACACACCATGCAGCAGCTTGTTTCTCTCTTCTGTGATGCCGTACAGTGCCAGTTCTTCCACAGAGGAACTCCAGACCAACCTGTATGTCCATGCTTAACCAGCTGGCATGGTTGTGAGGCTTCAGCACCCAGGCCAGGACAGAGCTGGGTCCAGTGGCAGCAGCAGCACCCGTGTCCCACTATTCAGTGTACAGACAGGGACCTCCTCTCTAGAGAACCGTAGAATCATAGAATGGTTTGGGTTGGAAGGAACCTTAAAGATCATCTAGTTCCAACTCCCCTGCCACGGGCAGGGATGCCTTCCACTAGACCAGGTCACTCAAAGCTCCATCCAGCCTGGCCTTGAACACTTCCAGGGATAGAGCATCCACAACTTCTATGGGTAACCTGTTCCCACCATCCCTCACAGTAAAGAATTTCTTCCTTGTATCTAATCTAAATCTACCCTCTTTTAGTTTAAAGCCATTATCCCTTGTCCTATCACTACATGCCTTTGTCAAAAAGTCCCTGCCCAGCTTTCCTGTAGGCCCCCTTTAGGTACTGGAAGGCTACTTGCCATCTCCCCAGAGCCCTCTCTTCTCCAGGCTGAACAGCCCCAGCTCTCTCAGCCTGTCCTCATAGGAGAGGTGCTCCAGCCCTCTGATCATCTTCGTGGCACTCCTCTGGACTCACTCCAAAAGGTCCATGTCCTTCTTATGTTGGGGGTTCCAGAGCTGGACACAATACTGCAGGTGGGGTCTCACAAGAGCAGAGAAGAGGGGGAGAACCACCTCCCTCAACCTGCTGGCCACACTACTCTTTATGCAGCCCAAGATGCGATGGGCTTTCTAGACTGCAAGCTCACATTGCTGGCTCATATTCATCCACCAATACTCTCAGGTCCTTCTCCACATGGGATTCCTGCAACCCATGTGCAGGACCTTGTACTTAGCCTTGTTGAACTTCATGAGGTCTCTGCTAGGGAAGAAGATGGGCACCAGCTTATCCCTCTCTCATGTTCCAGTGTCTGCCAAAAGCCTAGGCCTCAGAGCAGCTTTGTATGTAACAAGTCTGGGTAGACAGCTATTCTTAAACCACTGCTGAAACAAAGTCAGGTTGGTTTATGGCACGCTATTGCATTAATATCTCTAACGAGCCCATTTGTCCTGCTTTCTCCCATGCAGCTTTTGCTCGATGCTGAAACTGTGCGACTGCCTAAATTGCCTGAGGGTACAAGAGGTGGATCCGGTAGTTCTCAGGGCCTTTACGAAATCTGCGTGTGTCCAGATGGAAAGCTCTACTTGTCAGTGGCTGGCGTGGGCTCCACTTGCCAAGAATACAGCCGTGTCTGCCAGTGAGGCTCCAGAAAAGGCTGCACACCCCCTTGCTAGTCTGAGTTTTATATTATTGCTAAAGAGTATTACCAAAATCAGAATTTTCAGAATTTTAAAAACAAAATATTTCTGTTTAGGAAACAAATATGTATCTACAATTCTGGACTACAGGGTGAAGGGAGAAGAGCACAAATGACATTTCAACTTCAGAAGAATGACTTGAATCAAATTATTTGTTCTGTCAGTAACACTTTGAAAACATCCTTACAGAGAGCATAAAAAAAGGAATATATTTCCTTGCTGAATTATTATGCAGTCTGATGATTATGTCATTGCTAATATTTTTGAGCTCTGTGGGTTTTTCTCTCACTACATGTAAACACTTATTGCAATAGTGGGGGAAATTAAAATGAGGGAACTACTTGAACTGTTTGTTAAGACAAAGCATTATTTGGGGAATTCAGAAAGTGCCAGCAAATGGTCTATGCAATTTTGTTCTTGCAATAACACAAGATATGAAAAATGTGGTATTTGTAGAAGTTCTGTGTAAAAGGTGTTTGCTAATAGCTTTCTATTTTAATTTGGCAACATCTATGCTGATTTGCTTATTACTGAGATTCCTATAAAAATAACTAATATAAAAAGCTCCTGGAGTCATTTACACCTCCCTGGCTCTCAAATCTGTTCACTATACAACAGAAAAATATGTTAGTGTATTTTATAATAGCAATAGTTTGTTGTACTGCCTGTACCATTGTACTCATTTAAACCCTTTTATATTTTAGGACTTGCTAATTCAACAAGGCAATTTGCTCTGCCAGCTGGACTAGTAAAAAGAAAAAAATCCTTAATGTGGCTCCAGATTGTCTGACACAAGGAAGTGTTTGGGCGGTGGGAAAAAAAAAAATCCTTTTTTGCAGCCCACACAGTTCAATTAAGAGGACTACTTAATTTCCATCTGCAGCTGTTGACAGATATTTCTGATCCTGTCAGAGTGGGACTCCATCACAAAAGGAGAGAGTAAAACTACTCTTTGTTATTTTTTACATTAGGACTTTGGATACAAAGTAAATGCTCACCAGAGTTCACAAACCATTTATTGACCTTGGAGAGAAACACAACTGCAGATCTGTTCCCCTGTACAGTGTTGCACTGAACACAAATAAATTGTTTGCACACCTCTGGGTAGCAGGATTTGTATTTAATAGTCTGTTGTTTAAACCTCATGGGTTTTTTAACTCCTTTGATGCTGTTTTGTATGTACTTGATTATATTATTACCCAGGGAGGAACTGCTATCACACAGTGCCTTGGTGTCTATTTACAGAAAGATTTTAACTCATAATTCTTACTAGACCACAGAATGTCCGTCCTTTAGAGAAAGGAATCACCATCCTTAAAGCAAGAGAATCAAAACAAAAGAATGACTAAGACTGTGCTGTTTTGTTTTTTTTAAACTGGCTACTTCAGGTCTGCTGGACAAGCAAAGAATCCCCACACTCTGTTATGATCCCAGATACACAGAAAAGACTGAGTTGAGAAAGAGCTCCCAGTTAACAGCATCTGGTCTTATTGTGGTAAAGCCCTGGGTAATCCCTGCCTCAAGGGCTGCCTTTGTAATTTATCCAAGGAGTCTAATGTACAGTACTGAAATTGCCCTTCATTAGCAGGGTGGAGCCCTCAGCAATTAATGCAAACTAGAAGAGCGTCAACAGGAAAAGTAGAAGAGGTACTTAAGCTGAGCTTCAGGCAAAGGACGCAAGTGAATCAAGGGCTCCCATGTTATTTGGAGAGTGCCCAATTGCTAAAATACTGCCTAAGGGAGAAGTAGGAACCCATACAGCTTCCATTTCTGAAATTCCCTTTTCCTGGGCTTAGACATCTACTTTCAGGAGTGAGTCCAGGTCTTTTGGCCCTAAAGAGAGGAATATCTCTTTCTGCTCTACAACTGTATCTCTCAACTGTCTCTCTCTCTCCACAACTAAGCCCTCAGACAAGAGAGGCTTAAACAAAAACTTGTCTTCAGCATTCCTTTAAAGTCAGTTTAGGTCGTTCCAGCTGCATGTGCAAGTTTTTACACTCCAAATTATGAGCAGTCACGGCTTATTCGTTGGATAGAAAGTCTGTATTAAAGTAAAGGACAACAAATTCCACTGCATGTGCCAGATACCTAAAAACCACTGCTACAAGTAAACTGGAGAGCTGTAATGTCTACAGTCTAGTAGTAATAGTACAATAGCAAAACTGGGACTTCAGTCCTTAGAGAACTCAGATACTAGCTCGTTTCAAAGACATTTGAATTGTCATCATACCTATGTTTCTGACATCAAGAAACATGCCCACCTCCACATGGTACCAAACTACTCATTCCCCTAATCTAATTGCTAGATGTTAGCCAGATATTGTAAATAAGTGCATTAGTTACAATCTGCCTATTATGATGGCAATGGAAACACAGCATTTTAAGTTACACATTTTAAGCTTTTGTTTTGGAGACACATTTTGAAATGTGATGTGCCAGTTAATACAGAGCAAGGGATTGAATCGAGGCTTCCATGTATCACAAGAGTAACCTAACCCCTAACCCACTGGGTCTTTGGAAGGCGCTTCTGTTGCAACTTGGATTGAAGTCGCTCTGTTTTAGTTAAGATTTTTACAAAGCTGTGCTATACAGCTAGGAAAATCAGGGTGCAGTTCCCTGGCTAGTAACACTACTGAGCGTTACGGCACCTCAGTTCAACATTGCAATAACGACTGCCTTTCTGGTGGAGATAATCCCTTTGGACTTGCCTCAGTTCACAGGTGGATTCTGAGTAGTACAGAAAACTAAACAGGTCTGCTGTATCCTCAGCTCTGCCATGATCCAAATCACCAACTTGCGCCTCTTCATTGTTTAAACTTCATTCTTCTTTTCATTATGCTACAAAACTGACATTGAAAATATAGCTGCATTATGTAAGTTGTGCAGGTTTTTTAAAGCATGGATGGCAACTTCTTGTTGCTGAAGAACATTTTTTTTTTTTCTTTTAGTTGTGGTTAGTGGAGAAAAAAAGTTTATGCTAAAGTTGCCATAGTGTAATCAGCTGATGCTACAATATGAATTGTTGTAAATCTCAATATAATTCATACACCACTGAATTATCATTGCTGATATCTCCATATGGCTGTCTTTCCATCTCTCTTTAATACTTCAAAATTACTGTTTCTACTTGAATCAAACTTCAGTAAATAGCTACAGATTAACAGAAAATTATGGCACAGGAGAGTACACACTTTTCTAGTTTATTTTCATAAGTGTTATCCAAATGGAGAAAAAAAAACCCCACTGCTCAGCATAGTGAACTGTACTGTTTGCATATTTTTTTCCCTCATAAAGAATTATTTATAGCAGTTCTTGTAACTGGTTGGGATTGTTACACAGTGGAAAAGTAAAAATATCAAAATGGTAGTAAAACTTTATTGGTGATTGCCCAAACACAACCCTTTGTTTCCATTTTACAGTCCTTTAATATTGACATTTGTTTATATAGCTTTATGCAAAAGGAAATTGCAAGAATTAACTGAAAACGGTTCTTGAATAAACTTTATACATTCTGAAAAGTCTGCGTCTCCTTGTGTGTTCAAATGAAGCACAGCTTAACGGAATGTTTTCATTTTTAAAACAAAATTATTTCCTAACACTCTTAATGTGAAATGTACATTATTTGAAAATATGAACTAAAATCTTGGCCCCCACTACAAATGTAATTTCCACAATTGAGAAAATGCTTTACAATTAGGTTTCATTGGACATCTAGAATTCTTCTGTCTTCAACCAAAGAAAAGATAACAGTTTTAATGAAAAACTCACTGACAAACACATCCATGTGACAAAAATTAATGTCTTCAAATGAAAACATCTACTTTAGCTATCAAGGTTAATTATTTTTGAACTATTACTTCTGCATGTGTTCTGCAATACCAATCCAGCCATCCTCAAAGTGTTCAGATCCCGCAATAGGAAATCTTAAAGTTGGTACTACCCTCCTTTACTTTAATTGTAGCAATTACAATAGGTATTATTATTTAAGCCTCGTTTAAAGAAACCCACGTATTAAGTCAATGCAACTTAGGCACTTACAGTTCTTAGTTTTCAAATCAGCATAGTAACTTTATTTTGATGATAAATTGAATACAAGTACTGCAAGACTGCATTTCTTTATCAGTAATTGCTGAGACAAGTGGCCAGTGCTTTTTAGAACAGGTGCTAATGCCATTGTTTTACAGGCAAACTTTTAAAGCTTCCACAAGAAGGTAAATAGCAACAAACCTGCCAAGGCTTGTTACTACCACTGTTTGTTAGATTTAAGCTACTAAATGTACAGTTAAATCAGCTTCCTGTACCACTGATCTTTGCCAAACCTCATAGCTATAATCTACTGAAGCTGCTTTTCCTAGACACGTTACTTGTACCTGTGAAAGGTAACGAGGACATATACCTAGCTGAAAAGACCTTTTCTCTTACATGAACTTGTGTAATGTGCAGAATTACTTGTAAAATTTGTTTCTGTGGAACCTACATGCTAACATTTTCTTCTACAGACCCTTACTAAGGAATCATCACATACTAACTGTTCAGAGCTTCCATGCCCAACTTAGGAACAAGTATGTTATTCTGCATTTCCCAAGGCTCCCAGCTGAGCCAAAAGGAAGCATCAATTAAGCTTTTTATTATTTATTTATTTTAAAACAGGGATTAAATGGCACTTATGAAATCAGCTTCTATCATAATATGGTTACCTGGTCTCATAAAGCCTCTTTATTTAGGCTACCTGTTACAATGAGTTAGGTAAATAAAAAAAAAGAAGATACTTCCCACTGATAGACTACTTTTGCCCATCTCTCTCCTTATGTAAATTTTATTGCAATTGATTAATGGTATCAATCCAGGAATAATAGAATAAATGAACTTTTCTGTGTCATTCAGGTTTTCTTGCTGACCTTGTTTCAGTGAGACCATTAGCTTCCTAAGAACTGGGACCATTTTCTTTCTCACAGTGTCAGCACTCAACAAAACATACAAATTAAACAAAATGAAAATATAACAAAGTAGTTCAGTAGTTCTGCACAGCCATTTTAATGGTTCAAAATAATACTGGGAAGGTAAGATAAGTTGCTTACAAAACAGAGTTATGTGCTTTAAAGATTTCTTTCCTCAAGATCTCACCTAAAACCAAGAAAGTGTTCACGTTGCTCCTCTGTGTGCTACCTTATGTTTTAGCTCCATTTAAACTGAAAAACACAATGAGAAGTGTTTCCTTTTGTTAGTATTTTGCTTACTCTAAATAGTATTCATCTGACTTCATGCACAAAGTAAGAGCCACAAAGGAATCTGTTTAAAAAACATGGTGAATTAACTAAACTGATTTATTTCATGGCACACCAGGATTTGTGTTTTATTTACATGCTACTTATTGCAAAAAAAAAAAAAAAAACCAAAACAAAACAAACCGAAAATGTACAATTTCTTTGAGAAAACTGCAAACAGTTCTCATTTCAAGAAAAAACATTTTCCTTTTTAACAGTATTCTAATATTTGTACAATTATTTTTAAGTAGTTGAAAAGAGATTGTGAATTTACATATATAAAATAAAGCTTCAAATAATAGGTAAATTTGCTTTATAAAACCAAAACACATCAGACTGAAATACATCTTTGTATTTTTCTTTATTAAAATTATGGTACTTAATATTTAATAGCAGAAATAATAATAGGGCTTCACAATCAGAAGCAGTATCATTTTGGAAACACCAGATTCCCACTAGAGTTTGCAAGATTCTTCAGAAGAGAACAAGCCCTTTATAATTTGCACAAAACTGAAGAAGCCTTCATCATGATTTTTTTGTTTCAGATTACATCACTATTGCAAGCTCACTGTTGTTTATTTTCCTTTGTATTCTGCAAGTTAAATTACAGTTTCACTGTGCTGTGAAGTAAACAATTTTAATAGCATATCACTGGAAAGTGTTTTAACATTTACATGAAGTTTGGCTTATCCAGTAAAGAAAAATCCTTCCATTTAGCCATTATCCTTCCATTTTTTATTTTTTAATTTTTTTTTTTACAAATTGCTAACTTTGAACATACTGCATGACATTACCAAAAGTATTACAAACTATAAAAGAAAGAGTGTGAACTAAAAACCAGACTTCTCTAGGGCTGTAGTGAACAAGAAAATAAAAAGAGCATTACATTGCAGCACCTTTAAACATGTAAAAAAAACCAGTGCTCAGTGTACACCAAAAATGGGTTACTGAATTGTACTATTATCAATGTTTGTTTTGTGGAAAAATATATATATATATATATGTACACACACAAAGGCACACGCGCAGGAAAAAAATAAACAACTCAAGCATTCAGACATCTGAAAACTGAGTTTCGGTGTTCAAAAAAAAAAATCATAAAACGCCATATAATAATGTTCACCAATTTTATCTCATCCACATGCACTTTTTATTAAACAAAAGATGACAGGCTCTAGAAAAAAAAAATAGTAAATTAAATAATTATTTTATAATAAAGTAAATGCAATCAATGCATGACATGAAGTTACATGTTAAGTCAAGTATCATTACTCAGCATTAAAATAATTGTACCAGTTTACAGGTACGAAACTATCCTTTTAAATGTTCACAATGTGATGCTGCAGCAACTTTATAATCAGATCCAGCTGATAAAAGTATTACTACGAATGACACAAATGTCCACAGAACACAAAAGAATACAGAAATGCTTTGGAGCAAGACCTCCAAAGTTATTTTAATTTCCATCCCACCTACCATGTCATAGTATGTCCAGTCTTAAGTTTAGTACATTGAAAACTGACATTACTGTTTTGGAAACATATTACATGAAATAAAATCTAATAAGGAGTTATAATTACAGGCTTCATCTAACAGAGAGCTAAGCTTTGGTTATATAAAGTGCAGTTCAATAATATGCCAATTCATCACAATATTGTACATACAGCTAATTTTTGCAGCTCAGTTTCCTTGCAAATTTTAAAAAATAATCATGTTTTACAGTTTGCTTATACAGCAGGCTCAGTTAAAAAAAAAAAAATCCTGTTTAAATAAATTTCAATTCTAAGTACTTCAGTACCATCCACCTTTGTGCACTATGCTTCTAAACTGCTTGGCAATGTGTAACCTCTTGGATGTTCAGTATTCTGCACAATCACATTCGTATCCCATCACATAAAACACCTAGGCTCTTGACAAAACAGCTCCCTAATCTCTTCAGATCTCTCATACTTTTTGTTGTATAAAGTTTTCAAGTTTTATTATGATACAAGCAGTACATTCCATCACTCTCATAGCAACCTCTGAAGTAAACCGGTCATTGGGAATCTGTGGAAAAGGAAGTAAGTCAGGATACCTAGTTTTTAAGCTATCTACTCCGTAAGCTTCCAATGTCTGAACGTCATTTGTAAGCCCTTCAAGCTGCTGACTATATTCCTCTATTTTTTGTGCAAGGGCTGCTGGTTTTACATCTTTGTCTGATTTTCCCTTCACGGCATAGTCAGCTGCAATCAAGGCCAGTTTAGTAGAAAGGTAGCATTTAAAGCATACCCATTCATTGGCATTTTTATGAAGGTCATTTCTTGCAGCTGAAAAGTTAGCTCGGGCCTGCCTAAGCCATCGACGCGCCTCCACAGGATTGCCAACAGACCTGAACGTAGGTGGGACAAAAAAGCGTTGGGAGTAAGATGGCCCCGTGGAAGATGGACACTTTTCTTTATACTGTTGCCTTTCAGATTTGTGGCTTGTTGCTTCTTGATTCCATGAAGTATAAAATCTCTGAAATGAAAATTTATCTGACTGAAATCGAGAAGCAGAGGATGAAAATGGTCTTCTTGATGCTCTGTCCATATTTTGATCCATAAAGGCCTGTTTTTCTAGCCTGTTAATCTCATTCTGTAAATGTTTGAAAACTTCATTGGCTATATCAAGATTCTCTGCATTTTTATCTGGATGCCATTTAAGATACAGCCTCCTAATAATCTTTTTTCTTTCAGATTCTGGAAGCTTCCAAGCCTGTTCAATCACAGATGTCACTTCTCTTAATATTTCTGGCAACGAGTTTGACTTTATCTTTTTTGGAGAGTGATGTTTTGAGGACATCGTTTTGTGACTCTCTCTACCAGTGAAGAGAGGTGGAATTGTCCTTGGTCCATGTGCTGGAAATTCTGTAGGACTGGTTGGGGTAGAAGGTGTGCTATCCTTGCTTTGAGAACTTTCCTCTGGTCTTGAAAATTTGTACAAGTCAAGAGAGCTCACTATTTTATATTCACTATATCCAATATCGATCTGGTAAATTTTTCCTAGAAAACTGGGACTTTCATCATCTTCTCTTTCTACTTCTTGTACAATAATTGCATAGGTATAAGTTGGTTGATATGATCCATATATATCACCACCTTCAGCATCAACAAGGTAACCAACATATTCACCAGGATAAAATACATTCATTGGATCCATAAGAAGTGTATAGTGAATTTCAGCTGGTATAGGAGTGCCAGGTGTTGGTAGTTCAAGTTTGGATGGCTCAGAAGAGTCATACTTCACTCCTAAACTGTCAAGCTTCTCACTGATCCGGTAAATATCATTACAACCCAGCATGGCAATCAAATACGAGGTATCAGAAATCAGGTTGTCAGTTGCAGATTTTAAGGTCATTGCTAACGCTAACAGGAAATTTATGTCTTTGCTGTCAGAATGCTGTATGTAAAGCAATATTACTGCATTTCCGTATCTTTTCAGGAAAGCAAATGTTTCACTTTTGCTGTGAGGAATAGGAGCAAAACCTTTAACTCTTAGTGTTGTTTGCAACTTCTCAAAACAGGAAACTTTCAAACCTTCCCGCAAAGCTTTGCACAGTCTTATTGCTTTTTCTTCATTAGCTAAAAAAGCATTGTCATTTTCATGCTTCATAATCCTAATGAGTCCTGTGATGAACTGTTCTGAAGACAACAGTAACTGTAACCTTCCCTGCAAAGAACATAATGCTCCAAACTGACAAATTTTGGGAGATTCTTCATCCAACTGTTCTTCAAGAATACTACTAAGTAAGCGAGGCCTCAGTTTCTGAGGGAATAACATTATCAATTTAGTGTGAAAACCATGGTCTTTGCCCAAGTAACACTGGCTAAGATCAACAAGCATTTGCACACCAATGTTACCTTGGATTCTGCTTTTGTAGTGAGGTGCATCATCAAATACTAAGATACTAGACTTCACCAACCTACCGTCTTGACTAGGAAGGTAAAGGGCAAAATCCCTCATATTCTCAAGGTCATTCCTAACCTTGACAGAATCATTCTGAAGGCTTTTGAACAGGCCAGAAACTACTCTTTTAACTGTGCGCATTTCATTAGGATCCAATTGCTTTCCTTCTGAGTTCTTGAATATGCGACCTAGAACTTCAACATACTGCTTTGTGGAAATAATATCTTCAGTACCCAAATGTTTAAATAACTGATGGAAAGTACCAAGTTCTAAAGGAAGTTTGTAAAGATAAGGTTTAAAATCAGATTCATACTCAAGGTTTATTACCACCTCTTCGGGCTTAAGGAGCTTCCAACCTTCTTCCACCATTACAAAAGAAACTCCTCGAAGCTGAAAGCGGAATTCTCTTTTCTCTGTACTAAGAAATTCATAAATGCTTCTTAGGACTTTGGCCCTAGTTTTCACCATGTCCTCATCCAAAGTTGTTATATTGCATATGTTCCTGCAGTTATTAATAACTTTGTCCAAAGGAGGGTCCAAATTAACATTCAGCATAGTTAAAACTTGCTCAAGTTGTTCCTGTGCACCAAGACTACTTCCCTCTTGTTCTTTGATGCTTAAAGGTGTTGCTTTTTCAGGAAGAATGGGACACGAGGTCCACAGCAACTGCAACACATCAGTCTGTTTGAATTTAGGATTCACCTGTGCCCCATTGAACCGTATAAGAGGAAGCGTCCCATTAACCTCTTGATATTGAGGATGAAATCTAACAAATTCTGCTGGAGCTCGTTCAGGGCACAGAAAAGGAATTAATGACAATTCTTTCAGAAAATTTCCTGACAAAAGGTCGGTTCTTTCTTGAAATATGTGATGAAGGAGGACATCAACAGTATTCTGTAGTGTTTCTTTAGACCAGTTTTCTGTATTTGCTCGCATGCTGATCTCCTTAGCAAATTGTAATAACTGTTGCTGTGAAATGATGAATTTCAATCCAATATGTCGTAGAAAAGCTACCCATGATGGAAGGAACGCAGCTTGATTTTTTGGTTTTGTAAGTTGCTCTAGTTTCTTAAAAAAATCTTGGGGTATAAAGAATTTTTCAGGAAGCATAACTTCAAAGACTTTTACAGTCCTGTCATAAAAATATTTTGCAGCTTTTAATCTATTGCTTGCATCATGAATGATCAAAATGCTTTCAAGCTTTTCAAACAGCTGTTCTCTCATTTCTGAAGTTTCTTCAATGCTAGTTAGCCTATTCTTTAAGTAAATTAAGTGTTCTAATTTTGCATCGTAAGACAGATTTTCAATTTTTGGCAAAAGATGTTTCAAGTACACTTCAAGATCATCCACAGAGACACAGCCAAGCACAGTATACAAATCTTTCAAATGAACCTTCTCTTCAAGAAAAGCTGATGAAGTCGACTGTGTCCATCTGTCTACTTCTACCGACGGGATACTTTTTGTGAGGACGTAACATGTCCCATATTTTGAAATGCTGATGTATCGGCCACTAATAGATTTATAACATGGAAGAGACTTTAAAATTTTAATGTCATCCTGAGATGCCAAATGACATAAATTGCAATTGAAGTACATTAAGAGAGCCTCAAAGTCACTTTCTGCTAACTTTTCAGTCCTAAAAGTTGACGTCTGTACCATATATTGTATAGCTTTCAGAATGCTTGAAGGATTATCTATATTTGCTGTACGTCCCGACAACAACGGCACTAAAGCACTGTCTTTGGAGCAAATTTTGTTCAATGCCAGCTGAATACAGCCTGTTTTCATTAATGCATGAAAGACTTTATCGCTCTGAGCATTTGGAAAAACAGCTATATGCATAATGCTGAGGGGCAGCAAAACATCACACTCGGGCACAACAAGATGATTAGCTGAGACAGTAAACCTTACACCTGGGAGCAAAGTCCAGTCCTTCAACGTTTCAACAACATCATCAAATTTTGCTTGTGTTTCTTCTTGCTCTTCCTTAATATTTATAGACTCACTAATAAAATGCCAGGCATTTTTAAGCCAAGATTCACTTGCAAAGTTTTCCTTCCATTTCACACAATTCCTAGTTTTATATTCTCTAGGCAACACAGATGATAACAATTCAGCAAAACTTCTGATATCAAAGACTTTTGCTACTTCACTGCTAAGTAAAATATTGTTGTATCTCAAATACAATGTGTTCATAAAGAGATCCTTGCGAGATGGAATCAGTTCATGGTATGTTGTTAAGAACTTTGGTCGCTTTGAATCAAAAATTTGCAAAACATTGTCAAGAGTAATAAGAAGTGGCAAACCCTCAATTTGGATTTCATTTTCTTCTGCATCTTTAAAACAGTAGTCAACCAGAAGTTTGAGACTATGGAAAAGTTTCAGATTTGTCTGCTGAAGACGACAGGGTAACTTTCCAATGTGGCAATTAGAGTCTGGAAAAGAAAACGTCATCAAAAATAATCGGACATCAGCAGGTGTCACATAGGTGACAGGAATATCTGCATCTACCAAACAGTGGTAAAGATTTGCAGTTTCATCACAGTTATATACCAAATTAAATCCAATTTCTAAGAGCAAATGCTTGAGTCTGTAAACATTTTCAGCCACTGTCTTCCGTGTTGTGATGTTGTATTCTGTGTTTTTGAGATGTTGCAATTCATCTTGTAGTAAATTGTCAAAGAATGGCCTGCCTTTGTTCACAGTAGACATATTAACCCATGTGATGATAACAGCAGAATGCAAATCAGAACCATCAATATTTGGAGCTCTCATAACAGGTAAAAGACGCTTCAAATCTTCATAAATGCAACTGTAAACTGCTTTCACTAAACAATACCAATCCGGCTGAATATCAAGTCTATTAACTGGAAAAAAGGATAAAAATTTTTTTAAAGTGTCTTTCACAACATGAATAGGTGTATTTTGCAGCACTGATACTGTAGGATCAGTGCCTGGAAAATACCGTTTCTTCAGCTGAATCAGCAGTTCAACATAGGCCGGTGCTATAAGCGCTGTCATTAAGCTACTATTCCAGTCACTTCTCACTCCAACACCATTATCATCACGCCACAGATTTCTTCTTGCAGAATCCAGAGCAAAGTGTCCATTTACATGAAAAGGTAATCCAGTTTCTAAGGATAAAGGTAAGAAACAGAACGCTCTGTGGGGTTTTTTGTAATTATGAGTAATGCAAGCTGCTACCCCGCCACGTGGAAAAAGAGTAATGTCCTCGTTCTTGTGGGCTGAAACCACGCTTTTTGATACTTTTTCCATGGCAGAAAAGCCTGACCTGTTACAAATTAACCAAGTTGTAAGATTTCCTTCAGAGTCTTCAGTATCCATTGTGTAAGTAATCTGTTGCACCGGTATTTCACTTAACTGCCTTTTTTTAGTTACACTGTCAATTACAGATGCATGAAATTGCTTTCGTTTCAGTCTGTCTCCATCGGTGATTTTGCCTTGTACAGAATATAACACATTCAGTGCTCCTGTTGTTTTTTCTATCTCACAAATAGAAATTTTTTCCATATGGTTCAAAAACATTAAGAGTTCTGCTCCGTCTGTACGCAGCTTATCTAAAAGATTTTGGACCATTCTATCTGAGCATGGAACTGAGGAAATTTCTGATACTTTCGCCATTTCTCCGTTTCGAAGAGGAAACCTAAACATTGTGCAATTATCCAGTTTAAAGTGATTTCCTAAGTAAAGGTCCAGCACATCTGAGAACTGTGTTCTGAAATCTGCGTCTAAATCTCTAAACATGCGGCCAGGACTCGTTGATGTTGAACCTGGTGCATATCTAGCATGAGGATCAAAAATACAAAGTATATCGTTGCCAGATATGAAAGAAGGGCAATCAGTAATGTGATAAACAGAATTGAAACCTATACCATATTGTCCAGTTTTACAGGGATTTCCTACTTTCGTACCTTTACCAAGGTTCTGAATTCCTCGAATATCGTCTTCTGTAAAAGGCTGATTGTTGTAAACACATAGTGCTGGTCCTTGAAGTGGTGCCCATTTCTCATCAAATATTCTGTCAGCTGGATGCTGTCTAGGATCAAACACAAAACAGATCTCTGTAGCTTTTGCATCATCTGCATTCTGAAGGAGCTCCTTCAGCATTTCTTTTTCTGAAGGGTAGGCATTAAGAATGCTTTTAATTCTACTTGTCAATTTTTCTTTCTGTCCAAATTCTGTTCCAAGTGTAGTAAAACAGATATTGGATGCATATCTTTCTAAAGCTTTATGGCGTTTTGGTATTGCTCCAAGCTTTACTGCAACTTCTCTTGGAATATCAGCATGACAATATTTAACAGTTGTGTCTTTAACTTTAATCCATGGACAGTCATTGTAACACAAAGATTTTGCAGGCAGAAGTGCAAGACGAGTATCAGGTAATAAAATCTCACCATACTTCTTCTCACAAAATTCCTGCTTCTTCTCTCTAATGAGACCCCATATTCCTTCACTAATTATTCTCCTGCAAAGCTGAAAGTTGTCTTCTGTTAGCTGTTTGGTCCCTCTTTCTTGATTTATTAATTCCAGAACTACAGCAAAATCTTCAACTGTAAAAGCCTGTCTTACACCCACGCTTTCAAATAGCTCACGGAAACTGTTTTTATATTTATTAGGTAACTGATAGAGATAGGGTGCTGCTTCAAAATTCAAGTGAAAAGACACTTTTGTTGGATCAACATACACATTCTCAACCAGAATAAAACTACAGTTTGTCAGTTGTTCAATTATCATAGCTTTTGTTGATTCATTCTCTAACATTGCTTCATGTAGATATTTGTAACAAGCATTGGTGATATTTTCTTGATATAACGTGATTCCATCAAATGACTTTGCAACCTCTTCTAACTGGTTTATGACCAAATTAAGAGCTGGTTTCTTCAGTAAACCCAAAAATTCTTTGACAGCTAATGACAAAGCACCACATCCTTTAAAGGAGTGGGAATTTTCATTAAGAATTGGTTGTATTAGGCAAACTATATCTTGATGATCAGCAGTGAAAAGATCAGTTGCTGAAAACATTGCTTCAGGCTGAAAGTCACTGCCTTTCCAGTGCAGTGAGAAGCCTGCTGGTTTGCTAAGGAAAGGAAGGAAAGGGATGGTTTGACATTTTGCAGCAAATTCTTTAGCTCTAGAGTCCCTAGATTTTAGTTTTTCATCAATAAGACTCAATATAATACTGCTTCTGAGACAAGCTGCAGCATGATCAATCTTGTTAATTTCAGCTACCGATTCTGCACGTTCTATCAGATCTTCCCACAAAATATCATCTTTGGCCATTCCCAGCTGAACAAGTTTAACCAAAATAACTGGGTTAAGATAATCCTGAGTGGTGCCATAAGGAAATCTTCCATCTTCAGCATCATATAACTTTGCAACTCTTCCTTCAGGATGGATCAGTCTTGATGGCGTAACTAATGGATGTCCATCCAATGAACAGGGAATACATGGAGTAACACGAAGAATTCCTGAGAACTCCTCAACTTTTTCATTGAGAACATAACGCATCAAAGGATCACGCAGGTCTGCATCAATCTCCTGAACATTAGGGAAAAATACCTCAGAAAAGAACTGTTTCTCCGAGAAAGTGTTTTCCAATAATATGTATTTGCACCCTGCTTCTTCAAATCCTGTTTTAACCCAGGATGGGAGATCTACAGCACACAGATTTTTAGAACCAGTTTTTTTAAGGTACTTCAGAAAGATCTTAAAGGCTGACGGTCCAACATCTGGTCGTTTCAGTATAGAGTCATCTAAAAACCTTACATTCTTCATGGAAACCCAAGAGAAACCATCAGAAAACACTTTGATCCCTTCTTTGTTTTTCATATGAGCAATGTCTTCATAAAACCCTTGACAAATAACAGAAAAATCATCATGAACTGAATCAGGATCTGGCCACACTGCACAGTAACTGTAGTCAACTAGCTCACCATTTATTGCCATGTCACGTAGAACGCAAAGTGCTTCTATGTAGGCTTTTACAATAACATGCCTCATGAATACCGTATTCCACCTTCCTTTTGTGTCTGTTTTCCAAATCTCTTTCCGATTTGAAGTAACTGCAAAGCAGCCATTTATATGAAGAGGTAAGCCTGTTTTTATTCGTAGAGGTAAATAGCAGAATACTTCACCTATGTTGTTGCAATTAGGTTTCACAATCCACTTCTGATCTTGGGTTTCAGACAGCAACACTCCTACTCCACCACAAGGAACAAGACCTAGTCTTCGTCCACTTTCATGTAATGAAAATTTTAAAGCATCTCCAGTGTCCATGCAAGAACATATAAGCCATGTTGTTGAATCTACTGTTTTCTGTGGCAATTCATCAGCTGATCTTTTTACCTGTCCTGATTTAGCCATTTCAAAGAAAGAAGCTGGATCATCTTCCGTACCTCTGAAAAGTGGAGACTGTAAATCAGCAATCCGCCTAAATACATGGTGAAATTCTTCTACTACTATCTGTAAGATACACGAGGACTTTGGCGTTTCAGTGGGAAGCTTTTTAATACTGCTGCTGCAGACCTTCATGAGTTTAGCCGCTTCCTTTAAAACACTTACATTTGGTGCAGTCAAAGCTTTGGAAGAGCACAGATTTTTTTTGATAGTGACAACATCTTGTGCTACCCCGGGATCATCTGCCTCAATTTTCAAATATTTCAAAACCATTGAATTTACACTCTGAGCAAATATTATCAGTCTATGACCACAAATGCTAAATTCATCCACAAGAGAGTAAATGTCTGCTGTATTGTAACACGTACTGCTGACTTCACTCACTTTAGCTTCCTGCTGAGTTCTAAAGGACAACCTGAAAAGCGTTCCTTTGTAGCTGTAAGGAGATTCTACAGTCAGGGGCAGCTGGCAACCAAAAACTCCTATAAATGGCTTAAACTGATTGGGAAATTTTCGCAGTCTCTTCTGTTGTTTACTCCAGTTGATTTTGATCCCAGGGTTAGATTTATCTCTAATATGCTTACTGATATGGTTAACATTTGGATCAAACATAATCATGAACTCTCGGCTCAAAATAATAGGAACATCAGTGATATGATAGACAGAATTGAATCCCAGTCCAAATTTTCCTACTTTGTCAACTTCACTCCTTTTTAAAGACTCTCCTAATCGAGTTATATTTAGGAAATCAGAGTCAGAAAATTCAGAATTATTGAATGACCACAAAGCTGGACCATGACATGCTGCCATTCCTGGATCCAGAAGATTCTCTCTTATATCCATATTTCTTCTCATGTCAATCAGGAAATTACATTCCGTTGCATTAGCATCATCAGCATTTTGAAGAAGCTCTTTAAAGATATCTGAAATTGAAGGGTACTCTTCCAAAATGTTTTTAATTCTTACAGTCAGAGGCTCTCTTTGCCCAGATTGCTCAAATCCCATATTTTCTGGATTAATCAATCTTGTGCTAAGGCATGGGACATTTAACCACTCGGCAGTTTTCATTGGTATGTCTTCATGCACCAAAATTATTGGTTCAACAGAATCTTCAAGCAAGTCGTTTAAGTCATCGACTTTGATGTCACAATAACAGCACTCATGAATTGGCCTCATTGCAAGTTTATAAGGAAGTTTGCCACTGTAGAGTGGCATGGGTGTGTGCAGACTTGCAGGAATCTGATTGCTGTACAGCCATCTTATGATGCTCAACATAATGTGAAGATTTTGTTTACTTTCTTGTTCTGTAAGAGACTGCTCACTTTTTAGATATATTTTCTGAATGACCATAGAAACATGGTCTGGTGTTAACTGCTCAATTGAACCACAACATTTAAACAACTGGTGAAACTTTGCCATAGTTTTTGGCACATAATGTAGATAAGGCTGGAGATCAAGATCAGGTACTGACTTTATTACTGCTTGCGTGAGGGAACAAAATGTTTTGCCTGTCCAAACCCAGGGAAATTTCAGGGCTTTAAAAGCTTCTTTGCCTTCTTCTAAATGATCATGCATAAATCCATAAATCTCAAGCAAGATATGCTGAAATTGATAATAGTCCTCATCACTGAAGGTTTTAGAACTGTGCCAATCAACGACCACCTTGAAATGTTTTAAGACTGCTTTTATGCTGGGCTTGGTGGCGATGTCAAGTGCTTTTTCTATATCCAACAGCACATTTTCCACAAGAGGAACTGAGGAACCAACTAAAATTGCATGAGATACATCACACATGTCCAGTGGTGAACACAGGTTACAACGATCTCCTTTCCAGACTAAGGATCCTGGATAATTTGGAGGCCTTTCCTTACATGCAGGAATCCATTTTATTTTTTTCAGCGCAGCTTTTGTTTCAGATGAGTGAAGCAGTGTATGGTTTTTGTTCAAAATCATCAAGAGAGTTCTAGCTTTTCTTAACAGTAAATCATGATTGGTGTTAGAGTCAGCATGCAAACTTTCAATTTTATTTGCCACTCTCATAATATCACTTTCCTCAAGATGGGCCTCATTTTTTAAGCCTATTTGTCTCAGAGAATGAAGAATATCTGAAGATGTAAAAATAACAGGGGGGAAGCAAATTTCCTCCTCAGCATAAAACAAATTTTGCAGAAGTTCTGTCTCAGGATCAAAGAGTTCATTTGCTGACATTATTTTTTCCTGTGAAATCTTAATAAACTTTAGTGATGTTAGCCAATCTATCACATCTGTATTCTCATTTTTCAGAAAAGTCAGATTTTCAAGAACCCATTGCATTATCTGTGTTGTTTCTTCATATGAATAAAAATCACTTCTTATGTCTTGTATAACAAACTTCAAGCAATCTGTGCTCTTTAGCTGTTCTATTTTCAACAGGTTAGCTAAGCGAATAGTAGCTTCATCACTGCTGTCAATTATTGGAATAGAAAATCTTAGACCGGGAGGAATTTTGGCAGTGTGGTGTAATACCTTACTACCTTTTAGCCCAGTAAAAACAGGGACACTTTCATCCAATGATTTTTCGATTTTTTTAAATATTAGCAATTCCTGAATAATTCTTCTCTCTTTTTCACTTGCATCAGTTAAACTAGCTAAGAATGCCCTAAGAGCATCTTTATGTGTTGACGGGAATGATGCAACCTGACTGCATAGTTTTTGTAAGGACATTTTTTCCATTATTTGTAAAACAGCACTTGGTAATGGTGGATGCACATATTTTTTTATAAGCGGATGTTGGATAGAAATATCCAGCTTCTTAAGTACAACTCCACCAACTCTCTGAATAATATCAGCTAAGTATTCTGGGAGCTGAGTCTCAGATTCATCTTCAAGAATGATAGGTGACGGATTCCTAAATCTAACCAGTTCCACTGATGTTTGGTTTTCCTCCAGCAGAGTCTTGGGGATAAGCGGCATGTCATCAAACACACTCAAGTCATCAGAAAAATGTATATATAGGTTCTTCCAGACCATCTTAAGCCAGGAAATGGATGGGTGATTTTTCTCTTCCAAACCTGGATACCACTGTACCACCATGTCTCTGCCAGGCCACATGCTATTCATAACTTCTTTAATGAGCCGGGCAAATCTTTCTGGGTTCAGAAGCTGCAGCTGAGTGCATGGCCTTCCTGAAATTACAGCAAAAGGGCAAAGCCATGAAAATCACAGAGCAGAGTTACATAACAAAGTGGTTTTGGTTGTTATTGGGGGGAACAAACAAACAAACAAAACAAAAAAACCAAAAGCTAACTTGAGCCTTGCCTTTTCATTTTGTGGAAAAACTTGTTTGTTAAATAGAACTACAGACAGCAGTTCCCCTTGCTTTTAGGAGTTAATTAAAAGCAAATACATTCCATATTAGTATTAAAAGAAACCCAAATTGAAAATTAACAACGTGTTATCGCATTTGTTAGTTTGACACAAGAGTTCCCAGGCATACATAGCAACTACATATTTACAATCAAAGTAGAAGCTTAAAACATATTCTTTTGTTTGGCTGATTCTTTACACTACTTATTTGGCTAGCAGTAAATAAGAATTTAATCCATTATTTGTTTGGCTATAAATGCAAGGACTCAGATTTGAAAGATTATTTAGTAGATACAGCAAAGAGCAGCTCAGATGCAGATGATCTAACACTAAAACTGACAAGCAACAAAACTCGGTTGTGCAAGGAGTACTGAAACTACGTTTAGATGTATATGCTTCTATTCTTAATATCAACGCCCTCACTAAAATAAATATATGTTAACACTCATGTCTTATCATTAAGACAACTTACACTTAAAAAATTTGGAATGTCTGAGGGCAAGAAAATAGTACAGAATATAAAAACACCACCACTTCCCAACAACATGAAAAACAATTACAGAAATGGAAGCAAGGCATCTATTTGAATATCAAATCTTTCTTCCATCTAGATAGCACTGTCATCTCCTTAAAAGCAACAGTCCAATTAAAGATATGATCTACTGCCCCTGCTCTGCTGGAAATCAGCAGTAGAGACATCCTTCAGAAAAATATTTTTTTTCCTTTCACTTCATGCCTCCAGAACTATCCATTGTTGGTTCTATTCAACAGAAAACATAGGTAAACTTGTTAAAGTGAGAAATACTTGCAACAGTGGGTCAGCAAGATGAGAATCTACCTAAAAAGCTAAGCTTAAATCCCATTATTTGAGCAGGTATCTTTAGAAACACTCTTAAAATCTACATGTGATCTTAAAATACTGGAAATCTTCCTGCATGGGAATTTATTTTAAAAGATATATAAATATACCAGTGAAAATATTGATCATTTCTGTGCAACATAACTACAAGGTTTTCTTCATCAATATGCATTTCCCTTCAACTGTACTTAGAACTCTCTTCAGAATTATCTTTGGTAGCTATCTTTTGTCAGCTCTATTTGGCAAATTTTGTTTACAAGAAAGCTGGAGTAATGAAAATAGGTAATCACCAAATTCACACAAATATCAAGCTTCAATCAAAACCAGTACATCTTCAGTTAATAACCATACCTGAAAATCCCCAGAGAAGCTGCTGGGCTAGAATATAACCACATCCATTTTTAGAACACAGCTCGTAAGTTACACATTAACACACTAAATATAGAAACAGTTATTAACTAGAAAAATACAGTACACATTTCAGGAGAGAAAGAATAAGATCTGGTTTCTTTGTACAACACAATAAAAAAACCTGCATCCTATCTTCTCAAAGAAATAATACAAGAAAGTATTATTATAATACAAGAAAGTTCCTATTTCTGCAACTGTATCAGGAATCTCGCTGATACAATTGCTGCAGCTATATTCTTATAGGTATGGTTCCAAAACCTGCCCCAAACTCTCTAATACTCATTATTTCTAGTAACGTACAACTTTGATGGTAGTGCAGTTGTACTTTACAATTATGCAAAACCTTAGGATGAGAAATAATTTAGAAAGAGGTAGAATGAGAAGTAGGCCACCACAAGCTTGCAAAGAATTATCTAAAAGTCCTTAGGCATTTCTAGAAGATTTAGAAGAAGTACACTTGTCATATTCATTTACAAAAATATGTTCTTCTAATCAATGAGAGGCATATTACCCACCAAGAATAAGTCCCTAGAAAAATGTCATTCAAAGAAACTGCCAGAGGAAGAAGAGAGACAGAAGCAAGACCTTAAATGTGACCAAAAAGTCCTCCCAGGAACTAAAAAGACTAGACAGACTTCATTGCAACTCAGAGACCAAACCTTGAAATTAAGGAATGTCCTAGGAGAACTCAGCAAGGGATTGCTCTTTGAATATATAAGGGTTTGGGTTTTTTTTCATTTTAGTCACCTCTGCTTTTGCTGTTTAAAATGTATTCAAGCAGATAGCCTGTCAAACCTGTAATTTGTTTTGGTTGTTTTGCTCTGTTTTTCAATTTAAGTATGGGTTTGGACTGCTTTTTGACATTCACTTGGAGGAAACTGTCTAGGACAATACATCTTAAAAGTCATCATCACAAGGAATTGGCATTTTTCAAAGCTAATATTCCTGTCTTCCATACAATTTTTCATCCATCTAATCTCACTGTGGCTGTCTTGATCCTTATGTATTTCTGTTCTTTTAAAGTCCCAGCAATTACTACTAGAGTAAATAGTAGTTCTTTATGGTTCTATCTCAGATTAAGAATATTCATTGTACACAATTTATAGTCACTACTTTCAACAGTTTATAGTGTGTATTAAAACAAACCAAAATAAATTAAAAACAGTACTGGAGAAACTAACAGTAAAAAAACAAATAAAAGCATATTCTATTGTAACAATAGACACAATACACATCATTTTTGCCCAGAGAGGTGGTGGATGCCCCCCCCGCCCCGGAAACATTCAAGGCCAGGTTGGACAGGGCTCTGAGTAACCTGATCTCATGTCCCTGCGCCTTGCAAGGGGGTGTGGACTGGATGACCTTTAAAGGTCCCTTCCAAGCCTAACCATTCTATGATTCTACATAATATGCCCATAAGGCTTTGACAACTCTGCTTTTTAGAACAAAGCTTTTCTTTACAGTAGTTTCAGACTTGCTGTTTTTGATACTCAATGAAAGTCTCGGCACTGATTTTGTATCTTCTGTATAATTTACATTATTTTAAATATTTACACTATTTACTCTGGGCAATAAGTCACTCTCAATTCTTTAATTCTTTTCATAGGTGCTTTGCCATACTTTAAAAATTTATCATCTTAACCTCAGAATTATCTTATTTTTTCTATTAATTTTGATAATGAAGTGATGACCAAACCATGGAGAAAGGAGGTTTCCCACTGAGCAGGAAGAACAATAAACAGAGAACATATAAAGGACTGAAGGGGGAAAAAGGTCAGAACACAGACTGAAGAAATAGAGACTGTGACTGAATGACTGAAGGCTATGATAAAGGGTATCAAGAAAAGCAAATCAAGACAATGATTTATAGTATTCTGTGTCTGGTTCTAATGTCTTAAGTCCAAGGAAAAGAATTCTGATAAATTGAGCAATTTTTAAAAAAGACAAAGACAAGGATCTTTTTCTGAAAAGCACATTTACCAGACGTTGAAAAGTAAAGTAGCTTATCATATACTCATACTATTTAAAAATAAGCTGAAGAGTGACTTGTTTGCAAATTGTGTTTACATTAAAAGACTTCTGAGACAGAGACTTCAAATTTACCGACCAAATGCATAATGAAATGCAAGGGTGGAAAGGTAAACACAGACAAACTGACTAGAAAAGTGGCAAAAAAAATTGTGAAGGTATTTAAACATAGTTAAATATAGAAGCATCTTATCTACAGATGCAGCAGACTTCTTCACCCAGTCTTTTGATCAACATTGGAAGTATTTCAGTAGGTCCACACTGACACAACCATAAACTATGCATTAAGACTCAGGGAACACTTGATGAAATTATATGGTCCACAGTATGCTTGAGGCTAGATGCTTAAGCTAGTTTCATCTGATTTTAAAGAAAGGCACTGATGTGATCACTTGTAATTGTGAGATAAGAGATGATCCACAGTATCAAAACCATGACATAGCTATTGCACATGCAGATACTATAAATGCAAAATAGAATGCAGGCCGCCCTAAGTGAAGGAATATTATTTGCACAAAATTACTGAACCTTGAATATATACTTTACTAAGTGAATATATATATATTTTATTTTAAATTTTCATCCTTCTTCCCTTGCCTTTCCCTTTTTGTTCTTTTATAATTTTGTGTCATTTCCAACTCAAACACATAATCTATCTTAAATATTAAATAATAAATCTCTCTTAAATTTTTTTAGATGAGCAACTTATTTATGTGAATTCAATTTCAAAAAAAGGCATTGCTTTAAACTTGAGTTTAGAACTAGGCTGTTCAACCATTAGCAATCTGTTTCACTATATAAGAATACAAAAGACACATTACCTCGGCTTTTGGCAGCTTCTTTCAAAGCAGCTAGAACCTCAGGCTTCAGGTCTTCGGAAAGTAACCTTCCTTCCAGGCCAGGAAAGAGTGATCTAAGCACACCATGAAAAAACAAACAAACCCCAAAACACACTTTAGCAAAGCATCTCATTTATTTACATTGCTGCACAGAAACTACCAGCACAGTAATAATCATAGTAAGACAGTGCATGCAAAGCAATTGCTTATATATGTAGAATTGGGCTCTCGGTGGACATTTTAGTATAAATAAGAAAATCATACATTTAGAAGTAGGGAGCAGTAAGAAACTAAGTTTTCCAACTACTCTTCTTTTCAAAGTAGGTCTAAGCAAGTTTTGATAGAAAAACTGGGATTAAAAAACTATTTTCATCAATTTGTATTCTAACAAAAAAAAAAAAAAAAAAGGTAAAATAGCACCTACTATTCTATGTCTCTTAAAGATTCTTTTTGAAAGCATATAAAAAATACAGCATGTAATTCTAGGACTTCACAGATCTGTGGATTCCACAAGATCTGCAGACAGTGGTCTCGTCCTGTCTTTCCCTCCTCTTCCTTTACATTAGCACTTAAAACTGAACAGTTTTTTAGGGCTTTGCTCTCCCTGAAATAAAAAATAACTATCCAGTTTCATTCTGACAGCAGGCACATCAGTTATACATAAACCAAGACAGAATCTTTCTTGTTCTTCCACATATGTTAATAGAAAGAAATTCGTAAGAGCTTTCTAAGCAGGCTCCAAATTGGAATATGCAAAGAGCCAAACTCTTAAGTTGAAAGTGTTTTAAAACATCTAGCATTAGTTAGTCATTTATCACATTAGAATTAAAAATCATTACTGCAGATAAGAACAGAGGCACATAAAGCATTACTATTTCAAATTTCTATATTATCATAGCTAGCAAGTAGATTTATGCCTGGCATAACATGCTTCTGTATCAGTTTTAAAAGACAAACCAAACTAAGTCCATTAGCAACAGAACAGAAACTGAATAAGATATAGTGGTATCATTAAATTCCCCAAAAAATTATCTTGTGACTAGTCTGAAGCAGGGCTGTCACTTGTTAGGCTTGTCATGGGAATGCTTTTTGTATTAGTATACTGGCTTAACTTCTGGAAGGAGAAAAACTGAAAGAATAGCAAAAGATAAATCATCTCACAGCAGAAGCCAGAGAATTGTTTTGTGTTTGGTGGGGTTTTTTTGTTTTTTTTTTTTTTTTGTTTCTTAAGATAACACTGGAATCACAGGCTCTGAGAAGTGTTAATTCCCTGATAAATAATCTGAATTGTCTAGAACAAGAAAGACTATGGGTTTAGAATGTAATAGAAAAAGAACAGCACAAGACTTGAAAAAAGCAAACTCTTTTCAAGAAACATGGGAAGACCGGTCACCTGCATCCAACTGCTTTTCTGGAAGACGCGTTGTCTATGCAGATATTCAAACCACAATCTACATGAGGACCTTACTTGAAGCACTTTTAACCTTAATAATATCTATATTGGCACACTCCAACCCACCTCTATGTCCCTTATAAACAGTCCATAGGGCAGTAAAAGTAGCAAAGCACATGCCACGTGTCACATTCTCTCAAGTTGAGGATCTGAAAATTAGCAGAACTCTGAGGGAAAGAAGGAGGGGTGGTTGTGACCATATGTACAAGTAAGACTGCGTAAAGGAGGAACAGCTACAGGTAAGACATGTGGTGTGTCCGAGTGACTTCGAGCAGCACATCTTAAGAGATTACTTGGAGAAGGGTCCAGATTTAACAAGTCTTTCACACATGCACAATCCAGTACAGACATATAATGCAGTAGTCACAATTTCTCCCCTGTGACCACAAGGTCACTTACTCCAAGTAGCCTGCTCTTTCCTATCCCCTCCCCAGTGTCAGTGCAAGCTTTTTTGGCAGATGAAACGTGAACCTAATTGGAACACTGAAGTAGCTGGGAAACAAGAAGGGAAAAAAAAAAAAAAAAAAAAAATGGAGAGGGACTAGAAAGAGTAAAGGGAGAGAACATGTAGAAGATAAGCCCACGTCTTTCCATGGTAGTATCTGCTTACTTCCTAAAATCAGTAAGTGTTTAGTACTAAGCTCTTCACTGAAAGTAAGAGTGTTGTGTTAAATAAATAAATACATGAAGCCTGAAGTAATCTCAAGCTTTAAGTTTAATAAAAGCTCTTATCATTACCTAAATTAATGTACATCCTAGTATGCATGTTTCTAACCTCCTATTTAGAATTCTCAGAAGAAAGCCAATCTGAAATATATCCTGAGGTATTCCCCTAAAGCCTAGATCACAAGATTCTTTATAAAGTTGGCAAGTAGCTGTCAAACTTTTCAAATGAGACATATGCATATAAACATGTACTTACACACAGAAAACTTAGTTCTATCTATGCATTACTTCATGACATTAGAGACTGCTGCATATCATCTTGTTTGCTGATAAGCAAATAACAGTCTGAAGCTCTGTTTTAGCATTTAAACTAAAAAACCTCAGGATTTAAAATAGTAAGCATACCTGGGATATTCTTCTGAGGTTATGTAAACTACATCCTGTTCTGATACAGATGAGGAAAAAGGAATAAAAACTCCATTCTGTAAAGGCAGAAGCTCCAATCCAATCAGTTCACTGTAGACTCCATCAGAAAGCACAAATTCTAAAAGATGAAGCTTTTCTTCAGCAGGTCCACTGTGTCCAGATTTCCTTAGTACTTGCCGTACTACAGCAGGAGTCACTTTTTTCACAGCTTTAGCAGTAGAAAGAGTAAGATGCACTGCACTAGCAATATTTGCTGGTACCTTGGCAATCTGCTTCCCTGAATTCTGGAGGTAGTTGAGAACAGACTGTGTGTACTCCAAACTCTCATCCATTTCAGAAAAGTGCACCTGTTCCACCTTTATCCACTGATTACTCACTGAGTAAATAACTGTATGCTGGAGCAGCTCTTTAAAGAGAGGTACTACAATTGGTTTCCAAGGTACTCTGATTTTGTTCTCATCAGGCCATAAACTATAAATTCTTTCAGCTGACAATGGAAAATCTGAATTCTTCTCAGTCTCCATCCGTTTGATAGCTTCCAGAATAAGGGTGGTATATGCCTTTGGCACTATATTCACCACAAGAAGATCATTCCACAAAGCTGCTGGATCTCTCCACTGATCCAGCTCTCGCCATTTGATACTCCTCCTATTGTCTGTGAGACCAAAGAAACCACTAACGTGAACTGGGAGTCCAGTTTTGCTTTCTTCACCTGGAGGCAAAGGCAAAAAACAAAATGCTCTTCCTGAAAAATCTGCTACAGCTCCTTTTTCCTCCCCATTAGATGATAAAGACATGGCTATTCCAATAGTAGGAACAAATTTCAAGTCATCAGCTAAACAATCCAGTTCAGTACACATTCCTCGACCACCTACACAATTACATACTAACCAAGACGTTTTCTGTGCGTCCTTAACACTCTCATCTTCTACAACTATGTTTACATGGTATGTCACACATGTTATGCTATTGCTTGGAACTCCCCTACAATACTGATTTATTGCAGTTCCTAAGATTTTGATAGAATTGGGTCTTTCATGTTTCAAGGCCTTGTTCTCACTAGCGGTTACTCTAAAAATTAGCCTCTCTGTTCCATCAGCTTCCCTAACATGCAGTGAAACATCCTGAACACTCTTCAAGAAGAGCAATACTGTGTCTGCATCTGCTCTGAAGGATTCAAACAGCTCCAAAACCTTCTGTTTGTCATAAACATTGCTGCTCAGTTGGGAAGGCTGCAGACGAAGTGGGAAACGAAAAAAGGTACCAGGAAAGTTTCCATTCTTAAATGTTTCCTTAGTGCTGCCAAACACACCAATGAATGGCGCAAACTGGTCTGTAAGTTCACTGATTTCCTTGCTATCTTCTTTTAGATTCCAACACTGGCCTGATTCATGAGGGCCAAAAAGGGTTTGGTGGGGATCAAGCATACCAATCTGGTCACCACTGAAAATACTAGGAACATCTGTAAATATAAAAAACAACTATTAATAAACCTAAAACAACATACTTTTCAAATGTAGTCTTAAGGAAGAAATTATAAAAGGCCAAGAAAAACAAATGTTATAAAACTGTGATGAACCTAGTATAATTCTGATAACATATAATTCGGTGCTTATTGTCAGGAGGAAACAAGCACGCTCCTGTTCTGCAATTAAATATAAACATAGTCATTCAACTATTTGAATTTAAGAGTGAGCAACAAAAAGTATGTTTTTTTTCAACTCTACACTTTTACCTTTCCAATGTTTTCAGGAAAAAAAAAAAAAAACAAAAAAACTTCATTTACTAAAGATGTATACTACTACATTCATACTTTGCAGATCTTGAAGGTTTGCAAACAGTAATCTAGCACATTTAAAAGCATAAATTCACAGAATTATCATACCACTGAATGTATTGACTAAGCTTTTATTCAAGCTGTACTAGGTAAAATGCTGTGAAAAAACATCTTGTGTCTTACAAACTCGCTTCACTTGTCAAAAATGTTATTTCAGCAAAAGTTTGCCTCTTACTCTGTACTATTACAATTACTACATAGACTGTAAGCACTATTTATGCTATACACTTCTTCTGTATAGCAGTAAAACATTCTGCCAGAATAAAAGGTTTTAAGATCAAATATTACCAGCTTGTGAAAGAGATGTACTATCCCTCTCAAATGCAAATGTGCCTCTATGTCTATTATGGAATACCCTTTCTAGCACGAAACAAAATCATGCTTATTAAACAAAGAACCTGCATAAAAGTTTAAGTCTAGTCTAAAGTTTCACACCTCTACTTGCATATCTACCCTATATTATGGGCCTCTACCATATGAACACGAGTGCATAACTGAACTAACTGTGTAAAGGAATGTTCATTTCAATAAAAGGGACTAAGTACATAATGATGTTACTAGAAGAAACAAATCTCCTCCAAAACCTTTCACAATCTGAAGAATACCTTACAGAGTTTTAGAAAAATATGAACACCTCTTAAGGAAACTTAGTCAAGGATCTAATTTAAAAATGCACTATAAAGAAAATATTAAATGTTTGATGAATATCTAAAATAATCAAACAACTTAAAACATCAACATTTTAATTTTAAAATAACTACTGAGAGTACCTGTTATATGATAAACTGAATTAAAGCCAATTCCAAATCTTCCAACTTTCAGGGGATCATCTTTCTTCCTGCTTCTTGCTATTTCCTGTATGCCATGCCAGTCCTCAGGGGTGAAAACTGCATCGTTGTATGCGTAAAACGCTGGCCCTAAAGTAAATAGGCAAGTGTTAAAAAGATGATAGAAGAAAATTATTTACTGTTCAAAATTTCTAGGGAATGAACTACAGAACTGAGAAAGCATTTCTTTAAAGTATTCATGTGCAAGTTTAACGGGGGAGCTATGACCCAAGCTGACATCAAATTATGCTTGGTGATGAAAGGGAGGTGTAGAGCAGCAGCAAAAACAGAAGCAAAAGGTTGGATTTACCTCTGTATGTGGTACTTAAAAGATTTATATTCTGACATGGTATCTAGTTCTGGTGGTGTTTTCATGATTTTGAAAAACTGAACATAAAACAGAAAACAACAAAACTTCTAGAAGAAAAGTGTTCTGTGGCACAAGGCTTAATCCCAGTCTGTTCAGTCTATCAAAAAGATGTTTGAAAGATGTGCTAATCACAGTCTTTTAATACTTTTAGTGGAAGGGAATACACGGTAGGATATAACAATAAGCTGTGTCTAGAAAGTCAGACAGACAAATTCAAATTAGAAGACACAATGAAGCTGATGAACAACTGAAAAAAAAACCTAGAAACAAGCAGTGGATCATTTATCATCGAAATCTTCAAATCATGACTGAATCCCTTTTGGGATGACCATGCAAATTAATTTGTTTGATAAATACATAACTGACCACAAAGCCATATTAGATGATGTAAAAATCTTTGCATGGAGCAAAGTTTGATATAAGGGTGAGAGAATAAGAGATGGGGAAGAAAACAGAACTGTCTGGAGAGTGCTGAAATGTAAAAAGATGAGAGTCATCTTTACATTAAGAAATGGAGACAGCTCTCAAAAGGTAGAGGTTAATGTATAAAAGAACTGATAACTATTGTCTAGTACCCCAAGCATTCTTTTATCCTAGGTCTTATTTATTAAATCTTGTTTACTTGCTCTACTAAAAATCTTTACTTGTACTTTGGGAAACAGAATGAACCCAGGGAAATAAACCACAGGACACACTGTCACCCTGGGAGAAGTGACTTATTCTTCATGTTCTGCTTTATTCTTTCTCAAATAACATTAACTGGAAGCAATTGGAAAGCTGCTGCTGACAACATGTGAGAAGATAGTGTAAGGCCTTCAATATCAAACACTGGCTTTGGAAAAGAATTATCAACACTAGAACAAATATGCACCTAGTAAGGTGAAAGTAGCAACGGAGTCATTCCTGTATGGCCAGCTCCATACAGCAAGGAGAAAACCACAGAAACACATGCACATTGAAGAATAATGGCCAAAATTAATAAAAATTATATTTACCCTGATATTGTGCCATGTCCTTTGACCATAGTGTTTCTGTTCCATACTGAGTTTCATCATATAAAAACCTAACCTCTGTGGCACCAGCATCTTCTGCATTCTGTATCAGTTCCTGAGACAGAAAAAAAACCAAACAAAAACAAAGTATAATGCAGTAATGTCGTACAGATTCTAGCAATGGCTTTCCAACTTAAACACTAGAAAATAATAAGCAATTGTCTCAAGTGTAATTGTTTTCATACTTTTCAACCAAAATAATTTTATCCGGTTTATCTCAATGAAAATAGACATAATTATAAAAGGAATATTCAGACACACATTATAGAAGTTATTTCAATTTGGAGCTCAAATACCACACACAAGCAGCATAAAGTTTAGAAATCAGCTACTAAACCATTACTACTATAACTATATTATCCCAAATCAGTTGTAGAAATCTCAAAACAATGCAAGATGGCAGAAGAAAAAAAAAAAATTAAAAAAGAAAAACAAAAAAAAAAAATCAAAGCTTACTGCAAAGCACACACAACACCTGTAAGACAACAAGTCATAAAAAGGCAATACACAGCACTCTTCTTTACATCAACTGAATTCTGTTATACTTAACATTTCACAGTATGAACAAATTATTCAAGAGCCACACTGCTCACTTCTAACACCCCTTCAGCAGAGGTCTGCAAAACAGTTCTGATCATTAACTCTGTAAATCATGAGCCAGCAGACCTCATCTGTTGAATGAAGCCCATACACTAGAAAGAGGATTCCGCTAAGATGGAGTTTTTATTAAATAGTATTAGTAGTGGTGAGAGCTATGGGCAACTCTAATAACCAAAATGTCAATAAACTAGTTCTGTATACACTACTGCCTATCCAGTCCCTTTTACAACAATAGTATTACACACTGCAGACACGTAAGCACGATTATAAAATACCTACAGGATTAGAGCTTCACACAATGCTCTGTTTACACTGAATCATCAAAGTGTACCAGGGCTCCAAACAGACACACTCATATGTACATACAAACAAACACATCTGTGTATGTTTGTGTGGGTATACGTAAGTTTGGCACAAGGAACTGAAAAGTTACATATGTACATCACATCATGTATGAATAAAACCTAAATTTGATACAATTATGCATAAAAGACTTGCTAGCAAGATGAATCTTTAAAAATGCATCAACTAGTAGTAGACATTTCAGATTAGGTTACATTCTAATATACTGTTGATGGATCAAATACCTAGTTTCAAAACTATAACCTTTTGATTTTTTGCTTTGTGACATTATGTTCAGTCTATAAGGTATATCACACAAGTAACCAAAATACATTGTTTATACTATTACTTCTACATATTTCTGAAGCAAGATGAGATAGCAAGAAACATACCCACAGTTCACCATACACAATACATTTTAAAGATTCTCCATGAGGTATTTAACTACAAAAAAAACCCAGTTAATTCTTCTAAAAGAATAATTTCAGCAATCATTCAAGAACATACAGAAAACTAGTCAAAGCCTCTAGAAATATTAAATAAGTATGGAAACCACCATATAGTCGGAGACTTGCATTCATGCTGTGGCACGCAGAGCATCTGCTACACTCAGCTGTAATAGTGTTGTATTTGAACAATCCAAACAGTGAAATCCATTTTAGCAGATCAGCAAAATTCCTGGTAGTAATCCCTCCCTAAAAGGCTGTTAACTCTAAATTGTAAATCATGAAACAAGAGCAACATTCCTACTTTTAGATTTACCTATCTGATTTCTAAGAGTATTATCTTATTACTTCACATTGGAATGAAAAATTTGGTTTAAATTGTTAAGAAGGTCTGAACCTTTCATGATTCAAAGGCATCTTACAGATTCAACTGTACTGGGAAATAGTAAAAATGTAAGCACTCAACCTTTGAACAGATACTGCTCAGAATATATCCAGGAAGCAGTTTGCCAAAACAACTGAAGATATGCTTATCTTAAACATTCACACCTGTCATAGTTCAGCCCCAATTGGCACCAGACTACACAGTCTCTCTCTCACTCCCCCCACCCTCCAAGAGAATAGGAGGAGATGATATAAGAAAAAGGCTCAAGGTTTGAGGAGAAGTCCTTAAAGTTACCGTTATGGGCAAAACGGACTGGACTTGGGGAACAATATTCATTTATTACTAAAACCAGCCAGAGAATGACAGGGAACAAGATAACCTCCCCCCCACCCCTTCCTCTTCCTGGGCTTAACATTATCTCTACTACGTTCCCCCACCCCGAGCAGCACAGCAGGGAAGACGGAATGGGTGTCGTGGTCAGTTCATCACGCGTTGTTTTACGCCACTACTTAATCTTGGGGGAAGAACTCCTCACATTCCTCCTCTGCTCCAGCGTGGGGTCCCTCCCACGGACCACAGTCCTTCGTGAAACTGCTCTGGCGTGGGTCATCTCTTCCACGGGGTGCAGTCCCTCCAGAACAGCTGCCCCAGCGGGCCCTCCACGGGCCACAGCCTCCTTCAGGCATCCACCTGCCCCAAGGTGGGGTCCTCTGACAGGCTGCAGGTGGATCTCTGCTCCTCCATGGACCTCCATGGGCTGCAGGGGGACAACCTCCTCCACCATGGTCATCATCATAGGCTGCAGGGGAATCTTGGCCAGGAGTAGCATTACTCCTTCCCCTTCTTCTTCACTGACTTTGGCATCTGCAGCCGTTCCTCAGAAGAAAAATTCTTCACAACAGACGCTTCTCAAGATCTTTTTACATCTCATTCTCATTTTCAACTCACCTCCTCTCCACTTCTTGCAGCCGGGCCGGGCCGAGTTGGGCCGAGGCAGCCGCCCGGCAGGAGGCCAGAGGGTGAGGCCTGCAAGGCCCACAAGGCTCACACCTCCCCCTCTCTGCCCCCACTCAGCTGCTTCACACCTTCTCTTTTTTTTTTTTCCCCCGTTTTCCTCTTTTTAAATACATTATCGCAGAGGCATTATCACAGAACATTCTGCTACCAATTGGCTTGGCCTTGGCCAGCAGCGGGTCTGCCCCAGGCCTGGCCAAGTCCATTGAACAAAGGGGAGCGACTTCTAGCAGCTTCCTACAGAAGCACCTTAGGCCCCCCTCACTAAACAAAAACAGAACAACACCAAAAATAAACAACTTTTAGTTCCACAGTTGCTAAGAAAAATCTTCTAAGAGAGAGCAGGAACTCTCATCATCTGTCACATTTGTGTTGGTGTGTTTTATAGATAGATATATATCTGTACCAAATCCCATTAGTTAGAATCTAGTATTCCCACATACTAAGGAAATGAATTCTCCTAACATCCATGCGATGAAGGATTCTGGATGAGAAGTTTAACATCCACTATGAACTGACCGCCCCAGAAGCTTGTCAAAAAAAATCAGACAGGCACCTTCAGACATTAGCATAGGAAGCTAAAATAAACAAACAAATCTTCTATTAGAGGTACTCGTCTTTCCCCTTGTGGGACTTCACAAATTTAGAATGATCTGTAGTTTTTCAGATCACAGAATGGTTTAGGTTGGAAGGGACCTTTAAAGATCATATCATCCCACCCCACCACCACAGGCAGGGCCATCTTTCACTACAGCAGATCACTCAAAGACCCGTCCAACCTGACCCTGAACACTTCCAACGATGGGGCATCCACATCTTTTCTGTGCAACTCGTTCCAGTGCCTCACCATCCTCACTGTGTATAATTTCTTCTTTATGTGCAATCTAAACCTACCCTCTTTCAGTTTAAAACTATCGTCCCTTGTCCTGTCACTACAGGCCTTGGTATAAAGTCTCTTTCCATCTTTCTGATAAGCCTCCTTCTATGCTGAAAGGCTGCAACAAGGTCTCCCCAGAACCTTCTCTGCTCCAGACCAAACAACTCCAACTCTCAGCCTTTCTTCACAGGAGACATGTTCCAGCCATGTCTACAGTAAGGTCAGGTGAACTCCACTCTACCAGTTCACCATCCTTTTTACTGAAAAATTTTTTAGTGCTTAAATCTATGTTGTCGTTTCCAGTGTTAGGCTTGCACACGTAACATCCAACATTCAAATGTGAAGCATCACAATGTAACACGTCCTAATGTTGCACACTTCGAAGGTTCCTGGATGAATGATATAACACCATGAAGAACACTAACTGCAGTTCAGAAAATCCTGTGACATTATTTTGTTATAAGAACCAATATCTAGACTAAAAACATTTTTCAGCTCATACAAAACTGATGCATGTGTTATTCTTATTACTCTAGACCAAGCCTCTCAAAAGCCACTCAAACATTCCCATCTTAAATCTGTTCTTAATCTAATGATGAAATTTTATGACACTGTCAAAGTTCACTGAGGAAAATATATTTAGCTACCCAGAAATTCTACAGCAAATCTTGTATTAAAGTCTCCAGCTTATCTAAATCTTATACTGAAATAATCCCCCCACCAAAAAATTGTATATACTATTAAGTGGTTTTACCATAGCTTATAGCAGAGATGAACAACAAAGAAACAGGCAAAAGAAACATTTTAGAGTGCTCGCTCACATAGAGTACTTAATTAAGTCCCTGACTTAATTACAACATCCACATTTTATCTATTTTTTTTTTTTATAAATTACAATGGCATCTGTGACAAGCAAACTCCGAGATGTTACACACACACACACACAAAAAAAAAAAAAGAACCACACAACTCACTTTGCCTTATTCACAGAAATGGAAACACGTACCTCCTGTATTAGAATTAATATCTAATGAGGTATGACAACTGCAGGATTTGCTGGAAAGTGTTAAACTAATGGTATTATGTCATGCATATTAAATGACTGCTAAAAATACCATCTGTTGTATACCTTAAGAATCTGTCCTCCTTCTGGGTATCTTCTTAAAATATCCTTAAGAAAATCAACAAGTGGTGGAGTTGTTTGTCCAAAACGACCTAAAAACCAACCAAACAAAAAATAATCTGTTTATTATGCTACTATGCAGTTAATTTCAGATTAAAACAAATACTCACTGAACAATTACTAGGAATTTAGAAAGGTTTGATACTGTAAAATCTTGTATTTCCAAAATCAACCGCAAAAGTACTATGTTATAAACCTTTTAATTAAAAAAGTTAAAATAGCAGTCCTGATGTTACTGTGAACGTGTTGTTTCATATCTGGATTAAACAAATTTGGGAGCTAAGTCTATGCATCTGTTATACCCCAGCTCCAAATACCAGATGTTCAAATACAGTCACTTCTAAAGGACTACTACTTTTTAAGTAGTGGGACGGTATTCTAGGGCAGCAGTGGTCATAACTTTTTTTATAGCCAGTGATGATCCCTCCTGACAGCTACACATATGCACAGTACACTTTTGCTCTAGTGTACACTTCCTGTTCTGGCATATCACAGTGCTGGGCTTGGTGCTAACTTTGTTGTTACCTGGGCTTAGCACAGGAGGGAAAATGTCTCAGAAAGACACTACCAAGTGTTATGGAGTTCTGCTCTGTGAGGAAGAGTCTATCACAGAATGAAAGCATCAACACTCTTTATTTCAAACTCCAGCCTTAGACTGAAGAGCAGCTCCCTAAATCCAAACCTAAAATATGTGCTTTAAACAAATACTAATCATGCAATCCCCCCAAGGAAAAGAGATGCTGCTGATGCCTCTTCTATGACTTCTCTTTAAAGTTTATTAATAAAGTAATTATTCTCTCTCTCCTCACTCTGCCTTCTGCATATATATGTGTTTATGAAGTACACAGATTCAAACCCACACACACATTATATATATTATGGAATAAAACTTTAGACAAAAAACCCCCGCAAAATCCTCAGCAATGTGGAAAAAAAAGGTAATAGGTAAGAGAGATCTATTTGCTGAGAAAACATCAAGTAAAAACATCAAACATCTTGTCTTTACAAAGTTTTTGTATTGTTCTTTATTTAAGGTAACTTAACAGCATCAATTAAAAAAACACCAAGAAATTGCAACTCTCAGCTGAAAGTGTGAAAAGTATTTTGTAACTTTTGTTATTATTTTTACAGTACATAGGAGTATATGAAAGTCAATAGGCAATATGCAAACTTCCAAAATAAGGTGAACTGATCAATAGTAGGAAAGTTTTGGTGTTTCATTTCTTAGGAAAAATTCTCTAAAATCAAGAAATCGATCTTTTCTAAGTCTAACGTGGGCAGACAGGCAGAATTGTTTACATGACACATTTCACTATGGAAACCACAAAACTAGACATGCAACTTTTAGGTGATAGGACTGAAGACAGACTTTATTGTAACTCTTTACATCTACGAGCAGAGCCACCCTATGTATGTCACAAAAATTACTCTATCTTGAGATCATGACTTACTGCATGCATCCTGTCAAAGGCTGAACTAATTTTTCTTGAGTATTAGAGCTGTTCATATTTAACACAAGACTGGTTCCACAAATCCGAAGGAGAAACTTTTTCCACAGTATGGACAGTCAAGCATCAGAACAGAAACCCAGAGAGCCTGTGCAGTCTCCCTCCTCGGAGGCTTTCCAAATTGGACCAGGATCAGCCCTTGAGCAACCCAGTCAATCTCAGAGCTGACCCTGCTTTGAGCAAAAGGTTGGAGTAGAGACCTCCTGATGTCCCTTCCTACATTAATTACTCTGTGATCCCAGAATCTGGTGCTAGACACAAGCGATGAATGAACAGAGGTGACAAGGGTGATCTTCAGAGTACTTCAGAAACCAGTATGCTTGGCGCTACTGATCATGCACTTCCTGAAATTAAAAATTCAGAGCCTTGATTTATCTGCTGTAAGGAAAAATCTCAGAACTGGAAGACTCCAGAATGAACAAAAAAGGTCCTAAAGACTTCAGATCTTTTAAACTGACTTACACTAGAGTAGTAGGCCAGAAAAAGTTAAGTGCTTTATCTAGATATGGACAGCTTAGAAAGAAAATCTCACAGCCAAATATTCCATTCCTAGGCACAAAAAACAGCAACAGTTTTTCTTTCCCATGAAAGAGTTCTTAGGGCTACTACACATATACTTCTCCATATACTTGCATAGCAAAAAAAAACAGTTCAGAGAAGAAGGAAAAAAAAAAAAAAAAAAAAAACACACCTTTTTATTGACACACATACAGCAAAAAAATTACCAGAGCAAACAGTCAAGAATGAGAAAAAGAAAAATGTTCTATGCCATAGAACCATGGGGTCCATTTCCATAGGCATTTTCTATCCACTGCAGGTTCTAGAGAATATGAACTTTGGCTAATATACAAACACTTCATTTCCCTCTGTCACTAGAAAATCATCAGCCAGTACAATTATGGTTTACATAAGCTAAGAAATACAATGTTTTGTGACACCAAATAAAATAGCTGCATGAAGAGAAGGGTTTCTTCCTATCATCCCATTAACATTTATTTCATTCCCTTCTAATAAAATTATTGTTAAAAGAATATTAATGCTAGCAACCAAGTAACATAATCATTACAGATTTTATTTAGAGCATTTCTGAAGATATTCAGGTATCATAATCTAATTCAAGATACCATACAAACAGATATATCTGCAATTTTTGTAACAAAAACGTAACTAAATATACAGAATCAAAAGAAAAACAAATAAACAAAAAAAAAATCAGAAGAAATAAAAAGCTTTTTACTAATGGTATAGATATCTACACAGTGGTTACTGAAAATATATCCTTTCAGTATCTGAACTGTTTACAAGTATTCAGCTTGTTTTATATGAGACAAGGCAGCTATTAACACTACTGCAAGGCAAGTTTTACCGACTCCAAGAGACAGCAATATTCCAATTTTCACCCATGAAATTACAAAGAAAAAAATCAAACACCAGGGCACTCAAAAAGAGAAGTTTAATGCCCCTGGAGCATAATGAAAAGAACAAGTGAAGAGATACCTACGACTTAAAAGAAAAATAATTTCTTCCCATTTAAATAGGGGAATAATTCCAATTAGCTACAGACTGTGTTAGAAAATGCTTTGACCTTCCAGTTTATAAACAGAGAGAAGTATTTTTCATACCTCCTCCTTTCAACCCTTTTGACTGAAGCTTCAGAAAAACTTGATTTTGAGACTTCTGAAGATCCACAATCTTGATACCATCAGATAACTGAAATAAAAAATAAGACAGATCTTGGTCAAAACACTCTGCAGCATAAATAGTTTACTGTAGCTTCTCTTCCTACATATTTATTCTATGAAGTCTGGTTTTACCTAAAAGTATAAAAATACTCCAGTATCCAGTTTGAGCAGCACTTTCAGACCCTGAGGTCTAGGATGGCCTCCTCTGCCTAATGATACTCCTCAGATGAAGTATCAGTTTGTCAGTAACAGGACGAAAAAAAACCAGCCACAAATAAATCAGGTGGAAAAAATGCCTATAGAAGCACACAATGAGCAAGTCACAGCCTCTCATTTTCACATTTGAAAAGTTCTATGTTCTGGGAACTTCTGGAAGCATACAACTAAAGCAGTTATTGTTCTAAGGTGCATGCTCATAAGAAACATATACAGGAAGTATGTTGTCTAAGCAATTTCATAGGAGTCTTAAGGTAAGTAGTGTCCAGCTCAAAGCAGCTAGTAATACAGAATGCAAAGAGACAAAAGTATCTCACAGAAACACCCTTGAAAAATTTAAGTCTTATCTCCCCATTACCTTTGCATGCAGACCTATGGACTCATGTAGAACATCACAGAGAAACTGGGGCAAACTAAGCAACCAATTCCTTAGCAGACATTGCTAAAAGTATTCAGTAATCATAGCACATGATGGTTTTGTTGCAATTCTAGTTTCATATTATAAGTGTGTCCCAGTCATGTACGATGTGATGCTATCCTGCATACCACGATAACAAATGTAGAATTAGAATCTGTGCTATGCTAATTAGAAACCTAGCCAATTCAAATTGGTTTCCATTTACAGCAAACTATATTGAAATTATATTATTATATTAGTCTCAGTTTATAGCAAAGTTCAGGACTACTTCCTCACTTGGATAGGTAAAAACAAACCACTAGAAAGAAGCTGGTGCTTACACAGATGTAAATTCTTACAATGTAACTTTGTTTAATAAGCAAAAGACAGTCCTTGTCCACAGTATGTAGTCATAATTTTAAAACATTAATAAGAAAAAAAATATATTCCTTTTTACTTAAAGTTTTAGATAGTACTTACAACAACAGTGTGTTTGTTGTAAGTTCCTACAGAAGTGTTATACTTGAGATGATCTTGTCACAAGATGTAAAATAGCTTAAATTGGATATACCACCCACGCAGGGCTCACTAAAATAAAAAAGAATCCACAGAATGCTGAAGCACATCACCAAGTATTAAAGGGATACCATAACCAAATTTTCTCAAGTAGGATTTTTTATAGCAAAACACCAGCAGAAACTAGGAGAATGAACAGATTCAAACGAATAGTTTAACATTGAAAGGAACTATGAGAGAAAGAGATACCAGTTTTCACTTAACATTTGTAAATTGCACATAGCAGCTTTATAGAAAAAAAAAGATTCACTGATGAATATTTTACCATCCCAGTAAATTAAAAAATAATTTGATCCCAGTAACAGCAGTTCAAAAGTTTATACAGGACTTTCAAAATTGCTACAGTACAAGTATTCCTGTACGTATTTTAGTTCAATATTAAAAAAAAAAAAAACAACCAAAACAGAATAGCTATTCCAGTTTGCTTACTGACTGTTCCCTCTCAAAAAGATAGTTTTCTGTGCCAGACAGTGCTGCTCAGATCTTTGCTTCCAGACAAACTTTAGAAAGTGATATACAGATCTCCTTCCTCCCAAAACAGGAAGGCCTGGAGAGAAAAAAACAAGGACACACAAAACCAGGCAAGAAAATAAAAGATAAGCTATACAGGCAGTTTGTTTCAAACCTGAGTGCTCAAAGATTACTTGTGTTCCCCACATAGGTTCTTAAAAGCTTCTAATACCTAGTTAAGGTGTTAGCTAAGTTCTAACACAACTACTAACACTTAGTTCTTTCCTAGCATCACAGAATGGTTTAGGGTGGAAGGGACCTTCAAAGATCATTTCGTCCAATCTCCCTGCCATGGGCAGGGACATCTTTCACTAGACCAGGTCGCTCAAAGCCCCACCCAACCTGTTCTTGAAGACTTCCAGGGATGGGACATCCACAATTTCTCTAGGCAATCTATTCCAGTGCCTCATCACACTGATATTTCTTCCTTATGCCCGATTAAAACCTACCCCCTTATCCTGTCACTACAGGCCTTATTATGAAGTCTTTCTCCATCTTTCCCCCTGTTGGAAGGCAGCAGTGAGGTCTCCCTGGAGCCTTCTTTTCTCTTTTACGCATTTGCAAGTCCCCTTTCCCTATTTAACCCTAACTTCCAACCTCCTCTCTCTCCCCTTCTTGCCTTACTCATCCCATCCCACCAATATCTCCAGGGTCCCAATTCCCAAAAGTGTAGCTAGAAGCATGGCAAGCAGTACTGAAATGGTGACCCCAGGCCAATGTCTTCAACAGAACAAGGTCATTCATTCATTTGACTCTCTCTCCTGTACGCAGACATCAGTGTTTATCTTGTAAGAGCTTCCTGTCCTGGTGATGTCAACTCTGCTGTTGAAGCTGGTGAGCAGGCAGAAAATCAATTAAAGATCGAAAGGAAGCCAGAACAAGCACATCAGCACTCCCAGGTGAATCTTCCGCTCCCCTCCGAAGAAATAAGGATAAAGCACATGGATTATGGCAGAAAAAGACAGAAAAGCTCGAAGGATAAAAGCTGGCCCCACCAAGAGAAGCACGAGGTTAGCTGCTTGTCCAAATGGCCTCCTCGCCCCCCCGAGGGGCTCACAGCGCAGGCCGCGCACAAACTTGTGCTGCCCGCGCACCGGCGGACCCGGCACCACGCAGAGGGCAGGCGGGCGGGGACTCCCCGCACCGCGGCGGTGCCAGAGAAGGCGAGATGCCCCCCACACACACACACACACACTCCCCGCCGCCCCCCGCGCCCCCTCACCTCTCTCCCGCGGTGCCACAGCCGCTGCTCGGCGGGGGGGAAGCCGGATTCCGCGCCAATCCGCGCCTTCACGTCCCCCACAGCCCCGGAAGGCGGCAGCTCGAAGGTCCGGCAGCCCAGGCAGTCATGGAGGACGGTCACCCGGGCCAGCCTGCGGCAACACGAGAGAGACACCGGCTGAAGAGAGCCGCGCTGCACCCTGCCCGTCCCTGCCCCGCCCCGCCGCCCACTCCCCCGCCGGAACCCCGCAGGCCCGAGATGGGCGCCGGCGGGTACAGGGATGAGCGGGCGCCTGCCCCCCTCTCCGGGGATGGGGAGGAGCCGCCGGGCCTGCGACCGGACCCGCTCCCGCATGCCCGCGGTTCCCGTCCTGTCCCGTCCCGCTGCCACTCACATGCCCGCCGCGGCGCACAAAGGACCGTTAGCTGCTCCGGCCGCCGCCGCCGCTCCCCACACGGGGAAGGGGTGGGGCTGAGCAGGGCGGCGAAAGGGAGGGGCTGGCCCTGAGGTCTGCGCCGCGGAGGAAGAGGAAGGAGGAGAGGGGAGGGGAGGAGAGGAGGCAGCGGGTGGAGAAGCCGCTCTAAAAGCAGCAGTGGCGGCGGTGGGGGAGAAGGGCACCCGGCCTGGCCTGGCCTAGCCCATCAGTGAGGCTCCCGCTGCGGGTGCCGGCCCGGCCCGGCCCGGCCCGGCCGCCGCGCAGGGAGGCCCCGCAGAGCTGGGTGAGGCTTCCCGCGGCCCTATGCCCCGTTCGCGGGGCTGGTCGCTGCCTGCCGGGACCCTCGGGTGAACGAGCCCGGTCGCCTCGGGCGAGGGGAGGGGACGCAGCTTCGCTTGGCCGGGCGGTGCAGGCGTGGTATGATGCTGCGGTGAGCCGTGACAGACGCTGGGATCCAGGGACGTTACCGCATCCAAATTCCTCCTTAATCAGGGCAGGCCGGCAGGGAAGCACACGTAATTTCTATTTCACGTAATTCCCAGCATACAGGCACCACGACATGGAGCACGCAGAGTGCTAGTAAACATATTTCTCAAGGATGCAGAACACAGAAGGAAACCTCATTTTTCTGCTCTTCTGTCAGACACTCGATTGACCATGAATATCTCATAAGGTGTGTGGTAAGTCCTAATGCCATTCAAGACTTACAGAAAGCGCTTCTCTCCTGAAAGCAGAGCTTTAGCGTACCCATGATCCCAATGAGCTAAGGGGACCTTGAGAAACTTGTGGAGGGGCCCAACAGAAACCTCTAAGTGTCACTGTGTGCAAAGTTCCACACCTGGGAGCGTGGGCTGTGTGTCGGCAATGGGCTGAGGAGCAGCCCTGCTTCAAAGGAGTTGGGGATACCAGGCCGTGTTCTTCCTAGAAGGATGACCCACAGATCAAGGGAAGTGTGTCTCCGCTTAGTGCTGATGGGGCTGAATCTAGGATATTGTAACCAGAATGTGATGGTTTGGGTTTCCTCAGGTACAGACCCAGGCAGAGGACTGCCAACAGGGTCAGGAGCCCAAAGCATGTGACCTACAAGGAGAAAATGGCAGAGGTGGGCTTGTTTGAGTCAGATGAGGAGGAGACTCAGTTGCAATATGGTAACATCCCACAACTACCTGAAGGGCAGTTACAAAGGTGATGGAGCTGAACTCTTCCTAATATGCAAGACTGTAACAAGGGGCAGTGGCATCACACTGCAGCTTGGCAGGTTCACACTGGACAGCAGGAGAAAAACTGTCACTAGGACAGTAGTGCAGTACTGGCATGGGTTGTCTAGAGGCACTCTTCATGTTGGGATACTTTCAAGGCTTAGCCATGACTGATCCAGTGTTGGAGACCCTCCTGCTTTGAGTAGGAAGATGGACTACAGACCTCCAGGCAACAATTCCATTTCATTCCAACAGGTCCTCAATTCCAGTCCCTGACTAAAGTAAAACATTTATTACTTTACTCAGTGATACGGATAAAAACTGCTACTTGGCAGCAACAGATATCAGACTTTCTGTGGAAGGGGAAAAGACACAATGAACTTGTTTGCAGAAACTGTATCAAGCTAAGAAAAGATGAACCCACTAAAGCGGAAGGAAATTTAAAAACCACAAAGGTCAGGTGGATCAGAATGCAACATAGTATCTAGGTAGACAGAGCTTTGCCAGTGCTACAACATCTTACTTCATTCATCTGCAATATTTTTATATTGAATACTACAGGACTATAAGAAAATGTTAGAAATTTTGTAGATCTGATCCTGCTTTCACCAGAAATAATTAAAAAACCTATTTTAACTTAAACAAGATGGACCTAACTCTTTGCTTTAATTTAAGACTGTTAATTTTTCCTATTGTTTCATCTTTTTAACTTTCCATTTTGTTACATCCTCTTCACAGAATTTTTCATACTATGGCCTAAGGCTGCCTTCCAGTCTCTTATGTTTATCTTTTTAGGTCTTGATATCAAGGGAATAAACTACCTGCAGAAGAGCATGGCAGGAGGGGCACAAGTGTGGATGACTGTACAAGGTGGAAGGAGTTGCAAGTTGCAATCCCATCCATATTAGCCACTAAAACAGTCTCCAGACCAGTTGAACCACCAAGCCACACTGGCAAAATCTAATTCTTTTTCACCAGTTGAGATCACAGAAGTTATTTAGCATATCATGAAGCACACACAATTGTTTGAATGGGACCCTGGAGAGAAACAGAGCTACCTCACCTAACAGCCACCTTTCTATGCTGAACATCTCAAATGGCGGGATGCTTTCAGGGGCACAGACAATCCTGCTGTCAATGATTGGCTGAAGTTCCCCAACCTATGTCACATCACATGACAAGGCAATACTCCCAAATTATGTCCTGTTATGATTTAACATTAATACTGGAGGAAAAAACTTTGGGTACCACAGATTCTGTCTAGTATGTGACCTTTGCAGTAGAGGGGGAGGAGTTGGGAAGAACCGGTGATGCAGAACTGGAACCATGCATGGTTCTGGACAAAGGAGTTGGACTCCTGAGCTCCTGGAAATTAGCCATACCTGTTCCCCTCATCAATCTGATCCTCTTGTTACAAGGGAGACTGTTTTTTCATACTAGGAGGAATGAATGTCCCATTTGTGTTTACTATGGGACACTTTTCATTTGCCTCTCCTTTATCATGCATTTTCTACTCTGTTTTCCCCTTTTGATAATTTCTGCCTTTGGGTTGTTTGGTTTGGTTGGGTTTTTTTTCTGTCCATCCAGATAGAAGCAAGATGTTCATCCTCTTAGTATCTCTGTATTAATGGAATAAGCATGGCTAAGGCATGTGTTCCAATGCAGCCCTTTGATCATCACTGTTTAATTGTTGGCATGTTTCTTGGCACAGTTTTGACCCATAACCACTACCAGTCTTCAGGACAATGATCAGGCATGGTTCGTAAACCAGGGACACCTCCTCACAGGCAGAACAGACAAGAACATTTTGCTTTAGGGCCAAAGGCTGTTAAGTTTTTTAGACACGACCAGTGCTATGCCGCTTACCCTTTGAGTTCTGGCCCCTTCCCTGGGGCCCCATCTCATTTTATTTATTGACTAGTGTTTCTATTGATAATAGTAAGCAAGACTGCCACTGATTTAAGTGATGCCAGAATTTCAATTTACCAATTTGATGGCACAGCCGCCTAACAAAACAAAGCACTGATGAAAGTAACAAAGATAAGGAAAATCAACACCAATACCAGATCCAAAGAATGGGGAAAACTGAGCTCTTCTCAAACTCTAAAAAAAAAAAAAAAAAAAGAGAAAAAAAAAAAGAAAAAAAAAAGAGTAGAAGTATTCCAAGTACATTTTCAGCAGAAATCTATTTGCAGAAACTTAACTGGAATTTAAAGCCACTTCTACAGCCTTAATTATAATGCTAATTTCTATCAGCAACATCCTGGCCATTCATCTGGGAAGGAATGTAGAAGATAGATCTCTTTTTTATTACGAAGTGATTTATACATATCCTGTTTTCCATTATAAAAATCTTTTTTACAGCTTATGACAGTGATGTTTGTAAACCTTTGTTTTCCTGATATCTAAATAAAAATATCTTAGAAAAGGGACTAGAAATTACCCTGTCTGACCAAAAAAGAGTACATGTTCCAGTTTGCAGATTTTCACAACAAAAAAAAATCTGAACCTTTTTTTTATTTTTAATCTTGCTTATCCCTTTGGAAAACAGAACTATGGAAGGTGTGTAATCCTAGTGAAGTTAAAGGTATCACATACATATTTGTTACACAGAACTACTATTAATGATTGTATATGACAATGTAAAAATATCCATTTGACCTGAGCAGGTGGGAATTTTGTAGCCAAGGCAGTTAGAAAAAAAAAATATTTTAAATCTAAAATGATTTGGACTAATTTGAGAATTTTTAAATACTACATATAGAAATTGCTATTATCATACTTTTATGACCACTTTTCCAAGCAGAACCACATTTAGATTTAAAAATACATATAGAAAATCCTCCTGTGGCTGTAAACAAGTGTTCTGTTTGCTTCAGAATTAGGTCATAGAACCCCAACAAGAAGGGGCATGCAATTAAAAAAATGGAATAAGTCTCTGCAACATTCAAATATTTTTATAAAGCAAAACAAAAGCCATTTTCATAGTGGCATTTCCTTGAAAACAGAGAATTCTGTGTAGTGGAATATGCTCATACAACCAATAATTTAAAATAAGTGTGCATTAGCAGAAAGAGGTGGGTACAGGCCACTCCTTCCTTATCACTGTGCTTAAAAAGATGGAAGGGAGTCTGCAAAAAGAGTATGTGGTGTCATAAGAAACAAGCATTGTTAGGTCACCAATGCAAGAGGAAACTACTGCAGTACAGTCGCTTCCAGGGCAGCAAATAACATTCTGCAGTGCTGGCAGGCAAGTAGCAGTGACTCAACAGCTACCTCTAGATTTGAGACAGTGCACGCCAAACAAAATCACAACTTCTACAACACACTAAGCACTTACCTTCATTCTTAAATCAATTCCTTAACTGTTTCTAACAGATGTTCTAAACATTACGTTGCATATATTTCACATTAGCTGGAGATTACAGATTGCATTGGTCTGTAGTCACTACCAGAAGCTTGCTTTATCCTTGCTTACTAATGCATTTTCAAGAAGCCTGAGAATAAATCTACTATTGGCTCATGACACATGTGCTACTCATTGGAAAGCCATCCCTTATTGGAAAGTTTCTATTTTATTTGAATAGCTCCATTAGCAGAAAACAAGTCATTTTTTTCTTAAAAGCAATCACTGGAATGGCCCTAGTTCTACGTCATACAAATGACCACAAAAAAAAAAAACAAAACAAACCCTCTGGCCTGTGAAGCTTTTGCTTCACACAAAATATCTAGTTTTGACCTAAAATCTGTTAGACTTGTTTCAGTTTCTTCTTTGCAAATGAAGAGCAGAGCAATAAGGCACAAATAAATGATACATTTTCAAAATCTTCTCAAATGCCAAAGTAAAATTTCCTCGTAGATCTACCTGTAGGAAGAGACTACTTTAAATTAAGTCCTTGAAGAGAGGACCTAACCTTACTCTTAATTATGGTACAATAACCATTACTCCACAAATTCGAATTGCTGAGAATCACAGGGTTTTCTATTCCAGATGGTACAAATAACAAAATACCAGCACAAAATGCTTGGCATTTCAAATTATGCAAAAGATTAAACCAAAATAGTGATAAAAATAAACTCAATTGCTCTTTAGGGAATTGCATTAGGAGGGACTACAGTGTTGCAAGAATTGCTGTTGGCATACATTTTTTAACAAGTAATATGTTAAATTACTGGTGGTGTTTTCTTACAGCTTTTGGTGCCAATAAAAGGGCCAGATTTAGAACACCCACTTTAACCTTGAAATATCAAAAAAGCAGAGCTTAAATTTGCAAATTGATTTCAGTGCCTAATGTAGCTTCCTAAATACCATAATGAATCCAGGCCTAGGTTTTCCACCTGCATTTAGGACACATGGTAATGAGCTTATCAAAGGTATTTTTTTCCACACTACCTGAAGACATTTTTCTTGTTTTCATTTCAGAGTACTTAATGAAGCTATTATCTTTCTACATAAGTAAGAAAAATCCACTCAATAACTAAAATGAGATCAGTGGCCCCAGATTGACATGCATTAGTCATTTTTAAGAAGTATGTCTCCATCCTTGTTGCTTCTGAATACTGCATCTAATCATGCTGGAAAGCTCCATGACATTTTCTAGACATCAGTGAACAGAGCCCTGTGTATTTGCAGAAAATGAGAATATCAAACAGAAGGATATACAAGATAGTAAATTTTCTTACATTATGAAAAGCCATAACTGAGAATCATAGAATCATATAATAGCTTGAGTTGGAAGGGACCTTTAAAGGTCATCTAGTCCAACTCCCCTGCAAGAAGCAGGGACATTTCCAACCAGATCAGGTTGTTAAGAGCCTCATCCAATCTGGCCTTGAATGTTTCTAGAGATGAGGCATCTACTACCTCTCTGGACAACCTGTTCCAGTGTTCCACCACCCTCATTGTAAAAAAAAAATTTCCTTATATCCAGTGTGAATCTACCTCCCTCTATTTTAAAACCATTACCCCTTGTCCTATTGTAACAGGCCTTGCTGAATAGTTTCTCCCTGTCTTTCCTACAAGCCCCCATTAGGTACTGGAAGAGGGCTATAAGGTCTCCCCAGAGCCTTCTCTTCTCCAGGCTGAACAGCCCCAACTCTCTCAGGCTATCCTCATAGGAGAAGTGATCCAGCCCTCTGATCATCTTAATGGCCCTCCTCTGGACTCGCTCCAACAGGTCCATGTCCTTCTGATGCTGGGGGCTCCAGAACTGGATGCGGTACTCCAGGTGGGAGTCTCACAAAAGCGGAGTAAAGGAGAGAAGGAGAATCACCTCTGTCAATCTCCCGGCCATGCTTCTTTTGATGCAGCCCAGGATGTGGTTGCTTTCCGGGCTGCAAGCACACATTGCCACCTCATGCTGAGCTTCTCATCCATCAACACTCTCAAGTCCTTCTCCTCAGGGCTGCTCTCAATCCATTCTCCGCCCAGCCTGTATTTGTGCCTGGGATTGCCACAACCCATGTGCAGGACCTTGCACTTGGCCTGGTTGAACTTCATGAGGTTGGCACGGGCCCACCTCTCCAGCCTGTCAAGGTCCCTCTGGATGGCCTCTCTTCCTTCCATTGTGTTGACCACACTACACAGCTTGGTGTCATCGGCGAACTTGCTGAGGGTGCATTCTATGCCACTGTCCATGTTACCAACAAAGATGTTAAACAAGGCTGGCACCAGTACTGACCTCTGAGGAATGCCACTCGTCACTGGTCTCTACTTGGAAATCAAGCCATTAACCATCACTCTTTAAGTCTGGACATCCAGCCAATTCCTTATCCACTGAGTGGTCTGTCCATCAAATCCATGTCTCTCCAGGTTAGAGAGAAGGATGTTTTGCGGGACAGTGTCAAATGCCTTGCACAAGTCCAGGTAGATGACATCAGTTGCTCGTCCCTTGGCCACCCATGCTGTCACCCCATCATAGAAGGCCACCAAATTGGTCAGGCATGATCTGCCCTTTGTGAAGCCGTGTTGGCTGCCACCAGCCACCTCCTTGCTCTCCATGTGCCTTAGCATGGTTTCCAGGAGAATCTGCTCCATGACCTTGCCGAGCACACAGGGAGACTGACTGGTCTGTAGTTCCCTGGGTCTTCTTTGTTTCCTTTTTTAAAAATGGGAGTTATGTTTCCCCTTTCCAGTCAGCAGGAACCTCACCAGACTGCCATGACTTCTCCAGTATGATGGACAGTGGCTTGGCAACTTCACCTGCCAGTTCCCTCAGGACCTGCAGATGCATCTCATCAGGTCCCATGGACTTGTGCACCTTCAGGTTCCTTAGATGGTCTCAAACCTGCTCTTCTCCTACAATGCGCAGTTCTTTATTCTTCCCAGTACCTGCTTTTGCCTTCTGCAACTTGAATGATGTGGCTAGATGCCTAACCGATGAAGTCTGAGGCAAAAATTAATTGAGTACACGTCCCATGTAACCAGGTCTTCCGTTTCCTCCTGGAGAGGGCCCACATTCTCCCTGGTCTTCCTTTTATCTCCAGCATACCTAGAGAAGCTTTTCTTGTTGCCCTTGATGTCCCTAGCCAGCTTTAATTCTGTCTGGGCTTTACCCTTTCCTACCTGATTCCTAGCCGCTCAGGCAATCTCTTCGTCCCAGGCTACCTGTCCTTGCTTCCACCCTCTGTAGGCTTCCTTTTTGTTTTTCAGTTGGTCCAGAAGCTCCTTGTTCATCCATGCAGGCCTCCTGGCATTTTTGCCCAACTTCCTCTTTGTTGGGGTGCATCGCTCCTGAGCACAGAGGAGGTGATCCTTGAATATCAACCAACCTTCTTGGGCCCCTCTTCCCTCCAGGGCTTTATCCCATGGTACTTAGACAAGCAGGTCCTCGAAGAGGCCAAAGTCTGCTCTCCTGAAGTCCAGGGTAGAGAGCTTGCTGTGCACCCTCCTTACTGCCCTAAGGATCTTGAACTCTACCACATCTCATGGTCACTGCAGCCGAGGCTGCCCTTGAGCTCCACATTCCCCACCAACCCTTCCTTGCTGATGACAACAAGGCCCAGCATAGTATGGAAACTTCAAGCACCTTTGCAAGTATCTGTACATCAGATAGTGGATGATACCCAGTAATATCATTTCAGATAGTGCTAGCTCTTTACCAGCTCTGTATAATTTCTAGCTCCTTCATAACAGGTTTTCATATAGAAATATGTTGTATTGCAGACAACAGAAGAACGGGTGGCACCGAGGAAGAAAAATGAGCCATATGTAAGGCCTAGTGAAAGGAAGAGAGGAAAAGGGGAAGAAATGACACAGTGTATCCTCTTCTGGAATAACATAGAAAAGAAGTGAAAGAGATTCCTGGGTTACATGACAAGTCCAGTCACACAACTGTAGTAGCTGGAGGTAAATATTGCTGCAAACACTAGCTCATACAGAAGAGTTACAGAATCGTTCACTGGGAATCAGAGGCTGTGTTTCTATGTTGTGTCCTACATACGTAAGACAGCATGGGGTAAGACATCAAGTACCTCCAGCCTTCTCCACTCCCACTGCATTTCACTCTTCTTTCTGATTTACTGGTGGAATGTCTTACATAATTGCACCTTACTCTGGTTCAGATGGTATTACCCAATTTAACAAATTCTTGCTATTTGAATTGTTTGAGCTAATTTGTCTCATTTTGACAGAGCTGACACACAAAGCACAAGGCAGCGGTGGTATCTTCAGCACGGACGGTGTACTAGCCTCTAGCTTCAGCAAGGATAAGACATAAAGACATCCTAAATGCTTCCAGTGAAGTGGATGGCAAAACTTTCACTAGTTGGGGCAGGGTGCTTTTGAAAATGCTGTCATTGTTGTTTTCATCTCTGTCAGTGTGACAGAACAGATATGGCATGCTGCTTGGCATACCTCAGTATATTTGGACAGATGAGAACCAAGAAGTGTAGAAGTCAAGGGAGTTTTCTTCAAAGGTAAAGGAAAGTGAGATGGGGTACAGGACACCTATAGAGGCTATATTTTGAAGAGCAGATTTTTAAATGTACAACAGATTGTATGCCTATTTGTTATGCATGTGTATTCATATTTACACATACACATTTATGGAAAGAGCTGATTAGGTACAATATGTCTATTATTTTAATTTATGTAAAATCTCTATTGAAACATGGGCGTGACTTAAGTGCAAAGTTAAGTAAGCCTATGTTAACTTCTCTTCAGTTAGCCTATCTTGAACAGAAGCAGCCACACTACAAAAAAAAAAATACAGCAATAAAGGGTTTCACAGTCAGAGAAGACTCACACAGAGTAGTGTGGCTGTACTCCCTCTGTCCCGTCATGGACCAGTTTAAAGCACTTCAGTACCCAAAGATTTTTGTAGCTGCACAGTAACCAGATAAACACATGCGCTTAACACAAATGAACATTGCAGCAAAAATCTACCTGCAGGGTAATCAACGAAGGCCTTCTGGAGAAGTTCATTTTAATTAGCTAAAAATGATTTTTTTTAAAATATTTGTATTGCATCTGAACATGGATAGAAAGAAGAATGAGGGTGGAAAGTTAAAGGAATTGCAGTTCTATTACCATTAATTAACTTAATAGTACCAAATATATATAATGACGGGAAGAATTCTAAAACTTCAAAACCTGGACAGGAAGTTGGTACTTCAGCTGTTATTTTTTTATATATTGCATAAACTCCATGAAGCTCCAACTGGAACCAGTCTTATTATAGACACTGTACCAAAAAAAAAAAAAAATAAAAAGCTTAAAAGCTTGGCCCTACCCCAAAAAGCATCTATTTGCAGTGGACTAAAGACATGCTGCAGGAAGGGCACACATCAAAAGGGCACAAGGGCCTGCTGAAACAGAGATATTTGCTTCAAGTTAAAGCCCTCATTTTGCACACAGATTTAAAAACTGAAACTTGACTACCATTAAAAATAGCTAGGTATGATATCAATATTAAAGTTGAAGCTCAGGTAAAATACTTTACCAAAATCTTTGAGATCTGTAATTTTTTATAATTGACTGATACTGGAATTAAAAAAAAAAGTCCACTGGAGATTCTGAAATATCATTACATAGTCTAATGGAAACTCAATTTGACTGAGACTTCCATAAAAAACATAAACTGTATGGAACCAAATGAGTGGAAATCACTATATAGCTGTCACGACAGGATATTTGTCATTTTTCATCTTGGTGGAACAAAGCCTATCATTTAATAGTATCCAAAAATGTCAATATTGAAATATAGAATTTAAAATTATTGGCAGCATGACTAATGCTCACTGCAAGAAATCTGCTTTTAACAGAACAGATTGAGCCATTCACACTTAAAAGTCAAGTATGTGTCAAGTCAAGTCTGCTTGCCTCTGTGAAGCCTGATTTAATCAGTCCCACCTCTGTCCAGTGCCCTATCTCCAGCTTGAATATTGGCCTTGCAGCTCAATCTAGGACAATCCATACTTTCCAGCTCTTGTCCCTGACAGTTCTGTAGTTTCATCTCTGGTCCAGTTTTAGTCCTTGATGCCAGCCAAGCTGACCATCAGACTAGGTCTTTAAAAGAGACCTTCATGTCTTACTGGATTATAGAAGAGCTTGCAGCATGGATAATTTGGGCAGTGTCTAAACCTCAGAGATTTTCAGATGTACAAATTTTGCATTAGGAGGGCCTAGTTAACTGATCTAGAAGAAAAACAGAGAGACTCAAACCCCCAAATTTTCTACCCCGCAGTCACCCTGCAATAAAAATATACAACTTTCATGAATTTTCACAAAATTACCCAGGAAGCCAGTGGAACAGACTCTGACACAATAGTCAGCTGTTGCTAACACAATGTGAAGCCCACCTTCCTAACACACAGGAAAAAAACAGAGGCTGTACATTATAGCGTACAGCAGTGGAGATTCTGCAGAATGCAAGGCTGAGGGTGGAGGCTATTGTCTTCATGGAGGCCTACTGATAGCAAATAAGAACACTTCTAATTACAACGTAACATCCAAATAAGCATTTCTCTCCTAAGATTTGTTTAGACAGTGTTCACACAAGGAATTTGCTTTGCTTTTTAGCTGTTAGCAAGATTATACATTCTTCCCAGTAAAATAATATGTCAGATTCAAAGTTAGGCAAGTGCAGGAAGAAAACTTTTCTCTTTTACTTGCTTAAAAAAATGCTACAGCAAATGTAGTCTGTACATGTAAATTGAATGTTAGACTTTGAATCTGTCACTCACAGGAGTGATGAATTTTTTCAAGCAGTTCTCATAAATTTCACAGAAACAATTCATAAGTAAATGAAGCAGATCCTGGCACCTATATATGATTCTGTAACTTAAGAAATTAATTTCACCTTTAAAAGTAGCAATTTTTAACAAGCAATATGCAAGTCTCAGACTCAGTTTTTAACTTATTGACCATGGGGGTTTGAGCAAGAACATGTCAGCCTAACAGAAAATTATTTCAGGAATATTTTTTTTTTACCTGTTCTTATCCTCGATCTCCATTGTCTCTTTTTCTTGGATATCTTCTTGATAGGAACATGAAGCAGATACTGAATTTATAAATTAGCAAATAATTTTTTAATCTTCTTTGTTTGGCGGCTTATCATCTCCTCAGTGGACGCTAGAAAGCCCAAGCATGTGAAACTGAACCCAGTGTTCACTCCATCTCTGAATTCTCAAAGATGTCTGTGTGCATCACCATCTGTCGCTTCTCCAGTTTTCTTTCAAAGCCACTTGCTTAATTGTTCACAAAAGTTCTCTCATTATCAGGAACAGACTTAATAAGACAGGTCTCAGAAAGCCTGAATCCAGGCTATGTGCTTGTGCAATTTACTTATATTAATCTTCAGGAGAAGGAAGGGAATTCTGGAAGCTGCTGTTTCTGCTTTGTCTTCGGTTTTTCTGGAAGCAGGTACAGTTGGAAGAGTACTTGTGAAGGCCAAAGTCTGACTTGTCTTCTCCCACACACCTACTAGAAGCCACTTCTTAACAGCTCAGGAGTTCTGGAAGGAGAGACACAAGAGAAAAGGAGTGGGTCATTAATACAAAGCAGAATTGAACTGAAGGGTATGGAAAAGTCATTTCCTCTGAGGGCATAGTTGCAGTTACTAGTATTAAGTGAGTCATAATACTAATTATAAACTGCCTTGTGTGTTACAGGACTTGTAACCGTATGGGGAACTGAGAAAGAGCACTGAGGTTTCCTGCTTCTCCTCCAGCACAATATCATACAATCAGTACAATAACTAACACATGTAGCTGTAAATGCTGAAAAAATGAGCTGTATAGGTCAACATCTACCCTATGCTGCACATGCCTTTGGAAAGCATTTCCTTCAGGCCAACACACAGAATTTTTGTAGCACCAGAATAGCGCACAAGTGAGGCAAGGCATGTGCTGTCAAACAGCAGAAAACATTTCATTCAATATGCACATTACCCAAGGAAGATACGTTGGAGAGAGCTGGGAGGATGACAGTGATATTCCTCTATTGTTCTGCATCTGTGCAAATGTAAATCCTTTTCTGAGCCTCCAACAGTGTTGGCAAGTCTTTTCATAATGTGCAGTTGTGTATGTCCCTCTTCAATGAGTAATGCAGAGACATTCTTTCCTGACCCAGAAAGGGAAACAACTGTGGCTAAATTGCAAGAGCTGAATTAGTTTGCTATGTAAGCATGATATTGAAATACAAATGGTATGAAAGAAAGGAGGGTAGAATTTGCGGCTTGAACTTTTTTTAATACTTAGGAATTTACCTACTCAGTAAATGAAATATCAAATTATATAATCTGAAGATGAATTCCGAATGCATGTTTACTGTGAAAAGCATCATGGATAATTTAACTTAGCATAATGGGTTACTAAATGACTTCAATATACATTTATTTTTCTACAGATGCAGAGAAGTATATCTAGCATGTAATCCAAAGCAAAGTTCCATACTTAAGTAATACAGACTTAAGCAAATAGCCATTCCAATCCAGCCTCATTTGCCCAGGTCAGAATGATTCCATAGAGAGCAGAACCAGTGCAGCCTTGCTGCGTAATGGTTGCAGTTAGGAAGGGAGCACCAAGGAAAAGCATTTTGCCTGCAGTGGAAAGCCAGGCTCAGGGGGGTCTGGCACGCCGTGGTGCAGCCATGGCTGAAAAACCAGGCCAGCTTATACTATTGCCCCTAAAACATCATTAGTGAAATCAGACAGGAAAAATGTTTAAAGTTGTTTGAGCAGCTTCAATTATCTTGGGGAAGGAAAAAGAAAAAATAAATTTGTAATAGAAAGCTAATTATGACTTTAAGATACAACCTCTCCATAATTAGCGAGTGACACATTTCTCAGACTGCATTCTATTTCTAGGCTTGGCCTGTCAAAGATTGCCCTTTATTATGTTGCTGCGGGGAAGCTTTTTAACTCATCGCTATTTTGTGCATGATTTTGCACATAGGGCTGTACATGACTTGCATGCTGATAAGACTCTAGCTAAATCCATTATCTTAGTAAGTCAGTAATTGCTGTATTTCTCCCAGGACACTGAAAAGCCCCTTGTTTCAAAAGAATTAACATGTTACTTGCTCTTGGTACTGATACACCCTAGGAAAACAGAAATACCTTCTAGGATTTTTGACAATGACATCTTGTCCAGAAAATTGATAGGTCCAAAGCACCTAAAAGTGGCTTAAAAATTATTAATTGAATAAATAGTTTGCTTAGCAGAAGGGCAAGTTATATGACAGCAAGAAGTGACATCTCTACAGTGGCAGATCATTCTGTTAGTCCTCGAAGGAGCTTGGTCCTGCTGGTATGGATGCAACCAAATGGTGTTGTCAGTTTGCTACCAGATCACATTACAATCCTAGAAAGATTTTGACACAGTCATCTCTACGTCGTCTCCCATGTTAAGAAAGACAGCCAACTTGGCTGTCAGATACCAGATACAGACTGACCCTGGCACAATAACTTCCTGACCTTATACTTCTTCAGCACCTGATGTGATCATACAGGTTAGGTTATAGCTTTATATGATATTAAGCTGCAGTATCTGAGACCATTCTGTCACTGAATTCATTAGTATAGACATAACCATTAATCTCTCCTGAGGAAAAAACAGTTACAATCATTGCCTATGCCAATTTTTTACTGCGGGATTTATTAATTTTTCAAAGGAAACACCTTCTGCTGGAGGATTTTGTCTGTCTTTAATTGAATTTTGGTGGAGGACATTCAGTAGTCAATCTGTGAAAACAATCCAGTTTTGTGGATGCTTCTGATTAGTTGTAGGTATGAAGCCAAAGGGATGGGTGCTAGTGCATAGCTGTGCAAATACCCAATTTTGCCTGCAAATCAGGCAGATACATATATATTAATATATTAATAGAAAATTCTGATGTGAAAACCATTAGTCGTTACCTGACTATCTATCTATTTGCTCTTCATCCATCCTTTTAATATTGCAATCAGTCTAGACTACACATACTACAAAGGTTTATTTCCTCAAGAATAACAGCTAAATCAAAACTGTTAATACTTCATTCAGCAGCATGGGAAGTATGTAAGAGCCATGAGAATTACTCAATACAATCCAAAGTTTAGAGGAGAAAATTTGTGAACAAAACACAGCAGTAGCAAATCCTCCATTTATTTTTTATACAGCTTAAAAGCACAATTTGATCAGAGAACCTTTATTGGTTATGTTGACTTCTATTGGAATAAACAAGACCACAACAAGTGGAGGCATCCTCAAGCAGCACAGTTATAGCGAGCAGCATAGCACAAGAGCAAGCTGACCACACCAGAGCTGCAGTGTGCCTGGGTCACTAGTGGGATGTGCACAGCCAAAGGGACTCTGTCCATCTGCTGCATTCATTGGTAACTTTGGCTGTAACTAGCATTTGTCTTCAAGGTTCAAGGATGCAATCCTGGCACAATCACGTCATGCTAAGCACAGCTCCTTGCAGTAGCACAGCTAAAAACAGTCCATGTGTAAAGGGGATGGGGGAAAAGCACTTTTTTGGTCTAGGACATGTCACTCTCCCCAGAATGCTTCCTTAGTAAAGTGTAAACTGAATGAAAATGTACAACTCATATCTAATGACTATGACATCCATTTGGTTTGACCAATAATGATTTGACCAGCACATACAGGGAGATGTGCCTTGTGACACACACTAAAAACTAGCATTCTTCTATATTGAACCCGTGAGCATAAGGGAAACATCCCTTTCAAAGGGAAAAAGCAAAGATACCTGCCAAAACTGAAGGCTGACAAATGAGTGCCAACAGAGGCAGAACAAACTGGAAACCAAGTATGCCTGAGGTCTAATTTCTGATCTGAAGTAGTATGGGGTCATCTCAGGGCTAATTTGTAATCTCCTATATACCATTATAAATACAGAATGGCTCCACTGTTTCACTAAATTCTGCCTTCTCCTGGATTTATGAGGCAGGAGCATATGACAGGTTTAATTCTCACAGTTAAAATCCCACTCAATGCAATAGCAGCAGTAGGTTTGAATGAGCCTAGACCACACTCACTACAAAACAAGGACGGCTGAACAGAACGGACTGGTGATGCTTTGTGCTGCTACACTGTCAACTTTTAATGCTATATTAATGTAATTCTCACTACTGCACATTATGGACACAGTGCTCTGTGTGTACATGCAGAACAGGATACAGAAACTTGTGCAGAAATGAACCTGTATATAATTGTTCAGCAAATTTAAACTCTGGTGTTTCAGTCATACAGGGTTAAAGGCAGCCTGAAACAGATCTGTATACGGCTTGCATTCCAGAGAAAGCAGATAAACCTTGAAAAAAAGACCACCCAGTCATCAAAAATTTGAGAAGAGAGACACCTCTTAAATACAAATTCTTCCTATCAATGCACAAGTATACTGGCTGGGTTCAAAATGAATTTCTATCAAAGGTTAAGTTAAATTAAAGGCTATCACACAACTGCAGGTACCACACAAATGTAGCGAGTCACTTCTTGGAGAGAGCTGTTCTGTAGAAATTTGAGATGGACTTGATACAGTGTAATATAATAATGTGCCAGCACGCTAGAAATGCTGGAAGTAAAGTAGATATGTCCTTAGTATGTTCATTGTCTAGATAGTTTTGGTGCAGCAAATTCAACTGGAATGAGTAGTCCAGGCCACCAGCAGACATAAATCAGTGCCATCAGCAAAGTATATGACTCTGCATTCATACTGTTACGCACTACATGAGCTTTCCTGCTTTATCATATGGAATTTAAAAATTAAAAGTAAACCAAAAGCTTTCAAAAATTCCAAGACTTCAATACTATTTATATGATTGATAGTATTAATACTATTAATACTATATTATTAATGCTATTAATGTTATCATGAATAAAAATGCTGCACTCTTGTTGATTTTTATATAGAGGACAGACTTATAGTAGCTGTACAAAAGTGATTGTGTTTCTAGAGTGTGATGACTTTGATGTACTTGGCATAGTAGGCATTGTTCCTTTTTGATGAAACTTGACAAATGTATGTGTAAGTCCATGAAAGCAGTGATTCAGACTATTTCTGAAAGTTGTTAGACCCCAGCTCCCTACCTCTTCAAAGGACGGTATCTCTAATGCATTAAGTCAGGCAGGTATAGCAAGCCAGTCTGATTATGGCACAGAAAGTTCTCTATTCATGTCTGCCTAGGTCCAGAGTATGCCAAGATCTGTCCGCAGAAAGAGGACGCGCTCTCCAAGATAAAAATCTCCAGCAAAGTTTTAAGTGATTGAGAGTTTTCCCACAGAACAAAACCAAAAGAATTTTGCTCAGTGCTCGCATTTCTGAAGAAGCACAGAAAAGTCTGATTTATGAAGGTGTTCTAGGAATTAATGGCAACTAGTTTACATTTAGGCAGTTTTAACACCTACTCAAACCACAAGACTTGGAAGAGGGAAAAAAAGCTGCACGAGCAAGAGTGTGGGTGAGAGCACAGACACATTGCTCATCAAAACACACACCAGAGTCCACAGCAACCTCAAAGCAACGTCAAGGTCTGTGATCTGCAGCAAGGTTACATAGTTCTCTGTATGTTCTATGATTCTATAGTTCCCTCACAGCTGAGGGAACTCCTTCTCTTGCTCTTTGCCTCGCAGCGTGGTGGTCACCTGACAGTCACTGAAATTTACTAATTGTTAAAACAGAGAGATGACAATGTCCAGCAGCAGAAAGTAAAGTTAGCTGTAACAGTAAGTAGTAAATTTGGTATGGATACATCAATAGGACATACTGGAAAACAGTTCAGGGTTACCTGAGCAAATGGAGAAGTTGCTAGCTCCAAAACCAGAAGCAGTGGATCAGCAACCATCCAGCACCACAGTAAGCAAAGCTGACGGCCTTGTGTCTCTCAAAGTGAAGCCAGTATCTCCTCACAGCCCAATACTGTACAAGTACATCAGCTAAGATCACCACTACCGCAAGCCATGGAGTAGAGGAAATTTGTCTCAGGAGCCAAAAAAAAAAAGTACAATACTTATTCTCAAGAATAAGACTAAGTTAACTGAAACCAAAATATAGGTCCCGTGCTGTTGAGACCAACAGATAAATGCTTCTTAAGCGTTTGTTGCAAGGCCAAATTTTATTTTCAGTTACTGATATTAATAAAAAATCAATACATAATCTTTCTTCGCTTCTGTTCCTCCAAGCCTAGCTTTTTATAAAAGCAACAGAAAAAGGCTCTTAAGATCACTACATACTTACACAAGTATGGACAGAGTTTGATAGACGTGACCAGAAGTATCTTCAACTCTATGCCACTTGTCAGCCAAAATTGATGACAAATGGCATGGCATTTTCTGTCTATGACTAGTATGCTTTTAAGCAGGGAATTTATCTATATGAATTTCTTCTTCATAAGTAGGAAGGCTTGTCTCTAAATTGGGACACACTATGCTGAAAATTTTCATCTAGGAATGCCAAATGTTGCAGAAGCAAGGAGATTAACACAGAGATGTGGCTTGATACAGCATGCCAAGACAGTGGGGAGAAAATATTTTTAAAGCTGAGAATACTTGACTCCTTTGCTGATGCTGCAAACCAGTGTGAAAGCACTTAAATGTCACCTTTTTGTTCATGACCGCAAGTGTTTGAAAAATATTCTTAGAAGAACTCTGCCAAGATTTGGTGTGCCCATGATTTGACATCTCTTCCCTTTTTTCTGTTCCTTCACAACATACCTAATTCTAGATATTACTTTCTAAACACGTATTTCGATGCTCTTTTTTTTTTCCTAATTAAATTATTAAAAAGGTGGCCTAACACTGAAAGAAAATGAACAAGGGATCAAATATGGACATTTCAGCATATGAAACAGAAGCAACATTCTTCACAAACGGGTGTATTAGGCAACAAGGGTATCATAAAGCTGCCTTCATGAGTGTTTGCAGAGTGTTTTGAACTACTTGATTAAACAGCACCTTATTAGTGAAAATTATGATTAATGAGAAGCTTATACAACAACACTCTCTCTGCAAGCACTGCAATAGAAAGAAGGAAATTAGAAGCACATTTCAGATCGGAGTTGTTAAATTAAGAATTAATAAATAAAGGTCCACTGAAAGGGTATTTGGAACATTTTTATATTATAGAGTTTATGTTGACCAAAAAGAACATATACTTTGTTCCATTATTTCTAGGTTTTTTATAGACCTTTAAGTGCTTATTTTCATTCATTTAAAAAAAAAAAAAGTAGTATTTTAGAGCATAATGGGAGAGATGCCAGAAATCAAGATGAAGGGGCAAGCAGAAGCCCGTGGGATCAATAATCTCACAGAATCATGGAATAGTTTGGATTGGAAGGGACCTTAAACCTTCCAACCCCCTTGCCACGGGCAGAGACATCTTCCACTCAAAGCCCCATCCAACCTGACCTTCAGTAATTCCAGGGAGGGGGCATCCACAACTTCTCTGGACAACCTGTTTCAGTGCCTCACCACCCTCACAGTAAAGAATTTCTTCCTTATATCTGTTTTAAATCTACACTCTTTCAGTTTAAAGCCACTACCCCTTGTCCTATCACTACATGCCTTTGTCAAAAATCCCTCTCCAGCTTTCTTATTGGCCCCCTTTAAGTACTGGAAGACCGCTATAAGATCTCCCCAGAGCCTCCTCTTCTCCAGGCTGAACAGCCCCAACTCTCTCAGCCTGTCCTCATAGGAGAGGTGCTCCAGCCCTCTGATCATCTTCGTGGCCTCCTCTGGACCCACTCCAACAGGTCCACATCCTTCTTATGTTGGGGGCTCCAGCGTTGGACACAGTACTGCAGGTGGGGTCTCACAAGAGCGGAGTGTATTAGGCAACAAGGGTATCATAAAGGGTATCATAAACGGGCAGAATCACCTCCGTCAATCTCCTGGCCACGCTTCTTTTGATGCAGCCCAGGATGCAGTTGGCTTTCTGGGCTGCAAGCACACATTGCCGGCTCATGTTGAGCTTCTCGTCCACCAGCACACCCGAGTCCTTCTCCTCAGGGCTGCTCTCAGTCCATTCTCTGCCCAGCCTGTATTTGTGCTCAACTGAGTCTATGCGATTTTATTACTCCATTATGTTCCATAAAGCAAGCTGCTGCCTTTTACATCCAGCTATAACACTGATCCATTAGAGAAAAAGGAGACATGCCCCTTCTCATTTATTATTTATAAGACAGGGCATGCACAAGTTGTCTGACATCATCCTTGTCACAGCTAATGAGAAACTGAAATAAATCAGGTTTTGTGACACCACAGAAGAGATGAAAAAGGTCTTTCACATCTAAGGATCCATTTTTCTGCAGTAAGAGAGTGCTCTCTAACATATGTAGCCAAATAATTTATTGTATATATAATTGTATATGGCCGAAAGTTATGAGCTTTCCACACCACTACTGCTGTTTAGGGGAAATCACCATGTACATACAAATACATTGTATAAACATAAAAAAAAAAAATATTTAAAGAGATGTGTTTTGCATTGACAGAAGTAACCAAAGGAAACCAGAAAGCACTTTGAGTTCTCTGCTCTTCAATCTAATTTGCTATGGTGGGTCAGCACTGTTAGGCTGGGATACTGCATAGCACAGGACTGCTGGGGTAACACGAGCTTGTGCCAAGAGCCAAGGAAGTGTTTCCAATCCCAATGTTGAATATGAACATGAAGGTAACAAGGTAAAAATAACTTGTTAGCAACTGGAAAGAGACTCCACATCACTCCAGAGTGCAAAATCACCCTCCTGTACACAGCCTGCTCCATCTCTTGTCCATGGACAGCTCTAGACAAAGAGCCTGGCTCATCACATGCTTGTCCTGGTCCCATGCAGGCGTAAGCTTGGCTTTACCTCTTGGCATAATGGAGAGAGCTAAGGACCCGAGCAGACTTTTCATCCCTAGCTCTTTTAATAAGCAACACAGATATGGCCAGGGCCTCCAAGTTGGGGAGTAGGAGAAACATGAGATGCTGATGGAGGACTGGGGCAGGCCAAGGACACTGCTGTTACAAAAAACCCCATCAGAGTTGATCAGGAGTGATAATTCCCGTATGAATTGGCCTGGGACAGAGAAAAAGAGCAATATGGAAGGAGAAATTTGAGGAGAAAGGGGAATGAGGTTTACAGGAGGCAGTTCATGGGGAAAGCGCAGGCAGCATAAGCAAAGATAGAGAGCACAGTACTGCAATTCCTCATCTCTCCCAGCAGGTTTCCAGACATCTCCTGACATCAGCCATTTCATAGTGCCAATGATTTTATGGAACAGGACTCTGCAACAGCTGGTGCCTGCTTGTAAAGCACATCAGACCGCTCTGAAGCTACTATCGTGTTCTCCAGGATCTCAGCTTACATTAGTCAAAATCTGACAATAATTTTGCTGTTAATGCTGCAAAGCTCTACCATGTACCATCTATAACTAACGAAGAGACAGCCAGGCAAATTAGCCTGTCCTAAAACAAGGTACAAGCTGCTCCTTTTGCTTCATTGAAGCTTTACCTAAAACTGGTAATTTAAATACTAACATTATCATTTCCTTCTTCATGGGAGACCAGAGGGTTAAAGCTCTGACCTTTACTATTTTCCACCAGCTGTCTTATCTCAAATAGGTGGTAACTGAGATATGCAACCAGCTGTATTGCTCTCCTGGAAGAGAAAAGAAGCTAAACCTTACCACGGAGAGGAGCCTGGGGCACATTCCTGCCCTCCTGAGAGGTCACCAGACAAGCTCCAAACACCTGACCCATCGTGTCCTAAGTGTAATCATCACCTACAAGAAATGCTGCCCTATTTTGGTGTCACCTGGGTAGAGAAAATTTCTACAGGTAAGTTTAGGGAAGGTAACTAAGCCTCATTTCTTTCTAGTCTGGCCTTCATGGCTGCACATTTCTTTGTGTGTAAACATAGGTAGGTCTTCACAAGCTGTGTGAAATCTTCCTTCCTCACACAGTTCTGGTGTACCTCCATCACAGCCAACAACACACTTGCTAAAAATTCCAAGCGACGACCGTCTTGTATAGAGCTGGTCAAAAAGAAGAAGAGAAATGCTAATAAACTAGACCATCCCATTTAAAGATTTACTTAAAGACTGCTGAAATGCAAATATATCCATTAAATGCATAGTTATAAGAAAAATCTGAATATGGTCTACAGAGAAAACCTATTGCATCAAATTAATGTGCAACTTGTTATATTTCTTAGCTGAAGCAGAAAAAATTGATGAATAATTGTGTATATAACAAAAAAAAATATTGCTGTACTAATTAAGACTTACTTCTAAAAAGATCAAATCTTCCAAAAGATCAAATACTACAAAATCTGACATGCATTTTTTCAATTCCATGCATTAATCCAAGGGTTCATACAAACTAGATACTATTTAAACTCCTCAAGAAAATGCTCGTTTGGGTTGTAAAAACCTACACTTTTGTATATCTTAATATAAAAAAACCTCATCCATTATTTTAGAAACTGCTTTTGAGAGTAGGGTCCAAGCAAGTGCAAATGACCACTGGCTAATTTTACGTATGTGGTATATCAGTTTTCCTGGAAGTGCCTCAGTCTTTCCATTGAATTTACAGGGAGCCTCAGGCAAGTATAGTCCTGACTTGGGCATCTTAGATTCTCTATATTATTTTTTTATGAAACTGGGCCTGTTGCCCTGGAGGCCATAAAAAGTCATGTCTGAGAAACAGGAAAACAATTAAGAAAGAGGGACAGAGAAAGAAAAGGTTTTCCAGTTGGCCCCCAAAAAAAATGCCAAATTCACCCTGGTGTAATTCTGCTGAAAACAACGGAAGTACACAGGAGCTGAACTTTTCCCACTGTCTTCACACAACAGTAGGCAGCCTATAAAACAATTTTATCTAATTAAATTATGTCATGGTCCTGCACATTTTCAGCATGGGAACAGAAATTCCCTGTGTAGGATTGGGATTTTGTATTCTTTTTGTATTCTTACAACCCTCAAATGACAATGCAAATTACTACTCTCTTGATCCTTGGAAATACTGTTTCCAACCAGAGATGCTGTTTGGTGTTGGGAGGGTGACGATCCTGCCACAGGAGAGGAAGGGACAAGAACAAAACACTGACAATACCACAGCCTCAGCAATCATTCACTGCTGGAGCACTCCCTAGGTAGCAGCATTTTGTTATAAGCTCATTAAGGGCTAAATTTGGCCCCTTATAATTCAGTTTCTGGTAGCAAGCAATAAGAAGTTATTTTGCAAATAAACAACTGACAGAGCTGTAATACCTCTGAGAATACGAGGTGAAGGCAACTCCAAAAGCAATGATGGGAAAACTTCCCTGTGGGTTTCTCAGCGTAAGGGAGAGTCTGCCTTACATCCCCACGGAGGTGATCAGCGTGATAAGGCTGTAAGTGTGTCGTTACCTGCAGGCATCAGCATCAGGAGCTGCAGTTCTGCCAGGTCCCAAAAGAGATGCACAAAAGAAGACTCCTCCTTGAATCATCTACTCATCCTCCTTAACAGGCCAGGACAGGCTGCTCATGACAACTACCCTGCTGTTACCTCCCCTGCTACTGGAGTGAGATCTCCCAGCGGTTTCTGCAGCAGCTGGGTAAGTACCAAGGTACAACTGCAGAGGCCATCAAATAGGTGATACTCTGTTTTAGAGCAAATCACCATGGTGTTAGGCAGTACTGAGAAAGATGAAAGCAAAATTAATATTATCATAAAATAACAAGGAAAATAGTCATTACTTTGGTTTTTTTACTCTCCTGACATGCATAGTTTTAGCTACAATAAAAAATGTTGCTTGATTACCAGAAAAATTTGCTGAGAACTACAGTGCAGTAAACTTGCTCTAGCTCTGCTTTTTCACTTGGTTTTAAAGCTGTACTAGATCATTAGGGCAATATGCAGAATAAAAACATCAAATCATTTGCCAAAGAAGAAGATATTGGATTTTCAGAAGAACAAATGTTTACATTTAAAAATACATACATCTGCTTCAGCTAGAAACAGACCAAAGATCAGAAAATGTTCGTTCCTTTGAGTAATAAATCATACTTGGCACTCTTCTGGGAGAGCTATGTTAAGAACCAGTCTCCCAATGGCAACACAAAAGCTATTGGAATTTCAAAAGCTTTCTACAACTGGATACATAGGAAAAAATTAAGACTAGCGCATTTGGCATGAAGTAAGCTTGTGTAACAAGTAATTCTAGGATTCTTTTTCAATTAAGTCAGCCATTGCAGCGTGAAAAAAATGCATTGTGTATCCCAGCGCTTGAAGGCAGCGCTGAAATTCAGGAAGAGGCCTTTGCACAGGGAGGGTGGTACTGCAGCAATCTGCTGGCACATCTACAGAGCCATCAGGAAAGGAGAGCGAGCTCACGGGCGAAGTCCTGTGCATCGCCCAAACCCTGCCAGCACACTGCAGCTCGTCAGGCACCCAAAATCCCTGCAGAGACATGGACCACACTGTTATTTGCCTAAAGACGCTACCGAACATGTCGCAGCCAGTGCTTTTTCCACCTGCGAGTGCTAAAAGAATCGGGATACCCGTAAAACATCTCCCACGAACAACAACAGGCACCACGGGATCCGCTATTCAGCTCGTACTTACAGCATCGGCCGGGACAAAGCTTGGTATTCAACTATTTCTTCATAAACTGCTTCCACATGCTCGTCTGCTCATTGTGCCATGTCTTCCATTGGTTGCTCGTGTTTGACAGCATCTGGCCAGCAAAACGATCCTCTTCCCCCACGAAATTGCCAGATCAGCAGGCTGCGGAGGGATGCGTGACCAGTGCTGCAGCCGCGATGTATCCGAACAGCCCAATGCAGCACAGGCTGGAGCTCCCCCTTCCCAGCTCGGGTTTTTCTTTCTTTGTGTGTGGGGGGTTTTTTTTTAAAGAGATACGGTCCTGACTCACCTCAGGTTTCAGAAGCACAATACAAACTGCAGGCACAAGAAGGGCACCGAGACAGAAAGCCAAAATAATACATTTTGAAGAATATGCTGAAGAATATAAAATATTATGTGCTATTCCAAGCATAACTTGTATGTGAAGTAAATACCTCCTGTAACAGATCCATTTTTGGCAATTATTCTATTTCATTCAAATTTACTTCCTGACACTTTGCTGCATTATTTCTTCATTTTTTGCATTTATTTCAGCTTATACAATAGAAATAATAGATTTTCCATCTATTTAGTTCATGCTTGAACTACCCTGCTGTGTCAAAGAATGTTGACATTTACAATGTTAATGATTTGAGGAAGTCTAAAACTCTCTGTCTGTATAGCAGCTTTAGTAAACACTTTTACTGTTCTGCTTCTGCCTCCCTCATTTACTGAGTGTGCTATGCTCGTGCTCTTTAGGACTGCCTTAGATTAATTACTCCCGTGCTGATTACATTAAGACTTAGAAGTTCGTATACTACCAGTAGCATCCTGAGCTTGGTTTCTCTTTTCCAGGTTGGCACAGGGAGCTGTTAGCACTTACTCATTTTAAAACTTAGCTCCTTACGTACTTCACATTCATGTGATCAGCTGTGCGTAAAGCAGACCTCAGAAGAATCAAGTATCTCAGATAGAACCTTGAACTGAAACAAAGATTGCATCATTTAAGGTATTTCGAGGATTTTTCTTTCTCTCACCTTAGTCATTCATGTTAACCTGTCAGGTCGTCCTTTGAGGAAGACTGAGAAAGCTTTCATTTGAGAGCTCTTCTAATCTTGCCAGTCCTGCTGCTTTGTATTCCACGTGTCAGAGAGGAGTGCTGTTCATCCCCATGGCTGTTCATCCCCACCACCGCAAACACGTCCTTCCAACCCTTGTCAGTTGGAATTAATTTAAATTTATTTAAAATGCTGTACTAATATAGCACTTCACAAAAGCTTCAGGACCAGCCAAAGCAGGAGTTTAGGGATTTCTAGGGAGTCTTGAGCTCTCTTTTCCCTCTGCAGTCCTTGGCTGCGCAGAAGATGCACTGGAATTACCTTGTCTACAGGGCAACACCTGCAGAAGCACAGAAAACAAATACTGACAGGAAGAAAACACAGTGCTATTGCAGCTTCATTCAGTCAGAGAATTCCTCCTTAGAGAACTCCTGGACTTTACTATGACTCGGCTGCTTTTGGTTATAAAAAACTGTTTTCCTGCCAAGGAGCTGAGGCTGACTTCTCTCGTGTTGAAGGTTAAAGTAACACTGCAAACACTGAGGCATCTGCAGCATTACATAAAAGGACATATTAATCTTCCAATGAAAATAAGCCCATTCCTTAATGTTCCATGATAAATCGTGTCCAATAGTAAATGAAATTATTTGTGTTATCATAAGGCTTAGAGTTTACTTGCAAGCAATTTACCAGGGGAGGTCAGCATCCTCATATTTAGTGTCGTGATCATGAAAGGTCAGGAGGTACTGAACAAAATTAAGCAACAAATCTAGCCCTACAATATTGCTTTTTATAGTGCAGAGATCAGAGAAAACACATTTTTCTGGTGATCATGTCTCAGCTTTACCCAAGTTCACTACGGTCACAGTAAGAAATGCTCTCTGAGTTCAAGTAAACAAAAGGACATTTGTAACTAGGCAGAGCAGACTGTTTAGCCTGGAAAACATACAATGCTAGTCTCCAAAACATTGTCCCGCTGGATAAGCTCCTGCAGCACAATGATCTCACACAGCTGTCGTGTTGCTCCTAAGTTTAGCTGCCAAAAGCATGGGCTCCAACACGGTGGCACGCTGAGAACGACACCTCGCTTCCCGAGCAGGGCACGCATATCGGCTGTGACTGCCTGAGGCTGTGCTGGCCATATAGGTCAGCAGGGTGGCACCAGCCCTGTTTATCAATTTCAGACCCTGAAAGTAGAAAAAAAGTCCATATAAGGGGGTGGGAATGAAGCCACGGATGAGGAAGCATTGCAAGGATGGGAGGCAATGGGGGAATAGGATATTGAAAGGGGAGTGATTAAAAAATATTCTCTCATGAAATGCTCAAATCCTTTTTAAGCAGCAGGCATGAAGAGTCCTCCTTTGATATTCCCTTCCTAGAGTGAAAAAAATAGATTAGGAATTGCTAGCATTATTAGCAATCTTCGTATGGAAGAACATGAGCTGAGGGCAGCCCTGTGTCTGGAAACTAAGTCTGAAAGCGCAGCTGGGCTTCCCGTGTGGGAAACAGGTGAAGGGCAAATTTCCCTTGCAGGGACATTTTAAAACAACGACAAAAATAAGTATTTGATTGATTAATTCACCATCCCAGCTGTGAAAATCAAGTAAAATTAGAAGGCTCATTGCTGCTGCTGAGTCTGGTATGACTTTTATTTGCACTGACATGGATCAAGTGCAGCCAGCCACTCAAATGGGTCACCCACGAGGCTGATGCCTTATAAAGTTCACCCCCCTCCTCCCTTCCTCCTTCTTCTTACCTCTTTGTCTCTTTTATTTCACCTCCCTCCTCCCCAAATGGGACACACTCTCTCACACAACACTCTTGGTATTGGCAGCCTCTGCACAATGCCCATGGAGGGAGAGGCACAAAACTTCCTCCCCTGCTGCCCCTCGGGCACTCGCCACCGTGCAGGGCAGTGATCGTGGTGGAGTGGGGAGAGATGGGCTCCCACTGGGCAGCGCCGGGCTGGATGCAGCCAAAAACAGGCACCGTCAGTCACCACTGCCACGCACCATGCCACTGCAATGCTCCAAGCCAAGCAAATGGTTTCAACCGCATGCAGCCCACAGTCGTTGTCATAATGAGGGGAGCTGAAATCTCCCTCAAATGGCAATGATGTATTGCATTTAGGTAATGGACCCAGTTCAGAAGTTATGAGGGAGCTTGAACTGCTTCTAGCTTTGTGGAAAATCTGACTAGAGGTGACTGAGCCGGTATGAGAAATATGAAACAAAATTCAAAATCTTAACCACAGTTAATTTTCATGAAGAGAGCTCTAATTTCTCAATAATTTGATTATTTTTTTCCAGACATTGCAAAATCACACTCCTCAGCTGTTGGAGGAAAACCAGCAATTTCCTGTGTAATCTGTCTCCCCAGCCCCTGGAGTTCCCAACCTCAAATTAAAGGGGATAAAAATGAAGCTTGGCCATAAAACCCTTCTGCAAAATCCATCTGTTAGTGACTAGCACTATGGAACAGCAAAGATTAAGTGGGCTCTTTGAAGTCAATGAATGTTCAAAAGGTAACTAATTAGTGACATTTAAAGATAAACTGGATTGTTGACAATCTGAATTAATTTCTTAAAATATCAACAATAGAGGATTTTTATTGCATGAGGTTAAATACCTGGGATGGTATTAACTGAATCTTGTAGTAAGATCACTTAGAACAGCAAACACTTCAGCACAGCCCACTCCAGCTGTCCCAAGTGACTCACATGTGGTGTAAAGGGGCTACAGGGAAAAGAAGTTTAAAAAAAAAGAAAGATAGGAAGGAGGTGATATAACTGAAAAGTGTCCAGTACTATGAGAGCCAATACTCACAAGTTTGATTATTTTTAAAGTTAAAATAGTGATTTCTGCATTTTGTAATTTATCATATCTGTGGTAGACCTATTGTTAACCTTGATAAAAAGATAGAAATGTTAAAAATTAACATTTCTAGGCTGTGATCCAGGATGATTAAAATACCATCTTGCCCAGGCTATTAGTGCCATAACAATTACAATGCCAGGCTATTACTGCTTGGGTGATTAAAATACCAGCCTGCTCTTCTAGAGCCAGAGTAATTAGTATGTTGCCAGCCCAGGCTATTAGTGTAGGCACCACCAATGGTGTGGAATTGTATAGTCCTTTGAGAATTTAATTTAGGCTCAGATTAGCTGGAGATGCTGCTTTTTCATTAACTATACTTTTCATTATTGAAATATATAGATGCATATTTCAAATATTCATAGAATCATAAGAGAACATCTTTTGGTGCACCATGATAATAAAAATTTAAGATATTGTCTGGGTAGGAGGAGTCATGAAAAGACTGGATTATCGAGTAAGAATTCCAAGCAAGGAAATGAAAATGACGATATGTTCAGCCTGTCACTAAAATGTAAATGCCAGCTCTGCCAGTCCATGAGATGCAGCCCGGCCAGAGCTGTGCAGCCTGACTTACCCCATTTGCCAAGGGCAGGAGATGATTTACTGCTGCTGTGCACCGCAGCCCTCTGCTTCCTTGGGGCAGGTGGGAAACAGCCGATGTGAAGAGCTGGCTTTGACACTGAGTGTTCAAATTCAGGAGATGGGCTTTTTCTGTGATCGATACTGGTAACATCTACGTTAAGGGCACAAAGGCCATGAAACATGCACTGACAGAGACCTCAGCTCAGGCTCCCCAGGGTGGCACCATGAAGAACCAGGTATGCAGGAGCAGATACTTACAGGAGGCTGAAACCATGTCACAGTGGGTAGGTGGACCGTAGTGCTCAGAGCGTGAGTGTAAAACTCAGAATTGCATCTACACGGCTTCTTAGGAACAGCATAGAATTCATATCTATACATACATACACACTATGTACTCTCTATATATTCATATATGCACATTGACCATTTACTGCTACATTTTATTTCCTGTCTCTTAGCCAGCTATCCAGATATCCATACTGTCTTATCCTGTGACCACTTAAAATTTCTCAAAAGCCTTTGGCAGTGAACTCAAATGCCTTTAGAAATCTAGGTAGACAGGATTTCCAATATCCCTACATGCTGATTCTCACTTCAAGGAGGTATGTGAGGTATGATTTGCACGTAAAAATTCATGTTGGCTTTTACCCAATGCCATAGTTATTCATGTGTCCTCTAATTTTATTCTTTATTAGAAATCTTGTGAAAGTGTCCTGTACAGATATTGAACATACCATTCTGTAGTTCCTCAGCTCCCTCTTGGAACCCTTTCTGAAAAACAATCTCATCAGTCACTTCCGAGCCCTGTGGGAACCAAAGGTATTTGAAACAGAAATTACAGGCATGGACATTCATTCAGGTATTTAATTCCTGAGTTCTTAAATGAACTTCTTTTTGAAAGTGTCTAAGTGAAACATCTGGCCCTGGTAATTTGTTACTTTTCATTTTATCTGCTTTTCTACACATACTTCAATTCAAGGCAGGTACGCCAGGTCCTTTCCATCTGGAAGGATGCCAGCATGGAGATTTCCCTGTGCTCTGTTGTGGTGAACAGATGCAAATAACAGATTCGGCTTTTCCTGCTATGGGCTTATTTTCTTTGTTTACCATGGAAGGACTTTACGGGAAGTTTGAAAAATTCTGTAGAATTAGTTTTGTGCTTTTGCAAGTCATTCCTCAGTAATCAGCTCAGCGTAGTGTCACTTCCAGTCTTGGTTTATTTATGAAAGGATATTTTCCTACATAAGATGTTTCACCTAAGCAAGGGTAGCTAATGCCTTCTTAAATAAGGGATCACTCAGAGTGTAAGATAGACATGGGTTAGCATTAATCCTTATATTCAACAGTCAGAGTCACGTTTAACACATTATTTACCATTATTTAAATGCCAAACGAATATGCTCAGGAGGGAAAGATGAAAAGACCCATATGCAACGATGTCCACACAGCTCAACTGATGTAACTAAAGCTGTGGAAAATATTTCAGGAATCTCTCATCTTTCTCTCTTCTACCTGCTCGCTGGGGATCACAACAGAACAGCAGAGCTGACTGTGTGAAATGAGGGCGTTAAACTGGGTTTTGAAGACAGACTGGTAGCATGAGTCAGACTGCAGTGACAAGAAGTCTGCACCCCGCCTCCATCCTGCAGTCACAGAAAAGACTATTCATTACTCTAATAAATAATAATAAAATAATTTATAAAACATGCATATATTATGTATATGTTCTATATATGAATATATTGGATGTAATTTTATGTATTTTATTTATAAATATGTTTCTTTCAAAAATCTATAAAATCATTAGATAATCATAATCATTATCATAAAGGATGTTGATAACCATTATCTCCTGGTGTGGTCAGCCATGAAGAAGGAACATGTGATCTACAGGAGACAAAAAATAGGAAGTTATTAGTGACTGAGAGCTATTTGCGAGATTCTGCATGATTCCAATTGAACACTGGTTAAGCAGGATGCTGAGAAGATGCACAGAACAGATTCAGAGAAGCTTGAGCAATACAGTTAGAAAAACAACACTCACCTTGAAAGAAGAGATTAAACCTGCTTAGTTTGTTTATCAAAGGAAGGTGAAGAAAAAGTATGACTGATCATCAGCAATAACCATGGATAGCATGGAAGCAGAAGATATTTTTAAGCTACTGGACAGTATTAATTTCCCATTCAGAAATGCTCTGCTCATTTTTTTTTCATGCATTTTTTCCTTTTTTTTTTTTTTTTTTTTTGTGGCTAGTCCACATTTCATTTTCACAACTTTTAGCAGAAATTGATCCTTGAGCATAAAGTTAAGAAGTATTTCCTTCTCAAACAACCTTCCTAAATCAGTTTTCACAACCTTCTTGATAACCAGCTTTGCCTTTTACCTCTCATTTCATCTCAGTCATGCACTAATGTATAGATCTCGCTATCAGACAAGTCACTCATGGGGAAAATCTTGTCCATCTTCCCTTATCTGTTTTTTTGCCTGCCTCAAGAGCTACTCCTTGTCATTTTTTAGTTTCTCTCATGTTTTCCTCATGTTTAGGCTCTACTGACAAGTCAGTAGCCTTTTATTTCTGACCTCCGTAGTATTTTGTACTAGTTAAGTATAAATGGAGCTCTCCTCTCACCTTTGCTCCTCCATCTCCCTTTTTCCCTTCCCCTGGAATCAGTCAGATGGTCCAACACAATCATTTCAGGAGTTCCTTCCCAAGGGGCAAAGACCAGATTTCTCCATGATCTGGAGAAATGTCTCAACCCTAAGCAGGATTTCTCTTGGGATTTTGCTGCTAACTGGCCTTTGCTTTTTCTCTTCTTCTACACAAACATGTAGGAACCAAACCAGAAAAGAACAGTCAGTGGCCACAACAGCCATGGGCCACAGAGAGCCCTGAAGTTGTGCTGACCTCTGCCAGGAGTGCGCAGAGCCCAGCACAGCCTGGGTTTTGCTGTTTTGCTGCTCCCAAAACAGAGCTGCCCCCATCTACACCACATTCAATCTGCAACCTGGGCACGTATCCAAAACCAGGCAGGAACTGGCTGCAACACATGTCAAAATATGCACAGACATAATGGGAAGATTCTGATTAGTGAACGGTTTTCCATGATAATTTTATAGTGATGCTATCTGTCTCCTTTTCATTTTCGAGGAATATTTTTATTTACCAGGAAGTGTAGACACTCTTAAGGGGTTATTACATTAGATGGAGTTCTCAAATAAAATTTAAAAATGCAATAATAAATAAAAGAATACATAAAACAATAAATAAAATAATGACTGTAGTGGCATCCCTACCTCTGATGCTGTCACAGCCCTCAGGCGCAATGTTAGCGCTGTACTGAGGTGCACTCAACAGCTGCTTCATGATGTTGCAGTCTGTGATTTGACCCCAAGTGAGCTTAGCAGATCCATCCCATCAAAAATGGGAGACCCAAAAGCTTTCTTTCTATTAGTTATCTAAGATGAGTATACAAGAAAAACCTGATTTCACAGGGCGCTAGCTCCAATAACTGCTCCCATAGTTTCTTTCCATTAAGGGTACTTCCCACTCCTGTGTCTCTCAGGCAGTGACGGCCTGATGGGTGTGTAGCAGAGTTGTTTCTAGGTCTCTTCTAGCAGCACTGCATTGCATTTCTAGCTACACCATAAGAATATGAAACTTTAAGTCTATAGCTTGCTCTATTTGTTTAGATTTTTAACTCTTTACAGCATCAACTACTGACTTTTTGATAATGCCCACTCTTTATAATAAACTGCAGTGATTGCAAGATAACAGTGAGCAGAAGCTATATGGTTAATCTGGTCATCCCTATAAATGTATGGATTGTGCATTTTGTTAGTCACCCTGGGTCTAACTGGAGTCCTGTGGAAGCCAACAGGCATCTCTTCAGGGAGTATCAATCCACCTCAGCCTCACCTTCTCACCGCCCTGAGTACCATCTGACTCCCAACATTGCTCTTCATTCCAGAGCCTGTTTAAGTTATCGTAGGCTGGTACCAGGACCCTGACATGCTTTTCCTTGGCATATTCCTTTTCGAAGCAAGGCTGCCATCAGCTGCAATGCCAGACGACTTGGAAGCTCTTTCATGAGCAGCTCTGCCGATACCCATTAGCGCTCACACAACCCAAAGCCTGCCAAGAGCTAGGGGAGTTGTTGCTGGGTGGCTGGGAGGCGTGTTACTCAATATGCCAGAAACCATGCTGGAAATCACAAACAGTGATGCTGTTCTATCAGACAACCAGGATAACACATCCTCCGTTTTGGTGATAGATAATGATTTCTTTTCAGCATTTTGTAAGTGACTTCAGATGAAATAATATTCCCACTTCTGGTTTTCTCACCATCGCTGTGTGCGGATCCGCTTTATCACGACACTGCAGCATTCTGGCTTGCCAGTTCCTCATTCAGGAGCTCCACCAGAGCTAACGAAACACGCATTTTGGTGAGCTTACATATGACGCTCACACGGGACATGGGAGCAGACACAGCTCAATTTTCCTGTGCTCTGAACCAAAAGCTATTTAGCTGTGATTAGCACAATCCTGATCCCAAGCTATTAAACTCTGCTGAGAGACAAAGGATATTAGCTTAGGCTGGATGCCACACAAACACTTGGAGCAGGGCAAGAGTGAGCTCATGTTCATCTGCAAAAAATCATGTACCCATATCTATTGCCTACATGCATGGATCTATTTCTAATTAAATTTTTAAGATGATGCCAAACAGGGGGATTAGTGAATAGACTTGAGAACAGGCCATTCAGAGAGACCTAGGCAGGCTGGAGGAATGGTCCATCCTTATGAAATTCAAGGACAAATGCAAATCCTGCTCCTGGAAAGGAAAAGCCCTGGCATCTGCACAGGCTGGGATTGCCTGGCTGGGGGCAGCTCTGTTGGAGAAGGCCCTGGGGGCTGATGGCAGCAAGCTGAGCATCAGCCAGCAGTGACCCTGGCAGCAACAAAGGCCAACAGCATCCTGGACTGTGTGAACAGGGGCAGAGCCAGAGACCAAGGGAAGTTATTATCTCCTTCTACTGAGCACTCATTAGACCACATCTAGATTACTGCATCCAAATTTGGGGCCTCAGATATGGAGAGAGCCATTGACTGACTGGATTGAGTTCAGCAGAGGTCAGCGAGGTGGTGGGGGCTGGAGCACTGGCCCTAGAAGGAGAGGCTGGAGAAGTGGACTTCTTCAGCCTGGGCAGAGACAGCTTCAAGGGACCTAACATTAGCTCCCAGTGGCAACAGGGAAGTCACTGAGAGAAGGAGCCGGGCTCTTCACAGCAGTGCAGGGCGGGAGGATGAAAGACAGCAGGTACAAGTTGAAACAAGAGAGGTTAAAGCTGGTGTACTGGGTTTGGCTGGGATAGAGTTAAATTTCTTCGTAGTAGCTTGTATGGGGCTGTGTTTTGGATTTGTGCTGAAAACAGTATTGATAACACAGGGATGTTTTAGTTATTGCTGGGCAGTGCTTACACAGAGCCAAGGCCTTTTCTGCTTCTCACATCACCCCATCAGCGAGGGGACTGGGGGTGCACAAGAAGTTGGGAGGGGACACAGCTGGGACAGCTGACCCCAACTAACCAAAGGGATATTCCACACCACATGACATCATGCTCAGCAATAAAACTGGGGATGGAGGTTGACAAGGAGGACACTACTTGGGGACTGGCTGGACATTGGTTGGTTGGTGGCGATAAATTGTTTTAATCTGCATTGCTTGGGGTTTTTTCCTTGGTTTTTATTTTCCTCACTCTGTGTCGCTTTGGTGGGGCTTTTTTTCTTACATTTTTTTTTAATTTCTGTTTAATTATTAAACTGTTTTTATCTCAACCCACAAGTTTCTTTCTCACTTTTCCATTCTAATTCTTCTCCTGATCCCACTGTGGGGAGTAAGCAAGTGACTTTGTGATGCTTAGTTGCCAGCTGGCATTAAAACACAACACCTGGCTAGAAGTTTTTTCCCTATGAGGACACCCAAGTAGAGGCACAGGTTGCCCAAAGAGGTGATATGCTTTCTGTCTTTGGAGGTTTTGAAGCCCTGACTGGATGAACCCCTGATCAGCCTGGTTTGACCTCAGAGCTGACCCTGCTGTGAGAGAAGTTTGGACCAGAGGCCTCCTGCGGTCCCCCCTGCTTAGATTATCCTGCACTCCTGTGATCCTATAGAATCATAGAATCATAGAATGGTTAGGGTTGGAAGGGACCTTCAAAGGTCATCTAGTCCAACCCCCCTGCAAGGAGCAGGGACATCCCTGACTAGATCAGGTTGCTCAGAGCCTCATCCAGCCTGGCCTTGAACGTTTCCAGGGATGGGGCCTCCACCACCTTTCTGGGCAACCTGTTCCAGTGTTCTATAACTCTCATGGTAAAAAAATTTTTTCCTAATTTCCAATCTAAATCTACCCCCCTCTATTTTAAAACCATTACCTCTTGTCCTATCGCAACAGGCCCTACTAAACAGCCTTTCCCCATCTTTCTTGTAAGCCCCCTTCAGGTACTGGAAGACCGCTATCAGGTCTCCCCGGAGCCTCCTCTTCTCCAGGCTGAACAGCCCCAACTCTCTCAGCCTGTCCTCATAGGAGAGGGGCTCCAGCCCTCTGATCATCTTCGTGGCCCTCCTCTGGACCTTCTCCAACTGGTCCATGTCCTTCTTGTGTTGGGGGCTCCAGAACTGGACACAGTACTCCAGGTGGGGTCTCACCAGGGCAGAGTAGAGGGGGAGAATCACCTCCCTCGACCTGCTGGCCACGCTTCTCTTGATGCAGCCCAGGATGCGGTTGGCCTTCTGGGCCGCAAGGGCGCATTGCCAGCTCATGTTGAGCTTCTCATCCACCAGCACTCCCAAGTCCTTCTCCTCAGGGCTGCTCTCAATCCATTCTCCGCCCAGCCTGTATTTGTGCCTGGGATTGCCATGACCCAGGTGCAGGACCTTGCACTTGGCCTGGTTGAACTTCATGAGGTTGGCACGGGCCCACCTCTCCAGCCTGTCAAGGTCCCTCTGGATGGCATCCCTCCCTTCCAGCGTGTCGACGGCACCACACAGCTTGGTGTCATCAGCGAACTTGCTGAGGGTGCACTCTATCCCACTGTCCATATCGCCGACAAAGATGTTGAACAGGGCCGGGCCCAGCAGGGACCCCTGAGGGACGCCACTCATGACAGGTCTCCACATGGGCATTGAGCCGTTGACCACCACTCTCTGAGTGCGGCCATCCAGCCAACTCCTTATCCACTGAGTGGTCCGTCCATCAAACCCATGTCTCTCTAGTTTAGAGAGAAGGATGTCGTGCGGGACAGTGTCAAAAGCTTTGCACAAGTCCAGGTAGATGATGTCAGTTGCTCGTCCCTTGTCCACTGATGCCGTCACCCCGTCATAGAAGGCCACCAAATTGGTCAGGCACAATCTGCCCTTGGTGAAGCCATGTTGGCTGTCACCAACCACCAACCACCTCCTTGCTCTCCATGTGCCTTAGCATGGTTTCCAGGAGAATCTGCTCCATGACCTTGCCAGGCACAGAGGTGAGGCTGACTGGCCTGTAGTTACCTGGGTCTTCCTTATTCCCCTTTTTAAAAATTGGGGTTATGTTCCCTCTCTTCCAGTCATCAGGGACCTCACCAGACCGCCACGACTTCTCAAATACGATAGCCAGTGGCTTGGCAACTTCATCCGCCAGTTCCCTCAGGACGCGCGGATGGATCTCATCAGGACCCATGGACTTGTGCACCGTTAGGTTCCTCAGATGATCCCGAACCTGCTCTTCGAGTACAATGGGCAGTTCTTCATTCTCACAGTCCCTGCTTGCACCTTCTACAGCTTGGGCGGTGGGACAGGAACTCTTGTCGGTGAAGACTGAGGCAAAAAAGTCATTGAGAACCTCAGCCTTCTCCATGTCCTGGGTAACCAGGACACCAGTTCCCTTCTGGAGGGGGCCTACATTTACCCTGGACTTTCTTTTGTCCCCTACGTACCTATAAAAGCTCTTCTTGTTGCATTTTATATCCCTGGCCAGATTCAGTTCTGCCAGGGCTTTGGCCTTCCTTACCTTATCCCTGGCCACTCACGCAGCCTCTTTGTAGTCCTCCCAGGTTACCTGTCCCCACTTCCACCCTCTATAGGCTTCCTTTTTCACTTTCAGTTGGTCCAGGAGCTCCTTGCTCATCCACGCCAGCCTCCTGGCCTTTTTGCCCGACTTGTTTTTCATCGGGATGCACCTCTGCTGAGCTTGGAGGAGGTGCTCCTTGAATATGGACCAACTTTCCTGGGCCCCTCTTCCCTCCAGGGCCGCCTCCCATGGCACTTTGCCCATCAGGTCCCTGAAGAGGCCGAAGTCCGCCTTCCTGAGGCGGAGAGCTTGCCTTGATCCTCCATGTCCATCCTCTTGAAAATGTGTCACTCCAGTCCATTAAAATTCTGGGCAGACATCACAGCAATGGCTGTACTTCCCTCCTGCCATGCATGCAGAGCCACCTCTTGATGTACCTTGTACTGGCCTGCAGTCCAACCTCAGCACTGTGGCTGTGCTTCAGCAAGGTGGCTGAAACAGCGTTCTTTGGAAGCTGACTAGGAGAAGCTTCCTCATCCCTCCTTAGGAGTAGTTCTTGATTTAAAAAAAAAAAAAAAAACACCACACCACCCCAAACTACTGCAGCTTTTTCTTACTTTCACATAAACAAATGGGTAAAAAAAAAATATGAGACCCCCTTTATCTCTCCACTAGGAAGCTTAAATGGGAATCTGGACTATCTACCTTAAAGACCCACATGTAGGTGCATTTCCAGGAGACATTCGAGAAGATAACAAAAGAACTCTATGAGTAGCATGTGAGTGTACATTTGTACATTATATGGTTCTCAGATTGCCTCAAGGATAGTTCTGGTCATGGCTAAAGAGTTTTATTCTCAGACCAAATGTATTGTTCATTATTTTTTAAAATACTAGGATCAAATAGTTGGCAGTTGGACTAAATGATCATTGTAGGTCCCTTCCAACTGAGCTATTCTATTCTAAGTACTTCAAGTATTCTTCAAACTCATAGTTTAAGTATTTTTGAGGGAAGAAGAAATCCAGAATGCAGTGAAGAAAACAAGAAATATTGAGTTATATAAACATAAAAGCACATTATTTTTTTTACTCCACAAAACTAGTATCACAGGAAGAGATAAAGAATCACAGCATTACTACCTGAGGAAGGATGAGAGAGCAGATCCCTCAAACTGGGATGGAAAATCTCTTCTGTTGGAACTGTGTGTCACCAAGAGGACTGAAAATCATAGAATCATTAGGGTTGGAAGGGACCTTCAAAGGTCATCTGGTCCAACTAGATGTCTGCTCCAAGGAGCAGGGACATCTCCAACCAGATCACGTTGCTCAGAGCCCATCCGACCTGGCCTTGAATGTATCCAGGGGCATCCACCACCTCTCTGGGCAACTTATTCCAGTGTTCCACCATCCTCATCTTAATTTTTTTTCCTATGTCTAATCTGAATCTACCTCCCTTTATTTTAAAACCATTACCCTTCATCCTTTCACAACAGGCCCTGCTGATATATATACAATGTGTACATATATATGTAGTATATGATATATACATATATATATTCATTAGGTATATATACACACACATATATTCATTGACTATGTATAGTATGTATATTATATGTACATACATACATTCATTGAATATTTATATTTTAAATTATATATATACAATGAATATAAGCACCAATTACTCAGAAAAGTATGAATCTTCATGCAATATTTTTTTAAATACAGCCGGGTACTCGAGTTTAAACCAGCAATGACATCAAGTAATAGTAACTTTTTTTTTTTTTTTCTTTCTTGTCAATTCGCGCTTGCGTTCACTTTTTCACTTCCACCTGGCTTTGGCAGCGGGCAGAGCGTTGCCGTGCGTGGGCTGCACCCCAGGCTTCCACCGCGAGAGGTCCCCCCAGCCCCGTCCCGGCGAGGCAGGGCTGCATCTGCAGCCTGGCAAGGCATCACCACAGCAGCCTGCCTGAGCTTGGGCAAGCCACTTCGTCAAACCTGGGTGTCTGAAAAGAAGTACCTAACTGCGAGTCTGAATTTCCCCCTCATACTCAAAAAAAAAAAAAAAAAAAATTCCATTGGGAATAAGAACAGGCTGCAGGATAACATCCAGTGGAAAGCAGAGTCTTCTCACAGCTTGTCCACAAAAGTGTGCAGTTGTCCTTCAGAAGGTATTTTAAATGATGATACTTGCAAATTCCTGCCATGTGGTCTCATGCTTGCAATTATATGTCCCTGACTGATGTTATATATGTTGTTCTGTTAATAGATAGTAAGTTAATAAAACTAACAAAACCAGAACTAGAAAAACTGGCTTTGACCAAATATTCAGAATAATTCAGAAAACTATTCTCTTTCTGATGAGACTTCAAATAAACTCAATTATTGTCAGTTCCCTCCAAAGTTACTTTTAAAATTATAAGGGAAGTGCAAATTTCTGGGTGCCAGTGGGGGACCTGAGCAAATGGACATGTGTTACATCTCCTTTTCACGCAGCACTTGCCATGTGCTTTCACTGAAGCATACTCTGAGCTGCAGTTTGGTTGGCATCCAGATGACTTCAGGCATGGGTGTGCTCCAGCCGAATTGTTAATATGAGTAATGATTCACAGTAGTGAAAGCGACACATATCTGTGCAATATTCATCAACATGAAAGGAAGGTGCAGGTGGCAGCGTATTAGCCACCTTGTTAGTTTTGGTCAATGCTGCATCTCAGCAGTTGTCACACATCTTTTTGGGGTTTTTTTAATTTAAAGGTCATATGAGAGACCAACTCGTTGCACATTAATCACCACTGCGCAAGGGAATGGCGAGGAACTGGTTGGCCTGGTTGTACAGTTAGAAAGAACCAGGGGCTAAATTTGGCAAGACTATGCCCTAGCCTTAATTCATCAAAGCATGTGCTTAATTTCAGGTTCATAAGCGATTCATTGACATCAGTACGGTTATTCTCATGTTTGAAATTAAGCACCTGTAAAAATGCCATACAGGATTGGACCTCTCCCTGTAATACCCTCAGTGTTCACACAGTAGTGCCCTTTGTAGTATCTGAAAATCTGGTTCCTCTGCTTCCTTTCCCTGCAGTGATGTTGCATAATATGAGAAGCAGGTCATTTTGGGCCTGGTCCTGCTGTGAGCTCTACTTAGGCAGACGTCAAAGCCATAGAGAGACTCTATAGCCCAAGCCTCTTAAAGTCTGTTTGCACCAACCGCAGTGATGAATCCAGGCTTCTGTCCCCACCAAATTGAGTCTCAGCTATGGCACAACAACTTCAGCCTGGTAATTCACGATCATTGGTGCATCAGGAGAACAGCTTTAGCTTGCAGAAAACTTATGCAGTGCTTTATCGTGACAAAATGTCCTTTTTACTTACAGTCTCCAAAATTCTGTAAGTGACTTCTGACAAGGACACTGTAAGAATACAGCCCAGTAGTGTTAAATGTTTGTTTTCCTAAGCTTTCTAAAAATCTTGCTTAAGTCCCAGATGGAAAATGTTCTGTAAGTATACAGCAGTGTTACCAAATGAAACTGTTGAATTAGCTTGAATATGAATGTACGATGCCTCAGTAACATACCTCAGCAATGCACTGCAATACACAAAGCAGAATGCATGTATTTGCATGCAGATAGTCATAAACACTTATGCTTTAGCACTCGATGACCTGGGGGGAAATGAAGTAACCTTGTAAGTGGCTGATTAGAAGGCAAAAATGTTATCCCGTCATTAAAGAGTGACTGAAGAGGGGAATAAATTTCCAGACTAAAGACATGAACTAAAAGATTTGGAATTACTTTCTGATGCTAAGTATATCAGGCATTTGGACCGTGGCCATCACAGCAGAATTACCGTGTGGCGAGCCAGGAGTCATGTTCATTGCGTAACTGTCACCACGGAGGAGTGGGTGAGGAGTGCCCTTCCCGAAGGACGATAGCACGCCGGTTGCATGGGCTCGTGTTGGAGCTCAATCACGCAGTTAAGTTATAACCTGTATGAAGTGTCAGCTTGATGGCTTACAGCAGTGCCTTTAACCATGGCTTTTTGTTTTGATATCAAAGAGACAGGAAAAATATTTGTGTGCATGTGTATTTGTACATGCCTTAAATTACACTTATAGAAAATAGAAACTGCCCCTTTAAAAGGGCTATTGCAGAAATTAGAGCAAAAATTTCAGAGTCAGATGCCTTGAGTCTGGCTGCTTTGTACTTAATTTAAAGTTTTGGAAAATGTTAGTGTCTAGTGGGTCTTTCTGATGTGAATGGAAAGTGCAATGGAGGGCTTATGTACAACCACAAATTGGGGTTTTGAAGCCTAGCCTTTTCTAAAAATCTTTGCAATCATGTAGAAAGAACTTGAACAAACCCATATGTTTACATCAGCTTCAAAGAAAGAAAAGCATGTGAAAATTTTCTTCATTGGGCACACATTTCTTGTTGTTATTAAACTATTTATGATCACAGATATTTGTATAGAGGGGCTTTTTCATTTTTTTTTTCTTATTTCAGTGTCTTACCTTAGGATGGTTGGTACCAGAATTACTATAGAAATGGGGAAACTATATTGTTTTAAATGTATATATCAGAAAAAATTCATGCATGCAAACACATGAAATGATATGAATGGTATGAGGGCACAGCTGAAGTCTCAGTAGCACAATGTGTGCAGTATGCAAGCATCACTATTTCTGTTGCATTAGGATATCAATGTGGTTTTTACCAGCCCTTATTTGCTCTCTTTTTCTTTCTCTTTCATAATATGTCGACAGTTGTTCCAACACCCAGGTCCTGCCACTGGGTAGAGAAGATGCCTTCTGTCCTCTCTCCTCACCCTGAAACTCTTGCACACCTCTGACTTTACGTTCGGAGCGAACCCCTTGCTGCCTTACCACTTAAAGTATAGGACTTCCTTCTCCAGAAATGTCCCACTATCTGCAAAATCCACAGGTCTCTGAATTTGGTCTTTCATTTCAATGATATGAATCCACATCTCATCACTGCAGTACAAATTACGGAAGAATTTGGCCTTTGCTGGCTTTGAAGCAATAAGGGGAAACATGTGCGTAATCATTAACATCTGTGAATTTACACATTTTGAGGTGTGTTTTCAAATTAAAGTAAGATGCTCTCTGAAGATGTGATTAGTTGAGTAGGCATAAATCCTACAGCTATATTAAAGTCTGAGGTGCAAATAGCAGTAAAGCTTTGGCTTCAAATACTCACAAGACTTTTCATAAAATATTGTACATCTGGCAGTAACTTTATAATGAGAACTTTTAGGAAAAGCTACAGACCATTATGCTAAAAGTAGTACAGATCAGAAATAAATACATAAAGACAGTATTTGTAGGAAGAGGTAATAAAGACCATATTTGGATAATACAGACCATATTACCTCTTTCATAAACTTTAACGCGCTTATGTCCTTAAATGGTTGTTGCTACCGTTGCACTAAAGGAAGACACTGCTCACAGGCATTCTCAGTTTGAAGTGTCCCTTCATTTTCTTCTTTACACTCAAGTTTTAAAACATCTAGCAGTTCATCAGTAACCCACCCATGACGTAGTAGACATTTTATTTTTTAAAATAAACATTGCACATTCCAAAGTGTCTAATGAATCTCCTCCATGTCTCCACATATTGAAAAGGGGGCTGCACAGAAACGCTGTTCCCAGGATCCAGCAAGTGGCCCCAGACAACAGTGGAACTATTCTAACCATTTCCCCATTACTTTACTTAAAAAATGTTCCCATGCACTGAGAATCATTTGAGTATTTTAGTCCTGCTAAATATTTGGGTCCACAGAGGACAGATTTGTACTTAAGCATTCGAGTTAGTGTTGTAAAAGTTGGAGGTTTTTATTTTTATTTTTTGCAGGTCTGTCTGAAGCACATCTAACTGCCAACGCACTCCATCATCTGCATCCAGCTCCCTGACCAGCCAGGCTGGGCATCTGCATCCAGCTCCCTGACCAGCCAGGCTGGGCATCTCTTGAGGTTCACTGTAGCTCCAGCTTGGCTCACATCCTCAGGTGTCCTTCCTATGGAAATCAGGGATCTGGAGAGGGATTGCTGGCATGCACATGGGTTTCACCCCAAAATGTGATCCAGACATGGCATTTGTGCACATCCTGACTCAGAAACTCAGATGCTTCCCAGGTTACGGTGTCTAGACATAGGCTTAGTGCTTCTGGGACAATAATTTACGTTTTCCTGCACATAGGTTTCTTCTCATCTGCATAGTGGAGGTATTAATGCTACCACTGTGCTGTCCACGTTGCTTGCTATCAGTTTGGAGTAAGAATAGTCTCCTGGCTTCCTTGTTGAGAGTTAAGACATGATCATCCTGATTTCAGTTTAGATCTCTAGCCAGTATTATAAGTAATACATGCACAATAGTTTGTTGCGAAGTGTTAGGGAATCTATGCAGAGAATATCATAATATCAGAAATGAAAAAAAAACAGATAAAATAGAAATTTAATCTCTCAAGGACAGGTAATGCATGCTTCTTTGCTACACACCTGACTGTGGTGATGACTATGATGCCACATACCACATAAATCCAGAATGCTTACAAAAAAAACCCCATACATTGTACCACCTGTTCTCATCCTTTTTTTTTTTCTTTTTTTAACTGCAAGTGAAATGCTGACTTTCAAGCCAAAGAAACGCTTCAGCCAGCACCCAGTTTCAAAGGGTTCATATTAAAATTGTATGGAGAGAAATCCAACAGGAATAACTTTGGGAATTCAAAAGCATAAAAACTGTGAGTTTCAAATTCCATTCTGGAAGATCATCTATTTTTAGAGACAAATGAGAACTTCTGCTTCACTTTAAACCTATTCTATTTCTGGAGCTCCAGCCAGCTGCTTTCCCAATAAAAATGAATAATAATAATAACTACAACATGTGAACACTGGCCTTCTCACAAGGGCTTGCAACTTCAAAAAAAACATTGCTAACAGTCACTTTCTACTGCCCCAGCAATTGCATCCACAGCCACACTCACCTTAGGTGAAGGTAAGGTAAACTTTTGGCAGCATATTTTGAGTTCGGAATTATTTTAGGTAAATAAATGCAATGCGAGCTATGAGGAAAAGAATGAGTATATAGACACCTGTTTTTCATTTCTAATATTGGATTAAGTTCATCCCATCCTCAAGGCAGGAAAAGGATCATCTGAATCCATCTGTAAGAAGTTTAATAAATAATAACGCATGCAAGAATGCAGAAATTCCCTTTCAACTAGAAGTAAGAAAAATGGGTCACTGGTAATTAAATTATTGATTAACTCAGCCTGCCACCCATTCCACAATGCAAACTGATGTTTATTGATGTATACAACACCACATCTCAGCACCCTTTTGAATACAGGAACTTTGACTGTTTGAACTGGTTGTAACCTCCCAGTTAACATGTGAATATGATTTTCAAAGCTCAGTACTTCCTGGGCCAGAAAAAAAAAAGGACAAAACACTGTGGGCTTTAATGCTGTGAATAGGAGGACTCTGTGGCCATCTAAATTATAAAGTATTTTCTACCTGTGAATTCTCTGACTTGGTGGCTCTTGTAGCATATACTCAATATGTCATTTGTTTTCTCAGCAAGCAAGCGAGAACTGAACTGTGTGCCACCTAGGGCCAGGCAAGACCTGACTGATCACTTACCATATGTATGCACAGGGCATCAGCTCCTTTCACGATGATAAATGAAGATTTGGAATATATACAAAATATAGCATTAGAGTCTTTAACTCTGGGAAATACCTTTTTGGCTACCCTAATAAAGACCATTTGGCTTTCAGAAAGACTTTATTACAACCGAAGCAGTAAGGCACGTATGAAAGAAGATGCAAAGAGTGGGTACCAGCTTACTACACACGTATGTGCGCGCACACACACATGTACATGCACAAAGGCGTGTGACAATTTTTCATTTTTATATGAACAGGCCATAGTTATTTCCATCAGCTAACATGCAGCATCTATATTATGCTGATGTTCCTGACTTAGGGCTGAAAAATGTGCCTTCAACCAGTGAGTCTGGCAAAAATAAGTAAATACAACTATAATTAAAATACTAGCAAAATTAATATCAATTTTGCCCAAAAGTACAATAAATTGAATCCTTAAAACAACAGTGGAGGAGTAGAATATGCTTATTGCTGCATCACAATTTTTTCAACAAAGAGTTACAACTTTTAAGTAAAAAATCATTGTCATACATGATGACACAATTTTCTCCAAAAATAAAAATAATAATTAAGGCAAGTCCATCTTTATGCAATTAAATATGTATTTCATTCAATAGTTGCATTTGTGCAGAAAACATTAATTCTGTTCATGCACAAAAATACCCTCAAATAAACAAAAAGGAACAGGAATCCATATGGCAAATATAAAACATTCTGTACTAATAAGTTGCCTCTGTTTCACTGTGTTTGCAACCACACTAATCCTTTTTTCCTCACTGGGTTCTGTGTTGTTAATTGCCAGTACCGTCACTCATTTTCATTACGGAAATCTAAACTATGAAACAAGAGGAATATAATAGTTAATCAAATACTATACAAATAGCAGTACTTGTATCATGGCCTTAAGGGCATTGGCTGATTTTAGACTGGAGGATTATCTTGCATATCATATTATATATTGTAAAATTTGAATATAAATAATGAGAGAGAGATTATTAGGTGAGTAATACCAAAGCAACTTCAGCAGCATCCCAAGTGTCTTATTTTTACCAGTCAATCAGCTGCATATAGGGACACTATTTTTTTATTATTTACACACACTAATCTTACCTAGATGTCTTGCTGACTTACCCAGTTCGTGGTGCCTGTTCCAATACCTTTTTTGGGAATATATCAAAGTGAGAAGCCAAATACAACTTCTGACAAGTATAACTCGGTGAGACTGTTTTCAGAGAGAGACCCTTAGATGGGTTCATTATTTCATCCAAAGCAAAATCTGCAGCTGCTAGGAGCTGACTGAAGACCTTCCAGATTTTTCCTTTTTGTTGTGGATCTTCAGATATCATTGTTTTTGTAGATATCTGCCCAGCATGTCTTGACAGCTACTTGATCTCATATTATCTGATAAGAAAATGTAGAATAATTTACTGTTATTAATAATAAACTCTCTTAAGTGCTACTTTGCAAACACAGAAGCAGAGTGTACGCACATGAAATGAGCAAAGTACGAGTATGCCCTGACAAGTTTACCATCTAATACTGCGAGCCTCAGAAAGAGAACAGCATGAGCTCTCCTTACGCCCCAAATCAGAGAATACCAGCAAGACAAGAAACCTGGCAACTGCTGTGGGAAAGAAGAGTAGAGATTAAAAATATTGGGAGGAAGGCTGCTGTAACAAATGGGTTTTAAGAATGGCTATAAAAGAAAAAGCAAAGTTTACTGTTTCATCTGTACTTTTTTGTAGTTTTGCCTTCATTCCCAGCATAAACTCTGTTCCTTATGACTTCACTCCAGCTGGGTCTGGGGAAGGAAAGATAAAAGGCTACTGGGCTTTGCAGCACACGCAGTGCCCAGCCATGGGCACCTCTCCTCTGAGCTCTCTCACACCTTGCATGTGACCTGGCTGCGTGAGGCTCACTCTGCCTCTCAGCACCCTGCTCCCCAGCACCCACAGGACTAGGAGCATCCTCTGAGGTACAGACTGGTTTAGGAATAGAGATATAATAATAACAGGGATTTTTTTTTTTTTAAAGTACCCATGAAAAAGTTAAAAGGAAGCTGGGTCCACCACTTTTCCTGCAGCTGTACAGAGGCTTGTGGGCATATCTATGTACTTTGGTACCAACAGTTGCACATCTGCCTTACACATTGAACCTCTATTAACAGAGCCCTCAGTTTAAGGTAATAAATTTTGTTGTGAAGCAGTATTGAGTAGCTCGTACTACATGATGTTAGTCCCGAGCTGGCCCTTGTCTTGCAAGTTCAGAGATGCAAGTGCCCACACTTACCCATACGTACGCAGCATAATGGTCTATATTTTGCCATTCTCCATATATACATAGATACATTCCTTCTCAGTCTCTTAGAACTATTTTTACAATGCATTTAACATAGATAGCTCAAATATAAAGCCTTAGCCTTTTTCTTTTTCATTAAAACAAATTCTCTTATGATGAATATGGATATAAACCTGCAAACTATTATTTCTTTCTCTAGTCTTTGTGGATAAAATTCAGTCCTGGCACAGATGGCTGTATGTATCATCCTGTACTAGATGAAAAGATTGCAGGAAGAGGGGCCACAGGATCTTGTGTTCAAAACAGCTCACAGGCTTAGTAGAGGGCTTTCAGCTCCACTGCTCGGCTCACTGCATGGCACTACAGCCTCAAGCAGCGACTTTTGGGGTGCCTGTTTCTGTGAAGCCAGGGATCCCCACAGCTACACAGCTCACACAGCAGACTGAAGCAGCAGACATGAGGGTCTAAGTCTGCAAATGCTAAACCGCAGGCTGGTCTCTCCTAAAGTCTCTACGCTGTACCTCTAATACTGCTGCAGGAATATTTGTGATCGACGTGCTCCCCAGTACGTTGTTCCTTGGACTTCAGTAACACTGCTCACAGGAGCAGAAGCTTGCAAGACAAAAAAAGCAATCATTGGGGCTTTTATGATATAATAATTCAATCTCTTCAAGGATTATGCTGATTAAATGGAAGTAAAAGGAGTGTTTGCTGCAATGCCACTTCAACTATGAGGTTCCTGCAGTTCAGCACTAAGGAGGTTTATCGAATCCCCTGTTAACACACTGCAGTACTGGGTCCCAAGCTAAGACTGGTGGAATGAAATAACCTGTGATTCTGGAGCTCATTTCCAAATGAAGCCATAAGTGCCTAATTCTTTGCCTCAAGATTACATCTAAACATTTTTTACAGATCTCAAACCCTTTGAACTTGAAAACTTTACAATAGCATAGTTGATTTCAATCTTTTCTAAGCACTTATCTGGTATATGAAACCAGATCCTGTATATTGTGTTTCAGCCCTCAGGCTTTAAAAATTGTAAATACAGTTCCTTTGAAAAATAAAATATAAAATCAAATACGATAACTCTAATGACAGTATTAGGCTTCTCAGTTTATGGTTTTATTACTGTGATTAATACACAGCCCCTGTGCTTGAGGTAAAAGGAGCCCTGAATTGTGAGAAAAATATTTGTTCAACATAACACAAAGCAATATGAATAACTAACTTAGCTGAAAAATCACATTGGCAAGGATGTTAACTCAGCTATGCAGGACTATTTATAAACCCTTCATTAGGAAGTTCAGCACTTCTGTCATGACTATGTCATTTTAATACCCACAATGTCAAACTCTGAAGAAGAGTGTAATGCTTGGAGCACTGCTGTGGAGCAATGCCACATGAACATTTAGGTGCTGGGGCACAAATAAAAATTTGTAGCTCAAAATTAGATGCTGAAGTGTCCACACTACCTGGTGGAGTATGAAGCATCTACAAATGGGATCTGTATATGGCAGAGCACCAGACTGCATAGCCAAATACATGAACCAGCAGGAAATGCTGAGAGAAGGGCAGGTCCCAGTCCCTTCCCTGGGGGCCTGAGGGTGCAGCACCCCGCTGCCGGATCTGCTCCAGCTCAGACCAGTCAGCACAGCCTTGAATCTCTCTTTGATGTGCCGTCTCAAAACCACTGTGAAACCTCAAAAAAATCCCCCAAACGAAGCCTTCTGCACAATAACAGGGCACCGCACCATTCCTCCAAGAAGTACAAGAGCCTTTCGATTCCTTTTTTCTATCTGATATTATTTAATATGTCTCTCCCCCCATGGCCCTATCTCACAATTCTGGAGTAAAGCATACCCCTCTGCTGAAGACCATACCCAAGTCTCCCACAGAGTAATGACTTCAGCAAAAAAAAAAAAAAAAAATCCATAGGCGATGACACATCTTTTGAAAAATAAAGCTGTTATGTATTTATGTGTTTATGCTTTATGTAAATGCTGATATTATGTCCATTTCATACAGTTTTGTATCATGTAGGTCAGGCTGGATGGGGCCTGAGCAACCTGATCTGATTGGAAAGATTGTCCCTGATTGTTCCTGCTCCTTGCAGGGGAGTTGGACTAGATGACCTTTAAAGGTCCCCTCCAATGCAAATCATTCTGTGATCCTATGATTCTATGAAGTAAAATAACTGATGCACTCCTTAGGAGGTGTGAGATCCATCTTCCAAGTCACCACCGGTCCGAGGGCATTTGAACACACTCATCTCACAGGAAAAGCCTCACCTCCAGACTACACATCTGGTGAATGAGGTGTTCCCACAATCAGTACCAAAAATGTATATGGATGCCTTTTTATTAAAATATAGTGGTTTGAATTTCATGAAAATGTTGGATTAGATTATCCCATGTTTCGAGCAAAAGGATTAAAAACTGGAATGGGCATACTGGGTTAGACTTGCAAGAGGCTTAGCCCTTTCCTCACTCTTTATTTGGTGGAGGGATGGTAAGGAGCTTTCAGCAAATACTGCTGCTCCACTCATCTAGAAATTTTGAAGGTGGGAAGGCAGTAAGAGCACTGAGGTGAATCCCTCTGGGGCTCACTTGGCCCATGCTGGCACAAGTAGGTGTAATTTCTATCTCATGGGTCAGCAGAGGTGAAGTGGGGAAAGGATATCTCTTCCGCTTTTAGAGTAGGAAAAAACCACAATTTATAAACTAAATGTAATGTCTACAATAAGCTAGCTCTTCACATGGTTTCCATGTTGCAAAATTTAAAACTGTGCCTTAAAATTACTGATCAAAAAGGGAGACAATGGGTGCCTCGTAAGAAGCAATGGGAGCCAAACCTAGAAAATATGCTGAAACATCTTTTTGTTTGTTTGTTTTCTCCATATTTTATTTTTTCTATATTATTCATTTTATGGTTGCACCACTAGGTGCCGGTCAAGAGTGGGATGAAAGGATACAAAAATAAAGCTGCAGTTTATGCGTTTGAGGACTCAGGTACCACTCTAACATGAGATGTTGTAGTTCTGACTACAAAGCATTTCGCAGGCTTTAGGACACAGAAAATAAACAGTACCAAGCACAAACACTATGAAGACTAATTTTAGACCTTAGCTTCTTATTTCACTCTTTTGAACTGGAACAGAAACTGCAGCAAAAATTCCTGAGAGCTGAATTCAATCTCCATCTCGGATACAAGGTTATTTCTCTGTGTTATACGACACTCTCCAACCTGTCATGTACTGCTATCGCTCAAAACCATTTATAACTTGTTAACAAGGTGGTGACAGGGAACTGAATATTTTCCCAGAATGGTAGTTACATGTTTTAATAAAGATGAATATCTTGATCACTTTAAGGACACATTAAATAGTGGGACAAAATAGCCTTCTTTGACATCTGGGAAAAGTTCATTTGCCAGAAGGTGGTGTAAAATTCATGCATAAATTATTTTAACCAAAATTAGGCTGGCAATTGACAGCACCAAGAAAATACCACAGATTTATTGATAATTTCATAGCTATTTTTATTATAATAGAGAGAATATTGTCAGAAAAAGTCAGTGAGACCTAGAGAAAACACAGGCCAGAGAAGAATAAACTACTGTGGTCTTGACACAGACTTCTCCTAGGGAACGTGCATTGCCTGGTTTCTGAAGGGAAATACAATTACGATTTTTATAACCCTCACAGCTTTCTTTTTTGCAGAAAGTGCGTCATCTGCAGCAGACTGTGGTGCAGAAAGCACCAGTTTTCATCTTTTCTTGACAAAGCCTGTTCTCCAACCTTTGCAGACCATTTCCACATGCTCTCCTCTTCCCTCTTGGTACACAGGGAGCTTTCTGCAGGGAGCAGAAGAAACCAGCTCTGGCCATATGGACAACACCACTGAGGTGGCTTGTCCATGTACCAGAGGAGTCCCACATCTGGACCATGGTGGGACAAAGACTTTCCAGTCTTTCAGATTTCCCAGATTCCTTCAGAATTTTTGTTTCTATTTTTGTACATAACTTAATATTATCTCTTCTTAGATCAAGCTCTCCTACTATTTCATGTTCCTTTTGGGAAACTGATCCAAATTATGCTATTCAGTGATCAGATTTACATAATGTCAGTGATTGAAGAAGGTAGATTTGCCATGTCTCAGTGAACTACTGCAGACGCGAGTCCTGTCAGCATGTATAAAATCTTGTAACAAAAGGAAAGATGGATTTAATAAAGAATCTGTGAAGTGTAATGGGAAAAATATATGGTGTAATGAAAAATACAATGAATGTTAACTTCATCTCTGCAGTCCAGGTAGGAAAAAATAATCCTCCTTAAGAGCTTAGCAATGCATCTATGAAAGACTCAATCGTGAAGCCCTGAATTAGAAGAAACTTGGCGTCTGTGTCAACATTTGCAGAATCAAAGTTCCCACTGAAATGAGGTTTCCCTCTTTCAGCTTTGCAGTTTTCTTTTTTCTTTCAGCCCTCCTTTCCCCTGTAGCCACCACCACAGTCTCTTTTTTCCTTGTCTTTAAGTCTTTAAGGATTTTTTTCCCCAGCCCCATCTGATGAAAAACCATCAAACTGAGTGAGATGCAAATAAAAATGTCATCTGGTTTCACATGTTTGAAAGTGCCTGACTTTTTGTGTTTGTAATTTTTAAAATTACTTAATTTTAAAACCTCAGACTTTAAAGGATATCTTCATTATGCCCTAAAAACTAGCACAAAGGCAAAAGATAAAGAAAACAGGTTTTTAAATGAGCATTTTTTTTTCTCTGACAAGCTTTTATACAAGCAGCTGCAACAGTGAAATAGTTAATCAGCTGTATGATACTTAACCCTTTGGATGTCAACATTAATCTACATTTTTAAAAGGAATCAACATTTTTTTCTGCACCTGCCCTGCTTGCCTCCCAGGTTATGCTTTTGGGATAAGTACATTCTCCTCCCCTCAGCTGGCCACCAAGTGAAAGCTCTGTGCTCTCATTTTGCATGTGTTATGCTGCTATCCCAGGAGAATAACTGAGAGAAGCTATGATCACTGGGACACTGGCCCTCTTTTGTCCAAAAATGCAGTCTTTGGGAGAAAATAAATTATTGAGATACTATCTGTGGGCACAGATAGTATCTGGGCACTATGAAAAGAACAGGGTTTAACAGGTTGTGTCCATAATATTTGCTGAAGTACAATGTTGAGATGATGAATCCGTGTGTGTGTAGGTGTATAAAACTGGGTCACATTTGGTACAGAGGAGACATGAGTGTAGAAAATGGGTATCAGCCACTTTTCCAGTCCCTTTATCCCAGGCTTCTTGGTGGCCAAATTAATCCTCAGTATCACATGTGAGCAAGTCTGACTCTATCTACAGAGTCAGAGCAAAACCACAAGGACAGGTGCCACTCAGGCTGTCCCACGTCCTTGGGACGCCCACCCCAAGGGGCACACACTTCTTCATGCTATGGATGTCCCCAGGTAGCTCTTTTTTGAGCACCATGTGCTGCCTGCTAATGCACAAAGGCGCAAGTAAAAACCAAAGGAATTAATCCTGATTTGGGCTTACATCACTTATGCTCTCATCCGATTTCTTTAGGAGGAAGAAGCTGCAGGTGCCTTGAGGCAGAGCACAGCTGGGGCATGAAGAGGGAAGGGGCAGTGGCAACCAGCCACCACCCTCCCTGTCTGCCACCTCCCCGCGGAGGTGACGCAGCTGCAGGAGCAACAGACTGCTCTCAGAGTGCGGGTCCCTGCTTCTTCATGAGAGTCTCATGGCAAAAATAATAATAATTTAAAAAAAGCTATCCATCCTCCGTTAACAGGCAGGCCGGTCATCTCCTGGGGCTACGTTTCCTCCTGCAGCGGGGTGCGACCTACAAGTCTGCCCGTCATGCAGAGACATAGTTTGCTCTCCTTTGCAAAGCAGAAGTGCCTTTGATCCAGAGCCTGGATTAAAATCCAACTTTGAAGATTTGCTAAGTGGTGCTACATTTAAAACTTTCCTATAAATTAATTTAAACACCCAACAATTATCTTAGGAAGAGAATTTCCAAGCTCCACAGCTGTGTTACTGTGACCTCCTTTCTCAGAAGCTTGGGTTGGAGGAGGATCCCTTTGCAACCTCCAAATACAGGATATCCTCACTCTCATTGTGCCTTGGGATACCTCAGGTATGTCCCAGGATGCAGGCTGAATCTGGCCCCCCAGAAGAAGTGGGGTCAGATGGACAACATGGAGCCATGATCAGGCTACACCACGCAAGCCTGGTGCCAGCCAGAGGGGCTAATCCCACCCTTCCGTCAGTGTCAAATATAGCCCAGGGTCCTAAGCAGCTCTTTTACAGGACAGTGCCATTGACCAATTGCACAGAAAACATGATCTTTTGTGCTACTTTGGAATATTGTTTTGGGATATTTTTGCAGCCCCTTTGGTTACAGACACTTTCCAAACAGGTTAGGCTGCCTTATTTCATTGCTATGCCAGCTCTGTATATCCTTGTGACTGACAACAGTTACGTTAATGGCAATCACTGGGAAGCAATCTGCCAAATTACAATAAGGCCATTACAATTTACACCTAATAAATATAGGTGGATGCAAGAAAATGAATTAAAATGTGTTCCTAGGAAAACGCATCATTAAAAATAAAAGTCTTATGTATGCTAATCAGCTGAGGAACCAGTCAGGAATTTTATCAGCTTTTTAAAACATGTTGCTGTTGTCTGTTAGTCCTCTGTAAATACTGTTTGCAGTAGTTTACAGACACCAGTGACTTGCACTGAGCAAAAGATCATTGCCGCTCAAATATATATCGTTCAGTCCTCTATGTGTTTCAACAGTAGTGCAACTAATTTTCACTTTACTCAAACACAGGGAGTGTGATTTTGGAGATAAATATGCTGATTTTTTCTCCATTGCCACATATCACAAATAATCTCTAACCATGCTATCTTTGTGTGTCTCGTATGTACATTTCTCCTCTTCCTTCCAATCATTCCTTATAGCATGTAAAAAAATTATTCTTTTTTTACAGCAGATAAATGTTTTTACTGCTTTCCATTTTCATGTTATTTAACTGGCCGTTTTACATCCCTGGTTCCTTTTACATCTTTAACTGTTTGTCTTGCAAGATCCCAAGCCACCCACCCAGCCCCTGCTCCCTCTCTGAGGCTACCTTTTGTTTGAAATAGGTTGTGATGTATTATTTGTTTCTGATTATGGCTAATTCTTCTCATTCTACATACACAAAGTGTTTTTTGTTAGATTAATATTTAACCAGGCCAGAAACTACTGAGATCATCTAACCCAACTCTCTGAATAATAATGGCCACAGGACTGCCTTGAATTAACTCCACTTTCAACTGGCGGAGACCTCTAGAAACACATATGAACTTGATTTAAATTATTATTCTACCACAACCCAGGATAAACTGTTCCAGAGTTTAATTAACATCTCTATTAAAAGTGTGTGCTTTATTTGTAGTTTACATTTATCTGCTCCATCTTGCACCAACTGGATGTTATTAAAGACTAGTTTGTTTTAGAGTTCAAAAAGCCTTTTCACAGCAAGTTTCTGGTTTTGATATAGGTACTTACATGTTTATGGACTCTCTCACCCTAAGGCAAGTTTTTGAGGACTCTGGTCATTCCTAACAGCCCTTCACCTTCTTGACTTGTAGACTCTGGCATTTTTTTTTCTCTGAGTTTCACAACCATCTGGAGCCACAGTCGATATTTCCTTATTCACACATCCAAAGATGAAAATTGTCTTTTTCACCAAATCACCATCTTCAGATGATAATCCTCTTGAAAACTTCCTGCATAGGGGACCAACACAGGGAGACACATGTCACAACCAATGTCTATCAGGACACCACTTATGAATTTAACTGTTACTACTAGTAGCATCAAGCTGTTATTCCTAATAGCAGAAAATAGTGCATTCAAGTATTCAGATACATGCTTGTGACCACTCCTTGCTGCCCGGCTGGTGCAGTTGTTGGAAGGCCAGTCCCAGTGGTTTGCTCAGAAGCAGAGGGTCGTGCTGAAGCTCTGGGGGCTTCAGGTGGGTGCTCAGCAAGTCCCTCGTGGTCCGTGCTTCATCAGACGGCATGGAACAACCACTGCCTTCCTCAAAACAATCCGGGTTGTACAACCTTTGTAGATGTCAGCATGTGCTGATAGACTTGCACAGGCTCTTGGTGGCCTGAGTTTGTCTGTTCTTAAGGATTCACCAGGATCAGGAGTATCCAGAGCTTGTCAGCTCCTGATAGGCTTTCGGATGCCAGTTCTGAGCATGTAATTTTTCTTTCTTCAGCCTGTTGTTTTCAGGTCACTATTTTTACATCCACATGCAGAGGGCCCACAGAGCCCACCCACACAAACTTACCCAGGAGTGAGTGTTCACGGCATCCCACTGTGATGCTCAAGTCTTGTCCAGTGTCTCTCCTTCCCAGGCCCCTTGCCTGTAACTATGGCCTGAATACTTCTTTCAGCATATGGACACTTCAGTGTGCCCAAACATTTCTTTATAGTAAATTTCACAAATTATTCAGATGATCCTGCATTCACAATCTGTCCTGTTTACTTCTTCCCCAGGCATCTCAACATCAGAACAAAGTTTCACATAAGAACTCTGAGAATAATTTTTACATTATCTTTCATACAGACCATCTTGATACTAAATATTCAAATATACCTAACAACATAGAAAAATATAGTATTGTTTCGGTACTTAAAGATTTCTTTTTATTTTAAATGTTCTTCCTTTCCCCGAAAGAAGTTGAAGTGAGCTTTACATATTTCTGTCTATTACAGGTGTTTAATCACCTTTTATCTTAATCTATTAAGATAATAATGAGTGTAAAAAAATCACATTTGTCTACAACTCCGTGGAACTTCTAAAAACTTTGACATTGGAAACATATCAAAACTGTCTTATGGAGTTTTGAACTGAAAAATATCACTGGTTCATAAAGTACTCTGTGGAATATTTTAGATTATATTTGTGCATCAAAGCAATTTTAAATTTAGAAACAAGAACATAAGTATCCCCAGCAGTAACATTCTGCGACTTCCATAAATTTTAAACGCTTTAGACAGGAACAAGTTAAGACAAACTAATCACTTAGGTCCTCAAAGTCTACTGAAATCAGGAAAAGGACTACCTCTGACTTCAGTGTCAGTCCCTTCAAACTAGGACTGGATCGTTTCATTCACAGGGTTTTAAAGAATTTAAAATGAGTGAACAAAACAATTCACTGTTGTACAAACCAGCTGTTTTGCGTGATGATAAAAAAAAAAAGTTATTTTAAAAAAACACAAAAAAAACCAAAACAGCATATGTGTGCTTGGCAAATATAGGGCAAAAAGTTTACTTAGCAGCTGTAATTTAAAAAATAGTATTTCTTTCATGACAACTTAAAAACTCTTAAGAAATTGGGATAACCAAATCAGAACTACTTCTCTGAAAATTAATAAGTAAATAAACAAATAGTGGCCCATAATCTCACTGAACTCTTTACAACAGAACAAGTAGAATAGAAGCAATGGACTTTGTCATAAGAGGTTATTAAAAGGGGCTAAATAGTTAAACATGTACTGTGTGCTTGTGGCTAGGTTCTCTGTAAGCAGAGTAGCAGTATTTGGAAAATTTACCCTTCTGAAGGGTATCTTGATGATACCCTTCAGAAGTGTGATTCCCTTCTTCCTGTTTCTGATTTATAGTGGATTGGTTTTGGACTTCTTTTCAAATACTAGTACTTCCAAAGGTAGTCTGAGGTAGGTATCATTGTCATTAAAATGTACAAAAAAAATACATATGAACCATACAACATACATTTGCAGAAAACAAAAGGAAAAATAAAATTTTTTTAAAAAGTGAAAAAGATAATTTTCAGCAGGCAGGATCCCACTGTTCTGCACTAAGACCTATGCTGCTGCAGGTGTTGCAGGCACACAGCTTGTTAGACTGCTTCAGACTCTCAGGACTTGTTAATTTCACCTAATCAAAGCTATCTGGGAGTTTGGTGTCTTAGGTGTTCTACACTGGTCATCCCTGCACCCCACATGCAGGCAGTGGACAAAGACCAGTACCACTGGAGGCTGGGTCACCCTACCTGTCTTGGGCACCTTGTTGAAGGCAGGATGAAACCTTCCCTGAAAGCCCTTATTTGTCTCCTCAGGCTACTAAGAAATTGAAAACAACTTTTTAGCCTCAAACTCTGGATAGCTGAGGTTAGGTGAGATTAATCCTGTAAACAAGAACGGATGACCCCAACATTCAAAAGGAGCTATTTGAAGGTAGACAATTGGCAATAGGAGAGTAAACGGCATTCCTGCAGGCATGTACAAGTCAATGTCCTTTGGAAAAAAAAGCACCTTTTGAATATTCATATATTTTGATGTGAATTTAATGTCAACTTTCCACAAAAAGGTTTTCATGACAGTGTTGGACACATTTGAGATCATTATGTATGCAAGATATAGAAGAAATCAAACACACTAAGAGATTATAGCACTGATTTTTAAAGAATAAAATAAAATACTCCTAGATAAAACAATGGTACATGTAGTATTTGAGGGATGGAGGACATTTTATTTATCTACCTTAAAAATATATAGGTCAAGGAGAAAATAACCTAGAGACAGCATTAAAAATTCTAAATCAATCATGTTCTAGTTCTAAAAATTAAGACTATTTTTTTTTTTTAAAAAGAAGCAAGTAGAGTGAACATGAGAGAGTTTATAAAAGAGAACATGGTGTGAGAAAGAGGAGACAGATATTCTTCTTACAGAGTGCAGATCGGAATCAATTCTACTAGTAAATCACTATTGCCCACCTCAATACTTAAGCTTTTTTTAATAACTTCTCCCATATGTGCACGTTTAAAATCAATTCATGCTTAAAATTTACTTCACTGAAGTGGAAGATAAATTATCAATATTTCTGGAGACTATGTGATGCCAATATGATATAAATTCTGCATCCTGAGGTGCTCTGTTGAATTAATCAATGTTTCTTGTCATACCTAACTGACCCTGCACAATTATGCCACCTTTATCGAGAGTTACTCACATGTGAGTGTTTGCAGGGGATAAGGTTCTTATATGGAGGTACAGCAGTTTGGTTTTCAAAGCATGTGCAGTTCTATCCAGTAAGATAATCTTCCTACTGAGGCCTCAAGAAGTGCAACTCATAATGTATTGCTTCTGCTGGAGCCTTAATGTGCCCTGCAGAAAGCTGGGCATTATTTTTTTTTAAGGAAGGATCCCAAATTTTACTGTGTGTGAGTGTAAACTGCCAGATATCTACAACTTCACAGAGCCTTAAAATTCAGGTTACTGTTTTAATATGAAGATGAACTACACATTCAATAACACTGCTTCTGTGCTATCTGATAGTGAATTGTTTTTATTTCATCTTTCAGTCTACGTTTTGTCTTTACTACACTGTGAACTTGCCTTTTTAAGTTTAAACAAGCCTGGTACAGAGCAGATCTCATCTCTCAACATTATTATTTCTGGCTTTCTCTGTAACCTCAGGAAGACAACTCTATTTCCATAAAACCATACAAATAAAACCACATATTTTATCAAACATCGGGGCCAGAAACATTTTAAAACTAGGGCTGGGAGCTTCTCTGGAAATTTACCAAATTATTCTGGAATAATTATTTCAATAAATTCCAGTGGATTCACAAGTCTGGACACACCCTCACAATGGAGACAACAATTCTTCAGCAAGGGGTGAATTCCACAACAAATCCACTCCATAAATTACCACCCCAACAAAGATACAGCAATTCATCTCCATCTGCACATCTGGTCTTGTTTTTAGTATCTGCCAACAGATTTTGAATGGATCTTTTTGCTATGAGCGGGTTTTGTCCTCCTTTGCTGTTCTTATGATAATAATTCTGACTTATTCCTTTGTAAAACTCTCTGAGAATCCTCACCTAAAAAGCTTCCCCAATTCGAAGCATTATTATCATAATTACTTTCATATTTAATTGGGAAGTTCTAGTTGCTGTTTGCATGCCAATAAGAACAAATTGTCTCTATTTGCTGTTTTTGTATCAATAGGTATGTGTGCTCTTGTTCTATGATAATTATTTTACTTTTCAGCACTTCTATTACTTGGGAAATAGTTTAGCTGACTTCTGTTAACTAGTTGCAAGCCACCCCCAGTGTGCTCACCTATCATAACATAAATTTCCGCTCTCATTCTTGATGTTTTTCTAAGCCTTTTCAGCAGATTAATAAAAAAAAAAAAATCAGACACAACCTTTTTCTTTCTGCAATTGGCATAAACTTATAAACAGAACAATGTGACGAGTATGCAGCAAAATAAATGGTAGTAATATTCTGCCACATGGTATTTTTGTCTGCATGCGTGCACATGTCTGTATACGCACGTGTGCATTTGCCAGTGTATACACCGGCAATTTTGACATTTTACCATCCCAGAGTCACAAATACTAGTTTCAACGAAGCTGTGCAGGCACAGGATGACTCAAGAATATTTTCCTTTAAACAGACTTGATATTTAGTCCATCACTGGACCAAATGGAAATCATTTATACAGGGGATGACTCAGAGCAGTGAAACAAGGGAAATGTAGTGTTATTAAAATATGATCAAAAGGAAAAAGTGTTGGTAATCCATTTAAAGAAGACACAATGAGAGAGCTTTTTATTCCTTTAGGTAAATGTATTTTAAGGACTTGCCATCAGGGTGGCTATACTTTTCCTGTAAGCATTAAAATCTTCACAGGATCAAAGGCCATATGACACATCCTACATACCCTGAGATCTGTAGAGCAGGTGAAGCTCCAGGGAGAGTTCAGAGGATAAAGTTGATAACAGCGCAATGGGAATTCATCTTTCCTGACGTAATTTGGGGGACCGCAGAGCATAGAGCTTGGTCTTACGTCTCCTGCTGATGTTGGGTCTCCCGATCTCCTGCTTGTTCACCTCCTCCCACTGCCAGAGGCCACGTTATCCAGCTGTTCCATGCCAGGACAGCACTGCTGACAGCTGTGTGCTACAGTCTTGGCATGAGAACCACATCTGAATTGCTTGCAAGTCGCAGCTGAAAGGCTACAAGCTCTCTCACTCCAGGCTATGGGATATATGGAAGTGTTTAAACAAATCTGGTTTCAAAGGGCAGGTGTCATTTTTGGTCCTGATCCTTTTGGCTTTAGTGCAACTCTAGAGAGCTGAGTAGCCATAAAGTGCAAGCAGTATAATGCTTTTCATGTCTTTTATCCAGTTTCACCACTTAAAGCAGTCAACCAAAAAATAGTTCTTAATCACTACTCCTTGGAAGGGTGGGAAAGGACAAGAGAAATTAAACCACTATGAATACCAAACTAGCCAAGATCTCATTAAATTAATATGATCTCCTACAATGCTTAAACTAGTGGCCCACCTCAGTGCCTTCAGGGAACTCCTCACATGTGGCCCTTGTCACTCCACACCCAAAGCATTCGCTCTCTCCTCTGGAAAAGAGACTTCTGACGGCATCTCTGCCACTAATCCCTCTCTCAGGCACCCCCAGGAGAACGTGTCATAGGTGGCAGAAGGCAGGGCTGACACAGCAAGAGTAAGGACTAAGGGAGTATGCTGGGCTTCCTCCACGGGACAAGAAGCATCCCCCAAAAAGACACAGTAGAGCTGCAGGTCATTCTTCTTTGCACAGAGCTGGGATGTGTTTATATCTCAGAGGATTGCCATGCCACTGCAGACTGCCATGTGAAAAATAAGAATAATCCATCTTGCTTGCAGATAACTTAGAATCATAGAATCACAGAATGGTTAGGATTGGAAGGGACCTTCAAAGATCATCTAGTCCAACCCCCCTGCAAGGAGCAGGGACATCTTCAACCAGATCAGGTTGCTCAGAGCCTCATCCAGCCTGGCCTTGAATGTTTCCAGGGATGGGGCATCCACCACCTCTCTGGGCAACCTGTTCCAGTGTAACTTCTTTGGACCCTGATATCAGCACAGGATGACAGCATGGTGCTCAGTCCAGGCTAATTTGTCCTGCTCCCTGCAGTAGGCTTCACATTCAGGCTGTTTCTAGTACCTGAGTGAGTTGGCACATTTCAGCACTTACTGCGGGGTCAGCACTCGGTTGGACCCTGGAATAAACACAAACAGTGGGGACTGAAGTGATTCCCAATGAACCAGGGAGGTTACGGAACATCTGCCCAGCCTGAGAGGGAGTCTCTGAGCTAACAGAAGGGCAAACAAAGTATTATTCACCTTCACAAACTTTTAAAGGAGATTTTCACACACATTTCCTAACCAAGAATATCTCACGTAAGTTCTACCACGGGAAGGAGAAACCTAGGGGATTTTGATAATCCAGAAAAACCTGCTTTAGACTTCTGAGTTTAGGGCATCTATGTGTGCATATAAAATATTCTTAAAAGGTAGGTGTGTGCATGGAACAACTACATCAGATTATATGCACTGCCACCTTCTATGAAATCATATATGCATGCAAAAGAGGGAGGGTACGTGTAAAAGGGAGAAATACAATTGTCTGCATCAAGATAGTCACAAGTTTCAGGAAATTATTTTGGCACGAGACTTGTAATAGTAAATTAAAATACAAAGATAAAGCACAGAACCATGACACAGCTTCAGCTTAGATAAGGCTGCACAGCCTAAGATACTGTGGAAAACTGTATTTACACCATGGCAGGTGGCTACAAATTCCTGCCAGACAAATGATCACAGACAGTAGCACTTACAGAACATAAATCACACACATCAACTGTAATATTCAGAAACTCTAACTAGTAAGAGCTCAAGTTACACTATGGGTGGGCAGAACAAAATAGACTTTGAAATCCATCAGGAAATACAAGACTTAAAATATGGGAACAGGTCTGATTGTTCATACTAATTGAAGAGCCCTCTAATTCTGCTCACGCTATCTTCTATTTTGCCCTCCTACTGAGAGGAGCAGTTACTTAGGGGAAACAAGTGAAAACGTGCTTCAGTACACTGCATACATAATACTTTGAAGCTGAAATTTACATTAGGAAATCTACAATTTAAAGCAAGCAAATAAAAAATTTCTTTCCAGTAAAGTGAATAGTTCTATTTACTTCAAACAGCATATGCATCAATAAAAAATAATAAAATTAAAAATTCCCTGTGCTTTCTATCTTTTGTAACTTAAATATTTAAAAATGTCTTAAGTCATTACATTAAAACACTTATAATATGTATTTTATTTTCCAATATCTGTGTTTCTTGTTCAGTGTTAACATTTTGTCTTCTATGCTATTTTTAAAAATAACAAAATCATCATCATATGAAGAGACTCCTTTGTTCTCTTTCTCCCTATTGTACTGAAAATTATTCCCAGATATCAAAGAAAGGAATATACTTCATATTATTATCAACATTAATATTTATATATTGCTATACTTACTAGCTAGTTTTGATGGTCACACACTTTTTCAGGTAAATAATTTATTAAGTGGATCTGGGTTTTTTATTGATACAAAAAATGGGCAAGGTCTCGGTTCCCTGACATGACATAATTCAAGCAACGGGAAGTATAGTTGCAAATCCTGCACCAGTTACCCTTAGCCTGAAAGCTTTTTTACCACATCTTTGTCTGCAGTGTTGTACTGCAGTGTTGTTTATTCTGTTCTGGCTTTCTGCTACTTATTTAGAGTTGCATCAGTCTTTCTTTTTTGGTCTTTCTTTTTTCATTCGTCACTGAGAGGGTGGTTGGTCCATGCAACAGGATCCCCACGGAAGTGGTCACAACATCAAACTTGTCAGAGGTCAAGGAGTGTCTGGACCACTAAACCTCTTAGCCATATAGTTTAGTTTTAGGTAGCCCTGTGAGGAGGAGGGAGTTTGACTCGATGATCCTTACGGGTCCCTTCCAACTTGAGATATCCTATGATTCTGTGATTCTGTTGTACCTGTCATGAAAACATACACTGTCCTGTACATCCTCAGTGTTCTTCATACTGAGGAACATCTCTAAGATGTTTCCTATTCTTTCAGGTAGCTGAGCCAAACAAGTTTATTTTTCTTTTATGCTTGTCTTAAAAGCAGGATCTCATTACACTGGGGGCTGAGAGATGAGAGAAGCTGCTGTGTCTCAGCTAAGCTGTGCTCATGCCCATGGTAAACACAAACTTCAACAAAACAAAATAATGTAAGTCAAAGTATGTCATAATACTATATTCTAGGAGCATGCACAGTGAAAATTATTCTGTTTCAACTGTTCATGTAATAAGTTGAAATGTCCAAGCCAGTGGCTTCAAATAGACTTAACCCTTTACAGTTACTATGGCTGTCCCTCTTAAATAAAACTGCAGCAGCAGCAATTTGACACATTAAATGTGATTAACAGTTACAGTGGGATTTGTAATTGCTTGGAGGATACATCGCAAGCACTACATACAAATACTGGTCCTTTACACAGGAGACCTCGTGGCAATTAAAGCTGGTCCTACCCTCGTCATGGCATAAAGAGGAAACGGGTCTCTGCAACACCCGCAGCAGTCTCCACTCTATCAGTGGAAATGGTTCAGCTGGAGATATATGGAAAGCCTTTGTGGGCTGTCTCCTCTAAATTTCTCAGTGCATTTCTGTCCTTACAGCAATTCACTGAGATACACATAAGGTTCTTTGCAGCTGCCAGAAAGAGAAGGTGTGGGTCTGTGGTTGAGTCTTCTGCCAGATAACATTGAATAAGAGCATTGTCTAAGGCCAACATAGACATTAAAAAGTATTTTCATGGCTATGCTACACACAGAATTAAGCCTATTTATGTCTCCACTTTTTAAAACTTCAATTCACTACTCTTTTGCAGTGTTAGGTACGCTTCCACTGCAGCCAGGTGCAATTACAGCCTACATAAGCAGAGCCTGGATAGCTTTAATTTCTCCAGTTTGGGAATGAACGTCAGTAAAGGCGTGGCAGCACTGACTTCAGCAAAATCTAGAAAACCAAGTTCTCATGTATCTTCGTATGGCCTGGTGTAAAGCCAGTGCTGCTAAAGACTCGCTGATATGGCCACCTGAGCTTGCTGTTTGCTAGATGGAAGTTACATCAGGATGCCCACACATACAGCAGTCACACCTCCTAGTGGGAACATAGGCATAACCTCACTTCTTATATTATTAAAGAACCTTTTATTCTGTAAAGGGACTGTCCATGGGCTGTTATTACTTACGGTGCAGTTGTCCTATACTGAGATGGCAGAGCTATGGCATAGCCTCACAGGAACCCCCTAAAGCATTTCCAGTTGATTCTGCTGGGGCAAACCCACACCAAAGGAGAGGATCTACCCTTTTCACATAAGGTGTTATTTGAGATCCTTTGCCCTCTCCAATCTCTCTAGAGTCAGCGTGCAATTGTAATTTTCTTGTTCTTTGTATTCAGGGAACTTAAAGAATGTAGGTAATAACGACTAATGGCCCCACTTCCCCTACCTGAAAGCATTCACAAAGGATCAGCCACATCTATCAAAAATGTTTAAAAAGTAAGGCAGAAAATATTACAAATATGAGTTTAAATGTGATCTCAGCCGTAAACTTTATTACTTTCTAAAATAGCTAACATCTGTAGATAAAGAAATCCTCTAACAGATTTTTTACAGATTTGAAATGTCTCATAAAGCAATATTTTTACAAAATAAATAATCAAGTCTTTCAAAATCAAAAAAAGTTATTCAGTCTTCAGTATATCCCACAAGTTCAGCAAGACATACTTGACCCACATAGCCAGAACAGACTGATTTTCATTCATTCTTTACAGCTGTGTAGAAGACCTTCTTTTCTCTCATTCTTGTGTTGTCTCCCACATACGTCAGCATACTTCAAATGTAAAAAGAACTCCATCAAGATGGATTAACTCCTGCATGAGATTATTGCTAATGCACACACATATGAAGCAGGAAGGAGATGAAATAGCAGCAAACTTCAAAACACCAGTTCAGGTTTATCTGCCTCTAACTAAGTAGAGGAGGAAAGTCATCCCCATGCACAGTGTTTTATGAGTTGGAATGTAAAACCTCATAAGGGATAACAAGCTAGCTACATTGCTGAGTATTCATGGTTTGAAGCATCAGGAATGTCTCAGGTACATTTTTTGCTTATATGGTAGGGGAATATATTGACTTTTCAATACAGTGATAATTAGCTGTGAATGAATTGTACTATAGTGGCTTTCATTCTCTTCATTCCTTCCCCTTCTGTGAAGACATAATTAGCAAAGATACAGAAAAGTTTCATTATACTTGAATATCAGAAATAAACCAATCTCTTCAAGACATATTCAAGCTTGACAAACCTCCAATGTATTAATAGTCCTCCTGTTATGTATACACATTTGCCTATAATAATATTGACTTCATTCACAAGGATGCAAGGATGTCATTCAGCAGTGGCTTCTTCTAATTTAGAGAAGGCACTTCTTCTGTATATTGCTGTGGTGGCTTAACAAAATTAGGAGCTCCAGCTGTCTCTTCTACCTCTTTGAAAGAAGTTCCTGCATATTAGAGTCCTTCAAGGGGACCCGCAACAAAGCCTTGACCACTTTGGTGCCAAGTCCAGCATCTCCACATAACCCATTTTTACGTGCAGCTTGAATTGGTGGATCTGGCCTGAACCCCCTTGATGCCCCTTTTCTGCTGCCTCTATTGGGAGGACGCAAGCAGCTAGGTAGGGGTGGTGACCTCCAGAAGGTGGGCCTCAAAGTCTACATAAGCTCATCTCTGTGCTTTTCAGCACTCCGTCTCTTCTCTTACATGAGGTGGATCTAAAACTGCTACCATCTTCCTGCATTTTGTTTACATACTGAATTTGCCAGGAGTTTATGATCTTTGTTTTCCATTCCATGAGAGAGAGAGAAAAAAAGAAACTTCTGCTGTCTTTGCTACTCTCCTTTCTAGAGCAACTTGGTCATGGAATATTTAAACTTCTTCCCACAAGGTATCAAACAACGTTATCATTATCTTTAATTACAAACTAACCTGGTGTATTTTTATAATTAAAGGGAAGTAAATAACATTTAGAGTTTAATTCTGAGCTTCTGCAGAAGGCAGTGGTTAAGTTAAATCACTTATTGGAAGTACAAAACACTATTCACAAAAGAGGAAGATGAAACAGACATAACGACAGGCAAATGTGAATCATATCCACAATACCTTGTCCTTCAAAATAAATATGTGCATCGTTTCAGCAAGAGAAAGAGTCTGGCTATAAAGAGTAGTCAGAGTAACGATATCATGCCATAAAAGAACAGCTTTGAACAGAACTATATTTCTTGTGAAATAGGGATGAAAATTGCTGTTTCCAGATCCTTAATTAAAAGGTAGTATCAAAGCCTTTTAAACCAGAGAGATTATTGCTTCCCAAAATGTTAAGCTTATACTCTCCTTCTTCTATACATTCTTACTCCAACATGCACTTCCATTTTCAAAGCATGTATGCTGAGGAAGAGGCACATCAAATCTGTGAATATCAAACTAGCAAGACATGTACAGTGTTACATGATTCAAAGAATTAAAGACCCAGTAAATAGCGCAATTATTTATACCAATTTAGTTCAAGTCAAAGTGGTGCCCCCAGTGCTGTAACGCGCTGCTCCCTGTGTGTTAGGCAGACAGAACCAGACAGCACATAATATGCCTCATGTTGCCTTTTTACAGGGTGAAAGGCAGCATCTGCTCCTTGACTCAGTGGGGACCACTGGCCCATCAGACAGCCCAAATCAAAGACAGCCAGCGCTCACTGACCCAACGACTCAGGGGCAATGCCAGCACAGCCGGGCAGGACCTCAAGGAGCCTGCACAGGTTGTGGCTTGAGGTGGAAGGATGAAGACCTTTCTGCTAAGCACCACATGCAGGCAAGCTGTTCCCCAGCAAAGGAGCCAGCACCCCCACAAAACCTTTGGTGTGGTCTTGGCCAGGCAACAGCGAGCTTTGACTGGGGCTGAACTAGCAGGGCTGAAGGAAGAGCAGATGTGCAGAGTCAATCTGCATGCCATGTTAGTACAGCCCAGAACTTTCCATAGTTGCCTAAAATATAAGCCTTTAACACAGTGTGAAAAAGTTGCAGTAAATCACAGTACCAATAACATACACTGCTATTTACAGCACTAAGGATCTTGAGGGATTCTTGAAACATCAGAAGCTTTTGTTTCATTTTGCAAAATACAGAGTATTTATTATAGCACTCATTATTTGTAATTCTCTCTTTGAATAACTGTAACACTGTGCAAAGTCTTATAGATACTTCTCAAGGTTACTCTCTTGCGAATTTTGCATGAAAATGTGGCACTAATTTGTAAACCTCTGTACATTTTCATAAATACCACAGTATACTTCTTAACTGCAGGTTATCATCACCTTCGTGCACATTTCAGCACATGTTCATTTGTGTTCACCTGCCATTCTGCCTACTGACTTCCTCTGTGCTAAAGGTCTTCTCCAGCGATTTAATATCTGCCACTGGCATTGGTTCTTAAAACAATATGAGGATTATCATCAGGAAAAGACAGCTTTCTTGAAACTAAATGCTCTATGAAATGGCTTTTGACCTGTGTCTGCACATTCCCCTCAACAAAAAGAGTCTAAGAAAAAAAGAGTTTATTTGAAATCATATAAAAATGCCTCAAATTACTAGTATATGATACATCCATCCCATCTCCCCCTCTATTTCTTCACAGAAAGCATCTTCCACTCCTCCAAGTAGTAGTGCCATCCTGAAGGTTCCTGAAGCCACACCTGTCCTGGCACTATCTTGAACCTGGGCTCTTGAACCTTGGGCTCTTTCCCCACAGCATGAATAGCATGAATACTACTAGACACTTCACCATTCAGATGGATTTACAGAACAAAACCTTTTTGTTTCAGTCAGCCAAAATTTTAACACCGTTAAGCAACTCGTTGTTGAGTAATTAGATCTTCCACCAGGTAGAGCATACAGCTATGTGAGGCAGGGTACTAGAAAATAGGTTGGGCTCTCTGAATTAACAATGAGCAGTTGTCCTGTATGTTTATCTGGAGGCAGTAAGATCCCCCTTTGTCCGTCAAATAAATGAGTCTCAGAGATATCAGATGTCCTATCATTGCATCCTAACCAGTGTTTGTTCATTCTTTTCTGTGGCTGATGAAAAGGTATAAAATGAAAGAATAATCATTCTTTCATTTTGAATTATTTCTATATATTTATCAAGTAGACCTAGGAAGGGAAACAAAGCACACATACATGAAATTGATTGTTCTCGCTGTTCCCTTGTCCCGGTTAGGTCCTTGTTCATCAGCAGTGCTCATGCAAGTTGGATAAATCACAGGAGTAACTGCCTCACAAAAGCCCAGCAACACAGATTTTCCTTCTCCAACCAGGATATCTCCAGATAGTGCTTGACAGCCCTGTTCTGCAGGACAGAACTGACGGCCGGCTGCATGTAATCTGACAACTTGGTATCAGCAAGCCTGCTTCCGATTACTGTTTAGTACAAGAGATCATATAGCTACTACAATCAGCACCTGGTGTCGATATGATGCCAAGTTCATACACAATCTGCATGTTCTCCCATCAGTCACTCACTGCATCCTCCAGAGGGGAACTCAAAGCTCTCGCCATTGTTTCTGGCCCTTCTGCCTCCTGCTGAAAGAGACACTGCAAGAAAGTGCTGCTCTTTGGCACAGGCTGTAACTCAGGCCGTGGAGTCAAGTAAGACTGGGCATAGCCTTACCTGCTTTTTTTTAACTTAAGAAGTTGGCATGTTACAGTTTCCAGCATGTGAAGGGGAAGGTCAAACAGGTTCTTCCATAAGACTCTGTGAAGAAATTTGGATAGGCGGTAGGAAGCCTATCCAGGGTTGCAGAAGTCAGCATAACAGCAGTTTACCAGAACATGAGTATGGTACAGCTGTGCAGAGCAGGTACTTATAGCTGGTTTGACTGATTCAGTTTTCCTTACCTGAACAAACACAATGTTGAGGACAGACCTATAGAAGCTGATGAAATAACAGGCTTTCTTCACTTTAAGGAAATAAATACAGCAAAGATCAGTAGGATCCATAGCAAACCATTCTCAGAGATCCCTTTATCCATGTTTTTTTCAGTAGTAGTGATGAATGATACTTTCTGAATCTTTCAGTTATACTAGTACCAAATAAGTATCACGAAGTCATAAGTGCTTCGGTCTTCCTATATCTTGCACAAATGGTCAGTGCCATTCCAGAGCAGTCACTCTGGTCCCATGGAGGAACCAGAACTTCTTCAAAACAACTTCTGATAGTGGATGCTGCAAAGCAGGCTGGTTCTCAGAGCATTGAGATCTCCTCTACATTCACCTCCTTCGGCTCTCCTGTCCCATAGCACCTCATTTTGTCATCCCCTCCCTTTCAAGGACATACAGATTCCCTGCCAAATACTCCAGTAGGCTCTGAGAAGAAGCAGGTGTTTCAGAGGACAGAGAAGACGACATGAGAGCACAGAGAGCTTCTAGCCTCTGCTCCTTCTTCTGCTGGAGAAGGAACACTGTACAAGTAACATCTGTTCTGGGTTGCAGGAGAAAGGCTGGGGCAGTGTAGGGCCAGATGCTGCAGAGTCAGGAGGAGCTGAATACAAGATCTTTATTGCGGTTACTGCAAACTGTTACACTGTCACAGCAGTGGCACCTAAAACTTCTGAAAACACTTGCTATTGAGATATTACGGTGATCTCAGTATATAATTCATCATCACCCTATAGATTCATTCCCATTCTGCAGCTTCTTGTAGACTGCATCTCCACACAGTTGCTCCTTACAAAATCTCCAGCCCCCAAAGAATTAATTTTCCCTTTGCAGTAGGCTGCCAGGCTGCTGTCTTTGACCTACTGACACTTCCCACATAGGCCTCTGATCCCTTTGAATCTGACCCCCTTGATACCTCCATTTTTTTCCACCTACCTATGTCTGTTGCTACCAGGTGGTCTTATTTCATATCAACACTGTTGCATGAATGTGCAAGTGGGCAGGAGTCCAACGGGGCATACGGTTTAGTCCAGGCATTTGCTCTGATCTTGTGGAACACGCCAGGGATCCAAGGAGCCTTCATAGGCCCTGGAGCCCTTCAATTGCGAGGAATTAATACGAAGTGCCAAATGAAACTGTAGTTTCACAACAGTATTTTCTAGGGTGAAAAAGCAAAGATTATTGAAAGTTTGGTTTGTTTTGTTTTTTTTAAATCTGAACTGTTGGTATGGAACAAATATTCCCAGTTTATTTTATTACAAGAACTTGCGGGTACCAAATGAAACAAGTCACCAGGCTCAGAATAAATAAAAGGAGGAATTGCTTCATAAAGCATGATGTTAAGTTGCAGAACAATAGGGGCATTATCATGTTTCTGATGGTTTTGGCCATTCTATAAAGTTCAGTTCATTCCTTGATAAAAGTATGTGTTTAACACCAAAGTACACAGAATAGGTCAGAAGCTGGAATATATCATATAAGTAATGGAGCCACATTCCTATAGCTCAACATTTTGAGAGGGAGCAAGTACATCACATAAAAATAAATCAAGAAATAAAACACTTTGTCATGAAAGGTCATGTTCCATGGAATAAACAGACTTCTAATAAGTAATTTTTCTGTGGAATTTCAGTAAGAAGTTAATGTGCATTAGGTGATAGTCGTAAACCTTGACTATGATATTTTTTGTTACATTTCCTGAGATAAAATGCTGTCACAGTATTTTCCCAATTAAAAAAAAATGTTAAACCTTCATAACCCTTTCCAAACAAATCTTAAAGGTGTCCTCTCATCACTTATATTATTACTTTGAAAGACACTATTAGAACCCATGATTGCTTTTCCTGAGTCATCGTCATTTAGTCTTCATAATCTCTTGTTTTTAGGTTGTTTTAAACTATTTTTTTCATAGCTCTTTTTGTTTTTCAGAAGAGCATAAAGAGTTTTAAGGTGAGGAAACGTGCAACAATGTATCTAGGGAAAATACATGAAAGCTTTACAAATCATGAGCTAGGAAATGCGTGTCAAGCTAGATGCAGAGCTCCAGACTGAAAACAGATGAATGTCAGAAGAAGAACATCTGCTTTAAAAAAGCTGGCAGCAAGTATCAGCTGAGCCTGATCCTTTTTATAACTTATGCTCTTTTGTTTATCTTTTTCCTTATTCTTTTGGCATTTTTATGGCTGTGCCTAATATGGATTTCTTATAGACAGTAGGATGCAGCTGCTATCACATCATACGGGGAAAGTACAGTTTATCAGCTATAACCAGGGGGGAAAAAAAGAATCAAAGCTGTCAACTCTTTCAAAGTAGAATATGTGAAAAAATTATGTATTGCAATTTGGGCTGCAGACAATTGCTTAGCGATTAGATCTAGTTGCAATTCATTCTGAGACACTGATTCTGTTCAGACGTCTTCTTAATGATAACGCTATTTATTAAAGCTGCTTGTTCAAGAGTGGTGACAATCTGTACATCTTCTTGTCTTTAATTTCTTCAAATAAACCTACTTTTCTCTAGGAGGTGAAACTCATCCAAAAATTACACCGATGTTGCTCTACAAGTCAGTTACTATACCATCATCTGGGGAAAGGCTCTTTATGTCTGAATCTCCAAAAACAATATGTGGGCTAGGCCCCAGTTCAGAAATATACATGTACTTAAATCCTATTGACTGTCTTGTGATTAAATATATGGACATACAAACGCTTTGCTATAGGGAATTAAAGAAACCTCAACTCCCTACCCTTTGTGCACTTTTCAAGATGATTACCAAGTTTTGAGTGACTAAGTTCAGGCTCTTAGGATCTTAACTGCAGAGGGAATAAATACCCACAGTGCGTAGTCATTCCATAAGGAACTTAAACTTCAGCACAGAAACTTGGGTTTGTGTTTGCAATATATGTACTTTGGAGTATAGGATTTCATACAGGCAGTATGGGATTTTACACTTGAACCATTGATGTGAGCTCTCAGATGCCAAAGTAATGACAAATCAGGGAAAGCAGAATTGTATCATTAGCAGGTCTGTACTGATATAACTCATAGGAAACTACAAGTATTAGCTGAGGATCTTGACTACTACCTTTCTACAAGTTTATACCTTAACCAAATAGGCCACTGAATCAAAGTTCTGGCATAAAATAGTGGTTTAGAAAACAATTTAAAATGAAGCACTGATTTTTAAAAAAGTAAGTAAACTTGTTCTGTGTTTGTTCTTGATTACATGTGGTGAAAAAAAAAACAATTGGGAAAGGGCCAGATCTGGTTAAGATTGACAGAAAAAAGGGAAGAGGAAGGGAGAAGTGGTATAAGATCTATGAGACAGACTGGGGGTGTTTTCTTTAAATGGGGAAAATTCTGAACTACAAAGTGAAAATAAAGGGCAAAAACAAGCAAATGTTTGAAGACAGACACGTGGTCATGTGATTGCAGTCTCTCTATGATCAGAGATAAGTATTTATAAACATCATTTTGTCTAAAATAAGAACATTCTTTTTAGTTGAAACCAACTTCATGATCTTTTAGAAATTGTTTTGCTGGAGTTGCCTTAAGGCAGTATTTCTAAACATGTGTTTTGATAACAACTAGGCAGGTGGCCAGCTATGATCTCTACTCCTGATCAGTTAATTGCATCTATCAGATTTGTTTTTCCATTCCCTTTCTTCTCACTTAGCCTGCTTTCTTAGCCTCTTCTGTAAAACAGTTAGATTTGGATTAGGAGTGTTGGGGTCTTTTATACTGTTTTTTGCAACATCTGTCAAAATGTGGAATAACCTGGTTGAGACTTCTTCATACTTTAAGAATAAAGGTTGGATAATAAGGTGTTCTGAAGAGAAGGGCATGCTAATATATACATTTTTTTTTAAGTAGGCTGAAAATATAGCACCTCAAAAAAGGTGGCTTCTGAAATACAATGTATAAAATCATGGGTCTACTCAATCTCCTCTTCTAGCTATGTGAACAATATTGCTGATCAAGCTCCAACAGCCTTGGGGGAAGTCAGGTCATTTACACAACCCTACCAGCACCTCTGGGAAAAAAAAGCTACACTATTAAAGTTTGCATTCTGGTGCAGAGCTTCAGCCATCCTAACAGGCAGAAAATCACCGTGGACCATTTCAGTACAAGTGAAAAACTTGATGTAAAAGAGGGAAGAAACTATATTTTAATTTAACAAACAATAATGAAAAATTACCAAGGTACAACTCTTAACGCTGTTGATTCACTTCTCTGATGTGTGTGAGGACACCTAAAGGCTGTGAAAATTCAGTGCACAGTAAAGTGAGAAGCACACTAGTGCCCTAGGGATGCTTATTATTCTTCAAAAGCACTTTAAATACAGAAACTTTTGAAGTTTCAGAACCAGGTTATTTTGGTTTGGAATTCATACAGAATTGTTTTGCATTATCTCAAGTACAGTATTACAAATATTTATCTTTACATTATTTTTAAAGAGATACAAAAACATACTGGAGGGGACAGGATGGCCATATGGCATAAACTGCCATTGCTCCTTTGATTTCTTTTTAGCTATAACTTACACAACTGAGGATCTAACCCAGTGAGAAAAAGTAACTTGCCTCCAGTCATACCCATGTGACAGAGTCAGGAATAAAACCACAACTTCTGACTCCAAATCACAGGTGAATTAACTAATACTTCCTACAGGGTGAATCTACATTATCCTTGAGGACAACCTCAAAGCCAGATTTCCAACCTTCTGCATTATCTAGATGCGGGAATGCCCTTGAGGCTTCGCTTAGAGTGACTCACCTGATAAGCCAAGAACCAAAAATCTCCATTTTGCTTAGATCTTCGGGTACCTATAAGGGAACTAGTCAAAGCTGGGTCCTATGAAGACCCACGGGGAAAAAAAAAAAAACACAAACAGCAATAAAAATTCAGGACCAAAGAGAAGAAAACCAAAGCTGTTTTCTCCTCCTAAGTCATGAGGTCAAAGACCTGCCATTGCAACACATATAAATGGCAGACAGGACTTTTTCCCTGAAAGTGAAAAACTGCTGGGGCTACATTCAAAGCTAATGTTAACTAGAACAAGCTGCTCTGCTATGACTGTGCAGAGTGTTGCAGATTATGGTAAATCTGATGGCATACTCTGTGATAACAGGGAGCCAGTCTTTCAGGAAATGCCAAAGGGTTTTGATTTTTCTGCCTAAAGGTGCTGTAGTTGAAGTTCTTATGAACCTTATGACTATCAAGGAGATTGTAAGCACTGTAGCAGAGAGTGACAGTAGGTATTAACAATACCTGGACTACCAACCCCCATGTGATAAGGCAGAAACAGCATGTTAGCTTTTATTGAGATGGCAATCAGATCATGCAGGAGGATGCATTTGTGTATCTTAAAGCATCTCTCCTGACCACTGGACTGACCAGTCTCACAGAACAATATCCCCCTAATGCTTTAGAAGGGTGACGATCAGCACATCTGGGGCCTAGATTGACAACTTAAGAGCCAGTGCTGACCTGCTACAAACAGCTCTGAAAATCATCTACCACCTCTAAATCACTGATCACCAGGACACAGCTGCCCCAGCAGATGTGCATGATGAAAGCTTTCAACTGCACTGATGTTGCTCGTGTGTACATTTTTAATAGGATATCCAGTATCTATGGCATACTTAGAAAGGCTGTGGTTAGCACAAGCGATGGTTTCATGGCCAGTGAGCGGGCTATGATGATGGCATGGCATTTCCTATGATGACTCCTGACTTCTTTTCTGAACATCTGTTGGAGCTCCTATGGACTGAAATAGAGGAAATGTGACAAAAGAGGTACAGTGAAGCAGTGCAGGTAGCATGTATAGAAAACATGTATAGAAAACATGGTAAATTGCTTGATGTATATGATAGAATACGCTCGGCACAACATGAATACTAGAAGATCGTTGTTAAGCACGGGACAGGGGTTTGTACAACCACTGTCAATTGTTTGATAGATTTGATTGTTTACTCTAAGAAACATCTCCAGAAAGTTCTCATGTCTATCAGCTGACTATCTTTTATGACTTAGACCTAATGAAACACTTTTAGCGTGAATAGCAGCCCTGGGCTTTGTTCTGTTTCCTTAAAAATTCCTAAAATGGGATCTAACCTGCCTAACTTAAGAGCCTTCTCTAGTTCTTGCCTAACATTTAGCAGAAAAATTAAGCAATCTCTTTAAGAGCTTGAAGTCCTCACATAGTAAGAAGAGAATGGTAAACCCACTAAGTATTTCTCAAGGAAGATTCTTTCTAAGTCCAGAAAAGTTTAAGCAACGAATTAGGAAGACATCATCTCCCTCTGCAGGACTTCAGAGACATTTCTCCCCCTGGTTTCACATAGGAAACATAAGCACTTCTTCTAGAAAAGCTTTTTAGATATCTAAACAGTGAACAAAAGCTGGATGCCCAATTCCAGTAATTTCAGGTCAGATCCTACCTCTGTAATTTCAGTGATTAGAATCAAACATCTAGTCAGTAGTCTAACGGATTTTAATTAGACCACTTGTGCTTGAATGCTTTGCTGGATTAGTGACTACAAGAGAAAGCATGAGCTGATGATCAGAAGGTGTAAGTGAAGTGTCACATTACACAGATTTTATTTCTGGCTCTGGTAATAGTCTGTTTTGTACCTTATACAAATCACAATATACACGTATTATCTTGATTTTATATAAGAAAAAATATTATTATCAACCTTTGGGAAAATACTGTATTATATAGACAACTGTGGCTGTTATTACACATTTCTGATCAAATTTTGAGGAAGCTGTAGAGTGGAAAATAGCAGATTGTTCAGGCTTCCAGGGTCCACAGTGAAAAATAGTGTCAGAAATGCAAAATGCAATGCTTAAGCTTTAGAAGGTTAAATTGGTAATAATTAACCTTACTTCTCTTTTTCATATGTACAAAAGAAAGATCAAAGACCTCTAACAGACTTTCAGGACTTGCTTTTGCTTAAAATCCAGAGAACTGAAAGGTGCTTTCTGTGAACAGTATTGTTCTTAAAGAAAAGCACCTTTGAAATGAACAGAAAAGGGTTATTTCTGTTCTGTAGAGCTCACTTGTGAATTTTATTTTAACACAAGCATTTCCAGTTTTACTATGAAAGCAACAAATGGACTGTTATCAAAAAATCTTCCAGTGAGTAGGGGAAAGTCGTATGTCAGAGGAGTGCAAATTAATGTTAAAATAGAATTAAGCAGCCTGGATAATTTTCTTTTATTTGTAATAGATAGAAGCGGAAATAAGAGAAAGAGACAAATTTATGGTTTGTTTATATATTTTTCCAGTAGCATATTCCTGAAAGTCGGATTCATTACCTGTGTGATACTCCTTTCTTCCTGCAACACCTCTCCATCTCAATTACCAGAACATCCCCCAAAGGCCTGCCTGGATAGATAATCCAAAACAACATTTAAACTATGTCCAACTAGCAAGAAAATTACATTATATAGCACCCCTTATAGAGATCTGAAAGCTTTCTGGAAATGTTAGTCACCATCCCTGTGAAGCACAGTGCTCCTTGCTGGGCCTGTGCTGTCCCCAGTAAGTCATCCCACCAGCACAAGGCTCCCTACTCTGCCCAGTGCAGCAGGCGCACCCCACCAGTGGCCCAATAGCGAGTGGTGGGCAGCAGCCCAGTGCCGGCTCTCCAGGGAGGGCCCGGCAGCTCCCAGGCTGCAGAAGACACGAGTGGGACAAGTACACTCTGTTGCTGGCAGGGGGGCAGTGGCAAGAGGGAGGAGGCTGCCGCCCGCAAGCGGGCATAGAATGAGGAATCTCAAGAAGACACTTAACTTTATCGCTCTTGCACTAGACTATCCAGTACCAATTATGTGCTGATTGTTCGCTTTTGTTTTTAATGCTCAAGGCAACCATGAGTAGCATATTTCCCCCTTTTACTTTTGCCTTTTAAATGAATTCTCAGTTACTCAGCGTGCAAATATTTGCAGGAGCCTACCAATGCCTACCAGTTGACGTGCTTGTATCTCTTTTATCTGCACATGTGGTACACCCAAAGTATGGGGTATACATTTACGACAACTTCAGCGGTATCTTCAGTATGGCTGATTATCCTAAAGGCCATCCTGCTTGATATTTGTATGTTTTATTAGCAGCTGAAGTACAGAGAGCTGAACTAATCTCTGTGCCAAAAGCTAACTTTGCCTCAGATCAGATAAAATGAAATTCAGTTGTACATTTCTTCTGCGTTTCCTCTGTACTGAAACAGTGCAAGTCACAGCAACCTTGAGAATTCCCCTGCTTTCCAGGGCTGCACAGGATCCTCCAACAATTTTTGAGTCTATGAACTGCAGCAGCACAGAGAATGTCTGTCACTATATTTTTACTTCCCCCAAATCCTCCCTCTGCTGACAGCGCAATCGTGACTACTTCGACTCTACCCCAGTTAAAAAAAAAATGCCTTTACACTAAAAAGCTTCTGAGAGTTCCTTATGGTAGCTTTACAGCTCATTTACATAAAGGAATCATGAGCCACAGATGAATCAGGCTCAAATAAAATGATCTGTAAATGGCCACACAGTAAGCAGCAGGGAGGACGTGAATCGGAGATTAAGAGCATGCTCTATTGTGCTTGATTTTGCCTGTGGAAAAAAAAAAAATCCAGTGCACAAAATACATCACTTCTCTCTCTCCAAACCTCAATGAAGAGACAAGCAAAAGTAGTTTTCTGTCCTGTATTACAGCCACCTAGCAAACTGACCTGCATGTCTGACTTCCAGAACTTTATGAAAAATTGTAACTCCCTGTTGCAGACAAAGATATAAAGTATCTTCTTAAGAAAAGCTTATAGCTACACTATTCTCCCTTCTTGGGAGGAAATTTTAATGCAGTGAAAACTTTGAAGTGAGGCTTGGGTTTGTTACAATGGACTAACCTGATTAGAAATCATGCAAACTCTTGTTGCTCTTTAGCTGTATTCCCCCACAGGCTGTATTACAGCTCTCTAACCAGTCCCACAGCATTGAATGATGTCATGGGATCTGCAGCTCAGTGAGATGAAAGGGATAAAGCGGAACCCGCTGGCACTGGGGAAAGCTTCCAACACACAATCCACAACACAGCTTGGGAACTCAAAAGCTACAGATCCAGCCACTCAACTCCAAGCATTTCAGAATCGTGTGCACTCTCCCAGCACAAGTTAGGAAAGGGGGAAAAAGAGGTAGCGATCGATTTTTAACAAAAGAACTAGAGAACTGAAAGGCAGAATTTAAGAGCGCAAGTACCTGCTGGAAAAGGAGCTTTTTTTTCCTCTCCAAAGCACTGCCTTTGATGTATGGCAACTGATCACTGATCAGATTACAGGCATTTGGTCTCAGTGCTCGTCTGCCTTTGATCTGCATGGTTAATTTTATTTTCCCGGATTTGGAGTTTCGTCTGGGCTTGTGCTGACATACTTTTTTTTTTTTTAAGGAGGTAAAAGCATTTAATACAGAAGCTCTGGCAGTGTGAAATTAAGCTGCAGAAAGCCTGGGCACTGGAAAACTTCATCAGATAACAGGTACTGGATTTTGTATTTTTTCAGTTTTGTGTTGGAAGATTTTAAGAAATTATAAAGTTAACATAAACAATAATACCACACATCATTGTGTGTACAAAATTGGAAAGATTATACACAATTTATGCAGCATTTTATTTGCAACTGTTAGGCAGAATTATATTGAGAACAGACTATCTAAAATATACAGACAACTAAAAAGTGAAGCAAAATCTTTTTATTTTTCAGTATTTTGGGGGTATAAAAGATTTTGGTGTGCACTACTACAGTGTTCCTACTGTCTATAGTTTTCTAAAGTTATATTTGAATACAAGTGTTACATGACTTAGACGTGTATTTATTTTCTAAGAAAAGACCAACCATACTTCCTACACATTGTGTGTACTTTATTTGCTCTCAGTACGTTTATTAAACTGTGACTTCTTCAAGCAACACTTTTAAGCCTAATAGTTCCATACTTGAGATGAAAAAGCGTCTCCTCTTCCACAAGTTATTAGAACTAAATTTGTAAACATAACATCCTTATATAAAAAAGGGAAATGGTTTTATTTCAAGATTGAAGATTTGATAGTTCAACTATGCCATATGAAAAGAAATATTGATAATAAGAGTAACACTTTAACCTGATGATAGAAGTTTCCTTTGAGGTATTTTAATAAAGATATTAAAGAAGTCTTAAGCTTATCTAAAACAAACATCTGGTTTTGCTGAACTTCATGGAAGTTTTGCTCCTATTTCAGTGAAGCAATTGCCATTCACAGTATTGTGTACTCTGTTCCTCAAATTAATATTTATGGACATGTACTGTGTTTAAGAAAATTTAAGACATCTACTCTAGAAATTCCTTATAAAGGAACAATCATTACAGGATTTAGGATTATTCATTATACATTTGCAGTTTTAAAGAGCCAGGGTTTGGGGCAAGTTTGGGTCAAATCCATGAGTGTTCAGCTGGAGCCACTCTGTTAAAATAAGATTCAAGCTTCTTCTGTAGGTATTTAAATATAATTTAGATTTTCAGAAGAACATAGAACCCATAATTGGGGCCAGACTTGCAAAGAAGTTCAACATTCCAGATGCTGAGCTCTTTGAAAATCTAGTCTTAATAGTGGATAGTGAGTTCTTCTGAAATATTGACTTTAGATGTATATTCTTAAATCTAAGTGTTTATAAATCTTAATTACATCTGTTTATTAACAAATTGCAACTAAAAGTCAGCATAACTGATAGCTGTTAAGCATTGTTTGAAAACTATTAAGAGGTTTATCAGTCCATAGGACCCTCAAGATGCTCATATTTCAGTATGCACCATAATAACATGCAAACCCAAATTTTAAGTCTGCTTGCATCTGAATAAGATTAAGTTATCAACACTTACAGATAAATGTAGTCAGCTGTCACTAGTCCGTCTGCAAACTTTGTTTCTTCTAATTAAAAGTATATTTGTATATATAAATTTTAAATACACTGAATATCAAGAGATAATACGCCAGACACAGATTAACTATGCCCGACTTAGTATCATTTAGTCTTCTGTAGCACCAATTAATTCATATTGGTGCTTAACAAGTCAATTACATTATAAGGAAAGTAATTAGTACTGCATGAATAATGTGCGTATAGCTCTCAAGGAAGAATATTGTTTAAGGCATAGCAAAAGCAAAATTTAGTATTTTTCCTTAAGTGACAATGATGCACTAAAACATGTTTCTGTAACCCTGAAAAGATGGTTTTATTTATTAATTCCATACTTCACTGAGGAGCTTCTCTACCTTTCCAATCTTCTCTTGCTTGTTGCTAGTTTTCTAACATGTACATTTACTTTCTGAGGAAAACTGTTTCTAAATCATACCTCTGTTTGCTGTAAAGTAGAAAGAGAAGCAATTTAAAAAAAATAATGTAAGGATTCTTCTTCCTCAGAAGTCAAATTAAACTATCACTGTAAGGATCTGACCCATCACACAAATGAGTAAAGTTGCGCACAGAAGTAACACTGGTTAATCAGATAGATTACACTGATGAGTAGGACTTACATATGTAAATATTTGCCATATTTAGGCCCTAGAAATGCATTTCAGAAACAAAGGGGTTTTTTTTTCATTTGGTAAAAAGTCCCTAGAATTTTAGGTAATCTTCCCACATACTTAAACATAGATGGGCGTTAACCCTTTTAAACTGAAAAATATCTTTGCTTGTCTGTATGTAAGTGAGGCTGAAATGAAAGCAGAGTTGGACATATTTAAGTATGAGGGGGAAAGGACTTTCAGCATTTTTGTTATTTTAAATAGCACTTCTCTGACAGTTTAGTCTTTCATTGATCTGACTTTTAAAGATTAAATAATAATAATTCTTGGCACTTGTGACTTTGCTTTTACAAAGTGCTGTATAAACAATAATTAATCCCCAGGCTTAAGTCTTCAGAAAGAAAAAGTTCACAATGCTTTTTCAAGCAAATCTGACTAGGAAACTCACAAGTATATAATTTATTCATTAAAATAGCTTGAGCAATTTCTGATTATAAATAGAGCCATTTCCAAACAGTGTGCCTTAGATAACATCATAAACATATTTTAAGGTTTGTAATAGTTAAGACTATCAAAAGACATTGCAGTTATGCTGACATCAGTTTCCAACAGCTGTCATAACAAGAGCAGATCTATCTCACAGTTGACTGGAGGAACTGTGTTAGCATTTGAGATATGGAGATAACAACTTCCTATTGCTGTACACTTTCTGCTTCCACATCAGATATGTCACGCAACTTAGTCTTATCAAGAGGGTCAGCTGAAACTACTTTCCAAATATTCCTTTTCTGCTTTCTCTACTGTAGTGAGAATCTCTATACTTGCATCTAGACTAGCTCCTCTAACAGTTTGCTTCTTCCATATCCTTAGAAGCAGCATCATGATTTAAAACAAAAGAAACCCTGTAATTTTCAACATCTTTTAATGATGAATGGAATTAACTCATCCATTTTACATTTAGCGGAAATATTTTACATGCTACAACAGGGACTAAAATGTTCAAATTTCAGTATTACACACTACATATTGCTCTTAATTCATTGGCATTGTAACCCCCTGTCTTGATGAGAAAGTCTTAATGTTTCTTTATATGGAAATCCTCAGTGTTAGCAACACTTTAAGAACTCTGGGAAGTTTTAATACACTTGTCTAACTATACTACTTTAAAACGAGTATCTGAAACACACACGATTACTCCACTAAGAAAAACTCACACAATACATTTCACTGGTATCTACAGAAAACAGACAACATACGAAACAGTTGGCTGTAAATAGCAAGAGGATGTAGCATACTCAGTGCTGTGCAGCAGCTGCTATTCACAACAGATGTGCCACCGTTGCACCGTAGCGTGCCATTCCTCACTGAAATTCCAGCTTCTTGCAGAGCTCTTTCTGGCAAGGGTCCTGAAGCAAAACTTTTCTTTGAAGGCCCTTTGTAAGATAATTACATGAAAACCTCTTTAAGTTCTTAGTTGTTGGGTTTTTTTTTAATTGAAAACAACTAATTTTGCAGCAACCATTTATCTCTGTGAAGACACCTTGCTGTATTTCAGTAAGCACTATTTGTTTTTATAGAAATCCACGTGGCTGGCAAACTCTCTGTGAGAAGCTCCCCAAAATTCTGTTTATTTGAAAATGCTTTACTGCCAAGTATATCCATTGGTCCATTCCCTTCAGAAGCTAACTTGGTTTGTAGTATATCCATACAATTGTCTAGACTGTAGCGGTACCATTAACCTTTTCATTAGAAGTAAAACTAATGACTTGAAATCCCTGCAGTAAAGTTCTTTCACCAAGGTCTCCAATATTGGTTTCACCAATCGCTTGCAACTTCAGGAAAGCTCCTAATTTACATCACAGTAAGTAGCAGTGAAGTACACCCTTTCTAGTGACTGTGAGCAATTTATTCTCTGTCAAGGGCTAGATTTCTGAACTTGCATTTGGTATTGACACTATGCTCATAGCTGGATAACTTGTTACCTGCAGAATGGAAAAATACTTCAGATTCTGAGCCAGCAGGGGGAAAAAAGCTACTCAGGTACTTGGGAGAGGATTTTGCAGTGCATTGTCTGAGGGCCTCCATCATGGTCCATGGGTGGGACAGGTGAAAAGGACTTTGGTGAGTTACAAGGACTCCTCCTACACTCACCTTCTGAATGGAGGCAAAGGGTTTTGTCCAGTTCCTTTAACAACAGCACAACAGTTCAGGGACAGGCAGCCATAAACACTTCTAAGCCAGGGCTCCTACAGAGAGAGATCAGCAACACCAAGGCTGCAGCCCCCAAAGCCCAGGCTGCCCCTGGAGACAAGGTGGCAGCCACAATCTGCAACGGCAGACACAGCAGCCCTCCACCATCCTCCTGGCGGGATAAAAGGGCCCCGAGCACCTCGTCTGCATTCACCCTGGCTTAGCACCACCGGTACCAGTCACAGCCTGCCACTGACTGCCAGACACGTGTCTCCAGGCCAGGAGGAGACCCGAGGGGGAGCCAGACAGCCCCTCACAGAGGACGAGGTGGGCACACCATCCCCCCGCTTCGAGGCGGCCGGCGGTAACTGCCTCGGCCCGCGCGACGCCCAACCGCGCCGCGTGGCACCGCCCTCCCGCGGCTGCCTCACGCGGGCGGGCGGGCGCGCGCCTCCCCGCCGCGGGGCACGTGGGCAGGGGGGCTGCTGATTGGCTGCCTCCGGTCACCTGAGCCCGGCCCCTCCGGCGAAGGAGGGAGGGAAGAGGAGGAGCGGGGAGCGGCGCGGCGTTGCCGGGGTGACGGGGCGAGCTGGAGCGAGCGGGGGCGAAGGAGGGAGCGGGCGGGCGGGCGGTGGGGCGAGCGCTCCTCGGTGGCGGGCCGGCGGCCGGCACTCCGCCGGGGCGGCCAGGAGGCCGCGGCGTGGCAGGTAGGTGCGTACGTGGGAGATGCGGGCGGGCCTGATCCCCTCAGCCTGGGAGATTGTCGCCCCCCCCCCCCCCGCTCTCTCCGAGGGGCGCCCCCTTCCGCGGGCGGGCGGGACGGCTCTGAGGCAACGGTGCGCGGAGCGGTGCGGCCGTGGAGCGGGGAGATGATGGGGAGCGGACCCTCCGCGGGAAGCGCAGGCTGCAGGGGAGGTGGGGTGGGGAGGGGAGGGCTGTGCTGAATCCCTTCGGCTCCGAGATGGTTCCGGCTCTGCCGCTCTCCGAGCGGCCCCTCCGCCCCGAGGCGTCCCGCCGAGGGTGTGCGGGGCACCGCGCCACGAAGGGCTCGCAGCTGATGTCGCTGGGCTTTGCGGGTCTCGCCAGCCCTAGAGTGACTCCTCCGCGCTGCGGAGTGCGGCGAACAAAAAGCCCGTGAAAACCAGGCTGTCTGGCTCAGAGGCTCTTCTCGTGTTTACTGCATAAATAAGTTGTTGTTCACTTCAAACAGTTTTGGAATTGGACTTGAAAGAACAGGAGCTAGTAACTTTTTCTCTTGGCTGGTAAGGGGTTGAAAAGCCACAATTATGGTTCTGTTGAAAAGCCTTTGATTGTTTGACTTCATTTCCTGATGTCTGTCTCCATTAATCTGACCTTGGACTGAAAGGCTTTACTGATATTCATTAAAAATCTTGATGCTTAATACTTATTTACCACCTTTGTACTTACAACTACTTTAAATGGATGCCTTTATCAAACTAACAGAGGAGTCCAGTAGTATTTAATATGAGCAAAAGTGACAAATGGATTCAATCTGTAGGTAGGTTTGTTAACTACTGCACAATCAAGCACACCTTCACCATCACATGTAAAACAAGTTAGGTATATTAACTGGAAGCTTTTTACCATATAAGTAAGGGGTCTTTTTTGGAATAGAAGTGAACGTCTTTTATTAGTTCGGTAACAAGGTGCTTAAATTGACAGTCAAGGAGGCAATAGATTACTTTTTTCTCACTCTTCACAACTTGCAGTTGCAATCCTAATAAAAGAGAATGCTGAGAATGAAAGGAACTCATGTCTGTGCTTTTTAAGACGTTGTATGCTATCCAAAACCCCTAAAGGGTGGCTAGATAAATGTAATGCATTGGCATCGTACCATTGCAATAGTCACTGTATTAACTAGCCCAATACTTTATGATTCTGAAAAATTACTTTGAAAAATAACCATTAGTATGCTTTGGTATAAATGAAATATGAATATAATATTGGCATTCTCATTTTATTTTATTACTTATTCACATATCTAAGTACAAACATATACAAATGCAGCTCTACGCTGAAATTTCATCTGACAAACGAGTGTCTCCTAGAAGCTGAGATGTATGAGATATGTTAAACAGAAGGAGCAATATTTTATACCGCAGTTTTGATGCTGAAGCACAGAATTGTTCATTATTTGTATGAGTAGTGTCATCAGCTTCAGTGGGATTAGGAGTTCTTGTGTGAATCACAGGTTCTGATCCTCTAAAAAGCTTTGTTTAAGTGTAGAAAAAATGTAAAAAAATTACACCTTTGTTACAATATTTTACTCTAATTTCTAAATAATGATAATCTGGATATGTTGAAGAACGCGAATGATAAACTATTTTCATAGAATCACAGAATGGTTAGAGTTGGAAGGGACCTTCAAAGGTCATCTAATCCAAACCCCCTGCAAGGAGCAGGGACATCTCCAACCAGATCAGATTGCTCAGAGCCCCATCCAGCCTGGCCTTGAACGTTTCCAGAGATGGGGCCTCCACCACCTCTCTGGGCAACCTGTTCCAGTGTTCTATAACTCGCATCGTAAAAATTTTTTCCTAATATCCAATCTAAATCTACCTCCCTCTATTTTGAAACCATTACCCCTCGTTCTATCACAACAGGCCTACTGAACAGCCTCTCCCCATCTTTCTTGTAGGCCCCCTTGAGGTACTGGAAGACCACTATCAGGTCTCCCCCGGGCTTCCTCTTCTCCAGGTTGAACAGCCACAACTCTCTCAGCCTGTCCTCATAGGAGAGGTGCTCCAGCCCTCTGATCATCTTCGTGGCCCTTCTCTGGACCTTCTCCAACTGGTCCATGCCCTTCTTATGTTGGGGGCTCCAGAACTGGACACAGTACTCCAGGTGGGGTCTCACCAGGGCAGAGTAGAGGGGGAGAATCACCTCCCTCGACCTGCTGGCCACGCTACCCTTGATGCAGCCCAGGATGCAGTTGGCCTTCTGGGCTGCAAGGGCGCATTGCCTGCTCATTGCCTCCCAAGTCCTTCTCCTCAGGGCTGCTTTCAATCCATTCCCCGCCCAGCCTGTATTTGTGCCTGGGGTTGCCATGACCCAGGTGCAGGACCTTGCACTTGGCCTGGTTGAACTTCATGAGGTTGGCACAGGCCCACCTCTCCAGCCTGTCAAGGTCCCTCTGGATGGCATCCCTCCCTTCCAGCGTGTCGACGGCACCACACAACTTGGTGTCATCAGCGAACTTGCTGAGGGTGCACTCTATCCCACTGTCCATATCGCCGACAAAGATGTTGAACAGGGCCAGGCCTAACACGGACCCCTGAGGGACGCCACTCGTGACCGGTCACCACTTGGACAGTGAGCCATTGACCACCACTCTCTGAGTGCGGCCATCCAGCCAACTCCTTATCACCGAGTGGTCTGTCCATCAAACCCATGTCTCTCTAGTTTAGAGAGAAGGATGTCGTGCGGGACAGTGTCAAAAGCTTTGCACAAGTCCAGGTAGATGATATCCGTTGCTCATCCCTTGTCCACTGATGCTGTCACCCCATCATAGAAGGCCACCAAGTTGGTCAGGCATGATCTGCCCTTGGTGAAGCCATGTTGGCTGTCACCAACCACCTCCTTGCTCTTCATGTGCCTTAGCATGGTTTCCAGGAGAATCTGCTCTATGACCTTGCCAGGCACAGAGGTGAGGCTGACTGGCCTGTAGATGCCCGAGTCCTCCTTGTTCCCCTTTTTAAAAACTGGGGTTATGTTCCCTCTCTTCTAGTCATCGGGGACCTCACCAGACTGCCACGACTTCTCAAATACGATAGCCAGTGGCTTGGCAACTTCATCCGCCAGTTCCCTCAGGACTCGCAGATGGATCTCATCAGGTCCCATGGACTTGTGCACCGTTAGGTTCCTCAGATGTTCCTGAACCTGCTCTTCGAGTACAATGGGCGGTTCTTCATCCTCGCAGTCCCCACTTGTGCCTTCTACAGCTTGGGTGGTGAGACAAGAGCCCTTATCGGTGAAGACTGAGGCAAAAAAGTTATTGAGTACCTCAGCCTTCTCCATGTCCTGGGTAACCAGGACACTGGTTTCCTTCCGGAGGGGGCCTTCATTCTCCTTGGACTTTCTTTTGTCCCCTACATACCTATAAAAGCTTTTCTTGTTGCTTTTTATATCCCTGGCCAAATTTAATTCTGTCAGGGCTTTAGCCTTCCTCACCCGATCCCTGGCCACTCGCGCAGCCTCTTTGTAGTCCTCCCAGGCTACCTGTCTCCGTTTCCACCCTCTATAGGTTTTCTTCTTCACTTTCAGTTGGTCCAGGAGCTCCTTGCTCATCCACACGGGCCTCCTGGCCTTTTTGCCCGACTTGTTCTTCATTGGGATGCACCTCTGCTGAGCTTGGAGGAGGTGCTCCTTGAATATGGACCAACTTTCCTGGGCCCCTCTTCCCTCCAGGGCCGCCTCCCATGGCACTTGGCCCATCAGGTCCCTGAAAAGGCCAAAGTCTGCCTTCTTGAAGTCTAGGGCTGAGAGCTTGCCATGTAATTTCCTCGCTGCCCCGTAGATCTTGAACTCCACCGTGTTGTGGTTGCTGCAGCCAAGGCTGTCCTTCAGTTTCACATCCCCCACCAGCCCCTCCCTGTTGGTGAGCACAAGGTTGAGCACGGCACCCCTCCTTGTCGGCTCCTCTATCACCTGCAGGAGGAAGTTATCGTCCACGCATTCCAGGAACCTCCTGGACTGCCTGTGCCCTTCCGCGTTGTCTCTCCAACAGATGTCAGGGTGGTTGAAGTCCCCCATGAGGACCAGGGCTTGTGACCGTGAGGCTGCTCCTATCTGACTACAGAGCGCCTCATCTGCTCTGTCCTTCTGGCTGGGCGGCCTGTAACAGACCCCCACCGTAACGTCACCTGTCTGTCCCCATCCTCTAATCTTGATCCATAAGCTCTCTGTCAGCTCCTTCTCCATCCCCAGGTGGAGCTCCATGCACTCCAGCCAGTTGCTGACGTAGAGAGCGACACCCCCTCCTCATCTCCCCTTCCTGTCCATGTTGACGCTCCAGTCGTACGGGTCGTCCCACCGCGTCTCTGTGATGCCAACAAGGTCGTAGCCCTGCTCGTGTGTGCGCATCTCCAGCTCTTCCTGTTTATTCCCCATGCTGCGTGCATTGGTATAGAGACACTTCAGCTGGGCCCCCGACAAAGCCGACCTGCTGGCCGGAGTGGCTGGAGTTCTATTGGACCACAGTTTAAGTTCATTTGCACGTACCTGCAATCCTTCCTCAGCTTCTGGATCCTCGGTGCTGGCAGTGGCGCCATGCTGACAGCAGTGGGCTGAACTGTGCTCCCCCTTCCCCAGCAACTCTAGTTTAAAGCCCTCTGGACGAGTCTGGCAAGCCAGACGTACATAATTTTACCAGCATGGATTTGGAACGTCATTTGTAAGTAGCAAAACCAGGGATGAATTATGTAGTTCCTTCATAAGTTTTGCTGATTATACCCTTTTTGAGACACTGGGATATAACGCATTCTGTAAATGCTGTATATGATAGTGAAGACACTGTAAAGATGCTTCTTTGGGGTGTTAAATTATTATCACCATTATTCCTGTAAAGGCAGGTACTTCAGCTAACATAACTCAAAGCATATTGCTTATCAGAAGGAGCACAAGTATTTTCTGGCTGTATGTAAATCTTCTTTCTCTCCTCTCTCAGCTTCTGAAACAGATACAAATGTTTTCTGTTACCAGCGGTGTTCCAACTTTAATCTGCTATGTCTGTCTTTACAGAACTAGAAATAAATTCATAGTTGTCTAATTTTGTACAGTTTCATGTATGACAGTTTCTGAAAAATATGGATTTATTCAACATGGTATTTAATGTGATGAATGCTACCTAGCTACCTAGCTGTTTTTTTTTTTTTTCCCCACACATGGTCCTTCCCGGAGCAGTTGAAGCAAATGTGGTCAGACAAGACCTGATTTACTTCACAAAGGGGAAGAGTACAAGGGTTGTGGGGAAGGTGTAAAGAGAAGGTGCTCTAGAAGTATGAGACCGAATAATAGTGTATAGTTCTGTAGTGGAAGTTCTTGTCCCTAACTTGTTCCCTCTGTCTTTATCATTGTAACAGGGTGAGTACTTTCCCTTCTCTGGTTTCTTGCCTGTGGGGCACTGACTGCTAAAGCCATCTGCCACTCCTTGTCATTTTATTGCATGCAGTTGACAGCTGCAGGTGGGAAACAGAGTGGTTAGAAGGGAGCTGAGATCCTATTCATTGGATACTGGAGACCTCTGTTGGCAAGATAAGATTATTATATTTTCATCCCTCTTTCTTATCCAGAACTTCTCAGAGTACTCTTTGCCAGTTTTATAGAGAATATGAAAAGTGGTTGTCAAGTATGAATGTCAAATCAAATATGGAAAACTTGTAAGATCTAGGAAAGTTAAAGGAATTCAAAGTTGGGACCCTTCACCCCTTTAAAAGTTTCCCTTTAGAAGATGGATGATGTTGACTTCAAAGTTTCGATGCTTACATGTGTGAGAAACCTACTAGTAGGCAATAATTTAATCATGCTGCCTCGAGTCTTGAGTTGATCTTATGAGATGTCTTTCATGGTGAAACTTTACTTTTTTTTGGAGAGAAGGAAGAAATATTTTTCTGATAGATTGACTTTGAAATAGAATGATGACTGCTGCTCATGTGAGCAAGTCAACGTAGGAGTAAATTTTGGAGGACAATGGATTCTAGGCCTCTGGAAGTTTGAAAGTTCTTGCTTCCACAATACATTTATGACATGGAATTATTTACTGAGCTCAAAAATATGTGTTTGCAGTTTTGTTTCATTTAACAGAAATGAGGATAACTGAACTCAGCATTGTAAATATCAATATCCAGACAAGAACAAAATGATCTTTAAATGTCTTGAACTTCTATTTGGATGCACATATTTTAGAGGCAAAAGATTCTTCTAGTTACTTCTTACTTGAATGCATATGAGGTTAATGGCTTGTGTCCAACAGACATCAGTGTAATGCCACTTGATATCAAGAGAGAACAAATTTGCCCAATGGCAACCTATTATTAAGTGCTGCAGTGTCTGCTTTTTAAGCAGGGCTTTTAACCAAGCTGGAGACAGAAACAGGAAACAAGCAGCTGGCATATTTAAGTCTCCTTCGGGACTTACTTTCTATACAACGAGTTATTAATGTGCCTTAACCATTTGCATTATTTTTATCAAAATGTCGTAATGAAAATAAACATTTTATTTTTTTCTACTCTTAACATAAGGATTTTTTCACTGTACACCAGTTAATTTATTTCTCATATGTTATACCTAGTATATCGTCTTTGGGTTTTGTGTTTGGGGGTTTTTTTGGTTTTTTTTGGGGGGGGGGGTTGGTTTTTTTTTTTGTTTTTTTCAGGAACTGGGATAATAAGCACAATGATTGCATGTTACAATACCACAGGCATTGATACATGTCTACTGAAATGATTTGAACATGTTTTGGTGCTACTAAACCTACTGAAGTGCAGTAAAGTTTAAGGCCCATAGACCTGCAAGCTTATTTTGGGAGATCTGACAATTATAAAAGACAAATTATCTAGACGATATCTCATATTGCATCATAGACCTAAAGCTATGAAATTGCATCTTACACACAATGGTCAGTCAACAAATTTTAAGCCCAGTAAAAAGTGTGGATGAGTTGGAGAAGTCCATGATAGTTTGATGCCAGTTCTAAAATACTTGATACTGGACATGTGCTGTGGGTTTTGGAACTCCTGGTGTTTGAAGGTGTTGGATTTGGCAAGAGTGTTATAAAGGCAGTAGATTGTATTTTAAATAGAAAACATTTCACAGGTGCAATAAAATTTCCACACCTAAGTCAACAAAATGTGTTTTAGTACAGCGTACTTCTCCATGTGCTTTCTATGTTCTAAAAATCTTTGAGGTACATGTTATAAGAAGATAATCGTGTAACAGATACAGCAACTCTAAAAGCTGAGATACAAGCTGTCAGCATGGCCAGCAACATTTTTAATACTGTTTGTTACTCTGAACTGCTGTCTCTTAAGAACTGGCATTTATTTTTTAATCCAATTGTAACTCCAGAATATTACAAACATAAACCAACATCATTACCTTTGTTTCAATATTGGTTTTAATAAATTATTTACATGCTACCTAACTTTTTTACAATATTAAATCTTCAGGTTATTGCATATTGGAAAAAATGTATAGGATGAATGTGCCTTCATTACATAAAGCTAATACAGTTTTATTGCAATAATATGGCAAATACTGAGTCTGCTGGCCAGTTGATCAGGCTGTTCTTAATTTTCTTTATTTTTCCGTTCTTCAAGTGACCTGCTCAGAAAAATACAGACTGTTTAGATTATGCCACAGCTCCGTATTTTAGATCATTAGGCTTACTGCATCTCACTAATATTGTTTGTATTGGTAATTCTACATGAAACTTGACATAAAAATTTACAATTATTACCATATTTAATTTTTAATATATATCACACATCTATTTTCACAAGCAGAAGTAAATCTTAAAATTTAAAATAAAACATACTTTTACTCTTATAAAGAATCCTATTTTAATAATTTTGCTAGTGTTATATAGATAGTTTTAATTACATTAGAATTGTCCTATGAACTAGTGTTCTAGAATTGTGTTATTTCTTTTTGTTTAACAATAATATTATTAAGGAATATAATGACTATACATTGATACTATGTAGAGTAATCACTCAACTAATTCTAAGCAACTCAGTTACATTTACGACTTTATTTCACTTGCACGCTTATGTAAAGTTTTCCTTCCTATAACAATTAAGAAAGCATATCAACTACTTAATTTCTTCCACTGAATACCATTATATTAAAGTCAGTGGGGATTTGTCTCCCAAATCCCTTTCATTTCAGCAGGATTCTTTTAATTAATATTTAATCAGTTTGTATCAGTCAGCTTTTAAACTTTTAGCTTTATTGTCTTCTCTTTTCTGAATCAAATGAAGTCAAGTTTGTTTTGCAGGACTGCTTTTCTGTAATATTGTGTAGAGGCATGTTTATTATATTACTGTTCTTTGTTCTTTTTTTTTAATCTTTGTAACATTACCACTTTTGAATTTCTGTAGCATTCCAAAATGAATAAAAATTGAACAGCAGCAAGCTTAAGTCTTTCCTGATATTTCTTTTTAAGGTTACTGAGGTGCAAAGTCTCAAAATTTGTCTTCTGTCTAATCTGTTTTTACTTAGCAGATCTTCAATTATTAATCAGCCGGAAGATGTATTTATTATATGTTGTGTAGCTTTTATCCATCTTGTTTCTTTCCAAACATCCATAAGAAACATTCTTGAAACTTTTATGTTCCCCAACAGTATTTTTACTGTCTCTGTTCACTGTTTTGTCTTTGCTAGTACTAGAAATTGTATTGTTCTTGTATACTTTTGTTCTTATATGTCCAATTTTCTTTGCAGCATTAGTACTGTAAGCTTCTGATGCCAACTTTGTGCCCTTAATAACTTTTAACATTTGTTGACTCTCCTTTTCCAGTTCTGCAATACTTTTTACATCAAACTGCTGTATTTGGGTCAGCCAGAATTCTTTGAGATTTCCCATTTTGTGTATCTCAGCTTAATTTTTTTTCTCAAATTGAAAAAGGCAACCTCTGTCAAATACTATATCTCTATGTATTTGTATTACTTGATGGTATGTCTTCTTTTTGACCCATGTTGGCATGCATATAATCTGATAATGGTCTACAGGCCAATGACAATTATCATCACTAAGTGAGAAATAAGCATAAAAATGTAATCTTGACTTTCCTGTAGAGTGTTGCCTAACACACCTCTTCGCCTGTTCTGTTCTTTCTAGCAGACTTTAGTTGTTTTTACACTTCAAAATAGTTTATCTTAAAAGATATCAATAATGCTGCTGAAGTATAACTCCTTCATATTGGTTAGAATGTGTTAGTTAGGGTATTCATGCAGTTAAATGTGAAATTTCACAATTTCATTGTGAAATGTGTTTATGCTCATTCTGGTTGTATTTTTTTTGACATGTATTATGCTTATTATAGGTCCATATTGTAAAGCATTTTGCAACTGTTCTTAATGGTTTACTGTACTTCTTGCTTTATGTTTTGGGTTCCATTCTTTTGTTTGTCAGTGTCTTCTGCTCTTACATGATAGAAATTACTTACCTTGTCTTTTAAAACAACATAATTAAACATCAGTCCTTAAGCTCTGAAGTAGGCCCAAAATGTTTTAAACATTATTTTTCACATCTAGCTGAAAGCAATGACATTTTATTACAGTCATGCAAGATATGCAAATTAGGATCACATTCAAATAGCATGTTATGTAGGCTGGATTTATTTATTCTTTTCTTGTTATCGTTGTTGTATAGTTTGGATTTCTGAACTGAAAGTTGCACTTGCATTTCCAGGTAACTGACAAAACTAAAAGTAAGAAACCAAAAATTAAGACAAAGACTCAAATAAACAAAAGGAAAGTAAGCAGAGAAAAAATGTTCTATTAGCCAAGCACAATATCCTTAACGATTATGGGAGTACAGTTTGTTGATTTAATAATTAAAAAAAACCTGATCCCAAATTTGAACTTCCTTTCTGTCATAGTTTCAAGTAGTTCCCCTTAATTTTTTTTTTTTTTAATCATTTGTTTGTTACCACTTTTTAAAAAATAATTAAGCAAGGCTTTTCTGGACTGGTCTTTCCTCTTTTTCTGAGATTATGATAAAAATTGTCTGAGGTAGGATGTGATTTGGTTATGCTATTTGAAGTGTCTTCTATTATAGTCTTTTGGCTGCCAAATCATAAATGATCATGTCAACACATCTTAAGAAGTTAATATCCCTTAGATAAGTGACAGAAACGGATCCTGTATATGCCTCTAGTTTGTTGTAGAATGAGATAGAAGAGGTTATCTTAGCCGCAAGGCAAACCCATTCTGCTCCACATTGCAACACAAAAGGGACATTCTCGTGATCAGCTATGTCTTGGCTGATATGTGGCATATTTGAAGAAACTGATTTCTATCTGTTGATCAGGTACTTGGGCGTCTAACAAGCAAGCAAGATATATTAGGGATGCTAGAAGATGTTAGATTTACAAGTGTTGACATTCTCTTACCTGGATTGATGGCAATCTCTTCTTTTGAGAGTTAAGGCTATACAAATTTTATGTATATTGCCTTGGCATCTGAAAAAAACCATGTTTTTTAAAGCATATGTTTGTTGTTTAGCTTACAGGAATCCATCTGAAATATTTTAATGCCCTTAACAGATATATATTTTGACATGCTGAATAACATGAATTACTATGGACATATGACTCCTACCATTTAAACAACGTTGTGAAATACGATTGTTTTTTCTTTACTTTTTTTTTTAGGGAGAAAGGTTTAATTGTAAGAAATGGATGCTAAAGGATTACAAGGAGAAGATAAACTGAAGATGGTCATAATTTTACTAGCATATATGGTAAGTTAAAAATTAGTTATTTTTTTTTTCCCCCAGGATGAATGTTGAAAAAAATTATAATGGATGCCAGAATGGTGTATTTTGTTCTACACATTACTGCTGAGACTAAAAGTCATAGACACATATACACAATTACATGTGCATTTTATCAATTTAAAATTGAGCTTGTTCAACTGATTTGTATAATTTCTTGCTACTCCTCACATGCAGTTAAGAAATCTTACCTTGTGAGCCTCCTCATGGAAGGAGGACTGGACTAGGACAGAAAATACAGGTGAATATAGTGCTGTGAAGGTGATACCGCTACGCTTGAGAGAGATGGCAGGAATTCTAGGCAATTTGCAGTGGCCATCTCTTAGTACAGTATGCTAATACATATAGTTTAAGAGTTTGGGATATTCACTTTATCCACAGAACACAGCATAGCACACAATTACGTTGCCTACTAAGCGTACTTCAGCTCTGACTTGCAGAGACAAGCTCTAGAACTAAGGGTAATTAACACTTCATAGCTATCAGAAAGGCTTTGGTCTTTCTGTGAAGACTAATACATAAAGTAAGAATTTAGGTGCAGTTGTGGAGAGCACTTTCTGTGATGGAAGCCTGTATGTAAGCATTTAATTTAAAAATCTTTTGAGGGAGCTCACAGAGTTTGCTAATGTTGCTGGGTAGGATTTAAGTGATTATACTGAGACTTTGCATGGCTGATATTACTGTTTATGTTATTTCTCATAACCTTATTTTCTGGTTTGGTCAGATAATGTATTTAAATGCCTTTGAAGGCAGAAGTTGGATTTGCTGTCGTTGAGGCCCATTAAATATAAAGTGATAGTGAAATTTAGATTAAATAGTATTCATACAGGTTTGGAGTGGTATTTAAGTTTCCAAAAGGTTTGAGTGACCTTTTAAAATCTCTAAATAATGTTTAAAGGAACAGATTTAGTTTATTTATTCAATTGTAATAGCATCATTAAAAAAATTTAAAAGTCACAAATAAAAGATACATGGCAATGTAATGTAATGTAACTGTCATGAGAATTTTAGCTTTATTAAATGGTCATGTGCCTTTTTCATGATGTTGAGTAACATGAGGAACTTAAACTAATATTCAAACAATTACACAAGCACCAAATATCAAGCAGGTCTTCTAAAAGTTTTTAAATTACTGCAAGTCACTGAGTACTGAAAATCTTTAAAATTCAGCTACTTATCCATATTTGGAGTTAGATGATTAGCATATTTAAAGTTGTTAATAATGCAGAAAGTTATTTTTAAGATAGAAACATGAATGTATTTCTCACATTTAGAGTTTATATGAATAAATTAATTGCAGATTAATTATATTTTAGTGAGTTTACTTTCTTTTTCCCCTCACCTAGCTAAGCAGGGTAATTTGTGAGACTGGAGATTGCAGAGAACAAGAATTTAGGGATCACACTGGAAACTGTATCCTCTGCAAACAATGTGGACCTGGAATGGAACTGTCAAAGGTGAGTAAATCTTGGATTTACTTTGTTTCCACTAAGTACTTCTACATATGTGGCTAAAATAATAGATATCTGTATTTATGTGGAAATTTTGGTGTTTGAACTTTTTACAGTTTTTCAAGTATCATGTTTTCTTATTCTCTTTGTATAAAATGCTTAGTTCAGAAAATGATGATGCCATTAATAAAGACCATTGTAGGATCTGGGTATGAGCTTTCAAATTAAAATTATTTTTTTAAAGGTGAGTTAGTGCTACAAAGAGGGGAAAAATCTGCAGGAAGTTGAGACTGAATAATCTCACTGTGTAGAGGAGAGTACAAAAAATGAATATCAAACTAGTGATTGGTATAGACTACTGAAATGTGAGAGGGCTTGATTTTTACAATGCCCATTTTCAGAATCGGTTCTGGATATTAGGTGAAATTGCCACTATAGACAATATTTAAATATTTTCCATACAACACCTTGTCTTAACAGAATAGTTTATAATAAAAATAAGGGCATAAATACGGAATAGAATTCAAGTGAGATCAGTGTTTGGAGCACTTGTGTTGGGAATCTAGATTCAAGTGAGGCTCAATTTCTTTGTCCTAACCGTTCTATGATTCTATGATATTGAAAATACTATAAACCTAATCCATATCTTTGTGCCGTGTGGAGTCATTGAGAAGGTTGAGGCCAGAAAAATAAGTGGTAATATGTATAAAGCACATAAGAAGTCCTTGTTAATATAATGGAGAAGGAAATATTGTTATTGTGAGTCCTATGGAACTGTTTTTCCTTTTAGAACAACTGCCTCTCTTCCAAAAGAAAATCCCCATAAAAGTTCTGAAATTAGCAGGTTTTTTTAGGAGTGCAGAATGAATCAATGGAGATGAATGGTGACTGAGGATATGGACTGGGGTTCAGTAGAACTAGAAAGTTAACTTGGCGAAATTTCCAGCAAAATTCCAAGTCTGAGTGCAAGTCATGAGGGGGATCTTAAGTTGTTTTCGGCACAGAGAAGGTAGGTGCTGTGTATGAGCAAGGATAGAGAACAATAAAGGAAGATATATAGCTGGAACGAGAGGGTAGGAGGGATATGGTGCCATTCACTAACTTGATCACTGGAGGTGAATGAGGTAACAAATGAATTATGAGTCATGGGGAGACTGCGTGTTTTGGGGAAGCAGATGTGTCATGCTAGAAGTGTCAAGATGGTAAGGCAAAAAAGAGAGGATGCAAGCTGGTATCATGAAGGGTGAGCAGACTTGTCAAGCCTCATGCATAAGCATAAGACTCTTTCTTCAGTGTCCAGCTGCTATAACTAAATCTTGCCCGTTGTTAGAGTGTAAAACTGTGGCCCAGACGTAACTGTGCCGTAAAGCAAGAGAGAAGTACCTGCCCTGCCCCGTGCCTTTGCATATAGAAGGGCAAACTCTGTTTTTCATTCTTATTGATAGACTAAAAAGGATAATAAAGGTAGAATTTAGGATATTATTTAGGAGGAGTGAAATTTAATTTTCAGGGTTGCTTTTGTAGGCAAGTATGTTATGTAGATCCAAGGGGGAATTTGAAATGTTATTTTTTAAAATTTTTTAACATGAAATGTTACTAAGTCTAGTGTGTATGTGTGTTTAAACAACAGGGGAAAAGAAGCTTTCAGTTTGTGGCTTTGTATTTCTTACTACATTCAGCTCTGAAAAAAAGTGCAAGTTAAGTATTGTGGTTTGTGGGTGGTTTGAAGAGATTTACTGAAATTGAGTGACACATTTTCCCTAGCTCTCCACCCTCTGTAGCTAGTATTCCGTGCATTAACAGAAATACTTATTTTCCCGCTTCAGTGAGGATTGCTTTCTATGTTAGGCAGTATTAGTTAAGGTTTAGTCATCCAAACAATGCTGATGAAGTAGAGATTTGAAGATGACTAACGATATGGATGTGGTTTTGTTTGGATGTTTTGGTGTTTTTTCTTTTTCAGATTGGGCTTAAATTTGAGAACTGAAAGGTTCCGGGGGGTGTTTTAATTTATAAAGGCACTTGTAAATACGACACTTCATAACAGTGGTCTTACTAAAGCAGCATTATATACAATGATGTAGCACACTTATCTAGTATGTGTAAAAACTAATGCACTCAGTAATTATACTTTCCTTTCAATTTAACAAAGAAATGCTAAACTAAAATAGGAGGGTTATATTTTGCAATAGTACACTATTCAAGTTGTGTTTTTACTTTAACAACTTTTGTTTACAATCTGATAGTCCTGATTCTTAGGACCATTTTTTCTGAAACTATGAATGCTGAATTAATTTCAATGTGTAAGCAATTACCTCTCCCAGACATGAATAGGCTTTCAAATATTATTTTTTTTTGCTACTACACCAGAATAGAAATAACTAAACAGATTTTGCTCAAACCTAAATGTAAGTGGAAACCTCATTTCCTTTATAAATAGAGGTACAATTTTCTGTGAATCATAGTGAAGGATGTGATGCTGTGGCTGTTACTGAAATGCAGTTGAGAGTAGTCTTGCTGAACTACAGCTTGAAGCAACAAAGTATGTTAAGTCAAAGGTCAGAATGCAAAGGGAAAAGGGATTTAATTATATACTTGAAGTAATTTGCAGCACAGGGGGGGGTTTGTTTGCTTGGGTTTTTTTTTTATTAATTTTTTTTTTACGTATGAGTAATGGTGTAATTATGGTGTAGTTTAATAACAGTTTCTTCATAAGAAATCATGTGACTGTTTTCCTATCAAATATTTAGTGCTCGTGGATAAAACGAGATATACGGCTGCTTGTGTCAGTATGACTATGTCTAAGTATATAGTAAAATACAATGTTATCAGTGGGTGTTTTCATTCAGTGCCCTCTCAAAGTGTTTTAAGCAATTGACTAATAGGTTTCTTTTTTATGTTAGTTACAAAAAACCTCAGCCTATATTGTTGAATACAAAAGGCCAGCTATTGGGTCATGCAGCAGTGGACGATGTGAATGGCTGATGAAAACATGTGTCCCTGTTTCCTTCCCTCAAAACTCAGTTCAGATAGAAGTTCTGCTGCTGAGTAAGCTGAAGCAGATAGGTCCAATCTCAAGAACCATAAAGCCCTCACTTCACTCTTATTTATGAGAAACTATTTCATCTTACTTACAATGTAAATCTGTAGATTTCTTTATTGTTATTGCAGACTAGACAAAAATAGGGACTGTATTCTTTTCAAAAGTCAAGTAGAGTTAGTAGGCTAAACACTATGAAAGCAAAACTGGAGTTTTTAAGATAAAAATTAAGATAAATACCGTGGTACAAATGGGTACTATGACTTAAATACATTGCCACTGAATTGATCATCAACGAGGTTAGAGTATAAGTACACTTGTGCATGTACTTTTTTCCTTTTGCCTTTGTTAAACTGAGTATATGATGTTACGGAAATCAGAGCTAATACATCAGAATCATAGAATAGTTAGTTAGAAGGGACTTCTAAAGGTCATCTAGTCCAATCCCCCTGCAAGAAGCAGAGACATCCCTGACTAGATCAGGTTGCTCAGAGTTACCTCGTTGTTACCTAGTTGTGATATCTAGAATGTTGGGTTTTTTAAAGTTCAATGGGATTTTTGTTGTGGATAAAACCCAGTTAAGTCAACAGTGATTAGTTGTCCCTACACTTAAGGGAAGATATAGTGAAACCTGAAGATCAGACTTAAGAAGCTTAATACAGTGTGCACAAGTGAGTTAAGGTATGGCTATAGCCTAATCAAATCAGGTCCTGTGTGACAGTCCAGTCTGTTCCATGTTAGCAGATAAACTCAGATACATCACAGACTTGCATCAACAGAATGGATAAATGTGCAGGGCAAAATACCACCTGTATAGAGTGGGTGTGTATATACGTGCATGTATGTATACACACATACATGTGTGTGTATATATACTTATTTTTAAAACTATTAACTTGAGTTATTTCTATGACCTTTGTTGCTGTGCTATGTGAGCATTTCATAATACCTTTCTAAATTACGGAAATCTTGTTACCTTTTCTTAATTAATACTTGAGACACTAGCACAGAAATCAACCTGCCCGTGGTAATGTCTCGTGAAGCTCAACAAGGGCAAGTGCAAGGTCCTGCTCGGGGCAATCCCAAGCACAAATACAGGCTGGGCAGGGAATGGGTCGAGAGCAGCTCTGACGAGGAGGACTTGTGAGTGCTGGTGGATGAGAAGCTCAACGTGAGTGGCAATGTGTGCTTGCAGCCCAGAAAGCCAACTACATCCTGGGCTGCATCAAAAGGAGTGTGGCCAGCAGGTCGAGGGAGGTGGTTCTCCCACTCTACTGTGCTCTTGTGAGACGCCACCTGTCCTGTGTCCGGTTCTGGAGCCACCAACATAAGAAGAGCATGGACCAGTTGGAGGGAGTCCAGAGAAGGGCCATGAAGATGATCAGAGGGCTGGAGCACCCCTCCTATGAGGACAGGCTGAGAAAGTTGGGGCTGTTCAGCCTGGAGAAGAGGAGGCTCCGGGGAGACCTGATAGCGGTCTTCCAGTACCTCAAGGGGGCTTATAGGAAAATGGGGAGAAGCTCTTTAGCAAGGCCTGTTGTGATAAGACAAGGGATAATGTTTTTAAAATAGAGGAAGGTAGATTCACACTGAGTATGATGGAACACTGGCACAGGTTGCCCAGAGAGGTGATGGATGCCCCATCCCTGGAAACATTCAAGGCCAGGTTGGACGGGGCTCTGAGCAACCTGATCTGGTTGGAGATGTCCCTGCTCCTTGCCAGAGGCTTGGACTAGATGGCATTTAAAGCCCCTTCCAACCCTGACTGTTCTGTGATTCTATGGTGGAAGTTTTTGGTGGAACAGAGTAAACAGAGGCCGCAGGGTGGAACAAGAGGATGGAGGCTCTCTCTTCCAATGCACCACATGGACAAAACAAGGGACAATGGGTACAAGCTGTACTTTCTTTATATGAGAAACTAATTTTTTACAGTGGGAACAGTCATTCACTGGAACAACCTTTCCAGGAATGTGATAGAGTCCCCATTGCTGGAGGTTTTTAAGATGCAATTGGGCAGGGTGCTAGATTATCTCATCTCTTCTCCCTGTCCCATGAAAGGTTGGACCAGATGTTTTTCAAGGTTCATTCCGACCTAGGCTATTCTATGATTCTATGGAGAATGTTTAGTTTAGTTGGAAACTAGTGCTCAATGTATTGGATTGACCTTCCTGTCCACATAGATAAGCAACTTCAGACACCCTTTATAGCATGAAACAAAAACCCCTAGCCTTATTTCATGTAGCTAATTCCAAATCTAGACTATTTTCAGCTTTTGCTGTCACAGTTTACTGGGACTCTCTTTTTCAAGAATGTTTTAAAAATAATTCTTTCTTCCTTAAAATAAGAAAAGATGGTAAACTCTCAACTTTTCATTTGTGATTCCCTATCAACTGTTCTAAGAGCAGCAGATGTTGCGTTAACTTAGAACTAAAATCCATTGGTCACTTATGTTGATTGTATTTTTTATAAAGTACTTTTAACATATTGCTGACATGAGAAAGCCAACTTTGCTATTGTATCAGCAATTTAGCATTGATGGGGAGGGGACTAAAAGCTGCTTCCCCTGTTTGTTTGCTTCTATTTGTTCAATTAAAAAAAAACAACAAAAAAACCAAAAAAACCCACTTTATAGCCTTTTCTTCTCATAAACAGATGTCCTTAATAGTGTTTGTGAAGCCTTTGAACCACTGAAATAGCTTGCTTTTGAATGTGTGGGATTTTTGTTTGGGGTGGGTTTTTTTTGTTTGGGTGGTTTTGGTTTTGTTTTTTGTTTTTGTTTTTTTTTTTTTTTAAGCAGTGCATCCCTTCTGGGTGGGAGACTGAAATAATTGTATCGATTCAGAAGGAAGTGTTTGCTTCATGTGGCTCAGCATTGCTTCATTTTTCGTTCATTTAGTAGGAAACAAAGCATCATGTAGTTAAGCAAGTGATTTAATATCTTTCATTCTTTAAGTGTCTTCAAGTTGCCAGTGCCTAAATAGTCATTGGGTGGCTTCACAGTAAGAGCCTTTTTTGTCCTGTCTTACCAGTAATGCGTTCCTGTATAAATCAAACCTTATATATGATTCAAATTTATATAAATCACAATTAATGCAGAAAAAAAAATTGGGATAGTTTGGGTTTCAGCCTTTTTCTGAAAATGTTCCAGTACAGGAATAAGAGTCCTTCCAGTCCTGTCACCATAATTTGCCTTTTTTAAAAGAAGTCCCATAACTTACTACAGCTTCAATGTATTTTTTTAACTTATATGTGAAAAAGCAGTCCGTATCTCAGCCTCATCAAGCTTATATTGCAACTCAGAACTTTAACTGCAATTCTAGATTGTTTTGTCATCAGGTCACATCTGAGCTTATATTTCAGAAACATTGAAATTATTACAGTGTTGGCAATAGTAAGTTCTTTCCACAGTGCCCTACCTGTGCAGTTATGCTGACACAGTAGATTTTTAGGATGTGCTGTGGAACAGATCACTGAACTGATCCCTTTTAACCTGGATCAGTCTCATGGTCAGATTCCATGATCAGTGCTGGCTCAGCCTCACAATCAGATGTATCAGTACAGTTGAGGACAATGTATGACAAGGGAAAAAAAGCAGAGGTGAAAGGAAGAGAGTGCCTTAAGCCAGCATTGCCACCAAATACGTGATAATAAATACTGTCACCAAGAGACTGCGGCTGCACAGAGAGCCTGTGGGACAGAGACAGTTTGGTGGTTGCCAAGGGAGGGATATGCATCGTAGGTTGCTTCCTTGCACCAGGTGTATGATGAAGGAAAAGGAGACCTGCATGTCGGCTTAGAAAAGGAATTGTGAATTAAACAGGAAGACACTGTTTGACACTGCTCTCGAATTTACCAGTCCTCATACAGAACATCAAAGGTGGTGTGCTGTCTGTAGTCCCAGTGAAGTTACCGAGAGCAGCTGCTGCTATGTTTAGCAGTCACTCTGTAACTTTTTGAAGCAAGAGAGCTGCTTATGAAGAAGCCTGCCATATCTCAGCTCAGGAGAGGCTAACACATGTTTCTGGGTCAGTCTCCTGAAAGCTGGAACAGCTGCATGTAGGCATGTCAAATCTTACTCACCGAGCATGAAACTTCTCTGACACTAACTTTGCACTTCACCACAGCAGCTAAATCTGACATGTTTGCAGCACACTGTCGCAGCCTGTCCTGCTCAGAGACTTCTGCTGATTATTGTATTGTAGATGAGGCTGATCCACAGCCTAAGGTACTTTTGGAAGTTAAAACTGTGTGCTATTTAACAAGGCCATACGCTCAAAGGTATTACTAAAAACTTCATTTCCCAGCACCAGTGTAGTGCTGCAACCTGTTATATGACCTGACATCAATTAAAAGTGTCTTAATGACTGGAAGACTTTTTATTGAGAATACCCAAATATTCTTGTAATCATCATGCCTAAGTGGAACTTTTCTTTGCTGTACTGTCTAGGGACTTATGTAGGTCGTGGCTGATCAGTGGAACTAGAAACAAATTCTAAAATGTACTTGCAGATTATGATCTTCATTTCATTTAGAAAGCATTTTCTAAATGAAATTTGAGGTTATTTGAATTGAAAGAATGTTTAAAATCTAATTTACTCTTCATTTACTTTCTACATTGCCAAGGTGGTGCTTTAAGAGGTGACTGTATTATTGAATGCTTTTAATATTTTTAGCTTGAAACGAAGTTACGAGTTTAGTTAACTGGTTTGCTACAGATTCCTAGGTGGCCTTGACCAGTCATCTCACTTGATACCTTAGTGAAACCCACTTCTGAACAAAGTTGTTATGGGCATACATACATTAAAGGCAACGAGATGTCACAAAACTGTGGTGGTGAAAGCAGTATAAATATTGAGAAAATATAAGTGCATTTTAATATCGAGGATTTTTTTTAATTAATTTTAATACCATTTTCTAAATTAGTGTTTGGGTTTTCATGGCTTGTACTGTGTATCATTTGAGAGAGAAAATTTTCATTAATGTTATCTGGTACCATTGATGGTAGCATTGGAAAGGGGAAGGGGAAAGAGAAGAGTGGGTTAAGTGTTCTTCACAGTACACTTCACAATAGAAGAAATAAATATTTGTGTGCTCTTTTTTTTTTTTTCTGGCTCAAAAATAAAAAAAAATATTTTTTTTTAATCTAGCTACTTGAGGTTAAAAGTTTTATTTCTCTTTTCTGCAGTCCTGAGGTGAACTGCCACGGGAGAGGAGTGCTCTTTTAAAAATACGAGTGGGAGGACAGAATGGGTGAGGGGAGTTGGGAACTATTGAGATCTCATCAGCCGTATAACTTGACAGCCTTGTAAACAGACCACTAAAAAAACGGGTGCACATCAGTTTTGCACATGTGCTGATAAAAAGATGAACTATTGATTGTTTGTATCTTTGCTGGACTGCTGAATTATAAAGTCCAAGATTTTAAAGGATTTGAATCCATTGTCTACATCAGATCCTTCAGTTTTGGGAATGTGGTTAATTATGAGAACAGATCTGTTTGAAGTTCTGCCTGGCTTACAAGCTTAAATATTTATTAGCACCTGCCAGGCAGTTAACTATGTCAAATATTATATGAACATAAAAAGCACATACATAAAGTTATAGTTGTTATGGATTATATCTGCAGAATTCCTGGCAAGGCTTGGAAGCCATCTTTGAAAAGACTGGAAACTGTAAATTCCTTGGGCAGAAGATTTCTTCATATTGCATCTGCCATTTTTATAGCTTTAAAGTAAACCATTCCACATTACAAAGGACCACTAAGATGTGTCCATACATCCAGCTTTAGCAAAGCAGATTTGGCAGAGCTAGAAACAATTTACTCAGGCTTTGGTATTTTGGGCCAGTGAGTTGAAGGCATTTAATGCTAACTTCATTTCCTGGTGTTTGCTTGTTTTTGATCAGAAACTTCAAAGGTAGTCTGGAAAGGAAAACTTATAATTAAGTTAATTTAAGTCTTATATTTGAAAGTTTACTAGGTCTTGGGGGGACTGATTGCAAGTGATTTATCAAAAGATCTGAATATACGTGGTTTGACTGAGCTATATAATCTATCCTATATCACTACTCTTTGAATGATATAAATAGAAAGAGTAAAGAGTAGGTATTTAGAAAGAATGTGTTAAGGAATAATGAGATTCAATGAGAAATTTTATTTAGACTTAGGAAGAGCAAAATCTCCTGACAGAATTTAGTCTGGTTCAAGTCCCCGGTGATAATCATGTAGCTTTGTATACAGTCTTACAATTGCATAAATGAAACTGAGTGTAAAACAGAACACATTTAGGATATTTTTAGGTGACATAAGATAGAACTGCTAGAATCTCCATTGTTTTGGCGTTGATTCCTGGCAGAAACTGGTAGGTTTGAAATAAAATGGTAGAAAATGTTCTACATATGAAGTAAATTAAAAAAAAAAAAAGGAAATAATTGTATCATCTTTTGCCTACCAGCTTTATTAAAGTCAATATCTCGCAGGAGGAGCATGCTGTACAGCATATGAAACTGTAGTATGCTTTTTTTTGTCGTTGTTACTAACTGAAATGATTTGGTTTTCTGCTCTTTAATCTGAATGACAGTCAATGGCAAGAAACTATGTTTCAGCTAAAAAACACCAAAACAAAAATCAAAACTTACATTTTAAGTTGCTGGGTCTAGAGGCAGAGGAAGAAGACTATTTTTAGTGTCCATTTGTAGTTGCTTTCTTAGCATTGTTCATTTTCTGTGGACTTGAGTGCTTGTTCTTCTTCAGAAAACAGTAAAAATATTCTTAACATAAAGGAAAATTGAACAGTCTTAGACTCTCCGGTAAAATGCATCTCAAGCTGCTTATTGTTACTTTTTCATTGCAAATTAGAGGCACTGTGAAATACATATTGCCCAACTCCATCACAGAGCTTGTTCCATAGATGTTTTCTCAGTGCAAAACCTTGGAGAATCCTGGGTGCATTTCCAAGGTTCAAAGCTTTTTTACACCAGCAGATTTGCTTAGCTGGGTGACTTTGGAAAAAGTTGTTTATATGCATCTAACATGCGTGTGTTGTGGAGGAAACTGGTGAAAATCTTCTCTTAAGTTGCCCCAGCTGAAGATTTCCTGCAGTTTTCCCACTGGGAAGATGCCCTATTCTTCCACTGAGACCACATACTGGAGAAGGAAGTCCCCACAATGTGCCTTTCCCACCTACTCCCTTCCCAATAAGTCCTTTCCAGCAATTTGTTGTATTCCTCTTGCTGTTTTGCAATGTGTCACTAATGCATCAAATCTAGCTACAAAGTACAGCAAAAAAAAAAAAAAAAAAAAAAAAAAAAGATTCTGATGAGAAAAGGGAGTAGCAACTCTTAGTAACTTAATAACTCTAAGAAATAGTGACATAAAAATGCAATAGATTGATAGTTCTTGATAATCAGTTCTTAGAATTCAGTCTGCAAACTATTACATATTGTTGGGTGAAGTGTTTCTCTTTGCAGCCTGTCAGTTGTATGAGGTGTTCTTTTGCAAATAAATGGAAATAATTTCTTTAAGCAGCTACATTTGGGATAATAACCAACCACAATGATATTCCTTGTATAGTAAAATATCATGCCTCCCTGTGATCTGCAGAGCTATTAAAACTTTCAAACAGTTTAAGAGGTGTTAGAACTGGAACAGACTGAGTTTCTGAAATTCTTAGTGGCTAAGCAACGTTTCATGCCTAGCTGATGGTCATTAACCAGCTCTGTTTTATTTGGTAACAGAAATTCTAAGCCTTTGAAGATCAGTGCACTCTCTTTGGCAATTAACTTTGTTCACCTTAGCTATGAACCTTAATATCAAAGTGCTTCTTTGCTGTTTTTGTAACTAAGTGCCTTTATACTTCACTTGTCCCAGTTTCTGCACTTTCACATGACTGACCTAATTAAAAAACAGACAGCTCAATAATTCTACCATAAGCTAGTAATAATGAAACTGTGGGAGTCCTTGAAGCCCTTTATCATTCAAATACACAGTGGTTTCATGAATAAAGTGGATGACTAAGTATTACTTATAGAAGTAAGGGAGATTATTAGCAGTGGAAGAAACATTTGAACTTGCTGAAAGAATGGCTTTTGTCTCTAGAAAGACCTAGTCTCAGTAATAATTACACTAGATCTTAATTTTATCCCAGCATTCTCTTCTTGTTCACGCTTTCAGTGACTGAATAGCTTGCTATTGCTTGTTAATCCCTACAGGAATGCGGCTTTGGATATGGGGAGGATGCACAGTGCATGACATGCAGGCCAAACAGATTCAAGGAAGACTGGGGCTTTCAGAAGTGCAAGCCTTGTCTGGACTGTGCATTAGTTAACCGCTTTCAGAAAGCCAACTGTTCTGCCACCAGCAATGCTCTATGTGGAGACTGTTTACCGGGGTAAGTCCATTTCTGAAAATGAGACTTGAACAAATCCAAAACTAATTTGCATTAACATTTGCTTGTTCATGTATTCTGGATAAATGTTTGTATCCTTTCTGTATGTATGAAGGCTCTAGGTTCTAATCTTGGCCTTGACAACAATTTACTGTATGATCTGAGCACCTAATTTCAGAATTGCAGTCTTAATTATCTGATCTAAGAAATGTTTTGATGATTACATATTTGGTTTATGAGAGTATTGTCTATACAGTGCCTGAGCAAAATACTTCAAAATATTGAGTATTACTGGTGACTGACTTCATTGTTTTAAAGAATTAAACGTTTGGAAACATAAGCAATTACCTTCTTGAAAACCGATTACATTGTTTGCTTGGGTTTTTTCCTCTCCTTACGTCAATGCCTAATAATTCTCATGCACATATAGAATCATAGAATAGTTAGAGTTGGAAGGGACCTTCAACGGTCATCTAGTCCAACCCCCCTGCAAGAAGCAGGGACATCCCTGACTAGATCAGGTTGCTCAGAGCCTCATCCAGCCTGGCCTTGAATGATTCCAGGGATGGGGCATCCACCACCTCTCTGGGCAACCTGTTCCAGTGCTCTACAACTCTCATTGTAAAAAATTTTTTTCTCATATCTAATCTAAACCTACCTCCTTCTAATTTAAACCCATTACCCCTTGTTCTATCACAACAGGATATGTTTTTAGGTCAAAAGTAGTAACTGTAGTTTATGCTCCTGAATTTTCTTCACCATGTTGGTAAATTAATATAGGATGATCCTAGCTGAGAATCATAAATGAATCTGGAAGAATTGCTTTGGAACAAATTGTAACAGTGTAGAGGCTCACTGAAACTGCTATTATAAATCAAGGCTTGTGCTTAGTTTGTTGTCCAGTCATCCCAAACCTCTGTTGCTAATCTCTGTTTGCAGTATTGTTAGAGCTCTAAAAGGCTATTCTCTACATTGTGACCAAGTTCTACTTTTATAAATGCCATGAATTTGTTGAAAGGCATTTCTGATGCTTTTTTGAAAGATGAATTGGTAGTTTAACGGATAGAAGTAGATTATGAGAACTTACTTGCAATTGTAACAGCCTTTGTAATTTCAGGGTATATATTTCAGAGATACTTAAAAGTTCATGTATTTGTTTCCTATATATATCTCAAAAAAAAATTTAGTTATTTTTATATACCTTTTTTCTTTTTTTTAAATACCAGCTATCAAATACCTAAACACTGCTGAAGCTCCTACAGTCATTCTTCTCAAGCCAGAAGTGACATCTTTTCATTTTAAAACACTTGGTAAAGCTTTGGTAACTAATTTTGGTTTAAGTCACAGTACAAGAAAGTGCAGCCTCAGGCAATAGTTGTTGCTTGCCACCACTTTTGATGCTACCTGCAGCCACATGGTGGATTGATTTATGCTCTTATTACATATTACATATTATATATTAATATATGTCTATTCTAGGGCTTATTTGGCTTTTAGCAGGGAGATTTTCTTCTTGTGGTGTAAAGAAAATAAGCTAAATTTTGAATGGAACAAAAAAGAAGCCAGAGTAAAACATGAATTAAGGGTAAATCTAAACTGGAGGTCCTGGGAATGCTTCTCAGTATTCTGGTCTAGAATGTATTCTAGGTATCTGTGTTGAGTATGTGTTAAAATGAGAGCTGTTTGCACAACCTGCATTTGCTGGCAGCAAAGTTGGAAACATGAGGAGGGAGGGAGTCACAAGTCATCTAGTCTGGACGTTTTGAGGAATAGAACTGTAGAACATGCCACCACTCGTATCTGTCCATTAGTTTAGATGCTGCCTAAGCGAATGGAGGATATAGCTAGCCAAACCAAATGGTTTAGGTAATGTTTTACCTCTCAGCAATCGTATTTGTTTCTGTTTTGTATGGGTTTGCAACATACCATTCCCTATTGTTCAGCTTCAAAACACTACAGTGAGCATGTCAGCTAAAAACAAATATTAACATGTTCCATTCAGAGTAAATGATCACAGTCTTACAGCCTATGAATCTGTTTCTGTTCACATTGTTAAAGCGTGAGTTTCTTGAGCAGTTACAAAGCTGTTTGCTTTAGCTGATATAGTCTTCATACTTCAATGGCATTTGCAGTGTTAGTAATTTAGCATCAGTAGAGTTAGTACCTTTTATTTAATGTGCCACTGCCACTACAGGAAACACTTAATTCGCATACTCATCTTGAACAGATCACAGCTGTTGATTCCAGCTTGGTACTAGAATCAGACAAACTTACTTGATCAGGGAGTTGTTGTAGATAAGTTTTTTAGAGGATGTCATACTCTCATACAAATTTGAAATATAACACTCTAAAGTTCTAGTTTTTCATTTGGAGCTACTGTTGTTCCCTGATTTAGGAATGTAGGCTATTGCCTGTCACTGTAGTCAGTAGGGTCTTCAAACATCAACTCAATAGTAAAGTTCTTGAAGGGTCTTTAGAATAAAATGTCTCCTTGGGTACAATAGCTTTTTTTTAAAAAATGTTTTTGCATTAATTTCTTTAGGGATGAGTAGCTGGCTGATTAGTTTGCTTTAGAGTTTTATTTTATTGTTCACCTGTTACTGCTTGTGGCTTCCCATAGCTATTACTTATCTAAACCATCTGACTGATACTTCTGTTTGTAATATCCATTTTTTCATACCTTGAAATGCTTGTTACTTAGAATTTTTAAAGTATACATTTAAGTGAGAATACAGAAACAAAGTGGAGAATTGGGTAATCTAGATTGGGACTCATGTGATCACTTTGTTAATTTGCATTCACAGTCAATGCACGTTGTGATTTAACTTGGTGGTGAAGATTGTCCTAGAGGAGAAGGAAAAATCGAACAGGGATTGTTGCTGTGCTAAAATATAGTTCTGAAAAGCCATTTTTACTGTTTAGCTATTCTACAAAACAATCAGAATAATGTTATTTTCTGAAGATTTTGTCACACAGCATGCTAAAGTGGGGCTTGTGGGGGGGGGGGGGTCATGCCCTTCTGTACAAGTACATAAGTGAGCCAATTTATGAGTGATTTTTCCTTCTCTGAGCTAGAGGATATCTTAGGGATTTTAACTGGAAAGCACTGACACCTGGTCCCTTATATACTGTTAATGGTGATAATTACCTTGTAATATCTTATTTCTTTTAGGAGATTTACATAGATTAATCAGTTCAGTTTTATTTTTTAAATGTGTAAATAAGCTTGCATAATGCAACTTCGTCATAATTGCCTTGCATGTTGTGATCTGTGTAGAAAATGCAATACTGATTTCTGTCTGAAATCTCCAGAATTGTTTATTTCTTATGTGAATATAGGATTATAGTGACTATACATTTGGACTAACAGATTTAGAATTTTTCCTCAATTGACTCTAGATCTACTGCTATACTATTAATTAATAGCTACTGTACTTTTGTTTACTTTTATTTTCTTTTATTTACTGATAGTATTCATGGGGACACAGATTGACAAAAGTTTGCAGTTAATAGAGGATTTTGTTACAACACCCGATCAATTTTGCACGGAAAAATAACTGGTTTTGATTAACTGTTTTTTCATTCCTTTATCTTCTAGATTTTATAGGAAAACTAAACTTGGAGGCTTTCAAGATATGGAGTGCGTTCCTTGTGGTGATCCTCCTCCTCCCTATGAGCCTCACTGTAAGTGCTGTTTTCCTGCTGTTGGAGTAGGATTAACTTTTTTTTTGCTTTAGGATGTTTTCTGCTTTAACTTGAAAGCTTGGCAAAAAATGACAGTCACAGTTACCTCATTTTCTTGTTAGTAAATGATTTTGTTAATACATTTCAGCAGGTCCAGCACTATTGCAAAGTTCCCTCATACAACTTGAAGATAAACATTCCTGTCATGCCACATGTTTAGGGAGTCTTGACTCCACTTCTGATGTTGTCATATTAATTTTAGTTTCTGTTTTGTGTTGATGCCAAAAGAAAGGCAGTCTTCGTAGAGCCTCTGCCTACTATCAGGTAGGCCTCAGTGAGTATGAATTCTTTCCTGACACCTAAAAGGGGCAATTTGTTGATACCTTTGAAAACAACTTTTGTACTAAGGTTACAGCAAGAAAGGACAATATAAATAGATACCTTTATAGTACTGTGTACATTAAGAAGGAAATTAGTAATCAGTTTCTCTGTTTGTTTTTGACTAATGAGAGGATTGGAATCTCTTTAAAAGGAAAGAACATCTTTATTCTACAACAGAAGCCTTTTTACTACTTCTTCAAAGACTGTTTATAGTCTACATCCCATCAAGTTTTAATTTAATAAAATGAGTGAATTATTCTTGTTGCATTTTATTGCTCTCTACTTTATAATATAAAAAATAAAATTGATTCAATATAATTTTTGGAAAACCTTGGGTTGACTTGTTTGTTTCTGTAACTGTGAAGTTATGTTTTGGGAGCTTTTTCGCCTATTCCAAAAAACCACAATTGTTTATAGAAAGAATGAATTGTAAAGTTCCTGAAATGCTTCATGCTACTTTAATAAGGACACACTGTTTCTTATAAACATTCTTTCTTCTTTAATTGTGCTGAATTAAAATATAACCAAGTATATGCTATTGTGTGTTAAAATCATACTTTTACATGGTTTTATATTGTATTAAATTTAATGACCTAAGGATTCTTCAGCTTTTCATATATTGCTTAGATGGTAATTTTTCAAATGTTTTGCTTCCATTGTAGTTTTAGTGCCTTTTGGGGAATAAACTTACAAAACTAGATTCTCAGACAGTATCTATAATAGTAAAAGTCTTTATAAATGTGGCTTCGTGTCCATTTCTCTTATGGTTTGAAGAATTTCATTATATACCTCTGAATCAGAATAATTTCATTTTTGTTAAAACTGCAACATTGAAAACCAGTAAATGAAATTCCTATTAAAAAATAAGTCAGATAAGTTACAATGTTTGCAGTGGTAAACATGCATAACATAAGCCTAAAAAGTAAATTCAAAATTTTTTAACTATTTTTATAGCTTAGACAACATAATATTTTAAAAGTGTTTAGAGAGAGTAGGTTCTTCCTAGCAAATATTATGGGGTTTGTTGACAAGAATGAAATGCTAATCTTGACTTACTGGAGCAAATCACTTTAAATTCAATGAGTTGCAGGAGGTATTTCTAGACAGAGTTTGAACACAAACAGGCAATTTCATATGTACATGTATTTTAATCCCCTGAATTGATCAAATTAAGTATTATCCCCTTCATTTGTTTTTACCCTTTTTTTTATCTACAAAAAATAGAAAGTTTAATCTAAAATGCACCATTATTATTCTGATCTAAGATCTCTAACTCATAACTTCATTTTATGCATTTTTTCCTTGTTTTCTCTTTGTTCCCTTCTTCTAACAAAGCACACTATTCAAACATGAATTCTGCTCTCTGGCATAATCACAGACAGGGAAGAAGCTAGTGAAAACAGAACAATCGCCTGTCTCCCTACTGTTCTAAGGAAACATCTCAGATCTCACTTGAACTCTATTCTGTATTTATATGCATCTGTTGACTGTAGTTGTGACTCCTATGCATATTTCCATCTTCTCCAAAATCACAAATTTTGATTTTTAAAAGATAAGGATGGTTACCGAATCTTCTGAAATAACTCAGAATTTTTTCATTTATAGTGTTTTGACTTTTATCATTGAGCCTAAGCTTGGATCCTAACTTGATCTGTTAGGAAGCTACTACTAATTTTAAGTGGGCAACAGATAACCCCCTGGAGAAGAGCATTTTCGCTGGCACAAGATGCAATAGGAAATCCAGATTAGAGACTTTTGTGTTCCCTAATCTCATGGCTATGACAAAGTCTTTGAGTAAATAACAGAAGTGTTAACAATTTCTTTGTTTTCATATTTCTGGTGGCAAGTTGTGAGAATTGGCAAGTATTTCTAGCTTTTACAGAAGCAGTCGTAAAAAGTTTGAAATCATTAATATGTTCTTTATTTACATACTAACCAACCATTAAAATCTTAAATAAGGGAAATCCTACCATGGAGTATTATTACTGTATGTTACCATGGTTATCAGAAGGCTTTTGTTTGGAATTTGTCTATTGGTTCTTCAGGTCTGTAACATAAGCTGTCTCAGTTTAGCAGAGTGTACATGCCTCCCTCAGAGCAGCCTGAGAAGTTAGTACTACAATAGTAGGTAAATGAACTGAAATGTGTTTGAGTTTACTTAACATCAAACAGGTGGAAATACCTTGGTTTTAGGACTAAGTCAAAAACATGATCAGTATAAATATAGTATAAATAACAGTGTGTGAAAGCAAACTTTATCCACCTAATGCTGCAAATGTTCGCTGTTTATTTCAGTAATTAATATATTTTGATAGTTAAGATGTTTACGACTGCATTACTTGAAGTTAAACGGAGACAGACCATTAGGTGCATGGGGCAAGCTCTCAATTATCTGAGAACTAAGTTCTAATTCTCTGCCTTTCTTATCCTTCTTTCACTGTGAAACAGAAAGTCAAATATTAGTGCAGCTAACTCTTATATTACAGATGAAAAGGAAAAGTTTAAATGTCCTGTTTCAATGAATTAATTGTCCTGTGAGGTGTGTGTGGCAATCTTTTGTTTGCTTAAGAACATTACCATAAGGGCACAAAGGCTTACAGCCCCCTACCTGGACTAAAGGTTCGTGTTAAAGCTGAGACATGGATGAAGTTCTTTCAGCACTAGTAGCAGTTGATTATTACCTGGTTAGCTATAAATCTAAATACTTGCTTTTATCTTCTTTCTTTCTGTAGACATTTTAAAACAGATCTGGTTTAAATATTTACTCATGAAAAAATAAGTTTGTGAATTGCTAGAGGCAAAGTTGAAAGGATTCTATAATGAACAAGTAAAGAGAGTATTCGAGGCCAGGAGAATTGCTATCACCTTTGTGTAAACTTTAAAGGGGACACAATGGCTTATGTGTGTTTTTAGGATGTCAGAAAATTAAATACACAATGATATAGTTATATTTTAATTTGCTTAGTTCAGGTAAATAAACTGTAAATACCAATCTTATATATTGAGTCAGCATCTAAACATTAGATTAGAAACAAAAGCATGTTTTTAAAATTACTGTTTATATTCACTTTCTAAACTGAAGACATTTTTCTTACCTGAAGACATTTTTTTCACAACTGAATGACAGAAAAGGAGTCCTTTGAACTGGGAACTAGAACGAAAACCCAATCAATTAAAGGTGTAATTTCTGAAATAGGTAGCATAGGTGGTATGCATTCAGCAGAGGAGGAGTGACGTAGATACAGTTCAATGATTTTTTTTTTTTTTTTTTTTTCTTTCTTCTTCTCAGCACTGATTTAAGCTTGCGAAGTTCACTCTCCTGCCTGCTCAGGCCAGTGTTGTGCTGCCCCAATGGTTATGCTTAAACTATTAATGAAACTCTTCAGTAAGTGAGACTGTGAATCTATCCATGATATAAAATGAATTAAAATAACTCCTTTCTTAAGGTTATTTTAAAATCTAATGAGTTTTTTAACCCCAAAACAGTTGCGATGGCACAACTGAAGGAGAGATGTGGGAAAGGCTGGAATTTTCCAAAGCAGAAGAATTTCCAAAGATATCATTGCTTTCTTTGAGCAAACATCATGTTTTCAGCTAGTCTGTCTTAGCAAATAAACAAAAAAAAAATCCATTAGAAACCATATTCTGTATCTTCTTTTGGTCATAAGAAGATGGCAGATTAAAGTAAAAGCAATAGAATTCTTTTATCAGCTTGGTTATGTCAGCTGTTCCTACAAGCGGCTCCTATTGTATTGTTCAATTCAAAATGCAAAACAGCAGAAGAGTCACCAGAGTCCTTTAGCCTCTGGACAGGCTTTCTGTGAAGCAGAAGAACCTGTGACACTGAACTTTTTTGAGCTGTATTAAAAAAAAAACCCAGTTCCTAGCACTTCCACATTACTGTTCCTTTCTGGACCAATCTGCAGTCAGTGGTGTTCCCCTGTTATGTCCAAATTCAGTCTAGAATTTGGCTGTACAAACGATTAAATTGGAATAAATTGTAGGAAGAGAGGAAATGAACACCTAGGCACCAGGATCATTTTGCAGCACAACCACCACCAAGGAACAGCAGTGTTCCTTTTTCAGTGTCCCTTTTATTTTATTTTTTTTTTGTAATCATCTGTATCATTATATTAAAACCCAAAAATAATAATAGCACAATATGTCCAGGCAAACTAATTTTTTCCTTTTCCAGGACTACTACTGCTTGTCTTCATGACATAAAGCAAGGAGCATGGGAAATTTGGGGGAGACGGGATGGAGGCGGGATACTATTCCTTGTGGAGCTTGGGAAACTATCCTCTACATGTTCCAGGAAATAAACGCATTCTTTGCTTCAATGAAGCAGAAATGTTTTGTTGAATAAGTCACAACAGTGGAAATATCTACAGTTTGATTGTAACATCATGTGCATTTGAAATAAACCTGCACTCAGGTCTAAAATTGCTACTTTTTTTGCCATGAGCCATGTTTTAAGATATTGATTTCAGTTACAATGGTTTCAAATATAAAGAATATCTCAAACTAGAAAATAAACAGTTTTTACTAAGATGAGGGAGGAACAAAAGTAAATACTATGGCTTTTTGAGACAAAATACATACAGCAGATCACACTGAAAACTACATTTTCATGTGAGGCATCCATATCCTATCTGCTTTAAATTTTGTTTAAGAAACTTCTACAACACTTTGACTACTTCCACTAAGATTGATCACAGCTCCCTTTACCGTTTTCTTCTGCAGATTTTTTTAAAGTAGTTTGCTTCTGTATGTTTACAGAATTGTTCTTCTGAGAGTGAAATGTGTCATAAACTGCAGCTGAGTCTCATTCTTTAAATCTACAAGTTACATTGTTTCACTAATGAAATGTGCTATTTAAGGGATAAAAGCTGGTGTTATTTCCTTCTTCCTGGTGTTACAAGTAGCTAGTACAGGAAAAGTAAGATTTGGCATAGATCTACTTATTTACAAGAATTGTGATTTTTGTAAACTTTCATGAGTTTAATAGGTATTAAGGGTATGCAAGGACTATACTTCAGAACAAAGAAGACAAAAAGATAGAAATTAGAGTCTACAGGGAAATCTTTAAGGTCCCTTCCAACCCAAATCATTCTGTGATTCTGTGAATATTGTAGAGTGGCAAAATACATGATTAAAAGTAAGAATGGGGGGACTGGAAGCTTGCTAGCTACATACGTATTCTGTAAAATACTTTCAGTAGTGGTAAAAAAGAAAAATTCCCACTGTCTCAGTTTTGGTGGAGTTTTTTATATTATTTTGTTAAGTATAAATATAGCATTTTAACTTGAGAGTAATTTTTGGATGGCATTCAATTCCACATTAGTTCCTCTGTTTACATAGTGGAATTTTAATTTACTTGTATAACTTTCTTTCTTTTTACATAATTTTGTGATTTGAAAGCTGTCTCCAGATAATGTTTTTCAAGCTATTAAATTTTTCTGTCATTTTTATTTGGTTGCTTTATTCAGTAAATTTTGTATTACTAATGCAAAGCAGCCTTTAAAGGTAGGCTGCTTATGTGAATATGAGGCAACTGGAAGCTGAAAGTGTATACCAAATGAAACCACTCTTAATTACTTGGTTCTATTCCAACCTATTTGTTCATTTTAGTTCAGTATTGGTTCTGATTTGGGGTTACCTCACAGCATCTCTCAAAATCCTCTTTGCCATGTTGGACATTGTGATAGAAAGCAGCTGGAATATTGTATAAACCTTTCACAAAAGCCAAAAGGAGTGATAGCTAATTTAAGTACAGCTACTAGCATCACTAGCTTACAAATATCAGTACTGTTTTATTACAGAGACATTAGCTTTCCATTGTCTTATAACTGAAATGTACTCTTTCGTAAAAATGTAATAAGTCAGTCTGATGTTTTCCATATGTGACCTGATGGTAGAGTAACTTATCTTCAGGAAGTCTGAAACAAATTTGACTAGGTGTTTCAGAGATACTAGAATTGCTATTCATGTCTTATAATGTTTTATTACAATTTTATTTCTTTCACTCATCATAGATCAAAGAGACTTAACCTAGAAAACCTAAATGTTTTCACTTCCTTGTCTTTGGTAATTGTGATGCTTCTGACTCACTGGGGAAAGATTTGTGTATGACATAGAGTTAAACTGCTCCTTTTCTTCCTATTCTGAATTTGCTTTACATACTGGGTTCCCCTCCTAAAACAAAAAGTTGCAAACAAAGAGGGGACAGATTTTTCCTTCTTTTTATAAAAGACATGTTACCACTAAAATTAGTTATAATAGTTCTGAAATGTTACTTAATGAAGAGGAAATTTAGATTCATTGCGTAGTTTATTGTGTTCCAAAACTTTCTCCTTGCCTAGCTCAGAGAATAGCTTTTTTTTTACATACGCATTCCCAACTTACTTTCACTAACTCCTGTTGTCTGTGCCTTGCTTTTCTATGTCTCTGTCTACAGAATTACTTCATTATGATGCTTGTTATCACTAAATATGTATTACAGTTAATAAATAGAACTGGTCAGAAATGTTTCCCTCATTTCTATCCACCACCTCCTCTACTCCTCCTCGTCAGGAAAAAAAAAAAAGTGTGGAGTGTGCCAAAACATAATGGGGAGGAGAAAAAAAAAAAGCCCACAACAAATTTTCCATAGAAGAAAATTTAGGTTAAAAATATTGAAATTACATTGCAAGGAGATGCTACTCCCAAACCCAAGAGAATTTCTGCGTAGCCAGCCAGACACTTTACCAAGGAATCAAAATTTGGAAGCCAAAGCTCTCAGGACTTCCAGACAGTCTTAACTGTTAGACTTTTTTTCTACTTTATTGCACTATCCTTAAATATTTTGTTCCATGCAGTTTACTTTTTACAGAGCAAAACTTGTTTTATCAGAAACATTGCAAAACTGTAGATAGGACGGCTCTTGTAATGGATTAATTCACATACTAGTAACTTCAGTAGAACAGAAGTACTCAGTATAGCATGTCTACTCTGTTATGAAAGATTTATCATTTGAATCTATAGTAAAAGGATAGTAACTTGAACAACTTCAGTAGTTCTAACGAGTGTTTGAAATTTCCTAATCTGCATTGAAGCTCTTAAAACAACTGTAAGCAGGGTCACTTATTTTGTGTCTGCTGTCTCAAATCTAAGTTAAATTTCTTTGCATAGTGAGATTTTATTACAGTAAGTGAGTTTTGGGTGACCCTGTACAAGCTACAAACTAAAAGAACTAAACTAGTAGTGAATGCTTTAGAATAGTATAAGCAGCATTAGCCTTGTCAAGTGTTTAGAAGTACTTAAGGCTTAAATATCCACATAGGCCCAGGATACTGTCTCCAGAATTGCATCACCAACTGTCCTGCTTGACAGCTACCTAACTCTGCAAACACTTAAAAGCCCAAGGGACCTACAACCATTCATAGACTATGGTCCCCAGGAGTATCCACTGATTCTGGGTCCAGCTGGCTTGGACACATTGCAGCTTTAGATTAGGCCAAAGGGATTGTGGTTCACCTGTTTTGCCCTGACTGCCCTGAAGGAAATGCATATGCATGGACCGGGCAGGATGCTTTCAATAGATACCTAATGAGAGAACATAAAGCCCATTCTTTATCACAGTCAATGAGGTAATGGATTTGGAATTTAAGAAGGCATCTACAAAGTTCTCTGTACTCTTCAGTGGTCATCCCAAAACTTTTGCAACACTGAGCAGCTATGTGCCCAGCTGGCACTGAAACCTTCAGGACCTAAAAGCTAATCGATTTGTCACCCATCTCTGGAGAATCTGTTCTACGGTGTCTTCTGATGCCAAACTCAGCAGAGCAGGTTGGGATATTGGCTGGGAGTCCTTTTTGTGATAACTTGAGTCCAGAAGTCTTTCCTTATCATGTTGATTAACTGTGTGTTGGCTTCTTGTCCTTACTCTCTGATTCTTGCATCACAAGTAGGTTCCCAGCATTGTGTATTCAGCCTAGATAGTACAGTGCTTAGCACTGCAGGGCCTGTGCCTCTTCTGTGATCCTGGTGTCATGCTTCATCAAATTAATAAGTCTGAATACAGCTCGGTTGTTCTAAGATATCTTCTTAAGATAATGACATTGTTCATTATTCTGCCATTCTAACTGCAACCACAAGTGATGGCTAAATAATACATTCCAATTTAATACTCATAGCTTTTTTAAAAAGAGAGGAAAAGCATATCTGCTATCTTTCCTGTTTAGATATGCTGATGAAAGTATACCAATAGAACTACTTTTTATTGAATAGGAATTTATTCAAATAGTTAAGAATTTGAGTTGTATTTTTGAAGTAAAGCTTAAGCTGTAAATTAGTGAATTTCCATTTAAATTATTATATGACTAATCAACCAAACTTTCCTCCCTAATTCCTGTTGTATGTGTTTGTGTGAAGTGCATGTCAGACTTTCTATTTCAATTATGCTTGTCTGTAACCTCAAATAATGAGCAGTCCTCTGTTTTTTCTTATGCTACCTTTGTATTACTGGATGTGTTAAGTCTGACCAGCAAATCCTACAGGAGGTCTGCTGATAACATCCAGTGGAAACTTTAAAAGCTGAATGCTGCTCTGTAAAGGCTCTCTAAAGTTTAACAAAAATCAATGCATGTCATAAATGGAAGAAAAACATAAACAGATAAAAAGTTTACCTCTGATCTTTTCTTTTTCTGCCCCATCCCCTCCACTAAAAAGTGTGATCAACAGGAAGGAAAGTATGCCATGGTTTTCCAGAAACTGATTTATGAGTAATGGGATGAAATGTGGTAACTGTAAATTTATGTGGAGCATCAGGAATATATTCTAAAATACAGTTTATTGAACTGAAAAAGTTTAATGCACTGCTTCATGCACTATAATGAGCAATCCTGTACATCAGGGATGTCTTTTCTTTCCTTGATTATAATTGTATTTGTACTTCTGTAATGAAAATATTTTCTGAGCAGCTTTAAAAACAAAAATTGTCCTTGAGATACAAATAACTATTTCTGTGGCGCATGCAAGATCAAGGCATGGTTCACAAACACAGACTTTGCAGTAGCAGTGCAAAGCCAAACAAGATTTGGATTTCATGCATACTTCTTGATAGTGTTTCTTTCTGGAGGCTCTACAGAAGGATGTGCTTTGACTCCCCCTTTTCTTTGTGTCATCTTTTTCAAGGAAATTGTTAAACCTTTCCTTTCATTACATATGGTAATTATAGTATCTGATTTTTATTTTGGCAAAATGTGGTTTGTTAGATTGATTTCACACATGTAGCCATAATTAAAGCTATGTGAGATGGATTGTGAAACTAGCTTCTGGATCAAAATATAGATAGGAAGAGTTTTTTGTATGCAAAATCTGTCTGATTGTGGTGGTATTTAATGGAAACTGATACACTGACAGTGAAAAACATCCATCTTTCAGTAAATAAACAATATCATAACCCCACTTTGTTCTGGCAAAAATAAAGGTTAGATTTTTCTTGTAGGTCTGAAAATAATACTCTTTCCTTTGATTCAAGGGCAGTCTATATATATACATTTTATGCAAAATGCTGTTGAATCTAGTAAGTGATACATAAGGAGGTAGAATACACATTTTATCTCAACATGCCAATTAAGACATTTATACTTTTTAAGGATTCACAGTTTACTGTCTCTCTGATGGTAGAGATTCATGAATATCACTACTTATGTTGCTAGCTGACAAATAAAGGAATGCTGTACCTCTTCCAACAGAGCAAAAATACCACAGCAGAACAACCCTTTCTACTTATTTCCTGCTGTTACTTTATGCAAGCTTGCGATATAACGCAGGTGGGATACTGCCATAAGGTTTCCTCTTCCAGAATTGGTGGTCTTGTGTCCCACCCTTGTGCTGATTGACCCTCATCAACATGCCTGAGGCTATCAACACAAAGTTCTTTCGTGCAGACAGTCAAATGCTTCCTGGCATTCTGCATCCCTGTCATTTAAGTTCTGGATTTATCTGGATTGAGCTGAATTGGGTTTGTTGACTGAACAACTATCAGAGTGTTTGGTGGTTATGACTGAGCACATGGATCATTTCTTTAATGCCTGCATTGTACTATTCTCTAGATCTGTGAAATACTTTTCCTTCCTGGTAGTGTAGCATTCTCTAGGGGTAAACTCCTTTTTCCTTCCTGGCCACTGAAGGCCAGGTTTCTGAGAACAGAGAATTTGTCCTTAATTGTTTTTAACTATTACATATTTGAAACATACTAAATGTTGCTAGTGGCCCATAGGTGTGACAGTGGTCATTTCTGGCTGCCAAAAATAATTTCAGAATTGTAAATTGAAGTGTTAGTGCAAACCTCATAATATTTTAAAGATCCAACTTCTTAAAATACATGATACCATTAGAATTGTTTGGTTTCCTAAGTGAACACAGTATATTGAATAATGTTGTCATTTATTACCTCTTTTAAATCCTTTTGACCATAATGACTAATTTCTGTCCATGTTGACAGAGTGACAGAGACCTCAGATAAGGAATTTTCTGATTTTACAAAACCAAGTGATCTAGTAGTGGACAAGGAGCTACATTAGTGCACTTAATGAGAAGGTTGTAGCATAAGTTCCTACCACATTCTTCAACAACAGAACATCTGGAGAAAGGAAAATAATGTAAAACAAATGGTAATTTCTGGACCTCTTGAAAGTACTCATTTATTATGATTGGAGGAGGTGGGAACAGGAAAATTTCAATACCAGAAGTTGGAAATTTTAAAAAATCATATTCTCTTATATAAAATCTAGAAGATTACTATTAGCAGTCCCTACTTAGAAAGCTATTAGCACTACAAACATTAAATAATTTTCAGAATGAGCAGATGTAATGTAAATGGCTTCCATCACACAAATGGAAATCATAGAATAAATTAGGAATGGAAATGTTGTTTCTCAACACTATTTGTTTATAATCTCTAAAAATTTGATATATAAAATATGTATGATCATAATCCAGTGAAGTTTTAAGTAGATGGTATGAAGTTGAGGTGATATTTGACCAAGCTGAATTGCACTGAAAGACATTGGCTTTCTAGTTTCAGCATGAGAATTGCACTAGTTATGTGTAATCCGTTTTTATCTACTAAAGTATGTATTAACGTATTCCAGAGAGAACACAATATGCCAGTGTAAATCTCTTTGAAAATACGTTCCTCATTGCTTACTACAATATGATGAAAAATGTACAGCTTGGAATGAAAATGTAAATGTCAACTTGTGATTTTTAGAATAAATTGAGACAAATTTAATTTACTTCATGGATTTACATCACAAGCTCGTGCAGCTGTTAATAGGAGTTTACATAAGTGGTGTCCATCTAGCATTCGGAAGGTTATATTCAATCAGTACACAGTAGCACACAGGGCAGACTTTGTATCTTTGTTCTAACTCCCAGCTGGCACCATATCTGCTAATCCCAGTGAAAGCTTCAGTTTGAAATACAAAACTACTTTTGAACTTGTATATCCTTCCCCACAGATGTCTGGAGCCTTGGTGATGTGTTTCTTTTATGATTTCTTTTCAATCAGGGAATGAATTGTTGCACTGAGAGTGAAGTTAGGGATTCATTGCCTGACAATGCAAATATCCATTTTAAGAGCATGTCTTATATAACAAAAGAAAGCTGAGAGTGACCAAAATATTTAGTTTTGCATGGTTTCGTGTAGTAAAAATTTGCTATAGAGACCTCACTTCTTTATTAGGTCAAAAAGTTCTTTAGTGTATGACATGATGAAGTTTGTAATTGCAGTATTCACTTCTAGTTTGTTCATCTAAAACAGTTTGCAAACATATTTAGTTTTGTTTCTTGACACTGTTAAGTACAGTTAGAAAATGAAATTTTCATCTTAACTGCAGAGTATGAGAATATGTTTTTTTTTCAAACCAGTTTACCATACTTTTGTTTCTAGTACTAACTTGTGCAACCTTTCATCTTGTGAGTCAATCCTATAATTAGTATCCTTCTTTGCCAGAGGCATACTGCATGTTTGTTTTAGGTACAGAATGTCTACAAGAAACTTAACTTAATCCTTACTTTTTAATGTAAGAGCTGGTTAGCTCAATTACACTAGATTAAAGTGAACTCGAAATTCCTGAGTTATAAAGAAGGGGCTAATCATTGACCTGTACTGAATAAGTACTGTTTCCTATGGTTTTTTTCCTATGTGTACTTACTAGTGTGGCTAGCCTTTTAGCTCAGTCTTGCAGTGGCTATAAGTAATTATCTGTTCATTGTATGGAGTGGGTTTGCAAAGTTCTTATTTAACTTGGCCATTAGGTTGATCAAAATTATGCCAGTATTGCATACGTTGCAGTAAAGCTGCAAAACATTTTTTTCAGTTAACTTTTACTTTGTGTTTGGGGATAATCTGAAAAAAAAAATTGGTAGTAGTTATAGCTTTGCAGTAATTTTTTTTTTTTAGATTTTTTTAGACATTTTCTAATTACAGAAGCATATGCCTATTTTAAATATCTGAATTGTTAACATGCTTTTACTCTATGTTCAGATTGAAAATAATAGTTTAAATTTATCTCATACAATGACCCGGCTAACTTTGGGAATGGTTGCATTAGCACCACTTCAACAATATTGAGTTTTGGTGCCTATGGTGTAAATACATGCTGACTGATGTGGCTTTTGGGTGCAGAGTCCAAGCTGTGACAGACACGCAAGTATAAAATACTACTAAACAAATGCACAATAGTGTGTTGGGATTTTTAGTTCTGCTTTGTGCTGGTAGATGCTATTGGCTATGTTGCTTGACTACAAAATATTTAGGCTTTGTTTCTCTTAAATTTCTTGTTTAAAAAAAATACAGTAGAGAATAAAGAATCCATCTAGGCTGTAACTTTCCATATTGCAAACTCTCTATTAAGAATATCATTATCAAGCAAAAGAACACTGAAATATCACTCCAGAGGACTGGAATTACCTGGAGAACTGAAATGTATTGTAAATAGGATAAGAGATGCAATAGCCTTAAAACAGGGTTGTGCACTAAGGGCCTTAGCAATAATGATTCATTATAAACTAACACCTCATGAGCTGGAAACAACCTAATAGAAGAAAGACGAAATGTTCCTACTAATCACTCATATCCTTCCAGTTGTTTTCCACTACTTTCTTGCCTTTAATTTTTGGGGGTGATGGGCCTCACATATTCTCACTCTTACCGGGGCACTTGTGCACTTTGACAGTGCACTGCCAAACTCCTCTTTTACAAAGATAGAATAATAGAACAGTTAGGGTTGGAAGCGACCTTTACAGGTCATCTAGTCCGACCCCACTGCAAGGATCAGGGACATCTCCAACCAGATCAGGTTGCTCAGGGCCCAGTCCAACCCGGCCTTGAAAATTTCCAGGAATGGGGCATCCACCACCTCTCTGGGCAACCTGTGCCAGTGTTGCACCACTTTCATTGTAAAAAAAAAAAAAAAAAAAAAGTCTTTGTATCCTATCTGAATCTACCTCCTTCTATTTTAAAACCATTACCCTTGTTCTATCGATCACAGAGTGTCCTAATATCATAGAGTGATCTCACTTGTTGTTTTGGACAGTGATCTGTGCCTTTGAGGTATAGGCTGTGACTGTTTCTTAAAAAGATTAGCTCTTTGTTACAGCTTTCTTAAAGGGTTGTATCCACCAGTTTTAATAAAGTTTCATTTAAGTCCAGTGGTATAATTGTGTGTGCATACTACTGAATGTAATTTATAGTTACCATATCTGCATGTAGAAATTTAGGATGGAATTTAGGCATATAAAAGTTAATGCTTAACACTGAAGTTGTCAGCCCAGACTCCCTCCCGCTGATAATCAGTGGAGAGAATTAGGTACCTCGAGAGTTCAGGCAAGCCAGACAAGGTAAGCTTCAATTCCTAACACTGAGCAGTGTTTCAAGCCATTTCAGTTTAATTACTTCTCTGGAGATTTCTATTTCTGGCTCTATTTTAGAAAGAGAGCCTAAGATGAGTAGTTGCGACTTCATGTTTAGACTTTCAGACTTCTGAAGTTAGAGTTTCATCTAGATGCCGATATCAAGTTAGATGAAAACTGCAAATTCAATATTGAATGATTGTATCAGTCTTCCTAAAAGCTGATCTTCCTCTTACCTTTTTTAAAAATCAATTTGAAGGAGGAAAAGTTATGTTTTAGAGTGTAAATTATTTTTATTTTTTTCACTCCTGCTAAATAAATAAAAACATAAATAAAAATAATAAAAATACTTCTCTTATTATTTGATGAAATATTTCTTACGGTTGAAGCCCCCATCCTAAGAAAACTTGTCAAAGATAGAATGTGCTCGGATTGAGGCCTGCTAGCATAATTAGATCCCTCCATATAGTCTGTCTGATACAAGTTTTATTTACATTGTTGCGTATGTTATTTCCCACTGGGCCTTTGCTCATTTAAAGCACAGGTCAGGCAAAACCTATAATTCTATGTCTTATTTGCTACACACTATTTTATATTTCATGCAGAATGGGAGTTACTAATTACCACTGGGCTTTTCTGTAGTTCTGCCACTGTAAAGCAGTTGCTACAAATTTTGCAGTGGTTACTGACTGTTGTCTTTGCAACAGAAGTGGTGTGGTTTAGCACCGCTTGGGACCAAGCTATGCAGTTTCTCACTCACTCACCCTACACCCTCCAAGGGAACAGGGAGAGATAATATAAGAAAAAGGCTTGATGTTTGAGATAAGGACAGGGGGAGATCATTGAAGTTACTATTACAGACCAAACAGACTCAACTTGGAGAAAACTATTTATTTATTATTATTATTAAAACCAAAGCAGGATAATGAGAAAGAGAAAGGAAAAAAAAAAAAAACAGCTTCCCCCCACCCCTCCCTTTTCCCAGGCTTACTTTCATTTTCAGTTATCTCTACCTCCTTCCCCACCCCGAGCAGAACAGAGGGGAAGAAAGAATGAGGGTTACGGTCAGTTCATCACACATTGCTTTACACTGCTTCTTCCTCCTCGGGGGGAAAAACTCCTCACATTCCTCCCTGCTCCAGCGTGAGGTCTCTCCCACAGGCTACAGTCCTTCACGAGCCACTCCATCGATGGTTGTTTTTCCACGGGGTGCAGTCCCATCTCTGTTAATGTCAAAATAGTCAGAGTTGTCCAAAACTCTTTGTCCTTACTTGGCAAACCCAGAATATGATGCCTCCTTGACTGTATGTGTCTATAATGGCTGCTTCTATAAGCTGGTGATCTTAGGCTCACTCTGTATTCAGTGGAGAGGAATGATCAAGGGAGATGTTTTAAACAAATCAGATTAATTGCACCCTAAAAGAGCCTTTCTCCCTGCATCTGCCCCCCACTCCACCCCCCCACCCCCCGCCATGTAGAGAAAGTTCAGGTGACTCCTTCAGAAGCAGATGTTTGTTTTGGTCAGATGACTCTCACCAATAGAGCTTGACTTTTCAAAGACAGCCACTAAGAGTGTCTTCTGTACTCTATAACTAATTCTTACTGACTTCTGTTAAAGAGGGAAGATGTTGTGTTTCAGATTATGCAGTGTAACAAACCAAGGGTCTTGTACACAGCAGTCTTTTGTTCTGTGTGACTTGACTTTATCCCAAAGCTTTAACTGGTGAATTAAAAACTGCTTTTTATAAGCTATTATTTCCGACTTCAAAGCTACAGCTTTTTCATCTGTATTATAGTTCTCATGTGTACTTACTATTGGACAGTAGGTAACTGTCAACTGGCAGCAAATCATGACATTTACTTTGATATTTGCAGTATTACAATAGCCTGGTGAAAAATGTCGACCTTCTAAAGGGGTTAAGGCTATATGTTACAAAGTTATGAAAATTTGTGTTTAATCCCATGTGTTTCAGATTACTTACCCAAAAAAAAAAAAATTTTTAAAGATGCTGAGGTTGCAAAGTTGAACATTAAAAAGTTAGAAAATACTAGTAGAGTTGGTTATGGCATTCTTATCTTCCACCTTAATTCAGAATCATAATTCAGGCCAGTTGCATGTATTATGAAAGCTTTAATTACATAAACACACTCTGTGTTTTCCACAGTACAGACGTATTTTCACCCAATATGTGGAAACAGCTAGCAGTTATGTTTTTAAAAAAACAACCCGACCTGCCCACTACTCCCCACCAAAAAAAAAAAAAAACAAACCCCAGCATCCCACATTCAGAAGTAGTTGCCTTGCCTGGAGAATTTAACCTAAATTAGTGATATTTTAACATAATTACAAACAGGAAAATAAGGCAAGCCTGAGTCTGGCTTATTTAATTTTGTTGCATTCTACATTTCATGTGACTATTGGCTATGAGAAGAGGGGTTCTTACTACTTCTGCTGAAGCTTTACAACTAGGCAAATACAACTGGAGAGAAGAAATAAGCTTTTATCCAGCTCAGCTTATAGCCTAGTGGCTAAAACAATCTCCATGGAGGTGGCAGAGGAGGCAATTGAACTTCTGTCTCATGCTTCTTGGCAAAGAGCTCTTAAGCTTTTACAGAAGGCAGAAACCCCATAATTACCTCCTCTTTCAAGAGTTGCATCTGAAAGGCGTTATAAAGCATGTTCATGAATTCTCCTCCTTCAATTTAACTTTAAAATAAGATCATAGATTTTTGTTCTCAGGAGAGTTTTAAGAGAAGATGGTAGCCACTTCCTGCCACTCTGAGTAATTTATGGAAAGAACAAAGTTTAGTATCCTTCTCCAGATTTCTATATCTATAGACTGAGCATGGTGATTTTAGGCACCGTGTTACTCAGCGTGACAGATATTTCAGGTTCTATTCTATGCTTAACTTTTTCTTCACACTGTATAGGAAGTATGTGATCTAATACAGGCCCCTAGTTTCCCAGACAGACACCTCAGATTTAAATATTACAGATTTTAGGGCTTAACTTTTACATAGGTAAGACCTGTGCCAAAAGATCAAGTCCTTTGTCACTCTTCAAAATGGATACCAAAATATAGTGGCATTAATTTAATATATGCATTGATTTTTAGCTACCCTGCCTGTCTGGTCATGGGCACAGGATGGAGCTTTCTACACTGTCATGTTTCAATCCATTCTGAAAACCAGATGATCTCATCACACAGCAACTATAAGATCCTGTTTGAACCTTTTAGAACAGATCTGAAACCAGCATGCATGGGATTCACAATGTTCAATTACACTTTTGAGTAATGAAAGTGGATCGCTCTCTGTTGGCTAAACAACCTTCACACATGCTTATTCTTATATTTATATACATGTTGTTGTCATTTAGTGAATATACAGATAGATTCTAAAGTGTATATATGGTCCTCTTCTCCTCTTTTAGAAAACAGGTAATGGCAGTAGTTAACTCACTTGAAAATGGTGTGCATTTAGGCAATACAAACTCTTCTGCTTCTGTGAGTAATGCTTTGTATAAGTGTTTTGGAACTGAGAGTGATAGAGTGTGTATACAAGCAATAACTGCCATGAACAGACTTAATTAACTCAAATACTGCGCCCAGTTGTTTTTATTCTATAACGGGGTAGTTCTAAAGATGAAATGGGACTGCATATACAGAACACAAACCAGATACTTTCTACTTTCATTTTCTGTTGAATAGACAAAGAAACTTTCGTAGCCTGGGTGTGATGGATGAATTCTATAGCTGGATTTGAACAAGAGAATATCCTAAAATATTGTGTTCTTTTTTCATAAAACATTCTGGAAAAGAATTTGGTTAAAAGTACAAGTTAGAAGTGAAGCAGGGATATAGATTTTCTGCTGTATCTACAGTCTCATATGTTCTGACACAAACTTCATGTGATACTGATTTAACACCTGAAAACACCTGAAAAAGAAACTCCATTTTCTGCAAAATAAATATTAGACACCCTCAACTATCAGAGGTGCAAAGTGAGCTGCTAGAAGCAAAAGTCAGAAGGGTAATTACTGACAACACTACAGTTGTATTGACAGCAATATATACTTTGTGCCACCAGATCATGCTGAGTATTTGCAATTTATGGAGGAGATGCACACTGTCTTTTCAACTTGATAATCAGTTATGTTATGTTTGGGCAAGGGGAGAATGTGTAGTTCAGCAGTAACACAGATTTTATTGCACTTGCTCTGATTTTTTAGCGACTTTCTGGTTATTTGAGGGTACCAGTGATCTAAGGCTTTAGTTTCATGTAGTAGTATTTTTAAATGGCTAGATAGTTCTCAAAACAGAAAGTTTTGTGTATGAAACAATGTTAGTTTTGTGCCCATATATCAGTTCAATTTAGATGACCATGGTAGCACCAAGAATTAGCATCTCTTAAATACTAGAAGAAAAACATGTTGCAGAGTTTGACTGTGCCTTACAGACATAGTGATGTGTATCCAGTACTGTGGAGTTCATATGTATTTTAAATTCACATACACAGTGTAATTGTTCTACCATTTTAAACATAAAAGGCTGTCAGCAGTTGGAGTTTGTGAAAATACGCAGTGCAAGAGAAATGGTCTTGGAAAGGAATAAATCAAATTCCAAAGATTTTAATTTATAAGCACATTTCTCAGGATTTCCAAACAATGGATAAATACTTGAATAGTCATTTTCTGCCCTAGGGCTTTTTGGTACATTTATTAAAAAAAAAAAAAAAAAAACAAAACCAGCAAAATAAAACAAAAAAGTTGTGGGGCACTAACTTGGAAACTAAAGGCTTTAAAGTCAGCATTTGGAGAACATTTGAAAAGTGTGGTTTGACATTATGAACTTTTGGGTGTAGGCCATGCACGCAAATGGCTGTCCTTTCACAGATGTTGGGAGACTCTCTCTCTCCAGTGTTTACCACAGTCTCCAGCAGTAATGTTTAATAAGGTTTCTTACCTCCTACTTGAAAGATTAGGACAAGGGAGGCAATCTGCTGTTTCGTAAAGACTCAGAAATATAATCAGGACAATCTACTGCCCATTGATGTTAACGGTCAGTAGTACATACTACACATATATGATTTATACACATATGTAATACATGTAGTATCTGAATTATATATACATACGTCCTGTTTATACATAATACATTCTTTTGTTTGTTGGGGACTAGGTAGAGTATTGCCTTTTTACTTTTAAATGAACATAAACATCTTTTAAACTTTCTTAAAATGAAGGAGTTTCAAGATAAGTCATGTTGCCTTGCACTTTCCATAGATCAAGTGGACACATAGAGATAGCCACTGCAGTTCAGCTGACAGGCAGTAACTTGTCAAGTTATCGTAACTTGTTAAATTATTGTATGTCTGAGTCCTTAATTCTTGTCAAGTTAAGCTCGATACCACTGATTTGGGCCAATCAGCATAAAGGTAGTGGGCAAACTCTTTTTATAATAAGCAAATGGTCCTTTCCCCTCTCTTGACCAGAAATACCAATATTCCAGGAATTAACAACATTTTAGTTTACTTCTGTATCTTGTTTTCAATCCTGATTGTAAAAGATGGCACTCTGACCAATGTTACCATGTTATCGCTATCTAAGTGGAGTTTTGATTAGCTTTGTTTTATTGAGTAAACCCTCTTTGGGTTAGCATTGACTTGACGTGGTAAGAAAGAAAACCCAAGCATAATAGTCCACATTTTATCCTCCTCAGCTTTGGTAACTATATTATTATTATTATTTTATTATTTATTATTTCCATAGAAGAAACATAAAATGTTGCAAGTTCTGTTTTCACATGGTTAATCTACCACAGAAAACATTCTTTTAGGCAATCTGATTCCAGTAGTGACTATAACTAATCATGGTTCTGGAAAAAAAGAAGAAATCTGAGAACATGAACATGAAAAAAAGTGATAAAGGAAGTCTTTTTACATTTTGTCCTGTCTGTGGTTGTTTGGTATAGTAGGCTGAAAATTCAACTGTTCTGTTTACTGGCAGAAGTGACAGTGATACAGCTGGGATTCATATATTCCGCATTAGCTGAGTTACTGCTATTTAATCATCTTGGATTAACAGAATCTTTACTTGCTTTTAAGAACCACACCTTTGCAGGTACTGACATTAAGATGTACTATTGGTTAATTAAGGGAAGAATGTGTATTTAGGCTTACTTCTCAAAATTATGCAGGAGACAGTTTGGTATTTTCGGTAATTCTTCTTTAGTGGTAGCATATTTCCAGAATATGTTGGAACTAAGACTTAGAAAAGGACATCTATTTCTTAAATACAATAAATTTTTTGGTTTTTTGTGATGCATAATATGCACATGCTTTCCAGAATCGTAGAACAGAGTGCACCTCCTTCCTCCATTCTTAATGTATCACGTCCAGTTCACAAAGTATTTAATTACATGTTTAAATTTAATCATGTAATCGTTTAATAGATGTAAGTACAAGTTTAAAGTTTAAAGTGCACCTCCTTGCTTTGCTGAAATGGGACCATTAAGTCTGTGAGCCTGGAAAGAAAGAGAGAGTTTATGAAAATGCATACATATCTGAGTAACACTGAAAGCAGAGTTCAGCAATGCCCGACGGGCCACTTCTACAATAGCAATCCACATCTGAAGTGTTGGTCTCTGCAGGGAAGATCACTATCATTATAATTAGAGCTACACTACAATGGACTGCTCACTGTAGCTATTCCAAAAAGTTCTTTGAAGGTGAAGATGAGTGGTAGGCGTTCTCAGGAACAGAAAATTGCTTTCTCAAGTGAAAAAAAAAATCAACCAAATAAAATGAATCTTAAATAACTAGATGGCTAAAATAAATTTAAATTTTTAACATCCCAATTTAAAATGAAATCACTGTATTTCCAGTTTCAGTGTTGCTGATGGGCACTAAATAAATATATGTCATTTATAATTTCCCAGAATATGTAATATGTAATTATATTGGCAAATAGATACATTTTGTGAGCAAATGGAGAGAGACAAGAATATAGCAGCTCCACGTCCAGTGCTTTTGTTTTATTTTTGCTTTCAAAATTAACAATTATTTTTTCTACTAATTGTGAAGGCCTAATTTCTAACAAATGTTTAGTACTTTTAGGTAGGTACATTGATACAGGTATTTACATATGATATATCAGATCATTAATGTATATCAGTTATACATATATCGATATGAAAAATATTTAAAGGCATTCTGACCAGTTTTTTATTGTCTTGTTTTTAAATACTTATCAAAGCTGTATATATATATATATAAACACACACACACACACACATATATATATATATATATATGATTTTATTGCTTCTCACAGAATTACATCCTGGAACTTTACATACCATGCAGAAATTTCTGCAGTCTGTTAAAACTGTAAACTTAAAACTATAGCTGCAAGAATCCTAGAAACTGAGTGAAAAGTTTTCTCTGTGGAAGATTGCAGTGCTGCTGCCAAGAGCATTGACGTTATGATAAAAAGATTACGACACTGGTTTCTTTTTCTTTTAAATAACAATGAAGATCTGGAAAAGAGGTCATAGAACTTAGCTCTGTGAGCAATAGGAATTATAGAAGAACATAAAGAGAAGGACAGATAATAATTATTTAAGAGGAAAAGTACATTTAAATTTTATTCTGTTATCTGGAACACAAATAATAGATAGACCATCTGTTATGATAATGAAAACTATAACATTTCAGTACAAGGACAGAGTTTCAAAATTTATTTCTAGTTCATGTAGGAGACTTCAGCCTCTTTATTGACTTGAGTTTTGAGATCTGCTGTATTTTAATAACTCAGGATCCCAGAATGGTTGAGATAGAAAGAGACCTATGGAGATCATCTGTTTCAGCCCCACGTGCTCAAGTAGGGTCACCTAGAGCTGGTTACCCCAAACCATGCCCAGACTGCTTTTAAGCATCTCCAAGGAGGGAGACTCCAGAACCACTGTGGTCAATCTGTGCCAGTGACCATAACAAAGGTCACCCTCACACTTAAAAAATTGATTCCTGATGTTCAGAGGGAACCTCCTGTGTTTCAGTTTGTGCTCATTGCCTCTGATACACTGAAAAGAGCCTGACTCTGTCCTCTTTCCACCCCTCCTTCAAGGATTTATAGACATTGATGAGATAGCCCCTTCAGCCTTGTCTTCTCCAGGCTGAGCATTCCTAGCTCTCTCAGCCTGTAGTATAGGAGAGCAGCATCAGTTCCACAGTCATTTTTGTGACCCTTTGCTGGACTTTCTCCAGTAGCTCCACTCTGTCAAATTTGGCAAGTTAAAAGGATATAAAAGAGATCAGCTAGAAATTTGCTTTCCACACTTTTGATGTGACAGTGGAACATAGTAGTACAAATCAAAGGTAAATAGAAGTATTCAAGCAGATGTAAATGCAGTAACAGTTGTTTTTCTTCACATTGAAATTAGGAAGTCAACAACTAAATATTAATTCTTCTGAATAATAGCCATGATCTGACCTCTTCACTTTTTTATATTCTTTCACTTACCAGCAACTACATGGTACTATAATCCACAGAAACTATTTTTATTTAATAAGTTGTGTGTCTTTTTAAAAAATTTTGCATTCTTTATTTCCTAGAAGTTAATATTTTTTTTTGTGTAAGTGGTATGAAGACTTAGAATTGAATGTAATAAAATTAATTTTCAAAATACCTAGCTTTTTGGCTATTCCATTGATTGCACCAACTAAGCTAGTAAGTTTGTTCTCTTCTGCTATTATTATATTGCAATTCAGATATCAAACAATTGTATGTATGTACAATTTGATTCGTGATTTTAATATATTCTGGCAGACATGTACCTCTCAATTTAAACTTATGACTGCATGAACCATTTCTTAGGAAATTACAGTCTTTTGGTTTTAACTGAAGATTTTCATGGGGAAATAAGCACCTTTAACTTATTTTTATAAGTTAATAAAATACAGTTTGTGGCTTTTAAAAAATTTGCTGTCATAGAAATACTGAAATGTTTTATTCCTTTTCTCATAAAGTATTGTTAAATTGATGTGGGCTTCAAAGTAGACTGAAACAGATGAGCTATGAGAATTCATATGTTGTTAAAAAACAATTTTATAACAAAAAAAGCATCCAAATAAAAGCAACGAAGCTGGTGAAGGGTCTAGAGAACAAGTCTTATGAGGAGCGGCTGAAGGAACTGAGGTTGTTTAGTCTGCAGAAAAGGAGGCTCTCTACAACTACCGGAAAGGACATTGTAGCAAGATGGATGTTGGTGTCTTCTCCCAAGTAACAAGTGATGGGATGAGAGGAAATGGTTTCAGGTTGTGCCAGGGGAGGTTTAGATTGGATATAAGGAAAAATATCTTCACTGAAAGGGTTATTAAGTATTGGAACTGGCTGCCCAGGGAAGGAGTTGACAACATCCACAGCCTTTCCTTCGTCCACTAAGCAGGTCATCTTGTCACAGGAGATCAGGTTAGTCAAGCAGCACCTGCCTTTCATAAACCCATGCTGACTGGGCCTGATCATCTGGTTGTCCTGTACATGCCACATGATGGCACTCAAGGTGATCTGCTCCATAACCGTCCCGGACACCAAGGTCAGGTTGACAGGCCTGTGGTTCCCCAGATCCTCCTTCTGGCCCTTCTTGTAGATGGGCATCACATTTGCTAACTGCCAGTCAACTGGGACCTCCCCAGTTAGCCAGGACTGGTGGTAAATGATTGAAAGTGGCTTGGTGAGCACTTCCGCCAGCTCCCTCAGTACCCTTGGGTGCATCCCATCCAGCCCCATAGACTTGCGTGTGTCTAAGTGGTGTCGCAGGTCAGTAACCATTTCCCCTTGGGTTATGAGGGCTTCATTCTGCTCCCTGTCTTCCAACTCAGGGGGCTGGGTACCCAGAGAACAACTGGTCTTACTATTAAAGACTGAGGCAAAGAAGCCATTAAGTACCTCAGCCTTTTCCTTATCCTTTGTCTCTGTGTTTCCGCCTGCATCCAATAAAGGATGGACATTCTCCTTAGCCCTCCTTTTGTTGCTAATGTATTTATAGAAACTTTTTTTATGACAGTAGCCAGATTAAGTTCTACTTGGGCTTTGGCCCTTCTAATTTTCTCCCTGCATAACCTCATGACATCTTTGAAGTCCTTCTGAGTTGCCTGCCCCTTCTTCCAATGGTCATAAACTCTGTTTTTTATCCTCAGTTCCAGACAAAGCTCTCTGTTCAGCCAGGCTGGTATTCTTCCCTCCCGGCTTGTCTTTCGGCACATGGAGATGGCCTGCTCCTGCGCCTTTAAGATTTCCTTCTTAAAGAATGACCACCCTTCCTGGACTCCTTCAGGAGTCCTGCCCTTCAGGACGCTGTCAAACAGCCTCCTAAATAGGCCAAAGTCTGCCCTCTGGAAGTCCAAGATAGCATTCTGCTGACCTCCCTCCTTACTTCTCCAAGAGTCGAAACCTCTATAATTTTGTGGTTGTTATGGCCAAGACAGCCTTCAGCCATCACATCACCCACAAGTCCTTCTCTGTTCTTAAACAGCAGGTCTAGCTGGGTGCCTTCCCTAGTTGGCTCACCTACCAGCTGTGTCAGGAAATTGTCTTCCACACACTCCAGGAACCTCCTAGACTGTTTCCTCTCCACTGTACTATATTTTCAGCAGACATCTGGTACGTTGAGGTCTCCCATGAGAAAAATGGCTAGCAATTGTGAGACTTCTCCTCTCACTCTTCATCCTATTTGTGTGGTCTATAACAGGCTCCCACCATGATATTTGTCTTGTTGACCTTCCCCCTGATTCTTACCCTTAAACACTTAAACCTGTCGTCACCTTTATTAAGCTCTAGACAATCAAAACACTCCCTAACATACAAGCTACCCCACCATCTCTCCTTCCTTGCCTATCTCTTCTGAAGAGTTTATAGCGATCCATTGCAGCAAGTCATCCCACCACGTTTCCATGATCGCGACTGTATCATGGTTTTCTTGCTGCACAATGGCTTCCAGCTCCTCCTATTTGTTGCCCATGCTGTGTGTATTGGTGCACTTCAGTTGGGCTGGTTTTGGGGGAGAAGCCTTGATTCCTACATGACTGTTCTCAGGCACTTCCATGGTTTCTAACACATCAATAACTCTTGTGTCTTTGCTGCCACATGGATCTCCATCCCCTACCTCCACTGAAACGACAGACCAAAGGACCTCGCTAGCATACCATCCCTCAAACATTGGCATGCCCGCTCCAGTTTTATCTCTAGCAAACCTGGTTTTATCCCCATCTCCCTTCAAATCTAGTTTAAAGCTCTTTCAATGAGCCCTCCTAACTCCTGCACAAAGATCCTTTTCCCCTTTGAGATAAGTGTACTCCATCTGTCACCTGTAGGCCTGGTGTTGTATAGACCAGCCCATGATAAAAAAAAACCCCAAATTCTGACAGTGACACCAGGCTCGGAGGCAGGTACTGATCTACTGGCTCTTCCTGTTTCTTCCCTCATCATTCCCTGCAACTGGAAGGACAGAGAACACTACTCATGCTCCTTATCCCTTAACATCCCAAGGCCCCGATCAATTCTCTTGATTGCCCTCAGGCTTCTTGTTGCAACTTCATTGCTGCCTACCTGAAAAATCAAAAGATGGTTTCAATAGTTCTACTTAAACTTCTGATAATTTTTCACTTTCCACATAAAAGTACAATGTTTGTCAAAGCTAGAAACATTGCTAAAGTCTTTACTAATATGGATATAGAGTCAATCTGTTGAATTTTTACTAGAGGTATTAGTTAAAAAATATCACTGAATTAAAAAAGCACAGTTGACATCTTAGGTTTGATCCTAGAAATGACCATGGTGTCATGATAGACGCAACCAAGCAAAATGGTACCTTTGACAGCATTTGAACTCCTGTGGGTGTCTCAGTTCTCAGGAAGTTTCCCTGATACAGGAAGTTGATGTATTTGTGACTCCCTCTAGTGGACAGCTTTCTCAACTATACACTGCGAAGTGTTCTGCATGTTAAAGTCATCTGACATCATTAAATTGGGAGGTCTTTGTTTTCATGGTGAAGATCTGTTTCCAGTCTCATGTACAGTCAGAATGCATTTGTGTGCATCTCCACTCATCACCACTCATTTTGCAATATACTTTTATTAAGGGTTTTTTTTTTGTAACGTGGTTGCTGATAATCTATTTATATGTGCAACTAAAGTTTATACATTAAACTTTAGTTAGCAGATGGAACATCCCTTTTTTTCTGTGCTTCAGACCTCTTCTATTTCCTAGACTTTCATTTACATGACTGTATATTCCTGAAATGTTTACAGTTTGCCTTAGTTATTATTTAATTGTATTTCAGGTACCACCAAAGTAAACCTTGTGAAGATCCCATCAACTGCTTCCAGTCCTCGAGACACTGCTCTAGCAGCTGTTATATGCAGTGCACTTGCGACAGTGCTCTTAGCTCTGCTCATTCTTTGTGTTATCTATTGTAAGAGGCAGTTTATGGAGAAGAAACCAAGCTGTAAGTTTCCAATTATTACTATTTCTTTGTGATATTCATGTACAAGTATTAGTTTGGCAAAGCTCTCTGTACATAAATAAATGAAATTTCTACAGCATTTAAGCAAGTTTATCATTGAAAGGAACAAGCTAGCAGAAGCCCAAGACTATATATCCATACACATTTGCCAGCTCAGTGTGGATGTTCCATCTTCTACTGAGAAAATGCTGTGCAGATATCCAGAAGTAGTCCTGTTGCATTAATTTTGTGCCATGCTCTCTTAGGTGCTGCACAGATGCATGTGGACCATTTGGAATCCGAGCTGGGATATCATTATAGAGTTGCAGTGCCAATGTGGAAATACTAGTTTGGAGAATCTGTGCATCACATGCCATTGTAAAACGGATTAGCTCATCAAAATAATGAATGTAGCCAGTGTAGAGAGCAGATCTGTCATTAACAATTTTGGTTTTATGGGCATATTCAAGATTAAGTAAATGTCTAAGCCAGTTAGATTTGTAATTAAAAAAAAAAAAATCCATAGCAGCACATCAATGCAATTCACGGATTGTTTATAATAAAAATTTTTCTGTCCCTTAATTTAAATTAAGAAAAAGTCAAAAACACTCTAGTACTCATTTATCATTTTAAAAACTTCTATTAAAATATGTTTATAGCATCTAATGAACACTGGATGTCAAACAAGAATAATAACTAGGAAGAATTAATGTTATCAATGCTTACAGCACAAGCAAAAATGAAAAGATTCAGAGAGGCATTGTAAGAATCGTTCCTAACCTAGAAGATGTTTTACAATGTAAGTTTTAAGAAATTCAGACATAGTGAATTCAAATTTCCCTTAGTGAAATTCAGTAACTCGTTTGCCTTGGCCTACAATTATACAGATTAAAGGAAGTGGGCTGTTAATATAAAGCTCTTTAAGATCTTTAAGATAACATAAACAAAATCTCAGTGGCTGAAAGCTAGATGTGGAAAAATTCCAGTGGGAATCACTGAGAATCATTAAACACTGAGAAAATGCAACAGTGAATAAGATACACTCTCAAATCATCAAAATAAGAGAAGATATCTGCTGTAGCTGAACCAGCTATTCTAGAGTTTATTGCAAAATCTGTGGTTTGCATTATATGAAACCACATTATCATTGTGGATCTTTCCATTGGAAAATGTGTGGAAATCCTGTATAGTATGACATTTAAGCTTTCTATGAACATAAGAGTCTTTGAACAGGAAAAGGGGTATAATTTACTAATATATGTTTTTATTCATTTTGTCCAAAGGGTCTCTGAGATCACAAGATGTTCACTACAATGGCTCTGAATTGTCGTGTTTTGATAGACCACGGCTAAATGAATATGACCACAGAACGTGTTGCCAGTGTCAGAGAAGCACATCACAGACATGTGGTACGTTAGGTCTACTAAAAGGCAACTTTAAGGCCTGATGAACATTTATCTAACATTTGAGTTGTGACATATGACTTTAACTACAGAGCTAACATTCTCAGACTACCCTTTGTCCTAGGCTCATTTCCCAATCAGCACATAGAATTTCTAAGTAGCTATTTGGTTATGATTTTTTTCCTGTTTTCAATCCAACAACCCTTCCCTTAAAAAAACAAAAGCTTTAAAGGTCTATCTCATTTCTTTCTGATAAAAATAGCACTGCACCTGGCTTTGAGATTTAAATTGGTGTGAGGGATTTACCAGACAGTATCTAAGAACATGATATGACATTAAAAACCTGAACAATTCAAATTGTTGAGATTTTTTGAAGTTGTATCAGAACAGAAGCATTTATGACGTTAACAAGTACATAATTTAACACAAGAGCACAGGCTTAAATATCATCTGAATACATTCACTCGGAATGTGGTACTTCCTCTCACATATATCTAATTGAAAAGTAAAGTAATTTCAAAAATAAATACTCATGACTGACGTCTGTATTACTTTCAGAGGAAGGGCTTGGCTTTTGTAAGTAATTTTTGCAATAAAGAATCTCTTTCCTCAATACATATATTTTAATGTAACTGGCAAACTAATACTCGGGTTTGAAAGAATACAGAGACTAAGTTTATACAGAGCTTTAACACTTTTAACATTAATAAATTAATTTTCATTCCTTAGGACCAGTTCACTTGATTCCATCACTATGCTGTGATGAAACGTGCAGCATGGAGCACAGCAGTCACAATTGTGCTTTCCACTCACAGACTACGCTTAATGAAAGGTAACTTGATTTTATAAATGTCTATTAAACATTAAATATTCCTTAGGCAGTCCAACTAACATTTATACAGATACAGTAGCTGTTTGGAGTGGAATGAGGGATTTTGATGAACTGTAGCCATATCCTCCCATTTTGTGCAAAAACAGCTTTTTGGTGAAAAATTGATTTTAAGTATTACTTAACATGCTGACACGATATATCAGTTTCTCTGAAGAAGCCACTTATTTCTCTCCCAAGCAGATAGTCTTCCTCTTACTCTATGGTACCTTAGAGGCTTTGGTGACTTGGTGACCCCCTTTTCTGCTATGGGTACAGTTTAGAAGTGTCATGAAGATTTTGTATTTTTTTAGAAGCTCTTAATGACTGTGAGATTTGAAATATCTAGTATTTCTGCATTTCTACCAGATTGTAACCATTATTTTCTTCTGATCAGCTGAATATAAACACAATCATAGAATAGTTATTTCTACAGCAGTGCCATGAGCTAAATATATAAAATTTATGGTGTCATTCAGAGTTTCCTGGTTACAGATTTTAACACAGGATGTATTTATTTCTTTTAGCTGGAATCATTTTCCATATAAGGTTTAAATTGGTCTCCAGCTGTTTTGTTCTTATGGCCAAATGTAACTAAAAATGAGATGCAGCTTCTTCATAGGTATTGTTTATGCAAGGTGACAGAGAGACCTAAGTACAAGATACAAAATACCTAAATTTTCTGTAACAACTTGTTTAAATACCAGCAAGCTTGAGTCATTCTTTTATACCACCAAGGCTGACCAATTGAGAGTTGTGTACTTTGTGAGGGATCTTTTGGTTAAGGCTTTAAAAATAAATGTCATATTCATGCTATGTGGACATCAAAGATCCCATGGTTCCTTCCCGTACAAGTGGAGTTTGCTCCAGTTTCCTTTGCCAAAATAACGTATTTCCTTCAATTGTGGTGCAATGTCCTGACTTTTGGCCTCATCTATAAAAATGCTTTGGATGTATATCAAAGCTATTAAAGCATCATGTTTTGGAAATGAGTAAGGCTACTTAAAATCCGTTACAGGCAATGTTAGTGTGGGATGAGTTTTGTCACACAAATTGTTACTAGATATCAGACTTGGTATAGCCTTTACAGTCTTATAAATCCGTAGACAGTTTTTGGAAATAAGACTTATTAGTATGTCTTTTTTCATTTTGTTAATACTTATTTTGGTATGCTATAGTAAAAAACCTTACTGGACTTTCAACAGAGATAGGCATGTATAGCGCACTCAGACACAGAATCATAGAATAGAATAGTTTGGGTTGGAAGGGACCTTTAAAGGCCATCTAGATGTCAGTATCATCATGCACCTTAAATACACTTGAGATAATATCAACTTTCTACTTCCATTTGCTTCCATTTTCCATAAAATAAAAATAATCCATGTGAGAATTAAAAGTCCTTGCCCTTCATTAATATTCTGTCCTTTCCACATGAAAGAGAATAGGAGAAAAACTTTGAAGGCTAGACAGAACAAAACTGAAAAATCAGTGAAAGTGAATGCATATTCAATATGAAACCATGCAGATAGAAGGAGTTTCAAGCAGTCTTGTTGTCTGTTCCCTTTTCCCACTTTAAGCCCACTTTACTTCTTTTACTTCTATTCGATATTTGTCTAGCCTGATTTTTTTGAAAAAAAAACCTAGCTTTGGAGATTCCACAGTTTTCCCAGGCGTCTTTCTTGCTGCAATTTAAGCTTGTTATATCTTGTCTTAGCACACACACTCCCCCATGCATTGAGAACAAATAAATTCCTTCTCTTTGAAACAATCTTTTTATCTGAGCAGTACTATAGTATTTTTATATTTCAGTTCTTTAGACTATAAACAACCCCAGCTGTACTTCATGTGTTCTAAAGCCCTGAATTCACAGTGTGAAGGGCTCTAGGCATCCTCTTTACCTTTAGTAGTGTTCTCTAGAGCTTTCATTTCCAGATGAACAACAAGCTGTATTTCTTTTCAAAAGAGTATTAAATTAATATAACCCTGATAAACCTTCTTGAAATAATTATTCATGACAATAATTACAATACTGATAATATTTTCTGGAATACTTTTGAAACCGTGTGTCTTTTATCCTTTTGCAGGGCTTCTGATTCTGTTGGAGAAATGATTCCTACCTTCCTTGGTTCTCTTTCACACTCTGCCTGTGGAGACATTTCAGATGCATGGCCTCTTATGCAAAACTCAGCTTGCTGTGACAGCATTTCTTTCTGTGAATCATATTCAGAACTGGCTGGAGGATCTGCAAAATCCTGTAGTCCTGAGACTGAAAAAGCAGACACTGTTGAGTCGGATAATAACCAGGAACTAAGTGAAGTACTTATTTCAGCTAAGTCTCTGGATGGAAACATTGTGAAGCCCTTTGAAATCTCCAAACATAGAGCATGCATAGAAGTTTCATCACTTCAGAACTCAGCAGCTGCTGAAACCCAGCCAAAGACAAAGCGTAATGGAACAGCAAATAACTCTACAGACTGATAAAGAGGTAAAAAAACATAACTACAAAGGAGTGTGAATGAGTACTCAAGGCACATAGAGCTATATAAAAATAGAATTGTAAAAAGTTGTAGGGTTATGTTTCTTCTCTAGGTTACACCTCGCTATTGCTGAAATAAATTAAACATCTACAAGAGCTCCAACAGTTTCACATTTTTAAATCACTGACTGAATTTGAAAGGTGTAATTAATCAAACTGTAATGTTGAGATAACGTGAACAGGAATACAGGGGTAACTCTGTACACAGTCAGCTTTTATCAGGGTTTTTTACATCAAGTTTCAGGGGAAAAATATCAGTTTAATAGCCGTATGACCAAACTATTATGTGAGGCTAGTCCTTGTTTATGAGGGAAGAACTGAGGACTTGTCTTTGCTCATTGTAAACAAAGCATAAAAGACATGCAAGTGTTCCTCCAAAAATACTCACAAAGTCTTCTCTGTGAAGTTACTACAGCAGTAGCAGAAACAGAAGAGAGAATCTCAGACGCTTTTTAATGCCATTCATAGACTTGTGTCATCAGATTAAACATTCCGTAAGTTTGTCCATAAAATATAATTTAATCTGTAGAAGCTCAGTGTTCTAATTCTCAGAGAAAATGCAGGTCTGAGGTCAAAGAAGAGGTGATAAACAAATATCTCTACTGCATAACAATGTAACCATCATAAAAAGTCACTCTACTACTGCTTCAGCATTATATATTTTTTAATATGAGCTGTGCTCTGTATTTTTAAAAATGCATTTTCTACTACTGGAAGTAACTTGGAGCAACAAGTAGCTAATCTGTGAAAGGATCCCTAAGTATGGCATGAGTACTGGTGGTGTTACTCAAGGGTTATGCAGGCTGTGGCTGGTAAGCTGCAATACTCCCCTGTGCGTGTACACAGAGGCAGGAACAGAAGCAGTTGCCACTAATATTAATAATCCACCAAACTTAATTAAGAAAATTATGCTATCTGTAATTATGAAAATTTTGGGTCATCTGCAGAAATAAAACTGCGTTCCTTTGATCCTCTTCCATTTGGTTTGCATGCCACTTTCATATTGTTCTTAAATAAGTAGTAGAAAGTAATTAGTATTTAACAAGAAATATGCATATTCTGAAAACATGTATGTGCAGTAGTTAATTCTTTGTAAATCAAGGCTTAATTCTTTAAATGATGTTTTCAAGAGGAGGAAAGAGAGGTAAACAGGCTGCAAAGTCAAGAATTTTTTTGCCATTCACTTCAGTGGAACTCGTTCATCACCCTGAAAATCTGCTGCTGTCACTGAAAATACCAGCCTTATCTGGGTTGCACAGATTTTTCTCAATCTATTATTTACAATATATAGTTTTATCTGTAACAATGTCTAGCACTAACTGCCCATGTGTGAGATAGCAATTGTCATAGTTTCATTTTGTTATATGCTAAATATCATTAGGTGGTAGTCGTATTCTCTAGATGCATATAGGAAGAGACCATGACATGGCTATCACTACAAATCTCGATGATGCTAGTTCCGAGGTTTTCAGCAGTTATCAACGGAAATTGAATGCTCTCTTGATGTTTTAAGGGAATATATTTCCATATTAACAATATTTTAAAAATCAAAAGTTTGTGAGCTTTTTCCCCGCTAAACCATGTGTCAACTTCAGAGGTATGTCATTAATATTATTTAGAGTTTTTCTAGTTGAAAGGAATCGCAGAATTTAAAAATACAGCTATAAAAATTAACTTACATTTTGCTGTGTTTGTGATGATATATAAATTGTAAATTTTCTTACTGTTTCATATTCATCTGACATTTCAAAATCCTGTATTCTTTGATGGTTTTGTACTATCATGTATTACTACTGAGATTTGTGTATAATTCTGAACAAGCAAGGTGGTTTGGGAAGGTTAGTTTTTTCCTTAATTTTTTTTTTTCTCTACTAGACTTTACTGATTAATTTTGTACAATTTATCTGTCTTTATACTCTACACTGCATCATTATACATGCATCTTTGGTGGAGAAATTTAAGTTGCATTTGAGGGACAGGACCAGGACTAGGCTTACCTGAGATATATTTTCAGGCTGAACTCTGATCAACTGTTCAATTCCCAAGAAAACTATTTCATCTCATTCTACCCCATTTTTTTTTCCATTTGCCCTTCATCTTTCTTTGTCTTTTTGAAATATTTTGAGGGAATTGTGGTCTTTTTACTATATATGGATGCATTACAGTCTTGCATAGAGCCATACTTCATTATTGCAAAATAAATAACAATGTCATAAAATCAGAAGATGGCATATTTTTATTTATGTGCACATAAATAGAAGGTTTTTAATGGATATTTTAATACCAGTTTAGCCTTCAGGTTTAGCTGAATTTTTTACGGCAAGCAGTAAGTATAGCTGTATTTTTTTTAGTGTTTAGTCAAGTATAGAAATACATACAGTTTTTTTATGAGTTTATGTAACCACTGTTCTATCACTTTCTTTTAGGAAACCAAGCTGTTTCTCTCAGCTGAATGCTTCCCTAATGCTCCTCTGCAGATTCTCATCACGCTTAGCCTGGTCTTCAATGTTGGATAGTTTCAAAATCAGCTGGAAAAAAATGGCAAAAAAAATTTCACATCTTCTGAGCACTTGCATCTGAGCCATAACAGCTGTAAAGTGAAACTTCAAGGAGCATCCTAGGAGAACCCTGAAAATGGATTTATGATCTTTTGCATGTCTTTTCTAAAAAGAACCTTCTATTCCTTCAGATTCTCAAAAAGTCTAATGGAGTGATCTTAAAAGTATATGTAAATACAACAAGTAATATAAATACTTCAGTGTGTTTAGGTGGGTATCTTAAATATGGCTACAGATGTCAGAAGGCATGGGACAAGATGTTGCCAGTTATTCTGCTTGCAGATTTATGCACGCATTAGGATTTTTGTGGCTGGTTCTAATTTTAAATCAGTTTCCTGCTATTGAAGGACTTAAACAATAAACATTTCTATTTATGCAAGGATCATCTATTGATAAGCTGAAGCTTTTATTATGTATTACATTATAGTCAATAAGCTAGTTTGGGGAGTTAAGGAATTTGCATGTTACAATACATAATGCTGAAGTCCCCTCCATCCAATTATTACATTTGTGGGAGGGGGCATTGTTTTGTTAAATATGCAGGAGATATTAGCTTTAAATTAGATTTAGTTTAATGAAAGTCAGCCGTATAGATAGGGATGTTGTGTTTAATTGGTAGTCTCAGTATTGGAACACAGCACTTGTTGTTACAGCATGTAATTTTTGGATGTTGAAATAAATGTAATCAACTGTCACATCAAAATGTCGAACTATAGCAGGTGTGCCATGAAAGTACTCATACAATGAAAGCATTAAGAATAGTTTTTAGTAATGCATTATTGTCAAGGGTCAGGCTTCATGGTGACCTAATTTGTTCATTTAGCAGGCCTTTTCATTCATGTTGCTCTGTCCTTCTTACTGTAATATTTTGTAAATTCAATTTTTCCACAGAAAATATAAAAATTAATTCATAACTTTGAAAAAAAACCCCACTGAGTTGAATCCTCAGTTGTGTGCATGCCTAGTAAATTATCAACTCTCTGCCCTCATTGCTGTTCTTTAAGATTTTTCAACTGCAGTTTGTTGCACCATATCCCATAATACCGTTTGTTCTGCAGCCATTTTTATCCCTAAAATAGCTTTCACTCCTGTGAGTAATCCCAGTAACCTCTACTGATTCATTACAGTCAACAGGCTCAAACCTGTCAGTGATGAATTCTAGCAGTTAGTCTTTAAAGTACCCGATGTGCCTTGACAAAAGCAAAGCTATCAGCAAAACAAATGCAAATTTGCAATAAATATTACTCACCTTTCCACACATTGTTTGTGTAACAATGGAAATTTTGAGACAGTATTTGTGTTTCCATAATGGAAAAAGATTTTTCCTTTGAAGCACCCAGTAGAAGGTTGAACCTGCACAAGAATAGTGAAAGCCAGTGTAGGCAGCCAAGGCAGTAAGATGCTTCAGCTAAAACCAGTAAGATTATTCATGTGTGCAAAAATCATGAATCACAGTGATCAAATTCAAACCAAAGTAAAAGAAAAAAACTACTTAAGTGTTTTGGTTTTTTTTTAAGTCGTAAATATCACCATTTGGTCACTGACATAATAATATGCTGTTATACATATTACTCAGCTAAACACTTTAAAATATATATTCAAATAAAAGTAGTTTTGAATAATTTCTTTGGATACTTTCATACACCTAAGTGATAAAACGTTATTTTCACTACATTTACATGAAGAGATGTGTGCTTCTTCTTTGTATATACTTTGTAAATAGAAAAAAAATCCAATGTGCATTTCAGTATATGGCAAGATATTTGTAGAACATACGGAGATTTAACTTTTTACTAGTACCAGTTCTTTAAAATGCTATGTTCAAAGGTTTTGCCAGCATCTGCCACAGTAAGTATGTTTTCCCATTGGAATTTACACTTTGTGTAATTGTTTTTGTCCGGCAACTCTAGAGAAAAATACTCATTTCTTTAAATGAGTGACAGATAGTTTGAGAGCAAATTGGGTGGATAAAATGAAGAGAGCGCTTTTTAAAGATATGTGTATATTGTGTATATACTTTTTTCCTTAATTTAACCAAATTGGTCTTTTTTATATTGCCTGTGGCAAGCAATGTTGTACATGCCAATAGAAAACATACCCTACTACCACATTTAGACTGCCCACATATCACATCTAGGGACTTATAGTGCTGTTTTAAATACTCCCTTAAGGAATGTAAATTAAAATCTTGTATAAATACTTTTGTAATACTTTTTCTACTTGTGAATAAAATGTTATGTGAACCAGTCTTGGTTTGTTGATTTCAAATTAATAATAGCATTCTATACAAAGTTAGTGATCAATTCTTTTATTATTTTTAGCAGAATTCTATAATGGTTTAATTGTATTAAAATTATGGTATACTCTTCATCTTGAGATGCTTGCTGTTTAACAGTGGTATCATTCTTCAAGCTGGCAGACTTTGAAGAAGCAGTAAGTTAACATCAACCCTTAAAATCACAGTGCTTCAAAATCTTTTCAAAATTTTCCTTCTCGAGAAAGGGGAAAAAAATAATTTAAAAAAAGCTGGTAAGCACTACAGATTGCTGTCTGTATAATGTTTTTGAAAAGAGAACCAAGTACTCCAGACAGTAGGCTCTTTCAGACAAGATATATAGGTAAATAATGAGAGTAGCTGTATTTCTGAAGCAGAAAATGCCCTAATCATGGCCCCTGATTCATACCAACAGAGCCTGCACTTGTGTTGCACTGCAGCAGCCAAGAGTGGTTTCAAACTTTGGTTGAAGAAAGAGAGAATCAGAGAGTACCAATTGAGAAGACCAATTACCGGTGATTATTTAGGCCATTTTTTGAACATTGTCCAGAAGGTTTATATGTTGAAAAGATTCAGGAAAATGTTACTCAAAGAGATGCTCTGCAATTAAATTATTAAGAAAAGGATGGCATGGTTTGACTGACAAGAGCAGAGGACTGAGAAGAAAGAGTAATTTGATAATTGCATATAATTACATGGGTTCTTATGGTAAAGACGTAAGAAGCAGTAACTGGAAACTGGCTCCAGATAAGGATGGTAGGTAACATAAAGCCAGGTTGTTCCTGGTGAATTTGGAGCACTGTTGGTTTTTATGGGAAAGTTTGAGAGAAATTGAAAGCTGCTTTGTCCCTGCCGCTAGTTTAGTCTAGCAAATTTCACGTTGGTTCTTGTCTGTGTATCGCTGTTATTTCTCCAGTCTTTTAAGTACGTAATTCAGAGCTTACCTGGGGAACACCTTCCCAGAATAGCAAGGTCTTCTTGCACGACGGTGCCCCTGTGCTGCACTCCTGAGTAGTCTGCTACTTGTCTTTTTCTGAGGCTGTGAAGAATGGCAGCAGTCCACATCCCCAGCCCACCTGATCATCCTTCTAGGTCACGCAAATGCTCACAAATCTGCAAAGCAGCACATGGCATGTTTGGTGGTTCGCTTTATGCCAATAAAGGTAGCTTTGTGACTCGAGTCTCAGCACTGCTAGGATCACAATGGTGTGTCCCTGCCAAAAATATAAATGAAAAAAAAAATCAAGGAAAAAACAGGAATTGAAAACCAGGTATTTACTCTATTTTATCTGGAAACAGAATTCAAAACAAATTACCTATGTGATCACAAAACTTGCAGAGACATTTGATTGTGTCAGATAAATGTCATTAGTAAGGCTGCAATTTTCTATCTAACTATCTATCTTTCTAAAGGAGGTCTACAGGAAAAAAAAAAAGCTACCCCCCAAAATCTTTTCCCTGCTTGCATTGCTTTTCAATACAGCTGTGTTTCCTGCCTTTTCTACAAGGTATACCAAGCTCTTAATCCAACGCTCCTTATCCTACCATGAGTATGAGATCATATGGCTTTTCCCTTTGTTGTGGGCTCTTTGAGGGCCTTGGGGTTGCGTTCCTGTGAACTAACTCCAAGCAACAACCTTCATGCATTAAATTAATCCACTCACTGACTTTGGTGATGGAGATTTAGATCGCTACCTGCAGCACATTCCAGTGCAGACACTGCTGCTTTGTTTTGCCCTTTCAAAAAAAAGGGTACTGAAGGGAGAGTGTAGCGTTTTATCGGGCACGGCGCAAGCTGAGGTTGGGTACTGCAGAGCAAACCACACAAGGCACACTTCGTGCTGGCAGGGAGCAATTTAATCCATATTTAGTTTTAGCATGAGTTTTGGTAAAACCCGCTTGCTCTTCACATTGCACATGAGCATTTTGATTATGTCCAATAAGGTAGCGCCTCTCAATAGGATAAAAATAATAGTGGGTGGATTTGCTAGGGAGCCTGCTGGTTTCCACAACGGCAGTGAATGATGGGATTAGAGGAGATGTTTTCTAACAGCCTACTGACAGAGAGGGTGGCTGACTGAGGGCACACTGAAGCTTCTAGCAAGTGCCACAGCTTCAACAGCAGGATCAGCTGAGTAAGATTGAAATATTTATTTTTTATTAATCCCATCATTTGATTTTCTAAATCCTTCCTTGTCACAGTTGATTTTTTTTTTTGTTGTTGACCTGACAAAGGGAGATTTGGCTTGTTCAAGAGGTTATAAATGACGTTATTCTAAAGCATTGGTGGAAAAGCACACAAAAAAGGAATGCAGCTTTTAGAAAGCGCTTTCTCTGAGCCTCAGTCTTTGTGACATTTTCCATTTCTTCTGCCCAGGTCCCAGTCTCAGTTTGTGGACAGACAATTCAGATTCTATTCAGCATGCAAAAATTCTCCTAAGTATAGGAGATAATATATGAAAATCTAGTCTGTAATCAACAGTTTAGGGGACAGCACCGATATAAAGCTTGGAAAAAATTAAACCACTGGAATTCAAGAAATGACCTTGCTATTTTGAAACTATGAATAGAAAAAATTCCTTACTTGAAAAAATTTTCACACCACGACAGAATACTGTGAAACCTCACACGAGTATTTTCTCCAGGAGGGTTTGTGCAGCTGCCCTCCATGTTAAACTCTCAATAAATTGAAACCCTCAATATTAATTTAAATTGTGTCTTTAAATATATTGGAAGATTTGTTGGTTACTCAAGGAAAACTAATCCATTTGTGTGGGCAAGAACTGCCTAAAAGTTATTTTCATACACTGGTTTTTAACTAGCAGAAAGATGTATTCAGGCAGGAGACATTCTAAATCCTTTAGATGATAAAAATACCTGTTTTACTGATGGGTTAAAAGAAGCAAGCCCTGTGGGTTCAGCTCTCTCTCTTTAGTTCAAACAGGCTATGGGATCTGCAGGGAAGAGCTCAAGAATGCCATAAATTACATCTCCTGTGGCTTTCAACAACAAATAGATAGCGTTGGAGTTTACTCAAGGTGTTGCCAAGTGCTGGAGTAGGGATTCCTGAAAATATCTGCCTGCCAGATGATGTTTCCTAATACACAGAATGTCACTGAGGAGGTCTTGCTACATTTACAGCCAGACTCTTTCTTTTCCTAGAGAAGAGATCTTTTTATTGCCTTTCTGCAGTAAGTGGACTGGAGGCAGAGGAGGGATGCAGCAACACCTGGAGAAGCCAGAGGAGAGCAGGACGCAGCGCTGGTACGTCCAGCACACGCTGCAGCCTGGTACAACTGATTTCCCTCTACAAGTCTCCCAGCTGTGCAGAGATTAGCTGAAAATGTGCTTGGAAGCCTAAATATCCCCAAAGATGCAATACTGCACCTTCTGCAGGTGTATCAGTGTTGTAACTGCAGTAGCTGAAAGCTGTAAGTAAAAAGAAATAAGTATCTTCTGTTAGTTGGGGGAGGGGAAACAAAAAATAACCTTAAGATTTTGGGCTCAGGGCTTTCTTGGATCTGCTTTGTAATGTTTGCTTGCACACCTCACATCTAGTTAAAGGTCTACAGCTGCTGGGGCTCTGAGGATGCTCCTGCAATTCTTACCTGATCTTAGGGAGCAGAAGTTACCTTTCGGCTTGGCCTTGCTATACTTGACGCTGCAAGAGCTGGACGGTTTAAATACCTGAAAATATTTGGTTCTTTCCCAATTAACTATTTTTTTTAATTAAAAAAAAAAAAAAAGACTCTCTCGATTCAAATTTTGCTTAAGTTGCATTTTTAATTTTGCTTAAGTTGTATTGCACATAAGCTGCCCATAAAAAGACTCCAATTTCATTTTCACTTGGGAAAAAAATGCAGTTACCCTAGTGCCACCTAGAAGACGGCCCAGGAATCAGATGTTCATTCACTTTGTCACCAGCATCTCCCTGGTGAGACACAAAAAAAAGAAGATAGGAGGAAAAAAAACTGCATAAGGAATTATACTGCAAAATTCCCATTTGTGTATTAAAAGTTTAGCTAAATAACCTTGGGTGGCACAGGAAGACAAGTAGGAAGGAAAATTCTGATCTTTACAATCACCCTGCCCCTCGAGCATACCAGGCTTTTTATATTCTTAGTCTTCATAAAAATTTGATTTTGTGAAGTAGATATGCAGCACTTGCCCCTCATTCTTGATGCAGAGTGTTTGCCCTCCCCATGCCCTGCCCAGTGTCAGAAACAGTAACGCCCAACTGGGTTTCCACCAGGAAAGGAACGTCTCTGTCTTTATCCCCTCTCCTGTTTCATGGCTCTTCCCTACCGTTCTGCCTTACTTATCACTGCTGCAATTTTCGGGTATTTCTTCACCTTCTTTCCTCCAGGTTCGTGTTTCCCATTCTCCTGCCTCCACTAGCTGGTCTGCTCCCCCACCACCACCACCACCTGAAAGCAGAATTGTGGATTTAATTTCACAAACCTGAAACACAACATACACCAGCACCTCTAAGGCTTTGCTTTGCTCTTATATAAAAGCAAAGGAAATAAAAGAGAGGGAAACAAAGCTCCCCAACTGTAGCATGCAAGTGCTGGTCTGTCTCACAGTGGGCAAAGCTTACTTTCAGAAAGGCAGTGAGCTCTAATCCAAAGCCAGCCTACCCAGGAATTTATATGGTTGGGTTCCTATCTGTGGACAGCTGCTTCTCAAGTGGATGATAATGGCTGAGTGCTTAAAGTTGTGATTTTTAAGCACATGCCCTGATCAGGATTTTTCTGCAAGAACCCTCCGTCAAAGCTAGAGACAAGGAACTGGTCCCAGCAGCAGGTGAGATGGAGTTATCCATGACAGTATGTAAAAATTGCTGATAATGTGCTGCAAAATAATTACTATTTGAAAAAATACAGGCAGGACATTTGGGAATTATGATGGTTTAAACTGAGTGGAAACAAAAACCTGCCTACTGGTTTTTGTCTGGAACAATCACTTTCTCTTCCCTGAGATAATCTTACCACAAAGTATTATAGCAAAACAAACAGTCGTTCATATCAGGTCTATTTTTCACACTCCTGACCTGGTGTTCAACTTAATTTCCTGAATGGGTGAGTCAGAGCAGGTTGTGCTGACCTGTAAGTGGAGATACAGGAGGGTATTCCCTGCCGTGAGCTTAGTAGGTTGGTGGAAAACAGCGTCAACAGAGTGAAGGAGTTACTGCAGAAAGGACGACACAACTGAACTTCACACTCTGCTTAGATCTGCTGACTATAAATCAGCCCCAATCACATGTAAGTTGTTTGTTTATATTTGGCTCAACAGAAATTATTTTAACGCTAATGTTTTAAAACACTTTAAAACTTAGGAACAGCAAGATGGAAGAGGTGGAATGAATAATCCAGTCTAATTTGGGCTGAAACGGACAACAGTCCCCACGGGCACCAGGAAGGGATGCCGGGAGCGCTCCCCCACTGCTCACTGGCAGCACCCCCACTGCAGTCTCAAATCCTCACCTCTTGAACCTCGCCGGCTATTGCTGGTTAACAGATCAGCTGAAAATGATAGATTTTTTTTTTAATATATTTCATCCATTCCTGCAGAAGAAGCAATATTATATTATACTGACCTCTGCCCCCTCCTTTTTGTTGCTAAGTATTTTGTTGATGTATGCTCACAGTCTTCCAGCGGGTGAATGGGTTTTTCACAGCACTATGTTACAATGTACTGCTGTATTATGAAATTTGGCCATAAAGGAGCATTTGCACTTGGTCTGTTTGGCTCTGGCTCTTTATTAGGTGATGGAGTGGGAAACTACAAACTAGTTTCAATGAGTGAGCCTTTTTCTTAGCGCTGCTTATGAACTTCCAGCAGCTGAAGGATCTATTCCTGGCTGCAACTGATTCATCAATTGGCAGTATGCAAAAATCCAGATTCAGAAACGGCTGAAAACGCTGCCGCCACCGTGCCGCAAGCTCTTGCAGTATCCTTCTGGATGGAGATTTCTTTCTAACAGCTTTTTGTTGGGGGATCCCAGCTGAGGACTCATCATCTATACACAACACCCGTGAGGTGGGCACTGACGCTGGCCGAGACAGCTCTGTGCAGAGCCCTGAGTTCACACCAGTCTAAAGAAGGCCTTACCGGTACGCTGCCCAGTGGAAAAGCAGAAGAGTGCACCAGAAAGAGACGCAAGAGGAGAAGATGATGTACGAAGCTGAGACTGGGCTTGTAAATTCCATTTTCTCCTTTAGATTGAGAGTAAAATTCAGAAATGCTGAGTGAAGGATTGGCAAAGCTGCAGATAGAGCACTTGTGGGTGTAAAACTGGTGTAACGGGAATGGTTTTAGCTTTAAGCAGCCCAGTAGAATGTACAAATTACCTGAGCTTGGCTTCATCCCTGAATTTGGTGTAACACCTAGGGGCTAATTTGCCACCTGTTTGCTTTCAGTAGAGCCACAGCACAAAGAGGTTTGAAACACCTTGCTGCAGCAAGCGCTCCGTGCTGGACTGCAGGCCCGTCCTGCGTGGGCTGGAACAAGAGCAGGTCAGAACGTAGCTCTGGCTTTTGATAGAACTGGTCTTGGGACTTGAGATCTGTCCCCTTCCTTTTCCTTTCAGTACTTGTGAGCACAGGGGTGGGGATTCCCAACAGAGCAGAGAGCAGGGACAGCTCGGCTGGCGCAGCCCGGGAGCCGGCGGCCAACTTGGCGCAGCACCCAGGCATGGAAGATGTGGGAAGGTGAAACAGATGCGTCTGCAAGGCCAAAGGGGAGGAGAGGACAAGATGCAATGCGGAACGTACAAAAGTGCCCAGAGATCAGCTAGAGAAGGTAAACGGATCCTACATGAGAGTAAAACGTCTATCATGCCAGCTAGGAACCTGTGGGGACAGTGACAGAGGGCTCTTGTAAAAACACTTCTGAAAGCAGCTTTTAAGTAAATCTGACTGAGGTATGCAGGTGATTTACATGTTTCCAGCCAAAGCGAAAGATCTCAACATTTTCTTGGCTGGCCTCGGCAAGGCTTAATTCCCTCCTTAGAGCCTAAGACACTTTTCCTTTTTGAACAAACACAGCTGTGCCGTACATATTTTAGTTCAAACTCACAAGAACACACTTCACAACCCCTGAATTTAGCAAGGCAGCTGAGCGAGTGCACGTGAGTGCCTGCAAGCGTGCTCGTCATGACCACTGTGTCTCCACTGGGACCAGCTTGCTGTAATGGACCTTTAATTGCCTGTGCCTTTGGTGGCTGATCCCGCTACACCAGTCTGTAGCAACGGTTCAGATCTGTAATTAAAATTTAAATACTGTAAACTTCCAGTTGAGCAAGCCAACAACTTTTATCACTTAGTATGGCGTAGTTTCAGAATCTTGCACCATTTTCACTACAATTTTTTGCACTAACCACATATATTTTTATTTGATGTTATAATAAATTTATAAATCAATTTCATTTCTTCTCTCACCCACAAGAAATGTTCGGATGCCTTCCCTACACCTTTGACTAGCTCAAGAGCATGTGCAGAGACTAGAGAAAACCCCCCAAAGACACACTCCTCTTAGTGAATTAACCCAGGTTTCCAGCAGCCAGCCATGGCCATATAAATTAAAGATACCTGTGGACTTTGCATGGGGCTTCACAGAAGCAAATTTACCTTGCAGGTAACGAAGCTGTGATATGACACATTCAAAGAAAAAGCTGGGATAGGGACTTTCCTAGGTGGATCTTATCTGACCCTGGACAGTTGTTCTTTGGCCCTGGAGTCATCCGAACTGTGCTTTATCCAGAAGAGAAGCAGATATCTTTAAATGCATAAATTTTGTTGGACACTGTCCTGTATAGAAGATTTCACATGCAACATTAAAATCTAAAAGGATAAAGACCTGCCAACAATTGGGAGTCATGGTGCAGGACTGAGACTCTCATTTCCTCCTGTGAGGGTGATTTCCAACCATCCAATTCTGGGAACTCCTGTGAGTCTCCTGCCCTCGGTCCTTAGCTTTGTTTCCAGGACTTGCCCCACCTTTCTAGCCCTCGTTGCAAGGCCACGTCATGACACGAGCATTTCATGCACCCCTCTCCCTTTTCCGTCCTTTACTCTGACCCAGAGCCTCCCTCCCTGCCACACCAGCTTTGAACCTGGCATCTGCAAAGCCAACCCCTCACCCTAATTCAGCGCATTTGGTCCTAAAACATCCGTGTGCTTTAGTGCTCTTCCCTCACCCCACCATGCCCACAGCATGACGCTGCTCCAGCTGCTTTCCCTCCAGCTCCCCAGCGCTGGTTTTACACACCCGACTTTCACCATTTCATCCCCTGGGTTTCTGTCACGTTGGATTGACAACTAATGTGACCACCAAAAGCATCTTTTGTGCACCCTGAAAGTGAGATTGGGGAAAGGCTGCTTTGGAGGACCACCTGATGCCATGGGTCAGGACACAGGAGGTCAGAGGGTCCCGCACCAGGCAACCCTCCTGTGGGACTTGTGTGTGAGTTTTGGGACACAGAGAAGAGGCAGATTAGACCCAAGCCAACAGGAAAAGCCATGGAAGATGTGAACGCACTTGAGGCATTAACACCACAGCTGCACCGCTGAACAGTGAGCGCAGGTCCAGCCTCCACTGCGCAGGAGCCGAGCCAAGCCAACCTGCCAGGTATGGCCCACTCCTAGAAAAGCCACCGAATATTGACATCTTCATCCCCTCCGTGTTGCCAGTGCCCAGCGTCTTATGAACATCTTCCAGCCCCTGCAGGAGGGACGGCATTTTGGCAGTTCCACTGGTGATGAGCCTGGAAGTGGAGCACGATGTGGAGGCCACAGCTGCAGCCAAACACCCAGTGCTCCTGAACAGTAAGAAAATACCAGTTTGGCTGCCACGTGCCCTGCTAAGGGATGTTACGGGACTATTAATTGTCCCAATTGACCTCTGGGCATATTAACACCTACTCTTCCCAAACAGTGGTCACTGCTAGATCCACTGCCTCCTTCCACTGCGAGCTGGTTTATTCACATTTCAATTACTCAGAGATTCATCTAAGGACAGTAATTTGTTGGCTGCCTCCATAGCTGAAACCACAATTTCTCAATCCTGCTGGGAGCTTGCCAGCAGCCAGCCCTTGGACAAGCAATGCAGGTCTGCAGCAAAACGCTGCCTTCTTGGGGATTTAGGAGGGAGAAACTTGGATTAGCCACCTCATTTCATCACCCGAGTACGTTGCCCGTATAGAAATACTCCTACTAGACACATCTGTACTCATCTGCTGCATGCATTGTCTAACAGATGGGACGAGTCCTACTCCCAGTCTGGTCTGGGATGCTCTAACGTGAACCACAGCATGCTTGCAGTGTACTGCAGCCATCCGAGCTGCTCGCCCCGCGTGCATCTGCGACTCCTTATTCTTTGCATTCTTTTCTATATGTAGGAGATTCATGTGTACACAACAGCCAGACAAAGTGTGGGAAGGGCAAGCAAACATCAAGACAAGTTTTGAGTTCATGAATCCCTTGGGACTGTCAACAAGTCACAGCAAGGAGCTACAGGAGCAGCTAAAACAATGAGGGCGTGATGGCAGCTGTATCTACAATGGTTCTGTCCTAAGGAGCGAATGGTTATACGCTTTCACTTGTAAAGACATACTCGAGCTCTTCACCTCAGGTAGCATCTCCAAAGTCCCACCTGCAGAAGGGACTCGAGTGTTAGCAGCTCTTAAGGTTCTCAAGTCAATCACGTGCTCCTGAGCATAAGGTAAGAAGGAACTCCTCTCATCGTGCAAGCTCAAATAAATGATTCTCCATGAACAAGAAACCTCAAGTGCGTTAAAACCCCGCAACTCAGTTATCCCCACTCTCCAGCAGCCGCTTGAGTGAGTTTGCAAGGCTGGGAATAAGCGCTGGAGAGATGCTGCGGTAGCCTCATTGCTGGCCAGGGTTAAACCACGACAGTGATGCAGCAGGTGAGATGGGCAGGGCACCGCTCGGGGCAGCTGTGCCAGCATCTGCACAGCCTACGGGGCAAGTCTGGCTTGCAGCACACCTTCACCTGGTCCATTGCGCCTTTCTGCTGGGACTCGGAAACGTCCGCTCATAGGAACAGGCCATCCGCAGGCGTAGTCTATTGTCTAGCCCCGCACAGGGAGATAAGGCACAGCTCGGACACCGTAATGCTGCAGAGTTTCCCTTTTTGTAGCTTTGGGTGGGTTTGGTTGCTGTAGAAAATTTGCAAAAAATGTTAAGTGCCAACAAAGACTTAGGATAAATTTCAGGAAAAAAAGAAGAAAAAAAAAAGAATCAGCTGATCTATAATTTTTACAAAAATAATTATTAAAACCTTAATTTTAAGAATACCTCATATTTTACAGAAGTACAAATACCGATATACAGTACCTTTTGCATTGTCTAGATGGAAAGAATTCCAGTAAATTTCACCCATCCTCACAGTTTTTGGCTCCAAATGCTTCTACACACATACAAAGATAATGCAATCATACGTCCACTGAAGTGAAATTCTAACGCACATAGTCCCACGTGCTTTCATAAAAATGGGACTGTATCTTGCACCATCAGGCACTGAACTTAATACACGTGAAATAGTTGCCACATGACATCATCCACAGTATCCTCACAATCAAGTATCAATACTCAATATTAAAATCCAGACATTTTCAAGTGCAAAACTGGGGCTCCCTGAAGCCCCATTACGATAAAACACCAATCTCCTAATTTTCTGGAGTATTTCTGAACTGAATGTCCCCAGCATTTCTGAAAGTCAGAATAGCAGTTAAAATTTCTTTGATATTCTGTACATTGCTCGTTTAGTTTTTTTTAAATGGAATTTACAGCATTAGGGCAGTACTAACGAAGAGAGAGATTATAGACAGATGCACGTCAGCCCTGCCGGACATTCGCTTACCTTTCTCTAAGTATTTGTACAAATAGCAACGCATGGGAGGTGCAGGATTTATAGTGTAGGTAGAACAAAGCAAATAAAAGGTGGGAGAATGAGTTGCCCGCAGAGAGAGCTTGTCTCACAGTGTTAGCCCTGCCAACGGGGTGGGGGGACTGGGGAGCCGCACCCTGAATCCTGATGGGATTCCTCTGTAGGGTAAGTCAGCATAAATGGGGTTAATTTATCTGGGGGATCTCCTGGGTGGAGGGTATTCCTGGGCAGGGAGAACTTAGATCCTCCGAATGGATTCTGAAAGAAAACATAGAAAAAACATTCCAATCTCACCTAAAAGTTCAATAAAATACAGGTTTCAGGTCAGTGGAGGGTGGTGAGAAGCAGCAGCAGTATAAAAAGGAGGGCCCCAAGCTGGCTCAGATGATTTGGCATAACAAGGACTTTTCTCCAATACGCAGATAACCAAAACTTCTAACCCAGCCCATCACTTGCCCCAGCATTTAGGGGGAGATAAAACAAAATTCTGGGACATTAGCCAAATCACCAGCTCCAACTTCATCTGTCTCCTATTTCCATGCACATACCGCGACTGTTGTTTCAGGTCTTGATGAATAAATAAGCTATCCAGGCAGCTCTCACTTTTAACAAAGCCTCTCAAGAAATTGCAGCAGCACCATGCTAACTTTGGCCCTTAAACACTTTTTCAGAGGACTGGAGCTAATAAAACACATGCGTGTGTGTCCCTTGGATCTTCCGCTCAGAGCTGGAGCAGCAAAGGGGTCTCTGGCCTAGGACGACGTGTGCTCAGACGGTCACCTTCCCTGGTCTCGATATTGATACAAGGCGTACAGCCTCACTTCACCAGCCTAAAAACTGAGGTCAGTAATGAAAAAGTAAGAGAAAAGCTCAAGGGTTCAATTTATTTAAACAAATCCTGCACTTCTTGACAAGTTACACCAAAGTGACCTGTTATGTAGGGTGCGGTGACAGGGATTTGAAGTGTTTTCAGTTGGCACAAAAGGTTCTAACACACAGAGAACGAGTTATAAAAACAGTTTAGCTTTTACTGACCATTTTATTTTGTGAAATGTCTTTTTTTGCCAAATGAAATGGATAAAGCTGGAGGTGCAAGAAGGGATGAGAAACAAACATGAAGCAGGGAAGAAAAAAAAAAAATCAGAGTAAAGCCAGCGAGGCACCGGCCTTAGACCACTAAACAGACACTTCTGACAGATGAAGGGAAAGGCATGGAAAACAGAACAGCTTACAAAGTAAGAAACTGAATGTCAAATTAGCTATTTCCCCGTACTCAGCCAGCATACATCAGTTTTTCACACACATCTGAGACCGTCAGAAACCAAAGAAACAAAAAAATAAAGCAGATTTTCTTGGATAACAGAGATTACAAACTGAACAAACTACTAAAACCACCTCGTCTTGGGAATTTGGCTTAAACACCAGATTGAATCAAAGATAACTAATTTGATTAAGTAGAACAAGTCATCTAAATCCCTATCTAGGGAAAACACCGCCAGCAATTCAGCGCTGTTTTGCAAAAGGCCTTCCATGTTAAATAGTTTCAGTAAGAGCAATATCTACAGACACATGACACTTCTCAATGCGTGAAGGACATGTTTGTTGGGCAGGTGTCAGGGCAAGACAACAAATTAAACTTACAGGAAAACAAGAAAATTTGCCAGGATGGTGAGGAATCGGGTCTGATCAGAATTTATCTGGCGTCTGACAGCCGAGTTGGGCTACAGATCCTAATCGCACTGCCTCTTTCTTGTCACATGCAATTACACCTCCAGTTCTTAGGGAATTCCTTTTGCAACCCCACCGCGACAGCGCGTGCTATTTGCGCAGATGTTAAGAAACAGCGAGCTGTGTTTTCAGCTTTCGTTTGTAATGAATGGGATTTACCATGGCTAGCACGAGTCATTTTGATAACACATATAATTAGTTTTATGGAAGTTTTAGTATGCTATAAAAGTTACTATATCACTTGTATTCCCCCCAGGCTCTCTTATAAAATGACTTTGTTACAACTGTATTCTTCTGGGAACTAACATGTAGACAACAGAGCACATCTGTATGTCAAGAGGAGCGCTGTAAGCCAAGACATTGGCAAAATTGCTGCCTTTTTCATTTCTAAAATCCATGTGAAGAAATGTGACCACTTCTGGACTCCAGCATTATCAGCTGTTCAGAGCTGAAGACACTCATTTCCTCCCAGGACATCAGTAAGCTGCCTCCATGAAGCTCATCGCTGCCGAGAGCAGATGCTGCAGCTCAGCTACCAGAGGCTGGGACGTCTGTCAAACGACCTTGGGGCAAAATGCTCAACACGTATAAACAACGTAGGTCTTTAATAACTTCATTTGAGCTATGGAAATGTATTGTGGATGAGGATTTGGCTCTGTACAGAGGGCTGCAAAGTGAGTTCACTTAATTCCACTTTCGTAAGGAAGAAAAGTGGGGTTGGGAGGAGCGTGTACTACGTGACACCACCAACCCGTTCTGACTTTCTAAGCATTTTTTCTTTCATATGTATGTTGAAGACTGAAAGTAGGCTATGATTGAGCCCTTGTGACTATTTCTGAAGGGTACCATTAATAAACAGACATTATTTTTAACAACTGCCCTGCTAACCTGTTGTGAGTATGCTAGAGGAGCTCAACATCAATGCCCGATCCATTAAAGGCTGCTGCAACATCAGCCAAGCAGAGGCTTCTGACCATGCTTTAGGGAGAAGCCAACATTCAAACACCTACTTGAGAAGTTACTGTTATTCACGAGGTCCAGCTGCCTGCAGTGTATTGGGAACCGTTGTCCTGTGCCACCTAAAGGGGCTCATCCATCCCAACTTGCCCCAGCTTGGCCTTCTCTCCAGGTCACATCTGGGGCATTTTCCTAAGGCCCAGCTCTCCCAAAACTCATCCCCCGCGGTGCAGGGAAGGTGGGTGAGAAATGTTCTTCAAGCAAGAGATGCACTTCAGGCTATGCGGACGTATGCCAATAGCAGTTGTGGGCAGGGCAGGAAGAACCTACCACGCTGCCGTTTTGTTTTTCCTCTGACATGTTCACAACCACCAGGTCAGAGTCACAGTCCGAATCACCCCTCAGCTCCTCCTACCCCTTTGGGTCATGTCCCACTGCAGCTGTAGGAGCAGAGGTAGAAGGGAGCATTTGGAGGTGTCTATGGAGTAAAGTGAGGGGGCTCTATGGAGTCAAAGTGACTGTCGTAGTTCAGCCCCGATAGGACCAGACTACGCAGTCTCTCTCTCACTCCCCCCACCCTCCGAGAGAACAGGGAGAGAAAATATAAGGAAAAACGGCTCGAGGTTTGAGATAAGGACAGGGAGAAATCCTTAAAGTTACCGTCACGGGCAAAACAGACTCGACTTGGGGAAAACTATTCATTTATTACTACAAATAGCAGGATAATGAGACAGAGAACAAGATAACCTCCCCCCACCCCTCCCTCTTCCCGAGCTTAACATTATCTCTACTACCTTCCCTCCCCGAGCGGCACAGGGGGAAAGAGGGAATGGGGGTTGCAGTCAGTTCATCATATGTTGTTTTACGCCGCTGCTTCATGGTCGGGGGAAGAACTCCTCACATTCCTCCCCTGCTCCAGCGTGGGGTCCCTCCCATGGGCCACAGTCCTTTGTGGAACTGCTCCGGCGTGGGTCATCTCTTCCACGGGTGCAGTCTCTCCAGAACAGCTGTCCCAGCGGGCCCTCCACGGGCCACAGCCTCCTTCAGGCATCCACCTCCCCCAGTGCGGGGTCCTTCACGGGCTCCAAGTGGATCTCTGCTCCTCCGTGGACCTCCATGGGCTGCAGGGGGACAACCTGCTCCACCATGGTCGTCAGCACAGGCTGCAGGGGAATCTTGGCCAGGAGCCGCATTACTCCTCCCCCTCCTTCTGAACTGACCTTGGTGTCTGCAGCCGTTCCTCACAACAGGCTGGTAGGTGTCTCTCAGGATCTTTTTTACATCTCATTCACTTCTCATCTCCTCTCCACTTCTTGCAGCCGGGCTGGACCGAGTCGGGCCCAGTCGGCTGCCTGGTGAGAGGCCAGAGGGTGAGGCCTGCAAGGCCCATGAGGCCTGCGCCTCCCCCTCTGCGCCTCTGCCCCCGCTCAGCTTCTTCACATCTTCTCTTCTCTCTCTTTTTTTTTTCTGTTTTCCCATTCTTAAATACGTTATCGCAGAGGCGTCACCACGAGACATTCTGCTACCAATCGGCTCGGCCTTGGCCAGCAGTGGGTCCGCCCTAGGCCTGGCCAAGTCCCCTGAACAAAGGGGAGCGACTTCTAGCAGTTTCCTACAGAAGCTGCCACCTTAGGCCCCCCCTACTAAACAAAACCACAACAGTGACAATTGCCAAAAGCCACCTCACAAAACCCAAGGTGCCCTGAAGATTAATTAAAAGCATCTTCTGCAACTATTTTAATATTGTACTACATGCTATCAAGGTTAATGTATAAACTCAGTCATAGAATCATAGAACAGTTTGGGTTGGGTTTAAAGGTCATTCAGTCCAACCCCCCTGCAAGGAGCAGGGACATCTCCAACCAGATCAGGTTGCTCAGAGCCCCGTCCAACCTGGCCTTGAACGTTTCCAGGGATGGGGCTTCCACCATCTCTCTGGGTAACCTGTGCCAGTGTTCCACCACCCTTACTGTAAAAAAATATTTCCTTATATCAAGTCTGAATCTGCTTCCCTCTATTTTAAAACCATTACCCCTCATCCTCTCACAACAGGCCCTGCTAAAGACTTTCTCCCTGTCTTTCCTGTAAGTCCTCTTTAGATACTTGAAGGCCGCTCCAGGTCTCCCTGGAGCCTTCTCTTCTCCAGGCAGGAAAAAAAAACAACAGTGGCACTTGATGACTGAAAAAAAGTAACGTAAAAAAAAAAAGAGGAAATTTGGCACTTTGAGGTGTTCTGAATTTAAAACAGGATTCCTGACACTTGTATTCTAGCCATCTGTGCTCACTCTATAGTTACTGGAGTAACAAAAAGGCACGTGCAAGAGCTGGTTCATCCCATCCCAAGGCAGATAGGATATGTCCCGCGTTGAAGGCATCTGTTTCTTCTCATCAAGCACGAAGGCAGCCAGAACGGCAAGCTTTAGCCATCTACTAATTGCCTTAGAGGCTACAGGCTCATAGGCAACCGCTTGGCAAGCGGCATCTCGTTTTCCTCTGTGTTTTTAAACCTTCACGCTAGCAGAGCGCCAACTAGTCAACCTGTCGGATCTTTATCCGCAGTTTGCTTCTGGTTTAAGTATTTTGTCTTTAACAGATTTTTTTGATACTTCCTCCGAACAATAAGCCGTAACGATTTCCTACAACTGCACAGCTTGGGCGTGCTGCAGCGCTCCGTTTAAAGAGCCATCTGTGGAAGAGCAGCCGCAGCGGACTTAAAAGGTAAACAAATCCCAGCCCGGGGAAGATCAGAAGGGCCGACAGGCAGTCCCTGCTGGTGCTGATTTATACTTCCTTATCTTTTATCTCCTTCCCTCTCCTCCCTGAGCACACTAGCTCTTCTCCCACGGTCCTTCTCCCAGGGAAATCCATGTGCTCGCTTTCTGCAATCGTGCATTTTCAGTTCTCAAGTTCTTTAAGTCTTCCAGTGTTAATGTAGTAGTCTCCTTTTGGTACACTGCAAATCTGCCAGGGTAAAGCGCTCACTTGAACACATTCCCAACACCACATAAAGAAATCCCTGGCTCCAGGAACAGAAAATCTCCAATGCTTTGCCCAGAAGCAATCCGAAATAGCAGATGCACAGTGCCTCCCCTCTTAACAGCAAGCAGAGGAGGCACTTTGGCTCACACAGCTTTTCCAGCTCTCCACTCACGAACTCCTCTCAAGCCGTGAAGCCGTCAGCAGGACAGTTACCCAGTGAGCGTGGAATTGCTACCCTCACAGCAAAATGTCCTTCCAAAGACACTTTCTTCATTCACAGCTCATAAGACCAGAAAAGACAGCTGTCCCTAGTGTAACTAAGGCTACAAGGCTTCTCTGAATTAATCTGAACTAGGGCATATTTTTGAGAAAATAGTCTAGTTTTGATGTATATTTCTAGTGCTGATCAGTCAACCCCAGCACCATCCTTCACATGTGTTCCAATGCTCAGCTGTCCCTTCTATCAAAAAAATAAACTAAAAATTAGGAGTAAATCTGTCTAATTTCAACTTTCAGCTACCAGCTCTTGTTAAACATTTGTTTTCAGATCAGTGTTCAACCTTGCAAATTCCTGCTTCTGTATCACAATTAAGATATTTTAATCTTCTGATAAAATGAAATGTCTATTTTCTGAGCCATCAATATTGCTGTCACAACGATCTAGACTCTGCATTTCCATCTGTCATCTGTGATACTGAGCTCCATTACTTTGTTACATATTCATTTTTTATTTGTGCACTCTGATTTAAGTCTGACCCACCGTACAAGCTGCTATTTAACATCTGTAGAAAAGAAAGCATTTTATCAAGATACAGTATGAATTCTTCCATCTGACTTTCCACTGAAGACAAGCAGAAATACTTTTGAACACCTCTGCCTTTTCTGTTACTGACGGTGCTGTAATTTCCATTTTAGACTTACTGCTTTGGAAAGAAAATTATCTTTTACTCTCCCCAAATTTTTAACTGAGAGGTCATTTGCTTCTGTATCAACCCTTTTCTCATGCCTGGTTTCTAATCTCTATTCAGTTCTTCCTTGCCCTATTTCCCTTCTCTCCTCTATCTTCTTCTTTAACTGCTGCTCTCTGCTCCTGTTACCTTGGTAAGCCGTTTAGAGAACTCCACACAGCACCAGCTGCGTTTATGTCGCCAGAAAGCAATTATTAAGCAATATTTCAGTCTATCTTAAGTGAATCAGAAAAATAATCACATCAAACATAAAAAAAAAAGCATAGCTAACACCTCAGACTATCAAATGTAATCCATGTGTGTTTTTCTGATGTGTCTTAATTATGTGTTATTATTTCAGGATTGCATAAGGGTATAATTTCTTCTGAAGATGTTCACTACTTATTTTCTATAGCAGCTAAAATCCAAAACATAGTACACTTACAGATTAAAAGCATGATGCTGAGTTACAGTGTTATAAAACCAACTTTTGGATAGCTGGTTCAGCAGCCTCAGTGGGAAAATACGGAATGCTGGAAAAGGATTACAGTGGTTTTTACATTTACGAAGAGTTACACTGCTGGTCACAAGAGAGGTCTCACATTACTGAAAGTACACATATTGGCTGGAAAAGAAAAGTCTCTCAAAAAGAAAAAAAGAAAGGAAAAAGCATCAGACATTTGAACAGCTGGAAGCATTTTTAGAAACTACCAAAAAAGAGAAAAAAAATAATTTAGAATAATATTTCTCTTTCTGTAGTAAGCATCATAGTGGTGATATAATACGTTCCCAAGAGACTTAATCATGTCTACTGTTCAATCCTCAAAGGTTATTTCATAAAACAAAAATTAGAGGAGTCAACAGAGTTTCTTCACAAAAAAACCCTGAAGCTGTCGTTCTGAGTTATATTTATTTTTCTATCAGCTCCCATCTTTGTCAAATGTCCCAAGAGCTATGAATCTGCAACAATAAGCTGCAGTCCACTGTGCTCTGGCAAAAGACAAGATTTTCTTCATTTCTTTGTCTGTATCTGATTTCAGTATTAAGAAGATGTTGTTTGACACTACTCTGATAAAAACTTGAAAAGACTATTGTTTACAGAAGGATCAAATGAGACAGTGAATCAAGGAAGTAATAGCAGCCTTGGACATAAACCAGTGTGACTACAACATCTGTTTTGATAAATTATCTACTCTCTAGAACCAACATCACTTGAATTTCTTTCAAATTAAAATCTAGGCATAACCTCTTAATTTTAAATGCTCTGCTTATTCCGCCAATTATGATGCTTTATTTTCTTTACTGTGGTGCTCCAAGGGCTGTGTCAGCACTAGGATTTCCTTTTGCTAAGTTCTTTTTGTCACAATGAATCTTTCAACATGTGCCAACTCCAGATAAACATAACATTATTTGCTCCAGTACAAAAAACAGGCAACAAACAACACAGGGCTCCCCCTTAGCAACACCCTTGAATTCCCTTTAAAACATACTTCCGTTAAATACTCTATCAGGGGCTGTTAAATTCACATTCATGAGCTACTGTATCCTTTTGAGAACTTACCATCTTCACAATGCGTTTTTACACACACCTAAAATTACATTTGTTTAGTTTTTGTGGGTTTTTTAATCATTTAACTTAGAGCAAAACACTCACCTAGTTTGTTAGGCGAAACTATTCATTCTTTCCTCCTAGGGACCAAATGCAGATACAAAATGTCGTCAGCCAGACGTACAACACAGAATCCTTGTTGTGGCACATGTCTGAAAATATGCTTGCTATTGTTTAATGAAAACATTTCATCTCTAAAAACGTTAAACTCAGTTCTAATAGAACGGCAGTGCTATTCATACAAGACAAAGTGAAAAAAATAGGGTAAAATATCAAACAATACCCAATAGCATGAATCCTGCTAAAAACTAGGGGCCAATCATCCAATCAGCTCTCTCATTTATCCCTTCCCAAACATCCACTTTTTCTAGTTGAGCTTTTTTATCTGTATTCTTCGCTTGCTCCTCTCCAAGCTATTTGCCATCATCTCTCAGCCTTGGTTCTTTTCCTCTCTTGCTTCTTTCACTGCATTTCCACTGAGCAGGACACTTAAGATCCCTTTTGCAACAACCTACAGAGGACAAGGCCATTTCTAGAGAAAAATTAGTAACTTTTTTTTTTTTTTAACAGGCACTCAAATACCATTTCATAATTTACTTCAAGAGAAAAAGAAAACCCCACTGATATTTCCTTTGTTCATCACCCACTATATAATGTGCAACCTTAAACTGCTCCAGTCTATCCTGGACAAACATCTTTATTTTTAATGATCTTCTCCCCCCTAAAACTTTCCCTCCTGTACTTCAAAAGGTTCCCCAACATGCATCTACTCATCATTAAAAGGAAACTCCATCTGAACAAACACGCAAGGACCAGATTCAGGCTGTACCTATGAAGCAACATTGCCAACATATTTCCGTAGTAATTGTTCTCTGCAATGGAATCATCAAAATGCCTGCAAATCCACATTCACTGAAAAATGATAGACTTCATCCAGTAAATCCGTTAAAGTAACCTGGGCAAAACTAACTACCAGTACAAAACAAAACAAACACACCCAGATAACACATAAAAAGACAAAAGGACCCAGTTAATGAGAGAATACTCCCCAGAAAACAACTGCTGACCCCTGAACACTGAAGCTCAGCAGAAGATCTGCAAAAGATAAGCCTAGGAACTAAAATTCTAACTCTGTTGGATATTTAAAAAACTACTAATTGAATAGCAAGACGAGTTTTATGGCACCTTGTAAATTCCATTCCTCCTCCCAACCATTTTATACACCGTCCATCTTTTTTATTTAGCTGTATAGTTTGCTATTCTGTTCCAAACCTGAAGACGACCTGCTTAACGGCTTTGTATAACAAAAGATACTATTTTTACTTACAAACATGGCCAGACATATACCATTGGATCATCACAGCTACAAAAGCATGGCTACCTTCCATCTTCTCCTCCTCTGGGAAACATTTGTCGGGTATCTATTTTACTCTGTTGTCTCTCTTTTTTTTTTTTGTGTTGCAAGGTATCTCTTTCCTCTACATCCTAACATTTTCCATCACATACCAGTATGACTACAGTTTTTCTTCTCCCATCTTCTTGTTCCCTATCTCAAATATAGTTACTAGTTTTCCACTTCATCTTTCTTTCCGATTTCCCCTCAGTTGCAAACACAATTTGCTTTTCCCCAATGCAGAACTCCCACACAGTGAAACAAGTTTAACAAACATCCATGAGCATGTGAGAAAGATCCATGCAAACAATTCTGGGTCAAGACACTCGACAGGTATGTCCTAATACTGAATCCAATGAGCACACCAGAAGACCATTCATACCACTCCGCTCACCCTGAAGATGAGTTCAATTCCTGTTTCATCAGGTGTTCCAACAGCATCTAATTTTCTAACAGTATATGCTAGAGAATTTGTACTCTCAAAGTCCATCCTTAAGCTCCTATGCAATGGAAAGCCATCATCTTCATAAATGAAACCACGTGATCCAATGAAATTATTTATTACTGTTCCACCAACATGAATATTCAAACTTTTACAAGTGTTCACCAATAAGTAAAACCAGTCACAACAATATTTTATTCACAATTAGACGTACGCCATCTTCCATAAAAGAATTCAGTTCTGTTGAACATTGTTAAGAGTCCATGATAAAAGTTTCGAAGTCCTGCTCTAAGTCTGAAACAAGAGCATCCACAAAATCTTCAACTGAAGGTGATTTCTGAAGCATACCTACAAAACCAAGACAACAGACTCTTAGCAAGAATACTACAACTGTGAAAGCTTTGTTAATACAAACGCTCATTGCTAACTAACTTTTAATATCACAACATGACAGAAATGGCTGTCATGTTTCTTTGTCAATAAATAAATGCAATTATAGTGCACAGGGATTATTTAATTTCTGCAAGCTACCTGTTACACGTTATCACAGCACTGACAGGTTTCAAGATCGTTAACTGATTTTTATCATTACAATCTTGCTTAAGTAGGGAATTATAGCCATTTTAAAGCAACGTAACCATAGACTCAATCATTTTTAAACGACTGGAACAAATCAGTGATTGAGTGGGTATTTAAATCCTTATTGGCTGAGTTTCAAGTCTGACAGAGCCAGAAAAAACAACGTATTTTCTCAAAGTGTTACACACCTTAAAGCATTTAATTTAGTACTTAAACTAGAAATATCTCTGAAATTTTTCACAAGGCATGAAACATACCCAAACAAAAGCAATTTTAGTGCACTGCAGTTTTAGTTTTTGCTTTTTTACAGTACCAGGACTTAACCTATTATTAAGAATTTTAATTAGTGCATTTGTTAGCTGTAGCATATGACTACAGAATAACAGGGAGGGAAATTAGCATAATGAAGAATCATGCTCAACCACTTTGTCAGGTAATTCTATAAACAGAGCCACTAAAAATCTCACACCTTCATCCCAGAATCCTAGTTTTTAGAATGCATTATATCCTGTAAATTATTTTTAGATCTTTCCTTGTACTTAATATTACATTAATGCTGGTCTTTTCACTGTTATTAACATTTTCACGATTATATGTGGAAATTTACTGCATTACTTGTACCAGAAAAAAAAAACAGTACAGCTGCCAAATAACGTAAAATTTAATCTTCGCACTTCTTTGAAGTGATCTGTTCTTTCTGACAACGGCCAATGTAAATACAACCTTGTTCTACCCTTTCTGATTGGTGTACTTACTGAGCATAATTTTATACTCTTTCACATCCTCAACAATATTTGCTTTCTGTGGAAATTATAATTGCATGCTGCTAAAAGACCAGAATCTTTCACTATAACACAATGATTCAAAATTTGCCAGGAAACAGACGAGCTTAAGGTAATTTTGTGTGAGCGACTAAAAAGAATTTTCTTGCTAAGACCTCACAGAATTCCGTTTCAATCTGATTTAAACATGTATTGCAAGTGTCAACTCAAACTGCCACAACCCAGTAGATTAATACTGAGCACTAAAAGGAAAACAAATCTCATACTATATATAGGTTGACTGAAATGTTGTTAAATGAAGTTTGCATCAAGCTATTTTGAAAATGGAAGAGAACAGAATTAATATTTCCAAATACTTGGTAAACTTCTCGTCTACTGTAATGTTAGTTAAATTGCTGTGGAATTACTTATAATTCACAATAAAAAGCGGCTTGCTATATGGTGGGCTAAGAAACAGATGTGTCCAGCTAATCTAATCTCCCCAGAGAGCCACGGCCTCTTGCAGACTCCTGACTGGACTGGCTGGGGGACATGCATATTTGCTCCCTAACAGCCTTGGAAAAGTTCCAGTTTAAACTCCTATTATTTTCTTGCTGTTTTCTCGGAAGTGGATAGAATGTCTTAAGAAGGTGACATGGATGGCAGCCGACTGGAACATGTACCGTCATGCATGACTGCTGTGGACAATTCTTAAAACTACGATTAGCAACATGTCACAAAAGAAGAAAAGCTAACAATAACTGAAGGAAGAGACTGATGCTGGAATTGTCTTACAAAAAAAAATGGCAAATCCTAACCAAAATATTCCAACCCTAGATATTACAAAATGAATAAAAGAAACAGAATTAACTACAGGACACTTGGATGTATTTTAGTGCAGCTGAACACAGTCTTACCAAATCTCACTCAAAACTTGTAACAAATTGCATTCATTTAGATTCCACACTGTTTGTTTTAAATATGCAGGAGAACTAAAAACTGTTCTGCAACAGGGATGTCCTCCTACCCAATAGTTTCAACTTTTGATAAGACAAACAGATTTCAGATTTCTTGCATTAGTGGTCTACTGCACTATTTTCTCATCACTGACATCAAAAGCAGACACTAGCAGAATTTGCTTTTGCAAGGGAAGGATGAAGAGGAACTGAGGTCACTGCTGAAGAACTCCTACTCTAGTAAAATTATCATGCCCTTATGAATAACTAACTACAGATTTCAGAGCAGACAACTCCAAAAGAAACAGGCACTGATGGTATTTCCATGTTTTAGCCTCTTACTCTACACAGATGTGTTAAGAATGATCATGTCTCCCTTTAAACTCTACTAAAATATACCAAAGCAAGATCGGCTTTGATATGTTGTGAGTACTCAGCACTTCAGTCCAAATGATTCAGTAAGATGTCCAAAGGTCTGATGGTTGCAGTTTTAAAATCTAGGAGTGTATTTTATATGTTCAGCCCAGCTCCTATTCAGCTCAGTCTCTCCCAAGCCTAAGGCAATTGCATAGCTTATCTTCTGTGCTTTGAAGTTTTCTTTCACATTACAGCACTGTGGTTAACCACACCCTTTTGAGAGATGGTTAGCTATAACCTACAATCACTGAAAATTGGGAGAAGAACAAAGCCTGTGGCAAAATTTGGCCTCTGCCCCTTTGGAACACTAATTATTTTAGTCCATGTAGTTTGAGTTAACATATGTTGCCATTCACATCACCTTTTAGGCTTTATGCATATTTCTTTTACTTTCGAAGAGACATACAATCGTGATCTGAAAATTTTTACAGCCTCTTCAAATCATAATTACTCCATTTCAGTCACAGAGAAACAAATTTTCAAACTGCATTGGAGCAAATGCGTGTTTATTTAGACATTCAGTTGGTTTGATTACCACGGATGCACACAGCTGGGTATGACTGTCTGCAACATAACACAACATTAACAAGTCACGAACACAACTTCACATGTATTTTGCGCCAGGCTTCAGAGGCAAAGGGCTACGTGACTGCACGAAAACTGCAGGAGAAGCGCACTCCAGGATGTGTTCCACGCTCTCGGTTCCCAGATCATCCAACCCAGTACTTTTCACACTGCAATTCACTTTCTGCCTATGCACCTGGGTTTCCTTCCAGTGAGGGAGTGCCAAGGCAGAGAGGGAGGGATGGTGCACACCGGAATCTTGTTCAGACCTGCAACCACCACATAACTGGACCTGGAACAGACACCTGGGTTACATAGCTTTAAAGTCATTAGAAATCCCTAATGCCATGTTGTCCTGGGAAGGAGAGGGTCTGCAAGAGCCATGTGGCCAACTCAAAATGACAGAGGAATCAAGTTCTTCTCAAACTGTGTTTCCTCTCTAAGGAAAAAAAAAAGCAAGCCTCTCTTTTAAATTGCTCCCGCTGTCCATATTGGTGACTGTTTCTGTATTTTGTAGATGATCAAAGCGGTAAGATAAAAGGGGTCACTTTCAGAAAATGTTAAAAAAGGTTTCATAAAGCCTTTGTATTGTTTTTTTTTCTTTTTTTTTAATGGAAACAAATGCCAAGAGAATCAAATCCAAACAGCAACAAAAAATATATTGTGTTTTCTAATTAAAGACTAGTTCAAACAGGAAACTTGTCAGTAACTCCACTGAATGGCAGGTCAAATCCTTTATGTTCCCTAATCAGTACATGTATGGAATCATGTGGGAGAAAGATGAAAAGCTAGGGTCATATCAAAATACAAAAGAGAGACAATAGAGAGCTTCTGAGAAGAAAATAATAACAAAGAAATTGTACAAATGAAATGCGCTTGTGAAGTTATCTGTTATCAAACAGTTTATGAATATGGCTAACTTCACAATGAGATGTGGAAGCACTTCAAGGGTGAGGCTACATATCTGCATCCAAAAGTCAGACTTGTACAAGCGCATTTCTTTATATTAAAAAAAAAAAATGCCTGAAATAATAGCCTACGGAACTTAAGGTTTTTGAAATACAGCACTGGTGAGCACAGAACTGGACTGCTTCCCTGAAGAAGAGTAAAATCAACAAGCTTTTAAGTTTGGTGGAATCTGTCTTTAATCAGGAATCTGTTCAGTCATCTGCTATGAGAGTGCAGGTTTGCAACTGATGAAAACGATGGAAATCAAGTATTTTGGAACATCCGTAACGAAAAGGAATAAATGCAGCAAAAGGAGTCAGAAGCTGATTGAATCTAAACAAGTTAAAAGACAAGTAACTTCTTACTTCTCTCCTTAAATTCTCAATTTTTGTAATAAATACAGAGCAATTAAGTATAAACATATAATAAGCTTTCCCATCATGTGTTCGCATTCTATGATTTAACCTCAAGTAATCCCAAACAAGCAATCAAATTATTAACTTGTCAAAAGACCTGAGTCACCTCAATTTCATTTTTCAAGGAATCATTCAAGCATGCTTGTTTAAGTTTTGCACTGTTCACAAATGAACATCACAATATGCACAGGCAAGGAATTTGCTTATGAATTCTGATTATTTTTGTGATCTGGAATATCTTTTAACATTTCTGTTTAAAGTAATATTAAAGAAATACAGAGTATAAAAGTGAAATTCAGAATCAGAAGTGTCCAGTGAGATAATCTGAAGCAAGGAAGATGTACTCTTGATGGAAGAGGATCAGATCAGGAAATACTTAAGCAAACCGGACGTACACAAGCTCACTGTCCCTGATGGGATGCACTCAGGAGTGTTGAGGGAGCTGGCAGATGGCATTGCAAGGTGACTCTCAGTAATCTTTGCTCTATCACGGCCACTGGGAGAAGTGCCAAAAAACTGGAAAAAAGCAAATGTCACTCATATCTTCAAGAAGGGCAAGAAGGAGAGCCAAGGGAACTACAGGCTGGTAAGTCTCAATCCCTAGGAAGGCGGTGGAACAGCTGGAAACCATTTCCAGGCTCATGAACAACAAAAAAATAATGAGGAATAGTCACCATGACTTCACCAAGGGCAAATCATATTTGACCAACTTGATAACCTTATATGATGAAACAATTGGCCTGTCAGACAAGGGGAGAGCTGTAGATATTGTCTACCTGGTCTTCAGAAAGATTTTTGACACTGTCTCCAGAAGATCCTGGCAGAGAAGCTGTTGATGTATGGGTGATCAGACAGTGAGATAGATTAAAAACTGGCTGAATGGCCGGGCCTAGAGGGAGCTGATCAATGCCACAAAGTCTACTTAGATGCCAGTAACTAGTGGTGTACCCCAGGGGCCAATATGGGGTAACAACTTCATTAATGACCTGGATGATGGGCATAGATCAACAAAGAGAAGTACAAAGTTCTGCACTTGGGGAGGAACAACCCCAGGCACCAGCATATGCTGGGGGCCAGACAGACAGAAAGATACTTTGCCAAAAAGGACCTGAGGGTGCTGGTGGACACCAAGTTGAACATAACCCAGCAATGAGCCCTTGCTGCAAAGAAGGTGAATGGCATCCTGGGCTGCATGAGGCAAAGTATGGCCAGCTGGCTGAGGGAGGTGATCCTTCCCCTCTACTCAGCACTGGTCAGGCCACACCTGGAGTGCTGTCTCCAGTGCTGGGCTCCTCAGAACAGAGACACAGACATACTGGAGAGAAACCAACAAAGGGCCACAAAGACGATGAAGGGACTGGAGCATCTCTCCCATGAGGAAAAGCTGAGAAAGCTGGGACTGTTCAGCCTGGAGAAGATGAAGGTTCAGGGGCATCCTACTAATAAGTATAAATACCTGAAGGGAGCGTGCAAAGAGAACGGAGCCAGGCTCTTGTTGGTGGTGCCCATTGACAGGACCAGATGCAACGGGCACAAACTGAAACAGATGACATTCCCTCTGAACATCAGGGAACATTTTTACCCTGTGAGGGTGACTGAGCACTGGTCCCCTAGAGGTTATGGAGATATTCAAAAGCTGCCTGGTCATGGTCATGGGCACCCAGCTCCAGGTGGCCCTGTTTGAGCAAGAAGCTTAGACTAGATTATCTCCAGAGGTTCCTTCCAACCTCAACTATTCTGTGACTCTGCAATTCTGTGAAAATATCTTGAAACCTTCTGCAATATTTTGTAAATCATAGTCTGTGCTCTTATCGCCAGCTTCATTCATGCTAATGATGACACAGAGGAGTTACTGCTGTCTGCTTCTCCTATTAGACGTGAACAAATACACTAGCAAGTGCACTAGTTACTGACCTTAAAGTGCCACAAAGTTCTGTTTAGTGGTTTATGGATTTACTGATTTAAAGAAAAAAAAATAAAAATCAAACTGTGTATCTTTTATATATAGATTTTTTGGTCACATCACAAAAGATCCCATTACTCTACCATTAACGTTAGGTTCACTGCCCTGCAGTATGAACAGCTACTCCTTAAACATAGCTTGCTCTCTTCTTCAAACCCCAGGCTGCACAGCTATCGCCTCTTCATCAATCACCGTTGGCCCTGACGATTCACTGACAAACTATCTGCACTAAATGAATTGAGGACTGTAAACATGAGGACTATGAATACTGAAATGCGTAAAACATCTAATTACTGCATTACAAGAGCCAAACGATGCTTTCACTGTACCTTGCCAGATTTCATCATAATTTGGATTTCCTTTAAACTTAAAATAACTTGTAATTTTCTGGACTATGATGCCACTTTTTCAGATTAATTTCTTTTATCCAAAAGAACTGATGCATACTCTCAATCCCAAACTGATTGTACCACATTCCATTGTGTTCTCTCACATGCAATGGTGAAAGCCGGTTGTACTTCCATGGATTTTATATAAGTCTGTCCACAGATGAATTTTGCAAACTTCATTCAAATAATATCTAATTCAAGGGAGCACACTGCCAGCAACTTCAACATAGCCTCTAGGACATTCCTGGAAGATTCCATGCTTAGTAACATGCAAAATACATCCCAGAAAGAGATGATAAACATAACTGATGTTTAAAAACATTCTTTCTTTCTCTACCATCTGACTTACAATACAATAATTGGATTTGCTTGTAAAAATGCATGTTCCTGTCTTGCAACTACTTAATCCACAATTTGGGGCTACAGTTTTTTTGAGGTTATAAACACAGACTCTTCAAGAACAGTAAAGAAAGGCAAGTTTGCAAAGTCATGCTGAATGAAAAGTTACCCTGTAGAACAGAAATATAAATAGACTAATCTAGAGAATATACAATTGCTTAATATATGATGAGTCTAAGGACAGCAGAGGTTATGGCCTCAAATATAAACATATGGGTCAAAGACCTGAAATGAAACTGTGCCAATCTCATGATGAAATACAGACACATCACCACTGTCTTCCTTATCTACAGAAAAAACCCCCACAACTTCCATTCTACCAAACTGGAGTGAACAGAGGCCAACGAATTAATATTCATCCTTAATATTAGGAACTTCAGAGTGAATTGAAAGATGTTCCTTTAGATGAAGTACTTAACAAGTGCTCGTGGCAGGGACAATAACACTAACGCAGAAATGCTTGATTTGAATACTGCAGCATTACAGAGGGAAGTCTTTACCCCAATCTCATTGATAGGTTTGAGATAAAGTCAGCAGTTTCTCAAACTTGTTTCATTCTCCTGACAATACCTTCTTAATAGATGAAGTACAAAAGGCAAATATGGTATTGAGCAGAATATGAACCATGTTTGTTTATTACAGTCTTCAGACTTGCATTTCATTACAATGTATACTCAAAGTACTGATCAAACCAAAGCTATTTTGATGATGCTACAATGGCATGGCCAAAACAAGTTCAAATTCTTGTATACAAAATAACCAGATCTATTATGAATTCCATGTATGTAAAAGCGACTCAATTTTTGTATCAAAAAATGACGTCATCTGTCTTCCTTCAAGTATATGACGCTCTGAATTCTTTAGACAGCCTTGTAATACAAACCCTTCCAACACTTCACCCCAACTATCTGTGTGTGTTTTTATTCTGCGTATCACAAGGAATTCTACTGACTGTGACACAAAGTTGATGACCAGTCCACTTAACTAAATAAATGAACAAGTTTTCTTTCATAAATCCAATGAAAATAATAATTAAACTAGAAAGACCAAACTGGGAAATGAAGTTAAATTATTTCTTCCTTGAGCAAGGGAATAAAACAGTTATAATTTTTTTCTACCTTGAACCATAAGTATGGGCTCTTTTCCACCGCCGTGTGCCAGCATCTCTCTACGATAACGCTCACCCATTGCCCTGGAGAAACACAGATGTTAGAGCCATCTGCAAACACAACCTGCTCAGCGTTCAGTCAGATTTGCTTCTAGGATCTCTATAGAGCTCACAGACAGAGATCAAACAAAATTTTCCACTCTGAAACAATGACTGCCTGCATTCCATGTTGACTCCTCAAATTCAAATTACATCTAAAATTAAATTATGAGTTACTGAATAAGACAAATTTTGTATATATGAATATGTGTTGGTGTTTATAGAAGCTCATTTGTGAACATTTCAGCCTTCATTGCTCCAAGGGGAAAAGCTGCTCTGTTACAATGCTCTGAATATTCACCTAAGGTATAAGGACACTTACAATTTGTGATCTCATAATTTTTAATTTCATAAAGCAAAATGAATAGGATAGCTCCACTTAGCTTTGAAGTTGGTGACACGAAGCTTGTTTAATACCCGCAGTTGCTTTGATTTCAACAGAAAATTACAAGTAACTAGGCATCTATGAAAATCAAGCTCTCTAATTACATCTAAATACGGACTTCAATGCCTCCGAACTGGCACACCTGTATTCTAAAACTTTTTTTTTTTTAACCAATCAAACACAATTTTTTTTTTTTCACCAATGAACATGTCCCAAAGTACACTTTATACTTGTGGTTATTCCCTGTTTTGTAATCCTCTTAAAATCAAGAAAAAGGCTAAAAACTAATTGCCATTTTAAAAGCCCATCAACCTACATGGCTCCATTTGTTTCATATTTCCAGAAGCACACAGCATAACCCTTCATTCTACTTAACACGTTCTCTGGTTTTACCTGTCAAATGGGTCCTGAGCAAAACATTGTTTCCACACCATGGAGGCAACAGCCCTAGACATGAGGTAGGAGTAATATTTGGCACCGTAGCCCACAAGATGACTGAATCGCAGCTGCCAGGCCTGTAAGGAGAAAACAAACAAAAATCAGAACAGAAGTCATCTTTTAGATCCTTTAAATTGTTCAGTAGTTTCTTAAGTATAATGGGAGCAATCTGATAAAATTAATGCCGAAGTTAAAAAAAAAAAAAAAGAAATAAATCAACCACCACCAGAAATCCCAGAAAGAACACATCCTTTATTATAAGAAGCAGTTTTCAACCTAAATACTGTATATCCAATACACTGATCATCACAATGGAAATTACACATAAATAGGGTCAGAAGGAGGGAAAACTGAGCAGCCAAAAAATGTATTCATACTTGATAATAGCTGTGTTGTTCTACCGGTCTTGAAAAAAGCCCACAATACTAAAAGTAACACAATATTTTATTATTTTCCAGGTGGGTAAGTGCAGTGTCATGCTTGGAAAAGTTCAATTTATAAACTTTTGCCATAAGCAAAATGATAATAGGACTTGCATTTAATATTATAAAAAAAAACTCTGAGGTAGACAAATTACACCCACATGCACTGTCATTGTTCACAGATTTGCTTGCACATTTTTAAATGTATATATATAGCAGATTATAATCCATAATTCCATTGTTATTCATTTATGTATTGTCACTTTGCTTTACGCCTCATTCTAGAGATGGTGAACTCCTTTTTTTTTAATAGTGTTTGGTGTTCACTGTTTATTTATGTTTCCTTAGCAGAGAAAATCAAAAGCATCAACAGTACTTTCACAGAAATAAAATATTAAAAAAAAATTTCTGACTGTAACAGAGTAATTTAAATTGAGAGAGACCTCTGAAGGTCATCTAGTCCAATCCTTGCTCAAAGCACAGCCAGCTTTGATGAGGTTTCTCAGGGCTCTGTCTAAAAACTCAGTATCTCCAAGGATGAAGATTTCATCACTGCTTTGGTGTAACGTGGAAAGGCAAGAAAGTCCAAGCTGAAAAGACATAATTTCCAGCTGATTTGGGCATATTTTTTGAACTAAAGATGGATCATAGAATCGTAGAATCATAGAATCACATGGTTGGATGGGACCTATAAGATCATCTAGTCCAACCGTCTTCCCACTACCATTGCTGCCACAGCTACTAAACCACATCTTGTAGCTCCTCATCAAGCTGCCTCTTGAACGCTGCCAGGGATGGCGACTCCACCACCTCCCTGGGCAGGCCATTCCAGTGCCTGACCACTCTTTGGGATGAACATACAGATGAAGGACTGAGAAACCTACTCTGCCTTCTCAGCTTTCTGAGGAAACCAAAGAGGAGACAACTCCCCTACCTTATTTGTCCTCCTATCCAAAGACGAAGCTCTTAGCGCTCTCATTATATGACTATTGTAAGATTTTTGTAGGTACTACAGAAGGAACTAGAAGTTAGAGAATAAAATAGCATAACAGATGTTTTAAATTTAAATCCATGGGCTGTCAGATGCTTCTTCTTATCCTAGAGTCAATGGCTGAAATTCTGAGGCAGCCAAACAGAAAAGGAAAGGGGCATTAGCAATTTTCCAGAAGTATTTATCTTTGACTGTGATTATTTATTATACTGTAAGTAACAATCTCTTGATTTTTGACAGCTGAAATAAACTATGCTTCTTTATTCAAGAAAGTGCTGATCATCACCTTATCCTCCATTAGCCAAGTAAAAGATGTATGTGTATGTTAAAAAAAATACGAGTGAGTGGGCGGAAAAATAAAGTATTTGGCTTTTAATCAGTCTTTTTATTTTAAATAAGGTAGCAAACAGTAGCCTATAATCTAGATCATTGTGAACAGTTGATGAGAAACTAACTCGTTAGCTCCCTTTTCTGAGCAACACTTACAAATAAAGTTCCCTAAGTTACCACTTTTGACAAGACGGTTATCTCCACTGTAAGATAGGTGTCCAAACCAGATGGAATTTGCCATGGGTGAGCAATCTAGCCTCTACTGGTAGCCTACACAACTAGTTTCAAGTAGGAGCAGCAAAGTTAGAGCAGATGAAAAAACGTCTCCAGTGTTCAATTTTCCTGTGGGTCTTGACGTGTGATGCAATCTTAAGAATTATTAACTTTATTTAAACTTTCTTAAAGTAAACACCAACTGTACCGTACCTCATTATGCAAGTCCCTAAAAACATTCAGCTTGGATACAGATTCTCCAGTTTGGTCTGAAAAGTACTGTGGTTGCTGTGTTTATACTTTAGAGCTACAGTTTCTCTCTAACTAGCCCCTTAATTATAACCATAATCACTAAACTAAAGGCACATTTTGAAACACATCAGAGAGCCTCCATTTTTAGAAGACTGAGCAGGAAAACATGTTAGTTTTTATTTTATTGTATAGTAAGTTTTCAAAGTTGGAATTAAAAGTTTCAAAGTGAAAGTACAACTCTCAGGAATGTGGAAAGCTTTACTGATGAATTGGTTTCACATACTCAGAAATTTAAATAATTTCCAAATAGATCATTTCAATGAAAAATTCAATTTGCTTTTTCTTCTACAAACAAAAATAATTTCTATGAGCTTGACATAAGGAAGAATATTTCTTCCTTTCCCATCAGAAAGTAATTACTTTAATGCATCATATAAGCTGTAAGCAGGACAGTGTGTCTCCCAGCTCAGATTACATTGTTCACATCAAATGTTCTTGCATTTAATGGTCTGCACCTAAAACAGCTCATCTGCACTTCCAGGATGATCAACTGTTCCACTCATCAGGCTTGCTGAAACTCTCTATCAGAAGCTAGCACATCTTCTCGGTAACCTGTCCAAGACCAAAAGCTTGTTTCAGAGTCTGCACCTAAAACAGACCTCAGCCTGTTAAATAGAAGACATTTTGTTTGACCTCATCTTTACTAATATACTCGTGTATATTAGTATACACACATATATGAAGTATATATACTTCACATTCCTTCCTTTCCAAAGAGAAAAGGAAAGTATATAGAAAGATCAAGGAAAGACACTGCTCATCTCTCTCTCTGAATTTGTGAAGGCCCTCAAATATGATGAAATTGAGAATTCAAAAATTCATTGGCAAAATGACAGTATCCAGAAAAGGAAATAAAAATAGAGGATGAGTGAATCCATCTTAAGACAAGATACACAGATAAGGTACAGATGACTCTCTCTTCCTTCACTGGAATACATAAGGAACATACTTTTAGATATCTCAAGTTATATAAGATGACTACCATTCTCAAAGGCATACTGCAACTAAGAACGTCTTCCTATTGCAAACAGCAGTCAAGGAGTCTCATTATAAACACTGCTATTCCCCAGTGAAGTCTGAAACCTGTATTAGATTATAAAATGTTTTATTTTTGACCAGTACAGATTTTCCCCACTCTAGAGTATGAGTAACTCTAGCATGCCTTTTTGTTTTTCTCAGTCCTGACTCAAAGTTTCTGATCAGGAACTCCCAATTGTCAATATTTCACCACTACCCAGTAGCTATTACTCAAGTGTGTTTTCTAATTCTATGCTGTTCTAGCAATTAACTTACCAAAATTTGACTTAGCTACCTATAAACAAATACTTAAACACTAAGACACATCCTCTACCCTAATTAACGAGGAGCTACCTGCCTGCATTAAAAAACTCTTCCTACTTTATAGAGATGAGATTATGATCTAGGCAATAAAACGTTCAAAAAGCCCAAGAACATACAGGCTAATACTCCTTTAGAAAGTTCTATGATAAATAAAAAATAAAAGCATCACTGTAAATGCATTTAAAACTAAATGGTTCACCTTTTAGCATAAAACTCCATTTTCATAAAACTAGCTATAGATGCAAAATGACTTGATTTCTTGTGTTATTTCCAATGCTGAATGATTTCTCCATATTAAAAAAACAAAATAAAAATCAATTCCACTTTTGAAAAGTGTAAAGGCTAGACATGTAGAACTAAGGCACTCTCCTTATTAAATGTTATATTTTTGGTAAAGCAGCTAGAAAGTTAATGAAGATTCTGAGTAATCACCTACTTCAAAAAGTTCCATGAACCCATTCCAGGATTCTATAAAACAGTGCATTTTACAGCATAGCCCATGGGTTATGACAATATGCCATCCACAGGTCATGTTCATGCCTGCTTTTTATCCAGCGTAACAGACTGAAATAAAGCTGGGTGACTGATCAACCGCAGTTATTAAAGGGGTCTTTTTTTCCACCAACATTATTGAGCTTCTTTTAGAACCAGGTCTGAAATATTTCCAAAATTCCATGTGCAATGGCTTTCCATCCCATCATGTAACAAATAAAAATACCTCACTCTTACTTTTATATTCTTACACCTTATCAGGAATTTAAAAAAAAAATTCTTGTATGATACATTATTGGGGTAAGATTCAGTTCATTTTTCTTTAACTACCTTAAACTAGGTGTCTTGCCCAAACTAGTCACATAGGCTTCCTTTGTAGTCAGAGGACAGAAGTATTTATCCTGTTATCTTTGGAGACGATAGGACTACTGCTCTAAGAGAAATCCAAAGCATTTACTACAACTTCTCTCTTCAATTTAAAACTTAAGCCACTTCAATCATTTTAACAATATGGTAGGATCAGTTAAAACTAACCTGTTTTGAAGACCACATAAACTAATTTAGGATTCAATTATTTGAATTGTATATTTAGAACTGCTAAGATTATGTTGTGGTTTTGTTTAGTGGGGGGGGGGGCTAAGGCGGTGATTCTAAAAGACAAAAAGGAAAGAAAAAAAACCTACAGTTAGCTTAAAATATACTAATGCAGGTTTTGTTTGAATGTGGATAATCATTGTTCCATGGAGTTCCACTAATTACGTGGAATCAGTGCTACAAAATCCTACTACATCTTTCAGAAAGAAAAAAAAGAAAACCTGCAGAAATTCTTGAGTGCTTGGACTTTTCAAAATGCTCTTCCAACAGTTTCTGCTGTGACTTCAGTTGCTTCAAAGTATATATAAGTTCATTTTGCTTTGCATCTTAAGACAAAAAACATAAGTGAGAACCTGAAGAGACCCAACACTAAATTAAGAAAAATATTTTCATAATTTAAGAGTTCTAATTACAAAATGTGTGCTACAGTAATTACATCAATGAGCAAGTTGTTGAATAGTTTGCACAAGGAACAATATTTGACGGAAATTATATTTGATGCCCTCCTCCTTCTTAATTAAATTCTTATTCTGGCAGGAAACCCAATAGAGGAGCAGCCAACTTCTCTCCTTCAGGGGCTACTGGGTGGAGAACCCCTGGGTCTGGCACTAACTTGATATTATTACTCCTAATGCCCTTGAATTTAGCTATCAGCACGGCTGGAAAACTCCTGAGAGTCATTAAGAAGTTCCAGGCTTTGGTAACTTGGGAGTGAGAGGAGAATGGCGATTAGCATGAAAATCAGTACAGGCTATTTCCCTCTACTGAGACCAGGGTTTATCAGGGCTAGTGGAAATCCAGGACAAATCTGGCATGCAAAAAAGCACACTGAAAGTTAGCTCAGGTAATGTTTTCTTGGCACGGTATCAGCCACTCATACAGCAGGAGCTGGAGGTGGAACGTAAAGAGCTGCAGGTTACAGGTCAAGAACTACGAAGCCACTTTTCACCACTGAAAAATGAATTTACTGTGGAGTGCACATCAGAGAGATGCTCCACATTAGCTTAGCAAGTTTCCTGTTCTGATTTACTAGCTGCACAGGCATCATTTTAAAATATCAGAGGTAAAAAGTGCTTTCAGCAAAAGAAAAAAACGGTATTATCTGACGACGATGAGATCTGGTCTTACTTTTTTCCTTTGACTCCACTTTGAATTTTTATGCTCTTCACACCCATATTCTGTCCCAGATCACTCTTCTCAAAATTCAAGGAAGATACTCAAGAGATTTCACAGCACAGAACTGCAACAACATCCAATCACCACATACAGAAAATTTCAGTCTCATTCATTCATTACACAGTGACTCCTCGAATCAGCGTGCTAACCTACTTGAATTAAACGCCCTTCTCAACCTCTTCTGTGCTCCCTATCCAAAAAGAACCAAGCCTACAGTCAGACAAGCTGAGAAGCTTCCTGGTAAGGTTCCTCTTTTTCTCTTGCCCCCACACAGTAATCAGAGTGAGCAGCCCAGCACCGCTAGCAAAAGCCCGGGCTGTGGCTGCCAGGCTCCAAAGCTGGGTGCGCTTATTTTGAGGAGGCCAAATTGTCACATAGCAGAATTTCTTCTCCCACTTTTCTGTTTAAACTACTCATTTATTTTACAAAACAAGAAAAGGATTTTCACATGCGCTCTGCAGCTTAAAGAATTCACTCTTTTGTTCTGAAACAAATCACAGATTTTTTTTTCCTTATTGTATTAGTTTATTACGTAAGTTTACAGCGTGCTTTGAAAATATCCTCAGTTCATTCTCACTTGAAATAGTTTAATGAGTTCAGATACTGCAAACTGTTTGTGCCAGTAGCTACCCCTGGGGAAATGCCAGAGCACTCACTGACTGGCAGAAACAACTCTCTCCATAGGTATGCAGTGGCTTGCTCAGTTAACTTACCTTCTGTATTTTTGGCCTGTACCCCTCCAAATTTTATAGAATTACATCATCATCTTTTTGGAGCTTCACAATAATAAAAAACTCCAATAAAGAGCTTTAAAGCCACTTCCTTTGCTGCAGTTTCTAATCTTTTTCAGAATAACAGAAAGTTAATGTCAAGAAACCACATCTTGTGCTGCGTCCCGAATTTGCTTAATGTCAATACTCTTTAGTTTCTCAGTGTCGTGCATTTCTGTGTTAGGAGTGGGAGAGTGCACAAAGTAAACCAACTCAGAGACATTGCTGACATTTTAGAAAGAGAGTCAAGCAAGGGATTAAGATTTCAATTTATAACACTTCTGTGTTTTTATTATAAAATGATAAATAAATGTAGCAAAGCAGGGAATGTAAATATTTTTGCAGTTGTTTACAGTATGGAAGAGGAAAGGAATTTAACATGCAATTAACCACTTAGGCAATTCTAGATATGTACCATATGGTTTCTGAATTAGTTAAATTAAAGAAAAATATTTCATTTTTATTTATAAACTATTAATGCATTTGAGCTGCTTATGGCAAAATAATTTAAAACTATTTACTCTTCACCCTATTCTCTTCTCCCCACAAAGGGAATGGGGGAAGGGGACCATGGGAGATAATAAATAACACCAACATCAAAAAGCAGTGTGTATGATCTGCATTGCTCCAGAATCCTTAAAACTTGGATTAAAAGACACAGAGATAAGAAAACTGATTTTATATTCTGTCCTTTGACTGACCTTATTTGCACAAGCTGCAAGGCAGTGTTACTGGTAAGCATTATGACTAGTCTTAAAAGCAAAATATAAAAAAATCCATACCATCAGAGAACTTCCAAACAAGTCCTTGATACTGTAACACGTAACTCTACACACATATACATATACATGCAATACACACATCCCATTCTATTACCAATTAATAATTTATTACTGCCTAAGCTTTAAAGATCCATAGCCCGAGATAAGCAGAATCAGATCATCACAGTTTCCTTTGGGTACAGACTCACATTGAAGCCAAAGGTTTTTATTCCACTTTCTCAATTAAACCAAATTTAAAGTATTGACCTATTAATTTTTTTAAACCCTCATGAATGCTGCTTAAGGTAAGCTAAGCTCTTACAAAACCCAAGAAATACTTTAAACAATGCTCTAACTGCAAAATATATTTGCCAGTACAACTTAATCATGTAAATTATCTGTGCCTACACTGGAAGATGAAATTTATACTATTCTACAGTAATGTTCATTTACTATCTTTTGCCAGAGCCATTCCAGGCAGGGATTTAGGGGATCATGATTCTAATCCTGAATCTGCCACAAACTGCAATATGAACTTGAAGAAATGACTTTTTTTCCTCCTCTCAGTCTAACTGCCACCTCCTGTTAAGCAAGGGTGATAATACTTCCTCTCTCTCTCTCTCTCTTTTCTGCTTTGACTGCAAGCTTTTCACAGAAAGGACAATCTCCCACTCTGCTTGAAAAGCACTTCATTTCAGGCCCTCTAGCCTGTATTTGTGGCAATGATACATTCAGTTATATCTATCACTATCAAATGCAGCTCCAGTACTGCAATCCTGGAAAAAAAAAGGAAATGTGAGATGTGAGAACAGAAATAGATAAAACTAAACAAAGCAATCTGCATTTATATATACATAGAAAAGATATATCTAAAGCACATAGAGCTATTTCAAAATGTTACCAAGAGATGTATGCAATTACTTCCTGCACTGTTCCTTAAAATGCTCTGCTACATGTAAATACTATCGCTAAAGTATGTTTGAGTTTCATGGGGCTAACACTTGCAAAAAGAATTTCCTTAAAAGTGCTTCATATCTCATGATATCTGTAAACACTCTGCTGCTGTAGATAGTTGCCCAGTGAATAGTGTCATATTACCACTACAAAAACAAATCTTCACAATATTTGCTATCAGCATTTTCTTTATCGTAAAATGAACTCAACTCCAGAAAGACAGAAACCTAAACAAACCTTGAAGGGTGACTTTAAAAGCTTTTGAAAGTCTCAGCGTCTACTTTAATATTGACCTCAGCAGGGCACCAATCTTTTTGAAATGGCTTTTAGCTATTAATTATTTATAGAACTATCACTCCCCCACAGTTCACTGTGCACTCCTTTATTAATCTTTTCCTCAGACCCAGACTCTTCAACTTGATTTTATAGCATACTTTTATGAAGGCTTATATGAAAACTAATCCAGGGATTTGCACATTGTCTAAATACCTTTGGTTTCCAACACAGCAAAGTAAAAAATTACTTTGAAGAGGTTACAGAGACTTCAAGAAGTTGAGTAATGACCTATGACTTCATCTCTCTTTAAAACACTCCAAAAAGTGGAATATGAGCAACATTGGTGCCTCTTCAAGTAACTGAAGAGAGAGAAAAAGTGGAAAAGCAATCTTCTATGAAGGCCCTCTGCCTTTACTATGAAATTTATGTCTCTGTGATCTACAACAGTGGTTTCCTTCAAACTCTTTATAGGGGAGATCCTAGACTTACTGGGTGTCTGCTTCCCTCTTCAACAAACGAGGGAAAAGATTAGGTACTAACCATAATAGCAACCATAATCACATTTGCTGTAAATTAAACCATTTTTTACCTCCTACTATCTGCTCACTCATAAGAAACAAATGATCACAGTCTCAACTCCAACTGTATTTTCTTTCATAAAGGATTTCAATACTAGAACACACATACTCATGTGTGCCCACATAATTTTCTCTTTGCTAGTCAAACTCAATTTTCTCAACTTTCCTCATAGGTCATGTTTCGAAACCCATTATCTTTCCAAAACCATTTCTCTGTATTTCTTTCAGTTTTTCTACATCTTTTGAAGACTACTACCTACTACAAGACACAACACTACCCACTACCCAACATCAAACACTAAAATATATTTTAAAAAAACAGATACAATTTTCTTTAACAGCATCCCCTGAATAAAAACACACTCTTTCGGTATTTATTGTTCTTTAAATAGTTATATATTTAATTGCTTTCCTAATGAAAACAACTTTGGATCCAAATTCCCTGGATCATTTAAATTTTACTTTTCATGATTTCTCAAATCTTTGTCAACTGCAGGATCTTCTATAAATAGTATAAATAACTCTCATCCAAATCATTAATAAAAACACAGAACTGCAGTAATTCCTAGACAGACCCCTGGTGACTTCCACTTAAAATGTCCAAGCTTGAAACTAAGCTTTCATCTGCTCTTTCAGCATGTTTTCTACATGCTGCCTCAGCCATAACTCCACAGTTTCCTTGTAGAATTATGACTTGCAAGTGTCAGAACGCTTGCTAAGTCTTGAGTTATGCTGCTTCTTTCCTATTCCCAAGGTCAATCAATTTCTGGAGAAGGAAAGTGGATTTTTTCCATCTCAGACAGTGCTTAACAAAAACCACGGTTATTTTGCTCACTTGAGTGTTCTCAAGGTACTTATCTGCTGCTTAATAATTGGTTCTACTACTTCTTGAGTGACAAAGTCTGAATGATTAGCCTACAGTTCCCAAGTTCTCCTCCCTAAGAGTAGCTATCATAATAGCTCTAGCTATCATAATAGCTGTACCACTTTTTCGTGACTTTGTGAGTGACAATTCCTCCAGGTTAGTGACTGCTCTGACAAACTTAAATATTCTGAAAACCTGACTACATCCCATCACATCTTTCTCTCTCTTTCATTCCTTAATCTCAGTTGTGTTTCTACCCATCTCAAAAATTCTATGCATTACTCATCTAATCAAAATTCACTTATATTTTAAAAAACACTGAGGCAGAGGCATGGAATACTTCTGCTTTCTCTGACATTTGTTGTCATCCTCTCCCCCGCTCTCCTCTTCTTCAGTAGTTATGGAATTTTACTACCTACACTATGTGCATTTCGCAGCTCAGCACTTCTAGCATGTTTTGTTCTGAATTCCTGTATTCTTTTAATAATTATTTCCATATCACAATTTTTATTTTTTACAATCTTAATAAGGCCTTCAAAGGGCTTGGTCCCTTATTACCAAATCTTTTTTGCATCAGGATACTTTGTGTCTTTGGTTCAGTCTCTCTGATAACTGCATAATGTCTTCCAAAACATCATACTTAGTTATTTTCCAGTTCCAGCAAATATCTGTCAGCCTTCCTCTTTCTGATGCATTGTTTTTAATCATAATTGATGGTTTTAGTTTTGCTCAAAACTTCCACAATTCTACTTTTCGCCCATTAGAACTTATCCTGTCTTCAGTTTTTCATACTTTTATACAGCTTCTGCTTTTCTAATAACCTCCTTTTCTCAGATATACAAATACACAGGCTTTTTCTCCCACACAGTTCTTTTCAGCATCCTATTGATTAGCACCATAAATTGTATTCCCTCATCCTCAACCTCAAATTGGTCATTTAAAAGCTCTTTGCCAACAGCACCAATTCTACATTTTAGCTGTTCTTTCTCATTTCCTTTAACCTAGCTTTGAGTTTTGCTTAGGTTCTAAGGTTACATTAGTCTAACTTAATAAATCTAAAACAAATTTGGGAAAATTTTAGATAAAATAAATATGAAGTGAAATCACAGTTTAAAATTTAATAGGCAGCCACTACTTAGCCTTCCTTGCCAATAATTTCAAGATTTATGTTCACCACTTGAGTAAAGTTTTTAAAATTCAAAACTACTTTTACCTTCAGAGGTTAAGGGTTATCACTTATTTATTTTAAGACAGCTGCCTCATAGCTTGCCCAGTCTGACTATTTATTCTTTTTATATGGTGTTACTGATATTCACATGAAATGTTATACAGGACCGGAGTTATAAGTACACATTAGTAGTCACTCCAAAGGCCTAAAAAGAAACCCTAAGACAACAGATACCACAACGACACAGATGGCAGGTTCAGTGACAAGATACTTCACTCAGACTGACAGCCAGCCCTCAGTAGGCTGAGGAACAGGCCTATTAAAAACGATACTCTCCTCTTCACTGCAGCACCACTACTGACAGCGGTCATGATCAGTACAAGATTGCAATATAGAACTGCAGAATCTACACTGCCTCCATTTTTTTTGCCTCTGGCTTATCTAATACAACTAAGCATGAGGTCAGGTCACCTTCAAACTCCTGAGGAAAGGCTCCTAAAAAGGAAAAAAGAGGCATACAGCCACTCTTCTGCTTTCAGGTGTTCTTCAACAAAATTAAAAGTGGACTTGTGCACATGGTGACAATGTGTGATGCAGAAACGATCTTCTCTCCGCAGAGAAGCTAGTTCTGCCTGTCTGGTGACACCAACTCCTTTTCAGCTGACCAATCTCAGATGTCTTTATATGTGCCCTGTTAATGAAATCCTTGTGTTCTCAGCACCCATGGCAAGCTACTTCTTCCTGCAGAGCCCGACAGTCTCCCTGAGCAAGCACTCCAAATGTTAGGTTGCGTCTCATCCATTGATTTCCTTTGTCAGGAACATGACAGACACAATCCCAGCAAGTTAAGACAGGGACCTAGGTAGAGCCTTCCAAGGTCAAGATCCCTGTCTGGGCAGAGTCCCTCCAGCTGCAGGAAGAAGAAAGACTAACAGCCACATTGGTGATACACCATTTTTCATACACTTCTTCCCTCTAGGGTATCTACAACAATATCTGCCTTGTTTTCTGTCGGTAAACTTGGCTCGCTAACATATTTGGTCTCACAGGTGTTTTGGTCTCTCCAATCACTAGCAATCAGAGGCCATTAAGAAGTTCCCATGCTGCCAAAGAATCCTGCACTCTGGACAAAAGTATACAAGTATAATTAAACCTGTAACCTGATGTACATTTTAGGCCACCAACAGAGGTGGTCCTTCTGAACTAAAATGTACTTAACATGCTAGAGCAAAAAGGTATATCTCAAATTATTTAGTGTTCCAAAAAATATCAAAAGGCTCCCTACATACCAACACGTTCCCTCATATCAAATGTAATTAAAATTATGTGTGTGGGTTAATTCCAACATTGCACTTTGTATTCAAGTACTGCACAAGAAATTCTTCTGTTTCTGGAAGAAAAGCATACTGGAAGGCCAAGCAATTTTAAAAAATGCAGAAGGGACTGCTTGGCAGTTATCTAAAAAAGAACTGAGGTTCACTGTGCCTCAGTCTTCAAAACCGTTTTTCCTCACAGTCACAAGCCAAACCAGGATCTCCCATCAAACTTGAAAATTCAGGTATGATGATTTGGGCAGCTGATGCTTATTTCAAAACCACTTCATTATGGGGAGCTCCTTCCTGTAACTGCAGGAGGCTGCAATCTCCAGTATCACTGCAGAGCCTGTTTACCGTGTGTCTCATTTTTTGTTACAATATTGAAGCGAAACCCAGAGCAGGAGATAGGAATTATTATGCTTGGCACAAAACTAACAATGGCATATCATTAAGTTTTGATGACTGTCTCAAAGGAAAGTAGTTATCAAGTCTGAACTTGGGGGACAGGCAGGGGACTAAGCAATGGATTACTGGGAGTAACTTTGATCATGTCTCAGGTTGATCAAAGGGTCACTCGATACTTTTTAAAAAGTCTCTCTGGGCACCGTGGAGACAGAGGTAGGTGAGACCTGGGGAGATACTCTAAAAGCAGACAGTGTTATCAATTGCAAGGCAGGCCATAGCAAACGGAAACTGGCTTCACAAGAGATGAGAAATAAGCTATGATTTAAAGAAAAGTTTGGAGCAAAAGCAGAGTACTGAATTCCCCACAGAGCACAGATTTTGATACCAAGGACATTCAGGAAGAAATTACAGGAAAATGTGTGGTCATTATCATTCGGTTTATCTTTTTTTCTTAGAAGAGTCAAAAGGAAGACTGGTTGCTTTTTAAAGGCATCACAAGGACTCAAGAATCCAGCCTGTGCAGAATTTCTATTCATTTTCCAAACTCAGTAACACAAATCTCCTCTGGCAACAAAACTGCCAGACGCTACAAAAACAGGCAGATACATTTCCTTGCCCCCTGCCTGGCAGTCATCAGCTTCTGGATCCAGTAACAGAGAAAAAAAATCCCAGTGGAATTTCATCCTCCAGGAGCCAGCAGCAAACTCTGTGTACTTTTGAACAGATAAGCAATGGCCAACCAGAAATCGAGATTTGCATTCTCCAGGAAAACAAAGTCTCGTGCAGCGCCGTTTCTCTGGGCTCTGTCTGTCTGCAGTCTGCTCCATTCTTCCTTTCTGCCTTGCACGTGGCACTAACTTCTGCAATCATCTGGGTCAACACAGCCCATGCAAATACTACCGCATGCAGTGCCAATTGCCCCAATGCCTGTAAAAGTATTTGAATGGCAAATACAGACTCAACAGGATTTTCTTCCCGCTGTTCTTCCTTCTTTTGGCAAATAAGACACAATATTTGCTGAGGATGATGCTTTGATTTACCTTAAAATAGGTATCACCACACAGGATCACCAGCATTTTCTTGTTAGGTGTAGTTATGTGCCTCATTTTGAAAGTACTGTAACAAAAAGATGCACACAAATTGTCCTGTTATCTGAGCTGTGCCTCACTCATCAACTGAAGATACCTGTTGTGGCTCTGTTTCAGAGAATGAGCCTGCACAGTAAGATTGAAGCCGAAATACATTTGGAGGATTTTTACTACTTTTACTTGGCTGTCAAGAGCAGTAAGAGGGAATTAAGCTTTATCAGAAGGCGATAACAACGATGCTTGTGCAATCCTGACACATACTACTGAGAGCAGCCCTGAGGAGAAGGACTTGGGAATGCTGGTGGACAAAAAGCTCAACGTAAGCGGCAATGTGCCCTTGCAGCCCAGAAAGCCAACCGCATCCTGGGCTGCATCAAAAGAAGTGCGGCCAGCAGGTCAAGGGAGGCGATTCTCGCCCTCTACTCTGCTCTCATGAGACCCCACCTGCAGTACTGCATCCAGCTCTGGAGCCCCCAACATAAGAAGGATGTGGACCTACTGGAAAGGGTCCAGAGGAGGGCCACAAAGACGATAAAAGGGCTGGAGCACCTCTCCTATGAGGACAGGCTGAGAGAGTTGGGGCTGTTCAGCCTGGAGAAGAGGAGGCTCCGGGGAGACCTTATAGTGGCCTTCCAGTACCTGAAGGGGGCCTACAGGAAAGATGGGGAGAAACCCTTTAGCAGAGCCTGTTGTGACAGGATGAGGGGTAATGGTTTTAAAATAGAATGAAGCAGATTCAGACTGGATATAAGGAAAAAAAATTTTACTATGAAGGTGGTAGAACACGGGAACAGGTTGCCCAGAGAAGTGGTAGACGCCCCATCCCTGGAAACATTCAAGGCCAGGTTGGAGGAGGCTCTGAGCAACCTGATCTTTTTGGAGATGTCTCTGCTGCTTGCAGGGGGGCTGGACTGAATGACCTTTGAAGGTCCCTTCCAATCCAAACCATTCTACGATTCTACTACAGAAAATCACATTAATGCAGTTAAGATCTTCTCTAATAAAGAATTACTTTTACCCAACACCACTAACTTATGATATACAAGCCTAATTTAGCATTCATAATTGAATTTAAACTTATAGAGAGCAGATAAAATTCAAATAATCCAAATACTTTAATTTTGCTGCCAGCTACACATGTACCTAGCCAAATGACAGATGAGAATAAAAGCTGGTCTCTCTTGCTATATTTCAATGTCTAGCTCTGCAATTAAATGAAACAAAAGACTACACTCTTTACTTAAAAAAAAACAAAACAACAAAACAAAACTTTCAGGACTTTTTTTTTAATCTGGACTACAAATTGAACTAAAAACATATCATAAAGTTCAGAATAAAGAGCAGCAAAGGATAGCAAGCCATACTCTACAGAGCGCAAATGTTCTTCTAATGTAATTTTTCACTAAGTCTTACTGAAATTTAAATTGTATTACAGTTCTGGACTAGACACACCAATTCTATATTCAATAAATGTAAAGAACATAGACTTTCTGACAATTCAAAAGTTCACAGCACATTTTGTTAGGATAAAGTTCCAGGCCAAAACTTGCTGTCCCTCTTGATATTGAAGCTATGCTCATTACAAGACGTTAGACTCTTTTGAAGGTTCCATTTCAAATGGAACAAAAACCACAGGCTAACTTTCAAAGCAGAGAACTGCTCTGTAACTAACACCTATGGAGGAATGGTCTAAAACAATACTTATAAAAATGTGAAGAAGTCAGACATTATACTCTGAAGACACTTGCTTCACTCCCTGGCTTTGCCAGGCCGGCAGAGACAGTACAGTTTCAATGAGGAAAGGCCTGAAACATGGATCTCCTAATACCCTCCTCAGAGAACAAATGTCACATTTTTGTTAAGGAGAAAAGTGCATTTCCTGAGAAACAGAAAGAGAGAAAGCATCTGGGTATTCTGACCAAGGAGTCAAACAGTGATTTGCACCATGCTCCAGCTGGGAATTCAGCTCCAGATAGCCCAGGAAATCTCGTAACTATCATCTAAGCAAACTGCACCTTTCATCGTCACATGAATCATAGAACAAATGCACAATTAGTCATGATGAAGATCAAAATTACATAGCTCAGTAGAACTCAAGGCTTTAACACTTTCAGACACCACATGAAAGGATAAGTGATGTGCTGAAGGTCACAGCAGGACAATGAGGAAAACTCACTTCCAAGTCCTACTTCATACTGACTTGCTCTCACATGCTGACACTGACAGTATACTAATACCAACACGCAGCACAATGCTTTGCTGCCTTTTACAAAAAGTCTTTTGCAAAACTAGAATAAACTCCTTCCAATGTATTGTTTCCAGTGCCTTCCTTAATAAGAAAATAAAATAAAATGTAATTAAGTTAAAGATGACAGGATTACACCTGTACAAAAATGAGTACATTAATTATATTTTGATTAGCTGAAAATTTCCAACACACTACTCACTGGATAAAGTGGCTGAAAGAAAGAAAACTGTTTCAACAAAACAATACAACAATAAGCATGTCAGTTTGTGGGGCAAGGAGCAGGGAGATGTAGGGATATTAATATGCTACCAAAGAAAAGGAGCAGCTTATACAGTCAGTATGTTTCTACTCACTGTATTAGGTACATATGGCAATCCATAAACTTTCTCCTGTGTTTCCTTTAAAATTTCTGTGGTTGACTTTTTTAGAGGATGTTTCCCATGGTAGATTTGGTCCAAGGCAGCATAAAATACCTGAAGAGATCAAATACATGCTTGTCTTTAGCATATGGCATTGGCATTGAACCATCAAAAAAGACAAACAGAAAAGAATAAGAGAGAGAGAATAGGGAGAGGGAAGAGTTTAAATATATATAGTTTTGCAAATCTTCTATTTTTGGTATAACATATGAGAGAAACAGATTTTTGGAGTACACCAACCACCACCATGATGACCTATCATAAATCCACGTTTAGGTCACTGAGAATACTGGCAGTACTAAATCACCTCAATTTTTCTCCAGGTGTTTGGAGATCAGGAAAGCAGCACCAATAGGAAGACTTTTCCGGCAAAGATAGTAAAGCACAGTACAGGGCACTTCAACAGCAAACATGAAATAGGCATGGACAGAAGACAGTGGCAAGACTCAGGGTGTGCCATCACTGAAAAAAAGTTGCAACTTTTTTTTTTTTATATGAAGATTTCCTGTTTTGTGGAAGTGCAGGAAAGACAGAAGAGGACACCCACTGCGGTGCAACACAAGATATTTTTGTGAAGTTTAGTGAATCCAAATATTTAAGACAAAGAATTCAGGTCAGGCCATCCTGCGGTAGGCACATTTCACAGGAAAACTGATGGCAGGGAGCCTCAAAAAGCTTTTGTGCAAGGGACAAAGCAAATAATTTGGCTAGAGATTCAGGCCCAGTCACCCCAGTCACACTTCCAGGGATACTGCAATACCATTCTCAATGAGATAAACACACAGTTTTAGGAATTATAGCCATGAAATGCAGAAATTTTATGGAGAAAAGGCTGTTTGGAGGCATTTTCCATCCATGGAGAATGGATGTTTTATGTGATCTGAATAACACAACCCCCTCAACCTGTGAAAAGATTCTTTGTTATCAAATTTAGGTACAAAACCATTCTGAACTCTTTAATAATTTACCAGGCTTCAGCATTTGTTTTATTTGGGGTGGACAGAACATACACTTTCACCAAAATTGTGACTGTTTCTAAAGGACCATATCTCCTCTGTTTGAATAAGCTGTCTTCTAACATATAGAACCTTGATAAATCCTTTGACAGTGTTTGTTGAGAAATAATAAATGTGAAAATTGATTTTTTCAAGAAAAAATGAGGGTTATAAGGAGAGGGGTGAAGAAACCATGACTTGCAGCAGCTACTCCTGCATTTCCTGCTTTCTTCCTGCATGGCTAATGAGGAGAAAAGAAGCCATCAGTAAGACGTAAACTTGCAGAAATAGCCATTAATAACATTGCAAGTTTTATGTCCCAGACAGCAACACTGAACAAGAGATGCCAGACCTTAACATCACCCATCTACAAACCCACAGTAGGCAGCAAACATCTGTTCAGAGGACAATTCCATGAGGACACTGCACCAAATGGCAAACAATAATGAGTACTTTCTTTTTTAAAACCAAACTTTGCAAAGTTATTTTAAGTTATCCATCATTATATTGATAACATGAAAACCTAAAAATCTAAAGAAAAACCTACACTAGTTTGTAAAAACTACTTTTTTTTTTTTTTTTTTACTATTATCTTAAAACAGAATGAGGCTTTGCAATGCCTTTGCCTGTACTTTTCATCCTCAGAGCGGGTCTCTAGGATCCCAGTGCATTTTTTAACAAAGTTTAACAACAACTACAGCATTTATGGTAGCAAGGGTGATTGAGAATATGACCACCAGTAAGTATCATGAATAGATCTGAAAATTACCTGATGTAACAGTTCTAGAAAACTCACTTTCTCCTGTCACCCCAGGCCTTTGTGACTCTTCAGGAGTCATTTCACACCAACTTTATTCTCCTCTCCAAAAAAGCCCAAAACAAATATGAGGAACTTCAGCATCTGACAATAGACTTCGGTATCCTGCTTCAGCCTAGCCTTGATTCTCTTTTTTTTTCTGTCTCCCAGCTTTGTTAGGACCTGTTTGCAGTTGCTCTTTAGTGTTCCTCACAAAATGGAGTGGATTGCATTGCAGTCGACCTTCTCTAAAGAAAAATATGGAGTCAAGTAGTTTGTGGTCAGGGAGCTGGAGCAAAAGCTCAACTCACAGCTAGGCAGTGGGGAAATGTCAGCTGAAGGCCAGTGAAATAGACTGCCTGAAAAAAAATGTGGTAATAGGGAAGTGAGTCACTGAAGCCAGCTATAAGCTTTCCCCCAATCCTGGCACATGTAAAGCGTGGGAAGAAAGCTATGAGCCAGGCCACCTGGACAGCACAGTTAAAAAAAAAAAAAATCATCCCTGAAAGTAAACTTGGATGAACTTTATAGCCATAAGCATTCTCATCTACAAGCCACAATTTCTGTGTGTTTACACAGGCCTTTGACATGGGAAAGAGAGACACAAGCCAGCACCTCAGGATTTTAGGTGACACTGCTGAGGAGCATGCTAACACTTAATATTAAGCAGTAGCTAGAAGATTATTTCTAATTTCAGTAAAATACATTTCCCAAAAGACCTAAAAATATAAAAAGGACATTAAATAGTTATCTATCGTCATATTGTCTCTCTGTTTTGCACTGACATTGATATTTACTCGTTTTCTTTAATTCTAGACAGTTCTTTGTAGCTCCTTGTCTCCTTAATAGCATTATCATGTAACATTATGCATTTTCCAGTGAAGTTACTACTGACTGAAAGACTCTAGGACTCAAGTCTCCACGGCAAAAGTCTTACGAGAAGAAGCATGGATTCTCCTGTCTTTCCTCTTAAGTAGCTGATTAAATGAGCTGGAAGAAAATGCGGTGGTATGATAGTTATGATGAAAAACCAGCATAATTTCTTACTTTCACATATCAATAGACTTATTTTCTGAACAGACCACAAAAGAACGCTTAGGTATTTTCCCCCACTGCTGGAAAATTTGTAAGCATTTTTATTTCTTTTAAAGGTTTACGGCTTTCATAGCATCTAGTCATCAATATATAATATACTCATTGCAAAGTCTGAAGGAAAGGTGTTAGAGTTGCCATTCAGTTTTTTCAGGTACATACATTAGTAGTACATATATACTTTGGCATCTGCAGATTGAAACATATGTTTTTCCTCAATGAATTATACTTTTAAGTCTGCATGAGTAACAACACACGCTTCTACAAAGGAATGTATGAACTTTGTATTTGCCATGCAGTCAACTTCTCTGAGACATTTTTTCTGACTTAATAAACAGAAGGGCTCTGCCAGTCTGTCTCTTTGAAATTAGTGCATACTTCTGTGGGTATGACATTGGAATCTCCAAAAACATGGTGCTGAAAGTAGGAAATGAATAATGTTATTCAGTGTGGCATTGTGGTCATTTGGCAAGGGTTGAGACTGGTTACATGAGTAAAGTTATTAGTTACACGAGAGTAACTTGAGGGCAAGCAGCCTCCTTAATCACTGCAGCATTGCCAGCACCAGGCAATCATTAGGCACCCACAGGAATCTGAGCACACCAGAAGCTGGTATTCTCCCCCCAGTTCTAAAGCTGTCACTCCACGACAGACCCTTACAGAGACCCCAGGAGCAGCTCAGGGCCAGCAGTGGCAGGGGGACTGGACAGCCCACCCCACGGGACCGATGCAAGGACCCCCTCCTTGACTTACTTCTGGAGCACACCACCTCCCCTGCCACGAAACAGGGAGGCCATGTCATTTGTTAATATATCTGTGACTTAAAGCGTTCTTGGTATCGAAGCCCATTTGCCCTCACACTGTCAATTTGGTCTCAAACCTTGACAAGATTATAGCAAATACACATTGAAAGGACATCTGTCAAATCTCCATAAAGCTGTTAGGGACACACCAGAATAGAATGGGTGCATGTGAAAGCACGTGATCACCACTTTGGTGGTTACTAGTCTGTACATTGGCAAATTATTCTGTGTTGGTGGACTTCATGAATAAAGGTGCACCACTAAGGGTTCTCAATATAAATTTTATTTCAATCCAGAATTGTTTTTTTTTTTCAAAAAAATCTCCTATGCAAATTATATTCTTGCCCACATTCTCTGTGGATTCCCAGCTATCTCTAAGTGAGAATCTTTCAGAGCCAGCAGCATATATTTCAAAATCAGACCTGCAGAGAGGGTGCAGTTATTTTCTGAGGTATAGCTACAGGTAGCAAGCTCATTGTTCACACCTGCACAGCCAACACTGGCCACTGACAGCCAGCACTGCACTGAAAGCATAATTCAAAAATCCATTAATTTTAACCAAGGAAAAATATACCTATACACTGAAAACAGTATTAAATCTAGTTTTGATTAGTGGAACTGACACGTATACATTTACAAGTCCACATTCCAGTACTGTGATTAGTTTTAAATCACTATAAATAACTGCACAGACCAAACTGCAAATATTTAACTAAGTTTTTCTTTTAAATCAACTTCAGTTAACCAGCACAACTCATGTTTGTAGACAAGGTTGCAATCACTTTCTCACTTTTCAAAGTGAAGAATTACAAAGATCTGATCTTTAAATTTGTTTCTTTCCACATCTCAAAAATGATGGCTACTCTTTTATTAAGGTATAAGCAGAGTTATTCCACCTAAACACTAGGTCAACTGCAAAAAGAAAAATTATATGCTTCTGGCCTAAGGCAAAACAAAGAAAACAAAATAACAAAAATCACACAGCAGAGGCTTGTAGTATACTAAATGCAGCCAAACTCTTACTGTAAAAAAAAACTTGGCTGGATGCGAATGCTGCTGTTCAAATCTGAGAACTGCTGTTGCAGGACTGAAAATACCTACATATCCATTTTAGAGAGAACCCGAGTTTCCTTTGTTTCCTTTGGAGAAAAGCAACACTGATAGTTTGTTTATGAGAATGACCTATCGATTACATCTACCCAGAGAAAATAAAGGTTTATGAATTTATTTACTGCTCCTAACACTGTTAGAGAAAAGGCTAACAGCTGTATAGCTCAGCCACCACTTTTGATGGCTGTAACAAGTTGCCACTTTCATACTGATGCTGCAGAAGACATGGAGCTCACATCATATTCTAGTAAATAAATGAGATGGTTTAATTTTATTAAGGTGGTCAGTATTTCTCAGTCCTGCTACACTTTAATGATCCAAAGGTATGCAATACTTCCTCTACAAGTTCTCCTTAAATAATTCCGTTAATTTAAAACCTCAGCCTTAAACCACATTTGGGAATTCTGATAATCCAACCGTTTTCAAAAGGTGTGATTTTCACTATATTTTCTTATAGATCTAGGCATTTAGCTTTAAGATGACAGCACAGAATACATTCACAAAAACAAACATGAAAATTAATATAAAAATGTATTAATTTTCATTAACTTGCACATAGTTAGATAACGTGTCTACATTAAAATTAAAAATTGGTAATATTACAAGAATTAAAATATGTTCTGTAAGTTCTGGACAGAGAGTAGAGACTAGAATGCAAAGAACACACCTGGAGTTGCATATCAGCTGCGGCACACACCTTTTTGGACTCACATAGTCTTGACACCATGTTTTTTGGTAGTGGCTTGAATTAAAAAAAAAATCAGAAGATATTTAGAATTGTTGTATATTTGTAGTAAACAGTATACTTACTATTAGAAAAGGATGAAGATGCCAAAAAAAAAAAAAAGACTTCTGGTAGTAATAAAAACATGTTTGAAATGCTTTGCATTGAGGAAGGAAATCTCATTTGCTAAACAAAGCATTACATGTTCAATTAAGTTATTGGCAGTAATTTACATAGCAATCAAGAAATCACTGTGTCTCAGTGTTTGTTTTTCTATAAATTGATCCTATGTTCCCTTATATGCCTGTTAAAAATATTACGACTATCCTTAGAGACAAAGAACAGATTGGGCAGTTAGAGTCCTCCGAGGTCATCCCAACTAATCTTCAAAGGCAGGTATTATAATAGATTCTCCTGTTGGTCTTCGAGCATAGTTCACTTAGATTTACACGGAGGCCCACATTACTCCTGTTGAGCTAGCAGGGTTTTCATAACTTCAGCTGGGAGAGCATCAGGCCTTCTACCCTAACCCACGTAAAAATATTTGGTGACACTGAACAGTAAATATCTACTTTCCAAAAATTTTAACAAAGTTGAATTTATTCCACATCTATGGCAATAAAATTATCTGTGCCACCATAGGCTGAAGGTCAGAGACATTTTTCAAGTCTTACGCAAACTCTTTTTGACTTTCTATCCAGCCATCTACAAGTACATCCAAAGACTTTTCAGTGACAAATTTTTAAGAAAATCTGTATATGAATGTTTGACCTTACACTTCTGCTGCTGCTTCGTAAAGCTTTTCAATAGATGTTTTCCCGAGTAAGCATATTCTTTTTTTTTTTTTTTGCTAGCAGTTTTATTAACCAAATATATTAAATACAGTTTAAATAACTGGGTTCTTGGTAACATATTAAGAAAGTTACTACAAGTTCTACAATGTAATACAGATGTTTGGTATTACATTGATCTCTAAATGCATAACTATACTTTTACAGTGTGTTGAAGTGTTTAAGAAATAATACACAAAAGTCTACAGATCCTGATGGCAGAGCCGTATGTTTAGGTTCTGTGCAAATGATATGACTTCAAGACAAACAATGTTAATGTTCACAGAATAAAAACCCAACTCCAGAGAAGTTACACATAAGTGAGAAAAATGTTATCAATTAACTCTGTGGAATTTGGAAGTTAAAGCAGGTAAGTAAAACTCTTAAGTTGCACAGCTGTTTTATGCAGTAGCTTGCCAAGGCTTGTAACCTCTTCTCCAAGACAAATGTTAGCTTGGGCAAGAATGGGATAGAACAACACTCACTATTTTGCCTGTCATAAATATGCCCAGCTGTTAAATTTCAACACAGAAAAATGAATCAATGAACATTAAGTCTGTCCTACAGTATTACCATTGTTTCAAATTACATTATGATTTTGGACTACTAGACTAAGAGTAAATGGTAAATGGGCAGTTATCCACAGTAATAAAGATGTTAGTAGCGACCTACCTTGAGATCCCAACTGGATATAATATTGTTCAAAATATTACTTAATTATGTAGAAAAGTTATTAAGACAAGAAGCAAAGCAGAAAAAAAATTGCAAATGGTAAGAAGTATTTTGGTTGGGCTATTTTTCTCCTGGCTCTATGAACATCTCTTCTATCACCCTCTTACACAGAGTAAGGCATGCACTTCAATCACTTTTCATCCTGGAGCTAAAGCACACGCAAATTTGCAATAACACAGTTTCAGCTGTCACGCAAGAAGCTCTTGTGTAAGCAAACCTATAGAATTTTGAAGAGATATTGTTATTAAGCACCAAACTTATCAGCAAATTTTGGCAGCTTTTTGGAGGCTTTCATTTCCTAGTGAAGTAGTGCAATACAGAATTAAAACTGATTTCTTCTAGGAGTGCCTGTTTTTTTGGATACAGCAAAGTATGAGAAAATTGGATGGGAATTCTTAAATTGTAATTTGTCAGTGTTAAAAAAGCTGAACATCCAAAAGCTTGGCAACAGCAAATACGTATATTTCACACAGTTACAATTTAAGAGTGTTAAAGCCAAGAGCACTGCTACCACTAAGGTCAAACCAGCTCTTTCAACATTATGGATTCTCATTTTAGATTTTGGCTATATTAAATGATGGTAAGAAGTTAAGCACACAGCCTTTCAGCTGGTACACAAGATAAACAGAACAAAAGGCATTAAGACTTTTCTAATCTGCATTTCAGTAAACCACAGTACCACAGATCCTCAACTGAATTGGGAAATCCAAGTTTGCAGTTCACTGGGGCACAGAGCAGCAAGGTTCGGTGATGCGGACAGACTTTGAACGCTTCCTGGGAGAGTTGTTCACATCCAGCTCTGCTCAAAAAACAACTGAAGCAGGTCTAATTCTCAGTTCAGAGCTAAACATTTATTACAAACTCTCCACCCAAGAGAGTCTTGCCTTCTTTTAACTGTACTGCAAACAGCTGACCTCAAGCCAGGGAAGATTGCTAAAAAGGCAGCCTCTGCATTAACTTGTTTCTTCCTTATGTTCTGCTGCAAGAATCTATTCTATTCTAAACCAAACTCCTGAGGGGAAGCACAGAATTATCATTAATGTTGTGGTTTTGTTTAGTGAGGGGGGCCTAAGGTAGTAGCTTCTGGAGGAAACTGCTAGAAGTTGCTCCCCTTTGTTCAGTGGACTCGGCCAGGCCTAGGGCGGATCTGCTGCTGGCCAAGGCCGAGCTGATTGGCAGCAGAATGTTCCGTGATAACGCCTCTGCGATAACGTATTTAAAAAGGGGAAAACAAAAGAAAAAAAAAAGAGAAGAGAAGATGTGAAGAAGCTGAGTGGGGGCAGAGGCGCAGAGGGGCGGGAGCAGGCCTCTTGGGCCTTGCAGGCCTCACCCTCTGGCCTCTCGCCAGGCGGCCGACTGGGCCCAACTCGGCCCGGCCCAGCTGCAAGAAGTGAAGAGGAGAGGAGATGGATGATGTGAAGAGATTCTGAGAGGCATCTGCCAGCCTGTTGTGAAGAACTTGTCTTGTGAGAGGAACAGCTGCAGATGCCAAGGTCAGTTCAGAAGGAGGCGGAGGAGTAATGTGGCTCCTGGCCAAGATTCCCCTGCAGCTGTGGTGACGACCATGGTGGAGCAGGCTGTCCCCCTGCAGCCCATGGAGGTCCATGGAGGAGCAGAGATCCACTTGGAGCCCGTGAAGGACCCCACACCAGGGGAGGTGGATGCCTGAAGGAGGCTGTGGCCCGTGGAAGGCCCGCTGGGACAGCCGTTCTGGAGAGACTGCACCCCGTGGAAGAGATGACCCACGCCAGAGCAGTTTCACGAAGGGCTGTGGCCTGTGGGAGGGACCCCACCATGGAGCAGGGGAGGAATGTGAGGAGTTCTTCCCCCGACCATGAAGCAGCGGCGTAAAACAACGTGTGATGAACTGACCGCAACCCCCATTCCCTCTTCCCCCCTATGCTGCTCGGGGAGGGGGGAAGGTAGTAGAGATAATGTTAAGCTTGGGAAGAGGGAGAGGTGGGGGGAGGTTATCTTGTTCTCCGTCTCATCTCATTCTCCTGCTGTTTGTAGAAATAAATGAATAGTTTTCCCAAAGTCGAGTCTGTTTTGCCCGTGACGGTAACTTTAAGGATTTTCTCCCTGTCCTTATCTCAAACCTCGAGCCAGTTTTCTTACATTATCTCTCCCTATTCTCTCGGAGGGTGGGGGGAGTAAGAGAGAGACTGCGTAGTCTGGTTCCGATCGGGGCTGAACTACGACAATTAATAATGTATTAAAATATCTTTGCACAGGAGATAGCTTAGTACCACCTTCTAGAGACCAAGTAAAATGTAGGTAACACCAAAAGCCTCCAAGAATTTTTTTTTTTGCAGTCATATGAATATCAAACAAACCATGTAGATCTACTTTGACCTAAAGATCAAGCTTTACTGTTTGAGCAGATTAAAATCAACAGGAAATTAAAAATCATGCTTATGACAAAAAGGGACTGGAGAAAGACACAAATGTTCTTTAGTTTAAATCTATCAGTGCTACTGATCTAGCTCAAAGATTGTTTTGTGATCATAATCCACAAGCCAAGCAGAATTTGGCACCAGAAAAACAATGCCAAAATTAATTAAATTTAAAGAATTATTAAAAGGAGATCATTTATTTTCCTGAAGTACCTTTGGAATCTTAAAATTTAAGATTTCAGGGAACTAAAATTAGACTCTAGAGCATTTTTCAAAGATCATCACTCCTCTCCAGAGCTTGTTTCTGTGAACGTCAGGCATACAGATATGCTGAGGTCGCAAATGTACTGGGGAAGTCGTACTGTTTCAGGCAATGGAAGCTATTTCTCCTTGCTCCATTACAATCTCATACAGTCCCTTAATAAGCAGCTGAGTGAAGAAAAAAAGTGCATCAGCATGATTATTTTACTTATCCTGAAAGATAAGCTCTCTGTTAAAACCAGAATCAAACTGTAATCCTCCTCCTAAAAGAAAGACTTCACAGAGCTTTGGCTAAAACTATGTTAATTGAATAACCATTCCATTTTTTAAATTTAAACACTACATGCTTTATTTTGGGTTGCAGTTTTCCGCCCTTCTATATTAAGTAACTTTAAGATCTTGGCATGAATTTTTTAGCATGTTTGCCATGGTGGCTAAAAGAACAGGATTCCCTGTGCCCCAAAGCGCACTTAACTCCTTAGTGCTGTGTACTAACCGTGACACATGATGACTGTTTATTATCTGTGGGCTTATTCTTGTAATCATGCTAATACAATACTGCCTTTGTAATTCCATCTCTGTGAAAAATGAAGTCAGTTCAAATTTGAACAGCTGAAATACTGGCCTTTTTTCAAGAGAGCCTCCAAAGACACACAAGTTTAAAATCATTTAGCTTGACAGACCTACCACATATCTGTGCACTTGACAAACAAAATTAAACAAACACAGTGATACAGAATGGGACGCATGCACCAGATTGTCTGCTTATGCACTGTTAAGACCTCATTTTGGTACGGCTTGACTTCATGAGCCTACTTCAGTAATTCAACTTTAGTCACTAATTAACACAGTCCTCTGTATTCCTTTTTTTTTTTTCCTCAAGCATTTTCTGGTTTGATTTATCTTTAAGATGAAAGGAAAATTAGGCTTGCTACTTTCTTGGAACAAATATTTTTGTGCTGGCTAGCACTCTGAACTAAATTCACAAGACTTGCTCCTTTTGCCAAAAGAGTTTGCAAGCTTTTTCACTCCTCAGTACTCAACAGCACAACTATCCAAAATGCACAGAAAGCAGAGACAAGCTTTCTATAAACTTCAAGATATTTTGGACCAGATCCTCACGATCCATATCTATATGCATAATGCATTCTCACCTTTGAAAGCCTGCCCACCAAATCTTTTTTTCTGCAATGCTACTAAAAAACAGTTTTCAACAGTTCATATGTTTTAATGATCAAAACAACGCCTTTTTCCCCTCCTCTTCCCATAAGCATAAGCACTCACATAAGTGAGGATGCTCAGGACCAGTCCTTCTACAACTGGCTTTTATGGCAAGGGCAATAATAAGCTGAGACTATGCTACTAAGTTTTTCTGATGTAATTACGTTGAGAAAGAGTGTTAAAAATGACACCACCTAAAATACACATGCAAAAACTATAGCATAGATGCAGCAATGCTGAAAGAATGATTTTTCAAATTATCTGCACCGCCTCCTCAACAAGCTAGGTCAGGAAAAAAACCCTCCTGTCAACACCTAGCAGAATTATGTTGGTTTAGTTGTTGCAGGAAAGATCCTTCTCACACAGAAAAACTCAGTCTCTTAATTCATAAGAAGACACTTAATGGCAGTTCTCATATGGAACAACATTTGGATAGAATGGTTTTACAAATTTCACATTTTAACTGTTTCACCCATGTTCCTTACTTCCCCTTGAAAAGGGGGTAAGGTGGACTCATTTTTCTTTCAAGTAACTAAAAAACTGGAGAATAAAATGTAGATTCAAATTTCTATTTGCACACCAAAAAAATTAGTCAGGGAACAAGCATAGAAAATGCAAGCCCCAAAAGGGTTTTTGTGATTTTGTAAATGTAAGAGAGCTGGGATTTTCAATTCAAAGTACTCTGTAACATATACACAACAGATAAAAGTAATTGCTGTAACAATCACCAAATTTCAAGAACAAAAAAGATCATAGAATCACAGAATGGCTTGGCTTGGAAGGGACCTTAAAGATCATCTAGTTCCACCTACTCTGCCCTGGGCAGGGACACCTTTCACTAGACCAGGTCGCTCAAAGCCCCATCCAGTCTGGCCTTGAACACTTCCAGGGATGGGGCATCCACAACTTCTCTGGGCAACCTGTTCTAGTGCCTCATCACCCTCACAGTGAGGAATTTCTTCCATATATCCAATCTAAATCTACCCTCTTTCAGTTTAAAGCCACTATCCTTTGTCCTTTCACCACATTACTTCAAACTATTTGTATTTAAATGACAGATACAGAAATTTTATACCAGATTCTTAAAACTAGCTTAGATGAACCAACATAAGCAAAAGCAGATTTATGTATGTTGGATAATGGCTTAAGAACACACCCTACATTTTTAAAAAAGCAATTAAAAGGAAGCCGTCTAAAGGCCTCAAAAGCCACACGGCAGTTCCAGGCTCTTTTTCTCATCTTTCAGCATAATCCATTCTTGCCCCCTTCAAGACTGAATTTCTACATTAAACCTCTCTCAACTGCTCTCTGAAAGGACAAGATTTCACTACCAATAAACAGAAGTTTATGGAAATGCCAAATGGGACACAGTGCCTGCTTCTTAGCTTTCGCACTGGTTTAGATTTGTTAAGTCATTTTGAAAATACACAGCCATAAAAAACGTTCCACAAATCTCTTTCAGATGTTTTAGCCAAGCTCTTTCTCTGAGCTCATATGCAATCAGATTAACTCCACAATGTTTAAACACTACATGAACTTTATAGAGAACACTAGAAAGCAGTCATTCGGTATGTGGACTCCAATGTATAAACGATGAATCCTCCTGAACCATGTACTTTTAACTCCCAGGTTTCAAGGAGGCTTTCTTTGTGCAATCAATTCTGCAGAAATGATTGCTCTGTAAAAAAAAAACAAACAAACAATCGAAAGCAGATTTACAGAGCAATTTCCTCAGACATTATCTAGTAAAATACAAGTTAAGCAACACATTTTTCTAACTGTGCAAAGGAGGCAAACGTAATTCCACTTTGATAATACTGAAATATATTGAATATTTAGTATTGGATAAAAAGCTTCAATTAAGTGTAACACTACACAGCTTAAGAGATTTTCTTGGTTTTGCATTGATGAGTAGTCTATTCTTCATTCAGCACATCTGAGTACACTGAAACTTGCCTCAGTCAAAAGCACTAGAAAAAGATATTTGGTTATTGTTTACTGGTTTGTACTTTTGAAATGGCTGTACAAATATAAATCATATTCTGTTGCCATGCATTAAAGTGACTACCAAAAGTCACCTTGTTCCAAAGAGCAATGTTTTCTAAATTTCCCATAGAAAGTAGATCCTTGCAGTAGACTGGCATAGAATAGCTTTATGTAAAAAAAGGGATCAGAGTTTTAATGCAGAGATTTATGACTGCCAGAATCTAAATAATCCTAACCTAATCCTAAATAAAGCAGTATACTTTTTATCACAAAATATTTCAATCACTACCCTGTGCTAAAAATGGGAATTTTTAAACACCGCAGATCATTTCCATTTATTTCCATGATTTGGTACTTGAGCTTTATTTGAAGACAAACTTTAGACAATTCAATGATGAATCACTATTTTTGTCATAACTTACCTGTAATTAAATTAAAACATTCCACATAACTTGATTCACACAGAAGTGGTTCACCTACTACACTAAGTTTGTGTAGTGTAGAAACTACACACCCTTTGTAGGAAAAAAAGGTTGAAAGTTTTAAATGTGCAATTGGAACCTTGGATATAAGGATCTAGTACTCTTTCACAGATTACATTTATCTTTTCTGCAATAAGAATATTAACATTTTTCCTGAATAATTGAAATTACAATATTAAAATAATTTCTATCTATTGTTTATTTCTACTTTAAATATTATCATCAAGTAACACATGAAAATGTGATTCTTTTCCTGAATACATTTATTTAGATTTTCATTATTTTACACACTAGTTTTCCCTACCTGTCCCGTTTTATAATGCCTTGCAAACTGGTTAACCACTCGATAATCATTTGCAAAGTACTCCATCAGAATTGAGGGAACTTCAGCAAAATCAGTAGGACATCTGGTTCCTAGGGGCAGAATAATTGTACACATTAGCATTTGCTATTTTCATTAACACAAATAGTTAACTCTTCCCAAAGGTTTTGCAAGTTTCAGTTTGGACTTTTCATGAACTTTAATATTCTTTCTTTTATTAAGTCAATATTTTATTTCCATAGCATTATTGTACATATTGCCAGAAAAGCTTCATTATAATCCTACACATTTTACTATAAATCACAAAGTAAAATAAAATATTTGAACAGCTGGGTGAGGCACCTTATAAAGCTCTGGATCACACCCTTTTTAAACTAAACCAGACTGCAGCCAAACTGGCCCTACATGAAACACTAAATCTATTTAAGTGTCCTAAACCTAAATCAAACTACAATGTAAACAAAACTCTGCCTTAATCCCATTCACAGTTACAATTTTTAGCTTCCCTCTGTTTGCTGAGCTTACTTATGCTTTATATTAATGTCGCTTTATAATACCAAGTCATTCATCCAAGAACACTCCTGCAGATTGAAGAGATGTTCTAAGTGCAATGAGGTAATATCTTAGCAGTTAGTATTTTCAAAAAACACTTGCCCAAAAACTTTATTTACTCTAATCTTTATCAGCACCTTACACGATAGAAGTTATTATGAAGTATAACACATCACCAAATCAAAGCTGCATTTCTAATTTCCACATTAAAGTCAGGAACGTACAAAGTTGTTGCTTTAATAATGGACCCACTGGGTCACCACCTCCACCCCTGTCGGCTAGAGACAATGTCAACATTCAAAAGTAGTCTTAAATGTAAGTATGGTTTTTGCTTCTACTATTCTTTCTTGAAGACTATTTTTTAAAATCACTCCTTTGATATTTACAAATCTTTCTCTAGTTTTTAATCTGAATTCATAATGTGTATACTCAGTCTTCAAATCAACACTGCTCTTTATTATAAATAGCACTCCTACACTGTTTTTTACCTCCTAAATTGAGATAAACTATATTCTCTCTCAGCCATCGTTATCCAAAGGCAAGATAAAGTCCAAAAGACCATCCATTGTAGCTCTTCTCTGCACTTGCTTCAGTTTGAATTTACCTTTAGACTAGAGACACAAAACCATGCCCAAGCATTGCATGAGGTCTCTCTCTTAATCGTTCTAATACTTATTGCTGTAACTTCAAATCACATTTGCCCCTTTCACTGACACATTAGCTATTTCTAGTTCTTCATTAAGACATGATACTGTTCTTCTGTTCCTCCACCACTGTAGAAATATCCATTTGACAGCAGAAATTCTCTTTGTACTCTTTAAATGCATGATCTGCACTGTGTAGTTCTGAATTGCAATTTGCTTCTAACACTGCAGTATACAGTCATTCAGCTCTTACACAACACCCCAATCCTTCTTTTGTGCCATCACATTTCATTAGTAGAGTTGTCATCGTTGTTGTTTCAAAATAATTTTTAAAAAGCCTAAAACAAGGTAGGTCCCAAGACAAATACCTGCAGAACTACACTGATGTTCCCCTAGTCATTTATGCTTTCTCAGTGCTTCTTAATAAAATTACATAATTCTTTTAATAACCATTAAAGAGACTCCTGAAAAATTACATTATCTGCAAGTCGAAAGGCAAAAGGTTGGGCAGTTATCCAGGATAAGTTAGTTCTCCTGTAAAACAACTATACATATTCTCTACTGCATGATGAACTAAAACGGAATACAAGCTAGGTTTTAAAAAAAACCTTATACACACACATATGCATTAAACAATCAACAAATGCATACAGTAAAATGACATATTAACTTAAAAAGAAGCACATCTTAAGTCAAAAATGTACTGTATTATCCCAGTTCTGGGCCCATTAGCAGCAGAATAGGGCCCTGAATATTTGGGAATGTTAATCAGAAAAGGGAGGCAGGGGAGAGTAGGAAAGATGTCAAATACTCAACGCATCTCAACTAGAATGTCCTTTTTTTTTTTCTCACAACAGCCTGTAAGTTATCTTACTTACAGGCTTTGCCACTCTAGTGTCTCACGAGAGCAGACAGACCCTAACAGACATTGCCGCTATGAGCCATTTGATTGTCACACGTTCCAAACTCTAAAAAGGGGTTCTCTGCAGGAACAACACAAGTGACCTCCAACGCTGCTTTTGCAATGCTAGATCTGGAGTGAAATCGTCTGAGATGCAGGACTGCCTGGAGCTAAGGCAACACTGAAATCATACACAGGGGCTGATGGAAAGTCTGAGTCTCAAAATTAGCCATTTCCTGCCCCTTCAAGATTTTGACATGCAGATACACATGATTCACCACAAGAGGAGAACCCCACCAAAGCAGTTACTTTGGGTATATAAGTACTCCTGGAGGTCAAGATGAGCAAGGCCATGAGACAGCACATACAGTGTTCATTTGTTTTAACAACATCCAGTAATGACATACTTACAAATAGTTCAGTCTATTTTAATTTTAAGTGGAAGACTTAAGAAAGAGTATTTTGTCACTAGGTGCAAAGTGTCTGTTGATAACACGTAGCTCTACCACAGAGTCCCCTTTGTATCATTAGCATAACATAAAAATGGTAAAAATTTAAAAAAAGAAAAATCCTTCACACAAGAGAGCTACAATTTCATCTGTTTGGTTGTAGGGTTTTTTTTTCAACAAGTAAATATCTACTGTAAATGGGATTTGAAGTACACTAGCATAGAAGAGGATACACCAAGCTGTTCACAGGTAAGAAAAGCAGCTTTAGCCAGAGTATGTCTTTGACCCATGTGCCACAACTGCAGGCCACAGCAGCCTGCGAGCTATATTCATTGCCACTGTTTGAGAAGAGAGACTAAAAGAAAAAAGGCAATATTCCTTTTCTGTGCATCCTCTAAGCTGTGATTGCATGTTCATTCATGTTCATTTATGTATGATAAAAAGGTCTACCAGTTAATCATGCTTGCAAATACATTTTTAATTTATCAAATTTGCTTTAATCAGAATCAACTAGAAAAGGCCTGACTTCACAGATTTTTGATATTGCCAGTGTATGCTCTTTGCAAGAACTAATTTAGTAATTTTCCTTAATTCAATTTCCTAAATCATTTCCAACCCAGGATTCATTGTGCTTTTATACTACATACAACTTCAGTTTGATTTATTTCCAATCCTCCAACTATTCTAATATTATAAACTCCACATAAGGCAAACTTGCAGGAGTGGATACCACCACCAGAACAAAGATCAGCAGTACAGAAAGAAGAGATACAAATCTCTAATTCTTATTAGGACAAGAGGAATATTCAAGCGTTGTTTGATTGGGTTTTAGATAATATCCAGGGATCTGATACCGTATTTTCAAGTTATCAAAGATACAGAAGTATCAAAATGACTCAATCATTTCTGGTTCATCCTCCTTTTTTTCTTGTTTGTTTTTTTTTTAAATCTACTCCCTTCTTCTAGAAATCAAACATTTAACTAAAACAAACAAACAAAAAATCACTTTCTAACTTTCTTACCAGTGACATGTTGGTACCGCGTTCTTCCCAGCATAGAATGCATAGCATGTCCCATTTCATGGAAGAGATTCTCCATCATGCCAGGACTCAGTAGCGTTGGTGCACCCCTTGTTGAGTGGGGCAGGCTAAGCATAAGAACAACTACAGGTAGCTGGTACTCTCCATTTTCCCTTAATCTGCCTCCACGAACTGTAAAGTGACAATCCTTTCCAAGATAAAAACAAACGTACAAACAGCCAATGTCATTATATCATTGACATTAAAACAATGATGAAATTATTAAATTAAACTTAAACTATTAAATCAAATTTAAACATACACTCAGTTACACAAGTTGAATTCAATGATCATTAACACTGTTGTTCAATAGCAGCACGCTGTTTCTCCGTCTTTATTATTCCCTTCATATTCATAAGGAAACTACCTTATTTCATAAAGACGACTGTGTTGCTTTTAGAAAATAAAATTTAAATTTTTTTTGTTTAGAATTATCAAAACCTCTCAATTTTTCTAAAAAATATCACTAGCTCGAAGAAATTGACTGATGTGCCAAATCCATAATTTATAAATTAAGTTCCCTCCTCATCCTTCAACAGTAACTTCTTTATAAAACATGCTGCACAGCACACCTAGTATATTGTGAAATATGAATGAAACAGAGTAATATATTAAACTAACACAGATGTAAAGTTTGTCCACTTACCACCTCACTAAAGGTGGTAATTTGCAGATGCTTCTACAGAGTGACATGTCTGTTGTACTGCACTGTATAGTTAATATACTGGCACTAGGCAGCATGAGTGAGTAAGCCACAACAGTTGGAACCATCTACAGTTTTAAGCAGAATTGTGAATAAAAATTAGTTGTCATTATGAGCTTTCACCTTTAGAGACTATTCAAATTTCAGATTGTTTTTACTTGTAAATAGTACGCCAGAAATAGGTGTTTAAAAATCTACCATTTCTCTAAACAGTTCTACGACATTTCATAGTGCCTGCCATTCTGCAGAACAGAGTTTGAGTTCAGGTGACACTTTTTAAATGAAATGTTACTCACAAAAATATTTTACCTAAATAGGTAAATTTAGGTTTACCTAAAACCACAGACTTTCCCTGTATAAATTTCATTTATTTTAAAATGAGGTAACTTTTACTAAGCTTACATTGAACACAAATGGCCCTAATGCTACAGTCATTACCCAAATAAAATCCACGCTGCAATCAGATCATAAATGTTACCTGGTGTGGTTTGTCAGGTCGCTGAAAGAAGTCACAATAGATGTATCCTAGCAAACCTTCAGTTTCATGAACTACAGCCTGAAGGAAAAACACATCATTTCCACAGTGAGAGCACTGATAAGATGTGTAAACTGAAGACATAGTATTCTAATCCAAAGATTTATAATGAATAAATGACAAATAAACTGGGAATAAATGTAAAATCTGTTGGCAATTTTAGTTGGAAAAAAATACACAGAAGATTCACAACTTGTCCCTCAAACTACAGCCATTTCTTCATTTCACTCAAAACTACCTAGTGACAGATTAGTGCTAAAAGTAACACTACCTGTAGCCCCTAAATGACTTCTGACAAGTAAACAGTAACAAAAGCTGATTTACCATGGAAATAGAAATAGAAAGAGTGAGAAGTAATTATAAATTACTTAAAATATATAAGTAATTATAAACTACTTATAAGTAATAAGTAATAAGTAATTATAAATTATGAATTACTTAAAATATATAAGAAGTACAGCAGCTCTTGCTGGAGGCTGGAGGTGTGAGGAAGAGCAGTGAAGAAGATCTGGCAGTGAATACATGGAGGGAAGACAAGAAAGGAACCTGGGAACCTGATGAGTAAATTATTGCCTAAGTTTTTATTTCCACCCTCCCCTAAAAAAGCAGGCAAACAAAAAAAAAAGACATAAAAACCAACCTTAAAGTAAAGATGACATACAGATCAAAAAATGAGACAAAGACACATGACTGCTGGAACACACACCTACAACATTCTAGTTGTCTACACATTGAAACAAACAAACAAACAAACAAAAACTAGCAGGGCTCATTCAGAAGGACAGCTTGAAAGGTACAACAATAATCTCCAGAGGAACTGCTTCTGATTCAGGCACCCTTCACACAGAGACATATTATAAAGGCCATAAAACACCAAGCACACAAAAGGCACTTAAAGAGAGTACAAAGCCAGTGAGGTCTTAAAAACAAAATCTGACTCATGGCTCAGAGGAACACACCATCTCGTCTAACTTCCCTTTGTCGTTCCAGATGCTGGGAACAAGAATGCTTACCAACTTTCGAACATCTTCAGACCAAATCTCTCCTCTCTGTGTCTGTTCAGCATAAAGGGAGATTCCTAGGAGACGGCTGAACAAAGAGTTCAAACCTTCCATGCATGCCCCAAGTGAGAAAAAAGGACAGTACAAGCCAGGATCAATGTTGTACCTAAGGAAATACAAGAATCCCAAACCAGTTAGTTGAGCTACATAAACTACTGTCGTTTATCCTCCAAGTCACAGGATGTGACAAAATACACCAGATAAGTCTCAAGGCCCTAATCGAATATGTTTGGCTTTGCTTTTCAATAGTGAAACTAAGTCATAGACTAGTTACAGCACAGTACTTCACAGTAACTCAGTTTTTCTTATATTCAACTTTGGATACCAAATTCAGCAGATGTTGACTACAATTTTCAGAGATGTGGTGAACCTGAAGCTCAAACAGCCCATGGCAACACCATGGGTGACCAGGCTGTGGCATTTGATCCACAGAGGCCACAAGCACTCAAGTGCTGTTCCCATGCCAAGTCTGTGCCGTGTGACTGATCAGAAAATGTAGCTGGCTTTGGCTGTGGTGTAAGCCAAAGCCTCAGCCAGGACAGGAAACCAACCAGTAAGCACGGCTGACCCTGCAGTCTTGTCATTCACTGGAGCAACAGAAACACAAAGGAGACACAATCATCTCCCATGTATGAATCACACCTAAAGATAATGTTACACCTAGAGATAATGTTAATCCTGGGAAGAGGGAGGGGTGGGGGGAGGTTATCTTGTTCCCTGTCTCATTCTCCTGCTAGTTTTAGAAATAAATGAGTATTTTTCCCCAAGTCGAGTCTGTTTTGCCCATGACGGTAACTTAAAGGATTTTCTCCTGTCTTTATCTCAAACCTTGAGCCGTTTTTCTTATATCATCTCCTCCTATTCTCTTGGAGGGTGGGGGGAGCGAGAGAGAGACTGCGTAGTCTGGTCCCGATTGGGGCTGAACTACGACACCCTAAAGAGTAAACAAACTACAAGTATATCAAGTAAACAAATGCTTTGCAAACTTACACCTTCCACAAGCTGCTCAGGGTCACATAACTCTTTGGAGACAACAGCAAAATTAGAACTGGAATCAGCTTGTAGTTGTGCGTGCACCCCAAATGGCAAAAATGTTCTTGCTTCTTCATTTCACATACAAAGTCCAAGTGTTAAGTTACTTATGCCATTTTCTGGAGTCTCAGAGTAAAGACTTTTTACCTCTAGAGAATTACAGCCCCTCCCTTCTGTCTTCTTTCTTGCTCTTGTGCTTTTGCTTCTTAATGAAATGGTAACTAGTCACTGAAACTTAAACACACATCAGCTAGACTACAATACCTGAACACCAAAGATGAGAACCATGCTATTTTAAGGCCTATGATCAAAAGGCTTAGAGACCAGCTATGAAAGAGCCAGCTAGTCCCTATCCACTTACCTACCCTTCCCGCCTTCCCACTCCACACACAAAAGAACTGGGGATACTGCATTTGCCAATATGCTGCTTACAACCGCAGCTGCAATTCGCTACCCAGCTTCACTGCACTCTGATGCACAGCAGGGTGGGGTTACGTCTTTAAGCCACGGCACTTGTTCTTGAATATGTCACTGTATTTTGTCTTATTTTACTAGTATCCTTTATATTACCTTTATGACATGCTCAAGTGGCATTCTGCAACTACCATAGCAACATCTATGAAAGATATAGGTATGCTCAGCTACAGGATTTTGCTTATTTTCACACTACAAATGTAAGACGCTGAAGCCGATGTATTAATTATATTTTCAATTATACTAGAACACAGAAAATAAAGCAGATTTTGCCTCTACCATGCTGACACAACTTCTTCAAGATGCGTATCAACACTTAAATTCACACTCTACATGCTGCAATACATACATTTTTCTTCTTACTCAAAAAGAGTTTTTAAACTAAAAGAACAAAAGTAAGCATGACATAAATCACTTTAGATCAAGTTAGAAAAAAAGACTGGAAGCAAGTCTCTAAGAGAAAGCAGAAGAGATGAGATAATTTCCATGTAATAAGCCATAGAAATTTGGAGTATGAAAGACACTGCTTCAGCCCCGGAGCCTTCCAGAAGTACAGAATCACAGTATACGTGTTGAATATCCTGAGATTTTTAAGTCAGTAATTCCTAAGAACTGCAGCTCCTTCAACAGTGGCACTTTTTGGAAAGCTGAGTTAGGTAAATCTCAGATGTCTCCAGACTTTTACAGTATCACCCTGTGATCACCTTCTGCTCAGACTGTTACCATGAAAACTTAAACCCACCACTACGTGCTTCAGTTGTCTTCTGATTCTGCTCTGAAGCTTTCCCTGCACACAGACTATAAGGCCTGTTAAAAGGATCCTTTTATTAGAAGGAGAAATTACACCTTTTAGCAGCGAGTTATAACAATCTCCGTAATACTTCAGGACTGGTTTTTGTCACATCACTTTAAAATCTTACACCATCATCCTACATACTGCTATGAATACTAAGCTGAGTTTCCCATTTGTAATTCAAACAACTCCTTCTTCAACTAAGCACTGACCATAAATGAAAAGCTCACTATAAAAGTACCATCTCAATAGAAGTTCACTATAATGTGAAGTAGGATTTCTCCACACATATCCCTCCCAGGTGGGAAATATGATTATCCTTATTTTTAAAATTACAGCATTTACTTCAAAATAAATTAAGGGTGAAATAGTAGGTAATTATATCCCTTTTGTATAGCTAAAAAATTACATGGAAAAAAAGACAAAGTTATACATCACTTTTAGTCCTAATGCAGTCTTGAGTTGAGTAGTAACCTAGAGCTAGATCTTCTCAGAGCCAACTCAGATGAGCAGCATTTATTAGTTCTGGCTCCGCCCCAGTCCTGCTCTTCCCACACTGGTTTCTGCAGAGCCACTCAAATTTACTGGACCTTGGTTTAGGTTCCAGAAAGGTTTATTAATCCAGGTGCAGCACAAAACCCACCTACAACAGAACCAGGGGAGTAATACAGACAGGCTCAAGTAGTTTCATATGGAGGTTGCATGAGGGCTCTTTGCAGGGCTTTTTGCAGGGCTCATTTCAATCAGCCCTGCCAAAGCTATGCTGAGCATGTGCAAAGCCCATCTAGGCACCTTCACATCCTCCTCCCCTCAGACATCTAATACCATCTAGGGTTTCCCTGCCATTTCCTCCCTGCCAACTGGGAGAAGAGAGCTGATTGTATGGGATGTTTCGAGAAAGAATCTGTATGATACGATACTACAAACATATACCTCAGTAAATCAAAATTTAACTCCACCAACAGCCCAGAGTCATAGAAAACTATCAGATTTTCACAACTTCAGGAATTAAAACATGTAACTCCTACCAGTGACTTCAGTTGCAGGAAAAGAGAATATGAAAACAGCAAGAAAGTCAAGAACAGCACCCTTGAAAATACTTCATGGAATTAAGCCATATTTACACAGGAAGCAAGAAAAATCAAATGAAGTCTGATATCAAGAGATTCCAGACAGCTCAAAATTTTCTGAAGAGCAGAACTTTTTTTCTGATGGATCAGCTAATCCTGGAAACCATTTCCAAGCATATGAAAGATAAGAAAGACATCAGGAGTAGTCAGCATGGATTCACCAAGGGCAAGTCATGCTTGACCAACTTGATCAAGTTCTATGATGAAACAACTGGCTTGGTAGATGAGGGGAGAGCAGTGCACATCATCTGCCTGGACTTCAGTAAGGCCTTTGACACTGTCTCCCAGAAGATTCTCACAAAGAAGCTGTCGATATATGGGCTGGATGAGCATAGAAGGAGGTGGAGTCAAAACTAGCTGAACGGCCAGGCCCACAGGGAGGTGACGAGTGACACAAAGTCTAGTTGGAGGCCAGTGTCTAGCAGAGTACTGCAAGGGTCAACATTGGGTCCAGTATGTTTAACATCTTCATTAATGACCTGGATGATAGGGCACAGTGTACCCTCAGCACGTTTGCTGATGACATCAAACTGGGAGGAGTGGCTGCTGTGCCAGGGTGGCTCCTCTGCCATCCAGAGAGACCTCGACAGGCTGGAGAAATGGGCTGAGAGGAATCCCATGAAATTCAACAAAGGTGCAAAGTCCTGCACTTGGGGAGGAACAACCCCAGGCACCAGCATATGCTGGGGGCCAGACAGACAGAAAGATACTTTGCCAAAAAGGACCTGAGGGTCCTGGTGGACACCAAGTTGAACATAACCCAGCAATGGGTCCTTGTTGTAAAGAAGGTGAATGGTATCCTGGGCTGCATTAGGCAAAGTATGGCCAGCTAGCTGAGGGAGGTGATCCTTCCCCTCTACTCAGCACTTGTGAGGCCACACCTGGAGTGCTGTCTCCAGTGCTGGGCCTCTCAGCACAAAGAGAGACACAGACATACTGGAGAGAACGTAACAAAGGGCCACAAAGATGATGAAGGGACTGGAACATCTCTTCTATCATGAAGGACTGAGAGAGCTGGGACTGTTAGGTCTAGAGAAGATGAAGGCTCAAGTGAATCTTATTCATGTGTATAAATACCTGGAAGGAGGGTGCAAAGAAAACAGAGCCAGGCTCTTGTTGGTGGTGCCCAGTGACAGGACCAGAGGCAACAGACACAAATCAAAACAGAGGAGGTTCCCTCTGAGCATCAGGGAACATTTTTACCCTGTGTGTGGGACCAAGCACTGGTCCCCTAGAGGCTGTGGAGTCTCCATCCTTGGAGATACTCAAAAGCCACCTGGACATGGTCATGGACAACTGGCTCTAAGTGGCACTGCTTGAGCAGGAGGGTTGGACCAGATGACCTCCAGACATCCCTCCAACCTCAACTATTTTATGATTCTGTGAAGACGCCATATGGAGCGTAGGACTAGGATGACACAGCTGCAGAACAAGATAGATTCGAGCTTTATAAGAGATAGATGACATTTCATGCTAACTGCAGAGGACTACCACACTCAGTTGAAATACTGGATTAATATGTTTGCTGGGCTGCAGATGGAAAGAACTTTGAAACTACTTTATATTTCTTTTCATTTCTGTCAAAAACACAGATACATACTAGCAGTAGAAAGCAGTGGTATTTCTTCATGGATAGAAGAGCTGACAATATATCACAGGGAGAAGAGTCTATTTCTTCCTCATTCTCAGCACTCCTTGAATGCGTACATTGTCTCCATGAACTTACTCCATGATGAAAAGGATGGAGAGAAGGCTTTCTGACAGGCATTTTGTCATACACTGCCTCTGCCCAAAGTAGGGGGAAAAAAATCAGTCTGTAATAGTTTTACCTTTTGGAAAAGCACAATACTTAGCCACCCACACATGAAAATAGCAGTAACAGACTATACTGGCTTAAGGCAAAGTCCTCAGGGGAACTAGTCCTCTACCCTGGCTAATGTTTGAAAATATCACAATCTTGACATTTTGAGTACAATGAGGTTCTGATTAAACAACCACTTTAATAATAAATACAAAAAGTTAATATCAGTCACTTCTGGTAGAACACTGTCAGGATCAAACCTCTCCCACATTTAATGGAAGATGTGTTTTAATATTGCTCTTGCCAATGGAAAATTGCAAAAAAAGTTTTTAAAACCAACATTTTTTTATACAGAACCTAAAAAAGTGGTTTCAGTTCTGATCTCACCTATTTCTCCACTTCTGCCTTGCCTACTACACTAGTGTACAAAGAAAGATTAAAGATTAAGATATTGAAAAATCCTCAAATAGCAGTAGTCTCTTATGACACAAGACTGATATTTAAATTCTTTTGGACAATCCTGACAGTAGTCAGTGGTGATTATTATACCTCAAGTTGTCTGGCATCCATAGCCTTTTTGTTTACTAGCTACTGCAATGTCATAGGAGTTAAGAAGAAAGTGGTTAAAATACGATAACATAAAGCAATTTTCACCATCAGATTATAATAATCAATAACAGTCTTCAAAATGAGTATCGGGTACTGAAAAAAAGCTACCGCTCCAGGAAGTGGATAGTACATCTTCAAAAATCTTTCTTTAATGACCAGTCTATATCCACTAAGCAGTAATCATTCCAGACACCAAAACACAGATTTAATTGACAAGTTTTGAATTTGGTCCTCCCTCATACACAAACTTTCTTTTAACAAATCAAGTAAGACCAACTATCACTGAAGAAAGCCTAACCCCAAACTTGCACTAATTCCCAGAAAACATTCTCTTTGGGCTTATTTAGGAACAGAAATTAGCCAAAACCTCAGCTATCTGAAGCTGATGTCCTATAACCAAAAACTCAGTTCCTGGAAATATTATTAATAGATGATCTTGCCTTTCAGTGGCAAGAGCAAGCATATGACTAACTCTCTTCTGAGCTCCCACCTTCAAGATTTAATGCTACTCACCACAGAATGAAAGGTGTAACAGTAGATAAGATTAGAGGACAATGGGGAAAAGGGAAAAAATTAATTTAAAAGACTTGAATCTTTCCCAAAAAAAAAGAATACTCAATGAGCAGAACAGGAAATTCTACAATCTCTACTAGATCTGTAAAACTGCAGTCTGGCTGGAGGGTGTGGGTGGAAAAGTATTTGGAAGAGTTTACAGACAAACTAAATGCTCCCTTATTGAAGATTCTTGCTTGATTCCAGGCACTCAAACAGTAGCAACCACTAGCAACTTCATTGTTTCCAGATGACAGGAAAAAAAGTCTCTGTTTGCTAGCAAATGATTACCCAACCTCAGTTATTCACAGCTTCATCACCTTACTGAAACTGCAAGAACACAACACTTCCCAGGCACAATATTTCAGTGTTCAAATTCACGCTAATCTAAAACACCACAGCACAACTTCTTGGCAGCAATGGAGACTGTGATTTGTAACAGCAAGTCAAACTTCTCTCCCCTCAGTCCTTTGAATGAAATTTCTAATGGTATTCAAGGATCTTGGGTTGTATCTTTAAAACACTCTCTGACCTGGGCCAGATTATCTAAAAGACCACATAAAACTCCAAGATGAAGACTTGTATCAATACACTCCTTTAGCACTTTAAACTGCCCTGTAACAAAGATAGAGCTTGTCTGTGTAGTATGCAGAGCCTTTTGAGGGCTGATCCAAGACTGTAAAATTAATTTCTCCTGAAGCTAAAGGGGGAAACTCAAAGTTCACCATCTTCTATCCCAGGTGTACAGTGTTTCTTTGATCATTTTTTTCAAATGTGAAACCAAATGTATTTGAAAATGCACACAAAAGCCTCACAACAAAATCCTACAAGAACAAGGCATTCCACTGCATATTACTTCTCTAGCGATAGAATGAAAGGACAAAAACTTTAGTTAATGAATTAATTCATAGTGACTGACTATATAAAAAGAAGCAGAGTTTCCAAAGTACCACAGCTTAGCCTGCCTCTGAACTGTTCAAATGGTCAGAGAAAAGCAATCTTCAAAACCTACATGTTAATAACTGTTGATGACCCTACTGTGCACATAATTACTTTTATTATACCACATGTTAAAGTAGCAGCCATTCTAAGAATCACTTTATGTATGATTTCAACCAATTATCAACTTGGACAGTTGTCTAGCTTTGTCCCCTCTACTTAAAAGAAACAGGAAAAAAATCAAATAAAATTGCAAGAAGCAACTGCTTTAACATGAGAACACTCTTTCTGGACACTCTTTGGCAAGCTGCCTCTACATGTATTCAGCCAAGTTACAATTTTTATCTCCAACAGGAAATGCACTCAAGTATTTTTGGGAAAAGAAATCAGAAAGGAAGTTACTACAACCCATAATGAACTATGCTAACAGGCGTTCTGCTACCACTAAAATGTCTGCTAAGGGTTACTGCTACTAGCAAGAAAGGTTAATGTCCTGGACACAGACAGCTAAAAGCTACGTTAGAAACCAGTTAGAGCTCCATTTGGTGACAATAACTGCAGAGAAGTGCCTGAAGACAGGTTTTCTTGTATGCTGTAATCTGCAGCTTGCTTGCTGCACCAGCTGAGCAGACAGGCACAATTCAGTGGGGTGGACAACGCACATGGCGTACTAACATCGCTAGCAGAACATTGTACCGCTGTCTCCAAAGCTGGCAAATACATGGAAACAGAGCTGCAGCACTTCCTAAGGAAAAAAAGGATTCAGGTCAGCTAAGCAAGCCAGAGCGGGAACCAAATAACCTGTCTGGATACCCTGTCACTTAAAATGTGAATTCTGGGCCCCAACTAGGTGATTCAGAGTGCTTCAAATAAGCACCTAGGATGCCTATGTCACCAGAGAAAGGCAGACACAAATATAATCCTACTCTCTGGCTTAGCAATTAGGGCTGACTAGCAGAAGTCTCGAACTCAGCTATGAGCTCTTGCTCCACTCCAGATCTTAGGCTTCCCTGACTGGACTGCATGTTGTATACCTGAATCTCAAGAGAAGGAACAGCACAGCCTTTTCTGTGAGGAGATGCCTTTGAAAATGCAGGCAAAGGAGATGGAAGAATGGTGGTCTGATGAATCACAACAGAACTTTGTAGAGGACTACATGTTCAAAAGTCAAAAAGATTTCTTATCACAGAACCTTTCTTCTAGGTTACCTGAGATCAAAAAAAAAAAAAAAGAGATATGGATTGATTTTTAATACTTGCAGGGCTACAAAAAGTTTTCCCAACTACCTATGAACTTGAGCATGTAAATTTTATTAAGCCCTTATGTGAAACTTAGAGGATTTGAATGCACTTCTGGAAGAGCAGGAAAAGGAGATACCAAACTTTCTATCCATTACATACATACACACACACCAGAAAACACAAATATTGATCTAAAAGATGACTTCCTGAAATCAATAAGGCATTTTCACATCACTACATATTTTAAAAAGAGACTGCTTTTAGTTTAGATGTAGGAAATATCATATTACATTTACGTAAAAAAATAAAGGACACCAGTATATAAATCTCACTCTGGACACATCCGAAGAACATCAACAAATACACGTATGAACCCATCTACAGTGGAAAAGAATATTTTTCTCTGTGTCAAACTTTTAGTTAACTACTTTGACTTGAAAAAAAAAAACAAGAATTAAAAGTAGTCCCTTTTATTGTAGTAATGAACCTTAAATTATTTTATTGTTTCTGTAGAATTGCATAACTCATATGCTTACCTGTCCAAAACTGTGAAAGACTAAGAAGCACAAAAATGAACAAGAGAAGTTTGCTCTGCTTTCATTTTGTCTCAAAACATATTCCATTAACTTAATTCACTCAGAACATCTGATTTCAAATGCCAAAGCATTTGTATTTATAACAAAGCCCAGGAAAGAACGAAAATTTTCTTATGTACTTTATGTCAGAATGTGAGCTCAGAAACTTTACAAAGAGAAATCTCAGTACCCTCCTAAAGAAAGTAGAAATATCAAAGAAAATAGTAGATTCTTTGATGTAAATTCCTGCTTTATATTAAGGAATAAACTATGTTAAAAAAATCCAGACACCTTACTTTTACAGTATGCAGCCTAGTACTGTTTTTAAAAGAAGTAATGTAGCCAAATCAATTTAAAAATCAATTTTAAAAACAAGTTAATTGACACAATGAGGTTTGGTTATTCTTCAAGAACAGCAGGCTTCAAACAAAAAGGCTGTGTCCCTGTGAAGAACAAAGATGTAGTATGTTATTATAAATAATTATTTCTACACTGAGTCTAAATAAAATGCAGACTTCTAAAATCACTTCCATTTAAGCTGAATATTTGGAAGGAAACGAAGACTGGCTTGTGTAGAATGACTTTCATCTATTCTATTAAGAATGCTCTTTATAAACTTGGACATTAGGGATATTTGAGTAAGGATCACTGTTCTCAGAACACGAGCATTCAGACTTTTGACAATTGCAAATTGGCTGTTTGGCAAGAATTCTTATCAGTGGCTATTAAATATAGTCCCTGATATAGTCTGACTTCTTTTTTTTTTTGAGAAAAATTATTATCCTGCTGACATCCACAAAAATACATAACACTAAGTTAACGATCTCTAATAAAATAGGTTCTGTCAAAACTTTCAAAGAAACTTGAAAAAAATCTTGTTAGCAGAAGATAAAAGTGAGATGAACCCCTCAGGTTAACTTAAAGAGATCAAGACAAGGAAAATCCCTTCCAATTTTCATTACATGCCAGACTATTAAATTTAATTCTTTACCTGAAGGGAGACTCTTAAACATGATTTATAGAAGACTCCAAATTTCTTAAAAATAATAATAGAAAGCCTCTGTACTCTCATCAACCATAAACCAGCACTTGTACCCCACATTCTTTTTTTCTTTCTGTTAATTGCACTTCACAGAATGTTCTGGAGGAGGTCAGGGGGTAATACAGAATATTGGTTTGGTCTCAACACTGTACGCAAATTTTTGATTTGACTTTGTTTTCAAATCAAGAACAATCTCTTTGTCTTTCCACAATGTTTTCAACAAATAAATAATTCTTGAAACCTAAATTCTGCTCCACGGCAAGTCTTTTCAATCACTTTCAGGTTTTCCTCCAAAACGCTTAGTCTACTAGCTTAGTGACTGGTAAGTTAAATAGACTTTTTGCACCTCTGTTAGTTGATTTAATAGAAGGCATGCCTTCCCCTGCTTATAAACAGACAGTTACAGAAAGTTTTCCTTCTGTATGAGTGCTCTGGTTGAAAGACTTCCTGGTTCTTTTTAAATTTTGCATTATTTTTCCACTTCAGCTTTCAAATGAGCAGAATGACACTTTTCTCATATATTCCACAAAGGATCTGGGCTATTTTCCCACGTGGTGTTCCCAACCGAGAACACTCTTTCTTAAAACTAAAAATAGTTTAATAAAAAGCAGCCATAAACAAGTTTGTTTACAAGTAATTTGCAAACCTCAACATTAGTTGCAGCTTTTAGCAACTTGAGAAACATTCAGTCATGTTTAGGTATCTTGGTATTGCACGTACCCCTCTGCCCACTCTCCCTTGAAGCCAGCAGTCTACGTACAGTCACAGCCATAAAGGAGATGAGCTATTCCTGATTTCTGCTCAGCTGGTCACTCAAGAGCCAAAATGCCTTCAGCTGCTGTGGTGGCTTCTCTTTCCTACACAGCAGGAAACTGGCTTATTTTGGCATTGATTTGTTCATCCCCATGGCCAGTGTTATTTATTTCTGTAGTCCCAAAGAGACAGACCAGTACAGAGTGCAACATCCTGCAAGCACATCCCAGTTGAAAGATGAATAAAGTCTTTGACATTTTGGCAAAAATCCCAGCAGTGAATTATAGCCAGTGAAGTCAGTCCAGTCTGGTAAGCACCAAAGGTTAGAGAAACAGGAGGCAACACCAAATACACTAAGCTCATCACTGACAGTTCTCAGGAACAGTTCTGTGCCTCTGTCAGAAGTGACTTAAGCACGGTCAATCTCACCTTCAAGGCAAATACTTGACCTCAAAAGGTCTCTTCCAGCGTTGGCGGGTTTTTTTTATGACCCGGAAGAAGTCAGCAAGACCACAACATTTTGCAAAGATCAGGGCCTTGAGAAATATTTATCACTGCAGCTGCACTTACTGAGAAGAAATGGGATTTAATTAATGCTATGGTATTTGCCTGCACTAAAACTCAACAGTATTATTTTTATAATACACATATTAGACATCTTCTTACTTGTTAGAAGCTGAAGCATGTTCTAGCATTCACTGTTTTATTACTCTTAGCTTGCCAAAATTCTTGAGGTTCTCCTAATTACTCTAACTTCTTTTAAGATACTACTACCATGAATTTCAGAATTTTGTGTTCAGTTTCTCTTAAATGTACATTTATACTGACATCTATTTTCTCTGCCACTTAAACTATAGCTACAAAAGCATTACACAGTCATAACTGTGGGTTTAAAGCCAGAGGGGCTACTTACATAATTTAAAAAAAAAAAAAAAGAAAGAAAAAAGAGAAAATTAAAGTAAACTATCCTGTTACCATCAATGGGAGAGTTACATTTTTGAAGTAGGATCAAGTTTCCAGGGAAAAGACTTAGAGAAAGCTGACAGAAACAAAATTATTGTGGCTAAGTTTACAGAAAGAAAAACACACTCTGTGAATTAAGTCTGGAGCTCCTCCTGCAGTTCAACTTACAAAACAGCAGAAATGGTCAGCAACAATTGTAGAAGCAAAGTGTGAAAATAAAAGCAACCTGGTATGACAGCAAATGTCATTAAAATTCAAGCGTCCAAAAGCATATGAATCTCCTACGTTCTTCAGAAGTAAATATCCAGCTCTTAAAACTAATGATGAGGAATCTAACAAAGGATTTGTTTCCTTAATACTGTTCTAATACAGAATAAACATATATTTAGAATACAAAATATAAAAATACATTTAAAATATACAACATACAGATACAAACCAGACACATTAAAAATATGGCATGAGTTTCAGTGTCACTTGAGACAAACTGATGTAGTTGCTCGAAACCTGGAGAACTAAAGAGGAAGTAAAAGATCACATCACCTAATGTTTGCTTACACCATTCCTGTTTGAAAATATGCTTGTATAGACCAATAAAGAGAACAGGAAACCTTTTTCAATAGACATAGATACTGTCCCACCTAATATTTCTTGCACCTCTTAGTGGTGCACATGTGATCCACTAGAACGCTGCTGAGTTACTTAATCAAGAACTAAACTCCTGGAGTCTCTTGCTTTATATCTCAGTTTGTAAAGATAATCTGCATCTTATATGCCTGACAATATCTAGGAAGCTATGGTTCTGTACACCAGCTGGAGCCACAGTGACAACAGTAGCCCAAAAGAAATATCCAAAAGCTACCATTGCTTTCTGATCCAGAGTAAACTACTACTTTAATCAGATACATCCAGTCTTAAGTTTGTTTAAAAAATAAAAACCTGCAAATCTGCAGTGAAGTGAGATTTTTCCTCCCCCTCTTGTGAGAGAAGCACAACTTTAAATTATCTTTTCCAACACAAAGCTAAAAGGTCACCGCTGCTGATCTAATAAAGGCAACATGCAGGGCTCGCATCGTTCAGAACTGGCACCTCATTATGTGCAAAGGTCTTGTGCGCTCATTAAGTCTGTATAGACGATTTATTTCCAAGTCTTTGCAGGAGAGATGAGAATGAACTCTATCCATAAACACTGAAAATCTACTCAAGAAGTTGCTGTTTCAAGTCTGTGACAGTGGATGATAGGTGCATGTTCAGTAAGAAGTACAATACAGTTAAAATACGAAGAGGAGTTGGATTGTATTCAGTCATCAAAATTTGTTTTTAAACATGAATATGTCTCAGCTAAGAGCTAAAAGCAAAACAAGAATAAGCATTTTCTAGCTGTTCTGAAACCGTTTCATCGTCTTGTATATTCAAAGAGGGCCAGTACTTCCCTGTAAAACAACAGAGGAGCCAAAAACTTCTATAGGCAGTTACAGTAGTAACTAAGAAACATTACAAACAACTGCCACACCAGATACTCTTTATTTTTCCCTATTGAAGTACACCTTCAAAGAAGGAAATCCTGTTTACACTGAGGACTTTCTTTATCCTTATTGCAAGGAATGAAATAAAGACACTCATTTACATTAGAATCATGAGCATAAGGAGCTTACCTCTCTGCACGAAGGACGCCACTGTAGTAAGGGTGATCCCACGGCATCAGCTTCTGAAAGAGAATTCCAGCTTATAATTACAATCATGGACAACAAGTGAACCCAAAGTAAAAGTTTTGTTTCCTTTGAATGTTGTTGCAGTTTCGACAAGTCACAGAACTTTTAAACATAATGGGAAATATTCAGTCCTAAAAATACCATCAGAAATAGCATAATATATCATAACTTGAAATCTTTTTTCTAACATTTGTTTTAAGATGGTACTTCTCACTCAAATATATATGGGACTTCATACCAGCTTTCGATACACACACTCAATTCAAGTAAAAAGAAAAACCTAGTTATGTACAGAATTAGGATACATACAATACAGTATGCAAACAGGACATGCATCTAACCTAAAGTACCTTTATTTTACAAATTAGCCAATAAATTTAAAACAAAGTAATATTCACTTTCACCACTTTGTTTTGGCTATCTCAGTATCATTTTGTATAAACCAACAGCTAACTCACACTCAGTGCTTAGTTTTAACACAAATAACAGCTAAGCAGTCAAAAACCATTTGAACTCAAAAGACAGAAAGTTTATTTTTCCAGTTATACTATGTATTGTATAGTAAAATAGAGTTATTTTTTTTGTGTAGAACAAGGTTAGCTTATACTATATTTTTAAAAAGAAACAAAACAGAAAACCATATATGAAAATTTAACTTACTGAATTCTGTGGGTTAAGCTTCGTTTTCATCTTTGTCATCATTTCAAAATCTTTTTGAGTTCTGAAAAATATTTTTAAGATGAAAGTGTTACTGGAAGATTTTTGAGCAATGGAATACAGTATACCATAATACTCCATGCTAATGAAATGCCCATCATCAGAGATTGATAGTATGCTACAAAATGGCAGTCCCATATACTACAGTAAAAGAAGGTTTCCATTCTGCTTCTGTATTTTGGGTACCTTCAAGTCAAGTCCCTCTTACTCTGGTTGTATGGCTCTAAAGCATTTCCTTTCTTACAGTATACCCCATTTATATACAGTGATGAAACTGGTTTGTCTTTTGTGAAACTAAGGGAGGCAAGAAGGACAAACAAGGGAATTCGCTTATAGATGTAAAATATATGGAGTTGTGCATACGGGGAGAAGAGGTGTTCTTCAACACTTGAACTTGGTCTTCTTGTTTGCAGTCGCCTGCATTTCTCAGCACATCACTTGTTGCATTCAGTCCTGGATGTTCTCTGATCATAGACAGAGAATTTATTCTAAGCTGATAGCTCTTCTCCAAACTCTGATAAAGTCTTGCTTTTTACTTCATCAGAGCATATTAACAAGCAGCACCAACTGACTTATTAGTGCACAAGTCCCTCTGTTCTTGAAATAAAGAGTATGGTTTGAAAAATAACTTAGATAAAAATACATACCTTTTAGATAACTGGTCAGAAAGCTTCTCCAGAAACTGTGTTACTGTCTCTAGAAGTGGTGAAACAAAAAATTAAGAAAGTTATTTCTTCCCTTAAAAGATATTAAGTTTACATCAAAACATTCTAAACAAAACAAGCTCCCTTACAACAACAAAGTTCTTAAAACAACAAACTATTCCATTGACCACTGTGTCATCATTTCAAGAGAACTTAGTACCACATTCACTTTGTTACATGCTGGGAACTTCATGGCATCTTCATAATCTAAGGAGTGTTGATTCTGAACAAAAACACTGGTTCCTACTCAGTGAGTATTGTCATTTATACAAAGCATGAGTATTGCACACAGCAAAAGGTAACTGCAGTAAGATACTTCACTGGAAGAAATATACATAAACTTAGCAAAAAAAACCTAACAGCTTCTGACTTCATACCTAACATAGCGCATTTGATTTCTGAGCATGTCCTTCCACACATGCCTTATACCTGGATTTTTGGCCATTGTTCCCTGAAGAGCCCTTTGGGCAAAGGTGTCGTACCCAACCAGCTGTGCCAGACTGTTTCGGCTAGCAAGCAATTCTTCTAAACGGGTCAACTGCTCAGCATTTGGGTAAAGAAAAATCTTGTAAGCAGCTTCTCGCACCTAATTAAAAAAAAAAATGTAAAAGGTCACATTACTACAGTACAATTTTTAAGGGAAACGAGTGATACAATTGAGGATCTAGCAGTACAGCTGTATTTCACTGGTATCGTTGGGAAAAGGCCTAAAACCTTTCAACAATAGTAATTACGACTGCCTGACAATTACTGCTCTTTTATCCATTAAAGATGGAATAAGGAAAAGCAATGAGACAACCTGACAGATCAAGACTGCCAAAAACGGTCCTGTTCTCTACCCCTCTCAACAGTCCCCTCTCTGCTTATTGCCTCCTTCTTTCTGCCAACATCTGTGTTTCTCAGATCACTATGTAGACTGTCTTAACTCACTAAAACTTCTGAAAATAAACTGAAAAGAAAGCCATATTGTTCTCTGCATCTCAGTGAAACTGGCTTATGGAACGATCTGATATGAACCAGAGACAGGCTCAGGGGAGAAAAAAAAAAAGAAGAGAAAAGTCTTATTTCTTTTGAAGTAGCAAGCTATTAGTCTGTCAGTCTGCCCAAAGACAATCAGTCTTTCTCCTATTTCTAGTCTGGGTTTTTTTTATAACTTTCAAAAAAAAAAATCACCTCAACCCTCAGAAAATTTTATAAAATGCTTTTTATGTTTCACAAATCAATTGAAGATAATCTTCATTTTGTGCATATGGAATAGGCTTAAGAAATCCATTAACAATTTATGCTTGTCTTCATTTGAAATAAGCTTCTCTCTCGGATTATATATTCAAAAAGAATGCAGCTCCTGGGTTTGTAAAAAATAGGACTATAATAATTCATAAGTCATTTTGTATCTGTTCCATTTCACCAGGTTTTCATTCAAAAAAAAAAAAAAAAACCAAACCACAAATAAAGTGAGATGATTCCCATTCCTTTAACATGGTTCAGCAGTGTGTCTTTCCAGCAAAGGCCAACAACATACCGAACTCTATTAGAAAGAGTACAGCCACTTGGTCCACGGTTACATTTGGAGTGTACTGTCCAGATCTGGGTTCTCCAGGACAAGAAAGACACTGAAGTACTGGAGTGGGTCCAGCATAGGGCTACCAAGATGTTTAGGGGCTGGAGAAAATGGAGGCTGAGAGAGCTGGGTTTGTCCAGCCTAAAGAAGAAAAAGCTCAAAGGAGATCTTAACCTTTATCTACTTAGCAGTAAGGCATAGAGAACACGCAGCTAGACTCTTCTTGGAGGTGCAAAACAAGAGAAGGAGATGTAATGGACACAAGCTGGAAGATGAAAAATTCCAATTTGGTATCAGGAAAAAGAAAGATAATATGAGGGTGGTCAAACAGAGGAGTAATGGAATCTTCACCTTTGAAAAGTGTTCAAAACTCAACTGGACATGTCAGTGAGAAACCTGGTCTACTTGATCCTGCTCTGAACAGGATCCGACTCAAACTGACAAGCTCGACCTAAATTATATGATTTCTAAAAAGCCTCTCCAAAGATCTGACTCACAGAACTGCATTATTCAATTGACATATTACTCATAGCTCTAGTAGCAATTCTACAGATCATGCTATTTTCAGGACAACAAGAGTTTATAGATAATATACAATGAGTGTTACTCCTTTATTTACATCCTATCAGTGCCATAATTTAATTCATTTTTAATTTCTTACATAAAATAAACATTACAGCTTGGGCTCTACCACAGTAAGCGTTTCTCTTTTTCGTGACAAACAAGATTTCAAAGTCACCTCAATTATTTAACTACATAGTAAGTGAAAACAGAACACTTGAGTGTTGTAATACACTTGAGTCACATCTAAAATACTAAGGAACCACTGCCATGTTTCAAAGAGCCTAAATTAATTTTCAATTTATAAACAAACTCTAAATTAGTTCTTCTCAGAAAAGTATCATCAGCAATAACTACAATAAGACCATCCAGGATAACTCGGGTTGGATGGGACCTCAGGAGGTCTCTAAGCCAACCTACAGCACCAAGCAGGGTCAGCTATGAGGCAAGATCAAGTTGCACCATGCTTTTTCCAGTCAGGTCCTGAAACCCTGCATAGATGGCGAGCCAGCATGACTTGTCTGTTTCACTGCTTGGATATCCTCATCAGGAAAAACTCCAACTGGTCTTTTTCACTTCAACTTGTGCCTGTTGCCACTTGCCATCCAGTCATACACCACTACAAAGAGCCTGGCTCTATCTTCTCCATGATCTCCTCACGGGTACTGGCAGACTGCTGTCAGGGTCCCCCGAAGCCACCTCTGCTACAGGGTGAACAAGCCCAGATCCCTCAGCCTCTCCCCACAGTGCAAGCACTCCATTTTCTGGCCATCTTGGTGCCCTCCATTGAAGTCACTCCTAAAGAATGATGAGTAAAGGACCATAACCTCAAAGGGCTATAATCTCTTCCCTCAACCTCTGGCTCTGCCCCTGTTCATACAGTTGAGGATGCTGTTGACCTTTGATGCCAGGGTCACTACTGGCTCATGCTCAGCTTGCTGCCCACCAACCCTCTGGGCCTTTTCCACAGATCAGACCCAGACAGGTAGTCTCAGGTTGTATTATTGCCAGGAACTCTCCCTTTTCACGTGCAGGACTTTGCATTTGTCCTTCTTAAATTGCCTAAGGTTCCCAGTGGACCATTCCCTCAGCTTCTAGGCCACTTTGAATGTCAGCCCTGCCCTTCAGTCTATCAATTGTTCCTCCCAATTTGGTATCACCTGCAAATCTAGTAGGCAAGCACTCTGTCACATCCTCTAGGTCACTGACAAAGATGCTAAACAGGAGAGGTTCCAGGACAGACGTCTCTCATTACCAGTCTTCCAGTAGGGTACAATATCTCAATCACCACTCTCTGAGTCTGATCATGAAATTAGGTTTTTTATCTCTCTGGCTGTCCACCAATCCAGACAGTAACCTCCAAACTTCATTGCTCCCTTAATCTTTCTAGGGATCAAAGTGAAGCTAAGTTGCCTGTAGTTCCCCAATCTGGGGTTTTTTTGGCCTTTCTGAAGGTGGGTGGGACATATTACTTCCACCAGTCATTGGGGTTCTTCCCTGATCTTCACAGTCTACCAAAGACAGCAAGCCTTTCAAAGACAATAGTCAGTTCTCTCTGAACCCTTGGATGCAGCCCGTCTGGTCCCAAGGTCTTGTACAGATTGAGTTCTCTCAAGTAATCCCAAACTGTATCCTCATCTACTGCTGATTGTTCTTCTCTTTGAACCCTTTCACTAGAGGGCTGGGAGAACTCATTGGTGAACACTGAGGTAAAGAAAGCGATCGGCATCTCAGCCTTATCTGTGTCTGCTGACACTAAGTCACCCACCTTATTCAGCACTGAGGCCACCTTTTCCTTGTCCAGTCTTTTAGCACTAATGCAGTAGTAGATGCTCTTCTTGTTGCCTTTGATGTCCCCTGCAAGTCCCAACTGCAGTTGAGCTTTGGCCTTCCTGACATCATCTCTACACATACAAGCAATATTTCTAAATTCCTCCCTTGTATCTTGTAGCTGCTTCCACCTTCTGTCTGCCTCCTTGTGGAGATGAAGCTTTGCCTTGAGCTCCCTGCGTGCCAAGCCTGGCTCTGACTACATCTGCTTGCCTCTCTAAGTACAAGTATGCGCTGCTACTGAGTATCTTAGTATCCTCATGTGCTTGGAGGATATTATCTTTAAAGAACTGCCAGCCTTCTTGAGCTCTTTTACCCTTCAGAGCTGCATCCCATGGGATCCCACCTCCCCATTTACTGAACAAGCTGAAGTCTGCTTGCCTGAAATCAAAGGTCTGTATTCTGCCCCTCTTCCTCAATCCATTCAAGATCTTCACTTTCATTACTTCATAGCTGCTAGAGCCAAGGCTGCCATTGATTATTATGTTCTAAAACAGCTTCTCCTTGTCAGTCATATATATGACTATGTATGACTTATATTTATATATGACTATATAAATAACTGATATTCACTTCTGCTGTAGAGTATGCCAAAGCAAATTCGGAGAATACACACCAGATCATCGGGACAATCAGCATGCAGACCAGCAACTTGTAAGTAATTGCCTTCAGCGGTAAAATTATACCGAATATGTTCTGGCAAAACATGTTTGTCAATCTTGTTGGGAAGGTGAGTTCCTGTCAGAAATTCATTACATAAATCCAATATTCTGACGTTGAGATTGACTGCCTTTTTACGCTGTAAGAAAAACAAAGTACAAAATACATACTATCTTCAGACATCGTACAAGCAGAACTTAAAGTTTCTAAAACCTAAGGGACTTATCCAGAAATGCAGCAGCAAAGACAATATTTAAGATTAGACCTACAGCATCAACAAAATCCTAATGTAGGGCTGAAGTCAACAAGATCACACGCTCATATGGATCTGTAATTTCACACAGGATTGAAATTTGAAAGAAAATGCCTATGTTTCTGCAGTAAGAAAGTGTACAGTGGAGTTCAGGTAGAATTTACACAAGCTTTGCTATTAGCTGCTTGTAAAGCATTTATAAAACTATGCCTGATATGATTGCTATGTAAAACACAGAAGCATTGAGACAGATAATCCTGCTAGCATCCTGAAATAGATACAGAATTAGAGTTATCTTGTTACTGTTTGTATTCCACTACTTTCTGGAGACAGGAAGACATTTACGGTATTTCAGCCTTTCCCTGAGGAGTTTGTGATGTAGGGTTTTATCACCATCATTAGAGTATTTCACACATTTAACCTTACTGTAAAATTTGCTTCAGTGAACTTTAGAGTATGCTCTCTATTGCCTGTGGGTTCATAGCTCAAAAGAAAAGCCTGAGGGTACAGATACAACATACTTTTGAAGTCCAAAGAATGACAAAACCTGCATATCTCTGCTCTCCCATCCCACTGTCTTTAAAACACATCTTCTGAGTTTTATTTTAAAAAGCAGAAATTCTTTGTAGCAGAAGTAAATTTCAATTTATGATAGTGAAGGATTTCTAAAGTCTGAAATGAGAATCGAAAAGAAACACTGAGCAGCAAATAACAGAAGAAAAGCAGAGTAGGCAGAGGAGGAAGAGGAAAGCAAGCAAAAACAAGAGGCAAGATAAATTGTAACTGAAAGGGGATGAAGCATGGTAGAACCAATAGTCAAATCAGAAATAAAACTCAGAGTCCAAGTTTCAGAGTTGTTCTTTGTACAAAGTAATTGTAAAAATATACTCTAGAAGCATTTTCCAGGTCATAACACATCATCACAGCCATGATCTTCAAAGTAACTTTATCACATAAATCTGGTAGAAGAGCCCCCCTTTTCAGAGGGGATGACTCCAATAAACAAGGTATTAAGTCTGTACAGGCACGTGAGCTATGAACAGACATCCAACAGAGCATCCATACCACAAAGCACGGTGATGGCTGATGGTTTTGGCAAACCCATCATTAACTACTTCAAAGGCATGGAAAAGCTCCAAGAAATGTAATCAGATCATGCCCAGACATTCAGTTGTGCACAAAATTTACAAATTCTGGTTATGTGAGCACCAAAGGACAGTCTGGACACACACCTGATCCCTTCTAAAACACTCTACTTGATTAACATGTCATCACAGTGCATGGGGTGCTGCTTTTTCCCCTCTGTAAATAAGCTGTCCAGACAGTTAAGCACTTATTTAAAATCTCTGATGCAGACACCAATCAAAGGAAGTAGGGTCTCAGGTCTTGCTTATAACTCTTCAGAGCAGACGAAGGAATGATGAGGGCCAATCTGGGAAGAACAGCCAACTAAGATCTAAAACAACATTAAAAAACACACTTTAGAAGTGATTTAAAGTACATAAAATTAACCACTTCCGAGAAGACAAAATTCCACAGAGGACACTGGGAATCTTGAAGGACAAACTGGGCCAGAATCACATGATTCATATCCCACATTTCATCATCTGGTCTTTGGTAGTTAGGCAAATTTCTGTTCATATACTGTAGCCAAAAATTACCTTTTCTTCATCCAAATGAATGCCACTGATCTCAAAATCAAACATAAAAAGTTCTGCCACTCGCCTAAAAATACAGTAAATTCCTGTTAAAACAGCCTCATTTGATAGCAACCACAATTTCTTAACAGATCTTGCCCACAGTAGTTATTTAGGTTTGATGTCTTTTACAGAGAATAACAATACAGTTATACGAGTATTGTTGTTACAGACACAGACTTTCTATGTTTATTCAGTGCAATAAGATTTTTCTTTTGTAGTTATTTTAGTTATCTGCATTGAAAATATCCTTCAAAATAATTCCACTCCATTAATCTACAGGTTTAAGCAATTTGCGCAATTACAATTTTAATTTGACACTTCCTTTATTCCAACAGATCAGAAAAAGACCTCTTCAAATCTAACATCCTCGATTGTGGGAAAAGAAGGAAGAAGGAAGTAACTTACTCAAATGATAAGCTTGTCTAACCATGTCAGCAAAGAAATAGTTCAAAACTGTAACTGAATAGGCAGCTAATGAAATATTTTACAGCAATCATAAAGTAAGCTTTTAAAAAATATACTGATAATCTGATTTTGAAAGATATAAATAAGTTTCTATAAATTGAGATCAAATTATATAGTCTGTTCTCTACTTTCATTGCTAAAAACACTGACATAAACACCACAGTACAGCACCTCATTTTAACCAAAATAGTATTGTTGCAGAAAATCTTAAGTCCTCATTTTTTCGTTTTTGCACACTCAATTATTTAGCCTAAATGTATCTTGTGCCCTAGTCACAGAGACATCCTCCAAGACTACGGAACTACAAACTTCCTAACTCCTGTGTAGGTAATTTAGAAGTGACTAATAGATTAGTAACAGAGATGTGGCATGTTTTCCAGTTGTATTAATTAATTTAACAAAACACAAAATACAAGCAAAATAAGGAATTATATATACTATCTAAAAATCTGAATCTATAGGCATTAATAAGTACCTGGTTTCTGGATCTAGGGAACTCATAACAACTTCATCAGCTAGCAGACGTCTCAAACTCTGACACAGTTCGACATCTGTATTTAATCTGTAAAGATATAGAGTAAAAGAATCACACATTAGCAACAAACACTAATATTTCAGTCTCTTGGTATTACTTATTCAAAGGTAGAACTTAGTATTTACTGAAACAACATTAAAAACCAAGGACTGCATTTTCAAAATTCTTTCTGGATCACAACCACACTTAAAAACTACAAAACTTGTGGACAAAGGATGTGTGGACAAACTGGCACGAGAACAGGTCTTGTGTATCCATAGGAAAATACTTCTGGACGGCATTTTGTGGCAAACTTAAGCAAGTCTAAGACTGATAGTTTATTTTTTATGCACAAAGATAATCATAGTGAGAGCATAAAGGTGGGACAACTGCTTTTTAATCCTTATTTTGAAAGGACTCAACTCCATTAAAGGAAGATCTGTGCTAAAGTTTGTCATCAGAGAAATGTGCTGCCGGCTGCCACTGAAGTAGACTATGAGCTAACTATCCCCAGAACACTTCCAGATGCTCATCACTGTCCCTGTGCCAGACCACACATCAGATTTGCTGGCATGTTAACTACAAGCGTGTACGTCAACCTGGATTACTGGGTGGGAATCACAGTGGGGAATGAAACACACACGTACACATCAGCATAGCTGCAGTGGGCAGCAGCCCCCAGTCTGAGTCTTGAGCAGTAACCTCTTAAATCATCTGAGGTGCAGAAAGCCTCTGCAGCCTCATTTGTAAAATGAGCTTAATAATGACCAATACCCAACTCAGAGATAGAAGACGACACCGCATCACGCCTGTACTTCACAAAAGGCTCTGTTCAGAAGGTGCTAAGTAAGAAGCCCAGCACTCTGTTAAAACATGGCTAAAAGCAGATGCCTATTGTTAGTAGTTTCCCAGAGGTACCATTTGCCCATGAAAATGAACATTCAAAACCAGCTAGTTTTTGAGCATTTACAATAGTTTATGAATCTCTCAGGTTAATTTGTGAATACTTTCTAAAAATTTTAAATCTGAAGTGGTATTCAAATACTAAAGTTGTATTGTTATAAATGGTGTGCTGCATCTAAGTCTTGAAAAACCCAGTTTCAAGTGAAAGATTTCCCAAACACGCTGTCAAGACCAAAGCAACAGTTGCTGCTGAATTTAATCTTAGAATTCTCTTTTTAGCTAGCCATGTTAGTCACAAGGTTCACTAAACAAATCGATGCACTACTGTCCTCAGAGTACAAAAGGCTTCACTGCCTCTGCACCTTACTGTGGGTCAACCAGTCACTGTCTCCACTGTTATTAGGAATTCTGAGGGAAGCAGCAGACTCTGGGTCACCTTCACAGTCCTGCTTGGTAAAGTTTTCACTTAAGAAGCCTACAACTCACTGTAGTCAAGGACCACAGAGGTAACCTCCAGGATTTAGGACTGAAGATATTAAAAAAAAGAAAAAAAGAAAAGGACCCAAAGAATAGCCAAACTTCAGAAACAGAGGTCTTTAAGAACATGTTCTAAGAAATGAGGTTTTAAATAAAGCACAAGCATGCCAGGGTAGACCAGGTATATACCATGGCCCTTGACAGACACATCCTCAAACACTCATTTTAATGGCAGACCGTCCTTTCCGCTTTCACATATCCCACTCACTGGGTGGAACTCAAGACATCAGCAAACCAAAAGAAAAAATGTTGTAAAATATAACAGTTTAAATCTTAAAAACAAATTAACAATTTGTACACGTGTTTTACAGCAGCTAGTTAACTGTCACAAGTCCTAGAAAAGCGTAGCTTTGAGTCTTTGATGGGTTTCAGTGATGTGGAGTCAGTTTATAATTTACTGTCATAGTTCAGCCCTGATCAGGACCAGACTACGCAGTCTCTCTCTCGCTCCCCCCACCCTCCGAGAGAATAGGAGGAGATGATATAAGAAAAATGGCTCGAGGCTTGAGATAAGGACAGGGAGAAAATCCTTAAAGTTACCGTCACGGGCAAAACAGACTCGACTTGGGGAAAACTATTCATTTATTACTAAAAACAGCAGGATAATGAGACAGAGAACAAGATAACTTTCCCCCACCCCTCCCTCTTCCCGGGCTTAACATTATCTCTACCACCTTCCCCCGCAACGAACGGCACAGGGGGGAAGAGGGAATGGGGGTTGCGGTCAGTTCATCACATGTTGTTTTACGCTGCTGCTTCATCACTGGGGAAAGAACTCCTCACATTCCTCCCCTGCTCCAGCGTGGGGTCTCTCCCACGGACCACAGTCCTGCATGAAACTGCTCCGGCGTGGGTCATCTCTTCCATGGAGTGCAGTCCCTCCAGAATGGCTGCCCCAGCTGGTCCTCCACGGGCCACAGCCTCCTTCAGGCCTCCACCTGCTCCAGCGTGGGGTCCTCCACAGGCTGCAGGTGGATCTCTGCTCCTCCATGGACCTCCATGGGCTGCAGGGGGACAGCCTGCTCCACCATGGACGTCACCACAGGCTGCAGGGGAATCTTGGCCAGGAGCAGCATTACTCCTCCGCCTCCTTCTGAACTGACCTTGGCGTTTGCAGCCATTCCTCTCACAAGAAATTCTTCACAATCGGCAGGCAGACGAGTCTCAGGATCACTTCACATCTCATCTTCTCTCCACTTCTTGCAGCCAGGCCGGGCCAAGTCAGGCCCAGTCGGCCGCCTGACGGGAGGCCAGAAAGTGAGGCCTGCAAGGCCCACGAGGCTCGCGGCTCCCCCTCTCTGGCCCCACTCAACATCTTCACATCTTCTTCTCTTTTTTTTTTTTTTTTTTTTTTCTGTTTTCCCCTTGAGGCGTTATCACGGAACATTCTGCTACCAATCGGCTCAGCCTTGGCCAGCAGCGGGTCTGCCCTAGGCCTGGCCGAGTCCACTGAACAAAGGGGAGCAACTTCTAGCAGTTTCCTACAGAAGCTACCACCATAGTCCCCCTTCACTAAACAAAACCAGAACACTTACAAACTGTTCAGAACACAAACTGAAACTAAAATAAAGTAACCTTTCATGAAATACTGTAATGAAGCTAAATCCTTAAATATCTGTAACAGCAAGACTGACACTTTGCTGTCACATACAAATCCTTCCTACATATTTTTTGTTGATGGCTGTTTTCATAGATGATCACACAGTAAGTTTTAAAGATGCATATGGAAACAGAAAAGAAAAAAAAAAAGAAGAAAACATACTTTTCTACCACAGTACCAATGTTCCTGCAGGCTTCTTCAGCAGCCTCTCTGAATGCAAAGTCAGGATGGGCAATTTTCACAAAATCAGCCTGACATAGTAAAAGATGAAAACAGTGAGGCAAAAAGACAAATAAAAAAATATTGAATTATAAACAAAGTTGCACTCAAGTAGTTCAACTTACATTAACATTTATTTCTACAGTTCTCTGCAATCTATTTGCAGAATTTACTTTCTTTTTCCCTAAAAAATAAAGCTTAATGGAAAACTGTGCGATAACTATTAAACCAGATAGTGAATGTGTCTCTCCAAAAAATAACTTTAATCCATACACTTCTTAGAAACATTTTAGCATGGTGAGTATCTTAGAGTCTTTACAACTTAAGAGATACTCTAATGTATTTAAATGTTATTACAGGAGATTTTTAAAACAAAAATTCACAGTTAAGAAAACACACCACCAAATGTGCATAGAGGGTTTGTTTTCAAAACCTTTTTACTCTTGTGGATAGACCATCAAGTATGCTTTAACATCATTACCTAGTAGGAAGAAATATGTTTAAAGAGAAAACCCAGAAGTTTTTGGATTCAGAACAGGGTTTTTATTTGACTTACTAACTTTTAGTAAGTCTCTAAATACTTAAAAAGATTTAGAAAGAGAAAAGGATGCTAAAAGGAGGCTGGGGAGCTAGGGACTTCCATGACTGCCAGTATGAAGTCAGGGAGGTTCTGGCATTGAAATGATGAAGAACTGAAGATTAGGAATACATTGAAGACATTCAGCATGATTTTACAGAAAGTACACGACACACACTTGACTTTGTTTAACAGTATCATTGCAGTTGGCAACCTTACAAATGTTATACACTTAAGATTTTTACTCCTTAGAACCCCTGTTTAAATTCCTGTATAATATTGACAGAATAGGTGCTGAATGGCAATCTCAAAATTCCTCTCAACAGATAACAATTACCAAACTGCTTCTAGACAGAGCTCTGCAAGCTCTGCATCTCTGAATGTGTAAACCTGAAAGCAGCACATAGGAGGTAATTTTAACTCAGCCAACTCGTACAAAACTATGACCACTGAATTCTGACATTAGTGTTTTAGTTAGATATAGATTGATTAGGAGGGATTGATTGATTAAGAGGAATTAGGCATAGTCTATATAACAGACAAAAGGAGAATTAGTGATTCGACAGTGCATGTAAGTACTTTCAGAAGGAAAAAGTGCCTGTCACAAAAGATGTCTTGAATCTACAAAAGAATAACAAACAAGAATTGAGAATTGAAAATACATGGAGAAATTCAAATGTGAAAACCAAAGTAAAAAAAATTCAGTGACTTCTTTATTAAGTACTGATTTCAGTATGAAGGTTGGGTCTGCTTCCTTGAAATGAACAGTGAGGCTTTGATAAAAGACATACTTCTGGCAATCAGTTTCTAGAGAGCAATATGCAGTGCTCTGTTAAAGTTAACATTTTGCGATACAGAATATCAGACAAAGTACTCTAATTCTGTGGACCACAGCAATTGAAGTCTAGGAAATACCTGCAGTTTTTATTGTGTTAATAAAAGGCAATACTGTTTAGTTTCATCTGCCGCTTTTAATTTAAGTTCTTTACAAACCTTCACCTAAAAACTTGCATGACTTAAAAACATGTGTATTGCAACCTCAGCTTTAACTTCAAGAGCAATCCCATGTTTTCCATAAGGTAAGTCACGCTGGAAAGCTTACGTATTAAAATTACAGCAGAAATACAATTCTGAGTTATTTTTCTTTATACTATTTTTACACCTGTCTTAAAATTAACTGTACAGTTTGACAGGATTTGTAACTACCTATCATTCAATAAAACTCTTTGTAATTAACTTTCAATCAATTTAATTTTCAGTCTTAATACAAAATCTCCCAGAGCTGATCTACTAGTAACTGCAGTGCAGACAATCATAAAATGGAACAACATGGTGTAAGCTTATTAAGTCAGTTAGTTTAAAATAAATTGCTTCAGGTAATAATGAAAAAAAGTAACTTACCAAGTCTGCTACTCTGCATAAGGCATCTGAAAGCTGATCAAAGATCATCACGGTCTCTGGCCCAGGTGGTGTTGAACATGCCTTCCGGACTAGCTGTTCCGATTCTTGCAATGCTTTGTCCTGTGCTTCCTGAAATCCTTCTGGACAGCTCAGTTCTGGAACACCAAACAGACCCTGCAGCACAGAATACAATGAAAACACATTACTATTACCCTCCTCGATTTCTGCTCCTTTGTTTCAGGATGGAAGTATCACCACATAATTTTACCAGAATGACCCTAGCTAACATACTGTGGCACTTCACTAAAACGTTCCCACATGAGTGTCTTTATAGAGAGAATAGTCACAAAATCAATCAAAAGACACTGGTATCACACAAAAACATCTTAATTTCCCAGAGCAAAACCTCACTGAAGTTCTTTTAGCCAGGATTGTTTTCTGCAAACCTTAAAAGTTTGGCATCAAATCCTCACAAATTCTCCTCTTCCACCCCATAACCTCCTACACCATCCTTTTCTCAAAGCATTTTTAATCTCGATTCCAAAGCATGGGCACCAGACAAATCATAGGAAGTTCATTTACATTCTAAAATGAGGGAAAGTCATCCCTCTGAAGCAAAACAGACTTATCAAGGAATGTGAGCACTAAGTAGGAACGTCAAAACAGTGAATGTGTTGGCCAGCAGACCTAGATATCAGCGGACTGCAGGCAACAGGACAGTGGTCTCAGGCTCATTAAATGAGCCCCAAATACTGGAACCAGATCTCAAAGAAATGATCAGCAACAACCAAAAAATCTTATGACGAGAACAGTTTTATTCCTGAAGCTCTCACCAAGCCTGGCCCTGTCCAACAGGGCAGGGTAAACACATTGATTCAGGCAGGGTAGACACAGGCAGGAGTTATGTTCTGCATTTGTGGAAGAGAGTTAAAGAGGTTCTACTGCAGATCAAACAAAATTGCTAACACTACTTGCTAGAGAAGTTCCACAATACAGACTTACAACAGTAAAAAAAAAAATTAATTTAAGATAATCAGCATCTCTGCAAGCAACACACTCCCTTTGCAACTACCCAACTGCAACATGAGCATCTCTTTATCTCTTAATAACGGCATCTAATGGTACAAGGCACACCATTTCACACAACATCCATCCCTTCCCAAATTTAACCTCAGCATCTAAAAATCACGATCCGGATTTGAAAATCTGTGGGCCAGTCATTTTACAATGCACCTTCTGCAAATTCTCTGTGTTACAACAGCCAGTGGCAGAGTTGCAGATTTGCATGTAGCTTAAAGTATTTATCCAAATAAAATTAAAAGCTACAAACTGACAGCTTGCCTGTAAAAGTATATAACGTGAAGCAAAAGCATCACCTAACATAACTCTTTGGGACATTCCAAGTTGCTTTTTCCTATTTTCTTTCTGTTGCTGTTGATAAAACTGCCTTTTTTTCCCCCAATGCTCTTACTGTAAATTGACTCTAAAACAGAAACCCTCTTCTCTCACTTCTCATGTTTTAATTTATTATTTGGGAACAGGAACTGGACTGAAATGAAAAACAAAAAAAGATATTTTAATGTATATACACCTGAATATAAACATTTGCACACAAACATACATGTACCATGTATTTATACATAAATATACATACACTACACCACTCTTCAATAATGCTCGCTGTATAAAAGACTCAAGACTGCCCCTTCACTTAGATCCTCAGACAGCTGATGCAGTGTCCTGCCATGTCCCAAAGAGCTCCTTGTCTTCCTGCTGCCCTACATAACCATTCACCCTCCCAAGTGAGCTCCTCCTCTGCATGTAATCCTCTGTGAACAGGAGGGATCTTCTCTCAGAGATAAATTAGCCATGGAGCTCCTCATCCATGTGACAACAAGTTTGACATAAAGATTAAAAACATACACAAAAATGAAACCCGGTGCAGGTCTCTGTGTTCTTTAAGTGTGGCTGCATGGCTGCAGCATTCTTCTCTTTGCTTGGCCTCAGCATTTATACCCTACCTGTCACAGCCTCTCTGCAAGCCTGAAATATGCATCTTTATTCACAGAGAACTCTACATCCTGTCCAATGGACCAAGTGAATCCAGAAATCATTCCCTAAAACAGGCAAATGCGCAACATTTAACTGGATTATTTCCCGGAGCAAGGCTTACACCAGTGTGCTCGCAGAGGCAGGAGCGCCAGAAGAAAAGTTTCCCAAACAAGTGCTGGATTATGAACAGAGGTCATACTTCTCCTCAACGAATCCCTGAGTCCCAGAGTCAAACAGCTTCACCCGCCTGGGCACCATGGCAGGACTAGCTGAGCCAGCAGACTAACACCTGGATTTTACTAGTGTTAAGTACCCCTGTGTGTCTGCATGCACTGTGCCATTGAAAGCGCACACCTTACGCTGTCCGGGAACTTGGTTTAAGATTCCTAGGACTCTCATTAAAAAACCTACCAGAATCCCCCTAAAAAGAAATAAATCAAAAAGCCTGAGTCTCACCAACCCAGCAAATAAACACTTTTCTGCCACAAGCAACCAAGTGTCAAGAGTGATATCCAGGCAAGAGGAGGTCTACAGTCGAGCTGATTCTGAAGCGCTGCCAAAGTGCATTGGCGTGACACCGATTAAAAAAGACACAGCCAGGTAAAGGCTGGGAGGGGATGGGGCAATGCACAGATATGTATATATACCTATATATACACATGGTCTCTACTGAGGCTCTAAGCAAACGTTTCAATAAACAAGGCCGTGACTTTCAAACTCTTGTGCACCCAGAAGACAGCACGAATTCTTCATTACAACCAAAACAAACCCTTACAATGATGTAGCCGCCTGATCCTCTGAAAACAGCCTCGGCTGTCCCCGCCACCGCGATTTAAGTTTTAAACCACAAAATTACACAGAGAAACAGCCAAGCGCAGGGCTGCGGGCAACCAGGGCCGCTCCTGCCCGCCGTGGGCCCCTCCCTCCTCTCCCGCCGCTCACCGTCTCCCTCCCCGCCGCGCTGCCCCGCAGCTGCTGCTGCTGCTTCGCATCGAAGGCGGCGCCCACCGGGCACCAGCTGGTGCTGACGGCCCGGCCGCCCAGCCCCGCCGCCTGGCCCCGCAGCGCCCGGCCCAGCGCCGCCGGCAGCGCCCGCCGGCAGCCCGTCAGCATGGCGGAGCACAGCGGGCCGCCACAGCAGGCCCAGCCGCTCCCGCCTCGGCCCACGCCTCCGCGCGTCCGGGCTTGGGGGAGGAGCAGGCAGAGCTCCCCCCTTCTCCTCAGCCCGCCTCCTGCCTCCCCTGCCCTGCCGTTCCGGGGCGGAGGCCGCCTGTGCGGGCGGTGGGGGCGCGGCGTGGCCCGGCTCGGCGCTGCGGGGCGGGGAAGGGAAGGCCCCGGCCGGCGGGTTGGGCTTTGCCAGAGGCCCGCGGAGGCTGGCGGGCGCTGGGGGAAGAGGGGCGTCCTTCGCCGGCTGGAGTGTCCCCTGCGTGTTTTCCAGTTAAATTCACATAACCCTGCCCTCTCTGAACCCTCCCTCACTGCAGTTCAGCTGGCATGAGCAGTGCAGCTGGTTTTCCTGAAGAAACCCGGCCCGCCGTGGTCGTGTTTGGGTCTGTTGTTCGTACCCGGGGTTCAAGGCGGGGAGGTGTCCCCGTTTCCTTCCCTCGCTGGCAGCGGTGCTGGGGCGGTGCGAAGTTTGCCCTCGTGCTCTTACTTCGCGTTAGCACAGAATTCCGTGATGCTGACCCGTGTCGGCTGGCATCCCTGTTTTACTCTTTTAAAGGGGAGGGAGTGAGACTTAACAGCATCTTCTGTTGTATTTTTGAGGTTTAGGGGAAAAGGAAGAAAAGAAAAAAAAAATTATAGAATCATGGAATAGTTTGTATTGGAAAGGACCTTCAAAGGTCATCCAGTCCAACCCCCCTGCAAGAAGCAGGGACATCTTTGACTAGATCAGGTTGCTCAGAGCCTCATCCAACCTGGCCTTGAATGTTTCCAGGGACAGGACATCCACCACCTCTCTGGGCAACTCGTGCCAGTGTTCCACCACCCTCATTGTGAAACATTTCTTCCTTATATCTAGTTTAAATCTGCCTCCTTCTAGTTTAAAACCATTACCCCTCGTCCTATCACAACAGGCCCTGCTGAAGAGTTTCTCCCCATCTTTCCTGTAGGCCCCCGTGAGGTACTGGAAGGCTGCTATAAGGTCTCCCCAGAGCCTCCTCTTCTGCAGGCTGAACAGCCCCAACTCTCTCAGCCTGTCCTCATAGGAGAGGTGCTCCAGCCCTCTGGTCATCTTTGTGGCCCTCCTCTGGACTTACTCCAACAGGTCCATGTCCTTCTTATGTTGGGGGCTTCAGAGCTGGATGCAGTACTGCAGATGGGGTCTCATGAGAGCAGAGTAGAGGGGCAGAATCTCCTCCCTTGACCTGCTGGCCACGCTTCTTTTCATGCAGCCATCCAAGTGCCAACTCACCCTTCTTTTTTCTGTTAGATACGCCCACAAAGAGATTATTTATTTCATACTACACTAATTCCAAGTTTAAAAATTATTTTGAAGTTCATCTATGCATGTCACCTAGAAAGATATAAACTGACTTGGAAGTAACTGCTGCTTAATGTTTATACAAGATCGCAGAGACCCGCATGTTATAATTCCAGAACTTGAAATTTTATCCTTTTTTTCCTCCCACTTTCTTTTAAAACATTTGTCCTTCAGAACTGGTGTACGCATCCCTGTATAACTGCAATAAGTCACCAAACCAGTGATGCATCAAGCCCAGCTTGAAAAGTTGTCCTGTCTTGTGCAGGAGCCATTCCTGAAACCAACTGTACTGCAACGGCAGCCATAAAAATGGTTTATGCACATTAAGAACTTTTTTTTTTTTATTTTGAAAAACAAAGCTGACAACAGTAGGTTAGGACAGTTTAATGAATAAACACTTGGTACCTTGTGACTGGGACAAGAACGTGTTTAACAAACTCTTCCGAGTATGGCTTTGAAGCCCTGAGCTGTGTTTTAGCAGGTGGTCATGAAACCTTCAGTACAATAACTTGTGCAATGAGCAGTTGGCCTGATTTCCTACAGATACAAGTAGTGTGATCCTGCACCTTCCCACTGTGATGACTTCAGCAGTCAAAAAAAAATTTTACTCAGCTTTTAGGGCGGTATCTAGCTGGTCCCAACCTGCCCTGCAGTCTCACATCTCCCTTTCAGCCTTCAGTGTACCTCTCTGGATGATTACTGTTCTCCAGTAGAGAATCCAGTAGAAATTGGCCAGCAGATTACAACTTTATTAGGGAGGACTGAAGGACACAGACATACAGCATCCACAGATAACTTGGAGTTACGTGGAGGGTGATGGCAGCGGCTCCAGCAGGTCAGAGGTGCTGAACAGGAGAAACCCAGTGAAGGTGGTATCATCATCAGCATCTGCAAACAGCCCGTTGAAAGTCTCTCCTTGGTGAGCCTGCAGCCACACCTCATCTCCTCCCTGTAGCTCAAGAATGGCGGCTCCCGAGGCCTGGTCCTCTCCACTCTGGTACCTGTCCACCGTGTGCAGCATCTTGATGCCATTTTTAACAAGAGCTACTCTGACGTTCCTTGAGTAGACAGTGATGTGGTAGGTGAAATAGTAAACACCAGGGTATTTGCAGGTGAATTTGCCAGTAGCTGGGTTGTAGTCATTTAGACCATTATACAGCACCTTGTCAAACTTGATCGGGCGATTCGGGGGGGGAAATTTGGTGGCGATTGTAAGGCCAACACTGAAAGCACTCCTTGGGAGGATGGCTGGGGCACCTACATTCCCCTTATCTCCTCTGTCTCCTTTCAAGCCTCTTTCCCCCTGAACTCCTGGATTACCCTGTGGCCCCAGATCTCCAGTATTACCTTTAGGACCTGGATTACCAGTTGGGCCAATTGGCCCTGGGAAACCAACTCTTCCAGGATGGCCAATTTCACCCTTTGCTCCTTTTGGACCTATGGGCCCAATGTCTCCTTTTAACCCCTTTTGTCCTTGCAGTCCCAGCTCTCCCTTCTGGCCTTTGTAACCCACTGACCCTATAATTCCTTTTGGTCCCAATTTCCCAGGTCGTCCTCTTTCTCCTTTATCTCCTTTGTTCCCCTTCTCTTCAACAGTCCCATTGGCTCCTAAATGGGGGAAAAATAAACGACAAAAGCAGACACTTTCTAGTGATCTTCCACTGGATTAGTGGGGCACAACATGAGTTTCAGCACAAAGACATATCTGTGTAGGTGTGTGTCACCACTGTACATACTGTGCTCACTGTACATATGATTTCTCATACATTTAAGTGCAGGATAAGCATAACATCTGAAGAACCTGCTATTGTGTTAGAAAACAGGTGCGCTGGCTGAGAGCAGCAAGAATACACTCAAAGAAAGGAAGGTGTGATTTGTCTAGAGGCTGATGGTAGCACTTACATCTCACATAATCTCAGGCACAAGCAGCATCTGTCCAGACTTTTGTTTTCAGCCTTTGGTATACAAAATATAGAAGATGGTTTGCAATTTAATCAGAGGAAGGTTTTATTTGGACAACACTCAGGACTTGCTTGCCATATGTTTCTATAATTTCTACATGATGGAACTTTGCTTGGGCTACCTAGATTGATACTGAAGTGCAACTAAAGGCTTTTTTGTCCTTGTTATTTGCTACCACATACTCAAATTATCCTTCATCCAGTCTTAAATTGAAGCTCTAAGCCTTTGAATGTTCTCCAGTTGCTGCACAATGGTTTGAAGGTGAAGGTCTCATGATGTGAAGGGCATGCTAGCGGTTGATAGACAAAAAATACCATAATGAAGCTCAACATGAGCCAACAATGTGTGCTTGCAGCCCAGAAAGCCAACTTCATCCTGAGTTATATCAAAAGAAGCATGGCCAGCAGGTCAAGGGAGGTGATTCTCCCCTCAATTCTGCTCTCATGAGACTGCACCTGGAGGACTGCATCCAGCTCTGGAGCCCCCAACATAAGAAGGACATGGACCTGTTGGAGTAAGTCCAGAGGAGGGCCACAAAGATGATCAGAGGGCTGGAGCACCTCTCCTATGAGGACAGGCTGAGAGAGTTGGGGCTGTTCAGCCTGCAGAAGAGGAGGCTCTGGGGAGACCTTATAGCAGCCTTCGAGTACCTCACGGGGGCCTACAGGAAAGATGGGGAGAAACTCTTCAGCAGGGCCTGTTGTGATAGGACGAGGGGTAATGGTTTTAAACTAGAAGGAGGCAGATTTAAACTAGATATAAGGAAGAAATGTTTCACAATGAGGGTGGTGGAACACTGGCACGAGTTGCCCAGAGAGGTGGTGGATGTCCTGTCCCTGGAAACATTCAAGGCCAGGTTGGATGAGGCTCTGAGCAACCTGATCTAGTCAAAGATGTCCCTGCTTCTTGCAGGGGGGTTGGACTAGATGACCTTTGAAGGTCCCTTCCAACCCTAACCATTCTATGATTCTATGATCATATACTCTATCAATCAGGAAAATAAGCTGATCATTTCTGCATAAGAGCCTCTGGCTTCTGATAACACTGTAGCTACAGTCTACTGTTCTCAATTTACAACTGAGTGTATTTAACAGCAGCAATGAACTGAAAAGTGACATTTTACGGTCAGCCTCTGAGAAAAGCAGTGCACAAACACAGGGGTAGTGGTTGATAGACAAGTAATAAACTTAAATACTTCTTCTCTGACCTCGTTCACCTTTCTCTCCATTTGCACCATCTTTCCCTGGACTGCCAGGAAGTCCTGCTTCGCCTAGTACAGAAGAGAAAAACAGATCTTCATTAAACAGTTAAATTACCAGAAAACTTGGGTTGATTCCTTCTCTAATCCTTCCTCTTTCAAGCCTGGCTAAATGGTAATGGAAAGAGTAGTCTTATTCTTGATTTTTAGAGGGTGCCACTGCTGATATTTTTGGAGATTGTCAGAGAGCACAGAAACTCTGCTTGAGAGTGGTGCTTTTCTGAGATAGAGGGAATTCTTGGCATAAAGAGATAGGGTATTGAAGTACCCTGCTCAGCACCACCAATATGAAAACCTCTTGTCCTATTGTTGCCTCCATCTATGGAAGATACCAGCAAGAAAAGGAGTGAGGAAGCTGCATTCAGCAAGAAGCTTTAGAGTGACAGGAAGCCTAGTAGTGAAACAATGGTAAATGCCCCTCTCAAGAAAATACATCTGCAGGAGTCTGGCCAACGGTGATGAAACATTACAGTGGAATAATATTGTCTGTAGATCCGAGGAAGGCATTCATGCTCTTATTCCCTGTATTTAGCATGGCACAGCCCTCCAGTGCTCTAAAGAAAGCAATTATACAAGTCTTTTTTGGAGTAACATCACAAGTGATGAGGAGGTGTGTGATCACATACATGGATTTGCATCCAGAACACAATGGAAGAAAAAAGAGTTGGCAGTTTGGATGTAACCATATTCCAAGGGTAGCTCTCCCACAATATGGACTAGAGAACAGCTCTTTAGCAGTTTTCTGCTGCACAATGGGCATAGTCCAGCATTTGCTGAAATTTCATCGACGTGAAACAAAACGAAGTCTCATGTATTTAGCTGCAAAGGTATATGTACATGCAACATAAGTATACAATATAAAGAATGGTACAGTTGCCCCAATTTGTTCAAACAAAGAATACTTGGAACAGTCATCATGACAGCTTAATTTAGGAAAAAAAAAGTTGAGGGCTTTATCAGAAGCCGGTGATATCATGTAATAACTCACTGGAGTAGAGAGGAGCGTTATAAAAGAAATTATAAGTAAGCTCTAGATTTTCCGGTTTTAGGTTTTCCTGGACTCCGGCATATAGAAAAAGAAGGCAGTCAGTTGTACATGCCTGTTAAGAACCTCACGAATTTTTTTGTTTGTTTGTTTCTAGGTTTTAAAAGGTTCTGATGTTAGCCAGGCTAGGACAGAGAAACCTAAAGGAGCATGTAAGTGATTGCTTGGCAGAGAACTCTGTGAATCATTTTATAAACAAGAGATTTTAAAATAACTCTTTAGCAAGCACTGAGGTAAATACTAAAGTGGGTAGACTTGTCTTTCAGTGGTCCAGGGCAGGCAATAAGCAGCAAGTAACTCTTCATTGCCCAAAATAAAAGTGCTGATTATTTTTCAGCTGATGTAATTTACTGTGTAGCCACACAAACGGTTGTGGTTCATAAGGGAGAAGAGTCAAGGGGTGGTAAAAGCATCTGGTAGAGGATCCATGAAATGGATCGTGACCATGAAATGGTCATGCTTGTGCCAGCATAGCCATTAAAGAAATGCACATCAAACTACACCTTCAGCGCTGATTCTGCGGCATACCCTTTCTGTGGAGGCACTTACTTCTCTGGTGAAGCAGGTGAAGCATTAGCTTTTGGTTGTGTGATTGCACTAGCAACCCAGTCTATTAAAGGCAGACATTTCCACTAGCTTGAAAGACATAGTAAAACATTTAAGTACATTTTAATTTATTTTTGATTGTTGACCTCGGTTTGCTTTATGTACTAGGTTATGTACTCCACTGAAAAGAGCTGTGATTCACAATCCTTAGGATCAGGACTCCGTAGAAGGGTTTATCGTGTAAGTACAAGTTTGATCTGGATTGATTTGTGCAGCTGAGTTAGCCCGCATTTGTGACAGTTTTGTGCATTAAGCCATAAAGCGACCTGCATGATGCCACTCAATAGCTGACCTGACATAAAGCCGGTCAGGGAAAAGTTCCCGCTGAAAATTATGCGAACAAATTTGAAGCAGCAGATTTGCATTTGTCCTGTGTTTTTCATTCTGGCATCATGACACTTCAGATGAAGTGTTATGTGTCTGCATGTTCACAGATTTATCACCTTGTGCAACCCTGGTCTTGATATTCCAGTGTGGATGCAAGTGCCATCCTTATCCAGAGGCTTAAGGTACTATAGGAATTATTAGCTTTAGGAGGCTGAGAATATTAACTCTGTCTTCAGTATAACACATAAATCTCTATTATAGTCTGTTAGAGCAGACATGAATCCTACACATTTTTTCAATGGTCTCTATTCCTGAACTTCACTCTCGTGGCTCTTGAGTTACAGCAGGTAGGCACACTTGCTTTGGAGTGTGTAGGATCCCATGGACCTGACCTCTCAATAGTATTAGCTGTCTTGCTTTCATAATTAGGTCTTTTTTATATTTCCTTCTTCAAACAAGTAAAGGACAAATGTCTGAGATGTTTTCTGAAGGCTAGGCAGAATAATGCCATTAATGCAGAGTGACTATAGACAACTTTGAGAACTAACGATATTGCATTTGATACATTAACTCATTTATTCTGAACATAGTACCTGTATCCCCCTTGTCGCCTTTTGAACCGTCACGTCCATCCCGACCAGGTATGCCATTGTGCCCAGGATTGCCAGGGATACCAGGATACCCTTGGGTACACACGTCCTGCTTTTGTGTTTCTGCTGTGCTGACTACAATAGCCAGTAGTAGAATCCAGCTTTTCATTCTTTAGATAAGCTGTATGGTTTTGCCTGAAAGATTTAGGAGAGAAAAGGTACATCTGTCTAAGTCTACATGATTATCTGTTTTCCCCTATTTAGCTTGTGAGCTCCAGAAGATAATGCAGGGTAGAGGAAGAAGGGAAAAAAAGGAAATGGATTTTCACCATGTCTTTTGTTTTGTTTTATTTACAGGTCTCCCTATAGCATTAAATACAAATCCCTCTGTGCTAACAATAGCACTGAGTGCTATTTCACATACTAATTTAGTGGGAATAGATATCATCTCCACACTCACCCCACCCCCGCCAGCAATTATAGCAAGGAGTATACAGCTGCACCAGCTATATGCTGGAAAACTTCCAGTAACCTGGCTTACTCTGACCTAAACCTTGAAACCCCAATGTCTGGCAAGTCTACAAGGAAGTGTGCTAATAATAATGTTATTCCTGTCTTAAGGCCAAATGGACAGTCAAAATTTAGAGTCTTGGGGGGTAATTCAGGTAGGACCAGTGATCCCGCATTCATACGCAAGGATTTGTACAATGTCCTGTTTTTTTGAGCTGTAGTTTATCTTATATAACATATAGGCATTCTCCTTGTTCAGAAATCTCTTTGTAAACTCCTCTAGCCAGAACAGTGCCCAAAGAGGAGCTACTTCATGGCCACTGTTGTCTTCCTGGGCCATACTGAAGCCTGCCTACATCTTCCAGCTTCCTTCTTCCTCTTTCAAAGACCTCCTACCAAATGTCACCCTATTCATTTGGAGTCTGTAAGGAGACCCTTCATCTTTCTGATCTCCAACCTTTGATCAAAAGTGTTGGCCATCAATAACCCAGTATCTATATAACAGCTTCTTAAGGGAAAAATAATATAATTGAGCCAGTCAAACAGTTCATAACCAAGAAAAAGCAGAGGTCTTAATGCCCACTTCTCCATTCACATTTCTCCTAACACCTGCTCATGACTGTGTAATTGTACCTCTCATCTCCCAGGAGCTGGCTCTGGTGCCGCAGGAAGTGAGCTAGGGCAATTCAAGCCACTAACTCAGTACAAAGCAATAATCTTGCTTTTCTTTTTTTTCTTCTTTTTTTTTTTTTGCATTGGACTTAGTCATCTACTGGGTTAATAAACTGAATGACCTGAGAAAGGGTTAGAGCTGGAGCAGGGTGAGATGAGGGCAAAGTTGTGAGTGATCAAGTAATAGAGTTTTTTGGCAAAAACAAGTCTTTAGTCTGGTTCTTCCCACTATGTAACTATGCTACTTCAAGTCCAGCTTATATTTATCCTTTCATTAGGGAGTCCCTCCTATATAAAGGCTTTTAATAGACATCCAGTGAAATATATTAATATTAATTCTGGACACATCTGGTTTAAACGGATGTAAGAGCAATTAATGGGAAGATATTAGACTGAGGAACAAAAATCAAATAGCAATAAAATTAATGTCCATTTTATTTGGAATTAATATTCATAAACGTCTAATGCACAGAAGCTTGGGCTATAAAGGTCAAGTACTTATACAGGTAAAAGTGATAGTTAGAATGAGTAAATTTTACATAATTGGCTTTTAAATTGGTTCTTTCATTAGTGAGAACTTAATACTAAGATCAGTATTCCTTTTGAGATATTAACTAGCATTCCTTTTGCAATATTAACTAGCATTAATTAATCTCTTCACCACTATTTCTCAAGCTTATGAAGCAATGCACACAAATACCATGTAGAGAGAGAATCGTATGTTCTCGATAAGAATAATTACACCCTGTCAGCAATATTCAATCTAAATATTCTCTTAAATTAATTTATAGGGGAAGACCTTAATTTTGGGACATCTTCCTTAATCTTCTTATTTTGTCCTCAGAAAAGTTCCCAGTTTTGCAGCAATTATTGGAAATGTGATTTATGGTGCCTTTGCCAATGGTCTACAGAGGGTTTGATCACCCACCAGCAAAATCACACTTTTGCTGCTGCTGGTTGGCACTAAAGAAAGTTGAAAATAGATCAAATGTTTGCTACTTTTGAGCTATATAAACATTTGCTGTCTTAGTCAAAGGACTCCAGAGGAGTGCAAAAGGAAGCAGTGCTCTGTGTAACACTGCTAGGCTATGATGCACCCCATGGAGAAGTCTGACAATCCTTGTCCACTGACAGAAAACTCCATTCCCAGTTGTCTAAGGGAGTGTTTCTTGCCTAAGGAATAGATAATTCAGTCCCCATACATGCACTTCTCTCCACAAGGTGATAACATCAATATCATCATCATCATCATCACCACCATCATCCCATATATAGGATCTTTGGTCTTACCTCATTCACTTTGTACTTTCAGTGTTCTTGGGCATCTTTAGCCAGAGTATGAAGGCTTCACGTAAAGGAACGCAAGCTCCAAATACGTGCCATGAGGACAAGCACTTGTTTGGTCACTAAATTCTCAAAGGTCATTGATTTAATTTTGAGAGTTGTTCAATAATTAAAACAGAGGTTTAAACTGGAGTCTTTTTATTCCAATACTGGGCTGAAGTGCTCTGTACTTTGGCTTTTACCACTGCTGTTCAAATGGATTCATAAGGCTTTGATTTGCCTGTTCTGTTATATAAATATGTTACACAAATGTTAGCCTTTGACAGCTTAGTTGGTTTGTAGAATGGAAGGCATGTCTCATACCATTATTGTGCTGCAAAAACATGTAATAAACTTAGTCTCTGTATCAAGCAATTTACAGTGGAAGTAAGGATAAAAAGACTATAGAAATTTAAAATAACAATGCTGTGAATGTGGCATTACAAATATTACGTGTTTACAGAAAAAGAGTAAATAAATTGAATTAAAGTAAATAAATTGAATGACAAAGAGAGCTTTTCATGTGTAATTAGCAGGCTCCTTATCTAGCCATTCAAGCATCAGTCAAAGCTTTTGCGCTACTAGATTTATTATTGGTGACTACATTTGAAGAAGCCATAATTTGATACTTAACTGTGTCTTCTTGAAACTACAGAAACTGCTGCTGTCTAAGGACTAGTGGAAGTAAAGCTGCTGAGTGTTTCATCAACTCCTTAAATGCTGATCGTGAACAGTGAAGGATGAAACCACCAGTAACAGGAGTTAATGTGTTATAGGCAGTGGCCTTAATTCACCCCTCTTGGTGCAAGGGACTGAAACCACTGCGTCTGAGGGGCTTCCCACGCTGCAGAGATAGGACACGTGTGGTCTGCGCATCAAATAACGCATTCTCAGCGCAGCTGAGCAATGAATAGTTGTCACTAAGGTCTTCACCACCACCCTGTGGCAATAAGAAAATATTGCAAGCGTTGCGGTGCCCTGGTTTGTATCTTGGCACGTTGTATCAACCGTGCTCTGAGGAAAAGGAAGGACAACAGGCAGCAATTAGCTGTTCTCCTGGAATGAACTTCTGTAGCCAAATTAGCCTCGCTGCTGTGCTAATTAAGAAGAAGAAATGAGAGCCACAACAAACAATCGTTTTCTCTTCATCCGTTGGGCACTATCTGCAATTTCCTAAGGTTGCTGAGCCTCGGCCTCCTCTCACACTTCAAAAATTTGAGTCATTAAATATAGCCCACCCTGCCAGCTTTGTGCTGTGCCCTCAGTGATCTGTCCTGCCATGCAAAAAACCTGGATTTATTGATGAACCTTCCTGGCTGCAGGGTGCTGCGAGAGCCAGTGGCCCTGGGCGGGGACAGCACCAGGGGCTCCTGGGGACATGGCATCTGCAGCCTCATGGCCTCCCAGGGCGGCAGCGTCCTTACGCTGACCCAAAAGAGGCTGTGAACTTTACGATAACAACACTCACGGTCCGTCTATCACAATCCTGAGTTAAGAGTGACATAATTCATTAGTTACATCTGCCTTGATGAACTGCAGTTAGTCCAGTTCGATGCTTTTTTAGCAGAAAACCAAGAAAACTGCTGTAGGAATGGTCCTAAAGACAAACATTATGGTCAGCTGCTTTCTAGTGTGCCTTGTCTCATCACAGAACAATCCCTTAGAAATAATTACACAGTAGCAAAAGTTCATCATTTGCTCTTAAAAAGAGTTGCATCTGAGTAGCAGGAGATGCAGGGAGTTTTTAGACTGATTGCTGTGCCAATTACCTTTGTTAGGAGCTGAATATGGCAGTAATGAGCATGAGATATATGGTTAATAAAATAAGATATAACCAACCTTATTAGCAGACACCTTCTAGACACTTTTTCAGTACTTCATGAGTTGGTATCTCCAAAGTCTGGGGTATGCTCATAGGTAGAGGCCAAGATCAATTGTGCCTCAGCAGTCTGCTTACTGACAGTTCACTTCAGTGTCTATATTGGGCCTTCCGCCTTCTTATTTCCTACGTGCCAGAAACAAGGAGGAATTTGGCATGTGTCTGGTTCTGCCAGCAAAGTCTCTCAGGAGCACCTGGAGCTCCTCCTTTCCCCCAAAGCAGTTTCAGCTTTCCAAAAATCACTAGGAGAAACAATTGATAAATCCTGCATCATCTTGTGTTTCTCTTCTGAGTGAAACTCAGCCCTTGAAGGGCAGTGGTACTCCTTGCTCTGCTGATCTCTGCCCTCTCAGATTTGCTCTTCTGGACTTTGCTGACACCAGACTCCAGTGATGCGGACTCCTTCCAACCTTTGCTTGTCTGCTGAGCAGGTTGTCTGTCATTGCTGGTGGCCCACTCTGAATGCTCAGAACATTAAAATGCCTCAGGTAAAGCCTTGCCCAAGTGTTGTCCCCCCACCCCCATGAAGGAGCACAACAGAAACAGAGGTATCATAAACGGAGGGAGGGTGTGATGGGTGTGCATGGCTTGTCTGGTGCAACCTGTTCTGGGTGCCAGCAGAGACGTTATCTGGGGATGCCATATGGAGTCTAAAAGGGGCTGTTTGTGTGTGTGTAAATATATATGTACACAATCACACACATACATTCACACATGCACGCGCACACACACATATATCTTTTTTTTGAAACCAGAGCCCAAACACCTAATAGTGGCAGTACGTGAGTTCTCAGCCCTCGGTACTCACCTGGACAACCAGATGTGAGGTTTGACTGCAGTGAACTAAATCTAACACGGATCGAAGAATAAAAAATCCCACGTGCTGACAGTTTATACAGCTTTGACATATTCTCACAATTACATGTTCTCTAGCTAGTCAGAGTAACTGAATTTTGAAAAATATTCAGAAACACATTAAATATTTGTGTGTTTTCCTTACAGGCTACACGACATGCAGTTTTCCATTGCTGACTTTTTCATTTCTCTTTTGGTACTGTAACATAAAAAAGCCCGAATCCTTGTCTCTCCTACCAAGCACAGATCATCATGTAGCCTCTAAGAAAAAAAAAAACAAACAAAAAACCCAAACACAAGCAGTATGTCTCTGCATAAACTAAAAGCTCCACCTGATAGATCAGCTCTTGAAGAACTTAAAAGCTGACAGTATGGAACGTTCTACAGGATTTAGCCTGACTGCCAAAGAATGAAATAAAATCCCCGAATGAGCTCACCATGGCCAGATGAATTGCAGGCTCCCTAAAAAGCCTATTGATCACAATGTCCTACTCCAGTGTTTGCTCACGATATGTTTTTCGGTCATCCGATCCACCTCACTAAGTGCTCAGACTGTGCCTTTCACTTTGATATCTGAGCACTCGGCACATATCCCACTGTAGCAGCGACACTTGGGAGGCCTGGGAAACTCTCAGCTTTGAGGTGAACCAAGAGAAATAGAGGTAAGAGCTTGGATTTTGGAAGGAGGGGGGGAAATGGCAAACTGAACTATTCTGCCAGCATTTGAACTCGCCAAAGCATTTTTTTATGAAAATATTTCAGCAAGGTATGTTATTTTGTTAAAGCTAATGTATCTCACATAATTTTTGACACAGCCTTGAACAGAAAGGACACAGGCATGCCTTTCAGATATGGTCCTCTGCTCTGTCACAATAATAAGGAACAAAAAACTTCCCTGAATCAGAGCAGTACGTTGAATCTCCAGGAGCCTTAACATTGCTCTAACAAGCAGACAGGTAAGATTGTTCACATACATGTAGAGAACATGCCTTTTGGGTGAACCCTTTCAAAAGGTTTTGCTTTTGTTCAAAGAAAAAAAAAATAATCCTCCTTATCTAAACCACTGTACTTAATCATAAAATCATAGAACCGTTAGGGTTGGAAGGGACCTTTAAAGGTCATCTAGTCCAAACCCCTGCAAGGAGCAGGGACATCTCCAAGCAGATCAGGTTGCTCAGAGCCCCATCCGACCTTTAAGTTACCATCCTCTGTTAGCAGGAGCTTTATTAATACAGAAGCTGCCTTTGCATTTACTTCCCAGGGCTGCTGTGGGAGCTGTCTGCCAGGACAACGTGAAGCACAGTGACTGCAGATGCATATGGCTGGGCCAGTCATAAGGATGGGTTTTGTCTGAACGATGAAGACTGTGCTGGGAAATACTGTAGCTGTTAGTGGAAAACCAAGAGAGGAGGGTGTGATATTTTTTGCTTTAAAATAATAAAAGAAATATGACAGTTGATACATTTTTGCATCACAGAGGATATTTTGTAGAGAATTAAAAAAAAAACCACAGCAATTTTAAAACTGCACAATAAAGTTTTATAAGACACAGCTGAGGAACTTCAGCTTTGTACATTATTTAATTCAAACATGTACAATAAGAGAAAAATAATGGGAATGTAAGTTTGTACTTAGTTCCAGAAAATAGACTCATTTGACAAACAATGTTCCAAGAGTAAATAAACCTTGTAATGCAATTACTTCAGAACAAATGCACATCAAGCTACTGCAGTCCTATACATTGTACTTCAGCCGTCAACAGCCAGTTCATCTGCTCTGCAGCCAGGACACTTCATTTACAACATGTGTAACAGGACAGAGGTGGTATGATGCACAAAGCAATGTACGTAAAATAAAATGTTACAAAACACTTGTCAAAACAAAATATATAAGCAAGTCATCCCTAGTATTTACAACAAATAATTTTAAATTAGAGATCGTTCAGAAGGCATCTCCTACATATAAATGCCACACATACAGAAAAAAAAAAAAGCAGAAAGGCAGTCAAAGAAAGGTACTGTGTTAGTTATGGCTAAAGACCTTTGGCGCCAAAACTCTATTATAATTATTTTCAAAAGACAACTAAAATGTGGAACATTTGAGTAGTCTGTCTTTGAACTCCGTTATTACACTGACCACTGAAATTTAGCATGGCAAGAGCCACTTGTAAAACAATCTTATTATTTTATAGATCAAATGCTCTGAGTTAGATGCAATTATGGTTTGGCATTTTCCTAACTCAGCGGGAACACATTTGAGGACAATTATATTCTACTGCATCTCATACATAAAAAGTCTGAGGTTATCTGCTCAGCAGGCCATCAGGAAGGCTCTGGCTGTGCTTTGTCTAAATGAGGCACAAATGTGCTTAGGAGTTGCCCTAGAACTTTTAATAGTAACTTACAATATACAAAAGCCAGAGGAGAAGAACAGATGTTGCCATCACACCTTTCTGATCATATCTAAGTCTTGTCATCAGGAGGAGGATCAGGGCAAGAATTGCTAGAATACAAAGTTTTACATTTTAGTTGCAACTCTTTTTTCGACAGTCTAAAGTCAAGCTGAACCCCAAGAAAGCATTTATCTTAATTGTTGGAAAATGTAATTGTGTATTTTCATTTATTATTTTCATTTAACTCTAGTTTGTTTAAAAGATTATTATGTAGTCTAAATTTGGCCTGTCTTGTTGTATTTTACCTTAATCTGTTGCAAGGTCTGATTGCAAAGACAGACACAGAGAATATTGTAGAACAACCATGTCTATATGTAGGGTACTATATTTAAAACTGTCCTGAGTAATCTGCACCATGAAGCATTTGCTTTTTATCTCTCTGAAATTCACTGCATCCAAATGAAATGCTGCATCCAAACCCATATGCAAACATTTTTCTTCATTTTTACGTCTAAGGCACCAGCACTGCTACGTGGGAAGAGCCTTCATGGGCAATGACATGTCAGAAGATTCATCCCAAAACCTCTTTTTTTTTTTCCCAGCACTCCACAGAAACGAGCCCTGGAAGGAAATAGGTTTTAGCAAAGACACATATGTAAGTAAGTGTGGATCTCCTGTCTTCAGGTCCAGCTGGGAAAGTTTCTGGGTAAGCACTGCAATCCAACTTCAGATATTTTTTTTTCATCTAAAACAAGTCTTTAAAAATATGATTATGAAAAACATCATTACCACTTCCACAATACATGCATCACTTCAGTTTGCAGGCTTGAATGTGGCAAGCACTCACAAAAATCAGTATGTAAGAAACACAGAAGAGTTACTCATTTAAGCGGAAGGGCATGCATCCACACCTGCATTTGGAAGTTTGCTCCTTGTGTTTAAATTGAGCATTTAGAGTTAACTTTCAAAAAAAGCTGAACAGAAATGGCTTGTTGTAAACATCAAATGAAAAATACAAACCAGCCACATTTTTTTACTAACTTTCCTGTGCATATTCTTTAAGCTGGATCATTGAGAAGGTCAGTGCATATTTCCAGTTGTTAATGGTTTCAGGTCATCTTCCATCGCTACAGAAAAGCACAAGCAATGAAGTTCACTATGCAGTGAACAATTCGGCTAAGCATCACCAGACTTTGCATTATTGCTGAGCTATATACACAAGGCATTTGAAATGTACACTTGTCAAAAGATGTCATTTAAAATCAAAACCACAAACCTGGGCTTTGCAAAAGTTGCCACAAAGTTATCAAATCACAAAATCTAGTGACTAGTGGGCTTCACAACACTGAAGATAAATAAAAATATAGAGGTAACAATAGTAGTAGGAACAAATACATGTTTAAAATAAGGCTTTTTTACATTGTTGTTAAGATGCCTGGCCTCTAGCCCCGTGTTTGTTCTTCATATGTTACAGATTCATGACAAAGCTCATTCTGTCCATTGTCAAAGAACACCCTTGGATCTATCCTTATCATCAGATAATGCCCCTAATCAGCAGCATAGGTTAAAGTATTGTAAAGACATTCATATTAAATCAGTTCTGAAACACATGGAGTCTTTCCTTCCTTCCATATTACCAGCAGTCTTGTCATCCTTAATGAGAGCTATTAAGCAGAAATGATCAGTGCTGCAAATACCAAGATCCTGTTTCTTCCTCCTGGCTTTCTAAAAGTTTTTCTCCCAAATCAGCCTCATGTCCTAGGCAAATTGTAGCAATGCAAATCACATATTGCATATACTGGCCAGAGCTGACCATAATCGAGTCAGGTTCTTCCCCTTCCAGTACAGACTGATGACTGATGCAAAAATCTATCTCCGGTCCACACAATTTCTCTGTCCCTTCCAGCAGGTATTTCTCTTTTTTGTGAAGAAATAACTGGTCAAAACCCACTGTCAATTGACTGTATAAGACGCATGGATCCAGAGTGCTTCAATATATTTACATTACCATTCATCCATTCTCTAAGTCAAGCGATATGAATACAAAGTGTGAGAACTATGTAACATAGCCAGCAGTCAGCACGTACTGTCTTAACTCTGACTTTGTACATTCACATTATCTCAGTTAGAAAATTAAAAAATACTTTTTACACAGAGAAATAAGCATACTGGAAATAAAAAGAAGCATCTCCCAGGCGAAGAAGTGCGCAAAAAGGGATATAAAAACTCTATACTGAAGAGCATACATGCAAGCAGTATATTGCTGTGTCTGAAAGTAATCAATCTGAGATGCTCCAGGTTCTTCTTGTTCCCACTTGTGTGCAATAAATGCACATATCTTTATAGTCCATTTCACACTCTGTTCATGTTTCTATATGACAGAATAAAATTCCCTGTTCCAATCTGGAATATAGTAAGGCTTTGCGGGACATTCTCCTGCCATTTGGCAATTTAATAGTAAAAGACAGGAAGGATTAGGGTCCACTAATTTCTGCAACAGCAGGTTAATCACATGGGAAGTCTCCACCTGATTTTAATCAGTGGTCTCTCCTCAGTGCTCCAAAAGGAAGGAGAAAACTCTCCTAAGATTCCTTCTGATATATCCCTAAGGAAAGATTCCTCCCTATCCTAAATTTGGCCATCAATATAAAGTTAAGAAAAATGAAATGTTAAAATGACCTGCATGATTCCATCACTACTTCAACATAACTAAGAAACAGATCAAATACTGCTTCTTCAGAATAACAGCGAGCTGTCTTTGTCAGAAGGGAGACTGCTCTTCATCAGCAATGCTGACACTTGGCAACATTGACTTCAGAGCAGTCTTGAGGAACTTCATTCTTCTTCTAGACAAAGGTTGTATTTCTGGCTCGAGGGAGCCCAAAGTTTTCCCTCCAAAACTGGAGGTTCACTGAGCTCAAGTAAGCTTAACTGTCTCCAAGGTCCTTCTCTGGAGTAAGTTTCTCTCCATGCCAATGTCATTCCCAGGTTCTTGGCCTCTCACTTTTTAAAGGGGGTGAGCTTGTTGAAGGTATGCCAGAAGAGGGATGGCTTCCGCTTGGGTTCTGCCAGGGCAAAAACCTGCTGCTGTGGGATGCTGGTAGGCACAGTTATGTGGCGCTGATGAATAGGATGCAGGGTTTGGTGTGGAGGAGGCACAGGACACCCATTATAGCTTACACCTGCAAAAGGAGCAGTTTAAGAAAGCATATGAGTCAGCCAGCAAGAGCAACCAATACTGGGAAAATTTAAGCACAGGACCATGGGACAAATTGAGTCAATAAAGCCAGGATTAATTTTGCCATGATCTTGAATGGAAGCACCACTGAATGTTACCTTTTCTGATGATAGACTTTATAATTGCTCCACTGATTTGGCTTAAGAAGAGAGTAATACCAGTAAAAATAACATTACAGAATTACAAAAAATAAGCAGCAGTTCCTCAGAGCCTGGCTATATTGTTTGGACAAGTAAGTTCTGGTATTTCAAAGCAATGGTTTAACACAGTAGATAACTGTATTTTAGTTAACTCTCAGAATAAAGCTGGGTAAAATATTGCTACCAAGAAAAATGTTATTTCTTCAATTTAGAAAATATTTTTTTCAGGCTAATGTTCTCAGACTTTGACCTTTGTGCATTCTGAACAGATTGTTCTGATCACTATTTTCAGCCACTACCCTGAAAATCCAAACAGGTTTCATAGGCATCTAGTGATTGATAAAGAGAAAATGCTATTAATCCCAGGGCGCAGAGAACTACTTAACATAAACTCCTTCACTCCTAAATTCAGACTTAATCTGGTCACACTTGCTCAATTTATTCCCTCAACACACTAGAAATTTACCCCAAATCTGACTTCAAGATGGAAAAGGACAAAATCACAACGTATCTTCTGAGACAGAAAAGGAATAAAAACGTTGTTTCCAGAGGAAGATGTTTCTCGTCCATCCTTCCTTCTAGTCTAGGACAGAAGGAAGCCCTTTTGAGTGTGTTATCGTAAATACAGCAACATGTGATTTGCAAAAACAACTTTACGACATTTTAAACAAAGCACAGAATTGCTATATAAGAACAAGCCATTTGAGTAAAAGGAAAGGAAGGAATTATTAACTCTCATTTCTAATTTAATCTCTGCATGCACTTTCTTACATCTTTAAATAAACTGCTTGTCTTACCTCTTGAGTTTCTTTAATAAACAGAACACTGACTTGACTGTCTGAAGGAGACTGGGGACCTGATTTAGTAGATGATTTACAAAGGCATTGGAATTTGATATTAAAATACAGGTTAATGGAAATTATTTGACCTCCACATAAACTGTGAAACGTTTTTAAAAGCTTAAAGAACTCAACCACAGCCAAATATTGTGCTATTTCCTAACATAAAGAACACTGGAACACAGTAAGAATGTAAAGCAATTCTGAACACCCACCTTTAATTTTTCCATGCCTTGATTTACGGGCATTCTGCATGGCTTGTTTCTTCTGGTTTTCTGAGATTTCCATTCCTATGTCAAAGTATAAATTACAGCACTGGTATAAAAATACTGTATTTAATACTTGACTACATTAAATTAAAACACAGAAGTAAACTATATTTCAAACAATTTTTAGTAAATTTTAATAGCAATATAACTGAAGTTTTTAGAAGTATGCTTTACTTTGTCATATAAATTTAAAAATAGTTTTTCACTGAGATAACAACAGGAACATTAATTTGCCTATAGGTTACTGGGAAAAGTTGCTTTTCACTTCCTGCAAATGGCAATCACTTGGGAACTAGCCACACAAAAAGTTCTTTTTATAGGTAAGCCCAAATGAGAAGAGATTTTTCTAAAGCTACAAGCCACACAGTAATAGATCACAAATGCAGAATCTGTTTCTTTTTTCACTCACTCTGACCTAACTTGGGGTAACAAATTGAAGTTACTGGCATTGCAGTAGTACAAATTTGGCTATCTTTCCCTCTGCTCGGAGAAGACAGTACCACATAATCTGCCATACACCAAAGCAGGCTGTGATGTGCTTGTGCCTGCATCAGACTGGGGCTGGATCCCTCACTCCAGTTTGTCATGTACTTGTCTGCATACTTGTATGACTTAGATGACGCTACAGTATGTGGTCAACCCTGTGCTATTTACTAGCATGTGATAGGTGGCGACTGATCTGTGCTGAGTACCAAGATGCCAGACATCTGCCATGAAAAGGGACACCAGTGACTGGTGTCATCTGGAGCCCACATACAGGCACTCCAGTTTCCTCTCTCTGTGTACGAGACAGGTGAGATACATGGATATGTTAGCTTTGCACAAGGAGACAACAGGGTGCACGTGCTGTCGCTCATACGCACATAAAGAGCACAGAAGTTGTGATTCAAAGTCAGAATGAAATGTCTGGTTTGGTTCCATTTTGCATCTTCCCGCACTTCTCTATACTTGTACAATTCCCTTTACTTTTCCAGCCTGAATTTACGAAGAAGTTATTACAAATCAGCCTATTAACTTACAATACAACAGCAGCTAGCCATAATTTTCGGGTAGCAGAGGTTTATTTTACTCTGCAGGGGTTTTTTTTTCCTTTATAGAAGCAAGGAAACAGATAAGAAAAATGAAAGCAATTCCATCAACAGAGATCAGACCACTTTCTTAGGGTTACTATTAGTGGTTTGGAGAAGGATTTTCTGGCTGTGGCCTTGTCTTCCCATATATTCATACCAGCTAAGAAAAGCTAGATATGGTTTGGGAGACAGTGACTTGCACCAAAGTGTCTTTGAAGACAGAAGTAAAATGGCATTTGCTGTTCTGAATTGGAAGAGTATGTGTTTGTTCTCTGAGTGGTTAGATTAGAGGCTTTGTGTGAAGTCCAGCAAGACAGCCTACAAAATCAACAAGATAAATTTAAACCTGAGGTTGAGAATACTGGCGCCTTTCCACTGGTTTTGGCTAAAGGAAATGGTCTATTATGAAAAAAAAAAAAAGACATTTTAGAAAAGAAGCAGTGTTCTGGGTAATGGAGAAAAGATCCAAGCCACTGTGCCTCACAAGACCAGATGGACGTTAGCTATTACAACTCAACTATCTTTTCTCTAGTTCATGATACCTGTGCCAAAACAGGTACATCGGAATAATGAGTTGTGACATTTGAAAAGCACGTTTCCAGAAGGCTGCATGTTACATGGGCAGAAGAGACCGCATGTGCCTATATGCCATTATCAAAAATACAGTTTTTCACTATACTGAATTTTCTTCACTATATTGCACAGTGCCTGAAGAGCAGCAAGCACAATGGACCCTCCCTTGCAATCCTTGTGCTCAGCACCATCGGAATTTGTGACCCAGCCCTAAACAAGGGTTAGTGCTATTCCGACAAATCTCATCGTTATCACTGCCACTGCCACCACTGTTGAATGGTTACCCTTTTGAATATCATATGTTGATCTTCATGAGGTCTGAGGAGAATAAATAATGACATTTAGGGCTGTAACTGCTACACCTTTGCAGTTTCCTCATGCTTGGGGATTTCTGCAGCAGTGTCACTTAGAAGGAATGGTAACACCTCACTGCCTGGACAAGACAGACCTGCTGCTGCCCAGGACAAGGACTAGTGGGAGCCTCAGAAGCATCCTGACATACAGTATTCAGCCTGCTCAACATACTCTCCTGGTGCTCCATAAATCAACCACTGCAGGAGGAGGTGTAGATACAGATTTGTAGAGCTCAAAAATGCTCCTTAAGACATTTTATCTTATTTTGCTCAGTCCTGCTCACAAAAGTGCAGGAGCTGTGATTTATTCCATATCTTCCTTCCATATGACTGCACTACTGTTCTCGTATGCTGGAGTGGAGGCCTTCTGTAACTTTGTTGTAAGAGTGATTGTTTGGACACTCATCATCAGATCCTCTGCATTGCTTTATTACCTTCTGAACACCTTCACCCTTTTGCAATATCCACTTTAGAGTTCTGTTTAGGTGAATTAGGAAAGGCAGCCACCATGCCATGCCCATGAGCACAAGGTGACTGAACCAGCTCTACACAGAGCAACTCGTGAAAGCCATCAGTGTCATACCCAAGAGGTTCATAATGTCACACCATGATGTTCAGCACAGGAGAAGAGTTGCATTTGAAAAGTTTGGAAAGTTTAAGGAAAGTTTAGCTATGGCTGCTTCATTGTTTGCTCTAGACTCAAGATGACTGGGGTTAACTGCAACAGTTGGCACAATCAGGAAGAGTTAAAACTGTTTTTAGAGTATGAATTGGTAAACTTGAAAGTATTTTCTTCAAGTTATGGACTATCTACAATTCATATGGAGGTGGTCTTTTTTTTGTCATATTTACAACAGTATCAAACAAGACACAGCCATTAAGATCAAAAGGTTTACATTTGTAATCTAAGGGTTATTCCTGTTTTCCTATTCTTCTGGCCAGGTGTTTTAAGTGATCATGGAATATGAGATTTGGCATCTTGTTTAAATTGTAATAATTTCTATCATCCACTTCACTGCACTTCCAATATTAGCCTGCTGTCATCCAAAGCCTAAGCCTGAAGAATGTTATAAAAAGAAGTTCTCATGCAGTTAACACACACAGATGCACTAATATTTTCATTACTTCTAGGAATATTTTCATTACTACTAGGAATATTTAAAGAGTTTTATTTTTCTTATCAGTGTTGCTGCCTCCTTTGTGTATGTTTTGTCAATTAAATTTTGCCAGAGCTTTCGTCACTGATCTTAAAGGAAGCGTGAAAATATGCAAAAAAGAAATTAAATAACAATCCTAAATGTACATTCAAAGAGAAGACACTGTCCTTAGAGTGTCCCACAGGCTGTGGGTCTAAAGCTGATCCTAAGATTTGCTAGCTTTTTCCCTGCTCACTCAAGGTTAGGCTTCATTTCTTTGTAAATTGCCCAGTGGTGCTATTGTTGGGTCTGTAACTAATGACACCGTGCAACTGCACAGGTCTCCTGGACAGAGGAGGTGCCATTATATGACATGGATTGTATAAATCTACAATTACTGCTGCTTGCCTTTATAATAAAGTGTCCTTTATGAACAGATGTTTTGGGCCAATGATTCATACAAAGGTGCTAGGATTTTTGATGGATTTTTATTATTGAATGGTCTTTGTGAATTGCCTCTTGTTATATCTCATTCTGCTCCATAATGCACCAGAATCACATGGGTAATACGGATATCACAGCTACCTGCCCTGGACCTTTGGCCAACAATGAGAGGGCAAACACACCTGGATAGGCTTTACTTACACAGCTAAAGGTCATGTCAGGTAAGAAAGAGACACCAGTCCCAGAAGGCAGAGTGCACATTTGCACAAAGCATAAAGAAGTGCAAAAGCAAGAACATTCCCCTTTGTTTTTACCACCTTTTAGAGAGGAAATCTTTCACTCACCCATTTCCTTGTCTTCCTGAACTCTTCTCCTTTCACTTTCGCATGCCTCCATCCATCGATTTTTATCCTCCTGTTTTTTTGCACAGAACAAATGAATCTCTTCTGTTGCTCTGTTTATTATCTTAAAAGCATTCTTGACATTAATGTTAAAGTCTTTGTCTCTGCCATCTTCAGTGTCCACAATTTCCATCTCATCCATGTCAATACGATCCTTGTAATACAAGATGTCCCTTCTCAGTAAGTCCTTCTTACAGAACACAAGCTGATGGTCAAACAGGAAGAAAGTCCTCTGCTGGCTTTTGCCTTGCTTTGATATTTTGGTCAGTTCTCCTGAGTGGATCAGTTCTGAGCTTCTGGCTAACACATCTGGTCCCTAAGAAGAGATATGTGTATATGTAGTAAGTAATATTTTAAGATCTTACTGTGTGCCTAACCGGTCTCATTTTATAATTCAGTCTTAAATTCATTCATTTTTCTTGTATTTTTATTATTAGATTTGAAAATGTCATAGAATTAAGATAATTTCATACATGCAAACTCAATGACTGTGGTTCTGCTCTACTTTACTTCTGCGTAAATCAGGACAAAACTTGTTAAAGTCAATGAAGCAGGTTCAAGTTCTGAACTCTGGTAGTTCAAAAACTACCAAAAAGCCAAAGGAGATTCTATAGGTCTAGCATATTAAAAAAAAAATCCATTTCTTCATCTCAATCCAGTGTCATCTCAAAGCCAAGTGTCCATGTTAATAATGTTGCTCTTCCTGATTTATAAGCAAGGTAATCAGTAACAGAATCACTGCAAATGAAGCAACTGGACTTTTAACTGAGCAATGACCAGTTGAAAAGTAGACATCATAAACTCCCTACTGTGCAGAAAAACATATCCTTAGAGGACATGAAGTACTGTACACAGGACCTTTGCTCAGGAAAGGGACAGGCTGACACTTACCTCCCAGTCTACGATAGAGACCTGCCAACGTGCAATCTTGTCTATGCTTTCTAGTCTTCGTTTTCGCTCATTGATCAGGCACGCTACGTTCTTCATAGCCTCATATGCTGCTTTTATGTTGTTATAATCACTGTGAAATGTAGGCACGTTTCAAAGATCACTTAAGCAATTGAAATGATGCAATCACAAACTCTTCCACAGTGCTTGAAGTATGAGCCCACATTACCCGTTTATCTCTCTACGCAGAGTACTTAAATCAGAGAAACCTGATTGTCAGCTATCCTGAACCTCACATAGTAGTCTGGTCAATTCAGTGCTGCTGTACTGCTACACTTTGTCCAGGAACAAATTATTAAACTAGTGGAAGGAGGCAGAGGAGGTAGATAAATGAATAAATTAATTGCAATACTGTCTCTACTGAAAACAATAGTAGAACTCCCATTGACCTCAGTGATACCTGCATTTCACCAAAGGAATTTGTTTTTAAGCAAGATTTTAGTGGGATTTTATGGAGAAGGGCATTCCTTTAATTGTGTTTAAAAACTGTATTTTTTCCTTCTTGTTCTCAGTGGCTGGGTCAATGAATGCAAACAGAGAACACTATGTGGGCAGAAAAAATACCAAAAGCAACCTCAAATAGGGTGAGTGAGGAACCCAAGAACAAGGACACAGAAGAGAGGAATTAAACAAGACAATGCTGACAAAGTGGCCCATTTTCATGGAACAAGCGTGTGAGAGCTGACACAGTCACCTTCCCCTGCTTGCTCCAGGTCAAATGCAAGCCTCCTGTCCTTCTTCCATTGCTCTCCTCCCCTCTTTCTTTCCCTGAGCTCCCCACATGCTTATGAATCTCCCCAACTTATAGGCAGGTTTTTGTTCCCCTTTGAACAGCATTCATCACTCCTTCACCTTCCTCAAATTGAGTGTCTGAGAAGAAAAAAGGAAAGAGATGTGCTTCCTGCCTTAGAGTCCCAGCAGAGCAGCTGCCTTCCCTCCTTTATCAGAACTTCTCTTGCAGAAAAGGGAGCCAGAGGTAGAAAACAGCACAAGCCAGAAATAAACCCTCCAAAGGGGTCAGCCTTGCTGTCCTTTTTATCTGCTTCTGTCTCAGTTCCTATTTTCATCAGCTGCTGCTGATGGATGCAGTCCTCTTGTAAATCTGCGTGTTACTCTCCTCTCTCTATTTATATTTATGGAAACTCTTTTTCTGCCACACTGTTTACAAAAAGTGAGATTAACAATAATAGGGTCTTACTAATTTCAGGGAAATGTCCCACAGGGTGACCGCATGATAGCCACAGTGCTACTCTTGCCCTTCCTTATCTCAGTTCCTTCTTTCTCTGTTGGTGTGCACTTTATTCCACGCTTGCTGCACAACCTGTGGCCTTCACGGCAGGCTGTGCAAATCAGGTCTTCAAACTTTTTATGAAAATAAAACAAAAAGCTACCAAAACCAAGCCAGTTGGCTGGGGCTTTACCAAGGCTCCGTGTGGGTGTGGGCCTGCCTGTTTGTGAGCATCTCTGTACACTGGGTGCCTGTCTGTGTTTGTGGGCATCTCTGGATGTTGCGCCACTGAAAAGGAAAGCAAGTACTATGGGTGGAAGGTGGCAAGACCTTGCTGTCACTTCATCTGCAGGTTTAACAGCTTACAGAATAATCTTTCTAAAATTAGTAGCAGTGAAAGAGATACCCATGTTAGTAATTGTTATTGCAGGTCTTCCCAGGTAGCCACAGAACTGAATGGAGGCATTTCATACCCGCATGTCAGTACTTCACATCCCCTGTATTTTGCCCCTGGCAAAAATCCTGTGGTCTCTGCAGGGAGTTTTCTCAAGATTAAAGAAGTGCAGACTTTGACTGAGAAAGCATTGCCTCAAGCTGCATTTGAACTTTGAGCACAGGGGTCACAATGGAACATTTTTCTTGCAGTTGTACAAGGTAAAAAGGCAGACATTTAAAAGATAAAATCTTAATTTAGTCAAAGATTTAATCAGCTCAGGAGTATACTAGAAAGGCTAATTACCTGCAACTTCAATTCTTATTTATCCCAGCTGCAAATCTAATATCTGGACTTTATTGCAAACAATGGCAATGTTTATTACTGATAAGTTTCTAAAAATCATTACCTCCAAACTTACTTAGATTGTGATTTTATTACGGCCCTCTTTATCTTTTCTTGTGTCCACAACATTTACATAGCTCGCCTCTTTCTTCTGTGGATTTCCTTCCCCTTCATTTCTTTGATACACTGGCTTTTTTCCACTATGATTTACACATCCCTCCTTGCATCCTATTCCAGCACCTTCTTCCTTCCTTTCTCCCTCTCTCACTTATTCCTCATCCTGTCAGTCCCCTGTGCTCCATTTTCACATATTGTTTTTGTTAATATTTGTGATGGTTCCAAAATGCCCATCTAGTAGGGAGCTCCTGTCTATAGAGGTCAATGGGAGTTTTGTTCCTGATCTCAAAAGCCTCAGTGTTGTGTCACCCAGAAAATCTGAGTAATTAGGTGTTATTACTATTACAACATTTGTTTTTTTCATTCTCTCACCTGTGCTCCTGAGTGGTGTATTTGAGCAATTCTGCAAGCTGCAAAGGGTATTTGCAGATTTTCTGAACGGGCGTGAGAAGAAAACCATCAATGGCAATGTCAATCATCTGCTGAAGCAAGCGACAGGCCTCAAAGAAGTGACGGTATTTGCCCTGTTTCATTAGTTTGGAAAGTTCAGTGCAGGCACTGGGATGATTGTTACAATACTCTGAATAAATAGCAAAGCCTTCTTGCTAAAAAAAAAAAAAAAAAAAAAGTCAAAGCTTTATTTGTCCATAAAAGAGGAAAGATGTTTTTATAACGTCTATTATATCTAATTAACCCATTTCCTGTATTGTTTCCGGGCTGATCAGCCTGAAAACTATACAGAAATCTACTTTGTAACTGCCAAAACTATGTACCTTCTTTGTCAGGACACAGAAATAGGCCTCCACAGGCCTCCATTGAGTCAGGATAATCAAACTCACTTTAAGAAGTACTTTTCTTTGGCGAAGACAGCTACAGGCTTAGCAAGTGTCTATCATGAACTCACAGCCTCTTTCCCCACCACCTATTTTCCTTATTTTCTTTAGGAAGTTTTTGCATGCCCAATATGAGATCACTGCAAATAGTCCAGCTCATATGTGATCATTACAGTTTTGAAAAGGAAACTTAAAATTGTGTACGAAGTAACATGCTTGCTAAAGATGAGGAGAAATCTAAACCATTTAAATAATTATTTAATTGTAAATTATCTTACATTCTAAAATGCCATCTATACACAGTTTAGTATTTGATAAGTATTTGTTACTAAAATTCCCTACTAACACAGTAACTTAGCATTTTCTTATCACGTTTTGTTAATTTCATAAATAAAATTGACTTTTGCAACGTACATGTTGAAGAAAACATGACCCTATTTCGCTTAGATGAGGTTCCTCTTTGTTGTACTGTTTCTCGAGATCCTTCAGAAACTTCCTTTGGAACTTGTAAATATCTTCAATATTTCCAAAAATGGTGCTTAACTGAGCTGTGGTGAACATTCCTGTATGTTTGCGACACTGCCGAATATAACCCTGGAAATGAAATTTTTAAAACTCTTTAGTTTGAAGATGTGAAAAGAAGTTCCACCCTGAACAAGCCCATCTGAGCTGGCAAAGCCCCTGCAATCTATGGGCAGGTGAGTGGTTTCCCAGCCACACAGACACACACAGATATGCAATTTCAGATTTGCATCTGAAATGTTTACACATTGGTTCTTGTCGTCCACCTTTTGTCTCACAGTACCATAAATGAATCAGGGAACCAGAAACCTGCCAACTGTGTAAAGCCCATTTGCATCTCCTTGTTATGACCACCCACCAAGCTGGAATTGAGCCCGGTGTAAGGCCCCATGTATGCTACTGCTTTAGCGGCCGTGGTTTTTTGTAGCAATTTCTGTGTGCCATAACAGTTCTTCTCTATGAATATCTCCGTGGATAAGGACAAACCCTAAAACAATGAATATAAAGACAACTTCTACCAGGGCTGAAGTACTGGTTCCTTAACCAGTAGGTAAGTGGGGCACAGTCTAAGCCAGAGAAGCAAAATGAAGAAACATATTATAATGCATTCAGAGTGCTGCTGTTTGGTAAAATCCATATGGTATTAGGTAATAGAATTGGCAAGACCACACATAAAAATACACTAACTTTTCCAGTTTTTTTCTCTTTACTTGTAAGAACATCACAAGGGTCCAGTTCCCTTTAATCATATCTAGTGTTAAGCAGATACACAACTGAGTCCTCTAGTTTTAAAACAGCCTCAGAGGAAATTCTGCTCTGCCATCAGTAACCGATATTAGATCACGTCAGCATTTACCTAGCTAAGAAGCAAAGGTACAACTGGAGGCCTCTTAGGGCTGAAATACACAGCAGCAGCTGCCACGCATGGCCAGCACGTCCTCAGGTTACCTGTTCCACAAAGCTGCACATGGCGAGGAGGATTTGGTGCAGGAGCTGGATATCCAGGAATAGCTGCTGTGCTCATACTCTCGTACCAGTTATGGCGCCAGGGCACACATGAGTGTGAAGGTTAACTGGAGTGATAGGGGTTATCTGCCAGGCTCCTCCATTTGTCTGCTTTCAGGCAGTTTTCCCTCCAATGTCTTTGGAAGCAGACAGCTGTAAAAGCCTTGCAATTGCTCCGGTGAGGTTTACCAGGAAGCAACCCTGAACGCTGCTGGCACTGTTATGAATGTTCCTGTCTCCTCCACAGCCATCTGCTCTGAGACCTGTGCAGTGGCTACGCTGCAAGCCAGCCACCACATTTACTACTGTTAGGAGGGTAACTCTGACAAGGAAAACTAATTCCGGTGCAGCTTTTGTAATGTGGTCTGCAGACACTTCTTGAATGTAAAATGTTTTTCTGGATATAGTCCAGCTTCATGATCCTGTCTGCACCAGCCCTAGTGATTAATTCTAGTGCAGAGCCTGTAAATTTGGATTACTATCTGCAACAGCTTTTCTGGCTTAGTCTTATTTGAGTATATTTTCAGCCCTATGTCCTGATTGCATCACCCTACACATTCACTCTAAGGAAAGCAGACCATCTCTACCCCATGTTGAACACGGAGCATCACTTCTCTACTTGGAAAATGCATGTTTGCTCTCTTGTACTAAACTCAGAGGCATGTCAGATTTAAAAAAAAAAAAAAACAGAGATATAGAACATGTGTATTAGAGAAAATTAATTATTACTATCAGTCTAAGAATTAATAGGTCAGTAAAATATGAAAGTCATCCTAGAACTTAGCTAACCAAGGCAGCAACACAGTTGCATGGACAAATTCCTCCCTGATCTTTTAGACACACATTCAAGCTTACTAGCTTAAGTAAACAGTGAATCTAAATGCAAAAACTTACATTTAATGTTTTAAAACTAGCCAATTAGCAAACAGGGGTTTTTTATTTTTTGTTTTCCCTTTTTTCTTTCTTCAAAATGCATTAAAAAGGCCCAATCTAAAAAAAAATAAATAAAAAAACACTGCTGTCTTGTCTACTTTGTTGTCTATGAAAGAATCTAGTGAGAAGTGGTGGACTAAAGGATGACAACATGACAAATAGTCCTGGTTCTGGCTAGGATAGAATTAATACTCACCTGAACTGGGAGAACTGGAGCTGGTGCCCCTATGGCTGGGGCACCCAGCTGGGATAATTAACTAATTAGCTAACAGCTGGGGTTAATTTACCCAAATTAGCCAAAGGGCTATTCCATCCCATCTGACATCATGCTCAGTATATAAGTGAGGAGGGTGCTGACAGGGGCCTCCTACTACTTGGAAGAAATTAGGTGTGGGGATTTGTTATAAGCCATTATACTGTATTTGTTTTCCATCACTGTTTTGTTTTCTTCTGTTATTGCTGTTAAATTTACTTTTTGTTCAACCTCAACCCACGTGGTTTTGCTGGGGTTTTTTTTGTTTACTAATTTTCCCTTCTGTCCCACTGGAGGGTGGGGGGGAGTGAGAGAGAGACTGCGTAGTCTGGTCCCGATGGGGGCTGAACTACGACACAAATACAGAGAGATACAGCAAACCAAGGGTACAAAGAATATTTTGGTAGGTTGCTTAGCACCCTTCCAGATGCTAACCACAAACACAAGTCAAATACAGGTCAAGTGTGTCACAGTCCAAGTCAGAAGAGGCAAACTTCAGTGAAAAGTATTAAGAAGCTTCCTGTCCAAGTGTGGGCCTCCAGCAGAAAAAACTCACATTTCATGGTTCAAACAAGAAAGGTAGTTCTAAAACACCCTTAAAGACTTCTTCATAGCTTCTAAGCATCCAGCAAAAATCTCTTTATCGAACAAAACAAACAAACAAAAAAATCTCACTCAGCAAGCATTCTTTTTGCAAGTTACTTTCAAAATGTTTTGTCCCTGAACTGTAACTTATTTTATTAAAGTTACTGAAAGTTTTCTATCTAACCCAAGTGGTAAAAAGTTCTAAATAAACTGTACTTCCTTCTCTCATTATTATGGAAATAGCAGTCAGATAAGCAAGGCACTTTTTCCATGTCAAAAGTGGAATGCCTTTTTTTTAAAAAAAAAGGAAGTGGTGCCTTGTGGCAGTCAGCAGAGGAAAGCCGTAAGAGAAGGGTCTGACCAACAGCCTGAGAAGTACAACTGGGAATATTTTGATACAAGAAACCACTCCGGTTCTCAACTTATATGGGATGTTTTGTTCACATTAATTAGGTCAGCAGAATGCACTCAGCTTAAAACACGTACCTCACAGATGTCCTTGAGATGCTTGATATAGACTCGTTCTGTGTTCATAATTTCCTGTATAACGTTGGTTCTCATCTGATCCTTGTTTTCAGCTATTTTCTGACGATGCTTGCTAATATCTGCATCTTGTTCTTCATCCTGGATACTACTACAATTTTCTGGCACTTCTTCCTGATTAACTCGCAGCTGCAGCCAGAGCAAACAAAGCAAACTAGAGAAAGGCAGCAAACTTTTACAAAATGTGATAAAACTGTTATAAACTTCTTACAATTAAGAGAGGACTTGCTACAGAAATGTTCCCATTCTTACCTCACAGAGAGGGTTCAATGACAGGATTTATCTCATTGCTCCCACTGTATATTCAAATAAAGTGTTGATATTTCTGTCTGGTTAAATACATGGCTTTCTAGTCGCAGTATGAGAGATACCATGTTGTGTTGCCTGTGTATTTTTCAGACCTAAGCTTATTTCTGACCCTTACTAATAGTTTATGTGTTATTTTGGCTAAACCTGCATATGGGTAAAAATTACAAAAGTAAACAACTCAAACACTTTTAGTTTCCCTCTGCCCCAGTTCCCCGTCTGTATGATGTGGATAACAGCACCTCTTTTTTCGAGTTTTGTCTGATTGTCCATGTTGGCTGAAGATCTGGGAAGGGCAAAGGTGGGAACCAGCTATTGCACTTTGTGTAGTACTTCATATAGTGTGGCCCAAGCTTCATTACAGGCTCTCAAAAATACTTCAAAATTAATTTCTAAAACATAGTTCCATTTTATACCTTTCGAGAGTTATAGTCATTAATCTCGCTGAGTTCTGACTGGGGAGTTAAACTGTGAACCAGATTCCTACACAATGTTGTGGTAATAAATTCAGCCCTATTTTACCAAGAAATTCCTGCAGTATAGCTTTCCTCGCTCCCTCATGAAAACTGCTGCATCCTCTCCATATACACTGATTTCTCCTGGTTGAGCTTTTTGCTGCCCTCATTTCTGCTTGAGAAATTCCTTTGGTTACAAAAGGAGCACACAAAGGAAGAAGCGAGAGTAAAAGGTGTCCAAGGAGCTAAGGGATCTTGCGATGCGATCCTCTATTGCTTTTTTCCTTGTGAAGTCATTAGGAGTTACACCACTGATGTTCAGACACAAAGATGTTGAGGATCAGGCCCTTCACTTAAATTTAATGCTATGACCACTGCGGTTGCACTCTGCTACGAATCTCGTGTAACAAAGGTGCAAAAGCAAGAGAGTTACTCACCCTGACAAAGCTAGCTGGAAACCAGGCTTCCTTGTCCTCATTTCTTCCCCACCACCAGTCTTTGTTGGAAGCTTCTAGAACTCTAATGACATCTCCAGCTTTGAAGCCCAGCTCTTGATCATCCATAGTCACATGGTCCCAGAGAGCTTCTGCATAGACAATGCTGCCATCGCTTATCAGCTGAAATAGCAAGAAAATGAGGTTGTGAAGGACAAAAGATAAACAATGAGCTGTTTAGAAATTACTAGAAGATCAAAATATCTCACTAGAGTGCCCATGATTACTCCTATTACAAGATAAAACTAAAATTATGGATTTTCAGTAACCTATGGATATACTTATTAGAACAAGTAGAGTCCTACTCCAGAGCAGTTACATAGGCTAACGAGTTATGCTCCCAGTGAAGAACTAGTCACTGTGCTCTTCCCATGGTATCTGCCCTTGGGCCCTGCCAGAGAGCCCGCTGGGGAGGGGGAGAGTGAGAGAAACTGTGTGGTAATTCGGGCTAAACCATCACACCATGGCTGCTGGATTCTTTGCTATGCTGGTAGCTGCCATCGCACTTTTTATTAATGTGAAACCTCAGACCTGTGGAAAACGCCTCCCACCCACCCCGTCATTACAGCAATGCAAAGCCCAGGACATTACCTCATTAATTGCCAGCTGTTCCCCTCCGGGCTGCAGGTACCTGGGAGTGGCTTGGCAGAGCTCCTCATAACTGTAATCTTCCTCACTGCCATTGTCATCAACTAAGGCCGAAGACTCAGTCCCACCATCTGCAGCAACTAAAACAAAGGTGCAACAGCTGTTTGTTTCATCATTTTTGTGATTCCCCAAAAAAAAACAATGCAAGAGGAATTGCTGAGAAGTTGCTTTTGTTGTCACAAATATAACAATAACAGCAGAAGTGGAGGACAACAGAGCTCTCAGGAAAAGTGCTTTTCCGCCATGAAATACTTTTACTCTTCTTCATAATCTTCTCCCTTAGCAGCTGATGAAACTGAGAAATTCTCCTTTTTGTGCACGAAAAATAGAACCACAACCATTATTTATTGTATTTTTTACCCAGAGGAAATCTCAGATGACCTGAATCAGAAGGGCGATCTCCATGCTGTTTCCCACACGGCAGATAAGTGAGCTCATCAGTTCAGAGGGGGCCACTGCCAGTCCCAGGCTGGGTGCTGTCACACCGTCACATCCCCTGCAGGGATGTCACAACGGGACATCTCTGTACCCACCCATCCCTGAGAGGGGTGGGCAGCCCATGCCACAGCCCCTGCCCTGAGCTGGCTGCCGCCACTTCTCCCAGGTGGGGAGGCCCAAGGGGACAGGGAGTCCGGACTGGGCATTGCCTCAAATCACAAAAAAATCTTGGTTTGACAATTGTACATTTCCTGACCAAAGAGGCAGCTTTGTAAAGAAACACAGGCCAGAACTAAGACGGGCTTCATCTTACTACACAGCCACATAAACCAAGAGAATCGTCATCAAAGTGACTGTCACTATGCACATGTACATCTGCAGTTACTGTATAAAACGGTAAAACCCATTTGGGGTACGTCACTGGGTGCTAGATCCTTTTGGCGATCATCTCTGTCCTGGCAGATGAAGAGGACTGGGGAGATCTCAGGACCAAGTAATACTGACTGACTCACGTCCACACCACTCAGTGCTAGACCCCTTCAGAGAATGTTTGCCTTTGAAAGCCAGCTGTAATGTTCAAACAGATCAGAGCATAAGCTAGTAATCAAGAAGCGTTTGTGACCAGTGGCCCAGTACTTGAGTGCACTCTCTGGTCTTTGTTAATTTATCCCTAAAGATTTATTCCTACAGCAAGCTCAAGCTGTGAATAACTACAGAGTCCAAAGATTATACAGAGCTCAAAAATCCAATAAAAAACAAAAAGCAAAAAATAATAAAAAATTCATAACAGTCTGCTAGAACTGAACTCTTTTTCTAGTGGTTACTGTGTTCCAGGTAAGTTGTCCCACAGCCTGCAGAGTGTCTTCTCATTCCCCACGGCCTGGGAAAGGAGCTTTAGGCTGAGTTATTGAACCTGTCACTTCCAGCTAGCAGCACGGTCGAGCAGCTGGACCCTGACTCTGCCTCTTCTCTGCCCTGCTTCAAGCCTGGGTACCGCCTTCCTGCACAGCTGTGGGCTCCGGATGGCTGAGAGTTGCAAAGAGATGACTCCTGGCTTTACTCCACATATACCTACACAACTGACAGGCACGCTGGCACCTATCCATGATTTCCATATCTCCCTACCTTATAGGGAGAAACACTTCAACCTCCTCCTCATGGATGCTCATATCATTACTAGCCTCTTTGGTCATTTGGGTGTTAATTTGCAAGAGAGATCAAAGCTGATTACTGCACAGATTCACTAAAAGATTTTTCTTTCCTTTAAAAGTGGAAAAATATGGCATAGTCAATGTAACAGAACATGGCTATTCAACCGTTCTCTTCTACTTCCCAGCATTTTAAATATACACTCACATCAACAGTATAATCTGCCTAACCAGAGAAGATGCAGAATCTCTATTTAAAAAAACAAGTTTTTTTTTTCCCTACAGACTCATAAATCTGAACACTGATTTTAAACTTTTAAAATACATCTTGTGAAACTTACTGCAACTGCTTTATTAAAAAAAACCTGCAAATAAATAATTCATGAAATAAATTTTCAGCTTATAAAGCAACATTAAAAAAAATTAATCCCAGTGATCCTTTATACATCTCCACTGTACTATCAGTACTGCCTGTTGGTTTGTTCCAGTAACAACAGCACATCAAAACAACCTAATTCATTTGGCTCCACATGAAAAATGACTGCAATTTTGGGACTGATAACTGTTGATTATTCTGTACCAAATCAACAAGCTTACATTGTCTTTGTAGTTAGACTCAAGCAAAAATCAGTCGCTTGCATTCTGCATCTATTTCTCTACTGTTTACAGACAGAAATATTAGAGGTAGCAGTGGGCTTTCCTGATCGCTCCAATGGGATGCAAAAACTTAAAAGACAGCCTGGGAGTGACTCTGATCTCCTGGCAGCTTCGTCACCGGTGTAAGGCTGCAGGCTCCCATGGATGACACAGTACGAACGTGATCAGAATCAGCCCCCCTGACTGCCACAGTTTATTAGTTCAATCTAAAAACAATGTAAAAAATAGAGAGAGAGAAAGCATGTTCTACTCACACGTACCCATCTGAAGGCTTTCCAGACTCCAAAATCGTGCCATTCCCCCCCTGGCTACCATGCTGCCGTCAGACTTGCCCCCTTGACAAGGGTTTGACCTCTAACAGGTGATGCTCGGTCCTGAAGAGCTGGCGCAGGATCACAAAAGGCTTCAAGCTACCGACCGTGCAGAGAAACAGCCTGTTCGCTGCCTTCAGCTCCCGGCCGTGCCTCTGAGGCTGAGCCCAGCTGGGAACTGCCAGCGGCGCGCTCACGGCTTGCTGACATCATGGGGTGCCCTTAGGGAGGAAGTTCCAGAAAAGAAACAAAAAACTGGCTGCCTGGCCGCTGTGCCCACGGCTGCCTGCGCTGCCCAGACTGCTCCCAAAGTGCCTGAGTGTCTCGAACGCAGCAAGCCAAGGAGTACATTTGTTTTTCATTAAAGCAGCTTAATGTGATTTCAATCTATATTCAAATAACTGCAATTCAAAGAGAGAGACTATTTGGTTGGGAGCTAGGAGTTCCTTGTATTCCAACACTGTTCAGAGTATCAGTCTATCTTTGTTACATTATACCGATTAAAATCCTAGTAGAAGTAAACAATGAAGGTATTTTTTGCAAGGCTATTGAAACTTCTCTTGCTTCACAGGCAAATGCTGAATCATTATTTGGGGCACAAGGAGCTGAAGTGTTAAGGCTGCAGCAGACTGCTCCCAGGAAAAGAGGGGAAGACGGATTCATTTTCTCACTCAAATGACAAACTTAATTCAGCTGCTCCAGAAAATAGGCAATGAAGCAGGAAAGCACCCAAACAGTCCACCTTTCACTGGGACCAGTGACCCAGGCAGAGCACAACCTCATTCATTCACCGAGGGCCAGTATTTACTGCCCGTACATCTGCATCCTCCTGCAGTGAAGCTGGATCCGTTCAGGCACTGGAAGCAAAGGCTTCCATCAGCGGAGTGCAAAGCCTGCTGCAACCTGCACTTGTACACAGCACTATATTTACAGTTTGGAAAGCTCCATAATCTTTATGGCTCATTCTTTACCTGCAAACTGCACTGCTCAGCTGAGCCTGTCCTTTAACTGGGGACTGCCTCCTCCAGGGACGTGGTCACAAAACCCCGGAGGCATTTCTGCACACAGCGACCTCTCAACACCCACTGAAATCACATGGTTTCCCCTAGCACTGCCTCAGACGGAGAAGGAAAGGCCAAACACTGCCCTGCAATATTAATGCCATCTTCCTACAAAAATCCAGACTGCGCTGCACTGCACAGGAGCCTGACGGGAACTCCCTTCTGAATCCCCAAACTTCCCTATTACTTCCTGCTGCAAGGACACTTGTTGGATAACACAGTAAAAATAAGATACCACATATTATAAAATATTTATACACAGCCCCACACATTTTCCTCAGCTCAAATCATTAAAAAAAAACCCAACCCAGCAAACCAAAGTGACACTGAAGTGCTAATGATTCTGAGACCTCCAGGTGAAGGCTCCATGCTTTTAATCAGCCAGAGCACAAGCTCTCTGCCTTGTCAAACACCTACCTGCAGGGAAATAACAGCTGAACTGACAAAGGAAAACAAGATCAAAACCCACACAGCTCTTCTAGAAGATACATGAAAAATAATCTCTGAAAAGTAGTCATTTGGTTTGATTTTTGCAGAATGGACTGCGTGCTTTTGCCCAATGATGAACCCAGTGCCACCGTGGGATGCTGCCGGGAAGGGGGGGATCCCTCCTCTGCACAGGCACATCTAGCAACTGTGCAGCCACAAACTGAACCACCACAAAAGCACTTGTGAGCTGGTGTTGGGTTCATTTCCTCGCTGGATCAGCCGGGGACAGGAGGAGGCACAGGCTGTCCCTTGTAGTTGCAGTCCACAGTGACACTGTGGACTCAGCACGCTGAGCTGGCTTACCCACCATGCGAGGCACTCTGAAAAGGCTGTGGGTAGCACACACTAAAATACTAAAACACTAAAACTAAGCGCTAGGTCACCCGCCTTGAGAAAATCCAGTTCCAGATACCCCTCTGGTACCACAGGACCCTCCACCCTCGGGCAGACCAAAAGTCCCCCCCCGCTGCTCTGACAGCAGCCAGTAGCAGATGGCCAGGGAAGAACATAAAAATAGATGTGGCATGTAATGGCATTTTTCTGATGTAGTTTCCTAAATTCCAGCCATCTGCAGATCAGAGTCAGATCCCTCCTGGGGCAGAAGTGATCTCTTTGTGTTTAATGAACTGAATTTTTCAAACCACTTTCTGAGCTTCTGTAACCTTTTGAGATGTGAAATATCATGTTTAGCACTTAGTTTTAGAGTGTCAAAACTATCTTTTATTTTGAACTTGCTATCTGACGATTTCATTTGGTGCCCTTCAGTTCTTACATTATTGGAAATAACTATTATCTGTTAATTTTTCCTATGCCAATCAGACTTCTATTTCCCTATTGTCCTTTTTTTTTCCAAACAGCAGAGCCCTAGCCACATTAATCATTCCTCACACAGAGACATCAAGTAGGTTTTCTTGCCCTTTTGCCTTTCTCTGTATTGTCCTTTGTAAAAAATGCCTTTTGAGGTGGAAAGGAACAGGGAGATGGCCCCCACACGCCACACCAGTGGCACAATTGGACTTTCTGTTCTGTTCTCTATTCACTTCTTACAGATTCCTGCCCTTTTATTTACTGTTTTGACTGTTACTATGCACTGAACTGACACTTCAATTATCTGTTAGGATTGCAAGATCTCTTCCTGAATGGCAATATCCAGCTCAAAGTCCATTCTTCTGCAAGCATACCAGGCTCGTGTTCCTCCACGTGCACTACCTTGCATTTATCAACACCGAATTCACCTGCCACCAGTGCAGTGCATTGTGTCTTGGTACTGTGAAATCCTTCTGCAACTCTGTTCAAGCAGTTTGTGCTTTTACTCCCGTGAATAATTTGGCACACAAGCATGAATTATACTGTCATTCTATACCTCCCTTCCCACATTATTTCTGAAGACACTGAACATTTGACTCCACTTGTCAGCTCCCTCCTTAAGAAAACCAACCGCTTTCCTCTTCTCCGTTACTCAATGCTTACTCGCTTGTTAAAGCATGGGAGGATCTTCCCTCTTATCCCAGACCTCTATTAAGAGACATTTGTAAGAGATCTTGTCAGAGGCCTTTCGGAGATCCAAGTAACCTATACCTACTGAATCCCCTTGGTCACATCTTCAGGGATTTTTTTTTTCAGAAAATCTAATCCGTTTGTGGGGTACAGCTTTCCTCTACATAGGGCACATGGACTCTTCTTCATCATCGTAAGGGTCCACCAGTCTGTTGATGTTACTCTCTGTTAAGAGTTTCTAAGTCCTAAATACATTCTTTATATATTCTACGTACTATTATGTCAGACTTACTGGTCTACTGCTCACTGGATCCCTCCTGATACTTCTTTATAAATGGTTATCCCATCGCTACCTTCTGCCTTGTACTGAGGCAATTTCTGAGGAATGAATTCCATGCTAAGGCAGTAGCTCAGCAATTTCACTCTTAGATCCCTTTAGAAGTCTTGGTTCAGGCCATCTGCCACTATTCATTTAGTTACTCTAAAACTTTTACTGACATTTTGAGACAGATCCTTATCTAATGTGAGCTCAGGTTTTATTTCTCAGTCACTTACAAGGCCTACAAACTGTCAGTAGTCTACTGGTTTCTCTTTTTTTTTTTTAAAAAAGATGTAATTTTTGTATATTTAGCAAATTGCTTCTACGTTCCTGTAGCTTTATATCAAAATTGCTAAAGATTTTTTTTTTTCTATTTGGATACAAGTCAACAATCTGAAGGACGCCTTTTAAAAATTTTTTCTTCTGATACATTCTTTTCCCTTGTGTTTAATGATAGAACCCTTTTCTGGTGTTTCCAAATTCTGTTTTGACAGGTGACATGAATTTGCTTTAAGCATCTAATATGCTGTCTTTGAACACTCTCCGTGTTGCCTGTGAGCATTCATCACCTTTTTCTGCTCCTTTAAATTCCTTTGTTAGATAAATGACTTCGTGCTTTTATTTACCTTCCCTCTTTTAAATTAAAACACATACTGTATTGGATTTTTTTACTCTTCTCACCTCTGCAAAGATATTGGCTCAGAGTGCATTACGCACACAGAGGGCAAGACTCCTTGTCTGTATTTGGTCAATGAACTAAATTACCTGAATTAACCATTTCTTCCAATCGAGGTCACCTAGCTTAGCTTAGAAGTCTATACAGTCAGATGAGACACAGCCCACCCTTACAGAGTAGCTCTTACGTGTGATCCTACACACACCTCAGGAGCAGTTCAAGAATGGTTTCCCTTCCTCTAAGTTTCCTCATTAGCTGCACTGAGGAGTTATTTATGATACACCTAAAAACACAGCACTGTGGCCTATTACAACGCTTAACCTACACGACATCAATTTAAGTCTCCTTTTATGACTGTGCTTGCTGCCCTTGAAACTCCTCTGGTTTCTGTGGTTTGCCACATTTACTATTATCATCCTGGTGGCTCATAATTTAATCATATCACTGTACTTTTTCCCATTTAGGCATGATATTTCACTCCACGGATCCTGCGACACTTGATGATACAGTCAGTTTGTTTATCTGATTTGGCTCTTAGTTTTTCTTTAATACATTAGAGATGCTTTTTCACTGGAACAGTCTTTTATTCCTATACGGCTTGCACAATGGTCATATGCTGGTTATGTTCCGCTAGTTATCTTCCTTCGACCATGTTTCTGACATATGCCATCTAGCTTCTTTAAAAATATCTTTGTTTCTCCATCTTACTTTTTAAACTTTCACTATTACTGGCAGGGTTGCCTGTTTTACTAAATATTTTTAAACAACATTTGTCCAACTGTTCCCGACTATTTCTTGCTTGAGTTTTGTCAGCGTCTGCCCTATCCTTCATTTGAGGATGCAGTGATCATTGACATCACCTGTAAGGGATGTTCTGTCCTATACTGTGTCTTATTTCACTTTGCCAGTTTTCCCCTAATTCTTTGTTTAGAAACTACTCCATAATCTCTTCATTTGCATGTCAGAAGTCTGCTTTTGTTTTGGTTTAGAAAACAAAGGATCTTTTTATTTCAAACATTCCTCGGTTCATAAATAATCTGTATCTCCCTCTTTTTAATACAAGTTTCTGCATTAAGCTGCCTGAAGGTAAAAAGCCTCTCTGTCTGAGACGGAGCATGGGACTGGCAGCACTTGGGGCAATTTTACCATCGGGCTCCCTGTTTTTTACCTTCTACTTGACAGCTTCAATTTTGCCTCCGGTGCTTGCGTCCTGTCCATCACATTCTCTCCTGCACCACCTGCCCCAAGCTATCACCTCCCGTCCGGATTCTCTAGGACTGCCACATGCTTCACGTGATGCACCAGCAGCTCCCAACACACTGCTAGGTCCTGTTTGCAGCATCAAGCCCATCTATCTGTGTGACTAATAATGCCACTGCACACCAGCATAGTTTTTCTCTTTTCCCATCAGTTAAAGAGTCCCATCCTTGAAAGGATCACATAGCCATCATCTTCTAGTCCAGAGGCTTTTCTGTCCCCAGCAACACTGGGTAGTGGATTTCATTATGCCCCTTCAGGTCTTATCCATGAGTCTTTCTGCCTCCCTGAACTTTTCAGACACCTTGGCCACAGAATACAGCAACCGCTGTATCTGAATCTGCGTTTCCTGCATATTGTCCTACTTACATCCTCACTATTTTGGGCTGGCAGAGCAAGGACAGGGTAGCAAGGAGATGGTAGCAAGCAGGAGATGGTAGCAAGCAGGGAACTGTTTTCTCTCAAGAAGTGATTAGTAACTTCTGTTTTTTTCACTTCCATGGCCAATAACCTATTTGGGGGCTGGGTTTTTTATTTGACTGGTGACAGGGATGGAGAACCTGAAAACTTCCTCTCCTGAACAGTCAGTTTGTTTGCACCTCAGTTCCTGAGCTGTGCTCCACACAGGCTGAAACCTACTCGGTTACCCAACCTTGATGAACTGGGAAAAGCTTTACGGTACTTAACATTGTAGGCAAACATCCAGGACAGGATACTACTTGAATTGAAGACATTTACATTTCTTAATCTAAATGCCAGAATACACATTTGAATGAACCATCTCAATCAGCAGGTATTGGTACAACTAAAACAGCTGACAGAGAAAGCCACCTCATCCAAAGGCAGTCCCTACTCTAACTTTCTTTGACTGCAATGGCTAGGGCCTCAGACCAGTTGTTTAAATGTAGATCCTTAGCACCATTTTAAGTATTTCAGATACCCTGCTGGCCTCCAGTTGCCGCTGAAGAAAGAAACAAGTCTCCCATAGGTCCTCTGTCATATCTGCCACACAATACCAGACCCTGAATCAAGCCCTAGTCCTCTACTGCCTCTAATGGGTGTTCTAATGTTTAATTCTTATACAGGTGCCTACATTTAGACTAATTTTAGGTGACTTAAACTTGAGCTGAATCCCATCCCGCCTACTCAGAGCAGAGCCTACCTAAAGGAATTCACCAATTAATTTTGCCAAATTCAAGTCCTACACCACAATATATAAAAAGATGGGTTAGTTTTTAAGATACTTATTGAAATTGCTGTATTGTGATAAATAGGTACTCCATTCACTATATTTTAAAACTTATAACTCTTTAAGCACAAGAGTAGCAATATAAGTCTCAAGGGAACTTTCCCTTACATGTTGGCTAGTTGTTAATCTGTCTCCTACAGTATGATGATCTACTGTCTTGTAATCGCTGTTTTTCTAAAAATTTACATCTCCAACTCTATCTCCCATTGTTATAAAAGTAGACGTGCAACGTATTAGGCTTTAGCAAGTAACTAAAATAAGATACCACCGGTTTTCAGTGCTTGGGTTTACAATTTCTTTCTATAATAAAGGGCTTTTGTGCTATCAAATTTCACTGTACATGAGCAAACAAAAAACTCTCACATGTTCAAAGACAAGGAAGTGCCTTGTGAAAGTAAGAGAAAAAGGAAAGAGATCAGAATGTGTGACACTAGTCACTTTATTATTTTCTGCTGGAGCTACTTAATAGATCTTTGCAACCAGTCTCAAACTGCGAAGTCCATGATAATCCCCACTTGCCTTCAGCGCTTTGATTTCAGAAGCGTTTCCTGCTCAACTGCTATGCTTATTGTAATGAGTCATAAAAGTCACATCTAGCATAATCAATATTGCTTTGGCTTCATAGTCTTGAAAAGTGGCAGAAACCTTGCTTTGTGTCTGTTCATCATCCTGTTGCTTATGTTCAGGAGATCAGTTATTCGAAAGCTAAATACCTGGAAAGATACTACTCTCAGGCTAGGTAACTAATATTATTTCACATGGTTTCCAAACAGGAAATGGAAAGGATAACTAAAAATAAAAAGGAACCCCTACTCTGTGATGCATAGAGCCTCTTTTTGCAAAACTAGCTCACGGCAAACCTGCTATTCTGTGACTGGTCCTTCTAGAATCAGGAACTGAGATACATGATCTCAGCAAGTGTTGCACAATTAGATGTCGAATTTACCTCGATGTCTAATCTGGATCATTAAGTATATTGAGACACATACAGCAAGGATACACTCCGGACGTGGGTTTTAAAGTAGTTCTCAAGATTTTGCTACAATATAAATTGAAAGGAGAGTACTAATATGGGATATATCACGTATCTCATTGCTATAGTTAGAGCTCCTAGAGAGCACCTTCTGAAGAAAACTGTCATGCTCTACTGAAGACTGGAAAATGCAGTTTTAGATGTTATTTTTATAAATTAATTTGTAGTTGAGGGATTTTTTGAGCAAAATTTGGATTCTTAGCTTAGAATCATAAAAGGCAAGTACTGACTTGTAAACATATGTATAATTTTAATAAAGAAACATCAAAAATGCTATTTGTCCCAGAACTCTGGCTGGGATACACTCACCACTGAGTAAGCAACTGCAACTGCATACAGTTCTCTGAAACAAGCTGCTTAGTTATTTAAGGCTTGCCTATCTAGGTAGTTAAGCTGAATGCATGGCAAACAGAAAACTAAAAATAGATGTGTGGTGTGGCTGTGGTTCAGATATGAACTCCAGCATATTAGACCTTACTTCCCTCATATTTTATTAGTATCTTCAAGCAAGTATGTGAATAGAGAGCAGATAAGACAGGAGTGTAACTGGTACAGAAGAATAACCATAGCAATGTCAAACAGTACATGCAAAAAACAAGTTTAACGTGTACACAGCAGGAAAAGTTACTAATGCGAGAGTCATAAAACAAAGCAACTTAACTGGGTACTACCTTGTCATTGAGTTGGTTTGCACCCTTTTGTGTTCCGCACTATAATCTACTTCCTGACCAAGCTGGGGTATGAAGCTAAGATCCAGAAAGTTAAAAAGACTTGCCCATCTCACCATTAGATGTTCTCATCTGCCGCCTTCGTCCAACGCGGTCCAGGCCGATGGGGGTACTTTGTGAAAAGGTGAGCGGCCGGAACCTGGCTGAAACAGCTTTGTAAGGGGGGACCTGGTGCGCTGGAACAGGTGGCCGTGTTACAGGCTACAGAGAAAACAGGAAAATCCAGTATTAGTAAAGCCACCAGCAAGTCCTACTGAGCAAAACTCAGGTATGAAGTAAGGTTTCTTCAGATAGTCCGGCTAATTACAGGGGCAGTAAAATTGCCACCTTTGAAGTGACATTGCATAAACACCGCATACCATACCCACCAGCATTGCAGAAAGTATTTTATTATGTTACACTTCTCTGTTAGATTAAAAACTCCTTAGCCTTCTGTTCAGATCAGACATGCTCTATAATTTTCATCTTGCAACACCCCATGCCCAAACGCTCTGGGAGCTAACCGCTTTGAGAACAGCCTGCGCAATGCCGGCTGGCGCTGTAAACACGCATCTGAAGAGACACCCAAAGTGAAAGAATGACCAGAAATGCTAGGCCTGGAAGTTCCCTTCATTTCCTGAGATGCTTGCTTTCTTCAAATAAATGTATTGCTTTTAAGTAAAATAAACATAATTTACAAGACGAAAGCAATTGTCTAAATGATCCTCTGCTCTAAAGATCCCAGGAGTCTCATTAAAAAGAGCTAATATTAACTTTACTTGTAACTTTATCTAGAAGCCATTTTCCTTCATTAAATCATTCATTTGCTTCATGACAATTAGAGAACCTACCCCTGTTTTATTTGCAAATTGAGTCTAATTTTATGTCATCCCTGAACAACTCCGCATTAACCAGGCTGAATGACCTTGCATGAGCATTCAACATTAACCAGCCAGACCTCAGCATATCAACTTCAGAGGAACTCCAGAGAAACTCATCTTTACAGCTTCTCTTATCTTTCAGTTGTTACTGTTCATAGGCCCCTGTGTCAAGTAATCTGAAAGATCAGGGTTGTTTTTTTATGATCTCTTGACACTCTATTATGAGACCAATGATTTTGTATTGTTTGAAAACATTTTCTCAAACCTAAGCCATCAGAACAAAACAAAACACAACAAAGAAGGAATTAGCATTGTACTCTTCAAATATTCTTGTGGGGCTTCAAAGCTTTTAAGAAAAAAAAATCAGCAAGGTGAAGATCAGTCTTTGAGAGCCCCACATAAAATACTTCTAGCACATGTATTCCTGCTTCATTAGCCCTTTTTTACATTCCAGCTACAAATTTAGTTTCTAATATGTGTGCCAAAAACCTCTGTGTGTATTGAATATAATTTAACTACAACCTCATCTTTAAACCTCATTTCTTCAGTGTTTTAGTAATATACCAGGATCCTATAACTGAGTAACACCACAAAGAGCAAGTCTGGTATATCGCATCAAATAGCTAATAGAAGTGATGGCAATTACTATATGCAAACAACTGGCTGGTTAAGAAACAAAGCTATTTATTTATTTATGGGCAACTAAAATTTTCCTGCAAGGCTTTGATCCAGAGCCCTTCCCTGGACAGACAAGGATGTGCTGTTACTCCACGGAAGGCCATCATTTGGGTTAGAAATGTGTCCCCATTGGGAATGCTCAATAGCTTTGGTCTTGACCACAGTGATCCAGCATTTAATCCCAGCCAGCCCTCGTGGCAGCATCGCAGCACAGAGTCAACTCAAATAGCTGCCTTGCTGCATGTTCCTTTGCTAATAAACTGATGCAAGCAGGGTTTGAAGAGAGATCAATTTGTTTTCACCAGCAAATGAAGGGCTTGGAGAGTGTTAAATCACTTCCATGGTAGAGCAAGGATTATCTGGGTTGCCAATACTTACTATGCCTTGAAATCCATCTATTATTCTTGACTAAGATGGCCTAGAATTTGTAACAGCAATTATCCTCTTTTTTATTTCCCTCCAAGCTAGTAATGATAAAATTGATTTTAAAATATCCCAGTTATATAGGGTTTGAAACTATGGCCTTTGACTGGGTAAAAGGTTCATTTGCTTCAGTTGGAGTTTTGCTTCAAGATGCATTTTTTCACCAGGGAATTATAAAGAAAAAATGTGCTATATACAATAATAATGCTCACGTTAAAAATCACTGTTCACAGGAGACTGAAAATCCTACCATTGTTTCAGCATTTGATTTCAGTTGAGGGGGAGGGCCATACCCATGAACGATACTGCAACTTCCCAGTAGGAGATAAGTAGCATGAAAAGGATTAAGAAGATTCAAATTCCATTAATAACCACTGGAATCACTTTTTTTTTTGAGGATGTAAATACTATTACTTTTTTTCTGTTGCTTCATCAGCTTGACAATTGCTTTAGGTAGGAATGTGCCAGCTTTTCTGGAATGTGGAAAACACCTGATGAGTGCAGTATTACAGAAGCCCGTGAGCCAGAAGCTCTGTAACCAACTACAAGACGCGGCCACCACTACCATCAGAACAGTAAGTTCCTCTATATATTGTACCCACTCTCAACTACCTCCAGGACAAAAGGAGCTATTTTTATCTTTCAGAAGTTTTTTATTTCTCAGTCTCTTACCTAAGCCAACAGAGATGGCAAATACATATGTAGGTACTGCTCAAGTACTAACTCAACCACTCGCTATTTTTTTTACAGGCTCCCTGTGTCCCACCAGGGCAATTTAGCAGTGCATAAGCAGGGTAAGGTTTTTTTCATGTTCACAGTTTTCTTTCATTCTTCCTTTATTTCATTAATTCCTTAATTTATTACTAAGTTTCTAAAGCTACTTCCTTATTAGTCTAAGTATCGTTGCTATGCCAATATCAACATTTTGAACGCCACAGCTAATGCTGCAGGCTTTGAACAGGCCTGCTTTTGGAGAATTCTAAATGATCAATAAATAATGGGTTACTGACATATTTATTGTTTGTACTCCTCTGTTCCTCAGGCCCTACACCCTGTAAGGTGATTAAACACACAACTGTATTACACACTAATCAGCTCTTATACACCCATATGAGACATAACAGCCATTCCAAGAAAGAAATAAGGTTAATTTACAATATGAACAAGATTATCCCAAAGTCAGAGTCAGTTTTATTCCATGCTGTTTTGTTTTTTAACAACAAGACAAAGTAATTAGTGACCAGGAAAACAGAATTGTCAGTACATAATGTCAGCTTGACAAAAGGGAAGGAAGAGAAGGAAGCATCCATTCTATTTTCTAAGCTGAAGATAGAGACAAGGAAGTTAAAGGGTCTTTTGCAGTTTGCAGAGAGCACATCTCTTATCTTACTTGTGTCAGCAGACCTTCTATCTCTTCTGCTGGACCGCTTCCATAGAAATTGACCCCACCTATTACAGAGATGGGTCTTCTTTTTCGCCCTCTGCAGTAGCCTACTGTATTGCTTTGGATCACAGACCGGACGGAAGCCAGTCCTGGCTGATTTTCTCCATCCGTGCAGTCTGTCTTCTGAGACTCCACCGCAACTGCATCTTCTGGTATAGAGAAACTTCTGATTGACATTTGGCCATAGTCTGAGAGAGGTCTGGGACGAGATCTTTTTCCAGAGCCCCATCTCCTGGGTGTGACCTTTTGTGCGTCTGTCTTTTCTTCATCCTGGGATGGGGATCTCTTCCAGTGGTCATCAGAAACAACCTTTTTAAATGTGAACAAGTCAAATAAGGCACAGAATTTTCTAAAACTTAATAACTTGTGAGTTTTTCATATGACAGAGCAACTTAATATTGCTAAAAATAAAGCATTACCATAAAATACAATAAATGCAATTGACAGCTCAGGAAGAGAGTAACTTTGCACAAAAAAGACATAATGATGCTTGTGCTGAGTAAGGTTAACATTCAACCACCAGCACCTTTTAGGCAAACATGACTAATAACACTGAAAACTCCCCTATTACCTCAGCATTACAGACAGGCCCTATCATACACACTGAATTTACTGAATAATGAAAGGCAGCTCTGGCACTCACAGGATTTGTTCCTGTGCACAAATAGGATGCTACATATAACTTTGGTAAAAATAATACAATAAGCACACTGTGTTTCTGGACTTTCTACCAAGGCCTGTAGTGACAGGCCAAGAGGCAATGGTTTCAAACTGTAAGAGGGTAATTTAGGTTAGATAGAAGGTAAGAAATTCTTTACTCTGAGGGTGGTGAGACACTGGAACAGGTTGCCCAGAGAAGTTGTGGATGGCCCATCCCTTCAAGGCCAGGTTGGATGGAGCTTTGAGCGACCTGGTCTAGTGGAAGGTGTCCCTGCCCATGGCAGGGGGGTTGGAACTAGACGATCTTCAAGGTCCCTTCCCACTCAAACCATGCTATGATTCTATGTTATTCCTCTGCTTTACCTCTATTCACTGATGAAAATAAACAGGAAGGCTGCAGTTTGACTGCTTGCCAATCCCAGGTAACTGTAAGCCGATACCAAAACGGGCAGTCGCACCCCCGCCTACCACTCCCTCCCACACTCTCTCTTGGGTCAGATCTGGAGATTGTGCAGCCCTGTATGAATCAGGTGAGTGAGCTCATCCAACTTGGAAGGAAAAAGCTGATTTTCTGTACGCTCACGGAGATTGTAGTCATACAGAGCAGGATCAGAGATACATTATAACACAAATTCAGGAAAAACTCCTGTTTGTAGAGAGGACGCTTGGAAAACAAGCATGTTGTTCCCATTTAACAGCACATCGGGCTCAGAGAAGTTAATGCCTACAGGTATCATAATTGCACTGGTACTGCAAGTTTGGAAATAAAATAACCTCAGCTGAAATACTTGTTAGAGGGAACATGTTTAAGGATTTCAATGCATTTGGAGCAATACTGCTGTAAACTTTTCTAGCAAAACCCCAGCAGTTTTTATTTTGAAGAAAAATACCGCATGTAAAAATTTGTATTCACTTTTCCCTCAAATTTCCAAATTCTCAGTGTTTCCTTGGCCTTTCCTGGCTCCTCTATAAAGAACAGAAAAGAAACAGAAAGAAGAAGATGGGTGTTTCTGGGCTGGGTGGCAGCTTGTGTGAACACCTGATGGCGTGAATGGCAAGTGAAGAACTTGCTGAGCAAGTGAACCCTGCTTCAAGTTCTCATACAAATGATGAACTAATTCTGACCTTCTTTTTAATAAAAAAAATCAGCCTACTTCTTTACTAGTATATCTTTAGACTAAGATAATTTCTGACAATGTTCAAAGCTAGTAAGTATTCCAAAAAAAAAGAGAGGCATCATTTTACCTGCCTCTGGCTACATTTAGTTCATCTGCTTCAGATCAAATTAAGGTATTTCAGGTACTGTATATTCAAAGCAAACATGCAGCCTAGTATAAGCCTTTTACAATGATGCCTGTGAAAAAGGACTTATTTTCTATCACCTTCTTCTCTACCTACCATTTTCAACCAGGCCGGTACAACTCCGATCAGCCTTTTTTAGAAGGCTACCTGATAAAGTGGGTAGGTTTCACTTTTTATTTGAAAGACAGCTTAAGACAAATTTAACTGTGTGAAATCACTTCAGCTAGTAGGCAGAACTATTAAACAGTCAGGATTTTAACATGATAACTGCAATTAAGTTATGAAAAATGATCAATGTCATACATTGCTCTACATGCAATTACTTCACTCGCAGCATGAAATTTATTCTAAATAGAGCACTTGCATAAATTCTGATTTCTATGGCATCACACCTGTCACTCAAGCATGCTTCTGTTTCTCTGCAGATTTTAGCTTAGGACCAGTTTTAATAGTAAAAGTGATTCAGTAGAGAGTGACCCCCTGGCTGGAGCACCGACACAGCTTCAGCAGAGCTGTCCCTTAAATCAGTCCCTCCAGGGCCAGAGCAAGAAAATCACAGGTTAAATAAGGTTCTTACCTCAGAATCAGACACAGGTAAAGGGTCTCCACATATACAGTGACTGAGAAAGGAGCTCATAAGAGTCATTTTATGTTTTTGTTTTGCAAAGCCTTGTTCGTAAGAGCTACTAATGTGAGCACACTCTCTGCATAACCAGTCAGGCGAAGTTCATCCCATGATCCTGTACTTTCAGACTGAGGGAAGGACACGTCACATGTCATCTCCTAATCTGCGTTTTACACCCTTATCTTGAGCAATAGCATTTGCAAAGAGAGGACTGCCCTCCTTCTGCAGCACTCCACGTACAGTAGTGATCCAAACGACAGGAAGATTAATCTCTGCCGTGCAATAAAAAATGCTGAAGGATGTGTATTTTTAGGCTTAGCTCCATAAACTGCATGGAAGAATACGAATAAAACACAAAACGTAATCCTCTCACAGTAAAAATCAGAGGAAACTAGACTGATAACCTCACATTCCTCTAAGTGACCTCCTCAAGCAGGACCTGATCAAGTGACCACTTGCTAGTAGGAATAAAATACCCAGCACACAACTCATAGGCTCCAGTATTGCAGTCACTTAAGTGTAAGTGTGATTCTTGGCATCAATGAAAAAATTCTGAGGAAACAGTTTTGTTCCTCTTGTCATCGGCTTTCTACTGGTGCAGCACCACTGCCCTCAAATGACCTTCTCTTGACTAATCCCATATAAGTGAAACCAGGTTTATGTTCTACAATTATTATGGGTAACATCTATAGACACGAGTAGAGATATACACCACACTTCATACAGGATGAAAATCAAAATGTCTTTTACTGACTCACATATTATAAGTGTTAGTCAAAATTTTCAAGGAATTTCAAGATTTCTGAGAAACAAAAAGTCTAAGCTGAATCCACATTGGATTTTCTGAAATTCACACCTGCTAGCAATCAAGATTATTCATCTTGTCTTTTAGGCTGCATCCCCAGTTAGGTTTCTTCTGAAATTGCAAACACAAACAGCTCTACTTATTTATACTGATGCAAATGAATTCATTTTATCTGGACAGATGAATTCCTATGATAGCATATTAGCTAAATTGTTGCATTTCAATTGTTTTTGGTTTTCCTGACAGCAGTGTATCTATCTACAAATAAAATCATTTAAAAAGAACATTTACTTTGATCCAGGCTACACCTTTATTTGCTATTGTTCCCATGTAACATGTCAATCTTAGGGTGGGCTTCAGCTCCAGATTCCCACATCTAAATTTTTATATCTACAATGGAGGTGTCTGTATGTTAGCTAGACATTAAAGCTGTCATCGTAGCCTGTAGAAATCTCGGGTGAAATTTTGTTGCTTGTGCATAGGCACTCACCAGGGCCATTTCAAACGTCCTAAGGGATCTAAATTATCTCCATGCACCATGCAAGTATGACACAGGACCTACAGGAGACCTGTGCCATCCAGAAGCAGCCCCTGGAGATGAGGGGGAACCAGTCAGGGCATCTCTAGCAGCGCTCGGTGCTTATGTTCAGGCTATCGAGTTGAGCCCCCAAACAAGAGTGTCAGTCAAGCCTACAGAGCACTACAGGCAGGAACCAGGTGCCAAACCTGATTGCAGGTAGATGTAGTTGGCACTACAACCATGTTCTCCAACGCTGTGGGGAAACCTTCTTGGTCCCCATCTCCTGCTCCAGCAAGGTGCAGCTTCCCCACAAGGTGCTTTACAGCTGTGCGCTGCTGTCTTGGATACCTGCACCTCATCAACCTTGACAGCTATTTTTAGGTAACTCAGCTCGGCTCTAGGTGCCACTTTCAGGTGTGCTGTTGAGAGTGTGCTCCCCAGAGCCCCCTGACCGCACCAACCAGGCTACGGAGGGAGCTTTCCCAGGCTGCTCTCAGGTAAACAACTACACCGCGCAGGACCCTCTCCTTGCCTGGGCCCAGACTGATTTCCCAATCCAGGTACAGCAATTTCAAGGACTTGATCATGATCTCACTCAACTCGAGCTGGCACTGGTACAACCCTGTTGCACTGAATGGCACATGACTGCTGCTGGCGTTCCCTGTTACTTATTAATACCAATGTAAGCAACATCAGCATCACGATTTTAACCACTGAAATCTTAGACTTTAGAGCCAGATGAGAGCCAGGTTCTAGAACTATTACTCAGAATACAATATATATTTGATAAATTCAGCACCCAAAATTGTCTTCAGAGGCAGTGCTCCACGATGAGCTTCAGACCATAAGATCTGATCTGTACAGTACTGATGAAGTGTTGCTTATATGGATGCAACTTTTATCAGTGAAATGGCAAAAAACTGCCAGTACCTGAAATTGCACGGCAGAACGTTTGCTGGCACAGTTACACCAACCCTGGTGTTGCCAATGCGACAATTCCTTTGAATCTGAAAAAAACTGGTGATTTTTTGTTAATGTGTTCACGCCAATAAGCTCCCTAATGAAAACAAAATCATCATTGTATAAACATGTTGATGCTTCTGTACATTGCTGAGGCTCCCCACTCACTAATCTGCAGATCAACTCCTACCATTACCTATTTGGATCTTTTAAATTTTATTTTTATGTTCTAAATGTACTGATATAATTAATGCTCCATAACATACACATATAGACAAGCATAGCGGTATAAGGGGACACTTAAGTCTCCTGAAAGTTTTTTTCTCTGGGAAGTCACAGGTAGGTGCCTCTTGGACAAGGACCCCCAGCCTTGCTGGTCTCCAGGAGAAAGAGCATCCTGGCCCCCTTCTGACTTTTTTTTTCTTTTTTCCCTTAGCTCCACAATAAGTTGCAATGCTTCTTGTTTCGGTAACTCTGTATTTTTGAGATGCCTGGCTGAAGTGCAGCCTTGCTAACTGCAGCTGCCTTTTTCTAATCCAGAGAAAGGAGATAATCAAAATCTAGTAATGTCTTTACAAGAAATGCATATTAATTTCCAAATGCAATTTAGGAAAAGGTGTGATAAACGAAACAGATGATAATTCTGGCTGAGAATAAGTTACAAAGAAAATCTGAGTAGGCCGAGAAGTTTCAGAACACAATTACTACATATTCTCAGTGAAAACTTGTGACGGAAAATCAGTTGTGTTCTTTTGTAAATGAAAAGGCTTAAAAGCCTCACAGTGTTTGTGCCATGCCATGTAGGGATCTCTGTATCTTGATCACGAGTACATTTAGGGGTCTATATAAAAATGTACAAACTTCTTATGCTACCAATGACAGCTATATGCCAGTATTATAATTGGCGACTATTAAATAGCTGACATTTCTGTATAACACAGTAACTGTTAAATGATAGGAACTCAGTAGTAATATTAGAATTGATTTTTCAGTTCATAGAAGCCACGAAAACTGTAAAGAACTGAGTGGTCATGACCTAGTGGCCATAAATTATTTTATCACCTTCACTTAACAGACTAAAAGTCCGGACAACATGTCTCCTCTCAGGTACATGATAAAAAGCAACCTTTGCACTTTTTCTTGTTGCTAAATAGCAGTGGGGGAGCATTAGCTGAAGTTCATTTATCATCGCTACTAACTGAGGTCAAAAGTTTGTTTTATGTTTCATGGAGATGATCAATATTTTTATTTGCACACTGTTGTGACAGACACAGAGATTATGAGACTCCGGATACAATACAGCCTCCCAGAGAAAATATATTTATTGCTTTCTTTCCAGATTTTATAAAAAGATCTTAAAGTGTTATGAGACCCCAGTGATTCCCTGTTAATTGATTTCCAACAGGGATACCATCACTGCAATAGTTACCATGGAAATTATTACTTTTACTGTAGAAGAATGCACCCATTCTGTCAGTGTTAGCATCTTCTATCGCAAACTAACTAGAATTATTAAATCAGTCCACTTCACTTATAAGTGAAGAAAATTTCCATCTATTCCTTTCTAAATAAATGCAAATTGCACTACATTTTTTCTTTACATCCCTCTGCCTCCTCTGCCACTAGCGTCTTTTCAATTAGCCTTTGAGAAGACCCCAAATAAATGCATTGGTTATCTATCTCTAGAATACACTATGCATTTTAATAAAGTAAAAGTGCATTACTGTGCCTTGTAATATAGTAAAATCAATTGTCATAAGCAACAATAGAAATATTAAAAAAATATAATTCAACTCTTGGGATTTGTTGACACCAAAGAAATTGTAGTGCTTTAGCTAACAAATACACATAAAACTGCATTAAAAGTTCAGGCTATAGAGATACAATCCCAACCAAAATTTAGCCTTATACTTTTAAGACATTTTTAATGCAGATTTGCTTCATTTAACATGATCCTTAAAAGCCTGCTTATCGTAATCAACAAGCATAATGCTTTCCCTCTCAGCAACATGCCTTACCAAGATCAGCAAGTTCACCTTCATAATATCCACATTTCACAGATAAGGAGCAGATATATAGCAGTTAAGTCATGTAAGTCACAAAGGAGGAACAGGGCTGAACTGGAAATGACAAGCGGATCTCCTGACTCTCAAATCTGTTCTTCCTTTGTCCTCTCTTCTAACTCATTTCCAAAACCAAATTGGCTAACATATTTCCGACTGGCATAGGGGAGTTCACAGAAATAATCTCATCAGTCATATAAAAATGCAAGTGTGCTAAAACCAGAAAACTGTTTCCACTAGCTTTCTGGTGATTGATACTTGGGGATGGCTGGGTGATGCCCTAACGCTGCCCCTTCTTTACTTCGGTATCTCAACTGGAACAGCAAGTACGTAGTGTATAGTAAAGGAGTATTCATGTCCTCCGCCTCTTTTTAGAAGATGTATAGGCATTAATAACACTGAAATAAATCCCTACGTAATTTCTAAACTGACTCAGAACACCCCAGATCAAGTAACAGGTCTAAAAAAAAAACCCCGTTTTTGTTTTATTTCGTCCAATAAGCAACTTTTTCCAGGCTGTCTTTGTAATATCTGCTGGCAAACCTCAAAAGCCAGATGGTAACTACAGGTTGAAAGTGGAACTTCATGCCAACAAAGCAAAACATAACATAAAAAGCCGTAGGCCTTTGTGTCCCTTCAGTGTCTCTCTAGGCAGAGGTCCTCTGCTTCCCCTCTCTCTCCACCCTTCCCTGGCAGAGCTTCATCCTCCCTGGCCAAGCCCAAGCCCAGCCACACACAGGTCCCAGCAGCAATCACAAACTCCAGCTTGTGTGGGGTGGAGTGGCCTTGGACAACTCTACGTCTGCAAACTATTACTTCCTAAAGCGTGGAGTAGGGGTGAGGCTGCTGTGGTTGAGCTCGGAGTAGGAAAGAGTGGAGGCTGCCGTGCTCGGTCTCCTCCAGCACTCTGCTCCAGCCTGCCACAGCATCCCACTCAGCATGCCAGTGCCACAAGCAGCACAGCAGTCTTCGGATGCCAGAAAGGGGAAACGCAGGCGGCTCAGAGGAAACTCTGCAGCTGCCTGTGCTCAATTTGGACATCGCAACCTCCTAGCGTCAAGATGGATTTTCAGTGCTGACAACTCAACACCATGCTCGATGTAAAAAGCAAATGACATGGCCAGAAGTGCCATTTCACTCTCTGGGTTACTGTTACTCCTGGTCTCAGGGTGAGCAGCACCTGGGTATTACTGAGGTGAGCTACAGCAGACTCAAATATCAGACACTCTGGAAAGGCAGAGCAGCAGACATGCAATATGGAAAGGGAGCACCTTGCCCCAGCCTAACTCCAGTGGAGTTTGTTTGAACTCCCCCTCTCAGCATCCACAGATCCTTTCACAGGGATGTCAGTAACTCCCATTATTGTCAGACCTCTAGCAGTTTTCAGGAATGGCCAATTTTATTCAGCACTGCAGTTACTCAGTCTAAAATTTAACTTGATCTGGAATTCAGATTACTGTCACCACTGCCTTGTTTTTTCTTCTTCCTACTAGAGGATACAGCAACAAATGATTACAGGCTGTACTGAACAGCTCTGCTGCAGTGAGCTGGAAGAGTTTTTGCTGCAACGGAAAGATACACGTGTCCTTTGAGGGCTCCCTTCTCCATCATTTCACTGATGGGTTCTGCAGTTTGGGTTTGTAGCAGTGCACAGTGGTTTCTGGTTTAGCTCTGGGCAAGCGCTCTTGGAAGTTGCTTTTTGAGCAACTGTGAAGGGTGGGGACATTGTGTGAATGCATCCTGGCTCGCGCAGAGCAGCTCAGAGAGTTTAGTGTAAATCCAGTGTCACTCAGTCTAACTGAAACCTGTTTGCAGTCAGAGATGCTGTTGAGAGCCTGTTACAGTGCTCTGCTGCTCTGTCCCCAGGCCCTGTGGCCAGCAGAACCAGAATGCCACTGGGGTCTGGGTCCTCACTCCAAATTACAAGCCACATAGGAGCTTAAAAGGTTCCCACCTGTATTTACTTTACCTAATCATCCTCCACAGTTTAGCACCTTTTTAGTTATACATATTAAGCTGATTAAGCCACGCTCTAAATTGCATGTGGATGAACTAGAGGTGAATACATCCAAAAAGAAGAGTTCAGAGAGCTGAAATCAGCTAATCAGCAGGTGTGGTCATGCCCAGCCCCACAGCACTAAAGACCTTGCGGTAGGTAGGAAGGATGCCCGTCCTTAGCTCCTGGCTGCTGCATGCTCCTTCTGGGTATCAAACCTAACCACATTCAGCCACCACCCTTTGGTCCTTCACTGTGAGGATACATTTTGAAGCAAGAAATCAGGAGGATGAACAGTGAGGACAGAACTGAATCCTCTCTGTATTCCCACCCGTATAGCTCTTCTTCCTCTTCTCGTCCGTAAGCTGTCCCCCAAGTTAAGCCATTTGCGCTCAATATTCAGAGCCCAGAAACCTGTACTAGAAGGACTAGCTCAAAGCTCAACTCTACCAATAACTGAGCGCTGGGGGACTACACGATGTGGTTTAGTTGGGACCGCTGACTTGCATGGCACGAACATAAACGAGTCAACAGACAGGTCTTAGAGCATTAAAAATACAGTCTGCAAACAAAATGTGACTCAACCCTAATTACAGCAGAGTTACCTCTTCACTGTAATTTATCATTCACTTATAGTTACACAGATAAGGTATTCAAGTAATAAAAAGTCTGGTGTGCTGTGGAGCCAGATGCCAGCAAAGCAACTTAAACAGCAGGTGCTTTAAGAGCTTGTGAAACACTAGGTGAAACGTCAAATAACTTGATTTGTCTTTTTGTAACAAATTCAGAACAGTGTTTCATCTAGGCAGCCTTAGTTGCTGACACTTGCCAGTCCAAAGCAAAGGGGTTAGGTTTTTATTATTTACAGTGACATGGGACTCTTCTTCAGGAAAGCAGAGACTATGCAAAACAGTTTGAATACAAACTTGTACCTAATCATCTCCTGATGCTACTTAAAGGTAACATTGAATATAAGTGAGAGTGGCATAAAGCAGTGACTGGGGAAGCACAGACAAGCTTTGGTGACTCATGCCTCTGGAGCTCAAGAAGTGAATCCAGGCTGCACTTAATTAGCTCTTCCCTGGGAAGCAACCTCTGGCAGGACCAGCAACCGAGAAGGCCAAACACCTCCCCTGCTCCAGTCCAAACCTTGCATTTTGGTGAAACCAACAAAGTGACAGAAGTGACAGCATCTCGAGACTAAATCACATAGGAAAAAAAAAAAAAACAAACAAACAAAAAACCCAAAGCATTGATTCAGGTAAATGGATAGACGCCCTTGTGTGAATACTGCAAAATCAGCTTTACGGTGTCAGGGAAACACATGGCAGAAACGTTTAGTTTCCACATTTGGGAAAATACAGAAGTGGACCAAGTTCTACATACTTCATTTGCCAGCTAATCTACTAGATGAGTGGGTAAGGGAATAAACTAGATTTGCTTCCAGCTACGGCAGCCAGTCGTGAAAGGAGAACACGTTTGAGCCTGATCACCTAGCACCCTGTAGGCTTTGTACTGAAATACGTCTCCAAGCCACAGAGATTTTAGTGGCTGTGCTGGAATACATACTGGCTTTTACATTAAATCCATGCAGAAAAGAAGATGTGTGAAACATGGAAACAGTGCAGATTTGTCCGTCAACACAGGGTATTTAAGGTTCAGACAAAATCTTAAAAATTTGGGATTTGCATGGTCCAGCATTACATCTCAGATGGTTGTTGAGAATAAACCAAGTACTTGACTGTCACAGGAACAACTTACTGGGTGGGTACAGTTCTGCCACGCGGAGGTGTAAGGTAGAGTTAAAATTGAATTGTAGTCAAAAGTTCAAACCCCAATGACCTCATTGTGTGCGTATGCGGCATTCATAAAAGTGCCTGCAGGCTGAATAAACTCCAATTAAAAAATAACCTGGCATAAGTATCCTTGGTACCAAGCTACCTCCACGCTGAGGGAAGTATGCTGTAAAGGAGGAGGAAACGAACAACGAAACTCTCCAAAGAAATGGCTGGGAGAAACCACACCACTCTCCCTGTTTTGTAGTCACTCTGAGTGCCACAGCTTTAGGGTTGTGTATGGGATGAGGAGCAGGCGTGGAAAAAAGAGAAGACAGAGTTTACACCTCTTGCATAGTAAGACAGAAGTAAACACTGTCCTGCACAGCTCCTGCTTCCAATCCACAGCTACCACCTCCAAAAACTTTGCTTTTTTGGATCAGATGAGAGGTCTGGATGCAGCTGCACCATTTGGGTGGCCACAGTTGTTTTGCCATACACAGCAGGCTCTAGGCAGCACCCACAGCAGAATGAGGGGGCTATAGTTCCTCGCTGCTGCCCCAGCAGCCAAGGAGTCCATTCCCTGGACACCGTTTCCTTCATCTCCTGCAGGGCTCCATCCCACACCAGCCCCCTGCCCATGGCACAAACCCAGAGCTGCCACCAGTGCACACTCCATATTTTAGACAACTGAAGCCAGCACTGAAAGGCACTCACAACTAACCTAAAATATGTTATAATACAAAGAGGAAGTTTAAATTTAATGCTAGATAATAACAGAATGTGGTGTTAAAACTAAAACTGCAGTAACTTTTATCCACTCAACGTACACATTCATTTAAAAACTGCACCGGTTTGTCAGAAGCCAAGGGGAGGGAGAAGTTGAATTTCTCTTGGGTCGTGATCACAGATCACCACTAGATGGTAGATGAGTAGCATTAATTCTACTTCCATTTTATTCCCGAGAAATACAAGTCATGACTCCACACTAGGGCTCTCGCCTCTTTTGGCAATGTGAAAGCATCTCCTTGCATATGCTCTTAAGGGGGAGCTTTGGAAAAGATCGATTGCTGTGACAATTCTGTGGCTCCAGAAGAGGAATAACCTCTGACACCCAGCATTTATACACATTGGGTTTATTTTTCCAATCTTGCCACAGCTGCAAGCACTACAGTAAACAAACTTGCTTTTCTCCAGCAGAAGGACAATACTGATAAGCTCTGTAGCCATTTACAGTTAATTTGCAAAAACCATACCAGGCTTTTAAAAGACATTTTAAGATTTTACAGCATGAAAGGCTGAAGTCTGTGCAGCTGCAACAACTGTGTTTGTCTATCTCATACCTAAGGTATAAGATACTTTTAGTCAAACTGAGGTGGCTTAAAAGGTATGTCGGCTTTATTTTGTAAATGGTTTCCATATTCATACAGATCCAGAGCGATTTTTGCCCCGGTGTATTTTTCCCAGTGAGTAGCAAACCTTTGTCTGCTGCCTCACCCTGAGTAGCTCAAAACCGTATCACTGGCTGAGGTGAGCCACACCATTTCAAACAGGTGCAGGATACGTATGACAGCTCTTCACCAACACTGCCAAATCATTGTAACGGCTCCAGTGCCAAATCACACAGTGCTTTAGGTGAGGGCACAGGGCTACAACGTGAACTTACTTCAGAGGTGCTGCAGCACATCTGCCCATCTACTGGGAATATGTGAAATCACGCATGAGGTGCAGTGAAACGCTGGCACCTTCACCAAAACATTCGTAGCAACACCCTCAGCCCAGCATGTAAATTACTGCTGTTTGAAATCTGCAGGCAAATAAATACCAAAATAGTTTACCCTCAGCATGGCCATTGTTGCACAGTGAAAATACCGGATACAACTGAATGTTTAAACCTCTATCTTTCAACACTACACTGCTCTACAAGTACTACCACATTCTGCAAGGCTTCCACAGGCAGTGTTTTACACTGAATCTACACTACTTTAAAATGTACAAACTGTTTAGAGATTTTTCACCTTGGAAGGAAACGCAGCCAGACTCTGCTTAGGCTGGTAAAATCCGACAAGACCACATGACAAGGTGGTGTATCTGCAGGGTGCAATAAGCTGCCCTTGAAAATGTACATGAATAGCTTTGCTGCCAAAACTTCGATATTAATGCACAAAGAAAAAATAATTTGATGTTAGCATCCAAAGAGAATATATGAAAAGAAATAATTGCTGTCAACATATTTTAGCAATAACAAGCTGCAATAGCTATTAGTATTCGGGTTATTTTGCATTGTTTGCATTGTTTTGCATTAATAAAGAAAAAAACCTGATAGATACATATACAGCTTCTACAGGATTTTGCTTTCTTTCTTACCTCTTCCTTTTTCTCTTCAGCACCAGAGCCTAAATTGAGGCTCAGCTGAGAGTGGCTGCTTATGCCACTGTCTTCATTTCCATCATCATAGTACACAGTTTGCACCGAGTCCTGGAAGCAAACAGGATTCCTGCCCAGCTTCAGCCCTGGTACCTCGACTCTCTCCTCGCTCTCCGATGAGCTCAGTGACAGTGTGCTGTGATGGTCTGAGCACTGGAAATTCATATTGCACTTGACCTTCTCTGCAGTGGGACTCAGAGGCTTTGGAGTAGTCGGCCTGACCGGAATGTGAGGGTTTTCAGCTTCATATGTAAGCTGCTGGGTACCTTTTGGTTCATCAGAGTCCGAATAAAACACTTCATTGGGAAACGGACTAATGTCGTTTAGCGTGGGTGATAAGCTATCAGAGTCTGGGATACCTGATGACGTCCTGAGGCTTTTGTCTTCAGCAACAGCTACATTCATTACAGCCTCTTTATCCTGAGCAATTGTGGGGCTTTGCAGACAAGGTGTTCCCGGCAAGGAAGAGTCTGGACTAGATATCGGGGAGGTGCATCTCTTTCTGTCATGATCCGTGCTGCTGGAAACTCTGCGGGAGTAGTCATCGTGCAGTCTGCTGTTTGACCTCATTCTCTGAGTCTGCTCACTGGGAGAAGGAGCAGCGCTCTTAGCACCATGCTTCTTCCATGCAACATCTGTAACGTTACTGACAAGTTTCAAAACTCGGTCAAAATCCTTTGCCCTGATAGGGCTCTTCCATCGCTTGGATCTCCTTTCGGAGTTCCCACTGGTTTTGTCTGAGTCAGCAGAAGTAACACTCACAGTCCTCGCTGGCATCTGCTTTTCATTTGCAGCCTTGAGGTCAGTCAGGTTTGAGGTGGACTTCCGTTTGAATGAGCTTTTTTTCAGAAAGTTCAAATTATCCGAACTTTTGCTTCTCCGATAAATGATCCTGTTGTTTTCTGAGTCTTTCACCAAAATTTCACAGATCTTTGGCTCTGCAATGGCAGGTGATGTTGGCCTAGTACAGTTGTGATGACTCTGAACTTTATCTGCATCTAGCAAGTTTATGCGGCCAGCACCATATGCCCGCCTGATGCTGCGTGAGCGATGGGTATTCCTCAGGAAAGACTCATCACTCTCGTCCGCATCGGAGCAGTCAGAAGCTAAACCATCCACTGCATTCTGGAAATCATGCAGAGGCCCTGAATAGGAATACCTGTTAGTCTGAACCCTCACCACAGCCCCGTTGGAACCATGTTTGCCTATGCCATTCTCATTTAAGATGTCTGAGCATTCTTTTGTTTGAATTCCTTGGAGAACTGAAGACTTCAACTTCTTGAAAGATTCAATTTTTCTGATGGAAGACAAAGCATTCCATGTGGATGAGCCGCCCATCAAAACCAGAGAACGAGGCCTGTCGGAGCTGGAATTAGCCCGTTTCCGAGGCGTGGTGAAAAAGCGCATCATTTTGGAAGGGCTGAGCTTATCCTCTTGAATTTCCTCCTCATGATTGTTGCTGGTGCTGTATCCCCCATTGTGACTGACACAGGTAGTCTGGTTTTGGGGCTCTTTATTATCCATAACTATACAAGTAACGGCAGTGCCATTTCCATAACCATTCGGAAACGTTGTCATGCTCTCGATGCTGTACGCACGGAGATGGAGGCTGGGGTAGTTCAAAGTGACACTGCTGTCTCCACCAGCTGACCTTGATGCCTCTCCTTCATCTGCTGCACCTGCGTTCGTCTTGCTTTCATATCCACCCGGTGAGCTCAGCTCCTCAGGCTGCACTGCCTGCATCAGGAAAACAAAAGCAACCATTAGAGGAAATTTCCTTACAAAGTCCTCAACTAAAAGTTTGAGCCCCAGTGCAGGAAACAAAGGCATGCACAAAATGAATGAGTTCTTCTTTACCAAACAAAGGTGTGTTGCAGTGGCTGAGGACAAGACATTCATAACTCCCTCGAAGTATAACTGCATTCATTAGCAATTTAAGAGACTACAGTAATTTCAATATGTACTTGTTTCTCTAATGCTTAATAAGCTAATAGATTCAGTATGACTACCACACCTACAACACTAAATATAATCCACATACACACTTGGAGAAACTCCGAGCAACAGGAATCCAGTCTTCCTCCTCACAGAGCTCAGCACTGAGCCCCAAGACACACAAGAAGTTTTCATCCAGAAAACCGAGCACATCCATCAAGTGCCACCTAATCCTCAAACAGTAGGCAAAGAGGAGGAAAAATTGTTTATGTTTTCCTACACTTGCTGCTGCTGGAAGGCTGTATGACAGTTGGCTGTCTTGTCTGTCACCTAGCAGGTAAACCTAAGAGCTACATCAAGTGCACAGGAAAGTATTATTCCCCAGCCAAATAAAACAAGATTCAGGGGTACGTAAGGCCTGAAGCCAGCCTATGCTGTCGTGACAGCATGATGAAAACCTGAATTTGGAAGTGACCGGAGTCTCTGTGACTGGGACATGGTCTATGAAGGATCTCCCCTCGAGCTGAACATGGGAGATCCCGCAGCCCAAACCACACTGCCGTGCTTGGAGAAAGCTGTGCATGACCACCGGCCATGCCTCCCCTGCCCTGGCCGGGGGTCTCTGCCGGGCGGGCAGGTGCCTGCACCACCATACCACACAACGCCCAGAAACCACTGGGATGCCCCGTCCAAAGCTGGCACTATCTTAAAAACAAAGGCCACAGCACGGTTCTCTCTGCAAGGGACCGTGGGATCTTGACAAACCTGCCACTGCAAGAGGGGGCGGGATTCCCCCCCCTCTGAAACGAGGGGAGAAAACGTTCAGATGCGCTTGAGGGAGAGGGGGAGCCCCGGCCCCTCCTTTGTCTCCTTCCCACCCAAGTGGCCACGGGGGCTCGGAGGGTCAGCGGGGATGGGGGAGAGGCCTGGGCGAGGCGGAGGAGCCCCCGCAGCCTCCAGGAGAGGCAGAACGCTGCGGGGCCCGGCGAGCAGCGGCAGGTCCGGCGCCGGCAAATGCCAGCTGCCTGCTGAGACGCGGGAGTTCTGCTGCCGGTATCCACCGGCTTCGGGGCTGCTCCCTCCCGAGTGAGCTTTCAAAGGAGTTTCGCGAGCCTCTGCTTCTCTGGGGATAAAAGGATTTTCTTGTGTTTCAGCGAGGCGCCTGAAATCTCCCTGGACGCTGTTTTTAATCCCCCTCATTCACAGGGTCGCGGCGGGAGTCTGCCGGGCTGCACAGCCGAGCCGAGCGGGGCCGGGCCGAGCCGAACCGAGCCCAGCCGAGCCGAGCTGGGCCGGGTCGGGCCGAGCTGCCCCGGCACCCGTGGTCGGACAAAAGCCCGCTGCCCCTCGGCCGGCTATTCTGCTCTTGTACCGCTCGCAAACTTCCACGCGGAAAAAAAACCAAACCAAACCAAAACAAAATAACAACAAAAAAATTCCCATAACAGTGATGAGAACAAGACGCTGCTCTCGGCAGAGAAGTTCCCAGGGAAAGCGGTTCTGGGCAAAACTGCACCTGAGCGGGCAGGAAGGGAGCGGAAGAGAAGGAGAACGAATACAATGGAACGAAATTTTAAAAATCAGCTCGGAGCGCGGGGTCTGCGACAACTTTCCCCGCGATGCTGCCGGGGAGCAGCGCCCTTACCTGGGGGGGAGCCGGGGGACCCCGCCACCGCCGCAGCCCGTCCCCGCCGCCTGCTCCCGCATCGCTATGGCAGCGGCGACCGCGGCGGGGCGGGCGGGAGCGGGGGCGCGGCGGGGTGGGGCGGGGCGAGGCGAGAGCCCCGCTCCCGCTCCTCCGGCCGCCCCCGCCCCGAGCCTCGGTCCGCCCCCCGGGAAAAGTGGCCTCTGCTACGGTCTGGCTCGACGTGGCCCCCGCTGGGTCTCCAGCGGCTGCTGGTTGCCGTGCCGCGGCAGAAGGCTCCCGGCCGCAGGAGGATGGCCGGGTTTAGTACCTCCAAAATGCCAGGCGGGATGTCCCAGCCTCCCCTCACCACTCACTGGGCCTTTCTGGGTACCCGTGCTCTGCTCACCCTTGGTTTGTGTCACGGGCACAGGGCCTTGTCCAGGCCTCTGCTGTGTAGTACGGCCGATGGGCCAACACATTGAATGGTTTGGGTTGGAAGGGACCTTTAGAGGTCATCCCGTCCAACCCCCCTGCAAGGAATAGGGACATCTCCAACCAAATCACGTTGCTCAGAGCCCCCTCCAACCTGGCCTTGAATGTTTGTACCCGTTCTCACCCCTTCCCAAACACGAGTTTGTTCTCCCAGCTATTATCTGCAGGTTAAACAGTCCGGTTCCTTACACGGTGTAACTGACCCTCCCGGTGAGCCCAAAGTAATTGAAAAAAGCCTTAGGTCATCTGTCACTCATTTTCACCCCAGCGAAGTATATTTAGTAGCTAGTTGCGTATTTTACAACAAAACAATCTGTAACATAGAAATATATTTTCATTTAGTACTAAAATTGGACCAGGGTCCCATTGTGTTTGTGGTGCCAAACACAAGTTTCTTACTGGAGAACAAATCAGCCTGTTTTCCTAGGCATGGTTTCCTTTATTAAGCTTAGACATAAATGCTGGAAAAGTTATTGCCATCACAAACTCCTTCAGATACTCATGCTTGGTTCCCAGGCTCTTTTTCAGTCCCAAATCTGGACTTTTTGGTTTGCCACTGTTCCTCAGGGTTAACAGCAAGAACATTTTATGCACAATCTGAAAAGTGTTTGTATACTACAAGGAAAATTTAGTGAGACAATATCTCACAGCCCCATGCCATGACTCCTGACAAAGACCCATAACAGCTAGTAGTCCTTGCTCAAATGGTTTATTATCTACAAATCTTTCTACACTTGGACTGGATCTGTCGACATAAATAAAACTGTTTTAATATAGCTCAGGTAAGAGGCAAAATTTAATGAATAAATGGAACGACACAGAGTGCACAGCAGAGCGGACACCATAAAGAAGCAACAAAGGCCATCAGCCCCACTGTCTCTCCTCTGAGACCGGTGTGACTGTACACACTGTAATTACTTCTCTGGAGAGCGGTGTGGATGTACTCTCAAAGGCAAGGTGTAGTTAGGGGATGAGGCAAACAAATGTGTTTAAGGGATGTAGGTCAACTGAGGTAGCAAATAACTCTGGGAGTGACCACAGGGTTCTTCGGCAGCAGCAGCAGGCACAGCCTGCCACCAGCCCAGATCTTGCTGGCCTCAGCTTTGTGGTACGCCCCATGGAAGGAGTGAGTTTTGAAGAACGACCCAAATGAGGGGGTAAAGTGGTTGCTTTATAGTATTGGGCATGGGGAGCAAAGGGGAAATGGAGATTAGGGCTGGAAACACTGACACAGTACGGAAGGGGGTCTGTATAAACCATCACTGGTGATCGGTGTTACCTTGGGACTACCTGGGGAAGTTCTCAAGTCAGTGCAGACAAGAATTATCTGCTTCAGACCATGGGAAAAGGAAGTCTCTGAAGGAGAACTCAGTGAAGGCACGGAAATGGCCAAGAGAATGACTTTAGCAGCACCGTTAAGGGAAATATTATTTAATCTATGTGAGACAAGAAGTGTATCACAAGTTAACTTTAAAAACACTTTCAGCAGGTCTTGTACACTTAGCTCACAGCCTCCCTGGCATCTCCAGAGGTCTGTGCTGGTTGCTTAAAAACTTCTAACAGAGTTATTCAAATCTGAGTTTCAAGGGATTTATGTTCCTATGTTCCTACGTGTTCCTTTCCCAGCTATATCCATCACATTCATTTTGAATATCCTTCTTTAATCCACAAGCCCCCTCAGAGAAGGGAACTTTTAATTCCTCTTGTGTCCTCTATCTCCCAGCTGGACAAAAAGACAAAGCAGAAAAAACAATTGAGCTGAATTGAGCCACTAATTTGGGTTTCTCCATTATCCAGCCAACAGTGTTTCTGAAACTTAAGAAGTTCTGATAACTTTGAGATCTGAACCTTTCTTTTAAATGTATTTGAAGCTCATCAGCAGGTTAAAAACTGCTTGGGGAGACAGAAATTACATCAGAAGGTATTGACAGAAACAATGTGCTCACAAGAACTTAATTTCCTTAGAAAGCCACACTAAAAATAATTAGGTAAGAATATAATTTTATGTCATATTTTCTAAATGTCATTACATTTAATAAAAGAAGTACGTAGAAAACTGATTTAGTCAATTAGACATTTATCACGTTTCTAAAAGTAAATACTACAGTTTTAATCTCCCAGACTTGTTTGTCATAGATTTGCTACTGGTAGTATGCTAAAACTCTGTTCTAACTCTTGCAGCTTCACTGAGTCACAGTCTGTCCTTCCACATCCGCGTACTATTTAGTGAGGCATAGATGCAGCACACTGAAGAGTGTGTCTGAGAACAGGATTAGCTTCCTGTACTGGAGACCAATAATTATTCAAATCTTTTCTTAATCAGAATTATTATTTTTTTAAAGGCTGGGAAGTGTATATAGTATTCGAATGCCTTCACACCAAGGTTTAGTAAAATGACACAAAGCAAAATGTGTCAACAGGGCTGCCATGAGAAAGAAGGCAAATCACTCTTCTGACTATAAACTTGAATGCTTTCCAGTTTTTCACAATATTTGAAGGAAAATAAGCCATAGCGTTTCATCAAAGTTACATACCAAAATTTCAGTAAACTAGTCCTTCATGTATAAAGGTTTCTTTACAATCCTAAAAAAAACCAAAATGTCATCCAAATTTCTGATTTTAAAAAGGTGCTTTTGAAGTGCAATTCCTGGCTGGTTTTCCAGCTCTTTTGTTTCTTGAGAGGATTAATATTATTTGCCGCTGAGAATCATTGAAAAGGTGTAAATAAGAACAAATCCATAGCACTTTCATAGGTATTTCTGAAAAATTGAGCTATATACTGTGTTATTTACAGGCTGATAGTTGATTCCAGATGAGTAACAAAGGCTGCAGTGACCTGAGAGGCAAAGCCAGCATTACATGTTATGGTTGACCAAGTACAGTAATTTATGAAGAGAAGAATTCCAAGAATAAATTCCAGATTGATATACACATGAGATTTTTAATCGTGATTTGACAATGGTCATCACACAGAAGCAAAAAATAAATGCTTGTTTTAGAAGCTCTAAGTCTGTAATTTAAAAGAGGTTTAATGCGCATGTGACAAGGAATGAGAAGGATTATTCCAAGTGTAATACAGGTGGGAAAGGATTACAAAAAATGTGACATGGGAGAAAGAATATTGAGTTTGAATGATGAAGGAACACCCCTCCCCCCAACTTTTAACAGGTAGTGATAGATCTCTTAGCTTTCTCAGAATAGCAAAAGGCACATTTACCTAATAAGAAAGTAATTAACTTAAATTTGAAAAGTCTAAATGAGAATGATTCCTTCTACTTAGTTTAGAAATCCTCTCTTCTACTCCCACAACTTTATTATTTCTTTCATGGATCTTTTAGAAATACTTTCTAAAAGTCTATTTTGAAGTAGTGGTTTTTTTTTTAAAGGTCGTCTTAAGAGAGAGTGCAAGAAAAGAACCAAACGGAATAATTTCAGAAAAACATAAAAGCATTTGCCCTACTTCAACAGTTATTGGGCAAGATGGCAAAGGAAGTGACTCCCTAAGACATACTCTAAATTAATGAGTGAGCGAATTTAATTTAAAGATGCAGGATTACTGGACTAAGAGATCCCTTTGCTTTAAATGACAATGTCTTTTCCAGGCTGCAGTACATAATGCTCCACTTCTGCAATTTACACCTTCCTTTTAAATCCCAGGCAAAGATTCTCCTGCAAGTAATTAACCTCCAAGGAATCTTTACACGTTGACAGGTCCCACAGGGAGAATTAAGCTGAGTCATATATCTACTAAGTTAAATGCAACTCCCCCACCAACTTCACTGGGAGCAGGATCAAGATCTCAGTTTGTTCAGTTTAGAAATAAGGGAATAGTATGTTTGTGTATATAAGCTCAAACTAACAGAGGCTGATAATTATTGTCATCTGTTTTATAAATAAGCTGTGTAAAATTAATGTAAAATTTTTCCATTTGTGTATATATGCAACTAAATTAGTAATAAAAAAAAATTGAAAGGGATTTTCCAAATTCAAGACCTTTGTCGTCTTGGCACTGAAAAAAATCCATTCCAAGAAATGAATCATGTTGCTAAGGAAAACACTCAAAGGACAGCTTGGGTTAAATTGCTGTATTAACTTCTTAATTTGCCCAGTGAAAGTCATCGTTGCCCCTGTGCAGGAAGCTGGTATGCTGCTTCCGAAAGGCCAGTTCCTGTTGTGTTTACTTTGCTGCTGATAAAGGCAATTACTGACCAAAGTAAAAAAAGTTTATCACAATTTGGTCTAAACCACAACACACAACAAACTGGTTTTCCTTCTAATCTTCTTTCAAATGTGCTTTGCCGAGGTTGTTCCGCTGAGCTTGCTCAGCTCTGTTAAACACAGAGACCTAATTTAAGGAGAACACAATAGCCCAATGGAGTGACGCCGTCAATGAAAAATGACCCTTGTGTACCGGGTTACCATTATCCCATCCCCGAGTTGCTCTTACTCACCCACCTACACTACTACAGCTGCGTGCAACTTAATGATGGCTTCAGCCTTTCAGGCTGCTAGAATGCTATTTATAACCCCACGGGGTCCGACTGCAATGCTATTCTTTCTCCCCATCTTCAAGAGGCATTATTCAGACAGCATGACATGAAGAGATGGCTGGTACTACAGAAGAGCAGTTTCCAATAAACAGATCATTGTGTTGAAACATAAAGAAGAGTTCCCATTACCAATTAGGAAGGCTAAATTCCACCTTTACTTTGTGTCTCACAACGTGTAAGATGTAGGAAGAAAAAAAGATCATAGAAATGTAAAGTAGAGAGAAATAAGAAGGAAAAGAGATTAGTAACAAAAAATATTTTTCTATACAATATATCTTTTTATTTTTGTCATGAAAAAAAGTTATATTAAATTATCTGTTAGATGGAGGTACATTACATTGATATGGACTAGTTGGGAGGAAAGAATGTGATCTCAGAAAGAGTTGGGATGGTCCCACTCTGCAGCCATTTGCTTTTTCTTCCTTCTCTGCTCTACCTGCCATCCCTTCCAATGTCACACCTCTCACTGAAGCATCTGATGGCCCTACAGCCATTCTATACTTATTCTCTGTGCTCAAAATAATAGTATGCAAAAGTGACTATTAAGAACTCTTTATCAACTTTCTTCCCCGCCCATTTAATTACCCTGCCATCCCATCCTCTCTATTCAAACCTGAGGCCTTCCAAAATTGCCTGTGGATATGAAGGTGCCAAGGAGACCAAAATAAATCAATGGAAGAACAAATACATAAAGAAAGGGCCTTGAGGAGGTTGAGGGCTGAGGACCACCTGCAGCGGGTGCTCGCACCACTCAGGCCAGGGGCTGGACTGACGCTGAGGACCTGGCGCACTTCAGGCATTTTTGCGCGTGAGCCGTAGCGAGGGGCTTTGAGTGAGTTTTTTTGATTTCTGAGAGATGGTGCTTCTCCCTGGGCTCGGGGAGGAAGCACAAGCAGCACCCAACACTCGCGCAAATCTTTCAGCTGTGCTAAAGGGAGCAGGGGTACATCAACACCGCATAGGTACAGTGTCCATCACATATCAGAAAAGGTGGAAATGCTTTAAAAATGAAGAAGGTAGTGGACATCATTAGGAAGAATACCACATCAGTAGAAATTATGCGACGTTATATAAGATCATCTTGCTTCTGATGCTTATTATAATAAAATAGCAGGTCTCAGTAGAATAATTGGCCCAGTGTGATGCAACAGAAATACCCAACTGGTGACAGTGCAGCTGCGCACCTTCGTTAACTCTGTGCTGGCCAGAGCAAAAAGCCCTGAACAATTAAACCTTTTGATACATTCATGAGGTCAGAACAGCAAATATCTCAATAAGATTTAAAAAAAAAAAAAAGGAGAAACAGGTAGCATTTGAGGGGGAAGCATCAGGGTTTGTTGTTAATTAGTGGAGGCTTCTAGGTGGTCCTGATTCATGTGCTTGAAGAATTACACAGGGTTTTTTTTTTTCAATTAGTATTAATACTTTTCTTTGTTTAATCTCTTTTTGCAATGACAAACTTGCTCTCTTTGTAACAGTCTGAACTAAATTAACATTCATGGGCACATTTCTTGTGCCAGAAGATTAAATTACCCTTTCTACCCTGCTTCATTTTCTTTTTCAGGAAAAAAAAAAAAAAAATCTTCTTGCTAGTTCTACCTCTACTTTGTCAATAACTTCTACTTTTTGTTTGAATTTACTCTATAAAAATCCTGTGGAATGGAAAAGCTGGGAAAAAACAATTTGAACAAAGTGGATACCGATGAAGTGGTACAACAACATTTATGTGCTTTTCAATAAAATACGTCCTCTGAATGTAGCCTGCCTGAAAACTTCACCGCTATGATAAGCCTTTAACTAACAGTCATCTCTCTCTTTCTGTGGTGCTATAGTAACTACTTACCTTCTTCTTTATTAACACTTAAATCAAGAGTATTTTTTTTAAAACATGGATGATCAAATTTAAGCAAATTTTCTGTTTATTTTGGCAGGATATAAATTACCTGATTTTAAAGATGCAGAAAACACAATGCTGCTCTCTTGAAACTTATTTGTCTGGACAAGGATTCAGACACATACAAATTTATACATTTTGGGCTAGCTTACTGGTCCTATTAAAACCAGCCATACATACTAAATCAGATCTTTTATGAGCAGGATACTCAAGGAAATCTCCTCTTGAAGCCTGATGTTATTTGTAGTGTTATAATTGTTTCTAGGAAGCAATACAAATGCTACATATTGACTGCCTCTTTAAGATACTGTAGCTGCACAAGTCAGTCAGATTTTGGTGGAAAATCAGAAGAAGGTTGTTTAAGATCAGAACATTGGAATCATGCAACTATCTTCCTATTAGAACAGTATGGAAGAAAACCTAACTTAATTAGCCTGAGATGAAGTTAGTTATGTATGTCTAAGGTACCAAATGGCATAGTTGTCTGACATAAGGGAGATCAGAACCAGTGCCCCAAGAGAGTTTTATGGCTCATACACCCAAATTCCTGTGAGTGGAGGTTTAACAACTCTGGATTTTACCAGCCCTGAAAGTAACGGTATAACATCTGAAAAAAAAAAAAGGAAATCTCCATCTAAGGCAGGAAAGATGTTTTTATGACTGAGTCTGGGGAACAGGGATTCTGGATTTTGTTTTTCTCTGACCTTGGCAGTTCAGCATACTTTTCTCAGCTTAAGTGCCATATGTGTAAAATAGGTGATGATAGGAGCAGTACCTTATAACCTATGGGCCTGCAAGGACAAATCCATCAATGCTCCTCTGGCACTTTGGTGCTTACCGTGATGAGAGCTATAAAAAGTGTACACACGAAGAAAACAATCCATTATCTATCCATACCGAGGACAAACCCTGAAGTCTAAGTTTTGAAAGGAGTTCAGACTAAAGTGCGTGTTTTAAGACTCAATTGCCTATTTTGATGATGGTCCATTAATCTTGTAAACTAGAGTTTGCAGATCTGGCTAGTAATTTATGTCTTGTAAGAGCACAGGATAGCTCTGAACCTGAAAGATTACACATTTTCCTACTACAAAAGTTAATTTACGTTGGTGAGCTGTCTTTGCCTAAACATTGTAAACAGCAAAATGGACACTTCAGTTTCTGTCAGTCACACTGCCCTTTTTTAAAAAGGCCTCCTTAAACTTCAGGTTAAGAAAAATCTAATGAGAAAAACCTTAGCAGCCATTCCCTCAACATGCTGGGGTACATAACTAAAACAGTAAGCTGGAGGTGTGAGCTATATTTCTAGCTGAAGTATGGAAGGGAGGCAGTTTGCATCCATTCAATCCTAAGCTTGTTTTTTGCCCAGGCAATACTAAATACCTGAGCCAGATCTCTTCCCACCTCTCACTTTTCATGAGATAATTCAGCAGACTTTCTGCTTCTGTGCCAGGATGGGAATGGCTGCTTTGCTCTCTCCTGTTGTCACACACTGACCCAGAGATGCTGTCGCTTGCCGTACACCATCTGCTGCTGTTCATATCATCTCTGTCCATCTACCAGGTCTCTGCAGATGAAGGTAGAAGTTATGACCAGAGCCAGTCTAAGAGCATGCCATCACCTAAAGGGAGAGATGCTGGACGTCTCTTCTACTTTTTCCTGCCAGGCTGTGAGTTGGACCAGCTTCCCTGGCTGCACCCAAGCTGTTGCAGGGCAGGAGGTGGAAGTAAGCATCCAGGGACAGGGATGAAAGTGCAGGAAGGCAAATGGAAACTTCTCCTTCCACAAGCAACAGGACTCCTGAAATGGCTCCAGACTCAAAATTTGTCTCAGGAGCTGCCCAGGAGTGCTGTGAGCTGGAAAGGGCTGGGAGAACATGGGAGTGCCCTCAGCTTATTCCCAGTCTGTTCCATTTCAAAGCCGTAGGGTGCCAGGATGGGTGGGTGTGAGATGAGTGTGTGGGTGGTGCTGGTGGGTGGGCACCCGTAGCAGGTTCATGAAAGAGACATAAAGAAACACAAAATTCTGTCAACATCCCAAATAGATGGGCTCTGAGCAACCTAATCTAGTTGGAGATGTCCCTGCTCCTTGCAGGGGGGTTGGAGTAGATGAGCTTTAAAGGTCCCTTCCAACTCTAATTGTTCTATGATTCTATGATTCTATTTGTAAATATGTTCTGTGGGAAAGCAGGAAAATACTTTTCCAGAAAACAGTTAATTTAATTTTTTATGAAGTGCTGTTGTGTCAAATTCAGAGATTAAAATCAATGATTAAGGTAAATAGAGATACTGGTCTGCTTTACATTCAGTCTCTGATTCAGTTTTAATTACAGCCTTACCACAAAAATAATGCAGAAATAGTCTCCGTGCAAGGACATTGGGATTGCTGTGTACCTCAGAAAACAGCATTTGTAAAATAACTCAGTAAAGATGCCATCTAACTCTTTTTTGATGATGAGAAAATTTTGGTAGGGCAATCTACGATTGAGCAGTTACTCAATCTCATTGGCAGGATGAACACTGTGTAGGGGCTGACCTTTAGTATTATGCTGAAATCAGTTGGTTTATAACCTGTTTTCACCAGTCTCTGTGGCAGCAGGGAACAGGGCCTCCCTGTCCTGTGCCTGCAGCCAAGCCGTACGCAGCATATGTTCAGCTGAGCCACTGGTGACACCCCCTGTCAGCATCTGGTAATTACTCCTAGCAGGGACAAGATTTACATGAAAGCTTTAACTCTGAAAGTCCTGAAGAGCCACAGACAAGTACATTCCAGGATAATTGTTTTAACCAAAGAGTCAGAGGTGCACCTTTATAACAAGCCAATTTCAGCTTACTGTAGTATCAGCTTTATACTTCACTGTACCGGGCCAAGAGAAGATGCTTAATTTATCAGAAATCCTGCTATCGTTCAGCTGATAAACAGCTCCTGTTCAGTGTTCAGCCCTCAGAGTCACAGATATTGCTGCCTGATAAATGATGAAGTAGCAGCCATTCTGCTCCATGCACAATATTCTACGTCTGGATTTCCCAACACTTAAACAAAATACATTGTACAAACACTTGGAAATTATTCAAAATTGACCACTACATTTTTTGTTGTTCTGAAGTCTAAGAAAAGGGAGACAGAGGGAGTCTGGAGAAAGAAACCCTTCCTAAGGTTTGCAACAAGAGGTAACAACATCTATTAAATCATTCAATATCCTAATAAAGTATATTACCTTTTCTCACTGATCTTGCTTCTGTCATTGCTTAGGGCATTAAAGCTACAGCACTGTTACTAGTAAAAACCAACATGTAATTTTTAGCCAAATCTCATTTTACTGGAAACTCTAAGCTTTTGAGAGCTTATTATTCCAGATTTAACCTGGTATTAAAATGAGAGGAGAGTGAAATCCAGGCTTTACAGCAAGTATTAAACAGCTTTGCTAACACGTAGTAATGAAAGGGAATTAGCATACAACCAACCCCAGCATCGTTTCTCCTAAACCAGGAGCTCCTTTCCCAGGGAGGATATTGAGTACTTGTGACTACTTTCTGCTGCAATATTCTTACATGGGATCATGTGGTGCCTTCATCCTACACTGAAAGTTTTGGAAAATACTTCATTGACATCAGCAGTCCACTTTGGTTCCCATAAACTTCTACCTATTTCCCCACTTTCTTTTAATGAGTAAACAACTTTTAACTTCTCAGTGTTGCTAGCTTAGCTAATTGTGCTTAGTTACACAGAAACCTCTCTAATTTACTAAAGACGCCTAAAACCTCAACTTTGTCTGGGTTTTTTGCTTATTTCCCAGAAAAGCACAGCAGCCAACTTGATAGCCATTACTTTGAGAAAACTGGCAGTCAGCAAGTTGCTTAATCTGCAGTCTACTTAGGTTTTGATTTCATACCTCCATTTCAGTTAGAGTACATCACCAGAGCTGTGATCTTGCGAATGCTTGACATATTGCATGCTTAGAATCACACCGATCTCAAGAGAAAATCCACATATAAATGTGTGCACAACTGACAGTTAGCTTGTAGGAGTGAGGGCAAAGGTCAACAGTGTGGTTGCTTGTTTTTAAATCATATGGTTATTAACACAGAGATTTGCATTAAAGTGAGATTCCTCCAACAGGAACAGAACAGAACTGTGCCTTGATTTCTGGCCACCCTTAAGTATAAATCTGAAAGCAAAATTCAGGTTTCTTTTTTAGCTCCTAATTACCACTATTTGCAGGTGATACCGGCACCAAAATCAAAGATAATTTGTTTGCCTAGCATGGCAGGATGTTCAACAAGGAAGGTAAGGGCTGCCTTTTTGAAAGTAATTTTCTTTGCTCATAGATGGAATTAGACTTCATTACCTAAAGGTTTCAGGTCTTGTCTTTCTCCTTGCAAACAATGGAAGATCATCATCATAAAACAGCAAGAGTAACTTTATAGAAACAGTATGTTATGACACTTTTTCTGTGCCAAATACTGAATTTTACAACACAGACCAATGCCACGCTCTTCTCCCAAAACAAATTTCAGAGAGAAACTAATGATTAATACTGTAGTTTGCACAGGCTACACCATTCTTGGTCTCATTAAGACACATTTGGCTGCTAAGTATTAACCCTGGCTTCCCAAAATGTGAACGACAGATCAGCTTCAGTAAAGCCTACCTTTCAAAATGTCTGATTCACAGTAGAGGACAGCGCTCCAGCCCAGTGCCATCAGTGACAACGCACCCACACAGGCAGGGCCAGTGGCTCAGCTTTGTGGCAGGGTGGACTTCTGCCCAAAGGGACTCCAAAAAGCTGGGGCGATGCCAGGGAATTTTCCCTTGCCGGTGGGGTCCCCTCAAAGTCGCAGCGCACAAAGTGCCCTGTTCCACAGTCTGTAAGCAGCGATGTGCAACGCCCAAATGGCTTTGCTAGATGAGCTGCACAGATTATCTGCAACTCTAAAAACCACGTACAGTTTAACAGAGAGGGGCAAAGCACACTGCAGCCAGCACACCAAAGATTAAATATTAGTCTCAGTCATGGTTTTGCACTTAACTGGAACAACTAATAAAACCATAATTGTAAAATGCAATTAATTACCACCATACATACCTAAACATTTATGTCTTCCAGCAGCCATTAACTACAAGATCTGTTGTTCTGGATAAGATTTAATCTAAATGTATGAAAATTCATTGCACAAAATATTGCCCAGTTACCGTATGAGCCTTGTTCCAGAAAACCTGTTTGGTGTTTGAAAGAGCCTGTTGTTGCCTGGATTCAGGGCTCCGGCCTGCGAGGTGCTGAGCACCCTGTAAGCCCTCAAACGCTGCTGGAAGGGAAGGGGCCTCCGCAGCAGCAGTCACTACCTTGTGGGATCAAGTCTTAAGTTAATGTATAACAAACAGCTGCACAGCAGTGTGTAAAATCAGCAAGTTAAACATATGCTTAAAGTAACTGTAACAAGAGAGAAACAAGCATATTTACAGGAGCATTTCATTAAAATCTTTGTGCTGAATAGTCTCATATGCAGCATTCCTACACATTTACCATACAAAAGCAAAGTTTTAGGGAGTGTTCCAGTGAAAGTAAAATTAAGCAGTCAAGGAAGAAATAACCTAAAGTTGTAGCCAAAGACTTGTAGTTAAATATTGTGTAAACTGTGAGCTGGTTATTATCAGCTGGAGCTTACCCTGTGCAAGCTGCACCTGACAGCGTGGACAAATTGGATGGCCCAGACTGGCACATGCTAAATACACATCCATGAAAATGAAAATAACAACCAGCCTCTAAACTTTTACCACCCACCTCTAGTATTTGCAGGTGTCAGCAGCAGAACCAAATGCCAAAATCATACCTGGTCATACCTGGTCATTTACTGTAACAAATGAAAGGGGCAGAAGCGAAAGGTGTAATTATGTCTTTGGGAGCTGCGAAACGCCACAGGAGTGGGGCCGGGTGTGGAGAAGGCAGTGCAGGTGGGGAGCCAAGTTATCCCAGCGGCAGAACAACACGGGGCGGAAAACCAGAGATGGGCCTGCTGGAAAGATGGGGCCCGTGCTTCCCTGCTTTTGCTGCCTGGTGTACAGAGAGAGCAGCCACATTCCCCTAGAGACCCACATTTATCCCCAGAGTCTGGCATTGTATATGAAAATGTAGAATGCCCCTGGCTTTATGCTCTCCAGTCCTGTACAGCTCCTTCCTGTATATCCCTTCCTATACAGAAGATAAAATAATACATAACAAAAGATCTGCTAGAATGTGATTTGATCTCCTCTTTTCCTCTCCAGAAGAAATAGCAGCTTCCAACTGCATTTTTCTTTTTCTGAATTAGAGTAGCAGGACATGGAGAATAACTGCAATCCTGAATGCGAGAAAACATTAATTCAAAGATAAATTAACTTCTGACTTATGTTTCTTGCAGTCATTCTGTGAATAATCACAAGGAGAATTTTTAATGTTAATATTACATTAATTTTCTAAAAGTAGAAATGCCAACAGATTTACTTAATAATAGAGTTACATATCCAAGATAATTTTCATAATCCAATTAAGAATTTATAATAAAGTATGAGGCTTCATATATGTCTCATGCAATAATTTGCAAATTAGATATTATTGAATTCCCAATCATTAGTTACATTCATTAGTTCATCCATTCCAGCTCTGCTGGAATCTCAGTACCAAGAAAATTAACTACATGAGAGTATAAAGACAGAATTACAACTCCACAGTGTTTGACTTCTTACACTCAAAGTCTTCGGTGAAAAAGAGAAAGTAAGTTCCTCACTGCCATACGTTTCTCATGCAAGGCTAGGCTTTTACCATTTTAAGCCTTATGAGTCACATACAAGGACATACAAGGTCCACTAAAGTTAAAAGGGGACTTTCCTCTGCTTCTATCAAGCTTTAAGATAAGGTTTTCATAAAGGATAAGTTCACAGTAATTTTCTTAGTCTCAAACCACTCACCAAGGGTGGTCATCTAGAATGCTGCCACATGAATATTGATTTTGATCTTGGTCCTGGGAGAGAGGAAGTAAATAAAATACCACATCTTGCTTTGTGGTTCGGAATTTTAGGAGAAACTGAAATGTAAATAATACTACATGGCACATGTCAATCTCTAGGCACTTCACAAGTGCAAAGAGAAGGACTGGGATTCAGATCACACAGGAAAAATAAAAATAATGAAAAACAGAGATATGAACAACAGAGACATAAAGTGATAAATGAGGTTTTTTGCAGATTCTGGTATTCCTGCCCGTGAAACCTATCCTATGCTTGGGATATCAAATGCTGTTGTAAAAGACAAACTGAAGTTTAGAGAGCTATATGACACTTAACTTTCTGGCAAGACTAGCAGCAAAGTCCAGTCCAGTTTTGGCAACTCAGTAACAGAAATAGCTTGATGAGGTTCCTGCTTAGAGAACAGTAGATCATTGTTTTTGTACCTGAATTGTACCTGCAATCTCAGAATCTCAAAGTACTTCAGAAACTTGAGTAACTTAAATCTTTTGTTCATAACATAGGAAGTATGTTATAGTATTTTAATTTTTTTTTTCCAGAAATTTCCTTTAAATTTTGAGTGTTTCAGATTTTGAGCTGATGATCCGAGATGCTGACATCCAAAATGTGAAGCAGTCAAAATACAAAAGCAGTGTTCAGTTTTTGGTGAAGAACCTTATGGAGAATAATCTCCAGAACAAAGAACAATCAACAGAGCGAACTTGTCTAAAAAAATTATTTAATGCAAATCTCAAGAGTTGAATAGGACAGAAGCAACCAAAACAGCAAGAGGAACCTACAGAAGTCAAATAATCAACCAGTCAGAATAACCTGGTTCAAAATTACCAGGTAATTAGAACTGTCCAGGCTTAATTACCTCATTTGTAGAAGTGCAATACTATACTGTACTACTTCTGTTCTGCTGTATCCAGGTTTGTACTATAAACTGTGAAAGCATATTTTTTTTCAGAATCTGTGGGATTCAGGGGCATGTTACCTACTCAAGTCAAAGCAGAAATAGAGCAAATACATCTCAATGGAAAAGAAATTCCTTGTCCGAAACCAATTATTACTGTCTGAAATTGTGACAAAGAGGCTTCAAATCATGACCAAGAGAAATAGAAATATCTGGTTTACTGAGATCTAAGCACAGAAAATGAACAAATGTCCAAATGGGGGGAGTCTAGCAGAGATATATGTTAGATATGAGTACCTGCTATTCACAGAATCACAGAAGGGTTGAAGTTGGAAGGTATATCTGAAGATCATCTAGTCCATCTCCCTTGCTTAAAGAAGGGTCAGCTAGAGCAGGTTGCTCAGAGCTGTGTCCTGTCAGGTCTTAGAGTTTTCTGGAGTCTCCAGGGATGGAGACTCCACAATCTCTCCGGGCAGCCTGTTCCAGTGTTTGACCACTTTCACCTTAAAAAACCTTTTTTTTTTTTTTCTGCTTGAATTAAAATTCCTGTATTTCAGTTTGTGCCCATTGCCTGTTATCTTTTTACTGGATACCACTGAAAAGAGTCTGGCTCTGTCATCTTTATCGTCTTTACCCCTTCACTCCCATCAGCTATTTATACACATTAATAAGATCCCTCTAAGCATTCTCTTCTCCAGGATGTATGGTCCCTGCTCTATCAGCCTCTTATCTTATGTCAGATGCTCTAGTCAATATATCAGATACCCCTCCCAGTTTTGTATCCTCTGCAAACTTGCTGAGGATGCGCTCTGTCCCATCATCCAGGTCTCCTATGAAGAAAGGCGGAGAGAGCTGGGGCTGTTCTGCCTGGAGAAGAGAAGGCTCTGGGGAGACCTTATGGCAGCCTTCTAGTATCTAAAGGGGGCTTATAAGAAAGATGGGGAGAAACTCTTCAGCAGAGTCTGTTGTGATAGGACAAGGGGTGGTGATGGTAAAATTCATGGTGCCTGCAGAATTTCTGTGCTTGATTGCTACTAATTGAAAATCTGCTATGTTCTCAGAGGACCATTCCTCTCTGGAAACTACTTTTTACAACCACTGCCATCAGTCTCAACGAAAGAAAAGAAGGCTTAAGAAGGCTTGGACACTAAACACGCTGCTAGGAGTAATATATTCACACTGGTGATCTGAGTCTAGGCGTGTTAATAGAACAATGCAAGGAATACTCATTCATGTTTCCCATGCTGTATACATTCTGTAAATAAGAGAGCTGCCTTTCAGGGATGTTCATCCACTACTTTCTGGTAGCTCAAAATTAAATTGAAAATATAGAAAAATTGAATAACAGTTCACTTACTATCAGTCCGTGCCAAATCTTTTACTACAGTCAGAGCACCGAAAAACAACAAAGAAAGAAATTGAAAAAAGAAGAAAAAAGTAGGTAAATCTGCATGTTGCTGGATCAATTACATTAAGGCATCTCAATATCAACAACTCTACACAATACAAAGCAGGCCCTATAAGAAGGACAATCCACCCTGCAAATATTTAGGTTAGCGGTTGCAAAGTAATCTGAGCACAGCGCCATTCATAAGACCAATTCATCACCAGGTCATACAAGGCAATTAGGCCTGGACACTAGATGCAGGGGAGAGCAGATTAACAACCACCACCTGAAAAGATGTTTTAAGTTACCCTAGTTTATTTTTAACAATATTTTAAAGCCTTTGAGAAGATTAATTCCTCAGCCCAAGAGATGAGTACCTTGCTGCTACTATGGTAAACTGGTGTACTAATTGAGTCCTCAGCACAGGAACATTCTCTGTAGGGCTTGGGAGTGATACTGCTTTGATACTGCTATTGTCAGTACACAAAAACCATCATTGTCCTTTGCCCTCGAAGTCTGATTTCGTTGCAACAAGATGAAAAAGTTCCTACAATTTTCTCTCTATGTCTTTCTCATGCCATCATGCAGAAAACATGCAACAGATTACATCCATAAAAGCAAAACCCACGTAGGTGTATTCTTCAATAATAACAGCCTGTTTCATAAGGAAAAACATGTAAAACTCACCAAGGACATTATCTCTTCAGTACTATCAGTGGTGAGTAAGGGAGTTTCTAACACTAAGATTAAAGTGCAGCTGATAAAATATAAGAAGTATTTTTATCTATTTTAGAAGATACCAAATGATATGTCAATTTTTAAAATAAAAACAGATATACTGGAAATGAGTAGTGAAAGATCCAGGACAAGATTTTGAGCCACATTTCTGAATCTCATTCTCAAGAGAAAGTTGTTAGGTAGGACCTGCAGCACTAGACTGGACCAAAAAGCCATCTAACCAACTCTCTTGTCTCCAAGTGGCTTAAGGTGGAACAAGAAACAAGGCGAACAAAGAAAGATTTTCCCCCTATTTTACTCTCATTTTCTGGCAATCTAAAGTTTAGAGTCTTCCTAAATCAGAGGCTGCACACAGAACATAGTATTTTCTAGTTCTGTTGGGCCAGTCTTCCATTAATTTTTCTGCTTCCTTTCTATTTTCAATAATACTTTGGCTTCCACATCCTGTAATTAATTCCCATCAGTAATTGGTACCCTGGGTGAAATGTATTCCCTTTGATTTGACTTTATTCTCTTGCCCAGGTGATGCTGAGTCTGTTTGAAAACCTCATCCTGCTGGAGGGTGCTGAGAGCTGGGTGCCTGCAGCCCCACAGGCATGGGTGTTGAAAGAAGGGTAAGGTAACAAACAGGAAAGATGGGTTTCCAGGAGAGAATGAGAAAGGGGAGTGCATTTGGCAAGAGGATGTATAAGCAGATACGCAAGTTAGGTTTCTGGACTCTTGCCCAAATATTTAAATGATGGTCATAATTGCTTCTGGAACCATTAAGAGGGGATTTCTGGTTTTTAACAATGTCAGTGATGGTCATATATAAATAATAAGTAAATAATTCATTCCTTAAAAGTGTGCTGTTCTTGATCATTTATTTTTCCCTAGCTTCTCCACATGTGACTCGTATTTTATGCTGTTCTTCAGGTTTTAAGTAACACATTTAACTCACTCAACTTTTTTACAAGCCAGAATGTCAGAGCCCTACTCATGAATGGCATCAGTTCCCCAAAATCCATCTTTCCTCTCTCAGTGGCCAGTGCACCAGGAAGTATCAGGTTCCATATTAACCTTTTCTCTAGTGTTTTACACAAGTGTGTAACGGCAAGGTAGCTGGCCAACTTGGCTATTTTCTTCCTGGATAGCTAAGCCGTTCCATCAGTAACATAAAAATGTTTTAACAACACAGCAACAAACCACCCACCATGCCAAGGAGCCATGGAGCCCTTGGTTCCTAGTTGGGAGGTTACTTTTAATTACAAGGTCCTGATTAACACACTGGAACCAGGCAATAGCTTGCTTCAAACAGTTCCAAATCACGGTACTTAAAAATGCTGACCCTTGTCATAAGCAAGGACAGCAAGTGATGAAGACAAAAAGAAAATTGTTTCAGCTCTGAGTGAATTTGAAGTCCTATTTCAGGACTGTGCAGAAATCCAGTAATCTATAAAAGCCAACTTTCAAACATTAATTTTGTAGTATCAGCCAAACTCTTTGCATTAGTCATCCAATTCCCAAACTGATGGTATCAGACAGGAACTTAATTTTTAACAAGGTTTCTTTACAAGATTTATCTTTAAAACTTTTGCATTGATTTTATTTTTCTAGTTGGTGCAATCTAACATTATTATTGTTATTAATAATATTATCATTATTAAGATTTGAATCTGGTTTATTGAGTCTGTTAACTGTCTGAATCATTTTACTCATGGTTTTCCCAGAGATAGTGTTATCTACTTCTAAGAAAAAGCATTCTGGTTGTAATTCAGTCTCTGCAACACTATTAGCTCAGGGACAGATCCTGGCTTCATTTGAAGCTCCTAGTTTTAGTTCTTCCATATGCAAGTAGAACATAACATTACCATAAATAAAAGAGCTAGTAGAAAATACAAGAGAATAAGGAAGTACACTCCTCGTCATGGAAATGCTAAGCATCTTAAAAATGAATCCAGGATCTTTTGCAGAGAAGTTTCCTTCATTAGAAAGAAGGAAACATCTGACAAAATATGTGGGTTAAGCTTAGCAGCTGCTGCAGTGTATCTGTCCTGCCTCAAGCGGGTAGTTGGGTGAGCTGTTGAACATCTGAACTTTGAATATTACAACAGACTCTTATTTTCTACTGCCACACATGCATAAAAACCTTCTTTATTTTCTCATCACAGGAAATGGAGGACATAGGAAAGATAACTTCAGAATATGTAAACCGAGCTGGGAAGTTTAATCTAGAGCAGTGGAATACAAGTAAAATAGAAACCACTGGAATGATTAATTTATGAAATATTCTACTCCTTAATTTAATCAGGAAAACAAATTAAGAAAGCTGACCAAGATAAAGAAGGAATTACTTATTAAATCTAACAGAATGCAGGTGATGCCTAGTAGGCAAATCAAGGTCACTTTTAGCTAGACCTCAATGGCCTAATCCAATAGGATGGTTTGGGTGAATGAAAGAAATGAGTTGGTTTTATATGAGACAGCTGGTTCTCGCACACCAAATTGAGTCTTACTTGATGCTACCTGTGCGCACAGCAGTTGGAAAGATGGCTTCCAACATGCAATGCTAGTTGCCAGGAGCATGTGCAAGCCTTGTGCAGAAACAAAGCCGAAATACAGTGTAGTTAAACGGCTCTTGAATTCGTTTAACACAATGTTTTCACCTACTCCTCAGAGCCAACAGGCAGCTTGGAGGAAGCTGTAGGGATTAGCAGGGACTGAATGCTTCTGGTTGGACCCAGGATAAATGAGGAGCTGGCACTGTAGATACCAGCCTTTCCCTGCAGTTCTTGCATGCTCAGTACCCCCCATCTCTTCACTTGAACCTCAGACTCAATTACTACAGCAAATTGTACTGGAAAAGCTATGCAGATCTATTAGAAAGCATAAAATAGGCAGGTAACACTAAATACATTTGTCAAAATATATGAAGCAAATATATTTGTGATGAAATTTCATTGATTTAGCAGTTTCTATAAAGACTGTTAGAACATAGATTTGCAAGAGAGTATGTGCAAGGACCAACTCCTTGCAAGATTAAGGCCATAACATACCAAATATCTGTTAAGCATGTGAATGAATTTGTGCATTCTCACTGTTCAATTTGCTTTCTACTTCTCAACTGCAAATTTCTCTACGTACTTATCACAGTGGTATAGTCTCCAGTTCTCTAGTGACTTCTTTAACGCCGTGCAAAATATGGTTCTCTGTTTAATGATACTTTGACATGAATGTGTCTCTAAGGGAACGAAAAAATACTTTATCTGTTTTTTATTAGTAACACTTCACATTCTGGGTCTAAGTTAACTAATGACCTAATAATTATTTATCTGTACATAATAATTATTTCTCTGTAAATCATAATTATTTCTCTGTAAATAAGAGAGAGAATTAAACACACTATGTTACAGTGCCTTGATAAACCAGGTTTGAGAACTTGAAAATATGACAATACCTTCCAGGAGAGCATAAAAGTCCAGCTATTCTCTGTCATATCACTTGTGATTTTTGGACAGCTTCTATTTGCAGCCTATCTATTTAGCTCTCAATAGTCATGTCCTTTCCCTTCCTGGGATTTCATAGCCGCCTACAACTTTTAATTTATCTTGCCAAACTTGGCATTCACATATCCCACTCTGCTAGAAAGTTATCGCTTGCTGCCATCCTCATAACTGTGCAGTGTGGTCTGCATGGAAAATACAAAATACTCTGGATTACTACTTGTAGTAGATTGATGGAAATACTTTTCATTGCCTTCAAACATAAGACTGTTAGACCCAATGACTAATCAAACCAAGCTCTTCGGTACAATTGTGTCTCCACTTCTGGTCACCCTACTTAGGTTCTAAATATTCTCATAGAATACATTCAAAATTTATTTCAATTCAAAATCAAAGGTTGCTATGGAACCTATGGTGAGGGTAATACTGAGAAACTTCACTGGTTCGAAGATTAAGTGTCCTGAACGGAGATCTTAGACAAAGCTGAATTTTCAGAAACTTTTTGGTGTTTTTTATTAGCAAGAGGTATAACATTTTTCTTCCCTTCCAACTTCCCACGAGGAAGACAAAGAAGGGAAAGAGACAGGGGAATTTTAAATGATGTAACATCTTGGACTTATAATACTTTCTAATGATGAAGGTATTTCCCTTGTTAATTTGGCACTATGTGCCAGCAGTATAAGTACATATAGATTTAGGAGACTTTGTTTGTTCAGCAGACTGGCTGTTGAAATTTGCATGCGCATATCGCTCGGAGCTGGCTTAAAGTTGTGTGACATGTAACTCTGCTTATCACAATAATGCATATTATTTTCTGTTAGCATGGCTTCATGTAATGACAATTTCTGGAGCAAAAGTAAGCTATGTTTTGTTTTCCTATTGAACCACTGTTGTATTTGACTGATATGAATTTGGGGTTCAGTTCCATAAAGCATTTTCCTTCTCTTTAAAATAATCCAAGTAGTGTGAGTGGAACAACTCCTCCAGGACCACATACCTATATACAGTGTTAATACTTTGGGAACAATGGCAAAACCAAATAATACGAAGGACTGTCTGTCTCCCAGAACATAGTATTAACCAAAATTTCGTCTGCATCAGCAAGGATGATTAATGAGTGTTTCAAAACCAGATTGATACCATGTGACCGAAGAATAGAAAATGTGATGCTTATATTTAAAAAAGAGGGGGGAGGTTGCCTGGCAATGAACTGACTCTTCAGTCTGACTCTGAACTTGGTAAGATTTCTACAGTCAAAGCTGAAGCCAAGATTGGCTGAGAGAAAGCTGGGGAGATTTGCCCCAAGTGAAGAGGAATTATGTATCATAAAGAACTGGATGATGGCAGACAGGAGTGGTAGCTATGCACAGTGAAAAGAGGAAGGTTATGCAATTTCAGAGATCAATAGGGGATCCAGGAGGAGGTAAAAATGATGTGACAGTGTTTATGAATGTAGCAGGAAGGGCAAACACCATTGAGGCCTGAGGAGATCTCCCACTGTACATGTAATTACGCAGCCCTTTGCCTCTGCAGGGGCGTCGGGCTGCAGTCCCCTGAGCGATGCTGACCCCTTCTCCCTGTCTTGCAGTTTAAAAGCTCTGTTCTGTAAGGAGCTACAGACCTACAGACCAGGAGTTAGTAACAGAAAACTCCATTACTGTAGAGTAACATTTTTTTTTCTATATAAAAAGCATTGTAGAGGTAATGTATTCTGAGATACAGATGGTTTACCTGCCTGTCTGCTTCTTCCTCATACCTACTGAGGGGATTTCAGCATCTTTCGCTGCTTTTTTTACTCTGTGGACTTTTTTCCCTAGGTAATACCTAGTCATTCATTACCACTAGACACATCTTCTCCAGAGAAAGACTTTAAAATTGTCCTCTGCACTATAGCTTCTCAGTCTGGCATTTTCATCTGAGGTGAGATCCCCAAAGCTAACAGATGTCTCTCTGGTGTTTTGGGGAGTTTTTTTTTCTTGGAGGGGAGACAAAATTGTTGGGTTTTTTTTTCCTCGTGGTCATTGTGGCTCAGCTAATGGCCCAAAGAATCCATTTGGCCTGTCTTTTTCCCCAAAATTAATGAGCAAATGTTGCAAATATACCCCAAAACACAAAAAAAGCTTCTGCTGTTCCACCCCCCCAGCACAGAGCCACTGAACTGGGCACTCTTAATGCCCTGAGATCTATAGTCACACCTCTCCTTACGTTCCTATAGCTTAACACATGCTATTAAAACTCTGCCTTTGGGTAATTCATATAAGGAAGACTTAGAACCAATATACCATAATACCCTTCACATTCTCATTACCTACCTAGCACATCTACCTGGTGTTCATCATTAAAATAATATATGTGTGTTTGCACTTGTGTGTATATAATTATCCATCACAACATTTTTACATTATTATAGTATAAGACCTAAACATGCAGGACATGAGCCAGGTTCGCTTCTTGACTCCACGCTTGTCTCAGTATTTTGCAATTCAACAATATTCTAGGCGAGAATTGTCTTTCAAATTTTTTTTCAGGAAAAAAAATTCTATATTGTTTTAGTAATTGGTGCCAGCTACTAAAGCTGTACACAGAATGATAAACCTGTCACATCTAGAAATAAAATAGCTGAATCAGCAGATTACAACTCATGTTGTTTTTCTTTTTGCTTCACTTTAGTAATTTGTCAGTTGTACCAGGTATTTTGCTTAAATCTAAATCAGATTAAGAAGACATAAAATAACATTCAGTGGTTCAAGTTGTGCAATTTGGGCTACTGGTTTCACATGGTGGAGATTTACATGGTCTTGTCCAATCTTTGAAAATATTGCCTTATAAAACCGGAGACCTCTCTGTGAGCAGGCTATCTGTCTGCTGCCCCAACAGTGCAAAGTACACATGCATTTCCTTGAGGATGGGGTTGCTTTTGAAAGTTGCAGAAAAGAGTTTTCAGCCTGTCCCTGCTAAATCGATTCATTACACAACTGCCATTCAAAAGCTGTCCACGCTTCACGGAGCATATGAAGATAACTGCCACAGGAGCTCACCCACAGCTGTAATTCTCATCTAGTTGGGAAGCTTGTTAAAATCCTCTAATTAAAAACCTCTATGGCCTTATTCAAGCCTGTGTCACAGACCTTGACCTTTTCCCCTCAGCTGGGACACATATAGGTGTGACAGTCTTCTGTATCGCAGCAGAAAGGAAAGGCTTTACAGTGTCAGTCTCCTAGAGACTTCATCTTCCCACAAAACTCACTTGGTGCTTATGTCTTTGATTCCTATTTTTGCTTTAAATGGACAATGACACTATTTCATGGAATAGAAAACTTTTGGATCATCTATCTGCTGATCAGCAATTGCATCACTATTATTTTCTTCCAAAAAAAGAGTAGAAATTCCAAGATTTGGAATAATGAATTGAACAGGGAACAGACAGAAATAATGCATTCTCATTTGCTTACAATAACAATTTTTAAAGACTCACAAAACAGAAATATTTCTGATACAGTCACATTAAATGGTTTTAATAAGCATAAATAATTTCCCTTTATTCCCTTCCCTTTGAGTATTTAATCTGAAAATATTCATCCAACTCATTAAGCTGAAGCAACTTTTAATTAACTGCTTCGTAAACTCTTGGAAATGAGTTCTGCTCATGTCCTTCTAGGGCTCTGGAAATGGAATATGCAAAGAGAGAATGATATCAAGGATGGATGAAACACACTGTTCCTTGGGTATTGGAATCTAAAGAATAGTTGTATTTAGATTAAAAAAAATGCACAAGAAACAAGAAATGGTAACAGATACAGTAAACTGGTGATATTTTATTCAAACCTCATAGGACAATGTGTTAGTATTCTCATGACAGGAGAAACAAAATAATGTAATTAAATATGAGATTCTTCAGCAAGATTTGTGGTCCCTCTGAGAGCAGATGACACTCAATGCCACTATCACGAATGATACTGCAAATTGGAAGAATGGCGACAAGTGCCAATTAGTCACTCCCAACTTTGGCATGTTTGATTGCTCTTCATTCATTTGAGATTTGTTTGCTGATTGTACTAATCCACTGGAAAGCAAAAGGCTTTGGAAGAGATTTACAATGACTACAAGGAAATCTTGGTATCCAGCTCACTCTGAGAAGCTGGGCATCTAACTGATGCACTCCATCTTCATAAACTGTGCCCACCAATATGCTTCACCTAAGGGCATGAAAGAGGAGGGCAAGGAAACACTGACATGGTTTTAAGTTCCCATATCAGCCCTATCTGCTCAAATAGTACATTTTTCCATCCAGAAATGTGGTCTGATTGGAAAAGGAAGATTTTGACCATTTGCCAAGAATTTCTAGATGACAAGCAACTGAGCTCAGCAGGGGCTGCAAAGAGCCAACGAGATCCTCAGGCGTGCTGCTCCACACATGTGCACAGGTTGCACATGGGATGTGGTGCATTATGGATGCACAGCAAGTCCCACATTTTAGGGAGACAGCCCATTGTGTGCATGAGACAAAGTCCCTGTGCATGGCTCTTTTACACCTTCCTAGGATTCCTATATCTCCGAACAGGAAATTAGTTCAGAGTGTGGCAAGTGTCCACACCACACAGTGCATCCGTGGTTTTATGATTATCCTCTTTCCAGTTAGGTTTGGATGTCTCCATCACTGGTCTGGGTTCTAACACCAGTCTGCATGTCAGTGTCCAAAAATGCTACCTTCAGCTACATGTGCTGCACAGACATGTTCCTGTTTCTGCGAGATGGCAGCATGGTGCTTTGTAATTACATGTCAATCAATGAATTAAAATAAAGTCATACCCCCATCTGAAAAGCAGTACCTTCATCTCTTCATCTTTTTAAAGGCTGAGTCTGAGAAGACTGTTGTAAAATTCTGGTCAGGGCTACACATGAACTACTCTCACTGGCACCCTAGCCTCTGTCTGTCTCCCTTAGGTTTGTCTGTCTCCCTTAGGTTTGTCTGTCTCCCTTAGGTTTGACATCAGAAGAGTCTTGTCTACCTATCAGAAGAGAAGAGTGTAACTTCATTCTCTATGGAAGGAAGGCTGAACCAGTCTCTTGGGAAACCACGTGTGTGAATACAGTGCGAAGTGTAGCTGAAAAGAGACATTTGGGGGTCGAAACACACGGGGCTCAGATAACGTTGCCCATTTGACCATCTCATAGGAAGACAGGCAGTTTGCAGCACACTGGTATAAAAGAGCTTTGATTCAGCCAAGCCCGTACACCTATGCAGTGTCCCACAGTGTGTCACTGCAATACCCCATTGTGACATGGGACATTCTTGCTGCAGAAGGGTAAGAATCTAATTGTGACATATCCAAGAATAGCGCCAAAGTGAATCCAACAGTGCAGACACTGCCTAGCAGTAAGGTTTGTTTTAGGAGAATGGAAGCAGAATCAAAGCACCTGATCCCAGAGGTCTTATCTGTGAGATCAGCTGCAGTGAGGCAGAGCGGAAACCCACCGAGATGAAGAGGAATTCAGTGGGCTTTGAATGAGCTCCCATACAAGCAAAAGGCTGCAGAAGTGAGACTCAAAGCAGACCACTGGCCGAGCCTGAACACAGACCCTCAGCTGGGGGTGGAAGTGGCAGGAGGGACTGGTGGCCCTGGCACACGGCACGGAGCGTATACTGCATTGAGAGGGGCTGTAGGCTCTCACCTGTTTCCTCTGGTCCCCTTGCAAATCCCTGCTTGAGCTAAAGAGGTCTAAGGTACTGCCATAGTTTTACCGATGAGTTTTCACATGTGTATACACCCCTACACAACACAAATTATTCTAATTCTAGGATTTATAGAATCATAGAATAGTTTGAGTTGGAAGGGACCTTTAAAGGTCATCTAGTCCAACCCCCCTGCAAGGGGCAGGGACATCTCCAACCAGATCAAGTTGTTCAGAGCCCCATCCAACCTACCCTTGAATGTTTCCACAGATGGGGCATCTACTACTGCTCTAAGCAACCTGTTCCAGTGTTCCACCATCCTTACAGTAAAAAATTTTTCCTCATGTCTAATCTGAATCTGTCTCCTTCTGTTTTAAAACCATTACCCCTCATCCTCTCACAACAGGCCCTGCTGAAGAGTTTCTCCCCATCTTTCCTGTAGGCCCCCTTGAGGTACTGGAAGACCACTGTAAGGTCTCCCCAGAGCCTCCTCTTCTCTAGGCTGAACAGCCCCAACTCTCTCAGCCTGTCCTCATAGGAGAGGTGCTCCAGCCCTCTTATCGTCTTCGTGGCACTCCTCTGGACTCGGTCCAACAGGTCCATGTCCTTCTGATGTTGGGAGCTCCAGAGCTGGATGCAGTATTGCAGGTGGGGTCTCACGAGAGCGGAGTAGAGGGGGAGAATCACCTCCCTTGACCTACTGGCTGTGCTTTAGCCTCATAACCATTTAGAAAGCTTAGTTCATCAATCGCACCTCAAGATCTGAGTTCATGGGCACACAGCGGTCAAAACTCCAAGAAGAGAAGGGGAAAAAAGTGACCTTTACGTTAGGCTTTATACAGGCAGGGGAACCACTGGCCACTTCTACAGCTGCTTGCCTGGAAGGAAATGTGCTCAGAGCCTTGCACGAATCCCACATACCCTGCTCTGGAGCAAAGGTATAAACCCAGGCAGCTCTTTTCCCTTTTTCCCTTCTACATGATATCGCCGTGGAGCCTGAGGCATTGCTTGGGAAACTTGTCTTTTGCATGATGGGGTGCTCGCATGGAAGGCTCTGGGGAAACAACCGTCATCAAAGCAGTGGCAGAGCAAGGAGGAAGGGTGGCGCAGGCTGGTGAGAGTGAGCGTGCATGAAAGCAGCAGCGGGATACAGGTAGGAGAGCAGGAGTGGACCAGGCTGAGGGAGATGTGAGAGTGATGGGGAAGAACCACCATACCAGAAGAGGCTGGGGAGAGCAAGGGGGTAGGAGGAGAGAGCTGTAAAGAGGGGCCTCTGTGTGGTGATGGAGGCAAGAGTGAGCTGGCAAGGAGCAGCTGTGTGTTCCCAAGAGATTCCTCTCTCCTTAGGGAAATACGCAGATTAAACAATGGAGCAAAGAGCTACAGTAATGTGGAAAAGGCGGGTAGAAAGAAGAAAATTTCACTGAAATAGTTTTCATAAAGGTTTTCACAGAGTTGTTTTGTTTTTCTGTGTATAAAGTGAATAAAACCAAAGCAGCCTCAGACACTTTAAGCTCAGCAAATATAGAGCTCACCTCACCTGAGGTCTCTCTGGCCTTGGCAGCACTGCAAATGTTTTATTTTTACATAGGTAAACCATTCATGAACAATTTCTCCAATGCATTAAACATAAACAAGCTTTCCTTTTGCATAGGTAAGTATTTCTTCTTATCCTTGTGGTTTCCTCTCCTAAAACAAGTATTTTTATGTGCGGACCAGAGAAAGAAAACAAGTCTGAGGCTTCTTGTTAATTACTGCACTTCCCAGGACTTCCCCTGCAGTGTCTGGAGCCAGGATCCCCTGCCACACGTTTTATTTTGTGAAGTCTTTCCATTTTATGACTCTTGGAGCAACTGGTTGTGTTTATTGATCTTTCCACACAGCTGTTTTTTTCCTACAGGAGCACCGAGATGGATTTTCTGTGGTCTGATATGTGAGGCCCCAGGCGTCTCTGTTAAAGTGGGTTTGCTGATGCAGTAACAGGAGTTGAGGAGGCAGCAGCTTTTTAAGACTCCGAGTTTGTGGGTGTAAAGGGAGCAGAAAATGCTACACACTGGCTTCACTTTCACTGTAAAAAAATGTGCTTGTGTGATGAATTCCAAAATCCCATGAGCAAACTAGCCCAAAGGAGACCAGCTGGGATACGTGAGGATGGGGTGGGGGAATTGTGAGAGACCTGTGCTGGAAAGGGTGAGACATGGGCAGCTGCAGAGGAGGAGGGCGGTGGATCCAGCTAGACATGGGCAGCTCCCAGCACATCTCCTCATGTCCCAAACAGCACTGAATTACCCTCAGCAACTTCTACCATTCCTCACTTTTCCTAACTAATGTACCAGATCAGACATGGACAGGAATGATTTCACGTAGATACAAGACCTGTCTCACGCAATAACCAAACCCACAAGCACTCATGACCCCAAAATAACCCCAAACTGGGGGTAGCATCTCTTGACTGTGGGTTTCACAGAAAACTTCACAGTATTCTGAAGGCTGTAGTCAGACTGGATTCCAGAGCAGAACAACCCTCTGGCTGAAGCTGAGCTTCAGATCTGGGAGGGTGAGCCTGCCTACCTGCAGAGCCACCTCTCTGGCCAGGGTGCCTCACAAGCCGCAGAGATGCAGCCACCCCGGGGACCCAGCAGCGGCCGTCATGCAGGCACACACAGAGGCTTGTGGGTGTAACAGGACCAGGATGCTGGGGAGCGCTCGTAACTTAGGGAGCAAAGGGGAAAAGAGTAGGAAAGGAGACTCGTTAGAGAAAATATCTGTCTTACCTCTCTGCAGACTCCTCAGAAAGCGCAGCAGATGCTTGCATGTACAAATCTTTTTCCCCAACCAGATAAGGATCTCAGCTCAGCACAAAGAAAAACAGAGGTGCTCTCCTTCTCCCCCGAAATGCCCCAAGCCGCCTCCGAGCAGCCTGGGTTGCCCTTCGTGAGGAGCCCCAGCCCTCCCCGGCTCCTCAGCGGGCTTGGGGGTCTGGAAGGAGCCGCTGCACGCCGGAGCTCTTCCTCTGCCTCTCCTGCACTCAGGAGGAGGAACAGCTGGAAGAGTCAGCACAACACGCTCCATAAATTTTCCCTCAGCCTTCCGCAGACGTAAGTCCTTGAGAAAAATGCCTAAATCCCGTCTTTTGTTGACATAGTAACCACATTTAAGTTTTTGCCCCCCTCAGAAGGCATCTGCATAGAACAATGCATTATTAGAAAGACTTATCCAGCCTGCAGCAGGCTGGTTTATGTGGTTTTATTTGTCTAAGGAAGAAATAAAGAGAGGGAATGTTTATACACGAGAGACTTCACACGCAGACCAAGGGGTTGTTTCATTACAGCAGTTAAAGACTTCCACAACTCTTTGAAGGAAGTGTATTATCAAGTAAAAGGAAAAAATCCATTATTCACATAAACAGCCCATTTCTAATGCGTAAGTGAAGTAAAGCTTCAGGAACTTTTAAGGAGGTCCCAAAATATTTTGTATTTCTCTCTAACTTATTCACATATGTTTATCAGATTCCTCCCAAGATGCTTGAAGCATCTTAAAAGTTCCCAGTAAAATTTTAAAGCCACGACAGATACTGGGAGAAATAGCAGAGGGTCAGAAAAAAAAGTAAAGCCTGTGGAAGACTCTCCTTCCCCAGTCCTACGGAGATGAGCCCTATGGAGATGAGCTCTTTAGCCTCTGGCAGTGGAGAGGAGAGAGATAAAAGAGAATTGTGCTGCGGGGATCACATGGGTTTCAATGGGTTTTAATGCATCCCCCCATCCAAACTGCTGCCACCGTACACAGATCTGCATTCAAATTTCTAGCCCTTTTACTGGAAATTTAGGCTATGGCAGTAGAGTGGCAGCATGTGCAAAACTTTTTTAACCAGCAAGGGTTTTTTTTAACCCCAGTTGCAAACGGGTGGGGGTAAAATAAAAAAAAAAAAACTGAACCTTGATACTTGGAGTGGTTTAACTCAATGTTGCCTTATAAAAACTGCCTTGTTTGCAGATATTTTTAAAGGTCTAAGTCTGTATTACTTACTAAGGAAAACTTGTCTTTAAGCAGGGTTAAATAGATCTTTAAGCTTGGAAAGAGCAGAGCAGCATAAAGAGTGGGAAATCTAGCATTTTGGAAGCTATAACCTCTTTTCCTCCAGCCTTGAGATTCATTACAAGTGACCATAACCTTCCCCCCAACACCCAGGCATCTTCATCTTCCTCAAAACATACACCCTCCACTGCCAAAAAAATTAGAGCAGCTCTTCATCCATGTCTTTTTCCTTTCCACCAGCAGCTGGAGTGTAGCTGAGAATCATTTGTCATTTCCTGAATTGTCATTTAAATGGAAAAACTTTGGGGAAGAGAAAAGAAAAAGAGAAGAGAAGGTCTATACGTGCATTCACAACTTGTGATTTTGGAAGTTATCCCTTTGTGGAGGTTTCATTAAACTTTTTAAAGGATCAGTACTGAAATATAGTTTCAACAACAGTACACATTTCTCAAATTGTCATCAGCTAATGTCCTCACCCGATACCAAATATAAAGCGTTATTTCAAGTGTTGTGAATGTTTAAGGAACTGGTAGGTATTATGAAGCTTATAAGGCTATGGCACCAAACAATGCTGCTGTGCAATTTACACTTACTAGGTATACAAAGACAAAAGATTTTTGATATATGAAGCTTGGTTAAGTTTTTAAAATATTTCAAAGCAACTCCAAAAGGGTGGACTGCTAACTCCCCACCCTGGCTTCATCTTTTCCCTGCATTCTCTGACACAATCTGTGTTTGCCTTGCACTGTGCCTGTGCCAGGGCCACTGGGCCAGCCGTTTCAGCCAGCTGATCCACTCGAAAACCAACCCCCCCCAAAAGCCGCAATTTTCCATTTCATCAGCTTGTTATGCTGACCTAGCTACAGTTGTGCAATTGCTGGATGCAGAGATTGGCAGTGCAGGCAGATGGGTGGGCAGTGCAGTGGGACTGCAGAACAGCAGCCCCCAGATACACTTGACTATCTGTAATATTAAATTCCCATCTAAGCTTTTTTTGTGCCTGTGCTCTCTCAGTTAAATGGGACAATACTCTTCCCTTATCCTACGGATTGTAAGCCACTGAAATGGCAGAAAGTCTGTTTCAGGTGACTGAGGTACAGCACCTGTGACCCCCCACACATGGTATATAAAATCAGAGTCTTCACAAACTCAAAACCTCAACTTTGAATAATGCATTACAATCTACCAAAATTTATAAAATATACAATAAGTAAACCAGATTTATTTCTGTACATTGTGTGGACCAAATGAATACTGTGCTGTTAGCAAGAATTTAAGTACTAAAGTCACTCTGCTCTTTGTAAATGGAGCCCAGTTTCCATGAAATAAGCTATTAACTGAAAAAAAACCCCCACATTTTCAACAGTAGTGTATGTTCTATAAGTTACTCTTAGCAGGACTGTAGAAATACCTTTGCTGGTACAAATACACAATATAGTTTGTGCAAAGGCTGTTTAGCTTTGTTTTTCTGAATCCATTTTTGACCAAATTGTGAAGATATTTTGCTTGGACTGTTTACTTAGAAATTATATCCTGATTAGACTGTTTTACAAGACATACATAGATAACAGAATTGTAGCAGTTGGGCAACATCATCCACAGGATTTCATGAGATAACAGAAAGTTGCACAAGCAGGCTCACTGTGCCTGCTGCTGAAGATGAACCACTGTACGGATGAGATGGCAGAAAAGTCCTGTGTCCTTTTGTAAGGGTGTTTTAGAAAGCAAAGGAGTGAAGGAACAGGAGAAATGGGCTCTGGCCCAGAGCTGCAAGCACAAAGCATTAGCAGCTCCTTAGTGCTATGTTTGCAAATGCTCTGGTTCCTGTAGAAACACCTAATCCTTCCTGAATTCTGGCCAGCGTTTATGGTTAAGTGGACATAGTAAAACACTGCTCGGGATTACCTGCCTCTTATCTGTATGGTCTATTTTGTGTGACAATGGATTTTCAGCTCGATTTTTAAAGCTGAATTATTCGGGCCAAGTCTTCAGCATCTATTTACATTGCTATGTGTGCTAAGGATCTATTAGGTGTGGGCTGCACGGTGGGGTGGGGAAGTCTGGGTACTGCCTTGGCCATAGGGAACGAAACAAAGCAGGGAGAACACAGGAAGCTACAGAGCCCTTCATGCAACTCATGAACTTTCTGTAGGCGTCCTTGGACTATCCTATAGAATGTAGTACTGATTTATGTCGGGTTTCAAAAGTGTCTGGAGGGATCAGCAGATTGTCAGAGCTGGGCTGAGAACTCCTTTTCATTTCAGGGCTGACCTCCTTGGCGCTCTGACTGTAAATTTGGTTTCACAGAATATTTTCCTTAGGATCCTACTCAGTCCAGGGGGATGGAGTCCGTAAAAGGTCACAAAATACTGGGGCAAACTTAAAAGGCAAAACCCAGAATAAAAGCACACAACAAACAAAACAATAAGGTTTGTGGTCTGTGCTTTCAAAAACTAAAACTGAAATTCCTGTTCATTTTGAAGGGATGCCCCTTACCCAAAGCAGATCAATGAATCAAGCTCATTTTGTGGCTGCTTCACTTGCTCGAGCGTTCTAAACGTTGTATGCATACCCCTGTTCAGTATGGCGTTCTGGAAAGCACCAGAATAAGACATCACCTTACTGAACTTTATTGAATTTGGGCCCTAAATACCACAGTAGTGGATATATCAGCTACGGCAAATAGCTATACCATGCCTGAAGAGGCAAGCACTCTCTGTTCAAACTGGAAGCACAAGTGCAATGTATTTGCTGCCTACAGCTCTGGATGGTGAAGCTGTGCCACTCTGACAGCAGCTGCTGTTTAAAGAGCTGACTGACTCCACCATTAGCTGATTTATTTTACTCACTGAGCAGAAAAAAAAATGTTCATTTTCTTCCTGCTTGATTGTTTTAGCCTGTATTAGCTCCCTGACCTGCTCACCACAGAGTCAAGACAAGCATCAGTGCTGCTCCAAGGGAAGCGGCAGGAGGGCATCCAAGCGGGAAGGGGAGAGGGGCTGCCTGGTACTTTTTGGCAGTAGTTATCTTTTAGCCCAGATTAAACACACTGCCTGGCTGTACCCTTAGGCCACAGCCAGAGACATTGTCCAGGCCACAGATGAACAAGGCTAAGAGGTTATTTCTTTATCCCTCCCACACTTCCCTGAAGATTACCATCTCCTCTGATCTGCCGACAGGGTGGCACCTTTTGTCCCCCCTATTCTCAGTCTCAAAATGACCTGGAAAAAATTTCCTGTGAAAATTACTGGAGGCTAGTCCAGATCATTTCCATGGAACAGTGCCAGGGAGTGATGAAATGAGCAATTATATTACTGTACCAGAGGATGGGGTTTCACAAGGTGCATGTGTTAGTTAATGGCTTGTTACCACTGAAGCAGGGCCGCAAGTCTCCTCTGTCCCTTCTGGGCAGTGGTCTTCACTTCCACCTAATGCCAGCTCTGCTGCTCCTCTGACAGCTTGATGAGCCAATTCCACTGGCTCAAGTGACAGAATACCATTCATTTTTTTTCCTGTTTAATTTTCTACAGCTGTGAGATGAACCAGCTCACTCAGGACTGACAGAGCATTCGTCACATGCAGTCATGAACCAGGACCACGCTTGGGTTGGGGTGCTTCCTGATGGGAAAGAAGGGGAAGAATGCTCAGTGAACAATAACATCTTAACATGGGTCAGCTGCAGCCTCACATTAACAATAGTCATTATTGCTATTTCCTAGCTGAGCTCGAGATATGTCCCGGCGCATACTTTACAAGCCGTGGTGAGTATAGATGGATGGTTTGCACAACGCTGGAGACCTTTCATCTCCTCTCAAGGAAAAGCTCTTTCTTGACATAGACTGGGACAACTCCCATTAAAGTGTTAATTTGTTTGAAGCTACTGTGCAGCTCCTTTGCCCTTCAGGGCCCTGAGAGCTCTGAGCCACCAATAAGTCAATTCAGATGATGCAATGCTTGTACCTGGACACACTGTTAGAGGACTCTGGCAGGAGAAAAATTAGGAAAAACCAGCAGAAGATTATATTCTGCCTTCTGATTTACCAAGTCACCTTGTAATTCTTCACTGCTTTGCTTGAAGGCCTGCAGCAGCTCCCACCCCAGCCCTGGTAGGCTGACATCATCTTCCTCCTTCCCGGTGGTACTCACTTGCTGATGCTGAGGGGAGTTTCCTCCTGCGCAGAGGAGGAAGGAAAGTTGGGGAGTGTCAAATGTCAGTCTAAAGTGCCAGCACACCACAGCAGGCTCATGCAGACACCCCTGGCTTTGCTTCAGAAGCGTTTGGGGAATGTCAGTTCTTTTTCTCTCATATTTTTGTAGCAAATACTTGTAGGGTGACATTCTGCCTCCTCCTTTGCTGGCTTTTGCACTGCGGAGGTTGCTGTAGCTGGACATGCTTCAAAAAGAACACTTGTGGGAGTGATTTCAGATCTTTACTTTCTAAATGTCCTGGTTACAGGGAGGAATAATCTTTTGAGGTAGGTAGTTGGCCTTCTAAAACCAAAAATCCTTTCAAAAATCTTCAAATACTAGTGTTCCAGGCTCTTGCTCAGCTGGCCCAGCAAGTTGAAAGACCAGTTTGCATGCTGCCTTGCCTTACAGTTTTGAATTTCCTCCTCTAGCCATGAATCTTCTGGACAAAAAGTATTCAGAGAGGCAGGACTTGCAAGCTGGATGCTTTCCCGAGGTCAGCCTTCTTGGGACACAGCATCAGTCAATCAGTCAGAACCAGAACATTGTTCTTTAAACATGTGATATATCTGCGTGTAGTCCAAGCTGTGATACCAACTGCACCAACAGCCTCTGGAGAGAATTGTGCCAGATTCTGCTAGGTTTACTCATGCTGGAGAGTCCCCTCAGAAAACTGACACAGCTGCTGCTGCTGCTCAGGGGGAAGTTGTGATTTTGCATGAACTGCTGAACCGAGTTAAAATCTGTCTGCCACACAAAGAAGGTCTTTCCTCCCCTCCAATTCCCCTTCCCTCCCACCTGTTTCCAGCTGCATGTTCTTCCCTCTTCCTATTAACTTGTTTTCCTGATTTAATTCTCTGCCATTTTAGTGAGTTAAATCAGCTTATTCTGTAATGAGATCAGTGCCAGAGCTGGCAACAAGGTGAGCAGCAGGGATACACGGTGAAGAAAAGTGGGAGGAAGAAAGGGTGAAGAAGCTGCATTTCATTCTTTCGGTGATACAAAACGCAGCCTAACAGAGGGCCAGACGCAGGGCAGGGCACGAAAAGTCTAAAAGCTGCAGATACAATGAAGGTAGCAAATCTGTGTCTGTACAGGGTGCGATAGTCTGAGACCTTCCCAGTGAGTAGCTATTTTCTCATCCTAGCATTTCTCATACAGGTTCAAGCTGACATGGGAGCACAGAGCCGACCATTGCTCACTTTCACATCCTAGGCAATTTTGGCATGAGCCTGCAGGGCCCCAGTGCTCTCCAGTCATGCTGCACTGACCATTCAAGCAACCACAGGAGGAAAGGGTGGTGTGTGGCTCTGGGAAGTGTATCTAATTTGTCTGTTTAAGTCATCATTAAATAAGCCCTCTCCTCTACATGGCAAGCCTTGCTCTTTGGCAAAGCACATGGACATCCCCAGGCCCCTGGGAATACCAGTCAGGAGACCAAACCCTCACAGAGCCTGCAGCTCTGGTGAGCTCTATGGGCAGTGGCTGGTGGCTGCTGTCATGCTCCTCAGGGCTTTGCATGTGACCTGCCTTAATTGGGATTTCCCATTAGCTGGGATATCCCATAACCGAGGGCTGATTAGCTCATCTTCCAGCTACAGTGGTCCCCTCCCAAAAGAATGACTGAGAAAAATGCTCCCCCCCGCCCCCCGCAACACAGAGTCGGCCATTTCTCAGCTGCTATGTGGGAATGGAGAGAAAGCTTTGAGCAGCCAACATAAAGACCGAGTGGTATCAGCACTCATCAGTGGCCCTGACAGGATGACTTCATATTTTCCTGCCCCAAGGCTTTTTGAGCAATATGTATATAAAAGCTGAAGCTAAGCATATTTTAAAACGCATCAGTCCTATATGTAGTCAATGCCTTATTAGATTTCCAGCAATGCAAAGGGACTAATAGTTAATTTGGAAGCTACTTGGAAATAGTTTTTTCATTTTATGCTCACCAGTTTTTTTCCACGTTCCATGTAACTAAATTAAGTGTTCTGATAACAGTGCTAAGAGCCATGGAAAAGCCAACATATTAAATAAACTTGGCCACTTCTCATATTTTACATGCCATCTCTTGCTGACAGCCTGTGGGTTTAAATGCCTGGCAGCTGGAGCCAGGGCACAGAGCTGAGAGCCCTTGGCGCTAGAATTCACTCTTCCTTACTTCAGCTGAGTCTGAGTTTGTTGACCTTTGTTCTTATCCATTTGCCAGGGCAAGAAACATAGAGCTTTTTACATGGTACTTCATAGGCTGATCTGCAGCCCAGATGGTTGGAGGCCTATTGGGACCAAAGGAGAAGTGTGGTTTAGACCTACCCTGAGAAGTCTTTGAACCTCAGGGCTGCAGGAAAACTTCAGTACAACAGCGATGTACTGCAGCCGTTCACTCCATCCACAACACTGCCAGGATGCCAAGAAAACCAGGAGAGATATTTTTTTTTCTCGGTTGCTGGGACCATATTGTTCTGAACATATCTTTCTCACTGATGGCTATTTTGGAGTTTACGGGACAGGCTCTGTCACATTTTCTTTTCCACCCTCAGCAGTCAGTTGGGGGTGAGAAGCTGGCATCCCAAGTTGTCTGCCCCTAGAGCCTGGCAAGACAAGGCAACATCAGCGGCCAGATTGCCCAGAGCAGGGCCACAACTCATCTGCTAGTACTTGAGGGCAGGAGTGGGGAAAAAAGTGGTCTCTTGTTCAGAAGAGAAACCTGTTTACTCTGACACTGGTGACACACTGTGAGTGTTGTATTTACCATTTATACCTGTACTGACATCCTGCTGTGTGAGTGCACTCAGCAAGTCCAAAATCAAATTAAATTGACTGTGTTATTTAGAAGATATTTACTCCTACACGGAGGTACTTGATTACTTTGTTGAGAGCTGTGGAAATGTTAGCATGTTAAGGAAGGTGAAGCAGAACCACTTACAGATCATAAAAGTTTAGTAGAGTGGATGACCCCTGTGGAGTCTGGTCACATCACCAACATGAAGACAGCGCTGCTGTCCTGCTGGTCCTCTGGAAACTCCCCCTCTGTAGCTCCATAAGGTCAGCAAAGTCAGTGCATCCTCCCACTTTTGATCTGTGGAGCGTATCCCATCAAGGTTTTATCTTCTGCCCCTCTGTGAGCAGCCGACACTGCCTGCCTCTCTGCTTATCCCTGCTCACAAAAACCATGGCTCACCTCAGCCTTTGCAAAGCTCACTGCAGATTTTTTCCTGAAACATTCTCTAAGCCGCAGGGGCCCGGGTGACATTTTCACCCTCTTTTGCTAAGTATCAGTCACGGCTCCTAAAGCTGGTCACATTAGGCCACACATTGAGGTGTTGGTGACTCAAGTATAGTGTCTGTCAGATTATAATCAAGCTGGCGCTACAACCAGCAGCCAAATGTCAGTTTGACGCAGGACTTCAGCCTCCTAAAAGCATCATTTTCTCCATTTGTAGAAGGGTGGTTTTCTAAACAAAGAGCCTAGCATATGCTTTTTATAAAGTCACAGGAAACTACACAGAAAACAATATTTTTGTAGGGAAGCATGTTACTGGCAGAGGGAGAAAAAGCATCTTTGTTTTAAAAGAAATTATTTTTTAAATTTTAAACTTTGTGCCACTTACTTTGGCTTTCTCGGCACACCCTGGGGTGTTTACCAGTGATGAGAATTTACACTGCCTGGGCCCCTCAGAGAACTGACAGTGATGTGGATCAAACTATCCATTGTTTGCCTATGGCAATGGTTTCCCCATTTGTGTTTTGGTTTTAAGTAAACAAATAGCAATACAAGTAGGAGGATGATGACTCAGGTAAAAGTACACAGTTCTGTTATATATAGCGAACATTACATATGTTTAGGATTCCTCTGAGACTTTAAAAAGGCCAGTTTAAAAGCACTAAATTATTGCCCTCTGAGACTCCATAGGTTCTCAGTTAAACAACTAGAACAAAGTTAGCATATTCATTTTTTAAAAAAGAAATACTCCTGCTTCTTTTGAACTAAGCCAAATAGCACATTCCATAATAAAATTTTATTACTTTGGACATAAGTAGCCTGAATCTCTTGCTGATATTTGCTGATATCAGAAAACATGACACTTAGTGCTACCTAGAAAAGGAAAGGGTGCGGGGTTCACCAGCTGACTTTTCCCATTGTACAAAACCCAAAACTCTGAGCTGGACTGGGCCTCTAGGCCTTTCCATGGGATGAAGGATTTCTGACAATGCCTTCCTTTTAGACCAATGCAAAACATTTCTCTGGTAAAGAGTAACCCATTCTTGAAACGTGCTTCTTCCCCATCTACCCTTACTCACCGGGCAGTGTACTTGGTCAAAAGAGGGGAGGCAGAGCGACTCAAAGGAAGGGCAGTCATGGACCGGTTTTCTTTTGCAAATAATTTAGTATAAGACTTTTCCTCACTTTTTACATCAGAGCATAGATATACGTTTTTAGTGTTGGTACACCAACAAATACACTCACTCAAATGGCAGCAACGCAGTGACATACATTGGAATACAGTTTTGCAAGCACAGCTACCTCTCTACCTCTACTAGGCCTCAGCAGCAGTTCTCTAGGAAGTAACAGGAAAAACACGCTGAAACCTTGTTCTTTCTACTTACCCTAGCCTTCTCCATGCTTTCCTTAGTGTATTCCCTCTGTAGCGCTGCAAGCAGAGGGAGGGACACTCGCAAGGAGCAGAAGTAACAGCTTCTTCCCCATCCCCATCAGTGCTGCAGGCAGCATTTGCGCAGTGAGGAAGGGAGAGGTTGGGCTCCGGAGGACAGCTGTGTTTGCTCTCTTTCCCTTCATTACGTGTGCATGCATACAGTCACTTTTAGGCAAAAAGTATCCTCAAGTTCTTAATGAACACACCCTGGACTACGCTGGAAAGAAAGAAACCATTATGAAAAAAAATAAGGCTGCCATGGACAGACACGTATACCAGTGCTGCCCTCAGCCACAGGGAGACATCAACTACCAAACACAGGTTTCCTTCCCCAGACTCTGGGAAAGGGCCCTTGAATAAATGAGGGCAAGCCTGGGTCAGTGAAAGGAGGATATAGGTCTTTTAATGTGTAATGAGGCAGAACCTAAAAATCTACCGAAGACAAAGGAAAAGCAGCCAGGTCAATGAGGAGCATCACATGCAGCCCTGAGTCTGCTAGATACTGTGATGGGGACAAAGCATGTTAAAGACTCTGACATGACAGAGACTCTGTTAGCTGAATCCCAGTTTTCCTTCACAATCCAGCAAAATCACAGACCACAGTGTGTTGAGTCACTCCCAGCATAGGGCTGCCAGGAGAAACACCTCACTTGTCTTTGGCTCTGTGGTTTCTAGTTTGTGCTATGGTCCTGGGGATAGAAGAGCTGCTTGAGACTGCCTTTGCCATGAGGGGAGGCTTGGGCTTCCTCATAAACTCTTAGATCCCACCCATTCCCGCCTGAGTGTTAGTAGTGTCCTCAGTTCAGGACTCTGGGAGGGGACTTAGAAGGGACAGGAGCAAGTGAGTAAGGATTAACATTTCTTCAGCACTTCTGGTAAATCCAAGCCTGCCTAATTATGCTTACAGGGATTAAAGATGCAAAACCTACATCTAGATGGTGATGTGCTGAAAGACCATGACTGACTCCAAAGAGGGCTTTGAGCTGGAAACCAACTGGGAGATAGTCCAAGCCTGTTGCCTTGCCACCTTCTGCAGAGTCTGGAGCTAGGCAGAAACTAGTCTCAGCATTAGTAATATAAGTGTAGATTAGGACCTCATTGGCAATTTCCATATTATTATTATTATTATTATTATTCCACAAGCCATGAATAGAGCTGAAGCAAATGTGCCACTACAGCATCTTTTGTCCTCATATAGTTATGTTACTTTGTTGGGCAAAATTGTCATGCTTTCAGAAAATGGCAAAGAGAGAGATGTAACAAACCAAGAAGGCAGAAGATGCAACATGGCTGCTGAGGAAAGTAAGTGATATTGATGTCACTGATGCCACATTCACAGAAAAGCCTTTTGTCACTAACAGATGCATTGGAAAGGCATAAGCAATGTCACAGGCAACCATCTTGCTACGTCAGGTTGGTCTCATGTTGCTAGAGTCCGCACTCCTCATTGACCTGTATTTCCAGAATGCCCATCTCTGAGAATCAAGAAATGGAAATTAGAGGGTAAGATAAATGGGAAACAGACCCCTATTGACAACTTGAGAAATGACTTGAATGGTATTTTCCCCTCAAAATTTTTCTGCCTGACCTGAGATAATCAGGTGATCAGAAATTTCCAAAGCATTTATGATTGCCTCACTGGGTCTTTCTTACCAACTAGCATAGTCGGTACTGCCCCCAAATGATTATGCATACTAACAGAAACGCTTCTTTGGCATCACATTATAAATCCAAACATGTTTTAATGGAAATGGTGGGTGACAACAGTCCTTTCATCTTTGCTTCACAGCATCTTTTAATCCTCACTAACAAAAAAAACTTGATTTCCATTTTGTCATATTTCTGAAAGACTCAGTGGAGACAGGAGTCAGAATTCATTAAAATGCTGAGCACAAAGCCAGCTCTTCACAAATAATATGCAATAACAATAAATAATGAATGAATTTACCACTTGTGAGAAGTATCAGACTTAACTGTGCCAGAGAGTCAAATTCTCTATTTATCTTCTCTAGAAAGCAAGCATAATGGCAGTAGTGGTAGCTCAAGTACGCTCCTGCTGCAAGGGAGTGACAGCCAGGCTTTGAGAGGCTGCTGCTAAGCTCAGTGATGCTGAGATGACATGCTGCCCGGTCACTGGCCTGCCACTCTGATGAGTGGACATCTTTATGCAGTGACCAATGGCACTTCCACCTCATCTGCTGAAGTGCAGTCATTCACTGTGTACTACAGGGACGTGACACTCATTGTGTGTCATCTCAAGCAAACGCCTCAAGAAACCCATGCAAAATACAGCAGCTGTCAGAAAAAAAATTAAAGGGAAGGACTGAAAGGCATTCTGTTGTCTTTTCCTTTGCCCTGGAGCCAGGCAAACGTATGAAAAGGGTTGTCGCACTGAATCTGGGTCTATTTGGAGCAGCAGCTCGAGCCAGCCAGTCCTGTAGCAGTGGATTATTTTAATTATCCAGCTCTTTGTGCATTGTTTTCGATTTTACAGTCTTATTACCCCCATTGTTGTAGGAAATCCTGAGAAAAGAGCACACAGACTCTCTGTAATACAGTCTGTCTGATTCTCAGCCTCTGGAGATGCAAATTTTGGGGACACCTGAAATGTCTCAGGCACAGCAAGCTGTACTCTGGCCCTAGAAGTGAACTGGGAGCTGCTGGAGGGGACTGAGAGCCCCAGCTGAGCAGACCGGTGTCACATCAAACCATGCAGGAAGCAATCACACAAGGAACAGCCCTCCCAGGGCCTGGATAGATACCAGCCAAGCATCTCCTCTTCTCAGTAGCCGAGAGCCAAAAGTACTTGCATTCTTCACATCTACTGGCAAATCATGATGTGACATAATATTGACTCCTAATGATAATGTACCATGGCTATTTGTGACCCTCCATAACCACTTTGGCTCTCCATAACTGCTTCAGTCCAGTGCTGCTGTATCTGTGAGATGACAAGGTATATGAGAAAGCACAAAAATAGATCCTTCCTCTTAAAACACCTCATGTTACATGCCAGTTTCCAGAGGGAAATTGGCTACAAGGAAACAGAACAACAAAGTCCTACAGGGATTGTAGAAAGCGAACATATGGAGAGATGGCTTTCATACTTTGAATTGAAGATGACCTAAATTAAGTAATTAATTAAAGATATTTTGGTTAGACATTGTAACCCAGCTATTAAAAGTAATAATGATCTTCTTGCCTCTGCTCAGGGTGGATGATACTCTAAATGTCTAATTCAAGTTCAGTGAAGTTACCTGATTATACACAGCACAGCAGTAGACTTTCAGGCAAATCATTACAACCACCTGCAAGGTACAGCGTGGAATGAGAACAAACTGTTTTTTTCACACATCTGCTGGTTGGGAAGATTTTCATCTGTCTTGATTACAGTGGAATAGATTCCCCACTTGCATGCTTAGCATTAGGCAATTGACAATAACAAGTGCTTCACACCACTGTACTCTAGGTCTGCTCAGAAGAAGCCGGGAGGGAGGAGAGATTAGCACCTCCAAACATCTTCCCTTTATGAAGCATGCATAAATAGCAATATCGTTGGGAGTTCATTCCAGGAGATGGTCTGTTCCACATGCAGCTGTATTTCAAATGCAGACAGCTCTGCAGGACCTGAACTGTCTCTGAGGTGGCAGTGTGACATGGGCAATGTAATTACTATAATTACAAAAGAAAACAAAAGGGCAAATAAATCTTCTGAAACTTGTATCTAACTGTTGCTCAGCCTCACAATGTTATTTGTCTTTTTCTGTTTCTGAAGTGAGTGAAAAAAAAAAGGCTTAAGAGACAACACATCAGTGTCAGGTCCCTGCTAAAGCTGTGATGTTGGAAGCATGGGAGGCTGGCCACACAGCGTCACAGAGCCTGTGGACTGTGTCTCTGAGCTGCAGTCCCTTAACCATAGCACCCTACTCAGGAGCAGATCCCAAACTGTGGCAGAGCTTGGCAGCCTCTCTGCTGCTCGGTGTCTTTCAGGTGAGAGGCAGCAGGTTGCTGGACCACAGATCGTCTGCATCTGGCATGCAGGACCATAGGAGAGGCTATGGTGGAGCTACAAATACATAGATGCAGCATAGTAGGAAACCAGAGACAATGACATGACACACATGTCTTAGCACATTAGATTCAGCAAATCTTCTGAGGTGGTTTGTGTCCTGTAATTCCACAAGAAAAGGCACAATAGAAAAAAAAATGTGTTATGCAAACTGACTGATGAAGAATACACCAAAAGACCAGGACTGCAACTCCAAAAGGTGCACACATGAGGAGGAGGGGGATAATACAGATATGGAAGGGAAACCCACCTCCCTATACACCAATGCAAAGAGCAAGTACAGTCTGGCCATCTGAGAAAAACATAAACCATGGCACAAAAGTCACCGAGAAAGTGCTAAATGTCCTACTGTGAGGGTCTCTGATGGACTGCTGATTTTGGTGCTAAACTCTGTCTCTTGAGGCCCTTAAGTGAAGCTTTAATTCTGAAATTACCTGACATTTATTGAGTCAGCTCATGGTTATGTAAAACGGACTTCAAAGCTTACAGTGAACTGTCAAAGGCTTGGAGAAAAAACATTAAATCCAGCACTATTAAATCCACTGTTCTGAAAAAAAACCACACTAAGTGCACATTTGGCCATAGGAAAAGTTGAATTTGTTATTTTAAGACAATATGTACATTCAGTGTATTCAGTTTGAATTCTTCAGGCTAACTTTATGTACTTTCAATCTTTTTTGAGATCCTGGAGAAATACTCTAAGAATTAGACAACACAGAAAGGCAGCCCAGATCTCTCTTTGGGACTGTAGGAATCTAAATAATATGAACCCTGTATGATATTTGAAGAGCTCAGATGGCCAAGGAGCTCTAAAACAATCATGGTGCTCTCCTGATCCGGAGCTAACCGGGGGCTACTTCAGCCCTGGTGAACCTCAGTTCTCCATCACCGGCAGTGATGGACATCTGGGCAATGATGCCCCGTTACACCTGTGGCACAGCCATTTACTCCCCTGCTCCTTGCCCACCAACTGCAGGATTGACCATCAGCTTCTTTCCTAGTGTCTTTAGAATAGTTTTCTGGTTTATTGAGGCATTGTGAGTCTGACATATCAGGGGTTAAGGACTGAGCTCTGTATTTCAAGTGTTTCCTTTGCAGGAATTAATTTAAAATACTGTGCACTAACACGTGTTTTTAAATTCCCTCCTTGGGTAAGATTTAAATCTTAATTTGGAAATGGTGTGTACCTCCAGCCAGCTCAAAGTAATTACTATTTTGTCTTGAAGCAAAACATCTTATCACCTTAAGTCATTTGTGCATTGAACAAGGAGCCATTTAACGATAACTCAGTACTGGGTGAACTAGATATCCTTGTCTGAAGTCTACCTGGCTGGAGATACAAAAGATGTAAGGGGAGAAATCCCACATACTGCCAGCACTACAGCACCTAAATGTGGGGAGCAACATCTAAACCTAAAGAGATATCTCCCTGTCCTTTTCAGACAGAAGGCAGGCTATTATCAAAACAGAGTGGAAGGAAAAAACCTGATACCAGGTATTTGATGGAGTCGCAGGTGCTAAACAGGAGCGTAATGTAGCAGCTGGCAGAGGCAGCTATAAGACCAGCCAAAGCATCAGGGAAAAGGAATGGACCCAGCCCAAGATACTACCACCAAGATGGCCAAGAACTATGCAGGGAGAGGAGCTCCCTGCGGGGCAATAGGAGCTGGGGTGATGCCCTCCAGCCAAGTTCACACCCTTCTGGGAAGCTTTGCCTTCAAAGCTCAAGGCAGAAGAGACAGCCTGCAAAGATCCCAAAGCAGAAGTCTTCGAACATCCAGGGAGGTCTGTACATCTTTCATTGACCAGCTGGTCCCTTTCGGCCTCTCCTCTCTCACCCCACCATCACAGCTTCTCTCTCCTCTGTACTGGCCTGCTGCATGTTATTCCTTCTTTCACTTACCTTTCTAGCTGTTTCACCCCCCATAAGTGAGGCAACATGAATGCTTTTGCTGCAAATGCAGTGAGTTCTACCCTTTGGTACTGTCTCTCTTTCTCATGCTGTGATCTTCATTTCAGATGTCAATATCTGAAGTCCCCTGTCACTAGTGAGAAAAAGACATTTCTAGGAGGAAATTAATTTTTGTGATGTCTAGCAGACATCTGGCTGCCTTTGGCCAGATGAGTCCTGTCTGTAATGTCTATTCGTTTTCTAAATGCATGAGGCTGAGCAAGGCTAGCTGCCATTCTTAGTTTGTATGGTGCCTAGCACAACAACAGTCCTTTAAGGTTACTGTTTCATCAGTCTCATGATAAACATGATTAATAACACATTTCAGTTGGACAGCAGTGTGTAAAACATTAACTAGACCTCTTTTTTTTTTTTCCAAAGCATTTTTGCAAACATTTTAACGAACTAATCCTTAAGGTGGTTATCTGCCGTTCTCTAGCATGGCCATTACACAGAGATGAAGTGATTAAAAGATTCATGGGGCCACAGAGAGAGAGCAAAAGGAAGGACTGTACATCCTAACAATCCTACAGCTTACAAGTCTTTGCTCCCAGTACCACTAATACATTTTACATGGTGATTTTTCCATGCAAAATGCATAATCTATTCCTGCTGTAAAAAACAGAATGGAAAAGAGTCACAGAGCCAGACTCCCCACTGTTTCTTCCCTTTCTCTGGGTTTCTGAAGTCTTCAGCCTTTACTGCACAATGGCTTCAACACTGAGCTGAAGTTTTGAAGAGTAATTCCCATTCCCATCTGCTCTCAGGCCACGTCCTAGGATACTGAGCTTTGGGTTTGAATACTTTCAGGCTGACCTGTGCCTCCCTTCCTTGATGAGTCCTCCAACCCCCGGTTGGAGGTTTAAGGTTCTTGAGGTCCTAAAAAGAAGGCACTATTTCTATTTTGTGTGGTACAGCTAAGAAGAGTACTTAATGCTGTCTTCAGCTACTTAATGGGAGACTGCAGAGAGAAGATGGAGACAAATTCTTCTCAAAGGTGCACAGCAGAAGGACAAGAAGCAATGGATACAAGGTGTAACATGAGAAATTCTGACTCGATAGAGAGAAAATGTTTTTTATCATGAGGATGTGTGTTGCACAGAGAGGTGGCAGAACCTCCACTTCAAACACATTCAAAGGTTGACAGGAAAAGGCACCAAGCAACCTGCTGTCATGGGAGCTGCTTTAAGCAGGAGGTTGGACTAGTGACCTCCAGATGTCCCAGAGATCACTTCCAGCCTTCCTGATTGTATAGAAACACTCCAGTTCAGATAATCCTTACAGAAGGAAAGCTTCCCAGAAGACTCTCAAGAAGTTCCAGGGGCTGTGGGAGTATCTGCATTATGCAGGCAGTGTAGGACAGATGCATTCACATTAACTTCAGGTGCTCAGAAGCCAAACAAGATACTGGAAACCATTGAACTGTGGTACTGTAACACAGGCTAATTTGCATTGCTTCTTTTGAAAACCTGTGGTTCAGCTGGGGCCTCTTTCTTTCCCTTCTGGCAGCAAGTACAAAAGATACCAATGCAGAGTGGTTTGCAGCGTGAAGCCAACTACTTTAAAATGGCCACACATTACTGATAAAAGGCTTAGTGGTAAATGTAGAACTTGTAGGCTTGTCAGTCTAAGCTCTCCTGCTTTTTGAAAAGTGCTGTATTTATGACAAGGCTGAAACTTAATTGTTTCTTGCTCAGAGAAAATATCAGTTCTCCTTAGATTTTGAATTGGCTGAAAAAATTCTATGATCATTGCTGGAAACCCATTTTATTCTGTTGCCTCTGCTGAGCTTGCCACCCTTGGCCTCATGGAAGGCTGCCTGAGAATCACAGTAGCTCACTGCTTCTAGGATGCTATCAGAGAGATTTCTTTATGAGTATGTCACTGTCAGGGGTTAAGCAGGTAGTGATGACCGTGTTACAGCCCTAGCAGTACTTGCATTTCTTTACTGCCAAATACTAAAGTAAAAATTGGAGAGGCCAGCACCAAAGAGTGAGTCTGTGTAGGGTTCTTGCTAGCTCTTGTTACTAATTAAGTGTGTTTCCTTCAAATAACAAGCACAGTCAGATTTCTGAGGGTAATTCATGCTGGCCTGGTTTATTTAAATTGATTAGAAGAGTAATACTGCCATTAACTTCAACGGAAGGTAAAACTAAACAGCTTTGAAAATCCTACCCATAGCAAAGATAGACACAGCACATTTGTTGGTTTATTACTGAATTCCCAAAAGGGGGAAAAGCCTATTTATGGTGGGGCAGGGTCAGCAGAGGTAAAGTATTGCTGCTGAGAGCAGGATGTGGAACAGACTATGCGGCAGAGTAAGAGCACCTGTGGCCAGGTTACTGATGGGCAGAAAAGGCAGAGATCTGTCAGTAAAGCAGACTGGGAATGGGGCAAGAATAGCCCAAAGCAGGACTGAAAGAAGAGCTTCTATGTATAGGTGCTGGGCAGATGTCTCAAGAAGAGATTTACTCTATTATAGTTTTGTATTTAGGCAGTTTTTTTATGTCAGATATTTGTGTAACTTAAATTGGGCATTCTTTCTTTCCTTCCACTATGACTTTCTAATTGTTTAGGTATTAGATATCAGCCTGAAGTCTTCATGTCATTTATATGACATTTACTATGGGATTTTCCTCAGCTGAGAGAAGTTTGTTTCATGTTGGAGCAGTACAGTGAAGTACAGCAGTAATCAGTGAAATGTTTATAATATCCTAGATGTACTAAATTTGCGATTGTATTAAATTGATGAAGGTTGGACAACTGCAGGCAGCCATAAAAACTCGATTGACATTCTGTGAGCATTGCAATTTTTCTTACACTTTTGCAGACTGTGTGACATCAGGTTTGAATCAAATTTATCACTGATTATCAGATTAATAATTCAATTTTTTTTTTAATTAGTTTCTTGAATTAGTACAGGATTTGTCCAACATACTGCTGAAATAAGAAGATTCACAAATTTGGAAGCAAAATAGTCTGGTTTATTTTTTTTTTTAACTAGAAAGCAAATGAGAGCTGAATTTCATTGTGTTTATTACAGATACTCTGTACTAATTCCACGAGCAAATTTACAGAATTGAAAAATCTCCATAGGGAAGCTATTACCAATACATGACATATAGTTCAGAACGACCTTTTGTGAAGAAACCTGCTACAAAAGTCCCTCCTGCAAAGCTTTTGTGAAAAGCTATGTAAAAAATGCAATTATGTAGGCACCCTCCCTTCACCATGAGGTTCACTGGGTTCATTTTAGAATATGCATCCTGCCCAGGGTTTCAAACTCCAGGCACAACTTTAGCCAGCCTTGTAATTATCTCTCTGCTCTGTGTATTTGTGTGCATCCCATTGGATCTGTATCAGAATTTTGCTTCAGGGAAGTTCTGAGTAGTTTTAATGGTATTTCCCCCCCCCTTCAAATTAATGTAACAAACTGCCCAAAAAAAGTCTTCAGAAAGGCTGAGAGGCAAGATTTCATCTTGAATTATTTTATGCCAAGGGAAATTTTTACTGTTTCTCATCCTCCAAATAATGTTCTTTGAATAAACTTCTAAGGATCTTTAAAGTGGGATCAGTCCTGCACAGAAAACTGAATTATAAAAGATCTTTCCATCCCTACCCTTCTTTTCAGCTTTGCTAAATGTGCAAGCTCTCCATGTGACAAATTAGTTCAGGAACTAGCAAAAGAACCATTTCAGAGATTCCCCAAAACTGTCACTATTTGTTCTGAAAATAATGCACTTCTGTCTGTCAGAATTGTATTCGCATCCATTCACAGATGCTGGGGTTACAAATGGAATTAGGAAATACATCAGTGCTGTAAATATGTCTGTGCTGTTTTGATAAGAAGCAGTCATGGGACAGACAGTATTTATTTCCTGTACACTAAGCACACTGGTGTTTTCTGTGCACAGTCCCTTGTTGATTCAGCCCATAAAGGGATTCACATTGTAGGTTGCACAACATGAAGTTATAATAAAGACAATTTAAAATAAAAAAAAAAACTCCTTAAGCCTGAGTTCGCTCACACTCAGTCAGATATGTAGGACAACAAACAACTGGGACAGTGGTGAAGCTTTATGAGAAAATATAAAATTTACAAAATTCTAGTCTGTTTGGGTTCGATCTGGGTGGCATTTGGCAACATAACTCAGAGCAGCCTGTACTTTGCAGGTACATGATCAAAACCAATTTACAGAGTAAAATGGTTATCACAAGCAATTACCGGCTTCTTAAGCCCTTGGAACAAGAGTTCCAGCCACAAATCTGAAGATTCAACATCTTTCCATGTAATTAAAGACTTATGCATATTCTTTTAGTGCAGGTTGTAATTCATATCCCAAATAAAGCAGTGTTTAGATATGTATTACATACAAGTGAGGTAGCTGATAATCTGATTAGTTAAGCAGTGGTTTTCCTCTGTGGTCAAGGGACCACTTCTAAAGAATTTGGAAAGGACAGCTGTGGGAGCGTCTCATATTACACCAAACCAATACAGTCCCAAAGCAATCACTGCAACAGGCTGCTGGACTGTCCCTGCCACAGGCCCTGCTGCCTTTCTGGTGCCCAAAGCGGGCAAGCAACCGGAAAGCTGTAGGGCAGGGTAGTTCAGCTTGCTCTGGAAAGCAAATTCACTTTCTGATGGAGACGACTCCTAGATCCACCTCAAAAAAAACCCAATAGAAAATGGAGAAAGAGAGAAATACAGGTGGGAGGAGGTTAGACAGTTTTAAGAAAGCATGTAGTTACTGAAGGTTAGATGTTATTAATGTGAAATTGCACCCACACTACTGTCAATGGGCATATATGTTCCCTACAGAAGGCTCTGTACTGTCAGTGGAAAACATTGAGGTTCCCCAACACAAAAAACTTTAAAACCCTTTATACTGGGCCTTGTCTTGTCTTTAGTATCGAAAAAAAAAAAAAGAAAATGAAAAGAACTAGCATAACTAATATGTTACTACTATAATAATTTTACTCTAAAGCTGCAAAAATGTAAAATATGCCTTTCACTGCCACAAAACTCATTAGGTCTCAGCATCTCCTTATGGTGTATCTTTACTTTGCAAGATCAGATGCTCAGTTCTCAGCAGCAATGTGCTCCAAAGTCATACAGCATGGCAGAAACTGAAGGCACACCAGAGACTCTGCAACCTGAAAGAGCAATTATTCTGCCAAGTCTTATCCCAAATCAGCAAACATTGCATATCACATTGTGTACCCAGCAGAGAGCACATGATGATGTCATGGGCCCAAATGTAACCTCCTCACCCTTCACAAAATTTATTGTAAGTATTCAAAGACAGAATATAGACCAAAAGGCAAATAAACCAGTTCTAAGGCTTTGCAAGGCCTTAGTTTAAGTATTAGAAGTCTGCATCTAGCAGCATACTGGCTACATAAAATTTCAAATTATTATCTCATCATAAAATCTCTGAAAGACTACTTGTCCTAACACACTGCAAATTGTGACTACTTTAAATGGGAGTCTGAAAATACACATCTGTTTGAGGCACAGACTTTCACTTCTGTACTCTTAAATCTTGGGCATTTGTGCACACGCATCCGCAAGATGGGTGGAAATGCTCACCAAGTACACAGAGGATTTGGGGGGAGTATAGGCCCCCTTTTGAGTAGGGTGTCATTTTTCAGTTGATAATAGCTTTTCACTTCTGGAAAATTTCAAGCTTTTGTGTGTCTACTTGTACCCACAGGAAAACAACGGTGGTTTGGGTGAAAACTAAAAACCTTGCTTGCCACTCAAGTGACCTCCAGGATAGGATGAGGTTGAGAGGGGGTTGAGCTGCATCCTGTTTTTCATATAGACAAGGAGGTTTAGAATGGAGGTGACCATCCTTTGCTTTGATTTCTCTGTTTTCTGCTAAATTTGGGTCAGTGAAATGCTATATGACAGAAATGTTCCACATGGCTGAATAAGAGATGTGTTTGTTACCAACCTTGCCGCAGATTTACATCTGCTCAAGGAGAAAGGATCAAACATGGGAAAGTCAGGGTTACAGTGGAAAGGCACTGATGAGAAGGCCAGTAGGCCTCTCTTTTCCTCCCACGCATGACATATCTCTCACTTTGTTCTCTTGAGTGCTGGTTGACCCCTCCACTTTTTGCCCTTTAACATGTTCCTGTTAGGAGTACCCCCTCATCTCTGAAGTTTTAATTTGTTCTTTCACTTCAAACCATTTTGTTTTTATATAATATGGCAGTGTCATATCCCATGGAAGTCCTGGAAGCACTAATTCAGCAGTGTTGAAAACACACGGGTCTTAATTGTCACTTACAGGAAGAGTTTTTTGCACCGTAACTTATTCCAGCTTCCAGACTGCCTTTCATTGCCTTTAGAATGGCTTAAAGACCCTTTATATTGCTAAAGTAATCTAAAAGATCTTTTCCATGAAAAATTATGAGCTCCTCTGTTTCCTTGCTGCCTGCCCATCTGTTTCTAAATTACATCTCTTGCAAGCTCACTTTCTGGAGAAGACTGGGCTATATTCTCCTTGCACATAAGGAGTATAAATTATGGCCATATGTCATGCTCAGTCCACAGCAGATCTCCCTCTGCATCACAGAATACAGACGGTCCCATGATAGCCTGTTTTCAGGTTAATATAACTAAGAGTGACGCTAACATTACATAGTAGAGAATGTATACAGGGCATGTGTGGGATATTTTTCTTGGTTTAGAGCTATTTGTGTGACACTGAAGAGCCAGTAGTTGTAATAGTATTCCACTTATGTTTTCAATTTCTTGTAATTTGTTATAACAAACTTACGCATGTAGGTAAGCACTTTTTTGTTCATCCTTGCCATCTTACTTTTTTTAAAAATCTGACCCTTTAGGTTCCTCACTAGATATCTGTAGAGATAGCACATTTCTGAGGCACAGAGTGGTTGTCCTACACTGGGTTATACCAGTTTATTTGAAATACTTTTAAATAATCATTAGAGATTTAGTCTGCCTGCTTCCTGTCCCAGCTGAAAGCGTACATTCTGAAAAACACCACTGTGAACCACATAAATATACCAGACATGTTGGTATAAGCTAGAAATTTGATATGACTTATGTAGGCAGGCCTTACATATTTCTGGAACTGATACCTTGCTGCTGCCGTTCCTTGGGGGTCATAGGATTAATACAACACAATAAAAATATTTTTAGCTGTTTGCTATGAAATGGTAGCTGAGGTGTGTTCAGACTAAGTGCTTCTACTTGGTGTTTACTGTATGCATAAAAAGTCAGTTACTCATTAAAAGAAGGTTTATATAGGGAACAACTATTAAATCCAGGACTTCTGATACTGTAAATATGATACTACGTTGTGCCTATGGACAATCCATGAGCTGTTATAATTCAGGTTGCAACTCCGCTTTTCCTTGGATATCTTCCCTCTCTCTTTCCCCTTCTGTATGTTGAACTGAGCTCAGTGAGCTCTTTGGTGACTTTCTGATGTCATAATGGTGTAAAGCATTGCTACCCTTGTTCTCTCCCATCCTTGTTGTGACATACCTGGATTTATGATAGCCACATCTTGACCTACCAAACCGAGTCTCTGGGAATTCTTCAAACAGCTTATGGCAACACTCCCATCATTGCATTGCTGTGCAGAAGATGGCTCTTAAGGGCAGGAAAGTCAATATTAAAAACTTGTGCTTACTGTGAAGCTGGACCTCAGCAGAAGTGAAAGTCCTAACAAAAATGGCATTTTCCATCAATTGGGAATTCTCTTAGTAGCAAAAGCACCTCGGAGATGCACAGCTTATACACCAAGCAGCCCAATGTCCCTGTTCCCTATATTCCCTGTAAACGTATTTTTTATAGAGGCTGTTAGTCCCTATAGACCCTAAGTCTATATTGTTTTACAAATGCATTTCAAAGCAGTGGTGGGACGTTTGGTACTGAAGTGTCATATTGTTTACTTCCAGAAATTATTTGCTGATCCTTTTTTATCTCATATATATAAAATCAATATCTTTAAAAAAATTTAATTTCCACAAAGAAATACCACATGCGGAATTGGTCTGAGCTGGGAGAGAAGAGAATAGCCCAGGTGTTTCAGTGGATTCCAATTTTGTGTTACCTACATTATCTGACAAACTTTTCAACATTAGTGTACACATTCTCCTAGTGAGTGAATCCATCCAGCCCCCAAGCACTGGAGCCAGATGAGCACTTCCCTGCTCCACAGTGAGAAAAAGGAAGAAAGACAGTGGAGAGTAGGATGGGAGAGATACTTTGCTGCTCCAATGCATCATTAAAACAGCAGCAGCTATCTCAGCAAAACGGCATAAGGGATCTAGCCATGGAAAGTCAAATCAATAAATAAAAATCCACACCTATCAAGCACAAGCTTGAAAAGGATGGGAAGACACGCCACTGCATATTAGGGGTGTGAATTGTCAGTCTATAAAAGTTTGGGGAGTAATTTAGAGTAAAAAAGCTTACTACATTATTTACGAGGAACAGTTACTGGGTTTGTACACTGAGCTTACGTGTGACCCTGGAGCTTAGCAGCCTTTGGGACTGCAAGGAAGAGGTCTGAGACCAGACTACACAAACATTACCCAGAAACTTAAGCACAGAATGAGCTATGGAATAATCAGAGGTATTGGAGAGTTCCAGTCTTTTAAAAAGCTGCCCAGAAATGCATCTATGAGATATTAAGATGAACTTATCCCAAAGTTTCCTCTTTAACAGCCTTTGAAGACAGACAGGTTCAAATGAAACATGACCCAAGTAGAAATGCACTGCATTTAAATATGAAAAATCAACAATTTTTTCCTTCCTTACAGTGTGTCAGATGGAAAGATTTTCTCTGCTATCCTTGGAAAGGAGCCTGCAAAAGTCTCCAAAAAGAATGTTCTTGATAATAATCCACATTTAATGAAACTGCATGGTGGTTATATAACCAATGCTGATTTCATAAAGAACCTAATTTAGACTTCCTAAAGTACATAGTGCTTATGTTGGAAAAGCTTGAACATGTTTCACTAGGTCTGAACAGATAGTGTCATTGGCAAGAGATAAATGCTTCAGACAATTTGGTGCTAATATTTCAAGTCTCTACAGAAAACTGAAAAAAAAGCAAATGTACCAAGAGACATACTGAGCAAAATTAACCTTGGCTGCAATTTTACTCCTTCTGATAGTGCTGAACAGTAGAATCATTCAATATTTTAATTACTTGATTCTGTACATTTTTTTTTCAAACAATAAATCAATTGATAGAGATCGCTAGTGGACTCATCTTGTAAAAAGACAAGCAGTACCAGATAAGCAACCACGATAAGCATTTTATTGCATGCAACTAATGTTCTACAGAGGTAGGCTAAATCCTCACCAACCAAGGAGAGAGCTGACTAGGACTTCAGAGAAAAAGAATACAAGGAAATGTCAATGGAGAATTGCAAATATTTCACAATACATTACATAGAAAAGTTATCCTTGGCTGTGAGCCAGTGATCCAGAGACCGTGCATGGAGGCTGCTCTGTCGGTACCTGTTGGAAATGAACTTTGCTTGTTCCAGATGGCTGGCTGGCTTGCAGATCTGGTTTTAGAGGCTTACTGGTCAGATGAATATCTGAGATAGAGCCAGAATTTCTCATTTGTGGGGCTAGCTGTAAATAATGTAAATAAGAGTCACACTGTGCATAGCCAGACGTGTGGCCGAATGAAGTGTAGCTAGGTCTAGGAAAGACCTATAATGAACACAGCATCATTTGATGGGATCGCCCTAGCTTAAATTATGCCAGCTAGTAAATCTTTTATCTGAAAGTGTCTGGTTTGGCTTTTCAGGACGTAAACACTCCCAGTTTAAAGTGCCTTTATTTAGTGGGCTACTCTAAGAGGTACAAATCTAAATCAGGTCTCATACCGTACCAAAATCAATGAAGTTAAAGAGATTCCAGTATGCGTCCCTCTTATCTGGCAAAAAAAAACATAGCTAAGATTTAGCATGGGGACAACTAAGAAGGGCTTGACATGGATTTGGACATATGTGTGGATTTTAGCTGAGTTGAGGATAATACACAGAAAGTGATCTGTCTACATTCACAATCAAGACCATGTTGTAACGGCATTTGGGGAGTGCCATGGCAGGCAGTGCTGCAGCCTGTTATGTGCAGGCTGCAGAGAGGGCACTTATCTCTGGCTGTTATTGGTGTGGAGGTTATATAGATCACATGTACACGGTGTAAGTCACCACTGACAGTAAGCCAAAGCCGAGCGGTACAAGAGCAGAGGGGCTGCTGGCAGGCGGGGAAGCATAAGCAGACTCAGTGAAGTTTTTGTTTCATTACAGTTATGCAGCCACAATCATAAGTCAGCCTGCAATTCAGATCTCCTGGAGTTTTTTTTTTTTGCAGAAGCTAAGCTCTCCCAAAGCTGTGTTAGACGCAGTTCCTGTCACCATTTTCTCCCCAAGGGATCTGGGAAATTCTGTGGCAGCTGAGCAGCCACCTCCAGCTCTGCTAATGGCGATGCAATGTATCTGGAGACTTGTGTAAGCCCCGGCAAATAATCTAGAAACACAGAATACCAAGAGGGCATGATAAAAAGCCCAGCATTGTTTAGACAGTGAGAAGGACTGAAAAATTACTTGACTATGTTGCGTAATGCTTTCAATGGAAGAAAATACCAAGGAGCAGCGGAGATGAGAGTAAAAGCAACCTGCTTATCTCCTTAATGCTTAAAGGCAAGAACAAACAATTTTACTTTATGGTTTCTGCTCCTGGAATGCCAAGACACTGTCAGCATCTTCTGGAAATGCTGAAAGGCTTTGTGCTATGCTTTCAGTTTTTATTCAAATACAAACATTCCTACGTAAATATATGAGTTACTAGCTCAAACGGATATCCGTATGCTGTCATTATGTTTTTTTTCATTTTCTGTAATAGCAGTATTTTTATTATTAAATAAAAGAGACTTTGGGAAAACTATTTGGTCTTATCAAGAATAAGCAATAAAAGGTAAAATGCTAATTTCCACATAGCTATTAATCCCATAGGGATATGCATAATTTTGTCTAACTATACAAATTTGCTATAGTCAAAAGTAATGGTTCTCACAGAAATATATTTAAAAGCAGCTTTCAGGCAACATTTGTAAAATCACTATGCATATGCACTGCATAATGTAGGTATAGGGATAGGAAGACTTTGCTTATGTTTAACAGGAAAACATTGTTGATTCAGACTAATGCCTTGTCAGTCACAGAATAATAACTTGCTCCAGGGATGCACTGGGTTTTTGTTGAAATTTTAATGAACAACAAAATAATTTGCAATTGTCCTGAGCAGACTTAGGATGAAAATTATATTGAATTGGAAAACCCACAAAAAAAGAGCCTCAAAAGAACTGGAAAAAATGCCTTACAGTAAGAGACTTAAAGGGATCAAATTATTTAGTTTGTCAAAAAGTAGTTACACAGGAACTAGGGAAGTCTTTAATTTAGCAGCAGTAGCATAAGAATCAATGTCTCAAAGCTGAGACTAGGCAAATGCAGAAACAAGGCCTATTTTGATGTCTAAAATGTGACGTAGGCAAAATTTAATTGTGTAAGGCCGAAAAAACAAAGCTTATGCATCTTCCTTAGCATTTCCACACTAAGCTTCCTGCTCAGCCTGAAAGTTTGCCATATACCAGTGGTGGCTCATCTGCGGCTACTGGATGCCTCAGAGATGTGCGACTTAGCTGTGGGGCTAATCTAATGTTGCTGAAAGGGTAGGTGTTCACCCTCTTCCCAGATGCATAGTGGTCCTTTCCACCCCTTCCATTTCTCAGACCTGTCTGCTGGACAATTTAACTCATTTATCCAGCAGGGAGTTATCTAGGGTGTCTCATCTCATCTCATGGACTACTGAGTTTACAGGTTCACAGGCCAAATTTCGCATAAAGTCAGTGGTGGAAGCAGGTGATCTTTTACATCCTAGTGGTGTTCATCTGTTAGATCAGGTAACCTGTCTCCTGAAACCATTTTCACCTTAATTGTCCGAGACAGCTAATTGCATCTTCTGGATAAGTAGAATTCACATTCCCACCTTGTATCTCCTATACAAGCCTCACAACCATGAGGCTACAAAAGAGGGAGGTAGGAGGACCCTCCAAATGCTGCTGTCCCAGGACCTCAGGAGCTGTGGGACCTGGAGGAGAGCAGGCCTGAGGGTGTTTCTTTGCCAGATGCCAGAAGCTTGGGTCCCTCGCTGGGGATGGGCTATGACTTACTTTGGATGGTTGAGGTATATAACCACAAATAACCTTGAGGGTAGAGAAAGGAACCCAAAACCTCTTCCTGAGGTAAGTGCTGCAGCTAACGGGCTGCCAAGTCATGCGCCTCCTCGCTCACTCTCCCCAGGTCTCAGGGGCACACAGAGGCTGCAGTATCAGAGTTTTCTATCAAAAAGAAATTTCAGGCCTGTAAAACTCAAGGGCTGCATGCCTCAGCTTAACACTGGTATCAGTGCAGTTGTGCTGACTATAAAGCTGCTCAGACACGTCTAAGCCAGCTTAAAATGAGCTCACGCAGGTAGTGGTGGCAGCCCTCCTGCCAGCACGGTGCTCAGGGCATGCTCGTTTGCCTTGCTGAGACACATTCTCCACCATGCTCCTGAGACATGCTCCTTGCACACAGTAGATGTTCCATGCATTCCTCCCCTCCATGCCTGCCTTGTGTCTTTCCAAATTTCAAACTCTGAATCTCTATTGGGAGAATAGACAGAGGCACAGTGGGCAGGAGGTAGACTTTTTATGCTAGAAGATGGTGCTTCTTATTTCTCTGATTTCTATACACCCACAAATATAGATGAAGTTGTGACTCTGCTAAAAAAAATGGAAGCTGCACTTCCAGGTTTCAGTGTTGTTTGTTTTTTTTTTTCAGAATTTTTTGAAAATCAATAGCATTCTGCACTTCACTGCCTAGCACTTTCCCTTAACTGCTGGATTAATCAGGTTCTGCATGCAGGAGTTACACACGTTACAAAGGCGGGTAGATGAAAAATGCCACCCAGTGGGGCTCTGCAGCTTCACTGCATTTGGCTGGAGAGTTTCTCTCTGCTGCACTGAGTGGGAAGAGAAGAGGCTTTGTTCATCAGGCTGGATCTGGAAAGGCTGTCCGGGCTCTGGGAAGAATCCCACAGTCCTTGCTCCTGCTCTGCTCCTGAGCTGTGATGCTGACAGGATCAGAGGACTCCTGGGCCCAAATCCATGATCCTGGAAACAGAATTCTTGCTACATTACCCTGTTCTTTCTCTCCTGTCACCAGAGATTATTGCCTTGCTCACACTCCTACAGAGCTGATCTCAACTGCAATGTATACTTTTCATTGTCGCTCTTCCTTTTTAAAACAGAATCTCAAAGGCAGCAATGTTTTATATTGAACAGGATTTTTTTTTTACACTAAAATACTTTTTAAAACCAAAGTAATCTGCCAGGATGCAAGACATTGGGAGATATACTTTTATTGTGAGGGAAACACAAACTTGGACCTAAGAATATCGTCAGGATTGATTTAGCCTTACTCTTTATTTTCGTACTTCCTATTAATCTCGTTCTTCTCTTTAATCTTTTGTTAAATCTGTTAGCATGCACTGAAAGCTGTTTGCACAGAAGCCTTCTACTTGAAAATCATGCCTATCTTAGGGTTTTTACTGGAGGCAAAGATGATAAGAACAACACACAAAAATGCTGAGGAAGAATTTTTTCAAAGTGGGAGGGAAGTCTATTTCCTTGGTATTTTCCAAAATGTTCCAACATATGAGAGTATTTATGACAATGTAAACAAAAAAGCCAATCTTCCTTGTCAAGAATGCAGAATCATCCTTAATTAATTAAACTCCTACTGTGAACTCATAAATGTCAGGATGTTGAAGTGCTATATGTTAATAGAAACTGATTGTTTTTATTATTTATTCCAGGGGAGTAAAGTAAGGTTTCTGAAATTTGTAGCAGCAACAACTTACAAACATGGTGGAAAGAAATAATATTCAGTATGAAGCGAGATATTAATCACTACCTCTGAACTCAGTGGCTGTGATAAGTCTTACTGGTCTGCCAGCCCCCAAAATTCTCTTGTTCCTAAGGAGCACAAAGACAACACTGAGATTTCTTTTACTTTTTCAGCCATAGGGAAGACATTTGCAATTTCAGCTGGCACTTCTTCTAGCAGGGAACACTGCTGGAAGCAAGAAAAGCTCATTTCTCAGGAAATAAGTAGAAGCAGTTTTAACTCTACTTCTTGCCTATTCCCCAAAACACAGGTCTAGCTGTACATAGGAAGGAACTAGTGTTGGCAAAACCCCTGGAGGAACGCATTAGGCCATCAAAACAAATGTGTCTGAGGAAGCATGTGTGAACCAAGCCCCTTCCCGTTCCTGGCAGGACCAGTCCCGGTGGCACGTTGCCATTCGTGCGCCAGCGGCGTGGAAGGCAGCGGGCTCGCCACACCCCAAAGAATTGCTGCAGGACTCCAAGTGATTATGCTGGAACTGAGAAAAGCCAAAGCCTGGCTCCTCCTTCCTCCTGTGCAGCTTAACAGCACTTGGATAAAAGTGAGGGAAGTTATCCTTGTTGAACCAGCACGGCAAGTGCTGTTCATTGAGCAGCACTGCTTCGCACGCTGGTGGCATGACATGGGCGTCAGCATTGTGAGGGCCTCTGTGTTGGTGAACATAGTGTTTCCAGGGGCCCTTGCTCAGGAGATGGCTCACCTGGTCCCCTTGCCTCCTGTGATGGCCCTGGTACATGCAGCAGTAACAGGGGCCAGCGGCTGTGCTTTTGCATCCACCCTTCTGTTAATGTCAGGATTCAATTACCAGAGCTACAGGAGCTTCCCTAGAAATGACCGTGTCTGCTGCACTTAATAGAGTGAGTCAAATGAGATTATTTGCTTAATTCACATTGCTTTTTGGACAGGTTAGTTTTACCTGGAGTGCTTCACCAGTCCAGTTCACTGTAAGGCCAGAGACCTGTGCCAGCTCAGTGCTTAGACAACCCCGGAGCAGAAACGAGCAGCCGGGCAGGCAGGAAGGGACCACTTCTTTCATCAAGCAGTGACAGGTTTTGATAGTTCAAAGTGTCCTTGGAACAACAGTGCAAAGCCCAAAGAATCAGTGCTGTAAAGAAACCGTATATTTAAATTCCTGTGTGGTACTGGTGCTGTGAGAACAATGTGGCACACGAATGCCTCATGTCTGAGTACCGTTCCATCCAATACAACAATAAAACTAAAGTTTAGCCTATACCAGGCAAATCTTTATAAATAACTTCTGATGCTGATTCCTTATGAAACATTGCATTTACTCATTTTATAAACAGAATCGGTTGACTCTGTGTAGCTTTCAAACACATTATTAGGGTACTTTTTGTATCACAATATCATTATAACTGCAAGCAAAACTGGCAGATAGCCTGCAAAATTCCCACAAAAGTAAAAACAAAACTCCTAAGAAATATCAAAAAGTTATGTAACTGCAGAACTCCTAAAAAACCCCAAACCCAACCTCCTAAAAAATAACACAAAAGTTACATAACTAGAACTCAGTTACCTCCATAGAAATTCACTGTCAGTCTAAAAAAGTGAGAACTTGAAGTAGTGTATACTTAGAAATACTGTAGGTGAGCAGCATCGTTTCTCTTTCAGGGGAAGATGATTAAGGCTGCATGAAGTATGAAAAATGCATTGGAATTCTTGTTAAAAGAGGCTGTCAGAAAGTGTGGTGTGTCTTGGATTATGTTCACTCAAAGGCTGTCAAGGGCAAGAACTTTAATGGAATAAAAGCGCTTAGAAAAAAACCAGAAGTTCTGGGCCTTGAGAGCAAGATATTCCACCAGTGTGTCTATTAGCAACAGGCAGGGCTCAAAAGGTTTGGATGGTCCGTCCGAAATACAACTACATACCATATCTTAATCTCTGAATATTCTTCCAAAATACATTTCAAAACTTCATTTACAATTCTGATGCTTTTCTATTGTTGACTACTGCCCATATATGCAAATTCAAATAAATTAGGATGACTAAAATGCACCTGATTAATGATTGAACTGTGGCTCCCTGCTGGGTGAAACCTTCATTGTAAAACGGAGTGAAAAGCACAGCCCAGAACGACACTCCTAGAGCTCAGATATTATGGCACTTTTTGAATGGAACAGAGATACCCCTGTTTCCTCTGCACTGCTGCTATAACATGAAAAGAAACTCTCACCTGTATTACAATCATATTCTAGTGCCCGAGCTGGAACTATGAAAAGGTTGCTTACAAGTTTAATAGCAGATGAGAGAAGTATCATCACCTGTAAGTCCTTGAATCGCCTTTCATCCCTGTTTCTAAACTGGAAACAAACCTCTGATTTTATGAGTCATTAAAACTAATTAAATGAACTAAATTCATAAAAACTCATTTTCTTCCATGTAGTTGCACCCCAAAATCTTGTTTTGTCTTCTCTTTTAACGTTTTAAAAATCTGTGTTTTTCCAGGGAAAATTATTTTTAAGAAAAGGTTAACTGTATCTTAAGATTGTAACTGTGTTCACTTCCTGGTGAAAGTCACTGTCCCACATTTGCAGAATATTAATTTTGAAGAGGCAGGAACCTAAAATATGGGGTTTATTTCCCCACGATATATAGCCAATGTACGTTAATGGACATTATTTTACTCTTCCACTTAAGCAAGCTATAATAACAATACTCAAGACAAGTCTGTCATCTTGGGGACACGTTTTCAGTTATTTGCAGAAAGAACAGATAGGCATTCACCTCTTGATCCTGCAGCTATGCTAGCCTTTTTCCATTAAAATTTTCTAGAGTTCCTGCCAAAAGCAATTATGTGGTTGAAAATGAACAGCTTTTATCTACTTTTGCTTGGGCAGTAGATATTTTAGCCACTTTTCACAGTGTGGGAAACAAAAAGTGAGTTTATATACCTTTTTATGCACTGCTAAGATACCAGTTTCCCAGTATATCCACACCAACACTGGCAATGGCGAAAAGGTGAAGTGGACCATGCACCCCTTTAGCAATTGTTTTTGTGAAAATTGTGTTTTCTAACCTGCCTTATACCGCATCAGTAATTAAACTGCCGGTGGACCATTTGTAATATCTGGAATATTCAATAAGGAAACAGTCTAAGGTGGACAGAGTAATAGCTTACCAAATTTGAAGTTCCTTTTGTAGTCATAGAGAACGTACCTTCTGATCTCTTTAGTCAACACTAAACCCGTTATTTTGTCTGCAGCATTGCTTAGCATTTCTTTACAACTCACTTTCCCCTGTGGGAAACTCATGTAGATCCTGTCCTGTTCTTCCAACTCATGCAGAATGAAGGTATAACACAACAAAGCCTTGAGCAATTGCATGAAAGATCAAAGTTTTCCAGCAAAATCCAAAACCTTTCATAGAAAAGGAAAGAAATCCATATTTCTATTATAAACGATCCTTGACTGTCTAGGTTTAGTTTTGAGACAGGCTGAGAGGCTGCTTCATAGTGAGGTCTTCTGTGAGTCACCCTGATGGATGGGTTATACATATTTACTGCGGCACTGGCATCCTCTTCAGTGTATGAAGGCATGGCCTATTATTCTACTGCAAGAGTATATCTATGACATGCAGTGGGATTATTCACATGTTTAGAGTTAGATGTATGCCAAAATACCTTGCTCAATCAGGGTCATGTATTTTTCCTCTCTTTGCACGGGAACAGGTTGTGTAATTTTGCACGTGGTGGGATTTCAAACATCCTGTTTTATGCACTGGGTCCTTTCCTAGGTACTTTCAAACTAAAAAGGGCCAGTTATAAAGTTGCTTTATCAAGTTATTTATAATTAAAGACAGGGCTCTTGAATAGATAATTTCCTTACCCCAGTGTGCTCACTTAACAAAAGTCAAACAGAATATCCAGAAGAAATAACAGTGGATATAAGATGTTGATGGAATAAAGAATTTAGAACTGGGAGACAGACAACAGGAAAATTAAAATATTTTTTCAGCTTGAAAGTTTTTGTGTCTGGTGTAAACCCTTCCCCATCCACTCTCAGCAGTCTTTAACAGATGTGCTGCAAACTGGTCTTTTTTCACCTCCTGTGCCTGCTATAGATGTCCAAACTTCCAACAGTTACAGTGCAGCAATGCCTAAGAACGTATCACCATTCTCCAGAAAAATGAGGAAAAGTGATTGTCACAGCATCTGAATCTGTGGATACAACCCCTCTTCTAACCTCTGTTGTGCCTCCCAGCCCATGCCCAGCTGATCGCTGGCACCCTCCTGAAGACTACCCCCTCAGATAGCTGTTAGCAGATACGTCTCTGTGATCACTCCCTGACCTGTCTCCGTCAGAATGAGCTGAATTACTTAAACTATTTAGTCCAGTTTGTTTTACTGGAAAGGGGCTAGGGAGTGTTCACACAAGCAACAACAAGCAAGTGGAGGTGGAAGCCTCTTTAGCCCATAGAGGTGTTCTAGGAAGGGCACTGATCTATAATGAGCACTAATACTTGTAAATGTTTCTCTCTTTAGTGGCCACCATTGTCTCTATCCAGGCATTTTTATTATCCCTGTCACCACAGTATCTGAGTGCTATTCACACCCGAAGCACTGAGAGCCTTTCTTGCGCCAGCTTTCCTGCTCTGTAGGCAGGCACTGTGCCCGTGCGCTGTGCCCGCCCCTCATGTTGCTGCCAGCAAGACCCACATGGACAACAGTAAATACCTCTGCAGGAATGTTTTGCAAATTAAGCAGGATGAGAGCTCCAGGATACAAGCTGCATCTGTGTTAGTGGGAGCATAATAGAAAATGTAATCGATTCACCTAATTACAACATCCCTCACCCTTGTTTGCTGGCTAGTAACACTGGGTGCATCTTGTGCTATTGACTCTCTTCTCCAAGCTAATCTCTATCCTCAGTTTTTCAGAGATTCAGTGGATTCAAATTGGATTTATATGAGTCCATTAGCAATTAAGGGAGGAAAAAAATGCCTTGATGAGGAATCCAACCCTATCACTAATGAGTGCTTCTTTTGAAAGCCTGTGAAGCTTCTCAGGCAGCGCTGCCTTTGGCAGAGTGATTAGTATCCTTCGATGGGCTAAGATCTTGAAACCACATGTCCTAGGAGACACATTTCTTCTTATGTTCTGACATTTCTCCTTATGTTATGATTTTTTTTTTTCCAGAGGAAGGGAGTTTTAAGCTATATGGCCTCCATCACCCAGTCTTATGGCTTCAAACATGTATAAAAACTACCTAGAGTTTCTTGCAAATGGTGCTTCACAGTTTTTTTGATTCTTTTAACTTAAGGTTTCATAAGAATCAGTTCACTAAATAATTTTTGGATTCAAACCAGCTGTCATTCAAATTTGGTAATCTGGAATTGTGTTTTCCTGGGGCTAACATTAACATATTCTGTTCTTGAATATGCTCCTCTCATTTCACTGTGTTGTTTTCAGTGCATTATAAAAGCACTTTTGTGCTCTGGATTAAATTTAGAGGAAACTAACACTGTTCTTCAGTGTGAAATTCATGTGTTTGGTTGTTTAGGACTTTCTGTACTATAAAAGGAAACTTCCATGTATGATGTATATCAGTAAATACATGCTTTGTAAACTGGGTGTGTGCCAAGAGGTACTAAAGAGCTTCTCTTCTCTAAAAAAAATGGAGTTCTGAGATCTCAAAGAATATGGAGTTTCCTGCAGCAAGTTAGATTTCCTCTATTGTATTTTACTTGAAAATTTCATTAAAAGATTAGCAATGACAGTGACTTTGCCACCATTGACTGATTATCAGGGAAGAGAATGAAAGCAAAAAAAACCCATATATGAAATATGTCAGTCGTGTCAGAGGCACCCCTAAAAGATATGCAAATGCTATCCTTTCTGTGGGAAGTACCATAGAATAGAACAAAATTACTGTTAAGTGATCCTTCTTAGCCAAAAATTACTTATTTTAAGTCATTGTTCTTTTTTATCCTATGATACACTATCCTAAATTACCGCCTCTTCTTTTGTATTACCACTTCTCAGAAATATCCTTGCCAATTGTAGTATCCATTTCTCCCTTATTTTCACTTCCTTCTTAAATATTCATGCAGCTCTAGAGTCCCATAACCTTTTTACTAGGAAGACTCCTGTACGCCTGTTGATATCGAAAGGGCACAACACTGAGACAGGAAGCTAGCTCCTTCTTTAAAAGTTCCCTGTTAAAAGTTCACTGTATCATTTTAGTTTACTATCGCCTTTTGGGTTGTATTTTTATGTGCACTGCCTGAAAAGTACCACAGCTTTATAGCTGGCAGACTACTAACAATGCACTATACTACAAGCAAAACTCCTTCATCACTTTATCCAGGTGATCTGATGTTACATTGAGGAAAGGAATAAAGAAAAGAAAATAGCAATTAACAGTATGAAAGCACGAATTAACAAAAGCCAATGACCTCAGTAACAATTTCCTGAGTCCCTAGCATTGAATCTTCATGGGTTTGGATCTAAATTCTCTTCAGAGTAGCACAGACCATCTTTCTTACTGTCAGCTCATTTTCCAGCTCATCACATTAGTAGTTGTGAGAGGATATATAACCTCCTCATAATACTTCTGCCTGTATTGGCCTTCAAACAGAGCAGTAAGCCCATTCACTAATAAAAAGGAATAAACCAAGGCTGATGGCGATCGCTTGCTCTCTCTCTCAAATAATTCAAAAAGGCTCAGACTCTTCTTCAGTTTATGCAGCCGGAGCAGCTGTTACAGATCTTCCAAAGTACCTGGAAATGACCTTACTTCCTCAGGGCCTACAGTTTCATTCCAAAGTGTATATCAGAATCAAACAGTGGATTTTGAGACTGCTTGGCAACAATTTTAACGGGTATTCCAGGCACATATTTTTCAAACACTAAGCAACAGAAATGCTACAAATATTGACCCAGGTCAAGAAACTAATTTTGCTCTTTAGTAACTCAGAAGAGCAATTCTAGGCTCTACTTCTGCAATTGTCTTTCTTACAGGTTTGCTTTGCACGTACTTTATAAAAACCTCTAATCTTAATGGTACTTCTGCAGTATTTTCCAAACTGATAAGGATTTAACACATTAAAGGAAGGCAATTAATAAATCCTGTGACTCTACAAGCATACCACACACTTCTTCCTGAAATAACAAGCTTGAATTCATTTTTTGTATTTATTAAAGAGCATGAATGAATATGACTCTTTACGACATTTCCAGGAAAGGTAGAACAGAACAAGAAAAGGTCCATTCTCTGTAAACGGACATTAGTTCATAAATAGTTTCAGCAAAGAGAACAGTTTGTCCATTCTTCTCCTGAGAAGTGGGTTGGAATTGTCACTGCTAACCTAATCCCTACGGCTTAGCCCAACTGCCTTGCATCACAAAATGTCTCTGAAAAGTCCCTCTGTACCAAGCTGTCCGATTGCTCTCTATATTTGAGCTGGAAAATCAACAGAGGAAGCCACACTGAGGGAACTAGCTGGGACTTCTGGAACTCACGAAGCCCATAAGGACAAGGAGCAGGACGACTTCAAGAAGCTTCCAAAAGCTCAGAAAAAAATAAAGTCGTATTTGAAAAATGTACCTAAGTAGAGCATCATTTCAACTACTCAAGACAGAGCGAGCTATGAAAACTGTCACAGACATCTGACCATGGACACTGAATTGCATGGATCTTGTGCTCTTTGCATCTTCTTCTTCTAGCGGTCTCTAAGGCTACATTTGTTCTAGTGGCAGAGTTTGGTCTCCTGCCATGAAGGCAAGTGGCATGATTTGGCCATATCCACATTACTAAGCTTTCCTAGCTTCCCACAAGGGCCTCCATCTACATTGCCCGGATGCAGAGCGAGTGCCGGCTGCCCTGCGCCCAGCCCTCGCAGGGGAGCATCCTAACAAGCTGGCAATAAAGACAACAGCGACCCTGTGCACAAGCCTGTGATCTTTCCCTGCTTAAGTCAAATATAGACATAGCCTGTGTGTAAGTTCACTCTAAGGTACTTTACTTCTGTGTATACTTTCATTTGCTTCACTGGAATTACCCAGGCAAATAAACTCATACAGACCTATGCACATCTTATGAACTGATGGTAAATTATAAGCGGTTAGCTTCCAGTGCCTCACAGTGTGTGGAAGACACTGTGCACTTTGGTTTTTGTCAGTCCTCTCGCAGCTTGCCAGAGTTTTCAGATCTAGCATTTTTTATTTGTCAGTTAAACTTGGGAATGAATTAAAAGGAGTTAGGAGGAGGAAAGAATTCTTTGCTGAAGAAAATGTAAATGGAAAAAATCATATAAAAAGAAAGAGATAAAGGATATCTAAATAGAGATGTAAGAGGAGAGAAAAAACATCTGGGAGGCTGACTTTTCAAGGACTTCAATCCACATTAAATTGTCAGGCAATCAATCACACTGTATAAAATTCATGAGGTTGGTAGTTCCTTTCTATATAACCACTCAACAGCATAATTCATTAGTACAGTGTCAGTACCCTCCCCAACTATTATCTGATTCATTCCGTAGTCTATCTGAAATGTAATACCTGAGTCAAACTTGCCCAAACCCTGCAAAAAGCAATTCAATCACTTCTGCTTACACATAAACAGGTTAAAGCTGTATTTTCTTGTTATGTTCTGTTTCTACAGCTCTTGTAGCAAATTAGTTTGCTGTGACCATTACTCTACTACTTGTACTATGGTTGCACTTTGAAATTCCTATCCAAATTGAGCACAACGGTGTTAGTAAACAAGCAGAAGGCAAGAGACGGTCCCCAAACCATGGAAGGTTTACAAGCCAAGGAGGTGTGCCAGACAAAGGGAGGAAGAAAGGAAGCACCATACTCATATTAAAATGAGTACTCAACTAAAAGTAACAAGAAATAGCTCCCCTGACAGTCACAAGCAAGATCAGTTCCAATGTCTAGATCTCAGTCTACCACTAAAATCAAAGCTACTTATGCAGCCATGAAATTGGTTGAAATAATGATACTGAAGTGAATATTAAGGACTTGTGCAGAAAGCGCATTTCAGATCATGCTTTATAGGAAGCCCAGTTTTGAGAGTTATGATCAGGAATTAGGTAAGAGAATATAATACCCCTGAGTGGAAAAATCGTGCATGTGCTGTACAACTTCTCCCCAGGGTTGAGCTCTGGCACGTTAATGCCAGTCATGCAGCATCAGCTGTGCTTCCCTGCACCACATCTCCACTGCAGAGACAGCACCTCACCTCCCTGCTGAGCTCCAAGCTGTGGCACAGGAGAGGCACCACTGTAAACCAAAATGGACTCCATATTCCCTCAGTCCCTCCACGCACAGACACACTGAGTCCTCAGCACTCAAGCACTGGGCCAGTGCTGGGTCCAGGGAGGGGGATGCAGGGAGCCTGAGCTGTGCACTGCCTGCCTCTGCAGCACTGGGCACCTGAGGATGGGAAGCACAGAGATGGGAACAGAGTGACAGAAGACAACAAAAAGAAGCACTGCCAGATGGTTTATGGTACACACCTCCCTCTTCTTTCATCTCCCAGACCTACAGTGCTGCTGGGAATGGAGGGGGCAGGGAAGAAGAGGCTGTGGGTGGGAGACTCTCCCAGAGAGGGCTGGAAACCACTGGTGCAATGAATCCTTCTTAGTAACAAAGCATAAGAGAAAGATCTTCAGAAAATACTAAGCAAACACATTTTGAATAGGGAAGAAATACAATAAATTCACAGACAATTCAACAGTAAGGGGAAAATTTTTGTCAGAATTTTTTCTCCTCGATCATTTGTCTGGCTTTGTTCAATACAGGCACTTCTACAAAAAGCATTTACTAATTATCTTTGGTCAGCAAGTACAATCACACAACCTCTGTCTTTTTCTAAGACTGGCCCTGCAAATCCTCTCAATCTGCAAGCAATTTGAGAAATCTTAGTTTTCTGTTATTAAAGCAAGTTCAATATCCCTGTACTATACTTTTTTAGACTATGAGGGCTGATGCTTCCCGTTAGAAGAATAATTTCAGTTCAAAAGTTGCAGATCTTGTTGTTTCTACATTTGACTTTGCGATAGAAATGAGAGAAGCAAGTATGCCCATTTGAAAGGTCTCCTCTGAAAAATTCAGGTTATAGAGAAAGTGAGATCTCTGCATTAAATTACACTTTCTTGTCCTTTTAAGGTAGGTCTCCTGCATGGAGACCTACAGGCTAGTTTCCCACTGAGAGAGGGATGGTTGTGTGAGGGATGCTTCAATGAAAGACCCAAACAGGAAGATTTTATCATCCCGGGCAGCAGTTCTGGTGCCAGGAAGACAGTTGCCTGGTGGCAGGTCAGCCTGGTCCGGATCGCTGCTGGTGAGTGAGGTTGGAGGAGATGTCCCACCCCACTCAGCAAACAAATGACCTCATGGAGCTCCTCACCTCAGCTCTGCTTATCTGTATCCCAAAAGCTGTGGGAAGCTGTTAAGCCCGTTCCCTGCCATTGGAACCGTTGTTCTTGGTGAGCTGTTCAAAACCCGTGTTGAGGCAGGTGTACCAGGCTGTCACATGCTGTGATTCCTCACGGTTTGTCATCCAAGCAGCTGTGGAGTGTTTTGTTAGTGGGTTAGAGTTAGGAGCCATACACTTGAGTGCCAGAGCTTTTTTAAACACTGTATTTGTGTTTCCAGGGAGGTAAACAAGAAATACTCTCTTGAATCTCTCAGCTCATTGCAACTGGTGTGAGCGACACGCAGCAAAAGCCTGGGCTAGCATATGGCAAATACAGAAATCTCTTTAGATTTGAAGAGACCAAAATGTTTACTGCTCTTTTTTTTTGTGAATAAATAATAGAATCAAGAGATCAATAAATTATTTCTGAAGGAGGTATGCAACAGTCCTCAAAGTGCCATGGTTAAGCATGTTTCAGCATTATTTTTTTTCTAGTCAAATGGTTTATTTATTAAAAGGCACCACAGCTACACTGGTCACTCATTTACCAGTGTCGTTCAGTGACCAAGCTCCTTTATTCAGGTGCACTTCATCCTTTCAGCACCGCCAATAAACCCTAGTGTGTTCTTAATATACCTGTCCATAGAAATCATCCCAGTTAAGTCCTCACTTTTCATGAGCTGATGATGGTATGACTATATCAGAACAAGCTCTTTTAGTTTTAATCAGCTTCCCTGGCACAGGCTGGCAGGATGCTGCATGTCTATTTTGCATGTTTCTACAAATGCAGGAAAATCTTTAACACAGACATTGTGAGCAGCACTCTGAAATAACAAAGGCCATGGGTAAGATTCCTGGAAACCTCAGGCTGTAGTGGGATGTTTGACATTTCACTGAGTGGTCATCTTTCTGACAGCCTCTAAGCCATGAATCAGTGCCAGCTGGGACACTATTCTGGGAAGTATCCATGCTACCTCTCTCTATTCCTCTTCTCCCTGTGACCTCCTCTGGGCTAGAAGAGTGCCAGGCCAGAATCTTTGCTAATCCATGGTGGACCTTCAGTGCACACATGTGAATGAGGCAGAAGCTATCAGAGTTCTCCTGTGTCCTCTTGCAGTCCCTTGTCCCCAGTCCTGCTGGCCACAGCTGCTTGTGCTGAATTTAATTTTACCAGCCATCAAGGTACTTGGCATGGATGGCAGTCCACACTCTACGTCCTTAGGCAGTGAGTACTTTCACAAATACCAGCCCACATTATTTCTATGGCACATGCACAAGTGTTGCAACAGAGCAGAGAAATAAATCTATTTTTTCCTGTCTCAGAGTGTTCCAAAGCCACTTGGACATCCTTCTCCTCTTAGGACTATGCTTCAGGCTTCAGTGAATGGCCCTTTCTGCTAACAAATTTGCTCATGTATGTAGTACATGGCATAGACAAAATTATCCTCAAATGGGAGAATTTCTTATTTTGTAGACAATCCTCCAAGTTCCCCTGGGATCAAACATCATTCTCTTTCAAAAAATGTAATGTGGAAGAGGAACACCATCCCTTCCAGCATGCTGCAGTGTCAGAAAAGTGTTAACTCCAAAGGGCATCTATCTGCTCACCACTCAATGCCACTTCCCATAGCATTCTTGGAGCAAAGACTGTACAAAAGGTTGCCTTGCTTTACTGAGACACAGGGGCTGACAGGAACGCACCTAAAATGGGCTAACTTGGATCCTGGCAGCCACAGGACTGTGCCAGTTCAGAGTTCAGTGCAGGCTACAAAGCCCACCCTAGGCAGGATGGCAGCTTCTTGCTGAGCACTCTTCTGGCACAGCAACCCAAGCAGCAGCAAGCACGTTCACTCTGTGATGTTGCTCTGGGGTCAGGGCCATTTACACAAGCTGCAGTTACAGCAGCCACTGCAGTGTATATGTACATTTAGGGGCTGGCCCTGTCCAAAGCCAGTGGGACGTATTCATCCCTTCCATGCCCCTCTGTGGGAAACCACCTCTGAGCATGAGGGTTACCGTAACAAGTCATCCTTCATAAAATGTAGTCGTCTCTTCAAAAAAACATTTTGGCTTTCTGACTCATCCTTTCCTTGCAGGATTCTGACTCAAAGCAGGGGAAATGTAAAATGTATTAGCTAAAATGAGTTGTTTTTTTTTCCCCCTGAGGATAAGATGGAGAGTCCAGTCCCACAAAGACAGTGAGGTGAGGTTTTTTTTGACCTAATGATAAATATTCAGAGGAGGGATCTCACTGAATGCCCTGGAAACGGAAGTAATCAGCTTTTCTGTACAAGCTGAGCTGCTAGCATGACACTGGAAGGGGTTTCAGAAATCAAGTGATAGCTTGCAGCTAAATATGACTTAATTAGATACATACTCTGGTCCAGATGAAGCTGAAAGCTCTCTCACTGTTTTATTCATGCAATTCCTACATGCATACATTAGGTCACTAACTGCATTCTGATGAAAATGGCACAATAAAGACAGCTAGTAAAGAGTCAGTTGCAGAGGACAAGTGTTAATCTTGATTTTCAGCAATGATCTGAAAAGTATAACATATGCCTATGGGATACCTCGGATGAATGAGTCTCTAAGCACTGTGACAATTTTCCAGAGAAACAATTCCAGAAGGGATCTGACTCACTCACCCTGCTTGGCACTATAGAAATATTTTTTAGATTTAGGGATGCAGCACAGCCCAGTTGTTAGGAAATGGTCCAGGGAGTCACTCTCATTGCTTCGCATGAGGACATACCACAGTCTAGCCCTGAAGTTATGTTGGTTTGAATAAAAAATCTCAGGGTCAAAGTCTGCCAGCCCCACCCACTTACAAGGAAAGGTACAGGTCAGAGTGAATTAACGTGACAGAACTGGGCCATAAGTTAACTTCTGATGTACTAAAATGTTCTAGTGTAAACAAAAGTCTTCCAGGGATTCTGGCAAGGGCTACGTGAAGGCTATTTCTAAATGCAATAATCAGTAGTAGAGATGTGTAGCTTGACATTCCTAAAATCTGCTGCTTGAATTTGTCACCAAAGCTCGAACAGCTAGAAGTTCAAGCCTGGTTTAAAGGAAAATAATTTTTAAATCACCTTTGAATCACCTTTGGAAGGGTTGTTTATTCCTTCATACAGATCCTACTTGGATGGAGACAATAAAACCAAACAAACCAGGAAATCTTGTTGAGTTCACAAATCTTTCCAGTATTATCCTGAACTTTCTGAGAAATTATCACAGAACTACTCCTCGACACTGCATATATATATCTCTGGAGTAAAAGACTGAAAACATATCTCTTGTGTCTCTTAAGTATCAAACACAGCATCAGATTAGACATTTGCTTGGAAATCAGAATATGTGAGTCAAATTTCTTCTTTGGATGCAATGATGCAATCAAAGAAGTTATGACAAAACAAGAAGGTAAGCAAGTTTTCCAACGATGTTTAGAGTGTATATTATTTCTTAGAAAATCTAAAATAGTAATTCAGTGATCAATAGCTACATTAGGTTCTGCCATTCATGTAAATGAATGAAGACCTTACACAGTCTTAGTTCTACTGGCACAAATAACTGACACTCACTCCTGTAAAAAAAAAATGCCTTTTACACAGGTGGGAACTTGCTAAAAGACCAGAGGATGCTCCAGCCTTCCCAATGGCACTGCCTGAAACAGCGTGTGCATTCTAGGTCATACCCACCTACCTGTGCTGTCCCATTCCCCCTTACCCATGAGTTCTCTATGCTGAAGCTCCTGTGGTTTTAAACAGTGATTTAATGCAGATTATATAAGAAAAGCTGTACTGGAGCAAGAGAAAGATTTATTCAGTTCAATATCCTGTCTCTGGCCAAAAGTGAATGTTTAGCAAATAGTATTAAAAAAATCAACAAGCAGATGGTGGTAATTCATCAGAATACTTTCCAGCCTTCACGGACTTCATGAGCCAGAAATTGCGTCCTCAAATGTAGTAGCTCTTAATGGATTTCTTGTGAACTAGCTTTTCTTGTTTCTTCTTGAATTTTGGTAACTTGAAACACCCAGAACACCCTACAGCAAAACTGCTCCACAGTTTAAGTTCATATTGGGTAAAGAACTACTTCTTCTTTATTCTAAACCTACCATATAAACAAGAGATTCCTATCCATCCTCCTCATGGCACGTGTTGTATTTTCCTTTCATTTGTCTGTTTCTGCAGATCGAAGAATCTTAACTTATTTGCTCCTTGCATGGAAGCCAATGCATAATTTTGATCATTCTTGTGACCCACCTCTGAATCTGTTCCAATGGCACTGTATATTGTTGAGCTGAGGAGAGCAGACTTCTGCACAATATTAAAGGTACAGGTGACACATGGATTTGTTTATATAATAGCATCACAATGTTCTGTTCTTTTTATTCCTTTCTTAACAATTCTTAGCATTTTATTTGGCTTTTTAGTGTCTAGGTCTGGGTGGTTTTTTGACTAGTACTGAGCATCAAGCTAACATTTTCACAAAACTATGCACTACAGTCCCAAGAACTTGGGCAGGAGGCAGTTTTATCATGACTCTATAGTAGTGACCACAGTGAGGTGCTGGAGGGTCTAGGGTTTCTGTTGGCCTCTCAAGTACAAATGAATACTTTCCACTTCGCAATGACATATATAGTACATGTGGGATGTTACATAAAGTGGAGAACAATCTGAACAGACAAGTATTTGTCTCACTTTGCCTTTGAAAATCATATCACATGTATCTTCTGTATACGACAGCTTGTACATACTTTATTCTTCTTAAAACACAAAAATAGCATAAGATATTTTGAAAAGCTAGTTCATGTACCTTTTCCAAGTTCCAGAGATTTCTGGTTTTATAAGAAAGGCTTTTTCCTCTTGTCAAATATGTTGCTATGTGAAAAATTCAAACACATTATCTAAAACAGATTTTCAAGGCAAGAAAATTTTTGCATTATAAAATATTGCAATTCTACACACAGTCTGTTTTTTCTTTTCTTAGAAAAAGAAAAATACTTTCCACAGCAGCCAGGGAAACAGTCTTGTTTAAAACACTGCATGCAGCTATAACATGTATAGCAATGGGTTTATTCCTCATGGATTGAGTGGACTCTGTGGTAGTCCATTATCTATCATTACTGAACACTTAAAATCAAGGAGCAGTCCAAGATTTTAAATGGATCTTCAAACTCCTCCAACAAAAGCACCTAAACACACCACATGATTACTTACCTGATTATATTACAATGGAGGAGATAGGACACAAGTGATTAAACACCAAAGTGCTTTTAAACATAATGCAGTTAATATGTCATTCCGATAAATGTTTGGGTGACTACAATATTGCAAAGCACAGGACACAGTCTTCTGGTTTTGTGGATCACAGGCACTCTTTGATGTCCCACAGCTATTCTCGCAGGGCAGCTCAGGAACTGTTCCGTTTTAATCCATTCTGATTAATGCCACAAAATGAGTTTTCCTGACACCAGTAATTTTGCTCTAATGGGGAATGATTGAAGAGGATGGGCTTTCATCCCAGCACAGCAAATCACTGGCAGCCTGCTGCAACAAAGAGTTAACCATTTTCTTCAGCAAATGAGATGAAACTGTAACTTGTTTTCTTTTAATTAACTCCTCAGTAGACTGCTCCAGGTCCTGCTGGCACCCCCCTCAGCTCTGAGACAATAGCAGTGCTCCCAGCTAGAGTAGGATTCTGGAGCCCTCAAGTTTCCTGGGAGTAGCCATGCTCCGCGTGAGTCAGGTCACGCTTTTCTCACGCTGTCTGAGAACGCGTTTGGAGAGACAGATAGTGGGCACAAGGCAAGTCAAATGTATCTGAAGCCATTTAGACAGACTCAGCATGCTGGTGAGTCAGGATGATCAGCAAAGATAACACATCAGCAACCCACACTAACTCCACTCTTTGTAATGAGTTCCTTCCTCTGGATTTACTTTCCACTGATTATTCTCTTGGTTTTCTGAGTTTAACATTACTGCCTTAGGACTCCTGATTCTATTCCGTTTATGTCCCTGTGTGGGCTCGGTTACTATTTTCCACACAGTGTGCTCTTAGACTGTGAGGCAAACTGCAAGGCTTATGAATGAGCTTTTAATGCACAAGGCTGCTGTGTTAGCATCTTCATACACAGCCATATAGGAATACTGCAGTGGTGCCAAGAGTTGGATCCAGACTGTGGTCAGGACTCCAGCACAGGCTGCTCCGTGGTGGGTGTTACACACATGGGGTCACCGTACACATCCAGAGCCTTCTGTGCACATCATAGAGAGGAGGCTCACGCAGACAGCGCAAATGCTTCCTGGCAGGGACAGACACCGGCCCACATCAAATAAAAATGCAGGAGAGACTTTCAGGAAGGAAGGGAAGATAGGTATTGGAGTACAATCTGCGTGCTCCTAGAAAATTTACAAAAAGCATGGAAAATACATTTATATGGATTTAAACTTACAGAGGAACGTAGAATTAGTACTTGAAGTGCGGCAGTATCATGTCTGGTTAGGTCTGCCGTTCAGTGCAGGGACTGAGTAGGCAGTCTGGGCATGAGCTGCCACACGTGAATAAATCTGGGTTTGCACAAAACTTGTAATTAGTTTGTAGTGGTGCAAACTTCTCTCCCTCTCTCTCAGATGCTGATAGAGATGAAAACAAAACCAGATGCCCAAAGGAAAGGGTAATGTAGATCTTGTTCAGATAAGAAAACGTACAGTTCATTATACATAAAGAGAAGGTGTTCAGCTAGTGTGATGAATTCTCCTCACAAAACAGATACAAACCAGGTGTCTGAATCTGCTTCTGGAGGCACATTTCTCTGCATATTGACTAGAAACAGAACCTAGATGATCAGCTTATATTACATGTCTAATTCATTTCAGAGCTCTACATTTAGGTGAGATCCCTCCCACTGAGCATAATTCAAAGTCCAGTTAAGTCAATGTTAATTTTCCCTGGGCTCTAGAACATCTAATAGAAACCATCATAACAGCTAAAATCTTATTCTCACCTGTCAAGTGTGGACTTCCAGAGAATCAATGTGCAATTATCACTGGTTTCAGAACAATGCACTGTTGATAACTGGTGCAAAACACACAGTCTGCAGTAACATGGTAGTTACCCTTATATTCAAGTGACAAAGACTGGTTCATTCTAATTGGTATCTTTCTCACAACATACACTAAAATCACACCTGCAAATTAGGCTAGGTATCCTCAAGAGAGAACAGGCTGATGTGAAAAGAGGTGAAGACTATAAGCTTGATATCACTGGCAACATCGTGATTCTATGGTTTTTAAAATGCTGTAAGAGTTCTTATATTCAAGTTGCTTACACAAAATATGTAAAATTCATGTTGTAATAGTTATGCTGTCTTTGAAATACGAACACATAAATATTAATCTCTATTAGTTTAAACAACAGTTGAGGCAGTGATTAGAAAAGAATTAGAAAAATGCATCAGACTCTTCTGAAGGCAGCAAAAAGCCAGGCAGGAACCTGGTGCTTAGGCACATCCAGCAATTCTCCATGCATGTTAACACCCTGTCCTGGAACCCCGAAGGATTTGCCTCACTCCAAAGTGAGACACGTCCTGTCAGTCAAATGGGCCTGTCAGTCAAATCTGCACCACAAGATGTCTGTTTAGTAGTGTGCGAAAAATCAATTTAATCTACATGGGTATAACATAGTGAATATGCACACGGGGAACATTTTCTGAAACCAGCTACTGGAAATCTTCTGAGACATGCCCAGCTTTACAATGGGACTGGTAGTCACGCTAGTTGAGGAAGATGTTTTAAAGTTTAAAGATTTAAAACAAAGTTAGGACAAAAAAAAAGATTTTTTTCAATCCTTTAGCATCTGTTTTTCTGTAATACAGATGGCTTTAAAAAAATAAGCCAATTTATCAGACTGAAATTAAACTTTAATTAGATAATCTAGTTCCTTATTGCCAATATTCATTTATAAGAACTCTAATATGCACTGATACATGGATGGTTTCAGTCAGACTGCAACATTCAAGAGCTGGAATCAGTCCAGCACTTTGAAGTCTCACAGTCTGAAGGACTTATTTTATTTTGAATTGTTTCTTACTCTTCCCAATTTTTGGAAGAATGAAATATTTACTGCCTCTTAACTTCCTGCTCGACAACCCAGTCAGGGACACCAAGTGAAAAGACATTGAGGTAAGATATGTAATCTACCAGCAGAAAAATTTAGGAAAAATTTACATTGGAAGGGATCTATGGAGATCTCCCTTCCAGCTTCTTACTCAAAGTTGAACTAACTCCAATAGTAAATAGGTTTCCTCTGGGTCTTGTCCAGTTAAATTCTGAAAAGCTCTAAGGATGAAAATTCCAAAGTCTCTCTTCTCAACATATCCAGTCTTTCAAATCTCTCACAGTGAACAATTTTTTTTCTGTATATCCAGGCAAAATTTACTTTGCTACAGCTTTCTGCCATGGCCTCTTGTCCTTTCATTGTGTACCTCTAAGGGAAGCCTGGCTCTGTCTTCTCTGTACCTTCCCTCTAGGTAGTGGGAGGCAGCAGCTAGAGGTCCCTTAACCTTCTCACCTCCAGACTAGGCACATCCATTTTAGCTGTAAAGCTAAAAACTATAGAACATCTTAATTCTGAAAGTATATAACCATTGCCAAGTATACCAGACCCAAAGGATCACTCTATGCTGTAAATCTATCCAGACCAAAACCAGATGGACTCCAATAAACGTCTTCCTCAGGTAAAGCATGAAATCAGAGAGAAGACTGTAAAAGTAATCATCAGATACTGCTATGCAGGCAGCTCTGCAAAGCCCACAAAGAGCTTGCTGCAGCTGAAACCCATGGCCTCAAGGTTCAGTTCTCTCTTTTCCAAATTATAGGTTGATGCACCCAGGCCAAGTAACAGGAAGGACCAGACAGTTCCAAGAAGCAATACAGGGGAACTCTTCCCCACTTGACTGATGACTGGCTGGTCAATAAATAATTAATGTATACTCTTAAGCAGAGTCTTGCAAAATGTCTTTGTGCATGGTAAAAATACCTGAACAAACACAGTCACAGGAAAGAGGGGTTGCATGGCTATCTTGGATAGTTTGAGATTGAGGTTAAGAAACTCTAGAAGCAAAGACACTTCTAAGATTTAGCTGGACAGGGTGCTGGGCTATCTTGTCTAGACCACACTTTTGCCAAGAAGGGTTGGACCAGGTGATCCTTGAGATCCTTTCCAACCTGGTATGATCCTATTATTCAAATCTTCTCATTCACAAAATTAAAAAAAAAATAAAATTTTTAAATCACCACCAAACCCAGGTGCTTACTATTCAACCGGGCCCTTAGTGAGAAAAGCCTGTGCAAATAGCCAGTGTCCACAGGACCTTCTCAGACAATTTTAAGGGATTTTTTGTTTTGTTTTGCTTAAGGTTTGGTGGGTGGTTAGGAGTTTGGAGTTGTTTTTCACTACCTTCTCCCATAGTTCCTCTGTGTGTCAGGAAGACTCTTAACTCTGCTACGTGATCAAGAAAGCATGGTGGATGATGCCAGGTATGAACCCACGAGGCTGCACAAGAGCAACGCCTTACCATGACACACGTAAAGCTACACTGTAGTCAGAACTGTATGTCTAAACCAAGCTCCCTACTCACCCAGTACTGAGAGATGTCCGAGTGATGACGGTTGCCACCAGCTCATGCCGGAGTGCTGATGCAGCCTTGCTGCCAAGAGTTGAGACAACTTAATTCTGTTTACACTACAGAGTTCATGGCTAAGCAACCACAACATGTTTTTATAACTCAATTCGGCATGTAACCTCAACGACATCTTGCTGTTCCTGACCTTTACTTACAAAAACATGATGGCATGGGATGGCATGACCAGCTCAGCACTTACTCAGGGAGTCTAGTTTTGGTGGTGATAGGTGTTTCTGTTTCATATATTCTTCACCATTAAAGGAATTGAATGGGAAGAAGAGCACTTTCCTTTAGTCATGTGAATATTAACAAGAAAATGGTCACCTTAATTCCAGAAGACCACTTTCACCAATTAGTTTTGGCATTTTTTATAATGGCTTAATGTGGAATCAGTTTTCCTCATTCCCTAATGTAAAATATTGTACATTGCTTAGCTGTTGTGGAGTTTAACCCCAAAAGTATGTATGTTTTTTGTGGGAATGGATCTTCCTTATGGTTTTCATATCAGTTTAGCTTTATAATGTGCTATGGGCACTGTCGAGATGAAAACTATGAATGAAGGCATGTATTAAAATATTATTCTCCCAATGAAATGTAATATTTTGGGGAGCAAAACAGGGCGTACTTTCAGTAGTAGTAGACAACAGTTTTTAGCAAGATATTTAATAACTTCCCTAAAAAGAAAAGCAGGTGTGTAACCTAGTATTTTGCTAGGTCAAAGCTACTAATCCTTACTGTTATTCCAAGTGCTGCGAGTTCATTAATACAAGTTGCTACTCACTTGATTTCCAAACAGATCTCCAGTCATAAAATTATTTTTTAATCTACAGAGAAACAACTTTGCTACTTCATATGTAACTCTTCTAGATATGAAACAGAAGATTTCCCTCACAAATGTGTTAGCTAGTTCGCAGTCAGTGCCTCCAGCACAGTTTTCACTGTTTTATTAATTCCCATCATAAGCTGCAGCGTTTTCCTGACAGACAGCTGGTGTGTTCCCGCTTTCAAAATAAAAGGCAGCAAGAAGAGAGCTGATACCTACTGAAGCCGCAATCAGTCTCTAGAGATTCAGAAGGCTCCAGTTTCAGTGTTCTCTGCTCCCACTGCCTTCTGGTGGGCTTTAAGGACAACTTCATACGGCAGAGTTCATGCCTCCAATAAACATGGAGTGAGTGAGAGCACAGGATATTAAAGGATATTCACAATGAAATGTCTTAACAGCAAGGTTAAGTGAAACAGTAGAGCACTGTGGAGCTTTTTAATGTTCAAAACGGCAGTGTGTGAATGCCTCACTAACCACGCTTGAAAATAGTCAGTCACATTTCCCTTTGCTGACCAAGAAATAAGTTTAGAGGATCTGTGTTCCCCTTTGAACAGCTGTTGGCAAAGCAAGTAGTCTTGTGGCAGGTAACAGACTAAATGTCAAAATTTTCCACTTGGCTGAGGCCAAACTGGAATGACTTTCACCAGTCTCCTCAGCAGCCCTAGCTCCAGGCGGGAGCTGTGCCAGCGGGCAGTGCACCTTCCCTGGTCACTCAACAACAGGCTGGTTTCCAGCTGATCCAGTACCCTGCCCTGTACATCTCCCTTTTCCCTGCCTGACTGCTGCACACATTGCTGAGCAAAATCACAAAGAAAATAAGCAAATCAGTAGGGAGAAATTGTTTAGGACAGATGGAAGAACATACAGTACCCAAAGAGAATCAGTTCCCATCTTTGTTTATCAAGTTAGCAAAACCACTAACTCAGAAGGACTGGTGAAGCAGCTGTATGAGAACTAGTAGTTTCAGTTCTTCTAGGTCTAAGCAAACAAGTTTCTTGTTTTGGCTTCACAATGGTATGAGGCCTTTGAGTTTCACTTTGAAATCAGCATTCAAAGTGATTCAGAAGCTCAGAATGACCCTCAGCTGGAATCAATGACTTTTTCTGAGCTTCCACAACACACTTGGTATTGCTCAACACATATCCTAATTGAGCAATCTTTCCCCAGAGAAGGGAGAGAGGTTTTATGTAGTCTTATTTGTTTTCAAGCAACATTTCAGACCATATTCTCAATTTAATTGTACTGATACAATTTTCATTGGAGAATCTCAGGTAATTTCAGGTTTTTATTTCCATCAGGCTGTACTGCAGTCCTTGTAACCAAAATGTCACTAAAAAACCAAAGGGCAAATAGGAAACTCATGCTAGAGAACTGAGTTTTCAACTATGTGATATGAACTGTTTATACATTTTTGTAGAATCTTCTTCTTTATAGACTGTTTCCCCCCTTGATATTTCATATATTCATATATTTTGGTTTTTAAAGTTTGCAATTCACTCTTTGGATGTATATCTTTAGGAGAGAGAGGTGTATATTGTTTCAGCTTAATGAGAGTGAAATATCGATTGAGTTGAGTGAATTATAAAATGACCATTTTTAAAATAAAAAAAGGACATTCAGCTGTAGATATTTTGTGAAGGTACATATCCAGTATGTCAAAGAACAACAGTATATGCAGATATGTCATTCAGTAAATCAAATATCCAGCTAAATGCTGTACATATCCTAGGAATATTCTCTTTTTGTGCCTCATTTTGAAATTGCTTACACTATTCTCATTTCAAGGTTTTATTCAAGATCCAAACACACATCTGTGGACTTTGGGATTTTTTATCATTTTCCTGTAGACAATTAGTAAAGATGATACATTTAATAAGTCCAGTTTGTTTTCTTTATGTGATTGACTTGTTTTCTTTATCTTTTGTTTTCTTAATATACTGCAGATGCCTTGCACCACTCAGTATAGCACTTACTTACGTGCTGTAAGAGAAAGAGATTCACTTCAAAATTAAAAATATTTTATATCTATTTAGAACAGCATCAGGCAAAGGGAAAAGGAACCAAACAGAAGATCTAAGTTAATTCAAACCCTCCCAGAACAATCCCTTCAGACACTTTCTGAAGCATCCTGCATTTGTACAGCTCTTACTCAGGTTCCATATTCTACAGTTGCTCAAACTATCCCACGCTACTCCTCAAAGACCTGCAAACCTGATCTATTTTTGATTAGGACTCACAGAAGGAAGTTGATTCTGCAGCCAAAGAACCAGTGGAAAATATCATTACATTCATAATATCCCCCTTTAAAATAAGGTGGTTGTTCAAGCAGTTCACACAGTTCATGGAAGTGTGGTCTCTGCTACTGAAATTTTTCAAGCTTTTGCCTGAATGCCTGCTCAAATTAAACCAAATGTGTTCATAATGCCTATCTCTAAGGTAAGTACAATGAGGGGAGCCACACTTTAAAAATATTTGCATCCTAATATTTGCATCCCAAATATTTTTGTCATTTTTCTTATTGCACAACAATGCTGTGTGATTATAATTTAAACTGTTCTGAACACAGGCAACAAAAGAACAGAAAATACATTAATTCTTCCCCTTTGATGCTGAATCTCAGTGGAAACATACATCAGTCTGGTGACACTCAAATCTCCACCAAAACCTCTAGCTGGCTGTAAGAGCAAAATTTGAGAGAAAAAAGAAAAAAAAAATTGTCATATTTGCACTCAGAGTAAATCATTCATTTCTTCTTAACTGTATTATTCCCATATTTCCTCAAGGGGCTTACTAGTTATTCATATCATCATCAATAACACTGTGCATCTGGTTAGAAATAACCATCTGACGTAAGAAATTTTGCTTAGGAAGTGTTGCCTATGTGATTAAGAACTAATTCATGATGTTGACATATTGCTAATCATTTATGAGTAGTGCTTTTTTGTTCATCTCATTAGGTTCTACAGTCGCGTTATCGATATATGTTTGTGTGCATTTTCTGAAATAATTTGCTGCTTCTATTCAGTGTTGGACATTCAAATGAAATATGCTATTTTAATGTTGCTAATTGTATTGGATTTACCTTAGATAAAGACAACTGTCTTACCTCTGTTCTTAGTGGTATCTCTAGTATAGCGATTGATTTCTAGTAAATAGCATGTGTTTCAATTCCAGATCCTAGCAATCTTCACCTCAAATGGACGGTAATATTGATCCTCCTTTGCAGTTGTTTTGCCCATTGCTTTCCACAATAATCTCTAGTCTTGTCACTGAAGGTAATTTTCAGAATTATTTTCCTAATGACATAAATTCAATAAAGTCATCTGACAATTCAAAGACAATTTAAAATAATTGGTTTTCAGAGCAGGAAACTGTGACTGCAGATATGAAGATTACTGTCATTTAGGGCCTGCTTCAGCTGCTCAGCTCCTCTGTATCTAAGCATTTCAGTATATTGGCAGAGCAAAGTGGAGATGAGTCTCACTCCTCCACGGGAAAATCCACAGGAGATTGCAGTCTGGAGCAATGCAGGTGCATAGATAGGAACTAAAAACTGTACTGGGTCAGAAACTGGCCACCAAAGGCTTCTCATTAAAGAGTTCCATTTTGATCATGTAGATGGTTTCAAAATAGAGAGAGGTAGATTCAGATTAGATATTAGGAAAAAATTTTTTACAATGAGGGTGGTTGAACACTGGCACAGGTTGCCCAGAGAGGTGGTGGATGCCCCATCCCTGGAACCATTCAGGGCCAGGTTGGATGGGGCTCTGAGCAACCTGATCTGGTTGGAGATGTCCCTGCTCCTTGTAGGGGGGGGTGGACTGGATGACCTTTAAAGGTGCCTTCCAAACTAAACTATTCTATGATTTTTTATAGCTTTGAATTGTATTTTTACATGATTACTGAACAAAAAGAAAAGGGTGTTACTTCTCTCCATCCTTGGCAAAGTCATTGCTGTGCTCTAAAGTGACAATAGCAGTGTACTGGTTCTCCCTGACTGTTCCAAATAACTCGTGTTCTTCCAGAGACCTTTTCTGTGGGTGTTTTGAGAGTTGATATGCAAAGGCCCTGGCACAGAATTTGATCAGAGAAAACTGGCATTTAGCCACGCTAAGTTTGCAGCTGTCTCTATGCCAGCATCAAAACGTTGCTTTAACGAGGGAAAAAAGGACAACAGGTCTGAATGGCAGGGTGTACTCTTCCTAGCCTCTGTGAGCAGAGGGCCTGCAATGAAAAGAGCTATTATGGGACACTTTCAAGCCAGCATTTATAATGTAACTCAGCTAACTGAGTCATGTTCTCCTTTCAAATACAGAAGAACATTTTAATAGCAACTTTAAACAAAATGCCAAAAATGTGTGGTCTGTTTACTACTCTGGTTATTGGTTTCTAACGATGCCAGAGGGCACAGACACGTTTCCCAACTACTGAAGCTGGCATGTCTTATGAGTCACTTGCACAAAGTGCAACTTTTGCTGAGAATGTCAGGGTGAAAGGCCACAGTCCCATCCAACCATGTGCTGTGCTGGAAAAATGCTTCATCTTTTTTCTTTCCAAAATTGAACGCTGCTCTACTACTACTGCTGTGTGGTCCGATGTAGTGTGTCATCCACAAATTTGTCCTGCACCTCTTTGGGTCACTTGTCCTGCACCTCTTGGTCACTCAGACTGAATTGTTCAACACAGCAGCACTTTTCTTTCCTAACACCTTGCTCGCTGGCCTGTCAGCTCAGCTACTTGGGCAGAAGCCTTTAATAAGTAACCTTTGTGCCACAGCCACAGACATTTTGCTAAGTCTCTCCTGAGGAAGCAGGGTTTGGTTCATTTGTTTTCATTCAGACGACACTGGGCAAATAGCTCTTTCCTTCACTCTCTTCCAAATAAGAACTCAGAAAGAAGCAATGGACTAGTGCTAATACTGGTAGCAAATTTCATTTTCTTTGCCACCTACAAGTAAATTTCTTCCTAAGGCACTCAGTTTCCAGTGACTCTCAGCACCAACAAAATGCCTCAGTTTAATTTCTAGGAAATGCCAAAAAGAGTTTAATCTGTGACCTAGAACATCTATATAATATTCCAAAAGATTTATAGGACTGTTAAGTTACACAGATTGTGATAAAATTTTGAATCGCTTTACATAAGAAACATTTCTGTTCAGCTTCTAAGGTTTCTTCTGTGCATAACCTTTGTGAAAGCAATAAAACAAGAATTTAAGCAACCCAACAGTGCATGCTTTCTCATCTTCAGGAGAGAAAATTTCTTTTGTAAATTAAATAACACTTTCAAGAAGTAGCAGGAGCACAGTTTGCTGAGTTTCTCATTTGACTTGAGAGCCAAAAAGTCAGTTCCCTATACCACTGAACCCGTAAGGATTTCATCATTCTTGAAGAAAACTCAAAAAAAAACATGGTCCCAGGTATGTCTGTAGACACAATATCTCTACTATTTAACACTCTATTTCCTGAAACCAATTATGAACCATTAATTTAAAAGGTGAATTTACAAACACCTTAACTATACATGTTAGGAGATACATTTAGTCTAGATTTATTCATTGCTATACTGCAAATCACCCATTTTCTGAACAGAAAATGAGACCTTTCATAAAATGTATGTTGAACTGGAAGTATTTCTTGCAATCTAGGTGATGAGAAGCAAAACATTTTATGGCATGGCTGCTGGAAACAATAGTTTTCCATAATTTTTCCTTACCTATATAATTTATAAGCATAGGTAAGAAAAATTATTATTTCCAAACACTCTAGCTTCATCCTGTTCCACAAATAGACTAATTATTTACTATCAGGATATTTGAACAATACTTTGCTGTGCTTAAAATTTTAAACAGCAGAAGTGTTACGAAACTTGCACTGTTCATGCAAAGAAGATAAATTATCTTTTCTGCATTTCATCAACAGAGTTTTCACTGGAAATAATTACCTACAAGAACGTCATAATTTTGTGTTGGGGTGGATATGATCAACTGTAGGCTAAGTTCATCATGTTTTATTATTATTCTATTTTATTAGGGATAGTAAAATTTATAGTACATATAATTTTTTTTTAATCATAAAACTGACAGACTATGCTCTCATTATAAACTAAACTCTTCAACTACAGCTGTTTTTCTCAAAGGAGCCTGTGATTAAACTGAAGGCCAAGTCTAATCAAAAGATCTTAACTAATATGATCATGTGTTTGGGGGCCCAAGTTATAAAGCCCTGTTAAGCATGGAAGGATCTCATTAATCAGCTTTGGAGAGCCTAATGAATTTAATTTAAACTAAACTCATAAAGGATACATAGGTGCAAAATGTCCTTCTCTTGCAGATGCACATCAAGAAGTTGCAAACACTGTGAAGTAAACCAGGCTGCAACTGCCAATTTCTGTTGAAAACAAAATCATCACATTGCACCATGTTTTAACAGCAAACTTTTAAAATGAAAGGCTTCTCACTCCCGCATTGTAAGATCACATCACAGTCAAGTTTTAGGTCTAGACATGCAGATAACACATGCACACAAGGGCACTTTTTCTCCTCTACCTGGGTGAGGTAACAGACTGCAGTGACAGGGTGAGTCACAGGTGACAGAGACTGCAGTACCATCTCCTGTCCAGAGAGATGTTAGAAACAGAGGGCATCTTCTTCCTTCTGCTCACATAGTGTGATAATTCCTGTACCTCATCATCCTCTGCAGACCCTTCCTTTCCCTCACTTCTCCTGTTGATTTGCACCTACTTCTGGCCCTCTTTTTCACCAGAAAAATCTCTCAATTTTAGACTAGCTCCTCATTCTTCTCTCTCTCTCTTTGATTACATTCCCACACCATACCTTTTTTAGTAGGCACATTGTTATAACAAGGGCAGTAGAAGCCAGCATCACGCTCTCTCCAGAGGAACCTCTCTCCATAGTTTCCACATGACAGAAAAATGGAGAGAAGATTTAAATGGAACTGCAAAGTAGCACAGAGCAGTTCAAACCTTGAACACAAGGAAGAGTAAGATATATGAGCCCAACTTCTTATCAGATTTGTGAAATCATCTGCTGCCAGCTACCAAAGGCCAGAGGAACAGGGGTCTGGTCATCCAGATGCTCCACAGAGTCCAGAGCCCCAGGTTATCAAAATAAATCTCTTTAACTGAGGAAAGATTACACTGACTTGATACGCTTCAGTGCCATTCTTGAGTTGTTCTCGCAGGAATGCTGGCATAAAATGGAAGCTTGCCAACATAAAGATGGATGACAACAGGAGTTACTGTGGGCAGCAGGTCACTTCCAAAGCAGACTCCAACATACTGTAGGAAACTGGTGCAAATAATGAGAATGAGAGTCCAGCAGAAGCTGGGAAACTTTGCACTAGTGCTGTTTTCAAAGTAGGTCACAAGTCTCACATCTCAGGGGAGGCAGCTCATGCATATAACAAGATGCATACATTTTTAAACAGAATGTGATCCACTGAAATATTTTGAGAAACAGAAACCTCTGTACTTCTCCACATATGAAGAACATCAAGAGGAGGCCTGTCAAAAAAAAGACAATTCTTGTGACCCATATCTCAAACTTTCTCTGGAAAACTATGTGGACAAAAAACTTAGAGAAAGTGACATTCTTACCAGTGGACTATCCATTGAGTGCTGCTGCTGGCACTTTCTGTAAGTCACTGTGCAAAACAAACCACTGGACAACCCAAATGTATATGTCTTAGATCTACTGCTACTAAGATGACACCAAAGCTTCAGCACACAGATACCCATTAGATTGTGTGAGGAAGAATTGAAGACCTTGAGAGAGATGGTGAGACAAAGTCGCCTGAAGCAAAAAGAGACTCTTATAAATTCTACATTTCCAGATCACTTATGACCAATTTGGCTGCAAAAATATCAGCTAGATTTCAAGGACAACTTAGATGTGGTGCCATCCCAGTCCCAGGCAAATGTGGCCTGTGCTCAAATCAGAGAGGCTTCAGCAAGCCCTTCTCATAAAGGTAAGAAAAACATAATCACGGGGAACAGAATGAAATAATATTTAGACAATGTTTTTAAAACCTAATTCAATCAAACCTCTGAATGAGCATCTGGAAATGGGAAGGAGAGGTAGTTTCACAAGGTCCTTTGAGGACAGGAATCACTGATCACAGAAGCATATTGCATCTGTTCACCATTGCTGTGATTAGGGTGAAAGAAGAACAAATAATGCAGACAGTATAGAATTTGAAAATTCTGACAGTAGAATTTGAAAATCTGGCTTTGAATTTGCAATATCACCTCTACAAGGACCGCTAGTATTGCCACTTGAAAAATGCACATGGAGCCTACTGTCAGCATTAGCAGAAGTTTGTATTTTCACAGCGTAGTCAGAAGTTTGATGGAAATATAAGGCTTGGGGTACTGTTGTCTTAAGAGGTTGTCTAAAAGTAACAAAAGTACAAACTCTGTAGAGAAGTCACATAAAATAAATACAGTCTTTCAATTGCAGGGAACAATTTCACAAAAAGAAGTAGAAATGTCATTCAGTTAATTTGCTGAGAAGTGAAATATTTTCAGAGTGCTTTAGAAGTGTACTAGTACTTCTAAAGCCAGTTATAAAGATTTATCACTTCCTAGCTAAATAAAGAGATTAGAAACAGGTCTTCAGAACTTCAGAAAATACCAAAATCCTGACCTTTAGGAACACAAAAACCTCAGCCCATGGCTATGCAGAAATTAAAAGTTATGCTGGGTTACAGCACTAGATTGGCAGAACATTTATTCCATTGATCCTTGTTCTTCTTCAGGGTTTTGTGTTGATTCTTAGGCTGAAGCCTTTTGTGCTGGTAAATAGCTTGAGGAGAAGAGAAAGGATTCAACAAAGGCATTCAGCTTTTGAAGGAGCCTTTTCATTAGGCTGTTTCTGAAAACAAAGAGAAGATAATGATACCGGTGCTGTTCGGAGGATATCATGCTACTTTCTTCCTTCTGTCCTCCTATTGTTTTAACTTGACTTCACTTTACAAAATGTGGCACTAAGGAGAAAATAAAACCTGTGATTGATACAATTATTCAATACCAGAATTATTCCAACTAATTGGATTCATATTTTGCTGGTTTTTTTTTTTTCCCAAAAGCAGCATGGAAATGTTGTTATTGTTCTGATGCTTTCTAATTAATGTCTGAGAAGCATAATGCTGGGAATAAGAATCTTCAGAAACCTGTGACTCATCAGCCCCTCTTTGAAAAGCCAAACATGAGAAGAACTTAATGAAGAATTTATTTATACTGTTAATGTCAGAAAAAAAAAATCAGAGGTTCTGAAACAAATCCAAGTTTCACATTTAGCTGCATAAGGCACACATCTGAGGGGCCAAAGGCAGGAGAAAAACAAAAGGAACGTTGTCTGGATATCCCCCACCACGTCTCATTTATGTCTTCTTGGGGCCTCTAGCGATGCACCAGCTCACTGCAGCTGCAGGCTTTTTCAGAGCAGGGTTAGCAACAGTCTGAGAACTGAGGTTTGCACATATGTTCAGCATTTTTTGTGTAAACAACTGTTTCACCTGCACTCGATTAAGGACGCTTAGGAAGTGAGTGGGTATTTGATTGGAAAGTTTGATGCAGCCTGGTACAAAGCGAAAGGTCCTTCACAAACACTCAGTCTGATGAGTTTTCAACTCCCACACAATGACCAGGGTCATTCTGATCTGTGCATTTGATTTGTGCCTGTCCCCACTCTGGATGACAGTTTAATAGGGTTGAGAGAGCATATTGAAATTAATAATCTGTCTTAAAGGATCGTTTGTAACTTGATTTGAAACAGCTATGTTTACAGTGTGGTGAGTGAGAAAGGTTTATATACTATGTCTGTTTAATTTCCAGTTACCTCCATACTTTCTGGCTTTATTCAAAAACAAATGCAGAACCATCAAAACATCAAAAATAAAATGTGTTCTTATTCTTAACACTGGAAACAAAATTCCTTCAGAGCACCTGTTCACATAAAGTGTCCAAAGGAGTCCCTGAGGGGGAATATTCCAGAGAGGTTATGATAAGCCATTAGATCCTACAGTCCTAGCCACAGCAAAACTTTTTTTTAAAGTTATTGCTTTTAGTTGTTTGGTGTGTCTGTAGTCATATTCCTTGCAGCCCAATAGAGACAACAGAGTCACAATATTTAAGGATTCAGCTGCACCACTGGGCTGCAGCAATTCCCACCCTTGTCACCCTCACTGCAATGACAGTTCAGTGGTCCAGTTCACAAATACGGAACTAACATATCATAGAGCCTGCAGTGTTAGGGACAAATGAAATCAGAGCTGGTTTACCTTTATATGCCAGACTGTATTTCTGTGACAGGAGCTGAGCCATCCCCACTTTGGTAGGAAGCTCGCATGTCATAAGCTCATAGAAGGTCACAGAGACCACTTGCACCTCTTCTGAAACAGACACTAAGTCTTGTTAAAGGAAATCTGTGTTTCAGGCATTCATAATTCCAAAACAAACAATATTCAGTAAGTTCTCAAAGTATATTTACAAAGAGTATGAACACATCTGGTAGAAAAATGTCTTCTTACAGAAGTTGAGGAAGCTGTTCCTTGATCTTTGCTAATGTTCTCCACACTTTTCTACACAATTTGTGCTGCAATTGCATTATTTAAGTGTCACCTAGTTCTAAAGATCATAGAGGAAAAAAACCACTAATATCTTCCTTACAAAGATAAAATTCTGGTCCTGTTAAAGTCATAAGGAGTTGCTACTAATTTTTGTAGTTCTAGGATTTCAATACTAAAATCTGCTAAGTTGATTGCATGCAGGTTCCAAACCTATTTTTCAAGTACTCCGTTTGAAAATAAAATGCAGAAAAGGTGCTTTACCATCATTTCACATGCAGGTGTTACTGGTATAGACACATGATGAAGCTCAGTAAAGGAAAATTCAGATCAAATAAAAAAGGGAATTTCCTAAAAACAAAGACCATGGGATAGTTTCTTGAAAGAAAAAAAAAAAAAATCCCTGACACTAAGCCCATTTAAAATTACTCACAGAACAATCTCCCACTCCTCACCATAGAGAAGATCTTTCTTGTCTCTAAATTAAATGAATTTGATGGTGGCTTGGATAGCAAGGGTGAAACTTGATGATGCAGTTTGACTTTCACAAGAGCTCTCTTTGTGTGCTAGTGGAGCTTTGCTAATGAGAATGCAGGCACCAGCCTTGCAAGCCCCTGAACTTCCAGTCCCAAGTGAAACAGATCTTGGTCACTGGGAACTAAATATATCCAACAGCTATCAGACAAGCAGGTCAGTAGCTTGTTTAGATCAAGCCTTGCTTTTGCTCATACAATTCCTTTCCCAGCATGTAAAAAAATATAGATGTCATTATAAAATAAGTGGGAAACAGACTTCTAAAGGCTTTGCTTGCTAAATAACTTCTATTTAAACGGAACTAGAATTATTAATTTACAAATCCTTTGAGGCAGAAATTCTTTGCATATGCATGGATAACATCTAAGAGAATGCAGCTCCATTAAGAACATATTTTGTGGATGTAAAACACACTAAAATGGTAGTGAAATATTAAAACAGACCTCTATGCATAGGTATGTCAGAAAGTAGCATGTGCTATCAAGGTCAGCATTTTGCCCAAAACATTATTTCCACCTGTTATCAGTGCTACTGTTGTTCGCCAGAATTTAGTCTGCAGCTCTGAAGTGAGAGGGAGGTGCAGTGGGGTATCCACTCCTCTACGTACACAAGCATATGTCTTGTCCAATTTGGCAGGCGTATTTCATTGTAATATTATAATATTCAAGTTTTATCTTGCTTAGATTGCAAAATGAGTAATGTTGGAAGTAGACCAGGTGAGTTCCCATTTGCTTTCTTCTCCTGTATTCAACAGGTAATTGTTGTAAGTTTAAAAGACAAAACGTGTTCTACAGACAGGGAGTCTTAATGTAGGTGATGACCCAGCCCAAATACCAAACCAGCATCATCCCTGCCTATTTGTGAAGCTATCATTAACACAAACCTCATATATAGATGTACTTCACCCAAACAAGGCTTTCAATGCTGCAAACTGCTCTTGTAGGTTATTGGAGTAACAAGGGCACCAGGGAACGCTCCATTAACCTCAAAGGGTTGCACTGGCATAGCTACATTAAAAACAACAAAGGTCTTCAGTGCAGATGGTACTGTAGGTTTCTACATCTTCCTGTTTCATTACTAGCTCGATAACTTCTGCCTCTTTTTAAGGTCTGAATTCACAGCTTTTCAAATGTCCTATGACACTCAGGGTCAGAAGCACAAATGGTCCAACCAGGGCATCCCAAAGCTGAAGATCATCGCTTTACCTGAAAGAAAAGAGTAGCCAATGGATACATTTCTAATCCCTTCTGAAGCGTTGTAAGCATGTGTGCTTAAACCAGTGCAAAGGATTTTAAATTGCATTGCAGTTGCTACATAACTTAACTGGCTGGATCTGTGCTGCTTGTCTGACTGTGCTGTCAGTAAATCAAGAAATGCTACAGTCATAATCATTTTTAAAGGATATATTTGCACACCCATTCTGATGCTTTGGACTAGACATTATCTCGAGGCTTCTGAAATAAATCTCCCTTTCTGCTTGCCTAAAAGAATACAGCAGCTCCTTTGTTATTTGTCTGCATCTGTGTTTTTGTTTGCAAAACAGATCCAGCTTGACTTGACATTGAATTAGATCTCAAAAGAGTGATCCAAAGCCTGGAAAGCTGCTCCCTGGATTTATAAGGCTTTACATTAGACCCCACATGTCCAGAGCAATATATCCTTTCACCAGCGGAGATATTCAACCCTGTGCCCATCAGCGGCCATTCAAGTTAATGACTGTCAGAGGGTGGCTTTCCCAGGTTAACTGGCTGGTCCAGAATCAAACTTTCCCTCACTTTGGCTTTAGCCATTTTAAAGCAATTAAAATGATGAATATTATCTGAAGCCAGAATTTTCTTTTACTGGGTAAGACTCATTCTGTCTGCCAGTCACGGTCACTGTGCTTTCCAAAGTCACATAGCAGTAGAGTAGCTGTGGGAGTTCGGATGTGATGAGCTCAGTACATTTCTTGGAACCTGTTCTCTATTGTCTAAAGCATATGGATTTGAGAATGGAAAGCTGCCAAGATACTGTAGGAGCTACCAACCACATGGACATCCAACCAATACTGGACATCAGGTAATATTTGGAAATCTTGATAAACTGTTTCATTCTTGCTCCAGTTTTGCACTATCCCTGGCTGGGACAAGAAATTACAATACTTTGCAAATGTATCTTGCTAATATAACTGTTTAGATAAATATCCATCTTTCTGGATGTGTGAGAAAACTGATCCACATTTCTGAGCTTTTTGAAGTCTGCATTAATAGTGATCACATGCTGTGCTGTGTATATCTGACCAATAGACAACTTTAAATCTTTTTTGTGTTTGTAATAACTCTGCTAGCCTTGGTGGAAACCTAACGAGGAGCCTGTTATATCCTCCAATAGTTTCTCTCAGTTAATAACATTTGAATTACTTTTGGCTGCAGGAAATAATTTTTTGTAAGGATGAGTTTTCATGTGTCTGGGTAGCCTTTAATGTGAATTTCTTCAGCAATATTTGAAATTACTGCTTTCTGCTTAGAGCATTAAAACGTATGAGAACAGAGGTACCGGGAAATCCTAATACAAACTTCAGAAAAGGTCAGGCTTCCACAGCAAATTTCCATAATTCATTATGGATTCACTACACATTGACCAGCTGCAGTAAATTGTCCTGCTGACAAAAAGAGAAAGAACAGTGAATGGAACAAATTGAACTGCTCACAACACAAGGACAGCAATGAGATCTCTAATTGGACAAAATTAATTCCTCAGAAGAATTCAGGTTGCACTCTTGGACTCCGAGTTTTACAACTGAAAGAAGGCAATTACAATATTCCCAGTGATTCAGGTCATGTTACTTGAGCTATACATGCTGCTTTATGTCTAAATTCTTCTAAATTATGGATTCAGTAAGTTATAAATGGTCCCCTCCATTTAAAGCAAAAGTTATCTTGCAATGTGTGCAGTGCAACTGAAAGGAGGAGGCAGTGGCAGCTTTCAAAAGCAACTGAATAGTTTTCTGTACCCTGGCCTTTGTCCTGTTGCTTTAATGGTTTTACTCTGTTTCTTTACTTCAATGTGGTATAAATGATTCGCTCTTGCTGGAGAACTTTGGGTGTAGAACTGGGCAGAATCTCAAAGTCTGGAGACTATTTACTAAATCTACATCTTTTCAGACTGGCTAAACATTGTCACACACAAGAACATTAGTCACCGTCATGACTAATGTTCGTTAGTAACATTTTTAAGCTCAGAAACACAGCAGCTCAGATTATCCATCGGCTTTGACAAACAGTCCTTCAGATACTAGACAAATGAACTGTGCATTGCTGACAGGTAGAAATGTTTTTCTCCTTCTGCTTTATAAATTTGATATTTGACAATATCTAACCTGGGATCTGGGAATGTTTCCCACCTCTTGCATCAAGGTCCATTCTCTGGCTGAGTATGGAACATTTGTTGAGATAAGACTCAAATGTACACCATCACCCCTCCAGACCCTGAACTATCACACTACTTCTGCTGGGAAAATATGAGTAGGTGGGATCTACTGCACAGTCCATGCTTCCCGATAGAGATGACTGAGGGACCATTTGGGGACACCTGTAGAGCATGCCAGGCCCACAGTTTGGAAACAGCAATGACTCTGTAGTAAGAGAGGGCTAAGATCTCACACAGCCCTCCCTAGTCTTCCTCCAGAAGTGAAAATACCATATACTTCCTAACCCAGAAATGTGGTCCTTATGGATCTCCCTTAATAAGACCCTTCAGTTGTTGAAGTCTGCAATCAGTGACCACTTCAAAGCTGTTCTCCTGAAAAATACTGAGAGAAAGTTGAAGAGAAGTTTTATACCTTGTCAGAAAAAATCAGTAGATATTCCAAGGACTCAGTAACTGAAGGGAATGATGCATGAGTTTCAGGATAGCTAATGTTCTCCGTATTTCAGGGACAAACCCTGGTAGTGGGCACTGGCCCCACTGAGTGCTCGAGTTTGTTCAGAGTACAGAGATTCATTGTGTTGAGGAGTCACTGGTTAATGGTTATAATAGTGTACAATAATAGTGCGTTCCTGGAATAGCTAATCTGAGTTTGTAGAAGGCAAACAGCTCCTGCAAACAGCTGAGCCTGTCATTGCTTTCTAATATAGTGACAAAGGTCAAAATGGCAGCTTTTTAAAGTGAAGAAATGCCAGGTTTAATGTTGAACCAAAGAAAGTACTAACCCCCTACACTTTAATATTCTTTAACAAAGCAAAGTCTACAGGCTACACACAGACACGTTACTGATCTCCCAAAACAACTTCAGGGCTCTGTGCTTGTGGGAGCTGACTGTGCTGTCACCAGGGGAAGGAACTGTCAGACGTAGTGCTTAATGCCGAAGCAACTCCATAGCTTTCAGAGAGAGGTCAAATTTTGGCACCCAAATGAAAGAGAACATTTTCATAAGTGATTGGTTTCACAGCTTTTGGTCTATGTAAATCTCCTGTTAATGCATTAGAACCTCAAAGAGGTTTAAATGACAAAAGCCTCTCAGCTTATCTTTGAGCTTACCTGGAGTTACAGAGTTCATCCAGAGCTTGGTTATATTGTTACCTGAAGGGTGACAAGACACTTAGAGGAGACATAAGAAGACTGTTGTACCTCATACTCTATACCCTGGGCTATGCACAGCTCACTGATTCAGTTTATGTAGTGATTTATAAACTTCAAATGGAAAACTTCTTGCTCACTCCAGTTCCCTCTTTTCTTCCCAGCACCATTTTACTGAAAGATGCATCACGTCAGCGGGGGCAGCAGGTCCCCTCTCTGCCATAGGGCCCAGTGGAAAGTGTACAGCCCCCCGTAGCTTTGTCCAGCCTGGAAATGAGCCAATAGATAATGAAAAAGACGTGAAACATCCCACTTTAAGACTAGGAAGTAAGGAAAACAAGAGAGAACAAGTTTATACTGGAGACCACTTGCTAAAAGTTCCTCCTTATTTGTACACAAGTTCGGCTCTGCCCACAGCCCCCTGACACCATCCTGGCACGAGGGGCAGGGGCAGAGCCTGTAAAGCGTGGCACAAGCCAGGCCCAGGGCTGGCCACTGGAGGCCAAGGCTTGAACAGGCAGTACAGTTTACGGCTGATCCTTGCGTGTCGCTGGATGATGTTCAGAGGCACTACTTTGTGAAACTCTCTATGGAGTCAAACAACAGGACACTGAGCATGTTTTGAGAAATATGCTGGGCCCCTGCCTTGGCTCTTCATTCAGCCTGGGTATTGGAAACCAGACCCAGAGAAGGCGTAGTGACCAGGGTGATCCAGCTTGACGTCCTTACAGAGCTACTTGCTGAGCACTGTAGGATGTAAATCTCTCTTCTTGAACATTAAGAAAATACCCACTGCCATAATCCATATGGTCCTCTGAAACCTTCCCTTGGAAAGTGATAGGTGTTAGGATGTTGATTTGATCATGTCTAAATCACAGACAGATAGAGTTGCCTTCTTATAGAGGACAGAGGGAGAGATCTCTAAAAGCATGGAAGTAAGTAAATGGCATGGTCTTTCCAGAGAGTTACAAGACTGTCACTTGTGTCCCTGAACCCAAAGTGCCTACTTAAGAAAGCTGTTCTCCTCCTCTCTGACCACAGAGCATACCATGGCCAGTAGGAGGGACACATGTCCATCTCGGAGCGAAGGTATTGAGACCTGAGGAACTCCATGCAGTATCCTGTATTTCCTGACCCTTGGAACAGCAGTGGAGTCAGTACAGTCTGATGCATGACCGTTTGGATAAACTGGCCAGTTTCCTTGTGAAACAGGTGAATATTGCATTATGGAACCTCAATAACTGCCAGAAGCCCACTGAGGCAAAGGATTCTTTTTCTCCAGTTGTAAATAAAGATTTTTAAACTATACTTTTCTGTCTGGCACTCAGGAAGGACATGTTGCCAGGGAATATTTTTTGTGAAAAGCACCATAAGTTTTGATGTAGCACTCGAAGACACTGCTGCGATGCACAAGTCTGATTAAAAGTTGCTGGCCTTATAAGAAACTTGAATAGGGTACAGCTCAGGAAGTATTTCTACCACATTTTGTGTCCACATTTGGAGTTAAATGACACATGTAACGTGCATTTTCTCAACTGCCAACCCCCTAGCACTTGGAGGTCCCTGTCCCTGCTGCAGGGGTTGTTGAAATTCTTCTAAAGCAGCAGGTAAATCATTGTGATTTGCAGTATGGCATATTAAGACAAATTGACATATATTTCTTTAATGCCTCAGTTTGTGATGTGATTCACAAGAGCTCTTATCAAAAGTAAAAAATGAAACTGTCATCAGTCAGAACCCTTTCAATGCCAGTTAATGTCATACAACCCTTGCTTCTGAAAAAAATTAGGCTAACTTCAAAAAGGAGCAGAGGACTGGACACAGTTTAATGTTCATGTTGTATAAACATCACACCAGAGTGCTCTCTTTAGAGGGACTCTGGATCTCACTCATCCCTGCACCATCTCACTCTCATTTCTCATGTCTTGTGTTGTGTCTCAACTAAAGCAGAAAGCAGTTTAGGTCAGGGATCATGTCTTTTTACATTTTGTAAAGCACCTTAGGGTGCTTTTAGCTGCACTAAGACAATGGATATTGTATAGAGGAATGAATTATCACTGCCAGAGAAGGAGATTTCTGCACTCTGCCCTAATTTTGCAACTGCTCTTTTTATAATTAATAATAGTGGGAAGAGCTTCAGATATTGTTAAATAAGGCATGAAGTGTCTAAGTGAGTTCTAATACCCCAGTACTACTGTGATTGCCAAGCTCTAAACATCTGCACGGGAACAGAAACTGAATCCCATGGGCAAAATACATAGCTGCTCTATCATTTCATATCATTACACATAAAGCAGCTTTATTCTTTTTGGTCAGAATCCAAAATTTCACTTCCACAAGACAACTCCTAAACTTCCCCCATACACATACCTCGTTGTTTTGGTGCTGTGCCATCATCTTTTCCAGTCTCTGTACTACTCAAATTGACACTTCTTTGTCTTCAACAAAGACCTTGCAATTCCCTCTTGTAATTTACTGGGTTTCTAGGCATTCTCTTCAAATGACAGTATTCATTTCCCATGGACTTGCTCTTTCCCAACTATTTTGTACCCAGATTTGTCTTGCTTCCTCTATCTTCCTTTCCTAATATCTCATCAGGCCAGTAAAGGATGACTAAAGGTGGAGCTGATGTTAATTAATAACTGCACAGTTTTTGAGTTTAATATTCAAAATAGTGCACTTGCCTCTGTATGTCTCTGCAGCTGTATTGTTTGCATCCCTCTTAACAGATCTCTGGCATGTTACTTATCAGCTTAAATTTTAAGCAATTTGCAGGCAAAATAAGCAGTTGTCTACTGGGAAAGCAAATGTCGTCAAGCAGAGGTTTGACTTCACATTTTGCTTTTTACATCAGCTTCTTGTATGGCTGCATTTATGCATTTAGGCTGTGGTTCCATGATGATTTATCTAAGCACCATCAACAGTATATAATGGATCTGGTCAGACATGAGAACATGATTGCACTTCAGACAGATTAAACACACTATACAGGAGAGAGTTTAAACTGCATAATGGTCTCACGCTTTTGTGGAGGCTTTTGCTGGCTGTAGGAGGGTAAACGTTCCTTGATCTAGCATAAAAAAGGAAATGTGCAGACAGATTATGCCTGATTGAGCACAAAGCCCAACAGTACAAAATAGATCCATCAGTGGTTTTGAACAAATTTGAATCAGGAGTGAGCTTATGTTAAATCAAAGCTTAGCTTCAGATGCCTATGGCATTTCTGATGAAATACAAGGGTCCCTAAAGGCAGACTTACTACACCGCCAAACCATGGTGTTTAGGACACTAATACATGCCCTCTCCCAGTTCTAGCTCTGTCAGATTAGCTGGTTAGGTCCACTTATGTCCTGACCTGTCCCAGTACATCTCCCTGCCAAACGACATGGTCCAAAAACTCCTAAGCAAAATTTTGAGTTGTCCCTGGAACTGATTGATCATCCCCTCTGTCAATGGCACAGCTGTAGGAGACAAGTGCTGTCACTCAGAGGACTTCTAGCCCCTGCCCGTGGTCAGGCTGGCAATGTAGCCTGGAATGTTTCACACAACATGCATGAACACTGGCATCACTGACTGATGTTTGTGGAGCTGAAATGAGTCATGCCAGCTATAGATCTGTGAAAGGCATGGAAAGTATTTCTAATAATTTCAAGAAAATAAAAAGATTTAAACCCAAAGGAGAAGCCAGACAACTTCATCTGAAATCCTCAGATACGTGACATAAGCACTGACAGAGGTATAGCCAGTCTCACTAGTGTTCTGCACTGCTTTCCAGAGCAAGCTACCGTGCAAAAGCAGTAGCACACTACAGTAACCCATTTCCTTCCTTTCTCTTTCTCTTTTAGAACTTTAACCAAGAAAGATGTTCTCGCTCAGAATACAGCAAGAACTGGAGAAAGAACACATTTTTATATTAAAAGGCATTGCCTTGTTTTAAATGATATTTAAATGACCTTTTTTTTTTTCATTTCCAGCAAAAAAAAAAGCACAGAAATCAGTTTCAGTGCCCAGTCAGACAACAGAACCAACTCCTTAGGATTTTTGGTCACCAAACACTTATTGATGGAGAAATGAGCACTAAGGGAATGCTCTGCAGAAACTGCTTGTAGAATCAAACAGTTTTGTTACATGAAGGAGTAAAAAAATTTCAAAATCTCCAGTAAGGTAATTAAAAATAGAGCTGGTACACTTGAAAACATTAATGGCAAAACTTATCCAGTGATTTACCACAAAGAGTTTGTGGTTTGCTCGGACCTAATAAGTACTGTCTTATAAGTGAAGAGACATTTCCTTATGGGAATTACACCACAATTTAGCATCTTTCACTTTATCCTGTCTCTCTCTTTTCCCGTCTCTCAGTTTAGCTCCTGTCAGGAAAAAGAAGCTGAGAAGTGTTGTCACAACAGGCCATTTGAAATAGTAGCATGCAGAAGAGAGTGACAGAAAGTGGTAATCAACAGCCCATATCAAATATAAAAGAACTATAGCTGATACAGCTCAAGAGAAAAACAAATAAATGACTAGAAACAGCCTCTAGTAAAAATACCCATCCTGAACTTTCAATGTTTTCAGTATAAAGGCGAAGGGTCAACATACACGGGCAGAGCTGACCCAGAGCAGTTTTGATTTTATCGTGCTGCTCTGAAAGTTGTCCATTTACTACATTGCAAATAATGGTCCCTTTTTGTCACCACTAGAACAATAACAGTGACACCAAAATGCTTCTCATGCCATTCGGTGCAAGTCACTGCAGTGATTTTGTTCCGGCCTTTACTTAATTCTTCTGTCCCAAGTGCAGCAATATTTCCGTGTTTTCCATGGTTCTTTTCCCTTGTTCTCAGTTGCACAACTACTTTGTTTACAGCTTATTTCTCCTGTCTGGAGACGAGACACTCCAGATCTGTCGAATTCAGACAGACCCAGCTGAGGCTCAAAGGGAAGGAGACGTTTGCTACCATCTGCTGGTGAACTGGAGTCGGGATCATCACAGAAAGGATTTTCTGCATTACCTGAGCCCTCAGAAAGAATCTGCTGATCCATTTAGGTTACGTTCATTTACAGGTTTGATGCAAGGCTAAGAAAATACTGGTATTTTTGTTCTGTGGCAAGAAGCATGCAAAGGTGGACATGTTATATTGTAAGCAAATAATCAGGGAGAGATGGAGAAAGGTATTTCAGTCCCTCACAGATTACCAAATCTCTGGTAGTACAAACTTCGAGGAGACGTGTGGGAGCTACAGAACTCCCAGAAGCATAATGAAAGGAAAAAAAACTTCGTCTGTTATTATGGCTAGAGGTAATAAAGCTCTAAGATTATTGCTAGAAATAATAATGAGTCATCACCTCATTGCTTCTATGGCAGTAGCTCCCAAATAAGGCATCATAATCCCAAAGGCGGTTGTGTCAGTGTGCAGTGGGGTTCTGGGCTGCTGAGACAAGTGTTAGGGGTCATAGACTGTAGCTGGACTGTGAATAGTGTGAAGAGTGAAGGGAATTTGTCAACCTCTCTTTTGGGTGCATCAAAAAGTGACAAAATCAACTAGATGGAGTGCATCTTCACTCATGAGCAGGGAGAAAATAAAGAGACATCTCACATGTTTGTGAGCCTTGAACAAAGTTCATAGAAGCTGATGTACAAATGTCTGGTGTATATATTGGAGAGCTCTTTAAAAGCAAGGTGAAAAAAAAAGCATTTCAAATTAAGACTGAGAGCAATAGCTGTTTCTGGATGTCTTTTCAGGGAACTTACACTTGGAAGCATTTAGCAGCTCTATATTTAACAGTTAGAAATAAAGTGGTCTCTGTTCAAGGAGAAATGCACTGTTCTGCAAGCTGAAAACAACGTCCAAGTAAAGAACAAAGTTAAATTCTTCCCCACAGGTGCTGAGCATCCCCAGCTCCATCATCACCCCAGCTTTAACAGGATCTGGGAAGCAAAGCAGCTCCTTGGGCTAATGGAAGACCCTCCTGGATTCAGCCCTAGAGTAGTCTATTGCAGCATGTGCCACAGTCTCGCTGCCCTCCTTCTGCACTAACTTTTTTCCCAGGTGCCATTATATCAGAATGACATTTGTCATCACCACACTGTCCTTCTACTCACGGTCTGGTACTTTGCTGGAGTGCACTAAATCCATAGATTTTCATCGTGAACTTTTCTGACATGGTCCGTTTCTGTTCGTACTGTATTTACGACCGTGGGTTTTGACCCTGGGGCTGTATTTAGGCACTACCACAACACAGTAATAACAAACTGTTCAGTAACAGGCACTTACCCTTGCTGAACAGGGCAGACTGTAGCTCTATGACATCTAACCGAGGTTTCTAAAACAGCAGCAGGGAAGGTTATTCTAAGCCAGAATAGCTGTGAGCTGCTGCCTTCCCACGCCTCCCTTCCCGCCTCCCCACCGGCCCTTCACAAGCAGGAGCGCTGCATTCAACCCGCTGCAGAAAGAAAACAAACACTAAGCTCCCAATTTTTCTAGTTTCCTTATCACAGATATGACTCCCTTCGCAGGATTCAAACATTGTTCCCACATCCTTAGGGAGGAGTTTACATCATTATTTCTCAACAGCCTGTCAGATGACAGGTCCCTGCCCCAACGGCTGCAACTGCCGGGGAGAGCAAGCCATTGTGCAGCTTTCGAAAGCTGGCAACAACGCGCCTGGGTCAGGCTTCAACTGCCTGCAAAGCTGCCCCCAAGCCCATTGATCTGTTCGTGTCAGGGAGATAAAGCACAGCGTCAGTTGGCAAGAAAGACCCCAGTTGGTTGATCCCTATCAAGTGAATTTCCTGGCCCTGAATAGAAAGCCACAAACCAGCAGTTTTTGCTGCTTCTCCCCTGTACAGTTCGTACAGTTCAGACAGGATTCAACAAAACTGAACCATCAATGCTAAGATAAAATCAATAGGATTCAACTGTAGCTAATCCTCAAAGAGCGAGTACATTCTGTAACTAAATCTGCTTGTACCCTGTGAATTTGAATTGCATTCATCTAAGCAGCGTGTCATCTATTCACCAGGTAGGAAATAATGGTAAGAGTTTGTTGGTATATCAATAGCTGCGGATCTTGTTATCTGCTCTTAAAGCCAGGGAGGCGCAACGTGAGACTCCCTGAATGTTAGCAGCAACTGATTGAAAATGCAACAGTAATTCACGTGAGCAAAACTTGAAAAGGCTTTTGAAGAAGGACTCTGGCCAAACTGATGCTGGCCACAGTCTGATTTGTGTCACTTGCGCCTATCTTACTCAGCCGACCAGCTCCATGCCTGTTGACAGACAGAAGTACAAGCAGCCTGTTCTCTAGGGAGCAGGCAAATGAGCGGAGGCAGACTGACACAGAGAGGTGAGAAAGGGCAGCTCAGTCTCCTCCTCCAGCCTTTATGATAAAGATGCTTATGGTTTATAATAAAGATGCTTTTTGTTTTGGTTTTCAAGCATTGGTGCCTATATGAAAAGGTATTTTCATCTCTGAGCCCTTCGCACTTCTCAACAGCATTTTCAGCTGTCACTTCCCTCTACTTGTCCTGTATCCATACCCTCCCCCACTTCTAATTAAACCAGTTTTTACAAAACAATGTTTTGACAAAAGCAGTGGATTTTATGCACTACAGAGTGTGAAATGTCTGGAACAGAAGTCTTGTCTTTCTTCAACTAAAATATCATATAAATGAATATTTTACATATAATTTGAGTAGGATTTGGCTGCAATATTTTTCACTGTTGCAGTAAAAACACGGACTCCGCGGATGGTGTTCTGGAGACCTTTATTGTTAGTCAGCATTAGTCTTTTATAGTCCACCTAAGTTACACGTGAAGTGCATGCACTTAATCATCTAATTTGATTGGTAGCCATATACTGTTCACGCGCCTTATGCTTCATTTGGATTGGTAATAGTTTTTTGGTTGTCTTTACTATTTTTGCCTTTGGTATTTCCTTATCATGTTCTAGTTGCTGTTTTTTGTTATTGAGCAAGTGGTGTTCAAGGACATAGCTCATATTCGTCAATATCAAACAGCTGTACTGCACTCTCTGCCTCCACATTTCACCAATATTTCTAACGAGAAATTAATTTCTAACAAATGAAAACTGCATAGCATGAGGCAGAAAGATAAGAATTTGGGACAGAACTTGCTCCATTCCTCCTGGCCCCAGGACATCTGCTACAGAGATGCCACATCCTCCTGGCCCCACCACACTGTGTGAGACTCATCTGCTGGTCATGCCACAGGTGTGTGGAAAAGCAGAATCACAGAATCATAGAATCACAGAATGGTTAGGGTTGGAAGGGCCTTCCAAGATCATCTAGTCCAACCGCCCTGCAAGGAGCAGGAACATCTTCGACAGGCTGCATCACCTACTCTTGAAAGAAATAGACTTAGCAGTCTGAAAGTAGATGTCTCTGTCCTCCCTCCTCCAGCAGTGATGTGACCTCTTTCAGCTTCAAAGGATTTAAATTAACTTGCAGTACTGGTGCTGTTCTAGCTAATATAAGGACATAAGCAACTTAAGGCTGTAGGGAAATAGTATCTTTCATTAGCCCCCTACTCTCAAAATGGAAGGCTTGTGTGCCTGAAACCTTGTTGGATTTTTTCCGACTGTAAGCGTTGGTCAATAAAAAAATATTACCTCCCTCCACAAAGCTTTCCTTAAATTAACTTAGCATTGCTTATGTAAGCTCTGCTCCGAAGCCATCTCTTCTGCTGGCTTGGCATCCTATCTTGTTTTTCCATACAATTGTGTCCACTTTCTCAAATATTTTTTACTTATTCCATCAATAAATGTACTACATTTTAGGAAGTTCTACTGTACCATAGTTTGTTTTAGCTTTTACTTTTAAGAATTTGCTCATGTTTGCACATTGCACATATCAAATAAATTAAATTATGCAAATAATAGAAGAGCTGGAGAACTGGAAAAGCATGCCAGGATGCACTTTTCAATACTTGCCAGTTTATTCCAGAGGGATTTACTACAATACACTTATGTGTAACAGCCCTCAGCAATGTAATAAGTGAGCACTGAAATGCAGCACCCAGATGGGTTATATTCACATCCACAGTTGCTGTGCTAAGAGCTAATGAGCCAGGATCAGGTAAGAACACTGCAGCATGGTAAGATCCATTTCCTTTTCCATTTAAATCCCCTCTTCTAAGTACCTTGCAGCACTTTTAAGTTCTTACACCTCTGATATGAGGGCAGAAAAATCTTTAACATACCATTAGCAAGCATAGGTAAGGCCATTTTATGTTGTGCTGAAATGATCTTTTCATTACCATTTAGTGAGTATACCTGTTTGGGAAGGTAAGTTTTCCTAATAAATAGGGAAATTGAAGCAATATCACCCTAAACTTTCCCACAGAAAGAGAGTGTCCAGTATAATTAATTTTATGTGAATTTTACTCCAAACACACTTTGCCCCCCATGAAATGTATTTTTTTTTATTTCATGTATGATGTTACAAACAGCACAGATCTGCGCCGGGGCCACACTGCACCAGACACTGGGCAGTGTCTACTTCATAAGTCAAGAGAAAAGACAGGTCCAAGACTGAGAAAAATGATACAGCATATATGACAAGTCCTTATGCAGTGTAATGAATCATGCACAGCGGAAGCAAGAGCAGTTACTCTGTTCTATCACTGTATCTCGTTATTCATAATTGTCTCACATCTAAAAAGCATAATAACAGACAGAGGCGAGGTTCCTACAGTAACTGCTCTGTAAGTAATAGACTCGAAAATGAAGTTTTTAAACCAACACTTCAGAAGATGGTGGCTGTCTTCTCAAACTGCACTGTAGTGAAAGCACACACTCACTAATAGAGAAAGAAAAGGCAATGAACCTGGTCCCATCTCATCCTGACAATGCTGGTCTCTTCAAGATGAAATGGGAACACTTGTCTGAAGGAAATGAAGATCCGAACCAAATCTCTGAATGGGAGAAGGGTCTGATGTGCAAAGCACCTCTGGCTTCTGCCTAATTTTATCACAGCCCCATGCCAGGTAAATTATGCATCTAGGGTTGGTTTTTTGCTTCAAGTCCCTTACCAGAGGGCTGCAATTTTTTTCTAATTTATCTTATTTCTAATAATAATAATTATTATTATTTCTAATTTATCACAAATCCTTGCGATCCCTAAATTATCTAGGAAGCTTGAAAGCTTTCCCCAAACAGTGTCCCTTCCTTACACACGTAAGTAGGTTGTGTTTATATACCTTTTTGGATTTTCTGTTAATATAAATGAAGTGGCATTTCCAGATCAGAATGAGGAAAGTGACTATGCATTTGGCTATTTTTAAATGTCAGATGAAAAAAGCTTTAAAAGGCAACAATAAGCTGTCCTTTAGAACCAGATCCGTTCAGTCTGTCTAACTCAGAGTTGTGCATATGCCACTTCACAGTGCAGTTCCCTTAAAACCTAATTACTCCCTTTAAAATTTTGTAAATAAGGCCTATGGTTGGGAAAACAGTTTAGAAACTCATTTCCCTGTGCCATCAACATTTTTACATGATGCATATCTGAGCTTACCTTCCACGTAACGGAGGGGCAGGCTGCCAAGGTGAAGGTAACTTTCTCTGTCATGACATTGAAGGTGACACGAAACATGATTTGTATTCCAGTGGCCTCAAACTCAGGGTAGAAATCTTCAGTGACTGTCACACTGCTCACTTTTGTGCATGCTGCCGGGCTCCTGTCACACTGCACTATACATTCGGCAAACCCATAATGTTATGATCGAAGCTGAAGCCTGAAACAGCTGTAAGGGTCCAGCCTTTCCCAGCAGCCTTGCTCCTGTGTGTCAGAACTAATCAGATTAGCTGGTCTTACTTGTCTGAGTTGGGACTAACAGGTTAGCAGAACAGTTTGGGTGGGGGAAGGGAGCAGTAAATAAATCAAATTAGGACATTTACTAAGCAGCTGAGATTTCCTTCCTGCTCGCCTTTGTCTCTTTACAGGACTCACACAGAGCCAGGACAATGCCCCACAAAAATGCGGCTTTGTTTTAGAGCAGCTCTTTGTATAGGAGAATTTCTCTAACTTCGCCTTCATTTGATTTGTTTTCGGTTGCCAGTGATCACCAAGAGGAGAACCCTCCCAGAGCGGCCTGGATGTCATGCAGATAAACAAGTCTCAGACAGAAAAGGCGAGTATTGTGCTTTTTTCATCCCATACTACCCGCCAAGGCAACACACTGGCTGTGCCAAGAGATCAGTCACCCGATCTGCTCTGCAGAGTACTAGATAACAAGATTCACAGATGGCCCAATCTGGAGATGAGGGCAAAAGGGTCAGCGGGAAAGGACAGGACAAGACAGGACAGGACAGGACAGGACAGGAAAGGTACCGCTTCATGGTCCTCAGTCTGCTTCAGAGTACTTTTTCCATTTGTGTTACTGATGGAGACAGATTCACCCTCTTGGAAAGGAAAATTCAAAAGAAGAAAGAAAAAAGGGAAATCAAGTAGTATAGCAGCCTCCATTAACAGTGGTTGACTGAACGCGTGAACTGTGCTACATGATGCAGGACGTGGGACATGCTGCATGAGGGAGACGCTTCCCTCATGAACACAGCAGAGGCTGTTAGCTCTGATTGATGCCATCGTGTAACAGTACCAGCATGCAAGGAACAGACTTAGTTTGGGTAACTTGTCTCTTATCTATATTTATCTTGCCAAAAATAGGTTTCTCGTTTGTCAGTCACTTAATTTCCTCCCCTGCCAACAGAGAAAGATTGGTGGGGTCAACTGCCCTCTGGAACTGCCTCTTTCTCACTGCTGGCTAAACAGAGGGAGCCTGTGTATTGACGTTTCAGAAAGGTGATGTGACTTGAGATTAATACTTCCCTTGAAAGTTCAAAGACGCACTGACTTTCTCCTACTTGCTTTATGGGTCTGGTCTGTGACTCTAGACAGATGTTTGCTACCAAATGAGGAGGCCATCAAAATGTCCTGAGTATGCTTCATTCTACTGATCAGTAACTGTACCATGAGTAACACATCCACAATGTTGGAAAGAGGCCAGACTGAACACCCTTTATTCTTGCTAGTGAATACCTACTCACGCAAAAGTTGCACCAACATTGGACAGATTAGATGTGCAACAACTCACCAAACCAAGGAGTGCATTGACACTCTGACTCTGTAAGAACTCCTTTATTCTAATAATCTAATTCTTGTGGCCCAGAAGCCATGCACTATGTGAAAGCTAAGGAATGCCCCAAACCTTTTGATGACAGCATATGGCTGGATTCCTGTACTTTAGTGCCTGCACTGTCAGAACTGAAGCCCAGTGTTTAAAGGGTACAAAAGCCCCATCACAAAACCAATATTTGAAATTCTAACAGAGCAATCTAACAGCCCAACTCCCAGTATCAGGATCCCTCCCAAGAAGGTTACCAAACCAATCAGCCAGTGTCCAACTACCTTCAACCTGAACAAGATGAAAACAGAGAATTTTGTAGAAAGCCCACTCTGAACATAGCCATATAGATTTGATGCACACCTTTAAAGGACAGAACGATATGTGCTGTCACATAGGCCAGGACTGACTGGATGGAGAGAAATCATCTGTTTGCTGGGATTAGGTTGTAAGTGAGTTTTGTTGTTTTTGTAAAGAGAAAATAAGATTCAGCTCCCTGTAAATTGGTAGTGACATACTTGTGTATTTCTAAAGAGACTTGTGCACAGTGAAAGGTGTTTCTTTCCACAACTGACTTTGTATAGTCTGCATTCATTTACTTATCTGTTTAGATTCTTTTAGGACTATTCAAGCACCAGCTGATGGAGGCAAAATAACATGGAGTATCTTCCTGTTTCAGTTTTATAAATGCTATGACTTTTCTTTTCTCTGAAATGCAAGTTTACTGAGAATCTGAAGTAGAAAGTTTCCTTTGTGAGAAAAGATCTATTTCTGAGATGTTTTCCCTGTAAACTGTCTTCCAAGTGCCAACAATGCTGTTGTTCCTGTGAGAAGCAGTTGTCACAGGAAGTCAGGCTCAGGTTGAGATGGGTCATCTGGTAGTTTGTGCCACGCTGATAGACAGAGGTCTGGGGATGAAAGTCTGCAGCATGAAGACAAGTGAGTTTTAAGCTGATATGGTCTTAGTGCTCCCTGTGCTGCTGAGGACAGAGACTGGTTGTTGTTCCTATCCCCAATCAAAGCAACAGTCTCATAACTCCAGAAAATGACAATAAGCATGGTACAAGGTCATTACAGGTGTAATGTTGTAACTAATTCCCATTTCCCAAGAAAAAGAGCACAGGGCATGTTAAACTCATTTTGGAAAAAGAAATCTCTGTGAGATATTGCTACAAAGAAAAAATAAAAGTATTTACATTTATAAAATATGCACAAATTACTTCTAGGAGTAGTCTCACTGCAGAAATAAATAGGATTTGAGACATAATAAAATAAAAACATATATTTTATTCTGGAACTGCTAAATTTAGAAAGTGTCTTTGACAGGTAACCCTGTAACACTTGTTCTCTGTAATAATTTTCCAACTGTCTTATCTTGGGTCTCAATCATACAGATTAAATCAGAAACAGGGACCATCTGCAATTTCCATCTGTGCACAGCAAAGCATCTAGCACAAGATCCTCACCTCTGACAAGGGCTAGTGGACATTGTCATGGTAACAAAAATACAAAAAAAAATGTTAACATATGAAACATCCAAACTAGATGTTCAGCCAACACTATATACCTTTTCCTCCTCTCCACATTATCCTTCAGGTTCTCCCTGCTCCTTTGTCTTCTCCTGCTTTGTTATTTGTACCTAATTTTTATGTCTTTTTACCATTTGCATTGTAAGCTTGTCAGGGCAACATTTAATTTATTCTATGTACAGCCCCAAACTTACCCCTGAGTACTGAAAGAGTCTCTTGAACACAAATGCATTATAAATTTAGAATCTCAATATTAAGAAAAGCCAGTGCTGAGATCAGTGAGCCTGAACTACCTGAAAGTATTTAGAAAATTTATTCCTCAGACACCTTTTCTCATCCTGTTAATCCAAAGACATGCATATTACATATGTTTAAGCTAAAGATTCTTTTAATATGCTGAATACAGTGACTTAGCAAATTGCACAGGACATCACATCTGGGAGCTTAGTGACAAATGCTGTTTTATGTCATACTCAGAAATAACCACTATTGATAATTACTTCCTTTTGCTTCGCCTACAACCCATATGTGTCAGCGTGCATCCTGTTCTTCTATGACACCCCACACTTTTCTTCCTTCCCTAAGAAATGAGCAGATCCAGAAGAATATCCCAACACAGCAACAATTATAGGCATAGTTTCTGAGATCCATCCAGAAAGCCAGAGTTCCCATCAATCTTGCCATATAACAAAGGTTAACAGAGATGCTGATGTTTTGTGCTAGTACCTGCTCCTCCCATAGACAGATGTGGGTTTTATTCTGTGAAATATACGTAAGACTGCATCTTGATAGTGTCTTACAGACAAGCAGTGTGACTGTCCTCCAGAGTCAATGTTGTAACAGCAAAGCAAGCTATGAATAGCAGTGGACAGCCTTAATTAAGGTCTTGTCCCGTACACTGATGCAAAGCCACACATGCACAGTCACACAGAATGCGCCACCTGCAAACAACCATCACAAATTTTCAGGCTGCTGTCAGATTAAAGAAAGCGTAAATGGAAGACAGGCAGAAGCAACATAACCTGCCTTCCACTGGTGTAAGGATTTTGGTCAAATATAAAGAGTAAAGCGCATAGAGAGAAGGCTGTTTATAAATCCCAGTACCTCATTTCAGGAATCTCATCATGAGACACTTGTATTGGGCTAACAACAAATAATTGCATACCTTCATATCGCCTCAGAAAACACTTAGCTGGTGACTGGTGCATTTTGATTGCCAGTCAGCTTGAGTAAGTAGAATTTCAGGTTTCATTCATCCTCCTAGACATTGCCATTAACTCTCTCAAGTGTTTTGCAAGTCTGTTAGCCTAACATCTCCCAGCTGACCTAATGGGAAGTGGCAGCTTCCACACTGTCTATGCTTTGAAAATATACGGTTAAAACCTCAATGAATTTTCCACCTCTTTGGATTTGGTTAGTATTTGTTAGTATATGTTTAAGGAATGATGCCTGAAATCTCTCCCCGAAGCATCTTAAAGCCTGTAAAGTCAGTTTTGATTACTACAAGACAGTGGATTGGAAAAAGATGCAGATTAAATGAGAATTCACTCTGTGGGTCAGAGCTGGACTTTGCAAGGAAGACAGTGCACCTGCTCCATTATCCTACTGCTTGCCCTGCTGTACAAGGAATCCCTGCTTTGAAGGAAAGGCTTTTTGAATTCAATAGCTCCTTCTGGTGGTCTGAAACGAAATGCTTGGTTGCAATCGGCTCACAGTAATGCAGCATTAATGTGCAACTCATTCAGTAATCATGTGTATCAGCAACAGCTAGAAGTTATGCCATGAGTAAAACAAACATTTAAGTTATGATTCAACAAATACGCCATGCCAACTATATTCTACACTACTGTAATAAAGGAGACAAGGTTTCTCTTGGAAGGATTTCCAGGAAATCCTCCTTTCATCTCATTCCACCACAATATTGCTGTGAATTTTCTTCCATACAGTAACTAAGGAAACATGAAGAAAGGTGATGAGACGAAAAGGGGCAGAAGTCACAAATTCTGGGCTACTGGCCCGGAAAATTTAAGATAAATCCTTAACGAAGTATTTGGCAAGGCACATCTCAGAGCCAATGGTTCTGATTTCGAAGGAATTATCAACTTCTAAGAGAGGAATTTGATCCAAACCTTGCTGAAGACAGAGGGACATCCTCTAGCGATAGGAATGTGCTTTTGGTTAGGCTCAAGGACACCACCTTCAAGGAGGAAGAACACATTACAAAGTCTCTGTGACTCTGGGATGCCCAAGAGCTTTTGTTTTCTCTTTTCATTCTCAGATTGCCCAGTGTTCAGACAGATACTATTCTCTTTTAGGCTCACCTCTTAAAGAGTAACAACCAACATAGCATTTACAAGGAATGCATTCTGTCCCAGCCAGTCTCAGTAACATTACATCATTCCCCAGCTATCCAAACAAAACGGTGCTTTGGGAGTCACAGGCAGCAGTCCCTAGTCTTGTTCCTAAATGATACGTTGTTTTTCATTAACGAAATTCACTGACTTGGCTCTACAAATGTATTTCCTATTTGATGATCTTTTTAAGACTTATCTGGTGAGACATTAATGGTTGCTGTCAAAGGGGTCCAGAGAAGACCTTTCACATCCCCCCTCCAGTAGTGCATCTGTGATAACTCCAATCAGCTGGACCCCTGTTGCCTTAGATTCTGCTTAAGTGAAGCACCAAACAGAGCTTCAAATTAAATCAAAAAGACAAACATTATTTAAAATTACAGATACATTGTGGTTTGGCCACACTTTCGCCAAACTTTATGCTTGGCAAAGCCCAAGATTTTACGTAACTAATGAATAAGACAGATTTAAATGAACTTTAAAATCAAGACCATTTATCTTTCTAAATACAACTTAACTTAAAATATTTGCAGTCCAGGTTTTGTTGAAAGCAAATACAGTATAAACTAAGGTGAAATTAATCCATTTCTGCCCCAAAATATATACTTAAAAAAAAATACTAAGGAAAAAAAAAAACCCAAATCGGAATCTAAACAGTAGTTCAATTTTTCTAATCTACATATCTTTCCTGTCAACAGCCCTCATTGATATCAGTGTGAATTTTAGAATATGGCTTGGCTTGTACCATCACTGAGATACCAAAGAAAGCCTAATCTCACACATTAAAAAGTTATTCTTTAACTTGATCCTCATAGTTGGTCTAGAGCCTACTCAGAACACTGGGGGGAAAATTATTGGAAGTAGACTGTTGATGCTGTACTACCAAGTGATTCCAGCTCTTTCAGGATGTCAATTCAGCACTAGCTATTATTCATTACAAAGGGTGCTCCATGTTATACAAGAAAGCAGCAGGGATGTTTCTGAATTGGGTGAGCTAGCAAGAAATAAACAGGGAAAGAATACCTGGGAGAGCCAGTTCTGTGCCAGGGAAGGATGTTCTCCCTTCCCGAATGGCATGTGTGAGGCTTGTATCTCTGAGATGCTGGAAGAAACATGCTCTGAGAGAGGTTTTGAAGGAAGAGGCTTGCAGTCAGGGTGCCTTTCACTAGTCAGTACTTAACTTTTCTGGGCAATGAAGAACTGTGTGGCTACAAGTGAGAGCTTCGAAGGTAGAAGAGTTAGAGAAAGGAAAAAACATGGCAGGTTCCCATGCAAATAACAACAGGGCTCTAGCTGTGGGATGACCGTGTCAAAATAGATTCTGTGTTTGTTGTGCATGTTTGCAATTGGCTCTTACCTAACTATTAATTACAGTGTGTATGAAAGTAGCATATGAAGCCCTAGGGAGCAATCAGGGGCCCAGCCCATTCCATCAGTGACTGTACACTAGAAATCTCTGCCTCCAGCAGCCTTCAATGAGTAGAAACAGAAAACCAAAACCAACCAGTAGACCAGCGGCCTGAGTCCACAGTCATTATAAGAGTGCAGAACCAGATGTAGAGGTTCAAACCAAAAGTCTGCCTAGCCAGTCTCTAGACTGCTAGAGTAGCTATTGCTGAGAACTTAGGAAAAAAGTGAAAATCAGGGCAAATGTTCCATAGTTTCTTCATAGATCACTCCAGCTTTCAATAATTTTTGTTTAGGGACTTCCAAAGCCAAAGATATTTAAGTGTTTTTGTATTTAGTAATACTTGATGGACCTTCTTCCTCTGACTTTGTCTAATTACTCTCTAAAGCCATTTACATTTGTTGCTGTCACAGCGTCTGTATGATGACTAGTTCTCTAACTGAATTATGAGACTGTATTAATAAAGTACTCAGTCTGCCTTATTTTTCTCTCTTGATACCTGATAATTTCATTGGACGCTAAATCATGGTTGTCTATTCCACCTCTACATGACACTCATAACTCTATAGATTTCTGTTACACCCTCACTTGTTTTTTTCTTTCCACAGCCCAAAGAGAAAAATGAGTTGAACTCATTTTCCTCATAGAGACATTTCTCTAGCCCACTATCCATCTAATGACCGCGAGGTCCAGCTCTAAAGGGCTATTCAGTAGGCCACGTCTTTGGTAAGGTGAGAGAGAGTTTACTCTCCGCCAACTATCCCAAGAGCAGTGACCAAGCCTGAGATCAATGGATTCATGGTGCCCAGTGGGATGCTCTGCTCCTTTTGATGTGTCTTTGAGAGACTTGTGATTGGTGTGACTGACATAATCATTGCCTGAGCCAGCAGGTAATAAAACCAGGCTATAGTTAGCTCTCTATCATGAAAATTGGCCATTTATTCATAACTCTTTGATTCCTACATTTTAATCAGTTATTTAACTGCTTTATTTCTTAAAGAGCCTCTGGTAAAGCAGGACTATATCAAAAGATTTTTGGAAATCAAGTAAGCTGAACTAGACAAATTATTCTTTTTCATACACTCATTGACACTAGCACTCTGCTGTATTTCTGAAGGTTTATTTCCTACTATAAAGCCACCTCAGCTCTTTTCTCCTACACTATATTTATCTGTGTGTCTACCAATTGCACACTAGTGAGCAGCTGCAAAAAATAAAATTTTGTTTAAGGAGAATATATAAAACCGGTCATCTAGATAAAAACTAAATGTGTGTATGAAAATTCAAATGGGAGGGAACAAGGCATACATTAACTGAAAGGGTATTAAAGTGAGATCAGTAACAGTAGGCATCATAGACTAGAGTTTTGTTCCTCTCTCTATTGCTGATCTGGACAATGACCTAAAATGAGCCACTGCAACTCTGTGCTTTCCTCCTATTCCTTTCTGAAACCTCTTTAAAGGTCAGGATTTTTTTTTTGTAAAACACTTTACTGCTGAGGTGCTGTGAGGAATGACCCGAGGCCATGAGTTTCTACAGACTGAGCAGAAAATCTCCTACTCGTGCACATGTAAAAGAAGATCCATGAGCTATGCTGTCATGTCACTGAAGGCAGAGAGACCCACTGGGGAAGAAGGGAGTGTGAGGTGTAGACTTGTGCTTTTGACAGAATAGCTTGCCTGTAGCTGTAGAGGAAGCCTGTAGCAGCTACAGGAGGTGAACCTAGACACCTTCCACAGCTCAGCTCAGTTCCTTGCCTGCAAGGCTTTACTCCTTCCCTCCACAGTATGTGTGAGAGGGAACCTGTGTGTCAAAACATCTCTAGTCTGAAAGCAGACATCTGCTATAATGTTCTTAGAAGTTTAGTAATGCCACTAGCATCTGAACTGAGTTTAAGTAAATGACAATGTGTGTGTTAGAAAGATGACTGTGACCCTATGAAGAATTAGTATGTCAAAGCACATTTATTTCATATCAGCTGAACTATAATTACCAGAAGTTTTAACTCCTACGTGAGCAAATAATTTATATTACTTCTTTGGAAAATATTTTTATCGTGCTTGCTCTAACATCCCCCTTTCCATTGTTATTGGTAGAAAACGGTCTCTGGGAATATATTTTTCAATCAAAAAACATTAAGTGTTCTAGATTCCTTCAATAAAGACATAAACCAAATCATTTTTATATAGTTTGGTAAAATCTGATAACATTTAAAGTGTATTATAAGGGCTGAAATTTTTGTGGTTTGGACTGGTCTACTTGACAGGCTAGCAAGAAGGTATAGGTTCATGACAAATATCTCTTTCTGAAGTTTACTACTGTTGATGAATTACCTTCTAAGGAACTCTGCAGAGTGCTTAAAATCTGTTATAAGTACCCAAATCTCATAGCAAAATAAGGCACCAGAAAAGTAATTATTAAACTTTATTGAAAAATATATATATGTGGGAAAAAAAAAACAACAAACAATCCTCCAAAACAACCTGGATTGCTGGATAATCAACAATCTACATTTACAGAAAGCATTCATCAACAAGTTCTAAATAACTTAAAGAACTTCTTTTCTACTAGACTTAGGACTGTGATCTATGCTTTTGGAAGATGCTTGTGGAAGACAGATTTAAGCAAAAGGCATTCTCTATAATTCAAAGAATCAATGCTTTTTTTAAAAAGGAAATTTTGTCTTCCTCCTGCATGCACAAAGTAAGCTGAAGTAAGCCACCCCAAACACACCACTTCTTAGCCTGTAAATTGAAAAATAAAAACATAGTCTAGGACACTACCACTTTTTCAGTTGTACTGGCCCCTGGCATACGACTATACCCCTGCCTCTCACATGATCCACCGCTTTGTTTAGATCATGAAGAGCAAAGTGTTCCTACTGAAGCTGAAATTGAGGAAAGATGTGGCTGATATGGGCAAAGAAAAGGTTTTTTTTTTAAAAATATACAAAATAGTTTCCGTTTCTTTGGTTGTAAGTCACACTTGCACCACAACGGCCATTTCAGTGTGCCATCTCAAAGAACTTCTGCATCCACAGCTGATCACAGCTAACGCAGGTTTTCACAAAACAGTAATGCGAACTAGGCCCAAAGCACAAGCAGCTTGTATTTAGAATTATCAAAGCTGTGTAACTGAATGGCTTGAGATTATTAACTGATAAGCAGATAGGTAATGATCTAATGATCAAGATGTCTGTAGACAATCAAAGAACTATCAGGAGTTTACACAAGATACCTTCAGTGTGGCTTATCTCATCCATTAAAGTGTAAGTGTGATAAGGATAACAGACCAGAAAACATCCGAATGCGAACTCACTTCTGCTGACAGTGGTTAGAGTTTGAGTGTATGGTTAGTACACAGATAAAATAAATCCATGTACCAGCTAAAAATGCTTTTGGTCAAAGGTATGCACACAGTGTCCTCTGTATTAGCAACAGAGAGGAAACCTGTAGATGTGATAGCATTTATTGCTGGAAGATCTGCCCACATACTGACATACACAGAGCAACATGCAAGCCGTGTTAAATCTTATTTCTAATTTCTTATTCATTTCTCAGCCCAGTCTAAAACAGATTTATTCCATCCTCTTTCACCTTTGCTGTACTATTTTTTTGCTAATGTAAACTTTGCAGGCTTCATTTATACCTCCAGCTAATTTTCCTTGGGTATCATCTTTCTCCCTGTTCTGCTGTCTTGTTTCCTCCAACTTCCCATCTCCCTTTCCTGCACGCATTGCTCATGCTGATGCTGAAAAGATCTGCTATTCTTATGAGCCAGAAGAGCCCCTGTCTGCCAGCTCAATTCAGCTTTTATCTTCATCAGAAGGCATTTACTGTCTTGTGTCTCTTGCCATTTCTGCAGTGGTTGCATAACTACTCTCCCTAGATGCAAGAAGACAGAGTTTGACTTAAAGATGATGTCCCAAATACAGCTGCATCATACATACGTACATGTGCTATTTTCACCTCCACTGTGCAGCTCAGCTAGCAGTGACAGTCTCACAAGGCAGAAACATAAATACACTCAAAACATTTAAGATTCTGTGATACTTTCTGCTGCTGTTTACATCTGCTCTCACCTACTCTGCCTGGCAGATGTCTTCTCTAGATGTCTCTCTCCTGTATTGCATAATTCTACACACATTAGTACCTTCCCCAGCTCTCACTCCAGGGCACATAATCTCATATGTACCACTGCTATGATGAAGGAAAATCACATGCTGGTACTCAGAGGTCTCACGCAGGGCTAGGCACAATAAAGATACAACTCATATGGCTTACTCTTTAGCCAAATTAGTTTTGGAGGACTTTACTGTGCCCTCTTACACAAAGAAAGTTACTGAGCTGGTGAAGGAAAGAATTCCTGTTGCAGGACCTAACTCTGTGAAAAAAATTCCTGGTACATTTGCTTCTGGCACAAGACAGTGAAACTATTTTGTACATCTGCAGAATGTGAGAGACCTCCCCTTCTTCCCTCTGTCAGTAGATGTTTTTGTGCTGTTGTTTCCCAGAGCTTGTTTATGTCATCATTCCAAACACATGATGTCTGTTGTGCTACCAACCACTGTGCTCTGTCTCTTTTACAGGATGCAGGCTTAAGAAGGAAATTTAGTAGAAAGGTTTATTATAATCCTACAGAGCCAGAGAACAGAACCCCCAAACCTGCTTCTCAGCTTGAGCCTTGCCCTGCATGATTTATATCAGATTTATTTATCTTGTTCCTAGTTACGTTATTCCTAAAAGATCAGGGCAAGGATGCTGACAGCAGTTTGGCACTCTGGTCTGCTCTGAATCCGGCCTGGAATTTTCTCTGCTGTTGCCCACTATTGTAATTTTCCCAGAAATGTTCACACCTCCATTTATTCACAAAGCCAAAACAGCTGCACTACAACTCCCAGCTCTGCCATCAGCTGGTAAGAATAGCCTGTTTGTCTTTACATCAACAGACAGTTCCCGAAACCTCCTTGTCACGATAACAAAGCAATATATTCGATGCCACAAGTCAGCCTTGGAAACTTGGAAGTGAGGCTGCGAGCTTGTCTTGTGAAGTGGCCTGTGAGGGTGCAGAACTGCTTCAGACAGAGCCAAGCCTGGCCAACCTGCAGACAGGCAAACAGTTCTTTGAACAATCGTGTTGTTGGACAGGAATACGGTGGTGGCAATGAGCTCTGCCCAGCCACTTCTGTGCCTGTTGCACACATCTCTCAATTCATTTGCTCTTCCGTCTGACGGTATACTAATTTCTGTTGAACTCTAAAAAATACCATTTCAAATGTAACCCTCTGAACATATTTAACCTACCTAAATGAAGAATTTTGTTTAACCCACCCCCATACAAACATATGTATTTATAAATCTAGAGCTTGAAAAGCAAACATTGACTACAGAATTTTGAGGTGTTTTTATGGGAATTTATTGATTCAGAAATACCGTCATCTGAAAAAGCCTAAAAACACTTGGATTGCCCCATAGATTTACGGTAATTTAGATCACTGTGTAACATTATAATTTTGCAATGTAAGAAACAAAATTTCACTTCCTGACAAACTGATCTGCATTGCATTAATTTTTAAAGTTGTTGAATTATGCTAACAAGATCACAATAATTAAAAGAGCTTTAGGAACAAGAGGATAGAGTTGGGAGTCAGCTCTGCAGTCCCTGTGAGAGAAAAGATGCGCATTTCCTCTTGAGCTACTCTAAGCTAGCGATACAAATCCTGAGAACTCACATTAATGCAAGCCTGATTGACAACCTACCATTCAGAGCAACCATCTCAGATTTCTGCAATTAGCATGTACTCTGAAATTTCTGATTCTGTAGACTTGGTCTTTAATTTACATTTTGAAAAGGCTCTTAAGAATGAAGATGCCCAGACCGAGCAAATTCACTGCTCTTGAGACACATTCTGCATATCTGCAAGCGCAGTAGAAGTGTGTTTCTGTTAAAATCAATAGGATAAGTATTACATGGGAAAAAACTGACTGTTCTTACCAAGTCAGGAGCACTGACGGCTGTCATGGAGAAACTCTGGGAAGAGACAAAAGAAACTAGTCAATGCACTGAAACAGGGAGACAGTGTATTAAGTAATGCAGAAAGTCCCAGACAGCACTTGCTAATCCCTGAAAATCTCTTCATGGCCTTAATAGCAGCTTTTTATATGGAAAACTGTATATTCAAGATATCTACATACAACTTAATTACAAAAAAAAAAAGAAAGGAGAGATATATTAGACATATCATCCCATCTGCTGCCAGTGACTGATTTTTCGCTTTGTAATGTTTGCTTTAGAAGATCCAAGAAATCAGATTATTTATTACTTACCCAGGATGATTATTTCAGATTTTAAGAACATTTCATTGAAGAACAGGAGGCTTGAAAATCAATGAAATAAAGTCTGTAAACATCAGTGCCTAAATAGGTACCATATTGGAATGCTGAAGTCAGCACATAATGGGTAAAACAATGTTGACAAGATCTGTTTCTGGCATTTTGATCATCGATCAGACAAATGTTACACACTTGAAGTTCCAGCTATTGCACTCTAGTTTGTCTGGACCTGAGATACAATTTGTGTTAGGTCAGGTTCTTAACAAATAAAGATGCCAAATTATCTACACCATTTTTAATAATGATGGCTTTGTTGTGTGAGCATTCAAGGCATTCATTCAACTATTTTAGACTATCCACTTATGTAGCATGACTTGCTTTTATTGGTGCCCATGTAAAGTAGGAAAAGAAAGAAAAAAAGGAAACAAGGCCCATTTCAGTGGATTTTTGCAAAACAATTACATTATCTGCTCTCTGTTATAACTTCCAGTATGCTATTTAACCAACTCAAAGAGGGATCAAAAATTAAACAATGTCTGAACAACTAACATTTAGTACTCTGTAGCTATTCACTACGCTAACATCCACTTTGCTGTATCTGATAATAAATTAAAATGCCGGCATTTATTATTAGAATATATGAATGTATTAACATGACTGCATTATCCCCACACAGAAAATCAGCTCAAATATTTACATGTATCATTTTCTTCTTCCACCCTTTCTATGAAGGAAGCTTACACGTTAACTCTCTGATTAAAATGACTTTGAAAACCTGTGTTAGCTATGGCAATTACACAATGCACTGCATTAGCATGCACGTAACAAGCAAGTTTAGGGACATGATCGCTGCTTTCTGTTCATCACTCTTGAAGCCACATCTGGAGTACTGTGTCTAGTTTTAGACTCCTCAGTAAAAGAGAGGTGTTGAAAAACTGCAGTATATCCAGAGCAGGGGCACTCAGATTCTTGGGGAATAGAGATGTAGTATATGACAAGAGGCTGAGAGAACAGAAAGGCAAATCCCTATTACGTATTAGGAAGAAAAGTTATGACTATGAGAGTGGTCATACACTGGCAGAGATTGCGCAGAAATGTCAAGCAATCTCCACCCTTGAAGTTTTTAAAAACTTGACTGGTGAAGGCAAGGACAAAACCTTTGCTTTGAACAGATGGTTGGATGGGACACCTACAGTGATCTTTTCCAACGTAATTTTTTCTGTGATTCTGTGTTTCCATTGCTTGTACTGAATGTGTTTGCAGTGTGAAGCTATAAATCCCATCATGCTTTCTCTTTTTCTTTTACATGTGCATACTGTTTTGAGAGTGAGATCTGCCAATGATTGCCCTGATTAGAACTATATTTAGAGAAAACAATTCTCCATCAAAATAGTTTGCAGACTTAATGTTTAAATCAATAAAATGGCGTTTCTGCTGGTTATGGAGCCCAGTAGTCACTTGGGCTCCCTTTACAGGACCAAGAAGTGTCTTCATCTCTTCATTCACAACAGCAGGAACTTGGAGTTATCCATACAGATGTAACCATTCACACTGGAAGTGTCTCAGTGTCTTAGATGAACCTACCCTCTGCCTGCTAAAAGTTGTTCTTACTGTCCGGTACTGCTCCAGGGGCTCCCTCTATAGCTGTTTTGGCTTGTTTCTGTCTGTTGCTTCTTTTATATACGAGTTATAAGTTCTTCAGGTCCATCATTTTGTTCTGCATTTTTGTAACACCTAGCACAGTGAGCTACACCTACATCTGTAGGCTAAACAAGGCCAAGGCACACGTTTGAGGCCACCCTATGATCACCCTGTGAGTGTGCTGTTCATTTACGCAGTCTGTGGCATGATTTCGGCCTAAGCCAGCTATCACTTTCATAGACCACACCAAGGTGGAGATAGCAGAGGAATAATGCCCGATAAGCACTGTGGATGAAGGCACCCAGTTTTGGGGGCTAGAGAGCTTAGCTACAGGAATGCAAGCTGAGTGACACTATTTGTCCTCCAGCCGGTGAGACCTGTCCCGTTTCATTCACTAGTGCAGATGTTGCCATCAGACCATAAAGGCCGAGTTATGAACTGCACCTCTCAGCTTTGCTGTCATTCACTTACTAACTAAAATAATCCCTTAATGAACCACAGGATGATTTTTATCTCCAGGCTTTAACTCAGCACTACCAAAATTAACATTCATTTTTTCACCACAAAGTAAAAACTAAGAAAATAACCTAAGAATATGAAATGCACCTTGGAGCTTTAATGGAGAAAGTATGAAAATAATCTCATACATTTAAATGCAGTTTCTGCAGTTCAGGGAAAGGCTCAGTGAATACAGTGTAGCATCTTAGCTAGTCTGCCACTTTGGTTTTGCAGTTTCAATAATTTTGATATTAACAACGTATTTATTTACCATTAAGGAGTTGGCAAACATCACACAAAGTTTAGAATGATAAATACAGATTATGTCAATCAGAAATTATTATTTCACTGTAATTGCTGAATCTTCTCTAGATTAATGGTATTATATAGATTACTGACCAATAAAGCTGCTGAACAGTTCTTATTCTTTTATATTACAATAATTAATTTGTAGTAAATGGACAATAGCAGAGCTGTTCTCCACCCTCTATCTATGGCTCCCTGCCTGTGATCCAGCAGCCCAACTTATCTGTACCAGCCACAGGCAGACATTGACGGTAACAGGAGCCGATAAACAATGGAACCAGTAAAGCCAAGGGAGGGCAGGAGGAGGAAGAAAGAAAGCAATGATTGGCTTTTGTTAAGCCACTCATAAGTTTGAATAATTAAGGCTAATTTACCACAAGTCAGACATGCTGCTATTCGCTGTGCAGCCTTCCAGCTGCACAGGTCCACATACAAACTACTTTCTGATTTTTAAGTAAAAATAAAGCTACTGAAACAAGACTCAGAGTAGAAATGGGTTCTGAGTAATTTCAGATTGCATACACCATTTTTTTAAATGATCAGTTATGGTTTGTATTTGTAATGCAATGTTGCTGTAGCTTGTGATGCTCCAAGCATACAAACAAGACAATGTTTATAAAGGCAACTTTGATTGATAGAGCTGGAAAAAAATTAGAAGCTCTCAAGCACATAAGCCCTTTTTCAATTCTAAATCTCCAAGCTAAACCAAGACTGTGAATCATTGCTCTGGTTTTAATTTAATTGAATCAGTCCTTTTCAAGGAAAAGGACAGTTGGTACCTAGGGAGCAGAAGAGAATGTTAGCAGAAACAGAGGTGATAATATTTTAGGCCCTGTGGGACCAGAAATCAGTAATTACTGCCTACAGAACACTGAGCTCTTAATAGACGATATGGTGTGGAGGAAACACTGCCGACCAGTTTTCTTATTGATTCTGTGATTTTTAGTAGCTCCCAGGCTAGTTTCTGGAGGCATTTTTCAGCCCTCACTCAAAGGACCAAGAGTGAGAGATCAAACTGTGGCTTTTGTGAAATACATGTTCTTACTTTTAGCTGGAGATTGTAGTTTTTTAACAATTATATCTGTGAATTAATTCTGCTGCCTAATTCTTGCTTCATTTCATTCCTACAGTCTTCATTTGGCACTCTGGATAAAGTACATCTTTGCATCCTGGGAGATAAGATCCATATATCCAAGGCTGGGAAGAGAGGTGATGGGAAGCTCTATTGCAGGCTATGATCTTCTTCCAAGACAGAGTGTTGGCTTACAGTAGGATGGAATGCTAGTGTAGGTGCAGTCAGTAAAATGTGTGAGGAAAGCAATTTTGAGCTACAGCCAGTCTGTACATAGTATTAGCTAATGATCCCAGATTCAGATCTCTTATTGGAGTAAGGAGGAGGTAATTTTTTTTATACACACCATACCTAATCAGCTACCAATAAGCTGGAAGAATTAGGGTCACTGTAGCAATGCTAATCTATTCCCCCAGAATAGTGTTAGATCTATTAGCAGTGCTAATCAACCTCCACAGTAGTGCAGAAGCTGACCTGATGGCACCAGACGCAAACAAGCATGCATTTGTCTTCTTAGCCTTTAAAGAAGTCGAACTTAAGATTCTTGCAAGCCTTTCTGATATGAAAAGTACTTTAGTCACAGGAAAGGAGGTAGAAAAATGCTAACAAGTTTAAAGGATGCTATTTAAAAGTGTACTCTCCATACAAAATAAGCAAGTTGATTTAAAATGCTAATAAGATTAGGCCTGTGAATCACCGTATTTTTTGCTCATCTTTACTAACTTGCATTTGTCTGTGGTGTATGAGGCACATGTCCTGCAGAAAGATCACCACCATCCCTTCTTTATAAAATAAAAATTCCTAGAGGCAAATAATTCTGACTATCCACATTATGTTCTACAGTTCTCTTCATCGACATCAGACGTGGCATATCTAGGAAATACAACAGAGACCCTGCATGTTCCCGTTGCTGTGATGGATTTTCTTTTTGAAAGCAGTATCTGTTTTGCCACGTGTTGGAGTGGACAGAGAAGGGGCAGGGGCCCATCAACAAATGTCATATGAGCTCTGGTCACGTTTATTCACATCAGACCACTTATATGACCTCGATCGACCTTGATGCTCTCTGCATGCAAGAGAACATTTATGTAACAAGCTGAGCAGGCAGTCCAGAACCGATAAATGTGTTAAATAAGCACACCAGGACTTTTCTGGCACAGTACATCACCAAGTGCTTTGCATCGCTAGGCATATTTCCCAAGCTAACACATAGCTAGATCTCTCTTTTCAAAGCTAAACTCTTTTCCAGGTTTTTTTCACAACATCCCCAGCTCCTCCCTGAAGGAGGAGGAACATGCTGCCTTTCCCCTGAGCCACGTGCTGCCTTTCCCTCTCCCCAGTGCAGAGACCTGCCATGTCCCCTCCTGAGGCCAGGGTAAGAAGGCCATGGGTTCCCAGCTCCACAAGAGCGGGGTCAGCAGGCAGCCAGGCCCCTGCCTCCGCAGCCATCACCCCATCACCCCTGCTCTGGAGAGGAGCTCAACACCCAGCTGCTCATCCCTGCACCTGTGGGAACCCTGACATTGAGCAGAAACCACTATGGTGGAGTAGTTCATATAAAGTTTTTTAAACATTAAAAGCTCTGAAGGGGTATCTTCTAATCTAAATTAATTTTGTTAAACTAATTGTAAATTTTGTTATTGCTAAAGTCTATTATTGCATGCCAATTTTCTATTTCAAATTAGCCAAGGTGCAAGGGACTGGATTAGAAATCCCAGTGCTGCAGCACATCTCTACGGTATGCAATACCGCAGATATAAGGCCTCTGTTCAGGGCTACACGAGTGGATTATACAAAAACTAAATGGAGGAAAAACCCGTTAATGCAATGAGAACTGTGTGCATGAACCAGCATCACTCACTGGGGCTCATGGCACTGAAAATCATTCTAGGGCAGCACGGAAGCAAATAAAACACATTTCGGACCAGATGCATATCAAGTCCTTTGGAGATGATTAGTGCCTGTGTGTATCTGAAGGGAATGTGGCTTTGTTTTCTTTCATAAGAGAATAATAGCTTCTATCAGCACACATCACTCTGTGTTAGCTCTTTAAAACTTTTGAGGAATGGAAAACCATATTTTAGTCATGTAAAAATAAACTTTATTTCTCTGATTTACCTTCTTTTTTCCATTAAAAATATTCAGAAAAGGAATTTTTAAAAAAGTTACTCATAATTGAGATCACTTAGAATTCTGCTTCTATATCAGTAATAAACTAATAAACTATTTCTTTCATCTACTTGATATTCAACACTACAACAGTTCAACTGTTTTCCCTTAATACAGCACTTAATACAGATTCAGATTATAAACAATACAGCTGGACACACAATCTGAAATATGCTTGTGATCAGTACTCTGCTCAAAAGGTTTAAATCTTCAGATCTGTACAGACAGTTGAGCGCAAAGGAGTTGTGACCGGGCCAATTAAAATAATCATTGGATTTTCAAGTATTTATGGAAAAAAAAATCTTCCATTTGTCTCTCAAATACTGATGCTGAGTGTTTAAAGATTGCATGAAACCTTATTTTTTTTTCTGAAACAAGAGGAGGAATATTCAATGTGTAATTACTGTGCTGTGTACTCACTGCACAGGATAAACCAAGAGAATTCAAAGAAAATTATCCCAATTTTCTTTGCAAGAAAAATCTCCAGTACTATTTTTTTGGTCCACCTGATCATTTCTCAGTCATATTTACTTCATACACACAAGTGTAGAGGAGAAAAACATGCGTAAGTTAGACTCTAATATGCAAGACATTGAGTGGAAATACCACCTAATTTTCACTCTGTTTGAAATCAGGAGAATAAAAAGGCCACCCATAAGTTTTGTCATCTGCTTTGAAATTAAAAAAAAACATCAACATCAACCCCACAAATGCTGCGATATGTAATATTTACACACAAAAACTTCCCACTTGGAGAGGAAATGGAAACCAAAATCTTCATTGCCTTATCTAATTACTGCAAAACATAATTTATCAGCCAAATGAAAAGCGGAAGGTGGCAATAAGTACTCATGATTATTCTCTGGATTTACAGAAGTCAATAGCAAAACTCCCATCTATTCGAGCATCCATAATTTCACTAGGAAGGAAGGGAATGTAGAGTTGGAGGAGGAGCTTCCTCCTTTTGAATTTTAGCTAGATAATTAGTTAAGCTTCAATAATTTTCAATACAGGTCATAACTGCTTGAAAGCGCTATACTCACGTGATCAGCATCTTTTGCAGACAATGTTGCACCACAGGGAATAGCCATCGTAATTATATGGCATGGTTTGGCTCGAATGAATAGTTCTAAGAGTTCAAGTTAAGACAGATTAGATTTCAAAGTTGTCTAAATCAAGTACCTAGAAATGCCTCCTTTTCTCTTAGCTTTTTGTAAAACAAAATAATAACGCACGAAATTATTTTTACTCATACAGGGCTGCAGACTTTCCAGCCCTGCTTGGAGTTAAGTGCTCTCTGATTAACACTGCTCTGAGATGTTTCAATAGGAGTAGCAGTGGCCAGAGGAGTTCTCACGTGGGTATCCTTTACCCTACAGAAGTTCTCTCCACTTGACTGCACTGCCAGAATAGCTGAAACAATACTTTTTACCATAGGCAAGAGAAGTGAAGGTGGCAGCTAGAACTGATATCATAGGATACTTCCTATCCTGGAAGCCTATTTCGAGGTCTTCAGTGTTTGCCAGATGTCAGCCACTGAGTTAGAGAGCTCCTGCACAGGACCTCTGTCTCTGGCTGAATTTTTTAGTGGGAAGTTTTAGTCAAAACAGTTCAGGTTTTTTTTCAAACTGAGATTACAGAAAATTACAGTCTTCTCAAGAGCTCTTGTTAAGAATTTCTAGCAGCACCTTTTTTTTTGGAAGATAGACTTGAAATTTGGTTTTAGTTAATTGTCTGGTCCCAGGCATAGGCTTTTGTTATTGTACCAGAAGTGAGGATACTCTCTCCTGACAACTCAGCTTATTGATTGGCTGGGAAAAAAAAAAAAATTGATTTGAGCAAGGAGTGATAAGACAAGCAAGGAGAATGACAGGAAGAGAATAAAAGCAAGTGGGTGAAGATGGCAGAGGAGGCCAAACAGCCGAAGAAGAAAAGGACCTGTATGCCTGGGACAGAAGGAAGCAAGTAGGAGAGAAAGGAGATAATTTCAAGGTGAAAGCAAAAACTCCAAATTTTGTCTCCCCAAAACAGGGAGACAGCTGGTTTATACATTAATAAGCATCTATTGTTTTAAAAGATGTTCAACAAGAAGTAGAGACATACTACCAGTATCATTTACTCCATAAACTCTAGAAAAGGATGGAGGTCTGTGCTACAAAATGTTGGTAGCATCAAAGTTTAAACCACGAAGATAACTCAATTGGAGTATAATCGGAGATACATTTAGAGAGTGCACCCTCAGCAAGTTCGCCGATGACACCAAGCTGTGTGGTGCTGTCGACACGCTGGAAGGGAGGGATGCCATCCAGAGGGACCTGGACAGGCTGGAGAGCTGGGCCCGTGCCAACCTCATGAAGTTCAACCAGGCCAAGTGCAAGGTCCTGCACCTGGGTTAGGGCAATCCCAGGCACAAACACAGTCTGGGCAGAGAATGGATCAAGAGCAGCCCTGAGGAGAAGGACTTGGGAGTGCTGGTGGACGAGAAGTTCAACATGAGCTGGCAATGTGTGCTTGCAGCCCAGAAGGCCAACCGCATCCTGGGCTGCATCAAGAGGAGTGTGGCCAGCAGGTCGAGGGAGGTGATTCTCCCCCTCTACTCTGCCCTGGTGAGACCCCACCTGGAGTACTGTGTCCAGTTCTGGAGCCCCCAACATCAGAAGGACATGGACCAGCTGGAGAAGGTCCAGAGGAGGGCCACAAAGATGATCAGAGGGCCAGAGCACCATTCCTATGAGGACAGGTTGAGAGAGTTGGGGCTGCTCAGCCTGCAGAAGAGAAGGCTCCGGGGAGACCTGATAGCGGTCTTCCAGTACTTAAAGGGGGCCAATAAGAAAGATGGGGAGAGGTGTTCAGTAGGTCCTGTTGTGATAGGACGAGGGGTAATCGTTTCAAAATAGAGGGAGGTAGATTTAGATTGGATATCAGGAAAAAAATTTTTACAATGCGAGTTGGAGAACACTGGAACAGGTTTCCCAGAGAGGTGGTAGATGCCCCATCCCTGGAAACGTTCAAGGCCAGGTTGGATGAGGCTCTGAGCAACCTGATCTAAGTCAGGAATGTCCCTGCTTCTTGAAGAGGGGTTGGACTAGATGACCTTTGAAGGTCCCTTCCAACTCTAACCATTCTATGATTCTATGATAAGTAGCTATCCAAAGGATACATTATTAAAAAAAAAAATCAAAAATCCATGCATTCCTTCTAAGTACATGACTTCCTATTTGAAAGGACAGTAATATAGCAAAGAGATAAATTGCTAAAGTTGGGAAATGAGGGATTAAATTTTGATCATGCAACCTTGTTTTGGCACAACAGGCTCCTGAGCTGTATTGCAGACACAGAGGAAGGGAATACCAAGCCCAGCATCTAGATTGAGTCCTCCCTTCTCAGATCTTCCACTTTACTTTTCCCACACTAACACTGCTGACACAACTCCTCAGTCATCTTTTCCTAAGCTGAAGACTTCTAGCAGTGTAGTTTGCCACAAAAATCAGGGAACTTTCTGTAAGATTTTTTTTGTCTTCCTATTGAGGATTTAAGATCATTAGTTCAATTTTTAGCATCGCTCAAATCTTCATAGCCACTGAGGATTTCCTACCAGATCTCTGTGTCCTACTGTCCTTTGAGGTGCCTAGTTTTCATAGTTGTCTGCATTTTTATTGGGGAAATCTCCATGTCACTGGTACATCTGCTGCTGGATATGCACCATATGCTTCTCGTTCTCTCCAAGGAAAACAGTTACCTGAGTTTAAGCTGTGAAGTTATCCAGTGCAGGATAACTTAATGAGTCTTTTGCAACATAAAAATGTTGCTTATAAATGTTTTCCTTACAGACTCCTAAAAAATATTCTAATAGGCCTATTTGTAGCAGTAAATTAAGTCCAGTGAAAACATACAATACATGCATGACTAGAGAGATCTTAATTAACTTTCAGATGATTAAAACCCTTTCAAATTATTAACCTAGTTTGGGGATTTATATGGACACTGTATCAAAATATGCCAGAAGGTAACAAAAACATTATGAATATTCATTCCTAAATGGTCCACCACAAGCCACTACAGAGACGAGGAGACATCTGACACTGTCAGTCTTCTGCAGGGACGTGTATTACCAAGCTTGCTGAAAATATCCCTTTTAGATGATACTAAAAAAAAATAACCTTTTATGGAGAAAAAACCCAATATTATTATTATTATTATCAGTTTCTAGTTTCTTATAATGAAGCTGTTCTTATCTTAAAAGTGTACCTTTTGCTAAATTTATTAAATCTAGTTCAGTTGTTATTTCATCCTGCACTCCACTCACACAGTGTAATTAGTGACTGTCATTTTTATATACAGATATTGTAGCAGATTGCACACTCAGGATATCTGTACTTTGAACTAGCAGGAAACATTTAATTAAATATTTTTAAAATGAAAGTGTGATTCAATCAAAAAAATCTGGCATAATAAATCTTATTCTTGGGTGGGAAGAAATTACCTAACTAATAGTATTTCAATATCTTGACAGCAATTTGTTTAAAAGTCTTTTCTCTGAAATAAACTAAAAGTGAGCATGTCCCCAAGATATACATCTTCTCTATAAGATAGTGAATACATGAAAATATATTCAGGTCTATTTAGAATCCGCAACACAGGCTGATGAAATTTGGGCCAATAAGAGGGTTGCTAATATTGGGCAATCTCCTTTCCTGCAGCCTCTGTGCCTGCTCAAAGCACAATTCTGTCATCCCTGACTTTTGACACATAGAATAAGACTGGTCAAGTCAGGTGTCTGTTGCCTGTAATGCTACAATTAATTTTTACAATTCCCCTCCGCCTTTTAATTTTTTTTTCATTAACTACAGCACTAACAAAAACAAGCACTAAAATCATTGACGTTCTCATGCAGCTCTCCACCTAAAGAGCGACACATTTCCAAATCTGATAAACTGAAAACATCACCCCAGAACTAAACTCATTTCAGATGAGTGAGGAAGCAAACACTGCTGCAGTGAAAAACAATGAGACGCAATCTCTCTGCAGCACAAGAAAAGTTACTGTAAGAGGCATCCAGAGTAGAACTCAACTGCAGGTCTTGCAATCCTACTGAAGCAAGGTATACCAACAATATCAGCAAACAGGGCTGTTTGGTAACATTAGTTAATAGGAAAACTATAACATATGAAGGATATTTCTTTTCAGAAGAAGCCTAGTCTAAGTTAATACCAGGTAGCTAAGAAGCTGGAAGTACAAGGATTTCCTCTCATCAGAAACAACATAGTTGACGTATGAGATCTTTCTAGCAATGCCTATGTTATTTTAATCTCCCAAACCTCTCTGGATAATAACAGTAATAAAAACCTCTCAAAATAAACTCCAGGTTATTGTAAGTACCACATGTCAAATTGCTACCTGAGGAGTATTTCAGCAACTACTGATAGCAGCATCCTACCAAACTGCAGTTTGGCAGCTGCAGAGACACAGTTACGCAGGAGTTAACCAGCCATCGTTTTGTGGCTCTGCTGTTCTTTGCCTCTAAGAAGTGCTCCTTCCCAGCAGATTGCCAGGTACTGTAGGAGGCTCATTCCTCACTTCCACCAAACCCTCTTCTCCTGACTGGTGGAGGACAGTTCCAGCATTGCCAACATGAGCATTAAATTGTCTTAACTGTATTTGAACCAGATTTTTTGTTTGTTTTAATATTATTTTTACTGCTAACTTCCTCTGAGGATCTGTTTGAATAGGAAAACTGATCAGAAGCCCATATGCCAGGGTTTAACAGCTAAATGGGGTGAGAAAATCTTCAATTAGCTGAAAGTTATTTCAGCCAGGCAGGCTGTGAAATTCAGTCTGCTGACCGAGAATCTTCAAAAGCTAATTTAGCAGTCATTATATTTTCTAATTATTAAACTCTAGCTGAACATCAAATATTTAGTACCATTACTTGAAAAAAAAAAACAACACAAACACAGCCAATTATTTAAATATTGGAATTGTTTTGGATAGTACAAGCACCAGACTTGCTGAGAAAGTGGGAAAGAATCACTGTATTAAATCAAACAAACTGACCAGCTTCCAACATCAAATAACTGGTTGCATTTTAGGCATATTGAAAGAAATACTCTTATTCTCAGTGATAAGTTACAAGCCAGTTTCACAAGCAGTCTTTGCAAAGTTACTCTGACATTATCAGAAAGAAGAGAGAGAACAAAGTAGGGAATTTTAAATATATTTAGATGAACAATTAACTGACAGTTTTTTTCCAAAACAGAAATAATCCTCCCCTATATGGTTTATTATTATTTCTATTCCAGTAGTGTTTTGAGATTCAGTCATGGTATTGATTCCTTTTGTGCTAGACACTTTGCACAGAACAAAAAGATAATCCTTGTCTTGAAGAACTTACAGGCAAACACGTGGCTATTTGTCAGACAATGCATTTTAGATCATAATTACCTCATTTTTTCAACCCTGATCATCTCTCCTCTTCCTCAATGGAATCAAGTTATTGACATCACAGTTGTTGACTGCAGAGTATGGGCTTACATGAGACCATATGCACTGTTACCATGAGAGGGCTGCAAAGTTATTGTTGAATTCATTATTTAGAAAGCATATAATTTGTTTGGCTTTGATACCAAGAAGTAACTGTCAAGTCAGGTATTCTTCTCTGAAAATATTTAATCAGACAAAGCTAATTCAGCTTTGCCATCCATGAGCATCTATGCATTAAGCCATCTGCTTTTATAGGGGAATGGAAGAAGAAAAAAAGCAGGTCAGTTGTCAGTAGAAAGATGTTAACTGAAACTCAGTTTGATTAAGTAGAATGTCAAAATATAAGTGAATTGAGACATAAGTAAATTAAAATCATTGCCTACTGTCACTTCTGACACATTACGGCTTGCCATTTATGAGCACTAGATCTATACAAGAGTACCCTCAATCCCTGACAGCAATAGCTGCAAACCGTAATTTTTATTATTGCCCCATGGGCTTTCCAAAACTTGTCCCCAGCAAAGTGGCAGAATTTCAACAACATTATGTCTAATCACATTTCTTAACCCCAGTCAATTATTAATTTGTCCTGTCCTGTTTATCAGTGCAGAAGATAGAAATTTGGCCTCTTAATTCCTGCTTTCTTTTGTTCTGTCTACCAGATTCTGGAAGCAACTGTTATTGCTTTCTTCAACATAAACTAAAAGATCTTTGTTTCCACCAGAGTCAAGAGGAGTTTTACAATCAGTTTCATGGAAGTCAGAATTTCCTTGTGAAATTTAAATATGACCATTTTTTGGTTATTCCTTTATTCCCTAAATCCTTTACAGTGGAAGACAAATCATGTTTCAATCAATCTTAGTTAAAGAAAGCACATATTTCAAAGCTGTTGTCCCCTCTCAGGACATTTTTACTTCACCAAGGAAATTCTTCCTTTTGTCAGTACAGAGAATATTACTCACCATTGCTCATCTTCCTCTGCTTTACTCTATTCTTCATCAAATCGTACTCTCAAATGGAAGTGTCCGTACTGGCACCCTGCTGAGTAATCCTTCACCTCTTGTCCTTAAAACTCACTACCCCTGCACTTAACTGTGGAGAGGAATAAGGTCACAGCAAACTCGGTTTTATGTGATATCACTTAAAAAAAAAAAAAAGACAAGCAAAACCCATAACAGTCTACACTGTTAGACTTCTAAGTCAGTTTCTGTAAGAAAAAAAAAAACCTGCTCTTTTATTGGCTTTGCAAAAAGAATTAGCATGCAACAGAACGTCATCATCCTTGCCAAGCAAATAGCTGTAGATATATATTAAACACTCCTAAGTCTCTTCGATCCCATTTACTCTCCACCTGTCTCTCAAACTAAGCATCTCTGCCAGGCAGAAGAACAAATACCACACTGAGTAATACAGACTACAAATCTGTGTATTTTAAATACACAACTTCTTGCCCTGCTGTTCCCAGTGTTTGCATGAAAAGTGCGAAGATATTCAAGAGATGCTAAAACATACAGCCAGTCAAATAGTTCACCCTAAAAAATCAATAGTATTTACATGTTTTCTGTGAGTTGTCCTCCTTTTAGAGGCTCAGACATATGGACAAAACAGAGGTTGACTGGTTCTGAATAAGAGTAATGATATGTATATCTTTATATGTATAGTGGGTACTGTGTATATCACAATATATACATATGTGTACTGTGTATATGAGAATACGTATGTATACATACTGTTGCATGCCAGACATTTTAATAGCAGCAAAATACAATGTTCAGTACTCAGTGTGGTGTTGATCTTCTTTTGAATTAAAAGTGAGTTTTGAATCTCAGTCACCAATCATAGACATATTCACAAATATGTGGTGTATTTGCTGCTTGTACAACAAATATTCTACCTGAACAAGGGAAGTCAGAATAACAGCAATGAGACTGTTCACAAAATAGTAAATTATTTTAAAGAAATTTTACTGTAAATTAATGCCCTCCCAACTCACACCACCTTTTTAATGTATTTTCCTATTGGAAAATACATCTGAACACTCAATTTTTTTGAAGTTCTTACTGAAATACGTTTCACAGGACTTAAAATCATTCAAAGTCATGAAAGAACAACACTGCATGAAGTTACAAAAGAGCACAGTTTTTCTCCTGTCTAAGGGTTCTTCTGCTACCTGAGTTTTGTAGACAGAGCCAACCACATCATTGACTCATGATTTTCAGGACTCCATTACTGCGCCAGCTGTGCCAGGACAATGGGGTGCCGGGTGTTCTCCCCCTTCTCTCCACCTACAAATGGTATTTTTCTAGCATTGAAATTAATTTACTTAATTAATGGAGAACTCTATTACTAGCACTCCTATTCGCCTTTATTCTTGTTTACACACTAAACAATAGATGCTACACTGTTAAAAAAATTATTAAAAAAAAATCATACCAAACACCATGCAAAGCTGTTGCTATTTATGACTGATTCCTTGCTTTACTCTAGCTTTACATTAATGTGTCAGGGAACCTGAGGGCACCAACAGGTCCTGCCAGGTCCCCCTGGGGCCTCCCTCCACCTGCCCACAGCCCAGGTCCCCATTTCAGCCGCTGGGGTCATCGGTCCCTGCCCCAGTGATGCCCCAGCAGTGCTGGTCTTCAGCCCCCTATAGCCCTGCCCTGCCCAGCCACAGGCCCCACCAAGCCAGGCCCACCCGCGGGCCAATGTCGCAGCCTGGCTGGCCTTGGCCCAGCCCTTTCCCCACGGAGGTGTGCGATGTCCTGGGCTGGAGCAGTGGGACAGGCACTGGCTGCCAGGCCCTGCCCTGCCATCCCAAGGTGTCCTCACTGCTGCTGGCCCCTGGGAAGCCCCTGGCTCCCACAGTGCCCTGACATACTGCTCCATATTGTCAGAAAGCTGTTTGGCTCAGCCCAAACCACGTGAAGGCCGAAAGCTTTATGCTGTATAGAAAATGTTTTCTACAGTATAACTTTTTAAAAAATATGATACATACATCTTGCAGTTCTGGCTTTTCTGTGCTTTTAGTTCCAGAAATCATTAATTTGCTGCTATCCCCAGTGACAACTTGAAAACCAAAATACATAGAGATGATCCTTGTTCCTCAAATTCTGAAGTCAAAGCAAGACATCACCTATGGTTTTTCACAGAAATCTCTACACTGGCACACATTTCAGTGACCCGAGCAAGACACTGATCAACATTTTCACCTCAGGATCAGGAGTTAAAGAAAGCAGCACCTTATTTGAATATATAAATCCATATCAATCAAATCTATGGCAAAAATTACACATTTATGACAACATCTCTGGCAGGAACACCTATTCTTTCTTTGTCTTACTCTGAGACACAAAAGATCACCAAAGGAATATTTCTTGCCACTTTTTTACCCACATTGTAAAACCGCTAGCTAATTTTAGTGTTACTTTGCATCTTCCTTTTATGTCTCAGATCACACTGCTTCCTTATCAGCAAAGACGTGAAGATAAAAGAAAGCAAAAAATCCTTGGCTAGCTATTTTAGTGCCTAAACTGCAGGATGCTTAATTATTTTCAAAATCGCTTTACCATAATCAGGTGGTTCCTACCCAGTTTTCAAAATTAAAACATTCTCACAGAAATACAAAGTTTTCAGGTTTTGAGCTATTTGGAGTATCAAGCTTTCTATGCTTTTTTGATCAAGAATTATATAAAATTAATTACTTACATTTTCTGTTGGAGTGATGACAGGTCTTGACCCACATACTTTCTATCAAGCAACCTTTTCAATATCTATGTTTCTCAGACATACAGTTAAAGGTAATTATTGTTGTTGCTGTTGCTGTTCTGGCATCTCTCTTCCTACCACAGCAGTATTTATTAATAGTTAACATGCTATTTTTCCAAATCTTGTAAAGAACACCTCTTACAGGCATTAGAGTAAATGTATTTCCTTCATTGACAGTATTGCAGAAGTGACCTTTGGATTGCTATAGTCAATTTTTCATCTTTTACAGTAATAAAATTAAAATTTAATTGCACTTCAAGATTTAAAACAATCCCAGCAAGAACTTGTTCTCCAGAAATCTCATTAATAAGCAACAGAACACCATACCTCTGACAATTACAGGGTTTTGTGGGTTTTTTTCACTTTAAAAGAAGACAAGTCTACTTAATTATACTAAAAATCCTTTGTTGTGGCAAGTAATGAGAATTATATTGATCCTTTTACTTGTCTTGTAGATGAAGGTGTCTTTGATCATACAAGTATCATGAATTCCCATGGCAATATTTAAATATTCCCTTTCCTATCCCTGATCCCAAAGTACAAACAGCTGCTATAGGGGAATAAGAGTGATGTTTTAGATTAAGAATATCCTTAGATGTTGGTTCTTAAGAGCAATTTCCTTTAAAACAGAATGCAGAAAAAAAAATTTGAAATATCTTTGACATGAGTTACAGGGAAATCACTTGTACAAAGGAAAGGCAATCATCCTGTAAATTATAAGCTCCTCAGCAAATGGATTTTCTATTTTTCCATAGACAAGACAATGTGTAGCAATATACTGATTTTGTAAAAACTTAAGACCCTACTCTAGCAAGAAGTAAAACTTCAATATTTCATTAAAGCCAAAAGTGAGCATTGAAGGTAAGACTGGAAGGCAATACCTCAGCCTCATGCCTTTGCTTTTCATTCTCAAAATGGAAAGATATCCCTGTAAACAGACCATATTGACCATATGGTCAGATTCCCCTGATCTACTTTGAGATGTCTAAAGGTTAGCTGTCTAGATCTAAGCTAGTCACGTAAACTGATAGAATCACTGAATAATAGAATATCTGAAGTTGGAAGGGACCCATAAGGATCATTGAGTGCAGGACTACCTAGAACTAAACCACATGACCAAGTGCATCATCCAGACACTCCTTGAACTCTGACAGGCTTGGTGCTGTGACCACTTCCCTGGGGAGCCTGTTCCAGTGACTGCTCACCCTTTCAGTGACTCTCAGATAGTTAATGGAGAAAATCAGGTACCAACAGAAAGTGAATCACCACATCTTCCATTTTTATTATTTATTTTGCTTAACTTCCACACTAAGGTGGCTAATGACACCTAGCTATCCCTGTCAACAGGGCAACAAGCACCTTGAGAAGCATCTAAAAAGATGTCTTCATAGGAGAGGGGCTCCATCCCTCTGATCATCTTCGTGGTACTCCTCTGGACTCACACCAACAGGTCTGTGTCTTCTTATGCTGGGGGCTCCAGAGCTGGATGCAGTTTGGAAAGGCTTCATTATTTGTTGTATATTATGTTCTAAGCGATAGTGAAAAACTGTAGGGATTATGGGCATAATCCGAAACAGCTGCTTAGAAAGTGCTATAGCAGGCTACAGCAGAATAGCCAAAATTGACAAAGAATATCAGAGAAGAAGCTTTAGCATTCAAAAATATTCTTAAAAGTAGACTCTTCATTTTGATTATCTATTAAAGTAAGACAGATTCACATCTCAGATAAGACAAGGAACGTACAAACCCAAGTCAGTGCTTAAAAAGAAATGAAAGGATTTTTGTAAATCAGTCAATGTCACATGAATATTTATACGCAGAAAGTGTAGTGATTTTCCAGTTACCATGTAGGGAGATCAGTAGTTCATATCGAATTTCTGAATGAAAATGCACACCATGCAGTTTCTCTAGTTTCTCTTTCTATATGGTTAATAGAACACCTGGTAGAAAATTGCTCACTGAAGTTAATTAGCCTTCATTATCACCAGTTATATTTCCAGCTGTTGTATTTCATCCTAGACTTCTTAATTTATTCATCTGTCATATTCAGATCTGTTTCCTCCATACACATATGTTCATAACAAGAAGAAGGAAGAAACCCTGTTTCTGGGGAATTAATCCCTCATCTGTCAGATTCCTGATTGCAACTTCATCAGTAATCCAGTGCTAGTAAGCATGTAATTTACAGTAATTATATTTCTATATGGAATCAAGCCAGCTCTTTTACTTAGTTGTTTAGGGATATATATCCAATAAAACTCATGAAAACGAATCTGTATCATTTGGAGATTGATATTGCTTTTACAATGAAGGTCAGCTAGAGCCGATATACTCCAAGGTTGTAAAAATAAGTTCTTAAGTAAAAGTCTAAGAGCTCACTAGTCTGTACCGTAAACATATTAATAAAGTGAATACCACTCATGGCCCTTTGAAGCTAAAGAGAAGAAAAAATAAAACTGGGGTTTTTTTTATATGGCATGTAAGGATACACCAGATTTTTTTTTTAAATCAGAAGAGAAAATTAAGTAGTCCTCTCACATAATGAAATCTATCCAAATAACATTAATTTCCTCAAATACAGTAATTACTCCCACTTGCTTTGTGCATATAATTTTAACTTTTTCCTTATTGATCTTGAATATTGAAAATTTGAATAATATTTTCCAAGGCAATTAATTACATAAGCCACTTGTTATTTCTGTCCCTTAGCTGGATGGCAATTTAATCATTCCTTCAAGTGCAAATTCAGAATTAGGGTTTGTGAAACACTACTTATTCACATGATTAAAATTAACTTTCTGTGAGTTTGTGCAAACGAAACTATGGCTCAGCTGTCACCCAAAAATGAACATAAGAGCAGCATGACCAGAGGAATCATATGTAAATCTTATGAATACTACTGCATTTGTTACCAGTTGCACCCAAGGGTGCAACCCCACACAGTCCTTCTTTCTTCAAGCTCCATGCACTGCATGGTTGCCAGTAGCTCTGGTATTACTTTTTGCTGAAAGAAGGGGGAGGTCAGCCTTTTGTATCATTGAATTCCCACAAAAAGAAGACTGAAGGAGTTAGGTCTTTTCTGCCTGGAGAAGAGAAGGCTCAGGAGGGATGTCATCACAGTATTCCAGTACTTAAAGGAGAGCTACAAAGAGGATGGAGGCTCTCTCTTAACAAGGAGCCACATCGAAAGGACAAGGAGCAAGAGGTGCAAGTTGCATTGGGAGAGGGTTCGTCTTGATATAAGAAAGATATTTTTTGCAGCAAAAAAAATCAATCACTGGAATAACTTCTTGGTTCTGCATGTGGTAGAGTCCCCATCACTGAAGGATTTCAAGATGCGACTGGACATAACACCATAGGCTCCCTTTTCTACAAAAGGTTGGAGTAGAGGATATTTCAAGGTCCCTTCCAACCTGGGCAGCTCTATGAATATTTGCATAATTCACCTTTTGTTTTCAGAGTTACAAAAGTGGGTGTTTTTGTTCTTTTGTTCTTATTGTCACTAGGGGCTGAACTAGCAAACAAGTCCTGGTATGACAGTCCTTTCTGAGTCAAATCTCTGCTTGACCCCAAACTCTAACAAGGTTGGAATTTTGTCTGAGTAATAAATATGAGTTAGCCACAGATTAATATATGCCTATATTAGGCGTATAGCTAAGGTACTCAGCATAGATTCCCCTTCCCACTAAATGTTTCCTACAGGTAATGGACAGATCTGAAGTGCCACCTCCAAGTGTAGTCTTTCCATTGACTACAGAGGAAGTGAAGGACCGCTCAGGCTCTTAACTTGCTTGCTTATCCAAGCTGTCTAGCTGAAATGGGAATATAAAGGCCTCAGTCAACAATGAGTAGTTGGCACTTAAGATTAGTCATATCCACGATTTCCTCTTCCTGGTTGTGATGAGAGAAATACTAGTTTTCAAGAGACCTTGTTTTACGGAATTGTGGCATTTAGCCACCTAGATAGATAGTTGTGAACTCCCACTCTGCAGTCTCAGTTGTGTTTTGCTGAATTGGTACAAATGAGTTACTAATATATTCTTGCAACTGTTATTTAGAATTTCTTTCCTTTTGAAGAACTAAACTATATATCTATAGCTCTGCAAGATTGTCAAATATGTGTTTTCTGATTCTAAATATGCAATACTTGACTAACCTGTAAGTGGTAATTACTTTTCTAATATAATGTGCCTAACTAAGCCTTTCTTCCCACTTCTTAGCTGACTGCGAACAAAATCTAGCAAGCAGTTCAGTTTTCTAGCGTTGGTAGTGTAATAATTATCAGAAGTAGCTTTCTGGGATCTGCACATAGAGCAGTGATATTGGGTGGCACTCTGGTGCCTCTCCTGCCACCAACAACCGTTACAAACAGGCTGCCATCTGGTTTGTGGGAGGTTTGCATCCTCTTAGCTTTTTGTTCCACTGTGACTCCTGCCCTCTTTTCTCAGGCTATCATTTCTCAAAGGGCAGGGAAGCTACAACAAACTTACCTGGCCAAGTCTCAAAAAAAATGCAGAGGAGGATAGGTAGCTGCTTCACAAAGGTAGAGGAAGAAAAACGAAGTAACAAACCATGTCCTCCTCTTTCCAAAGAAGCTGAAAAAAGCAGTGAAGGTGAAAAGTTGGGATATAGACCAAAGGATATACTCATTTTCTTCCCTTGTTGCCTTCTGTTGGATGAGAATTGCTCTTTGTCCACCTCAGAGGGTTCAGAAAAGAAACAAAAGGCTTATTTGTAACTTTTCTGCCTATGGGAGGGAGGTGGGAAGACAGAATTTTTTCTACATTTGCCTTCATGCCTCGTGGGAGTTGGAGTCTTGCAGGTGTCTCTGCAGCTAACAAGAATGACAGGGAAGTATACTGTTACTTTCCCAAAGGAAAGAAGACATCTGCAGATGCCCTAATTCAGAACATGTAACTTTGCTTAAATGTAGAAAGTGTTTATATTAAGGCAGATTTGCAAGAGGTAGCTGGGACAAGGAAGGGCAGTGCATGTGGTTCAGGTTAGTTGAGGGCAATCTCAAGGTTGATCCTAAATATCATTAGACATTAGAATTGCTGGAAGTAAGCAAGAGCAAAATCTTACAGTTCTACTCATGGACTAGGCACATCAAAGACAGCTACCCTTAATTCCAGAATGGATAACTAAACAATTCAGTAACTCAGTACTAGTGATTTTTAGAAGTGTCTGGCATGAATATTGGTCATATAAATCTAACAAAGGATTCCATGTGTTTTATGTCAATATATTAGAAGTTTATTCAGCCCCCTTTGGATTGCTTCACTCTAAACAAATTGTATTGTACTAATATTGGCACATTGAGACATGGAGTAAAAGGAATGTGTAGTAATGGGGAATTTAGATTCCCCAAAATTAAGGACCAAAAATCATTACCAGTATTAGATGATACACATGCACAGACAGCCAAATAATTGTGCCTGTTAGTGGGGAGAGCAGTCTGATAGTGATAGTATTCATTTATTATAATATAACTAAAGTTAATATATTCCAAAGTAAAAGGATTACAGACATCTCATCAAAGAGCTCTGTCATTCGATCATGTGAATCTTATTTACACCTGGCTTACAGAAATTAAAATTCATAACAAAAACTGTGTGAACATTTGCTTGTTTAATTAAAATTACATATAAAAATCTGTGCCCCAAGCTGCCAGTGCGAGTGCTATGCCTTACATGAACATTAGAAAACTGAAAAAAAATACAACTAAATTCTTAAGCTAACATCAACTGACCTAGTTGTCAAGGGTCAGATCCTGATCTCACTGGCTGAATATCTCTTCCCACACCTGTGCAGATACAGAGATCAATGAAAATGCTAGTTAATGTTTATTTTAAGAAAGAATGTTGAAGATCAAAAGATGAGCATATCACATGAGAAGTATATAACATTTTTCTTGAAAAAAATATATATGAAATATGTTATATTAAAATATTACATTATTTCTAATATGATATATAAATTTCATCACTGTATTTAAAACTGGCATATGTTTAACTTATAACTAATATATTTTATGTAAAGCATGTTAAAAACCAAATCTAGGACAACTAAGTACCTAGAAGACAATAAAATTATTATTATCCTGATAAACACCACATTTTAACTTCCTTCTTTAATAAGTAGCTAGCTTAAGTATATAAGAAGAAAGCAGGAGCTGTAATATGACTTGGCTTTAGTCAAGTTTCATTTACTGGGTTGTGTTCTGGGGACTCACAATGTTTGACTATAGGACTTGTGTGCCATACTAAGCACTTAGCTTCAGGAAACCAATTTAAACCACATACTAACAATGGGTACTGAACCCTGAAGGCCCCTACACCTAAAGTTAGATTACAGAGCTCCCTGTATTCCTAAACAGACGCTTTTCAAAGAGATCTGAAATTTCCTTGCTTAAGATTGTAGATGCCAAAGATCTCCTGTGATTCAAAGACAAACAGGAAGGCTCTCTAGCATCTATGAGGCCCCAAGAGCTATGTGGGTTCAACCTCCTTTGATTGAACAGTGGTCACGTCGCCCAGCCTGATGGTTAGAGCAATTCACTGGGAAATGGGTTCCAGGTGCTCCCAGGCCTGAGGGGGCTGAAGTCGTAGTGCGCTCAGCAGTGCAGTACAAACAAGACTTACAAAAAGACTGCACTAGACAGGCTAATCTACGTTTCTATATTGTCCTGAGTTATTTCTGTATCATATTTGTGATTAGTGGTCTGCATTAAAGATGTTTTGCAATCCCAGGACAAGTTAGAAAACTGTAATAAGGAGATATCTGTGAGGAGGTCTAGTGATGCACAGTTGTGGGTTCCTATAGCACCCAACACTGTGAAACCAGGGAAAAGGCACAGGTACCTTGAGAGCAAGAGTGGAACCAAGGGACCTGGAGCACATGTTTAGCTTTGCAAAAGACTGTAGGCTTATCATCTCATCTCCCTGTGCTTCTGTCACCCATCTATAAAACTGAACAACTGCTTCAGTACCTCTCATCAGGGTGTTGTGAAGAAAAACCCATTTAGAGTTTACAAAGCTTCACATCTTGTGGGAATGAGCACACCAGAAAAGCCTATGAATTAATGAGTAAGGGCTGGTTCTGCTGATGCCATTATGTGCTCCTGCCTACAGTACCTGTTAAATGTAGTTAGCATCATTAAGGCACTCTCTGTTGTAATATGACACAGAAATGAGACCTAATGAAATTCATAGAAAAGAAATAATGCTTATCTTCACAGCCGCTGCTCACCCAGAAACTCAGGCAAAGTGAACCTTTCTATTTTTACTTTTGAATTTTAAAATGTAGAATGTTACAGATCACTACCTACTTACACCACTGCATTTCTCATTTGTTAATAGCAACATTTCTTCCCACTGAATCCAGGATTAATTTTTGTCGTTAAGTAAGGAAAATAAAGTGTCTCATTTACTTGTAATATTTAATTAACTTGCATGAGCTATTTATGAGCAAAAGGTAAATGCAACTATTGCCAATTTCCGTCTGCTTCTCTAGCATGACCACTATGAAAAGCCATAACTGTTTGCTTATCTACTCATACCTGGTACGTTTACATTAGAAAATTGGATTTTTATAAAGGCAGTAGTCCATCATCATCTCTGTCTTCTGCAGTATTTGCATATGTAAATTCATCTATTCCTACATATGCTAAATGTGCAGATTTACCCTGAACCTTTACATCAACTATTGTGCTTACTATTTGGTAAGAACCCAGTTGTCACGGATCGAGACACAAAAGTCTCTATCTCCATCTGGTGCAGTCTATGGAAAAATTAAAATGCAGTGGGAGCCCCCATTCTGTCAAAGGACAATTCTTTCTTGACTAGATTGTTTGATTTTTAATTCTCTTTAATGCCAGGCTTAAGTGATGGGAGATTCATGTAGGTGGTTTAGGATAAAATAAAATAAAACTTCTATTAAATGACAATTAGAATGATGCCTCTGTGATGCCAGCCCAAATAGCCTACCAAATAAGCCAATAAGACACATGTTCTCAGAAAACGGCAACAGAAAACCTTAGTTTCAGGGAATTCCTGCACTTGCTTTCAAGTTTATTTTTAAAATAACTGCGTCTGGGATCCATTCCACATTAATTAAGGATTTGTTACTCCTGAAAACTTTCATGCTTTAATTCACATGGAACCTTTCACTTCTGAACCTCCTTGCCAGATTTAATTCCTCTTCAGAAAGCCATTTTAATCAGCAAAAAAGATACTTCTGGTTTTCTTCTGGAAAACAACATACTGACTGCCTTTGACATTACAGTTCTTTTTCCCAAAAATTAATAAACAGTCAGTAGTTATTTTATTGTCTGCTTCATGAATGTTTTAATTTCTAATAGATCAGCATGTTGCTTGCAATAATCTGCAAAAGCTTCCACTCTCTGGTTTATTAACAACTACATTACACTTGTTTTTAATAAACAGTAATTGCTCATTAATCCTTTATTAAAAATCTTGCTATAAATTGCAAGCATCGACTAGATACTGCTGCCAAAGTCACCTCAGAAACTTGCAAAAGTGTAAGTTAAACAGGTAAGTGGCTGCAGGGCCCTGTAGCTTTGAAAGCCAGAGGTTCTCTCCAGTCAGTGACAAATAAGAAAGTTGGGGTTTGGTCATTCAAAATTAAAGCAAGGTGGGATATGCTGAAGAATTTGGAAGAGTTTTTGTGAGTGTTGTAGTTCAGCCCCGATCAGGACCAGACTACGCAGTCTCTCTCTCACTCCCCCCACCCTCTGAGAGAACAGGGAGAGAAAATATAAGAAAAACAGCTCGAGGTTTGAGATAAGGACAGGGAGAAATCCTTAAAGTTACCATCACGGGCAAAACAGACTCGACTTGGGGAAAACTATTCCTTTATTACTACAAACAGCAGGATAATGAGACAGAGAACAAGATAACCTCCCCCCACCCCTCCCTCTTCCCAAGGTTAACATTATCTCTACCACCTTCCCCTCCCTGAGCGGCACAGGGGGGAAGAGGGAATGGGGGTTGCGGTCAGTTCATCACATGTTGTTTTACGCCGCTGCTTCATGGTCGGGGGAAGAACTCCTCACATTCCTCCCCTGCTCCAGCGTGGGGTCCCTCCCACGGGCCACAGTCCTTTGTGGAACTGCTCCGGCGTGGGTCATCTCTTCCACAGGGTGCAGTCTCTCCAGAACAGCTGTCCCAGCGGGCCCTCCACGGGCCACAGCTGCCTTCAGGCATCCACCTCCCCCGGTACGGGGTTCTTCATGGGCTCCAAGTGGATCTCTGCTCCTCCGTGGACCTCCATGGGCTGCAGGGGGACAACCTGCTCCACCATGGTCGTCACCACAGGCTGCAGGGGAATCTTGGCCAGGAGCCACATTACTCCTCCCCCTCCTTCTGAACTGACCTTGGCGTCTGCAGCCATTCCTCACAACAGGCTGGTAGATGTCTCTCAGGATCTTTTTTTTACATCTTATTCACTTCTCATCTCCTTTCCACTTCTTGCAGCCAGGCTGGACCGAGTTGGGCCCAGTCGGCTGCCTGGCGAGAGGCCAGAGGGTGAGGCCTGCAAGGCCTGCGCCTCCCCCTCTGCGCCTCTGCCCCCGCTCAGCTTCTTCACATCTTCTCTTCTCTCTTTTTTTTTCTGTTTTCCCCTTCTTAAATATGTTATCGCAGAGGCGTTATCATGGGACATTCTGGCTCAGCCTTGGCCAGCAGCGGGTCCGCCCTAGGCCTGGCCAAGTCCACTAAACAAAGGGGAGTGACTTCTAGCAGTTTCCTACAGAAGCTACCACCTTAGGCCCCCCCCCCCCAAACGAAACCACAACAGTGAGATAGGGATGGAAAACACCAAAAATAGTAGCATGATAATTAAGGATAATCTTTGACAATAAATGATAAAGTATGTAGCTTATTTTACCGCACATTATGTAAATATACAGAATTAATCATGAAGAAGGAAGATATTACTCAAACTAACAAGGACAGCAGGATAAATATGGAGCAAACAAGCTATTGGCGAAACGTGAGGAGCACGGATGGACAACAAACAGCTGCCATGGGCAATTAATAGCATACCAAGGCCCAGAGGTAAAAAGTTTAACCTCCTCTTCCTCGCTCTTCCCTGCTGCCTTCATCCCCAAAGACCCTCGCGCACGACCACCAGACATCACGGCGCAGGCGCAATAAGGAGGAGTCGGGGGCGTGGACTAGGGAAATGAGTTCCAGGAATGGGTCCACCTTTTCGGGGAAAGGTTATGAATATGCATAGGCATTATCACAATCCTTATGAATATGTAAACACTCCTGTGTATAAATATAGAAAAGTCCACTGACATAGGCGTGCACCTTTTTTTGGGAAGCAATTCCCTGTGCGCCCGGTGCATTGAAAATAAAGTATACCTACTTTACAACCTTCTGGGTTGTGGAGTCTCTTTCTCCGTGTGTCATTTGTATCCACAAGCCAGTCTCTTATTTTAAGGATTGTGCTGACTGCTTGGTAAGAGAAATGACGTCCATCCTTGACAGAGAGGTGACCCACATCCTTTGCTTTTCTAGCAAATGTTTTGACATCTCCCAGAGTGCAGAGTTATTACTTGAGTTTTACATTACACTGAACTCCTTAAAATCCAGATTTATGCTTTACTTGTTATACTGGATATCATTGCCTCAAAAATCCTTCTGATTTCAAAGTTGTTCTGCATAAGATTGAGAAGGTGAAGGCCAATTAGTTCCACTTTGTCAAGCTTGAGTTATTCCAAGGCAGTTTAACAAAGGCTCTTTATATCCCAGTTTTACAGAGGATCACAGCAACGTTTCTTTGAGTCCTTTGGTGTTTAGAAGTCTGTTTGTTAACTATTAACATCTACCACGGGACATCCAGCCTGCACTGGAGTAACACCCAGCCAGGAAAAGCCCTTCTACCTCCTTCCCTCATGAGTCCTTTAGTGTTTCCTAATTAGCACCCTGGAAAAGAGTTGGGCTGAGTTAAACCCAAGGTCAAGGGAAACTCTGTTAATTGAGAGAATCACATGGCTGCTTTGGGGCTTTTCCTCTGCAGGATCAAGCTGGGCAGAGGGAGCAGGCAGCCCTTGCTGGCCTGCAACTCCTGACAGGCCTTGGGGCCTCCCTCCCAGAGCCGCCCCCACAAGTAACCTCAGCAACCCGCTGGCAGGCCCCAGCCATGCGGTAGGGTTTCTGGCTGTCAGCCCTGCCGAAGGGTTTCCATGGCCACCCGCTCCATGGCCGGGCTGCTGGCAGGGAGGCTTTGTGCTGCGGCCTGGCAGGATGGGCCCGGGCAGCAGCTCCCTGTGCACCTGCCTGCCATCCCACCTCAGTGTGATGGGCTCCTGCCCACCTGTGCCCCATGACTTATGCCACTGCATGCACAGAGTTATACTGATTTCTTCACCCTCTTCTTGTTTTTTGTTCCTTTCCATGGGTTTTTAAAAATTCAGCTTAAGAAAAGAAAACAACATCTTACCTTTCCCAGCATTCCCAATGCAGACTGCAAGGGTGGTCCCTGGAGCAGCTAAGCCATCCCACGAAGAGTTAAAAAAAAATAACCACCCCAACCAAGAAAACAAACACAATTAAAAAAAAAACCCACTGTTTTGTGGCTGAAGCTAACTCTTTGGAGATGTCATCGGCCCGGATACCCAGCCCCCTTCATCTGCATGGTGAGAGGAGAGGATGCGAAGGGCACTGTCCCCACAGCTGTGCCACTCCGAGCTCCAGCAGCCCTGAACCCCGACCTCCAGCCTTTGCTCAGGGGTGGACACACGGGAAGGTTGTTCTACAATGGGAGCTCCCACATGCCCGTGGCTGAGGGGACACAACAAGGACTACTCAGAGGCAGGCTGAAAGCCTGATCTTTTGCCCTCTGCTTACTTCCAGGGCTGATACCTAAAGGTGGAGCGAGGCTTCATCCCTATTAATCCCTTAGGGATAGGAAATCGGAGACTACTTTTGAATTGGAAACGGTGCCAACAGTCTTTTGAGGAGTAAATCTATCCTGAGCAAACACATAGAAAGGGAGTTTTTTTTTCCATTCTGTCAAAGGCCTAGTTTCGAAGAGGTTTCTTTGTAGCTGTGCTCCATTCACAAAATTGCAGTTTTCAGTTTTCATTCTAAGACTGATGGATCCTGAAGTTTATTTTCCATTGTCATTGCTATTATTACTGAATAGTGTAAAACGGCTCACAGGAGTGTTGTTTTACAAATAAGCAGTAATACCTGCCCTGAGAAATTTAAACTTAAGCCACTGCCTGTACAGCAATTTTCATTCTAGGAACTTAGTCTTTTAAGCATTCACAAATTTCCTCATAAATATATAGATGAGGAAATTGAGACACAGAGAACTGAAGCCTCTTCCACAAACATTACAGAAAGGCTCTGCAGGGCTGCCTTCAGGAAGCTTGGGTCCTAGCCATGCAGACGCTGCTACTGCTCAGGAAGAACAGTCCATCATGTCAGCAGTGCACAGTGCAGCTCTGCATCGCATCCTGCAGCCACCCAGGGCATGGGACAGCAAATGTGACCTTTCAAACCCTGTTCAGGCTGGGGAGTCACGCCTTCCTATGGCACTGCCTCCCTGCCATACTCCAAGGACCTGCAGGTCCTTGCACACCTCAGCAGCCCTGGGCAGCTCTAGTGTGCAGAAACCTTCTCTAAGGATTTTAAAAGTTACACTTCTTCAAGAATCAGCTTTATCATATTTAGACTTTGTATGTTTGAAATACATTTCCCCAGGAAATTTGTACTGTGTTTTAGTAGCAGGGAGGCTGCAGGGGTGCCTTGTGCAAGAAGGCACCAGAGGGTGCCTTCATACAGTGAGGGTGGTGGAACACTGCAACAGGTTGCCCAGAGAGGTGGTGGATGCCCCATCCCTGGAAACATTCAAGGCCAGGTTGGACTGGGCTCTGAGCAACCTGATCTGGTTGGAGATGTCCCTGCTTCTTGCAGGGGGATTGGACTAGGTGACCTTTAAAGGTCCCTTGCAACCCAAACTATTCTATGATTCTATGAATCTGCCCCCATGTCAGATAGAGTGGTTCTAGCAGGATCTAAAGTAGACCCACTGCTGGCCAAAGCTGAGCCCATCATCAATGCTGTGATAATATATTTAAGAAAGAGTAAAAAATGCTGCACAGGAGCTGTGTGAGAGAGGATTGGGGAAAATGTGAGAGAAACAATCCTGCAGACACCCAAGTCAGTGAAGAAAGACGAGGATGAGGTGCTCCAGATGCCAGAGGAGAGATTCCCCTGCAGTCTATGAAGAAAACAATGGTGAAACAGGCTGTCCCCCTGCAGCCCATGGAGGTCCACGGTGGAGCAGATAGTCACACTGCAGCCTGTGGAAAGCCCATGCTGGAGAATGCTCCTGGCAGGACCTGCAGCCCCACGGGGGACCTGCGCTGGAGCAGTCCATTCCTGAAGGACTGTACCCTGTGGAAAGGACCCATGCTGGAGCAGTTCCTGAAGAACTGCAGGTTCCAAAATGTTCTGATGCTGCTCCAGCAGCTGCACTATTATACAATGCAAACAGAATATTGAGCACTAGATACATAAATCTATCCACACCATAACTTCTGAACCATGAAAAACATGTGGGTGGAGAAGGAATTCTTCTGAGTTGTTTGATTTGTGCTCAATAAATTCACTCTTAGTGAGTCCTAGAAGCTTTTGTCAATGTCTGTACTGTTGCAGTTCTTTTCCTTTTCTGCATGGGTTTTCCTGAAGGAAACCTTTCCATACAATGCACTCAATGTCCTAGGGCAAGCCAAGGATCCTTAAAACACCAGAGCTGTAAGATTTTTGTTTGATTCTTGAAGAAGGCACAAAAGCCTTTGCTGACCATCCCACTGGCATTTTCACACCTACACAAAGGAAGAAGCATGGGCCATTGTGACAGGTGCTTACTCAGTTTTCAGTTACTGACTGCCTCTTCCAAACCTGGCTCTGTGCACCAGAGACTCCTTATATTCTCTCTTGGCCAGAAACATAGGAATTCTCTAATGGTGGGGCTGGAATTTGCTATTCCCTGACCTATATCATGTTAAAACTGCCACTTTCCAAAGTGGTCTTACTTTTCCCGTATCTCGGCAAATAAGCAAGATCTGTGAGCTTTCATCTGGGAGCCTTGCTCAAAAAAACCCCTCTACTATCAAAGCTCTCTGCACAAGTTTCACAAGTTTAAGTTATAAATAGCATTGCTTGCTGTGATCTTGACAAGTAAAAAGAAGAAACATATATAAACTTACCCTGGAAGACAGCATAGTGTGCCTCTGCAAGCTGCTCCTGAGCAGAACAGCACACAGCAACTTCCTCCTGCAGCTGTGAGAGAACATGAAGGTGATGTTCACAGGTACCAGAAGTCCTGGTTAAGAAACTCACAGGGGTCACACAATGACGATATAGATTAGCTTTATATCTGCAGAACACAGGCTTAAAAGGGAGCTCCTAAGACACTGTGTCCAGATCTTAATTGTCACAGGAAACCATGACACCATGAGACTTATTTTCATAAGTACATGAAGTTCTGTCTTAGAACTTGCTTAGTTTTTTGCCTGCATGACTCTTAGAAGACAGGTCCTCTAAGGTCAGACTGCTCTGACACTTAAAAATCGTCTTATAATTTCCTGCAGTTCTCTTGGTCTTTTGCCAGCATCATCCCTCAGCTCAGACAGCTCTCCCCTCTCCTATCAGGTTTATAGAAAGCAATTATATCTTGTTCAGTCTGGAGAAGAGAAGGCTCCGGGGAGACCTTATAGCGGCCTTCCAGTACTTAAAGGGGGCCTTCAGGAAAGATGGGGAGAAGCTGCAGTAGGGCCTGTTGCGATAGGATGAGGGGTACTGGTTTCAAAATGGAGGGAGGTACATTCAGACTAGACATCAGGAAAAAAATTTTTGCAATGGGGGCGGTGGGACACTGGCACAGGTTGCCCAGAGGGGCAGTGGATGCCCCTTCCCTGGAAACATTCAAGGCCAGGTTGGATGGGGCTCTGAGCACCCTGATCTCATGTCTCATTTTCTTTATATCCAGAGCAATGGGGGCATTTACTGCTTACTGCTGATTGCAGATGAAGATCTCTTTGAAAGGAAGAGAGAAGGCTCTGATAAAGAGCAGAGTGCAGCCCAGCTGATATATGGATGTGTCAGACTGCAGCAGTGTGTCAGCCATCCTCTGCGTAGAAGTATCGAAGTATGTGACTCTTAAGAGAAAGCTAACAGCATCTGACTCTCAGCTCTTTTGTTTGAAAAATGTGAGCATATGATCAATAATATTGATGAATAGGTTCATTATTTTAACTAATAGAGAAAGTTGCTATAGTCCATATGAACAGGTCAATTTTTTGCACCTGATAATGAAAAAAAAAATTAAAAAATTATTAAAAATACTTTGGAAGTGGTTGAATAAAACAATAAAGTTGATGCTATTTTGGCATCAGTGTAGTACTTTTTCTTTTAATACTTTTGCTTCTAAGAGAATTTAGTGCTTATAAAAGAGAGAGGTTGACAGCCAAGGAAAGATACCTCTTCACAGACCAGGTGCATTGGGAGCATCTGGCTTGTTCTGAGCTTTTGAAGATGACTATCCACTTTGAAGTTTGTCTTTTCTGTCAATGAAGCCAGCATTTTTTCATTTCTGTCAGTGGAAACCATGAGGAACTTTGAAGTTTTCTTTTTTAGATATTATTAGTAGCACTTTAAATATACATATTATAAAAGACACTTTTTTTGGAAACATTCTTATGATTCTCTATAAGAATATGCAGTGTGGGTGTATATTTTATTTCTGAGTTTCAGAGTAATGGCCCATTTTTCCTGTAAAGTATGGTCTGAAAGATAGATACAGTTTGAGAAGTCATTTTGAGTCTTACCTGTTGGAATGCAAACACCAGTTTAAATATATATGAGACTGATAAAGGAATTAATTATAACAATAGCAAAGGAATAAAGGGGCATTAACAAATACTAAAATTATAACTAAATAGAATATCTTATCATGTGTTTTTATTCGTATATGTACACATATGTTATGAAAATTGAGAGAATAGTGTTGTATGAGCGTATTGATCTAAATTAGACAACGCAGACAGTCATGTTAGTGCCTAACCCTAAGGGATCGTGGCTTCTGAGAATAAAATAGAAAAACAAATAGAACAACAAAAAAAAAGAACACAAAGTTCTAAATAATTTTACTAGTTCAAATGTTGCATATTGCTGAACTTCAATATGGTTGCTATCAGATCCCTCTCTTTAATCTAAGCCTCTTTCTTTAACTGCAGTACATCAGATTACTGCCGCGTATTCCGTTTTAACATGGATTGCTTAAGGATAGGAATACAGACATTTATCTCGGCTTCTAATGATATTCAGAAGATCATTGCAATGCATTTTAGCTAAATCAAAGGGAAATCCATTCATCTAAGAACAAATAGTTCATGTACTAGAGGAAAGAATAAGAATACAGGAAATATCATTTAAACAGATGAAAACTCTTTTTTTTTTACTGGAGGATGGTTAAATCCTGGAACTGGTTGCCCTGAGAAGCTGAGGAGTCTCCATTCTTGAAGATATTCAAAACCCTGGATATGGCCCTGAACAACCTGCTGGAGTTGACTCTGCTTTAGCCAGCAGGGGCTGGACTAAACAGTCTCCGAAAGTGCCTTCCAACCACAACTTTTCTGTGATTCTGAGGATAATGGTGAGTTACTGTCTCACAGTCAGTCCCAATCTGATGCTGTTGTTAAAGTAAATGTGACCGAACACAAAAGCAATAAAATACTATGAATGACAGGGGAACATGTAGGGCCCTGATAAAATAAGTGCCTGAATTTTTAGCTCTATTCTGAATCCTCACCTCAAAAACAATGTTCAAAACCTGGAGGGGATTCAAAAGAGGTATACAAAAGATTAGTCACCTGAAAAAAAAAATACATACTTCATAATCAGAACTCTTTCTGCTTGGTTTATTGACAAGAACGCTTTCTCACAGTCCTACAAGTTCATGCAGCCAGGAGTGCAGAGCTTTATAATATAAAATTTAAAAAAGGAAGACTGAAGAACTGGCTCAAAAAATCCAGACTAGAAATAAGATGCACTTTTTAACAAAAAGAATGATTTAGCATTTGAATAAGTTAATTCCTAGGAGAGTGCTATGGTTTGTGTAATGGAGAAGATAATCTTGTATGATCATTTCTGGTCTTAAAATACATTTTAACAGGATACACTGACACTGAAAATGTCTGGACTGTTTCTTTCTTGGCATATCTACCCAAATAGTTGAGAATCATGGCCCTGCTTCATTGGGAAATCTGTATTGCAGAAGTGAATTAGAAGCACTGCATGGTAGACTATAAATAGACAGTATTTAGACTGTAGACTATAGGTAGGCTATAGTCAAACAGTCTTTGTATCTTTAAAATACCAGACCTCTCAGGGTACTGCAGGCTCAAAGCAGTGTATGTCTGATTGTACGTGTGATCACATTACGGTATGCTCCATTTCAAAAGCTGTGATTGTTATTACCAGATCATGTTTGCTTTGTATTATGACTTACACACAAAATTAGCTCAAGGATATTACAGGGTGTTGATCTATCTGTGGAGAAGAAAAATGGGATAACCAGTAATGTCAAGACATGAATGAAAATGGAAGGAATAGCTCAGTGTATAGGGACCCAAATTTAATGGCATATCAGGGTCACTCAAATTCTCTAGATAAGATCAGGGCAGGAAATGAAGGCAAGGCTTATGCCTGCACAAAGAGGCCATTCTTTCCAGAGATACAAGTATTACATAAAGTGAGTGGGCAAAGCTTGCCTCCCACATTTCTTTCATTACTCATACCTAACACCTGCTAGTTAACTAACATCTATTTTTCATACTGGCCTGCTCCAGTTCCAGTGAACATTAATGTCAGTAAAACAATCTCTCACTTCATGTTACTTTGCACAAATAAAAATGGTAGTGCTGCCAAAGCCATGCAACCTGAATTTGGAGGTGCTTACCGAGCTTTGAAGCAGGATGCACCCTATTCTCAAGCCCCTGATGGGAAACAGGGCTGGCATCAAATTAGGGGAAAAAGAAAGCAGCTGTGTATCTACACCCAGCAACAACATGTGACTGTGTAGGCCTCAAAAAATAACTGTGCACTGGAAGCAAACAAACCTTCAAACAGACAGAGTGGCAATTTTCCAGTTTGGGATGTAAATAGGGCACCAGACTTCATTACTATTACACTTCCTCGTGGAACAGTTAGTGCAAATGCAAAATCACAGGTTTATGTCTTGCCTGGAAAAGATAATATGTAGCACCTGAGCACACCTTCACGCTGAAGTGACCCTTAATAGACCAGTGACTGAGCAGGACTGTTGTCTAGTTAATTATCACTATCAGTATCTATAGGAAAAGAATATTCTCAAAATCATCTGCACAGTCATTGAGCCAGCTTGCAAGAGCTTGGCAGATGACCACATGTGGCTTTGTTCTGGAGACCTAACACTCTAAATCAACGATACTCTGATGACTTCAGGGTGAATGCAGTGATTTACACTCCCTGAGAGTACAAATACATCAATTTAGAGGGTCAGAAAATGGATCGATTGCTATCCTTTTTACTATATGATATAGTATCATGTACTATACAGGAGAAAGGAAGTTGCTGATGAGACAGAGAAAAGGGTCCTATACGCATCTGCATCTACTGAGTAGAAAAACTGGAGGATACCCTCATAACCTTTGCTTTCCAGTGTGGCCAAACAAAATGTGTTTAGACACATTTATTCTGCAGTTTCTAACCATACTGACAAGACACCAATGAATGAGAATTGCCCTAAGCACAATATTCTCTTTTTTTCATTGTCAGTGACTCTCCACATAAGCTGTCTTTCATGCCCTAATTCTTTATGCCGCTCTGTGTGCATTCTGGGCTGTGGTGCTTTGACATGCTAATGAATTTTGCTGTGCTGTTAATAACTCAAAGCTACAGGACACCCAGTGATATCATCATTACCAGCCTGTGTATGATTGTTTTGTCTCCTTGCCAAATTTTAGTCTAGCATTTTCAGCTGGGAAAAAAAAAATGTGCCCATCTGGGAAGACAGGTAAGGGGTACTTGGCATGATCCCTGCATTACACCGACCTACATTGCTTGTGAGAGCTAAGACCTGTATGTTGAGAGAACAAGTTCAGCAAGGGCATTCACTTGTAGAGAAGGGACTTTCCTTTGACTATTTTTTTATTGTTTTCTAAGTGAACTTTATGCTGGGAGGAAGGTAGTGGAAAAAAACTATGTTTGCTGAATGTGGGTAAAGCAGGCACATCTAACAGAGGTATTCCCAGGTGACACTACCAGTGTGCCCCTGACGTGACCGGGAGCTGAAGCAATAAGGCAACTTTCACAACAGCCTACGCCTTTCCTTCAGAAACTGCCAGCGGCTCTCAGGTATTTTTTATTGTTCCCCTCTGGCAGTGAGACTGAGAACCTAATTTCATTTCACATGGGCCCAGACCCCCATATCAGTACTTTTATAGCAAGTCTGAACTTTCAAAACAGTGTATAATCATTAACATCAAACCCTGCCATAGCCCATTGAGATGTTATCACCACGGTTTTCTAATAGGAAGGATATGCAAGAGGCTGTGTCCAATGCCATGCAGTGACTTTAGCAGTCACAGCTCCCAGGCTGTATTCTTAATGTATTAACTTTATGGTTGACTGTGACTTTGGAATAATATAAAATACATTTAGCACAGAAAACTTCACAGAACTCATCAAAATGCCTTGCTTTTACCTGGTGGTCTTAATTCTCAAAGAGCTTTCTGATGGAGGTGAGCATTTTTATGACCATTACAAGAAACACTTGAAAGGGAAGGGATTTTCCCACCCACGTTCAGTCATTCAGTGACCACATGGGATGTATCCATGTCCCCCAGGCCCTGTTCAGTGCACTTTCCCAGGTCTCATGTTGCTTTGCACTAGCAGTCTCACTAGCTCGCCTCACTACTGTAAGACTCTAACACACTGAGGTGCATCCTAAGATCTACAACCCCACAGAAGTTTGTGATATTCAGAATTATGTAGAATCAGGTCATTAGTTTTAGATTCAGAGTTTAGTTTATGTTTGCTGTTCAGATTACTGTGTGAGCATGAAAGACTCTCCCTGTATTTCCTGCAGAGCTAAGAGCCAGTCCAGGGTTCCTCAGCTGCACAGCCAAAAGTGATTTTGTTCTGCCCCAAGTACTAGAGGAAAATAACTCACTGGTATTTCCTTTCTCTTCCCAGACCTCTCAATTTTCCAAAAGTATGAGATCTCATTTTTTCTCACCTCCTGAGATACAGTCACTTGTCACTCCCACACAGTTCACCTCCATGCTGTCTCACACCAATTCCTGTGAGAAACCTCATCCCTTCCCTCACCAGTAAGTGGTCCCTGCTTCTCAGCCAGCATTGCTGTCATACAAGTGAGGAGGAGCAAAAGGAGAAACTCAAGCTCAGGCTAGATCTTGTTCTTGTGTCTGATGTCATGAGTCCAGAGGAGGACCACGAAGATGATGAGAAGGCTGGAGTACCTCTCCTATGAGGACAGGCTGAAAGAGTTGGGGCTGTTCAACCTGGAGAGAAGGCTCTGGGGAGACCCTATAGAGGTCTTCCAGTACCTAAAGAGGGCCTACAGGAAAGACAGGGAGAAACTCTTTAGCAGGGCCAGTTGTGACAGGATGAGGCGTAATGGTTTAAAAACAGAAGTAGATAGATTCAGGTTAGATATCAGGAAAAAAGTTTTTACAATGCAGGTGGTAGAACACTGGAACAGGTTGCCCAGAGAGGTGATGGATGCCCCAGGGTCTGAGCAACCTGACCTAGTCAAAGATGTCCCTGCTCCTTGCAGGGGGGGTGGACTAGATGACCTTTAAAGGTCCCTTCCAACCCAAACCATTCTATGATTCTATGATTCTGTGCTATTTCATTAGAGAAAGGGAAGCCAGAATAGAGAGCCAGCAGTGGAGGGGTGGAATTTGCTGCTTCTGTTTTCTCAGAGGATGTAAAAGACACAGACATTGTGCATATTGCCCCTAGCCATCCTGGTACACTCCTATCAAACTTCCTCCTTCTCCTCTGGGGATGACAGCCACAGAGTAGGAAGGGAGATGTGGAAGCCAGATGCCCGTCTCAGTTCCTCAGCCAGCACACATTACCAGGCCACTCATTCTGACCTTTTCCAGTGCAGGCAGTCGGGAGGTGGCTGGTGCCAACCACTAGCCAGGCCAGATGGCACCCAGTGCCATGGCTGGGCTTTACTGGGGCAAATACAGAAACCTTCATTCTCTGTATTCCTCTCTATTCTTATCTTCTCTTTTGCATTGCAAATTACTAGTAGAGCAGACATGTCAAGTATATGCTATTTTAGAAACTATGTCTCTTAGTTAACACAAAACTCTTGAATAAAATTGATGAAGAAAAATAAAAATCCCATCCCATTTTATACCCACTTTCTATCCTTTGCAAGCATGTTTTTCTGTTTTTCATTAACTGTACTATCACATCACTGCTGATTATTTAAAATACAAAGCTTCATGCTAGTTGAAGCAAATATGCAGTGAGGATACAACAAAACAAAAACACTCACCTTTCTTAATGCTGCAACTTTAAAAGGCCCTTGTTTTGCCTCTTGTCAAAAGCCAGTGGTATACTATCCATGTAGGCTTGAATAATGCCAAAATAAATTGCAAATGTAATGCTTCTGCTTATCAGTTACCTGGCAGGCATCTGTGACATCTAGTTGCCAGAATTTGGATTTGTCCAGCCAGCTGCTGCTATGGTCCCTATCTGTGCAGTATTTCCTCTATAGGGAAACAATTTCTTCTGACTCCCAATGGATTTGCAGCTGTGAAAGTCACACTGCTGATGGCATCACTTTTATTTGCTTTTTGCTCTTATGAGTTGAAATCTCAGAGAATGCCACACCTGACTGAGAAGGAGCAGAGATTTTGAGAGCCTAAGGCAACTTTCAGATGTTATTTTTCTTGGGACTCTACTGCAATATCACTTACAGGCTGTAGAATGTCCCTGCCCCAAAGCATCCATATAGTGAGATCCAGTGGATGAAGGCACTAGATGGGAGCAACCTGAAGAATCACAGCCGTTGTCATGCCTTGTCCTGGCATCACAGCTGAAAGATGTCGGAAACTGAAATACGATGCGGCTGTTTTCTTAAATATATCTTTTAGATTCTGGATTAGTTGGTGTTTTTTAATATGAAAGTTGAAATCAGTAAGGGCTACGGACCAAAAGAAGGAAAATGTTACACTTCTAAAATTAAAATTATTTTTAAAATTCAGACATAATCTGAAAAGCTGTAGAAAAATAATTTCATTTTAAGGCATTACAACAAAAGCAGGAGCTGCCACAGTAGTCTCACTAATAAATTGGCAGTTGGGTCACCTCCATATCTGAGTTAAAATGGGGTCATGAAAAAACTTCTTGTCAGCATCTGGTACTAATCCAAGGCCTTGACTGCAATACCAGTTCTTCCTACCTCCATACTATTTTCAGTCCCAAGCAAAGAGTCCTTTGAGTTTTTTTAATTAGGGAAAACAGCATGTTTTTTTTGTCAGTAATAGCAATAATAATAAAATCTATTTACACCACTGGAATATAAGAACAAGTCTATTGGCCCACAATACAGATCCAGCTAGCTCTTAGAAGTCAGTGTTTAAGGAAAAGTGTAAGAATAGGACACTGTGCCTTCCAAGGTGCAGAGTCCAGAGAATCTCCCCATCAAGAAGTTGCAATAGTAATTTCTATTGTCAGGGGGTTTATCTTCTACAAACTCATGGAATTAACACATCATTCAGTATCCAAGATACTCTCTAGCATGAGTTCCACCATTTGACTGTGTGCTATATGAAAAGTACATAATTTTGACTGTCTGGAATTGAACATAACAAGAAAATTTTATAGCTATGATTTCTGAATTATGAGAAATGGTGACTAACACTCCCTGCTTACCCTGTTCCTGTCACTTAGACTTTGTAGACCAATATGATATCACCCTTCCTTCCCAGGTTGTCTTTTTTCTACTTTGAAGACACTTGGATGATATACTCATTCCTAATAGAGATGCCGTTCCTTTGATCTGTTCTCCTTCCCTTCTTTGACTTCCATATCCTTCTGACACAGGGGCTTGAAGGGCCTATAATGTTCAAGATGTAGGTGCATTTTGGATTTATTTGGCAATGTAATTATGTTTTTTCAGTTATTTTCTATTTCTTTCCTAACAATCTCTAATTTTCAATAGTTTTTCTGCCTTTCCACAAAATAGAAAGAAAGAAGTGTTTAGGGAATCTCCAAGAACTCTGCTATGGTGAACACTGACACAAATAATACATTACAATAATACCATCCTCACGGATGGTGGGATGATGCGCTGTCTGAACTAATGATTAGAAGAGTTGCATTTCCCAATTTAATGAGACACAATGATGTAAGCGAATTTGACAGTTCTTTCCTGAGAGGCTATCTGCCTGTTGTTGAAAGGCTTCCTTGCCTAATGTTTTAGAAGAGAGAGAGACGTCATTCACGTGGGTGTTTTCTTGCTCTGCAGGCAGCCAATTATTGCCTATCACATCTCACACAGCTGCTATTTTGCACACACAAGCCCAGGCAGATGTCACATCCTATTTTCGCAACTCCAGCCAACCAATCAAGGCAAACATGGAAAATGCAATATTCCAGGCCTTGCAGGTGGAGTCTGCATTTTTATCAATGTGATGGTTTAGCCCGAATCACCACACAGTTTCTCGCTCACCCTCCCCCTCCCCAGGGGGATGGGGGAGAGAATTGGGAAGGAAGGAGAACTCGTGGGTTGAGATGAAGACAATTTACTAAAATAAAAGGGAAAACTACAATAATAACAGAATATAAGGATATTAAAAATATACAAAGTCAACAATATGTGTTTTCTCACCACCCGATGTCCCAATGACCGATACAGCCCGTCCCGAGCGGCGATCACGGAAACAAAACCGAGCAGCAAGCAAAGGAGCAAAAGGGAGCCAGCAAGGTAGGGGGAATGATGCCAGCAAAAACAAGCAGGAAGGATGGATGCCAGGAAGGCAGATACCCACCCTCGCCTGCCCCCACTTATAGACTGAGCATGACGTTTATGGCATGGAATACTCTCTTTGGCCAGTTTGGATCAATTATGCTGTCTATCTTTCTCCCAGCTTCCTGCATCTGCAAATTAGGGAGACTTGGAAAGCAGGAGGGTGTCCTTGGTCTCATTCACAACAACTGGTATCATCAGGGTGTTTATCAACATTCTTCACACATGAAATCCAAAACATACCAGCTACTGAGAGGAAAAATTAACTCCATCCCTGCCAAAACCAGGACAATCAATTATAATGTTCTCCCCTGTGTTACGGAGATGTCTAACCATTAACAGTAATGTAAGTGTGCAGCTAACGTCCTAGTGAGATAAGGATTACATTTGCAAATTCTTATCACTTTGAAGTTTTAGCCATATGTGGAAAAATTTAGTTTATTTCCAGATACTGAATGTAGAAATTGGCTCAGATGAATATTTTAAATTATTCTCAGAGCTTAAAATATAAGATTTCTGATCTGGAGGTACCTTGGCTTATAATCACTGCACTGTACTCTGTAGTCAAGTGTCTGTCACAGACTTTAAGGCCTCAGTTGTATGTCATCTGCTGCTCTTCAGCTTTGACTGTGGGTGGTGGAGTTCTTCCCACATGTGCAATGCCATTAAATAAAATTTCTGCAATGGTATCTCTCAGTGTTAAAGATATTTTTCTCAAGTTTTGTACAAATAAAGAACCAGTGGCACTACTGACAGTCTGTGATAATTGTCTGATAATTGACAAGAACCTTGAATCTCTTTCTTTTCCATAGTCAGTAGTTCAGCCTGAAATGAATGCCCAAAGCTTAACTTTTATTTCCAAACTTCCTAAGCAGCTCTCTGAGGGTTTTTCTACTTCAGTGTTTTTGTGGCTCCAAGACAGCTGATCCCACTGTGCCTCAAAGACAGCCCTGCCTCACTGGACCTGCACTCATACAAAGTTTTGTAGGTGTTTCCACACACAGCATCACTGCTGGAAAGGGCAGTGGCATGTTCTGTGGAAAGAGAAGGCATTGGGGAAATCAAAACAGCAGCCTCCTGTGTGTACCCTGTCCCAAAGAGCCAGCCTGGGAACACATGGACTCAAGTGCAGCACTTGCAGGTACAGGAGCTCAGCACCCAAAAGGAGCTGGAGGGATCAAGGTTTTACAGACTGAGTGCACACACATTGAGAAGCCAATTTGTCCACAAACTTGAACTTTTGATTGTTCCACAGGGACATTAAAATAAATAAGAGTGGTTTAAGCTGTTGTAATACACCCCAGCTCGTACTGTACTGAATAAAGCACTCTCTTGGAAGGGCACTGGGATCCATTTAATATATGGGAACATCTGCCATACCTCAGAGGGAGTAGCTAAAGCATTTTCTGTTTTAACCTCGATGGAAGTACAACCACCTGTAGTGAAGAAAATCTCCTTCTGATTGGATGCATAGGAAAGTTCATTAATATATTTCTTTAGTGTCATGAGTGGTTTTCCCAGGCAAAACTCAAAATGTTTCTATCAGGGTTTTTACAGACAATTTTGTATGTAATGTTCACATATTCTGATTTGATCAGGAAATACAACTTGACACGTAGATGAATTTTTCAGCATTATCAAGACAGCATCAACATACAAGGATTTTGTTTCATTTTTTTCAACAATATATATTCCTTCTATACAGGGATTTTGCCAAGTAGCACCAATGATTCCCATGACAAAATTAAATTAAAACGGAGACAGATTACTGTATTGTCTGGCCCCGCTGGCTGAGTAGAATAAAGAAGGCATTAGTGCAGTTGTTATTACCGATAACAATAATGTATTATATAAAAGCTCTCTCTACTGAGAAAATATGATTTGAAGCTTGTTTTTAAATACAGCAAAACTGGGAAAATAATTCAATCCTACCTGTAGTCATGTGCAGAGCCAATGTATCTAAGGAAGATGTGTGACTGAATTATATTCTTAGTGCTGTCTACTCTGATTTCATAAACTCCCCTCTCCCCAACTCTACGGGGATGTATGCATTCATTACCTTTAGATGTTTTGTTCTGTGAAAATTTGTATTACAGGATTACAACACTTACGGTTGTAAAATGCACGCTGTAAAAAAATACAGGGTGAAAGCTTCCACATATCTCACCTTACTTGTCTTTTCTATTACAAACCTTTTTTTTTTCTTAAATACTAGTTCAGGGTACCTCTAAAAATCAGCAGAAATCCAGTTGGTTCTTAGGATTTAGAATGGTACCAGCTTTTGAACATTCTCTCTTGCGTGGTCAACAGACAACTCAAACCATGCTGGTAATTTTTATAGCTTGTGTCATCATGATTCATTGCGTCTTCATTAAGGCAAATAATAGGCAGATCTTTGTAAATTGAACCATATTGTCATAACTCTGGAGTAAATCAGCGCTGAATTAGTTTATATGTTTGTGTTACAGAGGATGAATAACTGCACAACAGTGACTTATAACTGCCCTCTGAAACAGCCATGTGAGGTGGGAAGGTGCTGATCATTAGGAGCCCTCAGACTGGGACAGGCAGAAGAATCACAGATGTTCTTCTCCCCTTCTGACACCTGACAGGCACCTCACAAATTATTATTTTGACTAGATTACTTAGGTCTTCAGAGATTACTAGAGGTATACAGGGTAAGACCATATTAACTGTGGTTATTGTCACAGTTAATCACATGGGATTTCATCTTCAACTGATGTCAAGCTGCCCAGGCTCATTGAAGAAATTAAGAAACACTCATTGATAGCAGCTGATGAGCAGAAGTGTGTTGTACAAGACAATCAACTTCTTGTGGAAAGTATTATATGACTGTTCCAATCTATTTCCACACCACAGGCATGAATAAAGTTGGAAGAAATGAATGTTACAAAATAAAGGCAAATTGGCATGTTTTACTTGGACTCCTGAACCTGTTAACTGGAGACATATGAATCCTGTCTGTCAGACAAAAGCATATAGCTTGACCCAGGGAGAAGAAACTGTCCTGAGTTCATCATTCTCAAGGGAAGGGCACACTGCAATGACACACAGCACAACCAGAGCACTTAAGGAGCTCTAGCTAGAAAAAGGCACCTGGTTCTTCAGTAGTAGCTACAGAAAGATGTCCTGGGGCAAGTCATCTCCATTGAAGTGAAGAGTGTGCGGTACATGGCTGAGGGGATAAACACTGTCATCTATAGACATATTGTTTCATACCACAGACAATATCACACACTGTCGAAACCAGCATCTGGTTTGCATCACACAAAAGTGTTTCCAGGACGTCCCCTTAAAGTGATGGAAAAGGGTAGATAGGATTGCTTCAATTCTCTCTGAAGTGAGAGTGAAATGCAATGATGTTTGTGAGGATATAGCAAAGTAAGGCAACTGGTTAGGTCAGGACTTGAAGAAGGGCAGGACTTGTCATGCCAAAGCTCAGCAAACGTATTGCAGTCATGTCAGACAGTAAATCAGTAAGAGTACAGTCTAGTAACCCTATTAAGTTATTATTGCAGAAGGGGACACAGACTCAGTGACAATGCCTCATTTCTTGGCTTCTCTTTCTGCAATAACAGCCTCAATCAAACACACTTTGTCTCTTGGCATCGCTGTGTCCTTTGATAGCTGACACACTGCTAAGCTATGGGTGAAGCTGACAGACTCACAGCCAAAGACCTTCGAGGTGATATGAACATTCATCAACTGTTGAATATGCCCACTGTAGACTCTCTCTGCTTTTCCTGAGCTTTAAAATGTAGTCTTCACTGGGAGAAATGCTTGCAATGTGAATAGATTTTTTTAAATTTAAAATAAATTATCCTTGAAATTCAGTAAATGTTCACCATATTGGATAGTTATATAAATGGCCATTTACAGAAATATATTATCTTTTCTTATAGATGAGATAGACCACGAGTTTTTTGAGGATAATAGAGCAACATGATTTTTCTAAAAGTGTGCTGCTCTTGATACTGCTTTCTGTTAGGATGAAAGGCAGTCATGCATCCACATTTACTGAAAGGACGTCTGTCATACTTGATGCCACTGTTAAAAATGACACCTTTTGAAAAATCTGCCTCTTTTTGGAACAAAAACATGGTTTGAAACAAAAACCTGTGGACAAAAAAGACTGTCATTGTGCTTTACTGCTGCCATCTTCTGACATTCAGGTTAAATTGCAGGATTTTGAAAGATGGAAGCTACCCCAGACTATTTTTTCCTAATGCGCTTTCCAGTAACTGTCATTACATGGGTGACAAAAGAGAGTAGGACTACAGATACGTGTCTTTGACTCACACAGAATATTTAGCAAAGGGAACTGTAGCTGCGCGAAGTACACTCCTGCTCCAGGGACTCCAAGATGGAAAAGGCAGGACCTGAATTTCATTCCGAATCTCGTTGGTTAGATGCACTCCAATAGGAGCATGACAGTACAAAGAAACATAGAGTCTAATGTCCTCATATTTTGTTATTTTTATTAATCATTGTGATTTAAAATTACTGTCTTGGTTAAAGGGTTGGGCTGTTGAACACATTTCTAAAAGAAACTCTGCCATTCTAGTGGCTGATCAGCAACCACTCTGAAAAGATTTTTCTCCATTGGGAGCATAATTACACAGCAAAACCAGCTCACCAAACAGAGAAGAATTTAAAAGAGTTGAAGAAAAAAAAAACAGAAAAAATGAAGGCCACCTACCACAGGGAGGGGAAAAGTCCATGGATTAGCTACACGTATTTACCAGAGTTTCCTATTAGTATTGGTTGTGTATAGCTCAGTTACCATGATAAGGGATGCTATGAAATCTTGGGATAGGTATCATTGATGTGAACATCACATGAATGGCATTACGTGGAAGTATCCTTCACTATTACACACTGCAGCAATAAAGATGCAGGCTTTCACAGTATCAGTCTCCCGTGTCCTACTCAGACATCTGGATTCCTGGTACTTTGTCTCTAAGAAGATGTCAGGTGATTAATTCAGCAAAAATCTGGGCCAGAGGCTGTGGCACACACTGTAAACTGCCAGATTTGGGTTGTGACTGACTCTCATCCCAGAATACTCACATTCCTCTCCTCAAGTGATGCTTGACTTGCAGCCACTTCGTATACGCCTGCCTTGCAGCAAGCTCAATTAATGCACGGTTCAGTGCAGTCTCCACTAACAGTTTCCTTTGAATTGGTTTGTGCTGGAGCGTTGGAAGAAAGAGTAGCATGGATTCATATGTGCTTCTCAGCAAAGCAAAGCCCAAGACACATTCAAACATAGTTGTGACCAGAAGCCTATAGAACAGCTCTTCTCCTAATAACCTCTAAAGCACATTTGCCTTTGCAAAGGTGGATGGAGTGGGGATGTTTTAGTTTTAATTTTAAAAAGAATTACTTCATTTCTCAAAAAAAGTTATTCCACTCTCATCAATAAGTCAAGGCATCACATCAGACATCCAGCAGGGCAGGCTGCAGTCAGCACCCGCACTGATGTGGGGGTCCACTTCGAATTTCTCTTCAGTCCTGTTCTCTGTGACAAAAGTCAGTCTTCCCACTGATTTGATGCCGTTGGGGATTGTGACATTTTTACTGGGAGTTTGGCTTGTACAAGAGCTGGCAATGTGTGCTTGCAGCCCAGAAAGCCAACCGCATCCTGGGCTGCATCAAAAGAAGCGTGGCCAGGAGATTGACGGAGGTGATTCTGCCCCTCTCCTCCGCTCTGGTGAGACCTCACCTGGAGTACTGTGTCCAGCTCTGGAGATCCCAACATAAGAAGGACATGGAGCTGTTGGAGCAAGTCCAGAGGAGGGCCACGAAGATGATCAGAGGGCTGGAGCACCTCTCCTATGAGGACAGGCTGAGAGAGCTGGAGGTGTTCAGCCTGGAGAGACCTTATAGGGGCCTTCCAGTACCTAAAAGGGATAGGAAAGATGGGGAGAAACTCTTTAGCAGGGCCTATTGTGATAGGACGAGGGGTACTGGTTATAAAATAGAAGGAGGTAAATTCAGATTAGACATTAGGAAACAATTTTTTATAATGAGGGTGGTGGAACACTGGAACAGGTTGCCTAGAGAGGTGGTGGATGCCCCATCCCAGGAAGCATTCAAGGCCAGGTTGGACGGGGCTCTGAGCACCCTGATCTGGTTGGAGATGTCCCTGCTCCTTGCAGGGGGGTTGGACTAGATGACCTTTAAAGGTCCCTTCCAACTCAAACCTTTCTATGATTCTATGAAATTAATTTCTTGGAGGATGCTGGTAAACATCTGTTGTCATATGGTACCAGCTATGAGCTGTGGCTGGTTTCTAGCAAGAAGTCCAGCCTGGAGCCCCCCAGGGAATGTGGTTAAAGGGGGATGCTTCATCTGGACACCTCATTACAGCAAGTGCTAGTTCTGTATCACTCATCATACCCATCAGCCAGGTTATTTTAGGGACTATTCTGACACTTCTGCTTTGGTGTATTTTTAAGGTTCTTTTATATCCTATTTTTTTACCATGTGTTCCTTCCTCCTCACCTCTTCTGCCCTTCTCTGACTTACCAAATGCTTGCTCTCCTTTATGTTCACATGCAGTGTCTGTATAAACAGAAAAAAAAAAATTTGTAGTTAGGAAATCTATGCACATTTGATTCTTTCCCATCCTTTGTATGTCATATCATAAACTCCATGGAGGAAATAATCCTTTGCTGATTGGTGGAGCCCTTGTCAGACCCCAATCCTGTTTGGGAATAGTGGTTTTAGAGTTTCATAGGTTGTTAATTTTAAGGTTAAGAACTGGGTAGAGAGTTTGCTGGATGAGGGCTTTGTTTCGCTGGAGATTCCTCTTAACTCCTTTGTTTAGCAGAAATAAGTTTCTACTTTCTTTTCTTTCCACACCAGTAAAATCTCTAGCAAAGTAGTAATCCCACGTGATTTACTGGTACTTTGGACTGATGCCAGCTTTGTTTTAATCCCAGCTGCTGTTTTATCCTCCAGGTATTTCAGTTGGTAGTAAAGTGCACAGCACAGTCTCCAGAATCACGTGTGAGCACAAATTTTAATATTTGTATTCAGTTCCTTTGTTTTGTCCCTCATGGAAGAGCTCTGCTGGTCCTCAAACTTGACCAATTTGATTACATTTAAACTATATTTAAACAGATGCATCCCCTGGGTGAAACTTCTTCCTGATTAGCCTGGATGGGAAGCATCTGTTTTCCCTCTGGTAATGAGAGTTTCTAAAATCAAAGCACAGAGACAGGCACTGGTCGTGTTGCATGGCATTGGCTGAAGTCTAGCAAGCATGTGGTTCAGCAGTGGAACTTGAATTTGAGCAGCTTGACCCAAAGTCATTAGCATAACCATCCTAAAAACGTGGAAAAAAAAACCCCAACAACCCACCCACGGTAACACACCTACAAACAGAGTGATCTCAAGCTGCAGCAATGCTTTTACCCTTAGTGACAGGGAATGTATCAACACTCTGGTAAATGTCACAATCCTAAACACATAAAATGCCTAAAATCAGCAGTATGATTAGATGAGAGCTGCTGCTATTGTAGCCACAACAGCCTTGTGCTCCCTTCTGCCCCCTTCCCTGCCCGGGGTCTGGCCCTGGTCTGTCTTGGGATCTACTCCCTGCCCTTCTAGTGCCGAGATGTGCCCTCGCGCACCTCTTCATGCCAACACTGCCTTGCAGGACTCTCTGGCACTCCTTCGAGGAAAGGCTGGAGAAAAAGAGTAGAGGTGACTTGTGTCCTAGAGCAATGGGAAAAGTGGGAAGGGGAGATTTAAGGGTGTCCTGTTCTCCAAGAGGGGATGTACAGGAAGAAAAGGAGAACCTGATGCACGGGTACTGCCCTGTGCTAGCTTTGCCACCATGGGATGATATTTCCCAGGGGCAGGTTTTCTGCTGAGGGAAGTGGATGAGTTGAGCAAGAAGAATGCCAACTCTTGGCTTTGGGTTTTGTCTTGAAGGGAACCAGTTGGCTTAATCTGGAGATGCATCTGGGATTAAAATTATATTTATATGTAAAGTGAAGCGAGGTCTGTCCTGGGGCTGTGTAGATGTACCCTGAACCTACACAATCCAGCGAAGAGAGCAATGGACTGCATACGCTTCTCCTCCTGACCCCAACCTGTCCTTTCAAAATCACTTTTCCTCTTCACCTCTGGAAACAGGCCAGTCCTCTCTTGCAGTGATGTTGTGACCCACAAAATTGGCTCTTTCCTCCTCAAACTTTCCTGCTGTCAGATGCGCACCCTCTCTTGGACCAAAAAGGCCAACTACTCTAAATCAGCCCCTAAATTAGCTGATGTGTCAGTGTGCTGCAAGCTGGTCCCTGAGGACATGGGGACTCAAAAGGGTGGCCCAGCTGCTGTGCACCAGCAGCTGTGTTGCTTATGAAGCACATGAGGTAAGCAGTCTATTAGAAGACTAACATCCTGGTGCCCTTGTGATGTCCTAAGGACATGGACCTTGTGTGGCGTCACATGCACAGTTCAAGCATCAGGAGGGAGGTTCTGGAGGGGCCAGAGAAGTGTTTCCCTGCCACCAAGAAGAACTCAAAGATTTATGGATAAAAAAGTCTTGCAAACTACAGGCTTGATGATAAACCAGATCCCTTGCTGGTTCTCGTAGCTAGGATACGGTGAGCTGGGCATTCTCCAGGGCAGATGGCTTCAAGGGCTGATTGCTTCCTGGAGGGGTGGTCATCAGGAGAAGTCCCAATATGAAATTTCACCTGTTTTTCATTTTCCTTAATTTCCAGGTGTGTTTTGCTGTTGTTACTTAGTTCATACAGATTTACACCCATGTCCCTGTGATTCCTCAGAGGCCTTCTTCACTTATGAGCTATTATTTCCTGGTATTTGTCTCCTATCCTAGTTCCTTTGGGATCCTCTCACCTCCATTTCCCTGCAGTGCTGAAGCAGTCAGTGAAGAGGCAAGGTTAGCACAGACCTCAGTGATGCACAAAACTGGGAACAAACCACTAATGCCTGCTCTGGCAGGAGAGTGAGTTGCAAGGGAATTTTCAGCACAAAACTGTCACTTCAATAACACAGAACCACACCAAAGTGACTCCTGAGCAAAGACTTCAAAGACTTCTGAGCAGTATCATGCTCTCTTGAGGAGAGAGAACGGAGAGGGGCAAGGAGGCCAGTTGTTTGCATGAATTTGGAACAGAGCTCAGCCTTGGAGTCCTCCCCATCTCCTCAAAACACGAGATTGCAAAACTCTTGCTGGATCAAGAACAGCAGAAAAACAATTTTTGGAAAAAAAGACCAAAAACCCCAACATGTTTTACCCTTGCTGGAAGAGTTTTAAAGCAGCAGCAACTGCTATAAAATGATAATGGAAAGCATAAATAGTTTTAGTCAACTTATAAGTGGACACATTCTCTCTCTGTTTGTCTGGATTGTTGTTACAGCATACTCCTGTGTGTTGCATATTAGCGGGGGCAGCTTTAAGCTTGACAAACAGGCATAATTGTACTGGGCATCTTTGTGTATCTTTCCCTAAGATCCAGCATGCTGGATGCTCTCGTGTTTTGTTACTTGTCCTCAGCCTTGTGTCCTCCTACAGCCACCCCACCTGAACAAAAAAAAACAACAAAAACCCACCAAACAAAAAATTTGGATTAAAAAGAAAAATCCAGCAGCACCAGTCTCTGAGGAACATGGGGAGAGTTTCCACTGTGCAAACACATTCACAGACACAAGCACTGTAAACATCTGATTAAATGACAGCCACAAGTAGGCCAGAGCCACATGTTCCTGTGGTGGTGATGGGGGATGTCAGCTCCTCTAGCCCATCTGGTTCAGTTACCACAGATTTTTGCAGATTCTAAGTAAATAAAGATTATCTGGGCGAAAAAAAAGCAATAAACTGTACATAAAGAAGGCCACACCACAACAGTCATTTTTTCCAGTACTTAAGATGAGTTCTGATGTGAAAATCTGAGTGGGGAGTCAGATCCATGAACGAGACCAGGTCTGCTGGAGACTGCCAGTGCTCCCATGACCAGGTCACCGAGGGCTGGATCAAGGAAGGCTGTGTCACTACCGGAGTGCTTGGGTCCCTGCCTGCAGCAGCCCAGCACACAGGACTGTCTGCCCATGAGGTCTTCCTGTCTGAGCTGATGGTTCCCTACAGTTTAGCTGCTGCTAAAGTCCTCAGGATGAAGAAATCAGGTGGACTGGCACCTGTGGGCTGGACCCCACCCCATGCTCAGAGGCAAAGGGGCACTGGATGTAGGTTTTGGCCACACCAAGGAACTATCGCACTGCTTCAGATGAGATCCCGAGATGAACCAAGCACTTGTAACTCCATTTACTGATATCCATCACCTCTCAGAAACAGGCACCATGGCTGAGAAGCCGTACATTAAACAGACACCCATTACATGACTCATGCACAGAATCACATTAATTTAATCAGATGTTAAGAAAAAAAAGCCAGAAATTGTGGTAGGTTATTGTCCGTACCTTTCAGAGCGGTGCACTGAGCCTATGCTCCCCGGCACCTAGGGCTGCATATAGCTCTCAGATTGGGGGACAGATGGATTATGTAAATGAGGACAAATCTAGCTGCAGGAAGACGCAGATAGAATTTACCCTGGAGCTGCTAGAATTAATGCACCAATAATAACCGTCATGGAAAATGCACCAAGCAAGGTTTTGAGCTGAGAGAACCCGAAATGTATGGAGAAAACAGCACAGGGCTTCAGGCGTGTAATCTGTTTGCTGGAAAACAGCCCCAGAGCTTGAAATCTTTGTGATTCCTTAAAATCAGCATCCCTTTTATGGCACTAAAATATTATTCAGATACTGAGTACATGATGACTTGTGAAAACCCCTGTTCAAGTATATGCTTATGTATGTATTTACCTGTATGTGAGAACAGAACAGCAGAGTGTGAATATCTTCTGAAATGCTCTTCAAGGCTACTGCCTTGGATTAGGCGTTAGGACAGAAGAGGCAGCAGTGCTTATATGAAAGGCAATGTGGATCTCCATGGCGTCCTCAGAAGAATGGATGTTTACATGTAATCTTTGACAGATGGGGATATTAATGCTTCCATTTTATGGATAAAGAAGACAGATATTAGATGATTGTTGTGTATTACACAGTAGTAAAAGCTCTGTGATGCGGATAAAATACTGGTCTTTTAGGGAGGAAAGCTCTTTTCTCTAGTTCAAGTGCAGAGCCTTTGAGAAAGGGATGATTTGCAGACAGGAGGCAGTGACAACACTGGCAGCACTCACTTCTGAGGAAGGACCCAGGAGTGAATTACAGGAGGAGCGGTAGAGAGAGCAGGTCATAGGATACTGATATTTTAGTGAGATTCATTACGTTTTTTTAAAAATAACTCTAGGTTTAGAGACAAGGATTAGGGAAAGCAATAAAACTTCATCAATGTCCCAAAATTACATGAGATGGCTTTTTTGATGCAATGAAATGCTGAAACACATCCACACAAGCACATGCTGTTAAATTAATCACTGTCGTGACCTGTGCCTTGATCATTCCTCTTCCCCATCATTCCTGACTTCCTATCTCAAAACAGCTTGCCTCAGGTTTAAATGACAAACTCTGCAGAAAATGGAATATGTATGTGAGAGGAGTTTATAGCCAAGATGTTTATTATTGTACTTAATGTCAATTTATTTGCCTACTCTGACCTCCTCTCCCGGAGTTCTTGATCCTGCCAGAATAACTGACAACTGGTGGGTCTGGAGCCCTGCTGTAACGTGAGAGAAATACGGCAAAGTTACAGTCTCTGTAGCAAAAGGGAAGCCCTTTCCCAGGGCTTTTTAAAGAGCTTCAATTCCCCTTGAAATAACAGGCAGGAAAATGCAGAAGAGGAAACAAATACTAGGGAAGGTCAGTGCTGCAGGCACTAGAGGCACACACGGGTATTGGAAAGAGGAAACTTAAGAAAATGCTGAGGAGAAAAAGTGCTTCTGGAGGTCAGTGTTCACATACAGGAATTGCTATGGCCAGCACACCAGCAATCCCAGAAAGTTTATAGGATTTGATGATGCTGCTCTAGAGTAATAAAGTATTCTTGAAAGCAATGCTGCTAGCTGATCACTTTGATGGTGCTTCTCCTGCCCCTTTGGCAGTCTCAGTTGAGATAAATGAGGGCGAACCAGTCTCCAAACTAAGCTTTGTCAACTTGGTTTTATTTGTGTGCTTTGAAAAGACTCCAAATCAGATCAGGATTAGTAGCAGTTGCTGGGATTTCAAAAAATGCTCTGTTAGCAGTGACCTACCAAGGAAAACAAACAAAAAAAATTGGCTTGTACTCTTGTTCGTGCTTTTATTTCTATATAAAACCAAGGCATAAGAGGATTGGGACTACTTCTTATAGCTCTAAAAGAAAAATGTATATAAAATGTCAACTTTGGCTTTCCCAATTTTTGATGAAGAATTTGCAGGATGTCTCAGATAGTGGTTGCCAAACTCTTAGCTAAAATGGCAGAATTATCTAATCATTTAATAAAAGCATATTTTCTCCTACATATTTTTAGGCATTTCAATGAAATAGAATAAAAATCCCCAAAGGACATAAATAGTCTTAATGAAAAATTTTTACTCCTCTCAGTAATGCAGTTTTCATATACATATCTGTATTACTCCAGTTATCCACCAAGTCTATTAGGACAAGCCCTGGAGTTATTATGAGAAGAAAGTGAGAGAATATTATTGGATAAAGAGGATAAAACCTTTTAGGCCTGCTCCATGCAGCATAAACAAGGGAAGAATGCAAACGTAATTCTCTTTTCCCCTTGACAGGACACCCTTAGATGGAGCTGGAGACATTTACTAGATATGAGATATGGGGGAAAAAATGGGTCAGAGCCTGAGAAGAGAAGGAGAGGAAAAAGAGGGTAATTTCCATTACGATCTGTGTTTAAACCTCTGTTGTCTTCACTCTTTTACATGACTGACACATAGATCCTGTGACCTATTTGCAACTACTGATGAAACGAGTTGTGGACCCATAACTGATGCACTGAGGTTGCTCTGAATGAAATTCAGCAGGATGTTGATCTTGCTGACAAATGGCAAGTAAGGTTGAATATTAAATGAAACGTTCATTAAAAAAACTCCCAAAGCAAACAATAAATGCTCTATACATCTAGGCTGAATGTGATCAGAGCATGACAGCTGAAAGGATCACTACACAAAAGACACGCTGTAAAATGCTGTGTAGCAATTGGCTAACAAAAGCTTGCATGTGGAAGGCACAAAAGAAGAGATTTCAGGGAAAATCAGAGATTTCAGTGTAAAATCTCTGTTCATGCATTTTAACTCTGAGAATTATATCCCAAAACATCAAGTTAATGCACTCACCCTGAGGGACTTACTTCCAGGGCTTCCCTCCACCTCCTGTGCCAGGACACAGAGGGCCAAATTCTGCCCGTGGGTACAGGGCTGGGTTACATCACTGAAATACTACCATCCTCTATGGTACTCCTTTATAATGGCAATCAACAGATAATAGCCAGGCTACCCTTATTTCTCCACTGTTTTTTGTTTGTTTGTTTGTTTTCAGGCAAGTCTACAGCCTCATAGCTCCTCACAGGGCAGTCTGCCCACAGCAGACTCGCTGCAGCTCTTCACTGCTCCAAAACCAAATCATCCAGGACCTGATGGGCAAAAGAAAAATCCCAGACAAGTGCAGCTCTTCTCAGAAGCCTGCAGAGATGATAGCAAAAAAAAAAAAAAAAAAGATAAGGTGGTCTGGAGAATAACTGTAATTGGAAAAGAATGAGAAGATGAGAGAAGAATCTCGCCTAGCATGGACAATAAATAAAATCTGTGCTCCTGCAAGGCAAGGAGGGGTAGTGCCTAGGGTACCACCAGAGAGCTGTATTCTGTTGTGCTTGCATTACAAAAAATTTCTAAGTATAACCTGATTTAGGCAGACTTTTCTTGGACAGACATAGCACCTGGGCAGACTCACTAGCAGAGGAGAGGTGAATAGTTGTATTTCCCCCACCCAACAGCCTCCGCTTTCCGTCCTTCCACCTCCTGCCCTGCATTGTATCCTTGGCAATGCAGATAGCTGCCTATGACATGGCAGGGCAGCTTCCTTCCAGCAAGATGGGGAGAAGCCACAGCCCTGCATAGTAACCAGGCAGAGCGGTCATTACATCAGGGCTCATCACTTGGCCACCCTTGCAAGCCCCCAAAGCAGAGCCTCTCCAACCCATGAGATGCTCTTGGCAGGGGGATCGACATGGGGTGGGAGCTGGAAGGGACTTAGACCCCTCTGCTTACCTGGGCTACCTACTCCTCTGTGTGGCTTGCAAAGAGCAAACCAGGCAGGATTGTGGCAAATCATCCCATCCCCCTCAGACCAGACATTGCAAGGGACAACTGGAGAGCATCATGAGTCATTTCAGACTGTTCCTCAACAGCAGCTGGAAGATAATGGCAACTGTATTAATGTAAAAAAAAAAATTAAAAAAGAGGGAAGTTTCAGCTTGAAAGACTCAGCCTCTTCCCCAGCCCATGTTCACTACTGGGGGAAAGCAGTAACTCCTCATCCTAAACACAAAAGACACTGTTGGGGACTGCTACCTGCATACAAACTGCAGAAGTGGGAATTTAGCCACCAAGCAGGCAGAAGAGCTCCAAACTGAGAAGGGTTTAACTAGATGAGGGTTTTTTTTTTTTCACGTTTGAAAATTGTTTTTCCCCTTGCGAAATCTATTATTAATTCCGCACTGTGCCTCTTTCTGCAAACTTTACTCAACAAGGCTTTGAACCCCTTCTCCTCCCACCCTCGTGGGATTTCTTCCCCTGCATACACCCTGTTGGAGCTGCAGAGGGAATGGAGCATGTCTGGGTACAGGGTTGGTGCAGGGCGCTGGCAGTGGCAGGAGAAGGCAGCGGCATCGCCAGGCCCCTGAGAGGACCATGCATCAGGGAGCCAACCAGCTTAGCGAGGCGAGGAGACAGCAGCTTGCATGCAGAAGTTGGTCTGCCCGCATCTGCCGTCCCAGCTGCCGAGGGTCAGCTCCTGGGGATCGGCTCCTGGGCTCACCGGCTGCACAGGAGGAAGGAAATGCTGCCAAAACCATTCCCTCGGCCTGTCCTCTTGCACTCTGCAGGGGCACATACTAAATAAGCCTGTCAGTGTTTGAATGTGTGGGTCACATCAGTCATGAGTCAAAACAGTTTTATATGAAAGGATATTTTTCTGTCTTTGACAAGTGGGAGGTGCAGTGGCTTGTGTATTCTTCCTTGGCTCGGAGACAGACACAGGAGCAGACCTCAGCTCCCACGTGGCCAGCGGATGCCGTCAGCATGGCCAGGCAGAGTGGCTGGGCAGCATGGCAGGGCAGAGTGACAAGGAAGCGTGGCCAGGCGGTGCCACAAGGCAGCGTGGCAGGGTGGTGGTGCGTTTCATCCGCCTGGCATCAGTGAGCAGCCGGGTGAACTCGGCCTGCTCCATCAGCAGGAAGGAGGAAGCAAAAAGATGTTGTCAGAGCTGCAACCCCTACCAAATCCCAAAGGCGCTGGCAGCCTGGGGGTGGTGGCTTCAGGGGGAGCAGAGCGAAGCCAGCTCAGACCAGTAGAAATCCCCACTGCAATCCTCTTAGTTATACAGTTTTTCAAGAATAATTTGAAATTCTCTCAAAAATGCACTTGACATGCATCATAACTTAAAAAGAGAGGGGAGCACCAGTAGATAGGTGTGGACAAAGGTGGAGTGTAGGATGTAGGACAAACTAGAGTTGTGTAGGTGCAGGTCTAAGGGTTACCTCTCCAAACGGTTACACAAGGCCCGGTTATGCTAGCAGCTACAGAGTCACCTTCCTCAGGTTGTCCAGGCTAGAAGCTTCTCTGCAGCTCCTGTGTCCAGCAGAGATTCTCCACGGGCCACCTCCAGCCAGATTTCTAATGCTGGTAAAGCATTTTTATCATACAACAGGGTCCTAATACTTGTTTTTTGTAGTTTTGTAGTACCTCTATTGCAGTTGCTCTCCAATTACTTGCAAGCTGGGTGAACAGAGGCTCTAAGGAAAAACAAGTTAGTTCGGTGAAAATAAGAAATTAAAGCCATGGCTCACAAACAAATCAAGTAGTGGACAACAAAATTCCCTGGGTCTCTGGTGGGGCAGGTAGTGTCAAGTTTAATAGAAACATGCATTTTTGCATTATAACATGATCAACCTTTTCGACTCAGGGTAAGTAGATTTGGCCTTTTCATAGACGATAGTTTCAGAGTCTCCCATGTGTTTTCTGGAGGGTTTCTAGGGTGTTCAGGAGAACTGAGATCTGCTGTAGAAATAATGTCTCAGGCGATGTCTGTGATCTCTGACTGGGGTTTGGATTACAGGTAATCAATCAGTAGATGAGAGACAAAAAAAAATCAGACTGAGTCCTACCACCTTGGATGGGTGCTGGCAGCTGCCTTGCATCATGCAGCTCATGTGCTGGGAACTGCTCAGACAGACAGTGCTACTGGCAGTGAAACCCTTAAGTCAAGCTCCTTTACGTCATCCATAGCTCTGAAGGGAAAACAGGTTTATACAGAGGCCCAAGAACAATGTATGTGGCAGAAGAGTGTTGAAAACCGTCCTCTGACCTGGCTGAGCAATAACTTTATCTGTGGTCTTAGTGATGCCAGAGATTGGTGACAATTTGTCCAAGAAGAGAGGTCTCTGGAGAGGTATGACAATGTTTTACATCATCTACAGTTGGCATCAATGTTAAGGAAAAGAGCGATCAGAGAAAACCTCCTAAATCATTGCACTGATTCCTCTTTAGCCCTCTTACAGAGTGATTACAGAGCTCCTGGGCACTGGGGAATGGCTTACGTCTCTCAAATGGCATCTAATTCAATCACAAACTTAATTTTCAGCAGCAGCAGAAGCTTTTCAGGTTTCCCCTCATTCATGGGGCTTAGATGTGACTGCCATTCGTGTATTATGTCCATGCACATATTTACCCAAACCACCTGTGAGGGATGAGAGCGAAGTGAGGCGTCAGATGAGACGCTGGTCAGTGTGGAATCCCCAGCTGCTTCCTCACGGGTGAGTTGGCCTGTGACGGCGGCACGAGCTGACAGGAGAGCACAGCACTGGAGATTAATTGCTTGTAATGAGCAGCACTGCAGCCCTCAGAAAACTCGGGACTGCCTCAGAAATTACAGCACTTTAACCCTCTGTGGTGTGAATCTCCTCACTAGAAGCTTTTTGGGCACCACATCCCCATGCCTGAAAGGCAGAGAAGATTTCTACAAAGTCTGTTGCCCATAGCAAAGTGAAAGGTGAGATCCCAGTTTGGCTTGCTCAGGAGGAACAGCCATGGCACCACGTAAAACACTGGTCCCATCACAAGCTCCCAAATCCACCAGGAATTTATATAAATCTCCCTTTTCAGGTCAGCCTTATTTTCTAATCCTGATGCAACCTCCCTGCACTTACCCTGCGCTACTGAAGCAGCTCTGCCAGCCAAGGCTGCTCACACATCAGTGTAAATCAAGGGTAACTCCACAGACCTTAAGAAATGCGTGCTGGATTTACACCTCTGAGAAGGAGACTGGGCTTGGGTATTTGCCATCTGGAAGAGCTGTATGAAGTGTCTCTCTCTCTCTCACCCCTTTTTTTCTTTTCCCTTTCTGTAGTTCTTTTTTTGTCAGTACATCTTTCATAAAAAAAAAAAAAAAAAGAAAAGAAAAACAAAAAACCCAGAAACAGAACATTTCCAAGTTGTGGCAGCTATCTGGGGTAGTCGTGAAAATAGCAGCAAATGCTCAGGGTTTAGATCAGGTCAGCGGCTCAAGGTCAGCCACCATTTGTCTTTTAGGCAATTTCATCAGGTCCAGCAGGGTTCATCAGGTCAGTGCACAAAAGTGTACAAGCTATTCCTATGCCATCAACCCATTGAAAAAAAAAAAAAATCCTCTAAACTTCCAGCAAAAGCAGGGAAAGGAGACAGCACGGCTTCATATACACAAAAGGGAACCTGCAGGCTAGCAGGTATCAGATCCATCTGCAGTATCCCAACCCCTGGCATGTGTGTTCAGGCCAGGCTTGGCTGCTCAAGAACTGGTGTGACGCCACCGTGCCCAGCAGAGTCATTGGGACAGCCCCACTGGGACGGAGACTCCTGGACTGGGAGGACCAGTCTTCTCAGTAGCCATTCACACTGGAACGAAATAGAGGGAGTGAAGTAAATGAGCTGTAATTTTTCACAAAATGAATACTTCTAATTTCAAGGGGCAGAGGAAGACCCAAGCAACTTAATCCTTTGAGTTAAACCCAGGGACCTGTCTTAGCTGAAAAAAACACAACTGAGGAAGAAAACAGTCAGCCACTGAGTTGTGACAGTTTGGTGGAAAATCACTATGGCTTTTCCGGGCTGTTTTCATGTCAGAACTGACCTACTTTTTTAAATGCTAAAGAGGTGGGGGCATTACTGAGCCACGGAAGAACCGAGCTATCCCAGGCTGAGCAGAACCATGATTTGGGGGGATTTTTCTTATTTAAGTCAACCCAGACAACTTGTTTGGAAACTGTAGTTGGTGAATCTTCCATTGTCTTTAGGGATATGGGCAGAGGATCTTTTCTGGAGAGCAGAGCACGGATGGGTGACACGAGGGAGCCCTGCGGAGGGAGGCTAAGCGCTATGTGAGCCACCCGACAGCTGGCTCTGGGCAGATGTCAGTCACTTAGAGACTGGTGACAACAGAGCCCACTAATTAGGGCACCAAATCACTAACCACAGAAAGAGATCAATCCGCTTTGTGACATGAAAAAAATTGAAGGTTTGTGCTGTGCTTTTTATTTGGACACATTCATCTTTCTCTCTGATCAAAGACGCAAGGCTAAGAAATGCTTTTCTAGAAACCCTCAAGCTACAATCGTTCCAGACAACTTTGTCCAATTCAACAGTTCCTCCATAAATGTTTCCTAAGGATTTTGATCTTCAATAAGAGACTTGGGATTGTTGTTAATGCCTTTCTGAAAACAGGAGAGGGTGCTTTATTCCACCTGGTTGTTTTTGTACTCTGAGAACATGGACCATGGAATGACAGGAACTGTAGTTTAGTTATTCCTTAAGGGTTTCTACTGAACGTACTCTAAATCATATAAGCTAAAAAAGTATCCCATTTGGAACATTTATTGTTAAAATAATTTAAATAGCATTTAAATCATGAAACATGTAAAAATATGTATTTTGCTTATTTTATGTTATTTTTTACACATACAGTAAGCATATTCATACATAGATGAGAACAATATTTTAATCTATTTCAACACTGATGTTGAAGTAATTCAACTTCAAGCTGTAATATAATTTTAAATTATTCTTTATTCAAGTAGAAATCTTTATAAAATTAATCTTTTAAAATAGTTGAAGTCCTTCCTCTAGTGATAAAAGCTGCGTATCTTTGACTAGATCAGTTTACAGGGTGATGTCTTTTTCTGTAAGAAACAGCTGCTCTAGAGCATCCTAAGCTCATCCTTATTTTAGAAGGTGGTAGTAAAAACAAAACAGACTATTGCATGCCATAAGTTTCCTTAAATAATGTATCTTATAATACAGTCCCCAAGAAAAAAAAAAACAGGAAAACATGACATGCAGGAGGAGCTGTGTAGCTGAGATTTGCTTGATTGGTTTTGTGGTTTTATTTTCTGCACATATTACTGATAAAGAATGTGCTTTTAAGAAACTACAGGCTAATGTGTGGACACAGGAAAATGTCCTCCTAAAATAAACGAGATGTCCCTCATTAGCAAACTGCTTGACTGCTACTATAAGGCATTAGTGCAGGTGGCACGGTTCCTGAGAATAGAATTATTCATTGCCATGGTTACCCATGCTAGAAATATTACCCTCTGCAATCGTTGTAAACAAAGACCCTTTCACAACGGTGTAAAAATTAAAATACTTTAAGCAATTAAAGGAAATTATAAATTGTACAGAAGTTGTGCCTTGTAAGCACTGTAGCTTTTGGTAACACTGGAAGGGTTTGAAAACCCTCTGCAAGGATCTCCCCCAGCCTAAGCGACTTGGGAAGCTCTCATCCACCACCGTCGAGAGCAGGATCAGAGGCTAATGAGAGCCAGAGCACCTTCACCAGCATGCAAGCCCTTCCGCAGGTGGTAGGCGCTCAGTGGAAGTACGCTGTTAAAACCACACAGGATGGTCTGATAATAGCTGCAGCGGAGGAGGACAAGAAGTGGGGAGTTACCATATGTGTTGCTGATGGAGCTCTCCCGATGAAGACTACCATGCAGCTGATTTGCATCAGACCTTCGAGTCATGGGAAGAATGGTCTCTGGAACTAGCACAAACTTGGACGGAAACAGCAGCCACAAACTGAGCTCCTCTCTTGCACCCACGCTTGGACAGTTGGAGCAGAAGATATTCCAACAAGTGACACTTGTGCTGTGCAAACACCCAGAGAAGAGGTGGGCTGGCTCACATGCAGGCAGGCAGCAGGTGAGTGGGTGAAGCAGGACTGTAACACAGGTGTCCTTTGGTCCTACAAGTGCCTTTTCCACTTGAACACATTTCCTCAGGGTGGACTCAGTTTCTCCAAATCCCCATGGCTTCTGTCTGGTCTATCTATAAAACCACGGGGGCTGTGGCTCCAGCACAGGACCAGCCTGGAGAGGCTCTCATCCAGCTGGGAGTCCACAGCAGAGCACAAAGACATCTTAAATAAATCATTTGCTCTTCACAGTTGAGGACTTGTTGTGCTGGTGCCTCACCTTTCATAAAGGAAATAATCTCTTTGTGGGAATATCTAACAGGAAAAAGAAGAGTGAGCTGGCACTTGGAAGGTTGCATCGAAAGAAGCGTGGCCACTGTGGTCAAGGGAGGAGATTCTGCCCCTCTACTCCAGTCTTGTGAGACTCCACCTGCAATACTGCGTCCAGCTCTGGAGCCCCCGACATAAGAAGGACATGGACCTGTTGGAGTGAGTCCAGAGGAGGCCACAAAGATGATCATAAGGCTGGAGCATCTCTCCTATGAGGACAGCCTGAGAGAGTTGGGGCTGTTCAGTCTGGAGAAGAGAAGGCTCTGGGGACACCTTATTGCGGTCTTCCAGTACCTAAAGGGGGCTTATAAGAAAACTGGGGAGAAACCCTTGAGCAGGGTCTATTGTGATAGGATGAGGGGTAATGGTTTTAAAATAGAAGGAAGCAGATTGAGACTTGATATAATGAAAAAAATTTTTACAATGAGGGTGGTGGAACACTGGCACAGGTTGCCCAGCGAGGTGGTGGATGCCCCATCCTTGGATACATTCAAGGCCAGGTTGGACAGGGCTCTGAGCAACCTGATCTGGTTGGAGATGTCCCTGCTCCTTGCAGGGGGGTTGGACTGGATGACTTTTAAATGTCCCTTCCAACCCTAACTATTCTATGATTCTACGAAAAGCAGCAGTGTTCACATGCACTGCCAGCAGCAGCAGCTTCACCATACCTGCTGCGAGGAGGTGCATGGAGCTCATTCAGGCTATTATGCACCAGCTTGTGGCAGAACAAGCTGGTGCTGCTGCATAGAAAGAAATCTCTCCAGCCCTCCATCACTTCTCAGCCCCAAGCCACCACACACAGTGTGAGGGCTTCTATCCCTGTTGAGGTAGCACATGGTCCCAAAAGTTCTCCATGTTCACTGGGCTCCAGGCAGGCATCCATGCCTATCTGCCAAAGCATGGTGTGGGGCTGAGCAGGGACAGTCCCCAACCCTAGCACATTTCTCCAGTGTGGTTCTGGCAGTGCTGTGACCTGTGACACTTTTACAAAACATCTCTCTTATTTGGGCTGGAGAAGAGAAGGCTCAGGAGGATGTAATCAATGTATGTAAATACCCAAAGGGACAGTGCAAAGAGAATGGAGCCAGAGTCTTCCCAGTGGTAGGACCAGAGGCAAATGAGCACAAATCAAAAAACAGGAGGTGCCCTCTAAACATCAGGAAACATTTTTACATTGTGAGGGTAAGCAAGCACTGGCACAGGTTGCCCAGAGAGGTGGTGGAGTCTCCGTCCTTGGAGATATTCAGAAGCTGTCTGGACATGGTCCTGGACAACCGGCTGTAGCTAGCCCTGCTTGAGCAGAGGTGTTGGAGCAAGTGACTTCCAGAGGTTCCTTCCCACCTCAGCCCCTCTGCAATTCTGTGTCTCTGTAAGGGGCAGCCCAAGGAGCCGCAAGAGGAGGTCTCGCCAAGATGGGAGTCACATTCAAGTAGATAGAGGCTGGGATGACGAGCTCTCAGGACACTGCTCTGGGACCAAAATCAGTCACTGAAATAGTGCCCACAGCAAAAGCTTGTTAAATTAACTAACATGTCTCCCATGGGTTATAACATCTAATGAGCAGACCTCCGTGTGGGCTGATTTACCAGAGAGCTAAGGCAGCAGCTTTCCCCTGCTGAGATGCTGCCAGAGGCGGCTGCTGAATGCCCCGGCCATGGCAGCACCCAGCTCTCCAACACTGGCCCTAGAAATGAAGGAGAAGAATAAAACTGACAGTCAGAACTCAGTCCAAAACTATCAGAGGACGAAGCACCATGTGATTTGGAAACAAATGCTTTCTGAATTAGGTTTCCCAGTATCTCCATGTCATAACACCATGGTCCCGCTGCCTGCTGGGCAGGAAGGCAAGGTGAAGGTCAGCGCAACACAGCACAGCCCAGCCGGCTCTGCCCAGCACAGGAGGTAAGCTGTGTTGGGTCAGCATCATTCCCAGTTCTGGCCTGCTGGCTGAAGGCCTGGAGATCCCTTTTGTCTCCAGAACAATATCCTTTTAAAAAGTTGGCTTTTTCCTTTGTAAATATATGAGTCATGTGTGAGTAATGAGGCTGTTTCAAACAACCTCATGGCAATATAATACACCTCATCAGGATGTTCTCCTTCTCTCAATTAAAAATTGAATACTTAGCACCTAAAATTACATCTCATAAGGTGGGGTTTTTTTTCTTTCTCTCTTTTAGTGAAGCATAATGAATGTGTGGAACTCATAGCCACAGGATATTACTTTAGCAAAGAACCTAGAAAGATTCACTAAAAGTGAATATTTATGTCAGTGGGAATCATTTCCTCTGTGGTAACAAGTGATACAAAAAAAAGTGATACAAATTTGCATCAAAACAGCAACAAATCACTACCTGAAGTTACAAAGGTACCTCTTCTGCCAAACAGACACTGCGTAATTATCCACAGTAGCATCTTCACATGTCTTTAAAAAATATCTCCTCTGCTGGCAGCTGTGGACGGCTTGATCAGGTGGGTCACCAGTTCAACCAATATATCAGTACCTACGTTGCCCTTTTCCAGAACCATGGCACCACATCAACTTCTGGCTCATCAAATCCGAAGGACGGCTGCCTTCTGGCTGCATGGTGGGAGCAATGAATAACTACCGCTGTCATCCCTAGTGGAAAACTGGAAGCGAGGGAGGAAGCAGAACATCCCTTTATGACTGGTATTACTTCCTACTCTGGTGTTTCTTTGATTAGTTCCATGAACGTGGAGAGTCTGTTGCCATCAGCAGGTCACAGCTGTGCAGGACACAGCAGAAAGGCCATCTGGAGGCAAGACCAGCATCTGTAGCCAGGTCTAAAGACAGATACATCAGGAGGCTCAAGACGTTTTCACCCCTACATCTCTCCTTCTCCTGCCCCTGGCAGGTGAAGGGTCCCCGCTGTGGAGCTTCAGCTGAGGAGGTACACCCTCCTTCCACTGCTCCATGATGCTGCTGATTCCCCCTGACACCCTTCCTCTCCAGCTCTTTAATCTCACATTAGCAGAACCCCTGGGGCACCAGCACCACAGCCAGGGGGAAGAAAAGGCAGCTCTTCACCCAAATCCTCACCATGGGAACTTATCACTGCCATCTCCTGAAAAAAAAAAAGTGTGGGAAAGAGGGTTTTTTCCTTCCCTCTTCTCATTTAGGTTATTGCCACATCTGCACCTGGTGAATCTGGGCAGGATGAGGGGGATGAGACAGTGCTGCTATTGCACCATGGCCCTACCCACATCTCAAATCACCTCGCAGGCAGGTAAAATTTGAAGGATTTGGCCGCATTAAACCTTTCCTATAGAAAGATCACAGTCCCCATTTAGAGGTGGAAAAAGCAAAGAGGTGGAGTTTTGCACTGAAGGTCACAGAGGGCTTGTGTGAAAGGATATCACAGCCTGACTCCAGTTCCCTGCTTTGTTCTCCAGTCGTTCTCCTCCTTCCCCAGCCATGTTAAACATCCCCATAACAGCGCCAGGGAGCCTCGAGAAGCCTTGCGGAAAAGCTCTAGGGAGGAAAGAGTAAGTTCAGTGACGCAGAACAAGACAAGGGAACAAGCAGCCTGCAAGCCTCAACAAAGTGGTCCTTCCCACTGCTGGGCAGCTGTGGCAGGGACTCTCACAGGCACAGCAAAGCATTAGTGGCTCTCACTGCACAGGGGCACTTCTGGAGCGGGGAGGTCTGAAACGACCATGGGAGCTGCAGGTTGGTAACCTCTTGAAGAAGCGTTACATCTCGTGCTCCTGTGCATCATCTGACGGGAGAAAACCAGATGTGACAAGCTAACATTGAAATGAAATCCCAAGGGGGAAAGAGAAACGAGGGAGCTTGTTAAGAAGCCCACTGCCATCTGGAAGGCAGGAAGAGGCAGGCATCTGTGAGAAAGTGGCATCACTGGGGAAAGCCTGGGTGCTTGCAGCTGGCACAGCAAGATGAAAGGATGGGGACGAGCTGATGGGCCCGCCCTGCCCTGCCCTGGAAATCGGATCAGAGGGTGAAGGGAGGGTTGGTTTTCATTTTTAGGAGACTTCGGGGTATGTTGCAGAATCTAAAATAATCACCTCATGCTGATTGTTGTCCTTGGCAGGAACAGTAACTTTGTGGCCCAAAGGGTTTAATTGAAGATACAAGGGGGGGGAAAGAGAGGACATTGGGCTCTTGATTTGCTAATAGGAGTCTTTTGTGCTCTTTATTGGTTCAGAGCCATCTCCTAGGTCTTAACCCTTTACTCCTTAGTTGCCATGAAAACATGTGGTCTTCCTTGACTATGCATTTTATTTTTCAGAGGTAAGAACTGTTCCTTTTGAGCTTTCACTAAGCTCCCATCATTGGTGCTAAATCTGGGGCATGGAGAGGGAAGAGGAGACCTACGCCATGGTAACAGATGCCTTTGAATTAGTAACTGGTTTTCTAGTAACTGATATTTTCTGTAATTCAGCCCAGGGAACACCAGCTTCACACTGGCCTTCTCTTATGGAAACAAAGTACAAAAGGCTCTTGCTTTTGGTTAGTCATGTAAATCCTCCGATGAAGCCTATTCTAACAGAAAGGTAGTAAAAGGCTGTGCTATAAATAGTGCTGTTTGTTTGACTGCGCTGAGGCAGAAATGTAAGGTTTCATAGCTCAGATTGAGGGTCCCAGTCATTTCAGAGCCAGGGGCTGACATTTGCTTTTATGCCTGTGCTCTGATGTCTGCTTTGTTTTCCAATACAGTCATTTATTTTAAATCAGGATGAATACATGTTACATCTTGAGAGAGAATTAAGATCCGGCATAGACAAGTTAACTTAACCGTGTAATCTGGTCCAACTGTTTTTTCATAAAACTTGCAGATTAATGGGGTTTTCTGTCAGATCCTAGGAAAAAAATACAGGCAAATTCAACATAATGTAGTGAAGATAGACATAAATATCCTAAGCCGCTGAGAAAGCAGCAATAGGCAGCTCTGTGAAGGATGCAAGCACCATTTACGCAGTTGCTGCATTTGATCATTTCTTACTGATTTGAATGATGCTGTTCAGATGCAGCGGCTGTGTAATCAGACCCTAAATGTGGCATGATAATGACTGGATATGGTCTAATTGGAAGGATCAACAGCTTAATTTGTTAACATGGGCGGGGGGGAAAGACATCTATAAGCAAGAGTAGCAGGTCTGATTTTTTCACTGTAAGTGCTGCATTTTTGTACGATTTGCTATCTGTCAGTAAACAAAATCTGTTAGTGCAGAATGTGAAGGGTAGACACTCAGAGAAAGGCAGATGTAGATGTAATATAACCCTCCTGTTAAGATAGACCAAGACTAGTTTAATTCTTACTTGTCTCTATTTTTCCTTAAGAAACACTCAGAACCACCCATGTGATTTTTGTTACCATCATTTTTCTGATCCTCTGCATCATTTTAGTAGAACAGATGTTTTTTTCATATCCACTTTAGATTATGGTCAGTATCTTCACAGCCATCTTCACAGCTACTCAAGAGCAGGTTTTTCACTACTCATATTTACTAAGACACATTTGCCTTTATTTATTCAAATCTATTTTGTTACAAAATTATGTTATGTTTTTATCTTTACAGGTGAACAAATGGAGCTGGGCAGGAACAGAACAGATTTGCTCTACAAGACACAAAGATTTAGCATAATTTCTGTCCTTAAAATACCGTTCAGTCATAGGACTTTTGTTAACTTTGCATCCTGCATGTCACCCTGCATGTTCCCAGCTCCATGCAAGCAGCTCAGCATCGTTTGTTTCAACAGTGCAGTAGCCTACAGTTGAATATGTTCTTGAAGCACCTTGAGCCACATAGGTGCCCTGGAGGCAACCATCTCCCTGTGAAGCAGGAGAGGACACTGCTGCCCACAAGGCTTCTGGCTGCCCTGGGTTTAGCTGCCTCAAACTCTCTCACCATCTCTGTGATTCTGCCGCGCTCCTAGCCAGTCAGCCTCACTCATTCAGGACCTTCACCCGGAGGATCTTTACTCAAGATTCTCCTCTGCCCAAGGGACCTATGAATTACAAGTGACACCAACAGAGAAGGTTGACATGGCATGAGGAAGAGCCCGTCCGTTACTCCCACTGTGACACACAGGAGAGCAGACCCAGCCATGCAACACTTTTGAGCCCGCTCGGTGCAGGTGCTTACATGATAGTGAAATTTTAACAAGAAACCTCAGGCCACAAGTTCTGAGCAACACCAGCTAGGTTTAGCTTCATTTTGTGGATCAGACTTTAAAATGTGGTACCTGCAGCCTTCTGCAAATCAGGTCACAACTGCCTGGAAAGGAAACAGTGAAAAAGGGACTCAGACCTTCCTGGTCCAGACCAGCGCTTTATCGGAAAGCACAAGCCCTCTCTCCCCTCTGGTGGCAGCCCTTGGCTCTAGGTCATCTCACCTGGGATTCATGTGGGAGTGCTGCACAGAGTCACTTTGTGAAGGATCTTTGCATAAGGACACAGCATCAGCATGGGTTGTTTGTTAGTCTTCGGAGTAGCTGTAGGGAGTTATACTTCAACAGATGCCTTTTATTTGTCTTGTTCTATTTAGAATAATAGCTATGGGACTCAATCTATATATTTTTTAAAAATATTCATTTTTATTAAATGGAAAAAAATACACATATTGATTAAGGACAAGCCTCCTTCATTAGTCAGAACAGTTTCCAGGGTCTAACTGAGTATCTGAGCCAAGTGCTAAGGGTCTTTGCAGAGCAAAAGGAGTGATGTGCCATAAGAGATGAAGCAGGTTCTTAGTCCTCAGCTGCCACAGCGGCATCCATGGCTGCTGAAATAACCCTTTGCAGAACCTTTGAGCCTCCTTCCCGTCTCCCTCAGGGCACCGTGGAATGGTTTTAATTGGAAGCAGACGTGCAACGTGGTAGGTAGGAGCAGGCGTCTGCTCAATGTGAGCTCCCAGTAAATAACTCCTGTACGATTGCTTCGAAAGTGAAAAATACCATGATTGAAGGGAAAGGATTTAAAACGAGACTAGTACTCACTCAGAGCCAGTTGACTGCTCCAGTAGTCTTGCCAATATTCCTTACCAATTATTAGGAGTCAAGAATATTGTCTTCTCTTTCTTGCTTGATAGATTTGCAAGTTGGATGGAGCATTCATCTTCAATGAATGGGTCACAGGAAGATTTCCAGGTCATCACTCCCATTGCAAACACTTTTCCAGTAAGGCGACCATGAAAATCATAGAGACGTACTGTTGTGAATGACCAATCTTAGTTTTAATTGGGAAGGGACTTTTAGCTTAATAGTAGAAACTCAGCCTCTTAATCTTGATTTCAAAAAGAATATTTGAGCCAAGCCTCCTGGTTTCAGGAGACTTTTCAATTTTTTCTGTCACAATGGATCTGCCAGGCTGCTCTAGTCTGGTTTTGTGGAAGGTGTTAACAGCTGCACCGCACAGATCTACAGTTATTAAGATTCATGAGGTTGCCGTACTTTTGCCCTGCATTTCATTGCAACCCCTTTGCCCCGAAAAATCCCAGCAGCTATACTTGGACACAAGAAAGGTAATCACTAGGTGATCTTCTGCAGCATGGAACAATTTAACCCACAACTCTTCTGCTTCCAGATGCATAGGGTAAAAGAATGAAATGCAATGGGGGACTGTTCTGGTTTTGTTAGTGAGGGGGGGCCTAAGGTGGTAGCTTCTGTAGGAAACTGCTAGAAGTCGCTCCCCTTTGTTCAGTGGACTCGGCCGGGCCTAGGGCGGACCTGCTGCTGGCCAAGGCCGAGCCAATTGGTGGCAGAATGTCCCGTGATAACGCCTCTGCGATAACGTATTTAAGTAGGGGAAAACAGGAAAAAAGAGGAGGGAAGATGTGAAGCAGCTGAGCGGGGGGCAGAGAGGGAGAGGCGCGAGCCTCATGGGCCTTGCAGGCCTCACCCTCTGGCCCCCCGCCGGGCAGCCGACTGGGCCCGACTCGGCCCGGCCTGGCTGCAAGAAGTGGAGAGGAGATGAGAAGTGAATAAGATGTAAAAAGGATCCTGAGAGGCGTCTGCCAGCCTGTTGTGAGGAACGGCTGCAGACACCAAGGTCAGTGAAGAAGGAGGGGGAGGAGTAATATGGCTCCTGGCCAAGATTCCTCTGCAACTCGTGGTGAAGACCATGGTGGAGCGGGTTGTCCCCCTGCAGCCCATGGAGGTCCACAGAGGGGCAGAGATCCACCTGCAGCCCGTGGAGGACCCCACGCCAGAGCAGGTGGAGGCCTGAAGGAGGCTGTGGCCCATGGAGGGCCCGCTGGGACAGCTGTTCTAGAGGGACTGCACCCCGTGGAAGAGATGACCCACGCCGGAGCAGTTTCACGGAGGACTGTGGCCCATGGGAGGGACCCCACGCTGGAGCAGAGGAGGAATGCGAGGAGTTCTTCCCCTGACGATGATACAGCGGCGTAAAACAACGCGTGATGAACTGACCGCGACCCCCATTCCCTTTCCCCGCCCCGTGCCGCTCGGGAGGGGAAGGTAGTAGAGATAATGTTAAGCCTGGGAAGAGGGAGGGGTGGGGGGAGGTTATCTTGTTCCCTGTCTCATTCTCCTGCTAATTTTAGAAATAAATGAATAGTTTTCCCCAAGTCGAGTCTGTTTTGCCCGTGACGGTAACTTTAAGGATTTCTCCCTGTCCTTATCTCAAACCTTGAGCCGTTTTTCTTATATCATCTCCCCCTATTCTCTCGGAGGGTGGGGGGAGTGAGAGAGAGACTGCGTAGTCTGGTCCTGATGGGGGCTGAACTACGACAGGGACACAGGCTAAGGCCTGAATGTAAAATTGCTTGTGCATTAAATCATCAGGAAATATTTCTTCAGCTTCATTCTATCTATTGGAAAGAGGAGTTATGCTTTTGTGAACATAGGATCAATTTATACTATGTCACCATGTCCTGCTCCTTACTTGCATAATGAGCTTTCTCAAACCTTTTGCTCTGTTGTTCCTTGAAAACTTTTGAGTAGGTTTTATTCCAGTTCTTATTCTGGCTGGTTCAGCATCTTTCACAGACAAGTAGTAACATGGGAGTCATCCTGAACCCTTACCAGGGCAGTGCTACTTAGCCAAGTGAAGTAAATAAACTCAAGGATTAAATCTAGATTGATGCAAATGCTTTATGCATCTTCTAAATGCAAGAAATTTAGAGAAAGTTGCAAAACAGAGGTTCTAATGAAATGTCACTTCACAGACATAGCAGTCAAGTCCCATTTCTAAAGGTGGGAAACGTAGCTTACAGCAGACTGCATTCTCTAGCTGTCAAACCAAAACTGCGACTCTAAAGTCAATCTGTGCCAAGAGAACCAGCTTCCCTGCTGGCTTCCCAACCAGCAGAACCAGGAAGCAAAGCTGATTTGAAAAACAGAATGAAACTCCATCCATTTCCATTGTCTAAGAGGTTTAAAGCTGGGGCGGGGTGGTGGTGGGGTGAGAACATGCTGATGAAACAGAAGATCAGAAGACCAAAACTCTTTTATTTATGAAAGCGCTCCTCTAAGTAATGAATTTAGTCTAGTTATTCTATGATGTTGTTAGTAAAACTGCTAAAGGCATTTCTACATAAAAATGAAAGTGCACATATGCCCAAGTATTCTTTTTAATGCTATTTTGGGGACATAATTCCCTAATGTCTTGCTTTCAAAAGCCTAGTATTTTCCAGTGCACTGAATAGATTGGCTCTATCTCTAGCTTGAACATCAAAAAGTAACCTTCACGTTCATCAATGAAAAGTGACAACTGATTTTATTAACTGTATTCATTATAACACGTAATATGACAGTGGGAATATTTTTCACTGTAAGATTTTTGAATGGAAGAAAAGTGCAGTTAGTCTGAGTTCCTTACATTCATTAGAAGCAAGACTATTGAAACCATCAACATTTACAATGACACATAAGCAAACACCAGAATCAGTGCCAATAAATACACAGAGTACCAAAATAAATATTTACAGAATTAAAAATATAATAAACACTGATTAGTATATCCTTGTGAACTGCCAGGGAAGAAAGACATCTATTGCTATCAGTTAGGTTGTAAATACATTAAGAATACAGTGATTCAAGGAGACACGTACTCATCGGTGTTTGTAGAGGTGGTAAGGTGGCAGAGTATGTCTAACAGTCTGTTACAGAAACACTCCCTGGAGTGTTCTGAGCTTTCACTCAGAAAAAAAAGTTGGTGCACACAGACTTGCCAGATTATTAGCAACCCATTTAGATCAGAAGAGCAGGGAGTTCTGGCTTAACTCGCTTATTATCTCAAATAGGTCATATGCTACCTTACTGGAGGCGGCTGACACAAAAAAATACGAGGGAAAATTGTAATTAACAGTGATCCATCAGCTACAACACATCTTACAGAAACAGATTAAGTGACGCCTAACAGGACACATCTGTCCCTTTCAGCACGTAGGAAACCCCAAGAGCATCAGTTTGTCAGATGCAGCACGGAGCAGTCCCTGCCACGTTTTCCGCAGGCAAACCATGATATTTAAGCAGAGTTGGGCTGTGATGAAAGACTCAAGCCACGCTGTGTTTTCTGGACTTACTGAATCTGTATTTTCCACCAACCACATTTATCCCTCATTCCTCAATTTAACAGGGCCACTAGCCTCAACACTAGAGCTTTTCTGAGACAGACTCTGCTGACAAATGTAGCAAGGAAAATTCAGATGGGGCCAAATTATGGGATCTTCATTCAGTCTTAATAACAACCAACACCACTAATAGATCCACTGATACACTGCTGGACTGAGATATTGTCCAGCTGCTGCAATCTGTCCCACAGCAGAGGATTTACTTCAATTTTACACAAAGGCAACACCTTTAATCTTGTTCCCTCTTTTCAAACACAGGATAACATTGCTTTTACCAAGCCACGTGCTGCAGAAAGTTACTTGCACTCCACCCAAGACGTGGTGGTGCTGCCGCACGGTGTGTCTTACGCTCCCTTCCCACTTGCCCTTGGGCTGCAAGGGTGCAGCCAGTGCTCACCGGCCTGCCAAGGGCTTGGGTCTTCGCATCCCCCCCGGCAAAATGAGGTTGGAAGAGCAGTGAGGTGCCACGGGTCGGTGCTGGGCTACAGGGGATTTGTGGAAGTCTCTGTGCTAAAACTGCCTGCAGGAACGAAAGCAGTGGGCACTGCTCAGGTGTGATGAGAGCAGTCACACCACAGTCCACTGGCAGGGGCGCTGGCATCAGCACACCCAGACCCTGGCACTCACTCGCACAGTCTGGCTCCTAACTCAGTGTAACATAGCAATCTGAGCATCAACGCAAGAAAAAAAAAAAGGAGCCAGATTTGAACTCTCTTTTCCCACAAGGACCAGAGGTCCAGCCCTTGCTCTCTTCCCATCTCCCAGTCACCCTATCAACCCTCCCACCCCAGCACAGCACCACCACCCTGGCTTTTCCTGCTGCTGTCCAGTCTGGCAGACACCTCCATATGGTGACACCCCACACCCCCTGATGGCAAATTCTCCTGGTGACAGTGCCCTGGTGACAGTCCGCGGGGTGCAGGTGAGTTGGGGCAGACCTTCCCCTTTGCTGCCATTAACCAAGAAACATCACCAGATGTGTAGCTTTTACATTTTAAGGTCAGGCTAAATTCAAAGCAGATACAGCCGATTTTCTTCTACGAGCACATTATGTTTGAAGCTTCCAACACATCTGCATAAAAAGCCCATAGAAACAACCTGATACTGAAATAGCAACTGTTTTGATGCAACATCATCCAAAATAATAAAAATCTGTTTAAGATCTTACCACTTACTGTTCTTCCTAAAAACAGATTTAAAACATGGCTGTGTAATAATTAAAGGGAGGCATCATTAGTTACTGTATCAAAAAGCATGAACAATGACACAATAAGCAGGGGGTTTAGTGCTCTGGAAAGGATCTGGTCCTGTTTTTGCCATCACAAGTAAAATTAAGGAAGGCAGTGATTGTGTTAGCTGTAATTTAAACATGCTGAGCACTGGAGTTATGTGTGGGAGTGGCTGCTTGTTAAGGTGGAAAAACAATGGAAAGACATGTTTTGCATTCAGATCAGTGAAAATACTACTCAGTAATATAAAAGACCGCACAATCACCTGAATAATGTTCATCTCTAAAAAAAGGGAAGACTTCTTTAAGAAACATTTCCTATTTCCTTAAGATTAAGAGATTAAGGACTTTTGCCAGTTCTTACTGGAGTCAGTGGCAGCTTTGCCACAGCAGAACTGGACCTTGGAAAGAGATTGTCATGTTGGCAAATGCCGGTTTTCTAACTTTGTGGCCACAGCTGGATTAGTTTCTATTGCAGAGCACTGCTTGGATGTGATGTTCAAGTAGGTAAAGCAATCTTCTTTCAGCCATTGCTACAAGAAGCCTGACAGCCTAGCAGTTTAAACCCCTGGCCCTGTGAACCTTTCCCCCTCTCCACTACAACTTTGGTTCTATTTATTTAAATATGTGCAGAAAGGAAAAAGAAAAGCAGTTCTTACCAAAGATAAAAGAAAACCCGGGCACAGTCTCCATAACAAACAGCTTCTGAGCTTTCCTACAAGAGTGACATGCTTCCCTGCCAGATTTGCTAAATTGTCCACAACAGGAAAGTGGAGGGATATATTCCACTCTATGCAAAAATATCACTCAACATCCTCACCCACATGTATGAGATCACACAGCAGAGATCTCCATTTTGAGTATCTTTGCCACTTGTTCTGAAGGTGAACTAATTTTTTCAAAATCAAGAAGTAGGAGCAAAGATCTCCTGAAGAACTCATTAGCAGCAGCTCCTCTTTTCTAATGCTAGAAGGCTAGATCAAAAACCTCAGTTTCCCAAGCAACTGCAGCGTGGCTGAGAGGGAATGAGAGACAGAGGAAAAAAAAAAAAGGGGGTCCCAGGCAGTAGGACTCATTGATTTGGATGGAGAAGCCCTCTAAGGCAAGAAGAGCTTTAACAACCTGCTTTTGCAGGAACAAAGGCCCCCAGGACGTGGCTTGCGTGGTTATAGCTCTTATTCCTTTGCATATGACAAGTTCTTCCATTTCTCTCTACATGAAATGGACCTAGGAAACACCAAATCAATGCTGACCGCTGCTAGCCGAGATGCTCACAATGAAGACAAGATGTGAGCTAATGATGAGCTAAAAAATTCCTGTGAGTCAAATTAAAAATAAACTGTCCTCCGACCACAAACAGCAAAACAGATTCAGATACTCCCTGCTCACAGCAAACAGCAACTCATGACAAGGGAATCCCATCATCCCATCCCTCCCATCCCTCAGTGGAAGGGCGGGATGTTCAGCGGGGACCAGTCCCAGGCCACTGAAGACAGCTGACAGCGTATTCTCACACTGAATTTCAGAAGAGGCCGTTGTTGTGCAATGCTGCTCGGACACATGGGGTTATGTCATCGTAACGAAAACATAAACAAGGGGGGAAAAGAAAGAAAAGCCAAAATAAAATTTAAAAAAACACACCCTGCAGAAGCTGTCACATGTAAACTCTGCCAAGACTCATTCCTGCAGCATCTTTGAGTCAGTGTCAATTTGTTTTTCCAAGACAGAAGCCTCAGCCTTTCATATCAGTAACTATGAAAATACATTTTCAGGCCACCTTGCTCGGAGTTCCTCATTGTGGCTGTTGGATAACCATCCGCCTTGTAAGTGGCTATTGTTCCTGTGAACTGTCTCTTTCATACCATTATCTTGCTGAAAAGCCTTTTCTGAAAGTAGTCCATTACAGCAGGGAAAAAAAACAAACCTCCAGCACGGCCATGTAGCAGAATCAATGGCTCCCTTTGATCTGCAAGCTCAGGCAGTACTACAAAATTAAGAAACAACTGGGTTTTGCTTTGCTAAGCAAAGCCTGTTAATTTGGCTCATCTGCACTTAGAGCATCTTACTGCAAATGCCGCCCCTATCAGACATTTTGAAGACTTTGGTGCAATATTCGCTTAGCTTAGATAAATAATTTAGTAAGATTCATTAAAAAATAATCAGCAAATTAATTTTCATAGTGTACATCTAGGCATGGAATTTTTAAAATTCAGTCCCCTACTGCCCTGAATGGCAGTGAGGATATTCACAGTGGATGAAGAAAATGCTGGTGATTGATGGAATAAGACTGAACATAGGTTTCTCTTATTCTAGTCATGGAATTTCTTCTGAAATCTATTCGTGTGTTTGAGTCCTATTACTGGCAAGAGCAAAATGCATACATACTACAGGGAAAATAAGACCCTTTACGTCTGTTGCAGGCCACACATATAGAACAGGAAACTTAACTCCTATCATGACAAAAGAAGTCCACAAAAACATCACTGCATGCTATCAAAAGAAAATCTTTTGTGCTGACATATAGGACAGAATGTCTACCACTGAAAGAACTGTAGATAGCTATAAAATGCTACGCAATATATAGAAATATCCTAAGAACATACAAAATTTACCAGTAGTGACCTGAAAGTGCAAACAGTACATATAACTAAATGCCAAGTCCTGATCTATAAAATCCTTTATGAATGACACACAAGCTGATAATTACAAAGCATCATTTAGACCACAAAAAAAACCAAATAAAACAAAGAAAGAAAGAAAAGCATTCTTTAAGAAAATCAAAACGACGACAGCATTGGGAATGTTATTTTGGGACTCAAAACACCATTTCTACCTTGATACCTACCAAAGCCAAGGAAAATATATGCTTGAACAGGGTAACACAAATAAGAGTGCAAACCACCACAGAATGCCTCAGGACTATTACCTCTTTATGTCTCAACCTTTAAATCCAGCAAGCCATTAGCTGTTTGTTCTTAGGCATCTCACAGAATTTTACAGGGATCTGTCAGGAATTAAATACAGGTCTAAAGAAAGCCTTTGAGCCTCCCTCCAATGATTGTTTTAGCCATTGTGTGGAGTTATACAAATATATTTCTATGAAAATGGAAAGCCTTAGTAAATATTAAATTTTCTATTACCTTTCGAAATAAAAACCATGGATGGCTCAAAGACAAAAGCGAATTTTATAAATACAAAAGTTAATTTGAGCATTAAATTGTATTTTTACTCTCACACAACTATTACCCTGAATCAACGTCAGTATGCCGCAATGATTTGAAATACTGACGCCCTACTACAAGCTACTTTCCCATTTTCCTTTTAAGGATATGATTGTCCTTAAAATATGTACATAGCAAGCAGCCCAACGAACCGCCAAGAGATTTGCAAAATGTCTTTATGCTGGGTACATGACAAAAAGCTTGAGAGAGCGATTGGGGAGCAGCTGGCCTCCTGCCCCGCGTTCGGCTACCAGCCCAGGGCTCCCCGCACTGCAGCGGGGTGAGCACCCAGGACGAAGCCCCCCGCTCGCGTGCAGAGGATGGAGGAAAAACGGGGCGGAAAACAAAGGAGAGAGAGAGAAAAATGAAGGGAAGACAAAGCATTTTAATGATGATTCGTGTTAGTCATTAGGTGAGAGGGAGCTAGTCTAGTGCCACTCTATTGGTTTCTTGATACAGACATGCCACAATGCAAACAAAACGCACATGATGAATAATATGCCACAGACAAGTCCTGTAGAGAAGGTAGGTGATATCTTCCAGTGGTTTTAAAGATGCACCACTCCTACTACCTGTACTCAGTGCTTCCAGTTTTCATGATGTTACCCCAAGCTCACCACATCCTCCCTCCCTCTCAACTTCCAGCAGCCTACAGAACCTCTCTGCACAATTTGTCTTTCAAACAAAACAGGGAATTATGATTTTTCTGCAGAGCTGTCATGCAAGGAAAGATGTGTCCCTTACAGTCAGATGAAACCACCAGAACAGAAAAAGGAATGTTAGGTTTAGGGCTGAGGACCAGGATAATATTCCATGTTCTGTACATTCATCCTTTTGAGGGTATTTCAGCTTGAACTTTCTAAAATGCACAAGCAGAGGCAGGCCAAATGCAAATCCCTTTCTCAGGCAAAGGAAATCATCGCCAGCATGTTCTGAGACAGATCTACAGCACATCCCCTCAGCCCATGCGTGGGAGCGTGCACGCATGGCCGTGTTCGCACGCATGCGAGTGTGCACGGGTGTGCGCCTTCGCCCGGGGACACGTACCCTAGGAGGAGGTGCGTTCTGACTACACATGCATATGTACAACACGTCTGTGTGAGCAGGCATGTAGAAAACCACACACATACAGGTTAGAAAGAAAACATATAAAATAATCATCTTTGAAGTGTATTAAGGTTCTTACTCAAACCATGAAAACAGGGACTGATCAGGGGAACCCACACTTTCTCCCTGTTCCCTGGGGCACTGCAGCTCGGTATTAAACCCTGCAGTAATTTCAGAAGTAGATGCCAATTTCACCCTTGTGACTATAAGGTCATTTCCCCAGTGAACCACACATATACAAATATACAATTCTTATTATGGTATTTCCCAGCTTTTTATGGTTTATCTATAACCTTAATATCCTTCAAATTTATATTCTGTATATTTATTTTCCTTTTCTTGTTTCAGTTTAAGAGACAATAAAACCAACTGCTATGTAAGATCAGACCCATTAGCTTCAATGATGTGAATTTAGGATTCTCTGCATAATATAGATGTGTATACTTTAAAAAATGTATATTATTTTTCAGATACACTGGAGCATATATTTTATATTAACTGTGGTCTGATGATTAAATACTTGTATCAAAATATTTTGTAAATACATAACATTTACCTTTAGACTTCAGTGATTTTTGGAGCTTTTTCAGTGTATCATAAAAATATGTCCTCAGGCACAATAAAACCCTATTAAATTTCTTTGAAATGCTGTCAATGCCCATGTACTGTAGCCACTATTAAAAAAAGTCCTGGCCATTAATACATTTCTCATAAGATCTAAGCTCATCAGACCATTTTATGTACCACTAGCTTACCATATTTCTTTTTCTCTCTTAAAGTAAAATTATTCTGACATTATTAAGAACGAAAATAAAAAGCAACAAGAACCCAAACTTTCTTTAAATAGTCAAAAACTAATTTTATATATTTTTAAAAATAATAATTAAAAAACACGTTTCTTTCCTGGGTTCCTTCTCTGTAAGATTTTAAGCCCAGAGCAACTTCATCCAAACCCCTGAAAATAGAGGTTTGTGGTGGCAGTGCTGTCAGAGCTTCAGCTCTGACATATGGAATGTGCCACTGGAATAAATTCAGCACATCAGACTTACTTATCTGGGGATGCATGAGCCCATACAAAACAGAGTTTTGCTCTAATTTAAGGTACTTACACAAAGTTCTATTATTTTAGAACTGTAAAATTATCTACCTATAAAAACTAACTCTTCCTTAAACTCTAGATAATACAGACAGGTGATTTTTTTTTAATAAAAAATCTGTAGCATTGAGTAAATCTGCTAAAATATGTATATATTTACACATGGCGAGCAAGTTACTGTATAAATGTGAACAGTGTGTATATATTGGCATTTAGTAAAATGTTTCCCTGAACCTGATTGAATGCATTATTGGACAAGTATTGATGTAAACATCTGAACCTACGTCAGGTGTCTCTGTTACCCATTTACATTAGACCAAATCAAAACCAACCAGACAGACAGACAGACAGAAATATGTTTTCCTGTTAGACAAGTCCACCTAACTCCTTAGTTAGCTACTGCACACGAGTCAATCGAGTCTGCCGCTGAGCAGTGCCCTCATTCCTACGGCAGGTAAAATACCTGTTAGGTTGGTTGGTTTTTTGCTTAGCATTTTTTACAACATCTTGTAGAGCAAATACCAGTTTCGGAGCCAGGCGCCCACCCTCCACTCCTTCTCCGGAAACGATTAAAAGGTAAGCGTATTGGAGAACCTTTCGTGTCGCTCATTTTGTAACTCCATTCCCTTGAAGAACTCATGGCACTGCTTTGCATGAGGAAGGATGCTCATTTAGGTTCATAATCCAAGTCCTGCTTCCAAAAAGGCATGTAAAAATGAACCTCCCCAGTGTTTAGTGCTGCAGAAAAAAGATACAAATGTAAAAAAAGTGCTTGAGAAGTTGACTTCTTATATTCACCCACACAGTCTAGTAAGAAGGGATTCAGAAGTGCAGGCCCATGGAATACAGCGAAGTAAGTCGTTCAGGTGCCTTTCTTCAGGTGATGCAAAACTAATTAATTATCATGGTCCCCTATGAAGACTTTCACACCCCGACTCTGCTGTCCGTCTTTGTCTCCACCTCTTGTCCAACTACTTTTTGGCACTGTCCTGGTACACGGCAGCTTTCACCGTTGTCCCTGCTAAGCCCCTGTTACTGACCCGGCGTACCAGTACTTTAGAGACGGGGATTTTTGTTCTGTGCATCTCACTTTTGGCCAGGTGATGGTGTGCGACATGATGGCTGTTACCGGCATCTGCTCCATGGCTGGCAGGGTGCGACGAAAGGTGTTTAATGCTGATGGGTATCTTGGAGTCCTTCAGTGCACTTGAGGGTGTTTTCAGTGAGCACGTGGTTGTTATTGGAGATACAGGCTTGGAGCGTGGCACGCAGGTGACCTCTTCGTCCGCAGGCCTCGACGGCGGGTTCTCATCCGGCTCAGTGTAGAGGTCGTAGAGAGCATCTCCACTGTAGCTGTCCCTGGGAATGGTCTCCTTCTGGATGCTCGTGGAACCATCTTCCTCGGGACCTGGGGTGGTCGAATCCCAGTAACCCTCGTCGCTGTTTGGGACGCCTTCATGCTGCTCCTTCTCCCGGCCCTTCTGCTCCTCTTTGTGGTTGAGGTGAATGGGGATCTGGTGGAGGCCACCACGTTTTACCGCCACCCTGTTCTGAGCCCCTTCAGTAGCTCGGTTCTCCTTCAACCCCTCGGGCTTCTTTGTCCCTCCTCCTCCTCCTCCTTCTGTCTGGGTCTCCTCTGTCTGCGACAGCATATCCCAGAACTCCTGCAGGTAGGTGTCATCCACCTGGTCCGGGCTGGCCATCTCCTCCCCTCCTCCTTGGTAGGCCACCATGGTGGGGTGCTTCTTGGAGGCACCCAGTTTGCTGGCCCCGGGGGTGCTCTTCCCGCAGCCGCCACTCCCGCCGCCCACATCCTCCTCATGGTCCGCAATAATATCTCCGCAGCCTGTAAGAGAGTCAAAGCTTTTCAGTGAAGTCACGTCAGCAAACATCAAACAAATACGATCAATCGATTGCTCTGAGGGTGGATCAACAGAGGAAGGGTCAGGGGCGGCTGCCGTCTCTTGACCGCCATCACAGTGAGGTTCAAGAGGGGGGACAGTCGTTATTGGAATGTCACCTGTTATGGCTGCATCCTTTGCAGTCCCAACCTCTCCGGAGTCCGGGTCCGGTGGCTGGTGGCTGAGCTCCTCGGGTCGCCTTCCAGCAGCAGCGAGGTCCTCCCCAGGCGGGGGGCTGCTGCTGTCCCGCCGCTCCCCAACTCCCACTTCAGGCTCCTGTGCCGAGGCCTGCACCTCACCATCCCGCTTCTCCGGCGCCGGTTCCGTCCCCATCTCTCCTGCGCCGTTGGGAGTTTCAGACAAAGGTTTTGGTGTCTCCTCTTTGATGCACTCCAGGCTGGCGGTTAAAGACCCCGGCATAATAAGGCCGGGCGGGATCTCCGAGGTTTCCCCCCTCTCCTCCTTGCCGTTTTTGTCCTTTTTATGCCACCGCATGCTGCTGAAGATCCCTTTCAGCCCCTTCTTTTGTCTGCCGCCAGCCCGCTGCTCCGCGCCCTCCGCCTTGCCATTCTTCCTCAGCAGCGAGAAGAAGCTGTGCGACTTGGCCACCGAGCCGCCGCCGGAGGGGCCGAGGCTGCCGGCCGGCCGGCCCTGCGCCTCCCCGCTCGGCGGGCCGCTGCCGCCACCGCCGCCGCCGACCGGTTCCTCCTTCCTGCCGCTCTCCAGCACGGCGTCGGCCAAGCCGTCGTGCGTCCGGCTCCGCACCATCCCCGCTTTGCTGGCGCCCTTCCCCTCCCCGCTTTTGCCCCTCACCCCGAAGATGCTCGGCATGGTGCCCCCGGATTTCCTCCTCTTGAACAGCTTGAAGGCGGTTTTGTTAATTTTCCCCGACGGCTGCTCGGCGGCCGGAGGCTCGGCACAGTCGCAGTGCGAGTCCATGTCTGCCGCTGCCGCCGCCGCCGCCTCCGCCGCCGCCACCGCCCCGCTGCCCGGTGCGATCGCTCACTGACAGCCCCGCCGCCGCCCGCCCGTCTCCATGGCAACCCGGAGGTTGGGGGGCGGCGGGGGGAGGGAGGGGGGAGATAATCCGCTTTTCCTCCGCCGCTTTTCTCCGCCGCGGCCCTGCGCCAGGCCGCCGCCGCCCGCTCCGAACTAACCTGAGCCGCCGCAGCCCCGCCGGCAGCGCCCCTGCCTCCACCCCTCCCCAGATCGCTTACATAACTTAACCCCTCTCTTCCCGCTGCCCACCGGGGGAAGGCCCCACGCGTGGGGACGGGAGGGGGGGGAGGACGAGGGTGACACCGCCCCGACGCCCGCCCAGCGTCCCCGCGGGGGCCGGCGACCGAGCCCGCCCTGCAGCAGCCCAGCCCGGGGCCCCGCCGCCGCTCCACGCCGCCCTCTCCTTCCCTTCTCCGACCCAAACCCAGGCCCTCGGATGGCGTGGGAGGGTGTCGCGGCTCCGCGCACGGGAACGCGGGCGGGCAGAACTCAGCGTTCTTTACGAGAGCGTTTTGCATCCTCCCGGCACAGCCACGCAGCTTTAGACCGCGGGCGCGGGGTGACTGCAGCCATGGCGATGGGAAACGCAGCGAGGCACCAGCACCGCCGAGAGAGACCGGGGGGACGGGGTGGGGGACACACACAGTCTGCAGGTGACACTGCACCCACGACAGGGACAGACAGGTGGAAACATGGGGCACCCAGACCGAATGCGGGAGATACGTGTCCCCAGGGGGAGAGGATGGCAACTTCGTTCCCCCTCCTCACTTCCCCTCTCCCGCCTCAGCAGGACGACCCCGTGTTCCTGTTTCTCCCGTGTTCCCACTGCCGACGACCGGAGTGGAACAGTGGCACCAGCTGGGGCACAGCCCAGCTCTGCTCGCCTCCCCGGCCATGGGTGGGGAGCATGGCAGCAGCCTCCACCCCAGCCTTTTCCCGGACCCTGCACCCACTGCATACAGTCAGGGCACCCAAACCATGCCCATGGCGCAACATCGCTAGGGATGTGGGCACCCGTCGGGGTGGCTGGTGGCACCCTGGTCACAGACCCCCTCACTGGCTGCAAATCGACCCCAAGATGCAAAGCAAATTTGAAGGGAAGGAGAACGCGAAGGGGAAGGGGAAGGGAAAGGGGAAGGGAAATGGGAAGGGGAAGAGGAAGATGAAGAGGAATGGAATATTATATTTCAGTTGGGAGGGATCTACAATGATCATCTAGTCCAACTGCCTGGATGCTTCAGGGCTGACCAAAACTTACAGCATGTTATTAAGGGCATTGTCCAAATGCCTCTTAAATACTGACAGGCACCTGTCTAGGAAGCCTGTCCCAGTGTTTGAGCACCTTCTTGGTAAAGAAGTGCTTCCTAATGTCCAGTCTGAACCTTCCCTGGTGCAGCTTTGGACTATTCCCACATGTCTTGTCACAGGATACCAGGGAGAAGAGCTCAGCACCTCCCTCTCCACTTCCTCTCCTCAGGAAGCTGTAGAGAGCAACGAGGTCACCCCTCAGCCTCCTGTTCTCCAAACCAGACAAACCTGGCCAAATTAACCTGCCCTGAGCTCCAAACTCACCGAGCAACGCGTCTGCCTCAGCTGTCCCTTGAGGCCGGGTTATTCCAGCTTGGGGGCAGGCAAACCTGCTTTCAACGCGGAGCTGGAATAATGCGTGTGCCCTGGCAGCGCGACTCTGCTACACAGCATTAGTCTGGGCTCCTCAAAACTGAAACTTGCCTGACTGGGTTTTAGCTTTAAATGCGAGTGAGAGCCACTAAAGAGTCGTATGTGGGCCCTTTGGCTTGAGGCTAGGTTCTGTGCCTTTTGAAGTCAGTAAAAGGTTTTGCCATTGACTTCACTGGCTGGAAGAATTAGTTGTGGGGTTTTTTTTAACATCATCAGACATTCATTGCACTCTCCCACGAGAGCAAGTTGAATTATCTGTTGTGAATAATTTATCCGGTGAATTTAGTCCTTTTTCTGTTCATGTATAAAAAGTGCCATTTGCATTCAGAATTACAAGCGTTCAATAAAAGCAATATGAGCACATCATTCAACTTACAGGTCTCTCCTGCCTTTTGCAAGACACAGAGGAAAGGACGGAGACAGAAGCCAAGGTTTTGGCTGCAGGAGGAGTGAGTTGCATTTTATGGAGTGCAGTTCATAAACATGCCCAGCACCCAAAAGCCATGGAGATGGGAGGTCAGACCAGAACCCGTAGGCATCAGTTGCTCACCTGGACTGTGCCTCCATCAATTGTGCCACGTCATGACCTCCCCCATCACTTGGTACTACTTTTGCTCTTTAGCCAGATGAAGGGAGCTTGATAAAAAAGACAAAATGCCAGATGTTCTTGTGTGAATGCAAATACACAGAGCCAGGCGTCCTTTGAAAATCTGGAAGAACAAAACCTGGTCACGTATCTTGGGAAAAAAGTGGGCAAAAATGCTAATAAAGTAAGACTGGGCCACATGACTGAACTTACCACTTTTTGGCACTTTCATACTGGTGCTTTGCTACATTTCACCCATCTGTTATGTTTCACCAATTCTTTTTACAAGCATTGAGCCCAAAGGAAGGAGATACAGAGATAGAAAAGGCAGAGGACAGATGACTCAATGCTTCAGAGCTGTACGGAACAGACAAATTACTGTGTCCTCTTTCTTTTTGTGTGAATATTTGCAGCCATGAAGGAAAGGGTAGACTTTCAGCTTGTTTTCCAGTCCACTTAAAATCCAAGTGTTAATGGAGGAAAGTGACTTGAGGTCAACCTGAAATTACTACTTTAGAAATGTTATGACAAATTTAATTTTTTTCTTATACATTTGGTTTCAATCCTTTTTGCGCATTTTAAAATACGATTTAAATAACCTTGAAGTACCTCTGGAAATGGATAGTCATTCTAAAATGAAATATTAAAGCATTGAATTTTGAAAGTGACAAATGAAACATTCCCATTTTTTTTTCTTTTCTTTTTTATTTTGTTTTAAACCAAAAACATCTATGGCTTCATCATGAACTCATGATGTGCTGTGGTCAACTTGCCCTTGCAGGGCTCAACAGGAAAAAGCTTTAGACAAAATGTTCACCAACTTCTAACTGAAGAAGAGTAATGCTGAAAGGTGGTTATATTCATGCAAAATAGCTCAAACATCTAGGGATGTTTGGACACCTGAGTGCTGTATGATCAAGGAGGCTGGGACAAAATGTTCTCTGCCGCATCTGTTGTGCCCATGTCCTCATGTGCAATGGGAATTTCACACAGTTGAGTGACGTTCCCTGGCCTTTTGGTTCGCGCTGCTGTCGGCTGTGATTCCTCCTGGAAGCAAATGGCAAAACTGTGAAGGGATACGGGATCAGCTGTGTGAACAGCCTTCCAAGGTGAGCAGGGGTGGTTTCTGGGAAAGGATAGTGAGGAGCTGGATGAAATGGAGCCGGAAGTATTTTCTTCCAAGTGCTCCTTTTTTATGCTTTCTGGTCTTATGTTCTAAGAAGCTCATGCAAAGCCTATGTAAGCAATAACCATGACTTACTGTATTTCTCAGAGGTTTAAAACTCAGTCCCCTGAATTATGATAGGGATTTCTTTATGGCTTCCCTTCACCTCTGTAGGTCTGCTTCTGACAGTGAAAAATGTCCTAACTCTGTCTTCCTGGCAAGGGGAAAGGCTGACAGACACCTTGCAAAGAGAAAACAAATGAGGAGCTCTAATTTGAAAGCATGTAGGGACTCCACAGTTAGCTGGGAGCTCCTTGTGACTCACAGACAAGGGGCAGCCGAGCAGCCGGGGTGGGAGAGCGCTTTCAACAGCATCCCCCTCCAACCTGGCTTAGCCTGAGAGGCATCTGACATGGTGGAAGAGATCCCATGCCAAGCTGCACGGCACAGGCACATCAGTGGGTTTATTCCAGCCAAAGGGGTCATCAAAAAGGGTCTGTGGAGGAAATGTTTTCAAAGGTGGATTTTTTTCATCTTTAGAATGAATATGAATGAAGAAAAACAGACAAGAAACACTTTATAACAAAATTATTCAGAAAAGGTCATTTAAAAACATGTAGCATTTATAGGTATACACTTTTTAATAGAAATGAAGGACTTTGAGGTGAAGGCTATGTTCTTCTTCCATGAACATACCCTACAGCTTTTTGGGGCTGCTTGCTGAAGGTGACTGTCACAGGCTGCTGGTCCAGCTCCCAGCCTTGGCTCCACCACTAACTCATGCCATGATCCTCAGGAAGCCACTGCTTTACTTCATTTCAGCCAAGGGTGCCTTCTCCAGTGACCCACAGGCACCCCAGTCCTGTCCCAGCCTGACTCCCTGCAGAGTGCTGGAGCCACGGGGGCACCCGGCAGCTGGAGCCATCGGGTGAAACAGCAGCAGCCATAATTACAAACCAGCCTCTCACCGCTTTTCCCCCGTGATTGCACCAGGCAGAGGCTCTCAGGTCCCCCAGAGACTGCAGTATGTGGCACAGAATGAATACTGAATACAAATAATGGAATTCACTGACTATGACTTAGTGATGGAAGTGACGGCTAGCAAACCATCTTGCCCCTCATTTTGACAGAAGCCCTAGAGTTTTTTGGTGTTTTGAAGCTGCCTCACGTGCTGAACGGGAGTGTTGAGCACAGGGTGACAGGACAGAGGTGTCTGAAAATCTCTGCAGGAATTTTTCACTTCATGCTTCATTTCTAAGTCGATTCAGTGACTCCAGAGAGTCAGGAGCAGCCATCTCAACATAGTACCCAGGATATGCTCAGTTTTAAGCCAGACGTTACCCATTTTCTGCTGAACTGCTTTACTCTTTTTTTTTTTTTAGATTTCTGCAGCTGTGTTTCTACTATCAAATACACTATGGTGTATATGTAATTCATGGGGCTCGAAAACGCTACATCAATTTAAATACAGTAGGTCTTCCTAATAATGAGCAGTGAATCTAAATTGCAGAAAGTGGATTGCAAGACTTTGGCCGGCACGGTGCTTGCATCTAGACCCCAGCTGGTGATGGGAGAAAGTCAGCAGGCTTTTAAAAAGCCATAGATAATTACCATGCCAGGGTCTAGAATTTAAGGATGAGTACAGGGAGGTCCAGAGCAACCACAGGTTCACAGGGAAGAAGACAGTTGCACTACTTGAAAAGTTACTTCAAACACTGCAGTTTCTTCTTACACGGTTAGGTGTGCTGCAGCACAAATAAACTCTTCAGTGCATTACAATATCAGGAAACGGAAGAGATGCTGTTTGCTGGATTACAAAATCAATGGGCTCATTAAGGAAGATACAAGTAAAGTCAGATCTCTGCTGATACCTTAAGATCTGCGTAGGGAATCACTGGGACTAGAAAAAGAGAACAGCTAAAACCAGCGAAAAAAAAATTCAGAAAAAGAAATGGAGGATTAAAGAATCCCTCTTATTTTCCGTATGAACCTTCTTGCTGTTCAGTGGGAAGTGTGTGCTTGTACAGGTACAGGGGAAAAGCACGTGGATTTCTAACATTTGCCACGTGTTTGCAGTTGCCTCCAAATCCATGTCCTCTAATACTGCGTATTGCCTTCTTCCCTCTCCAGCCCATGTGGCAGCAGCTTGGACCTCCTTGGGGCCATTCGCTTTGTTACTCCTCCCTCCGTTTCCCAGGTCAGATAATTTTCCACATCCTTTTCTGCAAACTAAACTCTCCCCAGCTGCAGAGGCGTAAAGAGCATAAATGTGCGATTCAGCTTGTCCAGAGTCTGGCTGCCCCTCACTCTCAGGCAGCTCAGGCTTGGGGATGTCTCAGGGAAAAGGTTCTTAAAGGACTCTGAAAAATGTGTTATGTGGAAGGAAGAATAAAGACTGGCAAGTACAAGATGAGGGATAAAGTGAGTTTCCTAGACTTATCAGACTGTCATCTCTGCACAGACTTCATGTTCACCGGAAGCTTCCCGATTAACACATGAAAAACTGTCACTGGAAGAATCTGGTATCAGTGCAATGTGCAAATAGCAAAGATCATCACGACTGGGAGATGCGCATGTCCTGTAAAGTATATCTCCAATCTCCTGGGAGATAATAAACTGTCATGATTTTGTTTTATTGTCTGAAGAGCTGCAGTACTGGGAAGTGTACAGTGAGCAGAACAAGACCTGTTTCTCAAAATAGAGACTGGAACTCTGTTTTCAGAAAATGATGTCTGAACCCCACCGCCTTACGGAATTTGGAAGTGCTCGCTGCAGAACTGTGCAATTTATGTAACCAAAATGTCCGCTAAATCTCCAAGAAATCACACCAAATGAGAGCTGAGGTACAGATTCTTGAACAGGTAAATGATCATGTCCTTCTGCAGTGTAAATGTGGAGGAAAGAAAAAACAGACACTGAGTTTTCATGTGTTCAAACACTGGTCCAGTCTAGCTAAAATGGGGGAAAGTCCCATTTCATGAACCTGGAAGACTGTATTAGACCAGAGACCTGCTAGTGAGGACTTCATGAAGAGGAATATTTCTTGTTCTCACTGATAATATCCTTGCAGCAAAGGCCAACACCACCTTTGCATGTGAAAGGAATCCTGCAGCCACTGTGAAGTTTTCTTTTATTACTGTCATTCAGCCTCAGCATCCCTTCTGGATGCAATTTTATAGGAAAAAAATAAAATGTTCAGCAAGAAATGGATGTTCAGATTGAGGAAACCAGTCATGGGGTTTCTGAAATCAAGTAGACAATCTGAGCTGAGAAAGGATGAAGTTACAATATTTCATTTGAGATTTTTGTAGGGGTTTTTTTGTTGTTGTAAAAACTTTTCTGTATAAATGGCTTATGTTTTGCTGGTTTAAAGTGCAAAATAGGAAAATAACAGTAACCCTCCCAAAATGAAGCCAAACACGAGTTCGACCCAAAAGAAAATTATTGAATGTTTTCCAGTTCAGCCAAGAGACTGAAAAAATCGATTGTCTGCATATGATCTCTGTGTTATCTAACTGTTCTTCCCAATGCAAAACAAAAGGATTACAGAGAAATAAGGAAGCAATTGAGAAACTGAAAGGGGGAAAATGTCCGTCATTTGTCTTAAATCTAAATACGAATTAAAAATGCAGGCAGTGTGTGTAGTCCCCCGAGGGACAGATTTACTTCTAATTAATAATATGTTAGTGCCCTAGCCCTCTGCATTAAAAAAAAAAAAAACAACCCTCTAGATTAATCCTTCTGTAACATTGTAGCTAGAACCTCTAAGAATTAACCCAGCCCAATCCCAGATTTACTTGCACTGTAATTACTGGAAATGTGGAGAGTTTATTTTCTTCCATATACTGAACTGAAAAGAGAAATGTAAAAAAAAAATCCTGTAAATATGTTTTTTTTTTTACATGGATATACAGCCATTCACTTTCTTCTTTTGATGTTTGTAATATCTCAGACATAATAAAAACTTAATTTTTTTAAATTTCTAATTGTGCTAGTTAAGTTTTTCTACTTAAAAAATAAATGAAAATAAAATCCTGGCTGTGCAGTCCCAGCAGACCTGATAGACAATAGTACCACAGGAGGGATGGGGCTTCCTCACTACCCTTAATTAAAAGCCCAAAGAAGAATGTAAGCAGATTAGGGGGACAATGGGGAATAGTGGGTCAGAATGTATTTTTCAAACAGATGGGAATGATTTTTGGAGGATGAGGACATTTTCACTGAGAGGTAAGCATTCAAAAAACTTTCATTGTATTGGATGCCTGAGTTTCTTCCTCATCCTTGTACTATCTGGGACCTTTCCATTGACTTCAGCAGAAACGCTTCTGATTAATGTTAGTAGATGTAAAAGTCAGAATCACGCCCTTAATTAAAGATTCAGCCTCCCCCAGTAGGATACCTAGATAGATGTGATCATATTACTTGTGCTTTTTTAAAAAATAAGAAATACTTCTCCAATTCACCAGCAAGGCTATTGCTAGATTCAGCTACTGCAGACAATTCTTTTAAAAAGCTGTTTCTTTACAATTACTGATAGATTATTAGTGTGATTTCAGGAGCACTATGTCTCACTTTTCTTCTTTCCCCTCATTTCACTGTGTGAAAAGCAAGCAACCCCTGGGCAGAACATCAGTCGGAGTGGCTGGGTGGTAGCACATGGAAATCTTTGAGCTCAGGTGAAAGGAGTCAGAGGCCAAATGTGGAACAGGGAAAAGAAACCTGAGCACATATGAAACACACGGGCTGCAAGGGAATTACTGAAAAGCTTTGGGAGTAAATCTGGGCCTTGGAACATGGTGGGAGAGGAGAGAAATAATTTTGCTTTTTATTATGACAATCCAAAACTAATGACAGAACTCACTGTCAGGATTTTTTTCAGGAGCCTCAAAACTACAACTACTCCTATATGAGCTACTCTGAAGCAGATAGACACTATATAATATATTTTGTATTTGAAATAGGGTATGTCTCAGCAGCTTCCAAAAGATGCTATACAAAACTAGGCCATGCCTTGCAGACCTGTAGAAAGCACTGGTTTCATCTGTTTCAAGCCAAAGGGTGGGTTTTGTCTCTCTGGGCTTTAACCAGCTGTAGGGTAAACAGCTGCATCTCAGCTCGTTAGCTTAAAACCCCTTTCTCTAATGTGGGAAAAGACAGATATTCTTAGGGTGCAGTTTATTTGACCTGTTTTACATGTCAGCTTAAGGGTGGATGAGGTAAATCTTATCCTAAAAGCTCTGAGCTCAGAGAAAAACACGTACGTTTGCTCAAACCAGCCCCTCTCCAAATGTTTCAGCATCCATGCGTTTTAAGTTCTTTCCTCCCTTTCCCAGAAATATCAGCCAACATTTTTCAGCTTTCAGTTTTTCCATTTGGGGAAAACATTGTTACAGAGAAATAAAACATTTTCCATCATCTCTAAGGCAAGCATCTGCATTGCTCAACGTATGTGCACGTGGCAATTCCTATTTCTGGCACCAGGGGAGCTACTAAGATGGTCAGGAGTTTGCAGGACTGGGACTCCTGTCAAAGTTACACCATGGAAAGGGCTTGGTGCAGCCTGGATTTTGGTTGTGTCAGTCCCTCAGAGCTGTGAGAGTTTCTAAAGAAATCTGAACCCAACTTGTTCTTTCTAAAAATTGTGCCTTGATACACATCAGTGAACTCATTAGTTGGAAACAGTCGTAGGGATGCTGGTAGCTTGTAGAGAAGCACACGATTCATTTCCCATGCAGCACTTTCACTGATCTCGTTTTAATATTGCTCTCTGATGCCCTGCTCTCACTAAAGAGCATTGTGTGGTACACGTGAAACAAATAACACCAGAGGTTTTTTTCCGAAGGGCTATTTTTGAAAAGAGCTGTTGCTCTGACAGCAGATCGCTCTATCAATTCTAACTGAATGTCAGCTAAAGGACAGCTCTTCAGTTTTCTCTTTTTCCCTTTTTTTTCATCCTTAAAAAAAAAAAAAAAAGAAGCAGTGGGTGTTGATTTATGACAGTTTTACTAAAATATCTAAAGAGTACAGTTCAGTTTAAGAATAGATTAGTACCAAGAGGAATAATCACTGGGGCTCCCACTCCTGCTCTTCTTCTTGCTTGGACAAACTGGATTTCCAGAGAAGCACCATTTGCACAAGAGTGTGTAAGAAATGTAGGATTAGGTTGAGTTGCCTAGTAGGATACCCAGGATGCATAGGAAGCATCTCCCAGCCCCTTGGGACCTGAAGGGCTCTGCTCAGTGGTGTTTTCACACACAATAGCTGAATTCAGCATCTATCAAGAACAACCGCAAAACTCTCACCAAGCTCCACAGTGCTGGATCGGGGCCGAGGGGGAGGGCAAACTGGAAACCAGCAGCACAGGTTTGCCTGGTGTCACCGGCTTGCTGGGGAAAGCCCATTTCTTTTGATTCCTGGACAGGGTATATCATCTCCTGCTTCCAGCAAAACCCAAAGGGAAAACCATGAGCCAATCCGAAAGATGTCATATGCATCAAGTGGGACAGTCAAGATCATCCAGTCCTTTTCATGGAGATTTTCCATGGAGCTTCACAAAAATAGGCTGACAGGTGTCGCAGAGCTTTGCCTGAACTTGTGGATTACCAGGCCAGAAGGAAGCATCCTGCAATTGTCAGATCTGCAATCCTGGAAGGCACAAGCTGGAGAAAATGACCTGATTTTTTTTTCAAAAACAAGTGCCTTTTTACTCTCTTTTTACTTGCTCACTTCATGACACACGTGCACACATACATACATATCTAAACATACAGAAGTCCCAAAGCATTTTTTTTCAGAGACATTCTTCTCCTTGCCACACTCTGGTCTTACTTAAACATGCCTAAGAGTTTGCTCTCTCTCAAAATAACTCTCTATATTAGTTTTTTTGAAGTGTAATTGTATCTATGAAATAGTAAAGGGGATAAACAGACAACAAACTGCATCCCTCACCAGCACTTATCTCAGATCAATTGATAATCCCTTGTCAGGCTGATTGCTGTCAAAACCAGGACAAGCAAAGGCATTTTTCCTTCCCACCATTGCAGCTGTTGTCTTTTTCTGTTAGCCCAATTAAGCAAAACGAAAAGGAGTAACACCGTATCAGAGCCAGTTTGCCTCAGGATATAAATTGTCTTCTTGTGTTTGTCCATAGCCAACACTGCGAGAATAACAAAGCGATGCCATAAAACTCAACCACTGTGCTGAAAACACAAAGGAGCCATTTTTTCCCTCTCCAACCCAACATGGCATCCAGCCATGATGCCCTCAGTGCTGGTGGATAGCAGGGCTGTGCATAGCCACCCTGTGCTGCCTACGGCCAGCCCCCTGCCTGTGCTGCCAGGGGCTCGGGGCTCAGCCTCGCTCAGCCTGAGCCCAGCAGAATTGGACTCCTTCCCCCTCACCACTCCAGAGCTGAGGGGTTTTGCTGGGTGCCGTCATGAAAGCTGCTTTCCCTCCTCCACCTCTCCTCCACACTTGGCAGGAGAAGAGCCCTACACCTTTCAGCTTGGAAAACAAGCGAGAATCAGTAATTTTCTCTGATGCTGTTAACCAAAGCCCTCCTGGAAATGAGCTGACTCTATTGTCATAGAAGTGTAGCTGACTTCTGGCAATGAATGCCAAAGAAGTGCATCACCCTTGTGGCTTCTTGTCTCCATGGCAGGACACCCTGTTGTGTGCTGGATTGTCACATGTAATCTATGCAAATGTAGTCATTAGATTTAGCAGATTTTTTTTTTTTTTAATCATGCTGCTTCAAAACTGAAAAGGCATCAGCAGGGATTTTTGTTTTCTTACCTAGATTTTGGGGAACGGAATAAATTGCAACAACCTCTTATAAATGTTAATGCGCCCTTCCTGGTATGTAAGGCTGTGTACCTACTTCTAATCTACATAAGAACTTCACTGCTTTTCATTTTCTTGGTTCAAATTTTAATAAAAATCCTCCTAACAGCCTTAGGAAAGTGGGTTTGTGTGTATGGTCTGGCTGTGACACATGGAGACAAACAGGGACCTTCTTGAGGTATCAAAGAGCAGAATCAACGTTAGCAGCAGATTTAAGTTCTTCATTCTGGGTCTTTGCTGGCCGGCAGTGGCCCCCATTACAAAATGCCTTTCTTGCTCTCCTTAGGCTCATTCATCTCCGCTAGGCACCTGTGATAGATATCAAAGCAGGCAAAGTAGCCTGGGTACAGCCATTGGGTTTGGGGGGCGAGAGGGTTTCATGGCACGAACGTGGGCTGTTTTGTGGCTGTTGTCCCATCACCAGGCAACACCCTGCACAGAGAGCAGAAAGAAGAACGTCATTGTCCCATCCTTCAGCCCTGGTCAGGCCATGAGAGCTTTAGGGGCACAACCACCGTCCGACCGTGAGAGCTTGCGGTGGGAATTGAGTCTGGAGCGGGGAACAAGGCAAGGCCGACATCAAAGAGGCAAGAAAGAGGGTGAAGCTGAACTAAGAGGATTTGCCGAGGGCTGTGCCAGGGAACCCCTGGAGCAGCCATATGGCTGCAGGCAGTGCCGGGCACCACCAGCCTCTGCCGCCCCTGTGACCGTGCATGCAGCTTCTTCTCAGCAGCATGGCAGTGGCCCTGCGGGGGTGGCACTGGGCTCCCCACCTGCCTTCCCTACGCTCTGCAGCTGCTCGGCTGGGGCTGCCGAGCCTCAGCAAGGTGCAGGGAGAAGGCAGGGAGGGCTCGGGAGCAGCAGACAAGGGGAGAAGAGAGCAGAGGGTTCAAGCAACCTGGCAGAGCTCTGCACCCCACAACCCTCACTGTCAGCCCCCGAGCAGGAGCCCACCACCCTGGGCACAGAAGAGGGCATTAGGCTGCACTAGGGTAATTAAGTGTGGATTGTGCGCCTACCTCCTGGATGTTTAAATCGGAATCAGTTTAATTGAGTTTTAATTAAAGCTGTTGTGAATTGGCTTAAATCTGGGCTCCTTCAGTTCTCTAGGAAGATTTTAACTGCGGAGGTAGGGTGCTATCTCACAGAGGCAGGAGGGTTTGAGCTGCTTAATCGTTAGGTGCATGTGAAAACCTAAATATGCTGACCCAAATGCAGCTCTTGGAAAGGGCTCAATCCAGTGTCCTTGGAAATCAGAGAGCCCAGTTGCTCCAGGAATGGAGTTCTACAGGGACTGGAGATGTTCAGCTTCAAAAAAATATCTCTCCCAAGTGCAAGGTACACTTTCTTCTCATGTTTTTTCCAATGTAAATGAACAGTTTTTTGCATCCTAGAGAAAACCAACCCCACCAAAATACTTCATTGCACAAATAAAAGAGAAAGGGTAAGAAAAAGACCAAATCACATCAATTAGCTCCCTTACTGAACAACTGAAAAGCACTTAGACAATGATAGGAATGCGTATAAAATAAGATAGAGAACACAGTAGCACAGAGCACTAATATAAATTTGGTGTGACTCTGGCGTCTGATTTGCTTTTTGCACTGCAAATATGGTGAAGTATTTTAAGTGAACAATGCTTTCCTATTTGTCATTTATAGTGTTTTTACAGGGTATTTCTTGTAAAAGTCTTTTTTTTTTGGTACAATGAATATTATGGATGTGCAATTATAATAAAGCATTGCAAAGTATTTGCTTCTAGCTAGGGAGAAGGATTTCCAGAGAGGTTTCTCTTAACATCAGAAGTGAAAAGTCATTTACCCTAAGGAAATGCATTAACCTGCTACCAGTTAAGGGAGTATAATATTCTCGAGAGATTTCTGAACGTTTTAAGGATCAGATGGTAAATTATGATCTTGTAATATGGTGTTTGTGCATAGTTTATAATATTTCTTTTATACTTAATAAGAATTAACAAGAAAAAGAATGAGACAGGATACTCTCAAAATGTCAGGAAGCAATAACCAAACAATTCCATCCTCCTTCATTTCAGACTGGTAGCATGTTTTTCACTGTCCTTGTTTGAAAGAGAGAAGACCAGGCCCCACTAATCTCTGTTTAGTGTGCTTCTCTTTACTGAGGGTTTCCTGCTATAAGCCATAGCTGGACAATCATGCTACTGGCCTAAATTACAAAGGCGGGGCTTTAAAATGTCGTTATTTTTATACGACATCTGTAACATCAGGCTCAAGCAGAACCCCGGGGACCTGGTTGTGTAAGGTGGTGGTATCAGAGATGCACGAAGCTGCACTTGCCGGTAACTTACATCAACACATTTTCAAGTGAGAAGTACAGATCTAGGCAGTGTATAAACCATAACTTGAGTGCTTACATTTGCATTTAAGCATCTTAATAAACAGCTAAATGAAAGTACCAAAAATCAAAATCACAATAAAAAAATACCAGGTGACTTAACTCGGAGCTCAGGCAGGCCCTCCAAAGCCTGAGCCAAAGCCTAAGCAGAGCAAAAAGGCTGCACATTTTGCTGTAGGGATGCTGGAGAGGGCAGCTGGATGCACTGTGGTGAGCCCTGGGTTCACTCAGGAGGCAGTTCCCCCAGATCCTGGTTTCCTGTCACTCCCATTCCCTGTGGCTGGAGACCCATGAGGAACACCAAGGAGATACGGGGTTGCAGTTGCCACATGGAGCCAGGAGAGGATTTCCCTTTCCTATAGGTCTCATGAGGACTGCAGGAAAAGCAAATGCCTCTAATCCCAGCCCCTTAGCCTTCTGCAAGGGGAGATGAGCACCTCGAGGAGAAGCAAAAGGAGAAGAGAGCCATGGATGGCACAGAGGGAGATGCCAAATGCATCCTTCCTAGGAAGGCACATTGTGCCCAAATTGTACATGATGTCTGTGGGAGCCTCTGGGGCCATGTCTGATACACCTCAAACTCCAGGCAAATACATTATGTCAGTACAAAGAGGAAGAATGGGTTATCTCATGTATAAAAATGATTGGATATTACTGAATTACAGAAAGTACTGACCTCACATGTATTACATCTTTTTTTTTTTTCCTTTAGTGTGTGCAAAGAGATCACTATTAGAGATATACAGGCTCCATACAGTAAACAGTAATTGCTGAAAAGGTGTTTCTCCTGTCTCTGTGCTCATTTAAGCAGTTTTCTATAAAAAATCAACAGGGAATTCCCTAAAAAGACTAATACTACCAGACCAGTTTAATCCCTGCTTGCTTTAACTACATTTCTAAGTCTCAAAATGATTTAATTAGTAGCCAGTATTACAGCACATATGGATTACTGTCCTATTAAGGCAACAAATTTTTTTTTGTAGGATTTTATAAAAAAATTTGCAAAACTCCTTTGGTCTGGCCCAGTCCCCAGCCATTCAGCTGGACAAATAGGGGCTCATCTGTTTGTGAAGCAGTCTTATTTCTGAGCACATTTCTTGAGGTTTTGCACCAGGGAACTGCAGACTTTGCAAAATCTTTCTGTTGGTCTTCTAGAATATAAAGTGCATCATGAACCACACTGTCATCAAAATAGAAATGGCTGATTTTAATTTTTTTTTCCCCACATAAGTATGTGAATAACTTAATTGAACCCCGGAACTGAAACAGTAATCTCTCCTGACTTCTTGCAAAGCACACGGAGCTAGTGTACGCTGCAAGTGGTTCGTATGGCTAGATACAGCCCCACACCGCCGGAGGCTCTGCAGGATCCACCTTGCCATCAACATTTTCACTTTTGCAAATCTTAGCCACTAATTGTATTGGCAGAAAATGACACAAGACATGGTCAGTTCTGCTCTGGGGAGAAACAACTCTCACAAACAGCTCTCAAACTTAGGATACTTTTTCAATTTTGTCCACATTCTCCTTGAAACCTGAACAAAGCTATAGATTTTAGCATGAAAGATAACTGCAGTAGTCATCTTCCCCATTTCAGTGGCAGAATGGTCACTACTCACCTTGGAGTGGCTACATGTGCATTAAGGGCACTGGTTTATGCCAGTCTTACTGGCATCACTGCAAAGGAACATTTTGCCTGATTCTGCAAAACTTCTGTATTGAAACAAAAAAAAATGCATAAACTCTGCTTAATTTGGCAGATATCTGATTATTGGAGTCATGGAAAGTGGGACCAGACTGGTGTTGGCTTTGTAGCCCTCTGGGGATAAACTGGAAAAGAATCTGGAAGTGGCAAAGAAGGTCCTGGGGAGACAGCTCGGTCAATGTCACTCATGAGACCTCCATGGGGTCCAGTGACTCTGCACCAAACTGAGATGGGAGAGCAGAGAAAAGGCAGACTAAGAAATGAAGATTTTATTTAAAAGCAGCAAAAGACGGGGAAAGAAAAATTATAAGGCCATGCCATACAGAAAATACAGTATGCAGAAGTAACACCTTGTCTTCTATCTCTAACATGTAACATGGACTTCATATCAGCTGGGAAATATCCCAGGCTGCCGTAGCACAGGCTGACACAGAGGCTGATACATCCACAGGTGATGCCCCAGGAGGCACAAGCAGACCCTGCCCAAGCCCGCCTGCTTGCGCTTTTGTGATCGTGTCAGCACATCAGCTCTACTGAAAAACAATCTACTGCAAAGCAAGGTTGGAAACATGGCTGGAGCGCAGGCAACACAGACTGGAGAGCAGCCAGCAGTCCAAAATAATACTTTGAAGGCAGGAACAGCCATAGGTGCTGCAACAGAAGGTCAGCCCCAATACTGTCTGTTCCAGAGGTGCCCCACCAGCACCAACACAGGTGTGACAAGGTGGCACTGGCCAGGAGTGAACCCTCTCAGATGTAGGACAAGGGGTAATTATTTTAAACTAAAAGAGGGTACATTTAGACTAGATATTTACCGTGAGGGTGGTGGAACACTGGCACAGGTTGCCCAGAGAGGTGGTGGATGCCCCATCCCTGGAAACGTTCAAGGCCAGGTTGGATGAGGCTCTGAGCAACCTGCTCTGGTTGGAGATGTCTCTGCTCCTTGCAGGGGGGTTGGACTAGATGACCTTTAAAGGTCCCTTCCAACCCAAACTATTCTATGATTCTATGATTCTCTATTCATGCAGACAAATACTGCCTGTCCTCTGCTACTTTGTCCCCATGTCATGTGGGTAACCCTTCCCAAGGAGGCCTGACAGCATGGACACAAGCAAGCACTGAGGGCCCTAAACTTGGGCTCCACGTGGGAAGTTGATTTTTGCTGTCTGGGGCTGAGGTATCACATCCTCATGCTGGCCAGCCTGCTTCTCCAGTAGATGAGAAGTGACTGAGACCCTGGCTCCACACTGGTTTCCATGCATGGATGAAAAGTAAGAGAATTAAATATGCCTGAACTTGCAGGTAGGGTTGCATGAAGGTAAGAGGAAGGAAAAAAACACTCACACCATTCTCTTTTGTCCTTTCCAGGCAAGGGCAAACAAATCTGGCCAGGATAGTTGTTTTATAGATGAATTAATGTTGAAAAGAATACCTATCTTTGCATGAACTAAGACTATTTGAGCTCTCCCTAATACCCAAAGGTCTCCAGGGTTTGTATGCTATGAGCCAAATTCCAGCTGGCGTCCTTATTGCCATGTCTGACCACACAGGCATCATTGTTGGTGTGAGCTAGTTCAACTCACCAGTTACTGATCTTCTGGCCCTTCCAGATCTTAATCTCATAGTTTCACCTTGCTGTTAAAAGGCAACACTGTCCAACAAGAGAGGAATCTGTCAGTGTGGGAAGTGGCTGAGCTTCACAAGAAGTCCTAGGTAAAACTCCTTAATCTGATTTCTGTTTCTGGGCAGTTCCTCATTTACAGCCATTTCTCAGCTGTGTCCTTTAAAAAATCATTGAGGGAAAAGTATACCCTGTAAAATTCTTTATCCTTGATACTCTTCAAAAGTCGAGTGTAACACAGGTGGTTTGTTCACTTCTTTTCTTCCCACACATGCGGATGAGAGACATTGTGTTCAACATTATTTTCAAGCACAGACACTTCATGTTCTTGTCCTCAAAAGTAGCACACACCTTAATTTCTTTTTTTTCTTTGAAGCAGTAAAGAAAAAACAGGAAAGGAGGTTTTTTGAGGATCACCTCCAAGAGCAGAGGATAAAATGCAGTGCCCAAAGTGGAACAGTTATGAAAAAGGAACAAGGGCAAAAGAAAAACCAGGAGTAACACATGAAGGGCAGGGGAGAGCAACTCGATGTGCAACAGAAGTCTGATTAATGCCTGGGTCGGGTGAAAGGCATAGACGTTGAACAGATGGGCCGGAAAGCCAAGCGAAAAGCCAACACGGCTGTGCTGCATCCTGAGACAGTCCCCCCAGCACCTTGGGTGACCCAAAGGAGAGGAGCAGGGGCATCTGCCACCAAAGCCAGCAGCTTCTCCTACATGCATGCCAAGGGAAAATTGGTCACTGCCATGCCCACACTGCAATGGCAGCCACACCATTTCTCTCTGGAGCTGAAAAGGTTTAGAATTAAATAGCTAATATGTAACACACACACACACACACATATATATGTGTATGGCCTTTGCTTGAGGATATGATTGATTCAATGGCCATGTGTGATCTGAATAACTGCAGAATTCAGAGCACCAAACTGATGTCTGTGATGGACAATTTCATTAAAATATTATAAAATACAGAACTGCCAGTTTTACTAAGTGATGAAGACTTGGAGAGTCAACAAGGAATTCACAAGAGCTCAGTGAAAATCAAAACCTCAAACCCAACGGCTGCCAGCTGACAAGAGCAGCCTGGAATTATTTGTCTCAATTAGTTAAATTTGTGATTTCACTTCCCCCCAGGTGGTTTACAAAGTAACTTCCGTAAATCCTTAAATCTTGACAGAACAGCTGAATGTCAAGACTCTCAATTTATATTACTTTTTCTTTCACTAACTTTGTGGCAGAACACGGGCACATCATTTCAGTACTCAGCTTTTCAGTACCCAGATATTCAACAGATTAGTAATAAGGTGAATTATTGTTTTTATGGTAATTTAAGTTCCTTAAATTTATGATGCTGTGCAAGTGGAAAAATAATTAGCATGAAACCTCCTGGTACCCACAAAACTCACAGCAGTTGTGGCTGTAGAAGGTCATTAGTTTTTATTTACTATAGAATTTGTAGGTTTGGGTATGGAGACCTTTTTTTTTTTCTAGCTGGTATTGGTTTCATCCATGTGAGAGCTGTAAGAGGCTGTGGCCGTTTCTTGCTTTCCAAGTACAGAAATATAGCCTGTTCTAGCACAGCAATTTTTATATTTCTGTTAGTTGGTGTAATGCTGTGCCTATTTGTTCTTGATTATGTGTTTAATTAGCTCTACAATATTCTGTAATTAATCTCTTAAACAAGATCTGAAATGGAAATTAGTTCTTGTTAGGATTCTCAGTTTACTCGGATGTTTTTACTACATGAAAGAGCCAATGCATTTATCCTCAGATACTCTGTTAACTCTTCATGATGTTGCCCTAGTCCAAATATTCCTTCCAACACTTCCAATCAATATTTACTCAAAGTTTGACAATCGCAATTAAAAAAAAAAGCAGCTAACAGCATTCTGAGATAGGCTGGATTTTCTCTCTGGCCAGGTTCACACCTATAAAATTTCTTCCTCCAGCAGGTCTCCCCCATGCCCTTCACTCCCATTGAAGCAAGAGAAAAAACACCCTGCTTGATCGCTCTGCTGCAAATTTTCCCTCTTTCCACCCCAGCTCCCAGCCTGAATGTGCTTTGTCTGGGCTGCTGCTTTGATGTTGCATCAGGCAGCTTTGAAACAATAACTTGAAGACAGCATTAAAGCCAGCCAAGGGTAAAACATCCAGCTGCCACTGTGCAATTGTGCAGACACATGCCATGGCTTTGCAGGGAAGCTGGAGATAGCCACATAAGCCCCCAAATTCGAGACCATGGGCTGCCTGGCTGCCTCTTGCAAGGAGCTTTGTGAGAGCCAGGCGGGAGCAAAGCTCTGTCCTCCCGTTTTGAACTGCTCGCTACTTTGAGTGCAAACAGGGTGGATACAGCCCTGCCAGAGCTGTCGTCATATGTTGTTTTTGAACAACGGAGAATTGAGAGGGGGGAAAAAAAAAAGAGTTGTTTGTGTGTGTGCATCTGTCAATAAGGGAGCTTAAGTTGGAGATGAGAGATGAGGGCTGGAGAAGTACTCAGGGAGATTAAGTGCAGCAGATTTATAGGTGAAATCTGGTTAGTGTTGATGCAAAAGGTTGTGGGGGAGATTTTCAAAAGCACCATGTGGGAGTAGTCTGCTTGCATACTATTGATTTTCTATTTTGGTGCCTAGCTCTTACCACCGTATGACAGTCTTGTGAAGCGCTGGAGCTTCTGGAGGTACTGGAAGATACCCATGAAGCAAGCAGGTTGATGAGTCAACGCTGACACCATCATCCACTGCAGAAAGGGAGAGAGAGCTAACCATGGGAAAGACACCCCCACTCCCCACTTATTGTGAAGTGAATGCAATGCATTGGTCCCTGCTTCCCACACACTTAACAAATAACTGGTAGCTCAGGTGGAGGTCAAAGAGGAGAAGCATGATATACAGCACATGGTGGAGAGCTGTTTGCGTCTTTCCAGCTTGGTGAGCAGGAGTCATCGCTGCATCAAGGAGCACCAACAGAGGAGACTGCAGCCCCTGAATCCACTTTCCCTGTAACTAACCCATCCTCATCTGCAGGCAATCCCTTCTACTCTGTTTTGTGCAGACCTGGGTGATAGCAGCAGAGACAGGGCTGCCACAGGCACCCACATGCATAGAGAGGGGGATGTGAGAGCAGGAACGGATTTAGCGAAGCTCTGAACCAGGGACACTACAGCTCTTTGCTTGCAGTCAGGAAACAGCAGCTGCTGTTCCACCACGTGCACTTTGTTTATCTCTGAAGGCAGAAAAATAAAGTAGGTCACTATTTTATTTACCAGAAGCAGAGATTAAGGATATTAGGAAAGGGCACGGTAAAGACTAAGCTGCTGATGAAAACAGGAGAGATTAGCCTGCATAGTTTTATACATGAACGTGAATGAGAAACTCGGTTGCTGACATGAAAAACAGAGATCATGTTTAGATACGACATGAAGAAGGGATGTCAAGTGTGCTAGTGATAGAGAAAATATGCATTAATTAGAGGATATTAAAGCAAAGATGTAAGGTTTCCGGCTCCTGAAAAACAGGACATAAAGTAGAAAAATATTAGCTGTCACATAGGTTGAAGAGTGCTAATCAAGTCTTTGTTTATTTTCCTTAAGAGGTCTCAGTTTCTAAAGCACCGCATGCCTACAAAGCCTCTTCAGGTTGGTGAGAGCTGTGGGTAACCAACAGCACTCGAGATGACTAAACTCCTGCAGGGAGCAGCAGGACATCATCTGTAGGACCACCCCTATGAATCCATAGCCATTAGGCACAACAAGCACTGTTGCATGCGAAGTACTCAGGTGTTTTGTCATTGAATCTTAACACACTGAGATTATAATTGTTCACGCTCCCCGTTCAGGCATGTCCCACCCAGCAAGAAACAGGGAACATTATATATAAGACAAGTCCAATTACAAACGATTGGCAAATTCTAGGAGAACAAGAGAACAGAAAAACCTTTTTTACTTTTTAATGAGAAAAAAGAATAAAGACATCCACTGAGAAACTATAGGAGATCACATGAACAAATTATACAATGCAACAAGAATTTGTACACAATTCTCATAAGTATGAATTATATATTTCAGTGAAGTGTGTAATTTGCAGCTTTGAAGATCTTTCTCCTTTAGACTCCTCTCTTGTGACTATGTCCATGAGGACTCGTCCTTACGCAAGCAAGGTGGCAGTAGCACTTGTCAAAAGCAGTGGAGGTGTTCAGAAAACACCCCATCAGCATTTGGGACCCCCTCCTGCGCAAGCGTGTCAAAGGGGAACCAAAGCTTTTGCAAGTGGTCGGAAGGCTGGGAGACCACCATGCTTGTTTCCATTTGTGAAAAAGTTAGGAGTTTAAGATTAGACATTATTAAAATGTGTAATGCCTTGGAAGCAGACAACACCCCAAAGGAAGTGAGGACAGAGACTGGGAAGATTTATCTGTAAGTCATTATTTCAGGGTTTTTTTTTTTGTTTCTGAATCCCGTTTCTTTCACTCTTTGAGGCAAGGCTCCTGGGAAACAGCTAGCACTGTAGTCTCAGCCTGCATCCCTGTGCATGTTTCTGTCTAAACCCTCCTGCTACAGACACTGGCTTATTTGCCATCTACCCCCAAACGAGGACTTTCACATTGTCCAGGGCTCACCTACACAACAGGGAGGATCCAAGCCCAGTCGCCCAAAGCTGAGAGCCCCCTCACCCTTCCCACAAACACACAGGGAGTCCCAGGATGTGGCAGGAGGGCAGGGTTGGGAGGTACCCCTATTTTCACACAGGTGGCTGCAGGAAGGACAGAGGCAGAATAACATGTACATGGCTTTACTGAGGGAGCCACTAATGGCAGGCACCAACCCAAGAGGCATCCCGGCCACAGGCTTTGTGTTGCCCCTGTGTGTCACAGCAGAAGAGCAGGGAGCTGGTTTAGCCCCTGGGGGACCAATAGTTTCACAGTTGTCCTACAAAAGGGAAGAAAAGTTATATTCTTTGTCTGATTTCGAGCAGCTTTGTGGAAATATTATTATTATTATTCTCATCCTCATTAACTATTGCTTTAATTTTGTACTCTCCAGTTTCTATAAGGTCTCTAGATACAACAGTTTTTATTATTATTCTGTTTAAAGAAAGCGAATGCCTTAAAACTATGTATTGACTTTCCATTCACTTCAGAATTTTGTTTTACGTCAGGTTCTTCTTATTCTTCCTCAATTTTGCCTCTCAAGCTAATGAAAGAGAAAGATTTCATATAATGATTTTCACTGGTACTTATCTTTAGCATTTTTTCTTACCTGGTAGATCTGCTGGAAGTGGTAATAAGAGGGAATGCTACTGTCTAGCTTCTGCAGAAGTTACTTTTTCTCCTTTACAAGCTTTTTAACATATGATACTAAAACATAACAAATATCAGCCATCTTAGAGTAAAAATAGCACTTTAGCATAAAATATTCAGACTGTGCCAACATTGGGGACCTTCGTCTGCCAGCTGTATGCTGTTGTTCTAATCATCTAGATATAATATTGCCCCTCTGCAATTTGATGGAAATTTTAAGCAGTTTGGGAGGAATCATTATTCATTGTGATTTTAGTACATCTTCATGGATTAATTGTAGATATTCTCCAGATAATACTATTAGAAAATAGAATTATCTATAGATCAAGCTTCAGGGCTCTTAGTGAAATTGGTCCATATAAATGCCATATAAAATAGGAGGAACTGTCTTTGACCTGAATAGATTGTAATCTAAGCAAACCAAAGGGAGAACTGATGAAAAGAGGATATTATCTCAGTTTTCCACAGGCAGGAGTAACGTGGAGATTAAGAGACTTATCTGAGGTTAGAGACAGCCCGCAGCAGGCCTTGCCATCCAACTTACATCTCCCAAAGTTCCATATTTAACCATGAAGCCATCTTCCTACTCTCATACAATCATAAGAGATCATTTTTAAAAGCTAGAAAATGAACCCTCGGTTTATTACAGTCTGGAAATTATTACAATATCTCTAAGAGAAACCAAATCTCTTTCTCTGAATCATGTATTTGTCAGTAATTTAAGTTTTTACATAGAGCTGGGGTACAGTAAAATTTTTTTACTTGCTCTGCCTGAAGAATCTGGCATATAGGAATATTTACGAACTGCTTAAGATGCTTTGGTGAAAGCAAGTAATATAATTCACATCATTTATTTTGTCAGATTGGCCACGTCTTGTGCCACATAAAAAGAAAATATTGCTTTCTATACCAATTTCTCTATTATCCCACACCTACCTTGAAGCGACTCTCCTTCACAGAGACCAAAATTAATAGGTAACAAATTAATATCTCTGGTGTAGAGCACAATTGCTGGCCATCACACAGATGACAATTTATATCTGTATGTTTCAAACTCTGCATTTTGAGAGAGGAGAGAAGAGGAGGATTTCCTACATGCCCAAGGAAATGAAAGCTTTACCTGTACACAGCACATGGGGCTTTATCACTCATGAGGAGCACCTCAATGTCGCCAGCAGTACAAGGTCTGCTTCTTCCACTTCCCAGTTCTGTGTATTTAACTACAGGCATCGCTTCTTGCCCCAGGACCTTACAATACCTATGGTATTGTGGCACATCTGGAACGTTTCTTGGAAACAATGAGGATCCAACACCAGAAGCACTGAGACCTTTGGGAAGCACAGGTGGTACGGGGGAGCAATATTTCCTTGGGGACATCACAGGTTAATTACATGAAGTACATCTCATCTTAGCATTGCAAAGCTCTGCAGAAACCTGTTCTTCCATTCTAGCCTGGTTTTCCCAGCAATGCACTCACAGCACAGACCACTTCAGAAACACTCCACTTGTCAGAGCTAACTCCTGCACCTATTTAGATTATTCTCTGGCCCATTAGGCTCAAATCTCCCTATTTGGGGTAGGGACTGCGGTTCAAAAGCTTCCCCTTATCCAGGCTAGTCTCACTGCAGGCATGTTTTGAGCTACTCCAAATTCTAGACTTCTTACCTGTAAAAGGAGCGGGGATGTGACTCTCAGAGCCTGACTTCACACGTGACTGAGTGGGTCACCCGAGGCTCCCTGCAGAGGCGAGTGACAGAAGCAGGCATTTTCACCACGTGGTTCGTGTGACCTATTTTGGATGGGCACCTTAGCCTGAGGGCAGCTGTGCACCAGAAGCAGCTGTTCATCTGTGCAGGGAGCCAAGAGTGACCAGCTCAGAGGTGATGTCTGCGCAGAAGTGGGCATGCAAAGCTGGAGCTGAATCCCACCGGCTGCCCACCGGGACCTGGGTACATGCCAGCAGCTTGTGATTCATCCTTCAGGTTTGCTGGAAAGAGTGCTCAAGGGTTTTAGTAATTTGTGGATACTGGTTCAAGCAGGCAGAGTAATTTCATTTCTCTTTCCATTGCTTTTCTATGATTTACAGCTTTGACATGTATTTCTGCATTGCCTCTGTTTTATTAAATCAGGGCTGGGATCTCTTGAGGCAACTTTAAAATTCTTTGCGCAACTACTTTTACTTGCTTGCTCAGGTTCGCGTATGAAATTCACTTGTATTCCACACACCTCTTCTAGCCAGTACAAATCTTTTTCTGGAAATGACTGAGAATTTCAGGATTGATGAACTGTTCAGTAATCTCACCATTATTCTGCAGGTTTTCTGTCCTATTTGTAGTCTTACAGGACTTGACTAAAAAAAAAATTTTAAAAATAAAATCAGTGAGCATCTTCCCTAAGAAGTTACATAGATGGCTTTCCCTGCCATATTTGTGGCTTTCAGTTTTAAATAAAACCTGTTTTTCAGAAATCAACCTGTCCAACTAAATAAAGTCTGATAAAACATAGCCAAGTACATATTAAAGTCTACAAAAATGGCAGAAAGAAGGTAAGAGGGCAGTCGCGATTATCTTTGTACTGCAGAAAGGAAAAAAAGTAATTTGATTTGTTAGTACTTTAAGCATTACAGCTGAAAATGATAATGTAACAGCAGCACAACTGCATTACATAAGTAGCCTCGGGCTCTTTCCATAGTTCTAACTCAGTCTAGATGGCACATAAGAGCTCATCCAACAAGGACAACGGTGAGTGCGTGCCTCCAATTACACTGTTGTTTGAACAGCATAAAAACAATGAACTAAACACAGTGCTGAGAGCTGCCTCTCAAGCTCAGATTAACAGTAGCTAATATTTCAATTTTCAAATCACCATAAAGATCAGTTCCAAATATTTTGTCATCTAGTAACAAGGTATACTTAACTTTAATAGAGTTTTTCTGTAGAAGCTGTCTTCTCCCCCCCAGCCCTATTCTGCTTAGCTTTACGTCCAGAAAGCCAGGGTCCCTAAAGAAGAGTAAGCAGCTCAGTACGTCGTTAATGCGTGTCTGTGCTGAGCCCTTCACCCTCAATGAAGGTTTAAAAGTGAAATGAGGCTTTGTTTAGTTTGTTAATATGACCCAGAGTATAAAGGCTTGACAGCTCCCTCTCCTAAACTTCAGGATGTTTGAAGACTCACACTCCAGAATGGGCAATTAAAGCATTGTGGAGTACATGTCACTATCCCAAATTACATTATTTAATAGGTATTAATAAAAATATTTCACAAAGAAGTAAAAAATAATTGGAAAAAAGCAAGAGGCTGTGAATACATCACTTCCCTCACCCAAAACAAGTCACTGCCTCCGTAGAGCATCTGGGTAGGAACATCTTCAAGACAATGGATCATTCTGAAACAATCTTTGCATGCAGGAAACCACCCCATTCCTAACAAAGTGGCAAATGTTGAGGTCACAGCATTCATTGTATTGTCTTCAGAGAAGCGTTACTCACCCACTTCAGGGAGTGTGAATCCACTGTAAAGAGAAGTACTTTAAAACCAAATACACCAAATACCCATGATTATTTTCAGAGTTAAGCTAAAATATGTCTTTATTGCTGCTTTTTTTTTCTTTCTTAAAACTATAAGGATTCAAAATATGCTTTACACAAAGTGCTACCGGTTTCAATTTGCTACATTTAATTCAAAAACTATTCAGACACAGGAACATCTTGGATTTTTTTTTTTTTCCTATAAAACATACTGTAATTTGGAGCCGAATACAGAATACTTTTTTATCCGAAGTGGTAAACTCTGTTTAGTCCAACCTCTACCAGAGAGCAGGGAGGGGAGCTTTTCCTTAATTTGGAAAGTGGAATGAACATGAAGAGTAATGGAAAATGTAAACATGATTTAATAATGAGCCCAAAAGTCTCTGGAGCTGGTAGAGACTCACTCAGTGGTGTTGCTGTAGTTCCATTTAATGGCCCAAACACTGGTAGAAAACCAAGTTCCCTCGACCTTGTAAGACCTGAGATGCCTTAGCTCTTTCTAGGCTGTGATTATCACAGCTTCCAAAAACCTCCCCAGAGAGAGACCATGTCCTCAGTAGACATGCTGCATGTTTAACTAACACTACAGGCACCCCATTATCTGTTACACTAATAAGCCTACAACGCAACAGACTGAGCATGAGCAGCACAATTTCAGAACACCTGTTAATTGCAGTAAATCAAAGCAGCTCACTCTCATCCTCACAGTGTCAGAGCACCACACTTTACATCCTCAAGAGCTGCTCAGAAGTGCTCCTCTTCAAGCACTTGCCCAGTGGTCCTTTTCAGAATGGGGTCAGGTCATTAGCTCTCCTGCAGACCTGCCACAATACCAGTTTCCAAATCACTGCACTGTTCCGCAGCTCAGACCAAGCACAGTCTACTGTTGCTAGAAATCCCAACCTGTGGTTTTCTACCTTGCTGACTTGGATAGCTGTTACCAGGACGCACAGCTCAGTAATAAAACACTGTCCCTTGGCTGACCTCTGCAGCTACATATGAGCAGTTCTCAGCCTCAGTTGCCTTGGAGTGTGACTGAATATAGGCAGATAAGAGAGAAAAAGCAAGAAAATGGCAGAAGTGACCAGAAACTGAATAGCCACAAGAGCACTAACCACAGCAGAGCATACAGGACTCAATGCAAATCTGCAGATAAGAGAGCAGTCTCTGCCAAGTTGTGCTCTTTAAATAGACTTCTGGCAAGACTTTAGGGCAGCAAAGCAGAATTTTACATACGGATTCTCATCTTGAAATAGAACAAGCCAAATTGAGACCCTGGAATTTTAATTTTTATGGCTATATATAACTCAGTTATAGGGTTACACAAATAGCTCAATTCCTCCGTTCATTGAAATACCTCAAACACCAATAAGTTAAAGTAGTTCTTATTGCTAACTCTAATCCTTTTCCTACTGCTGAACTCCAGCTGACCAGCCTTTCTCCTGCAACAGTCTAAATCGAAATTCATTCTCTTACAACCTCATGACCCACTCTTGGTATGCAATCTCCTCCACGTGGTCTCTGCTTGGGAACCAGTTCTCCTTTCCTTTTCTTGGTTCTTATCAGCAAATAGCCAGACACCAGTTATCTCGCTTCTCCCAGGCTGTCCTTTGGCACTGTGGATGGACCTGTGTGCTATGGGATATAAGCAGCAGCAAAGGATTTAGAGTGCAGTTCAGCTTCGATTTGTTTACAGCTACCAAAACCTCAGTGCTCTCCTCTGCACTGTATTTCACAAGTGATGGTTACATCCAGTCGTGCTCCATGTTCCCCCTTTACATTTTCCTGCCCTAAAATACATTCATCATCCAAAGTCAACTCAACATAAATGGGGGGTGCTGGTAGACAGTCAGCTGAACATGAGCCAACAGTGTGCCCAGGCGGCCAAGAAGGCCAACGGCATCTTGGCTTGCATCAGGAACAGTGTGGCCAGCAGGACAAGGGAAGTGATCATGCCTTTCTGTGCAGCAGTGGTGAGGCCACATCTCGAATACTGTGTTCAGTTTTGGGCCTCTCACTACAAGGAGGACGTTGAGTTGCTGGAGTGCATCCAGAGAAGGGCAACGAAGCTGGTGAGGGGTCTGGACAAGAAGTTCTATGAGGAGCAGCTGAGGGAACTGGGATTGTTTAGCCTAGATAAGAGGAGGCTGAGGGGAGACCTCATTGCTCTTTACAACTATCTGAAAGGAAGTTGTAGGGAGGCAGGTGTTGCTCTCTTCTCCCAAGTAAAAAAGTGATAGGACAAGAGGAAATGGCCTCAAGTTGTGCCAGGGGAGGTTTAGGTTGGATATTAGGAAACATTTCTTTACTGAAAGAGTGATCAGGCACTGCAACAGGCTGCCTAAGGAAGTGGTGGAGTCACCATCCCTGGAGATGTTCAAAGAACATGTAGACGTGTGCCGTAGTTCAGCCCTGATCGGGACCAGACTATGCAGTCTCTCCCTCACTCCCCCCACCCTCTGAGAGAATAGGGAGAGATAACATACGGAAAAACAGCTCGAGGTTTGAAATAAGGACAGGGAGAAAATCCTTGAAGTTACCGTTACAGGCAAAACAGACTCAACTTGGGGAAAACTATTCATTTATTACTACAAACAGCAGGATAATGAGACAGAGAACAAGATAACCTCCCTCCACCCCTCCCTTTTCCTAAGCTTAACGTTATCTCTACTACCTTCCCCCCTGAGCTGCACAGGGGGGAAGAGGGAATGGGGACTGAGGTCAGTTCATCACACATTGTTTTACGCTGCTGTTTCATGGTCAGGGGAAGAACTCCTCACATTCCTCCTCTGCTCTGTTGTGGGGTCCCACCCATACGCCACAGTCTTTCATGAAACTGCTCTGGCGTGGGTCATCTCTTCCACAGGGTGCAGTCTCTCCAGAACGGCTGTTCCAGTGGGCCTTCCACGGGCCACAGCTGCCTTCAAGCATCCACCTCCCCTGATGTGGGGTCCTTCATGGACTCCAAGTGGATCTCTGCTCCTCCGTGGACCTCCTCCATAGGCTGCAGGGGGACAGCCTGCCTCACCGTGGTCGTTACCACAGGCTGCAGAGGAATCTTGGCCAGGAGCCACATTACTCCTCCCCCTCCTTCTTCACTGACCTTGGTATCTGCAGCTGTTCCTCTCACAAGACAAGTTCTTCACAACAGGCTGGCAGATGCCTCTCAGAATCTCTTCACATCATCCATCTCCTCTCCTCTCCACTTCTTGCAGCTGGGTCGGGCCAAGCCAGGCCCGGTCGGCCGCCTGGCAAGAGGCCAGAGGGTGAGGCCTGCAAGGCCCATGAGGCCTGCGCCTCCCCCTCTGCGCCTCTGCCCTCGCTCAGCTGCTTCACATCTTCTCTTCTCTTTTTTTTCCTGTTTTCCCCTTTTTAAATACGTTATCACAGAGGCGTTATCACTGGACATTCTGCTACCAATCAGCTCTGCCTTGGCCAGCAGCAGGTCCGCCCTAGGCCTGGCCGAGTCCATTGAACAAAGGGGAGCAACTTCTAGCAGTTTCCTATAGAAGTTGCCACCTTAGGCCCCGCCTCACTAAACAAAACCACAACAATGTGGCACTTTAGGACATGTTTTAGTGGACATGGTGGTGTTAGGTTGATGGTTGGACTTGATGATCTTGGAGGTCTCTTCCAACCTTAAAGAGTCTATGAGCCTATAAATTGTTAGAAAGAACCACTAGATTAGTATTTACAAAGCTTTGTCTTAATAAAGCACCAGGCACTGAGAGTGCTTACACTTCTCTTGAGACACTACTAACCACACACCTCTATCATTCTAGCTGCATTCACACTGGGATTTAAATCACTTATGAAGTAAAACAAAGCCCTTAACTGTAGATTTAACATATGCATAAATATTAATTCTTTTTCTTGCACTAATCATTGCTTTTCAGTATGCTTCATAAAAGCTGTCAGTAGTGTCCTTTTACATTTCCTGCACCAACAATGAGGATTTAAAAGCCATTCAAATAAGTGATATAATAGCAACTGGAACATTTTCCCTTCTCTTGTGCTGTCCTTATCACGTTCAAGAGAAAAAAGTAATCACAGTTATTACTCTATCATAGTGGTCACACTTTAACCTCTCAAACACATTGTGGACTAATAGGACATTTCCATGTCACCAGATAGCCTAGAAAGACAGTGCACATGCAAAATCCCACAACGGAGTGGAAAAGTACACATTTGGTTTGTTTAAAATAATTCCTTCCACCAGCATAATACTGAAAACAAGTTCACTAAAAGCTCAAAGTGGAATTAGAAACTACAGAAGGGCCCAATCACGGAGACCCTTTCCCCCACTGAAGCTTTTCACACAAATATAAAAACAGAGCACAAAGCTGCAGCAGTCTCATACTTTCACAGGTGGACTCAGCCAGAGCAGCTACTGTCACAGCTGAAGAACATGTCTGAACAACATCCACACTCCTGAACATTCAGAGAACAGCCCTGTCCTCTGCCAAGCCATGTTCTTGCAAGAACGCAACCATCCTTAGTGCTTTGCCCAGGGCAGCTTCAGGGGATGGAAAAAGAAACACCAAGCAGACAGCAACATATTTAGGATCACTCAGTCTTGCGTCAAATTCTGGAACTAGCTCATCCAGCATCAAAGCCCTCAAGCCACTGCAATAGCAGCCCTTCCTCCCACAGCCCAGTGTGGCCACCGCAAAGGTCAAGAACAACATATCCATCTCCATTTTTGCCTTTATACAGTTTTTATGTCCCACTTGCTTCTAATTCTCACACATGCTGTCTGTTCTCAGTTTAAACACACACGCTCCAAGTAATGCCTAAACATAGGCAGGTTGTAGTTACAGACAAGTGAAGCAATGAATGCTCCCTGGACTAAGTCAGTAAAATAAATTAACCAGCCTCTAGGCTATACTGAGAACTGAAGTTTTAAACTTAGCTTTTGCCTCCACTTACATATGCATGTATGAAACTCCGCACGTTCACCACATCCAGTAGCATCCACGCACTAGAAGTGCACGTGGATGAATATGTTCATGCACTACATGTAGCAGCTACTGCCGCTGGACACAGAACCCAGCTGACAGATGTTATGATTGTTGTGGCACGTGGCTAAAACGTACTGCTACAGCATTTTCCCCTAACAGTATTAACCAGATTCTCCCTCAGTGTTTTCCAGCATACAGCCTGCCTGCCGGAAAGGAAGCCACTCGAATAAAAGCCTCCAACAAATTGAAGAGAGCACTTAAAGCTGCTTCTACCTACAGCAGGAGGGTGCTATTATGTAATAAAGCTCACAACACTGACTATACATTGCTCAGTCTAATGCTGCAGTACATTAGTTTCCATCTGTACGATGAACAGAAACCCTATTCTCAATGAAGCTCAAGATGGAGCTGGGTGTGGGTGAGGTAAATGTAAGCAAACTGCTACTGGAAGAAGCTTGAGCATTGTGTAGCAAGTACTAGTTAGGGAGAGCTTTACTACCATGACAAAAAACAATTGCTGTCTTTACTAAACGAAGAACACAGCTGTGTAGCTCTAAGAAGCCTCAGAACTAAGAATTAAAAAAAAGTTCTTAATAATTAATGGAAAAGTCACAGAGAAGAGAAGTTGGTGTTTTCAGAAAAGTATTCCAGTTTCCTAACCAGACTTGCTGGAGCTGTTGAAAACACTAGTCTGGATTACCACGTACGGAGTAATGGTAAAGCTAAGTAAACACAGAGCTGTCTTCTCCCAACACTTAACTCTTAAAGCACGTAATAGTGTTTGTAATTAATAGACCAGCAGTCCAGAGCCAATAACATGAAGCTGAGCCAGTTTCCCATATCTAAAAGTTACAGAATTGTACAAGAAACTAATAAATAGGCCAAGTCATTTCTGTACTCTATAGTCTGTATCAGCTATATTCATCCATAAAATGAAAATTTTATTCACTACATTTAATGCTCATACCTGCTATTATAAATGGACTATTTAATGCCCAGTTAGATTGGCAATATTAAGATAATTTTATTTTAAGCTTTATGGATTTTCAAAACACGTACAAATAAAATACTTATTACAAATTTCCATTTGCTAAAGTTTCTTCAGGAATATACATCAAGCATGATCCCAGCACACAGATAAATGGCTTTTACAGAGAGTGTTACATAGAGCAATAAGTGCTAGTGAAAGAGCCAGTTTTTCCAGATACATTACAATGAAAACAGTTTTCCTTCTCTTTGTCAAATCCAACATTTGAATTTTTTTTTTTTTTTAATTTTATTTTAAGTAGCCAGGTCTGAAGTTAAAATGTGTGCATAAACTGACTGTGGAAGTCAACAGGCACTCAGAAGCCCTGAAAGGGACAATAAGCAATATTTTTCAAGTTCGCTAGTTCAAGGGTAAAAATCCCTGAGAGACAGAAAAATCAACCCCTTTTTTTTTGATGGAAAGATGTTTGTCAAAGGACATTTGATGAACAGACAGACATTGCCAACAGACAGCCATGAAGATAAACTATGAGACTGAAGAGCAACAGTAAGGCAGAGCAAGGAAACCAATCTGTGATGCTAGGTAACAAGGAATGCCTTTGTGGGGCAGCACGGGACTTCATCAAGGCTGCCTACTTGCAAGCAAAGCGTTCAGCAGAAATATATGCAGAGATACAAATCACAAAATATGTACATGCTAACCTTGTCAGTTAAGATGGGAAATGCTTCTACAGTATGTGTGAAAAACTATAACCCCACTTAATTATAAGCAGTACACAACTGACCTCAAGAGTTAAACTATAAACAAGAATAAACAAATATTGCACCCTAATTTCAAAGTCTCCATTAGGACATTTATTACTTGAAACCAGTAGATTCAGAAACACAGATCCATACGTTTTCTGTTACTTGATGCCAGTGCAGAATTGCTCAGTTACAAGTATTTAATAGACCAGGTCATTGAATTCTCCAGGACCTGATCTCAGAAGCAGCATGCCTCTGACCTTCCACCTCACGTCCCTGAGCTGCTGCTGGACATCAAAACAGCTCTTCTGCTTTTTATGAGTCATGTCCCAGCAGGGTCCTGTTCCTTGCTACACACTGGGACAAGGGTCCTCAGCTACGTCCTTTTCCTTAAGCCTATTGTGCATACCCAAGCTGCGCCATTCAACTATGACACCATGCTGATTTTCAATGCTATTTAACATGTAGGCAGGTCAAGCTAGCTAGGATCAAACAAGAGCTCACCCATACCATTCACTAAGGCTGACCCAAGCCTTCACAATAGCAGAAGTTGCAGTGCTTCCAGGTTTTTGAAACATCCAAGAAGCAGCCTGTTACATCTGACAGATATCAAGCACCACAAAAAGCAACACTTGAAGGAAAGTGTGGCATAAATGGTGAAACCAAGTCAAAGTAGGCTTCAGTTTCACCTGAAGATCTAATCCTAAAAGTTAATATAGGTTTCACAACCAGTATACTTAGCCTATGATCAGCTACAGATTTAGAACTATTAGCAGCTAAACAAGGGTTTTAAGAGCAACCTTTAGCTTTTGACCTAAAGATCTATTAATTACCACTATGGAGGGACGATCCAGTTTGAAATCAGATGGTCTTTAAACTAACTAGAAAGCAATCATCATGCTTATGCAAGGCCCTCATGCTAGCCACGCTTGCTCAAGAGCAGGACAGAACTCTAAACAACAGATGTTGATAGCATGAGCCCTGTGCTATTTGAACATCAAATTTCTTTATAATATTTCATAACTGCTATCCTCTTAAGGAAGTGACAAGTCAAACTACCTTAGCCCCACTTCAGCCCAACTGTGCATCCAGTTATATGCTTAGTTTACCAGAACAGGAGCAGCAAGTTCTCAGAGATTTGCCAATGTGTTACTTTATCAAAAGGCTTTAGGAAAAGAGCAGCTATAGAGGAAGACCACATCACCTCTCCCAGCAAGGCTTATCCAGTGTGCTTATCAAGAGACACATCAAACTGTCACAGCTTGATTTGTGATAGTTTTCCCTCTAAAATAGCATTATATTAGGGCATTTGTTCCACATAGGGATGTGCAGTTTTACCGAAGGACTGCTGTTTCAGTTCTCTAAATGGACTCTCCAGACTTCAGGCTTTTGCCCTAGATTTAGGTCACTAGTAATTGGACATGTGTAGAAAACGCACAGGCTCAGTGTTGCTTAATTAATTTCTTAGTCTGTTGATTTGGCAGTCATCCTACAAAACAGAACAGTTGGATATTGAAACTTGTATTGAAGAATACATTACAATAGCAAGCCTCCCAAAATTAAGTCTATCTTTCAGTACTAGTGAAATAAATATTTTAAATTGCCTCGAGTACAAAGTGAAATCAGTTTTAGTTGCTCAGGTGAGACTATCAACTTGGCTAATTAAAAGGAATTATTTCTTCTATAGCATTCAGATTGGAAAAAAAGATCAAGCACAGCACAAAACATAGAAACCCAAAGACTCTACCAAGACCTTTGCAAGATGAAGCACAGAATGGACAGGTGCCAAAGTCTTGCAATCGATGGAGCAGAATCAACTATAGCAACTTTTTATCAGGGACATTATGTTCCCAAGCAACTGATGAGTACACCAATGACACATTAATGCTGCAGCATGAAAGACGAGTCCTGCGTATTATTCTGAGCTGTACCAGGCACCTTTCAGTATTTTAACTGCTCTTGGAGCAGCATGTTCGTGATTAAGAAAAGCTCATCCAGTAAAATAAGAATTAAAATTCTTTCTACTCCCAGAAGGCTTCTGCCAGTTTAAGTCAACTTGCTTGATGTTTTTTAAAACCATTCTTGAAGGACACAGAACAGTCCCACTGTGCTCAGTCCTGGCCATCCTCCCAAGCTTTCTGTTGGAGCTCATTTCCCCACCATCTATTTACTTCACCACAGCTCCCATGTGCTTTAGGTAGTTTTGGCTTAAGCCTAAAAAGCAAATGAGAAGAGACAGCTGCCTCTCTGCAGGAACTTCTCACTGGTGACCCTGGGGGTTGAGTTGGCAGAGCTATGCAGACTTTATAAGAAGGCTGCTCTACAAAACAGTCTTAGGAAACTATTCACATATTACCTGGAGTATAATATTTAGTTCAGATCAGGAAGTATTGTATTTTTTCATGAAGAAACAGGTTCTGTACCTGAGCAGATAGTTTTAGGGCATTTTTAAAGCTGACCTAACATGCCTACCTTGATTTATAACAAAAAGGCATCTTGATTCCTTTCACTAAGAAGTGAACTCTGCCAATAAAAAGGGACTGAAGAATGAAAAACTCACTTTTAATAGTACTGAAAGGGAACAGATCTCTTCAAAAGCCTTGCATACAAGGGCACTCAGATGGTTGTTAAAGTAAAAACAACATACAACAATATTTGCAAAAAAGCTTAATATAATCTTTTAAGTCTATAAACTAAACAATAAATATGGAAGGTGTACATGGCACATCAGAGCAGCTAAATATTATAACAAACAAGTACAAATTGATAACACTTACCTATCTTGTCAGTGATAAATTTGTCACTACTGTGATACAAGTTTAATATACAAGATGTTTTTCCAAAAGAAAATCACAGAACCAAGTTGATAGAGAAGGTGAGGGAGAAAGGGAGACAATAAATAACAAGGCACAAAAACCTCTCTTGCTGCAGCCCTGTAAGGCACCACCGTGCAAATGTGAAACTATCAAAATCTGCAGTGGAGAAATTCTAAACGTGTTTAAATGACTGGATAATATATTTTAAAGTTTACACTATGCTCATACCTTTGGGAATAAAAATACTTACAGACCTTTATTTACACATAGAGGCTTTAAAAAAAAAAAAACAAATTAGTGAAACAGGTGAATTAATACTCAAAATACAGGAGTCAGTTAATTTCTCCCAGACAGCTTCACAAGTGCAACTTTGATCATGACCTATACTGGCCTTGTTAATAGAGTCCTGGATCCAATACGGTACAGAGGGAAATGCTGCCAATTATGTCAGATTGTGTGTGGCACATCAGTAGTTTTAACAAAACAGACTTTAGGGATTAGGATAAGAATAAACTGATTTTCAGTTGTAACCAAAATTTATTTAAAACCAGAGATAGAAGGTCAGTAGCATTAATCTAACATCATACCTATGGATCTTAATACCCAAAGTTGTAACTTATACCTCTATTTAAGAACTGGGCAGTGGCATTTCTCTTTCCTGTTCTGTTACCTGCTCAGAAAATCCCTCATGAGACAAACTTCAGCAAAAACCTTCTCCATTACTATAAGGTTACAGATACTTAACTAGGCTTACATACTAAGTTTCCCCTTTTTTTTCTTATGTTCCACAATCTCTATTGCCTCCTGCTAGATGAATTTTTTGTCTTTTCTCCAGTTACGTAAAAGTCTCTAGACTGTACTGAAATTACTTAAAATATGTACAGGTTGGACAAGTTTTTACAAGATGAGAATAGGATTTCACTAAAAACTAAAATTTTCTTCCAATTAAACACATTTAGGAGGCACTCAGTTTCTCATAAGCTTCAGACACATTGACGACTTTTTTTGTACTTGGGAACAATGTCAGTAGACTACACTTCCAAAACTTCTACTTCCATTCTTGCAACTTGAACAACTACACAGCACACAGTAAACAATCTGAATGAACCTGACTATTCAGTTATTTGTCTAAGTTTTGTTTTCTTATGTGACATGTTTTACTCTTTTTACTCTGCATTTAAATACCTTACCACAAATCAAAACATTCAAGGGCAGACACAACTTGTAGCTCAATCTGAGCTGACAGAGAGGAAATCAGGCCAATCTATTATATTTTAAACAACAGAGGAACTGGAAGAACAAACGGTCTTCAGTGATAAGGTAACATTCATATAGCTATTTGCTGAAAGGCTGTGCCAGCTTAGGCATGCTTCATTATAGTCAGTCCTGTTTTAAGGAAATAACAATTTGAGCAAATACAATGTAAACAAGAGTCAGGGTGACTGCAGTAGTAAAGAACAATAATATCATTGATCTTACAGGTTTAAGGCCAACTATTGATGATTTGAAATATAGCATGCTATTCCATGGCACTCAATACACAGAAAGTTTAGTACTGGGTGCATTAAACAAGGTTATACATATTCGTATCATATGCAATATATACATGTAGCTTTAGTTCCTAAAATAGAAAGTTCAAGTTTTCTTGCCCCAGTAAAGTCAATCTGTGACAAACCACCTGTGTTTTCCTATACTGAATAAAATATTACTATTTTAATCAATTTAGTGCAAACTGACTTAAGTCCAAAGACATAATATTCCTTGATTTTTAGTCACTCCTTACCAAATGCCCCTATTTATTTTAAAACACAGCTACACTTTTTTTGCCTTCACAGAACAGCAAACACTTGACAGTTAGCGTGCTGTTCCAGTCTACATTAACAAAACTTGCTGATATACAAATCATGTTTCAGTCATGCAGCACAGAACCATCCTCAAAATAATCCATCTTTTAGTTTACTCTGTCTAGAAGAGGAGCACACTGCTGGATTTTAATTAGCATGTCATCCTGGCCACTCCATACTCCAAGCTGACAACAGCAGGCTCAGCTTTCGAGAACTCTTCCACGAACTCACTGTAGCGATTGTCTGCTGTGTTGCTGCCCTCTATAGTTCTTACAGCATCATTCACAGGGATCAGTGGCTGCTCCTTCTTGAAGCATGGAGGGGTCTTTAGTGCCACGGGTGCAGGATGAGGAGACTGTTGATGTTCCTTCACAAGGACTGCACCTGACTGCCCATTTCTCTGCTTTATTTTCTGAAATATAGATAATAGTTACCAACAGTGAGCATCACTGCTTTACTGATAATATTCTGCTTAAGAGAAGTAAATCCACTTTTGCTGGCCAAGTCAAACCCTCTATTACGTACCCTGGGTTAGATATGTAACAGTATTATTAAGTGTCAGGCCATCGGATAAGACATTTTTGCCCACAGTTTACAGCAGATGCTACAAGCGCTGTATGCTTAAAATTTGCAGCTGAGCTGAAGGCAGAACGGTTGCCTGTCAATGTCGTAGAGAAGGAAAGGTTCTTCCAGACTTGCCCCTTGTTTGGATGCTGTCAAGGTGGGAATAGTTTCTGGAGTACAGGCAGAGCAAGATAGGCCTTGATACTATTAAGCAAGCATGGAGCTTGCAGTAGACCACAAGTCTCTTAAAGACAAAAAAGCAGGTTCATATCTAGGCCCTTACGTCCTTCCTAAAAGGATTCTAAAATACTTTTTCCTTTAGATCTGAAAACTGCCAATACAGTTTGTTCAAGTCCAGAAATACACTAAAAGATTTCAACTAGAACCCATCCTGCAAGCACTAAGCAAGAGAAAACAGACTTGGATTACGGTTTTATAAAAATTCAAACAATCTCACACAGTAACTGGAAGCTTGAACTATTTAACTGAACTGATATTTTGCCAATATGTTTGTGCTCTATCAAAATCTAGACTGAGTCCAGAAGACTTCAGTGTCTCTTGACACCAACTTTTTGGAGATGGAAATAGAAGTAGGAAGGTCTACCTCAAGATTTTAAGCAATTCCACCTCTTCATTAATCAAGTGAGAAATATAGGTTCAGGTGAAGTTAATACATTGGAACAAGATTCTAGTAAAGGGAAGTCTCAAGTTAATTTTTGTCCTGCTTATTCTTCAGTTTGTTTTATCTTGAGTTTTCATCTTGCTTCTTCAATTGTATAAAAACTTCAGTATACAACTAAGACTTGAAACAGTTTAAGATTGAGACCTGAATTCGTTGTATTACAGTAGGATCAGTTTAATAAAAATCTTTCCCCCTATGAAACCTGTACTTCCCCTCCACCCCAACATAACATACAGGAGTTAAGTGTTACCATTTCCAGCCACACACACACAAAAAAAAAAATGGTTAAACTGATGATTAGAAGATTTATGCATTTTTTCAAAAGGTTTTACTCTGAAGTTTCAGCATCTTAACCAACCATAAGGAAGAATCAATTAAGTGCCACTCAAATGCCAGTTACTAAGTTGTACTAGACTAGAGTAAGATACACTGCTCAGTCCTTCCTGGCTGTTTACTGTAGCAACCTAGTAGAAGTCATTTATAGAAAACTGATCTCTGGATTTAGCCCTATCTCCAAATAAGCATTACAAGGTATATGCTCCATAATTATGGTGACTTACAATAACATGCATCTGCATATTTAAGAGAATAAGTTGAGAAGGACAATACTTACTGCTTCCATTTCAGTAGCTATAATGGAAATAAAACATTTTCAGTCTCCTTGGTTCAGCAACACAGCTATAGCTACAATGGGTACCTTGTAATTGAAGATAAATTTCACAATAACTGTAACCGATATTAAGCCTTCTTCAGCAATGCTTTGATAGTAGGAGCACTTCTACATAATACAGTTCTTTAAGGCACAATAAATTGTGTTTAAGAGCAGAACACTGGATGCATAGTCTGGTGTTCAGCAGAGAAGCATAAAGTCAAAGTCAACATTACATAGAATGAGTGCTAGGCCATACAGTAGTGACATTCATATGAAAGCCAGCAGCATTATTACAACTTTAAATGTGCATTTGAAGAACAAGTTACGAGTAAGTACACTTATTTTCTAATACTTACAGCTTCCAGTTCTTTAATGTCTTCCTCCAGTTGTTTATTTTGTTCGCTGATGTTCATTATAAGATTGAACACAGACTGCCTGGGATGCATACTTCGATCAAACTGATGGTACATATTTCTCCAAAACCTACATGTAACAGATAGTTAAAATTATGCAGGGTAAAGACAAAATTGAAGAGATATTGTATGTACTTCAAACTTACTTAAAATTGAATGCTACTGTATTAGGCTCCAAAAGAGTTAGTTCTGGAGAAAAATCAGGATTATACAGAGGATTCTGATACTTCTTTTGTTCATCCAGAAGGAACGGCCACAAAGAGTATGTCTTCTCTTTTAATCTTAAGGGAAGAAGAGATCAAGGTCAAGACACTGACTGCAAGCAAAAACCAGAAGCTGTCCAACTCAACATAATAAAACCATCTTAACTTTTAAAAAAATAAGTTACCAGAAATAGTTATAAAACCTCAATTAAAATCTTTTAGTCAAATCAACTTCCTAGCATATGCTAATGTTGGATAAAACGATCAGTTCTAGAAGCTCTAGTGCTTATGCTGTGCAAGTTTCGCCTAGTTACAATAAATGCTTTTAAAATACAGCTGGAGACAAAATGAACCTATCAAAACTCTACAGAAGTTTTCTTACTGAAAGCATTGGGAGATATCCTATTAACACTTTTAATACCTCTAACTGACAATAATCAGTCTTGAGCAGGCAAGAATTTTAAAGTTACCTAAAAACAGATTGGAGGAAACAATGAGATGATGCTTCCAAACTTAAGCTTACTCATTTTTAAGGAAGGCAAGGGGTGGGGGAGCAGGTAAAGAGAGAAAGAAACTTCCACTTTCCCTATGAAAAGTGAGCATGGTATGTTCTCCCAGAATTAGAAAGACTATCTTCAGTGTGCAAAAGCATGAGACAGTCCCGTCTCTATTTCTATTCAGAGCCTAAAATGAAGAAGATTCACAGGAGTTCTTAGTCTGCCAGAACAAAAGACATGGTACAAATATATCTGCTTACTTTAGTTCTTCTCGCTCTTTTTGGCAGTTTCCAAGGAAGTTACCAAACTGGCATGAATGGACATGTTCATGGATCTGAAGGAGGAAAGCTTCATTGTACTCAAAGGCTTGTGGAAACTGCTCAGTCAGATTCCACACACTTTCTAAAAATTGGGTGAACACTGGCGAGATTTCTTTTGGATCACTGTCCAACTGACAACATCTGAAAGATTACATAAACAGATTGAAACAGTTTGTTAGAAATAAAAAAGTCTTAGTGCACTTGTTTTTAAACAACAGCACATTAATTTGACACTAGCTTTGGTTTGGAGATTAAGCACCTAACTTTGAGAACTAGGGCAATTTTTGAATAAAAATAAGTCTATATTTAACACGTTTTTATGACTTGTAAGTCACATCTGTATTTAGTAGAGAAAAGCAACACAAGAGTGAAGTTCCTTTGTGTCTATTACTTCCATAGTCAAAATTTGGAGTATACCAGTTAAAAGTAAATTAATAAGCAGTAAATAGCAGCAAGGCTATTGTCATAGCTGATGATAGGCAGATCAAAGGAAAAACAGAACTCAATATTCAGGACCTCTAAAGGTAGGTGTGATGTATTAATTAAAACATAAATGCAAACTGATTTTTGAAGATATCAAAAGTAAATGTTTTCTATTGCCAAAATAGCTGTGACGTAGCTTTAGATTGGTTTTGCACTGTCTATGCATATGTACAGATCTAGCCGCAGTTATCAACATCGGAGAGTGAGGCATGTAGCACTAGAAATTTATGTCTATAATAGAAATAAATTATCCAATAGGTATTTGAATAAGTAGCAATACACAAAGTGCACTGTCTGTTGAAAATGGCTTACTTATTGCAAAACTTCTAGCAATACTGCAGTAGTTTAATATTCACAAGCTGTCTTTTAAGAATACTCAGTTCAGTTTGCTGTATACATTTTACTGTACTGGGAGAGTGAACTACCTGTCAGAGAACTTGTGCCCAAAAGAGATCCAGTCTTTCTCTATCAAGACCTAGAGGTAAATAAAACAATTTCGTGTAAAATGTTACTCAGTCTTACATCTATAGTATTAACCCCACAGGTTATCAATATATTGTATTTTAAACTTGAGTCAAATAGCTACAGTAAGAGCAACTATTTGTCACTTTGTAGTTCCTTTATTTTCTTGGAAGCCATTCACAAGAGGGTCTCAAAACATATTTCTAAAACAAGTAAAAAGTTTAGCAGGTTGAAAATCAGGTGACTGCTGTTAAGCCAGGCTCCCTTTAAGCATATTAATGTCATATAACTTCACAAAGAGGTTATCAAACAGCTTGCAAAAAAATTGTGAAGTATAGAAAAATATTTAGTATTGCATTCCTGCTATCATACTTTACATAAAACCACACAATATAACCTTTGTAACATCTTATAGCAATAAGTTTGTAATATCAACACTAGCACTTCAGTCACAGTATCAAGCACCAAAAGGAACACAGGACTGGCTGTTTCCCCATTGCAGAAGTTTTCCCAGAAATCTAATTGACAGAGAGAACTAAAAATGAAAAAGATAAATTCTTTCCCCTAAAGATTACACACAATCTCACTATTCAAAATAAGTGAATCCTCTCATAATTCCTCTTTGACTTCACTTTTGTAGCTTGTAATATTTGTGTCAGTTAGCTATAACCAACACATGGAACTAATTTTATGTACTATCTCTCAGGAATTCCCAAAAAACCTTGTATTGCCAGTGTATAACACTTGATTTTCCTACTCTAAAATTTGGAATAATCATACCAGAATTATTCTTCTCTGTAGAAAGACAAAGAAATTTATGTGGCTTAAATATCTTCAGGTCTCTGTGACTAGGGGAGTTGTCATTTTTAGATTTTAATAACTGTTGATTTTGGACAAATGATAAAAGCACAGAGCTGCTATTATTTCATATATCTACTACCTCATATAAGCACTTTGTAATCCTTACATGTGTCATAGATAAGGGGCGTTTTTGGATGCGAAAGGCAATGATTGTAACATTTCTGCAACGTGCCTAAAGCAATTTATTATATGTATTTCTGCTTTTTAGATTTAAAAGAAATGGTTTTTCCCAGTAGCAAAGTATTTCTAAAAGGAAAATTTATCAGAGGACTAAATCTTGTATTTGTGACTACAAAAAAAACGCATCAGTATGCTGACACTACTCACTCTCACACTCAAACATTTTACATCCTCTGTTTCATAAGGAACAGCTCAACAATGCAACAGCTAGCTTACCATGAATCCTTTGATTGTTCTGTAATAGGAATCTAGTAGGAGAGCTCCCAGAGAACAAACTTGTGAAGTCCTATCCCAGCCATCTGAGCAGTGCACTAATACACTTGCGCTCTCAACTGCTATTGCCTGCGAAACATAGTAGTTTCTTAGTGAATGTTCTATTCTAGACAGAAGTCAAAATTTAGTAAATAAATACAAAAGCTACATTTATCTCAAATTCACAGCATACATCATTTTATTTAACAAAGTCAGAAAAATATTTATTATGAGGAAAAGGTTTGATACTATGAGAAAGCTGGACATTTCTCTCCATGAAAGTATAGAAAACTCCTTATAAACAAAAGAAATCCCACTACCACCTTTGCACAAAGTAACAAGAACATCTACAGTGGTTCCCAGTTCTCTTTCTACTCCTTATAAAATGGAACTTATAAAAACTCCTTGTGACACATACTAAGAAAGAAACAGACTACACATTACAGACTAAACAGGTTAAAAAAAATAAGACAACACAAAGACATCATTAAAAATACCCACTTGTTCATCATTATACTACACAAGAATCAAGGACTAGAAAATGCTTATTAGCTTCAGCTAAGAATTCAGATCCTGTTAGTCCAAATATTTTTGAGGCTCATCTTCAGGAGAATCATCCACTTTTAACTAAAGTAACTCCTTTTTATTTCACCTAATAGAAACTAAGATTCAGGTTTTTAATTCACCCAGCCCTCCTGAGGTCAAGCCCTTGGCTTCACAGGTGCCTGGTAAAGGCAATTGTTCTGCTGAATTCTTCATAAAGAGTCCCATTTCCTTGCCAGATGAAGTCAGCATAGCCAAGTTGGCTTCTCTGCAATTAGTGCTCCAGGAGTTCTGTTTGTTTGGGTACACCAAATAATAGTTTGTTCCATCCACCTCTAAACTGATTACACCTTTCATAAGTACCTAAAAGAACCAGGGAGCATAAGAATCCCTTCATCTCCCAGTAAGGTGACCAAACAGCATTCAAAAAAATCCCCAGACATTAGCTGGCATATTTAACATCTCCAATCATAAAGAAACACGTAATACTTAAAACAGCATATCAGATGTATACTAAGCATCTACTTCAAAAAAGGTCAATTGCAGAATTTTACACATTACATAATATTAATTATAATTTTGCCTGGTAGCAAGTCAACTTGCATTCAAACAAGTAGCAGCATACCAGTTACCTTGACTAGGAAGACAGCAGCATCCAACACAGCTTTGATATGACGCAACCATCCAGAGCTCTCCAAACCAGACAAAAAGTCATTGACAGACAAACCCTTCGTGCCACTGACTGAAAGAAACCAGGAGTTAGAAAGTCTTAAGCAGCTGCAGCTACCTATACCCTGCAATGGAGGACAAAGAATAATTGTACACTGTTTCTAATGCCCTATGCTGTAAGTTGATTAGAAAACTTTCAGGAAACCACCACTCAAATGGTTCATAGAGGGGTACTACAAAATGTTCTCCAACCAAAATTCAATTCTGTAGAACTACAGTAACCATGAATGACAAGAGTAATGTCTTTGTGTCTTTTTGACAAAAATAACATTCCAAGTAAATACACTGGTTATCCCCAACAGGGAGCCTTACCAAGGAAGACAACACAAATGCCAAAAGCTTACCACTTCCACTTAAAAATTACAACTACTAGTAGAAAGTAGCTGCCTCCAGACAATATACATAGTTCAGAGTAGCCAGACTGCCAGAGTTTCATCTTCTCCACTCTGCTTAGGAGAATAAAGTGAGTGCCGTACAAGGATATAGTGATGAACTGAAAACCATCAAGACTTTGTTTACCTCCAGAATTCACATACTGCAACTCTGGTCTCTACCATTCTTCCCTAGCGTACTTTGATCTTGTAACAATAATGCAAATTCAGAGGGCAGGGAAGAACTCAAGTTAAGGAACAATGCCTTGCAGCATCGCAGACAGAAATATAGACTGAAAGTTTCTCACACGGACACTTACCAATTCACAAATGAGACAGATAAACTGGTTCTTGTATGATTTTGAGTAGCAACTCGCATATTACATTACTGTCCAGAAGTGACAAACTTCTAGCAATTTAAAAAAAATATTCACTGGCTGATACAGCTTCAGCTCTGTGTGATTCTAAGAAGATACCTGTGCCTGCCACAGGTGCAATCAACTTCCTACCAAGCTTGTGGGCCCAAAATGAAAATAAACAGGCTGTGTAGCTGAAAGCTATCAGTGGGAATATTCATACAGCAGCTGCAAAGTAATCTATCACTAAGCATGGGAGGAAGTGAGTCAGTAGGGAAAGCAGAGAACAAAATTCACCAAGTCAGTCATTCTGTGATGAAGTTTCATGTTCAATCAAGTCCCCTGATGTAACAAAGGCTATAGACTCTTAAACCTCTGCCTCATGGAGCTTTCCTGTATCTGCACTGTGTTTCTCAGCTTTCAGCCATACAAGTTTTCATATACTCTACGCTGCTCAGGGAAAGGCATACTGCCAGCTGCTGCTGAATGCTACAGAGACAGACTCCCAAGTAAGTATTGCAGCACCTTTTCTGAAGCCCATATATCTTTGTCATTCAGGACATGAGCTAACAACACATAGCACAATGAGGTAACAAAACATCAATAAATCCCTGGATACAAGACCTAATTTTAAAGGTTAGTCTTTCAATATCAGTAAAACCAGCAAAAGCTATACTAGCTTTCCCTGATTTTTTAAAAAGATAAACATCCTTAGGCAGGAGTTCTGCTTCCAAAAGGTCTACTACATGAAGGAAATCATCTGAGAACTACTTGATCTTTTCAGCTAGCTCTCACTCTCTCTACACCAGTGGTTCCATACATCTGTTCAATCACAACAGTACACAAACAGGTTCACGACACTACAGTAAAGGAAAGAAACTAAAAATATATGAAAGTCAAATATCTGCAGGGAACAAATCAAACAGACAATGCAATCTAAAGGCACTACTCATGGCTGCTCACCCCTACATTCTGTAGCTTATCCTTTAAAGCACAAGCTTCCAGCTAGAAAATAAACATGCTTCCAGCCCTCAATTTGTTTTCACCCAGATACTGCTGTCAAAATCTGCTTTTGATCAGCATTTTCAGCTTGGTAGAAATATTTCACCACTGGTATTTTCCCCCTTCTAGCTAGGTTTCTATATTTTTATAAGCCAAGGCAAAGAACAAGAACACATGTTGAGCCCAAAAAATTAATTTCCATTTCTGTGAATTAACAAAGATTATTATACTACTTAGTGATGAAATAAAGAAGTTGCATTGACACTGTTTTGACATTTACACACACAAAAAAAATAAATTTCCAGTCCCTTAAAAGGGTCAAAGCTGATTTACAGCACCACTAAGATGTTTAGCTACTTCACAATAACTATCATTCGAAATAGTTTTGGCTATATGTATCCCATCATAAACATATGCCCTGCATGCATGTGAGCCCCAAAACCTCAGTGTTCCATTGCTTGAGTGTCCTACACAGACTACAGGCAATGCCTCAGGCAGCAGTTCAAGAAACAGCTATGAACCTGCAGACTGCACCACAGAGGTTGGGGACAAAGGCTGGTTTGTTTGGTTTTTTTTAAACAACCAACCCACCCCATGTCCCATACAGACACTCCACATAACCCACAAAAACCCCTTAGTTAACACACTTCCATCATCAAAATACAGGCAGCAGACCACAGCAGCTAATACTGAGCCTTTTCCTCAAATATTTCCTGCAGAAATGCTGTTTCTTGACATACACAGAACCTTTTTGCTTATCAGAGTTCAGTCTTTTCTGATACGAAATACTATATTTTTAAAGATACATAAACTGGACTTTGTATTTAATATCACAGCCACAAATTTGGTCTATGTGAAAATTCTTCTGTTACTGTTGTGTAGATGGGCAGTCTGCCTGTCAAGGGAGTAGAATCATCACATCCACACTGAAAAAAAGCTATTTTAGAAAGTTTTTGTTTCACTGCATGCAAGACATTAAAAAAAAAAAACCAGCTGGATCCAAGATAAAGAATAGATTGTAAATCCCCCTAGCATGTTCCATGGTGCAGTTTCATGACAAAAGGACGTTGGGAAGGATTATGTCTTACATTCTGCTTGCAAATGGAATCGTTAGATTCTAAAGGAAATTAGGCAAATAGACAGAGAGTCTAGGAGCAGGACACATGCTGTAGAATAAGTTGTTTGTTATAAATAAAACTGAAGACAGTCTTAGTTACAATGGCTCTTGAAAGAACAGGGTCATTGGTATCACATTCCTGATCTGAGAACATTCAGTTCAGCACATCCAAGGGAAGCTAGTATACAGAAGTTAAATGGCATTTTCCTAATTTTAAGCTACGAGCCATTTTTATAGCATTTCCTCCCCGATCATCCCACTAGATGGTAGATTCTACATTTTTGCATATCTCCCTAAATTTTAAGGGTCCTTCCTACCCCTAAAGATGCTTCAACTTCTAGACTGGAATTCAGCAAAACTCTTGTGAAATTATACAGACTGAACAGAGGTAGAACAACCATGTTCCAGATCAGGTTTGGGGATAAACTAACAACTATAGACATTACTTATAATTTTGTTTCAGTCGTGTTTAAACAAACCAATCCTCCACACAAGGAAAAACTAAGACATATGCTATCTTTAATTAAAGTTATTATTACAGAAAGATATTTGGGGATTATCCCAAACTTGAAAACTGAAATTCAGGCTCATGCTGCTCATCTTTCCCTTCAATAAAGCATGTGCAAGAATAACCACAAAAGTACATATTAAAGCTCAGTAGTATTCTATATTGAGTGCCTGAAGAATAGGTTGCCAGCAGATACAGGCTCAATGAAAGTGAAGTAAGACTACATCACTAGTCTGTAAGGTCTCTTGACCAATGGAATCAGAATGTCTTCATCAAAATAGGCTTCTATACAAGTGTAAGCCTTCTCTGACTGAAAATATTTAGACAATTCTACAAGGCAAGCACTTCATATATGTATTGTTTGCCAGGTACGGAAGCCTGACTTCTGCCGCAACACTGTAATCTCAGTATTGATACTCCACAAAGTGTCTTAAATTTGTTTTCAGCTGTTTACCTAAAACTATTACTAGAACTGTCTAACTTCTGCCTCTCCATTTTCACCACCATGTGGCAGGCAGTGGTATGGTGATGTGGTTCACGTTCCCTCTGACCCCCACTCTACAAAAACACTCCAAGAAGTACCTATAAGCACGCCTGGCTCACCAGGCCAAAGAGCTCAAGTTTTGTACAGACCACACACTTATTGTGAATTCTGTGGAACTAAGTGCATCTTGAAGAATCAGTACTCTATAAATGAAAATGCATGTACAGGCACACACTATTTTCTGTATTTCTATTACACATACGTGTATACATGCACATATACTTGGAAAACACAGAAGTCTCTCCCATAAGCCACTGACATATCAATCAAGTTCACCCAAGACATATGTGCCACTCAATTTTCCTCAAAATAACTCAATTCATTGTGTTTACACTTTACAGGTGAAGGCTGAGCATAACTCATTACCACGGAGCACAGCAAACCAGTACTAAACATAGAGCTGGGATAAAATATAGAAATATCAATACAGTTTGTATAAGCTCTTATTAAAAAAACTTCTGAAAAAATATTTATCCTGTTTTCATATAGACCATTATAGTACAGTTAGAACATACCTTCCAGAAGTTTTTGTAAGCTGGATCTCATTACATGAATATTTTCAATGCCAACAAACTGGAACCTAATGTTAGAGTAGTTGTCTTCATTTTCATAGCCCTTCCCAGCAGCTCTGTTTGCCATTGCATTAAGCTTAAAAAAAGCAAAATAAAAATACTGAAGCTAGTATTCGAAATAAAAATCTCAAATTAAGATGTGGAAGTCATACAATTTCAATTAAATATACTGGGGAAAAGATCACACAAGGGCACATACTATAAACAGATTCTAATAAATTAAGTTTATGGCAAATCAACTTGAAAGCATTTAAGTGTAAGAAAGTCATGGTACACAACAAGCAACAGGCATTCTATATTTACAGCTGACATATCTGAATAACACATTGCATTTCCTATTCTCTCCTCCATATTCCCACTACGCCTTTATTTATTTCCAAACATTTCTGAGCAAAGACACTACAAAGCAATTGACTTAAAAAAGAAAGAGTAAACCCAGACTTAATCATACCTTACTTTCCAAGCATCCTAAAAATGTCAATTTTGAGGGTAACAAGCTAATAAATGACTGCAGCTATAAAAGTTACAACTAAAAAAAACCCACAGTAGGCTCAGTTTCAGTCTGTCAGACTGACCTGCTGCTGAACCCTGCTCAAAATAAGTGCAGATCCTACAGTGTAGGTTTTTCACTTTACACGCTTGTGTTCCAGCTCCTGGAACACAGAAATGCAGAGTGAAATGAATACTAATTTAAATATAGATGGTCTAAAGAGTGAAAAGTTACCCCAAACATTCCAACAGAGGTCAAAAACTCAGCATAACTCAGTTTAATTAGAGAGTGATGAAGTATGACCTCAGAACGCTACAACAGAATTTCCTCTACTTCTTCCAGGCTAAGACAGACAGCAACAGCAGTTTTCCCAGAACATTTACACAGAACACAGTCGTCCTTCCTGTTCTAAAAGAAATCCCAAAACAACTCACCATTGATTTAATTTCAGAGTGTTACAATATCTTGGATCCCACTCAACTACTCAGTTCTTAACTATGTTTTAAGTATATTTTTAAATGCACCTCCCCAAAGGTTCACTAGCATATTCAGTGAATTCTAGCTGAGTCCTGAAAGGGGTTCAACTTCTTTAAGAACGCAAGTCATTAAAAGCCTGAATAAAGAGGCTTAACCTTTTACCTTTAAAAAACATTTGTGCCCAAGATAGAGTCATAAATAACTCCAATTCTTTCAGAATTACACTGTATCCCTATACTCTAACGTTCAGAAAGAGAGGCGAGCCTGTAGAACCTGAATTACATACCTTCGGCCTGGTGTCCATGACATACATATAGCGATTTGAAGGATTTGCTTTACTGATGGCTTGCAACATGTGTTCATCTTCCAGGCACCTTGCACTGAAACCTGAGAGAGGCTGACTGCATCTACAAATTGCAGCCTACCACAGAAAACAAAAGAATATGTCAGCATCTGATTAATACCTGTAGTCAAAATGCTTTCCATAATTCTAAAAATCCACATTTGTTTCAGTGTCTTAATTCGTCAGATAACAGCACTAAACTGAAAAAAGTTTAGGTGTTCCAACTTTTTAAGCACATCACTTGCAGACCTTCAAACACAGTGCCTACAACTTAAATCTAAAGGTTTATTAAAACTTTTTTTTTAAGCTCATCTATATGGACAAGGTAGCAGTTTACATAATGGATCTCCTCCAAGTATAAAAATTATAAAAAACTATAGGCTGGAAAAAATACACTTTAGGAAAGCAAGTTACTCTCTTGGTAGGAAATAAGTTATGGTTGGTTTTACTACTGCAAGTATGATCTTATTATTGCAAGTGCAATATGTTATCATCTGATGTAATTTTCATCATGTCACCTTCTGAAATGCAATATATCACTGAAAATATCAGGTGCATCTTCCAAATAGCAATTACCTTCGAACACATCTAGTAGCTTAACACTCATCCTTCAACTCAACAAGGTGACCATCCTTCTCACCCTTTAAAGATAGCCCCTGGCCAAGACAGTCAGATGCTGCTTCATATCACTCCACCAAATCCTGCAAAATCTTATTTCTTATCCTCTAGTTCTTTTTAGCTTGCAAATTCCCCCTTAGAGAACCAATTCTATTCTTCTGATGTTTCGGGTTTTTTTAACCTCCATTTTGACCTAATAGATTTCATTCTTGATATATTAAGACAGATAGATCATCTGACAAAAAGCAATCTTCAGTTATTTTAAGGTCAGTTTCTGAAAACATTTAAGAGATTCAACTGATTAGTTAAGGATTTCTTTTAAACTGGCTTAGCTTAATTCAGCATCCTGTTAGATACAACTAGTGTCAACTGTATTTAAGGTTATCATGAGTTATATCATTCTCATATAAGTCACTGTACTTACCTCCTTACCTACCCTAAACTACTGACAAACGTTGAGAAATATTTTTCAGCGCACTTGCATTAAGAGGAAGACACACTATACCTCTTTATTTTTATGGTAATATGACAACACTGGGAATCTTCCTTTGCTTCTGAACTTGGAGCTACCAACAATGATGGGCTTGCTTGCAGTCCTGGGAACATAAAGCTCTCTGGGATAGGTTTCACAAATCTGAGAGACAAATACACAAGAAGAATTTTATGTACAATGCACAAAGTCTATACTAGTTTCATTGCATCTGACCTGAAAGATGTTAAGTGAAATGCAAGAAAGGATAAATGCTAACATGTTTCTCTATAAAGATATAATTAGCTTGGAAGAGAAGACAAACCATGGATAAAGTATAAATTGGTATCCAAATTATACAATCAAGCACTGGAGAGAAGCACTGCTATACTAGCATTCACCTCTCAGTAGAAATGCTAAGAATGTGTTTCAAATAAAATATTTACATTATTTCCCTCACTTTTTGTATTTGCAGACTACAAAGTAAGATGAAATCTAATCTGGGAACAACTGCACCACCACAGCCATTGTGTCCCACTGCCAAGATGGCAAATGCTAAAATAGAATCCTTCTCAGTTAAGAAGGATAATAAAGCTGCAAAGCACCAGAATTGCTGGGGCTGGGCTTTAAACAGGTAAGCATACTCTAGAACCAATCCCAAAGAACACATGCATCCATGCACACATACTCTCCCAATTAGGCCTTGGAAAAAGCTTCAATTAGAAAGTTGTGAGATTGCACACTGATTAACAAGTTAACTCTCTCCACCTGCAAGTTTTTACTCATGCTGCAAGCCAAGTGATTTCATACTACTACATATTTCTACAGGACTAGAGCCAGAGGATAAAGCAGAAACAGATGCAAAGCAAAACTGTTTCCATTACAACCCTTACCTTATAATCACGATTTGCATCGGACAACTGCCAGTTCGTATTTGGCACTCCCATTCTCTTATATTCTTCTGCTAGGTCAATAAGCTCCCAGCCTTTGGCTTGCTCAGATTTATTTTGTTTTGGATTATAGGAGAAGGCATACAGTTCTTCATATTTTGCTAAAAGGTAAAGAATTAGACTATGTAATGAGTTGTCCTCAAAAATGTCTGAGTGGAGAAAGGTAGCATAGTTGACAAGCCTCAAGACTGCCCAAATTGCAGAGAAAGTTTCAGGCTTCAAAGTTCTCATAAGCAAGACTAAATAGATATTTGTCACTCTTGAAATATTTATTCTGCAACTATCACACACGTAACTGACACAATTATAGATATTTATTTAAAGGTAGGTTATGAGAGCTTTCTTGAGTGTGCTTGACTTATTTCAGTTGGGAAATTTCTAAAGCCATAAGGGTAAAGTGGAAGTCACAAAATCAAGATCTACAAAATTAAAAGGCAAGAAGCAGAATTACTAGAAGACTTCATAAGAGCTAAAAGAAAAAAAACAATTTTTGGAAAGCAAGAACAGAAATTCACATATACTGATCTTTAAAAGCAGTAAGTTTTAAAAGTTTCCTTTAAACGAAAAGCTCTTTCAAAATATTTTATGTTTTTCCTAATATACTACTCACATATCATAGATGATGTCATTTTACATTGTTCTAAATACAAAGCAGAAAGTGAAAGAGACCATACCAGGTCATAGAATTCTCTTGTAAAGCTGGATTGGCAGTGCTATTTTGGCATAAAAACTTCAGTTTTATTTTTGAAACTGCATGAGATCTGTAATAAGTTAGTATTTGCTTAGTAGCATTTTATCCATGGAACACACCAATTAATATAAATGTGTATAGTCTCCCTCAATAATTTCAAGGATTTCTCTAGAAATGCAGAAAAAACACACACAGGAATCTTGCATTCCATTAGTGAACACCAGTGACCTACAAAAGCCAGACAACACATCATCTGAATTTGTATGCAGATTAATACTTAATCATTAACATCCTTTACAATACCAAATCAATTTAAAAGACTTTTATATAATGCTTATTTAAAAAAAAGTAATGGACTTTTTCCCCCCCTACCAACTTCTTATCCAGGCATATACTGCAAAATCTTTTACAGTTAGAAGTATTACCTGTTCTTGACAGCTGAAGCAAAGAGTTATAAATGTCATGACAGTCTCTCTCTCTGGGAACAACAAAGTGAACTATCCTGAAGTTCTTGCACTGGATGACAAGGGGGCAGCCAGAAGTAGTCAAGGGAAGTTTTTCCACTGCAGCGATGTGATGATGTAGTATCTGTGACATACAAGAACTCAGTGTAAAGCACACTGATGAAAAATGTGAGCAGCATACTATTTACAGGAGCAGATATAAGACAATAAGTGATGTCGAATGTGGGTTTTGCCTAATTTTGACAATCATTTCATTATAAAAAGAAATAAATTTAGAAGAAGAAATTCAAGATTGGCATTTTGGTTAGGATATCATAACTTGCCAAAATTTAAGTTATCCTCTTCCCTCATATTTTGAAGGGTTACCTAATGTTTGTAAGGAACAATAAATATCTTTCTAAATGCAAAAACAAGAAGTAGAAATCCATTGCAGTTGTTCAGTTCTCTTCTATAACTTTGCTAACTGACAAGCTTACATCTTTTAATTAGGCAGCATCCAAACAGGTTTGGTTTGTTTGTTTTTTATTTTTTAGGATCTACAGGAACATACTTCAGAATTTTCAGGCAAAATAAAGCAAGTCCAGGAAAGCAACTCAAAGTATAAAAGATACAGAAAATGCTGAAGATTTTTGAATTCCTGTATTGAAAATCTACAGAATGAACATGAGATAAGAAAAACCATCTCCTATATTACTCCTTCTGTTATGCAGACATGACAGTCTCTCAGCTAAATGCCTTTCAACCACTTTAACAAGACTGTCACAGTAAAGGAGATACAAAAGCCCTCCATAGATTCTGTGTGGCAAATCTACACAAGATTTAGGAAAATACATGGGAAAGTAGCAGCAGTTCAACCATGGGAAGAAAGCCACAGATACATTACCTCAACTGAACAAGATGTTCTTGTTAGCACTTCAATTACCTCACTGAAGCAATCATCTCCTCTTAAACATTGATCAGAATTAGACAGACATCTGAAAACCATGCTGTCAAATATGCATTTACAAAGAGACTATTATCTTGGAGATATTATCATAATTATACTTAGTACTTGCATTATCATCACAGAAGTGCAATACTCTGAGTATAGGTTCAATTTCCCCAAAATGAAACCTTTTAATACAGTGCACAGGGATATGAGAGTAGCGCTTCTGAATCATGTTCTCCCCAATAACTCATTTAGTATGAAAGGACAGCAGTTTCGTTTACACAAAATGGTACATTGTATCCAAGAACAAATCACTAAAAGTAACTTTTCTTGAAAGCACCAGGAGGCATCCAGTCAGATAACCAGGACACACGATTAAGGGCAGTAGAGAAAAATACAGCTACAGGTAATACACCTACTAAAAGAAAAGAAAGATAACCACACTCAGGGAAATGAGATTTCATCCTGGAGGATGACAGACTTGAGGCACTGAACCAGTCAGGTAGCTGGGCTACAGCAGAAGCCAGAACTTCACATTCACATGTGTGCCACCAGGGCACTGAGCAGAAAAACTAATGGGAATTATAGTACTAGCCAACTTTGGTTGTACACCATTGGTAGTGGTCACCAAGAAGCCGCAGCCCCTTCTGAATTCTTTTATTCTGGAGCTGAACACTTGGGAAGAAACATCTGCTTACCACTCTAAAAAAGGGCCTAGGTTCTTCAATATTTCACCAAAGCCTAGCTCTCTGGATTTTGATGTCTCATTTAACCTAGGCAGGATCTAAATACAAGGTAAGTTAGTGCAAAAGTTTTAAACCTGATGCTTAAACTATCTAGCACTCTCCCACTCCTGCCTCTGAATTGCGGTGCAAGTCAAGTTGTTTAAAGAGAACCACCACACATTCACTCAGGAATACAAGTGAAGGCTATAGAAGGAATTACAGCATCTTGAAGAAAAGCTAACATTTTCAACATTACCTCATTTCAACTGCAGTAGCGTCATGCAAGAGTACAATCTGCAAATCATTGACTTCCTATGAGACCATGAACAAGGAGAACATAGGGAATAATTTATAACTAAACATTTTATAATATAAACGTTCATTACGATTAACATTTTACTAAACAAATTCAACCTTAGAGCAGGAAGAACAAATGCATCTGAATAGTCTATGCTTTTAAGCCGCAAGCATTTGTTATCCTTACCCATGTTTCTCTCTGGCTTGAATCAATGAATAACAGATGAGTTGCTGTAAGGTATAGAGTTCCCGTCAGTGACTTACTGCTGGTGCTGAACCTGTCTAGCAATTTCACTTGCTCTACCTGTAAGAAAAAAGGAGAAGGGGAACAACAGTTTTGGTTTTGTTTGTTTGTTTTTTCCAGAAAGTAGAATCCTAACTTCACAAAAGCTTTGTGAGTTTGTGCAACAATTTTGAAAATGGTAGGAAGGATGCACAGCGCACATAAGGCTATTCAGGCCCAACTACTAAGAATACATTAGCAGTCACATAAGCTTTGAGAAGACTAACTAGTTAAAATATCCTGTTTCAATAAAAAAGTGCATAATGAAGGCTCATCAGAATACTTACTCTATGTACACAACTACTATGGTTATTTACTAGTAAAAGAGACCAGAGTAACAAGGTTTTTTTTTTAAAAACAAAAAACCCACACAACAATTAAGAACTATTAATTACTAAGCTTTTAGACTACTTCCCCAAAGCAGACCAGTCACACACTATTTCCTGTTATTGAGATGCCAGGACTGAACTTACAGCTGATCTCAGCAATATGCTTCATTGGTTGTCTGCAGACTCAAAGCCATGAAGATTATGGCCTCCTGACTTCACTTTTAGGCATCTACTGTCTTTTATATCAGCCTCAACTTTAACAATCTAGATCATCCTAACCTTGCCTCATAGTCAAAATAAATTCTAGTTAAATGCAAGCATTATACTAATAATTATAACAATCTCCTAGAAATTCAAGGACTGTGCTGGCATTTGAAGCAGGTATTTCAAGCTCAAGTCTTGCAAGGGCAAATTTATCCTCCTAGTATTCCATCAACATTGTTATCTCAATGTTATGGAAAACATTTCAAAAGAAAGTGATTTCTAGATAGCCTACATTTTATCTACTGCTCATAACTTCACAGGCTCCAGTTTGCTTTATGCAAAGCAAACATTACGTGATGCTTTGTGTGCAACAACAGGAAAGGAGTGTGGCGAATAGCTTATCTCCATGTATTCCTCTTTCTTGGCAGCACTGTCTCATTAATGCCAGGTTAAAGCTCTTATGCTTGAGGCTTGCTGGTACTGTTATTAAATGCATGGCAGAACTCCAAAAACTTCCACACCAGCAAAATCAGCATCCAGACGAAGGGACTAGGAGAGCCCCTTTCCACCAGACTGATGTTACCATGTTTATTTCACATGTACAAACTTAATTATCTACTAAAAGCACACATAAAGATCTAGAAATTCATCTTTTCAGTTCAAGTATTTCTTACAATCTAGCAAGGTCTAGTTTTGTATTTGGAAGTTAGAAAAGCAATTTAATGCATATAAAACAGAACGGAGGTACTAAAAGCCAGGGCTACTATGACAGTCTCGATTTCAGTTTAGAAAGAAAAATAAATAAATAAATAAATCAAAAGCTATATGCATCAGTACCTCAAAATACATTATGCTGTAACCAGTGAGGTATCAGTGCTCAGATACAGAGTAGCATAAATCAATATACCACAGTCAAAATGCAGAATTCATTTTGGGCAGTTCTGCAGCAGCAACTGCTCAGGTACCTGGCACTACACCTTCCCAGTAAATTGAGAAGTGCACAGAAACTGCTCCAGTTTTGTTCCATCAACACAGCCCACAAAACCCTGGCATGCACAATTCCATTCTCCTCCATGTAACAAGACAGCTATTCTCAATTTCTACGTCAGATGAGGACAGGCATTAGTGCTCCAGTTTCCTCTTACATTGCTTTCAGAATTCTTGAAGACTTTACCCAAGTTCTATATACACTTTTTTTAACAACAACTGAAATGTAATTTAGATACAGCCTCCACAGATGACCTGTTCATTTAAACTTGACCCAACTCAGCTTTAATGGGTACTCAGCTAGATGTACACTTTTTTTTCTGTTTTTTTAATTGTAAAGTTTGTTAAATCCTAAGTTATGAAAAAACAAAGTCAGTCATCAGTTTTGAAAAGAATGTGTTCACAAGAGATTTAAGACTACTGTTGAGTTCTAGCACATCTATAAACAGATCATTTAAGCAGTCATAAGTGATATTCTGACAGTAGCTAGCACTAGTAAATCAGTGAGTTTTTAAACCAGTAAGAATTTGAACAACTACCTCAATAATATAGAGTATTTACAGTGAAAGAGTCACCAGATAGTTTATCAAGACAAAACTTACAGACTAAAGGCAAAAAAAACAAGGAAGTATTTCAATACAAGCTGGAAGGCTGAAACTGTACCTCTGAAGTCTTGCATTAAAAAAACTGAAGGATTAAATTAAGACAATTACAGTATGTTATTCCAAGATTCTTTTATTACAGTTTTGTATGACATGTACTGAAATTAAAAGTTTTTCCTTCCCCATGTAAGTGTCAGGCTTGCAAACACAAGATTAGGATTTAGCAGTCAAGCTAACCAAAACTTTCCATCTCCAGTAGAAAACCCATCAGTATTTTCAACTAAACCAGATTTGACTCCAAATATATAAACAGACTTAACTGAAGAAATTCTAGTCAACTACTACATTTTGCTTTGAAATAATTTTTAAGGACACTTTAGTTTGAAAGCTTCATTGCAAAGCCACAATACTCCTATTTGTAATTTCCCCATCACCATCACTTACGACATACTGTGAACTGGTTTTCATCATCTGTTGTTATTTAAGTATATATTCTCAGATAGAAGTGATTTTTAACTTAGCCTCACTTCTTTATTCAACATAAACCTGTTGGACTGTTTAATTTTATGAAAAGCTAGACTATTTCAGGTAATTGCGCTGACAGTTCTAAGACAATTTTAACTAACATTTCCAGCAAACTGAAGTTTGAGAAGGAATAAAATCTATTTCATCACCTTCTCCTAGGGATGACAGCTTCCCCACACAACAGTTGATTTGTGCAAGACTGCACTGTTGTATCAAGCATATTTCACTATTACTTTAATAAAAGAAACATTAAAAACTGTGAAGTGCTGTCAGATTAGAAAAAGTAGATATGTCTCAGAACAGTTAGAATGAGATACAATTTGAATCTATAGATGCACTGAACTCTTAAGGCCACAGCACAGGCTGTACTTTAGTTTTCTTGCTTCCTATAACTGCAACAGTGGTAATTATCAGCAACTCACATATATGCATTTTAATCCACCCAGATATTCAACAAACCAACAGCTTACAAAAAGCTAAACCAGCACCACAGTTATAACCAAAAACTCATGCTATTTCTAGCCATGAAATCGATATTTTTAGAATGGATAAAGTTGGGGTTTTTTTATATTAATTATAAAAATAATTGCTTCAAGTAGCAAGTCTTGCATCTTACAAGTTGCATTCAGAGCTTGTTTCTCTCTTCAGTTGTATTGCTACACGAAGTACTTTTTCCCCAGCAGGAGCCCAAAAACATAGAATCATAGAATGGTTTGGGTTGGAAGGGATCTTTAAAGGCCATCTAGTCCAACTTCCCTGCAAGGAGCAGGGACATCTCCAGCCAGATCAGGTTGTTCAGAGCCTCATCCAGCCTGGCCTTGAACGTTTCCAGGGATGGGGCTTCCACCACCTCTCTGGGCAACCTCTTCCAGTCTTCCAGGTAGAGCAACCTGATGTGGTTGGAGATGTCCCTGCTCCTTGCAGAGGGCGTTGGGCTACATGACTTTTAAAGGTCCCTTCCAACCCAAACTATTATGTGATTTTAAGTCAGTGGCCTGTAGCCTTTCTAGTCTCAATTTCAGTTTGAAACTTAAAACAGCTACTCAGATCATCAAGAGACTTCAGTTTTAGTCTAGTTTTTATTTTGAAATTAGCTATCGACTGTAACAATACACTATTAAGTTCCCAAACAAAGGGTTTCAGGTTTATAAATAAATAGGCTGATAAAGAAACCTTATCTCAAATCTGTCAGCCTGGTGCAAGCTTACTCCATCCACTAAACTCAAGTGTCGCTAAAAGTAGCTTCATCAGAGACTTTCCTGTTTCATATATACACACACAAATATATATGGAAAATAAAATTTGCTATACACATTTCATATGAAATTTATATAAGCTGTTACTCAAAAAGAGAGTTAAAGGCCTGTTCCTTTATATAATTATAGGTTATAAAACTACTATGTGGAGCTGAAATGTGACCACTCCTTTTCTCCACAAATCTGTAAATCTAGCTTATCGTCAGACTGACACATTAGGGAACCAATCACTTGACAATTTCCAGGACCCAAGAGAAAAGCACTCTTTTCAGCACCCCTTACAGTGAGGGCTGATGAGCAAGAGGAGAAAAATACCGTTAGAAAATTAATCCTAAAAAAAAAAGCTGCAACCTAAAAATCTTATTTAAAATCATTTAGAAAAAAGAAAACAGGAAAAAAATACATGTCTTTCTTACATATCCACTATAGAGAAAAAAACAAACTAATAAACTAGAACTAGAAAAAAATTCAGAAGAGTCTAATATCAACTGCAGCTTAACTAATTTTTTTAATAGTCTAACATATTACACACATACTGATAGCTTACATTCCTAACAACACTAAACGGAGTCTTTAACACAAAGGGGGAAAAAAAAGTGTTGCTTTCACAGGCAATTTGCCTCCAAAGCTAGAAAAAGCTGCATAGAATCGCATTCCTAGTACAAAAAGCAACTGTAATCCTCTTCCAGCTGACCATCTTGTCTTCTTTTAAGTATTGCTTCTGCTCGCCCCCCACACCCCTCCTTGCAGCCCTGTCACACCAGGATTATTTTCAGCGTCTTCTCTTTATTAACGAGACGGTTCCTCGCAGCGAGGCCTCACCGTGGCAGCACGCACCGAGCTCCCCACGGGAGCTTTCACCCCTCCCAGCCCCTCGGCTCGGAGGGGGCCCAGCCGAGAAGCCCCCCGAGAAGGGACAGGCCCCGCACCCCAGGCTGGGCGGCGGGACCCTGTGAAGCACCTGCGCCAGGCACCCACGGCCCGGGGACCCCCCGAGCGGTACGGACCGCCCCACAGCCCCTCGCTGAAAGGCACCAGCTACAAAACGGAAGGAGGAGAACGACAACGCCCTCGCTCACAGCTGACAGCGGCGGGGCAGGGACTCGCCGGGCTGAGCAGGCCCTCTTCACCCCGCAGCTACCGGCGCAGTACTAGCAACGCCGGCGCTCCCCTGCCGACCACCCCCTCTCTCTCTCGACGCAGCTAGGGAGCCGGAGCGGAGGTACCTTGGTGGTGCGGATGTGCTCCATAGCGATGCCCGCTCAGCTGCGGCCGCCGCCCGCCCTGGTGTTACCGGGCCGGGGCGGCCGTCACCTAGAAACGCTTCCGGGGCGGGGCGGGGCGGGGCGGGGCGAGAGCGCCGCGGGGGCGGAACAAAGCCGGGCCTGGCTCCCTGCAGCGCCCCCTTGCGGCGGGCGGGAGGACACGCCGCCGCCGCCACGCCGCGGACAGCGCGCATGCGCGGTCGGGCGCGCAGGGACGCGGGGAGGCGACGCCATGTCCTGGGGGGGCGCGGCCGAGGCGTGAAGCGTTGAGATGCGGCGGTGGGGACCGACCGGACGGGGAGGGGCCGGGCCGCGCTATGTCCCGCAGCGCCTCAAAGATTCTCTGTGAGATTCAGCGGGGGAAAAGGGGCTGTGGTTGCTTTGCTGGGAGCCACGGAGCTCAGTACTGGCCATGAAACCTTGCCTGGCAGCCGGCCCTGAGGAGAGGGCACACAGTGGGGTGACATAGGTGTGTGGAAGAAGCCATTCCGTGTTTGTCCAGGCCTCTGTTTGTGGCATGGGAAGTTTCAGTCTTTTTTAATGAGTCTTATGAATGGTGAAATTCTTGGAAGATGGTCCTTTTTCTTGTAGTATTGTAGAATCAGAGGGGTTGATGTGGGAAGGGACCTCTGGAGGCATCTGGTCCAGCCCCCTACTCAGGAAGGGCCACCTAGAGCTGGGTGCCTGGGACTGTGTCCAGATGGCTTTGGGATATCACCAAGGATGAAGACTCCATGACCTTTTTAGATGATGTGCCAGTGCTCAGTCACCCTCACAGGGAATAAGTCTTTCCTGATGTTCAGAGGGAACCTCCTCTGTTTCAGTTTATGCCCGTTGCCTCTGGTCCTTTCACTGGGCACCACTGATGAGAGCCTGACTCCATCCTTTGTGCACCTTCCCTTTATACACATTGATGAGATCACCCTGAGCCTTCTCATCCTTAGGGTGAACAGTCCCAGCTCTCTCAGCTCTTCATGATAGAAGAGATGTTCCAGTCCCTTCATCATCTTCGTTGCCCTTTGTTGGTTTTTCTCCAGTATATCCATGTCTCTCTTTGTGCTGAAAGGCCCAGCACTGGACACAGCATTCCAGGTGTGGCCTCACAAATGCTAAGTAGAGGGAAAGGATCACCTCCCTCAGCCAGCTGGCAATACTTTGCCTCATGCAGCCCAGGATGCCACTCACCTTCTTTGCAGCAAGGGCCCATTGCTGGGTTATGTTCAACCAAGGACCCCCAGGTCCTTTACAGCAAAGTATCTTTCTGTCTGGCTGGCCCCCAGCATATACTGGTGGCCAGGGTTGTTCCTCCCCAGGTGCAGGACTTAGTACTTCTTGTTGAACTTCAAGGGGTTCCTTTCAGCCCATTTCTCCAGGCTGTCGTGGTCCCTCTGGATAGCAGCACCACACACTGGCATAGCAGCCACTCCTCCCAATTTGATGTCATCAGCAAACGTGCTGAGGGTACATTCTGCCCCATCATCCAGGTCATTAATGAAGATGTTAAACAGAACTGGATCTGGGTCACTACTGGCGTCCAACTCGATTTTGTGCCACTCATCACCTCCCTGTGGGCGCTCCCATGTTCAGCCAGGTTTCAATCCACCTCACTGTTCATCCAGCCCATATGTCAGCAGCTTCTCTCTGGGCATCTTATGGGAGATGATGCCAAAGGCCTTACGGTAGTAAGAACTTGTTGGTAAAAGTGTGAGGAGCGGAGGGGGTTGGAGTTTTAGGCTGTACAGGAACAAAGTAGCAAGCTGCATAGTGCAGTGACTCATCCATGTCACAGTTGTGTGGGTGCCAGTGCACAAAAATCTTGTGTGTGCTGTACAGTAGTTCAGAGACGTGATAAAACTTAGCTTAAATGTTGCAGAATGGGCTGTGTAAGTCTTGCTATTTTCATTACTATTATCTAAATTTGAAATGATTCAGTAGGACAGTTTTTATACAAAATCAGCCTCATTTACTAACATACAGATTTCATGGTCTTGAACTTAGAAAGTTTTTTGAGTGGTGACATTCATAGACCGTCACGAGTTATTAAAATCCTACTGTGAAGGCATCACTCTTTCCTTGACAGGTCTCCTTTTCCTGTTGTGCCAATATGCCTTGTCACTTCGTGGCCTGTCAGTTCAGAAGAACTTGTTGACAAATGACTCTGTAGAAATCACTCTATACATGGCCTTTAACATTTTCACAGTTTTGGGGCTTTCATTTTTTAAAGATGTTCAAAGATACGCATGTGCACGTAATATATAAGTAAACGTGGACTGAACATCACAAATTACATTTAACTATGTGCCTGAAGCTCTGCCTTGTGTAAAGGACAGCAATCCAGTCACCCATAAATAATCTCAAAGATCTTTTCAGTAAATAATATCTCTCGGCCATCCATAGTCTTCAGCAGCCACAGCACTGAGCAGCAGACTATAGAGGGTTTTGCATTGTTTTGGATGCTTTGAGAAAATCTGGAGGTAATCATATAAAATCTTTCATAGCACTATGATTCACCTAGACTATCAGGTTGATTTAAAAGGAAAATCTAGTAATGCCTTTTCCTGAGAAAATGTGATGTGTAGGATACTCCGAGAAACTCCCCTGCATTTCAGCAGTGGCTTCTTACAGTTCCCCAGTTTTCTACAAGCTGTGTCGTGATCCAGCGACCACTCGTGGCAGGGATGGAACCATTTACGCAGCTTCACACAGCGCCCTGTGGCCCGCACAGCCCGGCAGCGACAACGCGAACAGTAATTAGCAATTGAGATTGTGATATTCAGGTGCTGTAGTTTGTACAACAGCGTGACAAAATGATGGGTCCCTGGAGAGGCAGAGGAGAGCCGTGTGCCGGTGTGCTGGCTGCAGGCCTAGGTTCAGCCTGACATGAAGGGGGTTTGGGGGTTTTCATGGAATTTGAGTTGGCTTTGGAGCTGTTTCCTGCTTCCTGGCTGGTCGCCTGGAGGTAACTTTTGAGGTACCACAGCCTGTCCCGTCTGCCCGTCAGGAGCCGTGGGGAGCCGCAGCAGCGGAGCAGGCGTCGGGGCCAACAGGGGGCCCGTCGCAAAACCTCCGCAAAGGCCGCGGGGTGACCAGACGAAGGGCCTCGGGGGGTGGCTGGCTCCGGCCGCCCCGCACGTTACTGTGGCTTTAAGAGCCGGCGGGCGGCGCGGCGGCGGCGCTGTCCCGTGGTGCACTGCGGCGGGCGCGCGGAGGGAGCGTGGCCGCTGTCCGCCCGCTTGCTGCCGCCGCTCGGTTCGAAGTTGGCGCCGGGCGTGATGCGGCGCTGAGGAGGCGGCTGCCGCCCCCCCCCCCCGCCCCCCGAGGAGGCTGCCAGCGCTGCCCTCCCCGGCCCCTGCCGCCGGGGCCCGCTGCCGTCTTCCAGCCCCGCTCTCCGGCCGTTCCCGCCGCTGCCGCCATGTCTGCGGGCTTCTCTTTCGGTACGGGAACCTTGGGCTCCGCGGCGGCCGCCGCAGCCGGGACCGGAGGAGGAGGAGGCGGCGGCTTTTCCTTCGGAGTCGCCACGCCGAGGTAACGCAGCGTCCCCCAACCCCTGCCCGTCTCGGCCCTGCCCGCAGGCCCTTATCCCCGGGCTCCCGCGGCCTGGGGCCGCCGAGGCCGCCGTCGCACCGCGGGCGGCACCCGCGTGTATGTGAGTGAGTGCTGCGGGGCGGGGGGAAGCGCAGGCCGCGGGTCTCGGCGCCTCTCTTGCTGCCCCCGGAGGGGCCCGGAGCTCCGGCACTCTTGGCCGAAAGAGCCCTCGGTGCGCGGATGAACCGGCTTCACCGCGGCTGCCCGGCGTGCAGGGGTGCTATTCCTGCCACATCTGCTTCGCGGGCCGCTTCGTCAGTGCAGGCGTGGGGACCGATCTGTTCAGCAGCGAATGGTAAAGGGAGAGGCTCTCCTAATTCTGCTTTATTTTGGGTTTGTCGGAGCAGGGTGTCTCCCTTCACCGTTGGCTCTAACGTTCTGAACACAGAACGTGAATTGTGTGCGTAGCCAGATTTCAGCAGTCAACCCGAGCTTGTGTGTGTGGTGTGACACTCGTCGATGTCAGAGCCCAAATGCTTAATGTTCGAATGTGAAATTCCTTTTTTTCTCCCTGAAGTTGGGTGCAATCTTATCCTTTCTGACGCAGATAACCTTGCATTCGGTGTACAGTGTCTTGGAGTAAAGTAATTTTGCTGTGCTTTGGTGTGCATGTGCCCAAAAATGCATACGAAAGGCACAATTAGTATTTAGGTTTCTCAGAGTAATAGGTAAATCTTTGTTGTTGCTGTGATTTTTTTTTCCTCATTTTTATTTCTTTTTGTGTGCAACTGTAGTACCAGAGATTATTTTTTTCTGACTTGCTTGCCTCTGTTGAAGATCAGGGCTGTTTTAGTGGAGTTTTTTGTCAGAGTTTCTCCCAAATCTGATCAGGCAAAATTGATTGCTGTGATATAATCTAAATGGGCAGGGTGAGGGACTCAAAGGAACTTCAGCTGAAGCAGATATATTTAAAAATACTTGTCTGTCAGAATTGTCAGGAATTAGTGGTGTGAGGGGAAGGGAGCAGAATATCTGCATCTGAAAGAGTATCTCTGGATTAAATGGCAGTATTGCTTTTTGGAAGCCCATATGAGAGGGAACAAGGTTTCTGGGTCTTCTCTAATACCCTTACTTTTGAGATCGTGACAGATTGATGACATTCTTGTGTTGCCTGTGCTTGGTTTGTTTTGGTTTTTTAACCCCCACAGTGAAGTTTATATGGGGTTGGTAAGGAGTTAAGTTTATTTTATTTCATGCCTGTTTAATGCAGGTTTCCTGTGATTAAAATGAGCAAGTTAAAATAATATTTGTTTATTCAAAACCAGTCTTCTAAATGTACTGCCTGAAACAAGGGAAACTTCTTTTCTTGTTGATCTACACTTGTTAAAGTTTGATTGTTGAACTTAAATATTTTTATGTTTGGTTTGGGTTTTTTTTTTGTTGTTGTTCTAGCTGGCTTTTTAATCTCTTAAAAATAATAAGTTAGAGCTTAACAGGTGCTAATTAGTAGCAGTATGATATTCGCATTTTTATTCGTGTATTTGTTCTTACAAGCAGGATGAGTCTTCAGGGCTCTTGGTCAAGGAATATCACAGAGGAAAAGGCCTTTTTACTCCTGGATGGTTGGCGAAAGAATCTTGAGCATCCCTGTGGGATGGTTTGCTTGAGAACATCTTTGAGACTATAAGAAGAAGCTGTTGTTCTAAGCTGGACCCAAGACAATATCACCAGATGTTGGGAGAAAAGGGGATTTGTTGTGAGGCCTGGACATAAGTATTAGTGATTAGTGTAACCAGTCAAAGATTATGTTCTGGTGGCCCAAAGCCTATGTGGTATGGCAGCCTACCTAATTTGTGCATTGCACCAATTCCTGCTCAGGTACTCATGCTCTTTTTTTTTTTTTTGTTACTCAGTGCTGTCTATAGTATGCTTTCGCCAGGTGCAATGCTTTGTTCTAGTTCTGAAAATTAGAGTTAAGACCTGACTTCAGTGACCTGAGCATCTTTTCCTTCCATCTGTGGAGAGCAGATAGTCCTTCTTGGCACGTGCTTTCTCCTGGTGAGAGTTGGTGAGAACACTGCTGTTGCTTTAGTTCTTTCTACATTTTGGTTTCTTTCTGTCTTAAACAAACAAACAAAATGCCATTTCATTTTACTTGGGGGTTTTTATTTTTTTGTCCCATAGTACTGAATTGCATGCTTTGTACCTTAGTTTTCTTGTACTGGGATCCTGAAACAAGAAGAATTTGCACAGAAGTGTCATCTTTGTCTGTACTGGAAAAATATGAGAAACATAAACTCTTGACTACTGAGAAGCACCATGTTGTAAGCTCAAGTCTACAAGCGGTTAGGTCATGGTGCTGTAGTTTGGTATGTTGAAATTTTGTGAGTAAAGAAAGCTGAAATGCTTTGGCTCCTGTGAACTGGACAATTAGTGGGTTTGTCTAAACTTCTTGGCCAGTCTACTTCCTGAATTACTACTTTAAGAATAACTCACACCTAGATTTTGAACTTGCAACCAACTTTTTCTGGGTTGGCACAATCAGTTTTGTAGATATTTTGAAAACTTCTAATATAAAAGCTAATTGTAGCCCCTTTTTTGTTTGTTTAAGTTTTTACTTTTGTGTTTTATTTGTTATGCCTAGGAACTGACCTCATAGAAAAAGAGAGAGGAGATAAGGGAACTATGAGAGAATATTGAACATCTGAAACAAAATACTTTTGACAACTGTTACCCTGAAGTCTAAATTGCATTTTGTTTCAGTGCTACTGTTGTACTTCTGTAAAATTATTTTTAAGTTAGAGAAACTTATCTAGTTTCTAAAAAGGCTCACAAATGGGAGTAGGAAGTTGCTACAAATAAATTATTCAACTGATTTTTTGTCAATTTGAGAACAAAATTTTTAAAATTGTAGACTTGTTTGGCTGTTAGTACCTGTAATTTCTTTGGTTAGCGATAATCATGATTATTATATTCCTCTGTGGTTTTTTTTTTTTTTCTTACAGTAACTCAATGCATTCCCTGCTAAATGTAAATCTTGTTCTCCATTTGCCATGAAACTTCTAAAATGTGTGGTTACCCAAAATAAATTTTAAAAGGCTTAATTTTCCTGATAGTGACTGATCTCTCATTGTCTCCTTCCTCTCTCTTCCCTTTCACCTGTGAAAATAGCTCTGGAAGCTTATTTCTGTAATTTTCTGACAAGTATACAGTCAGAAAAGAAAATATAGTAGGCATGGGTCCTCTGTGGTTTGCACCTGTGGGGAGGGATAGCATTTTGGTTAGAAAATGAGTTAATGCATCCGTGTGTTTTGGTGGTAAGACAGGGCAAAGTTGTGCTGTTGATGTGAATGGTTGTATGTCTTCTGCTTACCGCTGTAGAATGAAATAAAGTAATATTGGTTGAGGTTTCTGGTCAAAGGTGTCTAACTGGACTTGTAACCTGCTTTGAAAAGTTGTTCTTGCCAGTTTGTTATCATCTTCCTGTTGCCTCTAGCATTTGTTCTCCTATTTTCGTAGTTCTGGGAGAATGATTAGGCAGAAATAATGAGATTATCTAACAGAGAAAAGTCCTTATCTCCCACTGGTCCAGCAAGATGTATCAACTCAGCAAGAAGTTGAACAAGTGCTCAAATCAAGTGTCAGAAAACAGTGGGAGTTCTGGAGCTGTAGAAGGAAACAGGGAGATAAACTTTCTGTTTGATGGCAGTGAGCTTGGACTCTGTTTTGTCCAACCCTGTTGTGTGTGGTTCAGGAAAATGAATGATGGCATGGGAAAGAAACTGAAATAAGGAGGGGGGTGGATTTTTTTTTTTTGTTCGAAAGATAATTATTACTAATAATCTTATTTTGTAATAGCTCAACAGGAGGACTTAATTTTGGAACTCTGGGGTCTTCTACTGCTACAGCAACTACATCAGCTCCTTCAGTGGGCTTTGGGAGTGGACTTTTTGGATCAAAATCAGCCACTGGCTTTACACTAGGAGGAACCAGTACAGGTAGAAAAAAAATCTTACACAGCGGAAACTTGAATCGACAGTGAAGAAATATATCATATGTACACAAAAACTGTTTCATCATAATGTGCTTACTTTTTTACAGTAGCTCAGAGTATTACTTGCGTATTTCTGTAAAAAGGCTTCACTCAATAGCGTGGAAGCACAAATACAGTTACCAGAAAATTGTGCCTCGGCCTGTGTGTGAATTGCTCCATAATTTGAATCCTGATGTTTTCTAGAAATTAACTATTCATCTAGATGCTCAAAATTACGATTTAAGACACAGTATATTTTGATCTGAAAAATATTTAAAAACACAGTGAGACTATTAGTATTTGTAATGTGATGTTTGTAATCCTGCAGTAAACATTTCTGATTTTGTTGTTTGGGTTTTTTTAATGTTAGCAATACGCGTAAAGAAATTTATGGATATTTTCTTAGGTTTCTAATTCAGCCATGAACATACAGATTCTTATAGGAGTATTGGAGTGCAAAAGAATAAAACTTTTCTGACTGGAGGTATTTTTTTTTCAGACATCATGCAGACATAACAATGACTTTTACTTTGGCTTCAATATTACTAGACAAAATGGTCTTTCTTGTACACTTGTGTGAGTAGGCAGGGGAAGTTCTAAGAGTCAATCTACTAGAAATAAATTCAACAGTAGATTGCAAGCCTGTTTTACTGTGGCGACATTTGGGTAATTTTCTTTTAGTTCTCAATGATTGATCTTCTAATTAAATATTTTTTTTTAAATATGTGATGGCACAGCTCTATGTTCAAAATAATCTTTTAATTACCAGTGGAGCAGAAACCCTGAATCATGACGCAGGGTTTTACAGAGACTTTGGACTTTGTAATCCTCCTTGTTATACTCTAACGCTGCTGGTTTACATGCCAATGTTATTTACTGCCATATGGCTGGAAAAAAAATACTTTATAGAATTACTAGTTTCCATATATTTATTTACCTTCATTTATTTGAAGTTTCAAACAACTTGCTATACTGCTGTGTTAACATCAGCTTCACTGTTAGTGGATTCTTATGAAGAAAAATGACATTTCTTGAAGTCAGTTATGTTTCGATTTGTGCTGCTGGTGCTTGCAAATACTGTTTTCTATGTTAATGTTGTTTTGCTTTCAACATACTACAGGAAAAACTTGTATAATAGTCTACATATTGTCTCAAAATGTTGCATTATTTCAGCATTTTGTTTCGTGTTTTTTGCTATCATAACTGCTCTGTGGTCTTCAGTTACTATTCTTACTCTGTTTGTTTGTTTTCATTCTTAAAGCAGGAACAGCAACAACTATTGCTACAGGACTGACACTAGGTAAGGACCTAATTTGGATTTTAATCTTATACAGGCCAAAAAAAATGCAGCTAGATCTTTCTCGTGATGTGGAAGTTAGTGGTCATATGTGAGCTTTTTTTCCCTGTTACTAATTGCAGTCTGCTTTGCAGCCGAAATTCTAAGTCTGCAAACCAGAGTGGAGCCCTGCAGTTCTGGGCACTGTTATTTGTTGTTAAAGGATTGTTCCATTCCTGTACAACAGTGACAGTGGTCATAATGAAAAGGTAGACTTCATATTTGTGTCCCCCTAGTGAGTTTCATCCTTCAGCAGAAGGGAGATAGAATATGTTATCAAAGAATTCTTCATACAGAATTTCTTGCTGTAATGAACTTTATGTGAACAGGTCTGTCTGGTAATTACCTCTTTTATAAGAATGAAAAGGGTTGAACTGGGAACAGACCTTTGGGATATTTTACTTTTGTTTCTCTGATGAGTATTTTTAGACTGATTTAATGAGACTTTAATGAGTATTTTTCGGCTGGTTAGAAATATAGGAATATGTGGGCAGTTGTGGCATTTGGTTTCTTTTTTCTATTTAAACACCAGCAACTGAAGTCTGAAGAGAAACTGAGCCTGACTGTCACAAATGTTGGGGATGGGGGTGCTGCTACGAGACAGACTGCAGTCCAAGAACTTAGGAAGCTGTATTATGAATAAATAGGAAAAAATAGTATTGGGCAAAAGTGAATGAAATGGGCAGAAGCAAGGAGCAGCAGCTAGCCCAGAACAGACTGTACGATGCATAATCATATGTGACAGTTGGTACTATGCAGATGAACATTGATTCTTTTCAATAGCTGAAAGAAATTATGTCATCCAAAACAGACGCACAGCAGTTACTGAGAACACCAAGTATGTGTTTCTTAGGCATATTATTGTGGTTTGTGTATCTCTGTGCACATTCCTCCTTTACTTTGAAATATGGATTCTAGAATGTAAAATGTATTCCCACAAAAACAACAGGAAGTGGAATCTTTATTTGCTTTACTTTAAAAGCGTTCAGAAGCAAAGTTTCAGGGAATAACATCTCAACGTATTATTCTTGTTTACTAATTGGAAGGATATGTGCATTCATTTTGGTATGCACGTCCAATTTAGGATTTTTAGTCTGTATTTTGGACAGTATTGTTTATAACTCCATTTACCAATATTTGGTTAATCTATTAGATGGCCTTGGTGGAAGCTCTTTTGTTTTTTAAACAGTTTTTTCAGATTACTGGTAGATGTAATTGCCACTCCATGTTTAAACCCCATTGAATCACTAGGAATTCTGGAGCAAAAGTGCCCGTGCAATAAATGTTGACTTTTGAAATGTATTTGAAGGTGCTATGGGGATATTTTCCTTGATGTGAGTGATCTTACGTGCCATGGTGCTCATGATGGATAAATGGGAATAGTTCAGAAGAGAAAGTAAGTTGAGCATTCATTCTCAAACAGAATGTTCTAAGAGTAATAATTGGGTTTGGGTTTCTTTTAGGCACACCTGCCACCACATCAGCAGCTACCACAGGCTTTAGTTTAGGCTTCAACAAACCGGCAGGTTCAGCCACGCCATTTGCTTTACCTGTCACTTCTACCTCAGCAAGTGGCCTATCGTTATCATCTGCTCTTACATCGACTCCCGCAGCAGGTAGGAAAATGTTTAGAGATTTGGGTTTGGCGAGGGGGGAAGTGTGTTTGATTTTTTTAACAGTGCAACTTTATGGTAACAGTTCTACATTCTATATTTTTCTAATATTTACATCATTTTATGGTACTTTAAGGGTCATTGGACTTCATTAGTTCTAAGTTTGGGTACGCTAATACAGATAAATGTATGGGCAGTATACCATGTGATATAGGCAGCATATAATCTAAGTCATTAGAAGTGTAGCAAGAGCTGATTCATCATGTGAAATCATTATTTTGTTATTGTTAATCCCACTGAAGGTTCAAAAGCTTCCTATTTGTACAACTGAAAAGTTTGGAAAATGGCTACCTTTTGTAGATGGCCTGAAATGCTTAACTAGTAGCAGAAACAAGGTTTTTCCAGTGCAGTTCTCATACTGGCACACAGTTGCCATCATATTTAACTTAGCTAAACTGTCCTGTGTGTGATGGTGATTAAGACTGGAATTAATTTTTCTTAACCCTAAGAGTCTACATTTGAGTTCAGCTATCTGTGCCTCTGTGCTCTGTTCCTTTATGTCTGTAGTCTTTCTCTACTCAGTTCTTCCGTATCCTACCAAAAGCTGGGATGCTTAATTCCAGAAAAAGGCTCAAACTACCATGAAAATGTTCTTGTATTGTCTGTCTTGTGTAAAGTATTTTAATGTTTAACATATCAGCATTTTGGCACAAAAAGTCAATAGCCTTTGTTAGATCTATTATGCTGGGAAGTAAATTCTGCACCAGGTTTTAGATTCTCTAGTGTTCTGGGGGACTCAGAAATTTTATATAGTTGCAGGTAAATATGGACTAATCAAGATTGTGATATTGTGGAACAAATAACATATAGTTCAAAAGTCTCTATGGCTTTGTTTGGAAAATCTGCAGGAAATAAACGGTTACTGAGTTTATTATCCAGTTGTGATAAAGATGCTGTTCAGACCTTTCAGTTATTTCAGCTCATCTGTGAATGTATTTGAATGCAGTATGTGTATGAAGCTGGCTTGCTTTCTCTGCAGGAACTACTGGCTTTACATTAAATTTGGGTGGCACAACTGCTCCGACTACAACTGCTTCTGCAGGCCTTTCGTTAGGAGGAGCTTTAGCAGGTTTAGGAGGCTCACTCTTCCAGAGTACAAGCACAGCAGCAACAGGTGAAAGTTATTTTAGTTTTTTCCTCCTTCTGTCTTGAAACATTGACATTCAATGTGTCATTGTATACATTCTTAATCTAAGATTTCGTTTGTATAAAACTGTAAGAGTGTAATTTTGAACAGTGTTGCTATCCATGGACAATAAAAATGAAATCTGAAATCGTTGGCTTCTTTCTCATTCTTAAATTCACTTGTACTTAACTTTTTTGAAAATGAAAACACAAGGAAGTCTTTGTCATTGCCATAATTGACTCAAGCTGGTCATAAATGGGAGAGGGCAATGATATATGAGTATCTCCTTTAACTGTGGAGAAGTTGCAAGCTCTTTATTTTGGTGGGTTTTGGTCTAAAGAAAATCTTTAACTGTTAGACAGGCAGTTGTGAAATGACAATACTTTTTTAGCCCTAGAGGAAAAATTTGTTGCACTGTGGTGTAGTCTTGGTAACACTGCTCTTAAACTCTAAATGAAACAGAAAAATATTTAAGATACTGATGATAAGTTAGCTATCTAAGTGGCTACTTAGTAATGTGAAGAAATTACATAAAACACTTGCATACAGTTGTATGAAACTTCATGCACTCTGTTTTCTTCTCTGTTTATTTTGCATTTTTTTTTTAATCCAAATGTAAATGGACACTGAAACTGCAAGCAAAATTCTATGTACTTTTAGTTTAAAATAAGTTTTAATTATGAACAGTTTAAGTGTGGAAATTCTGTTTGGGTTTCTTGTAGGACTTGGACAGAATGCTTTGAGTTTGACTCTGGGGACAACTGCAGCTCCTTCAACTACTGCCAATGAAGGTCTTGGTGGCATTGATTTTAGTAGTTCTTCAGACAAAAAGAGTAAGTTTGTTTTAAAACACTTGCAATTTTTTTAAATTGAGAAAATAATCAAAGCACTACAGAAAGGACACATTCAGGGCCAGGTTGGACGGGGCTCTGAGCAACCTCATCTGGTTGGAGATGTCCCTGCTGCTTGCACAGAGGTTGGACTAGATGGTCTTTAAAAGTCCCTTCCAACACAAACTATTTTATTTCATTGTGTTAGGAGTGTGGAATTAAAACTGACAACTTCAAGTGTAAGCCAATAAGCTTTAAGATAAACTTATTTCAAAGTTTATAATTTAAGCCAATATCATACTTGAGAATCAGGGTCTAAACCCATTAGGCTTTCGGAAGTGAAGACTCACAGGGACCGTTTCCTGAAAAGCCATGGCAGATTTCTGAACAGCTATATGCCAAATAGCCACTAGAGGGGGGGAGCAGAGTTATGTTTAAGTTATGTTTCTCCCATTGCAAATACGAGTACTCCTCATTTGAAACCAGCTTTCTCTAACTGTAACAGATCTTAAACTTGGTTTCTTTTTTCAAAAGCCTGTACAATAAATATGTCCTATTTTTAGCTTTTATTTTTCAAAGCTTTCTGGTGGTGCATAGTTTTATTTAATACATTCTATGAGGTTGTTAAAACCTTTTACAAAAACTTCACCTCTGATAGCTTTGAAGTACTTAAGTAAGGGAATAGTGAGCATTGAGACATGGACACTTATTAATTTGTCTCAGTTCTGTACTTCCAGAGTAAGCTTAACAAATGCTGATTCTAAAATGTGCCGTTTTCTCTGGGGAATCAATTTAATCTTTTGATGCCATTCAGGAGTCAAATTTTAAATTAGGTATACCAATAGCTAAAAGAGAAGGAACTGTAGAAATTCTATGAAATCATCTTTACAGAGTGACGTAAGTTGTGGAGACATAGTTCTTCATACTTGTAGAAGAGATGGCTTGTTGACTGTCCAAACTGGAGCGCTCTGCATGATACTGATTGTTTTTGGAGTTTATTGCTGAAACTGAGAGTGATGAAAAAGCTCTGACTCCTAGGTTCTTATGAGATTTCCATTACTATAATATTAGGGCATCGCAACACTTCTGTAGTATAAGAGTATCTTAAAATGAGCACCAGAGAACCACAGACTCGGAATCTATTTCAGTCCGACGTTTCTCAGAATTGTTTTGCCCAGCTCTTAGGGTGTAAACTTAGATAAGTCCCTGAAGTCCTCATGTGTTGCATGGTGGAACTGGGAGAGTTGGACCGTTGTCAGGATAATAAGCAGAGATCCCTTAGCTAAGCAGTGGGAAATTTTGAAGGAGACTGAGTTGTTGTTTGTTGGTTTTGTTTTTTTAAATTTAGATTCTAGGCTTTTAGTTTAGGAGTGTTTCCTGTAATGGATAGTGCTGGCTTAAGCACATCTGACAAATATCCCTCCCGATGTGCTGCTCAGTTCTGTCAGTACAATTGTTTGTACTGCTATGTGAGGAACTGTGTTAAGATTTGAGGGTGGTGGTTTTATGGTTTTGAGGTTTTTTCTTTTCCTTCCTGAAGAAAAGGAAGAAGATGTGGCTACTGAAGAAAAGTGCCTTAGGAGTCCCAGGACAGATAGGGACTAGCACCTGTGTTCTCTTTTCTGGAACTGGTTATAAAAGCTTTTTCTTCTGGAGACTGAAGACTGACTGTCCAGTATTTCTTTAAAATACAACTGGAGGAAAAGAAGCTATTCTTATATGTATTTTCCTCATGTATATACATACATTTCCTCATATACATCCTTCCTCTTACTAAAAAGAATGTAAAAAATCCAAAAACTGGAGCACTCGCTTCCCCAGAAAGTAGTGAATCTGATTTTAGATCTATATCTTTTAGTTTGTAAGTATTGTTCTGGTGTACAGAAAAAAGTGACTGGAGAAAGAAAGTGAAGTATACTGAAGTTCTCTGCGTAATTTTTAGGTTATCACCAGAGAAAGGACTCAAAAATTTAGGAGTCCTATCCCCCACTCCCTTTTTTGGTAGATTCCACACACACACACCCCCCCCCACCTTACCAAAAGGCATAGGGAATGGTTGTGAAACTACAGGCTCTCTAATGTACTGGGTGACAGAGTCTGCAGACAATTTAAGTCAACTCTAAAAGTGGCAGCTTCTGCTGGTGGGAGCACTGGCTTGTGCAGCTTAAAATGTTTGTGACACTAGCATTATTTGCATAGCTGCTTTCTGCCTTGCTGGCACTGAGAGAGAAGTGAGGATGTGAATTGCATCCAGCAAGAAGATGAAGCCCACTTGGGCTTTCTGAGTGAGTGTTCTTCCTAGCAGACTGCTGTGCTATGGGATGCGATTACTGTCCCTATTTCTAGTTGTGACCTGTGTTATGCATGATATTGTTTTCAGCTCTGTTCTATTACTCAGAGGCATTTAGCATCTTGATCCACAGATGCATAGTTTGGAGTGTGTAGGTGGTAGGTAAGCAGTAATATCTTCAGTTCTGTAAAACCTCATTCATTGCTGGACTTAATACAATAGCAGAATTATTGGGGAAATTCAATGGGGCAAACTTCCATATTTGAGAGGAGACTGTTATTGCTGAATTTAGACACGTGAACGTTTTGTCCATGCAGATCTAAGTTATGGTTGCATAAGCAGGAACAGATTTCTTGCGCAACTGCAGTTGTTTATGCATTTGTAGTGACTTGCATAGTGGCACAAGAGGTTTTGCGTTACTCTGTGTGCCAATAAATTTGCACCTCAACTGTTGAACCATTGTTCTTGAAAAGATATTTATCTTTGCAGGGGGAATAAATTAAAATCTTATTTCTTTTATGGCTAGACTAGTCTGTTTCTCTTATCAAGAGAAATCAAGAGGATTGTAGTCATTAGTTTTTCCCTAAAATATCATTGAAGTTGTTTTATTTGTTCTTCAGAGCTTTATTTCTGACCTAGTTTTTATTTTCTAGGTGACAAAACAGGAACAAGACCAGAGTAAGTGTCTGATTTTCTTCATGTTCCCTGTCTTATTAGAAAACAGTTAAACTAAATATCTTGGTCTTTATACTACTTCGATCTTGAAAAAGGCATAAATGCAAATAACCAACTTTTGCAATATGGCCAATTTAGTAATGGTGGTTCATTCGTCATTTCAAACATTGCAATTTTCCCATCAAATGCAATACCTAGAGCTTATGTGACATCTACTGTAGGCTGATCTTGTGGTCTGAAAAATGTTTTATGTAAATCTGTACAGTGCTTACACCACAGGCTTGGACCCTGGCATAGTATCTGTGTGCATGAATCCAAATCATTGCTAGTTGCAGCATACATGCAATGGGTGCATGTATGGTGTGTATAATCCGTCACTTGAATGTTTTCATGATATTTAGTAGTCATGCAAAAATGTCTGACAGTATTTAAATACCATCTAAATGTGCATCATCTCTCGTAGAGATAGCAAAGCACTAAAGGATGAAAATCTACCTCCAGTAATCTGTCAAGACGTAGAAAATCTACAGTAAGTAGTGTTGTTTATTTGATAGTTGTATCAAATAGCTAAAGTATTGATGCTGTCAATGCTCTGTGACAAAAATAGCCTACTGCAGGCTACATGCAGGATAACTCAGTAGCCCAGGGTCTTTTGACAGATTAATCTTGGGAACAGAGGAGATGAGTAGTTCTAGTAGCTGAAGTCTTAGGCTGGGTTGTTTTTTTTTTTTTTTTAACCCTCATTTTCCCCATGCGTTTACGCTAATGAGCATGCCCAACAAATATGTCCTTAGTCTGATCCATCTCGCCCTAGGAGTACTAAGCCTGTTGCACATGCATAGTAAGTATTGAACCTTATGTCCATGTTGCACGTTGATTGTGGATCTCATATGGAGTAGAGAGAACTGCAGCAGAGCTTTCCCTGAGGCAGATTGTAGACTAGTTTAAGAGGCTTTGTGTCATTGTATTTGTGAGTTCAAAGTAGTAATCACTTCTAGATAGATGCTATATACTATTATTATAATATATATATAATAATAGATATATATCTTAGTTTGTCAGAGTTCAGCATAACATATTTAAAAACTATTGAAGTGTATGGGATTTTTTGGTTGCAATTTTTTTTTTTTTTTCAGTATTGGTATGCTGGGAGTTAAGATAATGCTATGCTATACAGTAACTTTACTGTTCAGTACCTGATTTTGAAAAAAAAATAATAGCTATTTCAATAATGTGACCAAGAGATTAACACATGAATACTTCAGGTTCAATGTGTTATGTTTGTTTCCTCTTCACTCCCTTCTTTTTTACCTTCCCCAGGAAATTTGTGAAGGAACAAAAACAAGTTCAGGAAGAAATTAGTAGAATGTCCTCTAAAGCAATGCTTAAAGTACAAGAAGACATTAAAGCTTTGAAACAACTTCTGTCTGTAGTTGCAAGTGGATTACAGAGAAACACTCTTAATATTGACAAGCTCAAAATGGAAACTGCACAGGTATATTTGAACATAAATTTTATTATGTAGAGTTTGTATGTTGATTGTTTCATGTAGGATAACTAGCCTTCTTTATCAGTCAAGTTAACATGTTCAAACGAAAACAGTTGTAAACAAAATGAAAAATGAAATCCCTTCTGATCTATTTGAAGTTACTGGGGAAGATGAAATCTGTGATGCCAGTATTTTCCGATAAATACACCAGCAATAGAATTACTGACATTCAGGAAAGCACTCCTACATAGCAAAGGTGACAGAAGGCAATGTGTGCCCACTTTCATTCAGTTTCAGTTATTCATCTGCTAGTGAAGACATATTTGTAATAATATGCTGGCCTCTGGAGCAGCAGAAATGCAAGCATGTTTTCTTCTGACTCTTCAAAGAAGAACCACCCTGAAGCATTTCAGCAACTGACTAGTACTCGTTTTGTGAACTTGAGTAACAACGCTGTCCACCAGTCTGCATGTTAACTGTGCAACCAGTTTTGATGCAAGTGCTTTTCAAATTAAGTTCTGTATCACTTTTTATTTCATCTGGCATGTCAGGACTGCTTGCTGTATTTTATTATAAAGTAAAAATGTTGATATGTTTTTCCTGTATCTTGTGAAGCCAAAAGGAAATACTCTATAGTTGTGCCTTGCCAACAGTTTTCTGTGAAAACTAAAGCTTGTTACTGATACTCTCTTATCTCTGTAAATCTCAGTTGAGAACTTGTAGAACCAGGTACTGAGAAATTCTTGATGGTAGAGTTATTAGAAAGTATTAAACAGGATTGTATGCTGTAATTATTATGCATAAAAAGATAATTTCCGTAGAAAGAGAGGCATTTTTTGAACTGGTAAATCTTTTTTAAAAGGCAAAATAATCCTTTTTGTTCTATTTCTTCTCTTCTAGATGGGTTACTTCCTTGCACTTGACTGTCATTTTTTTCCCTGTAGTCCTTAATAATTGAAACAGTATTTCTGAAGTACAATACAAATTAGATTTTATCTCTGACAGTTCAGGGCAATATTTTCTCAACTTCTGAGAGCTCAATGTGCTTGCAGTATGTACTGTTGTTTGTTCCTTCCCCAAGCTTCTGTTGGTATTTGCAGTTCTCCAACTTTCTGTCAGTCTATTTATTTGAAGAGTTTCTGGTCAGATTCTATCACAGTGTTAATTTAAATATATGAAGAAAATACTTTATGGGAATGAACAGTTGCGTTGTATCTGTTTTTCTTTTTGAATGCTTCATACAAAAGCTTATCTTTTATTGATTTTCCCTATTTATTTAGGAGCTAAAGAATGCAGAAATAGCATTACGAACACAGAAAACTCCTCCTGGTCTCCAGCATGAAAATACAGCCCCAGCAGAGTGAGTTACTGTTATTCACAAAAAATAGTCAATAATAAAACTTCGAGAAGAGAAGACTCGGGAGACTTTATTGCGGCATTTCAATACTTAAAAGAGGCTTATAAGAAAGATGAGGACAAACTTTTTAGTAGGGCCTGTAGCTATAGGACAAGGGATAATGGTTTTAAAATAAAAGGAGGCAGATTCAGACAAGATATAAGGAAGAAAATTTTTACTATGAGAGTGGTGAAACATGGGAACAGGTTGCCCAGAGGGGTGGTGGGTGCCCTATCCCTGGAAACTTTCAAGGCCAGGTTGGACAGGGCCCTGAGCAACCTGACCTGGTTGGAGATGTCCCTGCTCATTGCAGGGAGGTTGGACTGGATGTCCTTTAAAGGTCCCTTCCAACAATTTTATGATTCTGTGAATATGAATTTTTTTTTTTCTGCTTCTGATAGCACTTGTACGGAATGTTTCATAGAATCAGTGGTTTATTTCTACACTTAACACTTAATTTATCTTTATCTCATAGACAGGAAATACAGTCTTTAATCTCTTTCCATTAGTAGAGGGACATCAATAATGTAATAGAACATAATTGTTGCAATTAATTAAATGAAAATGGCAGCTAATATAGATCAGAACTTTAAAAAGTGGCAAACTAGTGAAGTTTAATTATACAATTTCATTGTTTTACTCATCTAGCTACTTCAGAATCTTGGTTGAGCAATTTGAAGTACAGCTACAGCAATACAGGCAACAAATAGAAGAACTGGAAAATCATCTTGCTACTCAAGCAAATAATTCACACATAACTCCACAAGGTAAATGTTTCAATTTTAATGTTTTATGCATTAAAAAAATAAGAAATCTTACAGCTATAAGAAAAACTTAGTAATTAACCTCCTCTCTTACTATTATTGGCTTTTCTTTTTTTATGTATAGAAATAAGTGTTCAGATAGATTCTGCAGTTGTTCAGTGTAAAGATTTGGAATTAAAGGTTAAATTCATAAAGGTTCTTAAGCTTTTTAAAGTGGATCCAGTTCTTGAGGTGCAATTTATAAGCCTGGTTTGTTTTCACATCCACTATATCCATCACCCTCCCTTCAGCATCTAGCTGTTTTAAGGCTGATGTCTGGCACCTTCTTGCAGTGGGCAGAAAACCATGGATGTCTGCTCTGCCAGCTCCAGATCAAAATGGGAACTTTTCCTGAGTTTGGAGCCTATTGGTATTGCCTTCAGGTCTGACTGACTGAGAAAATTTAGTCTTGTTTGCTGACACATCATTCCATCTTGCAAGAATCTCTCTGTTCAGGGAATACTGACCTCTGGACAGTAGTCTTCTAGTTGGTTACCATGCCTGTGATCGTAGACATTTTTATCTTTTGGGCCATTTTAGGTACAGGTCCTGCAATAAGCAGTGATTTCAAGTGCATGTCTTTTGTGCCAAATTATACTTGAGCATCTTGGCATCATGGGATGGTACCTAGACGCCGGACCTTTTATGTCAAAAACAAGTGACCTGTCTAGACCTAGCTTCTGGAATGGAAGATCTGCTGAATCCTGGGTGTCCTCTGTCTTTCCATGTGATCTTCTTGTCTGTGCAGAGTACAAGAGGGATGCCTGCACAGTTTCTGTTATAGTCTAAAGGTTCTTTGCTTGTGTGGGCAAGTCTCAATCTGTTGTCCCAGCTTACTCAGACTGTCAGCAAATGATCTAGTGATCTAGTCAACACTGTATTGCATATGTAGCCTTTACTGTACAGGAAACCGTGACCCAGAATGTCTTGAGAATTTTGAAATGTTTAGTGTTCAGTATCAATAAACTGCTTCCAGACTTTTTGGAAACTTGTGGCCAGTCTTCATAGACACCACTGCCTCCATAAGACATGGTTGGCATGAGATTTATTCCCCAGCTTTTGTTTTTCAGAAGGAAATGCAAATTATAATGGAGAAATTCCCCTATGGAGAGGCAGACCTTTTTAGTTCAAGAATCGTTGCTAGACCTACATATCTTCAAGAACTTGGTAGCTACTATTTGATTTCAGTAGCTTATAGGCATCCTTCAGAAGAAATGCAGAAGCTGATATTTTCACAGTGGAAGACCACTTCATCACTTTTCTGTCCTCCATTTTGATACATTCAGTGCTTCTTTCAGAAAAGCGTTCTTTGTCCATAGGTGCCTCATTTTGCCAAAACCTTTGAGATTTGCCCTTTAATCCTAAAGTTTTGCATTATTTGGGTCAGTGCACTGAAAACACTTGAATAACTGCATGGGAAGTAGGATGTCCTAAATCTAAGACTTGATGTAGGCAAGAAGGCTCCCCACTGTGGTTCTATGTTTATGATATGCTTGTGGGTAGAGCTAGAATAGGACTTCCTGTTGTTAATCATGTCTTTAAAATGTAAGTAAAGCTTCCATTCTACTGCTCTCTCCTTGGCAAAATCAACTGAACTGCTAACTGTGCTTTAGGTCAAAAAGAGTGGAAAATAAATACAAATGCAAGAAAATCTGATTTAACTGTATTTATGTAAAAACCAATGAGGTAAAATGCTCTTGTGTAATTAGATAAAGTTAGGTTAAATAATATTTTCTAGCTTTAAGTGATAGAATAATAGGGAAGCAATTATCATGTATGTAAAAACAAATGAGAAAAGAATGCTTTTCAAAATAAAATTTGAAGCCCTTTCAAGTAGTCCTTGGGTGACTTGTGTCAAATTGTGTGTTTCTTATAGACTTTGACTTGTTCTCATGCAATTGTTTCTGTGTTTTGTGCTGTATGTGTCTTGAGTGTGCTTCTTGCTGTGGTGTAAACACTAAATCTTTTCTCCTGGTAGTAAGATTGTCACTTACCAATATTTTGTATGCCTCTTACAGATTTGTCTATGGCTATGCAGAAAATCTATCAAACATTTGTAGCTTTAGCTGCACAACTTCAATCAATACATGAAAATGTAAAGGTATGCTGTTTTGATGTGTTCCTATGTATTCAGTGAAAGAACTACAAAGACTCACTTTTAGAAAATATAATATATCTTCAGGTATTTATTTTTTTCCTTCTGTTAAATTAACTGCTTTTAAAATTTTCCAAATTGCCCTGGAGAATTGCTTTAGTTAAAAAAGTAACTTTTGTTCGGCTGAAGTCTAATTTGAATTATTTACTTATAGTGATGATAGCAACTGATCACAATTGTTTAGGTTACAAAATGTTAACCTTTTCCTTTTTAATTGTTGATCAGTTTTTTTAAATGTCTGTCTTTTGAGCTCATGTGTGTATGTTTTGCTTTTTGCCCTATGATCTCTTGATCTGAAGCTAAGATTATCTAAATCTACTGTTACTCAAATAAATAGGTAACAGAAAAAGTAGGTATTCATATGTAAGATTCTTCAACATATGAAAGAATTTTGGTGAAAATTATGTTCTGGCTTGCTTAACTCTTTTCAAACTGGTTTTCATGGAAAGTCATATGTATAGGAAAAAAAACTACTGTAAAAAAAAAAAAAACGCTGATGTATCAGAGGTCCTAGTTAGGCTTTTTTTTTCCATCATGGACTCGGGCTTGAATTTCTCATTCACAGTTCTGGACATATTGACAAAATACGAGTGTTCTACAATCTGTAATTTTTCTTGAGATCACCAGAACTCTTCTTGGTTAAAAAATAATAATAATAAAAAATTAAAAAAACCTCAACCAAAACCAAAAACAACAACAAAAAAAACCCACCAAAACTTAGAGAAAAGTACAAGTGTTTGGGATTGGTATTGCTAATTCTCTAAACATCTGAAACTTCTTACTTTGCCTGAATAAATTTCATTAATACTGAGAATCTTGTATGAACTAGGTGCCTTGTGTTGCATTGCTTCTATGAGCAAGGATTATTCACTGGTTTACAGCTACCTACCATCAGATATTTGTGCTGCTCTTGGTTAACTTGGTTTTGGTACCAGATATAGGAGATACCAGCTCCTCCATAATTTCACATAATTACACAAAAAAGATCACAAATGCATTCTGGACTCTTCACTTCTGAGACCTGAGAGTAGCTGGAACTCATGCACTGGTGTTAGGTACATTTTTTTTGTTGCTTTTCAGCATGAAGAGCTGGATTGGTATGGAAGTTAAGTAACAATGTCTTCAGTACCGTGTTAGTGAGACTGAATAGTAAATATTTTACTTCAGCTTAAGAAGTATTCTGTTGTCTGAAACTAAGGGGTTGGTTTGAGGAGAGGAGCGTGGCCAGAAGGTCGAGGGAGGTGATTCTCCCCCTCTACTCTGCCTGGTGAGACCTCACCTGGAGTACTGTGTCCAGTTCTGGAGTCCTCAACATAAGAAGGATGTAGACCAGCTGGAGAAGGTCCAGAGGAGGGCCATGAAGATAAGAGGGCTGGAGCACCTTTCCTATGAGGACAGGCTGAGAGATTTGGGGCTGTTCAGCCTGGAGGAGGCTCCGGGGAGACCTGATAGCTGTCTTCCAGTACCTCAAGGGGGCTTACAAGAAAGTTGGGGAGAGGCTGTTCAGTAGGGCCTGTTGTGATAAGACGAGGAGTAATGGTTTTAAAATAGAGGGAGGTAGGTTTAGATTGGAAATTAGGAAAAAAATTTTTACAATGCGAGTTACAGAACACAGGTTGCCCAGAGAGGTGGTGGAAGCCCCATCCCTGGAAACGTTCAAGGCCAGGCTGGATGAGGCTCTGAGCAACTTGATCTAGTTGGGGATGTCCCTGCTCCTTGCAGGTGGGTTGGACTAGATGACCTTTGAAGATCCCTTCCAACCCTAACTGTTCTATGATTCTATGATTTTTCTTTCTTTTGGGGAATTTTTTTTGAGATTTAATCTAGTGGGTAAACATGAAGGCTGATATTTTGGAAAATCAGAAACATGAAAATACTGCTGAAGTGGGTCTGTCATTCTGACCGTCTGTTTTAATTTATGAGCCAGGAGATGCTAGGAGAGCAGTTTTGAAGCTGCTGTCTGCCTTGATGGTTGTGATATGGTTTGTTAAGGCAGACCTGTGACCACAATTCATTCCTTTGTCTGAAGTAGGCTTTCTGGTTTGCATATGCACTTTGATTCAAAGCTCTAAAGTTGTGCAAAAGTATGGCCTGAAACATATTTCACAGGAATAGTTGTTAAATATGTTTATATCATATATGAACATATAAATACATTCTATATCCAAGGCCAGTGAATAGCAAAATGTGCTTGGGCACAAATCAGGTAGAGATTGTAATTAAATCATTCTGCATAAATTAGCCTTAAGAACTGCTCTGCAGTGTCTAATGGCATTTGTCAGCTCCTGTGGCACTCAGCATGGCATTGTATTGAATCTCATCAGAGTTCTATAAATGTCTTTTCTCTCCAAAGACAATACTCTCGATGTGATAATGAGGTCGTTCTTTCTGTGTGTTTCATGCTGATGCTCATAGACATAGGATTACAGCTGTTCAAATCCTGAGTCAGAATTTTTGGACTGTGAGCTCCTCTTCCTGGAAACAAGCATATCCTTAACTAGGAACACAGGACATCATATGCCTTCCATAAAATTCAGTTGAACCTACTGTTCTTTGGTTTTAATAAATCTATTGCTTTTAAAGATTCTTTGTTAGAAGATTGAAATAATTCTATCAGGTCTTTAATTGAAGCCATTTATTGTTTTTATGTTAGGTAAGATATCCATAGTTCTCTCATCTGTGACAGGCAGAAATGGCTTATGATGAAAAGGCCAAGCCAGGTGTTGCCACAGAAGGTGGAGTTTTGAGGGGGGAAGGGACATAGGCAAGGGAAAGCTGGACATGATACAACACATGTGGGCTACTTATTAGACTAAAGCAGAATGATCTATTGCATTTGCACTGCATTACCTCATTGATGCAATGCATCAGAAACAAGTGAATTCTAAGATTCTAGTAGCTTCTTTAGCTTTGTGCTAAGAAATAAATGCAAGAGTGAAAGGAAGGAAAGACAGGTGAAGGTGACTGGGGAGCAAAACCAGACTCTGTGCAGAAAGGGTAGCACTGAAGAAGAGTGTGTTCTTTTATGTTATAAGCTAGTAATGTGGCTGTACTTTGCCTGTTAGGTCAGATAGTACAGTGATATAAATTGAATTGTGCTGATTTACACCAGGTTAGAAAGATTTTGATACCATTCTGTTACGCTTGACTGCTGTGCAGAATTTAAGTGAGGAACCTATTCTGGCTGTAGCTAATGCAAAACAGTTCTCTGCAACTCAATAGACTGACTAGATCCTTTCAGGTTATGGGGTAGATCCTGTCAGGTTGTGAGGGGCTTGCTTTTTTTTTTTTTTTTTTTTAAAGGAAATGTTATTTAGAATTCAGTGTCTCTTATTAAGTTATGGTTTTATGTCAAATGTGGTGAACTAAAATGGCTTCCCCCTACCCCCTTCAGATGCTCAAAGACCAATACCTTGGCTACAGGAAAACCTTTCTGGGAGATGCCATGGATGTGTTTGAGGCAAGACGAGCAGAAGCTAAGAAGTGGCAGAGCGCACCACGTGTTACCACTGGACCGACCCCATTCAGCAGCATACCAAATGCAGCAGCCGTTGCGATGGCTGCAACACTTACTCAGCAGCAACAGCCTGCTACAGGTCTGAGTGCATTCAAGTTATAGATTATTAGTGTTACAACAATAGTAAATTTGTGTAAAATTTTCTATTAAGTCTTCCTTTGTGTTAGACTAAAAATCCAAACGTTGTGATGAGCAAAGTTACTGATACATAGCCAATAGAAAAGTGCAGGGTAGACTTAGCAATAATTATACAACAGATACTTAATCTTGTGAATTTACTTGTATTAGTGGTATTTACTGTATTGTTCTAACTTACCCCTTGGAATGTGAGCCTTCACTCTTAAGTAACATCTCTGAATACACATAGCATAGCCTCTTTCCAAAATTGGATGGTTATAGTAAATTATTGCAAATCAATGAGGAGAGAATATCTAAATGCATATTACCTTTTTCTTATGTAAAATTAATAATGCATTTTTATATAGCACTTTGGAACTGTAAAATGAAAAATGCTGTAGAACAGGAAGAATAATGGGGCATATATCTGTAGAATAGGAGGACAGATGCCTGGTTTATTGTTTTATAACAACTCCTTTGTCAGGGTGATGTTGGAGCCGTTTTTGCTGGCCCTTCTGCTGTTGTGAGTGAATATTAGAACGTAGAGTGAATCAGTGGGTTCTGTGTGTGCATGTCTGTAAGAAGACTAAAACAGGAAATGCATGACCCACTGCTAATGAAGAATGGATACATATGGCAAAGGAAATAACTTAAGGCACCTTAGTTGATATTCTGATACAAAGGAACACTTCTCAGAGAGGTATTCCTGAATGTAGAGAATTTAATTAATATTTAATCATTTAACAGAAATAAGATAAATTCCATTTAATTTTACTTGAACATGGATATCTGTTGATGTCAGCAAATTATGAAAAGCATAGGTAACTTCGTTCTACCACTTATTTTCTGAAATATTGTTTATCATAGGTGTTCTGGAAGTCATATTAGCACCTTTTCCTTCTCTTGTCTTGTAACAGAAGTTGTATTTTGAATAGTTTTAATTAGAGACCTATCAGCAACGACCCGAAGTTTGACAAATTATTAGACTTTCTTTGCCTTCTGCATAAAAGGAAAATACAATGTGCTTCCAGCCCTGGTCCTTATAACAGCAAGGAGATGGGTTTAAAAGACAAATATGCCAAAATATTTTGAATACAACACAAAATGAAGTCTTTGAAGTATTTCTCTTCTAAATTTCCAGCATAGACCACAGTCTTCCTGTTGCTGCTGTGTTAATCCATGGAAATTTTGTTGAAGTGACAACTGCAAAAGAGTCTGGTTTTAAACAGAAAACATGAGATCAAGTAATGTCACACTTCAGGGTTTTTAATACAGCTAGAAGTGTGGCTTGTGCAGCCTAATGTTACCAAAGTGGTTTCCTCTCTCTTCATCTTTCTCCTTGCCGCATGTTTTTTAAAAATACTTTCTATGATCATCACAGGATTAGTTGTGTATGGAAGTTGGGATGTCACATTTAAAGTTATACCTGCATTTTCATGAATTGAGGTGAGGGATTTGAGCTTCCTCTTCCAAGACTGGGTTCAAGAGAACCGCTAATAAGTTCAGTAAGTTGATGCCACTTTTGGCATGACTTTGAGTATTCTCTTAGGGGTAGGAATAAAGAGAGGGCAGAGAAAAAAAAAAAAGGCAGAACTAACCTGTTACCAATACACTGAGGTCAGGTGACTTTATACCTTGAGGTATTTTGTAACATTTTGTAGTGAAAGGAGCAAATGGAAGTATGTATAGGTTAGTTGTTTTGGCAAAGTATATCAAAAGCCAAAAATGTGCCAACTACAAAAGTAATGCAGATAGAACAAAGCCATTAACTTATGTCAAGCATGTCAACAAAAGTAGACAACAATTTGTTTACTGCTTTTCAGTTGGAATACTGTTACCCTCCATGCAACTCAGTTGAGGACCTGGAGCAGTAGAGGTAGATTTGATGTCTTGAGTGGCACTTCAAGAGTACTTAAAACTCTTAGAAAATAGGGTTAGATGAAATGTGAAGTCATCCTTTCTGCTCCTGTAGCTCAAAAGCAGGCTTTAGAAGCCATTAGTCAGGCCTGGACTATTTCAGAGATATTTTAAAGTCTTAAAAGCTTGCTAGAAAGGAAATGGCTTTCCTGAATTACTGATTTCACTGCTTGGCTTTTTCCTAACAATTTACTTAAAACTTCTTAGCTTCAGATTAAGGCTGCCAATTTTTGTCTTACTCTTAGTGGAAAAGGAAGAATCTGTTGTTTCAGTTTTGCAGGAATCTTTAAATATTTAAAGATTTTCTCCTCTTTATTTCCTTTTCCTTATTTGAGTTTTCAGATGGCCATTTGCTGCAGTAAAATGCAAATATTTGCAGTGTGATGATGCTGTGAATTTGATAAACTATCTACTGGAAGTTAAAATCATGTGTATTTTTTGCAAGATCTAGATCCTGAAGAGTGGGATAGATAAGGGTTATGGGAGATAGAAGGTTATGGGAGAAAAGACTATGAACTAAGGTATGTGTAAAGTGGAGGGAGAGGGTGTCTATGTGATACCTGACCTACTGTTGCTGTTCTTGAAGATAAGAATAAAACAAGCAAACTAATCTAGGCTTTAAAGTTTTTGACTAAAATCTAATATATGGTACTCTAGTATTGCTGGATCAGGATGGTTAGTCTCTCTTTTAAAAAATACTTGATGTTTACATGGTTAAATCATAAGATTAATGTAGAGTTAACTACTGTTCTTTCTCTGGAAAAGATAAATAATAATTTATTTAAAATTTTTGTTCTTAAGTCAAAAGTTTAGTAGCTACATCTAAGCTGTGGGATCAGGGACTGTTTTCCCAGTTCCTGGGTGTAGATAGGCACCCTATTTATGTTCTCTCTGTATGCCAAGACATGTCTGGCTTCTGAAATAAAGCAAGCCAGTGGATCCTGGCCATATGGAAGAAAGGGAGCAAAGATGCGCTCCACTGGTGTCCTGGGGTGGATAGTCAGGACACCAAGGACTGTGGTGTGCACTCTGAAGCACAATTTTTGTGCGGTTTTTTTGAAGCTAGAGTTACTAAAATTATGCTTAAGTCTTGTCTGCACACAACCTTTCTCCCTAGTTTAGCACTTTTGCTCTGAGCACAGCTTTATTGGTAGCAGGGAGGCTGGTCATGCTTTTGTGCAGTAGCAGCTGGAGTTTTAACCACTGCCTCACCTGCGCCTTCCCTGAGCAATCTTGAACAGCATGGAAGTTAAAATGATGGTGGCTAGTCTGCCTATTACTATTCATGGGACTAAGGTAAAAGATTTTTAAGGAAATTAAAGCCTTGTGAACTAGGAGCTGTAAATGCATGAGGCTGAAACTTACATTTTTCTAGTAAGACTGAGATGTCTTAAACAGCTTTTATTCAAGCTTACCTTTCTTTTTCTAAAAATAAATTAAGTACCCCCCAACAGCTTAGTTACTCTCTCCTTAACTGGTAAAGTGCAGAGTTAGTCATAGCATTATCAAGCTATTAGCACACACTGTTACGTTTTGACTTGAGTCTGTATGAGATTGAAGTGCTAATGGGAAAGGATACTGAAAATCTTTATAGCACTTAATTTTTATTGTGTAATTTTATATTAACCTTGCTTAAAATTAGGCAGTGTGTTACTTTGTCGGAATCCCGTCTAAGTTGTGACACTAAATTTGTTCACTGTTAGGACCAGCTGTGACTTTAAAAATTGCAGAATGTCACTGTAGGGAATCTGGCTGACCTGTCTGGGCTGCTTGTAGGGGATCCTATTCATTAAACTGAAATGCTCTACAGGGCAAATATATCAAGTTTTAAAATGTTAAAATACTTGTTATAACTAATTTGTCTGGTACCAATATTAGCCAGAAGTGCCAAATTTTTGCTAGCTCTTTTGGCACTGAAGAATCTTTATTACTAGTTTTTTGCTATTGAAAATTATGTTTGCTTACAAGAACTATGAAGTAGTGATGACACCTTCAGAACATTATGGTACAAAATCAACAAATATCATATGCTGTTACTCAGTGACAAGTTTGTTAGCCTAAGGCATAAGATCCTGTTTTATATAATTGGAAGTGTTTTAGAATAATGTTTGTTTGGTTTTTTTTACTGGCTTTAAAAAGCATGTTGCATTTGGTAAAAAGCTTGGCCTGGAGGCCTGTAGTGTTTTGTTTTAAGGTCTTCCACTAACAGTGCCTCCTACAGAGACAGAACCTTTGCGCTTGACTGCGAACTGGATATGTGTTTTTGGGTTCTTCTTTTGGTTAATTAGATGACTGACTGACTTGTGTAGGGTTCTTTTGTTTCTTTTTATCAATAACAATTTTCTTATTATTTTTAAAGAGCTGCTAGGTAGATGTATCAGTATTTAAACTGGATGTAATCAAGGTTAGTTTGAAATTTACATGAAAACTTGTAATTACAACATCTGATATGCTTTTTTTTTAAGTTGAAAAACTAGCTTGGATTTTCCAATTATTCCATGCTAAGTGGAGACTGAAAGCTAACAACTTTAGTTGCCCTTAAAATTTAATTTAACACTACTTGGAGTATACAGATGTCATTCAGCTTGGATCACATAAGAATTTTGTGTTTCTAGCAAAAATGTTACTTCTTAATATACAGTGCCTTTCACTTGATTCAAAATGATTTTCCATTTAAATCTTCAAATACTGAAAGTATTTTCAAAGCTTGAAATATTTTCATTTTAAAACTAGATAAATATTATTAACAGAAACTTCATAGTATGAAGGAAGACATTTTGAATGACAAGCCCAGATGTGATAATGGTTTAGGAAAAGGACTGAAATCATCAGAGCTTTATACTAATATTTGAATAAATCATCACTTCCACAGAGATAGCCTTCTCCATCTTCGAACATATTTATGTACTATCTTAATGAAAAGTGTGAATGTCTGTGGATTAAGAGTTTGGCACTGTATTTTATCTTCAATGGTTAAACTTTTAAACTAGTGCACTGAAAACTGTTTGAAAAAGACAGGAATATGAGATTGTACTGTGAAAACTGTCAAAATATATTAATTATTTATCAGAGTTAATTATTTTAAATTGTGATAGTAATGGGCTAGCAAGTTGATTCTTTATTCCCCAAGGTTAAGAAAGGAAAGGAAAAAAAAAAAAGGAACTGAGGCTGTAAATTTCATCTTGGCAGAATGAAAATGTTTTTTGACAGTCCTGCATCTTACTGTGAATATGCAGGGAAAGTACTGTCAACTTTTTAAAATAATGGGACAAACTGACTCTGAAATTTTGAATGTATCTAATCAGTTAAGGTACACTGAACTGTGCCTTTTGTAAATGTTTATTTAAACAGATGGTTTTACTAGTTTACCTTATTGAATGGTGTTATGTAGCAGAGCTTAACAGAACTCAGTTATCACTTGTGTGGAAAAGAATTGAATTGTCATGTTACTATGTAATTGACTTGCTTAAAAATTAACAATAAATTTAATAAAATAAAGTCATTGTCTTGTTTTTTATCTTAGTGTTCTGTTTAAATTTGGATGGAGTACTTGAGTAGTTTTGAAGATTGCTATTTATTAAATAAATTAACTTTTGGTAATATAATTTCAGTTACATTAGAGTCAGTTCTTATATTTTTAATTTGAAGGTTTTTTTCGCTTATTCTAATTCCATTAATACAGGTGGCAAAATGTTGTAACCTGTGAGTTCTCTCAAGGTTTTGATTAATATTTTGAAGTTTAAGGTGAGACTGGTTAACTCTTAAAAATATTAAATGATTATGTTATGTTACTAGCTTTGGTTAGTTTCACCTTATGACAATCAGTGTTGTCTTAGATTTTTGCCAGGTGGACATAAAGACAAACAGTTAAGTGAGGCATTTTGACAAGGTAACGTTTGGGATCTTAATGGGATTTGTCGAAAGCAATGATGTTCACATTATCAAATACTTGAATAAATAAATAAAGGACCTCTTTACTATGAAAGAGTAAGGCAAGTTTGTTCTCATTTTTTTTATACCAGGGCCACAGCCATCTCTGGGAGTTAGTTTTGGAACGCCATTCGGCTCAGGTATTGGCACTGGCTTGCAATCAAGTGGCTTAGGTTCTTCAAGCCTTGGAGGTACACTTTAACTTTTCTAATCTTTCATTGAATTATTATACCGCACATCTGAATCTCTTGCAAACCTTTAACTCCACTAAGAGGATGATCTGTTTCAGGGAAAGACTTTACAATTTGACAGTCTCTGCTTTCCAGACTTCATGCCTTGCAGACGGAGTTGCTAAGGCTAATAAGCCATTCCAGTGAAAACCCAGGATGAACAGGATAAAGTAATCGCATAGTTCTGTTCTTAAAACTAGGAAAGTACATCAAGTTACCTTTTGTAACTACAACTTGACTTAATTTTACATATATGAAAGTAAGGCGCCAGATCGTGCTGTAGCTAATCTGTAGAAGTTTTTCACCTGTATGTACAACTGTTAACTATAGGGACCCATTTCTGCTTGGCTTAAGATAAGAATAAATACTAAAAATTACTACAGTTCTGGGATCATGCTTGCTGAAACATACCTGGTTTAGCTGTCACTCTGTCCCCTCAGTGTTGAGGTGGGAAAAAATCCCTCCTCAAGCTGAAAGAGCAAAATTTGAAAGTGAGGGAAAAATAATTTTGAAAATGTTAGTGGTGCTGATGGAGAATATATTCCAAGAGGACACATGACTTTGAAAGAGCAGGTGGTAATAAAAAATTAGAAAATGAATGTAAACCTTTTCATTTGAATGTAATGATTTCTCAGTAGTAGAACTATAAGTAGAATCTAAGTGATTAGTAGAATCTAATCTGCATGTAAACTTCATATCTATAAAGTTCAGGGGTTCCTACAGTCCAAGTCAAAAGACACTGGTGTCCTCTGAAGCTATTGTAACAATTTTCTTTGCAGATTTCATACATCAGCTGAGCACAAGCATAATGTGTTGTGGTTTTTCTTGTTACATCCTCTCCTCCCTGCAGCCTCAGTCTGCATCCCTACGTTTTCCCTCTTTGAGCTGAACATGTGAATCGGCGTTGTAATGTATTTAAAATAAACATCACTCATTATTGGAAACGTGATGTAACTTGAACGTTACATTGGTTTTACCTTCAATTATCATCTTGAAATTGTCTTTGAATCTACCAATCACCTTTCTCATCAGATTTTAAGCTTTTTCAGATAAAATAAAGTCTGTACACCTAAACAGGAAAAATAACTGAGAATAGCGGGCTAAAGGGAAAGTACTTCGGAATTATCAGGTCATTCCCACCATGTTTTAATTGCCTTAAAAAAAAAAAAAAAGAAAAAAGAAAAAAAAAGAAAAACAAAAAAAACCCCCACAAAACACCAAACCCATAGAATTCTTTGGTCTACAACCTATTTGGTTGAAAAGGAAGATTGTTTATATGGGTTCATCAGTGTTGCCAATGTAAATTAGAGAACATTTTCTTTTAAATTGATGGATAGCTGCTTCTAGTTTTGTCGTAGAGGCTTAGCTTGTAATCCTTTTTTTGCTAGTTCTCAAGCCATTTGCTTGCATTTCAGCTATTATGTATTAATTTGCAAAATTTTCACCTTTTGACAAATCAAGAAGACCTATCTGATAGAAGCAAGTGTGGAAGAATAAAGGAATACATGCAAAATATCCTGCAGGTGTACTCTTGGAAGCAAATTAGCAGAATGAATACTTAAGAGGGTTTTTTATTTGGTCTTAAATTTTTTTGAACAGGACAAATTTTAATGTATGCTCTTGAAACATCATTTTAATTGGTGAAATTTGCTCTCTTTCCATGATATTCTGTGAATTTTGTCAGTGATAAACATAGAGGCTTTTGCATTTAAGTGTATAAGATATATAGCATATAGATCCTATGCTTTGTTAAATATTTGCAGACACCCTGCCTTAGCATTGGTAATTAATTTCAAACTAGATAAGACAAAAGAGTGTATTGTTTAAATAAACTATCTTACATTCAAATGATACTTGCCATTATACAGCCTTAAACTCATTTTAAAATTGCGGAACATTAGAGAGCTGTCTTCAGTGTCTTCAATTTTTACGAGTTTTAAAATATAAAAATTATTTCTGTAAAGGAATGGTGAAGGCTCAATTTGCAGTAAAATACAAGTATTTTCCCTGACACTTGAAACTTAAGATGAAGGTATGATTTCCTCAAATACAAATACTGTTCTCTTTTTGAAAACTTTGAGACAGCCAAAATCGGATAATATTTTTCTCTTACGGTTCCTTTTGTCTGGCCTCTATCTCAAACTGCAAATATCAACTTACTTTTCCTGTGAAGGAAATTAATAACACAGTTTGAAATCTTGAAATATTTATATTATGAAATTATAACTGTCAATTACAAAATTAACCAAATTAGTTTTATTACAGCTATATGTTTATAGCTGTCCTTTATATGATGATTTTTCCCATTAAATATTGTGAAATTCTGTTTCTATTCTGTATTTAACCTATTTTGTAATTTCCCTAGGTAAAGCTGATCCACAGTAACCTGGGGGGTGACTCTAAAACTGTAAACTCAATAAAATGTTACTCTAAGCATAGAGATTTTTTTCCTTTTGGAGTTGTGGACAAAGATTTGCGGCTTCCTGTAACAGAAGTTATAGAACTTTGTGTGTCTGAATTTTCTTAGTTTTGGCCTGTTTGGTTACCATTTTCTTGTCAATTTAACAGCAATTAATAGCAATTTCATAATCTCTGATAGTTTACCTCACCTTTTTTTATAGCTTTTCCTTTACTCAGATTTGTATTTTGAAGGAAGTATTTTTTCTCCAGTGCTTTCCTTTTTGCACTGATTTCTTAATGCAATGCTGTGTTGAGAATAAAATACTCTTGAGTCAATCTTAGGAATATTTGTTTACCTAATAATACTTAAGATTATGTTTGGTTTTAGAATACTTGCCAAAAACATGTGTTCTTTAATTCCCGTGTCTGTAATTTGTTGTATGTCTTTACTGTTATTCTACTAGGATTTGGAAGTAGCTCTGCCTTTGGAAGTAGTGCCACAGGAGCATCATCATTTGGGTTTGGAACTACAAGTAAACCATCAGGAAGTCTAAGTGCAGGTTGGTTTGTTTCTCTTGAATTCATGATTATCTTAAATCAAAAGTGTTACAATTGTAGCAATTGAACTGCTACAATCAAAGAAAGCTACTGAAACAAATGTGCTTGAAGTTGCATCTGTATATAACCATCAAACTGACTGTTTACTTGCTAAATACACACTTTCAGAGTAGCTTTTAAGTTCTGTTAAAGGCCTCCTGCCTAGACAATGTTGAGTGAGCAGTAGTGTTTTCAATCTGATGGTGTCTGTCTAATTAGGAGTGGAAGCAGGAGCTCAGATGCATCAGATTGGATCAGATACAGTCTGAGGCACAGAAATGCAGTTACTACTGGAATGTATAGGCTATACAGTTACTGAGCTAGTGAAATTAATGTATAAATTTGTGACAAATATACCATTAATTTAGCTTCCTGTATTTACAAGTAAAGCTTAATTTTTTTTTTTGAAGTCCAGAAGGTTTCCTTAAAACTGTTTATCTGCTTATCCGTATTATTTGAATAGTAAGTTATAGGTATTGTATCTCTGTATATATCCATAATTCACTATGTTAACTACTTTGAATACATTCCTGTGGCAATTGGACTCCTCAGTACTCATTTCACATTTTTTATTTAATTTTGTTGGTGGTCAGAAAATGAAAATATGAATGCAATTGCTCTCTAACTCAGATGTTTGAAATACTAGTTGCTTCTATAGCTTGCATCTCTATTTCCTTTTTAAAAGGAGTTTGTTTTTGAAGTGAATAGCTTACTGTAGTCTGTTTTACAGTCTTTCTTCAATGACAGATTGAAGGAGTATCGTGTCTTCCGGGACTGGCTTTTGGTAGCGTGCTGGTTTTTTTAAAAGCAAAATGTGTTTTTAACTGCAATTAATATAAACATAGCAAGTGGCTAGTATTTATTATTAAGTGCCTAGTATGTTAGCTCGGACCAGCATCTTGTTAGTTGCCATGCTTTTCATTTTGGTTTCTCCTTGGTTAGTGATGGGTTATGTTGTCAAATTAGGCCTGTAAAGTGCCTTAAGTTTTTGAAGGTGGAAATAGCCCACTAAGCTGCCTGTGTAACATTCATGAATGTGTTAACACCGTAGTAAGTTTTTGATAGAACATCTCTGATTTTGCAATATGCAGCGTCTAAGCATCAACCTTCTTTTGCTTTGTTCTTAATATCAGAAACAAGTGGAAGACTTGTGCTGCTTACGTTTTTATCTTGTAGCTTATTTTTCCTAAGCCTATATCAAATTGTCTATTACTAATATTTATATAAATAGCGTTGCAGCATTTCAGGCTGCAAAGTACATGATTTAGTTTTTAGTATACTAAAAAAATATAATTAGGTAGTGGTATGGATCAGTTTGTCCACCACTAATGAGGTGTCAAACCAAAGTAAATAGCAAGTCTGTCTTCAGTTATGTTGGTGGAGTGCAGAGACAATTTAGATGTCATTTTGCTGTATTCCTCATGGAATTTAGCTCTGTAATCGTGGCAGTGCCCCCAGTCTCTCTTTAGCAGTGAGGGAGTTGAACCCAATAAAAGGAAGATTGTTTTCAGTTATCTTGAGTCTCAGCCACAGAAGGTAGTAACCAGGAATATAAAAGATTAAATGTAATTCCTGTCATTTTGTGCTTATAAAATAAAATTGTCATGAAATCCTGATCTAGACTGGGATTATGGAACAGAAACCCTCAAAAATTTGTTAGCCCAGAAGCACATTAACTTTTTACCTTTTATATCCAAAATCTTATGCTGTATAGCTTCTGGATTGTATATGATCTTTAGTTTAATTTTATTGAGGGTGTATAAATGGGTTTGAATGTTACCTGAGGCTAGTCAAGTGTTATATATGTGTGTGTGTGTGTGTGTGTATATATATATATATGTGTGTGGGTGGGTTTGTTTTTTTGGTGGTGTGGTTTTTTGGTTGGTTTTTTTTTTTGTTATTGTTGTTGTTGTTGTTGGGGTGGTTTTTTTGTTGGTTTTTTTTTTTTTCCAAATTTTAGTGTGTCCTTTTTCTTAAATAACTCTTACAGGATCCTGAAACAATATTCTGGCTTATATTACCATATGATAGTTGTATCTTGTTTCTGAATCTTTTTCTTTTGAAAAAGCTACTAAAATGGGGTGAATATGGGTTATAGGATACACTGTTGTTACTGCTTGGGTTTAGATGTGAGCGCTTAAGTATATTCCCAAACTAATGTCTAGTAAGTGTTCCATCACCCTGTCCTTCTAGGCTCCTTAGATAATGCCCCAAGTCTCCTCCACATGTTTTCCATCAGTTTGTTCCTATTTTAGAATGAAAATTATAGATGCTCAAATTGCTTCTGTCAATGTAAGTTATGAGTTAGATTTAATTGCTTTAAAAAGTTTGAAAATGTTTCTAGCAATATTACTGTTCTCCTCAATTTCACTTCGTATATTTGAAGAGGAAAGTCTGAGTCCTCTGAAAGTACTTGAGCATCTTCTAACAGTAAATTTGACTTAGTCCAGGACCAGTTGTTTTGTTCGCTGTGTCAGCAGATGAAAAGCAGAGCAACTGCAGTTTTCTCTCAGTTCCTTTAGTGCACACAATTGGGAGATGAAACAAGTCTCTCGAACTTCTTTCTGAAACACACACACAGACACTATGGAAAGCTGACTCCAAATCAAGTCCCAGTGAATTTCTACTCTTCTTCATTTGATGGCAGCCAAAAAGGCTGATATGAGTGGGATGTTGTAAAGAGCATTAAGACTCCCAAAGTGATGGTTAAAGTTAAAAAAACTCACAATTGAATTTGTAGATATAACGTTGGGGGAGGGTATGCACACACACACAATTTTTTATGAAAACTGAGATGCTAAATATGCTTTGAAGAGCTGAGTTGAGAGTTTGTGTTGGAGACTTATCTTTATTGAAGAATGCAGCCTCAGTACGTGGGATAAGAGAATCAAGTGGGATCATGGCTGGGCATACTCATACTGCTGAAAAAATGGGCCTGAGTGTAGTCCATGTGTAACTATGAGTAGCTTTTTAGATACGGAGGCTGTAGTAAATCAGTCAAAGCTGTGCTGGAAATACTTTTTGATCTAGAGCACCTATTGCAGTGTGGGGATGAGGGCAGGAATGTCTTTGAGATCTGCTGAACCACTGTTTGTCCCTGCAGTGTTAAAATTTAAAAAATATGTTATGGGGAGGCGTGTACCTCATACTTGGCTTACCTACCTAAGGGGCTGACTGAAGCATAGATGCAGAAGCCCAGTGAATGAGGTATACTGTGAGGTCCTGCAGGCAGATACTAATTCTATGCCCTTGAAGGACAAGTAGTCCTTTATTTTCTGAAAATAATTGTTTACACATAAGTAATACTAATTTCAACATAGAAATTGTTGCTCACATTGTAGCACTGTGACTCTTCTCTCTAGAGCTGAGCTATTCCATGACTGGTTCTCTTTTCTTGCAACAGGAATAAGAGTGAATGTATACCTTGTTCAAGGTTTTTTCCTGAAGAGTTTTCACTTGAGTGTTCTGCTGTGGAGTTTGGTTTACTTTTAAGAAAATAACTTTATACCATGGCCTTGTTATGCTGCCGTGATGAGACAAAGCCATTTAGATGAATTTCCTTTCTGCTTTCTACAATTTTGTGGTTGCCCTAAATGGCACTTCTAACACAATAGCTGTTACTTTCAAAGTTATATCTAAATTAACAAGCATATTTTCAGTCTTCTGTCACAGTTTATGCATGATAAAGCTCAGACTGCCTTCCCTGTGTACCTTAAAATAATCCCTGGTAGGGATAATTACCCCCACCTGGCTGCATCTACAAGCAGCCAGGTAGAGGAAATGAATGAGTACTTTACCCTTGCCTATTGAACTCCTGACAGTATAAATCACATACAGCTTTATTATGAATGGCATTCATGATGTTTTCTATAGAAGGCAATCATAGAATGGTTTGGGTTGGAAGGGACCTTTAAAGGCCATCTAGTCCAACCCTACTGCAAGGAGCAGGGACAATGCTTATCTGTTATCTCAGATACATACTTGAAGTAAAAAGATAACTTACCAAGAACAGTTTTGGCTATCAAAGATTTTTTTTCATTCAAGAGACTCCCTGATGAAGAACAAGTTTATTCTTCTAAAAAATCTTACTTGGGATTCAGAGTTAGCAGGGAAATGGAGGACTAGATGGATCTACTCCACCCCTTGCATCGTAGGATGAGAGACAAATTAGTCCACAAAATTTAGAAAAGACCCAAATGAACAATATCATTCGTCACATTCTAGATCTGCAGGCTTGTTACACTGACAATGAGTTCTGCACAGGCAACTGCATGTTGAAGGACTGCAGTTACTGGCATGTGGATGATGGGAAATTTTCTTGACAAGATGACGTGGTGTATAACCCATGTCCCGATATTGCAGGAGGAAGAGTTTCCCGTATGTTTTTAAGTAATTCTTGACCCAAAGCATCAGTAACAAGTGAGACAACAGAAGACATCAGGCTTGTGCAAGCCACTTTGGGTTTCTCATGAGGCAACTAGTTGAGTTTTTATTTCTGTGCTCTAAAGATACGTAGGCATTGAGTTGAAGATACTGATGTCACCAAAGGATTGCTTTACCTGTCTGCTTGAGAACTAACGAAACTGTTAAGTAACACATACTGAGAACATACCCTTTCTCTGCTTATGAACCAGTCCAATGTTTTTCTTAATATTTTAATTGTTTACAGGTTTCCACATGCAACAACTTATATGAGATTATTTGTTAAAATCTTAACTTGCTCATGTCATACTTGTTATTTTGTATGATTGGTTACCTTATTCAGTTTCTTGAGAGAACAAAAAGCGGAGTTATGAAGTTCTGCTTCTTATTAACTAATATTTGAGAAATTTCTAGCGTGCTCTAATTTCAATTATTATCCTGCTTGATTGTGCATAACTGATACAAATTCACAAAAGAAGGTAAAATGAGTTGGTGTTACTGTTGCTGAAAACTGTAGGCAGATTTTCTCTAACTGATCTTGTTTTATGGCTGAACCAAGTGTTCCATTTGTTCACCCTTATAGAAGAGGGTGGAGGAGCTCACCTAGTCATTCGTTTTTTTCAAAGCTTTGTTTTCAGGGCTGCTTTTTGGTTTAAGTCATAAAGGGTGTTTCTAAATACCAAGAATTTGGCAGTGATTTTGAGCCTTTTCTGCCTCTCATTTAAGGCGTGGTCTGTGCCACGTATGTTACGAAGACAGGCAAAGGGAGCCTACTCAGTAGGGCACAAGGCTGGGAGCTCTGACGTCAATTTTGCCATTTACCGGTTGTCAGTGATGCGTTAGCAATGTGGCATACTGCTGTAGATCTGTGTTAGTATAAAGTATTACAAATATTGGTAATAAAGTGGCTGGTGCTCATAACTCTTAAGGAGAATAAACTTGCAATCCTGATATAACTTATGTTTTAAAATATTTTTTCCCTCCCTCATAAGGCTTTGGCAGCTCGACTACATCGGGGTTTAACTTCAGCAATCCTGGCATCACAGCATCAGCTGGCCTGACGTTCGGGGTGTCTAATCCTGCATCTGCAGGCTTTGGGACAGGAGGGCAACTTCTTCAGCTGAAGAAACCTCCAGCTGGAAACAAGCGAGGGAAAAGATAGGCACCCCTTTTAGGGAAGGGGAAGGGAATCAACTTTGTTCATCTGAAAAGTCTATTTTTCTAGGTTGATACATTAATTAAATTGCATCCCAAAAGATTTATAAAAAATTTTGCTACTTTTCCCTAGTCTGAAATACAAAATGAAATCATATTGAACAGCTATTTTCTTGTGAATAGAAACCCGTTTATGTATTTTTATTTTTGGCCCTAGTTTTAGAAATGTTCTATACTGCATTATTATTAAAGAATCTTGTAAAACCATCTATTTAACCTAATGTTAGTAGCAGAATATTTTTTGTTAATAAGCTTTATACCATATGAATATATGCATATTTGTTTTTTGTACAGATAAAATATATTCTAGTACAAATACTAGAGTTCATATCTTCTGTTCCTGGATATGGCCTTTAAATCTACTTCAGGGTGGTTTTGTGTATATGGATGTAAATATATACAGTACAGTGCACACATCTGTGTGTATGTATGTGTATATATATGTATAAAATACAGATGTGCAAACCTTGTCCCATAGACAGGTCTCCTTTTCTGTGTGTGCTGTTTCTCTGTGTTGCCCTGTGGTCCCGTCTCTTGATATTCCTAGGATTTTCAAAGAGTGGGTCCCAGGCTGTGTCATCATTGCTGCTTGTGTTCTGTAGTTCAAGACCAGCTGAAATACAATGTTTACTGTTTCATATAAAGTTTGGTAAATCGTGGTTAGTAGCTGGATATTTTTTAACCTTTTTCTTGACCGGGTTAGCAGCCAACTCTAAAGAAGAATCTGAGATTTTGACACAGACATTTCATACGTAGTATTCCCAAACTGTTTGGTTTTGTTTTTTGATTTTTTTTTTTCTCCTGAGCTGAACAGTATGGTGTTGCAAGACTTCAGCTGAAAGCTCCGGATGCCACGAGGTCTGTGTGCAAGCAGAGAGTTGTCGGGCTGGATGAGCTTTTCCGTGCAATTGGAGGAGATAGGATATGCTGTTCTAATCAAAACTCAAAGTAGCTGTTACAAAACAGAGTTGATTGACTAGCTTCTCGTCAGCACTGCTAGCGTTGACTTAAAAGCAGTTGCGTGTCTGCTTTCAGTACGAGGTATAGTACGATAAGTTGCTGCTAAAGAATGGAGGATGAAAATGATGGAGTTTGAACGTGAAAGCTTTTGCAACAAGTAGTTTGAATCTTGCTTATTGCAACATCATAGCTGCTTGTGCTGCATCTCCAATTCGGTGTGCACTAGAAATAGCTGGGAAAACATCTTAAGGAGGTTCTGCCTTATGTGAGGTAAATAATAGATCAATTGAATCTTTGCAAATAAAGATACCGGTTGAAGTGTGAATATGGAATTTTGGAGCCGATTTGCTTTTTATGTAGTAGATGTTTTGTATATAACATGCATCAAAAGAATATTCACAATCATTTTCACAAAAGCACCTTTTTTTCTATAACAGTTACAGCGCGTAAGACTTTTCTAGTACTGAGTAATTTGCTTTCTATTGTTAAAATGTTATTACCATTTTGTATGTTTTGGAAATGTCATCTGCATTCAGCAATAATTTGCTCTTTGACAAATATTCAGTTTGTCACTTGATCTGATAAAATTAAGGGAAACAGCACAGAATTCTTCATTTTTGTACTTGTACGTTATTGCATCTTTGTGAGCAGTCTCTTGGGAAGGAATATAATGTGATTTTTTTTATGTCTCAGAAAAATAAAGATTACAGTTTATTTTGGTTTCAGCTTTTTTTAATTTTTATTGGGCTGCAGTCAAAACATAATGTTTATATTCCTTTATTATTGCTTTTTTTTTACTAGTTAATATGTTAAACCACTGGACTCTCTTGTAATGTATTAATTTGTGGAACTAATTCTAAATGTGTACTGTTTGTCCATATGTGCAACTTACCATTGTGCAGACAATAAAACAATAATGCTGTGATCCTTGTAATACATATTTACCTCTTTGAAATATCATTTCCTGTTGTTCTCCTGTGTTATAGGCGAAACAAAAATGTCATCAGCTAATATGTAGAATTGTTCTTCCTAGAATGTATATAGTGCAAAATTGTTCTTGCTGAAGTTAGGATTGAAAGTGGGGGGCTGAAGAGGGGTTTGTCTAGAATCTCTTCACAGCACACCATATAAACCTGAACCGTGCTGTAATGTAACACAGTGCTAGATACAGCTTTGTAAATTTGAGAGCAGTCTAAGCCTCCTGAGTACCTGTGTTCTGCTTCTTTTCACATTAAAGCAACAGTTGTGTCCTTAATTTAGCCTAAGTGAAAAAGTGATTGTGTAATAGAATGATCATATGCTGGAGTACAAACTAAAGTCAAACTGGGATTTGAAATAATTATATTCCCAGAATATACTTGGGTGGTTGAATTTAGCCATGATTTTCAGGGATCAGCGTTGTATATACACCCTTTCAAATTAATTTTTTTTTTTCAATTTAAAGACATGTAATGTAATTAGAGTGCAAAATACAACTATGTTCAAGGTGTGGCTTGGTTTTCTACAAGGCAGGTTAAGAAGCTGACCTGTACTTAAACATGAAATGAAACCAAGTTTGGATTATTTGTTCTGTGAAGAAAGAAAGATATGTACCAGAGGAAGGTTGAAGTCACATATGTAGGATGTGGGTTTCTATTAGTTTGTACCTTGTTGTACAGCTGTGGTGTAAACTAAGTTACGTGACCTACTTCTAGTTAAAGAAAGAAGTTGTTTCATGGGTTTTTTTTGTTTGTTTTTACTATTCTTCCTACAGTGAACGTAGCAGAAGGTGGGATAGTGTTATGCCTTTGATTGCTCGCTTCCTGAACCTCTTCCTGGTCCAGCATCTCAGAACTTTCTTTACGCTCACATTTGTCTCTGTTCCTGACAAGTTGGATAGCTAGATCCTACCACACACACTTACTGCTTTCTTGCAGATTGGGAGGGAGGAGGGTGAAGTAAGGTGGAGTTTATGCACTGTGGCTAGCATCTCCAGACACTGGTGGACGGTTGGATCATCACTGTAGTAGATTTGTACAACTTCTCATGAAAATCAGTAGTTGGGCTTGGGGAGGGGAGTGACACCAAGCTGATGCTTGCAGCTGCTCTGGGAGGCAGCGGTTACCTGCTGTGACCGTATCCATGGAGCTTCTGCCCACCTCTAACATGCAGTCTCCACCCAACCAGGCAGGTAGGTTGCTTACGAGGAGGATGGAGGTGGTGACGGGGAGCAGAAGTGTGGGGAGAAATGAGATGATGTAGAGCACAAGGCTTCCTGCTGTGAATGGGACAACTCGTTTTAATTCTGTTTGGGATCGTTTCTTCTGAACTCAATGTTGAATATTTATATGCTGGTATTTTTGTAGTCCCAAATCAACTGAGTTTTAAATGTAACTTTTTGTATTGGTTGAATGTTGTGTTTATTAGGTAGAAATAGATGATCGTAGCAGTTTCATTTTCTACAGGGGTGACTTTCTTGTAGGGAGAAAGAAAACAATTAACTCCATAACCAAAGGAATTTTAAAAAAAAATAAAATTAAGGGAGTCCTGTGAGGATTCCAGTAGCTCTGTTGGAGAATGCTGCTTTCACCAGGTGGCAGGAGGCTGCCAGTTACACGCTGCCACTACAAAGCCCTTGTAGGTGTAGCTGTCACACTATGTCACCTTTTGTTTGCAGATTATTCATATTTTCTTACACTTTTTTTAAGGTAGTAAGATTTTGTTTAACTTCAATATTCGAATGATCCTTTTGCCCCATTTGTCTTCTGTTGTTATGAAGTTTATTACTTCATGCTTTTTTGCTCAGCCTCAGGAATTTATAGCCCATCGCTGCAGCTGAAGTGCCAGTGAGAAGGTGAGTAGGCTATGTGTTACTTTAGCTTTGATAACTTTTCCAAAGAATGGTTTGCTTTCTGTTTTCTAACCTTTTAGAATTAAGGCAATTTTAGCTTATTATGAACAGGTTATTATTATGTTTAGAAGCTTCTACAAACTAGAAAAGCTCCTGGGATCATTTTACTTTTCTCTGAGTGTAGATCTGCCCCCACCAGGATATCAGGTTAATTCTGTTGAACACTCGCATGGAAAACTTGGAATACGTATTCCTGTCCTGAACAGGTCAATAGCTGAACAGCCAAAAGGTATTTTACTTCTTCGTTCAGCTGATGTTTCACAGACTGATGGCTCTTTTTCCTTTTTTTTTTTTTTTTTTCCCCCCCTTCAATGCAGGTGTCACTCTACGGCGTGTGCTTGGGCAGCAGCAGGACAGCAGCTTTCTAGAACGTGTAATTGCTTCCAAAATCCAGTTCTGATTAGAGGCTGATGTATATCTCCTGGGCAAGAAATCCCTTGCTGGCTCTGTGTATTTAATGTGGCACATTGTGGTAACCAAATATGCTTCAGAGGTGATGATCCCAGTCACAAAAGCAAGCTAGGATGATGATGTTTTGATCAGACGCTATGGTGCAGTAAAAAGGGAAAGAAACATAGACTTGACAAATACTCAGACTATTTATTGAATGAAACTTCAAATTCTGAAAAATAACACGCCCTCTTAATAAGAGAAGAAGGGGGTAGGTTCTCATGGGAGGAAAAAAACCAATTGTGACAGGCAGCTTGAGTAGACCGGCAGTTGAGTGAAACCTTGAGGGGAAAAAAATATGCACAAACGGTGTGTGGGTAGCTAAAGCCTATCTATTAAATCCATGGTTACGTACCTAAGTAGAAGCTACTCTAAACTGAAAAAAACCACCAAAACCCTCTAATCCTGTTAACAGTGTTAGTATTTCTGGGCTATTTGGACTATTTTTATTTCTTTATCAACATACATGTAAAGGAATTGAACCTTTAAGCATAAACACTTCTGCTGCTGTTCTGTCCAGGGATAAGGTAAGGTACGTGTGATAAAGGAGTCCTGACTGGAAAAAAGTCTGCCTTTCAAAAAAAAGGCTTGGAATGGGTGGGCCCAAAACCTAAATGGATGCAATGGCAGCAAGCAGTTAGGCCAGCATGGCCCTAGTCCTTGGTAGTGTGGGGACATCCCTCCATCTCTGCTGGAGATGGGTGGAGGAGTGACAGTGTGCGTGCCTGTATCTTACAAGCACGTCACCTTTGTTTTGTGCAGCTCTTGGCGCAGCTCTCCAGCGTGGTGCCTCCTTTATCCTGAACAGTAGCACAAAAGGCAGCTACGGGGGTTCTGATTTAGCACCAGGCCGGGCAAAGTGAACCAACAGAAATGACGGTGGAAGGAGCAGGCTAACCTTAATGCCACAGAAATGAGTCCTAGCAATGCATGTTACATCAGTTTCAAATGGGAACAGTCATCTCTTCTTTGCCCTTTTATTTTGGCTGCTAAGGGAGCTGGTGGCTGTCTGCAGGAGCTCACTGCAGCTACCGTCGCTGTTACCCCCACGGTAGCAGTATGATGTTTAAACTACAAGAATAGCTTTCAGCGAGCAGGCAGGTGATTCGCATACCTCCAGCAGCCAAACCAGAAGCCAGCCTTGTCCCTGGGGGCAAGACCTGCTCTGGCCATTAGCTAAGCTTGTGCAGTACAGGCCACGAGGGCAAAGCTCCTACTTGGTCCCACAGTAGCAAAGTGAAGTTGATGCTAAGCTTTGCTCCGAGAGTGAAGAGGGAAGGCTTTTCACGTTGTTTATGTTGGCTTCCGGCATGGCTATGCTCTGCCAGTGCCAGCAGCAACCTGCTGCTTGTATCAGAGATGTGCAGAAGTGACTGCAACCGCAGGGAGGCTGTGGCGGCTCATCCAGGTTGCCCTGTGCAGAGCAAGAATCGCTATGCTGAAGGTATAGGTCTAATGCAATGCCTATTAACTTAAATCTATACTGTATTAGTAACAATATTTAGCTAGAAATGCTTTTCTGAGCAATTTGTCACTATACACTTCAGAAGTGTCACCTTCCTCGTCACCTCTCCCTGTGCTTTATTTCTCGTGCCGTAGCGGCCCGTCCAGCTCTCATTTGTTGCTCTGCCGCAGTGATACCCACACTGCTGTGCTAATGGGGTTTTGCCAGGCTTCAGAGCTGCTGAGAGGCACTGGGGCAAAAGGGATACTTTGCGTAAGGTGGTGGGCTCAGGAAGGTGGATGGTGATAGCATTCCAGCAGTGACAGAAATAGTAACATTAAAAACCAGACACTGTTGCGGAGGTGGATGTATCATTTAAAGTTAGCCCTGAGAATGGAGGGGGAGTGGGGTTAAATGCAAAACCTCATTAAGGTGGTGGATGCCTCATCCCTGGAACATTCAAGGCCTGGTTGGACGGGGCTCTGGGCAACCTGATCTGGTTGGAGATGTCCCTGTTCCTTGCAGGGGGGTTGGACTGGATGACCTTTAAAGGTCCTTTCCAACCCAAACTACTCTGTGATTGCTAGGTTGTATCATCTTGAAGGTAAGTCACATTTGATCTATAGTATTGATGTAAAGTAAAATAGCAATGATGCAAGCAGATACAGTCTTTAACTTCTTTTGTAAGCAGTATAAAAAAATGTCCTGATCTAGACAATACTCTCATCAATATTGTTAATTTTCTGCACCAAGTTGCTGCTTCTTGCTCATCTGCGCTAATAATCCCTACATAAAATTGAAAACTGCAAATTAAATTGTAGTTTAAGTCCCGTTGAACCGTACCAAGAGGAGAAGCAGTTTTTTCTTGTCTGGAGCTCACTAATCTTACTACACAGACAGCAATCTGGGCTACAGCTGCACAGCGGTGCTGCTTTCACTATATTGTGCGTAAATCCTTGTGCTCTGGCATTAATTCTGTTTCTCTTCCTGGATTGGATAAAACAGTTATGCTTTATGCTGTGCAGCGTAAACTGGAGTGTGAATGTAGCAAGTTCCTGTGCTTTGGGGTTTTTGTTTTTTTTCAATTGAAATAACTTTATAATAATGATGCCTTGTCAAATTGGCCAGTCTCACTGGGAGGGCAGGCTGTGGAAAGATGGATGTAGTCCACAATAAGTAATTCTTCCTCTCTCTTTGTCTGAGGAGGGGGAAAAAAGCTAAAATTCTTTTCAGCTTTTAAAGAAACAGCCTCCTTCTTAACCTGTTGCAGTGTTGCCCCTGTGAATTTGGAGGGAGATGTCCCCCAGCTCTTACTGATACTCTCAGCTGGTCACCTCACACCCCACCCCCCCCACCCCCCCCCCCCCCGCCTGTGTCCCTTAACCCCTTTATCGAGACCGCGGGGCACTTTGGAGCCAGCTGACGGAGGTGTCCGTGTTGGCTGTGATAATGCGGTGCCAGCACTGATGTCTGGTGTCACTTCTGTGTACACCGAGACAGCCAGTACTGATAGCAGAAGCTGAATCTTTGCGTATTAACGTGCCCGGTGCCGGTGCAGCTGCCACAGATTCACAGCCCAACCCTTAAGGAGCGTGCGAACCTAGTCTCGTTTCATTCCAGGTTATTTTACAGTCCTTTGACTCTTTCTGAGAGGTTTTTTTTTTTTTTTTTTTTCCCTTGCGTCATCTTGTTCTAATTATTTTCCAGGAAATGAGAGCCAATAAAAGAAAAGCCTTTCTGCTATGAATACATGTGTATTTTAAAATGTAGATATTAAATACATTCCCTAAGCGGAAATAAAAACCAGTCTGGTTTATGCAAGTAATACCACGATCGGAGTAGCAGCGCGGGCCTTTAAATGCACTGATGGTGTTTAAATAACATTTACCACAGGTATAGCTCCACTGGTGTAAAAGGTAGCTAATAACCGGGGCAGGAAGAGAAGGAAACGCTACAAAGTTAAGCTCATATATTCTGGTAACCATCCTCACCTGGGAAATGGCGTTGGTATAACCTGTCAGTAAGGACCGCACTCTTGGTTACAGCGGTTCTCCGTACGAAACCCATAGCAATGGTGTTTTAGCAACGCTACCCTTCCCACAAACTTCACACGGGGGCAGCAAGGCATTGCTCTGTCAGCGGAAAATACGGTTTTACCCAAGAAGCAACTTTGCCAGGATAAAGGTAGAAGATGTGGGGATTTCTGACTCCAAGGTGATTTGTTTATAAGTTTTTTTTTTTTTTTAAAAAAAAAAAACAAGCAGCAAAACAGGTTGTTTTTTTTTTTTTTTTTTTTTTAAAGTAACTAAACCCCTACATACTCAGCTTGGCTCTCAGACAGGAATTGATTCCATTATTTTATATTACCAGGAAGAAGAATCTCTCCTGATGAAGTGTTAAGCTGCAATATGTAAGTGTACAAACTACAATAAAATCCAGCTCTTGCGGTAAGCGTGGCCTGGCTTTTACGTGCCAAGTGATCTAAACGATAGTACCGTGATGATGAACGCTAGCTATTCCCTGGGAGAAGGGTGAGAGAAGACTTCAAGTTAGGAGTTTTGATTTACAGTCCTGATTTGTGACATTGTGGGCACAACTGCAGAGCCAAAGTAATTCCTGAATCCAGATTTTCAAGGTTTCTGATGAGGTTGCAAAATTGTTTGACAGTGATGATGTAACGGCAGATATGCTAGCTAAATATAACGAGAAGGTATGCAAATACCTATTTGGCATCCAGGGCTGGGCAATGAAAAGCAGGTAATCGCGCTTGTACCCAAGTACCAAGAATGAAACTGAATACCCCAAAGGGGAAGAGAAGACAGCATCCATCCACCCTCAAAAGTTTATCTCCAGTGGGCTGAAAGGAAAAGGGGATGGGAGTTGCTGCCAGTCTTGTGTCCCTTTTACAGTCAAGGGAATGTGGCGAGTGGCAGAGCACGGGTTGGAAATACGAGAGGGAAAGCAAAACATCCCGAACGGCAAGAGCCACTTACGCACCCACGGAGGCTGAGGGCAGCTTGGACAGCTGTGTCGTAGGGTTTTCCTTTTCCTAGCTCTAAAAAGGCTCCAACCAAAACACACAGAGATACAGAATAAGGTGATGGGTCTGCTTTATCTTGGAGAATTTGTAAGATGGACACCCAAGGGGGAGGGAGAGAAACTGCTGCTGCTTACTTATTATTGCTACAGCTTCCTCTCATTTGCCCTTTCTCTTCTTCCCTTCCTGTCCAGTACACGCTGGCTTGGCCAGCGCCGACAAATGTTTGCGGTTCCTCACTGTGACCCGTTCAGCAGCTCAGGCTCGAGGTGAGGCGTCTTTGCTTTCCCCGTGTTGAACTGGGAGCTGTTAAGGACAAAAGGTTGGCTGCTTCTGTATTATCCCACTTTCCGTGCCTTTCCTATTTCTAAGAGGTTTTTTTTGTTTGCTTTTTTTGTTTGTTTTGTTTTGGTTTTTGTTCATTTAACATGGAAGCAGTTGTGTTAGCAAGGAGCTTTAGCAAATGAGGCCTGCAAACCGAAGGAAAGCAAAGCACACTTTTTTTAAAACTCCCATCTGTAGATGGACTGCAGTACCAAGCCAGCTAAAATGCCTTTGTTACACTAAGGACACATAAGGATCAGCTTGTAAAGACAGCTAGGGAAAAAAAAAAAATCTTTGCTGATTAGCCTGTCGCTAACTACATTCAAAAGCATTTTGCAAAGTGCCAAATGTCCCAAGTTTTACGAAAGCTCAGTGAGGTGTGCTGTCGTCTCTGGTTTGACTCACACAAGTCAAGGCAAATTCTGAGCTTGAATACATGAAGTACCTGTTCTGGATAATAGCTGCCAGGGATCTGGTGCTGGTATTTTGTTGTGATCAAAGCTCCTAATTGGGAATACGTGTGTGGTAGGCAGAAAAAAAAGTAGACTGGCTTCTAACAGGCTGCTGTTGAAAGAGATCCAACTGACTGAGCATCAGTGGCGCCATCGACTCGAAGGATGGGGCTGGGAAAGCGTTTTTCTTGCTGTGTGTAAAAGAATCAAGAAGCTACTTTTCTTATTATGAAACTATCTGACTTAAAGAAAGTGATCTTACAGGAAGAGCTCTGTGAATGATGGCATTTAACAACTGAGAGGCGCTTCTGGTCTTGACTCCTGCCCCAGACAGTCCCCTTCCCTTGCCAGGCCTCCCTGCGGACCCACAGCACTGGGGCCTCTTGGGCGATCGGTGCTCTGGGTGCTGCGAGCTGACTGTACCGAAATCTGTCAGCGATGGCAACCTGTCCATGGTGTGCCCCTCACACCAGACCAAGCAGGCTAGAGCCGACAGCTTTGGGCAGCTGCTCATCAATGTTTTCAGATGGAACATCCTGCACTCCATCATTCAAATCCCTGCAAGTTTCTTCTCGCCCATCCAGCTGGGGCACAGTGGGCGATGCAGAACCCGTCCCGCTGCAATCCTGCTTTTCATCTTGATAACAGCAAGCTTTCCCAAAGATTGGCTGCTCCAGGTTACTCATCCTCTGCGGGGTAAGGGGCGAGGTGTGTGGGTGCCACCTCTGTGCCCTGCCTGCCCAGTGGGGTGGCTCTGGCTGGGGGGTGAGCTAGGAAACGGACACGGCTGGGAAATAACTGGCTGGGAGCAGTGGCCAACGCCGTTACCTCTGCCGTGACTTGACCAGAATGCGCTGCTCTGGACTAACGCCACTCTGAAAGGCTCGGAGCGCGTGAAAAGTGTGAAAATAAAAGAGAAGGATGAAAATGGAGAGGAAAGGACGGCTATGACAGGGATGAAAGAAATAAACACAACTTTGCAGTCGCCTTCCTTGTAGTGAAATGACTTTGCAGCAGGATTGAAAAGCAGTGGCAGTTATCACAGCTACCCTTTTCCTGCCTTTTTACTAAAATAAGCTTTTTTTTTTCTTTTCTTTTTTTTTTTTTACATGATCACGTCTGTTGGAAGCACAAGTTTTGGTGGGCAATATGCGAGCTGATGTTTAGGGAGAAAGAAAACCCAAACTTTCTGGACGCTTCAGCAGCCCGCACGTGTTCGGAAGAGCATCCCAGCGCCTTTCCCCGCGCCGCCACCGACGGCGAGGCAGCCGGGAGGCAAAGGCACCGCGCGTATTCGGAGCGAACGAGCGTCGGCTGGCGGCGTGGGCCCGACTACCGCCCCCCGCGGGGGTCGGATGGCCGCTTTTTTTAGGGGGGGTGGAGCAGGGAATGGGTTTCGGGCGGGGTGGGGGTAACGCCCGTCGGACGCGTGCACAGCGAGGCTCAGCTGCGGCGCCGCGGGCTCCGCTTCTCCCCTCGGCGGCGGGCAGGGGGCGCGGGGCCGCCCCGTCGGGCAGGGGCGGGGCGGGCGCATGCGCGCTAGGACATCACCGCTGCCTATAAGGGCGGGGCGCGGCGGTCCCCCCGCCCCCCCGTTATCGGAGCCGGCGGTGCTGGACGGGGCGCACGGCGGCGGCTGGGCGCCCCCCGGGCGGGCGGAGGCTCGCACCCCCACCCGCCTGCCCTCGCCCATGGGCGCGGGCCGGCCCGGCGCGGCGGGGAGGCCGTAGCGAGTAGCGGGGCGCCGCCCGACCGGTCCTGACCGCCGGCGGCTCCGCACCCCGCGGGCCAACCCCGGGCATGCGGCGGCGGCAGGACCCGCGGCCAGACTCCCCGCAGCGCGGCGGCTGCACGCCCCGGGGGGCCGGGCGGTGCGGCCCCGGCGCGGGGGGGCTCTGACCGAGCTCCCGCCCCCCACCGCAGCCCCGTCGGCGCCATGCGGGGCGGGCGGTGCTGGCTGCTGCTGGCGGCGCTGGGCTGGATGCTGCCGGCGGGGGCCGCGGCCAGCGGCGAGTACTGCCACGGCTGGCTGGACGGGCAGGGCGGCTGGCGGGACGGCTTCCAGTGCCCCGAACGCTTCGACGGCGGCGACGCCACCATCTGCTGCGGCAGCTGCGCCCTCCGCTACTGCTGCTCCAGCGCCGAGGCCCGCCTGGACCAGGGCGCCTGCGACAACGACCGGCGGCTGGGCGGCGGCGAGCCGGGCCGCCCCGGCAAGGACGGCCCCGACGGCGCGGCAGGTGAGGCGGCCCCGGCCCCGCGGTTCCCCCCTGAGGGTCCGCCATGGGTGCAGGGCGAACTTCTGGGACGCTCCTTCCCCTTGTCGCCGGCTCTCCCGGCCAGGGAGTCGTGGGGTGGAATGGGTGGGGGCGTGAGGGAGCAGCCGAGCCCTTTCGCGGCCGCTAAACGGGGAAAAGAATCCAGGTTCGCTGCGTGTCCCCCCTCGCTCCCCGTTAGCTGGAAGGCGAGCCCTGCCTGCTTGAAAACTGGGTGACACCGCTTTCCGACAGCCTGGGACAAGCTGTCTGTCGTGTGCGGCTCTGCCACCGCTCCGAGGCGGCTCCTCAGCCCCCCTTGTGCTCACAGTTAAAAAGGGAAGAAAAAAACCCCAGACAGCCCATATCAGCAACAAAGAAGTAACGTGACATTTCAGAACGACTTCTGGCTGGTCCCCGGTCTAATTGTCTGCGTTCTTCCAGCTCAGATGCCCCCCTCCACCAGCTTAGGAGTGTTTTTTACAAGATTGAATGTCAAGGATAAACTCGAGTCTTTCTACTACTGTTTCAAAAAACAAAACCTCGCTGGCTTCCCAGCACCTCCGCTGCCGTCCCCGCGTGCTGAGCGCGCCAGAAGTAGCCTGAAGTGATGTTATAATTGGGACAGATTTACTCGGAAAACTTGTGCGTTGCCGTCTGTAGCAAGTGCGTGCACCTGCTTGAGAGCTACCCGAGCACTGGGCGCAGAATTTGAGACAATTTTTTTTGCAAGCCTTTTGTTTGAAAAGTGTAAAAAAATTACAGAAGAAATGGGAGAAATGTGGCCTTTTGGTCGATAACTTGATATCATCAGGAGGTATTCTGATTTGAGTGGACACTTTGCAGTTCCAAGAACAAGGCATTTTTCTGAACAATTGGCATTTACTGCTCAGCAGGTTTGGGAGCTGCTGCGCTGTGCTGGCACGGGCTGACTGATAGGAGGGGCAGCTGTGTTCCCTGTGCCCAGCGCACGTCCCTAGCAGCGGCTGCGTTGGCCCCGGTCACGCAGGGATCCACAGCCCTGCCTGAGTCTCGGGGCTGCCAGGTTTTGGTGGAAATGGTGAAGCCCAGGCGCATTGTCCAGAGCATTCGCAGGCGCTGAAGGGAGGCACCTTCCCCTTGTTATCCCTGGATATATCCGTGCAGATTTCTTACTGAGGCAGAGAAAGCCGCCTTTTCTCCAGGAGCGTAGAGCGACCGGAGCCCAGGTCATTCAAGAATGGTGTTCACCATCCACTTTGTTGGGCTCCCAATCCCACTGCTGGAGCATCCATCGCCTGTACCACCCCTCACCCACCTGTGTTCCTCCTGCCCTGCTGTCCCTTCTCACCTTATAAGGAGGGGTGCTGGTAGCGAAGCTTTGGAGCGTGGTGCTGTCGCCCCACCACCCGCCCTGTGGTTTCTCCCCAAACCCAGAGCAGCCGGACACTCACCCTGGTGCTGCAGGGTGGCAGAGCCCCTGTAACGCCTGCTCAACTGTCCGCCTGTCCCCAGGGGTGACAGCGGCCGGAGAGGGCTGGGTGATGGGGAGGGTTGCAATGCAGCACTGGGGTTTGACTGCCCCGTGCTCCCGAGCCTTGAGCAGGGATCCTGCCCACAAAGTATCTCCCCACGACGCTGTTCAAACCTGGCATTCTCTGGCCTGATTTTTCCAGTGGGGTATATTGGAAGCAAGATCGGTGCCCTGTGGACATCCGGTGGTGGATGTGGACTAGATTGCCATCAGGAGGAGCAAGCTGGCCTCCCTCGAGGCGTGAGCTGTGCGCTTTCCTTCCTGCTCATAACTTGAAAGATGCTTTTGGGAACTTCGGCTGTTGGCTTCAGCAGCCCTTTTCATCCTCCCTGTGTAAAAAGCTTGACTGCATGTGCAGCTTTTAGTGCATTGACCCATGCTAAAGGGAGGGGGGCTCAGCGGGGGCTCAGCGGGACGGGACCTTCTGCAAGAACTGCTGAGCTTGGTCCTTGTCCCCCAGTGATGATGTTTTCCTTGCTGTTGCAGTGCCCATCTACGTGCCGTTCCTTATCGTTGGATCTGTATTCGTCGCCTTCATCATCTTGGGGTCACTGGTGGCAGCTTGCTGCTGCAGATGCCTGCGGCCCAAACAGGAGCCCCAGCAGAGCCGAGCCCCTGGGGGCACCCGCCTGATGGAGACCATCCCCATGATCCCAAGTGCCAGCACCTCCCGGGGCTCCTCCTCCCGCCAGTCGAGCACGGCCGCCAGCTCCAGCTCCAGTGCCAACTCGGGGGCCAGAGCCCCCCCGACCAGGTCCCAGACCAACTGCTGTTTGCCGGAAGGGACAATGAATAACGTCTACGTCAACATGCCAACGAACTTCTCGGTGCTGAACTGCCAGCAGGCTACCCAGATCGTGCCGCACCAGGGCCAGTACCTGCACCCCCAGTACGTGGGCTACGCTGTGCAGCACGACTCAATGCCCCTGACCCCAGTGCCCCCCTTCCTTGACGGTTTGCAGAGCGGCTACAGGCAGATCCAGTCTCCCTACCCGCACGCCAGCAGCGAGCAGAAGATGTACCCAGCTGTGACTGTGTAGCGCTGACACCTTCCTCCCCCTCCCCACCCGGCAGATTTTAATATCTGAACTGAACGGAGGAGAAATACTTCCTCGGAACAAAGCTCCCAGAACATCACTTGTAAATAATTTTAAAGGCTCATGCATGTCAGACGGTGTTTATAAACCATTTATTTTCATCGGGGTCCGTTGCCAGAAACTGTAGGATGATCTCTCTGAATTAACGCTGCCAGATACGCTCTCATTCCAGCGCGTGATTTACAGCGGCGAAGGATTACGCTGAAAATGCATATGCATTTCACATCACTGTACTTGCGAGATAAATGCCGGAGCCGTTAAGTGCCCTTCAGGTATGACATGGTCAGAAGTATCTGCCTGATTAATTCCTAGGAAAGAGTTTTGTTACACTGTACAAGCCCGCAGTACTTAAGAAATCTCTTTTCTCCTCTCCCAGTTCCTTCATGACGTTTCCTGTTGCTTTGCACACAAATCACAGCCGCGAGCCGAACTGTGCAATCTCTGCGTGCCGGGTGCTGGTACTGGCCCCCGCCAGTTTCTTACGCACCCCTGGTTCAGGGTGCAATGCCAAGCAAGGCTTAGTCTTGCAAAGACCAGTTTTCTTTGTCCGCGGTATTGTGAATTATTCGGCTCTTCCTTCCGGTGCACTTGAAACCCTTCTTGATTTGGTTTTGCCTCAAGATCAGGACCCAGTAGTGGTTTGCACAGACTTTCTCTTTGTGAACTTTTAACGAGAAACAGGGTACGAGGTGCTTGCTCTGGCTGACGCTCAGCAGAGCTCTTGGTGCAGCTAACGGCATCTGAGCTGGAACTGCCGGTGCAGAGAAAGGTCGGATTGTGGCTCCGAACACGCCTGATTTAACCTCACTTCCCATGAAACAGTAAACCCGTGCGAATGTGCACGAAGCTGTCAGCCCTAACCCCTGCTTGTGATTGAGTCTGATCATAAGAAAGTGGGCTTTGTCCTCCTGCCAGCCCACCCCCCCAGCCCTCCTCCATGGGGGTCGAGCAGAGCCGCCCCAACCTGGGGCTGGCACAGGTTTGAAACCCATCCCCTTTTTTTCTTTACCCATGGGGCTGGGGATGAGGGAGGCACAGCTGTATTTAAAAATAAGGAAAAAGGCCCAACCAAAGGATGAGGGTGCTTGCAGCTCCCCGTGATGCCATGGGGGTCAGGGAAGAGGCACAGTGCCAGGTGGGACGGGACACTTTTTGCTCTGGAGCTGCTGGCTCCGTCTTGCTTTGCTTCGTCTGGGGAAAAAGAAAATACCTCTCTGGGCTGAAGAGGCAGCAGCTTGCTGGGAATAATCAGATGGTGCTCATGGCAATATATCGCCCTGGATGCAACAAACTACTTAAGGCTGTGTTTGTGTCTTGAAAAAAAGTCGTCTGTGTGTTTCTATCCATTGGTTCTTCAGCTGAAGCGCAGCAAGAGAGGGCTGGGGGGGGCGTGTGCCAAAACCGGGCAATCACTGTAACCAGACCAGAGCCGATAAAAAGGTTTCTTATTGTCTGATACTGTATCAGTATGGAGCAATAACTGTGATTGATACTACTATTTTTTTTTTGTATGTCTGTTTTTAAATTACGTATCTGTGCGGAAGCGTTGCCAAAGCCGATGGTTTACTCGTAAACATGCCACACACACACACAGGCAGTCTGCAGCGGGCAGGAATGGTTTGACCACCAACACAGGAAAATGAATAGGTAATTTATCCCGGATCCGCTGTTCCTGGCTGCCCTCGCCCCATTCAGGGCCTGGGCAGGCAGATTGGCTTAGGAGACCCCGGCTTTGGCGAGGCAGCGTCCGGCTGCGGGAGGCATTGGGTGCCCGCTCTGCCCTGCCCGCGCAGCACCGTGCTGTGGGATTTTTCAAAGGCCCTCGCCTGCCCACGGGTCTCATGGAGCATTAGGTTCCTACCTTCCCAAATTTTGTTTGAGGCAAGTGAAGCAGCTCAGTCACGCTGACCTTGCAAAGCCGGGTCTGCATTAGGGGCCCAGATGCTGTAGGGCGCTGAGGGCTTTGGCAGGAGCTGGCGGTGGGATCCCGGAGCTGGCCCTGGGTGGGATCCAGTCTGTGGCTGCATGGCCCAAAGAGAAGCCCATCCCTGCACGCGTGAGCGTCCCCAGCTGCGCGCCAAGGCAGCTCCCGTCTCCCCCTGCCAGCGCGCTCTCTGCCTCGCACGCGCCCTGGCAAGGACACCTCCTCTGACCTATGAAATTCAGGTGAACCTCTTTGTATATTGTTTACTTGTTAAAAAAAAAAAAAATAAGTTAAATTTAATTCTGTAGAAATTTAATTTACAACTGAAGGCAGAGAAACCTGAGTTGTAATAAAAGGAAGTTTGTGAGATGTGGGGGTTTTTAATGTCATGTACAATAATGTAAAACCAATGTTACCATTTGCTATAGCTTTTAAATTTCTGAAAGGGCACTTGCTTTAAAGTGTTTCTTACAAATGAAGAAAAAAGCCTCCTTTGTTTCTTAATAAATATTTTATGGTGTGGCTTTGTTTTTGTTTGCTTTGTTATGGGTTTCTTTCTTCAGTCAATGCTCTACTTTTTGTCTACAAGAGCACATCTGACCACCGCAGTTCTCCAGACCCTGGGAAAAATTTTTTTTTTTTAATTTTAATTTTTTTTTTTTGGCTGTATTTTTAAAGAATAACAGTAAAAACAATTAACATGGCTGACTGTGCCCCAGCAGGGACAAGTCTGAGGGGGGCTTCTTCGAGGGGAAAGGGGAAGAGGGAGAGGGGCGGCTGGGGAGCCACAGGTGGAGGGGCAGAGCCCCTGGCCCCAACGTGCTCCCCCTTTCCAAATAATGCCAAATGCTTTGCAGCAAGTGGCAGTTTCAGTGGGATTCATGGTTACCAGTTAAGCATTTTGAGCGCATAACTCAGTAAATGGCTGCACTGTTCCCACTGCCCTCTACATAGGGTCCCTTCTCACTTGAGCAGACACCATCCCCATGAGACCAAAAAAAAAACCTCACCAAATGTGCCAGGGGCCTAATTCAGTCTGGGACAAGGCCGCTTTGCTTTCCTGGCATCTGCTGCCTTCTGCCACTGGCGATGCCAGCACCAGGGCTGCCAGGCCAAGCAGACAGGCGGCTGGGGAGCAGCAAGGGCACGGCTAGGAAATTGGGCCTTGTCGGCTCTACATGTTGAGGACTCAAATAAATAGGAAAGAACAGGCTGGGCAAACTGTAGCCTTGGTCAGTCTGTACATTGCGCATCGCAAAATACCACAGCTTCCTGCTGTCCGGGGAGGTGAAGGAGCAGAGCTGGAAGGAGAAAGCTGGGAAGGAAGGGGGTCAGCCATGGCTTAGAGCAGATGTGCTGAGGTGATGAGTACTTTGACCAATAGCTTCTGTGAAAACTGTGTAGTTAGAGGAGTAGGGTTTTTCCTTCTGTACATGACGACTACGGACAGGATGGGGAAAGAGAGTGTGGAAACTGTTGCTGATAAACGCTGACCAAGCACAAGTAGTGGTTATGAAAGATGTATTTATTTATTTATTTACCTTTTTTTTTTGTAGGCTACAGTGCTAGACCCAGGGTCTAGTTGGTTGTCAACCAGAAGGATACAGTAACTGGAACACCCTGGTAGCCCGGGGCTGAGCTCTGCCCAGGGACCAGGACGAGCACGGCTGCTGTTCTGTAGGGGCTCCTCTCTTCCCCTTTTAGTGATAATGCAAGAGCCTAAAATCTGAGCATTTAAAAAAAACAATCATGGCCACCCTTCTAAACCTGCTGCGTGGCTGGTAAATAGTTTTTTTTCAGCCTTGCATAGCTGTATGAAGCAATGGCAACACTCCTGCCATCGTTTCACCCACCCTGCAGCCCTGGCCACCTGCCCCGGTGGGGCTCTCCACAGCAGGTCACGCAGCTCACTGCGAGATGACGCACAGCTCCGGAAACCCACCCTCAGACGCAGCATGTCTTTTTTTGCTTGCTCAATTTCAGCCCATTATGCAGTCCTGTCTTCCCAGACTGCCCTAAACAATTCCTCCTTTTTTCCTGCTGTTTACACCCCCTTAAATTTATATTCTCGCTCCCTTGCAGTTTAAAGTGCATGAAGTCCTTTTTCCAGCGCCTGTTTCTGAGCAGACTGCTACCTATGATCGAAGGCGCTGAGGTGTTCACTACCGTACTGCGCCAGTGAGGCTGTGCCCCGAAAGCAGTGGTGGTGGGGAGAAGCCAGCAAGGCCCACGCAGGCTGGGCTGGCGCAGGTTCGCCCGTAGCGCACACCTGCGAGTGCCCTCCCATGGGGAACCATGGGCACAGAGGTGCCCCCAAGGCAGCCGTAGGCAACCCACTGGGCTCAGACCACGCTGACCCAAAGCTGTGCTGGTGGGTGCTCACAGCATGACAGGGGGCCTGGCTGACCCAAGGTGCACAAACCAGCGAGCCATGCAGGAAACCATCATCAGTGTCATGGCCCTCTCACACCACGCACAGGGAGAACCACTCTGAAATGTCTGGCCTATCAGCCAGGCACGGTCAGAGGACAAAGCCCATTCCTTCCCCCTTAGCAGGAGGTTTGTGTGCCCCCCCATACAGCTGTAACCAGCCATCACAGTGTTTATCCAGGGAAAGTGGAGCTTGGTGCAATTAGAGGCCATCACTTACACATGTCCCATAAGGCCCACAGGAGAGTGAGCTGGGGTTTGGGTCCCAGCTCAGCACATTAACCTCTCTTTCAAAATACGCAGTCTGCCGTGTTTTTTTGGGTCTTGCTGGAGCTCCTCTTTCCCCTCCAGATTTTCTGCTTTCCCATTCTTTTCCTCCCACTGAAGTTGTTACTAAATATTATTCCCCACATGTATTCCTTTGTATTTTTCCAAGCTGAATCTCATTTTATTGTTTCCTGCTCGTATTTCTTGCTTCTCTGTAGGTCCCTTTGTGTTATTTCGCTTTCCTCAGTGGGGTTTGCAACATTTTCCTGCCCTGGATCACTTGCAAATAGACTGAACAAGTTACTTGAGCCTGTGACATCATTTCTCTCCTTCCCCATCGACACTGGAGGCAGTTCAGTGAGACCCTGCCCTCCCTGGGGGCTCAGAGTGTCCCCTGTCCTTTAGTGAAGCATTTAATCCCTGTGACAGGACTGGCTTAATTTGTTCTTTATAACTGGAAAGTCTGGGCACACTGACCCCACTTGGCTCATGACCCTGCACCTCTCACCTTCTCCAGCTCCTCCACACTGGTTTGTTCACATTTTCCGAGGGCCTCGTGTCTTTTCCATCATCTCCTGCGCGCCCCTACGCCAGTCCTGTGCCCTGCAGGGACCTGGGCATCGCGCTGCCACAGCTGCTGAGCCAGACCTTTCACAGGGGCACCTGGGTTAATGAGCAGAGGCACAGCTTCATTAGAAGAACATGTGCCCATTTAACATCAAAGATGTCACCTTCCTAGTTTGCCAAATTCTGAGACCAAGGCAGCAAATGTTTCGCTAGGCATGGCTGAAAACTTGCTAGGTGTTGCAGAGGTCAAGTATCTGCTTACTCCCTGATTTTCATTAGAAGAGGGAAGAAAAACCTCTTTGGAGTGTAACGTGAATCACAGCTCTCAGATTGCAAGCACCTCCAGCATCGTACTGGCAGCTGGCTTTGTCAAAAGAAGGTTAATTTACTTTTTCTTAATGTGTATCAATTTTTGTGGTTATTTCTGATGAGACAAAACCACATGGGTAACAATTTAAACAGTCACCCTCTGCACTGGGCAAGGCGGCATGGGTACACCCAGCTGCTGAAGCAGCTCAGTGCGCAGTCTACCTTGGTTTGTCTTTGGCAATTAACCTAAAAATGAAAAAATAGGAAGGCCCCACTTTGGATTCTACTGGTGCTGCAAAGCCAGGGCAAGTGAACATCGTGTCAAACAGCAGTAATGACGCAGCACTAAAAGTTATCATCTATCTCCCTTCCAAGACTTTGAGCAACTTCCTTCATTCAGGTCTGGAAAGCACTTTGAAAGCTGTCGGGGACAGGCTGGCAGAGCATTTGATGCTGCTGGGCACAGAGTGAGCTCTGCTGGACCACAACCTCCCCACAGCTCGATTGCGCTGCAGCCACTCGCACCAGGGCGAGCCTGACCTGTTACATGGCGTCGCTTCTCTGAGATGAGGATGCCAGCATATTGTGCAGTCTCTGCTATGATTTATTACCTGAATGGCAAACATTGGCTTATGCAGCTCCTAATTCCCTCAATATTTGCTTTTGAGAGAAAAAACTCTATCGACTTCACACATCAGCCAGTCTATGTGTGATTGTAAATGTCTCGTTATGGGAAAAAAGTAATTCTCCGTTTACATCAGGACAAACCAAAAGCAACTGCTGTAAACCTACTGTGCAGTCAGAATCAGGTGCTCAGTTTAAAAGCTAAAATGCCACCTTCACTATGTATGGGTAAACGTGTATAGTCGTTATACCGGATTTAATTAACAGGGATGATCTAGGCACACAGTTCAAGCTCCAGTACCAGGTACATCCAAATGAACCGACGCCAGGACCACGTTACATTTTTCCAGCCAAAAGCCTGTATTAGTATGATTGCAGGCAGTTCCTTCCACAACGTGGACAAAGGAAGGGAGGAGATGGACCAGCACAGTTACAAAACCAGTGCATTATACAAACCCAACCCAACGGTCCCTTTCTTCCAGTCTTCTTTCTTCCGAGGGAGCGGGATGTGCTCCTTTTGCCTTACTGGTTACCAGCAAGTACCACCAGCTCCACAGCATCCATCCAGACCAACAAACTAGTCTTGTTTGTTTTTTCTGTGACAACTGTGCTGAATGTTTGTGATCAGGCTGTAGGTCAGTGCCAGCCAAGCCATCAGACAGAAGAGGACGTGAATGCTGAGGCTCCCAGGGACTTCACTGCAGGATTTAAGCACCAAAACACCTTGAAATCTTGCAGCTTCATCACTCAAGTGTCTGTTTCAGGTGACCCTCAGTGTCCCCACCACTCCAACAAAATGACAGCCTCAGGGGCTATGGAGAAGTGGGAAGTGGAGAGGGGAACCAGGACCACCTCTTTCACCATCACCCCACTGTCCATCAGATCAGTCAGTGCATGAAAAATGCAACATGAGCTCCCTCCTATCAAGCTTCCAACATGTCATGTGTCCTGGCTGAGCGTGGCCACTGTGGCAAGGTCTCACCAGCATGGTTCCCCATTCCTCCACCTTGGACACTGCCCACCCAACCATCTGCCCTAGAGCTCCCTACCTCAGTGTGGACAGCAAAAAAACAGCAGTGACTTTCAGTGATGTTTCAAGCTTTGTTTCTCTGCAGCCCTCTGTTTCTGCTGAGGAGGAAGCAGAAGGAAACCCACTGCTCCTTCCAGGTTTCTGAAGACCTGCTGCACCCCAAATGCTGGAGGATCTTGAAGAGGCACAGGGCTGTGCTGGAGGGAGGGCCAGTGCTAGGTGCCTGGGTACTGCTGCAGCAGCACTCTCAGAAAGGGATTATGTTTCTGAAATCTTCTTGCTTAACATTCCTCAACCGACCTTTCTCAGTTACACTTTTATTTTTTAATGCTCCCATTTCAGACTTGAGCATTAATCTATGGGTTTAGGGACTTAGATTTTCCTTTGGTCTGGTATGAGGCACCAAAGGCTGCCGGCAACGGACTTAACAGCTGCTCTGGCAAACATTTGGCTCTGGGACATGAGCACTAGATGCTCTCACAGCCTTGCCTGTCAAACTGCTAGAGGGGAAGTCCCCAAGGTGATTAGTCAACTAATATATCTAATAAGGGGTTTAAGCAGCAATCCATTATATTTAACAATTCTGAGAATCTTTTCCCTTTTAGTGCGCTGTACAAGAGACGATAGCGCAGGGAGCAGTTGGCTAAGCATCGAGTTCTCCCACCACCAAGCAAATAAAGATTATTCAAGTTTACCATCAATTTTACTTTGGCATAATTGATTGCCCAGATGTGCAAGAAGCTTTTACATCCAGCAAAGTTCCTTCTGCTATGCGCTTGCAGGCTGCACTGCTGCTGCGGAGGCCCAGGGAAGGAGCAGGCGTTCACCGCAGCACAACAGGGATAGCAAGCGATGAACTTGTGTTTTTAGTTCTCTGCAAAGAAAAGACAGGTACTAGGTCTGGCTTCTGAGATAAAAGTGTGTTGAAATGTGCTCCAACAATGACTCGTAAAGGGAAGAGGGGAAATTTGGCTTACACCTCCTTTTTGTTTCCTAATTTAAAAAAAATCCATAAGTATTTCGTTGTTTTAAAAAAGTCTCTCTATGCTCTTAAAAGTGGGTCTGTCGGCAACCTATAAGGAAAAAAAAAATTAATCAAGTTATAACACCCTAAGGAGGAAAAGTTTTAGCCAGACTCTATAAATATACATTTTGTTCCTGATAAAATCTGTTTAATTCCAGTATCTAATAACATTTGGACAAAAAGATCTCTTTGTTAAAGCTCGTACACTTTTACTTTCTATAAGGATCTCTCAGTGTGCATTCCTCATGGTCACCAAAAATCAAATAAGGCCAATCTTTTCTGCAAATTTAATTTCAGCCGTGACTTGAGTATCACTCCTGACTCGGTGCACACATGATGGTTTTGTTCAGGAAGGATGCTGCTGTTGCCTTCAGTTGGCTATGCCCTGAGGTCTTCACACCGAGGCTTGCCCAGCCAAGCTGCTGAGGCTCTCCAGTGTGCCAACCCCCAACTTCCCAGCAGGCCCAGCATGAGGGACAGGGTGGTTCACAGCTCAGCACAAAAAAATACTTGTTAAATGGAAAGAACATACTGTAACAGAGAGGATCACAGCACGTGTGCTCTGGAGCATGTGGATGCAGAGCTACTGGGGACATGAGAGCCTTTGTGGTGCTCCATGCTGGCGGTCTTGCTTGAGGCAAGTTAGCTTGGGAGGTACTTTTCCAAGTGAGGCAACACAAGCAAGCTCAGTAGCATCAGCCAAGCACCATCAGTGGAGACTGGACATGACATTCCTGATCAGGCAGAAGCAGGAATAGTTCAGAATAGTTTTGTGCTCAGAATAGTTTTGAGAAAGGCATCTCATGGTCTTCCATCACCTCACATCTTGATGCTCCATCAGACTGCTGTCCCCTTGCAAAAATAAGAATATGCAGGCCCAGCATTAAAAAAAGCCTCTTGCAAATTTAGCTGCAAGAAGGAAGGAAATGAGATTTTAGGGCTTAATTTTCCCCTGCTGTGTCTATGCGACTTAGCTGGGACAAAAAACTTACAAGGTTTATTTTGGTAAAGCCCTGGTGAGATCAACTGTCTCAGTTGTAGGAAAGTATCTGTCCATCTAGTTTATATCAAAAGATTGTTTTCCCCCCAGAGATATTATTCAAAAACCAGGTACCTCCTGTAAGCTCACCAGTATCATTCTTATTTGGCCATAACAGTCTTGTGTTTGGGGCCTGGTTTGAGACCCACTAAAGGAACCCAAGCCTTTTCCCTGGGACTATCAGAAGCAGGCCCTTAAAACACACCCAAAAGATAATGAAAAAAAACAAAAAATAATCCACTCACCAGTTTTGCAGGCTAAATCTTAAATGCATTTAACATCGAACTCTTGCTGCAAAACTCGCTGGGTGTCAGGGGTGGGAGGGGGGATAATATAAACAAGCCTCAGTCCATTGGATTGCTTTAATAAAAGGTTTATTGGAAATATTTTTGTGCAGACATACAACAGTCAACAATGCTGTTCAAAGCTACAAATTTGCTAAGTTTTCCAAACTTTCTAAAAATACAAGTAAATGACCTTCATTTGTATTCAGTCTGGGAGGGAAACAAACTCCACTGTAATGCGATGCTGTATTTAAACTACCAGAGGACATTAATAGGACGTGAAAATGGTAACACTTCTAGAAGAAAAAACCCACACACCACTGCTGCTCTGCTGGGAGCCAATTAAACATCCCCCCACAGCATTACTCCTCTCTGCATATCCAGATTAAAGCGTCCCCATCTGAAACAATATTTAAGCAATTCGAGTACAGATATGACAGACAAGCGGGCACATGACTTGGCTCGCTGATGAAAAAGATGCTGTTAAAGATCCTGTCACTCAAGCTGCTGAATATTTGACCTCCCAGCGCAATGGGCTACACTTTGGGGGCAGGAGGGACAGGGGAGGTTTTCAAATTGGACGACTCTTCCAACACACACATGCACACACAGTCCCAGAGGGCTTGTGATCACCCAGAGCCCCCTCCTTTTTTTTTTTTTAAATTGAAAAAAAAAAAAAAAAAAGTTGAGAAACAACTTTGAGCAACTTTCCAGTCTACGAGCTCTTGACAGTAAAAACAGCAAGTGCCTGCACTCCCTTCCTGAATCAAAATACCATCCAGAACAGCAAACGAGAGAATACACACTGTCTGTTAAATTCCATGTTTTCTAAGAAACCTCACAGATGTTTTGAAATTGATTAATTTATGCCAAGACGACATCTGGAACATCTTCGCAGGGAAGCCACCCAGTAAGGTGGTCAGAATTTAAAACAATCATGTCTTTCTGTTAATGTTGGCTTTTTCCCTCGGCTTCATCGCTCCAAGATCACGAGGCTGCTGACCTCCCGGCTATGCGCAGTGACAGTTTGGCAATATATTAGTTTTCTCTTCATCATTAGACTTCCACGTGACTGCCCAGAGCCGGGCTTGCCCACACAGAATTTGTCATTTACCCACTTCTATTGCTCTTCAGTAGCTACAGAGAAGCTGAGGGAGAATGATCCCCTCATGGCAGACTTCAGGAGAACTTATCGCACCTTCTTCATGTGTAACAGAGGGCTTTGGAGACACACCAGTACTCAGCTATTTTACCTTCTGTCCACACCACAAATGAGGTCACAAATCCAAAGGAAATAACCCCTAGGCTTCACAGTCCATCAGAAAAAGACCCAAGTCCTCGGATTGACAAGCCCCTTCCACTGGCCTGGGGGAGAGGAACCTGCCCAAGAGCAACACCCAAGAAGAAGTCCCATTAACTCTCCATGAAAGACATTCCTTGTCAGGACTGAAATAGTCTCAGTGCGCAATTCCTGTGGGTCCACGAGGCCAACAGCAGACAGTAAACAGTTTAGCAATCTGTCATAACTTGGAAAACAACTTGCTAGAGCTGAGGGACATTAAGCAGGGGGCCTCCTGCCAGGGACATGTTCCCTTTCTCTAAGCCCAGGACCCAGCTTGGTGCCAGAGAAAGCTCAGCTTCAGGAGGTAACAGAGCTTTGCAAGCTCACAACACAGCTCTCTTCCTCCCTTGCCAGAGACGCAGAAAGGAATCTGAGAAGTAAGTTTTATCATAGCTCTTCAGGGAAGGCTGAGGAATTCCTCCCTTCCCTCACCTCTAACATCAGCAGTGGTCTTGGCCAAGCTATTTCACTTCCCTGTCTCTCCACCTCACCAAATAGCCCATCTGAGAGCATGGCCCCAGCCAGATAAACCCGGCCAGGCTGTCTGGGCTTTCTACAGGTCACCAAGAAGTGATTCACTTGTGTGGCCAAGCAGCACAGGCTTTCTGGTTTTCATTTGCAAACAAGGCTCAAAGCCTTGATCTTGCTGCTAGGTATGAAAAGGTATGGAAAGAGTTATCCTCTGTGCAGCCATCTGGATTTCTTTTGTTATCTATTGTACTGACCTGTCCTGTGGTCTTCTCCAGGCACACAGCTCTGCTCACAAGCGCTGAAAGGTACCAGAGGCTCCCTTGGGTGTCTGAAGGATAATGAAGCTTTCAGTAAGAGGATCTGAGCTCTCTTCCTCCTGAAGCCATTAACTTCTGAGAAGTCAATGTCAGCAGTACTGTAAGACCATTGAAAATAACATGGGAACAGGGCTGTGTTAACTGTGTAATCAAAACAAGGAGACCTGCCCCAATGCCATACAGGAGGAGAAAGCTCTAAAAAAATAATCAACGCATATGGTTTCACCATACATTGCACCGAGTCTTTCACATATGATACAGAAAACAGGTGAGAACATGTTTAACATTATTCTAATAGGAATTGCTTGCACTCAGCCCAGAAGGCTCAGCATCAGGAAGAATAAGCTCTAGAAACCACCCATCTGAAAGCTCAGGTCACGTCAAAGGCCCAACCACATCAGTACGAACAGGTAATTTCCAAAGCAGCAGGTGCTGTGCTCCTGGAGCAGCTTGTTTTCCCCCTGCTACTGCCGGGAGAGTCCCACTTGCTGCTAAGATACAAAGACACCACTTTATGGAATGGGCAGCTCCTCAGGACTGCCTCTCTCAGCCTGGCAGGAGAGCTGCCCTTTAGAGGGAGATTGGGACAGAGCTCCTGCACAGAGGGCTTCTGAGGAACAGCACAGCTGCAAATAAGCAACATGCTGAAGAGAAGTGTCACTGCCTGTTTGCTCACTTGCCAAGTGACACAATTCCTCACATAGGGCTCAACTGGGCAGGTGGGATGGGAACAGGCCATTTACAAATCCAGTCATCAGGTTCATAACCTGCTGAGTCTACATCTCTTGTACACTTCTTCACATGATCCACAGTGACAATTATGAGTTACAGGTAGGGACAACACTTGGATCTGACTTCAAAACTCTCCTCATTTGTCAGGCACTTTGGCTGTGCCTGTAGCAACTGCCTGTGGGAGAGCCCAGGGCTGTGCCCAGGGGACCCGGCAGGCACAAGGTAGGGGAAGTGGGTCTGGATCCGCTTGGTGCTCAGCATGCTCGAGGTGCTGTGGAGTGGCATGAACACACGGGTCCTTCCTGGAAGGGCAGCAGCAGCAAAACTGTCTGGAGGTTGAGGAACATACATGGTCAGTGCCATGTTTCAGAAGCAAACTGCTACCTAGATGCATCAAGTATAGCATAGACACAGCCAAATGATCCTCTGACATATCAGGTATTTAATATCATCACTGTATTTTGTTAGACTCAAGAGACGAAGAGCTCTTCCTGTGAACTGACTAAAGTTTAAGGCATCGATGCTGTGCGATGATCCAAAACTAAGGTAAAATATCTTCAGTGCCTTAAAACTAAGGAGAAACTTAACAAATCTGAAGCGCTTCTCGAGGGTGAACACCCGCTCAAGGGCTGCTCTGCTTCAAACTTGAGCTGTGAGGCACAACAGCAAAAGTAGAGTCCTCAGAGTATTTAAAAATGAAATTAAGTCATTATTTATAAAACCAAGGGAGAATGTAAATAAGGCATCACTGCTCTGCACTGATGACTGGAGGCAATGCAAAACAGCAGATTTGGTGAGTTTACCCAGAAGGGCAAAATAAGCCCACAGGACAGGAACAGCGTAAGGACTGTGCACACCTCAAGCTCTTGGGATTGTCCATAGAGGGACAAGTGGCACCCAGTTCGGCCCCTGACCATGCCACAGTTCCTGCATTTCACTTATTTTGGTCCACCTGAGCTTTTTTTTTTCTTTATTTATGAGCATCAACTTCTCTCCTAGCAAACACACTCCAGTACATGCTGTAAAAATAATGTAATCTTGGTAACAGGAGCCTCCCCTGCAGCATCTGCTATTAGCTGCCGGCTGAGGCAGGGGAAGAGACTGCACATTTCTGGTGTGCACTAAAAGGCGTGTGGTCTAGTGAAGTGCAGATTAGCAAGGCTTGACTGTTATCTTAATTTACAGTCCATATAGTGCATGTTAACTCCACACACATTTTTAGATACATTAGCAGCTTAGTTGGACTCAGACACTTTTATTAGTTATTTGCCATTTCTCCTTGACAAGTTATTACAGACTTCCCATGCTAGCTCCCTACAGCAAGACCTGAAGCCCTGTCAAGGAAAAGAAAACGTCAACAGACTTCTCAGCAGCGCTCAGCTCAGGCTCCTGCTCGCCGGCTTTAATTTGCTACTAGGCAATTGTTAAAGGAACAGCAGCTTCTATGCAAGCAGCAATTATGGTGTCACAAAAAGCAGCAACCAGATCAAGGTTTAATTCAAGAAGATCACCACTTCCTTCTGAATATTCAAAGCCCTTCTCACCACTTTGGTCAGTGCAGAAAGTTGCCCCATAAACCCTTTTCTGATCGACCCTCGACAATTAAGTCTGGACAGTCAAGCAGAAAGCTCCCATTCCTTCTGCTCCAATACCCTGTCTAGTTGATAACACTTTCACAAAGCGCTTTCAAAGGCTGCTGTTACTGCTACATGCATTTGCGTTAATGAACAAAGAACTCTGTTAATGCAGAGCAGCTGCCATTCTCCTTTTGCTAACACACCACCAGAATACACCTCGTCATCGTTCACCAAGACAAGAAACTCCAACAGTTAGGCTACAGCATATAACTATACATTAATTCCTGTGATGACTCCAAAGAACAAGAAGAATGCTAGGTCTTGACCTGGGCGGGCCCTACAGGATTAACTCAGCTAGAGATTAAGGCCTTACAGTGATGATAACGTCTGACCCACGAGCCCCAGTGTCACATACTGTATAGCCCTGTGACAAACCCCATGTGTAATTCCCATTGAGCTGACGTTCAACATATGTACCTCAATCTAAGCCACTATTCACTCTAGGGAGGGTTTGTGTTTGTGACACACACTGACCTCAATTTACAGAGGGGTCAAAATGATACAGCCCATAGTCTGCACTAATAAAATAAATCACACTAGATGACAGCTGCTCCTCCCAGCATCTCTCATGATGTTCTGTAAAATTTGGTTGCACTAAGTTAAGAACAGAAAAGACTCCAGAATACTTTCTATTGTCTGCTCAACACATTTACTTGCCCTTCTTCATTATCCAGAGGTTTCTAGAAGTTTTTTTTTTTCTGTATCCTCGTGAAAAGTCTCCAAATTGTTTACATTCCAATGTTTACTGTGGCTTAGAGTACAAAGACTAAGCTGATCTCCCTTTGTCTCAGTGGGAAGTTAATAGTCCTTGTGTTGTTACAAAAGGAAGAAACAGTTAGCAGTTTTGAGGACAGGCTTACACCACACATTTCCTAAATAGATTTTGCTTCTAAATAAAAGAAAGAGTTTAACAGGTTAGATCAGCATTAAGATTTAAAAGCTCCTGGGATCAGGTTTACCCACCCCTTATTTATTCTCTGCACTAGTATTCACGCCTTTAAACAACACTCATCTCCCAGAAAATACATACACTCACACTTGGCCTCTTGACATTCATGCCTATGGCAAAATTATTTGCACGTTTCCCTTATTGCATAATTGTCTCATTAGCACTGCAGAAAGAAGGTGATGACTTTTCCCTCTGTGCCATCAGCCTAATCCAAGAGCAATCCTGCCTGGTCCTGCAGGAGCAAAATTTGCTTTTTAACATGGAAGTGGACTCCAAGCCTCCGAGGTGGCACTGGGAATTAACTACAACACTTGAAGCGCTAGCATTTACTCACAACCCTTAAGGAAGATTAAGCCAGTGGGCCAGGCTGGTGCTTTCCCTTTCCTTGCTAAACATGAATATTAATATTCAAATTACTTTTGGATATATTTAAATCAATAAAAGTTCTAGATGACAGTCAGTAGGGCAAAAAAAGCCAACTTCTTAAATGCACAGATGTAGTATATACATTAACCATGAAACCTGGCTAAAACACAGCAGTATTTACTTTATGCTATTCAGAAACATGGCTTGGCGACTAAAATTAATAGAACTTGTCTGGAGGACAGCATAAGCTTTCTAAGAGCTCTTTCAGCTTTAACTTATGCCCCAGCTTTTGCTTTTTTTTCAAAATTCCAATCTATGCAGCAGCACGTCTGTCCCACTGGCACAACAAGGTCGTGGAGCTAGCATTCCTTCCAGGGCTCACAGTTCCGAGTGCGTCAGGAGGCCTGTTGATGGATCAGATCTAGAAGATGGACTGGTTTGGCTGAACAAACAACAGCAGGTTGTCTTTTCACAATGACCAGCTCTGTGTGTGTACATGTGTGTGCACGCATGTGTGGAAACCCTTCCTAACCCTCCTTTGCAAGCCTATCCCACCTGGTCAGGGCCGTACTTCTTCAGGGTTACAATACCAGCCTCCTGTGCAGATGCACGTAACCTCTCTCAATATCTGACAAGATTGTACCTTTAAAGTTCTCACTGTTTTGTTCTATTGTTAAAGTGGAAATAGGATAATGGAGGAAAATCCCAGGCTACATTTGAAGTGCAGGTCCAAATACATCATACACCAGGAAGCACCTATTTGAGTCCATCTTTGTGCACAATGCCATGCACTCAAGACAGCTGCCCTGCCAAGCTCTCTGACTTCACATCCTTGCTTTGTGAGCTATTAGTTGGGTTGAAGAAAGCTAAGATAGAGCCCTAATAAATTCTGTAAGATGGCAAGAAGTATTCTAAGTAATTCACTGCTATCTTGTGTTATTCTGTCATAAGAAAGCAAATAAGCATTTTCAGCTACAGACTGTGTTGCAGTCAAAAATTTTATGCCAAATTGTCTGTTAAAAATTTCAGCCGGATTAGTAAACAGTGACTATTAGAGGGACTAAGGTCTGCATGCAGCCGTGTGCATTTGGTCTGTATGCAACAAAATAGGAAATCTCAGCACCTTGTTCCAATTAAGCAAAGGCTGATTTCTCATGGAACATAAGTTTTCTACTTTTCCCCCAGAACAACCTTATTCTGATGTTTTAAATAGTGGCAAAACATTGTTTTTAATTTCACATCTCACATAGCACAATCAAATGCTTCATAACAACATAAACAAAATGTTAGGCAGAGCTTTGCGACTGAATTCAAACAATTACTTTCCCCCACAATATGTACTCAAGGTTTGCAGGGAGAATACAGAAACTTGTTGGCTAAGGCCACAGAAATGAGTTCTCTGGTGTTTTGGCTGCTGTTGCCAACCCTAGTCATTAGTGTGTTAACAGCGGATGCATTGATCCAAATCCCATTATTCCCACCACCCATCAAGTAAAGAACCATTTATTCTATTTCTGCTCTCCTTTTGGTTGTATCGTAGGATCGAACAACTTGTGACTGGGAAACAACACCGTGTTCTTCTTGAGAAAACGCATACCCATCTGAAAAAGCAAAGGAAGGAAAAAAAAAAAATATCAATCACTAGAGTCCAGCTCAAGGGCACAGTTCATTTTTAGGAACAGTTTTAGGCATCACTAAAGCTACATGATGGAGATTGCAAGAATCCTAATTTCTGTGCTGTGCTTCGGACGTTTACAGCGGCGCACTGGATTGCTCATGTGGCACAGAAAGGATGTCTGCTGCCAGCTCTGTCTTACTACTCCCTTCCACAGGCCAGGTTAGAGTACACAGTCAACATCTCCCTCTGAGATAACCTGACTAACAAGCTACAGATGGATTTGGATATCACATAGTGGCAGAGCTTCTTTAAAGACTTAACAGATAGGTAGCAATTTGCATTTTGGCTCGACTCCTCTATAGTCTGCTTGGTATCAGCAGTTTCCCTGGAGGAACACGGAAATGTCTAGACCACAACTGGATCTGAGTCACATCTTCCTCTTAACTCCATTCAGGAATTTTATCTATTTATTTATTTTACAAGTTTTCAGGTGGTGTCTGACAAATCACACCAAGAAACTCTTTATTTTCTTGGCCAGTCACCCGTATCTTGAATAGAAAAAAGCATACTCTGGAGGTCTCTATTTTGCACAACTTAGCTGCTAGCTAGCACAATCCTCTGGTCTCCCCAGAAATTACTCAGATGAAAATTACCATGTGTTTTTCTTTTAAAGTATTGTGGACAAGGCACAAGTGACATTTCTGGCATCATCTGCAAAACACCACTTTACTGGTAAAACAGCTAATGGGCCAACGTGGTGAAATACCAAACAATATTTAAAGCAGACATGATCCTACAGAAAATTCTGAACAGAAAACTATAGCAAAGGACAGTAGACGATGATACCAAGGGAAAAGTGATTTTTTTCAGGTGTAAATAGGTAACCAGAAAGAAAAAGAAGGGCAGATTACAGTTGGCACAGTTACAAAAATTGAGAAATGGAAAAGTCACAGGCTATACAGAAACAAATAATGCTTTATAGTAGGAAAGCAGGCAAGAGTTGGGAGATGTAAACTCTGCCTGGGAGAACCCAAGAACAGTACTGTGGCTCATGGACAGGTAACTCCATCACCCTCAAGCATCTCTGGAAGCAGGAACACATTGGGAATTCTGAAATCCTGCCCCCAGATCAACCCCAGGCTGAAAGATGCAGCAACAGATTAAGGCAGGACAGATATCCCAAGTACTACCCAGAGAGTTAGCAAATATCTTTTGGGAGTCTGCCCTTAAGAGGCTCAGGGAATATTTCCTACCCACTAGATCAGGTATGGAGGCAAGATAATGCTGGAGCATGAAATAGAGGGACTGTCACAGAATGGCTGAGCACCTGAACTTCCTCCCTGTGAACCTCAATGCAGCCAGAACAAACTGCAATCCCCTGAGTGAGGCTCGTTAAACCTTCACCTTGACAACCAAGTTGGGACCGTGTGAACTGAGCACAGATGCTCAAGCACTCCTGGATCTTTTCCTCCAGCTGATACCTGCACATGGAGAGTGGTCAACAACTCCTATAAAGCTGTGAGCCGCTGGGAAGAATCCCACAACACTAGGGATGACCACTATTCAATTAATGGGGAGTGTTCTTTCCTTTCCCACAGAATGCAGGCAAATATCTCCTCTGAAGACACAGGGACTTTGCTGTAGATTCAAGTTCTTAAGGCAGAACACATGCTCCCTTAGCAGGAGAGCACACTATCAGCAGGTTAACTGACCTGAACCACAAGCACATTAGGAAGTCTTTGCAGTAGACGGAGGGGATGCAAACAGAAAATACATCATCCATAAGCAACTCCAGTCACATCTCCCTCTTCGAGTGATTGTAGGACTGGATGAACTTGGATTTGACCAATCTCAGCATCCCAGTTCATTTTCCTTGAGCAATTTTGTGCCAACATACATATAGCTACAGACATACAGGTTCGTTTTTTTCTGCCTCTAGTTGAAGGTTCACAAAATGCAAACTCTCTTTTGGAAAAAAGTATGTGCATGCTGGATAATTGCAAAGGAAATATGATTTACAAAACAGGCTTTCATTTAAAAAGGGTGGATTCACACTTAAACAAATACCAAAACCAGTGGGTTTGTTCCACATTAAGGGCCAGCATACTGTTAGCTTTTTTGGCAAAACTCTCAATGGAAAGTCATTTTGGTCAAAGATCACAAGCTTAAGCCTTAAAAGACTGAAGTTCATGCCCCATAACCTGGTCTGCATCAAGATGGCTCTTGCTATATTTACTTATCCAGTAAGATCATTCAGCGCAGTAGATTCCTCAACTGCTGTAACTACTGCAAATCCAGCATCTCCTGCATGAGCGTGTGGAGCCCATCCGCCCCAGGTATCTTCCCGTGACCTGCTCATTTCCAGTGCTGACACAGGCCTATAAACAGCCAGGCAGCCCAAGCACTCTGCAAAGCCAATGCAAAATGCCAAAGAAATATGTTCACCACATTGGTGGTGGGGGGCGGAACAACAACAACAACAACAAAAAAAAAGGGCAGGCAAAGACAATCAATGGTTAAGAATACCAGGGGTATTCTTACATCCTCATGTTCTTGATCCATCCTGAAATATCAGCCATGAGGGTTTTGCCAGTACCTCACGGGAAAGGCTGTGACCCCCACACTTGCACACTGCTCTATTTAGTTGAAGTTCAATATCTGTCAGTTTATTTAAAACTTTTCCTGTTGATCTCTATACAGGAAGATGAGTTCATATTACATTTTTTTTAATTCACATTACAATTAAAATCGAGCTTCAAGCTGTTCAGGCAGCTGACTGTGCCTTGCAGAGTCAGAACGCTGTCAATGCTGAGCCCCATCTGTGCTCCCCAAGCAGCTCTACATTTCCACTGTTTTCAGACCCCATCCAAAAACAATGAAACTTTCCATCTGTTGGCTACTGAGGACCTTTTCGGAAGTTTGAACTTTTCCCCTAACGTCGGTTTTAAAACCACACCTATGAGCCTGCCCTGGGAACAAGGCCCTCATTGTTTGACTGTCCTGCAGCAGCCCAGGGAAGGAGCACGTTTCTTTGGGCCTTTCTGGGCACAACCCACTCAGGGCCATTGCAGAAGGAAGAACCTTTGTACTCAGAGACTTTCTATTAATGGAGGAAAGGAGCACTTTTGAATATCTGCCGGTGAGGCTCATATGTTAAGAGGAGATTCACGTTCTCATCTAATCTAAGGTTTCACTGGTACCAGATATTATCAGGCAAGCCACTGAATTTTAAAAGCATCCTGTTGGGTTCTTTTAAAGCTTTGATATTCTGTCAGTAGATCAGAATCTAGTCTCCTATTAGGTTTCTAATTTAACACACTCTCTGTTCACTATGACAACTATTCTGGTTTGTGCAATGCTGGATTAGAGAAACTGTCTCCACATGTGTGTCTTGAACATAGACAGTAATGCTGTGCAAGCTCCACAGTCCACTCACATGGAACACCTTCCAAGACCAGGACCAGAAAGGGTCCAAAGCGTGTTCTTATTCCAGAAAAATCTGTTCATGGAAGGACCCCGTACAGTTTTAGTTACTTCAGGGATTTATTTTAGAGGGATTTATCCTTGCCCTCTCCTCTGATACACCTGAACTGCCTGTCCTGGGGTTTGTTTAGCCCAACTAGCAACAGAGCAGTTCTCACTGGAAGCCTGACCTTCTGCAGCATTTCACTATCTCATACATGCAGTGGTATTATGGCTTAGTATAGTCTAAAGTATAAAATGCATTTCATCATCATGTTATTTGTCTTTGGACAAAAACATTCAGATTCAAATCTACTAAAATTAAGTTTCAGGGTTTGGGGGGATGGGAGAGGCTTTTGTTTTTAAAAAACAAAACAAACCAAACAAAAAAAACCCCACACCTAAAAAAACCCCAAACCTCTTTTAGGAAACGTTGCTTCTTAGATAACAAAAATCTCTCTGACATAACAAAAATCGAAGTTAGGGTATCACTTGGCCAAACTCTCTCTCAGGCCAGACGTCTGGTTCTGCACAATTTTCAAGGAGATTTGCTGTGATGTTGCAGTTCACATTTACCAGTTAAACAGTAAATGCTAACTCAGCTTTGACTTCCCCAGCAATCCTCTCCCACTTACCCTGGAAAACTGAGAGCTGCTTTAAATCTTGAACATTTTGACTAATGCTTACAGAAATCATTCATTTCCCTGCTGATACAGCTATGCCTGTGTTTTCTAAAGGACCCAAGAGGCATTCCTGACAAATGGTCCCATCTCTTTCGTCCCAGATACTAACCTACTGGTATTTGCATGGAGAAAACAGAGCCAGATGCCACAGCACCAATTCTAAAGCAATTATTCCTATTTCTTTTTCTTAAGTTGATTTTAAAAGATTGCAACCCCACTCTACAGTCAACAAATACATAGCTTGGAAAAATACAGAGTGTATATTATATTTAAGCATATGCAAGATAAGAGGAAATGGAGTTTTAAAAGCATCTCAAGTAGCTGCCCTGTTGTTTTTCAAATCAAAATGCACCAGCAGAAAAGTGAGAGGAAGGTGTCTGCTAGTGGAAAATAAATGGTGGGATTAGAGCCCTCAGCATGAACGCATTATTCTTATTTATTATTCGCCAGCCCCCATACTGTGAAATGAACCGCAGATGACAGGTGCTTTTTCTCCATTGATTAATAACGTGCAAACCATACGCTCTGCGTTCAAATTTATTCTATGCAATCACCATATTCTGTCAAAGGGATTTTCTTTGCTAGCATAGGAAATGGGGGCCAAGTGCCGTAATCCTCATTCAGGCAAGGGTCTCTGCGTTTCAGGGGGAGTTTGCAGGAGCAGCGCTTAACGAGAGTGGGATTCAGCTCTATTTTCAAAAGCATGCTGAGACAAATGACAACTAACACTGGCAGGAGGTATGCTGAAATCCAGGAGGGAAACTGCACTAGAGGGATGTTATGGGACTCTCCTTACAGACAGACAGGTCCTTCATTAAGTGGGAAGCATCACTCTTCCCCATCCTGCTCGTGAGGCTCAGGGGGACAGGTGATACAGGTCCATCACACAGGAGGAAAGGGGAGGTCAAAAATCATCTGCATTTACAGAGCTTGTCTACAGGAGATGCTACTTTCACAGAGTCACAGCAAAGAAAAGACATGACCTTGGATGGAGACTTGGAGAAAGCTCACCTGGAAAAAAACCTCATTGGCAGCAAACCCTCCAAAAGGGAGGGCTTTTGGGAGTCATTCTTGCTTCTTCCCTCGAGTGTGAGCCCCACAGTACACTAAAGGGAAAGGTCCAAAGACATGTCTGAGAGGACCCTGGTAGCATTTCCTGTTCACTCTCAAGAGGCTTTAGAAAGCAGATGGCACCAGGTGATCTTCGATTTCACCAGGCACCCTTATTAGGAGCTACACTAAGCCCAGAGACCAGCGTCATCACTGCTGCCTACAAGATGCCACTAAGATGGTTTTGTGTTAGCACACGGACTTGACAACTGTACAAAACTCTTCCACTAAAGTCTCATGACAATGCCATCCAACAGGAACTTTTTTTTTTTTTTTAAGTTTTCATAAAACTTCCAAGAAGTTATACTGGTAGGAAGGTATCACATGATCTTTGACAGGGCAGCTAACAGATAGATTTCTTTCATGCTTCTAACAGCTCTACATGATTCAGGAACACAAAAACAAAGCCAGAGCAAGAAAGAGTCAGCAAGGCCTTACACACTTTAAGGGCACACCCTTCCAGACAGAGAGAGGCTACTCTCCAAGGCATCCACTCTGAGCCAGTTTCTTCAATGGGAGGAGACATTTAAGAGATTAATCCCGGCTGGCGCTCCTGTAACAGCACTGAGATGGCACTGCCTGTGTGTCTCTGTCCCTGACTTTTGGGGCTGGATCCGCCAGAGCCTTGTGCTATTATGGGACCACCTCAGCCATGCATCCTGCCTGAGGGTCCTGTGCTGTGCTTTTGGAGATGGGCTAGCTCACCAACAGAGAGCTAAGGAAATACAGAGTGAGCTTCTGCCTTTCGTACAGGGCTGTGCAGACACCTTCCAGTACCTAAAGGGGGCTTACAGGAAAGAGGGGGAGAAACTCTTCACCAGGGTCTGTTGCAATAACACAAGGGGTAGTGGTTTTAAAATAGGAGGCAGATTTAGACTGGACATCAGGAAGAAATTTTTCACAATGGGGGTAGTGGAATACTGGAACAGGTTGCCCAGAGAGGTGGTGGATGGCCCCATCCCTGGAAACATTCAAGGCCAGGTTGGACGGGGCTCTGGGCAACCTGATCTGGTTGGAGATGTCCCTGCTCCTTGCAGAGGGGTTGGACTAGATGACCTTTGAAGGTCCCTTCTAACCCTAACCGTTCTATGATCTTTTTACGTCCACCACAGACCACTAGTAGTAGCCCAGGAACTGCCCATGAGGTTTGTTTGTTTTTTTTCCTTTCCACATCATTGAAAACAAAGCTATTTAGGCACTGCTTCCTTTCCAAAAATTTAGAAACAGTTGTTTTCAAAAAATAAGGTGACTCTCAAATCAGTACTGCATCTTTAAAATCTGTGCTAGGAAACAATCCCATTTTCCTTTCTTGTTGCGACCAAGACAATTGATTTGCTTAAGCCTTTGTCAGCTCTAACTAAACAAACCATTTTCCTACTTTATATGCAATGTCAGATTTGAGTAAAAGTCACAAAAGCAGTTTTTGTAAAAAGTGGCCTTTACAGGCTGGGAACTTGGAGCCTGTTGGAAACATATGAACAGTTCAAGACTTCAAAACCAGGGAGCTTGTAGTGTGATTAAAGATATTGACCCAGCATGTCAAGGCTACTGCCCTATTCATCAACTTTTTACTTTGAAGATTTCTAGCATTTAGTAAACAGTTGTACAAGTTAGGGTTGGCCTTGGATTTCACATGGCCTTGTACATATAGCAGCTATGCAACATTGGAAAACAACATTTGACAAGAGATGATGGAAGTTTTAAAGAGTCATGGACATGCCACAAAAAGCACCTTTCAATCCTAACAGTTTCACAATCAAAATTAATGTTCATGTGAAAAACAATCGGCTGATAGTAACCTGTCCTGACTGGCCTGACTCATTTAGGACTTAATAATTTGCATTTATATGGATGCTGGTTATCCAAATTGGGACTTACTTTGATCTCCTTTTTCTCTCCCAATAGCTATTCACCTACTAACAACCTGATGGTGTATTGTATCAGACTAAAAGCATATATCAATCTGACCAGTCACCACTAGCATATCTCCTTTCTGCACTGTGATAAGTCTCTGCAGCAGACTACTTTGACAGCAATTTATTTATGCATTTTATGGATTTCTCCTGCCAGTTATCGCCTTTAGAATCTCAATGGGTGTGTTTGCATGCCCAAAGCTGTGGTGCCATCAGCATCCCTGGCTCCTTGACACAAAGGATTAAATCCTGGCAGGAGCACATGGTCCACATGGCTGCTCTACGCACCAGCCTCTTTTCCCAGGAGCAATGGGACTGATCGCTAAAGACCCTATAATTCCTTGACAGTGATGGCCTTGCAACAGCTCTACAGAGGACAAAAACTAGCAGATCTCTTACTGTCCCATCCCTTCTAGTCAAATTGCGCATGGAAAATTGGAATTCCTCAGGCATTTGGGTTCTCAAATCCCTGCCCTGCCTCCATGGCCTGAATCACAACAGTTCTGCTACAGAATATGACACAGCCAGCAATGATATTTTACTTCCTTGGGATTCTTAAACAGTCAGTGGTGTCACTTCTCACTGCAACAGCAATATGAAACCCAAATCCTGAGTGCCTGCCGCTTGCCCTGTGCGTAGCAGTACTGCACGCTGAGGGGCTATTTTCCTCAGTAAGATGAGCATATTTTGACCAGCAGTTTAATCACAAAAGACTGCATTTTACCACTAGAAAGAGCTGACTGGACTGCCTGGACCTTTGAGACAGCATAGTCCTTTAGTGTGTCTGGCCTACAGAGCTGTCAATTATTTTTTAATGCTGTAGAAGTCTTTTTAATACAGACAAAAAAAAAAATCAGGTCCAGCAGATAGACTGTCACATGTTCCTCTAGGAAAATGAATAAACGTATGACCTCTATACCAATAAGAGATGCGATTTATTCCAAGTAGCAGCAGTAGTGAGGTGTGACGTTGCTTCTCTTCTCCCAGCAGAGGACAAAGAGGAAGAGGAGAGAGGCAGCTCTGCACGCCATGGCTTCCTCATCAGAAACACACACAATCCTGAAGTGGTATCCTTGAAACATCGCTGTATTCTCAGCTAACCATAGCTAATATGACTTTTCTTAAAGAAATCATTTCTGTTTAAGCTAGGCTTTATCACAACATTTATTTTATCCTGAAGAGTTTTTGATTTTACAGTATTCTTGAGACTATCAGGATTTTATATTTAGAGAACCTGCATATTGAGATTTTGTCATTTGGGCCTGTTGATTGGATCCCAGGGAATTATCCACATTTGAGCTCCACTTGCCTACGGCCAAATACACTAATTCCACTTCCAAATGTATGTGTCTTGCTTGGCAGCTCAGCCTCTGTGCTAGATTACCTCTACCTACAATTTAATTAAAAAATAATCACCCTTCGCTTCACTCATCTGGGACCGACTGCTGTGAAACACACACGCATACACAATCTGCTACTTACGTGATACACTTTGCTGGACAGAATGAGCACGGAAAAGGCTCGGAGGAGTTTTCCTGCCGAGCCTTTTTAACAAATGATCACGTTCGTTCACGCTGAGGGAGAGAAAAAAAAATACCAGTGAGTAACCAGGTAATTTCAAGGTAACAGTCAATTATATTTGAAGTACTCAGCAGCTTTGACTTCGTCAGTATTTAAGATGGTTATATGATGAAAAATAATTTTCTTTCTTTAAACTGCACATTATCAAGAGAACTCTCTAATAACGGAAACTCCTCCTTTCTAAGGCCACTTTGTGTAAGTTTACTTTCAGTTAATCCATCCCTAATATTGCCATTATTGTGATTTCCCAATGTTTGAAGCCTACAAATTATTACAAATCATATCAGAAGTCTAACATCAAGTGACATGGAAGACTAAAAAAAAGAACATTTCTCCTTAGTATTATGTATATGAATCACAGCAGTCACAAATTGCCTTAGAGAGAAGGAGCGAAGCATTGTGGCTTAGCACATGGTGAAAGGCTTCTATCACACCTGCAAAAAAGCCTGAAACAACCAAAGGTAGGACCCATAGTTAATTCTTCTAAAGAACACACTCATTTCCACCTCCCATGCTGGAAAGCAAACTTTCTATCCAGTTTTTCATTAAAACTCCCTTTGGTTTACACAGTTCCTGTCAAAGGCCTGAAAAATTATTACTAAATTTACAGAAAGTGAAAATACAAACTTAAGGTGAAAAATACAGTACATCTGCTAAACTTGCTGTTCAGCAAGTTTAGCAAGATTTCTCACCTTAAGTACACAAATAACTAGAAACACACTCTACTCTGATTTTTATTAAAAACATGACTCATTTAATCAAGATCTTTATGCCCAGAATAAACAAACAATGGGTAAGATCCTAACCTTTCAAAGCACTCAATTATGTATGCAAGTCCTGCTAAGTTCAGTGGGGTTTTAAAATAATGTAGGTGTCCAAATCTCCTTGCACCGGAGCCTCAAATAACTGTTAGAGATCAGATTATTTTGAAAAAGATATTACAGTTTATTTTAATTAAAAGTTCCTGTGCTGTTGGGTTGCTTTTTTCCAATCTCACCCTTGTTTCTACCACTGAGATGGAGCCAGTGCATAGAAGGGATCTGTCTGCTAGGGCAGCTCCTTGCGGTGTCTTTATCCCATTTGCACCACATTTACACCGCGTTTCCATTTTCACAGCCTGCTTGTTCTTTCACATCTTTATTCACCAGCAGTAATTCCACTGGTTGTGCTGCAAACATGGATACACATCTGAATGCCAACATTGATATATTTCTTGGATTAGATTACAAATTCACATACATTCAGTATATGGAATGGAAATCCCAGCAAGCACAGCTGCTGCTGTCAACAAGCTTACAACAGCTTTAAACAAACAACTCCCTTTCATTGAAGCAGTTTTCTAACTTCAAACAAGAAAGAAACCAAAGAATCTCTGACATGCCTATAACACATAATCCAGCCACGCAGGCTTATATTCCACTTAATAGTCCATTAGGGTAATATTCATGCTCACAGTCCTGTTCAGTGCATAATGAGATGTCCATGAAAGAAAAGGAGGAAGCCTTCTCTTTTTCACGTGGTCTCTAAGCTCAGACACCCGAACTAGAAAATTGTACAGTCTATGGACCTCTCCTTAAAATATTTACAAACTATCAACATTTTCAGACTGCCTCTTCCCCTCCTTCTGTTAGCACCACAGAATCACAGCTGCAACAGAAATGCCAGGTTACTTTCCCTGTCTGCAATCAGTAGTATTCCTTCAAAATATATATATTTTTTTTTTTTTTTTAAAAGGTAACAGATTTGAAAGCAAAACTACAGATACCAACTGAGACTGCCAAAGAACCTTTAAGAGCTCTCGAGTCATGAGATTTGCATGAGTTCAAAGAAGAAAGGATCACAGATTTCCAGGAAAGCTAGGGTTACAGTATGGAATCTTCTAAAAATCTTGGAAGATCCAACTTGTTAAAAACCCAAGGACCATCTGGCTGGAAAAAAAAAAATCAACTACATACACAAAGAAGTGTCCAACTGCTCAAAGCAGGCAGCATAACAGAAAGCATTTACTACAAACGATCACCAGGTAAGGGGACGGCAGGCACGAAGCAAGACATGAGATTTCTCCAACCTTTAACCAGCCTGCAAAGTTGAGAGCCTGCAGATCCAACTACTACTAGCGCACGTGCAAACCAGCAATGCTGCGTTGTGCAACCTCCTGCTGATTGCGGGGGACTGCTAGGTAACTTCTAAGTCCACTGACTGGTAAGTGTAGCAAAACACTAAAGCTACCACTGTTCTGTGAATGGCAGAAGTGGAATATTTGCTCATCTTCTGCAAGTGAAGAAGAAAATATAGGTAGGGTCTTTCCCATCTTGTTAGGAGAATTGGAGGGTAGTTTTGGACAGATGGCTTAAAAAAAAAAAAAAAAGAATCTTAAACCGATAAAAAAATATTTGTTCTAAGGGACAAATAAGCAACATCTGCCACAAAATTCTGACACCGAGAATGGAATTAACCACAGCAGCAAAAGGCATTGGGAAGAAATTCTTCATCTGCCTGTCTACCACCACACAGTAACAGATGAAGCACAGGATGGTCTCTGCTACAGGCCAGTAACGGTCACCTCCTCAGGCCTCTGCATGCAACGCACAGAGGAAAGCATGCTGTCAAGGGAATTCCGAACACAAGTGACATGCTGCAGCTCTAAGGAAGCCAAAGCTAGACTATCTTCTATGTTGCTAATTATAATCAACAATTTCAAAACTGAAGTGACACCTGATTTTCCCATTTGGGAAAAAATACTGGAGCCTATCTCTGCAGAGAAATAGAAACTCACAGCAGAACTACAGCATTTATGGTTTAAGTACAAGGAATGATGAAAGAGACTATAGGTCAAGACTAGTCAAGTACTATAAAACGAGCTTTCAATACATAGAGATAAATACAACATAGCTCTTCAGAAATGGATGAATATTTGACTTATTAACAGATATTAGATCTCCCAATACAAGCCCTGAAAGAAAAGCGAAGTTAAGTGGGTTTCTTAACTAAAGTGTCTGCACTGATACCAAGTGAGTCCCTGCTTTCAAAAAAGGTTTTTGTCTGCTACCAACAGATAAAGTGAAGACTTCTCAGTCTTCCTCACACTTTGATGCAAAACTAATTACGACATCAGACTTGCAGGCACCAGGTTACGCCTTGCTCACAGAAATACTGCTTGTAAATCAATCCCAAACATTAGCCATGACTTTAAGTGTTCATTCTGACTTCCAGTGACTCAGTCAGAGCCTAAATCCTCCCATGAGGTTTAAGGATGGCATCTTAAGATGCATAAACGCAAAAGGATAAGAGATCATGACATCATACTCTGAATATTAGATATAGCTGTGTTCACACTTGGGAACCTAAAAAATGGTGTCAGAATGGAAAAAAATCACAAACCCAGACATCCTTATGGGAGTCAGTGACCTGGAAAGTGACAGTGAAATATGCTTAAATTGGTTAGTTAGTGACCTCGGAAGGGATAAGAGAGAGAGACCATCTATCTCTAATTATACAAAGGACCAAGGACACAGATAAAATGCTTTGAACTAAACAAAACAAATAGTAGCTTAAAGCAAAAACTATAAAAAATGTCCCAATTTATAGGGTTACTATAAAAAAAGGATTAAAAAAAAATCATTACTCAAGTAATCTGAAATCAGATTCAGTTGCTATCAATAATAAAGAATACCTTGTGTCAGGAATATCTTTGTTGCAATGGCTTCCTAATAGGGTCAGGATGGCTTCTGTCTGCCTGGAAGTCTGTGTGCTAACAACATTACAGGAATTCATTAAGTGAATGACAAATCAAAAGGTAAATGAAAGGCAACATGCTATTTCATAACAGTATCTGCCATTTCATGAATAAAATGACACTTCCATTTTCCTATCTGAATTGCTCTAAGGTGTCAACAGAGACCTCCATTTTATTTTTGTGTTCCCTTCTTCTCATCCCTCACAAAAGCAAACAGCCCTTAAATGCAGGCAACAAACATCTGGCTTTACACATTCAAATAAGGTGCATCAAAACAAACAGAATAATTCAAAGCTGACCACAAGGTCCCACTGGCTCATTTGCTCAAGTAATTAAAAAAAGATGAGCTTCACCACCAATTAACCTACTGTGCACTAATTAGCGTTAATGAGGATTTGCAGTACTTGGTATAGCTTGACCCAGAACATCCTCCTGAGTCCACTAATTGGCTGGTGACAACAGCAGGGCTCACAAAGAAGGGAAGGTTAAAGTAGATGCAGGTGTCTCTTAAAATTGGATCTTCCCTGAGAAAACACACACATAGTCCAGTTAAAAAAAAAAAGTAATTCAGAGCCCCCTTTCTCTTGCAAGAATTGAACTCTTAAGAAATGAGTTTGTGTTTTGTTATGAGAGGAGATAGAGAGCACAGATACGCCAAATGAGCAAAGACATTGGTTGCCATTGGTTTTAACTTGCTGTCCCTTCTGCATTATTCAGAATTCAGTCAGCTACACGTATATGAAATGATTTGGTTTTGCTGGGTTTGTTTCTGCTTTTCCACTTTCTAGAAGAAAGAACTGAGCTACTAGTGAAGCCTTACCAGGGCTGCTAAAGATCACACAAATAAAACAAAGAAGTACATACCTTAGCTGCTATGCCTCTGCCTTAAAAGCACGCAAAAAATCTGTGGCAGAGGCATGGCTCTTCAGTACGAGATACCAAGCATCCATGAGTAAGCCCAGAGAGCAAAACACGTACGTCCATGTGTAAGCCCAGAGGACAAGACAGCATGCAGCTGTTTTTTCTGTCATCTGAACGGCTATGAACCCCCTCACCCTACTGCCTGCAGGTACAGACTCACTGTTTCCTTTATGCTACGGTGCTGCTCCCGCATTTAGCAACAGGTTGTACAGCTTGGTTTAGAACAGAAAACCCTCCAAAGCTTAGGCTGAAATTCTGCCCGTAACCCCACAGCCTCCCTCCTACCCATATGCATTTTCAAATGGAGCAGCAGATAAACCCTTGTTCAGCCTCTTTCTTTCCACTGTCACACACTCTGTTAAACACCTTGTTGCCTGAGAAACCCTGACTGGCCTGCATTCCGCTCCTGTTGGAAGAAATGTCTTGCAACGCCTTATCCTTGCACTGCGACAGCAGGGAAGTACTGAGGGAAGGGAAAAGTAGTAGTTTTTGCAAAATATTCAATGTGGCTAAACAAAACGTAGAAGATCAGGAAGTTTCTGTCCCTGTCATCTTTAGCTGTGGATTAGATTTTGAGGGGAGAAGAGGATACTGTTCTCTCCCTTTTAAAAATATAGAATTAAAACATAATAATGGATTCTTCCATACATTCCAAACTGTAAGTTACACAAAAGTTTGCTGTTTCTTTGTTGACAGGTTTGTCACCAAAAGTTACATCACCATAAAATAATGGAAAGCAAGAAAAAAGGTTGGAAACAGACAGACCTCTCCAGCTTTGATCAATCCTAACCACCAAACCATTTACAAGCCAACTGTTGATTTTCATCTCAGTCTCTTGGTTCTCAAACTCCATTAAGTTTCTTCTAAAGAAGAACCACAGGTTCAAGTACTATGACTTCTCCTCCAGTATGACCTTGCAGAGGGGACTCAGATCCCCCTCCAGCTGCTAGAAGGCACCAAGTATTCATGAGGATTTATTCACAAGTTCCATCTCTGACATTTCATGTAGTGTAACGGTGCTTAAAGGCTTACAGCAGTCATGGTCCCCTGGACAAAGAGCGAGTACCATAATCCAGGCAGAGTATGCAGCCACGCCTCTGTAATTGGCCAAAGGAGACCTATTTTTCTTCCCCAGACACTCCTTGCTGGCTGAGTGCACTCCCCCAGCACAGCTGCAGACCTTGGTTTAACTTGTTCTCTTTCAGTTTAGACTCAAATGCATTACTTGAATTTGCATAGGGAGTTAGAGTTACACAGTGGGTAAAGAGACGACAACTAACACAGACTCGGCATAAGGAGAATGTAAAACCAATATTCTTGCAGACCAGGAATTCAAAATTACACCATGCAAATAATCTCAGATGGAAGTCACACTAATGCTGAGGGTTCAGCAAAACTCTGGATGCTCAAATACCCAGAACAACCCAGGGCTGTGGAAGAAAGGCCTGACAGGCTGAGTGAGCAAATACACCTCCATCCTCTGGGCTTCGGAGACATCACAGAGAGGAATCACCCTCCTGCAGAACAGCTAAAGTAGCCGTGGTAGGCTTCTGCTGGTTTCTGTCTTTCCGTCCACAAAGGTGAGATGTTATTTTTGGTTATCTAGAAGTGGACTGCAGGAATGTTTTAGTATGAGGTCAATCAGGGTAGGAGGTCTCTTAATTAAAAAGGCAAACATGTATTACCAATAATGAAGCTGCAGTGTAATCAAAGGAAATCTCTGGAGCATTTCACAAGGAAGTGTCTAAGGCATATGAACGGTAAAACAAAAATCAGCATTTTCTTTGCACAGTCAGTGTCTACACACATTGCTCCTTAGTCACTCAGGATACAGCTGAAATAGAGACATCCAAATCCATGCTCCTTTTGCATTTTTCTGTAAATACTCAGCAAGTCAACAAAAACCCAGACCGTGGCTAGAAGGCCACAGGGTGACCAGGCACAAACCACAGTGAAATGAAGACAGAAACATGGCCTGTTCCACTTGCAGGCTGAGAAGTTACCTAACAGAGGTGACTCCTGCACCAAGACAACCAGGCTGTAGGGAACACCAAGTCCTTGTCGAGGGTTCAGCAATAGCGAACTCTCCAGGGAAGCCAGAGGCCTTATGCCCTGCCACACTGTAACATCTCCAGGCCTTGTCAATGCAGCGGCTTCCTTCCAGCTGCTTCCCAAGCACATATCACAGCCACAGCAGAGAAACTCCCTTTCCCTAGACAGGAGGCAACTATTTAAGGAACTTTCCTGCTTTAAGAGTTATATTTGACATTATTCAGCTAAACGTTTGTCTATTAAGTATCAAATGTGTCTGGATGTGTGGCCTGCAAGATCGACCTGGAACATACTTAAAGCAGCCACATAGTGGTGAGCTCTCCAGGCCTGCAACATGCAGTAACTAGCTCAGCTCACAGACAGCTGCAAGTCATTTATCCCGCCTGGATGTGAAAAGGTTGAGTGTCACACAACTTCAGCAGCAGCTCCATAGACATCCTTTGGAGTGACTGATGGCTAAAGCAGTTTCTGCCCTTACCAGTGGGTCAGAGAACGTGACAGTGGTCCCCACACAATCCCACTTCCTTCATCTCCTTTATCACATTGATACACAAACAGTTCAGCTGATCCAACCGAGGAAACAGGACAAAGATGGGCCAATATTATCAAGCACAGCTGATAAGGAATAGTCTGGGAAACTCTTAAGCCAGCTCTACAGCTACATCAACAAAAATCCATGGATCCATGACCCTTGCCAATGCCCTGGAGAAACACTGTTGGTACAGCTCGTGATTTCGCCTGGTAGTGTGCTTCTTGACCAGAATAGCAGATTTCCTTTCCCATTACATCTCAGAGGTTTGAATGCAGGACCTCAGCACAAAGGAGAACCTGCAGCCAGCGTGCAGCAGCAGGCCCCATGTCAGATGCATGCAAGTCTACCCATGTTGCTGCATCACCTTGTGCCACTGGTAGAACCACCATGCAACAGCAGACAGAGGCCAAGGCATGTCACAAGCTTCCGCCAGCCCTGTGTCAGCACCTGGACTGTATGTAGAGTTCTGAGACTAAATTCTCCACTCTAAGCCCACAAAATCCTCTTCAAGTTGGTCGTTGAACTTGTATGGTGAAAAATAGGTCAAAGTTTTTGCTTCGGGTTGACAAGCAAAGGTGATTTACATTTTCTTTTGTCATTAATGATGTCCTAAAGCAGAAAAGCCGAAGGGATTCCCCCTTTCCCTCCTAAAATCACTTGGACAATCCATTCTAGCCTTCATTTTTGAGGCTGTTATTCCTAAACTTCTTCCCAAGACTACTACTTTGAATCAAAGACAGTAGTACCAAGCACCTTTTAAAAATATCATCCAAAAAAAAAAAAAGCAGACACTTAAATATCATATGCTCCTCTGAAAAGCAACAACTCTGAGAAAATAACAAATGAGATCTCCTTCTGCTTAGAGTGCCTTCCATTTCTAAGAACTGCAAGCACTAAGCATGTGTTTATGCATTTCAGTACATGGTGGTAGCAAGCATCACTGTCAGCTGTCCCAAACAACACAGATTTGAAGCTGCCCAGTTTTGTCTTCAGCCTTTCCAAAATGTGGGAATTTACTATATTTAAATGTCTGAGAAGCAGAAATGTCTAAGGGCAGCTTGTTGCTTTTCAGCTATCCTTTTGGTATCAGCGCTGTTTAGGTCTTGTCTGTAAGTGCCTCACTTTGCACTTACTCTAGTGGGTGCTTGGTCATATCCTCTACAGATAAGGTGGCAATACAGTTGCAATTATAACATTCTTTTCCTACTCACTCATTTTTTCAGAAGAAATCATCTTGGAGGTTGAAGTTTTCTATGCTTGGTCTCTGCATAAAGGTGCAGGTTTTTTGTTTATTGGGTTTTGTTTGTTTTGGGGCAGGGGGGGTTGGGGTGGGTTTTTTTTTGTGGTTTTTTTTTTTTTTTAAATCAAGCTTTCTGCTTTAACAAGTCCACTTATGTACTTCAACTGAAGTTAAAATTACTTCTGTGTTCAAAAACCTCTAAACTCCTCCTATCGAGTTTTTCTTCCTTTTCTTTAGAGAAAAACAAAAATTAAAGAACAGCTCAGAGCAACAACAAAAACTGATGAACTTTGGAAGCGTCTAGTTATAATTTAAGAGGAAAGCCCAGGACATTTGGTTGATTGGCAAAAAACCAAATTGCTTTTCTTTAAGCTTTTAAGTATTTTGTAATTATCCACTAAAATTTAATATCTAGTACAACTTAGGTTTTCTCAGCCTTTCTACACCTAACTGAGTACTTTACTCTTTGCCACAAATCAGAGGCATGAAGGCAGGCTGTCCTGCCTCTCTTCCAAGACAGGGTTAGCCAGTGGAGGAGCAAAGGCCGAGGCAGACTGCTGAAGCCATTAGGCTGGAATAGTTGTTATGGAGCAGTTCTCCTGCTGTGCAGCCGGGAGGGAAGATTTCTTCTTCTCTCCCCTGTGGAGATCCCTGGTGCCCAGCCCAGTAAACTCAGGATTAGGCATCAGAGAGATTGGCCCCTTAATCTGTTTTAACTCTCATCTTGTTATGTTCTCTTTTTTTCCTAATCTTTCCTTTCAATTTACAGCTTCATTTTAGCCTTTGTGCTGATACTGTACCTCCGTCAACTTTGAGTTTGCCAGCAGATTTGATCACAGCTCTAAATCCTTCTCCAGGTCACCAGGTTTTAACCCTATTTGTGCACTGGATCTCCCTCAAGGTTACAGGATAGGCACAATCAGGATGTGAAATAATTAATTGCACTGGAGAAGGTGCATGTCAGCTTCAACTGGTTTGCGCTAGCAGCTGGGCATTTGGGTCCCTAGTGCCAGTGGGAGCAAAACAACTCCCCCTGCATTCTCCTGTCCAGCTTCTGAAACCCTCTCTGCCCTCTGCCTCCTTCCCACCCCTGCCCCACAGCCTCCCCACTGCTCAACTTGGAGCAGAATCAAACCTAATAATTACAAGTGCCTCATACATAGAGGTTAGAAGTGCTGGAAATTAACAGTACATATTAAAATGAGGAAATAAGGTGATGATTCCTTACTGATATGAGACAGGAGGGAGAGAGAAAGGGACAAGTGTAAAGTAAAACAAAATTATGCATTTTCCACCTCCTATACATGGATGTTTACCATATGGAATCAAAGAATTTTAAAAAGTCACTGATACCATTTTACGTGGGGGTTTTTTGCCAGTAAAAGGAGTCTAATATCTTTTTACTAGAAAAGCTGCACGGAAAAATTGTAAATATGCCAGTCACTTTGTTGTGTATGCTGGTGGAGAAATCTTGCCTTTCCTTCCTAGAAATGGTGTGAAGAACATCTGGAAAAATTGATAAAAAGACTCTGAAACCTCAACACCAAAATACACCTCTCCTCTCTTCAACCTCATTTTACGCTCAGCTGCACTGGATGGGCCCAATTCAGATCACAGTCATGCGTATCTTGACTAAGTAACATTGATGTCAAACACATAAATGAAACAAGAATTTGGCTCCAAACATACAATGCCATTTAATCAGTTGAAAATACAACACAGTTGGTTTCAGATAAGATTAATTGTACCTGCTGATGTGAAGGGGCCTTACTGGCATGGTCGTCTTATTCAAGTGGATGTAATTTGAAATGCATCAATAAAGAGACAAAGTGCTTTGAAACATAATGACCCCAAGCCTTCCTTCTCTTGATCTTAATGAAAAAGCTCACCTCTTCTTCGGGAACCATGAGATCAGGTCCTCAGCTCATTCATGGGTTTGTTACAAAAAGAGTTAAGTCTGTTTTAACATTTCCGCTTCTGCTGGCATGAGGCTGAGGGCTCCACCGCTCTTTGCCCCATGGCACAGCCACAAAGCCTGAGTCAGGTTTCCCATGTTCTCCTCCTGCTCCTTTCCAGGGACCTGTGGAGTGGGCAAGTCTCCATGCATACCTGTGTCAGCTCAACAACTACCCACCGGGTCACACAGCTATTGAAACGAGATAGACATCTGCCCTCAGCCACAAAATAAAACCAAAGCTAAGATAAATAAGACTGTTCGCTCTAGGGTGAGAGCTGGTCATGCACGTCTCACTAAAGCAACAGAGTTAGACTGATGAAAAGCACTTAAATGAAAGAGGATCTCCAATAGTGGGTCTCCTTGTTGAAGACAGTAATTCCTCACAGTCTCTCCACTGTGTTCCATGTACATTGAAAACCAGTATCTGTTTTATGAAATAGAGATGAAAGAAAGAGGTGGCAGCGGGCATCTGAAAACAGCAAGAGTAAAAAGGCATACTGAAAAATGCTGTGCAAAGGCACACTGCAGTGCTTCCTTGTTGCTCGCAGCTATACCTCCCTAGTTCTGTAGTCACTTCCCTTCCGCTTCGTTAAGGAAGATACACCGCCTCCCACATTTCTGAATAATTCGAAGAAATTCTTCCCAGTACTTCAGTGATGCAGGCACTTTTCTACAGCATCCCAGACAGGCTCTTCAGCTCTTCGTGAAGTACATAAATCATGAAAGCTACATTGTTCTTCGCTATCAAATAATCTAATCCCAGTCACCAACTGACGAAAAACAAAACAAACAACCAAAAAACCACTTTCTGACAATTCCAAAACAGAGAAACCTTCTGAAACAGCAAATCTACTGTCACAAAGAGGGTGCTGCACAGCTTTGCTGGCTCTCCATTAGTTGGCCAATGGACCAATAAAGTGACATAGGTTTCCAAAGTAAAGTTTGCTTTGGTCTCTAATCAGGATTTACTCCACCTGAACTCCTGCTGACTTCAGTGAGAGGTTAAATGGAGTGAAAAGTGAATGAGGACTTGAAGATTCAGCCCTTTATGAGCCAAGATTTAGTTGTAAACTTATATAAAGACACAAAAATTTCTGCACCTGAACTCAATGCCACTTCTGAATACAAGCCTGTAGAAAACCTGTTTGTTTTCTTTGTGTAAATCTTGCATGTTAACATGATTAGGTCTGCTGGGCAGGTGTCTCCACATGTCCATGTTTGCTTTGGCAGACAAGCTGCTCCTCTCACCTCTCCAAATTCATGTAAATTTAGTGTTAAATCCTGCCCTTTGTTACATGAAAGTGCCAGGGAGCCCCTCTCCCTTCCCACACCAAGGCTTGCTCACGTCGCAGCTGGGCTGAAGTCCAGCCTAGCACTGCTGGGTGCCAGGCTGGGGAAGGCAAGCATCTTCCACAAGCAGGCAGGTGAGCGTGGCATGGGATCCATCACCAGCCCTTTACCGCACACACTCTCCTCTGCTTCTCAAGCTATTTCTGGAGTCCCCAGTTTTCCAGACACTTGCTTCCCCTGATGAAATTCCCTGCTCCTGAAATCATCTGATCTTGCAATCATTGCAGCTTCCATGAAAAATAAGTTTTTAGCTGTCAAGATGAGATACACAGAAAAATGAGAACACGACCCTTTACAGCTCAAAACAATACAATTTGACATAGTCTCCAAGCTTCATTCTACTGTTATTTGCAAGGTTTTTGGGACCCAGCTGTAGCGCTCAGGGTGCTGACACCCTCCCCTGTGCAGACCAGACACTCCCTGATCTACCAATTGCCTGTTTGTTCCCTGCCATGGGAAAGGTAAAAATTTGTGCCTGCTTTTTTAGATCAATACAAGCAAATTCAACTTTAGAAACTGCTCAAAGGGGCTAAGATCCAGAAAGATCTAACTAACACGACGAAAACAGTTTTTATTAACCTGGAAAAATGTGTCTAGCAAAAAAAGTTGGCAGGGTGATGACCCTGTAAGACAGAATATGCATAGTTAGGTATGAAGGGGCACTGAAGATCTGTCAGCACTCCTTCCCCAAGTGCAGTGAGGACCCATGTTCTATTCTGCTCACATTTTACAAAAATTTGGCTGAGCCACAGCAAACTGCTGGCACCCTGTTCTGCAAGCCTAGATGCACTCACTGCTCTCTGGGCTTTGTGAAAAGCTTTTTGTTTAGCAGATTAATCCTAAACATCTAGATCTTGCACCTAATTTTTTTTTGTCTAAGATCTAGGCAATGATAAAAGCAATTAGCTCCCTAAATCCTTCTCTTATCTGTAATTGGGTGTGATTTTTGTTGTTTGTTTGTGAAAAACACTGAACAAAAATAGCATCCACTATGTGGCCAGGCAAATAGACCCCAGTGACAGCCAGCTTATCTTCCACAGCTGCCTGAACAAACCAACACCTAACGGGTATGTTTTCAGGAACACTTCCAACCAAGACCTAACACGTTACGGAAGGACCTGTGCAGTTTCAACTCAGCTCTCCACTTTCCATGAGAAATGAGTAGACTCTGGTTACTTTCCCTTCCTGCAGTGTCACATTGCCAGCGCTATCCAAGAGGAATGTGGCTGCAGGCAGGAGGGGAGAGCAGCACGTGCATCTCAGCACTCCTCACTTCCACTGGCTTCAAGGAAATTTAAAAAAAACCAAAGAACGTGAACCAGAGAGGCTCTAACTGCAGAAAGATCCCACTCTGTCTCTTTCCCACCCTCACCCTTCCCTTTGGACAAGCATACGATTTCTAGCAGGTGTGAAAGAGCCAGGAGACAAACAAAAGAGATAAAAGACAGAACAAGTCTGAAGAGCGCTCAAGAGGCCACATCACAAGCACAGCACACCAGCTCCTAGCAGGCAGAAGCACTCTTCCATTATCTAGTTCACAGATGGACCACCCAGAAAATCTGGGAGCAATTAGGAAGGAGAACAAACAAATGCATGGAAAGAAGGGGGAGGGAGAATGGGAAGGAGGGCCAGAAGGGATTCCTTACATCATCTCCATGCAAGCGTTTCGAGAATGAAGTGAAGCTATATGGAGGAGGAACGCAGATGAAAGAGTTTGCAGTGAGAATGCAATAAAATAAAAGGCTATGAAAACATGTAGCGTATGAATGAATTACAACACAGCCATTAAATTTACAGAAAGTCAGGACAGTGTGTAAACAGAGAAGAAACCCATCAGGTTCTTGGAGACACACACAACACAGATGAAATGCTAACTTGTGTCTCTCAGTATTAACAGCAATTTGCCTTGCAACCCAGAGATTCATCAGGCAAAAAGCTGACCCACTCTCCTCTCCAGCTGTCAATAACTGGCACTAAACACTGGCAGGAAAACACAAATGCAGGAAAACCAACACCAATGCAACTTTACATCCTATGCATGGATAGGAACCACAGGAACAGCCAAGGGGCTCACACTACAAATGTGAGCCTGGGAACAGTGTTCTGCTAGCTTGGATTCCACTTACCTGGCATCTAATCAGTCTGTCAGTCAGTACCTCACAACATCAAGTTATACCTTTCTTGCTTGAGAGGCTGACCTGATTTTGGTACCAAGCGCTTTGGCTCCAATGGATTTCAAGGTGACTGCTCAGCCCTCTAAAAACAAGGCACGTTTTAAATTAAATGCCTGATTTCAGGCATCTTTGTTGGTTTTAATTATGGCATGGAAGGTTGCCTTTGTTGACCAGTGCTGCAAAGCTTTTTCTTCTAAATTATTTGATGTGCAGCTTGTGACTTTTACAAGTAAACACAATTTAGAAACTGTGTTTTGCAGGATCCAAAAGTCACAGCAGAAAAATGACTTAAAATAAAAACTGAACATACCAAGTGTTTTGACGTGATCTTAATCAATAACACTGTATTTACTTTGTCTTGCACCCTGAGAAGTAAATTCTGGTCACTAAGAACATCTTATAAACACATTAAAGTTCACACAAGCATTTTTTAAAGCTTTTCAGTTTACCTAAATCTTGGTAAACTCACTCCCTGATAATTTTCCCTAAAAAAGTGCTTATTAACTCAAGTTCGGCTGAAAAAAACCCTACTATCCGCTCATCTTAGCAGCGGCTACAATATGGCAATTAGTTTACCTTAGAATAGACATCAAAGGCTCAAAGGATGACCCTGCCCCAGAAGAACAAAATCTTTTAAAAGCCCCATTCCACTCAGTTTGCTAGTTTATAAGGTTTGCTAAAATCCAGTTTAATGATCATGTAGTTTCTTAGCAAGTCATGTGGTGCCATATTGTGTAAGGAACAGAAGAGTTAGTTCTAAAACCTTTTTGAACTTGGAGAGATTTTCCGACCAGCTGATGCAGAACCACATTCTGAGATGGTAAATGAAACTGTTGGATGCAAAAGCCTCACTATGATTTTCTTTAGCTTCTTTCAGAAGAGACAAAAGTTCCCACACAACACACACTCTCCTCCTACAATGAAAGATTCAATAAACAGCAATATGTTCAAGTCCATATGGTGTGGATATAAGGGAGAGACACAATGAGAAACTGAGAACACTGGAAACAGGGGCCTGTGTAAGCTGCAGTGGAAAAAAGCAAAAGCATAAAAAAACCCTTAAGGTGAGACTGAATGAAGTTGTAGCGTGCATTGGATTGGTCAGTTCTCCTTTTAGCTATAGTCTAACTCTCTTTACATCCTGTGTTGCCGACAGTTCCCTTCCCTAACGTGGTCATCAGATTGATTTTTTTGTTTTTTTTTTTTTGTTTGTTTTTTTTGTTTGTTTTTTTTTTTGTATGACACACAACAAAGTCCTTTCAAAAACAGGCTGGTCCAGTGGGCAGGTAATAGCACTACATGTTACCAGGCAGGAGACTGAGCAGCAGTTTCTAGTACAGCCTCACAGCAATAACGCATGAGAAGTGAAACTGGAAGGGCTGATTTTGGTAGGAGTAACAGACATATATGAAAAGGAAAAACAAGAAGTGAATACTACAGGAAAGAAGCCTTCTTACCCTATCTGGAATCAGATTTGAATGGTGAATGAGAGTGAGGGAGAGGACAAGAAGGGTCTATTTTAAACATTAGCATACACTTGCCCCACCTCTTTCCATTGCTATCCCGAAGCATGCCTTTTCCCAGCTCTCTCGTCTTCATCTCCAACTCCTGTACTTGCTCCAGCAAAGTTTTATGGTAAGTATGCTTGGCCCTGTACCACAAGACAAACAGAAAAACAAAACAAAAAAGCCATATGAATTTTTTTTTTTTTTTTTTTTTTTTTGCTACAAATCCCCAATTTTACTTCTCAGATGAGAGGCACGGGGCCTTCCTTGAAGGATTTGGCACAGGGTATGCATGTCAGTGCAAGTTCACAATACTCAGAAAATATTACATAAGAAATGAGAAATCAGAAGGACTTCAAAGTCAGGACAGCTCAGGTGCTTCAACACAACACTCAAAAATCTAACCAAGCAGCAAAGCTGTGGGACTGTGGAGACCTGACACCGCTGCCGTGGGACTGCTCAGGACCAGGGCATTCAGACAAAAGAGTGGGATTCATTGAATATTCATGGCAGTAAAACATGACTCCACTCTGTCTTTTCAGCTATGTGTGGCACTGCTCTGAAAACCTGAGGAGAGTCTCTTAAGCCCCTTTATTTATCAGTCTCACATGACTTGGAAAAGTATTTCTTTCCGTGCTGAGTTTTCAAAGTGACAGTAACAAGATGGGCTGTGCCTTATTTTCTTGGCTTGAGGATTCAAAGAGCAATCCAGGTACCACACGTGCAACCAAAATTTGGAGAGCAATGTCCCCCATGAAGATACTTGGGCCTTTTTTTCCCCCCCAGTTTCACCTACTGCTCCAGTGCTATTATACCTAAATTACATAAGGAGAGAGAGAAGGAGAGAATCTAGTGCCCTATGTCTTGACATGTACAAAGCAACAATACAAAACGCAGAGATCTTTCTATAATAGGTAGTTTTTGATCAGCTTCCTCTTTTGTGTCCCTTAGAGGAGGACAAGTGTCCCATGAGATAATATCGATTTCATGTGACTGGACAATAAGCCTGAAAACAAGATGGAGCCAATCGGCTGAGACACCACTTCCTTCATGGCATTAAAATAATATTCTTCACTCTAGAGACAGCAAAAATTTATTTACAAGTTTTCATAGAATTTTTATAAAAATCTTACATGCAGATACTACAATCTTGAACCAATGATGTAAACCAATGTTAAACTCCCTCTAGCAAAAAAATAACAACTAGTGTCTATGTAACTAAAATATAATGAAGATACATTTATTTTTAAAAAGCATGATTCTTATTACTGCTTCCATGAGGAATAAGAAACAAAATACCTCAAAATCTTTGCTGATACTATTTTAGATGACAGTCTCTTGATATTAGTACTAGGTTATGCAAGTCCTCCAGTCTGTGTTGCTGAATTAGGCCCCAGATGTCTCAAAATGAGAAGGTAAAATGAAAACCACTTTTCAAAACACATCTGTATTTAAGGGGGGGGGCGGGGAATAACGGAGAACAACAAAAGATGAAGCACAGCAAAATCTGGAGGTAAAGAGTATCAGGATGTACTTAGAAGAGCATCCTATTAAAACAAACCACCAAAGGTCTATGATTTGCAGCAAGGGAACACCAATGCACTGCGATGGAAGAAATCAGTATCAAGGATATTTTTAAAATGCATAATGTTTCAAGAAAGTGAGATTACCAAAAACTGCACAGAAATTAATTAGATTCAAGTTCCTATAACAAGTTAGGCTAATGGTTAGACTGGTCTCATCTTTGAGGAAAGAAAACTATAGTGATTAAAATGAGAGAGCTTTGAGCTATTAATTCTTACAATCTTTACAGTTGACCTCACTATCACACATGCTAATTTGAGTAAATACATTGAAATTTTAACCTTGAACTCATCTCTTACCTATTAAAGAGGCCGTACCTACTATTGCAAACTGGATCAAGCATGTTTGGAACTCTTAAAATCCTCTATAATCAGCTTTCCCACAGCAAGAAAGCAGAGAACTACAAGTTATTAAATCTCTCCCAAGATTCCATGTTTATTTTGCTATACACCATAAGAGAAATGAGAGATGTTTTTCTTTTCCCTTAAGAGTGAATATTGAATTAAAAATTTAACAGAATGGAGCCTGAGCAAAGTCCAATTAGTGTAGCACTTTTACACAATTTACACTGCGGCTGGCAAGTGCAATATGCTTCCTCCTCCATGGTAAAAGTACACAAAGATTTTGGTAATGATTGAAAGGCTCAGGAAACTCTTCACTGTAACACTAAGTACCGAGACACCAATTATTAATAAATTCTTGCCCTCTTGCCTAATTTTGCTGGAATACACTCTGTGTTTTTATGATTTCCACACAGCTTCATGGCTGGGCTATTTCAAGACTTCCTAGCACAGTGCAATGTATTCAAGTGACATGTGCCAATTGTGAGGAAGCACTCACCTTATAAAGCTCTGTTCATTTCAATGGTAGCACAACTGGGACTTTTATAGGGCAAAAACCAAATCCAAACCAAGCCACTGAATTCAGGGTAGTGGACCAAAGTTAACAATGTGGTATTGGAGCCAAGTATTAATATTAAGCTTCCTTCTCTTTTTAAAGAGAGTTTTCCACATTTCCTTGATTCACTTAAAAAGAGAAAAAAGAAAAAAAAAGCCTGGAGCTGCAGAGAACATAGGGGATAGAAGGTGTGTTGACAACTGCAGCCCGTTCATGAAAGGAACGTAGAAAACTAGCTCTTACTTCCAGCATTACAAGTTTTGATAGTGGATACAGCACAGCAGTTTAGAAACAAAGATTTGTATGGATTTGAAACACTTTTCCTTTTAACCTTATTTCAGACAAAAACTCTGTACTGTATCTATGGTTTTCTAGCAGTATTTTGTACTTAAATTAAGCACATATCTTTCGGGTCACATGGATGCTCTTTCTGTGAACATATGCTTCATGTCCAAAAGAAACTGAAAGGGATAAATTCCATGACCATGAGAAGTCAGAGCTGCTGGAACTTTATGGCCAAAACCAGATTCTGCTGAATTACAGACAGCAATGTGGTGTAACCACTGCTGTGGAAATGTGCCGGCTGATTTCCAGAGGCCTTGGGCTCAAGTTTTGAATCGCAAGCCTCTTGGAAAGGAAACAGACCTTTACTCCTTCCATATGGCAGTGCTGATAGCTGTGTCATTTCATTTATTCTAGTTAAAATGTTAATGGTGTTAATTTTTCAGTGATGGGTTTAAAAAAAAAAAAAAAAGTCCTACTCAGAACAGATTTTTTGCTTAATGTTGATAGAAGCCTCCTGTTCAAAATCTGTTGGGAAGACATCTAGTATATCAATCATACACGTTTGTCTTGAGAGCTTCACAATCTCTGTACATTCTTGGTCTGAACCACTGAAAGGATTATGTTGCTGAAATTTCTCTAAGAAATACTAAAGAACAGGCTGAGTCACCAACAAGTTTTAAATGAGTAATAGCTGAGGATGAGCCTGCCTTGGTCTGGCCTGTTTTACAGTTCTTAAGTAACTTTTTGCCAAGAACTGATAAGAACAAGAGACTACTTTGAGACATTCAACCATCGTGAAAACAGTCAAAAACTAAAGCATAATCTTGGACAACTAAATATACATTTGCTCCCTGATTCTGCAAGTTTTTTTTTTCAGAGCTTTAAAAAGCAGGTCATAGACACAGTTAAGTATCTAAATTTAAACATTCTGGCCTCAGCTTTAGAATTTTAAAATAATTTTCAGTTGGAGAACTTTAATGAGTGTAACAAAAAACCCTCCAGTGTGCTAGACTATTAAATCATAGTTTGGCCAGAACAGAAATTTTATATTATGACACCTAGTTTTAATTTTAGCAGTGAAAATTAAGCTGAGGAAAAAAAACAGGAAAACATTGAAGTAGTATTTACTGACTGGTAAATTTGCCTACCAGTTTATTTTAGCTGTGCTATCAACCCCATAGGAAGAGAAAAGATTTTCAGATACATACATATTACCTGATTTATCCTTTTACACTAGTGTTTGAAATGTGCCTCTGGAAAACTTTCTGCCTTTTTCAGTATTTTCTGCATTTCTCTGTAAAGAAGACTGGTGGACTTGGCAGTGTTAGATTTACAGTTGGACTCTGATCTTACAGATTTTTTCCAAACTAAATGATTCTATGATTCTAAGAATCTTCCTTAGCTGACCAACATTTTATTCTTGGAACAAAGTGTTACATGCTACGATGCTTTCACTTTGAGCCTTTGTGAGAAGTGACAAGCTAACCTATATTCCCTCTTCACTGTAGCTAGGATCTGCATTTTTGCCTCAAAGTTGCAATGCCCTGGGTCCTCCTTCCACAAGATTATTACATATCCACATAATAAAACCTTCTTGGTTGTAGCACAGCTTTCCAAAGGAAAGGATGAAAGGTTTGGTGCTTAACACGCTTAAAAGTAAGCTGAACAAAACACCAGAAATTTGAAATGGAAACAATACTACATTTCAAATTGCAATGGTAGAGAAGCTAAGTTGCTCCTCTTTAAATCAAAGTTCTTGAAATTGCTTGCCCTCCACAACACTTTGAAATCACAGTTTTGAAAGAAGGGGATTACACAGGGTTGTATTTCACAAGGGTTGTTCCTCCTCTCCAGGCAGGGAAAGAATCACTAAGACTTTACTTCAACCACAGAGTGCAGAATACCGCTCTTCTCTCAGTTAAGTCTTGGAACACCCGTTGTTGAAGCACAACCTCAAGAGCAGCTGACAAAGAACTAGGAGCTGCTGGGTATGGACTAGCGCCACATTTTTACTTTCTACCTACCTTCAGTCAAATTGAAGAAATTATGTGCTCCTTTTTAGGAACAAGAAATATCCAATATCTGATTTAAATTTGCCTTTAAGCACAGGATAGAAAACACAAATAATCGTAAGACAGCACGCCTTCATTACTCAGACAAGGTTGCCTCCTTCAAATGCAGGACTAACGAGTCATTCTCTCACATTGCTGGCTGCATTGGCAGGTGAGAAATGACTCCCACTTCACTTAGCTCAGAAGTCTTCTAAAGGAGTATCATCACTTTGCATTCACTGAAAAGCTTTGTAGTTCTTTACAGAACGACACTGGTCTGGACAAGACATACACACAGAATAATTCCTGTAACATCAAGAGGACTGGTTCGGGACTTACGCTGTCCATGCCACGTCTTTAACAAGGCACGCAGTGGGCACAAGAAACAAGCCAAACCAGAAGTATCCACATCTTAACACCATTCCAGCCTGTGAAGAAAACAAATAAATGATGAATATTTTCAAGCCATTACATGTTAAGTGGTTGTTTACAAGGAAAAGGTAGAGTGATGGCATCAAACAGGTACTGCATCCATGACCTGGGTGATGTTGAAATTTGGGGGGAGGAGGGGGCACGAAGTTCTCATCAACTCTTAACAGAAGTTAGGCCTATAATTAACAAACAGCAATGGCATTTCTCATTACGATAATTCATTTTGATCTCAAAGTCCTTAGAAATTTTAAAAAAAAATAAAGTGTTTTGACCAAATCCGCCACTAATATTAAATTTGTGGATCGAGGCAGACACATTTTCACTCATGGAGAAGAGCATCATAAGTACATTTAGCTTGCACTTTTGCACATCTTTTGTGCCCTTTGCTTACTCTTTCTGCCCACTGTTCTAGATCTCTGAGCGGCATCAAACTGCCAAGAAAAAAAAAAAGTACACTTTTCACTAAAACATTTCAGTCATATTCCACTTAAATACAGCATTTCCTGTTCAGACTACTGCTGCCTGAAGCCCAGGGTGGGAAAGATTCACTCCTGTCCTGTAAATGGCTTTTTTTACAAACAAAGGGCTCAAAGTTTATATTTGGATTTTTCTCATTGTTGTAATGCTTGAAGAAAAAGCTCGGTAGGATTTGAGGTGGAAAATATCTGGAAACTCTGCAAGTCCCAGCATACACACATAGTTATGAACAAAGTTGAAATATAGCACTGTTTACAGAAATGCTATTTTTGGTCATCAGAATCTTTTACGGATAAATTAATGGTGCATAAGGCCCGGGTTTGCTATACTGAAGACTTGAGACCACCTCACCACCTCTTGCATGCATACACTTCCCATGAGAATCATTTAAATTCTCCAGTACATTAGAAACAGAAAAGTTTTTCTGTAACAGCTTGTGAACAGTATACAACTAAAACGGGCTGAACGGCATCCACAGCATTTCCAGTGGCTAGCCACAGCTTGCTCTCTTCCCAGTTACGGACGCTGCCATATCCCTTCCCCAAAATCTTTACTTCTCAATATTTTGTATGCCACATACAATACACACACACACGTATCTACCGAAGTCTGTGCGTGAGGTTGCAGAAGGAAGGCAGGGAGGCCTGTACTCATGGACACTGAAGTGGCTGTCTCACCAGTGTAACGCAGGCTAGGCGGGCTCAGCTGGGCCTCACTGACGCAGCACAGAAGAGCGCAGCAGCCTGCCATGCTGAAGTGTCAGGACATTTTACAGATAAACACAAAGTTTAGCTACAGAACACGGAACCAGACAAAATCTCTACTGGCCTTTGAAATACATTGTGAGAAGACAATTTGTAATTATACCCTTTGCAAGACAAGTGTGATTGATCACAACAGAAAGAACTTGCACCACTCACTACAGCAAAGCTTTAAAACTGAGAAAAGCCACCACATTGCATTGCCAGGATATCCACCAGCAGCACTCAGCATCTCCTGCTGGCATTGATCTCTAAAGCTGTCCACCTCACAACTCAGTCATATTTAGCAGCAACTTGCTCTTGGACTGCCAAGTAGCGAGTACTTCCAAAAGTGTTTTTCACTTTTGAATGTTAAATCCTCCCTGCTGTCGCTGGACTCACAGATCAGTGGTAAATCTTGCACTGAAACCAAAAGCAAGCTAGACTGTGCTAAAACATTTATGGACACTTTGCCACCCACACAGACAGTAAGCAAACGTGTTCCAGTTCCAGAATTAGCCCTCAGTCATTTGTCAGCCCTCATGCCTACTTTTGTGTGAGAATGCCAGAAGCACATGGGCAGTTTAGATCTATGCTTATTTAAGGAAAAGGATGCGCAGGAATAAGAGGGAAATCTTAACTTCATTGTTAGCCAAAGAGCTGAATTGTAATAATAGAGTGGCAAAACATAATGAGATTTATCCTCATGCTTTGCTTTTCTTTGGCTGTGACTTTCAAGTGCTAGCAGTCTAATCATATCAGCATTCCCACTGACCACCCTTCCATCACCTATGCTAATAAAGGCTAAAAAAGGGCCATAGTAGTCTACATGCATTTTCTGCTATTTTTGCTTCAAATATTTTATGTTCCACTTTTTGCTTTCTAGCTGAAAACAACTCAACACACTTTTGTAGAGCAGAACAATATGAGTATGTGTTTAGTAGAACTTTAACTGCTATTATTATTGTTACAAATGTTGACATCTCAATCAATAGCTATGAATTTGGACACCTCATGTTAAGCCTGACACCAAAAAAAAAGGCAAGTCATACTTTTTGTCTGCAAATTATGCATTTTACTCAAGTATTATTCTGTCCAAAAACTGCACAACAGGAAAACTATTCATCGCATCTGAACCCTGTCAGACACTCACTTTACTACTGGCAAGTCTTTTTCCATACAACCCTCTCCAAGATTTTAGTCCATTCCTGAGCCCATCTGGAAGGCTTCTTCCATGCTCATCTCTAGTTTCCTCTTGGGAGTCAGACGACTGCTATGCTGCACGACAGTGAACTGGTTTGTCTTGCATTGCACAGCTTTGTCTCTGAACTTTGCCTCCTCTCTGGCAGGTTTACACTGTCTGCTCACAGAACAGGAGCTCCTCAGGAGAGGATTCACTGGAAAGCACCTAACACATTCTGGGCATACCCAAAGACAGCATTTTTAGGATATTCACCAACTCGTGGGACAGAGGGCTGGTTACGAACAGAAGCTATAGTAAGAACACCTATATATTGCAACAAAGCCTTCCTCAGGCCTCGCAGCTATTTCTGTGCACCACTCCAGTTGTTCAGCTATTCATGACAGCAGTGAAGACAGTACTGCAATACATCTTCAGCGAAACACGGCATTTCCATACCCAGTCCCTTCAGCTATCAGTTATCTTCCCCAGATAAGAAAAGCTGAGCTACTAAACAGGAACCACCATTATTATTATTTTTTTTTTCTTTTTTTAGAAGGTCACAGAGAGGAGGAGAAATAGCTTGTTTTGTTAAACAAATTCAAAATCTGACCAGCTGTGTCATCACACAGGCCCCATGATATGCAACTAAGTCATTTTTATTCTGTCCGATGTAAACATTACTGACTAGCACGTCCAAAGCCAACTACCAGAAACCATTAATCACATGGCACCCCAAAACCACTTGAGACTAATGACTAATGCAAGTCCTCCTGAAGTCATTGCAGATTAAACTGCTGCCATCAGTAGACTGTCTTCCCAGAACTGACAAGACTGCCACAGTAAAATAGCTCACTTTAGAGGAGTGATAACATTTATTTCCATTCTTTCATTTTAACAAAAGAAAGAAAAGACTTAGCTCCAGTTATTTCAACTGAGGGGTAAACAATTTATGTCCCAATACCTTTAACCTCTTGCAAACTTGTTTTGTAAGGGTGGGTACTTTTTTTTTTTCCTTTTAAATACAGCAAAAAAAGGGACAGTACTGGCCAGTCAGAATGACTAGGAAGATCTACTCTGTACACTTACTCCAGAAAGCCTAGGTTAATTGTTTTTTTTCTGTTTTGTTTGGGTTTTGTTTTGGTTTTTTGTTTGTTCTAAGTAAAGGACAGCTCTAAACAAGCATGTAAAATAGGGACTAGGTTGTTAAAAGTATCTTAAATTGCAATATGGAATACATTTCAAACTCTTTTCTCCATTTTACTATTCTTTCCTAGAATGCAAATAAGCATCATTCATAGTTTTCCCTCTCCACCAACAGGTGGTGCCACTATTTTCAACAACAACTTCCAAGGAGAACAAAGCCAGAGGTGCCCAGGGATGGGAAGTCTGAAATCCAGACTGCTCTGGTATTCTTATCACAGCATGGTTAGACAACAACTGGGGACGAGCAAATGATTCAGACAAACTAAGCAAGGGTCTCAATCATCTTAAGTCACTCAAAAAAAGTAAGACAAAATTTAAATTAATATTTTGGAATAATAAAAGGTTTTCATTACTTCATTTCCTCATATACCCATGCATCCTAACTCTGATTAAAAAAAAAAAGACAGCAAAAGTGTAAGATCACAACGGAAACAGCTGGCTTTGTATTTACAGTGGCGACAAAAATCATTATTGGAAGTGTGCCTGGATTTTGATCACAGCTCTCTCCATGAGGCATGGATAAGAATCCAGTAAGCTGCTCACTTATGTTTTCATATTCATTCAAATTTCAGCTTCATACACTAGGGATCCAAGTCAACCTGCAGTCAGGTGACCAGTCAGATCACTTTGGTCCCCATTAGTCAAATGTGGATAATAGCATGGCACTGCTTGTCGCAGTCATTGTGAGGGATTCACATATGATAACAGCACAAATGTTCGCTGTCATCACTGAGGTAGTATTGATCTAGACATCTATGATATTGAAGGATCCAGCTGAGGAGAGACATGTGGCTGGAGCTGCAAGTTCAACTCTAGCAGCCTTCGCCCTGCTGCTCCATCTGCATTGCCTCAATAGCCAAAGCAGAAAGCAGTGCATCACCAGCAGCCAGTTAACACCACCTTAAGGCAGTCAATCAAGATGCACTATGACATCTCTGCTGGTATCTCTCCTCCATCAGCTCTAGACTAGTGGTTTGGTCTGAGCTTGCCACTTGAGAAGGGCTAAAGCTGGGGCAGGGGAATCCCAGTTGGTCACTCTGCTCCCAGCCCACATTAGGCAAGCCACTCGGAAACATGTTTGTTATTCAGTCGATGAGGACAGTCATCTTCAAAGCCTGCCTCAGCTCACCACTCTGAGGTGCTATGCCTAGCATCTCAACCATTTTCCCACCCATGACAGGATACTGCTAGCTCGAGCAAACAATTCCATCCCCTTTGTCTTGAAGTCTCAAGACATCATGGCATATTGTATGGACAAATACATCATTCTTCATGAGAAGCTCTGGCATTAACAGTGGCATAAATCACAGCAGTGCTCCTACTTGACTCTGGAAACTCCCAGATTCCTGGGAAAGATTGTCTTTCATTTGCTTTGCAGCAATAGGGCTGATTCAGAAACTGCTTTAAAGGTCCAGGAAATATTTTCAGTAGGAAGCTAAACACACTCGACCCCAATCTTGAAATTGTTGCACTTCTAGCGACGTTACAGCTTAGATATCCTTGCTGCAAGTTTTTTATTTTTTTTCAAATGCTTTTCATGAGTAAATTTGAAGCCTAACCTCAGTAGGAAGACGAATAGATTCTATGCATGAATCACAGATTACGAACAATACCACTGTGCAAACTCTCCTGCAAAATATTTGATGCATTAATGCAGTTTCCATACCATTACCCAGTCCTGTTTTCCTTTAGAGAACTGCACCAGGCATCATCTTTGTGTTCTGGGTCCTCTTAAGACTGAATGTTTCAGTGCCAGCACTGGGTAGTTTTCCGGTTTCAAAAGACCTAGCAGTTTAAACTTGAAAGGGCAAAAATATTAAATCCTTATCAACCAAGTAGTTGAATAGGTCTTAAGGTGACATAGGGCTTGCCACATACTAACAGTGTAAGCACATGCCATGCAACAACTGGAAGACCTTGTGTTATATAGCAATCTATTTTTCATAAATTATTCTGAAGGCATTATCTAGCAACAGCTTTCTCCCACTTTAAATGATAAACCAGTGTTTGTTAGATTAAATCAAAACGACCTACAGTCTCTATTAGCTTACGTGGAATGATCAGTGTTTCCAACCCGTGCTGCTATATTGTACAAAATACACAAATTCTGTTATAATTACTGTATTATACAAGATCCTTAACATTCTACAAATATCAGACCTACCTTAAAGACCAAATGTATGAAAACTTAAGTGCAGAGAGATGACAGAGTTTGCTCATGGACACACAGATCAATTGCAGAGCTGGGCAGATAGCCCAAGTTCCACAATTAAATCATACTACACAGTGACTGAGCCTACTGGAGCCCAAGTATGAAATACAATCAATACCTAAGAATGCAGCCTCAATGAATTTCCCCATGCATGCTGGAACACAACCTAGCCTCAACATAAGTTGATGCTTAAGAACTTTTCCCCCCAATATAACTGTAGCCAGCTCCAGGCTGGACAGATTTACTAGATTCAGGGCTGACAGGTGTGATCAACAGATCTACCAGCTCCCTCCTCTTCCAACAAGCATCTTGGTTGGAAGTGCGCCTAAAGAATAAGCCCTTTGGGCTAGTGGCAAAGTGTTAAAAAATGAGGCAAAAGAATTTGATTTTCCCCTCCTGCTTACACCACTGGGAGTCAGGAGTACCTCAAATGTAATCAGCGGAGCTCTGCCACTGAAAGGTTGGCTGGATATTTCCATGTCTGAAATAAAGATGTGCAATGTTTTCCATAATGTAAGAGTTTTCATTCTAAAATGACTCAGATGAAAACAATGACCTCACTGGCTGGCTGGATTTAACACAATGACACATTGGTCCAGTCTCTAACCTATTTCCTCCCTCTCCCAGTCTCTACTCATACAGCCATATTCCCCTGAGAGCAGTAAAAGGAGGAAAGAAAAAATAAGATATACCTCATTCAGATATTTTACCCCTTTTCCTTAATTTTGCCAGTCATATTTAAAACCATATGGAAGTCTAGAGTAAGAAATCTATCCACTGTCTAGATTCCATAAGACACTTATCAAGCTTTTAGGCAATTTCAATATGTGATATAAAGGTAAGGAGGGACGAGAAGAGTAGTATTCTGAGAAAAAAGAAAAATGCCAACACAATACGACGAAGTCATATATTCGGCATTCTTAGTAAAGCCCAAGGTATTTTGATACAGGTCTCTGGCAAAAAGCTTTTTGTTAAAGAAGTTGTCAGCTACGACAGTTAAAAAAAAGCACGAAAATACTAACTAAGGTACAGAAGAAACTAGAAAAAAATATAACACCAACTCAAAAAAGATAAATCTCTTGCCTGAAGTTCTTCCATGATCAGAAAATTCCAAGAATTGGCAATACAAAGCTACAAACCAAAAAATTAGTATCTTCAAGGGGAGAAAAAATGCCAAAACAAACTTCACACACACCACCACAATTTCGAAGAAACTGGTCAGAGCTACAACACCACAGGAGCACACTGAAATCCTCAGATCTTCCACTGCCTTTTATTTTCTTGTTAGAAACTATTTTTCTATACTGGAGGAATACAGCAAGTTAGCAACCTATTTTTATTCTATTTCTTAATGTAATTTACAGAAATTAATATTTGATACATAAATTGAATAAATAATTGGCTAAATGTGTCCCAAAGGTTGGTAAGCTCTTTTTTGTGTTAACTAAAGACATATTCTACATATGCAGCCTTGCCTGAGAAAAAAAAAATTACTAGATCTCGTTACTTAATTAGTATACAACACTACCAATTAAACAAGGAGCCTGCCTATGTTTTTCTCTATTATTACTCTGATAGCAGAGAATTAAGAAAATTAATCAGATGGTGTTTTAATTTGATTTTATGGTTCACTGGCAGTGTAAACTCTGATGCAATTTCATGGAGCCTGTAATTTCTTGTCCATTATTGGTTACATTAAGCTCAACAAAAAACATAAATGAAAGTTTCTTCAAAGTCGTTTGGAGAAGACTGTTGGTTAAAAATTAGCAGTAAAATCTTGCTCCATATAAATGGATATAAATGGATTCCTGAAATTTTATTAGAGAACACAGGTGTCATTAACCAAAGAACTTTCTCCTTAAAGTGGATTAAATACCTCAGTCAATCTTTAGGTAAACAGCACAGGTGCTAATTATTCTTCCTGGTTAAAGAAAAAAAAAAATCTAAAAATATGCTGTATTACTCTGAGCTCCCTCAGCACACATTAAAACTAATGAATAAGAGTCATTCCTTCCCTTCCTTAACACACATTCTTGTGGATCCTGAACACTCGGGGGGGGGCGACACCAAAACCACCCCAAAAAAACAATGCATAGGACACTGCTGATGGCACCCCAGATTTATTTTCCCTCACTCGAGTCAGGCTTGATACTACTCTGAATCATAAGATAGTTTGAGTTTTCTGAGATATCTCCAATCAGACAGTTGTGCAACACAGTGTAAGCATCTTATATTTCAGTTTAAGATGAACTCACACTTGAGGATGTGGAAGAGTAGGCCCACGGGTAGCTACCTGTGATGGGTGGTGACCTGCCATCGTGCTGTAACTTCACTGAGCCCAAGTAAAATCTGCATGAAAGCGTGCTTCCCAGTACTAAAGCAAAGTCATTCCTACAGACCTTCTTTTAGAATCTTTGTAGATTTTCTTTCCTTACCCCTCAAACTAAACCAACAGATGCATGAACAGAAAGAACAAAGTAGATCTGCAACAGTAACTTTGATAGACCTGACAGTGAAAGTCTTGTGCACTGTTTCATGCACTTCAGTATAAACTTCTGCTCTGCATGTAAAATTAAATTTACACTTTGCGTTATGTTTCTCCTTTTGAAGTCACATTCAGCGTGTAACCACTCTTGTATAGTACTTTTCCGTGCAGATTTTAATAGTAACCACTCTTGTATAGTAGCTGCCCTTATTTAATAACTGTGCCTTTATCATGAGAGCTGCAGGGGAAAAAAATTAAATTTTACAGAACCCACTTTTGAATTTATAACTCCAAGGGAGCAATTATGTTTAGCAGAAGCTATTCCTTGCCAGTGAAGATGTAAGATATTTGTACAACCCGCCAAGTTACACTTAAAAAAAAAAAAAAAAAAAAAAAAAAAAAGAGAGAGAGAGTCAGAACCTTCAAATTTCCTGGCTTTGTGTGTTGACATTTTCCAACTGTGCTACCGCAACAGTGCTGGCTTCCTCACATAAAACACATTTGCTTCAAGACACTCCCCACCTCCCCAGTATTAGCAAAGTAACATCCTCGAATAAAAAGGTGCTCTACCAAGAGTAGAAAATATTACTTTCAGGAACCTTGGCCATCTTCCACCTCTGTCACAGTTTCATGATATAAATTTGGGCAAGTGTCCTAAACCTCAGAGAAAACACAGAAAACACGGTCAACCTCACTGGAGTGCTTTGAAAATAATTTTTTAAACAACCATTTAAGTAGTATGCTGAAAAAATAGCTTTTCTATATTAGCATCAAATAACACTTCTCCCATCTTGCATGATTGCTGTTCTAACTCTACAAAAAATTCCTCTTTCAAGTAACCATTTATTCCTTTTCTATTTGCTTTGCCACTGAGTGGATTTTTGTGCTGAATATTTTTCTGCTTTTATAGACTAATTTAAGAGGATGGATTAAAAAAAGAAAGCATAAATCACATTAAGCTACACTATTAAATATTTCAGGTAAGTATCATTAGGTATCTATCCACTTGCCTGAACCATCTAAATAATTTTGTTTTCTGATTGAACCTGCTGCCCAAAACTCAAGTTTTATAGCATATAAAAAGAATCTGGAGTGCCTAGTGGCAAAACTTTAATTGGTATTAGTTCAAATTAGATTCTGCACCTTGCCCCCACATTTGGGAAGTAAGTTGACTTTAGCAAGACTGCTGCTCTCCAGAGCCCAGCTCTAGCAGCGTAGATGGGGCATGCAAACACCCACACTTGCAGGCGCCTTGTTAGAAAGTACTGTGACTCTAGATATGGTTTGTTGCTTGCAGTGAGCTACAGCATCAACATCCACAAAAGGAAAGCACTGTGGTTTTACATTTTTTTTTAAACTTATTTCCTGGTTTTATTTGAGATGAACTTTATCAGAGTAACACCATTCCCTATGTCTAATATCTTGTAGATTCCTTAATGGCTCAAGAATTCCAGAAAATACCAGATAAGCAAATAGTATGAATTAGTTCTCGCAACTGCAGAGTTCAGAGAAGCAGATCTTTCAGTTTTTCAAATCAGAATATAGGCTTATAAATCAGTGAGTAGGTTGAATTCCTACTGAAGTCAACAGCAGTGGAAAGGACATCACTTCCATAGAGAGGGCCCTGCATTCTGCAAAACTATGTCCTATAAACTCAATTTTATAGATCTTAATCTGTTATAGTAATGGTTGACTTGCGTCAGATAACAGTCATTATTTCTCCATGCCATATTTCTCCAGGGAGAGTAGTTTACTAGCTCAGTCACTATATACTCACCTGGGATTTAATCTTCACTGAATGGTTATGTTCTTAAGGCATATTTTGAATGCAGTTAGCTCAGTCAGTCATACTGTCTCTCGAAGGCCCTAAAGACTTCAGGTTATTTTAGCATGACTACAGTTCAACTCAGATCAATGGAGTCTTACCACAAATGGGTACTTTTTTCCCATAAAACCTTGGTTCTTTCCTTCATTTTCATTCCTGAACAATTCATTTCATTGCTTGAGTACATATAACCTCTTTATACAGCTGCTATAACTTCATGCCTTGTATTACCATGTAAGACATACATTTGCAATGATTCCCACTGCAGCCTCTTGGTCAAATCCTGGAGATGCACCCTTCTCTCCCTTCCTTCCTTCCCTTTACTGAAATCATAGAATCGTTAGGGTTGGAAGGGACCTTCAAAGGTCATCTAGTCCAACCCCCCTGCAAGGAGCAAGGTCATCTCCAACCAGATCAGGTTGCTCAGAGCCCAGTCCAACCTGGCCTCGAATGTTTCCAGGGATGGGGCATCCACCACCTGTTCCAGTGTTCCATCACCCTCACTGTAAAAATTTTTTTCCTAATGTCTAATCTGAATCTACCTGCCTCTATTTTAAAACCCCTTGTCCTGTCACAACAGGCCCTGCTGAAGAGTTTCTCCCCATCTCTCCTGTAGGCCCCTTTAGGTACTGGAAGGTCGCTACAGGTTCTTCCTGAAGCCTTCTCTTCTCCAGGCTGAGATACTCGTAACAACAGCACAATATAGTAGCGATTTATATAAACTCTTTCCACACCACATCACAAATCACAGCTACAAATGCCTGCTCTGAATCTATAAATAAATGAATTGCAGCCAAAAGTTCGCTTCCCAGTCCACAGAGATACCTAAACAAGCCTCACAGGTACGTGTGTCGTAGTTCAGCCCTGATCAGGACCAGACTACGCAGTCTCTCTCTCGCTCCCCCCACCCTCCGAGAGAATAGGGTATAAGAAAACCGGCTCAAGGTTTGAGATAAGGACGGGGAGAAATCCTTAAAGTTACTGTCACGGGCAAAACAGACTCGACTTGGGGAAAACTATTCATTTATTTCTAAAACTAGCAGGAGAATGAGACAGGGAACAAGATAACCTCCCCCCACCCCTCCCTCTTCCCGGGCTTAACATTATCTCTACCACCTTCCCCTCCCGAGCAGCACGGGGAGGGGGGGAAAGGGAATGGGGGTCGCGGTCAGTTCATCACGCGTTGTTTTTACGCCGCTGTATCATCGTCGGGGGAAGAACTCCTCGCATTCCTCCCCTGCTCCAGCGTGGGGTCCCTCCCACGGGCCACAGTCCTTCGTGAAACTGCTCCGGCGTGGGTCATCTCTTCCACGGGGTGCAGTCCCTCTAGAACAGCTGTCCCAGCGGGCCCTCCACGGGCCACAGCCTCCTTCAGGCCTCCACCTGCTCTGGCGTGGGGTCCTCCACAAGCTGCAGGTGGATCTCTGCCCCTCCGTGGACCTCCATGGGCTGCAGGGGGACAACCTGCTGCACCATGGTCTTCACCACGAGTTGCAGAGGAATCTTGGCCAGGAGCCATATTACTCCTCCCCCTCCTTCTTCACTGACCTTGGCGTCTGCAGCCGTTCCTCACAACAGGCTGGCAGACGCCTCTCAGGATCCTTTTTACATCTTATTCACTTCTCATCTCCTCTCCACTTCTTGCAGCCGGGCTGGACCGAGTCAGGCCCAGTCGGCTGCCCGGCGGGAGGCCAGAGGGTGAGGCCTGCAAGGCCCATGAGGCTCGTGCCTCCCCCTCTCTGCCCCCCGCTCAGCTGCGTCACATCTTCTCCTCCTCTTTTTTCTGTTTTCCCCTACTTAAATACGTTATCACAGAGGCATTATCACGGGACATTCTGCTACCAATTGGCTCGGCCTTGGCCAGCAGCGGGTCCGCCCTAGGCCCGGCCGAGTCCACTGAACAAAGGGGAGCGACTTCTAGCAGTTTCCTACAGAAGCTACCACCTTAGGCCCCCCCTCACTAACAAAACCAGAACAACGTGGTGCAGTATTTGATGTCTGTAAGGGACACATAGTGCCATGGCAGATCTGTATCACTCAGTCTTGGTCACTTTGTGCCACTCCTATTTTTTCATAGGTAGCCGATTTCTGAGCATATGACATTCAAAACACAAGAGTCAGAGACAAATCTAACAGCTGAAGAGAAGTAGTCCTACAGGAAACATTCTCTTAATCATAAAACATTGACAAAACGACAAGACAATCACAAGCGCTAGTCCAAGGAGAAGAGGCTCTCGTGGATGCCCAGTGCCAGGGCAGGTAGCACAGCTGCCTCCTGCCTCCACACCCCTTCCCAGTAAGGCAATCAGGTGGCATTTCCACCTGCAGCATATGAGGTTGCACTATTTTAAGAGACACATATTGCCAGCTTCTTTGTTGGGAAGAACACTGTAGAAGTACAATACCATTTGGAGCACTAGCTTTATTTTATTACATTGATTTATGCTTTCCCTTTAATTAAAAGGTACCAGGAAAACATTTGTTTTTGATTTGGATACTCAAACCTACCGAGACCTATTTCAGCCAACTCCTCAGCACAGGTCCAGCCAGCCCTGTCTGCATCTCTACAATGAATTACTTCCGCGAATGCACAGGCCGAAAGCCTCCCCGAATCTTTCTCCCTAATCCTCGACATCTGTTCTGCGTCCAGGCTGGGCTGCGGCGGAGACCCGCCAGTGCCTGCTGTCAGCATGGCCGCAGATGAGTAAACACACCAGGGCCCGCGTCAGGCCGCCGTGTGATTTCAGCTGAGAACTCCGGACGTGGAGCACAGTTCTCATTTAAAGCATTCGTAATGTCGAGGAAACACCTGTTAAGAAACTACCCAAAATAAATTTACCATGAGTCTTTTAAGAAAGAGAAAAACCACAAGTGACAGCAGCAGTACAAGATCTGACAGCAGCAGAATTCAAAGCCCCGTTACAAACCCTGACCAATTAAATACATAAATAGCACTATTTTTCATTTCAGGGTAACAGTTACCATTTCATGTCTCATCTTCCACTTAAAATAGATGCTCTTCACACTAAAAGACTGAAGTTTGACCTATTTTGACCTGGTTTATTTTCTTCTGTGTGCAAAAATCCTGCCATGCCATGTTGTGTGTAGTTTTAAAAGAAACACTTCCATATGGTTCCTCTTTAAAATCACGTCAGCAGTGTATCATCATGAACAGGTTTAGAACAGTTTCTATCTAGCTAGTAAAAAAGGTGGATGGTGATATTCTGCTTAAAGTCTGCAATGTACAATAAATGAAAATCAGTAATCTTAGAAGTAACATTAAAATAGTAGAAGTATTGAGATTTTCCAAAGCTGTAGTGACATCGGAAGCAAACCCAAAAGTCTCCGAGTATCAAAGACAACTGGCATTTTCAAAGAGCTTGCCAGCAATCTTTTAATTTAAACCACTGTTTCCCCCCTTCAGGGACTCTGGAGGTTTACGTAGGCTGATGATGGGGACCTCCTTCTCCTCCCTGTGTACACATCTGACCAGTGATCACACTGCAGGCCACTTACTGATGACAGTGGTATCTTTCAAGAACACTTAAGTGACTTTGGAGCACAGGTCACACTGACATTAAAGTAGAACTAGATCAAATATTTGCAATATTTTGCATTTCCCACTTTCCAGAGCTCTCCAGGAAAAACTATGCTCCTTACTAATTTGAGCACTACACCATGCCTGTGAGGTAGGACATATTAGTCCTCATACTGTAGGTATGGAAACCCAACATTCATAGCAATTAAGGCAGCTTTCCCTACATCGCACAGCAGTTTTGGGCCAAGGGCAGGTGAAGCCAGCTCCACCAGCTATTACCGTGGAAAGCAAGATGCATGGGCACAAAGTGCCTGTACATGGGCACCCATCACCCTGTTGCTGTGCTTACACCAGAAGAGAACAAGAAAAGCTCTGGGTATGGCACAACAGGCTGCGCAATCTTTTCGCCTGAGTCAAACAGACATATTCATCAGATAACCTCGTTTGTTCAGATTTCCAAATTCTGCTTGGTGCAACTCGATCAAATTCTTTATCAGAGCTTCAGAAAATAAGGTAGGTACCACAGGGTAAGTGGGAAAGGTCCTTGCACAACAGAGTAACCAGTTAGATAACACAAAGTCAACAGTAGGACTGAAAATGCAGTGTTCTTAATGGAGGGAGACCATTAGGGGAGCTCTACAGATGTCTGTGCTACAATTCACGCCAACCAAGATACTCACAGATGGTCTAGGAAAGGGGTGAATAGCAAGGCAACAGTTTGAGAGGACACCATCTCCCTCGGAATGCATATAAAGTAATAAAATCAGAAAGGCAAAAGACCTTTTTGTACAATAAAATTCAAAAGTCTTTAAGTGAAAAGTGATAGACATGGGGAAAAGTGATAGTAGTAATAATCAGCTGAAGATCTAAGGATGCAATCCTGCTACTCAGCAGTCCAAAACAGCAAATTGAGTTTTAGGGCTTGGTAGGAATGGGACAGAAGAAACCTGAACATTTTGCTCCTATAAAAAAAAAAAAAAAAAAACAAACCCTGTGCTTCATCTACATGCTCCCCTCATTCCAAAAATGACACTAGAGAATTAGAAAAGGCTGAGAGGAAAGGCAACAAAAATAATCAGAGTATGGCATGGCTTCACTGTAAGTAATAACTAATGAGATGACTTTCCTTTTGAGGAACATGGAGAAGAGAAAGACGATGTAAGGGCCTGTAAATACAAGAATGGCAGAAAGCAGGTAAACAGGACAACTACTCCTTTCTTCTTCCAGTATAAGGACTGGGGACACCAGACCAGAAAGCCAGTGGACAGTTCAAAACCGGTCAGAAGTAATACGCTTTCGCATATATAGCATAGGATTCCTGCAGGTTGTTGTGGACCAGAGTGTTATCACATTACTTGAAAAGCTTAACTTGAACTTAAAATTAGACTGCTTCCTGGAACAAAAACAAAACAAAACCAAAACCAAAACAACAAACCATTGACGTTTAATAAATACAAAGGTATTGTTTCTGGGTATTGAAATCTCTGAGTCTACGCCACAGAAATACCGTTATAGCCTTTTCTATTCTTACACTCTTCCTAATCATCTACCACTGGGCATTCTCACAGTCGAGACAGTAGGTTAGATACTCATATGGGGACCAAATACGCATTATTTAGACTGCATCAGCTGGAAGCTGCAGACAAAGAAGACACTGAGAGCACCAGGGAGAAAACATTTTTTTTTTTCCCCTCTATCTTGAAATGAAATCAATTGGGCAAGACTGAGAGGATACATATCAGTGAGAAGCCCAGCCCAGCGCTGACCTCTACCCATCTTCTTACTCTTAGATTTCTCAGATTCTCCCTGCTTCCTCTACCTTCTAGAACCCACTCCTCCATTGCTCTCACATTAAATTTTGTAGTTTCATAATTTTTTTTTGTTCATCCTGGATAAAGGACCCAGATTTGGGACAAAAATACTTAAATCCATTACAGGAATTCTTGAAAGCTTTACTTATCTGTTAAGCAAAACAAAAAGCAAACTAAACTGATGATAAAGCAATGGGCATTTCACAAGAAGTGAAAGGGAGCAAGGCAACTCAATACAGACGTGTTATGTAGAGCTCTTTAAAGAACATTTTAGCAGAGGAAAATCAACACCAGAGTGCCAGGCTCTAGTGTCCAGCTTCTTCAGCAGTGACAAGCTTTCAGGCCACAAAATCACATGTAGCCAGCTTGTGCCTTCCTATTGAACCTGTACTGCAAAGTGAGGCTTCGCAATCCCTCCCAGGGAAGCATTCCTTTTTTTCAAGACACAGAAGTGAGCACAGCTGCAGAGATACAGTCTGGGGTAAATACTCAAGAGAGTATCGTTGTATCACCTGCTCCTAACAAACACACTTTCCAACGCATCTGGGGACAGCTGGATATGAAAAGGGGTGACTTGGAGCACATTCTGAGCCCCCAAATCAAAACCTGAAGTCCCTTCCTCTCCTTCTTCAGAGACAGACACACACACACACAGAGGAAGAGAAAGATGCTGAGAATGCAGGCTGCACAAGAAAATGTTCACAAAACAAATCCTACAACCATACATAATTGAGTAATCCAGGTTTTGGCTTACTCAGGTTTATGAGAACCAAACCAGCATTTTAAACGCTTATTTTTGCTCTCCTTTAAGTTCAGTTAGGCTTGCCTTAGGCTCACAAGCCTATCGAATTTGAGACCTATTTTTAAGATAACTAACCTGGAGAGTTTTCGTACCTGTACTGCCCTTAAAGCATGCCCCAAGTTCGTTCACTCTCTTTTGCTGTTTTACCACAGGGTTGACGGCAACATGGAAATCATATCAGAGAAAAATACTACTTTTTTTTTTTTTTTAAACTAGCTGATAAACATTAGCCACACCAAATAGTTTCAACCTCATCTGTAGATTCAAGCAGTTCTCCTGCGACACTCAAGATCAGGTGAGATATGAGTCTTTATAGGTGGTGTTTTCTTGTTTCTCTCTCTCAACTCTGAAATCGGGGCTTTCTGAAAGGGCTCCTGGCTCCCACAGAACACCCCTTTGCTGCAGGCAGCAGAAGCATTATCAAAGACCTCATTACAGTCCTCAAAGGCTGTAGTTATTCTGCAACTGACATGAAAAATGTGAGTTTGCAACACCAACAAATGCATCCAATAGCTCCTCAAGTGTCCAAGCAGGCCAGGAATTTGCCAGGCAAAAATAATCCTGAATATTTATGTTACATCTTCCCCCTCCTCCTTTCAAAAAACCCTTAAGTCAGCACGGGAGTATTGTTCAAAGCAGAAAAGATTGCTAAACTCAGTACAGCAACAAGGTATCAACATGCTAATGAAGTCATTCTACTTTTGCACAGGCAAAAAGGATTATAAACCTGTGCAGCATGGCAAAAAAAAAAAAGCACCCAACAAAAGATACAAATACAGCTCTGAAGTCAAATATTTAAATATTTCAAAGAGGGAAAAACCTAAAACTTCCTTTTTTTTTGGTGCTGTTATTACATTCAAGATCATTAACAAAACAATCCAAGAAAGAAAAAAAAAGGCAGTGCAGTATGGAAAGGAGGATTTAGCTAGAGGAAGATTTAGAGTACCAACTCCCTGTTAACGGTTCAGATTCATTCAGATGGGATACAGTCATAAAGCTCTAGGGATTCACACATCCCTACCTCAATTCAAGGCATTAATAACCAATCAGAATTTAGATAAGACTCTATAAATATTTAAAATTTTTAATCTTTTGAGTGCCAAGAATAACATTTCCCATCATGTCCTTGCCTTTCCCACAGCAACAATGATGAGATGTCTCATCTGGCAGTGCTGGCACAGGCGCAACGTCAGGTGGCTTTAGTAGTGGCAGTCAATTAACTCAAAGTTACATCTAATTGATCCATTTCCTGCTCCGATAAACAATTGTAAACAAATACTTCTCTTCAAAGGAGGAGCTCTGTTAACAAATTAAAAAAGGAATGGAGCCATCTGAACCACACTAGCCATGGCTGTGTCAGGGGTTTTATATAAACACTATGTTTAGGCTCCGAATGAGTGATGTGACATGAAATACAGTAAGCCAAATTCTTCCCAATTTAACATGACAGCAGCGCTTCCTCACACAACAATCCTTGCTTTTTCTTTTTTTAATCTCTTCTACGTTACTGACAGCAGTGCGTGCGTATATTTACGTTATTTTGATTTTTCCTAACCCATATTTAGCCTTTCTACTTCACACGTGTTTTTGGCACAGGAAGCTCACTACCCGCCTTCACTTATTCTTTAGACTGGTTCAGTGTCTGATTGCTGTCTCAGCAGAAAAACAGCCATGGCAGAAAAATGCAAGCCAAATCACTTCTGTTTCTGTTTGCAATTCCCATTACAGATGGAGACTCCCACCATTTTGATAAGCATGCATTTTATGGTCCTTTTCCAAACCTTTCAAAATGTAGCCAGGGAAGAATTTCAGCGTAAACTTTAGGCTTTCATGCTGATTTGAAAGAGGCCACAACATACAGTTACTTGCAGTACGTCAGCTCCACCACAAGCTTTACTGAAAAGCCATGCTACTAGCTATACTTCACCCTGTCCACTCCTCCGTCTGTAATTGTTTCCTTATCCACAGAATGAAAATTGTAATGCAATCAATGATCAAGAAGATATTTACTTGCCTCTAAATGATTTCAGATCCAATGATAAAGCATGCTATGTAAAATTCACACATCACTTAAGCAAAGAGATCAAGTGATTTATTTCCACACACTGTCAGCTGCTCTGTCTGTTTTGACAGATTCAGGGTGTTTCCACATCCAACTGCCCTGACAAACATGGTCACAGTTTAAGACAGCTAGTATCATGCCAATAAAGTATCCAAAAATGATCCTAGCCCCATATATTGATTATGCATTTTCAGGAGTTAGGTGCCTTCTGTTCATTATCCAGTCTGGACATCTTGTGTTTTACCTGACAGAGTTTTAAAACCAGGAAATCAAGCCTAAATGGAAACTGGCAAACTAAACAATAAAACCTGATCCTGCATGCCACTTGGCAATCAAGTTCCACAGCACGCTCATAGGAAGAAGGTGTTTCCTATAAGACCATATCCAAGCTATTTTACTAAGCAGTAAAAAAGCTCCATCTTATTTACTAACCCAAAAGCTTACGTCTACTAGTAGAGGACTAACACTGTCTGAAACTGCAAGTTTTAGACATTCAACATTCATTCTCATTCTTCATTGAGAGAAGCAAAATAAAATAGCTGCTTACAACAGAAGAGACTCTCTGCAAAGTGAATTCAAAGCAGCAGAATAAAGGTGTCCCTATATATTTACACACACAGACCAGCAATTATGAAGCATAACTGGTAATCAGAAGAGAAAGCACTAGAAAGAAGAAAAAAAATAAAGTAATTAGCAGACATCAATCAACACCAGGAAAATAATCTAGTAACACAACTCAGTGCCTTTCACTTGACTGACAGACAGGACAGATCTCACTGTCAGGTCCGAAGAAGGTAGGATAGCATCATCACGTCATTACTATTACAAGATAAATGCTCCTTAGAGAACAACCAGGCAAGTGTAACATAGGGGAGCTCATGTACTGAAAGGAACTGGCAAACAAAAGGGCAGTGAACCTGGAGCTCTCCAAGGCTAAAACAAATACAAAACATCCAGAAGACAGCTGCTTCAACCTCCTTCAGAGACAGCACTGTTCTCAATCCCTGGCAAAGCTCCTGATGTCGAAAACATATCAGCCTGGAGTTCAGTCCTACAGACAGAATCCAGGTTTTCTTAACCTTTCCTTACTTGAGGCAGACTCCAGCACTTCCTTAGATGTCAGCTTGACCCTGGGAGACTTCCCAGTTAGGCCTCCTTACAGCACAATCATTACAGTGTTGCATGGAAAGCCTCGAATAAGATCTGAACTAGCACATTCCAGCAGCAGAAGCTGATCAACTAAGTGGTGATGGATTGAGCAAGTTTGAGGTATGGCAAAGTGATAAATCCCACAAAACCATTGCCTAGGGAAGCCAGACTGCCTTGGCTCTTTGCTGCCATATTCACAGTTCAGCAATGCAGAAGCAAGTTCCCCCTCTGACAGGCCTTTCTCCAGAGCACCTCTCCAACTGATGACAGATGTTGTAATTATTCCCCCAGGACCACCTGAATTCTTAATGCATTCAGAGAACAGCAACTTCAAATACATATAGGAATTAAAATATAAACATGTTTCCACTTTTTTTTAAAAGTTGTAAACAGAAAAAAAAAAAATACCAAACAGAATAGCCCTATCTTCAGCTAAGAGCATTATCCCCTTCTGACTCAAGACATCACAAGTACTTGTAGATCTTCTTAATCAAGCCCACAAAGAATCCAGACCAAGAGATAAGATAGTCCAGCAATACTACTGTCATCATGAGAATATTTCAAAGAAATAAGAGGAAGATATGAACTACTGTAGATTTTCATACCACCAGAAATCTTACTGACCTTGGCAGCCTCAAGCCACCAAAGAGTTCACAGAACACTAAGTACTATCCTCAATTCTTAGAAAGAGGTAACGCATCAATGAGGGCTTGAAATGGATTACCCTTCAAACGTATCAGGTCCAAAGAAGGTATACATATAGGAAAATTAGATCTGGAAATTCAGATTGAATAGAAAGATGTAGACCTCTACAAATAAAAACCCAAGTGAGAATCAGTGCATACATCTGAATGCTGATGTAGGGGTACAATTAAGTTTAAGGGTGTGCCTGGGCCATGTTCCTAACCCATTCAGGGACAAGACATGAATGTACAGGTGACACTTCTTACATTCTAATTTTCATGGATAAGAAATGCTGGTGCATGGGCTGGAATGGAGCCATAGCTTATTTCAACGTGTTCCTGACCTGGACAGTCAGGGTTCCTGGCAGAAAGCTCCCAAGAGTCAGTGTAGACAGGATCAACAAAATCAAGGAAGGGTGGAAATTCACGCAGCTGCATTCTGTTCAAACTGGAGTACCTCTTGCTGTTGTAATTCATGGATCACCACTTAGGATTTTATATAACAGATAGAGTGAGACTGAAAAATTTACTAACTTAGGATTTAAATCTAATTTGAAGGCTGCTAAGGCACAAAACTGTCATGATAAAGACTGAAATTTAAAAACACTGTCTAGGACACATACAAGAATTACAGTATGGAAAAGTAATTAATCTTAGTAACCCAGAGGGAGGAAAAAAAAGGAAACAATAAAAGAAATTGACACAGGCAATCAAATAGCTGGAAATGTTGCATAAAAGAACTGGTCTAGAAGGATATTTGTAAATCACTCCCCTTTCTCAGAGGGCAACTAAATACCATGCTTCTGAAAGAAGTGAAAAAGCAGTTAGATGCTGAAACAGATGTATTCCGAAAAGAGCTAAAGCTAATAAACTCCTAATCTACAGCTTAATGGAACAGAAGGGAGTAAATGAAAGGTATTAAAAATGCAAAACCAGAAGTTCAGTACAAAAGCCAGAAAAACTGCTGGATATAACTGGGCAACGGGGCTGGGGGAGTTCCAGACAAGCCTGGATGCTTCCTGGTACAAAGATCCTGTGGAGAGATATCAGTGAGGCTAAGAGCCCACAGAGCTCAAAAGGCCAACAGAGGAAGAGGGGTCAGAGAGGCAATTAAACTAATGCAAACACAAAAAGCCCCAAGACCACACAGGTTTTCAGTAGAGCTTTATAGTAGAAGATCTGGCATACGAGGTACACAATCTCTGCCCACTCTATCTGACATATCTAGAAAGTGCAGAGGTTCCCAAAACTGAGGTCAGTCTAGCAGCACAAAAATAAACATGCTGTTATGAGTCTTGCCCAGGCCAATCTTGTTTGAGTGAAAAAAAAAAAAACACCAAAACCAACCAACCTCAAAAAAAAAATTCCTACCCAGAAGAACAATAACCACCCTTCCTCAGTTTATATGGTTTAAGTAATCAGGCTTTCAATGGAACAAACCATTGAGGCTCAAGTATAGGTAGCCAGGAGCTACATAAGCCCAGACGCAAACTGGTAGCAAGGCACAAGTAGTAGCACATTTAGTTCCATACTAGCAGGTCTAATCCACTTCCAGACTGGTGCCGGTTTCTAACCCTGTGCTCAGCTGTTGAACTCACAGCTGCTCTATTCGACTGTGCACACATATGTTAAGTGAGGACACTGCACAAACCACAGGAACAACAACATGTGGTTGCTATCTGTCAAAGGCTTCTTGATGCTTACAGAGTGACCTTTTCGAAAGAAATCTGTTCTTGAAGATGGCATTTAGAAACAACAAAGAGTTGGGTGACTGTACTAGACGCCCATCACCTAGTCCCCTCAAAGTTAGTAAACTCCACAACAGCTCAGCTACAAAGAGAAAGAAAAGTGTTCCTGATTACCTCTTGTGTTATGCACCTTAATGAATTTCTGTTAAAAAAAACCAAACCCCAAACCAAGGACAACCCATCCCTCCCCAAAACCCCCTGCTCCAATGTAACAGAACATACGACTAATGAAGTAGAACATAAGCTTGTGCTCTGTTCACATAATGTAACACATGTTAAGCACTTTCTCTGACTTGTATTATGAAAAATGTGGATGAATTTAAGTAACACAAGACATTAAGTTGTAAAGTTTCTAGTTTTACTATAATTTTAAGCGCAAGTCTTCAGGAATCTGTAATTAAACAGCTCCAAGATAGACTAGAGTTTGTGTGGTCTGAACTAATCAAGTATGTACTGCTCCTAACCTCAGCCGGCTATATGAAATTAGTTTTCCCTTTACTATTTTGAAAAGATTTGTAGGATAAAAAAAGCCTACATTTTTCTTGGCTATGTTCTACAGTAGTGGTTAAAGTGAAAGGATAGCTAAAATTGCTCTTCTGATCAACATAGTTAACAAAAAGCATTCTAGACATTGCTCAAAAAAATGGAATAAACAGAATCTGCTCTAACAGCAAATATACTCCTAACTACAATTATGGCTCCTGATAGCTTCCTTTGGAAAGACAATACCTTCCAAAAGGTGACCGGCTGGCAAAACTTTCATTACTACCTCCTGGGAATCTTGCTGACCGTGACAGTTTTGAAGCAGAGGCTGAACAACAGGATATAACATACGTATGTATTTCACTGCTTATTCCATCACCAAGTATGTGAATTGATGCAAAAAGGGAATTACCAGGGAAATATAAATTCTCCACATGTGGGATTTGTTAGAGAGATGTGTCTTGGGTCTGCTAAATTCAGAAGACCTCACTCTTGCCATCTCACTACTTAGGCACACAATACACAGGAGAAAGAGCATATAACTCTAAGCCAACTCTACTGAAGTGATAAAACATTAAAAATGAATACCAAAGATATAATATGAAATTGCCAAACTGGCTTATCTATAACTGAAAATTTATGACAGACTAATGGGAATTTCCAACTGGAAGCTATCTTGCCGGTCACCGAACTCAGATGAGCAGCAAAGTGTCATTTCAAGTACTCATTTAGAAAGCTTTCTTTAAGAGCTACAAAGTGCTCTGCTCTGATTCCTGTGGCTCCAGGTGCACCACTTCAAATGCAGACATTTTATAGTTTTATCAGTATGAAATTACTGTCAGTTTGTCACCTCATGAAAACATTAATCTCCTCCTTCCAAAGCTTTTTTTTTTTTCTCTCTCTTGCTCTGCTACTACTACCATTACTAGAAAGCTGTCCTGCAATTTCCTCCCTTTAAAAGCAGCTCTTCACAAGTACTCTTCAGCTGAAGTCTATACAGGGCTTGTTTAGATCTCTTCGCACCAACACCATCCTTCAGCATTAACAACACGTTTCCTTATTTGGTGCCCCATCTCCAGACAATACATATTTTAAGTAGAAATAAGAATAGTAAAAGTATATTTTAAGTAGTATTTCCTCCCCATGTTTGCTCTCCTGCAACATACAAGGCAAATTTTTAATCTCTTCTGCTTTCCCTAAGCATTTGAGCAATAACCCTTTGCAGTCCTTGAATTAAGTTTTCTTTCATGAGACTGCTCAGAACCATGAACAATATTATAAAATGAAAAAAAATATATACTTTATTCTGGAAAATCTTCTGCTCCAATTTTTCAAACTTAGAGTTAACTGGATGACAACAGCATCGGAAGTGACACTTTCATTCAAAGGTGAGAGGCTTATTGGACAGTTTATTTTATCATAAAGTAAATAAATGAATAAAACTAGCAAAAGCAATCATGTCCTTCAGTGGAGATCTACCATTCCAAAAGCAGCTTTACTCCCTGTATTTTCCCCATCATCTTGATTGAAAACCACCAGAAGGACCACTTTCACAGGAAGGTTAAGGGGAAAGCAAGTGGTAATGTTCAGAAGACAGGCACATCAGGGATACTAGCACTGGGTTGAGATCTCATAGAGGAGGAGTACGAAGGAAACATTCAGGGGCTCAGTAAACATCAACCTGGTAGACTGTCAGAAAACCAAGACCTTCCTCTCTGTGAAAACAATGCAGACAGAGCCACTAGTCGTACCCTTAGTTTAACTGAGAAACAAAATCTCTAAGTCCAGTGAAAGGTGATAAATAAAAGGGAGTGTGAAAATTCAGCTCATCCAGCTGCATAAATTTATCCAGTAGAGTCCTTTCAGCTACCAATTGTAATACCCTCAATTGACAAAAAATCTGGAACTTTCCATCTTGACAGTCATAGAGCTGTAAACTGTATCACAATGTAAATGCAGATGAAGCTCGAGTAACAGGCCTGGATGTGAATTCATCGCCATGAGAGAGTCTAAGAACATAAGCAGCATCTTGGTACTTTGAAACACTTAAAGGGTGTCTGAAACCAGAACAAACTCATCACCAGTCAGCAAGATCATCAGTCTGCCTCAAGTTTCCCATGGCTAATCGCCCTTGGCAGGAGGAAAGAAAGGACAAGAGGATGTTCCAAGTCAAGGAGGGAGCTGGTTTAAAAGTGGAAATCCCTGCTGCAGAGCCCGAAGAACGCATCGCAACAAGATCTCTTTGAAGCCAACAACGTACCAAATCGTGGAAGAACCCTCCTCCCCTCACTGGCTTTTCTGGTATGAGGCCATGTAGCAAGAGCGAACCCTCAGATTTCCTACTGGAATGCACTGTGTAATCAGAGGGACTGCTTAAAGGGGGCAACTCCTCCCACTTGCAGCTCTGTACGACTTTCTAGAACTACCCAGTTGCTTTCATGGCAGCATAGTATTAGGAAAATATTTGATGTATTTTTAGCTTTCTTTTATTGTAGCTTAGCAGCTGGATTCAAAGAGAGCCAACGTTGTGTGATCAAGCTGACCTGCGTATGGATCAGTAACACATGCTCCACCAACCAGCCATGAGCCCTCAAAGACATGACGAAAAGGGCCAAGTCAGGGATTACAGCTTTTAGGGTATAAATCCTCATGGATCAGGCCATAAGGTGCTTCCCACTGCCATTCAGATTACTATGGTTAATCAGCAGCTTTTCATGTTTCAGTCAATCCTTGATGGTCCAATTCCCATTTTTTGAAAAATACTACTACAACGTGTAACCTGAGAGAAGATAGAGGACTAACTGGATTAGTGATTTGATACAGCAACAATTGGTGTGGCTTGGCTTGCCATAAATCCTGCTTAAACACTATCCTCTTGCTTAAAGCTGGACAGTCAGTGACCCTCAGCCCACTTGGCCTGTTATGGAAGCGACCAGAGCAAACCACTTCTGAGTAAACCAAATCCCTGCCTGCTGAAGAGACATGACTTCGCTTGGCAAGGTTGAGAAGGGCAGTGAAGAACATGGCTGTGCTTTAGGTGGAAATTTAATCTGTGCAGGGGATATTACCAACTGTGGAAACATTTGACTTAAAGAGTTATGTGTTTCCATATATTAACATACTTCCCACACTTGCTCACATCTGCCCAAATAAGCTAAGAAATAAATATTTTCCAGACTGTAAATATAGCACATATTTCTAATGCTCAGTGATACATCACAATCAATCCAGAACATTGTAAGACAGCTTTTGCAACTAAGCCTTTCATGGTACAGCTCAGCAGGCAAGTAAACAAGTTAAATAATTTTGCAGACAGTTTACTTACCTTTCAGTTTACACTTCTCTTGCACCTAGAATTTGCTTTATTTTTAAAAAGCAAGTAATATCAACAGCTTAACAGAGCAACAAGTAGTGCATTGCTCTTCTGAAGGAATATCTGCGAAGCGAGCAGTAACTTCCTTACGCTCATCTACTGTCTCAAGATCAGTTGAACATCTGATGCACAGAATTAGCAAGATTAAATATTAGCAGAAAAGGTGACTTGCAAAGCAATTGGCCTCTTTATTTCATTATGTAGTGTTTTAAAGATGTAGATTTATCCCATTAAATAATGCCTGTCACCACAGAAATCCAATTATTGCTATGTGCAGCCTCCTTTAGTTTTGATAAATGATTTAGGATCTCAAACATTTTGTTTAGTGAATTTTTAACAAGGATATCCTTTCTCCAAAGTGTTTAGTTAAATTTTAATAAAACTCACCAATTTGTCAGTTCTCTTTTTTGAATTTTACCTTTTTAAATCTGAAAAAATACTAAGGGTACCACACGCATGTTCCCTTAGTTTTAGAAATTAATTTGATATCTCCAGAATATTAAAGATTCAGTGAACGAAACCTTCTCCAAAAGGTTTACTCAGGCAACATAATAAAATAAGTGTTAATAAATGCTGATTAAAAGGTTAGTATGATTAAAAAACCCTATCCATTCCTAGTCTCAGAGTTGTCCTGTGTTGCTAAGACTTCACAAGCCAACACGCCTAGCAAGGTAGCCAAGTAATTAAAGGGGGAAAACAAAAAAAACCCACAAACACACAAAAAAAACCAACCCCAAAAAACCCCAAACAAACCAGAAAAATCTTCAAACCTTTTTACATGGCAGAAAACCTGAATTGTACACTGTTAACACATGGTACAGAAAAAAACCCATACGAAGGAATGTCAATCAAATGATATGTACATTAAGACAACCATAATAAGAAGCAATTAATTCTGAGTAGTTTTCTGGTATTGTCAGATTTATACAACATTAAAGTGAAAAAGTATTTGCTAGAAAATAAACTACTCTAAGAAAGCTGAAGCAACATCTCCCACACTTTGCAAAGCTGTGATTGAATGAGAACTACTTGCCCTGTGTTTAAAAAAAAAAAAATCTAGTCATACTTTTCTGCAGACAGTTACCACAAAAATTGCTAAAGTCTGCTCAGAATATTGTCTAAAATAAGTACTAGAGTATTTGTGCAGCTTGTATGGAAGGAAAAGTAAAGACTGAACTAACTGCTGCTTGGAAACTGGTCAAAGACTGCAAAAGGACTGATGGCTGGAGAATTCCTCTGCTTGCTTAGGCCAGTATAACTGGCAGTCAGGAAAAGTCCAGGATTTCTGTAAACTTGACTATAATACGTGCTCCCATAATTGCCATACTATAGGTACAGCTTCACTAGCTTTGTTTACAAAGGAAGCAACAGAATAAACAGCCAGCTCCTTTGCTAGATTATGAAATACATTCTTGAAAGTCTTTTTTTACAAATATTCATCCTCACAACAATTTACAGACTGACCACGCCTTCTTAGCCAGGGTTAGTAAATACATCATTTTACTAAGTTAATACCAATTCACTAGCAATTTCACCGCAGCAGGATTAAATTCTAATGAATCAGTTAAAAAAAAAAAAAAAAAATTTGTTTCTTCAGCAGATAAGTGGTGACAACTGTAGAGCTGTGGCCCTTCCATGCTAATTAGAAATCTAGGAGCAGCAAGAACTGTATGTTCTGATAGTATTGCTTTTAACATCTAACAAAGCAATGCTACATTTGGGCCACCCATCCCGGTAGATAGCTCACAGTGATGGCCCAGTGAAGTCCAGTGACCCAGATACAGCAAAATGGCCATTGGCACTGTACAAGAGTTGCAAGAGGAGAGACATTGAAGTCTCAAGGGAACTGAAATGTTACTCTAAGCAGGCATGAACTACATGTATTTTCACAGCTTACATTGCAGTATTGCTTAGATGCACTATTATCGAAGGCTGGTTTATTTTATTTATTTATACCATCTCTCAGTGCACCACATGGGGTAGTTTCATCACTCCACAAGAAAGAGATCTTTTATCAGCATTTCAACCTCAAACACCTCCATATTTTTGCAAGGTAGGAGAGTAAGATGACTGGTCAGTTTTCCTCATGCTACATGAGGCGTAGTATTTATATTCAAGGCCAGGTTGGATGGGGCTCTGAGCAGCCTGATCTGGTTGGAGATGTCCCTGCTCCATGCAGGGGGTTTGGACTAGTTGACCTTTAAAGATCCCTTCCAACCCAAACCATTCTATGATTCTATTTATTTGCCAAATGTTCTTTAAAGCTCTCTTCTAGGTCAAATAATCTTAATCGTCTGAGCAACTTCCAATTCCTTGATTCAGATATTATTTTATGCTTCAATATTCAAATTGAATCTACCTGGAACCTGCCTGCTTCTTCTACGCACACAGCACTGTCTGCTAGCCTGACAGTTCCTCCTGAGCAGCCCTTGCCAAATTGCTACTCACTCTTTTCTCCTATTCCTCAGTTTCTCTGCCACAGGGGCTCATAACACCCGTGAAGTCTCACCCCGCTCTGAGCCAGTCCCTCACTAATTTTTTCTTCCTCTGCAGCAGTCTCAAGGACAGGTGATTTCTATTCTACGATCTCCTTCATCAGCCTTCACCTCTGGATAAACTTGACCAATGCTTCCCTCATCTCTTTTTCTACATCCTCAATCATCTTTGCCTTAAAGCACTGCTGTGTTTAGGTCACTTCACTGACCTTGTCTCAACCCTGCTTCCTACGTACACACCTGCCTGAACAGTTTCTAATCCACACTAGCACTTTGTCCTGGATTTCACAGCTATTTATTTTCCTCAATAGAATCTCAGGAGAGACATTTTGGAAAGCTAGGAAACCCAAGTAATTTGTCTCATCCAGGTAGCCTTTATCTTCCATCAACTTCTTCAATAATGCTGCTAATTTAGGAGAACTACAATTTCCTCACCAAAGCCATGTAATTTTGACTTAAGTTACATTAACCTAATTTTCCCCTTATGCTCTTCACATATGAAGTCTGTGTGCCAAACTCCATATTCACTTACATAAAACTTTATCAGGAAAAATTCAAAATATAATTGATGGAGTTATTTAAAAGATAATTGATGGAGTTATCCATGGCTATTGCTGTCCTAATAGGAAAATTCATTCCCAAGAGCTGAAGTAAAATTAAGTTATATCTAATTCTTAGGCTTCTCTCCCTTGAAGACAGATTTCATTTGCATACCTTTAAGGTTTTCAGGACTACTTGTTAAAAAAGAACAGGAAGGGATTTTAAAAGTGCTTACTATGTTCCATTTGTACAATAACTGTTTTATCAAGGAATTTACCAGGTACAGATTTATGGTTCTGTCTTGTCATTATCTCCACTATAGTATTACAGTGATTCACTGTACTTGAATTTTCAATAGATCTCCTAACTGTCTCCTAAAACATTAAGATTTGCTAAGGTCACACACTGATTTCCATTTAAAATGCCCTTGGAATAATATTTTCCCCTTCATCTTCTATAATGAAAATAGATGTAAAATAATTCATAACTTCCCTGCCACCTCATCCTCTCCTGGAGCTATCACTCAAGTATTGGTGCTTTAGAGTGACTAGCCCTACAGTCACAGATAAAAGGAGGACAATGATCAGCTGATATTTCTGCCTATAGAGCACATAGGAGGGAAGATAAATCTTTCTAATACGAACCTCCTTAACTCATCACAAGTGCTACTTCATTCAAACATCAGAGTGGGCACATCCCAATCTCCCTCACCACTTCAAGCCCCACTGAAGGCGGGTGGGGGGCGGGGGGAGAGAAAAAAAAAAAAAAAAAAAAAGAGTTAGAGAGGTGAGAAGGACACAGAAATCAAGGAAGTAAATACATCATGACAGAAAAGGGTGAAAATTAAGGCTTATCTTCAAAGATTTCAACATTACCTGAAGCTGTTGCCCATTGTAGACTTACTACTTCCAGTCAAACATCTTCAATTTCATCTTCAATTTCTTTGCAGCTGCTTCTTGGAAAACACTACCAAAGCTAATTTCATTCTCTCCCTTTACTATCCCACCTCAGAACTCCCCCTTCTTGACAGATCTATGTACTCATCTCAGTAATGTACAGATGCCTCTCATGCTATGCAACATTGTGTGTTTGCTTTCATTCTCCCTTTCTCTCTGATGCTGAATATACACACCACACGGTAGGGATAGAGATTTTTCCATAAAAAGCCTAATGCCAGCACCATGAAGGCTTTCAGGAGTTCCAGCAGTACAAGTAATTGCACAGTTCAGAGAGAAAACAAAAGGGGGCCAGGATGCTCTCAAGATTTCTCACAGGTACTGTATCAGCTCAAACTCTCCACTGAGAGAACGTTTAGCCTCAGCACGAGTTTGATACATCCTCAAAGGACAGCTTAAACTTGGTTCAAAGTTCAGAAAATATTTATATCTGGTGACCATGTGATGGGAAATACAACTAGCTCCCAATACCACTTCTGTGGCTGTGCTGCCAGCCCATCTTGATGCAAGTGCCTCTTCAGAGGAAACTGAGCTTTTAGGAAGGATACGGTTGGGTTTACTGGACAAAATTCATCCTTGGGCCTGCTCCTCTCTCCTGCTCTGGCAATCTGAAAACACTGAGTCTGAGTGACATGTACGGACAGATTAGAAGGAACAGAAAAGAGCACATTTAAATGGAAAGAGCTTAAGATGACTTATGTGCAATTAATCTACAACATTCATTTTCCATTCACACTCAGCTTATCAGCCTTCGACTGAAATATTCCTTCTGTTATGCTAAACCTCCATTGGATTGTCCATGCTGTTATTTAAAGAGCATGCAAAGGAAGAAGTGTCTACTTAAAGGAGCATCACATTGGAAAAATCTGAACTAGAATATAATTTTTTTCAGAATACCAATGTACTATATATCACAAAAAATATTCCCGAAAGACAGAATAGTGGATAAACTGAAATGAAATTCAGCACAAGGAGGCAATTCCATCAGATCTTTCTGGTGACCTTATAAACACAACAAAAAGCGCTATTCACATATCACCTAGTCAAGTCAATATTTATTTTTTTTTTGCTTTATGCGTGCTTTGCAGGAATGACCTTCATCATAAAAGCAAGGCACTAAAAAGCATGGTTTGGTCCAAAACTTGTTTTGGCAAGCACTATGCAGATTTCCTCAAGTAGCTCTGCCAACGTATCCCAAGCCAAACGTGCAATAGTCTGACCTAAAAGGACAAGAGCCCTGTCATAAATGAGACTACAAACATTTCCCCCAGGAGCACGCTGTGTGCACAGCCTCTTTCAATGTTTGCAGGTGGGAGGGGAAGGGATTTTCCATGTCTGTATGTGTTTTCTGTACATATTTGCCAACAGTTGCTAGATTATCCCCAGAGCCTACTTCGAACACCAGGATAACTGCTCTACTGTAGACTCTATTTTCTTTATGAACATAGAGACTTCAAACAGAAGGCTGGATCTTGATTTCTGAGTTATTCTGGGCACACCAACAAAGTAAGTGAACCCTGGTTTTACTTCAGCGTTGTTGAGAACAGATCTAACCCCTCCAGTCTGCAGCATCTCCCGGGAGTTAGGAGTTGAAATGGGAGGCGAGTACCAGAACAGCAGAGCAGGCAAAACCAAGCTGGATTTGTTTCATCACATGAAAACCATTAGATATTGTACACGTATCAATTGTTTCTAATAATGCCACATTTTATTCCTGTGCAAGTACAGTGAATATATGTAATGCTGAGACACAGAGATATAAATTAGGAACAGACAGTAAAACCTCTCGTTATCCCCAATTAAAACACGCTCTTAAAAACCCCAAAGACTAGAAATAGCATGATGCTTGACTGTCTGCCTCATGAATGAGAGATTCTCTCGATGTAAGCTGCCAAACTGCCAACCCAATCCTTTTTATATCTCCCTTTGTCATCGTAAGGATAAGTCTAAAAGCTTTCAGCACATTTCCTCTCAGTTAAACTCAAATTAGTCCCCTCTGCTGAACTCCTACTAGGATGCCTTCGTCTATCCCAGAGCCCTTGCTGAGAAAAGCTCTTTTCAGTCCAGCAAATCACCTCCCTACCTGCAACTCTGACAAGGCCAACACCATTATTTATTACATAATAAGCTCTCGCTGTTGAGGGTCAATTATTCCATTGACTGGGCATTACAATAATTCCTGGTAATTAAAAGAGGTACTTATGTGAATCTGGACACGCACTGAAAGAAACATTAGTCCTTTTGTCATCTTGGCAAGCCCTTGTTCCTAGCCCAGCCCAAGCAATTAGCATCTTTTGGCAATCCCTGTCAGCTGGGGTTTGGAAAGGCTGAACAGAGGGTCACTCAGATGCTAATTTAGATACAATTGTGACAGCAGAGTTTAGAAGGAGCTGCTCCAAAGGCGCCATCGGGGTTTAATAAAGCAAACAGCTTGGGTCCCAGTGACCCTGCAGGGGTAATTAAAAAGACTGTTCTGTGTTGCTGTGCCAAATGGGAGAGTGGCATCGTGAAGCCCTTCAACAAAACCCATTTTAAACGGACATATAATCACCCATTTAATCTGCTCATTAAACAAGTCTCTCATGCGGACTTAACAAGAATTAGCACTTTCTAAAAGGCAAAAATTGACAGAAAGCAGACGGTTCAAGTGATTCTAAGGGCTGTGATTCCTAAAAGTTTTCCTATTATTATTAGCTCATTTAACGCTAATGTATAATATTTTGGGATATCGATGTTTAAGACTATCCTTTTAATGCTGTTTTTACAGGAGAAATGCAAACATTCGCTTCTCAAAGGTAACATGGGGTACTGACATCAGCTTCAACAACAGTAAGAACCCCAGTTCTAAAAACTTTGTGTAAGTAACCCTACACTCCACTCACGCCATATTCTGCAGGAGTACCACTGGCACTTGGCTTCCCAGGATGCATCCCAGTAAGAGAGCTCTTGCACACAACTGCAGGCTCAACCTCTAACACAAGCAATACTATGTACCTTATTGTATTCACCTCTTGTGTTCCCTAAGGCTGTTAAGAGTCAGAGAAGACAAACATGTCTCACTGTTTCAGGAAAAAAAAAATAATAAAATGAACAAAGTTCCTCCTCTTTCAGTCGGGAAACCAAAACTAAAGTTTCAGAGGTTGTAGGGCACAGGCTAAAGAATAAGGAAAACATGTACTTTGGCTTGACAATGACCTAATGTAAATCATGGGCAAGCTATTCACCTCCCTGTAGAATGCGAGATTTTCATTTTTCTAAAGTTATCCTGCTTTGGGTTGGAGTAACCCTAAAACATCAAAGGAGGAGGTAAACAATAGAGAAAAAGACAGAAGATAATGTCAGTTTATTTTTTTCAGTTTTAAGTTAGTATTGAAAAAATTGATCCCTGTACAAGGTCTGGGTGAGGATACAGCTGGTCAGTCATCACAGAGGCTTAGCAGTTATATCGTTCTCCGAATATTTCACATTTCACTGTACTGCATTCAAATACAGCCTCTCAAACACCAGGCCTCTTCAGTCTCCTACTGATGAGCAAACAAAGCATCACGGAGGCCAACTTGGCCCCAGAGGAGAAAAGGAAGGAGAAAAAAAAAAATCATTAGGCATTGTAGCATGCTCAGCCCAGCTACTGAACTTTTTCGCAGACTCATCAAGCTGAACTCTAGATCCAAAGCTCAACATCAACAAGCTCATGTTCTACTGAAAGTTGTTAACTAAAGACTCCAGAGATGGTGTCAGCATACTTCATATCCCCAGATGCAACTGATGCATGCACATCTTTTACAAGGCAGAGCGCTGAGCTGGAATAACAACCTCAATTCCACACAAGCTAAAACCAGTAGGATCTACTTGGCATGTCCACCTTATTTGGAAATGAAAGGCCAAAGTCAGTTTGAAGCCCTATGTGCAGGTCATTTGGTACACCAGTGTCTCTCATTTTGTGGTCTGTGTTCTGGTGAACCACAAGACAAGCGTATCATTCCTTTTACCTCTTGTTTAGCACATCACAAAAAAGATTCTTGTTGTAGAGAAAGACACTAATTTATGACTTCCTCTGCGGTGACTATAGAACAGAGACTGACAAAAAAGGTCAGAACTCAGCCACCACTGTTCATTCTCAGAGAGTTGACTCAGTTGAGCTGCACAATCACAAACATGAATTGCTCCCAATTCTAAAGATCATCAACACGCTGCAGTCACATGTCTGGCCACTATTATTGACCTGACAATACCTAAGTGCGCTATCTTTTTTCTTCTCAATTCCTCAGCCCTAAAACATTACAGTGCAGGAAAGGGGGGGGGGGTGGGGAGCGGGGGGAAGTAATACATACAGAACTATCCTCCTCAGCATCATTAAGTGTCAGAGACTCTGTATCATAGCTCAATAGAGCTACGGCCCAAAACCTTCTCCATTTCTGCCTAAAACAGATGGCAGGGGAAGCAACATCCCACCTTGAGAACATTATATCCATATAGAAATGCAGCAAGGGGACATATTTTCATCCCTCCAAGAGGCAGCATACAGTATGGAACAGGACACGCTAGAACTTCTGAAAGAAAGATCAGCCACCACCTACAGTTTGCAGGACTTGCTGCAGTACAGTGGGAAAGACAATAAGCTAGGAAAGGGAACTTTAGCACCTTATCTGAGTAACTTGTGCAAGTCCACTACCTCCCAGGGAATCATCCAAGATAAAAACAGCACATCTTCTGTAGGAGTATGCCCAAGTTAGGTTCAGGAACAACAACAATACAGGTGATGATTTCTCACGCACATTCCACCTAGATCTATTGATATCTGATGATCAGAGCATGCTACTTACCTGCCTTAGATTGTTCCCAGAACAAATCACTGATGCCAAGAACAAGGCTCTTGCAACTAAAAAGAACTTTTGCACCACAAAACAAAGCTTACATGGGTAGGGGAAGAAATACTCTTTCCCACCATGAAACAAATGCTGAAATGGGGCGTTTAGAAATAAATCAAGAACTACTGGTTTTCAAAACAAAATGAACATTATTTTAATACTGAAGTTCTTTTTTTCTTAATTCAATATGGGGAGAAGAAGAGGTTGAGGAAGACAATGATGATGTGAGAAGGATGAGACAACATAAGGAACAGCAGGAGAAGAAAGAGGGAGAAAGAAATAAATCATAAAAACATTTATAACCCTAGACTGCCTCACAGGGGAGCAGAGGAAAAAAAATAGACCATTTGTCTACAGCATGTTTGCTTATTATCTCTTGGGAGAGCTTCAGATATAATAGCTGACACCATTATATGTATGTGCAGTTAACCTTAACATATACTATTTCTTTGTACCTTGGCAGTCTCATGCATGCACATAAGTATCTTCTCGTACTGATAAACCATGTCCAGTTTTCCTTAGTACTCTACAGAGAGTAACTGCTATATAAAACGATTACAACTCTTTGCATTAAAGCACACTTTGGTACTGACATTTGGAAATAGCTCTGTCTAGCTCCAATAACTGGACTACACACTCCCTCTGTGTCCCCTACCATCAAGTATATTTCCTAACACACTTGAGAAAGTAATTCAATAGCCAAGCTAACTACAACTACACTTTCAGGTCTATTTAAAACTGCAAAAACAATGTGTTCTTTCTCTTGGGAGAGTTACACTACCATTTGGTCAGACAGCAACGTGTTCTGGACTCACTTCTAAAGTAGCTGCATGCACCGTGAAGATTTACGGTTAGAGAGCGATTGAGACGGGGTGCAACTCCCTGGAAAACACTGAAATCTATCCACAGACGAACCATCATGCACAAAGTCACAGATGCAGTTTTCTGACCAGTTCTGCTGTGCAGGGAGATAGGGAAATTCATGCGACTACTACATTATTTTCTTAAAATTAATATTCACGTCACAAATGAATGTGTTGCTTTCCTGCAATATGTAATACCACTGGAAAAGTTTACCTCTGCTTCTCCACCAGCATGTGTGACACTCATTCCAGACATTCCTTCCGTAGCTTTTTGTTTTCTTGGGGAATATTTAGAAGGCTTTTGTGTTAGTCATTAAAAAAAAAAACAAATATCTATGTTAAAGAAGCCCCCACAACTGTGGAGGAATCATCTATGCAAGAGTTTCTGAAAGAACAAATGCAGCTGTGTAACAAAGAGTAAGAAGCCACAGGAAAAAGCACTAGTAGATGCCAGTCCAAATTTCTAATAAAGCTTAAGGCTGAGGCTGTCCTTTCATTCTTTGGAGTTTCATTATTTTATCTCAACTGTATAGTTGTTTCTTTTTTTCCCCTAAAAGTTTTTTAAATAATGATGAAAAGTCAACATACCACTAGCAGTTATTTGTACTAACAAACATACAAACTACTAATATGAGCAAAAGCTGACTTATTAAAAGCGTACTTCGGAAAACTAGTGTTAGCTATGCTTAGAGCTCTCAAATGAAATGGAGAGATTGAAGACAATTTAGGAAGAAAAGCCTGTAGGTCAATTTATCCTCAACAATGAATATTCATTTATTTCTGGTCACTGGGTGAATCTGCTTTTCTAATTCCTTTATTTAACTGTTAGAGGTTATAAAGACATTAAGCCAAGATCTTCACATTATCAGGCACATAGTTAAAACAGAAAACAAATGCAACAGGGATAGGACTAGTTCAAAAACGTATGCTCCCAGTGTTTATTTCTCTCTGGTTAAACAACAGTGTCAACTGGAATTTGAAATGTTTTCTTTATTTAGACCTTGTAGGCTGAACAATAAGCCCCGACAGCCCCGTCTCAGCCCTCTGGAGGTCTGTACCAAACGAAGCCTAAACTCACCATTCAGCAACTGCAGCAGCCACGGGATGTCTGGAATTTGTTGTGTGCACTCATCCTTAAAATGGAACAGCTGTTGTGAAAGGCTGTTACAAGACACCTAATGGGGCAAAAGGCTCCAGTGACAGCCTTATCTACAACCCGATATGAACAGCATTTGCTGCTACCCTGCTCCCATCTCTTGGTGTAAAGTTACACGATGTAAGAGTCCAGAATACTCCGCTCAGTGAAGTGGAAATCTGCACGGCCTCTGTTCCTTTCCATGCCATTCACCGTGCACAGCATTAAATCATCTATACAATGTACTTATGCACTGTAACACATCTACATGCCCATTTTAAGTACATGCATTAGAAATCAACATTTCTACCCCCCTCTCCCCTCACACTTCAGTAAAAGCAGTAAGACAATCTTTGGGCCACGCTGTGCTTCCCTTCCTCTCTGATTGACTACAGAGCCTATAAGCCTGCAGACTAGTTTCACGAGGGGCTCAACCAGAATTCAGCCCTTAAGGATCAGAAAGCAATAGCAATATAGCAAAAATAGCTCTCAGGGGAAATATATCTCATTACTGCCAGAAAGAATATTTCTGTAAGAAAAGCATTTGTGTAATTCTTATTAGCTAAATAAAGAGTGGAAATAACCAGAAGTATAAAGACCCAAGAGTCTGAGCTCCCATCACAGTCAATGGCAGATTTCCCATTGATTTCACTGGATACACAATCAAGACCAAATGCGCAATACAAAGAGGAAACGATCAGAGGGAAGTTTCTTACTCACAAATGCATTTTGCATCTGCAAAGTTTGTAGCCACGACTGAACTGTGTTCACAAATCAGACTAGTGTCTACCCACCATCTAATTGTGACGAGTTCCAGTTCTGGCGGGAAAATCCTAAGAACTAATTCTAGCTCTGCAACCAACCTCTTCCTTCCACCACAGGCAGGTACCACTTCTTGCTGAAGTTTCTTTGATACATCAGATCCTCTCTGTAAACTCCACATTGCAGAGATTAAATAAATCTGTAACCAGACAGGAAACACTTGCCTCTAAACACTTTTATGCCTACACAAACGTTGTTATGATTGCAACAGACCAGCAGCCCCACTTCAGCCAAAGCTCAATACTGGCTTGCAGATGCTTCTTTCAACCAAACCACAACTTGTTATTTGGCTGCGTGGATAAAATCCCATTCCCTACCTCTTACACCTACCTTTGGGATTTTGGTTGGCTGAATTTTCTTCCACTGCTCTTCCTATGAGATATGATTCTTGGCAGCATACAATCCCACCCTCTACTGATGTTCTGGCCTGGAGTTTATATCCTGAAACATGCTCTCTAACGGGACACTATAGGTTAGCAGTCCTGCTTCCCCAAGCTCACGAATAACCTACTCTTGCAGGTGGAGTAAGAAAGAGTGCCAGAACAGTGAAAATATCTCAATAAGGGAGCGAGGAAGAAAGCAGCAGCAGGCAAAGATGACTAATGGACTAATATGGAGTAAAACACAGCCAGGCAGATACAACAGTAGTATTTGCTGCAACAGGGCTGAGGATAAAGTGGTCCTAATTTGGATGCATCAAGGCACATAGAGGTGCAAGCCACAGACAATATTGAGTCCTGCTCCAGAGCTTGGCTTTACTCTCCATCTCAAAATGATTTACCTGTAGCAAGAGAGACAATCCCAACACAAAAAAAATACCTCTTCCTCTTGGAGACTCCTCTCAGGAATCATTACACTTGCCTCGGGTCTGAGGCAGGTAGGCCATCTCAGAGCGAAGGAGGAATGAACCAAAAACCCTCTTTCATCAACTACTACAATATATACTGGTCATCTGCCATCAAAACAGATACTGCGTGCTTTGGCCACTTTTGCAACAGATGGCTCTGTTTTTAAGATGGCTAAGGCAACTTTGTCTTCCTTCCCCATTACAGACCACTGAAGTAGAATCATAGAATGGTTAGGGTTGGAAGGGACCTTCAAAGGTCATCTAGTCCAACCCCCCTGCCTAGTACAATAAATACTCATTCAGTACTAATAAACACATTTTAAATGTCCACAAAACAGTACACCATCTTAGGTTCACCATATTAAAACTATCTTGGACTAGGTTCCTTCTCATAGGTTTGTCCAACTGTGTATTAGCTTCACACTTCCAGCTCTTGTTCCTTGATTCTTGTGATGCTATCTGAACTACCCGTTCTTTAGGGCAAAGCGTTGTAGTTGGAAACCATGTTAAAAATTATCACAGTAAATACTAGCTCTTTGAACCTTTCAGTTTGTCCCACAACACGCTTGAGTATGAATAATTTATTTTAGTCTTTACTCTTAAGCTTTGATTGCCTTGGGTATTTCCACTGCTTCCATTGCTATTCTAAGCATTCTTCTAGATGCACCCTATTTCACTTACCCTATCACCTTCAGGAAACATTCATTAGGGTCTACACACTTGGGCTTCCCACTTTTAGAGGTCTCCTGGAGTTGTTTTCATGGTTCAGAATTGCTAAGTCAAAGGTCCAAAACAGGCACAAAGAAAAAGAAAACCACACTACACCAAAAAACCACACCACCCCGAAAACGGCACTTTACAGAGGGGAAAAAAAAAAAACAAAACAAAACCCAAAACAAGCAAAAAAACCCAAACAAAAACCAACAACCCAAACCCAATTGCCTAAAGCTCTGTTTCCTGGTTAACAAAAATGGATGATGTGGCCTCCAGATGTTCCTTCAGCCCTACCACACTGAAATCCCTACTAAAACAAAGCCCTGGAGACAAGTCCTGTGAGTTCACGACTCTGTAACTGGCATTTTTTTAGTTTCGTCGGTGTCATCTGACTGAAATCTGCCCTGTGGAACCCCACAGCATCACCCTTTTCTGTGATCCAGCAACCCACTGTACAATTACGACACTCTTCTTTGGATATGTACTGCATTTTCCTCTCTCTCATTCTTAGTATTAATCCTCCCTTTTACTTTCTCCCACACAGCTATACTGGGCTTATATTTCCAGCTACACAGTTGTACGGTAAACCTCAATTTCGTGTCTGGTCAGTGAACTTCACGGCTGTTCTGTTTAACATATACTCTGTTTTTTGTGGTTGCCACTAGACTCATTGTTTTACATCCGTTTGCATTAAAGTGTGTTTTCCACTGAATGATTCAGACACTTAAAAGACCCCAAATCCCCCTGAATAGGGTTGCACGAATTCTGAAGTGTTTGCTCTTCCCTTCCTCTGACTTGGTATCATCAACTAACATTTACTATGATCTTACATCTGATATTCTCATTCAAATTATTTATATATGTATTATTAACAAGATTAGTCCCCTGGAGTACGTCACTAGTAACCTACTTCCAGCTAGAGAAATTATCATTTGCAGACACTGTATGTAACCTGTTTTGAGACATTTTTCAAGCCAGCAGGCTATTTTTACTCCTCAGACCATGACTCCGTGGTTTAACCAGTAAGCTCCTTTATGAAACCTCATCATTTGTAAAAGTGTCATTAATTCACACAGTTTCAATTTTCACAGTATTTTCTTCATAACATGGAAAAATAAAACATTATCATGAAGCATCTGGAAAGCCAAAAGTCCGAGCACAGGATATGTGCTTATTTCTCAAAATTCCTGATTTTCTGTTCATAACATTTTTTTCTTCTGACAAACAATAGCAAAAATACAAATAAGCTATTCAAGGGAATTTCAAACACACAAACATTACAGTGTTAAATTTAGTTCTCCAGTCCTTTTTGCTCCATTTGTCCTGAGTTAAGAGTCTTTTTCATTTTTCCTTTAAAATCATCAGCATTTCTGTATCTGATAGTTGGCAAGTAGGAAGGGAAACGATTTTAAAGACCAAATTAAGTAAATCTGATTGAATAATTCAGATTTGTCATGGGACTCAATTATTTCTACTAGAAACCCTTATTTTTCATAGAAATAAGTTATTTTCTTTGGCATCCAAATAATTATTTCTTTTACTTCTGGAAATGTTGAAGTAGTTGTTTCCTGAGGTTTTACCTGTTAACTCTTTCTTATTTTTCCTGAGGTTTTACCTGTTAATTCCAGCATGAAACAATGATAGACACTCCAAGAAAAAGTATACCGTAAACCAGATAAGCAATGTTTTCCTCTTTGCTATGAAAAGTATGATATAAATAGATCTGGAAACTAAAAACATGACAGTATTTAAAATAAACCTGTCAAAAATTTGGATGGGTTCTCTTACAATAGACATATTTCTCCCACTTAGTGTAAGTGCATTTATGGGTACAATTAGCCCTGCTGCAGAAGGCTCAAACAACCATACGCAACGCCAGTGTGTCAACTAGCTGGACTTCACCACTGTCCCCACATCTCTCTAGAGCAAAAGATCAAGGTTAACAGTGACAATATCAATAAACTGAGCTGAGGCAGCATCATGTCTAACCAGAAAAATCCCAGGGCCACAGCAGCACAGAGCCACTCCGAGACGATGGGTGCACTCATCCATCACCGCATCACTGAGGAACTGCTCAATCCAGCACAAAGGATCAAAATTCCTCAATCCCAGGCAACCTGCAGGACTAAATCAATCAGGTCAATCAAGCAGTGGGATAACACTGCCTTCTTCAGCTCTGACTAAACACAGTAGCCCAGGAAAAGAAAGAAAAGCTATATGGTCCGTGTCCAAGGCCTTACACTGATGGGGGACATGCAATTAGAGAGCGCGTCAATTGAAGGACCTTGCAAATAACTGAAGGCTTGTTACAAACCACAATTAACACTATACAATATGCAAACTATTTGAAAGAGGATTCCCTGTATCAAAATTCACTGTAAACCAACTGTATTAGACTTGATAGTTTCCCAGGTTAAAAAAAACCCCGTATCTTTTGTTTAAAGCTAGTCCTAGTTCAGGAAACTTTCTGTGCAGAAGCCTGCTTGTGATAGCAGACACTTGGCTATCACCTGCTTTCCTCACCTCATCTCTGACCTTGTTCTATTCCTCTCCTCTTCCAGGGCAAGATGTCAGCTAGCTGATATGGAGTCTCTAGGAAGTTATGTAAAGCATAGGGCACTGAGCTGAAAGGGTTACCCGACTCCGCACTCAATAGGTCTGTGTCCTTTCACAATAAGCCAGTTAAATCCTTTCATTCTCAATCCTTTGCATTTATACAGAGGATTCTTTTTTTTTTTTTAAATAAGAATCTTTAGATTAATTATATCTTGCCTGCAGAAGTATGAGGGAGAAATAAAACCCTGAGAGTTTTAATTTTTGAAGCAGAAACATTATCATTTGAAAGTGCTCCCAGGTTTTACAAAAAGTGATAAAACTAAGCATAAGAAGCTTTTTCCAAAAAAGATCTTCAAAATTAATGCGAACTGTCTTATAGTTAAATATACCTCGAAAAATGACAGTAGGAGCTAGAGCAAAGCCTCTTGAAGAAACAGTACCATTAAATCACTACATCTAAAAACTGTCACTGAAAACCTTGCATGAAAAAAATCAAAAGGCAAGATGAGAGTTCAGATTAAGATAAAACCCAGTAATTAACAAAAAGACATGCTGCTCTGTACAGTGGCGCAGATAACATTTCCTCAAACTGATCCTGTTGCTTACTGCAGTAAGATCCTACTTATGCCATTGCAGAAGTGCTCCAGAGATGGTTCTGGGTACCAGTATTATACACTCCTCTTCTGTGCACCGTACTGCTGCCATAACTATTCAGAAAGAAGCACTTCCCCAACTTGGGGCACTACTACCACATTCAGTAACTAATTTCTGTTACATCTCTCTTACTCTGCAATATAGGAGTGAACACCTCTACTCCAGGAGCAACTCAACCAGGTGAAACATACGGGAGGGAACACGTAGAATTACTCTGTCAAACTCTGAAAACACAGTATCACTCAAAGATACCCTGTGAATTTCAAGGGCAGCCCCTGTTTAGAGGCAATAGCTGAGTCTAAGCTGTACAGAAAGAACAGACTCAGCAATTCATGTAGGTTTGTTAAATTTGATGACCTGAGTGTTGTACTTCTGCACCACAGCTTATCAGCCTTGCTTTAAGATTTTCCCCAGGTCACACTGGAACTCAGATTTCATGCACCTCCCAGGAGTCTGGGCTGCAACAGATTCAGCCCGATCCAGATTTCATGCTATAGTGTGAGCGCATGCTCAGACTGTGACTGTCCCTCTTTGGAGGTCTGTGGAGCTTGGCCTAACTTCCCACCAACATATTTATCTGTAAACAATACGAAGATTAACAAGACCATGACACAAGAGTCCAAGAACCCCTCAAGGGACATACACACACAATGCAATCGTGCTTCTAAATCCATCCAAAGTACCAGTAAAAGGATATGGGATGTGTAAAAGTTGGGTATTTATCTCCTTTGCAAACCCCAGTCTAAAAAGACGATGAAAGGAGTAGCAACAAGGTACACTGAGGCCAGCAGCATACTCTAGCAGGGGGTGAAAGAGGACTAACTTCCAGGGATGCAGAATCTGTTCTTCTGGCAGACTCCTCACCACACATCACACTGTCCTAGTATAACAAAGTGAACCTTAAACCACTCTATCACAATAGCTTCAAATCATAAGAACACAATTTTGTGCCAAACTAGTAACAGAAGTGTCTTTATAGCCTCTGTATTAAGAATAAGGATTAGGCTATCATGCCTTGTTCTGTCAGACTCTTCTTAAACTTTGGAAGAAATTGGCTAAATTCAAACAAGTTCAGCAGAAGATTCTGTTTCAGTGGTAGCTTAAGTTCACTCAAATTTCACTGAATTAAGGCAGCAGATAGAGATGTCTCAAGTGCCCCTCGAAGAGCCCTGTAAAGTCACAGGGTAGATTCATGTGTTGGACAAATAACCCACACCTGGGTGACCCAGGTACAAATCATGTGTTTGACAACAGTGGAAATTATACTGCAGGAGATGGCTGGCTCTCATTTGTTCTCTACTACAGCTCCTGTTCGAAGTAATAGCTCCAGTAACCCTTGTATGAGAACAGTCTACTGCCTTTCCACCTTTGGCCAACAGTTGGCCTGTGCTGGGCGTTTTCTCCTCCTGCTCTGACTTCACACCCTTAAAAAACCAGTGCTGTTGTGAGCTTCTGCTTGTCTTTGCAAAATGACAATCTAGGTTTAGAGAAAGGAGAGAAAGTCTTCTTAGGTTAAAGGTTTCTTTAGATTAGATATTAGGAAAAAGTTTTTTACAATGAGGGTGGTGGAACACTGGTACAGGTTGCCCAGAGAGGTGGTGGATGCCCCATCCCTGGAAATATTCAAGGCCAGGTTGGATGGGGCTCTGAGCAACCTGATCTGCTTGGAGATGTCCCTGGTCCTTGCAGGGGGCTTGGACTAGATGACCTTTAAAAGGTCCCTTGCAACCCTAGCCATTCTGTGATTCTCGTGTTCTCTCGGCTCCATTATCATATAATCAAATAATCATAGAATTATTTACCCATTCAAGATAAGGTGTAATGTATTCCATAGTAAATGCAATAAAACTGTTTAAAAATCTTATGTAAAAATAGGAAAAAAAGTCCCAGTCCATAAAGAAACTGTTTCAGAATATGAGTATTTCAGAGTACCTGAATCGTATTGTGTACTATAGCACACACCTTGGCTAACAGAGTTTCCTCTGACTCCCAAAATATCCATTTGAAAATAAAATGTTTGAAGTAATTTGTCTTAAACATAAAAATCAGCAACATTGTGAGAACATACACTAGCCTTTTTTAACAACAAATAAAGGGTCAGATCACATTGGTTTAACTTCACAGGAACTGACTTCTGATTATTGACATTCAAAGTTGCTTCTTTCTGAATTAAAATTGTCCCTGATTCAACATCATTTCAGTTACGGTTAGACTTGCAACTTCCTTCTGCAAATTTACACTGAGCATTTGATCATGAGAAAAGAACACGGGGAAAAAAAACCCTAACCAGTCAGAAGAGGTCAAAGATTGAAGAACATGCAATATTGTCAAGACAGAACTATAACGACTGAGCAAGAGGAGCTTACCTGACACCTGCATACAATGAAATAGTAAACACACTTTAGGAGCACAGGCAGAAGTAGAAATCCACATTAATTGCTATATTTTATTAAAATATGTTTCAATTGGAAAGTTGGAAAGATCTAGGGTGATACTAAAGAAATAAATCAGTGGTGCAATTAAACATTTCTAGACTATTCACAAAGTCTCATTTCCCCTGAACACAGCAGGAATGGAGCATCACAAATCTGCTTTGATACTTCCCTTTCCAACAAATTTTTAGTGCAGCATTTGACAAAGATAAGCTTCCACGGAAAAACACAGGAAGTCATCTTACACACATAAACATCACGATTTCATCAGCCAGCCAAGGGCCACCAGACTTTCAACTATTTATTACAACCATCTTAAAAGAAAGGAGTGGTAGACTCTGCCTATGACATACATTCCACACAATATATTCTTTTCCTTCTTACAAAATTATTCTTAACACAAAATTAAGCTTCAGGAAAATCAAGGAGTACTAAGGATGGACTGACTGTTCACCTTCACAAGCTGTAAAACTAAATATAAAATACTTAGGACCCTGGTGGTGAGCAGGAAAAAATAAAAGCATAGCAATACTAGCATGACAAAGACAAATAAAATTTAAAAAAAGTCTGTGCTCTCATTCCAGACTGTCTCCTGGAGAAGCATGGACAACAATGACGAAATTTATCACGTACAGCAACATGCTGTGCCCTGCTGCAGAACTGCTTAGGAGAAGACCTAACCAAAGCCAGGACTCCAAAGTGCCAGAAGGTGAACACCAAACATCCTACGCTTCGAAGAACTGTCAGCCTTCTGCAATGCAAAAGGAAGCTTAAGAAAAAGAAACTAGAAGTAAGACCTAGCATGCTAACAGGGCTGCCATAGAAGGTGGGTGCAGACTGCAAAGTTTCACCTATGTTGCCAAATCAAGAGGCCAGTAAGCTTGAAGTACCTTTGCCCACCATTTCAGTTGCCTAGTCTCCCATCTTGGGCATATTGGCACCAATTAACTCCGGGTGCATCAGCAAGGAGGGTATTCTGTACTAACATTACCAGGGAGTGTAACAGAACACAACAGCACTTGATGTGGGAAATCAGAGAGGTGAAAGTGGGCTTTTATATCAGCACAGAGACACTAGCACTAATTTTAAACCATCTTACGTGCTGGGTTAATGCAAAGCATTACATGGGTTAACTAAGCCTGCATTATAGGCTGTTTCTTCATTAGGCAGTATGGAAGAGAACAACATTTCTTCTTCTTATCTCTATTTACACAAACAGACTTTATTCATGATGTGGCTTGAAGCCACCCTCAAAAGCTTAATTGTTTTATATGTTGAATGGGTTACCTGCCCAAAGTAACAGCTAACAATACAAAAGGTTGAGAGAAGTACATATATTCAATGTCTATCAGTAACAACTGTGAAGATATGGGATCCTTACCTGAAGAACAATTTCTACACCACGTGGAGATCTACTTGATTTTTCAAAGCATATGAAAGCAAAAGGGGTATACTGCAAATTTTCTCCTGTTCCTATGGCCTCCTGAGCAAAGGCCAGGCTTGCGTTGCTTGTAATAAACTGGCAAGAGTTAGCAATGCTAGAAACAGTGCAGGAGGAGCTTGAGGAGGAATTTGAAATTATACAGGGTCTGATTTACAGGCTACAAAAGAGAATTTTAGCTGCTGAAGCTTGGAAAGATTGAAAGTATGATTTGGGAATCAGGGATATCAAAACAGAGGAGTTTGGAGTAATCAAGGAAGGTGATAATTAGCACAGAAAGAGTACAGCTTTTAGCAACAGACACAAGGGCATACAAAAAAACATTTGTTAACTCTAAGATGCATTTGCAAGTCTCAGTTAAAAACCCTATTTTTCCCTCAGGGAATAATGCCCCGAGTCCCCTTTAAAAATTAATCCCTTCCATTCTACTACTTTAAAAAGAATAGGTGTGGGAAGTTATTTAGAGTGGACAGGGGCAGTCAGGTGCTAAACTATGTCCTTGCTTTTGACTGATTGTGAGTTGTAATGAGAGAAATTCTGGCACACAGGATGCTGGCAGCGTTCACCCCACATATGTGAAGACCCAGGATGGCTCCAATCAGACCAGCAAGTTGCTTTTGTACCTGTATTGGAAAGGGACTCTTTGTCAAAGCAAGAAATATTTCAGAAGGAAGCTGTCACCTCAGACAGAGGCAGGAATTATGGTTTTACAGGAGAGGAGGACAGCATGAGTGCCAGATTCCCTTTCACAGCTCTGCTGAATGCCCCTCAACTGACTAGCAGTTCTCAGTGCAGACCCTTAGTGCCACACTGGAATGAAAGGATTCAGCATCAGGAAAACAGTGTTATTGACTCTGGTTGGAGAAGTGATATTGATCTAGTCAGTGTTACAGTCTGATCTATAATATACACACTGAGGCAGTTTCAGTAAAACTATTAGGGCTCACCTAAAAGTATGAACTTATTCTTAAATTCTTTACTCTGCACTAGTGCTTCCGACATTACACTTTCTTGCACTAAGAGGTGGACCATGATCCTCATGGAAGTTAAACCAGGGCCTGCAAGCTTGAATAATGGACTGGCCTCTTATAGTTCTTAGACCAGCTGCTGCAATTGAAGTGTGATGGAAACAGCAACCTGTTTCCTGACCTCTTCTGAGCAAAGGAATGCAGGCACAAAGATGCAGATAGTCACTGGGATGGACAGAGGGAAGATGAGGGGTGGAGAAGAGAAAGCTCAAGTGAGGGAGAAGTTATTTTCAAAAAGAAAGTGTAAACCCTTCAGGTGTTCACACTCACAACCTCCTGTCACTACCTACCTTCGCTCAGCTTAGCCCAGTACAAATGTGAGATGACCAACAACTGTACAAACATCACATTCTGCATCTCTGCTATTGTGCTGAGTTTGTGTGCTGTCTGTAAAAGGCCTAAGTCCAGATGTCTGCTCAGTAAAAGCCACGCAAAGGAAGATTCAGTGACATGGTATTAAAGAGATTAGCTTCCAAAAAAACCCCAAAGTGCTTAGTCAGAGCAGAAGTCTCTCCTCCAAAGTTATTTACTGTCTTCTGGGCTGGAGGCTTATTAATTATAAAATCCAGTGTTCCTCATTCCCTATCCATTCTCTGGTCTTGCGGTTTGTAACAGTTTGGAAAACTTTAGGGGCATTCCTAAGTGGTTACAGATGTGTAAGGATGCACACTCCAGGCCACTTGACCAAGAGGATGACATAACCCTGCATGCCAGCCTCAGAAGTGGCTCATTTAATACTTGCTGTGTGCCTGTTGAGCGTGATGGGATTATAACAGCAGCTGGTAGCGCTCTGTTCCAAGAAAGCTCACAGCATTATTCAGTCTTGAGCTCCCTCTTCCTCTGTGCAGCCATTTGATCCCTAACCTCTTCCATGGATTCTTAACCCTTTCAATGTACTTCTCCCTTTGACAAAGTTTTACACACACATCTTTATACCAAAATATGGGTAAAGACTATTAGTAAGACATTCCAGTTGCACATCTATTTTGAACACTACTTACAAGTCCTTGTCAACCACACATTTGCATTAAGAACTGTCTAGCATGTATTTTACGAAATTATGTACTGAGAAACAATGTTTTCAAATCCTCTGCACTGCTCTTCCTTACACTGTGTAACTGGAAAATGTCAGCATGATGCTGCAGGGTACCTGTGATCAGGGACTACCCATACAACTAGTTCCCTGGATCACAGTAGTATCTGCCACGTGCAGAACAGAAAAACACTATACTTAAAAAGATTCAAAGTCAATAGTAGTCAGGAGACTTCTGCTCTGTCCATTACTCTGTCACTATTCTGCTGGGACACTCTGGTCAGAATCAACTTCGTTTTCTTTCAGCAGTGTCTTGAATAACTAAAAGATAACTACAACTTGCTGTGTACAATCAGGTTTCTGTCCCATAGGAACTGAGATGACAAGACATGATAGCCTGGCACAAGGTGTGGCTTCTACCAGGAAGATGATACGAATTAGTCAAGAAGGTGCCAGTCTGTGACAAGGAGATGGCAGAACTGGACTGAAGACAGTCTTGGTTGAAGAGGAGTAGTGGAAACTGCACAAAGGGTTACAGACATTACATCGTCTGAAGAAACAATAGAAAAAAAAGGATGTGGGGGAGTATTTTGAGAGGCAGGTAGGAAAACCACTGTGATTTGCTAGATGTCAGAGGAAACCAATAGCTTAGTGAATAAAAGAAGGTGATTGGATGCAAAAGAGTGAGACGTAGCAAATAATGTGTCGTTTTGTGGGGCAGGACTGCTGGAAGAAGGAGGAGAGAACAATGCTGCTGATGGTAGAAAAGAAGACAGAGTGCCTGTATCAGATCTTGATTTCTCCTTCCCTTGAAGATAACGAATAAAGTGGAAGGGAGTACATGGAAATCAACACTGACAAATGGCTAAACAACAGATGGGTGGGAGAATAACTGGGAATTTAAATAGTAGTTCAAGGCAGGGAAATGGCACAGTCAGGGAGAAAAATGACCTTGATCTAGCACGGGTGAAGTTCCTCTAGAAGAAGAGTACTATACAGCTGAAGTACAGTATTTCAATACTGTCATTAAAATGCTGCATACATATTTCTTTAATAGAAATGTTATTCATCACAAGGGTTTCTTTTTAACCATCTGTTCATTGGTATACAGCCCCTTGTAATTCCCTCCCTCCATTCTTGTCTATTTACTCAGTTCCCACTATCAGAAAATCCAATAAATCTTTTTTGAGTTAGACTTAGATATGAACATCTCTTCCCCAAGGAACACATTTTAATAATTTAGATGGCAGCTCTGTACTGCATCATTTCTTTGATTTCAGGGGATGATGCAGTGGGCTAGAAAGCTAATTTAGATGGGCTTAAAATTACCACATCTCCATGATTATCCTATGTTCTGGTATTTAGTTTGGCGTATTTGGTGCGTATGAATAGTTACTGAACTTTTCAGCTCCTAAAATGTTTCAAGGGATATATCATCTTCCACACAGCACAGTAAGTAGCACTACCAAACATGCCACACATACCCAAGTCATGAAAGAAATTACACAGTACTGCAAGCTATTGTTTGAAGGCAAATATGCAATTATAGTAGCAGTTATACTGTAAAGCACACATACGATGGCAGAATTAAAGTCACATTAAAATCCACCCAAGCCTTATAGGGACACTGCTCAAGTCCACAGCAAGATTTTGTGGGAAAGCTGGTGGCCATTTGGGACCTTGTCACCATAAGAGCTCAACAATAAGAGATTTAGATTCCCAAAGAGGGGGAAATCCTCAGCTTTCCAGTGAGTGGCAGAGAAAGGTCACAACCTATTAGTCTATAAAAATCACAGCAATAATTACTTTAACACACTAACATTTCCATCCTCTCAGTCTTCCAGCCTCAGGCTTGCAACAGCAAAAGCATCCACCTTCCCAGGCAGATATGAAAACTATCCTTAATGGAATTAATTTGACTAAAAACATCCCTAATAAGTGATTTAGACAATATATCTGATAACACTATGTGGTAGAAAGCCCACATAGTGTGGGCTATAAGATAAGAATCTGGGAATCCCTTCTCCATTGCTATAAACTTCAGCTTCTTGCTTTATGACCTTAAGACAGATTTCAAACTCATCACTGGCTCAAGGCCAAAAAAAAAAAAAAAAAAATCACTTAATTTCAGATGCTGGCCAGTCAGCATAGATTGGAAGAAGGACGCTCCACATTTGGAAAAAAAATTGTGCAGAGGAAACCTCTTCGGGTGTCTGATTTAGTAAATACAAATCCCCAAAACCAGGCAGACCGTAGGAGGCTGACCAGGCTTTGGAACACTCAATCCTAACTGCTGAGTGCGGGTGTAGCAAAGGGCAGCTCTGCAAATCACTGTGATGACCAGAGCACAGCAACGCAGCCACATTTCAGATGATCAAATTGATTTCTCAGCTTAAGAGGGCACTAGCTGCTTTTTATGCTTCATAGCTGAGTTCTGGCACAGATGTACAAAACTTTCCAAACTGTTTAACAGATTGCACAAACGGCCAGCAGTAGCTAAACAGGGAGAAGGGGCTCTAACTCAGTAACGTATCCTACTGTGATACATTCTCTTTCAGTGAGGCTGTGACTCCTACCCAAGTTGAGGCCCTCTGGAAGAAAAAGGAAAATGGAAGAAATCAAATATAAAGCAAAGAACTCACTGCAATGACTCTTCAGGGTCTTCCCTGCAGTGCTGGCACTCAATGCTGTACCTGGGCTCCAGTAAGCCTTTAGCCACAGCAACACTAATTCATTGAAGGCACTTTGGAAAATGCCCTTCAATCCCCCAGCTGACTGCTAACAAAATTTCTCCCTCAAGGCTTTTCCACTTCTTTTGAAGCCCTACCCAGTCTGGGGCAAGAGGGCTGCTTTTGCTGGATGGGACCTTCCTTGAGGTGGTGAATGGAACAGGTGCAGGGGGCCCAGGGAAGGAGTGGGAAGCAGGACTGCGGCTGCCGGCCCCACGCAGCTCCAGGGCCCTGCAAGGAGCCAGCTGAAGAGAAAAGCAGTCCAAGATGAAGCTGCAAGAACTGCTCCTCAGCTGTTTCTGAGCAAGCAGGGAAGAAACGGCATAAATCCAAGATATATGAGAAATATCAAGAAAATCTTACCTACAAAAAGATGCCTGTGCATTAACAGAAGCACTGCATGCCTCTCAGCATGCACAAAAAGCAAGTGGTGTGTGCAGCAGCCGTTGTGAATTAGAATGAACGTGGCTGCACCCACGTGCACCTACGCAGGGATGCGCGTCGGAGTGCTGGCCGTACGTACCTGCGCAGCAGTGAGCAGAGAAGCTGGAGGAAAGCAACTGTGTCAGCGAGGGTGTGCTGTGCAGATTTTAAATACTTGGATGCCTCTCTGTATATCAGCAGGGAAGCCCACAAGAGGCAGAATACAAATCACAACTGATTTTATTCCAGCCAAAGCTAACAGCAAGCAGAGACTTCCAGGGGACTTGCACACGTGTTCAGGCTCACTACACGGAGACTGAGGAAAGAGTGTTCCTTATATGCTGCTCTTGACAGGAGCAGACGATGAAAAGTTGAGTTTCCCAAGAACAGCAAAGCCAGCCAGAGGCTACTGACCCAGAGGCAGCTATTGAAAGACAGCAGGTGTGAGCAGATCTGGCTGCTCTTCTATTGCTAAATCTCACATCAGATGATGTTTGAAGCCAGCAGTGTCAAGGGCGAGCTGGGCTGAAAGGGGCAAAAATAACACTGAATGTAAGCAATGGCTTAAGAAAAGGGGAGCATAAAATAACGTACTAGACGTCTCAGCAGTTTGCTCTGAGTTTTGACCACCACTGCTCAGGCAGATACTTTTCATACTGAAAGAAACAAATTTATGACAAACTTGTCATTGAACTGTCTGAAGGACCAGTAAACTTCTGCATGCTGTTGTTTTTATGCACCTTCCAACAGAATTAAAGCTAATGTTATACATGACTGGGTTTACCCTTGCCTGACTCCTGGGCTGCCTTTTCCCAGTTCCCTGTTTTTACGACCTACATTTACAGGCGTCCATCAGTGCTCCAAATTCAATGGCACAAAGTCTCTGGTCTGCCCATGTATTCTCTCGCAAAGCAACAGGAAAAACTTAGAGTGTGTGAGTCAATGTCTTTAATGCGGCTCTGCTTCTCCTACTGAGACACAGCTGTTTCACAAACTAGTAGCCAGTTTACAATTCGAACCATTAATCTATTTGTTCATGAAACTCCCTGAGTGCCTCCTGGTTTATCATCAGCTGTATGTAGGTGCCTGTACTACATCCGACAGAAAAAGACAGTAGTGAAGTCAAAGCACACACATATTTCAAAGTGCTATTTAGGAAATCTATTTCAAAATTTGCAAGTGCTATCGACAAACTCTGTTACAGTTAAAATGCTACAATTAAATACATGCACACCTTTGTATTCAATAGTTTATCTAATGAGCAAAGCAAAGAAGTTCCTGCAAAATTCAATGAACATCCAAATAATCCATTCTTGTTACTGCTAACATCAAGTCCTTCCATTTGCAGCTTCTGCTCTGTAGTTGTGACTTTACTAGATCTCATTTTCACACTTGCTCCCTTGGTAGCACACTTTTAAGAAATTTTCAGATATGCAAATATTTGAAGACAATGGAATTGAGAAAAACATGACCTAGGCTGAAGGTAGTTTTCATTTGAGGAAAAAACATCTTGCTTTTTCACACATCAGTAAAGTAACTATCAGATTTCAAGTGTTTGGTAAAATATAATTCATAGTTACCTCAAATACTATTATTAAATTGTTCATCCGGCTGCCTTTAAAATTCAAACTACTTTAGCTTTAGGCGATATCATTAAGTAAAACTCTAGATTAAAGCAAACGAAACCAATGATTCTTCTTTGGTCAGGGAATGTTCACTTTATTTTTATTTTTTATATCACATAGATATATCAAGCTCAGATTCAAATCAGTTTCAGACAAATAGGAACTGCCTCTACTAAAAAAAACCCCACATCTGAAGAATCCATTGATCTGAGAATCCATCTGTCACTCGTTAACTGCTGTAGAACTGCCCCTCTCCCATTCTCAACTCTGCAGCACCCATTGAGATATCTGTCCTCGGAATATTTGGGAAGAGGGAAGGACACAAATGAAGGACCACATGAAGTGATGGGAATGCTCTTATAGACACTTGGAGAGATCCAGTATGAGGAAGAGGATCAAAGACTCAACTCCTCAGGACACAAGCCAGCTCACTTCATGTGCCCAGTATATCTGACTTTGTGTACGTAGCACAGTTACAGTACCTACAGACAATCAACTGGGAAAACTCAGACTCAAGTTACTCTGAAGACACTGAACGGCATAGCTACAACTCTCGTGCTCCATTTAGAGGCTGGGCATTTGGAACGCGAATAATGCCATTAACCCAGGAGAATTAGGTAAGCTCCATGGTTTTTCAATGACTTAGTTTTTGTCTGCACTAATTTTACCTCCAAATCTGCATGTCTGAAACTCCACACTCTTCAAGTCTGCTTAAAGTGATTATGTCTTTTCAGTAAATCTTGGATTGTTCTTTCTCCCGGCTGTAGAGCTGTCTGCCTGCAATTTCTCAAAAGAGACCAGGATTTCATGTCCATTGGCCCCTGCATTCCTGCCAAAGCCCTGCAGAAATGAGAGCTGCTGCAGCTGCCAGGGTTTATTTACACACATTCCTGCCTCAAATTGAATTAATGAGCATAATTTAACTAAAGCAATGTCCTCCACAGCTCTTGTTTCTCTTCGCCCCTCTCGACATTTCTCTCTCTCACACAACCCCTCTTGCAGGCTGTCTTAAAGCAGTAGCTAAAGTGATCCTTGTGTAAAAAGTGGATTGTATCTCCCACTTGAGCTGATAAACTTGTATGTATCTGCTTACAGCCTACTTGATGGAAAGCCCAGGATCCCCTTAATGAGTATCCAGAAGGTTAACTCTAACTTATTTGCTTCTGTTCAATCAAAATTTGTCAGTTTAGCAATGAGCCTCCAGTTTAATCACTTGCCTTGGAAAGAGCTCTGATGCAACAGATGAGAGCAGCTGATGCCACAAAATACCTACCACTGTCAATGTTCACATACTATATTTAGTTGTCGTGGTTTTGTTTAGTAGGGGGGGCCTAAGGTGGTAGCTTCTGTAGGAAACTGCTAGAAGTCGCTCCCCTTTGTTCAGGGGACTTGGCCAGGCCTAGGGCGGACCCACTGCTGGCCAAGGCCAAGCCGATTGGTAGCAGAATGTCTCGTGATAACGTCTCTGCGATAACGTATTTAAGAATGGGAAAACAGAAAAAAAAAAAGAGAGAGAAGAGAAGATGTGAAGAAGCTGAGCTGGGGCAGAGGCGCAGAGGGGGAGGCGCAGGCCTCATGGGCCTTGCAGGCCTCACCCTCTGGCCTCTCGCCAGGCAGCCGACTGGGCCCGACTCGGTCCAGCCCTGCTGCAAGGAGTGGAAAGGAGATGAGAAGTGAATAAGATGTAAAAAAAAAAGATCCTGAGAGACATCTACCAGCCTGTTGTGAGGAACGGCTGCAGACGCCAAGGTCAGTTCAGAAGGAGGGGGAGGAGTAATGCGGCTCCTGGCCAAGATTCCCCTGCAGCCTGTGGTGACGACCATGGTGGAGCAGGTTGTCCCCCTGCAGCCCATGGAGGTCCACGGAGGAGCAGAGATCCACTTGGAGCCCGTGAAGGACCCCGTACCGGGGGAGGTGGATGCCTGAAGGCAGCTGTGGCCCGTGGAGGGCCCGCTGGGACAGCTGTTCTAGAGGGACTGCACCCGTGGAAGAGATGACCCACGCCGGAGCAGTTCCACAAAGGACTGTGGCCCATGGGAGGGACCCCACGCTGGAGCAGGGGAGGAATGTGAGGAGTTCTTCCCCCGACCATGAAGAAGCGGCGTGAAACAACGTATGATGAACTGACTCTGACCGCAACCCCCATTCCCTCTTCCCCCCTGTGCCGCTCGGGGCGGGGGAAGGTAGTAGAGATAATGTTAAGCTTGGGAAGAGGGAGGGGTGGGGGGAGGTTATCTTGTTTTCTGTCTCATTCTCCTGCTGTTTGTAGTAATAAATGAATAGTTTTCCCCAAGTCGAGTCTGTTTTGCCCGTGATGGTAACTTTAAGGATTTCTCCCTGTCCTTATCTCAAACCTCGAGCCGTTTTTCCTTATATTTTCTCTCCCTGTTCTCTCGGAGTGTGGGGGGAGTGAGAGAGAGACTGCGTAGTCTGGTCCAATCGGGGCTGAACTACGACAAGTAAATCTTCTCTACACAGGTCTCCAGACCATTTCTGCCCACAGAAATCTGAAATTCTGCATCCACAGCATGAGGGGTCCCAACCTTAGCAAGCTCTGCGGGCGCTATATGGACACATCACATACAGGAAGCTCCTGTTACGCCACTAACCAGACTGATGCAGCATTTCCCACGTGTTATGTCAGAAATGGAGCACCAAAATATTTCTCAAAATATTCACACCCATGTGACTAACAAAGCCCATTCTCCCCTCTTATCACACTGTATAGTGTGTGTTTCTCACACACTGTGTATATTATATGAGGCTTGAAAGCCTTAGAACAAAAGCCATATACTTCTCCTAAAAGAGCGTGGGAGAAAAGGAACTAAACCTTTATTCATGAATACATTTGCTACATCAGCACTTCATCAGCATCACAGAGAAGAAAATTTCAGCAACACTTTAAACCCCTAGATCCACAGGAAAAAATGATTGCTTCGCACACAGAAGCTTGGCTTTCTGGGAAGAGTGAATTTTTTCTTGTGAAGTTCCCACAATACCGTATCTATCCAATTAGGCTGATTCATGGAGAGGATTTTCCTTCCCCTAAACAAGACTGACAAGTTCCTTCAGAATATTTCAACAAGAAGTCAATGTTTTCCAGGACTTGTGGTTGAAATGACAACAAATTCTATGAACCTGCATTTGCAACCCCTACAAACAGAAGCTATTCAAGTAATTCCAGTAAAGTCAGTAGGACTGCCTATAAGAAACACAGCTTCTCACCACGATCACAGAACAGGCAAGCACTCCAGGACGGAAGGAGCTCAAAGGATCACCCCAGCATGAGCCTCTCCAGAAAAAATATACTCCTGCTGGAGAACGCAAGATTGATTTTAAGGCATGTGAATTCTCCTGTGCATATACAACGTCAGAAGCCAATATATACAAAACTGCTTGACATCCCATTGTGGAAAGTAGCTTAAAGTGTGAAGGCAGCAAACAACCGGGGGATGGTGTGCACGAATCTTTGAAGGTCCAAAATTGAAATTCTGAACTCAAGCAGAAGCCTGCTCTAGCTGCAACTGCTACAGGCTGGCTGTAAATTCTGGTAATATTTGAACTAAACAGAATTGGCTTGTCCTGAATCCTCTGACTAATGAAGAGATATGAGACATTACTCTCAATTACAAGGCCGATCACAGGTTGTACTTCTGCGTACAGACTATTTAGATGAGGAAAACCAGGGGTTTGGGGATCCATGCCAAAAACAAGGGTCCATGCAAAGAAGTGATTGTCTTGGACTAAATGGAGGAGAGGGTCTGGAAAGAAGAAGGTGAAGATGCTTGCTGCAGGAAAGATCCTGGAAGTAGCAGAAGATCCCAGAGAACAGGGACATGCATAGAAATGAATGCTGAGGAATGGTCAGGGATCTCAGCCACTAACACTTGTGGGCGGTCAACGGTGCCAGCAGTGGCACAGCAGGAATCAACCCAACTCTCTGCCCAGCTTTCCCAGGCCAGCAGTGACCTCCCTGTAGGGAGGGGAAGTCAAGACCTAGGGAACATAATGCCATGGTAGGAGTAAGCAAGTGAAAATAAGTAGAGTAATAGCACTAGTCTCCCTGGTTCCAAAATAAACCCCAGCATCCAGATCCACTACAGGCTGTCATTTACTTTGTCTTGCCTGTGACAGTCAGCACTAAGCTAAACTTGAGTACTTGCAGGCCACTTTCATTAAGAGCTGATCCAGGCTATATATGGCCTTAAAACAATTCTACTTGCTTACACAGAAGAAACCACGATGAAACACATTTTTCTGACTACTAACATCAGAAGACCAGAACACACCTACTCTTCACAGTCCCAGCTCTAAACCCAGACAGTCATTTCACTGAAAAGCCCCGCCTCCTCAGTCCGCTCTCCAACTGTTTCTAACTTTTAGCTGTAATTCCATGCACCTCAGAAATAACTTCTCCCTTACACACAGCTGAAATCAAATAAATTTGTCACTGAATGTTTACTGGATTCCTGGAAAACATTTTGGATTTTGTAGATGCCTTTCAAACATCTTTTGGTCTGTGTGGAGATGCTAGTGGTTCACAAGCTCAACTGCTCTTCATGTATATTCTGAATGAACACCAGCGGCGAGACTCATTAGCTCAATAAGATTTTGCCTGACCTCAAATGACAACAGCACTTTTTCTAAGCACCTTAGGAAGACTATTTGACAGAGCCTTATTTTTTGTTGTTCCTCTGACTTCTACACCATCAGAGGGGAGAAACTTCACTTGAATTTGGAAAGGCCTCCTCTGAATAAATGAAATAACAAAATAAAACCCTTTAGATGTTTACTAAAACAGATGCTTACTCCAAAATATTGCACAAAAGTCCATGCAAAGGTGATAGTCTTTTTTTTTTTTTAGAGTCTAAAGTTACATTCTGCTAACAACATTATCCTCTCTTCTAGTCACTCATACAGTTTGCACAACTGTGCAATGGCAAACAATGAATTGAGCATGGAGTGGAAACTTTGAAAGCCAGTGTTTCTTGCCCTCTTTCCAAATACCACGACCATTCCCTTAGCATGTCTTCTGCTCAGTACTGGGTGCAGCTCTCACACTGTTAACAGGTAGAACTGATGGCTGGTAGGTGTTCATCCTCTTCCTTCCCAGAACCCTTCTGAGAGAAGAGAAATGCTCCAAACACAATTTCAATCTAAATGAGCCCATATAGGAAATAGGAAATATAGTCCATGAGGAAATAAGTTTGCATATAATACTGTTCTGGTTCATTTCCCCAAAATGAATTGTCATCTCCCAGTTGCTGAATACAGTAAAAAGTGGTGGGAAGTATTTTCAGAGAAATGACAAATGCTGTTTGACACCATGAACTTGGGCTGATTTGTTGAAAACAAAAAAAAAACCCAACATTTTGGGTCAATTGTAACATCTATTTTATATGTCAGCCACCGTACTGAATCCTTCCTTCTCCTGCCCCAGTATCCTCCAAAAAGCACTCCACACTATAGACAAAAGACGTTTATACTTACTCACCTTTTTTGTGTATGACAACACTACTGTCCAAACTTTCTCTGCATTGGCCTGTTGACTCTACAGTAGGCACCAAATTGCCTTCAATCACACACCAGAAAAGGGAGATGTGTTCAGAGCTGTAAGACGGAGTCCTGCAAGATGCTTGGCAAAAGACTGCAGCTCTTAGTGGTGGAAGAAACTCACTTCCCAACATCGAGCTACTGAGAGATGCCGTTGTTGGGTTTTATGCTACACAGACCAATGGTGGCACATCTAATCACGAGTGGCTCCTTCACACTTTGGGCAGTACGTTATGGTCAACACCTGTTCAACAACATCCTTGTTTCTTATGGATCCTATTTAATCACAACATAAAACAAAATATAGCTCTCTGAAAGTGTATCTGCTTAGCAGCACTGTTGCAACACTTACTCTTTCCACAAACTCCTTCCTATGCCTTCTGACAAGGTTACTGGTATAGAGGTACCAGCTAAAGTGATACACGTACCCAAAAGAGAAATCACACTCTACAAGCCAAATAGGTGCAGTTTAACTTCCCACACAGACACCCAAAGGCACTCCCAAAACTGACAGCATTCAGATCAAAATTGCTTTTTGTTGGCTATGTCCACCGATGAGAGAAGCAGCACAAGATGCCATCATTGCCACCAGCTGCCAAGTTGACAGGAAAGTTGTAGGGGACAGATGGCACCGGCCAACCCACTGCAGCGGGCAGGGTACTTGGGAGGTCAGCCTTCCTTCCAGCCTCGCTACTCCTGAAGCCTGTGTACCCAGGTTTGCCTTCGAACAATGTAAGAGAGATCATTTCCACTCCTCAGGGCTTTTTGGATCAGATTTTGACATAATACAATTGGGAAAAAATGATCTCATGAAACGTATACGGTAGGGAGGAAAGGGAATAAAGGTATGTTTCAAATTGATCTGGAAATATTTCCCCATATGAAATAGTAATGCTTGTCTCTTACAAAAAATGCAATCCAACCAGTGCAGGAAAGAAACAGTGGCATGGAGTGCAAATTCAGCTAAACAAACAAAGAAGTCCTCCACAAACAAAACCCCTTTTTAATACGTAAATTCAAATAAAAACATAACATGACCCTCCTGTCCCCAAGGAATGAAGGGAAAAACAACATCCCAACCAAACCCCAAGTATCTGCTATCTGGCCTCTCCTACATCCATCAGAAAACAAAGTGACTTAAGTGTGACCAAAGCAAGCTATAAAACCACTAATTCCAACTCACAGACAGTCACCTCCTGCCCTCTGGAATAGATCCCATCTGCTGCTCCTCTTGTTTTCTAAAGGAGTCACAGCTTCATTGCTATGAGTGCAAACAGTCTTTTAAAAACCATCTTACATACACAATTACCCCGCTACTTTCCACTTTTTGTGTCCTAGAGATTACAGGAGCAGCAGCATATTGATCTCTCTACGTCCGTGCCCTCTCTCTCCTGTCCATCCTCATCATGCCAGACCATTTAGGCAATGAACTCCATGTAGGAACAGGATATTGCTCGATGCCTTCATGCTGCCTGAAAATGCAGCTGGTTCACATGTACGACAACCAAACAGGAGTGCCGAACAGTGAATGCGTGCAGAGGCCTCTCTCACTGCCCCTCCAGCCCGCTCTACCCATCCCCCTGAAGCACACAGCCTACAAAGTGGATCTGCAAAAGATGCCACAGAGGCTGAGCGCTTCACAAGAAGCACAAAAACTGTTTGGCTACTCTCCAATCATGCTAATAGAAAAAAAACCACCAACTTTTCTTTCACTGAGATGCACACAAACCCTCATGGCACATGGTAAACCCACACGACAGAGCTCTTTGGTTTTCCTCCTCAAGTTTCTAATGCACAATGCAGCTGACATCAGAAATGCTCTGATCCAGTATGGCAAGTCATACGTTCTTAGTTTATCCTTGCTCATCAACGGGGCTCAAACAGACTCTTTTTTTGTAGACACGAGTGCTAGTACACATTGCCTCTGATACAATACAGTAGCTGCTTTTCTGTATGTAAAAGCCAGCTGTTTCTAATTAAGAACACACTGAATAGGATATCTTCCAAACATCTTTCCACAAGCATGCAACAAGGTTTCGCTGCTTTTAAATATATGGGAAAGTGATTTGGGGAAATTTTGAAGGACATTGAGCAACCCTGGACTCCAAATTGAAAAAAGATGCAATTTTTGAAGCACAGTCCATTACCGTGGAACGATAATTCTACCCTGAGTGAAGGAGCTTGTTCCTGGACACTGCAATACCCTACTCCAAAACCAATAAATCTGGATAATCTGCCAATTACACAGAAGTGTAAATGTTCTATGTGCACACTGCATTTCTATTTAAGCTACTGAGCAGCATTTAAACTTGTTAAGGCTACCTGATCTCCAAACAGACGCTGGCCAGACAGCGTGGCTCGCATCCACGTTACACTGCAACACTGAGGGAAAACACAGCTGACACCCTGTGCACCACCTGTACAACCCGCAGGTAGCCATTCATCTCCAGACTTTCCTGTAGCCCCGCATTTAACACACAGTAGCCTGCTAGCTGCAGTTGTTCTGCGGGGCAGGAATAAAGATTGAAGTGAAGATGGATATGTGATGACTTCAGAGAAGTTCTAAGGCCAGCTGACCGCCTGGCTCTCTACGCCCAGTTCCCAAACCAGAACGAGTTTTAGGCTCACGGTTAAACCCTACTTTCACATGGCTCTATACAGGAAATGCCAGCACAACGCTAGGCACAGCTGCATATCCAGTCCTGCTTTAAAGCCTTCATGAAATACTTACAAAAAGGAAATAAGTTTAGGATATCTTTAAAAAATATTTAGGACAAATTCGTTGCAGAGTTGCCAAGCAGGTAGAGTAGCATGTTTTGCGGGTTAGCCTCCAGAAAATAAGCACGCTTAATCTACTAGTTTAACATTCAGAAGTTATTAAAATATTTATTTTCATTTACCTAATTTTTTTTTTCATCTTTCTGGTGTATGATATAAAACAACAAAACACCAGGGATCTAAAAGTGAGAGATTCATTTCTGAACGCCATGTGTGGATCATAAAAACAACTAATCCACTCCTTCAACAGATGCTTAAAAATACATGCATGCTTCATTAGCCTAATTTGTCTGCCCAGAGCCCAGTCCAAAACTGCAGAAAAAGTTCCAAAACCACATCAAGTGCTACAGAGATCGCTGTGTATAATAACAAAACCAAACACAATCAGCAGGCATTAAGGACCTCAATCTGCAGGCAAAGTTTGATTTCTGCCTGACAGCTGGATGAAGCATTGCCACCAACCAAAACATTGACACCACAATGTTATGTGCAACCAACTGCAGACAAACAAACCACAATCAGAACAGCCAATTTTCTAACTAGCACCACACTGCAGAAATATAAGAAGCCAGAAAGAACAACAATTGAGACCTCTGGAACAACATTCAAATGTAGAAAGGCAAAAATATTCTGGAAAATATGAAAATGTACATTACGCTGTCAGTATTTCAGTGTGGATTTGAAAGAATAATATGAAACCTGTTTATTATGTTGCAATAACAATTACTATCATGTTTCATAGATTTTTTTTTTTCTTTTGTTTTGTTTCCAAGTCTTCCAAACCATGCAAGTTTCTCATACACTTTGTTAATAACTGAATGAGCAAAACCTGAGAGCTTCAGAATGAAGGTTGGCTACTAAACTGGCCATGCAACCAGAATCCAGACAGACCCTCTAGATCACCTCCTGCCCCCAAAAGCCAGATTCCCATAAAGTATGCTACAATTCCTATGAAGAAATCCACACAGGAAAAGAACACGAGCAGCATTTCACTCCTGCCACCTGTGTGACAAATGCAAGAAACAAGCACAAATGTTATTGCTCACTGTTCCCTTTGGGGCATCAAATCCCCATTCCCCAGGCAAACAGAAAACCCAAGATAGCACGAGGGCACGACTACAGCTAATGTGCTGGTCAGCAGAATACCACTGGGTTATGAGACACAAGCCCCAAAAGTTCAGGAAAGGATAATTAAAAAGGTACTTACATCCTTAGAGCAGCTGATTTTTGTACCATCTCTTAATTAATGAGTACACCTACATGAGTAGTGCTTTTTAAAAACATAAGCATCTACATGTTTCCATCAATCTGCGGTGATAGGTCATAATTACTGGAAGATGAGAAAGGATATACATATTGTACAAAATGTTTCAATCTGGAAGTGCTCATTCCAAGACAGTCAGCTCCCATACAAATATCTCAGCTCCAAAGGCAATAAAAAAAAAAAATAGGCACTGATTTTTCTCAGTGGCATCGTTCTCTGCAAATACAAAAAGAATTACTCAAAAAAATAGTCAGGAAAACTAAGAGAGCTACCAGGGGCTTCCTTGGTCTTAAATCATTGCTTCCAATACTGTTAAAGGAAAATATTATTTGTGTGTCTGAAAAGGTTCTCCCAGAAGAGTCCAAGAATTGACTTCCAAAGTACCAGATGCCACACTATTGGAAAACTTCTATTATGGACTACCAAGATTTTAATCACAACTTCGTCTTATTATGTTACATGTATTCTACTATGAATACTGTAGTGGAAACAGGAGAAATAAGTTGACTCTTTGGCAGCAGAGAATAACTAAGTTGCTTCCCTTAGCCCTCAAGGAAGGAAAAAAAAAAAAAAAAAAAAAGGTATTTTCCCTGTGAAAATGCTGAGGATATAATGGGCAGGAGAAAAATAGATAGTGAAAATAGTTTAATAAATCCCAAAAGAAACAAAGCATCTTTTCACATACTTAAAAGTCTGCAAGGCTCCATTCTGACATTTGATGAATGGACGGAATAAAATGCTTTACACCTTCTATGCCTTCTGCTGATGGCATAAAGTCTTTGCTGGCAGAGATGCTAGATGAGTATCAGAGTTAAACACCACTCCCGTCAAGTGCTATTGCATTTGTACAGTATGAGGATCTAAAATATCCTGGAATTCAATTTATTTGAAGATAAATACACTAGCAAGTTTTAAAACCAAACCAGAAGCAAGCATTTTACTGTCTCATTTTGCTTTTAAGATACCTTGATTACTTGTAAACACAGAAAAGATGACAGCAGGAGTAAAGGAATAGCTTCAGCCTGGGAAGCAGCAAGGCAATTCATTTTACCAACTGGAGTCTAGCATGATCCCAGCTCATTTCATCATGAGCTGGTTTTATGACAGCAATTGATGACTCATGAGTCTTCATATAAGTTAATGCAACTAGTAGGCAGGTTCCCTTTACCTTGGGAGCTTTCCTTGATTTTACAAGATAAAGGAAACAATAAATCCACTCTTCCACTGCTGCTCCTTTTCTAAAAAACACAAGTGCGATAGAATAGTATTGGTTCCTCCCACTGGCCCCTCCCCGCCCCCGAAAGCTATACAACAGATCATTTCTGACTGCCTGTACTCAAAAAGTGTCTTTCTAGAATGATGAACAACCCTTAACGCCTTTGATTGATGATTACTGACCCAGGGACACAGCTCCACAGGTACTGGACTATACACGCAAAGTAAACGTGTTCTCCATTAAAAAAAAGTACATGAAATTATTTTCACCTCAGCAAAATATTAGTACAACTTCTCAAGTCATAATGTCAGAAACCCAGCGCATAATACCAAAGTCTAAATACAAAAACTTAAAAATAAAATGCATTCCATTAAAACCAAAACCTTATTAACATGCAGTTTTTGTTCCAAGACCTGTGGTTTATATCAGAGCAAATGCTGATGACCAATACAGTGTGAATGTTGTTGCAGTTGCAATTAAAAAAATAGGAGTTACTTTGGAAAAAATACGTGACACCAAGCTAAAGGTGATAGTCTCACCCTTCTTGTATGAAGGAACAGCCCACCTCATTGTTTGTTTTAGAAGGCTGACATGCCAACGGCAGCACTACAGGTCTGCCATGGAGGACAAGTAGCTCATGGCTCTGCATGATACTCAAGTCAAATTTCTGCTTGATATATGAAAAAGGGACTTGGAGCTACAGATGTTGTATGTGCTGTGAAACACACTAAGAACACCATGAAATACTACCAGAGGACTGCAGCTTTGTCTGTCACTCACTTGCTGATTCCAGCCTGTCAGCGGCACACTCTGCTTCATGAAAATCTGCCACAGCCTCCATTATCCCCAGTGTTTTAGCACAAAATAATAAAATATGTATTAGCCCAGAACAGTAACAAAATCATACCTGACTGCTCTTGTTAAGTACAAACATGCAAGCAACCTTGGGAAAAAAAAAGTCTCTAATTGGCTTGCCACCATTTGGCTTCTTAATTATTACTTTCTAGTACAGAAGGGTGACATGAGTTAAATATGCTTAGATTCTTTGTTAAAATTATTACTTTGCTTCTCTTCTTTCTGTAACATAAACAGCATCTTTGCATTCAAGAAAACTCTAAACTTACTATAAAATATCCTTTTGTGGTAATTTTGACAGCAGTTCTACTTCTACAAATTAATTTCTTACCATGTATTTATTAAGTCCTTCATTACTCATGGTAACCCCCTATTTTAAATACACACAGGATTCTTGAGTGATTTTGACAGGCTTGTGACTCAGTCTTCTCAGCACACATTGAAATAATGACACTGAAGGGAAAATTTCACCACCTGGAACTCAGCTGACACTGAAGGAACAAATCCAAAATTCCTCTGGTATTATAAAGGGACCAGTAACCTACCAGCTTCCCTCCTGCTTCTGACTACCTCATCCTATTCTCAAGTAAATTCTGGTTTATTTTAAATGAATGCAGGAAAAAAGGAACAAAGACAAAGTACACGGAAGAGAGAAAATCCATTATTAAAAAAAAGAACAAACAAACTGAATTTATACCTGCCACTTTGTCAAACACAAAGTCTTACACGGAAAACATTAACGAAAGATCCAGTCTGACTGCTATCCAAGTGAACTGAGAATTGTCATGTAGTAGCCACAGTGCATATAATCATGTATGATGTCACTTTTGGGGAGGCAAGAGAGCTCTCCTAATGAGGAGATTAAGCTAAATGAATACAGGGATTTAAAAAATGGTTAAAATTAAGTACAAACGCTCTTACTAGAACATAATTCCTCTCCAAGTACTCTGTGAGCATTCAGGAAGAAGCAAGCAGCAGTGCTGGCACAGCGGGGTGCTGCGCCGAGTAGCTGACCATGCAGCCAAGCCTTCGTACTGACCTGCCCCAGCATGTCCGGTGCGATGGGAAACGTGGGCCAGATGGCCGAGTAGACACCGAAGAACACCAGCCAGAGCAGCATGCTTCCCCAGACTGCCAGGTGACTGAACTGTCAGGGAGCAGAGAAAGGAGAGTCAACACAGGGCACTTCCTCCGTCCACTCAGCCTATAGATATTTCTCTGTTCAGGTCTCTGTCGGTCTCACTTAAGCCTGTCTAGTGCACTTGGTTGCAGGCCAGTAGCACAGGCTGTTTAAACAGCATAAACCAGCTCTCCTCTTTAATCTTTGCCTCACGACAGAGCAGATAGATAGGCATCTCAGCCAATCTGTCTTACTCAGAGCTCAAAAAAACTCATTACATTTTCCTTGGAACTCTGATTTCTCTCATCTAGCTCCTGCTTCCCATCGTGCACATGCCAGGTTCAACACATAGATCAAGGTAGAAATTCTCAAAGGCTCAGGCTAAAGTTCACGTGGATAAATCCCTTATGGAAGGGTGTAGGCACACAAGCCATGCGCACCACTCCCATCTTTCACAGAGGAAGATTCAGTGCTGCGTAATACATTACCATAATCAACATCTACAGATCAGCTTTACTTTTTGTGGTTTTAAAGGTGTTTTAAGTGATTTACTGATATGCAAGGCAGTTCACATCCTTACCGCTTCTTTAGACTGAAGACTCACTAAAAGTAAATAAAAGTAGTACTAGAGCGACCAAGAACACATCCAGCACAGACTTCGTTTCTGTTGCATTAAAGAAAGTCATTTTTCCTACACACCCAAACTATTTTGCTGTTTAGGATGATTTACGCTGGTTTACTTTTACACTGCAGTGGATGGAGTCAGTAATTTCAGTTGTAAAAAGTAACTGAGCTCATTATTGGCTCCAGCTTCTTTGGATGCCAGCAACTCCTGTGGCTGATGACTTTGGCTCCAATTCAGAGAAGTACCTGCATAAATCTTAATTACTAATTATATATGGGTTCAGGAACATGGGAATGAATTCACATACTGGTTCCTGTGGTGGACACAGTGTATCTGTTTAGTTCTCAGCTTTATACTTTCTATCTGATGATTGTATTTGTTGGCTTTTTGAACAGTATGTCTGAGAACCAAAGAAGTGTCTGAGTACCGTGTTCTGCCCACTGAGAGATAGACACAAACTTCCAGAAGGAGGAGGAGATGACTCCTTCTCTGGAAGCACTGAACATCCTCATGAAGGAGAGCTTTCTCCAGCACAGGCAGTGAAAAACAAACAAGCAAGAAGGCTGCAGCACCAGTGCAGGACTGGCAGATGGCTGGGAGCAACTGGAGGCTGCCTTACAGTAGCAGCATTCACACAGCAAATTGTCAGAGGAGATGGGAAGAACACTCTTCTAGGCACTTTCAGAAAGCTGCAATTTTGTTCAACCCTAAAAGCTGCTGGGCCAATGATGAGGACACAGGATAGGCCTCTTAGAGAAACACAATGGTCAGCAAAATGCGCTTTCAAATTTTGTTACTGTTTCAACTTTGGAGATTTGACCAGCAACTGCTTTATTAAAAAACAAATAAGCAAAAAAATATCCCACAAAAATCCAAACAAAAAAAACCCCACCACATTTTAAAATCAGTTTTAATTGAATAAAACTAAAACTGAAAGGTTGTGGGTTGTTTTTTTTTTTTTTTTTTAACACTTCGAGGAAGGGAGGGATTTTATCCTTTAAGTCTACTTGCTCTTCTGAAAACTAGGGATAATTCACATCAAGATTTCGACTAAAATAAAGCCCTGCCACAGTGAAAAACTGTAGTGCTCAGCTCCCTAAAGAACAAGTACTGTGAGGCTGCTGCAAGAATCGGTGTTTAAGAAAAGCCAGCCCCATGCAATGGTGGAACAGCACCTGCACTGCTTCCTCAAAAGAACATGACATCTCTTCAGCCACAGCCTTCCTTCCAAACAAGTGGATAAAAGGCTCAGGATAGCTTGGACTGATGCTTCTAAACTACAAATTCCTACAGACTTTATGACTAAAAACAGTAAAGATACAAGCAAGCAGAGAAACTAACTTAAGACATACTCTTATTTTGTAGGAAGCATTTATGCTAGTAAAAAGACACTTTCTCCAGTTGAAAGACTCTGCTCACTTTATGTTGTCTTTATCTTCTTCTCATGATTGTCCCAATCACCTCTTCACCTCTACCTTATATTTGCCTTGAATTGCTTCTCTACCTTTAAAAGAGCTTCCACTTTCAGGAAGTGCCCTCCTTACACTGCTTGAAAATGTTCCTTATACACTCACCCCACCAGCCTTTGCACTGGTGATTCTCCACTAATCTCTGTCATTTAGCACTGTAGAATTCATGGGTAAAGCCGAAGCAAGTCCATCAGATGTATTAAGTGAATGACAGTCAGAGGAAAGAAGTCAAGGTGCTCAAAAAAACCCCTAGACAGACTGTATAGCTCTCCTGTGCATCCTATTTACCTGAAATAGTTCACATAGTGAAGTAAAACAGTGAAGAAAGTAGTAAGTTTTTGGGGGAAAGCCTACTGTCGAGTTCTAGATAAGTAATACGTAACAGGAAACTGCTCCACACAGTTTCAACGTGTGGATTTTGTTATGCATCATGTTACCACTTCTACCAAAGCCTTTCTTTCCACACTACCTACTGGATACAGCAGGCTCCCAGCCACTTTGGATCTGCATTATTTATAGCTTTCAGTTGAACTCATCACGTTCTCCCAAGTGGCAGTGTCCCTCTCACTCTCAAGAACAAATTGCATGTAACCAATACACTTGATAATGGAGAAGAGGCTTAACTCAATGTTGTACATTTAATACCCTTCAAGTGACCTAAAGATTATCTATGTGTTCATTCACTCACAGTTGAAACAATAATTGTAACCAACATCACATTCCAAGATGACGAGTCATTGGTCCAAACAATGGGACAGGAATTAGAAGTGTACATAGAAAAAAGGCGATTCTAAACATGACTTCTCTGTGCATAACAATAATTTCTCTACAAAATGTCACTGTTAAAGAACACCCAGATCTACTAATCAGTATGGTATCTCTGAAAATAAAATTTAGAAAAGAGGATCATGATCATCCCCAAGGGACTGAAAAGATATCAGTTACCCAAGGAAGGGGAGAGAGGATGAAGTATCAAATAATTCACAACGTAACAGGATCTAAACAGGAATGCCTCCAATGCAGACTTGTATATATCCTTTCCTAGTGCATGAGGGATTAATTTAAGAATTTTTGTATTTTTAAATGTTGAAATACAACATAGAACTTATGCATAAGCAACAGCAAAAAAAACCCCTAGATTTTATTTTCAAACAAGAGAATGAAGCAGAGAATATTAGCATCTCCCTAATAATTAAATAACACATACAGACAGCTTTTCATCTTTATAATTTAGAATAAACTCATTAATCTTCACAATTCCTCTATGACAAATAAAAGAAAACATTTTACAACTAACAGAAGCAATGAAGTTACAAGACTTAAGCCAAGCCTCTCCAAGAAACTGGTAAAATAAGAATATGAGAATCCTCAAAACAGCTTGGTCTTGAGGGCAGTGTCTTAGTATTCCATGAAAACTAGATACCCATAACGTATCACAGGTGTGGAGAAACAGGGAGTCCATCAAAATCAAAAGGTTACTGTCAAGTGTTGAAGGTTCATCAATACAGGAACCCTACTACCTCCTACGTTCTTTGGAGGTCCCTGTCCTGCCAGATTCTGACATCTACCAGTGACTCATTGCAAGTAAATGACTCAAACATAGGAATCAACAGAACCATTTGACTAACAACTTTATTACTGTAAGCTACCAAACAACAACAAAAAAAAATCTCATCCAATGTGAAGTAACTAATGCTTTTTACTAGCTTCACAGATGTTTTAAAAGCCCAGCTGTTTAACTGCGGGCCATTTTCATTCCCTATTCCATTAACTTTTAAAGGAGCTACACAGTACAAAGACTACATTCTTGATCTGTTTCCTTAAGCAATTAAAATAGAAGGCTGATTTCATGCAAAATTCTCTTTTTTTAAATATTTAGAGATACGGGCAATATACTTTCAGTGTTCTCTTCCCAATTCTGACAGGCTGCCCTTTTTCACCACACATCGTGTGACCTATGAGTTCATTCTCCTCTCACAACCTTTACTTAGGGCTTAGCAGTTTACGCTTGCATGAAAGATCCAGCTAAAACACTGAAGCCTCAAAAGATTTTTAGTACTTCTTTTCTGTATTAACGCTGATTAGGCAGAAAGGTGTAATAATAAAACAAAAGATACTGAAGAGTACTTACTCTAGTCCATGCAGTTGTTTCTAAGCCAGCTTTCAGACAAACAGTGACTACGACATACTGCAAGGAAAAATTAAAGACAACTTCAGTACTAACGCTCTCAAATTCAAAAGTGTTCACGGCTCAATCTCCCCTTTACACCTCAAAAATTACTACTATTTAGATACTAACTCAGGTCCTCTGCAGTGTGGGATGACGAAAGGACAGAGCAAAAGATATTGTTGCTGCATGTTTTAAAAAACCCCAGAAATTAAAACTGAAGGGGAAAAATCATGCACACAACCTAAGTTTGATTTTATTTTACTTGTACACTTTCTTCTTGTTTACACCATTTTCTGATGGTATAAAGAAAATTGTAAAGAAATTCTACCATTCAGAAATTATTTGGATACACTAACTTACAGTGTAAACTATGTTTCCAACAAATAAATAGTCAATTCCTTGGCCATTTGTGAATACCGCATCTGAAAGAAAGAAAAATTATCACATTTGAGATTAGTGTATCAACAGAATGGGATGAATAACAAGGAGATTTTCAGGACAAAACAACTGGTCCCAACTTTGCCTTCTAGAACCATCTAAAAGCGCTTTTAGAAGCTGTGAGATAATGGTAATGTGGAAGTTGTGCTAAGCCAGGCCTCAGACACGATGCTTGGGTAGAGCATATATCCATAGTCCTGGCTGCCAGAAGCCATCTTAGCAAAAGGGGAAGTGTTTGCTAGACCCTAATGTGTCGTTTTTCTATAAAAGCTGAGGTATGTGAGTGTCACTCTTTCTGCCGCTGTTTTGTACTACTTACTGACACCTCTTAACAAATCCCCTTGTTTGCTGTGCCTGTGAAGAAAAAGCCTGTAAAACACTAGCTGATTTGTGGCGAAATAGAGCTGAACTAAGAAAATCCACAAAAGACTCATCTATAAAGGACACGTCACATTTAAATATCTTACTGTACATTAATTCATTAACTGAGCAGCGGCCTCCACGCGCCCTTCCTCTAGTTAAGTGTGCACAAGAATAAGCACATGTTAATCTATCATTTGAAAGCGCCAACCTTGGCAATACTTCAAATGTCTGTTTAGTCTTTCTTAGCCCTTGTTGAATAAAACCGGAACACCATGAAAGCACGCTCGACAGCCACGCTAATGCCAAATGAACTCGTACTCACAGGAGCTTTCAAGCATTACCCAAGCATGATAAGTATTGCTATTTTCACAGGTTTTAAGACAACTGCTAGAGAAATACACAAACAGCAGGGATGAAAAAGGCTTAAGATAAAACCTTGGACCTGTTCCTAAACACATACTGCCTAGCACTGTACTTCTATTGCAAGAGTACCACTTTGCTAGATTTGCAAAACTCGATCTGACATTCTTAAACCAGGGTCATCTGCTTAGTTAACAACATTCCTATAACAGAGGTCTCCAGGATCAGTAAATGTTTAAGTTCCTGACCTCTGTGGTGAAGACTCTGCCCAGCTTACAGGTAAAAAGACTGTATATTTAGTCAGTGTAGTTAACTCAAGCTACTTGTTACAGTTTTCTTCTACAATGCCTGCATGTGGTTGTCTCCAAAGAACTGATAGGTTGTGAATATTTTCCAGAACTTGCTGGTTCTGTGTCCCTGCTTTCCTTTCTCTTTTGAACCTCAACTACTAAGAAACAGCAGCAGATAGTCACTAATATGGCAACAGGAGCTAAAACCCGAGACAGCTTGGTTAGGAATTGGTTTGGTTTCTAGCCACTGGCATCTCTATCAGCCCAACTCCTCCCCTGGTGCTCTCTGCCTTCAGGCACTGACAATATCATTCACACATACACATCAAGTTTTAACAGCCACTTCGATCTTTCCTCTAGTGTCAATGAAAAAGGTAAAAACCACCTCTGAATTGAGCCTTCAGTGTCCAATGAACTCTGCTGTTGCCAGAAGTCTCTGTTTACTAAGAAAAAGGCATGCCTAAAGAGATATCAGTTTTGATAGATGTAGAATAAGCTAACCTAATGATTCTGCCAATATATTGTGCTAGTGTAAGATCACAGGGCACAATTAAGTAGCTGAATAACTTTTAGTGTAAGTCTCAATTTTTTAAAAGTTACATTTCAAAGCATTAAGTTAATGCCTTTTTTTTCTTCCAGTGATTTCCATGACCTTCCACTTTGGGAGGCTAAGTGGTCCTGAAAGGAATGATATTTCTGTTAATGAGAACAGCAGGACACTTGGTGAACATTCATGTCTAAAGCTACACAAGTGCCCATTCATGGACTAGATGCACTTCACATTCTAAAGAACTTGAGAGGTTAAAACACACCCCAGTATGAATGGGATGTTTTTGTCTCTGGCACTGTAATCCCTTTTTCACTTGAAAACAAAAAATATCACGGAAGTTCAATATTCATCCCTCTTTGAAAAGCAAACTAAGCAACCTATTCAAAGTAACTCAGAAAGTTACCGTTTGAGTGGGTGAGTATTCCAGTCTTATTTCAGTTGTTGAAATTAGAAGTACATTATATATTTAGGAATTAGAAAAACACTTACGGAAGGCAAGAACAAAAATTGTATTTTTTCCTTTAACTGTAGGGATAGACATCTGCAGACATCAGTAAAAAATTCCCAAAGTTGGATTTAAAGAAGACCTATTAGAGAATTTGGGTTGTTCAGCCTGGCAAAGAGAAGGCTCCGCGGAGACCTTATAGCAGCCTTTCACTACCTAAAGGGGGGCTGCAAGAAAGCTAGAGGGGGACTTTTGACAAGGGTATGTAGTGATAGGACAAGGGGTAATGACTTTAAACTGATTTACATTAGATATAAGGAATAAATTCTTCACTGTGAGGGTGGTGAGGCATTGGAACAGGTTTCCCAGGAAAGCTATGGATACCCCATCCCTGGAAGCGCTGAAGGCCAGGCTGGATGGGGCTTTGAGCAACCTCGTCTAGTGGGAAGGTGTCTCTGCCAAGGGCAGAGCGGGTGGAACTAGGTTATCTTTAAGATCCCTTCCAACCCAAACCATTCTGTGATTCTATGATTAACATTTCTCAAAAAAAACCAACAGTGAAACAGAACAACAAAAACATCCAAATCTAACAAAAAAAAAAAAACCCAAACAATTAACCACAAAAACTCCTCTCCCTCAAAACTGAACCAAGCTCCCACATCAGACAGCGTGTGAAGCTGCCACTAAGGGTATAATACTGACATTTTACTCAGCAGTTAGAGAAACATGAACTTGCCTCCCACAAATATCTTCACCATCATGCCTCTGCTATGAGCATTCATCCTCCCTCCCTTCCCATTTTCTTTCACTTCCTCCCCAATCAATCCATCCTGGAGGTGAGAAGCTTTTCTTGAAATGAGTGTTTTCCAGGAAAGAATTTCAGTTTTGAAAAATTCATGAGTTTAGATAAACACTATTCCCCCTCCACCGCCGCAAAATTCCCCATCTGATCTCATCTCTTTCCTATGACAGTAAAAGAACAGATTTCCCATGGTTTTCCTGCCCACACAACTATATTTTAAAGCTAAGTAGGAACCCACTCTTCCCTGAAATACTATGCAGTTGCATTACCTTTCATGGAAAGCAAGGCTTAGTAAGCATAATTCGTACAACAAAGTCTAATTTCCCGAGTATCTCTGACTCTTGATCCGGTCTACTTCCATCCCAGCCAACTCATTTTTTTTTTCCCCACAAACAGTAGTGAAATCTCTCTATTTTAACCTACATTTTACAGTACTGTGCTATGGAATGCGAAAGATTCAAGAAGATACAAACAAGATAGTTGTAATACAGCTGCTGTAAGAACATTACATAGTAAAAAGTTGAGATCTTAATCCAGTACCAAAAAAAGAATAGATATGTAGCATTGTATAAAACACTATTCAGTATTCAAGTAAGACTTTTTGGCAAACTAGTAGTTTAATTTTTCATGTATTAAAGTCACTATATGAACAATAATTATGTTAAATCAGAATAAGTTCTGAAAGTCACTAGATTACTAGCCAAGTTCAGCAGCTACAACCTATTGAATTGTCTGTCAGCATTATTTTCTTGGAATTGTCACGACCTCCTATTCTGAAAACACACTGGGCTCTGTATGACTGAACATCAGCTACTGACGTAAGAAATAATGAAGCCCTTACCATGCTCCAGCACTTTCAGTGGAAACCAGAAGAGAATGATGGAATGGATCAGGGCATTGATGCAGTGACCCCAGAAAACCTGAGGGAAAATAAACCAAGTCATCAGTAAAATCCAAAACTCTTGACCTCTCTCTAATTCCTAACAAACACTTCATTGTGTAGTTTAGAGTCAGATAATGTTTGTCCTGAAGTGAAATACCTAAACTTCTGCAGGATCGATTTCCTCCTACAATTTCTGCTCTTTCAGAAGAAAACACTGGTCCAGTTGGATGGTTTTATACTAACAACTTAAAATATAACAGGCAAGCATGCTTGCAATTTAAGATCTTTATCAAAACACAGTAAATAGATGGAGTCAACCTTCTTTATTTATCTCGGAGAACATTTTTAAAATACTGATTAAGTACTACAAAATGTTCTATTTTCTTTTAATGGGCAAATACTTTGTGCCTCACAATTTTTCAACTTATGTATAATGCTGTTTTGCACAAACTAGAGCTTTATGTACTCTACAATTTCCTCTCTAAACAAAGCAATCACACAGCTTCCTTGATTCAGATGTGCCAGTTATGGAATAAAGAAAATTCCAAATGCTGGCATTTTTCAACATTTGAATAGCAAAATGAAAAGTAAAAACTGTTCTTCAAAACTCCAAGTCCAAATAAACCAATTTAAACTTCATTTTCCAAAAGAACTACAGGAATAGCTATACTAATTGTGAAAAAGCCCCCTAGCTGAGAGCATTATTATAATTTGTATATTAAATAAAATTCAGGCAATGTTGTCCAGTTCCTGTGCAAGTGGTAAACTCACCATTTATCTATCAGTAGTTTGACCTGAAAAATCATACTCTGATCCAAATCTTACTTTGAATAGAAGTTTATGGATATTTCAGGATCAGCTGCAGCTGAAGCCATACCAGAAAATCCTTAGTTAAAAACACACACTTCTTTTTTTCCCCAGAGAAAAAACATAACCCCTTGAAAAGATCTGGGAAGCAGAACCACCTTAATCTCAGTGGCTATTATAAAGCAGAAGTAGCAGTGAGGAATAAGTTATTTTCTAATGAGAAAGACCTGGTTATTCTTAAAGAAACAGACTCTTACCCTTGTGTTGAACCCATCTGCATTTTGAGTAATTTTGTATAGCTGTGGAAATCTAAGCATGCTATCTTGAGTACACGATCGTTCAAAAATTCCCAGAGTAAAGGGTGGTAGTGCTGTGAAAATCTGCAAGGAAAGCAAATACTAATTAAAAGCAGCTATTAGTTCTAAGTGGATCTTAGATAATATTTCAGTATCAGCAGAATTCCCACAGACTTCAGTGACGACTTGTTATCAACTAGCGCATTATTTGACATAATTTTCAAATGTCCAAACAAATCCAAACATGTACTTCAGCAATCCATAACTCTCAAATATTGACTTATGAACAAAGGAAGCATGAAAGAGAATTCGTACTATTAACCAATTACCTTAAACCCATGTAGTTAAGCATCATTAGTTTCTGATGTACCAGCTAATCTAACCAGGGTAAAACACAGACTGCAAAGGAAAGACAAAACGTACTTTTTCAAAAAAGCCTTGTGGGAATGGGTTCAAATACAGCTGCAGTTGTAGCCATAATTAAATATATAATATGCTTAACCAAAGCTAAGTTTACAGACAAAGCAATGTGGAAATCACATTTTAAAACAAATCTACTGAAAAACAAAGACCATTCTGTATTATGGCACTTTGGGGATTCTCCAGGCAGGCAGGAACTGATAGGAACAAATTAACTGCAGTATGCATTGGTGCTATGGGCAGATACTTAGATGACCAAATGTCAGAAACTTTCCAGGAGAGGCAGCAGGACATTTTGCCAGAAGCACAGTAAATTAGCCTCTGCTGAGTCCCACATTGCTGCTCGAAGTGTTTCTAGGATCTGAGGCAGCTCATATTTAAAGCCAGCTTGGGTATCCACGTTTCTTGCAGTGTGCAGCGCAAGCACAGAGTGAAAATAATACGAGCATGCATGTCTGAATATTAGATTTCATTCACTTCCTTTTACATTAACAATTTATATCAGAAAAATCATTTCTAATCCTATACATACGTATATTTTTAACAGTTTGAGAAGTATTCTTGAAGTTAAGAAGTAGCTTGAAGTTATGAACTGTTTCTAGTGCGTGTGCATGCTTGCAAAAGTTGGGCTGTGGTTCCCACCAGCAGTGAGTTGGCAGTCAGGGAAAAGACAAAGAGCAACACAGAGGACTAGAGCAAATTAATAATTATATCTGTAGATCCAGCTGGGAATGTGCTTCTTTTGCTCATAAAGCGGTAAACCAGATGGTTAAAATGGCAGCAGGCTTGGGGTGGGGAACTGAAACTAAGACCACTGATCCAATATTTTCCAAAAAAGGGCACATCCTCGTCCAGCTTTAAAGGTATTTCCCCAGGTTTTCTGTGTTTATTGGGACATTTACACTTGCTTGAGGTAGATCTTCTAGTGTTTTTGTTTCTGGAGGCAAACCAGCACAAAAGCAGGAATTACAATGCTACTATGATTTCTTACATTTAATATTTTAATGAGACACCTAATGAAATAATGAATTAATCTGCACAGAGGAGAATGACTGAGCTAAACTCACTTGAAAATCTAACCACTTCAAATTGTGGAAGTCCCTAATATCCCACCAGCACTTGATTCTTCATGAATCTATGCGACCAGTTCTAATTCTAGAAAATATCAACCTTACAAAACAAGGGTTAATTTGTACTTCACTGATTCTGGAAGAGGAGTTTCATCCATGAGCTTCATACAGGGTAGGTAGATCCATCAAATGTAGCTTAAAGATAATAGATGCAAATATCTAAACACGAATGACACAGACTGAGTAAGACTCGGGAAATTAGGGTGAAGAGAATCAAGGGAGTGGAAAATCCCTGAATAAATATCTTCCACGAAGAATACGAAATCTTATGGAATATGAGGGTTTGTGTCATCATTTCAAAGATTAATGTGATGGAAGTTAAGTGTTTCCATTAATACTACTCAGTGATAATTTGCTGGCTTTTTCTGTGTTACCATATATATGGAATGAGTCTGCTTAAAGAAAAAAACAAGTTTCCTCCCTCCAAAAAGAAATGCAGAGGATTTTCCAACACTGATAAAGTGTCCTGATGGTTTATAAATCCAGACACCAGGCCTCTCATCAGTAACATTACAAAAGTAACATGGTTGAAAACACCAGCACATGACCACAGTATGCTATGGAACTTGGTCCCAGCAATCCTCCAGACTCTTACTGATTAAATAATATTATTGATTCAAGCGATAAAGCCATGTGGCATTGTGGCACTTCACAGAGTATGATGAAGATCAGAAACTGAACTAACACATCCTGCTCTTGGTTCAAATGGAAAAAAAGCTGGTGACACAGTGATGCTACTTCCCATTCTGTACCTAACGTAGCACAAATCAACCCAAAGCATCTGCATGACACTTCTGAGTATCTAACTGTGACAGGGTCTGAGGAAAAAAAAAAAAAACCCCACCCAAAAAACCTCAAAGATTAAGACTCTGTTTTGCATATGAACAGTCAGCAAAATATTCAGTACAAAAGACTGAAGATGCTTTCGAAGAAGAAATTACATTCCATCTGAAAGTTGCACTTTTAAGGAAGTTTTATTAGGTCAAACGTATATTTTCAAAGTGTTTTCCCAATTTTTTTTTTAATATTATTATATAATCCAAAATGTACTTTTTATCTCCCTCAGGGTGGATTCAAAATGGCTTTCACAAATGAACTCACCTTTCCTGACATACATTGAAGAGAGTTACCTGTGAGAAATGGGACACAACATAACAACATACAAGTCCTGAGCACTATCAAGTCAAAATATGTAGCACTTACCACATTATACAGACCAATGCACCATCGCTCAAATAGGATCTGCCCAGAAAATCCATTAACGAAAGCAAACCAAAGCTGAAACACAGACAAATTACAAGAAGCTTTACATTACTACCGCAGTACATGTTTCCATTTACAGCAGAGAAGGATGTGGAACACAGACCACCAGCTGGAGACAGTTGCTCGTCATGCTCTAAAAACGATTACCAGCAGTGGCAGGCAGGTATTCTCTTCTGAAGTCTCACATTTTAAACACAGCTAGAGTACCGCTTATTTAAAATAAAATACTCAGGTGTTGGAGAATTTACTGTATTTGCACCATTACTCTAAAAAAAAAATTAACGGTCTCAAACTATTTTGAAATTCTTACTGCTGGCAAACTAACATGCTTGAAGCTAAAAGCCAACTCAGTTTCCATCGTGGTCAGCAAAGACCAGAATTTTCAAGGTAAATGTGTTCTGATGGATGTTCTCCTTGACTGCCGTGTCCTATTTTTACAGGCCCAGAAAGACAGCAATACCATCAGTTACATAATCATAATTATATTACAATTTTATTGTCTACTATGTAAGAAACTATCAATTAAATAATTAAAGATTGGTAGAGGTTGCTCAAAGAGGCTGTGGAGTCTCCAGTCTTTTACAAGTTTAAATACTCAACTGGGCAAGCCCTGAGCAACCTGGCGTGAATTTAGTGTTCACCCTGCTTTAAGTAAGAGGTTGGGCTAGACGGCCTCCAAGTTGCCTTCCAATTGAGAGGATTTTGTATGCCACAACCCTGGAAGACTGCTATAAGCAGCAGTGCACAGGTGAACTCTTTTCAACATTTCTTTGGATCTAGCTTCCTTGAGCAGTTACTTCTTATCTTCTTTAAGTAGCTTTTTGGAACAAGAACTGCTTTACTGGGTTGGAACAAAGTTTATTTCTCAGTCAGCGGGCAGCGAAAGAAGCTTAGGAAAGAATATAAGAAAGAAGGGAAGTAATTATCTCTTCCCAAGTAAATCTGAAACTGGAAGAATAATAGCATTTTAAGGGCATCCTGAAACAGTTCACATGTGAATCACTGCGATTAATGGATATCAAAGGATTTCTGTGAATTTGTGACCGTAGCCCCTTTTAGAATCCAGAGTGCACTACAACACTTTCTTCAAAATTAATTCAACATTGTGTGCAGAATATTCACCCTCCCCACCCCCCTTGAACATGTTTTGTCTTGCATTTACTTTACAAGTTCACATTGCACTGGATGCACTAGGTATCACAGAGCAGCCAAGTGATGCCCTTACCTATTCCTTTACACTGCCTGACAGCCCAGAGCTCTCACTGCCAGGCATCTTTCCCAACACCGTTCTGTCACTCATGTACAGCAGCACCCTCCTACTGGCATTATTCATTCTCTAGCTCACTACCTCAGTGTCCTAGCAAAATACCTCAGATGGCAATTAGTTAACTTTGTTTCATCTGGCCCCTTCTCTGCTCCCACCCAAAATGGACAAAGACTAACTAGGAAAGAGGTCAAGAGAAGATAAAAAGGCTGCATCAAGACCTACAACTGTCTTCATGGGTGCAGTATCTGAACAGGCTAAGACGCTTTAGCAAGGGACAGAAACAATTCAGAGGAAGATGAAAATATTTACAAGACTGACAATATGGAAAAGCTGTTCAAATTGCCACTGTGGCAAGAAATTAGATTAGCAGGCTACACAAAGTGAAATGTTTTCAGACAACACATGCATGGCTGATCTTGGAAATGCCTACCAGATGATGCTGTGAACGTAAAAAGCCATTAGAAAAAAAAAATCATAGACAGAAATCATAGAATCTTAAGATGGTTCAGGTTGGAAGGGACACCAAAAATCATTAGTTCCAACTCCCCTGCCATGGGTAGGCACACCTTCTGGTAGACCAAGTCGCTCAAAACCCCATCCAACCTGGCCTTGAACACTTCCAGGAATGGAGCATCCAGAACTTCTCTGGGCAACCTGTTACAATGCCTCACCATACTCACAGTGAAGGATTTCTTCCTCATAGCTAATGTAAATCTATCCTCTTCCAGTTTAAAGCCATCACCCCTTGTCCTATCACTACATGCCCTTGTCAAAAGTCCCTCTCCAGCTTCCTTGTAGGCCTCCTTTAGGTACTGGACAAAAGCTGGAGATCAGATGTCTGCCAGAGAACTTCCACTGCTCACAGATCAGAAATCAAGGTTAGCTGAACCTTTTTTCTCATCCTCTACAGCTGTTCTTAAATCTATTATATCACCATTCCAACGCACTCTCACTGTTCAGTATCTATTTACTTATAGATGTGTCTTGCACAGCAGACAAGTCATTTAGACTTTTTTTCCTACTTTTTACAAAATTGTTTCAACCCTCAGTTGCTCTTCCTAGAGAGACTCTCTCTTAATTTCACCCAATGTCCTTCTAGGGTTTGCGCTTTTCTATACTCACTCATTGCCCTTTTGGCAGACTGTAGTTTAGTAGTGCCCTTGCAAGCTTTCTTAAGGGCCAGCAGTTTAATTCCATCTCCATTTAGTTGAAATCAGTCAGTCTAGTATAAACTGCAAAATATGTAGCCAGTTCCCCTCCTCACGCAAAATTCTTCTTCATTCTTTCACATTGTAATCATGTATTCATTTAAATCAAGTGAGCATTTAAATGCTCATTTCTCCAGCTCTGTCCAGAAAAAAGACTTCTTGGTTCTACATACCAACTTTTTTCAGCATTTCTACTGTACTGATACCTTGAACGATCACTGCTCTCTAAATCTCACTCTAAGGACTCAATTAATGGCCTGAAGTAGCATACTGACCAACCTCTCTCACACTTGGAATGTTTCAACTAAATGAAAGATCTTGGGTACAGTCTGAGATCCCAGAAAGAAAAACAATTAATTTAGGGCTGTTGGGTAAAGAAGAAAAGGTTTCCTCTCCTAGGAAGAAATAGACCTTTAAACAAGCAAACTCCCAGATATTTAGCAATGATGATCTAGGCATTTATCATCTCCAGGCTTCTTGCAATTAATTGCAACTATGAATGAGGGCAGCAATCCTACAAAACCAAATCACTCACAAATCAGAAGCCCGTTTGTTTAGCTGGCAACCTCAGCCTGTGCTCTGCTCAGTTTTCTAGATCCCACTGGGCAAAGCAAACTTCAAAGGTTTGGTAGCAAACGTTGAGACCTTTTATGACATTGGCTTATGGTACTTAGGAAACCATTGCTTTCTGAAACCGTGATCTCCCACATCTAGTCCTCTAGTAACAGACATTTCTGATTTCCATCAAGTGGGTAAAACTAAGCAGCCAGACTTTTTGTAGCTGGCTCACAGCTAGAAGAAAAGCCCCAAACCAGGCAAAGCTAACATTTTAGACTCACATTTCCCAACAAAAACCTTATCAGTAATGAAGTGAAGATAGAATTGTATAAAATTTGGAAAAAGCAAAGCTGTTCAGATGCATTACAAGGCAGCAGACAGTTTGTCAAAGTACAAGTGAAAAATACCCTCTCAACAATCAAGTCTTTCTACTCAAAGTTCCTACTCTACCATAATTGGCTGACAGAATTCATTAAAGACTCTGCTAAAACCACTTTGCGATGAGTCCATCACTACAGGAGATTATTGAGATGAATGTGTGGTAAATAGATATCTAGGTGTCACCATCTTTAGTCTTCTGTAGTGCCTTTCAACACTGTAGAAAATTCTTTCAGAACAGTTTTCTCCTTACTTCAAGGCTGCTACGATTTAGGTGGGCAAGAACTAAGATTCAGAAAGTTCAATACTCTGCTATATAAAAAGCCAAATTCGAACTTTTTTTCAGGATCCATTCAGGTGAAAATTAGAAGTGAGCACATTCCCAACTGTTACGCAAGTCTGCACGCTCCACACGCTCCAAACAGGGAGCAAAAGCTCTCAGTTACAAAACACGGAAAAATAACAGCTATGCTTGTCTTTTCCAGAGACTCACACTATGAAATAACAATTGACAGAAACAATGTCCTATACTTCCTCAATATCTTAATGTCAACAGTAAATCAGACACTCTGCGTAAAATATACATATATTTCAAATTTAACACAAGCCATAAATTGTCACACAAGGTTTAAGGACCAGCTGTTTGTAGAGAGAGTATGGTATTTTTTAAGGGCAAAGAAGACATCCCCCACCCCTCCCCCCCAAAAAAAAAACCTAACCACCAAACAAACAACCCCAAACAAAAACTCACACAACCCTTCTCCTCCATGTTCCTGTTTAAATGTACTAAAAAAAATTGAAGTTGCAACAACCCATGCTTGACACAGACTTGGTAAGTTGGTAGGAAAACTTGCCAAGTCTGCCCGGCTTGCCAAGCTCCAGGGGTTTGCAGGGCTCAGCTCCAATACTGCTATGAACAAATGGACCCAAAGTTATTAAACTGCTTTTCTGGCTGGAAAAAAAAGAAATCTTTTCACTTTAACTATTACCTGGTTGCCAAGAAGCTGGAAAAGCTTATTTGTAACTCAGCTACAAAATATATATTTCTCTCCCAAGGAACAAGAGGTCCAATTTAAATGTAAAGAAATTCAGACCTAGGGCTGAAATCTGTGTTGATATATTGCTGCGCTTTATTACGGCAGATACTGCAAAGATCTGAAACCAGGAGGTATTGTGCACAAACAGAAGATGGTGCAAACTGAAAACAAGCCCATGTTTCCTGCCTTGAAGCGTGGCTGCGTTCTTTAAATAAGAAACCCCACTGCTGAAGTGCTCGATGCCAGCTGTGATGTGGGCACTTCGCCACTAGAAAGGAGGAAAAACAGGGGAAGAAAAAAAAAAAAAAAGAAAAAGAAAAAAAAATTCTGACTGCTGTCTCCTTCCAGAGGTCAGCAAAAGCCAACAGATGGTAACACTTGGTTAATATTGACTTGAGCTGCAAGCAAGCTGAGAATCTTGAGGTAAAACAAGTCCCATACTGCCATTCTGAACCACAAGGCCCATCCCACCTGCTCTAGAGTATATTTTGAGAAAAGATCAAGTAGTATTTTCAAAAAATATTCCCACTTGAGCAAGTTGGAAGGCAATTTTAATTGCATTATTGCTTCACGCATAATTACTGCAACATTAATGCCTGAAATAGCAGGAACTAATTTATTTAAGTGCTCTAAGGCACTGGGATAGCAAATGATCTATTCTAAATGTGTATATTTATGATGTCTTGATAACAGACAGCTTAACGAGTACTAGAAATGTTTTCCCAATTCTGCTAAAGGGCACAGAAAGCTAATGTAGTCAGGGTATCAACAATTGCCACAGGCACCAATTATAGCCAGCCTGGATGTCTTTACTATGTAGAAATGAGCTAAATTGTCAAAATATCCTCTTCTCAGCACACACACATTTTGCATGCTCTTACCAAATAAGCTCATTTACAGTTTGCCTAATAAAACAGGTTTGTGTCTCCTATGCAGTTCATTAATAATGTATCATGATTAAAAATCTCCTGTTACAGATGTCTCTCAATACTAGACTCTTACTCCTGTCCAAATGCACACAGCCTTAAAATAATCCCTTCATTAGAGAATGTATAGCATCAATTTCATAATATAGGTAGAGGGCCTTGTTAATAAGTTAGGCATGGCTGCCTGAGACTCACTTGATTTGCCAAGGAATATTTTGCTTGCTCCTTTTATTCCCCACATGGTTTATTAACTCTTTGCAGAAAAGAGATTGGTATTTTTCAATTGAAAAACATTTCCTCTAGGCCTGTGCACCCCAAACAAGTGCCCATTTAAGCTTAAAAAATAATCTCCGATCTTCTCTGCTAGCGTTAGCAATTATTTTTAAAGTTTCATGCTGCTTTTGTCTCATTAAAAACAAGCAAACTATGCATTCACTGCAAAGCTTGGTCAGATAAATAGATATCAAAGCAATCAATACAATAGAGATTTCCTGGCTTTAAACACTGATTTACTAAATAAGCCTAAAGAGCTGTTATTTCTTCTATTGCTGACTACGATACCCAGTTTATATCTCAGCATACTAAAGAGCACAGTTTTATCAGCTTCCTTGTTCTCTGCTTATAAAAGAGGCATACACAGAAAGTTTTATTTCTTCCTTACACACGCAGTTCCCATGCTCCTCTTCTCTAAGCCATCAACTGCCAACATCCTTCCTCCAAAGCACAGGCAGCATTCAACAGGAGAGGCAAGCACAGAGCAGAACAGAAGGGAGAGGGACATGAGGGGCATGAAGAGGATCATCCCGCAGTTTCACAGACTAGGAATTCTTACAGTTTAAATCCTCAAAATAATTCTGAAGACTTAAAAATTAAATAAGAATTAGCAAATATCTGGGTTTTTTTCTCAGCAGTTACCATTAGATAACAATGATGTTTCTTGTCCCAGGAGTTTTGAGCACCATGTAAAGATACCACATCTGCAGATGACTACGCAGTATACATCAAAGGACCTAGCCATTGAGACATGAGAAGACAGCCTCTTCCAACAACATTTGGCCCCAATATACTGATTAATCTGTTTAAAAAACCTAACAAAACACAGCAGACCATGCAAACTCCTTCTCTTCACAGTGGGGCGGTGTTTTTCTTTTTTTTTTTTTTCATTCCCTGAGTTACATGACCATCTGATCAGTATGCCAAATTATGCATTTAATATTTACATCACTGGCAAAATGAACATGTAGCCCATTAGAACAAATGTAGAACAGTAATCTGGCTATTTTTTTTTTAATCTTATGAAACTGAGTAGAGAAAGGGCAGCATATTTCTCCAGCTCTTTTGGTGTGAAGTATTCCAGGGACTTAATATTTCTCCTGCACACTAATTGCTGCAGAAGCAAGCCTACAATAACATGATTAGAAATGGCCTGTGTTGCCAAAGGGCAAATGTACTTGCCAAAAGAGGTGGTTAAACTTAGCAGTTCCTCAGAACATTTCCCTTTTATAAATAGAGCCAGCTCTGTTCCAAATTTATTTTTCATCTTTCCTTAAGTTTTTCGGAGTATCAAGAAAGCTGACACTGCCACACTAGGGTTGTCTCATCATGTCTATATATAACACCCTAGAGGTGACAGGACTCACATACTGACTTTTTAAAAATCAGATGAGAAAACAACATGGCACAGGACAGTTCAGTCAGGTCCCATCAGGATGCAGAGCTTCCGCGCTCTTGCACAGTCAAGATCATCAAGACTGATGATGCTGGGAAGTTGCCCATTATTATCCTACAAAGCCACCAGAAGGTCCCACTCTGGCTGGAAGTCAGGCTGAGATGGCTGGAAGAAGACAGCTGAGGGTGAAACAATGCAGGAGCTTGTTGGCAACATCCTCCTGTCATCTGTGCTTGGGGAGCAAGGTGGGCTCAGCTGCTTGGCTGGCAAGCTGGAAACATCAGACCAGGCCACTGTCTGTTGCCAAGCCATGTAAACTCACGCTATTAACTCCCAGTACCACCAGCTTTCTTTTACAAAACAAATACTACCCTTAACTCTCTTTACAGCTATTCTAGTTTTTTTTCTAAAGAAAGAGAAGATTTCCACTGATATGGAATATATGCTTACCATCCACAGCAGCAGTGACCGCAGTGTTGGAGCCAACTCACTGATGTTAATTTTGGGGTTGTTTGGGGTTTGTTTTTTTTTTTTCCTTTTTTTTTTGTTTTGTTTGTTTTGGGGCTTTTTGCCTCCAGGATTTCCCTAATCAACTACTTTAACTACCTTTGTCTACTAGCACATCACTGTGGAACTAAGAGGTACAATATGACCATTAACAGCTTGGCATATATTAATGAGAATTTACAGTATCTCCTCAGCACGTAATCACTCCAGACTGGTCTTGATACAACTTCCACAACTGTGTAATTGACCCACATCTCGTATAAAAAGATAAGGAGAAGCTATTACATGGTTTTAAATGACCTGCTGGCTTTTCTGAGGCTAAGTGGTATCTTCAGCCAATGATAAATTAATAGAAGTGCTTTGGAGGACTTACTCTTAATATGTTCTCTTGTGCTGAAACAAATGGATAAAATATGACACAAGTTTAACTATTTATATTAACAGGTGAGGAAACATCAGTTTTAGGTAACTTACCCACCTGAAGTTTTGCTAAGCACTTAGAATCCAGTAACAAAAAATACTCGAAAGCAAAAGAAAAACAGTATTTGAAATAGAAGATTAGGGAAGTGTGGAATAAGGCTACTACTGCTGCCCAAGTAAGGGCAACGAAAGGGAAGGAAAGCACAGAAAGGGCTACAGAAAAGATCAACAGGCCAGCAAGTCTGGTATGGAACGTACAAACAGAAGGAAAGCCAACAAAACACACACTGCTCCATGAGTGAAGCCTGATAATGCGAGGAGTCAAAAGTGAGGCTACACCCACCAAGGCTCCGCACACCTGGGATGTGCACTAGGGCTCACTGTAGCCTGAATAAAGCACTTGACCACAGACCTGTAACAACAAAATATTTCAACACCTTTCATACCAGAACTAGCACATACTGAGACCAGAAGCTTTAACAGAAATCTGGCCCCAGAAATTCACAAACAAAATACAAAAAAAAAAAAACAAACCCCAAACTGTGTACATTTGCTAAGGGGAGAGTGGAAATGTCAAAAGACAGTATCTAAATACCCACACTGGGACTGTGTATCCTTGAGAAGCTGCATCTGTGGGACATTACTGGAATACACTTGGTCCCACTCACTGTAACACATTTTCTGTCACACACACATATGTACATGCCCTGAAGTGACTAACAAGCAAAAAACCTCTCTTAAGTCATAGTATCCTGTTTTCACATCCAGTTAGCGTGATGGTGTTGCAAGAACAAAGGAACACATAGTAAAGACTTAGTTGAATCTGTAAGCACTAACCCTTTAAGGGTAGAGGCTATCAGGGTGGAGAAAGATAGAACAGAATTAGGAAGAGGACTGTGTAGAATGCTGTCATTCATTAAGAAAACGGTACTATTTCTGCTCTTAGTTTGCTTCTTTTCATCACACTGTGAACCTGGTGGTTTCCATTCAGCCTATACATAGCTTAAAGAAGCAAAGTTCCCAGTCCACATACTTACACCTGCATATGGCACTTATACCTGCATACGGCACAAAGGGCACGAGGATAGAAAGTGATAAGGAGATTAATGTTCATTTAACGTAGCTAGAATACAGTTGAGCGTTCTTTTTTCTTGGATATGAACCCAGGCAATGTCTTACAGCAATCAAAACTATTTTAATATTTCCAAGGGCCCATGTATGCATCCTGAATACTGACTGAATAAAGCTGATGGTGACAGAGACCCTGTCACTATTCAGCTCCTATTTTACAGGACATTTCATTTTAATTCTTTCCCTTCTTATTTGCAGAAGTCCTTTATGTTACACTTATAAATGCAGGTTCACAGATTTTGCTTTTCTTGTCACCACATAAAGGAATCCTTCTGTGGAGCTGCTGAATTAAATGTAATAGGAGCAGTTCTGTAGCAAGGTCATTTTAGGTCTGGAACCACAGGTCCCTTAGGATTCCCTATTACAGCTACATGAACTGCCAGGTTCCCCCTGCAAGCCTGTTTTCCCCCCTTCCTCCCAATGAAATAAAATTCAGATTCTGTGAGCCTTTGCATTAAGCTACTTTTATCCAGGAAGTTTATATCAAGTTTTACCGACACTTCAGAACCCAAGGAAAATAGCAAAACTAGCAACAGAAAAGCCAGACTGCTACAGAAACTGCAGCTCATCTTCTGTCATACTGACAGGAGAAACCCTTTACAGCAGCAATCCCAGGAGCAGCCCACCTTTCTCGTTACCCACAGCTCAGTTAGCATTGCAGCAGAAACAACACGCTAGCCCAGAACTACCAGGACACACAATACAGTCCAAAAAGCTCCCTAGTACTTATCTTACATTTGTTCCATTTTTATTTGTTAAGACAACAATTTTCTTCATCAGTGGGACAATCTGAAAACAGACAGGACTTATTTTCTTATTACACAGTTGCTTTTAAATATGCTACCTCTTCCCTAAAGGATCCAAGATTTGTTTACGAAGGTCTCCCCCTGCTCTCTTTGCCACTCCTCTCATGTGGAAAATACATGCAATATTGGTAATTTACGTCTAAATTTATTTCTTTACACGCTGGCAAAAGCTAAAAGACTTAGATCCTAAACATCTTTCGCCAAAATACGCAGCACATTGTAAGCACATGCCATCCTTTCACTGGTAAATTACTTATTGATGTACTTCTCACTAAAAGAAAAATGATGTTTGAACTTCTTTTGAAGAGCAATCAGCTTGCTTTCACTGCGATACATACAAAGAAATTGTTGGTGTACCTTTCAAGCATTCACTATATCTTCTGACAGAGCTGCATACAAAGAAAAATCGAAGTAGCTAGGAAAAATACCTTAAATGAGAAAAAACCTAGAAGTTCATACACAGAAGCGATGTATTCATGTGATTCCTGAAGTTAGTCCAAAATTGCATTACGTGGCTTTGGGAGGGTATTGTACTCTCACATCCACTACACCAAGCAAGCAGCAGAGATCACTTCTTTTAATGCATTACTCTCCTGAAAGGGCTGGTAGTGAAGGAGAGACTATGGCAGACTACATTTGCTACAAGCCAGCTCTCAGTTTCACAGCATTTTGCAAATGAGTTTTTAACCAGAGCAAGCTACCCTGCACCATCACCCGCCTGCTGGATAAACCCTTCATGACAAATGACCTCTGAACGTGGACCAGTGATGTACCTCTGGTTTCTGTAGCTTTTTACCAAGTTCCACAAAAACATAATAAGACTGAGTGGTTACACACAATGAAAATCTGGGACAGCACCTAAGGATGGGGAAAAAAAAAAGTCTCACTTGTTCTAAACAATGCTGCTAAGAGGCAAGAGAAGTCCTTTATCTTGGCATCAAAAGATTTCTCCAGTGGCAAAAGCACTTAAGTTATGAAACGTCTTTCACTGCATATGGCCCACAGCTAGTCTGAAATCTGGCACTCTCACTCCATGCAGTCCTTCAAGCTCTATTGGCAGGCTTGATAGCCTCAAATATCCTCTTACCTTGCCCTATATCCACAATATGAGACCTCACTAATGCTATAAGCACAAACCTCATTCTTTCCGGCATATCGAAGTTTAAAAAAAACACCACACAGTTGGTCTACTCAGACCAAGTACAAAGTGCGACAATACACTCAATCTACTATTCCTCCACATACTAACACTAAGTAATATGGACACAAGCCAGTCCACATCTATACGCCTGGTAGTCAGCTCTCTGGAAGAACTGAAAAACACAGCATAGCTATTGCTCCCTCAAGACATCGGAGACCCATCTGGAATTAAACACAGCAAACAACCCTCATAGTGCATGTGGCTCTCCCAGCCTCCAGTCACTCAGGAGCACTTTCTCAGAGTCGTTTCAACTCCAAATAGGATATCACAACAGACAGTGACTTTATGTTCCATTTAAGACTACGTCGTCCATAGTGCAGCAATACAATCAACTCAATTTAAAAATGCAGGTTTTAAGTCTGCAGAACAAACTACTCAGACTATCATTTCAGTTTAAATCAGGCTTAGAGTAATCACAGAACATTTGGAACCAATTTAAGTGGATTTACAATCACATCACAGTCAAACCACTGTAACTTCCTTGTGCAGGCAAGCCCGTATGGCGGGCGAGTGAACATTTGTTTGTAGTTCTGATGACTACAGGAGGAGAAAGAGGATGTAGGATGTCAGAAATAGCCTTCGCTTCACTGCTTGGGGATTTCAGCACTGAAGGTTGAAAGGTGAGGGGAAAAAGCTTATTATTTTGCTTGCACTACTCAAATATTAGAAGAAACTTTAAACCACTTTACACTGGGATCTGTCTCAGTCATTCAATTCTAACAACAGAGTATATATCACCACATACAGCCATGTCCAAACACTTCTGGGGAAACACGTCCAGAATTTACCCATCAGATCATCTACTCTTCATAACTTCGGCATTTTTCAGGCAAGTTATTAAATATAATTATTGCTTTTAACACCAAGCCTTTTTTTTTAAAATCTTGCTTAATCCCCAGAAACACTACCCAATCCGTTTTCACTGCCATAGTGTTAGGTCTTCAGATAATTCTAAGAGGGTGAATGGCTATTTGCATCAGTCATCTTGCCACTCAAAGGTTTCTTTGCCTGCCAGTGCTGAAAACAACACACAGTGAAAAAGCCCCAGCCTAAGGATACACCTAATTTCTGAGCTACACTAGGCTTGAAGTCCCTTGCAAGGGGCTGACTTGCAAAGGCTTGGTCTTCAGCACTTTCAGTCATTCCCAGGGAGCTATTCTCTACCTTGTTTGTCTTACTAGAATCAGGATCTAGCATGAACACATGTGCCTTGTGCTCAGACAGTACAATGTCCTGTTTGAAGACTACTGAATATTTTCTTCTTAAAGGGAAGAGGATTTGACAAGTTAGGAAATGTTTTCTAAAGTAAAAGCTACAACACCTGGATTTTAATCATCTGAATTACCTTACAATCAAAATGCTCTCTTTCGGGTCAAAATATTTTTCATGCTGTTGAAACAGCACAAGTTGAGCTCAAATCACCACCCTGCCCCCAGAACTACAGTGCTACCATTTTATGTGTTTCCAGAGTTCAAGCTCACATATCAAGAAACAGACCACACGTGAGAAAACAGGTTAAGCTCTATGAAAGCTTCTACCTTCTGTCCATAGTTAGAGATGCAACCAGAGATTTAAGGAAGCGAGGAGATGTCAGGGCTACTTGTTGGGTATTTTTTCACAAAACAAGGTGCTTCTCTGAAGAAATCAATTTATATGAATACTTTTGAGCATTAGGAACTGAGTTTCCTATGATTAAAGAATAAAGAACAAAACACCTGGCACAACAAATAAAGAGCATTCATTTTTTATGTCAGATTCATAGTATAGCATAGGTATCTAAACTATTGAATTGTAAAATCATATCACATGTATGCTTACAGAAAAATCTACAGGGTAAATCATATTTAAAATAAGATACTCAAGGTACTAAAAAAATGCTGTGTTAGCTTTCTCCCAAAAATCAAAAGAGGAAAAAGTATTGGTGGTTACAGGTTTTAGTTATGCTCAAAGTCAAGGTCTCAGATAAGGTATAACATGCAGCCCACTGAGAAGTTGTTTTGCTTTGTATAGAAATTTTTAAAGCTTTCAAGATTATTTCTCAGCACAGTGCTTCTTCTCAACACAGAACTAGATTCAGAGTCACAACCAACAAGTCCAATGTCTCACAAAGATGAATAGTATGTCTTGAAGCAAAGCCAGTGCTGAAATAATTTATACCTTGGCTAGTTAAAAAAAGCCAATACATAACTATGCCACAAAAGCATATTGCAAGCTATTTCTCATGGCTGAAACAAAGCAATCCTACTTGCCCATAGCCATCACAGAGGTGTTTCCCTTGGCCAGCTCTGTGCGCATTGCCATCAGCGTGCCAAAACTACAGATGTTACAAGCAAGTTATTAGATTCCACTGTTCCAAAAAGCCACAGAACAGCTGTGTAAAAGCAGAGCAAGAGGCTCATCTTTTCACTACTACATTTTTAGTAATTCCTCCCATACTTATACGAGACTAAGGCAAAACAGAACCCTTGTCAAACTTTGAAATGATATAGTTGAGACTACAGTACGACATTGATAACCCGATAACTACACACACCTTAGTTTTTGGTATTTGAAGACAAAACCAAACCTCACTCATTAAGACCTTAATCTACAGAAGTAGTTAATTAGATAATCTTCCTCACTATTGAGAATTTTTTTTATATTAAACTTCTAAAGAGTTACTAACATCATTACCTTCTTGTCAGCATCAAAATACAAAAGACAGGAAATGAGAAAAGCAGCCTCTTCAGTTCTGAAAAGGTGTGTTTTCCCCATCCTAGCATCTGCATTGTATGGAACTTCATCTGAGATAAAGGAACAAGCAAAGAGAAAATAGTTTTTTTCTACTATGAAAAGTCAGAAGCAGAACATGGACTTCAGATGGATACCCTTGTGAGAACTTTGGGGAGAAAGTAAGAGACAATGAAAAAGTATGAGGGTGAACAAAAGGTTAACACATTTTGAAAGGAAAAGGGTCTTGTGGTTAGCAATGGTTGCTGAAGAGTGTACAGAAGTTTTTGGCTTTTTTGTTGTTGTAGGGTTTTTTGGTTGTTTTTTTTTTCTCTCTTTGTTTTGTATTTTTGTTTAAATAAGACTGCCTTATAAGCCATCTGCAAAGAGCTCTATAGTTTAATAATTTAGCCCATAGATGATGCTTTATTAATGGCATGCATCTGAAGTTACCACCAGAAAATTGGATAGAAGCCCAGATGTCTGGTTTAAGACCATTTTTAATTCCTACATTTTCAAAACATTGCATGGGGCTTTAGCTGCATGACTCAGATGAACTTAATGAGAGTCATGCAGCTATGCCTGCATAAGTCTCTTTGAAAATAGTGAAGTACTGTTTTGGGTTCTGTTTTTCTGAAGCTCTCCCTGGAGTGATTTAAAGCTGGTTTTTCCTCTCAGTCTTTTCTCTAAAGGTCTTCTACACTGCACATCACCACTTCTGACACAGATAAATAACTGAAAGCTTTGGACATCTCATTTTTCAAAGACTCTAGTACTCAGAGTTTATGTGGTACCATGAAACCAACAGTAAACAGTCAGGCAGTTAAATTCAGTGAGTTGCACACATGTACTCAATTTAACCGCAATAGGTTACTTCAAATCAGAATATGACTGTGGGCACTGAGCAGAATTACAACTTGGTATCAACATATGTCATTTATTATGATTGATTACTACTTACTGTAAACCATTTTAATACCCACACAGGATCAAGCCTAATATAGGTTATTCAGGTTCAAATCAAAACTTCAGCATATACAGCACATTATACACCACAAACTTCTACAGGGAAGCCAAGCTGTAAATCGTAGATTAAGGAAAAAAAAGAACTGTATGATATGTATCATTCACAATCTATTTAAAAAATTCACTTTGCTACATTTGTTGTAAGCTATAAGCACAATTTTACTGTATTCTTATCTTTTAAAATGCAGATTTCCTTATTTTCTTTAAGTAAGACTGCTAATCTTTCCCTTTCTAAGCTTATGATCTGCCTGTTTAAACAAGAGCCCTCCCAGTAAGCTGGCAGCTTGCAAATCTATCTTCAGGCCCAAACAGACAAAGTCTGAGAAAAAACTGGGACTTGGCTCTAACCTTTCAATTGTGCAGTGCCATTGCAGCAGAACACTAAAGGGGAATATAAAGATTGTTACTTGTCCATTTTCAGTGCTCATATTTTATGGAAATAAGTGATACAAGACACCATAAAAATCCTTAACAATTTTGTAAGAAGTTCTGAGAGAAAGCAAGCAACACATGCAGGATCACTTCAGGGGAGCCTATCTGTATCAGAAAACACACAAATAATGTCAAGAAAAAAGGATCACCTGCAGTAGGCCAATAAGAATAAAACCAGCTGCAGCACAAGGATGTCTTCCCTTCCTAGGGGAAAGATGGACATAGACCCACTGTACAGCAACTCTACTGATGCATAAATTACACTTGTGAATTGCCTTCATAATCACTACACAAGCCATGACCTCCTGGGAAACACCCTCCTGAAGTTTACAGATCCTCCTGATCAGGAGTAATGCGATAGAGACTATCACAAACAGAACAACATGCTTGCCTTTCTGTAGGATGGAGCCAGGATGATTGTTTCTTCTGAAGTTTCCTGCATTTCTTAAGACCCCTGGGCTCTAGACAGACTGATTCTAACTAAAAATACACACACAGAGCATCCTGTGTCACCCTGGCAACAACCCGTCACCTTCCAGGTATTCCCCAGTTGTCAGTTTTGAACAGTATTGGTTAAATGTTTTAGTGCACTGAAACACATTATGGAGTAAGACCTTGTATTCAGGTGCATTAGATTTTTATATTCTTTGCTAAAGAAACTGAGTTCAGTTAAACATTTAAAAATAAGACAGACAGGCAGCTCTGAGACATAATGTGTCACCAGTGCAAAGTACTTCGGAATAAGTAAGGATCTGCCTCAATCCTCCCTCAAACAATAAAAAAATGCTATTTTTCCCCCTGATTCAGTTTGCTTTCCTTCCTAAGGTGGCCATTGTACTTCTGGACAGAGTATGAGCTGTGCTGCAAGCAGCATCCCGCAAGTGTGTGTTGTAGCCCTAGTAATTTTTTTATTTTATCTGGAATGCAGATTGGTCTGTCATATGAGGAGTATTCTTCTAAATCTGGAGCTCAAGTTTATGGCTCTGAGGCCAGACTGGAGCTGGAAAAGAAGATTTCGCACATAGGTGTGGCCACTTATATCTCATGTTCCAAGTTAATGCCCTGAGAAAGTAAGAGAGTGGTATCAAAAGTTAAGAAGCTTAGTAATTTCTGATAAATTCCTGTCAAAACAACCTGAACATTCATGGCTATAGATCATTGCCAGCTGTATTCCAGTAGGAAAAAAGACTGACAGTCAACTTGCATTCCAGAGGCAACCATCTATCCAAAAGGAATCCCTGTAACATCTCCCAAGAATATACTATTACCCCTGTGTGGACACTGGGTCAGATACACAGCAGCTCATCTCCAGGACCTCAGAGCAAATAGATTTTGTTCACACACACAGACAGGACTAGTGAGTGGAGTACATTCTGGGGCAAAGCAGATGCCATTCAGAATTCCTTTAGGAAGCCAGAGCACACAGTGGAAGGTCACCATACAATCTAATCACCATGATCAGAGTATTACCAGTGTTGTACACAGTAAATTTGTCTGGGTAAACGTGCAAGGGCCAAGTCCAAACTGTCAAAACCTCAGCTCCCTAGTCCAGCCTGAGTTCTTGGTCCCCAGACATCCACGCTACACAGGGTAGCTCAGTTGCCCTTCTTTTGGAAAGAGTATTTGTTCCCTTTACAGTAAAGGGCAGATATCACTTCTGTGGACAATGTGCTTCAGGTATTGCTCTTTATAGATAATGCAGGAAAAAAACATGGCAAGTTTAGATCCCTCCAACACTGATCCAGAAATAGCAGCACTACACACCTCATCTCAGCATGCAGCACATATCTGCCATCAGGCTAAAATCACTATGCTGGCAGCAGTGACACAGACACCAAGTTAATCCACATATTTTTACACTAAAAATACCCCGAAAATAATTTGTCAGACTTGCTAGATGCCTAGAAGAGATGCGAGCACAGAACTACACATTGTGGATAGGGAAAAAGGGAACAGTGATACAGTTTAACTTTTACCCTTTCTTTTCTGCAGCACCAAGTGAGAACATCTTACACTCTTACAACAAAGGCAACTGATTTGGCTCCATCAGATTCATTTTCGTAAGGCTACAGATATTCTTTCAGAAGTTTTTATTCATATCATAAAGTTCAATAAAGAATTCTTGTTTCAGATTTTGGGAAACAGCCACCACAAAGTCAGATACTGAAAATATTAATTGCAATACCCACGTTCTACACTACTCCTTTTTAATTTTCATTAGCAACTGATTTCTTTTAAGGATAAGGAATACTGGGAATTACCAAGTTGACACATGGTAACTATATAGCCTCCTGCTGTACATACAATGCAGATTTCAAAATAGTTTGGGAAATAGGTTTAGGCAGGAGTAATGTAAACACAGGAATAGCTTCTCTTAGAGAAATACATCAAGGATACAAAGGGACAAATGCATTCAAGTGAGTCAGCTCAAAATGCCTGTCAGGAAATAGTGATACTCACTGATCATTAATAGAATGTTACGGTATTAATTCTCAAACGGACCTGTGCCGGACTTCCAGCTGTTTGAAATACTAAAGAGAAACCCCAAAGTCTGTTTTCATTTGGTACTACAATTTTTATCTTCTTTTTCTCCCTGCTCCTCTTCCCCAACAGAGTGGAAGAGCTGTGAATGATAACTGTTATAAAAGCACCCTTTCTGCTTTACAGTGGACAATAAGATTTTTATGAATGGTAAAGCAAGACACCTTCAGATGGTTCATATCCAAACATGCACACTCAATTTAGAAGGAAGCCTTACATAGCCTGGAAGGAAAAAACCTACAAGTGCTAGAGAACATACGCATTTTTAAGTAAAAGGCCTTAAAACTCTAATTCTTCTCTGATTTAGCTGCAATTAGTCTCAGATGACGCAGCAGAGAGCACTTGAACAACACCAATATTACCCCAAATGATTTTTTTGTGGATGGAACTTCCTAGCATAGTTTGGCAAAACCAAACAATTAATGATTTTCAAGAACAAATTCAAACAAAAACTTAGGATGTAAAAAGATGCTTTTGCTTTCCATACTAAGTGGTTTTCTGCTGATATAACTGACCAGTTCAAATTTTGTCTCTTGCTACAGACAAACCCAATGAATTGAACAGGAAATCCTGTGAGAAGATACATATCCTATCAAAGCACAACCACAACTGAAATAGCTTTTCTAAAACAAATGTGATTTCATACAGTTTCCACAGCATGCAAAAATTTCCTTTTTCTTCTACTACTATTTTTCAAAGCTGAAAGACTCAGTAGTAAGGTAGAGCTATGGAATAAAAGAGATTCTGTATTTTACTGTCTAAGCAGTGATTCGAGGGGAAAAGATTCAAGGAGAACTATGCCCAGTATGGTGTTGCAGCTTCCAGCAAAGGAGCCAGACACATAACAGTGCTGGCTTAGAATAAGCCTACATTTTCCAAAAGATGAGACTGCCGCTGCAGGACTCAGGCACTCAGCAGAAGAAACGGCCAAACCTCAAAACTTACACCAGCTCCAGAAGCACTGACAAAAGCTGACAGTGTTTTTTAAATTTTATTTTTACACAACACCTCAAAAGACTATTCTCAGTGCCAGACTCCACAAGACAAGGCCAAAAGAACTTCACATTTGCAATGGAAGCAGGAGCTATTTAAATGCAATACAAAAGCCATTTTTAGGGTATCATTCTTCGTATATCATTAAGCAGGCAGTCATCTGCCAAAATTGCTTTTTGGAACAGGATACATACTCACTGCAGGAGTTTATTGTGACTGATGTCAGCGGTGGTGGTGAGGAAATAACTGAAGCCAGGCAAGTGAAGGTCTGTTTCTCCCCATGTACTAGAATTATATAGCAATTACTTCTGTCCGAACAGAAGAGAGCAGACATTTCCTGCCCACCAGAGTGGCTTCCAGCTATACCTCCAAATGGAGAAATATGATAACTGAAGTTCCATTGATCTTCATTATTTTAAACGTGACAGTAGATGTGGTAGTACTGCTATGCTTTATATTCTGGAAGTGTATGCAGCAGCAATTTTCCTTGCAAATGAGAAATTCAACCAACGGTCTGAGCACAACCCCAAGTTAAGTTGATTGTACCCAGTGTCTGTATTACTTAATGCTGCTTTGGGGCTGCAATAAAACCCCATAGATTTACTTCTTCCTAAGAAAGGAATAACAAATTTAGTGATGAATCTCAAGTGAATACCAGTGTGGTTTAAAGGGAGCACTGGAACTTCTGAAAAAGTTGAAAAACAACTGAAAAACTCACCCAAAAAACCCAGTCACCAACATTCAGGTTACAATACAGTCAACTAGGTGAAGAGTCACAAGCAATGACCATAGGAATTCTCCTGAGTTTCTGAAGAGCAGAGCTCTCAGGAGACCGTCATTTATGATCCAACAACCTGCTCTATAGGGAATGAAGTCAGGCAAAAAAAAAAAACCAAAAACAACAAAAAACCCCCCCAAAAAAACAAAAACAGACCAAGCCAACTTCAAGACTCCCATAAAAAAACAAGCATCCCAGCAGATAAATCTTCATGCTCATGAGTAGTTCTGACTGTAGCTATCCTGACAGTAAGCAGAAGAAAGCCATAAAGTAAATGTTGTTAACTAGAAACCATATAAGTAGCAATAATATAACGGAGTATCAGACCCAGCATGCTAAATGTTGCATTATTTTGTGTGTTACCATTTTTAGAACGCCAACAAGGTAATGACTTCACTGCTGAAGACACAACAGATCTCCTCAGGGAGAGAATTAAGTTAAAAGGGGAGAGCTTTGTGCCTATCCAAATGCCATCCTCCCCCTACCCTCCCCTCAAGTGGGTTTTACAAACCCCAGAGACCTTTTGCAGACCACCAGCATACGGTCCCCTCTCTTCACCAAGCCCAAGAACGAAGGGCTTGCCAGGCTTACTTGTAGCTTTTTACATAGTCAAAAGTCAAAACCAGATTTCAAATCCTAATCCATATTTTAAGATGTTCTAGCTTTTCTCTCATGCCTTCCCTAGAACGTTTTCTCAGCAGTACCAGACAAGTTAAAGAGATGGGTAATTCCTACATCTTGCATCTCTTGAAACACTATCCTGTTTTTAGGTAACATATTCCTGCTTTTCCCCCTAGATTTACCGCTCCCACCTTCTTATTTCAACTCAGCATAAATTAGGAACTGCCTGAAAAATAGTATTAACTGCTTCCAGAGAAGCAAAGTCTGCCAGGACTTTCACTGCCATCATTTTATCACTCCTCTGTTGCAGGAATACCTTGTATTTTAGCACAAGCCAGCTCCTCCTTGCTGCCCACATGGCCTAATGCACATTCTTAAAGATCCATCACATACCACAAATCACACACCATAAAATCCACTAATTGCTCATGCATTCTGTTAAAATTATGGTCTCCACTGTGTTCTCAATTTTTGAGAGATTATAGCTTCTTTGTGCACATGAACAACACATGACAGACATAAGGAAAGGGTTTTTTTGTTCAGATGTGCCTTTGGGATCAGCTACCACTTCTCAAATTCCTTCCCTCTTTCCCAGCTCAATGTTTGGGATGCCTTTGAGTAACAGACACCCAGAGAGCCCAAAAGGGAAAAACTACTTACTTGATTGTAAGTCCCGAAGCAGTTATGTCATGAGATTACTAGGGATATCATGAACATCAATTCACAACCTTTACATGTGATTTTTTGGTGTCTTTTCTGCAGATACACAAGCAACAGCTCCCACCTTAGCCTACTAAAATAACATGTACATTGACAAAAGTCTTACACTGCTATCAGAAGAGCTGGTCCTACCTCTCATCCAAGAACTCCTGTGTACATCAGGAACATAATCTGGCTGAACTCTAACCCTAAAGAGCTCATCCTGCAGCTGTACAAACACTGATGCCTTGGCAAGGAAGGAGGGAAAAGAACATGGTCCTAGGGAGAAATTAAGATCAGATCGTCCTTTTTAATGGCAGTGTGCAATTATGTTGGATTAAAGCACAGCCCAGTTGTGGACTCAAGTGATGGCAAAAGCACAACCCATTGATGGGTACAGGAACATAACGACAGGTGGAGGGACTTGGACTTTCTACAGGAAGTGGCACCTTGAAGACAAGCACTGCACAGAGCTCCCAGCGCAGAAAGCTATTGGACCCACCACCACAGCACAGTGTGGTGCCACCAAAGCAGACCACAGCAGGCAAACAAGGATTAGTCATGTCACTACTGAAGTCACATCTCGAAATTTCTGATACATCATGCATTTACATATTAAATCACAACACTGTAAAAAAGAAAAACAGGAGAAAGTAAAGCAACTCAGTAGTTTACCCCTATCTTGTCCATGAAGCAGGATGTATTCACAGGCACAAACACATTTCTGAGTAGCACAAAACCACATGTCATTTTTAAGGCTAATGAATGCCAGCTGACACAAAGCACAGGCTGACTGTCATATTGCTTAGCTGCTCCAGACACCTGTCACTCCTCACCAACAAAAGGGACAAAAGGTCAAGACACTGCTAGTAAACCCAAAGGGGACATTCACTTTTCTACCAAAATTGAACTTGACAGGAATCCTCATCACAAATAATGCCAAGAGGTTCAGGTGTTACTGGTTACTGACAGCTTACACTTCTGCTGCTACCAAGCCATCCACATATTTTAATTAGTTAACATTAACAAAATCAGTCTGCACTGCCATTTATGAAGATAGAATTATCTGGTTTTGGATGAGAGCATACAATATTAGATTTCTTTTCTTACACATATAAGAATTCTATAGTTTATATGAAAAATACACATACTTTCAACGAATCCCTGCTGAACTTAGATACAACTAGGGCTAATACATTCCATCTTCTCACTTTCCAAACCTTAATTGCTTTTGCATGAGTGCAGAGAAATCCAGCAAGCAGAAAGTAAAATAACTGTCACATTTAAAAGCTGGCAGACCAAGTTTTGACCTCCTTCACTCTTCTGACAGCCTGAAGTCATCCATAGTTAATTATGTCTTTGTCTTTATGAGGCAGAACCAGACTGGTAACACAGACAAACATGCATTAAGACTACTTAGTACTTGCTAAGGTGATTCTCCCCCTCTACTCTGCCCCTGGTGAGACCCCACCTGGAGTACTGTGTCCAGTTCTGGAGCCCCCAGCTTAAGGACATGGACCTGTTGGAGCAAGCCCTGAGGAGGGCCACGAAGATGACAAGAGGGCTGGAGCACCTTTCCTATGAGGACAGGCTGAGAGAGTTGGGGCTGTTCAGCCTGGACAAGAGGAGGCTCCGGGGAGGCCTTATAGTGGCCTTCCGATACCTAAAAGGGGTCTACAGGAAAGATGGGGTAAAACTGTTCAGCAGAGCCTGTTGTGATAGGACGAGTGGTCATGGTATTAAAATAGAGGGAGGTAAATTCAGACTGGACATAAGGAAGAAATTTTTTACAGTGAGGGCAGTGGAACACTGGCACAGGTTGCCCAGAGAGGTGGTGGATGCCCCATCCCTGGAAACATTCAAGGCCAGGTTGAATGGGGCTCTGAACAACCTGATCTGGTTGGAGATGTCCCTGCTCCTTGCAGGGGGGTTGGACTAGGTGACCTTTGAAGGTCCCTTCCAACCCAAACCATTCTATGATAGTTCTGGAGTTTTAGCATAAAACCCATGATGACTAATTATATTGATCTTTCTATTTCACATGCAAGTATATCCAGAAACATGTTAAAATTATGTCAGTCTCAGACTTTAAGTATTGGTCCTGATCCTCCTCTCCCTTTACCTGACACAGTCTCAGCTACAGTGATCTGTCAATCCTGATTCAGAAATACTAAAAAATACATTGGTCCAGGATGCCCATAACCTTCAGAGCAGCTGCATTCAAATTGCAATGGTTCAAGAAAAGAAACTGGTTCAAAGAGGTAGGGACAAGGAGAACTAATGGGAAACTTTACAAGATAGCAAAAGAATATCTGGGGAGAAAAATGCTGCAATGGACTTTTTTTTACATCTTTTCAGAAAAATAGATTGTATAACTCAGAAATAATACTATTGAATAGGTAGCACCATTTGCTATTTCTAGTGCATTTTAATATGTTCTAAACAATTTCATTATAATGAGGAAAGAGATCAAAAAAGCAATGACATGCTCTCTAGAGCACATAAATAACCAAAAGCTTATAGTCAAAGCTGTCTGCATTGTGCTCAGCATCTCAATATAGAATGAAAAAAAATAACCTGTTTAGGACAGGCTGCTCCAGGCTGTTACACTTACTGTGGGCTATCACACAGTCCAACGTATCCTAACGCCAGCTCAATTAAGTGACATAGGATTTCCACACAGGAAGAGAGCCTCTCAGGGGCACTGAGTCATAACAAGTCCTTCTCTCCTGTCCCCAGCCACAAAGCTCTGGCTCCTTACAGGGCAGATATCCCTCGGGACAAACACAAACCACACCACTGAAGTGGTTTCACAGCAGCAGAGGCTGTAAAAGCACATTTCAAAGCAACGTCTGTGCTGCTCCAGTCCAGATCTGCACTGGGGACTGAACTGATCACGGAGGATACAGTGTATTTTTTACCTCTGACTCTGCTGTGCTAAAAAGAAATTAGTTCAAGACCTTGAACTCAGGCAAACAAACTCCAAACTTACATTCTAGATTTTTTCCTTCACAAACATAAGATACATTTTATTCTAAGTCCTGTACATGCACTTAAACTAGATTACAGATCTCTTTTACAAATCCCAAAATAAAACAATCTCTAGTGGTTAATTAGTGAAACTGGATAGAGGTATTTTTATTATTAGTGCTCATCCAAGCGAAACAGCAAAATTATTTTCTAGCAGCATTTAAAAAATGGAGTCTGTATTCTGTTAAATTTCTTCTCTGGTCTAGCTTCTTTGGGTCATTTTCCTAAAAAAACCAACAAACCCCAGAATAATCAGGACCAGTTCATGATGCAGACTCTGGAAAAAAAAATTCAAAAATCTGGTGAAACCACATTTTGAGGTCGCGTTCAAGAGGTTTTTGTAGTTGTCTGTGAAGCAGTATTAAGACAGCAAGAGTTACAAACTCATCAACTGCATGCATCTGTACTACAGGATGCACTAGAAAGTGTGGCAGTTAGAAACTTGTATACTCCAGTGGTGCCTCCAAACATGCCCGAGAAATGCCCGTACCAACAGCTGGACAAGAGAAGCTGACAGTGAGACAGTACTTGGACAGGAGCTCAGGTAAGGTTATAACTTTTTGCTTGACTTCCCAGGAAGGAAGAAACAAAGAACTAGTAAAATGCTTCAAGACCATAAAATTGAACATCGGAACAAGATGTTTAAACGTTATCATTAAGTTACTCGTGCTCACAAAGCATCAAGCCATACAGCCTGACCTCACTTGCTGGGCAAGCAGCTGGCAGCCAGCCAGACTTCAGAGAAGTGAAATACAGCCCAGACAGACCAGCACACCTTTGTTCAAGAGCACATAACAAGAAGCTCTCCCAAAATTACTCCCTTCAGTGCAGTAGAGCATACATTTGCTAAACTCAGCATCATGTGCTACGTGCAAGTTACTCCCTAATAAGGTTTATTTACACTTTTTAAACATTGATGCAATAATTGAAATAAAGAAAAATAAACCCTTGAATTTGAAAACCAGTTTTGTTTGATGGAAAAAACTCTAGGTTTGGGTTTTCCTAAGTTTCATAATACAGGTTTAGCTTCCCTCTTAAAAGCTTCTTCACATTAGGTTATCTCCCATCTTAACATCATCTTGCATTTTCACTGGTGACATAGTTAAAGTGGGAAAAAAAACAAACAAACAAACAAAAAAACCCCCACCATTCTCCTGATGACAGAGTTCCAGCTTTGAAGAACACATTCCTCAGGAGATGTCTAATGTTTCACATTTAATAGACTCAAATTTAGAGAATGGCATTATTATTGCTTTGTTATAAGCCCTCCAAATATGAATTTATTATTTTTCACAGTAAATTAAGCATGTATTTCACAAAAAAAAAAAACCACTGTGCCCTTTTATATATAAATAGACACCAAAAATGGATCTAAGCACTGTGAACCTATTATCTACCCAATAATATCACAGTAGATTTGTTCTTGAAGTAGTCTACCGGAGCGCACATTGAACCTGGTAGGTGTTTCACCTAGAGATTTTGAAATCATGCCAAGGGACCTAATTTGTAATTTACAATATTTGGAATGCTGAAAAATTACAAGCTGGGTTAGTTGTAGGGTGTAATCAAGGCAGTGTTCATGACAAGTCAGAACAATGCCGGTACTCATTCCATCAGTTTTGAAAGTGGTTGGAAAAAATTCAAAACCAGGCATTAAACAGTTGACTCAATGTGGTTTTCAGGCAAGATGGACTGCTCTCTAATGATTCACTGTGCAGTGCATAGCACTAAAAAAGAAAAGAAAATTTGCATGGATTTATCTTTGTGACTGATTCATTAGAAACTCTTGGGATTAACATACTCAATTAGGAATCAAAAAAATCAAGTAGTCAATCATGGATTAAAGTTGGTGAGACCAGCTTATATGCAATTCTGAATTTCTTCAGACAACAGGGGCACTGAAATATGGAATAAATTGTCAGTGGTAGCAATATAAGCTAGGCACCGTAAATCAGTCAAGACAGGATTAGTACACATTTTTGAAAACAAAAAGCAAAGCACTACCTGGACAACTCTGGATCAGGTTGGCCAAGTGTATTTTATGATATTCCAAGAAGTTTGGTAGGCTATTTGCAGGATCTGTTTTCTCTAACTACTGCTACTAAAGAATGCTTTCTTGAATTGCAACCTACAATCAGCTTTTTTGGTGGGCAGGAAGGGGATAACGTTCTGTTCTACCCTAGTTCTTATACTTCTGCATGTTAAACTTGTGTATGAGGCTGATAAGAAACAGTGCGAGAGAAAAATAAGCACATGTGTAAGACCTGTTTTTCCAAAAATTATCAAGAATCAGTGCTGAATCTCGGGCTTTCCTCCTTACACTGTGTTCACTACTGTGCCTTCCAGGTCTGCAAGTTCTGTACTACAACTGCCATAAATATTCTGCACTTTTGGAACTGATTAACATTACCCAAGCTGGAGGGTTGGATTCCTTTCTTTTTACACATTTCAAAAACAAATGAACAAGAACAACTTTTTTTTTTTAAATATTGCTTTACTTTCTGAATAGGAATCAGCCACCTCAACACAGACATTTTAGTACTAATAATGCCGCTGCTACTTCAGACAGGTGAAGGTCTTTGGCAGGTCCTCCAGCACACCCGCCAGTCCCATACTGCTCTCCATGACCCCAGAGCAGCCATAAAGCTGTCTATACGGACACGACATGGGTTTCTCTCAGACACCTAAATTTACACCCGATACCAATCTCAAGAACACTGAATCCCACCTTTTGGCTATCTGAAAGCACCTGTCCACAGAAAGCAAGTTACTTAGTAAGGAAATGCATGCATTCGTGAGAATTCAAAAGCCAGACTTCCAAACGACAGAAAACAGAAATCACACACACATTCCTATTTCATGAGGATACTGCATTGTTATAAACTTAACACACCAACTGAGTATATGCACACAGAAGTAATGACTACTAAATGCCTACGGGTATTTGAACATGCAACTGAATACATAAGCATGACAAGACAGCTAGCTGCCTGTATTATTGTTTCCCCTATTCAAGAATTTTATAAACAGATGTTCTTATTCCTAATTTAATGCTGGGGGAAATCACTGCTCTTGTCTTTTAACAAAGTTGCTTTTAATGACAGCAGTATACTGCATTTCAGTCCTCAACTCATTGCAAAAATCCCCAAACTAAAGGTTCTCTATTGCCTGGCTACACCCTCAGAGTTTCAAAGTCAACCGGAAACAGAAAGCACAGGGATGTAGGTGAAAGTCTGTAGATTACAGAACTCAGGGATAAGCACATAGAAGCGCTAGAGCTGTATAGTTTTTAGTGTCATACCAGATACACTCAATTCTGCATGCTGTTTGCATAAAAGGACTAACATTCCAATGTCTACTTTCCATATTTTTAAGAAAACACCTGTTGGGTTTGACAGGAAAGCAAGAAAACAGGAAAAGTCTCATACAGCAACACTTCACACATGCTTTCCCAGCTTGTGCTATTGGCTACTCTGAAGTGGTGACCACTATGAGTGTGTGGAGCACTTCACAGCTCTCACTGCCAGACCTTGCTGGGCTCACAAAATCACCACTTATTTAAAAGCATGTTTAGCTAGGCATTGTGTTTACTTAGAGCTTTTAAGACTTGAAAACTCAACTGTAAAAGAGAAATCACGATCCTGGCTTTTTGTTCTTTAGTACATTCATCTTGTTTAACACTGCTTGCGTGTAAGACTTCCCTCTCAGTCTCCACAAAGAAACAGCTTTCCAGTCTTGACTTATAACTTCTGGATTCTTACGGCAGAAAAAATAAATGTAGCATCAGAGTATCTACTCTACACTCTTGCCCTCCCACTTGCCATACATTTCTGTGTCACAGCCTTGTGCTGCCAGACCTCAACACAGAGACCATCTTTCTCCACCAAGACTCCCCCTGCAAGTTTCCAATATATAATACAAGAGCACTTCGTACTGAGTACTTTTCAGATAAACAATGTGCTCCAGTGAAGTAGTGAGCACATTTTTCCTGCACATTGTGTTGGCCTGAAAGCTATCTTCCACGCTACTGTTTCCACAGAACCATTCCCAAATGCCCTGAACTCTTACCTGACATTTCTGATACCGCCTTTGATCTTGCTGTGTTTCTACTTCTCCAAGCATGACATGAAAGCAACATTCCTGTATTCTTTTACCCTTGAAATCAGCTATATTTCAAAGCTCTGATGTCACCAGGACAACTTAATATTATCTCCAGTGAAATATATCTGCTCAACAGATATGAAACAGATCTTTTGTTTGACTACTCAGTTTAAAGCCAGGTACATAAATCATTGACTGAGATGGTGTTTTGTAATGATGCCCATGTATTTGTGTTGTGGTTTAGCCCTGGTCACCACACAGTTTCTCGCTCACCCTCCCCCAGTGGGATGAGGGAGGAAAAACTGGGAAGAAAGGAAAACTCACAGGTTGAGATGAAGACTGTTTACTAGAACAGCAAGGAAAAACTACAGTAATAACAAAATATAAGGATACTAAAATAAAAAAATGAACAATGTATGATTTCTCACTACCCAATGTCCCAATGACCAATACAACCTGCCCCGAGCAGCAATCATGGAAATGAAACCAAGCAGCAAACAAAGGAGCAAAAAAGGAGTCAGGAGGGTAGAGCGTACTACACCAGCGAGCAAGATGCCCCCCTCCACAGGCAACCCCCACTTATCTACTGAGCATGACATTTATGGCATGGAATACTCTTTGGCCAGTTTGGGTCAATTATTCTGTGTGTCCTTCTCCCAGCTTCCGGCATCTGCACATTAGCGAGACTTGGAAGGCTGGACAGTGTCCTCGGTCTCCTCAGCAACAGCTCATATAATCAGGGTGTTTGTCAACATTCTTCACATAAGAAATCCAAAACACACCAGCTACCGAGATGAAAATTAACTCCATCCCCACCAAAATCAGGACAATTTGTCTGTCAAATCTTTAAAAGACAAAACCCTGTCACTGACCTTCTGCTTCAGGATGCTCCTGAACAATTGGTTTTCCTCAGTAACAGCTTTAGTGCACACTGCTACTGCAGCCAGACATGGACTTTATATTCACATTTCATCCCTGCAGCCATCTTGATAGCTTTCTACATAGGTTCCCTTGCTGCTGTTAGGATAGGCCCAGCAGGGCCAGTCGGAGTGGTTAAGTGGCAGCAATCCACCTCTCAACCACCTCTGGGAACCGAAAGGCTTCATTCTGCACGCCTCCACCAGTAAGTGAGGCCATAAGCAAGAGAATCCCAACTTTACACCATTAAACACCTTGGCAGCAATGATATGCAAGGGCTCAATAATCAGGCTAAGAATCACACCAAAAAGACTGGAATTTCCAGGACATATTTCTCTTTCTGCTTTGGATTTCTATTTCATTGAGTTTTGTATTTTCAAAAATCAAGGCAGGGAATCAAGAGACTGGCAGGACAACAATGACAAAGAAATGCAAGGGGAAAGATATTAGGTCAGAGAAAGGAGAGCAACACTGAGTTTCCAGCTCTTAAGCGAAATCAAAATTTTCTCAGACTGAAGTTTTATCACTTTGATGATTTAAAAAAAAATTAGAAAGACCTAATCAAGAGAGAGGGAAAATACACTCCTATCTCCATTTCCTTTGCAATCACTAGACTACAAGGCTTGCCTTCTGCTGTATTAGCTCACTAGATGCATACAATTGACCCAATGTGGGAACACTTTTTAGTTGTTGTCAAAGCAGCTGAACACACAGTTCCTTAAGCCCCTGTCTCTCCGCAAAGGATCAGTCATTGCAGGAAGGTTGAAGCACCAGCCTCAACCCAGCAGCATCACTTAGCAGTAAAGCCCATGATGCCAGTCATCTGGTACTTCCCACTAAATTCCAAATTCTGTATTTTAATTACTACTTTTCCCAGAAGCTGAAGGAAGCCTGATGAAATTTAATGTTTCAGACATGCCGCAGTTTGGGTCCTCCTGGTTTAAGAGTGACTGGTATCAAGATAAACTTCTAAGTGTATTAAAGGTTTCAATACACCAATGTTGGGATGCTAGGAAAGGAGACAGCAATATGTTCTCCTCAAGTTTAATTAACTGTTTAATTAACTTAATTAATCACTGTTTAATTAACCTCAGTTTAATCTTAATGTATGCCTCTGCAAGTTGTGTCTGGATGTTCCCTGTGCTAAGCCTGAGTACCACCTCTTATTTCTGCCTGGTATTCGGAAATTATGAGGGAATAGGTGTCACGATGAGCCCTAGTGCTTCAGTGCTACGAAACTCATTTACATGAGGCTTACTACAGTTATTCCTCAGGTGTTAAAGCCTCATTGAAATACAACAGCTACAGTAAAAGGTATAGCTGATAGTCATACTGACCGATGTACTTTTTGATTCAACTCTATGAATATTTACTCTGCACAATCCTTTAGAAGATTAACTTAGAAAGCAGTTCAAGTTCAAATCCCTGTTTCATTACGATGCTGAAAGAACATTCCCCATACAACACACAAGAAGAAAAGGTTAATATTAAACTTGTCCAGAGCATTGGGAAACAACCAGGAACATACTATATGCACAAGTAACAGTACAGGAGTGCTGGGCACTCAACTACCATTCTCTTAAGTTGAAGTATTTATTCCCTTGTGGAAGTTCTCTTTCATAAGCATCACTCCATACCAACTGATCAGCACTCCCCAAAGGCTCACAGCAGAAATACAAACAGCTCAGCTTTCTTTGTGTAAAGCTAAGAAAGGAACTGGAGACCTCTCCTCTCTCTCCTCTGTATCCCTAGTATACTAAAATTGGTGTCTTCGGTTTCCAGGCAATTTTTATGCAGTTTTGGAAGTGAAGTTCCTTAAGATCACTAGTAAAGCAAACTCACGAGGAGAATAAAACCAAACAGAGCTCTTCTTATCGCTGCAGGTCTACACAATTTCTTCTGTCACTTCACATCCATTAAGCCTTAAATTTACTCTCAACTTCTACACAGAGTGATCACAGAGGGGTAACTGAGGCACAGGGCTGAAGCTCATTACTTATTTTTCAGTGCTCAGGTATTAGACAGAAGCAACTCCTACCCTTAGTTATGGATATCAGGAGACACAAAAGCTTATTTGCCTCAGTACAATATGCAGAAAGAACTGAACAGACTAAGGCAGTGAAGAGAACATCTGACCTCACATTCTCTGAACAGACTTACATTTCATTTACCATATAGTGATACCTCTGGCTAACAAAATTTGTCCCTATGGTGAGATGATTAAGCTACCTCTGGCTGGAGGCCCCAGAGGCCTTCATCTGCCTTCAACTCCTTCCACAGCTGCTCGCATGGGAAGGCATATTTCAGCCATACAATATTTGATGCAGAACTTAATTTACTTGTCAGCCTATAGTAAATGAAGTAAACACACACTGCTACAATGGGCAAGAAGACTTTCAAAATTAATTTTCAAATTGAGAAAAGAATCCTAGAATGTAATCATGAAGCAGTTAAGAATTTTCTGAACAATTCAGAGAAAACCTCAGCAATTCCCACGCTCAGTTAAGAAACTCACTAAAACGTTGATTGTAAAATTACTTATTTCTTTTGCACAATAATGAACACTATTGTCACCTCCAACAACACTTAAAAACTCTTACTAAAAGTATGAGTTACAATCAGCCCAAATCAAATCAAAGACTACTTCAGAAAGTAAAACGTGAACCAAATCTTAATTATTTAAGCATACTAAATTAGTCACAGAGCTGTGGACACGGCTTCTACACTAGGACAGGAGCACACCTGCGATATCTCAGGAATACAGACTTAAATTTGGTAGAGAATCTGGCTCAAGAGTTTAATACAGTCAAGATGTAGACACTTAAAATTTAGCAAAAAATCAACTCCTCATATTATTTCACAAGTCTAGCAGACTGTATATCACTCAACCATCCTGCTCTCACCCACTACAGCAAAACATTGCCACTATTTTGATGGCATAGTATAACTCTTGCACTAAACAGACTAATCTGTGATGAAATTATAACAGACAAGAGCTAATTCAGAAATAGTTAACACAGGAAAAATGGAGCAAGTTAGTGGAGACTATTTTTTTTCTAAGAACCTAACATCATGCATAAAAGATTATCAGACCCTGAGGGAGTCAGGTATACACACACTGACCATGATACGATTCACTGAATAGCAAAATATTACTTACCCACTATCTCCTGTAATCAATACAACTAGCTGCCTAATTATAAATGTTTTAATTTTCTGTTAACCTCCTTCACATCTGCTTAATTTTAGAAAGAAATTGATAACCTAACATATACACAGACATACAAATAAAACTGATGAACAATGTGGAAATTGCTGTACCAGGCGATCACTTGATACCCAAGTGATCAACCCACTGAGTTCAAGTTCCTTGTGTGTTTCTAACTAGGCAAGAGCACATGACAAACATCCCTTCCTGATCCTTCTTAAATTCAAGACTATCCTGAAGCATGAGAACTACGCTCCAATCTGAGTACGTTGAAATGCAATGTATTCATATTGATATCAATATTCAACCTTTAAAATCCAGTTTCACTATATGATATCTTTAGGCAATTAATTTTTCAAAAGTTAGTTACATTTTAAATATTATTAAATCAAATAACCTGATTATTTTTACAATTTCACTGAGATTGTAGGGCAAAATTATGTCCTCTATTTCCAAAAAACCAAGGCAAACTGGTTTCAGTTCCAGCTAAGTGATGGTCTTTATAATTTGGAAGGAACAGCTATAGTTTTTGTCTAGTTCATTATTTGCCTATAGAGTTCTTCCTGATTCTGTTAAACTTTCGATTTAATTTTAGCCCCAAATTCCAGATTTATAAATATAAGCTCTAATTGAAATGTTTCCATGAATACAAAGCAATTTTCAATAAGAACATTTGCACAGAAGGAATGAACTTTGTCCCTGGCATATCCAAGGCTTTACTGTACTGAAACTTCCAGTTTTCTTTTTGCAAACATTAAAAGATTCAAGTGAACTAACTTAATCTGAGAAAGGAAACAGAGTTTTAACTTGTTAAACAAAGAAAAAAGTGTCAGTTATTTTAGCTCAATCCATTGGGATAATTTTTTCTTTTTATAAGAGATGATTTGAGCAGGAAGCACTGGTAAGACCCATCCAATTAGTTACTCTTACCTCAATAATATACAAAACCACATTCTTGTAGAAGCAATATAGTATGCACTTGGTAACTCGATTGTAACTCCAAGCTCCATGGACCAACAACAGCTTCTCCAAGTACGAAAACTGAAAGAGAGAAAATAAGTTTTTACATATACAAATAGCTGTTTAAAAAAAAAGTTTAAACACCTTAGCAGAACACACATGCAAAAAACACCACTTAAAATATTTACAAGAAGTCTTTTTTCTAGCAAAACCTCAGCATGTTTTAAGTGGTCTTCCCTGGCTTTAAACAGCAAGAGGCCTTCAATTAGCATTACTATCCCGACAGCAAAAATCAAGCAAGGTTAACATTATTATAGCCTTGTGGATCGAATATAAACATGAACTCTTCATTTCATGGTAAAAGATTTGAGGGCTTACAAGGTTTGGAACATGAATCTCCCCTGTGTTAAACGAACAGTCTGGTAATTAGAACTACCTTGAGCTGAAGTAAAATGCACAAAAGGGAACACGAGTGGAAAAATAGATGCAGAGAGTCTTTTACAGAGAAAAGACATGGGCATTTTCAGCCCTTGAAACATATGCGATCATGTGTTATACAAAGCACCTAGAACACTGCATAAAGACAAAAGTAGCATTTGCCAAAAAGGGCAAATGAATGAATCTTGTAAAATTAAACACCTTTTAACCAAGTCTGAACCACAGATACAGCTCAAATTCAGCTTCTCAGTTCAGCAGTTTTAAAAGCAGACTCTTATAGAAGCAGTCTCACAATGCAGCTTAGGAGATGCACAGTTCTCATCTCCGCTTTATCAGTGAACCTTTTTATGGCCTGCAGTGTTCCTCTTTTGTCCAGCTACGAACAGCTCAAACTCGTGACTAGATCTACTGTTCAGCACGTGTGTACCTGAAGGGTTCTCAGAAACTAAGGTGGGACCATTATTAGCTTTGCTTCCTTTTCCACTAAGTGACTTGACAGGAAAAGCTTGACTTCCTAAATTTAGATTCTAGCTCATTTATCTTAACCAAAGCTTATTTGAAGTTGAAAGCTACAGTAATGAATTAGAACTGTCATGAGATAGCTCTGCTCCCATGATCTCCAGCCCTGAAATCAATGAACCACAAATCCTGTAAGAACAGCCTCTCCCATGCATCAGCAACTCAGATTTGCTAGGAAATGCCAGCAAGAAAGACGGAGAAAAAATAAAAGTGAACCAAACTTCACAGTTCAGTCTCTGCCCAACTTGAGTCAGGACTGAAAGCGGGGCACTCACAAGGGAGTAGCTGACCTACCAGACACCTAGTGCCTCAGTTAATATGCAGTACAATTCTCCTCATCAAAACCTACTGACAGAACACATCAGCAGTGATGGGAAACTTGCCACTACCTCCTGACAAGTCACCTCAAACACCTCTTGTAGAGAACAGCTGGGCACACCCTAAAAACTCCTATCTGCCGCATCTAATGAGTTAGCATCTCAGACATAGCCCTTCTGGAACACAATGCAAGGAAAAAATCCTTCCATTAACTGCTCTGTACTCTGATGAAAATGAGTGCATCTCATAGCACAGCAAGGACCATACTAGTAGCCTATACAACAGAGTTCTGAGCCTGTTCACACTGGTGAAATGTCCTGTTAAGACATGGCAAGGAATTAAATTTGTTTTGATGTTGGTCACTGTAGTTATGCAAATACACAGCTGCTGGCATACTTAAGCAACTGTAGGGACAGGGCTCTACTAAGGTATTGCCCTTGTTTGGACGCTACTGTATTTATGGGGTTTTAAATCAGAAGGAAACTTCATCACCATATGGCCAGCCTACCAGTGAAGTACTTTGTGTACGTCTGCAGTGTCATCTCTATCAACCCTACCATATTTTTTTTTTTAATAGAGGTTATGTTTTAGAAAGATACTCTCCATCTTGACTAAAGGATGAGCTGATGTCATGTTGGGGAGGGGTTTAAGGCAGGAAAAATACATCCAAAATGCAAGCCAAGTTTTCCAGATAAGAAAACAAAAAATGAACCTCTGTTTAAGAAAAGTTTCCCTACTTAAGAAAAAGGAACAGTCCCTAGACACCAGATGCTCTCTAGATTATGATGAGAGATCCTTTTACTGAGGGGAAAAAAGTTATTAAATTCTACTACTGTCTCTCTAAACAGTTAGGTCATTTGGTTTGGGAATTCTCTAAATAATGATCACCAGTGCAATATCATTTCAAAGGAAAAGGATGATTCAAACAGATGCTCCTTGCACCTGTGGAAACTATTTGAAGTAAAGTTGCCTTTTTATTTTTGTTTGGTTTATGCTTTGATTTCCCCTGGAATCCTGAACAAGCCTATATAGAGACTCTCTTCTGTAAGTACCTACTTCTGGCACCACTGCATTTGACATACCATTTGAACATGAGATGCTACATTATAGTGGTTGTCTTAAATTACTCAATAAGAGCATGCTCTGCCTTCAAGGCATGCACATACAGTAATGCTTTAGTGGCAGTTACATGTCTTCGGTGAAAGAAATATACCCCATGGAGATCAAGTTTTTCTTTTGAACACTTTTTTTGAAATGCACATTACCATACACTGTTAGTCCCCTTTACAAGAGGGATTCCTTTATACATTTCCTAATCAGAACAAAGCTCTTACACACAATCACACCCAATACAGTTCCACAGTGCTTTACCTACTTTGTAAGTGCGCTGGTGTGATCAGCTTTTATTTCATATTGAATTAAGAAGAAAAATTGCCATTGTCAGTAACTCCCTGACTGGAATTTAAACCAGAAGTAACTCACTTTGACATTCTAACACTAAATTCAAAGACAGGAATTTTAGTTAATGCAGAAGCAATATATGAATATGGAATTACTTCTTCAGACTTAACATTACTGCAACACAAAGAATTAAGTGTGTAGGGCCCTCTATGGACAAAACTCTCACTGCTTGTATTTTAAAACAGAAGTAATAAATGATCTGAGGAAGCCTAAGTAAAGAGTATTCAATTAAGCTATACAGCAGAAGCAATATATAGTCTACAGAAGTAAAAAAATGAGAACGTCATTACAAGATTTGATTATGGTAACAGTTCCTATAATGTTACATATTTGGAATATGCTGCTGTTTATGACAGAATAAGCCCTTGATAACATAGCCTAACATTTTCAAGAAAAGTTTGGTGAAAGGTTTCAGTTATTCAAGCCTGAAACTCAGGGAGGTTCATCAGACCACAGAACAGAGCAGCAACACAAGACGGCCACTTTACTTCACAGCAGGGTTAACATGATAAAGAGTCATCTGTGCAAACAACAGCATTATCCATGCTTTTTCAAAACCTCACCTTCTATTGAACCTACCAGAGATGACAATACTTCACATCACTTAGTAGAGCCCATCTGCCTACACCCTGCCTGAAGGGAACATCAGCTGATGCCCACAGACCACTGAGGAGACAGTGGATCATTTCTGCTTTCTATCAGCTCCATTTCTATTGCTCATCTGTAATGAGTCTCAAACACATACAAAGGGCACCTCCTCCACTGTAAACAGTATTCAGAGGCTGTCCAGTTCTACACCTTAGTTTCTTCAGTAAATAAAAAAAAGGCTTTTTACTCTTCCATTTAGTTCAAGTCATCAGTGTTGAATTTGATGGGATAGTTTGGGAGCACTAACCCCAGTAACACTCAAAACAATATACTTAAAATAAAAACACTGGCCAGCTCTCCAGAACTGTGACCAATTCTTGGATACGTCATGGGGGTGGTGGGAAATAAAAAAAAAAATATAAATAAATTTTAAAAAGAAACACACCTTTAAGAATTCCCAAACAGTCAAACTCTTAGATACCTGGTTATAATGCCTACTCATAGTAAGAAAAAAGAGCTTGCACTGATATGAGTTACACTTGAAAACATATTAACATAAGCATCACAGAAAGTGCTTCTCTCTGCTTACTGAAGAGCCAAGACACTGCACAGCTGTCAGGAGGAAACAAACTTTGAGGGAGAGTGCAGCTGAAGAATACAAAATCATAATAATAAATTCTCAAAATATATCCAAGATATCTGTTTTAAACAACTGCTTTGAAAAGGAAATGAGCAAAGATGCTCCTAGCTTGAAGGCTAGGAGAAGCCGTCAAGCACTGCATGGCTGCCCAGCTTATTTCTGACAAGGGGATATGGCAGTCGCTCTTTTTTGCCTCTGACCTGTGCAATAGCATAATCTGAGCAATTGGTTGCCTGCATGCCCTCGTTGCCGCTGATCCCCACTCCAACATGAGCTGTCTGGATCATTCCTACATCATTGGCACCATCCCCAATGGCAAGTGTTATGGCATTGACGTGTTTCTTGACCATGTCTACTATTTCAGACTTCTGCAGAGGAGATACTCTGAAAAAGAGAGAAAAAGGGGTCAGTTTCTCACATGCGAGCTACATGCCTTTTCCTAAAGGACAGTTGTAATCCACATTTAGAAGTAATCAAAGTGCAGTTGCTGGGAAGCTCCTTTATTCAAAACCAAGCTTCAGAACCTGTGCCAAACCATTTCAGAAGGAAGAAGTAGCTTTAAAAATAATTTCATACTTAACATTACTGGTTCATATTTTATGCAAAAGAGACCAAACAGATATGAAAGGTTTTGCAGCTTTGTTTTCCTTCTCCAATCCCAACCTGATACACTTCTGCATACACCGGTGATATTATACTGGGAACACCGGAGAAGGGAATTACCTCTTCAACTACCACAGTTTACAAATTAACAGTGCAGGCCTCCCTATCTGCTGTCAACAGTGCATTTCCATCCAGGAGGCTGAAGACCATTAATACATTCAGAGAACAAATTAGAGAGATCAGGTTGCCCAGAGAGGTGGTGGATGCCCCATCCCTGGAAACATTCAAGGCCAGGTTGGACAGGGCTCTGAGCAACCTGATCTAGTCAAAGATGTCTCTGCTCCTTGCAGGGAAGTTGGACTAGATGGCCTTTAAAGGTGCCTTCCAATCCTCACAACTCTATGAAAAATTTCCTTCAAAAGTTCGATATCAATTTGCAGATTTTCAGTGGTTTGACAAAAGGTATGCAGGCTTACCGTACTCCCTCCTCCAACTTACTTCCCCACTTGTCAGGCTATTTTCCAACCTCAGACTACGCAGTCAGGAACAGAAAGAGTAAGACCTCTCCCTGATCACACAGGCACTTTGCATATGCTGGTGCAACTCTGACTTCAGTGACGATGTTACTCAATTCCAATTCAAAAACAAAAGGCTGACTCCATAATATCTGAATATTCTTATCAGTTTTATTAGTAGTTACTTGAGCCTGATCCTTCTCTTGGTTTACATCAGTTCTAGTTCGATAAAAATGTATGGAATTCAATAGAATTAAACTTGTCTAAACCAGGGAGTAGTGGAAAAATACTCAGGACTAGGTTACTAAATTGGATAAGACACCCAAAATGCCCTTTTTTCATAGAAAAGGTGGATCAGGTTACCAAATCATATGAGGTATTCTGGAAATACCTACATGTAGATTAAATATTTCCATTCTAACCCCATCTGTACAAACAATCCTAATTCCTTTCCCCATCAGTTTTAGTTAAAGTTCCAAATGATTTTGTATCCACTGAAGTAAAGCTTTAGACAAAACTTTTCCACATCTCAAGTCACCCACATAACACTCAACAAAAATAATGTAACTGATATTTAAAAGCTTTACTGTTAAAATAGGGGGAGAATGGGGAGCTTGGGGAACAGGGGAGACAGGTTTCTTTACATGGCATTTCTTCCAGAGTCTACATCCTGTGGGAGTAACTTAGACAGCCTTTTAATACACCCAGCTGGCTTACTGCTGATCAGAAAAAGCAGAGTTATCCTGTTCAGCATTTTGCTTTAAGGCTTTGATTTTGTTTAGTGCTGACCACCTCTTAAAACATCTTGATGAGTAATTGGTGGGGAAAGAGTTCTTAAGAAAAATTTGCTGGGCTCAAAATTCACATGCGAACTAAGCCACCTGAAAAGTCAAGCAGCTGCCCTGTTCCTAAAAGCTGAAAACAGGAAAAAGTTGACTGGGCCATAAAAATTACTTAATACCACTAGATGGATTTATTAAGCACTCGACTACCTGGCAATGAAAACACCACTTGGCACCATAGGGGCACAGTTAAACCAACACAAAACCCCAACACACTAACCCACCTATGGGGCATGAGAAGTGCCTGTTTGTTATTATAAAGCCTCTCTGAATATAGCCTGCATCAAATTTTAACTTCTCTCTTACATACATACACATATGCACATCCCTCTCTTCCTCACCCCTCAATCTCCACATGATAAAATACTGACATGTGGAGCAAGCAGTCAACAAGGACATCAAGCCATAAAATAGGAGCACCAGAGGAACTTGGAGCCAATTCTGGAGAAATGGGATCGACAAGCGCACAGACCCCCACTATCAGCCCCAGGGGGACATGCAGTGCACAGGACCATACACTTTAGGTAGTCCCCTCGTGCAATTGTTTCACTGCAGCTGAGGACTTGCCAACATTGTCTTTAGACAGACACCTCTCAGAAGCCCAGTTTACATTCATTTAATTTTCAGTTCATAGCGATTGAAAGAGTCAAGAAGTTTGTTGGTTTTAAATATGCTTAAAGTAAAAAGGGAATGAAAAAAGACCGACTGTGAACAGCACCTCTGATTCTGTAGTTTAAGCCAGCAGCTTGACTACAGACACTTCAGACATGACCAGAATGTGGCAGAGATGCTGAGCTTGTTCTACTGCAGTTTAGCCACGACATGTCAGGCAAGCTAACGCAGCCTGTATTCACTTCTGTGCCTGCAGTGTAGGTGTGGCTTCAGATTAAGTCGACTTTGACATTAATGTCTATTATTGGTCAAATCAATGGAATGCCGCAACATAAACACATTTATCAACTACACTCTCTTGATCAAATAGAGTTAGTTATACCCACAGTTACGTAACATCCAGTTAAAGACTCACATCTTCATATGCCTAATATGACTACACAAGCTACAGGAAACATTAGATATATGTTTTACACACAAAATATTTCTGCAGTTGGTTAAGATAAAACTAAGACAAGATTTCAGCAAAAAGTGTAACCTCATTATAATTGTTTATTCTAAACAGAAGCTTTATAGCAAGCATCCTCTTAGACACCTCCTCACCCAGTACATCTCCAGAGAACACATTTTGCTGCACATGGTATATTAACTACAGAAGTTGCAAATTGAGATGGCTACTGATTTCCTGCCTCTCCTCTCTCAACTCACACAGTCTCCATACCTCCTCCTCTTGTAATCTATTTGGTATCAACACACTGCACTAGATGATGTTACTCCCCTTAGCCAGATGATCAGAGCTGTGGTCCATTTCTGCACATTTGATAGATTGTCTACTTGAATAACTGGAAAATTATAGTGCAGGATACTATTAACCTGCAGCTTCCCAAAGTGTTACCTTGGAATGGGAGGAGAAACAGCCAAGTTGAGAAAGATTCCTGGACAACTAAGTAAGTTCAAAGTAAAAAGCACTAGTAAAAACTAACTATTTTGGAGAAAAAATTTACAGTGTCAGGCAGCTATTGGTAATTATCATTTGATGGAACATCCTTGGCTTTCACTGTAGAGTTCACTGCAGCAGTATCAGTGTGTAAACCTTGCCTTGTTATACACCAAAAAAATTTAAATGTGAGCAAAACATCAGTTGCATCAAAATCTTCTGCTTACTCTTGTACTCTTTCACTGGTCAGACAGCAATACTTCTTGTAAATGTTCTTAAGAGTTCAAGACGTTCAAACATTCAAGAGTTTACTGGAAATGTTTCTCTATACGTAAGTTATTTTTACTGTCTCTGCTCAAAAGCATCTTTGACAGCAGATACAATCAACTTAGTCTAGACTGATTCTCTCTTTTACATGTATTCCTGGGGGAAGGCGAGGGAGAAGTCAGGCTTCAAATGCCACCATTACAGCTATAGGATTAAGTCTTCAGACTGCTGCTTAAATTGCTTCCCTGAGAATCTGGATTTAACCTACTCAGGCTACAGAGAGCCTGGGGTCAGCACTGCACCTTTATAAAGCATCTAGCATTCAGCATTTGGCTGTGCAACACAAAGTGTTCATGGATGGGGGAAGGGATGCATAAAGTTAAGCGTCAGCCATCCATCAGACCTTCTACTTGTCCACCTCTGGGTCTTCCTTCCTGTAGCCTTGCTCTTGGGAGGGTAAAAGTTGACAGGGAAAAATGGAAGGTTCTCTTCCGTCTCAAACCTGCTTAATCTTTATCAACATCTTTAACAGACTAATAAGGAAAGCAGCATCAATCCTGAGTGATGACTGGTGCCTTGATATCATATTGCTTCCTCTGTAATGGGATGGGTGGAAGCAAGAGAGGGCACAAAGCACAACGCCTTGGGAAGAAGCTGAGAGAAAAATGCAGCCCTGAGCCAAGGACCCTCAGAAAGACGTAGACCTAATTAAGGTCAGGTCACTCAAATCCTTAAGGAAACTGTGGAAGGATACAAGGGTAAGCAGTTTTCAGGGAATGCAATACTATATTATTACTATCAATAAATACTTTAAGGTCCCTCTTCTACTTCGAGGAAGCTCATGGAAAAAATAGCACTGGGCTCAGCATGGAACAGTAACACAGATGGTTTCCACAGAGAATGTCATAACTGGCTTCCCACTGACTTCTGCAGATCACCTCCCAGTGGCTTTAAACCTTCAGTCTGTGTTTACTTCCTTAGCCTGGATACACAAGTTTATGAGCAGACTTCTTAAGTGGTATGTTTTGCCTGTTCAGAGAAGTTCTACTGACATGGTTTCATCTTAGGTAGTCCTGCATGGGGCAGGGAGCTGGACTCCACGATCCTTGCTTTCAAGTTGAGATATTCCATGATTCTACTCTGCATTTTGCTGGAAGATTTGCTCAGGCTTAATTTACTTCTTTAAAAAGATAATTCAAGCACAGATGGAGGATCTTCCAGTTCAATCTTTTTCATCAGGCATACTTACAGGACAACCAGAGCAATTCTCAAGTTCATATCAGCTCTGTCATCCTTCAGTGAAAGATTTCACAAATAAAATCCTAGAGAAGTGGTGATGCTTTAAAAAGTAAACAAACATTTTTAGAAACCCATTTTGGTGGCAAAATTCTTGAAACCTCAAAAGTAGAAAGCAAAACATTAAAATACCCATTTTTAACCAAGCAAAGCAATGCAATAGAGCTTTAACTTCAATTTTTAATGTACTGCAACTGATTTAAATCAGTCAATTTCTTTACTTCACTTTTTGCAATCTGGCAAGGCAGCTACCCTTCCCATTCCAAGACTCCATCTACTACATCAGGACAGATGTAGTCACAAGTGAGATGTGAAGGACACAATCAACACAGCCAGTCCTGGGTCACACAGGTCAACTACACTCCACAAGATGCTATCAGTGAGAAACAGTTTCTTAATTCTGTCCCTACGTATATCTGTATTTATCGCAAAGTTAGACGCAGGAGAGCAACTGATGGCAACTGTAAATAATACTTCTCACACAAGCCTTCAAACCACAGCTGCATCATGGCAGATGCTTCAAAGCGTACAGACACAAGCCACAGAAGGGAAATAAAAATGTAGTATTTTAGAAAATTATTAGTTTTATTTATTGCATTCAACTCTAAAGCACACAATGAAGACAGTTCTCCTAGAGAACTAGCATCTGAGATTACCAAAAAGAGGCATGACTAATAAAGAACAAGATAAGTAAACTTCATGGGAGTCTTTTTATCTATAAGACATAGGCAGAAAAAGACTAGGCAATTTATAAGGGATCAGTTTACGCCCAGACCATCTTACAAGGCCAGGAAGGAAAGGTAGCTCCACAAGCTCTTCCACACCTGAGCAAGGCACAGCTTGATACCAAGTCTCAGCACTCTCCTCTGTTCCCTCTACATGTGTTGGGTTTTGCTGGGATTTTTTTTTTGTGGGTCCCTTCCCCCAGAACAAGGAGACTAAAGCATTTCTGTTGAAGACTGCCTACTTCCCTCAGCTCCAAATTGATACAAAACACTCTTAAGACACTCTTACTCACACTTGCAAATTTTTAATGTTCATTTGTGAAAAGAGGAAGGCAACGAAGGAAACTGTTTCAAGTACTACCTCGTGCTTCCATGCTGTAACAGGGATTAAACACCAAGACATTAATGTCTTTAACACAAAACATAAATTTGATATTCTACTTCCTTGAAATGCCTTGTTAACATAACACAAGAGGCCCTTAAGAGCCTACCTTTATTGCAGTGAACATGATTTTACCCTGTTCTATCATAAAATACACTAGTACTTCAAAATGTTCAGTGACCTCATCTTCAGAAAAGGCAGTGATGGGACACAGCCCAGAGACAGCTGAGAGCTATCAATAATATTGACATGTAAGGGTATGCACTTGTCCCCAGAAAAGAAAAAAAAAAAAAAAAAACACACCACAAAAAACCTAACAGCAAGAGAAATTCACACACCACTAATGCTCAGAAAGCAAGGAATGTTACCATGACATCATATTCAGCAGTTATTTACACATTGGTTTCTCCTGACACACACCAGAGTGCAGATTTCAGCTATGTGTCACCCAAACAAGGGCTAGTCTTCAATTACGGTCATGATGCTCTGAGGTATCTCAGATAGACTTATGACAATGCAGTAAGTCACACAGAAAAGTGAAGAAAAGCACACACACATCATATGGGCTCAAAATTTGCATCACATTGAGTGTTTTTCATTGATCAAGTGCTCTGAATCTCCTTTACCTGATGACAAGCATGATTTCACAGGGACTGGCTCTGGTGCAGTACTTAAAACTTTGGAGACAGCACTGAGTGAACTGATTGATAGTTTAATGTTCATAGAAAGCACCAAAGGAATTCACCCAACAAAACATAAGTGCCTCCAATGGAGACATGTCTATCTGCACTAATCACGCCACGCTCCTTTTACAGTCAATGGAGAGAAACAGGCACTTCTGGAGTGCAATTCATCTGGCTTATTTTAGACACGTACTTCAAGGGTATAGCTCATCTCCTCTTACAAGTGCCCTTTTCTCTCCACCAAGGTAAAGGGGGCTGAAGGTAACCAGTTCACACGAAAAAGCCTACTACTGGCATGTAAAATTACACAGGATGAAACCCATCTTACATTACTGCAGTGCTAAATACCTTCAAGTTAATCAGTGCACAAGCTTTTCCTCTCTTGCCTTCTAGGAAGGAGGAATGCCTGCTTCCTCCCGGTACAGGCACTCAATGCTGGACGGATTTATATACCATGTCTCCTTCCCTTCTCAAAAATTCTTGCTTCTTGACAGCACTTCCAGTTCTTGCTAATTCTTTTCTACAGTAATTTCCTAATATCATCTCCTCTGAACACAGTCAGTTAGAGATCTTACCAAACCTCTACTGTCTTCTCTAAAATAGCCACAGCTTCATCGTCCTTTCTCATTTCAGTCGCAATGTCACTTCTCCATCCTTTATTTATTTTTTTTCTGACCAGAGCATCCTCCAAACTGATTCACTTATCCAAATTTTATCAGATTGATTTCAACTCCACTTTTTAATTTTAAAAAGAGCTTTACATCTTAGTTCACTTACAACAAGATGAAATGAGACCTCTGATAACTATATGAAAAAATTCCTTCAGTTTTTCAGCCTCACTGACATGCTAGTCACATGTCTGACTTTGAGCAACACGTACTACCTCTAAATTTCAGGTTATCTAGAACAGGGTATTTTTGATGCCTAGCATGGCTCTAAGTCAAAACATATGCACACACCCCTACGTACATACTCACAGAACATGTAGCAGTTCTTTTTAATGTAATGGTTACCAAAATAGTTCCTTCTTCATCACTTTAGGTATAATAGAAATGCCTTATTAATATAAAGCTCTTTCTGTAGTTACAAAGCCACTGAATCATAGTCTTCTGAAAAGGATGAAATAAAATTCATTTAAGTACTCTTTTATAACAAAGATTTTTTTCTAATTATATACATTCCTTTTTTAAAAAAAAAAAACTTGATAATTTGTCACTTGCATTCTGTATTTCAGCAACTCATTTGCCATTCACAGTTGCCACTGAAATGATCTCCAGAGGACAAGGACTATGAAATAATCCCTTTATAAGCTGGATTTGATGTATTAGGCACTGTGATACAATATACAGTGCCCTAGTGAACACAGGGTTAAGTTTCAAGTCAGCATCTTCTTCCCCCTTGGTATCCCTCCCTGCATGTTCCTGTCTTGATCACCCTTCCCCCACCTGCCTTATGGGGCAAAGATTAAATAGGGAAAACCTAGTTTGGAAAACAAATTATTTGGAAAGTGATGAGTTAGCATAAACACAGTGTTGAATGAGAGACTATTTTGCATTTTTAACTATAATGGTCGCTACTGGCAACAGCTATAATACGTTTTTAAAGTGAAACTAATGTATCAAATTAATTTTGAGCTTCCCTCACCCCAAGCTGATTAAGGCACATTCATTTCCATGCTAATCAGCCTGAGCAGTTCTCATGCAACACAGAAATCTGCCTTTTTCTAATAATAGAACAAAAAAATTTCAGTCTGTGAAACGCATGGATTAGTGCCTTCATAACCTTGAGCATGTCCAGAGACAGCGAGCACCTGAGTCTTGCACACAGCAGAGCTGTTTACAGACTTTTGCAACACACAATGAAATTAAGTGACAATTGAGGCTACAGCCATTAACAAGTACATCAGCCCATTTGCAAGGCTCTGCCCTGCGGTGAAGCCAACAGGTCAACTGGGAGAACCAAGGTGAGCACCTGCCTCCAGAAGCAGCACAGCAATACTGTGGGTAGCATCAGCCACACCAAGTCAGCAGCATTGTCACCCAACAGGCACTCTGCTCCTCCACGCTAACTACAGCTCAGAAATACAAAATACAGCAGCTTCAGACAGCATTACTACAGTAAACTATCATCATCTACCTAAGAAACAAACCACTAACACTGACATGTGAAGATGAAGGGAGATGCAGCTAATAGATGAGACCATTTGCCATTATAGCAGTGCTACAAGCACCAACATTTTTATTTCTTCATTCTGAGTTCTAGTAACTGCACATGATTTATTTTTCTCCCTCCATGAAAAAAAGTCTCCTGGGATTTAAAATGAGAACACATGATCAATTCGCAACTACATGATATTGTTCAAACGCCTAGGCTCGCTGAATTACATGCTCCTGGAATAGACACAATCACAAGCAAGGTATCTTACCCAGTAGTTATTGTCAGAGGACTGCAATGTACCAGTACATCATATTGAGGACTCACTACCCAAAATGAAAGTATCACCTATTTGCAAAAAGCACATTTCAAAACTCGGGGTCATGTTATACTAGGGAAAAGAGGTGAGCTCCCAAAACATTTTTGTCATAACACCAAAGACATGTAAGTTATTTCCCACCTCTCCCTTAAGTCCAGTCTGTATTTAACAAGAACAAAAGGCTCGTGGTGAAGTCCCTAAATCCTTAGACATTTAGAAATAAAGAGACAAACTTCTGATGTTCAAAATCTCTTCGTAGTCAGACAAGTTGAGCACCAGGGTGTTCTCATCAAGATTAAAAAATCCAGACCATTTCTAGACAGAAAAGACATTGACAACTGGAAGTCTGACAGACCAGCTCAGTCTTGGTCAACCATTAAATCTGCACTCTGTTCAAAGCCAGGTTAAGTATTAACTTCCAGAAAAACATTCTCAGCATGCTCACTACTCCCTAACACAAGCTTCAAGAAAGGACCCGGGACCTTTACATCAACCTCTAACCCTCAGACTCAACACAAGCAACACTGCTGAGAAAAGAGTGCGGAACGGAAGGAGGAAAAAGAAAGGAGTCATATTCTAGAGCACAATCAGTTATATGCTAAGTTCATTATTAAGTTGAAACATTAAAATCTGGCATCTAGGGTAAGGGACTGCTTTTGTCATGTTCAGTCACCATCTATACTGTAAGTTAGTAAAACAAATTTACATCAAGAAGGTTTAGTAATAGCACCTCTGCCCATATCCAGCCACTAACATGGCCATATTGCTAGGGCACCTAAAACCCTTGAACATACGGTTCCAACATAGCTGTATCGTGGTGACAGTTCTGATATTCAGGTTTAAGACACAAACGCTTTGTGATTTGTGAAAACAATGATTAACAGCAGCTGCGTCTGTAACAGCAAAACAGAAAAACAAACAGCAGAGAGAACACAACATATGTTTCTCTCCTGCATCTCTGATTTTCAAGCGTGAGGACCCTGTTGCAGAGAAGAGTATGTGAAACCAAAGTTGTGCATCACAGGGTCTGAGCACACCACCTGTTGTAACAGCACTGGTTACCATCAGGCAAGGGGGAGGCCAACCTGGTCCAGTCTCATTCCTGCCAATTTGGAGCAGTCCAGGCAGAGTCAAGGGAGTACTTTAACAACACAGGATGGACAATCACAGTCCAGTGTCCATGCTTGCTCCTTAGCACTCTTATTAACACTGTCAGCACAGCCTGAAGTGCTCAATACACGAGGCAAAGCCTAACAAAACAACTCACTCTTTCTCCCAAACTTCCACTGACTTCAGAATGATGCCTGTTTTAAAGCCCCAAGCTAGCCACCTTGCTACTATTGAAATTAATCTTCAGGCATTTTGAAAAAAAAAGCAGAGAAATTGTAGTTTTCATTTCCTGCATGTGTCTCAATTCTCAGAGCTGATTTTCTTTTGCACATATGATTTTTAGTTTTAGTCTCATCTCACAGGATCAGTCATGCTACTACAGACAGAGCTTTGCACAGGACAGAGCTCCATTGGGTACAGACAGTAAAAAAAAAAAACACAAATATTTTGCTTAATAGCTCAAGCTAGGCCAACAATTAACCTCCTGAATTAGAGTAAGAATATAGAACTAGGAACCAAGTCCTCACAATGTCAAACCTTTGCATCTTCACAGAAAGGACACGAAATGCTGCAGTTGCCGTTTGGTAACATACGTTCCCATGTTTCACAGGACGTGCTTGGTTAGTGCTAAGTACTAGATGTCAGGACAGACCATCCCTTCCACCAACTCCTACTTCAGGAGAATAAAAAGAGGCACTTGAACAATTATACATCAGGAGCTTTAGAACAGCAGAGAGAAGACAGGTGCACTTAAGTTCACGTTTTCCTGAAACTGAGCAGAAGGATATTGCCTGAAGAACCTTCTTTCCTGGAAAGAAAACCAGCTTTAAAGTGTTTCAACGGGCATTATAATGAGCCCTTTTCTATTACCTTGTGGTCTTTCAGGGTGAACTGCTGGGAAACTAAGATGCAGCATAAAGTACCAGCCCATTACTAGAGGCAAAGCAGGGGAGCAGAGTTATTCCAGGTCCACTTTTATATCACATTGGTCTTAAAGAAGAAAGTTATCCTCTCACTGCCACAGTGATTTTAAGCACGGGGCTGCTTCAGTCCATTAGTGCCACAGTAACGCTGAATTTCAGCACGGCCAAGTCATTAATGCCAATGGAATGTGAAGTATCAGGGCTACCTTATCACTGCTAAAGTAACTTAAGTCACCCATAGCCTAAGCTATGACTGGAAGAGCTAAACGAGCCAGACCACATGAAACATCTTAAAAAGACACCATGGAAATTGAGACAAAAAAAGGAATTGCTGGAAGTTGAACTGTATTCACGGACACTCTTCATGACTCAAGCAAGATTACAAAGTAAAAAAACACTAGAGGAAAAATGACGACTTGTCCAGTGCTGAAAAAATCATGGGCTAGATACAGGAAGTAGGAAAGGGGCTTTTGTGAACTAGATCCAATACTCTCCAGATGTACCCAAGTATATTAGTATGGTTAAGTTGATGCTTTTTTTTTTATACCCAGCCATGAAAAGCAAGTCAGCTTACAGTGTTTTCTGTCTAGAAAAATGCTTAGAGCCTATGCATGCTCATTCAATTTAATAAAACGGCTTTTGTGGCAGCATGCAGTCTACTCTCAGTTTACACAGTAAATTTATTTTATTTTTTAGTTACAAGCTAAGATTCGAAAGCCCAAGTTCACATAAACCTGTTTACTATACAGCAGAAGTTTGTAAGTTTATATATTTAACACACTGGCAAAATTAAAATAACAGCAATTCATTTTCAAAATACAATGCACTGAAAAAATCCATAGGCAAAGAGGCTATAGAGGTAAAAAGTGAGCCCCACTTTCCAATATGACCTGCCAACTGGAAAGTTCTTAATACATGTCACAGAAGTTGAACACAGATGTGATACTGTGAAAAGCTATAACGTTCAAAGGACTTGGCAAACATCTAGTGCCTTCTACAAGCTCGTCTACACAGCAGGATACAAGACATATTAACACACATACTGTCTTTAAATACACTGTGCCCAAGAGAACCTAGAAGCAGAGGCGGAGGGGACGGGGTAGATGGCAGATAATACACAAGAGGCTGATCACAAGCCTCCTAAAATCAGATATACCTATTGTTTTGGTGATGACAATCATGTACAGAAATTCACCATCGAGTGTTCACGTGGCACACCTTGTACTCTCACAGCCAAAGAAGCTGGCTGTCTTGCTGGGCTGCCAGCATGCATCTTCAGGGCACCACATCTTCTGAAAGTAAGTTTTGAAAAGCTGCTTCACTCGGTATACGTCTATAGAACTCTCTATTTCCTACTGCTGCAAATAGGGTCAGAGTAGCCTCGCTTGAAGTTTGCTGGCAGCGATGTGCAAGGCATAGTCAAAAGTTACTACCACAAAATTCCAGGAGGACTCAGCAGCTCTAACATCAAAGTGGTCAAAACACTCAGTTCATGAAGATGGAAAGATATTATATGAACAGCTCTCCCATGAGCATAAACAGCAAGACTACAGACTACTAATAGCCTTACATTCACACTTGATCATGAATTTAAAAAAAAATAAAAATCAAAGCTAACACTTTGGATTGAAAATTCTGCAAAAACAGACTGAATGCCAAAAAAAGTAGATTACTAAATCTTACAGATGTAAAAAAAAAAAAAAAAACCCACCCCAAACATTTACATGGAACAGAAAAATCCATTTATTCTCTAAATGCACTTGGCTATAATAGTACTATAGATGCCCTACTGTTTAATTTTTCAGAATACAGATTTTATTCTCATTCACACTCTTCATATCCAGTTCAAATAATACCCTAAATGCAAGCCAGTATGTTGGAGCAGGGCAGAGTGATTAGCCCAAGTGAGGACCCAACTGTTTTGAAGTATCTGAGACGTAACTAATACACCACTCTTTGTCTAAAACATACTTCACAGCAATAAGGTCAAACACTCAGTGTCCAACTGGCAATTGTCAGAGCATCATGAGGGCTCATCCTCCTCATTGTCAGTAACCCAGATGCTGACTAAAAGGATACCCTCAGCAAGTCTGCAGATGACACTGAACTAGGGGGACTAGAGTACAAAGCATCACAAGGCTTTTATTCAAAGGAACCTTGAAAAAATCAGAGACTGAGTCAACAAACCTCATTGAGTTCAGATGGAGAAAGCCAAAGCTCCACACCTGGGCCAGAATAACTCCACATACTAGTGCAGGCTGGGAAATAACTGTGTAGCAGCCATACTGAAGAGGACCTAGTTGTTATGGTGGGCATCACATACAACGCAAACCAGAAGTGCACTGCTAGTGTGATCAAGACACATTGCCTACTGGCTAGTGACCCAGTAACACAAGTGTGACCAGGACAAGGACAGAAGTTATTATCAGCTCTGTCTCCTCAGCACAGGCAAGGCAACATCTACAATATGTCCAAGTTTAGAGCTTAAGTTGAAAAGAGAAGGAGAGAAACTGGAAAGAGTTCAGCAGAGAATTAAGATGGTCAGGGGTCTAAAATACATCACCTGCAAGAAGCAGTTGTGTCATCTAGGCTCATACACAGGTAAGTGGTAGTTTAACAACAGGTTCACAACATTTGCTTAACATGGAGTTACTCAAACTCTCCTGTCATATCAAACGATGTAACAACAGCCCACAGGCACAGATTGCAAACTGTGAGGTTCAGATTGGATATCACAGATGTTCTCATTAAGGTGTTGAACAGTAGAAAAGATTTGTCAGAGAGGCTGTGGAATCTCTCCCCATCAGCTTTTTCCATGGCTTAACTGAAGAAAGTCATGGCTGACATGTTCTACTGTAGATGACAAACCTGCCCTGACCAGGGTTGGACTAGGCCTCCAGAGGTCCCTTCCATCTAAACTGTTCTACACCTGAAGTCCCAGTGACAATGGAGGCAGTTTCCTACTAAAGGACTGATATGGTCCCCGAAGAGGGTTCCCATGTGCTTCTGCCACACAGTGAGACCTGGATTTCAAACAAGTATGCTTAGTACACATGCTGCCTTGTGTGCTAAAGGTCTCCAGTAAGACACAGTATAACTGGGCGCTGCAGTAGAGAAGTGACCTCATCTCCTTCTCCTGCATGTCATCATCATCCCACATTATTGGAGCACCTTCCCCAGGTAAACAGTTTTCTACCAGCTTTGCCTTTTTCTCATCCATCAGCACTTCAGACTCTTTTCATCATTACACTGTCCTTTAGCCTGAATAACCAACCAATGTTGAAGTTCTATAAATAACTTCGTGCATAATTTCCTTAGAGTTTTTTTTTGTATTTTAATATTGGATGCATAAGACCTGGCAATTTTAAGTTAACAATGCTTTGAGAGACACTATAAAATTTCTTGGTTATTTTTATGCCACTCTTCAGGGAAAAAAAAAATATTACATCCAGCATAAAAGCCAATCCATCAAAAGAAATAAACAGATCTCTACAGAAAGCTAGACAGCCAGTGTAGACTCAACAGAAACTATTCTGATCCAGCAAGAAAGTTCCACATGGGAAAGATTCCGTCCAAAAGGGTCAGCTCTCAAAGGCTTACATTTTTCAGAAGCACTCTCCACATTACTATTTCCAAATCTAGCAAAAATTAACATTTTAATCTCATTAGTGCATAACGTCTGATCATAACCTAGTTTTCAGAGAAAGTCAGACCTTGTAATAACAGATATTTCTAGTTTCTTTTCCTCAATGTTGCTTGATAAAAGGAAATTGAGAACTAGATCTAATTCTCCTAGTTTAAGAGAAATTATCAGGAATAAGTATTAGAACTGAGAACTGACCATTAGCCTCATTTCTGTGTAACAGATGCTACGACACATTAGCGTATGTATTGGAGTTGGAGTCCTCCTAAACACTATGTCATATATTTGTGTCTTACTGTGAAGAAGAGGTGTCTCTGAGAACATGGAGGTTCTAAGAAAAGCAAAGCCCTTTTTAGTTGCATTGTGCCATAATTATCATGGTCAATGCTAACTACTACATTAAGATTTCCCAGCCTTTTATATCTGAGCCACACTTCTATTCCCCTCTCTCCCTTTCTATGTTTGACTACTTACCTCTGACATCTATAAAACAGCATAAATAAGACCATTTGGAAAGTCACAAGTGAATTTTAAGTGGCTCTTTACTCAATTTAACAGCTTACAGTAATCACAATGAGCCCAGTCTAAAGCTAATCCTTCCATAGATTTTAATGAGGCTTGAATAAAGTCCAGATGATCAGTTTGTCCTCTGTAGACCTGGGTTCTCCTGGTAAGTTCACCTTAAAAAGTTTCTACCGGAAGTTACATGTGCATGTCATGGAGAAATTCTGAATATTTAGCATTATCAAGTGTCATTACATTGCTATTCCCAGTGCATCATGCAGTAGTAAAGAAATAAATTCAATTGTGCATGGTAATCAATGAATCAAACAAATCACCACAACAGCCACTCAGAGTCTTCTCCCCATTGGCCTGGTTGTTAGAGACTAAAGGAATTAAAATTTTAAAAAGAGGAGAGGAGAAGGGATCCTTTCACAACCACATAACCCAACTGGAGTAACTGCTAGTACAAACAGGCTCATTTTCAAATATACATGGGTCAGAAATAACAGCACAGCTCAAAGCAGCTGCAGTCATACTGTTTACTCTCCTTTTTGACATAAAAGCCTTCTCTGTGAACAGTTCTTAATGCAGAAACATCTAAATGTATGCTAATGCCCTACAGAGCAATAAGTTTCTTTGATTGATTCAACAGTACTGAAAATACCAGGAAAAAAGATCAAACCAAGTATTACACAAACAACCGATGTCTTCAATATGGTATGTGTCAGCATGAAAGCTGAAAGGAGTTGAACAAGCCAGCTACTAATGTCTTACATGGTTCTGAAAGTGGCAGCGTTCTTAAGTGCTTGCAGATAAAAGTGTTTTTCTTAAGTTGTGACATCAATTTATAGAGCTTTGTAATATAATGAAAGTGCTTTGATTTAACATGATTTATGAAGCAAAAGCACTTCTGGTGTCTTCAGAAAAAGCATAGAAGTTTACAATAAACACAAGATAATTAAGTAATTTTGCAGCCAGTTACTCTCCTGAAATCATAATTAGGAAAAACAAACATGACCTCCCTCTTTCCTTTTCACGCTGCCTGAAATTCCTTCTTCTGTCTTCCATTTCACTGACTCACCTTTCTTTCAACATCCTTTCACTGGAGCACTTCCAGTGACAAACTTCTCTGGGATTACTTTAGTGAAGATATTTTCAACTAGCCCCAATACTCTGTTTTGACAAAGTTTCTATAGTGTTTACAGAAGAACGCTAACACACAGAAAAAGAAATATGGACAAATGGTCCAGGATTCTTGCAAGTGTGTCACAAGCAATACAAACTCTGGCTGCGGTGTGTTATGTTTTACCCTCCCAGGGTTCAGCATAATCTTTTTTTTTTTTTTTTCTTCTGATGGGTACCCTATACTTGGAAGTTATTTAACTGCTAGGAAAACAAATCTCTGGTTAGATTTAACTGACCATGTCCCAATACAGAACACACGTAAGGATAACAGAATTGCTCCTTTAGGTACAGATGACTAAGTCCACTTCAGCAGACAGGGAAAAAGCTAGAGGATATGGAGGCATTTTGCCTTCTGGATATCTGGTGGAAGCAACAAGAAGAATTGGATTTAGAAATCAGGATCCATGGTCCTGTCCTCTTCAAGTAGCCCAACAGAGGGGTAGCACACACACACACAAAAGGTAGCTGTTGTTTTAAACTCCCACAGTCTGAAATGGACACTTAGCTTAAGCTTGCTTCATACCTTCAGTATGCACACCAAAGCCAGCCCTTAAAAGCATTTACACATACAGAAGTCTATTTCATGCATCTCAGAAAAATTCAGGAACAATAGCTACTTGTCAGCTCTACCAACAGCCCTTGGTCTCACTCCTTGCGTGACGTGATTAGCCAGAAGCCAGACAGTTACAGACCTTCAGCACATCAGTTGTTAAGCAAAGCTCTGGAGTAAATTTTATTTCTGGACCTAGGAATCTCAGCTATGTCCAAAAAGGAAACAACTTGATAAATCCACAAAATATAAATTACAAAATCCCCATTGCGTAAGTGCATAAATCCGTGGTGTATCAACACTTAGGCAGCTCTTCTCTCTCAAACAGATAAAAAGAACCAAGAGGTCTAAAAAAAAGAAAAAAAAAAAAGGGGAGGCAGAGAAGATCATATATGTGGAAGTGCTTTCAAAGAAGAACTCTGAGAAAGGCAACTAAAAGTAAATATATTGGAGGCATATTTGATTAGGTCAGGGAAGAAAAGGAGCAAGGGTGTGATTATTTATAATTTCTTCAAATGCAAGAAATTGATGGCATTAAATGAAACTACCAGGCGGGGGGGGGGGGTGGAATCAAGCAAGAATTATGAAAACAAAATGCAGATAGAGCTGCTGGCAACAGAGGTCTCACATTCACTAATTACATACACATTGCCAAGGCAGCTACTACTGGTCACTGTCTGAAACCACAAACTGGATGAGATTGGGTCTGGTCCAACACAGACATTCATACGTGAAACCAGGCTTAAGATCATTATCTGACAACTACAGCAAATCTAAGTTTCCATACAAATTTATCACTTATCAAAGAACAGCTATTCTACAGTATTCTCCACTAAGTCTGGAGATATCCTACTAAAAACCTCTTGGTCTTGGATCGGGGCTGAACTACGACAAAGGGAAAAGCTAGAATCCAGCTCACCTAATTCTACAACTGCAATGAACCAGGTAGCAATTTGTGCAGTGAAACATAAATGAATTATCATGTAATTGAGGATTTCAGTTCAAAGCAATAAAACACAACGGTGGTAAGCCTCCTCTTCCATAAGTTTTTCTTTTAGGCAAAAAGAAGTCAGTTATCAACATAACAATTTGAAAAATTTGCTTAACAGCTTAAATGTAAAAAAGATTTTGAGAAGTTATACTATTTATGAACATTGAGAATTCAAGTTTCTTTTTCTACTCTCATTGCCTATTTCTTTCTGGAGAAGTGGAACATTCACAAAGGAGAAAAGAAAGCCTTTTTGTGAGTACTATGGATTTATCTGCTTGGTCTGCTGTCATCTCCTTGTCTCAGATTTGGCTTTTTCATAACTGGCAGAGTGTACATCACCTCTTACACTCCTGTGTTGCGGGGTCCCTTTCACTTTTGTTCTGTTCTAGGCTTAAGTAACTCTTCAATTTTTGTAAATCACATACATGAAGGTTGTAGTAACCTTTAAGAATCAAATCTTATGACAGGGTAATCTAGATCTGCACAAGAATATCTCAAGATACATAATAGAAAAAAATCAACTGCAAAGAAAATTAGAGGACTTAATTTCATTGCACTGCATGCGTACCACAGCTCCTTCCCCTTTACTTCAGCATTAAGAGAAAAATAAGAACAACATGCAACAGCAATACAATGTTTCAAGGCAAATATTCGACCTTTGACAGACTTTAAACATAGGAACTAAGGGAATCCTCAAGAAGTGAAAAGCATAGGAAATAAGAAAGCACAGCTACTGCTATTCCTAAAATGTCAGACCACGAACAAGGAGAATTAAATTCTTCATCAACATAATTCAGTATTTACTGGTATTTTTTCCTCTTTTGTTTCTTTGGTGGCAGTTGTCTTACAGGTCTAATTTAGCTAATGCACTTCCAGAAAGCAAAGGAAACGGGAAAGACAAAGGGATGGAGAACAAAGTCCCAAGGGGCTCTCACCAGGAAAGGATAACAAAGCGGAAGATCTTATTACAGCAAGACTTTCACCCCTAAGGACTCAGTCAGCCATTGTGCATATGCAAGAACACATCAAATATTTCTCCTTAACCATTCTTCAGTCATCCTTTAACATAAAAAGCAACCTCAAAATCAGACAAAACATTAAATCAATATTTGGCCAAAGTACATTCACCTCAGGTAATGCATTTATTCTTCCTTAAAGTGAACATGAAAAGCGAGCAAATGCACTGACTCGAGTAGAGGTGCTCACCCGATCAGATAGAGGAAGAGTCACCACTTACAGAACAGGAAAATGGGAGGGCAGCAGTTTTGCTACGTGAAGAGAACACCAAGAACACATGGTCCACAAGTGTCTCAATATAAACTGTACATCATGTTCTATGACAAAATGTTGGGCACCACTACATTGCTGAAAGACTTCTAGAGATCAAACTAGCTACCCTAGTAGGACATCCACTCATTACTTCGTTTGGGTAGATGCCAAAGGGCTCTTCAGTCCACACGTTGTACAAAATTTGCATCAGGCAAACTATTTTCCTGCTACAGAAAATTTCCTGCTATTTGTCTCCTTTGTTATTGTTTTGCTTGACAGAAGCTCCTCAGCTTTACTACCAACATACCTTCTAAACAGAGAATACTTGGTGGAAACAACCCATTACTCTATTGAAGGATTTTTTCCTTCTGCTGCACAGATGTGCTAAAAGGGAAAAGAACCTGTGTGAAGCTTTGCTTTCAACACAGCACTACAAGAAGTTTACTGCTTCCTGAACATAGGATATAAATACTCCTCTCAGTGCTTTAGAATCCCTTGGAAGCTCCCAGCTGTGACATAAGGCAACTTGATGACTTCTGCAATAAATGCACCCACTAACACTGTATTTGGGGAAGTACATAGTAAGATGCTGAGGATCAGTTTTGTCCAGACAATTTTTCTCCTGTTCCTGACAGACAAATTAACATTTCTCAATCCGATTTGCTGAAGCAAATTAAGACTTCCTAGAAGGGCAATATATCTAATACCACAATGAGTCTGGAAACCGCTCTGGCACATCCATGCGATGTTTGCTGTGACTGCTGAAATCTCATTCCACTCCTACTAAAAGTCCTGGCTTTCAAAAACGGATAGAAATCAAAGTTTCTCTGAAAGTTTAAGTAAATGAAACCGCACCAGCTCCAAAGGGATTACAAATTGGAAAGACCAGTTTGATCCAGAGAATTGAATGATCACAAAAGAAAGTGATTATTCCCATCGTAGTATGTTTATACCAGATTTTGGCCAGATTCCCACTCATATTTCTTTAATTATGCCTGTATAAACAGAACTATTACACATCTGATTCAGTATCATCCAGAGTCAGGGAGAGATGTCTAAAAAAATATTTCTTGTTAATGAAACAGTATTTTAAAAGGGGTCACTGAAAGAATGCAAAGTGATCTCCACTACGCAGCTGAACCTCACAGAGCTGCAGGGTTCGGTGAGAATGACCTAAGCTGCAAGCACGTTAATACACAGTCAGCTTCCTTCTCAGCATCCTGTCGATACCACCAGGGGTTGGTCTTATTTCATTTACATATGCCATAAAAATCTTTCCTGGAGAAGAATATTACATTACCATATGCAGATTCTCAACCAGGAAACTGAACTTTAGGACAGCACTCATGAGACTCCGCTCCTTAAAAAAAGATTTCTTGTAGACAATGAAAAAAGAGTAAAGCAGCCAGTAAGCTAGCATACGTTTCTTTGGCAGTTTTTTTTTTTTTTTTTTTTTACTTTGTTAATAAAGACACTAAATACCTGCACCAAAAGGAAAGAAAATATGTAGACGTCTAATCGTGCCATCTGTTTATTCTGGTACATGAATGGATAAGTTAACACCAGCATTCCTTACTGCACCGGCGTCCTGTCAGGCAGCTGCCCTGCCAGGAGCCTTCACTCTCAATGTCTGCTAAAGTTAAGCATGATATTCTGGCCAGTTCAGTCCTGGGGCCCCTCCTAGAAGATCCTGTTAATTATGCCAAGGTCTGTTAAAATTTTGTGCAGCATTCTTTCAATACGTGTCTGCTCAGCTAAGACTAATAGCTCTCCAATACTTTTGGTTTGTCAGGTCTCCAAACGAAACAAATGAAAACCAATGGAGAGATACTCAGTGTCCCCATATCCCTTCAGGAACGGATTTAACACAACTGAATTACCAAACAGAATGCCACAAAGAAATATAGGGCTTTCAATTTCCTAATGTGCAGTGTCGCTGGATGCCTATACTGCCTGTTTGACAGCAGAATTAGCCTCCCATATTGCTCCCACCTACTTGACACTACCATCTACCACAGTGATTTATACTGCTGGTGTCAAGTTCATTATCTCCACAGATGGAGTAGAGGGTTTTTAGACAAGTACAAGCCTACACACGAGTGGCTGAAGTGGGTTCAAGAAGCTGAAAAGCTGGGAAAAAAACCAGCATTGTATAAAAAGGAAAGGAAAGCAGAGGGAAAGGCCAAAGAAGGTGAGAAAGTCGGTGCTGGAAGCCTGTAAGACACGTGTACCCAAAGCAGAAACTGAAATATCTACAGCTCCAACCAAAGACAGGCTGAGGGGCCTTTGCGAGAAGGAAAAGAAGGAAAAACAGAGGAAGGGGGGAGAAAAGGAACAACTGCTAAAAGGTCATGACATGAGACATTGCAGGGTTTAAACACAGACTGAAGCTATTTCCTGTTTTAAAACTGAGAGAAAGTATTGATTAATATCAAGGAGACTGATTCAGGATAACGTAAATCAAACTTTTCAAAAGTTGAAATGCCAAGAATGTTCTAGCTTTTAGAAAAGGGTGACGGTTTGTTTTGGGTTCTCCACCCAGCACCCTCAATAATAGCTCTGTGTAAACATATTTAGCCTAACAGAGAAGTAGAAAACAGTGTGCGGTTGTTTGTCCCCCCCCTGCCCCTCCCAGAGGGGAAAGAAAGGATCTCGGTGGCAAAGACAAAATGAAGAAAGACTTTTGGATCATGCTGAGCCCAAAGAGTTTCCAGCGAAATGAAAAAACCCAAAATACATACCTTTCCCAGCAAGCAATGCTCTATTTTTCTAGTTTTCAGTCTTGTTTATTTTTTTTCTTGAATTTAGGTCCATTTGTACATATTAAAAAAAAAAAAAACAGAAAAAAACAAACTTATCATCCCTGGAAACATTCAAGGCCAGGTTGGATGGGGCTCTGAGCAACCTGATCTGGTTGGAGATGTCCCTGCTCCTTGCAGGGGAGTTGGACTAGATGACCTTTAAAGGTCCCTTCCAACCCTAACCATTCTATGATTCTATGAAACACGTGCTCTTTGCTCTTCAGCTCTCAGGCAGATATTTTCCACACTCATCTGATCTCTTAAGGTTCCAACTAGGCTTTCTGTTCTCTTGACTAAATGAGTTGTTTGCAACAAATTTGAGATCTCTATTAGAAATCTTTGGAATTACACACAGATTTCAAGGTCACAGAAATGTCTTCAAGGCAGTCATCTTTCATCTTGACAGTCAACTTTCGTTTTTATACAAATACAATGGGGTATCCAAAGCAACTCCACTGAAACACTGCCTGGTTCAACAAAACCTGATGTTTCATCCAGCCCATCACCCAGGCTTGATGTCCTTAGACTGTGGCATACCAAAGACATTTTTTTTCCGTCTTGCTGAGATTCTTCCGTTTTAATTTATTTCTTTTCCTGACTAGGTTGCTTCGTAACTTTTCCTCTCCATCTTTGTGAAAGCACCAGTTACAAGGGACACTGCCCCAGTAGCCTGAAATTTATCTCCTCATTTGCAGTATTTCTGCACAGTTGCATGAATTCTTATCAGTAGCATTTAACCCTTCAGTACAGCCTGAAAAAGCCATCTTGCATCTTCCTGCAGCTCCAGGGCCTTTCATGAAACCATCCCTCAAGAAGCACGTTGCGTGGCTACCCAGTCCACCCTTACATTACCCCGAAACACCAAAGAACACAGCAGAATCATCTGGTGAAGCCACATCTATCCTAAGACTTAGCCGAGTTGGATAGAAATAAGAAATGGATATTTAGTAGGGGTCCACTCATTATCTGCACCCACACCCTCCTCACAAAACCCACCTTCTACACATGATATGAAGAAACTCATAAGCTAGAAACTGGTGGTAAAAGTATTCTAATACAACAGTTTCTGGTTCCACGCTGTAAAATTTGACCAAGACTAGGGTCATGGGCCAGCTGCTTCCTTTCTTCTCCAAGGAGTTTCTCACACAGTGACTCCTGGGCAGTAGACCAGGCGTGGCTCTTAAGCCATAAAGAATATGACATGAAAATTTGTAAGATCAACTTCCTCACACACTGGAGGAGAGGGATGCCATCCAGACGGACCTGAACAGGCTGGAGAGGTGGGCCCGTGCCAACGTCATGAAGTTCAATCAGGCCAAGTGCAATGTCCTGCACACGAGTCAGGGCAATCCCAGGCACAGATACAGGCTGGATGGAGAATGGATCAACAGCAGCCCTGAGAAGGACTTGGGAGTGCTGGTGGACAAGAAAGTCAGCATGAGCCAGCAATGCCAGAAAGGCAACCACATCCTGGGCTGCATCAGAAGAAGCGTCGCCAGCAGGTCAAGGGAAGTGATTCTGCCCCTCTACTCTGCCCTGGTGAGACCCCTCCTGGAGTACTGTGTCTAGCTCTGAAGCCCCCAAGGTAAGGAATACATGGACCAACTGGAAAGGGTCCAGAGGAGGGCCACAAAGATTATGAGAGGGCTGGAGCACCTTTCCTATGAGGACAGGCTGAGAGAATTTGGGCTGTTCAGCCTGGAGAAGAGGAGGCTCCAGGGAGACCTGATAGCGGTCTTCCAGTACCTCAAGGGGGCCTACAGGAAAGATGGAGAGAGACTGTTCAGTAGGGCCTGTTGTGATAGGATGAGGGGTAATGGTTTTAAAATAGAGGGAGGTAGATTCAGACTGAACATAAGGAAAGAAGTTGTTACAGTGAGAGTGGTAGAACATTGGAATAGGTTGTCCAGAGGTGGTGGATGCCCCACCCCTGGAAACATTCAAGGCCAGGTTGGACAGGGCTCTGCTTCTCACAGGGGGGTTGGACTGGATGACCTTTGAAGGTCCCTTCCAAGCCAAACTATTTTATTATTATATTCTATATATTCTTTCCCTTCCCTGTTTTGACCTAAGCATGCACTTTCTTTTGTTTGTCTTTACAGGCCTGCTATCCGTATTTGCAGCCAGCTGTTACTATACCATAACACATTCCCCATGCTAAATCCCACAGAGAACTGCTGTGTGTGTCAGCGTTTGAGAAGAATTATCTCAGACAGATGTCAGTTCTCACATTTCTCAGTATTTGAAGCTGGCACTGAGCATCCCTCCCCTTGACTGGCTGCCTTCTCTCGCCTCGCTGGTGGGGACCTTGTGTGTCTGAGAATGCAAGTGTCACCACAAGGGCAAAATACACATTAAATTGCTTTGTGTAAATTGTTCAAATTAGGAAGCAAAACATTTCTGCCGAGGGTTATTTCCCTCAAGGTAACAGAACAATGTTAACTCTCTAGTAATAATTTAATTCCATCTTGGCCATCTCTCAAGCTTAGATTCTGTTTTGTTTTTACTATTTAACTCAGACCACAATACTTGGGGGGGTTCTTTTGGTTTTTGTTGGGGGTTGGATTTTCTGGGGGCTGAGGGCAGTGTAAAAAAGGAAGACAGACTATGGAGTTGTAGATTGTGCTTCAAGTTCATTGCTTTATACTATGAGCAAACTAACTTCCAGGTGAAAGATAACTCTGCTATTGCTCCTCATTGCTGAAAAAAAAAAAAATTAAAGCAACTGCTCTGCGTTTCATTCTATAGCATACAGCTGCCCCTACTGCATATAAACAGGATTCAGCGTCTTCCAAGAAATCCAGATAGATTTTATGAATGACAGTGTCACCTCATGGGTACAGGAAGAGCCATAAGCTTTTTTATTATACTATAAGAAAAAGTATTTTCAGTATCCTGAAGGGACAAGCAAAAGCATAATTGCTTTCACTGAACTACAAATAACGTAAAGCAAAATTTTCTATTATGCTCCTGTAACTCAATATAGTATTCTAATAACAAGTTACTAATAGTAGGAAGGTCAGAATTTCATGTCACATTATACCTTATAAGTTAAAACAGGTTTTCATAACAATATTATTAATTTGCTATTAATAAAGTCACAGCAAAAAGAATTATTCCATTATTGGAACCCATGAAGCAAAAATCATCTTCAATGGCTCTCAAACCATATTTACACAAAAATTTTCAGGAACTCAGCCAATCCTACAATAAAACACACTTAATTCATCATCATTCATGGGACGAGAAAAAATATGAAGTCCTGAAGGTCCACTTAGACTGAAGAAAATAACTAGATCCATTTATTTTAATTCCCAACATAACGGAATAGCAATGTAGCTAAATCAAGAAAACACATAATGCAAGTAATTTTGCAAATAAATCATTTAAACAGCAAGTACTCTCAAACAAGGCAAGTAGAGTTTATACAACACTGCCTACAACAGGATGCTGAAGGGACCTCACCATAAAAACAATGCAAATACTTAATACTTGTGTAACAGGAAAGTTTTTGCTTTGGAAAACAGATCTAAGATACTACCTAACTCCACCTTTATATTACACTTCAGTAATGAAGTGTTTTACTCAAGTTTTCCATACAATTAAAAATCTGATTACAACATCTACAGATGGAATTTACAATATTAAACTGTGTCTATCAGAATTCCCTATCAATTTCTTCATTAACAGATGATAAGATTCCCCCCCCCCAAGTTATGTACTACTCTGAAGTACAGAATACTGATGTACAAACTCAAGGATTTATGTCAAAATTATCTTAACATAAGGAAAACTGTTAAGCAGTACCTAAAGGCAGCTACTATTGTTGAATGGCTGGTGTCTCCGCATTAGCCCAGCCTGTACGTTACAGGGCCCACACTACTGTCAAGAATACAATATCAAGTAGTTATAGTAAAAGCTATACACGTGCTTCAACCTTTAGGAGGAAAGGCAATATGAGAAGTTACAGGAATCTCTCAACCAGTTTGATATTTACCCTCATTATAACTTTTTTTTAAAAGCAAGTAACACTTTAGGTGGTGAATAACCTTTTACAGTAACTTCACAGACTTCAAGTGAGAGTCAAATCTCATTTCTGCCATTGTAAACACCCTTTAAATGACTCCCAAATTTTGGTAGTTTGTCACTAAACAAGATTTTAACCATTTCAGGCATTCTACAGTTATTTGTTATTAATGACAGCCTCACAGGACCATAACTGCGTAAGCCTGATTTAAATCGTAATCCCATATTGTGTCAAGCACTTAACATCTAATAGGAAGCATTTAGCACCTCACAGAATCAAGCTGTAAAGATAATTGTATTAGAGACTCTATAATCCATATCTACAACCAAACTTATACCCCCAGAAGACACAATTTGGCACCTGGCAGAAAAATGAGAATTAAGTGGAAAATACTGAAAATTACTGAGAACAAGGAAGGGCAAAGGCACCACACATACACACCAGGCAATTCCTGCTTTTTCCTTCCTCCTTCTATTGACTTGGTTTAAAACAGGAAAGTGTTCTACTGCTCTGTAATAGCCCAGGTCCCTTGCTAGACCACTACTAATGTAGCCTTTTCCCCAACACATAACCACCCTAACTAAAGGATACCCCCCATTAGCATCCAGCAGAAGCAAGTGAGGGGCTAAGCCTTGGATGCTTTTAACAGCTTTATTACTCCAAAGACGAAGGAAATTTAAAACATTCCCAGAGTGGACACAACTGCCCTTCCTTGTGCAGACATTTCACACTGCATAGGAGCAAAAGAGGAAAAAACAGTTGCTCACACACACAAGTATGAGAGGTAGGAATCAGTTACCTTTAGGGAATCACCTTGTTCAGTGTCTTCCAGACTCTGGCAGCTGCAGGTGGTGTCTGCAAATCTGTGTCTGAGGTCACATATTAGTGGTTGCATTCACACTACAGTGCAGGCTACAGCTCCTGAGTGCATGAAAACTGCCCAGTCACCACAGTATCTTAAAGCTAACCGTGGCAAAGACAAACCTTAATAAAGGAACAATTCCTTTACAGCCTTTCACATGACTTTCATAAATCACAGCATTCTTATATTAAACCTCTTCAGAAACAGCTTCATGAGACTTTCAAAACTGAGTGGTTGCCCTTGTTCAAATATATTTGGAAAATACAGCTAGATTGTTAAGGTTAAACAACAAGAACATGGACAAACAATTTGATGTTTTAAGTGACTTCACCAGGGTTTATGTCAAGACAGATCTGCATTTGTTTCTTCTACAAATAAGTTTAGTACATAAATATTTTGAAAGACTCAGTACTTGCAGGAAAATCTGACAGATTTAGCTCAGAGATCCTGAGAAAACAAAGAAATGAAAGCCAGGACAGGGCCAACAGGAGGGGAGAGACTAATACTTACCTGTAAAACCAATTTCAGATAAATACTATGCCTGACAATTCAGTACACATGACAAGGCTGCCATCCTCAGGGGATCAGGAAGCTACTGCACCTGACTTCCAGAGAGGATTTATGCCTGGACCTCCACAGAATAACTCATGTAAATTACTTCCTCGAGAACTGGCTAAAAAGTCAAATATTAGTACGCCGGAAATTGTCTTCTATGTTATCTTCCTTAATCACAGTCGTTTTCAAATGTTAAACTAAAACCAGACTGCAGGATCATTCAAGTTTTCTAGCCACAGTACTGTACAGAAAGTTATCCAGCACATTCCATAACAAAAGGTTTCTTTAACATGCTGTCTGACAATTATGCACACAACTCAACCAGCAGTAAAATCAAGAGGAAGAAATGGAAGCTTCTTACCTTTTAAAGGAATGCTTCATTATTTTAACTGGCATAATTTTATTGGACTAGTGTATAAATCATAGAATCATAGGATGGTTAGAGTTGGAAGGGACCTTCAAAGGTCACCTAGTCCAACCCCCCTGCAAGAAGCAGGGACATCCCCAACCAGATCAGGTTGCTCAAAACCCTGTCCAACCTGACCTTGAACATTTCCAGGGATGGGGCATCCACCACCTCTCTGGGCAACCCGTTCCAGTGTTCTACAACTCACATTGTAAAAAACTTTTTCCTAATATCCAATCTAGATCTACCTCCCTCTATTTTAAAATCATTACCCCTCGTCTTATCACAACAGGCCCTATTGAACAGCCTCTCCCCATCTTTCTTGTAGGCCCCCTTGAGGTACTGGAAGACCGCCATCAGGTCTCCCCGGAGCCTCCTCTTCTCCAGGCTGAACAACCCCAACTCTCTCAGCCTGTCCTCATAGGAAAGGTGCTCCAGCCCTTTTATCATCTTCATGGCCCTCCTCTGGACCTTCTCCAACTGGTCCATGTCCTTCTTGTGTTGGGGGCTCCAGAACTGGACACAGTACTCCAGGTGGGGTCTCACCAGGGCAGAGTAGAGGGGGAGAATCACCTTCCTTGACCTGCTAGCCACGCTCCTCTTGATGCAGCCCAGGATGCGGTTGGTCTTCTGGGCCGCAAGAGCGCATTGCCGGTTCATGTTGAGCTTCTCGTCCACCAGCACTCCAATGTTGCATAAGTTAGTAGACAGGACACAAGAAGTAAGACCATTCCAACCATTTTTGATACCTTGTCATGATTTGGGATCAGCCTTCTGGAAGGAACCATCCCTTCTTCCCTTGACTTTCAACCGTTTGCCCAAGCTTCTTACACAGAGCTCCTTTCCCCGAAAGTACTGTGGTGCCAGCTGTGAACAGCACTTCCAGTCTTCTAGTAACAGACAATTTCATGCCTGGTTCCTACATTTACCACCTTACACACAAACCATTAGTTTCTTTTCTAAACTGACTACCCCACATCTAGAATATCCTTCATCCTAAAGATTCCTTGGATTAGTTTTTAAGATTAACTTCAATAGTTTTTCTATTTCAGTACACAGAGAAACTCTCTATGCCACTTCAACTACTGCTCCTTTTGGTGCAAGAAAGGGAAACCAGAGACCCATGAACCTGACATAAAAGCTGTTATGTTACTTTCCTTCATGCTACTTGTGTAGCATGAAAGTCTGAAGAACACAAAGAAAAAAAAATGTAAATAAGCCGATTACAAGAAAAAGATGTGCTCACACACATACCAGATGATCAGCTGTTCAGGAGCATTCAACTTCCTGAATCCCAGACAATTGACACCCTGTTACAGAGAAGTGGTCAGTGAAATAAAGTTTTAAAAAAAAAAAAAAAATAGACATTTCACCACTGGAGTGCTGCCAAATGCCTATCAAAAGCTAATCAGTTTAATCAAAGATAGGCTCAAGTTAAATGAGTCTGGAACTTAGTTCAGATTGCAAGTCTAAGAGAAAGGTTACTATAAATTACTGGTTTCCCCACCATCTCCTGTGATAAGTTCTGAAGCCATCAATACTAACAATTATCTACTGATACACCAAAATGCCAACCATAACCAAAACATACACAGACTCCAACTTACAACTTGTGATTTACTCACCAGCAAAACCTAGTCAACAAATCTGAACATAATCACAAAACCGACAATCTATTTACTGCAGACAAAGTATTTACTCTACAAAGTATTTACTCTATATCAATCCTTCCAAAGGCATCTGCTGTTAAGCTAAAAGGAGCTAACAATACAGGAGAAAAAGCAGAAGTCACAGCAGAAGTGACAGTCTGCAGAGGATTTTCCATACAGCGAGACACTTGAGAAGCTCAGTAATTTTAAGGCAGCAAGGTTCATTCAGTTACAGTCTTTATAAAACAGGACAAGTTCTCTTTACTATTGCACAAGGTGGGCACTTTTTTATTTACGTGGGTAAAGATCACAGGAGAGTCACTGTCTAGTTGGCGAAGCTGGGTAAAATTTCTTCTTCCTAGGAACAGTAAGCTTAAGAAGCCACTAGAAAGACTTGTTTAAAGTTTTGGTAGATCCACTACTTCAAACTAAGTTTTTTTAAAGAGGCTTTCCAACTCAGTTACCCAATTCAGTAATGACCCCACACTTGAATATTGCTGCATGAAGAAAATGAACTTTTTTTTTAAACAATGAATCATGTTTAAATCTCAACATTTTTTTTCCTTACAAGTTAACAGAAGCACTTTTACTGGGCCAAAAATCTCACTCTGCAAGTCAAGAAAATGGTGTTGTCTGTTTTCCATATGTCCTGTCAGAGAAAACCTATGTGTATTATAACTCACGCTTCATGTTCCTCCTGTTGCTTACTATGACAGGCCCCAGATTGCAGAAACTGGACCTCCCCTACAGATCCCAAGCACCAGAAATACTCCGTGCCATCATACTCCATATGAGATTCTTAAAAGCTTTTTTTTTTTAAACCCCTGCCCACTGTAAGATTGTACAAGCTACACACAGAACTGTGGAAGCTTATTCAAGAAATGTTTGTTTGTTCATCATGAAGAGGTTATTAAGCAGTAGCATGGGATTCTTCAGTTCAAATCTACTCTGGATTCTGAAGTAGAAGCCATACCTAACACCTGCAGGTGTGAAAACAAAACAGGAACCCCTACTCCAATCCTCATCATCTTCCATCAGCTACCGCAACCCTTTTTACTTCCCTGCCTTCCCACACAACAATATAAAATTATACTTCTAATAGATCACTATCCATGATCAAACTCAGATCTCAGTTAAGTCTTATTTGATTTTCAATATCCTTCCCAGCTTGCCTGTTATACCTTACCTACAAACCAAGTGGCCTACCCTTCCCTTCAGCTGTTCATTACTAATGTCTCAAGTTCATCAAAAAACACTTCTCCTGAGCTTATTCCCTTTTTACTCTCTGTACTTCCCATACACATCTCTGAGCACTACTTCAGCCTCCAAGTTTTTTTCCTTTCAGTGCAGCAATCACTCTATGGCAATAATCACAGAAAATGTTAGTGATTAACCATCCAGTAACTAGGGTTCACAATGACATTTGGAGTCATCCTATAAGAAGTGCAAGTAGCACAAAACCCTTTGCACATTGTTGGTCTCTTTTCAAGCACCGGCTTCTTGGCAGAAGTTTATGAACTGCCTGATGCAAAGCTTCCTGCTGGAGCCCACCCAGGTCGCATTCTTTGTTAGCTGAAGGATTTTTGTCTTCTTCAGTAGTGGCAAAACTCAGAGTACCACAGCATTGTTTTGAAAATTATTTGACAGTTTTTCAAATGCAAGACATGAAGAAATATTCTGACGATGTTCTGAACCAATGGTAAGGCAAACTGATATTAGGACTTAACTCAGACCAGGAATTTGAAAGGTTTAATAGGAGTAAGTCTTCAAAATACTTGAATTGCTTCCTAGAAAGAGTGGAAGTCTGACAAAATTCTATGAGATTATTTTTCAAAATGGTAATGACAAATTTTAAATATTGACAAATTGTTAAGTATTTCTGTCTTAATTATCTACATTAAGTAAAGCAGAATGTATCAGTGGACTTCTTGGAGAAAATTGTGCAATGTTTTCCATTAACGAGCTTAAACTTCTCTTTATAATGAGCATGACCAATTTAAAAACTGCTAACATTGGATTTCCTCAGTGTTACATGTTCGAGTAATGTCATTTATAAAACAACGTGATCCCCAAGTTGTAATAATATCAAGCATCAGCTACAACAGCATCTAGTAAAATGTTTTTGGCAAGACTGACAAGTATAGCACTATCAGATCCAGAATTGCTCTGTTCCCTGAAAGCTAATGAGGTTCTGAATAGGGAATCTATTCAAAGTGTATCAGTGCTCTTGACTTCACACAGAGTAACACAGAAAACGACACTGATGTCACCGACTTCTTGCCTACCCAGCTGAAGTGTGTTGTAATGCAAAAATACGCTAAGGATCATCCACTCGCTTCTCTAAAATACCCTTAAGGCACCACAGACACACATGATTTGGGGGGGGAAATAATTGGCTTCTCCCTCCCTCCTCCAGTGAGTGCCCCACAGACAATAGGAGAAAACTTGTTTCATTGAGCCACTTCCCATTACATAATTTGAAAGAGCAGTTTGCATGAACACCAAGTAACAATAGGCTGGAACTCCAGCTTAGCTCAGGGCATAAACTCTGATAACTACCTCTTTGTAACAGAAACTTTTAAGAACAAGATTGATTTATAAAATACTAAATATCCTCAGTTGTTATAACTCCTAAGGGATACGGCCCCTCCACATCTTAACAGAATCAGACTGTTTAGAAAAACATGGTCTTATGAACAATAGTCTCTGATTTGTTACAGTATTTATGACCCAATTTTAATTCTTACGCAGTCTTCAGCATGAATAAGAACTCAACACTAATTACAGTTGCCAAAGCACATCCTTGAACTAGTACAGCAGAGGCTTACATACAGCCAGGTAAAACACGCTGAACAAACTTCTCCCATATAAAAATATGCCAGTTCTCTCTCTCTCTCCACTACACCACACACACACATATTTTTCAGCTTGTTTTTATACTGTCTCCTAAGATCTAACCACTCCATACTTTGTACTCCATGTTTTCTTTCCATCTGAGCTTGCAAAAAAAAAAAAAAATCTCCATTTAGTATCAAGTTGTGAATTTAACTGATGAACTGTTTAGCCTCCTCCTTTAAATCATTAATAAAGACATTCAATCTAACTGAGCCTGATACTTATCCTACAAGCACTGTTCCCTGCCCTGCAGCTCAAATTACTGCCACATCTACTATTTTTGCTTAAGGTCCTTCAGCAAGTTTCCAGCCCATGCAATATTTAGGCCAATAAAGTTTTTTTTCCCCCCAAGTTTCACGTGGAATTTCTTCCAAATGGCTTGCTGAAGTATTTGCTGCATAAAGTATTCTTCTAAAAAATCAAGGCACAGTTTTGCAGAAAGAATGAAGGAGTACGCTTTTTGATTTTCACATACTAGCAGTTTATCAGTCACAGCTCTATTATTTTCAAGACTATTAGAGATGTACCTTCCAGTGTTGGTATTAGTATGTTACGTAAGGATGGAAGTGGAATTAACACTGAGGACTCTTACTGTTACCATACATGCACAGAGCCAATTTCTTAACAGCAGACACTCTGGCCAGCAGATACACACAGCCTGGCTACAGAAGCCTAGACTTCACACTATGCAGTTTATCCTGTTTAAGAAGCTCACAGCAGCTGCAGTTAAACTACTTTCAGCACCTGAGCCAGTCAGATAATTAATTCCACAGCAAAATAGCAGTTTGTTCTTCTACTTAAACATATTGATGCCACATTTCTTTTTCTTGTCTGTTACTGTCACCAGCTTTTCAAAACCCACTTGTTAATATTTTTTTTTAATTCAGTAGCTAATCCCTAATCTCTTTATGTTTAAAAATAAGGCTACTCTTCATTTACAGATGTCCTTTCACTATTATTGTTAAAAATAGATTCCCACTCACTTATCCACTGAACTATGCCACTGTCTGAAGCCATCCTGGAACAAGATGTTAACGCAACCTCTCAGGGTGTAAAGCTGGCAGGAAAAGGCATCATCACATACGTAACCCTGATTTTACAGACAGCTAAACTACAAGAAGGTCAGGTATCTCAAGTCTCCATAGCAAACCGGGAACAGAAATCAGGTATTCAGACTTCCAAAACAAGCACCACAAAGCTATCCATTACTTCTACTGCTCCTTGAAAAGTCTTCAGAATGTGAAAGGCAATAACTTGAAATAGATTCACAGGCTGTCTCCTGCCAGAGAAGGCATTTCTGCTTCAGTATCTGTGCTCCTGCAGCCTGACAACTTCAGCATTACAATTTGACTTTCACAGCGCATTGTTAAGATTCATTCTTTTCAATTGAGATGTGACTAAGCCACGTGCAAACTCCACCTCTGCAAGTCTGCGTTAAATTGGAAGAGACATGACAACTTGCATTAGAAGTCAAACACATACGATTCACAGGTCTATATAACACATAACACTCAAACACAGCCTTCACGCTGCTAGCACCTTATGTTCCACACTCCAACACGATCTTCTCATAATGTCAGACGATACAGTCTCAGATCTCTGACTTCGTTGCTGAAGAGTCCAAGGCAGAATATTCACGTCACTGGCACTGCTGCATGAATGGTAAGACAGAAGCTCACAATATAAGAATTCTTAACAAACCATACTAGGGACCATCTTTGAAAGACAGCCCTCATATTTCTTCCTACCTCCCTCCTTCTATTTTTCAAGCAGGTGAGAGAAAATTGTTTGTAGGCAAACCTTTGGTTCACACTTGGACATCAAAATGGATCAAGGCATGTAAGAGCTTCACTAAACAAGAAAAAAAACCCCTCTGATCTGTGTACAACACTACCCAAGCTATAATTCTAAAAGACTGAAGGTCAGAAAGCTCATTTCTTTAAAACCACTGGAATGTACATAAACAGAAGTCATCTTTTGTTCACCAGCTTTCCATTCAATAAAATTCCCCATTTGTCTTTCCTTTTGTAGACTTCTTTCCTCTTGCTAATCAGTGCCAGCCACCAATTAGGACAGACAATAGAAGAAAATATTTTTATGATCTTCAGTCATCACTACATAACACTAGACTGTACTCTATTCTGCATTCAGTTTCTTCTTTTTCTCAAAAGGAAAACTTAAAATAAGTTTACTGGTGTTTTAATTCTTTTTTTTGTTCTCAGGCCAAAACCAAAATTCTTTCCAGTTCTCCCATTCTGGACTTGGACTGCGAATACTGAGTATGCACACTGGGCTTGTAGGCTGCAACTTCAGCTAAATTGCTGCTGCTGCCACTGTTCCTGCTCTCTATCATCTTGTAAAATACTGATTTCTGCAGTACTTATTCAGTGGAGGAAAAAAAAAAATAAATCAATTTTCCCCTAGACACAGTAAATTGGCAAGAACCTAACAGATCAGCCTGTCAGGTTGGTATGCAAGACTAGCATCCAAAAATGAACTGAAGAGACAATGTGAAGAAGGTGGGAGGGTGTATGGAGAGAAGGGGAATGCTAACAGTGGTGGTACCACAGGAGAGTCAGACAACAAAAGGAGACTACGACTGTGAAAGATGCAGCTTGTTACATGTTTAAAATTCTTATTAGAACAGTGTTATAAGAAAGTAGTACCCTGTATCAGCTTTTCTACAGGACAGCCAGTGATTGTCTATATGATTCAATCATACTCATCTACCCTGACAAGTTTGGGCATATACACTGAAACAGTTCAGTAATTACAAATACAAGCAAAGTAATTAGCAATCAACAAAAAATGGGATGAGAAAAATAGTCAAGTGTTCGTATAAAATGGCTGCACACCTTAAAGCATTAGTGTAAAACTGGAGAACCCATGACAGAAGCTCACAATAGAAATGCTTTTGTTTCTTAAACACAAAGCCACATGCCAAGTTCAATGAAGGACAGAGAGGAATCAGGTGTTGTATGTTAATCGAATCATTTTCAAAAACAGTATAAAACCTGAGCAAAACACCAATCTCCCAAGCAGACTGAAGTAATCTCTTTGCCCCTTGCATTCTCTACTCTCAAAGCTCCCCGCTGTGACCCCATCAACTTACGTTTTTCGGCAAATCCCTCCAGGCTTACTGCAACTCCCTCTACATGAAGACTGCCCAAGAAAACCCACACTGCTGTAGAGCACATGCTGATATGACAGACCTGCCTCCGTCACACCACAGGACACCAAAGACCAAGAGGAAACACTCACCCTCTTCCCTGTCTTCACACATCAACTTCATCTGACCTTTCCATATCAAGGTACAGAAAATATTGCTGTGCTTTGCTTACTTAAGATAGGCCTCTCGCAAGCTGCCAACCCTTGAAAAAACAACAGGTCTGACCCCTTAGTACGACTTGGGGTACTCCACACATGCCTCTCCTTTAAGCAAGGGACTGCAAAGACCAAGCACTGGCTCGACTTTAAGAGATGCCTGTGAAAAAGCCAGAGCTCCTGAAATGCTTCTTCCCCTTTCAGCACAGCCATGAGCCCCACATCAGGAGCCAACCTTTGATAATTAAACACAAATACACATTGAAACAGAGCAGCAAATCAGTGGAGCTTTTTATACACTGTAATAGATCCCAACTGTACCAAAACATTAATATTGAGCTCTCAGGACTAAGGATATGGCTTTGGGTCCAGGATACATGCTTTTAAAAGGTCCCTAAATGCTTATTAACGTAACAAACCACAAAAGCTCTAAAGAAGCTGCTGCCATCTGTTTTCTGGACTTTGACTTTTCTATATGATCCTCTCTCTACCCCCATATCAACTGCTATTTTCTAGAATACCATAAAAGGGAGACAAAAGAAAAAACTAAAACAAAAAAATTAAAAGTAGGACTGCATCCTTTAGTCACAACTCTTTTCCTGAGTATTGTAAGGATCTACAAAACTTTGCTACATGTGGTACAGTAAAAACTTGTGCTGTGAGCAGAGTTTAAGCTTTAATGCTGCATTTCCTTACTTTTGTCATGTAAATTAGACTGAATTTCTTTCCAGTTTAATGTGAATTCATTTATTTCTTGCAATTTCAGGTAGATATGCAGCAATTTGAGTAGACTTGGAGTTGGTAGTTGAGGAAGAGAAAATGGTCAAGTGCTAGGTTTCCTTTGAGCCTCAGGTCTTCACTTAGGACAGCTGAGATGGGCAGGGACCTCACTAACCACCCCATAGACTAGGGACTAAACACATTTTGTCCACATCCTATAAAACATCAGTCTTTTGGACAAGCAAAACAAATAATTCAAAGATACCAGCAATAGTTATACAGAATAAGTTTACAACTGAATAATTGTTTAGGCAGCTTTCAGCTTTTCTATTTCAAATTTAAATCAGGTGCAGTGCTTGCTTTGGGGAGGGCTACAACTACTGTGTTGTGCTTAAGGGGCCCCCAACCACTGACGATTATTTACATAAATATTCTCCACCTACTCCACCCACACTTTAATTTAGATTATCAGCTCGGACAGAGGGAGTTTACGCTCTCTAGTCCCATCATGGTAACCGCTTCAAAATCCAGGTAAAGACCCAGTCAGTGACAGTAGGCACTGAGGCCCGGGGAGTGCACACAGCACTTGAAGGCTAGGTCTTGCCCCAGCCAAGAACAGGAATTAAGCAGTTTCTTCTCTGCAGGCGATATCCTGAGGGCTGACCAGGATCCTTAACACTGAAGATTGATATGCTTCCTCAAAACAACTGGTTAAACATTAGAAACTTTCCAGAGAAAGGCAGAGATAGGATTCAACATTTTAATACAAACAGTTTCTCTCAGGCCAGGACCTCCACAAGCCCAGCATGCTCACTGCCACAGCAATGCACGGGAGAGCAGCTGCTGGGTCCACCAGCCTCCACTGGGACATGCCCTGCTTTTCTGAGCCATGCCAGCCAAAATGGGATGCCTATGTCCTGTCTATATTTATCTCCAGGTTAGCCACACCATTTCAAAAAACATTAAGTGGTCACAGGAAATAAAAAAAAAAAAGGAAAAAGATATGCAGCTTCTTCTCCACATGACCTGCATGAACCTTGCACATACATGCCAGGTTCTTATAAACTAGAGAATGTTTAGTCAGCTGTTTTAAAAATAGCTATGCAATATTTACTCTCTAAATGTGAAGGTACTTAAGATTTTTAAACCAAAGTTCACAATGTGAATAATAGTCACCTTGTTATGGAGAGAAGGAAAACTACCCAAGTTTTAAGTGTTGCATACAATGAGGTACTGAAACTTCCACAAAAGCAGTGTGCAGTTTTCAGAATAGCTATTCATTAGTTCAAAATTACTTCACTGTATCTTTGACTTACCAAAACGCAAGAGAGTTAGTGGAAGTAGCAGTCAACTAAAGGACAGCAAGTCACCAGGTACATCCCCAAGGCCATTAGAAGTGGACACGCCCAAAGCAGTTGAACAGTGTTCTAGCTGACTGGGTACAGCAGGGCAGCCTCCCAGAACAGCTCTGTTGTAAACGAGCATGAAGTGGGCTACACAGCCACTTTTTCTTAAATCATCACTATTTACTTCATCCATTCAACTAGCCAGACAAAACCAACAAATCCCATGACTGTGTTAAGAACTCCTAAGCTCAGCAATTAAATTAAAAACATTCATTAGATTCTTACACTCTGGTAGGATAAAAAACTCAGTTCTATGTTGCCTTTAAAAGCTTACCCTAACAAAATATCCCTGAACAGCTTAGATTTCCAGCCCACACAAGTTGGTTATTAAAAGAAATAGACATGAGAAACAATGAGGGAGAAAGCTTGCACACATTTCCTCCTTAGACTCCTGAAACCAGTTGTATCGAAAAAACACAGCCAAGTTAGCCACCCAGCACCTGTGCAGGGACAGTCACAAGCACCAGAGGTTAGCAACAATGGGGTCAGATATCTTGAAGGGAACTGCTTACAAGCATTGCCCAATTTTTTTCCTTCTGGGATGCAATTGGAACTTCTTAACCAACAGTAATGTAGCTGCAAACTACATCTTGCAGAATATCAAAATAATCAAGCAGTTGTTGCTCTGGAGGTTGTCCCCAACTTTAACTTAGCCACACTCTGGCTCCCGCTATACCAACCAGAGACCTCAGCAGAGACCTGATCAGAATACCAAAAAAATCCCACAGTACAGCTGCTTTCTGTTATAAAAGTTAGAGCCAAATCTTGTCGCAAAACATGTCCACACCAACTCTGATGATTTTATGAACTGGATGCTACTTCTGTCAGTTTTAACACACTTGATGGGAGGGAGACCACCACACAAGTCTCAGAAATATCCCTCAACAGAGCTAAAACATGCACTCATCTGATCCTCAGGTAGTGATCTCAGTGGCATAGTGGCATAACACTTCAACCTTGGACACATTCATATCGCTAGCAAGTGTTCAGAGTTATTCCATTTCCTGGACAAAAATAAATAAATAAAAAATGGCTGACCACTGACCCACAGTTCTGAGAGACTCATTACACAACTCCAACTGGATGTGGATGACCTGTTCATAAAATCAGGTACCAAGGCACATCGAAGCACATCACTTGCAGGATGATGAGCGTAGAGGTATAAATTTTTGGAGAATCTCACTCAGCACGGACTTTAACACTGAATATAAAGTATGTAAAACTAACTGTCTGTACTCAGGAGATGGAGGGTTATGAGCTTAAACACATAACCAGACGTAAGGCTAAAGCTAAGTGAGAGCCACGGAGAAGTGAACTACAGCAAGCAGTTCTACATGCATACCAGAGCAACCACTCTTGAACTGCAAGAAAGGTCTTTTGACCTTCCTGCCTCTCTGCTCAGGATGATCAGTTCTTCAGCCAGCAACCTCCAAAATGCTCAGCACATGCTTCTGAAGAACAAGATGCTGTTTTGCAGTAAGATGACAGGCATTTGAGTTCTCAAACTGGTGTCTTCACCCCATCCCCATGCAGTCAGTAGCTAGTCTTCAGTTTGAGATCTTAACACATTTATGTCACACAGGGTTTTTTTTCTTGTTAGTTTTGAAGACTTCTTAGTTCTTCCTTACTAGGACCCACAAGTAATAGGTCTTTAAAGATCACACATAGGCAAATAACCACAGGTAACATCCTACAAGAGCTCCCTGTAGGAACTTGAGATTCTGTGTACTGTATACAAAACATATAAAACATATAAAACAATACTAGATAGAAATGCACAAAGATACCATATTTTATAAAGTGAGATACTTCACAGAAGACACATGAAATGAAGCAATTTAAGGTCTAAATGTGTGCCATCACATGGAAAACAGCAAGAAGGAGATATGAAGGAGCAACACTAAAAAAAGCTTATCACAGAATTACAGAATCGTTAAGGTCGGAAGGGACCTTTAAAGGTCATCCAGCTCAAGCCCCCTGCAAGGACCACGGACATCCCTGACTAGATCAGGTTTATCAGAGCCCTGTCCAACCTGGCCTTGAATGCTTCCAGGGATGGGGCATCTACCACCTCTCTGGGCAACCTGTTCCACATAATTTTCAATGCCTACCATTGTTATCATCTACTCCAGACATTATGAAGAAGCAAGTTTAAGAGTGGAGGAAAACCTAAGGCAACACAGACACCAAAAGACACAAAAGCAGCCTTCCCAGAATAAGGTAGAGATATGTAAACCTAATTTTTTAGGGAAACACAAGAAAAGCCTGAAGGCAAACAGAATCCCACAGACCACCACCAAGTTCTCACCATTTTAACCCTGCTGGTGTTTCCCAAAGCACTAACAGAAATGGTAGTTCAAGTACAGCAGAAAATTAGTTTTTCCTCAAGTTCTGGATTATATGCTTGCAAGTCCAGATATTCTTCATGTATTTGTTAGCTTGCCTTTTCTTGGAAGTACAAAGGAAAACCACTGGCATGGAGAAAAAGATTTTTCTTTTTTGGAGAACGAGTTGAGTATTGCTTTGCATAAGCAAGTGAGCATCACTTACAGAGAACTGTTAGCAAATAGCAGACTACAAAACATAGGAGAGCCCACAAAGAATTCATTCTGCTGTGGGCAACTGTGCAAAAAAGAAAGTCTAAAACCCCCAAAAGCTGTCACACCATCAACTAAGGATGGCTATTTTGCTAAATCATTTCTAATTGGGTAGCCTTGACTGCCCTGCAGAATACGGTAGGATTTATTCACACAGCTAAAGAAAAGGCACATCCATGGTTCTTGCCACATTTCAGGCACTTCAGATGTGCCAAAAACTGCATAACCCACTGGAGCCAGTGCTTCTCCACCTTTCTACTCACATGAACAAACCCAAACAGTTTACTTCCTATTCTAGCCCATTGAATCAAATCAGATTGACCACGTTTCCCTCAAGAACAATTTTGGTTTTAATTACCATGATTTCAGAGACATGAACAGCAAGGAAATAAGTTAAAGCCTTGCCATTCTACTCAGTGCAAGGTCAGATTTTTCCAAGTATCCAGTATGAATTCAGCTATGCTCCTACTGAACTTAGAAGTCATACTCTGGTCAGCTTCCTGCAACACTAAGCACTTCTGGAAACCAGAGCCATTTTACTAGTTCAGGGTCCCAAATATTATTACAGCGCACTAAAGCCCAGAGTTCTGATCACAAGTTAATTCCCTGCAGTACTCAGCAGCTTGCAGAATAGACTGTTCCTGCCACTGTAATTTTGTATCTGGTACTTTTAACAATGGAAAATACAATATTTAAACTGGCCTGTGGGACAGAGTACAAGACTTGCTGGATCCTATGAAAAGATCAGTATCACATTTGTTCTGAAAGTCTTGTTTGAGTGCAGTGCAGCATGGTGTATTCTTTAGAGGCCCTCATCTTCTGCATGTTCATGCATCAGGGTATTAGTGAAACTGAAATATTAAAGTTGGAAGACAAAAATAAGTATGTCAATCCGAGCAATGAGTATCCTCAAATCCTCTCCTCCTAGGAAAAGTTTTGAGATCTTTTATAACTACTCAATATTCAGAGAAGGAAATTCAGAATAATAAGCAATGATCAAGATGCGCAGAGTTACATATTCCCTCGTAACATTCTCCAAACCACTAGAAGAACACAGGAGAAAAATGTTTCCCTGTAGTTGCAACTTGGTGAACAAGGATTTAATGATGTTTTCTATAGAGTCACAAGCATTTACAAAGCAGTTGCAAGGCTGCAGAAAGGCACCAAACCCTTGGCCTCCATCCAGCCTGATGGACCAGCAGGGAATTCCTGAAGAGGAAACATTCAGTCACTCCCTGGCAGGCAATGTACTATTCCAGGAAATCAGTAAAGAGGTATTTGGTGCAACAAGCAAGAAGCAGTAAGAAATAAGAGGACCATGTCAAGTGTCTAATCACACCAAAATGCCTGAAGAGGAAAGACTCTGCATTACTGAGGCCAAATGGAGAATCAGAGTGTCTCACACAAACTTGAGTTTGGGACAGGGAAGCTTCAGTTGAGACAGGACAGTTAGCTGCAATTAGCCTACACACTCCATCCAATTAAGAAACCATTCTTACCAGATGCAGAAGTATATACACCAACGAATGCTTTCATACACCCTGTCAGAGACTACATATGCGACACAACCCATCTTGAAAGAGCTCAAACATTTTGCTGACTGCTAAGTTACAAAGTTAATTTACAACTGCACTGGCAAACTGGAGAAACTTGGGTAGGCCCAGGGTCCGTATGCGTGATCTCCCAAATGTAAAACAAACAAACAAAAACAAAACCACCACGCACACAAAAAAACCCCTACAACCCCAAAACCCCACCACACAAAAAACACAATCACTAAACAGAATTCCCACCAAAATCTACCCATCTTGTTTAAAGACAGTGGTGATAAATATTTATGCTTCCATAATTATTTTTAGAAGCCAGAAGGCTAAAACCAAGGCTCACCAGTAGGTAGAGATGAGTTTCACAAGCAGGACCTTGCTGTAGTACCTCTGGGTTAAAACCTGGTAACCTTGAGCATGCACAGTTTTGAACAGGAAGTGAGTTCAAGATCCACGGGGCAGCAAGGAAAATACATGGCAAGCTCTCTGCCCTAGACTTCAGGAAGGCAGACTTCGGCCTCTTCAGGGACCTGATGGGCCAAGTGCCATGGGAGGCGGCCCTGGAGGGAAGAGGGGCCCCGGAAAGTTGGTCCATATTCAAGGACCACCTCCTCCAAGCTCAGCAGAAGTGCAACCCGATGAAGAACAAGTCGGGCAAAAAGGCCAGGAGGCCGGCGTGGATGAGCAAGGAGCTCCTGGACCAACTGAAAGTGAAAAAGGAAGCCTATAGAGGGTGGAAGTGGGGACAGGTAGCCTGGGAGGACTACAAAGAGGCTGCGTGAGTGCCAAGGGATAAGGTAAGGAAGGCCAAAGCCCTGGCAGAACTGAATCTGGCCAGGGATATAAAATGTAACAGGAAGAGCTTTTATAGGTACATAGGGGACAAAAGAAAGTCCAGGGTAAATGTAGGCCCCCTCCAGAAGGGAACTGGCGTCCTGGTTACCCAGGACATGGAGAAGGCTGAGGTTCTCAATGACTTTTTTGCCTCAGTCTTCACCGACAAGAGTTCCTGTCCCACCGCCCAAGCTGTAGAAGGTGCAAGCAGGGACTGCGAGAATGAAGAACTGCCCATTGTACTCGAAGAGCAGGTTCGGGATCATCTGAGGAACCTGAAGGTGCACAAGTCCATGGGTCCTGATGAGATCCATCCGTGGGTCCTGAGGGAACTGGCGGATGAAGTTGCCAAGCCACTGGCCATCGTATTTGAGAAATTGTGGCGGTCTGGTGAGGTCCCCGATGAGTGGAAGAGGGGGAACATAACCCCAATTTTTAAAAAGGAGAATAAGGAAGACCCAGGTAACTACAGGCCTGTCAGCCTCACCTCTGTGCCTGGCAAGGTCATGGAGCAGATTCTCCTGGAAACCATGCTAAGGCACATGGAGAGCAAGGAGGTGGTTGGTGACAGCCAACATGGCTTCACCAAGGGCAGATCATGCCTGACCAATTTGGTGGCCTTCTATGACGGGGTGACGGCATCGGTGGACAAGGGACGAGCAACTGACATCACCTACCTGGACTTGTGCAAAGCTTTTGACACTGTCCCGCACGACATCCTTCTCTCTAAACTAGAGAGACATGGGTTTGATGGACAGACCACTCGGTGGATAAGGAGTTGGCTGGATGGCCGCACTCAGAGAGTGGTGGTCAACGGCTCAATGTCCAGGTGGAAACTGGTCACGAGTGGCGTCCCTCAGGGGTCCGTGCTGGGCCCGGCCCTGTTCAACATCTTTGTCGGCGACATGGACAGTGGGATAGAGTGCACCCTCAGCAAGTTCGCCGACGACACCAAGTTGTGTGGTGCCGTCGACTCGCTGGAAGGGAGGGATGCCATCCAGAGGGACCTTGACAGGCTGGAGAGGTGGGCCCGTGCCAACCTCATGAAGTTCAAGCAGGCCAAGTGCAAGGTCCTGCACCTGGGTCATGGCAATCCCAGGCACAAATACAGGCTGGGCGGGGAATGGCTTGAGAGCAGCCCTGAGGAGAAGGACTTGGGAGTGCTGGTGGATGAGAAGCTCAACATGAGCGGGCAATGTGCTCTTGCAGTCCAGAAGGCCAACCGCATCCTGGGCTGCATCAAGAGAAGCGCGGCCAGCAGGTCGAGGGAGGTGATTCTCCCCCTCTACTCTGCCCTGGTGAGACCCCACCTGGAGTATTGTGTCCAGTTCTGGAGCCCCCAGCACAAGAAGGACATGGACCAGTTGGAGAAGGTCCAGAGGAGGGCCACGAAGATGATAAAAGGGCTGGAGCACCTCTCTTATGAGGACAAGCTGAGAGAGTTGGGGCTGTTCAGCCTGGAGAAGAGGAGGCTCCGGGGAGACCTTATAGCAATCTTCCAGTACCTCAAGGGGGCCTACAAGAAAGATGGGGATAGGCTGTTTAGTAGGGCCTGTTGCGATAGGACGAGAGGTAATGGTTTTAAAATAGAGGGGGGTAGATTTAGATTAGAAATTAGGAAAAAATTTTTTACGATGCGGGTTATAGAACACTGGAACAGGTTGCTCAGAGAGGTGGTGGAGGCCCCATCTCTGAAAGCGTTCAAGGCCAGGCTGGATGAGGCTCTGAGCAACCTGACCTAGTCAGGGATGTCCCTGCTCCTTGCAGGGGGGTTGGACTAGATGACCTTTGAAGGTCCCTTCCAACCCTAACCATTCTATGATTCTATAAGAATATCATAGTCAATAGAGAAGGCAAGGGGAATTTCAACAAGAAGAAAGTAATTGTTCAAGTTGGAACTCTGCCAGAATATAGGGGTTAACACACTAACACTTGTGGAAGGAAAAATATACCATGACTATGCATTTCTCACAGAACAGAAGGTATTCCAAACCACAGTTTTATCTTTCTTCCGAAATAGCATACGTTCCAGTAACATAGTGTTTTCTCATGTGCAGTATCTATGCAATGTTTATTTTCCAACTTGAGAAGTGTATCACTAAACATAGCATTGCTGGCTGCTCCTGCTCAAAACTGAAAAGACTAGTAGCAATTTGGACAAGGTACTGCAGCATGGTGAAGAAACTGATACCAATACTATTTGGAACTATTTGCAAGAGTTATCACACCATTGCTCAAGATAGAAATTTCACTTCCATTTTATGAAATACATCAAGTGAAATACTAAGATTTTGGTCACCAAAATACTAGGCTCACAATGCAAAGAGACAAATGAACTTTAAAAATAACTGCTAGGTAAACAGTACTTGGAGGAGAAACTGGTTAGTTTTTATTAGGACATGCAGTATTTTTCCTACGAAATTGTCTTCAAAGAACAGACTCAGTGGCTTTTAGCTGTACTCATGCCTTTCCTCCAACTTTTTCCAAATACACACTGGTAAGTGAATTTGCTAGTAAGATTGATATAGAAACAGTAAATTCAGATGACTGTAGTGGAATATTTCAGGAACAAATTTTTAATTCATAATCACAGTTGTGGGCATGAGAAGTCACTCATATTGGTCATCTAGTATGAAGTCACTTAACAAACCCAACACCAAGAACTGAAGTATACAAATTCCAAAAACACAATACAAATTTACTCAACTAAGTATTTTTCATTAATAACTTCAAAAAAGGAAACATTTTGCCAAATTGTGAATAACAATGGAAACAGCAGTCGTGGTTCAACTTAGAATATTACTTCGTCCAAATTATTTCTTCATCTCAAATACATAACAAGAAAAAGAAAACAATTCTGTGTATAGTCATAGTCACAATAATGGGAAGATGTTACACAAAATAAATGTTTGGCCATATAGCAGGAATCACTTAAGTTCGGGCTGTCAGGCACTTGAATAATTACCCAAGGGAAAAAGGGAAATGCACTCTACCTGTGTCATTTAAAATCCCAACAGAACCAGTCAAAATAGTATCTTTAAGTATTTTGGTTTTTTTTTTTTAGTGTAAACAAAAACAATCCTAGGAAAGCAAATAAGCAATTCATAGATGTTTCTGACTTGATAAGCATGTGTTTTCTTTTAAGACAACTCCTTTGAGCCTAGGATGTTCACTTCTGTTTACACATCTAACTGACACAGTAACATTTGAGAAACACTACTGCACTTAGGATTAGAGTCAAGTCTTTGCTTTTTGGGTTCTCAGTTGACCAGACAAGTGACTAACTTACATTAATTTTTCACTCTCCCTTTAAACACTAGCTATGTGTTTGAATGATTTAAACTATGAAACTGAAGCTTGAACTGTCACAGCTCAGGACACTGATTAACAAGAACAAACAGAAGCCAGAACATTCAGTAGAAACTCACCTTATGACTCAAAGGACAAGATAATTACAAAAATTTCTAAGATCAGCCTTCTCCTAAAGTTTGCTCATATTGGCTTTCCAACACAGAACTGGTGGCATCTTGCAAGTTTATTAGCTCTGGCAAAGCAGTCAGTAAGCTTTCAGGAAAGGTAATCATAAGACAAAGTCCCCAGATTGCTTGACACAGACCTACATACACACTGGACAGTTTAGGCAATTGTTTCTAACCATCTGTGAGTATTCTTTATTCAGGAGTGCAGAGCGCACCATGTCATGCTGCAACCCCAAACCTTCCTCCCACTTCAATTATCTACAGACATTAAAGCTGCCAGAATGGTTCTTCCCTCACAGTTTTCAAAGTCATGAGATGAATACTGCTGCCATGAGCTGTCAAAAATAGAACAAGAGAATGAGCTTTGACAATTTTAGTAGGCGACAGATGAGGGAAAACACAAGATGTACATACAGAAGGATGTAACAGATAATTTTCTTTGGGACCAATTAACATTGGAATTGGTTTACATACTCTTTTTACCACAAGAAATGGCATCTTTTCTAACGAAAACCAACAGACACTTCTTTTGATTTAATAAATAAATACATTCTGAACTACAGCACACAATAATCACTTTGTCAAATACTAACACTAGCAACAATATGATACTTAGAGGCATAAGTACTTAACAGGTATTCCAGATGTTCATTTTGTGAGCTATATTATTGTCTCTTCCAAATGAAGACAGAAAACCAGAAGCATCCAAGCTTCAACCTTACAACTCAATGTCGAGACAACTTCTCTCGTCTCCTCATCCCTCTTCTCATTACCTAGCTGACAAAGTGACACTGGCAATTAGCAACAGGTATTCTTCACAGTCTGCTTTTTTCCTTCCTTTCTCCCATTTCTGCTTCCCTTTCAACACTCAAGCAGACACACTCTAGTCAAAAAGTATATTCTTTTCAGAACACTTAGTGTCCGTTCTCAGAGTGATGTTTGGGGACTCATATCCTCATCCTACACACTCTGCATACTCTTGGAAATAGCAATACAAGTCAGAAAACATGCAGGGTTTTTTTTGTTGTTGGCAGATTGTTTAAAGAACATGCATTTTCTGACTCTGTTTACTACTTTCCTCAGTTTCTAACCGTTACCATTACAGCTCCACTTCTGCTCAAGGTACTGAAAGCAACAGCTCAGTTCACGCCACTATCACCTAACAAAGATAGTTGGCAAGGCTGAGCAGGAGTCCTGCAGTCAGTGCTTGGATACTGAATAACAACTGCACACACACACACCCCTTTCAGACCTAAAAGCTAGCAAAATCATGCTGATGTAGTAGCCATGAAAAGGCAAGTGCCCCTGTGGAAACAGCAGATAGCCCATAGACATCACTGTTGCTGCATTTCCTCAATTTCTGTTCATGCTGCACCACTTTATAGATAGATCCCTGTGGAACAGGACATCTGACAAAAGCAGGGCAGTAAAGTGGACAGAATGTACAGCAATTGAGACATTCTTGGTGTTCCTACTGCCTGAACTTTGTCACAAGCCAAAATCCAACAACAAGATAAAACTTCAGGAAAAATAAATTACTCAAACCAGAAATTTTACTAACAAAGCAGACTGCAGGCTGATGAAGTCATCATAGCTTCATTGAATTCCTCGTGGCTATACTGGTTTCCACCAGCACAATGTGAACAGCAGAAACAGATCAATATTGCACTGAAAAAAACACACGATGAAGGGGAGGTGGTGTTCTAACAGAGATGGTCTTACGCACGAAGTCTAGGAAAAGAAGAGGCTGGTCAAAGCAACCTCACTACCCTTAAGCAGAACATATGTCACCAGATCCAGTGAAGCATCAGTGTCTTTTTAGAGGGACAGGATAGAGCAAGAGAATTTCCCTCTACAAGCAACTTTTCATGACTTACTAAGAAATAGCTAAATAAAACTTTGGACTCTGCTCCAAATTATATAGAGTGGATGTTTGAGATAAGTGATTACCATCCAAACACTGTATGCTAGCTGATCTTCTCCATTTAGGAATACAGAAGCTCTGAACAGTAGCTCTAAGGGCTCAGACATGGAGGTGGGCTGTTTCTTTTGCTACAATGTCCCAAACTCTCTCCTGTAAGGACAGCAACTGACTGTTCACTCAGTTGAAAGGGGCTGCAGAATCCAAGTACAAAAGCTCTGTTTAATATTCATGCTCTGCAAACACACTTGTGGAAGAGTAACACTCAAAGCAAAAATCCTAGCACCACCACCTCAAGCAGTATTGCAGAAATGGCCAATAATATAAGCAAAAGAGCAAAAAAACCACCCAGCGGCAGCCCAAGGAGGGATGAGGTCCCAGCCTCATGCCACACATCTCTCTGAAGATGCTTGCTTCATTGTGCTTACATCTGTGAGAGAAATTAAAGGAAGGACTACTGCTGCTGTCCAACAATTATTTTTAAGTACTGAAGCATTTATAAACTGTCTATGAACTGCTTCTTCCTCATGCAAGTCTTGTTAATATGGCATTAAATCCATACAAAGGCAGTCACTGTCACCTGCAGAAAAGTTTATTCAATAACAAAAAATAATTCCCAAAGCATACAAAGTCATAAAGAAGTATTTCTGAAACACCACATATTTCAGTTACAAATATTTAAATTCAAGGCAGGGTCTTCAGTAGAGAATTAAGCATCCTGCTGAAACACTCAAGTCAGATACTTCTCTGCTACTTTTATATTCAAAGCCAAACACACTGATGTGCTGTACAAACTAGCTTTCTAAGAGGTATAAATATTAGATGAATGTTAAAACTCCATTGTATTATTATTAAAGAAAAATATCTCACTTCTACCTAAGTCTTAACATATTACTGCTCTCACAAAACATCCATAAAAATTGGTCCTTTAAAGGAACATTTGAAAACCAGAGACCGGCAATCAACAGCTCAGACCTCATAAATGCAGTCATGAGTCCAACTGCCTTCCAAACAACATTTACTTCCACTGAAAAGTAAGTTTTGTTTGCTCTTGACATACTGACATCCCAGTCAGTGTGAGGGAAGATAAGATCTGTCAGTCTCTGGAAAAACTTTTAACAAACAAAGCTTTTTTCTTAAAGAATGGTTTGGTTTGATTTTGCAAGCTTCACCAAGTCTCGAGGGATGCATTTTCCTCCACTGTGCCAGTGGCCTGTTAGAGACACTGTAACAGTGGAAGACTTAACCCCCTCAGAAGACACCATCTCTCCCTCTTAATGCAAAATGAGGCCAGGTTAACTACAGTTTCATTTTAAGAGACTACCCCTGAGAATAAAGTTCAACTACAGTTTATGTCTAAAGCCCAACAAATGAATATATAGTATATCTTAAGAATATGAAAAAATGTTTGAATGGCAAATGCAGCTGAAACTCCCCAGAAGAGACAAAAACATTGTAGGAAATTCATGAAATATTAATTTCTACAAATTCATGCTATGTTGAGAATAGCAACACAACTCCTCCTAGAGTGGTTAAACATCATACCACTAAGTTTAAAGACTCAGATCCCCCTCCCAATTAACATTTTTGTTTGAAGACTATTTAATTTGAAATTTCCTCTTCCTATACCAATTACATTTTAAAACTTTCTCCTGTGAAGTTTAAGTACAGTCTTATCTGACACACAAAGTACTATTAAAAACAGTCCAGAGTAGGAAAAAAAAAATGTTTTTCCTTCTTCAGTATCAAGCACCTGGCAAGTAAACAGAAGGTTCCTGCAAAACCTTAAAAGCTATTAAAGACATTCCTCTTTTTCCCTGGGGATTTAAAACTCAGTTATTTTTATTCCTCTTTTTAAGTCTATGAAATTACATCATCTTTTCCCCTTTGATTTACACTTGACAGTTTTTTTTTTCCCCCTGCATTGTTCCTCAATTGGCTAATTCACTAATAATTAAAACTGCTGTTGGTTCAACCATGAAATAACAAGAGAGGAAGTGTCCAGTATTACACATCTTTTTGCAATACAGGATCATTCATTATCTTCAGTTAATTACATATATGAATGCAGTATAATTTCAGTAATTTGAAATTTATTTCAGCTACATTACTTTGATCTAGCTTGTCACAACTTAGAGAAATAAACTAACAAACTGCCTTGAAAGGATGTCTACCAAAGCATTGTGATAGAGTATGAAAATTAAGAGCTTTCTGTTTGCTCAATGATTGTTAACTTCCCCACAAATACAACAATGAAGTTTACAACACAGGGTCAATTCCCTTCCTGGGTACTCGGTGCTCTCTAAGCCCAAGGTAACTTTGCTCAAAAAAACAGAACACTGACCTTCATACTGGCCCTACATCTGGGCCTGTTGCATTCAAGAGAAGATTGCCACAATTGTGTGAGCTGCCTCATGTGAAACACTGTTCTTCACTGCCATGAAACAGCTGCAAAGAGTGAGACCTCTCCTCTAATACCTCATGCCCTCTCCCTCTACCCCCTCCAAAAAAAACCCTCTATCAACAATCAGTAGTACCAAAAAAAAAAAGCTATTTAAGAACTGATTTAGCTAAGCTGTTGCAGTTGACAACCTTTCAGAACAAGATTTGAGAACAAAGAGCACTGGCTGGAAAAACCAAGAGATTTGACCCCCAGTCACAGAATTTAAAATCACCAAGGTTGGAAGAGACTGATGGAAATCAGCTAATCCAACACCCCTGGCTAAAACAAGGTCAGTTAGAGCAGGTTGTGCAGCACCATGTCGCCCAGTTGGGTTTTCTATGTCTCTAGAAATAGAGACTCCTCAACCTCTCCAGTAAACCCATTCTAGCGCTGGATCACCCTCACAGTAAAACAGTGAGGGTTTTTTTGTATGTGTGTTCAGACAGACATTCATGTTTCAATTTGTCTGCTGCATCTTGTCCTGTCACTGAACACTACAGAGAAGAGCCTGGCTCCCTCATCTTCATTCACCCTTGTACATACCTTAACACAAATTAAGAAATCCTCTGAGCCTTCTCTTCTCTGGGCTGAACAGTCTCAGCTCTCTCAGCCTCTCATCGTATGTAAGATGCTCCAGTTCCTTAGTCATCTTCATGGCCTTGCACTGGACTCTCTCCATTAAGCCTATTTGTATCTTGTATTGAGGATTCCAGAACTGTACACAGTACTCCAGATGCAACCTCACCAGTGCTGATTAGAGAAGAAGGATCACCTCCCTCAGTGCATTGCTCTTCATATTGCAGCCTAGGACACTGTTGGCCTTTCCTTGCTGCTCAAGTACATTGCTGGCTCATGGTCAGCTTGTCCACCAGGACCCCAAGATCCTTCTGGATAAAGCTACTTTGTAGCCTGGCAACTCCCAGCATTTTTGTGCACGAGGCTATAAGCCCCCAAAATTAGGGCTTCACATTTCCCCTTCTTGAACTTCAAGAGATTTCTCTCTGCTCAATTCTCCAGCTTGTCAAGGTCCCTCAGAGTGGCAGCACAACCATCTGGTGTATCAACCACTCCTCCCAGTTTTGTACTGTCTGTAAACTTGCTGAAGGCATACTCCATCTTATCATCAGGTCACTAATGAACACATTGCACAGTGCTAGCCCCAGTATAGCACCCTGTAGTACACCAGTCCAAAAGTCCCAGCACTTGGAAAGAAATTAGAGATGGAAAAGGCCAATGGGTTCATCCACTCCAGGTGCATGCACTGCAATTGCTCTTGCCATGTAGTATTTGCATGCTAGTGCGCACATATATAAAGATAAGTAAGTCTACAAAAACAGTAGCAAAAGGTCTCATCTAGTCATTCCACACAAAGCAGATCTTGCTTCTGGGATGCAGATAAAGTTTCCTGTCCACCTAAACCAACAATCACTTCTAGGTCACAGTTCTCCCCAAAAATGAGCACAGACACACAGAGTCCTCAAAGCTGCATAATCTTTCAAAGTTAAAAATGATGTAGTCTTCCTGCTATGCAGCAAGTAAGGCAGGTCAAGTTTTGGTTTTCATTTTCTTTGGGTTCTTATTTCCTTCCTTCTGAAGTAGTCATGACATAGGATCACATCTGTATATGGCTAAATAAACAGCATTAAATTCTGCTGTGACCTAGTAAAGGAAGTGGTAGACTAACTTTTCAAATAGGCAAATTGCACTTTTACACACCTTGCACAGCATAACTGAAAAATCAAGACACCTTAAACTCATCCAGAGACCTTTTCTAGATCCAAATTCAACAGTCACAGAAACTTCTTTGCTAGCCAACTCCTATTGCTTACAAATGACAACATCCATACCGCTTCTTCTCACAGTGTCTACTACAATCAGATATAATGTTTTTTTGTGATCTTTCATCATTTTCTAAAAGAGACAGGAGTCCGTTGGTATTGACTGTGGCAGAAGGAAATGCATTATGAGGTGGCACTTAATTTTAGTGAAGGACTTGCTACCTTCTCCACAGGAGCAGGAAAAACTCCTACCCGAGTTGCTTTCCAGCATACTTACGAGACTGCTTCCAAGAGGTAGCAGAGGTTCTGCCACCAGGAGGGAACACACAGGGGAACTGAGTGCTTACCTTGAAGGGGTACAAGCTCTACTGCTGCGCTGTCAAGCATCCCGTCAGACAGGAAGAACTGAAATCTGAATCTCTGTTGGCTTATCAGCCTTGCAAACACTTTCACAGACATGTCTGTGGTATAAGAGAAATACCTCTCTACAGTCCTCCTTCACTCCTCCCAACATAGCCTTGCTTTGAAATAGAATCATAGAATCACAGAATGGTTAGGGTTGGAAGGGACCTTCAAAGGCCATCTAGTCCAACCCCCCTGCAAGGAGCAGGGACATCCCTGACTAGGTCAGGTTGCTCAGAGCCTCATCCAGCCTGGCCTTGAATGCTTCCAGAGATGGGGCCTCCATTCCACAGCAGAGAAATAAATTATATTATCAAGTGGCTCACCACTGCATTTGGCTTCCTCTTGACTATCACACTATTTCTCTACTTCTGTTATTTCCTCTAAGCACTATAAGCATGAAAGGAGAGTTAACATACTAGGTAAAGTTTCACAGGCTTTGTGCCCATTTTGTTACCAGAAATCCCAGCATTTCTTACCTGCAACAAATGACGGCTTTACAGGAGAGTGCCAAGTCCAGAAAGCTCTGCCTGGCTTCAAATGAAAGGGCATACTTCAGCGTGTGGCCATCAATAATCAGAGCAATATCATTTTCCTTGCCCAGTGACTCCCCCAAACTGGTACAATGTTGAGTCAGAGAGGCTCTTGTTGCCTGAAGAATAAACAAAAAGAAATCATTTTTCTTCTTGTAATAAGGAAAGTGCATCCAAGCCACAGCAAGGCATCTCTGGACTATGCAGTGGAGCACAGTACACGTGCACCTGAGACAGCACTGACATGGAGTTAGTGTTTTAACAAGACCTTGTGCAGACATACTAATTTGCATCATAAATCAACAAAAGCTGCATCCACTTGCCTGAAACAAGTCTGCCTTGTTTCAGTACAGACTGTAGCCACATCCCTGCATGATGCATGTGCCCACGCTAGTTGGCATACATCCTCTTCAACTGCAGGGCAAGTATTACTTAAGGCGTTTCACAGCTTTTGACACCATCCAAAGTATTACTATTTACTCAAACAGTATTCCCTACCCCACATTCTCTACATTGTAATTGAGAGCTGCTGCTGGGGAAGAAAAAAAAAGTGTTCATGTTTCACTGTCACCCCAAATATTTCAACCATCCTGCTGCAGTGAAATTCATGCTTAAACCGCTCTGCTCCATTCCCATGGAGGTTAGTTTAACCATCAGTTCCAGCTGAGTTAACTACTGCTAAATCATTCAAGAAGTTCCTCGTGATCTGAAGTGTACACGCACTTTTTGGATAGAGGAAGTCTTAACGCGCAGGGCATAAGACGGCAAAACATGAAAAGCAAAGACTTCATTACCAGTCAAACACTGCTTTTAGATAACAAATGATCACTAACTGCTGGATTATATTATTTTTTTTTCAGCTTTTGCCCTTTGTTCAAAAAAACATAGCAATGGCATAGACAAAAATTATGTCAGAGTCTGTCGGTGCCTCCCAGCCTCCCAACAGCCATCATCCTGCAAGCCACAACCGCAGCTCAGGTGTCTCATGCTGCAGCTCTCAGGAGGGCTGGGTTCTGTGCACCACACACTGTCCTCCCTTCCTCTCACTTCCCTCCCACTCCCATTTCGGCGGTAAAGTTTTAACGAGGCTGTAACAGTAATATTCACCCTGGCTAGAAGTATCCTCATCAGCAACCGCCACCAGTCCAGACTTCACTTTCATCACAGTAACTGCAGGATCATCCCAAGTACTTCAGATTTTGACCACTCCAATGTTTTACTGAAACAACTAGCAACAAAGGTATTCCCTTTCTGTGATTCAAGGGTTTTTTTTTAAAAAAAAAATTTCTACTACGGGATTACATAATGATTTTTTAAAATATCCATGTTCATAAAGTCAAGGCAAAGGATTTTGTCCTTTATTTTTTTACTTCCAGCTCAAATAAATCTCTTGTTCTCAGAAAGATACACTAGCTTCCCAAATTAAGTAATTATTTAACTTAAAAAATGTTTTCCATGTGTAATACTGAGTAAAAGAGAAATTGATCTGACTTCTGTCAAGACAGAGAGCCACCACAGTACACCGAGCAGCAAGACTGAGTGTACTGTGATGGTTTGAGGCTACATATTTTTCCTTGCCTTGAATTATCTTTCTCACAAAAAAAAAACCCTCAATAAATATGTTAAAGTCTGAAACGTTTTGTGAAACTGCTAAACATGGCAGCACTTCTAGCTATATGCTGCATAAAGTTCTGAAGTTTGACTAGATCAGTTTTACACAAATGAATCCAGTAAAATAAAAGACAAAAATAGCCACACTCAAACCAGACCATGACTGTGGCCAAAAGCAATCAGCCAGGCATGAGTGCAAGAACACAGCAAGCACACACCAGCTCTCCCAGAAGAGCCTCTGGGTGCCCGCAGCTGGCAGCCCAGGGACCTCCTGAGCCAGGTGCAGGAATTGTTAAGGGAGAGCCTTAGAACCCCAATTACCATCAAGAAGAGTGGGAAGCAGATCAAAAAGTTACCAAGGGGAGAAAGGTCATCCCTCCTCTAGAGCAAAGAAGGATGCAGAACAGCATGTAGGCAAGGAAGAAACCCCAAGAAACAGCAGAGATGAAGTGAATTAAGGATGGTCAAGAACTTGACCTGGCAGCAATCAAGACAGCATTACTGAGCAGAGAAGGAGGATCAGGTAGGCAAAACAACTGAGCTTTCCTGGGCCAAACAGGTGTGAGGAGAATCTGTCCACTTTCACACAAAGAGGAAGGGGGAAAAGAAAGACGGGGGGGACGGGGGAGGGATGACAACACCCGCTCACTAGTATGGCTGTCAAAACAAACTCACTGACTTACATCAAAACTAGCCCCAAACTGGAGGCAAATTTACAGATTAAGTTAATGAGTACAAAGTGCACAACTCAGCCAATCCAGACACAGATTACATTTTACACCTTCTTCATTACAGAATGACTGCATCACTCCCTGCCTCCCCATTAAACTGTGAGGGATTAGATTTATGACTTTACAGTATGCTTTATTTACACTGTACCTGAAAATTTAACACAAAGTAGATGACTGTGCTTAAACCATTACAGACTGCTGCAGGGAAAACAAAGGTATGTCTTGAGGGGAAAAAGCTGTTTTATCTACTTCAACACTACTACACAGTGACAACATTCACAGAAATCCCAAGGATGGAATACAGGATACAGTTTGGTTAATGTCACCAGTAACAATTTTAACCCAAGAACTCTTGCCCTTGGGATCATGAATTAAGTGTCATTGTTTCTTTACTGCTTCCTTTCAAACTTGCTCAGTTTTTTTTTTTTCTCTCAAATGCAGAATTACTCTCTTCATCTTTCTTGCAAATCCATGCACATGGCATTTACTCGTACTACTGCCTAAAACCTTCTCCACTTGAAGCCAAGGGAGACAGTCTCTGCATTTATTGCCTCTCTAGCTCTTCTGAAACCTCAGAGAAAACACACTCATTTTCCCATTGCTTCTTCACCGGACCCAAAGGTGAAGGGCCAGGGCCAGGGCCCAACCACTCCCTCCTGCAGAAGCAGAAGAAAACCTGATGGTAAGTTATTCGATATCCATCATGTGTTGCCCAAAGGAGAAAGTCACATGGCAACAGGAAGACTTACAAAAGGTGGTCTTCATCAGATCAGATTACCAGGCTCTCCATAACTTATCATCACGGCTATGCATAAGCCTCATCCAATTCATGCCCTGATCACTGAACTTACTCATCTTACAAGATGTCACAGAACTAGCAACAGGGTTAATACTCCAAAAAGTTATAAATAAAGGACAGCAAAGCAGGTACACCATTTAAACAGCATTTTGTAAAGCTCTCAACAGACCCTTCCATATGCATTGCTAACTTGAAAAAAAGAAAAACTACCACTCCTGTTGGCCAGTACAATTAAGCAAAAGAAACTAGCTTCAAACCTCACTGCATATATAATAAAGACTTCCTAAGTAAGCAGATGAACAAACATTTGGAAGCCATAGGGAACTATATCCTTCCGTGGGCAATTCATTGCTGATAACTAGAGTAGAAATCTCTACTTTGATACCTAGCTGTTATCCTTTGATATTAAACACAGAGTAAGTTTCTTCTTTGAGTCACATCAAGTAAGAATAAATCAATCTTTTACTAGAACAAGCATGACTGAGCAAAAAATCGATAGCAGTCCTAAGAAAGTATCTAGATAAACTCAGACCTGTGGGATATCCCTGTCATTTCTACTGAGTAGCCATCAATAGTAAACGGTAAGTTTGTGAAGAATTCTGACAAAAACAGACTACTATAGAGAAGAATATTACAAGCACTAGACTTATACATAATCAAGTTGGTTTTTCCTCCCTCAAGATTTTCTTTAGACAGACAGAGCATCCAGCTGCTCTGGGGAAACCTGGTGAGGTGCCTGCCAATCAGGCCTTACTGGACTGGCATATCAGATAAATTTCCACCAAATATTAAACATACGGATATAGTTTTACTTAAAGGTCAAAAGGTGCATCAACTGAAGAGTCTGTCAGTTTAGTAGCCCTCATTCAGCAGGCTATTCAAATAAACACGGACACTTTCTTGCCCAGTAGAGGACATGTGCACATGCTTAACTTGTCTGTTGAATGAAAGCAACATTTATCAGTATAATTAAAGCTTCAGAAGGGCTTAAGAATCCATTCATACAAGACCACCAAGAAAATCAAAGCACAAACATTTAAAAAGGCTTGATTAGACTGCAACTGCAGAGCTCAAACTGAAGAAGCCAGGGAAATTAGGTTTTCATTTATTTTTTTTATTCTACTTCTGCACTTTTGACATAGTTGGAGGAGTTGATTCTAAAAGTAATTCTAAAGTTGATTCTGACTCATACAAATGTATTTAAGGGTTCATGTTTTTATGGTCTCTATGCTTGAGTTAAAGTCAAGACATGGCAGTACACTCCATAACAAACTTAGCCCATCTGCTTTTCCTGTTTGTTTTCCCATTTCCATTTTAACAAGTCACAGTGCCAAATACTAACCTTCAGCAGGGCATTTACTTGCATTACTGTCTTAAACTTTCAGATTTTATTGATGTGTGTGCACATAGTTTCCATCTGGAACACAGAGCAACATTTTTAGTACACTATTATAAATCTCCATAGCAGAGCATAATTTGTTGACAGGCAGAAAATGAAAACATCCTGAGGCAGAGTTTGTGTGGTCTTTTCCTCTGGACTGCACTCTCAGGATCTTCAACAAGCCTTTTAATAGAATGTTTGTATACTCTCACTCTCTAAAGCCTCTGAAAAAAACACCCTGCTATGTCCAGCTTTGTATTTAAATAACAAAACCAACATAAACAAATTCTGAGATTTCCCAGGCTATTATTTTGTAGTTTAAGAGAGCAAACAGTAATAATTTCCACATGCCACTTGAAGTGAATTTGGAAGTCAATGCAATTAGAGTTAAGTTAATCAGAGCTCTGCTGACTTCACTGAAAACAAGAGTTGACTCCTCATACTGTAATAAAAATATTAGGAACATTAGTACATCAGCTATATAACAAGCACTTAAGGTTTGAGGCTTTTTATGTGTGCCTTTGGGTGGGTTTAGCTGGTTTGATTTTTGTTGGGTTTTTTTAGTGGGGTATTTTTGTTTGTTATTTAACAGCAGCACAGTATACAGCTCATTCCCTCCCATGACAGCTTGGCAAGCTTGCATGCTCTAGCAAGTAATGTTAGAGTGAGGCAATCTGGTATCCAACATAGAATAACAAAATCAGATACCTGTCAAGAAAGAAAAAAAACAAACCAGCAAAAAAACCCCAGTGAGACTTGCAACAACTTCAGATGAAAGAGACTTCAGTGGGATAACAGCCATGCCCTAAATTTATCTTACAAACAAGCTGATACCCAGAAAATAACTGGAAAATTGAGATGCTCAGCTTCAGATCTCCTATTCACCTTAGTCCCCTGCTTTTCCCTGGAAAGGCTCAGAAAGTCACTAAAGATGACAGCAGGAGAAAGAAACGAAGTCTCATTTGCACAGCAACTACACTCATGTTTCATTCTATGCAGCGTGATACGTGGCCCAGAAGGCAAAAGGTCTTGGGAAGAAAACTAAATAGCATCACATAGACAAGGCAGCCTCCTTGGCTGATGAGAGCTACTCACCCCTGGATACGTGACCTCTGAGACACACACACTCACTAAGCCTAAATCAGGCTTATACTCTGGCATTCTCAGATACATGCATTTCATGCACCCTTCTGGCATGGCCTTTCCTCCATCTCAAAAGAGCTAAAGTGATTCTCACAGAACAAGCTCCTGCAGTAAGAGATGTTAAACTAACAATCAGTTTAACTGCAAGCTCAATATACTACTTGTTATATCTATCATAAACCTAGAAGGCATTGCCAGCTACAGCAGTGTAAAGATTTTTCCAAGTTAACTTCTATCATCTGTAATTCATTTCCAAAGCACAAAGTCTGCGAGATGATATGAATTACACAATCTGTTATGTCATTGTTCTACAGTACACTGAAGTGCCAGCTCAACCTATTTTACCAATCTCAGAATTTACTTTTTATGACTTTTGCTGTTTCCTTCCTGACCATGAATAGTGCGAATAATCACATGTAACAATTCTTTTACTGTGCTGAAATAAGTGGTTTCAAGTCAAAATACCAGCCATACTCCCTGCCCTGCTCCCCCAATGTTAAATGAAAAGTCTTCCAAGAAGGACTTCAGAAAAGCAAGGATTTCACTGCATAACCCCATTCAAGGTAACACTTGCCAGCCTCACTGCATGGAACATTTTCCACTTCACCTTAATGACAACTTAGAAGCTTCACCACATATTTGGTCTAGTCTTTAATTTCAAACTGTCTAGCTGCTGTAGCTGAGGAATCTAAGGACATCTGGCCGAAGCAAATTCACAGGAAAACAGAGATAATGAACATAAAGGCAAGACAAACTAACGTTTAAACCAAAGCTGGTGAAACATGATGCAGGTATTCAGAGCAACACCTGAACAGGGCAGAAGAATCACTCGAAATGCTTTCTACAACAAATTGCACATGTGCAAGCACTAACTCTGAACCTTCTCTTGAAACCAAGGAAGAAATATCAAGTAATATCACTATTTCCAGAACAGATATTCACTTTTGCCAATCTTCCAAGTATTGCAAACTTGACTAGGACAGCAAATAACTATAGTTTCTGAAAGCAGACAGGCAATTTCCAAAGACCTAGTTATTTATAAGCAAGGGTGCAATGTATATTGCCACAAAGCCTAGCCAAGATGATTTCTTGTGCACAGAAAGATGCAATCTGCAGGATTTGTTGGTCAAGTTCCTCTGCTCCCCCTCTTTTGTGATTTCCTACAACTGATCAGTCTTCTAACAGGTGATTCTGTAACTGCTTCTGAGTATTATTAGACTGTAGATACAAGTGCAAACATAGTGTTTGCTAGGTGCACTGTGTCACCTGCGTACATAAAACTGATGCAAAAAAACATGGTTTACAACCAATTAAATGGAAACTCAAAAATATTAGTAGAATTGAAAATATTTCATTATTAATATGAGGATACATATGGCCTAATACAGTCAACTCTGCAATAGAGACCTCCATATTCAACTCAAGAATTTTCAGACAAGCATTTGAATACTTTCCCAATGATGAGGATGTTCTTAAGAGCATCCACAAAACTACTGTCTGTCTTTTAACTCAAAGCTGGGTCACAATGCCTTGAGTACTTTAAAATACACGATTCACTTGAAATTCAACCTGTACACACAAAACCACTCAGCAAATGGATCATGGGAGAAGATTGGATCCCAGCTGACTACGGTCACTAAGATCAAAGTGTAACAACAACAACAAAAAAATCAGGCTCATCAATAGCCGTTGCTCAGTACTACTGCAGCACTCAGCCTGTGTCACATGCTGATTTGAAGAGATAGGTAAGAGCAGACGCTATGTGAGCAGTCCAATGACACTTCACACTGATAAACTCTCACTTGATCTTACATGTCCCCATCAGCTTCTTTACCTCACTGCTTGCTTTGAAGCAATTCTCCAAAGAAAGATTGAAAGGTATAACAAAGTGTCCCATATTCCCTCTCTAATATAAAACTTCAGCCTGAACTCTTTGTAAGACATTTAATCCCAGATTCCGCTAACAGGAACAACAAAATTTTTTAATATTCTCAGAGCCTCGTGAGAACAGAAGCACGTATATACAAGAGCTGAGAAACAGTCTATTCTACACCATTTCCACAGGTACCATACAGAAAACCTGTGGTTTCATAATCATTCCCAACAGGATTCCTCACAAAGCCTCTGGAAGCTTCAGTTTAACTTTGAGCAGTATTTTTCCAAAATATCTTATTATGGTCCTCACCTGCCATCTCAAGAGTCTGCAGAAGCTGATCTGCATTTCTCTTATAAAAATACTTAATAACTCAGATACCACATTTACACCCAAACAACCCCAGCAATACACCGTCTGTTCATCTAAATCTAAATCCATTCATGAGAGTAAGCTCACCATGATACGTAAAGAACCACAACCTATAAAATAATAGGCAAATATTGTTTTACACCAAGTGCAAAAATCACTAAAAACCAAAGGCAAAACAACAAGAATCCATCCCCAAAACACATAAATCAAATAACTGTCACTGATTCTAAACAGCAGTACTTGCTTATTTAACAGGACCATGATTCTTGATGAATAAAGTTTCCTGCCATGACAAGAAAAACATCATATGGAGGATCCAGAGATATTAAATGGCCTTGCTCAGATGATTTTCATAGCTTTGAATCTAACGTCAACCTTAAACTCCTTCACAGTAAGCCAAGTAATCTAAAACATCTATATACAAGGAGTCCTGAATCTGCATTGCAAGTCTCAGGTTATCACATACAGACCAAATCTTGCCTTCAAAAATTAGATAAACAGATCATAGAAGTACTTTTATGTTTCCAGCAGTAGCTGAAAGTCTAGATGAACTGGACCATCAAGAGCTATAACAAGAGCTGTAGATAATTATTCAAGGATGTTTTCAATTCTGTTACAAACTGACTATGCAGGAGCCAGGGAACTTCAAAATAGAGAAGAAAACGTACCCTGAAGGGACCTCTGTCCTGTCAGCAGTATATTTATCTCCAAGTATGTTCCAACGTAGCTTAAAATGAAAAATGAAACAGATATCTTACAAGCTTTGATCACACGAAAACCATCATCAAATGTGAGATAGATCATCTCAAATACATAGCCTCTATAAAGCACTGCAGGGAGGTCATTATCACGGTAAAGAATAGCACCGAAGAGCTGACTACCTGACAAGTACACAGTTAAGTGTTCAAATCAAACTTAAGGCAGAATGCCAGATGGCTGCACGCTAAACTTAAGGTTCTTAGGGAAGAAAAGTGGTGACTTTATTACGGAATATGTATCAAGTCCCCCTTCAAGCCATGAGCTGGGAATTCAAGGGGGAAAGGAGAAGTAAAAGGGAAGAGAGGCTTTTTCCATATGAAGAGGTAAAACCAATTTGTTCAAGATTTCACTAACCAGTCATCTCTCATCTTGCAGACTAAGTACCACGGCAGTGTACGCTGCCAGAACTGGTGGTCCTAGCATTTTAGCCTTTTGAATTACAACCTCCAATCCCCTGCAACAGTACTTTTTCCTTAGATTAAGGAGAAACACTGATTATGGAAGTGCTATCTTCAAAATATCAATCTTCAATGTAAGCCCTCATTAGAATACTAAATTTATTTCTGAAAAAAATCAAGTCATAGAAGTCTAAATATTTCAGCCTAAAGAATTAACATTCTAAGTCACCATCCAGTGCAACATGACTGCCGAAGGCATCATCTTGAAAGCCATGAGCCTTTTGCAACCCTTCTTTTGAGTTCTCAGAAGGCAAAGTTCGCAGCCTAAGGAACAATTGTAGAAACAACTATAGTCAAAGGGACAATTCATCATCATCAGATGTTCTCCAAGTGCTATGAAAGACAATACCACACACGTTCAATTTGACATTTTTTAGTATTTCTAACTTTACCAAAAAACATGTGCACCCCAGGAAAAACTAGAGATTTCAAATAGTATAGCTAAAACTCTGCTCTCTTCACACTAAGAACATTAGACTTATTAGATGATTTTCGTTTACTGCAGAAACACTCTACAAAGGACAAACTCTATTGCTTTAAATACATATTAGATGTTTGACCACAGAACAGTTTACAGTACACATAAGACAGCTGATATCATATACTACAGAAAAGGCAAGAAAGAAATGCTTGTTCTGGACACTACACATCTGTGTAATTATTAAAAGCAACTGTACTCTGACAAGAGGAAGCAGTTTGTTAGTTTTGCTAACAAGCTAGAATGCCTCAGTGTATTGATATTTTCATATTTTAGCATTATTAAATTCATTCAACAGAACAGGCTTTGTTTTATTTCCTTTTGTCAAACAAGTGCCAATTGCTTTTTCTCTTTCTTGTATAACAGTTCAGCTTTTCCAGAGCAGTAACAAGCTCTTATTTCGGCCTCCAAGGAAACTGCTTCCACTAAGTAATTTCCCAAAGCTTAAAGTCAACCTTTCAGCACACTGGGCAAACCTTCAGATCAAGAAGGTACCACAACCTTTGCTTTAGAATCATAGACTGGTTTGGGTTGGAACCTTCAAAGGTCATCTAGTCCAACCCCCCTGCAAGAAGCAGGGATATCTCCAACCAGATCAGGTTGCCCACAGCCTTGTCCAACCTGGCCTTGAATGTTTCCAGGGATGGGGCATCCACCACCTCTCTGGGCAACCTGTTCCAGTGTTCCACCACCCTCATGGTTAAAAAAAAAAAAAAACAAACCAAAAAAAAAAACCATTTTCCTGATGTCTAGTCTGAATCTACCTCCCTCTATGTGAGCACCATTACCCCTTATCCTATCACAATAGGCCCCAGTGTTTCTCCCTGTCCTTCTTGCAGGCCCCCCTTTAGGTACTGGAAGGCTGCTGTAAGGTCTCCCCAGAGCCTTCTCTTCTTCAGGCTGAACAACCCAAGATCTCTCAGCCTGTCCTCATAGGAAAGGTGCTCCAGCCTTCTTATCTTCTTCGTGGCCCTCCTCTGGACCCTCTCCAGCTGGTCCACATCCTTCTTACATCGGGGATACCAGAGCTGGACATAGTACTGCAAGTGGAGTCTCATGAGAGCAAAGTAGAGGGGGAGAATCACCTCCCTTGACCTACTAGCCACACTTCTTTTGATACAGCCCACAATGCGGTTGGCTTTCTGGGCTGCAAGCACACATTACTAGATCATACTGAGCTTCTAATCAACAACACCTCCCCCATCCTTCTCTGCATGGCTGCTGTCAATCCATTCTCTGCTCAGTCTGTATTTGTGCCTAGGATTATCCCAACCCATATGCAGGACCTTGCACTTAGCCTAGTTGAACTTCATGAGGAGTTCATTGCACAACTCTCCAGCCTGTCAAGGTCCCTCTGGATGGCATCCCTTCCCTCCAGCATGTCAACGGCACCACACAGCTTGGTGTTGTCAGCAAACTTGCTAAGGGTGCACTGCACTCTATCCTACTGTCCATGTTGTCAGCAAAGACGTTGAACAGCACTGGTCCCAATACCAACCCTTGAGGAACACCACTCATCACTGCTCTCTTAGACACAGATCTCAACTCAAAAGAGTGTACCCATCCAAGATCTACATAGTATTGTGTGTTACAGTGTCTTAGGCATGTACTTCTGTGTTTTAAGTTTAGTACACTCAGATGCTCACAAACTGCTAAGGAGAATTCAAACAAGAAAATGACACTAGTGTGTGGATATACAAGTTAGCCTCTAATTTACTCACAGATAAAAAACAGTGGTATTTTCTCATTATATACATGTAGGGTGCTTTGAAGATCCAGATCTCAGCTAGAGATCCAGGTTTTTTCACATGTGTGTACATAAAAAAAGTAATGCGTATATTACCACTGTTTTAATACCCTGGGTTGATATACATAAGAAAAATAACCATCTTGATTCAGTGAGATTAGAACTTTTCCTGAAAGGGAGACAGAAAAGCAGCCCACAACATAGCCAAGACTACACTGAAGGAGTTTTATCATTGCTAGCAAGTAAAGAATTTATGTTTATTAGTTGTACAGAAGACTGAACACTAGCCACAATGAAGTATAGACTACATGACAGAACCTATCTTTTCTCCAAAAGAATGCTAATACACAGGAAACACATATTAGAATAGATTGATTTGTACAAGACACGACTGCCTCAACATGATTTTCTCATGTTGCAGTATCTTGCCAGAATTTCACAGAATTTCACAGAATTATTATCAAGATTGGAAAAGACCTAAAAGATCATCCAGTCCAACCATCACCAATACTTCTCAGCTAAATCATATCTCTCAACACAACATCCAAACATTTCTTGAACACTGCCAGGGACGGAGACTCCACCACCTCCCTGGGCAGTGCATTCCAGTGCCTGACTACCCTTCCCGAGAAGTAATATTTCCTAATGTCCAGCCTGAATCTCCCCTGGCGCAGCTTGAAACCATTGCCTCTAGTTCTATCACTGTCTACACGAGAGAAAAGGCCGACCCCTAGCTCACTACAACCTCCCTTCAGGAAGTTATAGAGAGCTATAAGGTCTCCCCTGAGCCTCCTCTTCTCCAGACTGAACAATCCCAGCTCCCTCAGCCGCTCCTCATAAGGCCTGTGCTCCAGACCCCTCACCAGCTTCACAGCCCTCCTCTGAACGCGTTCCAGGGCCTCAATGTCTTTCTTGCAGTGAGGGGCCCAAAACTGAACACAGTACTCGAGGTGCGGCCTCACCAGTGCCGAGTACAGGGGGACAATTACCTCCCTGTTCCTGCTAGTAACACTGTTTTTGATGCAAGCCAGGATGCCGTTGGCCTTCTTGGCCACCCGGGCACACTGTCGGCTCATGCTCAGCCGAGCATCAATCAGTACCCCCGGGTCCGTTTCCTCCACACAGTCCTCCAGCCACTCCGCCCCAAGCCTATAGCGCTGCCTAGGGTTGTTGTGGCCGAAGTGCAGGACTCGGCATTTGGTCTTGTTGAACCTCATCCCATTGGCTTCAGCCCAGCTCTCCAGCCTGTCCAGATCCCTCTGGAGGGCCTCGCTACCCCCAGGCAGATCCACACTCCCAGCCAATTTGGTGTCATCTGCAAACTTACTGAGGGTGCACTCAATGCCCTCATCCAGATCATCAATAAAGATATTGAAGAGGACAGGCCCCAGCACCGACCCCTGGGGAACACCACTTGTGACCGGTAGCCAGCTGGATTTAACTCCATTCACCACCACTCTGAGCCCGGCCCTCCAGCCAGCTGCTTACCCAGCCAAGAGTGTACCCATCCAAGCCATGGGCTGCCAGCTTCTGCAGGAGAATACCGTGGGAGACAGTGTCAAAGGCTTTGCTGAAGTCTAGGTAGACCACATCAACAGCCTTTCCCTCATCCAGCAGATGGGTCACTTGATCATAAAAGGAGATCAGGTTGGTCAAACAGGACCTGCCCTTCATGAACCCATGCTGGCTAGGCCTGATCCCCCGGCCATCCCGCACATGCCGCATGATCTCCCTCAAGACTATCTGTTCCATAACCTTCCCTGTAACCGAGGTCAGGCTAACAGGCCTGTAGTTCCCCGGATCCTCCTTACAACCTTTCTTGTAAATGGGAGTCACGTTGGCAGTCCTCCAGTCTTCTGGGACCTCACCAGTCAACAAGGAGCACTGATAGATGATGGAAAGCGGCTCGGCTATCACCTCCGCCAGTTCCCTCAGCACTCTTGGGTGGATCTCATCCGGCCCCATGGACTTGTGGCAGTCCAGTTGGAGTAGTAAGTCTCTGACCGTTTCTTCCAGAATCACAGGGGGGTTAGCGTGCTCCCCAGCCGAGACTACCAGGTCAGAGAGAGGAGTACCCTGAGGATAACTGGTCTGACCTTTAAAGACAGACGTAAAGAAGGCATTCAGAACCTCCGCCTTTTCCTTATCCTCAGTGCTCACATTCCCAGCCTCATCCAGCAAAGAGCGGATATTCTCCTTTGTCCTCCTCTTACTGTTAATGTATTTATAAAAGAGTTTCTTATTCCTTTTCACCCCAGTGGCCAGGTTAAATTCAAGCTGGGCTTTTGCCTTTCTGATTTCACCTCTACACATCCTAACGACTTCCTTGTATTCATTCTCAGTTGCCCGTCCCTACTTCCACAGGCAGTAGATTCTCTTTTTCTCCCGGAGCCTCAAGAATAGCTCCCTATTCATCCACGCCGGTCTTCTTCCCCGCTGGCTCATTTTGCGGCTCAGGGGGACCGCCTGCTCCTGCGCCCTTAAGACTCCCTTCTTGAAGAGCAACCAGCTCTCTTGGACCCCTTTGTTCACTAAGACTGAATGCCAGGGGACTCCCCCTACTAGTCTCTTGAACAATTCAAAGTCCGCCCTCCGGAAGTCCAAGGTAGCAGTTTTACTATTCCCCCTCCAAGCTCCACCATGAATTGAGAAATTTATCATTTCATGGTCACTCTGTCCAAGGCAGCCCCCAACCTCCACATCTCCCACCAGACCTTCCCTGTTTGCGAACAGCAGGTCTAGCGGGGCAGTTCCTCTCGTGGGCTCTCTGACCAACTGCATTAGGAAGGCATCCTCTATGCACTCCAAAAACCTCCTAGACTGCTTCTTCTGTGCTGTGCTGTACTCCCAGCATATGTCAGGGAAGTTGCCAGTACAGACGCAAGTACATTGCAAAAATTGGGTTTACTACAAGAAACTCATTTATTGTTGTCAAGTCATAATACATCTGTAGTGTGGGTAAGAAAGTTTTGGTTTTACCTTCTCATACAAGGTAACGGCCATCTGTAAGACACCAAAATAAAGTTGGAAGGACAGAGTTTTCCTCTCTATAGACTAATAAAGTTAAGAAAAGGCTAGAGAAAGCTGGAGCTTCAATTATTTTTGTCTTCTACTCTGTTTCCTCTCTAAAATCTCCTTCAAAAAAAAGTCACTATTAGCATCTGTGTAGTTAATAGCTCAGTTGCATGGTAGTGTAAGTAACAGAGGCCATACCCTTGTCAGAGTTCATAGCCAGAGTTATTCCAGTACTTCAGTAAAAGGAAACTGCTTTGAGCATTAAGCCAAACAGCAAACTATAAACTCACAGTTACTCAAGACAGTCCCACACATGCAACAAGCCAACCTGTCATATTTGTCTTCCTTTCAAGTGCTTGTGTACTATCAAATCTGTTTTTCAAGTGAAGCCGAGAAAGTTCCAGAGCGGCTGATTAGCACAGGCAAGCTCTGTAATAAAACTGCCTTTTAAGAAGCAGATTGCTTTTAACCAAAGTTGTTTTCTTTAAGTTCTGGTTTTGATTTAGACACAATACAGGTATTGAACAGAAACATGAGAGAGTTTACAGTTCTTGAAATACCCTTTGAGATTTTACTTCTACATTTAACGCATGACAAGCATCAGAGGTTACTCACGCTTCTCGGACTAAGTATTTTTCCTTTTTACCCATGGCTGACTAGGCAATAAAGCCTCGTCACATAAAAGTGTTTTCAGAAGGATCTGATAAAAGCTGTGCTTCCATGACCGTAGCTCTTTCCCAACAGCCTCTTGGAAACAGGGAACATGCACATTTGTTGACGGTTTCCACCCACCTGAGACTACTCTAAGGACTCCTGAGCTCATTTACAGTCCCAGAACATCAGTTTGACTCATTAAAGAATTAGTTTGGGCTTCCTGCCCTTCAGCAGCTGCCCAAGGGAGTAGGCAGGTTGCAAGAGGCTATTCTGGCCACTTTGCTCCTGGCTTCAATCCCATCTATGCTCTCTCAGCTTCTAATAAAACACAGACCAGTAAGGAGACAGCAAGGCAGCATTCTCCAGCCTGAGCTAGCCCCTTCAGCAAGCAACTGGAAAGATGGCCCCCAAGTCTGACAATGCTTGTGTTTAAAGAAGTGCCTAAATTGTGTAAGAGCTGCTACAAGGGCAGGTGAAGGCTGAATAACACCTTGAGCAAAGAAAACACTAAGAATGTCCTAAAAAACAAGAGCGTGGACACTACTGCACTCGGAAAACAGAGACAGAGGGCTACTAGAGAAAGAAGTAGAGATGGGAAAATAGGAACAACAAAGATGTAGGAAACTGGATTTTTCCTCATGCCTCAAAACTAAGAGTAAGAGCTCCATAGCTTAGCTTTCAAGGAAAAGGACAGTAACACGACACAAGACTAAAAATGTTTACCTTGGATTACAGTTTTTGAAACTCATCAACTACAGTGCTAAAGTAGAGACATACACTAGCAAAGAAGAGAAATACTATTGGGTTAAGCAAGCAAGATGCTAGGAAACACTCCTGCTACATCAGCAGAGATAGTTACTATCTGAACACTTGCTAGACCTACAGGATCAAATCAGTCTCATTCAATAATTCAAGGAAAGCGACAGGAAAGCTATCCAAAACACTGACAGCAGCAGAGCATGTAAAAAGAGTTAGAACGGGTCGGAAGAAGTAGGTTTAATGATAGAAGTACACCACTAGAGGTTCCTAAAAAGCCTGAAGCCTTGCCTAGAGGGTTTTAAAATAACAATCATAAAAACATTGGAGTCCATAAGAGATGATGACACAGGACACCAAAATTTTCCTGATTATCTGTCAGTAGCCAGTTTCCTGTTACTTGACTCGTTCAAACAGCATTACCTACTTGGCCCAGGCTGTACCCTTGGGGAAGGGTGATGTGTGTGAACAAGCACTGGTCTCCTCAGAGCAGCCTCCGAGAGGCACTGCCTGCGGATGGCCCAGCCTTGCAACATCCTTACGTAGGTGTGGCAAAGGATACAAACAGGAACAAGGACAACTTGGGCACAGGCCTCCTTGCAGATCAAAGGAAGTGAGTGCCTCCACTCAGCTGTTCCCTAGGCAGCACCCTAGTTGTTCTGTCAACTAAGACTGTTTTAAAATTAATATATTAAAGTCTTCAGCATTCCAAGTACCTCCAAGTTGCACAGGAATAGAAAAACGGCCTTTACTAAACACAGTCCTATTTAATACTACACAAAATGACATTAGGAGGACATCAAAATAAGATTTGCCTTTGTCATCATATCCTGCAATAGTTAGGCAGTTTCTTCACCAGCCATGGTACAGAGTCAGCACTGATATTTCAGACAAACTGCAAATTTGAAAGATTACATGTGTTCAGCCAACAATTTAGTGTCTTCATGTTTTCACAGCTACGCAATCCCAGGTAGTGTTTGAGGGGGATGGAGCTGAGAGACATTTGATTGTTTCAGTGACTGAACAGTTCACCTGAGGACTATTTTCTAAGAGCTGTCTTGATGACAGACCCTAATTTTAAGTTTTAAACCATGTCACACAAGTATTTTAATAATCTTGAAGTTCCAGTACTGATGAGAATCTATGGAGAGCTCCCAAACAGATAATTACTCATGGAAAGTGTTAAAATTACGTAATCTTAACATCATGTAACAACCAGTTTCAGCAATTAATACTTTAGATACAAAAAAAAAAACCCAAACAAAAAAACCCCACAAAACAGAAAAACAAAAGGCTTTCTCCCAGCTGAAGTCCATACATGCTTTACCTAGCAAGAATTAGAAATACCCAAAATAGTAAAGTCTATCACAGCAGTTCTTTGGATTGTATGCAAGACCCCAGTAACTCCCAGGGATGCTGAGTCTTCATTTATCCCAGCCTCCCAAGGCTCCAGCTACTGCATGGCTCCCAAAGCTTATACTACTCTCTGACAAGATGATTGTCTTCTAAACAAAATTCTATACAAATGCACAGTTTTAAAAGGCAAAGATTTTCAGAGTTCTAATTCCAGTATAGAGTAACACACAGTTAAGGTAACAGTATTAATAACTCAGCAAAATATTCCTTCTTCTATCATACAGGCTACTTTTCCAACTTCGTGAACTGAAATCCTGTCATGTGGGAATTAGGGATTTAGCCACAATGACTTTAAACATTGTAATTAGTTAGGGTAGAACACCATATTTTGGAAGACACTGGCAGAGCTGAGTAACAGTCTACCTTTAAATAATGTGGCAGTAAGAATTCTGAGGTTGGCCAGTGGCCCTCACTCCTACAAATACATCTCTACTTCCCTGCTGTGAGCTTCCTTCAGGCCCTAGTTAACCTTTGCTCATAAAGCATTGTGTGTTCCAAAAACGCTTAACGGAAAATAATATTGTAACCAGCCATTTTTATGTGTGAACTCAAACTCAGGACTATTGAAACTGCATTTATAAGGCAGTAGACACAGTCTTAAAACCACACTGTCAGTTTTTCCAGCACAACGTATTTCTATTCCGTGTCTTATTGGAAAACAAAAAAAGATTATTTTTCCCCTATTTTAGTCCATGTTACTTAGCCTATTTAGTCCTTAAAAAGGCAGTCTACTTCAGGCCATATTAACACCAGGCTTCTGTCAAGCACACATGTAACCAGCTTCCCTCTATTTAAAAAAAAACCCCTAATGCTAGAATACTGATGACAGCATGTATGTTAATAGCCAAAAATACCCAAAATGAACCAGATCTTTTTTGGTAGATGCTGCTATGATTGAAAAATAGAGGCCCCTCCATGACTTCATGTTCACTCAGTAGGCAATACATCACATTTAGTTACCCGCCTGTCCAGCGATCCAAGCTCCCAGTGAAGAGATTAAGGCTCTATGAGCAGGAGTGCTCCATCTCTTAAGTGTAAGAGATGTGCTAGGTGCATGCTAGGTCCTACACACCTACCATTCACTTGAAGATGCATTTCAAATAATATTTAGTTTGAGAATTTCCTGTAGGTGACCACCAACTGCTACAGTAACAACTTTTTATTTCTTTGAGCACAGCACTCTCCTAGTATATTGACAAATAGGAATGACTCATTCTTGGCAAACATGTTTTTTATTTCCCAGAGTAATCCCTCTGACTTGCAGATTTCCTTATTGAAGATCCATGTCCTGGGTGCTGGACAAACCGTGAGTCAAATAATGTGTCACAAAGTATTTTATTTGCAACCTCAAGTACCTAAATCACTTCCATTGCTTTGCTTCACATATTTCCATCCCAAACACACCCATCAAATGAACTAAACAACTATCTGCTGCCTTTCCTCACTCTAAAGCCAGCACACTATTTCTCCACTGTCCTTACTAGACTTCTCAAAAATACTGTGTCCACCTACAATAAGAATTCCAATAAAACTGTTAACAGTAGGTAATGAACCACAGTATCTTTTAGATACTCTATACTATGCAAGACTCCCAAAAGTAACCTATTCTATCCCCTTCTATTGCCGACTTTTTTTACTACTTGTAGATTCAAAAGCAACAAAAAAAGATATTAAAATTGATACACTTGTTGGTAACTGCCATTGCTAGGCATGGCTACATTGCATAAAGTATATACAGGTCACAATGCAGCCTTTACACAGATGCTGTTCCTGTTTGGCTTTACCTACTCTACAATGCACTATGAACTGGTGATTTACAAGGGCATTTCAGATAAGCTCTGAAGCATCTCAGCATCCAAAACCAGCAAGGTTTTAACCTTGCTGATCTCAGCCTTAACAACTTGAACATTCCAGTCCCAAATACAGTTGGTGCAAACTGACACTTCACTGACATCTGCAGGTAGCTCAGGAACCAAGAGTAGCTCTGCTGCTGCACTGCTCATCATCTGACTACTTTTATCTAATTATAGAAAGAACTGGAAAAAAAATAATCTGACACTGCGTAACTGTTGCCCAGCAGAGACACTGGTACCCACTCAGCTGAGAAGCAGGACACAACATCTGATTTGCTCTCATCTTGATGGCTTCCCATGTTTTCACTTTTTTTCAGGCCAAGAGTATAAAGGTGCTATGTATGAAAGGCCCAGGCAAACTTCTCTTTTCTAGTCAAATAAACACCAAATTCCCTAAGGTGAACACTAACTTTCAAAGATCTTTTTTCCAGAGTTTTAAAAACACACCACTTAGTTCCCTATCAGTTTACCCCATGTGTATATCTGAAGTTTTTACTAAAGTTTATCTATTAAATATGATACCCACCTCAATTACTAAAAATAATTTTAATAAGAAAGCTCCAGAAAATCATCAAGATCATGTTTCTTTCTTAAAATTAAACCGCCAGAGTAATTTCCCTCAAGATTTAGTTGCACAATAGATTTTATTAATATTTACTAAACCTATTAACTCTGTCTCCTGAACTGCAGAGTTCATCTGTCAAGCTCCGGATAGAAATATAAATCCCTTGAGAACTTGATAATATTAAATCTAATATAGACAGAACAATTAAGTATTAATAACTTGAAAAGAAAGAAGAAGTTTTCAAAGAAATCAGCTAGTTAATTTTTGAACTCATACCCTCTTTCCTTACGTATTTACAGATTAGTTGGGCAATATTAATTCTATAATGAAGACATAATAAGTATTACCATATCAACCTAGATCTTAAAGACCCTTAATCACTAATTGGGTGTATTCATCCACATCTTCCCAGACTTCTACAGACTACCAAACTCCACATCCAAAAGCACATGTTCTGCAGACCTTTTTCCCCCCACCATGAACACAGAATTCTTGAAGGCAGACAACTTCGGTCACCATTAGCCACATAAACGGTCCCCAGTAGAATTTGACACTTCATCTTTGTATAAATAGCTGTATCTTATTCTTCAAGTGAATTCTATACTTTAGCTACAAGAACTTGAATTAATAACAGACACCAAATTCCTCCATCTTTTAAAAGAGGAAATCTTCCTTGGGATGTGTCCATTTTGCTGGACACAGAGAATGGACAAAGATTATATGTCAAGCTTTCCACTAAGTACTCACCATCATTTCTCAGTCGTTTGGTGCAATGTGGATACTGTCAATCTACTACCGCTGTGATCCTGGGCTGAAAACCACCTCAACCTTCCGTTGTCCAGAGAGCCCCATCCCTGGAAACATTCAAGGCCAGGCTGGAGGGGGCTCTGAACAACCTGATCTGGTTGGACACATCCCTGCTCCTCGCAGGGGGGTTGGACTGGATGACCTTTGAAGGTCCCTTCCAACCCTAACCTATGATTGTCTCAGAAGTCACTTCCTCTTTGAGTGTCATACCAGATCAGTCAAATACTGAACACAGGCTGTACATACTGGCTTAAAGAGGAAGCAAGGCTTAAATCAAGAAGGTCTGTATGAACATTAATTTCCACCCTACATTCACTGTTACATGAGCCAGCAAAGGCTCCAGAGTAGAATGCTCCACAGCTGAACAGGTCTTGCCTCAGAGATGAGATTTGCTCCCAAGGATCTACCTAAGGGATGTCAATACCCTATAGCCATACATTAAAACAGAGGGACATGCAGATAGACTGAACTTATGTCCAGGTCACCCTTCCAGAATGAAGTTACTTATTTGTAGTGTTTCAGGTAAGTATAAAAAGCCACCTTTATTGAACAACTCTCTTTACCCAACTAGCAAGGAGAACCAAAGGACTGAAAGGCACAGGCACCAAACAAACATTACATAATGGACTAGAAAACCAGGCTTTCACCTTTGATTTTCAGTATTTTCAAAGGCTTTGTTACATGAATTGCCATACTGGATGGCCAAGTATTTTTCCATAAAGCTAACACTTTCAAAGAAGTGTTAGTACTCTCTTCATTCTAGCTCAGCAATAGTTGTATATGGAACAGCACATTAAACACTAAAATTACAGCATAATCAGCTCTAATTAAAAGAAATAAATCAATTAATTAGATGAAAGCTATAACTTGAAAACTTAAATTTAAGGTGAGATAAATTGGCAAAGGTGCTTGTTATGAAGCACTGTATCACAAGAAAGGCAGTTTCCCTGATAAAGACTTCTCAGGTAAGAAAGAAAAAGTAAAACCACATTTACTGAACAATTCTCTTCACCCAACTAGAAAGGAGAACCAAAGGATTAAAAAACACAGGCACATTTGAACAAAATTCACACCAGTGTCTAGTACCAGCACTGTTCTGTTAAGTGAGGGCAAGGTTTGAGCAATTTAAAAAAAGTAAATATTTTAGGGCTATGTCTGAAGAATTTCCCATCATTTCAACTGTATTATCCTGCAGTAAATAGCAGGAGGATGCGATCCAGTTTCTCTCAAGTCCTGAAGAGTTGTTGCCCATAATGAGTAAGGGCTATTAGGACTGCATTTATAATTGACAATTTTGTTCTCAACTATTAGGATGCAGTAACAAACTGGCATGAGAAACTGTGCAGCACAGGTTGTCTGTGGGTCACCATACTTTGAGGATATAAGCCACTCTAAAGACAGACTAATAATTATACAAAAAATAAGCAAAAAGTAAGCATACATTGTGGCAGAGGCACGTAAAAACCCTAGAAGTTCCTAGAAGATTTCTCTGATTGGTTTTACTCTATGCAGAAGCTTAAAAAGCAGAAGGAACACATACATAGGCAAGTATTAACTGCATACAGCTGAAGAAACACTGAATTCTATTTTGACAGGTTAATCATCCCAGAAAAATTCAGTGGGTCTTTTTCTAGCTTCAACCAAACGTAAAACATCTTTTTCCGTAATTCTCATATGAAGGAAATTTATTCCATTATGTGACTGATGACCAGGCTTGCAGTAATTGAGCTTCAGCTACAAGAATGATCCTCTAATTCCTAAAAGAAGTTTATTTCCTTAACCACATAGTCGTCAGTATTAGGGAAACCACAAAAATAAGACCACAGATACCTGTATCTATCTAAATTTTCTGAAGATGTGATCGAGACATACACTAATTCTTACCCTGATGCAGTAGTTCTCCAGTATCTTCATTAAGTTAACAGTGCAGGTCAATAAATCTTATTGCTTTAGGCTGGCTCCGCACCAAAGACTGTTTAATGCTTAAAAACCCTACAAAAACTTGCATGAACAAGGACTCTCCTTCCCCTTCAATGAAAGCAGAGAATCAGATCTAAAAATAAGTATCTTGAGAAAAGAAAGAAGTATATTGTTTTTACCCTTCAATGGAAAAGACAAATCTGAATTGTTTCTACAGATGTGTAATAGCAGCCATGTCAATCAAGAGGACTGGTATCCCTATGTCAATTACCTAGAGATCAGACACCCACTTAGTCTTACTCCCCTAAAAGAACTACACCATCATGCTTTAACATAACCCAAAACAGCATTTCATAGATAGCTTCTCATTTAACAAAAATCCTGCTTTCACTTCATTATGCAGTCTTATATTTCCATGGTCTCTTGTGCTCATTAGAAAGAAGTATAACTGCATGCTGCAGAGAATCCCATCTTCAAAGCAAACAGATACTTGCTTCACCATCATATTATTACTTACACAACAGAAAACAGATCTGGATGACACTCAGGGATCATCTACTGAAAGATAAGCCTTCACATATGTGAAGATCATTAGCAGTTTTAAGAGAAATAGTGTATGTTCCCAGTGATTTTCCTCTAACATATGAGAAATCTCACAAACAAGACAGCAAATTTCAAGATGGAATTCAGGGAATACACACTCTTCCTTTCCATTTTTATGTAATATCAACTATTTTGTCCTATAGCACGGACAAGGCATTAGCAGGATGAGTCCCCAGCTGCTAAAATACCTGCAGCCTAAAGCTCCAAAATATTTTCTGGGTCTTGTCAAACGTGATCACTCAAAAAAAAAAACAAACAAAAAAACTTAACAAATGAAAGGAAAATCACTTAGAAAACAGAATGTTTTTGTTTTTGTTTTGTTTTTTAATAGCCCTCCCCAGTCCTGCCAATTTCCAGCCATGGAAAGAGCAGCTATTTAGAAGTTGCCTTCAGACTCCTAGAGGTCCTTGCATTCCTTCAGGTCCAAGAGCCCCACTTCATCCAAACCAACTATCAGAGTGCCAGAAAACACTAACAGAAAAAACAGCACCACAGATAAGGGAAAACAGTCACTAATGAATGTTGAAAACAGGAAGCAGGATGAGAGAAAAATATCAGCCCAACTCATTCACCACTCACAGCTCAAACCTATTAGTATTACTTCCTGAAAAAATGGTAATCTAATACTTAAGTTACACAGTCCTGTGTGTACTTAAACCTAGAGGTCCACATAACACCTATATTCTTTCATTTGTAATTCTATGCAGTAGGCCCAAATCAAAGCAGCTTTTCACATGAAGAGATGTATATTTTCCACAACATACAACTAATTTTATGTAGATTATCAAATACTTGGAGATATGAAAGATTCTATTTGTTTCTCAAAAACAAACAAGAAAAAAACACTAAATATCTTCTGCCTAATATTTTTGAAGATTTATCTGATTAGTAGACATTATTCCTTGTGTAACTACTTATTAGCTTGGTATCTGTTTCTAGATTAAGAAAAACAGAAATTTAAGCAATAATTTAGTATAATACAGAAATATATTCTTTCCCCTAGTTTTCCTAATTAGCTTCCTTTGCAAATTCCCAGTACTACACAGAAGAGTTGATTACAATTCCAGCATGACTGGTAATTGAAGTAACTTACCAGTCACAAAACACCAGAGGACCATCCCAGATGCCTCTCTGAAGGAGAGCTGATAGTTGGCTAAAACTGAGCTTGTCCACATTGATCAGTTTTCCAGAAAACTAACTTGGTCTGAAAGCATTTGGGCAGATGATAGCAGGGGAGAAAAAAAAAAAATCCCCATTTCCTCTCTTGTGCAACACACAAGATGTTATCTCCAAAGCATCTACAAGGCATTAAGCATACAGGGCTTCTTGTCATCTTCCCAGCAGTTATCTGCACATCTTACTACCTTTCAGTAGGACTGAAGTACACAATACCAATGCTTTGGAGCTCCCAGTAGTAACTTGGGTTTTAGTCTGAAAAGCTGACAATGAGTTCACGTCCATTTTTTGGAAGTAATCAGCATGGTATCACTGACAAAGTACAGGTGTTCTTTCTTCCAACAGCAGGAGCATCAGGATCCAAGAAGTAACATCTTCAAAGTTTCTCAAAGCTTCACAAGCACCATCTCCCGTAGTTGTGCCCAAGAATTTGAAAACAACTCACATAATGTACACACTAAAGAAATTCCTGTACTGAAGCTAATACCTTTCCTATGAAAACTACAATGCTAGACAATCTGTCACAAGTATAGTACAGAAGACAGTATTGGAACCATATTCTTTGTTTGAAGACAGACACACTGATAGACAATTTATTTTTAATGGCCTACTACTCAGGTCTTCCTCCTTTCCACAGACAGTCTGAGTTATCCCAACAGTTATTAGAAAAAGTTTTAGGTAGCAACTCAGCAAGATCTGCTTATTTCTAGCATATGGGTAAATCCAGTGACCAGATCAGAGCTCTGCTTTTTAAGAGATCTAGAGCAGTTTAGACGCTCAGTTCCCAGATAATCCTAGATCTATAGGTCTACCAGTATCTAAATAAAATGAATAATGGTGTCTGTTCAAGACCTCCTTAATACATTTTTTTCAACTCTGCTCAAAAGTATGGCTGTAAGAACAAAGGTCATGAAAGTAATCAGATAAATCCAATAATATTCTCTTGCTTAAGAGATTTTGCTTATAGGTTATAGAATCTTCATAGCAATGCCACCCTATAGAATAGCAAAAATAAGAAAACAACAAAATAACTAAGTTTTCCGGGTCTTCAGTCTTCACCACTAGGATATAAAACTTAACTGCGTGTAAAGCTTCTCTGCAGATACTAAGTCACAGTTTGGGAAGTCAAGACACTGACTGCCAACAAATTACATTGTGAAGTTTTGTTTGTTGTTTTTAAGAATACCACACAATATAATGGTAGCATAATCAGGTTTATCTGTGTTCATGTTCAATAAGTCATCCAAACAGTGAGGCATGCAAAAGAAACAGCTGAGCAAGCAGACAAGTGAGGGAGGCCAGCTTCTGCTTCTACAGTTACACTTCTAGTCAGATTATCATTAACAGAAATTGGCATTGAGTGTCTTACTGGAATATCAGTTCATTGTTACTTACAAATCTACGCGCGACACAGGATGAGGCCTGTCAGTCAGGGCACACGAGTTCTGCAGGACACATTCACCACGTCGTTCCATTTCTATCGATATAATTACTTTACAGCAAAGTACCATCCACAGGTTCAGAACTAGGTCCCTCCAGCTTTTGCCCTACTGTTCACTAGCCAATGTGAGAACCAATTGATACATTTCCCAGCTCTCCTTTCCATACCACTGAAGGAGAGGAACACACCCAATATTTCTCATCTGTAATATCCACTACTCTCATCTCAGGCTTTCTAAGGTCTCTGAGCCATCTGATTTCCCTTCTTCAGCTTTCCCTCTCACTGCTCTCACAACCCAACTTCTATAAGATGCTAATGAAACAAATTTGTCCAGGTTAAGAGTTGCACAATAAGACTTTATGGTGTTTCTAATTTAATTAAACAGAAACTGAATCCAAGAATGATACTCAAAGTAAACCTCATGCTCAAAGTATTTTCCCTTTAAAAAGCTTTATTAGAAAAAGGAAAGAAAAACCCAGTGAGCATACGTATGCATGCAGTTAAGTCTATAAGGGATAAACATTTGCAGATTATTATGCTAAGTTTCTAGAATTCAGCTGAATCAAGCTAGGGATTAGTCTTTTCTATTCCCAGTAGTTTCCTGAAGAGAACAGGAATTATTTATTTTTTTCCCCCTCAAGGGCATGATTTAAAAAAAAAAATTAGCTCTCAAAAACAAGCCAAGACAGTTGTTCGATCACATCTCACCTGCTGCTGCATGCCAAGGAGCAGAAGAGGGGGAAAATAGTCACACAGGAACAGCATGAAGGTGGAAGTGTATCAATATTTAAAAGCTCTAAGCTCAACTTGGATCTTGTAGAAATTCATTTTTAGCATTAATGCATTTCAGAGGTAGAATATATTAAATATAATGCTACTGAACTTCAGGTGTGAAAATCTTCTATTGACAGATTTTAGGCTAAGTTGAACAGAAGTCAATTTCTGTTACAGGTGCAACATGCAAAATAATACTGTTATGCAGATCCAACATTGAAAAAGTGACAGTAAGTAGCTGAAGACATTTACCTTAGAATTAAAAGAACCAGCAGCAATTTTTAACAAGACACATACAAGTCTTGTAAAAAAATCAGTTCTACATTAAAAATAGTGATAAGGGTACTTGAAAGAAAAAAAAAACAGATTACTTTTGTTTTGTAACAAGACTAATGTAATGAAAAGCATTTTTGATGTAGCAGTTCCGAAGCTCCACAAATTTGTGTCCGTTTTTGAAAAAACACACTATCTTAGCTAAAGCATCACAGCTATCTTCAATATTAGGTATGTCTTAACGAGGTACTGTGTAATCATCCATTTTCTTCATGTAAAAGACCAACAACTATGTATCAATGAGGATTTTTTGCTCATCTGACATGCCACAGTTCTCCATTTCTCTATTTTATTTTTTTAAAAAACATTTTGAAAACTTCCATTAGTTTTTATGTTTACTGAAAAAAATTCTGACATTGTTTTAGTTTATGGCTGAATTCTATAATTCAGGTCTTTCACACATGAAATTATTGGAATACCTATTGAATGAGGGGGCAGCAGAGAATAGTTAGCACACACAACGCTCATTTTCCACCAAGATTTTTTTGCAAGTGAAAGTACCTAACTAGAACTTCAATCAACGAAGACTAGATACTATTTTACCTGCTGCTTTTGCTAAAACCTTTCCACTTAGGGGTTTAAGGACTCTGCATTACTCTACATGAATCAACCGTGGTTATGTTTTACAGGTTAGTTCAAGTATAAAATCTGCACTTCACACTGAAATGCTCCAAGAATACTGATACATGGAGTGTCTGAAGTAAATTATCAACTTTGCACAGGGGATGTTTAACAACTATCACTTTTCAAACTCAAATAATTCCAATAGCAGCCATGACCCTTTCCTTAGAACATCTGCCAGAGACATGTACAGTTGAGATTAAGCTTGTCATCTCCAACTCCAATTCATCTAAAGTTACAGGACCAGAAGAGAGATGTTCTCAGCTTTTTATAAACACAAAAATTCCAATTATGTTATTTCAAAGAAATAAAGCTACACAAATGTAAAGCACGGAAAGAAAGACAGCAGTCCTTTATGGTTTTTATAACTGTTATATATAGTACTAACTCACATTTTTTGGTCATGAAAGGGAAACCATAAGGAATCAACTAAGATTAGAAGATATGGAAGATAAATTGCTATGCACAGGTAGAACCCCTCAATTGTTTTTCCTACTCTCCATTCACCCACCACTACCTTATCATGTGCACCAAGCACCACATAACATTATTTCACCAAGGTAAGTGTTCAGCATTGAGTTCTGCGAAGTATGGTCAGCTATCTGTAAGAGTGAATACTGTTACTATTGATCACACAGTTGAGGCCAAAGTCAAGGCATAAGACATTCAGTTCAACAGGAGCCATCAGTAACACTACAACTCCAATTTAAAAAGTGAGGAGCAGCTGCTGTGCTCTCTTTATTCCTCAGAACTCCTCATTCAGCTACATAACTGGAGGTAGCAGGTGGGAAAATATAATGATAGAGTTTCCTTTTTTATCTAGGGATTTTCAAGTATGCCTGATAGAAAGTGGATTGTGTATTTCTTTCCTATGTTGGCAGAGGTCAGGCAAAAAAAAAAGAGAGGGAGGGAAGGGTTTCATTCTGTCAATCCATGTTTGATCAAGACTTCTCATTCTAATGTGTCCTTACACTGAACCATGTGGCAAGATGCATATGAAATGGCTCATATTACTGACGGTATCATCCTTGACCCCTCATGCTTTGAGTATGACTAACTAATTTCAGGAACAGATCCATCTTAATGCCTAGGATTCCTTAAAGTCAGAAAGTCTCCCATCCCCACAAACTCTTTAAAGACAAAGAGAATCTTCAAGTGGCTTAAGATAGGCTCCACACTCCCATCTATCCAACCAAAGTGCTTTCTGGCACTGAAACAGTAGGATGCTCCAGTAGTATTTTCATGTATGTGTTAAATGTGACCAATGACCCCCTCTACCACTGTGGGCTTTATCTGTCAATATACCTTTGACCCGTGTTCCTAGTGGAGACTTGATTACATAAATCTGCCAACAATTTAACATAGTAAGAGGACACACTGTCATTAAAAGGGAGAAATTATAAAAACTACTGTTACAACTTAACTTAATCCATATCATGAAGACTAATACAACCTCAAGTCTTCCTAGACAGTTCAATCCATTCAGCTTCTCAGTTTATTACTTTTTTTTTAATCTGTACTCATTTTCTCCTATGTAGTACAGCTGTTTAACAAGTCTAGTTTCTCTAGAAGTTACTCTCTGGAATTAAGACCCAGAGACTTTTATTTTTTGGGTATCACTGCAAAAATATTACTTATGTATTCAGTTTTCCAGACTTCCAGTTTCTGCTTCTGAAGTAGTTAACAGAATACCTCAGAACAGGAGTACCACATTTACTTACAATAAAGCTTAATTATGAAAGTAATAGCTTGTCCCACTATTCCTCACTTGATCCTAGTCTCCATCTCCTGAAGAGCAGAGATGGCTGTTCATTACTGTCCTGCCCACACTGCCTCAGAAGACTGAAATCTCAAACTGAGCAATGGATTCAAGATTCAGCAAGTAGGTGGGTAGATGTGTCGCCTTTTCCCTTTATACCCTTTATTTGATGGGAAAGGAGTACTTAGAAGAGGCTAACTTGTTTTCATGAATTTGTTTCCACAGGGGTCCTGTCTATCACTCCAAGTGAAGTTTTGGCACTCTACAGTATTTGCTAAGCTGGCACATGGGAAAGCGAGAAGAGATGCTCTGAGCAATGACATTTTCTCCCAGTTCAGTTCCCACATTACATTACCTTTCCTTCGTATCTCTTTACTAAAGTTTGGGAAAAAGGTGAATATATAAAAACTTCAAAGTGTATATGGTAAATACAGGTAGGAATTGAAACAAGACTTCAGGTATTTTAAATTAAGAGATTCCCTCTATATTTCCTTGGAGTACAGTAGTTCCTACCTTTCAGCATTTTCTGTACTCTAGCTCCTACCTCTTTCTACAGCTTTTTCTCTCTCGTAGACATTTTTGCTTCTATAGATCTGTGCTAAGGTAAGAATAAGAACTGGTTTCAATTTGTTACAGTTAGGCATTTAGTGTATACACTGAGGCAGGAATTGTCAACTGAAGCTGTCAAATAGGCAGCTGACCCTGTGAAAGTAACTCAAAAGGTAGGGGTAGGGAGATTGTCAGTATGCCTTCTCCAAAACCTGCATACCCAGCTCATCAACTGCAAGCAGATCAAGCTGAAGAGATATCACCTCACAATGACTTCTTATTAGAGCAGTACTTTTAAAACATCACATCAGATCTACTGAATCAAAACCAGCTGTCATAGGGCTGCATTTTCTCATATTTCAAGAGAAGAATCAAGAGACTTGACTAAAAAATAGAAGGATCTAATAGGACTTCAGGAATGTCATGTGCATAGACGGTTAGCTAAAACCTTACTTTCCTAAAAAATATAACAAGTTTTCAAAATGAAAAGCAGAAGCCTTTTTGGAGTCTAAAAATTCTACAGTAATATGTGTAAGTGTATTCCTTTGCACACCTACATGATACACATTTCAGTGAGTGTATCAGTTTTGTAGACAGGACCAGCATTTAGATTTTTGCTTGAAATAATTTGTATACTTCCAACTACACACACTTAATGCAGTTAACAGTTTGAAAAAAATAAAAAAGGAAGCCTTTTTATCCCACTAGAACTATCTGAACAAATCTAACTCTGCAGAAACACAGAAAACAAATTCTGCAAGAGAACTAACATTGCCTTCATTGCTAGAACTCAGCAATGAGACAGCAGAGTGCATTATGCTGCACAGAAACTACCAATCCAGCCTCTGGAGGCAGATCTTCTCCTCTTGGATTCACTGGGATCTCCTGAGTTAGAATACCAGGCCCTGAGGTGCCACAACCACATATAAAGAACTTGAGTTTGAGTTGAAATGACTGTCAAGGCTGCTGTTAACTAAATCATAAACACAACTGGAACAATAACGCTTATCAGTTGATTAGTTCACTACAATAGTATTCCCTTCTTCCACCAGACTTCCAGATATTCAGTAACTCCCTTAATACTCAAAGATTCAGGCTTTGCATCTCCCATCCAGTCAAGCAGGATGAATTACCAACTCTAAAGACAAGTATCAGATGCTGTCTATTACTGATCTTTTCATCTGTCCTACAAATATCTTTAATAGCAATCCAATATTCAAGTGATATCAAGTGCTGCTATTGATGCTGAAACAGGCAAACTGGAAAAGAGATCTTCTGGGAAGATTCATGTACAAGTCTACAATTTTTCTAGTTCATTTTTGCACATACCTGAGGACTATGACAGCCACTTGCAGGTAATTTTTAATTCAATTTTCAGGTCTCAAAAGCTGTACATAGGCAAGCTCACAATGCAGTTCAGGCATAGGTTTGGTTACAGCTGTTCCATGCAATGTTAGTAATAAGTTATTATGTTGAAGTGAGTCTTTTAGCTTGTTTTTTTTTTTCCCTTTCTTCAAATGTGTTACTCCTGTATCTATACCTTAAAGCTTAACTATATTCTTGATGACATACTGCAGATTTCACCAGTTTGCAGCAGGATCAAGCCTAATTAATTCCTTCTTCTGAGACTCTACTTGGATTTGTACAGCTTGTGACTGGAGATCTCAGGAGCACATTTTGCACAACCCTCCCCTGGTTTTATTCATTGTTTATATTGCTACACCTAAAGGCAAACAAGAGAAAGTGAGAAAGCTCAACAACTTTCCCTTTTGTTAGCAACACCTCCTTCGGTCAAGAATTACACCAAAATTTGCTTACTTACATCTAGCGAATCCTCATTGACCAGGATGAGAGACATACTCTGTGAAATGAGTCTACAAGAGTACCCTGTAAGAGATAAAAAAAACCACACAAGGACTTAACTTTTTGGAAGCATATTTAAGGTTTAGCTAAACCTTAAAAGGAGCATCTATAGCTGAGATTACAGTTAACTTTTTGAGCAGTTACTCCTACCAGGTAGGCTACTGGAAGCACAGGTGTATAGGACACACTCCAACTCAATTTTACTTGTGGCAACGGAGACCACATTCTATCTACATTTTCAAGTACATCACTTGAGCTGTTTTAACCAAAGAAAACACTGCATTGACTAGATGCAGTAAATATAGGCTATATCCCTACAGCAAAATTAAGTATTTCTATATCTAAACTTTTATCTACATGAAGGCAGAATTGCCTTCAGTACATTACAGGAACAGATGTGAATGCACAGTCCACACGACTGGAAGCACACACATTGAATCAGTTGGTGCTATCCAGTCCCCTTAGCCCACACTTGGGTTACATGAGCATTTTTTAACTCCTGAGAGCTTAGTATGGAAGGTCCTGAGCTTCATCAAAAACCACAGATCAAGCACACACACAGAGCCCCTATCAGCCCCTATAGACACCAAGTAATTGTACTAGATTATTCTTATTGTAGGACTGGGGCATGAAAGAACAAGAACAAGTTGCCATAGTCTGGAGCAACACTGTGAAGGCAGTTCTGTCCATTTGCCAGGACATCAAAATTCAAAGCAAAAATTCTGAAGACAAAAAAAAGCTTCTTATTTTTGTAATAGCAGAAGCCAGTGACTACAGTACCACTCAATGTCACTGCAGTGTCCGTTCCTCTGCCACAAAATTATCACTGACATGAGAGAAAGTCATACCCAGGATACATACACTCAGCCATTTACAGAATGAAGTTTAACTCCAGCTCATGTTAATTGCAATAGACAAATGCAGACTTGCATCCAACCAACACCATTCCAATATCCTAAAAGGTCATACAAGTTCTCTTGAATTGGCACAGTCATGTAGCTTCATAAAACTGCAGAGAATTCATTTATTTCTAGTACATGCCACTCACTGCTCATCTAAGTTGCACAGGAGAAGAAAATACAATAGAATTATTTCGTATTATTTTTACTGTGCGTTTGTGTAGAAACAAATCAGAGCAAGTTTAAGAAATTGCTGTCATAAAATGAGGCCTCAGGAAGTTTTCTGCTTTTTTAAAATGGAGATTGGAGGGTACTGCAGTGTAAGAGTAACATGCCAGTGATGAACCACTGCAAGGTCAACAGTTTCAAAAGTAGAACAGCATAGTCAAATATAAAAAGATTTAGTGCCTCTCTCCATACCTCACAACAGCAAGAGAACAACCTATGCATTAATTGATTTTCTATGGAATTCTTGGTTTCTTATGAAGGCCGTACTGGCTCATCCAACTGCAAGGCAAATCATTTCCTCAGGCTAGAGAATTTTTATAATTGGGCTAGTTTTGTAGGTATAATCCAGGGTTAACATGCCTGTGTGAACAACTTCTGTCAAGAAAGCAAATCCCTCATTTTCCTTTGAGGAAGGCATGCTTACATCACACAGGCAGGTACTTTCATGCAGCAGGTTTAATTACCTGCAGAGATTTTATTTCTCTTCCATTTTCACAGCTGTGTGGAATCCAAATATCAAGTGCAACCTTGCAGATAGATTTTCATCTTTTTTGTGTTAACAAGCTACGGTTTATTTTCTACTTTAACAAACAACATAGAATGATATTGAACTCCCATCTGCTGGGAAATGGATGAAATATACTCTAACAGAGTGCATCCTAAAACATGAAGAGTGCAGATAGCTTCTGATTCTGCCTGTAAGTCTTACATGAAGCTTCAACAGGTATAGACAAAACACTGACTTTGAAGGGAAAAAAGTCAGTTTGCCATTTTTAAAAATTAGTCCCAGGTTGAAGAATCACTTTTTTTTTATTAAGGAGAAAGAATATTACAAACTTCAGCACTTCCCTCCATATCAGGGTTATTTTTCCCCCCAGGGAATGGGGATAGCCTTGTGCAGAGGGCTGTTACAAATTCAGTGTAACTAATTCAAAAGGATTTTCTAGTAGCATTTGATTGGAACAGCAGCTGTAGTAGCAAGCTGTAATTCCTAAACCACTACTCACTTTTTCATTTTACCTCTTTCAAAAGCAGCAAGATGCCACTTGACAAGCGGAACTGGGGAATAAAATGTGGAAGACACAGAGCTGTTCTGCTGTACATCTTGGAAGACACGGAGTCAGGAGGACTAATCCTGCAATTGAGGTCATTTTGCATCTTGTCATCATAATAAATAGGAAGGAGATTAAGATTGGAATAGGAGAATATAAGTCAAGCCTAATAATCGTTTATAGGAGATCTATACATTATGTACCATTTCAGGACTACAGAGATGTTAAAATCTAGCACTAGTACAAAGCAAAGTGACTGGCAACTGTAAGATTACAAGTGACATTTGTAGTAATATTTGAAAGTTTTATAATAGTTATTGCTAGCAGTACTAACATGGCAAGCAAAAATACAGTAAGATCAGAGCATATTTTTGTCAATGCTGAGTAGAGTAGGATGAACTGCTGGTGCAAAGCCAAGTATAAAATGTCAATCCACACCTGAAAGTTGATATCTAGCTCTAATTTAAAAATCTAAGAGTCCATGAAGCAGATGAGTCTGGTACTTCTGGGACTTATTTCCCTTCAAGAGTCCTGGGAGAAAGATTGCTTGAACTAGAGTTCAAGATCATAGCCCACAGGCATATTCGTACTGCAGGCATACAGAATCCAGCATCTGAGGCAAGAACGATTATCCTCTGTGTTTAGAGAGGGCACGTATTCCCAGCTCCAACTTCACACAACGATACAGGCAAACATGCTGGCACTGCTTTCCTTCCCTCAACCGAAAAATCATGCTTGTCATAACAGAAGTATTCTTACCTCTAAATTGGAGAGATAAGGGTGCGATGGATGGACTTAGATGGATAAGGAATTGGCTGGATAGTCATTCCCAAAGAGTTATAGTCAGTGTCTTAAAGTACAAGTGAAAATCAGTAAGAAGTAGGTGTTCTTTAGGGGTCAGTCCTAGGAACAAAACCATTTATTATCTTCACTGATGACAGACTGGGATTGAGTGCACTCTCAGCAAGCTCGCAGACAACACCAAGCTGAATGGCGCAGTCCACATGCGAGAGGGAAGGGATGCCATCCAGAGGGACTTTGACGAGCCTGAGGAGTAGGTTTATCTGAACCTCATGAAGTTCAACGAGACCAATTACAAGATCCTGCACCCTTGTTGCACCAATCCCAAATATCAATCAGGACAAACTGGAGAATAAAAAGATAGAGAGCAGCTCTACTAAGTACCTGGGAATACTAGTGGATGAGAACAGGACATGAGAGCCCATCTGGAGTACTGCAGCCAACTCTGAGGCCTCAGGCACAAGACAGACATGGATCTGTTAGAGCAGGTCCAGAGGAGGACCACAGAAGCAGAGGGCTGGAGCACCTCTCCTGTGAGGAAAGGCTGAGAGAGTTGGGGCTGTTCAGCCTGGAGAAGAGAAGGCTCTGAGGAAATCTTTCAATATATAAAAGGGCTTAAGAGATACTTTTTACCAAGGCCTGTAGTGACAGGTCAAGGGGTAATGGTCTTAAACTGAAAGACAGTAGATTTCTATTGGATACAAGGAAGAAATTCTTCCCTATGAGGGGAGAAGCTGTGGATGCTCCATCCCTGGAAGTGTTCAAGTTGAGGCTGGATGAGGCTTTGAGTAGCCCAGTGTAGTGCAAGATGTCCCGGCCTATGACAGAGGAATTAGACTGGATCTTCAGGGGTCCCTTCCAACCCAAACCATTCCATGACTGTAAGGCAGTGCTCGCAGCTATGAATGCGTACTCTGGGTAAGAGCACTTAACTGTAGGGACTCATTCCTTGTTTGAGGGAAGGATGCAGTTCAATAAACAGTTCATTCCCAGAAAATGATCTGTTATTAACTAAGTTATTGGCTGGAAATACATCAGTTCTGATTTTTTAGGAGCCTGCTGAGCACCAGGATGGTGGTAAATAGAAGTTGCCACATTTTTTTTTTCTCACCTCACTGAAAGGCAAAGGCAATCCGGAGTCTGCAGAATGTTTTAAGGGAAGGATGAAGCTACAAGAACACTATTAAGTCTTCTGGCATTGTTTACAGACACAGGCTAAGGACAGTTTTAGCTGATGAAAACTGAAGACCCCATGTCATGCTCAGAAATGTTTCTGAACCTGGAACTCCTATTTCCTGTAGACAATGAGTTCAGATGATTGATCTGTATTAAAGCTTACCAGGAACACACTCCTCATCTGCAGGACTATCAGCTAGCACACAGCTGAGCAGAAGGCATATAACCACCCCACAACAAGGTCAATCATCACTCTTTAGAGAAGTCAAGAAAGCAATCAAGAGAGATACACACAAATGCTAAAGGTCAAATAATCAAGAGGAAGCTGGAAGAACAAAGCACTCCAACACCCTGGGGCAGCTGCCAAGAGCTCAAATATCCCTCAATACATACGCATATTCATTGCATATCCATAGAGTAGGCAAGAGTCCACAGGCATAGCATCCATGCACAATGAGAAAGTGTAAATACTTTTTACTCCCAAGATAGCATATTTAGACCTAGAGCAAAAAGTGTACATGTGGATTGGGTTTTCAACTGAATGTTTATTACAGTTTTAATGGGTTACATATAAAAATCTGGAAGGGTGCCACATGTTTGTACTTCCAAACTGACTTGAACATGAAGCTAATTCAGTTTTGAGTTTTACTAACAAATTGTACAATAAACAAAGTGATGATTTAGAATGTGTAAGGGGAGACACTTATTTTTTTTCAAGTTGCTACTGTATTAAAAACAGTTTTAGAGACCAGTTGGAAGTTAGCCTCCTTCATAGCAAGCAACTACTATAAAGCTCATGCACTTGTGTTCAGGCTAGCTACTGTCAGTTAATGTATCAACTTATTTTGGCATAAGTATCTGAAATCTGTAGCTATACTTAATTTATCAGAAGATGATGCTTTCCTCCTTTCAAGTTGCCTACTGCTTTTAAAGAAAGGAAAATTCGCAAATAGGGATTCAAACCAGATAATTAGCCTTTAAATCAACTGTCTGCTTAAACCATCCACCTTATTTCTACTGCAACTGTATCAGTTCAGCAAGTTACTTCATCTCTTAGTACCAACTTTGACATACAATAATAACAAAACTGAAGCCAGTTTCGTGTAAGTAAATAAAAGTTCTAGTCAGTCAGACTACATTCTGAAATTCCAGTAAACGAAAGAAGGAAAAATTAAAAGGCAGAAAAAATAGTAAGTGCCCGAACTTTGCTAACGATAATGTAAATTCAGTTACAGACCACCATAGTTCTGCCAGGAGAAGCCTGAAATACACCCAGACAAATCTATGTGCAGTTCCATTTATGAAGAGTTTCATTGGTCACACTCTTCATATAGTTAGAGAATCTTGACATCAACATGAGCTTGAGAAGGCTAAAGAAATAGCTTCTTCAACAGAAGGCAAACTATGCTGTTAAGGATCCCTTTAACTGATATCTGTACATTCAGACTAATCTGCAAATCTGAATGCACCTGTCAATGACACTTCACACAGGCACACTAGAGACAGTGGGGATAAGCAGAGTGTTCTAAACTCAACAAGGTGAAAATGTCACTCAGTTCTGAGATGTCAGATCAGAGTGTCACTCTGCCTCTATCTCTGGGCAGATTTAACAGTTACAGTGAGAAAAATCATTTTAAAGAGCATCGTGGCACTGTATTACCGAAGAAGCTGTATTTGGGAGATATGCAATGTCATGGGGCAGCAGCAGGGCATGCTTGTACCAGGATCTATTCCTTTACTAAGACTTCACTACTCAGTTAAGACCTGGATAGTCCTTTCTCCTAGTGTTTGTAAAGGGCTATGGCACAATGGCAGCACAGGCCATCAGCATCTCAAGAACAGCCGCATTCTGTGGCAGCACAAGGTACTGCTACACAGGCTGCCCACCCTACAAGCATCCGTAGCAAGAAAATGGCTGAAGGATTTGAGTTTTTAGTTCTTGCTACACCTACACATGCAGTATGTTTAAGTCTAGCACAATAGCATAAGTCCTACAGAACACAACATTAGTTGCTATAGGATTGAAATTATAGTGTACACCCCGAGTTCAGCCCAGCCTTACGGTAAAATCCTTGTACTTGACAACTTAAATAGAGTTGGATATATGAATACTTATTGGATATATTTATGACCTAAAAGGAAACCTAACATGTAAGGGCTAATTCTAATAACAAACCTAGAAGCATAGTGCTAAAAACTCCAGGTTTATGCTGCAAAAACAGGCAGTCAGATAAACATGTCTTAAGTAGTTACCATTCTATTAGATCAGCATCCAAGCACACCTGCCTGATAAATAATTTTCATATTTTGTTCACATCATTGCAAGATTTTTTTTTGCATTACAAAGAGCATAGTTTCTAACTTAAGATGCACCAACAAGTTTTAGACTAGGATATCCACACTGTGCCTTAATAAAACAACCCACATTACACTCGACGAATACACTCAATAGCAGTAACACACTTTCACTAACAATCATGACGTACTCAACTAATAGATGTGCCGTAAGGCGACAACAGGAGCAGTTATTCAAGCATCCACTTACTTTCACAGACAAGGTTTGTAAAAAGTTGTAAGCAATACACTTCATATTACCATATTTCCCATCATATCCCAAACTCCACTGAAGTCTGGAAAAGGCAGTCAGTAAGAAAAAGGTGTAAAACAGTTTAATATAACACACAGTATAACTGAAAAATTAGTCTTGTTGAGCAGTCCAGTCTCCATCAGAACAGTCACCTACATTCACTCCATACAAGGACTGCACTTAACCAAAAGTACCCCTTTTGCCTTAAAAAACCTCAAACACATTGTTGAATATAGCCTGACACTCAAAGCAAAGACTTCATTCCAAATCTCCCTTTCTCCAAAATGAAGGCTACCACATACCCGTTTGCTACCAGGGAACCACTCTATAAAAAGCAGTGTTTTTGTTTAAAACCACACATTAACTTCACACATATCAGACAAATTCAGAGTAACCAGGAAGATTGATACCTATATTGAGAGCTGTTTCCTGTTTGTCCCCCGTCAGAATCCATATCTTAATTTCTGCCTTTATTAGCGTGGCTATTGTTTCTGGAACACCTGCTTGCAGGCGGTCTTCAATGGCTGTAGCTCCAAGCAGCAGTAAATCCTGGAAAAAAATAATTTGATGGATTGTTTTAAGGTAAACCTCTGTCTGGAACACACTCAGAAAGGAATTAAAGACAGCATGTTGCACCTCATCACTAATATACCATTTCGACAAGCAATATACACTACAGCAAGTTTCTGGTGTGACTATTCTACTTCCTCTGCATACATTCACATTTCAAGACGTACAGAATGGAAGCAAATGTTTCTGATCAGAAAGACGGCAATGTTTCAAGAGCAATTAACTGAAGTCACACAACTCCAAAGCTACCCTATGGATGAACGTAGATACTACAGCATTCACTAATCACCATAGCAACACGATGAGTGGTCACAGTTTGCAGATTTCTTAAGCTCACAAAACAAGTCACCTGGCATCACATCATTTAAACTAATTTCCCTCCCATAAAATGGTCTTACAAACTGGATATAATCACTCAAAGCAAAAATTATTGCAACTATTTATGGATATAAACACTACGTTTATGTAATACAAGTGGTATGAACATTAATCAATCCAAGTATCCCTAGTCTACGTACAGATGTCTGCCAGAAAAACATGTTTTGGACAACAAATTTAATACTACAGAGTTAGCCGTATTCTTATGCAATTCTAAAGCAATTGCTTGAAGAGATTTGGCTATGTTACAGAAAAAAAAAAGGCAGACAAAAAATACCTAAGAAAAAAAAACCTTGTCAAAAGGCATGATCTACTCAGCAGATTTTAACCTTAAAAGCATTTTTAATTATTCCTTAGACAAGTAAAGATGTTAAATTTAAACAGAATTGATAGAAACTGAGTTTAGTTATATTGTATCATTCCAAGAACTTAACAGAAAAAGTAACAGCTCTTATTCATTGCACAGACTATAATTATTCAAAACAAGTGAAAACAGATGAAGTGAACAGAAGCAGTCAGAAGAGTTGGTATTGTTCAGTCCAGAGAAGACAAGGCTCCAGGAGGACCTTACTGTGGCCTTGCCATATATAAACGAGGCTTATAAGAGAGATGAAGACCCTGTTTACCACGGCCTGCAGGGATAGGACAAGGGGCAATGGTTTTAAACTGAAAGAGGATAGATTTAGATTAGACATAAAGAAGAAATTCTTCACCATGAGGGTGGTGGAATACTGGAACAGGTTGCCCAGAGAGGTGGTGGATGCCCCATCCCTGGAAACATTCAAGGCCAGGTTGGATGGGGCTCTGAACAACCTGATCTGGTTGGAGATCCCTGCTCCTTGCAGGGGGGGATGGACTACATGGCCTTTGAAGGTCTCTTCCAACCCTAACCATTCAATGATTCCATGAAGAGGGTATTAGAGTAGCTCCTGTGCATACATAAAGAACAGAAGGCGAAATTTTATTCACACAGGTGTGTAGGTCGGCATTACTTACACATCTTGATAAAGCTTAAGCTTTGTTATGAAACGTTCAGCTGGTACAGGTAATATAATCAATTCCGTTAAGTCATTTGCTTTAGTACCCTATAGCCTCCTGACGAAACTTAAGCCCTATCAATGCTAACAGCATTTAAATTTACAAACAATCCAAGTGTGCAACTGCAGATTGTCTTGCACTCCCAAACTCACTTGTTAAGCAGAGAAACATGACAGGACAAAGACCAACACGGACAAACTACCCAAGCAGGGGAGTTACTATTGCACTTGCTGAAGCTTTCTCAGCTGGTGTACAGGTGGTGAGAAAGCCAGTTTAAGTTTGACTCCACATGTGTACCTGTACTATGATTCAGTGACCTCAACACTCCAACTGACAGAGTAGCACTCTCATCTGAGCCCTCAGACAAAAAAACTAGCCTATTAAAACACATTTATTTAATGTTACAGCCACCAGCCAGCTTATTATCTAGAAGTGCCTATGGACCAGAGAACCTAACCTGAGAAATACCAGCTCTAAGAAAACAAGTTACAAGTGCAATTCCCTGTTCCTTGGTCTGACCAGCAAGCAAGCATTAATAGGAAAGGAATACAGTGGATTTTCCTAACAACATGGCACTAAGCCCAAAACTCCAATTCTACAACTCACTCAAGGGTGCCCTTTTTCCAATATATTAAATTGTGAAAAGAGGCAGAAGGTAGGTGACCAAAAAGTGATCTAAAGTTTGAGGACACATTTTAAAGAGAGAGAATTAACCCATGATCACTCAAGACCATTTTTCACCTCAGTGAAAACACAAGTATACAAGAGCACAGTGCAGGTAGCAGAAAACTGAAAGGAGCTATGAAGTCTACAGAATCAAGGATTAGCAAACCACATCACTACTGACCAACACAAAAGGAGATTTAGTCATTGGTTTGAAAAGGAAGACAATCTTCAGCTATTGCTTAAAGTCCTCAGTTTTTCCTGTTACCCTGTGAAAGCTAGCTCCCATCCTAGTCTCAGCTTCCTCTTCTTTTCTGCCCCAATTAACTTAAATAACCAGCAAACAGTCCTCCAGAACTTAAGCTGTATTGTTCATACTAATTAACAAAAGCAACCGAAGTTCAAAGAGTGCTCAAAATAAACCAATGAACAAAATGAGAGTGAAATAACTACAGCAAAGGGGAACAGCAGTAACAGGTGTAGGTGACAAGTGTGACTACCAGCATTTGAGAAATCAGAAAGACTAACACATATCAGAGAAACACTGGCCTCTAGTGTTGACATTTTAACATTTCATTCAGTGTGGGATTACAGTTCAAAACTAGTTCTCTGATATCTTTTTTTCTTCCAGAATTATGAGTTCTGCAATTAGTACAAAGAAAGCAGTTTTCCATTTTTTTTTTTCAATCTACATGACTGCTGTATGAAAAGGAACAAGTTTCAGATACTAGTACACGGGAACTTGATGCAACACAATGATTTTATATGTTATCTTTATCAAGTTACATCAACCTTACACAAGATAGCAAGATAAAAAGTGTGTGAAAGGAGTTTGTAAGAAGCAATGACCTTTTATACATAACGATCTCATTTACAAACTAAAACTTTGAGAGGACTACGGACTTAACAGTTTGCCAAAGAATACCTTTTCAGCTTCTCATTAATGAAATTACTTTTTTTTTTATACTGTATAAAGCCTAAATTCCATGGAAAGAGACACATGTAAGGGAATCTGATTCTCAGATGTAGGCATTTTACCTTCTCAATGATTTCATAGCATTCCTCCAGCCTCTGAGTTCTGTCTTTCAGAACTGTACTCGTTTCATTGTAGACATTCAGCCACTCTCTGTAAGAGTTTTCTGACAGGTCTGCATAAGCAATGCACAGAGTCCTTAGACCTACAGAACAGAAGATAGCCATCACACACAGTAAAATTACATTGGATAGCAGCCAATCTAATGCCCTAATCTATTCTAAATTCTAACCCTCTCACTGGAGCCAACAGGAGCTTTTAATGCACATTGTTGAAGTCCAGATTCTAGATAGAATCTCCCTGTACATTTTAAGCATTTATATTTTCGCAAATGCAAGACATGAATCTGGCTCATTTGGTTACTAATGTTGGTGCACAACAAGAATCTAGCAGGCACAAGCTTCTCACTGATTTTTAGTACTGCAACCTAGCCATACTGGAGTAACAGAAGTGTCATTTTTAATCTTTTTACTTTAGTTATAGAAGTGAGCTTGGCTTTCATATATTTTAAAAAAGGCCAAATTAAACAAAGAACTGCTATATATTGTGACTGGAGATACGACTTAGCCTAATAGACTGCACAACCCGCATTTCCTTTTAGAAAGACCATTTTCTCCTCAGTGTATGCCCATAACTCACATCAATAATGTAAGTTACACCTGCACAGAAGAGTAGAGAATAGGGTCCATGAAGTAGGAAAACAGTTTTATTAGACCACTGACAAAAATTAACATAAAGAAGTAATGATTTTTTTTTTCCTGGCATGAGTCAAGCAGAAAGGAGCATATGCCATAAAATACAAATTTTTAATTGCTGAAAATATGGGAGTCAGCAAAAAACTTCTTGTAAAAAAGCTGAACAAATAATGGTTTCAGATTTGGGAAGAAAACCATTGGTTCATTGTTTTACTATAATGCAAATATTTTATGCTACTGCAGACTAGGGAACAAAGCCAAGTACTTCCCTGTGAATAGAGGTGTTACATCAGTCACAAAGGCCTTGGAGACCATTTCAGATCATCAGATCATTGATGTCTTGGTTTTCCAGGCTTCTCAGCATGTTGAGGTTATCACTCTCCTTCACAGAGCCAGGAACTGTGTCATCTGGCTTTTACACTAGTAAAAATACCTCTAACTCCAATGTAACTGAGGTTTTCCAGGCAAGAGAACTCATGCTCTTTCCACTCATCATGGACAAGTAAAACCCCATCTTTTCCTTCCAAATTCCACTTCCCTACTGAAATCACACAGAAGCAGAAGTAGGGCAAAAACTACCTTAGGCTTAAAGTTATCCTAGAGTTATTTTGCTGATTACACATCAGTTCTAAATTTATCTACACAACCATTTTATTTGGCTCTGCAAAGCTTAGACAATGCATAACAAATTGAATTCTCATGACATGCTGTTTCTCTTACCTTCTGTTGCGAAGTATTCAAGGTGACACAGTGTTTGCTCCATATACTGGGAATCTTTTGAAAGCCTCTCAAAAATTACATTATCCTATTAAAACCAAATTAATTACAACACCATAAGTCTACATATGAAGTTTCCATTTGTGTATTTACAAGCTCAACATCAAGAAACCCGAGTGGACCTGCTAACATCAGAACCTAAGACAATATTTAGAAGTAGGGTTTTAGAGACTCTGGTTTGAGTAAATGATCTGGATTGTGCCCAGTGGCAGAGATACTGCATCCACTTTTAATAACAGGGACAGAAAAACACACTGATCTCCTCTCCTCTTTCCATAAAGGAGTCCTCATTACTGAGCAGTACAGAATACTCCTTTCTGAATTATTAAGTGGATATATCGATTTTCAGAGAAAATAGGTGTCTGGTCTTATTCAGTAGACATTGTGTTCCCATATAGACTAGCTTCTCACAATCCTTTCTAGAGAAGATTCCCATTGATGTAAAAAGTAGACGGCAGAAACACTGAACAGGTTCTCCCACAAAATTCCCAGAAATAAGCTTCCTCCTGCAGCAGCTGTCTTCATCACTAAATAAAAGGACAATGGAAAAGGCACAGACAACAACTACAATTCAAACGCAGCACCACCACCTGCATATCTAGAGTCTCTGGATTTTATTCTACAGCTACCAAAACAAGTTGCTACACATATGTAAGACACACAAACTCTACTTTTGTTCAGATATACACTCTTAAGCTAAGTAAACAGGCCTATATCTATCGTTGATTAGAGACAGGAATACAAAACAAGTTATTAATCATGGAAGCAATAGAACAGGAGATGATTATCAGAATATGGAAGAGTTAAACTCAGAGGAGTTTAACTGAAGTAACAGAACAGCGCACTCAGGTCTATATGTCAGGACAAATTCAAGCAAACCACATCCTTACAGAAGTCAGAAATGGTTTTCCCTGTTGCATAAAGCCACCTCCATACTTTTCCACTGAAATTAGAACAAGTCTCTGGCTCTTGCCAATGCTAGTTTTGCAGCCTTCATACTTTGGTAAGTTATTGCTCTTGTCAGTGAGGACAGAAGCACATGGTGCAAGTCATGACAACAAATAACAGCAGGTGCAGAGATGCAATAGAGCCACATCAAGAGCCAATCACTTGAGAATAGATTTTAGCATTACAGATTCAGACAACAGAATTTAGTCTAGGTCCTGAACTGCTGCTGCACAGCTGGGTGAAATCCTGCCTTTGCTTAAGTACAGGGTACTGCTTCCATTAGTTTCAGGATTTCAGCTGGGTAGGAGAAAGCCTAGCAATCTTCCTGCCCGCAAAAGAAGTCAGAAGAATGACAGATCTCTTAAATCACTTGGCCCTAAACAGAAAGCCAACTGGTATTATGTATGAGACATGAAATGCCAGCATCAGTCACAGCTGTTGAAACAATAACTGGCAGTGTTAGTTCTCCATTAGGTAGCATAATTACTTACAGCCCCTTTGCAGTAGAGACGTAACTGTCCTGCTGGAGTTCGAACAATCACTGACATTCTCTTCCTGTTGCTATAGAAAAAAAAAATATTTGCTTCCGTTAGTCATCGTAATGAAGAGGAAGTCCTGATCTAGCCAGTGAATTTTCTCAGATATGTTTAGCACATCTGAGATCAGGTGAGATGTAACAGTAGTAACTTAAGACCCCACAATCTTTGACAGCAAGGAAAAATACTAAACTGCCCATTTCCAGCTTCAGCCTTATGGCTCCCACTGGTGAGCACTCAACTGGAACACAGACTTGCACTCAAATGTGAGCAAGATGCCACACAAGTCCTCTTGAAACAAGGCGAGTGACATTTACTCTCAGCTTTTCCTTATTCCTCAAGCAAAATTGTTCTAGAGACACAGGCTAGAAATAGAATAATTAAGGCTGAATACTTATCTGATAGGCATAACAGACATTGAAATAACCACCCACCGACAAGGGCAGTTATTTAACTTCCTAACTCAAAACAACGTAGTAATGCCATAGAAAGGAATCATGGTAGAGACTAGCTCTTGGCCTCCCCACAGGTTCTTTATACCAGTCTAATCAGACCTACATAAATTGGGATTATGTAGAACAAAGTCAGATCCTCTGAGCAGGGCTGCATAGAAAGACAGTCAAGTTCTGGATGTATTTTCAAAGTAAAGGTAAACAGTAGCATACTGTACACAGATGTTTAACAAAGAAAGGTAGCCAAAAATACTATTTTTTTTTCAAGATCAATTTTGGCATTTCACTTAATGTACCTTTAAAAGAGCCACTGGAAAAACATGCCACTTGAAGAACAAATTAACTCATCAAGAGAACTCTAAAAACACATGGTTTCATATTGAAATAAGTTATCTGTAACTATAATTCTTTTCCTTAGCAAAAGGAGAACTCGGAAACATCCTCCTTCCTCATTCTTGCTAGTATGTACAAACAGATCAGAGCACAGAGCAATCTTCCTCTTCTGAAGTTGCTCTACGAGATCTAGCCCACCTTCAGGGCTCAAGAGCCATGTGCAAAAGTAAGCTCTTGGTATGTATGACCAGATAAAACAGTCCTTTTCGAGACCTTCCAAAGAAGGTCTGGAAGGACAGCAATTAGCTGCGCTCAGAACTTCTGCAGCAAGCTAGCAACACTGAGAAACTTCCTTGTGCTTTTTGAAATCTCATTATAGGACCTCTCTCACTGGTTGAGTGGAAGTTGCTACACACAGAGAAGAGCTAAGAGCTTTTGTTCTGCTGCATGCAGGCTACAGCTACTCCTGTCCATAGACAGCAGGGTAGTGCTCAACTTGTCAAAGCCTAAAAGGCTTTTCTAGTCCCTTTTTAGATATTCCCACAAGTAGCCTAAGTAGCTGCATTCTGAATGAAAAGGGGAAAGTAGTCAAGAGTAATCTTCAAAGCCAGGACACAAAAAAAAAGCTGCCTACTCAAACCTTCCCTCAGTTAAGTTTTACATACTCCTATAAAGCAGAACCAGCCAACCCAATGAGTGCAGAGAACGAGACTTCAAAGCTTTAAGCCACAGTAAGAGTAGAGAAAACAGCAAAGTCTGCTGACTAGCACCATCCAAATTGACAACGCTTCATCAACTGACAAAGAGAAAGCACCTTTGATTTCCAGTGATTTGGGGGCCCAATTCATCACTCAAAACTTCTTGCTACCCAAACAGCGCCCATCCTCACTTATTCTGACAAGTTAGAAACACTTGCAAGGTTTAGTTTTTCAGTTCTTCAAAAGGGGCACCACAAAGTCCACTAGTTGTAAATTTCACCTACTCAACACTAAGTAATTTACAGAAGCACTAAAAAAGTGCAGTGTCAATCTCGTAGTATGCTCTTGAAATAGGTAAGTGACACATCAAGAAATCAATAAGGCATAGAATGACACTTTCAGGGCAGTAACTTCTCAATCAGAGAAGATAACTGGAGGGGCAGAGAACAGCTTCATGCTCACATGCCAACAGCCACCAGTTTGTAAAAAGCTCTGTATTAGCCCTGTACTGGACACAAGGAGATAAAGGTGCAGGACGAGATTAAGGAAGTCAGCTTTTCTACTGCATCAGCTGAAGCTTTCTATTCTCAATAATGCTTTTACAAATATGGCTTTCCTGTTACCATGCATTTAGTATAATAGAGAAAAAACTTACCTGGAAAACTCCAGCACATTAAGGATTTCAAAGGTTTTTTCTTTTCCCAGCTACAAAAAAAAAAAAGCATGTACTATTCTAAGTATAATTTGCAGTGTATTCTTACACGTGTGAATATGGAAGTCGGATAAACACCTTTGCTTACGCATCCCAGTGTAAGTAAAATATGGTATTAGCTCCCTCTCCTGGTAAAAGTGATGAGCAGCGCTATGTAATGAAGGTATTAACGCTTACTTGAACATACAACATTGTGGCATCCTCCAATTTACTGCCATTTCAAGCAACTAATATCTTACTCCGAAAGGATAAGTATGCTCTGAAAGTTAAGCTGCACATTTATGTCTTAACAGCTGTCAACCAAGAGACATATTATGGACTGTGAGCATTATTCCAAGTCAAAATAAACATGCCATCCAGATTGGTATTACAATAACTTTTGTCTGAACTGCCTTAGTATTTGTTTCACTTGAATTTACAGGCATATTACACTGAGGAATAATTCCTGTTATTACCAACAACTGTTTGCTGGGGTTGAGCATGAGCAACCTGGAGAGGGAAAAGAATTTAAGAACACCTTGTCTTTGCCATTTTTGAATAACGGTAGAGCGGTAAGAGTTACTGGAGTCTCAGAACTCCAGTAGTATTTGTAGCATGTGGTTAAAAAAAGGGCTGAAGCAAAATCTACAGAGTTATAGTAGTATAGAGTACAGAGAGTAGTATAGTAGTATAGAGAGTACAGCAGTACAGAGTTATATCCCACGAGGCACATATTGATTCAGCAATATCCCCAAGGTCAAAAGCCATCTCCAACCAATGTTACATCTACTGCCACAGATGCAGGCAACGAGAAGAGACAGGAACCTCTGGGAGTCATAGCTTTTGTTGCTGGCTATAGATTGACCCATGCTCCTAGCTTGGCATGTATGAGGCATATAAAACAAGGTCAGGTGGGCTTGGGCCTTCCTGCAGAGAAGAGCCTAGATAGCTCTAGATGATACTGCTCATCCTAAGCTCTTCCCCTTAAACTAAGTAGCACCTTACTGAGTAGCTGTAAAAAGTCTGTGACAAGTCCTAGAAAGGTAAATGTTTTAAATGCTTAGCTTGGCAGTGTACCAAGAAACATGAAAGTGAATGCATCTGAGAGGAAGGACAAAAATACATCCATGATTCTTAATAAGCACTTTAGTATGTATTCCAGAGACAAAGTTTTTAGCTGTACCTGTGTAAATCTAGAGCTACTTCAGCTTAGACTACAACTTAAGTCAGAATACAGCTCCATGAGTTTGAGACTGTCTATGTCAACTCTAATTGTTAACTATGCACTCCTATATACAGAACTTGTGAAGCAGATACATCTACAGAAGATTTTACTCAGAAGAAAAATTCCATCTTAATACAAGAAATCAAATATTTAGAAGTACAGTAACCATTAGATATAGTGGTTACAAAATCTTCTAGACACATAAATTTCCTTCTGATGTCAATGTGCTAATCTGTGCTTCCTGGACAAGGGGAAGCATTCTCCAGGCACAACTACTATAAGTTCCCATATAAGCTTGCAGCTTCCTATTACCTATGCCACACTGAAGGGCAGAGGACTTTCCAACTAAAGACAGATTAAGAGGACTTCGCACAGCCTGTACAAGTCTTCTATGTAGTGTCCTGAAGGCCCTGTAAAGGAAAACTAAAGAGCCATACAGGAGACCTTTATGTTCTGCATGAGCTTGGCAGTCTGCTATGCACGCCTACTACTTACCGCATCAATGATAACCGAATGTGGAGTCCGTCCAGTGAAGACATAACCAAGTTTCTTTGCTCCTTTCACTAACGCTCCTTCATCTGCCAACACAAAAGCTTAATCAGGTACTTTGAAGAGGCCTGTAGAGCCCATGCTTAAACAAGCCACACTGCTGAAACACAGAAGTCCCCTTCCCCCAGGTACTCCCACATCTGTAGGCCTGCTAGAGAAGCTCTGCACACACTTCCACAAGAACATTCACATTTTAGTCCCACAAAGCCCATGTTATATCAACTACACAAACTTCATACTCAATCTGTATAAAATATCCTATAACTACTGAAGCATTAAACTCTATTGTTGTGGAATCAGTTTTCTACATGAAAGAGGGGAAATACCTGTTCTGAAAGCAACAAAGCTGTGTTGCTGTAAACTTCTAGAACATGCGTTCAATCCATTTCCTGCTGTAAAGGCACTAAGTTCAGGTGCTACAGAAGTAAGCAAAGCATTGTCTTCTGGAGACTGAACTGGCCAGTGTCATTAAGAGCTCAAGTAACTAAGATAAAATAAGAGCCAACACCTCTACCTCTGGTATGTAACTACGCAGCCTCATTGAGGAGTAAGTGCATTAAGCACAACCACTATACAAGCAAATTTAGTGCCCAGCTCAGGTAACCCTGATGTTTCTGCAGCTCACTTGGTCTCCTCACAGTTCAACACCATGACTAGAACTACTTTACACAGGCTGTTCACTCAACTCTTGAGATACTTTAAGACAAACGGAAATGCTGCTGCTTTATCACTTAATACATTACTACAACAATTCTAGAAACATCGTTAGAAATTGAGATAAATTTGACAGGGAGCAGGGAGGTACTGTTCTGCATTTTGGCCATGCCTATGTCTTTCAGTACCACTGTACTGCCTAAAAGAAGGAATAAATAAGTGAAGGGCAGGCCTGAATACAGTCAAGACTCTGCTCTGTGTTGTATCATGCCACGTAACAGCATCTATTATCTGCATAAAGCAACATCAGAAGCTACTAAATCAAGAAAAAGAGTTTGCACTCATGCCAAATATAGCAAGTAGCTATTCACACAGAAACAACGGGGTACTTCCATAGGTCATGCTCTATGTAGGGAAGACAAGTCACCGAGTTCTACTTTTGCTTTTTACCCCTACAGAAATAGGCCAGAGTAGGTGGTCTCATGAAAGCAGGAAGAATCATAAGCCTAGCCTATAGGTCTACAGAAACATCACAGACTTGGCAGTTTTGTATGAAGCATTCAAAAGCAGTGCGCACCAGTAAAAAAATGCCAGATCCACTGGAGGATCCACCATGGAGGACATCTTGCTTTTAAAATAAATGACCTGTCAAAAAGATAGCAACAACTAACCTGGAGAGGAGGCCTGGTAGACTATTTTATTTCCTTGTCTCTCAGGAACAACAGTATGACACACAGCCAGCAGAGTGAGGAACTCCTGAATGTGCACAGCTGTGGGCTAGACAGGACATCAGGAGAGTCAGGTTTAGTATTACACACAGACTGAAAGGCAGACAGCTGTTCATCAACCTGATAAGACCTCCTAAGTACCACAGAAAAAAAAAAATTCTGTTCTCTCTAGTAATTGTCTTGGTCCCAGAACACCAACGCAGCAGAGTTAAGGGCCAGTATTAATGAACTACAGTGCTAATGATGAAGACCTTACTCAAGTTGCAGAGAGCTGAGAAGCCAGAATAATCCTCCACCCCACCAAATGCAAAAGCATTAGTTTTGTAGCTTCATATACACAAAGATGTCTGCCACAAGATGCTGATGTTATCAAGCAAGAGGAAATGCTACTTAGGGAGCTTCCACAATAGTGTTCAATAGATTGACAGTAACCACATCAGAATTTAAACTCACTGCAACTGCACCCTTAGCGATGAACACCTAGAGCTGACAGCAGCTGATTAGCCAGTAGAAGGCAATATCATGTGCTTTTCCACAGGAATACATCATCAAGCAAAGCAGAAGTTGAATCAATGCTCCCTACACATTCAACATCATGAGAACACACAATTTTTTTTTTTTTTTTTTTTTTAACACAGACTGCACAGTCACCAGCCATCCCAAAGTGCTTTAAGAGATATCAGGTCTACAACTCAGTGAAGATGTATGGCACTTAAATCACAGGTCTCTAACGAACAAGTTATGGTAATACTAGTTTATAGTAACTTGATATGGAGTCTCTCATACCATTCCTCCCTCCTTTCCACCTCTGCCTTTGCAGCATTTCCAGTCTCATAGCAGGTTGGGAATGGTACTCAGCTGCCCAGCTCACAACCTACCATACTAACTCCATCCACAGTTTACACAGAACTTTAAGATGCTTGGCTGAAACTGCCTGAGGTGAACACACGTTCTCCTTCAACTCTGCTATATCCATAACATCCACAGTTGGAGGCATCTAAATCTTACATCCCAGCAAATGTTTGCACAGTAATTGAATCAGATATGAACTTAGCAGTTCTAGCTTTGCAAAAAGTCTTAGTTGACTTTGCAAACTCCCAAAGCATTTTTGCATATGAAAATAGTACCTAGTTTCCAAAGTTCTCATTAGCATAGCGTGTTTTACATATACACTGTCTTAATAGAGCCACTACAAAATCAAGAGCATTACAAGAGCTGTGAGGACAAGGTTGGGCCAAAATCCTACTACCATAACATTAAAATCAAGATCAGATAAAAAAGAATTGTATAAGATTCTAGTAAAATGGGATTCTAGGGTATTTTTCAACAGTTAATTAAAAGATGCTTTTACATAACTGTGTTGGTTTTGTTTAGTTAAGGGGACGCGACAGTGGCAACTTCTGTGAGAAGCTGCTACAAGTTCCCCCTTTGTCCAGTGGACTTGGCCAGGCCTAGGGCAGACCTGCTGCTGGCCAAGACCGAGCCATAATTGGTGTCAGAATGTTACCTGATAATGCTCTGCGCTGATGTATTTAAGAAAGGGAAAAAACAGGAAAAAAAAAAAGAAAAGTGCAGATGTGAAGAAGCTGAAGCAGGGGCAGAGAGGTGAAGGCATGAGCCTTGTGGCCCTCACCCAGGGCAGCTGAGCCCAACTCAGCCAGGCCCAGCTGCAAGAAATGGAGAGGAGATGAGATGTGAGAAGATCCTGAGAGGCATCTGCCTGCTGATTGTGAATAATTTTTTGTGAGAGAGACTGCATAGTCTGGTCCTGAGCAGAGCTGAACTACAACAACAACTTATTCCATTAGCATGCACCAGAATGTTTCACAACAGGAAAAAGGCTACAAAGTTCAAATGAAACTTTTTCAAGTGAGAGCTATATGCCACCAAAAAACCTCTGATGTGAGAGACTTTATTATATACGCAGTACTACTGTCTGAAATGCAGTACAAAGTTATTTTATAAAACCCTTGAAAGCACAGAAATACTGAGACATTAAACACTCCTCCACCTCCCTCTTAGAGGGACACTTAAAACACAACTTCTCCCAGTTAGGCCTGCAGCATTCACAGCTGGCTCTCAGACATGTTAAGGCTTCTCTCCCCAAGTCAAGCTATATGATAAAAATAAATAACAAAGTTCTGTTCTATCTCAGGTTCTATTTCAGGGACAAGATCAAGAATAGGGAAAAATTGTTGAGTGAGTTTGGTTTTTTTCAATACAGTGCAGAGAGCCTACATACCTGTACAACAGAAAGCTGCATTTGCAATAGCAAGGTTTAATTAGTAGGAAGTAAATTACTATGAAAGCCACAAAATAATGTCAGTTGGCAAATGTTGTGTTAACATGTGTAAACAAAAAAACTTACGAGATAAAGTGTAATAAAAAACTACAGTTCCAATACTTACATTCTTGTTTTACTTCATGTACTTTGTCATGAATATTTCCGAAGTAACTGTTTCACGCAGGACCTTTATCTTTGCATACTGAAACTTCTGCATTGTATGGTAAATGCCACCAAAAAAACAACTGTTGTAGCTTTTGACATGCTGGAGTGCAGACTGTTCAAGAAAATGAACAGATGGGATATTCTATAATCAGAGATTAGTGTGCAAAATTTAAGGTCCACAGCAAATTACTGGTCAGAAGGTTACTGCTGCTCCACTCTTTCCAGTGAAAACAATGAAAGCTACCTTTCCATCTCAAGGCGCACAGGCTGCCAGATGCTCATTTCAGCATTCACTGCTGCAGATCTTTGAAGTTCTTCCTACATGTCTAGCACCTAGCCTTTTCCACACCACCACAGTAAGTGCTCTATCAGCTGGAAACAACCTGTCTCCAGCTATGTCATAGATTTCAGTTGTTCCTACATATATATTTCTGCTTTCAAGCCAGCAATGTAATTTGTTGCTGTCTTGGTATTTTTACAGCTCACGATGGATTACATGGTAATCTTCCAATTCTGTAACAAGAGATCACCCGACAGAGGTCCAGCTTGTCATGTCAGCTCCTCTACACAACTATCATTTTTTTCCTTTTTATCTGGTTCCAGAACTGACACAGTATTTACCACACTGGTATGAATCACAATAGAGAATTCACATTCCTATTTCAGAACTGTAAACAGAAAATTCATTAATGACTTCTGTGACAAGACATCTCTTACATAATGCCAAGCTTAACCTCAGCATAAGACAGAAGTCCTACAGGTTAACTGATTCCACTTTATTACTTATTTTCCCTCTATTAAAGCAAGTCTCTGCCATTTTACTACTCAAATTCTTACTGATGGTCTGAGACACTGCTTGCCTGCTCATTTTTCAAGCTCTGCTCTATTTCTTCCCATCCAATTTTTCCTTTCTCTACTTATCTGTAGCAGGAAATAGTTTGCTTATTTTAGTCTCTTGTTCATCTGTCCACTGATAGCTCTCATTTTAAGTGCCTTCTCCTCCCATTTTCCCATCCTGTGTGCCAACAGCTCCGGGTGAAAGCTATTGCTTCTCTTTCTCCACGTCTTTTCTAAAGATCCATGGAACACCTGATGTACAGCCACCTACACCAGTGACACACTACTAGCTGAACTTACTTCGCATGCTGCCCCTACAAGCTGAGCACTACAAACACATGAAGACATTGTCTCTCATGTCTGGAAGCAATTTCTGGATTATTATCTATAGAGCATTAACTACACTGAAAGCAAAGTTTCCCCATCTAGAAGGCACAGCAAACATACGTCACTGGTCAAGAAGCTGTATCACAAGTTTTTGTCCCTTAAGGGCTTTGTTCTCTCTGAATAAGGGAGAATATGGAGTCAAAACTCAGTCTCTTGGGGAGTAAGCTGCACTCTGCAGAGCTACACATCTGCATATTTGTCACACGTGTTCTTATCTAGGCCTCCTAATTCTCAAGACAAACTGCATTATTCTAGACAACTGTTCACAGCACTATAACTACAAGGAAGTTGCATGCGAAGTTTAAGATACTAATCGCTGATACTTCATCAGATACTTACAGCAGTATCAGATCAGTGTCTCCATTCACAATATTTCCAGATGAGTAGAACCAACAGGTTTTTGAGCAAGTGGCCTAGAAAAGGCCAAAGGGATATTAAAGCACAGTCTAACAACTTGACCTTACTACTTAGCATGGATGTGGCACATTCTGCCAAGGGCAGCTAGTAAAAAACTTATCTACTTCATTACCAGGGAGAATTATGACTCACCATCTTAAAAAGATGTGAACTTCCTACTGTTTTGTTCATTAGACCTGGAGAACAGTGTGAGGATCCAGACATATTGGGCATCTCTAGAATAGTGAAGCTGGTAAAGCTTGGGGGGGGATCAGGATATTTCAGGCACAGACTCAAAGAACACATTAACCAGCATCCAAAAATCAATATAATAAAATGCAAGTTTGTCTTGTCCAAAGCCCCTGAAAGATGACCTTGTCCAGTTTTGGCAACGATGGAGTTAGTTTTCCACTGAGTAGCCAGTGTGTTTTGAATTTCATGTGTGAAGAATGTTGACAAACACCCTGATGATATCAGTTGTTGCTAATGAGACCAAGGACACCGTCCAGCTTTCCATGTCTCACTGATGTGGAGATGCAGGAAGCTGGGAGGGATATAGCCAGAATAACTGACCCAAACTGGTCAAATAGAGCATTCCATGCCATAAATGTCATACTCAGTATCTAACTGGGGGTCAGCAGGGGGGAGTGCCTTGCTCTCTCCCTCTTGCTTCTTTGCTTGCTGCTCAGTTTCATTTCTACGATCGCTGCTCGGGACAGGCTGTATCGGTCACTGGGACATCGTGTGGTGAGAAATCATGCACTGTTCATCCTGTATATTTTAGTATCCTTATATTCTGTTTTTATTGTCATTTTCCTTTGCTATTTTAATAAGCTGTCTATCTCAACCTATGTGTTTTCCTTTCTTCCCAATTCTCTCCCCATCCCACTGGGGAGGGGGAGCAAGAAACTGCATGGTGACTACGGCTAAGTGTAGTTTTTTTGGCACCCAACATGGGGCACAAAGGGGCCAGGCTAAATCACTCAGGATATCAGACTTAAATCTGAGGATCCAAAGCTTGAGACCCAGTCAGATCCAAAAGGGTTGTGAAAAGGACATATCTGAACATAGTGTGTTGAAAGTAGATTTGTTACAAGCATTTATTACGCAGGTTGGGTCATCACTGGCCATGACGTTTTATTTGCTCTCAGAGCTCTTTTTAGAGCTGTACTGGGCAGTATCCTACTTGCCATATATGCTGTTTGTCAGTATTTATGGACAGCTTATCAATTCTGGCATTAAAGGTATTGCTGTGCTATGCTATGTGGCACTGGTTGGTTTGGTTAGATCACGGTAGCACAACCGGTTTTGTAACTGGGTTCAATAGCAGCAGGTGGTGCGCAGAGCAAAGCGGCAGCAGCTCCATCCAGGTATTTTGGGAGCCATCTCACAGGAGTTATTTGGAATTATACCTTTTGCTTTGGTCTAGGAAGCCAGATTGCAGGGCGGACATCTGTTTACAGTTTCCCCCTCTTTGCCAGGCTAATTTCAATAGCTTTTGAGAATTCTGAATACCCTTGGGATACTCCAGTCACCTTGTTCACACTGGCAGGTCTCTTGCAGCTGTTGTAGATCTTGATTAAGTTTAAACAACTAAATACTGTGGCTGCCATAGCCCTGGCAGCAGGCACTGCTGATAATCCAACCCTGGCAACAGGCACTGTGGCTACTGCAGTCCCCACTACAGATGCTGCAGTTACTCCAGCCCCTATGGCAGGCACCACAGCTATCCCAATTCCTGCCACAGACACTGTGGTTACTCAAACCCCAGCAAGCAGTACTGAAGATGAACAAAAAAAAAAACACACACCTATCTGCACCAGTATCGGTTGCCATGTACAGAAGAAATACACACACACAAAAAAATCAGTTTGCATAGTGAAAGATCGTGAACCAGGGACATCACAATAACAGGAAGAGGCAGAGGTAGAAGTAGTCACCTGATCTCTATCCTTGAGTGAGCTGCAAGATATGCAAAAGGATTTCAGCCATATTCAAAGTGAACAACTTGTCACCAGGTTGCTCCAACGCTGAGACAGCAGTGCCAGTAGCCTGGAATTAGAGAGTAGGGAAGCCAGGCAGCTGGGATCCCTGTCTAGGGAAGCAGCGATTGACAGGGCGATTGGAAGAGAGTCAGCAGCCTGCAGCCTCTGGAGGTGACTCTTGTCAGGCATGGGGGAAAAGGTATTTCTTCAAGGAAGATAATATACACCACCCAAGCAAGTGGACCACCACAGAGAGAGGTGTTCAAGTATCTGAGGGAATTAGCTGTTCAGGAGCTGATTTATTGTAACCCAGATGACCTACAGACATCCATAGATCCAGATTAAATTTCATGTTCCTGACCTATGTGTCAGAAGTTTGTATGGAGTGCACCATCTATTGTATGCCAACTCATTGGCAACAATGAGCTGGAAAGACAACAAGGCACCACCAACACATGCAGTGGCTAACCAACTCCAACAACACAAAGACAATCTCTCTTCCCTGCTACAGGCCTGTGTCTCAGCTGTGGAAAGACTGACCAAAAGATCCAAAAGCATGTTCGAAAAACTGTTTTAAAGACTATCCCAGGAGTTACAGAAACTGGAAGACGACTGATCTTACTTCTCAGCTGCACAAACCAATATCTCAGCTAGATAAGCTGAGATGACCCCTTCCTGCTCAGAAAGGCTACATGTAGCAAGGTACCCTGTGGTTTACCTTGCGTGACCAAGGACAGGACATGAAGTGGGATGGAAAATCTACTCTGCCCCTAGAGGCACAGGTATGAGTTGGGAGGAGGGGAAAAGAAAAAAAAAAAAAAAATCACAAATTGAGGTTCTCCCAGGAAAATTGCTGCTCCAGTCTCCAGTGCACAGTTCCCCAGACAGCACAGAAGGGCGGATCTCACCTCTGATCCTATGGAAGGAAATTCTAATTCATATCCACAAAAAGTTACTTAGAAAATACTATAAACAGGACTAGAGGGGCCCTGCCTTCAGACAGACAGAGGAGAGGGGCAACCAAGTTTACTGGACCATATAGATTCATCGGCCTGGCACATCAGAGCCACAAGAATATAAGGCTCTAGCAGACACCAGTGCACAGTGTACCCTAATGCCATCAAGCTATAAAGGGGCAGAGCCCATTTGTATTTCTGGAGTGACAGGAGGATCCCAACAGCTGACTGTATTGGAGGCCAAAATAAGTTTGACTGGGAATGAGTGGCAAAAGCACCCCATTCTGACTGTCCCAGGTGCTCCGTGCATTCTTGGTATAGACTACCTCCAGAGGGGATTTTTCAAAGACTGAAAAGGATACAGTGGGCTTTTGGTATAGCTGCCACGGAGACGGAGGAAATTAAACAGCTGTCTACCTTGCATGGTCTCTGAGGACCCTTCCACTGTGGGGCTGCTGAGGGTCAAAGAAAACAGGTACCAATCGCTACCACCACTGTCCACCAGTAGCAACACCACACCAGCTGAGACTCCCTGATCTCCATCCACAAGCTGATTCACCAACTGGAGAGCAAGGGAGTGATCAGCAAGACTCCCCTATGGCCAGTGTGAAAATCTAGTGAAGGTTAACAGTGGACTATTGTGGCCTGAACGAAGCACCACTGAGTGCTGCTGTGCCACAACAATACTGCCTTTTACATGAGTAAAAAGAGCAAAAGCAGAAAATTGAAAAAGTATTTCTCATCAAGCTACAACAATTTAATTGTCAACTGCAAAATGGTATGTTTTGACAGTTTTCAGGCAACAGTTACTTTCTGAACTAAAGCCTCCCAGAACTTCTCACCACCTGAATATATTTCCCCCTACTTGCAGTTTTTCATTCCAGTAGTGATATACTTTTCTTGTTCTGTTTTCTTAAGAAATTAACAATCAGCTGACAACAGTGGTCATTTCAAAGCCTAATGGGATAAAAGCCTCCGTTCCCACACACTTCATGAAAATAAGCAGACATATTGGAGATCTAAACAAACACTTACACTGAGGTAAAGGTTCAACATGAGCACAACAGTTACTTGTTCTGCCTTGCCAGTTGCTTAACTCCTGATCACACATACTCACTGAATCAATTCATGCATCTGGAGCTATACAACATGCTTGCTGCTTCTTGCCCAAACAGTAATTTTCAGGCCACAGAGTAGAGTTTATACGCAGATTGGAGCTAGCAGAGGAAGTCTGGAGAACATCCAGGGATATAATGGAGAAGTCTAGGATAACTAGGATGAGATCCAAGTTTATTAGTTCTTTCACTTCTTGACCTCCTTCCCTGCACTCATATCATCAGGGTAAAAAACAGCCCCACACCAAACACGCTTGCATGCCCATGATGAGACTGTTCACAGCACATGAGCAACTCGCAAGTGCTAAGACAAAGACCATCTGGCATATTCATCAAACCAAGTTTCTGGAAATAACTGATCTTTCCTTATTCTAACAAGAGTTTACACTGTTTTCCCTGTAGAAACAAGCCTGTATCATACTCTTGGCACTGCTGCACAGTTCATAGAACAGAAGCCATTACAAAGAAAAAGCATAGGCAGACAAACCTAGGTACTTTCATCCACATTAAAATCCCAGAGAAGCCAAGAAAAACCTCCACATGTTTTCAAGACACATTTTTCCTTGGAACACTTCCTGCAGGGCAATAACTCTGACTGTTACTCAAGAGTGGACTTGGCCATCCATCAACCCTTACACACCAGTTGCCCAGAAGAGCTATGAAAGTTAGAGGTGATGCAGGATGATAAAAATCTTCCTAGCAGATACAAGAGAGTCTCATGAGGACAAGTATATTTTTTTATTTTCAACCTGGAAAGAAAACTACTTGGCACTGAAACAGCTCTAAACTAACACTTGCATCTGGATTGAAAAAAAAAAAGTTACACCTTCAAAACCAGAGCAATGAGCACTTACTGAGTGTTTCTGAGAGTACACTGACAACTTCAGCTGCAAAAGGGAAAGAGTTGAAAGGGAACTCATTGCCCAGCTGAGTACAGCACCATCTGACCCCACAAGAGCAGCTTGTGCCAGAACACTTCAGTTTTTTCACCTCAGTCCACCAAATGAGTAGAGATTGTCAGACATCTGTAAACAGCATTTGCAGCTATCTACTAGCTACGAAAACTAAGATAGTAAGGAGTTTTAGGTAAAAGGAAGTAGTTTATGCATCTCAACAGCTAACCTAATGCAAAAAGCTAATGGGCTAGAAACATGGGACTCTTCCTCCTCCCACTATCCTGTAATCCAGCCCTCATCTCAGATGCAGTTTGACAAACAGAGCTGAACTTCCTAAACAAACTGTCACACATAGTCCTTGTGTTCTTGTGCTAAATCACCACTTGTCAGTGACTAGCATCCACCCCTCCAGGACAGTAAGGCTCCAAAAGGTATCTTTGGCCTGCACAAGGTAGGCTAAGTCTTATCAGCCAGAAGATCCCCTATCAACTGTCCGAGTGCTGAGTTCCCACCATGTGCTCAGCCCAACAATTGTGCAATGACAACAGTATTTACCCATTTAAATTGCCAGCCAAAAAGAAACTTTATACATATAGGTTCAGTATGTAAAGAACAAAGGCTTCTAAGCTGTCTAGACTAAGGGACAAAGCAAGCTACCAAAATCCTTTGCCTGCTACAACAGTAAATATTCCTTCCATCTCCTGAAGTAGAACTCCAGAGAAGATGAAAGAATTAGAGATCGCCCAACGTTATGGAGCCATTTCAAGGCTAGGTGAGGAATTCCATCTCACAACCCATTGGGTATATGTTCCTTCTGCTGAGTCTATTAAAATGAACCAAAGCACTTCTCTGTATAGGTGCCTAAAGCAACAGCTAGCAAGAGCTCAAACACATTTTATCTGCAATCTGCAGCTAAACCAGCAGCCTTCCATTCCGAATGAGCACCTGGAGTCAGCAACTGCCACAAACCATAACTGTAGCCATACATGAACAAAAAGAACAGGAGACAACCGAAATCTTGTCTACAAGGGATGTCCAGTGGGAAACCCTTCCAGTGCAGAGGATTACAAAAGCCACATAGGAAACCAGCACACTGTCCTGGAAGGGCCACCTTTCTGAACATGAGGAACACAGGAGGCATCTTGAGGTTCTATCACCCTGAAGAATACGTAGTAATTAAATATTCCTTCAGGCATTTACACCATGCTGCATTTCAAGCTCTTCAATACTGTAAAGCAAAAAACTTTGCTGCACACAAACAGTATGCTGTAGCCACATTTTAGATGCTCATACTAAACTTGACCAGTCCAGTTACACAAGTTACACTGTTTAAGGAAAGCAACCAGCTAATCAAGTTTGTTATTTGAATTCACACTTGCCAGTGCCCAGATCCCCTACCATGAGACAGCTTCTGCAGAAGAGAAGGGTCACGGTTTTTCGCAAATGACTTCAGTTGTCTGATATAGAAACACCTCATAACTGCATGGTTTCTGAATAAGCTATGAACCAACACTCTTTAAAGGACTAGGTCTCTTTAGGACACAATCAGTTAGGCTACGATTACCAATCACTAAGTCTCAGGCCAAGCTTAAGCTTGCAATTCAGTCCCACCTCTTACATTCTTCACATAATTGGATTTCCCAACATTTACAGTATTTTAAGCAAGTTTCATACCAGAACCACCTTGCAATGCTCTAGACTACTGTTAAAAACAGTATTTTAAACAGTATGGGTACTTGAATACTTGAAACAGTTTAAGAATTACAATTTCTACCATCATTTGTTACAAAACATTATTTTCCATATACACTTGCATACGTGAAGCTGTTTTACAGCCAGCAGGTATCCACATCAACGCCACTGTTTGTTTGATTCAGTAGTAAGATACGCAGGTAGAAAGGCACTGGAGGACCTATTTTGTTTCCTTTTTACCTACTCTGTGCTTGCATGACACACTTATAGACTTGATCACACAGATTTAACATTCAATTCCAGGGAGGCCTAGAATAGAGTGTTTAAGAGACAATATTCGAAGAGTAGACTTACATGGTCATTTTCAATGTTTTGCAGCAGTCTTGGGTCATCAAATTCACACGATTCACTGGTGGAAGGAGGTAGCTGACTGCAGAGCAAGAAAAGCATACTCAAAGATAAGTGGCAACATTTCCAATCTTACTACTTCATCTATTTTGTTGGGAAGCAAAGGAAAAGCAAAGTAAGATTCCACTGTCCTTGAAAGTATTGTGAAAAGATCATATGAGTAACACAAAGTGCTGAAAATGAGCAACAATTTCTTCAGAACACCAGCAAGAAGCCCAAAATGGTTATGCCTGAAAGCCTGTTTGAGAAGATTCAAGTGTCAACACATCTCCTATGAGAGAAGCAGCAGCAGCTTTTAAATGCACTTGAAATACATCGATTTCAGGGTGACTTGCTTTTAAAACAGATCAAAGATCAATATCGTTAAACTCCCTTTATATTCAGCAAGTTCTGCTTCAAGTTGATCCTTGGAGGATTTTAAGCCTGAGTATTCCAAAATAGTCCCTGAAAGAAACTCTTCTACAGAACTGACTAGAAAAGAAGTGTTCAAGGAAAAACAAGATAGAAATGAAGAAAGCAGCAATATATTGGAAGAAAAAGAGGCACCCATCAAAATTACATCTCAGCACAAGTAGCAACGTATAATCATATCATCTTCCTAAAAGGTGATCATAAAAATGAGCTGGACCAGTAGAGAAGCCTAACATGGCTTTCTAATAGCATTCAGTGTCTACCTCTTTCTTGGGTAGGAACTCACTTCTTGTTTGCCTATATTTGCCATTCAAAGCCCATCAGCCTGCCCTGGCTCTTCCCCCTTTTCTGTTAATCTGAAAATGCTACAGCAACACTTGTGCAACACTTCTAGGTTTTCACTCATTTCTGTAAAGTGGGACAGACCCATCACCTCTATTCATTAAATCTCTGAACAAAGAGGAGTGGTTCTCTTGACATAGGACATATCAAGCTCTTTCCCAGTTCAATTACTAAAACCCAGCACTTTAATGAAGAAGTTCCTTTTCTCCTCCTTGTCAGGTACAACCTTAGTGATTGCAGAGAGTAACATTCAGTCTCTAGCCAGAGATAAGGTTACTCTTAGCTTGTAACATGGTTGACTGCAATTATAAATCAGCACCGCACTAGCATGTATCCAGCCCAAGCAGCCACCACCTATTCCTCAATCCCCATCACCCATCATCTCTCTATGGAGAAGAGGAGATTCATCACTGCCCACCAGCTCGGCATTAGGCTCCTGCTGGAAGAGCACTTTATTCAAACACATTGCTCCCTTGCGCTTCCTCCACTCCCAATTTGGAAAGCAGTCTTGATATAGATTGTCCCCACTCTATTAAACAGAACACAAACATCTTAGAATATATCTACCTGAAGTCTTCTGATGAACGTTCTCTTTCCAGCTCAGGAAAGTGACTGAGTAGAAAACAAAAAGAACATTTATCCCACTTTTCAAACCAAGAAATAGGTAGAAGGCAAAAATCAATGAGTCACCACACATACAAACATATGCTGGAACCATGGGTTCAGCTGTTCATACATTTGAATCAAGAAGTACCTAATTTAGCTACCATGAAATTCTAAGGTTAACTTGTACAGATATCTTAAGATGACCAGTTTAAAACTAAGCAAAGACAGAGATTTAGTATTCAAGACTCAAAAAGCCAAGTGTTATAAGATACTGGTATGACTCAAAGGGATCCTTTTTGACAGAAACAGAACAAAAACAGTAAGTGGGTATGCCCCTCATGCAAGGAATATTAAACTCTACAAATACAATTACACCTGTATGGTTGTAATTAAATCCTGGTTTATCTCAAGAAGTCACAGAAACGTGACTGAAAATTGCTATCCTTGGGCTGCATCTTTCCTCTGGAAAAGCCAGAGATTATTTAGGACTTGTCATTTAGTTTAAATCATGACCAAATAAGTTAAGAAGCAAGTTTCCTTTACTTCACATAAAGTACTCCCCAGGTTTTGCATTTCATTATTTGTGTTACAGGACATGGAAATGAAAGCTATTAACTGAGACCACAAAATACACTAAAATACAAATTGAAGAACAATATGTTCTAATCCTGTTCTGATACAGGAATATGTACCATTAATAGGCATGCATTAAGTTAGAGTTTCTAAAGAAGTCATACCTACCCATATGTCACTCCAGCAATACTACATTTCTTAAAGTTCATGATATTGCATGTTAAAGTACCTGTTTTATCAGAAAACAGGTATTTCACCTGGAAGAAAAAAAGAAGCCTCTAGTTTTCAACTTGCAAAGTAACGAAACCAAAAACGGAAAACAGATTAAATATCAGGAAAATTCTGTGAGACATACAGCTCAAATGTCACAGTATTGGCCAATGCAGGCTCATTATAGCTTGCTACAGGAGCTTATAGCTACAGGAAAAAAACATCAGGAAAGTTGTTTAATGGCATTATTTCTTCTTTCTCTCTAAATGCACAAAGGCTCAAGCAGTAATTATCAATTGTCAAGGCTTCAGTGTGGTCACTATAGATGTACTTGCTTGTGCTAGTCAAGCATTCACCAAGTCTTTCAACTGTACTAACACTAAAGAGCAAGACTGGAACTTCACATTAAAGCAACGAAATAATAAAAAAAATTACCATTTCTAAGAAAAATGCTAATTGGATTAAGTAGGAAAAATATTGACTACCACCCTGCTAAGCAAACAATAACTATGTATTTTACAGATATGTAAACATATTCTCCAACATTAAATTCACACAAATGATGACATTTATGTGGGTCAGTTACATACCTATAGCTTTGGTTGTCAAGGAAAAAAGCTAGAATTTCTCAATGGCACTACAAAATACTAGTGGCATTTCTACTTGTTCAGGGAAGCCCTTCCATTTTGAAAAAAAAACTCACTTGTAGAGTTTTTAACAGACCTCTTACAAGTACAAGTTAATATCCAGTTCCATCTTCCTTTCAGACAAAAGTAAACACTTGAAGGAATACAATCTAATAACAGAATTGCATTATTTCTTTTTTACTTGTATTTCCTGTTAAGTGGTCAGAAACATTAAGAACTAAGAAAACAGGCGGAGCCTGTTGGCCTGCTCTTCAGCCAAGCTTAGTCCTGTACATTCTGTTCCAGTATAGACAGTCACTGAAAAGCAATTCAACACCCTTGATAAAAGTCAGTTTACAGTGAACATAAGAAAAAGATTAAATTCTGAGTCTTAAAACTGCCTATATGACCTCAAATGTCTGTAATCTCATTATCAACATATCAAATCTTGTGATATCTCATTATTTTACTTGCAAGACTTCAATTAATAGAAGACATCCCATTAACCCGAGTCACAGAGCAACAGAATACAGCAGATTCATTCAGCATGCTCTAATACCTTCTATCTTCCCATGATGTATCACATATATGACACTTAAGAAAATGTCGTCTTACCTGTCCAAGTTCCTCATTAAGGTTTGAGGTTCTGGCCATTGCAGGTGTATCTGTTTCAGGATAATACATATCTATGTCCTGAAATGAGAGCAAAATTAGACCTATGCTATGCAAATTAAAGACTGAAATCTTCAGTTTTCTTTAAGTCAATCAAGCCAAGTTAGAGTTGACTAAACTCCACTGGTGGAGGTTCTGAAGGCCTGAGGGAAACAGTATCCCAGGCTGAATAGGGGTGCCACCATTTCTAAGTATACCTCCACACTATGTGTACGTGAGAAAAGCTAGATTCAATTATACGAAGCTATTTTCTTCATTGCATCTCTAATTTAAGAATTTAGTACAGCAAGAAGTTCTAACAGGCATTAGCCATGCTAACCATAGGTCTTCAGTTACAACAATGCAGTTTACTCCAGCCACATCCACAACTGAAGAGACAGGTTAAGTGACAGAACTCAACTCCTTCTATAAATATAATTAATTGGGAGGGTAAACAAAACAGCGACTACATGAACCAAAGCAATTTCTCAGGTAGGATTGTTAGGCATCTCCAATACATTACAAGCAGTTCAAAGAACAGATGTCAGACCTTATTTACTTGTATTTTAGAACCACTACAACTTTACTGAAAGTCCAAGGATAAATGCAGGCCAAGACAACGTATTCCTCTTGGTTTCATTCAGCTTAAGAGACATCGCTATGGTAATTTTAGTCCACAACTGAAGAGAAACACACTTTGAAATCAAAGCTTGCCTGAAGAGAGGAATCACTGCTTTGTTGCATGAGGCACCATCAACTCATCTCTATACAGAAATACTATGATTCATACCAGAGGTGACCTTAAGGTAAGCCTCAAGATTTAGAGGAAAAAACACACCCACAAACACTCACACCCCCAGACAAGTCTTATAGCTTCTTTCAGCCACAGCAGGGAGAAAGATAAGGCACTGCAGAATTTTCAAAAGATAATTACTGAACATGAGTCAGCTGAGAGACCTCCTTCAACCAGAAGAGCTAAGCCTCTCCTCTCATCCTGAAAGCCTAAAATACAGAAGTGTGATCATTTGCATGGGGGATCTTCCTACAACTAAATCTTTTAGTTTCCTGTGCAACAGAGAACTAATAAAATAAATTATCTGAACTTCTCCCTGCCTTTCCCAAAAGTTGCATCAGAAGAGTCAGCAGAAAAAAAAATCTCAAAGATTTCAGGGTGTTTTTTTTGTTTTGTGGTTTTGTTTTTTTTTTTATTTGTATTTTGCTTTCCAAAACTGACATTAATACACCTGTTACTGTTACTTACCCAGTTTATAAAAAGAGCCTGAGTAAACTTGACAACTTCCAAAGTCACCAGAAGACTGATTGGAATAAGGTTGTTGTACAAGATTATAAATGTCAGCAGGTTGTATCCAAAGTTGACAGACAGCATTTCTGTGGACCAAAAGACATAAGACATCAGCAGACAGAAGGCAGAAGTTTGAGTGGTACAGTATAGGTGCAATCATCTTTCTGCAGTCAGCCTAATCAGATTTACTAGTGCTAAAATAATCAGCAAGCGTGTTGATGCCTAGTATAAGGGCCTTTTTAATATTGATTTCAATAGTATACAAAAAACAGCCACAAAACACATGCCTGGATACACAGCATATTACACCAGGTGAAGAAGGGCAAGATGGGAGAGGCTAGATATTAGAGAACAGAACACTTTATGAGTAATTTTTGCTAAACAGATGGTGAGAAGCATGATATTCTACACTGTAATCCATATTTAGAGATTTAGCTGATGTATCAACTGCCCCAATTAAGAGTCATCAATATCACTACTAACATAGCTTTACCTTTCAAGAAGCACCTACTTGTAGAAGGGAATTAGAAACCAAAAAAATAAAGATTAAAATCTGTTCTAGAATCTGCCAGCATTGGCAGAATTGAGAAATGACTCACACTAAAGAAATCTAAGAGAAAAAGTTGACTGTTAAACACATAGCTAGTAAATGAACTAAGGCATCCTGCTTCGGCAGAGAAGCCATTCTTAATGGTGACAATGTTGGGCAAGTTGCACAAATAAATCTGCCAGCACAACTGGTCCTAAAGGGAAGGGGAAACATTTATAGGCAGCAGGCAGGAATGGACAAGGCTCAGCAAACACAGGATGCGCTCCTGTTCATGATGTTGCCTACAGCCAGCTTCGAAATGCACTCAAGTCAGCATGCAGAGCACCCAGCACAATGAAGACAATCCACGACTAAGGGGTTTTCAGCATTACAAGTAAGTTAGTAAGAAGGCAGGGAAGCAAACTAGGAATAGAGAGAGGCCAGAGAAAGCTGCTGAAGCCTAATGAAGATCAGATCAAGACTTGAAGTTTGGACCCAGGCATCTCCAAGTGTGAGCACACATTAATTCCATACCTTTCATTAGTTTACAGGAAGAGTTGAAACACGCTTGATACTAGAAAAATCTTTTTCCAGTACAATCTTCATAGAAATTAGACATTTAACCTGCCTAACCTGAAAAAGTGTCTTTCCCATGTGTGGCAGTTACAGAAGTCATAGAAATTGTGTGTTCAATTTACAAAAAAAAATGCATCTATATAGACTCCTATTTCATCCTAGTTTATTACACTTTGCATCTGTTCTATATTAGCACAAGTTCAAGAGTTTGTTCTGCTTGTCTTTTCCAATATTACTTCCAGCCTTGGAAGGCAAAAATGTAAGACTTCCTCATTTAAAAGCAAGTGGGAGGGTAGCAAAGAAACTTTGAAAATTGCTGATACTGCTACTAGAGAACATTACAGCTACAAAAATCAGAGTCAATGAGGCATTTCCATGCTCTTCCTATATGAACTTTTTTCATTACTATTACAATTGCAGTTCTTAAACTTCAGAAGACATTCTTTGTCATCTGTTTTGCAATCACCAGCAGAAAGATTATTTGCAGCCTGTGAGAATTGCTTTCAGATCTGCATCTCAAGATGTTCGTAACAACACATTTTATAGCTACCTAATATAATCACCCTCAAGTCAGAAGTCTATTGGAGAGCAATTTATTTAATCCCCAAGTGTTTGCATATGGCTCATCTTTGATGTCTGAACTAATAAATTCAAAGCGTATGAATGAAATCAAATACAACCCTTCATTAAGCACACAAAGAGATCAGTTTTCTCATTACAAAACAACAGAAGTCAAAAGCCAAAATGCCTGAAATATCCAATCAATATAAAACCATAACATTTATCATGTAACAGTTTTCTCTACAACAGCAGATCAGCATTTCTGACCAAAAAAAACAACTAGAGAAATCCTTTGCTTCTCTACGTAACCATGAAGTCAGTATCAAACTGATACCTGCAGTCAGGTACAGTCAGACATCATACGTAAGGCAGTAGTACGCAACCTGCTCTGAAAACAAGTTTATGAATGGCATCTCCACAGAGCTGGATATTTAAACATTAAATATCCAAGATTAACTCTTGCTCCTCTTCTGTTTCTGCCCTGTTCCTTCAGTGGTAGCCCAGTGATATTGACTTAACATTTAGAAGATTTTATTAACAGAAGCCTCACTTGCAAGTTCACTTATGCTAGTCCATTCTCAAAAAAAAAAAATCAGACTATCAAAAAGTTCGTGACAGGCTTTGTTCCTTGTGTTTCTCTCTTATTTTATGCATTCATTTAACAAAGCTAAGAGCCTGGTCACCCTACAGTTTGATACATCCCTAGCACACTGCTTGCATACTCACTGTTGGAGCCAAGGTACCAGACAACTTCGCCGTGTGTTCTGTTCCATAATAAGGCACCTACAGAACTCACAAGGGCCATCACCAGGAGAATACAGAACAAAACCAGGATCTGCATGTTGGTCACTTTCTCCACATTTGATCTCTTCAGAGGTGCTTTGGTTGAATTCTGAACATCAGCAGGAAAGAAAAAAATGAAAAATAAAAACACATACACATCTGACAACAGCTTATACCAGTGGAAATTGCAGAGGCAAACTCAGTCTTTATTTTTACAGTCCATTATAGCACTTGCTATTTCAACGCTATTTAGCTCAATATGGTATGCAAAGCTCAACAAGGCAGTAATAGGAGCCAATAGTCCTAATTGCTCCAAAACTGACAGGAGATCGGAGGAATAGAACCATTCAGTTCTAAAGATCTAGCATGCTCATCTCCTGGCTGTCCATCCCACCGACCATCCGAGGTGAGCAACACACAGATGTTGCTGGTCTCTCCAGGCACTCCCTGCCATTAAGGTAATACAGAGATTGTAGTTTTGATCCAATTATCTCCAAGTGCTAAAATTTTAGGTGGTCATTACCATATCCTCAGGTGTTATACCTCAGTTTTTGATGTAGTCCAGCTACCAGACAAATTAAGATAAAATGTAGTTAGTTTTGCTTACATATTTAAGTGTTTTGAGACAAATAGTTTAAGAAGTGGTTATACATGTGCACATGCAACCTCAAGTACAACAGTACCCTTGTATTCCTCAAGGCCTCCAAGTCTTAAACATCTACAATGTGTCAACCATTTCATAAAAATCAAGTCAAAAATACAAGTAGAATACAGGAAAGACAATCAGCTTCTATCAGAGCATGCTCTAGATCTCCTTAAAAACTTTACCTGCATGAGCTTTGTATCATGTCCTGTATAGACAACAATACCCAAGACCCATTGAGTGTTTCTCAGTTGTGCACCTCTTAGCAAGATCTGGTCTGGACCAACAGGAACTGGGCTGCAAAGCAAGAAGTACGTATACCTTTCAAATTCTGAGTAACACTTTAGGAAAGTAATTCTCCTTTCAGTCTTACTCCACCCTTAAAAAACCCAAACCCACAACACATACACAAAAGAAGGAAACTAACATAATGAACTTAATTGTCCACTCAACTCAAGAGAGCACTGAAACCTGCGTAAGTCTAATTCCTGGTATAGCACAGAAGGGTGAAGGTGATACAAAGGAGCTGTTCCAGTTACTCAAACCTCGAGAACTTAGTTGGCAGCCACAAGCCTACTCTGCCCTTTACCTTGGCTATTATGTTCTCTCTCACATTAATTAGAGAAGCATCACACTTAAAGAGACCACCCATTCCAAGCATGTTATAACCTCACATACGCCATTAAACAAGCATTTGGGGAAAATTGTATTACCCATGTGATTTCTCAAGTGGGATGCAAGTGATCATCTACTATTCTTGCATCTGTCACTATTCAGACGATCTGCTCAAGGAATACAGGTTTTGTGCAGGAAAACAAGTACAGCCAGATGAAACCTGCATGTTCCTACTGACCTTTCAAGTTCTATGAACTCAAGTACTAAAACTAAGTTCTTTTCTTCCAAGAGTTGCAACAGATCAAAGTTTCACTGATAAAGCTTCTAGATTCTAGAATAATTTTTCTCTGTAGATCTGAACTTGGTGAAGTCTTTGGCTCTAGTTGGAAGGGAAATGTTTTCCACTTCCTCTACATATCTCCTGTAACAAGGCAGCCCTAAAAACCCCAACCATTCCCCCCACTCTACCTTCTCTTTAGGTGTTACTTTTGATTAAAAAACCACTATGACTCCGAAGAAACGAACTCTCCCACAACAAGCAGAAGACTCCATAGGAAGACAGAACTATGTTATCTTACACCAACAGATGCTCTGTTTAACAACTGTCATTACCCTCCTTTTCCCCAGCAAAAGTATGCTGCAACTCAGTGTTGCAGACTAAGAGTACACAGGAAGTATTTTTCCTAACCAAATGAATTTACAGCTTTGTTGTCAAGTTAATACCTTTGACCATCTAAGCGCAAGTTTCCAGTAAAGTCATAAAGATGACGGTTGGGTCCTTCACATTCTATCCTTCCAGATACTTTCATCAATTCTTCTCCTGACTGGAGACTAGCAGTCTGAGACAATCCCTGCAGAGACCAATCCAAAGGAAATTCTTATGAAAAATTGTTATTAGAAGGCAACATCAAAGAATAGTGCTTTCTTCCAGCATCTAAAATATCATTTTAATTGTGTGCAGGTTATCTGTTGGGTTTGTTGGTTCGAGTTTTTGGTTTTTTTTAGTGGGTATTCAATAACTCTTTCCTGCAAGGAAGATTCATTATAGACACATATGATCCTGCTTATATAGGATTAGTTTAAATCCCTCTACACAACAGTTACTTTACCAACATGATCTCTCTGTGGATGGGACTTTCCTCTTGGTTACAAAAGCACCAAGTTGCACATGTGCAGGAAGAAGTAGGAAACAAGTAGTATAAACAGGCCTGGCTTTTCTTGCAAAGTCTAGCTCCTGTGATGTGTTACTGAAGGTAAATAGTCACTCTTAAGTGTGGTCTCTCTTGGGTCACTGCAGCCCTTATGGTCCCATCCTACTCAAGGTTAATTATCAATCCATCACACAACTGTAACCTAACACATTGCTACTCCATCTGAGTGTAGATACAATACTCCACTGCTCTTCATCTGCCTGTGATCTATTTAGTCCTAGATTTTGTCTGTAGCACTGCAAGCCAAAACAAGGCCTTAAAAGGCCCCATAACTTCATTTCTGTATTTTAAGCATGTATCCTGAAGGAAAAAAATCTGACAGGAACTCAAAATCTGATCTATCGTGCTGATCCAGAACAGTAAATCACATTTCTACAAAGGTTGTAAACAAGTAGCAGATGTACAGCTCTTTAAAAAACAAGTAATCTGTATTTCAAAATCCTAATCCAAAATAATTTTTTTGTAATGAAAGAAGGCAAAAGATTCTAAACTATTTCTAAACACCATTATGAACAAAACTAGCAACATCCACATAAAGTCCACTGCTTACCACAAAACCAGAACAAATTAACTTTACATATAAAAGGTCCTTTTGAGCACTCCACAGAGGCAGCAACAGATTGGCACTTGTGACAGCAGAAACCACAGCTCTCATCACAAGCATAGCTTGAGGTTTAGGGTTTTCGTGTTGTGTGGTGGTTTTCTGATGTGGTTTTTTTTTTGTTTTCATTTGTTTGCTTTTTGGGGGTTTAGTTCTGGGGGTTTTTTTTGTTTGGTTTTTTTTTTAAATACAGCACTTCAGTTCTACTTACTGGACCTTTATCAAAACACAGCAAAGGTCTGCTTGATTTGCCTTTGTGGGCTTGTAATACTTCCTCCAGATTAGTTCCTTACACTTGCACATGAAGTATTATTGCTTAGGTTTATCTCTTGAAAAGGCAGCTTATAGCCACCTGGAAATAGATATGCCTTGTTTTGTTGGGGGTTTTTTCTGGTTTTTTTTTTGTTGGTTTTTTTTTTTTTTAAAAAAGGGTATCTGTATTGTTGTCATGCAAGCTAGACTCTGCTTTGGAACTAATTCTAGATAGCTAAATGGAAAAAGGTGAAATCGAGTTTGTTTTACCTGTCGTATTTTAAGATTCGTCTCCCCATCAAGATTAGCTGTTTCAATATAGCACATGGCTTGTGGTTCACTGTAAGGAGCACATGATTTTCAATATTAAAATTCAGTACTTTGTGTGTACTATTTTTGCACTAAAACAGCTCACAATACACTTCAATACATTGCAGAAGACAAAAATCCATATTGATGGTATATGACCACAAAAGAGCCAGCTGAAAGTACACATTTTACAGAGATGTCTTTGAATACACTCTCATACAAACTACACAGCAAGAGAAGTCTAAATCAGAAGTTCAGTAAGAATTCAACAAGTCATGATAAACTTACATACCTGAAGTGGACTATTTTACATTGCAATCCATAAAATTGCTTCAGATTGCAAAAGCTATAGATATAATACTAAGTATTGAACAGCATAGAAAGGAAATGTGCTTGGAGTAAGAGTTCTGCTATTGAATTCTGCCTGTGAATTGCACACATAAAAGGTCACGGCTGCAAGATCACCTTAAAGTTGGGGGACTTGTGGAGGTGCATCTGAAGTCGCTGCTAATCAGAAAAAAGGTACAATAAGACAAACTGAGGGTTGTGCAGATCTCTGTATCCACATCTTCCAGAGATGCTTCTACCCTTACCAATAGGGGCAAAAAAAAAAAGTCTTCCTCACCAAATTAATTTTCCATTAGTCAAGCTCTTATCTATTTCTAACATGGAGGAGCTCTGCATAGGTAGCACCTGTGATAAGGTCCTGACATGCCCCTTAAGATTTAAAACACCTGTATGGCACCACCAAAACTTGTTTTTTTACTGTCTCCTCAGGCTGCTAAGGAGTATCAGTTTCCCATCTGGCCTCCAACAACTGCTTCTTCAGCATATCACTTTTCATATTCTTGAGATGTTGCTATTTCTTTCCCAAAGTAACCAACTGCTTTAACAGCAAATGTACTTAATCAGCAGAAGAGTCAGTAATAAAGGCTCCTTAAGGACAGAAATTGTTAAGAAACAGACAGGTACATATGCAATACAGTAAGAAGCTAGATTTTTCTCTCCAGACAATTCTTCTTTAAAAAGGTTCAAAAATTTATTCTTTGCCTTTTCCTATAGGCGCAGCCTGAATCCGAACCCAAGATAGACACAGATTAAGTCCAACTTGATTCCAACTTCACTTCTGTCACAAACACCGGATCTACTACAACTGAAGTGGTTAATCCAGAAGGCAGACTTTTTGCAAAACAATTCTTCTTATTTCCACAGAAATTAGACAGTGTTTCTATAAAAAGTTGTGTTTCAATTCAAATAGTTCTCTTTTATGTAAATTTATTCTCTACATAAAATTCATTTAATGACACCTTTCTTCTACAGGAGAAAAAGCTCAAGATCAAAACAGTTGTTTATTTCACCTCTGACAGTCAGCTCAGACACAGAAAATACACATACAAGCAAAAGACACCACCCCATCAGAGCATGCAAAGCCTTCTGGTGAACTGAGGACACTTAGCATTGCCATTTAAAAGAATCACGGGAACCATATCAATTGTAAAGAAGAACTGCCGTAGAAATTGCTATTTACTTCAAGCAAAGTTTCTCCCAAACCAGCATACTTCAGGTTAAATTCTCCAATTATTGTGTGGTTACCAGTGACAGCAGGTTAGTAGAATAATGTAGAACAAAAAGCTGACTCATGCAAATTAAGAAATTAATCAGGAGGGTTTTTAGTACCATATATTAAAGGAGACGTTCTCATGAAGAACAAAATATTCCTCAATGAAGGAATCAGCAGCAAATTACTGATTTCAAAATGTAGCCTAACTAACTGCATATTAAGGTTGACAACAACTTAAAATTTGGCATTTGTTTTTAAAAACTACAATATCGTATACTATGGAATGAAAATATCTCTACCCTTGATCATGTGACAGTTCAAAAAGAGTAAGCTTCCCCACATAGCTTCCAAAAAAGTGGACAGTGGTCTTCATTTGGCCTCAAGTTGTTTAATACAATATAAAATCTAGATTAGCAGCTAAGAACCACTCAAGCGCTTTTCAGAATCAATGACCAGTATATTGGTATATAGAAATTGTCCCATAATTCACAAACTAAAATTAGCAGAATTCAACAATTTACTGTTGCTACCATGCTAGGGATGGGCTGTATCAGAGACACTGAGTACACAAATGGTGCCCAAAAGCTATTTTGCAGGCTAGTTAGAGGCCAGCTGGGCTAGCCTTTTAGAGTTACTGCTTGAAAGAATTCAATCCTGAGTGGCAGGAAGATACACTGGAAACTCAGTGGAATTAACTGGAAGAAAACTTAAGCTTCCTTAATTAAATGGAGGGATCCTCAGAAGGCTATAGAGCAAATGATTGCATGAAGCTTGTATAACAGACCTTCAGTCTTCCAACAAACTCAATTATACACTTCATGAAGTAAAGGTACATAAATACTATGAAGTCTTAAAGAAGCCTTCTTTCTTAAGAACTTATCTCCAATGCCACATGAAGCATTGCCTAATAAAGTATTGTTTTGACATTGCTGAAATTGGATTTTAGATGTGGAGAAGAATTAGTGCCATCTGATGTCTGTTTTTATTACTAGCAAATACAGAGTTTCAAATCCTCTGCACCTCAGTTCATCAGACACATCATTTCCACACCCATTCAGGATACCTGGAAGATATAATGATCATGTCTGCTGGAAGATGTTGCCCATTGGTGACCTTCACAATATCTCCTACTGCTACCTGTTGAGTCAGGGGCAGGAGTACAGTAGCATGGAAAAGAAAAACAAACAGTTTGCTTGTCTGGAATGTTAGTTTGTTATTTTCTTTCACCCAGTCAAAAGAACAGCATCATGCACAGAACAGCTAAAGAGTGCTTCTGAAAGTTCAGAGTACTTTTCACTGCAAGTTTGTAAGTACTAAAGCATTCCTTTTTTGAATGCAAAGTAAGTAATTCTGCATAGAAAAAAAATACTCAACTGGAAAGTGTGAACTTCTGTGGCTTATACTTAGTAAAAATTACTTTTTTCTATAATCCTGCCATTATCCAAATTTGAGGTTTTTTTTTCTTCAGTCTTATTTAACCTACAGAAAGATTTTTTTCCTAGTATAAAAAGTTATCTTTAAACTTTACCTTCCTCAAGTACCAGGAGTTTCTCCTAGTCCTTTTTCATATTACTTACCTACCCAGTCATCATCATAATTTTCCCTTAGCCCTTTTTAGATGCACTGCTTCTACTTGTCACTAGCAAGCAGTATTGTCTCTACAGATTGACAGCATCAACCAGTTCCTGCCTGACCTACAGTCACTTAGGGACATGCAAAGTCCTAATTTCTGGAATACTGAAGACCTAAGAGTTTCTGGCAGCTTTCACAGAAGTCACACATGCATGGGACTCATTCTAAGAAAGACCAAGTAGCATTCTCAAAACAGTAAGCCAGGCTTGCCTGATGAGTACCAAACTGCTTAGCACCAATGCACCGCTAAGAATCTGAAATGGGTTTAAAATATTTTTAACCCATTAATTTATGAAGTTTAAATACCTCGCATGTTTGAACAGGCAGATTCATTACTCTTACTGTGATGAGTAATGATTACCTACCAATTTCAGCACAAAAAGATCAGCAAGTCTGCCTTAAAGCAAACAAAGCGGATATTATAGAACTGTTATTCCCTAACAATAAATGCCCACCTGGACAATACGCAGATGCAGACACAGGTCAATTCAATAAGTGCTTCACAGTATAAGAAAACCAGACACAGCTTTAAATGTCTTTCAATCTAGTGTCCTCACTACAAAAAGGACATGGAACAGCATAAGCAGGCATTAGCATTAGCCATCAGAATCCCTGCCAATCTTTAGTTTCTACTGTAGCCTAACATTGCAGCAGGATCGCTTTTAGGCCTCCACAGGCAGGTCTCATTTCCCAAAGGTTTTGAAAGGGTGCGCTTTTTCCTCATTTATTACTTAACTGGGCTAATTTTGTCCTTAAAAAGGCATCAAGAGTCATGATTAGATAAAGACATCCTGAGGGATTTCAGCAGTTCTAGAAACAAAGCTCACCAGGTCCTGGCACAGGGCTTCACAGAACATGGATCCCAAGCGCCTGAGGGAGCAGCAGGGCTTGTGTTCCTTATTTGATCAAACAGGTTACTAGTTAGCCTCAAAATCTAAGAACTCTTTAGCAAAATAAGTCTGTTAGACCTTTCGGGAGACATAGCATTGCAGTGAAAGTTACTCTTCTAGACATGGGCTAAAAACAAAATACTGTTTACACCCTGGAGCATATTAACTGCTCAAGCAAAAAAAAAAAAAAACAACACTTAAAACAGTTCATTAGCATTTGACTGAGACAGTACTAGGATTTAGTGGGTACTTGGGTGCCTGCTCAGGGCAGTTTTCACTTTTGCCACAGGAAGCATCCCTCAGACTCCAAGTCACAGGGAATTCTCACAGCGTACATTAATTCTAGGCCTCCGAATTTATTTTGCCAAGAGTAGTTCTTGCACACCTTCTACTCCCTCCCATCCACAATTTTAATTACCTCTTTCCACATAATGTTCTGCCACATCCCATTTCTTAAAACTGGAAAGAAAGTTTAAAGTTACATTAGAATAAATAGCCAAGACTCAGACAAATTTCAAAACAACTGTATCAGCAGTAGCTAACATTGACCAGAATGGGAACTAACACACAGATCAGAAAAGGACTTGCAGAAGCTAGGACCACACTTTTGTCCAGACAGATGTAACCAACAAAGAGGAAGAATCTGCCCTTAATTTTTTTTTAATCACCTGCTAGACAACAGTTGGTGGCCTCATTTCTTCTTGGCATAATTTCATGCTAATCATTAGGCATAAAACAGTTCTGAAATTTCGAGCTTGCAATTTTGCACCTTCTACTCTGCTTAACCCTGTTTTATACAAATATTCCAAGTGATAGAAAAGACTGTCTTCTCTAGAATATTTGTAAGAGGATAATTTAAAAAAATATCAATTAATTATTCCTCGTCAAAAGGTATTTGGTTAAAGTAACAAAGAACAAGTGCCTAAAAAGATTGTTCCTACTCAAAAACTGAGTTTCAGCATAAACCTTCTACTTAAGACTCTCCAAGACTAAAAAAAGTGTGTTGATGTTCTACATCTGGGACTTGGTGCTGTCACTCACACCTAGGTGTGCAGGGCCATTTGAAGTGCTGCTCCTGAAGGGCAAGCACCTCCCATCAGTCTTGTGCAATAGTTTGCTAGCCTTGTGCTTGTCTACTCTCTTCAAAGGCATTTCATACAGTATTAAGTGTTCATGGTTTGCTCTATATTTTGAACATGAGAGGATCAATACATCAGAACAGTTATTAGTGAGCTCTCCACATCTGTGCAAAATGCTGCTCAGTGGCTTCACCTGGGATTACATCTGGTCTGGTCCCTCGATTCCAAGTCATCTCCACATACACTATGTGGAGCTAACCAAAACATAACACACTGGCTCCGAGCCTTACACACTTCAGCTCCTAATAGAGATGTACAGTGCTCACCTGGAACAGAACTTTCAATTTAATTTGCTCTAATGGCAATTTAATTCCTACATACCAAAGCCACTCCGCAAACCAAACCAGTGTTTTCTAAGGTAAATTTAATATAGGAAATGTGCTTTGAAGATACACTACTACTCAAAAGACTAAACATGAAGATAAATGCAAAGCCTGCATGCACGCTACTGAAGCGAGCATCTAGTCACTGCAGGCAGGCAGTGGAGTTCAGAACACAGCCAAGCAGTCACTGTCTTTCAAGTGAGCTGAACTGCTCTCTATACTGATTGCATTGACTAGATCTCACTCAGCTACGAGAGTAGCCCTAAAGGCACATAGAGAACCTAAATTTAATTCATCTTAATTCCACTCTGAACATAAATTGGCTTTTCATTTTCATCATACACATCTCAAGAATAAGTGTCTTTAGTCTTCCTCTTAAGAAATATGAGGATATATTCTTAAGTATCATTTTGAAAAATTGGAGTATTCAAACATAAAAAAATAAAACCTGAAGTATTTTTTCAAGTGCTAGATTCTACTAGCTCCATAAGAATATTTTGTGTTCTTTAAGGTTGTCTCTCCACTATTACTGTGATAAGCTTCCCTTGAAGTGTTTGTTAGTACATGTTCTCTAACTCCCAGTGAATTAGAATTGCCTATGTGAGGAAAGACAAGTCTTTCATATTAGCTATAACAAGGCCTGGTGTGCTATAGCCAGTCAATTGCCAATTTCTCATGACTAATATATACAGTGTTCATACTCTTGAAGCATCTTCCTAGACTCTTGTAGAGAAGTTACCTTGAAGAACTGGTAAAGCAATGCTTTCTGATATTCATTAATATACAATGTCAATGATCAACTTAACTTCCCAAGCACAAAGGAAAAAACTCACTGAAAACAGTCATGCAAACATTATGCCTGTTAACTGAAGCATGGAGCTTACAGGTTGTTTAGTTCCCCATCTTCCTGTAAGTATTTCTCTAGTTTTTTCACACCTAAGCTAAGTGTGTTTGCAGGAAGGGGCTCTACTCAGAGGTCAAGCCCCTCTGTTTTCCTGGATCATTTCCCTTGCAGATCTCCACAGAAGAGTGGCAAGTAACCACCCAACCTGGGAACATAGATTTCATGACTGCAGCACTGACTGACCATAAGATATCATCCATCCATGAACTCTTCATACAGGTTTTCAATTCAGGGAGATGAAGAAAATGAAAATTGTATTTTCAGGTATTCAGTGTGAAGCAGTGTCAATATATTAGGGATACATGTAGGCATTCAGAGAATATCAGTGTTAAAATTCTTTCAGTGACACTTCAGGAAAGCAAATCCACAAAACTCCAAGTTCCTCCTGTATTTTAAAGGCAGCAGAATTTACAAAAAAAATAACTTAAAAATCCTTTGACATCAACTTTTAATGTTTCAAGTGTTTGTTGGGTTTTTTGGTTGGTTGGTTTAGTTTGGAATTTTTTGCAGGAGGTAGGGTGCTTCTTTTGTGGGGTTTTTGTTCTGGGTGGGGGCTTTTTTTCTTCTTCTTCTTTAGAATAATCAGGATAGAGTTTGGCAGGGGAGAAAAATGTTTGCTTTTCTTGGAGGAGCCAAGAACTATATAACTTTGACAACCTCGAAATTACATCAACTTAGAAATTCTAACAATCCACACTATGCCTCACCCTCAAGTGTCACACTATCAGCATCAAACATTCGGTAAAGTAAAATCCTAACATACCAGTAACTACCCAGTCCAAAAAAAGACATGCATTCCCCATCATCATGCCTGTTTAAGCAACAGAAATGTTCAAAAGCTGGTATTCTGGTATTCACTATTTGCACTCGAAATACTTAGTGTAAAGACTATTTAGTCTTACCTATTGTTTTCTTTTTATTCACTGCACTGTCTGCCTTATGCCTTTTCTGCAAGAAAATAAAATACTTCGTTACAGAAGCTAAAACCATTAGAGCTAGAAACATGACAAACTACATGATGATACACTAGGTCATTTTTGCCCATTTTTTTTTTTTAAAGCCACATACATCATCTGAATCCAAATGGTCTGTAAAATAATATAATGTAACTTTAAAGTGAGAGTCCTCATGCTGGAAGTCAGGCTGAAACCTGGATCACCAGCTAAAAAATTAAGTCTCCAAAATTTGGTTCTGGAAGAAAAACAAAAGAAACAACGAGAACAGCTGCACTATGTGCTATTTGTTTAGACTGATTTCTTGATTATTTTATTCATCAGAGCTTCGCAAAGCAGAAAGACGTAGCAGATTAGAAACAGTATCCAAGTAAATTAGTGTAGATATTGCCCAAAACAGTTTGCTCTATGCTGAAGTTGCTTGTCCTGCACCCTCCTCAAGATCAACTGAAAAGGCCACATATCCGTCAGGACTCTACAGTGTCTTTCTAGCCAGGTCTTCCTAATAAAAGCACAAATAAACAAGTTCAAAAAGGTAGAAACAAGTGTCCTGACTACTGATGTTTCCTTGTTCACCATCTATAATGAAAATGCTTAATTTATCTCAGTGTGCTACAGAAATTCTAGTCAAGTTCAGAGCTTTGGAATTCTAAAGCATATTTCGCTGCTGTTCAGCAATGACTCAGACTCCAGAGATGGATAGTTTTGTAGCATTTTGAAGCACAGGCTTCCCCATAATCATACTCACATAGTCTTCTATGATTTCCTTGATGCCAGCAACTGTCAAAATAAATAACAATGGCACCAAAGTGGTATATCTTCCTGTTGGAGAGACATCTGGAATTTGCTGTGAACAGAGGGAGAAAAGATACTGATTTTATTTTTGTATTATCAGTTTCTAGCAATTTCAGAACTTTATGCAAAGCTCTCAGAAGAAATAATGCAGAGCTTTTTTATTTGTGCCAGACTGACATCCAATTTCAGTGGGCAAACTAGCCCAAGCTCTCAGTGGGTTAGAAGAAGTTACTACCATTAAGTCAGAAAATGAAGTTGTTGTACATGCTTTTTATTCTACTTCTCCTCTATTCACAAGAGAAGCATTCAAGTTATGTAATTCACCTGGAAAGAGTAATAATCTGAACTATCTAAACATTCAGCAGGTTCACAAGATTCCACATATGCTTTTTTTCAGTATGGTCCAAATCTGTATGTTTTACAATACTATTTCTTATTTTTACTTATTAAGAATGGAAGTAGCTTGATTTTACAAACTACATTAAAAAAAAGCCTCTAAGTTGCCTTCTAATTTAAATTATAAAGTACTAGCTCATTAATATTAGTATTAAAATACATTTAAGAATTTATTAATCGTTACGCATTTTATAATCAAGGTAAACCAATGAAACAGTACCTGCAGTAAGGCAATGAAGAGAAAGAATGCATTTGCAGCTTTTCTTATCTGCTCATACAGGAATCGAGGTAGAAATGTCACCACACTGTACTTGGCTGTGCTGTAGGTTAGAAGATTTTTATTTTAGTACTTCATCAGAACATCATACAGGGATTATGACCAAAAAGTTTCCAGTAGGTTTCTAAAAGCCAGTGTTAAAAAGTTGTTCGAAGATCACACTGTAAAGACATATGCAGAATATGGAGGAAGGCAGTTGCCTGTGTTATGAGCAAGAGCTGCACCAAACAAGAGGTACCACATCGACCCAGAAGGCTGATAGTCCCACTTCCATCACCGGCACCTTTGTTACTGGAGAAACTATCAGAAAATGTACTGTCCATCCAAACTTCAGCACCATGAACAGGCAATCTTTCACCTCAGTTCCAAGCACTTGAACAAGTGCTTACTCCTCATCAAAACATGGAACTTAAATGTTGGGAAAGGCAGAGTTTAACATGTGAGAAGTTAGAATTTCTGCAATGCCATTTTAAAAATGCCTCATTTCCCAGCTCAGAACCACTCTACACTCAGTTTTGAGTAATCCTGCAGAACAATACACACTTCAAGATTCATCTTTTCCAGTTATTTTCCCTGAGTAGTTATATTAGTACTTCCTTTACCTTAAACCAAAAGTATACTGTACTGTACTACCTAGTCTCAATAATCGATTTAATTTCCTGTCTTCCTCACATCAAACCCATAACGGGCATGAATACAGCTTCAGGAAAAAACAGAGTCCAAGATGACAAGATGATTTAACCATTCAATTTTTAAATGAGTTTAATAACGTACCCCCACACTGTCAAGTTACCAAAAGCAACCTAAGTGATTAAGACTCTCAACCCTGCAAAGTCCTCAACTCTGAGCACATTAGTTACAACCCAGTCACCTAAATGCCTTCTTGAGACTGTGCAAGGACACTCATCATGCTGCAGAACCCGTCCAAGCTGTACAAGTGACTGAGTCTATCCAGTAGCATGTCGTGTTCCGTTATACAAGGAAAAAATATTTTTAGAGAAGAAAGAGCAACTCTACCTTACTTTCCCCTCATTGAATTAGCACAGCATGCTTCCCCACTGATAACTACTACGCATCAGCACGAATTGGAGCTTTAAGAACTGAGCGCTTGCATCTGTAGTTCAGGTGTCTTCCCCATACAGTGAATGCAACTCTGCAAGGGCCAAACAACCTGCAACAGGAGCTCTGTTTGTGTTTTGGGGAATAATTTTGGTTGGTTGGATTTTTGAGGGGTGGGAGAGAGGTGGATGGGGTTTTTTGGTTGGGTTTTTGGGTTTTTTTGTTTGTTTGTTTGTTCATTTTAAAGTTCTCTTTCCAGGGAACTGAGAATCCTAAGATACTCCTTTCAAGACAGAAGAATTGTTTCCTGAAGCACTAATAACACAACTCCAGAAACACTGGCAAGATGTTGTTTTACTGAAGCTTCCTAGAAGTGTCAAGGAGCATCTTTCCATTAAGCATAGTCCTTTATGTCAAATGCTCTTCTGGCTCTCTCCCATCAACATGCCTTCCAGACTGATTGGAATTCACAGCATTACTAGTCACAAATCATGAAGGAGTAATAATCAAGTGCTTTGTCTACATGGTCTGCCTTTCACAATTGACTACTATGCATAAAACTCTTACTACAATCTTGATCCACAAACAGTTAAGTTCAGTAGGGTTCCCTTATACTTCTTTTTGTATGTACAAGGTTAGAAAACTGCATTGTCCAAGACTTACTCACTTGCTTTAACCATTTTTTTCTCCCTCTTATCTGCCCCATCCCCAATTCCAAGCCATCTAACTAGAGATTCCTGCATCTTCCAGAATCAAAAGGTAACAAGATATAACATAGCACAACATGTCACATAAAGCTCTATTTTGGACACTAAAGCAAAATCAGTGGGGCAAGTTGAACAAAATTATCAACTGAAAAACAATTAAGAAGCCATCTTATCACCTAGTTTCCTCTTCAAGCACCTACAAACTCCTAGTAGGTTTGACACAAATAAGTTATTTTAACTGGATCTCCAATGAAAAGCAACACGACAGCATTTCTAGCACCACAGCCTATAGACTTTTATTGCTACTACTGCTCAGCAGAGTCAGGTATTCAAATACTCAATGTGATATTTTACAAAAATTTCAAGTGGTTGGACTTCAACATAGATTACACCAACTAAGCCAACTGAGTTAAAACATGCATCCAGGTTTAAATCACATAACAGTATATTTATTGTATAAATTAAGATAATTACTTCCTTGAAATGCTACTAATTTCTTCCAACTGGAAGTTTTTTTTTTTTTTGTTTTAAGCCACATTCACTTGGTCTCATGTGTAATAACTTTCCTTTAACAGATCATAATTAAACACACATCTCCATAGTACCTGGTGACTTAAAAATATGGGTTAATCAAGTTAACATTTTTAGGTCTAAAAGTGAATTCCCCAAGCAACACCAATTAGAAATCATACAATGGCAGATTTTTATATTAAAATACTATTTTCCTGGATACCACATTGCTATGACTACATTAAAGCAAGAATTTCTCATTGCAATCAAGCTGAAACATTTATTAACAACATTCTACCATTTACCAACTTTACAGCTAACTGCTCCAAACAATCTTATTATTCTAATGATTGTGTTAATGCCAACAGAATAAGGCTCTTTTGAACAAGCTTTATGCATACCAAGTCACTCCAGATATTTTGTTGCTTAAGTACCAGGACAGATGCCTACAGAAAATACGTACAGTTCTAATTAGAGAGGAGTATATTCAGCTTAACATGACCATGCAGACCAGGAGCAGTAGTTGTGTATATATAAAAAGCAGGTGCATATTATTATTCAAAAAGAAAGCTTCTTATGAAAAGCTAATACTCTAAGCTGGGCAGGACTATTTGATTAATTTGCCTCTGAAGAACAGCTCTCTGAAGGACAAATACAATACAAATAAAAACCTTTGTGCTCCCTCCCAACAGATAGATGCGTTGTAGATGACTTCAGGATAATCAAAGCTCAGAAAGAAGTTAAAATCTACAGGTGAACAGGTAGAAAATTCAGGCAGCTCACACATAGCACAATTTTGGTCACAGAAGACAAACATCTGCAAAGGTTAGCCCTCTGACTAGTCCCAATCAGAGCCATCTTATCAAAGTGCCTGGTACCAAATTCCAAGAACACCAGGTCCGCAGCTCACAACACATGTTGTGGCAGAGGGAGGAGGAGAGCCCATGCAGGAAACCAAACAAAAAACTGGTCTTTCCTAAAGCAATAGCTGTTAACTATGCAAACTTGGCTTAACTACCTAAGTTTAATGTTTAAACAGGCATGCAAATGTTAGAATGGACAACCCCTTTACATCTGCAACTTAATTCATCTAAGTCATGTTTCAGGTTACACCACTGTGCAAGTCAGGAGGAACACTACCAAACCCTGTTAAATGAGTTTGGAGACACATCAGTAGAGCTGAATCTGACCACAATCACTGCATAATTTGACAAAAGTTAGTATCATTCATGTACCTTAACTCACCAAGCTTTAGTTGGTTATTTTGATAAGACTCAAATGAAAAGTAGCAAACAGTGCACTGAGAAACTCAGTAGTAGTTTTCCAGTATAGCTCCTCCACTTATTAACATGGAATTTTTGCATGACAGCTCCCACAGTTGCCATTTTCCCTGTGTCCCCAAAAATTTTCATTAAGTCCCTATTGAATCATCCTTGAATGGGCAAAGGCTTCCAGTAATAGAGGCGGAGAAGTTACTTCCTTGATAAGTTTAAGTGTACTGGCAGAGTGCAGCTGAATACAGCTCTAAGTTTTCCCAGCCAGCCATCTGAAGCACTTGTACCCCTTCCTTAAGGACTTCAATTAACAACTCCAAGATGAACTTCACCTTCAGGCTAACCATGATAAAGAACAGAGGATCTCCTTGAGACACATGTGGTCTCATTTCCAGGGGTGTTAAGCACAACAAACTGTACTTGCCTGGTCAGCATTCACCCACAGCTACCCATTCCACATACCTGAAATACTCTCAAATCTGAGAGCTGAAGAATGAGCATTGCTTGATGTCAGTTATTTTTAAACATACATCAGTTCACAGGAACAATTACTAAGAAAGCCAGGCACAGACATCTGAACCACAGCATAGGGGTTGGGTTATTAAAGTGAACATTAAGGACTTGAGCTCTTCTCTCACCAAACAGGCTTTGTTTCCATGAACACATAAAAGATCAGACGCCCTGTAACAGAGAAGGAAGAAAAAATACGAAGAAAGCCAAGATGATCTGCTTGAATTAAGGGCTCAAATACTGTCTTCAGTGGAATGATGCATGCATGCTAAAGTCCTGTAAGCACACGACACTTCTAAGATTGACATCAGTTTCAGAGGTTCTGCTCTAGCTCTCAAATACAGAAGCAGTATGACCACAAAGTACCTCCAGAACATCAGAGAGGAACAGCAGCAAGCTTCTCATATTTCATATGATACTAACTACATTAAACACAAAAACCAACAGGCAATTATTACACTGGGTACAGAGAAAGCTCACTCATAGGAATATCTCCAATAACACTGTCATGCAGAATATTGGCCAGGTTGTTACAAATCCAGGTACCACAAACAAGGTTTTTGGCAGCCGCATGCACATGACAGTGAAAGATCATCTGTTTCATTGCACATACAGAACATGGTTAATTTTGTTTGCAACACTTGCTAAGGAGACAAAAATCAACTGCTTTCTAATTCCCCAAAGAACATATCTTATAGGATTGTAAGGGGCAACTACTTATATACCTATGTGATGATTATTGATGACTGGAAACTAGGTCCTAAACAATCGATGTTGGTTTATTATAGCAGGCAGCAACTTCCACCTGAAACAATGCAGCCACCAACTTAATCAACAAGTCTTGCTCTGTCATATGAATCCCTGAGACTACAGTCCCTGCAGAGGAAGACTCCAGTCAGTAAGATTTTTCACTGCACTGTAATATGACCTGTACACATCTGTCAGCTAAGGAAAGGGTAAGTAGTGCTTAAATACTCTAGCCAGTTTGAGATAGACTCTGAGCTTGGGTCAGAATAGAGGAGTGTAAAAGGAGCAAGACTTGCTCTTGCACGGTAAGAACTGCAAGACTTGAATCCTACAAGATATTACTGCTTAAAGCTTGCCAGAGCAAGGCCAAGAACCCAGAGTCATCATATTACATACTGGATTATCTGTCACCCAGCTCTAGAGCAACCACTGTCCATAGTCCAAGTGCCTGTTCTGTTCTCATCTTTTCCTGCACTCCTCTACAGTTTCTCTGTAATTGTAACAACATCTTACACATACAAGTTCACACATTGTCAGAAGATAAAACAGACCATAACTTTGTTTAAAAGACGTTCTTCTGCCTAGCCACTGAAATGTCACACCCTGAAAGATTACTCAGTAGAGCCGTTGCAATACTGTAGCAGGATAAGTCTGTTGTCCTAAACTATCTGCACAGACAATGAAACTGATTTGGAGTACTTAAATGTATTAGAATGAATCCATTTGAACTTCAGTAAAAAACATTTTCAGGAGCTTCAAACTGCAGCACCCAGGAACTTGCATAAATTCTTACCAGTGGGACAGTTTTCATCGCAAGGACGTCATCACTTCACTACATGTTCCTTAGGGCGAGGACTCCTTCATTTATAGGATGGGCTCCCACCAAAAGCAACTAAAGGCACCACTGCATGTTTGGAAGACCTATTCTTCCCCTCCCCTTGTAACAGGAGGAATTGGTCACATATTAAAATCCTAGCCCTCTTTTCCCAAATTATATGATTTTGGGGAAAAAAAAACAAACAAAAAACCAAAAGAAAAACAAAAAAAAACACTACTGTTTCATACAGGTTTGAAAGACTCAAGACATACTAATTCAGCTCACTCACTCTCCTGCAGGTCAAGTTTCACCAAAACTCGGTTTTTGTGGGCCAGAATGGTTTGGGTTTGCTGTAAGACATAGAAGCTCTTCTGAAGAACAGTCTACTTCAAACCCAGTTAAATTCAAGACCTCATACATAAATAAAATAAAAAAAAAAAAAAAAAAAGAAGCAGACAGCTGTCAGCTAGACAACCAACCACTAAGATTTAGGACTGTTTTACATAAGGGGAAAGACATCTCAAATATATTCTTACATGATTATTTTATAGTAATGCACATGATTAGTGTTGTGCCCTACAACAAAACCTAATAAGAAGGTAAGGTGCTAAGTGCAATATTCATCAATTACCACTGCTTCTCCTGGCAAGTAGTGTTATCTGCCCTAATGCAGAAGTTTCATTTCAGTAACAAGATGTTTAGACTGACAAGCCAGCTTAGCTTAACTATCTGCACTTCCTCAGAAGCTGCATCACCAACAAGCTTATCTTCAAGCGCTTCGTTTTGGTTGTTATCTTCGTATAGACCACTTAAGACAAAAGTACAAGGCAAAAAGCATTATGAACTGTTGCGCACAAACATGAGTTATTACTCTCTATTTCAGTAACATCAACTCCTAATCATGTAAGGATTTTTCAGAATTAATAAGCTACAGTATCTTGTGCTAAATTGTCCCAGTATCAGCAGGACTTCTTCCATACACAGGCAGTGAAAGTCTGCAAAATCTAATGTAATCGATGTTGCCAAAAAGTGAGTATTACTTCTACAAGACCGGCCTCCTACAGTAGTGCTCATGGCAGTCTCAGTACAGAGCAAGCATCAGCATGACTGTTTACACTCAGTTTAACCTAAAAACAAGACCTCGTGGTCACGTTTAACAGAAGGGATAGCATTTTTGCTTCCAAATCCTGCACCCTGGAGGCTTTTCCTAAATTATAAAAAAAGGCCTTTCCATTTGTTCTCTATTCACGGCATCCCTACAGAATGGGGAACAGGCTCCTGACTATTTTTCAGTAACAAATACATTAGACAAAGACTGTTTAGAAACAGCACTAAAAGCTCCGTAGGCACGATATTGTTTCAGCATGCTCCAATTTGTCAGGTCATCGCTATAGAAATATGCTATTGCTTTTCAGTGGCCCTGCTGGCAAGTACAAGTCAATAAAATAGAGCTGACTGGAACAGTTAACCTGGAAATACTGCTGTCTCATAAAGGAAGTTTGGAAGTTTAGCACCACGTTTAGTTAGTGTACAAATTCAAGACAGGCTTCACAATAAATACACTGCATTGATATGAACAGAAAAAATAACCCCACAAACAAGTCACATGAGCTAGCTAGCTAAAAGCCAGAGTGCTAACTTCAGTTTTAAAGCCATTATTTAACTGCAAGTGTCACCACAACTTAAGCTTCTAGTGACAAGCAAGGGGGTGGCAGAAGAAATGAATACTTAAATTCCTCAAAACTGAACAAATATTTTTACAGCCTATAGGAACTATGTAGAAAGTAGTTATTATAGTTTCTGAGCTCTACTTAAGTCAATTTAACATAATTTCTTACTCTTCTACCCTTTTCTCAGATCACCAGCAGTCAGATCATGAGGTCTGTAGCAGTACACAGAAGGCTATACACGCAGCTGTACAGGGCATCAAGGTAAAACTACTTGCTCTCTACAACTACCTGAAAGGAGGTTGTAGTGAGATGGGTGTCCATCTCTTCTCCCAAATAACTTGTGACAGGACAATAGGAAATCACCTCAAGTTGCACCAGATGAGGTTCAGTTTAGATATTAGGAAACACTTCTTTACTGAAAGGGTTGTCAAGCATTGGAACAGGGAATGGTGTAGCAAAGGGAAGTGGTGGAGTCACCATTCCTAGAGGTATTTAAAAGACATGTAGATGTGGTGCTCAGGAACATGGTTTAGTGGTGGATCTGGCAGTGCTAGGTTAACAGTTGGACTCGATCTTAAATATCTTCTTCAACTTAAACCATTCTGTCATTCTAACAGTAAACAGCAAGAGATTGAGAAGTCTGGTTTATTGTACATGCCCTGCAATACACCTGCTTGACTCCATCCTCACTCAAACTACACAAAGAATGACTAAAAACATTTAGTCTCTTCCTGTTCATGTATTTCTCTGGACAGAGATCACCAATAGTGGATGAATAAGTACAAACGCAGAGTCATAAGGGAAGGTCCATACACACTGCTGAACACGGGCCAATATTTATCCAACAAGTACGTGGGACAGCAGCTTTGCTTGCATGAAGTCAGACTACATTTAAGCTTGCATCTGAAAGCTGCTTAAATAGTGACTTGATCTAAAAAGAGGAAGAGATTCAGTTTAATTCTCCGCTGTGTTGCTACTGCTGATATATAAAATCCATCACGATGAAAAAATACAACAACTTCAGGATGCCAGAGAGCTCAGCACATAACAGGTGGAAGGACACTAGAACTCATATCTTTTTTTTTATCCAGACTTTTCATCTTGGCAAAATTCAACAGTTTAACTCTCCAGGATCTCTGGCCCTAGGAGCAGCCTACTAAGACCAAAAATGCAGCAATGTCAAATACATTGGCACAGTCTGGAAACACATCAACACCAGGCATACAATACCATACAAAACTCACTGTTACGCAAGTTTTCACAACTACAAGAATCCTATAGTGGCTGTACTGCAGGAAAATTAAGTTTTTGCTTATTTACAAGAAGTACATAACACTGAGTATTTCTTTTCAGCTAGTAACAGCATCTAGCTAGAACTGAAAAGAGTTAGAGGATTAGTTTAATACATTATTAGACTTCTAGCATTCAGAATACAATAATACATCCCTTCTTTGAAGAACTCCTGAACACTTTTCAGCAGTCAGGCAAGCGATCTGTTCACATGACAACAGAAGAGATTTCCAAGTGTAACACAAACACCAGTACAAACCACTACAGTCTCTGAACTCTACCAAGAATAAACTGAACACAAGTAAGGGCAGCGTAACCTAAAGAGCAGAGTACACGTCAGTGCAAGAGCAACACTGGTCTGCAGCATTAAGTGCAGACAAATGCACTTGCACGCAGCAGACTACCACTCATTTTTAACCACAGATTATAGTGAACTCCACTTGGGATATTCATGTTACAAGGGTCAACACTCATCGGCTAGTGATAGCAGCAACTCCTATTTCAGCAGCAGGGACTCATTAAGCACCAGTAAGAACCTCCCTGACATACTCAAAGAACATTAACACCTCTAAATCACAAGCCATTTCTACAGTTTCTATTTACAAGCCAAGAAAGCAATGCACTTCACTTAATTTAATGCAACATACAGCGGAAATCAAAGAATTCAGACTTTGCCTGCAATTTCGTCACAAGCAAGCATCCTGCAGACACCAGTGGGATGGTCTGGGACTACAGGACAAACAGCAGCCTGTCCAACAGAAGACCTGCGGTGCTACTAGAAGCCTTGTTACAGTCTTCAGGGCTAAATTCCTAGTGCTAGTACTTCTGCCCTATGAAACAAGAAATTCACTCTCACCAGTTTGCTTGAGTTGTAAGATTCAGTACAGTTTAGGAAGTGAACGAAGTGAACACTGAAGACTTCTTGCTCACTACCTTTTCTGGCAGAATTTACTTTTTGCCTGAATGGAAGACAAGTTTCTGTACTAAGGATTTTCTGGATATCAGAACGCATCTTTTTGGGACCTCCACAACAGATCAAGCCACCAAATTCTCTTCTGACGAGAACCTTTCAACGAGATTTCTGGATTCAAGATCCATTAGAAGCATACAAGCGGAATTTTGCCGTTCCTGACTGCTGCTCCACTGCACATACCACGGCTGAATTTGGAGTCCTAATTCAGATATACTGCAATGTACTTAGAAAACTGGAAGATAGTTACAAGTGTCCTTAAGACTTATCTCAGCACTTTTTCCATAGATCAAGAAACTAGAAGCTCCAACTACTTTCGCATCAACATGTGCAACAAGTGAGGGGCTCAAATCACTTCACTGATGATTTTTTACTGCACACACTGGAACAAAGTTTCAGTACAGTACTGTTACACATTCTGTATACATCACTGATATCAAAGTAGATTCCTGTACTAGTAAGAAACATCAAGGAACTGTATTTACATGAGAGCCAGATCTGTAGAACCGATCTCACTAAGCTAAATATATCAGTCTTCACTGAGTATATATTTGGAAAAGTATTCATGCCATTAGTTTGGTGATCTCAGAAGTATTGACAGAGCATTGAAATCACTACCATCACACCCCACCTGTACCCCTGTCTTTACAAGGCAATAGGCAAGTTTGTTTTCAAACTGTAAAATAAAGACTTCCTAGTGTTGTAGCTCAGCCCTGATTAGGACCAGACTATGCAGTCTCTCTCTCACTCCCTCCACCCTCCAAGAGAATAGCGAGAGATAATATAAGGAAAAAATGGCTCGAGGTTTGAGATAGGAATAGGGAGAAATCCTTAAAGTTACCATTACGGGCAAAACAGACTCAGCTTGGGGAAAACTACTCACTTATTTCTAAAACTAGCAGGACAATGAGACAGGGAACAAGATAACCTCCCCCCCCACCCACCCCCACTCCTCCCTCTTCCCAAGCTTAACATTATCTCTATTACCTTCCCCCCCTCCCCAAGCGGTACATGGGGAAGAGAATCATAGAATCACGTGGTTGGATGGGACCTATAAGATCATCTAGTCCAACTGTCTTCCCACTACCATTGCTGCCACAGCTACTAAACCATATCCTGTAGCTCCTCATCAAGCCGCCTCTTGAACACTGCCAGGGACAGCAACTCCACCACCTCCCTGGGCAGGCCATTCCAGTGCCTGACCACTCTTTGGAAGAAAAAGTTTTTCCTTACATCCAATCTAAACCTCCTCTGGTACAACTTGTGGCCATTTCCTCAGGTCCTGCTTGTTGCCTGGGAGAAGAGGCCAAACCCCTGCTCATCACAACCTGCCTTCAGGAAGCTATAGAGTGCAATGGGATCTCCCCTGAGCCTCCTCTTCTCCAGACTAAACAATCCCAACTCTCTCAGCCACTCCTCATAAGACTTGTGCTCCAGACCCCTCACCAGCTTTGTTGCCCTTCTCTGGACTTCTCTGGGAACGGGGGTTATGGTCAGTTCATCACATGTTGTTTCACGCCGCTGCTTCATCGTCAGGGAAAGAACTCCTCATATTCCTCCCCTGCTCCTTCGTGGTATCCCTCCCATGGGCCACAGTCCTTCATGAAACTGCTCCGGTGCGGGTTCTCATCCACGGGGTGCAGTCCCTCTAGAACAGCTGCCCCAGCAGGGCCTGCAGGGGCCACAGCCTCCTTCAGGCCTCCACCTGCCTCAGCATGGGGTCCTTCACGGGCTGCACGTGGATCTCTGCTCCTCGGTGGACCTCCATGGGCTGCAGGGGGACAACCTGCTCCACCATAGTCATCACCACAGGCTGCACGGGAATCTTGGCCAGGAGCAGCATTACTACTCCCCCTCCTTCTGAACTGACCTTCGTGTCTGCAGCCGTTCCTCTCACAAGAAAAATCCTTCACAACAGGCTGGCAGATGCCTCTCAGGATCTCATTCACATCTCATTTCCTCTCCGCTTCTTACAGCCAGGCCAGGCTGAGTCAGGCCCAGTCAGCTGCCCAGCAGGAGGCCAGAAGGTGAGGCCTGCAAGGCCCACAAGGCCTGCTTTGCACCTCCCCCTCTCTGCCCTTGCTCAGCTGCGTCACACCTTCTCTTTTTTTTTCTTTCCTGTTTTCCCCTTCTTAAATACGTTATCACAGAACATTCTGCTACCAATTGGCTCAGCCTTGGCCAGCAGTGGGTCCACCCTAGGCCCAGCTGAGTCCACTGAACAAAGGGGAGCAATTTCTAGCAGTTTCCTACAGAAGCTACCACCTCAGGCCCCCCCTCACTAAACAAAACCAGAACACCTAGTCACCTCCCCCATCATTCAGGTCATCACCTAAATCAAACTTACTAATAAAGAGCTATGGTTTAAGCAACCAAATTCAGGTAGGAGAAAAAAAAAAAAAAAACACACCACACTTCAAGCCAAGAACACCAGCCAAGGTGGCACTTCTGCTGAGTAGTTATTTTCACACTGTGCTGATCATCCACATAATGAGTGTACAAACTACCATCATTGCTCACACTGAATCAAGCCAGCAGCAGAGGAGTTACAGGTTGGAAACATTGATGATCCACTACCATTTTGTGTTTTACACTGGAATTAAAAAATATTTCAAAGCAGCACAAAGAAAGCCTCTTCCCACAGCACAGTGGAAGGAAGGGGAAAAAAAAATGCTGGCTGGGGTCTCTGCAGAAGCCTAACTACTATCTCACACTCTCTGTAGCCAGTGATGTCTTAGGCTTATGACAGCTGTTAGTAGACCTCAGTTCCTGAGACACACAATGCCTGAGACTAGATTACAATTATTGCCTTTAAGTAGCATACAGCTATGTACAGAGTGAAAGTTTTCAGGACAAATGTTTCATTTCTTACTGAACTTACAGTACTGAAATGCTCTTATTAGACACACACTTAAGTTATTAATATTGAACAAGTCAAAATATGTACTAGTTAGCTTTCTTAAAGGCAAGCATACTTAATACCACAACTACAGCTGTGTTGGACAGAGTAATAATATTTCTCAATTTTTTACATACTTCCAAACTTTAAAACACTTCAGCTGAAAATGGAACAAAATTTGCCTTTTCATAAAAGGTCCAAGGGGTTACACAAAGTTTTTCAAACAGAACACAGTAGGGATGAAAACAGCTTCTAGTACAGGCAGAAGAGATACATTCCTACAGAAGGAATCACTGCTGCTGCAGCGTAGTAAGGAATGGTAACAGCCATATACACACACACACGTAAAGGACTAAGTTAAAGCCAGCCTACAAAGTTCTACAGCATGATGTTTCAATGTGACAACGTTTGAATAACACAAAAAAAAAAAATTAGCCATTGCTTTACAAGTTCTCAAAATCTCACTTATTTACACCAGAAAACCTGGGGAAACAGGAAACAGTTCTTACTTCCAAAATTCTGAAATTTGTGTGTAGAAGGTGTAGAAGAGTTAGTGTCATCTTGCCACCCACTTAGCTTTTGCAATAGCACTATGTACTATTTAAAAGTGGTACTGGGGAATTATGAATTTTGCTTAACTTGTCCAAAACAGAAAAAAAAAGAAAAACCACATTCGTACTTACCACTTTTCCCTTTTACTCCCACAAACATAGGAATTAACTTTTAACAGTGCCTCTCTCCCCTGAAGAGTTAAAAAGCTCAAGATGCTTAGAAGATCTTAAATTGAAAGCCATACTATTGACTTACCTTCCCCCACCCTCTACACCTTCATTTCTTGGTATGTTTTGCTTAGTTTTGAGCTAACTATCCCACACTACCCCTTAATTTGGAAATCTTGCTATGAACATTCACAAGTTCCCACTGTTGTTCAGAGAATTCTTGATGACTAACCAAAATGTGACAGTCAAAAGTCATATGATTTAAAACAAACTGTTTTCTTATCTCCTTCAGTTTTATTTTCCATAAGCCTTTATGTACAGGTGTTTATCCACTTACACAGTGCCTTGCGCTGTGGCACACTGATGCTTCCTAGGGAGACAGTACATCTTTAAATCCAATGGCACTGAGAAACCCAGAAGCTAAACATAGTAAGAAGGTCCAAGGGCAATAAAGAGAAATTCCTCAAAAGAAATTCCAATATGCATACACAAGTGAGTAAATAAACCACCACTCATACTCTACACAAGGCAACCATGCTCAGATATTATGAGCTCAAGTCACCTTTGCCTTCATTCTCACCCGACTGAGGGAAGAAAGCTAAGCCAGAGGATGGAGAGAGCACAGCCAAAGCCTGTCACCCTTTCAAAAGTCTGAGATCAAAGCTTTCTTACTAAGCAACAGCAAATTATTATAAAGTGAATTTCATTTTCAAGTGACACTAAGGAGCGAAGATCCCTAATCAGGTAAACATCTGTACTTTCCCACTGCAATACCTGCATTTTGTCCTACTCCTCACACACCAGTATTCCTCATAACTCAACTTATGCTCATCAGGGGGCAAAGCTGCAAAAAGCTATTGAAAAACTTCTACAGCTACCAGGGGTTGGCTTCCAGACTGCAAACTGGACCCAACAGCTCTCAGGAACAAGTTCTTGGTAGGAGAGTTACACTACTTTTTCATAAGATTAGGCCAAATCAGAACAGAATCCATTCAAGAAAACCTCAACTACAGTTCTGCCAACCCTCTATTCCATGCTTTTCCTTCTGTAAAGCAGGAAAAGCACAAGCAGTCTATCCACAGAAAACACTCAAACTCAGCTCATCAGTCAAGGAAAAACAAAAAATAAAGTCAGAAAACACCCAATACTGCTGCCCACATAGAAAAAGCAAGACACTAAGAAAATCTGTTATTTAAACTGCTCCTAAACCATAGACTTCCCCAGACAAGTATACAGTAAGTCAAAGCTGAAGTGCAAGTTCCGCATAAGTAAATTGCTGTACTACTGAGAACACCAGCATCCTTCCAGAGGATCTTCTTGGAAGTGCCCTTGATAATACACACAATAAACCAGCTAGTGGAAATCATAATTTCAGCAGGATATAAAATGCTTTGCTTTTCATAAAGGCACTCATTGTCTAAGCCATTCTTCGAACAATAATCCAAACATCTGCATTAACAAACAGAAGCCTGCTGAAGAACACTGCTCCTTAGTCACAACAGGAGCTATCTGTTCACCCAGCTAACCCAGGGCCAGAGCGGCAAGCACTGCCACCACTGGCTTGTATTATCCATTCTCATACTCCATATTTCAGTGCACATTATTTGTGTTTCCAAACTGCAATAACACAGCATTAATCATACCAACAGAAGCCTTAAACACACACTCCTACACTGAAAGGCTAAAAACACTAAAGAAAATTCCCTCTGGTCTTTAATTAAAGGACACAAGTGGACCATAGCCTTGTATGCATGGACATCTGAGTTTGTAAACTCTCTAGTTATTCTTGTGCTGTTAAGACTTTATTTTCTCTTCTTCCTTCCTATTCCATACTTAAAAAAAATACTTAGCCTAGTTATTCTTACAACTGGATGTTACTCTTAAAAAAGCACTCCACACAGTTTACACAGCAGATTCTATCCAGAGCTCACACTAAGTTTTTATGGCTTAGTCCTTGTGTCCAGGAGCACTAGATTAGGTCCTGTCATACCAAAATTCAGCAGCCCTGCTGACGTGAAGACCTTTTCACGCATCTTACTCACACAGCTCCACAGCTGCTGAACCTGGCTGCTGCTGGATCCCTCCCTCCCCACCTCTCCCCTAGACCACTATAACCTGACCCCGGTGTCCACCACAGCCAAAAAACCCGGCAGAGATACAGCTTACAGTGTTGAAACCAGGTCTGCACAGGGAGGGGGAGCTGAGCCCTCCCTGCCCGCGGCTGCAGGGCATGCGGGCAGCCGCCTGGAAGGGGAGACACGGGCACCGCTCCGTACCTGACCCAGTTGTCGCGGAACTTGCTCTGCTGGGGCTGGTTCAAGTAAATGGTGCGGGCTGGTGCTTCGTCCAAATCCGCCGAGGACGTGGCTCCGGACATCTCATCGTCCGCCTTCTTATAGCCCGAGGGGGAACAGACAGGGCCTGCGGGGAGAGCGCGGAGAGGAGGCTGTCACGGAGGGGCCGCACCCGCCAGCGCCGGCCCAGACCGGCAGCTCCCGGGGCCAGGCCACGAGCGAACGGCGGCTGCCAGCCCACCCTCCCTCTCCGTTGTTTACCACGGCGAAGGCTGATAAATAACGGCTGCCCGGGGAGGGGGCGGCGGGGCCCGCCCGCAGCCAGCTGGCAGCGGAGAGAGCGCGCTGGGCCCGCGCCCCCCGCCCTGGGGCCGCGGGGAGGGGCGCAGGCTCCGCCCCGCCCCCACAGCGCTACCGGTACTGGCGGGGAACAGCGCCCGCCGACAGCCGGCGGCGGCCAGCGGCGGGGCTCCGGGTCCCTTCGGTCCTTGGCGCTGCCTACCCGCCCCTACCGCATCCCATCCGGTACCTCCGAGCCTAAATCCACACGCACGGGGCAACGCCTCCCTGCCTGCCCTCGCCCAGGCCCCCACGGGCACGGCGAGCTCCACCCGTGTCCGCTCAGCGAGCTGCCTCCCGCCTGTGGCACCGTCCACCGAGCATCCTGGCCACGGCTGGGGCTGGCTGGAGAGAATTTGTACTCAGAGAAGACTCGGGTTCAGACTGAGAAGAGCAAGGTTCCCCCCCACCTTTACACCTACAGCTTCAGAGCTGACATCTTTGACAATAATTTTCATCTCCAGCTGACCTGGACTGACTTGAGTCCTGTGAAGCTTTGCACTAAGAGAAAGCCAAAATGTAGGAGAAGAGCTAGCCATTTCCTCTGTCAACCCTTAAAACGTTACCCAAGTTGTTTGACACAGGTTTACTGCTTTCCCTCTTCCATTCTTAGCCATGAACATAGTTTACATTACCTGAAGGGTACATATATTAGGTAAAAATACCAGTTTATGAAATAACCCATGGATTTACAAGCCAGATGAGATTAAGAAAACTAGTTTCATAAGTGTTATTTGGAAAGTCCATTCAAAAGATAACATTGTGAAGAAACTACCACAAAGCCAAATCCAGCAGCTATTTCTGATTTCCACACACAGTTAAGATCACATGCAACAAACCGCTCTGATCAGGCAGTGGCCAAAAGGAATCTCCCACTGAATCAAGAGCACCCTGAAATTACATCTTTCTTCACAACAGCTTGAGGGAAAAACTTCAGTCCTAATACAACCTTAATATACTGAACACTTAAGTTTTCACATACTACAGGTACTTTTTTTTTTTTTTAAAAAAAAAAAAAAAAAAAGACTGCGGGTCCAAGCTAACATCCTCCTCTTACCTCCCAGACTTCCCAAATGGTTGATCCTTCATTGCTACTGCAAACACTCTCTGTATCCTCTAGACGTTAGCCACTGGAGGGCAACATTACCCAGTCGTCTTACAAGACAGCCCAGTAGCCCAAAACACACACTGTGCAAGGCTGGTAGCTGGCCAGTAAAGCTAGCGTAATTACACTAATATGCTTCCAGCAGCAGCGTCTCTTGCCCAAGGCAAGCGCTGCACATTGTGAATTCACGCTTCGGAGACATGAAGCTGAACTTGTAAGTGTAAGGCTAATTAATTGATTTTCTTTCATTTCAGTTGACACTACTTAAGACAAGAAAAATATGTCAACTTGCTAGTATTTACTTTGTGAAAACGGACATAAAATTAGGAAGGAAAATATGCAAGACTAGGCCATTATGATACTATATGAGGTTACTCAGCCTTAAGAAGCTTGCCACAACACAGAGGACCACTCAGTCTTGCTGAGGGGGTATTCTCCCCCTTCAGAGACACAGAGCTAAGAGCACTACTGGGTACTTGCTGTTCCTTCTCACTGATTTGATGTTGTGTAACTGCAAAGGAGATCAAACAGCAGCACTCTTAAGAGCATTAAGTGCAAAGCAGCAGCTTTCATCTGTTTTCCTAGTCAAGCTCCAGAACAGAAGTGCAATTATTCTAGAACAAACATGCTTTCTGAAGACCTTATTTGTTTCACTTTTTCATTACTCTCCATGCTTGAAGTTCTCCTGCTTACTATTCTCTTCACCACAAGTATCATGAGCCATCTCACAACTTCAAGGATTAACTGAGTCAATACAGCTCAAAGTTCAGATGTATTTAGGGTTATTTCACACACTACGCTCTTGGCTGCTCTCTCCAAGACAGGTGCCCCAAGGACAACAGCATTTGCCTTATTCTTTAGATTATTCATTTCAAAGCAGACTTCTGAGCATCTAGAAACAGCTGTATTAAGAATGCTTTCGTTTTTGAAAGTGGCTCAAGTCAGCTGCTTCAACTCTTAGTGGAATAAGCCTCATTTTGTAAGATTATCCAGTAATCCTGCACATCAAGAATGCCTTCCACCTTCCTCTCCTGTTACTAAGCAGATCACACCCAGAAGCCTGTAGACACAATGACCTATGCTACTGGCTGTAGGATGCTCTCCTTCCCCACATTTAGAAAGGTTAAGGAGCCCTGAGCTTCTGAGGGGCTCCTGGCAGGCAGCAGTCCCAGAGGCTACACCACCTTCAGAAAGCATCTCCCTCAAGGAAACCTGACCACACACAGACCATCTCTTCCACCATGTGAAAGCAATATCACCCTGCTCCTTGTTTCAGAAAAGCTATGGATTAAGATAGCACAGATTTGACCACCTCTAACTGTGGTGGAACATAAAGCTGAAGTCTGAGCAGCTCTTACTCAGCAGTGTTTACTTCTCTGTACCCAAAGGAGTCTGACTCATTGACTTAACTTCAGGGCAGACCAAGTTTTCACTCTGGGAAGGTTTCTCTCCCACAAGACCGGCATCTTCTCTCTTATTTGTCCAAGGACTTAAAACAGTGCTATGCAATCTATTTTGGATAAAACTATTCATGCTTCAAGGAGCATATGATGGTAGAGCATTGTACCTCATAGCCTGTTCACTTACTATGTTAGCTATATCCGATTTTATATCTTCTAACTACATCAGTCTCAAGTCTGGATCATCTCACACTTACATCCTCTACATAGATGAAGTCAAGACAATTTGATAAAAGAAAGTTGATTCTACAAAGATAACCTAGCATGGTTTTGGTGTGCTAGTAGGACAGCTCTCTTCACTTGCTGAACATGTCATTTGGCTCAGCTTGTATCTCCTGAGCTTTGCTGTTTGTCTTCCTAGTCTTAGTCTCAGTATTACCTGCCACCTAGAAATCAAGAAGATACATCACCAGTGTTACCACCCACTCTGCTCTCTGCTTGGTAACTGGTATTTCAGTGAGAAGGAAAAGCAGAATTTTTGTACTGGCCTAAAGTTGTCAGGAACAGAATCAAAACATGTAATTAAATGATTATTAGGGGTAATGGTTTCAAAATAGAGGGAGGTAGATTCAGATTAGACATCAGGAATTGTTTGGTTTTTTTTTTTTAAACAAGGGTGGTGGAACACTGGAGCAGGTTGCCCAGAGAGGTGGTGAATGCCCCATCCCTGGAAACATTCAGGGCCAGGTTGGATGGGGCTCTGAACAACCTGATCTGGTTGGAGATGTCCCTGCTCCTTGCAGGAGGGGTGGACTGGATGACCTTTAAAAGGTCTCTTCCAACCCAAACCATTCTGATTCTATTTCCACTCGTCTTCAGGAAAGAAGTCTTGAAGAGCCTCAAAGGACTTCAGTAGAGCAGAAAACATCAAAAAGTGAACTAGAGCCTGACAAAAAAAAAAACCAAACCTCAGAGGATACTTGCAAGCCAGTCTACCCAGAAGTATTCTGTGAAAGTAGAGCAGCATGACTGGAGTAAAACACTAGCTACTACCTGGTTTTATGAAATTTAGATCCTTATGGAATTTAAGTTGTGTCTAATACTGTTTCCCACAGTGCTTTACAATTTCCTAAGTCAGACTTGAGTTAAACTTCCTTATATAATGCTCATTAGTTTCTTCAAGGCTTACTTCACACTACTTAACAAGTTTATTTTCTAAAAAAAGAAAAAAAAATACAGGATTAAAGTATAACAAGAATATCAGGAGATTTTATAGCTTTCTCTCATTGTTAAGAGTGACCAGGCTTGATGCCCTGACAAATTCACATTGCATTTGTTATCACTTGAAAGGCAACAAATTACAATTTAATACTCTTACTTCACTGGGCCTGCAAAGATGACATTTTCCATGCGTATCTGTCTCCTTAATATCTGCTCAGTAATAACCATAGCTTCCCTATTATTAAGTAAATAAAGTGTTGTGAATTCTGTAGTGTTTTTAAAGATGAGTCACTTGTGATGCTTGCCAACTGTGAGAAGTCACAAGAGAACTCTTACTGAAATTGTATCTCTTCTCTCAAATATATTAGCCAGCTAGTTACTACTTCTGCCTTTTCTTGGAGAGGTACTTGATTGCTCTAAGGTGTCCCATAGAATCCCAGAGTATCTCTGATTGGAAGGGACACATAAGGATCATAGAGTTCAACACCCTGGAGGACTACCTGAAACAAAACCTGCTTTTAAGAAAAAGTGATAATAGAGCAAAATTAAGCACTTAACCAAAACAACAGGACCACAAGCTATAAGAAACAGCAGGATTGTGATAGAAAAGTTCAGACAGGCTTCATTATGTCAAGTTGAAAACCTAAAGCAATAGTAAGGGTCACAGCCAAGAACCATCCTGCCAATTCTGCACAGTTTGCAGGATTAAGGTCTAGTAGAAGAGACACTGAGCTACAGAAGCTGACACCACTTGAGCAGAGTTGGACAACAGTCTCCAGAGGTTCCTTCTAACCTCAACTACTCTGATTCAAAAAGTAGACAGTCACACATGAGAAGTAGCCATACAAAGTTCCTTGTGTCCCCACAACTGTATCAAATATATCTTAATTGGAAACTGCCACTTGAAAGACAGCTTTTCTTAGAATGGAAGAGCACCTCACCAAAAGCCTCCAAATTTTGCCATTTACAGAACACATGGTGTTATTGTTATACGCTTAGCCTCAAAGAAAGGAATTAGCAAACCAGACATCTGAGAAGTCAAGACCCACATTTAGAGAGGTGGCAGACAAGTTTGGACTTTTGCCTTCACTGAAATACAAAGCTGGCTCTTAACAAGCCACCCCAGATTCAGTGACTCACCATCACTTCCTTGGGATAACATCCTTCTCACAAGATTACCTTCACTAACACCAAGTACCAAATGAGTAGTTCTGCAGTTGAGAAGAACTGTCAACAAGTTGATACATAAACAGTGACTTTGAAGCTTGGCTAAGTGATTTGTTTTTACCCAAAAATACATTATTTCTTGCACTATTTCATTAGCAGCCTTCACTGTTCAACAGAAATGCACTTGTATAAAGGTAGAGTTCAAACAAGCAGAGCACAGCATGCTCTCACAGGAGATGCAGAGCATGAACTCAGCTACCAGGTCCTCCAGGAAAGCTTTGATCCCACTAGGACTAGGATACCTTGAGTTATAACCAGTTCCTGTGAAAACTTGATTAACTTGATTTAAGGTTCTCTTTTTTCAAAATTTAGAAAACTTAGTGTTCAACAGTAAGATTGTAGGAAACTGTTCTGACATACTCAAGTCTGAAAAAAAGGAAGTTCTGGAAGAATTCAGAGTGGAGCTTTTGTTTTCTAGCTCTTCTATTACAAAGAGTCACTTTAAACATGCTCCCTTCTTTGTTGATTTATGTCCTGCAAAGTAAGAAGTCCTTAAATCATCTGCACGCAAATACCAGGGTTCATAATAGCAACAGCCTTGAGGTTAATACTGCAGCTGCAAAACACCTCGCACTTCTCTGAAGAATCATGCAAGAGCTGCTCTGCCTGAAGTTATTGACAATATAATGGCACCTTCATTTGCTAAATGAGAATCAAACAACACAGAATTCCTGCCCAGATGACATTTACCCTATATATTATGGGTAAAGCAAATTGCATCAAGAAAAGAAGCTATTATTTTCTAATAAAAAAATTCACAAAGTAATATGTATCTAGTAGGTGAAAGTTTTGGATCTGTTACTTCAAGCTGTTTCCAGGTCCTGCAAACAGCGCTGTAGGTGTTACTAACATGCATCTTGCAGGGACTTAAAGCTTCCAGCAGGTACACTTAAGTCTAGTATTCAACTAATTTTGAGCATGGAAACATGAACAATCTTGTCAATTTTAGCAGGCAGTTATAAAGCAGAAGGGAAGATACCTTTCCTCAGCTTTCCCAAGGGAATTCCTTGGAGTTCTGGTTGGCCTCCAGCTCCAACAGAGGCCATTTATTAAAACCAATCTTTTGTACAAGATCGTAACAAGTATAAGATTTCCATAGGAATGCAAACAGTGAGCAGGAAAGAGAAGCAGAGAGTAAAGTAGTGCATATTTTAGCCTAGGACTTCACTAGCATTGAGCTTCTGCTCTAGTAGTGTCTAAGCAGGTTAGAGGGCAGAGCTACCTAAAAACAGAATGGTGTCAGTTCTGCTAACGTGAGGGCTAAGCATAAGCAGTTAAGTCTTTTTAGACTGAAATACTAACATTCAGTGCTTCAATCCAGGATAAGAAGGAGGCTGTGACAAGTGACAATACACAATACATGAGAGAACACATGTACTCAACCTTCAGTTTCATCAGGAAATGCTTGTGACACTGAAAGGAAGAGCTATCCCTCCATCTCCATCATTCCAGGCATTAGGAAATCCACAACAGGCCTTTTACACTGATAGGATGAAATGGTTGCCACTATGCAACACTGACAAAGTAGAGAACAAATTAGTACAGTAAGATGTCTGCATTAGCATTTCAGTGACTGAGTGACTACTCAGTCAGATCAAGCCCCTTCAGTTACCAGCTCATACAGTAAAACACACAATTATATGCAATCCCAGTGAAGGTCTTTCTTACAGGCTAGAGAATAAAAAGAGAAGAGTTGGAAGTAAACTCAGTTCTGCACTATAACTAGTAGGTACATTCTCCAAATGCTTGTTAATTGTTGTTTTGATTTGGGTTTTTATTTTATGTAGGTGCAAGTTCCAGTTCCAGCACAACTACCAGGATACTGAGCGAGCAGGACAACAAACTAGAGTTCTTCCACAAGATCTTATTCTTCAGAGTTAACCTGAAGTTATGTCTGTCAATAGCTAAAGCTATAGTGGAAAAAATTTGCGTTCAGGTCAAGCAACTTGAGATTACTATGGAACAGTCCTACTACAAGTCAAACTTGGACAGTGGGACTTCAAGTTTGCAGATAACCTCTCTGTTCAGGTCAGAATGCAAAGATATCCATACCTTTGTAGCAGATGTTTTATAGACGTACAGCAAGGGGAAAAAAGCTATTTTATGCACAGCAGAAAATCAGATTTGAAGATAAGAATTTTTCTGTGCTAGATACAAACCAATAAAGAAACTGAGACTCAGATGGAGACAGTAGCCTGCAAAAGGATATTAAGAGTAAATAAAGCTTCAGAAGCATGACAAGAGAGGACTGAGCAAAGGAAGACATTTTCTGAACTCCGAGATGCAAGGAGAAACTTCTCATCAATCAAGCTAACCCAGATACCACAAAGGAAATTAAACAGACACAGGTCTGTAACTTCTCTCCTTTTCATAGCTATGCAATGCGTACAGAGTATCAAAACTAACAAGACTAAGAAGGGTATTGTTGGGCAGGACAGGTAGCCAATGTGATAAAGCTCATGGATTTCAGTAGTTGCTTAAAAATCAAGAGTAGTTGCCGGCAGGAGGAGACAGCAAAGTGTTCTGCAAGAGAAGCTGCCATGCAGGAAGAGCGTCTATCAAACTTCCGCCCAAGAGAAGCTGTTATCCTGGGAAGAGGTCACTTGATAGCCCACTCCAAGACAAATTTTGTGGTTAATTTCATTTAATGAGTCAAAAACACAGGACAGGTGAGTGGCCATTAGTTTGCGCTTCCTTACTTAAGGACTGGAGAGCTACATACAGTTTACAAAAAGTGTCTGTCTTGGATACATTAATCCAGTCTTCAGGAATATATAAGTGTTAAGAATCCTACAGTACAAACACCTAACAGTGCACTTCCATGATCAGTGCGAAAAGTAGTGCTATACATTGAGAGCTCAGCTAAGTCAAACGAAAAGCTTGGATACACTGGTCAAACCAAGGAGGACTGATTTGCCAGTGAGATGTGGCTACAGAAGAACTGCAGTATTACAACAGATGCAGAGATACTCATAGCATAGGTGCATCAGTAGTTAACAGGTGATTGATAGATCATGTCAATAGACACAGGAAAGATAGGGAAACACTCTTCAGTAGGGTCTGTTGTAATAAAGTGAGGAGTGATAGTTTTAGAAAAGAGGGACATAGATTCAGACTTCATATTAGGAAAAAAAACTTTTTACAATGAGGGTGGTGGAAAACTGGAACAGGTTGCCCAGAGAGGTGGTGGATGCCCCATCCCTGGAAACATTCATGGCCAAGCAACCTGATCTGGTTGGAGATGTCCCAGCTTCTTGCAGGGGGGTTGGACTAGGTGACCTTTGAAGGTCCCTTCCAACCCAAACCATTCTGTGATTCTATGGCACACAGCATCAGTAGCTCTCACTCACAGCAGGTGACTAGAACTGCACACATTGATGAAAGACTTCTTGTAGCCATAGTTGACACAAAAGCAGCTGTTGGGATTACAGAAATGAGAACAAGAACTCCATTTGCTTGGCTCTGCTAATGTGAGCCTGAACAGGAATAGTATATGCCTTGTGAAGTTAAGTCCCTTCTTTCTTGTGTTTGTCCCTGGTTTAAGACTAGTTCGATGACACTAAAAAAGGCCTTTCAGAATAACCTTAAATTACAAACTAGAAGGTTCTTAACTCCAAGTTCAAGGCATAAAACAACTTGAAGAGCTGCCTTGATCAGATTGTGAATGGAATTGTATGCCGCAAGCAGAAACAACTGGAGCCTGAATTTTGATGCATACACCCAGATTCATTTGGATGAAGCAGCTAAATGTTGTCACTAATGAACAGAAGAGATTCCTAGCAGAATGCCAGAGACAGTTCAGAGAACTAAGAAGCAGCAACCAGGATTATACTACTGCAGGAGTAGAGTATACAGTTTAGCAGAAACTATACACAGACAAGATTCAGATGCATGATCATGGACAAATAGTGTGTATTTCAAGAGACAGAATAGAACTCTTACTGAGGCAAGGAATAACAAGCAGGTCCACCCAATAACATAACTAATAAAATTCACTTCCCTCTGTACGAATAGCAGACAGCCACATTATTCAAAGCAATAATAAGGTGGCAAAATACTCCGTATGGGAGAGCAAAGGTGCCTAAGGCTGGCTGTGGTCTGATTTAAGGTCTCCTTGGTGCATTTCTTCTTGCTTCTTTGAATGGCACAGTAAAGACCTGATGTTCTATTCCCTTTAACAATCCTAATACGCAGCCTTGGTGAGACCACAAGAGGAATGCCACTTTGCCTAAAATAGCTCTTCATCTCCCAAGTCATTTTGTACCCACTCACTTAATGTCAAAAATAAGCAGCTTCTGCTGATAATGCTGAGCTAATAAAGCTGCATGAGATAAACATAATCTATTCTTATTCTGCTTCATAGCCACAACTGTCAGCTAAATTCCCAGGCCAAACCTGTATCACTGGCAAGTAAAGAGAAATTATTCCCTTCCTCCTCTGTAAATTTAAGTCTGGAAGCTGGGACAAAAATATTAGGGACAATCATAATTGACACCAGTTAAAACAGTAGTTTGTTGTTAAGTTCCCATACTGCACAAAAAAAAAAAAGGCATTTCCAGAAGCTTCACTCCTATTCCATTCTTTCCTCAATTGTTCTTTAAACTCACTTGTTTATTTGCTAGCAGCTTGTCACCACAACCTGGACTTCAGGGAGGTTTTTTTTTCTAGTATACAACATGGTGTCTTGATTTATGACTATCAATGATACATCTGGGGTCTAAAAAAATAGTTAGGCCGCAGTTAAATATATCTAATACAAAGTTGATACAAAGTTGAAAACTTAACTTCAGCAGCTACTATTCAACACCAGAATTCTAAATAGGTAAGAAGTACTGTAGCTCCAGTCAGCCAGAGGAGCCTCCTAAGCTGTCCCTGAAAACCCCTCAAGTCCAAATCCAGACACTTCATGTGCCATAGGTTTTCTAAGAGCTGATTAAAAAACTTGATATTTCTCAAACTCAGAAAGCTACCTATGAGTTCCATATGCTCCAGGTTTCCAACAGCTTCACAAATGCCATAAAGGCACCAAGATATCCTACAAGAAATACATCAATTTTCTTTCCAACTAACAGCACATAACTTAAAATGAAGGCATTGGTTCTGTGAGAACTTGATAATATCAAGCATTACTGCTCCCTGTTTGTGATTACAGTTTTGAGACTCTGGGAAACTGTTTCTGCTCACCTATTGGTGATGTCACACATCAACATTTCTCTGCTCTTTTCAGTTTTATTTTTAAACTCCTGGATTAGCATGGCCTACCAACTGTCAGTCAAGCTCAAAACACATTTGCACACATTAGAAAGCACTGAGCAAGGCTTCCGCATTTGAGACAGTTTGAAGGACGCTGTATTTAGAGCGCCTTATTTAACATAACCTCGAAGCATTTTATATACAAGGCAACAGTGCAAATGCAAATTCCACTGTGCAAACACATGAAAACACATACTGTGCCCATTCCGCATGCACTTTCACCCTCTGGGACAAAGACAACTTTATAAGAAGTTCCTTTTGAATTTTCAGCTCAATAAATCTTCCTATACTAAAGGGAAAAAAATCAGTTTAACACTGAAGCCATTGCATTTGACAATGCATAATGGCAATTCTGCTCCCTTCTTTTAGTATCGTTATTTGCAGTTCCTGGATTTATCAGATATTTAATTGTTAAAGTAATTTTTTAAAGTGAACATGACATGGCAGAAGTTACAGCAAAACTGGATTCTTATAATTTCAAGAAGAACAAGCATCTCTCCTCTGAATAATTCCACTGCTCAAGGAAGATTCTCACATTCTAGCACTTCTGTCAGATACACCTTGGATAGCCATGAGTAGTAATCCTATTTGTGGGCCATGTACATAACTATCAATCACAGTCAATCTGTTAGGTGATTAGTGGAATATTTCAACCTCCTTAGCACAACTGACAGTCACAGCTAATCTTTAGAAGAGAGCAGTTACAGCCTTCTCTCCTCCCACCTTTAAGGTTTGTTTCCCTGTATTAATATTGACTGAAGCTAAAAATACCTGAGGCACATCATAATTCTATTACTATTCTGGCACACAAGTGCTTTTTTTTCCCCCCTTATTTCTGTAAGGCATCTGTTCCTATAACAATTTACTAACAGCTTGAAGCATATCAGCTGCAAGCACAGCTGATCTTGATTTCTGAGAGAACAATTTAAACAAGAAAAAAAATGTTTTCCCATTTATATGCTCATGATGTAAAGCTAGCTGTATTCTCCTACTAAAAGCCCAGAGGCTTGTAACACTGGCTTCTGGCCAGCACTAGATTAGGAAGATTTACTGAATACATACCAACCTTTTGGTCTAAAGCATTCACAAAGCTGTTGTTCTTAATTCTGTCCAACCACAGTTCAGTGTAATGCACAAACACAGCTGCCCATTGTACAGTTACCTAGAGAGAAGCATCTCTTCCAGCGACGGCCCACAGACATGATGTTCATTCCGTCTTGCACTGGCTGCATGAAGATGAACAGCAGTAGTCCTTCAAAGATCTCTAGAGCATTAGCAGGTCTCAAAGCTGATTAAAGTGTTCTCCATGGGAATCTGTGAAATATATGTTTTGCACTTTCAAACTGTTCCGCATTGGATCCACAGAAGGAAAGTGTGCAGTAGCTGCCTGTGTACACCCATGCACAGAGACAGCTGTGGCTTCACTGTAACACTAATACATTTAGATGACCTTTGAAGGTCCCTTCCAACCCAAACTATTATATGATTATATTTCAGAAAAAAAAAAAGTAATTCAGCATGATCCCGTATTTCAGCACTTGAAACAACTGCCTATCCAGTTCCTGGACTCTGACCCCACCATACTGGCTTTTAAAGCACAGTTTCTCAAGTGAAATCTTAAAGAAAGATACAGTAGAACTCAAGTTCTGCTCCCACTGGAGATGCTATACATGATGTTATGGGTCATATGATCCATTCATCTTTGCAAGCATAAAGGATTATTTTAAGCTTACTTTCCCATTAAACCTGTTCAGAGGCAACAAAACCTATTTTGGCTTTCAAACGAGAAGGTTAAAAATGAATTCAGCTAAGAAAAAGTCCCTCTCCTTTAAGAAAGGAAAGAGTACTTTTTGTTTTCTTTTCACCTGTAGTAACCCTGTTAGTATGACCCTTTCTTTAGAGTCACATCTACTTACGTGGCCCTCTATAGCAGCTTTTCAGGGCCCTTCGTCCCTGATAGTTTGTCTCCCCTCCTTCCCATTTCCCCCCACCAGACTTTTCACTTGCTTTTTGGATGGAGAACAGAAAAGGAAACAGCAGCATGCTTAAAGCCTCAGAAGACAGTCATAGGAGGAGGCAAGGATTTGGTTTTTTGGCCTGTCTCTGAAGTTAGCATCCCAACAAAGCACTGGATCTGCAGAACACTGGCCTGTGGCCATCAGGCCTACTTCAGTGACACACCAGCTGTCTTCAGTGAGAGAGTACCATTATGCTGGGACAGCTCTGTGCTGTGAGGGAGTCAGACCACACTAACAGGGAAAAGTGGCAAGAACCATCACTGCCTGTTGACTGCTAACTGCAGCTTGGTCAGTTCAGTCTTTCTGAAGTTATCAACACACTACCATCACACCATCAACTTCAGAGTTTAGCTCTGTTCCTGCCTGTACAAAGCCAGGCTCCAGATGAGAGGGGTGTACCAAGCCCATCTCTTACCATGGACTGACAGCTGGATGGAGTAGAAAGTCAGAACATCACCTGGCAGCTGGCACAACTAAGGTTGGTGAGAAATAATCACGTAAAGGGTATCAAATATTTATGAGCAAGACAATGACAGGAAACCATGGCAGACACTGCTAGCTACAAGTGCTTTTTCCTCAGGAGAGGAAAAAAATTTTAGTTGCTCTTATTCAGCTTTCATTAGGCAATTGTGTTGCATAATACATGAGGAAAACATCTGAGAACAATGTTTGAGAACATTATGTATTCCCTACACAGATGAAGCCATGAGCAGACAGTATTGTATCCGTTTGTCCTCTGCATATAGCTGTACTCTGACTTTCTTACTAAAATATGATAAAAGCTTATCAGCTGACTAGGCTAGCCTAGATTAGTGGTTCCCTATTATGGGGCATGTTAATGACCTATCTCAAACCAAAAATGCTTATCTCACCTTCTCCAGGCCAGTCAGATCCAGTAGCAAACTGCAGAGACACCATTATCACATCTAGAAGCAAGTATGCCCATCGCACCCAACTGGCCAGGCTCAGAATCAGCCAGGCAGGGTGTGTTCCCTGCTTTCTGTCCTGGGCTCCTACTTATACTCCACAACTTCATCACAGCCATTATGGCCACCCCTGAATTCACCTTATTTCATGGTCTCAGCTGCTGCTGAAATGTATGGGCTTGGTAAAATCTGCCCAACATAACCCTAGATTAAAGCATAACACAAGTTAGCCACAGTACTTATGGCAAGATTTGTACTGCATGCTCCCTAACAAAGCCTCCCTCAGATCTTTCCAAACTTTGTACCCGATACTCACACACACCAGACATGAAGTCCATCTCTGGGTCAGTAAGTCTGAGCTATGTTTAGGACGGAAGTCACAAATAGAGAGCCCTTTATCAAAATAAAGGATTATACTAGTATACAGTCAGATCACTCAACTCTGTAGTGCTATTTCTTTTCAAAGACAAAAAAAAACTCATGTAAATGCTTACACTGCACTGATACTGTAACTTCAACTTTTTTTCCAGATAATTTACTTTTTCTTTAATTGATGTAATAGACATGACAAGTATATTCAGTGGAGAAGGCAGAAAGACTGACTTTACCATGTAATGTTTTCTATATTGACATTTTCTTTTGTGGTCCTGAAGCCAAGTATGAACTTGCTACACATTTAGAAAAGCATCAATAAAACTAGAGTATCTCTAAACATATACTTAGCATTAGCCTCCAGGACTTTTATAAGTATTCCAAAACTGCTGGAATAGACACAGAATCAAAATACAATACAAAACCACGTTCCTGCACCCAAATTGAACAGCACTTCTCATCAAGCAAAGCTATCTAGCTTAATTTCTCTCCAAGCTTGTCTGTCCCTAGAGCTTCTTAAACCCTCCAATAGCTTGCACAGACCCCTCTGAGTTCTTCTCAGAGCAAGAAGAACAGACATAAGCCATGTTCACAATACACTCGGGAACAAATAGAAGGCATTTTAGGTCAGTACTGTTGGCATACTTACCATCAACTGTGTGCTGCCTTATATCAGTACTGCTTTTTATTATTGGAAATCCTTCCATGCATAATGCCAAGCAACTCAGAACTGGCAGCTCCAGGCCTTGGCAAAAATGAGTCAGACATCCAAACATTACAAAACCTTTTTTTAGGCATCATGATGTTTAGAGTATTGAGGTTTGAGGCTTTGTTTTGTTCTTTTAAAAAATTTATCTTCTCGCCCCTGACCCTTTATAGTAAACAAGTGTCACATTTTCAGGATTGCTTGCAATCACAGCTTGATTGTTCTGCAATGCAGGTTCATCTCCCCACATGCTACCTTGGAAGCGAGCTGGAGGCTCAACCTAAGGCTGATCAGAACTATCATGAAAACTGGAAGTACTTGGAATGCTGGAGATAGAGTTCAGCCCTGATGTAATAGATTTTTTTGTATCAAGTGTAGTGAGAACATTTGAAGTACAAGTGGTTTCGAGCCCCAACATTTTAGTGTAACAGCAGACTTGAAAATAAAAGTTTCAATTTTTTGTGTGTACACTTCTCCAGCAGTTTAGTGTTCACCAAATAGCCACTTAGTGTGCTTACAAAAATACTTGAAGGATTTAACTGAAAATACACAGAAAGACAGGTAATTCCTTACCCCATTCCTTCCCCAGGGAAACCACTCACAGTTGAACAAACTTTTAACAACCATATAGAGCAACTAAACATCAGATCAGTTGTAGTATTATATATATTTATATCTGCTCCTAAAGTCACCTTGTGATTTTCATTGTCTTGTTTATCCTCATAATCAGAGCTACACAGCCAGGAATGCACAGCTAAATAATTTACTAAGGAAGCATGAACTAACAGCAAGTATTCTAGAAAGTCACCAACACAAACACATCACAAGGAAATCTCTAACCATCTAATTCAGAAACGTTCATTATGTTTCAGCACACCCAACCACCATCAGAAGCTTCATGTTTTGCAGTCAAGGGTTTAGGCACAGCCAGCTAAGGTCAGAGCCAGAGCTGTGCAGCACTTGGGCAGCACAGAACTTCCTCACATAACAGGGACCAGACCCTTCCCACTCATTTCCAGCATTCCCACCCCCGAGATCAGTACATCAGAGAGAGGTACCAAGACATACCAGTCATAAAATTGAGCTATTCTTCGAGTTGCAGGTACCATTAAGAAATGGGCCTTCAGTTAACCAGTTTCACCAACAGCACTTAACAATTCGTCTCTGAACTCTTTTGTTTCCCAGGAACATAGCCCCAAGAATTCATGCAAGTGTTAATCCTTCCCTGGCCTTCGTTCCCTATAAACCCAACCATAACACTCAGTAGTTACTGTATAGACTTTTGGGATACACTTCTTAAATATATTTTACCATTAGATTATGGATCAGAACTGACAAACTTTTAAAGGGCAAGTCTTAATCGGGCAGAACACAAGCCTCTTCCCCTCCCCATTCTCCTCACAAGAGCCCGCACCAGCTCCTTTCTCACTTCAGGGGCCAAACCTGCTAGAGCAGACATCCCTGCACCTAACAGCAGTACTGCTGCCGCTAGCTCTGCATTCAAACTTCCACTTCCTTCACTCTCATCCAGCTGCGCCGACAGCCAACGCCATCGAAAACATGAAACACAGTAGGCATTGCTCCCACCCTCTAACATCACTGCACAGCCACTATGCCTTTCTAACGTAACCTCCTAGTGCAAAGGAGTGCAAACCACCAGTGATCAGACTTTAACAGTCCTCAACAGAATAATTTTCAAAGTCCTGCAGCTGTCCTTATAACATAATTCGAAGTTGAATATGGGACTTCTGTCAGTCTTCCATACATTCTGGATTTTCAAGCTTACATCTATTTTGCTTTCCAAGTCTCCAAAGTAAAAAAAAAATTGAAATAAATGCAAAGCAGAACTGCAGTCCAACTGCAAATATGTATATAGCCAGTGTTAACACCAATTTTCAGAAAAACTTGATAGTAGTTTTTTCCTACTTGCTCAATTTAAGGTTCTCTTGAAGTGTATTACAGTTCAGCATCTTACTGCACTGAAATTAACCTCCTTCATAGGCACTGCCTGCTAGGCAGGTATCTAAACACGCTGGCCCAGCAGAGAAACAGGGGCCTGAACTGCTACTGCTGCTGGGCAAAGCACACAGGAGCAAAAATGAGGCCTTTCGTCAGGGACCCCTGAATAGCCAGGACACCCCTTGCCCTTCTACAGCACATGCACTGCTCAGGAACAACGTGGATAAATGGTTTTGAGTGGAGCACTGTGGAAAATCTTCACTTTAAAGGTACAGCTTAGGTCAGTCTCTCAAGTTCTGACAGGTCCCTACACATCTAGCAAGAGCACAGGCCACATCTCAGCAGAATCATTTCAAATTAGTTTTATGCAAGCCTCTTTCAGAGCATATTGTTCAACCACCAAACGTTAACATATATAACACAGTTGTACTACGATTAAGCTGAAGTTTCCTTCTTTGCAACTAATGAAGCTAATCAAGTACAAGACTAAAAGTAGTGAACATATCCTAGGAAGCAATGGCTGCAGACAGATCTGAAGACACAGGCTGAGCATGGGGATGTCAACTCATTTTAAATGTTCTATCACATCTTTATGATTTGATTTTTATTTGTGAAGTGCAAATACTTCTGAGACCAGAAATGTATTTTTGACACAGTGAAACATCACATTTGCTGTTGGGAGTCCTAGTAAAAATAACTTTTCCTTCTGTAGTCAGTAAAGAGGTTTGTGCTCCTCAAGGAGGACAACTCTGTAGAGATGTTTAAACTGCTTAACACTATTTGAATTCAGATTTCAAGCTACTTCTGTGCCTACACCCTCAAATACACAATCACTTCACTGTATGATGAGCACCTGTAGGGCCTTCATTCCATGCAATGACCACTTAAACATGTATCTACAAGTTGGTGACCAGCAAGGCACTTTCCCTTTGGATTTCCATCCCTGGAAACGTTCAAGGCCAGGTTGGATGAGGCTCTGAGCAACCTGATCTAGTCAGGGATGTCCCTGCTCCTTGCAGAGGGGTTGGACTAGATGACCTTTGAAGGTCCCTTCCAACCCTAACAATTCTATGATTCTATGGTCAATGGGACAGGCAAAGAGAAATGCAGCACAGCACTGGAAGCCAGTATAGTGCCCACAGCCACAAGCATAGCTCAGAACACAGCAAGTTGTTAAAAGCTTGAGTTCCACCAAATGAATTATTATCAATAAAGCAAGTAGCTCTTCATTCTTTGTACTTCAAAGTGGAAAGCAAGTAAATACATAAGCCAGGTTTCTGGCAAGCCAGTGAGAAGAACTACAAGTCAGAAACCAAATACTGCAACTGGCTTAAGTGCATGTGTTCCTGCTCTGGTGCCCTCGGAGTATTGCCTACAAACCACACCAATTAGCAATTACTCAAGTCTTGTAGCAGATAATGATTTTTAAAGTCTTGAACATAGTCCTTTGCAGCTATATTTAGATATAAATTATATTGGTTATATAACAATTTGGATTCTTAGTACCTTACAACAGAATATGACATTTGGTTTAAACATTAAGTTAGAAAGCCTGTGTTTGAGTAATTTCAAGATAGATTCAGAATCACTGATACTCATGGGAGTTTTGCTGGGATGGGATGAATTAGCAAGTTTGCTCATGGAATGAGCTGGCCAGTTTTCCACCCGTTACACCTCACTGTCCCATCCAATATTAGCTTATCTACTATTTCATTCTAAATGGTTAAAAAGCTTTAGCACGTTGACTCAAAACATATCAGATGAGTTGGGGTTGCATCTAATTAGAAGATTTAAACCCTTCTCCCTGAGGCTGTTGTTCAGAGAACAGAGTAGTTGAATATTGCAAATGCAGCTCTTGCACTGTTGGTTTGCCACACAGTATATTCCAGTGATTTAAGAGAATTTTACTGGTGTATCAAACCCCAGTAGTTCAAGTCGAGTTTTTCCCAATTATGAGATCAACTTCTCAAATGCAGGTAATGAGCAGGGTAGTAACTACTACAGCCACTTGCACTTTAGAGTATTTTCCAGCCAAAAGTCCAGGAATAACCAATTTCTGTTCCTTTCTTCTTAGCTGGATGTTGTTCAAGTTCAGAAATTCACCCTTTGCCCTCCTCTAGGATTTATCGCTTCAAGATTTATAAAGCACCTGTCCGAAAGAGTCCTGAAAACACTTGCATCTAGCACCAGTTTTATGTTTTCATGATAGCAAACACTGACAGATGTGCATAGAACTGCCTGCAGGGTCAAGAAGACAATTCTTCTAACAGGCATTTGTTAATAATGAAACAGTAGCTGTAGGTTCTCTCTTAAATATATTTTCCTAGCTTGCATAATCAAAGATTCATGTCCTCTACAATAGACTGGGAAGGGAATTAATTCTCAGAGCCACTCAGCAGCTAGAGAGACTATAGTGTAACCTCTAATAATTTAGTAAGAGAGTTTTCAGTTTACAGTTAATTTTCATCAGATCATCTCCAAGCTGCTGATAGCATGCCTCAGAGGCAGGAATCAGTAAGGTCATGCATGCAAACACATGCAGTACAAACAAAAATAAATTTTCTGCCTCTTATTCTGCGCTTTAATGTTATTTGAGTAAGATTAACATCTCCAGTGACAAGTCAGTCAATTCATGTTTCTGAAACTTTATTGGGAGAAAGTATAACTAACAATTTTGATTGCATAATTGTGCACCAAAGCCCATATTACCACAACATCTATAGAGGACTTCACTTTTAACATTAGATATTTTTTAGAAATTTTATATATATATATATATTTATATTTTAAAATCAGTAAATGAGATTCACCATCTAGTAACCCTATAAAGGGAGCTTTCCTATATTCCCATCCTCTGCCAAGTTTTTGACCTAGAAAAATGACTTCTAATATGGCTTTCTTTTCAAAAGGTGGGAAGGACAAATTAAGTTGCAAGTGTTTTTTTCCAGTGCAAAATAGGAGCCTTAGACAGTCAGGTTGATCTACGTCGAGTTTTGCGAGGCATCCCTCTACTAGCATTAAAGTACTTGGTCCCATCTGCTAACAACCTTTGTTTCAGGTCAGTGTTACAGCAGATTTGACTGGTCTACTTGATCTATATCAATATTTTAGCTTTCTAAAGAAGATTAAGCACTTGCAAACAATGAAATACTATCAATAAAGAATGTGTGTTTCTCTTCCATCCTTTTACTCTTAATATCCTCTTGAGTAAATACCAGAAGCCAAGTATTCACTATGTTAAGACAATTCTAGTTTGTTTAAAGTAGCCTGAAGTCACTACAGCTTCTTGCATTTATTTGCACTTATATTAACCCAGCATTAACAGTGCTATAGAGTTGATTTAGTTCATTTTTTATTTCTAGAGGCAAGAATACTAGATTGCTGTAAAGGGGGAAAAAAAAAAGCATTTAAGAAAATCTCCTTAGAGTCTCAGGATAAAGCAATTGATTCCTTACATCCTGTGGGAAAAGCACTTCATAGCACTTCGCCTATGCCAGAGACTGCTGCCTCTTAACAGCCAGAAAAGAGAATCATTTACCAACTGAAACACTGAACAAAAGAAAAAAAAATTAAACTACCAATTCTTGCGTAACAAAACTCTATGGCCTAACTTACAGCCTTCGGCCAAAGTCCAGTGGAGGAGTTCAAAATTCAGAGACAATGTGCTACAGTCACAAGCACAGAGGCCATGCACAGCCTTTCCCTACAGGTCCTCAACACAGGTTTAATGAGACTCTTCTCATAAAAGAGGTTCTAATGATTAGTGGATTCATAGGAACTCCCTTATGAGCAGTCCTCATTACATATCAAATCCAATTGTTTCAAAAAAACAAACACCAAGGAGTTCACAACAGGCAGCCAGGCTGTAAAGCAAGGATAGCTCTGTTCTGGCAACTGCAGATCAGTCCGACCAGATCTTGGTGAAAGCTCACTTCAGCTACCACAACGGAGATCTGGAATAGCTCAAATAAAATCCAGACTTGCATTAAATCAAAACTCAGTACTGTCCATCTCCTACCGTCATTCAACTTCAGTTTCCCTCACTCACCCAACTAGACTTGTTTGAAACACTCATTACCTGCACTGTACATGGATGGACATGTAGGGCATTAGTACTGACCAAGAGGCAGCAGGAGGGGAAGATGAAAGATAGCACACAAGATGCACCACTAGCAATGCTAATAGCACAGTGTTCACTGTTCACACCCGTTTGACAAACCAGGCTGCAGATAATTCAGGTAGCTCACTGGACTTGTCAAAGCCAGCTTAGACCAGCCGTTTGCTCGTTAGGCAGCACTACGCAACAGCCATGAGAAAAGGAACAGAATTGCTCCGACCCTTCACGGGGCAAGGTGGGGGCCCCGTAGCTAAAAGCAATGGGAACAATCAGCAGAGGTGCTAAACTTCCATCAGCCAACAGCAGTCAGGTTACAAAGATAAGCCCACTGCTTTATTAAGTTTTAAGAGCACTAGGAAAATAACAATTAGTTCAGGAGCTCAGGTTTGTTCTCTTACCCTGTGTGCACACATGTGTGTACAGGTTTTGTGGAAAAGCTCTGCAGAAGAGCACACATTAGAAAAGCACTCTTTCTTCAAAATACCTGATCTATTATACAGACACAAGGACACATATCTTGCCCTGATCAGATATGGGTGATAACTGTATTGGGGTTAATTTTAACAGCCAAGAACAACACACAGCAGACTGTGGCCCTAATGCCAACCAAACCACCCTGAAGTATGTCCCTCCACATTTTGTCACAGATCCTATTGTGAACAAATCCAACACCATGTCTTTATCTCACCACCGCCAACTGCTGTCACAGAAAAGGGCTCAACTAGTGGAGAGCCAGACGTGTCCCACTGAACCCTGTTTCCTTACAACGCTACCGACAGCACCACATCTTGAGTGCTGACACGAGCTATGGCACACTAAGAGAACGGCCCTGCACCAGTTTTGAAAGGCAGTGGGGCCCTTTGAGCATTCTTGAGGGCAACTATCAACTCACTCCTATGAAATCCCCCGGATGTCTCATCATTTACTCCCACATTTGTCCAAAACAGCAAAATAACATTGCAGAACCCATCAGTCCATGCTGTAGAGGATATTAGCAGAACACCAATCTTGAGGAAAAAAAATATATTTAAATAGCATGACCATGAGGGTACACCAATATGCCGCACAAGATGGCTGAGATGGCCTTTTCAATGAGACATCTGACTACAAAGTAGGGAACTAAGGTTTAAACAACCTCCCTGGAACCCCACGGTTTCAAATCCATATATTCCTCTTTTGCAAGGGAGGGAAGAAAGACTACCAAGACTGATCCAGAAGTTATTAGAAAGAACTGTTCGATCATCAAGGACTGACTGACGGGTACCGATTAAGCCATCAGCCACAATCTTCCCTCTCACCATTTCTTCAAAACACTTCTCTCTGCTTGGCAGCTATGTCACAAGTAATGCAGAAGACAATAGGGAAGGATCACTTGCCCGAACAAGAGACTAAAACCTTCTAAAGTTCACTTCGGCTCAGCTATTGCAGAAGCAAGGCCTAATTTTACCTCATCCTCCATTAGATGAAGGACCTGCTATTCAGTACAGGTTTATGCATCCAAGTACTTACCTTGGATACACAGATACACCTTTGAACCGGCAGGGAGCAGATCCCATCTGCAACGCTGAAGGGTTTCACTGCTTGCACAAGCCACCAAAATACCTCTGTAAGGCACTGATCCTACCCAAGAGGGTACTCCAGGATCATACTACAAGTTCCAAGGATTGACTGTTAAACCAAGAACAGCACATTATTAATCCACTATATCCTCACTACTCCCCTACTTTTGCCTTTCTTTGCTTAAAACAGAACAAAGGAGCTATGAAAGAAATAATGGGGAAAAAAATGAAGTTATAGGCTAATTTCCTCACTGAGGCAACATTTTTAAAATAAAAATCATGCCAAGTTGTTGATGAAATACTTCAGTCAGATAGAAAACTTGACTGCATTGTACTATCCTGCTTTCAGCTGGGATACAGCTAATATTCTTCTCAGTAGCTGCTGTGTTTTGGATTGGGTACGTGAAGAACATTAGTAATACACTGATGTTATTAGTTGTTGCTAAGATATCAAGCACTTATTCCAGCTTCCCAGGTTTTGCTAATGTACAGGTGGCTTGAGGCATATAGCCAGAACAGTTGACCCAAAGCAGCCAAAGACAGTATTCCAGACCACAGACATCATGGCTTGATAGATAAGTGGGAGTTAGCCAGTGGGCAGCTCTCTCTCTTGGGATCACTCTGAGATCCCTCTCAGTTCTGTCTCACCATGGCTGCTCATGATGGGCTGTATCGATTGTCAGGTTGTGAGAAACTGTGCACCATTCACTTTGAATATTCTATCATCATCATTATTTATATATAAATATTATTGTTATTCTATCTTCTTTGCTGTCCTAGTAAACTGTCTTTATCTCAACCCACAAGTTTTCCTTTCTTTCTGATTTTCTCCTCCATTTTCCCCCTGGGTACACAAGGTAAACCACACAAGCCTGAGTGGCTTGGTACATGTGGCTTACTGTATTCATTAAAGGTTCACAGCAATTTTTAGTGGGACCGTTAATGGAACCATTCAAGAAGGAAATTGGCAACCAATTTATTCTCACTAATTGCAATGTACTTTCAGCTATTTCATGTAGCAGCCAAACGCCTTGCAGAAAACAGAATCTTTCACTGCCTAGCATAACTAATAAAATTAGGCTGTCATGTTCTTATTTAACTCTTATACTAAATTTTTCAACTGTAATACCTACTAACTCTGTTGAAGTCTGACATAATGCAGGAACAAGACTGTCTTGTTAATCAGACTATTTTAGCCCTCCACCTTCAGAACAAGGACTGTTCAGCAGTCCCACATTGGTAGAAGGAACACTCTACGTATGTGTAGAGGACTGCACTGAATCCCAGAACTACCAGCACAACCCATGCACACCCATCACTCTGCTCCAGCAACAGAAACACCATCCTCAGTGCAGAGTAGACAGAGTTGACTATAAACAGCAGGAAGAAAAAAAACCCTCAGGCTAACTATTTCAGAGCTGCAAAAATAACAGCTATATCACAGAGTGACTCTGCTACCCTGCATCATCATCACAACACAGACAGGGCACACAGAGAGGTAGCACATTCCTCACATTCATTTTCCGGTGCTAACAGACATTTTCTTCCTTCTAAGTCACCTTGAAACAGGGGTATCTATGCTGATGTGAGAATTAACAGCCCTCCCCCATCACCTGGCAGTTTCCAGAGGACTTGGAGGCTAAATCAAAACCACCACCTCCCTTTGGAGAAGAGTTACAGCAAGGGGCTGGAAGCATGGGTGTTTGCATTTCATGTCTCTTACATTTGGACCTAGAAGAGTAGTTTCTGTACTCCCAGCCTTGAGCACCAGAAGAAGAATCCAGCACAGAACCTCATGTTGCTTCTAAGTGATCTGTATCACCAAGGACAACCAAAACCAGAACACAGCTACTCATTTTTAAGGCAGCTTAACAAATACACACATCTGCACAAAGCTCTGGACAGACTTGTGAACTTAATCTTCAGTGTAGGACACATTTATTTTTAGTTTAATGGATGTATAAATAGGCTTCCAAAACAAAAAAAAAATTCAACAGCAGTTCTATGTTTAACCAAGGACAAGAGAAAAGCTGCCATCACACACCTCTGCCTGTCCCCTGCAGGAAAGGGGCAGTACTGACAGATAAGAGAGGCTGACAGGTTTGGCACTATCTGCTGGTCTTACCTCTGCTCTACAGTCTCAAGTAGAAGATCAGATCAGTGATCAGAACAAAGCTTACTGAGCTAGAACCTCACATGGATCCTTCCTTTTCCTTTTGAAGCACATTATGATTTTTAATATAATTACCAGTTATTTTAATGCTGCAGTACTATTTATCCACCTGCTACTGTTATGCTAAAGTCCTAGAAGTACAGCTGCAGAAGTTTTCCCCAATAAAGTATTTTTGTTTAAAAAATGCCAACCTAATAAGCCTTCTTACACTAGTTGTACTTCCTGGAACAGCTGTCTCATCTGCAGCATCTGTACTGGATGAGTTCTTGAAGTATTTTTTCCTCTTTGTTCCTCTACAATTTCCTCGCCCCCCACCCCCCTAAAGAGAGAGAGCAGTCTCAGTGCATTGATCTCTAAAAGATATGTTGCTTCTACAGATTTTTCTGGGAAGCTTACAAATCAGACCCTGAACTGCTGGTGCCAGTGAATTTGATTTAGGCAGAGTTATACTGACTGGACCAGCTGGGCCTGTGACCACACAGGTCTCCTGCTACGGTTCACGCAAGGCTTGCCATTGCCAAAATATTAAGTGTTTGTTTGCTATCAGATCACGATTCAGCTTGACCTGTTCCATCCCTGCTGAGGATTAAGTACATTTGTACTGTATCCATCTGTCACTTTTGAGACATTCCAGTACCTCTCTGCAGTGGGCAGAGTTTTATTGGAACTGCTACCAGAATGAGCAAAGACAAGAATCACAGACCTTTTCAATATTTAATTATCTAGTATTGTGTACACTACTTTGTATTTAGAGGAAATTATGCTTATGACTCATACGCTAGTACTGGAGGAGTTTTTCATAACAAATTAGCCCTAGGGAAAAGAGGAAAAAAGCCCAAACCAGCCAACCACTGCTGAAAGCTGAACATCACCACCTAGCTGACTCAATTTCCAGTGACAGCGCATCCATCCAGGTGCGGTGAGCGCCGCTGTTTCACTCTTAACAAAGTCTTATCAGCTAGACTGCAGCCACTCTGCTCTTTCCTTCTTTTCAGTGTATGGAATGGTTTAAGATGTTTTACAATGAGGGTGGTGGAACACTGGAGCAGGTTGCCCAGAGAGGTGGTAGGTGCCCCATCCCTGGAAACATTCAAGGCCAGGCTGGATGGGGCTCTGAGCAACCTGATCTGGTTGGAGATGTCTCTGCTCCTTGCAGGGGGGGTTGGACTGAATGACCTTTGAAGGTCCCTTCCAACCCTAACCATTCTATGATTCTATGTAGAGTCCAAAAGTGGTTCTAAACTCTTCAGGACATAGTTTCAGGCAGTGCTGAGCTTTATTCATTCCTGGATCAAATACAGGTTGCTCAAGTTTCTCATTCTTTCATGAAGGGGAAGGAAACACCTTTTGAAAGGGAACTAGTCATTCCCATTCCCAATATAAGCTTCACTTTTTTTTTTAATAAAATATCAAAGCAAGCAGCTAGTTCTCTCAAATAACTACTGGAGACAAATTCCATACAGCAGTTTTTTTCTGAAAGCCTAAAAGCCTTCTCTCTCTTCCCTCCAGAGACTATTATAGAAGATATTTGCTCATATATGAGCAGAGGTCCCCAACTAATAAGCATTAGTTTGCTGTATGATGTTTAGAGATCTTCAGAAATATTACTACCACATTACTTCCATGTAGCTGCTCTACTTTGCTGTGAACAGTAGAGCTACTAAATGGAGAGAAATCCCTGCCATTCAGTTGCTTGTCTTGATAGTGAGCTCATTGTTAAAACAACAGTTCCTCAATACTAATTAGCCTCACACCCTAATAAATTTGAAGGGGTCTCTCACATTAAGCATACCTTCCATCTTTAACATAACCCCTTACCATGCAGCTGTTGAGAACCACCACTGTAGCACTCACATCACACAATTTATGTGCATTTGACAACAGGAACACAGAATTACCCACAGTAAGGAATGATTTTAATATAGATTTATAATTATTTGTTCTCCAGGTTTAAGTTTTAACTGTACTTCTAACAAGCAGTATCTACCCACAGATAAAAGAACAAAGTCATTACAGTTAAGAGCAGACAGAAGCTTTTCTTACTGCAAGACTCTGCATTTCTGAGTAAGCCTTCCTATCAGGAAAATTGGCCTTCAGCTTTTCCACATAGGAAAAAGAAGAAGAGATAAGGATAGTCAGCATCTACCTCAGAGCTTTGGAGATCAAGCCTATTAAACATATTAAAAATACATTTTTCTTAAAAAAAAAAAACATTCCCTTAAACCCCAAAATTAACTTACCTGACTAAAATCCAAAGCCAAAGGAAAAGACAAGCCTCCTATGCACTACAGCTTATCCTACCAAAACCCCTACAGACATGACTTTCTCCTTCCTTCCTCCTCTTTTAAAGTCTTCTTACCTGTGTGCTTTAGCTTCTCTCACCCACAGATTAGGGGGCTGGGGCTCATTAGTGTAAACAGAGCTGTAACAATTGGTATCAGGTAGAACTTGTCTAGTTAAGTCTACTTTCTGGTGAGTAGTTCCAGCACAACCTATTCAGCTTGAATAGTCACTGTTGCCCCACCTGAATGAGTTTTCAGACAATTTACTATTCCTTTGATTTTGTACGTGTTAGCATTATCACAGCTACCTTTTACAGCTTATTGTTTAGTTTATTTATAATAGTATACATGTTAAAACCCGTATAAACAACTAGAAAAGGTTACTGTAATTTTTTCCACATATTTTAAACCTTAGTTCTTGATCTCTTAATTGACTTCTTATTATTAGAGTCTTCTTTCACAGTTCCTCTTAGTATGACCTGATTTTCCTTTTTACAGGTGTATACAATAGGAAAATTTCTCAAGTATTTCTTCCTATCTTTTGGTGTATGAGACAATTCTAAAGCATCTATTTCTGCTTTGACCTTAGTTTATGCTACTTGCTTTTCTTCTGTTAATCTAATTCTATTTTTGGCTATAGCCTCAGCCACAGCATAGTCTTATAGTTGAAGCACTGCCAATCTTCTTAATGTAGGACTTCCCTTCCCCCTTCTTCAGGTTGTTAATCACTCTTTTCAAATTTTAGTGTATGAAAACTGATGTAGTAATTTTCTTATTAGAATTGTTCATGTAGGAGTAGAAACATTGTTAATAAGCTATTTAAACAATACAAAATAATGCCAAAATATTACAGAAATATAGCTTATAAAATGGTCTTGTAAAAAGAAACATTTACAAGAAGTAAAGGATTACATAAATGGTCATGTTCTGTTTGTCTTTTCCAGAACATCCATGTGGACTTGGTTTTATGAGGTCTGACACCACCAAAGCCAGCTGGCAACTACGAAAAAAATGTAACCGTAATGGCTGCAAACTTACCTAACTAAAGAAGCCTTTTCATATACCATCTTCTATTTCTCAGTACCATACAAATACTGTGTAGCTGCCCTTAATCTTCACATTGACCCTATGAAGCAGATAACCAGAATTATTCCCTTGCTTGAGAGACACCAAGGACAAAATACTCGGAATTGAAGTGAAACAGCTGTAGCTCCCACTGAAGACAGAAGTCACCACACCATTGTTGTCCTTCTCCACCTTTGTAAATTCTGTGGCTTCTGCTCAAGAGTACTAATTTTTATTACCAAACGCTAGTTCGTGTACTAATTCTGATTAAAATAAAAAATATGGTTGTTTACAGTTGCTGAGTCCCAAATTAATGATGGTGTACACTCCAATAGTACCATCTGCCCTGTCTAGACATAATTGGGGCCATAGAAATATAAATCCTATATCATCTCATCAGTTAGCAAAACTGATGTCCTGATTTGATTTGTAGCTTCTAACAGAATCAGGCAGAAATTTAGCAAGATGTTTGTGTGTGAAGTGCTAGGTGTCTTACAAGGGACTTTAATTTTTTTTAAAAAAAAAGGTTCTAGTAGGTAGAAGGGCTAAGACTAACTCTTGCCTCTGGTTTTCAGGGATCTCTCTACATAACAGATGGCACTGACAGCCTGATAAAAGTTTAATGTCTCTTTAAACCATAGACATCATAGCAGGAATGGCCAGTGCACAGAGCCTGGGAACCTGCCTGTCTAATGAACCAAAAAGGACCAAAAGGAGTAGCACATTACTTAAAACCCATGCTGATTAGCACTGACACAAAATTGCATTGTCTCACCAAAATTATATCAGACCTATTATTGCAGCTATTTTATTCCCTTTTTTCTCTCTTTTGGGTTTTGGCAAAAAAAAAAAAAAACAACCTCAAAGAAAATGGTTTAGCTAATCAACAGACAGGCTGAAACTTCAACAAAACCATTCAGTGTTGAGGACTGCAGAGTCGTCTTCTTTGGAGCCCTGGATAAACAGTCTTTCTTGATGGTGAAAATTTAGGATTGCAGAGGTCCTTCCTGCATTTCAGGCTTGAAACACTTATTGTTCTCTCCCATGCCATGCCAGGTGCAGTCCTTTGCATCTGATCCAAACTCCTACCAGAACCAGTGTGGGTAAGCACACGCAGGGGAGATGGCATAGAGTCAGTGATGGAAATGGATAGTAACTAAATAGCAGATACTTCTACTGTGAGATAAAACAGACTGCCTCGTCAGTTGGTTTCAATGGAGATCCTGCAACTACAGACTTTCTTGGATCTACTACAGGATCTCGGATTTTGGAGAGCTCCTATGAGAAATTCTGTCAGAAGAGAGGGAATGGTACTGAGGAGATGCTGTGTATGGCAGATGCCGTGTACACAGTCCCAGCTAACAGAGACATGCACTTAGGGAAGGCATCATCTGTGTTATTGGGTAGTTTTAGGTTGACAGCATACAATACATCTCACAGTAGGAAGCTCTTGATAAAATGGCATTAGGAAGGCTGCGAGACATGTGCTGTCCTACCTCCTGAGTAGGTAATGTATAAAACTCCCTTGTGGTTTGATTGTCAGCTGTATCCAAAGGCTGTCTATATTCCAGAGCCAAAAAAATACACTGACTGGAATCCAGGATGTCAGAAAGGACAGTTCAGGCAGCAGGACTCTCGTAAAGTTTATATCTCTTTCTGCACGCAGTCACACTAAAAAAAAATCTGAAAGGCAGAGGCTCTCTACTTATATATGGTTTGTAGGGACATACACATTTTCTTTTATAAGTTCAGACTACTCCCTCAGACAGTCACGGCTATGCTACTTCTAGTGACTTCATGTTGTCCTCTTTTGACCTCCAGAGAAGCTGATTTATTTTGTTCCTGTTGGCAGGACACTTAAGGATACTGACTCCCTCCTTCCCCTGTGCCACTGTGCTCTTCCTTTATTTTACAGTTCTCATGTTACTGGCTTTGTGCTTTTTTTGGTATTTTCCAAAATAATTATTGGCCATTTCTGAGTAAGAAATTAATCTGAAACTCAAGTGACGGTAGATATCACAGTTCACCCCAATCCTAGCATGGTAAAAAGGAAGTACTGGAATATACTGCATCTGATGGTTGTTATTGTTCAATCAAAATCAGATATTAAGTATGCATGCTATTTTACAACCTGCTCCTGGAGAGATCGGTGTATACAGTCTATTTTCTGCCCATGAAGTTCCTAGCTCTACTTGACGTTTAAAAGCACAGACCTAGTAGCAAAAGCTTGTTTAAAAGTTCAGATCCTCTTACTCCAGATTATTATTTTATACTCCTTTACATATACCAATCAAACTCAGTATGAGATCAAGCTAGGCTTCTTTCATACCACTCCTTCTGCAAAGCTGTTCTGAATAGTTTTCTGATATTTAGAAATATGCTTATCACTTTCAGACTAAATGTCTCTGAAAGTTTGTTCTTGCACCAGCACTCTTCTCTCACGGAAATAATTTTTCTCTCTCTTGACTATATGTACAGAAACTTAACTGTTTAGATGACAGCTAAGATGGCAGAAGATTGTGTTTGGTAGCTGGTAAGTAAAATACCAAAATATTGTGAAGCTCACAGTAAATACAGGCATGTTGGCCAAACTGAAATGACATATTCTGTCCTGAACAGCTTCATCACAATCAATGCATCAACTATCAATGCGTCCTCTTAGTCATACAGATCTATATGGTATGTTATGAGATTATACTGCCCTTATCCTCTCCAGAAAATGTATTTTTAACTCTTCTTATTATAGGGACTCAATGCTATACACAAAGACCTGAAATTATATCAAACTCCAGTTTCTCAAGACGGAATATATCTAAAATAACTCTGAAATAATAAGCTAATTTGCATATTTGCATGTTAATAAATTTACCAATAATTGCACTTTTCTGAATTTGAGACCCCCAACTCCCAACATCTTTTTGCTTTTTCTGTAAGAGTTGCTTTTTCTGTAAGCAATCAACTCTTTCTCCTCAAATCTTTCAGATCTTTCTAACTACTCATTTCTTTTTATGAAGACTGATCACCCCTTTTACTAATAAAGATTTGTGGGGTTTTAAATCTTTTAAAAGAACAGATAAACAAATTTCAGATTTGTAAATAAAATACCTTAATCAAAACCAGAGGGTAAGAACCTTTTCACTTACTGAAGATTATGGGAAAACTTCAGCAAGGGTCAGGATTTTAGTTAAGGAGTGAAGAGCGAATATGTCACCTGAGTCACCACGCTTCAGGCAGTGCAGGATTAGGATAAGTTTGATTGCCGGCAAGGAGGGAGAAGAACGGCACTCTCTCCTCCTGTCTGTCTGGTAAGCTCGTACAAAAGCTCTTTTTTCCCCCTACTACCTGGCAGACAAATGGCACAAGGATGGCTTCCAGGTGCAGACTTGTATTAGTGAAACTTTGATTAGTGAAAATTTGATTGTTAATCTGTAAAGCAGAACTGGTTCTCTCTTCAGTTACAGACTAGTCAGTAAGCACTTGCACACCTCAATCCCCCTGTCTTTCTGTCCTTCTTCAAAACAAGGCACCCGGATTGAGGTCAATGTATTTCAGTTCAGTAGCCATGGGACCACTGAAGCAGGAACAATGCTGAGCCAGTGATGCAGAAACGTCGAGTAAATGACAACTGGCTTTCCGTTTAAAGCTTCCAGGTCAACTCCTGATTCCCATCTGTGTAACTGATATGACAAATGCAGATGTAGCCTCTGTATCTGTTTCAGAGTTAGGATGGCTGCTGTTGCCTTTGCACATACTCTTTCAGCATCTTTTGTCTCCCATTTACAAATAAACTGCATCTATTAAGTTAAGGTGACATTTGCTTTCAGTATTTATAGGCACACAAAAGCCTGGGCTATTTGTTTCATATATCCTTTTTATAAGCATCTAGTTGAATATTCCTAGATCTCACAGGCACAGGATGTGAGATTGCCTCCACTGCACTTCGTAGGAATAGGCAGAACAGGACTGGGTCAGCAGGAGATAACACCTGAGCCCTCCTTCTATTCAAAGCAGCAAATGAGTCAGGGTGGTGTTATTGTAAGGAGATAAACACTATTGCTTTCACTCTGTATGACTACTTACCCGTTTAATGAAATCAAGTAAATGGGTTTGGTCATCTGCATTCAAGAGATTAGGAAATAAAAATCAAGACCTTCCAGCCAGTATTAAACAAAATGGAAAGCTGCCTTCTCTCCCTTAGAAAACCTACACGCTAATTTCAGTTGTGTTGATTCTGGTTTGCAACACTCTAAAAGAAGGCAGGTTCATCAAAGCAAACCCTTGGCTAAAACAAACTGACATACTTTGTTGGATCTATTACGAATTACAAGTCTGACCCAATCACGGCTTTTCCATTTTAGACATGTGGAAGACAAGTTCTCATTTATTTGCACTTTCCACTGATGCCCCAGTGTACCAATTTACAAGTTGTTAATGAGAATTAAAAATAACAAAAATATCACATGTGAAGTTGGAAAGCAGTGGAAATGTTTTTAAAAATCTACAGTATGTCTTGTGATTCTTCATCACAACATGAAGGTATTGAGACTAATTTACTGACACTTCATGTTCTTTCAGATTTAAACTGGTTTTAGTGTTTACTGTGAGGATAGCTACATTCTTAAGAAACACCTCTAGCTGTCTGAAAAACCTCTCCTGAACGTCATATACACATACGTGACACTCTATATGGATTATGTCGCTTCTCTGACTGCAAATAGGTGGTTTGATTGGGTCACTCATTAAAATCTGTATCATGTGAGCTTTGCCTTATCATGCCTTGGCTTGAAATACAAAACTTAGCATCTTCTATTTTCAGGTATGCTTTCTACCTTCTAGCTTCCAGAAGTCACATTTAAAATATCCAGGATCAAGAATTACTGTCATGGTAAGACATGGGTCTCAATCACTGGTCTAAGAGCCAGGAGCCTCCGAACAGGCACGCAGTTCTCCATTCCTTAGGCTGGGAAGAAACTGCCCAGGAACTTTTCTAGTAGACAGAATTCCTTATGAAAAGGTGGCAATAATGCTAATCAAAATTCTGAAAGCTTTCCAAACAAATACTGGAATAATTGTTCAAATATGAAGTTTTCAATACTAATACTTAATTTTTATTTTGCATTTAAAACAAAAGAAAACACTCACCTCTATACATTTTTTCCCTCCATCTTCCACTATGTCAACAATCTTTCACAAGTTATCTTTTGAGTGTATCAGCTGAGAACTAGTTATCTAAAGCCCTCAGATGTCATGTCTCATACACCTGCAACAGCTCCAAAAGGCTTAGCTAGAAAAGATGTGAGACTGAAAGCAAAACATTTATGTTGATGAAAAGGCCAAGCCAAAGTTAATTAATGGCTCTCCCAGAAGCAGAAAGCTGTTGCTGCAGAGATGTTCAACTACCTTTTCAAAGTCTAATATATTGCTCTGCTCTACCAGCTATACATACAGGAGATATTTTGTGATTAACTATCCCTTAAAAAAAACCTGTTGGCAACCAGGCTCTTCAGATACTGTCTGTAATGGATATTCTGATATTTGTACTATTAAAAACTAATTAAAATGTGCCACAATGCAATATGGTGCAGGAAAACAAATACAAAACAGTAATCTATTATAGTAATTAAGCTAACATAGGCACTTAGAATATTGCTTCACCAGCAGCAAATCAGATTATTCAGAAAGTATCCTTCACAGCTCTGAAAACAATGGGCAAAGGAAGATGAACCAGCTAAGAGTACCACCACGGAGCAAGTCTATGGAGTGTCACTTGACAACCTTCCAGAAGAGCAAAAATGGATGATGTGGTTGTTTACAGGGCCCTCAGCAAATTTTCACAACAATAAAAATGGCTTGTGAATTGGTAACTAATTGAAGAGTGATCAGTTTGAGGTGCTGCCATCAATTTTCAGATATCATCCAAAACGCCATGTAGAATCAATAGGAGCTGTCCACTTGGAACTTCTTGGGGAAGGAAGAAGAGTTAATTATAAAAAATAAAATAATAAAAAAAAAGGAATACTTTAAATCAGTACAATTTCTGAAGCCATAGATTTCCACATAAAAACTCCCTACGGAGTTGGCAAAGATCAAGACTGTACTCAAACCTCGTGGCAATGAAAATGCAATACTGAACGACTATTCTTTCTGTACCCAGTAAGTGCAGTTTCACTTGGAGATATTCCAGGACCCTGAAGAGACAAGCAGGTTTCCTTGCAATAATTTTACTGTCAGATGTTTTAATCCTGCATGGAATTACAACAGCTTTACTGCCAAATCACACAAGCAGGGCACTACTTTTAGATCTACACAGAAAATGAGAAGGACACTGACTCATGCAGCACAGGGAAGCACACTAAAAGCAGATACTGCTAGGGGACTAAAATCTGAAAGAAAAGTCCCGTGGACAGAGAGTGGAGCAGAGAAGGAATAAAATAATTCCTATAAATAGACAGTTACATGTGTCTGTTTTCAATGGAGTTATTAATATAGTCAAATAACATAATGCAAGAGAGTTCATATATTGGCTATACAGTAGGGTGGAAATTTTTATTTTTATTGAACACATTTCATTTGATTTAATCTTAAAAACTGAAGGTTAGTTAAATCTCTTCAACTAACTCCTAAATAACCGTGGTGCCCATCTGAGTGCTTTGATCTTTAACGGATTTACTCATTATATCACCTCTCCCATCAGAGTAAGGCAAAAAAAGCGTTTCTTCTGCCACACTACTTAGGACCTCGTTTATTTATGAAATTATTCTACAGTAACTGTGTATATAGCATCTTTTTCTAATTTAATGTCATAAGCAGATCTATTTTAAATTCCCTTCTATCCCAATGCAAACTGTCACAGCCAGACAAGCTTTAAGTGAGTTACCCAAGACAGCAGAAGCTCAGGTTGACCTCCAGTTAGCCCCGTCACTGTCACCACCTCACTTCACAGTTGAGCAACATCTCACACTGCTTAAGAATACTCCACTTTGTGCTACTATAAAAACATAGTAACATAAAACATAGGGTTTATTGTGATAAGGTCTTGCTGAAAAGGTGTAATTGTCACTGGTGTTTATGGAAATAGGATTGGGCCTTTGATGTGACTGAATAAGCTGCACATTATACTACGCTATGTGCCAGTTAAACACGGATGAAAAGAAACAGGAGCTCCGTAACACACGTAATTACCACCACACAGTTTGAGTCTTTGCATAAACACACCCATACTTTAGTCTTCACCTGGAAAAAATTCACATCACAGGCTACAATTCCTATGTGCCAACACTATGGTTGCAATCGTCTTGCTAGGTGTTTCTGTAACTTCTGGTAACGTGAATGAGCATTAAAAGCGTTCACACCCCTCCGCTTAGCACCCACTGTCACTGAGCCTGCCGGGCGTACTTCTCACAGCAGAGTGGGGCTTTTGCTCTCAGTTAGGCATTGAAATGTTAATATTTTAGGAATCTGTTAGCTCAGCACTGTGCTGACCCCCTTCATAGGGTTTGTTTCATTAAAAATGTATTCAGGATGACCGCTTATCTGCCTGCAAAGTATGATAGAGATATCCCCCGAGTACAGGTGACTTGAGTGAGCTGCTCGGTGAAAGCTTTTGCCTTCACTGTGCTTCTTACACTCTCTGAACCTGACCTTCACAATGCCAAAAGACACCTTCTTTGAAGCAGCAACAGCAATACGTAAATTTTGAAAAGCTGACTCTAAGTATTTTACCTATATCTACTGTGCATTTTACATATATCTATGGGAATTATGTCTGACCCGTAAATGACTCAGATGAAAGCTTGGACCAAACAAAATACAAGTGCTTGTGTGCAATTATAACTGCTCTGTATGACACTTCCCAACAGTTGCCATCACGGTAACATACTATCATAGCAGGAAAATAGGGTCTAGCCCACACTGGTTCTTACATAGACATTCCCCTGACAAAAGAAACAGACAGATCCTTTACCCTCAGAAGGGAGTAAGACTCTAAGACACAGCTGCTGTTCTTAAGATCAAATATACAACATAAAATATAAGCAAATACTTCAGGGCAAATATAGATGGAAAATATATAAAAGGAGCATGGTTTCATACCATGAAATTATGTTTTTATTTCAGCTCCTCATGTCCTAGTGAGGAAGATTCTGTCACTACCTTTACACCAAAAATATTTCTTCTTGCTGATGTGCACCACTGAAAAAGACCACAGTAAATGACCTCAAGATTATTTGTACCTTCAATCTATTCTAAAGTTGGAATTTGATTTTTTCCCCTAAAAATAAAAATGCTATTGTGTAATCATCCAATGTGTTATTGATAGTTGCTTGTTTTCCATGACTTTAAGGAGGCAGGAAGGAGAACAACAAGTTAGTCTTTGATGTCTGTGGTCCCAACAGTAAAGAGCTAGAGACTTCTTTGAGAATAATTTAAATCTAATCAATCTGGCTCAGCTGGTACAACATTACAGCAATAAAAGGATTTAGTTGTACAAAGCAAAAAAAAAAATCGATTAATGAGCAAATGCATAAAAAATAAGACGACTGATCACTTGAATGTCAGGAGGTGACTCACCATCTCTAAATTCTCCTTTCCACATCATCTGCGTCTCTGTGAAGTCCTTTGTACTGGTGCTAAGCAGGTTTAAAACTCTACCAAATACACGAATTACCTTTTGTACTTTATTAGCACATGTGGAAGCCACCCTACAAAATGCAAGATGGTAGAAAATCACAATTGGATCTGATATGAAAAGACATCATTAGACCACCACAGAAGTACTGTTCTCCTTGACTAAAGAAGAACATCTACAAGCTACTGAAATACTTTACATAGTAGGAAAAGAAATGTCTGTGACATAAACTAAAAGCTAATTGTTTAAGATTACCAAAACTCCTGCAAAAGTAAACAGGACTAGCAAAAAAAAACCCTGCAAGTATTTAAAGCAGGAAATGTCTTCTCTCAAAAAAGGAAAGGTAGAATATTCTGATGCACAGGTGCCAAGGGAACTGCAACAGATGAAGACAGTGTTACCTGACCCTAACTAAGTATGGCAAAAGGGTGACCAATCACCCCCTCCACGCCACTCAGCTCGGGAAAGCTCTTCAGATTTTGCAATGCTACCACACAACCACATCTGAACTGATTTTCAGCTGACAGTGGCTGCCCAAAATGTGCTGTTACAGTTGGGTTCACACAGTTCAGAGCCTCTCCTAAGAACCTGTTCCGTCCACACAGGCAGCAGGTCTGCACACCAAGCCACAGCATGCTGTGAAAAACAGAGCGCTCCTGCCTTTCGCTCCATTCCCTGCCACCATTTGAGACTACACAGGCTGGTAGTGAGCCACATCAGTGCTGATCCAGATGACCATGTAACCATCCGATGGCTAATGTTGACCCAAGCAAGGCAACGGGAACGCGCAGGAAGGGGGCAGGCAGGACCTTCTCTCTGGCTGGCAGAGAAATTGGCTCTGGTGTCCTAAGCCAACTACAACCATATCCTTTAATAAGTCTATGTAATAAGTTACACAAACCTCTATTAAGTTATGTTTATAGACATTATATATACCTATACTAGATATTACTCTGTTATCCTTCAGAAAAATATTGTAAATAGGAAATATATTGTTCAACAGCTAAGAAGCAGTGATCTTAATGCTAACCAGCAACCCCCATCTTTCTTCAAAGTATCATCTAATTTGGATTTCACTTACGTGAAAGGAAGGGAACATGTAAAAGTCTATAGCTGTGTATAGATAAATCCCAGCTAGAAGACCTGGGTGCCTCAGACACCCAGAGCATGACTGAGCTGAAGCTTAAATTTCTTATGTATCCTACGTTAAAGCTAAACATTCCCTAAGTGCTAAGCATTCAGCATCTGAAGGGCTGGTTATGGGTAAGGGCACCTAAGTTTGGATTCCAAACATTAGGTCACAAATAGATCTGGCAGACTACACTTCTGGGAAAGGAGCCTCCCTGCCACAGGACAGGACTTCAGATCAGACTGCGGAAGTGGACACAACCCCAAGCTCTGGGGAGTGGAATCTGCTTAACTGAGACTGTTTCATCTGGCTGGCTTACACTGAAGATAAGTAAAGCTGGTAATGTGCTAAATCCTAGTCTGAAGCCTTACCACTTCCTATGAGCTAGCATTTTACACCTCTTTGCTTAGCATCCTGCTTACTTCAGCGGCTCTGCAGAGGTCCCTGAGGTTCTGTCCTTATCAGCAAGCAGTGAGGCCAAATAGGAGACTATTAGTAGAGTGACCAGGGTGTGCAGAGGAGCCAAAGGGAAGGTGGCGTCTCCTTCAAGCTATCTCTAGCCTGGTTCCGTGGGCTGAACGGCCACGAGTGGCTGGAAGACATCTTCCAGATCAACGTCATTCAAAAGCAATCCAGCAAATGCTCTCCAAGGTGCTCGGAAATTTAATCCAAAGTAGAGCTGATCAGGAAATGTGCTTCAAAAGCACATTCTTTATTCAAAGAAAAAGCGCTGAAGAAGCATAATACTGCACCATTACTCATGGCAGAGATTGTACTGGGCACCTAAATATTTCACACGGGAACACGTCTCAGCCTTTCACTAGACTTGTCCATAAGTCACAGACAAGGTCACTGAGGCTCCAGCCATCCCAAAGTAAAACAGATACCACAAAGTGAATTCAGAATGCACCTTGGTTCTACAGAATTCAGTGGAAGTCCTTTGGGACCAGAATCACACCTTCAAAGTATTCAAATTTTGTCTATTTTATGAACGAGTTGGAAGGCATTTTCCTAAACGAACCTCTTGAGAAACCTTGTAATTTGCCTCTGTGCAAGCTCACGGCAGTGCCTGGTGCTCTCCCCACCGGCGTTAACCACAGGACGGAGGCCCCTGACCAGCTCGCAGGGGTGTGAGGCACAACTGGCCTCCGCTGCCAGCACTAATCTGGGACCAGACGCACACCAAAGAATTTTCCTGACAGAAACGCTCAGAAACAGGAGAAAGAAAGGGCACGCTGCCTTGCCCTCTCCGCGGTGCGATCCCCGGAAGGCAGCAGCCCCAGCTGTCCGTTGGAGGTTCTCCACCGCCTGCCCCGACCCCGCCGGCTCAGGGGAAGAAAGGGTGGGCGACGCTTGTGCAGCCGGGGGCCAGGGCAACCCGGCCTGCGGTGTGCGGGGCCCCCTGGGGCGCACGGGCTGGGTTGGCTGGGGAGGCCCCGAGAGGTGCAGCGCTGGGGCCGGGGTCTGGAGGCGGGAGCAGGCGGCCGCGGCGCCTCCTTTCCCGCACAGAGACCCCTGGGGCGGGGGAGGGGACGGCACTGCGGGCTTCCCGCCGCCGCCGCACCGCCAAACACCCCGGAGAGGGCGGAGGGGGAGGAGGGGGAGCGGGCGGCCGGGCCGCGGAGGCGCCGGCTCCGTCCCCCTCGCCCTCCTTCCCCCGCCGCGGCGCCTCCTCCCGCCCGCCCGCCGCTACCTCCCGCCTCGCCTCGCCTCGCCTCGCCCCGGCCCTTTCCTCACCAGCCGAGGAGTGGATCTTGGAGGATTTCCGCTGCAGGGACATCCTCAGCGCCGTGTCCAGGCCGGCCCTGTTCGGCATGCTGCGGCCGGGGCGGCAGGCGAAGCCCGCGGCCGGCTAGGGCAGCGGCGGCGGCGGGCTGGCCATGGGCCCCCCCCTCACGCAGACGCGGCGCTGCGGCGGCGGCGGCCGCTGGCACCGCTGCGGCCTGGCTGCGGGGGCGGGCGAGGCGCTAAGCCCTCGCCGGGCTCGGCTCCCCGCCGCTGCCCTCCTCAGGAGCGGGGGGGGCTCGGCCCCGCGGTGGCCGCTGCCTCCTCCTCCGCCCTTTCCCGCAGGGCCGGGGGCCGCCTCTCCCTCCTCGCGCGGCACGGGGGAGGCCCGGCCCCGCCGCCGAAGCAACCGCAGACCCCGCACCCGTGGTGGACTCCGGCCTGCGGGGCCGGTGAGGCCCGACAGCCCCGGGCGCCTACCGGGCTCCTCCGCTGATGCCGGCGGGGAGACGGCGGGGTGCAGAGCCGGGTCCCGACCGCTTCCGCACCGCCGGGGGCAGAGTGAACGGCCCGGCCCGGCCCGGCGTTGCTGTTGGGTTATAAACGGGCTCGGCCTGGTTCCCCAGTGCCTCACATCGCTGCAGCCATCGGTACCTCAGCAAAGCGCTACTCCGCGGGTAACACGGCCTCTCACAACCCCGTGTGCACGGCCTGAATCATCACATAAGACAGGAAAAAGTCAGAGCTTGGGTTCGTTTTTTTGAGGTGTCTGTCTGAAACTAGTATTTTGCTGACATTTGGGGCCCATAAAGTATCCCAACAAAGCCCCCGCTGGGATCAGGATCCCTAGCCAGGCTTCTTTGTTCCATTTGCAAGGGCATCTTTCATCACTGTGGCGTGCTGCCAGCCTTTTCACAAAAGATACCATTCCTTCTCAACTTAAAATATCAGGTAAATCAAGGATAACAAAAAGAAATATAAGAAAGATTAATCAATATACCACTTAACTCTTGCAGCACGTCACCTTTCAGTTGACATTTGCAACCATGTGAATTTACCTACCAAGGACAGGTAAAAAAGGAATGAAATTGAAGGGCAAAACATTAACTAAAAAGAAGCCACTCAATCTTTGCAGATGCTAGCCTCAATCAGGCATGGCTAGCAGCAGTTGCCACATCTTAAGGAGCTGTCTTCCCTGCTAGGTGAACTTTGAGGTAGGATGGTTTAAATAAGGCAGAAACTCCTGTGGTATGAGGGTGTATTGAGTTTTGGGTAGATCTACTGCATAAAAAATGTTCCCCAGTACTTTGATGGTCTGTGAAAAATGGCCCCAAGTCTGCATCTGAACCACTCTACCATATGGAGTAGGCTAGCATACACGATGGGGAGCTTGGGTGTTACATCAAAGATCGTAAATAATGCTAAACCGCTGAACCTCTCTGTACTTTGATGTCTCCACATATAATATGGAAACTGATACTTTCCAGCTGCAACTTCCCAAATAGAAATTTTGTTGACACATTACTTTGCGCTTTGTAAATGCAAAGTAGTATAGGGCTGCAGCATTTTACACTGACTTCACTGAGTGCATCATAACCCGTCTAAAGAAGTTCACTTGGGACAGGACTGCTGCAGGCACATACTTTTTGGCCTGTGAGAAGCTTTTACTCTTGTGGATTTTATTGCTCTGGGAGAATGCTAGCCCAAGAGCTTTTGTGAATGAAATAATCTGGTAAAGGCAATGCCGAATGCTGGCGTTTCTGCATGCCTTTCCCATTTTAAACTCATCACATGGAGCTGATTGTTTTCATGAACATGATTTTTCCTTCAGCTTACTCTTTCACCTCTCCACAAATTATTTTATGTTATGGTCAGTGTTTTTGCACCAGTAGGAATTGCCTGGAGAACAGAAAATCAATTCACATACGTTGTTAGCTAGCAGACAAATTAAAGTAAAGTTTGCTTTGGGTTCAAGCTGTCAGATCAAAGTCAAGGAAAGTGGTCCGAAGCAGGACCAAGAAAGAATGGCAGCTCCTGGTTTCATGTTTACTTTTTTCCAGAAATTAACCCGCAGTGAACTGTGTTTACAGTATGCTAAAAGTATTGTCAACTGTAAGCCACCAGCCCTGTCAGCCTGCAAACCCAAGTATCAGCTAAATGCACTCCTTTCTCATGTGCTGCCCTTGCTTTCACCTCTGTGCCCTCAGTGTTCTCCAAGAGCACTCCAGCTAGCACGCCATCTGGCTTGCGTCTACGCAGGGCTACTCAGTCACGTAAACTTGACTACTCGAGCTCCTCAAAGAGATTTAATTACCCAACCCACACTTATCTCAGCAAGCCTGAGATGTATCCCCGCAGAAGGCAGATCCCTGAGCATTAGCAACCAGGCATTTCAGTGCTGCTTAATGGCATGGAAGAAAGTAAAACCATCTTTGCCTCTGCACAGACCGTGAGCATCAGAGGACCTGCCTGCAGTATCTGTCTCCAGTCACAAGTTGATATACTTGTACACTGCAGTCTAGCAGGAGGTCAAGGGGAGAAAGTGGATTGCAAAAGGAAATGGGGTTTGCAGGATAATCTCAGTAACTGAGGAAGAACTTGAGTCATAGCAGGCTTAAGAGAAGGGCCCACCAGAAAGCTAAGCGTGCAGTCTGGAGGTGAACGTGAGTTGCTTGTGTTTCTGAAAGCTCACGTTCATTAGTGGCCGGCTGACAAGCAGCAGGTTAGCCCTGAGTTTTGAGAAAAGAAACAAATTGTTCAGCTGTGCAGGACTCACCTTTGTCATTTTGTTACGCAGCGCCTGTCCTTGTCATAGTGCTGATGTGCACTAAATTGTGTATTATCGGACCATGAGTCATGGCAGTTTGATTCCCTGGGGTCTGCCATAATGGCTCCATGGTTTGAATGATGTACCGAAAACCAGAAGTTGGTATTTTTCAAATTACAATGTGCTCACTTTTCTAGTATTTATAGCAATGTACTTTCAAAGAGCTCACTATGCATAATAATTATTTCAATGTAATAAATAAAGCAAAGGCAGGAAGAATGGTCCTGCAGTTAATGTGCCAGACTGGGAGACAGGATATCTTTATTCTATTTGTGACTGTGCCAGATACTGTCTGGGACCTTGGAGAGATTGTTAAGACCAAATTTCCAAAAGATGCATCCTTTGCTCCAATTAGAAATGTTATGCACAGAGTTTGGTTCTGAAAAAAAAAAAAGAAGAAACACACCTTACTCAGAATTTATTATTAGATAGCGGAAAGCTTAGTATTCTAATCAAAGAGCTATTAGGTGAGAGGTAATTATTACAGGAAAAGAAAGGAAAAAAAAGAAATTAAAGAATGTTACTACAAAAAAAAACACATAATAATGCGGTTCATTTTTTTGTAGACACACTCTTCCTGTCTGTCCTTTTTTTGGTGTTGTGCTTACCCTTCCGCTGCCCCTCTGGGACCTGGAGTTGACAGTGCCGGCTTTCCTCAAGCACTGGCTGTCGTGACTGCGGCTGGTCATTGGTGTCTTCCCAAGAAGTTCTTTTCTGAGAAAAGCGAAGAACTATTATGGGGCTAATTTTATATGGTTTTTAACACGCCTGTACTCCTTGCTCTTTCTTAATTTGTCTACAGCTCCGTGTTACATCCAATTTTACTATATGTGATGCCATTTATGTATGTTACATGCTTGTTCTTTGTTCTTTTTGTTATCCCTAAACCAACTCTGCACAGCTCCCAGGTCTGCACTGCTTTAGCTGACTACTGGAGAGCTCTTTATAGCCCTGAGCTCTCCGGTGTCAAGGCTGTGCCCCTTTTTTTATCATCCTATGCCTCATCTACAGTGTCCTGTGTCCCCACTTTTGGGGGACTCTGCTGTCATAGCAGGCCTGTATTCCTCTGCACTACATCATTATGTGAGTCATAAAGATCTCATTCTACGCAGTATAACTTCATACAAAGTTAAGCAAAAGTAAAACAGTTAGACGTAGCTACCTGCTCGTTAGATATATTGCTGTTACAGCTAAATTAAGTAAAAAGCAAGCCACAGAAAAGTCAAGAAAAGCTCAGACAAAACAAGTTTCAGTCCCAGGGCCTTGCAAAGTCAGTACAAAGGCTCTGGCCTCCTACCAGCAATGGTGTTATTGGGCTACAGGACTAGAGTAATCACGTGAAAGTTCTGCTCATCTAACTCTGCTGTCTTAAAAAAAACCCAACAGACTGTCTTGATCTTAAATCAAATCTTTGTCCCGTGGTGCTTTGCCCTTGTTTACATGCGTAGGATCAAAACCAGCATGATGCCAATTAGATGCTGAGATACATGGGAGGTATCTGGCACTCATAATGACATTTTAAAACAGGTCAAAAAGCCAGCGCTTCCTATTTCTGGATTCATAGAGGAAGCTACTTCCAGATCCAGAATGTGTGCTTAGCATTCACTCAACTTAAGAAAATACATTAAATCATTTCTGGATTATTTCTTTGCAGAGACTCTATAGACTGATATGGGACGTGACCATTAACACGTGAATGTGTATTCATGCATGCACGGCCCACCCGTAGCCTCTAAAAGGATCCAGTAGTCTCCTATACTTCCCAGTGCAGAGGGAGCTTCACTCAACAATACACTGCTCCTGCAGTTGACTGAAGCCCTCAGATTTAACCTGAAGGTGGAGAAAACTTAGGATGAATTACACGTGCAATGGTGCAAGGGAAGGGGTGGCAGGGTGGAGGGAGGGTAAACCATTACCTGTCAGTACAATGGTGGGCAAAAGAACAGAGATTTGGAAATGGAGGCATCTTCATTTTTAAGTGCCATTCAAAGCTCATTCAAGGCTATACAGTTCTTTCCTCTTATTTCCCGTGGAATTTTTCCATCCAATGGAAAATAAACAGTGCCAGGCACATCAAGGTTTTCCAGATGACTTTCAAATAATGACACGTGTAAATAAAATCAGAGTCAGTAGAATAATCTCATTGATATGTTGGAAACTGAAATTGGTACTCATTTTGCAGCAGGAGCTGATCTGTGATTTGCCTGAAAAATACTGAAAAGCTGAAAAATACTGAGCTGTTTCTATATTAACACTAACAAAACCAGTGAAACTAAATAAAGAAAAATAATGTATTTTTTTCTAGCATACTCAAGACTAAGTACTTCTTATAACAACTGTTGGAGTTTCTTCATATGTGTGAGTTAATTCAGGAAACAAACATCAGTGTTATTACTTTGCCGAATAACTCAGTTTGTATGCTTTAAACATACATTCAAAATACAGTAAGCTAATTAGAACAAGTCATGGTGTCCACAGAAGGAATTCACCAGGCTGGTGATTGATGGAAAACTGTGTGTAGAATGACCCTTACAAATGTTCTGCACAGAGAGGACATATGGTGCAGTAGACCATAGTTTAGACATTCCCTTGGCTTATACTGAGGCTAGTTGATGAATAACTAGTAATGAAGAAAAAAAAAAGTATTCTTAAGCAAAGAAGAATAATACTGAAGAAACTAAAAGCTTAATCAAGAGATGTGTAAGATGACATTTGTTTTCAGTAAGTAAATTATTCTCAAAATGCATGAGGTGTTTCATCATTATTTTCACTCACTTCCTTGTCCCACAGCTAGGTTGCTAGCTAATGTGAGTCCAGTATTCTCTGGCTTTGTAATCAGTGAGACTGGTGCAAAAGGGAATCCAAGGCGTGGATGTAATACTGCCCTACTCATTTGATGCGCTCACTTTGCACTGTTGTAAAAAAGTGCAGAAGAGCAAAAGTTGGTCACAATCAGATGTGTTCAGAAAGACTGACGAGAGGCTTGTGAGAACTGACACACTTGTTAAGATGAAACCATACTCTGCAGCAAGTGTGCAAATGTTCCAAAGTATGGTTTGGACCAGCTATTATGGTCAGGCCATTATTTGATTGGAAATAGAGTTCAGTATATGGTATAACTGTTACTTACCCATTACTTAAAATATTTAGATACCAGTGTCCTGATTTTGACAGGGATGGAGTTAATTTTCCTCTCGGTAGCTGGTGTGTTTTGGATTTCATATGTGAAGAATGTTGATAAAACACCCTGATGATATGAGTTGTTGTTAATGAGACCAAGGACACTGTGCAGCTTTCCAGGTCTCACTAATGTGCAGATGCAGGAAGCTGGGAGAAAGACAGACAGAATAATTGACCCAAACTGGCCAAAGAGAGTATTCCATGCCATAAACGTCATGCTCAGTATATAAGGGGGGGTTGGCCAGGGCTGGTATCTGCCTTCCTGGCGTCCATCCCTCTCTCTCTCTTGCTGGCATCATTCCCTCTACCTTGCTGGCCCCCTTTTGCTCCTTTGCTTGCTGCTCTTTTTTTTTTTTTTTTTTTTTTTTTTTTTTCCCCCATGATTGCTGCTTGGGACGGGCTGTATTGGTCATTGGGACACTGGGTGGTGAGAAAACACACATTGTTCATTTTGTATATTTTAATATCCTTATATTCTGTTATTATTGTGGTTTTCCTTTGCTATTTTAGCAAACTGTCTTCATCTCTACTCGCGAGTTTTCCTTCCTTCCCAATTTCTCTCCTCCATCCCTCTGGGGAGGGGGAGGGTGAGCAAGAAACTGTGTGGTGACGAGAGCTAAACCACAACAACCAGAAAAATTAAAATGTTGTTTACAACGTCGAATAAACACAAAATAATTTTGAAACCACTGAAATGTAGTTTGATACAACAGAGAGGCGTTGTGCTCCGGCAGCCAGAACTCCCGGCGCCCCTTGTCCGCAGTGCCACGGGGAGCGGCGCCGCTCCAGCACCTCGGAGAGCTCCCGCCGGCCGCGCCCGGGGCGCGCCTTTTTATTTTATTTTATTTTTTACCAAATCTTTAATTTTTTTTTGCCCTTCCTGTTAGACGGAGCTGCGGCTCGGCGGAAGGAGCAGCGTGCCTCTCTCCGCTGCCCGGGCTCAGGCTGCTCCCCGCACGCCCAGCGCCGCATTCCCGCCTCAGTCTCCCCGCCGTGCCCCGCACCGCCGGGCCGGCGGCCGCTCGCTGGCGTCTGGCGCCCTCTCCTGCTGCGCGCCCCCGCTGCAGCTCGGGACCGCGCGGGCTGGGCTTCGCCGAACACGGGCGGGCAGGGCACGGGGGTGAGCCGGGGGCTCCGGCCAGGCTTTTGCTCTCAGCACTCCTCTGTCACCAACAACCAGTCTCATTCAAATTGTTCTGCTCCCCCCCACGCCCCAAGGCCGCCACCATCAAAGTCTGAATGAATCACAGCATGGGATTTGCTGAGGTTTGGGGTGTCTCGTTATTCTCAGGTGCATAGAATCATAGACTCTTTAAGGTTGGAAAAGACCTCCAAGATCATCAAGTCCAACCATCAACCTAACACCACCAATGCCTACTAAACCATGTCCTGAAGTGCCACATCTACATCTTCTTTGAACACCTCCAGGGATGGTGACTCCACCACCTCCCTGGGCAGCCTGTTCCAGTACCTGACTACTCTTACAGTAAAGAAGTGTTTCCTAATATCCAATCTAAACCTCCCCTGCCACAACTTGAGGCCATTTCCTCTCATCCTATCACTAGTTACTTGGGAGAAGAGACCAACACCCATCTCCCTACAACCTCCTTTCAGGTAGTAGTAGAGAGTGATAAGGTCTCCCCTCAGCCTCCTCTTCTACAGACTAAACAATCCCAGTTCCCTCAACCGCTCCTTGTAGGACTTGTTCTCCAGACTCCTCACCAGCTTTGTTGCCCTTCTCTGGATGCACTCAAGCACCTCTATGTCCTTCTTGTACTGAGGGGCCCAAAACTGGAAAGGAGACCTTGACTCGTGTGATGGGCACAGCGTGGACACAGGGGAGTAATGTGAACTGAGGAAGTGAAAGCAGCTGGGGGGCCAGAATCATTGTCTGAGATCCAGGTACAAGGAGAAAAAAAAAGAATTGGAGTCTGTGGACTTGGAGATGCCTTTAAAAAAAAGGGGGGGGGGGCTACATTTTATAAACCTTTTGCTGTAAAAATCCCAAACTTGGGGTTTTACTTGTGCTGATTTTGGCTGGGACAGAGTTAGTTATCTTCACAGTAGCTTGTATGGGGCTACATTTTGGATTTGTGTTGAAAATAGCATTGATAAGGCAAGGATGTTTTAGTGACTGCTGAGCAGTGCTTATACAGCATCAAGGCCTTTTCTGCTTCTCACACCACCCCACCAGTGAGTGGGCTGGGGGTGCACAAGGGGTTGGGAGGGGACACAGCTGGGACAGTTGACCCCAACTGACCAAAGGGATGTCCCATGACATCATCCTCAGCGATAAAAGCTGGGGGAAAAAGAAGGAAGGGACAACATTTGGAGTAATGGCATTTGTCTTCCCAAGTAACTGTTCTGCGTGATGGAGCCCTGCTTTCCTGGAGGTGGCTGAACACCTGCCTGCTGATGGGAAGCAGTGAATGAATTCCTTGGTTTGCTTTGCTTGTGCAGAGAGCTTTTACTTTACCTATTAAACTGTCTTTATCTCAACTCACGGATTTTCTCATTTTTACTGTTCCAATTCTCTCCCTCGTCCCACCGGGGAGGATTAAACGAGCGGCTGTGTAGGGTTTAGTTGCCAATTGGGGTTAAACCACGACATACTTCAATGCCACATCCAACAGAAAATTTCAGAAAAACCAACTAAGCAACTGGAATTTAAACAACCTAAATAGGAAGAAGGTCTCAACTGTCATGATATTAGGGATAGCCCCCAACTGCAGTGTCTATACGATGATACAGCAGCCCAACAAAGGACCTGAATCCAGACATGCAATAATTCTCACTTAATCATTACACTGATGCTTGTATTTTTCCCTTATGATTACATGTTTTTTTCCTAGAGAATCCATGTGTATACACACATACAAATACACACACACACTCAGACATAACCTGCAGTGTTAGACAAGGAATAATATGATTCTCTATTCTCACTGTATGCATGTTCAAGTTAACTGCTACACACTGTGTGCTGATACACATATTTCCTAATCTTCTTATGTTATATGTACTCTGTCAACATTAAACAAATAGAATAAACGACATGCAAAATGCGTAAGAATAAGAAAAAGGAACAGTACTGGCAACTGAAGTGCTCTGTTCATGGACCACTCACTCAGATAAGGGCAAGACCTCTGTACTAAAATAGCAACACGGTACGCTTTCCTGAGCATGCATGCTTGGAGGTAAAGGGATTGAGCCATTATTAATGTAGCTCAAACCTGTGTGAACTGCAAAAATAGCTCACAGGCTGTGCAAGGTATGTCAACTGTTCAGCACGGTAGAACTAACGTTGCATAAGGAAATACATTATAATGGCACTGGCCTAGATGAAGCCTTGATACTAAAGATGAGACAGAATGGTTCAAGATAAAAAATAAAGTGCTTTTCTTGGAAGTAGGAGTAAGCGATATACTATATCCGTCCCACTTTACTCAGGACAAGAACCCCAACTGTGTGTTATAAATGCCTGATCTCGGGCCTTTATGAAGAACTGCTTAAAATAATGGGACAAAGTGATCCCACAGATCCCATTATAGCTGTTCAACCTGTAGAAGAAAATCGAAGCTGTGTTTGTTTTGCTTTATTGTGTATATGTTTCATTCTTGCACTTCAGGCAATTTACATTACACTACAGCTAAATTTAGTGGTGGGATAAACATCTTCTGGAATAAGCGTGAATGCCAAGGAGCAATTTGCACCAAGCTGGTGTTTTGTAAACCTGCCTCAGGTCTCATTTAGATTCTTCAAAGTCTAGTGTAATCTCAGGGAAAGAAAGGAAATGGGAGAATTTTTGCTTTGAGGTACCTTGTACCGCAAAAAGGTGGGCTAACCCCATTCCTGCTGCAAGCAGGAGCAGGCTGAGGGAAGGCTGCAGGACGCTGGGCAGTACGGTTTCTGTGGATAGGCTGGAATCAGATTAGCTGCACAGCATCTCAGGAAAGCAACTGATACATTTCATTTTAAAGACTCATCTCTGAGTGCTGCACTGTGAGTGTGCCCATTTCTTTTGTTGTGTACGCTGCTCTGGTCGAAGCTGGGTACGCACAGGTCCATGGTTATAACCACAGTATGTGACTGGATGACAATAATGCAGAGCTTTCTGCCATTTGCCCCCTCTCTTCCTTAAAATCCTGCAGAGTGCACTGATGTATGCTGTCTCAAAAAGAGAGTCAGGTCTCACACTCTCTTCACGAACTTGTAAATCCTACAACCCCTCGATCAACATCAGTGTCTTAGAGGAGTATATTGAAAGAAATGGTCCTTATATTTTGATGGGATGAGGAAGCAGGCAAGAATACTGGCTATCATTTGTGAAATCTGGAAATCTCCTGGACTGTTTATATCTCTTCCAGCAGATATCAGGGTGGTTAAAGTCTCCCATGACGACCAAGGCGTGTGAACATGAGACTTCTTCCAATTGTCTAAAGAAGGTCCCCATCTACTTTTTTTCCTGATCAGGTGGTCTATAGCAGACACCTACCACAACATCAACCATGTTGGGCAGCCCACTAGTCCTGACCCATATGTAGGCTCTCAGCTGGCTCCTCATCTGTCGCAAAACAGAGCTTGTGCACTTCTGCTGCTCTCACCTGTGAAGGGCAGCTTCTCCTCATCGCCATCGCGGCCTGTCCTTCCTGAAGAGCCACAGGAGGAGTGATGGCCCTATCATCCCAAATCTCTCCTCCTTTCTAGACATGTACATGACTTAAATTACTTTTCCAGTAGTGCCAGAGGAAAGAACTTTGTGGAAATAGTCTGTTCCTAAGATGAAAGAGTGAAAAAGAGCTTAGAAATGGTTGTAGGTGTACAAAAAGATCTAATGAACGCAGAAGGGAAGGAAAAAGAAGTTGGAAAGAGTCTGAGGAATGGGATTAAATTAAAACACGTCTTTGCAGTTATTTGGTAACACAGGAATCCATTTCTACATCATATATTATTAAAGAGGAGACTATTAGAGAGGCATGCAGAGCCATAGTATCAGCTAGAAAGTCACTGATAGCATCACACCAGTGAGAAATGGAAAAACCTTTTAAGTCAGCCTGACAGTTCTCTGCATCTTTCCACGGGCCCTGTCTAAACCAGCTCTCTGGGTCATTTTCCACCTTAAGGCTTTCTAGAGAGGCTCTGGGTTAGTGCTGCCAATTGACCTGAATTTAATATTCCAATTGAAATAAATTGTTATTTTTAAAATTTCTACCCCCATTTTTCTATTTATTACCATAGAAAGAAATTACTTTCCTTAACGTCATCAATAAAAGTGTCACTTACTCCTTCCAGAGATAAAGCTAGCCTGATGCCAGGGCCGATAGCTGTGTACCCTGCAGCAAAAGAGCAAAAGAGCAAAAGAGCTGTTTATTGGAGATCAACCAAAGATGGCTTAGAGGACATTTCCTCTAGTTTGAGGATATAATGCTGTTCATCTTTAACGTTTCTTCATTTTTAGCTTTCTTTCATGCCATGCAATTATGTTTATGTAAGCGCCATTCTATTAAATACCTGAATAGAAGACAGTCAGATGGAGAAATAGATGCTCATTTAAAAAAAAAAAAAGAAAAAAAGACAAAAACAAGACAGATGAGAAGTAAAATATCTAAGTACGAAGCAGATCCTCTCACAAAAGTACTGAGAAAATTACCATGAACAGTAAGCATCATGGAATAACTCAGGAAGAAGTAGATACTTCCTTTTAAGACAGGGACTTAAAAGCATGGGGTGAAAAAGACCCCAAGGCGTATAACAAAAGACACAGAAAAATTTGCTAGCAGCTCACTAAGTGAACCTGACCCACTCGACGCTCTGAGAGACTCCACATTTCCAGCGAGAGATCGCAGAGGCACAGAGAGGCACTGGAAAGCTGACCTCAGGTGCTATAGGCAACCTTCATTCTCACATTTCCAAGCTTCGTCATACTCAGCTTCACAACTGCAGAAACATTTTGTTTCCGCCCAGATATGGTCATGGCAAAGATGTGGCACCATGAGTGAGTGGCACAGACATCACATCAGTGGGAAGTGCAAGGACCTGCTGGGGCCTGGCTACATCCCCACACTGCTGCCACAATCTTGCTGCTGCTATAAGCTGCAGTTGCTGGTGGCCAGCCACCATAAAAATACCCATCTCTATTCTATTTATTCTATTCTGTTGTGTAGACAAACTCTGGGCAGTAGAGGCTCGAGCTGAACAGACTCAAATCCCCAAAGTTTCCTGTAGCAAAGGCAGGTTTTGGCTTTTCCAGATCAAAGGGGACTATGAAAAATAAAACTGATTGTCCTATCTGGACACTTACTCGGCTGCAACTAGAAAGCACACAACCAGATTTTCAAGTGTTTACATCTTTGAGGCTGAAATGAAAGCAGACACTAACGCTGCATTGGGTTTCTAGGCAAGAGATGAAGAAATAGAGCCTAAGAGATGTGCCAACTTGCTGGCGAACTGGGACCGGTACCAGGCATTAGCTTCCCTGACTCCCCCTTCCACCTCATTGATTAAACAAGTCTCCACTTTCAGTCTTAGGACCTATGTCTTACACAAGTGGCCATGCATATCCCGTTGCTATCTGCTTCAACAGAAGCATAGAAGCCTCCAAGACTCTCCTGAAACCAGCCCACCTCCCAACGCACTTCAGCAGGTGTCACCGGCATCTCACTGCCCCTAGCTCCTCACCAGCTTCATGCCTCCCTATTACATGAATGGGGTGGAGGCTTTGATCCAGGCCAGGCCACCTTCTCAGCAAACGTAGGAATGGCCACAACTCCGCACCATGAAGTGCTCTCTCTGGGCAGGCAGCTTTCCACTGCAGGACAAGTAAACCAATTTATGGCAACACATACTTCCAGTACACATTTTTACAGCAGTAAGAGCTAACTTTCCTTTACTTGACAAGCAGGAATTGCACAGATGACCAAATCATCACACACTCTTAGAAGTGCAGAACCAGTCTGGCAGGTGACTCTCTTATGCAACAGCTGATGCTGGAAATGGTGCCAGAAAAGTGTGCCTGTGTACTTAGCAACGCATGTAGGTTACAGCTTCTGGATTAGACACATCAAGACAGTAAATACAGGAGAGTCAAAATTTTTTTTGAGGTTTGTTGTACAGACTATGGTGTTGAGATTGCACAGCCTAACTCAAAAAGCGTTCCTCTGACGTATAAACCCGGCTGGGAAGTGCCTAGCTCCTGCTGCCTTCAGCGCAAGCCGTAATCAGCTAGGAGCATAGAATCATAGAATCATAGAATCACATGGTTGGATGGGACCTATAAGATCATCTAGTCCAACCGTCTTCCCACTACCATTGCTGCCACAGATACTAAACCATATCCTGTAGCTTCTCATCAAGCCGCCTCTTGAACACTGCCAGGGACGGAGACTCCACCACCTCCCTGGGCAGGCCGTTCCAGTGCCTTACCACTCTTTGAGAGAAAAAGTTTTTCCTCAAGTCCAATCTAAACCTCCTCTGGTACAACTTGTGGCCATTTCCTCGGGTCCTGCTTGTTGCCTGGGAGAAGAGGCCAAACCCCTGTTCATCACAACCTGCCTTCAGGAAGCTATAGAGTGCAATGAGGTCTCCCCTGAGCCTCCTCTTCTTCAGACTAAACAATCCCAACTCTCTCAGCCGCTCCTCATAAGACTTGTGCTCCAGACCCCTCACCAGCTTTGTTGCCCTTCTCTGGACACGTTCCAGGGCTTCAATGTCTTTCTTGTAGTGAGGGGCCCAAAACTGAACACAATACTCAAGGTGCGGCCTCACCAGTGCCGAATACAGGGGGATGATTACCTCCCTGCTCCTGATACGATATGTTCATGAAGTCAAGCTCAGCAAGGGTGATGAGTACAGCTCCACAGCAGTTGAAGTGTTACTTTGAAAAGGGAGAAAAATGTGCTTAATGAGAGCTGCTACAACAAGCTGAGAATTTCACTGGGGGAAAACTTCTAACTGGAAGCTGAAAATCAACTAAATTAAATTAAAATGTCCATGAGAAAACATAGATTATGCTGAAATTCCAAGAGAAGGAAGACAGACAGCGGATTACTGGATCATTTGCATCTTAGCGGGAGAGAGCATTGTGGAGATTTACAAGGGTGTGGGAGGAAAAAGGAACAGAGCAAACCTGTGGCAGTCTAGAATTTGAATACTTGGCTTTGGTATTCCTTTTTGTGGAAAAGGACTAAATGAAACTCAGCTACAAATATTGAAATCCCCAAACTCCAGTAACATGTTAAGAACTGAAATTTTCAAAAACCCATTTTGGAAATTACAGGAAATGTTGATCTTCATTCTAAGTAACAAATGAGGCTTCAAATACTTTTGTATTCAATCCATTTTCTAGACATCTGTACCTTTAATACATTTGTTAATAAAAATTTGTTTAAAAACAAACCTATCATGAGCCACTGTGAAATGTTAAGTGTTTGAAGTTACTCAAAAATTGACTGATACTGCAAAAATGAAGCTGACAGATAAGCGAGTGATCTCAACGTTACTCGTACGCACCTACTTTAGGGTCTGACCTCAGGTTATTCCAGTGATAGCAGACTGCAACAGAAACTGCATCTTGCTCTTGGAAATGAATGTGATGCACAAATATATTTTAATGCCTTTCTAATTTTATAGACGAGTAGACAAAGTGTCATGTCATTGTACTAATTTACAGATCGGAGATTTTCTTTTTCTTTTAATGACAGGTAGTAACGTTATAAAGCTGTCCTGTGAAGGAGAATATAAGCAAAAGCTATTGCACCTTTACATGAAATATATGAAGAGGAAACAAGTATTATTCCTCTCCTCAGCCCTTTTACAAGCCAAATAAAGGATAAAACATGTTATTAGCTCTCCTAATCAGACGGGATTCAGGAATAACTAAAGGAATTTAATAATTTACAAGCTTCATTCTGTCAGTGCTTTACTTGGATTTCAAGTTTTCTTCAATAAGTATCACCTTAGGGGCAGCTACCATATATTATGTTATGAATTTTTTAATATATTTATCTCTAGTTCCCTTTTATAAAAAAAAAGGATCAAAAATGTACTGATTAAATATAGCTGGAAATACATGGTTAAACTTTGAATTAGAAGGCATTGGTAGTGAAATACCTGTGCTATGAGACATACTTAGAAATGATCAGAAAGAAGAAATAAATAACAAGTGATAAAATCTGCAAATGGTACAGAAATATTGGGGTATTAGAAGCAAAGACAAATCACAGGAGGCAGGGTGCACAGGATGATAAAAGGGCAGAGTAAGTTTGACTTGCATAACATTCAAAATAATCTACAGGGAAAAAAGTACACAATAGTACACAAAACCAGCATGCAATAATCAGTTCTAAATTAGCAAAACTTGTTAAATCAGCTCAGTGTTGAGCAGCAAGCAAAAGCAAAACCAGAATATTAGGAGTTATTCAGAAGATCACAGAGGAAAAAAAAGCAGTTGTTATATTACTGTGTAACGCCTAGTGCATCCACATCTTGAATTCTTCCTGAGTACCAGTCCTCCCATTTGAAAAGAGGGACAAAAATAGTTACAAAAGAATAGCTTCTATATAAAGAGAGATTAATTAGGAATGCTCAGTTATTAAAAAAAAAAGAAGAGTGGGCTAAGACATTAGCAAAGTGAATGGAGAGGTGCTATTTATGGTGACGTTGCTTCTCACAGTACAAGAATGAGGGATCTTAAGATACTAAAAAGTAAAAACCAAGTACTTCTCATAAAAGACAAACTGTGTAACTTTCCCAAGAGCAGCAGCAGAGATGAAGATGGGTTTTGAGAAGTGATAGGAAATGCACAGAGAGTAAATTAACTAAGCTCTTAAACACAGATACGACTGTTGGAACAAGAAAGCCCCAAGCTATAAACATGAAATAGTATGTAGAACTGAAGGACCACCACAGGAACGCAGGTAACAGAAGGCAATACCAAACTGAACCACTGAGATTTAATTGGTCCTTGTGGGGTAACGTTAGCAGGGCTGCATGTATGCAGGAGGGGCAGTCTGCAGTGATTCGCACGCTAGGCACGGATAGGTCCATGGGCGCAGGGGGCAGGTGCGTCCAGGTATGTGGTGGGCACGGATAAGTCTATGGGTGCAGGGGCAGGTGCGTAGCGGGCACGGATAGATTCATGGGCACAGGGGGCAGGTGCGTTCGCGTGCGTAGCAGGTGTACGGGTATTTAACCCTGTGTTGCGCAGCATTAAATTGAAGGCTTGGCTTGACGGTATCCGTGTGACGCCCTGCTTTCCCCGGAGCGGAGCTCCGGTGCGTGGGGGGTAGGTTAGCTGGCAAGAGAGCCAGCAGTCCCATCAACACAATTTGCTGGGAAAGCTGAGGAACAAATGACATGCCCCTCCCATCGAGGGTAAATACTTGACAATTCACATGCAGCAAGACAGGAATACAGTATGGGAGAATTCATGTTTCCTATCCAATAGCCTGTGTTTTTTACAGAAAGCTCTCCCTGTGCTTTTGGATATTCTCCCACAGCAGCTCAGTTACAAGTACCTTGTCATTTGGGACCTTGTACGAAATTTTACTCTGATGGTTACACAGCAAAGTCCCATCTGAGTAAAAGAAGGCACAAGGATTCTCCCTTTACCTCTCGTGTATTAGCGTAGCAGTTGAGTAGGAGTCCAACTAGTTAGTTAAAATATGCAGTAGAAAGAAAAAACAATTCCCTATAGTAAGGTTTTAAGTTAAAATCGAGCTTAAAAGAACCGACCAGCAAGGTAATGGTGAGCTAAAGGCAGGTTTCTACAAATGTGGCACTTGAGTCAGGCAGCTTTCAAATACAAGGAGACAAGGAAGTAACAGAAGGCACCCATGTATTCAGATACTGTCAACATCAAGAGGTAACAGAAATAACAGAAAAAAGAAATGTTACAAATAAGCTAATAATAAGATAATCACATCTAAGTTTCCTCACCTTTTAATATGGCTAAGGAGGTACTCAAGAAAGGTGTGAGTGTTTCCAATAATTACCAGTCCAAATCACATCACAAGAGATCTTAATCATATTCTGAGACTTGGCTAAATCTCTTAAGAGAATTTCTTAGAACTGCTTTTGAGAATAAAAAGAAGCACTTATATGAAACTTCTGACACAAGTTTTTCACTTGCAAAACTGAAGTAGATATCCAATAACTTAATATGGGATTTCCCAGCTTCCCTTCAAGGATATAATGAGCAGATGTTTTAACTGAAGCACCTAGCGTGGAAGTGCATTTGTCAAGGCCATGTGTAGGCAGACAAAGTCAGTAGGACTCCTTCACTTTCTGTATTCTTTCTATCACTCTGAATAGAAACTCTTAAAGAGTATTGCACAACTCCAGAAGCCCCAAAAAAATGCCTTGCATTTTAATGTGCCATAACAGCTAACACACGCATTGTGGAAACACAAGTACACAGCTGGGGAAGACTGGGGAAAGAATAGAATGGTAAATCCTCTTACCAATCTACAGGATATGGCTCAGCAGTAATTCACACACAGTCTCAATTATTTAGTTTGCAACTTTATTTCTTTATAAGTTATTGGTATAAATTTTAATATCTAATTACACAGTAATCTGGGGACTTTAAGGGAAGCTTATTGTGTCCTTTTTAGTGTCTTCTGCCATTTGGTCCTCAGACATGTTTTAAGAGGACTAATATGTGTACCTTAACTTTCTGTACAAAAACACTTCAAGCTTTTGTTTTGTTTTTCTGAGTAGGATGCACAAATCATGCATATTGTAGACAATATAATGGTCAAGGAAATATTTCCGTCTTTAAACTAAGGCAGTTAAAAACCCATGAATATCAACTGAGTAATCTGGAAGAGTAAAAAGGCTTCCTCAGTGCTCATTTATCCTTTGAGCAAATATCATGTTCAGTAAGACACACCCTCTTGGAATTATCATTGATTTGATTGCTGTCTGGATTGAAAAGACAGCGATTGTCAAAGACAGCATTTAATTATGTACATTTTATTATGCCACTAACCCATCCACTTTTGAATATGAACTCATCAGCGTTAAGCATTGTGTAAAACCACATGCAAAAATCGCCATAAAATTTTTTAAATAGAACCAAATTGGCAAGTTTTTGGAAAGGATATTTCAATGTTAAAAAAAATATACTGTCTATTAAAATGAGCACTTCAAGTAACTTAAATATCTTTAGCAAATATGTCCAGCAAGAAACTCTCTGTAAAAGAAATTGTTCTTAGAACAAAAAGCTAATGAATGGCTATTTAGACACTAATTTTTCAACACAGTGGTGGGTCTGTGTGAAACAATTCGTAATCTAAATAAAGTGAGTTCATTACACTCTTAAAAAAACATACATTAAGCAGGACTGATTAACTATTGCATTTCTGTATTTACAAAAGTGCTTAGCATAACAAAATTACCTAAAAAAATATAAACTTTACCGATATCATTTGGTTCTATGTGTACTCCTAGATCTGCACTTGGAGAAAAATAGTATTTACATTGCTAGATTTAGACAAGTTTCCTATTATTTTTAAAGAAATTTAACAAAACTCCCCACACAAATGGACCCCTATGCAAGTCAATTCACTCCACCTGGCTCATCATAAAGAGAGCAGAAATAAATCCTTGAGTACTGAGCAGTATAAATAATCCTAGCCATTTTCTGTGGCATTAGACCCCAATACAGGCTGCCGACAAATTGGACAAGTGGAGTTTTCAGAAAGCCAGCGATCAATACAATGAATGTGAAACTCATGCATACAAGGTAACTGCCTTAGCTTATTCCCTGTTACATATTCATTAATGCAAACACTGCACGTTTTACTTATTTCATTTTCAGTGTGAATATCCCCATAGTTCCGGGTAGACAGATTGTCAATCTGCTCTTTGGTTAAACCTCTTAAACGATCGTCATCATCATCTTCATTCAGCAAGAAGAAGTGGGCAAGTCGAAGTATGGGCAGTGTTCCATTTTCCACTAGGTTGTTAGCGTCTTGAGACTGCCTGTGATCTTGGTTTTCATTACTGCGACCATAGCGTTGAATATCATCGCTCTGTCCATTTGCTTCCCTGCTGCCTTCCACGCCACGCCCATTTCTAGGTGAAATCTCTCTTGGATCGCTGCTACTGTTTGCTGAACTTGAGTTACTCTGTTCTGACTGTACATGCAGTAAGGGATGACCACCTCTTTGGACTTCTGAGTTTGATTCAGTTTCCATTAAAGAACTCAGTTCTCCAAAGCCTGTCATAATTTGTCTAAGGATTGATCGAAGAGCCACTGATGAAGGTTCACCAAGCCCAGTTTCTGAAATCCGACGAAGAGGTATCCGAATAGTGCTAACGTAGGTTCGAATACCGGCACGTTCTGATCGTGATATCGTACGCCGAAATCCCCCGCTGTCACTTTCAAAGGTGACTGTGTTTTCTGCCATTCCTACTCTAGAACGAGTTCTGCTGGCAATACTGTCCCGATCTCTGTTTTCTCCAGGACGAATTCTTCTCACCTGAAGATCTAGTGTAATTGTTGGATGCCTTCTAACAGCAGCTACCGGCCTACTAGATTCCTCCTCTTCCAAAGTTATTCCCAAGGATGGGGTTACGCTGGAAAATTGAGGAGTCTGAGTGTTACCTCTTGCTTGTTCTGCAGCAGGCTGTGGAGAAGGCTGAGCTGTTTGTCTTCTACTTCTGTTGACTTGCTGTGCATTTCTATCCTGCCTCTGCCCACGTTCCTCAGATTGAGCAGTGTCACCTTGCCTTTGCAGTGGAGAGCGGCTTCGACTACTTAAAGTAGACCTCAGCCGTAGAATTTCTAGTCTTTGGTTTGTACTCATCCGAACATTAGTTCTAGCTCTACCTCTTGTGACTCTTGTAGAAGTACCACTTCCTAGCATTTCTCTTTGTTCACCAGTAGCTGCAGAATTATTACGTGTATTTGTTTGGGAAAGGCCTGTCAACTCCCTCGTTCTACTCCTGAGCCTCCTCGAGATTGGAGAGGCTGCTTCAGAGTTCTGTGCCACGGAACTTCTTACAGACCTGGTCCTTGCAGTGCTCGAAGCCTCACTGTTTGCCTCTCTTGCAGTCCTGCTCCTTGTTCGTGGGGTTACTGGACTGGCAGCTCTTTGATGTCTTCTTTCTAAATACATTCTGCTACTATCTATACCCACATACTCCTCACCAGCAGTTTCAAAACTGTTATGCTCATGATTTATGTTGATTTCAAGACTAAATCGAAACTCCCCACTGTTTGGATTTGTTCGACTCACGGCCCTCCAGGTTTGGTTCCCACTCTGTCCACTGCGAGTGGCATTTCCTGTGCGACGAAATGTGTTCAGCCATTCAAGCAAAGAGTCACCATTTGAGTTTTCTCCAAGAACATCAGAATCTGAGACAAACAAAGAATTGTAAACATTCGTACAACTGCAATCTCAGCATACTATGATGCACTCCTCCAAATCCTCTATGCTTGCTGGGCCTGATTTCAGAAATGTTACAGTAGCAGGACAGCTACTGTGCTATGCTAACGTAATTTTGCTGAAAACATGCTGTATGTAAAAATGTCAGCAAAACTCACCAGTTCAACTTAGAAATTTTGTCTCACTAGCAGTTAGACAGAGAAATTAACATGCTTAGATGGACTCGTCTGAGAAAGTGTTCAGATTTAGGCAGTTTAAAGTTAGTTGTATTTATCCAATATCTGCCCCTCGCTTAAGCTATCAATTGAAGGGTATCCTAGACAACTAATTTTGATAAAGCAAGGAAAAAGTATAGCAGATTTCGTCTTCTTTGGAAAAGTATTTTTAAAAAATTGTGGAATAACAGTGGAATAAAGGATGCTGTTTCAACAGATTTGCTCCTTTTGTGCAAATATACCCTTTTCCTACTACAGTAACCACTGCTCCATTCCCAAATCTCCTCCAGCTACAAGCTCAAGAACAGATATAACTGTTGTGGTCAGTGCTATGTGTATAAAGCAAGCCAATGGTCATGATCACAGTGAAGGTTTTCCCTTGAAGGGATCAGATTAAGCTCTGCCTACTCCATCATCTCCCTACTTTCATGAAACCTGCAAGAACTTTGGTACCTTTGTTTCTGAGTTGCATATTCCTCTCCTAAATCTGACCAGAATTGGCCAAACGATTAAGCCAGTATTGCTGGGGAAGCAAAGACAGACTGTGTGCATAATACAAGCCTCACTCCGTTAAGAGAAATGGAAATGAAACAACAAAAACAAAAAAGTTGTTTCCCAATTAACCTCTTTCCTGTTCCAACTTTTCTAATACATGATAAAACCTTTTAAGAATTAGAAAAACAAAAATTTCCCTCCTGGGAAACCAGGAGGAGAGGAGAAAGTAATTTGTGGCTGACATAAATCAATTTTCATGAAGTTTTTCAAGTTAGTTTTCATATAATTAGGAAATGTCTCTTTCTTTGAAAGCATTCTACAGAGGCACAATGGAGAAATAAGACTTGAAATGGCTGGTACTGAAATCCATCAGCATTTCTCTTAAATATGTGTACACAACAATATTTATTCATATGTACTATGTGTATCTATATGTATAAATGAAAAATCTATACCTCCAACAGTTCTACCTTCACCTTCTCTGTTATCCAGATCAGTCTGTGATGCCAGACGCTCCTTAGCCCCCTCCAAGCGTTGCTGCAACTCTTCTGCTGTTATTTCCCCTGAAATAATTACATTTTGATAATGCTGCTAGATAAGACATTATTATTGCTTCTATATAGCCATGCAGAAATAACAGCCTTTTCTATCTTAAAGAAAAATCTTCAGAAATACGGTAAAATTAATGAAACTGAAAAGAAAACAGCACTACTGTGAGATTGTAACACAGGTACACAGATTAACAAAGCAAGCAGGTACTAGGGCAAGGGAAAAAAAAGATGCTCAATGTGTGTCAAGAGCATGTCAACTTCCAGTAACAACTCAGAGGTCCCCCAAATTACCACATACCAACAGATAAACTTTAGTGTACCAGATATTAATTATTTTCAGTTGGATATTACCTATACACAAAGATGTTGCCTTTGAAAGAGTTATGATTTTATTCCGGCTTTAGTATCTACTTAAGTTGTTAATTTTTACTGTACATCATAAATATTTTCTTTTTACAAAGCCACGGATGTCAGGCTACTTGAGTCATACAACCACACATGGTGCCTGATGGCAGTAGCACTACTTCACATTACATCTTTTCTACTGAAGGTATTCACATCTTACCAGGAGTGCCAAGCAGGTTGCGGTCTCTCATTAACCTGTAGTCTTCTTCATTGAGTTCGTTAATGAACTGGTAATAGGCCTCCTCCCGACTCAGGCGCTCCAGCTGTCGTTGTCTCTCATCTTCACCACGACTATGCTCTCGAGGAGACGCCTGCTCATTGCCATTCCCTGCACGGTGCCGAGAGCGATCCATAATGATAATGCCAGGCTGTCCTGAACAAAACCAGAAGGTTAGACTGCAGAGTAATTACATTAAGAATTTACCTAATTCACAGTAAAAAGTTCCCAGCATTTTCAATGAAATTAGTCTATTAATTGCTAAAGTTGATTAAGATGAACCAAGCTCCATGTTATTTTCCAAGTCAACAGTGTAGTTTATCATGCAAGTATTTTGCTTCTAGCTTGCTCAAAAATATCTAGAAGTCACCATTGCTCACTGAAAGGACATACGAGTTGGTACAGCAACTTTAAAATAAAAGAGCAGTAACAGATTTATTTTTTTTTTAGCTAAATAAAGATATTCTAGAGGGTTAAAAGATTAACATAAGATCTATTTCCCTTCTCCTGAGTATAATACAACAGCAGCGTGGAGTATTTTAAAAGCTAATATGTGACTGAAAACACAGTTCTCTAATTATCAGGTTGTAATTACCCCACGCAGACTTCTGACAACCACAGCTACTGCTTTAGAGAAGACTATCTTCCACTTCAAACATTTACTGATAAGTAGGTAAGGCTACTTTAGTATCTCAGTCAATACCACCCTTCACATAGCACAGGACCTACAGATACATTTTTGGTAGAACTGACTCTTCTGACATTACTGGTATATTTTCTTTGTGATCTCTAATCCAAGGATTAGCTAACAAAAGGATACCCATCTCCAGGAAAGACGTGTAAAAGAGAAATGGCTATACTTTACCCACAGTTCTTCATTCTTTCCAAATATTTAAGCAGTGGGACCACACTATTAGAAGGTATGAAAAACCATTTAGTATCAGAAAGAGGCGTCACCTCCGTTGATTTCTGTGCCATTACCAGCTCTCTCTGCTGAGGACTCAATCCTGGGCCAATCCGCTCTCAGACCACTCCCCAACTTTTCTATTTCCTAAGAAAACCTGTTCTTCAACATTCAGTTTGAAAGAAGAGAAAGTGAAGTGTCATCCTTTCAACTGGGCTTCCTATTTAGCAAAAGCCATCTGTAATATCTGCTGAGGCAGACACGTGACAGAAGAGATCACTTCTCTACGGGAGATCACCAGGCCAAAAAACCCCAACCATGGCACCATTCTGCTTATGTGTGAGGAGAAAGTTACTGGGTAACATTTTTTTTTTTTGTCAATTCACCAACATATCAAAGTCACTTCAACTATTAATTATGGGGAAAACACAGAACAGCATTCTCAGCACACTCCCCATCAGTAACCAGTCTTCACAGGAAAGGTGAAGAGACAACAAACAGACCAAACCAACTATTAGGCATACAATCAATAAAGAGTAAATCTTTATCAATGCTGCCAACAGATCGGAAGAATCAGAAAATGTATTTGCCAACAACAGCTGGCACACATTTAATATACCTTTCTTATGTTCTTTGTGGGATCTGTTCTGATGCATCCTTGGTCTCCTCATTTTCCACCCCATATGCTACTTCTTCCCCCCCACAGGTAACTTCACTTCTAAACAGCCCCTCCAGACTTCTCACTCATCTGCCTCCTGTGTGCAGTATTGCATTTCAATGTATTTAATACTTCCCTCCCAGCTCTTTAACTCCCTTAATAGAAAATAAATAAAACCTGAATATCTCCCCTTCAAGACATTTTCTATTCTCATAGTAGCTGTGGGGGTTTTAAATTTACCCTCCTGGCTCAGCCTCCCAGACTGTAGGTAATCACCGATCCCCATTTCCCACAAGGGCTATGTTCAAATCAGGTCACTTCTCAGATCACATGTCTAAACACAAATTTCTCAGCCAACTCTTTGTCTTACTACCCTGTTTTCCTCAAAACAAACGCAATCCCCGCCCACCCCTCCAACACCACACAGCACTATTATTACCCTGATGACACCCATCGCTTAACTACTATCATGAAAATGCCCAATCCATACTGCACTGAATATTGAAGTGTCTCTGTCCCAGATGACTTATGACTTGACACAGGTAAAGCAGGAAGGGGAAAGAGAAGAGAAAAAACTGATTTAGTTTCGCATAAGGTTCCCATTTAGATGAAAGCCTTAAAACAACTAACATCTTACTGTTTGCCCGACAACGACCATAGTAAGTTAACCAGTTTTCTAGATATATCACCATATTGCTACACAAATGACATGGAAATTCTTAAAATGAAAAGTCCATCACATGCAGTCCCCTCGACCTAAATTTAAGCCATCATTCAAAAAGAGAGGTTCTTTACTTTTCATTTCTCATCCACAGGAAATCTGGAAATCTCTTCTTCAGCTTTTGTGGGTGGTACAAAAAAAAATTACTGTTTTGTTGACAACTGTACAGTAGGATGATTAGTCACACTCTTTAAATGACTCACTTAGAAACAGTAAGAAGTGTGAAGTGTTCGGCTGTCCCATCTGTTTAACATAACTGCATGGATGACAACTACTATCCATATTTATCAAACGCCATCAAAACTAAGCACTTTGGCACTTAAAATGTTTCAGAGTAGTGAAAGTTGAAGGGTATTAACTGCATCAAAATGAAGTACTTTAGCAAGTAAAATATTTCAGAGTATCGAAAAGTTGAAGGCTATTAACTACAAAGGGGTAAAAAAACTGAAACTGAAATCCAGTTATGACTCAGGATTACTCTCCCTTTGCAAAGAAACAGGTGCCACATGCCGACAGTTTATCTTAATTTTCTAGAATCTTCAGCCTAAGACTAACTTCTTTAGGTCTTAATTCAGTTACTGTGGCCCATTCTTGAAGATTTACATTAATTTATATGTAAGTGATAGATACTTTATGCTTTTAGGTTTTGGCCTCTTTCCATGAATTACTACCGCCAATTAAATTAGGTACTCATTTTCTGAAAGATTACCACCTGCTTGCGAGCAAGTCGACTACAGGAGTTTAGATGAAGAAGCCTCCCCGAGCCACAAGGCCATTTAGCATTTCTGTCACATTGCAGCCTCCAGGCAAGATGATCTCACCGAATTTGAAAGGGAAAAAAAAAAAAAAAAAAAAAAAAGCCAAACCAAACCCAGAGAAGCCCACAGAGCCTGCGGAAGGAGAACAGGGGGAAGGAAAGACAGGCAAAGGAAGAATCAGGAGGAACAGGCCGCAGGACACCCAAAACGACCCAAGCCCCAGGCCTGGGGCTCTCTGCCTGCTCCCAGGCCGGCAGCAGGGCCTGTAGATCCCAGCCCCGCGCCATGCTGACGCTCTCCAGCCCTTTCCCGAGGAAGGCCCCGGGCCAAGCCCTGCGCCCCAGGGCAGGGGAGCCGCAGGGTGCCCGGCGGGGAGCAGCGACCTCCGGCCCGGCAGCCCCCGCCGCCCCGGACAGCGCCTGTTGCCAGCCGCCTGGGGGAGGGGAAGCTGAGAGGAGTGACTGACGCGCCTCCTGACCAATCACCTGTCCAGCTCGCGGCAACCGACCAATCACAATAGGGGAGGGCAGCCCATGTCCTCCCGCTTCTCTCCGCCCCAGGCTCCCCGCTCGGGCCCCGCCACTAACCGCCACCGGTCGGATCCACTCCCTCCAGCGCTGCCCGCACCCCCGGCTCCCCTGCCCGCTGGGAAGCGGCATCACCCGCTACGACAAACCGGGGAGGCGTCCATGCCGCCGCCTGCCCAGCGGGAGTCTGCCGAGAGCGCAGCCGGGGAGACTCGAGAGCCCGTCCCTGCCTGCTGTCCTCCGGGGCAGTGCGGCCTGGCCCGGCCCGGCCCCGCTCCGCTCCGAGCTGCCCGTCCCTGCCGGCGGCAGGAGCAACCGCCGCCTACGCCGGAACGAAACCGACCCCTGGGTGTGCGAGCGCCGCGCTCCAGCCCCGATTGCGGTCCGGGCGGCTGCCGGCTGCCGCAAGCGCAGGTTCCGTACGCGCCAGGGCGGCCCTCCCCGGCCGGCAAGCACCGCCCCTCCCGCACATGCGCGCAGCCGCGGCGCGGGCGGTTGTTGGGCGCGGTGGAGGGTTCAACGGCTGCGGCGCGCGCGCAGCCCCGTGGCGGGCGGAGGGGAAGCGGGAGCGTTTGCCGTTCTGCCTTGGGGTGGGCGGCGGTTTCCCGCTGCCCTGTCAGCGGCTTTGGTGTGCGCCGGGCCGCGGCTCCCTCGCGGCAGACGGTGCCCCCCAGCCTGACACCCCCTCGTGCAGCCCGGCGTCACCCGAGGCCTTGAGCCGCGGGTTGCGGCCCAGGTCTCTGGCGCGGCCGTGGTTAACGAGCGCAAACGCGGCGAGGCAGAGGGAAAACGCCGGCCTTCACCCGGCCTGTCCTGGACTCCAGCCGCTCCGCAGGTGGATCCCGCCGTCCCACGCTGGTCTTGCCGCGGTGCCCGGGCAGCCCGCGAGGTCTCTGCTCCACGCTGGGCGGGCTCTCCCTTTGTATGTTCTCACTAAAACTTCGGATTTTTTTTTTGTTTTGCCAAACTTGCCATTCTTCACAATCCTTCTTCCCTTTAAACACATAAAGAAAGTCTACTGGGTCCAGTGTTTCATCAGTAAACCCATTGTTGGTCAAAACTGCATGGGTGGGCGTGAGCCTTAACTGTGCGGGCAGGTAAACTTAGAGGATGTCACCGTACATCGCTTCTCTACTGTAGAATGACCTCAAGATCTTTAACCTTCCAGTATAAATGACCATTATAATATTTGACCAAATCAGCACAAGACTGCTGCTTCAGTTACTTGTTTGGTACTTCATAATAAATTACATCAGGAATAAGATTATAGTAACTTTTTTCCCCTGTACTCTCTCCTTAGGCCTGCATTTTTAGATTGGATGTTTCTTCCATTTTCACTCTCGACCTCTCCTTCCTTTCTATTTACCTTTCCTTCTGCAGTAACCTCCCTTCACCTCCATTTTCTAAAACAAATGATCAATCGCTTGGTGCCCTCACAGAAACTGTGTTTCAAGCTGTGATTTTAGTCATTTAAATTTACAGAGCTTTAGAAGTTTTTCACACAGGACTCAAACTCTTTTACAAGTTTCGCATATGCTAATTGCTGATATGCTGATAGCATCCACAAACTTTCTTTTCAGAGTTGCTTCTGTTCTGAGTTGCTTCTGCAGATTGTGTCAACGTGTGGTGGAAGCAGGCAGGCGGTGGCAGAGGAGCACAGTTCACATCTTACATAAACTATTTGAGTCAGCAAAATGAGAGGTTTTCATGAGAAAGATGCTTTAACTACGTAAAAGCACCCCATCCCTAGAATGTCCAAACTGCTCATACTTCTGTTCAAACTCGCTCGCAGAAATAAACAAAGTTTGAGTATTTTTTGTGCAAGTGGTCTCGATGCAAAGGCAAACCCTCGGTAACGAGTGAGGTGATAGGAAAGGCTCAGGACAGTGTCCAGGAAGATACCTCCACTCCCCACTTCAACTACACACCCCAGGACTTGTTCATTCTTGTGGAGAAATGAGTTTACACAAGTGTTACATTTAGGTTTCGTGTTAGTTTATGCTCATTTTGTGCCAGTACGTGGTTTCCATGAGACAAATTGGCAGTGTGAACACATTCTTAGCACTGAGGCCAGACCAGGGACTACTCCTTCCTGGTCACTGTATTAAAAAAATTGAACTCTCGTTGTTCATGTTCCTCGCCACAGTATGAATAATTAGTACTGTATTATGATTTCCTTTGCCTGGAACACTTAAAATACATCCTTCCTGAAGATCAATTTTACTTTCTTAATAAAAGTCAGAGTATATAAAGTAGTGCCTGGATTCCTTGAAAAGTCAGTTTCTTCCCACAATTATTTTTTTTCCCATTTTTGAAATATTTTCTTCTCATAGTCTGCTTATTCCACAGTCAAACACAAGACCTTCTCTGGTATCAAGCCCACATATGGGCTGCTCACCCAGAAGAAGGTTGCAATATGTTTTAGATATTTAAATGAACCCATATTTCCTTACTCAAAGCTGATTTAGTTTATTTTCCACTGACCTGTCCTCCAATGCAGAATTTTGTGTTCATGTCCTGTTCATACTGAAATTTCACAACAGTGCACTATAACGAAGTACAGTCTTTGTTTATTTTATGCTAAGTTGTTAATATAAAATAACAATAGTAGATCTTTCCTGGAATATTATTATTGCACTGTAGCAACGCTTTCCGCAATAACGTATTATCTTTGGAACTGTAATAAGAATAGCCTATGGAGGGCAGCAAATCTCAGGAAATTGCAAAGTTTTCTAGTAACACAAAATCTGTAACCCTGGTTTTAATTTGATTGTTCAGTCATGTAAGTTCTTTAGAAAGTAACTTTATGCTACTATGGTTTATTAGTTGATATTATATAAGTAAGGCAGAACCTCATAATCAGTTTGTTTTTTTTTTTTGAACTGGATCTTAGTACGTGCAGATGACACCAAAGTGGTGATGCTGAGTTGGTGCGTTTGAAAGGAACCTGAGCAGACTGGAACGGGCCATCAGGAACTGCATGAAGTTCAGTGAGGACAAATGCAAAGTCCTCCATCTAGGGCTGACTGGGATGATACTGGATGCGGCTTACTGACGAGATAGTGTCTCTGCTGGAAAGGATGGGGGGTCCTGGTGGGCAGGAGGAGCCAGGAGTGCACCCTGGCAGCCATGAAAGCTAACAGCATCATGGGCTATATCGAGGGGAACACAGAGAAGGGATTATTGGGAAGTGATTTGAAGTGATTTTTTCCCTTTACTTGTCTCTTTTTTTGCCTGCATGTGGAATATGATGCCCAGTTTGGGGGTCTCCAGTAGAACAATACTGATACAGAAAATTATTGATAAACTGGAGTGAGTTCAGCAGAGAGCACCAAGACGGTTGTGGGCTGGAGCACTTGCTGTGCGAGAGAGGCTGTGGGGACCAGGGCTTCTCCAGGCAGGAGAAGGGGCAGCCTGCCAGTACTGACAAGGAGGTTTTACTGAGAGGAGGACAGAGCCAGGATTTTCACCAAAGTGCACGGTGGGAGGAGAGACAGGGATCATAAATTTGAAATAATGGAGGTTCAGAGTAGATAGAAAGATAAAAAATTTTGCCCTGAGGACAGTAAGGTCCAGAGAGGCTGTGGAATCTCCCTCCATGGACGTTTTCAGGACCCAAGTGAACAACGTCTCAGTTTAATAGTAGTATTTAATAGTAGCTCTGCTTTGGGCAGGATATTAAATTAGATAACTTCCAGAGATCCCTTCCAATATGAATATTTCTGTGATTCTGTTAACTGAAAGAATATAAAATAATAAAATAATATTCATTAGCGGGTTTATTTCCCCTCAGGTAGGGCTTTTTTCAATAACAAAAGTAGGCAGGAGTTCATAGGCTGAATTTTCAAGGTCTGTTTAGACTCTTTAGAACTGATTCTCTGATTCTCTGTCTTCTTCAGAGGCATAAAACACTCAGCTGACAGTTACTGTAGGTGGTCCTGTGTCTGGCAAACAGATGTTTCCCTGAATGTGAGTGCGACTCTCTCCTGTACAGGACCTGGATCCAAGGAACTGATTTATGTTTGTTAGTAACTTGCACTCGGGACAGAATCGAGAACACCTGTCAGATCACGCACATCACTAGTCTGATCAATTTTATAGTATACAGTTAAGTGCAAAATTAAAAAAAAAACCACATTGCTTTACATACAAAACTATTTGTGGAACCAGTACTTTACTTACCTGCTTTAAGTAAACTGCATTCTTCAATGCTGCAAGTATTCAGCTCGCTCACTCATCTGCACATTAACAACTGCAAGGTTTCTGGAAAACACTCAAACTGTGCAAGTATGATTGTTTGTTTTACTTTATACACAGAAAAAAAAAACCAAAAACACCCCACATTATTCGCTTTCCCTGGTCTAAGCTGAAGTGGAAGATGTATAGCACTTAGCAGGACTGGCCCTTTTTCACTCAGTACCAAGCTGGGAACACCTTTGTCACACTGCTAAAGAATGTCCCTTTGGGGTTATGGAAAACTTTTAGCAGGTAGCTACTCTTACATGAAAAATTATCTGAAAAGCAAAAGCATGTTCAAATTTGGCAAATTAATAAGTGGAGCAAATGTACATTCTAATGGCACTTATAAAATAGAAAGATGAGAAAGCAAAAACATTAAATATACACTTCTCTGTGTATGCAAACACGCACACAACTAAAACTGCTCCGGCTCGGGTACAGAACCTGCTTTATCTGGTGCTGTACCTCAACAGGCAGTGTCTGCTTTCTACCACAACCCAGCTGGTTCCCAGACAACCCCGGGCTTTCACCTGAAATACAATTCCCTGCATTCAGAGATGTTTAATGATGTCAACCTTCCTTGACTACTTCCCTCTCACGACACGGCTGGCTTTGATAACTGTCTTCAAACCTCTGCACATTATCGGTGCTAATGCGGTAACAGTCGCTTTCCTATGGAGGACTCGGATTTTCTTCACAGGTGTGGTGATTTCAAACAAAAAATGTCAAAAGTGTCTGTGTACAGAAAGCATTTAGAAATGACACAAACTTTGAACAGAAGGATATTATAAAGTGAGCCATGAATGTTAGAGAGATAAAAAGAAAGGAAAGCTCCAAAGAGTCTAATTCAGCAGGACTTGTTCAGTAGATATTTTAAAACTGATTTCTGAGACAGCATGAAAGAAGGGAATACAAAACAAGAAATAAGAGATAAGAAATCCTATAAATTCAAAGGGCCACTGTGGGCACCTGAGAGTCAAGAATCAGATCATGGCTTGGTCATGTCTTTCTTTACAAGAATCGACGCCCAAATTAAACTTTTTCTTGAAATTATATCATACTGTGACAGATTTTTAAAATAAAGCACAAAAAGTATGCAACTTTCCATGAAACAGAATTAAAAATTTTACCTTGATATGTCAATATTCATTTCTTATCTTTAAAAAGATCACAGTGTGCTTTCTGTTTAAAATTTCTTATGACTTGGGGACAATCCGTCTGAATGGGTAAAACTGAACATTGCCAGCAATAGAATATTTGAAGTGAAAACAGAGAGGAGAAGAAGAAGAAGCAAACTTACAGCTACACTTGATCTGGAAGGCATGTAAACCAAATGTTATGAAAAACTAATGAAAGAAACATTTGCGGAAAAGCAGACTTCTAAACATTGTTACAAAAAGATGAAAGGCTGAAAGAGAAGAAAAGTAATTTCTGTTGTGGTTTTGTCTTCTCAGAGTTTATTTGTCAAAGGATGGATTTCTTTCCAATCGGTTTATGTAAACATGTAAAACATAGCACAGGTCCTCAGAAAACCAGTCTGGATTCTGTATTCTTGTTTTCATTTGTGTTCTCTTTTCTTTCTAAGCAGACATTGTTCTTCCTCCACACCCTGCAGTGCTTTAGGTCAGGACAGAATACACTCACCCATTAATTACCATGCAATAATTGGTTCTCTGTGGAGTAGTTTGGATATTTACTGCCTCCATGAAAGAGTGATTAATAATGCAAAGAAGAGTACAAAGTTACAGGAGAATGGTTATTTCTGCTTCCCCCCTACTTGCTGACAGGAGGAGGGTTGTTGGCAGGCAGAAGGTGCTGAACATGGTGAGTTTGCCCATGCAAGCTTGGTCCCTGCCATCCCTGGAAGTCCCTAAAGTCAGGCATCCCCGAAGGCAGAGTCATGCCTCTGGGCTGAGGTGGATGGATTTTAGGATGTGGATGGCATCTTGCAGACTGTTTGATCTTTATGAGCTGCTGGGCTGCCCTGAGCTGTTTCTGGTTGACTGGTGTAGTAAGGTGCCAGGCAATATTCTTGTATAATTTAGTTGAGTTGCTGGGCAAATAAAATTTAATTTTGCTGCTTCTCTCAATTGCATGTATTTTTGGTAACATCTGCCTAAATGCTTTATCTAACACACATACTATCCCTGACAACTACATAGCAATGTACTGAAGGTCCAACTGTGGGCATCCGACATCGGTCCGATTGAGTGATGCCAGCTCAGGCGGCTGGCACACTCCTATCCCCAATTTTCAGGAATCAACCTTAATGTGTAAATGCATATGGAGATTTGTAAATTAAAATGGAGATTATTTCAGACAGTTACAGAAAATGCTGTTTCTTCTTTCAGGAGCCCCCACATTCTGTGATATTTTGTCTCTAAATTAGGGATTTGAGTGCCCACTTACCCATATTGTGTTCTTGAGATGAAATGTGAAGCGTATGTGCATGATTACTAAAAATGCCAAAAGCTGGGCTGTAATTAGAAAGATTGCTGTAGCTTTAGTTTAGTTACAAACTCTCTGTTCTGTTACATGACCAGTTGGCTTTGTGTTGGGTTGGTAGCTAAGGCTCTGTCAGCCAAGGAGAGAAATTGGAAAGCGCCTGGTTACTGGTTGCATGCAGGTGCCTTGCTAAACATAATGCTTTTGCATTAATTAGCAGGTGCCATGAACCTGATTTGTCTCTGTGGCTACGCAGGGAAAGTTTGTCAGCATGGTCACATCTGTCCGTGTCTATGCCCAAAATTGTGGAATTGCCTGAATTACAACGATGTCAACCGGCGGACTGGCAGATAGAGCAAGCAAGGATCAACTGTGTCTGCCCTCGCCAGTCTGGAGTGAGCTGAGGACCCTGATATTCACAGTAGCCAACCCTGGTAACGGCGGCAACTGCTGCCTGCGGTGACTGCCGATGGCAGGCCCCGTGCCCCAGCCCCAACTGCCTGGCCCCGGGGGCTGATCCGGGGCAGCCCGCGGGTGGGGGCCCTGTGCTGCACCTGGTGCTGGCAGCCCAGAGAAGGAAGCCTGGGGATAATCACACATAGGGCCTCTGCCGGCCCCCCACACCGGGCCGGGCCCAGCGGCCTGCTGCTCTCCCCGGCCTGCTCCCCGCCTTGCCCCAAAACTACGGCTCCGGGCAGGCAGCGCGCCACCTCGCCGCCTGGAGACTACATCTCCCAGCGTGCCTCGCGCGGGAGGGACTACAGCTCCCAGCATGCATCGCGGCGTGGCGGAGGCCCCCTCCCCCCACTCTCCCCGCCCGTACTACATCTCCCAGCGTGCTACAGCAAAGGGCTGGGCGGGGACTGCCGCCCGCCTCCTTCCACGTGGTGTGCTGCCCGCCGCGCCCGGGGCCGGGGAGGTGCTCGCGGTTTGCGACGTTTCTTTGCGGCAGTTGCGGCCGGGCGCGCGACCGCCGTATTCCGCCCGGGAGACCGGCTGTTGTGCCGCTGGCTGGCGGGGCGGGGAGGGAGCAGGCGGAGGACGGGGCTCGGGAGGGAAGGGAGCAGCCCCCGCTGCCGCTCGCCCGCCCCTGGATGGTCCGCGGGGCGGCTCGGGGGTCTCCCTCCTCTTCCTCCTCCTCCTCCTGCTGCCCGGTGGCGGCGGGGCGGGGCGCGGCGGGGCGCGCGGCTGTCGCGGGCGGCTGGGGGCGGCGCGGCGCGGCGGGCGCTGAAGATGGACTATGACTTCAAGGTGAAGCTGACCGGGGAGCGCGAGCGGGTGGAGGACCTCTTCGAGTACGAGGGCTGCAAGGTGGGCAGGGGCACCTACGGGCACGTCTACAAAGCCAAGCGCAAGGACGGGTGAGTGAGGAGCGGGGTTCTCCCGGCACCCCCCTCCCCAAATCCCCTCTGGTCCCGGTCCCTGTCCCCGTCCCCAGCCCGTCCGTGCCCTTCTCCTCCTCCCCCCACCCCCGCCCCGCCCGCCCTGCCCGGTGCCCGCCGCCTCCCGCCCCGCGTCAGCGCTGCCCTTTCCCCGGCGCTGCCCCGTCTCCTCTCTCGGTGCCTCGGCTCCTGCCGCCGCCCGGTTAAACCCCGCGTGTTGCCGTCCGGCCCGTGCGTGGGTGCCCGTGGGTCGCTCTGAGCGTGTTGCGAGAGCCGAGCGTTCCCTTCCCCTCGGCGCCGCGCTGGAGCCCCGTTTCGGTACGGGTGGGTTTGGGAGAAAAAAATCGGTAGTTGAGGAAAACGCTTTTAACTTCACGAGGTTTCATTGTGAATAAATGAACAGCCACTCAGGATGTTTAGCCTGACCGTCAGCTTTGTAGAACAGGGTTTGGTTTTTTTTTTTTTTAATTTTATATTTTATTATAAGGCTTTTTTTTTTTTTTTTTTTTTGTCTGATTTATTGCTTCTAGTCACCATTTTGGGTATTCTTGGGGGCTGCCTCCAGAATGGAAATCTGCTGGTCCTTTTCGGGCTTTAGAATGCCTTAAAAGAGCTTTATGTGTGGCCAGTTCTCAGGACACACCTGAGTCAACGCATTTCTTTGCACAAATGTTTTAAAGAAAGATCTAGCAAACTGTCGTTTAGGTTCCCTCGTCCATGACATGGCATCGCTTGCTGAACAGCAGAACAATAGGAAGTAGGGAGCAGAAGAAGCAGGAGAGGCTCGGGTTGTTCTCATAACAGGTCCTAAATTTTAAATTACATCCATTCTTTCTGTTACGATCTTGTCCCTGTGATGCTGTGTATGTTATTCTTCAAATAAGATGTATTTTAAAAGTCTGGGTGTTATTTTTACTTCTGATAAGTGAAAAACTTTTAAAGCAGGCTGTGTTCATCTATGGCTGAAATACTGTCTTATTCTGTTTGCATAAGCTTTAGTTCTAGAAGTGCTTTAGCTGTTGCCTGCAGAAGGGTTGCAATGGGACTGGTCACATCTTGTCTGCATCTCAAGCATGCTGATATTAATTGCAGCACAGTTACTTTAGCATGAATTCTGTCTGCTGATATGAGTCAGCTAACTGCTTTATTCTCAAATTTTGCATATAGATCCTTGAAACTGTTCACAGAAATCCTTATCTTGCTTAATTTCACTGTTGTGAGTGTGATAAGCTAAAGTCTGCTTACATGCAAGTACTAACTTTGCTAGTACAGCCAGCCCTGGTTTCAGCACTGCTAAGAAGACTTGTAATATGAAAAATAGATGTTTGTGTCAGGCACTTCTTCGCAGCTGTTCAGCCTGTTGGACTGCAGCAGCGTGTAGGGAGTTCAGCATGTGATACTGCTGAACCATATATTCAGACTTTTTTGGTGAAATCACCAATCTGCTTAATTATGTTTGGGAGAGTGTGTTTAGAGTTGCTGGTGATAGTGTAATTATGAGAACACTCAGAAAAATGAATCAATGTGCTTTAAAAATGGATAGTTTCTCAAAGGTGGCTTTAAAGTACAATTTTGTTTAGGTTCTTAAGCGTGTATGATTTTAAATCCTCTCTCTTCTTGGTGAGGGGGAAAATCAAGGTTTGGTATTTGATTAAATTTTGGAAAAAAAAAAAAAAGCAGTGAGCAATGTATATAATCTCCTTTTTCTGGCCTTATTCATTTAGTGCCTCCTTTCCCTAGTTCTTCCAATTTCCCTTACAGATTTCAGAAAACCAAGTCTTTTAAATATGCTGTGTAACTGCCCTTGGACAATCACTAAAATACTTGAAATGTCTGTAGATGCTTTTGTGATCTTATGTATGTGTGTGAATCCTAATTCCATACGTTTAATTTAAGTTAGAGGTTCCATTTACATCCCTTTATCCGAAGGAATCAATTAAATTGCAAAAGCAAATGTGTAATAACATTCTGTTTTCTTGAAGCTGTGGTAGTGTGTGGATGGATGTTAGGTCTTGCAGTGGAGGGTGTATGAAACAGTTCAATGTTTGTATATTGTTGTATGCAAATATTGAAAAAAATATTCTTGTGTTGTTTCGATATTCCCCAAATGGTACCTGCTGATGGGTGAATAACCTGCCTCTTGAGTTGTTCGTAGTGTTTATACAGCTCAAGCTTTCTTTACATGTGGAGTTGTTTGCTCTTTTAGTTAATTTCAATAATTTTTCCCTTGAACTTATAAGTTTAAAGCAGACTTTGTTACATGATTCTAATTCTTGTTTTAAATGGCATAAATCTTTAAAAATCATTGTGTATATTAATAGATTTTAGAGTACTTTGAAGAACGGGCTGCAGGACTGCAATTGTTTTGTTAAAAATATCGGGGCAACTTTTTCTTAAATCATGTCTTCTACATACAGACATCTAATGAATAGAGGAAACCCAGAAAAGAATTAAATTTTAATAATTCTGTTTGTGCAAGTAGGTAGTCAAAAGCTTTTGGTGATAAAAATCCAATTTGAGTAGTAGAAGCTAGTCTTTAGTATGAGTGGGATCTTCACTTTTTTCTTTTTTCTTTTTTTTTTTTTTAATTGCTTTTACAGCTGCCTCTGAGGTGCAGTATGACAATTCAAAACTAGATAGCAGCTGTGTGTCCTTATTGTAGAAGTTAATTGTGTGTCATTAAAGCTACAAGGGAACATTTTGGGGGACAGTCATATAGGAATTTTGTGGAGTGAGAATCCTCCTAGTAAGTGAAAGAGATGTTCTTTAGTATGTGCTTTGGGGACCTGCTGGGAGTGTGACTTGGATTTTATGCCCTGCCTCAACAAAAAACCCAGTCCAGCCCTGCGATGCCCTTTGGCAGAAGGTGAGGCTTGGGGTCTTGACTGGTCAGTTCTCAGAGGATCACCAGGTACAGCTCCACAGAGGTTTCTCACTTACTCATGGCCAGACTTGACCCAGCTGAACATCGGATGGGCTGAGTAGCAATGTCAAGCCTGAAAGCTGAGCTGTATCTGGTGCATTGCCTGCGGCAAAATTACATTCCGTTCTCCAGTTTTTATTTTAATCCCTCTTATTTTTAAGTTTGTGGTCTTTGTGGTTGAAAAGAATTTTCCTGGCTTTTTGTTGAATGATACTTTTTTCATCAGCGCAGTACCTGTAGTGGTCTCCAAAACCTGCTTAGAACAAGCTCTGTGTGAATCAGTGGGATTTGTTTTTATAGCAGAAAGGTGTACAAGAAGGCGGTTGACTCTAATGGCAGACACCAGCAAAGAAACACAGGCATGGCATGTTGAACATCAGTCTTCTGATAAAGAAACTGTTGCTTGTCTCTGGTGGTGGTAGGATAGTTTAGGGTTTTTTTTTTTTGTCCAGAAAATGTCAGTTATTTCCTGCATAAAAACTGCTTAGCATCCTGTTTGGGTGCTCCCTCAGGAACATTGCTCAACCCAAATATTAAACCTACCTATTTGGTTTATGCCAGACTTGGAAAATAAGCCAGCAGTTTTTTGTTTGTTGGACTAACAGACAGATTTGATTTCTTTTATTTTTCTTTTTTTAGTTGACTGGATCGGATTCCTTCAAAGCTCATTAGGAACTGAGTGGTGGGTATGGGCAGACTGAGGTGGCAGGAGACCCGGGGCTGCTTGTGCAAGCCTGACTGCCCGGCTGCAGCACACCGGGTATGCGCCCTCCTGGAGCTGGCAGCACGTACTGATTGTGTGCTAGTGCCTAAGCAGTACCCAGTTTTAATGGGACTGATCTTGCACTGCTTTTTTTTTTTTAATTTGCTCTCCTCTCCCTTCTGTTTTTATCATACAGTAGCTGTATGTGGAAAATCTGCAGAGAGAAGCCTATTCTGTGGAGCAAGGCTGCCTGTTTCAGTGGCAATTCGGAGTGTTTTCAAGTATCACTTTTTCCTATTTATCAGACATGATTTGGATGAGAATAAGAAACTGTTGGATGTCACTATTAGGTAGTATCTCACTTTCTAATTACAACAGAAAAAAATTATATAATTGAAGATCTTTAACTATAGTAACATCCTACAGTGCTTTAATGGAAGCTTTTTGTAATCGCTCAGAAGGAGACTGATGTGATGAGATTCTGTTTGTGGGGAACCAACAGTAAGCAAGCTAGTTCTCTCCTAGTTACTCTCAGGAGCTGCGAGAGGTGATGCAGGTCCCAAACACAAGTGCAAGTGGAGATGTTTTTAAATTTTATTTCAGTTATTATAGTTCTGTGTTGGAAGTACTGCTGTAGATAGAAGGACAGATTCTTTCACTTGGACGTACTGACACGTTGTAATTGAAATGATGAAAATACATTTTTGTGCTGGACTTTTCCTTGTACCATTCAAATAATCAAATCTATATCCACTGTTTTTCCTTGAGGATCTGTACGATTTGTGTAAGAAACAGAATGGCGGAAAACTAGTGGATGTCCAGTAAACTACTGATATTGCTTAATCTCTAATATGGTACATCATAGTTTCTCCTTACTGGTAAAAGGATATTGCAAGAATGATCACAAGTGTGTCTCAAACTTTTGAGGAAAGATAAACTGAAGAGACTGAGAGTATTTCCTTTCGGGGAAAAAAGGAGAAAGTGAAACATGTTTAATTAGATAAAATAATGAATAGTTTGGGTAGTGTGAAAGATGTCAGTGCTGTTCCTGTTTCATAGTGATGTGGCATTCTTGTAGTGAACAGTAAGGTAATATTTTAATGGAATTTAGATAAACTGCGCAACCTGTTGCCAGAGGAAAAAACTAAGTCAAGAGCTTAGTGTCCGTTCTGCAATGTTATCAAGAACGGTCACTTCTGAGTGACTGCTATAACAAGCTGAATGCTCTTATGCTCTAGAAGTTAGGCTGCTCTGTTAGAGGCCAGGCCAAGCTCTGTAGTGTGTGCAGAAGAGCCCACCTTTGTTTACTTCAGGAATTTGTGTTTATTTAAACACTTGGCCCTTTCTAAGGTTGGTACCAGATTAGTTACAGTTTTTCTGCATTTGCTGCTATGTATTGATCGGGTTACTTCAGATCATAGATTGCTTGTTTTGTCAATGTGATTTTTCATGAGAGATACGTTGAGTTTGGGAGTGCCACTAATTGAGGTAATGAGTCCAGTGAGAAATTTTACTTGTCAGGAAGTGAGACAACAGATCTGGACTTCTTGATTCAATCTGTACCGAGCCTTTGCAGGAGCTATATCATTAAATTCATGCTGCTAGTTTTCCTTATAAACTTCTGAACAGATCTTCTTATCTCTCAGTTTAATAGACATGAGGGGTTTTTTATTTTGGGGATTTTTTTTTTTTTGGCTCAATGTTCATCTGGGTTGATTTTAACTCTTGAGCCGAAGCGGTTGGTGCAGATTACAGGCAGGCAGTGAGAGCTGTGGAGTCGACAAGCAAGCCTTTGGCTTGTGAATCCTGTGAACAATAGTGTGGAATTCCTAAATGCCACAGACTTTATTTATGTATGTATTATATGTTATTATCTTGTTAAAATGTATGCCCCGAGTCTCTTTTGGATCCATTACCGTAGTAGTTAGAAAGTTCCTAATTAAACTGTATCTGCATAATGAGGTGTGCATGATGTATTGCATGAAGTCCTGTGCTCTTTAATTTTTCTGGTAAACCACTCATAATTGTTCTTCCCATCTGCTTCCTTCCCTTCTCACCCAGCTAGGCGACTCCAAGCTTTATAGGTTTTTAAGGTCATGCCGTTGAGAGTGTCCTTTTGTGGCCCTTGGACTTTATTTGATGTGGTCTTCTGTTATCTTGTCACAGATGTGTTGATTTATTTTCATAGCCAGCAGCAAAGGTGGAGCTGGCATAGCAGTGAGTGTTTCATTCCTACCTGAGGCCTTTGACAAGTGTGGAAAGGAGGGTGTGAAAGTAGTGTTGCAAAACACCAAATATCTGCATCTGCTTTTATTCTGGATTTATAAATTAGAATAATATATGTAAATAGTGGGGGCATGTGCTGCTGTGCTTGATTTCTCGTGAAGGAACGGGGGGTAGTTTTTGAGGGTGCCGATTACAGCGAAGGTGCATGTCATCAGAGAATGTTGCTTTCAGCCAGATGGTGGTGAGATAGGATGTTCACTCTAGCTCTTGGGTATTCTTTGATACTTTAAAATCTTGTAGAAAAAAAAAAAAACAACAACAAAAAAAAACCCAAAAAAGAAAGAAACAGCTAACCACAAAACAACAGAGATATCCTTTATTACCATTGGAATCTGCAGAGCTGTAATTTGCAGATTGCTCTAGCAGAAACTGAAAAAATGTCTTGTTTCTTCTAGTTATGCTGAAATTTGGTAACTACAGTGGAAACATAATGAAGGTACAGTGACTCGGGTTTGTGTTTGAGGCTGTGCTCTAACAGTGTGCAACAACAGCCAACACGTGGTACAAGCGTCACAAGACCTCCAAGCTACAGCTCGGACGTGTCCATTTTGGCATTAAAAGGTGATTGCTGTGCCACTGTGAGCATCAAAATGTTTATAAAAATCTGTCTCTGCATGGAACTTACTGAATTATAAGCCATTTGTGTGCCTGAAATAGCGACAGAAGCAGGTAATTCTGATTAGCCAGTTAATACCGAGATGCTTCCATCTTCCACTGAGATAATTTTCCATAGGCAAGTAGGGGGACAATGAGAAGCAGGACATCAGTTGCAAATGTCTGGGTAGCAGCATCCTGTAAACAAAATAATACTTTAAAAAAAAAATTCTCTAACAGCTTTCTTAGGAACAGGATTCTTTTTCTGTTATGGACCCGTATCATTACGGAGTTGTGATTGTGTGGGTTGGAGACTGGCTGCTGTAGATAGAGTAATCGAGCACGTGAGGCAGGCTGCTGATGTGGACTGTGTCTTCCCACCTCTGCTGTGGTTAATACTGTTAGGTGCAGCTCCAGTTCCAGAAGGGTACAATCTCCTTTCATCATCTTTTATTTGGATTTAACCATGAAATTAGTGAGAGCTGTAAAGCAAGATCATGAGTACTGGTCCTAACAACTGGCAAGCAGTATCTTTTATTTTTAGCAGTAACACTGGAGTGTTGGGCTAGAGCCCCAAAAGGAAACACCTCATACCCTTCACAGGATCTCCTTTGTTCTGTGCTGACAAAATGAGTGCTCTCTTCAGTCTCTACCATTTCCCTGGTATGCTGTTTTTTCGTCTTCGAATAAAATGTTTGCCTTGTCTGTATTTTGCGTACAGCCTGCCTTTCAAGCTTGGCTCTGGTTTTTAGTTCTGAAGGATAATCATTTCATCTTGAAGTGTGATGTTAATCTAAATTTTCCTAAAGAGTCTGTAATATGAGTGATAGGAGGACTTTTCTAGCTTCCTTTCATGGCTGCCTTGGAAGTGGCAGAAGTGTCCTAGTTATTTGTCACAGTGGTGGCCTAGAATTGGCGTGGAAGTAGCCCCTTACGTCTGAGAGCAGGAATAAAATAGTAGCATTAAAGGATGAATCTAATTTTGTAAGTTCAGGTAGATAAGCAGGTAAGTGGCAAGTACACACAGTGGAGGTAATTTGCACAGCAGTAGCAGTTCTTTAGTGAACAGGTTGAAAGGAGATTTTGAGAAAGCATTTATCTGATAAAGTTGTTTGGTTTGTTTTGAAAAAAAAAAAAAGAGGGTGGTGGTGATGGTGCCTCCCTTGCTTTTAGGGGTGAGTGTGATGAGGCTCTAACACCTTTCATGCTTCTGCAGGTCCTTTACTGGCCAGTACAGATTCTAAAAGAATAACCTGTAGTGAATGAATATCTGGATGTATTCCTTAACCTTTTTTTTTTTTTTTTTCGCTTTTTAAGCAACATAATTCGTGATCTCTGCATGTGATAACTGTTCTGTGGAAAATACGACTTTCAAATATTTCTGAAAAAACATCAGATATATCTTAACAATTAGGAAAAAAATGAAAGAATATTGATTTTTACAGCTACACATCCTGATAGCCTCTATTTCTGAAACTGTTTACAGCCACAGAATTCTCTGGGTTTTCAGAGTCCTTGCATAAAGAGATCTGAGGTACTAGCTGCTTTTGAGATACTAGAAAACTGAAGGTGGATTTGCAGCCTTGCTGTTTTAAAGTCACGCAGGCTGCAGTAGTTCTGGTTGCAACTTCTGGTATCTTGCACAGTAGTTGTGTGAGTAATGGCATTTATGAAGCCTGATTTTTATTATTTTTTTTTTTTCCTTCTCCCCAGGGCTCTTTACTTTTCTTGTGGAATTATCCACTGTGTAAATGCAAATTCAGACTGAAAGTTTACTTGCAGCTAGGGCTGTCTTGGAGGATGAGATAAATAATATGTTGTGCAAAAGTTATGATCTGCATCTTTGCTGCCATGAAGACTCTTAGATTTAGTGAAGTAAATCAAATGATTGAGGTAAAATTGTGCTTTCTGGGCATGTGTTGGGGGAAGAGGAAGTGCTGTGGATCTTAAACATCTGAAATACGGCAGAAGGGCCCAAAATTCTCATTTTGAAGCTGAGTAAGCCTATGAAGATTATGTTTAATCAATACATAATTGGCTCTCTCTTTTATTATTGTTTAAAGTATTAACAAAGTAAGCCAGCAGTTTGTTTTGTAATATTAATTACTCAGAATTGTGGATTCTGACTTGATGTAGATGAAGGTAATCAGTTCACCCTCCGTTTAAGTCATAGAAATGCTCTTTAATGTTCAATACAGACAAAATTTAATTTGTTCAAGATACTTAACTTTGCTGCTAATAGAAGGCTTGCTTTCTCTCTGGGATACTTCCACTGTAAAACAGTCTTGAGTTTAGAGAAGCTCATTGTGAATGAATGGGAATAAGGTTTCGCTTTCAGACTTCATCCCACCAATGCTCTAACTCTCATGCTCCTCTCCCTCCCGCTGCCCCCCATCTTTTCTTTGCGAGCTTGTCAAGTAATGCTGTGTGTTACTGCTACGTGCAGCCTGATGACCATTCAGGAGGGTTTTGTGTTCTGGCTGGCTAACCTGCTGTTCTCTCTCTTGTCTCCTCTGAGGCTCAACAAATGGTTTCTGAGACCTTGTCAAGCCCCCATAATAGCACGTTTGGGATTACAGCATAGCTGTATTCATAGCTACAATTTTTTCTTAGGTACAAGGCCACTTGTGAACTAGTTGCTAATTTTTGTGTGTTGTAGGTTTCCCGTTTGAGGAATAGCTATTTGAATAAATGCATTTAACTTTATACAGAAGTCCTTAGTAGCTTATATAGGAAGGTACTGGATAGGGAATTTAATATTCTGCTTTTTTAATGGAAAATTCTACTGATGTTGCCCTGTTGCATGTGTTTTGCATATGCTAGTGAATGACTGAAGCATGAAGATCACGACACCAAAGAGTCCTTGTGAAATTATACGCAGTATATGATCAAGAAAAAGTACTGCTGTTTAGGCAACAGTTTCTGTTCAACTGCATCTTAACAACCTTGATTGTCAAGTGGTAGTACAGCAAAACATACCGTGCAATCGGTTTAGAATCTGCAGGAAAAGAACTATAAGCCAGGATTAAAGCTGCAGATATTTTCTGTAAAGGACAAAATGTTCGAGAGAACATGGTGATTTTTCCCAACTACAGATGATAGCCTAAACATCCAAAATTAAAATCAGTCTTGAAAAAACACATATGTTTTGCGAACAGGGAAGAACACAACTAAAGGTCACTGAAACAATCTGCCTGTTTTTCTGAGAAAGCTGCGTGCTGTGTGCTTGTAACACCTTGCATACAAGATGTTGACATTTGAATAAAGGACACTTGAGAGTTGCACTGAAAAGGAAGACTCAGTTCATTACTGTCTGAGTAATACGTGCGTCTGAGAACTTGGAATACAAAAGGATCTGAACTGCAGCAAACCCCTGATTTCACCTTGTGTTTCTGGCCAAGATGTGTTTTCCGGGAGAGACATAGCCTCACCCTGTGAGGGGGAGCCGTAGCTGCAGGTGTACTTTCAACTATGGTTTGCATTCAGATACTGGATAATCCCACAACGAAGCCTTGGAAAGTCAGGTTTCATCAACTCTGTGTTCTCACGGAACTACTGTGCAAGGCATGGAGCATAACAAAAGCACCTGGAGCAAGTTCTAACTGGGTGGACTTCAAGACAACAAGGCGACAAATTTGTCCCGAGTGTAATTTGAATCTTATCTAACTTTTTGTACTTGAGCTGCTTGACATTCAAACTCTTTTCTTTTTGAGTCAATCCTGTTTAAGCAGAGTTGAACAAAACAGCCCACAAGTAAATGTGCGAACAGTGCCATTCGCTGTTAACGTTAATCAATTTTATAAAAGCTCACTTGGAAGCTTATATGACTGCGAGATGAGTGTCAGATACTCAAAGAGTAGCTATTGCAACCCTGAAAGCTCTATGGGTAGAATTCCAGGCATATGTAAGGGGGGAAAAAATAGCATTGGGACTGCATTTCCATCTGCCGGAGTAGTTTGCCTGTTCTGTATGAGATCAGAGAGGCTATAAAGCAGAAAATACAGCAATGGGTGGTTCATTACCCTCGTTTCCCTTAGGTGGATGCTCAGTCAGGGAGGGATGCCAAGACAAAACTTCTGTACAGTGAGTAGCTACTTACTGAAACAGCTAGTCAGGGCACCCGCAATGGGAGAATTGGCTGCAGTAGGACAGAAGAGCAGATTCAGACTGTTACTAGTGAGGGCTGTCTGTGACAAATATGGGTTGTGCTTTGCTCCTGGAGGGATGCTGAATCTGTACAAGGTTAAGAGATCTGCTTGAAGTACAACTTCAGTTAAAAAAAAAAAAAAAAAGGGAGGAGGCTTCTTCAAGCTAAAAGAGAGCTAAGAAGGTGAGCTGTTACAAGCTGCTTGGGAACCATTTTTTTAAGTTTCTCTAGGCTCTCGGTATGTATCACGCATCAAGACACACTGTGAAACCATCAATTAAAAAAATCTGACATGGACAAATAGTAGAATAAAGGAAGCCCTTGGGAGTTGTTCTTTGAAAAATTAAGTCTACTGTGAATGATGAGTGTAGAAAAGAAGTTAAATGGTACTAGGCTAAGTGCAGAAATGTAGTGTGACAGCCCCCCTTGGCAACCTCCCCCCCATATAAGCCCTTAAAAACACACACAACCTCCCTTCACCCTTCCCCAACCTTGAGAAGCTACTTGAGAAGGGAATGAAATTCATCTTCCTTTCCCTCTCTTCTTTTCTGATGCTCAGTAGCACAATGCTACCCACAGGACCAGGGGACCACTGATCTATAGAAGGAGTGTTTAGAGGAGATGAAATGACGGTGGGAGAAAAGCTTTGGTTTGTCTGTGCATTGTGAGAGAACTTAAAGAACTGGAGGCGAGGGAATGCTTTGGGGGATCTGTTTCAATTGCAGTGTTTGGCCGTGAGGCTGTGTGAAGAAACTGAAAGGAAGGGCAGTCAGTTGTCAAGATGCGATGTGTTGACACATCTGAAGGTGTTCAGGAATGAAATAAGCAAATTACTAACCAGGAAGTATAACCTGGTGCTTTAAATGGCACCAGTCATAGAAGACTGGAAAGGGGCAGTAGTGAGATCAGTTTTTAAAAGGAGGGTGGAAACTGCTAACTGATGAGCTCAACCAAGAGCAGAGATAGTGGACACATGAAAGGTGCGGAGTTGAAGAGACGACAGCTTACAAAACACCTTCAACATCTCCTAAGTCTATTAAAATCCGTTGATGGAGTATATAGCTTAAGGCAACATACTTGATGTAATCTATCTAGATTTCCTGTTTTCAGTATTGTAGGCACTTCTAATCCCTTCGTCCCAGGCAGGGTGTAATACACCCAAGGAGGGCCAAGAAGGATACTTGGAAATGAAGAGCAGTGTCTGTATGAAAACTTCAGTCGTTCCCTTAGACGAGGACTCCTGCATCTGTGAGAGTGAGGGGCAGTCTCTAAATCCTGAGTGTCGTTGAGAAAATAGGGAACGGTTGCTCAGTGACTGGTTAAATTTATGAAAGATAAGTCTGTTAAGGGCTATTAAATAACAACGTATCATCTGTGAACCTGTAGCTCCTACAGTACTGTGTGATTTTTAAGCAAATTTGTGACTTAAAAAAGGCTTTTAATAATAAAAGATTTTTTTAAAGCAGCAAATATATTGTTTTCTCCATGTAAACCAAATAGTTTCACAGATCTGATTACTGAGGAAAAATATACCAAAAATACAAGTACATGAGATTATGGTTTTCTGAGGTTTAGACCAGCACTTTAATCCTGCTTGTGTTTACTTTTCAGAACAGATGCTTTCAAACCTTGTGCTATCTTCAGGCAACTTCCAGTTTCTGAAGGGGTATCAAAATTGAGGTGACTTAAGAGCAATCTGAGAGGAGGAGGAAAGTGCAAATGAAATACAGCAGTCTTTTCCTTTGTAGAGAATTTGCATAGGTGCCTTGTGTATGGCTTTTTATAAAATACTGGTAAGACTGCTGAGTGCTTTAATAAAGCAGCATGGAGGTTTGAGTCTGGAATGAGATACTGCTGCCCATCAGTGTATAGATTCTTAAAGTGCTGCTGTTAGTAACTGCTCTCCTCATAGGAATGATCTTCCTAATTGTACAGTTTTAAAATTTTGTTTCTAGGCTGGTTGTCAAATGATAGTTTTGTGGGAGAAACGAGAGGGAAGATACTTAACCGGATCCCAGGGATTCTTGCTTCTGTTTGAACTTCTGTGCTGGAGTTAATTGCGGTGCGGTGGGGGTGGGGATTGTTTTGTTAAATTATAATTTCTTTTTTTTTTTTTTTTTAAATATGGTGGTTTCACCACCACCACCAAGCAGGGAGTGAAGTCAGGGGCATCTTGCTTTTCTTCTCTGTCTCTGTCTTTACCCATCCCCTCCTTGTCTTTTGCTCTTACCGCATACTTTGCTGGTTTTAATACTCATAATACCCCACAGTAAGCTAACAGAATTTGTTAACCCATGAAAAAAAAGTAGTGGATAACTTTTTGCTGAACGCTGGAGGTGAATCGTGTTACAGAGGAGTGAGGCACAGATCAGAGCTGGTCTAAGAGAAGGGATTTTCTGGCTAGGAGCAGCAAGGCAGAGATGTCAAGAAACGGCTTTTCTTTTGACAGCAGCAAATTGTTAGATCAGAAGAACTGCATGTACAGTGTGTCATTGAATTTACTCGCTTACTTTGAACTTCTTGCCAAAGTACATGTTGTGGTGAAAGGTGTTAATTTAAAAAAAATCAAAGAACAAAAGGAATAAAGTGAATCAGTAATTGCTGTTCACCACATAGTATCAGCTGTCTCAGAAGCCCTGGTGTTTGTTGCCTTGTTGACGGTTTTCCCTCCAGCTGTGGGAAATGACCTTTTCTTTACCCAGGAAAAGGTCCGATTACTGAGGGTTTTGTTTTGATGTACATAAACCTTACTGTCTGATTATGCTGTTCTGGCACAGCAGTCTTGACATGTCCTGTAAGTATTTTGGGGATGGAAAAAGTAGAATGCCTCAGTTAGACCCTTAAAAAATTTAGTTCTGTTAGTGCATCTTCCCCTGCAGTAACTTTTGTGTTGGCATCTTAGTAATACGGCTTTTTATTTTCACATGACATCTTGTAAATTTAGATCCGAGTCCATGAAATGTGCTTCAGTCACAAACTGTGTTCCTTGTACTCTTCTATCCTTTTATAAAGGATTTTTTTTTTGTCTTAAGGCACACTGTATCTAAAAAAAATGCATACTAAAGTTTTAGGAAGACTTAAGTCATGCTGAAGCATTAATTTTCTTTCAGGATAAAATATATGTTTCTCAAGAGAGACGTTAATGGCAAAAAGAAAGAGCACAAACTGGCTCTTTTCCCTGCTTCTGAATATGCTGTCTTTTACCTATTTGCTTTTCTGTGCTTCATGTAGGTATCTTTAAAAGGAAAAAAGACCAACCCTAACCATGCAAATTTGTTGAAATGTTACCTTAGAAATGAGTCTAAGTTTTTTCTTCTGCTAGGTTGTTTAGTATTTACATTTAAATCTGATCTTTTTATTAGTCATTCTTTAAGTTAAATTTTAATTCAGATAAAAATTATTGATGAACTTGAAGGTAATCACTGCCTAGCATTAAGACAGTAGTGTGTTTTTGTTACCTCTCTGGAAGAAAAAGAGGAAAAGGAGAGAACAGGGTAATTAAATATGACGTATCTGCCAAGTTCCCTGAGTTTTGCAATTTATTTGAATTTAATTATACAACTATGCAAACACTTCCTAAGACTCATCAAAACCTACCATGATCATACAGTGCAGTGATTGGAACTGTAGCTGTAATCTACGACATGCCTTTATAAAATTAATGGCTGTATTGATTAATAGGAGCCGTTGCTCTGGATTCTGTGAAGGGTGCATCCAGCTACTTTTGATGGTTAACTGTAGCAGATCTTTAGAAAGTCAAGGAGGACTAGGGCAAACATGTAGCACTGCTTCCCTGCTAACATTGCTTCTGCTTCCTCTGGTATCCAGAAATTACTACTGTCTTATGCTGAAATTTAAATTTGGGGTCCTGGATTTCTGCTGTGTTGTTCTCACGCTGTTTAAATGCAAAGGAATGGGAATCTAAAAAGATACATTATTTGATGCTTTTTTTTTTTCTTTCCTTACACTACTTTTATTCTCCCTGTGAAACCAGGGAAGACATAACCAGTGTTCCTGATGACAGTTACATACAGTTCTCATTTGAGAGCCCCTGCATATCAGCAACACCTAGGAATATGAGGATGTGCCCCTGGAGATGTACTTGTTGGAGAAGGCAGCGGCTCCTCAAGGGTTGCACTACTACCGTGTGGGTCTAGACCAGCACTGACTCCTGAGGTGGTTGGTGGTGTTGGCAGGGAAGTGCGCTGACTGCACCCTTTTCCCAGACACTGCCTGCAGTTGTTTGGAAACCTGTGCATCAGCGTGCTCTGCTTCTGGTTGTGTGCACAGGTCTGGTACGGCAGTGGTCTCATTGTTTGCAGGCTCCCGATCCAGCTGTCGCTGTTTCTAGACTGTTGCTTGCTACATATTTTTTTTTAAAGATGGTTCCATGCATTTTTTGATTAATGTTTTTCTTGCATATCTCATGTTGGAAGTTAGAGAAGGAGCAGATAACACTTATTACCATAGAAATATGGAAACAGTCTGAAATTTCCCCTGACTGAGCATGGCTGCAAGTGCATGAAACTTTAAAGCACGTACTGATGCTGGCAGCTGCATCAGGACGAGTGCAAGGTTTGATGCTTCTAGTGGCAAGCACAAATATATAAGAAGTCATACTACTTTATGAACTGTATTTATCTTCATCTGCAGATTAACTGGGACCAACTGTTCTTTATTCTTTTCACCTCTTCCAGGAAAGTCTTTGCAGGTGACTTTGCAGAGGAGAGAATAGTTGTGAACTACTCATTTTAGCTGAAATCCTTGACAAAGTAGCTTGGACTCTCAGCTTTTCTGACAGGGTTGCATTATTCATGATCCTTTCTCGTTTGTTAATACGTAAGAGGCTTTCATGACAGAATCTGGGTTTTTATCTGATTTTTTTGGCAGATTTCTTCTGTGAAAGGACAAGCTAAACTTTAAGCTGGTTGTAAATACATTTAAATACTCTGCTTGAATAAATCGGAACTTTTTAAAAATAGTCATGCTTTGGTTGTGTAGCAGACAATAGAGACGATAATGTTAACCTGTTTTCTGTAGGTTTAATGCATGTTGTAGGACTACCTCATTTTTCAAAATGTTTTTCGGACAAATGAAGAAGCAATAATTTGAACTAATGTTTATCTTCTTGTCTTGCTTCATCCAACTTGTTTTAGCCAGTATAACTGAAACATGGTTTTTATTTGCTCACAAAACAAAACCCATGACAGATGGTCCTTGGAAAATTAAGTATTTTTAGAATAACCTCATTTTGGACATTTTAAATATATAAATATATAAAAAAAATATAACAAAGTGTATAGAGCATTAGTAAAATTAAAATTAAGTGATCCTCAAGTAGCTATAAGTGAAGGACATAATTCTAGTTTTTATTGTTTCCATATTTTGGAAAAGTAATTGTTTTTCGCTGTGTGAGTTCTTCTAGTAAACAGAATTAATTCTTCAGGGAGTGTAGCAATCACCTGAAGCTTTCTGGCAAGGGTGAGCGTACTGCATAAGCTGACATGGAAAGAAAGTACCAGTTAAAAGATAAACTAACTTCATCCTGAATGTGGACAGAAACCACTGTCCTTCTGCTATGTCTGCTCTCTGCCTTTAGATTACTCCAGTGCTCATCTGAGCATTCAGCAGGCCTCATCAGCTCACTCGTGTGGCAAAAAGCATACCAAACAAAAAACTGGAAATACCTTTCCACTCTGAATAAGCTCATCTCCATCTGAAAATGAGTGCCTGGAGTCTAGTGCGAAGGACAGGAGTGTGTATGGGGATGAAGATGGGGTTCTTTCAGCAGCAAACTGTTGAATTAAAGTAAGCTGTTGTGCAAAGTTTCATTGTTACTTTTCAGTTCTTTTCATCAACATAATTATAAAACATTTAAATGAATGAAACCAAACCCAGCAGATTTTCAGAAAATGGAATAATGAAAAGATTAAGCAGCTATCACTGCATCACCGTTAGATAAGATTTTTTTTATAGAATATTTATAAGATTGTGCTCTTTATTGTAGGTTTACCTGGAGGTACAGGGTCAATGATCAGACTTACTGTGTATACTAATTAGTTTGACAGAAGTTTTGACCTAAAATGTGCTTTCTGGGAAGTCAGGTGCTTATAATGCAATTTCTCAGCCTTTTGTACTAAGTTGTTAGTACCAGTTGTTTTCCTACACAATTGATATTCTGCTGATGCACATCATCTTTGCTCTTTGGCTGTTACCCTCTCTTCTCACAAACTGTTACATCACATTCTGCACAGGTATACCTGTCCAGCTTTGTACATTTAAATGTGTGCGTTGATAACCATTGAGTTTCATACATTTAAATGTTTTACAGTGTGAAACTTTTCTCAGTCTGAGCCAGTTGGACTGTGTCTATAAACCTGAGTAAACTTAAACTTTTGTGCATTTTTCGCATAAAGGCTCCATATCTTGGATGTGCTTGTTGAGGTTTAACCCCAGTAGGTAGCTCAGCCCAACACAGCCACTCCCTCACTGCAGTGGGGTGAGAGAGAGAATTGGAAGGGTAAAAGTGCAGAAACTCATGGGTTGAGATGAACATAGCTTAATAGGTAAAGCAAAAGCTGTGGAGACAAGCAAAGCAGAATAAAGGGTTTATTCACTGCTTCCCATTGGTGAGGAGAGGTTCAGCCATCTCCAGGAAAGCAGTGCTCCATCATGTAATGAATGGCTCTTTGGAAGACAGACACCATGACTCCAAATGCCCACCCTTCCTCCTTTTTCCTGCAGCTTTTATTGCTGAAGATAACATCATATGTTATGGGATGTCCCTTGGTCAGTTTGGGTCAGCTGTCCTGCCTGTGTCCCCTCCCAACTTCTTGGGCATCCTAGCCTGCTCGCTGGTGGAGTGGACAGAAAAGACTCTTACACTGTGTAAGCGCTGCTCAGCTATAACTGAAAGATGAGTGTGTTATCAGTGTGACTTTGGTCACAAATCCAAAACATAGTCCCATAGGAGCTACTATAAAGAAAACTGGTGCCATCCCAGCCAAAACCAGTACAGTGCTCTAGTGTCTGCTTCTACAGTACACTGATCTTGTCAGAGTGCAGTGGTCTTTGGGGACGTAAGTCAGCTTCCTTTAGGGATGAAAGGATTTTGTTAGGTCTCTGTGGCTTTCTGTGTGTAAGCACAAAGCACGTTGGAAGTTTGTGGAATCTACATGAAAGCCATTGAAATCCAATAGGTAGGATTAATTTGTTGTTGATTTTTGTGGAATTCATATGAATAATCTCCAGGCTCTAAGATCTGGAGGTTCAGATACCAGTTCAGATACTACTGAGGAAAAATATAATTCTAAAGGCTTGTTCTTTTTTACAAAAATGTAACCTTTGGGTTTCTTTTTTACGCTGCTTACAGGTGCATTGCTTTAGTTTTACAACAAGCCATAGGATGATTTCCTTTTTTAAGAGACAATTACCATTGCACACGCTGCAAATACTAGAACAAACTCTAAATTGCTCTGTTTCCTTTCTAGCTAATTTTGACGATATTGTCAGACTTGGAAAAGAGTATTAGGAATCAGCTGTGTGTCTTGAAAATATATAATGAATGTACTAAGCAGATGTGAAACTCCTTACAATCTCAGATTAATCGTTAACAATGTAGTTTATTTTAGAATTCCACATAGAATACTTCAGGTTGGAAGGGATCTCTAGAAGTCACCTAGTTCAACCTTCCAGTCAAAGCAGGACCAACTCTGAAATTAGCTCAGGCTGCTCAGGGTCTTACCTGACTGAGTATAAGATATGGAGCCTTTATGTGAAAAATATCTCTGAGCATGGAGAACTCTGTCAAACCTTTTCTACTTTTTGACTAGCATGTTTTTTCTTTATGCTGTCTAATTTGAATTTTACTCTTTGCCACTTGAGACTGCTGCTTCTCATCGATTTGCTGGATGCTTCTGAGAAGAGTCTGACTCCATCCCTGTTCCCCCCCATTAGATAACTGAAGGTGGTGATCGGATCCATTGTTGGCCTTCTGTGGAGGCTGAACAAACCTGACTCTCTCAGCCTTTCCTCCTGTGTCATGTACTTCAGACTTCAGCTGCTCTGCTGTACTTGCTCAGTATGTCATGTCTGTCTTGTACTGGAAAGCCTAGAACTAAATATGGAGCTACCAAATGTAGTTTCAGAGTGCTGAATGTAGGGGAATAATCACTTCTTTCCACTTGCTGGGTACATTCTTGCTAATGCAGCCCAAGATTTGGCTGTCTGTCTTTGCCGCAGGGGCACATTATTGTGTCATGTTCAGCTTGTCCACCAGGACCCCCAGGTCTTGCTTTGTAAAGCTGCTTTCGATCCAGTTGGTAGTGCATCCGGTTGCGTGGGGTTATTCCAAACTAGAGACAGGTCTTTGCACTTGTCTTTGAACTTCCTGAGATTCTTATCCGCCCATTTTCCTGTCTATTGAGGTCTGTCCAAATGGTGGCTCAGTTCTTCGGGGCATCAACCGCTGTCTCCGATTTAGCGTCGTCTGTGGATTTGCTGAGGATGCCTTCCATCCTGTTGTCCATTTGTTAATGAAGATGTTATATCAGCCCAAATATCTGCCCCTGAGGGATGCACTTGTAACTGGCAGCCTGTGGGATTTGTACCATTGATTACAACCAATTAAGTTTGGCAGTCCAATCAATTTTTAATCTGTTCTGTAGTTCAGCTGTTCAAGCTCTCTAATTTGGCTGTGAGTATACTATGAGATCATGTCACAGGCTTTGCTAAGGCCAAGGTAACATCCAGTGCTTTTCCATAGTCCTCTCACTGTATAATACAGTCAGGCTGATAAGGCAAAACTCATCTTCGGAAAATCCTTGCTAACTATTCCCAGTCACTTCTTTTCTTTCATGAGCCTGGAAATAGCTTACTAGGAGGCTTTGCTGCATAACCTTTTCAAGGATTGAGGTTGGACTGGTTAGCTTGTAATATCATTGAACCTTTTTGCCCTTCTCGAAAGAGGGTCCTGGTATTTGCCCTTTTCTAATCGTTAGGAATCTGCTGTGATCACCATGACCTCTTGCAGATAAAAGTGGCTTTGCAATGACATTTGCCAGCTCCCTTAAGCACCCTTGAATGCAACCCACCTGGTCACATGGACTTGTGTGTGTGTTTCCTGTTTGCTGAAGTCATCCCTAATTTGGTTTTCCTCTACTTCTTTTCACCAGGATTGTGCCATGGGAAGGTGGTAGTTCTGCAAGTGGACTGTGGTGTGAAAACCAGTGCCAAGAAGGCATTGAGCATCTTAGCCTCTTCTGTGTCCTTGGTAACTTGGTTCTCCACCAGACCTGTTTTCTGGGTTGGTAGTTAATAGGTACAAAATAGAATAGGTGTGAAAGCTTCTGTCCATATTTTGCTGTTAATAGTGAAGATATGCTACTGTGTGTACAGTTCAGGGCTTCGACTTGCTCAGTGTTCATCTAGGTGAGTCGTTCAAAGCTAAGGTGCTCTACAGCACAAATTCATTTTCGGCTAGTAAAATCAAAATGCATTCAGAGAATTGGGAGTTAGTACTGCTGAGGCCGAATCTCTCCAGCAGTAATGTGACTGTTGTGCTTACTGAGGATATGTTACTTTGCTGTTGATGTTAATGGAATTCTCAAGGGTAGAATTAAAAAAAAACAAACCCCATGCGTTTTATTGGTAGGCTTATCTTTTAATTATCAGGATTTTCATATTATTTAGGGAATAAGAACCATAAACAATTAACACATTCCTTTAGAGTTTTCTGTAGAAGAGATGCTGCATTTGGAGTTCCCCGTGGTAGTTTGAAATTTGAGATTTTTTTTTTAAATCTGTAATGTAAATTCAGAATGATTACCACTGATTTCAAGGCTTTGGTACTTTATTCTGCTATTTTTATTACACAATTGAATTTTAAACTGATCTTTTAAACTGAGTTCTGAATAAAGGATATATTCTAGTGTTGTGCCAAAATATTTCTACAAAATACATGATATGTGAAATGAAATAACAGTAGGACTTTTTTTTAACTACCTTTTATGTAATAAGACTCTCTTTTCTCCGTGTGTAGGATATTCTCACCCACTTGCTGAACATATTTATACCTAAAGTATCCTTCTAAATAAAGAGTAGAAATACCAGGCATTTTAATACTAAAGCTTTGCAACATGTTCACATTCAGCAGGCGCCTGTTCCTACACCTTTTTACTTTTTTTTTTTTTTTTTTTTTTCCCCCAGATAGACTGCATGTTTCTAATGGTGATGTTATACGTTCAAATTCAGTAGAACTTAAAAAAAAAATATTTGGAAGCAGCATTGTAATAATAGCTTAATTCTCTTAAAGATGGGATTTTTTGTTTTAGTTTTGTTGTAGCCTCAGTTGGGGCCAGACTACGCAGTCTCTCTCACTCCCCCCACCCTCTGAGAGAACAAGGAGAGATAATATAAGGAAAAAGCTCGAGGTTTGAGATAAGGACAGGGAGAAATCCTTAAAGTTACCATCACGGGCAAAACAGACTCGACTTGGGGAAAACTATTCATTTATTACTAAAAACAGCAGGATAATGGGACAGATAACCTCCCACTACCCCTCCCTCTTCCTGGGCTTAATGTTATCTCTACCACCTTCCCCCCCACCCCCCAGCCAAGTGACACAGCGGGGAAGAGGGAATTGGGGTTGCGGTCAGTTCATCACATGTTGTTTTATGCCACTGCTTCATCCTCAGGGGAAGAACTCCTCATATTCCTCCCCTGCTCCATTGTGGAGTCCTTCCCACAGGCCACAGTCCTTCTTCAAACTGCTCTGGCGTGGGTCATCTCTTCCACGGGGTGCAGTCCCTCCCTCCAGAACAGCTGCCCCAGCAGGCCCTCCACAGGCCACAGCCTCTTCAGGCATCCACCTGCCCCGATGTGGGGTCCTCCAGGGGCTGCAGGTGGATCTCTGCTCCTCCACGGACCTCCATGGGCTGCAGGGGGACAGCCTGCTCCACCATGGACGTCACCACAGGCTGCAGGGGAATCTTGGCCAGGAGCTGCATTACTCCTCCCCCTCCTTCTTCACTGACCTTGGCATCTGCAGCTGTTCCTCTCACAAGAAAAGTTCTTTACAGCTGGCTCAGGCAGATGCCTCTCAGGTTCTCTTCACATCTCATCTCCTCTCCACTTCTTGCAGCCGGGCTGAGTCAGGCCCAGTCAGCTGCCTGGCAGTAGGCCAGAGGGTGAGGGCTGCAAGGCCCACAAGGCCTGCTCTGCGCCTCCACCTCTCTGCCCTGACTCAGCTCCTTCACATCTTCTCTTTTCTCTTTTTTTTTCTTTTTTTTTTTTTCCTGTTTTCCCCTTAAGTACATTATTGCAGAGGTGTTCTCACAGAACTTTCTGCTACTGATTGGCTCGGCCTTAGCCAGCAGCGAATCCACCCTAGGCCCGGCCAAGTCCACTGGACAAAAGGGGGTGGTTTCCTACAGAAGCTGCCACTGTAGCCCCCTCTCACTAAACAAAACCAGAACAAGTTTATTCAAGCTGTAAGAACAAGGTTACATAGTTATGCTATTTTATGGTGATTTTACAGGTATATTCATTTGTTCTTGACATTGAAGTCCACTGGAAGTGATGTTGCAACTACCCATTTCTTTTTTCAAGTTTGACTGATGTTAATGTTGTCCCTCTGAGAAAATTACATTTTTTACACAAGATTATGCAGTTTGTCCATGACTACAGTAAACACTGCTGTTTCCAGCAGCTGTGTACGAAGTCAACTTGCTTATTCTTGCTGCTCTCACAACTGCCTGTTACTCGTGGGAAGTATTACTGTGTTGAAGATGCCAGCCTACTGAAGTGCAGGAAAGTATGAATGTATTAGTAGGAAGATAAGTTTGCAGATTGACCAGCTTTTCTAAGCCTGCTGGTAGGTGGAGGATCTGCTGAAGTTACTTAACATCGCATTCGCAGGCAACAGAGAAAGTGAACAGGTTTTCCCAGCAGGATATCTCTGTTAGAAGGAAGAAATACAGTTGAATTATGCTTTGAGTTTTACTGTGCAAGCTGCTAAGTGGCTGGTGTTGTTACTTAGCTGTGGAAGATGTCGATAACCAGGCTTTTTCCCCTTTTTTTCTTATTGTTTGTTTGTTCCTGTCCTGTCATTGGACATCTTGTCTTCAGAGAAGGAAATTGCCCATATGCAAAACCATAGGGAAGCCCCTTGTGTTATGATTCTAAACAGATTATTGACAAAATATTTTTTAATGTTATTTAAAATAAGATTGGTCACTCTGACCTTAGAGGCTTCATAACCCTTTAGTAAACTTTTATCACTCTCCTTAAAAATTATTCCTCCAGTTCCCTTGGCTCCCAAGGAATTACTTTAAGTTATGTAAAGAAAAATCTTGCTTGGTTCTGACAGAAGTAGGATTTTCCTGCTCCTGTTACTGGAATAGCTGGTACTATTGGTATAATGGGTAACCATGGTGTATTACCAGCCTCAGTGTAGAACAGATGTTAGAGAGGGTTAAGAATTACTCTATTACTTTGTACCTCAACTATGCACGCACTGTTCAGAGAATTTAAGTCTTAGAAGTCTTTGTTTATTTTTTTCTGATTCTGAGGGAGAGTGTAGTGTGATGCTTAAAATGTGCTTTATCCCTGAATTGTAATTTCTTTTCCTTGTTTTTATCATTCTTGTATTTCTTCCAAACTACTTGAGTAGGTTGAGGACAGGGCAGAGGCCACTTGCTCTCTGTTCCTGCATGCAGCACCCAGGCAGAGCAAACAAGCACGTGGTGAATTCCCCATAGCCCTGGGTGGCTGTAAGGGCAGAGCAAGGTTGGTCACGGGTTCTTAACTCTTCAACTGCCTTTTAATGTGAGAAGATTAATTTTCAGAGACTCCTTATTTCATCCACTGTTTTGAGGAGGCCAGATGGTACATTCTTAAACCCTCCTTGTCAAATTTCAGCATTAAAGCAACAGTTATAAAAGAGTTAACATCCGCAACTGGAATTGTGTTCTTCCAGTTTTGTTCTAGGAAGCAGCTGAAGTATTTTTTTTTCTAAAAATTCCAGAGAAAGTCTGCCATCTGGTATAGAAAATTTTAGTCCAGACTTAATTGGTCCAATGTTTGCCACATTAAAAATAGTTGTACAATCTTAAATGTAAGACTTTAAATGTAATCTTAAATGGCAGACTTCATTGTAGACAGTGCTACCAGGAATGCTTGTAATCATGCCAGTTGTATGGTAGCACTTCTTGCTATACCAAGTTTTCCTTCAAATATCTTGAAATCTAAGCGGATAAGCAACAGGGGAATGAGAATAACCTTTAGTCTGTCCTGTTTTGCTCCATATTCTGTGGATGGTAATTCTTGTCACAGTAACAGTTGTGTGGTAGCACTTCTGATGAAATACTGATCTCTCCAAACACCTCAAAAACTGAGTAGATGAGCATGTAGGGCAATGAGAGTAACCTCTGGTCCAATCTATTTTGCTTCTTGTTCATATCCAGTAATAGCTCGAGCAATTGCTGGCTAAGGCAGATAGAGGGTAAAATTTCCCTGTATCGTTTTCTGTCAGCAGCATAGGAAATCTCTGTGCTGGAAAGCAGATTGGGGTTGTGTTCAGTAGCTACTCATGGTCCGTAACTCCCCTATCCACCATAAATTTGTGTAATTTGATTTTAAATGCATTTATACTTTTGGTCTCTGTAACAGTCTGTCATCATGAGTTGTACAGTTTAATTATGTGCTTAATACCATAATGGCTTCTTGATTTTGGGCTGCTTGCAACTTGTTTTCCTCTAAGGTGAGAAATAGGGGATTGTTGTTCCCTGTTCCCACGTTGTTTTGGCCATGTATGAATTTGTGCTTGGCGTCGGCTCTTTCTCTTCCAGACAAAGAAGCTTTAGGTTTTTGTTATATGAAGGCTTTCTAATGCCTTCTGTCATTGTCCTTTCTCCTCTTTTTTTTTTTCCTGTTTGTGTCAGATCCTGTATCTTTTCCTCTCTTTTATCTTGCTGAATCAATGTAATTGCCTTCTTACTGAAATCTGCTCTCGCCCACTCGCTGTTTCATTCTTCCTCCTCGTTAACTGTGTTCAGATTTTTGTCCATTAATCTCCCACTTTTTCTCTTTTCTCTCTTTTGAAAGGTTATTGCTAACAGTGGGTTGTCTTTGAACCCCATGAAAAATCTTTTGGACAGGACCTGATAATTTTGGTGATTAAATAGATAGTGATGAATAGCGGGGAAAGAGTGTGTTTCAGGTAGAAAAGATCAATTCAAAGCCTTGCAAATATTGAATGAGAGCTGGAGGAAACGAGTGCATATGTTTTAAATGCTTAACTACCATTTTGCTTTATTTGCCTTTAGGCTGGATTAATTAAAAATTAATAAGGATTCTTACGTAACCTGGAGATTTAGGGCTATAGAAGCGCTCCAGATGTGGCAGGCTGTACTGTTGAGTGCCATGTCTCCCAGGAGTGCTGTCGATGCCACCTCACAAGTGGGAAGGACAAGCACTCCACCTCTTAAAAGTCTGAGCTCTGTGAGGCTGAGGATGGGCAAGAGTTCAATGCCTTCTTTTGCTGCAGTGTATCTCTTTTTCATTTGCTTTTGGTAGCTGAAGTTACTGACAAGCTTTCATTTCTAAGTAAATGACTGTAAGGTACATACCGGTTAAAGTATGGCACGTGTGGTGGTGTTGTTTTTAAGTGTTATACATGTGTAAAGCTAAACAAATATTACTCTGAATTCTTCAGATTGCACAGATACCTTGTGGCTTTTTTTTTATTAGTCTTGGTAGTTTCATTAATTTTATAGGAACAGAATTTTAGGACACTTTTGTGACCTAGAGGAAACAAAAGATACGATGTGATGTTGCTTCTGGGCTACTCAGGAATTCATTAAAATGTGAAGAAGACTTACTGTGTCCCAGAGGAAGACATTTATGGGAGATGTAGCCCTAGCTAGACTTATTTCTAGTATATACTAAATGTTTACTTTGTTTTCTTCTTAATAAGAGAAGGAGGAATGGAAGAAATATCAATCATTACATTTAAAAAAAATTTTTTTTTAAAAAATCCCTATTTATGTAGTGAGAGCAAATTTGTCTTGTTAGCTTTATCCCAGGATGTTGTGGGACATTATCCAGACATTAAACTAGTAAATTAAACTAGTAAATAATCAAAAGAAAATAAGATGCAGGATTTGTATTAGTTAGAAGCTGTCCTCTGAATGGTGATGAAGAGCTCACTTTGAATTCATGGTGCCATTTTTTAAAGAAAACTTCTTTTCTTCTTTCACAGGAAAGATGATAAAGATTATGCTTTAAAGCAAATAGAAGGTACTGGAATATCTATGTCTGCATGCAGAGAAATAGCAGTAAGTAACATTAGTTCTTTCTACTAGCAAACAGACTTACTAAAAGTATTGGTTTGAGTGCATGCTGGGTATTTGCTGAATCATGTTATTCTACTATGGGTGCTATATTTTTATCATAGAGGTATAAAATAAGTACAAATGTCATGGAAGATTTTGTGTACCTGTTGTGTTTGCTATCTAAAAATGACATTGTTTTTAAGTTAAAATTTACTGAGTGCCTTCAGGCAGATTAAACACAGCAGTTTAAAAACATGATTAGAGTCAGTGGCTTGAATTACATATTTGATGTGACTTTTGCATTAGTACTTCGGTTATTTTTCTAAAGAGATTAGTTCTTACTGGCTCATAATGATTAAAACGTGTTAGCTTCTATTTAAGACTTCAAACTAAACTGGTATTGTTGTTGCCTCAGAGTCTGTAATACACCCATGAATATTATTCAGACACTTTAGGTATTCAGGTTTGTGTTTGTATATTCCATGTTGTTAGAAACTGGTGAATAATGTGGTCTAATTATGGTTTGTGACAAGCTTGCAGAGAAACACTGGTAAAACCAGTATTCTGAAGTTTAACTGTGCCATGTTCTTATATTGTACTGCTGCCTGGGCTTATTTTTCTTGAAATATTTCAAGTGAAATTGCTTACTAAAAGGAAATGCATGTAACGTGTATGGGGGAAGCTTATAGTTTATTTTCAGTCCATATTGCTCAAGAGTGTAAAACTAGACCTACTCCAATTTAATTTTTATTGAAGTCAGTACCAGGCTTTCCTACTTTGTCAACTTCCAGTTGGCTTTGTGATTTCAAACACATTAGTCCTTGAACAGATTGGAATGAAAAAAATGAAATGCAGAGAATATTCTTTGGGGGAAGCTGCTCTTGTCCATTGAGGAAAGCTGAGCTTCCCTGCCATCATAGATATCCACACTGAGCTAAAGGAGCTGAAAACAGAAACTTAAATTTTGCTTATTTCCACCATTTTGGCAGAAATTTTCCAAATAATGTGATGCTTTCAGGCTGAATGCTTTTAGGAAGTGTCCACTACCATTTCAGAGGGATTTGGGAAAATTTTTTTGGTCATCTTGCAATTCTTTAGAGTTTTGAAGAGCTTGTTCTACTTGAATGTGCTAGGAGAAGCTTGGCTGGTGTTAGGGAGATGTCTCTGCTCTGGATATGACCCTAACTCAATTTCTATCTGTTAAAAGAGAATCACTAACTTGTCTGGGAGGTGGGAAGGATTTGGCCTCATTGCATGACTGGGGGTGTTGTGTAGTCGTTCCTCCTGGGCAGCCGAGTGGTGGAAGAGGAGCAAGAAGTAGGGAGGCTTTCTCCTTGCTCTGAGCTGCTGCAGCATGCACTCTTTGAAGAGAACAGCAGTACAACACTGGACCCATGTGGGACGGGGTTAGCAAGGGAAGGAGGGGAACGTACTGAAGACACCAAAGATGCCAAGAAAGCAGGCATCAAAAGCAAAGGGAGTGGAGCCCAAAAGCAAGCATGGGGTAGAAAGAGTAGCCTGAAGCAGCGTTTCTTGAGCTGTTGTTGACTTTGCTTCTGGTTATGCTTCCAGGCTTCCAGCTGCTGATACTTTGGTTGAATTTTTCTGTAGTTGAATTAATAATTCACCACAGACTTCTAGGGTTTGAATCTCTTTTCCTTACTGTTCCTTTGATGTTGCTGTTTGGAGTTAACAGGAGAATTTTTTTTCTCCAAAATGTGGAGTTCATTTTAATTTTGTTAAATAGATTTTTTTTCTCCTTTTTTTATCAATTAATATTGTAAAAGGAAAAAAAAGAACTTTATATGGAGATGGATCATAGCCATACTGTTTATATTGATTGTGTGAGTATGTGTAATGCATGTATGAAAATGCTACTGAGTTAATCAGCAGTGTTGTACTCTTAAAATGTCATCTGTACATCTAATTAATAAAATTATTTGTTGTCATACTTCAAGTCAAGGCTGAATGTCAGACTTAGTTACAATGTGTTCTCGACTACCTCAATTAATGCATTTTACAAACGTGATGGTATTAGAGAGGAACTAGGATGGCTTGGTTTGCATATGAGATGTATCCATTTCAGTTGCTCTGGAGAGCTGAAGCTTATATGTTTTACTCTGACTATTTGGGAAGAATGCAGTTTTATATAAATCCCAGTGAAACTCTCCCATGTTTTTATAACTCTGCAATTGCTTTTGTCTTGTTTATGACGACTAACTTTAGTTTTAGACTATTGAGTTATATGTTTAAAAATGTCCATAGCCTACTCTAAGATGTCTGTTTAATGAAGACACTTGAGCTGAAAACCAGTGTCACATCTTCAGAAAAATAAAATAATTATTGAAATATATCAGTTATGGGGAAAAACTTCAACTAGTTCCTGAGTTGGAACGGCTGACTTAGTTATGGGATGAGCTCAACCTGTGTATGTATATGAAAGACTTTCAACATTTCAGTACTTTATGCAGCATGAGAACTTAGATCTAATGTTCAAGAACCTAGTTAGACTCTTACTCTGCTCAAAAAAGAGGGATTTTTTTTCAATTATTTTATGTAAACCAATTGTTTAACTGGTAGAATTAACAGTTGTGCTAATTATGCCAATTGAATCAGAATCTTTAAGATCAAGATAGTTGTAGTAATACATTCTTTCTTATCTTTCCCCCATTCATCCACCATGGTAAATATTTGTGAATCCTGCCTTTTCCAGAACCTTAACTGAATGCTTGGCTGCTCATCTCTTGTTCTCTGCAGATGTGTGTACTGCCTTGGATTCTGGGTATCATTTTTGCGATCTGCACTTTCACTTCTGAGGATTTAAGCAGGCACTAAATACTGGATGCTTATCATACCAAGAGATGGATTTGTATGAGATGAGAGAGCAGAGGGATAGAAGGATGAAAAGATTTGTTTAAAAATGTACAAAACATACAAGCCCAAACACTCAATTTGTCGTCTTCTGATTTAATCACAAGGAAGAAAGTTGTTAAAGCCTATCCGCTTGGAATAGTGCAGCAAATGCTATTTCACAGTTTGCAGAGTAGGAGAATTCTTCAAGGCTGTAGGAAGCTGGAGTAGTTAACCAGGCTTCAAATAGAGCTTCAGGCTTTTGGGTTGGGCAGTTTCCTGTACAGGAGTCCTTAGTATTTAAAGTAATCAAGTGACTTCATGACGCTTCTCTTGTTAATTAGCATTTTTCATTCAGTTTTAGCAGATTTGCAAGTACTTTACTTGCCGGTGCTTCCTTTGGCTAGTGGGAAGTTGCTTGGGTCGTTGTATTTTTTGTTTTGTTTTGTTTTTTTTTGTTTTTTTAACTTTTTGCAGGAATTCCAGGTAACTCTGGGTTTTTTGGTGCCTGGTTTGCTTGACAGAAATGTCACTGAAGAGCTTGTTTGTATGTCAAAACAACACAATGTTTTTTTTAATATGATAGCATTAGTTTTTGACTTGGCTCTGAAGAGGAAGTGCTAGATGTGGCAGGCACTCTCAGTGGTGGAGATGCTGAATGGGATGAAGCAGAGCTGGGGTGTGTGATGCTGTTCTGTGACTGTCTCCTGTTTGCGTGGTGTCATTCAAGCACCATCGCCAACTTGCACAAGTTAGAACAGCCTTGAGTTTGCCAGGGCTGGGACAGAAAACTACAGAATAAAAAGTAGCTGGCTTCTCTGATCATTTCCACTCTTTAGGTCTGCCTTGGAGGCATTTGGGCATTCCTAAGATTTTGTGGTTTCCTATTATAACAAATGCAGGCTGTCATCACAAAAGGTGATGTTCTCTGTGTTGGATCTAGTGATACTGTGGCTGTAGGATGAGAAAGCTAATCTTTACCAAAGGGAAAATAAACAGTTTGGTTAGTTTTCTGTTGTATGAGCAAGCTGAGTTGAACCATCCTTTCGTTACACCGTTGCGTATCATGGCTCATGGCAAGTGGTAGGAACGTGAAGGGATGATTTGGGTATAATGCAGATTTGTGCCCTACTCCTCACATGTCTGAGCATTAACAAAAGAAAGGAGAGTATTGGAACTTGGCCAGATTTCCACAGAGTAGGCACACAGTACCCGGGCAGTGTGAGAATAAGCAGAGAGAGCTGGTTATGACTGCTGCTCTTACTGGGAAGGGGAAGCCTCTGCAGCAGTCCTGTTCACCTCTGCAACTGCTCCATTACTCTGGCCTTCAGCTTCTGGGCTGGAAGGTGGCAGAGAGGTAGAGACAGAGCTAGAGCAGCAGGCCTGTGTCCCTGGGCAGATGAGAAGGGAGCTGCCATTGAGTAGTGGTCTTGGCCAAGTTGGCCTCGATGGAGGAGGCTCCTGTGGAGGTGAATTGGTCCTCCTTGCACACTGGGGCTTCCATGCCCTTGGGTGGCAAGAAATTGTCATTACGTGATTATCAGGTCTCTTTCCCTTCTGCCAGTGGAGGGGATGGAAGAAGAGTTTAAAGCCTCTTTCAGAGCCAGTCTGAGGATGACCAAGGACTTTGAAGCAGCATGTGTCAGCTAGAGGGACCTTATGAGGCAGAAGCTTAAACTGAGTGACTCCAGGATTCATCCTCTTCAATGACTTCCCCTGTTAAGGAACAAATAACTGTCCCAGTGAGCTTGCTGGAAGAGATCCCATACCAGCTATGCAATAAGGAACGATATTTGGGTGCAAGTTCCTCAGGTTACGGGTGCTGTCATGTCTCTTCCACACTAATGGTGAAAGCAGTTTCCTACAAGATCAAACACAGTAACGATTTAGCTGAGTACGGTCCTTATGTCAGAAGACAACTAATGTTTTTTTAGCAATCTTTCCATGTGGTGAAAGGCAGCAAAGTATTGAGGAAGACAAATGCTTGATTTGACCTTATTTGGCAAGTCTAATGACTCTCAAATGCTTTAATTTAGTAGTAGTATGGTATGTAAAATACAAGTTCTGACTAAGTACTTTATTGAGCTATGTTACAGGACTACAAATGGTATTTGTAAGAGATTTTGTAAAAAGGGAGGGTAGTAGTATTTTTAGTTCTGTGAAAGTGGACAAAGATACTGATTAAATGTTAGAAATTGGAATCCTTAGGAATCATAATGTTTTCCGTGAACAGCAGAATTTGACCAAGCTTGACGTTTCCTTCCAGTACCTAAAGGGGGCTTCTTAAAAAAGACAGGGAGAAACTCTTCAGCAGGACCTGTTGCTGTAGGACAAGGGGTAATAGTTTTAAAATAGAGGGAAGTAGATTCAGATTAGATACAAGGAAGAAATTTTTTACAGTGAGAGTAGTAGAACACTGGCACAGGTTGCCCAGAGAGGTGGTGGATGCCCCATCCCTGGAAACATTCAAGGCCAGGTTGGACGGGGCTCTGAGCAACCTGATCTGGTTGGAGATGTCCCTGCTCCTTGCAGGGGGCTTGGACTAGATGACCTTTAAAGGTCCCTTCCAACCCAAACTATTCTATGATTCTATGACATCCATTGTCTGTTTTATCTGGATTCTTCATTCATCTCCTTACTTTCAGAGATCCTTTAATAACACCTCTTCTAATACTTTGAATGTGTTAGGACATAAGTGCTAATAAATACTGACTTCTCTATGTGATCAGGTAAAACTCATTTGTTTTGGAAACCACAGAAGTTAAAAACAGAAATGTGCATTTTTCTTGACATTTTTTGCAATGTTTAGGCTTTTTTTTTTTTCCAATGTTTAGGACTTGAAAAATAAAAACAAACTAATAAAATAAAACAACAATTTGACACAGTTGTATGTCTCAAGAACTGAAGCTTCAAAAGTGTATTATCAGCTTCATAATTCATAGAGTGAGCAGTATTATAACTTCTTCTGTAACATAGCTTTTGTAAGCTTTCGTTTGAACACTTGAAAGGCAAACGGCATGTACTTTCAGCAGGTATTTTATTCTTTCTTAGTACTGGGGAATACCTGACTCATGAGAATATAAAACTGTAAAGTTATATTTACATTGAAACAAACAGATCTCGAATCTACCGGTTAGCAGCTAAACCAATTTAAGATTTAGGTCTTGTGCATAAAATTTGGATTTTAATTTAAATAACAAGTTTAAAGTACTTGAGTAGAGCTCCAGTTTTTTTTATAGGAAACGAAGAATATTATTTTATTTGTTTTTAGGAATTTATTTTATGAATGTAGAATTGGATGACGCTTGGAGTCACCATAGTCTGCTCCTGCTTTTCCAGACAAGCAAAATGTACCTTGAAAAATATAGCAAACTGCAAGTTAAGCTCAAGGAAAAGAAAAATTTCTGAAGGTAGTTCCTGAGTCTCATTGTAGTAATGACCCTATAAATGTTATTCAGCCTTTAAGCCAAAATTAATCATGAATAGTTCATACCCATTTGTACTTATGATAACATTGTCAATTAGTTAGAATAACTCTTCTCTCCTGCTTTCATTTTAAAGAGAGAGAGACTTTTTCCTTCTCTGGCTTTGTTTTGGCAGACTGTAACGATTTTGGCTTGGCCTACCACTTTCTCGTTGTGCGGTAGACTCTACCTTCCCCTGGGTGTAGGCTTGGGCTTTCTTTGCGCTCTTGCAGTTGTAATTAGTCTTTCCTGAATTGGCCAGTATTGTGCATATATTTCAGGTAATGTCTCACTACTGCCTATACTCATCTGTTGCAGCAGTAGTTGCACTAGTATCTTATCTGTTACAGGACGACTAAATCTTTGTCAGTCATCTGGTCTGAAAATCACCTTTTTTGCCATCAACCGCAATCTTTCTGTTCCAAGTCCCTATTTTCCCATTTTCTATCTTAAGGCTGTGGCATGACTATTAATATGTGATTTGTTTGTTGCTGAATCACTTGGTGGAACTGATGTGAGCCTTTTTGAAGCATGAGATGATGGTTAGGTTTTGAATTTATGCTATCAAACTAGGAAGATGACACAGTAGTGACTTTTGCTTAAGTGAATGTTTTGCTTCATGTTGCCTATAGCTTTGTGTCTAGCCAGCTTTCTGACTGTCCTGAGCTTTGGAAGAAACGTATTGCATAGCACTCATAGGAAGGCGGGGAGAGCAAGGAGAGTTGTTTTCTGTAATAGCTAATGTCCTGAGACAGGACATCAGAGAGACTCCTTCTGGGCCAGGTCACCTGGGCAATTGCTCTAGCAAATGAGTCTGTGCTCGAAGATGGAAGTAAGCATGGTGGTATTGCAGCACTAAGCAGGTGACATTCCCTGTGGACCACACATAGTAGCAAGCATCGAGAGTGGGGGTGGAATGATATTTCCTGTAAAGTTAGAAATCCTCACTTCTGCAAAGAATGCGGTGTACTGAATGCACTCATTCTGTACAGTGACTTGGCGCCTGAGAAGTCTGTAGTTGCAGAGAGCTGTATGGGAAATGTGGGAATATCACCGGAGGAAGGAGATGATGTTCATCGAGACTTGTGCTGAGTTCAGCTCATATTTAATGTGAAAGGTAATTATTTGTTAGTGTCGTGGTGCGAGAATAGATTTGCCTTAGTCATGCGGCAGTTTGCCAAGCTGCTGTCATGCTTCTGTTGGTTATTCAATAATATCCTGTCTTACCCGATTTGTCCTTGTTTCTGAAGTGATTTAACAATTTTATGCATTGTTAGGACGCTTTCATTTACCGTCCCCCAGCTGCTCCATGGTTGTGGAATGAGTATTTCTGCATTTGTAGGGGAAGACGGAAGAGCCTTAGTGTGAACCCAGGACATGGCACACAATATTTATTGTTCTGGTTTTATTTAGTGATGGGGGGGCTCTGGTGGCAGCTTCTGGAAGAAGCCGCTAGAAGTTGCTCCCCTTTGTTCAGTGGACTTGGCCGGGCCTAGGGTGGACCCTGCTGGCCAGGGCCAAGCCAATTGGTAGGAGAATGTTCTGTGATAACATATTTAAGAAGGGGAACACAGGAAAAAAAAGGGGAGAAGATGTGAAGCAGCTGAGCCAGGGGAGAGAGGGGAAGGCGTGAGCCTTGTGGGCCTTGCAGGCCTCACCCTCTGGCCTACTGCCAGGCAGCTGACTGGGCCTGACTCAGCCCGGCTGCAAGTGGAGAGGAGATGAGATGTGAAGAGAACCTGAGAGGCATCTGCCTGAGCCAGCTGTAAAGAACTTTTCTTGTGAGAGGAACAGCTGCAGATGCCAAGGTCAGTGAAGAAGGAGGGGGAGGAGTAATGTGGCTCCTGGCCAAGATTCCCCTGCAGCCTGTGGTGACAACCATGGTGGAGCAGGTTGTCCCCCTGCAGCCCATGGAGGTCCACGGAGGAGCAGAGATCCACTTGGAGCCCATGAAGGACCCCATGTTGGGGCAGGTGGAGGCCTGAAGAGGCTGTGGCCCGTGGAGGGCCCGCTGGGGCAGCTGTTCTGGAGGGAGGGACTGCAGCCTGTGGAAGAGATGACCCACGCCGGAGCAGTTTGAAGAAGGACTGTGGCCTGTGGGAAGGACTCCACGATGGAGCAGGGGAGGAATGTGAGGAGTTCTTCCCCTGAGGATGAAGCAGCGGCATAAAACAATGTGTGATGAACTGACTGCAACCCCCATTCCCTCTTCCCCGCTGTGCTGCTTGAGGCGGGGGAAGGTGGTAGAGATGATATTAAGCCTAGGAAGAGGGAGGGATGGGGGGAGGTTATCTTGTTCTCTGTCTTATTATCCTGCTGTGTTTAGTAATAAATGAATAGTTTTCCCCGAGTCGAGTCTGTTTTGCCCGTGACAGTAACTTTAAGGATTTCTCCCTGTTCTTGTCTCAAACCTCGAGCTTTTTTTTTTTTTTTTTTTTCTTATATTATCTCTCCCTATTCCCTCGGAGAGGGTGGGGGGGAGTGAGAGTGAGTCTGGTCCGAGTCGGGGCTGAACTACAACATTTATGAAAGTTGGGGCAAGACCAGACTGGGACAAGATGTGATTATAACACTGAAATCAAACTAAATGTATAAGTTTCATCAGTTGCTGATTTGTATTTCTTTGAAGGTTTCCCTTTCTTGTAAAGAGCAACCAGACCAGCTGATTTAAGGGAAATCTTTCTGGCTGTGGACATGTTCTTCAATCGTTGTGTGATATGCAAATGAAAAGGAGAGTAACTTACTGAGAGCCAAATGCATTGTTTTTGTCTACTTTCTCTGTGTTCTATAGAACTGAACTAGGGTGGGGAGAAGAATTTTATATCACAGTCAGTAGGCCAAAAAGTGGTCTTTATCATTACCAGGCATGGTACTGATGGTCATACTGTGTTCACTTGTCTCCAGTGAACTGTCAGCTGCTGGACACAAGGCAAGTCCTCTGGTAGGAAGGGCATGTGGCATGTGGACTAGAGAGGTCTGGTTCATGGAGAGAGGTTGCTGGAAATGCTGCTTTTACAGCCCGTGTGATGTGTTATCATCTGCATGAGATAACATCATCTCTATCTCTCTTCTGTCCTTCAGATGGCATTTGCTTTTGTCGCTCTGCATTATCACTGTCCTGGAGCATTTCAGCCTTTCCAAGACAGTGATTCAGGGATCATCTGTCACCACTGCAGCAATCATTTCCTTGTTCTGATCGTTTTGCTGATGTGTATTAGCCATCTTGTTCTCTGGAGTGCTTGTGGCTGGCTAGCTTTGACCAAACCCATCAGGTTTTTTAGGCAGACTGAAAGAATATATAGTTAATGACTGTTCAGCAGAAAAGGCAAAGGCAAAACGCAGCAAGAATGATAAGCTGAGCACACAGATGCACAAACTGTAGTAGCTGCTGTCAGTGACAGTAACAAAGGCTAGAACTCTTAAAACATTGGTGATGGGCCACAAAAGGAGCCTCTCGCGTGTGTCCTTGAAGAGAATCAACCAGGGCTTTGTAACGGGTGAGAAAGCAAACAGGTTGCTATGGATCTTATAGGAGGATAGAGGTTTTATTGGGTATTTGAGAGGGCTGCTGGCACTCTGTGAAACTTTTTTGTAGGATGCTTAGAAGAAGCAGGAAAGTGATCAAGGTAGATTGGGACTGAAAACTCATGGGAAAATGGAGAGGGAATAAGGGTCAGGTTTCACGTAAGCAGGCTACTGGGCAGAATGCCTGCCTGGCCGAGCCCAGTATGCGGTCAGAGTCTGTCCCGTATCTATTCCGAACTATTCTCTGTGTGAGTGTGCTCTGTGTGCATTTGTGACCTGCTAGCCAACTCAAACTCCAAGCTGGACTAGGAGGTGAGAGGGGGATGAGGTCTGCAGGGGACAGATGCTGGGAATACCATAGGTCTGCAGAAGCTGATTATGGGAGAGACGTAGGTCAGGAGATGAACAATCACAGAGCTCTCCCTGGCACAGTGGTGCTGGGGCTTTGGTTCTGAACTGATGTAAAGTCTACACTGGAGTCTGAGGGACCAATGAATATGTGTCCATGTATGTGAACTTTAAGCCTGATTAGCTGGAGTGGAGAAAGGGATCCAGGACGCTTGTCTTGTTCCAAGTTTTACACAGGTACTGTTGGTGCTGATGTGGGTGCTTGCAAAGAAGATGCTGTTCTCCTGCCTCCGTTGATACCCGAGTGGCTTGTCATGTGTGTATTGTGTGTGTGTGCCTGTAGGAAATGCACACTCAGTTACTTGTACCTTGCTACTGGCTGGGTTTGGAAACAGGGAAGATCAGCAGCCTGTCATCTAGCAGACACAAGGAATGCTGTGAATCTCAAAGTCTGCAGGACTGACTACTCCTAGCACAAACAAAGGAGAACTATATCTCTGTTGCTTCCCTACACAGACAGGGAACCCTTCTGCTGCGTTACTCAAAGTTTATCATCTTTGTGTTATGTTCTGGACCAGCTTTGGTGTGTCCTCTGGGGTGAATCACATCTGTTTTGGGGAGGTTGGATTTTTAAAGAGGGTGATAGCTACTACCTGGGAATTGAGAAGTAGCATGGACTTAAAATGGGACAAGAAAGGACTGAAGGGAAAAACTACATTATTTTCTAGAGCTCAGATTAGTGTCTGCCTTTTCAATCGAGGCATGGTCTCTTGTGCCTTGTACAGGTGTGTCATCAGACCACAGGAAATCTGATAAAATTTTGGTATGGACACATAGTTACTGAACTGTCACACAATCTTCTGGATACTGTTAAACTTCTCCATAGCAGCCTGTATGGTGCTATGTTTTAGATTTGTGAATAAAGCAATGTTGATAACCCACCAGTGTTTTGGCTGTTGCTGAGTGGCACTTGCACAGTGTCCAGGCTTTTTTCTCTTTCCCACTCTGCCTCTCCTCCCTCTGGGGAGGCAGCCTTTGGTCTGAGACTGGCTGGGCTGCTGTGGGAAGTGGTGAGTGATTGCCTTTGCATCACTTCAGATGGGTTGGTGGTTTTTTTTTGTTGTCGGTTTTTATTTTTATTTTTTATTCCCCTTTTCTTTACTTTATTAAACTGTCTTATCCTCACCCACAATTTTTTTTTTTTTTTTTCCTCTTCCCTCCCACATTTGACTGAGGGAGGTCAGCAAGTGGTTATGTGGGGCTTAGCTGCTGGCTGTGGTCGACCTACCACAGATGGTCCCCACCTGTAATTGACAAAAAATTGCGAATAAGCATTCTTTGATTTTCCCCATACTGTTTTTATGCTTTGTAGGAATCATAGGCATTCACAGAATTCCACACTTCTTGCAGATCCTGCCTTACAATTCCTTTATGTAAGCTTTAACAAATCTTAAGAGGTTTAACATGCTGAAACTACTACCTTCTGCATTGATTTGTGATGTTACATTGTCTCCTCAACCCTCTGTCTCCTGGTTTGATCTCATACTTAAGATAAAAGCTCTGTGGGCTACAGGTCCTCTTGCTCAAGAAATGCCATGCTGAAGACTCTAGTCAGTGAGTAGGGATGGGAGTCTGTCTTAAATGAAGTAAAAAAAAAAAGAAAGAAACAAACATATGCAGGTAGCCACTCCAATTTTACTGTCTTGGTAGCAGCTAAAATGTTACCACATGTGACACAGGTATCAGTGGAAAGGAATGAGTTTTCTTGTTTCCTTTGCTAGGTAATGGGAAAATTATATTTTATTGCGAATAGATTCAATCTCAGAAATAAAATGTTACTTTTATATTCTATATTCAGATAGTAGTTCAGATTGCCCTTGGCTCTCAAAAAAAAAAAAAAAAAGCCCTTAGACACTCCTTTTATTAAAAATGTCATAATTTCTGGGCGACGGAGCTGGCAAGAATTCATCTAGTCTTGCTCAGCCACACTTGACGATAGTTTGCTTAGATAACATTTTTGTTTCTTCCTTGGCAATTGTGTGAGTACAGTACAATTGTAACAAGACCAGTAGAGCTCTAATAGACCGATGCTGTCTGCATTCAGTTTCTGTGCTATATCTTGGTTATGTTTTCCTTTTGAGGATGGATAAAGCTGTATTTTCTAAAGCAGCTGAGCTAATTTACTGGCTCACTGTTTGCTGGAAGAAGTTCTTGCTCCTAGCTGTGTCTGCTGTTAGCGCCATGAGTCATTTCAGCTCAGGAACTCAGCAGAAAATTAATACCTTTGTGTGTCTGGGTAAGTTTTCTCTTGAACTGAGAGCTGTTTCATGGACTGCTTCTGTGAGTGCTGTAACTGGTGTAATATATGTTGTGGGAGGGAGTCAGACATTCTTCTGAAGGTGAAGGTGACCTTGTAGATCAGCTGATTCCGTCTTACAAACAACTTCTTCATTTAGCTGACTGCATTTACAGGCTTTAAATGAGTCATCCCATTCAGCCTTGAATGGCTGCAACCGAAATACACGGTTTTCAGATAACTGGGAGTCAGGAGAAAATTGGATACCCCACATGGCTCTATCGAAGATTACAGCCTGTGGGAAAGGACACATGCCACAGCTGGCTGTTTGCGGAGTCTTCTTGATTCCGGATAACAGTGAGGTTTAAATAGACTTCAGCTTTTAGGAAGTGAATAGGAGATGAATGCCTTAAGGGGGTTATGACCCACTTTCAACTCTGGTTTCAAACTAGTGAATAGTTCTTCCATGAAAAAAAAAAAGTGCTGTTTTCTGTGACTTGCAGATTCCAACTCTTACTGTTTGTATTGTAGAATATGTAGCAAAGACTGTTAAAGAATTCATGTTTCCACCCCTTTCGTAGCTCTGGATGTGCGGATATAACTGTTGTGTACTTTCTTTATTTTGCAGTTGCTGCGGGAGCTCAAGCATCCAAATGTCATTTCTCTGCAAAAGGTGTTTCTTTCTCATGCTGACAGGAAAGTGTGGCTTCTCTTTGACTACGCTGAGCATGACCTCTGGGTAAGGCAAATTGTTTGTAGGTACCAGACTTAGAGCTTTAGTTGCAGGAAAAGGACAAGGTCAGGGAAGATGCATTGGTTTAAAAACAGTATAGCTTTTTGCCCTGTGTTTGCTGAAAACATTTTCAGTACTAAAGGAAAAGCAATGGAACATGTTTGGTAAGCATGCTTCACAGTTAATCTGTGAGCTCTTTAAGAAGATAAAAATCTGCATTCAGCTCTCAGTAGCTAGAAATCTAGTTAAATGCAGATATAAGCCTCCATTACAGTTGGAGTACAGGAAAATGTAATTGATTATGCAGATGGTTTCCTTTTGAAAAATGACAAACTTAGGAGCTGAATAGGACAGTTTAAAGTTTTAGTTACATTGCGTGTCATCCATGAATAGATGAACTGAGAGTAATGCCACTGTATACAATTGAAATTTGATTCACATGTTCCAGGGGGAAGAGATTTTAACTTAACTGATCTGCTAAAATTTCATATATTTGGGACAAAGGGTCTGTATTCCTCATTGCGTGGTACAGCTTTAAAATATAACCACATTGGAGACAAAGTAAATTTGTGTTAAGGTACATACTCTTTTCTTTTGTTAACTTAATATTTGTAAGCTTAACATCTATTTGGAATACTTAAAAAAAAAAAAACCCAACCCTTAAGTAGCATTGTAAAGAATCCAAAATCCTGTGCAACCTTGACTTTCCTGAAAAAAAGATGTGTATGCCTCAAATCTGACATACATTTTGAGCGTTGCTCTCAATTGAGCAAATATTGTAATGCTAACCTTAAAAGATATGAAGGAGATTTGGATCAAAGAGTACAACAGAGGCAATTTGGAATTAGTTGGAAATTTTGATGTATGTGTTCATGTAAGACTTGTGCAGTACAAATAATGAGTTGGATTTTTCTCTGCATGTAGTTTAGACAGCACAAACCAAAGTAAAACTAATTTCTTTTGAAAATGGGTTTCCTTGTAATTGGGAATAATTCAGTAGTGTTTGCCTAAGAACTAATGTGTCAGTTTTCCTTCAGCTAAGCTGAATTGAAGATATTTTCTCCCAGTTAAATGTCTTGGAAATTCTGATACTTGGTATTGAGATTTTGTTACCAAATAAAATTAAGGGAAAAAAAGTTACCTAACAGCTGAAATGCTGAGACATTCTAAAGGCTGATGTACAAAAACAAACAAAGAAATCTTGAGGAAATGAAGTAAAGGGTTTTTTAAATGTGGAGGAAAAAATAAGCACTTTTTTTTTCACTGCTCCCCCATTTTTGTAATACACTAAGCTACAGATGTTTAGGAATGTTTGAGTCTGGTTCTTTTATTTCAAAATGTGCTGTAAGGCTTTGTATTTGTTTGCAAGATTGTGAGTAATAGTGACCTGTCCTTGTTTGCGTTTATACATTTCTACATTGCTTCATACTTAACCAAAATCACTGCAGAAACACTTCTGTTAATGAAACACTGGCTTGTATACAAGTAACTTAAAAATCAAGGGTCATTTCTAACTTTGTTTACATGCACATACCTGTCTAAACTTCAGAACTCCCCAGCTGTACCAGCTCCTGGTTGTTCACTCTGTCTGGATGCAAGAGACTTAGCTGCAGAGACTGGGCTGGCTCCATGCCCCAGAGAGCCAGCTGTGGAGTAGGTCCTCCAGCGCTATGCATATCTAGCACAGCAGATCTCAAAAAAGGCTGGGAAGAGGGCTCAGAGTATATTAGCTCTCTGGCCACTGCATGAAAAAATAACGTTTGCTTTGAAGTCAGTGGAAGTGAGAGGTGAGAGGAGATTAAACTTGTGGCTCAGTCTGAGGGGTGCTCGTCTGTGTGGTGCTTGGCTGACTGGGCAGGAACTGCCACCTTTTGATCAATGTTTCTCTCCTCTGTGCAGCTCCATTTTTGATCTTAGGCAGAACAGGGGTGTTCCTGTTTCTCCCAGGAAAGGCAAACTCGATGCCTGAAGCAAAGGAGGGCAAGCTATAGGGAGCTGGGCTGCAGCAGGAGAGGAAAGACAGTTTCCCAAGGGGGCTTGAGTAGTTGGGTACCTAATTGGCCCCCAGAATGTGGAAGCTCAGGAGTGCAGGACAAACATGTGATAGAAGTTTGGTGCCAGGTTTTGGGTGGACAAGATCAGGACTGTTTTGATGATTCCAGAAGTGTGAACCATTACAGAAAAAAAGTATGAATGCGTTCTATAAATTACCCCTCTCTCAAAAGGAGGCAAACATGGAAATGGTTACCATGACTGTGGCACACCTTATGCTATTGAAGTTAGTGGCACCTGGGACTCAAGTGCTAAGACAACATATCCTTTTGGATTCCTCATTGTTGCTAGATGTTGTTGCCTGTGTTTACACTTGGAATTGTTAAAGGTTTTGTCCGTGTCTGGCTTGGTGGCTGACTTTCAGATGGACAGATTTATAGCTTTGCTCTGTCAACAGCTTCTGTTTTGAGAGTACTGTGCTTTAAGGGTAAAGTAAAAAAGGAGGAATATATCTGGGCTTCTAATTTAGATGTTTAAAACTCACAATATAGTTTGCAAGAATTTGTCTGGCATTAGGTGTTGAATATTACAGTGTCATTATTACTGTAGGAGAAAACCTGAAAGTAAAATAATATAGGAGTTAAGTAATGCACTTTTAATTGTATGCTGTGATAAACAAGATATCAGCCCTTCTTAACAAGAAGAAACCCCCAAATAAAAATACCCCTGAAATCTCCAAGATCAGTGATCTGCAAGTGAGTTTGCTCTGCGGTTGTATTAGGTTTGTATTCCTCATCCGACTGTAGGAGACTGAGTGGCTATGTAGGGCTTAGCTGCCTGCCAGAGTTAAACCACAGCAACAACTGATTTTATTTTTGAGAGATTTCCTTGGGACAGTGATTGCTTTACCTCGTACGATATTAATTTTCTGGTACTTAAGGTACCTGTTTCTAGTTTTGAAAATGAATGATGAAAGGTTGAAAAAAAAAAAAAAACAAAACAAACCTAAGTAGTCTATATAAATTGCTGGCAATCTTTTTGTGTAATGCTGTAGATCAAAAAATTACACTTCTTAATTTTGATTTCTTTTTCCCCTTTACAGCATATAATCAAGTTTCACAGGGCTTCTAAAGCAAACAAGAAACCCGTTCAGTTACCTCGGGGAATGGTGAAGTCACTGTTATATCAGATCCTAGATGGTATTCACTACCTGCATGCTAACTGGGTGTTACACAGGGATTTGGTAAGTGGATCCGCAATGGGTTTTAGCACTGGGATGATGATTGAGGGCAAGGATTGTTTTTTATAGAAATAGCTGGGAAACAAAAACTTTGTGCTAAGGGTATGTACTAATTAATATATGTTTTTATATTGCCGTCAGACAACTTTGATTAATAGAGTGAATTTTAAAAGCCAGCTATGATCTGATATGCTTATGACAGCAATGTATATCAGATGGCTGTTTTCTTTTTTTTTGGTTTTTCTAAATAAACTATTTTTAAAAGTGTTCATTTACATAACAGGCATGTTGAGGTACAGAAAATGCCTCTGGTAGTGTCACTGCAGGTAAGATAAATAGGGGATGTGTGTAGGTGGGGGAGAGGATGATTTGCTCTAAGAACTGCTGGAAAAAATAAAAACTCCCTAAAATTATCAGTTTTATTTATGAAGGTAACTTTTGAAGGCCATTATCTTCTCCTAGTATTTATAATATATCAGAAATATAGCTGTGCTGACCTTTGAAGACTTCTGCAAATAAACTAATGTTTATCCAAACTACAGTATAAGCAAAACATTTTGAACTTGAGTTAGTATTCCTTAACTAGCAATTTCTATTAAATGTTTTGAATTGGTGAATATCACCAATTCTTATATATTTGCCTTTCAAATATGCCTGTAGCTGGCTGGGCTGGTTCCATTTGTCTTACAATTGGGTAGTTTTCCTGACTCAATTGTCTGTAGCTCTTATTCTTAGAAGCAAAATGATGAAAAAAAAAAAAAAGCTATTGAAGTATGATGCTATTTATATATGATGCTTCTAATTACTGAAATTTCATTAGTATGTGAGAGTATCATTAGTTTGACCTTTCATTCCCCTGAATCAGTATTACCAATGCTATTCTATGCTTGGTGCAATAAAGTCTGGCTTCATTGTTACTCTTCCGGAGTCACTTACTGTCTTTGAAATAGCTTTAATAGTGTCCCTGGAAATGCAGTCAATGACTAGTTATTTGTCTTCTGTTTTTCATGCCCAATAAGTGCTTTTATAGAGTGCCAGTCTCTGTTTAAACACTGATGTAAAAATGTTTGTCTTTGATAAATAACATTTTCAGAAATTAAATACAAAGAAGCTTTGGTTTATTAAAATAATTGTATGGATATTGTTTCTAATTTGCTCCTGGTTTTAGAGGTGGAACAAAAGCCTCAGCACTGAGGTGAAAAAGTAAAAAAGATTGTGATGGCTTTGTCATAACTCATGAAATAGTGAAGTAAAACATAGTCTAGAAATACAGAGTGTGTGTTACTTACTTAGACACACTTTGTTTTATACCAGAATGTATGTCTCACTCTTCTGTTCTCCTTGCAGTAGTACTCTTCAGTTTTAAGAGGCATACAGAAAACAAACGAGTGTCATTAGGAATCTAAATTTTTCTGATGTTTTACTTTTTGCAGTTTCAGAAAATGTATGAACTTAAGCATAATTGAGTTTAAAAGAAAACCATGCATGTTGTTAACTGGATGGCTCAGGAGATTGGTAATTTGTTACAGAGCCTTTCACATCTAGGTCTGTTGCTCAAATACAGTTGAAGTTGGCAACTTCGAGAAACTATTACCATCTCATTTTCTGACCTGTGTGAAATGAGTTGGTGGTCTCAGTCCAGCATGAAGTTTTCTTCCAGCAGAAAAACCACCATCACAATTGGCTATCTTTTGATAATCTCAGGAAGAGATCAAAAGCTTGAGGCAGAGTCTGAGAGGTCTTCCCGCTGGAACCTTGTCAAGCCGTGTTGGTGAGAATCCTATAAAAGCTGTGCAGGGGCTGCCTGTGCTGCCTCATCTGTGGACACCTTTTGGGTGTATTGTTTTGAAACCATTCAATTTGAGCTGAATTTAGAAGGCATGTCTTTCATCCAGGAGAAAAGATGTAATTGTATCTGTCAGATACTTTCTTCCTTTTATCAGGGTCCATGGGTTACTAAAGGGATTCTACCTCATGCTTTGTCCTAGCAAGACGGGGGCATATTGGTGCAAAGTTGAGCTTGCAAATTGAAACTTCAATAGGGTGTATCTACTGATCTAAAGCAAATAACTGATGTTAATGCTTGTTCATAGATGTGGATTTCTGTTCCAGGATATCTGTAATATTAGCCTTCAGGCATATTAGTGTTAAATCATCAATTTTAACCCCTGATTGGATGACTGGACAGATTTATTATGTTTTTCCTACTGTGCCTTTGGAATGATAGGTGTTGCTGTAGTTTCTGAATGTTTTATATTTCCCTAGATTTAGATGTATACAGATATACACATAGAGTTGCTTAAGTAATGTGCTTGCTTTCTTGTCATATACGAGCTATTATAAGAGTGATGTTGCTTGGGTATGGTAGGAAGCTAACGAATATAGTACTCTGGCAGAAAAAAATCTGTTCTTTGCTACATCTCTTTCACAGGATAAGTTTTGTTTTGTTTTGTTTTTTTTAAATCATCATCTCATCTCTTGGGAAAGTAACTATCCTCCATCTAAGTGCAATTTTATAGGTTTTGGGATTTTTTATTTTTTATTTTTTTTTTAAGATATCGTAATGAAGTTAGCTTTTAGGTAGGTAATGTTTTAGAGGTTTTTTGGTGTCTTAACTTTTGTAATCAGCATAAAGTCATTCCTTTCTTGCTAGCACCCACAGATCAGGCAGTGAAACTATGTGGTTTTTTAATAGCCACTAACACTTAGGCTGTGAAATTTGTCTTCATAATGGGGATACTGAGGAATCTTAATTCATGTGAGATTTGTATAAAGTGAGTATATTCTGTATGAAACAGAAAAAAAAAAACTGTAGGAAGACAATAATTTTTGTCTTTTTTTCTAGTCCAGGTTTGACTTTTACAAAGGAAATGCATACAGATCTTAGCCATTACAGCTATTTAAATAGTTAACTTTCTTTGCTGTTTTTTCCTTTCACTGGTTACATGAAAGCAAATTCACCATTTCCATCAGAGCAAGGGAGGTGTTGATTATATTTGTTATCTTTGAATAGGCTGTGCTTAAGTAGTTAGCTTTTCCATAAGTCTTCAAAACATACCAGTAAAATTTTTCACCAAATAAATGTCAGTTCATTTAAAATTTCTTATTTGACTTGCATATTCTTCAACTTTTTAAAATTTCATGACTGAGAGCAGATTGTTTATTCATGCTCTGACTGTAACAGGAAGGAAATAAGAACACTTCAAGTAATTACCACAAAGTGCATCAATTATAGTTTTAATAATATTTTGAATTTAGTGATCAAGCATGCTTGAAACATACTGCATTTTTGCTGACTTATTTTCCTAGTATTTTTTCCACTTTGATATCCAGCTATTGGACTTCTTCCTGTACTCAAAGTGCTTATTCCACACTGAAGATAAGCGTCAGCAGAAGACTGTCTGTATACCTGTTCTTGTCAATCTGCTTCCTCAGTAGCATGAGGAAAGAGGATGGACTGAACAGTGTGCTTGGAAGATTTCTTCAAGTAATGGGCTCAAAATAGAGGTCTCTTTGCATGGTACAACAATTTATATGCCATGGCTGTTAACATTTAAAAATACATCTTTATTTGATATTAGTGTGTAGTAGGCTGGTCCACACAGTCAGGATTCAGTTTCAGCTAAGAGATGAGCACCTGTCCACTGGTTTTGTATGGTGACAGTAAGATTAGTAATGTAATAATATATTAACAAAATATTAAGTTAATAATAGATTTTGCACTGAAACTATTTAAAGTGCTCATGTGGTGCAACAATACTTAAAAACATACTACCTCCCCAAAAAACACCGCCCAAACTACCCCTGAACAAAAACATAGAATCATAGAATAGTTAGAGTTGGAAGGGACCTTCAACGGTCATCTAGTCCAACCCCCCTGCAAGAAGCAGGGACATCCCTGACTAGATCAGGTTGCTCAGAGCCTCATCCAGCCTGGCCTTGAACGATTCTAGGGATGGGGCCTCCACCACCTCTCTGGGCAACCTGTTCCAGTGCTCTACAACTCTCATTGTAAAAAATTTTTTTCTAATATCTAATCTAAACCTACCCCCTTCTAATTTAAACCCATTACCCCTTGTTCTATCACAACAGGCCCTACTGAACAGCTTCTCCCCATCTTTCTTGTAGGCCCCCTTGAGGTATTGGAAGACCGCTATCAGGTCTCCCCGGAGCCTCCTCTTCTCCAGGCTGAACAGCCCCAACTCTCTCAGCCTGTCCTCATAGGAGAGGTGTTCCAGCCCTCTGATCATCTTTGTGGCCCTCCTCTGGACCCTTTCCAACTGGTCCATGTCCTTCTTGTGTTGGGGACTCCAGAACTGGACGCAGTACTCCAGGTGGGGTCTCACCAGGGCAGAGTAGAGGGGCAGAATCACCTCCCTCGACTTGCTGGCCATGCTCCTCTTGATGCAGCCCAGGATGCGATTGGCCTTCTGGGCCGCAAGGGCGCATTGCCCACTCATGTTGAACCTCTCGTCTACCAACACTCCCAGGTCTTTCTCCTCAGGGCTGCTCTCAATCCATTCCCCGCCCAGCCTGTATTTGTGCTTGGGATTGCCACGACCCAGATGCAGGACCTTGCATTTGGCCTGGTTGAACTTCATGAGGTTGGCATGGGCCCACCTCTCCAGCCTGTCAAGGTCCCTCTGGATGGCATCCCTCCCTTCCAGCGAGTCGACGGCACCACACAGCTTGGTGTCATCGGCGAACTTGCTGAGGGTGCACTCTATCCCACTGTCCATGTCGCCGACAAAGATGTTGAACAGGGCCGGGCCCAACACGGACCCCTGAGGGACGCCACTGGTGACCGGTCTCCACTTGGACATTGAGCCGTTGACCACCACTCTCTGAGTGCGGCCATCCAGCCAACTCCTTATCCACCAAGTGGTCCATCCATCAAACCCATGCCTCTCTAGAGAGAAGGATGTTGTCGGGACAGTGTCAAATGCCTTGCACAAGTCCAGGTAGATGATATCTGTTGCCCGTCCCTTGTCCACCGATGCTGTTACCCCGTCATAAAAGGCCACCAAATTGGTCAGGCACGATCTGCCCTGGTGAAGCCATGTTGGCTGTCACCAACCACCTCCTTGCTCACCATGTGCCTTAGCATGGTTTCCAGGAGAATCTGCTCCATGACCTTGCCAGGCACAGAGGTGAGGCTGACCGGCCTGTAGTTGCCCGGGTCTTCCTTGTTCCCCTTTTTAAAAATGGGGGTTATGTTTCCTCTCTTCCAGTCATCGGGGACCTCACCAGACCGCCACGATTTCTCAAATATGATGGCCAGTGGCTTGGCAACTTCATCCGCCAGTTCCCTCAGGACGCGCGGATGGATCTCATCAGGCCCCATGGACTTGTGCACCTTCAAGTTCCTTAAATGATCTCGAACCTGCTCTTCGAGCACTGTGGGCGGTTCTTCATCCTTGCAGTCCCTGCCTGTGCCTTCCACAGCTTGGGTGGGGAGACAAGAGTTCTTATCAGTGAAGACTGAGGCAAAAAAGTCATTGAGTACCTGGAGGAAATCTTGCAGCTCTTGTAGTACTGCAGCTGAGGCACTACAATGAAATATTTTTTTTCTGTTCCCAAACTTTCAAACTAAATTCCCTGGCTTATTTCTTTGTGCGTGGTGTGAGTGGGTGTTGAACAGATGAATTGCCACTTGGCAAGCGAGGTATGGAAATGGGTAACACAGTGCGGAGCTCCTCCGTCCCATTCCCCTCCTCCTGTCTCTCGCCAGAGGAATGGCGGTCTCTTAACCTTTGTCAACAACATCCACGTCCTAGTCAGTCTGGGATGGTGTTGCTGTGGATGTGACCATTTGCAAACTAGCACAGGATGCTGCAGCCTATTTAATGCCTTCCTAGTGTGCAGCTCAGCTAAATTGCTGCTGTGGGATGAGCACTGTTTTTTAATAAGCTTTCAGGCAGACAAGCTTTAAAACAGTTGAAATGTAGCTTCCTAGGGCCTGAACTCTTCCCAAAGATACCTACTGCCAGGTTTGGGATTAGTGGGAACATTAAAGATGTTTTTTGTAGACATCATCTTAGTCACTTTCCAGGCTCTGGCTGTGAATCACTTAAGTATGTGCTTTAGGCAAAGCTAAATATACAAGTGGAACTTTTACCCTGCCTGTTTATCATCTTCCACATTAGAGCTCTTGAATCCAAGGATATGTCTCTCATCAATATTCAAAGACTACTTCAAAAAATACAGGAATGTCCTTCGGTCCTGCTCTAGTGCTTACAAAACTGTGGTCATTTGAAGAAATGAACCTGAGTGCTTAAAAACAAATAGTAGGAAAAGCTGTGCATGCTTCTAGAAAGAAGTTATTTTAAAAGTAGGGTGGTCTTCTACCCTGTTAAAGTATATAAATAGATAATAGGCATTATCTCCCAAAAGGCATTGTAATGACTTACTAGTGATTTGCTTTCAAATGAGAAAAAAAAAAAAACAAAACAACCAAATCTAATCTCTATTTTGGCTGTCATCTGTTGCATTTTCCAAGACTTTTGTTTCCAAGGTTTTTTTCGTTATGTAAGTATGTGCTTTCATGAGATCACAAAAGAATGTGTCTGGCAGAAGGTTTTTGTTGTTTTCTTGCATAGACTGTAATAATGTACTTTCCTGTGAGTTGTAATTTACTATAATTCTAAGTATTCTGTAGTTAAAATAACATCATTGAATGTTTCTTAATGCTGCTCTTTGCAGGGAACATGACTACTCTCTTGTTTGCCTTTCTGAGCATTTTCTTTGTTTTAGATTCAAATTTCAAACCAGTAACTAGTCCAAGTGTAGAAATGATCAGAAGAGACTGCAAAACTAAGTATTTGATGCTCATGCCAATAACTTGGGGTGAGGGGGAAACAAAAAACCCAAACAAAGAAACAAAAAAAAACCCCAAAACCACAATTCCAAACCAAACAAAAACACCCCCCTGCCTCCCAAAACAAAAACCTCCACCCAAAGAAACTTTTTTTTTTTTAAGAACTTCTGTACAAATGACAATCCATTTGGCTTGCTTTCTTCTTGAACTTTGCTGTTGGCAATAGCTTGTTAGGTCAAGCTCTTGACTGAGTAACATCTGTCAACTTTGTACAAAGGCAAACTTGAAGTTAGAAATACAGAGCTTATTGCTGCAGTACTGCCAGCCTTCCAGCATACTGCTTAGAGATCTGTGAATTCACCGTAGACCAGCCGATAGAGATATACAAAATAATTTGCTTCATGTAAGCAAATCGTTGTGAGGATGAGAGAAGAGCAGATGATGTTGCTTACTTTAGTAAGGCTTTCAACACTGCATCCCATAAGATCCTTGTAGACAAAGTAATCAAGTACAGACTAGGTATGTGCACAGTGAAGTGAGCTGGATTGAAAACTGACTGAGTTGATGGGCTCAAAGGGTTGTGATCTGTGCCATAAAGTCGAGCTGAACACCAGTCACTAGTGGAGTATGCTAAGGGCTGATACTGGGTTCAGAGCTGTTTAAGATCATTGAGTATTTGGAGACATGAATTTACATTACATGATTATTGATATTTTTTGAGATTTTTTCACTTATCTGCTGCAGAACTGTCAGACGCAAGAAGCAATGGAAGGAGAGTATTTTTTCCTGACATTTCTGTGTCATCGTACATCAAGTAATTTTTAACGTGTGATCTCCAAACATTTCCTAGTTGGTGAAGAACTGCTGCGAAAGGTGAACGGCAAATTTGAGACTGAAAGAAACTTGTAGTTTTTCTTCATATGGCTATAAATGGTGTTGTGAAGGGTACTGCTTTTGTGTTCTCTCTCCACCTTCCAGAGCCCTTGAGTACTAGATGGAATGTTTCAAGACTGATCTTTATAGCTATTTACGTCTTTAACTGACAGACTGTGAAATCAAGGCAGACCTTTTCAGTGCCTTTCATCAGGAATTAATGTAATTGTAGTGGCTTTTGAGAAGTTTGTCCTTATTTGGTGGAACACACATTTAATAACAGGACTAGAAACACACCTGTCCACGTGTTGCGTAGTGATTTCTAAACTGAAAACAAGATATGCTGCTTTAGGGTTTTAGATAGGGGAAACAATAGCATTACTACTACAGTCTATGGGAAAAATAGCTTAAAAATGCAAATGATGTTGCATGTTCCGCAATAAAAAAACCTTTATGTTGGTCTACTGATACTGTGTGGGAATAGCCTGGCTGCTTAAGGAGACAGAGCTTACCTGGGTGTGCTGGTTATTTGCTGGTTCCCCGAAGTAACTTTTGCATCTGTTAGCAAATTTCAGAAACATTTTGTATAAAGATAAGGTATTAAAACATTAATTTTATTTTTCAAATTTCATGAAAAGCAGGTGTCAAATAGTGCTAATGTCTTCAGTGTAAAGATTGTGGTTCACTGGTAATTCGTAGTGCATTCCTCTCCACTGGCCATGTACGCTTGGTCAACAAAACAGATGGCAGGTGGGAAAGAAGCCGGAGAATTCTGGATAAAGCATAGCGGGAGGCTGGAGTATGTGCAGGTGGAAGATCTAGGATTTAGATGCTGAGGACGTGAGCTTCAAGAGATGCACCTATCAAAGAACACCTCGTCTTGTAAAGATGCTGCAAACTGAAAGATTTTGTGATGAAAAAGAGAACAAGTGAATTAATAACACGAGGTATATAAAAGATTTTTTAAAATATATATCTTTTTGTCAGTGAAGACTTAACAAATATTTCATATCTTTGTTCCTTATTGGAATTATTGAAACCTCACAAGTGTCCTTTAACCCTTTCCTGAAGAGAATAAGGGCTGATCAAACTGTAGTATCTTGATGCCTACAAGATTAAATCAGCCGAACTTCCTAACAATTCCTGTTAACTATGAAGAATGGTCAAAAAGGCCCTGCCCATTTAAAATTACATGTAGTGTATCTCTCTGCAGGATCTCTGAATGAAAGTATGGAGAATCCTATAGTAGACTGATTTAATTTCGGGCAGGGGGAATATTCAGCAAAACAGGAAGTCGAATATTTTTTTTTTTGGTAGGAAGATTACACAGGTAATATAAAAAGTGTTTTAAAAAATAAATATGTGTTTCCCAAGTAGTATCATGCTTAACTAGAAAATGTCAAGGATTTTTTGTGATGTATGTTTTAATAAGAATGTGTAGAACGAAGATAAGTGTTGTTTTGGTTTTTTAATACAGAAAAGTGTTTTGAGGTGGATATTTTTCATCCCCATATTGCTTTCAAGAGCAATGCCACTTACATTTCATGTCAGTGTCTATAATGCTTTGTTATTTCTGACTATGTGAGGAAAATTGGACTACTAAGAGATTTTTGAAAGGTTTACTCAAGGATGTTACTGGTGAAGTTGTAGGAGCTCCTTCTGAAAGTTGCCTTCATTGTTTAACTGTCCAAAAGGCTTCAGGTTTCTATTAATGGTTCTTTATTAAGCAACTTTCACAAGAAAATGTTTAAAAATGTGATGTTCTGAAAATCTTTAGTTAGCTACCCGAAATTGTCTGACAGCTTAGGGACACGTCAATGTGCTATCACTTCATATGTGCTGAATTTGGCATTTTCAGTCAGTCGTAAATTCATTTGGTAGCTGTTGCCACAGCAATCTTGAGTCCATTTATACTGCCCTCGCAAAGGCTTCAGGAAAGAAAATAAGTTCTTTGCAAAAGGAATGTGCATTAAAACCTACGCTAACTTCGTTCTGTCATGCAGTACAAAAAATGGGAGAAGCAGAGCAGCAGCAGGATGCAGCTGATTGGATGTACAGAAAGATGGTCTGATGACCGTACTCTTCTTTTTCCACCTCTAGTTTGTTTTCCTGAGAATTTATTTCTGTGCTATCTTCATAACAAAAAAATAATATTTGGAAATATTCTATATTTCACAACTATTTTTTTACTTAAAATATTCTGCTTTCTTCTGGTTTCCATAGCTGAGGATTTTTGAATACTTCAAAGGATATCTCCTTACAGCAGGTGTAGTTACTGTATCGTTCTGTCTTGAATTTCTGCACTTTTCAGAAAGCAGAATGTCCCCATGCAGAACTAGCATTCTTTTTTTTTTTTTTTTTTTTTTTTTTTAATAAAAAAGGCTCACTCCTTAAAATACTGTTTTCTCAAATTTGGATTTTGTAAAATACTTTTGCTATTGGTTTTTTCAAGTTTAGAAATATTCAGGTTTTTTTTCATTCCGGGATATTTATGTAGCTTGATAACTGATGTGAGATAGGCAATATATTGAAAGATGTCATTCATATATGGCTATATGATATATAGATAATTTTTATATCTGTGTACATATATGAGTATTTTTAAAGTAGTTTGGATCTGTTTTTAATAGCAAAGATCCTGCCTGATTGAGATGAAATATTTGAGATGCAAATATATTAACTGATGGGCAGATCATACTACATTTCTTTCTTGTCTGTAGCTTTAAACTTGTTCTTTTGTTACTGGGTTGGTTTTGTTTAGTGAGGTGGGGCTACAGTGGCAGCTTCTGTAAGAAGCTGATAGAAGTTTCCCTTCTGTCCAGTGGACTCAGCCAGGCCTAGGGCGGACCCACTGCTGGCCAAGGCCGAGCCAATTGAATGAGAATGTTCCGTGATAATGCCTCTGCGATAACGTATTTAAGAAGGGGAAAATTAAAAAATGAAAAGATGATGATGTGAAGAAGCTGGAGCGGGGGCAGAGAGGGGGAGGCTCGAGCCTTGTGGGCCTTGCAGGCCTCACCCTCTGGCCTCCTGCTGGGCAGCCGACTGGGCCTGGCCTGGCTGCAAGAAGTGGAGAGGAGATGAGAAGTGAAGAGAACCTGAGAGGCATCTGCCGGCCTGTTGTGAAGAACTTTTCTTGTGAGCGGAACAGCTGCAGATGCCAAGGTCAGTGAAGAAGGAGGGGGAGGAGTCATGCTGCTCCTGGCCAAGATTCCCCTGCAGCCCATGGTGCAGCCCATGGTGGAGCAGGTTGTCCTCCTGCAGCCCATGGAGGTCCACGAAAGAGCAGAGATCCACCTGGAGCCCATGGAGGACCCCATGTCAGGGCAGGCGGATGCCTGAAGGAGGCTGTGGCCCATGGAGAGGCCGCTGGGACAGCTGTTCTGGAGGGACTGCACCCCATGGAAGAGATGACCCACACCGGAGCAGTTTTCATGAAGGACTGTGGCCTGTGGGAGGGACCCCATGATGGAGCAGGGGAGGAATGTGAGGAGTTCTTCCCCTGAGGAGGAAGGAGTGGCGTAAAGCGACAAGTGATGAACTGACCGTAACCCCCATTCCCTCTTCCCCCCTGTGCGGCTTGGGGGTGAAAGAGGTAGAGATAATGTTAAGCCTGGGAAGAGGTAGGGATGAGGGGAAGTTATCTTGTTCTCTTTCTCATTATCCTGCTTTGGTTTTAATAATAAAGAAATAGTTTTCCCCAAGTCGAGTCTGTTTTGCCCATAACAGTAACTTTAAGGATCTCTCCCTGTCCTGATCTCAAACCTTGAGCCTTTTTCTTATATTATCTCTCCCTATTCCCTTGGAGGGTGGGGGGAGGGAGTGAGAGACTGTGTAGCTTGGTCCCGAACGGGGCTAAACTATAACAGTTACTAGTCTGGTTTTTAATGTGCTGGCTTTCCAAGATGGCTAGATACCTGATTATAGTGCTGGGAAGAGTAATGTGAGCAAGTTATCCTTCACTGTTAGAAGGCTAGCTCAGTGATCTAGTGCATTGTTGCATGGTAGTGGTAGGTATACTGGCTGAAATAACTCTCATATCTGAATATATAAATATAGAGGCAAGACTTCCACAGAGGAAGACATTCTAGAAACTTCAGATCTAATTTCTAGTAGCTCTTGTGTCATAAAGGTAATGAACTGTACTACTAGCCAGATGGAAAAAGTATCAACATAACTTCTAGTTCTGACCTGAAAGAGGTATGGAGCACCAGAAGCTCTTTCTTCACTACTGTACCTTTGAAGTAAGCTTAGTCGATAAAAACCCTGCAGTAGAATTTATTAAAAACCCTAGAGTATGTTTCTAGAAACACTTACATGCAGTTTAGTTATGTTGGTTTTTAGTACTAAATATCTTGTTACAGTTGTGGCCAAGTTACCACTGCATAAAATGCTGTGAAAGATAGGAAGATAAACTGTTCAAAATAGAGGAAATAGGCATAATAATTGTTTTTTCTGCATCCTGCTGTAGAAAGAAAATGCAATCATATCTCTGTGAATGATCTAATAATATAGAGGAAAAGATGATGAGAAAATAGTCCTTTGATGAACTCTATATCTGAGCAGTTTCAAAATAGCCTGTGAAAAATTCACCTTATAACTAGGGTGCACTTAGCCCATATAAAAGCTTGCTCTATGCGAACTACCAACTTTATCAGATGTGCTCTGAGCGTGAGTGACACAAAACATAATCTTTGGTTGAAATATTGTATTTCTTCTGTCTACAAAGGTCCTTTAACAAGTAAGCATGAACAAAGCGCAGACAACTGCTGGAAAGTGCATAGTAATAAATTACCTAGGCTTTTCACCTTTTTTATTTTTTCTTCATCCAGAACAGGAGGAATTATGTATTAGTCAATACAAGTAGGGTGATATGGAAGTGATGAGATACTATTTAAATGAAAATCAAAAATGAACCAGGGCTTTTAAGGAAAAGGCAGTTTTCTTCCTTTGTGTAAAAGTATCAGAAAGTAAGAGATAACGCTACTGAATGCCTGTCAACCTGTGGAAGCTACTCCAACAAAGTGAGTGAGCAAAACTAGTACTCAATGTTTTTATTACCCATTCAAAATCCTCACGTTTAAGGCAGAACTCTAAATTGAGAAAGGAGATGGAATTATATCTGGAATAGTGTAATACCTAAAAAACAGTTTCAGTGCACGCTCTCCTCTTGCATTTGATCCTGCTGTCCACAGCATCCAGAGTTGTCCTGACCTATGGACAGAGTAATTGCTCGTGTAGCAAAACACACAGAACTTATATTTCTGCAAGACTATTTGTTTTAATTTATTATGTTTGTTACTACACTTTTGAATGGTGTGTTAATGATATGTGACACAATAGCAGATTTTCCCGCGAAGTTGCTATAATAATATTTTTGCCGATGATATCCACCTTTCCTTCCTTGGACTTGGTACAAAAAGTCACACTCTGCAGCTTGTTCTGATGCATATTTTTTAGAGAGTGGGAGAGTTGGCCTGAAAAGTATAACTAGCTGGTTTTTTTGGGTTTTTTTTTGACAACTCTAATTCAGTTCCAATAAAAGTAATAGAAATGCCTGTGTATTAGGCTATATACAGGCTTTAGTAAGTTACATTTCCCCAAGTTGACAGTAATTGAGTGACAGCAACTGAAAGAAATTCTTGGAGTGTGTTCAGAGCATAAAAATGTAATGGTGAGGCCAACAGCTTTCGTCAGCTTGAGACAGAGATGAAATATGGTGATGGTAACTAGCAGAAGGCTTCCCTGGCATAGGTACGGCATCCCTCTACCCTATCTGAATACTTTCTGTACTTGGAAAATTTTTGAGCATGTGTGCTTTGATAAGTTAGGTTTATGGTTTTGCTTGGCTGTTGCTGGTAATCTTAACAGTTCCTGATTTTAATGATAATTACTTTAGATGCTTGATTTTTATTTTAAACAGCTTTGAGATGGTCTTTATAGGAAGATAATTAAAAGGAAGTATTAAAATAGATTTTTTAAAAAAGATTTCTGTTGCTTTTCACAATTTGTCTTTTTTTTTAATTGAAAAGAAGACTTCAATGTTTAGATTTAATACATGTTGCGTTCTGTGGAGCTATTGTTTTCACCATTTGTTTGTCATGGTCTTTTGATGATAGTTTATTTTAAAGCCCAAAATCAGTTAATAGATGTGGCTGGAATTATTTATTTTAATTGTGAATGTATGTCTTTGCATTCAAGGAATTTAATTAACTCCAGAAAAGTGCTGATGCTATCATTTGAATATGGTTGTATTGACATTTTCATTGTGTTACGGTACTATTTATCATTGAAGCAATCAGTTTTGTTTAAAATAGAGAATTGAATTGAATTCTTTAATCATAAAATGTTTTTACAAAAACCAGTTCCAATTCCTAAGAGTGCAATAGGGGAGCATCTCACCCTGATAATAAGGAAATGTTTTGGTGTATGTTATGATTACCTGAAGATCAACAGAGTTGTTTAGACAAGTGTACCTTAAAAGCATGAATATTTTGTGGGTCACAAACCCTGAGATGGGGTGTGAATTTTGCAAGCTGAAGGCTAGCAGATTTTTGCCACAGAGTTTTACTTGTTACAGAAGCTAACTGGGAAGTGATAAACCACATCAATATTTTAGATTTCTACCATTGTGTCACAAAAGTACTCTTTCAAGTAGGCTAAAATTTAGTAATCCCTTGCAGTTGTATTTCAAAATCTTTATTTTTTTCATGCAATTGAATTGCAAACTTCACAGCAAGACATTTTTAACTTATTTGTGTTTTGTGCTTCTCAGCCACTTACTCACATACAGCTGAAGAAGTTGAAATTTTTTGTGTGATTGTGGGGTTGTGCATTTGAATTTGTTCCTGTATTCTTTAATGTAATATTTTGAAGTCTAAAATATAAAAAAAATATAATTCATTCTAAATCTTAATAGAATCATTGTTGAGGCTATGATGGCAAAAGAAAAATAATGTAGGGATAAAAGCACTTTGCGTAGTATTGTTCTTCTGAAGTTAAACTACTTTTTCAAAATGAAAACCAATGTTATACTTTTTTCAATTATCTTGTCTCGTCACAGATAGAAATGGGTGGGACAGTCAGTTCTGAAAATAGGTGGCACAGCCATTAACAATACACAAATATTAGTGGTTAACAAAAGCTGCTGGTGTGACTCTCCCCATCACTGTGAACCATCTACTAAGTAATATTTTAGTAGCCAAACTTTTAAGTATAGGATTGTCCAAATTAAAATTAGGATGATACTAAAGCCTCATTAAAAGGTGCATTAAAATGGAGGTCTGAAGAAGGTGAGTCTGTTCATGTATATCCATGGGGCTACTGCTAACAGTTAATACGTGGGCCGGGGGAGGTAGCATCTACATAACAATACCACAGATAATTCAAAGGATTTTTGGTTACTCATTGATAGGTGTGTTTAAAATCAACCTTTGAGAACTAATGAGTTTAGAAACAGCCTAGTAGCAAAAAATATGTGGAGTAATAGTTCCTATAGACCTGATTTGATTCTAAAATTAATAAATATCACAATGGCTAAGCTGTCAAAAAATGGCAGACTTTTTCATCACTGCTTTGATGAATAAAACTTGGTGGAAAGAGGACCCAATAACAGAATGCCTTTCCTGGAGCATGAGAAAATGTCCTGTGATTTCTAGGCTTCTGGTATGGGGACATAGAATAAGTAATCATCTCCTGCTCCTATGAGTAGCTTGTTGTGAGCAACAGGAATGCTGTCTTTTTTTGTACGATCACATCTCATCAAGACATAGATTAGTATAATTTTCACATTGTTTGCGTTCTATCTTCAAAATAGAAAAGCAAATAAGTTTTAAAGTCTGAGTTTCCCTTCTGAAGGAGCACAAACATTTTCAGTGTGTGTTAAGAAGCAGTATGTGACTGCAGTTTTTGTTGAAACGGAACAGTAATTAAGAAGAAAAAAAAACCACCACCAAGTAGCAGTCCTGCAGTAAAGATGTGAAGAAAATCCGTGGCTCGTAACCGTAATGTGAATCAATAGCCTTACACAGCGAGGCAAAACCATGTGCCATATTGGGATCGCATCAAGTGGAAGATGCTGTGCAAGACATGTAAAACAATCCCTCTGCTGTATTTAGCCTTAGCGAAGCCTCTGCAGGAGCAGTGTGTAATTTGGAGCACTTGAGTTCAAACAAATAAATGGCCTAAGGCCGAACAGCTAGAGAGAAGAAACAAGAATGATTGTACATCTGGAAAAAATAACCCACTAGGAAAGGCTGAGCAGAAGAGAGTTACTTTAATCTAGGTGTTAGGACTGAAAAAGAGATGTAGATCTTTAGAAGTGTAAGAAGTCCTTGCAGTGAAGGAGTGGTTGTCTGCTCTTTCTGCTGATGTCTAAGAGAAGAGGCAATAGGAGTAACCTCATTTGTTGTGTTTGCAGCAGAGGGAAAAACCCTGCAATAGAGAAGAGTGAAAGAGAAAAGATTGTCCAGGGAATTGTGCAGCCTTTAGGATCAGGGTGAACAGAGAGCGGTATCATGTGTCAGGTCAGGCAGAGGGAAGAAGGTGACTGCCCGAAGTTCTCCATAGATCTATGAACCTGCCAGTATAGCCTCTCTTTTTTTGGCTCCTTTATTTGAAATTAGCCTGCGTCTTAGGATTTTCATTTGGACTTTGCAAATAATGATTAAATTTGAAGTACCTAAAAATATTTCAGTGAGGATCTTTGTTCAGTAGTGATGGTTATCAAATGCGCAAGATTAGGATTTGTCTAGGACTCACACAAGGAGTCTTACAAAACTGTACGTAGGACAAGATAAGATTTAGTGGTGTGCCGTGGTCGCAAGGCCTTTCTTCCATGAGAATGAATTATTCTGCTGCTGAGGTAGGATGTTGGGGCAGGGAAGGGTCATCTTAAATTTTGTTCTGTGGGGCTGTCAGTTGTTTTGTTGATCTCTGAAGTACTCAGTTGTACATCGCTGTATCACTCCACATTCGGCTTAGGGTTGTAAGGGTGCTCTCATTTACATATGTCTGGCATGACCAAATTGTTTACTTGAAGGCAAAAGTAAATATGCCTCTATTAGAACTAAAATGACTGAAAGATTGATCATTTGTAGTTTATGAAAAAAGATAGCTGTTTTATTGTGAGTTTTCAGAACACACTATAAAAAATACTGGAAGATTTTTCTTCACTTGGTCAACCCAAGTGATCTGAATAAGCACTTTAAACTTTCATTTTCTCTGGATAATTAAAAATAAACTGAAATTTGACTAATTAAACTGATGTTTGTCCAGATTTCTCCCTTCTGTTTCTAATGGGGAGTTGTTTTTTATTCCAGATGGTGATTTTGAGTCAAAGATGTTCAATGAGAATCCCGAACCCAAGTTTGGCTTTTGTTGGTGAACTTGAATGTTTTTCAGGGAGTCCTCAAAATGCTTATGTTTTAGGAACACCAGTATTGTGTCTATCCTACTTTCTGATAGATAATCTCCTGTTTAATTTAAATACTGATTAATGGTCTTGTTTGGAAAATTCTTTCAACTAATGATGTTGTTCCAGGCTACTAATGCAATGATTTTAGGAATGGGAACCTTCAGAATAAGACCTCTGATTTTAATTTTAAGTTTTTTATCTTTGACGGTAATGTTGTATCTGTTTACAGTGATGTGACTATATAAATATTTTTTGTAGTAAGTATCTTCTGTTTCAAACAGAGCTGCTTCAGGGAAGGGCCATTGACTCTAGAGCAAGGCGAACTGCTGTGAATGGTTATTCCAGATGGACTGAGTGGGGTTTTTTTTTTTATTTTGTGGCTTCAGAAGACTCCTACACAGATTTCTAGATTGCCTATATTTTTAAATGTTTTCTGTAAATCCTGGGGGGGGGGAGGGGGGGGGCGGAATCTGAGTGTGAATCAAGCTGTTGCTACTTATTCTGCTAACCAGTACTGTCTCATCTCTCTGTGTCTTCTCATCTCTACCTACCTTGAACTTAGGGCAGAGGATCTTTGAGGCAGGAATTGCTACCCAGTGCTGTGCAGATTAATCATCTGGCATAATGGAGTCTTTATGTGAATATGGCTCCTTGTCAAAATCCAAAGAGTAAAATATTTTAAAGTAAAAACATCATAAGGATGTTAACAAGTGTTTTTGTAGACTATTACCTACCTGTGAAAATGCAAGGGGGAAATGGGAATTATGCTTTAGGTCAATGTAGTATTTATCTGAAAAATTTTAATGCTTGTGTAATGTATCACTATTCCATTAAAAAATGTTAATTAGACATGTAGCTTATAAACATCCCAGGTTTATTGAAAGTATATTGAAGCAGCTTTTGTAAATGACACCCTTATACTCTGAGTCAGAGCATAGCAATAGAATGGTTTATGTGGTGAAGTGATGTGTTTTCTTACCTAGCAGTTTGAATTGCTTTAAACTTCATCATTAACTCTGAATTTAAAGATTTATGCTGCTTGTTTATTTCTAGCACTTTTCTAGAAACAATCAAAACTGAATGTTTCGTCTACTGTGTGCCCACATACTGCATTTTTTTGTTTATGTTGAAGCAATACTTAGCTGGAGTGTATGCCGTTGTTTGGAAAAAAAAAAAAAAAAGGGCTGATGGTGGTGTGGGGGACAAGTTTTTGTGCATATCGCTGAGCTAATGCAGCACAAGTTGGATCTGCTGTTACTGCTGTTGGAAAGATAATGGGCTATATCATACCTCTTGGAACACAGTCAAGCTATGACATTTTATTCTGTCTTTAACCTGCTCTCAGAGAAGAGATGCAACACCTCGGATTCCTTATGCATATTTTGTACATGGGTTGCACTGTTTCAGAAATCCACGTTGGAGCCTTTCATAAGCAGTACTAATTAAGTTTGTCAAGGACATTTTTTGGTGGATTATTAATTTTTTGCACCTTGTTTTACAGAATATGAATCTAGATGGATATCAGATTTGGTCTTTTGTCTCTTTGAATGTGTTTACAGCAGAGCCTGATAGATTCAGGAAGACTTGAGAATTTCCCAGAATACATGTTTGGTAAATCACACTAAGATACTTGGATTTATTATATTAACTTTTAGGTAGCCTAAAATATCTTGCTTGCGATACTTTTTTTTTTTTTTTTCTTCAGATCATTTTAAACTGATAAATCAGAGCAAGAGCTGTAACTCAGCCTTATTATAGTTCTTACAGTTCACTATTGAATAGGAGTCCCTGTTTTGTCCAGGAGTTACAGTATGAGTGAGTATCTAAATCACTCAATTTCAAACAAGTCTAGCATTAATGTTCAGCTTTAGTTGGAGTTTCTTGACTTTTTTTCCCCTCAAAATAAGCACTTGCAGTTTTGATTTATATAAACTGTTAGCATTTGAGGAATATTCTTAAGAAGTGAGTGGTTATGTTTCTAATCAGGTGAACTCTAGCTCAATTATTTAAGTGGCCTCCCTAGTAAAAATAAGAAAGGGAAGATGGAGGGAAAAGTAGGCAATGCTTTCCAGTTTTGCAGCTGTCTGAATTGGTATACACTTGTAATAGGAATAATTTTGGATTATTTTTTTTTTCTCCAATATAAAGTGATATGGTAATGTTTGATCTGCATCTCACTCCGTTTTTTTCTGTTTTTTTCTTTTCTTTTTTTTTTTTTTTAATAGTTATAATGTGTCTGCAAACATGCCTAATGACTGCGGGCAAAACATATTGTAGAGCTGGCTTCCCGTCCCTGTGCTGGGGTTGCAGAGTGGTGGGCAGCAACAGGACTGCCTTCTGCTGAAAGGATCTAGGGCAATTTTGGTAGAAATCTTGTCAGCTTGGCAATGGCTGGCTTGTGGGTTGAATATGACCCCAGGGTGTCAGTAAGGGAACATGGTGCTGGAGCACAAAAGCACAGAAAAGAAACGTGATGAAGATGCAGTCAGGAAGAGCCTGTGCCTGGGTCCTTGAACAGCTTCACTGTGACAGAGAAACTTGTCATTTTTGTAAAAAAAAAAAATTTGATTTAAAACTGGCAAAGCAAAGCTTAACTAACTTTTCAGAGACTAATGTTTAGGTTTATCGTGGTATATGTATTGTATATTTATTTTTTTTTCCACAGAAACCTGCTAATATTTTAGTTATGGGTGAAGGTCCTGAGCGAGGAAGAGTAAAAATTGGTATGTTTATATCTTTGATAAGTCCCAGTGTAGCATTTAAGTTAGAATGTTCTGAAGGTGCAGTTACACAACCTAAAGTAGTCACTGTAATACTAGTATGTGCCTGGGCACATTGCCTACATGCTGTTTTCTGAGTGACTGGCTTCTTGATGTTAGCCCCATGTACCAGTTCTGACCATGAAATGCTGTACCCTCATCAATGAAAAATGGGAAATGTCGTTATATTTTGTTTAAGTGGGTGTTTGTGTGGGGTGGGGGATTTTGATATGGGAAATAAATGAGAGCTAGTTAGGGGAAAGGAGGAGAAGGAAATAGGATTTTAAAATTTCCTCCATTTACCCCTGTAATGCCATGACATTATCTTGCTGTTGCTTTTAAAATCTAAATAGGAAAATACTCATTACTACAAACCTTAAATTTTATAATGTAATCAAAGGTGGCATTTAGCCTACAAAATGTTCTTGAAAGGGTAGACAGGTCCCTTGGAGTTAAACACAAGGGATCTTAAAAGCCCAGAAGACACAGTAATCCAGCCAAAATGCTTAGTGAGAACTGCTGCTAAATGCTCAAACTGGGATGTACCAGGGTAGGAAGGACCCAACACTTTCCCCACTACTGCAACGTTTTTTGGTGGAGATTACTGTTGACAGTGAGAGGATAATTTGTAGAACTTCAGTTGGTTTTAAATTAAAGTAAATAAATTTAAAAAAATTTAACTGTAGTCTAACAGTAACAAACTACATCATGCTGTGCGTTAGCACGGCAGGGCTTTGATAGCAGATTGCTAATGCACAGCCTACTTATATTTGTTATGGTAATACAGCCCCATTTTGAAGGGTTTTTTTAAAGCTAGTTCATCTTTTTCGCTTCCCTCTGGCTTTCTTTGAGATTATTCTTCTGCATTGTTGCTCTGTACTCTTACTGTTTTGACTACCAGAACTACATCGTTAATCACTAGTATAATGATTCAGGGTAGGATTTTCTTGGAGCGTTCGGTGCTGCTCTAGTCTTTCTTTCGCCCTTTGAAATCCAAGGAGCAGATGGGCCAGGGCTGAACCCTTCTGCAGATCCTACCCTGAAAATTTTTAATGCCCTTCCAAGGTTTAAGGTTGACAGTAGAGATTGAGGTCATCTCTGTACAGGTACAGCACGGACAGTGGAAGGGAAAAATTCTTCCTGTTATCTTATTCTTCATGGAGCGGTTGCTTCCAAAATTGAGAATGTAGATCAACCTCTGGGCATGTTCATTTTCAGCTGTGGTGGTGATGTTTCCTGTACACAACTATTTGCTAGTAATTGCACGTAGACCACCCATTTGTTTCTTAAATGATAGTTTTGAGTTAATTTGGGAATAATTTAGAGCACAACTAAATTTAGTCTGACTCTGTTAATGGACAGGTGAGAGATTCTGTATCGGACCACCAGTCCTCTGAGCCATCCATTCCAAGCAGGTGAAGAGAGAGGGGAACCCTGGATTTCAAAGTGTGTTGTCAAAATGTAGATTTTCTTTTTTTTTTTTCTTATTTTATGAAGATATTACCACAGCAGGAAAAGAATGCAGAAGCTATACCCATAGCAAGGGCTTCCACTTTTCCAGTGTAACTAATTTTTCTAAAAAATACATAACTGGTATTTAACATAAAATAATTTTATAGGCTTTTTGTGTCATTTTGAGTCATAAATTCACTTTCTGCCAACAATTTTCCTTATTTTTCATAGTTACTAGTGACTTGATCATATCTTGAGTAATTGATACTTTAACATAGAAAACTGTAAAATATTTCTCTTTTTAAATGCATTAAAACAATCATAAATAGGAATGCATATGAAAAAAAAATAAGAATTGTGTAGTCAAGTTAGAAACCCATATTTACACTGCAGTTTTACCTCAACCAGTGAGCTACAGCATGTAGGTCCTTTTCCCTCAGAATGGCTTCTCATCTCATTTCATTTGAGTCTTTCTCAGCCTGTGTGTATCCCTGCACCACAGAGTCCCTCTTTCTGGGATTTGGGGAGTGGTGGGTCGGGAAAGCGATTTGCTGGGAGAAGGTGCATAGTTTAGTCTCTGCCCATTTTTTCTTGTATCACTTATATTTGGTAGTTGAGACAGCTTTGTAGGCAGTTGTGTACTACCAATTCTAAAAAGACATTTTGAATGATGTAATGCCCCCAAACAGAATTAAAATCAGAGCCTTAATGGTATTTAGTACTGGTGTCTTGATACTGGAAACATGTCTTGACAGAAAATTAGCAGGGGGGCAGATGCTGTAGGCTTAGTTGCTTTTCTGTGTGAAGGACATCTTGCTACAGCTGACTTCATGAGGAGGGAGCTTTTGTGATGTGCATGTATGTATTATAAATCATTCTAACCTTTGCAGAACTTGCATTTTGCTTACATTTAAAATGCTGCTGCTTGAAAGACCATCCTGTAATAATGGAATATTTTACCGGAGAATATCAGGTAAAATGAGTCAGGATTTACCAGTGTCCTGAGAGAAGTGATGCGCTTTTTCAGAACAATGGTTAATTCTTTGTTCTAAATGACTCATGTTAGTAATGATTTATAATTATATACTTTATAGGTGATGACATCCAGTAACTTCTACAAAAGCTTTAAGAAACTCTACGCACAGAATTCATATCTGCTGCAGTCTGCGTTTGTGTTTTATTTAGCACAGTGATGGTAGTGCTAACAAGTAAACTCAATCAGTTTGTTTAAAAACATGTAATTGTTAGTTTTACAAAAATTTTAAAACATCTCTCTTTGAATTTTACAGCTGACATGGGCTTTGCCCGATTATTTAATTCACCTCTGAAGCCTTTAGCAGACTTGGATCCAGTAGTTGTAACGTTCTGGTATCGAGCTCCAGAGTTGCTTCTTGGAGCACGGCATTATACCAAAGCTATTGGTGAGTAAACTGGACAAAAACTTCCTGTTTTGTTCTTTATGCAAAGTGTACCCAAATATTGAAGTACTGATAAATAGTACAAAGAACAGTAGCTGAGGTAAAGGTATGTTATGATTTCTTGAGGAAATACTAAACTTTGACAAATTGTTTAGTTTACTATGGCCTCTGACTATATGTAGAAATAAAATATTGCTGGATTTCGGCTCCAGATGCCCTGTGATGCAATACAAGTCAATATGACTTTCACACCAGACCTTTATATATGCTGTTAGAAGCACTACAAAATATGGATGCATCTTTGAACTATTAGTAGAATCTGTACTGTGATGAGAGACAGTGCATACATACATGATTTTATTGCAGACATTTTTACCTAGTGTAATAAATACATGAAATAAAGAATGTACAGAATGGAGAATATATTGGCTGCACTGAAACTAAACTGTAAAAATAAGCTGCGTTTTAGCCTCTCTCTGTCTTTTTTTCAAAGCATAAATGTGAACAGGAATTGCTTGAAGTAGTGAGGTCTGGTCAGAGTCACGCAACAGGCTAGGCTGTGATGCTGCATCAGGTATATCCAGGAAAAAAAAAAACACAAACAAACTTCACAACACGCAGATGCCGTGAGGATGGTGTTAGTTATATCATCTTAATGCTGCATTCTCCTCACCGCTTAGATCATACCAGTCAGAATTTTAACAGTTTTGGCATGGCACAGTTGACTTAACTCTGCCAGTCTCTGCTTTTGCCAGTTTGGGAGTAAGGGGTCGCTGACGGCAGGAGCAGCAGTTGTGAGCTGTGGCTGTAGGACAGGAGGAGTAGCCCAGTAACAGACTGGAGGGAGGTTCACCTTTAGTGGGTGAGAACAGCTTTGCTGTGGAAGGGAGAGAGACTGTAGGGAAGAGGACTGGGAAGTTTTTCTTTTAATGGCTGGTTTAAAAGGTAGGTTAAAGCCTGGCAACCATTTCTGCAGAAATAACTTTCCCTGCAACGCTCCATACAACGTACACATTGTTGTTTCTGTAATCTGAAATTCTTTCCTCAGACCTTCACCATTGCTTTTTGTGAGATTGTGTCAGTGTTTCTGTAAGAAGTTCTAACATTTATGACTTAAATGTATTTTCATTTACTTTTCTGTTAATACTATATTTCTTTTATAGATTAAATACATTTCTTTATATGTTTCTTTAAAGGGATTTTTTTTGTTGTGTTCGTATGTTCCTTTACTGGCGTTTTCTTCTGCTTGCAGCATGTGAAACTGCGTGGATGGTCATAGCCTTTAGTACATAATTTTTTTCAGCATAGATAAAAACTGACGGTATACAAACACTGAGTAATGGGGTTATGCTCTCCGCATGATTTGCTTTTGTCCTTGTTCATGACCTTTTCTTGTTCATTCAAGGTTCAGTGTAGCACTACTTTATATAAGTTAAAAATTGCATTTTGGATGTATTAGGAAAAAAAAGGGAAAACAACTGGGAAAATGTAGGCTATCTGATTTTGCAGATTGCAGCACAACAGTTAAAGGGTTTTTTGTTTTGTTTTTCAAATGAATTTTATCAAAAAAAAAGGGGTGAGGTATGCGGGCATTAAGTGATTTTCTTGTTGTTCTCTTTCCACAAGATTTTGTAGATAGCAGTTGGTGTATTCTAGGATCACTGCTTTTCAACTTGTGGTTTTGGGTCATTTAATACTAAACCCAGTGACTGATCAGAGAGGGCACATTTCTTGGCGGGTACAGCATAGCAGTGAATGAGCAAGATGTTGGTTGACTTTTCTTCATTTGTATTTTATGTGTGGGTAGTTACCCAAATAGCTACCTTCAGTATTTTTCTTAAATTAATTTTTTACAGCAATAAATGGTAACGACACTTTAAAAACCCCACAAAAGCTTATATGATCCTCTCTCAGCTCCTGTGTAGTTGCTGAATTGTGTACCTCTCTGTAACTAAAAGGAAAAGTCGAGAGGGTGTTGCACTTCTGCAATAGAAACTTGAAATTTTCAGTGCAGGAACCTTTCTCTGATAAGGTGAAAACTAACATTCTACCTCGCCAAGATGCTTTTGGAAAGATTAATTTTTTTTTTTAATTTCTGTTCTCCTTTTTTAAAGATATTTGGGCCATAGGGTGTATATTTGCAGAGCTGCTAACATCAGAGCCAATATTCCATTGTCGACAAGAAGATATCAAAACTAGTAATCCTTATCACCATGACCAGCTGGACAGAATATTCAATGTAATGGGATTTCCTGCAGGTACATACTGTATTTTTATTTTATCACTGCTGTTCAAAGAAAGATAATCTGTATTGTTTTCTTTGCGTATGAAGGTGACAGCTGATCAAAGTAACAAAGCTGTTCCAACACCATCTTTATTTCATGAGTTATAAATCTAGAGTCTAATGGTCATGTTAGATATTTTACCTACTATTGATGATAGTATTATCTTTGCTTGTATATGTATCAACGTTTTATAATTTAAAAAGATCATGTGTAATGGTGGATGATTAAAATCAGAAGGACTATTTTTGCGTTTCTTCAGTACTGATTATAGATTTAGAAAGTGGCTGATGATTGTATGAAACCAAACAACTGTGCTTTTAGTGAATATTATGCAGATATTTAACTCATGCTAACTTAAACATAGCATTTGGAAGTAGGGGAGAGTATTTCTTTCTTTGGTGGTGTGGTTTTTTGGGGTTTTTTTTTTTTTGTTCCCCCTTCTCCCTCCCAGTAGAAAGCTTGTGATATGGAGAAAATGTCTTTATTCCAAAATGGAACAAAGAAGTGGTTGCATGAACCAAAATAAATTACAATGTGGATGTCACTTGTTGCATTTTCCCCTTAGTGTTGGTCATAATCTTATTTTTCTGCAGGCTCTTGTGCGTCTTTTCAGTTAATGCTTTGTCTTTTAGTGTTCTCATGATTGTATGTGTCAGAATAACAGGGGCCTTGTTTTTACTTTTTGGTCATCTTTCTCCTCACTGGTTGTCTTCCCTGCTGTTGTCCGTTTGCTATTAATAATCTTTTTCTTTACTGTTGTGATGAGTTTTCTTCTTCCTGTCATATGAAGTTTATGGTCGTTGTTTGTGTGATTCTAGAATTTTGTTAGTAAATTTTCTCTTATATTTCCCCTTGACTTTTTTTATCCTGTATGTACTTTATTGCTTTTGGACTGGTATTTGAAATTCTTTGAAGTGTTGCTTTTGCATATTAAGTACTCTTATTTTCTTGAAAATGAACCTTAATTTTGCTTCTTTAAGCAATACTATTTTTTTCTGCTTTTAGCTTAGAACTTTACCCTTTTCTTATGCTTTTCTTACTTTATGTGAGTTTTGCATTATCTTGGTGTAGCTTACATAAATGGATGCTAGTCTCATTGGTTTTTTTCTGATTGGTTTAAATAATCATGTCTAATGATCTGCATTTGATTTCTGAAGGTCTTTGATTCTTACCAAGAAGTATTATCTTTCATTTAATTGCAGCATTTTTTTTTGCTTTTTAATTGACAGTTGCCATGTTTGAAAGTTTAATGTGTCTTTGGGATAGAGAAGAGGAGAATATTTTTTAAAATAAACAATAATTAATTATTTAATCTGATATATTTATTCAGTTAGCATTTTTAAGCTCCCAGTCTTCTGCAATTGTGCTAAGACTTAGTAAAGATTTGACTTAGATCAAACTACATGCCCACGGGGCTTTTCAGGAGTTACAGAGCATGATACATTTAAGGCTAGGTGCTGGTAGTGAGCTTTTTATTTTTAAGTCCATTTCAGACTTTCTCTACACAGAGAAGTTGAGATTAAATGTTCTTTAATTTGAGTGTGCAAATGTTACTTTTTCTTAACCTTTTGTTAGCTAACAGTATTTCTTTTATGTTTAGACAGCAGAAATTTACACAGTATGCCTGGGCATTTTCCTGTAGCTAAAGTCAGTGCTGTTAGAATGGAAAATCCCTTAGAAGGAGACAGTGTTTGTGGGAGTCTTGTGTACTCCTGTCCTGAGATCACAACTGTGCCTGAATAAATTAAATAACAGTCCTGAAGAGTGCAATCACAATGGCTGATGTGTTTTTCTTTTATGTTGCCTTTTGGACATATGGTGATCTTCACTGTAGCTGGCAGCTGGTTTTTTAAAGGTCTTGAGTTAACCAGCACACAACTGGAACCTCTTAGGCGTTGGTATTGTAAAGATTTATTGTGAAGAGGTGATGAAGGGATATGAGCCGCGCAGTACAAAGAAATACATAACTGGAAGGTTAGAGAAGCACACTTAAAAAACAAAACAGGGCTACGTAGATACTTGGAAAGCCTTTGTTTTATTTGAGAGGGGGAAGAAGAAAATTATTAATAAGTATTGATTTTGCAGATAAAGATTGGGAAGACATTAAAAAGATGCCTGAACATTCAACTTTAATGAAAGATTTCCGGAGAAACACGTAAGTCTGCTTAGAGTTGAGCCTTTCTTGAGAAAGTGTATTTTACTTCTCCCTCCTACCCTAAATTTCTCGTAGCTTAGGTTGTTTTCTATGTAGATGCCAAGCAAAGGCTATGAAATCATTACTGCTTAAATTGTGAAAAAATAAAAATAAAGCTGTTTCATAATGGTGAACTTGGCCTGTTGAGATGGTGTGAATCAGAAGAGTAGCCAGGGACAGACTGTAAATGGTAAGGTGGCAGGTGTGAAATGGGAGATGCCAGTAAGACCCCATGCTGAGGGATTTGGGCCTGTACTGTTACACACATTTCTTGCATCTACTGTGCTATTGTAACCATTTAGAAACCTTATTTCTAAGCTTCTCTTCAAAAACCTGAATTCATGGATGTTCTTGTAGCAACCTGTACATTGCAGGGGAGGGTTAAGATGGTCTTAGTATTTATCTCCATGTTTACTGGCATTAGAAATATATGGAATGAAACTGTATAGTAGTAAAACTGCTAAAAGTGTCTGTATGTAGGTTAAAAATATGCTTTTTATCTTGATTTGATGTGTTTTTACAAGCATGTGAGGGGAACAGATGCATTTCTGTAGTGTCTGAATGATTTTTAAGCAATCTCTGATGTTGGTAGTTGTGTTTTTTTCACTGCTTAGTGGTTTAGCAATGGACACTAAAATATTCTTATCAGTGCTTCATGGCTACTAAGAGAGCTTTCCTGTATCAGATTTGTGTATTACAAGCGTCACATTTTTTTTCCTTCTCTAGGTATACCAACTGCAGCCTTATCAAATATATGGAAAAACATAAAGTTAAACCAGATAGTAAGGCGTTCCACTTGGTAAGTTCTTGCATGGGTAGAAAATCAAAACCCTCATATAAGTTTCAGGTGTTCAAGTTGACAGCTGAGCATGATTCTAACTTTATTTTATAAATATAATACTTTATTTTATACATCAAGTTAGTAATAACTGATATTCTGCAATCTGAAAATTGCAAAACCACTTTATCCTCTCACATTGATAAAATGATTCTGTGAGTCATGCACTAAATCAGTTTCTGTATCGAGTGTATTAGAATTTTTCGGTCAGTCATGTTAAGCTCGTAGTTATATTTGCAGTGTTGCTGCAACTCTTACTCATTTTGCTGCTTTGCATAGTATTAGCAGCCCGTTTTTTGTTTTTAAAATAATCCTAAATGCATAATTTTTACATGTTCATTATTAAGTTTATATTTTATGCACTTTTGTTTAAAATAAATGAAAATTTAACTCAAGACTTGAACGTTTAGTTTGGAAAATTTCAGTGTGCCTTCCTAGTGCGCTAATGCTTTTTAGCTTTCCTATGAAAACTTCCTAGTAGTCTTAGAACAATTGGTTTATCTCTAGAACATCTAATTTTTTTTTTTTTTGTTAAGACTCCAGTTAAAATTATACACTTGCTTAGCCATAGAAGCACCTATGTTGCATTGTTTCAGATGTTTCTTCTGTGTTTAAAAGAACATTCAAGTTTCCAAAATAAACTATATATGGAGGAGGAAGAATTTAAATATGTCTTGTCTCTCCTAATGGACATTATCCTTATTTTGATGTTTCCAACGCAGATTAAATGTTTTCAGGCTAGAATTATAAGGTAAATACATTATTTGGGGGGGGGCAGGAGTCAAGGAAGAAAACAAGAAGCTTTTTTATCTTGGAGATGAGGACTAAATTGGAGAAAAGGGAGGATGGTTAAGAGGCTTGGGTGTCTGAGGACCATGTGGCTTTTCCAAGTCACTGGAAGCTGTACCTTCTCTGATCATCAGAGCCAAGGGCTTTTAAACAGCCATGGTTTTTCTGTTCAGTACTTTTTTGTCCATATAAATTTGGGAATTTATCCTTCAGTCAGAGCAGCTCTGAGGCAATATTTTTCTTGTGGCATACTGCATGAGCATTTTTGAATGGAGGTTTCCAAACTGATGAGTTATACTGCAGCCGGTCTAAAATAGAATATATATTCAAGGTTCAGATTAAAAACAAAAGTGTAACCAACTTACTCAAGTATTCATTGCTAGACGTTACCTGGCATTTGTACCATTATGCATCATTTACTGTGAAGTGTCTCTACTCTCTAAAGTTAAAAGTTGGTGAAATACTAGAGATGTTTACATAAGCAAGGAAACCATTCCTTTCTGGTAGAGATTTGTGATTTTTTGATGGATTTTTGTATCCAAGCAGAATTGGAAGCTGCTGAGCAGTCTGTATATTTGTATGTAATGCATGAAAAGTTTGTGTTATGTGTTCTTATATGTGAAGAACTGAAGTGCCTGTTATGCACAGGCAAAACAATCCATCCTGTTTTGCCCGTAATTAATCCTGTTTTTACCATGCAGATATTTATAACAGAGTTTCATAAATGCATTTTTAATATTTACCAAGATGGTCTTTTGTCTTAGTATGAGAATACACACTCTAAAAAAGATATTTGACATAGCATATGTCATATTCCTGTCAAAGCCTAAATAATATTTCTGAAAATTATACTAAATAATTTAACAAGCAAAAAAACAGTGAACATTAATTATCTGTTAAATATGATATCTTGCACAGAATGAGGTTTGGGTATAAAAACTAACCCTTGGACTCTTAAGTAAAGCAGATTGAGTGAATGCAGATTTTTCTCATCAGCCACTCTAGGCCAGTGTTCCATAAAGCTATACAACTGCGTGCATCAGTACTTACCTTTTTTCTAATTCTACCTTCTCTGAGAACAAACATTCTGCTTGCCACCTACAAATTTGACTTGTGACAGATTTGGAGTCCAAAGGTCTCAAAATTAAGCTTATGTTGCTGTACCAAAATCTGAAAGCGGCTAATTATCACTAGGGTTGAATAGCTGAGAAAACTCAGTCAGTTCTGTGTATTTAAATCAGTTGTATTAGATTTTTATAACATACCTAGGCAACCTGAGGTAAAAACTTTTCCCATGCAACAATCTGTATAACATGGCCAGTGACTTCATCTTCAAGTAAAGCAAGTGCTTTTCCCCAGTCTCGATTCCCCAAGTGTCTTGCTCGCCACTCTCCACCCTGCTGGTTTAACACCAAGCTCAGGTAAACGTGAATAGTTCAGGCTTTGCTGTACACCTTGACTGTCCATAAAAAGACTTTCTATCAATGAACTAGCTTCTCTTACGAGCTGTAAGCACTCTGGCTAAGCTGACCTGAAATTTCTAATCTGCCATCGCAGTCTTGCAATTTTAGAAATTGTTGTCTGTAGAACAACAAAACTAGACACAAAATAATCACATGACAATAGCTTAATACATGTAGTACAGCTTTTTCTCTTCTTCCTGTGGTATCACAACAGGGTGATAACTGTTTGAATATATTCAGCATTTTTATTCAGCATGTTTGTCTTTATACCAAAAAGCAGTTGTTATATTGAAATGCAAAATCAAGGAATGGTGTCATTTACTAGGCTGCTATCACCTCTCCATCTTTGTTCATATCAGTTGGTACTGAACAGGAGCATCAGGGTGGGAGTTTGAGTGTGGACCCCTGACTGAACACACTGCTCAACTGCTACCTCATCTACTTGTTCCACTTTACCTCTACTCACCTTCCCTTGAGAAAACTGATAGCAGGAGAGCGAGCTTTGTGCAATTTGAGTGGTGTCAGTCAGTGTCACACAAGCTAAAATGCAGGGTGTTTAGTAGTCTGGACGTAGCCATGTTCTTTTGTACCTCGCCTAGATACAGGTTGTGAGGGGAGCACTGTGAAGATCATCTTTAATTAACTGTAATAGAATCTTCTCAGTTTTCTGCTAACTCCTCTCTGTCAGAACAATTCACTGAAAATCAGATCCTGTTTAAAAACCCTGATCTTCCCAAAGTAACATCTTAAAAGACTTTTCAGACACTGTCAAAATTAGAAGGTGCCTTAGGTTTCCACTCTTGTTTGAGGCTAGGCTGAACTGCAGATGAATGCCTTGGGCACTTCCACTAGACCCTGAACAAGTTCAGCGAATCTCTTCGTACCAGTTCCTCCAGAGATCCTCCAAGATATTACTTCCACAAGCTGTTTCACAGCCCTCTTACTCTCTGCATGAGAACAGATAAAAAAAAAACTGTTTACATCTACTATTGTAAAATATGCCAAAACTAATACTTTCAGGACTAGTAAATCCCAAGGTTGTTGTCATTGCCAAAAATGAAATGTTTTGATTTCCCAACTTAAATTAACTGGATTTTTTTTCAATCTTTACTGACATTTTTGCACATGGTCCTTTTTCACATGCAGAGCTGCCAATATATTAATTAACATGAGACAACTTTGGCTCCTTTCTGATTTTGCAGCTCACATTTTTTTCCACTTTCATGTTCTTGTTTGTTTGGTTGTTTTTTTTTTTCTGATTTTTCGTTTCCTACTTATTTGTTTATGCTCTGGAAAAAGGATACACAGCTGCTGCTCCTGGTTACGTGAGTGATGCTTCACCTTCCATTTGATTACTTTGGTCCATACGAACTGTAGTGATTGTCCGATTCATATAAAGTTTACTACATTTTTATTATGTCATTCAGCTAGATGATCTTTTAATTGAACAGTTACTAAAATAGAAAGTATTTGTAATAATAAGTGGAAGATTCACTTTACTGGCACCTGAACAAGGGGGCAGAATAGGAGCTTTGATCCCCTGTGTGATAATGGTTGCATAGTCATTAAACTTCTTCTTATGGTTTTTGTGTTCTGTTGCTGATTATGACCAAATTCGCTCACATCTTGTCAACATGTGATGGACAGCTTTGTAACCTAGTTGCCAGAAATGATGCCAGAATTTTGCAATGTTTTTGATTATGATGTTTTTCAGCATGTTGGCAATTCTTTCTCATTTTTTGCCTTCCCTTTTTTTGGCTCCTGGGGTTGCTTTTTGAGCTGTTTGAGAGAACAAGAATTGTTTTGTTCAAACTGGTATTCTATAAAGACTACATGCAGACTGAGAGAGTTGAAATAACTTATTATGAGTCCTTGTTGATGATGTGGAAAACAAAACTGAATTGATGGTGGTAATACATATTTATTATATTCTTAACCATGCCATTCAAACTGAAAGCTGAGGAGAGGAAATTTTACTTTCTAACTTGAACTATCTGCAGTATGGAGGTCTGCACTGTGGTTGTGTGTGCTCACTTAATAGCTAGGGAAAGGAGATGACCAGTTCAGACACAGGTCTTGACACTGGATCTTTATAAGAAGGTGAATTTAATCTCATTAAAAGTATGAATAGCAAACGTAAAATGAATATCAGCTGCATTTGTAGTTTCTGCATATCTTGTTAGATCCATGATAAAAAAAAGCTATAGGTTGAAAGTGCAGCATTTTTTTAAAAGATCATTGTCTTTGACATTATGCCGTGGTGTTCTTTTGCCTTGGATATTGTATTCTACAGTGAAACACGAAGACTCGCTGTTTTCCTTCTTGTGTGTAGTGTCTGAAGGTTACCTCGTTCTGCCTATGTATTTAGCTTATCCCGCACAGCCGTATTCCACAAAACTGCTGGGTGGGTGAGGAGAAGTATATGTATGTACACCAGACCTTTTGAATAAAAAACATGTACTTTTAGAATGGATCTCTGCAGTTCAGTGCTAGAGTTAAATAAAATCACTGTGGTCTGTGACTCCTAAAATTGAAAAAAAAATTCAGACCTGTGGAGATAGCATGATGTTTTTAATTGCATTTTTTAATGGAAAATCACTGTTGAGATGCTGCAGTGACAAATGTGTAAAGTCCAGACAGCTTCTGAATTGTTTACGTAGGTGTGAAATGAGAGTGGAAAAGTAAAAACTATTTTTAGAATTACCTTTCAGTCTTTAACTTTGTGCTGAATTTAGACTTCGTATCTGTTACTGGTATTTGAGGTTACTCGAGAGGAGTTCCTGGCTATGTATCCTAAGCATTTCTCATGGCATGTCCATCTAAGTAGCAGTGTTTGTAACTTTTTTTTAATACAAATTTTTCACTTTTCTTTGGTTAGATCAATTTTATTTTCTTAAATTTTCATTTGTGTATTACCTTAGGATTTTTGCTGTGCTATCTGTTACTGAAACATTTTGTATGGTATTTTTTCAAGTTAAATATCAGGCAACAAATACGTAGCATGCTGCCTAGCCCTCTGTTAACACTTCCCAATGAGAGTAAGAGGTGCTCTCCCGACAGGTAAGGTTTTGCTGGATTTTCAGTCAAACTGAGTTCAGCTGTCTTGTAAAACATTATACTTAGCCTTATCTTCTGCATATTTATACTTTGTAGTCATCTTCATTGTCTTTAACCAACGCGGGCATTTTGGAATTTTTTTTTTCATGTAGTTGATACCCGATTCATCAGTTGTTACAAAGATAAAGGCTTAGGTCTCATACTGATAGTGCAATACCACCAGAGCTCAAACTTGGTGCAGCTTATTAGACTTCTCTAGAGTATTTTGCATCATTTCATGCAAAAAATCAACTAAAATTCAAGATTTTTGCACAACTGGTCTTTTGGTGTGTAGCACACAGATGTGTCTGAGAGTCCATATTTATCAGAATAAACAAGCACATACTGGATTGGGTGACAAAGTTTATCTGGCCAGGTGGGTTTTTTTTTTACATAGAATCATAGAATAGTTAGGGTTGGAAGGGACCTTTAAAGGCCATCTAGTCCAGCTCCCCTGCAAGGAGCAGGGACATCTCCAACCAGATCAGGTTGCTCAGAGCCCTGTCCAACCAGGCCACAAATGTTTCCAGGGATGGGGCATCCACCACCTCTCTGAGCAACCTGTGCCAGTGTTCCACCACCTTCAGTGTAAAAAGTTTTGTCCTAATATCTAATCTGAATCTACCTCCCTCTGTTTTGAAACCATTACCTCTAGTCCTGTCACAACAGGTCCTGCTGAAGGCCCTCTCCATCTTTCCTGTAGGCCCCCTTGAGGTACTTGGAAGGCCGCTATAAGGTCTCCCTGGAGCCGCCTTCTCTCCAGGCTGAACAGCCCCAACTCTCTCAGCCTGTCCACATAGGAGAGGTGCTCCAGCCCTCTTGTCATCTTCGTGGCCTCCTCTGAACCCTCTCCAACTGGTCCATGTCCCGCTTACATTGAGGGCTCCAGAGCTGGATGCAGTACTGCAGGTGGGGTCTCATGAGAGCAGAGTAGAGGGGCAGCATCACCTCCCTCAACCTGCTGGCCACACTCCTTTTCATGCAGCCCAGGATGCCATTGGCTTTCTGGGCTGCAAGCGTGCGTTGTCGGCTCATGTTGAGCTTCTCATCCACCAGCACACACAAGTCCTTCTCCTCAGGGCTGCTCTCCTTCCATTCTCCGCCCAACCTGTGTTTGTGCCTGTGATTACTACTTTCTTTTACAGCATAAAGATTTTCTAAGGACTTCATATAACATCTTCAAAATACTATGGATGCTAATGGAAATGTACTAATATGACAATAGTAAATAATGAGCAATAATGAACATAGAGTTTTTTTATTAGTTGCTAAGAATTATTTGAATTTAGATGGATATGATATTGCTTCCTGTTAAGTGCAGTGTAGTTGAAGAAACCAAGCTAAATATGTGCATGTTACATCATCTTGTGGGAAATTAACAGATCGTTAAAGCTGCTGGTATGTCATGGAAACTCTTCAAATGTTTTTGTTAGAACATTTGTCACTGTAACTAACTGAGTGTCCGGGCTTTGCAAGTAAAAATAGGTGTTCTTTGATGGAAAATGGAGTCACTATTTTAACAAGAAAAGAACATGGTTATGCCATTTATGTTAGGGTTTTGAGTTCAGACATGCTTGTACCAGCCTGTCTTTCAGGAATAATGCAGTGAAGTTTCTGTAAAACTTTTGGTAAAGCAGAGATTTTTGTCTTTTATTTTATACAGCTTCAAAAATTACTTACTATGGATCCAATAAAGAGAATTACCTCAGAACAGGCTATGCAGGATCCCTATTTCTTAGAAGATCCTCTTCCCACATCCGAGTAAGTGGTCAGTTTATTAACCTATCAGTACGCCCAGAGATGCTTTAGAAATGCGTGCTTTCTCTCTGCTATAAATATGCTTGTGAATATTGAGCTAACTACTTACTGTCTAACAACCTAAGAAAGCTGTAACCACTAAAATGCCATTTGTGGTTTTTAAAATTAAGTAGCATTCTTATTAATCTCTTGCTTTATGGAACTTTGATCCTATTAGTTGCAACACTAATCTTGTTATTCACTGACAGGTTGATTATGCATGCTACAGATCTTTGTAGACAACTGCTAAGTGCCCGCAGGTCCACATCTCTGCTCCAGAATGCCAGATGACACACACTCTAATTAGTTTACATTTTTCTGTCCTAGTCTTTGTTGTAAATTCAGTGGGTGGGGAATGCAAACTCTGTCTCTGTGCTGTCATCCTTAACAACTTAAATTCATTTTCTGTAGGCACTCCTCTTTTTTGTTTGCATAGAGAGATTTACAAAAGGAAGAAAATTTAGAGACAATGCATGATTTCATTAAAAATTAAGCCTTCCCTCCTGAAAGACTAGCCAGAAAGCATGATTGTGCAACTTTTTAGGAAAGATATTAGTACACTCTCTGTGTGATTCTGTACCATTATCTAGGGAAGAATTTATAAAATATGGTATGTATATTAATAAACAATTAAAAATGAAATTATTTCACTGAAATCTGTTGGATTTATAACAGCTTCTGACCTGTCTCTGTGGTTCAAAATTGTCCTGTGAATTATTAGCTTTTGCAGAAGCTGCTTTTAGGACAGTGTTTGGCTTTTTTCTCTACTTCAGATTGGCATTTTAATGTGAATACGCAATGAGTAATGCTGACGGGTGTACAGAGACTTTATTATTAATACATTCTACTAATTAAGGGCAGGTAAATATTAGCTTGCAGTAGCAAATTCTTGGGGACCGTGAGATACAAATTGACAGATGAAATTTCTAGTTATTTTTAAACTTTATTGCAGGTGGTTTTATTAATAGTCAGTGGAGTTTCCATGAGTATTTTTAGTTAGTCCTGAGATTGTGAATTACGTGATAGCTGGATTAAGATAGCTCTTCGTGCCCTTGCAGATATCTAACAGGTGGTGTACCTTTCCAGCCACCAGTTATCAGAAACTGTGAAAACTATTAGGAGTTTAAATGAGTATATAAGAGGCAGCTGCAGATTAAAAATAAATGTGAATAGGTTTACTAAGTTTAGAATATGAAGGGAAAACTGTTAGTTACAGTGATTAGGCTGTGGCTCAGGCAAGTTGAAACTAGCATGGGTGAAGTGTGAATCTTACAGGTCTAACCCTTCTGTTCTAATACAATGATAAATAGACTTCTCTGGGGGGCAGTGTTTTTGCAGGTTGTCAAATCCCTTACCCAAAACGAGAATTTTTAACAGAAGAAGAACCAGATGATAAAGGAGACAAAGTAAGTACTGGAAGAACAGTATCATCATGCTTCACTGGCTTTCACACTATTTCCTGTTTTTGTGTTATTTCATGTACTGCTTTTGAGTTGAAATTTTTCTTTGTGTTTAAACAATTGAGAAGAACCAGCAGCAGCAGCAGGGCAATAACCATACCAATGGAACTGGTCATCCAGGGAACCAAGACAACAGTCACACACAGGGACCCCCACTGAAAAAAGTGAGAGTTGTTCCTCCTACCACTACCTCAGGTGGACTTATTATGACCTCAGACTATCAGGTATTTGTTTTATTCATATATTGTGTATTTGGTTCTCATGTTTCCAGCAGTGTATCTTTAAGCTAAAAAAGTAGTTTTGTAAATGTCACTGTCTTAACTGGTATTTTTTTGACATCTTTTAGATGTTTTTCCAGATGCTTTTAGTTGATGATTTGCCTGGAAATTGATATGCTGATGCTCTTTAGGTTAGCAGTAAGGAAATTAGGATCAGAGGTCATTACAGTTAGTAATTTATTACCTTCATATTAGGGAATGGTCATTATGGACCAGGAGCCTGTTGTGCTCTGTATCACCTGAAAATACTATTCTGTATTTGAACAGGCCTATAACAGTAGAAGGCAAAGGATATTGCAGTAAATAAGCTGCGAAATAAGAACCTGAACAAGAGTTTTAATTGTGCAAATGGATGGGAAAGCCATATTTTGGATGACACATGTAAACACTTGATATGATGCTGTCATAGTCTGTGTTTTGAAGACCAAAGGAGATTCCAGGTTCAGTAAGCCTGCTATTACAGATCTGAAGAGACAGGTGAGGTGGTGGTGATCAGTGAGTGAAAAATTAGAGGAGGAGTGTAGGAAGAAAGCTGGAGGAAAACTTAAAACTGTGTTCTAGCCTTCCTGCATTTGAGCTTGCAGTCAGACATAAGGAAATCAGAAGAGTCTGGAGCAGAATATCTGAGAGTCGTCCCAGGCAATGATATCTGAATTTGTGAGTTTGGATGAGGTCACTCCTGGAGACTGGGAAGAAGACAGTTAAGGACAGAAACTTTGTTTAATGTAAGTTAAGAAATCACAAAAGAAGAGCAAGGAAGACTTCAAATGATATGTGCAGGAGCAGTTAGAGAGGTGGCAGACTTTGGAAGCCTAGGGAGTAGAACATTTCAAGAGGAGGCATGCTAGTGGATATATTAGCCTGCAGCAGCTATTACATACTGGTTCACATGGTACATGCATAGTACAAAAGGCTAATTGGAAGAGTGTATTAAATGAAATGGAAAGATGGGGAAGTCAGAAATTACTGGCAGTTTTTTCAGTTAATTTAAAGATTAATATTTAAATCTGAGAGTCTGGTACTGGAAACTCACTTAGATATGCTTATTTTCTGCAGCAAAACTTAGGGAGAGTTAAAGAACTGTCTTGGTAGAACTGCTGCTGTCAACTTGCTTTTCACAGTTTGATACTGTTTCACCATGAACACCAATAGGCTTTGAAATCTTGCATTTCAGATTTTCTTCTTGAGAGTACCAGATATCCTCAAAGGCTGCCTGGGGACATTACCCTCATCCTTACATAAATCTGTATACTTCCAGCATTGACAAAACTTGAAAGTACTAAAAAACATAAAATAAGGTCATTTTCCGGAGCTTTATTGTGAAACCCTTCATGTAGTCGCCAATTGCCTTTGCTCAGTGTGTCCCGGGACATCAATAGCACATCTGTTTTCAAGTCATTCTTCTTGAACTATGTGAACTTGTAGAGCTGTTTGAAACAGTGGTCAACCTTAACGATGCAGTTTTGGGTGCCTCTAAGTATAAACATCTCTTTTAGTTGGATTGTGCATCACAGAGCAGTCTCTTACAGGAGCTTAATCCCTTTCAATTTGGCAAGCTGCAGTTGATTGCTGGTTTGGCCTTTTAGCTGGCTCTTTCTACCACTTCTGTGTGTGTATTTTTAAGAAGGCAAATGCAACTGTAGCTCTCTTAATCTTCCCCTTATGTTGAGTCATATATCTAAGGAGATTGATGCAGACATGGTATGTACTCTGTCAGGGAGCCCCATTTACGTGCCCTATTTACACGCCCTTCACCTCATTTTGCTGCTGCAGCTTGGCATTTTGAATAGACTTCAGCTTCCACTTTTGTGAGCAAGTTTGCTAGTTGAGAAGTCAGGAGACTCAAACTGCCCTGGCAGGAATTGACATTGGTTTGTTTTCAGCTCATGCTCATTAAAAACTTTTGTACTCTCAGATATCCGTCCCAGGATTATAGCTGGGGGCAGCCCTTGTCAACAAATGTAATTTCAGATACTTTTGCCTTGAAGTAGTGATAACTGCTACTTTGCTATCTCAGGAGCTCTCATGGGTAACTTGACTGCTCCTGACGAACCTTTTTGCTGTCTCTCTAGGAGACAAAACACCTAGTTTTCAGAAAAAAATACGTCTTCCTCAAGCCTTGCAAGAAGGCAGTGGGTAGATTTGTTCGGATTAAGGTATGGTAATCAAAGGGAGGAGACTGGAACTTGCTGGCACTAGAACAAAAGCAGTTAAAAACTGCCTATTGGTGCTTTCAGCTCTCCCTGAAAAAAAAAAAAAACAACTCTTCACATTTTTTGCGTCTGATTGTGCAACTTGAGGAGACGGCAAACAAATATCACAATATAGCCCTCTGTTTTAATCAAACACCTGTTCCTTTGTTCTTCATTTAATTTGCTCAAATTCCCCATATAAAGCTTGTGAAGAAGGATTGCCATCTCCTGGGCAAGGCACACTAAAACAGTTTCTCCATCCACTCAGAAGTCAAATTGCTCTCTGCAAAGCAAGTTGACCTTGTATCCTTTTCTGCCATGCATAAAAATAGTAGACACGTGGCACACAGACTTACTTGCCTTCTCGTTTAAATATGCAACGTGACACTTCCAAAGGCAATGTGACTGAACAGGCTGGAGCAATTCCACTACTCTGAGCTTTTGCTTGAGATACCCCTCTGGATGCCTGATGGTATTTAGAAAGGATTGGATATTTACATTTGTTCTTAAACAAAAGCCATTTGTTGTGCTGTGTGTCATGAAAGAATTTGATGATTTTTAATTGCCTCTGTCATAAAATAAGACCTGTTTTAGAAAGTCAGAATGCAGAAAATGTTTACAACCGACATGAATGGTCAGTTTTTAAATGGTTAAGCTTGTGATAGTTTCCTACATACGGGAGCCATGCTTGGGCAAAAAGCATATTCAGGGATTTCTGCTCTGTGAGGTACATCCTTGATTTGTTACATGGAGAAGGGTGATCCAGAGCTGTGGCACCTCTGACGAATGACTCAGTCCATCTCTCAAGGGTGAAGACAAATGTCACACAAGCTCAGTTGCTGTGTTAATGGTGCAGTTAGGCAGTGCTGGTTTGTTCCTGCTGGCATTAAGTGCTGGTCCAGCTGTTTCGTGCCCTCTACGTTATACACCCCTAGAGAATCAGCTCTGTCCTGTGAGCACATGTTGACAAGTAGAGTTTGCCTTTTGATTCCTGCCATCACCTCAGCATCCTGGCTGTAGCTTCTGTTCTAAATGCCTAATGGCAGGAAAAAAAAGAATGGAGTTGTTATTTATTATTTTAGATTTTATTTTATAAAATCTATGAAGTTATTTTAATATTTTACTTTTTCAGGATGTTGGTTCACCATAGTTTTGCATGTTCAGGTCTCAGTAGCAGTACCCTAGTCCTGGAATACTCACCTGAGAGAAGTTTCTAGACCTTTGCTAGAAGCAGCTTTTGCTAACAATCCTATTTTGCAATATCAAGAGTTAGATGTTAAACAGTAGTTTTGAAACACTGTAGAATTTGTGTATGTGTGTAAACCTGAAATGTAAAACAGCGTAGTAGTGTAATGAAATGGTGTTAATTTAGTGAAATGTTAAGTGCTACAAAGTGGTCACATGCTTTGAAAATCCAACATGCAGTCCTTTTTTTCCTTTATAATGCATGATGTGTAAATAATTTTGGGCTATAATTGAACTAGACAGTTGGTGGTTTGCTCAGAGCTTCTTGCAATGATCAGTGCTCCTCTCAGTAAATATTTGTGGAAGTGCTGGTTGAGAGGGGCCTCTGGAGAGCACCTAGTCCAGTCTCCCACTTGAAGCAGGACTGTTTCTAATCCTGAATCAGGTCAGACGTGGCTTTGTTTAGTTAAGTCTTAAAAACCTCTATAGATGGAGACTTAACAGCCTCTCTGGGCAAGTTCTGCTAGTGCTGTACTAATTTTTTGCAATTTTTTTCTCCCTAATATTGACCCTGAACTTCCCAAACCACAGTCTATGACCATTTGCCCCTGAACACTTCCACTGAGAAGTGCGTGGCTGTTGTCTTTAACTCCATCAACCAGCTGTAAGGCTGCTGCTAGATGATGCCTTAGCCTAAACAGTCACAGCTCTCTCAGACTTTTCTCCCAAGTGATGCAAAAGGGTGGCAAGCATATCCTTTTTATAGGAAAGTCTCCTGAATAATGCAGAGTGGCTCATTAGCAGTAAGATGCGCTGTTAGGACCTCCACCCCAATGTACCTTCTCAGTGAAGGGAAGGGAGCAAGTAGAGAAGACCACTGCCATGAGCAGCAGTAGCCTTGTGTAAGGTGTAGCGTAGCTGTCTGGAGGACTGGCTGGAGGTTTGACTGTGATGGGTATAGATTCACAGGAGGTAATTAGGATGGATAACGAAGGGTGATAACTGTCAGTTTTTGATCTGGTGTTCCTGATGTTCATACCTGCATCCGCTGTCATCAGAGTAAGTGAAAAGAAGCCTGGCAGTGCAGCTGAGACTGTATGTGCTTGGTACCTCTTGAAGAAATAAACTGGTAGGCAAAACTGTCGTGCGATGTACCTGTTATGAAGGATTGCATTTCCTCTGCTTTTACCCCTCTGCAGCGTTCCAACCCCCATGCTGCCTACCCCAACCCCGGACCAAGCACATCACAGCCACAGAGCAGCATGGGATATTCAACTACCTCCCAGCAGCCGCCACAGTACTCGCATCAGACACATCGGTACTGAGCTGCGTCCCAATAATGTCAATGCACTGTTGCTAATGCTGCAGGACCGGCCACGCAGCTGCCTGCCTGGAACCCGGCTTGGGCCACGAGAATGTACTGTACAACCACACCTCCAACCTGTCCGATCGCCACGATCCACCCCCTTCCACAGAGCGGAGTAGTGGCTCCCAAATTGTACCTGTTTCTGGGGTTAGACTTGAAAAGAAAGTGCTAGCACAGTTTGTGTTGTGGATATGCTACTTCCATAGTTTACTTGACATGGTTCAGACTGATCGATGCATTTTTTTTCAGTGACAGTCTGTAGCAGTTGAAGCTGTGAAATGTGCTAGGGGCAAGCATTTTTGTTGTCGTATGTGGTGAATTCTCTTGATGTAACAACTTTATCTGACCAATAGTACACAACATCTTTGAACTGGTACTTGAAGCATACAGTATATGTTACCATGGCAAAAAAGCAAACTAACCGTGACTCCGATTGAGACAATTTTGATAGACGTTTATTTTTAGTGACTTTTGTGGGTTGGTTCATTTTCCACCTAGATCAATGTTTTATGACCGACACGATTGCTACGATGAGATTTTTTTTTTTTTAAGAACCATGAAAACATTTGCATTTTTTTCCAGCAATTACAAATGTCCCAAAGATTGATTTCCAACATAAGTTTTTGGTTTTGTTTTTTGTTTTTGAATCTATGACTTGACTGGTATTAAAGCTGCTATTTGATAGTAAAATAAGTATGTTGTCATTGATATAAACATGTTTGGTTCAGCAAACAAATGAAATGATTGTCATAGACAGTGTTTTATTTTTTTCCTGTTGGTGTTAATGATTTGTGAGCATGCTTTGGGATTAAAAAAGCATGAGTGATAATTCCTAAAAAGGTGCGGCATCCATTCAGATATTTCGTCATGATTTTTGAGAACCAGCTTGGTGTAGTGGATTTTAAATTTCGTTCAGTTAATTATTTTTTTAAATGTTCGCACGTTGTTTAGGGGTGCCATTTCTACAGCAGAGGATCAAGGTGGTAGGAGAGCCTTAGAATTTATGAGGAAAAACTTACATACAATGTACTGTATCAAACTATTTTACATGAATGACACAAGTATTCTGAATAAAGAAAAAAAAATCAAACATTGTTAAAACAAGGTGTTATGTAATAAATTTATTTTTCATAAATCTGCATATGACCTTTGCCTGTATTCCTTTTTATCAACGATAACACCCTGCTCCCCCATCATACATCTATATCGGGTTGTTTCCTGAGAAATGGTATCGGACAGGAATTTTTCTTGCAACTGCTGAGAAGGATTTTTTTTTGTTTGTTAAAAAAACCCACAGTGTCATCATAAAATGTCATTATCCCTGTTGTATACATGTAGCTAATCAGCTGGAGATAGACTGAACATGGGTTTATTACTAGCTACACTTCATAGATCGGGTAGCTTCTTTCCGTCTGCAAAATCTAGAGATGTTCCTGTCTGAGTAGTTCTTCTAAGGTTTCTGTAGCTCATTCTTATCTCGGTGTTGTAATACCACACCATGATTTTGTGACATAAATACATGCAATATATGCAGAATTTTTTTTCTGCAAGTGCTTCATGCAGTGTGAATATCAGCTTGTATGATCCATCCAAATGCACTGAGCTGCTGGCAGAGGGCAAAAGAAAAACCCAATAGGTAGGCAGCGTGAAGTGCAAGCCATGTTTTGAGGTGAAGTTGAAATTATCTGAGTGGAGTAGAGGTTTAAGTATTCAGGAGACTTAAAACTAAAGAAAAAATGCTGCTTTAGTAGTACTTTGTGATACTCTCTTCATTTTGACGTAAGTGTTGTCAAAATCTGGCTTTCCTCAGTTTCTGTAATAAAAATAAATATATAGACAGGAGTGCCTTAAACTTCTCTTTGGTTTATTTTTCAAGTGAAAGCCTTTTTTAGTCTTTTCCTTAATTTATATTATAGGCTTTGAACTTGCCTGTTTAGCATCTCCAGACTGTTACCAGATACTGGAATGACAAGAAGAGTAAATTTTCTTTGGCTGAAGTACTGTTGGCCTAGATTTTCTGCTTTCTTATTGATGCATATTCATATTAATACATAACAGTTAAGATTCATATTAATGTAAACCTTATTTAATACCAGTCTATTGTGATGTCTCCAGTGCCTTCTCTAAAAGTAGCAGGCTGGCTTTAATTTCATTTTTGCACAGAGAAATGTATCCAACTGACAAAAAAGGGCTCTTGCCATTAGTTTCCACTTGAATTTCTTTTTCCTATTAAGGAAGTATTTGAGATGAAGATGCAGCTTATCAACTAATTGTAATAAAACTAAATTATACTGTACATTTAGTTCTAAATAGCCTGCTACTCTCAGGAATTTCATTCATTCTTAGTTCATTTTTAGTAGTTCTGTTGCAGATTACCTCAACAAACTTGAGATTCTACAGGGAAGGTAAATTTTAATATTTTACTTTCTGATGTCTGAGTCAGCTGGTCATTTGGGAGGAGGAATTTGAGGTTTCTTTCTCTAGAACTGTAGAAATAAGGTTTTTCAATGCTTGGTATACCCCATCTTGAAGGTACCTGGGCTTATATTTCTGTTGCAGATAAGGTTAATCTTGTCATATTCATGACAATTATAAATGATCTTCTGCATCACATAAGTTGTTTAATACTGGTTTTACAAATACAGACATAAGTTACTTTCCTGAACTTTTTTTTTTTTAAAAGGCATTAATCCTGTCCCTATTTTGTTTTGGGAGGCTTTTTACGAGAGGGTTACAGAAAGGGGAAGAAGAAGAAAGCATTTCTGAGAACGTTTATTAGAAGACTTGCAAATACCCGTGAGGAAGATCGCGGCTGGGCATGCAGCAGTGGGCGCGTGAGCTGTGCCTCTTTCCTCGCCTAGCTCAGCATTTGTTACTCAATTCAAGAGCTTCAAAGCTTTTCATTTTTTCACCAATGATTATCTGGACCAATGTGAGTGTATTTCACATAGCTGGAGCCTGGGAGCCTGTCTTTGTTGCTCTGATTAAAAAACAAATGGTTTTTCTAGAGTAGGCTTATGCTGAAACTGGGCTATGAGCTTAACTTGATCATGAGGATAAATCTGCTATTGCACTTTCACCTTGGCTCTCCCAGCACGCCTAGTTCCTGGCAGCTCTGAATTTATTGTGCCTGATAAGAAAAAAAAGAAGAAATAACATTAAATTATTCTTCTTTAAGATGAAATAAATAACTTTTGCAAGAATCCCTCTTAAAAAGAGTTTCATCATTAATGGTGGGGAGGAGCAGTCTGAGGAAGGAAGTAGACCAGTTCTGTCCTGACCTTTCCTGTGTGTATACAGAAACTGGTAAATACTCGGTGGACTCACTGTATTGGCTGTGCACAAGCAATGCCCAGCTGAGGGGCAGGCCAGCAGTAGTTGAGGTTTTCTTTCAGCTTCCTTTTTCTTTCATTCCGAAACCACTGCTGGGCAGAGTCTCTTCTGAGTCTGGGAGGGGATTAATCTGTAGGTAACAAACTCCTCAGGCAGCTAAGGTGGTGGTCCTGAGTGGGAGAGGAGTGAGCAAACATGTCTCTCCACATTCCTTCTTACTTTGTGTGCAATGCTTAATTTTTATGGGGTTTAGGTTTCCATGCTTTGCTTTCTCAGGGGAGATAATGAATGCAGGTGGCAGATGTGTGCCATTGCCTGTTCAAACAGTGCGGCAGTCCTTGGTGTCATCTTTGTGCTAAATGGGCTCCCCGAAAAGAAAAGAGCAAGTTCCTCCACATTTCTTTGCTGAGGGCCATCAGCAGACCAAGTCCTGAGTGTCTCATCGGCTACCATGTCCATGGTAGCTGTGCACAAAGCTTTCACCACAACATGGAGCAGCACATTTCTGTGAGACTGATCATTAGGATGTTCTTTTATAGGAAGAGGTGTCAACTCAACTCTTCTTTGCCAACTGAAACAAGAAGACAGCAAAGCATGAGTGGAGTGTGAGTGAAGCATGCAGGAGTCAGCCATGTCATGTGAAATAGCCTTAAGTTCTGTCGAAAAGGATCGTGTTCCTATCAGTTTTACCTTCTTGTATGTCTTGCCTGTTCAGATGCCAGCAGAGGTGGCAGTTAGTGAGAACAAGGATTGGAGTCAGTTGCAAGTGAAGGGTTTTTGTGAGGAAATGACTTGTGCTGTTCCCCAGTGTCCATCAATTTTTTTCTAAAATTGCTCTTTGAACAATAAGCAGCTCCTGTTGTATCTCCCCCAAGCCCATCCTGCCTTCAGTAAAAAGCGAGCTGAGGTCTCTGCCTTTCAGGTGTGATGGCTGTTGATGATTTTATGGGCATGTTTAAGCAGTTTGGCTGCCACCGCGATGCTGTGATAACGGTGATGGCATGGAACCTGCAGGATCTCATATTGGCTCATTGTGTAGCAGAAAGGAAGGACAGAGATTATTTCTTAGAGCCAGTGGTGAAGTTGCAGACCTGCCATTTGGACTAAATGTTGTTGCCTAAAAGCTGAGCCTATTTGCTGCAGAAGAACTGAGTGATGTGGTGCTCCCTACCTGCTATTTTGGTTACACCCCTGATTAGAGCAGCCCTTTTTTTTGTTGGGTAGCGCAGCCATCTCAGCATCTTCCTCTAGGCTGAGCTGTGACAGTGCCTCAGGATGCCGGTTCTGAGACAGTTTAATAGCCAGCATCCCTTGAGTCCAAGGTAGAGGAGCTTAATTTAGCATAATTTGCTTGTCACAGCTATGGATAAAGAACACTTTGTGAAATAATATGTCAGACGTCTGAATGATGGGATGTACAAACTGCTCTAGCAGTAGGAGAGACAGAGGAAAAAAGCTGCTTACACTTTGAAAGCCAAACAGAAGCAAAGCTGCTTCTTCCACCAGGACTCTTGTGATAAGTTCCTCTCCTTGAGGATTTTAAGCAGCTGTTATCTTGGTGGTTGGCTTCAGCGATGGCGGAAGGGAGCTGTCTCCAGAGGACTGTCTTTAGTTAAAGGGATCCTGTGCTGTAGAGCTTGGTACCAGCACTGAGGCTGAGGAAGCTGTTGCCCTGGGGTAATACATACCAGCTCCAGCCCAGGAAGGGAATCCAGACAACTCCATCCCTGCTCTGAAAGCTCCCACATCAGGCCCTGAACAGGCTGCTCAGGGAAGTGGTGGAGTCACCATCCCTGGAGGCGTTCAAAGAAGGTGTAGACGTGGCACTTCAGGACGTGGCTTAGTGGACATGGTGGTATTGGGTTGATGTTTGGACTTGGTGATCTTGGAGGTCTTTTCCAACCTTAAAGATTCTATGATTCTATGATGTTTCTAAGATCCTGAAATTCACTTTTCAACCTGCCAGGATTAAGGTGTCCTTCCTTGGCCCTCACACTGAGCTTAGCTATCCCTTTGCATTTCTGGTCCTACTTAGGTGGGCTGGGTAACTCCACCTGTGCCAGGGGAGGTGAAGAAAGGGCTAGCACAAGAAACGCTTATGATTTAAGCAGCGCAGCACCTCTTGGCATACAACCCCATGCCCACAGAAGCACCAAGGATAGCCTTTACAGCATCCACTTCCAGGAAATGTTTCCGCTTCCTCAGCCTGGAATGTAGGAAAGCTGCTGTGTGCTTGGAGCAAGCCCTTGCTTAATATTTGTGGGAGCTTTGAATTTGTGCAATGCTTTACCCACAATGTGTGAGGAGCAGCAGCCTCTCTGCCACCCCACCAGCTACATCTGAAATGCAACCAGCTGAGTGACGAAGGGAGGGAGGTGAAGTTGGGATTTGTAAGGAGAGCGCCTGCAGGAGTGCTGAGGTTAGAGCTGTGAAGCCCTGAGCAGATGCTTATGGAGATGTGCTCGCCTCAGCACAGACAGCTCACAGACGGCTCGGGTGCTCCTGAAGTCCTCTGTGCGCAAGCTTCGTAGAATCATAGAATCACATGGTTGGATGGGACCTATAAGGTGATCTAGTCCAACCGTCTTCCCACTACCATTGCTGCCACAGGTACTAAACCATATCTTGTAGCTTCTCATCAAGCCGCCTCTTGAACACTGCCAGGGACGGAGACTCCACCACCTCCCTGGGCAGGCCATTCCAGTGCCTGACCACTCTTTGGGAGAAAAAGTTTTTCCTCACGTCCAATCTAAACCTCCTCTGGTACAACTTGTGGCCAGCAGCTGTGCAGGTATAAGATGTCCATGCAAGTTATTTGCATGCCAGACAAGCTGGTTTGAAAATCCAGGCCCAGTTGCCTTGGAGGCTCTGCTGGGAGAGCCCTGCGGGGACATCTGACGCAGAGCAGCCTGTGCCTGCTGAGCGATGGACAGCCAGGCCTGCTTGATCAGATCTCATCCAACCCTTGCTCCCTGGGTGAAGAGGTAGCGAGATGCTGGCGAGTCACGCTGGTTGATCTGCACCCTGGGACTCCATCAGCCGGCCATGCCTTGAAATGCTGCAGGGACCCCCTGTCAGAAGGGCCGATTTGCCAGAAAACGTCCTTTTCCCCAATGGAAAAGCTGAAGAGCACGTGGATGCTCAAGGGCAGATCAAATTGCCCAAAAGGTGACTAAAGGAGGAGACCACCCGATGGCCTCCAGCTGCCATGGTCTACAGCTGCCTTACGGAGCACCTGGTTGCTGGTGTTGCTTGAAGTTGTTTGCCAGGAGCCACAATCCCGTTCTCAGCCTCCATGGGGATTTATTGCTGTGCCCTTGCTTGGCAAATTCTGATGAGTGCAGGACCCCAAACATGCGTATGGTGAGGTGCAGTCACTGGGGAAACTGGTGAGACAGGTGCCAAACTGCTGCTCCAGCAAACACAATTTTGGTTAAAATATTACAGAGTGGGAGATGGCCTTAAGAGTGATTTTAGCTGCCACCATGAGAGCAGACAGTGAGAATGGATCAGCATAAAACACGAGCATGAAAGTTTTTCTGTCATATTTGTCTATTTGTTTTATTTTAACAGAAATTTGAAATTATGAAATCCAGTTCACTCAGAATGAGAAGGAATGGTATCCCACAGGTTTGTGTCTTAATGAAGTAACCCATGCTGCACATGCGGTGTCTGTAAACCAGCAACATGCACAAACTTCAAAGGAAGGGGGAAAATCCAAGCTGGAATATGGGTTTGGAAGATGAAGTGGATATAACGTGTCATAAACCTGCCATTTGAACAGAAAAGCCGTGAACGGGGAGCTCCCACCCCCGTTTGTTTTCAGCACGTTGGCCACGCGTGCCCGCAGGCAGTGACTGATCCTGCTGGGTACAGCCCCGGGGAGCTGCAGCCAGAAGTGCTGCTCATGGGGTTTGGTGCATTTGAGGGGGGTCCTGAAGGGTGCAGGGGCTCTGGCAGGAGGAGGAGTGGTGCAGCTTTTGTTTCCACCAGTCTTTTGTAGAACATTGCAAAATAGGGCAGGAAAGCCCCTTCCACAGACAGAGGACGCTGTTATAAAATTTACTTTATTCCTTAAAGGCATTCCCATAGAAAAAAGTTAAACATCCACACTGAAAACTCTTTCTACTGGGTGGAAACCTAATTAATTGGTTGTAAAAATTATTTTGATTGAGAGGCAACTTACTTAAATGGTAGTATTTATATAGGGTAGTTCATGCTCCTTGAGGTTACAAATGCACCTGGGCCATAGAATCATAGAATGGTTTGGGTTGGAAGGGACCTTCAAAGGCCATCTGATCCAACCCCCCTGCAAGGAGCAGGGACATCTCCAGCCAGATCAGGTTGCTCAGAGCCTCATCCAACCTGGCCTTGAACGTTTCCAGGGATGGGGCATCCAGCGCCTCTCTGGACAACCTGTTCCAGTGTTCAACCACCCTCATTTTATATTATCGCACAGAGGAAGTTATTTCTAATAAATATTTTAGGCAGGACAGCTTCCTTCAGAGAGGGCTGGGGCACTCCCCTCGCATGCTTTCTCACCAGGAGAAGCCTGCATTGGCTACTTCGAGTATTCAAACACTTGATGTACAGTATCTGTTCTGTGGAAAAATGCCTCAGGCTGAAATGTGTTTAATAGAGAGAGGCTAATATGTGAGCGATTTATCTCATTTTGGGAAGTTCATGCCTGTAATTCAATAACCCCATGAGCTACACTTAACTGGATTCAATAAAGGTGATCTAAAGGAGATAATCGTGCAGGTGAAGGATGCAAGAACTGGAGAAAAGGATGTTATAAAAAAGTGGCCTTGAAGTAAACAGAGAGTTCAGGCAGAACCCTTCCCTGGGATAAATGTCTTGAGCATCATTAAACCAGTACAAATGGCTCCATGAGCTGCAGGGATTTCTTCCTGTGAAAGGAAAAAGCTGTGAGAGAGACTTTCATTAGGGAGAAAATGCCCACCTTACGCCCCGGCTGTGACCCAGAGCCTGCAGCAATCCTTTGCCCGCTGTCATCTCAGGGAGCGTCCCTGGCAGAGCGTGCCAGGTCATCTTGAAATGAGGCGGCGTTACGCAGGGCACAGGAAGGTGGGTTTGCGAGTAGCCAGAGGGAAGAGGTGTGACAGCCCAAGGCTTTGTTCTCCCCCTGCTTTGGAAAACCTTTAGGCACGTACCTGGGTGCGCAAAGCGCTTCTTTACAGACAGTGCTGCGTGTGAGCTATATGACAGCCTGACAAGGAAATACGGTCTCTAAACAGCCGTTCGCGGCTGTAATTGCCCAGGTTCAGTGTAAAACCAAGGTAAATACCACTGGCAGCTGAGTCACCCAGTTGCAGACCTCAAGCACTTTGAAGTTAGATCTAAAAATATCTCCTGTGCTGTATGGAGAAGAAAAGGGCACTGAAAAAAAAAATAAGGCATCACAGCATTGACAGCGATTGCGCAGAGGGCTTTGGGATACGGTGTGAGTGTGGCCCCTTGCCCAGTGCTGGCAGCCGGCACGGCTGTGCAGCAATCCGGCACCGGCGGGTCACCGCGGGCAGCTGCAGGTGCCAGCCTGCGCCGCGTACGGGTTCTCAGCCTCCGCACCGACAGCCTGCCCCGTAGAGCCAGGAAGCTCTGTGGAATGACTTCATTTAAAACCCACAGCATCCTACTTCAGGCTGTGTGTGGGCCGGGCTACTGTGCCGCGTTTCTTCATGGACACGAGGGCACCCAGCAGCTCGGAGGCATAGCCATGAAATGTACCCATGGTCATCTCCTGCCCAGCGCTCTGGGCGATCGGCAGCAGGTATAGAGCAGTTGCAACAGCAGGGAAGAATAACGGGGTTTTTCAGCCCAGCGGAAGGAAGAGGTGATAGAGGAGGCCTGGGGATGGCAAATAGGCCATGACCATTTGCCACCTCTTCCCAGCCAACGTGTTGGAGGCGCGGAGCAAAAGCAGGAGGCAGCAGCTTCAAACCAGGGAGATGCTTTCACACATGGGAGGAGAGGTTGGGGAGGTGCTGCAATGCATTCACCCTGTCCTCACCCTCCTCCCATGGCATCTGCTGCTGGCAGGGACAAGCTGGGGGGTTGGGTGGACGTTCAGTTGGACTGAAGGTGACTGTTCCTCTACAACATGCAGTCTCACGGGGCTGGGGGCAGCTGTCCCCGACCCGCCACGCGGAGGTCACTCTGCGGCTGCAGCCTGGCAAACCCACGTGCAGAGAAACACGCTGCGCTCGTCCCCTCCGGTCCCGCAGTGCAGCAGCTCACCCAGCATAGCCAGAGCCTTTTGATGTGAGATACATTTGCCCGTTCATTGCCCTGACCATCAAAGCTCAAAATCTTCAAAAACTAAAAAATCAGCACTGGAGCAAAGTGAGTGAGAAGAGGTGCTGACCTGGCAGCGTTAGAGGAGGGGACAAGAGGCAAAGGTGCCAGAGGCCCTGGGGCTGCTGGTACCACGGCTCCTGCTGCCAGTGCCACCATGAGCGTGGGCATCGCTGAGGGGTGCGGGAAGGGGCTGAGGAGCTGTAGCAAGAGCTGGCAGGGGCAGAAAGGAGAGCAGATGGAGGAGAGGACAAATGTGAGCAGTGGGAGCACCCCAACCTGTGCAACCCACTGTAGTTCATGTGGTTCCAGGTCCTGTTTCTTCCTTCTCTCCCCAGCATTTATGTCACTGAAATAAACAAACCGGCTCTCCCCAGCCCCTGTGAGGGCCCTGGTGTTTCTGGTGCCCAGAGCCCTCTCACAGACCCCACAGCCAGTGCTGGAGGTTGCACTGAGGAAGCTTTAAGTCTTGTTTCTGTTCTGACGCATCACCACCGCAGACGGGGCTGGCATCAAAAGCCTGGGCTGAGGCACAGCCAGATGCTCTGCTTGTCTGAGATGGAGCTCGTGATGACTGGAGCACTGGAAGGGTTTTTCCAAAGCACGTGGCACAAAGCTGAGAGTTTTTTGTTTTTCCTGCTATTTTCAGAAGGGACTTTCTTTGGCAATGAGCTCATCTGTTTGTGAGGTTCAGTAAAGGCAGCCAAATGTCTCACCTCGTGTGGGCTGCACGCAGCCTCCCCACACCTCGCTTGGTCCTCTCCAGGGCCAAAGGAGGAGATGCCTGGCCCTGGCACCCCAGACCTCCCAGCCCAACCAGTCCAAGGAGCCGAGCAGCTTAGCAAGAACCCCGAACATCCTCAAGTCAGTGGGGTGAAAATGGACAATCTGGAGGAACATGCTAAAGCACCACAGCTACATCCAAAGGAACAAGTCTGTCTGAGCCCCATGCCCGAGACAACCTCCAAGGGTTTCTTGAGGTCATTTTTGTGCCTTTCCAAATGTTTTGGAAAGTACATTTTTCTCAGCTGATTCAAACAAAGACTAGCACTGATGTTTTTTCCAAAAGCTTTCCAAATAGGATTTTGAGCAAGGCTGTACAGGCCAGGAGGGGGAATAATGGTGTGCAAAGGCCCCAGAGGGCAGAAAACTTCTCTTTTGGGTTGCATTTCTTCCTCAGTCTTTCCAGAAAGTAGCTCATTGACCACTTTTTTTTTCCCCTTTGGTTGTCATTTTCTTTGGTTGTTGAAATGTTTGTAGCTGCCATTTATGTAAAACAGACTCCTAACATTTGTCCCAGCTGCCTTTTCACTCAAAATCTGCAGAAATATTACATATTGTCTCAAGCACTGATCCTCCTTCGGATGCTTTGCACTCATCTCTTCAGCATCTCTGCTTGCTCTTTTGCTTGCCGTGCTGGGACCATTTGCACCCCATTCGCCCTCAGCAGCGGTATCCCAGTCGCCTGCACCAGCACCGGCACAGCAGAAAGCAAAGGAAAAACCTGAGGTAATACAGAAGACACAGTAAGAATGGCAAATCTCTCTCTCTCAACCAACCCTCATAAATATGCAGAGTAATAAAACCCTTAATGCCGCGTGATTAAAAAGTTATGGTTCCCCCAGCAACGCGAAGTCGGCTGCATCGCGGGCACAGAGAGTCGGAGATGACTGGCTTTGCTGTTCAATTTATGACTTCATCTGCCTCGGTGTGATGCAGCCGGGTTAGGGTTGCCATGGGAATGGGAGGTCAGATTTTGCACCAGTGTGAACGTGGAGAAACCAGCTGATCTCCTGTGCTCCCACTGGTGCCTCGGCGGCCGGCAGCTGCCTCCTTTGCCTGCCTGCTCTCTGCACAGCAGCTGAAAGCATCTCCCTGGCTTTCGGTCCAGGCACAGGCATACCTCTGCCTGGCACCTCCATTTCAAACCCCTTTTCCTCATCTTCCCCAAAGCCAGCACCAACGGTTCTGCAGTGCTCATGCTTCCTGAAATGTGCCTTTTTAATTTTTTTCTTTTTGGTTTTTTTTTTTTTTTTCAGTCCTCAGTTCCTGGTGAGGCTTGGCACGCTGCCTCCAGTATTCTCTGTAATCAGCCCTGGGTCAATACTCTTGCTCATCTCACCCTCTCCTTCCCACTTTTCTCCATACACCCTTACTGGGGGCATCAGTGCCCACTAACCCTTTTTAGATGAGAGCTCAGCAAATAATTTTGTAGAAAATACATTTGATGAATATCCTGAATATTTCTGTGTTTCCAAGACACAGACACCTTGCAGGTGATCCCATGCCCCTGCTTGTTTGCTCAGGATGATTTAGGGTGATGGTCCCTAAGGCAGTCAAACACCAGTGGGTACAACAAAATATCCAGTCTGGTTTTTGCAGGGGAGCTTTGTGAGTAACACAGGTAAGGAGCTCTGCAGAGAGGAGCAAACCCAAAGTGAGAATAAGGTATGAATTCTGTCAGGGTAATTAGCCTTTACAAGATCTCGGCCAGGATATATGAGCTCTCTGTCACATTGGGATTTTAATCAAGACAGAATGTCTTTCTCACAGATTCACTCTTGCTCGGGCACAGATTGCCAGGCTGGATGCAGGAGTTCCCGGCTGTGGTTTTATGGCCGGTGTTATACAGGAGGTCAGAGCGGCTGACGGTAACGGCCCCCCTGGCCTTCCAGTTTATGACTCTATGAATTTCAAAATATTCATTCGCTTGTAACATTTGTAATTTATACTGAACGAAATGTCACCAGAAGCAATGCCACGTGGCTGCTGCCATGGCTGGAAGCAGCTGGCTCTGGGAGAGGGAGCTTGCTGTTGGTGGGTCCCAGCATGCCGCGAGCAGCTCCCATCACTGCAGCCCATTAAAAGCCCACATTGGAGGAGTCGGTCACACAAAGAGATCTTAATGGTCCAAATGCTCCTTCCAGGTGGGACAGGGACCTCCCGTGAGATCTGTGCCCTGGAAGCGTGGACTGCAGCCCTGGCTTTTGGCCAAGGGGCCCTAGGCAGGACCTGGGCCAGCTTCCCTCCCATCTGGGTGCTGCAGGAGGAGAACTGCTTCCCTGGCCAGCTGAGAGCTGCAGCACTTCCCAACCAGGCAGTTGGGTCTCCATGGGGTGACTCCATGGGGTCCCCCAGTGGGCCAGCGCTGACCTGGCCTTCTGTACATTTCCTGCAGGTCTAAGGATTGCTTTGGTAAGTTTGGTTGACAATTTCTTCCCTGAGCAGACATCAGATGGAGATCTACAGGGTCTACCGTGGTGATCACAAGGAAGTAGAGCCAGGCTGCAAGCTGGGACTTGCAGTAAGAGCAAGCTCTACCAGACAGAGCAACTCTGACAAGGAGAGATGTACGGAATTAGTAAGAATTTAGACAAAATGGTGAAGGCAACTCCACCAGCCTTAGTGCTGAGTCCTGCCAGGTTGGTGCTACCTATCTGATGGACTAACAGACCTGTGCTGCTCACAGCCCCCACATCCTTCTCCCGGAGGAGGGACCACATGCCCCAGCACAGACAGGGCCAGCACAACTTCAGGGCAAAGGAATATTTTTGGAGCTGATGTGTAAAGGACTGGCTGGGAGCTCTGCCTTACTGGTGCCAGTCCTCAGCAGCCATGGGCGATTGCCTCCTCTGATTTCACTCATAAACTGAACAACCTTGTCATCGCCTTTCTGCTCTCTGTTTCCTCTACGTGGTTACACCCTCTTCTAGTTTCCAGCCCATCTCCATTTTAGACCACTTCACTCTTGCGAAGGTGTGGTCGGCATGTTCTCAGTCGAGCTGCCACCTCTTTGCTTGGCCTTTCCAAGCACCAGTTGGAGCAGCAAATTCTGGGAACCTGGGAGAGGTCCCAAGTGTAGTACGGGATCGCACCATAAGAGGGAGACGATTCCCTGTGGATTTTCTGGGGGACCCGCAGCCCTGTCCTGAGCTGTGGGTGCCCGCGGAAAAGGTGGGCTATGGTGGGCACAGAGGTCTGGCAGAGAAAAGAAGAAGAGGACAGCCCAGAATCCCTCATCTCAGGAGCGTGATGTTCTCTCCTTGGGTTTATCCCAGGAAGTTGTCAGTGGGTCTAGGAAAGGCTGCTACACCCGAAGAATTTCAGCCATTCCAGGGTGTTGCAATACAAAAAGGGGAGCAATGACATCCAATCAAGCTCTTTGAAATATTACTCTCTGTAAAGCCAGTTTCTAATGGCTCCACGAAAGAAAAAATTAATTTTGTCACAAAACTGGCCTTCTTTCTCCAAGGGAAGGAACAATTTTGCCAAGGTCTGAAGTGCATACTTATACTTTTTGAACCACATTTCTTGAACTTCAACAAAAGAAGGGGAAAAACAGATCAAAAAAATAGGTACCAGTGCAGGTATCTTGCATTATCACCCCCAGCTGCCTTGAACAATGGCACCGTGCTCCTTGGTGTTCATTTCTGGAAGAGATTTGAATTCAAGGACAACGTGTGAGACATTTTGAAAAGCCTTCATTAAAGTGCTGAGCTATTTCCCACCTCCTCCTCCTCTTCCCATGGCACCTTTTTTTTTTTTTTTTTCTCTTCTCTCCAAGCCTTGTCATAGGAGGTTAAGGAGCAGAATTACATCAACTGCCTTTTTCTTCCAATCCACATCAATCTCCCGAGCTGCAGACATTGTTTTTGCCAAGGCTGTTTGAAGACGGAAAGGACCTGAACTTGGCCAAGTTCAGAAGTTTCTGCAACAGCCTGAGAACAGACTGAAGTGTCCAACACAGGGTGGCTGCCTCTCTTCCCCAGTGTATCCTGGCATTAGCTGCAAATGTTTATAGCCACAAAGATGCTTGTTTGAACTTGCTGTTGCCTGCTTGGCTCAACACGGTGTGTGTGGCCTCCCAAGCCATGAGGGAGAGGGCAGAGGGAAGGAGAGGGCCTGCTATGAAAGGCTACAGCAGAAACCCCTCAGCATCTCTGCTGGGCAAGGGTTTGGAGCTGCAAGGCCTTTAGGAGGAGGTAGAAGGGCAACAGGGAAATCAAGAGATGCTGGAGAAAGTCAGCGGGCAGGTACCAAGAAAGTCCCCTGCTGGGGTAAAGCCTGCAGGCTGGTCTCCAGGAAGAGGGATGGGAGCAGGGAAGCACTTGACTGGGAGGAGAGGGTGGAGCAGGTCTCTGGTAGGTTTGATTTTCCCTTCATGTTCCTGTCCCAAGGGAACTTGTGCCAGTTGGTCGCAGTGTGCAGCAGGTCCTGGACAGTGAGAGATGAGGCAGAGATAATGTAGCCTTCCAGTTCAACACCAAGCACTGGCAGGGGAGGAAAGGATCCCTTCTGCCAGCTCCCCAAGGGCATCACATCGAAGCACAAAGCAAAGATTGCTGCACCATAGCTGGTAGCAAGTTTGCATGGGGTAATGAAGACAAACAGATTTCTTCCAGGAGCTTCACATGGCCCTGCAGCTCCTGCATGATGCAATGGAAGTGGCAGCAAGCCAGAGACACCAGGACATCACCCACAGCACTTCTCAACTCATCTGTTACACCTTAAAAAAGAACAATGAAGGAAAACAGCAAACAAGGCCAACCAGGGCAGCAGGACAGATGGAAATACCCAGCAGTGACAGCATGGCCTCAACTTTCTCTTTCTCTGAGGTAAGAGCGAGACAGGTCTCATCTCTCCTGAGAGAGCCATCAGCTACAAGTATTCCCCAAGCTCTCTGGCTGTCACAAGTCGTGACCCATCGGGAAAGGTAAGCAGTTCAGTACTCATTGAGTCATCAGTCAAGGGAGACTTTTGCACCAGTTCTCCAGTGCTGCTCCATCTCCCTTGCTTCTGTGAAAGCAGGAACAGTGTAGCTCCAGCAAGGGGCCAGGAACAACTACTCTCCAGGCAGGACATCAGATGGGACAGCTGGAGCAGCAGGAGAGTGACTGGCAGTTTCCCACGGTTCTTTATCAAGCAAGACAAAGGAACAGGAACTGTAACTGTATTTTGACAAAAAAAATGAGACTCCAGGCTGGACCCTTCAAAGACTCTCAGAGAGAAGCAGCTTACCAGGACACTCCCATGCCCTTTGCAGAACACAACTGTTAATTTGTTCCCTTCATCAGATTGCTCTCCATATGGTTGCCATCTCCCTGCAGAAGTCTCACTCAGTCACAAGAAGTTTCTACTTCGTCATGCTGGGAACAAATCAGGAAACGCCTGGACTTCCCTTCCCTTCATGGCCAGGAAGGCAGAGTTGTCAGCACTTGTTCTCCAGAGCTAAAAGCTGGCGTCACCAAGGCAGCTCCATTTCTATTGTCACGCAACAGAAGGAGGCTGCATGAGCAGCCTATTGGAAAGTTTCTCAAAAGGTAAGATCACCCTGTTCCTCTAGCAAGTGTCTGCCCAGGTCAGAACTCTTTTACATTAGACACTTTACAAAAGAACAATTGTTTTTCCAAAGAGCTGGTGGTTCCTCTAGGCAAGACAAAGTGAGGGAAGGAAAAAGCCCCACACTGCAAACGGCATTCCAGACTTCCTCGGAGGTACTCCAGTACTACTGTAGCCAGTGCACTGGCTTCCCTTGGTTCTGCCGGGGAGCTCCTGCAACAGATCTTAAGTCCTGCAACTCCCAGGTTATCTCAGGAACCAGTGATGAAGTGGTCTCAAGTAGTTTGAGTGCATTTCCTTCCTTTCTGGAAGGAAAAACTAACAACTGTCCCATCATTAGACAGTAGAGACTTATGCAGAAGAAGGACACAGGACATCAGGATTTATTAGTCCCATGGCTCACACAATTTCTTGATTTAGGTGACCAGAAAAATCTTCCGGCACTCCATGACCTGGCTGGATCAGGTTACAAATCTTTAGCTCATACTGACTTCACATTTATATTCTGTTTCCATGGCCAGCTGAGAAAAGCCACATATTTCTTATAATTCAGCAAAGCATATTCATTATGAAGCCACGAAATAAGAGCTTGTATCAGGTGTCGTGTAACACCACCTTATGCTTTCTTCTTGTATTTATTTTTGTATTTCTTTCTAGGCTCCCTTCTGAAAGAAAAAAAAGAAAAGAAGAAACAAAACTTCATTTGATGGAGGAATTTGATGGAATCATTTTGATGGAGGAAATTGAGTGGCTGACCCTTTGGTGCAGCCAGGCAGAGCACCCCTGTAGAGCCCCAGCACCATCTCCCTCTGGCAAAGAGGGAGCAGGAGGACCACACAGACAAACAAATCTAAAATTCAACATCCATTGCCTTTTGACATTGACCTTCTTATTAGCTCTGGATTAATTTCCAGTGGTGTTTTGAGCCCAAAGCAATTAATTTTATTTTCACGAAAATATTTTTATTTCCAGGGGAATATCCATTAAAACTATCTCTTTTTCACAAAAAAAAATAGAGGGGAGTGTGTGACAAATTTCTACCCAGAAACAAAAGGGAATGAGAAGTCAATACTTTCTCACCAAGCCATAGTGTTCAGATCGAATTCTCCTTCCCAGCTGTGCCCTTGGCCCAATTAAGGAATGACAAGAGCTGCTCAATAGTCTGTCAGCTGGAGTGGGGCTCTGCTGACCCTGCCCTTCAGCTCATCTCCGTGAGGAAACAGGCAGCCCTGCACTTGCTCAAGAGCCATGGGGTGCAGGGGGTCTTAAATCCGTCCTTGGTCTAGGTTCTCCTTTATTGCCATGGTCAGACTTCATCCATCAGACTTCGGGGCTGTTGCTAAGGAGGAGCAAAGTGTACCTCCTTCTGGGAGTGAAAGAGCTGCTTCATCAAGCTTTGAAAATTCACAATTGTTCGATTGCCTGAAGCTCCCCTTAAAATATGGAGGAGGGTGCCAGGTGGAGTATTCAGGCTGTTCTCAGTATCCATGGAAAGCTCTATGGAGCTGATCAGGAGAATCACTTCAAAAACTCTGGCACAGGTTGCCCAGAGAGGTGGTGGATGCCCCATCCCTGGAAACATTCAAGGCCAGGTTGGACGGGGCTCTGAGCAACCTGATCTTGTTGGAGATGTCCCTGCTCCCTGTTGGACTAGATGGCCTTTAAAGGCCCCTTCTAGCCCAAATCATCCTATGATTCTATGAACTCACTTGTGATCCAAACCAAAACAGCAGTGCAGACACATGCTTTGCAATTGCCAAACATCCAACTTAGCTAAGCTAAATGTCTACTTTAAGAGGAGTAAAATTGTCCTCAAGAGCCAGAGACTGCCTTGAGTATAAAGGCAGAGTGGACACCTTGCTCACAGGTGGAACCTTGCAGAGGAACGTCCAGTTGTCCCACTCCTAGACCACACTAACACACTCTGTGTCCCTATGTACACCTGGGCCCAGCTGCGCTTTCATCTCATCGTTTTGTGCACCCACAGCTTTCCCACTGCAGGGATGCAAGACCAGAACCAAACATGCTCTTCAAAGCCTCTGAAGACACCACGCTGTGCCTGTGCAAGGCCACTGAGGTCCTTTCAGACGAGCTGAGCTCTCCAGGATGGTTTTCCCTGCCTTCATTCTCCTCATTTCCCATAAGAGAGGACATTCTTCTAAATGAAGCTGTTTGAGCCTTTCACAGCCCCAAACTGTGGCTGTAATCTGGACAATAGCTAGGTCCTTATCTCCTGCGGACACTGTCAGCTTCTCTTGATGTTGTCTCTTTGGACAGTCATAAATATATGAGCTGATTTATGTCCCTAAAGAAACATCAAGAGATGCTGTTCATGACCTATGGTGGCCATATAGCCCAGTAAGTAGGGTAGCACCATGTTGAGGCACAGGTCATAGGCTTTTGTAGTAGAATCACAGAATTGTTAGGGTTGGAAGGGACCTTTAAAGGTCATCTAGTCTAACCCCCCTGCAAGGAGCAGGGACATTTCCAACCAGATCAGGTTCCCCAGAGCCCTGTCCAACCTGGCCTTGAATGCTTCCAGGGATGGGGCATCTACCACCTCTCTGGGCAACCTGTTCCAGTGTTCCACCACCCTCATTGTAAAAAAAAAAATGTTCCTAATGTCTAATCTGAATCTACCTCCCTCTATTTTAAAACCATTACCCCTCACCCTGTCACAACAAACCCTGCTGAAGTGTTTCTCCCCATCTTTCTTGTAGCTCCCTTTAGGTACTGGAAGGCCGCTATAAGGTCTCCTGGGAGCCTTCTCTTCTCCAGGCTGAACAGCCCCAACTCTCTCAGCCTGTCCTCATAGGATAGATGCTCTAGCCCTCTCATGATCTTCGTGGCCCTCCTCTGGACCTTCTCCAACTGGTCCATGTCCTTACGTTGGGGGCTCCAGCACTGGGGTAACTGACTAACGGCCATGTCTGCAGGATCCATAATCTGCCTGGAGCTCCTGCTTGCTTGTTTAGCTATAACAGCAGTTGTCTAACAACCAAGTGACCATCACCATCGTTGTCTGAGATTTAGTTTAGCTTTCTGCAAATGGGTGTAACATCCAGTGTTGTCCGACGTGTAATACGCTGCCATTGCTAACAGACAGGAACACCAAGTTGTTGCTTTGCCGAGTGAGCTCCCTGAGACCCCTGGTGATGCAGTTTTGCCATCCAGTTATTTCACTCTACGTATGTGCAGGGTGTTTGTCTCCATAGAAAATGCAATGCAGAATGGGCCCTTAAAAGAGAGTTCAGGTCAGTGATAGAAAAGTTTTTATTTAAATGTACTTGCAGACAAAGACAAACCAAGAAGACTCTCTGGAGTCCATTAATTAACTGCATTATGTAATTTATAAGACTGCAGGAGATAAATACTGTCTAAGTTTTCCCAGCATTACAGCCTCAGAGCATGGTAGTTTTGCTTTGGTGTCTTTCTAGGGTTGCTGTCTGTTAACAAGGCTTCTGCTACTGCACAAAATTGGGTGATCTAATTATTCATGCCTTTTGTTTGAAAGTTTATGTAACTAGCAAGTCAGAGTTTCTTTTCAGAGTGGTTGAATGGTATCTCCTCGAGAGGTCAAGGGAGGAAATTTGAGATAATGGAGCAAAAAACCAAATCAGAATCAGCGGCTTTCAAGTGCATCCAGGGGTTACAGTAGCTCGAGCGTGATTTGGGAACTGAGGAATTTCTCAGTAGCCTGAAACTGATGCAGTAAAAGAGGCAAAGATACAGGAGGGAGCTTATGAATAGAAACAATGGGTGCTGCAGTGGCTGCTGATAACATCTTTGCAGAATTAGGACTTTATTCTTCCTGGTGCTCAAAGCTGGTTTTTGCTGGAGAAGACATTCTGTGTATTTGTTCACTTAAGGTTACAGCCTTGCTGATGGACCGGGCTTTCTGGTATCCCTCTAGCTGCATCAAGGAGTATAACAGACCATATAGCCCCTGTAGCCTCTTTCTTTATCTAACATGTAAGTGCTTTTAAATTGCAGCTGCAGTGTTCAAACCAAGAGCTGGGAGGGAATTTCACAGCCATTAGCCAGCCTACGGAAACCAAAGCAGTAAAACTTACCCAGGCACTCCAAGCGGCATGTTATCCAAGGGAATTTATACACATTTACCAGCTAGCTGTCAGTCAGGAAATTTATTGTGTCTTTTAAAACCAGCCTTTTCAAAACATGATTACTCTGCCGACTGTGTGGAGAACCAGATTGTAGTGGGATGGTGTTGCAGGAGCTCGTTGTTGCTGCAACAACGCTCTGCTCCCTTTCTGCACCCTCTCCACTGTTCCATCCTCCTCAACAACAGTTTTCTCCATCCTTCTCTTCCTCAGGCTCCAGTGGTCCCCTGTGCCCTCCCAGAGCCCATTTAGCCCACTGAGTCAGCAGGAAAACATTCCCTGCTTGCTTTGCCTGTGAAGACTGACTCTAGAGCCTGGAACACAGGGGGAGCTGAGGCCTGGATGTCTGACCCATTTCATACCGTCATTCTCAGCCAAAGTGACCTAGAGATTTCACCCTGAGGTGTTAGCCAAAGCTGACCCATGTTTATTCAACTGGGTTAAATCTCCTCCCTAGTGATGCTTTCTGGCCACAGCCCATTGATATTATTTGGGCTGCTTCATGCTATCAGAGGAAAAACAAGACCTTCAGAAGCTCTGCTGTGCTGACTGTGACATTTGCAGGAGGGAGAAGGATGGAAATAAGGCAATATTTAAATTGACGTACGAGCTGCAGTATGCAGCAAACCACATGAGCTTCACATTTTTTTCCTGTGAGCAATATCAGGTAAAGTATATAACAGCAACATATTATGTTATCTCCTCCAGAGACCAGAGAAAAGATCGTTTGTAGAAATTTAAGGTGGTTTTCATTTCCAGTCTGACTCCTAAATACCCTCCTCAGCATTTCCCTTTATACCTCTGACTGCAGTCCTAAGGTCTATAAAGCAGCTTCGGACTGGGGAAGAGGTCTCTGCTTCTGAGCAGCAGAGGAGGACACCCTGATGGTGGGATGGTGCCCTCAGCCCTTTCTTCTCAGAGCGGAGATATGTCCTAGGTAAGAGAGCCTAGGCAAACAGACACACTGTGTTGCAGGGCTGATATTAAAACTGTATTTATGCTTTCCTGGTGATTTAGTTTGCAATCTTCTAACAGAAAACTGACCTTATCTCTTGGTGGGTAAATGGGGCTTTGTCTTGGGGGCAGTGGCTGTGTTTACTCTGGAGGTGGGCTCAGATGAGGCTGGCAACGTGAGGGTGAGGTGCTAATCTGCAGGTATCACAAACAAAGAGAGGAGAGATGTGAGGAAGCCTTCACCCTGAGATGTGATTGGGTCCCTAAGGACTGACAAAATATCTTCAAAAGGCTATTCTTAGGGCTGGTATATCTTAATGCTGACTTCTGCTGGAAACCTGTCCTTAGCAAGCAGAAGCAACATCCTTCCCAGCCTCCTTTCTCTTCTAGGAACTACTCACTGAAATGTCTGTTAATAGCAAACCTGAAGTATCACCCTATCTAATCACGTCATGCCATGTTCTCAGTCATGCTCCCACAAGTTATAGCAGCCCTGTGAGGCAAGGTCTTCTGAAACTTCTCCCATGTGCAGCCCAATCTCAGAAACGTGCATGGTGCCATTCTGAGGGTCAATCTGTGTTCCAGTGAGAGCTCATGTTGCATCTGACAGCTGCAACCTTCATTCACACGAGAGATGGAAATCACAGCTCGCTGGTCACCAAAAGGAGACTGCACGTGGCCAGTCATGCAAAGATGAAAGTAATATATTTAACATCATTAGGGTCACGTTAGCTTTACAAAACCTTACCAAAATTGTTATTGAAAAATAAATCCAAACTCAGAAATGCTGTATCAACTTGACTGCCTAGTCTAAGTGCATTCCATTTAAAGAAATTATCAGATCACAAGCCTTTATTGACCTGATACTCAATTAAATATAACTAATGATTGGTATGAAAAAGGTAGATAATTCGTAGTCCTGTTTCTGTTTTACCAATTGAAGCAGAGTTTACCATGGTGGCCTCCCAGGAGCCCTCTTCCTTTTGATATATATTACCAGAGTAAGAAAAATTTTCATCTGCTGAACAAAGGCCATATTTAAGAGTACAACTCATTAGCTACAGGTTTGGGTCAGTTCTCAACGAAGCAGATTAACAGTCTACCCTGCAGGACTCCCCCTTTCTCATGATACTAAGGTGAAAAGAAAGCCATGGGATATAAGGCAGTGGAGTTTGGATTATAGTATAAAATGGGCTTATAAACCCAGAGGGTAAAATCATATTTTAGATTAAAACACAGATTCTTCAAAAAGGAAGCTGTGTCTTTCCATAGCACAAGAAAATGTTGAGGCACTGAATATTATTTATATAAAGAAAAGGTGCATCCCACTTGGGGAAAAGAAAGAAGCATACTGGAACACCAAACCATTTAAATCTAACACTCCAGAAGACACATTGAGTACTGACGCAATCCAGAAGTGCAGGAATAATCTGAGAGCCAAGTACAATGTCACAGATTCTGAGCAATTGCATGTGGTCTGTGAATAACAGCCCTGCAGCGGAGCTGAGCGCTCCCCCTTCCTCAGGAGGCCCTTGGTGACACTAAATCATGTTTCTGGAAGGAGTCATTGATGGGATAACTCAACAAGACCGATATCACAAATCAAAATAAAATTAAAAAAAAAAAAGCCAACAAAACTCTTGGATTTTGCAAATCTGAATCCTTTGTGGATTTGACCAGTACAGTATCATAATTAGAAGCAGACCTCAGCCTTTAGCCTAAAGAAACAGCAAACCCGTCTGTTTTGAATCCTGCCTGCGTGACTCTGCACAGCGATTCTCTGCGCGTACCCCTATCCCTCCTTAGAGGTAAGAGATGATGTGTATCTTGCCTGGGAAAGCAGTAAAGTGCAAATTCCTCAGCAGAGGAATGGCCTGTTGTCAGGAGAGGGTACGCTTTCCCAGTCCATGGAGTGCTGAGCCTCCGACTGCTTTGGGTAAAGCCCATCCACTTAATCCAAATCATCTTCAGACAGTTTTATCAGGGAAAAGCTTAGAGAGCTGGAACGGAAAAGTACCTTTTGAAACAATAAACTGCAGGTCTCTGTTTTGCTTGCTAAATCTATTAATATCGTTACTTGAAAGATGGCATACAATAGGTTTGAGTCGTTGCTGAACAGCTGAATTATGAAATTACTAATCTAAGGACTAATTGCACTGAGGGTTTATTATGTCAAATTGTATTAGACATGTGGGTTTATTTGTCGCCTGATATAAACAAGAATGATTTTTCCTGCCACTACCCACTCATACCTTGCACTTACCGCCACTAGGGACTTAAAAAAAAAATAGCTGCAGTAATAAAATTTTAAATATTCCTACTGTAATCTCTTGCTTGAGGGGCTAATGCTGCTAAACACAGAAGGCTTTGTAAAGCACTGTGTGTAATGAAGGATGAGCCGCAAGAACAGAATTGAAGGAACAATACCACTATCACAAATTGCAAACCTCTTCCGAGTGCTGTTTGGCAGTAAGTTGCAGGCTGCCTCTGACTTCCTTTCTGCAGCTGTGAGCTGTTTACTGTCGGAACATGCAACCTTAAATTTGAAGGCAGAGAAAAAGTTGGGAAACGCAAGGAAAATGCATGCACATCGTAAGGGCATATACACTGTGCACAGGGGATTGCTCTCCTGTCCCCAACAACTGTCCTTTCCTCACTCAAATTCCTCTTTAATTCACTTCTTCTGCAAAGGATTTAGGTGCTAATCTGCCAATGAAAACCTTTTTTTTTTTTTTTACATATTCATAATTACATTTTTTTTCAAAAGCAACCTAAAAATCTCTACAGCAGCCAGACTGGGCATCTTCTCCAGGGAGTACTGCATCTCTCAGAGAGTTATTTTCCCATTGCATTCACCAATATCCTCTCCAGTTTGTCTGAAACCTGTTTTTTTTTTTTTTCTCCTTGACAGACTGAATTCCCACTGGAGCTCCTGATATTGAGTGAGACTTGCAGGTAGCAGCTTTGGAAATTTAGTGGATTATCTCGATTATAGAAAGAATTGCTGGCATTTCATCTTCTAAATTAATCAATTTCAGCAGAGATCTGGAAAATTCTGAGCAAATGTCGGAAGTGCTGAAATAACCAGAGGAAAAGCAACTCCAAGTAGTCAGTAGTAGAGGAAGGAGTATGCCGAGGAGCATGGGGCAGTTTCAGCAAGGCTGTACTTCTATCTAGATACTCAAATCCCTTTGAAACTCCACGTCACTGGCCTCATTTCTTGGTGATGCTGCACCTGCTTTAAATTGCTCTCCTCAGGCAAAATGACCATAAACCCAGCGTAGTTAAGAGCTCACTGTGCCTCTCTGGGCAAGAAACCGGTATAAAGGATCCTACATGTCCAATATCAGCTGGGGCTTTCTTCTCCTCTGCAATGCTTGGCTGAAGACTGTCTTAACAAAGTGCTACAGGCCCTTCGTTTGCCACAGTGCAGAAACAAAGACGCTGGGGATGATCTCACGTTTTTCACGACCTCGTTCCATTGTACTCAGAAAAGCAGGGAGAGCACATTAAAACACATAGCATAGAGCTGCTAGGAGTTGATGGGAATCATCTGCATGCACTGCAGAGCCACGTGAAAGAGTGATGTTCTTACAGGAATTAGAAATCCTTTATGCTAGGGCAGTTTTGCAGGGCCTCGGTGAAGCTGCTACTCCGGCTGAGTGGCTGTAATCGATGCTCTGCGACTGCTGAGCATCTCTTTCCTGCCCTTACTCATATTGCTCTGGGAGAACGGTGAGAATGTTAGTGCCTTCAGGTGCCTGGCGTGCATTGCTGTTAGCAGAGAGAGAAATCAGAAATTGCCTCAGTCCCCAAAGCATTGAGGATTTATTGAACCTGTTAAGCTCAAAATCTTGTTATGGACAAAAAGGAAACACACTTCATGTGTAAGGCTGTTCGCATAATTGAAATCTAAATGATCTAATCAAAGAATTCTTATTAATCCAGATCAAATTATTATGGGAAAAGAAAGGGAAAAAAAAAGCAAAAACACTACTATAGAAGAAGTTTCAATAATAACAATACAGCTGCAATTGTGACAGCCAGTCCTAGTGTCTGGTCATTTTTCCAGTATTTTGCAACCCTTCCACCGCCCTTCTGGGTGCTCAGATTGATGGCTCCAGGCCGGGGTGGTGGTGGTGGGCGGGGGGGTTATCACCACCCCCAAGTCCCTCGACAGATTGATGGTTTCTGCCTCCTCCCTGTAGAAGCCAACTGGGATAATTTCTATAAGTTTGCTAATTTGGTACACACCTTGATTTGCCACTCTGCTTTGCAACCAAATTTACATATATGGTACCTTTTATTTACATTAGATGCTTGTTCTTTGCTCTGTTTGCTACCCATGAAACATGTTTTGTCCAGCTCCCAGGTCTCCATTTCTTTAATTGACCATTGGTGAGTTGTCTACAGCCCTGAGCTCTGCCATGTCAGCCTCTGCCCTCTTTCTTATCATCCCACGCCTGTACGCCGTGCCCTGTGTCCCGACGTTCAAGGCCCCCGCTATCGTGCTCAGCCTGCCTCCCCCTACACCGCCTCGTTGTGTTAGGCATGAAGTTTTCATTCTGCATGGAAAAGCTGTTAGTTGCTACCATCAATGTAAACGTGATGGTCGTAGCATGCAAAAATAACCAAAAGGAAAACAAATCAAGCACAGCCCCCTGGTCATCGGAAAACAAAATGTAGACACAGCTAACCAGGCTTAAAACAAAGCTCTAGGCACGTAAAGACCAGTGCAGACAAAAAAGCCTGATGAACCTCAGCCCTGAGTCCTTGCAAACTCAGCACTTGCACATAACGGCCCATTACGAGCAGTGCTGGTGCTGTAGTTACAGGGCTACAGGGCTACAGGTGCTGGTACTTGAAATGTTTAAGCCTCTCAGGAAAGCTTAGGGCTTGTGTCTTGTTCTTCATCCTCAGCTTCATCGTGCTTTGTGATGAACAGGCAAGCTCTTAACTCCTCAGCACATGGACACTTGCTTTCTGCCGCGATCTGCTGCCTCCAGCCTTACTGGAAAGGCAATTTGTCCCTTGGTAATACCCAGCTCACTTCCTTGGCTGTTCCCCTTTTCACCCAGCTGGGCTCCATGCTGCTGGCTCACCCCTGTCTCCTTGCTGACGTCAGCCTCTGCTCCCTGTGGCGGCCCCAGATTCCCAAAATGTGTGCTGTGATGACTACAGGCATTTCCACCTGAACTGCAACCACCACCAGCCCAGACCCAGGCTCCTTGGAGGGCCAAGCAAAGAAAAATAGCTCAGATCACATGTGGAGCTGAAAGACCCCACTACCCCTTACAGATGCATGGGATGGGAACTGGCTGGGGATGGGAACTGGCTGGGGGGTGGAGAGGGCTACAACTTTAGAGCAGAAAGAGCCTTGCAGATTTTTGCTATGAAAAGCCAGAGGAAAAAAATAAAAAGGGGTGTTATGCTACTTCGACATCACCGCTCTCACGCTGTGTTGACCTCTCCCCAGTGAAAGCCGGGGAGCTTTCGGCATCAGGACCAGTTAGGTGCACAAACAGCTGTATCCCACACAGCTACATACAACAGCAGCCAGCTAACAATAACTTATTAATAAGGAAGAATCTCTTGGGTAGACAGTGAAGAACCTGAGAAATCCTTCTAACATAAAAATGTGCTAGTAATATATAAAAAATAAAAAAAAAGAAGAAATAAGAAGTACATGATTCATTCAAGTCTGAAGGTATAAAAAAGACAAGGGAAAAAAGTAGATTTTTTTTACTAACAAAAAAAAGTAGTTAAGGAACACAAATGAGAGAAGGTTATTATCTTCCCATGCACTGATTTGCATTTCTGAAGCAGCTAGCTCAAAATTTTCTCAGTGCTTGGATGCAGGAGGGAAGACAGCACCACTGGAGATCTCAAAGTGGAAATACAAGTGCCCAGGAGTTCTCGCCACCAGCAGAACAGTTAATAAAGAAGTAAATGTCTCTAGGACAGTCTCAGAGAGCTCAGGTCAGACGAGCTCTTCTGCAATGCGTACAGAAGCGGCAGCAAAGGAGGTTAGAAAAATTCTGATCCAAATGCAGCATTTAAAAATTCATGGGATCTTCCGCACTGGCTGAGAACAGACATTATGCAGGTGAAAAAAGGCTTCTGGGCAACTCCGGGAACTTGTGTTGGAGCTTCGAGTATGATCTTTTATTCAAGTTATGTGTGAAAACCTGCCTCAGTAAAGCCCAACACTCAGAGGGGCTGAAACACAAATATTTCCTCTTCTCAGCTGGTCATGTAATTCTCGGTGACAGAAGAGGTTAAACTTTGTGAGAGTTGTATTGGCAAAGCAGAAATTGCCAAACACTGAGGGATCGCTCCAGGTTTCAGGAGTCTGCAGCGAACTGCGCTGCACCCAAGAGCTGGACATTCTCCCTGATACTTCATGCTGGGAATGCTGGAAATATTTTTGGGCACAGCTAGGTAAGTGCCCCTTGTGCTTCTGCCCACGGCGACCTGTGGCACAGCTGGGTCATGGCTGCGGGGTGGGAAGAGAAGCGCTATTCAGCCCTTTCTGAAGGACGTTGGCAGTGAGAGGGGACTTGGGTGGCAGGGAGGGAGGCACTCGGCCGAAGACAAAAATAAGTGTTGAAAGGGAAGGCAATTATGAAGCTAAACCGGTAGGAGTGAGCTGGGCCTGTGTTGTGCTGTCTTGGAAAACTTTCAAAGCCTTTTTAAGCAATTGGCATGAAGCTTTCTGCTGGCTATAAAAACGCCTTTTGAGCATAATCTCCCATTTGCACTTTTACAATTCATGATTTTAATAGGAATATTGTACCTGTTGAAAGCGCAGGCTTGCTTGACAGCCTGAGAGAATGGAGTTCAGACCAGGCAACATCAGTAGAAGCCTTGGCATTATTCCTGCCCTGCGTGTGTCAACCCTGCCTCGAAGAGAAAGGTCTTTGGGTGAAAAAGCAGGTCTGTTTGTAATGCTGTTCCCATCCTTTGCCTTGCTGCTGACCAGGTATGGAATGAATCTGGGTTGTTGTAGTGGCTCTGATCCTGGTTCAGAAGGAGCTGTCCATAGCCAATAAGCGAGATTCACGCTGACACAGTAGGTTAGATGACTGTCGTACCTGGCTGGGTTGGAGCGGGAGGTGGGAGGCATTCTCACTGGGAAAGCACTTGTGTGTACGGTACACTTTACACATGTTTCTGCTCCACTGAAGTGGATGGGAGTTCACCATGTAAATTAGAGCTCCTCTGAATAACGATGGATTTCAGTGCGTAGTTCAGTCCTTCTGAAAATGGAATTATAGCCATGGAAGACTACAGGCTTCATCCTCTATTTCTTTCCCAATGCTCTGCACCACTTTGAATTTGGAAAGGTGTCTTCATGAGTCACCACTAGAACTATCTCCATCTTGGGGCTGAGGAACCAAGTCATGCTCCAGCATGCTCCAGGCTGGCACTGCAGCATGAGCACAGGGCTTCCCCACGCTGCAGCAGTCCCAGGGTGTCAACAGGACTCCTGAGACAGCTGAAAATACATCACGGTAGGCCTGAGGCTGCTTTGCTCAACTTCAGTGATCTTTTTAGCTGGGCTCCTTCTGTAGTCAATGGAGAAAGAGTAGGGCAGTAAGTTAGACCCCTGCTCTGGCCTGCTCTGGCTCAGTTAGAGGAGATCATACAATCTTTAAGATTGGAAAAGACCTCCAAGATCATCAAATCCAGTCATCAACCTAACACCACCATGTCCTGAAGAGCCACATCTACACGTTTTTGAGCACGTCCAGGGATGGTGACTCCACCACTTCCCTGGGCAGCCAGTTCCAGTGCCTGACCACTCTTTCAGTAAAGCAATTTTTCCTAATATCCAACCTAAACCTCCCCTGCTGTAACTTGAGGCCATTTCCTCTTGTCCTATCCCTAGTTACCTGGGAGAAGAGACCAACACTCGCCTCCCTACAATGTCCTTTCAGGCAGTTGCAGAGACCAAGGAGGTCTCCCCTCAGCCTCCTCTTCTCCAGGCTAAACAACCCCAGTTCCCTCAGCTGCTCCTCATAAGACTTGATCACCAGACCCTTTACCAGCTTCACTGTCCTTCTCTGAACGTGCTCCAGCAACTCAATGCTGGTGTTTCTCCATTCACAACAGCAGGACTCTAATCAGACATGCTAACTAACCGAGCTGCCTGAAACTGGTGTGAGCATCCCTCCTGTGCTCCCAGATGTGCTCTCGTGCCAAACCCAGCTTGAATAATCCAGACCTCTATATTCCATTAGCAGTTCTTCAAGCTCTTCAGTCTTCTCTTCTGAATGTAATGCATTTTTTATACTGCAAACGTGAGTGTGTAATTCAATGCATATGTTTTGGGAGTGGGGAGTCTATGAGAATGCCAAGCAAATCAATAAAGGTTTAGCACATCATTATTCATTGTTGCGATGCCATGAGGCATTTATGTATGCCCTTTAGTAGGGAGGGGAAAAAAAAAAGAGGAAAACTGTTATATATGTGTAGTAGAATTTGATTTGAGAGGAAGAGTTTGCATTTGAATTGCATGAAGTTTATTAAAATGTTGGTCTTCTTTCGACTAATAGGATTATGCCATTCCCAAACTGATTGTTTCCAAGCAACTATGCAGATGCTAGTATGTGTTTGCTTATCTCTTTAGTTTGCTGCTAAACCAGAGGAGCTTCCAAAGATAGCTGCCAAACTGATGATATCAGGTGTTATACATAATTTCAAGACATTTTTTTTGAAAAGACAGTCCATTTATCCTCTCTTTGCAAGCTGATTTCAAGAGTGCATTAGGGCTTATGTAAGGCAACAGGGAAGTGATTTTTTTTTTTTTAATAAAGAAAATGACCTGCACTGCACACTGCCGGCGTGCTCCCATGTGTCATTTTCATTTGGACGCAAACACTTTACTGTGGTCAGGGGGAATTGCACTTTCTGAGGAACAAATCCGAAGTGGTGGCTATGAATAGTGGCGCAAGTCTTCAGAAACGGCAGTTCAGCAAGGCTTTTCTGATGTCCTCAAGTGTGGCTGCCTAAAGGGCCAAAACTTCCCTGCTTTACTAATTGAAAGCTCCCTTCATGTATTATAGAGGAATGCACAGCTATATAGCCTTGTACACTAAATAATAAATAGCCGGTTGCAAATGACATTGCTGATTATATTCAGAACTGTCCAAATCGTGTGGAGATTTTGAAAGGTGTATTAAGAGGAGATTATTTTTTCTCTTTCCTGGCTGCTTTTGGATTTGCTGACATCATGGAGTAAATATGATTTAGGAGTCAATGTTTACTATTTTGGCACTCAAAAAGGCTGCCCTAAAGAGCTTTGTTGCTAAACATCATTAATGCATTTTCGTTAGAGTAAGGAAATTGTGCATTTATACATAATTTAATATGAAGAAAGGGCTTTATAGAGTTCTGCGAGGGCTGCATAAAGAACATAGTGCAGCTCTGCATACATCTGAATTTCCATAGAAGGCAATTGATCACTTCAGAAGAGAAATGCATCAGCTATTTAGTGGTGTAAAGCAACAAAGCACAAAGTTTAGGACTGGAAGCGAAAAATACTATTATTGGTAGAAATCTTAGAAGGAATTTATTGTGGCAGAATGTAATTACCCAACTGGATGGAATGCTGTGATTTATGTTTGTGTCCACATAAAGTGCTTTGAGATGATTAATAACTGGCTCAATCCTTTATACTCATAACAACACTTCTGGCACAATAGCACTGTAATGATCTGTCACTCTGGCTATTGTGTTACTGGACGCGTAAGATCCCCTGCACTAGGCAAGCACGGAGTCTCAGGGCTAGGGGGCAAGCAGATGCAACTCCCTCACTATTTGCATTGCACTATTATCAGAGATCTAATAAGGGCTCAGAGCCCTGGTGGGCTAGACGTTGATCAGCACTTGAAATGAAAGATGGCTTTCCCTTTCAGAGTTCACAATTTAATTATGTGATGGGAATCAATAGATAGAGCAGAGACGGAGGGCTGCATTATAGGAGTTGTTGCACTTCATATAATAAACACCAGTCAGAGTCCATCACCAGTCTGCATCTCTTACCAGACCACTATTTGATGGAAAATGAAATTATCTTGTGTACAAGTTGAAGACAGGTCAGTTCTTCTCATTTGTACTTTAGCAGCATCCAAAGGTCTACTGAGATTACACTGTTCAGAGTTTGACTGCCCAATGAGTTGCACTCAAGGTAAGTAAAACACAAGAGAGAGAGATCCCTGAAAACATCATGTAGGATGTGATGGTATCCACCTTAGTTTGGCTCACCAGCTTTTTGAGGGAGGTGAGGCAGTGAGGAAAAAGCAGTGAGGCTTGAGCATCTTCTCCTCATTGGTTGGTTTAATGGGGGCACAAAATGACTAAACAGAAAAACAAAGTGAGAGAGACAATGCACACAAGTGAGGACAGAGCAGAGGAGAGGGAGGCAGAGATTGATGTAAGGAGAGCGAGGCTGAGACTAGAGGGGTTTGTGAGAAGCCTATAAGCAGAGATGAAGAGTGTCCCAAGGAAAATTAGCAGTGTAATGACACCCAGTGTCTGATAGTCTTTGAAGACTGTTTCTCGCACTTCTTTAAGCCAAGCCTTGGCCCCGAGGCTAGGCTGAACATTCAGGACTTTATATTTACAAGCAAAATTACACAGTTTCTGAAAGAAGCAATATCATGTTCAGGATTTCCACCAGGCCAGTGAAAGAAAATAATATTTGTCAGAAAAAGGAACAATACAGTAGAGGAAGCAGGAAAAATTTTGCTGTAAAATTTAAATGTTTTTATTAATAAAATCACCAGGGTCAAATTTGACCTCTCTGGCACTGGAAAGGGAAAGGAGTGATATTGAAAGAGGCACCTGGATTTACAGCAGTTGTCACTGAGAAAAATTTGAACAATGACAGAGGGCTGGAGCACCTCTCCTATGAGGACAGGCTGAGAGAGCTGGAGCTGTTCAGCCTGGAGAAGAGGAGGCTCCAGGGAGACCTTATAGCGGTCTTCCAGTACCTAAAGAGGGCCTACAGGAAAGATGGGGAGAAACTCTTCAGCAGGGCCTGTTGCAATAGGACAAGGGGTAATGGTTTCAAAAGAGAAGGAAGCAGATTCAGACTGGACATAAGGAAGAAATTTTTTTACAATGAGACTAGTGAAGCACTGGAACAGGTTACCCAGAGAGGTGACAGATGCCCCATCCCTGGAAACATTCAAGGCCAGGTTGGACAGGGCTCTGAGCAACCTGATCTGGTTGGAGATGTCCCTGCTTCTTGCAGGGGAGTTGGACAAGATGACCTTTAAAGGTCCCTTCCAACGCAAACCATTCCATGATTCTTATGTTCTCGCCCTCAGGAAGACTGCTGTTTTGAGTTACTGAGTGGTTAGAATGGTCCAGAACCGGTTTTATTTTGTGCATGACTTTGGCCAATGCTTCCTCTCTTGGCTGGGCATGCACTGCTCCATTTCTCTTCCTTATGTTTGTGCTTCGCTTGGGTTGAGGTCTCCTCCCTTCTCCCCCTTTGCAAAACTGCCAGGCTCCAAGATATGCAGCATTAAAAAAATAAAAAAAAAAAGAAGAAGAAGAAGAAAGAAAAACAACAGAGGGAAAACGCACAACCAATTTCACGTTGCCCTTTTCAAAGGGCAAGACAAGTTATGGAAAACAAAGCAGAGCAGTGTCTCTAAAACGCATGCGGTAAATAACGTGGCGTTATTCACCAAGCCTGCCGGAGGCTGCCAGGGCTGAGAGCGGGCTGCCAGGCCCGGGGGGCCTGGCGGGGACGAAGGAGGCAGCCTCGGAGGGGCCCTCTCGGCCCGTGCCCCCCCGCCTCCTGCGGTGCCTGCGGGGCCGCTGCGGGGCCGCTGGGGTGCGGGGGCGGGCGGGCGGAGGGGCGGCGGGGCCGGGCCGCGCCCTGTCCATGGTGCTGAGCGGCGGCGCGGCGCCCGCGCTGGGCTGAGCCGTCAGCGGGAGGGGCACCTTCCTTCAGGTGACGCTGGCTTTTACCTGGAATTACTGCTGCCTGCCCTGAGCAACAGATGTTTGCCAGCCTGGATTTTCCTCTTTTAGCCACCCTAAGAAGCCAGGGAGATTAATTAAAGCCAGAGTCCCCGTAAGTGAACGGCTCTTCACGTGCTCCGGGAGGGGGGGGCTCTCTCACTTTTCCTCTTTACATCTTCATCAGTTGCTTGCGTAGGAGAGAGGATTAGATCAACACTGAAAACGGCTTCTGCTCTGATTTGTTTATGTGTTTACTTTTAATTTTTAGGATAACTGCAGAAATAATGAGAACCAGCAGGGAATGGGAAACTGATTGAGATTGATTGTTTCGTGTATTTGGCTTGTGATGACCTTTGGGGAAAGTGGGTGTTTAATTTTTACTGATGTTATAAAGGCACAGGCAAAGTCCTGACCTTTCTGATCCGGGGTGACCACTATGAGCATCCCACTGAGAATTAATTACAATTGCCTGGAGTGGCTCCAAGAAGCATTTATTAGAGTACTACAAATGTGGTAAAAGCGATCAGTATGCCTGGGAGAAGCCATTCCATGTGCCTGCTGTGATATCTAAGAGAAGCCCAGACTTGCTGGCTTGTTTTTTTTTTGTTTTCCTCTTCATTAACAAGACTGAAATAGGAGAGACAGCGTTAGAACTCCAGGGCAAGAATTTCCCATCATTCTGCTCTCTACACAGATACTTTTGTATTAGATTAAGGCACAATAGATAGAACTAGGCAGAAGAAAAATCAAATGTCTTCCTGAGAGACAGGACATGGTGAAATTCTCTGACTGTACAAAGCACAATACAACAGCCTCTTCTCGTAGCCTCCTGGAAATGTAAAGTGGATGTGAACAGAAAGCTCCACACACAAATCCTGCACAAGGAAGTATTTAAAATTCAAGGTATGCTATGATGCCATTGTAGTTCAGCAGCCAGCACAAAGTTGGGCCTGTTAGTCACATGGGAGTTTGCAGTCCTTTTCCCCAAAGATCAACGTGAAAATGGAAAATCAGTTGCATATAAAAAGTTTAGGTAGAAATATTTCCTGTAAAATATGATGATTTTGTCAGACTCTGCCAAAAGGACTGGAATTGAATAAGGGGGTTTAACTAAAAATTGTAAAATCATCTAAATTTGTTTTGGAGAAGGATTTAATTGGGAATGATGATGAAAAAGCCAGAAATGTGGATTAACCTAAAATGGAAAGGGCAGCCAAGTTACAGCAGATGGCTTTTTTCTTGTTCTTTAAGTGCCTTATAATGAGGAAAATATGCTATGTAATGCAGTTGTTTCTAAACTGACTTTTTTTGGGGGGGAGGTGGGGGAGCTTTCCCGTGAGGCACTGGTTGAAAAAGGAAAATCAAAAAGACATAGCTGCAGACAGTCTGTATTGAACTGTTTTTGTTCCGGAGTTCCGGAGCTCGGTTTGATGTATGATAGGAAAGACAGCCATCTCTGATTCCAGCTAAAACCAAATGAGCAAATAGCCTCTATTTCTCCCTTCTGCCTTGCTTCCCTGAGCATCTACATTGCATAAGGGCTCTGCCACTCTCTTTCTCTCACAGAGCCCCCCAATCACCCTTTCTGTGGGTTGACTAAGATTTCCCTGTTCTGACAGGTTTTTGTTCTGTCTTGCTGTGGTCACTTTTCTTTCTCTCCTGTATCAGTTAAGAATTCCTCCTCTAATGCTGTTATCCAAACAACATATTTTCCTACAACTGAAAAGCTTCTGTTAAGATTTACTTAAAATATCCCCCTCATTCTGTATTTTGATTCCTTTCTACCCAAAATGGGGCTGAGGAGGGGAAGGAGTGAAGGAAAACAGAAGAGACAGTCTATTCTATTCGGCATATGCTCGGTTTCCCAGCAAGGCTTAATTACCGTTGGGAGCTTGCACTCCTGTTCATTTTCACACACTGAGCACTCAGAGCGCAGTGCAATTCCTCTTGCCTGTTCCAGTTTGCATGCACATGGATAAGATTTGCTTGTGCATTGGGGCAACTGTATGTGAATTGTATATGAGAATGGAAACTATAGGCATCTTCCCTGAAGACCGTATGCATCCATGCAGCTTTCAGGCAGAATTAAGACCCACAAAAAACGATACTTTTCATGCTCTTTTAATACAAGGTTTAATACTGCAAAAAAAAAAAAAAAAAAAAAAAAAGAGTGTACTGACACAGAAAGTACAGGTAGAACTTTAAAAACCCTATGGAGCTCAGGCAAAAGGTCCTATGATAAGGCAAGGGAGCTTTGCAGTCAGCAGGACTGAACTCATGACTGATATCTGAAGAGACTCATGCTTCATGCTTTGTGGGTACACAAGTGTAATTGGAGACAACAGGAGGCTTAGGATATAACGTGCAAGATGGAAACGTAACACGATGATTGCTTTTCAACTTTGCACAATGAAATGTGCATCGTGTTTTGAGGAAGAGCATGATTTCCCTTGCTTTTGAATGTAAAACACAGCTAAATTGTATTAGCTTCAGCCAAAAAGAAGAATAAAAGCTAGAGAATTCACATGCTGAAGCTCTGTTGTTAAGGACAATTAAAGAATACGCTTCACAAAGGAAACTCAATAAATATAGCACTTCCAAACTTCATTACAAAGAAAGACTGTAGTTTTCAAGATTAAAAGCCTGTCTATGAAAATAAGCCTTTTTATTTTTCTTTCCTATTTTCAAGCTCTACATTTGAAACTATCAGCTGGATCTCAACTTCAGCTAATTTCAGTAACATTCTGGACTATTGTGGAAGTGTGCCCTACCACAAGAAGCATTAATAAGTTGCTGAAATTATCTTGATAATTAAACGGTTTAGCTTTATATTTATTTGCTGAAAAATCCCCCAGTGACATATTAATAATGCATAAAGCTTTGCCCTGTAAAATAGTTGGTTGCTTTTCAAATACCCATCTCATCCCTATTTATTTTTAGAAAGCTGGTCTTTCAAACTGACAGCATTTCAACTATTTTAATATTTTGATGAAGATCTAACTCTCGCTCTGATTATTTTTCAAAATAAATATCTAGTGGCTTTTTTGATCAAGCCACAATCACTATTGCTTCGGAAGCAGGAAATAATTTTGCTTTTAATCTTGGTCTTCATTCAGCTCTGCCTTATTAAAGGCATCTTCTTTCACCAGAGGGCTGCTCAAAAGAGGAACTCGGTCTATAGTGGCTGGAGCTGCCAAAGAAGGAAACCTTTGGGGTGCTTATGGTGGAAAAACATATTTAGAGCAATAGAGCTGTTTGAGGGGGTAGGGTGGGTATCAAAGCCCCCTGAAAACAGCAAAGTCCCTCTCTCTCATACTAGATATCACTGGCCAGTCTTTACAGTGATAATATCATACTCCTGATAAAGTCTAGGCAAAATTTTGTAATATCATCTAACTCATTGCTCAGCTTTAGGCTAATATTTTCAATGAATGCAATACTGCCAGATACGTTACAGAGGGGTATGGGGGAAGCATAGGGAAGTGATAATTCGGAGCATAAGACATAGAAGGAGGCCTTCCAATCTATGTGAAAGCGATGTTGACTCTCAGTCATGTGAGCAAACACTCAAATACAAATTACATACCAATGCTCAAAATCTAAGGACCTTATATGAGTGAAAATCCAATTTTTGCCTCCCTGGTGTCCAAAATGCATGGCTTTCACTGACAATTCTGAAACATCATTTTGTGTCATTTGTGCTATAAGTGTTCTATATTAGATACAAGAGATAAGTAATCAACCTTAAACATGAATTTTAAGGAAATGTTTAAGTTCAGCTCCCTTGAAAATGTTGGTATAGACAGAGGTTTTTTACATCACTATGTGACATGTCTGGATGACATTCTTTTAAGAATCTGGAGAAGATTGTTTGAAAAGCAGTAAGCAGAGAATAGTTATCAGAAGTTCACTGTTACAATGCAAAACTCTTGGCTGAGATTCTCCAGAGATGTGTCCTGAGTTTGGTAATGTTTCGTATTTACTTCACCAACCTGGATGATGAAGTAGAACATATGTTTAGCACATTTGTAGATGTCACAAATCTGGTGGAGTAGCAATCAAAATGATCCTGACACATGGGACAGCTGGTCAAAAAAAAACCCAGGATGAACTTCAAAAAGGAGAACGCAAGGTCTGCACTTAATCTGGAAAAATCAAGTGCATTAACACAGAATGGGAAACAGCTGACTAGGCAGAAGTTTTGCTGAAAAAGATGTTGAGGTTACAGTGACTCACAAGTGGAATATGTATCAACAATGTCATACTATTACAGTAAAAGCAAACATGTGACTTTGCTATTGAGTGCTGCGTGTCTAGTTCTGTGCAATGAACTTCAGCAAATGTGGAGGCAATCCTAAAGAAAGAGAGGAAAATGACCAAAGAATTAGAAAACATGCCCTGTGAGGCAAGAATGAAAGACAGAGGGGTTTAATTTCTTGAATGAATGACTGGAGAGATGTGAGAAGCCTTCAAATAATCACAGGTTGACATCTATTCTCTACATCCATTGTGGATAGCATGAAAAAAGAATGTGCTAAAATTACGTCATGTAAAAGTTACATTAGGCATTAGTAAAAGCTTTCTGACAATAAACACTAGGCAAGAACGCAGGAGGAAATTGTGTAATTCTTTGCTTTAGATCAAATATCTTAAAATACATCAGTCCATATTCGTATCTCTCTCATCTACCCAGCCTTGGCACAGGAGAGTGGATTAAGATGTCTCTTGATGTAATTTTGGCCTCATTTTCTGTGTCTCTATCACTAGTCTCCCTGTTTAATTTTAGAGTGAACTTTTCTATTTGCAGTTAATTTACATATATTTTTGAAGGGTGGTCTCAATAAAAATCTGTCTCACCTCATCTGCACCATATGAGATTCATGCATTTAATTTTCTTCTGGTGCTCTCCTACCTTTACCTCCGTACCTCAATCATCTACATCTCAGCTTCTTCCACTCCGGGACACCAGACGCCAAGTCCACTGGGTAAGCCTATCTTGTGATCCGGCTGTGTCTAGCAGCTGGGGTCAGGTAGTCGAAGAGGAGCATCTCAGCTGGAAAACAGGCTCCTTGGCAAGGTGCTGGGAGGAAAGGAGACGGTCTCACTGGCCTTGTGTCACTCCCCTGCCATACAACAGGATATAACAGTGCACTTGTCATAGAACTCCTAAGAGGAGGCCTCATACATTGGGCCAGGGAAAGTTCAGAAGCATTTTGTGCTCATTGTTGTGCAAACTTATGCACATATTTGGTCCCTGCCATGAAAAGATTGTAATCTAAGAGCAGGCTGATAAATTGGCTGTGCATACAGAGAAGTTGATTCCTATGAGGCAGACACTGAGGTCAGTAATTAAGGTGCCCCCATGACAGTTTTATTCTGATGAGTTTTTTATACTTGTATGGTTGAAAGACTGAGATACTTTTGTATTTTTAATATTTTTATTCATTTTTTACAGTACTCTCCATGTTTGTTTGCTATGCAATATGCCTCCTACCAATTCCAGGAGCATATTTCTTAGTGGCACCCACTATGATTTTTACAGTTGAATAAAAAAGATGGAAAATCATTTAATGCAACTAACCCTTTCATCACAGCCATCTCCTTCATTATTCTTTGCTTAGCCTACCCTCGACTGCAGCTAACTTCTGTCCAAAGAGGTAGGATGCTGCTAGGATATTCCAAGGTCTTGAACAAAGTTGAGTTTGGCTCAGAAGTTTTGCACATCCATGTATCATTCCAAGTATCTTCATATCTAATGCAAATCACAGATGTTAAAATATAAGCCAAAGCCACGTGATGGTCAGATAGCTTATCTTCATGCTCTGGTTGTGTCTAACTCCCTCTGACTTTCCCAAAGTCAAAGATGTTAGTGGAGTGCAACACTGATGCACTCACCTTTTTGTGTGCTTCTATGGATGGGAAGAGAGATTTCTAAAGGCACACAGGGGAGCTAGATGATAAACTCCTGCTGAAAGCCAGTGGAGAGTGGATAATTGCAGTTCGTGTTGGTAAACTTTACCCATGATACTACAAGAGAGGCAGACAAATCAGACAGCGTGAGGCTACCAATAACTATTGGACATCAGGCTGGGAGCAATCAAACACAGTTATCATGAATCTTTCAATATCCATGTCTGTTTATGGGCTCAGTAGAGTGAGAAAGCAGTTAGGGACTTCCCAGACCTCAGCTGCATAAATCCTCTGACGCTGAGCAACATGTTGCTATTCCTTACTCTTTCATTTTTATAAAAGAGAGAGCCTTTTTTTTTTACCTAGTAAGAGATTTTCCTTCCTCTCTTGGCATTATACTTCTCTTATGATCGGTGGTCATAACACAAGACACAGAAGTTTAGGAAAGGACTGCTGGGTCTGGAAAAAGCATATGCCTCTAGTGAATCCCAACATGAGAAATAAAATTTAGGTCATCCTTAGCTGATGGAAAAATGTTTGGTACAGTGCACTTTAAAACATTTCACACAGTCCTGTTTGTAGAACCCCAACTATCCTTGTGAGCTAATCTTCTTTCCTCTTCTTTCAGACTAGATATTCACCCCATGGTTCTTGTTTCTTAGCTTGATCTCTTTAGTCCCAGCTGTGCCCTGCACCACATAGCTGCTAAATCAACAGTCTGTTACTAATTTCACTTTTTAATCTCCCCAGGAACTTGGAATTACATCTTTCACATGTTTATTTTTAAAAAGGACGCTTGTTCAACTGATGATGCCATAAAACCGTTAAGAGACTATGTCCACTCCCGCTGCAGATCACCAGTCCCTGCTTCGCAGGATATCCTACTACACTGCCCTACCAAAGTGTCAGAGCCAACAAAGAAAAATGAGTGCTTTGCACAGCAAACGTTTTTATAACTTACAGTTAATGGACCTTACTATTAATTGGCAGAATTACAACTCTTGTTGAGTTGATGAAAGTAGCTGTCTGGAAAAGTTATTAGGCTTCCTTTTGTTCTTGTTTGCCTGCATGTTTTTCTCAAGATTGATTACACAGCGGCTCTTTGAACTTATATTGAATGTTTCCTTTGAGGATCTACTTGCATCTTGGTTTCATATACTTTGCTAGCCTTTCAGTATTCCAGTGATCCAGGGATATTAAAAGGAAAACAACAACAAAAAAAGCAAAATAGTTAATAGTCTCAGCAAAATATTCCTGAAAAATATGAATAGTAGGGCAATATCAATAATATTAAAAATGTGAAGAGTAAGAGAAATACATGTGCAGACTTATCAAGGCAAAATAGTTTTGTGTTAATGGAAAATAAACTCCATTAACAGACACACAGTAATTCATAAAGCCTCTTACATTGTGCATTGCATGCATCCGCTTGCTGTCCTAAATCAATTATATCAGTCAAGACATCGGTCCCCTTCCTCTGGGGTGTGGCTGTGGCTGGAGGGAAAGCAATTTATTTCAAAAGCTGATTCAGCAAGAGACTCTTCAGGGGCTCATCAATATCTCATCAATAATCAGAGATGCTGTAATGATTATCGGTGGCGTTGTAAAAAATTTGCATAACACTATTTATTTTAACATTATTCAGCAATTTTTTGCTTCCTGAAAGACAAAAAGATTTCTGTATCAGGAAATATGCTCTTCAGCAGGAAGCAACAAGCGATATAACACATTTAAAATATTGTTTCTTCATAGGCTGTGTGTTTTTTTGTGAAATACACTATTCAATAAAAGGAGGTCCTTACACACTTGGTGTAAGTTAGCGATATTATAAGTAGATATTAAGAAAATGTCAAGCGTACTTCCACTAACTCATCTTGGCTTCAGTCCCCAATAACCCTCCTTTTTCATTACCCTCTGAAGCCTGATTCTGCCTTCAAGCGAAATTAATAGGAGAAAGATCAATCCTGGACATCTCTTGGTGTGTCAGTCCAAACCAGAATCTACTGCCTTCAGAGGACTTTTCTGAAGCATGATTTCACTAAAAAATACTAAAGGTTAGAACAAAAGCTGATTTAATTCTTCCTTGCAGATAATGTAACTGCCTTTTTTTTTTGGTCTCTTAATGAAAACTCAGTGCAGATCAAATGCAGACTGTTTGGCAGATTTGCCTTATTTGCAAATTTTAGGGCAAGGTCAAAACAGACTTAATAAACCTCTGCTTGAGTTTCTTTTTTACAAGATGTAGATATTATTAAAAATAGCATTAAAAATGTCAGGAATACAGAGGAGAAAAATGAAAGCCGAGACGGAATCCAAGAGCCTGGAAAGCAGCTGGAACGAAATAAATGTTAATTAATACCTTGCATCACACAGGCTACTTACTTGTATTGATGAAGCAGAAAAAATTACTGGTAGTGATAGGTCTGACTGAAATTAATATTTTTCAGACCTCAAGATCTCATTTTCAGTATGAAGAAAGCATCACTGAGTGAGCATGAATGCAGCTGTGTTTTAACAATGCCAGGTCATTTCCCTCTGTTTTATTTTACAGTCTCTGAAGAGTTTTCTCTTTCTTGCTGCATATGTGTTTTAGGGAAAGTAACTCTCCTTTTGAATAGAATTACTTTTTCTCAAAACCTAGAGACTATTTCCCTCTTAGGATTTTTGTCCTAGTGAGCCCTTACACTGAGGAAAAAGACCGCTGCTTCCTTCTTTTAGGGTTATGTTACTTAATGACTTCTTTTCTGTTTGCTTTGCTAGCGACCATAAAACTGTCACCATCTGCATTTCAAAGCGTAGGAAAGCCGTGCGCCCGGCTTGCTGCTTTTTGCCGGGTAACCTTGAGTGATTACAGCAGTGGTTCTCAGCTGCCGCTTCTTACCATGACCGATATTGGTATCTCAAATACAAATAATTTTTCTCAAACTAACAGCAATACTGCGTACTATATTTTTGTGAAAAGGAGGTGTTTGTGAGCCCATGGCTTTGCTTCATTCCCCTGTAAGGTGAAGTGTGGATAACCGAAGCCACTGATACAACTGGGTTTGAGTTCAGTAAACTTTCAGTTGCCAAAGATGATTGACTCGAGACAGTGTTCAATAACCTCTGCTTTCAGCTGTGATTATTTATTGAAGTGCCCTGGGCCATTAAAGTTCATTTGGTGATTGTTCTGCTCCCCCCAGCCCCCCTAAAATCTCATTCACATGATAAAGTCCTACTTATTTTTTTCTAAAGGCTTTGCAGCGAGCAACAAAAGCCTGCCGTCACAGGGATAACCACAAAGGACGAAATCTCAAGCCACGCAGGAAAGGCCGCATTGTTCGGCCTGGGTCAGCAGCTGCAGCCCTCACAATGCACCCTGCCCAGCGGGGCAAAGGCCTCGCCGCCCTCCCAGAGCAAGGCCCACCGAACCCCGCCGGCGGCGTGAGGCGTGAACACGAATCCCTTTGGGGTCTGGATGACCAGAATTTGGATCCAGTAGGAACTGGGTCACAAAGACGAGCAAAGGGCAGGGGTGGTGGATGCCTGTGGCAGTCAGGAATGAGGGCAGAGGCCTCTGGCAGGCAAAAAAAGGGGCTGTGGCGGCGGGTGGGTGAGGGCACAAGGCCCCATGAGCAACGAGGAACCCCAAGACGGCCCTCATCGCCGTGAGGGACCGGGCACGGGTGTCCAGAAGCCGGGCTGGGTGGGGAAGATGCGGCCGGAGAAGGAGAGGAGTGACAGGAGTGACAGGGCCGCAGCAGCCCCCACCCCCGCCCCGCGTGTGAGGGGACAGCGGCCCCGAGGGAAGCGGGGTCCCGGCCCGGGAGCCGGAACCGCGCGCTGGGGAGCGGGCTTGAGGCTGGACCGGCGGCGGGGCAGGGAGCGGGGCCGGGCGGAGAAGGGGCCGGCGTGGTGCTGAGGGAAAAAGCGGCTGCTCCTGAGGGACACGTAGATGTTGGGGGCGCGGCGAGACAACCAGCGGCGCCCCGAGACCCAGAGCAGCCAGCAGCCTTCATCCGCCGCACCGAGGCCCAGGGCGGCGGGGGAAGCAGACGACAGGGCGCCCGCGCCGGTCAGCGAGAGGGAACTCCCCTCCCCCGCGCCCGGCCCCTTGCCAACCCCAGGTAGGGACGGCTGATTGACAGCCTCTCTCCGCCCTTCTGGCGTTTTCATTGGGTACTTTTCACGCCGATCAACAACGTGTCCGACGAAATGCTGGCTCCCATTGGCACGCCTTGCCCCGCCCCTCCCGGCAAGGCCAAAAAGGGAGGTGAGGGGGCGGGGCTTGAGGCCGAAGGGGCGGGGCGGCGGCGTGCAGCCGGGAGGCTTATCCCGCGAAGGCGGTCGGCGGCGGCTGGAGCGGTCGGGCGGCGGCGGCGCGGGATGGGACGGAGCGCGGGGCCAGGTGGGTGTGGGGCCACGCTGCCGCCTCCCTCAGCCGGAGGGGCGGCAGCGCTCAGGGTGTCCGCTCCCCTCTCCTGGGAGCCCGGCGGCCGCCGGGAGGGGCGGTGAGGGGGAGCAGCCGCTCTTTAACGGCCCCTCGCCCCCAACCCGCGGGGATAATCCCGCCGTTGCCCTGCGGGAGCCCCCTCAGCGCGACGGCCGCGCCTTTCCTCTCACAGCCGCGATCGAGGGCAGCGACCGGTCGCTTCGGGGTTTGTCCCTCTCCTCCGACCCGGGCTGAGCTGCCCGTCCCGGGGCCCTCCCGCCTCAGCCGGGCGGGAGGAAGCTTTGTTTGGCCCCTCGCCAGTCCCCAGAGCCGTGGGGCGCGTTCCTCTCCCCCGTTTCGGTCTCGGGTGGGGGTTGCGAAGCCCACCCAATGCGTGGGGTCGGGGAAGAGGCCCCCGGACCGGCGATTCTCGGGGCTGGGCGCCGTGTTCCGCGGGGAACACGGCGCCCAGCCCCGAGAATCGCCGGTCCGGGGGCCTCTTCCCACTCGTGTTTCCCCCCACTCGTGGCCCCCGCTCAAGCACCGCGGCCTCACACCAACAAGTCTCTTCTGACGTTCAGCGATCTTCAAGTACTTAAAAATAATCGTCTTTGGCTTTGAAGGGCGCTGGGAGTCCTTGACAGCTCGGGAACTTTTAAACCCTCTCTCTCTTTTTTTTTTTTTCCTTCCCTCCTACTCGTAGTTTTTGCAGATTAATTTTTTTTTTCCCCCACTTCCCCCCATTTCACTTATTTCTGAAGTGAATGTGTTGCTGAGGAGAAGCTGAGAGTCTGAGTGAGCGCAGGCATGTGGAGACGGGGATTTATTGCGACTGCTGAATGTCTAACACTGAAAAGCGATTAAGAAGTACTTATTTATTCTTTTTCTTCTAATTTATGATACAGTTCAGTAATCGCTGCAGATAACTTAACAGGAGAAGGACTGAGAGTTTTAGGCTGAGCAACAATCTGTGAAGTGGGGCCAGTACTTGAGTGATGGGTTACTGGATGCAGTTGTGAGATCCCTTGATAGAAAATACTTCAAAGGACAAGTGGTTTAGTTTGTGCAGGAGTAGGAGAAAGCTGTCTAGCTGTGGTCCTTTGTGCTTCTTTTGTGAACTACAGGGAACGAGGGGAAAGTATTCCTTTTAGAAGAAGATGAGGGCAAATTATGAAAGCAGCCAGGAACTTCAAGAGACTTGAAATCTGAGGATGAGAAAGAGGAGATGGTTTTTCCTTCCTTTTTAAAACTTTACTTACAGAATCAAAAAGTACTGTGTTTATATGAGACAGATTGTTATTTGGAATTTGCCTGATAGAGTGTTTTCCGTAGTGGTTAATAGCGTGTGTGCTTGAAGAAGGGAATGAAGTAATGGAACAAGGCTGCAGTTCTTGTTCTCCAGCATGCTCTCCCACACCACAGCGACCTGTAGCTCAAATGCTAAGTTGTGTGGCCTCCAATATATGGAGGTTGACATGATATGGAATAATTATGTAGAGTAATATCCAAGCTGGAAACCTGTTAGGTTAAAGTTACAAGTTACAGTGCTTGCAAACTTAGAAGATTCAAGATTAAACTCCATGTTTGAGCTGTGTTATGTTCAGTTAACAGCTTGCTTTTGCCTACAAGTTCTCATAAAAAAAAATGCACTAAGACAGAAGGACAGTTATCTGCCTCCATTAAAATAAAGGCTGTAAGTCATTCTTACTCAGAAACTGAGTGTGGGTTTCAGTAAGTTCTGTAAGAAGAATGTTTTATCTGCTGTTCTTCAGTTGAGACCAGGACCAGACCATGTTCCCTTTGAGCAATGTGGAAGCTTGATTTATTTCCAGCTGCATTTTAGGGGATGAGTTGTGCAAAGCAAACTTTTCTTACTGCTTGCTGGAGGATTAATTTTGTGTTTGAATTGCGAGTGGCAGTGTGAATGTAGTTATTAGACGGTGAATGCATACATGAAATAGTATATAATTGAGGCAGTTCTCTTTCTTCTCCTGTTCCGTGGCTATTTTCTTTAAATAAAGGAAAAATAGAAAACATTTTTTTAATCAGATAGGTACTGAAACAATAGTCTTGATTATACACAATAGTTACTGAAATTGTATGGTCTCCGTTAATCTTCCTATTTGTCCATGGATGTAATAAAATATGACTTTGTATGTTAGAAATAGAATTGCTTGTGCAAAAAAAGGGACTTTCATAGCAGGAGTAAGTTATTGAGGCTTCATGTTTGATTTATGTCGTACAACACATGACATTTCATAGTTAATAGCAGCATAAATCTGCTTTGTTTTTCAGTATATGCCTTGTCTGTACAACATGCCTCAAAGGATTATGATTTCAGGAGTAGTAATATAAACTTTTTACAGACCAGCTGCTCTTTGGTGTGACTACTTTAGCTCAAGTTTGTTTACTTTATTCTTCATTGAGAAGGTATGTGCCATGTATTTCTGTGAAACAAGGAATAACAGTGTCTGCAGGCAATATTCCTGTATGGAGGAAAGAGGAAGGAAAGCCATTGTGTGACAGATGGTAGTAATATTATTTTGAAGTTTCTTATATACAGTCACTAGCAGGACAAGATTTCTAAAAACCAAGTCAAACTAGAGCAGATACTTTGGTGAAGAATTCCAGAAGAGCTGATGGTAGCTGAGTGTTTAAGTCACTGTGTCAGTGTCATCTGGACAGTGAATCAACTTCCATGCTGTTGCAAGTCTTCCCTTTTTCATTTAACTTCCTGCATGGACAGTTACATCATGGTGTAGTTTATAGTAATTGGAGCGGGAAGGAGCCTTGAGAGAACTGGATGGAGGACTCATGATGTAAAAAGATAAATATATGCAGTTAAGTCTTTGTTCTATCCCACTCTCCCATAGCACCATTTTCCAGAGCTCACTTGACTGCTTTTAGCGAGGAATGAGTAAGAAATGTCGTTGCAGTTAATTTCAGTCTGCCCTTGCAGGCCTGTATTTAGCTGGTGTGTACTTGATATGGTCTTGTAACTGAGCTTGAATCTCATATGGGTTGTATAATAAAGCACTTCTTGGCCTTTTTAATTCAAAGGTGATGTATTGGTATCTTCCTGGTTCATGTATGACTCCAGATAAAATGTCTGGACCTTTTGTGGTCATTGCTGCGACTTCTTTTTATTTTATTTTTGCTTACATAGGATATTGAGCTACAGGCTGTGAATCAGGTGAACTGCACTACTAGCATGAGTTACTAACCAGGCTATGTGTGTCCAGTGGGTCCTGGTACTAAGTTTTTGTTAATTACCTCAGTAGTGGAAAGATGTTCCACTGAGAAGCTGTTCTTCTCAGGCTCATTTCTTGGTTCTCTAAGCTTAAAGCCATTCAGTATATGAAGATCATTAACACGATCGGTTTACAAATACATGTCTTCCAGTGTTATATACAACTGTACATTGCCTTCAGAAGCTTCATTGTACCAGGAATTCTAGGGGTCACAGATTGTTCTTTTAATAGAATTCGCAGTTACACATAGAGAAAGAGGTAGATAGTGAGTATGAACTACTTCTTCATATGGAAGACTCGCATACAGAATACCTGTAATGTCAGAAAATCAGTGACTCGACTAAGAACTAAATGGCGGCATCTGGAGCCTTAGCTCTGTAGCAGAACTGCTACTTTACATTCTCTCCTGAGAACTTAGTCTGCCTTTAGGGGTAATAATGAAAATAACCTCAAGTTACCCAGATTTATTTACTCAACTGTTCAGAAGCCAGCCTGTTGTAAAAGCTCCTGAAATGTTGCACCGGGGTGTTTTTTTAACTGGAAAAGCACTGTTGTTTTTCACCTCTCTTTTGCAGACTTGGATAACTGAAATATTTTTAGCAGCTGATAGATGTAACTACTTTTTCCTCTGCCAAAAGGAGAAACAAAACATTTGGGAAGAAATAAAGAAATTTGTGTGTAGAAACAGCTGAAGATCAAAATGAAAGTTTTTCATGCTGATTTAGGCTGTGAACTAGAAGCTTATCTTGTTTGATTTCTTTGTTTTTGGCAGGTGAGATAGCTGGAGATTTTTTTTTGAAGGCCATATTAATATGGTAAGCGTTTGTTGGATTTGCTTTTTTTAAATAAAAACAAATCCAAATTTATTTGTTAGGGATTTATAAGCATTCTGAATTTCAACGCATTACAAATTTGTTTTTTCTTTCATATACTGAAATATTCTGCCATTAAACTAATGATGTTTTCTGGGTCTAGAGCCAATTGCTGTATGGGATTTTTTTCTTTGGTGGACTTCTTCATTTAGCAGAATTTTAGTTACTCTTTTTCAAGGTTCTTGGAGGTCCTTCCTGCCTGTTGGTTACAAATACCATTTCTTTATTCTTAAGAGAGATTTCGTAGCCAGATACAGTGATAGAGGACAATGTGTGTTTCTGTTATGTGTAAAATATCTTTATGCCAAATTTATTAAACTATTTATTTTTTAATATTATATGCAGGTGTCAGTGTAAAACAAATCATAGAGCAAATATTTTCTCATCATTTGTATACTGTCAAACAGGTTATACTTAATGTGTAGGTTTTCTTCAAAACATTCATAACTACAAGTCTCCTAGCAAGTGTGTTTTGGTAAGAAGTACTGGAAAGAACTGACAGGGACTGTTGAGTGCTGAGTTAGAGAATTGGCTAAGCATTAGTGAACATAGTAACATAACAAAAATAAGTGTCTTGGACGTGGCTGGCATGCAGATATTTTTGCTTTAGTTTTTATAGAATAGAATAGTTTTGAATTAATCTTGCATTCTGTAGAAGTTAGGCTTTATAATAGTCTTCAGATTGTGACGCAACCTTTAAAATGCTGGTAAGTGAAACAGATTAAGTATGTATAGAGATCAGTGGTAATTTGTATCTGTTTGGAGTTTGTATTTTACAGTCCTCATAACTGATATAAATAGAAGTAGCCTATGCTAAGGCAGTCATAACTTCCATTAATCAGTCAAAACCAGAAATTTAGCTTAGATGTATTTTTTTTTCAGGATAAGAAAAAAAGAGATTTTCAAATGTTGTGCACAGAATTACAGCCTGGCTTGGTTTTTTTCTCCAGTTCCATAAATCAAAACTCTATTTCACTGTTTCTTGGGCACAGACTTTTATTGCACATCCCTGTTGTAGAAATCTGCCCAATAGAGAAACTGCAGAATAATTTATTGTGGTAAAACTCTATCAAACATTGTTCATTTACACAGCAGTATGCACAGTTAAACTTACATTGAAAAATATTAATCACCGTTATGTTCAAATGAGACAGACTTTTTGGAGGTTTATGCAGTGATTGTGTTTCCTCCTGTGCTGGTGTAAAAGCATAGGTAAGCTTTGTTTGGCTGTTGTAACTGTGCGTTAGTGTGCTTTGGGGCAGTTTTTTTTAAACCTGAATATGCACTTGCTTTAGAGTTCTGTATATATTATGGTGATTCTCAGGTCCTCTGTCAGCCTTGTGTTTGCTGACAGAACTTCAAAACTGGGCAGGGAAGTTCAAATAATAAATAGTGAAAATGCTGTTTAATGCATGATCTGAATGAAATTGATAAAACAGTTTTTTTTTTTTCTTCAACTTTGCAGCTGGCACTGCTAGTGATTATAATTTTTCAGACATTAGAAATTTTACAGAAGCCTGTTTGCATAATGAAAATATCGAAGAATGCTGAAATACTTTGCTGTCATTCAGCCTTTTCTAACTTTTTTCTTCAAGATTTTACTGAATTTGACTCCTTTGGTCTTTCTAAGGTAATATAATGTTTTCAGATGCCTGGCTTATCTATGAGCACATGTAATTATTTATATTTAAGCTGTTTACTGAACAGTTAAAACAGGATGCTATTTGGGCTGGGCCTGTGCTATAAGGTATAGAGGCTGCTGCATCTTGTTGACTTGAGGTACACTGGGTGACCACGCTTAAAGGATGGTGTGTCCAAAAGATGGCAACAAAGATGGTGAAAGGAGTATAGGGCATGACTTAGGAAGAGCAGCTGAGGATATTAGGTTTGTTCAGCTTGGAGAAGAGGAGGCTGAGGGGTGACCTCATTGCTGTCTAAGGTTCCTCATGATGAGGGGAGGAAAGGGAGGTACTGATCTTGTCTCCTTGGTGTCTGGTGATAGGACACAAGGGAATGACTTAAAGTTGCATCAGAGGAAGTTCAGATTGGTTATTAGGAAAAAGTTCTTCACTGAGAAGGTGGTGAAGTGCTGGAGCAGGCTCCGCAGGGAAGTGGTTGTGACTCCGAGCCAGTTGGGGTTCAAGAGACGTTTGGACAAAGCTCTTCGGTATCTGGTTTAACTTTTAGGCTGCTGTGTGTGGACTCAAGAGTTGAACTCGAACATCCTCATGGGTATAATGTAGTGGTGTTTTGGAGGCCTTACAAGACTTGAGTTTCACTGACTGTTTAGAACATAGCATGTGCAAAAATATTTCCTTTTATTGTTGATATATTCATAGAAACTGAAAGTGAACAAAGCACTTCGTCAGTGATGATTGAAAAGCATTTATATAAAATGTGGCCATCAGAACATTCTTCCATGAACTGGTTAACCAGTTACCTGCTTGTCACTTGCTGCAGAACAAGATACCATTTACAGGGCTGTTAGTAGGGGCCGGGGTTCAGATTGAATCTACGGGTGAAGTTTGTTCAGCGTTGATGACTGTAATAGCCAGTTGGAGTATTCCCTTATTTGAGGGTTTACAGGTAATGTGTGCAGCTGATGTATGCAGCTGTTGCTTACTCCTCTCCCTCTAGTAGCTTTTTCCTGCAGCATAGCACTGCTCTTCTTGTTGCAATGCCTTCCTTTGAAGGCTAGAAGGGCTAACTCATCTTTTCTGTTTTCCACTTCTGATGTCCTGTAAGGTAAGGACAGTGGTGGGTGGGTCACTGTTGTGTATCTTAGTGGAGAGGCCTGTTAGAGCAGGTGAGCAGTATATAACCCTTGGATCCGTAACTTACTTCATAAAAAAAGACTGGTGAAGGTGTAAAAAGATTCTCTTCTGCATTCTTGTGACTTGGAAAATTAAATGCCATTAGAACACATACTTTCCTCATAGCCAAATACCTTAGTTTTTCAGCTGATGGATCCCAGGTTTCTTGTGCATCTTCATAGTGGCAACCACTTTGCTCATAACAAGTAACACTTGGAGAGCTTGTATGTGTAATGGATGACAGGCATAATATATCAGAACATGTCAACAGTGTGCCAGTGAATGTTGGAATTAATATCTTGATGTTTGTTTTGAAATTCTGTAGTGGAAGAGGTCAGTATTCCATGATGTCGCGGACAACCATTCATCTGCCGTGGGCTTCATTTTGTCCCGACAGAGCAACGGGCAGCTGTGGGGACTAGTGTGCTACAAGACGAGGCCTGGGAAGCTCGTTTTATTTTGAAACTTCAAACAGCCTTTGAAAATGCTTATTTGAGAAGTTTTTCTGCCTCATTACATGTGAATGAAGAAATGGAGAGTTTGAACTTCTGAATTGGGAGGAGGGCTTTAGTGAACATGTGGTTTTTTTAGTTGTTCTACAGCAGTTAGAGCTTGCTGCTGAGTTTTATATAGAACATTGAAATTCTCTGGAACTCGTATCAGCACAGGTTTATTGTAGGGTTATTTCCTGGGAAAGTGCTGTTTTTAAAGCTTGGCTGCTGCTGCTTTGAATGCTTAAACAGCTGCAAACAGGGAGGACATACCACACCACTTCAAATGAAGCCTATGTTTGATTTTATGCTGAATTTGAAGACACTTTTGTACATGTATTACTGTTTTTTTTTTTTTTTCACACAATTTGAAGTTCCTTCTAACATCTGCATGCCGGCTCAGCAGCTGGAGTGGGGCTGCAGTTAACTCTAAGTCAAATTTGAAGGGGATGTCTTGGTACAATTTTACAAGTAGTTTGGTTACAGTTTCAGGTTATCTGACTGTGTATGTAGTAGGAGGAGAGTATTTGCCAGGCTATGCTAGACAAGCAGATGTGCAAGCCACATGCTTTCTATCTACCCTTCTTTTTGCAGAAAGAACCAGGAACTAGGATTTCAGCAGCTTTGTGTTTTTTTTCTAGCTGGAAGGGATCCTGCCTCCTTTGTCTCAGTAAGCTTTCTCCTCTAGAAGGTCTCAACTTTCCAAATCCTACAGGTCTTGTACATCTTCACTGTAGCAATTGCTTTATATTTATAGCAAGTAAAAAGTGGTAGCACTTGTGCATGGCAAGCGTGAAATACCTGAATGTTGAAGTGATGAGGTACAAATGCCTTCAAGAGGAGTGTCTGAGAATGCTCTGAGGTACAGTTTTCCGTCCCTCAAACGAAGTGTAGCTATTGTAACATTTGCCTCTCTCATCAAACACTGCTCATGCTCTTGTAAGATTCTCTTGAAATTCCAAGCATCCTTTGATTCAGGGTGGGTAATTCTGCACAAGCGTGTAGATAATATTAGGAGCAACACGTAGTTATAGCTCAAGCTAATAATGCTGCAAAGACAGACCTTCGTGTCTAGCTGCTGGATTTGCACTGCTAATGACAGGAAAGGCTTCCATGTTGACTGTCTAATACTAATAGGCAGTTGGGTTTTTAACCTTAAGGATTTTTTTTTTAGCCTGAAATAGCTTCATCTGAAATATTACTCTAAGATCATTGAGATTCTGACCTAATTTTTCTAAAATATCTGCTATTGAAGAAGGTACATTCTTTGCAGTAATATTATTCTGATTGCCATACTAACAATTCAGGGGACTTCTTGCATGGATCTGCAGCTTGCTGTCATGTAGGAGATCGTATTCTTCTTGGTCACTCAGGTGGCTGAAGTGTTTTCTGACTAGCTGGCTTGATTTTGGAGCAGGTTTAGCAGCCTTCAGGAATGTCTGTATTTTGGAGACTGATGGCAAGCTTGTGTTCAATGGGATTTATAACTCTTATTTGCAAAAACTGCAAATACTGCTGGGAAGTAGTAAGTAAAATTCCATGATCGGGGAAAATTCAGAACTTACGTTGTCTTAGATGCTTCAAGTTGACTAAATATTTTACATCACTTAGTAAATTGGTCCAGTTACTATTTCTGCGAGTTATTAATTGATGTCTAGTAAAATGAATGAAGGACAAAGTCAAATACTGTAGCAGATTGAACCCTTGTCTTAAAATTTTGGCTTTCTGAAGTGTACAGAAATAGCAGTCATATGCAGTATGTAGTCCAATGTGCATGTTTCTATTACCAGTTCTATCTCTTAATCTCATACTATTGAGGAAGCAGTGAAATAACCACCTTATCAGGCAGGTGGTATTTTTGCTGCCTGTGACAACAGCAGCTGAAACCCCAAACCCGTCTCCTTTTCTCCCTGTCCTATATTTTAAGCTGAAACTGTTAATGTTTTTTTTGTATGCTACTTCCTCATTTGGATTTTCTGTTTCACTTCCTCCTGCTGCAAACTCTCTCCTATGCATTTCTTCTGAAGTTGTCTTTTACTTCCCTTTCAATCTGTTTTGTATCCTAGTACTGCCTGTAAGAAGGAAATGCATTGTGATGAATTTCTGCTTCGTGTCATTTCTGGTAAAACCCACAGATGCCTCCCTTATTTTTTTAAGAGAGTGAGATGCTTGGAGACATAAGGAAAAAACAAACCACAACAGAAACCCTCCCCACTGCCACATTCATCCCTGAAGAAACTTAAAATGGAGGGAAGTAGATGCAAGACATGAAATGTAAACCCTTGCCAAATGTAAACCCTTCTTCCCTCAGCTGAGTGAACTGCCGACTATCAGATTTCTTTAAACCACAGAATGTTATTTTTGGCAGGAACATCAGAAAGAGTATTCTTTCATTTAAACAGTTGTTGTTTGGAAAACAAGCATATGTCTGGCATCATCATGGATTTCTAAAAGAGGAAAAAGTGATTTTATTTTCAAAACATGTAGTAAAACTGTATTTTCAGCATAATCAAATGTTAAAAGCTTTTGGAAGCTTAAATTTAATGGTGTGTCCTTACAGTTGGTTGTCAAGGTTGAAACAACAAGCACAGTTAGCCCTTAAGCTGCTAAATGCTAATCATAGCTTGGCAAGAGTTTTCCTCAGCCAAGTTACTGAGCTCCAGAGAAGCACACAAGCAGCCTGTAATAATTTTCTGAAGTTTTTCGAAGTTAAACTTAAATGTTGAGGTTCAGATGTGAATAAATAAGACTTCATTTTGGTAACTGCGATGTTAACTGTAAGACCCATGGCTATACATCTGTAGCTTGAGTATCGCCACTCTTGTTCATCTTGATAGAATTATGGCTGTTAGTGCCTTAGAATATGAAGCATTAGAAAGCATTGTGAAGTAAGTTTTGTGAACCTAAGTGATGGCATTCTAAACTGTGAACAGCTTTGATTTGCTGGTCAAAGATAACTTTCTTTATGCCTCATTACAGAATGGTAAATACAGCATAGAACAGTCTCAGATACCCAAAGAAGTTCATCTAGGTTCATTCCGTTACAGGGATAGGATAAGAATGGAGAAAAGTCACGTGCTTTAGCACTGGGTGGGAAACATTAGGGAGATTTAACTGGGAGGGTGGGAAGTTTAGGTGTTGCATATAGATGAATAAAACCAGTGAATTTAATTTGAGGGTTATTGGAAGTTATATTCGCTAAGATGTTTAACCTGATATTTTAGAACTAAAATAGGAGGAAACCTTGGCATAAAAGCTTGTCTAAAATAGAAAGCCTGAAGGACAAGTGTTCTTTTGTCAGAAGTGTATTTTTGAGTCTTCTAAATCCACTTTGAAGAAAATACTAAAATAAATTTAACTATAGGAAAGATAAGACTGTAGAAAGAATTAAATTCCACTGTGGATTAGTTAATTTGCATGCTATTATTAGTGTTCTATAAAATATGCCTTCCATGCTTTTTTTTGCTGATTTTCTGCAGGTGTATAATGAAGTGTTGATCCTCCTTCCTGGTTCAAAGCATCCAGGGCTTGCTGATGTAAATCAAATTCTTATTGGGTGTTAAAAGAAGAATAAACTTGGCCAAAGTGGGAAGCTTTTGAGTATTATGTTTTTCTGTAGACTTGAAACAACTTTTGGTTATTCTGAACAGAAAAGAACGTGACTGGTGGAACAGCTGACCTGTAAGGATGTGATAGCTGCAGGTACCCTGTCCTCCCCTTCCCCCTCAAACAAAGAATGTTAGTTGTTAATTGTTTTGTGTAAGATGGGAATTTACAGCAGTTTTATCCAGGAACAGATACTGATGCTCTAAAGGCTTCTAAAGGAGAAAGTGAAGGTCTCTTCCTTATTAATGAGTAGTCTCTGCCTGGTAGACTTCTTGTTAGCCAGAAAGAGGCTTTATAAATTATTCAGCTGATCTAGTAATATTTGTCACCTGCTCTTTATTTATTTTTAAGACCTTTTGTTCCTATTGCACAGCTAAATTGCTTTAGAGCAGGTTGTGCTTGGGGATGAAAATTATTTACTGTTGTGATAGCAGAGTATCACTTTCAGCCATTAAATCAGCATTCCTCCGTTCTGCAGAAAGAGATGGCAAAGAACGTAAGTTGCAAAGGGGCATGAAATCTGAAAACATGCCTCTTGAGTGTTCTCATGTACTTTTGTTTGAATTCAGGCTAATCCCTTTTATTTTGGTTTTTATTTCTTCAGAAGTGTATCTGGTACAAGATTCAACGTTAAACTTTTCTCATAAATCTGTTTACTGTTTAATAAAAACTAGAATGTAGTAGAGAAGTATTTATCAGCTATATTGTAACTGTACAAGGACTTGGGAAGTTTAGTCTTAGTTTAGGTCTAGTTAGCTGTATCTTAGTTTACCGAGCTTGCTTTAAAAAAAAAAGTGCCATAATCCCTCTAGAGAGAAGGGAGGGTTGTGCTAGAGAGGAGAGGTCTTATATTTGTGGGAATAGGTATTGTGCGCATTCCCGTTGCTACTGCAGTGTCACTCTGTGTAATAGTCTGGTTTGGGTTCAAGTTTCCCAATAAGAAATCCTAATTCTCCTTTGGGCAAGTTCATTTTTCAAAGAGCAAGAAGCTGGTAGGGGAAGAGGAGAGTTCTGCAGATACCTGAAATCCCATTGACCTGTTGTCCAAAATTTTATGCAATATTGTACTTTTTGTTATTACGCAAATGATACTGTCCATTACTAGTTGTTAATTACTTGGATAGTAGTAGAAAAAGAGCAACTGACCTGTAAGTGATCAGATGCAAGGAGTCTGGGGAAGAAGGGGTTTTGAATTCCACTTAACTGTGCATTCCAAACCAATGCACAAAACTAATCATCTGTTTGCCTGAAAAATGCCACAGAACAGTACCAGTGGAGGAGTGGCGCTGGTGTGTGGTTGGACTTCTTCGTCTACTTTTGATTTTTTTTTTTCTTTGTTTAGGGGAGGACATAACTATTTTCGTAGCAGTAAGATTATCTCTAGAAAGCTGTCTTTATCCAAGTTGTAAAATCTTAATCCTCAGTTTTCCAGTGGGCTGCATGAGGGCAAAGGTAATTGTGTGAATATTGACTTTGACTTTTTTATTGTGAAAATGCCATCTTGGACAGCCTGCTTGGTCCTGATGATTATTTGTTTATTTTTTAAGCACTTGAACATGGGCTTGTCCTAATAATAGTTTAAGTTGTCCACTTTAAAGTTGCAGGAGTCCCTTTTAAAGCAGTAGTTTTGGTGCAGAACATTTAGTTATTTACACGTTAACCTGCTAATAGGCTACTTCTCAACAAAAGCCTTTCTTAAAGGCAAAGCATCTGTGTACTATTGTCATGCTTTAAAATGAAGGTGGAAGGTTTTTTTTCCCTTTGATTTTCTTCTCTGTATGCCAGCAACATGATTAAAATAACTTTCTAGAAGTCTTGACTTAAAAAAAAAAAAAAGAAAAAAGACGTCAAGGATACAGTTAGTTGACTAGTGAATCTTAGGCGTATTTACATAGCAATTTTACATTTCCGTTGGTGTGAATGTCCCTAGTACGCAAGGGTAACAAAATTAAAAACTTAGTGAGTGTCTGCAATTCTGAGATTTGAGCTTGGATCTTCCATGTTGGTCAAAAGAGGAGGAAAAAAGTCATTGATGAAACCTTGTCTGAAATTTTTTGGTGTTTCTGAAGAGGCCTACATCCTGCATGGCAGGAGTGTAATCGGTGAGACAGGAAATGTGTTGCCAGCAGTTTATGGAAATGCCAGTTTATGTTGCTAGTTAATGGAAAATACTGTTATTTCTGCAGCCAGTACGTTGAAAACATAGGCTCTTAAATGTATTGGAGGCTGTAACTTACTGAAAAAAAAAAGGGATGGGGGTTCCTATGGTAATCCGTGGCAAGAGTTGTTAAAATCGGAAAGCCAGTATGCATCTGTGCTGTGCTAAAAGAAAAAATTGTATTATGTGGGATCAGCTGACACTTTAAGTGGTTCCTCATAAAGGACGCTTTTTAAAAACAGAAAACAAAAACCAACAAAAACAACGAAAAACCCACACCCAAAAACCCCAACAACTTCCCCCCCACAAAAAACCCAAGGTTCCACGCCTTCTTGGATGATCTGCTTTGGTTCATTGTACTTGATGCAGAACTTGCCAAGAGTTTTGTAATGTGCAATAACATGAGTGGTCAGCTCAGATGACTCTGGTGCTTACACCACGTCACCGCGTTTTGGTCACAGAAGTCGCCTATGAAAAGCTGTGTGAGCACTGAAACCAGGATCACTTGGGGTGGAAGAGTAAAAATTTGGAAAGGCATCGAGTAGAGGCGTAGCTTTACTTGCTGGCTTCCACACACCTGCAGTGCACGTGCTTGTGTAAGCGTAACACTCTGAATATCAGCAGGTCTCAAACTTTTAATTGAACCTCCCTTTTTGGTAATAGTTTGTTCCTCTACTGCTCTTTTGCCAGCACCAAGCAGCTGCTAAATGAAGAGGGAAAGAGGAAGCAGCATGCCACAGCTGTACAGCTCTGGCCCTTCCTCTGGGAAGTGGAGCTGGAGCCCCAGAGCGTTGTGTGATTTCTGCTTTCCTGTATGGACATGGAAAGAGGTGGATTTGAACCTGTGCCACATTCTCGGCTGTCTCTTCTCTCTTTCTTGCCTTCCCAGAGCAGAGTGGTCAGTAATGACCAAAATGCCTCATTGCTTCTGTTCCTGAGTGTAAGCCACACAGTGCTTTGGAGCTACCAGCTGCTGCCTATGCAGACATGGCATGCATCCTTTCTTATGATACCTTCTGTGCTTACATTCCTGTCTACATAGTGTTAAAAAGAATAGCTTTTGCTCTTTGAATTAAAAAAGAAAACAAAACAAACCAAACCCTACTGTGGATTTCTTGGTGGCCCATGCCTTTCAGCAACCAGTTGTCACTGTTCCAAAACATTTAAGGTTTGGGTTTTCTTTTTCCAAAGTCAAGATATTTTACATCTTGCATCATCTGTATGTATTTATTTATTTATGTGTAAATCTGTATTAATTCTTGGAAATAATAAATAATTTACATTATTTGTAGCTTAAAAAAATCTTCGGTAGAGGAAGGCAAGGGGAGCAGGACTTGAAAATGTTGAAATGGATATCTTTGGTTGTTGGAAGACTGAGGAAGGGACACAGGCAAGAGACAGAACAGGATGGCATACCTGCAGTCACATTATTATGAACTGTTAAGAGAGACCTGGGATGTGTATATATATATCCATACATATTGTATGTATTAATAAATTTAGGTTTTCCTAGACTTGATTATCAGATCAAGATTTGTTTTTTTTTATTGTTTTGAAATCTTTTCATGGAAATTACTTCTATAAGATGCTGCATTTGTGGCAGCTGACAGCCCGTCAATAGAAAATACTGAACATAACTGTGAAAATTATACTGAAGTAATCTGAAGAATAGGATTTACTTGAATTTATGAAAATATTTAGTGGGAACAGGCAAATCTGATCTCTTGAGTTAGTATCAGCTGCTTGGTGTTGAGCCTGATGGTAAAGCAGTAGATAACCTGGACAGATTATGCGATTAGGATAAGTTCATACTTCTCTCTTCTTTACCCATATTAAAGTGTGAGGTAGAAGTAGTTTTAAAATTCAGCTTTATGAAAACAAGTCTTAAAACCATAAAAAAAATCTCATGTAACAGCGGGCACGATGGCTTTAAGCCACTTCAGCCTTCTTTTTGAAAGAAAAAAAGTGGACTTTATTTCAAATACTTCTGGATTTCTGTGATTTATTTGATCTTCCTAAACTGCTAAGCTCCTCTACATTGAATGAGATTTGAGGTCACAGATCTACGCGAAACTGCTTTAGTTTAACTGGCTTATAAGTAAAAATGTTAATAACAAAGACCCAAACGAAACAAACAAAACCATGTGTCTCTGGCTCTTTAAAAACAGGAAGGGAGGGGGGGAACCTTGAGAAATCAGGATAAACTTGAACCATGTAGTTAACATTAGAGTATGCTAATCTCTCAAGAGTAGCTCTCCAGCTAGGGTGTAAAATGAGATAATTAAATACATACGTTTCATCTGTTAAAAATGCTTTCATTCTTTCTCTCCCTTCTCACCTTCCTTATTTCTTTTCATAGTAGTGTTCTTAATTGAACCCCATAGGCCAACTGTAAGGAGTCACTAACAGTTTAATTCCATTGAGTTTTGATTTTATAAGTGATGACTCTTTAAAGATTAATCTTTGATACCTACATCTGTCTAAAAACAATTTAAATGCTTTTTGAGACTTTTGAATTGGAGAAAAAGCACACTTTTCACAAATATCTTCCAATCTGTGTCCTACTGAACTTTTACAAAGGTTTTTTCTATTGAGAGATGTGTATCTACAAATATATCTCTAGATATACCTGTAGATATGAAAGGCTTTATAGACAGAACTGCAATTATATATATATACACACACATATATCTCTACATGCATACCTATAGTATGTGCATATAAGAGAGAACTGTTTATAAGAATAGACTATTTCAGTTGGAAGAGACCTACAATAATTATTTGGTCCAACTGCCTGACCACTTCAGGGCTGATGAAAAGTTAAAGCATGTTATTAAGGGCATTGTCCAAATGCTTTGTAAACACTGACAGGCTTGGGGCATTGACCACCTCTCTGGGAAGCCTGTCCCAGTGTTTGACCACCCTCTTGGTAAAGAATTGCTTCCTAATACAAAGTCTGAACCTCCTCTGATGCAGTTTTGAACCATTCTCACGTGTATTCTCACGGGATACCAGGGAGAAGAGATCACCACCTCCCTTTCCACTTCCTGGTAGAGAGCAATGCGATCACCCCTCAGCCTTCTTTTCTCTAAACTAGACAAGCCCAAAGTCCTCAGCTGTTTCTCACAGGACATTCTTTCTAGCCCTTCCTCCAGCATTGTTGCTCTCCTCTGGACGCATTTGAGTATCTTAATGTTCTTTTTAAATTGCGGGGCCCGGAACTGCGCACAGTACTCAAGGTGAAGCCGCACCAGCGCTGAGTGCAGCAGGATGATCACCTCTTTTGACGGGCTGGTTATGCTGTGTTTGATGCCCCCCAGGATGCGGTTTGCCCTCTTGGCTGCCAGGGCGCACTGCTGACTTGTATTGAGCCTGCTGCCCACACCAGCACCCCCAGATCCCTTTCTGCAGGACTGCTCTCCAGCCACTCCTCTCCCAATTTATACTTGTCCCCAGCATTACTCTGTCCTAGGTGCAGGATTTGGCATTTAGACTTGTTAAATTTCATCCCGTTAATCATTGCTCAGTGCGCCAGTCCATCTAGATCCCTCTGCAAGGCCTCTTTTCCCTTGAGAGAGTGAACAGCACCTCCCAGTTTAGTATCAGCAGAAAACTTGCTAATGGTGCATTCAACTCCTGCATCCAGATCACTGATAAATATATTGAACAGGACTGGCCCTGAAATTGAACCTTGTGCAACACCTCTGTTGACCAGTTGCCATCCAGATGTAGCCGTGTTCACTGCAACCCTTTGAGCTCTGCCTTCCGGCCAGTTCTTCACCCAGCACACTGTGAACCTGCTCATCCCACGGCTGGACAACTTGTCCAGAAGGGTGTTGTGAGGGACAATATCAAAAGCCTTACAAAATCCAGAAAAACTACATCCACTGTCTTCGCGTCATCCACTAACCGGGTGACCTTACTAGAAAAGAATATCACATTAGTTAAACAGGACTTTGCCTTTGTGAACCCATGTTGGCTGTGCCTGATGATTGCTTTAAATGCCTTTCAATTGTGTGCCTGATGATTGCTTTAAATGCCTTTAAATGCCTTTCAATAGTACCCAGAATAATCTTCCCCACAATTTTTCCAGGAACTGAGGTTAGATTAACGGGTCTATAGTTCCCTGGGTCTTCCCTCTTGCCCTTCCTGTAAGTTAGAATAACATTGGCTAGCTTCCAGTCAGCAGGGACCTCCCCAGACTCCCAAGACCTTTGGTAGGTGATGGAGAGGATCCTGCCATAACATCTGTTAGCTCCTTCAGTACTCTGGAGTGAATCCCATCAGGCCCCATGGGCTTGTGAACATTCCGCTGATACAGCAGGTCCGTTACGATGTCAGTGTCCACAAATGGAAAGTCACTGTTCCCACGCCTGTATCTGTATTGTTAAAGACTGATTAAAAAAAAAAAAACAAAACATTGAACACATCTGCTTTTTCTTCATCCCTATTAATCAGGGAACCATCTTCAACAAGTATTAGTCTTTTTTTTTTTTCAGATCTCCTCAGTGTACTTAAATCCTTTTAAAGGATCATAGAGTAGTTTACAAAGGAAGCAGGCTTCGTATTTCAGATGGATTTTCAAATAAAGGATGTGGCCTCTGAGAAGAACATAATTACAAGGAAGGTGAGATTTCCGTGAGGCCAGGTCTATACCACAAAACATCTGTCTGCTAGGGTGAAGGATGTGCCTCCTTTTGTCCAAGTGTTCTCGAAGAATTCTCTTCTATTTTTCCGTTTCTCTTTCAGTTCCAAGGTACAGGGGAATTAGCCATGGAGTGATGCAAGTGGTTACTTTCAGCTAGATCCAGATGTAAAAATTTGTCTTGCCTTTGAATGGGGTGTGCTAGGCAGAGCAGCTGCTTTCCTGATCCAGCCTGTGACCATCTGCATAATTCTCATTCCACGGAACTGAAGCTGGATGTCAGCTATGGTAGTGTTGAGTAACACACCATTAAGTATGACCTTGCTGCTGCCTCTTTCCCTGTTGCACTTCTTTGTAGATGTGATATTTTTCCCTTTCTAAAAACTGCGTCAGTGCTGTTTAATTGGCCTTTTTTTTCTTAGGCATTCTGAAGCCTACTAAATTTCATTTATCAGTCTTAGTAGTTAGGTGTCTCATTTTAGTGGTGTCTGTGTGTATATGTGATATTTTTGACTAACGTTTTTCAGTGGGATTCTGTGTCCTGGGCTGGTTCACGCTTCCCGTGTTCTGCCGCTTCTCTCTAATGTTACGAACCAGGAGGATACAAAGTGCATGACCCTCTACTACTCATGGAGAAGATGAGCTAAAGAAAATCTTAAATTTTGTTCAGGACAGGAGGAAGTCCACTATTTGCTTTGAATGTTAACTGTTATCTATCTGACAATGTTTTAGTGTTGCTCATCTCACCATATCCACTTTTTTTTTTTTGTGAAGTATTAAACTTGAAAGACTGTACCTCTGTTTTTCCCATCTAGCCTTGGACTAATTCCTTTAATGAGCCCACAGATTTTCTTTCTGTCTGGGGTACTGACTTACACAAAGCATCTATCTAGATGTTCCTGCTTTGTAGCAGTATTGGCTAACCACAGTAAATTAGGTTGAATGTTCCAGAAAGCAGAATTTAAGGAACTTCTTTATTTTACGAATCATATGCTTAAATCTTATTAGCTGACAAACTGGGCTGTGTATTTCCCCTTCCTTTCCCCTGGCTGGATGGGCAACAACTGAAATTACAGAGGCTCTGTCTGCTGAGGAAGGTCCATTTTTAGTATTGAGACTCAAGTAGATCTCCACTTTGACGTAAAGCCAGCAGCATTCCTTTAAGCGGAGTACTAGGGAGACATCTCGGCACTGGGAATGGAGCGAGGAGGGAGCTCTTTGCCTTTCTGTGAAGATGTATACACCAAACTTCTGAAGAAGAATGCTGGGCTATACTGGGAGAAGGAGCAGGCTGATAGTGCAGAAGACTTGTACTATGAGATTACAATTGTTAGCTGTGAAGATCTAGGGATGGTAAATGCTGCCAGCAAACCTTTTCAAGTATTTGAAAACATTTTAATATAGACATCCCAGCTGAAAATTTTCCTTCTCAGAGATATTAAACTTACTTCTTTGTCAGAGATTGGAGAATCTTTTATTTTTGGATCAAAGATGAGAAAGTGAAAGAGCTACTTCCTGCCTGTTGTGGTTGGGAGTAGTCGTTTGTGGTATAGCCTTATCTTTACACTGGGCTTCATTTGCAGTAAAGAATCAGTGCTGATCATTAAGGAAGAGAGTGTTGTCCTGGGCAACTGTCCTCTTATCATTGAGGTACCAAAGAGGTGAGATATGTGGATGCTGGTCAATGCTAGCATGCTTCTTGCCAGCCAAGAATGTCTGACAGACCAGTGCTGTTACTGGCTGGCTCATAGGCTTCATGGGCTGTCTTTTGTAGATGGCAAAATCTCTGAAGATCAAGTGTTTAACCTCAGATAAATTCCACAAGATGTTTAGGATTTTGCCAGCCCCCAGTTTAGGTGGATCTTCTCTGTCCAGTACTGAAGGACTGCTGTACTTGGTCAAGCAGTAAGTATTTGTGCCATAATCCAGTGAGTGAAAATGAGTAAAAGAGATACGAGGTACTCCACGGCAGGTTGGATGTTTTTGCTTTGTCATCTGCCTGTGCTTTAAAGAAAAACTCCAAGAGCTTGAACTTACTTGGAGGGAATTGGTGGCAGAGGACGCTCTGGCTGCTGTGACCAAGTCTGACTATCAAAGTGGTTCTTGGAAAGATACGGGATAGGAAATTGTCCCTTGAGGGCTTGGTAGAGGGCAGATTGCCCTCTGCACTCCAAGGACAGTGTATGTCCTAAGTCAGTCTGTGTTTCTGGATGTCTGTGGAGGCTCAGTGTTTGGGCTAAACAACAATTGATTCTTAAGTTAAAGATCACTTGGAAAACATGAGCTGCTGTGTCCTCCTGTTACATGCCCAAGTTTAAGACTGGGATCTGGATTAAAGGTTAAAGATAGGAAACATTCTGGTTGTCTTGATCAATCACATGAAAGCTGCTGTCTGGGTTTTCCAAATGTCTGCTGTAGAGTTACAGGAGCTTCTAAGATTTTAGTTTCACACTTCTAAGATTGATTGCACACAGGAAGTTAATGAGGCAAATCAGTATAGAAGATTTAAACCACTTCCTTTTTTGTGTGTATGCATTGATAAAACAGTTTGTTTGTAATTCAAACTACAGTAGTAAGCTTTGGATCTCCGTATATGAAACCACATTTTAAAACCCCTCCTCCCCCCACCCCAGAAAGCAGACTTTAAAATAAAGTCCTTTTTTTTCACCATTTTGATGATGACCTACCATTTGGATACTTTTAATCCTCAATCTGTATAAAAGTTATGTCTTGCATTAAATCCTTTGTGGTTTGTTTTATTTTTTTCTGTGGATTTCTGAAGTAATCCTCTGTGTGCCATACAGTTTGTTCTTCAAATCACTTGCATACAATCTCCTCATTTCTGAGTCCTGTTCAGAAAGTTTTGAAACGTTTGTTTTAAACAAAATTCAGCTGGGTATACATTTCTAACCAGAAGTCAGCGTTACACATTCTGCATTTCTGAAGTCTTACCCTGTTGAAACTGTTCATTACTTTCTGTAATTTAGTCAGTAAATATGAGTCAGAGGGGGCACTTGGCGGAGGAGTCAGTGATACACTTGGTAATGAGTAAGACTGTTTTTATGATGGCTTTCGTTGGTATTTATTTCTTCATGGAGATTTTATGGGAAAGAAAGAATCCATTCAAAAAAGAGTGTGTATATTCACAGTTATGCCAATAGGTAGATAGTGCTGGACTGTTAATCATGTACTGAAATATATTTTCCTTTCTGTACCTCATGTTGCATGCATCTGCAGTTTTTTTTTTCATCATAACTATGTATCTTAAACGTAGGACATGTAGTGAGAGAGTCCAGCATTTCTTCTCTGGCTTATCCTGGGTCTTTTTCAAAAATATTTTACTTAAAAAAAATCAGAAAAATCTGATTGAAAGAGAGAGATAAAACTGCTTGACACTGACCGTGTCTTGATGTCTTTATTTAACCACGTAAGGATTTATACTAACCCCCAGAGCATATCTGTCAGGATAGTTGATATCATCTCACCGTGAAAACTATGCAAGGGTCTCATCCTCACCGTTCAGGCAGTAATTCTTGGCTTCCTTCCCATGCCTGTATAGGTCACACATATTGCTGACCTGAGTGGAAAGTTCTCTTATCACAGGATGGATTCAGGATCCTGTTTCTGTAGTGCTGCACTACAGATATTTTGTTGATGTAACTGATGGAAGCAGTCACTGCAGTGCATGGACAGGAATGTGTGGCTAATGTGGGGAACTGAGAACCTCATAAGGTGCCTTTGCCGTGGCTAATGTAATGTGTAAATATATCCTCAGCCACCCTGATGGTAGTAGAGGGTTTGGGTTCTGTATAAAGTTCCATTCACCTTGTGCTAGGTGTACCTGAGCCTTTTATAATGTGTAACTTCAGAACAGTTCCTTCTGTAAGTATGTAAACACTGAAGTGAGGACCGAGGTCTTTCTTGGCCAACTGGTAGATCGTGGTAGCAAGCTAAATAGAGGGCAATATTATGTTTGGAATAGATGGCTGCTACACCAACGCTTACTGGAATTGAGGTGGGGACACCATGGTGTTAAAGCTCTAGTATTTTGAGGGAGGATGAAGGAAACTTAGAGTGGTGACAGTGAAGAGGAGGTGTTGTCTAGGACACTGATGTGTTTTATTTGAGAAATCTGTATACAGTGACTGGAACAATGTCTTGCTCTTCTAGATGCTTTAGCATTGTTATAAATCCCATTTATAAATGTGTTCTTGAAACAGAGAAGTATTTTTGATCTCTTGTAAATTTTTGTTGTATAAAATGTCTAATCAAGTTCCATCAAGGAATGTATAGCAGCAACCTTTAAAAATACAGCTGTAATATTAATCTCTTAGGATTGAATGATCTCATTTAGAGATCATCTTTGTACAGTTCTTGCAGAAAGGACAGCTATGTCTTAACCATAAAAACTTAATTTATAAAAATTTAGTGTATGAGTAAAAGTTCATTTGTCAGTCAGCATGTTCTCTTGATGGCTGGGGTCTGTAATATTTTCATGGAAACATGTCAATACTTATTTTTTGCAAGAGATTCTCACTACTTTTTTAGTGTGTTTGTTTTGTTTTAGTGGGCTTGTGTTTAGTACTATTTAATTTCCTGTGAAGTATCTTGGAGGGACTCAAACTTGATGTTTTATTATGCTTTACTATTGGCCATTATCTCACATTTTTGCATCCCCACAGTCTTTAAGTGGGTAAATGTTACTGTCTCTGCAGATATTTCCAGGTTTTTTTTTTTAAAAAAAACCCATTAATTATAAAATAACATGAGCTATTTTCATATCTTGAAAAAATTTAAGCTGTAACATGAAATAATGTTTAGCTCAAAACAGTTAAAAGTATGTCTAGATTCTACTCATGCATATTTTAATAGATTTTTTAACTTATCACTGAACCTGATTTTTTTTTTTAATGCGTATTTTTAATTATTCTGTTATTGGAAAGCTAAGTCGAAATTTGTCTTTGTTTGCAGAGGAAGCCACCTGAATGTGCTAGCAAGTTACAGAGAGCTGTCTTCTCAAACGTGTAAACAGAAAGGGTATTCTCTACTCCCTTTGTTTAAATGGTAAGTTGGTCAAGGTAGCTCTTGCTAAACATATCTTGTCACTGTGTGTTTGTGTGAATCTGTTATTGGAAACTGTGGTAAGTCCTTAAACTGAAGACCAATGATGAAGTTTGGAAACTGTCTAGAAAATTTTGAGTTAGCATTGGGAAGAAGGTTTATATTTTTGTGATGTTGAAGCTAGGTTGTATTAGGCCTTGAAACAACTGTCAAATGCGCTGCTAGCCCAGGACACTAGTATCATTTAAACACTAAACCTACTGTGTAGAAAACAGAAATAAATTTACTTTATTCATGGTTGTTCACGAGATGCTGGATTTATAAACTTGCATCTGTTAATTACTTTTACCCTGTATAATCTGTACTTTGCTGATGTGCTGTCTTAGAGATTTAAACTAAATCTGCTGAAGTTAAGTGTTTGACTACCTGGAAGTGCAATGGATAATAAAAGATTTATATTTATTGATATTAAACTAGCTTTGTGGGGAAAAATCTCCCCGCCTCTCAGTCTCTCTCAGCTGCAATATGCATGCCGCAGGCTTTTAGATGAGGGATATCTGTTGTGTTGGTGGAAGAGTATGAAAATAGCTGTATACCACTTCCTTCACTGTGTGACATAAGGTGTGGGCCACACTGGGTGGTGCTAATGAAGGACTGCTGCTAAAGCGCAGACAATTTTGTTAGAATAAGTGAAGCTGATTTTTTTTTAATTTTTTTTTTTCCTGAGGCTGCAGCTTGTCTACTTCTGCAGCTGGAAAGAGAAACCTTTTGAGCAGGGGAAGAAGCTGGAGAGCAGATTTGTTGTTCTTCCTTCTGAAAGGATGAGGAGGTTAAAAGTAGTATTAGCTACTCGTCGGAGGGACCGCTTTCTTCCTGCATTGCACACCACTGTGTGCCTTTGGCAGAAACCGCAGCCAGCCTTGCTTCAAGGTCTCTGAAAAAAGCAAAGTATGCAGCAGTGCTTTAGGATACTATTGACTTTGCCTGTGTCCTAGAGCTGAATCTGGCTGTGATTGTTTGGCACACTTTGTCCCCTCAGCCGAAATTCACGTATGCTTATTTTAATTTTGAGTTCTGATTATATGCTTGATGGTATTCAAGATGCTTATCAGCATATATGTTCTGAAGGAGATTGCACCTTAAGTTAGGAAAAACTTGAAGGAGTTCTGGAAAACTCTAGGCATGCATTCACAATGTCAAGTAAGAAGCTTTATTCTGAGAGATGAAGGGATCAGGAAGCAATATGGTGCACATAGAAATGTGAAAATTATGGCAACAGCCTTTGAAGGAGAAGGATGAAAGAAAACCCATTCTTTCTCCCATCTGACCCTCCTGCAATGCCCATTAAATGGTAAGGTAATTTGACAGTTATGTACTGAAATTGTTTGGAAAAAAGATGACTTGCTGTAAATTTCAAAGGTGGAGGAGATGTTGCAGGGGCAGTGCAAAAAATTTGGTAAACCAAACAGACATACCAAAGACTGAAAATGTACTTCACTACTAGTTTATTGGATTAGCATATTGCTTATTATTTAATGAAACAATGAGCTTTAGTCCTCTTAATAGATGTATTTACAGGTGTCCTGTTGTGACATAGGTGTGCACACAGATGAACGTGTGGGCAAAGGTCTTTCCAGTAGCTAATCCACACCTATGATTACTCCAGTAGCTGATTTTAAGATTCCTCATCTCTACGGTATCTGGCCCTCATACTTACAGTCTCTCTAATAGCTGGCTTTACAGACTTCTGCTTTCAAGATTAAAAATTCACAGCTGTCGTATTTTAACTTCCAGTGTTTGAGGGGTTTTTTTTAAATATTATAAGCTTAACAATTGTTACAGCACTTTTATATTTCAGTTTAATTTCATGCTGCATGGAAACTATCATTGCTTGTTTTTATTCATGGGAGGATGTAGAGATTAGTTGTTACAGGATTAAGAACCTAAGTTTAGGAATATTCTAGCTAGGTTGTATTTATTAATGAAACTTCAAAAATTATTTTGACATATTTGCTGTTCATACTCACTGGCGTATTGTCAAATATTTTAGGTTTCTTTGTGCAGGTTAGGCACAGCTTTCATGTTACATTTCATTGAAATGTATCTAGTATTTAATAGTCTGGAGTTTAATGTAGTTGAAGGGTATTCAAAGAGAGAAGGCTGAACATAACTTGAAAGTAATCAGCCTTTGATTTTTTAAAAAATATTAAAATCTAATTTTAGTAGACATAGTAAATTCTAATTTTTGGTTGAACACTGATCATTCATGTATCACAAACGTTCTAATAGGACATACAATTTGGAAACTCTACCTGGTCAATAAAATGATAAACTTGTATTTAAAATAATGATGTGATTTCTACAGAAATGTAATATTTTTCTTTTTAAATTTCTGCTTCAAAGAATTTCGCTTACAAGTCATACTAAAAAATCTAAATGGCTTAATTTGCCTGTTTTGCATGCATAGTAAGGCATTTTCATTTTAAATGAAGTCATTCGTTTTGTCACTTGGATTATAATTGTGCCTTGTCTTTTCTTGCTTCTCTGGATTTCCTAGTGTATTTTGCTGATATAAACGGCCCCAAAAGTTGTCAAGTTGCTCAAAATACAACTGTTAGATGTTTTTGAGAGCTGCCGATTCCTTAGCGTGCCAACCTGTGTAAGTAGTGTGCACTGGTTTTTCTAAATATCCATTGTAATCCTACAACACTACACTGTAAAAGTGTCTCCCATAAATAGAGAGCATGTAGTGAGGAAGGAAATATCAAACACAGGGCTTGAAAAGGGACCCTGATGCTTACCGACCCCCAAACAGCTGAAGAACTCCTTGGTCATCACGTACAAGCAATTCTAAGAAACACATGTTTATAGTTTGCCATATAAAAATGTTGCATATTCAGTTATATGTCTGAAAGAAAGATACTAAAATTATTTTTTGTCATTGCTGTGTGGATAAGACTGTTTCAGTCTTTAGAAATATGTTTATTGTGAAAGCAACTTAGATATTTTTAAGCAGGGTTAAACTAAATTTGTTTGCAAAGACTTTAGCCTATATTATCTGACTCTTCAGTCACACAACCTGCATCCTTTGGGCTGGCAAATTATGGAATGATTTAGTAACTTAAATTCTTGATTTAAAACAAGCTATTAAGAAAAGTTTCCTCTGAATTTTCTTGAGAAGACTACAGATTGCATTTGCCCTGAAGGAAAGAAGCTTTTCAGAGTATGAGTGAATGAGTGGGTAGGTTGGGCAGGAGAGAGAAATAGTCCTCTAGAGAATGGTGGAAGGTTTTTGGACTTCTCACACAGCCAGAAGCTGAAGACGCACTAATTACACAGCAGTGGATGGGGGCAGAAGTATGTCAGTGTTTTCCAAACAGTCTTCTGGGGAGAAAAAAGGCCTGGGAGAAAGCAGAAAGTATCCCAGAATCCTTGCATTACAAATGTTAAAGCCAAAATGAGGTGGAACTGTTTTTGGGAGAGGCTGACTTAAAGCGTGACAGAGAAGTCATGACAGATTCTGATCTTAATTAAGAGGTGAATGCATTTTCTATGAGCTTTCCTTGTTTTCTGTCTGATTTTGATATTAGAAGAGGCTGAATATTTGGGCTTAACTCTTGCGTGTTTTGGGTTCAGCTGTGCTCAGTGTGCACTTATTTACACTTTGGACTTGACTGTGTAGAGTTGAGGGACTTTATAGTTTTAAATTGCAGCCTTGCAGAATGGGTTTGATGTTAATACAGAAGGAGGAGTAATTTGGTAAAACTGGCATCTGTGCTGTGAGAGCCTTAGCATGCCTGTCACATTTTCAAGATAGTGATATGAATGCATACAGAAATATTTCTCATTGTCACTGAGATTGTGGGAAATTGAGTGCTACTTCAATACTGCAAATAAATGCAGTCATTGGCCTCTTCCCTGAACTTTTTCTGTGATTGGCATCATAGTAACTTCCCTTCTGAATTATGCAGCTAGTGCGTAGGGATCTGCTTGAAAATGAGGTTTCAATCTTGGTTGCCTCTGCAATGATTAACTAAATCAGTTTCTAAATTTAACTGATGTACTTAAATTGCTTCTTGAACTGTGTGTAGATGAGTCTCTAATGGCTTGATTTTTTTTTTTTTTCCACACACGCAGCTTGTAGTCTCTGTAGGTTACGCTGAGTATATTAAAGTGTAGTTAAGAGCAATGCAAGTATCGATAGTTTTGTTATATAATTTGCTGGGGTGTATGGAAGATCCATGTAATAATAGATAACTTTAAATGACAGTCTTTGAGAATCTTTGTGTCTAGTGTGACCCTATCAGGCCACAAAAACTCTGGTCTCCAGTGCAGTTGCACAAGTTTTGCTCGGTTTGTGATTCTCAAATAGCCTCAGGCAGGGTGCCAGCAACCACAGCGTTGCCTCCTGGAGCCTCATCACAGAGGTGACAATAGCAGTCCTCTTTTTGCTCAGCAGCCAGCTGGTTACAGCCTTAGTCAAGAAATCTATTCCTCTTGGATTGTGGGATCTCGTGAGCTCAATGTGATTTGAACTAATAATTGCATTTCACAGGAGAGTATTTCAGGAGTGGGATAACAGCAAATGTTCAGCGTTGGGATGGAGGCAAGTTTGCAATAAGCTCACTTCAGAATTCTGCATCTTTCTTTGTTTCTGTTTAAAGAAAACAAAAGTGTCCTGGACATCAACATTCTAGGATATTTTTTTTCCCCATTGTTTTCATTGTAACTTGTTTAGGTTCAAAATCTGCTTACTGGTGTTAAGAATGAACATTACTTTATTGTTAAAGTAATGAGAGACAAGTAAAGAATTGTTCTGTTCTCTATGAATTGCAAGAATTAAGAATTTTAGACCCAGAACACAGACAGAATAGGTTCCTTTTTTTTTTTTTTTTTTTTAATGGTTTGTCCTTGATTCCATCGTACTCTCTTGGAAAAGAAAAAAAAAGGGACCTTCACAATTTACAGGAACTAAGAGCAACTGCTTTTCTTGAGATGTGATTGTAACTTTTGTCAGATTGGTGACTTGTTGCTCCTGAAAAGAGAATACCAATTTTTTTGTTGCGTTTCTATCCACCCTCCTCTTTCATAGTACTGTATATTTGTTTAAAAATTATACTTTAATACTTAGTGACTTTAAAATTAATTTGGTCCTAAGCATTTATGGGTATATGCTGTTTTTTCTTTTTGTAAACAAACCGGATAAATCAATGTATACCAAATTAGTATTCACCAAAGGAATCTTTTTATGAAAAAGATGGAAATTATGCAGGCATTAACTACTTACATGGCTAACAAAGTAAACAGAATTTGTAATACATAGATGACTTGTCATGTAATGCAGTCCTTAGGACATGCCAGATGAGAAAATACGAGAAATGTTTATTTTCATCTATTCAGTAAATTTTTTGTTGACCTCAGAGTTTGCTGGTACTCTTATGTGATTTTGGGAAATGTTACAGCAGAAAGTGGCAGAAAATTGCAACAGCTCAGAGCTCTTTAGTGTCATAGATCTGTATTCCTACCAAGGGGTGACCTCATCGCTGTCTACAACTTCTTCATGAGGTGGAGCAGAAAGGGAGGTGCTGATCTTGAGTCTCTGGTGTCCAGTGACGGGACACAAGGGAATGACTTAAAGCTGTGTCAGGGCAATTTCAGATTGGATATAGTTCTTCCCTGAGAGGGTGGTTAAGCACTGGAACAACCTCTGCAGGGAAGTGGTCATGACCCCAAGCCAGTTGAGGTTCAAGAAGTGTTTGCACAATGCTCTTGGGTATCTGGTTTAACTTCTAGACTGCCTGTATGGAGTTGGGAGTTGAACTGGATGATCCTTATGGGTCCCTTCCAGCTCAGGATATTCTGTGATTCTATGACTACAATTAAATCCTCTTTTTATGACAATATTGGTGCCATTCCCTGTAGAAAGCAGTTACTACTCTTTCATTCTAGTTACCACGTTTTAGGTAGTGATTTGTGCTTAGCTTGCTATTCACCTCTGCAACTAAACATTGTAACTGGTCTTTTGAATGCCTCTGTCCTGTTCTGGTATGAAGTGCGAGGTTAGCTTGAATTGCTATTTGGTTTTTTTTTTCCTCCGTGCTGAAGCAGATTGAGTGGTCTCACTGTCATGGTCTCAGCTATAAGGGCAATAATTCTATAAACTTGGCTTCTTTCCCCTGGATTAAGTTACTGCTCACTTCCAATCTGATTCCAGCTCTGGAAGCAGCTCAGCCAGAAGCAGCAGCTATAATAGCAGAAATACTGAAACAAGGAATGGGCAAAGGGATCCATTTAATTAAATCAAGGAGTGGCTGGTTTACAGATGTCTTAAAAAGCAGAACTTTAAGTGGGGTGGATCCTAAGGCAATAACTGGGTTTTGCTTCTGAGAAGGAAACATAACTCATCTTGTGGTTGAAGCATTTGGTGCTACTTATTGTTGTGATCTAGGTCCAGTTTCCAGTCCTTCTATGGGCTGTGTGTGCCTGCCAGTGACATCAAGTAGCTTTGTGCCTCTCAACTGTATAATTGAGATGCTGCTTCTTGCCTTCTCAAATTTGGAGGATAAATGAAATGCCTTGGTGTACAGATAGTGTAGTAGCACAGGTATTATGCAATCTTACTGTAACGGGCTTTCTAATGCTGTTTTGCAGTTGCAGCCCTGCTAAGCTTAGGCAGTCTGTTCCTCCTTCAGTGGGTTTTAGTTGACTGTATTGCCAGGCATTTGGTATCTGGTTGACTGCCAGCTCGTGGGGAAGACAAGATCCTTCCCCAAGTGCTGGGTAGCAGGGTGCATTACAGGGAAGGAGAGGGTAGATGAAGCTCTGACTCCTGTGCGTAGAGTGTCTTTATTCCCTTCTTTCACATGGAGCCTTCATTCATAAATGTTGGAGGGAGCCATAATTGAAAAACACTGTGACAGGTTTTCAGCCTTAAGGTGATTGTTTTTTTCCAACCAATACTTGCCTCTTTCCTCCTCGTTGTCCGCATAAAATTAAGACAAAATAAAACCATTCTTTTTCAGCCTTTATGTAGTGAATTAAAACATGCCAAGACAACAGGCATTTTAGGGTGCCTTATGCTATCGGTTTCATTTGGATCCAGGAGTATGTTTGTGATGCAAATTCCCCAGTTGCGCAGTACGTGAACTCTTTTCCAATGAATCTGAAACCAAAAGGTGCCTAGCATCTGATGGTGTTCAGCATCTAATGAACCATGAAACTGGGTGAGAGCTAGTTTGGAACAAGTATCCCTGCTTCCCTACCAAAAAGAACTTGTATGAGATGGACACAGAATAATCAGCACCAACTATTCTGCTCTGCAGGTGTCTCTGCTCCTATTGTACCACACAACTTGCTAATGTAGTCTTTAACCTTAGTTACTGTTCCTAATGTCTTTTGAAGTTTTTGAACATCCCCACAGGTCCACCAATGGAAAACCATTCATGAATGGTGCTGCTCTTTCTTGTGCAGCCCATGTATTTTGTTTAGTTCTGCTTTTATTGTTCTATATAATACTGTTACACTATTTTTCCTCCCAACTCACCCACACTTGGCATTCACCCACACTTGGCATTGACTAAAAGAGCAGAATTATAGAGATAGCTGTAAGTCAGTAGGATACTTCCAAATGTTTGATGTTAGGTTCTGACATTTCATAGGCTCTTAAAAAGCTGTATTTACATTTTCAAGACATATATGTATATATGTCTTGACATATACATACATGTTTTGAAGAAAGGCAGAAAAACTCGTGTTTACAAAAGGTTCCACAAAGGATATTTAAATGCATTGATTTGAAATGCTGGAAGAAAGCAGACTTGAAAAATTATTTAGTACTATCTCTGGTAACCTCTACATCACCGGTGATCTTAGCTAAGATTTGATGAATTTAGCTGAGGAAAAAAAGTTGCTTAAGCCGCCTCTTAGTGATTGATTATACACGGTAAGAATGCTTTTTTTCATTGAAGTTGGTTTCTGGAGCACTTCTACCCTGCCAGCTCCATGGAGATCTGTTGATACAAAGCCAGATTTCATGGAACACAGCTTTTCAGCCTTCAGGTCTCGAAAGGGGATTTTTAGAGGAGACTAACTGCTGCATTTAATCTGAGACTCACTATGGTTTTATAGTAGCTTATTTGTCTCACAATGGGAGTTACTGTATGTGTAATGAGGAAATCTCTTTAATGCTGCAAATAAGGTTTTGTAAGCCAATGTTGCTGTATCAAAACATGTTACTTTTACTAATACCTGACATTCTTTTTAGGCTTTATTAAAAAAAAAAAAAAAACAACCAACAAATACCCCCACTCCCAAAAAACCAAACCCAAAACAAATGAAAAAAATAAGACAAAGATTATACATTGAATTATTAGGAAGTTAATGGTGGGCAGAACTTTAACATCTGAATTTGAGATGCTAGTAGAAGGGAGGATCTGTCACAAAGGAGCCAGAAACACAGAGGGACAGTAATGTTTTATATTTAGGGAGATGTAGCTGCTTTCAGTCTTGACGTGCTTCTAATATTAATAAAATATTAGATATATCAAGTGTATTCAGATTTATTTTTTTTACTGCAGTTTTATTTCTCTTGATATTCTATTCCTGGTGAAAGGTACAAATGAATATCTGTCTATGTAGCTTAATTTTTAAATATGTCTTCAGTATCGATAAAGCCGGGAAAAGGGATATGATCCATCTTAATTTCTGCTGGACCTTGTGTTACCTGTTTGTGATTCAATTGTAGGCGTATATGGAGCTCCTGTACTTCTTATAACTGGATGTTCTGCTGCATCATCTGTAATTACTACTGTTTTATTTTATGAACTGAAAAATTATGAATTGCTAATTTCTTGTGAATCAAACACGAATGGTTTCTGTGATTAACTTGAAGACAGTAACCATGTGGAAGAGCGACAGGAAAGTTACTTGATAGAGAGAAATTGCATCATTAGTGTTCAAGTTACTGAAGACTGGCAGCAGGAAAGATATGAAAAGCATCCCCACTCTGGGAAAACCTCTCATCAGAGCTTAGCCATCCTTAGGTGCCAAAGCGAAATAACCACAACACACAAAGCTGCAGAATACCTGACTTCATTAATGCTATGGCTTAGCAAGGTGCTTGTGCTTTGTGGCGTTTTGAGTGGTGGGTTTTTTGGGGAGTATTTTTGCTACTGTATTGCTGTATTGAGCGTTGCACTTTATCACTCATAGTATCTTTCTTGATTTATGCACCAGTCCTCGATCGCCTGGCACTTTGTGATATGCTGTAGTATGGTAGCCACCAGAAGATGGACTTCATGGGAACAGATGGTGCGCTTGGCTCAGGATGAAAATAGTTGGGAATTTTTATGTTGAATCACTTAGACTCAGCTGTTGGATTCAAACACAACATATTTTGTTCAATTTTTCCGTAAAATGCACCCAAAATAAATCTGCTGTTTTTTTTCCCTGTGTAGACTAGCTGCCACTTCCAGTTTTCTGATACATAGGCAGTATTGGTGGTAGCTTCCTAATCAGAAGAATTAGGGAAATCCTGAGTTTCCTGCCAAAATGAGTGGGAATCTCCACTTCAAGGAATTTTAGGGATATTGATTTATTTTGTATTAACTTAAATCTTCATGGGCTGTCTGTGTGCTGGGAACATATGCCAGGAAATTTCTTCTGCTGTTTCCAAGAACCTGGTTGTTCAGGTGGACGTTGAGGTTGCTTGAGTACAAGATATTTTAGGGATTGTGATACACTGTGGTAGCCTGATAAAGCATCTTTGCGGTTGTTTCCCAGTGGGAGGGTCTGTCCTGCCTGGTGAGAACTGGAAGTGGAGGAGGCATGTTAGGAATTGAGGCAGACAAAGATTAATGCTGAATTGTCGTGGTACAAAGCGTTTTTTCTTTTGCAGTTTGACCTATGTTATTGCTCTCTTCCATCATCACAGACTGTCATATGTGTATAGATCTCTGTCTGTATGCGTATATATCAAATGTATATGTACACAAACTGGGTACTTGTGGATATATGCATAAATGACTTATTTGAGGATTTTTTTGACATGGAAAAGAAGTATAAGAAAACTTAACACTTCCCTATGACATTTTAGATTTTAGATCAACTGCTGTGGGGAAAAAGAGTTTAAGAACAATTTTTTCTTTTCCTGAAAAACCCTGTTCTAAAAGGATTTTAATGGTAAATTAGATGATAAGGGAAATAAGGAGCACTGTGTATTGCCGTAAAACTGATATTACTGGAATGAAGTGGGCACTTCATTCCTTTTGTACTTTCCCCTCCAATTTAGGGTTAATTGGAGTTCTGAGAAACAAATTACTGAATTTGCTTTTGGTTTAGCTTGGGGTCATTTGAGGATCTGAACAGCATGTTCTCGCTGCAGGCCGGTTCCTGAGGCCTTACCGGGCCACCTTTGTCACATGGGCCGTGACCCAGAGGGTTATTTCAAGCACTTTAAATTCAATAAGGCTCTGTTAAATGGGATCAGTGTAAGTCAGCAAGGCCTTGCTTACGTTTTCTTTAAATAATCAAAGCATTTGCTGCTGAGAGCACTTACTGTTTGTGAAGGAGGAAGGCTGAGACAAATGTGCTCAAAGTGGTTTCCAGGAGCTGTTTGTGCATTGTTGTAGCCTCAGTGTTACGAGAGGGCTTGTTTATAATTGTTGTTCCAGCATCAGGTTATCTGAAGCAGCGTAAAATACCATATGATAATGATTCTTGTGTTACAGAATAATTCACTTTCTGTAATGTAGATAAACTGTGACTTTCCATAACCCAAACTAAACTTTTAGAAGAATGTAGATATTCACACCAGATTTTAAGTAAGCGCTCTAAGATGTGTAAGGTCATTCAAGCGACCATCTTGAAAGAATCACACTTAAAATAGTCTCTCAATAGTTTATAGTAAACTGGGAGACAACTCTGTGTCCTCTTATTTTACTTGTCAGATAGATGAAGAAGGAATTTGTGTTTGTAATGATGCTTTTTGGAGTGTAGTCCAAAATGATCCTGGAATAGGTGAGAGGTGAACAAGAAAGAAGCTTCTTTGGGAAATGTCCTGGTATGGTTGATTGTTATTTAAGTAATAGTATTTATTAAATAGCAGTTCTCTTGGTTTTGTAATTTTTAAAAAATTATTGCCCTGTGGTATTTACTAGAAAAATTAAGAGGGACGAAATAGGTGGGAGTCACTAGTGTTGAAAGTGCACAGCAAGGTGTTTGAACCATGATTTACTTTAAGGCTAGATTGACCGTAGGTATTTAGTGGGAATATTTTGCTTGGTTATTGAAAGAGTGGCCTGTAGACTTTTTCTCAGATATCTGGGCTGCGAAGTTTGGCTGTGGAGAGTGAGAACTCAATGGCTCTGTCTGAACAACCAACTTTGTACTCGAATCTGATGAGATCCAATCCTGATGACATCTGGAAACTTTGACCTGCTTGTGGAGGGCTGTTCCTGACCTAATTAGCTTGGCGTTATAACAAGCTCTCTGCTGCTTTGTGGTTTTGCTTCTTTTGACCTTATCCAGTTTATACTCCTCACTGAATGTTACCATTTAGGCCCTAAAGTTTAAAACAAAACTAGGTTTTCCAGGATGGCATTTTTCCAGTTAGTGTTTCAGTCCTTCTAAATTTTCATACGTGTGGTCATTGATTATTCAAAGTAGAAAGAGCTGAATAATTCAACAGCCGTATGGTTTGCACATGTCAAGATGATACAAAAGGGAGAGATGATCAATCTAAGTCTTTTTTCCTCTGCTGTAGGACAAAGCGCTGCTTCGTTCGCTTTCTTAACTCCACACTGCGTTCCTTCTCCCAGTTCTGGCTGAGTGCTTCTTTTCAAGAGAGGATTTTCAAAGGGTGAATGTTATTTGAGAGGTATACTGTAGTAAGATATTTATCTTTTTATTTCTTTCTTTCAACTCTGCTTAAAAAAACAAAAAGCTACCACTATATCTGTATATGCATAAGGAAAATATTTTTGAGTTGCTATGCAAAACTGTTCAAATAGAATTTAAACAAACTGCAGCAAATGCAGAGTGTGTATATTTTCCATAAAGACAAACAAAACAGAAGGGAAACAAATGGTGACTCAGTTCAGTTCTCTTTGCTTGAATAGGAGAAGGGATGATAATACATTCTTGGAGATTTCAAGAAAGGTCATATGAAATAAAGATGCATTTTAAGTGCTGCATAAGTACGTGCTTATTGAAACAAGTCCATTCTTAAGACAGTAAAACTAAACAAATGCTCTTACATGACTTGAAAAGACGTTTTTCCTTTCTCATGTACATGTATAACATTTACACTATAGTTGGTGTTAGCCTAGTAGTATTAGTAGAAATAATAAAATTGTCAGTGGCAGTAAGGTTTTTGGTTTGGTGGGGGGTTTTTGTTTTTGGTTTTGTTTTTTTTTTTTTTTTTTTTAGTGTGTAAGGACAGTGGAACAGATGTTCAGAACAGTATGGAATATTCCTTCTTCCCCATCCCACCATCTCTTTTACACCGAGCCATCTGGAAGGGACTATGAGCAGCCATCAGGCTAAGAGCAAGATTAACGTGTCGGCATCTTTTGTGGCTACTTTAAACTGGTCACTGTTCGTTCAGCGGAAAGCACCAGTGTGAATTGTTGTCGGTGTGTGTGTGGTTGCATTATCCACGTGGATGTGGAAAGAAGACAGAAGAGAAAATGTTATTTATATAGAACAATTAATAAATTTAATGGTGTTCAGTCTGGACATTTATGCTGCACAGACACAAATGAACTTTTTTTTCCATTCAGCATGCTATCTTGATGTGTCTAGCCACCTTTTACCCTCTCAAGCACAGTGTCAGGTAATATTGTTCTGTTAAACCAGATTTAAATTAACTTATGTGGGTAAAAGCTTCTGTACATATTTGTCCAGAGTTTTTCAGCCCACACTCTTCATGTACTTTTAATTTTTTTATATTTTTTTTTTTTTTAACAGCAACAAGTATATCACATGCGGATATATTCCAGTTTAATCAGTTGGATTTCTTTAGTACCCTTTCGCCTTCTTTATTTGGAGAGAAAGTGTGATTAGTGTTTTGGCTTAACAAACGAAATTTTAGTTAGAGAAAGAACAGCTTATGATCTAGAAATGAGAGACTCTAGTCATGTGTGAAGGTGTCCTGGATCATCTGTATTCTGCTACAGGATGAGTAGAAAAGGGTGGGTGGATCTGATGCTGGCAGAGTGATTGTATTCAGTAAAGCAAGCTATTGTATTGTGCAATCTGTGAACCTATATTAGATTTCAGGTAAGCAAATCTGTTCTTAAATAGATCTTAGTAACATTAAGTGTACCAAGGGAGATTAAAATGGGTTACTGAAGGAGAAATCTTACTTAAAAGCTTAACAAATAGCTTCAGTGGGACCACAGTGTTTTTCTTCCATTGTTTTGTGTTTCTTTTAATGAATAGAATTTTAAGGAATGGGAATCTAACATTCAATTCAAGAAGGATACTTGAGAATAGGATGCTTAAAGCCTGAAACTGCTACTACTGTAGTGTGATAAGCTATTCTAAGTGAGAAGACGAATCAGAAGAAGGTGATGTGCCCAAACAAAGTTCTCAGCTTTCAGATCTCAGTTTTCAGAGGAAGATAAGCATGAGAAAAAGAAGAAAGGTTAAAACTAGCTGAGGGGTATTCACACATGAGTTTAAGTGACAGAGTGGTAAAAAAAAAAATCCAGAATAATTTACCGGTAATGTTTTTTGCGTGTTGGGCAGTGTGAGAAAGTGTTGTGAATATAAGTTGGAAAATCCATTAGTTTAGACAATTAGAAAGCTTAATACAGGAAAAAAAATATATTCCATAGATATATTCTGTATTCTATAGATATGTTTTAATTGAGTCTGAAAAGAACTATAGTTGTATACCCAGAAATGGAGATAAAACAATGCCGTAAGCTCAGTTACGCTACTGATTCATTATCAGGGAGCAAGAAATATCTTTATTGCTCTTTTAACAATGGTGAAGCCGTTTAATTGGATGACGTGTATGATCCTTTATTCTGAAGCAGAGAATGAAACTTTATCATAATCCTTCTGTCCTTCATAATGTAAGATTTTTATTTCCTTGGAAACCACTGGAGAAAAATGTTGCAATGAAAAAAAGATAGTGTTGGGATTGTAGTTTTGGAAAATTTAATTTCTATTGAGAAGAAAATTTTAAAGCAATAAGTTATTTAAAGCCGTCTTTAAATCCCTCACTCTTGCTCATCGATGCATGCTTATCAAGCAGTGAAGTGTAGACACAAGTACTTAAACGGAAGTTGATGAGACCTTGAACACTTGTTACAGCAGGGCAGATGCACAAATAACTTCTTGACCCAGTCAGCATGTAATGCAAAGATGGGTTTGTAGAACAAAGGGACAAAAAATAATGCAGCAAGCTTCAGAGAAAAGGCACATTTCTGACTTGCCTTCAGAGTTGCTGGTAATGTTTTAAAATGTGTTTTGTATTACAGTCTGTACTTTTATAGAAACAGTAGCTACACAGTACTACACAGTAGCTACTGAGAAGAAAATTAGCTCCATCCCAGCCAAAACCAGGACATCAGCTTCGATGATTCTCAAGACATTTTTTTCATGCATTAGTGAATGTCATCTTGCATATGCTTGTTTAAACTTAGTGTGAAATTCTGATGAGAACTAAGTTTATTAAGGTAATTGCAAATGTAAGTGTTCGGTGCTGTGGAGATCCATTTACTTTTTTCTCTCCCAACTTTTTAATTAGAGGAGATTTCTGAATTAATATGTTCACCTTTTAATGGTTTGTAAACTTTTTGTGTTGCAGACCCACAAGTGTTAGCAGAGGTAACTACCAACTCAAAATTTTTATTAGGCCTCTCATGGAGTTTTTGGAGGTGTGGAGGATTGGCTAGGGAAACGTGGGTCCATAAAATATATTTAGGTTGTAAATAAACAAAAGCAACACCATCCTCTCCCCTGCTGTCCTTTCTCTTGTCATCACTTAATGTCTTGATTTCCTTCATAATATCACTGGACCATAAAATCTGCCCTGAAGAGCTCGGCATAGACAAAAACTGAGCCAAATAAAAATAGAAAACCACTTTCTAAGTTGGTGAACCTTCAGAAATAGCTTATTGCAACAGACATTAAAATAAGAGCTCTGTTAAAGAAACAAAATTGCTTTAGGGATTTCTGTGGCCATTTCATCATTGCTAATAATTGAGTTGGTATGACGTGAGAGGAAGGTCAGAAGTGGTGGTCAGATGCTAAGAAGAAAAAAAACTTGTTTCGTTCCAGCATTGACTGTCGTGCCTTTCAGGTAGATCAGGAGAAGATCTGTGGAAATGACATTGATAGAGTTGGCTATATAGTAAATTTTAGCTATTCTTTCGAGATGGGCGTTTTCTAGGCATTTCACTTTACATGTATCGTCATGTTGAAAGATGTGGCTTGCTGCAGATAAAAAAAAAAATTGTTCTTGATTTTTAGTTATCCTTAAGGAACAGAATTCTGTTAGACATTGTGCATACTTCTAACAAATGTCTGCCCTTGCTTTAGCAAACTCAATATCAAAATCAAGAGAATTACATTAAAAATTAGGGGAAACATGAAAAAATATATATTAACTAATAAAAACAATATACTATTTGTCCCTTAAATGGGGATATCTCTAATAGAAGTAAAGTAGTTACAGCGTGATTGTGATGTTTAGTAAAACTTAATTTTGTTTTTATATTTGTTCCATATTATTTGTTATTATATTCGTTCACGGAGGATAAGTAGGAAATGTTCCCAAACATTGGATTCACAGTCATCATCATTTAGGACAAAGAGAAAACAGAAAACAATAAGGGCATGTGTATTCCTTTCCTTCCCTTGAATTAAGAGAATAGCAGTGTCTGCTGTCCATGTAGCTGTTCCTTTTTGTTCTGTAGTGTTCTGTAGTGAAAGGTGAGGAGAACAGGGAGATCTGTGATAATAGTGACTTTGTGGAAAAAAATGGGGATGGAAAGCATCTACAAAACTAGCGTTTGAGGTCTTTCATCTTCCTCCTTTCCCTTTTCTTCCTATTTAGTACATACATACACTTTGAAGATGAGGTGATTGCAGACTATCTAGAGTTACAAACTCGAATAGGAAAATGGGCAGTATTACCAAACTGGGTGCCATTCAGAGATGAAAATTTAGCATGTTGAATTGGGTGTTAGGACATTAGCTATGGGAAAATTTAGCTGTCTGTGAACATTTGAAATGTTGAAATGCCCTAGGGGTAGAGACAGTATGATTAGGAGGCAGAGTAACTTGGTTGTGGGGCTAGAGGTGGGGGAACTGACAGTACTTACCTGGTTTTGATGAGTTGAAATTCAGTTTTAGATTCAGACACCTAAATTGAGGTGGGTGCATAGCAGAGTTTACTCATGAGGTCTTTCAGCTCACCATATTGTACTTGTCTCTCTCTATCAATAGGTGCAGTGATTTAGTTGCTCTCTAGGCTTCTGCTGAGCTCTCTAGAAGGGACATGGACACAAAGCTTGTATATATGTAGTCATACAAATTGAGGTGCTTAATTTTGAATGGAATCCCGTCTAGTACAGCACTTAGGACAAGCTGCATGTTCAATCCATCTCTTGTTTTTTTCTACATGGAAGGAGAATTATAGTAGTTTCTCTCTCTTTATAGAGGTCTGTGAGATTCACCAATGAAAAGCTCTAAAGCTCCCTGAAAATATTAGAATATATTCAGGGAGAATTTAGGATGGATGTATGGAAAGCTCTTTTTCATGGTAAAGAGGTTCCGCTTTGTTATATTTTACTAGAGGATATAAGAAGAAACCTCTTAAGAGTTTAAAAAGGGATTGAACAATGTCTTTGATAAAACGTAATACGGAAATGTTCACAAGTAGAAGGGCTGTGTAATGAATGAACATTCATTTATATAGAAAGAACTCATAGTATTAAAGAACCATGAAATTTAGCTACATATTTTTAGTGCTAGTGTAAAGTACAGTGCCTTTTTGGGGACGTGAAAGAACAAAAGGCAGATTTGGGGAACAGCTGATGCTTTGAGTTTTTGCCAGTTGCTCAAATACTTGAAAACCCAGCTTGTCTTTTATAAATAGCTGTGCTCCGCTGTTGTTTGGAAAGACTGTACATTGTGTTTGTTGTCTTTCATGTTTATTATTGTACATCTACTTTCTAGTTGGTTTTTTTTTTCGTTTTTTTTTAAATCTGACTTGCCAGGGCTATGTCAAACGTCTTACTTGCAGTTTCACAGCTGTTGTCCGGAGGAAGGTGGTCCAAGCTGACCTGGAGCAATACTCCCGCAACTACAGGGGAAGTGTGGAAAGAAAAGCAAAAATTCTTTGATTATCTTTTTCTGTACCTCGCTTTCTTCTACAACAATAACTACTGGGATAAGTGCCTTTTAATTTGGAAACAACAGACAGTTATGCAAGTTGTTACAAGGGGGAAAAAGAAGAAAAGGGGAAGTGAGAATACTGAGGGAGCATGCCTAATGTGATTTTTTTAATGGGCTGATCTAAGCTAATTCTAACTTCTGATGTCCTGTCCTTTCAGAATGCGCGTGGAAATCGAGTTAGGTTGGCGGTGCAGTTGCTGATGCCTCTAGGCTGAGAGCAGCATCAGTTTGTGCTCCAGTCAGTGTTCCATCCAGCCAGATGTTGCATCCAATCCATGTCCAATGAGGCACGCATGGATTCAGTGAGATGTTAAGCGGCATCTCATCCTCTTGGTTTTCTTCTTCCCCCTTTGACCCCTGCTCCCATTTTTCTGGTCTGATGCTAATGTCTCATACGTTTTTAGTGCAGCCAGCTATATATATGCAATAGAGCATCATTCTAGGTCCTTCATCCCTTGTGCCAGATGCAGTTGGTGGCTTCAAGCCAGCTGTGTCAGGCATAGGTGGCAGAGTTGGACCTGTTTGTCCTAGCTGTAAGTCTATGGCTGTATTGTGTACTTAGCCAGGGTAAAATATGTAAGAAAATTGTCAGCTGTGATTGGTCCCAGTCTTCTGAACTGATAGAAGTTTTGAAAATAGCAACAACTTTTTTGCCTTATTTTTTCCATTTATTTGGGGATAGCAGCAAAGACAAATTGTTACTTAACCTCTTGTGTTGTAAAACTGAGTGTGGTTTACCAGATGCCAACGTGTTTAATACAGTGACAGAATGTCACAGAGAATATCTTGTTTAGTAGAAAGCTGGGACTGAAGTGTGACTCGAAACAGGTGGAAGACAAATGTGGAAGGCAGTGGAACTGCCATTGCCAACACTTTTTTTTTCCTCTCCTCTGCACCTGGTAGCATACTACCCTTTAGCCTGGTTGAGCCTGATGAAGCCCTTGTAATTCCGAGGATAATTTTGTCTTGGATTTCTTGATTAACCTCCTGTTACTTATATTTTTAAAAGATTTTAGCCTCACTTCTCATGAATTTTCTTTGAGAGATTAAGTTCATCTAACTGTTGAGTTGTGTGCAGTGAAGAAAAGGATGGTGGTGCTTTACTGGCAAGGGCACATAGTAATAAGAGCTTTCTTACTTACTAGTGGCTTATATGTTACCTTGCTTTTATTTAAGATGGCAAATGAATATAAAGAGCAGATATGTTTCTAATTGGCGAAGAGAAAATTTTGCAACACAGTGATAACAGCCATCATTGCTATCTGGTAGTTAAGTCAGAAGTTTAAAAAATGTTGTGTGCACTTTAAAGCTGAATAGGTCTGTAAGTGTTTGGTTCAGATAGTTGAAGGTTTTAAATTAGAAGAAACTTATAATTGCAATTACAGGCCTTTTTATTTTTTCCTTCCTTCTGATCAGAAGCATTGCTTAATCTGTTGCATATATTTACTCATCAGTGTTCAGTTTACCTTTGAGAATTAAACTTCACGCTGAAATGAGGTGGATACATAATAATTGAAATCATGCATTCACAAATGAAACTTGTTTCCCTCCCTCCGCATTCTCAGCACTGCTGTGTGTTTTTGCCTGCTCTTTAAAGAAATGGGATGTCTTGGGTCAATCTGTCTTCTCCACGTTGGACCATTTCATAAAGAATTGATGAGAAAATGAAGAACTCAAACAGCCATGGGAAACCGGGCTTTATTCTGCTAAGCTTCTGGTCTTTTCATGTAAGAATTTAAGTAAGATTGGCTAAAAAAATTAAATTGAGAGTATGAACTTGTGTAGCAAAATGTATTTCCAGTAATTACCTTAAGAAAGCAAACAAACAAACCCCCACACACCCCAAACCCAGTAGAATGGTTGCCTTGTTCACCAGAGTGTCTTACTGATGAATTGCACATAAAAATTAGTTCCAAGGAAAGACAATTTTAAGATGTCTAGTCACCCATCAATATTTCAGGAATTCTGTTGTCTCTGTTGACTCTGTAGGGAGTCTCTATGCCTTTAGTTTGTACAACAATGTTGTTAATTTTATAGAGAAAACCAAAAATTATAGCTTGTGTGTTGGAAGAATACTAAGATTTGGAACTGGATGCTTTCAGCACTGATTTATGCTACTATTAATTTATTTCTTACTAATTGTGTTTATGAACATTTTACTGCACAGTGAAATAATTCCTCACAGTGGCTTTCATTTCATAGTTGCAATGTGCTAGCCTGTTTGCAGTGTGTTGTTGCTAGATGTTGCTCTTTAATGTTTACCTGGTTTTGATTGAGTTCAGGAAACTGATTGCATTGGTTATTAAATAGTATCTAAAAATGCATCTGTTTGTAGAGGAGTATGAAAACATAGAACAGGAACAAGAAGCTTTTTGATCTAACATAAAATAAAAATTGTTCCTCTCTTACCTCTGATGTATTGTTTAAAATTCAGCAAACTCATCTGGCCTTAAATTCTAACATATTCAAATACACTGTCTCATATTAAGAAAGATGTACAATAGAATTCAAGACTACTGCTTAGGAGTCATCAGCCTGTTTCTTCCTGTCCTGTTCTGAAATAATCTTACAGGTAAATAATTTACTTTTTGCTAATTACTTAAAAGTTGTTAATTTTTTAGAAATGTTCTTGAGAAGAAAATATTTCAAATCTTCAGGGGGCAAAGTCGTTACAAAAATGACTATGCAACATTTGAAAAGGAAAAAAATCCTTCTAATTTACTAATGTGATTTTCATTAGAGAAATTGAAAGGTTACTTTAATTGCTTTAGTGGAATAAAAAAGAACTCTTCAGTTCCAGATGAACTTATGTCCTTGGTGACAACTGCAGCTTCTCACTCTAGAAAATTTCGGTGCCACATGGTCTTTAAAGAGGTTATTATTCATAAATAGCGCATGGACATTGAATTGTCTGTGCTAAGAAAAACCCTAATCAAATTGACTCATAATTGTGTTAATGCCATTTTAAAGAAGACTGCTTGAGAACTCTTTATATTATATGTTCTTGTTTCCCTCTTGGGGGAATTCAGTCCCACTTGGGCATCCTTGCTCTCAAAGCTGCTCTCCATATGATAGCGTTTTCTGTGCCATTGTGCCCTTTTGTGACACTTCGAGGTCTCTTTTTGTGTTTGTTTTCCTCATCCTAGTTTCTTTTATTTTTCCAGGAAAACCAATTCTGGCAACCTTTGTTTTCTCAGATAAATGGTTTCCCACATCTGGCACTTTCCCAGAATCTATTCAATCCGTGCTCTTCCTCATTCAGTTTGTCATTCAGCACTGACTGGAAAACCATCTTGTTCCTCACATTGCAGCTCCTTCCTTATTCTCACCCAGCCTATTTCTGTGAGGCCCTTGCTCTTATCTGTCAGATGAGTTTATCATTTCAATTGAAAACTGCCGGAGCAAGGGTGGGCCAGTATCTGACTTAGTCAGGGGGCTGTGATGCACGGACAGTACGTCGGTGGACAGCTTGCCAAGGCAGCGAGCCAGCCTGCTCCAGACAGTGATCTTTCCTGCCAGTCCTGTGGGGACTGCCAGTTTTTTATAAATACAAATATGCACTGAAGCCCAGTGATTCTGGTACTGTGTAGACAGTAAATCTTACACTTTTTGCCTTGGATTTAGTGTACGTTGTCTACATGGACTATATCCTCTGGGCTTATCTGCAGCGCTCTTGTCGTGTTCTGGCTTGAGTGCAGGACTCCAGTGCCTCGGTAGGGGTTGTATGGTATCTTACGGCAGCAAGGCTGAAGCAAGTGCTTTAAAGGTGAAGTGTATTTTGTAAATAAAACTGAATGTGTGCTACAGATTCATAGCTCTTAATTTCATTTTTGCAAATTTAATACCTATTTTTCTGTAAATTCCAGGTTGTAAGCCATGCCTTTGGTGAAGAGGAACATTGAACCGCGGCATCTCTGCCGAGGAGCTCTGCCAGAGGGAATTACTAGTGAACTGGAATGTGTAACGAATAGCACCCTTGCTGCTATCATACGCCAGCTAAGCAGCTTAAGTAAGTATCTGTAACGTCCTGCAAGTATTTGATTCTTGATGAAAAAAACAAATAAATTAAAATCTTTAAGATGGCTTATTTTAAATAGCAAAATTACGACACAGGACATTGTCATTTAGGTACTATAATAATATAATGCTACTTCATTGCTTTTATGCTCTTCTGTATTTTGAAGTTTATACAAGAAGAGTGTCTCTGAGATGTACAAGTGTAAAAAACCAACCAGACAACCAAAAAAACCCCAACAACACAAAGGAACCAACAAAAAAACTATGGCATAGAAAACCAGGAGTTTTTTTAAAGTGAGTGAAATTGGTGCAAGAAACAAGGCTAGCACTTGAGTTATTCTTGACTTTCAGTTTTACAAGATGAAGCCAGCAAAGTCTTCTGCCTCTTGGCATCAAATAGCACATTTGACTGATGTTTCAGTTTGTTTTGATGTACTAATATTTCTTAAGCCTTTTCTTTATATATACATGTGATCAATTCATCTGAATGAAATTAAGCACATGCATCAAAAGAATGGCATTCACTGAACAAACCTGTAGGCTACTGTTGAGGCAAGCTGGCACCAACTCCATACGGAGTGGCCTACACAGAACACCTGCCAGTTGACACCACAACTAGCAATTCTAGAAGCATGCCTGGAGTGCTTGCAGGAGGAATAATATTTCTTCATGAATGACAAAAGAGATTTCTTCAGAGAGTATTTAACAGTCAGCAGCTGTTGTTTGTGCTGCTAACTCTGCTGAAATTATTGCTTCATCAATTTCTTCAATTTCTACATGGAAATGGTTTAAGAATATAATAAAGTCTGTATGGAGTTTGGACTGTGGGTCCCACTAAGTCCAGTGTTCAATCTGTGATGATGGGAAATAGCCTATGCTTAGGGAAGGAGTACAAGAAACATATTTCCCTTTCCAGTAGTCAGTGAATTAGGGATTTTCTGAGCTGGAGATCCGTCTGAATCATACTATGTAATGGACATTTGTAAACCTATCATCTGTGGAATTGCTTAGATATGTTCAAATACAGATTGCAGTTTTTTCTTGCCCATTGACCTGTGGCAGAATGTCTCACAATAGAAGCTGATCTCTTTCTTCTTTTTGATACCTTCTGGTTCTTGAGTTATGAAAAATGATGAAAGATGTTTTCATCTCGTGTATTTCCATAATAATCTGTGATTTTATTAAGTCTTTATCATGCTCTCCTAGTGATGTCTTTTCCAGGTTGGCGTGTCCTGATCTATTAGTATTTATATAGATACATACACAACACGTTAATAGATCTCTTTATATATATATAGTTCCCTAAGAATTTAGAGAATTTTGTTTGCTGGTAAACATTGCGTTGATATTTTCAGAGAGGTTTCCAAGTGATTCTCTGATCTTTTTGAGCAGTAGCTGCCAATTAAGTGCCCAGTGTCAGTTATAGTTAATTAGTGTTTGTATTGTCATTGAGTTTCATTTACTGTTTTATCAGGCAGTTGCTCAGTATTGACATCCTTATGTTTCAGAAGACTGAGAAGAATGGTAATGCCTCCTAGTTACATTCAAGGAAGTCTGATGAGACCTCATTTTGGTATTGTGCAATGATTGCCAGTGTGGGTAAATACCGTTTTCCCTTGCCTGACTTGCTAGGAATGTCTAGCTTTTATTTGTCCAAATTTGGTCTTGGGGCTAATCTGCCTGTTACATTGCCTGTTCAGATCCTCTTATGATTGTTGCTGAGGAACTTACCTACACAATCCTTATCCTGCCATTTTCCCTTAGCAGATTTCTCAGGTCATCAGAAGCCTCTGTAGACAGCTGTTAAGTACTTTATTAGTGTCAAGTTAAAGATCTCTGCAAATAAATGATGTGTCCTTTGCTTTAACAGATTAATACATGGTATTTAATGAGTGAAATCTACCAGCAGGCTTGTCCACAGTCGAAAATTTGTCATGTTTGCAGAGGGTTTTTTCTGCAGAGAGAATTTATTTTGTGTTCCAAGCCAACTGGGAGCAAGGAAGTGGTCATACAAAAATGCTGTGCTGTAGCTAATGTGGTGTGTCCTGCTGGCAGCATCAGAGCTTGTCGGTGTTCCCACAGCTTGAAGTGTGGAGACAGCAACTACAGGTCTGCCTTGCAGTCACACTGGTTTTTAATGTTGCACTGTGAGTTCAGTGTGGATTTTAAAAACTGGCAGATCTATGCTGTTGCTTACAGATTTGGCGTACTTCTGCCTCTGCTCTTTTCAGGAGACATGAACAATTTCCTATCCAAAGGGAATGTGCTCTCAGTGGAGCTTTTTTCTATTATGTCTTTGGATTTGGGTTTGTTTGCAGCCAGCTGGCTTGGAGCACAGGCAGAGTGAACGGTGTTGTGCATGAAACAGTGCACTTTTGTATAAGGCAAAAGCTTGACTGGGGGATTCCCCTTCACTTAGGAGGAGAGAATCTACTGGGAGCATTTGCAGCCTGTACCTGTAAGTAACATGATGCTTTACCTGGTAAACACAGTCATGGAACAAAGGCTTTGAAGAAAGCTTCCACAAAATACTCCGCTGACAGTGGGGTTTGGTATGATGGCTGCAGGACTCTAGCCAGTGAAAAAAGCTGCTCTATGCAACAAGATCTGTTGTGCCATGATTTTGTTCCTGAGTTTTGCATATGTGTATTTATGGGGAAGAAATACTAAATTACATCTGATAGTTGTTGAAGACTAAATATTAAAAGCTGTATATGTGCTCCCTTATTGAGCTTTTCTAATTAGATTTCAGTCTGTACGTTACCGTACTTGTGTTTCAAATTGCATTACCACTTCTTAACTTCTATCCCTTCTATGAGTCTTTAAATATTTAGTAGTTTTGTATCTTTGGCTTCTCCATTCATTCAGATGCTACCTGTCAGGCTGCAATCTTATTTCTGTATGGCTATAAATGATCTGTATGTGGGTACAGAGCTACTTTCTTTGACCCATATGCTAGTGATACCAAAGTGTATGCTGTGGAGGAGACTTGGAAGAATTTTTTTTTCACGCAGACAGCAATGTCCACCAGCTCACCTCCTAGTATTTTCTTGGGTAGATTGGCCATTGCCTGAGCACACTGCACCCAGCTTTGTGTGGCTCTGCTCTTTACCACTGCTAAATCAGGTTGAGTTGGAAAGTTAGCTTTTTCGGCATTAGATATTGTCCTGGAAGTACTGTGAGGAAGCAGGTAAGAATCAAGACCTGGTCAGTAACAGCCTACCACTTTTGCTTATTAAAAAAGAAAACAGGGAGGGGAGAAGCATAATTCTAATGCTAATTAATCCAGTTACAAATAGGTGGGTGAAATCACTGTCTTCTGCTCCGTGTTGTGATAAAATGGTTATGTCCTGGATGAATTCCAGTTTAAAAAAGACCAGCTAGTTCTGTGGGACATTTCAGTCCTTACCTAGAAACCCCTGGGAGAGCATTAGTGCAGTGCTGGCTCCCTTTGGGGCAGCCCTAGTGTCATCTCTCTTCCAGCATCTTGTAGAACTAACACCTGAATGCCAGGTGATGACATTGCTGTACCTTTTTTCTCTGATAATGCATGTTCATGGTGTGAAAAATTGTTACCCTTTTAACGCACTGTAAATCTTTCTGTAACTTGAATGTGTTTTTCCATGTACTTGTGCTGTGGAACAAGAAATGCAAAGGAAAGCTGTACTTTTTTAGACTCAAATATGTGAAAGGAAACTAGCCAAAGAAATAAACACTGTTGGGCTTCTGGTCTTCAGACAAGCCAGCACTGTTGTTGAATTCCTCTTGTGTTACAGCACTGACCATTTTGACTGCTGACAAAAGACACCTTTAGGGCAACATATTCAATGTATTAATGCACACCTTTTTGTGCAGTGTGTGAAAATCAATTGTAATTAATCCAGGTAGTGTCTAGTCTCTGCGAGAGATGTTATAAACTGATGTGGCAAGGTTATATTTCATCTAATTACTGTAGAACTTGGGTAGAGGTATTATTTCAATTATTTGTGAAATACTTTTTTTCCAGAAATGTCTCGCAATTCTTTGGAGTTCATTTTGTGAGCAATCAAATATACAGCTCTGTGAAGATGACCCGTGGAAGTGCCAGAAAGAGGCACTTCTGTTAATTGACATTAAAACATACTGAGAGCAGGCATTTGGTGAGGCATCATCTTGACTAAATTTTCCCTCAACTACTTCTGTGGTTAGAGGGAGCCTTAGAAGGAAAGACTGCATAATTCCTTTGATATTTTTTAAAAATTAATATTTAGGTTGCCTGTATGTTGGGAAGCACCTCATGTTTTTAAATTACTGTCTTATAGTACCAGAATCAGCTCTTAAGTTGAAAGTTTCATGCTTGTAACTTCAGGTAGTTTTTTCTGCTTGTTTATGTATTGTTAGAAATCTAATTAAAAACATAGTAACATAGAAAACACTAGAGAAATATTGCTTTTTTTCTAAAACTTACTGCCTCATGTTAATCGGAATACCATGTTCCAGTATTACTTTACTATGTCACTGTTTTTACTGACAGGAGATTGACAACCTGTCTTCCATTTGTTTTAGATTAGCAAATGTTTTTAAAAAAATAAAAATAGAATTCAGTATTAAAAGAGATATATTCTCACAGATCAACTTTATGAGTTGTTTTGCCTCCTGAAAGATAACTGACAAGCACCTGTCTGCTTGGCGTCTCAGGGGTGATGTGTTTAATCCTAGAATTGGCAATGCTCCCTCAGTAGGCTGATTTCAGTGTATTAACATAAACTAGCATCCGTTAAAACTTATTGATGTTTTGAGCTCTGAATACTGGTGGCTGAAGAATGTAATACCTGCTTTATTTAGCTGAAGAGTTGAAAAGCTTATTTGTTCCGTAGCTTGGAATAACCTCTCCATTTGCAGCAGCTAAGTCAAATGGGGATTATAATTGCATCTCAACTAGCTGCTGGGAAGCATTTAGAGAACACTTGTGGTGTGAAGGTGACTGAACACTGGCACGGGTTGCCTGGAGAAGTTGTGGAGCTGCCATCCTTGGAAGTATTAAAAAACCCAACTGGATACAGTCCTGGGCAGCCTGCTCTGCCTGACCGTGCTTTGAGCAGGGAGGTGGACTAGGTGATTTTCAACCTCAGCTACTCTGTGATTGTATGACTTCTGTTTTGGGAGGGGGAGGAGATTAGGAGCGGGCAGGCAGCACACCTTGCTTGTCCACCTTTCACATACATATGAAGCGGAGCTTGGATACACCAAAATATCTGACATTTTGGGTTAGTTATTGGCTGATCTTACATTCAGTGAAGAAATCTATTACTGGTAAAGTTCTCAACTCAAAGTGAGGCAATCAAATTTTTTTTTCATTTGTATTTCACAAACAGTGCTTTCAGATAGTGTTTTAGTGTGTTTGTTGTTCTCTTCTCCCCAGGTAAATGATCCAAGAAAGGGGCAGATCCTCTTGACTTGCTAAGTGTGGCAATTTTTTACTTTGAATTATGGTCTCCAGATGTTCACAGGATGGGATCTTGACTGAAATTTTTATTACGTCTGTTCTTTTCTTTGTAGACTATTAAGATTGGTTATAGGACCCAACTGAAAATATCAGCAATTCCTGTTCTTTTGGATGTCACTGTCATTTAGGTGGTTAATACATATTCCATATTGTTCCAAGTATGAGACAAAATTTCACTTTCCCCTTCCTCTCCGTTTCTGCTCTTCAGACTTGTCTTGATACAGGTCAGAAGGAGAGTCAAACTGTGGATGAGAATGCCTGGTGCTTTGGGTGGTGGGAAGTCTAAGAAAGGAGTGGGCATGCACAAGGATCTGTGGACCAAGAGGGGATTGGGTTTATCATGTGGCACTTTGGTTCACTGTAGCGCTTTTAGGGTAGGCCCTGAGGCTGCAGATCTGAGCTGGACTATCCACTGTCATAGTGATTGAGAAGATACATCAGCTGAAAGGGAGGCTGAAAAGGTTGTAGGCTCCTCTTTTAGAATCATAGAGTAGTTAGGGTTGGAAGGGACCTTTAAAGGTCATCTAGTCCAACCTCCCTGCAAGGAGCAGGGACATCTTTAACTAGATGTCAACTTCAACTTCTGTGTTGTATCAAGTCCAGACTGGCCATCCGTAAATGTGGTCAGTGCCATCTTAGTCTCTCAAATTACTCCAGTGACAACAGCAGTGTATACAGTGACCGTCTGTAGAGGTAAGTGGGCTGCTTTGCATGAGGATCCTGATTTTTATGTTTCACTTTGCCTTCATTTTGATATTAGCTTGTGCTCATGCTTATGATTGAATTTTACTGACTATGGATTGCAAGATTTTAAGTTTCAGAATTTACCTCAGAAGCTTTTGTGGACAGCAGTAACTTTGATGGGCCTTTATTTTCATCACAGAGGCATTTATTGATCAGTTGTGTGTCAATTGACAGTAGTTCAACTACATAAGGATTAAAATTTGAAAGTTTCCCTGTTTTTTAAGTAGAATACTAACCAGGATGTCCAGGAGAACAGACTTCAGGCAGCGTTTATGGTATATTTTGAGATTTTTGTGCAAATCTGTTGCCCAGAATTTTACTGAATGACAAATTGCGCTGTTATAATCCTACAGCTACTGTGTTTTATTAACTTCATGACACTGAAGCCACTTGTCTTGTGTTTTGTAAGCCTTCAGCAAAGGGATTTTCCCGTCTATTTTCTTACACAGGCAAACATGCTGAAGACATATTTGGTGAATTGTTTAATGAGGCCAACAGCTTCTACATCAGAGCAAATTCCCTTCAAGACAGAATTGATCGCCTTGCTGTCAAAGTTACCCAGCTGGATTCAACAGTAGAAGAGGGTAGGTAATTGCATGAAAGCATTGAGCCAGAAGTGATGTTGACAAGAGCACAGTATTTAATTACACAACAGTCTTTGTCTTTTCAAAGTAATCGTGAAGCGATATTTCAGCTTATTTTCTCAGTAAGACAAGCTGGGGGAAAAAATATTTGTAAGTCGTATAACTGTCTTCATTTTTCACTTAGTGTTTCTTCAAGAAGCCCCTGTAGTAATGGAGCCATTAAGCTGCCTTTTTCACATGGAAAACTTGTCGTTTGTGAGTGTAATAAATCAGAAGTGAAAAAAATCTAGACCTTACTGGAAATAAGTCAGAATACTGGAAAAAGTTTGAGGCAGTAGATCTGTTTGTTTATTTCAGGGTAGAGTGGTCACAAACTGTATTAGTAACGTCTGTTCTGCAGTCTTCTAAGATCTTACAGTACTCTTCACCAAAATGAGGCACTGCATGTTTCCATCAACTAGGTGAAATTCTTTAGAGAGTTCCAGTCACTAGAAACAGTATTTCCTTTAAAATGCTGTTACATCCTGACTTGCTTATGAAGTTTGGTCATTCACTTCATAAGTACACAGTAAAAACAAAGGATCTAAGTAACATAATTACATTGTTCAAAAGCTCTTATTTGGGTAAGTAGAACATGTTTCTCTGTCTGGCTCTAGAAGCTGTAGCGTGCGTGTTGTTTCCATGTTCAGTTATGTGTCCGAGCCAGCCACTGCATCTACTGCCTGTTTAGGTGATTCCTGACATTTAGTAAAGTGTAAAAGTTTGTTACATCGGGACAGTAGTGCAATATTTACTCAGTAGTAGTTAATGGCACTTGTGTAGTATTTGTATGGTGTATATATTATTTTTAATATTTATATTTGTATAGTTTATCTATTATATATTGATAGTAGTAATAATGCCAATATTGAATGTTGCTGTTGATATTTAATAGTGTAGTGTAATATTTAGCCTTCCATTTTTAGCTTCTTGTTGTCTGAAAATTACATGTCTTTTTTTTTCCTAGTTTTGGAACACATTAACTGGTAGAGTGTCGCAGTTGATACCAGCACCTTTCTTTTGCTGTCTTAGAGGTCTAAGAGCTGTATGGGACCATAAACTAAGCTATTATGGGATCACTTTTTGGCTTTCAGCTTAGTTTTTGAGGCATGTTGTGGTGATAATATGAGCGAACTAGGTGGTATTCAAACACTGTACTTGCTCCATGCTGAGTTGGATTATTTCAATCTTTGTGACTTTCAAGTCTAACATTTTTGAAAACACAGTCCTCATCAGAAATTGGTTTTGCCTTTGTTTCTTTTTTAAATGTCTCATTTGTATTATGCAACACCTCCTGGCTAGTTTCCAAAGTTTGGAGAGTAATTCAAAGCAGCCTGTTGGAAGGGGAAGCTAGTGTATGGACTGAGAATTTGATCAGTTTTTATTTTAAATTGACAGCAGATATTACTCTTGCATTGCTAATTATCTTTCACATTAATAAGCTATATATACAAACTGCTGTCACTTTCGTGTCAGTAGGAAATGCTATTAGCTATTTTGCTGAAGAAGTTTAAATCTTTATAATAATCCATTGTACTGTCACTAGTACTAAATATATTTCTGGATAGCTTAGTCATTTAAGTAAAATGGCAATTGCCAGGTTGATTTAAAAAAACCTCTTTGGACTTAATTGCATCAGTGATTTACACTCTTAGGTGTAACTAATATGTAATGTATATATGAAAATATTTTTTATATGTAACTAAGAATACAGTTAAAAAACATTTTAAAATAATTAAAGTTAAGTTTTCAAAAGCATGTAAATAACTTACACTAAAAAGCCCCAGAAAAACAGGAATTGTGCTCTTTTGAATATCTTCTTCCAACAAGAATGTAACAATTCAGATATACATCTGAAAAAAACTGCCTGAAATACCTTACTGGTTTACTTACAGGCAGGCTTAAAGAGAAAATAGTTTATCGAAAATGATAGTTTGACACTTCAGCTGATGTTGATGTTGATGAACAAAAATTTAGAATGAAATATTCTAATTCTTTGCTATTTTAAAAGCTGCGGAAGAATCTAAGTTGTCTTGGAGTGAGAGGGAAGACCTCAGCACAGATAACAAAAATAGTTGGGTAGAGAAGTGTGAGTGGGATTTGGATTCCACCATGACAAAGGATGACAGTGTGCCTTACAGGCTCTGTATCAGACTTCATGCTTTTCTGGTTTTGCGGGTCATCAAAATATTAAATTTTTTGCCTGGTACTGTTCAGTTACTGTGTGAAGTTCTCACAGCTTGTTCTTGAGACTCGATAAATTAGATGAATGGGCAAGAATTATTAGATGAAATATCAGTGGGAATGAAAAGAAAACAAGTCAGAACATTTTGTTTGCACTACTCCTAGTACTTACACCTTTGTAAAACAGTTGGATCAATTCAAGAAATGGTTACTGTCATTGTAGACAAGCCGGTGAAGACTTCAGCACTGCTCAACTGCAGTCAAAAACCTGTATTTCCCGTTGTCTAAGAACAGAAGATAATGTGGAGAGCTTACTGCCACTTTTAAATTGAGATTGGCATTATCTGGATCTTCTTAGCAATGGTCACTCCATCTCAGGAAAACTTGTATTAAGAATGAAGGAAAGTCTTGCTTCAAGTGACAGGAACAATTAAAAGCAACTTAGGTTTTTCATTTGAAAAAGAAAGAATGAAAAGGCTAGTATTGTTTCCCCCAGAATTGTGTACGTGGAAAGATAAAATGGAAGTATGTTACTGAACTGTTTAAAGAAGGCAAGTATTTCTCTCAATAGAGACATGAGCAAAACCTAAGATCAAGGGATGTTCAATTATATGGAAAGATTTTGGAGTTGAAAGATGGCAGAAGATGTGCAACACTGTCTCACAGGAGGTTGTGGAAGCCATAATTTAATTAATCTTAGAATGGGGTTGAATGTGTATGGATACCACATGTAATTATAAAGCATGCTGTGCCAGAGGAATACCAGACCTTGTGTTTCAGGCTTGAAGCCAGTCTTTCTGCTATTAGAAGTCCAGCTTAAACCTCAGAAAAAGAGGAGATCATTGAACATCTGCATGTGACGGAATTCTTGCATCATCTTCCAATACATAGTCCATGGTCATGTTATTTTAAGTGAGGTTCTGGACCAAGGGCAACTTAAATCTGATTTATTATGGTAGTTCTTATATGCCTTTGTGCTTAAATATCATTATACTAATGAAAAAAACTTTCTGTTTTCCTTCTATATTTTGTTGACAGTATTTTAAATAGTCAATGTAAAATGGACTTTGTTTATCCACTTACATTAATTTCAGACTTATGATAAATGTATTTTTGTTTCTAACAGTATCATTACAAGATATCAACATGAAAAAAGCATTCAAGAGCTCAACAATTCAAGATCAGCAGGTAGTTTCAAAGAACAGCATTCCTAACCCAGTGGCTGATATTTATAATCAGAGTGACAAACCACCACCTCTGAATATTCTTTCACCTTATAGGTATGGAAATATTCATTGTTTATGTTTTTGTATTTTGCTCTTTATCTCCTAGTTGTATGCATAGAATAATTACAGCAGAAGGGAGAAGCTGTATTGGTTGCTGTGATTTGTTTTTTGGGGGACTTCCCTGTTCATGGAAACAAAAATTGCTATTACTACACTTAAAATCATAAGTTGTACCTGAAAAAACCATCATATTTCAGCATAAGTGTTACATAGCAGCACATGATCAGAGAGCAAGGGCCATTGATCGTGTAAAAAGTGAAAAGAAAATTAATAATATACTAATATACCAAACTGCTTTCTTTGATTCATTTATCCAGGGAGCTGGATTTGTTGCTTTTGCTTTCCCTCTGTTCTCCCTCTTCCCTCCAATGTATACACATGTGTACACACACGCACACAATCTTTACCTTTTATTTCCCTGTTGAATAAAAGACCAACACGTAGGACTTTGTTTCCTGTTTTCTTTTCCTGTTTCCTCTAAATTTATTGTTGTTCATGACATGAGTCTAATTTGTCTGCCTGAAGGGTTGTGGACAACATGTTTTTACTGTGTCCTTCAGCTTTTGAGAGGTACTAGATTGTGAGGTATCTGTGTAAAGCAGACATTCAATCTGCAGTAAATGATTTGAAATATTTTTAGGAATGACATAGCGGAGCATTTGCAGTGTATTTAATTTTTAAGAGCTTTTACTTGGAAGGTAAAATTGTTAGATTTGTAGCTGAAGTTTTTTGACACTGCTCCAGACAATGGTGGTGTTTGTTTGTAGGCATCCAGTTAGTAAGAGTTGTTATTGATCTGCACAGCTGTGTCCTAATATGTATCTGGGTGACAGTGTCAGTGACCTTTATTGTTATTCCTGTCTTATTATGGATATTTTAGTGAAATTTACTTAAATTATGTTCCTTGGTAAGTCTTTTACATCTGCTGAATTTAATTTATTTGTATTTGCCTCGGACAAAGCTTAAATGAACTTCAAATTGTAGTCTGACCAAAGCTGGAGGAGTGGAAGACTGGCCCCAGTACCTCCTTCAGAAGGTTAGATATTTGTAGTGAGGAGATCTAGCACACAAAAAGTAAGGGTTTTAGGGCCATATGGCCAGACAGTACACAAGATCTGCTCTCTGTACCCTGCTCCAGTGGTTGTAAGGCTTCCGAGTGCTGGATCTCCATCACTCTTGATCTTGCTAGTAGAAATTAATATTCAGCTACCATCAAAATTTACCCAGGAAGAAATCCCCACAGCCAAAAGGGACTCTGAAGGGCGCTAGTTTAGCAAGCTAGACTGGGGTCGCCATCATGCGCTGTTGGGACCATGCCAACTGCCTTGCCATGTTGACTCCCCCTGTGCCCATTGCTTTCCAGAAGTTCAGGATATTAGAAGATTCCCTATTTCCAGGCCATGGGGTCAAATTAGGATTTGATAGCATAGCTTTTTGGTGGCTTCTTAGTCTGGGTGTCCCTGGCTCCTGCTGCCAATTGGAGCTGGCAGGCCTGGTCAGCTCCTGCTGAGATCTGATAACCTGGCAGCATGCCTCCCAAAAGGCTGTGGATTGCACCCCTTTCTCCTGAAACTCTTGACATGAGTCAAGCCAGTTGTAAACTGTAACTCCTAAGAGTGGCATTTAAGACACTTGACATGCTGTCATCCTATAACGCAAAACAGATGAAGCTTGGATGATTGTTAAAGGTGAGGTTTGTTGATTTGAAAGATACTAATTCATATTTTCATAGCTTTTCTTCTACTGCTTTTCCAGGGATGATAAGAAAGATGGATTGAAGTTCTATACTGATCCTTCCTATTTTTTTGATCTTTGGAAAGAAAAAATGTTACAAGATACTGAAGATAAGCGAAAAGAAAAGAGGAGACAAAAGGTAAAAGCAGAAACGTAATAGCAAATGTATGTATTAGTTTTGCGTATGGTTGTCCAGGCATAAAAATTGCTAGGTCACACTTAGCTTGTGTGCGTGGAAAGACTATTCCTCTTTGTATGTGGCTGTAGATTCAGTTGGTTCAGTTTTACAGCTCATACTGCCTATTTCAAGAAATTGGCAAATTGAATTTTAGGAGTACTGTAGTTATGTTCCAAGATAGTTTCCTTAATCCTTTGCCAGTATCTGCTTAGTAGTATTCAGCAGAATGGTCCTGTTGTGCTTTGGAAAAAGACACTGTGATTTAGGGAGGAAAAAAAAAAGAATTTTAATTATGGTTTCATTTATTTTCATAGTTCTTTATCCAGCAACATTAACTGCTGTAGCAAAACATGAGCTTATCCATAAATAAATATTTTGCGGGGTTTTTATTTCCTTGATAGTAACTCTTCACTTTTCTGCACCTATTGCAAGTTAGTAAGATGATAATTACACAGCAAAATTATTCTGTGGTTCAGCAACAAGAGAAGATTAATTCCAGGAATAATATTCTTTGTTTCCTGTAAGTTTAGAACCAACAAAAAAGGCTTTTTCATAGAAAAGTGTCTTCGATGCTTCTGGAATATCTTCGGCAGTTTGATCCAAGATGTGTATTCTGATGCAGTCAAGATTTTCTTAAAGGATTTTAGTTTTGAGTGAAGAAATTAGTTGCTACTTCTGCAGTTTCTTTGCAGTCAATTTTTTTATCAAATCAGAGAGCTTTAAAATTTTTGAAGATAATTCTGGAAAAAAAAAAGTGAAGAAGAAAAGTTTGAAGCAGTGACTGCCTATCTTATCTGGCAGGAGGTGCCCTTTTAGATACTTTCAGTGAGAGATAAGGGGCTTAAAATAAATGGAGTTCAAACAAGATGGCACAGGCTGCTCAGAGGAAATAGAAGGAAGCTGCTTAGTTTTCAGTACACATACACATATGTACACGTGTGTGTATGTACACATATGCATATGTATCATCTATATTAACATACCTATACATGTGTGTATGTAAGTGAGTATCATACCAGCATATGTATACGTAATGTCTAATCTGTGAATATACATGCTAGTCTATACTTGTGTATGTACATCATATTTATACTCCGTGTGTATGTATCTGCTAATACATGTGGTACCTGCTTAGAAATCAAATTGTAGGTCATGACTGGGAAGCCTTACTCTTCTGTTTTTATACAATTATATTAAGTCCTTGTTCCTGTTGCTAGACAGAACTTTCTGACTACAACATTTTTAAACAAAACTGAAGAATTAGTTTAACTAAAACATTTCATAAATTCTTAATTTTAAAGTTCTGGAAGAAATAAGTCATGTCTTCCTGTTAGGTGTATGAATTAAAAATGTTTGCTGTTTTGACAGGTATCTCAGTATTGAAGTTGCTATCTAAAGCAAAGTGTTGGAAAATATTCACTTGGTTATTTGTATAATTTTAAACAAATCTGTATGCAAGGTTATAATCCCACTATATTCTCAGTATGATAAGTCACAGAGCTGATTAAAAGACTGGAAATAATTAAAGCAACTTACATTCTCTAGTTTAGTTGGGTTTTAAAAAAATCATTGAGTATTTCTTTATGAAAAATAGGTAGGGATAATTGCACCCTTCAGGTTTTTTTTTTCTCCCAACTTTTCCCCTTCAAATTTAGATCTTTTAACTAGAGAGAGGGATAAAAAGAAACTATTAACTGCTAATTTTTTCATTCTGATTTAATATTAAGAAGGAAAAAATACAAAAGCTTTAAAAAATTGTAACAATCTCACTTGAAATTTTTAATAGCTTTAGAGAGATTTTTACAAAACCACTTTATATATAAACTTATTTTTAGACTGTATTTTAGGCAACGCATCTGACTTATTTCCATCCAAGTTATATTTTTTGTGGATTTGAATTGTCTTATTACACCCTACTAACCACGTGTAAAATATCCTCAGTTCCAGTCATGTAGGATTATACCCATACATCACAGAAATACCCCTTGATGAATTCTAGCTGAAGTGCTATTTGATTTGATTAAATACGTAACAAGGCCAACTAAGAAGAAAGCAGCACAGATTTGAGTTTAGGTGGATAGGTGTCACTTTGTGACAGAAAGAAATCTGATTTTTAGCTTTCCAGAAGCTGGTGTGCAGATGAGCTTTTTATCATCTGGAACTTTTAGAGAGCTGGAGAGTTTGGGTGAGAGGCATCGTTTGATCCACAGGTTCCTTAAGGCTGTAATTTTCTTTTGTTCTTGTCCTTTTGATAGCAGTGACCAGGAATGAATCCAGAGCATCTATTAACAGTTTTGTGGCTGAAGTTGTGTTTTGAATCTACTGAGTGAGAATTCTTTACACAATTTGTACAACATACAGAAGTTGTTGAGAAAGTGCGCAGATGAAATAGATGTGTATTGTTTAGCAATTACAAACCAGATGTCCAAATGGAGTCCTACTCAGCTGACCGAATATACCTGGTTTTTAGCATCAGTTTTTCAGGTAGTTCGTGAAGCCTGTGCGTACCAGAGAATCAGTTTTCCAGTATTATTTTGGTAATTTGCCTTAAACGCTTGAGCTGTTGCTGCAGCGGCAGGTTTGTGAAGAGTTTAATTTTCCTGCCCTCAAATATAATTATTTATTGTTTCTGTATTCAGTTTAACTGAAGAAATCCAGCATAGGCTTCCTCTGATTTGGCTTTTTCAGGTGAACTTCTCCTCTGGAGAAAACTGTAATTTTAATCTTTAAACTTCAGAATCTGTGGTGTAGCCTCTGGGTTTTTTTTTTTTTATTTTTTTTTTTGCCTATCGAACTCTCAGTAGATTAGTGCCTAAGTGTTGAGTGAAGTTAGTTTTGACTGTTTTTAAAATCAGTAATATTCTGAATTGAGTGACTGTAGTAGACCAGCTGTTAACCGTTGATTAACCAAAGGAAAGTAGTTGTTCTTTACTTTTTTTTTGTTGCCCATTTTTAATGAGTAATGATTAGGTATTTAAGTAAGTAGAAATCTTTGAATTTGAAGGGCTTGTATTTAAAAAATCATTCTTGATTACTTGTGATTGATAGGATATTGTAAATTTGTCAAATCAGGAAAACAGTCTAGGCTCATGTTCCCAGTTTTTTAAAGTATTGCAAACACTTGCTGAAGCTGCTTTCTGTTACTAGCTCTAATTCTTTATTAAGATGCTTGAAATACCATTTGCTAACTCTTGATGCAAATATCAAACTTAAAATTAACTTAACCCTGTTTGAGGGCTCCAATATGTTTGTTGCGTTTGCTGAAATCGCTTCCTGCCAACAGCTGAATGATGTACCTGCTTCCTCGCTTAACCTACAGCATCCACTTGTCTGCCACAGCTTCCCAATTAAAGGAAGTAGCTCTTCTTAATGTCACTTTCCTAAGAAGTATTTCTATCTGTAGTTATTTTGAAAGGCTTCAGCTCCCCTATAATTCTGTTGTCATTGCCCTTTGTGTTTATTTTATGTTGTTTATTTATACGTGCCTAAGTGTTAACCTTTTTCATAAAAGAAAAACCATAGTGATCTCTTTAAAACTAAACTTTTAAATAGGAGATTATGTCAGCAGTCATGTAAGCACTCCTGATTGTACAAGAATTGTATCAAAATGACTGGGTTTTGAGCAGCATCATACATTGGTCAAAAGGTAGATATTTACTTTATCTAGAAACTTGCAAGAAGTATGGAGCTGTGACCCTTAAAGGATGGAGTTACTATTCTGTGAGCAGAGAAATCTAAAGCATATTTTCAATTAACTAAAAGGCTTGCTTGTAGTTTCCTCTCAAATCTTGCATGAATTAGTAACAAAATCTTAATAAATGAACCAGGATAAAGGTCACAAATTAAAACAAATTAAGTTTTGCAGCAATCAAATGAAAAAGATGTAAAGCCTTTGACAGGCACATATTCAACCATGGTAATCAGCGAAACTTTATGTATTTAAATAAAGCATGACTGAATCTGTCTCCCTTCTGCTCCAGTTCCTGTTTTGGGAAATTTTCATATGAAGAAGTAGTTTTAAGAAAGTAAAGCCTTGCATAACCTGGATAAAAAAGGATATGATTCTAAAAAGTTTGGGGAGGAAGAGATTTTGTAGGAAGTAATTAAGAACCAAGGTGATGATCTTTACTTAGCATGAATCAGATCAAAAATCTACTCACTGCAGGGGCCAGGAATGAGCAAGTGGCGTTGGAACATTTGGATGTTGAACTTCAAAAAGACTTTTCTCTGTCCGTCTTAGTGTTAGCAGATGCAAATCAGCAGGTCCCTCATACGGACATGCATGAACAAGCTAGAGATCCAAAACAAGGGCAAGCAAGCTATTTGATGGATTTTTTGTTCGTTGTATAATGACAAATACATTGTTTTAGAATTATTTACTCAGTGCTCTGTGGTAGCTGGAGTAAAATACCTATGCTCACTGTGATGTACCTTTTTTCTTTTTGGTGAGACTGGCTTTCCAACTATTACCCTTAAATTTGAAGGTAGAGATTACACAGTAAAATGCTTCCATATCAGCATTTTCCCAAACTCTTCTCTAAATACAAATGAATATGACTGCATTCTCAGAACATCAATATAATTATTTCCTGATAACCTATTTTTGTAGCAACTGAAAGCCTCATACTGACTTATTAATAGATAAAACATGTTTAACATGAATTAGTATTCTAAGAATGGGCTTTAGAGGCAATTAAAAAAAAATCCAACATCCTCATAAATGTTGAGAAAAGGAGTAGCGCATAAATTCTCTTCTCCATTTGGATTGAGCCAATTTGTTTATTCTTCTACTGAAGCACCAATATGGTTTTTATATTCATACTGAGTAGTCAGAAGTAGGTGAAGACAACATTTCAGAGGTGTGGAAGCATTGAGTTCCACGATTAGGAGATCTTACAGACAGATAAACACTGACATTGATTTGGTCAGAAATTGTATAGAAAGATTTTTAAAAAATAAACAGACTGATTTGTCATGAAGCTATCAAACTGTACTATATTACTGGCCTGAATATTACTGATACATTGCGGAGAGGATTAGTGTCATTCATTTTTATCTAAGATAATGGGAAACAATGATGAGGAAAAACTATGAGGGGTTTTGGTAGTTAATCAGATCTAAGAAGGGAGAAGTTGTTAAACAAAAAAAAATTCATTCCACATAGACTATGAAATAGGAAAGTATCTCTAATTTTTCCATAGGCCTCAGGTGATGGTGACCGTAACAAATAACGAAAATAACTCTGAATAATATGTTCTCATATGATTGACTTGCAGAAGAAAGACATTTCAAGTACTTCAGGATGATCTAAATAAATGACATATGATGTCAGAAGTTAAACTTCCTACCTTTTAAAATCAGTCACATTTCTGTATTGAGAAAAACCGTAGGTCAATATCATGCTACCATGTGCATCCTCCAGAAGAAGGGCAAAGCTGCAGTCTTACTACTAATGAGGTTCATAGAATAAGGGGATATTCTGATTTTCAGTGCAGAGAAATTTAATGGAGACTTGGCTTCGTCTGTGAATCTGGTCTTATTTTCATGCACTCTAACTGCATTTTAACCAGCTTTTTTCCTTTCCTTTTTTTCTCTCTTTGCATGCTTTATTTCTTTTGTTTGAACATTAGGAGCAAAAGCGTATAGATGGCACCACCCGTGAGGTGAAAAAGGTTAGAAAAGCCAGGAACAGACGCCAGGAATGGAATATGATGGCATATGACAAAGAGCTTAGACCTGACAACAGGTTGTCTCAAAGTGTGTACCATGGAGCATCTTCCGAGGGATCCCTGTCCCCAGATACTAGGTCTGTTTACAGCAAAGCTGTTTGTTATACCACAGTTGTGTGTAGAATTAGGTGTTTTTACAGCATGGGAATAGTTAGAATAGACAAAACATCCAATGCATGTTTTTTTTTCTCAAAATTATTTTAAAGCATAAATAACATAACAAATTCTGTAATGATTTTTTCTTCCTCAGCTTCAGATGAGCATTTTGTTGTCATAATGTTATACACTGTAGTGAAATAAGTGTTTGCTTTGTGCTTTATGTTTGATCTTGAGTAGCTGTAGTTAAAAAAGCATTTAAGTCTGCCTCTAGTAGATTATGTCAGTACCTCTCCCTTCAGGTCTAGTTTGTCGTATGTTATGCTGCTGATAGCTTAATAAATATTTTTCTGTGATCTACTCAGCCAAATATACTTTTACCTCTAACAGAATGCTTTACTGGGGGAATACTTCAGCTTTGTCAATGTTATATTTGTCTAAAAAGCAAGCTGCAAAACCAGATGCAACATTAGTGCTAGAAATGGCAGAAGTCTCTGGTTAGAGACACACAGCAGAATTCATCTTCATTGTCTGAGATTCTGTTTGAGCTCAGTGGGAGTTACCTTCTCCTGGTGTGCATGGAAGTCTGAGTTTTTCCCCAAAGCTGGTCTCACGAGAGGCTTTTCCCATTTACTAATTTCCTATGTCTGTCGTGGTTAATTGCTGGCAGTAAGGTTAGGAATAAATAGAATCACTGGAAAAAGTGTGTGACAGTTTAATGTTTAAATTGTTGAATGGCTAGACTGAGGAAGCAGCCACCACAGCAGAAGTGTGGACTGGTACCTTTAGTCCACTGTCCAGTGGAGGTTAATTAAAAAAAGAATCTACTCAGAACTTTGTATATGTAATATTTTGGTCTTTGTGAAGAGTAATCACTTAGTCATTGCAACAAAACATTTAGAGAAAATTGCTACTGCTGTTTCAATAATGCATTCAGACTTCCTCTTTCTGTCTAAAATCTTTTAATCACCTATTTTATTTTAATTTTTTTTACAGTTTCTAATGCAAAACTTTGTCTCCTGTTTGTCAGTATGTAATGTTTCATTAAGACTATGCTTCCCGTAGGCAAATCTGGTAAAATGACATTGATGTTCAGCTGTCAAGTGCAAGATGTGGATTTTTTTCGTCGAGAGTTCTGCATTTCACGCCTTTTGAGTCTTTTTCTAGCCTTAACACCTTGCTTCCAGGATTCCCGACTTTAAATAATCATACTGAAGTGACTTGTTTTTTGACAGCAACGTCAATGTATACATTTGGCTGTTTGCAGATATCCGTAATATTTGCAATCTGTAGGATTTTTTTTTAAGCAGAAATTGTAGGATGCATCATTATGTTGGATATAGATGTTGTGGCGTGACAGGTATCTTGTATTTATATAAGCTTTTCAAATTTTATAATGTATGTAGAATCAAATATCAGTGATGGATTCCAGAAATCTGTGTTTTACATGCGTGAAGGGTTAATTTTGTGACTGGAGGGAGGTGGAGAGAAGGCTTTCTATTTTTTATCTTGAGGTCGTCTTAGCTGTAGGAACCAAGCTATAAAAACCCGTACAAATAGAGATAAGTACTCGTTTCAGAGACCTTTTTATGCTGACAGCTACTGCATGAGCAGTGTTTTATAAATAAGGTCCCAAAAAAGTGTATTTAGCGATACTGTGATTCTTTTTTAATGCTGAAGTTAAAAAAGAGCTCCCATTTCTTTTTGTTTGCTAATTGTAAGACTTGCGCATCAAACATTGACATCCAAATGTCCAGACTGTGGCAATTTACAATGTATTTGTTATACTTATTGTACTTTAGAGAGAGAAACACAAGCTGAATCCAAACAGAAACCAGCAAATTAATGTGAGAAAAGTAAGAACAAGAAAAGAAGAGTGGGAGAGAAGGAAAATGGGCATTGAGTTCATGAGTGACGCAAAGAAAATGGAACAGGCAGGAAGCATGAAAGAGGACAAAATGCCCAAAGGGTTTGTCGTTTTGTTTTACTCAAAGCCCTGGCTTTTTGTTGCTTACCTTGCTTCCAGTCTTACAGATAAGTGCATCAGTTTTCTGTGTTCACTAAAAGCCAGGCTGCACGAATGTTCATTACTAAAACAACTATTTACAGTAATGGGATGAAGAGATCCTTTTGCTCCCTCTCTTGGGCTTATTTGACAGAGCATCCTAGACTTTGTATCTTTATGAACTCTCTGCTCAACTAATATTTACATTTCCCAGTTTCTCTAAGCCTTTCCAGCAAAATTAATTGTGCAAACAAAATAAAAAGCGTTTTCTAACTTTTGGAATTGGTTTGCTTTGCTTTGGTAAAACACATTCTTCTGCATAATTGTGAGTGCTTGCAGTATTGCTTTCCTTTTTCTACTGCCATTGTTAACTTAAGGCAGGCCCGATACGTATTATCATTTCAAGCAATGGACTGTCAAAATCATTGACAAAAACAATATGTCACCTTATGGCTACTAAAGAACTCTAAAATCTGCAGAAAGCTCTAATTTTTTTTTGTCTGTCTTAGAGTGTATGTTATATGAGGACATTCTGCATGCAGCTAGTATGCTGAAGTATTGAAAATGTTCCATTTCAGTCCTTTTATGCTGACTTACCAGACTAATTTATTTCCAAGTTGTGTTAAGCTGAACCATGATTTTTTGTTGCGTTTATTCTTGTGCTTTCTGTGGACTTATGAGGGAATAATGCTCGATAATCAGAGAGTCCTGTTGCAAGAAAAATAATTCTGATTGCATTCTTTTTAGCTTTTATTTTCAGCTATTTAGATAATACCCTGTTACACTCACATAATCTGTTCTTCTTCATCCATTTACTTTAATTTTAGGTCCCATGCATCTGATGTTACAGATTATTCTTATCCTGCTACTCCGAATCATTCCCTCCATCAGCAGATAGCAATGCCTTCATATGGAGCAGGAGATGGTCCGCAGTACATGGCAGCATCCCAAAGCCATGAGCATGAATACAGACCACCTTCCACCACTGTACGACACGCTACTTTAAACAGACCTCAGCAACCACCTCCACCTCCACCCCAGCCTTCAGATGGCCAGCATAGCTCAGTACCTGTGGTACCAGCAGAATATGGGTAAAACTCCTGATTTATTCCAGTGGATTCTTGACAAAACTAGAGGGGTGCATGTTTTGCATAACCATCGTAACACATAATGCATACTCACAAAAAGATGCCAAATACATTAGTTATCTCCCTGGGGAGGACAGAAAAAGATTGGTTTAACTTCTGTGTACGAACTGAATTTAAGTGAAGAAATGGTGAAAGCAGGAATAAAGAACTGTGCATTGAATGTGGTGAAATCAATATGCTTGTAAAATATTAAGGGTGCCTAATATAATATTAAAAAGGGGATCATTTTCCTTTAAAGTGGAAAATAGTTACAGCATAATTTGCGTAGTATTTTAAACTTCAGGAGGTGCAGAGGAAGTATCACTGAATATGTCCAATGTGGCAGTCCCCATGTTGCATCCCGGAAGTGACTTTTTAAAGGAGCTTATGACAGAATTGGAAGGGGTCTCCTCAGACACAGACTCAGGTTCCCTACTGCCACAGACAACTCCATAATTCAATATATGAATTCATCAGACTCCTGTGTGGATATTTTCCCTGAATGCATTCTGAAGGAAGGCTTGCTCCGGAGTGCTGGCCTTCTGGTAGCAAGAAAACATCTGTTTTCTAAGCAGTCTGTGCCTGTTTGTTCTTTTGCTTAAATAGTTTAAACTTTCACGCTGTAGCCCCCGGAAAGTTGTATTCATTCTTGCCTGTGTCATTTTAAACTAAGCAAGCCCAGGTTTTTCAGTCTCACTTAGTGCACCCTGGGGTAGCATTTGCCCCATTCATGACTGTATCATGCTGTAGATGACTCAGTTATGCTATGACTGCTGTGACTGTTCCAACCTGCATTTTCTCTGTTATTTCCAGTTTATAACAGAAATACTTGTGCTTAGTCCCCAGGTACATGACCATTGTCAGTGTATCGCAGTTGTCATACATTGACATGTGTCGCTGAATGTCATCAGTGACTTGCCTGCAACTCCTGTCTCCTACATCTAGTTATTTACCTAGTTCATAACTCTTATATTAATTCCCATTTTTTTCTACTTAAGAATTCTTTTAACGACATTTTAACAAAGAAATCAGCCTGTTCCTCCTCTGTAAAGTATCACTCAAGTGTATCAATTTAATTAAATAATATTTAAATTGATAAACTTGATTAAAGCAGCACATGAGATGCATGATATACCTTTGGGTACATCTTTCCAATCATACTTTTCATTGTCCTTCATGCCCATGTCTTCTGTTATCTCTTAATATTTGTTCTACTACTTGGTCTTCTATATAAGTGATATGTGTAGTCTGCAGTTTTCTTGATCCATCCTTCATCATAGGCGTTGTACTTAATATGCTCACAGTAACAAATACAGCTTTATAATTAATTAGGCAAGAGAATTAAGATAAAATCTCACTTTATGGAGTGCTGAAAGGACACTGCCTTTAACTTTGTCATCTGCCTTAAATCTCAGTGTATTATCAATATTTCACAATTCTTATGTTTATGACTGCTTGCATATTTAACTCACCAGTTTAAATTCCTTTTGATTTTTGTTGTAGCTGAGGTTGGATGAGAGCAGATTAAGGGGTGATGATTCTATGAGTCCTAACTTTCAATACATTAAATGTTTTTGTTCTGTTTTATATAGGATGCTTCCAGCTCAGATGGTGGATTATTACAATCCTACAGGTCCTCCCCCTCCTCCTCCTCCCCCTATGATTCCTTCAGCACAAACTGCATTTGTTAGTCCCCTTCAGCTTCCCGTGCCACCTTCCCATTCTGGACTGGTGACTGGCTCTACATATGCAGTTACTCATCCTCCTCCTTCTAGTGGGCTTGTTGTCACTGCTCCTCCTCCTCCCGGCCCACCTCCTCCCCCTCCAGGCCCTCCTGCTACAGGTTCGTCCCTCTCTTCCTCCCCAATGCATGCTCCTCCAGCTGCGGAAGCAAAACGCCATGAACCTGCACAGCCACCAATAAGCGATGCACGGAGCGATCTTCTCGCTGCCATTCGAATGGGTAAGTGGACGCTGAGTTTTAGCTATTCCTTTTTTTCAGTGAAACCACTGTGTTTTCCAATTCATGGCTTCTGTTCCCAACTGAGCAGAAGGTCATTGAGAGACTGGTTAACCACGGGGACCACACACCTGTTCTCACGTTGGTCAGCCCTCACTTTGGATCTTTTTTTGTGAAGCCTAATGTTCCAAGATGTGCAGCTTTGTTAAATACACTCTAGTGTTTGTGTGGACATAATAAAATTAAAACAATACTTGTGTTCATTATGTACAGTAGCCAGTATGTGTACATGGATGTTTGGTTCTGTTCAGAACTGAGTTACCCAACACCAGACTTCGGTCCACTGATTTTTAACCAGTGACAAGGGGCTGTTCCTGACTCGGCTCGCGATATGGAACCGTGGGTCTAATGGCATTTCCAGATACGATTATGAAAATTTTTATCTTCAGATCAAAAGGACCTGTACAGTCTTGAGTATTTAGTTTTAACATATTGTTGGCAGTTTTAGAAGTCTAGAAGCATTTAGTCTCTGAGGATGAATTCCAGTCTCTTTTGTCTTTCTCTCTTCCTTGCTTAGGGAGGCTCTCTAACGCCAAAGATTTCTTTTTTTTTTTTTCCTTTTTCTTCTTCCTGAATATACTGTTAGAATGCAAAAAATCCACAAATAACCATATGAAATTTAAAATCTTTTGTGCAGAAAACTTTGTCTGAGAGTAATTGTCTCTACAGGAATTCAGCTGAAAAAGGTGCAGGAGCAACGTGAGCAAGAAGCAAAGCGAGAGCCTGTTGGAAATGATGTGGCAACTATCCTTTCAAGACGCATTGCTGTGGAATACAGTGATTCTGATGATGATTCAGAGTTTGACGAGAACGATTGGTCAGATTGAACGTGGTCCAAGCCCAGTGGCAAGCTCATGAAATACCTGGCTTCAGTGATTGCTTTCTTACCAAGATGTAAAGCAGAACGTTGACATGTATTAAGGCTAGTGATGGAAGCGCTAGAATTGAATTGGTACGATTCAGAATGCTGTAGCTTAGCAACTCTGGTAATAATGATGTGGTTATGCTTATGCAGATCAGAAACTTGTCTTACTTTCAGTATTTACCGCATAATACTTAAGTGCCACTAAATGTAGCAAATCATGTGCTGCGTACAAAATATGCTGCAGTTGTTGCACTGTTACAGAACCAGCATTTTATTTTACTTTTCTGATCTTGAAGGGATAAAATATATTTTTTTGACTTTACATCTTATTCTTTTAATACGTAACAAACTTCAGTACTTGTGAATTGGTCTGGTTGTTCGTCTTTGAGGGCAATTAACTATATCACTGAGTGAAGGTCGAGTTCCATAAAGAGACTTTAAACTTTTTTTATTAGTTACTAATTATGCCCACCTTAGTCTAATTTTAACAATTCTGGGCCTAGGTTTTTTTCATACAGAATTGATTTTATATAATCTTTTTATCTTAAAAATGTAGCAGATGATGAAATACATACTTTGAAGAATGAATCCACATGATCCAAAATTAAGATTTTGCGGGGAGACTGGATAAGTTCGTAACAGTACCAGCTCTAGGTTGCTGGCTGCTTGTCGAGTGGAGTCTCAGGAAGGTAGCGGAAGCACATCCATGTTACAAATGAAAGTTAAAAAATCTGAAGAGCTTTTCAGTTTTCTAGATCACCTAGATGCAAAGACTTCAGGATAGACCTGATTGAAGCCATACGGTTATTGCAGTGTAGAAACCTTACTCTGTTATTCCTAAATATTAAAACATTTGTCAGTCCAGATCTAGCAGTCGGATACATTTCACAAGTATTAAACTTGGTCTTTATGCCTCTCGGTATAAATGTCTGTAAATAAGTTTTGTTGTTGTTGATCTGTACATGTATAGTTATGACAGATTGTTTTCTCTTTCCTGTAGCACGTTTACTCAAAACTACTATTATTTTGAATGTATTTCTTTCCCAGTACATCCTGTTGATAAAATGTTGGCAGTTAAAACGGTTTTAATGGCTGTTTAGGTACTATGCCATATATATACGCTTGTTTTCTCTTTCCCCATACAGTCTGCTTTGGCTGTCTCTGTTTTCTTTTAAAATAATTCCTTTTTTTTTTTTCCCCCCACAGTACAGTATTAAAAAGTCATTTTGTTTTTTTCTCTCTTCTGGACTGAGAGTCAGGCTGCTGCTTTGCCTAATGAGGCTTTTAAAGGTGTATTCATAGCAGGGGAAGAGTTCTTTCCTTACCAGATTACAGTTTTAATCTTTGTAGCTGAAGTCTGTGTAATTCCAGGTCTAACATTTGGTAAAGCTCCTTTGTTCTGTGAGGCCCCGTCTGTTCTTAAAAAAAAGTATGTAAAATAAGAAGAGAAATGGAAGATAATTACCTAACCTGTGTTTACACAACTAACACTTTTAGTCCTGAGAATGTAACAGTCTGACACGATGTTTGCATGCAAACTATTGACTGCTTCATTGCTGTCTAATCTGCATATGATTTTTCAATCTGTGGTGGCTGTCTTCATGGTAGAGTGGTAACGATGCTGCCTCAGTGCTGGTGTTACCATTTATCACATAAAGTACAACCAGTCTCTGCATAACGATAAGCAACTGGGTGTCCACCACAGAGAACAGAATTTAGGCCGTAGCCTGATGGTGGTTTTCGTCGATGGTTTGTTCTGGTCATCACTGTGTGCTTGCACAGTGGCTTGCAATGATTGTTTGGGTGGGTGGCCTAAAAGCGCAGCTGGGACGGCAGAGTTCCGTCGCTGTATAGGTGAGGCGAATACTCTCGGTATTCTTTTAATACATGCTGAAATACAAAATATTTCAGCAGAAAATTCTTTCCAATCTACTGAAATTTGATATGACAGAAGACCTATTTTATGAGCACAGAAGTTGGGTGTGTCTGAAATTTTATAAGTTATGTTAATTTTAAATTATAAACTTTGAACAAGCAGTCAGTTGTGACCAGTCAAGGTAGTGTAGATTTTTCAGTCATAGTAGCCAACCTGTTTTTCTGAACCTGCAATGTTGTCATTTCGTTTCGGTATTTTATTAATAAAATGTGAATTGAGTTTAGTGATGTAAACTAACATTATTCTAGGCTGTTTTTATCAGTTTTATCATACTTTGGGTTGTGAATAAGTAACAAATATGAATAAAATCTCACTTTTGAGCCTGTTTGTCTTTCCTTAGATTAGTATGATGTTGCGATCAATCTTTATTGCTTATCAGTAAATAAAGGAAATGAAAATGTAAGGCTTCCAAATTCTATGATCCCAGGAACCACGATTTTACTGGGATGGAGGCTGGACTCTGCAAAACCAGACTCCTTTAAGGTCCTGCTGCTTCTCCTAACATGCATACTTCTGTGTTCTTTTGCAACCTTGAGTCAAGCTCTAAGATGAAGTTCTTGACTGGTGTAAACAGGTATTAATTTCCCTGTAGGCAGAAGAACAGAGCAGAATGTATGACTTGTATTAGCCAGTCCCCTTCCCCAATTTTTAATAAACCAGTTGGAGAGGGTCCAGAGGAGGGCCACAAAGATGACCAGAGGGCTGGAACACTTCTCCTTTGAGGACAGGAGAGTTGGGGCTGTTCAGCCTGGACAAGAGGAGGCTCCGGGGAGACCTGATAGCGGTCTTCCAGTACCTCAAGGGGGCCTACAGGAAAGATGGGGAAAAACTCTTCAGTAGGGCCTGTTGTGATAAGACGAGGGGTAACGATTTTAAAATAGAGGGAGGTAGATTTAGATTAGATATTAGGAAAAAATTTTTTACACTGAGGGTTGTAGAACACTGGCACAGGTTGCCCAGAGAGGTGGTGGAAGCCCCATCCCTGGAAACATTCAAGGCCAGGTTGGACGGGGCTCTGAGCAACCTGATCTGGTTGGAGATGTCCCTGCTCCTTGCAGGGGAGTTGGACTAGGTGATCTTTGAAGGTCCCTTCCAACCCAAACCATTCTATGAGTCTGTGATTCTATGATTCTAATAAAAAAGAGTCTTTGTGGGTTAATGACACCAAGCACAATATTGCAAAGTGCAAACTCATGTGCTTACTAGAAAAATGTTTTTAATTTAATCTTTTAATTGTAATCAGGTTAAAACCTGATATGGTAACAGGAGAGGCTTTTCATCATACTGGGGAGAACTTAGATAAACCAGTTGTGTAATATACTAGCCTAATTGTAAGCGAAACAGATTTGTTTATGCGTCTTAGACTTCGTTGTTCCCTGGGAAAATAAATTAATCTTTACTCCATTTAACTGCAAATTCTAGTCCCTCTAGCACTTGTTTCTTCTTTTGCTGAAATTATCCATCTTTGATTTGAACTTAATTCAGGTAATTTACAGCAAAGACAGCAGTTCTAATTAGAAACTGAAATGTGAACTTGTAGTTTGGTTCAAAGGCTGTTTTAGTAAAGCATTTATAACTGCTCATTTATCAGTTGGGGTTCGAATGAGGACTGCTGATCACTCAGCTACTGCCTCTACAGCTTTTATGGTTGTCTTTTGAACGTTTAAAAATTTTTCCCTGTGACCAAACTGACATCAGTTTGATTTTTAGATATTTCAGATTTCTCTGTACTAAGATGAAATGCGTGAAGAAGAAAACAAATCTTCATTGTAACTGAGGTGCATACTATTCAAAATTGAGCTCGTTTGTGGTATGCAAGTGAAGTTGGGAGAAAGGGAAATGACTCTTTGAGAAAGAGATTCTTGTCATGTATTTTGCAGGTATGCTATCTCTGGTGTGCCAGGCGTTGTTTTAATAATGAAGAGGTGTTTGCTTCCACTTGAAACAACACCCTTAAGGATACAGGAAATGTGTAACTTCTGAAAATGTTTAAAATCTCACTGTAAGCTGAACAGAATATAAACCTGATGATAATTAAAATTTCATTAGGTCCTTGTGACTGGAAGCTGAAGTTTCACAAATTCAGTCTTCAGCTGAGGTACTATTTCCTAGCAGCAGAATAAAATAAATATTAGCACAGCTTATCCAAAGATGACATTGACAGTGATTTTTTTTTTTTTTTAAGATGACATTACCCTTTTTCCTCCTGAAAAACCAACAAACCAAATCTAACCTGATGTAGTCTGCTCTAGGGAACGTTTCTTGCCCTGTGGGGGGGCAGTAAATGTGGGCTCTTAATTCTGAGTTTGAGGTGTTCCTGACACCAGCACATACACGTGCACACACAAGTCCAAGGATTTGCAGCGTCTTGAGGCAACTCTGTATTCACATACGTCAGCGTTGTCAGTGTGGCTAGTGCTGTATGGGGAATGAAAATAAATGATGATCCTAGATGCTGGAATCTTTCAGGCCCTGGTATCTGCCGCAAAACAGTCGGGAGTGACTTGAGCTTGGCACTGAACAGCCTTCCCAGTTACCGAAGGACTTTAAGGCTGGAGCACCTCTCCTGTGAGGACAGGCTGAGAGAGTTGGGGCTGTTCAACCTGGAGAAGAGGAGGCTTTGGAGAGACCTTATTCTGATCTTTTAGTACCTAAAGGGGGCCTATAGGAAAGACAGGGAAAAACTCTTCAGCAGGGCCTGTTGTGACAGGACAAGGGGAAATGGTTTTAAAATAGAGGGACACAGATTCATGCAATTTCAATTTTTTACAATGAGGGTGGTAGAACACTGGCACAGGTTGCCCAGAGAGGTGATGGATGCCCCATCCCTGGAACCATTCAAGGCCAGGTTGGATGGGGCTCTGAGCAACCTGATCTGGTTGGAGATGTCCCTGCTCCTTGCAGGGGGGGTTGGACTAGATGACCTTTAAAGGTCCCTTCCAACCCAAACTATTCTATGAAGTGTGGGAATTCTGGAAGGACTGTAGGTTTCCAGTCAAACATCGTCTTTCATTAGAGGTAAATAGAAAGAATGGGAACACTGGAAAAAAAAAGTCCTTTAAGTATGAAACAGAGAGAAGGAATCTCATATTTTGATTTTCTGGTAATGGGTGGAGGCAAGGAGTGGTTTTTCGTATACTGTCAAATATCTGTAGGTTTTTATGGAGAAATGTGTTCTCATCTAGGTGACAGAGGTGTGTGCTCCTCCATGTGGAAGGTAGTCTTACACGTTTGTGCTGAACCGGGCTTTAGCTCTTAAGAGATTCTTAGCTAAATATAGTAGTCTCTTGGAGATTAATTCTCATTGCTGCAGATAAACAGAGAAGTTCTTACTTGATTAGCCAGGTCAGGGAGTACTTCTGTGCTTTTCTCTTGGTGGGAGGAGATTAGAGCTGAAGACAACTGCTTCTGAGATATCTCAACAGCTTGGCTTACATGTGTTGCCTTTCCAAGTCACCCAGCGTTTTCAATTGCTCACATGCTGTCATAGTGTGTGAAAACTGGTTGCCCTGTTCAGCAGTCACTCACATTGTCAATGCAGGGTAGGTTAAAGGAAGGGAGAGGGTGTTGGGAATCTGACAAAGTTACCCTAAGACCAGTTAATATTGGGCACTCTGTCCCGTCTGTCTTGCAGAGGAACCCTAAACAGAAGTCCTACCAACTATACTCAAGGAGATGGCAGAACTCAACTGTTCTCATTTTTTTTTTCTTTAAAATTGGGCTGATGCATTCTTTATTCACTTTTCTGAGTAATCCTGCTGTTAACATTCTATTTCTCTAGCAAATTTAACTTCCTAGTCCCTTGCCACTTACCTTTCTCTGATGTGCTGAATGGCCTGTACCCATTGCTTGTCACCCTTACCAGCTGAGTGCAGTCCCCAGCTGTTGTAAAAATGCCTTCACTTTTCTGAAGTCAATAGCCCGGTGCTGATTTTCACCTGCAGCCTGTCCCTCTGCATCCTTATGAATCTCTTCGTTCTGGTTTTTCATAAGTAGTTTGCATGTTACCAGCCAAGGATTTTCCCATTCACTGCGTTAGCAGGAGTTCAGTTTGGTTGGTTGGCCGGTTTCTCTCCCTTGAACGGATTCTTGTTCTGTGACTGCTGGTAGCAGTGGGTGTTATGAGGGGTGCCGCTTACAGGTACGGGGCCTTTTTCCACAGAGGAGGATGGTAGTAGCAGGATTGTTTACCATAAGCTTAGCGTAGTGATGAAACTTGAATATTTCCATACTTACTGCTCTTTCTAGCCATGTGAGATCTCACTTTAACTTGCTTGCAACATTCTTTCAGATTTGTGTGTACTTCTTTTCTCTGGTCTGGTTTTGTGCTGTTTTCAGCTACACCTGTATTGGTTCATTTGCCTGTTCTGTTCGGGTTTCCTTCCAAATTTAGCATAGTTCCTAAAACTTTTTTTCTTAGGGTGCCCTCACACAGCTGGCTAAACTGCTTCCAATTGCCATGGACCAGTGGAGTGAGTCCAGAGGAGGGCCATGAAGATGATCAGAGAGCTGGAGCACCTCTCCTATGAGGACAGGCTGAGAGAGCTGGGGCTGTTCAGCCTGGAGAAGAGGAGGCTCTGGGGAGACCTTATAGCGGTCTTCCAGGGCCTAAAGGGGGCCTACAGGAAAGATGGGGAGAAACTATTCAGCAGGGCCTGTTGTGACAGGACAAGGGGAAATGGTTTTAAAATAGAGGGAGGTAGATTCAGACTGGACATGTTTTACACTGAGGGTGGTGGAACACTGGAACAGGTTGCCCAGAGAGGTGGTGGATGCCCCATCCCTGGAACCATTCAAGGCCAGGTCGGATGGGGCTCTGAGCAACCTGATCTGGTTGGAGATGTCCCTGCTCCTTGCAGGGGGGTTGGACTAGATGGCCTTTAAAAGGTCCCTTCCAACCCAAATTATTCTGTGATTCTGTGATTATGTTGTGAAAGCTATTTCCTTATTGGAGGAAGAAGGATTTTCTTTCATTTCATATTTTCAGAATGACTACCGCAGTAACATTTTCTAGACTGTCTGTAAAAGCTTCCTCTTAAATTTATTTCTATATGATTTCTGTTTATGGCACGTTTCTCTTTAGCAAAGGTTGAGAAGTTTTGCCTGCTGTAGTTAATGAACTTTTAAGGATTGCTGTGAAGATCTATTGTGTAAGTACATAAAAATATTTAATCTGGTTGTGACAAGAGAACATGAAGGTATGTACTGCATGCAGTGCTGTGTTTCAGTGTGTACATTGAAATTCTGACACATAACCAGATCTTGGTTATCTATAAATGTCAATGGTTCCCAGGGGCATTTGGAGTTTACTTTAAAATATACGGATCCTGCTGGCTCGTTGCTTCTTCCAGTAACCAGTCACCGATTTGCTGTAACTCTTGAAAACCACCATTGTGACATTTCACAAATCTTTTAAGAAAGATAAGCAAGACAGCTGCCTTGTACCCAACTGACTTCCATCAGACAAATTCTTACCTGAAAAAAGCCTCGTTATCTCATTTTTGTTCATCCTCTGTATTCTCTTCCAAACCCCCAGTGATTGTCAAGTCCACCCTTCACTTTTTAAATTATTCAAGAGCCATCTTCATCCTTTAAGTTGACATAGTCTGTCTAGGAAATTGAATTTAGGTCTACCACATGCTCTAAGTAAGGGATGCTCTATCCTGTGATGCCCTTCCTGACCTATATTCCTTGCTATGTTTCTAGAATTTATATAAATTATTTATATGGCATGATAAATTTATGTTGTACTTTGCCAAAAGAGAGAATAAATCCTCACTTTAGGGATTTTTCAAACCTAGTTAAAATATACTGAATTGTACAGTATAGGATGCCTCACTTAAATGGAGAGAATAACACCACAGGTCTGTGGCATTCGTCTGTCTCTTAAATGGGAGGTAGGAAAATAGAGATTTTTAGGACAGAGATGGGGCAGAAGAGAAAGGCCAGGATTTTTGCTGTGCTGAACAATAGCACAAAGATATCCCGGTGAATAATTGATTATACTTCTCTTTGTATTTGTTTTATTTTATCTCCTTACGGAAACACCCTCTGCATGGTGAGGCTAAGTTTTAACCTTCTCCCTGAAGATCACCTTATCTGTTTTACCCTCTTCACCTTATCAGCTGCGGCATGTAATGATCTTTCTCTTCAATTCAGCCATCTGCCTGCTTCAGCTTTTATTTCCTTCACTGATCAGAGGAGACATGGGAGTACAAACAGCGCTGGCAGGGCTGCTGGCCTCGATACCTGATTAGGATAAGTAGACTTAAGTTGACATTTAAATAGGAAGCAGATCTTTTTAAAAATTCATTCATACAAGAATTATTAAAGAAGTCTAGTCAACTGGGAATGTCTTCTGCTCAGAAAGCCAAACATGAATATTCAGGGAGGTAGGATATTTAAGGAACGTGTGGGTAAAGCAAGCTTCTAAAGTGCAGCTTTATTTTAAGGCTTCCAGATGTGAGCTTTGCACAGTTGCTGTAATTGGCAGCCTGCTGCAGGTATTGCTTCTCTCTGAGTTTGGGGCAGCAACTGTTTATTCTCACCCATCTGTTCGAATGCCAGCAGGGATCCCAGTGCTGTAGAAAGGATGTAGAAAAAATTGTTGGCCCAGGAAGCGTATGTGGAGTGAAATGGAGGAGTAGCGGGGTTGAAAGAGCAAACTTTCCCTCAGAGAGCATCAGTGGTCTTGGCAGGACAGAGCTGAAGTTATCGGAGACACCATTAATTTGTTAGCACGGAAGTTAAAGAAAATAACATAGAACTTGAAAGTTCTAGATCTTGAGATAGATGACATGGGGACTGTCTCACCTCGTCAGACTTCATGCCTCAGTTTTTCCATCTGGTGCCCAAACTAGAGAGGCAAAGGCAAGGAGAGTCCCTGATAATGGTACTTACCATCTACTGGGGTTGCTTTGCGATCTATGGGTGACAAGTCCTTTACTGGAAATAGGCCAAACTGCAGCCTAAACAGCCATGATGTCAACTCGTTGGTCAGACCGTGTCCGTGTTACTCAGACGTGGACCTCAAAGGGAGCGAGTGTGAGCCAGAGAGCAGTGGGCGCTGGTGAGCACCAGCTGGGTTTCAGGAGTTCTGCTTCCTGCCAAATAAACACCTGCTGCCGCGGCCAGAGCCAGTCTCCCGCTTAGCTGTGTCTGGGAGGAATTGAATTCTTGTGCTGCTCCACGCCGTGGATTAAAGCATGGCACGTGGGAATGAGCAGATGTGCTTCAAAAGTGCTTTTGATCTAAACTAAAATACTGGTATGGACAATGCCTAAAGAGCAGCTGTGATTTCCACCTGGCAGCCAAACAGGTCTGTCCTCATGGTTGTTCACCCTTCCTGGCCACCCTCGCTCCCTCTTGTCCACTGCCGTTCCCATCCCTCCACATCGTGTATTGCTTAGCTCAAAGGGAGAGGGAAACGCCAGTATCTTTGGTGTGCTGCACGGCTGGCAAAGTGTTGGTAGCTGACAAAGAATCTTTGCTAACGAGGCAGTGTTTCTGGCAGCATCTCCTACGCAGCCTGTGCAGCAGCCTCAACAGGCGCCTTCTCCAGAGCTCATCCTAGCAGAAGGAGCCAAGCAGGATTAACTAGAGAGTAAAAACCAATCAGCCTGCAATGACACTTTAGTATCTGATTAAAATACAAGGTCAGATAACGCAGGAAGCATGAAAATGCTTGAATACATTTATTCATCAGGCAGGAATTCCCTGCCCAGCGAGATGCCGTTTTACCTGTGAGGGGAGCTGGGTGTTTGGCTCCTAAAACACTGCAGCGGTGGCAGGAGAGCTGCAAGGGGGCCCTCGTGGTTTTTGCCCGGCTTGAGCCTGCTTAATATCTGGGAAAACAATAAATTGGAGATTCCTTCAATTCTTTGTGTGACCTTGTTAAAGCCTTGATTGAGAAGGGATGTGTGAATGGAGGGCTTCCTCTGGCAGCGATGGACCCGTACTAGGCTTCTGTCTTCATCTTGAACCTGGAGCATTAAAATTTTGTGACAGGAAAATGCGGTGCTGCTGTAAGCCCTGCAAACACCCAGGTAAGAGGGACTGTCTTTCTGTAGAAAGATACTGACCTCCAGTGGACAAATGGGGCAATCATAAGAGTTTATTCTAATTAAAATTTAGCTGTATGAGAACCCAGACAGAAGATGAAGAAGCTCAAGACATGGAGATTCATGCACTTTGCTGTTCCCCAAACTCTCCATGCCTTTATTTTTCTATACAACCACAGAGAAAATATTCCTTATGTACCTTGGTGAAATTTCAGTATCTTTAAAATTGGTGATTGTCTCTTATAAAACAATGTCTCTTCAACATCTTTCCCCCTGAGGAACACATTTTCTGTGGAGGCACCACCCCGCACAGACAAGCGCTCTGGAATAAGAGAAATCCAGCAACTAAGACATTATCTAACGTGAGCTCTGCTCTACGAAACTGATAGCTCCAGGAGGACAAAGACCCTGGGAACTGTCCTCTGCAGATCTGTCAACTGTTTGTTCCTCTCTCAGCAACGCAGTGGTGCTGCAGTAAGAGCGGGCGTACAGCACGATCTCGGTGCGGGTGCAGCTGTGCTGACTTCTGGAGGCTCAGAGTCCTTGGCAAAGCTGGAACAAGGCAGGGATGCTCTGAAACGTAAAACTGCCGTGAAGCTAAAAGCACTGAAGTGACAAGATGTGGCAGATGAGGAAGTTACTTCACATCTGCTGAGCTCTCTCCTGCCTATAAAATGTCCTCATGGGTCCTCTGAGCCTGCCCTACTTGCAAGGTGACGTGACTTCGCACAAATGAAGAGGAGGCCTCCAGGGAAGCTGGGAGAGGGGGGTGGATTGCAGCATCTTGGTGTTGGATGTTTTAAGCTTTTCAGTCACAGACTCACAGAGGAGTTGATGTGGGAAGGGACCTCTGGAGGTCATCAGGTCCAAGCCCCCTGCTCAAGCAGGGCCACCTAGAGCTGGTTGCCCAGGACCATGTCCAGATGACTTTGGGATATCTCTAAGGATGGAGACTCCCTCACTTCCCTGGGCAACCTGTGTCAGTACTCAGTCACCCTCACATTAAAAAAGTGTTTCCTGATGTTCAGAGGGATCCTCCTGTGTTTCAGTTTGTGCCCATTGCCTTTCGTTGTGTGCTTGAGCCCTGGGGAAGATGAGTATCTCTGTTCACCAGCTGTGTTGCTGTAAACTCAATGCTTGAGTTTAAAATGGTGCATCCCTCCTTTTACAGGGGAGACTATGTATGGCTAGCAATGGATATGCTGTTCTGCTTCCCAGTTACACAGTCATAAAAGTCACTAAATAAAAAAAAGTTAGTTGTACAGACTGCATTTTCACAGCAGGTTTCATCATCAGACTGATTCTAAGATGAAACCACAAAACCTTGGTTGTTCCTCTCCAGCCTTGCTTGGGAGACGTGCTTTGAGTTTCGCCATGCTGAGAGGTTTGCTAATGCCCATCAGCAGCCTAATGAGAAATGATCTGAGGGCCTTGTTGGTTTTGATGAGGCTGTTTTTCAAGGAGGGGAGAGAGTTTTGTGGTCGCCTCTTAGAAATGGACTGGAGGGGTGGAGTGAGGCTTTGACAGAGCCAGTTTTTCCCCTTTCCTTTGCGAGCAAGCACAGATTTGGATGGTGAGGTGATCGGGAACCCGTTTCCTAGCCAAGAAGGGAAGTATGTTCAGCAGGAAGAGCTAATGCTGCTTCCTTAGACTCCAATGGCCCTTTGAATGGTGGAAATGAGTCTTAGTAGAAAGCCTTTCCTCTGCTCTTTCACAGGATCACAGGATAATTCTGGCAGGAGGGGGCCTCAGGAGGTCTCTGGTCCAATGTCCCACTCACAGCACAGTCAGCTCTGAGGTTAGACCAAGCTCCTTGGGGCTTGATCCAGTCCCTGGTGCCTCCAGTAAGAGATTTTTCTGGTGTGTGACAAGAATCTTCAAGATGGGACTAAGCTTTCCTCAACCGAAGTGCGGTGGCTGATGATGTGGGTCCCACTGCTGACACCATCACTCTGAAGAGGAGGAAGCCAATGTTTCCTGGTCACTAAGGGAAGAGCACAGAGGGAGCACCCTCGCTGTGGTACGGGGAGAGCTGGTGGCAGCGCCGACCTCCCGTGCTCCCCAGGTGCGCTGCTGGGGAGAAGCAGCCGGGGTGTTGGGTGGGAGACCTTAGCACATTTATGCTGCTGCTTTGTTTCCTCTCTTTCTCTTTTCTGGAACTTCTCCAAATATTTGAAGGATTTGAATAGTTGGTAGACAGAAGACTTTGGCATCCTCCCCTGCCCTCCTCTGGTGAAAAGAAAGGGTATAGTTCTTCCCCTGCACAGTGACGGTGTGGTGAGTGATGCTTTTTGCAGCACTGCTGTATGCACCACTCCTTCTCTGATAAGAAATCCATGCCAAATTTTCCATAGGATGTTTGGTGATGTGTCTGTAGAGCAGGTGTTAATGCGCAAAGGCCTAACCAGCTCTCATTAGGTGCGTTACTGTCGGGAACACGCCAATAAGTCAGCCTGCTGCTGCGAGAACAGACCAATGCTTGAATGACAACTAATCTATATTGTGAAAGATGTTATAGAATCTTTAATTTACATAGAGATGAAGCCAGCTCACAGGGAGTGGAAATCAATAGTGGCTTTTATATCATCCTCCGGGCGGATTATTAAATCTGAAACTCCATAATATCTAAACTGCATCAAGAGATTGCAAGCCAATAGTACTAATAGTATTAAAAGGATCATTTTTCCCCTTCTTAATAAACCTGATGTATCTGCAGTTTCCAGATGGGGTTTCTGTTCTTTCAGAATAAGAAAAGTGTTGCAGGCATTGTTGTTTTATTGGTGTTCGAGGTCATGGCTGGAGGCTTGCAATGCCAAGTGGTGTATAAACACAGGCAGAAAAGGTGCTCCCTGCGGTCTGACCTGAATTTGAGGGGCAGCTGGTGGGCAGCACCCTTACCTGAACAGGAGCTTTGGCACTGTCCGAATTCAAAGCCCACCCATGAGCAGACAGATTTGCTGTAGACCAAACTGGACTCCATTTAATGCTGTAATGGTATCAAGCAGAGAGTGGGTTCAGATTAAACCCAGCCATCTCAGCAAAGGTCCTGTTGCCAGTGTGTTTCTACAGTGTGCGGCGTGATTCCCAGTCCAGCTTTGTTCTGGTCTGGGTCTGTCCCAGTATTGTCTGCACCGTGTCTTGGAAAGGCATTGCTGCCACTTGGTTTTGTTTTTCTTTCCTTCCACCTGACAGGAGCCACACAACAATCATCTGTTTCAGCCGTTCTGTTCTTCAGGCTCTGTTTTTCCACAATTTGCTTTGATCCTGAATGGATGGGAAAGGTGACAATGAAAGAAAACATTTCCATCAGAACAATGTCTCTTTCCAAAGGCTTGTCACAACATGAAATACAATTAAAATTGACTGAACGCCCACAGTTGGTACATAAAAATCTCATGCTGTGCAGTTTATGGTGATTCACAGGAGCAGAGCACAGTGAATGTGCTGTGCTGGAGTACTGAGGCTCCCTGGCTGCATCTCTGCAGCTTCTGGAAGTCCAAGTTGCAGTGCTATTTCTCCTCCTCCACTCCCTGATGCTCTGTCTTCTTCTGTATGATGAATAGAGTCATTAGTCCAAGATTAACTTTATTCATACTCTTTACATCACTTTTCCCTCCTCTGGATTTAATCAACTTTGTACAACCAAGCTCGGTTTGTCTCAAATCTGCTATATGTCAACTTACAAAGATGCAAGAAAAAGCAGCAGGTGCGAGAGGACTGAAGTAGGGGAAGGAGGATGACAAAACTGTGGGAGCAGGAGAAGAACAGGATTGGTTGCCCAAGTAGGGATGGGGAACAGCTAGGCAAGGGGGCTACAGCTAGGAATGGAGGGCTCTGAGGAGTTTGAAAGGATGGAGCTGGGATTGCCAGTATAAAAAGCAGATAAACCTGGTAGAGTCAACTAAATGACAAGTTGCAAGTGAGGCAAGCATGCTTTGGAGAAGGTAGGCAAAGAAAAAGTGTGTGAGGGAAACGGGCAAGGGCGTCTGTGCCTCCTAGACATGTTGTCATGCCTTGAAGTGGAACCCCAGAGCCCTTCTACTGCTGGGAAAGGCCTTGGGAACCAGAGGCAGAGCCCATGTTTCCATCGCTTTCTAGAATTGAAGTTTGCCACGGGTTGCTGTGTGTTGTCCCCTCACTCATGTTATAAAGAAAGTTGAGAGCCCAGCTGGACTTGCCCTTGGGATGGTAATGCTGGGTGCATGGTGAAATTTTGGAAGGCTTTTCAGGTGGGCTGCTTTAATAGCCTGAAAAATTACCTTTTTCAGAGTATGTATAATGGTTTCCAACTGAATTATTCAAAACTGTGACTTTTCTAGGAAAAGATTTTCTCAGAATTTCTTGGAGAATAGACATTAAAGTGTTGAGCCATCTTGGTTAATAACCTTTGGTAAAGCAGCTTTTGTGTGTACAGCTGATAAATGTATAGACAGGCTCTTTCTTCTATAAAACTGCCTCTAACTGCAGCATTTAAAGCCTGTATCTGCTTTGCATTCCTTATTTCTTATGCTGTCATAGGGGAGTAATTTGATTTCTTTGGTTGTGCCCTATCTAGACAAATAAAATATGGAAGAAAGCTTTAGATACTGCAAATTCCATTAAACAGATTGATGTTTTATAGAAAAGAGAGCAGATTCTGATACCACTTTTTTTTTTTTTTTAAGATGCAGCCCATTTAATTAATTTCAATGAATTATTTCTTTCAAGGCAATTTACTTCATTTTATCCACAGATAATCCTACTGAAGTACCTGAAGTCTGCAAATTGTACAATTATCATATCTTCCTATCTCTGCAGATCTCTAGCCAAAACAAATTCCAGGGCTGACATTTTAATTTGTATTTGCATTTCAGCTCTGCCAGATGACTGCAGTTTCTTGAAGCGAACTAGATTAAAAAAAAACCCTCATGTGAACAGGTGGCAAAAAATACAGCAGACAAGCTTCTTTTCATCATTCTGTTCCTAAACTACCTTCCCAACAATGAATCTCTTTTAGGATTTGATGTGTACATGCTTCGCTGCATTTTCATTCACTTCTAGTGAAGATCCACTTTCTTTGATGAGAGGCTGGCCTGTGCCGGGCACCGCGTGAACACATGTACGTGCCCACCACAAAGGATGTTTTTTGGCACATTCAGAGCAATGTACGGATTCTTCCTGGCCCACCAGTAATTTTAGTAATTCAAGATCAATTTCAGAGTGGACCTGAAGAAAAGCTTGTGTACATCACAAGTTGGAAATCTCACTTGTAACTACTGATGGTTGGAAGTTTCAGCCCTGGAAGCATGGCTGAAAAACAGGCATGGACAAAAGTGCAGTCAAGAGCAATCTGAAATAGTATGACATAATCCGTACTATTATAGAAAAACATCTGAAAAGTTCTTAGTATCCAGCTTCCTGAAAAATCTGATTTACTTCATACATTATGAAAGTGTGTGTAATCACCTTCATCTGAGGACCTAACAGTTGCTGTATTATTGACTTGCTGGTAAGGGGCATGGCATTGCAAAGCTATCAGGTCTCCGAAAGCAGATGATTTGTTTTGGCATTAGGATAAAAATACTCACCAAAGCCAAAAAAGTGACTCAGCACAGCATCTGGTAGGAGCTATCACTCTGAGTAGCAGCATGGGAAAAGTCTGACAACAAAGGAGCGTGGAAACCAAACCTCTGCCATGCTGCTGCGCCACTCAAAGGGGAGGTGGGGATTTGAGAACCACGTTCTTTGTCATGTGGGGCTTCAGGCACAGACGTAACTGTGAAAAAAGGGTGGAGATGGCACAACTGCCGTAAAATTCTTACTGCTTTATGTTGGAGAGGGCTTCAGGGCTTTGGTTTGCTCTCCGTGTGCCGCATAGTCGTGATGCTCTCTGTATCTGCACTTACCAGGCCTACTGCATGTTCTGTATTTCTCCTTTTTTGTTAAGTTTTAACCATCCTGTAGATTTCCAGATGTTCCTTCAGCTGTTGGCTCTGGCTGTGCCACAGCTGCCCCTGCCAAGGCGTTCAGTGTGATTCTCTGTGCTGCACACTTCAGGTAGAAGATGCTCAACAAGGCCCAAGAATTGCCTGTGAAATGCAAATTACTCTGCCAGGCAGGAGAGCAAAAGCAGAGCAAAGGAGAGTGCCTGCTAATTAAATGTAATGTCAAGGAGGCCAAAAAGCATCTCCTGCTAATTCTTGAACTGTGCTAGCAGGTGGCGGAGAGGAAGTAGAAACAGGGAAGAGGAGGAGACCTGCTAGAATGGGGAATGATGAGAAAACCAGGACAAAAACGGAGGTGGCACTGCAGCTTGTCCTGCACAGCCCTCCCAGGCTGTGGGAAAGGGAGTCCTCTGCCCTGCCGCTCGTGCCAGGACCTCCTCACTGCCGCAGCGGTGCCCTTCAGCCTCCGTGCTCGGCTGCTTGACAGAGAGAGTTACACCAACAGTCTGTCCCTCCTGGTAGGCAAATCTTTTAGGCGAGACAGCACTGATACTAGCACTCTGGTTTTAATATTTTCCTAATGCTTGCATGAATATGCATGCGCCTAAGATAATTTTAGTAATGTAGTTTCTGTAATTCCTTTTTATTGCTGCTATAGAGCTGAGGAAAAGCCCTGCTCTCCTGGGAGCTGTGCTCATAAAGACAGATCTTCCTCTTTCGGTCTGTTTTGGTTTCCTTGTCTGCCAGGTGAGAATATGCTCTGGTGCATCCTAAGATCAGCTTCTTGGCAGGGTGAATTAGCTTAAACTACCTGAAAGGAGGGAGATGGGTGTTGGTCTCTTCTCCCAAGTAACTAGTGATAGGATGAGAGGAAATGGCCTCCAGTTGCAGCAGGGGAGGTTTAGATTGGATATTAGGAAACACTTCTTTACTGAAAGAGTGGCCAGGCACTGAAACAGGCTGCCCAGGGAAGTGGTGGAGTCACCATCCCTGGAGGTGTTCAAAGAAGATGTAGATGTGGCATTTCAGGAGGTGGTTTAGTGGACATGGTGGTGATAGGTTGATGGCTGGACTTGATGATCTTGGAGGTCTTTTCCAACCTTAAAGATTCTATGATTCTATGATTCATGCTCTATCAGAGGTAGGTGGCAGGTACACTACACCCAGCTAGTGTGTATGCAGTTTTGCTGGGTGTGTGTACGTGATACTTCATTTTGCTGCGTAGGCACTGCTTGTGGAAACACCAGTGCTAAGCAGGCTTCCCCAGGAGCTCCTCCTCAGCTGCTGCACCTCGTTTGTTTGTCCACTCCACCTTCTGTCAGGGAGCAGAGTGGTGACAGATGGGCGTCACTTATGGATGGATGTAAATGTGTGTGTGCTGCTACTCCTGGTACAGCTGATGTTGGTCTCCATTGGCTCTACACCAAGCCTTTTTGGGGTTGTGAAATACACTCCACATGGCTGGCATTGTCCACACGCCTTTATTTCCACGAGTGTTTGGGGAGTGCTGTGAGCACACCCCTGCTCTGAGTCTTGCTTTCTGCATCCTCCTGGGGACTTCCTTCGTACCCGAAGCAAAAGGGGTTTGGTGGCCAGTAAAGTAGCCCAGGTCACAGAGCCCAGGTTTCAATGGCTGAGGGGACATTTTTTTACACTGTGTTGTGTGTGTGGTTTTTCCTTTTCTACATGAAAATTTATGAAAGAATGTTTTTCTTTCAAGGTGAAATCTGGCACAGTTGCATCCTCCCTCAGCCCCAGGTTGGGTGATGAACCTCACTGGCAGCCTTACACCCCTCCAAGGGCAAGTTTGGCATGGAGCAACTTCTGTTGTTTTTCAAGGTGGGCCAAAATGTTGTTCAGGAGTTAGTGCTCAGGGTTTCCTGTGACTGACTGCAAAAGAACTGGGAAAATGTTTTTCTCGCAGTCTAAAAGAAGCCACTAGGTGAATAGGTTTTGGCTGGGCGGTGTGGTGGTGGACCTATTGTAATGAGTCCAGGAGGCTTGGGTAGAGATTTCCAGGAGATATTTTTGAGTGTGAACATTTTTTTAAAAATGTGTGTGATAGAAGTCAGGAACAATTTCTTGTTGCAGATTCAAGGCTTTCAACAAAACTTTTCAACAGGACAAAAGCCTAAGACCAGATAGAAAAGCAGTTTGAGCAAGTGGTTTACACCGCCATCTGGGACAGTGACAAACGAGCTGTTACTTCACTTAGGCAGTTTGCTCCATTGTCAAGCTAGAGCAGGGAACAGGAATTTCTATAAATTGTGGATTTGTAGTATGTTATTTTATTATCACAGTAAAATTGTATTATATTTAGAGAGATAATGCCAGAGGTAATATGGAAAATAGTATCAAGGAATATATATTAGTTTAGCAAAATACCAGCTGCCATAGAAAATTTTCATTTCATAAACATTAGCACTTGATTGGTAATGCTGGCAGCGGCAGGATTTTTTTCCTTTTTTTTTTTTTTTCTGTGACTTCAGTGTTTTTGAATATGTCATGTTGGTAGTCCTGGAGACTGGAAGGCTCACTCCATCCAGAAATTGTGCAAGCTTCCCCGTGTGCCTCAGTCCTAGGGAGGACAGAATGTCTTTAAGTTACTTACGTGCTTTCAGTTCTTTTCCAGTTTGGCACCTGAATAAAAGAACCAAATGTCAGAGCAGCTATGGGTCAGTCACTACCAACTAGGCTGATACCCCCAAATTATTTCAAGTACCAAAACAAACTATGGTGAACAGATAATTGCGATTGGTCTTTATATTTTTTTTTAATTTGTATTAAGCATAGGTTATCTATGATTCTAGAGTGAGGACCAACATATGTTGTGCCAGGTACCCCGCACACAAAGTCCTGCCTTAACTCTTTCAGATGATCCGGCCTTGAGGACTTGAAATACACCTACAACTTGGGCTGGAGCTGAGTGACTGTGAATCACTTGGTTTCACAAAGGATACGCTTTTAATGGTGTTGGGAGATTTTTCCCACTCAGAATCCAAATGCCAATGGTGCCTGATGCCATAACTCTGGTCTTTCTGCCTGTTCTGGTCTGTCTATTGAGGAGACCAACATGTGAGTGTTAACTTTTTCTTTTAAATGCTATTTCTGTCTCTGATATGACGTAAATTGTGGACCAAGGCAGAGCTTGGTCTAATTTTAATTAATTTTATTTACAAAGCTCATACCCCAAGGCAGATAATTTTGTATTGTCCTGGTTTAAAAATTGTAAGTTTTCATATTACCTTTTGTGTGCACTCAGTATTGTAAATAATGGGAGAAATACTTAAAATTATGAAAAGCATTATATAAAAAGTGGAAAAAATGGATAGGGGCCCATCCTTTCTCTGGTCGCCCCCAAAATGTAGGCACTGAAGTTGTTTGTTACTGTTTAAGGCAGCTGACACCAAAAGGTAGAGGAGGACGATGGAGTACATAATCTGTGGAGGCTGTACCAATATTCGGGACTCGTCTTACCTCAGCTGCACATAACAAAGACAAGATCACCTCCCAGCTCCCATGTGTGACACCTCTCATTCACGGACTCAGCTTATGAAGACGTGGTCTGAGGTTCCCGGCTTGGAGTGTTCCCAAAGTGTATTCTCCTTTGAACACGGATGCACAGATTTGACCTGTTGTGAAGGCATGGGGTCAGGAAGGCCAAGGTGCGGCTGGAGCTGAGCTTGGCAAGGGACACAAGGAATAAGAAGGGCTTCTACAAGTATGTAGGCCAGAAAAGGAAGTATACTCCTCCAATAAGCAAGACTGGTAAACTGGTAACAATGGATGAGGAGAAGGCTGAGGTACCCAACAACACTTTTGCCTCAGTCGTCACTGGGAACCCCTCATCCCACACCACTTGAGTGGATGGACTGCAAGACAGGGACTGGGGGAGTAAAGTCCTTCCCACTGTAAGAGAAGATCGGGTTTGTGACCACCTGAAGAACCTGAATATATGTAAGTCCCAGGAGAATCCTGGAAACTACTGACCTGTCAGCCTCACCTCTGTGGCTGGGAAGATCATGGAACAGATCCTCCTAGAAGCTATGCTGAGGCACATGGAGGACAGGGAGTTGGTTTGAGACAGCCAGCGCAGCTTCACCAAGGGAAAGTCCTGCCTGACCAACCTGGTGGCCTTCTGTGATGGAGCCACTACAACAGTGGACAAGGGAAGAGCTATGGATGTTGTCTACCTGGACTTCTGTAAGGCCTTTGACACGGTCCCCCACAACATCCTTCTCTCTAAATTGGAGAGATATGGATTTGATGGGTGAGGAATTGGTTGGATGGTTGCATCCAGAGGGTAGTGGTCAACAGCTCGATGTCCAGATGGAGGTCGGTGACAAGGGGAGTCCCTCAAGGGTCTGTACTGGGACAGTACTGTTTAATATCTTAATCAATGACATGGACTGTGGGATCAAGTACACCCTCAGCAAGTTCACCGACGACACTAAGCTGAGTGGTGCAGTCAACACACCTGAAGGATGGGATGCCATCCAGAGGGACCTGGACAAACTTGAGAAGTGGATCCATGCAAACATCATGAGGTTCAGTAAGACTAAGTGCAAGGTCCTGCACCTGGGTCAGGGCAACCCCTCAGTATCAATACAGGTTGGGGGATAAAGGGATTGAGTACAGCCCTGCCGAGAAAGACTTGGGGGTACTGGTGGATGAAAGGCTGGACATGAGCCAACCACATCCTGGGCTGCATCAAAAGAAGCGTGGCCAGCAGGTCGAGGGAGGTGATTCTGCCCCTCTACTCTGCTCTGGTGAGACCCCACCTGGAGCACTGCATCCAGCTCTGGAGCCCCCAACATAAGAAGGACGTGGACTGGTTAGAAAGAGGTCAGAGGAGGGCCACAAAAATCATAAGAGGGCTGGAGCACCTCTCCTATGAGGACAGGCTGAGTGAGTTGGAACTGTTCAACCTGGAGAAGAGGAGGCTCCAGAGAGACCTTATTGTGATCGTTCAGTACCTAAAGGGGGCCTACAGGAAAGACAGGGAGAAACTCTTCAGCAGGGCCTGTTGTGATAGGATAAGAGGTAATTGTTTTAAAATAGAGGGAGGTAGTTTCAGATAAGGAAAAAATTTTTTACAATGAGGGCGGTTGAACACTAGTGCAGGTTGCCCAGAGAGGTGGTGGATGCCCCATCCCTGGAAACATTCAAGGCCAGGCTGGACGGGGCTCTGAGCAACCTGATCTGGTTGGAGACGTCCCTGCTCCTTGCAGGGGGATTGGACTAGATGACCTTTAAAGGTCCCTTCCAGCCCAAACTATTCTGTGATTCTATGATTCTGTGACACAGTGCTAGGACTGTCCAGATGACAAGCGCACACCCCAGCAAAAAAACCCCACCCCAAATTGTAAACCCTCCAGTCTGCCTGTCACAGACTGATGGGTAAGATGGTTGGATACCCACAGATGTGTCTCATTCACCATGTGGACCATAGGACCATAGGATAATTCAGGTTGGAAGTGACCTCAAGAGGTCTTTAGTCCAACCTGTGGCCCCAAGCAGAGTCAGACCAGGTTGCTCACGGCTTTGTCCAGCTGAGTCTTGAAAACCTCCAAGGAGAGACTGTACAACTTTTCTGGGTAACCTATGCCACTGTCTGGCTGCCCTGATGGGGAAATAGTTTCTCCTTATACTCTATCTCAACCTCTCCTGTTTTGCTTATGCCTGTTGTCTCTCATCCTCTCACCGTGCACCACTGTGAAGACCCTGGACCCGTCTTCTTGATAACCTCCCTGTAGGCACAGTTAGGTCCCCTTAAGTCATTTCTTCTCCAGGCTGAATGAGCAAAGCTCCCTCAGTGTTTCCTCACTGGCTGTTGTGGAACCACCTATGACTGACCTGTACTGTTTCCTTCCCACATGGGTGTGTGTTTACAAAGCAAATCCCTTAATATCAAAATGCAGTACAAGGTGATGTTGAGTTGTTGAGCAGTCTGATCTCAGTTATCTTGATGACAATTCGGGTGTTACCAAGCCTGCGGAGGATAAAGCACAGATGTCTATACATTTTATATAAATGTCAAAGTTTCCCATCAGTTCCTCTCTATTAATCTCATCTGCTAAATTTGATTTTATACACTGGTAGGATGTTGGCTTGGACTACCAGTACCTCCAGGACTGTGCCCCCCTCTCACCATCTGTCTGCCCTCCCTCCAGCTCAAAGCTCAGGCATCAAGACTAAAATCCTTTCCTCCAGGCTGGACCAAGCTGGGTCCCTCTCAGCTGCCCTGCTGGCTTCCCATCTCACCTCACAGCCATCTCAGATGTCATCTCCATACCTCACCAGTTACCCAGACCTCTGTTGCTCCTGATGGCGAACCAGAGGAAAAGCACAGCTACCAAGTTTCCAGGTTGCTTCCTGAATTCTTTTATAATGTTCACTGTAGAGAACACAGGCTCTCACAGAAGACATGCTCCATCTCATCAACCCATTTATTTCTGAAATACCATATCCTAGCCATGATAGTGTGCAGGTAAGGTACAGCCCTGCTCTTCTACTTACACATTTCCTCTGTTTTTACCATTAGCAACAAACCTGTAGTCTCTCCTGGGCAGGATTTTTTTTCTTGTTCTGGCTCTTGAAGTCAACTGCTGCAACCCAAGGGCAATTACAGTGCTTTACACAGCTGCTAGGTGGTTTTTAGATAGAGCTTTAAGGATTGGTTTTGACTCAGAAAGCTGCAAATGGCCTGTGACCTTTCTGCAGGAAATAGTACCTCTGCTGCAGTTGAGCCAATTGATGCTGATTGCAAAATACCTCTTGGGCTCTGGCTTCATAAAGAAAAAAAGCAGCCCTTATTCATCCACCCTAGTAAGCATCTGGTAAAACCCTATTGGAGACAAGGCTTTTTTTAGCTTTTAATGGGTCAAGTAAACTGTAAGCTTCTTACAGCCTTTAACCTGATCCACTGACCAGAAACTCCCAGTTCCTGTGTCTCCCCTTGGATTTTCACTGGTTCAGACTGGAAACATGGCTACAGCACACAAGGGGAAGTGGCACACAGTGTCCGTGAAGTATCCGTACCTTTCCTCTACCCTGTTACCAGAAGCCCTTCAAGTTACTGGCTCGTTTTTACACTGATACTTGCCTCTGCATCACCAGAAGGCTGATACCAGCCCAGTTCACACTGTAAGCTCGACAATGTGGTAATTCTCTGTTGAGCATTGCAGCTGCTCTGCGGTGGTGCACATATTGACAGGAAGACTTACAGGTAATGTGATGGAACCTAGCTTTTTTTTCAGGAGTGGAAATTGTTCAAAACTTTAAAGCAGATGTTAAATTAATTGTAATAATTTCTGTTAGGCATTAATCTGCAAACACACAGTGAAAGCACTAGTCCTATCTGCCACATTCCCATAGCAAGCACTTACACAGGGAAGCAAGAGGGAAGAGCAGCAGACATTTGAATTTGCTGCATGCTTGAGATGACCCTGTTCTGCTCACATTGCCATCTGCTGTGAAGCACTTTACATGTGTTTGCCAAGGCTTCTGTGTCTTTGAAAATAATACAGCTACTTTCATCATAAATGGCCTGAATTATTCTATATATGGCCCTACCTTTCCATGTAAACTGGCATCTTTACAGGTACTGCTGTTCAGGATTTTTCCTGATTTCCACTGCGGGGGTCAGAGCCCTGCTAACTTTTGTCTCAGAACATCTTTCCAAAAGGAAATGCTCTCTGTGGTGATAGAATATCACACACGCTATTCACAGGGGAAACTTCACCTACGGCTGCAGCACAGCTGTGTCTGATGTTAAATATGGAATCCACTGATGTTTTCACACATGGGAAAGACCTGTGCTTGGGGAAGTCCTTTATCATATGATTAAGCTGTCATTTAAATGGTGTAAAAATAACTTCTAAGCAGAGGAAAATGCAACAGTCTTTCTGCAAATGACTGCTGAAGGTGAGATGATTCAAAGGGACACAGAGCAGCATTTTGTTCTGTTTTTAACTTGACTAAAACAAAGCACTGCATCATTTTGTGAAGCAGCGGAAATGACGGAGATTCCGCTGCTTAGATCTCTGGAGAGAGATGCGTACGTTTAATGAGTGCTTATTAAAACAGCCTCTAATAGAATCAAGTAAAAGCAGAAAAACGCTACAGAGAGAATAAGGGAAACTCCTGGGCTCTGATGACTGCTTTATCTCATCTCTGAAGGAGAATACAACATTCCCTGGTACGACAAATTAAGTGTAAATGCAAAGAAAACACTGAATTGATACAAGCTGGAAACCAAAAAGCTGCTGTGGGTCATACTCCTATCTGCACAGTTTGCAGATCTCAGACCAGACTCATCGTTCGGCAAGGTTGACTGTTTCTGTAAAGGCTGTGCACAAGCTGTGGCTGGACAGAAGGCGAAAAAACACTGTCCAGAAAGAGCATGATGAATGAAATGGACCAAGCATTACGGATCATGACATTTTTCTGTGACTTCTTCCTAGAAGGCAAAAAAAAAAACCCCAGTCAAAACCAACCTCAGCATAGAGAACTCCACGGACTGAAAACAGGCTGTTTAATTGAAAAAACAGCACAAGAAAAACCCAGATCTGCTTTATTGGTTCTCACAGAGAGCAGTCTGAAGGGATTGGGAATCTAGCACTGACAATAAATCCTGAAGCCCATTTCAACAAGAAACTAGGCTGCAGCAGAAACCAAAGCATTACGGGAGAGATGAGCTGCTGCTGCGGGGCCCTGGCTCAGTGTGGCATATCCTACCTTGCCAGGCAGTGAACTCAACCGTATCTGCAGAGCAATGGGACCAAGGGAGAGTCCACTGGCCATGCAGGGACCAGCCCCTCCTCTCCGACAGTCTTCCCTGCCCCTTGTTCAGTGGGAGCGAAGAGGATGCTTGCCCTCGCTTCCCTCTCAAGAGCAGTGGGTCCTTCTGATCTGCTTCGATGTCAGGAAGGAAATATTCTTCTGTCGGGTTAAACTGGCAAATGGAAAATGCTTCCTTCTGCTGCCTGATGCCCTTGAAGACGCACAGTTTGGCTAACAGTAATTTCCATGGATGTCCTTGCACTGCATCGCCAGCCGCAGCACTGAGAAAGGCCAGCTCTTGGAAAAAGCTGAACAGGAACCGGAGGCTGCAGCGATGGATAGCACCTATGAGAGAAGGGGGGAACCTGAAGCCTTCCTGAACACCAGTCTTCCTCTTTGGCACCCCTCTCGAGAAGGTGAAAGAGTAAGACTATCCAGGGGAGTGAGGAGAATCCTTCGGTTAGTTTGAGATTTTGGAGTCCTCTCACTCCCCATTAGACCTGCCTAATGCCTGAAACTGGAGTTGCAAGAGCTCTCTCCCACCCTAGCTTGCCACATCCTCTGCATTCCCCTTGTAAGCTGAATGATTTGGAGTCTGATGATCCCTGTCCTGGAAAACATCAGAGCCTGACAGCTCAAAAAGATGATGATGGCAAACTCGATGCATCTTAAAAACATATTTACACAGGCTCTCTGTCAAGCATCATTTAAATCCCATACATCATGATAAAAAATAAAGATGAAACCATCTCGGCTATGCCACTGGTGGGAAGATGGTGTTCTGGTATATTAAAATGCCTTTTGTTGTCAGATACAGAATGTCCTGCCATTTTTAGGCATTTAAAGGCTTAAATGCCTAAATTAAATGCCCACTTAAAGGCCACCATCTTTAAAATCAGCACAAAATAAGGGGATGAAACACTTTGGCAGATATGAAAGAACAAAAACCCAATAAAATCTGCAAGCAGAAGACACTCAAGGAAGAGTTGATTTGCATGTACTAACCAAGTGTTGGTTCTTACATGCTGTACAGCAGTGGGTTTGCTCAGCTCACATCCAAGTCAGAGGAATGCAAAGAGTAACAAGGCAAGGAGTATTTCTGTTATGAGGATAACATTTCAATAAAATAAAAAAAAAAAACAAACCAACCAAACAAAATTAGATTTGAGCTGCTAGCTTTAAAAACAATTCTAGAGAAAAAAAATTATTTAGATCCATATGATCCTAGATAATTTCAAAATAACTTTAGAAGGTGTTTATGATTTGGAACTTTTTAAAAGCCTGAGTACCTGACTACCATTCCAAATGGAATTGGCCTTGTCATACATGCCAGATTGATGGTATTTCCTATACAGTTTTCAGTGATGAGCGTAAAATATCCATTAACTGCATGGGCTCGCACTTCGCATAGACATCAAAGATTCATGCTGTAAGGATAGTGGTGAGGTTGTAGACACTCTTTGATATCCTGCTATAAATAAGACAATTCATAAGACTTTAGTAAGAAGGTTAGATACATGGCACTTTGCCCAAATGTCCACCTAACCCAGCAGCTCATCTCTGACGTGACCTACAGACACTTAAGAGAAGAATGCAAGAAAAGGCACGTGCACCTGGAACGCTGCAGCCAAACCTCCTTGAACCAAAGAGGAACACTGGACTGCACTCTTACTTTCCACTCGTGGGCCTCATAAAGAAAATTCCTTTTGCTTACTGCAGCATGGAAATTATTTGATGTCCTGACAGCTTTCAATTATTTTATACTAGTAAATACACTGACCAATTATTATTGGCCACAGAAGTTTTCTGTTGCATATCCATTACTAAAAATTCTGCTGTTTTCCTCATGTTAGTTCCAGACATAGTTGACAAAAGTATCTGACATGCAACCACAGTGCATAAAGCACTATATGTTGGGCAGGGGGCACAAACTAGCTGTTACTGGGCAGTCTGAGCATTGCCAATGCCTGAAGTTCCCAGTAATCCAAAACACTGTTGTAGTAACAGTGCTGTTTCCTGAGCTTGCGATATTGCTGGGGTTCTTCGTGAGGAGAAGGACGTTATCTGCACTGACCAAAAACACAGCCAGGATACCTACCAGTCCTGTAACACTATCAAAACCTCCAGCATTTTAACAGGAATTCCTTTACAATTCTGGCTGAGTACCATTAAGTTTTGGCAGGTTTTTACTATTCCATTTATTGATTCAGTCAGCCATTTTGCCTTCCTAACGATATTTCCATCTGACATTGCTAGGAAACCCCTAGGCTGATGCCGATGCTGTTAGGTGTGGAAGGAGCACCAATACAGTAACGCCAAGATGCTCGAACCATCTGCTCCTGGTCCTCCTGACTGCAGAAGCAGATTAAACATGCATTGTATGGTCAGAACAGGTTCAGTTTATTGGCCTACTTCAGGCTCCAGCAATTAAGTCCAAAGATATCCTGCAACTCTTGCCACAGAATTTCCTTACTGGCTGCTCTGTTAGGTGAAACATTTATTTGCCCTCCCTCTCTGTGGTTTCTTCCGGTTAATTTTTATTCATTTTCCAGTTTAGTGGATTGGATGCCTGATAGTTCCTAAGGGTCTATAGTATGCAATTGCAGCTCATGTTTATTTAAGCAAAAACCATTTATCAAATACATCCCGATCACCATTGTGTTGTAGTTGTTTTAGCTGTAGTTTAACTGCAGAGAGACAAGCTGCGGCTCTACTCCACACCACAATACCAATTTCTTCTTTATCTAAAGTAGCTGGTGCCTGAATGTCTGATGTGAGAGGCAGAGAGGACTTCTGTGTCTGCTAGAAGTAAGTATCACTAAGATCTCCTCCAGGATACACCTGAGCTGCAGTCCTGCACAGTAAAAAGGAAGCTGTCTCAGCCTCCTTTACTTACCTGGGTATCTGTCAGTCACTGCTCAATTCCTTTCAGAAGTCATATTTTCACTGGCTACAGTACCCAACATTCAGTTTTACAGTTAGAGATGTAGCTCATTCCATCAATTTATATGCCTGGAAAATAAGTTGCGCATTCAAGAAAATAATTCAGAAGAATTAAAATATACATTTAAAAAAACATTAATTTGGAAAATGAGACAGTTCATAATTTTCCTTTAGCCTGTCTATAACAGTCAAACTAGGAAAACAGAACTGACCATGCATCGGATTTTGTAGTTGCTTAATTGGAGGATCAGGATCAAACTTCTCAAAAAAAACCATCTAAGTTAACACAGTTTCTTTCAACTCTTACCTCTCCCAGTTAATGATCACTAACTCAAATATCAAGTACTTACACCCATTTAGCAAGACTCAGTGCAGACCCTCTTGTACATCTGTACTGAATTTTGTTCCCCAAAACTGAGTGCATACAATGATAACAAATGGCGGTGTGTCAGAATAGCAGTGCAGTAGAGGTAAATTAACTTGGATAAGAAAGGTAGACTTGGAAGGGCACTCTGGCTTTCAGTTACAACTCTACACTCAAGAATTCTTCTTAGCTCTTCTTTCAGACTTTTTGTACAAAACTGTAGTGCCTGGTATTTCCTTCTGCAGTGTTAGTGGATGCAGGGGCTCTACAGAAGCTCAACTGATGTGTGCACATCTGAATTTAATCCCCCAAGTTTAGTTATCTAAATGTATCATCTGCCATCTCTTTGCACTGGAACATATTTAATTTTATATTTTTAGAAAGAATATTGGTTTGTTACTTTAAATAGAACGTGAAATTCAATGAAATGAACAGACAACTATTCTTTTTTTAGGAAGGAAAATTTATTTATAGTTACATATACCACATATAAAATTAACATTTAACTGAAACATTTAATTGTTTCAATCATTTATGACTGAACACTTACAATGTTGACTACAAAACTGTACAGTTTATATTTAGTAACCGATTCTTACAGCATAGTGCAATTGTAACATGTAAAAATAATTTGTGCCTTTTTTAAAATAAAGTGCATTAAATGACGATCTTGTATACAACAAGAAGCTCTGTAGTTGCAATCCAAAGCTTTAATCTTAAGGGAAACTGAGGCAAAGGTGTTTCACTTCCTTTTAAAGTTACTTCATATACTGGCAAGCTATGGTTCAAACTTCAACCACAGTTAAATGAAAAAAAAACCCTAAATTAGTATAAGAAATAACCACAGGCCTTTATGTACTAAACCAGTAATTGATTCTTATATGAAAAGCACAACATGCAGAATTTAAATTACTGGTTTAAAGCCATTTGGCTCCTAATGAGATGTGCAGCATGAGACCTACCCCCATGCAGCTGCTTTTGCTAAAGCTTTTAGAATTCAGCATGGAACCACACTGCAGTCAGTGGTATCAGGACTTTACACGAATCGTACCACGTTTCCTAGGAAAAGTTTGCTCTGAGAATTTCATAAGATGAGTATGGTAAACCACAGGTTATTTTTAATTGCATTTGGCAATAAAAAGAAAGTAGAGGTCTAGTTAGTAAGTTTAGAAAATTATGAGTGGCTCTACTATCCCAGGGTACTCCAAATTTCATGGCCTGAAGTTAAATACAGAGTTTTACAGCTTTATGTCAGAGGCACAGTTAAAACATTTTATCCTATGAAATTTCTTTTTATTTGTAAACATATTTACAATCATTTTTTGTAGGTTTTGGCTGTGACAGTAAAGCTGAGCCCAAACAAAGGAGGTCAGGACTGTAGGTTTTAGCCCCAAAGAGTAAAAAGACATAGACATACAAAACGGATAGAGGTCTAATATGGCTCTTTCTAGAAATAATGACAAAAATAAGAATGCCCATTTCCTTTGGTGGGCTCTGGCTGAGGCCCAACAGAAAAATCCATATTCTTCTCCTCCTCTGTACATACATGGGACTGCTACCAGCTTCAATGGAAAATGTATTTGAGGACAGGCAAGCAACCCTAGAGAGTGCCCAAGTACTTTGCTGTAGATGTAATCTAGGCAATTTACCTGCCTCTTCAGCTGCAACACCCATTACACGCTTTTGGCACAAATCACACACATTGTTTCCACATTCTGCAAAATTGCATTTTCTTACTATACATTTTAACCTGTGGGACCAGCTTGAGTTCAGAATTTAGCTTCCCTGCTCCGGGACAGCTGCAGCGTAAAAAGCTGCACGCTGGAGCGTGCTAACTCCCAGCAATTAATTACTGCCCTCCTCCTAGGCTAAGGGAAGTCTCTGCTCACATTGGAAGGGAAATACAAAAGAAAGGAGCTGACATTTGGTTGGAATGTGATTGAAGAGAGCTTACTAAGCTCTCTGCTGAGAGCAGAGCTCCCCTGCAAACCCAGCACGCTTTGACTCTGCGATCAGCACTGCAGAAAACCTCACCTCCGTGCTCTTTTCTCGTGAGCCCTCTGGGGCAGAGGCACCAGAAGGTGGACCGAGAGTTGCTCATAAATCGAGGGATTACATTGTCAGAGGGCCACCAAAGAGCAGCAAAACAAAAACCCATGGATGGGGTGCAACTCCCCGAGCTCCATGGGGACAGAGCAGTACATCCCTTTCAGGATGTGGGTATCTCAGTTTTCGAAGAGCCAGTTCATGGTGCTGTCATTTGCATACTATAAAATATCTCTTCCCTGAAAGCAATGGAAGTTGAATTCCTGATTATTTTGACAGGTTTCATCTTAGCAAACACTGAAGTAAGAGGAAAATTCTATGGGGACCATAAGTAATCAATGCATTAAGATCTCCATGCCTTGACCCTAAATCTTAAAGGTCCTAGTCCCTTTTTCTACAGTGCCTCTGAATTTCATGTGCCCTTTAAAAATACATGTATAAGATTTTTTAGATACTGTACTATTCCCTAGCTTAGCATCAGCCAGTCCAAAATGTGCACCTGTGTCATATGACTGTGTGGACTGCTAGTTAGACTCATGATTCTGCAGTCCTGTTACCAAAGCACCTACAAAAGACAGAGATAGAGAAAACAGGCAATCACGTGCACAAGAACATATAACTGCTACACAGACTCATGTTAGTGATAAATATCCTTCTTGCATTCCATCCCAGATATGGACACGTTCCTGTAATCTCAAAGCTGGTAGTGGGATTTGTCCAAACTAAAGACATGAGAATTTATCTTCCTTCCAAAACCTCTAGATTGTCTCTGTTGAAATATCGATTACTTATCACTGAAACTTTCAGTGTTTGCAACATTCATACAAGTTTGGCAGTATTTTTATTTAATCTTATGAAACTGCCTCAGCGGAGGTTACGCTTTGGCTGTTACAACACTGAAGGTACAGAGCATGATATCTAGGCGTATCATACATATAAAAAGTAAATTAAATAATCATAATAATTATGTCTCCATATTATAATTAAGTATGTAATTATGCTATTTAAGTACGATAGCTCATAATATTTAAGTTAATGGCATACCAAAATACTTTAAGAAACTGTTTCTCCACTCAGAATTTAATATAACCAGTACTTAAATTATTTAATTTAAACCTGGACACAGGTATTTCCCTTTAAGAACTGGTTTGCACTTTTTTAAAAAAACCAGATCTATTTAGTTGGCATCTATTTCTAAGGTAAATCCCTGCAGGATGCAGTCTTCAGCATGTGCAGCTAGCATTGGCTTGCTTTTCCCTTGAGAAACTGGGGCTAGGCCTGTGCTCAGACATCATGGAAGATCACATGGTTGGGATCAAATGCTTTGAGGAAAAAAAAAAAAAAAAAAAAAAAAAAAGAGTTATCACCAGTGCAAAGAAAACAGCAGCAATTCACTTGCTTCCTGCCCCTGCAGGTGAATCAGACAGATTTCCAGTGTAAGGCAAATGCTCACCAAAGCTGTTCAATGACAAAGTGCTGCTGATATATTTGAAAGGGTTATAACAAGCTATTAAAAACTTTGCAAATAAGCTTTTACCTAAGAATGCAGCACTGTACTTATGACAGGCAGGTTCTTAGAATCATAGAATAATTTCAGTTGGAAAAAACCTTTAAGATCATCAACAGTAAACCAACGTTTGTCTTGAAAGAAAAAGGACTAAGCCAGATATATTACTATGGGAGCGGGGAGAAAAACAACCTCCCATAATCCTATGGCCATAGGTTGAATTGCTCTACACTGGAAATGTGATGAAGCCCCTAACTGTGCAGTGAACGTCCACTTTTTAGAAAGGTCTGTTTTACTTAGAGATACCAGATAAATAAATCAGTTCACCAGATCTGTGACATAAAAGTCTTTCCCCTGTCTGGGATAGGGAAACCCATAATAGTACCTTTCCAGGCAATACTCAGCATGTCAGCAAAGAGTTTGTAAAAATTGCCTTGGCATATGTAGAGTGCAAAACAAAAGGTTTGGGGAGCTGAGGACAATTTCCTCAAAAGGCAATTCAAGGAGCTTGGGATGGCTGACCTTTGTTTTAAAATCAGTTTTACTCCCTCAACCCATTTGCAAAAACCTCCACTGGAAAATCTCCCCTCATCCTTCCAATGGCACTGAACTAGTTTGCATCTCAGCAGTGATGCACTACTAAATTGCAATATGGTTTCATCTAACCTACATTCAGGTTTGGTTGTTTGGGTTTTTTTTTTTTTCCTTCTCTTCTAGAAGAAGTTTGTATAACAGTGAAATATCTAACTGTTTCTTCCTCTCATCTGGCTTATAAGATCTAGAACATTTTTATGAATAAATTGCAGCACGGACTTCTTTAGTTTTTTAGTGCAAAGGCATATTGTTTTCAAAGAAATGGTTACTGTAAAGTTACAGGCTCTGCTGCTCCTCAGAAGAAAAAGAAATATATAACGACTTACTGTAAAACAACCTGCTGTTGGTTCTACTTTTGTATTTTCAACATTCTTCCACAGAATACCTCTTCTGATTCCAAGGGGAGCCGTGTAGGACTGTGCTAACAAGACAAGTAATAAGCTGAATAAAACATACGAGGTCACATTTTCAAGGGACGAGGTCCTCACTTCCGAACATATTTCCTTCTTTCTGTTCTCCAGACCCCATTCAACAGGAACAGCAATGCTGCTAGGCTCAAGGACATGGGAGCACTACACCCCAGAACAACGGCAGCCCCGGGGGCCCTCTCAGGTGCTCTGCGTGCATTGAGAAAGGTTCAAAATGGACAGTTCAAAATAACCTTCTCACAGGAGACGCATTTATTCAAGCACTGAGTACCTGGCTGATTCACCAAGCCATAAAGACTTCCATCTTCCATCATCCACCTGATATGAAGGCAGATATTCTCGCAGTTCATCCAGATTTCTGATCCATTAAAAGGAACTGCAAATTCTTGGTCTGAAGAAGACAGTTCTACGTGGTAATTTCCTTTTGTACCAAAAAAGTATTTCCAGATGTGCTACCTTTCAAGTTTACTGGGAGTCCCATCATTCTTTTACAGACAGACAGGGAAGGTAAGCATACCTAATGTATTATCTTTCCTGTACTACTGCTTATTCATGACATATAAAGCACGCCCCTTCCTTTTAGTCCCCTCTCTAGAAACAGAGATTGAGTGATCTTATTTCTTCCTCCATTGCACATCTCTGGACTACCACTAAGCCAAACTAAATGTGGCACTGAGAGTGAGGGTAAACCACCACTTTACATAATGGCATTCAAAAATCAGGAAAAAAAAATCAGGAAATTGAAATAGTATTTAAAATTGTGTTTCCCAATTACAGGAATGCACTGTTATCTGCACTGGCCTTTTTTTTTTTTTTTTTTTTTTTTTTTGTTAAGTACCAAATTTCACATGCTTTTGAGTAGCCCTACTACCTCATACCAACCAAGTTACAGGGCTTCTTGCTGACATGCAATATGACGCGCGTGCAATAGGCTAACCATGTGAAAATTTTGTTAAAAAGTTTCTGACCAAAGTAATCAAACTGTTTTTGTAAAGTGGCTTCCTGTAGCATTATTACAAAGACCTTGTCTAGCTGCAAACAACATTCTGACTGCAAATTGCCATTTGTTCCTTTTGATGTACATATGTAAAGAAGGAAAGATCATTTACTGCATTTAATGTATGTACTGGAGCAACCTCTTGTTCTAGAATCGGCTGCTCCAAAAGACAGGCAATTAAAACCTTAAAATGAATCTCAGATCTGCTCCCAATGTGATGAGTCTACCTGTAGATATTTAACATCGTGCTCAATTACTTCTTTCATAGATCTAGCTGCATTCTTGATCCCCCTCAAAAAGCACCCCACCACGATACCTCTTCCTGAATAGCTGGCCTGTAGCACTTTAAAATAGTCTTGAATTATTACAATATAGGATCCATATCCAGTGAGAATCGATCTGATACAGTCTTCTTGCAGCAGTATGATTTAAAGAAATGCTGTTCACCTTTTTCTGGTGGTATTCCTATACACCTAGGACTTCATCTGTCTACAGCTGGTATGCAGGTATACTGTTCTTATTCCCACTCACAACAGAGCTGCTACATCAAATTTTTGCACTGGAAACTGTGCTAGTCCTCCTACTTTTGCTGCAAAAGTTTTACATTGACTTGTGAGTATTCCAGATTTTCTAGAAAGTTGCCGGAGTTGGTTTTTGTTTCCAGGATTAAGAACCATTCAGTATTTCAGATAAAGCAACAGAATAGCTGTTGACTTTTTAAACAGTGACTGCTCTGTCCAATTATTACCTTTCTTTCTTTATTGTACATACAAAAAATAGGCCATATATACTTTCTCTCCATTAAAGTCAGGGCCAACATTTTGAAAATATGGTTCTGAGTGTTACAGAACCACATTTTTTAAAAAGTAATGAGCGTGTAGTTATTTTTCAAGGGCTTGATGTGTAGTGATGCTATTTTATCCCAAGTTCCAGTCACACCGCAGGTTGCTCATCACTTTCAACAAATGAATCCACAAGTATCTTATTTTCAAAAGCTAAACAACCCCTAAGAAAACAAGGCAACAGAAAAATAACTCTCTGGGGATAGAACGGCTGCTGGTCTAAGCCAAAGTTCACTGCTGTCCACGGAGGGGTTTTAGTGACTCCAAGATGCCTCAGGGCTGGCCTCTGAACACAAAGGATGGACACAGCTGCTTATATCACTGCATGTCCCTGGTAGGAAGACACAGCAGCGAGAGCAGGCCATTCAGCTTCCTTACAAATACCCTGGGTATTGGTAGAGGTTTTCTTCAGTGATACCATAATCTTGCTCTTTTAAAAGCCAAGCTGTCTTCAGAATAGGCTAGCACCAGTTATCATATCCATCTTGATGGGCATCAAAATTTGGGTATTCTCAGTTTTTGTTTGGTTAAGATATTATCTGTATTAAGTTACAATCAGAAATCCTGAACACAATGAATTTATCCAACGAATGCTGTACAACTAAATGGCAAACAATGAAAAGAATAAAAATCCCCTCCGCAGTATACAATTCTCTCTTGCAAGTAGTATGAATTCAGGATCCAAGAACTACGGTAAAAGGTTATTGCTGAGTAATTCTATTTAGGAACTCAATAACTGTAACACAAACCACCCAGAAATAATGTCCCACATCAGTCTGATAGCAACTGCTCTACAAAGGAAGACTTCTGCTTACTTAAAGTCCTTATGCAAGTTACTAATTTTTGTCTAAAGAATATATTGCTTCCTCTCTATTGCTCTGAGTTTACTCAGCAGTTTATAGTACCTACAACATGGAGGCTTTTATTGCTCTTGTGCTAAAAATGTATTTCCCCTTATTGCTGAAATCGTACTGTTAGGAGAAATGCTTAAAAAAGAATAATGATTAAAAAAAAATCTTTTCCCAAGCTTTGAGGATGAATATATGAAAAAAGTGACTACAGTAAATCCTGCCCATCAAGATACCTGTTACTAACGTTGGGTCAAGCATGCTAATAAATAAAAATAAACTTCAATTCTTTAAACTAAATTATGCATTAAGAAGAAAGATTTTTGTTATTATGATGGAGGTATGAAAGATATTTCACTGTACATAGAATGGTGAATCAAAGACCCCTGCTATTACACACAGGTGTTGTTTAACGGGACACCAAAATGACAGAATCCTGCAAGCTGATTGGATTTCTGCCAGTTTCAGTGGGATCTTGGATAGATGCTGGCAGCTCACCATACAGAGCCGGGGCCTACAGTGTAACTCTGAGGTGACAGCCAGAGAATTGCTTAATTCTGCAGGGCCTGAAAAGTGGCTCTGTCAAGCATTGCTTCTTGTGCAAGTGAGGTAGGCAGCTTTGTACCCACAGAGCTTATAGCACGTTACATAGCATCTATGCAGTACTGCAAACCATGTTAAAAGTTTGGTCTGTGGGCAAACCTATGCCATTGACATCCAGAACGGTTTTCTGGCCTGTGCTGCAGTCTTAATTTAAGAGCATACTTCTGGAAGAGACAACATCCTCACTGGAGGTCACAGCAGCAGCTGGGGAGGCATAATCATGCGTCTCATCTGTTTGTCGTGAAAGGTGCTGCTCCTCAAACGAGGGCAGATCACATCCCTACCAGCACGCTTTGTGGGACATCTATAATTAATCCTTATTTCCTCCGTTTGACTCGCACCACTCCTCAGGAGAGGAGCTTCCAATTACAAATCTCTCTGCTCCAGCACAAGGAAAAGGTCCACTCCCCTGGCACTCTGGAGAGCCTCTGCAGATCTGAGCAGCCTGTGGAGTGTGGAGGAGCGAGGAAGATGACAAGGACACTGGGTGAACCAGCATGAGGAGAAGGGACAACATCTCCCTCTGTGATGTTTTTTTCTGGTTCCCCTGCCACCCGCGTGTTGTGTAGATAAAAACACCAGTGCCTGTGGGGTTATCCAAGAGGATGAGAACCAGTCTGCATAAACAGCACAACAGTTGGCCTCAGGACTGAATTTTGGTCACAGTTGTAGCTGCTCATCCTCATCACACTTTTTAGCTATTTGATACAGAAGAACGATTTGGGAAAATAAAGGGAGGGGGGGGACTTTGCATGCCTTTAGCTTATTTTTTGTTTTAAAAAAAATGCCACTCTACATTATTCAGCCTCTCTACATTATTCAGCTCATGACTTTTACTGCCATTTATTCCCAATACTTTGCATACTTGCAAAACTGCATGCATACTGCACGCATGGGTATTTATGAAGTGATTATTTCTTATACAAAAATTCATAACAAAATAGGAACAAGGCAGTGATTAAAGTTTCATTAGCATTCAGAAGTAGATAAAGAACACCAATATCCTACACTGAGCAGGGGCCATAGTCTAACTGTGCTGAGCATCTGTAAATTGCAGCGAAGCCAAGGGAGCTGCAAGTTCACAGCTCTACTGGACCATGCCATGCAATTATTAAACTAATCAGATTACAAAGTAAGAGCCAAGTATCATGAAGACTGAACCAAGTAAAGAATGGAATTTGAACCCAGCATTGCAACTAAAATTAATTATTGCTCATAAAAATCTCTACAGAGCCTTGTTTACAGACAACTCATTCACATTTGAGATTCAGCTTTGTGTATAGCATATGATTCTTAACGTCACAGAAACGTTGCCACAAAAAGCTACAGGCCACCCAAACATCCATGTGAAAAGGACAGATTCCATTTGGAAAAATCCAGACCAGCAACACAGTTGTCTCTACTATCTATACTATACAGGTATATTTTTTCGTTGAACTGTAAATATTGCTATTTTTACACTTGAGTTTGTTGGGGTTTTTTTTAAAACTGTAATGGAAGATACTGAAGCAACAATACAGTGTGCTGACTTTGACATTCAGGAGAATATAACCTCCTACTGATGCCAGGGCACCAACACATTGAGCTCCCACCAATGGAGTGGAAGTGGCACTACAGACCCCCATGCACGGACATTAGGGTACACCGTAAGTTTCAGGAAAACGTCTGCCAGGGAGATTTTCTCTCTGACAATCAAGTCTTCAAATTATTAAACTTTTATTCCTAGTGCATTCTAATGTGGCTTCAGTAAAAGGTTAGAAGCGGTTTGAAATTTAACCATTCATGAGAGGAAGCTCTGCTTTTCCTGTAATGAACTGAACTGTCACGCGTACAGTGTGAAGAATCACAATCTGTAATGGATGAAACTGCCAGAAAACGAGAAAATACTGTTTCATGTTGCAGTTCTGGTTGCATACAATTATAAACCAGATATGCTCTGAGAATTTATAAACGTCAGTATTTTAAATGATACAGCAGAACAATCAAAACAACTGGTAATAGTTTCAACTTGATAACAAACTTAAGGGGAACCATTTCATGTAGATGCTAAATATGTGTTGCAATAATTTGTAGGTTATTTTATTATTTTCTTATACATTTCTGAAAAGATAAATTTGTCTGAGAAACTTAGTGTTGCATCTATTACAAATGCTTGGCCAAAAGAGGCCATATTGTTTCATCAATTTTGAAACTCCCCCCTGAATTATTTTTAAAATTAATAGTATAATGAGCTCTGATGTCCCATATCTAAGTGAAAACACATGGCTGACTTTTGAAAAGAAAGGCAAAGCATATTTTCTGTTTTAACATCTGGCCAGAACTCAGGAGAGAACAGGTAACCCTTTAAAACAATTATCAAGCTAATTCATGCTGAGACGTAAAATAAAAAGCTATACAAGTATTTCCTCACTTAGAGCAAATCTGTTGCACTGATATTATTACAATAAATACCATCCAAACCAGTAGAATTGGCCATTATTTTGAAGAGTATTCTGATGATATACAAATGAGGTAACAGGGCATGGGGTTTATTTTCTTTTTTTTCCCCCCGTTTTGAAGATAATTAAGAGGAAAAAAATATCCTGACAACACTGTAACATACAATATGATTGAGCTCAATCACATAAAGAATTTCAAAGGAGGTATGCTGTTTCAATCTATTTTTAATTAGCAAACTTAATGTAAAATCATGGCAAACATGGCAAAGTCTGAGTAATACAACAAAAAGACCCTGAGCAACATTATAGATCTGTAAGAACACTGCTTATTGTGATTTAGGAAGTCTCCCTTAAACCACTCGATTCGTTTTGGTCACTGGGGTTTTCTGTTTGCAAAAAGGTCAGTGCATCCCGTGGTTTTTATATGAACCCACCACACACCATTTAATGAATGCATCTAAACCAAAGACAGCATTGCAAGAATGTCTGGAAAGTAACACATTAAGGAGCATCCTCCTAGCTGCCAATCAGACATCACTGGGTGATCTTGCTCTCTGAGACAGGTTAGAAGGAATACAGCCACAACAGATGAGCCAGAGTGCTTTCTGTATCTCCTGGTTTCTAAAAGCATATATTACAGGATTGATGATGGAATTGTAGGTAGCTGGCAGGAGGGTGGCATAGGTGTATATAGAAGGATAGGTGTAATCTGCTATCAAAGAATAGAGCGTGAAAGGCATCCAGCAAGCAGCAAAAGTCCCCAAAATAATGGCCAAAGTAGACACTCCTTTTCGGGTAGTCACATAGTGGGAAGTGGCCAGGAAATGGTGTTGCAAGGCAATCTGATGGGCATGGCGCATCACAATTTTACAGATCTGAATGTAGAGCTGCAGCATGAGGGCAAACATAAGCAAGAAAGAGACCGAAAGGACAGCTGCGTTATTTTTAGTGAGTGGTCTGATAACACTGCAGGTGGATTCATCTCTGAGGCAGTTCCAGCCCATTACAGGCAGCAGTCCAATACAGATAGATGCTCCCCACAGCAACATAAGCATGACATAGGTAAAAGTGACAGTCCTCTCTGAATTGTAAGTCAAAGCATAATACAGGGAGAGGTAACGATCAACAGTAATAGCCAGCAAGCTGCCGACAGATGCCGAGAAAGAGGCAACAATCAGTCCAATCGTAACCAGTTTCGTAGCTTCTGATTGCAGAAGGTATGCAAAAATGAAATTGATGATCAATCCAATGCCTGCTAAGAGATCTGCCAGCGCCAGGCTGCCTATCAGGAGGAACATGGGGGCGCGAAGACTGGGGTTATGGAAAATAATAAGAACCACAATGGCATTTTCGCAGGAGATAAGGGTCCCTGAAGTACACAAGACAATGTCCCAGGGGTTTACCAAAAGCTCTGGCTCTGGGTCTACGACAGGAACCAGGGAGGAGCCTGCGGCTGAGGCATTCTCGGTAGAGCTGGCTTCTACATGATCCTGAGGCAGCCAGCTCAAATTAACCTTCAGATCTTCATTCATTTTAACCCCTGTCTTCTTCAACGGAAAGACATTGTTTTTAATGTTCAGACACAGCACCGGACACAGCACCCCCAGAGCATGCACCGCCCTAGACGGCAACACAATGTGCAGGCAGGCACTTGTTACATAAATGTGACAATAAAAAAAAAAAAAAAAACAGAGGGGGGAGAAAAATATTAAAAACTGCCCGAAATTATCTGCCAAGGGACCGACACACGGAGGCTGGGCAATGCTAACGGTCATTCCCTTCACCTGCATACGGAAGGAGGCACAGGCACGGGAGGGAGCCCATAAAACAGCTACACCCCGCTCCCCCCCCCCCCGCCCCCAGCGCTGCAATTTGGGGTGGGGGCCGGCTGTGGGGCGGTGTAAACCCCGTTATTCACCAGCCACGATTTCAAAGCGGGATTATTTTTGGTCACGGTGGCCAGGATGGGGTGGGGGGCATATCCCTCACCGACCCCCTGTGAGGAAACCTGTTCTGAGGAAATGGGGAGAGGTGTGTGGGGGGAGCGATATCCTCTGAGAACTTACAAACTCGACGCGGACACGCACCCCTGGCGACGGTCACCTGGGCTCTCTCCCGGCGGGTCGGAAGGAAAGAAAAAGGAATGAGAAAAAGGAAGGGAGGGAGGCAGGGAGGAGGAGGAACAGAAAGGGTCGCCCCGCCGTCCCCTTCAAGGCGGCAGCGGGACCGGCCGCCCTCACGGCGCGGCGCAGGTGCGCGCCCCCTGCGCGCCCGCGCACACACACTGGGCGTGTGTGTGTGGAGGCAGCGGGGAGGGGCGGGGAGGGGGGGGGCAGGGGGGGAAGCGGTCGGCTCGCGCGCGCGCGCCTGCGCAGGTGCTTCCCGCCGCGTGCGCGCGCCGGAGAAGGCGGGGGGGGGGAAGAGGGGCGGGGAGGAGCGGGGGGGGCGTCCGCCCCCCCCGCTCCTCCCCGCCCCTCTTCCCCCCCCCCCCCCCCACGCCTTCCCCTAAGTGACCCCACTTAATGCCTCAACCGTTCTGTGATTCTGTGGCACATAACCGTATGAAAACTGAAATAAACGGTATAAAAGATTTTAAAGGAGCAACGCACAGGTTGCCCAGAGAGGTGGTGGATGCCCCATCCCTGGAAACATTCAAGGCTGGGTTGGACGGGGCTCTGAGCAACCTGATCTGGTTGGAGATGTCCCTGCTCCTTGCAGGGGGGTTGGACTAGATGACCTTTAAATGTCTCTTCCGACCCAAACTGTTTTATGATTCTATGATTTCCTTCTCCATTGTTAAGCAATGTGCTCAGCAAGCACGCGTGGTGCCATCCTTCAGTCAGGTCTACCTCAGTCATTGTGCTTAAGCCTTGTGACACTTTGCTGGTTGATTCGAGATGGTTCATTCATATTTCTGGTGACCCTCCTGCTTTAAAATAAGGACTAAAAATGGTCATCACCTTGATGCTGATTGCTATCTTCCTGATTTATCCACTGATTTCTTCCGTGACAGCGTAACAAACACTTTCCTGTGATTTAGACTGAGTATGTTGGGTGTGCTTCAACATCTGTCACTCTTACATTTAGAACAGTTGCCTTAAAAAAATGCAAAAGCTTTTCTTCGTCCCCTTTTAACATTTGTTTTACAAATGGGGAAGACCAGCATTCCAATTAAATATTTTTATTTAGGACTTTGGAGAGCTGTGTTTATTCACTTAGTTAATTTGTGAATGACTTCCATTCCAATTACAGCGCGTTATAAACAAGCTAATGTCTGCGTCCTGCACTGCCAGTTTGTCACCATTAGTCAGATGGTGGACTGTCTTGGTCGTTAGGGCAGATGGCGTTGGCATGGGTTTTACCCTGTAGCACTATAGAACAGTTGTAATTTAGAGGAAAATCTCTTTTTAGGCAATGTGAAGATTAACAGATACACAATGTAGTGATGGGTCATAGTTAAAGAGCTCTTGTGTCACTGCCTTGCTACTGATTTCCATCTCTCTCTCGTAAGTGCGCTGGTACAGACAGTGTTTGCTGACCCTCAGGCTAGCACAGAACAGCCTCGTGCTGCTGGAACAGGAAGCAGAGGTCGGGCTGTGCCAGCTTTGGACCCGAGCTGGGATCCCTGCCTGACGCCGTGACTGCCATGGTGACGTACAGAGGGTGATGCCCTGGCCTAGCTCAGGTAACACGATATGGTTCTGCATAATCTTGGTGTATCCTGAGGCATCAGCTGTCAAGTCTACTGCTGTTACCTATCTCAGGGCGTACTCTGGAAGCTCTTCAGGGAGTCACTGGCCTGCCGTGTCCAGGAGGTCGGGATGAGTGCAGGCACCTGCACATCTTCCCTTCAGGTAGCTGTGACTGACAATACATGGGAAATGCTCCTCAGCCATGTCCTGAGTGGCAAGTCTGCTTCCAGGACCCTGTGTGGCACGGATGGGAAACCTGTTCATAACAGCCTTGAGATGAAAAACATCACCCGGTCCAGTGACCTCCCGGCCCAAACAGCGGGAGCATCAGGCTTTGGGATGCATCCTGATTTACCCAGTGAGTAAGTATAGAGCTGTTCATAGAAATCAAACAGCTCCATTCAAAGAGGGAAAAAAATGGTCCTTAAGTAACACGTTGACATGTTCTTCCCCTGGGGCCTCACCAGCTAGCAGGCCTTCCTTCAGAAAATCCAACAGAGCCCCGTGCCTCTCTCATTCCTTCCTAAGCACCGTCTCTTCTTAACCCCTTTTTATGGGCTCCTAGGCTTTAATCCATCGAACCAAAACCACCCTGAAGGAGGACCAAGTCAAATGACAGTCCTCAGTACACTCTTATCTGGAGTTATTTTTCCTTTGGATTTTTCCCCATACATAATCTGGTAGTAATTTAAATAAAAATATTAAGAAAGCTCACATTCCAGTAGCAGCTCTTGCAGATAGTAATGGTTAGCTGTATAAAGGAAGTGTGAGGAACCCAAATATATGAGAGCAACATGTGTGCATTTTAGACACTGCTTCTGTTGGAATTTTCTTTCAGGAGATTTAAAATCTTCTTTAAATATCTATGGTGGTATTTGTCGTAGTCCCCAACGGGGACCAGACTATGCAGTCTCTCTCTCACTCCCCCCACTCTCCGAGAGAATAGGAGGAGATTTGACAAACAAAAGAAAACCAGGAAAAAAAAAACCAAACACGCGGGTTGAGATTGAACAAAAAGTAAATTTAACAGTAATGACAGAAGAAAACAATAGAGTGATGGAACACAAATACAGTATAATAGCTCACAACACATCTCCACATCCAGTCTCTTCCAACTAGGAGGGCCTCCCTTCACCACCCTCCTCACTTATATACTGAGCATGATGTCAGATGGGATGGAATAGCCCTTTGGCTAATTTGGGTAAATTAACCCCAGCTGTTAGCTAATTAGTTAACTATCCCAGCCATAGGGGCTACCAGCTTCAGTTCTCCACCCAGCTCAGGTAAATATTAACTCTATCCTGGCCAGAACCAGGACAGTATTAAATATGAATTCTAAATTTCAGAAAAATATAAAAAACTTTGAAAGATTAACTTCTTATAAGGCACTAAAGTTGTTGAAAACCAAGTATCTGGTAAAGCAGCAAAGTAACATATAGATAGAATTCTATATGCAAATATATAAAGAGTTATTATAGTCTTTTATTTCTGTCACACTGAGACAGTTACATATAGTGTTAAAGTACTTACAGCCCAGTTACCTTGTTCCTAAACTTTTATCTATAATTTCTCTATCGCTGAGTAGTAAATATTTTAGATAGCAATAAAAATATGGGTAAGTTTTACTTTCGGGTGTGCATCCATATTCTCTATGAATGCTCTCTGCCTAGCTTGGCCCCACCTTTAATTACTTAAAGGATTCTCTCCTGCAAAGTGAGAAGTGACTTGAGGTTCTGTAAATGTGTTTGTCATTTCTTTTTAATTCCTTCCTCTTTGCCGGTATTTTTTTTTTATTTTGACAGGGAGCTAGCTTCACATTGATTTAATCCTCAGTGTGACATGAGTGTCATTTAGACACCCAGACCTCGTAATGAGCCAAACTCTGCCCATGCACAAAATTGCGCAGTTATTACTGACCTTTCAGAATGTTTGACCTGGAATACCCTATGCATTGCACCTTCTGGTTTGTTTTTTTTTTTCTTTCTTTTTTTCCTCCCATTGGTGGACCATGTGAAGTCTTCACTTATTTTTTCTCAATTGCTAGGCAAGCTGAAAACAATTAGGAGCATAACTACAGTAAGGGAGAATATATAGAGAATCCCTCGGGTGTATTGCCTTATCCCACATCAGTCCTTTGTCCATTTCTGAAGGAAATAATGAAAATGGAGAATAAAAGAAAAATATATCAATATATCAATTTAATATAAAATAAGTCTTGTCATGCAGACATGATGTTATTACAATGGGAAGATATATTTTTTTCCTTCACAGATGCAACAGATTTTTGAAAGGCACTTGTCTTATCATATATCATTACAACACAAGTGCCAATTTTCATTAAAATACACGGGAAGGGCATTAATACCTGGTTTGGTACAACCTCTTAAAACACTAGCTTCCAACAGTGCCTGTACCAGACTTACAGTCATTCCATGACCTGCAGGACCACTGGCAAAGAATGAGTGTGTTACAAAGATGGATGTAATGGTAAATGAAGAGGAAGGCAGGGCATTGACAAGGGAGGCTTTTGGCCATACAGCTTGTTGAGACAACTAGTTTTTTAATACCTGCAGCAAAAGGCATAATTGTATTTCTAAGAGGAGATGATGTAGTTGTACCTACGTCATGGAGGACTGTGGGCTGGAAAGAATTGCTACAGAAAGTAGGTGGCTGTATATGAGTTCTCTGGGCAGAGAAGTAACAAAGAGAGCTGCTGTGATACAAGGAGAATCATGAACAAAAACAGAGAGGTAACATTGCTACAGGACAGGGGACTGAAGAGCTCAGTATTTGAAAGCTGGATACAGTTCAGGCCAGCATGTTTTAAAAAGGTACTGAGAAATGAGAGAGAATGCAGGAAAGAGTCACAGAAATTATATTGAAGACCTGAGAAAATGTCTCATAGTGAAGGATTGATAGAAGTTACTCTGTTCAGTTTGTCTAAAAGAAGCTCAAGAGATGACTAGATTACTTTCACCAGAGTTTCGTGTGGCTCTTGAATCTGACAGAAAAGGGTGACATGTCTGGAAGCTGAAGTTAGAGAAGTTCAGATTCAAAATTAAGCTTAAACAGTTAATACCAAGATAATCAAGCACTGGAACAACACATCCAGGTAAGTTATGGTTCCATTTTGTCTTTATACCTTTTTGGAAGATGCTCTTATCAAATACAAGTTCTACACAAGCACAAGCCAGAATAAAAACCTTACTCAAAAGCAGCAGCAATTGAATTTTTTTCTTGTTGCAGGTTATTATAGTAAGGAAATTTTTCTTATAACTCACAGTTTGTCCTCTTTGGGTAAAAGAACATGATACTCTGATAGTCTTAGATATTTGAAAATAACCCCTTTTCCCTTGGGTGTCAAATGCTCTCAGTAGCCAAGCCTGCTCTGAGGAGTTGTCCTCTGCCAGTGGGCTACTTTATTTCCGATCTGATAAATGGATCAGTATTCAGGGTCTTCGAAATTGTCTGTCTTGGAGGGATGTTTCCTGCATACACAATTTTTTTCCTGTTTCTCATGCTTTTTTGGTAGCTATTGTGTCTCTTTCCTGCTTCTTTTAAGAAAATGTACTGATTTTACTTTTTCTGCATGTGTACTTTAAATAACTTTTCTCTTTTTTTTTATGATTTATCATGACTGGATTATTCTGGAACTGAGGACAGTGCACTTTGTTTCTACTTTTGTGCAGCTTTTGGCTATTTTTTATTACACCTACGAAAGATGCTTTCATGCCAGTCTTTGTTTACTAATTGAGGATAAGGCATGAGGTGAATGTGAGAGGTGCTGAGCTTCTTTAGGCCACCACAAAGTACTTGAATTTCTTTGAAAGACCACAGGGGATATTGGGTGGTGCACACACTTCTCAGGGTTCTTAGAACAGAAAACAAGAAAAGCGTAATGAAAATACTAAAAGGTGTATGCTATCCTGGGAAAGGTTTGTACTACAAACCATTACATTGACCACGCTTAAGTGGAAAGGCTGGCTTGCAGCTATATTTGGTTGCTTTCTTTGCTGGGAAAATAATATCCCACAATTGAAAATGATTTGAAGCACGTTGATATTTCTAGTTATTTTAAATGAGATAATGGGCATCATGGCTCTTAAAAGCATGGGGAATATTTCTGAGAACATTTCTGAAAAGTGTGTTCAGTTATAATAGATGAGATGACCAACTGCTCTGACAGAAGGGCAAGTGACTACATTGCTGCAACATATAAATGATGACTTAAATGTTCACACTTGTAACTTGGTGGAAATTGTGGTAACAATGCTTAAAGATACGTTACCACATTTGAATGTAAAAACCGGCAGCTGTTGTAGGCAATGCTGTCATGGTGTCTTAACAAACTGTATAACCCCTATGATGATCCAGCTGCAAAAGAAAGAAATGAGAGCTACACACGTTTGTGATCTGAGAGTGATACCCCTGAAACCATTTGTAAACTCACAAATGTGATTTTAAAAAATATCCAAGTGAAATGTATTGCAGTGCATGACCTGGGAAACAGCCGTGTGAGGAGTTTGGATGGAGGGGTTGTCCAAACGAGATCACTCCTCATACAAAAACGTTAACTTTATTGTCTGATGACTGCTTTGTCCTACCTGTGATGTCCAGTGAAAGGGCTTTAACTGTGAGCTTTGTTGGTGGCAAAATCCGTTAAATGGAAGAATTTGACTTCCTCTTTTGTATCAAAGAGGAAAGTATCTTAGAAATTCTTCATGGATCCAACATGTCTTTCACAGAATTATCACATGTATGATTATCACGTGTACTTTAATCCATGTAGTCAAATGAAAGTTAGAATTTATTCTGGGACAAATCCACTGGAAAGAAAAAGTTTGCAGTTATGCTCTGAGATACCCTCTGAATGACAGCACCTTTCTCAATTGCTTATTTGCTAATACCAGTGTCGGAGGTCTGGGGACTCCAGGTGTGTAATAACACAACTACAATTTAGGACAGGTCAAACAGAAGCTTTATTAACTGTGATCATAGTTAATGATGTGGGGAGTTGGAAATAATCACTGTTAGCTTTTACTTGAAAGGAATGTTCTTTTGGTTAGGACAAATTTTTTAGCCAGACCTCTCAAATCTTAAACATTAAAAATTTTACCACCATATCAGCAACGGATGCCATATATGACCATGTTTATAGAGCAGCAGTGGCAGAACTGCTTAAGTTTTCTGTCAAGACATCACAACAGAAATAAGTTAAAATTTGTGCTTTATTTCACCCAGTCATCTTGAAAAGAAGGAAATACATATGTGTATGTATTTGTTAGGGACTGCGTGAGTGAAGGAGAGAATTCTGGACGGAAGCAGAAGCTTTTCAGTCCACTTTCTTAAAAGGAAGCATATTTAGTAACGATGGAAAACTGCTGTAGATGGGCACTGCTAGTCTCTCCTCCTTACCTGACTTTCCCAGTTACTTCCTGTCTTGGTCACTGGTCACCATCCTACCTAGTTTTCAAACTCAGATCTGTTTGTTTCCTTGCATTCAGACTCAATCTATGCCCTTTAGGTTATAATATTGCCTTTCTTGACCACCAGCATGTCAATAGCTCTTGCCTAATCTCTCATAATGAAGCATGATTCTATCCAAGCTCAACAAATGTAGCCTTCTCCAGCTTGTTATCCATCCAGAACGCTGCTTGCAGAGGTCACTTTCCTAGAGCAGTGCTTTGACCAATTTAATCGTCTCTTAACAACCCTTCACTGACTCTTGCCTCTCAAACTTCAAACATGAGAGGCTCATTTTCTCTTCCAAAATCCTTCAGGGTGTTGAGAAGCGTTCATCGCCTCTGATGAGCTTCTGGAGCCAGCCTCCGCTACCCATTGATTACAAATAGTCTCTCCTGTGCTCTCTTTGGCACTTGGCAGATGCCTCCCATAAAACGTCTATGCCACCACCTCATTATCCCCTTTCAAATGGCTTGTTAAATGCTGTTGACTGATTTATTCAAGTTTAAGAGGTCAGGCTTGTTGATCCAAAGATGCCTTTTGGTCCTAAATGCTATGAATCTCAAAGATTTCTAAGTTTTATTTGGTGTTTGTGCTGTGAGTGCTATTTTCTTCCACACTTGCTATGTAAGTAGCTGGATATACTTGTCATGTTTTACTTTAATGTATCATGCTTCCAAAAGTGTTCTTATTTTCTATAAAACAGAGGTATTTAATGAACCTTTCTGTATTTTTCACATAATTAACGTGACATCTAATGAAATAGCCTCCTCAGAATCCTCCTGCTCCTCTGGCTGCTGTTACTACCTGTCTACGCAGCATCTTCACATTTGGCTAGTACAGAGCAAATTTATACACAGACAAAACTGTTATTGATGGTGCTGTGCATTAGATAGCAGACTGTGATCCCAGTGACAAATAATCAAACATCATCACATGGCCTTTTAACTTTTCCATTACTTCCAGAATTCCCTTTCAAAGGCAAAGGTGCCTTAAGAAGGAGAAGTTGTGTTTCCTATTGACTGATCTTATGTTCATTTCCACTCTTCTGTTAAACAAAAAGTAACAGAATAAAGTTACTAATGTGCTTTTCATTGATGCTCTGACCATAACTCTGCCCTGATTGAATTCCTAACTTAATTGCCCTTTTAAAATACCCTGTATGACATTTTCTTTGGCCTTTCTTGTTTGCCTGTTCATAACTGTTGTTTCTTCTGTGCTGTTGTTCCAGTTCTCAGCAGTCTATGAGAACTGTGATCAAGCGACAGTAGTTACTGTTTGCTAGCTGAGATGCACTGACTGCCCTTATCCTTGTTCTTAGACCCAGTTGAGAAGTTATGTGACTTAATTTATCTTACAGCATCATCTTGCCTTTTTCATGGTCCAAGACTGATTGCATAGAATCATAGAATGGTTTGGGTTGGAAGGGACATTTAAAGGTCATCTAGTCCAACGCCCCTGCAAGGAGCAAGGACATCTCCAACCAGATCAGGTTGCTCAGAGCCCCGTCCAACCTGGCCTTGAATGTTTCCAGGGATGGGGCATCCACCACCTCTGGGCAACCTGTTCCAGTGCTCCACCACCCTCATTGTAAAAAGTTTTTTCCTTATATCAAGTCTGAATCTGCTTCCTTTGCATGGGCAACCCCACAGACATTTGATGACTTGTTAATGGCAATAATTTGTCAGAGAATCTAAGAGGTTAGAAACCCTGAAATTGGTCACAGAATCAGATTGGCTAGAAGGGCCCTTCGGAGGTGTCTAGACCAAACCCTGGCTCAGAGCAGGTCCAATTATACAGCCTGGTCACGCAGGGCCATGTCTAGTTTGAATGTCTGGAGAGATGGAGATTCCACTGTCTCTCTGGGCAACTAATGTGTGAACCGGAATTTCACTAAAGTTAAATTCTGAAATAATTGTAATAAAAATCAATAAAAAATTGTAATTAACAATATTAAATTGCTTTTTAGCATGGTAAAGAAGTAAATGTTGCTAGTTTTTTTCAGTGCTTGAAAATATTCTTTGTTATTGTTCCAAGTGGTAAAAAAAATGTAAGACATTGCTAATAACTTTTTGGACTTGAGAAGGAAATAATTTGGGGTTTTTTTTTGTTTAGAATCATGAAAAAGTCTCCACAGTATTAGCTTTAGCACAGGCCTAAGAGTGCAACAGTTACGGATGTATTCTTAATGGAGTTTGCTTAGTGCTTGTCATGTACATTAGAAATAAAGACAGTAAAATTTTATCTGCCTAGTTACATATTTTTATGTGTTAAACATGAGTGAAATTTTAATTTATATGAGGAAATTAATGGATATATTGCTTGACATTCATTTTTCTTTTCACATTTCTGGCAGCAAAACAGTTACGGGCATGTTTGTTAACAATCATATAATTTGATTTTTATTTACATGCTAATTTCTGCCCTCCTCTTTTAGACATTAACTTTGGCCTTGCTGCACTATCAAAACATCCACTGACGTTTGCTGAAGAACAGCATACCCGTGGAACACACTGCTGGGCTCAAGTATTTTAGAATAATTGTACTGTTAGTCATACTGATAATGATTAACTTATGCTGAATTTCCATGTGGTTGCAGCAATACTGAAATTTTAAGAGCTGGGTTTATTGATGTATTTTCTTTTGAGATGCCCATCTCCAATACTAATAAACAATCTATTTAAAAAATTTCTAATTTACAGACACATATGAATCAAATTATTTGAGCTGGCATTTGAACTATGAGCTGCAGAGGTCTCTAGAGCAATTTCTGTTTCAGGAGGAGCAAGAAAATGATTTTTAATATCTGTAGGGCTAAGTATAGCCTATGATGAATTATAAACTAGATCACAGGCTTCTAATATATTACTATCTGGACAGTGACCCAGAACAACCTCTTTCTTTGGCCATAAAAGTGATTAATTTTCCTGGCTCATTCATCCACAGAAATATTTTCAGCTAAGATGGCCAGTTTCTGTAATGAGAGTGATTTTGAGTTACAGATTTCTAAAGTTCACAGAGAACACATCTGTTCACAAATCAATTTTTTGTAAGCAGTGTCAGTTCTTGCCATGGCATTTATATGCACACCTGCTAATTATGTACTCCCTCATATTTTTGGTTCGGTGATCATGCTTGTAATTCAATTTTTTAATATTGGCAACAGTTCTCATTTAAATTTTAAAATACTTTCAATTGGTGATTTTAAATTATGTACATTAGGGTTGAAATTAAGGCTTGAAAATTGCATGCTTATTAGCATGTATTGTCTAAAAATTATTGCGTGGTCATAACTTGAGGGAGGTGTTATAATGGTGGCGTTTCTCTAAATGTCAAATGCTTTATACACCTGACATTTAGAAACCGTGAAGGAAAGAGGAATTGTAAAATATGCAACCATAGAGCTGATAATTGAAAGCTGGCCTCAAAAAGTCAGATCTATCGGGCTGCTACCCTGGTCATAGATGCAGGAGGTGTGTGATTAAGTGTCTGAACCTGTGAAGATTTATAAGAGCAATCATTAGTCAGAGCAGTCATGTGAATAAAAAATAGCACCAGAAGGAAGGATTCAGGATCAGGAGGAAAAGGGCAATGAGCAAAGCTGGCGGTTCATCATGATTTTGTTTGCATGACTATAAATCTATAACCTCTTGATGTCACTTCTCCATATTTGTGCCCAGTGTCTGACTGGTATTTAATTATCTCACAGCTCTGCTAGGGAGCTTGGGGCTGATACAGCAACAGCGCAGCTGTACAGCTGCTCTACACACGTACAACTGTACCTCATGTCACTGAGAACACTGGGCTGCCTTGGCTTACCCTAATGGAGCGGTAAATACGTGCCCAGTCAATACAGCCAGCGTTTCTATTATGATGAAGTGCAGCCAGAGCTCTTGCCTACAGTGTGTATTCAGAGCCCTTCAGAGATCTCTGTCCCTTGCCTTTCAGAGGAATGAATATTCAAGGAATTCCTGAGATGAAACACTTGCGAGAATGGTGCTTGATTATGATGAAGGCTCTATCCTTCAGACTGATGGTTTGCAGTGTAATTTTATACACTCATTCTGTTAAAAATTGCTCACTGGGGAAATCACAGCCACTAAAAGCATTTGGGGATTTCAAGCCTGGTACAATGATTTTTCTCTCCTTTTTCTCTCTCTGGCAGGAGTTGAAATATAGCACGACTTCCCAGGGCTGAGAGGGAAGAGGGGTGGGACAAAAGCAATCAGAAGTGGTTCTCCTGGGACCCTTCCCTGGGGAAAGCACCACTTCTGAATCTAGAGTAATGCTGCTCCCGTGCCTTTGTGTAAAATTAGCCCATACTGATAGCTTAACACTCCATAACAAACTCTTTCACAGCGCTGAAGAATCTAGCCCGGCTTTTTGTATCTTTGCCCCTTCTTTTAGCTCTGTTTTTAACAATCTTGCTGCAAAGGCTGCTATAACCCATTACGTTTCAGCTGATCCCAGGAGAACTGCTCTACGTGCCAGTAACCACCCCTGAAATGGCCTGAACAAGAGCTAATAATCCTCTGTCCTCATTTATGGATGCAATGACCAATACATTTCTTCTTTCCATCTTTTCCTTTCTAAACCTCTGTGGTGGCAGGGTGATGCTTGTAGCACATGAAACAGGACAGATGATAGCTCAGTGGCCAGATGAAGAAGTACAGTGCTGATGGACTGCAACATGAGAAGTTTCTGTATCCATGTACGGTGGCTATTGTGTGAAATAGCTAAACATACCTTTGCTTATGTCCTTGCAGCTGTAAGGATCCTGTAGCAGAAATGCTCCAAGCCCTGAGCTGTAGACATTCCAGCTGAAGTATTTCTTCCTCTTAGATGTTTTTAAGTAATTCTGTGGATGTTCATCTTCAGCTTGAGGCCAGCTTTTCCGTTATTGCTTTGTGTGCTAAGCAGGACAAGTTGTGAGTACAGAAGGTGGGAAAGCTCCGGGCTGCAGACGCGGATTAGATCTATATCCATCCAGAGTGGTGAATCCAGTGGTGGGATCCTGAGTTGTTATTGCTGCTACTTGTCATAGTGCTCCTAACATTCAGATAGGCATGTTGAGAAGAAAAGACTTCTCAGGAGTTATAATCTTTGTAATATTTTGCCTGAAGTCTTTTGGTATCAGAGAAGCATTTGGGGAAATTTGGGATAAAATTGTTTGAGCAGAATTACCTTCTTTTGATGTAAGCCAAGCCAGTTCTCAGTGACGTACTGATGTAACATTGATCTACAACGGGTTTCAGAAGTGGTTAGGCTGTGGTTTTATCTGTTTGCTGAGTACAGACAAGACAGGGAGTTCTGGATTCACTATCTGGCATACATCAGGCATGTATGCTGGTCTGAAAGGCAGCCCCTTTATGACTGCAATTAGCTGCTTGAAATGGGTGCTTGGAAATGTGACAAGCATAGTAGGCAAGACAGAATATATAGTAAGTGCATTATTAAGCAAAGCAGTGAGTCAGAGAGCACATGGTCATCCCTGATAGTAGATGGCTGATAATGAATAGGAAAATGCACAATCTGATGTAAAGAAGCAGTAAATACAAATACAATAGGAGCTGGAACATGCAGTTGTTGCACTCAGGCTGCTGGACGGTTCCACCTCTCTGCCTGCATTTTGATTCCTAACTTGCCGTGCTTTCTGACTGTTCTCTAAGTGATGAATCTAGTCTTAAGTCTTGTGTTTGTTTCAGGATGAGTTCTAATCTGTGGCTAGTGAAAGCAGAAAATTCTGCACCACTTAGTAGCTAGACAAGAGTTGGTAAGAGCCCTACTTATGAGAGAAAGAGATCTGACAACCAGTAATTGACAGGGTATATTTTCATTTATGCTTGGAATGTGTTTCCGTGATTTTTATTTTTCTGGTGGTTTTGGTTGGTTGGTTGGCTTTTTTTTTTTTGCTAACTTCAGCCTTCTGAATATACATATGAAAGAACAGGAACATAATATAAATTGTCAGTACTTCTGATATAAATGGTTAAAACACACTTGCATCCGTTTTCAGGAAACAAATGTTGTCCACTAAAGAGAAACCTCCAGGGACACACCCACTGACTTGTGCTATTTATGAGATATATATTATTTATTTGACCTAAATATTCTTGTATGGCTTCCCATCTTGTAAAAACAAGTGCAAGAGATTGTATGGCCAGTGTATTGACAAGCTGCCTGGAGCTGCTCGTCTAAACCATGGGAGCTCTCTGCTATCACTTTTTTTTTTGCTCTGTAGCTGCTGTGGTGTAGCTGTATATCAGTTCCACAGACTGGCTTCTCTGGTCTTTTTTTTTTTCAGTGCTTTGACATTTCGTTGCCCATGCAGTATGTAAACTATGGTTACCAGAGTTAAGCAATGTTTGGAATATATTTATTTTAAAGCATTTCAGTTCCTCTTTAAATTAGTAGATATGTGAGTGGGCTAATTAGAAGTGAATCAGTCTGAATTGATTTCAGAAAGAAAACAAACATTGAAAACCAGCCAGGTTTGTAAAGAAAAGAAAAGATTTCTCAGCTGTACCAGAGCATACAAAAACAAGCCCAGCAGAAACCAGAACTTTATCTGAAATTCATGATTGATTGCCTTGGATGTTGTCAAAATGTTGCAAAAGTGAAATAAATAAAATCACTCACTGTGTTAAACCCAAAACACTTTGGCTGCAACTTGGTTTCCAAAATGTGGAATACATTTAGTACTAGTTTGAATAGACCTGTGGTTTGGCCACCCCATTTTTGTCTGTTCTAAACACCTGTTTTCTTTCAGCTGTACAAGAGGGACCAAAATTCTGCGCTAGTTTTACATTCCAGATGACTCCACTGAAATAAAGAATAGCAGTTGATTTTGAACACAATCCAGTGTATCACACTTCATTTCTTCTGGAAAAAAATATATTATGGAAAAACTACAGTGTAACTACCCAAAGTAATGGGAATTTTATGAGATGACTGTAACACAGTTAAAACCCAACTGTGCTCTTGTGGCTTCATTCTCTCCTCTCTCTTTGGATGCTAGCTCACTTTCTCCTGCCCTCTGTTACATTTTGTGCAGAAGCTCTGGGAAAGATTTGTGATAGGGAAATATTTTAAGGAACTAGAAGCAAAGTAAGGGAAACCAAGTGAAACGATGTTTAGCAAATTAACAAGAGGGTTCCTTAAATATGTGATATTAGTTGATTGGTACATTTTATTCCAAAAATCCAGGCTGGTTTTTGACCTTTCTTTTTCATTTTCTGCTCTAGTGGATTCAAAAGAAAAACCAGCTGATGAGCCATCTGTATGTTTGACAACTTGTTGCAGATGCATTTTTGAAAAGTTGTTTGTAGCTTTCAACCGTGTCACTAGTTTTACCATTTTTATATGTAATAATTTTCTCATACATCATTCTACCTATCAAGCATGTTCAAACAAGCTACTTTGGTCTGCATCTGTAATAGCTGTGTTGTAGAATTAGGAACACGTTGAACTTATTCCATAATTTCCTTATTGCATCAAATCCATCAAAGGAGATTTTTAGCAGATACTTAGTTTAGTGTCTTGTCCACTACTTTATGTTACTCAGTGGTTAAGATGTGAGCTTGGCTTTTGAGTAATTTAAGCTCAAAAACATGTTTTGCTGCATATTTACCAAAGATATTTTTGCTACAATCTGATATTAGAAACATGTTTAGGTATAGAATAGGAGAAATAGAGATTTTTTACATATTGATATTGAAAAGATTTTTACAGGCCTAGTTAAAAAATGAAATGTAATGGTATACATTTTTCCAAGCCTTTTAAAGAAAGCACAGACCATTAAACTACTACTGGACCTTAAAAAAATACTCAGCAATCCATTTTACAGCCATCCCTGTAAAAAGTCCCAGTATGAGCGGCCACAGATCAAAGAGGATTTTGAGATCTGCTAAATACGGTATGTACGTTTTGTTCTTGACCGAGGACATTCAAGGGCATCTGTGTTCTGCAGTGCCATTTCCAGGAGTAGGTGGATGTAGTAAAACACGGGCAGCTTGAATGGATCGTGATGACCTCATTTCACCTTGCAACGAAGACAGGAAGCTGCATAATCAAAAAGTGTGTTAAGCTGGGGAGAAGTACTTCAGAAAACTTTCCTAAGTTTATCTCATCTATCTCTCTTTTTTTTTCTTTTTTTTTTTTTTTAAGAGACTGCACGAAAGCTGATTCAATTCAATGTCTCAGTATGAATCATCATAGCCAAGGAAAATAAGGCATGAAGTGGCAAAACTGATGGTAACCTCACAAGTCTCTCCAATGGGCTGCGTCGCTGTTCCGTATAACTTTCTCTTTGTGTATGTGGGAGTGGATCTGTGGTAAATCTGGGCTGTCTGAAACTGGTTCTTCCTCAAAGTGAACAGTACAGACTATGTGTAGGGAGTGAATATTGGTGTGGTGTGCTTCACGGGTGAGCACACTCCTGAGTATAGTATGGCATTCCCGGTGCTACCTCACTTAGGATTATGTCACTCCCCGCTCTTTTTATTTTATGGCAGCTCAACAACTGATAAGTTTAGGATTAATGTGCAGCAGTAGCTCCCCATGGAGCAGATATTTAAGGCCAGTATTTCAATATCAGAATCACAAATTAAAACCAATCTCTCCTTGCAAGATTTACAGCTCTTTTTCTGGTTAGCAAGAGTCAGGCATTGTTTCCTGTAATGTCAGCATCGCTGCATCTTGGTAATGGATGTGACACTAATTAAAGAAAGCAGGGGAGACAAAAGCATTCCTGTTGTAACTTTAGCAAAGTTGCAGGCAAATGCGGATTTGACCCTAGTGTTGCATTTTGGACACCTGCACAGAGTAACACTTGCATCTGTGCCAGCAGTTTCCAGAGCAGGTTACTTCTCTTTTATGTACTTCCTTTTGTAGTAGGCACCTATCAGCGACATCAGAAGCATTTAGCATTTTTCCACGGAACAAGCTGTGCGACTCAGGGAAAACACATTTTATTTCATGTGCATTTTGTTATGGAGCAGTATGCTCTTTTGTCTTTGCAAGGAGGATGAAAGTAGTTCTGGAACACTTAAGTTTAAGTTAGAGCCACAGTTCGTAAGAAAAGTAATGGAAATCTATGATACAAATGGGACAGAATGAATGAGAAAGAAAGTATTAAAAAGCGGTATACTCTCAGTAGTCAAAAGGAAATGAAGGGAGAATCCTGTTTCTTTATAATTAGCTACAAAAAACTTTTTAAAATAACCAGGACTTTGAGAGAGGGTCCTGACCCACCTGGATTTTCTTGTTCCGCAACACTGACCTGGAGCTGTCAAGATGTAAGCTGAACTTCAAAAAGTGCCAATAGCTCTGTATGAAAAGTGTAAACATGTATCACAACATTGCTGTAAGGGAAAATTCACCCAGTTCTTAGAGTCTAGAGGCACTTTGTTTCATCCCCTCTCTTTATTCTGTTTTGAGCAGGTCCCCTGTGAAGTGGTGCCTTAGAAATCAAACCCAAATTTTTTATTTTTAAGGTTGTTGGGATTCAGTGCCTTGGATAGGCATGTACAGGATGAGGAGGTTAAGCATAGCAGTCATGCTTATTTTCCTGATTATGGAGCTTTCATAGCGTATGTTCTTCAGCTGGTGAGGGAGAAAGTAATTGGGATTTGCTTGGCTGTGCCAACAGCCAATGTTGAGTGAAACGCTTGGATGGACACAGGTTCTAGGCAGCTGCGGTGTTCACCTCATAACCTTTTTCAGCCCCTGTCCAGTCAGGTTGCTTTAGAATTGAGGTCAAACTTAAGAGAAGTGGTTACTTCCTCCATAAATCAAAGACTTCCAGACACAGGGAAGGAAAAATTCCTTCCTGCAAATGTAACATGGAAGTATAAAAGAAAGAAAATGTGCATGGCTTAAGCTCTTTTAGATAAAAGGAGAGGGTTACTTCACACCTTGGCCGTATGATGCACACTTGACTGGGAACAAAGGCAGGTGGTTCCCCAGTTACTTTATGCTGAGATAATTACCTGTGTGGACATATTTAAATACATATCTGTGTAGACATACCATCGTGTGTGGCGTAGAAGGAACCAAAACTTCCAGTCTTCACACACAGTTCCATTCCAGCCATATTCTGCACACCCAGTGTGGGCACTGTCCCAGCCCAGCCCTGTGCAGCTGCACGGGGTCCTGCTTGCGGTGAGCAGCTGGATGCGGGTTCAGTGCTGTGTTCTCTGGAGAGAGATCACACAGTTAAATATTCCGCTCACTTCAAAATTGCCGTTGTGTTTTCAGATTGTCTTCTGGCTGGTCTCATTACTGTTTGTCGCAGCATGCTTATTACAGCACTGCAGGGAGCCGTCACCGCTGCAGAGCAAAAGCAAACCTGTCTGTTGTTACCTACCAAGAGGTCAGTACTTTACTGATTAGCGCAGGAAAGATGTACTGCTGTGCAAATAAAGTCGTTCAGCAGTGTCTGTCATGACAGAAATGGTTAATTGTGCCATGAATAAAAATCCTGACTATATAAAAGGCTGGAGTAGCAGCATTTGTTTCCTTTAGGTAAGCGCGTTCAGCTGATGCAGGTGAAAATTGTACTGGGCCAGGGTCTTGTCGTTATCACTCTACTGCTAACTTCATTAACACCTCAGTGCTGGCAGGCGTCATTTTGTGCTAGTTACTGTACAAAGATGTAGCACAGATCTTACCGGTGAAGACAGTTGAAGGCATAACAGATGGATGGGGGGAAAAAAAAAACCCAAAAGAGATGAACCAGCAAACAGGTGGTGTGTAAGGAGCAATGAGATGACAGTGAAGCAGCTTTTTATAAAGCTGCTCATTAGCTGGGCACATGTAGGTGTATACTATATATGCTCAGCTAGACTACATAACAGAGCTCACTCTCGAGGAATTTAAGGCCTTAGTACCTTGGTGAGGGAGGACTTACATCTGACATGAAGGGCAGAATCTGAGAAAGTTCTGACAGGAGAGAGAATTAAGCCTTCAGACAGATTTTACCCCTTGAATTCTTGAGATGTATTAGGGTAGCAAGGAGGCAGTGAAGGTAACCTCCGGTTTAGGTGACCAGGACCCTCACTCACTATTGGCCTCTTGCATTTTTGTTACTTGATGACCAATCTGGCAGCTTTCAGTCTTCTGTTTTAATGGTTAATTAATTCTGTAGATATTTTGTATGGAAATATCAGCTCTAAGTTGGAGTTCCTTTTTTTTCAGTCCTTTCCCCCCCACAGTTAGTGCTTATGTGGTTTTTCCCAGTAGTGTTGTGTTCTGGAGCAAAGTGCACCTATCTCCTCTTACCTAAACAGCAGCCCAGGAGATGCAGTGTTACTTAGCAAAGGTAAAATGGGAAAAGTGAGGAGAACAAGGGGATTATGAAGAAAATACATATAGGATCCTTTTCCTATATCCAAGTCCTAAAATGAAGAAATGTTCCTCTTTTGTTCAGCTAACCAAGTGAAAATTCCTGAAGGTTAAAAAGAAACCAATTCCCACCATAAATGAACAGTGAATTATATTTGCAAATAACATTTTTAATTACGCTTGGCATATCTGAACCTCCTGCTGGTGGGAGCTGGTGGGTTTACAAGCAAGAGCTTGTAAACCAGAAACCAACCTGTTCAGTGTTCATCAAGCGTTTATCATCTATTGTTTCAGGTCACATTGGTAGCTTCTGTAGTCATTCTCTAACAGTAAAAGAAAGAGGTGAGAATTTTTCTGATTCATACTTTTAGATGTACAGATTTTAAGGACGCAGTTCTTGACACATCACAGAGTAACATAAAGGAGGCTGTCAGTGATGTGACTGCTGCCCCACTCAGAGGCAGCAGTAACGAAACGCAGAGGCAAAGTCTGCAGCCCCAAATGTTTGAATACATGACTCATACATCTAAAACTCATGAAAATAGTCTGCATGATACAAGGTGGGTTTTTGTTTGTTGTATTTAGTAATAAATTGGGGTTGTCTTATTTGCCCTTTGTCTTTGGGCCATTAGGATTCACAGGAACACCCAGCTCACGTCTGTAACTTACTTGCTGGGGCTACCACATACAGTATTGAAGATTAATGTGCTGAAATTACGTCTCTGGTGAAGTGTCTAAAAATCTCTGGCTATTTAAGTGTGAAACTATCACTGTTTTCCATGGTAGGTACATGACCAAGAATTCTGACCCCAAATACCATTATTTTAAATGTGATGAACAGAGGCAGAGAGATCAAGACCTTGCTCCCCTTGCTTTTTCTTACTGGCTATAGTTACGACTGTAAGCTGTATGATGCAGAGAGGACTGTCTTTGTCTATATTGCACTGTGCATAATACAATGCCACTGGGATATAAACAATAAACAGTGATGATACACAAATTCAGATAACTAAGTAGCTGCCTCTACCTTTGTTGCTTTGAGAATTTGAGATCTTCACTTTAGCAGGGGAATAAGGCAAACATTTAAAAACTGAAGCTTTCTTTTTGAAAGGAAACCCTGTACCTTATGTTTGAAAGATACTATGATTATTAAGAACCCAAGAGAAATTAAATTGTGCATGGCTCAATTTGAAAAATTGCTTCTTTAGGCATCCAGAGTGCCAGTGCCAATTCCAGAAATGTTGTTGTAATTAGGGGAAGGAAGGCAAACAAACAAAAAACTCCAACTTATATTGTGAGAAACCCCTGAGACAAAAAGAAAAAAAAAAAAAGAAAACAATATAACTCTAAGAAACGCAGAAGATCCGTGAGCTGCTACAGAAACAGCCTATTTAAAGTGATCCCATTTTATAAGTAAGCCAGCAAATTCTGGAGTGTGTGTCTTTCTCCATCTATTGTCCCCACGGGGCTTTGCCCGGTTTAATCTCTGCAGTTGTATACAGTGGACGCGTGTAAGAGAGCTGCTGTTTTTGTTTAAACCCATGTGACCTGCCGGTCAGCGGGGTACAGCATTTTAAAGAAAGCAGGACAGTTTAATTTGTGAAAGGTGTGTCCAAATAACTTAAAACATTACAGTGAAAAAATCCAACACTTCCCTCCAAACAGCTACATAATAAATGCAAAATGCTGGACCTTGAGCTGGACGTCATTCAGTGCAGATTTGTTGAACTCCCATGCTGGTCACCAGGATAAATACAGATGTAATGCATATTTCTGTTTATGTCTCTGTTTTTATTTGGATTTCTCTATTTTTTCCCCCTAGGGGAGTTCTTCTCTGACCCAAACATTTTCATAATGCAAGCAAATATCTACAGTAGTTATTTTCTTGCTGAAACAACTTATTTCCTCATTACTGAAAGCATTAACTAGATATATATGGTGCACAGGCTCTGAATATATAGGAACTGTAACTGCTGTAAGCTTTGAAATTAGCTGATTTGAAACACTGAGTAATTGCTGAAATTGTGTAGATAGAGGTGCAGCAGTAAAATAATTCAGAAATTCAGTCTTCAACTTAACTCATAGTTTGTTCTCAATTTATTTTCAGTGTGTTTCTACATGTCCTATTTTATTGTACCAAGCTTCAAAGGAAAAAAAAAAGGAGAGGACAAGCTTCTTCCCCAATATCTTTATGCTTTTATTGGGAGTGAGCTGAGGGTCCTGTTTGACATAGCAGCTTTTTCTCTCCTGTTGAGTCAATGCCCTCAGAACCACAATCACACCACCAGCTATTATCTTCCAGCCTCTGTGGACACTCATTGTCCCCACTGCACTGAGAAGCACCTGCATATTTTTTCTCTTTGCACCCCCATCTTTCCCACCCCTTCCCAACCACTAAATCACAGCCAACGCTTCCCTCCCACTCCATGGGTGCTTCCCCAGGCCCTTTGCCAGCCAGCGAGTGCCAGACCCACGTGGGTCCGCACACACGCTGCCAGGCTGTCCTTCGGACGGGAGGGAAGCTGGCAATTACAGAAACAAGCTTCCAGCCATCCACAGGCTGCATCTACACAGAGCCTGTCAGATCAACCAGCAAAGTGCTACGGGGCCAGGCAGGATGAAAGGGGAAAAGAAGTGACCTCCTATCAACTGATGTGCAGTAACCATGTGTGCACTCATTCTGTGGCAAAAGCAAACCACGGAGTCACAAGTCTTTCATTGCAGACATTTCACAGCATCGGCGCAGACCGACATTGCCAGGCAGCTGACACACAGCAGCTCGTCACCCCACGGTAACTCTCTGGGTGCCTGAGGCTTCTCATTTTTGGTTGTGTTGCTAAGGTACATTCAAGGTTGCCAACAGCCAGAGTAGGAGAGTGAAGTTTGTACCTGAAAATACGTCCTGAAAACGCAGTCTCTCAGACAGCTGCAGCTAGAAGCCCGCCATATAAATTCACTGTTTTCATCCCCCATTAAAGAGCTGCGTGGGGAGCATATGTGGAGTATCTGTCCTGGTACAGGAAACTGGGGAGAAGGTAGACAAGTGGGACACAAGCCATTTCAGGGCAGGCTGTGCAGGAAAAGTGAGTGTGCCCGAGCTCTTGAAGGGAGCGGGAATGAGGAAGCAGCAAAGCACCACAGGCTCTGGGGCCATCCTGGCGCTTCAGCTCCCTTCATAGCTCGGTGTGAGGGGACTGTGGGAGCAGCACCTTCGCTAACTGAGAGGAACGGAGACTTTCTGGCAGGAAATTTTGAGTGAGATGAGTCTGATACATCAGGAGTAATACTGGCGTGTTTGGAGTTACAGGTCTGAGCTGAGTACAGCACACATATAACCTTGTAATTTCCTCTTACCTGTCTTTTTTACTCATCTGTTTGCCTGTGAATTAGTCTTTCCAATACCAGACAAAAGCTTCCTTAGAAGCAACGAAATTACAAAAAGCAAAAAACTGTGTAGCCCCTTTTGTGCCTAGACTGTGGAGTTTGGACTAAAACAATTGCTTGGACAGTTGGCATGCTTGGTGGCAAAATAGGAACTTAAAGCAGGAGAACAGGAAACAGATGTGGGCAGGGGAGAGCGGAGTCTTCTGTAAGTAGGACCTACTGTTACTGGAGAAGTTTCTTTTCTGTGTTAATGATCCTTTTTTGGGGGATTCACATATCAGAGGATGCCACTCATGATTGTTCCCACCTCCAGGCCTCACTGTATTTCCATACTTCAGTGAAAGATTTCAGTCCTCCAAGTTCTGATGAAGGCAAAGGAGAAATTGTATGGTGAGCAAGTATGGTTTCCCGAGTTTCCTTTTTTTTTTTTGGGTGTGTCTATATCCTTCAATCTCAAACTGCACTATTCCTTTTTGAAGGAATTTTCTACCTCAGATCGTTTATGAAACTGCCAGTCTCTGTAGAATCTTGAAGGCAACAGATTTCTCTTTCCAGTTCCATTACGTGTTGCTGAACTCTTCTGCGACTGCCTTGGCACTCAGAACACAACAGCATCTCTCTATAGTAAAACACCTGAAGGGCCGATCTTCCCCTCTGGTAACAGGGTATTGAACTTACATTAGAGATCCCAGAGAGCCCTAGTAAACCTGTTTTCAATTCCTGCCAGAAGCATTAACTTTCTACTCCATTTCTGAATCCAGCAAAGCATACTAGTGCCTGCAGGAAATGTACCAGTTATACTTTAGTTCAGAGTAGAAGTATGCTTTAGGAGCAATTGTCCCCTTAGCATGCTTTGATTCACATCAAAAAGGGAGCACACAGATTGGATTCCCTTTGAACATAACTAAACCAAAAGATGCCCCCCAGGAGCACCCCCATGCACTGGGCTGCTTGTGGTGTGGTACCAGGTCTTCAGTCCTGTTTCACTCTATGAATCCATTCCTTTTAGTCCTCACTATACCACATGTAAGCATCACTTTATCATCTACACAACCTGTAACAAACCTTCCTAGATGTCTTCCATCTTGAATGTAATTTCTTTTTCAAGTTACAGCTGCAAAACTAGAGGTTTAAGGAATTATCTCAACTGACAAAACTATTAACTGAGAAGTCTTATCCACGAGTTTTCGTGCAAGTATCCCATTCACTACCATGGTAGGAGAGGACGAAAGAAAAATAAAACTTCCTTTTTTTTTGGTAGGATCTTTGTCATTAGTACTGCTAGAGTACTACAGTATTTTCAGGCTTAACTCTGCACTGAGAGGAACATTAGTCAGAATTTTACTTGCGCTCTTCAGAGGCTTAATTAATAGATTCAGACCTCATGATAAATGAATCTTTAGCATCAGGGATGGGGACAAACCTGTGGAACAAATCAAAGAAATAAGGTATGTTCTTTAAAGTATAGACTGGATAATGTCTACCTGAAATATCCTGAAATCATCTTACTGCTGTATAGACTCTATAAAGTTTACAGATTCACCCTGAAGCTGTATAATTTTGTCTTGCTAATTTTAGTTATATTCCTACCTCATACCTAACTTGCCAATGAACTATTTTTTTTTTTTCCCAGTGTCCCAATTAATTTTGCAATCACCTGGACACTGTGCAGTTATTTCCAAAAGCTGGAAATAATGTCTGTTGCATTTCATCTTTTATCTTCTTAGTCTACATTGATGTTCTTTTGACATTTTCTTGTCGTGTAACTTACTTTTCTTTGATGTGCTTTGACATAATTTTGTGTTTTCCTGAAAGTATCAGGTGCTCCCCACGGATTCCAATTAATGTTGTTTTGAGGTTGAGTTTATGACGTGACACAGCTGTTGTGACAATGCTGTAGTCTTCAAGGGAAAGTAAATGAAGGTGGCTTCAGCTAAACAAACATCTACAGCTGCTGTAGTCACCACTTAAAAGTCAGTCTTTGCTCAGTATGTACCACTGACACCAACTGTTTCTTGTCCTATGCTTAAGAAATGAGCATTATTTTCTGGTTACTGATAGAAAAATTGAAGATTTTCAAGTGGGAGTGTTACATACCAAGGCTGGTTTGTTTTTTTTTTTTTAAGCAGGAAATCATCATACTCAAAGACAAGTGGAAATCAGCTTGGTGTTATGTATAGACACTGTAATGTTTCCAGATCTGCCTTGAAGCCATTTTGCTGCAGTGCAGCTGTTACTGGTATAGAGCCTTAGTTCACACTGAAGCTCCTCTGCTGCTGTTTTATAAATGCATTTGGTTAGCTTTTGCGATGGTTAAGCTTGCAAAATTCTTAGACACAAGCTCTGATGGAAGCCCAGAAGTGGTCCCATGAAGACCTACCAGACAATTCACAAGTTTAAAGCTCCTAAGGGCCTTTGTGGAGAGAAGCCTGAAATCACTTTGATAACATATATCGTTTATTATAAATTTATTCTGTCTTTAACAGCTAGTGATTTATACACTTAGAAAATCTCCCTTTAAAAGTAATCTTAAGGGCAAAAGACTCTATGTCATTGATAGTAATCCCCTCAAAGATCTCCCACTGCAATAAGGTTGGGAGAATATTTTCTTCTTCGCCAGGAATCACTGGACAAAATTGCCAGCATGCAGTGGTTACACAAGAAGTAACACAGGCTAGATGATGCCAGAAGTCCCTTCAGGCTCTAAAATCTGTTAAGCTACTAGACAATTTACAAATGGAACAATTTATGGAGTGACAGTCTGTCTATTGTGCGTGAGGAAGGAAACGTTAAACTCTGCATCATTCATTCTGATAGAGTGCCTGTTTACACAGTGTCTGCATGCTTATTACAAGGGAGCAAGAATAAATTAGTGAAGACTGCTGAATGTTAATGTAGTATTATTCAGGCTATCTGTGAGCGAAAGTTCTTTAAATTTCATGCTTCTTTTTAATAAATTCATTCTGCAACAAATGCAGCAATGTGGAATATTCCAAAACAAAGGCAATGATAATGAAATTTTATGGATTGAGCAGGATTAAAACATCAACAAATGGAAGTGATTTGCAACAGTGGTAAAGATTTAGGTAATTTCCGTAGAACTAGAACTCTGCAGGTTGGATTCTTCACAGCAAGCCATTTTCACTGCTGTTTTCAAGGATCTGCTTACAGTAACAGAATTTTGAGTTTTTAGAAAAGGAGGGTGAGAGACATTATAGAATCATAGAATCACAGAATAGTTAGGGTTGGAAGGGACCTTTAAAGGCCATCTAGTCCAACCCCCCTGCAAGAAGCAGGGACATCTCCAACCAGATCAAGTTGCTCAGAGCCTCATCCAGCCTGGCCTTGAATGTTTCCAGGGATGGGGCATCAACTTTCTCTCTGGGCAACCTTCCGGTGCAAGGGTGAGAACACGCAAAGTCTCAGTTCTTTTGTGGTGGAGAGTGATGAGAATTGGGATGAAGGAGGCTGTTAGGAGGACAGAGACGAGCAGTAAGAAAAAGGTAGTTTAAGCCTTTCAAAATCATCCCATGCCATAATTTTAATTACATAGATAAAACTTTGGTGACTTCAACTCTTGAAATGCTAGATTGTTAATTCTTATTTCTCTCCTTGCTTTCTTGCCATTACCTTTGGGCTACCACTGTATCTTCATCAGAGTAGACGGTGAGCAGCTTCAGGTGGCACCTGAGATGTTGTGGGAAGCGGCTGATTGTGGGACTGACCAAATGCTGGAGGCTTTCTGTCAACGTGAATGCCAAACAACAGCTCAGGGCTTTCTGTATGTGGTCCTTTATTGCACTCTAGAGAGCTTTCCAGGGTACTTTTTCTTTAGTGAAATGAATATCTTCCACTTTGACTTCCTTGGGTTGTGCTCAAAAGATTTTGGCATCATCCAAACCAAAGCTGGAAAGTAGACAGTTCCTACTTAGCATTCAGCCTAGAAATAAAAATACATGGGGAAGTCAGACATAAGGATTCAAATGGCTTTCATTTGCCGACACGTTCACCCCGTGGCTACGATGCTAAGCTTCTCACACCCCTTCTCTAACACTATTGTAAACTAAATGATGCAGCCCCGATTTTGCTGTTGGATGTGGCTGCCACAAGATCTTGGAGACTGGTGGATCTCTGGTGACTTTGGAAGTCTGCCAGTGCTGGATCCACCTGGTCACTAGAGCAATAAACAGGTCTAAAAGCCTGTCCTGCAAACTGAATTTGAACCAGAGATCCTCGCCAAAGGAGCCTTTCTCCCTAGTGACATGAGGCCTTGGGCAACGTTTGGGAGGTTGGCAGAGGAAGGTAACTGCAAGGAGTCCAGAGGAAGCAAAGGTAACTAGGGATCAGGGAAGTGGAAGAGCTTAATGTAACCATGGTACTGAGAAAGGTGGCTCCACAGTGGTGGGGCTTTTCCTCTGCCGTGTGAACCCAGCTGCCCCTTCCCCAGTGTTCTTGCAGTGACGTTTCTGTTTCTTGCCCTGTAACAGGGCACACTGATATAAATTATCAGAGATACTGAGCATTGAAATTGCTCTCAATTTCTTTATCAAGAACAGGCATTTCGGAAAATCTGCCTACCTCTGAAATGACTTCTGGGGGAAGAAATGCGAGCGACAGGAGAGCTGGAAGAGTTGTGTGTGCTGTTCTGCCTCGTACCAGCAGGTACTGGGAGAGACAGGGAGAGGAGTCAATCCCTCAGGAACTGTTAGGATAACATGAAAAGGGAGCCTCAAGAATAGACAGGTTTTTCCCCTCTCTGTGACAGTCCTGGGGGATGTGGTCTTGTCTTGTACAAGTTTGTACAGCATTTGAGTGGGTTTTTTTGGTAGTATGATTCTTTCAGCGGGAAGGTAATTATCTTCTGTCCCAGAGAAAGCTATTGAGGACATACCTGCCACAAGAACAACCTATCACTACAGGAACCCAGAAGTCCCCGTGGGCTGGTGCCAGCACAGTAACAAAGCTGTGTGTTTAAATTATGCAGAGGTGGTTAATGAGTTTTCACCTTGTCAGGAGAGCGGTCCAAGGTTAAAGAATGACGTGTCCCAAAAACTAGAGTGAGAAAAGCTGGGTTTTGAAAATATACAACCTGCAGGGTGAGCTGGTGTTTTAAAACAAAACTGTTACAGGATTTTCCTTTTTATAGGTGCAAAGTGCAGCATTACAAAAAGCAGGAAAGGGGCACTCCGATTCTGAGTGCAGTGTGGCAGCCAGAAAATATTTAACGCATTATTACGCTATCAGTGGAAGTGATAATGCAATTTATTAGATGTTCCCAAAGCTGTCCTGTCATGTTTACGTATTCAGATAGGTGCTGTATGAAGCGGCCTGTGATTTATTTGGCTGACAAGCCAGGGAAAAAGAGGGGGATTTCAGTGTTTCATGCTACCTATCATCAAGCAAATCTGGTTTCATTTTTGCTGAGATTATAAATGTTGCAGACGAAAGGAACAGAGCAGATGCAGTTTCTTTAGATTTTGGGAGGCGTTTGTATTATCTGCCACTTGACATCTTGCTTGCAGTGATAGCTCTACACGTTATCAAGAAAGTACATGTTAAATAGATTAATAGCCAGTTAATTGATGGAGCCTGAAAAGAATCATATTTACTCAAAAACAAGGGAGAGGGAAAGATTTGTAACTATTTATGAGGAAAAGCTTTTGTCTTTCCATATAAGGGGGTTCCACCCCTGCTGTGCCACATCCTTGAAGCTGCATCACCCGTCCTTTGCACACTTGGATCCGAGGCTCCGTCCTCTTCTTTCACACTATGCCCACAGACCAGAACACCAAATCAATGTCCTCACCATCCTCATTGCCCTCTTTCCCTATTCCTGATAATCTCAGTTTGGTATTCCCGGTTTCCACAGCTCCAGCTGCTTTTGACTTGCTTTTCTAATCCCTGAAGTGCAGAGCCTGCAGCGGGCAGTGGGCTGGGAGTGTCTGCCTCACGCTAACACAGACTTCTGTTGTCTGTTAATTGGCACTCGCTGCCTGGGTAAAAGCTTTTACTCCCACCCCATTCACACACCTGCTCACTTTGTTTGCCTACATACCACACTCTGGTCCATTTTGGTTTTGTGACAGCCATTTTTAAGGCCAGACTCTCCAGCATACAACTCCGGATTGCATATTGAAAGCAAGACGTGAGTAGAGTATGAGATGTATCTTTAGAGAAATATTCCTAGAAACACTTTATATTGTGGATTTGTACAAGTCTAGAAGCTTGTCACAGGAAATCTTCACCAGATTAAAGTGTGTCTCACGAGAGTCTTCAAGGCTCTGTGCAAGACCCAGTGCTACTCAATGTTTTTAGTACTGAACTCAAAGCCAGAATAGAACTCGCAACTCACACAAGAACTGTAGAAAGGCTCATAGGCATCAGGAGGCAGATCTATGGAGCAGTCTCTAGTGCTGGATAAGTTGACCTCGTTGCACAAAGTTGTATTTAAGTATAGTCAAACAGATGCTATATATCAGGAAAACAGTGGTGCTGATACAAGCTTAAGAATCTCAGTTGAATATGAAATCATGGTTTTGCTACAGCAAAAATGGTCAGGAAGTGTATAAATAAAAGACTGCTGAGTTGAAAAGCACTTGAACTCTGCACTTAGCATTAGTAGGGTTGGTACTTGAGGGCTGCACCCAGTTTATACATTCATGTTTTTTAAAATTAAAAAAATAAATAAATAAAATTTTGTACAGGTTGCAAAAAAAGTAATATATTTTTTTTTTTTCTGAAGAAAATGCTTACAGTAGGAAATAAAAAGGGCATCTTTAATCCTGGATGTTTACCTGATATTGATCTGTGCCACTTTTTTCAGCTTATGCTTTGCCTGGTGCATGAGGTCCCAGAGCCACAACTTGCAGGAGGCTGGGAGCATGATCAGGAGAGGTGCTGATGGGTGCCTGCCCTGCTGTCGTGCTTTTCCCCAGACACCTGCTATTCGCCCCAGTGGAGAGTGGAGACAGGACATGGATGGACCATTACTCTGTCCATGTATGGCTGTTCTTATGTCCCCGACAGTTTGTCCTAATATTTCCTTTAAACAAAACTAAACTTTTGGGCCAATTGCAGGGGTAATCATGGACAAAACAGAGTTGTAATAAACAAAGGAATGCATACTGGAGCATCTAACAGTTCCTTTTGCCCCAATATCTGTTTTTACTTGCAGTGATAAAGTCTTGAGATTAATTTTTTATAAGTAGTATCAAGTACATGTATAAAGGCTGGTGTTTAGCTGCATGGTCAAGGTTCAGCTTGTTTTAACTCCTTAAAGATCTCTTCTCCTCCTAAGATATGACAGTTTTACCTTCAAAGGACACAGAAGGTTACATGCCTAGACCACCTCCTGCTTTGTAACCAGGCTGGTGGATCTGGCAAAGCACTGCTCTCTACAGCTCTCTGAAAAGCTACTCATCTACTCAACTTACAGAGATCTCTTGGTATTTCTCTTCAGTGTGCATTTATCATCGCCTTCAGGGAAGCTTGGAGATGTCTCTGCTGCCGTAGAAAGAGGTCAGGATTTGAAGCAGGTTGCTATTCACTGCCTCTGGGCAGCTCCCTGCTGCCTAGGGTGCATCCCAGAACAAGGCATCCAAGCAACCAGACCCACAGAGCACTAGGAGGACCAGGATGCTAAAGTCAGGCATTGCAATGGCAGCTAATTGCCATTTATCATTAGTGGCCTTTTTCTAGGATCTAGACGTTACACTCTTTGTGCTGTAATTCATCCTCTGTATAATAGTCAGTGAAATAATGGGGATAGTATGAGGTTAAAGATGTTAAAATTGTTAAAATATGTTAATTTGTGAACCATTTGGATAATCCCATTTGGTGATGGGGACCTTGCCAGTGCCTTGGGCAAACAGCTCCCCAGAGCTGTGTGGCACTTACAACTGTGAGTTAGTCTAGAGAGATCAGTCAAGAAAGGAATCACAGCCCTCGTGCCAAATGACAATGGAAAAGAATCCTCCTAGGATCACACTGACAGCTTTGTCTTTCCTTTCAGAAAATCTTCTTTTAGATTTCATGAGTCGAGTAAGGTCACAAAGATAGATAGGTTCGTAGAAGTGCTAGGTAGTGATAAGGCACAGATGTAATACTTCTGATGGAAGGATGGATAGCCCTGGTGTCTCCGCTCATTTCTTTCCGTGCAATCATAATTAGCGTACCTTGATCACTGTCACCAAAGATTCACGGTTAGACACGTGGGGGAAATTGTGTTTGCCAGTTTCTTTAATTGTATCAGATGCACATTAACTGCCAGTGCCTAAACACTTGTGTCCTACAAGACAGCATTTAAATCCGAACCAGAGAGAAAGAACATAGCTGCTAAAACACAGCCCTTCCTTTCTTGATTCATCTCTGCATTCAGTCTCTGCATTTTGGAGCACATTGAGTTTTCTAATTGTTGCTATTTTGCATCTTCTTTAGTGCAGAATGTTTTATGATGGTGCCATATGAATTAGTTATTGGTGACTGTAGAGCTGTTGCAACCATCAGTTTTAACAGCATTGTAATAGTAAAGGCAGTCACCTATTGCTTTTATAATCAATTTTTACTGTTCAGATCACTTTTGCACTAGTTTATTTCATTACTATGCACTGTTTGCAGCTGGGCTTATGCGATTTTCCAAGTTATGCTCATAGATGTAATAATGACTGTCTACTTTAGTGTCTGAAAGGCAGGTGAGAGGCATGGTTTCTCCTTCATTGCCATTAATAACGTAAGCCCTTGCACTGCACAGTACTGTGGGATATATTTGAGAGATATGTTGGATTTGCCAGATAGTGGCTTTTTGTAATGAGGAGGTTCAGAAAGCTTTTTCCTATATCTTCAGAGAATAAATTAGACAAAAGCATGTGGCACAACGGTTGCCTCAGTTTTTAATAGTAAGACCAGTTGTTCTCTGGGTACCCAGCCCCCTGAGCTGGAAGACAGCAACAGGGAGCACAATGAAGCCCCCATAATCCAAGGGGAAATGGTTAGCAACCTGCTACACCACTTAGACACACACAAGTCTATGGGGCCGGATGGGATCTGTCCAAGGGTACTGAGGGAGCTGGTGAAAGTGCTCACCAAGCCACTTTCCATCATTTACCAGCAGTCCTGGCTAACTGGGGAGGTCCCAGTTGACTGGCAGTTAGTAAGTGTGATGCCCATCTACAAGAAGGGCCAGAAGGAGGATCCGGGGAACTACAGGCCTGGCAGCCTGACCTTGATGCCAGGGAAGATTGTGGAGCAGAACATCTTGAGCGTCATCACATGGCATGCACAGGACTACCAGGTGATCAGGACCAGTCAGCATGCGTTCATGAAAGGCAGGTCCTACTTGATATCCTTCTGTCTTCTACCCTGATCTCCATCTATGACTAGGTGACCTGCTTAGTGGATGAGGGAAAGGCTGTGTGTGTTGTCTACCTGGACTTTAGTAACGCCTTTGACACTGCTTCCCACAGGATTCTCCTGGAGAAAATGGCTGCTCATTTGACCAGCTGACAGGCGGTCACAAGCGGTGTTCCCCATGGCTCTGTACTGGGGCCATTTCTGTTTAATATCTTTGTCAACGATCTGGAGGAGGGGATCAAGCGTACACTCAGTAAGTCTGCAGGCAACACCAAGTTAAGCAGGAGTGTTGATCTGCTCGAGGGTAGGAAGGCTCTGCAGAGAGATCTGGACAGGCTGGATCAATGGGCTGAGGCCAAGTGTATGAAGTTCAACAAGGCCAAGTGCTGGGTCCTGCACTTTGGTCACAACAACTCCATGCAACGCTACAGGCTTGGGGAAGAAAGGCTGGAAAGTTGCCCAGCACAAAAGGACCTGGGGGTGCTGATTGACAGCTGGCTGAACATGAGCCAGCAGTGTGCCCAGGTGGCCAAGAAGGCCAACAGCATCCTGGTTTGTGTCAGGAACAGTGTGGTCAGCAGCAGCAGGGAAGTGATTGTGCCCCTGTACTTGGCACTAGTGAGGCTGCACCTTGAATACTTTGTTCGGTTTTGGTCCCCTCCCTGCAAGAAAAGCATTGAGTTGCTGGAGCATGTTCAGAGAAGGGTAACGAAGCTGGTGAGGAGCCTCAAGCACAAGTCTTATGAGGAGCGGCTGAGGGAACTGGGGTTGTTCAGCCTGGAGAAGAGAACCCTGAGAGGAGACCTCATTGCTCTCTACAATTACCTGAAAGGAGGTTGTAGGGAGGTGGGTGTTGGTCTCTTCTCCCAAATAACAAGTGATGGGACAAGAGGAAACTGCCTCAAGTTGTGTCAGGGGAGGTTTAGATTGGATATTAGGAAAAATTTGTTCACTGAAAGGCTTGTCAAGCATTGGAACAGGCTGCCCAGGGAAGTGGTGGAGTCACCATCCCTGGAGGTGTTCAAAAGACACGTAGATGTGGTGCTTAAGGGACATGGTTTAGTAGTGGACTTGACAGTGTTAGATTAACAGTTGGACTCCATGATCTTAAAGGTCTTTTCCAACCTAAGTGATTCTATGATTCTATGAACTGCACGATTTGCCGAGTGTCCATGGGTGGAGAATCGCAAGTGAAACATCAGAGAGATTTCTAGAGACCACATGCTACAATTCTGGCTGAAGGCATGAGAGAGCAGGTTAGAATTACCATATGTCAGAAAGCTGCTTGTTCTGGAAAGTGAATTCTGCAAGCAGTAAAACTTTTCCCACTTTTTAAACATCCCACTGAAATGCAGCAAACAACAGGAAATCTCATATTTTGTTACGTTCCTTCTATCTTGCAGATGTTAGGTTGCAATTGCCACAAAGAAAATGGCTTTCTCTATTGTTTACTTAGGAAATGAGAGGCAACCAGAGGTGTACTAAACCTCTAAATACAACGAGGCTAAAAATAAGACATAAATATTCACAGCTGAACATTTTTATTTAAGCCTTATGCTGTGTGCACATTGGTAGGAGTGAAACTAGGAGTTTGTGTTTTGCAGTATTTCACGTTGGCTTGGAATAATAATGTTAGAGTTTTTTGTTTAGCTTGCAGACAGCTCCCCAGCAAAAGGCTTACGTGTGTGGGCAGCAGTTAGGTTTCTGTAAACCTGAAGTCAAAAGCAATTTGGCATTTGGCATTTATTTCAAAAGAAAAAAAGCTGGAGCCTCTCTGGTAAATAAATAGTCACAAGACTTGAGCTTGACTAGTAGATGTAATTCATGTAACACATCTAACACAAATTGCATGCTTATTTACAGGTGAAGCAGGCTGTTTAATCATCTGTTACTTCTAAAGGGTACGCTGTCTATGGCATTGAGCATAATTTAAATGGGTGACAGGAGATTTACAAGTGGTTTGCTTTCAAATTTGTAGGAAGATTTTTACTTTGCTTTTGTGCAGTTTAGATTTATGGGAAAGGGAGTGAGTTAAAAATATGTTTTATGATTATTGATTTGTAATAGAATCATATAATAGAATCATAGAATGGTTTGGGTTGGGAAGGACCTTTAAAGGTCATCCAGTCCACCCCCCCTGCAAGAAGCAGGGACATCTCCAAGCAGATCAGGTTGCTCAGAGCCCCGTCCAACCTGGCCTTGAATGTTTCCAGGGATGGAGCATCAACCACCTCTCTGGGCAACCTGTTCACACTCACAGTATGTCCAGGCCTTTCAGTGTTCCTATTCCAAGTTATTTACATTAAGCATTGAAAGCTAAGGCTTATGGCTCAGTTGGGCTGGAAAACAAGAACTCCATCTTGTGAAGAAATGTTGCAGTTCTGAAATCTGGCTTCATTATGTGTCAAAATGAAGCTGCAAACTTTTTGAAATACATTCACTAGGAATGATAAGATGCATAATGACAAGAGCGCTCTCTTGGGATGCACCACGTACAGGAATCACTATTTCCCTGATTCAGACACAAGCAGGGCTGGAACTGCACACAAAGCAGGGCTTTGCATCAGCCACATTGATTACCGGTTATTCTGGGCCACTGCTGAGTTCTCTCTGACATGGCATCTACAGGCCTTTTCAGTTTGAACAGTTATGATGAACAAGCAGGATTCAGTTTTTGCAGGTCAGATGAGGTCTTTCTCTCTCTGGCTTTTATTAGATCATCCACCCTTACTTGGACTTCTTGCAGGTTTCTTGAAATAAATACATTTATGCAAAATCCCTTGGTCTTGCCAAACTGGAGTTTTTCTCCATCAGCTCTTGATTTTGTTCCATGAATATCTGACAGCTTGGATAAACCTCTTGTAAAATCTTCCAGCAAGTAACTTCACATTTTCTCCCCTGGCTTAAGAAAGGGTGTAAGAGAAGTTGTGAAGTTACTGATGGAAGATTACTTGCTGGGTGTCTTCCTATGTGCGCAGAGGAGCTCCAGATAAATCGTGGCAAGTGCTTGCATTCAGATTCCCCAATAAAATCTTTCCTGCTGTGACATTTTCAAAAATGTCCCATTTTTAACAGACTAACCCTAGGATCTCTGCATGCTAATAATGACTTTCTCACTAAAATGAAATGTATTCAGGAATCGCAGCTTAGTCACACTGCCATGTTTGCCTAGTTTAAGCGAATAGAGAGAAGCTTTCGTAGGGTAAGATAGAAGCACGTGCCTGATTTACATTACAAACAAAACCCTTATCCCAAAATATCCTGTTGTGTGGGAAGGCTGAAATCTAGACACACACAGCCTCTAATATTTCACATAACCCCAGCCTTTATAACTGTCCGTCCCAGGTCCAGTCAGTAGGTTTAGGATCAGGAAGGAGTTTTTTTCTTCAGATCAAGCTAGCAAGCACTATGAATTCTTTTTTTTAAATTTTGTTTGTTTGTTTGTTTATGGTCTCTTTTAGGGTCACGTTAGCTGTGTTACATAATAGACTCTAAGTTCCTGCATAAAGCTAAGAAAAATTATACCATTCATTTCTTCTGGCTTTTGGGTGTTTTTTATTTTTGCTTTTTTTTTCTTGTGAATGCACAAGAGGCTTTCAGCCTTTTATATGAAAGATCCTAAGTTTGTTGGAGCATGTTATAGCATTTTTTTTTATGGCTTGTATTTGTCAGGTGCACCAGAGTGGCTGTTATTTATACTTTCTTGTTATGCTCCTGGGACTCCCTTTCCCGGATTCAAGGAAAAAAATCAATCATTTCATCTGGTCTTTGATGTCTTGCAATAGCAACAGGCAAATTGTATTTTAGTACACTGGGTAGAGATATTACAAGAGCTGTAAGTGTTTTGGGGCAACAGCAAGGACAAATGATGGAGGCTGAAGAGGAAGTGATAAATAGGATCCCCCATCATTTTGGAGTGAGCTTGGTGTGATTCATCTAATATTCTGAAAAAAGAAATCATGAAGATATCATTATCTCCTTATGTATTTCAAATTAAACCAGTGAAAATCTTGCCAAAATGCACAGATTTGAAACCTGACATTGCTTCACAGGAGACCTTGCAGAAAATCTGTGAAAAAGGATAACGGATTTTGCAGGATCTCCTCCCTCCCTCCCTCCCACATGAGGAAAATCAGCTAGACCAAAAAAAAAAAAAGCCAAATTGCTTTATTTCCTGTGGTGATATTTGTAACCAGCTATGTATAAATGCAATAGAGAGACACAGAAGAACTGAAGGCATGTGAGTAAGACGGGGGAGGTGAGAAAATCGGAAGGTCGTCAATCAGAAAAGAAGAGGCCTGGGCAGCAGAAGGTCGCACTGGTGCACAGCGAGTCCCTGATCCTCTGCTGATGCGGTGAGACATCAACGGCAATACCCAGACCGCATTGGTGGCGTGGGACTTATCCAGTCTCAGGAGAGGGTAGCGGGGCTCAAGGTGGGGCTGTACCCTGCCTGCTCTCAGCCTGGAGGTGTGGGGCTGGCTTCAGCTAGAGCTGAGCCAGGGATAAAAATGCTGCTGTCTGTAGCTTGCAAATAAGAATTCACATGTGGTGCTAAGCCAATTTGCTGGTATTACTTCCTTGTTCCTGTTGTTGCTAAAACTGCACTCATAGCAAAAAGCTAAAGGGATTGAAAGAGGCAGAAGCATAAGAAATAACAGAAAACACTAAAGTGTGCGTTTGAAGGACTTTCTTCTCCTGCATCAGTCATAAACCAGCTTTCATTTCTACACAAGCACTGATGGACACAGAATTTATTTTATGTCTGATGAAATGAGTTGGAATTTGCCTGCTCGGTGGCTGGTTCTGCATCCCCCATGTGCAAAGCAGTCCCATTGCCTCTGATGAGAATGTTACCTGAGAGAGGTCATGGTCACTGCTGCAATGTCTCGCTGTCTGCCCACCTACTTGCAGTATCTTTTTCTTAACAGATTATTGTACGCTTGAGATGCAGCTTTTCTGGGTAAATTCATCATGTCAAGAAACTAAACATCAGTATTCAACCTTTGCAAAGGCATTTTCATGCTTCTGTGTTCTTGGTCTTTTTTGTTGTTGTTGTTGCTCCTTGAAGGAACTAGCTGGGATTGGAAGTAGATAATTCAATAATTAACTCTACTGGTCTCGTGCTGCTTTACTGGGTGGCAAGTTAACACAGAGTCAGGGAGGAGATGAGCAGATGGGGGTGATGCAGGGCAAGTGCTGGGGGATGAGCAGGACATTCAAGCTGTATATGAAACATTAGCACAGGAATGATGTGTGAGGGAAGGGTTTTCTCTAGGAAGGGACCTGTGCTGGAGCAATGGCCTTGTGCCCATCCGAGAAGCAGCTGAGAGAAACAGTGGCAGAGCAGGGAAGAAGGGATGATGGATTGGAAATGGTAGGAGGTATGAACCAGACCCTGGCAAGCACAGCCGCTGTGGGAACTGCTGTGATTGTAAAGACAGGCCTGCGTGCCTGCTGAGGGTCTTACATCCGTGGGTAGATGAGGTGGGCCATGAGGAAAGAGGTGTTGCTGCAGATCTGGTCAGGAGCAGTATAAAAATGCAACAATTTCTATGTCTTTCCTTGGTCAGCAATCAAGATTCCCGGTTCAATGCTCAGTAAACAGGCTAAAACAGAAGTAAACAAGTCTCTAGCCTCCAGTCTGGTGCAGGGACTCTCACTCCCTCAATGGCTCTGTAGATCCACACCTCTCCCTTTTGTAATTTCACAGTGGCTTCAGGAGACCTGTGACACGTTAAGTTGTGTTGTGGTCATTGGTGAAATGAAATAATTGACAAACTGGCAGCAACATTTTAGCCTTTTTAAAATACTCACGCACTCAAGGTATGCAAGGTTAGCCTGCCACAGAAAAGTGTGCTCAGTGATAGTTTTGGATATATAGCCAGGCTATTCCTCTGCCAAGATTTGGGCTCTGAAATGCTGCCAATACGGAGTTATTCAGGTGGATGAAGGACGTTCAAATGAGACCACAGCTTATTCACACATTTGTGCTTGTAAAATGGCTGAAAGCTGTTTTAGTAAAGTGAGATATTAAATAGAAAATGCTTTAAAATCTATAAAGAATAGATTTTATACAGTAGTAGAATTAAACAAACAATAGGTCCTTTTCTCTTTTCAAATCATCCACAAAATGTGGTTACTTCAATTTTGTGTAACTTACTCTAAAAAGTGATGTAAATTTATGGCTGCAAATCTTTTGACATTAGTACAGCTATTTCTATGGGTGGGCATAGCACAGCTAGTTGCTTGGAGATGGATTTGCCTGTGCTAACTTGTAGATGTGATTTTTAACACCTGAGCTGGCCCTCTAGACTCCACTTACAGTTAAAGCAAAGAAGGCAGCACTTTTGAGCTGTAGTTCACCTCACCTTGAGGTAGATGAAATCCGTTACAGAAGTGGTTCTCTGGAAGTGATGCTGCTGCTCTTGTTTTTGAAGGGCTGAAGGAGCATCCCAGTGGTTTGGAGTGGCTCCAAAGAGTCTTCTCCTGGAAGCTTCACCCTTGGAGGGTCTCAGCCACCAGTCAGGCCTTCATTCTTGGAGCCCAGGTGATTTCAGACACCCCTGGAGTAGGTCACAGAGTGCTTTGGTGATAAAAGCCTGCTCCGTAAGCCCTTATAGAGAGTGAAGTGCAGTTTGGAAGCTCCTACCTTAGCCCACAGTGGTGGTGTGAGATGTTGTTGTTTTCCATGAGGCTTGGGTGGCAAGCCCAGGTGTAATGCAATGCTGGCACCAACACAGAAAGTGATGAAGTCACATCTAGCCTAGGCCTTATTGCTGCCTGCCAGGGTGGGACGCAGCCTCTTAACAGCTCAGCCAGTGAAGGAGAGCAGCCTGATCAAACTTTGCTAAGTACTGAAATAGCTGTTCTGGAAATCAACGCTATTCATGCTCTGCTCTGTCCTTTGAATGGTATCATTTACTCAGAATATAGCATTGCACCTAGTGCTGCATCTTGCTGTCATTGAAGCATTCCTCATTGTATTTCTCAACGCAAAGCTAATAGCTACCATAGAAAAGGAACCTGAGATTTAAAGGAAGAAGAAAAAGGTGACAATCTTAGTAAACCTGCTAGTTCAAAGGTATATTTAGAATATATTGTAACAAAAGAGCTGTCAAACTGAAAAGGAGAGGCTCTGCTTCTCAAGGTGTTACATGGCCATGGTTCATGGAAGTGAGAATACAGCAGGACATTTTGGCTTCACATACACTCAAAAATTAAACAGCTTGAAGATCGTCCTCTGGAACTTAGCTCAGCTTGGAAATCCTCCTGATAAATTCTTTCAGTCTCCAAAACAGGATGGCTACATGAAAACTGCCTGTGAGGGATTGTTCCTGGCAGAAAGAAAGTCAGTCCTTCAAAGTCTGCCCTTTACCTCTCTCTCTAGGTCAAGTCCCTGAGTTTACCTTGAACAATGGTGAGCTCAAAACCCTTTCTGTGCCTGAATTCCAGTTACCAAAGAGGTTTACTTCCTGTGCATCAATCCCAGTGCTGGGACTGAGCTCTACATACCTGTCAGGGATGCCTGGGTCTGGCACGGCTGAGCTGGGATTGCAAAGTGGGGTGGAGTGTGTATCGCCCAGTCTTGGCTAGACTGCGGCTTTCCCATCTTCTCCGGGCTATGTTGAACAAGCAATAAGCAAGCCCTCTTTCAAACCCTGATACTGTCTGTGCACTGATCTTTGGCAAGCCCCTGAGAAACTTACGAAAATTTGGAAGAAAATTGCTCTTGTGGGTAGCAAGCACAAAGAAGAGAGATTGTTTAAAAACTGATAAACAAATCAGTTCTGCAGACACTTTAAGAAGTGAGAAAACCTTTGGCTTTACAGAAGAGGTTTATGTTAGCCAAAAATGCTGCTGTTTTTGCATCTGAACCATTAGATATTTGATCAATTAGGTGGTTGCTGTATATAGAAGAGCTGCTAGAGTAAGCAATGATTTTGGCCAAGTATTTTATGCTTTGAGATAGCAGAAGCTGCTGGAACAACCTCAGTTCTCCTCTGGACCTCCAGTAAGCCCTGCTACCACTCCTGTGAGATGCAAAGGAGGTGGTGTCAGGGATGCCACGCATCACAGATGATCAAGGAACGGTGACTAATGAGTCAAGGAGGTTGAGAGAGCTGTCACTCATATGTATGGAGACACATATCTCTGCACCCGAAATCTTTTCAGATGGAATACCAAAGACAACTGTGCAGGACAAAAAACAATCAAGTTCACCCTGCTGTAGTGGGGATAGTGCCAAATAAGGTGAAAGGACTTATACCTACTTTTTCTGAAGGGATGATGAAACAATTTTCTAGGGACAATCTCATCTCTGAGAGACTATTGTGATGGATGAACACATTTTTACTACACAATTTTTCATGCTTTCAGTGCCATCCCTTCCTCCTGCCAATAATAATTGTTATTATTATTTCTATTGGCATGACATTTCTTCTTCAGAAACCTGTAAATGGAGCTAGGATCTGCTGATAGATACTGTGCAAAGAAAAATCTAAGTAACAATTCATGATATGCAAAAACATGCCTAAGATTAAGAGTGTCATTGATTTACAGGCATATTAAAATAAATGAATATAAATCAAGGCATTTCAATGTTGCATGCCTGCTCTTCCTCAAAGTGTTCTCAACTGCTAAAAAATAAATGTACAATGCACCTCTTGTCATCTATTTTTCAGGTCCTTCTCTGTCTAACAGGCTTGAGAGTGGACAGTAGTTTCTTTTTACAGTAAGCACTATTTCACCAAAAGTAGATTAATTACCAAATGATAAAATTAGAAATATTGAAATGGACTAGCTCGATGGATTCTAATTAATTATGGACAACTGTGCTATAATCAGAGATTGTTCATTGTGTAATGGAGATATTTGGTTTCAGCTGGATAGTCTTTCCCCTTCTGGTTTCACCTGTGCAATCTCAAAAGGCTGAGCTGGGGAAACATAATTCAGAATCAGGAACAACTTCTTCCCTCTGTTATAATCAAACTCACCTTTATGAAATCACTTTATGAGAAGTGATCATTTTGTGCAAACAGCTTGTGTGCTGTTGAGCTTGTTCATCTATCTCCATGACTCCATTAAATATTAACATGATCTTCAGTGGAGTTAATTCTTACAAGAGCTGTGCCAGGCTGTCTACACACCTCATCCCAGCAGTGAGAGGAGGTGGAACACCTGCATGGATGTACCATATCCTGTTAGATGGGATTCGTGTGTCTGGGGCTTACTCTTACGAGCTGGTTGAGGAAACAAGGTTTATGTTCCATAAAGGAGGCACTGAAACAGAGTGCAGGCAAAACACTTCCCCTGCAATGGAAAGTAAGGTTCAAGTCCCAGAATATTTCCTGGCCTTTGGCTACTCTATTTTGTGTGCTGTCATGTAAGGGCAGAATTTAGTAAGTAGTGCCAAGCAGACTTTCACAGCTTGAACATCCAGATGGCGTAGAGAAGCCAAGTTCCACTGAAAACACTGGGGCAAGCCCATTGTTACCTCCCCGTTGGCTTCAATGTATTCTGTGCCACTGTCACAACAGTTTTACGATGCAGTCTTATACTGCCTGAACGTGTATAGCTTCCCAAATAGCAAAGTTCTATTATAATACATTTTTTTTTCTCAAAAGTGACAAATATTTGTGCTAAATAAAAATAAAAATCCTGTGCTCTCTTAACTCAGTTCAGCCTCCCTCTGAAGGGTGTGGCTTTGGGTGAGCCCACGACTGCAGAGATATCAGGCAATGTACTTTTCTAAGTATATTTTCTGTTCAGCTAAACCCAAGGGGGAGTAAAAATTTTGTCAGAAGCCAAAACTCATGAGAATTCCAAGCCAAAAAAGATTTTGACAGCTCTTGAGCATTTGGGTGTTCTCTTGCAAGCACCCAATATCAGAGGTAAAAGTTTTATGTGATTGAAAGTGAAAGTGACAGAAGATTCACTACCATGTCCCCCAGAAGGTTTGTAAAACACTTACATTTGGCCTGATCTTCCAGTTCAAACTTAACGGAGTGGGTTTTTTTTCTTATTCCTGCAAAAAGTCTCAGTGCTGTAAGAAATGGTAGAGAAAAAACAATATGCATTTTTTCTGCACGTAGCTGGGCTATAAAGGTTAAAATATTAATTATTACTTACTAAAGAAATATGTAACACATGTGATGTTTATTTTTCATATTACCTTATTGTTTATAAACCCAAGAAATAAGTTATCACTTTGCCATGGGATGATGATGTGTATCCTTTGGATTCCATTTAACCTGGCCTTCCTACGCCGTCAGCGGGCATTTGTGAGTGCCCAGATTTCCTAGCAGTGTGTTGTCAAGGAATTCCTAGAATACTCAATAAAGTACTGAAAAGCAATTTTACTCTGAGATACACAGAAGCACATTAAATTTATATCGATTGGAGACCTGTGGCGATCTTCCAAAGTACATACTTATTTTTCATTTCTTATGGACAGGCAATTAACTTTACTAGCTTTAATATAAATTAGAGTTTAAAATAGTCGCTTAGGTTCCCTGCCCTGGAACACGCAATTAATTACATCTTTGCGAAACACATTACATAGCCAGATATTTGAGCTATATCTGATATCAGACACAATTCTCATGGCAGGCCATTACAAATGCAGTATGTATAGTATATCGAAGCCCTTTCATAGAAATCCCAAACATTAACATTACACCAGGAACCGGACTGTTAGGGGGAAATCCAGCCTTCCCAGAGAAGGCATCGTCTCAGCTCAGGTGAGGACTTTTACAGAGCTTGCTGGAATGAGGCGAGATGGTCTGTGCTCATCTGTGCTGGACCTAGCTCCTAAGTTGTGGTGGGGCAGAAAAAGGATTTTAGCTAGAGAATAGACCAGCCTCGTTTGGGGGTTTATTTTCTTTCCCTTTTAAGGTTTTCTGAGTTCCACAAGTCCTGATTCCTGCAGATAAATCAGAATAAGGCAGTAGCAGATAGTACAGGTAAGATTCAACAGGAGCTGGGAGATGTTCAGGAGAGACGTGCCTCTCTATCCCTGCCTACAGGTAATGGTGAATTGGGTCTCTGGCTTTTAAGCAGATGAGCAATCAGGAGAGGTCCAGGCTGGTGGGGAGAGGGTGGGTTTGCCCTGGGTAGATGCCCACCAAGTAAAAACTGACATTGTGAACTGGTCATTCCAGGTTCCCAACAGAGAAGTGGAACTTCGGAGGTGCAGCTCAGCTCATCCTGTCGCAGATGTCTGGCACCTGAAGTAAGATGGGGTGTCCTCTCTGCTTTAAAAGGTTACTGAAGGAAAAGCCTGAGCAAGGGAGCTGGAGCTGTGCGGTTACGAGGACTCTAACCTCCCTTTCCCGACTTGCTGGATCCCCTGATGATCTCTGATGGACATTCATAGTTCTGCAAGGATCTTTTTGCTGCATTTTCTAGCTACTTGTACAAAAATAATTTGTAGCTTGGCCTGTGGACATGGTTCAGAGGGGCCCCTAAGCCTGTCTGTGCCTGGGATTGTTCCATACCCAGGTGCACACTGCATCCTCACTTCCTCCGAGGCTTATGGAGAGCTTGAACATGCCTGAATATCCTCACGATGGGGCAAAGCTATTGCTTGCAGCCTGATGCCTGATAGTGCTTTAAATGCAATATGGAAGAAGCTTGGAGAAGCTAGTCTTTACTCTGAGGTGCCATGAGCTTGCACAGCCTCGTACATCCGTAGTGAGAAGGTGATGGTTGGGTCTTGGCACTCCTGAGCTAATTGTCGGTGATGTGCTAATGAAAAGGCAGCATGCCAAACAGAGAGGCATGCCCTGTCTTCTTACCTTGGTTGCAGCAGCAATGAAGATGTAGTTTAGGGCTAAGTGCCCAGGGGTTAAAGATGTTAAAGCCCCGCTCTAACGGGCACTGTTACGGTGATGGTCACTGCTCAGTCTGCTGGTACAGCAAGGAGAACAGAAGGGAAGCAGTGCACAGCCTTTATTTTGGTGGGCAGCAAATGAAGGGAAATTCTTGTGATACCAGTAATATGCAGCCTGGCACCTGGATGATCACAGATACAGACTTGCCTTCACATGGAGATATTTTTAATTGCATTTCATCCTTTAGAAATGAAATTGAAAGTGAGGACTGGAGAGTAAATGGCACATCCTTCCCTCCTGGGTTCAGATGACTGAAAATACCCAGACCTCCAGAGAGAGGAGCTTTAAAGCCATGGAACATTTAAAACCAAAGTTCTTCTTTAAAAAATCAGTTGAGTTAAACATAATGAATAATATTCAGTTCCATTTTTTCTTTCAGGTGTCTGAAATAGACAGCTCCATGCAGAGAAATTATCCAGTTCTCCCATGAGTGATCTTTATTTGAAATCTAATAGTGCCACCACAGCCTTCCGTGTGCAGAGCTGTGGTGATTGACATGGTGTTATGGACGCTACACCGTGAACTGTGTGGGCTGTCTTGAAGGTTTGCTTCATATTCATGGCACCAGGGCTCTCAAACCCATAAATTACTTCATTTAAAAAAAGCAAAATCATAGACATGTTAATTAAAACTGTGTCAAACTGAGTTTTTCTGGTGTTCTCTAGGCTGCAGGGAGCCAGCAGTCAGGGGGAGTCTGTACCACACGTGGATGAGAAGGTGGAGGACCTGCAAACATCAGACTCTGGGCATTGCGAAAGCTGTACAGACATATCATGCGCTCTCAAATATTCACCCTCAGTCTGTCACCAATAGCACAAATTTCATAGGTGACAATTGGGCCAATAACTCACCTTGGGGTGTTACATTTCTTAATCAAAGCCATAGCAGGTAGCTCAATAAAAGATATTTTTGGTTTTTCTCTGACTCAGGCTTTGAGTAAAAAACAAGGCAGGTGTGTTCTTGGGCGTGGAGGATCTAGTAAGCAGTGTGGAAAATATATCAGTGCAGACCAAAAAAAGAGTAAGGTGGTGTAATACCAGGGGCCGTTCCCCATCACATGTCCCTTGGCAGCGGGGCAGTTAAAGATGTTCCCGTGTCTGAAGGAATTTCATGCTTCCCCAGAGGCTTCATCCCTCCAGACTGGGCTGGTTGGCTTTTGTGTCTCTGTGCCTTGGGAAGACCCTTGAGGTGACTTATTTTAAGAAGACTAATTGTATCTTTTGGCAGAAGAAAATTCTGCCTTTACAAATGTTTTGTTCAGCCAGGTCACGTCACAGATCCTGTTTAACCAGCACTGCTGAGGCTGTGGTTCAAGAATATAGTAAATGTTGCTTAAGTGCTGTTGACATGGACCAAAAAAGCCAGAGCAACATGGTGTCAGGTGCTTTTCTCAGCGCTCTGCTTCTTTAGAAGCCTTTGGAGAACCTGGAATGGGTTAATTTGCACCCAGCAACTTTGTGCCAGCCTGAAGCTTTGGCTGATCTGTCAGAGGACTGATAGTATGGAACCAGATGCTGTGCTCTGCAAGCCACCGTTTCCAGACATCTCTTCTCTCTTTTGGAACCTATAGGTCTGAGACATGACCACAAGCATGTAATTATCGTATTCATGGGCCAAGACAAATGTCTTTTGAGTGGTGAAGTGGATAAAAGGAAGAGGACAGACCTGCACTGACTTCTCAAGTCAGGAGTGATACCATTATATTTATTACTCCTTGAAAGAAATATCTCTTTGGCTTTTTCTGGTCTTCCTTGGACCTGTGCAAAATCTCATCACCTGCAGTGTCCTGCAGCAAGGAGCTCCACAGCTTATTGTGCATTGCATCCCTCCCCACTGTTTTGAATCTGTCACCTGGTAAATTTCCTAGATGTTTTGTGGTGCCTACATTAGTGAACATAATTTCCTATTAAGTCTCCACATCTTTCATGTTTTTAAGGAGCTCTCTCATCTGCTTTCTCAGCAATGTGTTCTCCAGACTGAAGAGTACTAGTCTGTTCAGTCACTGTACAGAAGACTTCAGCCATCCTTGTCCCCTCTTTTTGTATCCTTTTCAGTTCCCCTTCATTTCTGAAATGAAGAGAACAATACCATACATGATACACTGGCAGCCAGCACAATGTCCCGTGCTGTGCTTTTCCCAGTTCCATTTCTAACCTCCCATTTCACCTCTCCTGAGCACTGAGCCGTTGTTTTCACAAAACTATCTCACTCCAAGATCTCTTTCCTGAACAGATAGTTTGGAGTTTATCACTTTGTCTGAAAGAGAAACATTATTTTTTCCCATGTGCATTACTTTCAATTTTTGTCTTCCATTGTATTATCCTTCACCAACTGCTTTTGTGTGTACTACGCCAAAGATCATTGGGAAATTTCTGCCCCTTTTCTGGATAGCTTAGGAAATGATGCACGTGATGAACCACCCCTTGCCTCCCTGTACAGTTTCTGGGGATGCCTGGGCACTAGAAATCATTGGCTTTGCCCAAGTCAGACAGCAGGCAAAATGCTGAAGACAGATACACGTCTTAAATCTCACCTCTGTAGGGTTCGGGGTGCAAGTATGAGAGGGCTCTCTCACCTCTCAGGATGACGATTCAGAAGGCTGCTGAAGTGTTTTGCATCCAGACTTGAGTAGGGAGTGGACCAGATGATTTCCACAAGCCCTATCCAGCCTAAATTATTCCACAGTTTGGAAAAAAAGTCAGGTGTGTGTTTGGAGGGAGTGGCACATTTTTATTTATGCATTATCTGTCAAGATAAACAGATTTATTGCATTTATCTACTATGCTGTTGAGCAATAGCCCTAATAAAACCTAGCTGGGGGAAAGGAGCAGGATGAATAGACAGTACTTGTGCTTTTCAATATTATCTGTCACATTACTGGAGAAAACATACTTCACAGCAAGTACTAAAAGGTACCTGAACAGACAATGCAATTAAAATCACTGATAAATACGGGCTTCTGCGTGAATGCAGTTTCTAGCACTGCCCTTTCACTTGCATGTGGTTTTCTTTGCATGTTACAAGATGTGACCACAGAAAGCCTTTTTTTTTTTTTTTTTTGCATTACCTCTACCAGTCACTGGGGAAGCCAGTGGCCATGTTCAGGCAGAAGCTACCGCAGCCAGCTGAAGCACAAAACCCCCCAGCACTAACTGCTGTCATCTAAGCTGGGAGGTGTCCACCAGACCTACCTGAGAAGCACCTGCACTTCAACTTCACGCACAGGATCTAATTTGAGGGTATTTACGGGGATTTCTTTGTAACAATAGTTGGGTTTCCTTTTACTGTCTCGGTGATTTCACGTGTACTGTGGATTTTTGCCTCCTCAGGGAATACTGCAGAGGCTGAGCTTTTCAGCTTCTCCCGCTAATATTAATCTAGCATCTGCCCCAATAATAAGCCTTTTAAGGTTCACTATACAGAGAAAGTGATTTAGGATACCCTGGCATGGCGTGCGGCTGCAGCCACCTCCTCCCAGGGTTGCAGAGCCCTCTGCCATCTCCATCCCTCTGCTCCCTGCCACCTCCATCCCACACTGGAGCCACTCTGCGAAGGGCTCCTCAGCACATCCCCAGCCCCGCGGCCCTTCTTCGTCTTTCCTGGTTGTTTCTGATGCATTCACTCAGCACAGATTAGTTTTCAATGCCGAGCTGGCTCTGCTATAGGCTCACGTCTCCCAGCTCCCCACCAGGGATTTCCTTGTGTTGTGGTTTTGTTTAGCAAATGGGGGGCCTAGGGTGGCAGCTTCTGTAGGAAACTGCTAGAAGTTGCTCCCCTTTGTTCAGGGGACTCAGCCGGGCCTAGGGCGAACCTGCTGCTGGCCAAGGCCGAGCCAATTGGTAGCAGAATGTTCTGTGATAACGCCTCTGCGATAACGTATTTAAGTAGGGGAAAAGAGAAAAAAAAAGAGAAAAGAGAAGATGTGAAGAAGCTGAGCAGGGGCAGAGGCGCAGAGGGGCAGGAGCAGGCCTCGTGGGCCTTGCAGGCCTCACCCTCTGGCCTCTCGCCAGGTGGCCGACTGGGACCGAGTCAGCCTGGCCCGGCTGCAAGAAGTGGAGAGGAGATAAGACGGATGATGTGAAGACATCCTGAGAGGCATCTGCCAGCCTGTTGTGAAGAACTTTTCTTGCGAGAGGAACGGCTGCAGATGCCAAGAACAGTGAAGAAGAAGGGGGAGGAGTAATAAGGCTCCTGGCCAAGATTCCCCTGCAGCCTGCGGTGATTACCATGGAGGAGCAGAGATCCATCTGGAGCCTGTGGAGGACCCCACGCTGGGGCAGGTGGATGCCTGAAGGCGGCTGTGGCCCGTGGAGGGCCCACTGGGGCAGCCTTTCTGGAGAGACTGCACCCCGTGGAAGAGATGACCCATGCCGGAGCAGTTTCACGAAGGACTGTGACGTATGGGTGGGACCCCACAATGGAGCAGGGGAGGAATGTGAGGAGTTCTTCCCCCGACCATGAAGCAGAGGCATAAAACAACGTGTGATGAACTGACTGCAGCCCCCATTCCCTCTTCCCCCCTGTGTCACTTGGGGACGGTCGAAGGTAGTAGAGATAACGTTAAGTTCAGGAAAAGGGAGGGGTGTTGTTGTTCTCTGTCTCATTATCCTGCTGCTTTTAGTAATAAATTAATGGTTTTCCCTGAGTCGAGTCTGTTTTGCTCATAACGGTAACTTTAAGGATTTTCTCCCTGTTCTTATCTCAAACCTCGAGGCGTGTTTTTTATATTATCTCTCCCTATTCTCTCGGAGGGTGGGGGGAGTGAGAGAGAGACTGCGTAGCCTGGTCCCGACTGGGGCTGAACTACGATACCTTGGCTCCTGCCCACCACGCTGCTTTCCCTGGAGGGAAGAAGGGCCTCCCTGGAGGGAAGAAGGGCCCAGGAAAGTTGGTCCATATTCAAGGACCACCTCCTCCAAGCTCAGCAGAGGTGCATCCCGATGAAAAACAAGTCGGGCAAAAAAGGCCAGGAGGCCAGCGTGGATGAGCAAGGAGCTCCTGGATCAACTGAAAGTGAAAAAGGAAGCCTATAGAGGGTGGAAGTGGCGACAGGTAGCCAGGGAGGACTACAAAGAAGCTGCGCGAGTGGCCAGGGATAAGGTAAGGAAGGCCAAAGCCCTGGCAGAACTGAATCTAGCCAGGGATATAAAATGTAACAGGAAGAGCTTTTATAGGTACGTAGGGGACAAAAGAAAGTCCAGGGTAAATGTAGGCCCCCTCCAGAAGGGAACTGGTGTCCTGGTTACCCAGGACATGGAGAAGGCTGAGGTTCTCAATGACTTTTTTGCCTCAGTCTTCACCGACAAGAGTTCCTGTCCCACCGCCCAAGCTGTAGAAGGTGCAAGCAGGGACTGCGAGAATGAAGAACTGCCCATTGTACTCGAAGAGCAGGTTCGGGATCATCTGAGGAACCTGAAGGTGCACAAGTCCATGGGTCCTGATGAGATCCATCCGCGGGTCCTGAGGGAACTGGCGGATGAAGTTGCCAAGCCACTGGCTATCGTATTTGAGAAGTTGTGGCGGTCTGGTGAGGTGCCTGATGACTGGAAGAGAGGGAACATAACCCCCATTTTTAAAAAGGGGAACAAGGAAGACCCGGGCAACTACAGGCCGGTCAGCCTCACCTCTGTGCCTGGCAAGGTCATGGAGCAGATTCTCCTGGAAACCATGCTAAGGCACATGGAGAGCAAGGAGGTGGTTGGTGACAGCCAACATGGCTTCACCAAGGGCAGATCGTGCCTGACCAATTTGGTGGCCTTTTATGACGGGGTAACAGCATCGGTGGACAAGGGACGGGCAACAGATATCATCTACCTGGACTTGTGCAAGGCATTTGACACTGTCCCGCACGACATCCTTCTCTCTAAACTAGAGAGGCATGGGTTTGATGGATGGACCACTCGGTGGATAAGGAGTTGGCTGGATGTCCGCACTCAGAGAGTGGTGGTCAACGGCTCAATGTCCAAGTGGAGACCGGTCACGAGTGGCGTCCCTCAGGGGTCCGTGCTGGGCCCGGCCCTGTTCAACATCTTTGTCGGCGACGTGGACAGTGGGATAGAGTGCACCCTCAGCAAGTTCGCCGACGACACCAAGATGTGTGGTGCCGTCGACTCGCTGGAAGGGAGGGATGCCATCCAGAGCGACCTTGACAGGCTGGAGAGGTGGGCCCGTGCCAACCTCATGAAGTTCAACCAGGCCAAGTGCAAGGTCCTGCACCTGGGTCATGGCAATCCCAGGCACAAATACAGGCTGGGCGGGGAATGGATTGAGAGCAGCCCTGAGGAGAAGGACTTGGGAGTGCTGGTGGATGAGAAGCTTAACATGAGCAGGCAATGCGCCCTTGCGGCCCAGAAGGCCAACCGCATCCTGGGCTGCATCAAGAGGAGCGTGGCCAGCAGGTCGAGGGAGGTGATTCTCCCCCTCTCCTCTGCCCTGGTGAGACCCCACCTGGAGTACTGTGTCCAGTTCTGGAGCCCCCAACATAAGAAGGACATGGACCAGTTGGAGAAGGTCCAGAGGAGGGCCACAAAGATGATAAAAGGGCTGGAGCACCTCTCTTATGAGGACAGGCTGAGAGAGTTGGGGCTGTTCAGCCTGGAGAAGAGGAGGCTCCGGGGAGACCTGATAGCGGTCTTCCAGTACCTCAAGGGGGCCTACAAGGAAGATGGGGAAAGGCTGTTTAGTAGGGCCTGTTGCGATAGGATGAGAGGTAATGGTTTTAAAATAGAGGGGGGTAGATTTAGATTAGAAATTAGGAAAAAATTTTTTACGATGCAAGTTATAGAACACTGGAACAGGTTGCCCAGAAAGGTGGTGGAGGCCCCATCTCTGGAAACGTTCAAGGCCAGGCTGGATGAGGCTCTGAGCAACCTGATCTAGTCGGGGATGTCCCTGCTCCTTGCAGGGGGGTTGGACTAGATGACCTTTGAAGGTCCCTTCCAACCCTAACCATTCTATGATTCTATGATTCCCTGCATACAAGGCAAGAGACTTCTCACTTCTGCTCCACCTTCGGGTTTTGTCTCTGCAAACCCTCCTGATTACTGATACAGACTCATGTGTTTTTCTGGTGAGGGAGCCTGAAATAAGGGAAAAATCAGATTATTTTTGCACCCTGGGGGTTGGCCATGAATTTAACAGACCTGAAGTGAATATTTCGCATGTGATTTTCTGCACAGCAGGTTGATGTGGTGGGTGGAAACAGCATTTGTGTGCCCCTGGGTTGGTAACTTGCAGCTTGAATTATGTGTGAGTGGCAGGTCTGAAGCAAAGGAGACCTGGCTTGCTCAGCTCTCGCACGTGAGATGGGCTGTATTTTCTTGTTTCCAGTTACTGAGAAAGAGAAAGAAAGAGAAACTATTTCTGCAGCAGAGGGTGTAGAATTTGGAAACACTTTATTTTCTTGCCACAGAAAATTGCATATGTACACAACACTACATATACCTATATATTTAAAAGAACCTTGGCTGGAGAGAGGGGTGGGTTGTGAATGCACGTGCTTTTCAGGATTACCAGTTTGCTGTGCCATGCAAGATGGTCTGGATGCTGTCCCCATAGTTCATGCTGTTCTGGCCCCTCACTGATATCCCATGCTATGGATGGGTGCAGCACGGAGGGTTTGTGTGCATGGGGCGAGGCCTGTCGGCAGTGGGGAGAAGCTCCACAGCTCCTGCAGATGCACTTCCCATGCTCGGAAAGTCGAGGGTATTTTGGGGGGCGTTGCGGATTCTCCTTGGGAGGGCAGCAACACTCCCTTATGCAGTGCAGAGGGGAGACCGAGACAAGACGTGAGGCACTGAACAGGCTGGAATTAAACTATCCCCACTCTCACACTTGCTCATGAAATTATGGCTACAAAGAGAGGGTTTTCTGAAATGCTTAAAGCAGCCCTGTTCTTCTTAGAGGAGTTGTAGGGGATTTGGCAAGTGGGTTCAATGGGAATACGACCCAGCGCTCACGCTTGCAACCAGATGATTCTTGCCTGTGCGGGAAGCAGGGAGCTGCTTAGAGAGAGCTGCAATGGCCATCACGAAAAGCAGCTCCTGGAAAGGGAGGAGAGCAACTGGGGCATCTTCTGCCTGCACTGCCACGGGCAAGGAGAGGGAGCACAGGGGGAAGCCCAGGAGCCAAGGGATGAGGCAAGTGGCAAGAGCAAGAGATGGGTCTTAAAACACTTCCTAAGACAAGAACAAGGGGGCCCTGCTATTTAGCATAAACTCTTCTTAAAATACATTATAATAATAATTGGCATTTCACATTTCATAATGCTAATTCCAGTGGCTAATTGGGTAGAATTGAAAACATATGCTGTAGCTGGATCATGCAGGGGCATAGAAAAAAAAATATTTAACTCCTTTGAGAGACACATATTCCACATCAGCAGGCCAACTGGAAAGTGCCATTTCTCCATCACCTCTCCAGTGACTTGCCTCCCCATGGAGTGTGCAGCGGGGCTCCTCATCAGCGGCACCCCTGCGCCCTGTGTGACAGGTAAAGGAAAAGTGCTGGGAGCTCCACATTCCCGTCTCCGTCTCATCATGCCGATGCTGCCGTACAGCCCACAGCCTGCCCATGGACCAAAGGGCAGCAGGGATGCACATGCTTATGCACATCGAGGTCAGCATCTTAATCTGGTGTCTCTTTAGTAGCTGCTTGATGATGGAACCTATGAGATTGCACTGCTTTTTTTGGTGTTTTAAAATTTTTTTCAGTCAGTGGGAACAGCTGTAGCAGAGGGACGTTGTGGCATTGGCACTTAACAGCACTCAGGCTCCGATCCCTCCCGCAGCAGCATCAGGGTCCCCATCTTTTCACAGGGCTCACAGATGGTTTGCAGAAGATCCAGGCACGGGGGTAAGGAAGGATCTGCAGAGGTTGCTGCTGGAGTGGAAAAGATGTTTTATGCATGTCAGGCTGGGGCTCTGGACAAAGCAGACCTGATTTTTGTCCTGGCGTTTTAGCAGGCAGAACGGATGCCAAATTGCAGTGCCTGAGAAAAACAGCAAAAATCCTGGGGGAAGGTTTACGTGACATTTGCTACTCCTTAGTTAAAAATAGTATAGATAGGTTCTAGGAATGGTTTCCGAAAGGCAGGAGTTTGGAGCAAGAGGTAGTGTGGGTTTTTTTTATTAGAAAAACAGATATCACTGGAAAAAATGGCCAAGCTCTTCTCACAGCTGCATTTCTACTGTACCGCGCTTCATTTATCAATCAATATGTTCTTACAATTCAGAAGGAGTCTGTTCAAGGCACTCTGGAAATTGGTTTGAATTGTGCCGTTTCTTGTGATGGTGGTTGCTGCCTTATAAATATACTCAGCGATGACATTAGCCTTGCTCTTTAATTGAGGGCTGACTTCTTTCAGCAGGAAGGTGTTTCATGGCTGATTATATATGTTCCTTTGCACCAAATGACACCTGCTGTCATAATAGCTCCCAGTTTTATTGCAATGTAATACAAATTGTCTCAAAAGGCTTCACAAATTACTGGAAGATTTACAGAAGGGAACAAGATATTTTTAAAACCTTATGTATGAATTCTGTTTTTCTGTCTTCTTTTAGAAAGTACTCTTTTCATTATTTAATTTGTCTCCCTGAAATTATTTGGAATATCAAAGCTTTTCTGCTTATTGCAGGGAGCCACAGACTAGTGAAATGATGGACATTGGGTTGCTTCTTTGCTTCCCAGCAATGGAAAAGATGCAATCCTAAATATCTGGAGAAAAGAGAGAGCCCCCACTTCATCCTGCAAGAACAAATTCCAAAGAAGTTAAAAAAGAAATCTGTTTGGTAAAAAAGGTCTCCTTATTTAGTCTGACCACCTTTCCCTTAATTTTCCCACTTGTTCATGGAACTTTCTAGGTTGTACAAGGTTTTGATTTCCCTAGAAAAAGTGAACAAAACCTTTCCGCCTCCTGTATGACTTTAATAATAAACCTGTCATACTCTGCCCGATGCATCAGAAAGAAGTGACACACACAAAAAATTACAACTCGTTCACCATATATTGGCAGCACTGGCCTGAATTAAATTTGCCCATGGGTGGATGACAGGGTAACATAACAGCAGAGTTTATATATGCTCCTGACAATAGCTGAAGGCTCTCCTGGCACAGCCTGAAGGTTCATGACCCATAAATATTTCTCTCCTGGCAATTGCAATCTCAACCTCCTGCTACAGCAGAACTTGTAAAAGCCGTAGACAGTCTATTGCTCTCCTGGGACTTACAGGTTCCCCTCGCAGATTTTATGAGTATCAATCACAGGCATTATCTTCTAAGACTTACAGGTTACCAGCTGGTCTGGCGTGTAAAAATGCTGCTTGTAGTGCTGGAGAATGTAAATGCCAATAATTTTAACTATTTCTATTTATGGGACATGCAAGAAAATTACATTTTTGTCCTTTAGAACTCAAAGTTTCAGTTAACAGGGCAAGGATCTGATCTGAGTGTCACCAGATACATGTAAAAACAGATTTTACCTCCACAACAATTGTTTTCACTGTGCTTCAAACCTCTTAGAGGGGTTTCTGATAGAGCTAACAGTGTTCTCTGGACCCCAAGAGATGAGCAGACATGTGTTCCTGGCAACACCCAGCTTACCTTAGTAGTATAGGCACCAACACTCTGATTTAATGGAAAAGGACGATGTAAAGAAAACCTGGCTTTTTAATAGATCATTCTGTTTATTTCAGATTGGCAGGTGGAGTTTTTTAAACACCCACCAATCGGAAAGTGAACAAACCCTTCAGCATGGAGAGCTTGCTATGCCACACTTTTTGGTGTCTTTCATTTTGGGTCTATTCCTTGCATTTGGTCTTGGCAGATTGAGGCTTCAGAGACATCTGTGACTGCAGTGTATTTTTACATAGGAAATAAAAGTCTTTGAGCTCAATTTCTCCATATGCCTCTCTCAGCTTTCTATTATTAGAAGGCAAACATCTTGGATGGGTTGCCAGCTAGCTATATGCAGGGCTGCCAATTGTCCCTGTTTCATATTCTAGGTTGCAGATATTTTCAGGCTTGTCTTTTGGTATCTTTAGAATCTGCTTGGTGAGAAAAAAAAAAGTCATTATTTCACTATTGGCTTATAAGAATGAGTCATTAAATTTGATAAAACACATGGAGAGTGTTTCTCAGTAGGTGTCTGATTCACTTCTTATCCTAGCTCCTTTCAAGGGAAGGCTGAGAACACCATGGTCCTTACATTGGAAAATGAGATGCCAGTGTCCCTCTGACCCTACACTCCCAAAAGTAATGTTCTGTCCCCGGATGTGCAAAGAGAAAAATGAGAGTTTGGGCACAGGAATTGCGCCTGGAGAGACTTTCACAATTCATACTTCCTGTTCATATCCCAACCCAGCCTGCTCCCTCTCAGAAGAGAAGGCATTGTGTAGCCACAAGACCAACAGCCCCCAAAAAGAAAAGGAGACAAATATCAATAATTTAAAATATACATGAAAGTTGCATGGAAAATAATAAACTCAGGTGTGTCTACTACTTCATCAGCAAGACCATAGGGCTTTATTGGGAACGTAAGTTCACTGTCCCAGCTCTTACCTTGGCCTTTGCCTTCTCCAAAGACTGAATGCAGGAAAGCATGATGAGGAATATATCATGTGATTTTCCTCAGATCAAGTACCTTCAGACCCGTAACACAAACATTGGTCCCTCAGTGGCAGAATGAATGTGCCATGTGCCAAAGATACGCCAAGTGTGTCACCCAACACGTGCTACGCACAAGTGCAGTGAGACCTTCTATTAAACTGACCCTCTCAAAACCAGGCAGCACTTCAAAGCTCCTCTGTATTTGGCTTAGATTCAGCTCACGTGCTGAGAGGCTGAGGTCCCAGGATGTCCTGGGCTTGATCTCCCTGTGCTGCAGGAGGGAGTGGCAGGTACTGTACGAAAGCCAGGCATCAGGATGCTACAGACCATAGCTCTCCTCCTCATCCCCACCAGAGGCATCTGGCAGGGCTTGGATGAGGGTTAAATGAACTTCTCCCCGCAGAGAAAGCATCTCCTCACTGAGGTAATAAATCACTGTCTTGCAGTGACACTAATGCACAGAAAATGCACTACTTGTGGGTTTAGATGGTAAATACAGATTCTGTGATAACTGTGCTACAAGAATGCTTAAAGGAGTGATTTGAGATGAGGATTGTCCCTGTGGCAGGTACTGTGGCATCTCGCCAAACCCACAGGACTCACGGGGTAAAATGGACTGCAAAGGGGGAACGGTATCATTTCCATTTTAACAGTAATGCTAATGCACCATCTTGCCCAAGGTCACCTGGGAAATTAAAGAGCATTGATGGATTAAAAAAAAGGCAATGAACTGATTTTGTGATGAAAATGCTTTCTCTCTAGAGCTAGATGCTCCTGAGACCTTCCAGCCTTCAGTGTCCATGCATGCTCCAGGTTTGCCTCCGTGTCTCTGGATCAGAGTTTCCATCTCCTCTCTCAGTTTAAAATGTTGGCTGATACACGCCTTTTACTTCCAGCATAAATCTGATGGGAAATTATGCGTCAAGATCATTAGAAGCATTCTAGTTTCCCCCAGGATGTCCCAGCAGGAGCAGAGTTTTCTGCAGAGACACGTGGAAAGGGGGAGTAGGCACCAGGAAAGAGCATCCATAAAATAAATGCAAGGCTAAACCAGGCACTGTGCTGGCTGTGGCTCATCAGAGAAGGTGGTTGCAAAATAGGTGGACATGGCTCAGATACTCTGGAGCCCCCTACTGAGGTACCAAAAGCAGCTCCGATCCAGTGCTGTTATGTACTCGTATGTCTGCGGGGCCACCAGCGGTGGGACATGCAGAGCTATGGGGCACTGACCCCAGGCTGCTTCTGAAACACTGGATACTGTGTACTGCCTAAGGCATGTTACTGACTTCTTAAAAATCTTAAAGAAATAACTGGCTTAGGAAAAAAAAAAAAGCATCAAACTCCTGAAACACTTGGGTTTTGAATCTGACCCCCTGCAAATACTGCCAATGGCTCCTGACTTTTGTAGAGGGTTTACACACTGCTTTGGGCCCAGGACCACTGCTTGGATGTGGTGGATCTGCAATGCTGTTCCCTTTCCTTTGCAGTGCTATGTCCATAGCCTTTTGCATATCTTAGTACATATATGGATGTAGCACTGAGTTGCACAGAGCTTCGTTTCAGCTGTTTTCCTTTGGTCTTGAAATATAAGCAGATTATTATTCTGTTACTCAAGACTGAGCTGGTACACCAGGAGCAGATTTGATGCTCTTTCACAGTATTGTTACATCTGCTGAACCCTGGAGGATGAAGAGGGTGGTGAATTTGTGGTCTGTAGAAGACCAGATGTCCCTGGGTTCCTGTGTGAGGGCTCTGGCACTGATGAGTGAAGTGCTGTTAGACTTGCTCTGAATGTGTGTGTCCTTCAGGTGAGGGTAGTGTCAGGCGTAGTCTGCACGCCTCTGTCCTTCTGCATGTGCTTTGGGCTGTTAACCTTTGCATGAACGTCCAGCACTTCAAGACTTGCCACATTTGATGCTTGAATGGGCTGCCTGTGCATCTGGGCAACGTGTGCCACACAGCTCATCTACTGGGCATCCAGATGTTCTGCACCATCTCTGACACCTTCGAATTTCACCTCCCCAGGATCTTCAGGTGTGACATCTGAGGAAACCTGGGTGTCTTGATCCACAATCAAACTGAGCTATAACTAACCAATGGTTCCAAAAGTTATCATGGTATGCACACTGATACACTCATCCCTGCCAGGCAGTGGCCAGCACATCTGAGCAGTCCAGGAGAAGGAAGGCGAAGGGAGGGAGGTATGGGGAAAGGTGCAAACAGCAGTGTGACTTGGGGCTGGCGGCACAGGGAGAAGCTTTACACACTGTAGGGATGCACAGCAGCAGAAAGCAAGGATGTTGTGATGGTGTGAGCGATAGATGGTCTGAGGGAGAGCCGGTGTTACTGGACTGGGAAGCTGCAGGTTGTAGAGAACAGAGATCCAACAGAAACAGGACTCTTTGGGTTCTGCTGCACGGGGAAGAGCTGAAAAGTCCGATACGCCAGAAAAGCCTGCACAGATCACAATGATAATGAAGACAGTTAATGCAAGCCCTTACCTACTAATAGTGCTTAATAATGAAAATGTCCTACAGCGTGTACTAATAGCATCTAATAGCAGTAAATTAATAATATCTAGGGTTTTAATAGTAGACTATGAATGTCTGATTTATAATCTGAAAATAGCTCATACTCTGTTGCTCTGGAACATCTATTGTCCGCACATGTCAGAGGCTGAGTGGTATCTATTTCTTTTTCGGCTGTTCATCCTTGCTGGAGGCGTGAGCAAACACAATGAGCCTCCTAATACACTTAGCAGTGGCCATATGGCATAGTGGACCAAGGCCACATATTCTGTAAAGCAGAGAAATTTAAATGAAAAAAAAAGAGTGGAAAAATACCAGCCAAACAAGCAAACATGACATGTTTTGTTCTGGTGAGGAGGGATGTATTCCTAAAATGGCTTATGGGGCTTTTTTCTTTGAATTCAAGATCTCTGTGCTTGTCCTTTGCTCAGGCGCTAATGCACTTGGCTGCAGAAGGCAGCACATGTCCTCAGCATCATTTTCTGACATTGCTTTTGCAGTGCAAGAGGCAAAGAGACTTCCTTCCAGTGCGGCACTAGAGGGTCTGTCTCTCTCCTCAGCACTGGTGGGTACCCGTCTGCAGGACGTGACTTGGCCTTGTTCTTCTCCACGATGTGGATAGATTCTCCTTGTCAGCTGATGTGACTGAAGTTTGTTGTGGTTCATAGCCATACACAAGGGATCTGTGAGATGAGATGTCTGCTGGGCACTAGGACCAAGGCCCAAACAGACTGTAGGGAATGCCCTCCTCAAATCCTGACTGTTTCTACGGGTAAAAAAACTGCTCAACAGCTCCAGCCTGCCTCTGTGTCCCCATCCTCCCTATGGAAACCATGGTGGTTGAGTGGATTGGTGTATGCCAAGTTTGCTCTGGTAAGGGCCAGATTATAGTGGAGGGATCTCTAAGACCTGGCAGACTGAAAACATTTCAAATCTCCCAGCTTAAAAATAGCACAGTGATGTCCAGCCCTTTCTCCCCTAGTTTGAGAAATAGGTCTCAGTGAAAGTTGCTGCTGAGCTGGTTTTGAGAGATGCAGCTCCCACTGTAGCTGAGATGAAAGCTTGGCCTGCATCCCTTCAGAGACCAGCCAGAGCATTCCGGGGGACTTCCTCTGGTGCAGATGTGCTCTCTGCTGCTGCTGGCTGTTGTCGAGGAAACTTTGTGACATGACCAGGACTGTGGTAATACTACTTGTCAGACACAATGATGTCCATTGCTCTCAGGATAGACGTTGAAATTATGCAACCTTACCTGCTTTTTCTCAACCATCTTCAGTACAGGTCCAAAGATCTGCTGTGTTGCAGGATGACCCCAAGGCTAACTCTCCTGCACTGGTATAACCTGCAGAAGTCAGGTGGACACAGCCATCAGCAACCCAATCCCTACCTCAAGCTGAAGCTACTGGTTCATTTTGCTTTTTAAACATTTCTGTGGCTGCAGCCACTGCTTTAGATGAATTACCAGCTGGGACAAGATGCACAATAAAATGTTTCCCAGCTATGGCATGCCACTATTATACCGTCTGTAATGTTCGGTAATTGTGACTAATGCCTTGCTCATAGAAGGTAGATTCAAGATTTGCAGCAAGAAGCAGAAGGTAACAGCCCAATAATTGCGGCCAAATCTGCAATGCATGTAAGGATGTGTTATTGTATCATATACAATTTTCCACTTTCTTTGGGCAGGAGAGAGAGGTTTCTTAAGGCAAGAAATAGGCTGAAAACAAATAGCTTGCTTTGCTTTGCAGTTTGTGGGATCAGTAGAGGAATAAATGTTCTAATGACCTTGAGAGAAAACTGTGGCTTCTTTCTGCTAGGTCAGGCAGTACAGTAGCATACCAGAAATAATCAAGAGACTCATTCTCCAGCTAATTAAAGACTTGAAAATATAATTTCATGTTGTGATTGTTTGCAATTAGTCACAGATGCTACTGATCACTTGCTGTGCCATTATTTTTCCATGAATATACTAAGCAATGCATTTTAAAGTAAAATCAGCCAAAGGCCTAGAATGTAAGGTTAAATTTGACAAAACTCCAGCTTTCATTTATTTTATGAAGAATTATTAACTAAAGAAAATCATTGTGAATTTCTTCAGTATAACACATGTGTTACATATGCATACATTTTATGGTTCACACACTGCTAAATGCAGATATTCTCAGTGTAGCTTTAGGCTTCCTTCACAGTCAGTGAGGAGAAATAGACAACTTGCCTGATCACCTTCAGATGTCTGTCTTGGGAGAAAATTAATCACACCACCAAAAAAAATTTGCAATTTCTCTTCATTTCTCTGTACTGGTGAGACTCTCTCAAAGGTAAGTGAGATTAATCTGGAGAAGTGTGTGACCCTTATGGTTCAGATTTGGTGGATTTTCCAATCCTGATTTATACCACTGGAGAAATCTTCAGCAGTCACATTTTATGGGGAGCCTAGTACCTATGGGAGGAAGCACAGTGGGGTACAGCTTCTTACAGGGCCTGGACATGTGACAGACATTAAGTTGGGCAACCTGAGGGCACCAAGGCAGGACAGCAAGACCATAGCAAAATGTGCTGCTAGGAACAAAATATCACCTGCGAGGAACACACAATTATATGGGGAATCATCTCACCCAACTCAGAGACTCAGTCCATTGCCTACATCTAAGCCAATCATGCCAACAAATTTCTAAAACCAGTGAAGAGGAACATGCACTTCCAGGAGGGATTAGTTTTATCCCAAGAGAAATGGGAAGTAACTCCACTGGTGATGCCTGTTGGTCTCCATTGGGCACACTGAGGCAGCCCAGGGCCAGCACCCAGGCATGTGCAGTCAGGTGAAACAATTCAGATGTTTGCAGGTGAGTTGGCAACTTCACAGGAATTTTAAGGGTACAGTTTGGAGAGTAAGATCCTAAACTAATCCCTCGTCCTGAGTCCAATCCCTTCTCCTTTTATTAAGATATTGATGTAGCTTAGAGTTAGATGGAGGAAACCAATTCCCTGGTTGAACAGAACAGCCCAGTCTGAGCATGTAACAGCATGGTGTGAGTGCCGTTTTCCTTCTCTTTCCCATCCTGTTGTGCTGTCAGGCTATGGCCAGTCATCACGCTCTGTGTGCTGCTTCACAGTGGTGGCAGGACAAGGCACTGCTGATAAACATGCTTTCTGCGGGGCAGTGAGCACATTTCTTTTTATGCTTAAGATAAATAAAAATGTAATGGATAAAGTACTTCACTACATAGTTTCCTGACTGATAAAATTCCATCCCTAAGCTTAATAGCACACGTCCCTGTGGAATTGTCTTGGCACAGAAAGTCAATAGTGACAAATGTAATATCAGATCAGCGTTGCAGGGGACGAAACCCTCCATCTGGAGGGGAAAGACTGGAGAGTCTCAATGGGTTTTTCATAACTAACTTTTCAGATTGATTGTACAATATGTCTCTAGAGACTGGTTTGCCATCATTACTTAACATTATAGAACGAACTGCCTGTATTTGCATTTAGATCTTTCTGTTTAAATGACTAGATAGGTATACAAAAGAATGAAGTAGGATTTATAGCAGCTCTATATCCCACACATGAATCAAGGGCATTATTCCACCCTTTTACCTTCAAAAAAAATCTCAATGAATCTGGATATTCTGTTAGAAAATATCTGTATTTAAATTAAATAAAAATAAGGGAAAAAAAGGAGATCATTTTCTTTACTTACTGCATTTTTACATTAAGGATTACTCATCTCTACTTTATTTAAAAGAGGATATCTGTGTTCTGTAGGGGTCCATAAAGTTGTTAATGTGACATTCAGCTGAACAAAATCCAGCTCTTCTAACATTAATGGCAGTATCTTGGATGCAGAGGGGCTTCTGGAGAGCTTGGGAGAACTGGGACCAATATATCTTGCTTCTGGTCATGGTTTCCTTCAGGCGGGAAATATCAGAGCACAGTGCCAATGCAACTCTTCTGCTCCTGGCACCTCAACTAGTTTGGGCAGGATCAGTGCCAGTGTCTTCCCGCCTCACCCCGTTACACAATACCTCATAACCACAGAACTGTACTCAGTCCTCCTAAGCTCACAGTGGAAAGAGGAAGAAGTGAAGGGGAAATACTCTGTGAGGATGTGAGGTTCTGCTGAAGCGCCAACATGAGCACACCACCCCCTGCTAGTGCAAGAAGGTGCAAACATTTGCATAAATACTAAGGAGTATTACTTCATGTTTGCAAAAATACTCCTCACCAAACTTGCATGATTGCCAACATTTTGAAAATCAGCTTTGCAGACTGACTTCGCTCCACCCACGCCGACCTTGCGTGGCCTGTTTGTCGCAGCCTGTGGGCAAAATGTGGGTCACTGGCCAGGACGAGCCAGCCTCCGTTTGCCAGTCTAACGAGAGGTATGAAGTGCTCCAATCCTGGAGCTGTCTGACCTGTGAGCTGTCAGGACAGCCACTGACCTGCCCCAGGCAGGGTCCATGGTGGGGCAGAGAGGCTACAGCGGAGGAAGAGCAGGGACAGCCAGGGAGGGGAAAATGCAGCGTAACAGCAAAACAAAACACTGGGGTATATGGGGGGAATCACAGAAGGAAGCAGGAAGGAAAACAAAATAGCTTTTGGGGAAGAGGAGGCAGAGGCAGAGGCAGAGGCAGGTGTGGGACATGTGCAAGGCAATTAACCAAGTACAACATTATTAAATCTGAGTCTTCAGCGTTTTCCCCACTTCATGTGTTGTGCATCTCTGCTGGACTCCAGGGATGGTATCAGTGTTGTGTTATTGTCCCAGAGGCCATGCTACTTTTTTACTTCCTCTCTTCTCCCTCCCTGTTTTTAATAGGCCAAGTATCACTGTTGGTTAATGGGGAGGATGGAAGGTGGAGAATCTTTATGGGCTATTAACCTTAACGAAGGCAATAACAAAGTGATAAGTCCATACATGTTCTTCCGCACAAGTGAGTGCCTGAAAGCCGCTCGATATTTCACGTGTGGCAGAGATGAACTCAGGAGCAGCGTTAACATGAAATAGCTCCAACGCAGCTGGGTCAGGGATAAATCTGCACACAGCAGCATCCGGTACAGCCTCCCTAACCTCAACACACACTGACTGGTTGTAGGAGGAAAGATGAACTGGAGAAACTGATAGTTACTTAAGGAAAAATTGCCCCTGAGTGGTTAAAACCCTTTGCTAAAAATGCCAGCCATTTGTAATTCATATGAACAACCAGCTCTCAGGCACATTATTAGCGACATCCACATGCTATTCCACGTTACTGCCAGGACTCCTTGTTTAATAAGGGTTGAACAGCCATAGATGTTGGCATCGTTTTAGTAATGCACAAACCATTTTATTTCTATTTGCTTGCATAGATTAACAGATTTTGAAGATCTCCTACAGCATTTGTGGCAAGAATTATGATGTGTCATTAGGATGGAAATAAAACCCTGAAAAAAAATCAGACTTTGCATTCCATGTGTGCTTCTATGAGCTCTGCTGGATTTTTTAGACACATATAAAGGCAGTTTTTGCTTTTGTGTTTACACAGTTCTTGATTTCCATTAAAGTAATGACTTTTATATCCTATTGAAGACGCAATCTATTTACCCTGTAGGAAGGAGGCAAATATGAGTATTCCTGAATTCGAGCTAGAAATCTGACATGGGAACAATAAGCAACAGTGCAGCAGGACATTAGCATTGTTTTTCTACAAGCCATGTTTGGTGGTTCTGTTGGTTTGTAAACCCTGACCCATCTTCCCTGCTCTTGCTCAGCTGCACAATGGGCCAGGCACCCCATAAGCAATGGGGTGACCCAGATGCCTCCAGGGAAGGCTCGCAGTGCTGCATCACAAGGCTTCATTCCTCCCCTGAGAGCTGGGGTGCATCCTGTCCCTGCACCCCTAGCAGCACAATCCAGGAGCTTTTCTCAAACCTCTGAGCCCCTATTCCCTTACCCAGACCTGAAAGATCGGTGCCTGCTCTCTACAACACCGGTACTGGTGTCCAGTCCTCTGCCTTCTCTGAAAGGCTGTCTTTCTGCAAGGAAATTTTGAATTAATTCCCAGGGTTACATGAGATGATGAGCCATAGAATCCGTAGTAGAACCTGCTATCTGATGAGCTTTCTACTGTATGGACTTAAATAAGTTTACTCTATGTAGGTAAATAAGTTAAATAGCTTGTAACACCTTGTTAGCTTTCTTTCCAGTTCCTGCCATGGAAGGCATGACAAGCTGAGCATGTGGAGCTCAGCTTAAAAGCGATGAGAAATCTGAGTAATGGTGAAAATGATACAAAATCATCCTCATTATACATTTGTGTGTCTAATCCCCTTGAGAGACTGTGTAATGTTGCTGATATGTTCCTAGGATTTTCTAAGCACAAGTTGTCCTGACCTCCCTCGTAAATCTTGAAGCTCCTGTTCTCTTCAAGGTGCTCCCACGAGTCGGGTACGCCTCGCTCCATCAGTACAAGAGCTGCTTTCCTGCACCGTGGCCATCTGTTTCCTAATGATTATGTCTAGCCTGGGTTAATCTGCTCTTTTAGGGTACGTCACAATGGGAAAACCACAGTATGAATACTAGCTTCTCAAAGATGGTTTCTTGGCTGCTCTAGCTGATGGCCAGACCCACGGAGCCTGGACTGGCTGCCTGCCAGGAGACCTTGAGAGCAGAGTTGGAAGCTCCTTTTGCATCCTATGCTGCAGGGACCTGCACTACTTTAGTTGTGCTAGGAGAGAAGTTGCTTTTTTCCTCACTCTTCCTCAGTCTGCAGATCCAGACCTGTTGGTGCTTGGAAAAACGACACTCCTCTTTACCTGAGTTTAGGGGAAAAAAATGATATCTAGGTCCCCAGTTTGCTTTTACTCAGAAGTAAAGCATGATAGGATGGACATGTATGTTGTCACTCCCCTGCTCAGCTGACTCCATCCCCCTGTGGGGAAAATAAAATTTATCCTCATGCTGTCTTCTGAGATTGCCTTTAAAAACCACCCACTGTGCAAGCAGCTGAGAAGCAGCTCATCTCCTCACCGTAACCTGCGTAGCACCGGGAAAGCAGGGCGAGCAGGGGCTGCAGAGTCATGCCTTAAATTGAGAGGATTTGCTTTCAAATAAAAACTCACCAAACTGGAACTCATAAACTGGAGCAAGTTCTTTCAAGGTCCAAACAAGAGTTTGCTTTTGAGAAAAGCTAGCAGGAGAAGAAGAGGGTGAACTGGCCAAGCCCTGGGCAGAGCCAGGTCAGCACGTGCAGGCGATGATGCAGGGCCCTGTGCAGCCAGCAAAGACCATCTTCTCCCGTGTTTGTGTTGTGGCTCCAGGGCTCCAGTGTGGATCACACACTTCATAGCCATGGCTCCACCTATTCCTGGATAATACAACATTGTTAGCTAAAGTTTCAGCTTTTGTTTGTTTGTTTTGGCTTGAATCAGGTTTCCTTTAAGTAGATAGAAAAGATAGGATTTGTCCCCCAGATTCCTCTGGATCCATGTGATGAGCAATCTATCTGCTGCTGAACTGCTCAGCTCAGGCTCCTTCCACGGCTCAGTGAGGAGACATGGCCATTTTTGATGTGTGATTTGTCAGGTCAGTGTGGCTATCTGCTCCAGGGTGGGATGAATCACACACTGTGGACTCTATTGTCTGTGAAAGCAGCTTTGGGTGACCAGCTCAGATGTGCACGTCCCCATGGGGCTGGAGCAACCCTACCCATTGTGTACCATATCTGCCTTGTAAAGATGACTTCTGGTTTGAATTCCCACCAGCTGCATTCCCAGATCTATCATTTCCCAGTGAGCTCTGTTCAATTCATATTTTTCTTTGGTAACACTGCAAAGATTTCTTTTTCTTTTTCAAATTGTCTCCACTCCATCATAAACTCCTTGGTGAAATACTGGATTTAGATGTTGAAAAGCCTGACATAGCTGCCTCCTTAATTGTACTGCTAAGCTATGATGCTTTATTTTTCCAGGTACCTTATTTCTGACACTGAGAAAGCTTAAATAACCATAATAACCCTCTTTAAAAAAAAAAAAATGTAAAAGATTCTTTTTGACTTTTTTTTTTTTTTTCATGCAGATAATTTCTGGGGAAAATCTTAGAGTTTGTTTAGTCCTATTTAGTCCACATTACCTTATTTGTGGTTCAATATATTTGATTCCTGCTCTCTCTTTTTTTTTTTTTTTGTCTAAAAATAACTGCTTCTGGAGTATAGCACAGTTCCTGGAAGAACTGACAGTAATACACCCTGAGCTTCCCAACTGCCCTGGCATTTCAGTTACCAACTGGAGTGGGTGTTGAACTCCCCTTTGCTAACTCCCATCTACAGGTTTAAGAAAACACTTGGGATCACTTCAGAGAAGGCTGAGCAGAATTTGGTGCGCAGAGAGTTTTCTAAGCAAGGAGCATTCATGAATGATGATCCAATCCCATTTGCATCTTTTTTTTTTTTTAATGGCGAGACCGTTTGTGCCCTATGTGGTGCTGCCTGCCATCAGTGCTATTTCTTCTGGACATTTTTGCTCTCTATGTAAGGTCATTCTCACCTGACTCGCTGACTTTTAGTCTATTTTCCCCTTTGAAAAAGGAATACAGCAAAGTACGTGAGACAACTTTTAAGAGAGCTTTTGCTACATCTAGTGGCAGAGCCTTTGAAGTGCCTGAAAAAAAAAAAAAGGCAGTTTCGCAAGAAGTCAATCTCTATTTAAAACTCTTGCTATAATGAAACCTGATGTGCTTTAATATCGCTGTCTGGTTACTTTTGTCTTTCATTGCAAAGCTCTAACATTGCCTGATATGGCTTTTCTTGATCTGACTGCCATCTGGGACAGTGCCATCTGACTGGTCTGGACCAGCTGAGAATTTGGTTCACACTGAATTATTACTGAATGTGGAGAAAAGATAGATTGGGATGGGGTGGGGGGGAATCAACCCCAGGCCCCCACAGCGGTCATCCTTGCCAGTGCAGCACCTGTATCATTCAGCAGTACTGAGAATTCACCCAAATTGCAGGAGGTTTTGCAACAACACTGCCCAGCACTTGGGCAACTAACTGCAGATCACCACGGGTGGTGGTGTGTCCTCAAGGGGGAAATGGGGAAGAATGTAAGTATGGCCCCACGCCTAGAGTGAGGATGTTTGTTCAGGAGGCAGATGCCTGGATGCCCATTGTTTTCATCCTTTTTGTAAGGCAAAGTGAATACCACACACATCAGGGACTGAGAATCACCTGGGATTTGCTGGGAGTGATCTGGTTGAGGTTTCCCTTCAGCATCCTTCTTGGGCTGTTCAGGATGGAGGACCTCACTCTCATCAGGGGAGAAGCCAGGGGACACAGAAGGACCTGGAGGAAGATAAGGAGGGAGGGATACTTGTGAAAACTGAGGATAAGGCAGCACTGAACGTGGTCCGGGGGTCTTGACGGTGGGTGCTCCCCATGTGCGGCAAAGGAGTGATTGCTCTTAGGTGGAAAGATGCTCCCTTCATAGCTATGGAAAGAAACAGGCACTTTTGGAGCACAGTACCCTGCAGAAGGGCAAAAAATAGGTCACTGCCCCTGAAGGAAGCCCGAGTGACAACCCAGCCACTATCGGTGGTTGAAGACCAGCGAGAGGACTTTCACCCTTTCTGCGCTGCAGTGATGGAAGGCTGCTGTTCTGTGAGCAATATCCAGCTGCAAAAGCAAAATTACCGCAGGTTGAAAGACATGATGGTGAACTTGGTAGCGGATATTGCAATATCAGTTGAAAGGTGTACACAGAATGAGGGAGGGAAAACCTAAGGCCTTGGAGGACCGTTTAACTTGAAGTATCAGAAATAAGGTAAGACATAAAAACATACTGGGTATACATCATTCACATCTTTGGACTTTTACAGTATTCAAGAACATTAGAAAATGCTTATGGAGGATAAGTTATGCATTAGCTGGGAGATGGCAGAGCTTTTCCATCGCAAGGTGTTACTTGCTCCTGTGAAACAGCAGGAAAATAAGGAACAATTTCAGATTCAACAGTTCGTACTTGAACTATTGTTTCAGTTCAGAAAAACCCTTGATGGAAGGAAAAACCATCCCTGTTATTTACCACCGGTGTGAACAGAAAATGATCTGTAACTGTCTTGAGCTACAGGTTATGATTTGAGAAGATAAAGTTTCTAGAATCAGGAATTACTTGTGTGTGACAAGCTTGATTTGTTCCCAGAATATAAGGTGGGAATCACTTCATTGCTCTCAGAGATGTTCGATCAGCCCCATGCTGGGCAGCCTCTCTGATGCCTGGGGTTCACTCTAGTGCAGAGAGATTGTCCAGAGATAACACGCTGCCAAACTACTCTGAGGAGAATTACAATTTTTTTTAGAAGCAAACATAAAAGAGCTCGATAGCCCTCACAAGCAAAAAAAAAATAATTTAAGAGGAAAACAAATAAAATGAGGAGTTAAAAAGTGTGATTTTTTTTTTCCATTTATTTTGAGCCTGCTTCTTTCAGGTACATAAAAATTGGCACAGGCTGCATTTTTTTGTGATGATTTCTGCTTCATTGCTATGCATGAAATACAAGGAACAGACATGTCTCCTTTGGAAATGGGACCTATTTTTACTTCCCAAATGTCAATCACCATTTAAAAAAATGTCACTCTATTTTATGTCTCTCTGCCCTGTGCTGCGGCTGATGGCCACATGCAGAAAAAGATAACTAGTTTCTCAAGTCTCCTGATTAGCACAGAAGGTTAAACACGTCTGGCTTACAAAGGCTTCCCAGCTTCTTCCCTGAGCGGCACGAGTGGCTTCCCGACCTCCATGCAATTACCGCTCTCTATGCATCGCTGCTGGCCATGCGGGAGCTCCAGCCCCGAGCAGCAGGCAACACTTCTCATTGTTGCATGCTCCAAACCTCAAAGCAAGTCTGGACAACCTGGAGGTAAAACCACAGCTGGATGAGCAGGAAGAAAGGAGAAATTTCAGGGCAAGGATAAACCCTTACGTTCACTCGGTACTGCACTCACAACTTGCAAATTCTTGGCCGGTGGGGCAGTCAGACTCTTCCATGCTAGTCAAGGGATTTACCAAGTATTTGGGGGATGATCGGGAAAACTTTTGTTTTTACTCAAAACCTTGTTCACTTGCTTTGGTGGCCATTTGAATGTAATTAAAAACTTTATCAGAAAGGCATAGGCATACGGAAAACGGAAATAATAGCAGTTTGTGGGGTGGCAGGAGGTGGAGTTATTCAGGTTTCCTTTCTAAAAGTTAGGAAACTACAGGTAGAAAATAAAAGAATACAGAGGTTATGTACTTTTCAGTTACGTTAAGTCCTGTAAAAAGTAAAACACTGCTTTTTTAGGATGCAGAAGAGGGACAGTATCCATTCATTGTATCTCTACCTTCAGTGCTTTTTGCTAGATGTAATCTTGTCTATTATTTAGAAATATAGAAAATGAAAATGACACACTTTTAAGTTAAAATACATACTCAGGTGATTTTTAAATTCTGTTTGGCCCTTAAGCTGCCTTCAACCTTCGGTATCTAACAGGACCATCTCAGATCCCCAAATCCAGAAGATCACTTTTGGTCCAGCTGCACCATCCCAGGGACAGACTGATTATCTCTTCAGACAGTCTGAATTCTGGCATTTCTTAACTTCTGAGCACTTGATGTTTCAACCATAACTGTCTTTCTAGCATAAACTTTCTTACATGAAACATGAGAAAATTTTTATGAATGTGACTCTTCCCCGAAGGCATGTATAACACTAACCATGATATAGGAGCACATTAGACCACAGGAGCTGGCTCAGCAGAAGTCCAGGAGGAGCTGGGCTTAGATCCAGGCTGAGGACAGGCGTTTCCCAAGTTACATGAGTTCTTCACACCCTCAAGGCATAGCACCACCTCCTGTCTTCGGCAAATGACAAATTTTCTTACAGATGTCACATGTAGCAATGGAGCTACGTGGCCCCATCTGCCCATCTTCTGGGTGGTATCATCATCTGAAGACACTGTCCTGGATGCAGACTGTGGATGAAGATGATTGCTGTAAGGAAATCAGAAGGAACTAGTTCTCTAGGGAGCAGGTTAAGAGAGAAATCTGTCTCTGCTCCTGTTTAAACTGCATAACCCATATGTTTAATCTGCTTTTTTTAATATGAAGGGATTTTTGGAATTAGGTCTGCCAATGTTTTTCCTTATTAAAATGTTACTTACCTCAGAGCTCAGGTTATTATTAGCAATTTTATATTCTGCAGTTGGTACCTTTCTTGACTATCACTATTAGCATTTTTATTTCAAAATCCTTCAAGATAATCTGAGATGCGGGGAAAGGCATCTGGCATTCTCTTATATCCCTTCAGGGACATTCTGGATTGTTCATTTACATTTTAATCACTATTTTATGGCTGTATATTTCTAGATGACTTCTTATGGACCTATTCCCATATCATGAAGTCATTCTCATAGACAATCCAGACACAGTGGTCTGGCACAAACCAGATCTGCCTAAAGGTTTATTACTGTGATTAAGAGATGGGGAAATAACGCAGATGTTTATCCGTATGCAAAGTCTTAATAGTTAAACAGGCTTTTCCAGGAGCAGTGGCACTAAGACAGGTTGGTTTCCTTGGAGGAAGCTCCTTCACAGCCACCTCAGGTCTCCTCCCAGCTCCCACATCACACTGTTCACATTGCAGCCCTCCTCTATGTCCTGCCCACATGGCAGCAGGCACTGGGGATGGTGTGGAGCAACAACTCTCAGCTCTCTCAAAGGTTGCTCAGTCGGTGGGGATGTTGCCTGGCTGGTGGCTGCTGTCTCTCAGGAGGAATCAGGCTTGAATTACACAGGTATTTTCCTCCCTGTGTCCACTGACTTGCCTTTCCAGTTCCCAGTCACTGACCGTCACTAAGTTTGTGAGATTTAGACCTTTCAGGTCTCCATATCACTGTTAAGTTTGACTCAAATAGGCTGAAGGTATCAAATCGTTGCATGGAGGCTGTGATCCACCCAAAGTCAATGGTCTGAGCTCTGGGTTCCCTCATCAGCAAAGGAGAAGAAAGAGCCAATTCTAGATTCCCACTCCATGTCTCGGCCACGTTCCTTGCCCATGTACCAGAAGCAGTGACCGTCTTCCAGACAGCTGCAATTTGGTGAAATGACTCCTAGATGAAATGCATGTATTTCCACTGAGCTCTTCCTCCCTGTGATTTGACTTTTTCCCTAGCCTGACTGCGTGCCTGGGAACGAAGGGGAATTTGTCAGAATTAAGAAACATCTTAAAGAGTTGGTGCTTGGATCATAAAAAGGACTGGTTGATGGCATAAAGGTCTGTCATACCCATTTGTTACTAATTATTTCTCAAGGTATCAGTTTGAATCAACATCAAAAGTTTGCAGATGGCATTTCATGTCTCTTAAATCCATCTGTTCCCCATGCTCAAGGAATTTTTGTTGTGGTTTGAGCCTCCATTTTTTCCTACAACAACAGATTTTCTTCCTTCTGGTGTGGGGCCTCTCCCTTCCAAGCTGTCTTTCTGACAGGGAAGCAAATAGCAGAAGGAATGCTGTTTTGTCTTCAATGTCCAGACCATGGAAAATGAGCCAAACAGTCTCCACCCACTTCCTTTCTTTTCTCAGTTCCTCTAATTTTTACCCCTTCTCCTTAAAAGGCCTATGCTGGTCCAGCTGGCTCCAAAGACTCAATGAGAAACGAAGCTTCGTGGCAGCCTAGAAGCATTTCAACAAGGCTGTGAAGTGGTTTCAGGACTGAAATAGCAGCAGCTGCTTCAGATCAGGAGCTATGTTAGCTGAGGAAGATGAGAGATTACTTTGTGCCTTCACAACAGCTCTGGCAAGTTTGACTTTCCAGTCTAAGACCAGATTCAGAGCTGATACAACAACTAAACCGCACCTCTGCAGCAGCTCTATCCATCAGCACAACGTCCAGACTGTGACCCTACAGAAACACTTCTTAGCCTCATAGAAATACTGTCAGGGAAAATTTATGTCTGAGAGATGTATTTGGCATCAGTGAACTGAACTTAATTGTGTTGATACATGGAAGTCAACCATTTGTCCAGAAAGGTGGTAGTGGCTTTATTTGTTGGCTAGATACAAAAACCCAAAGACGTATTTCATATGCATTTATGGTATTTCATATGCATTGTTAAGTATGAATGGTGGGGATATTGAAGAGAATTACTACTTTTTAAATGACAAAGTGCAAGGTGATTTTTTTTAATAACAAAATAAAGGTTAATTTATGATACAATGTATCTTTTATAAAATTATAGCAAATGCTATTTAAAAATAGAGCTTAATATATCAACCACGGTAGTTAAACAATGCTTGGAAATGAGAATGCAAGGTGCAGGGAACAGGATCTAAAAGGTGTCATGGGTAATTGTTGATTTGTTGAACCTCTCCCCTGGGTGATGTTCCTGGATGCTCTGGCAGCTGCCTTCTGCCAGGTACCCTCAGGCAAACAGGACTGCCCTGGACTGAGCGCTGAGAAGGGTCCACCCCCTGGTCCTCGCATAGCTGCCCCTGCATGGGAGTCAGTGCAGGAGGAGATGCTGATGTCTGCATGTGCATGGTAACACAATCACTTTGCCTCCAAGGGTTCCCAAGGCATTTGTCTGGGACTGGCAGATGTGGGACAGGACTTACGGAGGCCCGTGCTCTTGGGGAACAGTGGCTGGAGGGCTGGTGGGCCTCCACCTGTCAGCTGAGCCCCTGGAAACCCCCTGATCTATCACGGGAGCTCAGAGGATAGGTCAGCGGAAGACACTTGCCTACATGCTGAACCTCTGCGCTGATTCCCAGTACGGGGCCTGGCTGAGAAGCAGTTAATTTTCTCCATAGCAGTCTACAAAACCAGTGTTTTGTCTATTGCTGAGCAGCGCTTGCACGACATTGAGTTCTTCTCTTTTTCCCACTGTCGTAGTTCAGCCCCGATCGGACCAGACTACGCAGTCTCTCTCTCACTCCCCCCACCCTCCGAGAGAACAGGGAGAGAAAATATAAGGAAAAAAGGCTCGAGGTTTGAGATAAGGACAGGGAGAAATCCTTAAAGTTACCGTCACGGGCAAAACAGACTCGACTAGGGGAAAACTATTCATTTATTACTACAAACAGCAGGATAATGAGACAGAGAACAAGATAACCTCCCCCCACCCCTCCCTCTTCCCGAGCTTAACATTATCTCTACTACCTTCCCCTCCCAAGCGGCACAGGGGGGAAGAGGGAATGGGGGTTGTGGTCAGTTCATCACATGTTATTTCACGCCGCTGCTTCATGGTTGGGGGAAGAACTCCTCGCATTCCATTCCTCCCCTGCTCCGTTGTGGGGTCCCACCCCTACGCCACAGTCCTTCGTGGAACTGCTCCGGCGTGGGTCATCTCTTCCACGGGTGCAGTCCCTCCAGAACAGCTGTCCCAGCGGGCCCTCCACGGGCCACAGCCTCCTTCAGGCATCCACCTCCCCAAGTACGGGGTCCTTCACGGGCTCCAAGTGGATCTCTGCTCCTCCGTGGACCTCCATGGGCTGCAGGGGGACAACCTGCTCCACCATGGTCGTCACCACAGGCTGCAGGGGAATCTTGGCCAGAAGTCACATTACTCCCCCCCCTCCTTCTGAACTGACCTTGGTGTCTGCAGCCGTTCCTCACAACAGGCTGGTAGATGTCTCTCAGGATCTTTTTTTACATCTTATTCACTTCTCATCTCCTCTCCACTTCTTGCAGCCGGGCTGGACCGAGTTGGGCCCAGTCGGCTGCCTGGCGAGAGGCCAGAGGGTGAGGCCTACAAGGCCCATGAGGCCTGCGCCTCCCCCTCTGCGCCTCTGCCCCCACTCAGCTTCTTCACATCTTCTCTCCTCTCTTTTTTTTTCTGTTTTCCCCTTCTTAAATACGTAATCGCAGAGGCGTTATCACGGGACATTCTGCTACCAATCAGCTCGGCCTTGGCCAGCAGCGGGTCCGCCCTAGGCCTGGCCAAGTCCCCTGAACAAAGGGGAGCGACTTCTAGCAGTTTCCTACAGAAGCTACCACCTTAGGCCCCCCGTCACTAACAAAACCACGACACCCACTCTGTCCCGCTCACACGTAAGCTGGAGGTCAGCAGAAATTGTGAGGGGACACAGCCAGGACAGCCGAACCAGGCTGATCAAAGGGATATTTTATGCCATACAACATTGTTTGCTGCAGTAAAAACTCAAGGAAAGGAGGAGGAAAGGGGGACATTTGTTGTTATGCCATTTGTCTTCCCAAGTAACATTTATGTATGTTGGCTACTGGCTGGGGTCAACCCACCACAACCCCACTCCCTGTTCTTGATAACAATTTCATTGAGGATGGCCAGGAACGGAGTCTCACAGAAGTAATGTGTCTTAATGGGCTCCAGCTGAATCCCTTGTTAACAATGTGGTATCAGAGGCCAAATTTGGGTAATAGATAATTTCTGCTTCATTTCACGTGACCTAGCAACTTTTTCTTGGCAGATCTCAAGGGGGACACAACAGAAGACACTGAAGTTGAACTGCTACATGGTTTTGTTGTTCTTTTTTTCTTCTTTCCTTTATAGCTACATTTTTAGAAAAGAAGATTTGTTATTGATCACCAGAGCTCTTCTCCCCATTTCCAGCTGCTCCAGTGCTGCAGGACACAGGGCACTGAGGAAGCCACGTGAGGTTCACATGCTGTGGCATGGTCTGGTGACAAGATTTCCATCTACCACACCATAATACGCAATTGCCCAGCCATACATGAACCTATGTGGTACAAACACTGTCTGGATTTTGTGTTCATGTCTAATGTCCACAGCCCAAGAAAGATGCTGAATAATCTGTGTAGAAAATGCCACAAGAAGTAAGTGACCACAGCAAGAAAATCTAAACAGTCACTGCCTAAGGCTCTGTGGAATAGGTCAGGTAGGAAGCAGAAGATCATCTAACATCAAACAGACATCTAAAATCTGTCCAATGAACCATAACCCAAAATGCCTATTTCTTGCCTTTGGTTGTAAAGGATGTCAGAGAAGTCCCTCAGGGACAGATGTCATATTGCAATCCTCTAAATTCAGAGGAGATGTCTAACCAGTAGTATGAAGAGCATCACTCAAAGGGGTCCAGGCAGGTTATCAGCATCTAGAAGACTTTCCTTATAACCTATGTTCACCCTATCACATTTTACTGAGCAGCTAGATGTTCTCCTGAGCTCCAATGATCTGGCAGAGAACGGCTTGCTCTGGTCATTTTAACCTATTCAGTTAATTACACTTTGTTGTCAGAGAAAATATATGTAAACCCAGAAAGAGGCAGAAGAAAAACAGCTCGTCTAAAGCCACAGGAAAGAGACGATGTGTAGTGGTTTAGCCTGGATCACCACACAGTTTCTCACTCACCTTCCCCCTACCCAGTGGGAGGGGGAAGAGAAATTGGGAAGAAAGGAAAACTCGTGGGTTGAGATAAAAACAGTTCACTAAAAATACTAAAAACTACAAAGTTAACAGGATATAAGGATATTAATATATACAAAATATACAAAATGAACAATGCACAATTTCTTACCAGCCGATGTCCAAATGACTGACGCAGCCCGTCCTGAGCAGCAATCACAGGAACGACACCGAGGAGCAAGCAAACGGGGGCGAGCAAGCCAGCAAGGTAGAGGGAATGATGCCAGCAAGCAAGAGAGAAGAAAAGGATGTCAAGGGTGCCCGAACGGATACCCAAATGGAATGGATGCCAGAAAAGAATGCCCGCTCCCATGGGCAACCCCCACTTATATACTGAGCGTGACGTTTATGGCATGGAATACTCTCTTTGGCCAGTCTGGATCAATTATTCTGTCTGTCTTTTGCCCAGCTTCCTGCATCTGCACGCTAACGAGACTTTAATGAGACTTGAAAGCCAGACAGTGTCCTTGGTCTCACTAACAACAACTCATATCATCAGAGTGTTTCTATCAACATTCTTCACACATGAAATCCAAAACACACTGGCTACCGAGAAGAAAATTAACTCCATCCCTGCTGAAACCAGGACACGATGCAAAGTGAAAGCCAAAGGGGAAAAAGTGGAAAACATCTAGCCTAAAATCAAATGGGACCAAAAAAGGTGGCTAGAAAGTTTAATGAAAAATGAAACAAAGAGCAGAACTAGCACTTGAGAGAGAGACAGAAGATAGATGCTGAAAAGAAAGATGCTGGGGAGAAAGAAGCCCAGTAAATTAACTGAAATGCAGCAATATATTCTGCAAAGAAATCCTTTCAGCAAGCTCAGAGAATCTGTCTCCATTAAAGTTTCATCGTGAAGGCTCAGTGGGATTTTCAATATTTAAAAAGTGTTTCTGAAGGTAGCCAAGGGGAGATGCAATGGTAACTCTTGAAAGGCTAATGCATTAAATTTTATTATGTCTTCAAATAGCATGGGACAGTGTCTAACTCTAGGTTGCTTTAGGAGAGCACTCATGTCTTGCTGTGCTCCCTCCTCATTAAAATGTCTCTGTCTGGGGTGTTTTACATCCTCTGCTTTTCTCCTTGGTGATCATTGGTGAAGAAGAGACAGATGCAGAAGGGGTGGAGGCAGAAGCTGGGAATCCTGGGGCTGCTGAAAGGCCACTGGTCCACCACCCCGCAGCGCTGGGGTGAGACCCTCACGCCCTGCAGAGAGGCAGAAGGGGAAAGACAAGGTGAAGGTAAAGGGTTTCACCGAGTGGCCCCTGACACAGAGAAAAAGGAACACCGGTTCCATTTGTGCAAACAGAAATTATGGATACCATCCTCGTGATTGGTAGGTGGTAACTTCAGCTGCCCTGGCATGGGACATAAAGTAACCAGACAGGGACACTTTTTCCTTTCTTTAAGTCTGGTCTAATGGGGGGCAGTGAAAGCCCAAAGGGAAAATGATTCAGGAATGCAAAAGCTTTTACAGGAAGGGCCATTTCACTTTTGCCAGGTGCACAGGCATGGGTTGCAGAAGGAAGGAGCCAATGTATACTTTGAAGCCGAGGAGCAGCAGCACGACGGAGGGGTCACTGCATGGGGGAGCATCCCTGCTCCAGAAACAAAGCCCAGCTCTTCACCCCTGGTTTAGCAGCAGCTGTCAAACTCTCTCCTTCTTCTGGTACTCAAAGTAGCAGGCCAGCACAATAGCTACTTGAAAGATATGAAATAACGTGATTTAGAATCAAAGAATCATAGCATGGTTTAGGTTGGAAGGGACCTTTGAAGGTCATCCAGTCCAACCCCCCTGCAAGAAGCAGGGACATCTCCAACCAGATCAGGTTGCTCAGAGCCTCGTCCAGCCTGGCCTTGAATGTTTCCAGGGATGGGGCATCCACCACCTCTCTGGGCGCCTGTTCCAGTGTTCCACCACCCTCAGTGTAAAAAATGCTTTTCTGTGTGTCCAGTCCGAGTTCTGAATATCCGTATTTCGTCTCCTGGCATGCTCTTCCTTCTAATCCCCAACTTTTAGGGGCTCTGCAGATACCGACCATCCTCGGTGCCCAGCCCTGTGGCAGACTTTCAGGGGTTATAACGCTTGAAAAAAACCAAAACAAAAACCGGAGGAGAAAGGCGGGCGGCAGCCGTCAGGCGGGAGGGGAGCGGAGCCCGGTTCCCCGCCGGGTGGCAGCACCGGCCCGGGAGCGGCGGGGGGCGAGCGGCTGCCGCCGGCTGCCGGCCTCGGTGGTCCCTTCCTTGCCCTGGATTTCGTCTTGTAACAAACACTTGCATTCCTTTGGTGCCACCCTGGATTTCAGTAACTTTAAACAACTTTCTAGAAACAACATTTTATGTGCCGTGGTCTAAACGGGGTAAATCTCTCTCAGTGCCTCGCATCACAGTCTCCGCAGCGTCACAGAGCATTCGCTACGAGGATCGGACTCCAAAAACTTTTACGGCGACTAGCACTCACATGAGTTATCCCCTTTTTACAGTAAAAGCGTTTGGCCCAAGATCAAGGTACCTACACTTTGGCGTCAGCCTGCACACTAAGCGTGTAACACACCTACCATCAACAGAACTCTCACCAAAGCAACTTTTGTTGAAAACTGAACCGCTCCTCCCGTGTAGCTACTTCAGGATGGAGTTATCCTTTCGCATCCAAGAAGAGCAGGGGTGTAACACAGCACGATCCCACTGGGCTGGCATCAAACCAAAGGTGGGTGCTACTCAGCCAGTTTCACAATTAATTTAGAAAATTATAACTGGAGACTGGTCATGCAGATTCAGCCTCAAACTCCATCTACCTCCTGCCTCTAGCAGACAAGTGTCTGTAATATCTCCTTTGCCCAGCCCCTGTTATATTTTCAGCTCAGAGGCTTTCCCTTGGCTTGGTAACCCTCAGCAGACCCCTCTTCCAAGTATCTGTCCGTGTAACAAATTCACAGGTCAGGCCATGTGATGGGAAGGAAGATGTGGCACTGGGTGCTTTCTCAGCACAACTTGTCTGGCCAGAATGTGAAAGAAACCAAGTTCCCTCCCACGACTACACGAGGAAAACAAGGGGGTGGTTCATATACAGAGATCTCCATTTGGCAGATGTATGAAACCAGGTGGGATTCATCCCATCCTCACTGAGTCGTGGGTTCAGGAAAGACACCTCCACCTGGTGGCCACTCCGGTTTGTGCTACATGCTTCTCTGTAACTGCTGCTCATTGACGATTTTTAGCTTTAGTTTTTTAGTTTTAGATGTTTTTCAGGAAGAATGTATGCCAAATTTTATCTGCTTAATGTATCCATTAAGGGATACAGGGAACCATGAATGCCAAGAAAATAATAAAAATAATAAGTAATTGTTCTAAGAAAACATGATCTGATGCCTGCCTGAAAAATTATTATTGAAATTCAGACAAGGTATCAGACAAAACTTGAACTGAGACAGCAAAGGGCACTGAATGTGTTTTAAGCATTTTCATCATAAGCCGCCCATTGAGTCACAGTGACCAAACCCGAAACCTGTTCTCCTTTGCATGAAGGACTTTGATGTGCAATTCTTACCTTTTGGTATCCGTGAAAACAGTTTTGAGGTATTTTAGATCCCTTTCCCTACCAAAGAAACAAGCTGAAGCATCCTTCCAAACCAGGGGGCACATGTGAGGTTCTCTGTCTCCCAGCCTCCAGGTCTCCCTGCTCCAAGTTTCTTAATCCAATGCCAGAGATATAGACAGAATGAAATGCCCCAAGAAACTGGTTATTACAGAAGGACAGACTGCCACACTGTCCTTCAGCTCCCTTTCTCTGGGGCTGAGCTCACCCTGCCCCATCTCTGTGGGGCTGTGGCATGCTTGGCCCATGGGCAACACGAGCCCAGGGGCATCTGTGCTCTCCCTCGCTATAGAGCTCAGCACAGACGCGATGAAACCTCGGCCAAAGTCTGATAGCTTCAGTTCCCAAGTAACTAATGCTGCTTAAAAGTAGAAAGCAAGATAGAATAACATAAAACTATTTGTTGTCTGCCCCAATAGCAGGGCAGGGCTACCTTTTCTTTCTGACAAACTGAATGGTTTTGGCCCAGATTATAACCTCTTATTTGAATTTAGAGGTAAGTGTGGTCCTATCAGCCTTGTGCCAAGGCTGAGAGGCAACTCGTGGCAGTGACGATGGGGCATTTCACGAGGCTGGATGGGCCTGATGAGGCTGCAGGATATGGGCAGTGTGGTCTGACAGATGCCCACCTCCACCCCACATCTGGAAAGTCCGCAGGGCAGGGGATGGCATAAACCCTAATGAAGGGCATAAACCCTAATGAAGCTGTATTGTCGGTGGCAGGAATAGAGCTAACACCAGGTACTTGAGGGTTTATAGCCACAACAGTGGATTTAATTATCACTTTACTGGGCTTTAAGTGAGCTGTAAGACTAATTTAATTTAATTCCCATTACAGGGTCGGCAGTATCTTTACAAGCTTCCTCTACAGACAAGTGTCAAATTAGGGCTATATCAATAGATAAAGGGAAAAAATAAAGCCATTGATGGCCATAGATTTCCCAGCTGATATCTTTATACTCTGCTATAAAAGCCTATCACCCTTTGTTTAAAGAAAGTGAAAAATATTGACATCTCTTTCAAATGCTAATCATTAGGAAGCAACTTGAAATAAATATGATGAGAATTTTATTAAGGAGTAATAACACTCAGTATCTTCTGCTAATTTTTGCTTCCAGATAATCTGAGTCATTAGTTTGGGACCAGATGCTGGAGCCCCAAGACTGTGCCTTGAGCATCGCCGGTGCCATCAGGACCCAGCGCTGTGGAGGGGTGCTTGGTTTATAGTAGGTTTTGAAAAATGCAATGCTTTACTTGGGCATAAATGTTTTCCAGAGCAGAGAGGGCTCTGCTCTCACCACCCACCTGGAGCCAGGGCAGCCCACGGCTCCCAGGGCCTCACCCCTGGGCCCGGCCGTGGCAGCAGACCTTTGTGCCCTATAAAGGGGTGAACTTTGGCAAAACCTTGCCCTTGGACTTTCACGCTTATGTACCTACTCACCCGCCTAAGAGATTTTTTGAAATCATAACAGCTGTGAAACAAACCTGGCTGGAGGGTCCCCCCAGAATTTGGGGGACAGCTCTGAGCAGTGAGAGCTTTGTGAGGACACCCAACCCCTGCCTTGAAGAAGCCATCTCCTGTCCCAATGACCTGCCCCACAGGAGGCCCCTTCCCAGCCTGCCCCAGGCAGTGGGAGCCAGGGCCTTGTCTGTGTGATCAAAATCGCTGTCAGGTAGCAGAAGGAAGGGACCTGCCTGTGCCACGCCTGGGACTCCGCCATGGTCATGCTTGTGTTTGCTCAGGCAAGTTTCTCTTTCCTGGTGGTTTCATTACCGAACAGAACCCAGAGTACGTCACGCATCTAGTCCAAGCCAGATGTCCACCTGCATAGTCAATGGGGAGAGTTCGGTTCCTCCAGGGGGTTATCAAACCTCCTTTCTGATGGACTGTCCTCAGGAGATGCCTGTCTATCTTCCTTGCTTGCTCAGACAGCTCAGATGATCAGCTTAAGGCTAAACATCTACATTTTAGAATCATAGAATCATAGAATCGTTAGGGTTGGAAGGGACCTTCAAAGGTCATCTAGTCCAGCCCCCCTGCAAGGAGCAGGGACATCCCCAACTAGATCAGGTTGCTCAGAGCCTCATCCAGCCTGGCCTTGAACGTTGCCAGGGATGGGGCCTCCACCACCTCTCTGGGCAACCTGTTCCAGTGTTCTATAACTTGCATCGTAAAAAATTTTTTCCTAATTTCTAATCTAAATCTACCCCCCTCTATTTTAAAACCATTACCCCTCATCCTATTGCAACAGGCCCTACTAAACAGCCTTTCCCCATCTTTCTTGTAGGCCCCCTTGAGGTACTGGAAGACCGCTATCAGGTCTCCCTGGAGCCTCCTCTTCTCCAGGCTGAACAGCCCCAACTCTCTCAGCTTGTCCTCATAAGAGAGGTGCTCCAGCCCTTTTATCATCTTTGTGGCCCTCCTCTGGACCCTCTCCAACTGGTCCATGTCCTTCTTGTGTTGGGGGCTCCAGAACTGGACACAGTACTCCAGGTGGGGTCTCACCAGGGCAGAGTAGAGGGGGAAAGACTGCAAGACTGAAGTCTTTGCTGAAGACTTTGCAAGACTGAAGTCAGCCACCTAGTGAGATGAATTCTCCACAACCATGGAGAACACTCCCTGACAGGCAGCAACTACACAGCTCCTAGAAATAAACTGTTTATCCCCCTTTATACATACTTGTGTAAGAACATAGCTAAGCGCAGCACACAGCATACCCAAACAAAACTATTTGTTTACTCCCACCACCCCTTCATCCCACACCACTGCTACCTGTTGTACTCTTGCTGTATAATTCCTCCCCTTTGCAGAGCTTGGGGACCACGTCTGAACTGCCCTCGCTGCTTATCTACAGGGTTGGCACAGAAAAGAGATGCTGCTGCTGCCCTAGATCTTTGCAGAGGGGCAAACGTTGCCCACCCCAAGGATCTGAAAGAGCTGAGGTTGGAAGGAGCTCCTTGTTTTCTTCCTCCCAGTCACCTGGGAGTTGGAAAGGTAAGCACAGCCCTGGCTGGAGGAATGGCCTCTGGGTGAACCCCGTGCTCTGCATCTGTTTGCATTGCTGAGAAATGCTGCTTATCTTTTGGACTTTCAAACCACAGAGTTTAAAGAAATACTGGAGTGAAATTATAGCTGCTGATGATTAAAGCACTATATTTAGGCCTCACTGTAACTTAAACATCGGTTAGGAACGCTGAAATATTTTTTACATAAACTCTTCCCCTATAAACAGTGAGCTAAAAGACCCAACGTGTTCCATTGGCTTCAGCCAAGTACAGCACAATTCTGGTTATACATTAGACCTGGAGGACAGCCTCAAACCTTGAATTAACCAGGAAAATACAGATAGCCAGGGAAAATGGCCAGTGAGAATATCCTAGCTGCAAATGTCATAGTTTGCCTGCTGATATCCTTTGTTAGGAGGAGCCACTTGGCTTCAAACAGCATTCAGACTGTGGAGTTTGTTGGTTTTTGCTTCAGAAAGACCCCACAAAATTTCAGTCATGTGAGACCCACCACCAAGGTGAAGTGCCTGAGTGGAAATCTAGATTTGAAGGGATTTAGTCCCAGGTCGCGGGTAAATGCCTTAGATAAAACAATGCAGACAGAACCCTGCTGAGCCAGCTGACCCTGGGGAAGGCAGACAGGGTGGTTATCTGAACTTCACTTGTCTGAAGTCTCCTGTTGTTTAAGGTGGGATTATGTCGTCCAGCTCACACTGAGAGGGGGAATTTTCTGTGCCCCCACCAACCTAAGGCACATGACCCAGAGTCCACAGTTACATCTTGGGAAGGCAAGTGACTTTCCTCTGGAGAGCAAAGTGGTTTAGAAATTAAAAGCCTGTATGATTCAGGCTGCACAGCTCATATGCAATCATGAAGGAGAGAAGCACACAGGGGAAAGAAAGATGAAATAGTTCTGGGGAGATGCTGAGCTGAGATACAGTGGTGAGGCAGCGTGACACTGCCCAGGCAGTCATGAGGATTGCATGACTCCAGGGTCTTCCCAAAGCCTCTGGTGACTGCTGTGAAACACCACGACAGGTGTTTTGGTCACTTCTACGAGTACTTTTTATCAATCATCTCTGAAAAGCCTGCTGGTTCTTCACTGCATCATAGGAATTTGGAGGTCCCATACCTGTCTCCACCCCAGCTTTCTGTAGCTATGCCCAGCAGGACAGATTCCCTTTGGTGAGCCTGAACCTGGGATATGCAGTGGCTCCATCTAGACTAGCATATAAAAAGGACCATGATGGGTCCTTGGGCCTGGAGAGCAAGCAGCATGGCTGGCCTGAATCCATATAGCTAAACTCCCTGTCACATCGCCTTCTCCCTATGCCCAGCTCAGTCCCAGTCCTCACCTGGAAACCAGAAGTGGAACAAAGTCAACCATCCCTGTCTAATTAATTCTCCCCAATCTGGAAAAATAAAAAAAATACATCACTGGTGATGTAAGCTGGAGTTCCCAGCATTTCCAAAACAGCAGTCTACCTCTGCTTGTGGGCCTGATTGTCTCTCATGTTGTTCTGCTGAAACAAAGAGTTAAATTTAAAAAAACCCCTCAAAATAAAACACTGAAGAACACTGAAGAATTATTCCTAATCCCCTTTTTCTTCACAAAAAAAAAAAATCTTATAAAACCTTTTCACATAAGCAGCAGTGAAAGAAGCAGTACTGTATATTTACAATTAGTTTCCAGCTTATGAAATCTTCTCATGAATGAAATGTGTGTCTGAGTTGTAGGAGAGTCAAGAGGGGAGAAAAGATAACGCCAGCAAGGGGAGAGAGATTTATATAGTGTTTGCTTGTTGCCTTTCATTTTCTGAATGGCAGGAGGAGATTAATGATATTGTCACAACAACATTAATGATGCTGTAAAATCATAAGGACAAAGAGAGGCACGATTTGATAAAAGTGAGATTTACAGCTGCATCAGTCAATTTAATTATCTTTTACTAGGCTTAAACTAAGCAGTAAGACTAATCTCCACTTAACATGTTTTACAGGGTCTGCAGGCGCTTTACAATCCTCCTCCATTCAGAAGTGTCAAATTATGGCAATATTGATAAAAGAGTGGTGTAAACGGTTGTCTAGTCAATCCCCGAACCAGTTAATATCTTTCTTTACTGCATTGTAAAAGCCTATTACTCTCGAGTTTTGGAGTGAAATTTGTGGACAGTAATCTGAGTTGATAATGTTTAGAAAACAAGTTCAGAGAAGATAAAGATCCGCGTCCACCTGCCTGCGCTCGCTATAAAAGGCGGCACTGCCTGCCTCTGCACTGGCTCTGCCGCCTGCCCCGGACTGCTTTTCCCCTGGGATTCAGCTTTTACATCATGTGGAGGAGCAGCAGACCCAAGCAACATCAGGGCTTGACATATTTTTTAGCACGAGGTGCTCTGCAGCCCGGGACAATGGGATCCCAGGGCCCATAGGGAGCAGCGGTTCTCCTGGGCATCACTTTTTGATGGATCCCTGGGGCAGAGCAGGGTCTGGTGGTGGCCCCATCAGCTCTGCTCCGCCAATGCCACTGCTGGCACAGAGGTGGTAACTGCACCGCCAAACCCCACGCAGAGCCTTACCTCTACTTCTCATAACAGCAAACAAGCATGGGGATTCAGTATTTGGAAGCCAAAGATTACCTATGTGAATAACAGGATATTTATTCTTATTACCTCCTGCGAAACCATGACAGATTATATATGTTAATTTTCCACGTGCTGTTTTTAAACACAAAGTCCCTCGGGTATTTCAGGTCACTAGGCTTGATTTTTCACTCTCCAAAATTTGTGGACTTACTTATACTTTCACAAAGAGGGTGTAAAGCCCAGCCGTCTCCACTTGACAGGCTGCTTCATGGCAGCCAAGACCTACCTTTCCACAGAAGTATCTCTCTTGGAGCAACAGAGAAGCAAGTTTCTGGCATCAGGGACAGAAGAAAAATGCCTATATTTGCTTTTGTAATATCTTTTATTTTCAGTGAAACTGAAGAAAATGTAACTCACAAAGCAGATGGCAGCTCCCAGCAAAACCTGGGGAGTCACTTGTTTGCCCAACTGTTGTTTGACACTTAGCAGCTCGAGAAAAATCTAAACCTTTCCTAATAAGATCAGGTTCTCCTTCCCTGCTCTCCAAGCAAAGGAACACCAGTCTCTCTCTGGCCAGGCTGTGAAGAAATGGATTATCTCTGATTTACTGTGGGCTCTGGCTCTGAGAACTAAGTGATGGAAATTTAGATCCCACTTTATCTTTCTTTATTTCATGCTGTTGCCTGTATGTAAGTGCTGTGGGCCAGCCTATCCTTTGAGCCATCCTTTCTGCTGGTCAAGTGGCTCTGAAGGCAATTTCTGAGATATTTTGGTCTCGCTAACCCGTGTTACTGGGCATTTTTTGAGTGAGGAGTCAGGCTTCCTGGAAAACAAACCTCAGGGCACAGGCATGCTCTGTGTCATTGCAGTGCAGTTGTTCTGCTCATGCATTGCTTAAGAAAGTCCACAAACACAGAATGACTGAGCCCAGTGTTTCTACAGTATCTTATTTTTAGCTATCTCAAAAAGTTTTTCTACTAATAATGAAATAATCCTCTGACAAGAAACTAAACATATTTCTCTTCCTAGGCAAGGAAAAGAGGCAAAGATTTCTTTGACAATTTTCCCATAAATTTTACAGAAAAAAATAGTAACAGAAGTCAACTCTTCTGATCACTGGTTATGTTTGAAACACACTGCAGCCCTGCCTTATCCTCTGCTTCCTTTAGCTTGCTGACACATCTAATATCCTACATCATGGCAGATATGATGTTCTGCTGATAGCACTGAGTGGCCCCCTCACCTTGCAGCCTTTAGGTCCTGGGACCTCAGCGTCCAGCCCAGGAATCAGTGCTCCTGGTGCAGGAGGTGCTGGTGGACATGCTCAGGAGAGATGTCTGCTTCTGCAGGACAAGGACCACCTCAAGGCTCGGCTCGGATCAACTCCAGGATCCTCCTGGGAATGGACTGTCAGAAAATCAGATGTGTTAAAATCAGAGGCATTGGGCATGATGGGCTTGGCCAGCCCCTGTCGCACAGCCCACACTTTCCCAGCTGCTGTCCCACTGGGGACACCACTGGTCAGCAGATCCCAGCCCAGAGGACTACAAATGGGAGGGAGCAAGAGCTCTGCAACAGCTGGAGGGAGGCCTCGTGCACCAGAGCTTTAAAAAATTGGGCAGTTGGCAATGCACGGAGGTTCCCATCAACCTGACTCCACCAAGACCAATGATCCCCTCGGCCCTCCTCTGTCCAGGGACTCTGTAAAGAAGAGTTTTCAGGCAAAGCAGTGGCTCACCCTAAATCAACAATGCTCTCAATCTTTACTGCTCATTTCAAGGAATCTCCACTAAGCTTAGGGGAAGGAGTGTAGAAATTGGTAGGAGATTTGTCCAAACAAGGTCTTAAGGATTGAGCCTCTGTCAATAATTCCTGCAACGTGCTTGTCCGTGCAGGAAATGGGGAAAAAGTCAGTTCGGGATTCTTAGCCATCTGATCTTATCAGAATGGTAAATCTGGTCTTTGATCTTTTGTCAACAACTCACAAAGTTGGAGGCAGCTGCCACCACCCTGCTCAGTGATGCAGTCATCAGGGTCTCGTAAAACATTTATGAAACCTGTCATAAACTGACCCGATAAGGAGCAGAACATTGGGTTTCAGGAGTCAGCAGCTTCTTGGGGAAGATCTTCTCTCTAACTCCACGGCTCCTTTGTTTAAACAGCAAACACAAGCCACCGATTGCACCCTGCCATAAAAGCTGGGAGCAGGGAATTTTCACCAGCCCTGGTGCCTGCTGAGTTTGTGTGACAGGTACTGGCCTTCACCATTTGCCTTACCCACTCGCCAGTCCTAGGGTAGGAGGGAGGAGAGATGAGGAAGAGAGGAATTGAATACAATTATAACTGAAGAAGGAAAAAGTTATCTACAAGTGGATGGTGGGACTGTTTCCAGAATAAGGAAGAAACAGAAGTTTGAGATTAAATATTCTTTGGTGCTTTTATTTCTAGTCTTAATGAATTTTGAGAGATTCTCTGGGTTTGGTCCCATGTCTGAGCGTGGGGTGAAACCCACCTTCTGTTCTCACCTTCCCCAGTTACTGCAGCTATGACTCCAGACATGCCACAGTGCCTGCCTCTTCCTTACTTTCTTTATAAGAAAATCAAATTGACCTGCCTTGTATGTTCTCTGAGCATATATTTTCTTTTGAATTTTTTTCCAGAAGACTAAATCCCTAATAGAAAATGAAGTGTCTCCAATGTCCACTCTGAGGCCCCTTGTTGAGAACATGACCACGCTGCAGTGCTGTGCAGTGATTCCCACTTACTTCAGCAGCACGGAACACCTCTCAGAAGCACAATGTCCATAGTAGCACCATGATCTTCCTGAGCTCGAAATTTAATAGCTGTACTATGCAGGGGACTATTTCAAGCTCTTGTTGGGATATTTCTTGTTCTTTGGAAGAGTTTTGGCCTGGGAGATGCAGCTGGAAAAGGAACCTGCTGCTAGGATTGGGTTTGTACATGTTGCAGCCTTGTTATTTACAAAGACGATCCAAACCAGTGATTTTCTGAATGCACAGAAAGGGCAATGAAAAAAGCCTATGTTCACAACTTAAAGCCCTGCATTTGGTTAGCACCAAGATCAAATCCTTCTTGTTTGGTGCCGTGAGGCCACCTTTTACATGCATATTCCAGCTATCTTCAGGATTTTTTTTTCAGCAGAGACACAAAATAACACACAAAATATTACTTGGAACTCAGAAACACAAAATAATATCTGGTCAATCACCTAGCTTATGTTTTTCTTTTATTTGCTTGTGTTTTCTGTGATGATGTATTCACAAAGTTGGGGTACAGACCACTGTTGGTCCTGACATCTGACTTCATAAAGAAGCTTAATTGTTTCTTATAGATAATTTAAATCATGCAGACTACACTGTACCATAATAAGATATATTTACAGCTACATATTTATTTTATCGTGTAATGTCTATGAGATAAGCAGCTGTGATGTTCCAACTGGTATTATTGTATTATTTACCGATCAAACCACTTACTTAGAAGATTAGTGGTGCAATCATGTTTTCTCCACCTGTTAATTCGGTCTTGTTTCAGGGCATTGAAGTCACTAATAGTAACAATTGTTCAGTGCTAGCAAGAAATTGGTGTTGGAACAATTCCAAACAAAAGAGAGAGATAGAAAGATACCTTAATTAGATATCTGTTATGAGTTACTTATTGTAATAAAACACTAATTCAGCCCTTGTGTATAACCACAAAACAACTGTAATAAATTTCAGATTTGGTAATAAAACACTACTATATACCTTGATTAGGTGACAAAATTGCTCTTTAGAAATACATCCAAAATACCAAATGCTTCTAATCCTAAATATGTTTTTTGCATGCAACATCTTGGATAAAGATGCCAGGGGTACCAGAGAGCTGTCTGTATTTTCCCACCCGTGAAGGTGACTGAGTGAAGCGACTGATTGCGTTGGCTAGCCTGAGCCTCACGCCATTTAGGTGACCCAGTTCTCTTTCTTGCTTCGTTACAAGCAACTCAGGACAGAAGAATCTCTACTTGCCGCAGTCAGATGCAATTAGTCAGTTGCTTGATCAACCATTGTCACTTTGTAGCATGTCTTAATTGTGTGAACCTTCGTTGTTCTTGTATCAGGTTATGTTACTCTCAGGAAAAAAAAATGGCCTTTTAAATGTTCACACATTATCTAACACCATTCAAAGGCAATGCACTCACTCTGTCATATGGTAGTTTACAGAAAATGTGACAATCATGGCATTTTGCACATACTGGTGCAAAGTCAGTGTCCAGCATCCTGTGTGGGTGGCCTTCTAGTGAGCCTCAGCACTCTGAAGGTGACCACAGGTCACGAAATTGCTCTTCCAGGGCTTGCTTTTGAATTTGAAAGAAAGATTTGAGTCAACTAAACTAATAAGGAGGACAGGAACCTCCCGCTTCAAACACCATGACTCCAACCAGGGACCATCTCCACTGGGGAGATGTAGTATGTGGGACCACAACCTTGTGTTACATTATCTGCATGAAGAATCCTGTGCACCTTAGCAACGAGACATACACAAAGAGCTGCATGCAGAGCAAGATGTCTGGAAAACTTAATTTAAATAGGTACAAATTCTGCACCGCATGTGCCTACAGCGTGTCCTCTGACCGCAGGAGAACAGGCGGTGCAGGGGCTGTGGGGCAGGGTCTGCAGAGGTACCTGCCGGAGCGCTGCACCCCACACTGGAGACGAGAGGGATCCTGCACGAGGCTGTGCAGCGATGGCACGAGCGCCTTCTGCACCGTGACTGGGCCGTTTTGGAAAATGAAAGCGCTGTGTGACTAAGCATTTATATGGGTCCTATAAATCAGAGGGCCAGAGACTCTGCTATCTCTTCTTCATTTCTCTGTTCTTTTCAGCTCTTCTCCACCCCGCCTGTTCAAAGGAAACTGCTGCCAGAGTTAATCCTTGTGCTTTCTTCTGTTTCTTTCACTCTCTTCCAGACTTTTCCACTTCTATATTTCACATTCATGATCTTCTGCTGCTCTTTGCAACCCTACATTCTCCCAGCAGGCCTTTGTCTCTGGTATGAGTTCTCCTACTTTCTGCCCTTACACCCTTTATACTCCTACTTGCCTCTATCCCGTCTTTCTACACTGTGGGCTACATTTCGGCTGCTTGGTCAAAGTGCCTCATTTAAGCCTTGCCATCAACAGATGAAGGAGGTAATGTCTGGCAGCTCCGGAGAGCTGTCTGGATTGCTCGTCACCTTCTTGGCCTTAGTCACCGTGGTGGGCACAATAACTAAGCTGGGTAGATACAGGAGAAATGTTGTGTACTGGGGGATATACCTACAGTGCTCCCTTCAGGGGGCGGAGAAAAGCACATGCAGCATCCTGTGCTATCCCCTCCTCTAATAAAATGTACCGGTGGCATCATTGCATCCATACAGATCGATATCAAAGGAAGAGTAAAGCTGCTTTCCCCATGCACTCTGAAGTTCAGAGCAGTGTAGATCATCTTCTGCTTTGCTACAAGCCAAGAGGGACTCTGTGCCAAAACCTAGTGAAAGCTGAAGGCAAATGGCTAAGGTACCTGGAATCAGGCTGGTGTGTTATCCTTCCAGACATTAGCCCAGGTGAGTCAGGGTTTACACAGCTTCCAGGACTGGTTCGTTTAAAAGCAAAATTTGAAGACATTTGCCAAGGATGCAGAGCTGTCTGTTTAGACCAGCTTGACAAGGACACACGAGCTGTTGCACAGGATGAAGATTAGGAGATCAGCTGTTACTGGAAAAAAACAACCCTCTCCTCCAGTCAGAACAGCAGAACAGCCCCCATAGAGATTTTTTTTTCACAAGGATTTCACCTTTCTGTCCCATTGGAGCAAACTGGACATTTTCCCTCTAAGAGGAGGGTTGCTGGTCTTCAGGAAGACCCCAAAACGACAACCCACAGAGAAGTGCGTGGCCACTGACCACCCTCAGTGCACACTGATGTCCCCTCTCCACTCATCAAGCAACTCCATCTCCAAGGTCTAAACATGGCTCCAGTGACAGCTGGGGGAAGGTTCCATACCCCTCATGTCCCCACTGGACATATGCTGCCTGTTTTTAGGCACCAGAGGAGCCACAGAGCAGAGATGCTGGGAGTGAGCTTTGTTCTTGCATTCATGAAATAGCTCTTAATTTCCCCGAATTGTTCTTTCCTGGACACACGGTGCCTTCATATCTTATTGACTGCAGTAAAATAAACTGTTACTGAACATGTTTATTTTATACCTTAAGGATGACTGCCTGTGATGTAGTTGGTAAAATGGAGCGGAACTACATGTGAATTATGTTCATTATCTCTAATGAGTAAAACTTGCTTACTGCAGACTCCTGAGTAATGCTGAGGAAGATTATGGATAAATGTAACCAAAGTGACTCAGCCCCCGGAATTTCAAAGGTTTTCAGAGTACGCACCCAGACAGCTGGCTGTAACTGATGAGGAGGCATTTGTCAATACTGTGCAGCCTTCTTTGTACCAGTTAGTTCCGAGTGATTTCATCCTGCACAGAATTGCCATTTCTGCAAAGCGTTGGGATCTGAACTGTTGAGACAGCAGGGGAGACTCAAAATTGTACTGCTGTTTCACACACACACAAAAAATCAATAGAGCCCCTTCCTGGTCTCATGAAAAAGACATACTTTTCTATGTTTTGAAGAAAGAAGGATTACAGTAGATAGCATCCTGATTGCAGCACACAGTTTTCTGCAGCGACTCAGCCTCCCGGAACCAAACAAACTCCTTTAATCAGCTCCAGCCCCACAGAACCGTGAACCTCAGCAGCCGGGATCAGGCCCTCTGCAACCCCCTGTGCTCTCTGGAAGCTCCTACAACAATCTAACTAATGGGAGCAGCAAGTGAGTCTGTCTGGTCTCACTGAGGTCTGGCTGGCGTTGATAGTGGGTTTGCTGGCTGTTCTTACATGCTCTTGCTTACCCATAACTCTGTGCCTTATGTAGGCAGCACATAAGGCAGTGGACCATAAAATCTGAATGTATGGAGATATGACATAACTGTCTGAAACTTTACTGGGGAGATGGTGGGAAATAAATATCCTTCCATTTCCTAACATCTTCTTGATAAATATAAAGAATAAATCTCTTGGCCTGCACAGCTTTGTTGCTAGTCAGAGGGAACATGCTGTTCAGAAGGGCAGACAGACTCTTCTGTTGGAGACAGCTATCTCTGCTCCCTCCTTTTGACCCCATGAAGATGCTTTCTACGTGGCATGGCTGGTGCCCTTTCTTATAATCGGTGCAGATTATTTTCATGAGTTTCCTGTACTGAGAAGAAGGAACCAATCTCTTTATTTATGTACTCTTGGGAACGTGTTCCAAAGAGGAGCTTCCCTGAATAGACTGCATGGTCATGCACTTATTGTAGACTCACAGACCCATAGGACAGTTTGGGTTGAAAGAGACCTTTAAAGATTATCTAGTCACAGGCCCCTTACCCAGCAAGGCTACTGAGTTTGTGCTCCTAATTCTACTTCTTTATGGATTTTTTACTGTCTCACTTTCATGGGATTTGAAGCAGATTTCTGCCCTGAGAGTCACCAACCAGAAAGGATATGCAGGAGCCAGCAAGATACTGGCTAACCGAAACGATTGACAAAATGGTTCTGACTCCCCTTTGTTTGAAATTATTTCCTATTTAGGAGAGCAGGAATAGGACAGTACCTAAATTCTTGAATGAATTCAAGGTTGAATGAACTTTTTGCTGAAGTTCAAGGCTTTAACAAACCAGCAAAGACTTCAGGAAAAGCTTCCAGAGTCCTGGAAAAAAAAAAAAAAGAAAGAAAATAAATGGGCTTTAAAAAAAGACCTCTAGGAGAAGTAGTTTCTAAATGCATGAATCTTGTTAAGATTTGAGGCTGAGATTTCATGTGTTTGGAGCTGTCCACTGAAGACAGAGGATCTCCTTGGACCATCCCGTTTCACCTGACTGCTCCTCAGTCCTGAATCCACGTTCTTGCAACCATAACATCCATGTGACCTCATTATCACCCAAGGAAAATTCACCCGGCTTCTTCCTCCTTGCCCTGCATCCTCGGGCCGCCCACTCGCCCTTGGCTGATGGAAGCAGGAATTGCTCCATTTTCCCAAGAGGCCAAGAAGTACAAATGGGCAGTCCTGCAACGCTCCGTATTGCTGAGCTCTGAACCACAGCCAGCTGGCTGGCTGTCAGCACACAATCCAAACATTGTCCAAGGCTGCACTGACTGCAATAAACCCTTCAGGGCTGCAAAACAGGTCAGAGATCTCAAAAAATACAGCTCTGCTTTGATAATAATTAACAGGATGGTGGTAAAAGTCCCTGAGGCTTTGGCCGGCTTTGTGTGTGTGCATGCACACATGTGTGTACGGCAATGGGAAAGTTTGTCTGTCCCAAGCCCAGAAAACCCTTTGCAGGGGCACAGCTTCTCTTCTGGTGGGCTATTCACTCAACCCATAGTACAGCCCAGTGTTCCTAATTTTCTCTGCGCTGGCAGAGAATTCCCTGCTGTCACATTTAAGACCAAGAGCAGAAACAAGCATGAGGGATCAGGCTGCGTTAGCATTTCTCTAACTTCTGTAACGGACAAGTGTGCCAGACCAGATTCCAGTCTCTGGTTCACAGAGGTAAATCTGAAATTGGGGAAAACTGGAATTTTCTTATCTTTCAGACCCCTAGACTGAGAGTAGAATCTGCAAATCTGACCTGCACTGGTGCCATATAATATTTTGAGTGTTGTGTTATGTGCTAGTGCATATCCTAAACCCAAGTGGTTATCTGTTAAATTGTTAATTTCCAAAGCGAAATAACTTTCATGTTACTTGTGGATCTCATGCAAGTTTTTTTCCTTGGTCTTAATTTCTACTTGTTATGTTTTAGAATCGTAAGATCTAGGAATTTTCCCCATGTTTTACAAAGCACCCTATCATAACTTTTTGGAAAATTGATGTTTAAAAAAAATTCAACTCTAAGTTGGTTACTCTTGGTATATAACTGTGTGAGTCTGTGTGTATATATACTCATATAATGACTTTATAATAGCATGCAAATATGTTCAGTTGTTAGATGGACAGTTAGAAAGAATAACACTTGTGAAGAGATCGCTACCTATTGTCACTCTTGCTATGCTCCATTATATTGGAAAATGTTCCAAAATGTGAAAGAATGAGGGCGGATGATGAGAGCACAGTGGAGATAGAATCCCCTTCTGACCACTCTTGGTTTCCCTTTGGTCAAGGGGTCAGCAGACATACACACGGGGACACTGCCGTGGTTTAAGCCCAGTTCTCTTTTGAAGGATCAGAACCACTCCAGCTGGTTGAAATTGCTCAAGCACGGTCATAACAGTCTGCAAGCTGCACCAGAGACCCACAGCCAGCCCTGGCCAAGCATGAGGCCCCACTCTGCGCCCCTGAGGTGCCTAAAGCAGCCAGCAAAGGGACAGCAAGCCCTGCAGCGGGGCAGCGAGCTCCACAGTGGGGCAGGGAGCTCCACAAGGAATGCCACATCAGGTCCTGTGCAATCAATGGCTGTTTCCTTCCTTTGTGGGGATCTCGACTAGCAATCTGATCTTCGCATGACTTTCCTCTATCCCAAGCCAGTGTCAACAGAAAAGCAAATGGATAAAATGTAAATAGAGACCACAAAACTCCTGAGTAAAAGTGGATAACATTCCTTGACCTTCCCGCTCATAAAGCTGCATTACTTCCTCCTCTACAATGAAGATTAGTTGTTATATAGTATTTACATTACTTTATATGGCCACATCCTCAAAGCCTTTATTCAGCTAAGCAGGGCTCTGCCAAAGCCCAGGTGCGGGTTTGCGGAGGCAGTGGGAGCTGCGGCCTCCTGTGAACACGGCTGGCTCTGGCTTGTGCTCTCGCTCATGTGCTCCTGGGAGAGACGGAAAGACTGCAACGAAATAAATGCCCAGCTTGTAGACGATTGCTAGGCTGGATGAATTCAGCCCCATGAAAATCCACTTCATTTGGCTTAGGAAAAGCAGTTGCGGGGGAACAGAAAGGGAGCTGAACACAATTTCAGCATCAGATTATTTTTGCGTGCATTGTTTAAGTCTTCTTTTGTATGCATATGAAAGAGGAAGACAACAGCTGAAGGAGCAATCACTGGAATTGAGATTCTGGCTCTCTAAGTGCTTACACCAGTTGAAAAAGGCAATGCTTCTGAAAAAAATTAGCTGAGGTTGTTGTAACACTGGAAGGAAAAACAAACCTTCCAAATGAATGTAATGCAGCCCTTCCATTTGTTCTGGACTCACCTATAGCAGAAATACCAGGAAATTTCTTTATTCTGGAGAAATAAATTAAACACCGTTAACAGTTTCCCCTTTTAATTAAACACTGTATTAGGGAGCTGAATTTTTTTTTTTAAACTCTGGTTACTTGTTTATCTCTGAGAAAATAAATAGTTTAATTTGCTTCATGATATTACTTAGATTAATTAGCTGGTGTTTGCATGGCACACTAAGTATGCAGAGCACTATAAATGCTCATACCTTTTGTAGAAGTCAGTGCATGCAGCCTGGAGCACCTTTGGGGTATTTGTTATGAAGGTGATTGCAGCGGGGTGTTAGGCCCTCACATAAAAATGGCTTTAGCATCTTCCTGAAAGCAAGGTTTTAAACCTTGCAGTATCTGATTATAGGGAGCTATGAGCACAGCTTTTCCCTTCCTTCCATCGCTGTGCTTGTGTTTTCCCTTGCTGCCTGTATTTTGCATTTTTCAGCCTCTTCATTTGCTTCTTAGCAACACATTTTCAAGGCAACAGTGCCTACACTTTTGTCATTAAGTCTCGATATTCATCACACAAAGACACAACCACACAGTTTTTGGTTCAACTGATCTCCGTGTCATGGCAAGGGAAGCAGCTGAGGAGGAAATAACAGCACATCGAGGTGCCAGAAGAGAGGGAGGCTGGTGGCCGAGGACCAGAAACACTGTCCCTGGCTTGTCTGATTCCAACCAGGCATCTTTGATGGCAGCCTTTTATGCATCAAGGTCAGTCTGCTGTGGCTGCAGGGAAGGGCTTGCCTAGCCGGGTGAGGGCCCACCTCTGAGCCAGGGGCCTTGGAGCTCCTTCTGCACCGCACAAAGAGAAGCAGTCCCACCCAGTGTACAGTGGGGCTCTACCTGGAGCACAGACATCTGCAACAGGGCTGAAAAAATTCACCCTAAGAAAGCCCTTTCCCCTTGCAAATGCTCAAATGGCCTAGAACTGTTTTGTTGCGCTCTTTCTTTTTTCTTACGTACACCAATTAGCTGAACGGCAGGCAATACAGACCTCTCCTGGCAAGACGGAGACGTGGATTGAGATGCTTTCAGGCAGGGACTGGACTCGTATCTCCACCGTCCTTGAGGTGTGTGCTAGCCACAGAGCTGGGCAAGCAAAATCCGGGTCAGCATTAGAGGAAGGCACTGTTATGGCTTGGTCTGTGGTTCATTAACAATGGTGTCACCAGTTCATGGGGTCTGCAAAGCCACCCTGAACAGCAGATGCCCCTTCTAGCTCTAGGGTATAAAAAAGGGCTATGATTTGGGTATAAAAGCGTCAGCTTTTCTAGCTATATGTTTCAATGACAGTCATTACAGGAGAAAATCACTCCTGCAAGGACCATACTAAGAATCTAGGATAACCCTGTGTTAGGATCTAGGCTGCCACATCTTAAGAACAGTGAGACCAGACTCCATACAATTGCAAAACTTTCCTTCTATAACCCATCTCCTTCTGGGAATTTAAGGCAGCACTTAAATATTGCACTCACCTCTAACTGCCAGCACAGGCTCTTTGCATTTCATTGCAAGCACCTGGAGTTTGCTGAGTGGCTTTGACTCAGGTTGATCTCCACTACCCGGTTCAAGGGAGCCCTAGAAATATGGTTTGTCACTCTAGAGATGTGTCCAACCCCTCCCACGCTTAAAATGCCTCCCTCCAGGGATTCAGCAGGCGTTCGCCAGTGTTCGGTACAGAGGATTTTGCATTTCTTATTGGTTATTTCAGGCTGTGCCAGGATGATGTGTCCCTGTATGGATGAGAATTTCCTCGCTCGCCGGTCCTACAGATATTCCCTCCTTCCACTCTGGTCTCCACTATGAACATATGCTCTGAATCCACTCTCCCATGAACAGGGACATATTCTGTGTGCACCTCAGCATTGCGGGGTTCATACACCACCAAAGATTTCCTTGGGCTTAGTGAATGGTACACACTGGCCTTACTTAGCATTTACACAGCATTACAGACAGGTGACAGGGGATATTGCTTTATGGCTAGAAAGAGACAGAGAAAGCTGACAAAGGTGATCAAAGGTACAGAAAGGCTTCTGTGCATGGGAAAAAGAGGTAGAGAGAACTCCTCAGCCCGAAAACCAGACAGGAGGATATGCTGGTGGGTAATAAATTGCAAACAACATGGAGAAGAAGAAGGAACCACTCATCAGCCTTTTTTAATACAAGAGTTAAGGTGACTCAAACAAAACCAACAAGTGGCAATTTCAAGAAAAACAAAAATATATTTATTTTTATACAGTGTGAAATTTATACAGTTGTACAGTATCTAAATCTGTGGAGCTCCCTGTGAGAGGTCGTTACGGATGTAAGGTGAATGTGCACACGTCCCCATGTATTTTGGACATGCTTGTGAGGTGAAATCCACCAAGGTGCCTTAGGTGCAAAGGCTGCAGTGTCCCCTGAGCTGTAGATTGCTGTATGGAATAGAAAATATGGGTTTTTTTAAACATCTCAATACGCTTGCTTGGTCCTTCTATTTTTCCTGGACCCCCTTCTGTTGGTTTTCTCCATTGGAGATGGGCATCAACACAACCTTTATAAGACTAAATGGCCTCCTCCTCTCGTCAGACATCTGCTGGGGACAGGATGCTGGACTGGCTGGGGCTGGCTTGATATGGCCACTGCTATGTTCTCATCATCATCCTTGTGCCATGCTGGTATAGTCACAAGTGGTGCTCTTCTAAATATTTTGGGAACTGCTCAGGACCTGGGCCAGTTAAGTTCCATGGTACTCCAGCTGCTGGATTTACAGACAGCTAATTGCAAATAGTCACACAGTTGAACCATTCTATGATTCTATGGAACTGGACCAAGTTGCTGTCTTGCAGCTGCTCCCCTGTCGAGGGTCTGGCAGTGCTTCTTGCACCTGGGAATGCTGAGGATTGGGAGGAGGAATGCAATCCCCTCAACCTCTTCTCCTACCTCCTCACCCCAGGAAAAGGAAGGGTGAGTTTCTCACCATGCGATTTCACCTTTGCCTCTCCATCACCTGTTTTGCTCATCCATGTTGTGTTTTAAACCAGCTACGCACAACGACAGACATGGCAGAGGTGGCACCTGGAGGCACGCAGATTTTAGGTGCAGATGATCAGTGACTGGAATCAGGCAAGATAAAACTGATTTTGCCCAATTAACCCAGCAACGCAAGGGTGAGTGCTGTTTTCTTTCTTTCCCTTTTCACCTGAAAGCTAACACTCTTCAAAACACCAGCAAAATGTCAGCAACCCCATTATTATTTTACCCTCGCAGCAACCTCTGATCACAAAACTCCAAATCATTAAAGTCACTTGAGTCTGGCCCCTGGCACTGGCCCTGCAATCCCACTGTTTCATACAAACAGTCAGATGTAATCGCTGTGGTGCCCGAACCGCCCCGGCACAGCTCTCACCACCAAGTACATCGTGGCAAAGCAGTCCAACAAAAGCAAGGATGGACGCTCCCCGTAAAAAGGGGGTTGTGCAACAGCAGTGACTGCGGAGAGTCCAGCTGGGACCACACAGGCTCAGCATGTAGAACATCACAGAAAGAAAAATTACTCTGCCCTGGAGAACAGGGCAGGAGGGGTGAGAGACATGAGAAGGAGGAGGTGAGACCTGCTGTGTGCCGAGTGACCAAGAGGGATGGAGCTGGAGCACAGATTGCCATGGCAACGCAATCTGGGGAGGCCTCAACTGCAGCTGGGCTTGCCGGCATGGCAGGGCGCCTCAGGATGAATGCTGAAAGCATCAGTTGGATTGCAGTGGGCAAGGACACGCTGAGCCCAGACCTTGTGTCTGGAGGGGTGGAACAGGCTGTTAGCCTTCCTCGGTGGCATGGGACACAGCCTGGTCTCTAAAGCAGCTCCTACTCATTCACTTGGGCATTGTGTGGACACCTCAGGAGCAAAGACACAGCTATGGAGCTGGGTTTGCTGCATTTAGGATTCGGCTCTTGTTGGCAATACTGGCCACCCAGCAGCCCACGTGCGCCAGCCCACAGAGCCATCAGCATCACTGCCTTGCTGCAGGGAGAGACTCACTGCTTTCTGCTCCTTTCAACCAACGTGCTGCTATTGACCCTGCCCAAGCGAGGGCTTTCCTCAGTGAAGGAGAAGCGGTGGTAAGGTAGATTTAGAGCTGCTTCAGGAGCTGCGTTCAGCCCTTGGCCTCCCGAAGCCTACGGACTTGCCTTGTGACTGAATCCAGCATGATAAAGCCTGATTTCAGCTCTGCTTTTGGCTGGGGGAAGTTCATAAGAGCTCTCACTTGTGCAGATTCCTTGGTGTCTGACAAGCTGAGAGCTCAGCTACACCTGTTTGCTGTCACAAAGTCACTGAAAAGGATCCTTGTCTACGCCTGGCTATCCACTTTCATGACATTTATAGAGACACAATTTTCTTTGAGAGCTCTGTCCCACTGCCAGGTCAGACTGAACTCAGACACCATTTAATACTCAATGTGGAAGGGACACTGCCAGCTCAACTGCTCTGAATGCTCAAACCAAACAAGGCTAATAAATAGTTACCAGCAATTAACTTCCCAGCTTGGAGGACACATGAAGAGAAGCCTAACATGGGTCTGCTCTGATTAAGTATCGTTCAGTGTGGTCATGGATAGGAGAAGGAGTAATGGTTTTAAAATCAAAGAGGGTAGATTTAGATTAGATATAAGGAATAAATTCTTTACTGTGAGGGTGGTGAGGCGCTGGAACAGGTTGCCCAGAGGAGTTGTGGATGCCCTGCCCCTGGAAGTGTTCAAGGCCAGGTTGGATGGGGTTTTGAGTGACCCAGTCTAGTGGAAAGTGTCCCTTCCCAGGGCAGGGGGGTTGGACTAGATGATCTTTAAAGGTCACTTCCAACCCAAACCATTCTGTGATTCTCTGATTCCATGATTATGGGGATTATGGAGTAAAGGGCACCCTTCTAAAACTGGCTTACGTCAGCAAACCAGGAGGAGTACTTGGGAGGATAGGACTAGGAGGACAAATGTGAGTGATATTGCAAGAGCCTTCAGGCAAGGTTCAGGTCATTACACAAGGTATTCTCTGTCTCTTCCAACAGTGGACAGAAGTAACCCAGCTTCTGTGAAAACCGTGGGATGCAGGAACACTTCCCAGGCTCTAGACCCAGCTACCATGCCCCGGCTGTGGTTTGTGGCGCACATCCTCTCCATTGCCCAGATCCCGGTTTTGGAAGGACAGGCAGGTGCAAGGGACAGAGACGGAGATGTCACATACTCCAACAGCTCCTTGGAAAAGGCACTGGTCTTACTACTCACATCCACCCTGGTGTGCAGCAAGGCTTTGCTGCAGAGCCATTTGCTTTTGAAATTAAGATATTTGTTGGTAGAGTACCGATGACTCAAAGGAAATTGGAGAATCCATGTATAGACCAGAGAAGGCCAACTGGAGGCCTTTGAGAAACGGGGTGGACAAAATTCTGTCAGAAGGCATTCAAGCAGACGAGTTGCACTAATTTGTCTCCTTCGCCTATTATATTCAATCTCTTATTGATAAAAAGCCAAAATCTTCACACATCATCTTTCTCAGAAAGGGACATTTTATTCGTTAACACACCAAAAAAAAAGAAATCCAACCCCACTACTTCCAACTTGCCTTGAACTTCAGGAAATCATGATCATGCTGGGAACTTCTCTGTTAATTCTGTCAGTGCATGGAAACCAAATACCCCGAGGCCTTAAAAATGTTGTCATCAGACAGGCTAAATAGGTAAATAGACATTCATGAACCAGAAAGCTGGCAGGATGCATGGGGTAGAAAAGTCTTTACAAGAGAGTCTCTTTAATAAAATGCGATTACAACAACGTGTGACCATAGCAACAACGAAGCAAGATGCAGAATGGGAGAGGTAAATATTCCCTTTAGCAGATGGATGGCTCTCCTGTCTTCTCTTGAAATTCAATGCTGGAAGGCTAACATCAAAGATTTGTTAAAAAAAATGTGTTATCTCTGAAGCCCCTGCACACACACAACTCCCCTGAGCCTCAGAAAAGCCTTTTCTCACTTTACAATATGAGTGCTGTTTCACAGAGATGCATCTGTATCAGTTTTTAGAGGGCAGCCCTGGGAAATCTAGAGGAGAGGGAGGCTCCCTCCTGCCTGATCTCCTTCAGCAGCGATGCTGGGTCTTCCCACCACCCCAAGGAGATACCTGCCGTTTGCTCCTTCAAGGAGCTGTGAACTGCACTTTGGTCCCTAAATCTCTGCTTAATCATCTCCAGGCTGGTGTGAAAGAACGAGATTGTGGAAACAGGGAAAGGGAATTCTATGAGAAAGAAATAATGTGTCTGCCTATTCTGCTCTATGCTGTGTTTGTTCCTCTTGGAAGGACAGAGGGCACAGGAGTTTCTTCCCCTCTGAGAACCAGAGCCCCCAGCCATGGGGCCGGGTCCACCATGCAAAGAAAAACCGTCCCTCTGGCAAAATGAGGTCCTGCAGGCCTTTGATTTCAGTATTTACTCTTCCCTTTCTATTCCTTGCATGAAGTATTTCCAGGTGACCCTGTATGGGTCAATAAATAATATATCATCCCTTGATGAAAAAAACCCTGGCTACGTCAAAGGCGCCTTTCAGTCTGAGGCTGGCTGGAGTTTATCTCTTACCTTCAACTGGCAGTTTAGAAACATTACGACAATCAGATAACCAGAAATGAATAAGCGCTTCGATGGTTCAATATCTCACTCCACAAGTGACAATAAAAAGCTCATAACTTTTCCAATGGCACACTGATATGTGCGGCGAGCGGAGGAGGCAGTGCGGGCAGGCCCTGCTGACCCCAGGGAGGTGGCAACGCACCACGCACACACAGGCTACACGTCTGCAGACGAAAGAAAAGCCCACAAGCATGGTTCTCCACAAAATGGGGGACTTACATTGGGAGTTTTGTAAGACCTCAAGGAAAATGCACAGCTGTTTTTAATGGAAATGGAAGGAGGTGAGTTGTAATAGGCTGCAGTCATCCCTGGTAAAAGCAAGAGAGCAGGAGATCTGCGACACCTCTGGCAGCAGCGAGTTTCACTTGCCCCTGTACGCAAATGCTCTGTGCATAGACGGCAAGACTGGAAGCGGAGGAGATGAAAATCTCGCCGTGCTCCAAGAAGCGCTCCTTGGGATTGTGCAGGAATGGGCTTCAACCGAATTTTCTGTTGGGGGAACTTCATCTGCACCAGAGGAGCCTTCTGACTGTGTTATAGCTAATTCCTTGTTAACCCACCTCTCAGGTGCCTGTGTAGGAGGAAACACTGTGCACCTGCAGTAAGCAAAGACATTGCTTTTCAAGGTTTTTTTACAAGGTTTCACACACCTTCCATGTTTGAGGGGCAGAAGGAGTTGGTAACTGCTTGAATGGCAATGGGGACCAGATTTTTCACATCCAGGTCTCCCCTTGCTAAGCAAGGGCACCAGTGTGGACTCAAGGCTGAGCCACGTTTCTCTCCAGGTCGATGGGCAGAGCTGATGAACTGCCGTGGTTTAGGATCCATCTGTACGACACAAGCACATACGTACCGCTGCCCACTGCTACTGCATGAGCTGTTAGTGATGACATTTAAAGTGTTCTTAGGGTTGTACTTTGCCAGGGGTCCCAAGTCCCCCATATATCTGCAGGGGAAGGTACTGGGTTTGGCTGGGATGGAGTTAATTTTTTTCATGGTAGCTACTACGGGGCTAAGTTTTGGATTTGTGCTGAAAACAGCCTTGATAACACAGGGATGTTTTAGTTACCACTGAGGTGTTCTCACACAGCATTGAGGTCTTTTCTGCCCCCTACCAGCAAGTGGGCTGGGGGTGCACAAGACATTGGGAGGGGACACAGCCAGGACAGCTGACCTCAACTGACGGAAAGGATATCCCATGCTGTATGAAATCGTGCTCAAGAAGAAAACTGGGGCGGGGGTGGGGGTTGGCGGGGGGGCTGCTGATGCTTGGGGACTGGCTGAGCATCAGTCGGTTGGTGGTGAGCGATCATTTTCTTTTGCATCACTTATTTTCCTTGGGTTTTCTTTATTTAAAAATTTTCCTTCTTCTTTATTTAAAAAAAAATATTAACTATTAAACGGTCCTTATCCCAACTCATGAGATTTCTCACTTTTTATCCTTCCACGCCCCCCACTTGGGGGGGCACGATCGTCCAAGCAGCTATGTGGAGCTTAATTAGTCGGGGTTAAATCACGACAACCCCCAAATCGTGCCGGGAGGGGGCTCACCCGCCCGTTGAGGAGGGGTGTGGACATCGGTGCTAGGCAGCCGCCCTGCTCCACCAGGTGGCGCTGTGGCACCGCAGCGCGCTCCCCGTGGGGTGGGGGGATGCTCCGCGGGGGGAGAGGTGGGCACCCCCCTCCCCCCAAAGATGATTGCATCTCCTGCATCACCTTTCTCTGCAGTTAGAGCAGAGCCTCATCTGTGGAGTGGCGTACAGGACTTTTTGGGGACCCCCAGCTGTTTTTTTCTGTCTGGGTGGTGGGGGTGGGAGATGGGGGTGGTCACAGCTTGAAGGACACCCAGACCAGCCAAGGTGCTGTGGAAAGGCTGGGGTGTCCAAGACATGATGCTTACAAGCAATTTGGTGTGGCTGTTGGAGGTCAGGCCTGCTGCAAGCAGAACCATGCTGTGGAGACCAGCACCACAAGTCTGAGATGGACCTGATGTCCACATGAGCTGGATGGTCCCACCGGCACAAGGAGGCCAATGACGAGCACAGGATGTCTGTGGAGGTCTGTGCACCCCCTTGAGCTCTCAGCCAACGTGTTGCAAGGCACTGGCATGGGGACGTCCTGAAGCAGGATGGAGGAATAGAGAGTGAAGAGTTGATGGAGATGATTAAGTGATTTAGACGATACTGGAGGGAAGGAGACAGGTGGGAAGAGACAAGCCTGTAAGATTGAGCAATAGGGTTGGGGACAGTAAGGATGCTTGAGCGAAGAGAGTGTGCAAATATCTGTGTGCTGGACGAGGGGAACATGGACACAGACACACATTAGTAGGCCAGCTGATTCAATGATGAAGGTGAGGGAAAGAAAATGCCAGCTTTTGCAGAAAGGGAGAAGGGTGAGTAAGACAGAAAAGAGGAGGAAGGAAAATGTGACCAAAAAGGGAAGGCAGAAAATTATGCAGCCCAGCATCATTATTGCAGCCCAGAAAGCCAACTGCATCCTAGGCTGTATCAAAAGAAGCATGGCCAGCAGTTTGAGAGAGGTGATTCTGCCTCTCTACTCCGCTCTGGTGAGACCCCACCTGCAGTACTGCATCCAGCTCTGGCGTCCCCAACATAAGAAGGACATGGACCTGTTGGAGAGAGTGTAGAGGAGGGCCACAAAGATGATCAGAGGGCTGGAGCAGCTCTCCCATGAGGACATGCTGAGAGAGATGGGGCTGTTCAGCCTGGAGAAGAGAAGGCTCTGGGGAGACCTCATAGTGGCCTTCCAGTACCTAAAGGGGGCTTATAAGAAAGACAGGGAGGGACTTTTAACAAAGATGTGTAGTGATAGGTCACGGGGTAATGGTTTTAAACTGTAAGAGGACAGGTTTAGACTGGACATGAGGAAGAAATTTTTTACAGTGAGGGTGGTGGAACACTGGAACAGGTTGCCCAGAGGCGTGGTAGATGCCCCATCCCTGGAAACATTCAAGGCCAGGTTGGACAGGGCTCTGAGCAACTTGATCTGGTTGGAGATGTCCCTGCTCCTTGCCAGGGGGGTTGGACTAGATGCCTTTAAACGTCCCTTCCAACCCTAACTATTCTGTGATTCTATGAAAATATTTCCCAAAAGCAAGGGCTGGTGCCAAGGCTGGGTGGGCATGGGAAAGCTGCAGAAAGGGCAAGAGCTGGAATTTTTGAAGTGGGGCTACTGAGGACATGGGGAGAAGTCGAGTGGCCGCTGTTGGTAGATCTGCCGCCCAAAAACTACTTTACACTTTCTGATGCTTCTTTGGCAAAACAAAGTATAATTTTTTTTCTGAGAGGAATTGCCAGGAGGCTGGTATGTATGCAAGGGCTGAGATATTCTTCTGTTACCGTGGACGTAGGTCCCCATGCTCACATCTAACCTGCACTGGCACAAAATTAGACCAACACAACTGCAACTGTGAGTACTTGAGGGACTCATTTTTCATTCTCAGGGACTGGGATTCTTTACTTGAGAATCACAAAAACTTATTGAAGAAAAAGCCCAGAGATGTTACAATTGGTCTTTCTGTCAGTGCCGAATTATTCTTAGAGCACATTCTTATTGCTTTATTTAGCCACATTTTAAACAGCCAAGAAAACCAATTCAGTGTCTAATCCATCTTCCAGAAATCTCTGCTGATATACAGCTTAAGTTTTAATTTTTCAGCTGTTACAAGTATTTCTTGTCTTCTCTGAGATTATTTGGGCTTACATTTAAGCAAAACAAGAATAGAATTAGTAGATTCATATTGGTTCTTAGACACTTTGGACTTTTAATATTGGCAAAACACCACCTTTGTTTAAGTTCAGTCTGGTGCAATAACTCTAGCTAACACACAGTAATATCTCTAAAAACATTCAGTGTTATAAATATAGCAATAGGAGAATGAGCAATAAAAAAAGTCAATCACACTCTCACTCTCAGGTTGGTGCTTTCTTTGGGAAATCGTCTATTAGCATAGAGATCGCCCTTCATGTAGTACATTATGTGTCCTGGACTTTGAAAAGCCTGAGAATAAATGGGCTTAAACTTGAATGAGTTGAGGCTGGCAAGAATTTGAAAAGTGCTGTGAAAAGTGAGAGCCTGGGACAGAGTCTTCTCAGACAAGTGGAAAGACCAGAGTCAAGCTGTCTCCCCTGATGACTTGAATGACTTAAGGAAAGGCTGAGGAGATTGTCAGCTGTGACAGCAGGAGACGTGCTGTAGGCCTGCGCTCCTGGAGCCACTCAGGTTTGCTGATTAAAGCATGGGGTTACTCAAAAGAGGAATAAAATGAGAAAGGATCGCTCCTGCTCTGAGGGTTGGACAGGAGGTCACATGGACAGCGGCATTTCCCAGGTGCTGTCAATGTTCTCAGCAACGTCTCTCTGTCATTGCAGAGAGTTTGTAGGACAGTGGTGCGTACGGCCCAGTTCCTCCTCTCCTCTCTTCCTTCCTTCCTTCTCTGCAGGTACCAGCAGTAATTCCCCTCTGCTGAACCCCAGGAACGTCACACTAGCTTTCATCGAGGATGTGGCAGCTGACCACATGGCTTTGTGGCCAACAGGCTGCTGCATAACCCGCAGGGCATGTTCATGTACATGTGCTCACGCATCCCGACTGCCAACCACACACCACCTCCACCAGCTGATGGCGGAGATGTTGCTGGTTGCCGAGGAATGTGAAGACTTGCCAGTGCTCGGTCCTGTTCCAGGTTTCAAGAAAGGAGCATGCTGTACTGATTATAGGCTGTTCTTCATCTGCTTATCCCCTCCAAGCTAGCTTGACCCCTTCTGCCCTTGCTGTCTCCAGTCTGTCTGTCTCTTAGTGCCCTCCTCCTCCCATACCTTTTATCCTTGGATGAACTTATTTCTGTCTGGTATTTGAATAAAGTCGCTTCTCCTTTCCCTCCTTGAAAAGCATCAAAAGCAGAGGGCTGAGAGGCTTTCTGGCCTCTGGTCCATGGCACCCAGCAGCCGAAGTCCTGCTCCAACACTAACGTGTGGATGAAGCTTGGGTCAGTGTCCCCCAGAGATGGCCTGTGTGCAGGATGGGCAACGCACCAGGGACGTGCTGGGGCACAGCAGGCTTGGCGCTGGCATAAAGCATTCCCAGAGAGGCAGAAGTCTCAGGAGCACATGAGATCTGAGAAAGCAGAGGAGGATAAATTTCAAAAGCATTGATGATTTGTGGTGGTGTTTTGAGGACAGAACTTCTCCTGTTATGCCCTGTGATGTACAAAACAGTCATCTGCAAAATGTTTCCGCCTAATTTAGTTCTTGGAAACAGTTGAAACACCACAATTCCTGCTACTAATAATGAGCCCAAGGCAGACCACCAGCATGGGAAAACTCAGTGCAAATGGTGCCTACTTGGCAAAATTGTAAAGCCACCAAAATCACAGTAAATGAGAGCTGAAGCTACAGGTGGCACCACGTGGAGCAAACTTTGAAGTGATAGCTACAAGTCTGCTAGATAAGCTAGTGCCATCATGCTTCCTTTGTCCTTGACATCCACTAGCAATGAGTCAGTAATAGCAATTATTTAAGTAAAAAAAAAAAAAAAAAGAAAAACCACAACTAACCAACCTTTTATTAAGTCATCAAAAAAGCACATTCTCCCAAGCTGACTCACACCAGCATGACTGTCCCTCTGACTGGTTCTCATGCCACAGCCCCTGCCACGGCATTCCTGCTCCCCCGATCTTTCTGCTGCCTTGCTCACTGCTGCTTTATCCTCTGCCAGCCTTCACGCGTAACGACGACCAACACGAGGCCAAGGGAACGATCTGCCTGCCTTTAACACCAAACATGGTGTGGTTTGTTGTGGCTCTTATCAGCTGGGTGAGGTACATTTTCTGGATGGGACTGAGAAAGAAACAATACAAAAAAAAAGATGTTCGTGCACGCCTGTGTCTGGATACTTCTCCAAGTTGAAACGCGGCACGGCAAGTCACTTCCCCAAGGAGACAGGGCAAAGTGGCATTGCTTGATCTGCGTCAGTGCACTTCACTTCATCGTCCTCCTGCTCATTTGAAGAGAGATGTTCCCCAGCCCAGGACAGTCCTTTTAGGCAAGACTGAGCCTTTCCCCACTGTACAGATACTTCCTGCAATAAAGTTTTATTTGTGTCTAAATTTAGCAGATTTTTTTTTTTTGCTGGCTTTTTCCAGGGTAGGTATTAGATGCAGGTGGACTTGGAACAAATCGAGCCAAAATTGCTCTGCTCCATTTCCAAGCATGAAATGAGGGGAACTACCATGGTTTTCAGCATTAGTGGCCTCAAAGGACCTGCTTCTGGAGAAACTTTTACATCCCTGAGTCTGCTGGCCAAAGTGACTGGCACGTTCAGAGTACTGACGCTGCTTTTGAACCCCACACGGCTTTAGCCAGCTTCTAGATCTCAGTCAGCACTTGTTTGGCAGAAAGGTCTCAGGAGCCTCCGTCTCCTTCCTCCCTGAGCCTGGTATGTTCAGACACATCGCTCAACACAGCTTCATCCCTCGACATCCACTCAGAGCTCCACTCAGAGTCTCTGTCCCACATGGCTGAGCTCTGAGCCAGCAGCTTCTCCCTGGCCACCCATGACTCTCCCAGCGGCTGCTGCTGCAGGAGTGAATTGTCCCAGCACTAAGCAGGGCTGCAGGCAGGAGTAAGAGAATGTATGAAATGGAAATCATTCCTGCCAGGAACTGGGCAGGAGGATGGGTGAAGTGGCTGTGAGAGGCAGGTGGTGCTGGAGAGATGGGGAAAGTAGGGCTGGTGGGGTGAGATGGGCAGAGACGCTGGGTGTGTGATGTCTGCGGGATGCTGAGAAGGAATGAGGGGCACTGGAAGGAATGAGGACTGCTGGGAGCTGTTGGCATAGACAGCCCTCAGGGTGATGTCTGCTGGCTTCTCAGCAACTCAAATGCCCTTTTACCTGAGTGGGCTTGGTACATGTTGTTTTGGCATAACAAATTTTCCCAAATGATCTCTTAGGGTATTTCCTGTGAGGCCTGAGTGCGGAGGGCTGAGTGCCCTTTAATAGGACCAGCTTTTGAAGGGATAAGATGTACTTTCAACTAATTGCCTGTGTGCTCTGGTTTGCTCCTCATTTCTCGGCTCCTGGAGAAGTGGCCTTACCAGGAGGGCAGAAGTACTTGTTAGAGCTTTCAAGGAAATGATACAGAGAACGTACTGACATCCACAGAGAACAATCCATTTCAAATAGCATCATTAAAGGCCCCAATTGCTAATTACCCTTTATTAGTTGGTGGATATGAGTTTTCTGAAGAAACAGCATATGTAGAGGTATTGCTTATATTGAATCCACAGCATGAAGCACTACTATGAATATTACATTAGCAGATGAGATGTATGAATGAAGGTTGTAGGCAGCTACTGGAAGTGTGGTCTTTTTTGAAGAAGGACAAATGTTTTTGTTCTTTTGTTCCATCTTTTCCCCCATGCAGTGAAAATATCAGGAGCAACAAAGGATACGGGCACTGGGGGCTGCCTGAAGTAGCAGTAAACCTCGACTCGTGCAAAAGAGATGGTTGGTTACTGAGTGCGCTAAATAAGCCCAGCATCTCATAAATGAATCTGTGTCCTTGTCTGAATTCATAGTAATTTCCGTACAGGTGAGAAGTGTGCATCTGCCAGTAGTCCACTGTGCAATTCCAGGCGCTCCTGTTTGTGTGCTTAATGTTGTAAAGCTGCTGGAAGGCTGCATCTCGCACGCTTCGCAGGAACTGTGTCCATTCACCTGTGGGAAGGCTCCCGCGTGCCTTGGGGCCTCTGCATTCCCCAAATGCTTGTGCATCCCCTATCTTCTTCCCCAGGGCTGATTTGGTGGAGTGAGGGAAGGGTAGCTCTGGCTCCCCAGCCCTGTGAGAGGCTGATGTGGGGTTCTCCCTTCCCCAGGGGAATGAGGGAAGACACGGTGTGGGGCAACGAGAGATGCATCCTACCAATAGCCCCCGGAAAGCCCACTGAAGGCCAACCTCCATCCTCAGCTCCCTCAAATATGCGCTCCACCATCTCCCCCTACACTGCTCCCTCCCTCCTGCCTGCCTGCTGCCTGCAACAGCAGTGAATTTGCCTGCACATCTTTTAGCTGGCTCTGGCATTTCTGAAGCTGCTGAGAAACTGTTTCTTACTGAATAGATGTGCTTACGAAAGCAAAACGGTTACCTGGATCCCCAAGAGCTGGGAGACACAAGCACAGTTTAGAGTCCACTGGCTTTTGAGTGATGTACTTCACACCTCCAAAGAATGTAACTCTGGACTTATTTCTGAACCCAGAGCCTAAAGTAATATTTTCTACAGCATCATATTCTTGAAACAGTCACACGCTCCCCCCTCCGCCACCGTCTTTGCAAATTCTCTTTCGTTCTGCTGGTGAAAATCATTACTCAAAATACAATTTAAAAAAATTCTAAACAGACGAATGGAAGAAAAAAGCTACACATGACATCAGCAAAACAGTTACTAATAGACAGATATCAAAGGGATGCTGCCTTCAGCTACACTCGAAATACTGCTGACGTCAATCTGGGGCACATTTTAGCCTCCTGTGCTTTGCATTTAGGAAGCTGAAGTACATTACATATAATTGGTTCCACCTACATACAATTTGCTGAAGAAAAAAGGCAACAAGATGCAGGTTCTCACCAGGACTGTAGGCACAAGGCTTATTCCTGACACCCCAGCAGCTTTCCTGCAGCCCGGCCTCAGGTGAGCTCCCACGGGGGAGTGCTGGTAGGAGCTGCCACAACTCCCAGCCATCACCTCCTGGTCCTCCCCGACCTGAACCGCAGGCAGGGACTGACCTCAGTACAGACACAGGAGGGACCACAGTCTCATACCTACATACAGCAGATGACTGAAGTAAATAATATTACTACATTACTTACAGCTGCACTAATGCCGTCCCAGCAGGCAGGTCAGGATCCCTTGTGAGCTGATGGGAGGAAAGGGAAGGAGATAGGGGCACGCTGCTCTTCTGGTGGACTGCTCTTCTTAGTAAGAGCCTTGCAGTGAGGGGCTCCATGCTGGCAGGGAGCTGGCAAAAGCTCTGGCTTGCCAGGGCCCCCATTCTCCTAGCAGGTCAGAACATAAATGTTTTCGCACACTTACAGCGTGCTGCAAAGCCTCCCCCGAGGCCTCCAGCAAATTTGTGTAGCAAGAGTTATTGGCCTGCTCTTGCTGTGCTGTCTTGTACTCCCCACGTGGAGACAGCAATGTCAGAGGGTTTCATTAAAACCTTCACTCTTATCTGCACGTTTTGAAGCAGCAAATGCCCAGTTCTCTGAGGTGATCCCACTGAATTCATTCCCCTAGAGATGTGGGGGATGCTGAGGAGGGCTGCAGAGAGTTAGTGTGAAGACTTTCTGTCTTCCCACTGCTGGGCTGCTCCTCCGGATGAGTTGCAGCAGGATATTCCACTCTTGCTGTCTCATTTTAAGGTGCTCCTCCTCTCCCCTCTTTCCAGTTGCTGTTTTTCCCTCCGGGCCTCTCCAGCCTCCCAACAACAAGAGCCTTTCTTGGAGGAGACACTGGTGGGCTGACTCAGGGAACCCCCAGAGAGTACCTGGTCTGAGCTGACAGGCCCTAGTGTTTGTGTGTTGTTTCTCCATGTCATTCTCCGATGCTCCCCTGCAAAAACCCACAGCGGCCCATGGTTGCCTTGCGGTCATCAGCTTTCATGGCACTCATGCCAGCAGAGCTTCTCCTTTCCTCCACGCTCCCTTCCAAACAGCCGCATAAGGGTGAGCACTCCTCTGCCCGATCTCGCATGACAAGGTGTTGTGGTTTTGTTTAGTGAGGGGGGGCCTAAGGTGGCAGCTTCTGTAGGAAACTGCTAGAAGTCGCTCCCCTTTGTTCACTGGACTCAGCCAGGCCTAGGGCGGACCTGCTGCTGGCCAAGGCCGAGCTGATTGGTAGCAGAATGTTCCATGATAACGCCTCTGCGATAACGTATTTAAGAAGGGGAAAACAGAAAAAAAAAAAGAGAAGATGTGAAGAAGCTGAGCAGGGGCAGAGGCGCAGAGAGGGAGGCGCAGGCCTTGTGGGCCTTGCAGGCCTCACACTCTGGCCTCTTGCTAGGCAGCCGACTGGGCCCAACTCGGCCTGGCTCAGCTGCAAGAAGTGGAGAGGAGATGAGAAGTAAATAGGATGTAAAAAGGATCCTGAGAGGCGTCTGCCAGCCTGTTGGGAGGAACGACTGGAGATGCCAAGGTCAGTGAAGAAGGAGGGGGAGTAGTAATGCGGCTCCTGGCCAAGATTCCCCTGCAGCCTGTGGTGATGACCATGGTGGAGCAGGTTGTCCCCCTGCAGCCCATGGAGGTCCACGGAGGAGCAGAGATCCACTTGGAGCCTGTGGAGGACCCCACACCGGGGCAGGTGGAGGCCTGAAGGAGGCTGTGGCCCATGGAGGGCCCACTGGGGCAGCTGTTCTGGAGGGACTGCACCCTGTGGAAGAGATGACCCATGCCGGAGCAGTTTCATGAAGGACTGTGGCCCGTGGGAGGGACCTCACGAAGAAGCAGGGGAGGAATATGAGGAGTTCGTCCCCTGAGGATGAAGCAGCGGCATGAAACAACGTGTGATGAACTGACCGCAACCCCCATTCCCTCTTCCCCCCCATGCTGCTCAGGGAGGGGGGAAGGTAGTAGAGATAATGTTAAGCTTGGGAAGAGGGAGGGGTAAGGGGAGGTTATCTTGTTCTCTGTCTCATTATCCTGCTGTTTTTAGTAATAAAAGAATAGTTTTCCCCAAGTTGAGTCTGTTTTGCCCGTAACGGTAACTTTAAGGATTTCTCCCTGTCCTTATCTCAAACCTCGAGCTGTTTTTGTTATATTATCTCTCCCTATTCTCTCGGAGGGTGGGGGGAGTGAGAGAGAGACTGCATAGTCTGGTCCTGATTGGTGCTGAACACAAGGGATTTTGGGCCCTTGCAGAGCTACAGAGAAAAGGCTGTACATGCGGTGTACGGGCTCTCTGACTCTTCACGCACACCAGGTGCTCCTGACCTTTGCTGAAGGCAGCAGGCGATTCAGGTAATTTGGGCTTTGGAAATCAGAGCTTTTACCGTTCAACTGTATCTAAAGGGAAGGTGGCCTGTATCTGAAGACAGCAGGCAGAAGAGGGAGGAATTAAGTTACATTTGTGCTCCATCTGACCTACTACACCAAACAGTCCAATGTGAGTATTGCAGTGTAGTCCTATAGACTTGGATTTTAAAAAAGAGTTTTGAAAACCTTCCTGTAGGTCTTGCTGAAACTTTTACTTGTCTGTGCCTTAAAATATATGTGCTACTTTAGCCAACGCAAGCTGGGTCTGGCTCTCTCTTTGGGGAGATTCCAGCTGAGCCTCTGGAGAGGAATGTTACCTCTGCTCTGTCTGCTGGGGGACATGAACACCCTTGTCCAGACCAGAGCTTGGCTACCGGGCCGTGGGCCCAGGGCGGCAGCTGGGGCTCTGCAGAGCCGTAGGGAGATGCCTAACACATGCCCGCCCACAGCCAGCCCCAGCTGCCTGGTGTCGAGCTCCGCAGGGCTCCCGCGGCTGCAGGCAGCACCTCCCGCTCTTGCCTGCGGGCACTCATTACCACACCGCTGTGTCTGGGCGCCCCCATTCTGCGATTGCATCTCTCGCATAATACACCTGAAATAAGGATGTTTCCTGTGAAGCAGGAATAATTCACAGAAAGGTCTGGTAAGCGGCCAAGGCACTTTCAGTGCAGACTTCCAGCACCTGTCCATATCTCTTCCTACCCTATCCACTTATCTCTCTTCCTCCACTGGAATAAAATACACTCCATGGCATAGACAAGAGCAAGGAAAAGATGCTCAGACCCAGAGTTCTGCCCTCTGACCAGGGAGCTGCATCGAGCAAGGCAGCAGAAAATGCTGCAGAGAGACCCAAACCTGCCATCTCTTTTCAAGGCTCCTGTCTCCAACCTGTGAGGTGATGCTCGTGTCCACACGCGGCTCGGTGCTCTCACTGAGGCATCGGACAGGGGATGGGGGGCCGGCTGAGTGTGTGGCCTGAGCACTCCTCATGCTGAGCTGGGACACAATACAACAAATAATGCAGCACACAGGTGGAAACCGAGAAAGGGGAAACCTCATACCTACCTGGTGTTGCCCTCTCAGTCAGAAGGACAGAGGTCCTGTTCCTGGTCTCTGTATATAGTTTATACATAATAAACCTGGGTAGAAATGCATCTGCAAGGGAGACAACGGTTGACTTTAACATTGCTTCCTGCAAAAAAACTCTGACAAGGCTCTGGGGCACTGGGTAGGAGCACTTTGAGGTGGAGGCCTTCTTCACCCCCATCCCCGAGGACTTTTCATTTCATTGCAGATGGAGTACATCCCCCCCTCAGGTTTCAGTATCACTGTTAACACTGCTTGAAAACAGTTTTTAGCATTTTCAGATCAACCTGATTCTCACAGAGGCTCTGACTACTAGAGGAGAACACTCTGGCAGCCGCTATGTGTCAAATGCTGCCCGTGCTATCCCATGCTCATCAAGGCCCAGAGGTCTTTTCTTGCTTTCTTTCTGGTATTTCTACCTCGAATAACAGAATCATCCATCTCGATAGTCTGACAATTTGTCAAACATCAATCAATTACCTAAGAGGCGGGTTAACCACACAGACCTGAGCCATTGCGGTGCTAGTGTGCCTGTCCACTAGCGCGACCACTATATTTTTGCCTGGAGAACTTCTCCTCTCCCCAGTACTTCCCTGCAGTCATTAATTTTCTAGAAGCATTTGCCAGAAGAACAGGTTATTTTTTCCAGAGTTAAAGAGGGGAACAGTCCATTTTGCTAATGGCAGCCCACAATCCTCAGCTGCTTGGGGACTGATGAAGAGTCCCGGTCCCCAGTCTCTGCTGCGTCGAGTCCCTCCTCCTCCCCGCCGATGGCAGCGATCCAACAGACCACTTGTCTTTCCCTTGCCTCAGTCAGGGGCTGACGCAAGGCCATCACCAAGCCAGCTGGTGTAAACCATGGCAGCAAGGATCCTGAGACATGGTGAAAAGGATTTATGACTGGAAATCCAAGTCACTGCCTACTCCAGACAAGCAAACTGTGGCAGAGTGGGTGAATAATTCATATTAAGTGGAAAGATATTGATGGACGCAACCGCAAAATCCTTTCCATGGGTTTATCATCAGCTCTAAAAATAAGTGTCTGCCTACTCAGGTCTTCCTGCCTTTGATGGAAGCTGTAATATTTGTGGAACTTTAATACATACATCTAGCCTCAAAGCAGGAAATGCAATTTACAGGGTTAGAGGAGCATCTAAAGAAATGGAAAAGCCAGCCGGACTTGGCCACTTCGGATCACTGCTCAGCACAGCTGGGTGGGAAGTGGAGCTGGCTCTCGGCTTTGTGTGGAGCTGCAGTACGGTAGCACATCCTTGAGGCTGCCCTAAGGCAGGTGGGCAGGTCTCAGCCAAGGTATTGGACTTGGATGCTGACCTTAATTTCAATGACATTGTGCACAGCAGAGGGTTCGGAGGTCAATTGAGCTGCAGATTCCTGGGATATTTACTTAAACCAAGAGTATGCCCTAGTTTAGGATGTTTCTAAGAAAGCTACACACTAGCCGAGCACTGCAAGGTAGATTGACCAGAACTAAGGTCCTCACACTGGTACCAGGTCATACCTGGAATCAAAACATCCCTGTCATTATTTAACCCTGCCCCACCTCTGAGCATCCTCCCCGTGATGATGTTTAAAGGCCCCTAATGGAAGCTTCTCAGAAAAGACCTAGCATAAATGTAATGAAGGACTATAAATAATCAGGAAAAAAAAGAGTGCTGACGTGTGTTTTGATAGAGCTATTGAGGAAAGTTTTTTTAAATGGAAAACCTGAACTAGGATCCGAACCTGAGCTGGAAGACAGGGATGTGGAGCAGAATGAAGCCCATATAATCCAAGGGGACATGGTTAGAGACCTACTACACTACTTAGAGACACACAAGTGTATGGGGCCAAATGGCATTCAACCAAAGGTACTTGAGTGTGTTGGTGGAAGTGCTTACTTTCTATCATTTATCAGCAGTCCTGGATAACTGGGGAGGTCCTAGTTGACTGGAGGTTAGCAAATGTGATGCTCATCTACAAGAAGGGCCAGAAGGAGGATCCAGGGAACTACAGCCTGTCAGCCTGGCCTTGGTGCCAGGGAAGGTTATAGAGAAGATCATCCTGAATGCTATCAGACTTGATATACGGAAAAAAATTTTTACAATGAGGGTGGTGGAACACTGGAACAGGTTGCCCAGAGAGGTGGTGGATGCCCCATCCCTGGAAACATTCAAGGCCAGGCTGGAGGGGGCTCTGAGCAACTTAATCTGGTTGGAGATGTCCCTGCTCCTTGCAGGGGAGTTGGACTAGGTGACCTTTGAAGGTCCCTTCCAACCCAAACCATTCTATGATTCTATGATTCTATCACATGGCATGTGCAGGACAACCAGGTGATCAGGCCTAGTCAGCATGGGTTTATGAAAGGCAGGTCCTGCTTGACCAACCTGATCTCCTTTTATGACAAGGTGACCTGTTTAGTGGATAAGGGAAAGGCTGTGTGTGTTTTCCACCTGAACTTTAGTAAAGCCTTTGACATTGTTTCCTATAGCATTCTCCTGGAGAAAATGGCTGCTCATGGCTTGGACAGGTGTACTCTTCGCTGGGTGAAAAACTGTCTGGATGGTCGGCCCCATAGAGTTGTGGTGAATGAAGTAAAATCCAGTTGTCAGGAAGTCACAAGTCATTTCCTCCATGGCTCAGTACTGGGGCCATTTCTGTTTAATATCTTTATCAATGATCTGGAGGAGGGGATCAAGCGTACACTCAGTAAGTCTGCAGGCAACATCAAGTTGCAGGCACTGTTGATCTGCTCAAGGTAGGAAGGCTCTGCAGAGAGATCTGGACAAGCTGGACCAATGGGCTATGGTGAATTGTATGAGATTCCACAAGATCAAGTGCCGGGTCCTGCACTTCGGTCACAACAACTCCATGCAACACTACAGGCTTGGGGAAGAGTGGCTGGAAAGCTGCCCAGCAGAAAAGGACCTGGGGGTGCTGATTGACAGCCGGCTGAACATGAGCCAGCAGTGTGCCCAGGTGGCCAAGAAGGCCAACAGCATTCTGGCTTGTATCAGGAACAGTGTGGCCAGCAGGAGCAGGGAAGTGATCATGCCCCTGTACTCAGCACTGGTGAGGCCACACCTCAAATGCTGTGTGCGGTTTTGGGGCCCTCAGTACAAGAAAGACATAGAGGTGCTGGAGTGCATCCAGAGAACAGCAGCAAAGCTGGTGAGGGGTCTCAAGCACAAGTCCTGTGAGGAGAAGCTGAGGGAACTGAGATTGTTTAGCCTGGAGAACAGGAGGCTGAGGGGAGACCTCATTGCTCTCTACAACTACCTGAAAGGAGGTTGTAGTGAGGTGGGTGTTGGTCTCTTCTCCCAAGTAACTAGTGATAGGATGAGAGAAAATGGCCTCCAGTTGCACCAGGGGAAGTTTAGTTTGGATATTAGGAAAGGCTTGTCAAGCATTGGAACAGGCTGCTCAGGGAAGTGGTGGAGTCACCATATCTGGAGGTGTTCAAAAGACGTGTAGATGTGGCAATGGTTTAGTGGTGGACTTGGCAGTGCTCAGTTAATGATTGAACTCAATGATCTCAAAGGTGTTTTCCAACTTCAATGATTTTATAAAGTACAAACACAACTCCCCAAATAACATCCATTTCACAGGAAATTTTAAAATCTAAAAATTGGTGTGCTGAGGCTTTCTGACTCAGAGGAAGTTTCCAACATTTGTTCTCAGCTGGGATAGAGAGGAAATAAAATCCAAATATCAAAATCTCCCACAAGCTCGTAACATCCATTTTGCCCAGCGCAACAACCACCAAAGCTGTCAGAGGCTGTTAGAGGTAGGACCAATGTCTGACATCTTCATCCTACCTACAAATTAGAAAGTGTGGTCTGTTTGTCTCTGCCTCAATTAATACCAGGTAATTACCACATCCCTACAGTAATGCTGCACAGGCATCAGCTGGAGGGAAAAATTACAGCTCAGGAGCCGATTTCCCAAACAAGCCGTGGCAGGCGCGCGGCACAGGCTGGGGCTGGAGCCCAGCCAAGCGAGGAAGCGGCGCTACTGCCATCGGCCGTGGGGAAATAACAAGTGCAATTTTCAGCAACTGTTTATAAAAAAGATAGCAATGTATTTTCATGTTTCAGTGCAATTGGAATGAGTCCTCTTGGCTTTGCCAGAGACTGTTCTTAGATGTGTAACAGCTTGAAGTGAATGGGTTTTGCCATAACTTTAGGTGATTACAACTGAATGTCACTTTATTTATTCATCAAGGGAGATTTGTCAGGGGAGGAATACCACATTTTGAATTATCACTGGAGAGAGAGGTGCTGACAACTGTGCTCAGGTTTTTAGTACCTAATTAGCAGCATGCTGGAACTGCACCTCCTCTCATTAGTCCTGATTACAGCCTCATGCCATTTTGCAAAGAATTAGCGCAATGTTTATAAAACCCTTCCTCAAGAGTCTGTTTCTGAGGTTTCTTGCCTTGCTGCCAAGCTGTTCTCCTCCCCTGGGAGGGACAAGAGCTGATATTTTGACAAGGAAAAGGGATGTGGTGCTGGGGAGATGGTGGTTAGCCATCCCGGGGGAGCCGCCATAGCAGCTGGCTGGAGAGGCAGCATCCCATGAGCAAGTGACTGGGAAAACTCCATCTCTCTTCATTGAAAACCAGTGTGTCGAACTGGAGCGTTGTTTGGATGAGAACAACTCATTCCCCATCATGAACACAAAGGCGTGACTTTTCAGGGATCCATCCTGCATCCCCTCATTACTCGCCAAGAGGAAAACCAAAAATTCTCAGCGCTGGTTGTGCACTCTTTGTTAGGCAGAAGGCGATCCTCTAGCAACCTCTGTTTGTTGCTGCAGGAGAGATGAGACAGGCCTGCTGTCAAACCCAGCAGCAGTAAGACAGCTGTATGCAGAAAAGCTGTTGTAACACGCAGTTTGCTTTATCGCAGCTTTGCCTCCTCCGGCATCTGCCAGGTTTATGGGTGATGCTGTTTGGGCAAGCTGCCCTGCCCTGAAGCCCTGCGTCCACCTCCGTGGGATCCCCCACAATGTCCCCAGCCTCCACCATGGCTTAATTACAGCAGCAGGAAACCCCAATGTGGCCGCTCTGCAGGACAGAACATTAAAATGGCAACGCATTACATGGAGCCGAGAATGAGGAGTCCCACAGCAGATGGAAATCATCACCACCACCAAAGGAGGAAAAAAATAAAGGAATTAGATATAATACTGAACTAAATTAATCACAAAATAAAAAGTATATCTTCTGTCACTGTCATGGGGAATACAAGTATAAATCTGAGCTCAACAGTAAGGAATGCCTCCTATTTGGGTGTCCGACACCCTCCGTAGATAACGATTGCTATGATTGACCTCCCACAGCATACAGGGCCCCAGTCCCACTGGACCCATGCTGTACAAACAGGTGCTGATAACCCGGGCCCCCCTACAATTTCAGGATAACACTGCGAGATATCAATGGGTATGAGCTGTGCAAGTCTAAAATTAGAAAATGAGGAAAATTATATTATTAGCAGCAGACACAGCACAGCAGATGATTTTACAGGTGAGTTTCAAGGATAATTTTGCTTAGCAAGGAGATAATGAAGTAATCTTGCCAGTGCTTTTGGTTTACAAATGACTAAACTTTAAGCAGAGCACTCATGCTATGCATCAATGAAGATGAAGGAAAGGGTATTGTGACTTTTTTAAGAAAACTAAGCTGACGTGATTGTCAAAGCCAGAGCTCAGGCAGAGATGAGGATCAGACCACTGACAGGTAGGAAGGCTTGTAACTAAAGCGCATAACTTTTGTACTGTACAACAAAACCACTGCACAGCAGAGGGGGAGTCCAGGCTGAAAACCGAGTAAGTGGCAGTGTCCCCTCTGGCAGGCAGCGTTGTGCAGGCCCTGGCAAAGGGTAACCCCGTGTTACAGGAGAAGAGTCATAGAATCATCCAGTTCTACCTACCTTGAGTCTGTGAATTGGCAGCTCTCAAAGGTGGGACTCGAGTCACAAGCCAAAGGCCCAGGATTGGGGGTCCGACTTGAATCTGCAGCAGAAGCATGCTGCTGCTAAGGCGGGTAAGGAGAGGCCAAGCACTCCTAGGCAATGGAACAAGTCTGAGACCAACTCCAGAGGAGAAGGGAGAGAGAGCAAGAGGAGAGCAGGACTAGAGCTGGTGGAACGAGTCAGGCTGGGAGTCAAGGCTGAGGAAGGCAGAGGGAGGAATGGAGAGCAGAACCATGTGGGTGCAGACATCTGCCCTGAGATGCAGGTAGAACTGGGAGGTGTGGAGCAGGTTGTATGGAAGCTGAGACTCACACACACAGACAAACTGGAACCAGAGTCAGTGAAAGTGAGGTGAAGGCAAACATGGGAGGGAGAGACTAGTCAGACAGGAGGGGAGGAAATCGCTGGTTCAGACAGACCATACATGAGGTAATATGAGAAGTACAAAGGTAGCAAGAGAAGGGTACTGAGTTCAAATTCTGAGTCTGGTTAGAAACACCAGCAAGAGGGACCTTAAATGAAGAGTCATGTACCACTTAGGGGTGTCCCACAGGAGCATCAGGCTCTGGAGCCTGGACTGAAGATGATCAGAGGGCTGGAGCACCTCTCCTATGAGGACAGGCTGAGAGAGTTGGGGCTGTTCAGCCTGGAGAAGAGGAGGCTCTGGGGAGACCTTATAGTGTCCTTCCAGTAACTAAAGGGGCCCTCTAAGAAAGACGGGGAGAAGCTCTTTCGCAGGGCCTGTTGTGATAGGTCAAGGGGTAACGGTTTTAAAATAAAGGGAGGTAGATTCAAACTTGATATAAGGAAGAAATTCTTTACAATGAGGGTGGTGGAACACTGGAACAGGTTGCCCAGAGAGGTGGTGGATGCCCCATCCCTGGAAACATTCAAGGCCAGGTTGGATGGGGCTCTGAGCAACCTGATCTTGTCTCTGCTCCTTGCAGGGGAAGTTGGGCTGGATGACCTTTAAAGGTCCCTTCCAATCCAAACTGTTCTACGATTCCACGATACTATGAAATTTATAGCTCTGTAATACACAAGAGATCACTTTAAGTAATAATAGTTCTCTGGTTTTAAAACATGGCAAATGGAAGATAAGCTATTCTCTGTGGTACACGGGGCGAGGATGAGAGATAATTGTCACAAATCGAAGAGAGAGTAGTTCAGACTTGCAAGGAGAAACTTCTGCATGGGGGACAGTCAAGCAGTGGCAGAGGCTACCCAGAGAGGCTGGAGAGTCTCTGCCTTGGGCGTTTTCAACACCCAAATGGAGAAAGCCCTGGGCAATATGTTCTGACCACAGACACTGCCTCAACACAGCGTTGGGAAGGGAATAGAACCTGCTCAATCACTAACCAACTGTTTAACTCCTCAGAGTTAAAAGCAAAAAAAGAGGATGGCATGGGAAAGGAATTTTTAAAAATTGCCATGGGCAGGCACGAGACAATGGAGTGTTAAGTGGGAAACAATCTCCTCCAGCCTGGAGAGTCAGAAGCTTGCTCTAAGATCATCTATTTTCTTCAGAAAAGTCTCTGTGAAGCCCACGTGCTATATCATATGATTCTTTTTTTTTCATACCAAGCAGTTCAGAAGATAACCATCCTATCTATTGTTCCAGTAGCTCAAATGCCTTTTTTTTTTTCAGACAGATTCAAAGTTTCCTGTCCTTCTAGGGACTGATAAATTATCAGCACAAGAGAACACCTCTGCTTCTCCCTGTTGCCTTTCATTAAAATTCAGAGAGCTACAAACAAACCCCAGTGAATAGTATCATGTTTGTAAATTCAAGCATGCTAAGGGTAGAAATGGGGGGAAGGCAATCTTAATCCAGCCTCCTGGTGCATATGCAGTAACACTGAAATGCTCAGACTGAAGCCACTGTAGCTCGTGGACATCTTAAACAACCACAGCAGCCTCAAGATATTTATGTTGTCTTAAACCCTCATGACTATCCAGTAGCCTGGTGGGCTAAGGGCTCCAAGTGGGATCTACCACTGAAGAGTTCACATAGCAAAGTTATGCCAGAGTCCTAAAATCTGGGCTCCCCATGAACCTGTGCGATGAGCTGGGAGGCAGGTAAATCGATTGCTCTCCTTGCTCTGCAGCTTTCACCACAAATTGGTGAATGACATTCCCATAAAACATTTCTGTTTTCACAAATCACTGATTTCAAACAAAACTATCTTTGCTGGAAAATTCCTACCCTGTCGTAGCCCTGAACACACAACTGCACAAGCACAATAGGAGCTGACCTTCAGAAAGCTCCATACCCCACTGGTGGATGTTACCCTGGCCCTTGATGGTTTGGTTAACTCCATTGCTGTAAACTCTCATGACAGAGAAAAGGATGAGGTTTGAGAAAGGTTAGGTGCATCCCACTGGCACTCTGAAGACCAGAAGTGGTGCGATGGATCTGAGCCAGGACATTACTGGAAGCTCGCACAGGGCTCAGAGTGCCAGGGTGTTATGTTTACCGTGACGAGTACGGCTTGGTAGGTGGCCCACTGCATTCTCAACAAGCTGGAACTTCTCCAGAGCTCCCTCCTGCAATCCCATTGTTTGCCCAAGCAAATTGTTGGATTTCATTTTTGACACCGAAAGAGAAACATGTTTCAACAGAATTAGAGTCCCTCTTCTCACCAAGCTGTTCCAGTCCTGTTTTTAAAAGTATGTATCAGAGACATGAAAACAACTGCTTTTCCTCACAACAGGCACTGTAAGCCAAAAAATCCCTAATACACAATCAGTCATCAATGAAACTCCAGATGACAGTCAAACACTTAGCACATATCGTATGTGGCGTTGCCTAGGGAGGACTGGTTTCAGGAGAGTGTTTGAATTCTGCAGCAGTGTAATGTTCTTCCTCTGACAAGACAGCCAGCACTGTACCTGGAGCCCCGGTAACAGGGGATCCTGGTGGGACAACCTGCTCTCTCCAGTTGGCATCGCTTGGGAGTCACTGAAGGTGAGACACAGGGTGAACGTTCAATTGCCTTTTAATGAAATCATGAATGTGGATAAATCTGTTCCAAACACTTAGTGTTTCAGTTTGCCTTGTTCTTCAGTAATACGGGGCAACACTAATCACGGTTTGTATGAAATGGAGTAGACATGAACAGTGCCAGTATACCTCATAGTTTACCAGTTCTAATCCAGCAACAGCAGATTTATTCTCAGGGCTCTTTGAAAAGAGCACAAGACAGGCATTAGGGAAAGGCCAATATTTACATCCGGCAACCAAAGCATGACTTACAAAACAAAACCCCAAACCTTCCAGTCAGTCAGCCAGCCTATAGCTCAGAATTGCACTTCATTAATCAACATCATCATCAATGTTTATTTCAATATTTAATCAAAGACATACAGAGTTTCACAGAAATACATGTATATATTTAGGAAATGTTGTAATTTAGTTTATTATACATCATAGAAGGGGGCTTTTCTTCTCAAATAGCATGTATGCTTATCAAAACCAAAAAAGCTAAGGTCAGCACTCTAAGAAAACGGAATAAGCACAGTTCTCCAAGTAATATTAATTCAGTTCTGAAGATTTAAAATCCTGTATGTAATAAGAGAGCTATTAGTGAACTGTGAATGAACTAATTGTAACTGTATTTGACTGCATTTTTGAACTTAGTTTTAGTTTGAAATTCATTCGCGTTTATAAAGGAATCTAAATTTATTATGAACGTTTTCTGCAAGCCCCAAACGGTATTGGAAGGAGACTAGATTAAATTCTGGTGAAAGATTTGTGCAATTAATAGAGCACAGTATAGTTATGAGCAAAGACTGTTTTCAGAGGACTATTTAAAGAAGATAGAACTTCTCTCCCACACGTAGTTTATGAAAGCTCTTGCAGCTGATGTTAGTATTTTTGTATCACTAGCATTAATCATCCATAAACACAAATCTGTGCTCGCACAGCAATATGCTATGCTATTGTGCCACACTTAGAATATTCTTAACACTTTGACCATTGCTACTACTAGCTCCAGTGATTTTAAGAAAATTGGGATTTAATAATGCAAAAACTTGTTTTGAATTATATGGCACTGTAGATTTCCACCATGATCTATGAGATGGATTCTTCTATTAACAAATCAGGCCCAAATTGTCAACTCTGTGTAAAAAGTAAGGCTTCCAACTCTGTATTGGGCATCTACATTAAAATGACCTTTCCAAACACATTGAGATTATGTAGCTCCTTTCCATTTTAGGGGACTTTTACTGTTAACACTGAAAAAATATTCAGAAGACAAGTACAATCTTAATTCATATTGAGGTGATTAGGTTCAGGCACTTGCATTTCAAAAGTTTTTGTTTTTAAATACATAGCCTGTTTTCCAGTATAAAAGTAGCAGTTTGAAAAGATCCATAGTTAGATACTGCAGCGTTTAAGTATTTGCATGTCTGCATTCAGCTTACATTTGCACAAATACATCAAAATATTTTTTAATTCCTCCTCACGCTTTAAGAAAAATGTTCAAGAACTGACAGATTTGTAGAAAAAGACCCTCAAGTTGGCCATTAGCAAGAGCCAGTTATTTACATATAATGATCTAGACATCCACAACAGACCGATCTCCAAATAAATGGAATGCTAATGCAACAGCTGACTTCTAATATTCACATCTTCCTTACTAATTTAAAAAATAACAGCAACAATGGGAAATCAGCATTGATATAAGGTGACTTAGAACTTTAATTCTCCTAACTTAATCATCTATGAGAAATATTTCAGTAAATTATTACTCACAAAGCATCAAACTACTTTTCAGTGAAAAACCTCTCCAGTCTCAAAATTCATGTAGACCTTGCTTACAGAATAGGAAAAATGCTTCATTACTTTCCATTTCACCAGAAAAGGTAAGTCATCTGCATTGAATCAGCATCTCCAAGACTATGCTCTGGAACAGATGTTGCCTTTTGAGGGTCCATATGCTCTTACAGAACACTTGAAAGGTTTTTTCTCGGATATCCAAGGCCACAAACTTTCAGCACTCCTTGCTTTCGTGGGAATTATTACGGCTTTTGCACTATACTCTCTGTGGTCCTTATTGACAAAGGTGTTTAAAATACAGAACTCCTGTTAAATTTAACGATTATTTCAATTTTTGTGATCTCCCTGTATGCTGACCCCTACGATCTTACCCAGCGCTTGGTGGAACTGAATAGAAAAGGCAGTGCTGCTCTTAATACTGACGTAAATGGCCATGAAACATCAGGAAGTGCTTTCTCTTCGTGCCTCGCCAGCAATGGAAATTGGAGTCGGGTCATGGTTTAATGAGATAATCCTCATGAGCAGATGCTAAATGCCCCAGCCAGAAACCACCAAACAGAGCAAGTTAGAACAATGACTTGAATACGAAACCCACCAAAGATATGAGTAAGTCCAAGAAGCTGCTGTACCTGTTGCACACAAGTGGAAGAACAGGCAACTAGCTTATGCAGCCTTCTACCCAGTCTTACCTCTAATTTTGCCAGGAATGTTTAATAAGACAGAATTTTTATGAGCACGTCATGTAGGGGGCACAGTGCCAAATTCAACAGCGGCTGCCATGCTAGACGGCAGTGGAGTGACAGGCAGGTCAGGGTGCTCCGGGGAAGATTTGGGGCAGCTCTCTGAAACACACATATTTTCTTGAAGGGAAACACCAAAGCAAGACTGAATTATTCAAGATTCTGGAGAATGACACTCACCATCCCCAAAAACCCAAGATTTCTCTTTTTTTTAGGGATACATGGTAGCTGTGTTTTCACACTATTCCTTCTTAATTTCCAAAACTGAAGCTGATATGTATGCAGTTAAAGACAAATATTCATATGCTGTAAGTATCATCACAGGTACGTTCTTTACAGAGGTCTTCCGTTGAATGAACAGCTGTGTGTTCTGATATACGTAGATGTACCTGACACACAGCGTAAACATCAGGAGTTGCCATTTTTTGGACACGCAGGCTCATAGTGCAGGCTGGTATCTGTATGATACAGACCACCCCTATCAGCCTGCACAAACAGGTTTTTTTCTTCCTTTTTTTTTGTCTTCCAGTCTGGCAGGATGGTCACTGTTTTCAGAGGATTTCAAGGCTCTCGGGCTTTTTTTCACCTCACTCTAATCCTTACTAATAAGCTTTCAGTATGCTATTATTTTTTAAAGTTACCAATTTGGCCAAAAAGGCCAAATTCACTGCTTTATATTCTTTAACAATTACTACTACTCACTGAAGCACAAAATTATCATGCATTGTATCTTTTTTAAATGCCCAAGTTCTTTTTTAACCTTTTTTTTCCCAAAAAAATATATATTATCTTGCACACAATCTCATTATGATGAAACACAAAAGACAGTTTAGGAACTATATTCACTTTGTCTCATTTCTCCTCTGGTTAATTATGATTTTTTCTACATGCAATATATAGAAAAGAGGCTAATTGGTGTTGCAATGTGTGTGGAACATACTTCTCGATCTCAGCCTGTAATCCCTTCCCCTAATACTTGGCAATTCAGGAAAAGTTACCAGAATTTTATCACACACACACACAAAAAAAAAAAAAAAACCCAAAAAAAGAGTGAATACATAGCCTATACATATCAAAATTCTATCTTTAAAATAGTCCATGGGAATGAAAAGGAGCCATGGCCAATCTCAGGGCCTTGTACATGCATAGCAAGTACAGTCCTACTAAATGCAGTTTTTCCTCTAGATATTCACTGAAGGTTCTTGGTGGGTGCTCTGCAAAACTTGTGTCCTGCTAGAATACACCAGGATTAGCAAACACAGTGATAGCTCCTTGGCACCTAGCTCCTAACGGGTCTTAGCACAACCTGCTATTCATTCTGATAGATCTCTGTGTAGTATTGCCATGCCTCCACACTGAACGCTAAGCAAACTCAAAAATAATCTATAGAGTATGTCCTATAAAACAACTGTTTCCTTTTTCAAATATTGTGTAACAATCTTCAGGAGAAATGCTGAATACCTTTCAGAGGCTCCTTAAAAAGAGGAAGAAAGAGGTTTATCAAGGTTGTATTTGTTCAATCCTATGACTCCAAAAAAGTGGTTTTGATATTGAAGAGTACTTTCACCAGAGAGGCATGAGGATTAGAAGACAAAAGGCTCCATATATTTTCAGTGCAAAAATCTTAAACATTGATCTCATCTCTGAAATACAGCTCAGTAATTGAGCAAACATTGCCTGTAGCTGTGTATCAGCAGTCTTCCTTGACATGAAAGATGCAGAGAGAAGACTGACGTGACATAACATTAAGACAATCAGCTTCTAGAAAGGCAAATGTGCACGCATGAAAGTATGTAACACGAGCTGAACGTTGTTAGCACATCTCATGAGAGCTGATTAAAGCAGTCATTACAATAAAGTAACATTTAGTGAAATTGAGTTGAAATAATGTAATGATCACAGCTCAAAGCAGTTGATGTAGATCAACTTGCATTACGATGTGATGACATTCACATTCTGAGCAGCCAATACTTGACAGCAGTGAGATTTTTAGGCATCCATGGATATTGAATCACTCAATAATATAATACTGCTAATAAAATTTTAGAGCTTTTCCTAACTGAAAAACAGTAACAGAAAATACAAAAATGGATCCTAGGGAATAGCTGAAAATGCTTTGTAGATCAGACCATTAAAGATTACATTCTATTTGATTGACATATATGTATAAATTGTTTCTGGAGGAGCACTCATCAATACAATCATATCAACCTAACAAATCTGTGTACAGATGGACATTTCAAATATAGGCTTAAATAGCAAATTAAAAACACACACAAAGGTATGATTCTTTAATAAGCAAAAAAAAAAAAAAAGCCTAGAATGGCAGGAGGTTTTGAGCACTCCCTGAATTCTCCAAACACCAGAAATCTGCACTAAATGTAATATTTTGTCTTTTAGGAAATGCTGCTTTTATATCTAGTATGTTACTAAAAAATTGTAAAGTTACTACTCCCTGTTTCCTGACAGATCCTGCTGTATGTTTTCTCTCCTGGATTACATAAACTGCGGAATGCAGATCAAGGACACGACTGATGATCCTTCCGTAATTAAAGCTCCCAATGCTGCCAACATGAGTTCTATACAAAGAGCTAGGTACAAAGTACCTTGCCCTTTTCCGAGCCCTTACAATCACTTGTGCAGGCAGCAATCACAAGACATTAGATGAAAAGACAGAATATAATTTATTTGTACTTCTGGGAAAAACACTGGAAGATTTCATTTTCATTCAAACAGTTCATTTTCAAAACTGGTGATGTCTACAAACAATTCTCCTTATATATTCAACACATTCTTACACAAGTTTCACCGAAGGGGTGCATTAAACATAATAGCAGATTCTTAGGTTTAGCCTAAAAATTAACTCACTTAAGAAAAAAAAAAACGGCAAGAGGCAGACAATATTGCAGACATTGGTTAAATACAGACCAAAGAAAGTTTATTTCTGCCTCACCATACTGTATCATTAAAACTGGAAACAATAGATTTCAGAGATCTCTGTGCTTAAAAGATGAAGCCTGTGTTTGTTTGCATGGTGGTTGACCTGCATAGTTCATTTATAACAATCAATCAGTAGCAAAGCTGCTGCAAAATGAACAGCCTTGAATACAGATTATGTAGAATATTAATTCCAGTAATAATGGAGTACTTGGAAGCCTGCATGTAAAGAGACTCATGTATTAAACATCTCACGTTATGCTGTGAGAGGTTAGAGGACTGTGAATCCTTAGAAGACAGAAACCATAAAGTGTACATTGCATTATGAACAGGAAAACAAAGACTGAATGTCTAAGACACACAAACTTTAAGAGAACTCAGACAAACATGGGAGGAGAAGTGGACAGCTTACCCTGTAAAGTCACTCTTTGCGAGCGAGCAAACAAACTGTATCTGCAATATTTAAACCTGTAGAAAAAAAAAATCACAGAAGTATCTGCAATGTAATACTGCAAGCTACAGACTATTAACATGTACTGAAATGAAGTTCGCTCCTCTTACAGATAAAGGTAACTGAAGAGATACAGGTTCTGCTGGTGTAAGCTATTAATACATCTAAAAGGATGACAAGGTAGTGTCAAATAATTGCTCCCAGGCAACTTAAAAGAAAATCCACCCAAAAATAAAAAAAAAAAAAAGAAAAAAAAAGGGAAAAACCAAACCCAACTCTTTTTGGCATCCTCAGTTGTTGATTCATTTGCAACCCTTTACAAATTTCCCACTGGCAGCCTTTCAGCGCTACTGAATTTGGTCACTGAAGAAAGCAGTTAAACAGCAAAAAAGATGTCACCTCTTCATGTGCGTAAGTAGACATGGCTTTGTGTAGAACTGAGTTCTTCCCTGTTCCTGTTGTAGAGGTACACTACGCTGAGGGGCAACTACTAAGTTTGAATGAACAATTGTGAAGAAAGTTATGAGGAAAGTTACAAGAATGTGTTTATGACATTAACTGTACACAGTTAAGATTTTTCTGGTAAGGCAATTGGAAATTTCTGTAGAAAAAGGTAAGAAGAAACAAAGCTGAGTAAATTCTGGTAAATGAAGAATGAAGATTTCACCTATCAACACTTCTTATAGTTACAAGGATGAGGTTCCTAAGACCCTACATGATCACCTTAAACGTACAGCTGAGAGACTGGCTCAAATAGTACAAGATAAAATTTATTTGATTGTAAGAAGGGAGTTAGGAAATTAACTAGAGGCCTCAGATACTTCAAGTCTTAAACTTTACAAACACCACTGCAAAAAAGTAACCAACCAATACAGACTTCCACCTATACATGCTCCAAATAAAGAACATGCAACAGTGCTTGTGGAAACACTGAGACAGAGACACGTGCAACAAGTCAAGATGTCCTGTCTGGCTTCAGGCTGCTGCTTCAGAAGGATGCAATCTTCCACGGATCTTGTGTTATACCTGCCAGTCTACGCAGAGGTTAAAGGGTATGGCAGAAGATCTGGAACAGCATCAAATCCCTACATGCTAACATCTGAATGTGACCTGAAGATCCCCAAACCGATTTACGACTAACTTCTGAAAACACAATTCAATTTAACCATTCACACAAGTACCTGAACACCTAGAAGTCACTATTTCCATGCAATGAAAAGCTATGGATGTGGTCGTCACAACTACAAACATGGAAGGCATGAACTGTTTGTAAGACCATAACCACATATATTCACTACGAACAGTGGTGGTGTATACTCCAAGTGAAGAATGACTTGACACCAAATCATACATGGATGCTGTAACCAGTAATATATTTTCCTTCTGATGTTGGACTCCCATTCTTCAGTCACTCTCTCTCGATCAGTGCTGTAAACACTCCTATTTTTCTTTCCTTCTCTTTTCCCTTCCACAAGGTGGCAATCCAAGAAATCCCTTAGATAACTCAGATGTATATTTTATAGCAAGATACAGATTTTTTTTTTGAGGAAATGGAAGTCCAGAAATAACAGCATTTCAGAACACTCCCTTCTCCTCTACCTCAGAAACCAACAGCTTACTTAAAAAGTAATTCTAGAGAAGTACACCACCAAAACCATGGCTGCCACGGAACTATTTTCATAGCAACACATCTAGAAAGACATATAATGTAGTGTATTTAAATACACTTCTCTCTCCTTGGCTCAGGGCTGTCAGCTTAATACAGGAAATTCCAGATATTTTTCAGGTTTAAAAATACTGCAAAGCACAAAAGACAGCTGACTGACCATTCAGGCTCCAAAAAGGATACAGTACTTACCTTTAGAGAACATACTTTATTTAATAGAAGTTTTTTGTTCCAATATACAAAATAGAGGACTGTAGTCCCAATTAACATTTACATAGTTACACAGCAAATAATTTCCACCATTTACAACAACTGACAACTTTCCCATACTCCCCACTGTATTACAGCCAAGAAAAAAATCCTATAACTTTTTACATACCAATCAGTTATATTTTGTACTTCCCTGCCTCTTTTCTTTTTTTTTTTTTTCAGTTACAGTTTCTGACATCAGTTTAATTAAGAACTTACAATTATTTCAGCTGCACTAAAAGAAAAATGAAATATATACTTTGGAATACTATCTCAAAAAACCCTATACAAAATAAAAGTCAGTATCTTATAAAAATACATTGCAGGAGTAAAACCAGTGAAACAACAAAAATGTTTTAAATTTTGCTAGGGTATAAAATATTTAGCAACTAGCCTCAGCTTTTAACTACATTTAAAAAAAAAAAAAAGAAAAAACCCCACAAACATTTTCAATTAGCAAAAAGTAATGTGACAGTTCTTTTACAATACTGTACCTTTAGTATGCAAAGGACTTCATCCTTCTAACATGCACCATTATCCAACTGATTCACTCCTTAACCCTTTTCCCACTGAAAGCTGAAAAGGGTTTTTTAATTATTTGAATCCTTTTAAGAAAAATCCAATCATATTTTCTGCATCTCCCACAATATTTAAGCTTTATTTTACAATGCTGGTAGTTTAATCATGACACATAATCTTATATAAAAGAATTATAGCCAAAACAAGGCTTTAGAAACTTTGCATTTTACAAAAGCAATTTGTTACAGTATGACAGTTGCTAAATAGCCCAATTTATTTAGTGACCCTGTTAAAGATTTGTTGAACTGAGTGAATAGGTGAAGTCATTTCCTGAGCTAAAAGATACAGGTGAGTAAATAGTCAGTTATAGCAGCAAACAGGAGACATTCTTTTTAAAAGTTGTAACAGTATCAACAAAATAACCTTAGGAAATTACAATAATGTAAAAATCACTAGCTGAAGAGGGAGTGACAAGGACATCCAAGACCTGATTGCCATAATCTGGAATGCACATCCCATGACTTTCCAGAAATTACATTCAGCCACTGTCAAACAACATACTGGTAAATGGAAGAATGTCAAATCACAATAGTTCACATTTCTTACAGATCAGGCGTTTTGTCAAGATCTAATTCTCAACACTGTTTATAAACCTAAAGCAATGTAAACTGCTTATTTTCAGAAATTTTCACCCTACAGGACTTTTAAAGGAATGTGGTATCCCCAGTCTCATGAAATTCCAAGTCTATTTCTTTTTATTACTCAGACATAATTTATACTTGAGACCTTGAGTGGTTTTCAAGGTAGTCAACCATGCCACTGGGAACAGAACTGGATCCATTTTTATGAGAGGGAATAATATTCTGAAAATGTTTCACTTCAAGCCAAATCATTCTAATTTGCTTAGAGTACAAAAAATTAACAAATTATTAAAGAACGATAAAGACCAGTATACCACCACTGCGACACCATTTTCTTATGATATATATTCTTAAAGTCTTCTATGCAATAGTTTGATCACTTTTTTTCTCTCACTAATGGAAAGACGATGTTCTAATTCAATTAAATGAAGTACCTCACTTAGATACCAGTTCCTCCAGAAGGAAATCTCTCTTCTGTGTTACTCATTTTTTACAGGCATTGTAGGTATTTTTTTAGAATTTATAAATTATCCTTTGTAACATTTAAACATAATTAGTTTTAATTCAAATTAATATATAAAATTTCCAATACTTGTTAGAATAAAGGACAATACACAAGATCCTAAGTTACAATATTTTATAAATAAAAATAAACTATCACAAACCAAATCTTTCCCCATACGGAGATTAAAAGCCATAATCTTGACTGATTGTTCCCGATCATACATTATAAATAACGTAAGCTTCTTCAGAGAAGCAAAACATACTTGCCTCCCTGACACCAGTTTATATCTTCAGTTAAACTACTACCATCAAGAAGGCAATTGTGTTGGGCCCAGATATATCTTCTTGCTTAAATGTTAACCCTCCCAGCCTCATTCTTTTAAACTTAAGCACAGGAAATTAGGTTCACAAAGAGTCCTTCACCTTTTAGACACAAAGTCTGTATAAAATACAGATTTCTAATACTCCTATTGCACCAATCTGGCAGTGCAGTTAGAACTTGATTCAAATTCCACTGAAGTCCACAAAAGGTTTTCCAGTGACCTTAATGGGCTTTGAATAAGGACCACAGAGATAGCATTACCTAACAGAAAACTCCTGCAAGAGTGCCTGGTATCTCTCTTTTTGCTTATGGGATGCAGTGGAGATGTGTATTCAGTATGATACCTGAGCAAATAAAATGAAAATGATACAAAGGTTTTAAGAAACCCAAACTCTTTGCTCTGTGCAAACTGTGCTACTGCCTCTGGAGCTCCCGGCTTTCCTTTTTTTCAGTGCTTGCTCCATTCCACTTAGAGAAGACGTGAGGCATAAATATCTCTCTCCACCACAGTTCCCCCTCAATCCCGAGACTGATAGAAGAGGATGTAACCAGACTCAGAGTTCTTTGAGATGTCTGATGTCAACCCGTAGAATTCTTCAATAGCTTGTGCATCAATTTTCTGCATGTAAAACCCCCCAAATTTAAAGTAAGAATATATTGCATAACATATACATGGCATTAAGTTCCACTCTAAAAACTACTGTCAAACAAAAATAACTTTCACATAATTACATAAAGTAATAAAATCAAAATAATTTTAAAATTTGTTATGTTTTGGTTTCCCCTCTGCCATCAACTGCACAGAGGGTAGCGGCTATATATATTATATATATATATTTTTAAAGTATTAAGCAAACCCTCTCTAAGTGCAATCTTATGTGCATTGCCTGCACAGGTTTCACACAGAAAAGTTTTGAAGACAATGATATCCCACTGAGACTTTATATCAATATGAAGAATGTAAGTACAAACTATCATTTCTAACCTTAAGTAGTGTAAGCCAATCAAATGCAAAGTAAAATAAGGAGAAGGTAGAGAATGAAAGCTAACTTTTTCTATATTTTTCACACAGAATGTTTGCTTGTCATCCTGTTAGCTTAGAAAGCCTTCTATAGCCAAGATTTTAGGGGAAAGATGCAAAAGTTCTGTTCAGAGGTGAAAAGAGTATTGTCTGGTTTTCACTATCATCATTTTCAGCTACGAAAGAAACTGAAAGTGAAAGTAAGCTCTTGCCACATTTAAAACCAAGGCCAATTAGGTTACAAACAACAAAAAGGCAGAAAGATAAATTTTCCTTCACTTAAGCAGATTTTATGTAATTTCATGCTCATTATTTGAAATAAAGCCTCTCTCACAAAGTGAGCCATTTCAACTCGATGAACTATGGGCCTAAATGTCAAGGAGATGTTTTAGATTTAACAACAAAAAGATTATTTCCTTCCTCTTGAGGAGGGCTAAGAGAAAAAATATATTAATGCCAGGTGTTAATGCTCTGGAACTGCAGAGATTGTCCCTGATGTTTGTGAAATTATGTGAGATCTACTACAGCTCTCTGTTTTCCCTGGAGGAAAGTGAACTTTTGACCCTATCGAGACATTTCAATTTATTGTATATCTTGATAAGACACAAAGACAATTCTTTTACTTTCCCAACAGCTCTGTGTATTTCCACGTTTGTCATTCCCTGTGTGAAAAAACGTCCATAATGTGGCTTGGAGAGCAGAACTCTTCAACACCTTTGACTCATCCTGCCAATTAACAATGTAAGTTCAATACCTGTCTCACTCATTTTTCTTCTTTTTAATTATGCAGATTTTGTGTATTGTAAGGAAAATGTAAAGTATTCATTTTATAGATTTCATTAATTCAAGTAAAGTCAGGAAAAGGACTTGGACAGCACAGTCATACTTCCGTTCGTGCATATGCATAGACAAAGAGAAAAAAAAGGAAGATGACGGAACAAGTAAAAAAATGGAGATTATATAATATAGGGACATCAGCAGTTTCTGCTCTTTCTCTCAATGAAGAATAAAAGATAACTGACAAAACAGATGACAAAGTCAAAACTGGGTAAGGGAATACTGTTGTTCCAAGAAATTAGTTAGAAACTTTTTTTTTTTTTTAAAGAAAGCATAAGTCCTGGAAGCACAGCTAATATTAGCAAGAATACCACCAGAAGCAAAAGGCTCCTGTTTCAGGGATTAACTTTTAAATTTTAGGGTGAAATCTAAAAAAAATTTTAAGTTTCTGCCTATTTTGATATTTGTTACACCTTCACCTGCAACAATCCAGGATACTCAATAAGACTGATCCATTCCATTAAACCTCCCTAGGAAATATGAACAAATGGCTTGCTCCAACACATTGCCCTGAGAAAACAATTGCAGTAAACCCAATTTAGCTGTACCTTTATTTGCCGTGTCTCCTAGCCACAGGAATGGCTTATTAAACAAAGGTGAAACACAGCGGCCATAAACAAGAAGCTTCTTTTAAGAACTATAAAAACCAAAATGCAATGCAAAGTATTGTACAGTAAGGTGCAGCTCTGCAGTCACAGTTACTGCTCATTGAGACTGGAGTTGAATCCTCTTTTCATTAGCATACCAGTCCTTTTACTTTAAGCAATTACACACACAAGGGGGGTGCATGCACTCTAGTTGGTATGAGAAAAAAGTCCAGGGTTATACAAAGCTTACCTCAACAATATCATCATCAAAAAGCAACCAAAAATCATGACTCTTCACTATTGCAATATAATGTCCTCTGTTAGGGCCACTGTAAAATAAAATTAGAAGAGAACACAGACAATAACACACGTGTATGTTGAAATGTATTTCATTAAATTGCTTTTTTATTGTAAAAAAGCAATACTTAACAGTAATTAAAATGGTTACTATTACAATTTGTTTGAATGTTTCTTTTCTTTTTTCCCCTCCACTTATATCAACTTCATAATAAGGTCTTACTTATCTCTACATTTAATATTGTGCTAAAAAAAAAAAAAGGATTATAAGTTCAAATGAGGAACAAGCAGCATAGGCATTGAAAATATAAACGAAATTTATACATAAGCATGGCCAGCAGGTCAAGGGAAATTATTCTCCCTCTCTACTCTGCTTTGGTGAGACCTCACCTGGAGTACTGCGTTCAGCTCTGGAGTCTCCAATGTAAGAAGGACATGGACCTGTTGGAGAGGGTCCAGAGGAGGGCCACGAAGATGAGCACCTTTCCTATGAGGACAGGCTGAGAGAGTTGGGGCTGTTCAGCCTGGAGAAGAGAAGGCTCCGGGGAGACCTTATTGCAGCCTTTCAATACTTAAAGGGGGCTTATAAGAAAAATGGGAAGAAACTTTCTACCAGGACATGTTGTTATAGAACAAGGAGTAATGGTTTTAAACTAGGAGGAGGTAGATTTAGATTAGACTTTAGGAAGATATTTTTTACGATGACAGCAGTGAAACACTGGAACAGATTGCCCAGAGAGTTGGCAGATGCTCTATCCCTGGAAACATTCAAGGCCCTGATCTGGTTGGAGATGTCCCTGCTCCTTGCAGGTGGGTTGGACTAGATGACATTTAAAGGTCCCTTCCAACCCTAACCATTCTATGATTCTATAAATCTAAAAAAAAAAACCAAAGAGAGACAGAGAAGTGAAATCAAGAAAACATTCCGATGTTTCATAGGGACAGAACAGATCCCAAACTGTTTCTGACCTTAAGAAAGAAAAAAGCTGTAGAGTCGCTGTTCATCTATAGTCTCAATCAGGAATCTCTTTATCTGGCCCACTGTAAACAAAAACTGAATTAGACTGACAGTTTAGAAGTCTCAGGAATCCTCACAGCAATGAGAAGGGCTCCCAATTAAATTTAAACTGTTACAATGCACAGCTCTTCAGTTTATGGCAAACAAGAAATTTCTCCACAACAGAAAAGAAGAACCCCAACTTTAAAAATGTGTCTTATTTCTAACCAGACTTGAAGTAAAGAAATAATAGACTTTCTAAAATAGCTGGATCTTACAACTTAAAGTGAACAACTAGTTAAAGCAGTTCTAGAACTGCCCTAACCAGCTAACAGCACTCATACAATTTTTATGTCTAGATAAGAGAGGGAAGTTGTCATCTGTGAGGGACATGTCTGTGTACCAAATCACAAAACTCAATGAAAACACGGTTCATTTCCAGCGATGGCTCTGAGAATGGATAAGTTCCCAAGACTGCAGCTTGAATGAGGGAGACAGAAATGGTCACAATTGGACAGAACGGTCAGAAATGTACTGAATGTATTTTCCCTAAAATCCAGAACAAAAGTGTCCAGAAAACTATAGCACAAAGGCTTATTTTCCAAAATTGTCCTGACCAACTTGAGATCTAGTCATCTTTATTGTAATCCTAGGTCTACCTAGGGAGAAATGGGAGTGTGGGTAGAACAAAGGTCAGTAACCGGCAACTAGAAGGCAGGTCCACCATTTTGAGGGACATAAAGTTGGAAGGATGGGCTGATAAGAACCTCATGGAGTTAACAAGTATGAATGCAAAGTTTTGTGCTAGACTAACTCCATCCAACAGCACCAGCTGCAAAACAGGTGGCTAGGTGGGCCCAGGAGGTCAATAAGATGAGGTGTTAGCCAGCAGCACATCATTTTGGTGACAGGGCTATGAATATGTGGAGCTGTACTGTAAGAGTAGAGCCAGAAGTGAAGCGACAATCCTCACCACTCTGCGTTCTGGGGCCCAGAACTGGACATGGGATTCCAGACATGACCTTGTCAGTTTAAGGGAGAGACTGATAAACTGGAGGAAGTCCAGTGGCAGTCCACTACATTTGTCAGAGTGCTATAGCACCAGATGGATGAAGACAGGCTGAGGGATCTGGCTTTATTCAGCCTGGAGAAGACTAAATGAGGAATCCAACTGCTGTCTGCCACTACCCAAAAAGGAAGAGTTATAAAGAAATCAGAGCCAGGCTCTTCTCAGAGATGCACAGTGAAATGACAAGAGACACTGGTCGCAAACTGCAGCAAGAGAAATTCTGACTGAATATAGGAAAAATAAAAAATAATAATAATAAAAAATCACTGTGCTGCAGAACATTGATGCACTGGAACAAACAGACCAAAGAGGAAGTGAAATCAGCATTCCTAGTCACGAAACTCAGCCCACTGCAACCTAATCTAACGTCAAACTTAGTCAAACAGCTTTAAGCAGTTGATCTCAAAATGTAAATTATTCTATGATGGTAGATATTAAATCATAACTTACAACTTCGGGGCTTTTATCTACTCAATCAGCAGTTTATAAAGCAGCCCTGACTTTAAGACTTGAAGTCACAAGAACATTTGTTGAATATAGCAAAATCAAATACAAATCTAACAGTCATATTTTGAAAGCAAGGAAACAAAATAATTAACAAGACTCATAATATATGACTGTATTTCAGAAAACGTTGCTTAAGCCTTAAAAAAAACCAAACACACTATAAAGGAAATGCTTTAGAAAGGAATTTGTTCTATAATGCTTTTCTTCCTAAGAACTCTTTTTAAAAAATAATCTTTAAATGTTATTAGAGTTATATGACATTGCATGTTTTGTGGGGTTTTTTAAACATAGTTAAGTTCATACAAAGACCTGTGATGTGAAATAAACTGTTACCACTTTTCACAATAAACTATCACAGCAAAGCCATAGATTCTGTTAGGATTGGTAGCATCTCTCCACAATGCCTTCTTTCCTACGAAACTTTTATTTTAAAAGGTCTTTAAATGTTATACTTACGTGACACTGGCTGCTTTGTTTTGTTTTTTAAACATAGTGATGCTTAATCAAAAATCCCTTACAGAAAATAGAGTTATTACCTTCCACAATGAACTACCACAGCAACAAGGTCATACATTCTGTCAGGATTGGTGGCATCTCCTGAGGTGTTAAATAAACGAAGCTCTAAAGGAAAAACTACTCTATAAGAGAGTTTTGTGTATCGATGCAGCTGATCCATGTATTTAAATCTCTTCAAATGGAGAGCTAGAATCATAGGCAGCTTTTTTACTTTCATCCTGAAAAAAAATCCACAACAGTATTTCCAATATCCATCCAAAACATTAAAACATTCAGTTGGTATCAACAAACAGAAAACCTGTCTTACTGAAGTCTTTAAAAAATTTTGCAAGCATTAAAATCAATTCAAATAATCTGTTTAATAAATATGTCCTTTGTTAATAACTGAGAAAATTGCAAGTGTATTTAAAATAATAAGCTATCAGATACAATAAGAACAGCTATCATGAACTCACATAATAATTTAGACATAATGACCACATAGCACAGAATTTAATTTTTAAACATACCTAACCCATAGCTTGCCACTTGGTATACAGTAGAAGTATTGCAACAAAGTTGTTCCAGAGATGCTGTTCCAGTTGAATTTCTCAGTAAACCAACCAAGTAAAACAAGCTTTTTAAAATAAGCCTTGTTACACCACTTTGTTACAAATCTATTACTCCAAATTTTCATATCAAGCCACTCATTTAACATTGCCACAGCATACAAATAGTCCCCTGTTATCACCTTACCTCATGCTACCAAAACAACATAATGCTGAGCTTTAGTACAATAATTTTGTACAAATGTTGCAGCATTATTTTATGGCAGTCAAAGCCAGACAGTGATAATCTAGTTTTACTGAGGGCTCACTGGCCCCTTTCCCTGATTTGAGGTATTGAAATCTCGCATCAGTGCCTACAAATCCTCATCAGCCAACCACAGATGGCCTGGCAGCAAACACAGACTTCCACTCTCTGGGAAATAAATTTGCTCATACTAACAGAGCAACCAAGGTAGAGTGCTCTGCCTCTTGGCACAGCTAATTGCCTTATATCAGCACTGTGCTGAAGTCTTCAAACTGCCTTATGCCCAAAATGTAGCTTGAAAGTCTCAACAATACAGCCCAGGCTTCAGACATGTCTTTAAGACTGTACTTTCAGAATGTCAGGAAATATGTTTGTAGAAGACAATCCTTTTTCAAAAGATAGGGGGGCTGGGGAAAAAAAAAATCCTTGAAAACTCACCTTCCTTCCCTTTTTCTTACTAAACTTAGACTGATAGTACCCTGTATGAAACCCTGCTAGACTCAAATTTTCTTCATGGCCTGCAAGGGAACTAGGAAATGAAAAAAGCAGGAGAAGGACAGAAGGATAACAGAAGCAACTATTTTTAGGGAGAGTTACATTCTTATTATATTACTGAGATACAGATACAATTTCTGCTCTATTTCCTTTCTCAGAGTGAAGTCCTCCTCTTATAATGCAGCTGGTGAAGAAATTCAGTACACCACCTTTGCTAGTTGAGTAGATGCTATTATGGATAAGCTCCACGTTACAGAGATGGAAGAAAACTATGACTGTAGTGAAACTAAAATTAAGCCCCACATGAAAAGCAAAATATAAACAATAAAAGCTGTGTTTTGCCAATATGGCAGTGCCTACAGTACAGGCAGGTTTATGTCAACACAACTTATACTGGTCAGGGATCACATTACCTCCCGCACAGAAAAAGAGCTACAGCAACAGAAAACAACAGGACAGACCTGGCTTCACAACCCTCTAAACACACCAATTAGTAAGCTTAGGCAATGTATGAAGGCAGACTTTGCAGATGAGGTGTGCCAAAAGCCATGTGCGGAATCTACGGTAAACCAAATCACCAGAACCAGTGGTAAAACCAGTAGGGTACACCAGTGTTCCCACTCCTTCAACCAAATACTTTCTCAAATAATAAATATCACATAGTACACAAAATCAGAGGTTTTTCAAAGGTGTAAACAAAGCTAGAAGAATTATTAGGCAGACAAGAATTGGTTTTAAACACAACAAATTCCAGGCTTCCACAGAGTTTCTGATGCTTTTCAGAAGTGCTCTCAGGCAGAAGTTTAGCAAAACAAACTACATGCTTTTAAAAATCCAGACACACAGTTAAAAGAATTACAAGCCTCATTCTGACTGAATCAGAAAAAAAGTGCTATCAAACAGATTCTTACAGCAACTAGAAAAATTATTATCAAGACAAAATCAAGTTTTAAAAGTCACATTAAATCATTGACTTTTAATCGCTACCCATAATCTTTGATTAGCCACTGGCAATTTGTTTTAACTTGTCTTTTAAATTTATTTTTGGTCTTAAGACCATTTTTTTTCTTGTTTGTAAAATAAATAATGATCAAAGGGGTCCCAAAATGCTTTACATGGATTCTCCTTACTCATGGAAGTACGCTCATTGAATTTGAGCAAGAGGAATGCAACCAAGTTAATCTTAAGTGGAAGAAGAGCGAGAAAAAATGAAGGGAAAAAGAATATTCTCCCCCTGCCTCATACACACACACACACAAGGAAATACAAGAGTATTTTCATGAAATGCAAGGGTTATTTTTTCCCTCCCTGAGTCTGATGTACCTTTTATGTGCTTCTTGCTTACTGCGACATTCTTCACAGTAATATTTGTATTCACTGCACAGAGTTTCTGTATTGCTGAAACCCCTGAATATAAAAAAAAAAGAAATGCTATAGATACTAGTTTCTTATCTGAAATATACTTATAAACACATACAATATAAACATAATTTTATACTCTAAGTCTACATATGCTAGAATTTGCTAAGCTTGTGAGATTTTAGTTTTACTTCCTGCTTTCTAGGTAACAAATGGAAGAGAAATTACAAAAATTCAGATTTTTGCATCTACCTTAAACAATGAGTGATCGAAGTATTCTGCTCCACATCAACTGAAAGGTCTAAGAAGTCTTCATCTTTGCTGCTTATCTGCAAGAAAAAAAAGAGACAATAGATTACAGTTAAAACAAGTTATGTTAATTTACCTCTGTTTTTCAGCACGATTTTCTATTGATAGAATGCATCTTTTACCTTTTAACAGCCTTTTAAAAATTCTTAAAAGTGGCCTTTCTATTTCAAAGATTTGCTAGATCTCTGTTTCTGATTTTGTCCAGGAAGAACAAAGTGTATATGTGTCTAAAGGGGTATATAATGCCAGCTGTCACTATGCTGTGATTTTAGTCCAACAATATTAATGCCAAGTTCCTTCTATCCCACTTTTTTTCCAAATAATACAATCACTGGGATTCTTCTATTTAGTGCTCTCACCTATGTTCTTCCCCTATGATTCCCTCCAACTTAAAGTTATGTATTTGCATAGCATAGTGTCCCTACTAAAGAGTACAAATATTTTGAAGCCTCTTCCTGGTTAGATTCACACTGTTAAATGAGGAGCAGATAGCAAATTTGTTGGTAAATGAAAGCTTGGGACTTGGTCTCATAGAGGCAAAACAGTGCAGAGCCATTTTTTATGAAAATACAAGAATAACAGTCAAAGTAAAAAAGAAATTCCTAGAGGCAGAAAATAAATTCCACCACAAATCCTAAAAAACAGTGATGGATGAAATTCACAGCTTCCCTGAAAATCAACTATGTTATTAAAGGTTTAGGAAACACCAATCTGCAACCTTAACTTTCATCTGCTGGCGTTTCCTCTCTGTATCTAGAGATACTCGGTGCCACTGATGAGAATGTCCTCTGCCTTTCATGACTCGTAGGTACAAAAATAAATGCTGTTAGAAAAGATGCCTGGCTGCAGTTTCTTGATTCAAAGCAGGAAAAATTAAACAGCTAAAGGAGAACTAATGTAAGTTGATCTTTAAAACATGTATGATTTATGTTCCCTTTTCAACTCAGAATAAAAATAATTTGGAAAGTTGTTCTCTGATTATCAAGAGATGAGAAAGACATAGTTCCTAAGGGCAGCATACATGGGAGAATAAAAAGAAAAATATAGGTGGTCAAGACAACTATTTTTGAGACTATCATAGGGCAAATCCAAAAACCTAAAAAATTAAGTTAAAAGCTTCTGTTAATATCTATGAGAGAACTAGGCAAGAATTCCTCCAACTCATCCATAGCTAATCTTTCCAAAAGTGTACATGTAAAAAAATGTCACTATGCCAGTATACATCACATCTACTACACCATTTAGATGCCTAACTGTAATGTTCGGAATATAGATGGAAAATTTCCAATATGTTTTTAGGGTGAAAAAAAAAAGCCACCTGCACCTTCAGTGTCCTGCATGTTTCCTGTCTTCAGGGATGTAATACGGTTTAAGTGTGTGGACAATTCTTCAAAATATCCCATTTTAAACCACTTTTGGAATTAGCAAACTTGAGTTCACAACACTAAGAACTCTGGTGGAAATCATCTTAGCCTAAGGATTAAGAACGGCTCAGAGGAAAAAAAAAAAAAAATCAGTTCTACAAAATACTCTGCTGTAGTCTTCAGCTAGGACAGCTGGAATTAAGGAGTCATGTGATCAGTGTTATTCAGACATGCAATTAGATAATTCTTCCTCTCTTGGTGTAATAAAAAAAAATTCCATTAAACAATAAAATTTTCACAGGCGGCTTTATCCCACGCAGAAGCTGTAAGGGTAGCAAGGAGATGGAGAAGAGGAAAGGGATGTGCTGTACTTTCTTAAAAAGAGATTGGTAGTGAAATCGGAAGTTCACAAAAGAAATTCTTCCTTTCTTAGTGATAATACTGATAATACTGCCTTAAAGAACCTCTCTCAAGTTAGCCAGTCCATTGTGCACTTAGGATCATGAGGAATCATTAACAGCTTTATAGAAAGAACAGCCAAGGGGATTTTTTCCATCTATGTTGATAATTTAGAAATTGCTACTCTTAATTTTTAAGATTACTTGAGCACTAGTGTTTGAATAGTACTTTTTTTCAACATTAACTCGTACAGTTTTAATTTTTTAAGAAAGGAAAATTATATAAAGTCAATCCCTAACCAGTCCCCCTCCTCCCTCTTCTGTAGAGGTTCTGTTTCAGATAAACATCACTAAGCTCCATAGACTAAAGTCACCAATTATATATATTTCAGTCATCTATAGAATAAAAAAAAAAAAAGATGAACGCATCAGAAAACCTCATCACTTGCAGAATCAAGACCTGATGTATTCAAAAAGCCATGTGAATGCTCCTAGCAGGAGCATCTGAATAATAGTGAAGAATCTGGGTGTTCCAACATTCTGGCTAACAGTGATGGGATGTTGTCACATCAAGGCCATAACTTGTACTCAAACAGCTCAATTGTACTCTGACGACCAATGCCACACTGAACAGAAAACTCAGAAGGCTAACACTCACGGAACCTGTATTTCTTCCAGTTTGGAATTTCACTAGCAATGTGAGTCAGCTCACTGACAAAAAACCTTTTGCAACTATAGGCTCCCATATGTGCTAAGATAGAAATTATTTTTAAATCAAGTAGAAACAAAGGGCATGATTTATCTTGGTTTAAAAAAAAAAAAATGTACAGCATAGTTAAGGCTTCTATAGTACTCCTGTAAGACTGACCACTGAGATTTTCCTTATTGCCTTCTTTCAGACTAACGTAAAATGGAGCCAAAGAATGTTATGCCTTGTAGAGCCATTTGAACACTAGAGTAAGAACATCAGCTGGAGAAAAAAGTTATCAATATGTTTGGTGGTTTGGATCCAAGACAATTTCCTATTTTTCTCTGTAGAAGTCCTGCTCACATTTAGCCATTTCAAATCTAATCTTAATGAAGTCAACTACATTATTTTCTGTTTTACGGTTATTCTTTCCTTAAATTGTGAGAGAATTCTGTAAAACTCATGAACTTGTAGACCATTGTTATCAATTAGCCACAAAAATTTGTAACATCCACTTCATCATACTGCCTCTGTCAAGGAAGGAGGAAAGCATTATAACAAGAAATCACATTAAAAGCATGTAAAGACAACTTACAATTAATTTTGTAATTTACTCATTGTACAGTGTGGCTTGACCCATGGAACAAATCTTTGTCAAAGAATCATACCTATATTCCTTATATTCCGCTGTCCATACTTAAACTGAGGATAAATCCTTAGTCAGTTAATTTTTCATCTTAAAGATGGACTAATGAGACAGCGTGCTCCAGAAAGAAGCTCCTTTCTATAATCAAGATAACTGAAATCAGAATAAAATCTTGCCATGCTGATTTTAGGAATGTTGAGTCAGTTTCGCCAGTTAGAAGATGATCATTCTCACTTAGAGCAAAGATACATTATGCTTTATATTTAAGTATGGATTACATTTAAAATTTAAATAAAAATATACTAATATAATTAAGAAGCACTAATTAATCCACTACTGCTGTGTAATCTTCTACATGAGCTATATCCAAGTACTCCTGACATTTTAAGTTATATTTCTAAACACAGGAATACTCTAAATGCCAACAGCTTCCAATAAACATTAAAACAATCATATATGTTCACTATATTTCAAAATAAGACACTAAATAAGTAGTATTTCTGTGAATAATGTGTCTAAATGTGTTTCTAAGTGCCCATTTTCAGGTCGCTGTGTTTTAACTAGACACAAGCTGATACATTGGGTAGACAGAAGCTGATAAAATAGTTTCCAGATTATTAAGACTTGGAAAATAAAGGCCCTAATATGCTAAAAAACATTGTGTATTAGAACACCGAATTTCAAATTCAACTATCCAAGGAGGCACAGTGGCAAGCAGATATGGTGTAGCCTGTTCAGCAATAGCTAACAGAAAAATAGAACTGAGCAATATTAGTAAAACTCTCAAAATGGTAATAGCCCTGATAACTAATAAAATATGCTGGCAAAGAGCATATCAGCATTTTAAAGTTGTATTAAGGATTGTACCTAGATCAAAATCCTGACAGTAGTAATTCCCTATGCCATAGTGAGGAAAGGTAATGATGTCAGTCACATTAAAAGACTAAGCTAAACTCTTGTTTCAAGAAGGAAAAAAAAAAAAATCAGTTCAAGAACTAAAAGAAAAGCAACTGACAGTTGTCATGAAATTGTTATTAGAGAAGGGAAATCTAGCAGGAAAGAAAATATGGTAGCTAGAAATCAGCACCTAAATTACTCACAATACCATGATCTACTGATGTCTACAGTTACATTACATATGTCATTAGGAAGCTATTTTGTTTGAAACAAAAGAGAGGCAAGTATTTCTAGAACACCAAGAAAATTATATATGAAATATATAGATTTAATCCGATTAATTCTCCTTTCCAACATCATACTGAAACACGCGCACCATCTAATTAAATAGAGGAAAATAGGTATGAAGTCACACAAAAAAATATAGTAATTTAGCTTTTTACAATATCTAAGGCACAGATCATGACAGAATTACCGTAATTTTAAAATTATGCTGCTTTTTTGTTTCTCAAGTAAGTAAAATTCAATTATAAGTTTTTTTGAAATATATGCTTTCTCTTATTGTAGAGCTATTCTCAAAGAAAATTTTAGTATAGCTTACTCAAAGATGTAGTATTATTTCTCAGGGTCTAGTATTAGAAAAATTTCTGTGGACAGACATTTAGGAAAGGATTACTTTTCCTGAACATTAAGTTATGTTCTTTGAGAATCCCAGCCTACTGTCTCTGTGCTGAAAGCCAACCATAGTATCTTGATTTCAATAGCTTTAAATTCAAAAACTAGAAATCAGTGGAAACTGATTCAGAATACTTATTTATAGAAAGTATCAGTAAGCATGACATTAAGCTACCAAGACATTAGATTTGAGAATAACTCCACATCTCCAAGTAGCAGACATCACTGCTCTTCGGAATACATCAATTTAGAATTTTCTCATCTAAATTTTGAAGTTGATTATGATCACAGTGACAAAAACTCAATTGGGTATTTTCCTAACATTGACCAAAAGCCTTTTCCTACAATTCATGCATCAGCTGCTGAAATTTTCTCACTAACAAAGAAAAAACGCAAATGTTCATAGAAAGTAAGATTTATAAAGACAGAAACTAATCTAGTAGGTTAGCCTCTTGAAATAAATGAATTGTGAAACATGACATTCTGAAACATGGAAGAATTCATTTTACAAACTATATACAGACTTACAGTTTCACATGTAAGACATCTGGTTTCATTAGTTAATGTTCCCTGAAAGATTTCATGAACCCAGGTTGGGTCTGGTGGGCTGTTATGTTCATTGTCGATGTTGCCATTAGGTAGGCGACCATTTTGTTTCTCTTGCTTTCTTTCCTCTTGTAAAATATCCGCAATTGTATTTAATAGATAGTTTAAGAACTCATGTGCATCCTGCTGCATATAGTTATCAAAAAGCTCTACAAGATAAAACAACAGAAGATGTTTTAATTAATCAGGTAATGCTATAGTACAAAAAAGTTTTTAAAAGAAGTCAAATTTCAAAACCAGTCTTTATTTCACATCTTCAATCATTCATGAAAATACAACACCAACCCAAAATGCATACTTCATAAAACAAGACAAAAAAATAGGCAGTGGGAAGAGGGCAGGGCAAGTCAGCTTACATTCACAGATATTTTTAAACAACTATTTTTTTTCTCAAAGCTCTTTAAGTAAGGTAGTATTTGTATAAGCCATGACAAATTAGCCTAAAGTTCTAGCCACAGCTAGAGCAAACAGGTTTCAAATTAGGACCTCAACTAATAAACAGAAGTGTCTTTCAAGATCTGAAATATTGCTTCTGGACACTGGCATATCTGGCACCTTTATTACTGGTGGACTTGTTGGACACATAATAAGGGATTTATTATGCTTTCCACTTCATATCTTCAGATTGTCAACATTTCTAATCATAACAGTTTTAGGATCAATTCAGTGGAAGGGGAAAAGTTTCACTGGCACATACTTACGATGCATAGCAGTGATGCAGATTAAAGCACAAAGTTGAACTCTCTTTCTTACAAGTCTACTCTCCTGTTTATGTTAAATTGGTACTATCCTGAAAACATTGTTTATTGTAGTCCCCTGGGATAACAACCTGATAAATCCTCTGCTGCTACAAATCTTCACATTAGAAACAGGACTAAGAAAAACATACAGGCATTGAATCGGATTTAGTAATAGCTACTTCTTTGCTCTCTGACCAGTTATTGTTACGAGGAAATTTACCTGCCAATGTAAAACGCATTCTATATCACTGGCTAATATCATACAAGTCTTTTAATGTGCAGTGTTCTGGTTTTGTTGGGTGAGGGAGGGCCTAAGGTGGTAGCTTCTGGAGGAAACTGCTAGAAGTTGCTCCCCTTTGTTCAGTGGACTCGGCCGGGCCTAGGGCGGACCTGCTGCTGGCCAAGGCCGAGCCAATTGGTAGCAGAATGTCCCATGATAACGCCTCTGCGATAACGTATTTAAGAAGGGGAAAACAGGAAAAAAAAAAAAAAAGGGAGAAGATGTGAAGCAGCTGAGCGAGGGCAGAGAGGGGGAGGCGCAGGCCTCGTAGGCCTCACACTCTGGCCTCCCACCGGGCAGCCGACTGGGTCCAACTCGGCTCAGCCTGGCTGCAAGAAGTGGAGAGGAGATGAGAAGTGAATAAGATGTAAAAAGGATCCTGAGAGACGTCTGCCAGCTTGTTGTGAGGAACGGCTGCAGACATCAAGGTCAGCGAAGAAGGAGGGGGAGGAGTAATGTGGCTTCTGGCCAAGATTCCCCTGCAGCCTGTGGTGATGACCATGGTGGAGGAGGTTGTCCCCCTGCAGCCCATGGAGGTCCACGGAGGGGCAGAGATCCACCTGCAGCCCATGGAGGACCCCATGCTGGAGCAGGTGGAGGCCTGAAGGAGGCTGTGGCCCATGGAGGGCCCACTGGGGCAGCCGTTCTGGAGGGACTGCACCCTGTGGAAGAGATGACCCATGCCAGAGCAGTTTCACAAAGGACTGTGGTGTATAGGTGGGACCCTACGGTAGAGCAGGGGAGGAATGTGAGGAGTTCTTCCCCTGATGATGAAGCAGCAGCATGAAACAACACGTGATGAACTGACTGCGACCCCGATTCCCTCTTCCACTCTGTGCTACTCGGGGTGAGGGGAAGGTAGTAAAGATAATGTTAAGCCTGGGAAGAGGGAGGGGTGGGGGGAGGTTATCTTGTTCCCTGTCTTATTCTCCTGCTAGTTTTAGAAATAAATGAGTATTTTTCTCCAAGATTAGTCTGTTTTGCCCGTAACGGTAACTTTAAGGATTTCTCCCCGTCCTTATCTCAAACTTCGAGCCGTTTTTCCTTATGTCATGTCCACCTATTCTCTCGGAGGGTGGGGGGAGTGGGAGAGAGATTGCGTAGTCTGGTCCCCATCAGGGCTGAACTACAAGAGCAGTTACTTCAATGAATCAAAACCTGCAATTTGCTTGTAGTTCCAAGAATATACTAAGAGACCGGCCTTGAGTGGAGGGATAGTTCCCGGGACTGGAGATGAATGAAAAAGATACTCAGTGAAGCTTAGGTTTTGAAGTGCATACAGGGACTACATGGAAGCTTTACTATCATTTACTTGATAGCATCCAGGAATAAACTTCAAATAGAAAAAAAAACGCCGAGTTATTAGCAAATTAGGTAGAATTTGCTGCTAATCTAGATCATCTGGAGACACTACATAGTACAATAGGTCAGCCAAAAGTATGAACTAAGTAGCTTATTTAATGAACTACTACACTATTTTTGAGAAGGAAGAATAAGTTTAAGTCTAAATCTAGCCAACTGTAAGGTCTTCATTTAATCAAGTAAGCTAAGGCAGAACATGAGCTACAAGTCTCTTGAGGTAAAATACTTCAGAGATTCTTCACAGTGTTATATCCTCTCAGGGCTATGTGCCCAGTCAGTAAATTAGCATTAAGTACAACAGAAAGAAAGTTACTCATTGCTCATTTTATTATTAGAACAGATTTAAGCAAACATAACAGTATACCTTCAGCTGACTTCAACCCAGCAGCTGCTTCCCAGCCAGTTAAGCTTTAAGGTCATTCATATATCTATGTTGTATTCAGACTTTGAAAATAAAGATGGAATAGCAGCATTGTTGTCTGGAATAAATTAAGATTATGTTCTGAGTCATCCCTGGTATATCTGGATACAGACTGGAACAGAATCTAGATTGGTGTTGCACACCTACCTGATTCTTTAACTCTTTTTTAAAGCTCAGAATTATATACCTTTAAAATACACACTTAATAGCATGCATGATGTCCATGTAATTGCTTCCTGACAATTTAGCCATTTACTTGTAAATAAAGTGAGAGTATCATCATTAAAAGAGACCTCAAAAGCCAGCAACAGCTGAACTTTCATATCTGATTTCTCCAACAAAGATTTTACAATTGCTTTCTCCAGCTTAGAATTTTAGTGTCATGACATAATTAAGCATTAAAAAGAACATTTTCTAAAAATAACTTAATGACTCCTGTGATTTACTTTCTGCTTTCCATTTGAACCATTCTCCACATTTGTCATAGTTAGTCAACAGTCACTGACATAATGAACTATTTCTGTAAACGTATCAACATATAAGCATACTTACTCAAGTATACTTACCGAAGAATTGAATGGCAGTTTTCTATTCTGCATAGGTAACAGATTGTACACTACTGGAGAGCTTTTTTTAACAATATTATTACAACTCACAGTGAGCATTTGCTGGAGGGGTCACTTTAAATTATGAATGTTATTATAATATTTTATTTCTTGGTTTTACTACAGAAATGGTCATAATAACATTTACACACTTTTTTTAGTCTGTATATATTGTCTTGGAGAGATTACAACAGTATGAACATTTCTACTGCAGCAGTGTTAAATATGGTACCCTATACAGTTTATTTAAATCTAGTCATTACTTTTTAGGAAAAAATTGTATTTTTAAAAAAGAGGATCCAAACTGAGTCATAGATTACAAGGTTTCATTTGTATTTTAACACTGAATTATTTTCTAAAACATTTCAACCAATTAGCCCTGTAGATAAGAAGCAAGAAATGTTAAAAATCTCTGGAAATCTCTAGAAATTTATGATATCAACTACACTAAAGAAAATTAGCCAGAACTACTTACTGATTTTAAAATTCATTAATCCTTTAAAAAGTAAGTCAAGCTAAGTATTGCATGAATTCTAAACGAATTTTAAAATGTGTGGGTTTTTAAGCTAGATTCTTGCAGGGAAGTCTTAACACCCTTTCTACACACTCAGTTTGGGAAACTGATTCCTGCATTCAAAGAGTAATGTTTTTATAAACACAGAACAAAAGCTTTACCATGAATTTTTATTATAAAAATATAATTTATAGAAAGGCAAAATTAGCAAGCAATTTTATAAGCAGCCACTGACAATACACTCAGTCCTACATGGAGAGAGAGAGAGAGAGACAAGGATTCTTTCTCAAAACGGCTCCAGGGTTACACCTTTATTCTAGGGTCACCTCTTCTTTATACTGCAGGACCAAGAACACCTTCCATAAGTAACAAATATGTAGGTATTTCACTATGTCAACTTCAGAATTAAATCATAATTGCTATGACTATTATGCAAGGAAAAAAATAAGTTACCATTTTCTTTTCGTAATCTTGTTATAAATTTCTTGGGAGGTATTACTCCGACTTTTTTCTTCTGGGTGGCTATACTGTGGAAGAGATCAGCTAAGCATGTAAGGAGATTCTCTTTTTTTCTTGGTTGACTCTTGTATGCTAAGACTTTATCTCGAAATGGTCGACAAAAATAAAGTGCCTGAAGAACTGAATTGCAGTAGCATGTATTCCCAAACTATAAAATAAGAGAGAGATTTATTAGCTTGCATAGTATTACTGTAGAGAGGTAAAATTAAATCCAAAGTGTAAAAGAATGTATACGCAGGGGCAAATTTTCTGCAAGTCACTTCTTCTTGACTTTAAGACAGTAAAGCATATTTCCATTTCACAAAGGATTAACAAGTACACTGTAAGCAAATGCAAAAAAAGCCTAGGTAAATTCGAACAATACTATATAATTTTGTCTCGATTGTAAATTTATTAGTAATATTTTGCATTTACTTAGGTCAAAATGTTCAACAAATACCACCGGTTTCACAGCTCTCAAAATGTGCCCAAGTAAAAATATCTCTCCATCTACCACAAGGCAGCCACAGCAGTAAAGAACAGGCACAGCATGACCTTGTACTGTGAAGAAATTCAGCTTTAAATTGATAGCTTCTCAGACACTTCGGAAATTGGATTCTCAAAATCTTATTAGTTGATATCAAAGTCAGAAATAACTGCTTCAACCTGTTCCTACATTTTCAGTTCTCATTTTAGAGTGACAGGATTGGCAGTCAGGAGTTTTATTTAAAACAGCACAACATAGCTTGTTCAGGATTCAAAGCTATGGCACAGGTGGTAGTTCCAAATAGAGACCGAAAGGAAAAGGATGTGCAGTTTGGATATGTGCATTTTGAAGGGAGGCATGCCACTGAATTGACATGGGGCAAGCTGAGTCAGCAAGAAAAGCGTCTGTAACCTACTCTGTACCAGGACACTCCAGAGGCCCCTCTTCCCCAGACACTTTCCAGCTCTTAGGCACTTGAATCTTGTGACCACTAACACTGTCTCCAGCTCACCCCAACACTGCAAACCTCCCCATTACCTCTGCAAAGGCATCATGAGCTGTCAGTGGATAGAGCCACTCTCATTTTATGCTGCCCTTCTCCGGTGAAACCTATTATCTAACACTGAAAGTGTGAGAAAAATCTTTATAAGGCCCTCAGCAAGTAATCCAACCTTTCAGCAGCAATCTGCAAATTGAAGCTCATACCTGCTACACACATTCCATAAATATGATCTTTATTTCACATTTTATGTTTTATATACAGACAATTGCATATAAGAGTAGCAAATTTGTTCTGGTTTTGTTAGTGAGGCGGGGCCTAAGGTGGTAGCTTCTGGAGGAAACTGCTAGAAGTTGCTCCCCTGTGTTCAGTGGACTCGGTCAGGCCTAGGGCGGACCTGCTGCTGGCCAAGGCCGAGCCGATTGGTAGCAGAATGTCCCGTGATAATGCCTCTGCGATAACGTATTTAAGTAGGGGAAAACAGAAAAAAGAGGAGGGAAGATGTGAATCAGCTGAGCGGGGGGGCAGAGAGGGGGAGGCGCAAGCCTCGTGGGCCTTGCAGGCCTCACCCTCTGGCCTCCCGCCGGGCAGCCGACTGGGCCCAATTCGGCCCGGCCCGGCTGCAAGAAGTGGAGAGGAGATGAGAAGTGAATAAGATGTAAAAAGGATCCTGAGAGACGTCTGCCAGCTTGTTGTGAGGAACGGCTGCAGACACCAAGGTCAGCGAAGAAGGAGGGGGAGGAGTAATGTGGCTCCTGGCCAAGATTCCCCTGCAGCCTGTGGTGATGACCATGGTGGAGGAGGTTGTCCCCCTGCAGCCCATGGAGGTCCACGGAGGAGCAGAGATCCACCTGCAGCCCGTGGAGGACCCCACACCGGAGCAGGTGGAGGCCTGAAGGAGGCTGTGGCCCATGGAGGGCCCGCTGGGACAGCTGTTCTAGAGGGACTGCACCCCGTGGAAGAGATGACCCACGCCGGAGCAGTTTCACGAAGGACTGTGGCCCGTGGGAGGGACCCCACGCTGGAGCAGAGGAGGAATGTGAGGAGTTCTTCCCCCGACGATGACACAGCGGCGTAAAACAACACGTGATGAACTGACCGCGACCCAAATTCCCTTTCCCCCACCCCGTGCTGCTCGGGAGGGGAAGGTAGTAAAGATAATGTTAAGCCCGGGAAGAGGGAGGGGTAAGGGGAGGTAATCTTGTTCCCTGTCTCATTCTCCTGCTAATTTTAGAAATAAATGAATAGTTTTCCCCAAGTCGAGTCTGTTTTGCCCGTGACGGTAACTTTAAGGATTTCTCCCCGTCCTTATCTCAAACCTTGAGCCGTTTTTCTTATATCATCTCCTCCTATTCTCTCGGAGGGTGGGGGGAGCAAGAGACAGACTGCGTAGTCTGGTCCCGATCGGTGCTGAACTACGACAAAATTCTAAGACTATATTGTGATGGGGAGACTGTTCTCTAGCAGAGTGCATTTAGAGATACTTTAAGAGGAGGTTCTTTTAACAGAGAAAAAGAACTAAAAGCTTTTACATCTTAGGAATAACAGGGAAGTAACTGGTTTTTGTGCTCTCCTGATTAAGACAATGACAAACAAGAGCACCATGCAATTTAACTAGAAAACTGGAAACTAAATTGTTTTCCTTAATTTTAAATTAATGAAATATGAAGAACTACTTTCTAAATACCCAAGACACACTCAAAGAATATGTAAGAAGTGTATTTTTAGAAAATACATTAATAAGGCTTAAGATCTCCATATTAAAATGTGAGGAAATTAATGTCCATTATTTTTATTTCTTTATGCTAGGGAAAATGCTTATATTAGCTTCTTTGTGGTCCAAATCTACACTCAAGTAGGTCAACAAACTTAAGAGGAAAACCAAGGCTTTTTTTTTCCTTAAAGGAAGCAGATGAAATCACACAGTAGTTTATGTCAAAACATTTAATATTGTAAGCTAACTATTTATGAGCTTATAATTAGAAATAGCCATAAAAGGAAAAGTATATTAAAATGTTAAGAAAGTTTTAAAAATTAAATCAAATGGGAAAAAGTGCTAAAATTTCTACAAGTGTCAAACGATGAAAAGGCAGCAAATTAGAAACTCTGTAACATTCCAATTTTAAAAAGGAACTGTCTGATGATAAATTAATTAGAATGGCAAACACACAGTGAGAGAAGACCAAAGCCAGTTGAAGCAATAGAGAACTCAGAACACTGAACAAAATTCAGGAGATTAATTTTATATGAATGCATGTTAACGTACATGCCTGTAGAGAGGAAAGAAAAGCAAACAGATTAAGTTTGTAAAAGCTTTTCTTCAACCAAATTTAGAAAGACAGTAGGCAATAGAAGATGATTTGAAAACAAACTCCTGAAGAAAATATAATTAGTTCACATTTGTTCTATACCTAAAGCATCACTCTTCACCTCTTCAAAACCTAAAATCTTTTTTTAATGATTGGAAGCTTTTATTTTAAAATTATATTGGTACATGTACTAATCAACAAGGGGGAAAAGGTGAGGAGGTTTCTACACTAAGCAAATAGGGAATTTGTTATGCGAATAAATGCTGGTCTTACCACTATTACCACTTTACCTCTCACCTTTGACTCCAATACAAAAGCACACCTCTCCTTTAAGAAAACACCCAAGACCTTGCTCCAGTCTCCTCATCCTCCCACCACCTCCTGAACACATATTCTTCACTTTCTAATTCTGCTTCTTCAATACTCAGCTCTCCTGCTAACCTGGCCAACAGACACCTGCCTTCTCCCCTCACTTTACAGTTAGCATGGCCCCAGAAGCACAACACTTGTAAGAAGGCGTGCAAGCACTGCAGTGTGTAATAAATTTGCAACCATAATCCACATGTTTTGTAGTGACAGTGTAAATAGTCTGACACCACTCTGAAATACAAAAACACTGGAAGCCCATCAAACTACTCAAAACAAGAAGGATATTTAGCTAGCTTTAGAAATCAGCTAGCTTTATTCAAAATATAATTGCAGGGAAATGAAACGCTTGTGCAGTCTGCCTCAGAATAACAATAGAAAAGTCTAAGACAGACCATCATTGTAATTGTATATCTTAAACTGTCAGCCTGTACAGACTACTGAAAGTCCTCTGTCCCATTAGGGGCAGGTTATAGAGACTATACAGTGCAGAGTTATTTTAACCTATGTTTTAAATTTGTTTATTGCTTGCCTGTTTCTGTGAGGATCATCTTAAGACATGCATACCTAAGAAAAGTAAAAAAAAAAAAAAAAAACAAATGTTCTCTTTCTTTCAGTTCATATGGTTCTGCTGTTCTAAATTCTGAGACATCAGAATATTTCCTTTCACAAAAATACTGCACTCCGTATGTTTCCCACACACATCTCTTCATTTTTTTTTTAATTCCAAAATCAAAATTACAGCACTCAAACCTGTGTGAAAATTAGAAATAAAACAACAAGTCAATCAGGAAAGTTGCAAAGAAACCACCACACACTCACTAAGGCTTTCAGCCTTTTAGCCTTCTTCTGATGCAATATATAACTGGGAAGACACTTGGTTGTTGAATCCCACAGATGTATAAAAAAGAAATTAGATCTGCTTAGAACACTGTCTTCGTGCAGCACTAGGGTTTCTCTCAGCTCTGATGCATTGGCAGCTCTGACAACTTTTATTTCTTGCAATGGGCCACGCCAGTAAACAGGATTTCTGCAAAGCACAGAGATCCATTGCAAGAGACGGAATAACCAAACTTTCTTCTCTAGAAGTCTGATAAACTGCTGAAGAGCTACTACAATAGCTCTTAAGAGACTAAAAATGTTCACTATTTCATACTCATTGGATAAAATAATTTATTTAATTTGTGAAGCACAGAGCTTCGAATAGTTTGTGTTACTGCACTGTAGAGGGAAAGAAGAATGATAGGCAGACTTCATGTTCCTGGTTGTCCATGTGCATGGGACATCATACATTTTCATCTTACCATGTATCTTAAATATTTCCTGCTGATTTAGTAAATGATATTGTCCTCTCAAACCTAAGCCGAATTTTCCATTTAGAGCCTTCATTGACAGAATCAAACATCCCCTCTGGTCTTCCATATGCTTCCCATAATTGCCCTTTCTTAATTCTTTTTACTTCTCAAATTGTTCTTTCAGCACATTCTCTGAATAATCCCTAGATTCCGCCACAAAGCTGGAGAGGAGGTAAGACAGTGCTTCTACCTTCTCTTCTTTTACACTACCTCTGGATAAACGCTACATTTAGAATCATAGAATGGTTAGGGTTGAAAGGGACCTTCAAAGGTCATCCAGTTCAACCGCCCCTGCAAGGAGCGGGGACATCTCCAACCACATCAGGTTGCTCAGAGCCTCATCCAACCTGGCCTTGAACGCTTCGAGGGCTGGGGCATCCACCACCTCTCTGGGCAACCTGTTCCAGTGTTCCACCACCCCCATTGTAAAAAATTCTTTTCCTAATATCTAATCCTAATATCAATTTACCACTGACAGGTCTCTATTTCAGAATTGCTATCCTTATCTAAAATCCTGTTCCGCATTCCAGACATCTCAAATCACACAGTGAGAAGAGAGCTATTGATTTCCACATTATCTCCAGTTTTTCCATTACTCTGAACAAAGTTAGGATAAACAAAATCGATAAACAAATTAGAAAAAATTAGCAGTAAATGTTAATGAACCTCTAAGCGCTTCACTTCTTGTAATTGCTATAAAACAATTAGAGAAATCAATTAAGGCAAAGATTGTGATTTACATCACTTCTCATTCTAATAGTACTCTTAATTTGTTACCTCATTATCTAATATTTCTTTTTAATTATCATTAGCTCTGTCATTCTTTCTGAACAGCCACTGGCCATAGTTTGCTAATTAAGAGGTCACTACCTTTCCTTTTCCTGATAGATTTTAATTCTGCAAGCTTATGACACATTTATGGCATATACATACTGTGTTAGTAAATACAATCTGCATAACAGATCTGCAAGGGGAACAAGGAAGACCCAGGTAACTACAGGCCGGTCAGCCTCACCTCTGTGCCTGGCCAGGTCATGGAGCAGATTCTCCTGGAAACCATGCTAAGGCACACGGAGAGCAAGGAGGTGGTTGGTGACAGCCAACATGGCTTCACCAAGGGCAGATCGTGCCTGACCAATTTGGTGGCCTTCTATGACGGGGTAACAGCATCGGTGGACAAGGGACGAGCAACTGACATCACCTACCTGGACTTGTGCAAAGCTTCTGACACTGTCCCGCACGACATCCTTCTCTCTAGAGAGACATGGGTTTGATGGACAGACCACTCGGTGGATGAGTTTGCTGGATGGCTACACTCAGAGAGTGGTGGTCAACGGCTCAATGTCCATGTGGAGACTTGGTCACGAGTGGCGTCCCTCAGGGGTCTGTGTTGGGCCTGGCCCTGTTCAACATCTTTGTCGGAGACATGGACAGTGGGGTAGAGTGCACCCTCAGCAAGTTCGCTGATGACACCAAGCTGTGTGGTGCCATCGACACGCTGGAAGGGAGGGATGCCATCCAGAGGGAGCTGGACAGGCTGGAGAGGTGGGCCTGTGCCAACCTCATGAAGTTCAACCAGGCCAAATGCAAGGTCCTGCACCTGGGTTGTGGCAATCCCAGGCACAAATACAGGCTGGGCAGGGAATGGATTGAGAGCAGCCCTGAGGAGAAGGACTTGGGAGTGCTGGTGGATGAGAAGCTCAACATGAGCTGGCAATGTGCTCTTGCGGCCCAGAAGGCCAACCGCATCCTGGGCTGCATCAAGAGAAGCGTGGCCAGCAGGTCGAGGGAGGTGGTTCTCCCCCTCTACTCTGCCCTGATGAGACCCCACCTGGAGTACTGCGTCCAGTTCTGGGTCCAAGGACATGGACCAGTTGGAGAAGGTCCAGAGGAGGGCCACAAAGATGATAAGAGCGCTGGAACACCTTTCCTATGAGGACAGGCTGAGAGAGCTGGGGCTGTTCAGCCTTGAGAAGAGGAGGCTTCGGGGAGACCTTATAGTGGTCTTCCAGTACCTCAAGGGGGCCTACAAGAAAGATGGGGAAAGGCTGTTCAGTAGGGCCTGTTGTGATAGGATGAGGGGTAATGGTTTTAAAATAGAGGGGGGTAGATTTGAATTAGATATCAGGAAAAATTTATTTACAATGCAAGTTGTAGAACACTGGAACAGGTTGCCCAGAAAGGTGGTGGATGCCCCATCCCTGGCAACGTTCAAGGCCAGGTTGAATGAGGCTCTGAGCAATCTGATCTAGTTGGGCATGTCCCTGCTCCTTGCAGGGGGGTTGGACTAGATGACCTTTGAAGGTCCCTTCCAACCCTAACCATTCTATGATTCTATGAAACCATCCAAGCAACAATATGACTGAATTTCCTTAGCCAACCACAGTACCTGAAAAACACAGCAGCAGTGTGCCACAGATGGAATACAATTTTACCAGGTTACAGTTCAAAGAATTTTGGTCCATAAAACTTTATAGTTTGAAGCTAAAGTAAGCAACATTCCTGTACTACACAGAAAGTGAAGAGCACTCTGAGATAACTTAGCTGCCTACCTCTTATGTGTACAGTTGAGGGCAATGACTTAAAGATAGATCTCCCCTCAAATTTCCTAATCCATCTGGACTACAGGAAGTCAGCAATTGGTGATACTCATTATATATTAGGGAGATTGTCCTTTATCTGAACTTTTCTTAAGAGTACAAAATATGTAAAACTTCAAGATCAGGCATACAATACAATTTTACTGTTAAGTCTTAAATAGTCTCTGGACTTGACTAGAAATCAGGAAAACAGGTTATCTGTCAACAGAATAATAGATTTGAGAAAATATAATAACAGCTTTGATGGGAAGTCTAAGCTCTGCTACAGAACTAATAACAGGTGTTAACAGGTAAACTACTGTATTTCCTCTTTTTTTGAAGGTATTTAAACTTTCATCAGAAAGGAAAAAACCACTAATTTAAGGCATGGCATTTGAGATGCATGTAAGTCAGCTTATCAGTAGGAGTGTTTACTGACTGCACAACATTTGGACTGCAGACTCTTGAACCATGTCAGTGCTAAGAACCTAGAGGTAGAGACATATGTTATAGTAACAGGACAGCATTAGAAGTAATTAGTTTCATTAAGAAACACAAGATAATAGCTCTTGTTAAATCAACTTGGTTTAAATATTCCCAAACAAATAAAATTGTTTAATATTTTATTTCAGAATAATGCAATTTCTATCCAGATATACTTTTCATGGGTAATACTACAAATTAAAGTTTAAATTATTCCTTAAAACTAATGATTGAATTGAACAATTCAGTATGTTTTTTCTACCATTTATTTCCCCTTTGGGCTCAGTATTTTTTCAAAATCTTAATACAAATACCAAATGTGAACACTTCACATAATCAGCAGTCTATCACAGATTTTTTACTTTTACTGTATTTATTCACTTAGATTGGCATATTATTAACTACAAGATTCATATTTAATCAGCTTTTTAAAAAAAAACTTATACATTTTAATAGCAACAAAGTAATTTTAAAAGTACCCTACAATTAGTAAAATGAAATAAAGTATTAAATACACAGTCCAATTTCAGCAATCACTTCAGTACTATATTTCAACAAATACACTGAATATTGAAACACACTTCAATAAGTATAAATATTCAATGGCTGTATCTTTCAGTGTTTTAATTATTCATTCAGTCACAGTCTTGTAATTTAACAAATCCACGCGTGGCATTTCAAAGCCATGAAACTATGGACTGAAACTTACATTAACCAAACCAAAATAGTGCTCATTGACTGGAAATTGTTCCGGACCAATCTCTTTCTCCAAGGCTGAGGCATTGGCGCCCTAGAAAAATCAAAAGCAGTAAAATATTAGTGTTGTAACTATGTACACAGTGAATTTAACTAGTTGTGAAAAAAAAAAAGTGTTGGGTTTTTTTTTCAAGGATAAATGATGAAAACCAATGAACCAAAAAAAAACCAAAAACCACCAAAAAATCCTTGTCACAACCATATACCTTGTTAACACCAAACCAGTATCTTCAGATCTCAGATCGTAAGACTTCAGCTTTATTAAACTTACTTACAATGAAGCTCTCTCTAGTCAGGAGGGAAGAAAACAAAAATAAATGAAAGACTAAATTTGAAAACAGATTAAAGACCTTCCTATCTATACCCTGGAGGGGGGAGAAAGTGGAGTGGAGTGGAGCTCAACAATCATACATGGCACGTTAACCAAACTTGTTTAGTTAGTCTACTGCTTAATGCAAAGACAAGCTCGTAGGCACGATAAAGTTAGCCATGAACGCAGAAAAATCAGCCCTTTGAGTTCTGTGTTGATTTGCACTCTCAGGATGTTTAGATTGTCCACAAATCCATTTCACACAGGTCTTAAAGCAGACAGCAAGTCTTCTTTGCCGTAACTTAATACTTACATACTTATAATAAAGAACCTAATACTCTTCTACCACAAGAAAATTATTTCAACATAATTGAAAATACCTTAGAGATATGTTTCTAAATACGTTCTATTCAAAAACACCTCAAAGTAAGTTGCATCATTTTCATGTATTTTCATGCAATTACACTGTTTTGATGTTCTGTATTTATTATTTTCAGAGTGGATCTTCTTTAATAACAATTGTATTAATATAGTATTGCAATGCAGGTGATACAAGGCGAAATTGTGAGCTCCCCTTAACAAGTGTAATTTTCATACTATGTAGCATATTTCAGAAAACATTAAGAAATGCAGATTATTCATAGGAAGCAAGAAGAATGGTCTCTTCCACTTACACCAAAACTATAAAATGTTCAAAGTGCTTTGCTAAATACCTTGAACTTTGAAAAATTAAAAGTCAGCACAGTATAACTAGCATTAGTGTGCATTACCAATGCTGCAGCCTTTGCCCAAAATCTCTTGGGTCTGATCCTGAAAAAGAAGTCAGAGAATGTAACTTTGGTTAACCTGTGGTTCCAACCAATCACTTCTGACTGAACTGGTGCAATAAACACTGAATTTCAAAGGAAAGAGAGGGTTTTTTTTCTTCAGAGACAGAAAAACTTCTACTCTTGAAAATTCAGAGAAAAAATATCCTTCTCTGGTCTTTTACACTGATTGCTTTTAGAGAAAAGCAGATGTATCCAACTCTAAATCCTTTTTGTTGCACACAACACTGATTTATATTTATATATATAAATATAAATAAATATATATAAATATATATATATCTCCTCTATCAAACTAATATATGAGCATGAATATTCCAGTCTAAAGTCAGGCCTAAGCGAAGCTAAAATAGCACATAGCATACAGTGAAAAATCTTAAAAGCAGATGCGACTCCTTCCCAACAAGTTCCTTCTTTACATCACAAATGTAGCAAATAGCCCTAGACATCACAACAGTAAAATTAAATCAAAATCACAAACTGCATTAAAAACAGCCCACAGGATTTCAGAGATTAATTACACATTGGGGGAAGGGAGTCAGAATTAATATTAAGACTGTACCAAAATGTATAAAATTAAAATGAAATTAAATGAATTCTATTATGAAATCTGCCATGACGTGATTGTGGTACCACAAAACTTACAAGCGGTTACACAGTCTAGGTCAGTAGTTCTGAAACTGAAAACCCATGGTCAAAGACCCATTAGGAAGCAACAACTTTAACTACAACAGAGCAAAAGACAGCATAATTCCTCACTTGAGACAGTACAGCTCTGCTCCATTCACAACACAGCCCCAGCTGATTTTTTATCAGTCATACCCTCTGCAATTATGATAAAGTCTCTCCTTTACTGGGGATCGGGCTCCCAGGCTTACTACTTTAGAAACTGTTCTCAAATGGTGATGATAGTGGTAAGGAAAAGAGGTTACAAACTCTCATTTAAGATTAAAGCACTCCACAACTTCTGAATATTTAGTTTTGCAGCCTTATTGAAAGACACCCATGAGCTCTGGCAAGGTGGATATTATTTTACAAATAAACTAGGAAAAAAAGGAACTGTGGAGGCCTTTTTTATCCTACTGTTAAAATCTCTCCTTCTTTAAAAATAAATAAATTAAAGAGCAGGCTTTTAGGAAATTCTTTCTTTCTCTTTTCAAAGCTAGGGTGGAGTAGCTGCTTTATTCTGTCTTTGGAAGGAAGAATATTATGGTATAAACTTTGATGTTTCTGTTTTGTACAGACCTGAACATGGTATTTAGTTTTCTAGCACAATAAATATCCTGACTTGGTAATCAGAAAGACATGCTAAGATACTCCAGTATAGTTATGGTTTTCTGATTATTCAAGGCTGTTTCATTCAGGGCTTAGACTTTCACATTATTTCAAAGCATGGCATTAGTTACGTTTGAAGGCAGTTGTTTATGAACGTTTTATTACTACAAACCAGCATGGATGTTTTACACCAATATAAAAACCCTCAAGCTACTCAGATTTCCCTCTACAGGTCTCTTTTCCTCTTCCATGCAGGATGTTATGCCGCCTTCCAAAGTAATCATTTATACTGGGCACGCTGTGTTGGTTGCAGAGAGGGAAAGCATAGCATGCAGCTGGGGCTTGAAAGAGTATGCTAAAATGCACGTTCACACCTGACCCGCAAAAGCTATTTTAAAACCTAACTATCCCTTGCTACAAAAGGTTTCCCATTCAGCATTACAGTACACATTATCAGTCCCAGCTGACTCTGCCATTATGCAAATACAGATGCAGAGGGGAAGCACTGTGACACCACCAACTACTATGGTACCATATCATCTTTTGGACAATAGGAGAGCAGAGGTTTATGGCAGACGTGGAGTCTCTCTCTTTCTGTCATCCAAAATTGACTTACTGGGCTTGGGATGTGGACTTGAGAGATTTCAGTCTGTGATGTATGCTGCAGAGTTTAGAATTCCTCCCTCTGCCACTTAACTGGGATGTGAGAAGATCCCCAAATGAAGCTCTCTTTTCTGGGACTTACTGAACAACCCATACAATAAGTGCTCAGTCCCCACACAGCAACTTGGCTTTGACATTGTGCAGGGGACAGAAAGAAACATCATCAGCTTTAGTCAGTACACCCACCTCCAGTTTCCATACCCTTCTGAGCGGAAGCACACAAGGTCTTTAGCCAGAAGTGGGAAGGAACAGAGGCACAACAGAAGTCCAAAAAAAGCTAATATTGCAATAATGCCAGCATTTACCAGTTTTGCATCATATTAGTATAAAATCTATACATCACTAAACACTGCCTTACATTAACCCCCTTCCAGCACAGAGATAATTATACAGGCATACAGAACATGTATTTGTCACAGTTAATGCGATATAGCTTTATAAAGTGGAAAGTTCAGCAACTAAGGTTCAGCAACACAATATGAAATCAAGATTTGCTTAACTTTTATTTGTTATTGAAAATTATTCTGGAAACAATGTTAAAATATCAATTATTATATAATAATGTTTTCACACATAATGAAAGTTAGGTGTAAAGCTGAACTACTGTACTCTTAATCTTGTGTTTAACTTCAAATTGATACGAGATAAATCATAAGTAATCTTAGTTTAACCATGTTCAGATCAGTTGAACATTTACTGCTTATCTTCCCCACCAAGTTAAAGAAAAAAGGCTATATTATTTTATTGGATGTATCAAAGATCCCCTTAGATTCTAATTTTTTTTAATGAAGGGATAATAACCCATGTTTATCATGAAAGGCCCTTAATTAAGTTTCTCAACTTTTATTTTCAGAAGAGCTTGAGGTTTCTATAAATTAACACATTTAACATTAACCAAATGAGTGTTTTATTTCAGTTTAGCGGAATTAAGGCCCAGAAAACACAGTGGGAGAGGAAACTGTAGCATCTTTTAATTAAGTACAGTTGAATTTTCCCAATTTTTAAGTTTTTCAGACATAGATTCTCCCAAAGTTGTTACATAAATTAAAAGAACTCTGACATTGTTACATTTCAATGGAAAAGAGTACAGACACATGATGGTGGGTTCAGTTTTTCACTTGCTAAAGCAATAACATTGTTAAATATCACGTCCGCCTTTACTATTCCCTTTTCTCACTGCCTCAGAGGTCACACTACTGTGGTGCTACATGTTGAACCAGTACTCCTGAGACACACAAACAGCTACCATATGGATAAGATAATTGGAGCCAATCTGTAAAGCAAATCAGTTGGTGCTTATGATCTAACGTACACACTTTGGGATTCAGAGGGTTTTTGCCAGATTGGTTCTAGGCCCCCTCTGTGACTGAACACTCAGTTGCAGCTAAACTATGTTGCTTGATTTAGTTTCCTCCAAAAGGAATCTAATTTGTGCACTCTAAGGCCATTCCAAGATGCAAACCAAAGTATGGTAAATTGGGATGCCTGGGAGAATCATTTCAGAATTGCACACACCTTACCTGAACTAAAACACTAATGAAAATGCACCCAGCACTTGTCTAAAGGAAAAAAAAAAAAAAAAAAGAATACAAGGCCACTTTATATTAAAATTTCTGTCTAAAAACATCAGCAAGCAGGCAAACAATTGCAGTTTTCAACTGTACATTTCCTATCTTGTTGTTACCATCCAACCTAGTAGGCAGCATTTCTCTTACAAATACTTGATTCATAACCAGCCTAGTGTGCTTTGAAGATTACACTGGTGTTAGTCGTACTGGAGGGTAACGGGGGAGGGGTTGACCTATCCCTTTCTACAATAAATATCAGTTGATACCTTGGTGGATCATCTTTTCACTAATTTGCTGTAGCTATTTTATCCTCTAGCTTTACTGAGTTGTAAATTTCAAAAGTAAAACCAAAAATTTCACCTTTAAAAGAAATTTCTTATCTCAAAACTTACATTTGTTGTCAAAATTCTGAAGATGTATTTCTCCCTTCACACGTGCACTATGCTAGATCCTTCCCTCCAATGCTATCCTCTGCCCTCAAGAAGCAGGAAACAATAAAGATAAAAGGTGACTCACCTAACTAAATCATGTTGCACAGGCATGTGTAAGCCCAGTTTGTTTAAACCTTTAGACCTTAGCTATAAGGTAAGTGAACAAGAACAAACCCCCCCACAAAACAGAACTTTTATTCTTCCTAATGACAGAAAAGCATTACAAGTAAAAGAGAAACTCAATAACCAGGAATAGCAACGTTTTCCTGAGCAAGAATAAAACACTACAAGTATAAAAATAATTTAATTATTGATAATTAGAAAAAAATAAATCTCGCTATAGCAGCACTCATTTACTAGTGCTTTCACTTGTTTTTTTGACATGTATTAGAATACTCTTTCTTGTCTGTGCCACTAGTGACTCATAGAACCATAGAATGGTTTGAGTTGGAGAGGACCTTTAAAGGACATCTAGTTCCAACTCCCCTGCTATGGACAGGGACACCTTCCACTAAATAGGGTCACTTAAAGCCCCGTCCAACCTGGCCTTGAACGTTTCCACAGATGGGGCATCCACAGCTTCTCTGTTCCAGCACCTCACCACCTTCATAGTGAAGTATTTCGTCCTTACACCTAATCTAAATCTACTCTCTTTCAGTTTAAAGCCATTACCCCTTGTCCTATCACTACATGCCCTTGTCAAAAGTCCCTCTCCAGCTTTCTTGTAGGCCTCCTTGAGGTACTGGAAGACCACTATAAGGTGTCCCCAGAGCCTCCTCTTCTCCAGGCGGAACAGCCTCAACTCTCTCAGCCCGTCCTCACAGGAGAGGTGCTCCAGCCCTCTGATCATCTTCGTGGCCCTCCTCTGCACTCACTCCAACTGGTCCATGTCCTTCTTATGCCAGGGGCTCCAGAGCTGGATGCAGTACTCCAGGTGGGGTCTCACCAGGGCAGAGTAGAGGGGCAGAATCACCTCCCTTGACCTGCTGGTCACACTTCTGATGCAACCCAGGATGTAGTTGGCTTTCTGGGCTGCAAGTGCACATTGCTGGCTCATGTTGAGCTCCCAACATTAACCAACATCCCCAAGCCATTCTCCTCAGGGCTGCTCTCAATCCATTCTCCACCCAGTCTCTATTTGTGCCTGGGATTGTCCCGACCCACATGCAGGACCTTGCACTTGGCCTGGTTGAACTTCAGGAGTTCACATGGGCCCACTTCTCAAGCGTGCACTAGTTAATGCACTGTGACTGATGGACTCTTCTGGTAAGGAAGAAATACACAATTCCACTCTTCCAGTTATGTTTTATCAACATATGTGAATTCATCCTTTTCCATGTATTTATATGAATCAAGTCTAAGAGCAAACAGAATAGCTACATTTAATCAGTTTATATCTGTTATTTTGCCTGCCAATCAAAATGGAAACATATTTCTTTTGATATTGTCTCTAGTCCAGGAAGCAGAAGTGAAATATGCTGAGTGGGATTCAATAATCCTTGCTGTTCATTTATTTGCAAAAGAACATGCGTTAGTAATATACAACTTGATAATCTAACTACAGAATATTTGGATTGTTTCAGTTCATATTTTTAAAACACTTACAAATAGTGTTATTTTCTTAATTAATTAAAGACATAGTGCTGTAATTCTAATCATGTGCAACTAAGACAAAAGATTTATTGAGTACAAAGTAAAAACATCTCTGCCTGAGTAAGGAAAATGATAAGATAGCACAGAATTACCTTCTCTTCACATTTGGTATGTCTATCACGCCCATCTTTTTGAGCCCCACTAAGAATAGACGGCATATTTTCCACCACAACAACTAGATACAGTCATATTTCCTTCTGTTTTGAATACTGAAGTCAAAAAATAAGTTACTCTCACATATGAAGCTGAGATTCAGCACATTAGGGCTCTGGGCTTGGCTCTTTCGTGGAATTGATCTTCAAAACATGAAAAGATGTAATGATGCTTCTACAGTTCTTCCCCAGTCACTGTCAGACTTGAAACGGACTTCATCTAGTACCCACCCAATACAGAATTAAATCATATTGCTAAAAACTAAAATACTGCCAACAAGACGAGTCGTATTTATATTGTATAATTCCAGAAAATTCCTGGGGTAACACTGTTCACAATATCAGGTGCCTTTGCTTCAGTTTCCTCCAATCAGACGGATTTTCAACAGCAACACATCTCATAATGACACTTATTAAGTGGGGTCCCAAAAGATCAAAACTATTACCTTCAAAGATTTTTTAGTTAAAGGTTGAATTACACTAGCAGACAAGATAGGAAGCCTGTGAGATGTATTTAAAACAGGATCTGATGGTGACCTTAGGAATCTTTCACTGCTTAAAAAGTACAGACAGGTATAAGCATTATATTCATCTTTTAGAAAAATCAGACTTACCTAATCGCACAAAATGCAGAGGGAGAGAAAAAAAAAAAAAAAAAAGGAAAAAAAAAAAACCAACACAAAACCATCACATTTGCTCAACTGGTTTTGTTGATAAACTGCACACTGTGGTGTGTTTCACATGCTTTGTTAACCCACATAATTCCTGTTTCATAGAAAGAAGTATGTTGCTTTTACAATTTCCCATTTTCATGGAATTATAAAAAGAATTTGAGTTTATGAAAAATCGTTAAAATGTTTTCCAGTTCTGGTCTACTTATGTTAACACACTATTCTGGTTCTACACTACAAAAAGGTCTAGATTTTTTTTTTCCTCAACTGAAAGATCAGATAGACCTTATTGAAATAAATCATTCATTAAAAAGCATTTAACTTTAGCAAACTTCCTAAGCTAAGAAAATAAAAGCTACTCTCTATACAGGGCTTTTATACATCTCTTTCTTTCAACAAATTTGAAAGAGAAAAGTAGACAATATGAATTAATAGACAAACATCCTTTTACCACATTTTTAAGAATCATTCCTAGAAGTCTTAATGCAAATTAGTTGCTTCAGTAGTTTAAAAAGTAAATACAAAGCCTACGTAAATGATCAACCTAAATATTCAAGCTTTTCTAGTAATAGGATCAGTTAATCCCACTGACACAGCTAGAAATTCTGTCAGCAAAACTAGAGTCCAAGTTTGTATTTCATTGTTCTTTGTGCTTAGAACTTGCAAGATGAACATATGTATATGTAGCAGTAAAAAGAAAAAGGAACATTTATATAACTGAAATTATCCAGCCCTGTGCTGTTATAAATACTGCTTTACAGCTACAGAACTTCAGGAATTTTTTCTTAGTGTCTCATATTTGACATTTGGTTTATGTTAATTTAGAGTCAAATTCATATTTTGATATAAATTTAAAACAAATTCATCTAAATTAATTAGTATACTAAACAGTGACACAAAGCCAGTATTTTAAAGAGCAAATGTACAGACTCATCTTTTATTACCATATTGTAGCATGTTGTATCTACAAAAATTATGATGACAAATGCCACAATCATGCTTCAGTCTTGATGTCGTATTTATCATTAAATACTTTCCTGATAAAAACTCCAACAGATGACTGAACCTCCCTACTGTGGTTTAAGCTCTTACCGCAACTGTCTAACAAATACTTATCCAAAAGGTAACATGCTTGTAACAGAATCACCACAACACAACACGTGTCTGAACACTCCAGTCCACCGGTCAAGGTGGATTCAGGTCAGGATGCCAGAGTGAAATGCAGTGGCTGAGACGCAGCACGTGTTCCTTCTTGCCAGCTCTGCTACATAAGCAAGTCAGATAGCTGGATAAAGGAATATCATAACACTGCTATTTTCTCTGTGTCATTTTAGTCCCCTTCTCTTCTGCTTTCTTTTCTATCACCTCCTCACTTTGAAGCTATGTTTTTCCACAACTTTTCTTTCCTTGCTGTAATTGTCAATTCTCACTTCTTCCAGCATGAGTCTTCTGTAGGCTTTCCTGTGGAATCTGTTAACCTGATCATCAATTAATGTTTAAGTATTTTAATTTGTGCTTCAGAGAAGACAGTGCAATTAGAAGGAACAGGAGTGAGTACCTCATAACCATTTCTGGCTGACTGCAAACTCTGGCAAACATCAATTTACATTAAGTGCAGATTTCACAATCAGGTTTGAAAATCCTACTGTAAACAAGTAATTCCTTAGGCAGTAATGCAGTCCATAGATGTACATCTATCTCACAGTTATAAAATTTTCCTGCAATTAAGTGTTTTTATAAAGCCTCTCTGCTATGACATCCGAGGTGGCTGCACTCCAGCCTTCCCTCAGCTGGGCACTTACTGGGTCTGTTTACTCTAAGCTGCCCTTTTTTCCCCAAGATGTTTGTTTGAACTTAAGTACCTCTGAGACCTCTTCATCCTTGTCAAATGTGACTGAAACAGGCAAAAGAGTACTGGTGAGAGGACCCTTAGACAGCAGACAGGCTGTTTGAAAGGACAATAGCCAGCCATTCAGCATGATTCCACAAGTCTTAGCCCTCTCAAAAACAAAACAAAAATTCAGACTCTAAGATACGCAGAGACTTACCATGCAGAACACACTGTTACATCATACAATCCAGATCTAGCCACAAACTAAGTATTTGATGTCAGCGTCGGGGGGCTGAATCGATCACTGAAGACATTTAGTGACTCTGACTCTGTATATAAGATGCTAAACTGGCAGATACAGAAGGGAACACGTAGACGAATATTGAAACACGAAGAAAGTATTGTCATGTCTAATGCTACAGCTTCTAGATTAGCATCATTTTAAAATTTCATTAAAACTCTTTCAGGTTGTGCTAACATAATCAACCCATTTCTAGAAGAAATGCTGAAAAACAAGTACTACTACCACTACAACTTCCTTCTGTATGTCCGAGACCAATGTCTTTGTAGCTTTTTGTAGTTTTTAAGCTACAAAGATAATTTCTATCTTCTCTTTACTTCAGCTACTGTAAGATTTGATATCTTTCAACTGCTGGCAAGCGTTTGCGATGTTCTAGACAACAGAAGCAAAAGTCAGGAGTACTAGATTCAATCTCTATTTTAAGGTGAGTACAGCTTGGGGCATATCTTCATTGTAGTTAGCATGGGTTACTTTTCCACTTCTCAGCCATGCACAAAAAAAAAACCAATATAATTCAGTCAGGTAAGACTTTGACTGCAATTTAATGCATGGATGAGGGTCCAAGTTCTACTTTTAATGCAAAGACATTTAAAAAAAAAAGAAAAAACAAAACCACACACTTCATCCATTTTGCAACAAGAACAGTGGCTAAACCACTCAAGGGCAAAGGTATTTTCCACTGCTTTTCCACAGTCTCCAGCTGCATAATTAAGACTTACTACAGCACAAGGAACCACAGGAGCCATGACGTAGAGCAAAGAAGTCCAAGGAAGCTCAAAGGGGATACAACACTAGGAGACAGTACTACAGGAAGAGCTCTGCCATCACTGGTATGAACACCAGAGTATAGATCAATGATCTAACGAAGCGTACAAAAGAGCCAACCCTTTGTAGACAGAATGTGTTCTTATAAGATCATCTCAAAAGACACTGTGGCTAATAAAGTAAAAATACTGGATATCACTCTTCACTGTACCCACACAACATGCCAGTACTGTAAAGCATACTATACTGCTTTCTAATATCCAGAGCTTGAAAAACAAGGACAAGATGCATAAAATATAAGTGAGTCAGCAGAAGTGAAATTTTAATTTGGATACAAAAAAAGAAAGTAATGAAACGCAGGACTGTGATAGAAGAGCTTCTTCAACAGAGTTCCAGACTGCTCTGTTGCAGATTATAAGCGTATGTGCGTGTTAGGTTTGTGTAGGCACAAACTGCCTCCTGACAAAAATTGCCTGTTACTGGTTTTGTACTAACCAACCACATGAATAGAAGCAACAGCCTGAGAGTTCTTGTAAGAGGCATGGGGAAAGGCAAGAAAAACTTGTAAGAATTTTTAGGAAGTTGTCTGGCAATTTATCAAAAAGATATGTCTGACAAAGAATTGTCAGAAAAGAATAGTATTACTCAGCAATTTTATTCCTTTTTAATTTTTTTGCAAAACATATGCTTAAATATGAGTATATGACTCTTGTTAAAACTAAAAAGATCCACCTGACCATAACCACATTCTTCTAAACAACTTCACAGTAAATATCAAATGCTTCTTCACACTATCTTTACTGAGATATTTTAAGCACAATCTTATATTATCTATTAAGTGTTGAAAAAACTCTTACAGGAGGTATCCTATGCTAGCTGTCCCATCTCACAGTACTATACATCAGAAAGGCACAGGAAAAACCTTATGCCTGGAGTTTATCCACCTCAGTGCACAGGATTATGATTGGGCAGACAAGATCTAATTGCCGTCAGAATTTCAGCTTCACAGATATAGACACTTTAGTTAATCCTAAGAAGATTTTAGTTGAAAAAAAACTATTTGGGATTGACCTACATGTCAACGACATAATGTCAATGATGTAATGTTATTTCTAACAACCATACATACAGAATAATCTTAAACTAGCTGCTTGGTCAGTCCAGACCTAGAAATTCTATGCTGTCCAGAAGCAGAAAAGTGAGGTCCCACACTGGACCTAAATCAAGGGGCCAGCACTGAACTTATGTTACAGAAGTGTTAGTGGTCAACTGTGAGTGAAAACATGTTAGCTAGAACTGCAGTAAAATGAGATCGTCCTAGCTCAGGAATCAATCACACTCAACAGTCTAACCTAGAATCTAACCACTTAACAGAACGAAAACTCCTGAAGTACGTGGTGCATGTCCTACAACACTTGGCCATATAAAGATCTTGGTATACAGCTCATGAACTCAAGAAGTCAGACTCTCCAAGTCCAAATGAAAAGATGTGATCTCCCGTACCACAAAAAGCATTACTCCAGTTGATCAACTGAGCAATCTCACACCACGGGCTTACAGACATGCATTCAAAATTCTCATGTGCCATCTCTGAAATGTGTTTGAGATGTTAAAGCCTCTTTGCAGCAAGATTTATGAAAGTCATAAATCAGTTTCCAGTAATACAAAACATCAGCAGTTCCCACTGTTTGACGTTACAAGATTCATTAATTCAGCAAATTAACAAACCAGGTGACAGAGTGCATTTTTCCCCTTAACCATCTCTTCCCTTCCCCTGTGGAAACAGATTTGTTTGTTTAGCCACGGAATAGGCAGAAAAGAGCACAAATGCAAGATCTTCGGCTATGAACCATCCACTCATCTCTTCCATTACAAGTACAGTGACTTCTACTAAGGGATAATTCCTTCCTTTAAATTCAGCTTTCCTCCATAAGTGAATCTACTGAGCTCTCCACCCCTTAAAAAAAAAATAGCCTTATCACATCTGTGTATCTGCTTATAACTCTAATTTATGAAGAGAGGGAGTAATGAAAAAGCAATGAGTGGAAGGAGCCTCCTATCAGGACCGGGATCGATGCAAACAAGCCAAATTACACGCCAACGCTTGGAGCGTGCCCGGCTGGGCAGATCCCGCGGGATGCGAACACTTTTCCGGGTGAGCAGAGGAGCACCCGCCTGCTACTGGGCCGGCGGTTAGAGCCCCACAGCACCGGAGGGAGGCACTGGGGGAGCCGGGGACAAACGCCGGGGGGTGGGGAGAAGGAGGGCGCTTCTCGAAACCCTGCCCTAAAAGTAGCCCGGCAACGAGCCACCCCGGACCAGAGGCGATGTCCTAAAGCTCTCCCTCCTGGCTCCGGGGAAAAGCAGTCCCCACGCACTCCTGTCCCGCTCACGGCCAGCGCTCCCCCCGCGCCCAATCCCATCCACACCCAGGCCGAGCCTCCCAAAGCCGATTAACCCCCGATCCCCACCCACACCAGCGCTCCCGGGCCTGGGACCCCTCCCCTCCCCGCCCCGCCCCACCCGCCACCGGGCAAGCCCGGCCTCCCCCCGCACGCCTCTCCCGCAGCCCCTTCCACCGCCCCGCCCCCGGGGAGCCGGCGGGGCGGGGGGGCCCGGGCCTGGGCCCCGGCCCCTCACTCACCATGGTACAGATGGAGGCGATTTTGGAGACTGTCATTAGGATTTCCATCCGCCCAGCGCCATCTTCCGCCCAATCACAGGGCTGAGCGGAGCCGGGCTGGGCCGGGCGGGAGTAGGAGGGCAAGGGGAGGCAGGCGAGGGGTGGAGGGGGGGAGCCCCCACCGCCCCCGCCAGCCACGGGCCACGCACAGCCCCGCTGGCCCCAACGGCCGGGCGCGCGGCTCCCCACCGCCGCCACACAGCCTCGCTCACCCTCGCCCCGCGCGCGGCCAGCACAGCGCGAGCCCGCCCGGCCCGGCCCGGCCCCGCCTCCCACCGCGCCCTAGCGCCGCCGGGTCACCAGCCGGCTCCTCGCCCCGCCCCTCTCCTCTCCGAGCCTGGCTCCGCCCCCTCCCCGCAGCTGCCGCCCGCGGGGCCGAGCGCCGCAACCAGGCATGCGCGGCCCGGGGGGGGGGCGGTTTGGCGGGGCGGGGTGGTGTCTCGGCCCTTTCAGGCCGGTCTGGCGTGGGCGTCTGGTGTGGCAGCGCTCAGGGTTTAGACCCTGAAAAAACCTTCGGCTCCTGTCAGCTCCTGCCACTCTAACGCCAAGCTAACTTCCGAGTGGCTTCTGACACCTGAACGGTGGCAGTTGTGCCAAAGCTGCTGCTCTAGGGTCCCTCCCAGGGCCCTGGAGAGGCATGTGGCTGTCTACGGGTTCCTCTCGCCTTGTGTCTAGATTACTGGCTCTTTGGTTTCTGTGAGTCTGGTTTTGGTTTTCTGCATGCCCCAGCCTCAGACTTGGAAAACAGAGCTGACCTGTAGAGCAGTCATCAATATCAACTGCTTGGAGTGTCTGCCTGGGAATGAGATGAATCACCTAGATGGGCCTGTTCGTCTGCAGACTGTAAGGGAACTCTGGATGGCTCATTCAAGATATTAAAGAAGCATATAGCAAGCTAAGAGAGAATCATTTAGGTTGGAAAAGACTGGTAAGATCATCAAGTCCAACCGTTAACACTGCCAAGCCCACTAAACCATGTCCCTAAGCACCACATCTACACATCTTTTAAATACCTCCAGGGATGGTGACTGCCGCTTCCCTGGGCAGCCTTTTCCAAGGCTTTACATGGAATGTTCCGCCCTATCTTTTTTTTCACATATGGAAAACACTGAGCAGATCCAGATGCATTATTATTAAAAATAATGTCTATGCACATAAGGCCTAGATCCTAAATGCAGCCTTTCACTGTAAAAAAAGATATTTTAGTATCTATAACATTAACTCATTATACTTTCTATGATCTTCAGAAGTAAACATTCTTTAATGGAAATAGTAAATTTTCCTTCAGCTGACACATAAAGAATATGACTTTAGAAAGTCTTATAACCGAACTCTATTGCAACCTGAAATACCCTCAAGCAATTATTTTATATAATATCTGTGGTCTAGAAGTGTATATTTCAAAAGTATAGTATTTGAGAAAATGAATGCCTCTTCGATGACTACATTCAGAAACTGTTGCCACAGAAACCATGGGGGAGGACAGCATCAGGGAATGAGAAAGAATAGAAACGAAAGAAGTGGATTGGCCACTTATGCGCAAAAAAAGCAAGGACGGGTATTTGGCTGGCTAGAAGAGTCAAACCTTCAGATATCCAAAAGTTCACCTACTGAAATACAAAGCTGCAAGATACACCTGTAATACAATTCCTTACAGTATTGACCCGACATGCTACAAGAGACACCCCTGTACAATCCAGAGTGGACAAAGTCTTCAAAAAATGACACAAGGAAAATATGACAGCATGTTGTCTCCTTGAATCAAAAACACAAAAAGCAATTGCACTATTGCAGAAGCTTGTAAGATTATCTGGGAGATAATTCAGTTTTGAACCAATTACATGGCATCAAGTGGAACCATACAGGCCATAGAAAACTGCAGGAATCTTGAAAGGCACTCAAACAGAAAGTCAGAGATTGCCTTGAAGTTTCTTCCTGCCCATAAATTAGAGAAAGAAAGCAAAATATACTTGGTGTGAAGTGCTCTTTCTGTCTGTAGTTCCAAGGAAAAATTTAGATACTGTGGAGTACTGGACCACATTTCAAAGAGTGGGGGATGTATGGTTACGCTGGCCTGCATCTGACAGGTGTGGGCTAATCATGGTTGGAGACTAGGCAGAGGAGCTGGGAAGATGCTAAATTAGAAACATACAGAGGGACTGATTTATTTTTTTTTAAATGCCGCATAAACTGAGATGCTGTGTTATGAGCAAACTGAACTCATGCCGCATAGAATGAGGGGAAATACAGAAACACTTTCTATACCATCAACCGTTAAAATGAGGTAAAATATGAGGAAAAGAGTAAGAGAATCGGAAATTATCACTTAATTGTCATTATTAAGCCCCTCGGATTGATCAGAATTATTTACAAATTAAGTATTCCAGGTATTTGACCAGGTAAGGAAAAGGATGGGTAGACCAGGATTGTGCACACCTGTTTGTGTACACCTGAGGAGACAGAGTTTTGAAAGCACGTACAGAGTCACTGTAATGCATATAGGTCAGTATGGTAACTACGCCTGTCTGAGAAAAGGTATCAGTCATACCTTGTATCATTGGGGAGAGACAAGATCCACCTGACAAATGTGACAAGAGCATCTTTTCCAACTGACTAGCCAGCCTGCTGAGGAGAACTTTAACTACGAACAAGGAAATCTCTTGATCACAGACCCTGGGTTTTGGGGGAATTTCAGCCTGCCTGACATCTGCTACGAGCACGACACATCAGAATGCAAGCAGTCAAGGAGATTTCTGAAAGGCATCAAGGATAAGTTCTTGATACTGGCTGGGCCAACCAGGGATGATTCACAGCTGGATCTGCTACTCACAAATGAGGAACAACTGGGGGATGTAGTAATCAATGGCTCCAGTATAAGCAAATAATGGAATCCTTGACTATGTAACCAGGGATGTGGCAAGTAGGAAGAGACATTATTTTCCTTCTACATATGGCACTGGGGAGATTTTTGTGGTAATACTGCACTAGGCTCTGCTGTCCTTGGTGTCAAAAGAATGCTGAGAAATTATTTCAGGCTAGAGAAAATTATTTGCACGGAGAGACTTAGAGAGCACAGTCTGTTTAGCTTATTAGAAAGAAGACTGGAAGGTGGCTACAGTGATCTTTAATCTTGCACAGTGAGAAGTGTAGCAAGAAAAAATATCTATAAACTGAAAGCAAACAATTTTCAATTAGAAACGATGCACTTTTTTAACAGTGGAAGACATTAATGATTGGAATATGCTGCCAAGAGAAATGGCCCACCTAGTATCTCCTAAGGGCTTCAGTTAAAGAATAGAGGTTTTCTCATAGAAGTACATTAGTTGAACAGATAGAATTCATTCCCTGCCCTGGAAGTCTCTCAGAGCATGTAGTTTGAATTTGAATTACTGTAACACCTAGAAACACAAGTCAGAGATCAGAGCCCTTCGCCTCCTTAGCCACTATGTAAAGCATAACAGAAATCCCCATTCTGTCTTCTGAAGGACTTACACGCCAAATGTATAGAGGCACCGATAGACACAGAGGAGCAAAGAGAAAATATAACAAGTGTAAACTGCTGCTGCTCATCCTGTGCCTCTCCTTGTTTCATAATCTTGTGGTTTGGCAGAAGCCCAGCTTACTCTAGGGTGTGTGGGTAGGCTGGCTTTAGAATTTGAAGAGTAGGCATGGTACAGGTATGTTTGTGCCTCTGTCATCTATTTGTGACTACAGATGGTTTTGCTGGGGCATGTCAGGATTTTATTAATGTTGCTTGATGACAGAATTGGCCCCATGAATCTATTTACCCCTCTGCTAACCCATCAAACCACCAACTGGCCGGACTACTGCTGCAGTATCTGAATGCAGATATATCACATCTGTTGTTAGACTGGTATACAGTATGATTGTGAGATCATAGCATAATAGGACCATAGGATAATTCAGGTTGGACAGGACCTCTGGAGGTCTCTAGTCCAACTTTCTTCTCATAGTGGAATCAGATCTGAAGGTCAGAACAGCTTGCTTTGTGTATATATGCCTCTTCACTTGTTCTGGAAACCCTTAAATTTGGATCCAGACATAATAGCAGGGGGGTTTGGTCCTTGCAAGAAAACCATCTGAATTCAGCATCTGTATTTTTATTGACACATAGCCTGGTGAAGGTCATCCACCATTCTCATGATAGATTAACCAGCCCCGCTATGGAAATGCTCCTTACCTTGTGGGCTGCCTTCCGGGCAGCATTTGTGCCACGAGGTAATGGAGATTAAGACATAAAAGAAATTTTCCCCAACTTGTATTTCATAATTTCAAGAAAACCTGAGGCTGAATAAAATTATACAGAACTGGAATCTTAACACGTTATATGAGTGAAACTGGATCCTTCTTGGAAACAAAAGAGAGAAACAGGAAATACATTTGGAAAGTTATATCAAACCACCTTGTACTGACTGACAGATAGTTAAACATCTATATTAGTAAATTAATCTTTGTAAATTTATGTTGATGGTACATTTTCAGAAAATACAACTATTTTCATAACAGTTGTACATGCTTTCTGGGAGCTATGACAAGGGGGCCATGGTAAGCTAGCTGGATATGGGAGGATCTGAGCAAGTAGTTAAGCGATACATTTCATTCATAGTTTCAAAAGTTTTCATAGCTTTACTTACATACATAAACAAGACAATTAATAAATTATGATCACAAAAACTATACAAACAATTAAGATTATGATACTACAGTTGTACAGTACATAAATATTATTTTATTCCTTAGTGCTTTTCATCAGTAAATCTCAGAATATTTTACAAAGAAGTGTGATAAATAATCATTATTAGACCTAAAAGCAGGTGGAATTCTAACTGAAAGTTATAGTCCTTTGAAAAAGGACGGTAACTCTTTTGAACAATGTAATCATTGTATTCTGCAAGAGAAATGGGTATCGTTTGGGTCTCAGTGATCTCGATAAGAAATGACATGAGCTAGGCACAAAAACAATAACTGTGCTTTTTGACATTGTTCTTAACAGAATCTTTTGGAGAAATAGTATATTTAGAGATAAGGTTGTTTAATATTATAATGAAATACTTTCAATAATAGAAACATTTTTTTAAAAAAAAAGAATGGATTTAATCCTTGACACAGGCACTAGGGAAACAATTGTCTCAGTAACTCTAGTTTCTCCTTAGTATGAAAACTCAGGACCTAGTGACAGTGCTCTAACACTAACCTGGAAAATCCATTACTAGAGGTAAGAAGTACCCGATGCTTCTTCAGTCTCTGTGTTCTCTACCAGAATACCAACGAAAGCTTCCAGCTGCAGTCAGCAAGATAGTATTTTTGTGATCTTCTCAGCAGTTCTCCAAAAGCAAGATTATCTGTCATGTAATAAGAACAGTGACACACAATATGACAACAGGCAGCCTCCAGGTGAAGAGTCTTTGTATCTTTACAGTCTCCCCCACTAATCACTTCTCTGCAGTACCAAGATATAGAGGAAGCTGAGGAGGAATGCGTAAAACAGCATGCAGATAGCTACACAGTGGAAAAAATTATCAATAAGAGGTATAAAAAATACTGGAAACAGCTTTGTGGAGATAATAAAATTGCTAAAGAACATTTACTGTTAATATTCTGTGTTTTTCATGACACTAATTGGTAGTTACTTATTTTTGTTTTAATTGAAACATATATCACTGTTAGCAATATTTTGTGCTTCTGCTGATCTGAAGCTATTGTTCAAGTGCATGTTGCAATCAGTTCTCAAACAATGCTCTCTTTGTCAGCAATACAGAAGTAGAGTGATTTTTATTTCTTTTCTTGGAAGATTTATACCCTGTAAAACCCATAGTTCCCTTCTGTACTTGCAGGTGGCCAGTTAAATACTCCCATCTGGTTATACTTGTTTTTCTTTGGTTATACTTAGTTTTTTTCTTAAAAAAAAAAAAAAAAAGACAAAAAAACCCACAACAACCCAAAACAAACAACCACAGGTTATTGCATGAGCAGCAGAACTAATACAGCTCAATTTCATATGGATTTGTGCCCTGTGCCTTTATACTGCAGTAACCCAGGCATGAGCTCTTTGTCCCATACGGCCTCATTTCCTCCTTCCATTTCCCCGCAATTTCATTTCCTCTTCTCCCCCTGCGGCACTTCATCTTGCTATTTGCCCTCTGTTTGTTTTTCCCTGTTTTGCCCCATCACCAGCACTGCCTCTCTCCCTTGGCTATGATGAGGCTGCCTTGGAGCAGCACATGTACTAATTAGCTCACAATACTCTTTTGCATATTCCATGAAGGGCTCCACAGCATTTCACAAATATTAATGAACAGATCATTAACAATAACCCTGCTCTGTAAATACGTGCTATTATTCCCACTATACGTATCGGAAAGTTGGTCTAGTTCATCCTTGATTAGTTGTAGCTTGGTCGAGTTTATCCTTTGTTAATTCTCCATTTCACCTCTTCTTGAGTGACCATTAATTTGTTTTTTTTTTTCTGGTTGTAGTGTTTCTTCAGAGCAGCTGTCATCTCATTGACAAGGGTTGTCAGAGCATAGCCAAGTCATTATTTTATCACAAGCCTTGTGATATTTGATAGCTCTCTTGCAACCACAGTTGCTGGGTTCAGGTGATGAGGATTACTTGAGAAATCCACCTTTTGCTTATTATAACAAGTTTCTGGCTCAATAAGCTAGAAAATTGAAACATGTGATGGCAGGACTGAAAATGTTCAAAACAGGATGAAAATAAAAGCACATGTATTTAAAAAAAAATACAACTATTTAAAAGCATCCTATACCTTGTGATGTTATGGGGTCAGTTGCAGGTTCATCATTCAAGATACTAGTATGTGTAAGACTGCAGAAGCTAAAGACCATTTCCCATTTTGGAAAGGAGGCTGGCCTGCAAAAAGCAAATCACCCAGTGAAGGCGGACATTTTTTGACTGCAAATTCAAACTCTGCTAAAGCACCTAAGAAAGACTATATAACTGGAATTATAATCACATGTGAAGTGCTTTGATGCAGAGAACAGTACTCCTGTAGTTTCTGTATTTGATTCTTCCTTCCTTTTCTTTCAAGAAGAGGCTATGAAGGCAGGTTAGGATTTTCTTTTAGCATCCAGAAGATATGCAGAACTAGAGTAAGATGATAATGTTTACTGAAAGATTGTTACAGTCCGCTCAGTACTTGAGTTTGCAATAACTCTGGTTACTTCATACATTATTAAAAAGGGCATTTGGTAGCACTATTAAAATCACAAACATTCTACTTTGTCTTTATGTATTCATACAGAAAACCCAATTTAATTTGGCACAGTTTGAAGACAAACTTAAATTTGTGCTTACTGAAATTCAGCTAACACTAAGTAGAAAACATTCCTTTACTTGAAATAAAACTAGCAATATTGTATAGTTTTTTCCTTCCAGCAACGTTCTTTGCCATTTCATATGCAATTAAAACCAATTATGTTAATGGCTCTGATTAGAACAATTTATGAGAAACACAAATGGCTACCTCAGATGCCAATATGCTAGTACAATGCTATAGAGTATTTATAGAATAGAGAATGATTCCGCTCACATTTTAACTTTATGCTGTTGCATCCATCAGGCATGCTGCTTTTTTAAACTACAGCACCTGATGTTGAGAAGTTGTAATGATCATAGACTCAAAACAATCTCTGGCACCTATGGAAGTCTTTAGTACAATCCCCTGCTCAAAGCAGGTCCAGCTACATCAGGTTGCTCAGAGCCATGTTGAGTTTTAAATAGCTCCAAGGATGTAAATTCCACCATCTCTCTGAGCAATCTGGTTGTGTTTTTGACCACCTTACATGAAAAACATTTCCATTATCTTGAGTCAGAAATTTCCCATGTTCTGACTTCTGTCCATTGCCTCTTGCCCTTCTACTGGACACCCCTGAGAGGTGTCTGTCTCCATCTTCTCTGCACCCTCCCATGAGACAGCAAAAGAGAGATAGAAGATTTCCTTATCCTTTGCCAGGTGAGCAAACCCAGCTTTTTCAGCTTCTTCTCATATGTCCCTGTGCTTCAGCCCCATGACCATCTTGGTGGCCCTCCACTGGGCTTGCTCCAGTATGTCCATGTCTTTTGTATCCTGGGAAGCCCCAAACAGGATGCATACTCCAGTTGTGGTCTGACAAGTGCCAAATGGGGAGGAAGAATCCCTTGCCCTACTTGCCAACCTCTTGCTAATACAGTCCTGGATGCAGTTGACTTTGCAGCAAGAGCATATTGCTGTTGTCCACCAGGACCCTCAAGTCCTTTTCAGCAAAGCCCCTTTCCCTACAGCCAGCCCCCCGCCTGTCCTGTCACATGGAGTAATTCCAACCTAAGTGCAGGACTTTGTGCTTGCCTGTCCTGAACTTCAAGGTTCCTGTCAGCCCATTTCTCCAGCCTGTTTCAGTCCCTCTTAATAGCAGCCCTGCCCTCCAGTGATTTGACCGCTCCCAACAATTAGGTATCATCTGCAAACTCACCTGAGGATTAGCACAAAAAATACTGTTCTGTAATATAGTTTCAGTGAGATTTCATGAGTTCAAACTTAGTGTGCGCTTATAATAAACTGTTCTTATATATGATACTTTACATCAGGTATTACATTTCAGCAGCAAAGCTCATATTCAGATCTACTGAAACCTAAGTCTCTTTGCCCTCCAAAGTTAAGCCTGTCTTGAAAAACAATTGGCATAGGTTGAGCTTCTGTTAAAATTACACTTTATAGTGAATAAAGTAGTCACATGCTAGAAATCAGATAAGGAAAAGGTCACCTAAGCCTGGCCCTCAACAGTCTGCAGTTTTTCCTAGAGTGTATTTGTTTTGTTTTGGCCAATGTATTTTAAAGTGATTAAAAGCCAATTCTGTCCTATTTATTCCTTATAGACAAAAATTATTTGAAGACACTGAAAGTTTTGCCTTAGCAAAATCATCAATATATAAGAATTGACATTGTGCCACTGAAATCACTGAGAGGTCTGCCGTTGCATGAGTGTTAGATTTAGAAATTGTCTCCTGGTTCCCAGCTAGCAGGTTAAGGACAAACACTGAAACATTTACAGCCAGTAAAAAATTCAACCCCAATAGCTTCATGTTTTGCAGATTGTGATCATCTTCAGTAATAACAAGAAGTATCTCAGAAATAATCGGTGCACGGTAAATAAACTAACTGGGACTGGTGTGTACAAATCTGATCACTGCATACTCAAGAGAGATGCGTGAGAATGGGAGCACAGAGCCTGCTATGTGTCTGGAGGCTCCAAGAGCCTGGATTATTTAGCTTAGCAAAATGAAGGTGTAAAAGGGATATTCTTCTGTGTAAATAATTACAGAAAAAGGGCAAGTGTTGTTCTTCCAGCTAGAAGTACACATAAGATCAGACATAAACAAATTAAGATAAAATAGCAGTAGGTTCCTTATCATTAGCCCAGTTATTTCTTAAACTGTGGTTAATAGCTCCCAAGAAGGCTGGTGAAGGGCTTAAGGGGGATTGTGAAAGATCGGATTTTTTAAAATATATTTTAATAATAATTCTCTACTTATATTCCATACATCATCAAAAGAAAGTCCCCACAAACATCCCCACATTATGCAGATTTACTGCTGGCAGCAGCTCAGTTCATCCATTACAGAGGAGCAAAAAGTATCTGTAATTACCAGCTGTGTCAGCCCAGGAGTGGCTAATCACCTTTAGTCAAAACAACTAAATATCCAGCAAAGTTGTTGCTGACAATATGAGGAGTTATTTGTTCCTGGCTAGATGGATTGGACTCAGGGGAGGTTACACGGAGGCAGCTGACCTCAAAAAAGTAGTAACACTTAGAAGTTTCAGAAAACACGGCATTAATGAAAACAGTTTATTGAGAAGCCACTCCATTAGTAAGAGAGGAAAGGGACGTTAATTGCTTTTGAAATGAAGTTTGATACATCTGAAGTTAGATAAATGCATTGTATTATCTGGTACACACGAGAAGCTGGTCACAGTTACACAACAGCTTCCTTGCAAGTTCCTGACAATTACTGTGTGGTCAGTAGCGCAGTATTCACTGATAGACATATACAAGTAGAATGCCATGTAAATCAAATATACAGTTGAATGACAGAACTTGTCAATATTTCAGATTTTATGCGGCAGTTGAGATAATGATGGAAAAAGGCCTCTTTTTTTTTGGCTTCAGTATCAATCTACCTGCATCTAGCAACATTTTGAATTAGCAATTACTGTGTAAGTAGCATTAGTGTAACGAAAACTTTCACCCATGTGTGATATGCTGGGCCCCATCACAGTTCTTGGTCTATAGAGTTTTTGCCCTTCCATTTCTCTCAAAGGCACGCTGTCATTATTTTCCATTCCTTTCTCCATGAAATGCCTCACTGGCAAGGCAGCTCGGGACGGCCACCTGTACAGGCACTTCTGTAATTGCACAGTGAGATCATTCAAGGAGTTTGTCTGGACAGTCATTTTTGGGAGGTGATCGGTTGATTAGACACAAATTCTGTTCATTTTAACTTCCATGAAACTAAGCTCAGGCTTATATTTACAGAATGGGGTTTGTGGATGAGGAGTTGAACTGACTACCAGAAATAAAAAGGTTGTTAGAGCTAGAATCATCAGGGAGGTAAAGAGACCATGAAAGGGGACAGAAGCATGACTCTCAGATGCCACATAACAATATATACTTTTGGAAAGAGTGAACAAAGGAACAACAGGGTCAACTTAAGAGGTGACACAGATTACTTTGGTCAGTGACTTTTTGATCAAAAGCACAGGGTAGATGCTGCACTTCCATGGCAAGGAGCCTGCCATGGGGTAACCAATTAACTTCACAATCTTGATTTTCAATTTAGATTCTTGGTTCTGCAGCATTATCGCAAGAGGAACTACAGATTTTAATTCTCTTTATTTAACACCTATTCTCAGTTATTTCTGTTAAAATTTTGCTCCAGTCATAATCAGCTATCTTTTTTTTTTTTTCATATAATGAATGCATTATATGAGACACAGGAGACCTACACCCTACGGAAGGGGAATATTTTTCATGTTTCACCTCAAAGCCCTTTACAAACTCTCATTAATTTAAATTCCTTCCACACCCCTGCTGAATAACCTAACACAAATGGAATGTCACACTCGAGATCTGTTTATATCACTGGGTCATCTGAGTTTAGGAGCAAGCCAGATCCCACTGTGTATTAAAATTTCAGTGAAGGATTCCTGACAATCCCATGTGCAGAATCATCACAGCACATTTATTCTTTAGAAAGAGCTGTTGTCCAGATAGATGCTGCAGAGAAGTGTCACAAACAAAATGAGGCTCTCCCAAAGAAAATACCAGAATTGTAGCTATGGGAGCTTGGGGACTGGAAATGGGGTTTTTAGCATGGTACTTTTCACTCTGAAAAACAAAATGATGTTTATCTAGTCCCCACTCCTCGGACTTCTAATGAGCCCTCCCTTTCAAGCTCCTTTCCCCAGCAATTTTTGAACTGGCTCCCATTGAAGCTGCTTTCCCTGTCTTGCTCTGCCTCCAAGCCAGGGAGAATAGGAGGGAAACACAGTCTACCATGGTGTAGTAAAATTTCCAGAGAACATTAACGGGTGGATCACCAGCCTGGGACCTTTATAGGGTTTTAGATCCTCATGTTAAGCTAGGTGTTGCCACTCACGTTCACCCCAGTCTTGAGGATCTGGTGTTTCTGATGCAGAACCAAATGTGACGTTAGCTGTACAGCCTAGGAGAAACTGGAATCTGGATCCTGCAACTGCAGTTTGATCAAGGAAGAGCAGTTTAGGCTGGTTTCTGAGGGGATCAGGCAGGGCAGTAAAGGAAGCACCTGCAGTCTGGAATGTAGAGCTGCAGGTCTCCTCAACATCTGCTTGGCTGCTAGCGCCTGTTTCCAGACCAGAACTCACCCCACAACTTGTGCACATTTATCTGCTGCAGGCAGCCATTATTAAGAAATCCTTTTGTGAGCAACATACAAAGGCTCTTCAGTCTTTAAGTGCTCAGTAGGCCATAGTTTTGGGAAACCATGTATAAAATGCTGGTAGAGAGGATGGACTTCCGGATGAGACCCAGACAGCGTGCCCAGTGAACGATTCAATGGAGACAAACTAGGAAACATGATTGTTTCTTTGAAATGTTGAGCTAAAGAAGGATCCTGGGAATGCGCTAATCAAGGTAGATTTTATGAATCAAAACATTACTGAAATTTTGAATAGATCTGTCATGCAATTTATTCAGGAAAAAATAAAAGCTGTAGCAAATCCTGAATGTCTTACTTTGTCCCAAATAAAGCAGAGTTCAATTAAGCTCACAGTTAACTGCTCCCTTATGAATTACACTTACATGCTCTATCTGTGGACATGAGTTTCAACACGTTGAGTTTCTTCCCCATTCTTTCTCATGTGGAGAAGATTTGCCTTCTATGTAAATCACCGGCAAGAGTAAGGAGTTCAGCTCACTGAAAATGCCTATCTTCCTTTATTCAATATGCCTTTTAGGATTTAGCTTCCTGTCTTTACTTTGCTTGATATCCCCCCTGAAATCTCTCTACCCGTTGCCAATATGCTTCCTCACTTAAGAGCTGTTCGGGCTCATAGCTTATCTTCACGCTTGGAAACCTGGGCTGAGTGCATATTAAATTATACAGATTGTCCCTACGTAGATATCAGGTGCTGTAAATTCTAGAATTTTCATGATGCAAAGCTGGAATACTGACACCTTTTTTCTAAATATAACACTTTACTCCAAGAGATTTTGTGTGGAGACGGGGCCTCTGTCTGTCATAACATGCCCTGCCAGGTAGCTTTGCAGGCAGAACCTGATAGTGTATTTAATCCTCCACATCCATTCCTGAGATCCATAAATATTAAACTAGCTTTAAAATGATGATAGAAAGGGCTTAAGTTTTGCAAGACAACACTAGAATAACTGTGAAGTTAGTCAGAGGATCAAATATGTTTTTTATATGCCACTTTAAGTAATCATCCCTCCCCTAAATTAAGTAAGTGCTTCTTTCATTCAAAACAAAAATTCCTGCAGTAGCGCAACTTCTCACTGAGACAAGTTTTGAACTGTCTCTGCGTGTTTAGTTCAGGGGAGGGAGGACCTCTTTTGACTCACTCGCGCCTGCAGTCAGCTTCCCATGATGATTCCTGTCTGCTCCAATATTGACGATGCACAAACACAATGAGTCATGCCGTCGGCTCTGGAAGCTGCTCACCAGTCCACTTCATTTTCAGGCACCGCACAGCTGATGCAACCTGTGGCCATGTAAAGGCTCTGTGTTGACAATCTGTATTTTATTTATCTTTGTGGAAACATCTGCCACACAAATTGGAGATTATGGCATTATCATCATGAGCAAGCCCGTTGCAATGTTTCTTATCAGAAACTCCAAACCTGAGTTTCCAAAACCTGGAGTTTTTCCACTTCTGCTCTTGGTTTGCTTCTCTTTCCTGCCCAGGACTACCTGGATCTCCAGTCAGGTGGCTGTGACTAACACATAGTAGCAGAAGGCTCACATTACTGCACATTTAAATTTCAGTGCACTTCTTTAATGTTATAAAACAACTTCTTGGCTGCTTATATTTTATACTATCAAACACAGTTCCTTATGGACAGTGGCCCAGCCACCCCACCACACTCGTCAGGATACCTAACACATGCTTGGCTCACTTTCCCACCACCCCCACTGTCAAGCCTCTCCTAGACCCGTCTCATGACACAGGCATGGGAAAAAAAAAAACCCAGCCTTTGTTCTTGCTTTAGCAGAAAGGTCCAACTTCTGCCAGATGAGTTCGCTGGTTAGAATCATAGAATATTTTGGGTTGGAAGGGACCTTTAAAGGCCATCTAGTCCAACCCCCCTGCAAGGCACAGGGACATCTCCAACCAGATGAGGTTGCTCAGAGCCCCGTCCAACCTGGCCTTGAATGTTTCCAGGGATGGGGCATCCACCACCTCTCTGGACATCCGATGCCAGTGTTTCACCACTCTCATTGTAAATATCTTTTTCATTATGTCAAGTCTGAATGTGCCTCCCTCTATTTTAAAACCATTGCCTCTTGTTGTATCACAACAAGCCTTGCTAAAGAGTTTATCCCCATCTTTCCTATATGCTGTCTTTAGGTACTGGAAGGTCTCTCCAGAATCTTCTCTTCTCCAGGCTGAACAGCCCCAGCTCTCTCAGCCTGTCCTCATAGGAAAGGTGCTCCAGCCCTCTCATCATCTTCACAGCCCTCCTCTGGACCTTCTCCAACAAGTCCATCCATGTCCTTATGTTGGGGGCTCCAGAGCTGGATGCAGTACTGCAGGTGGGGTCTCACAAGAGCTGAGTAGAGGGGGAGAATCACCTCCCTCGACCTGCTGGCCACGCTGATGCAGCCCAGGATGCGGTTGGCTTTTGAGCCGCAGGGGCACATTGCCAGCTCATGTTGAGCTTCTCGTCCACCAGCACCCTCAAGCCTTTCTCCTCAGGGCTGTTCTTGATCCATTCTCTGCCCAGCCTGTGTTCGTGCCTGGGATTGCCCCGTCCCAGGTGCAGGACCTTGCACTTGGCCTGGTTGAACTTCATGAGGCTGCCACGGGCCCAGCTCTCCAGCCTGTCCAGCTCAGCGCCGCTCCTCGCGAGCGGTGCACTGGAGTCCCTCCACGAGATTTCCCGCAGGCAGGCAGGCAGGCAGGCGCCTCCCCGCCACTTTCTCTCAGGCGCGGCGCGGGCAGCCCCGCCAAGGCCCCGCTGTTAAGGGCGGCCGCGGCACCGCCTCTTTCTTTTCGCCCTGAGCCGCCATTTTGTAGGCGAGCACGGGTAAGTTCGCGGAGCCTCGCTCGCCGGCCTCAGGTGCCTTCGCGGCTCTGGGAAGGCGGCCGGGCGAGTGGGCCGCGCTGGCGGCGGGGCAGGTGGCCGCCAGCTCCGGCTGGGGGCGGCACGGCCTTGCTGGGGCGAGGAGGCTGAGGGAGTTGGGAGGCCGCGGTGCGGGGAGCTGGGCAGAACCGGGCTGAGCCGAGCCAAGAGGCTGTCGCGGGACGCAGGGAGGGAGGGGACCGCCGAGGGAGAGGGAGGGGACCGCCGAGGGAGAGGGAGGGGGCCGCCGAGGCCGGTGGCGGGGGCAGGAGCGGAGCCGCGCCAAGGCGGCGGCACGTGGCCATGGGCCCGGTCAGCCCCGGTGCTGCCGGCGGGATGTCAGGGATTGGGGAGCGGCCCTGCGCAGGCCGGGCGGCTGGGGAAGCTCTCCGGGGCAGACCTGAGAGTGGGGACCGCCGGGTGCGGCGGCACTCGGGCTTCGCTAACGGGCCTGCTGTTTGGCGTCTCTGTGGGGTGTGTGCGCATCTTATGTCAGAAGTAATACTGGCCGATAAATTGGGAGATCTTGCCTTTTGGATGCTTTGTGAGGAGAGGCTGAGGGAACTGGGTTTGGCCTGGGACAGGTATCTTGGGGGTATGTAACAGCACCATTATCAAGAAGAGATATCGTGGCATTTGACGAGGGCACGTGGCAGAATACAATATGACTGGCTTAAATCAAAATGAGAAGTTTAGAGTGAATATAAGGAAAAAAATTTTGATCATGAGAACAGCCAAGTCTCCAAACAGGATGCCCAAGGAGGCTATGCAGTAGTCTCTCTCTGTCCTTGAAAGGTTTCAAGACCTGACAGAACAGCCCTCAGCAACTTGCTTTAAGCAGGAGATCGAGCTCAGTGACTTGCTAGTATCCATTCTAACTGAATTACCCTCTGGTCCTCTCAATATTGTTTTCTGTGAATGCCTAAGCTAATAACATTGCTTGAATTGACCCAGGAATTTGGAAGTAGTGTCATTCTCAAAAAAGTTTGAAGATTTGATTTTTCTGAGATGTCTGAATTTGAATCAGTCAAATTTTTAGTGAACGAACTAGTTTGGAATAATTTGCATTCATTTTTACAGTAATCAGCCAAAATGACGAACACAAAGGGAAAGAGGAGGGGAACACGTTATATGTTCTCAAGGCCGTTTCGCAAGCATGGTGAGTATACCTTGTAGTAAGAACGCTGTGTTAAGTTACTGACCTGCCGAATGTCAACAGTCCCTAAGTAGCATTTGTGAACCGAGGGCTTGTTTCAAAGGGTATCTGAGAACTTGGGCTGAAAACTGTAGAACAACATGCAAGGCAACTCATCTCTTATGGCTTATATATTGGTGTTCTGATGCTTCACGGTAGTAACAATGCTAATTCTGTTGGTGCTTGAAAATTAATTTGAAAGTGAAGTGAAGAAAATCTTTCAACGGTTACACTTTCTTAAAATTGCCTCTTAGCAATGAGCAGTGATAACAGCTGTGTTCACAGTGAAGTAGTAAGTAGTTGTAATGCCTTTTCAAATTATGCATTGGGAATGAGATTAAAGCTGTCATTTTTCCTTAGTTGGATTTTTTAAGAAAATTGAGAGCCTGTGAAGAGGTAATTACAGCTGGAAAAAAAAATCTGCTTGAGTCCTCAGTTTTTATTTTAAGAAAACTATCAAATGCATGAGCTGTGTCTCGACCCCATTTGGGATATGTGTGTCTCTGTGTGTGAAACTGTGAGCTTCATAAGTATCCAAATTTGTATCTCTTAACAGGAGTTGTCCCTCTGGCTACCTATATGCGCATCTACAAGAAGGGTGATATAGTTGATATCAAGGTACTTTCTACAGTGCTATGTAATTAAAAGCTAAAGCAGTGTAATCCTTTACAGTCTCCAGTTTCTTGAGGAAGTCTTTTTTGTTACTTGGGTTGTGTGTCAGCACAAGTACCTGCCGCTCACTTTTGAAGCAATGGTGGAATGACAGTGGTACCAAACCAATAGTAACGCTTCAGTGTCACATGCTGGTTTTTGTGTTTTGAACCTGCTATTTGGAAGCATCATAGTTTATGACAGTGTGGCTGGTAGTTATGTCTGTGTCTCTGTACCACTGTAGGACTATACTTAAGTATTATTTAAAACTAGAAGCCAAGAAATAAATATAAGATCATACATATTCATGTGGGGAAAAAGTGAAGCAGTGTTTCCTGTCACTTAGTATTTTCTGGACCTTGTCTTTCAAAATCAACTGTACTTTCAAAATTAAGTTGCAGTGGGTGTGAAAGCCTTTCACCAAGAACTGCTACTTCATTGAATCTTTTAGTTTCATTTGAAATGCAGAGTTTTCATCACAGTCCTGCAGAAGATGGTGTATGATTTGCTTGTTTGTAATTTGACTCTCTGAGAACTGCACTGTTCAGAATTAACACTTCTTGACACACTGGAGCTTGATGATGATTATTTCCTGTGATTGCTTGCTGAAAGCAAAGTGATCAATCATTTCACCGACTCTGAAAGCAACCAGAATTGTCATAGCAAAATTTGGTAGTCTTGAGGTAGAAATTCTAATGTACGAACGAAATAGATGTATTTTTAAATCAATCTCAAGTAATTTGAAAATGTGTACTTCAAGTTTAGAAAGAAATCCTTGACATCCCCCCCAATTTCAATTTTAAACTTTATTCTTGTTTTACCTCTTAACAGGGTATGGGTACAGTTCAAAAAGGTATGCCTCACAAGTGTTACCATGGCAAGACTGGAAGGGTATATAATGTTACTCAGCACGCTGTGGGCATTATTGTTAACAAGCAGGTTAAGTAAGTAATCACATTCTGTGTACGGAAACTTTTTATTTGAAAAAGTTGATCTGTAATTGCACCCTCCTTTCACTTTGCCAGTTAGACAGTTATTGTCTTGATTGGTCATTCAAGGTGGGTAAAGTGCGTATCCTTTTTATAACCCAAGCAAATGGTACTCATTTGACTTGGATCCTGTCAGAGGAAACAATTCTTATTTTTCCAGGCAGCACTTAAGGTGACGTTACCTTGATCTGTTCTCCTTGGTATCCAGTGATAGGACGTGTGGGAATAGGTCAAAGCTGCAGCAGGGGAGGTTCAGACTGGACATTAGGGAGCATCTCTTTACTGAGAGGGTGGTCACACACTGGGACAGGCTTCCTAGAGAGGTGGTCAGTGTTCAAGAGGCATTTGGACAATGGCCTTAACAATATGCTTTAACTTCTGGTCAGCCCTGAAGTGGTTGGGCAGTTGGACTAGATGATAATTCCAGGTCTCTTCCAACTGAAATAGTCTATTCTACTCTACCTAATGGCGATTTTCAGCTGATGTTGACATTGTCACTGAAGCCCTTTTTAAATATTAACTTGTAGCTGTATTTTGTACAATTTAGTCAGAAATGGACAATATATGAAACTATTTTGTACAGTTTAGTCAGAAAAGGACAAGTTGGGTTTTTTTTTCCCCAGGAAGTGGACTGGAGTACAGCGGTAATACAGTTCTTTGTTTGTAGGCTACAAGGTTAAATCTTAATCCTAAATTATCAGCACGTTGTTATATATTAATAAGCTTTTAGTTATATAAGTTATATCCAGTTTGCATCTGCAGCATTGTATTTTGAGTGATTTCCCTTTAGAGAAAAAATACCTGTAACTGAGCTTACGGAGTTATTCGTGTAAGGGCTGTAAAACTAGCTTTGAAGTAGCCTTTTTTCAAGTGTGATAAGAGTAACAACTAGTTTTCTTTCTTAGGGGCAAGATTCTTGCCAAGAGAATTAATGTGCGTATTGAGCATATTAAACATTCCAAGAGCAGAGACAGCTTTCTGCAGCGTGTGAAGGAGAACGAAAAGAAGAAAAAGGAAGCAAAAGAAAAAGGCATTTGGGTTCAGCTGAAACGTCAGGTAATATTTTTATTGTAGTTGACACATTGTTGATTCAGTTCACAAAAAAATGAGCTAGAACCAAACCAGTTGAGTAAAATGTTGGTTTCTGAACAAGTGTTATGCTGTAAACTAAGCTCTTTCTGTCTTTGAAAAACAAAACAAACACACCTTTCCCACCCATGAATTAAGCTGCTTACAGCATTCTGAAAAATGCAGGTCTCTGGCAGATTGTGGTAGAGGTGTCTGATGCCACCACCCAGACTTATGTTCACAACCCTTTTGCGGGAGGTTACTTTTTTTTTTAAGAGTAGAGTGGCAGCATCGATGTATCTGCATCTGAGCTGTCTGTTTGGTGCCTGAACAGAACTGCACTGTTCCTGGATGGAAGTTCTATCCTTAGCTGTGAACAAGGGGACGGATGCTTCCTGTTCTATTGCTGATCTCCAGCAGAAGCTCTGACTGATTTCTAGGATCAGTGTTGTCTTTGGTTTAGTTGAATTTAGCAGCAACAGTTTCTGTTGCAGCCCTTTAAGAAAAGGATGGATAACTAGACTTTTGAGCAGAGATAATGGCTCTTGCTTCTGGAACTGCAGGGCACATCGCTTCATGTTAATTTGGATTCATAAATGGCTGAGGGTGAAGTGTAGGTTTTTTTTTCATTCAGTGATGAAAGTCCAGCACATTTTCTAGCAGATCATTTTCTTACGGCTGTTCTTTGAATCAAATTTTAAAAGAGACTAGAAATGGTAAAGTTGCTCTAGTGTTTGTATAATAATGTGTTAATTGGTTGTCAAAATGAATTTTGTGTAAGATTGCTTTTGAGTTTTAGTGCCATGAGTTTTCTTTTTTCTCTTTGCAGCCTGCTCCACCAAGAGAAGCACACTTTGTGAGAACAAATGGCAAGGATCCAGAGCTGCTGGAGCCAATTCCCTATGAATTCATGGCATAAGGCACACTTTAAAAAAAATAAATGAAAGATCTGGTTTTGGACAAGTGTATGTGATTGTGGCTGATTCCTTTTAGTTCTTTGGAACAAATGCTTTAGAAAGCTTGTATTTAAGTTTGTTTATTTAACTTGCCTTACATGGTGCTTAGTCATTTAAATGATCTGCAGGTTTTACTGATCAGTTTAGCTGTTTATATAGATCACAGATCCCGGGGACACTAGAATTCGCTATTGCTTCGTGATGATCATGAGGTAATATGAGAGGACATGGAATATTTCACCAACATACTGAGAGCATATACCAAGAATTATACAGTGTCACTTAAAAGTTTTAATGTTTTTGTGGTAAAAGGGATAATGGGTTTCGGATTTCATCAATAAAAGCTTTTGGCTAAGAGGCCTCAGATTAATAACAAAGAAAAATTGTGGAAACAGTTTTTGAAAGCATCCTCTTGAGAAATCACTGTGGGTGGATTTGGTGTTTCACCATTCTAACCTGCAAAAGAAGGATTTTTTAGAATGTCTTCAGGCCAATAAGTGCTCTTATTGAATAGCAGTAGTTTAGAAACAAGCCTTTAATTACAAACAAAACTGCCAGCCTTTCTCATGTGATTTTTACCATTTGAGTTGGCTGGCATTAGCTGAACACTTGCATTGTGTATGTTTATAGCATGTCTGTTGAATCTGAACATCTACCTGGATATTCTAATGCTTTCCTCTCATCCCATTGATTTATTGATACTTCACAAAAACCCAGTGCTAGCTGCCCAGAGTGCATTGAATGGAAGAACTTGTTTAGCTGGCTACTTACTCGAACGAATGCTATTGTTGTGAGTGTTATTTGAAACAGCGTGAAGCTTGCTAAGAAAACTGCTGAAGGTAACCTGCTTAGTTAGCTTTGAACATGTGTGAACTCAAGCTTAACTGTGTTACAGATTTGGGTAAATGTTATTTTACCTTTCCAAATGTGATGCAAGGTGTTGCTTAGCTACGTCAAGTAAGTGATGTAAAACTGATGTCTGCATGTAGAGAGAGTAAAATACTAGAGAAAGTAGTGACCTCAAGCACTCTGTAGATACTGACTGTTGAAAACTATTGACTAGTCAATTGTAGGACAGCTAGTAGGTTTGGGAGTAAGAAGTTGAGAGTTAATGATACTTGCTTTTTCCCTTAATTCTGAAGTGCCTTAAGCAGAAGTGTCAAAATTGTACAGATTGCTTATGAATTAAGGGATTAATGCCTGTTTGCTTTTGCCTAACATTCAACTCTGGGTATTCCCATTTCTCATGGAATGTATTTTTTTGGATGTCGAAGTCGTTATCTGGCTTGGCCTGGTATTTAAGAGTGACAGACTTTAGGCACTGGAGGTTCAAATTTGCAGTGATCAGGTACCTGGGTCATGGCAATCCCAGGCACAAATACAGGCTGGGCAGGGAATGGATTGAGAGCAGCCCTGAGGAGAAGGACTTGGGAGTGCTGGTGGATGAGAAGCTCAACATGAGCCGGCAATGTGCCCTTGCGGCCCAGAAGGCCAACCCCATCCTGGGCTGCATCAAGAGAAGCGTGGCCAGCAGGTCGAGGGAGGTGGTTCTCCCCCTCTACTCTGCCCTGGTGAGACCCCACCGGGAGTACTGCGTCCAGTTCTGGAGCCCCAACACAAGAAGGACATGGACCAGTTGGAGAAGATCCAGAGGAGGGCCACGAAGATGATAAAAGGGCTGGAGCACCTCTCCTATGAGGACAGGCTGAGAGAGTTGGGGCTGTTCAGCCTGGAGAAGAGGAGGCTCTGGGGAGACCTGATAGCGGTCTTCCAGTACCTCAAGGGGGCCTACAAGAAAGATGGGGAGAGGCTGTTCAGTAGGGCCTGTTGCAATAGGACAAGGAGTAATGGTTTTAAAATAGTGGGGGGTAGATTTAGATTGGATATTAGGAAAAAATTGTTTACAATGCGAGTTGTAGAACACTGGAACAGGTTGCCCAGAGAGGTGGTGGAAGCCCCATCTCTGGAAACGTTCAAAGCCAGGCTGGATGAGGCTCTGAGCAACCTGATCTAGTTGGGGGGTTGGACTAGATGACATTTGAAGGTCCCTTCCAACCCTCACCATTCTATGATTCTATGATTCTACTGCGTGTGAAGTTTTTCCAAGCTCCTACTTCAGGTGATGGAGCAGGCTGTGCAGTGGGAATGACTTTGGAAATGCGTTGAAGAGGATGGAACAAAGCTTGCTCGTCAACTGATACATGATACTGTTACTGTATTGTGACACCTTCTGTGTTCGGCATGGAGTGCACCGACGTCTACTGAAGCAAGGCTGGTGAATCTAAACCTTCACTGTTGCAGCTTACAAACTTAGCTTTTATGATCAAGTGGGGTTTTCTTGGAGCAGCTAGAGCTGTATACTAAGCCTTAGGCCTTCATTAGTTTCTTTGTCTTGTGGATTTCCACAGCAATTTGAAATCAATATTTGACTCGCAAGATAAGCACCGTTTTCCATTAGGAGTTAAGTAGAAGGTTTTGCTGGGTACAAGGTTTTGCTGGGTACAATCTTTGGTATTTTAAATTTTCCTCTTGTGCATGCTTGGGTAAGTTATTTTTGGTTCTGTGTTTGCTTTGTACTTATCTGTCAAGATTAAAGTGGATTAGCTGTAGCATCTTGATGAAATGGTTAACAGTAACTATAAGTGGTGGGTTGTTCTAAACTGAATTTGTTTTCAACAATTTGGAATAGTAGGACTAGACAGCATGCAGTGGTCTCATTTAAGAGCTGTGCTTCCAGAGGCACAACAGTCTTTATTTAGTCCTAGTGTTTTTAAGGTCACTATGCCAACGGTAGATGCTCTTAAATGCGTATTTGGAAGCTGTGTGTGGGCTGGGAGAAGGAGGGAATGCTTTCCTTGGTCAGAATTCCCAGAAATGACTGAAAATGGGTTTGTGTAGCAAGAGAATAAACTGGGTTTGCATTTTTTTTTTATATAGCCTTTTTTTTTTTTTTTGGAATGTTGAAAAACAGGACAAATTAACTAAGATTTAACCTGTCTTGGGTTTATAGACACTACCCGTTAGTTGCTCTCAATGCAGCAGTGGTTTTCCTTGTAATCTCAGGTTTGCAGAAGCACAGCTCAGATACTTACCGATACTGGCATCTGCAGTTGAAGTTTGCTTCCCGTGTGTTCAGCTGCTGTGTCCTTGCACAGTCCTGACAAAAGAGGGAGATCTGTGAATTGAGCAAAATTGTTGAAGAACTCGTCAGGACTTCTTCAGTCATAAAACTAGTGTCTAAATTGAAATGCGTCCTTCTCGATAGAAGAAAATAGTTTTAGGTGTATGCAGAACTTGCAAAATATTTGGGAGGGAAGGGGCCTCTGCCCCTCTGGGTGGAGGAAGTGTGTTTCCTTACAGTGTTTAGAGGTGCAAGTTCCTCTCCTCTCCAGCTCGCTCTAGAAGGGGTTTTTCACACTCGAGCCGTAAGCTGTAACCAGTTCTCTGCGGTTCAGTTCTGAGGCTGTGCCTAGCAAGCAAAACCGTGCAGGAAGCGTGCCAGCTACAGGCTAGGTGTTTCCCCTCTCTTCATACCATGGCAGTTGAATTTTTGTTCAGTGCTTTGAGTTGTGGAGAACTGTTGTGAAATCTGCAAAGCTATAGATTTCCCATCTAATTGGACACACCTTAGCAGAATTCAGGAATTCCTAGGTTAAAAACCAGTTTTGTGGAAGTCCCATATTATATATTACCCATCTTCCAGTCCCCCTCTGGTACAGAGACTTCATTATCCCAGAGCGGGTGGACAGGCTGTACCTGCATCTGTACTGTGAAGTGCTTACAGATTAGCACAAGCCATTACACTTCAGTGTAGTGCCTTGTCTCGTTCCGCAGAGCCTAATTAGGAAGGGGGGGCTGAGCTGTCTCCTCCTTGCCAAGTTTTACTGCCTCTGAACCACCACAGCTGGTTCCCTGACACAATGTCTGGTTGACTCTTGGAGAACAAGCAAGGAAGCCTTCTCCTTGGAAGTGTGCATGCCGTTCCTGGGGAGGAGGCAGGTAAGCAGCTGCCATGGGAATGTACAAACAATAAATGCTTTTGTCATCTTCCCATTGTATGTATCAGAGGGGGGAAACAGTCTTGGTGTTCAGTCTCTTGTCAGTGCAATCCTGGACTCAGCATGTTCATGGCCCTCATGATCAAAAGGATGGCTGGCATCCCAGATGGGGATGCTGTGCCGGGGTGTCCTGACTAGTCCGGAGGATGCCAAGAGGTGTGCATACACATGCCAGAGAATGTGATCCTGTCCCAGCACAGGCAGACGGGCTCCCTCCATCCTTGCAAGGTGTAGTGGGTCCTGCAATTCAGGGTGTGTGGTGAAAAGACACAGTTAAACCAGGCTCATCATTGTCTGGGTAGTACCTTATGGTTCAGGGGTGTGGGTATTATACCCCAAAGAGCAGGGGGCACCCTGCCGCTGCAAGCGGTCTCCTTGCATGGGAAAGAGGTGCCAGCAACCCCTGTGATTCTGAGAGTGGTGGTGTAGATGACAGATTATGAGCATTTCATGTCCATGCATCTGCCTCAGTGGATGTACTATCAAGGTCTGTATAGGAATCAAGCTGTAGCTGCTGGGATTTACGTAGGCACAGCCATCCTGGCTCAAGTGCTGGGCAGGGATGCGGCTCATCAGTGCCCATACAGCTCAAGAACCCAGAAAATAAAAAGCTCTGGTTGAGGTTACTGATTCCATTTTCCACTATTTGGAGGAAGATGTCTTGGCTGATGGTTCCTGGGCCCTCAGTCACCTTTTTGCCTGTGCCCACTCCAAACTGTTTAACCATTGACCAGCAGGAACTTGGGAGTGTAAGGAAGAGCTGCAGTCTGGAACATGGGTTTGTGCTCCTGAAAGTTCATAGTAGAGTGGTGAAGCCATGCCAGCTCACAGCAAAGGTTCCTACCAGTGCTCCTCCACATGGAAAAGCTTTATGCCTGCAGCTTTTTATCTCCCATGGTCCTGCCAATCTTGAGCCCAGAACTTCTAGCTGACTCCACAATGTCAGCAAAGACTCTCAGGAAAACACTGTGCATTTTGTTTCTTAGAGAAGAATGGAGCTCCAGAGGCTCTCAGGATATCCTCCCTGCTGCAGCCACAGGAGTAAGCTGCCTACTCCCTCCCCCAAAAGTACCTGCTGTTGAACGTTACCAGAGCTTGGAATAACAAGGTGAGCCAGGCAGCACTGTGATGTCCCTGGGACCCTATGTGAGTGGGACTGCATGATGTTGCTGTGTGAAAGGGGATCGGGATAGACCATAGGGATGGTGGCATGGGCCATCTGCATGGGATGGGTGAAAGTACAGCCTGGCGCTTCCAAGTGGGACCTCCAGCTGAGAAAGGAAAAGGCTCCTTGGAACAGCTTTGAGGCCCTGTACATCCCAGGGATCATTTGGCCCTCCAAACGGGGCCAGCTAATCTGAGCCCTGACTGCTTCAACCTGCTGAGCTGCTCCTGTTGCACCAGAGTAGCTGTTGATGGAGAGACAGCCCATTGCTCCCTGGAAATTAGTTCCTTTGCGGCGTTTTCTACCAGGGTTTACATGCTGTCATCTCTGCTCATGACCACCACCTTTTGCCCTTTGGGGGTGCAAGGCTGCACGAGCTCTGTACAGCTACCCAGGGGCTCCTTCTGTTTCTCAAGTTTTGGGGATGGTGGTTGTTTAATACTACTGCTTTCACAGCTCAGCGCCTAGCAATCGTCTGCCTGGAGCAAACTCATTTCAAGGGCATGCTGAATGTACTCTGATAGCTCTTTTGTAAAGAAATGTGTAAAAATAGCCTGTGTTAGCGCTGTGTGCAAGGCCAAAGATGAGTGGTGGTGCATGACAATGGGAGAAGATTACAATAGCATGAACCTGTGGAAACCAAAAGCTTTTGGTGATACAAGAGAAATCTTGTTTACAAAAGGAAAAGAGCTCACTGGCATGATGGGAAGTGAAGTAGAAATTTTAGAGGCGGTCAGTTTTTGAAGTTAAAAGTGGCCTTGATGATACCATAGGGGTTCACAGGCACTAGAGTAGCACAGAGAAGCAACAGCACTTCCACCATGCTTTTCTGCGGGCACTACTTTAATCGATGTTAATTAGTGTGGTCTGAACTGCTGTGAAGACCGTGTAACCCTTCAGCAAAGAGCATTGCAGAATTGTCATCAGGTAGAACATTTCTGTGGTGCCAGGGGAGAATTCTTAAACATTGCTCTGGGGGGATAACCTGTACTCTGGCCGCTGCGGGGTGCAGAGCCTGAGCTGTGCCCCTGCTCCCTGTGTGAATTCTGTGCCTAAGGGAAGCAGGGGAGCAGATCCTCCCCATCCTCGTCCCCACGGTGCCCAGGACTGACTTTCCTCAGCATCACCTTAGCTCTGGTAGAGCAGAGCTGGCAGTGTTACTCTGGTGCCCTTGTTCTGAGTTTTCTTGTCACTGGTGGGATGGGGGCTGAGGATGTCCAAGGAAGCATGCACCAGACAGAGTACCTGGACTCTTGTGTGGAAGGAGGGAGAAAATAGGAGGGAGGACGAGAGGAAAGCGAGGGAAAACATGAGCTGTTGTCATTGCATGTGTCTTCCGAGAGCTGTACCAAAGCGGAGGGGGAAGGCGACTGAGAGCAGCACCAGTGCACAGCAGCACTGAGGTTCAGCTCGGCTGCCTGCATGCTGGTGTCCAGGGGCCACCGGCGGTGTCTCTGTCCCTCCGTGGTGCCTGGCTGTGAGACCCCAGGCCCATCCTGCTCCTTTCAAGTACTGACCTGCTGACTTCCTCCACCTTGTATCCTACTGGCCTGTGTTACAGCCCTGAGCATGATAAAAATAAAGCAGCCTCTGAGTGGATTGTTTCTTTTGGAAACACACACAGGCTTGCAAAGCAGCGCGCTGTGGAAGCGATTTTCTGGGAGCCAGGGCAACGGTTTGCAGAGACTGAAGCACGCACACAGCTCTTTGCGGGTTTGAGGTTCATTTAATGGCAGCCTGGGGTGGATGGAGTGACTCTCTTCTCTGGAGCTTTCCTCCACTCTTTAGAAACCTGAGGGTCTCGAGGCCTTGTGGACTGGTTTGGTTTTGGGACTGGCTCTTGCTTGGTCCACGAACCAGGATTTCAGCACCAGCTGTGGAGGGGTGCATCCAGGTGTGGGAAGCAAAACAGCCTGAGATGGAAGGAGAAATAATTTCCTTCTTCCAGTCCCTCGCTGCGGGGAGGGGGCGGAAAGCAGGAGCCTGATGCAGCGGTTGGGGCCGGTGTGGAGTGCGGTCAGGCAGCCCGCCCCCCTCAACTCCCCGGCATCAGCACCCCACACCCTGGGGACGGGGAGGAAGGGGCGAGGGTACAACCAGGGCAGGCACAGCCCGGATCCGGACCGGCCGCGGGGGTACCGCTGACCGGCACGGCCGGGATGGGGGCGGTACAAGGGGGGAAGGGGCGGTACAGGCGGGGGTGGCGCAGCCAATGGGCGCCCCGCGCTGTGCGCACACTGCGGGAAGGCCTCGCCCACGGTGCTGCCGGCGGAGCCTTTAAAAGGCGCCGGCGACCGCTGCCCGTGCTGGGAGCGCCGTGCCGTGCCGTGCCGTGCCGTGCCGTGCCGTGCCGTGCCGTGCCGTGCCGTGCCGTGCCGTGCCGTGCCGTCCGGCCGCCGGGCCGCCCCTCCCATGCGCCTGCCGGGCATGTCCCAGCCCTTCCTGCTGGCGCCCATCGCCGAGTGCCCTCCGGGGCCGCCCGCTGCCCAGGTCCGCCTGGCCGTGCTGGGCGCCCGCGGCGTCGGCAAGAGCGGTGAGTGCGGGGTGGGGGGAGTCCGATCCTGTCCGTCCGTCCCGTCCATCCCGCATGACTCGGCCGCTCTGTCTTTCAGCCATGATCGTGCGGTTCCTGACGAAGCGGTTCATCGGGGATTACGAACCCAACACAGGTGAGGCTGCGGGGCTGGGGCGGGGGGCCGGCGGGGTACCCCCGCGGCCGGTACCTGACGAGTCTCCGCTCCCCAGGCAACCTCTACTGCAGGCGGGTCCGGCTGGAGGGGGACCATGTGGCCGTGCAGATCCAGGACACGCCGGGGTGCATCCAGGTACCGAGATGCTTCGCACCGCTCGATTCTCCCCTGCCACCCGGAGCCTCAGCTTTTGAGCTCCGGTTTCGCACAAGGCCAGGCTTTGTGTCCTAAGACTTGCCTTTGGACCTCTTTAACAGAGCAGGGTTTATGCTTTTGCGACCCCAGTGCCAAAGTTTTGCCGTCTGTCGTTCCGCAGGTGCAGGAGGACTGTGTGCAGGTGCTGGAGTCTCTGTCTCGATGCACGACCTGGGCAGAGGGCTTCCTCCTGGTTTACTCCATCACAGACTATGATAGCTACCAGTCGGTCCGACCGCTGTACCAGCACATCCGCAAGGTCCACCCGGATGCCAGGACTCCCATCATTATTGTGGGGAACAAAGCAGACCTCCTCCACGCCAGGCAAGTGCAGGCGAAAGAGGGACTGCAGCTGGCAAACGAACTGGGCAGCCTGTTCTTGGAAATCTCCACGAGTGATGACTCCCAAGGCGTCTGTGACGTTTTCCAGTATCTTTGCAAGGAGGTCAGCAAACTACAGCACGCCGGTGGCACGGACAGGAGGCGGACGTCCATCATCCCTCGACCCAAATCTCCCAACATGCAAGACCTAAAGAGACGCTTCAAACAGGCTTTATCTTCCAAAGTCAAATAACCACCACCCCGCCCACCATGAGATCCTGCGTGACTCAATAGGCTTTATTTTTTGTAAACTAGTTAATAAAAATCTTTATTTTTGTACTAATGCCAGCAGTATGGAAGTAAGTATGTCGAAGCTTGCAATTTCCTTGCCATTCATTCTTGTTTGACTGGTTGGGTTATTTTTACACACGCAAAAATAAAAGATGCTGCATAGCAACTAAGTAGAGGTAGTTGGAGAAGGGGATTTTTGCCAGGAGATTTTGATTCCATTTCTGTCTTGGGCTGGGATTTGCTGTTTTACTCTGCTCAAATGACTGGTTTTGGGCCTCAGTTTCCTGTTTGTAAAATGGGAATGATGATGATGTAACACTCACCTGCCTTTATGAAATGCTTGGAAAGCCTTTGATGGAAAGCTTTATACGGCGAGAGGAAAAAAAAAAAGCTTTATTAAACATGAAAATATAAAACTGTCTGTGAGCATTCTGATTATAATAGGATCTCTGTTCTCCCTCAGCGACTGCTGTTTTGCTTGCACCTGCAATCGCCTGAATGATGATAAGCTGTTAGGAATGTGTTCCAATTTCCAGTTTTGTTTTTTCTTAACAGGAGGGTTGAGTTTTTCCTACAGATTACCGTGGGACAAAGTGCTGAGCAATCCACAGTAAAGGAGTGTGTGGGATGGTTGTTGCTCTCTCTGGAGATGTGTGATAGGAAGGGCTGGTGCGTAGGTTCCCGTAACAGAAAATAGCTACATTTAAAAGGAATCACATCTTTATCTTCCCCAGGGCACTTTTGTAGCCATTGGAAACAGGTCAGACTTTTTACTCTTATTTCACAGAAGGTCCACACCATACTAGAAGGGGTTTTATTAACAGTTTGATGGATATCTGAGCATGTAACGTGAGTTTTGCACTTCAAATATGCCTCTGAAGTATGTGTGGTATATAAAGCTCTGCTCTATGCTGAGTAGAAAGAGTGGAAGTGGAGTAATTTGTACAGGGGGAAACTTGCTGTCCCCGCCCATGTGCAACTCCAGTAAGATTTATTTTTTTTTTTTTGTAGTTACTATTATATTTTCATAGGGTAAGTCCAAAGACCTTTTTTTTTTTTTTGTTGCCTTTGCTAGGAAAAGCAGGCAACTGCTGTTTAAGTCGTTGGTAGTATCTGTTGTTTCTGACCCCTGGCACTTGGAGCTTTCTGGGACACTTCAGCTGGATCTGCAGATGAAAGTCTTCATGATGGTCGTAATCAAGGGAAGGGTGAGCAAGTTCAGGATGATGCTCTGTGAGGAGGCATCAGCAGCCCACGTTGGCACTGGGTAGGGGTGGGGGTGCCAGCAGCGCTATTCCCCATCCAGGGCCACCTGCACAAGCAAAGCCCAGGCACGTTACCTGTATCTCTCCTCTTTAAAGGCCCTGTGCTGCCCTATCAAAAGGAGTGGGAGAGCCGAAGGGACGCAGCTCCAGACCTGCAAAGTGGGTCCAAAACTCTGGAGTTAATTAGTGGAAGTGCAAAAGCATAGTGACAGCCTGGACAAATTAAAGTACTGTTTAAATACACTTTAAATACTTCTTCACTGTGAGAGTTGCTGTGCCAGGCTGAGGACACTGGGCTGGGAGCTTGAGGGAAGCAAAGGGGTTAATGAGAACGAGCACATCCCTGGCAGACTCAAACTCACTACACAGGCCACCCATTCATGAGGAAATTTGAAGGGAAGCTTGAAAAATCACAAGTTATATTTATGCAGCATTTCACCATCCTGAAATCAGAGAAAACAAATTGTTTCCAAGAGAAATTACTACTGTGGCACAGTTTTGGTTGTTTTTTTAAATGGTAGCTTTTGTCTTTGGAAATGACAAAGCTTTATTTCCTACTCACATATCCAGTAGAGTTTCACCGAGCAAGTTGCTAAAGGTATCCAGCTCATACATGGGCACAAAATATGCTAAAAGGTCAAGTAACATGTACTGGACCTGTCTGCGTCTCACCATGATCCTCAAAGGCCAAATGAAAAGGAGCATTAGGCACCCACTTCTGGAGCTTGGGGTCCCACTGTGGGGCAGGGGGAGTTTGGGCAGGAGCTGGTGGGCACAAGAGTAGGAGGGATGGGAAGGATGGTAACTACAAACATTTGCCCCATTTCTCTCCTATGAGGAGAACCTAAAAAGACCCCCTCCTTGTTACGTAGGCACTCAGGTTCAGGCGGAGGTGCAAACCCTCCTGTTCCTTCCCCATGCTGTTGAGCTGGCTTGGCTGAGGTCAAGGTGAGGTCCCTCGGGGACGTACTAAGGAATCTCATTGGCTAAAGCATGCCCGCAGCAATGAGAGAGGTCTGCTCTGACCCGCCTTGAACATAAGGGAGCAGCTGAGGTGGGGCGTTCTGGATAATGCTTTGAGGTACAGGTGTATAAATCAGGCATTCAAGCAGTTTTGTCAGAGCTTGCCCCGACTGGCACGGATTTACCTTCATCCAGAACTTTTCAGACCATGCGACCCCGGGTTGACAGGCAAAGTGCAGGAGGAGCCGGCTGGCTCCCTGCTCGTTTTGCCCTGGCATTTTCTTCAATCTTGGGCAAGTGGACAGAGAGGGGCACAACCGGGCAGGAAAGGAAAGGCATCTCTCAAGTGCCATTCCTGCTCTCCCTACCAAATACTTGCCACCATCTGTCTCTAAGGCCTTCACTCAGAAGCCATGGTGGCTTCAGGATAAGGGGTAAGTGGGGCATGGCCTGGCCTTTCTCCTTGATCAGAGGAAAATAAGCATCTGCCTCCTTCCTCCCACCACCTCCGCTATGAAGCAGAATCACAGCAATTTCCCCTGACAAGACGGATGAGTGGGTTTTCAGAAGCAGGGACGTGTGCAGCATCACACACTATTATGGCTGCTACCACATCAGTATCTCCCCCTGTTGGGGTATTTTGTCTAGATATCTCCCAGCACTGAAATCATCTGGTAATCCTTTAAGACTTCATGAATTTTAAAATAGCTGCTGCCATCAACATGTTCCGTGTGCTTCAGTTCAGGAGCCGCAGATCCCTAGGCAGAGATAGGGATGTTTTCTTCAAATGGCTTTAAGGATGTCCCCTTGCTTTCTGCCCTGCTCCAGCAGCCTAGACCCAGGCTGCTTCCTCGCTGCCTCTGGGCAGAGATCTGGCTACCAGCACGCATGATGGTCAGTGCCACAGATCCAGATTTTATTTCTGTGGTTCTTTTGTATTAAGGAGCATGGACAAGATGGATTGTGAAGAAGAATGACTGTGTTCACACCGTGGGCAAGAGCTGGGTTCCAGCTTCAGACAGGGAGCAAAAGTGGTTGAGGCTTAGATGGACGGATGACTAGAAACAAATCTACATCCCATGCCTGGGCCTCCTATAAAACAATTTTAGTCCTGGGGGACTTCAATAGCTTTTGGTGATGCTGCAGCTTAATTTAGGAAAGTCTGAACAGGTTTAGAATGAAGTCCTTTAGGGAAAGTTGACCTTTTACAGCAATAGTTGCACTTGGCATGTGAGCTGTCCTGGTTTCGGCAGGGATGGAGTTAATTTTCCTCTTAGTAGCCAGTGCGTTTTGGATTTCAGATGTGAAGAATGTTGAAAAAACACCCTGATGATATGAGCTGTTGCTAATGAGACCAAGGACACTGTCCAGCTTTCCAAGTCTTGCTAATGTGCAGATGCAGGAAGCTGGGAGAAAGACAGAATAACTGACCCAAACTGGCCAAAGAGAGTATTCCATGCCATAAACGTCACGCTCAGTATATAACTGGGGGTTGCCCATGGAGGAGGCATCCATCTCGTCTCTTTCTCTTGCTCGCTGGCATCATTTCTTCTACCTTGCTGGCTCCCTTTCACTCCTTTCCTTCCTGGTCGGTTTTCATTTCCATGATCACTGCTCGGGATGGGCTGCATTGGTCCCTGGGACATCAGGTGGTGAGAAATCATGCTCTGTTCATTTTGTATATTTTAATATCCTTATATTTTGTTATTATTGTAATTTTCCTTTGCTATTGTAGTAAATCATCTTCATGTCAACCTGTGAGTTTTCCTTTCTTCCCAATTTGTCTACTGCATCCCGCTGGGGAGGGGGAGGGTGAGCGAGAAACTGTGTGGTGACCAGGACTAAACCACAACATGAGCTTTGGCCATTCACACCAGTAAGAACGGCAAGGTCTCCAGTTGCTCCTAAACCTGGGATCTGAAGCCATTTATCTTTCCAGAGAGCAATACCTCCAGGGGTGATGCTGTCGCTGCATCACTGCACTGAAGTACATGCAATCCTCCAAAGAGCCATCTTCCCGAGAGACCTTTAGAGTGACATCCCAGAAAAGCCTATTATCAGTTAGAGCATGGCTCACCAAACAGCAGCTCAGCTTGGATTTTGGGTAATTAGTAACAATTCAGACTTCCAGAAAACCCCATTGATTCTCAGATTTGCTCATCCACTGCTCTCCTCTTTCCACCTACCTAAAAAGAAGGAAGAAAACAAGGCCTTTTTTATTGAAAATGCTTTTGAGACAACTGGTTTATGAGATTTTCTTACTACATTCATTGCCTGATACTCTTGACTGAAAGAAGCATAAACACATATTGTGAGTTGTTATGCCAGTGTACACAGTGGAGCACAACCAGTTATATACTATCTTCCTACACTGCCAAAAGAAAGATGAGGATATGGAAACTGAGCATCCATTTCACTGGCTTGTGATACTCGGTTTACAACTGAAAAGCTATGTAGTAAAGTTTGTGTAATGATTGTAGAGCTCCGTAGATGTTACAGCTGCGGTTTTTAAAAATGCACTTAGTTGTTTGCTATCCATGTTTTCCTTCCTTCACTGAAAATGAGCATCCAAAGGAGAAATCCTAACCCAGAGGCCCTCATGGTGTGAGCTGCTGTGTATAGGCAGCTGCTTGAGCCCCATGCATCACCCTCTGGTCTTTACTGGGAAAGTGCTCAGGCAAAGGCATCTGCCTGCGTTCCCTGGGCTTGCAGGGCCGCGGTTCACAGAACTGTATTTTGCTCTTGATCTGTGCACAATATTGCCATTAAAACATATCTATCCAGGAAATAGCACAAGGTTATTTAATAGTCAACCTGCATTACTGAGAAACAGTAATTAATTCTTAAAGCTGGAATATTTCTCTTCTAAAGAATTTGGCTCTTTCCCCATTACTAAAAACATCCTCTTCTCAGGTTTCAAACGGTCCTTGTAAACATTTCGTAGTAATTTCCCGTCCCTTGGGATGGTAAGCCAATATCAGCAAATATTGTTTCTGGGCGCAGCTCTGAGAAGAGGGGACTAAACTCTCCCCCAGTCGGGGCAAGCTCCGGTCCTGCAGCTGATACTTCCTTCCCCTCCTGCAAACAAATCCCAGTGCAGGCAAATCCATGCGCCTGTTGTCTGGGGCTCACAGCCCTGCACCCTTCCAGCAGCCTTTAAGAACAGAGTTTGATCTGAACCACGCTCTGCAAGCAGACTTCCCACTGATAATCTCTAAGGTCTGTTTAACCCTAACAGACAGAAGCGGCAGAAGGCTGAGGAGTGCAGAGATTGTGGAGAAACCACGGCATGGAGAAACCGCAGCATGGTATTGGCAGCCCTGTAGGATCTGAAGCAGCTGAGGAGGTGTTGCCTACCTGTAACACAACAGCAGGCAATAAATATGGATGTGATTAGGCTGATTTGGGCAAAAATAGATGGGTTGCGCTCAGCTGCTGGGAAGGAAAAGGCCTGGCTGCCACCCTGTGATGCCCAATGCCAGTGATGGGGGCAACTGGCCCCTCAGCCCCCAGGAGTTAGCCCTGAGTCCTGCCCAGCACCTGGGAGGACTCCCCTCACCCAAACTGAGACATCTCAGCAGCTTCTGAGCAAAGTGTCCTCTACAGCCCATGAAGAGAAGGAGGCACATCTGGGCATTCTCCTCCTCCACAGGGAGGAACCATCCTGGGTGAAACCCTCATCTTGGGCAGCCCCCCACCCTTCCCAGTCTGTGCCCCCCAGCAGTGAGGAGACAAGTCCATGGTTCAGATTTGCAGTATTTTGTCATTCTTCACCATCTTTGAGCAGCCACATTTCCTCCACCTGCCTCTGAACTGAGTTGGGAAAAAGCTGGCCCTGGCTTTAGACATGAAGTAACCAATCCATCAGCACAAGCAGGAGGGACATTTGAGCATTTTTAACGAGAACTATGATTTTTTTACCCTTTGTCTCATCCTTTCATGTCTCAGACAGTACATAGCAGCTAAAACAGAGAGCTTTGTTTGGGTTTACTGCATTCTTCAAGGTGCCCAGTATTCCATTCAAGTGGCAATGTCCCTGCAGATTAAGGGTGCTTAAAACACAGCATCAGTCAAGGGGGAATTTTTCCATCTGTCCAAATGCTGCTCGCATATGGCCTATTAAAAGGCCTCCTAATGGACCATTTTCTGGCTGCTGCACAACAAAGCTTTTGCTGTTATTCAGAATGTGTGGATGAGCTACAGCATCTGCTCTGTGCTAGGGGTTCCCCATCCCTTGGCCACCCAATGTGGGGAAAGATGCCATATCGTTTCAAGGAGGATCTCCAGAAAACACTGGTGCTTCCGGAGGGAGCAAAAGCAGGTGCAGTTCTGCAGGTGGGTCTGACTCCATTTCCCTTTGAACAAGTACCAGCAAGCGTGGAAGCGATTTGCTATTACAAAGCTACATAAAATGTCAGATCTGGAGGTTTATGTAGTTTTCTGGCACACAGCAAATGGATGCAGATGGAGCGTGACTTCTGGAGTCCTTTTAGTGTTTAAATAGGAAGATACAAACATAAGCAGCAGTCTGAGTCGCACGTGCCTATCTCACGCCAATGATTTTGGCATAGAAGAGCCTATCGAGAATGAAGGGCTATTGATAGGAGGCAGAGGTCTGTGCTAATTCAGGCTCATACCCTGAAGATAAAATATGCGTCTGATTGTTGAGGTGTCAGCTAATTTTAGCTCTAGTTTTGAATAATGGAATAGCATTATTAGTCTGATGTAAAACTGTCCGTATTTCTTATGCAAAATTGCCACCTCAGTAGTGAGACAGCCTACTTTGATTTTGCCTAGATACTAAAGAACATCGGACAATAAATATGCATGCAATTAGGCTAATTTGAGTGAACAAAGAGGCATTGCCTAATATAGCTAAAATTCAAAGAACTCATGCATCAGATGCAATGAGTTGTTTTCCTGGCTTTTGATTGATTCAGGGATTGCTGAGCAAGCTTGCTTAAAAGCCATTATAGTCCATTTGCCTTTCTTAATGAGACGTTCAGATACAAAGCTGATAAAATATAAGCAAGATCTGAGTTACCTGAATTTGGGCAGTGAGCTGTCTTGCTGCCTGCATTGTCCTCTTGCACAGTAAGGGGAAAACACAGGAGGTAACCGGCACTTTCACGGGTCCACCTCCACATTAACACAGCAGAGAAGGAGAGGTTACTTCTGTTACTTCTGCTCCCCACCACGCTGCACAGACACGTGCCTCTGAGCTGGACAAAGGACACTTGACACTGGTAATTAGAAAAGCTTCTTACTTACATGGAGGTAACACAGTGGGCTCCTGCTTCCACTGCTTGTGCCTTCCCTGGTCTTCAATATCTTGCTGATGTTGAAGACCAGGGAACCTGAGCTGGGGGACATGACTTACAGCCACAGGGGACGATTCCCCTGGCAATCGACCTTAAGTCAGTGTAGCTGTGCCTACACTGCCAACTAAAAGATGTCTGGTGACTAGATCCCAGTCCCAGGACTCCATAGACTGGTCCATACCCACTCTGCCTAAAGCTAACTGTCCCTAGATTAGCCAGGTCTACATAAAACAGTGTTCAGTCCTGGGTCTCCTCTGGGCCCTCTGGGATACTCAGGTCCCTAACGACAATTTTTCCTTTTTCTTTTCTCCTGCAGTTCAAAATATCCAAAATGATATGAGAACTGTGTTTGAGCTCATGAAAGTGGCATTTTTATAATGCAAAACAGGCCTTGTGAGGTGTGGCATGAGGCTTGTGGAGGCATTTTAGGGTGTAATGCCTAATGGAATCCTGTTAAAGGTTGTGTAGGAGGAATTTAGCACCACCATGTCCACGCTGTCTTTTGGGGACAACTTGTGGGGATGAGCTGTTCCCAGAGGAGTGCCTGGGCACTGGCTCGGAGGGAGCTGGCTGGGGCCATCCGAGGCAGTGAGCTGTCAGCTGGAGTGGGTAGTCACCACGAAAGTCCACTCCATGACCCTCCTTCAGGCCCCTGAAGAGACAAACCTGTTCACTCCAGTGAAGACTAGAATTTTTCTGTATAGCTCACCACTAATGTGGAGAGCTTGGCTCCATTGTCTTTGCCATTCCCCTTCACGTGGGTGCAGGCTGGTTTTAGATCTCTCCCAAGCCACCTCTTTGCCAGACTATCCAGATCCATGTCTCTCAGCTTCTCCTTGCAGATAATGCGCTCTAGGCCACTGACCATCTTGGTAGCATTCCAGTGGACCTTCTCCAGTTTCTCAATGACCTCCTGAACCACAGGTTCCAATATGGGACAAAATTCCCGGGGCAGCCTTAACAACACTGGGTAGAAAGGAAATAATAACTACCCTCTGACTGCTGGTCACATTGCTTACAATATGTCTCCAGTTTACGGTTTGTCTGATTTGCATTAAATTCTTACTGAAGTCTCATAGTCAAGCTCAGGTCCTTTCCTGCATGGCTGTTACGTAGCCAGTAGGATGCCATCCTACACTGAAGCATCTGAAGCATAGGGTTTGCCACTGCTCCTATTGAACTCTGAGGAGTTTCTATTGACCTACATCCCAAGTTTCTCAAGATCCCTCTGAACTGAAGCTCTACCAGCTCTGTCAAATGGAGATGGATGTCACTGCATCTAATCTATTATCATTTGTAAATGTGCTGAAAGTGCCCTCTGTGTCATCAGCCTGGTGACTGATGAAAATATTGAACAGTATCAGTTCCTGTGTCACTCCCTGGGGTCCTGTGTTCATTGCCAGCTGCCAGATGGCCCATCACAACATTGATTACTATTCTTTGACCTAATGGTCCAGCTAATTTTCAGTCCATCTAGCAGTTTGTTCAAACAACTCATATTTATTCAAATTTTGCATGAAAATGCCACAGGAGACTTTCCAGCTGTCAGAGCTGTCCACGATCACTGTGAGTTTCTGATGATGGACAGCAGCCATGAAGTCACAACAGCACCCTCAGGTGAATCCCATCTGCTCACCTGGCTCTGAATACTTACAGTTTCTTTTGGTAGACCCTCATGTATAGCTCCTGCCATTGGTTGTCCCTCTCCTTCCAATTAATGCTGGACATGTAAGGTGTGAGGATAGGCTTTACCAATGAAAATCTATACCAAAAAGGCATTGAATACTTTGGTCTTTTGCTTATCATCTGTCAATGGGTTGTTTCCCTCATTCCTTAGTGAATCCAGAATTTCTCCAAATTTCCTTTTGCTGCTAACCCACATCTAACATCCTTGCAGGTTTGTCTTTGTCCGTAGCCAGCCTAAGCTCCAGCTGGGCTTTCTCCTTTCTGATTTCATCCCAGAGTGAATGAACAATGCTTGCATGCTCCTCTTTGTTGCTTGCTCCTGTTTCCAATTGTTGTTATCTCTTATTTTGCGTGTCAGTTAGTTGAGAAGTTACTTGCTTAGACAAATTCCTGGTCTTTCTGCACAAGGGGATGGTTGGCTACTGAGCTATCATTTTGATACTCCTTGGGCCAGAGTTACTCTTCTCTGACCTCCCATGCCTTCAGCTGGACTTAGGGTAGCAGGTCACAAGCACTCCTCCTTGGGATGCCACCTCCAGACTGCAGTCCCCTAGCCGTTTGCACTTTGGGCGCATGGCACCAGCTCAGATCTCACCTCATTTCTGAGAACTGAAGGCTTAGTGCTGAGGAGCCCTCCTGCCCTCAGGCAATTCCACAGCTCAGCTGCCTCTTAGCAAGGCTCGTCTTCTCTCCTCCACATCAGCTGTAGAGAAGACAAGAAGTAACAGATCTAAGCTGCAGCACAGAGATTTAGGCCAGAAATTTGGAAATAATTTCTAAGAGTCTGGATAGTTAGCTCTGGAAAAGGAGCACAGCAATCCCATAAAATCTCACCCTTCAGAACTTTTAAGAACAGTCTAGAGATATATATATAAAAGAAGAACGAAGAGGGCAGTGGGGTTAGGTGTTCATGCTCTGGGGCTGGCAAAGCTGGACAAGTTCCTGAGCCCTGCTCAGTTCCAGTTTTCTGTCATCTCTTCAGTGTACCACCTGCTTTGTTCAGCTGTGAGTCTCTGCTCATTTCAGCCTTTTTCTCCACACAATCAGGTCTTCAAGGACCCTCCCCAACCCTCCCATTTTCCAGGTTGAAGAAATGCATTTCATTCCTTCATTATCAGGAGCTCCATCTCTTCATGGCTTGAAATACGATGGAGCCAGGCAAGTGGGTGCCTATGACAACATGAGCTCCTGGGAGAAACACCCATTATCCTCCCCAAGGGGGCTGAAGGCTGCCCACTGACCCATCAGCCAGCCTTCCCGGAGCACTCAGTGATGCATGGCGAGGGTGTGCTGCCGAACATGATCTGGAAAAGTAAATCAGAATAAGTTTTCCCTTGGCAAGGCTGCCCTTGGCTGGCATTGGGATTATTGCTGAGGGGATGGATCCAGCAGCCTCTCTCTGGCTGCTGGAGCAGCTCCCATCTCAGGGGGAACCCATACCCTCATGTGTGATCATCAGTTATGGCTTGGTCACTACTGAGGGGCATTTAATTTAGGGAATCACCCAGCAAATATCAGCAGAAATCTGGTTTCATTGTCATAATTTCCACTCTCAATAGTAACTCCTTTTCAGTCTCTCCACTGTCGAAAAGCAGCAGAGCTGTGGTCTGTGGTCCTGTGGTCAGGAGACTTTATCTGTCTCCAGTTCAGCAGTGTCTAAAATGGAAACACTGAACCACCTCATCAGACATTATCAAACATGGGATGCGGGACTCTGTACTCACAGGAGAGGAAAGCCCTGGGGCTCCGCATGCAGCTCGGCTCCCAGGGGAGGCTACGAGGGCTGCCAGCCCTACGAGGGCAGGAGCTGCCTCTGCCATGCTGCCCACCCTGCTTTTCCCGAAAGCTTCAGCCAAGCCTGACATTTAAAATGGGGAAGTATCAGGACAACAATTTTTGTCCTTAGGATACTTTATTGCAGCAAACTCCTTCATGAAAGATTTCCCAAAGGGAATGGAAACTTGGAAGGCTTATATTTCTTGTATTTCTTACTTTTCCTTTCTGCTCCTGATCATGAACACTATAATCTATCTACAAGCAGGTGGACTGAGAGAAGAGGAGGGGGTGTCGCTCTCTATGTCAGCAACCGGCTGGAGTGCGTGGAGCTCTGCCTGTGGATGGGGGAGGAGCTGACAGAGAGCTTATGGGTTAAGATCAGAGGACAGAGACGGACGGGGGATGTTACGGTGGGGGTCTGTTACAGGCCGCCTGGCCAGGAAGACAGAGCGGACGAGGCGCTCTATAGCCAGATAGGAGCAGCCTCACAGCGGTCACGAGCCCTGGTCCTCATGGGGGACTTCAACCACCCTGACATCTGTTGGAGAGACAACACGGCAGGGCACAGGCAGGCCAGGAGGTTCCTGGAATGCGTGGATGATAACTTCCTCCTGCAGGCGATAGAGGAGCCGACAAGGAGGGGTGCCATGCTGGACCTTGTGCTCACCAACAGGGAGGGGCTGGTGGGGGACGTGAAACTGATGGACAGCCTTGGCTGCAGTGACCATGACGCGGTGGAGTTCAAGATCCACGGGGCGGCAAGGAAACTGCACAGTAAGCTCTCTGCCCTAGATTTCAGGAAGGCGGACTTCGGCCTCTTCAGGAACCTCATGGGCAAAGTGCCATGGGAGGTGGCCCTGGAGGGAAGAGGGGCCTAGGAAAGTTGGTCCATATTTAAGGAGCACCTCCTCCAAGCTCAGCAGAGGTGCATCCCGATGAAGAAAAAGTCGGGCAAAAAGGCCAGGTGGCCAGCGTGGATGAGCAAGGAGCTCCTGGACCAACTGAAAGTGAAGAGGAAAGCCTATAGAGGGTGGAAGCTGGGACAGGTAGCCTGGGAGGACTACCGAGTGACTGTGCGAGCGGCCAGGGATAGGGTGAGGAAGGCTAAAGCCCTGATGGAATCGAATCTGGCCAGGGATATAAAAAGTAACAAGAAAAGCTTTTACAGGTATGTAGGGGACAAAAGAAAATCCAAGGAGAATGTAGGCCCCCTCCAGAAGGTAACGGGTGTCGTGGTTACCCGGGATGTGGAGAAGGCTGAGGTACTCAATGACTTTTTTGCCTCAGTCTTCACTGATAAGAACTCTTGTCTCCCCACCCAAGCTGTGGAAGGCACAGGCAGGGACTGCAAGGATGAAGAACCGCCCACAGTGCTCGAAGAGCAGGTTCGAGATCATTTAAGGAACTTGAAGGTGCACAAGTCCATGGGGCCTGATGAGATCCATCCGCGGGTCCTGAGGGAACTGGCGGATGAAGTTGCCAAGCGACTGGCCATCATATTTGAGAAGTCGTGGCGGTCTGGTGAGGTCCCCGATGACTGGAAGAGAGGGAACATAACCCCCATTTTTAAAAAGGGGAACAAGGAAGACCCGGGCAACTACAGGCCGGTCAGCCTCACCTCTGTGCCTGGCAAGGTCATGGAGCAGATTCTCCTGGAAACCATGCTAAGGCACATGGAGAGCAAGGAGGTGGTTGGTGACAGCCAACATGGCTTCACGAAGGGCAGATCGTGCCTGACCAATTTGGTGGCCTTTTATGACGGGGTAACAGCATCGGTGGACAAGGGACGGGCAACAGATATCATCTACCTGGACTTGTGCAAGGCATTTGACACTGTCCCGCACGACATCCTTCTCTCTAAACTAGAGAGGCATGGGTTCGATGGATGGACCACTCGGTGGATAAGGAGTTGGCTGGATGGCCGCACTCAGAGAGTGGTGGTCAACGGCTCAATGTCCAAGTGGAGACCGGTCACCAGTGGCGTCCCTCAGGGGTCCGTGTTGGGCCCGGCCCTGTTCAACATCTTTGTCGGCGACATGGACAGTGGGATAGAGTCCACCCTCAGCAAGTTCGCCGATGACACCAAGCTGTGTGGTGCCGCCGACTCGCTGGAAGGGAGGGATGCCATCCAGAGGGACCTGGACAGGCTGGAGAGGTGGGCCCGTGCCAACCTCATGAAGTTCAACCAGGCCAAGTGCAAGGTCCTGCATCTGGGTCGTGGCAATCCCAAGCACAAATACAGGCTGGGCGGGGATTGGATCGAGAGCAGCCCTGAGGAGAAAGACCTGGGAGTGTTGGTAGACGAGAGGTTCAACATGAGTGGGCAATGTGCCCTTGCGGCCCAGAAGGCCAACCGCATCCTGGGCTGCATCAAGAGGAGCGTGGCCAGCAGGTCGAGGGAGGTGATTCTCCCCCTCTACTCTGCCCTGGTGAGACCCCACCTGGAGTACTGTGTCCAGTTCTGGAGTCCCCAACACAAGAAAGACATGGACCAGTTGGAAAGGGTCCAGAGGAGGGCCACAAAGATAATCAGAGGGCTGGAGCACCTCTCTTATGAGGACAGGCTGAGAGAGTTGGGGCTGTTCAGCCTGGAGAAGAGGAGGCTCCGGGGAGACCTGATAGCGGTCTTCCAATACCTCAAGGGGGCCTACAGGAAAGATGGGGAGAAGCTGTTCAGTAGGGCCTGTTGTGATAGAACAAGGGGTAATGGGTTTAAATTAGAAGGAGGTAGGTTTAGATTAGATATGAGAAAAAAATTTTTTACAATGCGAGTTGTAGAGCACTGGAACAGGTTGCCCAGAGAGGTGGTGGATGCCCCATCCCTGGAATCATTCAAGGCCAGGCTGGATGAGGCTCTGAGCAACCTGATCTAGTCAGGGATGTCCCTGCTTCTTGCAGGGGGGTTGGACTAGATGACCGTTGAAGGTCCCTTCCAACTCTAACTATTCTATGATTCTATGATTCTAAGATTTTATTACTGAAAAACACTGACAGCATTTCTCCTGCCTGAATAATAGATTCATGCAGCCATTACTGCTACTCTCAAGAAAATGCAGCTTTCTTCAACAGAAACCCTCCACAAAGGCAAGCCAGATTTCTTTTCTTATTATTTTTTCTAAATTATTTCTAATGTTACATATTTTTGCATTCAGAGTACAAGTTCCATGGTGTGACTTGGACTAGATAATCATTGTAGATCCCTTCCAACTGAAATATTCTATTCTATTCTATTCTATTCTATTCTATTCTATTCTATTCTATTCTATTCTATTCTATTCTATTCTAGCAAAAGTCATCAGCTCATAGAAACCTGAGACCTGAGGCTCTTGAGAGGATCCTTCTGGGAGCTCCAGGCAAGGGCTGGCTGTGCTGGTTACTGTGCGTCACCCTGCTTGCTTTCCTGTTGCCCTTTTCTTCTTCCAGGATTGTTGAGCCCCTTGATTCATCCCTTATACTCAGAGAAAATGTTGCTCACTGGGGACTTGGACAGCTTTGTTTAATCTTCCCGGGGCCGTGCTTGAGCAAGTTGTTACTAGCAACAGCTCTAATTTGAACCAGGCCCTTCTTGCTATCAAGCAACACCAGGCAGAAGGTCGCGTTCAGCTGGGAGAGCCAAAGCAAAAGGCGTCAGAGGAAGGAAACCTGCAGGAAGAAGAAACCTTGTGGATGTGAGCCTGAGCTGTGGGTCGCCGCCTGGAGGAGGTTGAATAGACAGGACAGGAGCTACTGACACTGCTTTAGCACTGACTCAGAGAAACAAGCCTCTAAAGAAGGTGGGATGTGAGCATTAGTCCTGTCTCCTAAAATGAGCTCAGTAAGCACCATAGGATCAATGACACAGGAACAGCTCCTACCCCGGAGTCCATCCCAACCAGAAATTTCTAACACTCAAAAAAGTCTTTCTGAGTCTTAGTTGCCTTCATGCACAGGCTAACACCAAGCTCAGGAATCACCAGGCACCTGAGCAGGATGTATCGCTGCTGCAGGGAGTAACCTTGGCTGCACGGCAGCCCAACACGGGGATTTTGCTGGCTGGCTCCAATCCACAGAGACCGGCATGTGTTAGCTCAGGCCAAGCACAAAAGGGAGCACAGGAGAAAGTTACAGGGTCTTTTGAAAAGTAAAGGCTGTTTTTTCCTGTTTTCCAGCACATAATAAATAAATATTCTCACCTTGTTAGCATTATGTAATTAATGCCTAGCTTACTGGTTTTGTGTATGGAATAGAGCTGTGTCAAACGTCTGTTGAGTTCTATGTGTGCACAACATTTTCTGCTGAGCTCCTCACCAAGCAGGAGCTTTTGGTGCCCACCACCTCCACCACAGAGGACAACCCCTGGTCCTCTGTGGTGGGGTGCAGGGCAGTGGAGCCCAGCTGCACTCCCTGCCCATCCCTGTCCCTATCCCTGTCACTGCTCCCCTCGCAGGGCAGGGGTGGGTGCCCTGTCCTCCGATCACCCCCCAGCGTGAGCTATTGGGGTGCTGGTGATGTTGTTTACCACATAGGTTGGTGTGATTTTTTTTTTTCTGGAGAAGAAGATGAACAGAGGAGCTGATGGGTCAGCAGGTAATTGGGTTTGTCTCTGATGCAGTGGCATAAATGGGTGATGGATGCTCCAGCCAGGCAGGAAGGAGGTGCTGTCATCCTCTGCTAATGCATCTCCTGTCTTTTTCTCTTCAGAAGCCCCACTTGCATTAGGTGATCTCAAACACCGTGTTTCCAACTCCTGTGTGCCTGACCCCTCCTCCAGAGCCACCTCCGATATGCAGCTGCTCCCTGGTTTTGGCAGGGCTGGGCCTGTGGAACTTGCCTGGCTTGCACCTGGGCTGCTTCAGTTTGCCCTCCAGAAATTTCTGCTAGTCAGAGGAGGAGAGAATGTGGGTAATTTGCTGGTTTAACTTCCCACATTACTTTGAAGACACCGGGTAACTTGCAGCTGGCTTATGGCTTTTAAGAAAAGTGCTAGGAGATTTCTGCAGTGTGACTGCTGGTGCGCAGCTGAGCCAGAGAAGCTGGGAGAGAGAGTGAGATAAACTGGGAAAAGCTGACGTGGGCTATTTCACTGTAGCTTCCCTGCAGAGGCGAACACCACATATCCTCCAACCTAATTTCCTAGCTCATCTGCCCACTGCAAACACCCTGCAAGGACATCACGTTTGATGAGTGGCATTGGGAGAAACCTTTTCAGTTCCTGAGCTCCCTTCTGCCTCCTCCGCTGACTAAGCCCCTGCCAAGAGCAAGAGGTGATGATGGTGGTGTGCCGGTTCCCGGAGCTCTCCAGCCCCCACGCTGCGTCCTTTACACAAGCAGTGGAGAAGATGCTTGACACAAACATTTTCCACTTAAAGCAGTGAAACAGTCTTGATGACATCATTTTCCAAGCAGCTGCAGAGAAAGAGAGTGGTTTTTTGTTTTTTGTTTTTTTTTTTCAAAAACGGGAATACACGTTGTTTTCCTCCTACCAGACCCACGCGTACCCCATGCTGACACCATGCTCTGTGCTGAGGGAGCCGAGGGTGCTTGGGGCACGGAGGGTGTGATTAGCGCTGTAATGGCTACACCGAGCATCTTGCCCGGTTTGTAATGTCAGTAACAAAACAGCTGGTTTGGCGATACACCCACATGCCGCAGGAGGATTTGGCTTCTTTCCTTCCTCGTAAGAAGCGCAAACAACTGGTCCAACTGGACTGTCAAACCTGCTTCAATCTGCTTCTGTTTGCAAAGCAAAACCTCCCAAACCTCCACACAACCCACGGGAAGGATAATTCAGTGAGAGGAATGGGCCAAGGGGCCCTGGGAAGGTACTTTTCAGTTTTTACCTTCTACTTGTTGAAAATCTGGTGCTCCTAAGCAGATGTTTTGCCTTTCCAACATCCAGACAACTTTGGTATTGGAGCTGCTAAAATCAGAGCCAAGTACTTTCCAAAATGGTAGAGACTTGCTTCAGTCACCCTGGATTGCTCAGCTACCCCACCTGCTTCACTGAGTGGATGGCCCATTAGCTGTGATGCCAAACCTTTCGTGGTGCAAAGCCTTTAATCTCCAAGACCCCTGCTACGCTTTGCAGATAGATTTTCTGACAATGTTGCATGATTCCCAAAAATTGTTATCTGTAACAAGAGCAGAATCACATTTTAGGGCATGAAATCTTAGCACTTCTCAAGGCTGCTTGAGAAGTAAGGCATTGTTTTACTGGCTGTGGTATCTGACCTTTAGAAAAGCACAGAAGTTTGTACCGGAGGTAAGTGCCACCACGAAGACCTAAGTATTAAAATGAAGGTTTTATTACAAATGTATTCCTAAATCTTTTGTAAAGATTTCTTTTGTATAGACATAGATAAATTTTGGTTTGCACTTAATGTGCTTTCTCATTTTTTATTATTTTCAGACTACTCTTACATAGTCTGATAGCTATGCCATGTCTTCTTGCAGTCACTGGCTGATTGCATCATGACCATCAGTGTTGTGTTCACAGCCATGTGTAAAAGTGAACTGAAAAGCCAGGATTTGACACAGAGAGAATGTCAGAGCATGGATACATAGGTCAGCTCTTTTTCTTTTTTCTTTTTTCTTTTTTTTTTTTTGTGAAAACTGCCTTTATTTTTCAGAAACAACAAAGTGGTAGTGGTTTTTTAATGAAAATACAGGTAAAAACAATTTCACTGGTTATGGTTAAGAATGAGACTCAAGAAAAACAACCTTTCAGTATAAACCTGTTTTCATGCTACTGCTGAATTCACAAAAGCTTGCTGAGTTGGGTGCTCTTTGTGGCAACCTCAGAGGGAGAGAGATTACATATGCCACACCAAGATGACAGAAAATGCTTTAAATGTTTAGCTTGGGGTTTTTTGAGAACAACTAAATCTTCATTGATTTTTCTGGAGATCAAAGCTGAACATACATAACTGGAAAGAACAGCTCCAGGGAGAGCAGAAAAAAAAGAAATGCATGACACTTTACATTGATTTAGCCATTATGTTCTACTGGACAAATGGAATATAGCAAGAAGAGCCATTACACATAGTTGCTCCCAAAGGTGGCCTTGATATTTACTAGTACTTACACACAATTACAGCTTTAAGTGCAGTAGCAGGTGGTAGAGCTCTGCCCTTCCCTCTTTATCTTGTAAGTCATAAAATTACACACTGTGCTTCTTAGTCATCCAAAGGATGCCATAGAGGTGAGCAAAGTATCACTATGTTCTGTTTCATAGGGGCAATACTAAAAGGATGGAGAGAAAAAACCCTAAGCACATACAAAGAAAAAGGAGGAGGACTTTTCCACGCAGAAGTGATGCTCCTCTGGGTCTTACTGGCTGCCAGCAACTGAACTTTCCAAAATCATCTAACTCCCAATTCCTGGGGAACTGTCCTGGTTTTGGCAGGGATGGAGTTAATTTTTCCTCTCAGTAGCTGGTATGTTTTGGATTTTGTGTGTGAAGAATGTTCATAAACACCCTGATGATACCAGTTGTTGTGAATGAGACCAAGGACACCGTCCTGCTTTCCAAGTCTCACTAATTTGCAGATGCAGGAAGCTGGGAGAAAGACAGACAGCATAATTGATCCAAACTGGCCAAAGAGAGTATTCCATGCCATAAACGTCATGCTCAGTATATAAGTGGGGGCAGGTGAGGGTGGGTATCTACCTTCCTGGCATCCATCCTTCCTGCTTGTTTTTGCTGGCATCGTTCCCCCTACCTTGCTGGCTCCCTTTTGCTCTTTTGCTTGCTGCTCGGTTTTGTTTCCGTGATCGCTGCTCGGGACGGGCTGTATCGGTCATTGGGACATCAGGTGGTGAGAAAACACATATTGTTCACTTTGTATATTTTTAATATCCTTATATTCTGTTATTATTGTGGTTTTCCCTTTTATTTTAGTAAATTGTCTTCGTCTCAACCCACAAGTTCTCCTTCCTTCCCAACTGTCTCCCCCATCCCCCTGGGGAGGGGGAGAGTGAGCGAGAAACTGTGTGGTGATTTGGGCTAAACCATCACAGGAACACACTGAAGATACTGCCTGAGGCACCAAAGAAGAAGTCAAGGTTCAAATTGGGGTTTGCCATTTCCAGCTTTGCATTTTGGGCAGTAGAGCACGGCTAAACCAGCCAGCTGCTGAAAAATCTCTCCTGAACAGAAGGAAACATTATATGAGAACTACTCACCTCATTTTTTGTTCCCAGTGGAACAAAAGGATGAGCCCAAGTTGCCTTTGACTTGATAAAATTATATTCAGAAGTCAGGGATGGGAAACACTGCACACATGTCCTTAAACAGCAATACATTTGCTTTCAGCCCAGAAAACTTGGTAAGTCCTATTTAGGATTGAATCGCTGCTTCTCAAACTTTTATGCACATAACCTCCCCTCTATCTGTACTTCTTGATTCATTTGCAGGCTTTCAACTCTATTCTACTTCCAGGATCGTGAGCAACTTCAAATCCTACTTCATGTGATCATGAACCCCTTTTTTGATCTGGATATGCTAATGGCCTGAGGACTGACCAGCTATCCATGCACTGAATACTCAGCATCTGCATGGCTTTGTCCATACTGGTAAATACAGCACAGACTGGACTAGTATTTCTGGAAACTAAATACTGTTGGAGGTGGACCCCCAGCCTGACTGCCACACTGCTCAGGGCTAGTCCTTCTGTAGGAGATTTCTCTTGGAAAGAGCTAGTTGAAGAGATCCAAACTGGAGCCAAGGAGTGAGCTCAGTGTGTGGACAACCAAGTGCATGATCCAGTGCTTGAGCTCTCTCTCTGGCTCTCTTTTACTCAGTAGTGTCGGTACATCCTTTAAGACTGCTTGTTCTTACACTTTCAGTCCACTTGTCTATGTGTTTTTCATATAAACAAGTGTAGGCCTTGGCCAGCAAAGACACCTGTTTCTTAGACAAAGGTAGCAAGTTCTTACTCTAGCTCCCTTGTATGAGGTCATGGACATGGACAGCCTGTGCCAAGCGTGGCCTTGTAAGAGTTACTTGTGCTTGAGTGAAAGTACCAGTGGAGTTCAACTTCTGCCCGGGATGCAAAGGAAAGGGGTGGAAGTCAGAGGACAAGGGAAGTCCCAGATGACCAACCGTCTCAATCTCCTGACTGACACTATTCAACCATGCCCCTCTCTGTAGACTATCCCCGAGAAAGAAGGGATGGATGGATGGACAGACGGACAGACAGACAGACAGACATACAGTCTGTTTGATGTGTTAATTGTCTAAACTGCACTTTTTCCTGGGTTGCTTTGTGTCCTTCCTAGCAAATCTTTAGAACACAGCAGTAGAAAAACTTAGCTAGAGCTGTCAGAAACATGGGGAGGGCTAAGATGATGCCAAGTCATGGACACGCTGGTCACAGTTGCGTTTGAGGTTGAAATGGATACCACCAAATACATGGTACGACTACAGTAATGCCTGGATCTGTCTCCAGGACCTCCTGTCTTCTAGGCAAGTCCCACCAAATTCCATTTGACTCCGTAAAATCAGTAATTGCTGTCCATGGCAGTACCTCATGCACCCACTGTTTGGCTACCAGCACTTCGACAGGTGTTTCCCTGTAACACACCGGCATTGCACAGTTGCCCCTCTCTCTTTTCCAGACACTCTCTCTGTAAGCAAGGCAGGAGAATGGCGCCTTTGCTAAAATGATATCTACTTAGTTCTGGGGACATCTGTGGGCTGAGCATCAGGGCCCTGAGTGTCACCTTGCCATTGCTCAAGGACTGTATTTAAGTTCAGTTCTGCTGAGCCCTTGCTCTTGCTGCTCCCTGCCAGCGAGCGTGCACGCTCAGAACACCAAAAAAAGAGCAGGCCAGGATCTTTTGACCTGTTTGTTGATGGCAAATTGGCAAATCTGTGGCACACAGAGTCGTCCTATGCTTTATCTCCATAATGGTCACCTTAGATTAACAGCATTGGATCCTGTGACATCTTAGCTTATGCAATTGCCTGAAGGTATAGGTGTAGGCCTGCATGCTACCAAGCTGCTGCTCCTCTGCCACAGTCCTGGAATCCTGTTTTTGTTGGACTGCTATGTGATAAAGGCTCCATTCACTCTGTAGTGCTGTTGTTCCATTCCAAGTGGCTCTTGTGTTTCCTCTCCCTTATTGCACTGCTGCAAGATCTTTATTATGGGGAGCTAAAATAGAACTAATTCATTGTTTGCTAACAACTCCAGCATTTGTGATGCAGCTGCACACTTACTCTCCGTAAAATAAAGAATTCCCACCATTGTGGGCCTGGCTTGGCCCTCTCTGGAGCCAGTAAGACTTTGTTTTGATACGAATTACGCCTCAAATGCTGAGGCTCATATCAGTACGTACAAAAAGAACAAAGCTAGCTTTCAGAAGTGGGATAGACAGCACAGTTGTTTCAGAGCTGGGTATTGAGCACTCTGGTCAGTGGGCCTGATCTTGGTGTTCACAGGCTTCCCAGAGATTATGCTGTTAATTAGCACACGTTTTGCCTGCTGGAAACCAGTTTCTGCTGTAGAAGAGCCACAATGTCGTTCATGAGCTAGCAATTGTACCTGATGTTTTATGAAACTGAGTAAATTTATCATCACAACTCTGCTGAAAGGAGTATTGGGCAGGCAATGATAAAGCCATAGAAATTGCCTGGTCTAATTCTGCAACCCAAAATGCATGGCGTAACTTCAACTGCTGGTTTTGAGGTCGGTTCCCTCTCCTGACAGTGTCACCAGCTGTAACATTTCTCTGTCAAACTATCAGTCCCTGTTGATTTGGATGGTTGCCCACCGCTTTGGGCAGTAATGTCCTGAGTTTCCAGGCTGGCTTCCCAGGCTCCCGGATGTCCAAAAATTCCAGATAAATGGCCTTTGTGGATATATAATGGATCTGCTGCTTCCCTGATATTGAGAGCAATTGTGCCAGTGTTGGTATATTTAATGGTCTGAGAGGAGACCCTGGCAGTCTTGTCTGAAACTGTTTTGAATAATCCAGTAAAGCTGACCAAGTTTTGGGAAGAACATCTAGATTTCCATGAAGTTTTCAATTATTTCATCAGGCTTAAGTCTACTTTACTGATTGCAAAGCAAACCTTCTCATTGTTTTGACTGATTTGGTCTGGTTCATGAACAGTATGTGGTTTTGGAGAGGCCTCTAATTTTTATGGAATGGTCTGTGTCTTGACAGCTTCTCCTCCTGGGCTGCATCTTCCAGCCACTGTTACTAGACCTGAACCAGTTCGCACACAGCATCTCAGGAAATGACCCAGTGACTCTTGGACAGGGAATCTGCTGAGGCTTTGCTCTCCGCTTCCCTAGTGCATCTCTGCCCACATGATAATTTTGCCATAACTAAGTGTAATTCACAATAAATATCTGCTCAGGTATAAAACAATCACCTACCTCATAAAAGGTCTCCAGTTAAATTGCCCATGTTTGTGTGGGAGTGTTTTCTTTTCCGCTGGCAAAGAGTCCTTATAAGGAGTAATAATATTGAAGAACATGTTAAAGAAAAATGTTTACCGAAGGTTTACTATTTCACAGGTTTTATTGTAGAATCATTTACGCAAAGCTGTGAGTCACAAGCTGAAGTTTAGTGTCTGAAATTGCTAGCAGAGTGAATGAATTTTGTGTATGACAAAGAGATCAGTAATCTGCATGCATTACAGTCAATTCTTAATTGCTTTAAAATCACATGGTGAATGATTATAATTAGGACAGGAGCTCTTAAAATCAAGAACAAAAGAACCTGAAGCTATTTACTGCTATGTTTCTCCTCCTTCAAGGTTTATGAAAGACATCCTAACTCCTAACTGGAAAGTACAATAAAAATCATCAGTGTCCCTTCGAACTGCTGCGATGTCAGTAAGTTTGGCAGAAGTGTCTGTGAAGTGTAACATCTACTCATGGTACATGTCACAGGGACCCAAAATAGACAGGTCTAGACAGCAATAACTTCTTTGTCCTGCCTGGACGGTCGAGCCTACCTAGCAAATTGAAACGACCTCTGTCTGCGTCTGGGGTGTGCAATATCTATTAATGCAGACATTTCCCTAGGGTGTTCTCCCTCTAGTAGCAGGGAGTCTGCATGTAAAGAGAACATCTCCATGTGTGAAAGATGCCTTAGGAAAGTACATGTCATTCTTGAAAGAGGTGACTATCCATCAGCCCCACAGACTGGAGGAGGACTGAGACCGCAGCTAAGTGACTAGAAAAAACAGAAGAGGATGAAATCTTGAAAAAAGATACTTTGGTGATAGAGGCTAAAACAAACCAACCCCCTCTCCAGCCTGTCAATGCAGACAGCTATCAATTATTAGTCCATGGGTTAATGCAGTGGTGATATAAGAATGATCTCAGCCTATGTAAGTCCCAACCACCCAGCTGTGAGCTCTCACCACGGCCCCCATCTCACTGGTGGTGCAGAGACACAGTCCCAAGGTGCTCAGTGCCCCAGGACGTAGTGGGAGACGGCAGATCTCTTGGCAAGGTGTGGAGCTGAGAGAGTGTGTTGGTTTTGTTTATTGAGGGGAGGGGGCTACAGTGGCAGCTTATGCAAGAAGCTGCTAGAAGTTGTTTCCCCTTTGTCCAGTGGACTTGACCAGGCCTAGGGTAGACCCACTGCTGGCCAGGGCCGAGATAATTGATGGCAAAATGTTCCCTCATAATGGCTTTGCAATAATGTATTTAAGAAGGGGAAAAATAAAAAAGAAGAAGATGTGAAGAAGCTGGAGTGGGGGCAGAGAGGGGGAGGCGCGAGCCTTGTGGGCCTTGCGGTCCTCACCCTCTGGCCTCCTGCTGGGCGGCCAACTGGGCACAACTCAGCCGGGCTCGGCTGCAAAAAGTGGAGAGGAGATGAGATGTGAATGAGATCCTCAGAGGCATCTGCCTGCATGTTGTGAAAAATTTCTTGTGAGAGGAACAGCTGCAGATGCCAAGATCAATGAAGAAGGAGGTTTAATGCGGCTTCCCACCGACATTCCCCTGCTGCCTCTGGTGATGACCGTGGAGGAGCAGAGATCCACCTGCAGCCTGTGGAGGACCCTATGCTGGGGCAGGCGGATGCCTGAAGGAAGCCGTGGCCTGTGGAGGGCCCGTGCTGGGGTGGCCGTTCCGGAGGGACTGCACCTTGTGGAAAAACAACCCACACTGGAGCAGCTCATGAAGGACTGTGGCCCGCGGGAGGGACCCCACGATGGAACATGGGAGGAATGTGAGGAGTTCTTCCCCTGATGAGGAAGCAGCGATATAAAGTGACAAGTGATAAACAGACCTTAACCCCCATTTCCTATTCCTCTCTGTGCTGCTCGGGCGGGAGGGGGAAAGATGGTAGAGACAGTTGAACATAAAGTTAAGCCCAGAAAGATGGAGGAGTCAGGGGAAGTTGTCCTGCTCTCTTTCTCATTATCCTGCTTTGGTTTTAACAATAAACAAATGGTTTTCCCCAAGTCAAGTCTGTCTTGCCTGTAATGATAACTTTAAGAATCTCTCCCTGTCTTTATCTCAAACCTTGAGCCATTTTTTTGTTACATTATATTTCCCTGTTCCCTTGGAGGATGAGGAAAGTGAGCAAGAGACTGCATAGTCTAGGCCCGAGCGGGGCTAAACTATGGCAGAGAGACACTGGGACAACCTTGAATACACAGGAGGTGGTGACGCAGCACGTCAGCAGCTCAAATACTGCCCAGAGTTTTGAAGCCATCAGAGCAAAGACAAGGTTTTAAGGAAGACTTAATTTGTGAGCTACGGCTCTTGCCTTTGGGTATATTGTGTTTTATCCATGCACGACGGGCAGGGTGGGAGGCAGTGCCCACACGAACAGTGGGCTGTGGGGCAGCGCAGCCACCGCTGCCAGCAGGCAAGCTCCCGCAGCCCCATGTGAGTGAGAAACTTTCTGAAGATAGCTCTGCACAGGAGAAGGATGCTGACTCCAAAGTGCGTAGGCATAACTGAATCAAAGAAGTGAACTCACCCAGTTTACAGCAGCTGGTACAGATCATTATTTAACTGAATCAGAGCAGAGCAAATGCTTCCTGCCCCATAATTCCAGATGAATCTGACTAATTCCTGTGAGATTTTGTTATCAAGAGATTATATTTACTCTTCATCTGAGGATTTGTTTGAGGGTCTTTTCTGACAAGGTCAGCCGTTGTGCCAAGCCTGCTTTCTCACCTGGCTAGATATCCCCAATGCTATGCACACTTTGTCATAGATGTATGCCACAGAGGTGCTGTTTTGGTGCTGCCAGCCCAGCGAGTGAGGCCGCGGGCTAAACCCTGTCTGAGAAGGGGAGCATTGTTCACCCCATCCTGGTCCACGCAGCAGCAGAAAACCCATTACTCTGTATCCGAGAGATGCCAAGACTCTGACATCCCAGCTTCAGTTCTGTTCTTAACCGCAACCTCTATCACAAATATATGCCCAAGAGGGGGCTAATATTTTCTCTTCACAGATGAGACAGAAGGCATATCAGCAGGCAGAAAAACATGAGTCTCCTACCTGGGAGACTGCTAAGTTCCCCAAACAAGAAAATTTTCTCTCTTCTAATAATTCCTGGATGACAGAGCAACCCCTCTTACCTGCTAGCCTGCAGTGCACATGAGAATTGCTTTAGGGCCCCTCTCATGTATACTAAGACAAGATTAATCTAAGGAAGGACCTTTGTCCCTCTTTCTGAGGCTCTGGCCAGGAGGACTTTCTCCAGGTAACATATCCTGGATCACACCGTCTTTGTGCTCACAGCAAGCCGAGGAAGGCAATGCTCCTGCCTGATTTCCCCTTCCTTCTGCCATGCCCTCTGTAGTGATGGAACAGGAATGGCTAATTCATGCCTGCATGAGACAGACCCCCTTCTTTTCCTAGAATTAAGAATACTCCTCAGATGTTTTGGTGGATAGTTTAATAACCTTCCTAAATAGCACAAGGAGCAACACATCAGGGCCTGGAGGTATCGTATTTAATACTAGCAGTCAAGCATGCTGTCATACCCAGATTTAGCCTCCCTGTCAGCCACATGAGTACTAGAGAAAAGAAATTTCAGCGCATTTTCATTGACAACAAATTCAAACAACACAGGATCCAGACGTATGCTCTTTCAAGAGGCACGTGCAAGTCACTGCAGATGTTCCCAGGATATGAAGTGTTTAAAGTGATGACCAGAGGCTGAGGTGCTTACACTCTGACACTGTTCAGCAGCAAGGAGGACATGCAATGCACAGCATCTTGGCAGATGCAGCTGATTTTATGACTATGCAGACAATGTTAGTTAGGAAGAAATGTATGTGCTGTCAATCACCAGTGTAAAAACAGATGTTTCAAGCTTACATATGTGTCTAGCTGGCTGCTTGAGTAACAAATCCTTCATCTGCAGGAGTAAGGGAGTTCGACATACAGCTTTTTCTTTTGACATGGCAAGAAAGAAATCGGATGTGTCTGTCTTAATTAATTGGCTATGTGCAGAATAAGGACAAGGGAGCAACGGACCTGAGATCAAAACTGCTAAGTACAAAGAGGCACTTTAAATTCTAGGTGCTTTGAATTTCTGCATTTGTAAATAATTAAGATGATCCTTAAGGTGTTGTGACAGTGTTTTTTTATTTCCCCAGATAAGCATAAATCATTCTGGCTATCAGTTTAACCTTTGCACACATATCATGCTCTGAAAAACCTTCAAGCGCAAAGCTGGAAGGGTCCTATGCAAAGACCCCAGAAAGTAAGTCCTCTGGGACCACTCACAAGCCGAGTTGTGGGCACAGATGTAAGCAGCTGGGTACCAACTTGCCGTTCTGCCATGAAGATGATCTGTGGGCTCTGAAGGTAGTTTAAAGTCACGTGTCCTAAAGAATCGCTGTCAAGGTGGTGGTTCATTGCCGGGATCACATGGCTAGCACTTAAGACCAGAAAGGGTGGTTGGTAAGGATTTTCCAGTGTGGTCTTATCAAAGTCCTTATGTGTGTTTCTCAAGCCTCTCTTGCAAGACAGAGTTGATGCCCTGCATTATGTTATAGCTCTGGTGCTTGTTTCTTCTCTTCTTTTCGCCAGATCTAGAATTAGATTAGTCTCCAATGACGTGTGTTGGTTCTGTGAGAGGGAAATAGTAGTCTAGGGCTAGTAGCCTAGAAACTTGCAAGCTTATATGTGTTCTGTTCATCTGTTGGAAAGACCAACAATCAGCAAAACAGATAAAGGCCTTGGGTTATATCACGCTGTCTATAACAGATGCTAAAGGCAGGTACTTGTGAAGTCTAGCCATGTTTCCAGCACACACTTGGAGCCACTGAACTTTTGTTTCAGTAATAGGCACCATAAATGAATGGAGTATCTTCATCCCACATGACAGCAGCATAGCAACGGTTCAAAGTGGCTTATGACCTCAGCTGCATCCTTCAAGTCAGTTCAGTGTGGCTGAAGCGAACCAGGACAGGCTATGCCATTATTCAGAGGGACATTAAGGCTGTGATGGGCTGAGGAACAGGGAAGGAAGGAAGCAGCAATAAATGTTATGGACCACTCTTCAGGAGCACTCTTCAGCAGCTGAACCTTGAAGGCTGAATCTGACTTTGTTCCCTGACTTTCTTTCAAGTGAGAAGATGGCTATGAAAATGAAAGTCAAAAAGAAGCCAGACTGGAAGAGGTCTAACACTGTCCACAGGAAATCACTGGATCATAGAATCATGGAATGGTTAGGGTTGGAAGGGACCTTCAAAGGTCATCTAGTCCAACCCCCCTGCAAGAAGCAGGGACATCCCCGACTAGATCAGGTTGCTCAGAGCCTCATCCAGCCTGGCCTTGAACGTTTCCAGAGATGGGGCTTCCACCACCTCTCTGGGCAACGTGTTCCAGTGTTCTACAACTCGCATTGTAAAAAATTTTTTTCCTATATCCAATCTAAATCTACCCCCCTCTATTTTAAAGCCATTACCCCTCATCCTATCACAACAGGCCCTACTGAACAACCTCTCCTCATCTTTCCTGTAGGCCCCCTTGAGGTACTGGAAGACCACTATAAGGTCTCCCCGGAGCCTCCTCTTCTCCAGGCTGAACAGCCCCAACTCTCTCAGCCTGGCCTCATAGGAAAGGTGCTCCAGCCCACTTATCTTCTTTGTGGCCCTCCTCTGGACCTTCTCCAGCTGATCCATGTCCTTCTGATGTTGGGGGCTCCAGAACTGGACACAGTACTCCAGGTGGGGTCTCACCAGGGCAGAGTAGAAGGGGAGAATCACCTCCCTTGACCTGCTGGCCACGCTTCTCTTGATGCAGCCTAGGATGCGGTTGGCCTTCTGGGCCACAAGAGCACATTGCCAGCTCATGTTAAGCTTCTCATCCACCAGCACTCCCAAGTCCTTCTCCTCAGGGCTGCTCTCAATCCATTCTCCACCCAGCCTGTATTTGTGCTTGGGATTGCCACGACCCAAGCACAGGACCTTGCACTTGGCCTGGTTGAACTTCGTGAGGTTGGCACAGGCCCACCTCTCCAGCCTGTCCAGCTCCCTCTGGATGGCATCCCTCCCTTCCAGCATGTCGATGGCACCACACAGCTTGGTGTCATCGGCGAACTTGCTGAGGGTGGACTCTATCCTACTGTCCATGTCGCCGACAAAGATGTTGAACAGGGCCGGGCCCAGCACGGACCCCTGAGGGACGCCACTCATGACCGGTCTCCACTTGGATATTGAGCCGTTAACCACCATTGTCTGAGTTCGGCCATCCAGCCAACTCCTTATCCACCGAGTAATCCGTTCATCAAACCCATGCCTCTCTAGTTTAGAGAGAAGGATGTCATGCAGGACAGTGTCAAAAGCTTTGCACAAGTCCAGATAGATGATATCCATTGCTCGTCCCTTGTCCACCGATGCTGTCACCCTGATGTCAGAGTGCAGTTGAACCAGAGTTGAACCCCAGTGCCAGAGAGGAGGTGAGACATCAAACATCATGGAGATATTTGACAAGGATCACATCTCATGGAGAAGTTATCCTGCAGATGTTCCTAGCACCTCTTCATACTTGCCACATAGAAGATTCCCCAAGAACATAAATTATTTGCCATCTAAAGGGACAGACACGCAAAAGGAAATTCTGGTCCAGAGCATCTTCAGCTGAGGAAGAAGATGCGAGTCTAGTTGTTTATTCAGTAGGCACATTATTAGAAAAGGCACACTGCTGAAATAGCTGGGTTGCTTTATGCAAGATCGTGCATTATTAGTTAGAGTTATACAGACTTACAGTCAACTTCTCTGTCTCCTGCCAGAAAGCTTTCCAGTCTTACATACCAACACAGTTCATGTGCAGGGTAGATTTATTGAATTTCTCTCAGTAGCGGCTACCCAGCCTCATCTGTTTTAGTCCTGGGTTTTCCTCGGGTGGTAAAGGCACAGATTTCTACATTTTTGAAGAATGTTTAAGCAATTTCGAGGAAATAGATACGTATCTGGATGTGCTCTAACGTTACCTAAATGATCCTTAAGAAATAGGCAGCAGATGTTTTAAGACAGAAAGCCCCAGCATTTCACAAACAGTCTCAAGTTCTGTTTATTTTAAAAATGTACTTAATAAATCCATTGTGAGCACAATCATAAATAAAGTAAAGTGGATGCATTTGCTATGACACATTTAGCTGGAGCTCTTCCGGATTTTGTTTTCTTTGGAGTTCAGACAGCGCTGAAGACCCAAAAGGTGACCTTCATAATTTATTCATCATCACAAAACACTTCCTTGAGGGAAGGAAATATGAAAGGTATGTGCAGTACTGAAAGAGGGTGGCTTGCTTCACAGGAGATTTAAGAGTCTGGGCTCCGAGCCAGAGGATGATTTTTCTTAAAGAAATGGTCCATCCACCCCTCCATGTGCATGGTGGGTCCATGCAGCCCAGTGTGCACAGCTGTTCCCCCTCTGCCCTACCTGGTCTTCCCAGCCTGGCACCTCCCGCTCGCTCTACAAGGATCAGGGCTCGCCTCTCTGCAGCTCAGCTGAAATGGATGGGATGGTGGCTTGGTTTGTTACTCCAGCTACAGCTTACCTCTAATGCTGTCACCTCTGCCAGACACTGTCTTTGCCCTGCTCTTCATCAGCCAATTTCCAGCACAGCCCATCTTCTGGCTACACCTATGTAAGTAAACTAGAAAGGAACAGGACATGGGCTTTGACCACCGGCCTGCAGCTGTCCTGGCAGGATACTTAGCAGCACACTGCCTGGCATGGTTTTGGGCCCTGGCCGCTACCCGTCTCTGCAGCAAATGCCTGGGCACAGTTCAGCTCCCGGTAGACCCAATCTACATATAGCCCCAATGCATGGATCGATACCTTATGTATGGATCGATACCTTAGCTGTAGGTGAAGGCAGGTTAGCCAAGCAAATGCAAGCCATGCTGTGCCACTTGCCCTCACAGGCTAGAGAAGAGATGTTCATGTTCACTTCACACATACAGTTGCAGTCAATGGGGTCCATCCTTCTGCGCTCCCCTCACTTCTGGTTGCTCTTAAGACAAGCAGAGACAATCTGTTCTGGTGCAGAAGAATCAAAAGGAGCAATCAAGCATCCCAGAAGAAAACTTCTTTGGCCTCTTGGTCTCAATAACACAAGACTTGTGAGATATCCACTCATAATAAAATAAGCCTGACAGAGGGGAAAGCCTGGATCTCCCATCACCTTGGAGGTGAGGCTGCTCTTCTGCAGTGTATGAATGTTTCAAGGATCTCAGTTAGCCCCTCCACCAGTGCTGCCAGCAGCAAGCCTTGCTTGGTCTCTCCACCATGCACAGAGCTATGGCTGCTCTGGTTCGGTGAGTTCACGTGCCATCTGCAGCTAGGGTGGGATGGCAGCTCCACCAGCACACACCATTTTTCACCGGAGGATCACTGGGTGTCCTTCACTCTTCCCCCATGCATCTTCCTGCTCTCTGATGCATGCTTGTGTCTGCTTCACTATCCGACTAGTGCAGATGAAGCCTGTGGTGAGCATTGCAACTGCTCATGTGGTCTCCTGGAATTCAAACACACTGATATTGTTTTTCCCTCACACCACAGATGTCGCATCTTCAAGCTTGTGCTATGTGAAGCAGTTGCCAACATCTCTCTGCTTTATCAGAGCTGTACAACCAGACTTGAAGAGTCTCAGCTCTTTGTTGTAGGCTATGTTTCATCAGAAAACATGACCCAAGCTATAGATCTGTAGAACTAGCAGTACACTCCTCAGTCCATGCTTGAACATCTAAATAAAGCAGATCAATCTTTAAGGGCACTGAGCACCGCAAATGTCCCTGATTTTGTCAGTTGTTCACTCAAAAGGAATGAGAATGCGACTAGTACAGTATAACTCTTCGTAACTCATCAATTATCTGGGATAACTCCTTGTTTCCTCAAGCAAGTCTCCTTTCAGCCTAGTTTGCTACAGAGACAAGGCTCTCTTGATACCATGGTTCAGGCAGTAGAGGTGCCTGAAAAGTGCAGGTGTTTCTCCTAATTACCGCACTACCAAACTGTGATTGACATGAGCCAATGCATCCCAGAGCTCAGGTTTTACAAGTTTCACAAAAACAAATGCCTGAGCGTAGGAGAAAAAGCCACCCTGTGAATGTGGGGGAAGCAGGAGAGAAGGACCAAAGTCTTCACAGATAATGAGGAAGCTCTATGGGAGAGGTACATTAGGGCTACCTCAGTCACTGGAAGGAGGAGAAGCGCAGATACAAGAGCACATCTGGAGACACTGGAGTGACAGCGGGCAGCAAATGAGACAAATATTCACAACAAAACACACCCTGAACTCCATTCACACACCTGCATTAAGTTGCAGAAAAATTAATGAAATTCCTTTTTTTAATGGGCTTGAACAGACAGAGTAGACAGAGCCCTCTGGCCCTGCTCCAGCACAGCAGCTGAGCAAGGTTTTATTTTAAGGGCATGTGTAATCTCAGCAAAGCAAGGAGGATTACTCGTGTGCTTAAAGTTAAGCACGGGTTGAAAATTGCTCCTCTGGCTGTGGGCCAGGGTGCTTACCATGCAGGTCATCGTTGCTATCTTCACAGCTCCTGGGAGTGTATACTGAGCCCCAAGACCACTGTCTTGGTGGGATGACAGAGTCCAGAGTAAAGCCACAATGTCAGGAGAAGACCAGAGTGATCAATTTATGAGGGAAAATCATAAAGCTAAACAGGGTTTGTCTAAAATACAACACAGTGTGTGGGCAGATGTGAAAATAGGCTGTAGGTATCTGAGGAGAGTAAACAGTGTTGATAGAGAAAAATTGCTTAGGCAAACACACTGGCAGTATAATTAGGGTAAATGAGAGGAAATTAAGGAAAGAGAAATTCAGATTAAACACTAGGAATATATTATTGATGAGAGTTTATACTGAGAAAATGCTGTCTATTGTTTTGCTAACTTCTGCAGTTCTGCTTCTCATAAAGTCATCAGGCCGGAATTGAACAAATTAACACTAATGCTGTGGATTTTTCATTTGTTTTAGTTTTAATTGAAATGTCCTTGCATGGTTCAATGTATTTCTGTTACACATCAGATCACTCAATGCCACCTCTACTAGAAGGGAGATAATGAGCCAGATTATGATATGATCTGAATGATACCAGTATCAATCTTCTTCACCTTCACTGGTTTTGGGCAATGGATATTAGAGTTATGAAGATCAGATGCTGTTCCAGGTTGTTCAGGTTTAGGTGACGTAACACATTTTGGATGTCTACATTTAAAAAAAAAAAACATTCAGTGTCAAAGAACTTGTTATATCTTCACATAATTACTTCTATGATCTAAAAATAGTTGACATTTCACAAAATTATTCACACAGCTCTTTCGCATGGTGAAGCAAACTACACACTGAGATTTTAATATAAGCAGTCTGCCTAAATCTTGTGTGTCATCAAGGGAGAACCAAAGACCTCATAGTCTGTCCGCGCCATCACAGCCTGCAGTGAAGGTGGGCCTGCCGTTACTGGTGGCTTTGTGTTTCAGATAGCTGATAGCTTTGCTTTCACAGAGAACGTGTTGCTGTTGATAGGCCCCTGGATCCAGATCCACAGGACAATTTGGTCCTGGTTGGAGGACTCCGAATGCCTGTGTTGAGCTAGACGATGGTGTCTAGAAGAGTTGTGGTGAAGCCATCATCCCATGGCAGCAGTACATCCCAGCTTTAGGCAGGGCATATCCTACTTCTGCTCCCATTCTTGTCTTTTAATTCTGCTTTTGTTTCCACACAGAAGTAGCCTTTGCTGTAGGGTCATGGGGAGCCCAAATAAACATTGTCCAGGGCTCAGACCCACGGGCACGTGTGCCAGAAGAGCAAGCTCCTGCAGCAGCTGCAGAGGAATCATTCCCACTGGCACCACTAACTCCCATTTGCCTACAACAGCCCCACGTATCTTTTGGGTATGTTGCACCAGCACTGGGCAAGAGGGATTGCTGCAGGGACACAGTGCCCTTTCTGGGCATGGACCATGCTGTTCCTACCTGGGAGCCAGTGTGCAAGGCTGAGGAGAGAGCCCAGCCCAGCCCATGCGTGTGGTCCCTTCCCAGCATCCCCAGCCCTCTGCAAGGCCAGAGGGGCAGCAGGTCTCTGCTCTGCCAGTGAGGGTGCCGAGCAGCAGGGTGACCCCTGTGCTCCGCAGATGCTTCTCCTCCCCTGGTGGGAGTTAAAATGTTAGAAGCCCAAAGTGTATTTTACGTCTTGATTCATTGCTGTGAGTAACTTTCTCCACTGTTTGCCTCCTTGGGGTTGTTAGAAGAGAGCAAGGATTAAGGCTTTGTTTTTCTTCCATGGTAATCCGTCTCTTGGCAGAAGTGCCTCCCATCTACATAAGCAGATGTGGCTGAGCAAATAATTCAGGGGAGCTCAGTTTCTGAGGAAGCATTGCATGTGCCCCTTACTGTAACACTGCATAAACACTGGTGTCTCTGTGAGATCGGACGGCATTTATCGCCCTGTTTCACGATAAACACAGATGGTGTTTATGTTTAAATATGCCAAATGTGGTAATGAGAGCAAACTTTGAAAGGATTTATTTTTGTGTTGTTTCCATTCTGGCCTCTGATAATTAAGGCTGCCATGATCTGCCTTTTGGAGGAGGAAAATATATTTATGCAGTGCTATTCAGGTTTCTAAAATAACTCAGAGAGGTTTTGTTTGGTTTTTGCTGAAGGACAGTGAGCTCCTGTTTTCCAGGAGGTTTTATTGCCCTGTATTGAAAACTGTAGACGAAGATTTACAGAGACAATCTGGCCATTGGTTTATGCACGTCTTAACTGCTTCTAAAGCATCCTTTTTAATTTTTTTTTTCCAGAAAAATGAGGTTAATGTAAAAGTTGGAAAAGTTTTACTCTTTTCTATGTGGATTCTTACACCATTCTTGTGCAGTAGCATTGACCACAAGTGAGGATTGTGCTCAGCCGTGTATCTGTCTTCTGGGGCACGTCTCTCCTCTCATTTCCTCTGGAGGTGAGTGTGTTGGGAAGCCCTGTTTCAGACAAACACTGACGCACGCAACTACACACACAAGTATTATGCTAGAGGCAAGGTCTGAGAAACAAGTCCTACACTCTGTGAAGAAGGTGACGGTATTTCCCAGAGAGCTCCCTCTTGGAGAAGAGCCTGCTTCTCTGCAACACAAGCACAAAACTTCCCCCAGATTATGGTGTTCAAAACCTGCAATAAATCTGAGTGTGACTGCTCTGAAAGGCCACTCTGACTGCCTGAGCTGGAGCAGAGAGCACCCCTATTTGTCTTCTGCCTTTAGGCCAACGCATGGGAAATCTTTCAGCGCTAACGCAACCCGGTGCCACTAGCACTGGATGCTTGGACTGAAAGAAATGGGCTGTGACATTTCAGTGGGGTCAGCATGGCAAGATGCTAATGTGGCATATCAAGAAAGCTATGACAGACAGCTCCAGAGGTACCTTTTCTCCAAGGGCCCAGCACCAGCCACCCTGGTTGTAAGTCCTCAGGATTTAAATTTTGATTCTTATTATCCCACTGTTTTATTGCACTAAAGGTCACAGACTCCCAGGCACCTCTTCTGTTATCAAATATAACCTGTAGCAGAGTCTCGCACACGGAGTTCTTAAATAGCTGTGCCTAAAAGTCAGTGATCTGGGAGCAGACTACATGCACTCAGACTTCATGCTCTGTTGGTACAGAGCTACTGCAGGGACAGCAAACTAAGCAGAATAAAAGAAAAAAAAGTATAATTTCTTTATATTATTTTAAAATTTTGAAATCATCTTGAGGTGACTACATAATGCAAACAGCTTTTTAACCAGAATACTGGCTTCTTTAAGGAAAGCTAAAATCTCCCTTGCATATTTTGTGTCTTTGAGATAAAAATAATATTTAAAATCTTTTTTCTCCCTTCCCGTGGCTTGCAGATACAGTCAGGAAGATGCTAGGGTGTTTTTTTTCCTTCTACAGTTGTTACCATTTATATCGTGGCCAACAAGAGCTGTGTGTAGTGATACTTTCAGGAGTCTATAAGACAGCAGCTATGTTAGAGACAGCTGTATCTGTTTTCTTCTCTACTTCAGCTTGGTATCCATAGCTATATTTATAGACTTGCACAAGAGGCCTAATTTCCTGCACTGCCAAGCATCTTCAGCTTCCATCTTTGAAAATGAGCGTGGATTAGGGGGTTGAACCCTGGAAGCAGGAAATATTGACTTCCACAGCTACCTCAGCACCACAGCATCAATCAGCAAGACACACAAATGCAAACCACAGACCGGGAGCTGCTGATCACCCCCATTTCATTTTCAATACTACACATAAGTCTACAAGATGCGACTGGTCTACGGAGTCTGTTTCCCATAAAAGCTGACCCTACTGAGGACAGTAACTTATTCTTCTAGGGTCAATGCAAAAGTTACTGTTGAAATGATGCCTGGATCTCTTGAAAGAAGGTGGTGTAGATACGGGGGTGTTACACACATTAAGTGAGTAACTTGTGATGAAAACTTGAGTAAAGGTTAACTTTTGCATCTGTGGAAGCCAATGAAAAACGCTTGGCAAACTGGTCACTCACAGGGGCAAGCTTAAAATAAAGTCCAAGTTAGTTGTTAGAATAACTGCTAAAGACTCAAGAAACTTAGGCTTTCCATCCTGGTTGCCCACATCTCCCTATGACCTTTAACGATTCACTTCACACTGTATTTGCATCACCCAACTTTAGGTATTTAGGTTCCCTCTGTAATCAATGGAGAGAGGAAGGCACTTCAGAGATAATTCATCCTGCTCACCTCCAGGAATATGACTTGGTGGCCTCTGCTGAACTTGTCCTGGCTGGTCAACACCTTTCATGTGCTGGGAAACCCCAAACTGGATGCAATATGTAGATGTGGTCTAGCAAGTGCTGATCAGAGGATTTAGTCCCTTCCCTCGATCCACGGCAATGCTCTTGTCTTTTCAGCTCACATGAGCAAAGGTTGAGAAACAGTCTGTGTGCCACAAAGTAATGGGCTATAGGGTATTTCCCTGGCCCTGTTTCCACCCCATGGCAAGAGCAAAGCTACAGCTCTTCTCCCCTCATGGACCTCCAGGATTCCCTACAAATGTGTAGATGAGTTTTAACGTTGAAGTTCAAGCAGGACTTAATTTTACATCCGGTCTCAAAGATGGGAAATATCTGGACAGCAGTTTACTGGGATGTGAGCTTAATGCCTGCTCAGCAGAAGGTTCCATCTTGTCAGGAGGGTCCCAACATTTTCCCTCCAGAAGCCCACCATGATAATGCAGAACTTAGAATAACTGATTTCTTAAAAAAACCCACTGGAATTTGGTTTGATTTTGCAATGACTAAGTAACAAAAATAGTTACAGTCAAACATTAATCCAAAATAAATGAGGCATGAAGGATTAAGACATGGAGATCACTAGATTTTCCACATCACTTGATTTTAAACAGTTGTTAGGAACTAGGGGAAACAACAGAAGTGCTTGTCTTTTTATAAAAACAAAATTTTTGAGGGAATGCCAACTGCCCTACAGCATCCTGAGCTGAATCCTAAAATAGACTATTGGAGTGCGGCGCAGAAACACGAAAAACGTCTTAAGAGCAGTTGCACGAGATCGGGATTGAAGTTCTTTACTAGAAATAAAGAGAAGAGATGCCGGGAGCCGTGTTCAACCAACGCTCCCAACCTCACACCAGGCCGGTTTCCCTGGGACCGCCCTGCCCGTGTTTCCCCTGGCTGCTGGCACCATCTCGTGGCATCGGAAATAATGGCATTTACTGAGGCGAGCCGAGCCGAGCAGGGGAACCCTGTGTCATGATGGTTAGGAACTATCAATCAAAGCAACTCACTCTAATCTCTTCCTTAGCCAAAGCAGACACGTTGTACTTACATCCAGATTCCTGGCGGTATCATAGCTGGGCACATTTCCCAGATTTTCACAAAACTGGTATTTTTTTTTACAAAATACCACTGACATTTATGCAGCTGTAAATTCCGAAGGACTTCAAAAGCAATAATTACAAGGCACCATTAAACTGACTTTGGGCTGGAAGATGTCAACTGGACATAGGTAAGCAGAACATCTTATGGGAGAAGTGAGAATTTTGCCAAAGGACATCTGAGTTAAATCGTATTGTAAGGAAAAAAAAAAAAAAGGAATATCGGACCTTAAAATGCAAGAACTTTCGTTACAGAATCTTATCCAAAAGAGCACCACAAAAAAAAAAAAAAAAGCTGCATTAAATTTCAGCCAGCCTAGCATTTGAGATCAGACATTAAAGCCACTAGCGTGGTTGGCAGTCTGAACAAATAATTTTCTGCATGATTTCCATTCTTATATCTCCAGAAGGAGTTTATTCTATAATTCACAAGACTAAGCATAACATGACTCATTTGTGTCACATGTAAAATACACTGTGCTTGCTTGGAATGTTCCAATTTTTAGCAGTGACTGTTAGCTATGGGGGAGTAGTGAGTGATTAATAGATCAACCAACTCTCTGCTTTGGAGCATAGGGAGGCTTTCTTGGAGATCAGATAGAAATAATCTGGAGAGATTTAGATTAGAAAAAATATAAAAGAAGTAGTCAAAGCAATTTAACTGGGTGTAGCAGCAGCAATTGAAACCTATAAATCTGCAGAAGATATAATCAAGGAGGGCTGAGCTGAGGTTACTCAGAAGGATGTGGGAGACTGGAGAAGCTATGGGCCCATTAGGTTGCATGCCCATGAATGGCTGAAAAATGAAAGCTAAGGAAGTGGACATAAAACAGGAATGAAAAAGAACATGAATCTACAAAAGATAGGTCACACAAGGTAAACCTGCAACCTTTTTTTTTCATAGAGAAAAAGCAGTATTTAATCTCTGTGGGTATCTGAAAAGCATCTCATTGGATGCCTTAGGAGAAATTATTAGGCAGGTTGTAGAAAATGGAATCCAGCATGGCACATACGTAACGTCAGGCTCTGGGGTGGCAGCAGACAACTTGCAGCATTCTTCAAGAACTGGCCTTGGACAGAATTTCCTCAGCAGTCAAGGCAGCTAACAGGACCCTGGGATGGTATCTGGAGATGCTTGGTCAGTACACAGGAGGATTGGGGCATTGCAGGGGAAGAACTGGTAACCTTGGAGACTGGAACAGCAGCAGTGAGATGAGGGTCAACTGTATCAAATGGAAAGTCACACTCTTGGGAAGAGATGGTAAGAAATTCAGAGTAATTGATGATTGCTCATCTTTTAGTGATGGCCAACAGTGAAAAAGAGGCAGTATCACAGAATCTGTCTACCCCCATGTTTAGGGCTGCTTTTGAAGCTCCCTCCCCTCAGCCTGCACCATCTCCCACCCTCAGCTCACTCTTTCACCTGTATCACAGCTCAGCACGTTATTCTTTTTGGTGCTCCAGTAGGACTCCTCCTGTCCCAGTCCTGTGTTTTAGGAGCTGACAATAGGTGTGAAGAGATAATGCAGGAAAAGAGGATGAGCTGAATTAACATTTATAGCATGGCAGCTATTGCAGTGGCTGGGAGTGGTACTATACTGTGTGAATGCCAGGTGTCAAAACAAAAAAAAAGGCCTTAAAATCACAATATTTGAAAGAACAAGTGTGGTTTACTTTCCATTCACCTTTGAATTTGAGCCTTTGAGTACTGCATTTACAATTTATTTTTTCTTTGCAGTTGCATGGATTAAGAACTTGCAAATAAGCAAAGCAAGCTTCAGTGTCTCATGCAAGAACCAAGACACGGAGCAACACTGCTCCAGTTACAGCCCTCTGGCCGGTCTGTGCCTACGGCCAGCACGCAGCGAGTTGTATCCAGCAAGGGCGCTTTGCTAAGAATGGATCCAAGGGTTATTACCTGCAGCTTAACTACAGGGACTATAATATTGCATCACACCAGAAGCCACCAGCCTGTAACTATTGCTTTAAAAAGGACCTAGGTATTTTCTTTTTGCTTATTATTTGTTGGACTAATTATTATTATGTTATTTTGAAAGCAGTTAGGTATTTGAGGTGTTTTTTTTATATTACTTTCTACATTTCAAAAGGTAAAAAAATTACAGGCGTGATTATTAGTTTGCCATTTAAAAATAAATCCTAGGAGTAGCAGCAGCATTCTTCTGTAAAGAAAACTTCACTGTTTTTTTGGGGTTTTTTTTCACGTGTTTAGTTGCTCTGGACAGGTGAACTTTCCACTAAAGAAACAGATCCAAAACTTAATCTTAATTACAGGGGAATAAATCTCAGGGGAATAAATTATAGGGGAATAAATTACAGGGGAGTGGCCAGCATTCATGTTTACAGATTTCCTGCAGCTTTGCCCTGCTCCATTTGAAAACCAAGTCTTGGCCTTTTCTCAAAACCTAGAGAAGGGGCCTGATGTGGGGCACACGGCCTTCACGTAGTTATAACAATAATGTATTGGCTCTCACCCCAGGACAGGTAAACGAGCAGTTATAACAGCCCACAATCGCAAGTGCCGCTTTCTTGGCAGGGTTTTATTGAGTGGTAAAAGCATAAAATGAAAGTGAAGGCACGGTCAGTAGATGTCACCCATGCACCAGGCACCAAGCGCGTACACGTCCCGTCCCCACCCCCCCCACCCCAGCCGCCCAAAAGGCCGCCTTCCCACCGCAGGCAGGAGCCAAGGCCAGGCAGGGAGGCTTGAGAGGAAAGTTTACTTCTTCCAAACCAGTCCATGGATGGTGCAGGGATGTTCAGAGGGTGCCCAGCTGTGGTAGCCATGCATGGTGGCCCCGGCAAATCCCTTGTACACCCTCCGACGGCACACCCAAACGAACCAAGGACGTACTGAGTGGGGAAAACTCCTGTGACCTAGGTTGGATGTGGGGAGAGCACCCGAGCCTCTGCCTCTACTGTTGGCACCTGTGCAAGGGATGAGCCGGAAACGGAGGAGGTGGTGCTGTCAGCTCTGCCGGGCACGGGGAGAGCAGCCCCAAGAAGGGTGCTGGCAACCTGGGGGACCTGGTCTCCACCATCACTCCATTTTCTGTCCCAGCTGCCCGTCCCCAGCAGAGCTTCACCCTCTGCAGCCCTGTCTGCTGAAGGACTCATGCTCCTCAGCGTGACAGCTCTTCTTTACATGCATCTCATGGAAATGAAACTTCCACCTTGTTTTCTCACCTCTGAAAAATCAATTGAAAGCAGCTTGGTGCTATCCAGCTTAAGTATTAATAAGCACTGAGCTGGCTAATGGTGTTTGTTCAGGCTTTCCATAAAACATTCAAAATCAAAACTCCACAATCCCCTGCAAACCCCGTTCCCAAGAGTCATGTTAGTCCCAGGCATAAACAGGCTGCTCAGCGCCTGCATTTTTACTGCAAGAGGTTTAGAAATAGTCAAGCTTACACCCTGCTCTGCTTATCATGAGGTCATTTGGGCTTGATCAAGGTTTCACTGCTGTTCTGGGCTGGCAGAAGGCAACTGAGCACCTCCTGCCTCGCACAAGTGTCTGGTGCTGGTGAGGAACCGCCTTCATGTTTTACCGACTAATAGCGATTTCTGAGCAAAACATTGGGAACCTCCAGCCTAAAGAAATGGCAACAACCTCAGTTGGATAGACTGGTGGCTTTGGCTGTTGCTCTGGGGTTTGTGTGCTGAGCAGGAGTATGGGGAGCAGGAGCTCCTCACAGCTTCTGTGGAGCTCTCTGCTCTGGTGTGCAAAATCATGGGCTTTTTGAGCCACCTTTGTGGTTTACAGGAATGTAGGCATTGAAATACAGGACAGAAAAAACTGAATTTAAGAAAGCAAATCAGCCAAGTAATGTGAGATGTGATCATCTCTCATTATATCAAATGGATCAAAGAACATCACTGATGTTTCCAGGGGTTTTTGCATGTCAATCAAACAGAACGAAGTTTTTATATATATGTATATTTATATATAATATTTTAGCAGAAATATATATCTGCTAAATAATCCCTCCAGGATCCCTGATCACGCATGTTGAGGGTAGCAGTCACAGTTACACATTGGCTGCAACAGGCTGCTAATTATATTTTTTTCTAGACAGACTAACAGGGTTTGGAAAAAATGACTTATTGCTTTTCTGACTTGTACAGCAGACCTAGACTTAATTTCCCAAATCAGAAGTCCCCTTTGGAAGGGGACAAGTTCACTTTCTTTTCCTGACAGGAACAAGAAACTGTCAACAGAAATAAAATTAATCTGACGGAGCAGATTCAGACCTGCATCTCCTTGCACAGGTGCAGGAGCTCCTGACTGGTGATGCGTTCACTGGATAACGATTTCAAGGCAGCTTACCCTTCTGCTCTGGCATTGCCCAGCTCTGTTCGGTGCCACAGGACCTTCTGGGGGTGGGGTTCCAGGAGGAGGAGGAGAGTGATCTGCTGCTACAGATGTATGAACAAAGTTGGTAAAAACCTGCTGTAACAAATAAAACCTTTTTTTCTTGTCAGTAGTAACACAAATATGACTGCCATTCACATGTGCTGCACAAATTATCTTGAATGACGGGAGAGGAAGACCCAGGCACCGCCTGTGTTGTGTATCTGCGGAGAGGACGTTCTGCTGTGACAGACACTGAGATAAAAACCTTTTATTAGATCAGTTCATGTGGCAGCAGGTATGATGTGGGGCACAAGGTCGGGCTGGTGGTCACAAGCCACCCCACAAAGGCTTCTGCTGAGCAGAGTTGGAGGTCGCTTCCATGAGGTGGGGCTCTGTCCCCAAATTTTGCAGCTCTTCCTGCTCTCCTGAAGAAATCTCCAGCTTCTCCCTCTGGGGAGCTGAGGGCAGTGGCAGTGGTCCTGGAGATGGGAAGGGAGAAACATGGGATGAAATTTTGATGGGGCGGTGATTTGGGATGCTCAGTGTGGGGATGCTCAGTACCAGCCTCCTGAAAGGCGCTGATTCCCTACAAGCGCTCCGCACTCACCACCTCTGCAGCACAGCTCTGGGCACAGGTCAAATCAGCACCCCAAGTCTGAAGCACCTTTTGCAAATGAAAGCACTGAGCTGGAGCTTGGAGTGGGCCTGTGGAAGCCAAATCCTGCTCTCAAACTTCCAAGGATCAACTTCCGAAGCAAGATGCTTCCCACAAAAGGGTTTTCTTAGGAGGAATGATTTGCTTCAGGCAGCAGTCTTACAGACACGGGCATTCTCCCGATTTCCCTGATACAAGTCATGTTAACATCCCAGTAAACGTGTTTTCTTTTCAGCTCTGCGGCTTGTAACAGTATTTGCCTGAATTAGAGTGAGTTTGCTCTGCAAACTGCATTTACCTTTCCCAGATACAGAGCAGCTGTTCCCTGTACTTTCTCGCAAGGTCCTTGTTTGCACAGACTTTTGTCAGCAAATACACCCCCCTGAACAAGCCACTCACTTCGACTTTCCAGCACTGACAGGTGACTTGTAAGCCCTGCAAGACACCTTCATTCTTGTCTTTTCATTTCATTAATAGGCACCTGCCTTCGAGATGGCGCCAACAAGGCTTTGCTCATGTCATCAATCATGACGGTAGGGCTGACCGAGTCCTACAGAAGTGTGAAAGAAAGAAGCAGATGTTATTAATTCTTCCTTCGGTGAAAGCTCTTCAATCACACCGTGCTGACACGACCAAGCACCAGCACAAACATGAGCACAGGGCTAAGGGCAGAGTGAGGGCTGGCTGCGAGCTCTGCAATGACAGAGGTTTCCAGGCTTCAACATCAATCTGCAGAAGTCAGAACCTTCTGCAAAATGCACTCACTTCAATGATGTGTGGGCACATGTCCATCAGATGTGACTGTGGGATGCTGCCAGCTTGTCTTGCAGGCAGCGAGGCAGTTTGGACTCCTGGGCTCTGCTGAGCCTGGGCTCTGCTGAGCCAGGGCTGTCTGTGACACGCTGGGGACTTGGTGGCTTCCAGGGCTTGCAGACGTCTGTTGCAGAGCTGCAAGACAGAGCCCAGGCTCTGGGGGAGTCAGAGCTCTGGTGTCCAGGAGAAACCACCTTGAACACGGATCCTTCATGTGGAGGTGTTGGTGGGAGGTGGGAAACCACCTTGAACACGGATCCTTCATGTGGAGGTGTTGGTGGGAGGTATGGAAATGCTGACATGTTGGTGTGGCAGGGGTCCTCATTGCTCCCATGCTTCTTGCTGTGCACACAGAAACCTGCACTCCTGGCTCCAAATTGTCTTTCCAGTCTCGTTTGTGTCTGCCAGGACTTCAGCCTGAGATTCACCCTTTGAGGAATGTATTGATCACTTGGATCCGATGGCAAGAGAAGGGATGAGTCACCAAAGGGTGTCACTGGCTCCAGACGAGCGCTGTCTTTTTAATATGGCTCCTGGAGAGAAAATAATTTTATGGATACATGAGTATGAGGAGGAACATACAGAAAATTGAAGCGGGCAAAGACAACCACCGGAAACTTTTCACTTCCATCTTTCACCATCTGACATGCTGGGACCCCTACAGAAGGTCTTCTCCTCTCTTCAACCCCAAGTTCAAGAACTGGTGTTCTGGACACGTGTGGGAAGAACCGCTCTAAGTCTGCCTAGAAGTGTCCAACCACTGGTTTCCTCCATTTCTCAATCACCCTCTCAGTTCTGCCACAGAAGAGTTCAGTTTTGAGGTGGACAAAACTGGTCCACCATGAACCAAGCAGAGGTTCATGTCATCTACTGTGGGCATCCTGTTAAACTGAAATTCAGAGCATCTGTTGGAACCTCTTTCTTACAAAGCCTGGGGAATGAGTAGGTGGCTCTGAGAGGGGTTAATCTGAGCATTGATCACCATCCATGGCAGGAAATTAAGGTTTCTTCAGACTGCTGCTTCTGCTCTCAGGGGCAGGTACACCTATAAACATACACACTTGTGCTCTTCTGACCCCAACCAGAACTGACAGATGCTCAGGCCAGCTCGCAATGTTTCTTTGAAATGTATTTAAAAACTTATTCTTCATCAAAGTCAAGTTGTTGCCTACAATAAGAATGCAGCCTATTACATTGCATTATTACACTGCCTGTTGCAACTAATTCAGCTGGCTCCAGGTTCCTCAGAGAGCAGAATCAGATACCCTGGCAAATGAGTGCTTGGGGGAGATCTTCAAGGGCAGGTCCAGCTTTCAGGCAGCTATGGGAGGCCAGCCACCCCATACCATCAATACCAGTGAATCTTCCCAGAACACGTTATTTTCTCTGAGTTTCCTGTCACAGGAGATTTCCACTGCCTTTTAGCTGGAGAGGGCTGGCCACAGCTGCCTTTAAACTTCAGAAAGGATGAAGGCAAGACATGGGTTCTCTTCCCGGAAAGTGCCTGCAGCAACCCCACCCTGTGAGCTGGCTTGATATTATCTGCAGTCATTTAAGCAGACATTGCATGAGTAAAGAATGTTATACATCAGCCACACACTAAAAGACAGCACAGTAATGGTATTTCATTTCATCTCCAGTGGCCTGAGCTTTTTTCCTGGCTTATCCTAGTCAGGGGACACATCCCCATCTCCTTGATAGCAGTCAGGTTACATTGGTGATTCATGTCCTCGGCTAACTCCACAGTCATGTCCAGGTCCAAGAGCATTAATCTGGACTGTTTTTAAACTGGCCAAGGTTATCTCAGAGGCCTCCTCCAACTGTGATCCATTGAGAGATGAGGACGTGGTGTTTATTACAGACCTGGATGCAGGCAGTTTTCTGGCAAGGTCTGCGGGCTGCGGTGCTGTGTTAAGAGTCTGGCTGAGCTCAAGAGTACGCATGCTGAAGGCAGAATGAGGAAGGCTTTTTTCTGCACTGATCATCCAATGCCAGGAAGAAACCATTATGACTTTGCCCCTTTTAAATGGAGTGGCTGAGCTAGGTAGGTTGGATAGAGCTGGCGCTGGAATCCAGAGCCATTTCTCACTGGGCACTCACTGTTCAAAGTAACTGCGACCAGTCAGGAGGGATAATTTTTGCTATCTGATGAAAGCTGAGTAACTTCAAACCAGTTCCCTTTGGGCAAGTGCCTGCCACCACAGCTAACATCTGCAGGAGATCCAGCTGGCTCTCAACACAGGTTGATTACTTGTGGAGGCTTGCAGCTTGTAGCTCAAACTTAGCTGGGACCGCCCTAAGGGCTGGAGCATTTTAGCAAGGACTTACTCTGGTCCACATATCTAAATCTGTCAACAAAGGATGTTTTAGAACCAGCACAGTGAGATTGCATAAAGGTCATGTAACATCTCTTGCTCTACGGAAAGGTCATCTCAGCTGGAAAGCTCTGATTCAGTGCATTTCCAATTAACATACTTTGGTGAAACAGATATAACATGCTACTAGATGTAGTCTTATTTTCAACACATGTTGGTGCCTTTTCAAGGAAGTTTGAGTTTGACAAGAGAGATCACTGTCTGTCTTTATTATCACTGCCTTCTGACTATGCAGGCCTGTGAAGTTGACAGAGCACCAGAGAAATATTATAACCAAACGATCGTGCCAGGGAAACAGAGCATAATTTAATTTAAGGCGCTCTCAGTTGAATCAAGCAATCTATGAAAGAGGCAGAAAACCTGCTTACCACTTCTTATCAGACTGGGATTTGCTTTGATGCATCAACTCAGTTCATCATGATAGTTAATGGTGAAGAAAACTGGGAGAATATGGGGACAGTCACATTTGCCTAGAAAGGTGTTTAAATGAACCAATTAATCCAGAAAAGGAGAAGGAAGGACTAGGGAAGTGCAACGTGGAACATGAACTGTTTGCATAGTCTTTAGGAGAATTATATTTACTGAGTAATCTTGGTTATCTAATGCACATGGGCAGGGCATGTCTCTTATTATGTGTCTGAACAGCAGCTGGCTAAATGACACATAAATATCATTGATGATAATTTTATATTAATAACCACAAGCATGAAAGCAACAGAAGATGAGATCTTCATGCAAGAGATCATTCGCAATAGCAACAAGCAAAGTTTTAAGCTCCTTGTCCACAAGAATGCAGACAGAGTTCAAAAGAATGTGTGGAAACTGTACAACATTGGTGTTAACTTACAGCAATAAGTAAATATGTATCACAAGCTTCAATTTAAAAAGGAATAGGACCTACCTTTGTAATGGAAAGGAAAGGAATCTTCTTCACTCATTTTTGAAAAAGAAAGATTTCTTCTTTTCTACTAGAGGGAAGTTTGGTAGTTCTGGATTGTGAATGTTAACACAGAATAATTTAAGCCCAGTAAAGCAGTTTGATGACTACAGAAATGCCAGCTAATTTTTATCACAAAAGTATAAAGACATAAAGTATCAGAAATATTACTATTTTTTATTATTTTGTTGGGTTTGTACAAGTAATGTCATTTAAAGACAATGGCTATCAAAGGCCGTTTCAAAAACATCACAAGGGCAATATGTAATCTCATCTGTTGACCTGTAGCAGTGAGCAAGTGTGGTTACATTTTTATTATGTAGCTTTCTGAAAGTGAGAAAAGCTTTCCTATGTTTTCAGTAGGTGAAGAATTGTACTTGCTATGCACAGATTTGTCCAATCTGACTTGACAGAGTTTTCAAACTTCCAAAGTCATCCTTGCCTGAAAACTTACGGTTTGTACCAAAATGAGGCAAAGACACAACTCAGGGTTTTGAGTCTTTAGGACTAATTAAGGTTAAAAATCAAGAACTTCAGCATTTAACATCCCCCTCCTTCCAAAACCTTATGTATCCACATAACAATCTGCATCATTCTCAGGTCTGCTGATTTAAAGAGAAAAACACCAATTTGTATGCAAGAAGATGTGTAAAAGCCCTTCTAAACACAGGACTGTGTCTATTCATTTTCCTGTGTAGCAGAAGAAATAAAGTAGTGTCTCTGAAGATGGTCTAGGAAGATGCTTCATAGAAGAGGGAGCTAGAAGATGGAACACCAGGCTGTTTGTGTATGGTTGCTACCGAGCAGACATAGATATGTTGTTTACGGCTGGAAAGAGCCTGCTTTTCTCTCTTCTATACAAGTGCTTAAAAACCGCAGGCACTAGATATTGCCATCCGGATGGTGAACGAGATGGCGGCAGCCTGCAGGGATTGCAGAGAGGCAGCGAAAAAACAGACGCGTGCTCCCGTATTGCTGGCATTGATTTCTCTCCAGGGAAATCCATTAAACACCCTGGAATAAAACACAGCGCCTTCCTGTACCATTTACAAATCCAGCTCAGATGGTGTTTAGCAGTGTCTGCGTACCCATTCTCAGGCACGTGGCAATCTGTCCACTCAAGGAAGCTGTAGGAAAAGCCCGCTTTCCATCCTCTGTCCCCAGCAGAGCAGAGGAGCGTTCATCTCGTGGCACGAGCAGAGCTGCTTCACCCAGGCCACCCGCTGTGGAATAATCTGCAAGCTCATGGGAAATGATCTTGGATGATGGGAGTTACAGTTCCATGTATCTGTGCCTTCGTCGCCACGAACAGTTCCAAAACTGATGGCTTTTCCCTGGTAGGTACAGACGACAACCAGGGGCAATGCAGAGAAAGGACTACGCTGCTCAGGAGGTGCTGGAGAGAACAACACTCCTGGACTGAGGACTGTTACAGTCTCGTTTGCACACCTTATCATGACACACAGAGATCACTGAGTTAACTGGAACCAGAGCATCACCCTTACTGCTCCCCGCTCCTCCCAGCAATGGTGCTCCCGTACTTTTCATTATTGAGGCTCCAAAAACACTCATAAGCTGGAGGTTGCTGTGGGGTACATCAAGTCAGCTTGGCCCCATCAAGCCACTTTTTAAGCTCTTTGGCCTTTCTTTGGGAGAAGTCACAACCACCTTTCACAGACTTTCCCACCCAGGGCAACACCTTAGAAAACAGGTTTTCTCTGATGCGGGCCACTATAGAAAATAAAGTAATTACTGTAGACAAAAAGAGACATATAGAACTAGGATGAAGGAGAGACTCCTATACTCCAACTTCTTCAGATAGATTTAATTTTTTTCAGAAAAGTCAGTCAGAAGAGCTTGCCAGCCTACGTGGAGCAGCTGTGTGCCGCTTGAGTGCCTGTGCTGATTCAGATCTGGAGAGGAAAATAGTTGTCCACAGCTGCTGGAAATGGAGTCCTCACTTAATGATGCATGAATCTACCATCACCTAGAGTGGCTGAAACATGAGGTTTGGGTTGGGTTGGTTGGGTTTTTTTGTACTTAGTGTTTTCCAATTTACAGGTTTATACTGTTCTGGCAGGTTCAGCTGTTTAAAGGGGATCAAGGCCGTTGCCCATGATCTGGGGTGCGCTGTAGGTCCTTCCACCTCCCACGCTCCCCACTGCCTCCTCTGAGTGCTGCACAGCTGGAGTTATGATCCCACACACCTTGGGGAAGGGCAGGCCAAGGAGTCACGCCAGGAATCAGGCAGCACCGTGCTAAACACGGCGATGCCTGAAGGTTAAACATTCCCCTCCCTTTGCAGAGGGAAGTCATGCACCACCATCTCCCCACTCTGGTTGAGTTTAGGCCACTCTGCAGGGAAAAAAAAAAAATTACATTTCAGGAGACCATGCAGGGTGCCTGGGTAGGAGCCTGACATCGCAGCCTAGGGGTAAAGTCATTTCCCTAAGAAAAGCGGAGGGTTCCTGCTATGACTCATGTGAACCTGTAATCCTCTGAACATGGTCTGCAGGACTGGGGTACAAGGAACAGGGACTGCACCTGCAAGTAGTTAATTTAATACAACCTTTGTGTACACAATCTATGGTTAAAAAATGGAGAGGATCCAGTATGTTCCCAAGAAGAGGTAATTTGCTCTGAGTAGCCCTTGCAAAGCTGGAGGCAGCCCTGATGGATGTCTTGACAAACACTGAGAAGACTCCTGTTCTACTTTCAGACACTTGTGCAAAACCATGGGACTGAAGCTGAAAGTAAGGCTAAGAGGCTCTGGGCTGTACCGCACAGGTCAGGCTGGGTGGTCTGTATCATTTTTCTGCGTATATGTTTAAGGAGAAAGGTGGAATTAGGGTTTGTCTAACTCATTGCACAAAAGCAACGATGACAATAATTGTAATAACACCCCAGTTTCCACTTAGCGAGTGATGCTATGAGAACCCACCTCGGCAGCCAGTTAATGCCAAACCAACCCTCAGTCTTCTTATGTGACAGCAGAGACTGCGAATGGCCTCGTGCCCTGGGTTTCTTCATGACATCTTTCCTTGTATCCGCCAGATCAATTTTATCTGAACTGTTTGCTGCCCCTGAGCAGTGGTGGGGAGGCAGGAATGCTAAAGATAACTCTGTAAACAGAGAAGGCATGGAGGGGTCAGAGCCCAGGGGAAGAATCAATACATTGGCTTAGCCAAGGAGATGAACAAATTGTACCTGAGAGCCACACAGACGTCCTCAAGAGAAAAAGCAAGGTGTTTTCTGTCTTTAAGAGAAACTGCAAGTGATTTTTTTTGGTTATATAAGACAAAGGTCCAGATTCCTGGGAAAATCAGGAAATAATAATAATAATAATAATAATAATAATATTAATAGGGTAGTACTACTACTACAGTAGTAGTGATTGTAAGATTGTAATGATTGTAAGAAAAATAATAATAGTAATAATAGTAATCCAGACTATGCACCTGCAGAAGAGGTGAGTGAGGGGAGGACTTGGGCTGCCTGTTGCCTTTGGAGCTGAAATGCAGCGTGCGTGTGGGGACCTGCGCACTGTGGATGTCCCCTACAGCCTGCAAAGGGCTTGCACGGACATAAACACTGGCTTTCTACAGTACCCAAACTCTTCATTCCTTCATCTGTTTCCTTCTCATCAGAGGCAACATTGGCAAGAAAACAGGCTCCCCCTTCAGCTCTTTCTGGCTGTTCTTTCTCCTCCTTCCAGACCTCTCTTTGCCCTGTTCCCCGGCCTCTGTAGCCTCCTCCCCTTTATCCCCTTCGCTGTCTTTCCTTCCCCTCACAGCTCCCGGCTCCCCACCCTGCGTGGGTCCCAGGCCCTCCCCCAACAGCCACTAAAGCCATCTGTGATTAAATGGTCAACGTCAGCATCATTTGAGGTGGGAGAGGCTGCGGGGGCTAGGGAAGGTACCCATGATGCCACCCGGTTTCGGGTGCAGTGTTGTCCCTGCAAGGAGAGAACAGGGCAGAAAGAAGAGTGGAGCAGAGAGAAGAAGGTTGGAGGATCCTGGTCTCACCAAGCAATTCCTGGGATGGAAAAAAAACATGCATTGCTTGGGAGAGCAAGACATGAATTTCAGGTTCCTCTCTCAGTCAGCTGGCCGCCAAGTGTCTCTGCTGTCTGGTGCTCAGAAATGTTGGGTCTACATGGGCTACTCTTCTTTGCAGGGGTCTCTGCCTCACACGAGGTCTGCTCCCTCAGGGTGGTGTCCTCAGCCCAATGGCCTTTCCCAATCACCGTTGCAAGCTTCCCTAGAGCTTCTCCTTCATAGCCTCTCCTCTTCCTGCAGTCAGTCCCTCCACTTCCCAGGGGCTCCCCTCCTGCCTGGCACTGCATCCACTCCCAGAAAGCCCCAGCCCTGATGGCAAGGGGACCATGAGCACCCGGGGACAATGACCTCTTCCCAGTTCATTTAGTCACCACCAATCCATACTGAAATAATCTTTTCAATGCCAGAGGGTCTGGGGTTTGCATCTCATATTTAAGAATTTGATGAAATAACAAGGTAACAAGTGGCTGACCCCCTCCCCATCTGGTTGGGCACAGACTCTCAGCTATGAACCCATCACCACTGTCCTTGCTCTCAGATTTCCAGCTGCTTCCTCATTTTCTGCCCTCCCCTGCCCCTGCCGCCCCATGCAACAAGTAAGATTTTCCATCAGGGATTTCTCCTGCCCATCCATCGGGTCCTTCCTCCCCTGTCCTCTTTGATTACAAGGTGCTGGAGAAGTACTGGGAAAGGCTGTGTCCATCAGCTCTCCAGTGCTGGCTGGGAGGGTCACCCTGGCCACGTGGCACTGCCTTTCCAGGCTCTGGTTCCCCAAAAGGGGAAAGTTTCTCCCCAAAATGCATGCCTTGCCTAGTTGAACTGGAAGCTCACTGGTTTGGGTACCACCTGCCCTGAGCTCCCAGCTGGCTGGAGAGCCTCAGCACCGCATCACAGCGTCCCATGTGCATAACTGCGGCTGTGGGTTAGTGCACGTGTTGATGTCTATGCTTCATAGAATTATAGAATCATAGAATGGTTGGAGTTGGAAGGGGCCTTCAAAGGTCATTTAGTCCAACCCCCTTGCAAAGAGCAGGGACATCTTTGACTAGACCAGGTTGCTCAGCGCCTCATCCAGCCTGGCCTTGAATGTTTCCAAGGATGGGGCATCAACCACCTCTCTGGGCAACCTGTTCCAGTGTTCCACCACCCTCATTGTAAAAAATTTTTTCCTAATATCTGATCTGAATCTATCTCCCTCTATTTTGAAACCATTACACCTAGTTCAGCAAGTGTCTGGTCAGGAACACCTCTCCTCCTGCACCCCCTTCCCTCACCCCATCTGCACAAAATGTGGCAGGAGGGAGTGGGCAGAGGGGACCTCAGGCCTGGGGCAAAGCTGCTGCATCACAGCTCACGGCGTGGCAAGGTTGTGTGCCCTGACTAGAGGATGAAACCCTACTGTGGGGACTGTCAGAAGCCGCGTAGCGACTGCTTGGCTAATTGTTAGCTCCCAGCTTGGAGGTTGATTTGGGACTCCCTGACTAAGAAAAGTGTGTTGCAGCCACACGGCTGAGATCTGCGCATTATCCACATGCAGTCAGAGAGCAAAAGGCTTCGTTCAGGGAGGAGGCGCCTTCAAACATCTGATATTGCTTCCCCAGGGAAGAATGATGGAACACAGGGATATTTTAGATTAGGCTCTTGTTTAATCTGTTAAAAATCATGGGTCTTTCTCTGCTGGAAAAGGATCACAGGCAGGGGATTAAAAGCAGTCCTACTGCTTTTAAAGTTATTGGATGCAAGTAAACCTCTACTTCAGGAAGGATTCAAGGTTGCCTGTGCAGAAGCCAAGAGAAATGGATGGCAAAAAGCCATAAGAAAAAACAGCCCTCAGTAAACACAAGTGAGCTTCCACGACAGCAGTGGCCATGCTGCTCAGCGAGCATCCAGGTGATTCCAGCCCTGGGAAAATGGGGACGTTATAAGCTTCTGTGTAAAAGTAGCGTCTATCTTTGCTTCCCTTTTAACAAGATTAGTCTTGCTTTTCTCTCCCTCTTTCTCTCGCTGTCTGCTGGCCACCTCCGTGCTCTCCCACTAATGTGATTAGCGGTGCATGGGGACCATACTGGCAGCAACTGTCACAAAGATCTCTGCTTACTTGAGTGCACCTCTTTCCTCAATGAAACATCTTGTGTTTACGGTCACAGGGGGTATTGTTAACTCCTGGATTCGAACAGAAAGGGATATTTATGACCCTCCCATAAAAGTTGATTCAGGGAGACATTTAGGAAAGAAAGGGACAGAAGACAGATGTGTTTCCTACCACAGATGCTGCGGAGGTTCAATTGTTCTGCATATGTAATGACTTTTTATGGTTCCTTACAAACGCTTTCCACACTGCTAGAAAGGTGCCAAAGTCAAATACACATAGTTGCCTACAGAAGACAATTTAGTGACCATACAGGGCACTACAACTTTATATCTTGTTAAATATGTGGGAGATGGACATTGCTACATGTACAACATGAAGGGGAATCTCTGCCTGCACCGAGCCCTGGCTGCCTTTCTGCCTTCCCCACTTCAGCTCTGCTTTCATTTAACGTTTCGTGAGGCTTTCAGAGCATGTTTACTGTCATATCCACATGATTAACACTTAAAGCACCTATGGACTTTTTTTCCAAGCGAGGCACATTATCGGTGTTACATCACCAGCTAAATTGCCTGCAGTTTGTGTCTTCCCAAAAAAAGCAGAAAAAGAAGTTTAAGCCTTGCTAACTGTGCAAACAAATAGGTACTTGTAGGTGACAGGACCGGAAATGTTGCTGGATTATAGGCCTGGAGAGAACAGATGACCAGTGACTAAAGTATAATTACAGGCAAGAGAAGAGAAGGAAGATGGCAAATTGCTACGTTATCCTAACAGCAGTCAGAAGATGCTTGGCTACACGCTTCTGCCAGGGGCTGGCTGGTTTTACTCATTGATGTGAGCTCCCGTGGTGTGACAAGAGGTTTAAGGTGAGTGTACAGGAGGAAATGCGTATCTCAAGTGGTGAAATGAGCTTGTGGCTATTTATAGCACTGGAATGTCTGGCGAAAGCCACCAACTGTGGTCTCTCTCTGCTCCTGTTACAGAAGCAAAGCTATTTCCCAAGAGCTCTTGTGCCAAAAATGTTGTGTAAAAAGCAGTTCTGTGCTGAGATGCCTGCAGAGAAATGCAGCTCATCCCAGCAGCACCCGCCTTCCTCCCGCCGTCATCCAAGGGATCAAAACTAACATTGATCGACAACAAAGTCCTCCTGCCTTGACACACACAGGAGAAACAGGAAAAATGGGCAACATGAGATCATTAAGGAGCTTGTGCACCTCCCTTTGTGCTCAAACACAAATATTTCCACCTGGGGTTTTGCAGCGTAACACAGCTAAGGAAGGTTTCACAGGACAGGCTCACACTTTTACCAAGTTATCTATTAACTCAAAACCCAGGCAGGGCAGGCTTAAGTTGGGAGTGGATGGATAATTTTCAAATGTCCAGACTGAGTCCAGCTTGTTATAATTAAAAGCTGAACTGCTGTTACTTGGGCAGTACCACCAGGGTAGCTGGAGCTGCCAGGCAGTCTTCCTGCAGTGCATGATTCTGCATGGGAACATAACAAAAAGGGCTGTGACCAGGTTCCCTGCACAGACAAGTGATATCTAATGATTTTGTATCGATGGATGCATCTTTGTCTAACCATCGGGGATATCAGCATCATTCCTGCATTCTCATGTCATCAGTGGCCATTCATTGCCCTGTCATCCCCTGTGCATGAAGAAAACAAAATGTTCCCAGATGAGGAAGTTTTCTTTCTCTGGTAAATAATTAATAATGAAAGTACAAACTACTGCTTGTTTCGTATGCTCATACAACAAATGGTACTTTATTTGCCTGTGGATGAACAAGGTAAAAATTTCATGGGATAGACAGCACATCTGCAAAAGCCAAACCTCACTTGCTAGAAAAATCTGGGCTAAAATGACTGGGGAACAGCCAAGTTTAGTAAAGGCTGAAGGAAAAAAAATGTTATGACTCAAAGAAATCCCTGCTTGGGGGAAGCCAAGCTCAGCCACAGTAATCTCCTCTCTCAGGAGAGCTCAGGTGTGCTCAGTCCAGAGCTCTCCTGACATGGACAGTGGGCATCAACACTGCCTTGGGATTTACACTGCAGCGAGCATCACACCCTCTCCTGCCAGTGGCACAGCACTGCTGCTAATGTAGGCTTTGTTAATGTTCAACTGCCTTGGGAGAAAATAAGCTCTGATGCATGTTTCTGGTTTCTGAGGTTCTTGCATTATTTCCAGAACTGCAGGGTCTTACCCCATCCTCCGAAATGCTGCATTTTCATTACCAATGGCTCTCACCACATGCTTTGCAGGCCAGACCCTGCCATTAGGTCCTGTACCAATCTCACTGACTTTTTAGGAACGAATCCCTTTCTTTGAGAATATATTTTTATATATCCTTCCTTTTGATCTGAGCAGGAGTGTCACATTATAAAGTACCTGCTGATAAGGAAAAAGCCCTGGCTACCAGCCCAGGAAACCTGACATTAGTGACATCAGTGACAGCAGCTTTGCAAACATCTGCAGATTGTGACTTTTGCAATGGCCCCAAGGCAAGGACCACACAGAGCAGTGCTGGGCAGAGATAACCAAGCTGGTCTGGAGCATATTAGGTCAGGCACTGGAAGCTGTAGGACTATGGTGTTTCTCTGTGTTTGTCCGTGGTCCCAGCCCCACACTGATGGAGCCCTTCCCACCACCCACCTAAAGTCACTGGTGCCCTGCCCAGGCAATGGGGACGTGCCTCAATGCTGCTGGCTGTGAGAGCAAGCTAGCAGTTCTTACTTGGCCCAGCTTATCCTCGTTTTAATTCACGCAGGCTTTCAAATTTCATCTCTCCGCTGCCCAAGTCATTTGCTTCGTTACGTCTGAGCCCATGATGCTGCCCTGCGCATCGAGGGGCGGGGGGGCACAGCCCTGCCATAAAGGGGGACTGCTGCGAGCAGTGAGGAAATGAAGCCGGGAATGCTGCGAGGTCTTGGCCATAAAAAACACTCTGCAGGCTGTGTCTTGCTGGGCAATGTTAGTTCCCAAAGTTGTTTTCCCTAGTTGTTGCCATAAAACTTCAGTGAAACCACCTACAAGCTTCAGAAGTTGCATGGGGGAGGGAGTATACGTTAAGAGTCCATTGTTAGAGCCTATAGAGCCTCTTCTGCTTAAACTGGCTTGTACTGGTACGGCTTTGCTGGGCTCAGTAGGATGGTCAGTGAGTCAGACTCCAGGAATTAAATAATAATAATTTTCTCCCTTTAAAATAGATTATTCTGCTAAGAGAATTTTTGAATAAAGGAGTTTGTGCTGGGCTGCCAAACCTTGCTCTCTCGTCCCTCTAATTGGGGACCAGGCATCTATTGAGCAGGACTGTTTGAAGCGCGAGGTAGAGCTGCAGGCTGCTGGCCGGCCAACATGCCAAAACAGAGAAATCAAAGACATGAACTCAGCTGATGGGCGGATTTGCAAGGGCGATTGCAAACGGTCGGAACACATCTCTGTGCACACGTACAGCATCACGTTATTTCCAGAGTGCCCCCCACATATCATTAGCTAATTGATGCAATCTCTCCTTCTGCCTGAAAATTGTCCCCAGGCCGATCGCAGCTCCCCATGCTAACACCCCTGTCTGGGTGCCACCCCTTCTTGCAGCTCCTGGGCCGCACGCAGCTCGATGGGCGTTTGACACTTCACACCGCAGCTGCGGAGAGCGTTGGCACATTCTGATGGGCACCCCAGTGGCACAGAGAAGTGCATTTTTGGATGGCACAAGCAAAGGCAGGAGGCAGGATCAAGGGGCAGCATGGCCAAAAAGAGAGAAGGAAGAGAGAAAGGATGTCCTCCAGATGTGCTAATTACAATTAAAAGCTACAAAGAGAGCTGGTCATCTTAATGAGGAAAGAAGACTTCTCCTAAGAGCCTGAGTTGAATGACACAGCCCTATACCCCTCCCCTCCCCAGATCTGTTACAGCAGGGAAAAGCAGTGTCCTCTGAGGCAGACAGGGTGTATTTCAGAGAGCTGGCATGACACCCATCAGAGGGGTGGCAGCTGCTCCCCATGGGATAGAGCAACAGCTTGCAGGTGGGCAGGAAAGACGGAGCAGAGAGGAGAGAAACAGAGAGCCTGATGAGTAAATCTGGTTGATGACTTATCCTCCAAGTCAGTTGTAGTCACAGCCCTATTAACAGATATGAGGCAGAATTGTGAAAAATATTCGGGTTTGTTGGCTTCATGCGGAATTGAAGAAGGGCTTCATTTTTTCACTTTACTGCGCTGTAGAGATGGAAGCTTTTCAAATTAAACAGAAAGCTGTTTTGCTTGGAGTCCTTTGCAGAAAGCACAGCTTATGTTTTTCCAGCTTCCAGCACTTGGAGGGTCTGCTGGATGAGGTCTTCACAGAGAGCTTTCTGTTTAAATACAGAAAGAATCAGGCCTTTAAATTAAAGGTTGACCCCAGCTACATGTCACAGCCAGCACTGTGAGCCAGCTACAGGCTTTGGACCCGGCTCTAAAGTGATTAAAGTGACTTGAATGAACTGACTTGTTGCTCCCAGGTTGATACTCAATTAACCTTCAGATGAGAGGGTGAGGGGGAACCATGCGCCGTTAAGGCATTTGCACTGTATTTACAACAGATCAGTGAAAGACTGGAAACCGTACTGTACCAAGCCCTGGACGAGCACGTAGCACAGCCTCTTGCTCCAGATTTTAGTATGCAGATTTATGAGTAGGCACAAAATATGGCTGAATTTTTCACCCACAAATGGGCAAAGGGAGCCGAGAGGATCTGGGAAGAGGGATGCATAACAAAATGAACAAAGCTAAGTGTGGTAGAGATCCACCATAATCAGGTAGTAGTTGCAGGGAATTCTTGTTTTAAATTATAAGGCTACACAAAAGCATTTTTGTTCCTTTGATGACTGCATTGTCCTTGTTATCCTTCCAGGCCCTTCGCTCTGGTAGCTCATTACATCCACTCATTTCACCTTGGCTTAATTAGGGATGTGCAAAACAAACAGGATGCTGGTGCCGAGTTCCGGGCTGGGAGTGCAGGTATGAAGAAATCATTAAGCAGAAAATGTCCAAAGAACTATGTCATATGATAGCAACAAAACATTTGTGTGGGAACAATGAAAGGAAAATTTTGGGCTTTATTTTCAGAAGCAAAGCAGAAGCCAGAGGCTAATCCAAACATGTAGGCTGACTCCAAACAGATTGTTTTGCTTTGAGGTGTTTTGTGGTGCAGTGTTGGTTTTGTTTCCATTCTGAGTCAAACCAAACTTCGCAGCTGCAACTTCTTCACAAAACTGGAGTTAAGTCCTTCCCCCTCCCAGCACGGCTTGGTACAGTTCAGTCTGTCTCTGCTTGCCCCAAGCTAGGGTGATGCTGGCAGCAATCAGCCTGCTCACTGCAGACCTGAGCTGGTGGTCTCAGCCCTGCACCTTCAGACAGCCTCATGCCACATTCCCGCAGATTTCTCCACCCTCGTGCTCCAAAAGCACCACTCCAATGGGCTACTGTGCTGCCCGCACCCATTTCAGGCACTCTGAAATGGTTTCTGCTGCCAACAGAGGTGACAATCCTGTCTTTCGGCCATAGGGAAACCTCATGGGGTAAGGAGAAGACCTAGGCTTGAGGGCTTTGTGGTTGGGACACAACCTGGGGATCCGTCTCTGAGCAGTGTGGATACTGCCTAGGGCACCTAAATGGTCTGCATCTCAGCTTTGCTTGCACCACAGACAGGGCCAGAGCCGGCTTTGGTCCCTCTCTGCCCTGGAGCAAATGGTCTCACCTCTAGGCCTTCAGCAGAAGAATCCCTTCCTTCCCAGAAGTGCTAGGAGATCTGAATGATGCTCAGGAAGGCAAACATAAAAGCTATGGCGGCTACCTTATCTCCCACTTTATAAACTCAGAAGTGTATGGAAATTACCCGAGGAACAAAACCTGCTAAGTAACCTCATTATCCCTTTCTTTGGGGAGTTTACTGTAAAACCACAGGCTTTGGATCTTAATTTGCTGGGAAGTGCAATAACGTAATTAGCTAGACTGATAATGAGCTGAGCTGTGTGAATTCTTCGGAGGAGAGGAGGAATGTACTAGACAAAGAGAAATGGGAAAGGAAGAAGAAAAATAATGCTTCCTTTGCCAAGGAATGATTTTTTTTTCCATTATGTTAGTGATATAACATTATGGAAGAGTTTTGTTTCGGTCAGTGGGAATGCCATGCACAAGTATTTCCCTACTTTAAAACAATACAATTTCTAGAATCCTTTAATTTTTTTTCTTTTACATAAAATTTACGCATATTTTGAAACAAAGTATTTTGATTTTTTTTTTATTTTCTAAGAAGCATCTCCCCTGTCCTGAATTTTTCCCTGTTTGGCTAAAGCAGCTCAAAAACAGCTTGGGGAAAGCATCTCCCAACAAACATGAGAGCACCCCCTGCCCATGGTCGAGCTCTGCCTGTGCCTGGCTGCCTGCGCTGCCTGTGAGGCACCATGGGCTCTTCCCAAACCCAAACCTTGTCAGTGACCCAGGCAGTCTTTTTGCTTGGCACTGCTATCCCTGCTGCTGAAAGCTTTGCTGAGGACCATGCGGAGCTCCAGTGGTGTGAATCTCATGAGGCCCAGCCATGCACACCCCTGGGAGAAGGGCTGCTGATGCCTTGCAGGCCCATCTGTCCTGGTGGCCAACACAGGCTTTTCAGGGCTTATGGAGGTCTTTCACAGCATGAAATGAAGAATGCATTTCTCTTGTCACTAGATGGCTCTATCTGCTTTCACTAAACGCACACACTTTTCTTTTTACGGCTCCAAAAGAGCAGCAGCCCTACAGCTATGTGCTTGTACGGTCAGCAGTCACAGCCAGGAAGGTAAATTGCTGTGAGGGGGGAAAAATTCACCTGGGTTTTGATGATGGTTCTCACTATGTTCTTGCTGACTTCCCTGAGTAAAATGAACACTGTTGTGAGAAACCCCATGGCTTGAGATCTGTATGAAACAGTCCCCTCCGGGAGGGGTTCCGAGTTTTCCTCCTCTCAGATTCCTCCAGCAGCCATTGCACTCCAGCCTCTGTGCAGATTTGAACCAAAAAGGGAGGAATATGGGTGGCTGCCAGGCATGCAACCCAGGTGCAGGCTGATGGACAGCCAGGAACTTCCTTTTCTTTGTCCTACATTAGATGGGAGGCAAAGAGGGGCTGGGTCCCAGCACACCTCTGAGATGATTCAAATCAGTGGGACGATGCTTTCCAGACTCTTTATGCACCAGCCACCCCCAGGGTAACTGCACCCTACCCCAAGGGACGCTGTACTCATGCCAGCAGATGCCATCCTGTCCCACACTGCTTCTTCTTGGGGGCTACAGCTTCAAGGCCCAAATTTACTTCCTGAAAATGCTCTTCTTCAGGGCTGCAGAGCTCACTGCCACAGCCCATGCACAGCAGCCCAGGGGAAGGTCTGGGATGATGGGGGCAGCAAGGGACAAGGGGTTTGCAGGCAAGCCATCTCATTGTTTGGCCCATGATGGCAGGGAGGACACTCTCCTGGGATTTGGGCTTGCAGGGCAGGCAGCCCTGACTGCTGGAGGAGAGGACAAACCCCAGCTATGCAGCGGGCAGAGGTCATGCACTCTAGCCCTGTGGGTGTCTGCAGCCTCAAACCCTTACACTGAAAGCCGCACTTTGAAGTTTTGGATGTCTCTGAGTAACTAAAAAGCTACTGCAGGTCTGACTCTGGACAAGAAAGCACATCAGATTGTTGCTTTCCCCAGGAGAAAAAATGTACGTTGAAAAAACCACAATATAGTCAGGGGCTTCACTGGCTATATTGGCTTAAGGCTGAGTATTTTATCAGCTGCCAGATCTCTCGAATGTATTCAAGAGATGTTTGAAGCAAAATTCCTGCCTGGAAAAAGTTACTATCTGAGGATATAATCCAAAGCCATGAAAGACTGGGAGCATCTCTCTACTGATTTCAAAAGGATTTGAATCAGGCCCTGGGGAACTAGTCCAACATCTCTTCCTCGCATCAGCAGCCTCTGCACTTTAAGGAGACAACCCTTGTAATAACAACCTCTTGCAGGGGTATTTGCAAGATCACTGCTCTGGCTGCACGAATGACACAAGTGACTAGTGACTACAGTGGGAAAGGAAGCAAATTTGCTTATTTGGATAATTAACAGGCATTTGAGACAAGTGTTGCTGTCTAACGCATTACTGACAGACTAATAATTCTTTCTGATGAAGCAGCAATTATTATAATAATGTTATGGCCCACTAAAATAACCATCCCTCCCAGCCACCGCTGCCAGGAGAGGACGGGTGGAATTGCATCTCTCCTTCTTCCAGATGAACAGACTACGTGCCAGAGAAGTGCCTTGCAGGCCTCGGCCAGGAGAGGAAGGACTCATACAGCTACCGTGAGGCAGCTTCTGTTGCAACCTGCCTTTGCAGGATGCCTTGTTTTTATGACCACAGATAGCTGCAGGCATAATTTTGCACCTGCAATTTTGGTCAGATAGGTAACCACCATCCTTATTGACCCATGTAACGTGATGCCTTGAGAGGCCAGTGCTGCAAGCACAAATAGTTGTGACTGATTAGAAGAGGCACCATTTGCACAGCAGACATAATGCTGGGTGTTATGCCCCTTCTGAAAACGGGCTGTGCCGTGAGCCGGGGAGGACCAATAACCCCATCAGTGTCTTTCAGGCAGGCAGCTCCTTCCTGGACTTGTGCCAAGGGACTGAGGAGTAAGTTTGGTCACTTCAGGGGACTACAATGGTGAAATGGAGAATCGGGGCCATTTTCTTTTAACCTGGTCTTGTCTGATCCTATCTAACACCTGGGTGAGCGTAATGCTTGAGTAGGAAAATCCTTCAGGGTAAACACAACCAGGCAGGGGCACGGATGGGAGGAGGAGGAGGTGTTTTTCAGCAAAAGGGTAATCCATCACCCCACAACCGTGGAAGGACTGTGCCCAAGCCCTCCTTTCCCCAATCCCGCCCAGAGGAGGGTCCCATGGGGAGCCAGCTCACAGTCAGGTTTCCCCTCTTTTCATGCAAAGCATGGGAGATAGGCAGAGACAGAAAACCCAGGCAGCAATATTAACTGACTGGCCTCAAATCATGTAAGAATACCTGGGACTTGGATCTAATTTGATTTGTGTGACATGCATGAGATTTTGTTTGAGGTCTGGCTCATCACCACACAAAATAAGCAGGTCAGGATAGCCGACGGGAGGGTTGCTGGGCAGCCAAGGGCTCTGCGTGCTGCTCCGCACAGCTCTGCAGTGCACAGTGCAACTTCGCTGTCGCTTACAGCCCATGCTTCCCGCAGGCAGGAGGGAAAATCAGGTAATGCAGATTTCCTCTATTTCTTCTCTTGGGGGATCAGTCTGTTGAGAGATTCATTAAAATCCACTACACTAGAGATAGAAAAACATCACCTGACAAGAAAACGCTCTTACGGAAAACAAGTCTTTGATAGCTTTACATTCATGTTGAACACAGGGAAAACCAGTCAACAAAGTTCCTCATGGCCTAAAAGCAGAAACATCTGTCAGAGGCGGCTTGCTAAGGCTGAATATAGCAGCAGGAAAGCCCAACTGATTAACTCCATCCTCTTCCTAACATGTTTTTGTGGTTCCCAGAAATCCCTAGAAAGGGCTCCTGAGGACACTGGCACCATTACAAGCCAGCTATAATTCTGTAAACAGAGAGATCAAGGAAACATTATCCTAACTGCAGTTCACCCCTGGCATCCAGTTTGCATAACTCACATGTGCTTCATCTACTCTCCTTTAGATGCAGTACAATCTTGTAATTTAGGGAAAAAGGAAGAGCCCATGCTCTGATGATGGAGAGAATAAAGCTGTTGTTATTGTGAGGAGCAAGAGGGCTAGGGGTTTGGGGTCCATATAACCTTGCAAGTAGGCTGGAGCTGATGAAAAAGGCAGGGAAGATTAGAGCAGTAATACAGTAGACAGCGTGGCGGGGCTGATCCTCCTCAATGCGAACAACCACCATGGCCCTTTTCCCACCCCCCACCCCCCTCACCCTTCTCATCCACATTTGGCCTAACAAGGAAAGCAGCCAGCTTTCTGGGGCTTTCTCTTGATTACTTTTCACATTTTAGTCTTCTTTCATTTGTTTATAGTAATCCCATGAAATGAAAACGCTTAAAAGGAACAGCCTTTTCTGCATTGACATTTTTCAAGATGCAACTGGACAGGGTGGTAGTCAATCTCATCTAGGCTCCCTTTTCCACAAAAGGTTGGACCAGATGATCTTCTGAGGTCCCTTCCAACCTGGGGTCTTATGTGCTCTATGACTCAAGCCTGGTATCAAGTGACAACTTTGTCTCTGACATGTGGGACAGCACAATGGAGACTGCTTTCTCGGTGACAATACGGCATGACTACTTGGCAAACAAATGCAACACGTCATTTTAAGGATTATGTTAGGGAAATATGCATTTCCCATCAGGTAGCATATATTTTTTTTTCCCTCAGCGTTACATTTCAGCAGTACACAAATACATAATTCAGTTAGAACAACTTAAAATTTACTATTTAAGAAGATACTAAGCAACTTGGACGCCTTGTAATGGATTTTAATCAAATAATATTTTTTTTATTTGTAAAATTGAAAATAACTTCAGTTTAGAGTTCAGATTAACATAACATTTAGTAAGTTTCATCAGTCTTCCCAAAGCTGTTTACCCAAAGAAATGTTATTTTCACTGCTGGACAGAAAACAGTTAATTACAAAATTTTTAAGATATATCAGGGACTAGAATTTAAGTTGGGATGTAGATCACTTCCTAATGCCAGGCTCCTGAAGCGTGAGTTTTTCTGACCACTTACCATACAATACTCCTCCTGTCTGAAAGCTGAAGTTTGGAAGCTTCAAGAATTATTACATTTCGCGTGAGCTACCTTTCAACTAATGCACTGGCATTAAATGGAGGAGATGCACCCCTTTGCCAGCCTTGAAGGACACAGTGCTTCCAAGAAGGCAATTGCAGTAAATGTCTTCCGGGAGTACCAACATCTGGATGTATTTTGACATCCTTTCAACTGAAAACTATGGAAATAATCGTCCTGTGGAGACACGCCTCAACACTCCTACGTATTCAGTATTGCCAAAATGGAGTATCAACTGCAATCCTGAAACCTTGCATAGCTTTTATAGCCAAATAACGAGTTATCTGCAATGCCTTTTCCTACAGTACGCTGCATACGGGCTGAGCAAGTATCTGGAAGGAAATACGCGTTCTGATTTCCCATGAACTTCTAGGCAAAACGATGTCTTGACTTCACATTAGCATCACTCGCTGCAAGTACTGATACACTGTTGAACTCAAAACATTTTACTGTAGTACATTATTTTTATCTTTTCAAATATTGCTACTGCAGCTTCTTTACGACCTTGGAAATAATCAGACAATGGTCTATTCCCTTTTCAACTCTATAAACAATTGCCAAAAAATCTTTGTTGTTTTTGTGCTTTGAGGTATCTATTGCCCTGAGGGGCAAAAGCCTTTTTCAGCTACAAGTTTGCTTTCTCTGTGAGAGAAGATCTAAACTGTTGCTGGTATACACAAAGCTCTCTACCTAGAAGATGAATTGTCTTACCTGGAGGTGGAAAACTATGCTACTGCTTTCACAAAGAAGTAATCCACTGGAGTGATCATGGATCACACTACCATAGGTCTCCAGCACTTGTGCCACAGCAGTGTTTTCACAATTCTACTAATAGAAAGCTCAAAGTTTCACCTTTGTAAGAAATGCTAGAATTACTTCTTTGCTTTATTCCACTTCTATTCTACCTGATGTGACAGTTCACCATGCATAGCGAGGAACTTCTCCACAAACTGCAGGAAGTTTCCTGACAACTATCGCCAACTTTATGGAGCTACTCAACACCATTTCTCCAGCTACTCTGGAAAGACAAAAGCCTTTTTTTTTTTTTTTTTTTTTGAGACATGTGCCTGGACTTGTTGCAGGGTCGTTCACACTGGAATTGCAATTGTGGTCTCTAAACTTGCAGGGACCAGCTAAAAATACATAAATAGTAGTCAGTGTCACTCTTAAGTCACAGTCACTCTGCATCCCACCTCCACTAGACCACACGAAGGGATGTCAGATATGGTGCCTCAAACAGCCGATATTTAGGTTGCAATAAGTCTACAAGAAAAAGTCACCTTTCAGTTTGCAAACTTTCTCATGTGAGGGAATAATTTCTAAAATTTTGCAGCTACTCTGTAAGTACCTTTAAAACATACTTATCTGCATTTTATTACACACTGGAACAATTTCTGTGTAACGTTCATAAACATAAGATCTTTGGATTCAGTTGTGCTGCATAAAGAGAGATGACTGTTCTTGGAGACACAGTAAATACAACTTTGCCGACAGAAGAACAATGGGGTGGGAGAATGAAACAGCCTTTGGTAGACAAAGGTACGTAGCCCATTCACTCAGCAGTTCTTTGGAGGGAAATGAGCATCCACAGCATTATGTGTGGTCTTTCCTGGATTGATATTTAATTCTGGGTAGATCCAGCCAGCTTAAAGGAGTGGCTTTAATCAGAATCTGAGGGATTTACTACCCTGTGGGTTTTTTATCTGCGTGTGAGGGAGTTGCATGTTATTGATTTTTTTCTTGACGGAATTAACTACCTCAGTTCTGTGGGGGTTTTGCCCCTTTTCCGTTTACAGATTATTAACATTTATTAGTGGAGGTGTGGTCCTTGTGTTGGAAATGTACAACTTCAGACTTACTTTTCTCCATTGCATACGTTTACCTCTCAGAAGGTCTACCTTCCACCTCCCACAGTGGAACCCACTGCTCTTTCCAGCTCTGCTAGAGGTCTCTTCGAAATTCTCCTCTGCAGTCACCTCAGAAGACATCAACAGCACAACACAATAATAATTGCTCAGGAATTGCATAGAGTCTTCCTCTACTTACATATTTCCAAAATTGGATCAAAATTCCCAGAGGATTCTGCTTAACTACCTAACTGGCATTGCATAGAGCAAAACCCTATGTGATGAATATTTGCCAGTAGTGACATTTTCAAAAGTTTTCTCTCTTGCATGTTATTTCCTCACCTATGTTAGAGAGGCCTGAGGCAATATAATGTTTTCACAAGCAAAGTCTCAAAAAGGAAGATTTTGTAACTTTTTTTTTTAATTTCAGGTTTGTTTTTAATTGCAATTCTGAGACAAAAAGTACAATTTTTTGTTTTATTATTTTGGTTAGAATTTGTTAAAAGCAGAATTTTTTTCAGACTGACTTCCCTCTCAAAAATAAGGCGATTTCTCGCCATTGCTTTGTGATGGTCTGCCTGACTGATTCAGCCCTCACCTTAATCCTGTCACAGATAAGTGAGATAAGAGACATCCCCCAGGGCCATGAGGATCTGCTTCTGGCCCTGCACAAACTCCTCACTCTGCCCAGCAGCTTCCCTTCCCAGTACCTCATCCTCTGGCACTGCTGCCATCTCACTTCACATGTCCCCTTCTCTCCCATCCAGCCCTCATAGGCTTGATTCCTGCTTCTTATGCTCCTCCACTCCCTTAGCCTGCTCCAAGCACTGCCATCTGCTCAGGTTTTCCCAGTTTTCAGGACACAAATGGAGAAGGAATGGGAGTTTTTCTCCCCGGGATGGTTCCCTTGTCACAGTCCTGTTCCAGCTTTCTCCCCATCCCTCACACTCATTCTGCGGGGAGAACTGCAGATGGGGAATGTCTCCTAAAATAAAGCTCAGCTGACAGCTCAAATAGTGCAAAGCAGAGCAAAGGATGTGGTGCCTCGCAACGGCAAACCAGGTACCAGGGAGGTCCTGCGCAAGGTATCAGAGCCCCTCAGCTCCGTGCAGTCCCGGGCTTCTTCCCGCAGCAGAGACCCAGGCAGGTCTGGGACGCGGTGTGACCACAGGCGAGGGGGACAGACCGCCTCTGCCGCGGGATCCCGGCCAGCAGACACCTCAGCCTGGGCTGCAAACGCCTGACTCGCCGGGCAAATCACAGGGAGCGCCCAGCAGAGGCGGACGCCTGTGCCTAACCAGCACCACGCAGACCCATCCTCCCCCCCACCCAAAACTGCGTGGAGAGACCTCGCCCCAGGACGTTGCCTGGCGCCTGCGAAATCCATGCAGCGCTTCTTGGGGAGGCATGTCCCTAAAACCCCGGAAGGGCTGCTCTGTGGAAGGACCCCGAACGAGGTCTTTTTGATCTCATAATCAGCTGTCCTCCGGCGTGCGAGAGGGCTCCGCACCGGGCAGCCACAGCGGGTTTGCGTCTGGCACTTCAGGTCACGGAGAAGGCACCACGGTCCCGGGCTGCTTTCGGGATCAAACTCTCCGGTGAGGAGGAGGCGGCCCTGCGCAGCTCTCACAGCCCTGTGCCGGACGGCGGGTCAGGCAGGACCACGGCAGCCGCAAGTCTTTCCGCTGCTGCCAGGCCGGCACCCCGCCATCGCTTCCCCTCCCGCCACACCGCGCATGCGCCCGCCCGACGCCCCCCCCCCCCCGCTGCTGGCGCGGGAACGGGAGGCGGGAGGGGACAATCCCCGCTGGGCGCCGGTGACGCGCCGTCCCGCATGGACGGGGAACGGGCGGCGGGGAGCGCGCAGGAGGGCGGGGGTGCCGGGCGCGCGCCCTCGCCCGGTGGCGGCGGCAGCGGCAGCGGGCGCGCGCTCCCCGCCCGTCCTTTCATCTGCTCCTTCCCCGACTGCGATGCCGCCTTCAACAAGGCCTGGAGGCTGGACGCCCACCTCTGTCGGCACACGGGCGAGGTGAGCCGGGCCGCCCGGTGCTGGGCCGCGGCCTCAGGGAGCTGCGATGCGGGGGGGTGCGCGGGGAACCCCGCTCGGGCCTCCCCGTCGGCAGGGGAGGGAGGTTTTGCATGTGGCCGAGGCGAGGGGCCCGGCAGGCGGGTGGCGGCCTGCCGCGGTTCGAGGGGATCGCGCGTTCAGCTTCACGCGTGGGGTACCCAGCACAATGTGGGGGGCTGCGGGCGTTGTGTCTGACAAACCAGCGCCGGGACGCCCCGCCGAAAGCTCTCCTGGAAACCGCCGAGCCCCTCGAGGTGGGGTTTGTCATCTCCGAATAACTCTCTCTTTCAGAGGCCGTACGTTTGCGATTACGAAGGCTGCGGTAAAGGTTTCACGAGAGATTTCCACCGCGCTCGGCACCTTCTTACCCACACCAAGGAGAAGCTGTTCGAGTAAGGCCAAATGTTTAACGTCTTAAAATGGGTTGTGCTTGTCCTTATGGAAGCGAAGGGGAGTTAAAGCTGGTGAGTGGCTGGTACGTGCCCCGCGTTGGTGTCCCGAGTGCTGCTGTCACAGTGTCATGCAGGGTGAGACGTGGGGAATCTCCTCAGCCTCAAAATTCCTACCTGGCAGTGACCCATAATAGATGCTTAAAGGAATGGGCAGATCTCTCCCTAGAGTACAGAATTAAAAGAAGGAAGGGCAGTTACCTCTTGTTTCTAAGTCTTTAATAGCTGCATGTGGATCAGGAGCTAGGAATTCCTACATGTTTTATTAAAAATACCTTCTGATACGTTTTGCTGTGGCTTTTGGTTGTAACTTACCCTCTGGCTTTTTGTGTCTTCAAAGCAAAATTTTATATTTGGGTTGTGAGTTTCGGTTATTCTTCGTGTATTCCTCAGGTCCAATGATTTGTGTAGCTGCCTAAGAGACAAATCACTGTTTGAGAGTGGTAATAAGAAAATGCAATTCATTTGCAGGTGCACAGCTGATGGATGCAATCAGAAATTTGGAACAAAATCAAACTTAAAGAAGCACATTGAGCGCAAGCATGAAAATCAGCAAAAGCAGTATGTGGTGAGTAATTACCTTTGATACTGGAAATCGGATGCCAAACAAGCTCCTTTTTGTGTATCTAATGAAATATTTCAACTTGTTATTATGCCATTTTTATATGAGTTCAAATACTGTGATTGGGATTTCAGCAAACACATATGGACTGGGATGTCATTATTTGGCTTCTAATGATAACTTAATTTCCTAAATAGTGCGACTTTGAAGGCTGTAACAAGTCTTTCAGGAAACATCAACAACTTAAAGTTCATCAGTGTCACCACACCAATGAACGTCCCTTCAAGTAGGTGGATAATTTTAATAATGAACTTTTAAGAATTCCATTTAAACACTGCAGATGAAAACAGATGCTTTTTCTCAACCTTTTCATTGATGTGGCCTTCAAAAAAACTGGCGTGAACTCGTAGTCAGGGCTCCAGGTACATTTTTTTGTACTAGTCCTTTGCTCAGTAGTCTGTTCTGACCAACAGTCTTGGTGCTCTGTAACTTCAGCATTCCAGACATTTTCTTTGAATTTATTACAGGTTCACAGGAAAAATAAACAAAAAAAACCTCAGTTTTGAGTTCACACAGTCTGAAATACAAGCATAAGAGCTTGCATGGCAATGAAAAATACAGCTACCTCTGTTTTCCAATAAAAAGCAGTGACTTGGCTAACACTGAAGTGAGTAGTAGCTTAAAAAAGGTGAGAGGCTTGGACACCAATCTGAGCCACTGTGCATTGCAACTCCATTATTTACATGACACATCAGTATAGATCTGATGAAAGCAAAATTTAGTCTTGTATTTCTTAGAGGTGGAACACAGTTAACAGGAGTGTTCCACTTAAGTGAAATGCCCTAGTATGGCTGGGTGACAGACACAAAAATACTGTCAATGCTCTGCTACTGCTCTGCTGGCTAGATCTGTATGGGCCACTTAAATCTTCCACTTTCTCTCTCTCTTTTATGTTTGAAAAGCCTACTGTGTAGGGATGATACAAGGTTTGATTCTTTAGCTAAAGCTTAACTCACTGTATGCATGGGAATCATACTACAGTTTTAACTTGAGGGGATCAGAGTCCTCTATTGGAAACATATTATGGAACTTACTTTTACAAGAGGGGAACAGAACAGATCTCTAGGCAAGGGGAAACCTGGATTATTTTGTCCAGTTTAATTGTTCTTGACTTAAAGAACAAAACATATGTGGATGCAGTGAAAGAAATTTAACCAGTGTACTTTATACCTAGATGTAATAATGAAGGATGTGGAAAGTCCTTTTCTACTCCAAGTCGACTAAAGCGGCATGAGAAGGTACATGAAGGTAATACAGTTTGGTTTTTTTTCCTTGCTTCAGTTATGTTTTAGCAAAGGAAAAAGTACTTCTTCCAGTACAGAGAGCATGCAGGGATGTATGACAGACATTAAAGTATTTTCGGCCTAGTGATTCAGACAGACAAAACAGGAACCCCCCTTTTGAGTAGTCAGAGGCGATACAAGCAAGGCATGGCAGTGTTCAGTTACAACATACTTGTGGCAGGCTGAACAGAGCTGAGGATTCCTGCAGTCATTTCTTCTTCTTACCTGCTTCCTTGTCAATAATCCATGTTCTGGAGATGGGCTAATGGTTAAGGCACTAGCCTAGACTTCCAGAGGGTAGGATCAGTTGCCAGTTCTGCCACAAATTTCCTATGGAGCCTTGGCAGAACCACGTAGGCTTGCATTTTTTAATTTGATAATGTACCTATGTGAAAGGTACTTAAGTGGAATCGTCAGGAGGTGGTCATGTATGTTTGAGCTAATCCTGCTACACTCCTATCCATTCTTTCAGTGCTATTGACAGTAATCTGCTTTCCAGTGCTAGGAAAAAAAGACCAACACAAAACTAAAGGAAGAGTATCTAAAAAGCTGTGATTCCTACTGCGTTTCTTTCTTAAGACAGGGACTTATTCATAGTCCTGGGATTTAAATAGTGTTGACTTTCTGTGATCGTTTGAAAACCATCCTGTCTGCTTGATAGAATAGCAGAGTCTCTTTAGACGCTGGAATATTACTGTATGGTCAAGATCTTATTTTTTATATGTAATACACATATTTATACAGAAATATTTTCATCTATTTGAAAGTGTATGGCTGCTGAGGAAGTAGTTTTACGGAAGCAAGGAGAGACAGAGTTTCATAAAATCATTTTGGTTGGAAAGGACCTCTGGAGGTCATCTGGTCCAACTCCCTGCTCAAGGTGGGGTCAGTGAGACCAGGCTGATGAGGGCTGTGTCCAGTCAAGTTTTGAATGTTTTCAGGGGTAGGGATTCCACAGCCTCTCTGGACAACTTATGCCAGTGATACAAGGTTTCTTCCTTAAACGTTGGAACCTTAAACCATTTCTCATGTTCTAATTTGTGTTCGTTGCCTGTTCCATCACTGTGCTGTATGAGAGCAGAGAAGGAACACTGGCTTTTGATTTTGAAATGCTGAAAGTGGAGTTCCGCCTTGTAAAAGTGGACTGTCTGCCAGAACCTTTGTGATTGTAAACATCTGTCGTGTTTAACAGGCTATGCATGCAAGAAAGAAAACTGCTCCTATACTGGAAAAACTTGGACAGAGCTTCTGAAACATAATAAAGAAAGTCATACAGGTAAACTCCAAATGCTTTAGTAAATAGAACTTAACAATAACAAACTTCTAATTTGAAGAATTGTCCTTGCTGAATTCATTTCATCAACTTGTCATTGTGTCTAGACAAACTTGTTTGCTAACACTTGATCAGTAAAATGGTTGTCACTCTGGCTAGACCTTTAACTGATGAAAATGCTACTCAGTATACTAACTTTGCTTTGTCATCCAGTTAACGAGAAATTGTATAATGTAGGTTTTCGGATTGGGATAATTCATACTGCATTATTCTCTTCCAGTCTCAGAGTTCCTTGCATTTTGTGTGGAGTTTAGCATTGTTCTAGAGGACTAGTAAGGTTTGACTCTGAGCTCCTGTAAGAAGCTGTTAATTTATATTCTCCGTGTCTCTCTCCCACTCAGAGCCAATAGTTTGCAGTGAGTGTTGCAAAACTTTTAAAAGGAAAGATTACCTCAAGCAGCATCAAAAAACACACGCTGTGGAGAGGGAAGTCTGCCGATGCCCGAGAGAAGGATGTGGGAGAACTTACACAACTGTATTTAACCTTCAAAGCCATATCCTCTCTTTTCATGAGGAGAAAAAACCATTCTCTTGTGACTATCCAGGCTGTGGAAGAGTGTTTGCAATGAAGGTATGTATTTTTTTACACTGTCCTAATCTGAATCACATAATCTAAAATTATAAACATAACTCTTTTTTTTTTTCCCCCTGCTCTTTGTAACTGTAGCAGAGCCTAGCAAGGCACACAGTTGTACATGATCCTGAAAAGAGAAAGCTGAACTTGAAAGTAAGTTACACTCTTGAAAAAGTCTTCTCAGTCATACCCTTTCACTTCAGAGGAGGGTAAACACTACATGTTTTAGAATGTGACTTCAAGCAGGAAAACAGGCCAGCTATCTACTTAATTTGGGAGATTCTTAATTTCTGAAGATCCTTTAAATAATGCAGTGCTGGCCTATTCAATGATTTCTTCTCTCCCCCTCCCAGTAGTAGTCTTTGCTCCATAGATACGTTAAGTTGCTAATTCTGGATTTGTTTCTGCCAGGCAAAGCGTTCTCGTCCTAAGAGGAGCTTAGCCTCTCGTCTGAGCGGCTACATTCCTCCTAAAACGCAGCCAGGAAAGGATGTGGTTGTGACAGAAAGCAAGATAAAGGATAAGCCCATGGAAAATGAAATACCAACTGTTGAAATTCTGACTCTGCAGTAAAGATTAACTGAACAACATTCTTCATGGAATGACCAGTGCAAAGCTCAACAATAACTTTATTAAGTTTTATAGTTTGTTTGTTTGTTTTTTTAAATAAGAAATTAATATTGTTTACATCTCTTCATAAAGTCACTGATGCAACTCATTTGACTTCAGATCTTCATTTTCATCTTTCTTTACTGTACTGTTTTTCTGGTTTTCCATCTTCTGGTATGCTTTCAACTCTTTGTCAGACATGTGTCTCAAAATACAGGTACTCACTCCTTCTCTAGTAACTTTCGGCTTGGAAAGATAAGTGGCTTTCTCAGACACAGTCTCCAAAATCTGATCAAAAAGTGTGAACTAAAAAGAAGGAGAAAAATAAGACTAAATGCACAGAGGTAGAAAAGTATTTCAAGCGATTCTGTAGTGACAGGATCTCCTGCTTGTGGTTTCATTATTAGCTGAAACAAGGTAGTTGGTAGTCCTGGTTTTAGCAGTTCAGCTTGTCATTCCTTAACCATGTGTTCTTTACTCATAAGCAGGTTTAGGAAAGTCACCAGAGGAATTAAGCCATTTCCCTAACACTTAGGCTAAATTCCTGACTCATCTTGTTTTGCTGTTTAAAGGTGTTTGTGAAGTGGACTCCTCCCCACCCTCTTCTTCCACTAGATTCAGGCATATTATTATCGGACTTTCCTCTTACAGGACAGTATTGTTCTAAGGTTAGGAGAACGTTGTAGTACTGAACTGACTGATACAGTGCATTCATATAACAAGCTGAACTCTTAAGCTTATAATTAAGCTTTTAAATTTAAGGACAACCTAAAGCTGGACTGTGTCATGAAATGTTCAGCTCCCTCCCATATGCAGTCCCAGAGCAGTGGAAAACTAACCTTAGCCGCATCTGAGAAGAACTGTTATGTTACTGAAATAATCTAGCTAAAATATAGCTGGTTTTGTTTGTTTTTTTTTAAACCTTACTGTTAAACTTTTCAGTGAGTGAGCTGGCTTAAGACATAGATAGGAAAATTTAACCAGCCCAGTTAATAAGGTGGTGCTGCAAAGAAGAAACTTCTTGGACAATGCTGTCAAAGCTGGTCTTATAACTGCATTCTTAAGCAAGCATGGTATTTAAATTGTCTCTACTGGGACAACTTTTCTAGAACTGCACAGATGCAGCTTAGGTGGGGAAACCATTACTTTCATAGGACCTAGACCTTCACCTATTTTAACAGTACATGACATACTAAAAAAACGTGGCAGTACTGAACAGGGGAAGTTAATACAAGTACACCTATTTCATGAAATTGATTGGTCCAACTTTCAGGAGTCCACTTACCATGTCTGTATTGCTATCTTTTGCTTGCCGGATGGTAACTTTAACATGGTATTTCTTTTCAATCCACTGTGCTATATGTTTAGTCTTGGTCTCTAAGTCGTTCTTGGCAATAGCTGAAGAAAAGGATAACTCCTTCTGAACCATCCCTGTTTAAAACAGAACTAAAACTGTGTTGGTATAACATCTCGCAAACCTGTATCGGCTGCTGTCTTTCAACAGCCAGCCTATGGTGCTTTGTCTGCTTAACTCCCTTCCCCCATGCTGCTTTCTCATACACGGAACATCCCAATCTCATTGTCTCAGCATGCAGCAGTCTCTCCTTTGAAGGTGGCTACTTGATATCTCACATTCACTGCCGTAACTGGGAGACCGAGTGCATATTTGCGGCAGATAGGGAAGTCTCTTCAGGGTCAGAATGCTTAAAGTATTTTTATTTTAACTACAGTTTTGTTCATAGCACCCATAATGCAGGTCTGACAAAGATAAACAGGTAAACATTGGAATTAAAGACTTGGTGTGCAAATTCCTACGTTCTGCACATAGTATAGCTGAATGTAAAAGCTTTGAAGTTAGACAGGTCTTCGTCTCAAGCCCATTTTCTTGAATGGCAAAGTGCAATATTCAACTGAAAGTATAATGCCTTGTAGTATACTTGAACAACTTATGGTCTCTTCCTCCTTAAAGGTTCTCTAAAGTAGTTACCATTTGAGTAATCTTTTTGTAGTTTCTTGAACAAAAAAAACTCACTACCACAATAGTGCTCTCCTCTAAAATCAGAACTCTACCCAAAGCACGGATACCTGCATTAGCCTGAGGATAAGAAAAGAGGATACAAGGTCAGATGCCTTTTCCAAAACCTCTTTGCCAAACTCAGTTTGTTGAACTGCTGGAGCAGGCTGACTTAAGAAAAAACACTGAAACGTGTTCAAAATGGAAAAGGTTGTTCTCTTACTCTGTACAAGAAAGGGCTCTAGATCTTGTCTTCCTAGCAGCAAGCTAGGAATGACTACTGGTGAAAAACTATATTGGTGTTTCTGGTGCTCTCTTTGTAAAAACTGCCTGTCACGTCACGCCTAAGTAAAATAACAGAAATTCGGTGCGTCCCATGGAACCAGAGTCTAGTTCTATTCCCTTAAATAAAAATAGATTAAAAAAAAAAAAAAAAAACTAGCAGATGCCAAAATAGTAAATCCTGAGAAGGCAATAGAAGGCTTCTCTGTGGAAGACTAGACTAATCCCAAATTTTATTTTCACGACTGCAAATCCTTAACAGCCTGGACTGCGGTGGCATTGCTTTGGATCTACACAAATGCAACTAAGAGGATTTAATCTGCGGAAACCACTTTTAATGCAGCATTTTTCGAAGTGCTCAGTGTTGCAGTGTCAACAATGTACATACCTGTTTTTGAACTTGCTTTTTTCTTCTCTGCGCGTTTAAGCTGTTCTTCGTGAATCTGCTTCCCAGTCATTAGTCTGTATACAGGAGGTTCTGCATTCTCACGAAGGAGAACTAGTTTCAGGTCATGCTGATCCATAAGTTTGAGTGCCTCTGCTCGGTGCATATTTCCTAAGCTCTCTCCATCCTGGTTGATTACATGCAAAATCCGATAGGGAATTCTTCGCCCAACGCTTCCAAATGCTGCTTTCTTTTTTGGTTCCGTGTGAGATTTTTCAGCTGTACAAAATGGCTGAGCAAGTCCAAAGACAGTTGACTTTCTAGGGGCAGGTGCCACCATGCAGAATGGAGAAAATACCCTCTTTTGTGGTGATTGTGTCAGAAGAGTACCAAAGAATCTTTTTGCATATCTATTCTCATTTCTGCTTGCTTGGCATAGAAGTTTCATCACACAAAAGGTAGTCATTCTGAGGAAGGAGGGAAGAAGAAAAAACAAGTTACTCCCATCAGTCAGATTCTTCTAGTTATACTAGAAAGACTTGACTTCAGTAAACCCTGGTCCTTAAAAGTACTTTCAAAAAGATGTATGGTGTTACTATACAGAATGAGCAATCAACAGTGATGTAACATTGGCAGAGGGCTTTAACCCAGAGACAAAATCTGACAAAGGAACAAAATCTAAGAGTTGATGTTATCTTCAGTATTTTAAAATTTGAGCATGAACTCCTTTAAAGAATCCAAAAGTTCTAGTTCATTTCTCCTCACAAGAGTACTACTCTTACACAGCTTTTTTGTATATAGAGAGATTAGCCAGTGGTTAAGAGGAAGATTGTTGTCAAATAAAAGGGCATGTCACACTTTAAATATTTTCGGTCCAGATTTTTTTGTGAAGTATCTAACACGAGGACTTTCTTCCCGATTCTGATACTCTTCTTTGGAAAGTGTTTCATTTAAGCCACATTAATTCAGAACCACCCTAATGATGTGGTGAATGAAGTGGTGACCTGTGAAACATCCATCAGCAGCCATCCCGGCATCTACAGCCTGACTCTTCTATGTTTTGGAAGGTTTGGGAATTTCAGAGCCTTGACTGTACAGAGTAAGACTGCCATGCAAAATCTTCACCTTGGCATTAAAACATGACAAAGTAATATGGTTTATCCCAGGATTGAAAACTCTTCCATAGCCAGCATGGGGTCAGTGCTAAACGCGTTTTGGCCTTTATTCTCCTTCATTCTTTGTTGCTATTTAAGCTTACTAAAATCTGCCTTACTTGAGAAGGAAAATTGGAAGGATTTTTCTTCACGTAATACGGCGTGTAAGTGTATTTTGCTTTCTGCGTTTCCGCAGTTACGCAGCGCATGCGGCAGCACGGACAGCTGACTGCCGGGGGGTTTCAGGAGCAGGCAGGCTCCACGCAGCCTGGGCACTGCGGGAGAAGCAGCCCCTCCCGCACTCGCAGGACGTGTTTAGCGGCACGCGTGAGCGCCGCGGTGCCCGCAGCTCCGTGCGGGTGTCACGGGAGATGTTCTGCGTCCTGCGGGAGCTGCCGGGGTGGGTTTGCCTGCGCTGCCTCACGCAGACGCACGCTCAGAAGACGCGGTTTTCATTTTGTGCGTGGATTTGTGCGGGGCGCAGGGCGGGGGCTGTGTAAACCTGCGTGACTCAGCCCGGTTGTGTTTGCGTTCCCGAGTGTCCGTGGCGGGGAAGTCGTCGTGCACGTGACCCTGTGACCGCGCGGCTCCCTCCGACCCGGGCCGGCTCGGTGCAGGCGGGCCCGGCGGCGGCGGGCCCAGAGCCCACTGCGCGCCCCCGGCCCGGCCCGCAGCACCCTCCCCCGCGCCGGGCGGCTCCTACCTGCGGGCTGGGCCGAGACGCGGCAGCAGCCGAGGTACCGGACTGGGCCGCCTCTCCCACTTCCACTTCCCCTTCCCCTTCCCCTTCCCCTTCTCCTTCTCCTTCTCCTTCCCCTTCCTCTTCCTCTTCCTCCTCATGCTCCGCCCCTTCCTCCCCCCCCCCCCCTACTCCGTGCGGGGCCGCGCGCGCATAGGCTCACGTACACGCGCGAAGGCGAGGCTGGCGCGCTCTCCCGCCCACGGGCGCGCCTGCCCGCCCGCTGCCTGTGTGTCTGCGGGGCCGTGCGCGGGCATGAGTGGCTGGCTCTGAGCGCGGGCCCGGCCGGGAAGGCGGCGGGGTGCGTGTCGGGGCCGTGCTCCCCAGCCGCCGCGGGGCCAGGCTGCCACCCTCTGTGTCTCCACCCGTGGGCCCGTGCTGCCGGCTGGGATTGCCACTGCTGTGCCTTGTGCCGTGCGTCGCGTCAGCTGCCCCGCCCCCCCCCCCGTGCTCTCCGTGCACGAGGCGTGGGTGATGCGTGGCAGAGGCAGCAGCGTGCGTGGCACGGCTCGAGGCAGCCGGAACGGTGCTGGGGTGCGACACCGCTTTCAGTGGGGTGTCCTGCCTTAGCTTTGCCGGCTCCTCCTGCCACTCTGGAGACAAAACGCGTTGCTTTGACAGAGAACCTGAAATTGGGGCACAAACCCTGGGTTCCCAGCTGCCAGAGTGGGTTGGGTTTGTTTGGGGGGGGGGGGGGGGGCTACGGCGGCAGCTGCTGTAAGAAGCCCCTAGAAGTTGCTGCTCCCCTTTCTCCAGTGGACTCAGCCGGGCCTAGGGCGGACCCGCTGCTGGCCAGGGCCGAGCCAACTGGTAGCACAATGTTCCTTGATATTGCCTCTGCGATAACGTGTTTAAGATGGGGAAAAATAAAATTAAAAAAAAAAAAAGTGATGTGAAGACGCTGAGCGGGGGCAGAAAGGGGGAAGCAGGAGCCCTGTAGACCTTGCAGGCCTCACCCTCTGGCCTCCTGCCGGGCGGCTGACTGGGCCTGACTCGGCCCGGCCCGGCTGCAAGAAGTGGAGAGGAGATGAGAAGTGAAAAGATCCTGAGAGGCGTCTGGCTGCATGTTGTGAAGGATTTTTCTTGTCAGAGGAACGGCTGCAGACGCCAAGGTCAGTGAAGAAGGAGGGGGAGGAGTAACGTGGCTCCTGGCCAGAATTCCCCTGCAGCCCGTGGTGAAGCAGGTTGTCCCCCTGCAGCCCATGGAGGTCCACAGAGGAGCAGAGGTTCACCTGCAGCCCGTGGAGCACCCCATGTAGAAGCAGGCGGATGCCTGAAGGAGGCTGTGGCCCGCTGGGGCAGCCAATTCCGGAGGGACTGCACCCCATGGAAGAAATGACCCACACCAGAGCAGTTCACGAAGGACTGTAGCCTGTGGGAGGGACCCCACGATGGAGCAGGGGAGAAATGTGAGTTCTTCCCCCGAGGAGGAAGGAGCGGCATAAAGTGACAAGTGATGAACCAACCATAATCCCCATTCCTTCTTCCCCCCTGTGCCTCTTGGGGTGGGGGAAGGAGGTAGAGATAATTGAATATAAAGTTTAGCCTGGGAAGAGGGAGGAGTGGGGGGATGTTACTTTGTTCTCTTTCTCATTATCCTGCTTTGGTTTTAATAATAAACAAATAGTTTTCCCCAGGTCGAGACTGTTTTGCCCATAACGGTAACTTTAAGGATCTCTCCCTGTCCTGATCTCAAACCTTGAGCCTTTTTCCTTATATTATCTCTCCCTATTCCCTCTGAGGGTGGGGGGAGTGAGAGAGAGACTGTGTAGTCTGGTCTGGAGCGGGGCTAAACCATGACACAGTAACTCCCTAAACGAACAAAATGCTGAACGACCTGAGAGTTCACTGTTTTCCTGTTGCCCTGGCTGGGCGCGGAGCAGCGTGTGCTGAGGATGGCTTTTCAGAAGCCAAGGTGTTTGTCTTTGTCGAGGGATGCTGTTCAGCCGGCCGAGCTGGAGTGGAGAGCAATGCTTTGGCTGAATGTGTGCTTGTGCTTCAAATTTGGTGCAAAATGAAGCCACGGGAGGCAGCTGGGAGGGAGGCCTTCTCCGCTGTCCGTCCTGCTTAAAAAAATCAGGACTTTTTAGCTTATTTGCTTTGGGTCACAGCTAAGCGACCCCTCTTTCCTCTCCCTCCTTTCCTGCCCAGGAAAAAGAAATGTAATAAAAATCTGAGCTTCCTTTTTTCTTTTCTTTTCTTTCTTTTTTTTTTTTTTTTTTGTTTGAAAGCTTTCTATTCTTAACCGTGGTCTTAGAATGGCTTAGTTCCACGTGCTGGTTGTTTTGATACAGTTGTTGCCGTACACACATGCAGAAAAAGTCTGCTGATGTTGTGTGCTCTTCATCTCCACAGAAGATGTCGTATGGGAATTATGCGCGAAACCAGAAAACTTTACTAAATCAGTTCATGATCTCAAATTCATGCATAGCACCTTATTCTCGTTAAAACTCCTTGCCTGCCATAATGAATATGGCAAAATGCCATTAACAGAATTAGCCCAGTAGATGGTAAGCTGTGTTAACAGCCTGGCTGACAACTGTGGCTTCACCCATTCTGTACAAATGGTGTCTGTTTTTTCCATCCTCCCCTTTTGTTTGTTTCTTGATTTCACTAAGGCTTTATGCCTTTAGAGTTGTAAGCTCTTTGGGAAGAGGGATTGCCATCTATTCTATCAGTAGAGCACCTAAGAAAAATGGATCTTGGTTCGATGCTTTTGAAACATAAAATACTGACACTTTACAGTATCCGGTTGTGGAGAGCGAAATATTCCACAATAAGAAATGACAAGACAAAAATGGTTTTTACTGCTCTTTTCAGTCTGGAAATCAAGCATGGAATTTGAATAACCATAAAGGGAAGTTTTGGCAGAGCTGAAGCCTGGAGAGAGATTTTATTTTTTTTTTCATCCTCAGCTCTGCAGTATGCATTAGAGGAGAGCTTGTCAGCAGCCTAGCTTGCAGTTAGCTGCTGTTGCTTCTCTGAGAACCATCCCCGTAAGACAGATCATTTTCAGCAATGTTAGTAGGAGCAATAAGGCTGATAATCCTCTTCGCTGTGATGAAAACTACCTCCATGAAAGCAAGGTACTTGGGAGCATACAACTTGCATTCCTTCTCTCTTCCCTTTGTTTAATTCCGTTAAGTTTAAACCTGATGTTTGTTTTACTTCATGCCTTTCTAAATAAACTCAGTGTGCCAAGAAATAGTACAGCCTCCTCATGCTGTTTGTCCTCAATGAATTTAATCTTTCTGGGGGTTCATTGTGCTCTTTCACCTTGTCCTTTGTCTCATATCTGTTGGCATTGTAATTGTGCAGGGGCTGTGTTTTCATATGTGCCTGTCACCGTGGGACTGCAGTCTTAATTATTTGAAAGAGACTATCATAATAAAGATTGTTAATAATAACTTTCTCCCTTCTCTTTTGCCTGATGCACATCATCCTTTGCTCACCCTGACAATATTCTCAGTCGTTTCTTTGTGTTTTTTAATGCCTACATCTGCGTCTGTCTTTTTCCATTTAACATTTAGTTTCCCAAGCTGGTTAGCAAAGTTGTTGTTTTCATTTTATTATTTTTTATGCCAACTCACGGCCTGTTCTGCTAAACCTGGTGCCAAACTGTAGATAATTCATGCCCCAGAGAATTTCAAATGCAAATATACGAGAAAGAGAATGGATGGGGGATGGAGAGATTTCTCACCCTCATATATGAACAGCCCGGTAATCTTCCAGTGTGGGTGTTATTAACGTGCTCTTGCGAGACTCAAGTTGCTATAGGGAAGCTTCCTCCATGTTCACATCCGATCTGTGGGGAACTAAGGGTTTAATTGTCCCCTGAGGATGCTGGAAGCTGGTTCCAGTCCTTTTGTGTTTCAGGGTCGATCTTTCCCCGAAGTTATTCATTCTGGGTACAGTTGGCTGCTTGTGATGCCCAGCAGAGAGTGAGAATGCCCTTACCTGGATGGCAAAGTGCTCACCTGGAGACCCAAGGCTCCAGTTTACTTTCATTTAAACTCCATCACACGTTTTGTGGGAGGAGGAAATGAGCTGCTGAAGTGCCTTACACCTGCAAGGAGCTCGTACCTGCTGGCTGTGGGCGGAGGATGGGTCTTACTTTGGTCCACGGTGAACATCTTGCCACTTTCTAAACTGGAGACGTTGTTTTCAGTATCTGGTCCAAAAAATGTAAAGTGCCAAACAAGATCATCAGGAATTTATGACTGATATTGTTGGGTTTATGTGATGCCTGGAGCTCTTGATCATGGACCAGCAGCAGCGGGTGGGACAGCGGGTTTTTTTTTCCAGTCTTATTACTACATCTGCGGTTAGTCTCCTGCACGGTTGTGCTTGCAAAAGTACTGAGCACCTGGAGGGCCACTTATGCTGTGCACCTCTGTTTTTTCTGTATAATTCCCTCCTTCATGGGGCATTTCAGCAGGGAAGATATGGAGAAGACCTGGAGAGAGTCACTTTCTCCTCCCCACCTCTGCTCTTCAGCACCAGCTGGCATGGCTCACCTCCACCGTCCTGCTGGTTATAACCATGGCCGTGCGGTTCTGCAGGCTCCTGGTGCAGAGAGGGGCCGTAGCCTCCCTTGTGCTGAGCAGAGCGTTGCCACATGGCAGAGAACACATAAGAGTAAACAAATATTTAAAGGACATAGAAATTCAGGGGATGTCTTAGGTCCAGAATCCTGGATTCTGCAGTAGCTCGTTTGCTTCTTTTCCATCTCCAGGTTTTGGTAGTTGCTTCCTACCTGCACTTCTCTAATTTTATTCTAATGAGATAACAAAAGATTAAAGCAAACCCAAAAAATCTGTTGAGTGATAAACTTGTCACTGCTAACCAATGCCCTGCACAGAATATACAAATACAGTAGAAATAGCTAAAGTTTTGTTTGCTTTCTGAGATCTGCCCCTGTTACAGGAATTAAAACAAATCTTTTGAAGATGCATGCTCTGCTGTTAAATTGCTTGGGCTGATTTACCGAATCCAGGCAAAGAACTGATGTGCTCCCTGAAAAGCAAGGCTGAGTGAATTTATTAAAATGTTAATCATAAAGCAAGCCTGTGAGTCCCTGGGGCGAGACACAATTAAAGTTAAAACTTCCCAGTGTAGAAAGTTTCTTAACTGTCTGGTTTTATATCTTGACTGTAGGGAGAGGAGTTTCCACTGTACATCTAAGACATTGTTCTGCAGCCTTTGCGAGTTGCTGGGTTCAGCTGCGAAGATTTTAAAAGCTGCTTTTGTTGGCAGCCTAGGACACATCCGTGACCTTATTAAAGTGGAAGTGAAAGCTCTCTTTTTTTTTTTTTTTTGCAACAGTAAATCTACTAATTTTACAGTCAGTTGAGCAGCAATAGATTAATTTGTTTAAAGTCTGCGTTCACAAAGAAAACGTGAACTTCGCTGCCTTGAATACCCGAAACTACAGTGTGATATTTAAAGGGTAGAAACTATTACAACTTGCCCTAGAATGGTCCAAGCAGTTCCCTGTCACCTGCTTCTCAGCACAGGTGCTGACCTCCCCGTCTATTCTATCCCTCCTGACAGACTAGCAGCCAGGCTGGGGCTTTGTGTGCAACAGAGAGCATTTTTCCAATGACTGGGCCAGTTTTCTTCAGCAACCACAGGAAGCAAAAGAAAGAAAAGGTTAAGGGCCACCGTGAGGGTCAGAATGGGTTAAATTTAGTTAACATCAGAGGTTATAGCTTTTAACAAGAGCATGAAGGAAACTTATTCGAAGATGCAATTTGTTTCTTCTTTGTCAACCATTATTTTTTTTTGCTCTATTGATAGTGACAGCTTAACAAAGTTTTTATATGCCAGGGTTTTCATCCTTTAGAGGATAAAGAACTGTGATGCAAAAAAGAGATGCAGGTGGAAGACTTTATAAAGCCTCCATGATTTTCAAATTGAGGGTTGAAAGTAGGCTCCCTGCATGGCTAAGTCAAAAATAATTTGTAAATGTTAAAAAAAATACACATTACAGACAGAGGAGCTGTCTGATTTTCCCCCCTCCCCCCAATGTAACTTGCCAAGAGTAGTGTTTTATTGGAGGCTTTACAATCTGACTGTTTTTTTTTTTCCCAAGTAATCTTATTTTCTTTTTTCTCTCTCTCTAAAGACGATGAAAGTCAAATGCCCTTAACAACAGTCTTCGTAATCTCCCTTCAGGGTTTTTTAGCATATAATGCATGATGCTAGTTTTGTGGGGGTTTTTTCGCCCAATTTGATGAAGAAGCACAAACTACAAAACACACTCGCTGAGTAGCTCCACCATGAAGTTCTCATTCAGCTTCTTGGAATGAAAAGATGAGGAAAGTTTAAATCATTCTGAAAACTGTTGAAGAAAAATAATATTTTTAAAAGTTCAGTAGGATTTTTCACGTTTGTACACAACAGCACATCTTCTGCCAATCAATCTTTTATTCAAAATTAATTTATAAGATTACTGCTTTTTTTTTGTTTGTTTGTTTTCTTTTATCCTCGTCCGAAGTAAAGAACTCAGATCTGAAAACAAAATTTAATTAAATCAGATAATATTTTGTTAGTACAAATTATGCATTTTGGAAGTGTTTTGTTTTTTCTTTTCCTAAAAAGAAAAAAGTGTATGTGATCATCCTGTCTTCCTATCCATCTGTCTTTCTGCAAGTTCTCTCAGCCCAGTTTTAACATCTTGGACACTTCAACCCAATTTGGCAAAGAGGGACTTCAAAGATATTGTACATTTATAAGAACTATTAATATTTATGTATTTCTGACAGGTTTTGTGAAAATCGATGATGAAACAGAGGACAGACCTTCAAATTACTGTCTTCTTCTGGTGAAAGAGTTCATCCAGTTGACCAGAGAGCATGCGTGTTTGTGGAGTGCCCAGTTAACACACAGACATTACCAGATCAACTGTGGTACCTGATGCCTTTTGCCTTGCCAGCTGCCCAGGGGCTCCGTAGGGGAAGGTTGAGGGAGTGCTGCAGTGGGAGATTTAGAGATGGGAGAACTAGGACATTTTGAGGGCAAGAGAGAGGTGTAGGGACATGCTGGGGTCATACTGATATCTTTAATTTTGGTATTTGATATTGTAGGGCTGCTGTAGGAGACAGGAAGAACAGCGGAAATTATTACGATGGGAACTGAGAGACAACATAAACCTTGACCATTCAAGTGCCAGTTATTTCAGTGCTCTTGGGACAACTTATGTTTGCTTACAGGAGAAGTTTCATCTGATCTGTGGTGTCTTTGCAGTCTGCATGGCCAAGAGTTGAAACTTCAACCTACCTTGCTGTTGTGTTAATTCAGACTTGCGCTGGGTTCCCAGCTGTATAACTGAGCTGATTTTGCTCCCCAGAGAGCTAGGTGAGTCCTTTGAGATGCACGTCATCACTTTGACAGTTCTGGGAGGATTCTTTCTGAATTCAGCTAGTATGAACTATTTTTGTTGGTGTAGACTAACCCTATGGGACGGCTAGCAGATCTGGAGAAAGACTGTTCAGCTCGCAGATAGAAGTATGTTTACTGGCACAGTGTATAGACATGTATATAGACACTTGACTGGCAAAGAACTAGAGAAGGGGAGTAGGGAGCTGGAGAAATATGGGGCCTTCTCTGTCCCCAAAGGTGGGGAAAACAGTACGATCCGGCTCCAATGGCTGAGGGCTGTGTATGTGTATCCTCTCTCTTTGGTCCACACATGCACAGGGGCAGCCTCCACTGAGCAGGTGACTTCCTATGGCCTAACTGCAGTGAAAAACAAAGGAGAAAAAGTATGGCTCTCCACAGCCCGGATAAACTGGTCTGGGAAAACACAACAAAATCTCCCACTTGCTATTCCACTCATGAGCTGCCGCCAAAACTCAACTGTAAGGAGAATAAGAGGATCTTTTTATAAAATATAAAGCTAACTTTTTTTTCCCCTTCTGAGCTGCTGTTACAGGCTTTAAAGCATTAATTTCAAAAGCTTCACAAAGCAGCAAGCATCAAACAGCCCAGGCTGAGTGGAAGCTTGGGGAGGGGAATTGCAGAATCAGTTGTGTGGGTGCAGACACACCAAAGCAAGGTTATTTGATTGTTACGAGTCACTGATCGTAGCTTGCTTTTAGTGATAAAGCAGCAGAGAAGAGTTAGGGCAGCCCAAAGAGCCCTGGATTCGTATAGCCTACATTTCAGCTACATCTTTTGCCTCATGCTTGTGTTGGCTGGGTGATTCTTGGCTTGGGAGGCAGGAGATGGGAGTTTTGACTGCAGGGCTGCCACTGATGTGTCCTGTGACCTTGGGTAAGTCACTTCATCTCCATGCTTCTCCTCTCATCGTTTTGCCTGCTTAGACAGAATCTCTCTCCCTTTCTCTGTGCAGAGTCTTTCCCTAATTATATGTCTGGACCATGCCTAACACAGTGGAGCTGTGCTCTCAGGTTAGGCACTGCTATAATCTGAATGAACAATAAAGAAATACTGCACTGAGCACTTCGCTAGGACTCTCCTGTTATGCCAGGGCTTCACTGATAACATTAATAAAATAGAAATCCTTGAAAACACTGAGTGCTCCTACCTACTGCCCAGTGGTGTGCTTTTTGTGTAGCATCCTGAACACGAAAAAAACATCAATTATGTTCCCTGGGCTGTCAGAAAATAATGATTTATAGTATTTCATCCTTTCTGAACAATTGGTAATATTTTTTTTTTTCTGCCTGAAATCTTAGTGGCAGTTTCAGTACTTCACTCTGCCTAATTTTTGTCAAACTGAATTATAAAACAATATACCGCTATGTATCTTATTCGTTTTGATTTTTTTTCCCTTAACTTTTGTGTAGGTGCAGTTTGTGTGTCTGAGACTAGGAATAAAGCCTTCTCCAGAATTAATTACACAGTACCTCTGCAATCTACTGTACTTTATCCCCATAAGGATGGGGACCACTGTCAGGATTACTGGCTCTGCCCTATGATCTCAGCACAATTAGGTATGTTCTCTAACATCAGCTTTCCCTGTAGATGCTCCTCTACTTGGTCCAAGATGTCAGCATCTTAAAAAAGAAAATTACTGTACCCTTGGGAAAAAAAAAACTACATCCTTCAGCAACAAAGCATTCCCATAAATCCATACCTGCCCCTGCAGCTCCTTCTGTTTCAACCAGAATTCAGGCTGGGTTCTTCCAGGAGATACATGTGGAAAACTCATCAACTGTAATTTTGCATTTCACCCTTTTCTACAATGCTCTGGCTTTTGTCTTTATATCAGATGTGCTCTCAGAAAGCATGTACAACAAATCTCTCACAGCTAGGCCAGCTTTCAGGGTCCCATGAAAATTGTTTGCTCCCAGACTTTGTACACTGGTGACTTCCAGACCCCACAGTGCATTATCTACCTCCTGTTTAATTCCAATAGTCTCCCTCCCCTTTCTCTTCTGCCCTCCCTCCATATGCTGCAGGGTTATAGGAACAAGGTTTTGGCTCCAGGAGAAACAGCTGTCAAATACAATTTACTACTTTGTGATACAAGTGTAGAATCTGAGAATAATTCAGGTTGGAAGGAACCTCAGGAGGGGTCATCTACCCCAATAGCATACAAAGAATTTTGGATTATGACCTCAATGTGGGTGAAAAAAAACCCTTATTTATCTGTGAATCACTTCAGGAATCAGCAGGACCTAAGTGATTTTTGGGTTCTGCCCTTTTACATTCTAATGAAGGATTGGTACACTTATGCATACATTTTCATAGAAGCAATTACAGTCCTACAAACTCAATCCATTTGAAATACAAGGATCTAATCTGTATTTGAGTAGAAGGTTGAGAATTTATTTGTTAATACTTTTAAAGCACTTTAATTGTGCTGAGACATCTTTACATTCCAAGCAATTTATGTATTTATTTTGATTCATAAGCCAGTGATACTTGCATGGTATCGGACCATAATTTATTTACGTAAATTAAACATGGATGATGGAGACACAAGAAATGAGTCATATTTTTTTTCTATAAAGAGCAGCAGGAGGTAATTGTTTTGATAAGAAATTTAGAAACCAGCTCTGCATTAACATATAGAATTGTACTCAGAAATCAAATTAATTATTCCCATATTCTGCTAAGATCAAATAACTCACATACATAGGTGGTGTTAGAAGGACTGAGCAGAATTTATTCATGCTGTAAAGGCTCACATACATTCATTCTATTTAAATATGTCAAAGGAAAATCATTCTGCAAAATATACTAATGAGAAGTTCTGTAAGTATTATTGACCATAATGGGATCTTAAAAAAAAATCTTAATTTACTGATCTGCAGCTTTATAGTGTTTCCCCATGTTCAAGGTAGTATGTAATCTGTGCCTGATCCTAACAAGTAAGGGAATTAGCATACATAGAGAAACTGAAGTTTCTTGTTTGTCTGCTTGTTTACAATGAAATATAGCAACAAAGCTGGAATTATTTTTTTTTAACACCCAAATTTCATACTTATTCGTCTGAACCCACATGTTTCAACATGCCGTGGAAAAGATAAGAGTTATTGTTAGCTATTTCATGTCTGGGTAAAAATAAAGTGGGAAAAATCTCAGTATCTTTTCTTAAATGGCCAAAAAAGGGGAAAAGCTAAAAGTAAGCCTAGAAACTGGGCCAGTTTGTGCTTTATTTAGCATTTCTTTTTCCATTAGCTCACCCTGCTTTTGTAAACTTTGGAGAGGAATGCCATGTTATAACAGCAACATTTGCTTTGCTTTTACAGTTACATGTGTGGGTAATGAAAAACAACTGTACTTTGTGAGCTTGAAATATAATTAACTGATGGTCTAAAAGGTAAATAGTTTCTTCTAATTATGTCTAAAAACCAGTCATGAGCCAAGCAAAGTGATTTATATAGAGTCACTGTAACAAATATCTGAGTAAATACATAGAGGCTATCCCTGTTTCCTTCTGTTGTTTTAAAAGTATTAATTGTAGATCCTTTAGAATATTTTTAATAAAATTAAAATTTGGAAAAAATGTAGCATTTCATTGAAGCCAAAGGCTTTGCTCTGGGATCCTGGCTGAGGAGTAGGGAAAGGCAGGTTCCGGTTTTCACTGCATCAACTTCATATCAATATTTGTTGTCTCACATCACTCCAGACTGGATATGTGAACCTAGTTTTCCACATTCCCACACAGCTCCCCAGCTGTTTACAAACTGACTGCAAGACAAACAGAAAAAGCATACAAAATTTCCAAATTTGGGTATTTCAATGCAATTAAATTATTAGCTTTTGGTTGGCAATTGATATTTTTTGCACAATGAACAAAGAGAGTACTTTTTGTCTTGGCTTTTAAAAAAGATTTTGTCAAATTACAGACCCGAATGCTTGGATATGGAAATGTCCGGAGGTGCTCCTTACCTTCATTGCCCTCTCCAGGCTGGGTTTTCTAGCCAGACTAAATTTCACAAAGTGCGCCAATTACTAATTTTAGTAAACTGTGCCTCGGCAGGTAAGCTGAGCCCTGAAGGGGATCCCCACTTTGTGTTCCTCTGAGTGTTCAGAATGGCACACCCCCATCAAAATGTGCTGTGTTTGGAACATAGCTCACTGGAACACAAGGGACGGAATATTCCATAGACAGGAGATGTCTTTTCAGTTAAAATAAAAAGCTGCTCAGTTTTAAGCTGAAGTTTTCCATAAAAACAGTTTCAGTGGGAAATTTTTGGACAAGCCCTAGATAATAAGCACTCCCAAAGTTTGCCAGGAAAAAGGGCAGAACAACATTGTTCGTTGACCATATAAGCACTTATCTCTGTCGAAGTCTGTATGGGTTGAAAATGTCTACTGTAGACTGAACAAATGTAGAGTCTTAGGGTGGTGTTATTTCAATTGCTAAAATTGCATAATGTCGTTTGCATAATTACTCCTGTACCAGTAACCACTCCATACCTCCGCAGCTACAGTGGCAGTTTTGTTGAATGCATGAAAGAGGAATTACAGAACCTGCTTTTCCTCCCTTCTCCATTCCCTGTTATTAGAGAAAGTGCCCATTATCTGGGGCAGGCACCCAGGGATGCGCACTTCAACAAAAGGTTACGGTCCCTGTTCATTATATGCAAATTTGCTAGAGCATTAATCTGCTAGGCATTAACATAATATCAATTGGTGCACTGAGGTAATTCTCATCTGATCCAAAACATATAAGGAAAAAATTTTTTATACTGTGGGTGGTGGAACACTGGCACAGGTTGCCCAGAGAGGTGGTTGGTGCCCCATCCCTGGAAACATTCAAGGCCAGGTTGGACGGGGTTCTGAGCAACCTGATCTGGTTGGAAATGTCCCTGCTCCTTGCAGGGGGGTTGGACTAGATGACCTTTGAAGGTCCCTTCCAACCCTAGCGATTCTATGATTCTGTGATTCCTCATGTAAGCAAAACAGTTTAGTTACAAGCGAAATGATGAACTAATTCATTTTGGATCTAACCATATCAAAATCAGCAGATATAAACCAGGGTTGAATATGACCTGATTATATCTGCAAAAAACCCACTGCCTTACAGGCAGTTGATTCATTTAAATAATCAAATTAAATAAGATAGCCCTAAATGCATCTTGCTTCACTTGGTTACTTAAATAAGCAGCCATCTGGCATGAATGGCACAGATGAAGTTCTTTCTTAATTCTTTCTTCTTTTCATTTTTCAACACCAGAATTGTTTTGCATCTTGTGCTTATTTAATGTTATTTCTCTGCTAGAGTATCTTTACATAGAAATTGGGGGCAGAAGTTAACAGAAATTATAATACAAGTACAAGCTGAACTCACTGTCACTACAACTTGATACTAATCAGCTGAAGGGAGTACATTAGCATCTCTATTTATACAATTATTTTAGCCACAGGAGAATCCGTTTGTTGCTAGAGGAATACAGCTGAAATCTATCAGGATTAGAAGGCAAGGAAGAAGATAATGAAAAGGCTGGGTAAAAGCCCTAGCAAGTTGAAATAATCCAGTTCCCTATTTGAGGTCAGGGTCCTAGCTTCAGTAAAAGTATTTTTTGTAAAGTCTTTTTGTAGAGGAAACATTTCTTACTATTCTTCATTAAACAGAAAATGCTTTTGGGGTTACAAAGCATTATTTAAGGTCTGATTCTGAAGGCATGTGTGTGTAAGAGCTGTTTTACATGTGGGAACTGCCCTACTGGCTTTGAAGGGATAAAAGGCTTGAGAAAAGTTATGTGTGCAGGAGAGTGCTGAGAACTGGGGCTGCTGGTGGGTTTGTTGGTAAGTACCTGTGTATATCTTTGCTTAGAGCTTTAGATAATTGTGGTGACAAGAATTGTATTACAGTAAAATTAGTAAGAGGAAATCATGTTTAATTGGGATGGAATTTTTTTTTTTTTTACAATGACCTTACATAGAGTTTCTTGCTTACAAATATGTCCTGTGCTCTGCAGTATCTTGAAAAGAGAGGACCCTTAATTTTGATTCTTATGTTGTATATGTAGGAGTAGAATGACCAGAAGTTGATTCCTCTCCCTTGAGGATGCAGGCCTGTGGAGCCTGGCCTAGTCTTCAGCTATCAAAAAGATCAACACGTGCCAAGCCTGACAGTGGGGTCTCTAAGATATTCCCAGTATTGACTTTCACCACACACCCTCAGTTCTCACTTTCTTTGCTATGTGACTCTGGAAAGCCCATGCGTATGAGTGCGTTGTTGTGGTATTTACACCATATGTGCCCTGGTGTTGTTAGCTGGATAATGTGCTTGTCTGCCAGCTGTATTTTGCTGTCTGTGATCTGACTATTGCCATTTCTCTCCCTGGATGCTCCCATTTTGCACGTGGAGGGCTGCCCATGTAGAAAGGTTGTGGGAAATACTGGCAGTAATGGCTATATTTACATCTACGCTACAAGTATGCGGTTGAAGTAAGAGAGTTGTTAAAATAATACTTTTTTTTTCTTTGTATCCATGTGCAATATATGGCAAATTTGTAAGGAAAGGATAAATTTGTAAGGAAAGGATAAAATTTGTAAGGTGTTTAGTGTGGGCAGCTGTGTGTGCTGGCAGGGTGACTCAATGAGGAGTTAGGATTCCTGGATTTAGTATTGGCCTCCTTCTACTCTAAAACCTTTAAAAGTAATTTCATTTCTCTATGCTGCCAGTTTCCCTCCCACCTGATATCTTGTCAGGTTAGCCAGCAGGCTCCCTGAGGAGTTTTCACTGTGTTTCACTTGATATTCATGCAGTGATGTTCATCATAGTCCCTGGCTGCACAGCCACTCCTAACCTGTGGGACCCATGAGGAAAAAATGTTTTAACATAAACCTCAGTGGAAAAGGTTCAAGTTAACATAGCTGATGTGGTAAGAGCTTACCACATTCACCTTGGCTCACCTCACTGAAGAAACTGGGCAGGTGGAGATAACTCTGTGGTGCATCTCAGTCCTGCGGTCCAGCCAAGGTTTCTAGAGGCTGCTGCCATACAAGTAAGAAGGAAACTATCCTGAGCAAGGAGAGCTGTAGAAAAGGAACTGAGTAGTATTGCTACACAAATGTAGCTTCCTTTTCCTAGGTCAAAATACACTTAACATTAGAGTTATGTAGGAATGGGTAACTAGAAGAATGTCTCATTCCTTCTGGTTAATCAGCTTCAGAAGATTTCTGTCATATTCTGAATATATTTTTCCTCCTGTGGAAAAGATGCCAATGTGGAAGGAAAATAAAATGGCAGGTTTATCTCATTGCAAAGTTATTCTGACTTTGTCAATTTTATTTTAATGTAAATGTAAGAGTGAAGTATTCTTTCTGTTATTAAGTTGGAATAACCTTCCCTGCTCCCCAGCCTGCACATACACACACCCCTTAGTGCTGTAGTTGTCATAATTAGCTCAATGTGCTAATGAGAGTTTCCAGGGAAAATGCTGACAGGATTAATTAATGGGAGAATTTCACTTTAATAAATGTATAGGCAATTTTCTAAATGCAGATGGCACTGTCCACCCTGATAGGGGCTCAGCCTAGAGCTACTTAATAGAGTAAGTGTCTGGGGAAGGTGATTAATTTGTGAAGTACTTCATGATACTGATTAGAAGAGAAATAATGCTTATGTTTGCTTTCCAATGCATTATTCATTTCTCAACGATTTGGAAATGTTGCATCCTTTTACATGTTCACCATTTCCAGACCTGTCCATTGAATTGCAAGAAAGGAATGAACGTGCAGGGTCGTTAGAGCAGAGTCTCACGTGTTTTTCCTGCAAGCCTGTGCCTCCTGTCAGTCATAAGGTTTATTTTGTATCATAAAAGCAAAGGCTAGCATCAGGACCCTTGCTTTGGTTACAACACAGGTTAAGGAGTGTGACATATATTAAAACACTTGATGGCAAGCACCAACCCTGCCCTGGCACGTACTCTTTACGGTGCCTTTCCAAGCAGTGCAGCTGGGTCAGAGAGCGAGGAGTGTGTTGTACAGGGGCAGTCAGGATCTAGCAGTCCTGGAAAAGAGAGGAAAGTCCTGAAAAAACATTCATTATTCTCTTTAAGTTTAACTGTAGTACGATGGTTGAACTCAAAGGCAGGATGCATAAGAGCTAGCAAACATCAGGAGGGTCCAAGCTCCACTCTAAACACTGCATTTATTAATTTAATTTTGTCAGGTTACATTCCCAATTTTGAAAAAAAAGTTCTTGCCTGTCAGATCCCAGTAGACTTTAGTATTGTGCAATTCAGTTTCCTTCTGACACAGTAATCTGCAATGTAAACTCATTACTTTTTTTTCCACAGTGCCTTTCTTAGTTACTTACAGATGTTGTTCTTTGAACAGAGATGGTCACATAAAATTGCACCTTCTCTTTCGGAAAGCTCAAGCCAGCTGCCGGTGTCCCAGTGCCTGGTACCAGCTGTGTGTGAAGTGTCACCTCCTGTCAGAGACCTGATGGCAGAGAACAGTGCTTGACATCTGCGACAGGGATCCTAACAGGAAGGGATGGATGGATGGACGGACAGATAGACAGATGGACATGTGAATGGGTCTTGGGAGAGACTGGTGCCTGGCAGTGACCAGTATGGGTGCATACAGAAGGATGTACAAACAGCAAGTAGAGAGACACTTCCTTGGTGTATCCTTCTGCCTTAGGAATAGTTGTGTTCGTGTGCATGTATGTGTTTGTACTTGTATATCTGTTCCTGCTTCTGTACTTGTGGAAAAATGTATTTCCATTTTCTTTGCATGTTGCATTGCCATCTTTTTTTGTAATAGCACTTGATTTTTTTTTTCCTTATGCTATTTGTATCTAATCCCTTTCACAACTCATCTGTACCTGTTTCTCCTATCTTGTGACAATGTCTTTCACAGTTTAAATAGTACTTTTCTGTTTCTTTTAAAACTTCTTATTCTCTGAGAAAGAGAATAGCTGTTTGCTATTTTTCACAGAATAATGGCTATTTGCTGTTTCTTAATGTCATTCATAATTTAATGTCTCACTGTCTTACCCCTGTTCATTCATTCTATTTGTAAACTTCAGTGTCCTCTTATTTGGGGTCACTTCCCATAAAAGCCATTCCGTACCTTCAGTATCCTTATCTCATCGTTTGTCAGCTCTAGCACATGCTTTTAAGGTAGGGAGACCAGAACTGTGTACAGTATTCAAGGTCTGAGTACCTCCATACTATGGCATAAAGATGTTTTCTATTTCGCTGTCTGTTCTTTTCCTAATAACTCCTGACATCATATTTACTTTCTTGACCACCACTGAGTAACGAGCTGGTATTTCAGAGAGCTATTTAAAGATCTCTTCCCTGGTGATAACAGCTAATTTAGAGCCCATCACTGAGCAGACATAGTTAGGATTGTTTTCCCTCGTACGTATTACTTAGCATTTATCAATGTTGAAATTCTTCTTCCATTTTATCCTCAAAGTCACTCCACAGCATAAAATTCATCTGCAGCTCTTCATAGCCAGTTGTCATTGTTACTCCCTGACAATTTTGCAACATCAGCAAACTTTGTCACCTCACTATTCACCCCTTCTCCAAACTGTTTATTAAAATGCTGGCCAGCAGAGCTCCCCAGTGTGCTGTGTTTTCCTTCACTGTGAAAAACTGCCTCATCTTCTCCACCTTTTGTTTCACATATTTTAACCACTTTAGATTAGTTATTAATCCTCATAGGAGGATTTTTCATGACAGCTCCATTTCTGTAAGCCTTCATGAGGGACCTGAGTGAGACCTTTTTGGAGAAAAAAAAAAAGTTATTTGTGCACAGAGGAAAAAGTACTTACGAAGGTGGGTGAGGCAAAGCTCCTACTGACCTCATCTCACCTGAAAGTAAGATGCAAGCAAATGGGAAATGAAGTATCTGAGGCAACTCTTTGGGTGAAAAGACACTCCACGGAGCCAGGGTCTTCTCCCAGGCAGCCAGGGAATCTCAGATCTTGCAGGGCTTCAGACCCTGGCTGAAGATGGCCCTAAGAAACCTGATCCAGGTTTTAAATCAGGCTTTCCAGTAGTCAGCGCGAAGTCTCAAACATCCATCCACAGTAGCTGCAACTCCGGATATCTTATTCATCAGGTTGTCCTATAACTGTTACCGGCCAAAGATAGGTCTGACCATCTGTGACGGTCCCCATATGCAACTCAAATCACGTCTTTGAGCAGGACCTGCATACAAGATTATTTAATATCCCTCACTTTAGATAGCAAATTATCTTTCTCCCAGACAAATCTAATATTAATTGTCACTTATTAACACAAATAATTGGAGATTGTTTGTTTGCAATTAATGGCTGTAAAAAAGTGAATTGCTGTTTAGTTCAGGCTGCCATTTTGTGATTTAGTCATGAATTGCCTGTGTCTTTCAGGCCAGTGGCAAAGGTGCTCTGTCTGGAGAGTGCAGTGATCTCCCCAGGTGGAACTGGGGCTCTGGGGTGCAGTTCATCACCCATTACCATCACCTGGTAGTGGAGAAAGTGATTTATTTCTCAACGGAAAGGGCACAGCAGTGTGAGTGGATAGGCCCACTGAGGAAAGAGCTCCAGCTCTTCTCTGTTTCTCTCGCTGCTCCCCGTGCACTCACCTTGGCAATAAGTCCCCCGGGCCCAGTGCAAGACCCTGTGCCAAATTCAAGCAGCTGTGCACTGTGTTCACTCCCATCTTACTCCTCCCTAGGGGCCCACCACTTTCCTCTGAACTCAAAGCTTTGCTCAGGCTTCAAAGACCTGTAGTCTCAGGGGTTAAAAATATATCTATATTGTTTATGTTCTTCAAATAACTAAAGTGATCATTTTCAGAATTTCACTTACAGTGCTTGTTTTATTATTTATTTATAAAGCTTAATTTTGGAGATAAAGGTCATGGACCACAGCATCACTAAACAGTTTATATTCCATGTTTATCCTTCAGTCTTCATCACAGAGGAAAGTGTGACCATGTACATTGCATACTTCCTCTCTCTTTATCATACTGGACTTAAATGAAACCCGGTTCCTTAAGGAGTTTCACATCATTAGCGTCATTGCAGTAGCTAACCTGGAAGGAGAGGGCTGACAAATGTTGTTGTTAAGGTTGAGAAGTCTTCTGTGGGCACACGCATCCCATTTTGGTCCTGACTTACACTGCTCAGTGGTGTTACTGTATGAAGTGGTCTCAGCAGCTGCTGTAAATGGCATTTCTTTTGTTCCGGCCCATGAGATGTCGTAACACCCACTGAATTGTGCAGGAACTATGTCTGTGCTGTGAATCGTGACTGAAAAGCTGATCTAGTTTAAAAATAAGTATTTTACAGGATTTTTTTAGAAGTGATGCCAAGAGCCCTGACTTGTTTCACAGTGTGGCTGCAAAATGATTGCTCCAGAGCCAAGGTGTACCAGGCAGGCAAAGGAATGTGCTGCAGAAGTAAGGGGGCAGAGATGCACTGCTGCTCACCACAAAGCCACGGCCTCATGTGGAGACAGTTCTCTGAGAGCCACTGCTCTCATCTCCTTCCCCTGCCCTTTCGTTGCCACCCACTGTGCCGGCACCTGTGCCGTACTGCCTCAAACAGCTCTGGGAGTGCTGAGCCAGACAGCTGAAACAGCTGAAAAATGACTTTGCAAGAAGGTGGGTTATTTTTCATACAAGTAAATACAGTGGTCCTGGTCACCTTGTGCTCAGAAACGACTGTGCTGGCACAACTGGTGGGCAGACTAGAAGCAGAAGCAAATGCTGAACATGGAGCTGGGAGGAAATATGCGTTCACTGTCTTGTTAGTGGCAATGTAGAAATGTACACAATACAAATATGTTTGAAATGTATACAGCCCAGGAACCAGACTCTATGCCGTGTCCCCCATGGTCCTGCCAGATATCCCACATCCAGACCCTCATGCAGCACTGCCCCACCATCTTGCTGATAATGCCCATGCATCACCTGGTATTCACAATCAGCTGGCTGGTGACAACATGCTCAGCAGTGGCGTTGACTTTGCAATGGTGGGACAGATGACACTGTCAAACTCCATCAAAACCAAGAAATGTGCCTTGGTACCACAGCAGTGTCACCGAAGTGTTGTAGAAATGTTTCAGGTGACTGCGTGCAGGGGCAGAGAGCTTCCTTCGTTTCCTGACTAATCTAGCACCTAATGGTGAAGGCAGCGGCACAAAGCGGAGCCTGTCTTGTTGAGAGTGCCATAACCTGAGGGCCTGATTGGTGTCGTAAACGTGTGGACTTGTGATACTGCTGGAGTGTCACCTGTGTCCCCTGTGCCCCCATCGCTACCCTGGAGCCCAAGGAAGAGCCCAAACCCAGAGGTGGAAAAGTCGGCGGCTGCTCCTGACATCTGAGGCTCTCCATGCACATGTAGTGGTGTCATATAGACTCTGTGACTGTTGGGTATTAAAATGCATAGTTCAAGTACCACAGTGGCATGCTGGTGTGCCCAAATCAACACCTTACCTTCTGGTCTCCAGCTAAAAGCCATTTCCATGATACGAGACAAAGCCAGTGTTGCTGAGCAGGTTTCCATGTTAGCTCTCCATGTGTGCCTGCCTTTCCTCTCCTCACTGTGGGCCAAAACAAGTCAATGCTCCAGCTCCTCTCCTTGGATGCGGGTAAGTCAGAAATCTGAATCTCTAGATGACTTTTACTCCACTTCCTTTCCTTAACCTGCTGAAGGAAGTCTTACCATCCCACATCACCCAGCAGTGCCCCAAGACTCTCTTTGACCGAATTCTCAGTCTGAAGTGGTTTGTTCCAAGCTGTCTGTAAGTCACACAGGTTGAGTGCGTCCTCCCCCAGGTCTCTTTCAGGCCAAAACCACCCAGGTGGATAACGCACGATCCTTCAGAGTGTGTCCCCAGCCGCAAGGGTGGCAGAGCCCCTGGTGGCATCTAACATGGGGTGAAGTACTGGGATATCCTAGGCATAGCTTGGCCACCAAGGGCACAGAAGCTCTCCATGATAACAGGGCACTGGAGGGAGGCTCAGACACCACATCGCTGCCTGTGCGCACAGGGTTAAAAGGAGAAGACAACCTGCTGTCATCTATGGGGTGTGAAATGCCCTCCATGGCAAAGCCTTTCCAAGGACATCTACTCACAGGGGCAGCAAATGTGGACTGCAGCCTTTGGACCCACCTCTGCAGCCCCATCAGGAGGCTTCTCTGGGGGACAGAGAGCAGGAAGCATTGCTGGGATTAAAAAGCTCCATCAGGGCAGAGACAGTAATTACTAGCAGGTAATCATTCCTCTGGTCACGTTGCCAGTCTGGCGGGCAACTGCATTCGCTCGTTGTTATTTTTAGTTGTGGATGTAGAAGGGAACGTGCTTTTGTCCATCTTCAGAAGGGAATGGTGGTGGATTTCTCCTGGGGGAAGGAGAAGTGCTTAGAGATAATTAAGGATGCTACAGCTCTTCCATTAATACCATACCATTCTATCATTCTATACTACCTGGTGCACTGTGCGCTATAGATCATTTTGCTGGGAAAGAGGCCGTGTCTTTCCATCCAGCCTGGAGAAAGATGTCATAAGCAGCTATTAGCATCATGTCTGCAGGTTGCCATGCGCTGCAGTCAGCTTTGCACCAGGTTCTTGCCCTCTGTGCTCTTTACATGGAAATATCCTTGAAAATCCATCCATTTCTTAAAATGGAGAGATTTGATGGAATTAATCTGACAATAGGAACACTTCGGTGGTGGTTGGTTTGCTAGTACACTAATGTGTTTGTCTCTGTGCTCACAAGCATCCAGTTTCAGTAAGCTGCACATTAATCACTTTGGGTTTTGGTTTGCTGCTGCTTAAATTACTGTGCTAGCCCATGGCCTGAGTGGCTCGTGCCAGGCTGCTTGCAGACTTCTAAGACAGTCTCATTGCCCTGATCTTACCGTGCTCACATCAGGGCTTAACCCTCTCTCCATGAGGGGGGGGAAGAAAAAATACTTATGGGGCTGGGAGGAGGGGATTTCTTCATCACTACCCAAATTGTGCTTCTGCGGTGTGGAGGGAAAACTTAAACCCGAACTCTGAAAAGTCCAAAACAACATAAACCAGTGACCACATGGTTTTCTGGGTTATTCGGGCTAGGATCTGTTGCAAAGCATCAGTTGATTGACAGAAAACTTGATCATGGTTGGTGTTTTGCTGGGGCTTTTGGGGGGTTGCAGAGGCAAGAGGGAAGAGCCCACAGCATGGCGACGTTGCCGCCCTGCATCTCCTGCTAAAGCATGAAGAAACGGGAAAAAGCTCTATCCTGTCTCTCTGTACCCTCACCAGCATGCCTGCAGCTTTTCCACCGTCTGTCTGTCTCTTTCCTTAACACATATGTACAGATAAAAGCAGTTTGGGCACAAGGCAGGATGAAGGATCTAAAAAGCACATTCCTCTTCCTACTTGGGTCTCTTCTTGCAAACATAGTGTTAATTTTTATAACTCTTACATAAAGTAAATGCTAAACAGCATCCACTGAGGAAAGACCAGCAGCCAGGCCCGTGGCAGAGCAGCTGAGGCGCTGGACGTGGGGCTGGGTGCCTGCTGAGCCACTGACACTTTCTGGCTGGGCCTGTGCTCCACACCAAGGGCAGTCACCCTGCCTGTGACTGCCAAAACTGGAGCTAACCTCCAGCTCTCTTTATCAGAGACAGAGACGACTGTGGATATCTGTGGGGTATCATCTGTTTGTAGTGGGATGAGAAGAGCTGGTATTTAAGGATGTAACTGTCTCCCGTGATGAATCTCTCCCTTCCTTCCTCCACCACATTCCTGTGCGTGCAGAAGACCTCACAAAAAAATCCTGGTTTCCCCAAAATTTCTCAAAGTATATTTTATTTAGAGCTAAAAGCCTGGGAAAAAAAAATCAGCAAGCACACTATTTTACGTGTTTTCTCCATTGCAGTCCTTTCTGATGTGTGTCCTGGGTGCGTGCCCAGGGGAGCTCCCTGCTGACCTAGCCCTTCAGCCTGCAGATCCTTCTCGTAAATTCATGGTATTTAAGGGCAGAAGGGAACCTTGAATGGCCTGGGCAGACTGCCTGTCTATCACAGGCTATTACATAGCGTTTGCTCACCTCTGTCTGGAGCCCAGTTACTTGTGTGGGAATACAGGCATCTGGCATGAGCTGGCGGTAGCTGTTGCCCTTGGCAGTGGGAGCTGATGGTTGAACACCCTGGCTGGTGGACCTCTGCACTCCACTTCTAAGCTGCAGCTTCGTTTCTTAGTTCTCGCTCTGACTTTCTGCTTGATATCATGCAGTCCCTTGGCAAACCTTGTTTTCTCTCTGACCAAGTTCATACAAGTTGTAGCAAGGTCAACTCTCAATATCCTTTATAAACACTTCAGGTTTTTCACAGCAGCATTTTCTCCAAGTCTTGAAATCTAAGGTTTTTTGGTTTTTGTTTGTTTGTTTGGTGGTGGTTGGTTTTTTTTTGTTTAACTTTATTATTGAACACCTTCCAAAACTGCAGAGGCCAGAAGCTGTTAGTATGCGTGGTTAAAATAGCCCTTTTAGCCCTGCTTGGATATGCAAGGGTCACAAGAGCCCTTTAGGCACACAAAGGACTTGTTTTCCCACTTCTTCCTTGAATTCCTCATCCTTCCTTGGACACAGTACTGCTGTCCTGCTCCCTTCCCTACTGCTCCGCATTTGGCTTCAGGATTCAAAAGCCTTTTCTTCAGAAGACTTAGCAGACTGAGAATTCTGGCTTGTAGTACATGGATGTCCTCTGCCTTCCACCGGTCCCTGGGCTACCTGCTGCTCTCCTGGCCACTGAAGAGGTCACCAGACCCTGATGAGTCCCAGTGGCAAAGCCACCCCATCCTGCACACACTTGCTGAGTGCTCCGGCGCTGCTGGCAGCTGCTTGCTGAGGGGTCAGCAGCCAGCTCGTCCCTCCTTTCAGGTGTGAAATTTTAAAAATAGTTATAGGAAATTCCTTTTAGCAACTTTTAGAGATGGAGTCATGCAAGAACCTGGCCATATAATGGGAAATCCTGAGGGCTCAGGCGTGTGTCTGAGTGACTGAGCTCACAAAGCCCCTGCCATGTGCTGGCTACTGGGCTCCAGCTGCCCCTGGCTGAGCTTTAAGGCAGTGGCAAGGCCAGGTGATGGATGTCAGCCTCCCTGGCAGGGACAGAGGCCCAGCCCAACCATGAGCCTCTCAGAGGGCTGGAGCACCTCTTCTGTGAGGGCAGGCTGAGAGAGTTGGGGCTGTTCAGCCTGGAGAAGAGAAGGCTCCACAGAGACCTTCTAGCAGCCTTCCAGTACCTAAAGGGGGCCTACAGGAAAGATGGGGAGAGACTGCTCAGTGGGCCCTGTTGTGACAGGACTAGTGGTAACAGTTTCAAAATGGAGGGAGGTAGATTGAGATTAGATATTAGGAAAAAATTTTTTACACTGAGGGTGGTGGAACAGGTTGCCCAGAGAGGTGGTGGATGCCCCATCCCTGGAAACATTCAAGGCCAGGTTGGACGGGGCTCTGAGCAACCTGATCTGGTTGGAGATGTCCTGTTCCTTGCAGGAAGTTTGGACTAAATGGCCTTTGAAGGTCCCTTCCAACCCTAACTGTTCTATATTGTCTCACCTTTGAGTGGTGGGAGAAGAGAGTCAGAAAACTGCTGCAGCCCAGATGAAGAGGGGGGGTGTAACCTGGCCTGGCACATGCACCTGGTTGGGCCCTGAATAATTGCTGTGATTCGCAGAGGTCCCCCAGCAGCTGCTCCGGCATTTCTTAAGTCCTTACTTAAGAGGTTACTGTAGAAACCCATTTAAAAAATCATCCTGGTGCAAGAGCTCACAGGACTTTTGCTCTTGTCTGTGCAACCTGAGCATCTCCAGCCTTTGGAAGCAGCTGTGAGCAGGGTGGACGGTTCAGCCTGCCCTAAACTGATGGATGCATAGTCTATCGCAAGGCCATTGAGCCAAATTTGCACTGGTGCAAATAGATGCAACTCCTGTTAAATTCAGCACAAAACCAGGTGTATAAACCAAAGCTGAATTTCAGCTGGAGTCTCTTTATTCTGTAATAAATTCCTAAATGGATTGTTAGATTTGATATTCTCTCATAAATGTCTAATTAAGGGAAAAGCAAACCTCTGCTTCATAAAATCCCTGACTGATAGTACTAATAAAATGTCATAAATGCAATGAATGTTGTGATAATGCTTTTAGAGACTAATTGCCTTTCATTATCATTAGCACAGAACCGATCAGCGCCCAGACTAAGATACCACTGTGCCGTGGTGGCATCGCTGGCTGTGGGACAGGGACTAGCCAGGAGAAAGGAAGGCTCTTTGTGTCAGCGGCTGGGTTCCTCACCTGTCCCTGGGCTGGAGACCACCTTGCAGCCCTGGGAGCACTGTCCTCAGGCCCTTGGATGTTTTAATGACACGGGTTGTCCCCATGCGCAGTCTGCCCTCTGCCCTGTGGAGCGTTACCCTTGTGGCAGGGAGCTGAGCGTAAGGATCGTGGCTTCCGCCTCGGCAATTTGGGGAGGCCCCAGCTCAGTCCCTTGTCTGTGTCTGACGCGAGGAGCAGGCTCTTGGCCTTACTCGCACGTTCCCGGGGCGCTTTGCTTTGCTGCTCCCTTGGCTTCACACCCATGAGCTCTGTCTGCATCCTGCGCCTACCCCTACCCCAGCCATACAGGGGTTATAAAGTTGGAGATGGTTGTGCGGAAATTATGTACAACTATGCAAATTATTTCATTATCTTACTGGCATGAAATGCCACACACAGAGGAGATAAAAGCTTGGCAGCCACAGGAATGGGGAAAGTGAAAAGGAGTTCAAAGAGGGATACTAAGCTCCCTCATCCTCCTCTTGCCCTCTGCCTGAGGGAGTTGTGGTGGGGGAGAAAAGCCTCCAGGCTGGCCTGGGAAAGTGTGACATCTCCACCTAGCTCTCCATGGCTATCTCCATCATCTTTGGTTAATGCAGCTGAACATCTCGATGGTTTGAATGGAGTTTGTTCATATATTGAGTCGCATCCGTGTTGTGTTTGCAATATGTGTGTATTCTCCCCGGCCTCGTCTAGTAAATTGTGAGTGGCAGAAAGAGAGGGACCAGGAGCTCCTGTTTCCTTTATCGTCCAAAGTGAAAAGTCAAGACTGGCAGTAAGAAAAGATTTTTTTTTTTTTTCATAATTTGTTGTCTAACACAGTAGTGATGGGGGTGAGGAAGGTCCTGCAGAGGATGGGACATGCAGATGTGAAACACCTGGAGTTGAGAGGTTATGAATAAATCTTTCCAGCGCACATATTTTCCCACCCCTGCCTGGTATAACCATATAACACTGGCTGTTGGTTAGATGGCTGAGGCTGGAGGATGTTGGTGCTGACCTGGCATTATCCTCCTCCCTGCTCCAAAATCCTAACCCCAGCTGGCTTCTGCCGGCGGTGTCCAGCCTCATGTTCGGACCCTCAGCAATTAGATCATTTAATAAACCATCTCATTTGGGGCTGTTTTGGGTAAAGCATTTTACCTGGCTTTATTTCTCGCATTGCTTTGTATTCCTTCAAACTCCAACCCCACAAATCGGCGCGGTGCCGCTATTGTTGCCTCTAAAATGTTTACTCCTGGCTCTCTTCAGGACCTAAAAGGCTGAAAACTGCATCGTAATTGCCCAATTAGTCCTAATGCTGTAGTGTTGACTGTTTAGTTACCATATATTGTGTACAGAACTAATTGTGGTGAAAGTAAATGAATGTGAAGGAAACAAACAAGCTACTAGAAAATAATTACTTGGAGTGTTTCTTTTTAGTACCTGTACAGCAGATTTCATTATAGTCAACAGCTTCTAAAGCTGCTTGAAATAGCGGTATTTGTCATTTTCATAGAAACTTGATAATGACATTAATTTATCTTAATGGTCTGTTCTATTGTTATAAATAGTAAAATTAGCTTAAATTGTCTTGCTTTTGCTGGTTTTGGATGGCTCCAAAGGGCCCCACAACAGCAGATGAGTAGATAATTTGGTGTGCTTGACAGATTTCCAATAATTTGTTATGTGGAACATGAGGTAATGCTAGTACCATTAATGTTCATTTTCCTCTAAATTCATTACTGCCCTTTTCCCTTTTATCTTTTTTAATGTCTGGGCCATTTTTCTATATTTCAAGTGGAGCTACAAAGCCTATTCATATTCAGCTATAGTAGCTATTAACATTCTGCACATAGAGAACATCATGTAGAAAAACAACTCTTTATGAAATGATGAGGCTGGTGGCTATTTATGCTGGAAAGTAGGCAAAATGGGTTGTTTGCTGGTATTAGGGATTGGCTGTAATTAAGTCAAATGTAATTTTAAAGAAATTTAAATGTTTTCATTTTTATAGCCAAGGTAAAACACAATTCAGGGAAATTCTAAGAAGGTGTAAATGCATTAATAAAAACTGTTTTCCCTGTTTTCTGCCACTCCCATTTAAACTTCACCAAGGATTTTATGCATGGCTAGTTATTTGCACAATATTTTCTACCCAATTTAAACCTAATTAGGCTTGGGAAAGTATTAAAATTAATGGTACTTTTATGTGGATTTGCTGATATGGTAATGATCTGAACAAACAGGAGAGTCTTCCACCAGTGAAGGATTATTTTGCTGCCTTCTCCTTTTCTTTCTTTTTACTTTTGTATCTAACCAACATTGACAGCCTCTTCCCCTCCAGGTGCAGAGACACAGAGCAACGGAAGGGGAGGAAAGGGATGGGGTTTTGCTGTCTGTATCTCACCAGCGTGTACGTAGCATATGTGAAAACCCAAGCAGAAGCGGTGAGGCACGAGGGTGGCTGCCACGGATCGACTATGGAGGGGTGCCCAACACCGCAGCCATGTCCCCCTCATGTGGCAGGGGAGCAGGGACAGGCCAGGAGGGGAGAGGGGCTCTGGGCTGGGGGAGGATACCCTTGCTCCAGCTCTGGCAGTGCCTCACTGGTGAGTGGTGGTGGTGGTGAACCCCTGTTCAGCCAGGTGGGAGGGGGGGTGGCCCTGTGGGCACCCCCTTTCTGCTGCAAAGGACCCAGTGAGCTGTAGATCTTGGTGGGCCAATGTGAGTGCTTCCACCAAAGCACGTCATTTTGATGAAACTTGAAAGTGAAAGCGCTCTTGAGTGATGCAAGTATTCTTGAAAATTGCTGTTTTATAAAATCTCAGAGTTGTCTCTCAGAAAAAGCTTAATCAGGAATGTTCTTCATTTTTTGTATTAGTTTTACATTATTTTTAGTGTTCACAGCATCACAGAATGGTTGAGGTTGGCAGGCACCTCTGGAGCTTATTTGGTCCAAGCTCCCCTACACAAGCAAGGCCACCTCAAGCTGGTTGCCCAGGACCATATCCAGAAAGATTTTGGATAACTCCAAGGTGGGAGCTGATGTTTCTTCAGTTTAGGTGTATCGGGCAACGTGTGCCTTTGAGACACCACGAATTAACACAGTAGTCAAAACAAATCATTATTTTAAGCTTGTCTTTAAAATCAGGCGCTGCTTATGCCTGATGTAAGTGTCTACTCTTTAAGTCCACATCCCAGCATTGCCGCTTGGTTGTGATGGTGTGTCAATGGGACCCCCTCAGCCATGCAAGGGGGCCCTCAGCTAACCCCCTCATCAGTCAGGTGGCACAAAAGGCTCCAGGGCTGGCCCAGCTCTTGCTGGGCAACCATCTAAGTACGCGGAGGGATCATCTTACTGGTCTCCCCTGCTGCTCATGGAGACACAATTAGAGGAGATGCTTAGCCTCTGGATGGGTGAAATGGCTGAGATGGGCCCTCCCCGCAGCTGCCAACGAGCTGGATGGGCATTTTCCCTCTGCAAAACTACAGACACCAAAGGTGGGAGCCCTAACGCCAGCTGGCATGTCTGCCTGCAGCCGACAGCAGCAGCCAGCAAAGGTGCAGGGCCTTGTAGAAGGACGGCTTGTTCCTGGGTTACCCAATGCTACCCCTAAAGAGATCATGATTCCCTGACAGCTCCTAGACTACAAGCTTTGAGCTGGGTTTTGTCTGAGATGCATCATTTCCAACCCAAGAGCACCTTACAGGAGGTGGCTTGAGGCGATGATCCCCCCAGCGTGGATCTCCCACTCCTTGGAACTCATTTTTATGTCTTACCATGTGTGCTTAATGTTGTCTGACGCCACCTGCATCCCAGGAGGGGAGTTGAAATCTTCTTTGGTGCTTAAATTTTATTAACTGCTCTCAAAACCAGCTGCTCTCAGGGGCTTTACATCTGACTTAACTGGAAAACTCCTCCTGTCTATGGCAGGATTCATCTCACCTTCCTTGAGACATTATTGTGCAAAAGTCAGTACCTTAGCTGCTCATCCCCACTCTCTTTCAAGACAGGGAATAAAAAAAAGCTATGCCCACAGTGTGAGTCATCTGATTTATTTTAGACAACTACATTAGGATGAGATGGACAGCACCTAAAAGTGCCAATTTCTCTCCATTAAGGAGAAAGGGAGCCCAAGCTCCCCGGTATAAACATTAGGTATCAACATGACAGGTATCTGTGCTTGGGCAGAGCATTTCCATCCTCACGCCTCCCATCCAGACCGTCGGCGGGAGAGATGCCCGTCTGGTGAAATTCATCTCCATCATGAAGCTCCTGGGTGGCTCAAAGGCTGCACAGCTACAGCCGTGTTTTAGTTCAAGGTGTGGAAGCACAACGTAATTACGCATTGCAAAGTCTTTCTGGACTTCCAAAGCTTATGTTTCTTTTAAAGTTTGTGTTGAAGCTTACCTGCAGTCTCTCCAAAGGTCTGTTTTGCCATTCCTTTTTTGTATATATGAGTTTTAAATCTTTATTTTTAAACATATGCTTGTCTTGTTTTTAAATTCTGAGGATCTCACTGTGCACGCTGGATTTTAAGAAAATCCCTTTTGTCTGTTGCTGCTCCTGTACTGAGAAATATATTGAAATGACTGAGCATTTATAATTAAAATATTTGATATTCAAGGCTTCCAAAGACTTACTGAGTGACAGTCAGACATACCTGGCTGAAACTGGAAATGACATATTTTATCTGTTGTTTGCGAGTGTCTGTCACAACATGCCAGGTTTGCTCCTTGCTCCCTGCTTAGCTTTTATCTGTTTTACAATCAAAAATCACACTAAACAAAGGGGAAATTTGCATTGCAAAGATGCATCTCTGTGCTCAGCATTCCTTCCTAGTGATGAAGTCAATAGGTTTTTCATTTTAGCATCACAACCAATATGACCGGTAAAAAAACCAGTCTCCAGTCCAGGTGAGCAGCTCCTTATTCTTCACTGTGAATGGGAGACAGTGGCAGAGCAACGCGGCGTATGAAAGACACGACTGATAAAGTATTTACCCTAAACCAAGGAAAATGTCCATCTGGCTATTCATTTGTAAAATAATAACCAAAGAATGAGCCGCGAGCCTCGCATCTTATTCACTCTGGTTGACTTTACCTGGAGTCCTCCAGACAAAGTTGTGGCCGATGCCCAGGAATCATAGAATGGTTTGAGTTGGAAGGGACCTTTAAAGGTCATCTAGTCCAACCCTCCTGCAAGGAGCAGGGACATCTCCAACCAGATCACATTGCTCAGAGTCCTGTCCTTGAATGTTTCCAGGGATGAGGCATCTACCACCTCTCTGGGCAACCTGTTCCACCCTCATTGTAAAAACTTTTTTCCTAATATTTAACCTGAATCTACCTCCCTCTGTTTCAAAACCATTTCCCCTCATTCTATCGCAACAGGCCCTGCTGAAGGCCCTGCCCGCCCATGGCAGCTGATGGCACCCACGAGAACACCAGCATCAGGCAGTGACATGGTGGCAGGGTCAACCATCAGAGTGGCTCTAAGCAAGGGGCTGTCAGCATTTCTACTAAAACCTCCTCTTTCGGGGCTTTCACGCATGTTACAGGTTGATTTGTTATGGAGCTCTGCACAGCGGAGTTTGTTTAGGGAGCAAGGTTTTCGGTTTAATTGTGTTTCAAAGACCAGGTACCTGATTGCTGCAGCCATGATAAACAGGAATAGCTGAAGAGCTGTGGTGGACTTAGCAGTGTTAGGTTTATGGCTGGACTTGATGACCTTAAGGGTCTTTTCCAGCCTAAATGATTCCATGATTCTAGTGCTGACACAGCATGAATTAAGGCAAAGCCAAATGGTTACAGACACCTCTGGTTGTTAATCCAAGTGCAGCACAGCCCGTGAGACCATAATACACACAAAGACTTGGATGTAGTTGATCTATTTGCTAATACGATTAACCAATTTTAGCAATAAATGAAGGCTTTTCTAAAAGCAGATGAACGCATCAGACTTTGTTAGACTGGGACCAGTTTTCCTCTGCCTTGTGCAGGATGGGCGAGCAGCAGCCGTCTGCCGAAAGAGATTTCTGCAGCGCTTCTCCATTGACTCCACTCTTGATTAAAAAAAAAAATCCCTCCCCCTACCTTCCTTGCCAACAAAAATGATGAGACACAGAAATAAAATGAAACAAGTGAGACAGAAACGTAGCTGATGGATGCCGTCAAAGCCTGCCCTGGGGTTGGGTCACCTGTCCTGGCTGTAGCTTGCAGCAGCAGTTCTGCTCCAGAGGTGCTGGGTGGGTGGTGGGGTCAGTCCTTCCCGAGTCTTGGTGCTTTGGGAAAGGTATAGATTACATAAAAGGTGAGGGGAGGGTGAATCAGGAAAGAAGGAAACAAAGGAAAAACAAGTGTGAAGATTTACAGCTGTGTAAGGAAGCAGAGCTGTGCCTCAAGGAGCTGCGAGTCTGGAAGGAGAATGAATGAGTGAAATTCAGTCTTGCCTATGCTGGACCACTCAAAAGGCTGCAAACTTTTAGGTAATTATCTGTAATTTGTTACATATAACATAAAGGCAGTTATAGCTAAATATATGAATAATATATAGGTCATAAAAATATATTATCTGTAAAATATGCTAGAAAATTACCTACAAATTCCCTGTCCTGAGGTTTTGATTGATTATGTGCCCTCGTTCCTGACCACATCCAATCTGGCTAGGAAGCAGGATGCTACCAAAAAAACCCCATCCTTGTGCAAGCGTTGCAGTTGCGAGTGGCTCTAGGCCCAGGCTAGAGGTTTCAGAGCACATTTTTGGCAACTGGTGCCACCTAGCCTCCGAGGGGGTACCTGAGGAGGCCACTGCAGTACAGGTGCATGTGCGTGGCCGTTCACTGAGGGGGTATTTTCCTGTGAGTGTGTGAGTCCCAGGAGATTTGGTTGATGAAAAATATTTTTCTGTGCTTGAAGTATCACTAGATTTATGGAAGATGCTTTTAGAGAGGAGAAAAACAAAAAAGGGAACAAAAGTTTTTTATTCAAGAAACTCCTTGCAAAATAGTTTCTGTGGGTTGTGGTTCAGGTTGCTTGGGACAGCTGAGAGAGATGCCCTGAAAATGCAACTATTGTTGATGCCAGAGAAGGTACTAAAACTCAGACACCCCCCCCCCCCCCCGGCAGGACACAGCATGTGGGAGCGAGGACCGATCCCACACCCCTCAGGGGACCGCCTGAGGAGTGGACTTCTTGGGCAGGGGGCTGGTGTGCTCGCAGCTCCTCTTGCTTTGCTAAACAGACAAAGGCTGGGGAGCCAGCCCCAGTGCCCGCACCAGTGCCAGATGGCTGGTGGCACTCAGCACCCGCTCTGCTTTAGCTTCACGATGCAAAGGTATCAAAGGTGGGTGGGAGATAAAAATGTGGACACTGAAGCAGTGTCCGTAGAGGAATAATGGACAGGGTCACAGGTTTCCAAAACCACCATGGCCAGTGCTGTAAAGCAGTGGCTGCAGCACGAGCTGATGGGGATCACAAGATTCAACATCTGCCTGAGCAAAGGCCAGTGCCAGGAAAAGCTTCCCAGTTACGGGAGACAAACATTGACCAAAAAGGCTGAGTGCTCACTCATGGCTTCCATGAGAGTGGGCTTGCTGACTGAGAGACAAAGGTGTTAAAACATAAGTGAACTGTGGCACTGAAGGAGCGGGCAGGGCTGGTGGCACATGGGTGCTGATGGCGGAGCGAGAGAGGTGAGATACCCTGCGGTACAACCTTCCACGGGAAAAATGGTCTGAACCTGCTCCGGGCCTCCAGTGTCCCCAGGGTAGAGGAACAGCGGGACTGGTTTCACCGTAGGAGGTGCAGAGTTGGATCCTGGTCCATCCTCAGCCCAGTTCATATGCAAAAGGCACTGGGGAAAGAGGGACCAGTCGCTTTTCTCCTCGCCTGGAACGTGATGCCCTAGACGCACCTCTGCTCAGTGGGCAAGGAGCTATGAAAGCAGGCAGGTGCAGTGGAAGACACGTGAGCTATTTGTGCCCCTGCCTGTGGGGCAGGTTAACTTGGATGTAGGAGAGGGGCTGGCTGCTCTTTGCCTGAGATCAGTTGCAACCCACCAGCAGCACTCCAAAATTGGCTGATTGCCACAGTTTGAGTTTAACTGAGCCGAGTTGGAGATGGGGCAACTGAAACTCAACAAGTCCCGGAATACTCGCTGTTCTGCCCCTGTGTGAACGCACACAGATCTATTTTTCAAGGTTTATGGTAAAACCCATTTGTGCAGCTCAGGCCAGGCTGCAGCACTTTTATACATCATTAATTCCTTGGCTTGTTTTTCTTTTTTTTCTAAAGTTCTCTGCAGGTCATTCCCCACAAGTGCAGCAAGGGATGGAAAAGCACACTGAAATCATTATTGATAAACAGTTACATCTCTAAGCTACACAGAGCCATTATTTAACAAAGATGCAAACAAAATGGTTTTGCATTGTGTGAATTAATTTCTTATTTGAAACACAGAATCTCTCTCAAATAGCTTTAAAACCCATATTGTAGTGAAGCATCCAGTTTGTTCCATTAACTAGTCACGGAGTCAACTGGAGAATCGCTGTTATTCATTTCAATGGAAAGCTAAAATGCAGTTCATTTTCTGTAATTGCAGGCCCATCACCTAAAGACCCAGAAAAAGCTTTTAATCCAAGGCATTTTCAGAAGGGTATGATTACCTGGCATATCTTCATAAGGTGCATAATTACCAGGGCGTCAATCACAAAGTAACACAACGAGCCAAACTTCCCAGGCTGTTGGAGAACGGTCCCCTCCTACTGCCCAGGGGCCACTGCTGTGTGGGGGTGTCGGGGTGGGCACTGGAGATGGGGAACCTCCCCAGGACCCAGCTGTGATGCTTCTCCCACGGTGGGGAGCAGCAAACCCAGCAGCTCTCCCTGCACCAGGCTGCACCTCCAGTGCCAGCAGCGATGGAAAGCCCAAAATACCCCTTACACCTCCCTGTGCCGCAGGCTGCATGCTGCCTGTGAGGGGATGATGCAGAGAGACCCTGAGACTGGAGGAAGCAGTAGCGAGCTGGAAGATGCCTTGGAAAAAGCAGCACTTAAAGGGTTGTAGGGGAGCGGCTGAGCATCATGGCAGTGGGACAGCGAACATGCAAAAAGGTCAGAAAAAACAACAGAAAGCTCAGGAAGAAAAATCAGAGAGCAAATGCTATTTAGTTTAAGGATGAGAAAGACTCTGTGAGATGCAGAACATTCAGCAGAATAAAATTTCACTCCAAGGGCACAGGAGAACCTACCGCAGCCAGACGGCTGTCCCCGGACCCCTGGATGAGGGTGGCTCCTGGCCTGTCCCAGCTGCCCTCATGGCCATCGTCCCACGCCAAGCTGCCAGCTGCGCTCACACCGCGTGGTTTAAACTCGAGGTCTTTGCTACCTTGACTCTGTTCAGTCAAAACAAACTGCATGGCTCCTCCTGCCTGCCTCTGGGAAAAGGAAACTCCAGCTGGAGGGAAGAAGAAAGGAAAAGCTTTGGGTTTGAACATTGGCTATTTAAAAGCTTGGCTGGTTGGCTCAGGGAGGGACAGCCATGACCGCCTGCTGCGACCCAAGGCTGCTGCAGCCCAGAGGTGCAGTGTCAGGGCTTGCGGCCGCAGGCGGAGTTTCAGTGCAAGGCCACCGTTTCCAAGCGGGGTCCTTTGTACTCGCAAACCTGATCCCAGAGGAAACTCAGATCAGCGGGAACGCGTAGATGCCGGCAGACCAACCCACTTCAATCAGGCATTTAATGTGCATTAACAGCCCCTTTCCTTCGGCTCTTGGCTTCAGTTCTCTCCTGCTTCAAGCACAGATGGATGCTGAATGGTGGTTGCAACAGCAGAGGTGTGACAAAGCTGAAGCTGATTTTTGCTGGGGCTGCTTCACCAGTAAAGAGGAGCCACCTCTTGCTTCATCCCACAACGAGAGACCCTTTGATTGCAAAAAGAGCTAAGAGCACTTAGCACCTTGGTGGATGAGGACTAAGGTGGGTCATAGTGGTGGCAGAAGTAGCTGTTTGGGAAACAATTTGATTAATGAAAAAGTAAGAAACAAAAAGGTCAAGTCTTGCCTCTGCTGTGCTGTATTTAATCTCCACATGTACACAGGATTTCAGGCTCCTGGGTGTGTTGTGTTTTTTTTTTTCAGCTGGCCCATTTCCCCAAACACAGTAACATTTTTTAACTTTAGTGGATGACATTTTGTAATATGTTTAAGGATCTGTAATATTTTATGCTTATAGCTCTTTGCGATTGTTGTTCCAATATGGCACTGATGCTGGTATTAAAGTTTAATATGATTAGAAAGCTCAATTGTATAACCAAGGGGTTATACTCTTTATCTATTCTAATCTGATTAAAACGCTTCTCTTCAGTAGCTTTCCGCAATCGCTTTATGACAAAACCTGGGAGCAAAGCCACCAGCACTTTGGTTTGTCCCAGATCGAAAGAAATACCAAATGGGTTCCTTAATTGAGTATTTAATTTGTTACCGCACAAAGCTGGGCCCAAACTGCAAACCCGGCTCCATTTGGCTTTAGTGCAGCTGCTCACTGAGGAAGGGCTTGTGGAACCAGTGGGATGCCCAGGCTCACCCTGAGGCTGGTTGAGGTTCAGTACCCGCCTGCTTTAGGGGCAGAAAAAAGGCATTTTGGGTCTTGCTGCCCAGTGCTGAGGTTGCTAAGCAATGAAGTCACTACAGGTAGCTAATATCCCAGCTATATCTAAAACCAATCATAGCATTAAATTCATCATTGTAATTAAATTCTCTCACTGCTTATGATACCATCTCCCTTACATGCTGTTATTTTGTCCAGCCTGGTGGTAAACTAGTTAATGCAACAGACCACTTCCACCTCTAATTTCCATTGCCATTTAGCGTTCATACACCACGATTTATTATCAATCTGAAGGCACGGTACAGAAAATATGCTGCAGAGAATGCAATTAAGTTGATGAATAGGCAAAAGCATGAAGGAAGAGCTCTGTTTTACTAAAACTTACCTCCTCTCCTTCAAGTGTTCCTGTAATGATTGCCAACACCGGTATGGCAGAAGAGCCGCGACGAAACACAGCTGCTGAGTACCCGTGGTTTTGCAGCACCAGACACTCTGCTTGAGGGGTAAAGCAGAGCTGCTAGATGAACCTCCCCCACACAGCAGAGGTTATTCTGTGAGCTATGGTTGTGCAGAATTGGGCAAGCCTAACTCTTGAGACCCGAGCTAGAGAGCTCTTGATATGTTTCCAGGAACCCTTGCAACTGCATTGCAGAAAGCAGGGGTGGTTGCTTTGCAGATGACCTCCCTACAAGATGCCCAAGACTGAATCACCACTGAGACCATGGGCGCTGACTCCAGCATAGCTGAAGCGGGTCTTCGCCACTGCAGCAGGCTGCTGTGGGATGCAAAGCAGCCTTGATGCCTCTGCCTCTTCTCTCCAAACCTGAGACATGGTCTCCAGAGCTGGTTGCTGCAGCTGAGGAAGGGTAGGAAAGGCCTGGGAGGGTTGCTGAGGTGTTTAAGGTAGCTACTACTACTTGGAAAGGAGGGTGAAGAGGGGCAGCGCCTCCTAGACGTGATATTTGCCCCTGAGAGCTGCAGAAGCAGCTCTCCCCCTCCAGCAATGGGAGTGGTTGAGTGGTTGGCTCTCATTCCTCCTTTGGCAAAACAAACTTGCCTTTCCCCGCTGGGGAGTGTGCTGTTTCTGCTTGGCTGTGCTTGCAACCCACAGATTCCTCCAGCCAGCCTTTACCAGTATAGTTTAACAGCAAAAACACCCACCCCTGCCAAAACCCAAACACATTCCTTCTCCTTCTAAAACAGCTTCAGGCACAGTGAATGCCATGGCTGACACCAAGCAGGCGGTGCACCTCTGACCGGACTCTCATACCTCTTCGATTTCTGAGTTGTCTGATGTGTTCTGCGTCACCCTACAGAAGGGAGTTCATCACCATCATATGAATTGCAATGCATCATTGATACGGGCACTGCATCCATATTGCACTGCTAATATTCAGGGGACCCATCCATGTGATAGGGTGACAAGCAGAAGAACATCATCAATATTTAGTGAGAATTAAGGTTTCTTACCCATGTAATATTATTATAATTGTTCCAGAAGCATAAAGTCTAAAGCCTTCTCCATCCTCTGGGCAACAAGTAATCTAAGAATTGTTCTTCACTAGCTGGACAAATTTATGTCAGGTGTGATGAGGTCACTCATACCCTCTCCCTCCTTTTTCTATGCATCAGGGGAGATCCACTTTTTAGGTAAGTAAGCTTGCCTACAAGTTGCCCAAGACAACCGGGATGAGGATGTTCACTGACCTTCTTCAGTGTTATGACATCTTCTTGGGCCATGTGGCATCAGACATGTGTGGCCCTAACTCCGTCTGCCACCACTGCTTCCCTGCCTCATTCTTTTAACTCATCAGGACCTCATACCTTAGTTTGTTGACAAATCTTCATGACCTATTAAAATCGCATCAGAAGTAAATAGTCACTTTTTTAACTAAAAGGAGCTGTGTCACACTATATCTGAGAACCAGGCTTAGATTTTCATTATACCTGCCTCAAATCTACTAGGGAATTTGCAAGTACATTCTTAATTATTTTCACAGAATCATGGAATAGTTTGGGTTGGAAGAGACCTTTAAATATCATCTAGTCCACCCGCCCTGCAAGGAGCAGGGACACCTTCCACTAGACCAGGTTGCTCAAAGCCCCATTCAACCTGGCCTTGAACACTTCCAGAGACAGGGGGGACATCCACAGCTTCTCTAGGCAACCTGTTCCCATGCCTCACCATCCTCAAAGTGAATAATTTCTTCCTTACGTCCAATCTAAATCTACCCTCTTCCAGTTTAAAGCCATTACCCCTTGTCCTATCACTACATGGCCTTCCCCAGCTTTCCTGTAGGCCCCCCTTAGGTACTGGAAGACCGCTATAAGGTCTCCCTGGAGCCTCCTCTTCTCCAGGCTGAACAGCCCCAACTTTCTCATCCTGTCCTCACAGGAGAGGTGCTCCAGCCCTCTGATCATCTTCATGGCTCTCCTCTGGACTCGCTCCAACAGGTCCACGTCCTTCTTATGCTGAATTTTCCCCTCAGTCTTTCCTGACTCTAAATAGGAAGTTTAGAACGGCAAATGAAGTATCTTTGGATTTTGCTTCATTGACATGTTCTGAAGCAGAATAAAACTGTTTTACGTTCTTTGCTGGACATCCACAGGTTTGTTTGGGGAAGGTGTTCCTTCAATGAAGCTCCAGCACACAGATGACTAGGTCCACCACCTCACACAACAGCTCTGCACACCTTCACTGATGCAACAGTAAATTCATCCGTCTGTCTGTAAATCAAAACTCTGATGATCTGGCTCTTACCTTACAAGAAGTACAAGAGCTAGTAACTTACTGGCAGACGCAGCTAGTTTCTTCTGCATTTCTGTACACAGGGATGGTTTTCTTTTAAAGGAACTCATCTATTTGTAACCCACTAACTAATGCAGGGAATAAGAATCCAGGTTCTGAGCAACTTTACTGCAAATTATTAGGAAATTGCTTTTAGACTCATTCCAGCTTCACAGACGTCTAAAGATAGAGCACACTTGCCAACAGGAGATGGAGATGGGAATTGATTACCAGGAGGCTTGAGTTTCAGCTGTAAAACTGATGTTTCCAGCAAGACTGTCTCCTTGCATCAAATCTTTGCTGTGAAAACATCCTCTAGCTGATGGGTATCAGCTGGCGTTGAAGGGGAAAGAAGAAACCCTGCTTGCAGCCAAGTATCATAAGGCACAGATCTTACCTCCTCTGTAGAAACACTTCTCAGTGCTGGAATTACTGGATAAACAGCTGGCACCTTACCCTGGCTGGATAAGCACACTCTCAGATTCTTTCGATACATTCACTAACTGTAATTTATGATAAACCACAGCAGAAAAAAAAAAAAAAAATCTTTAAACTGAGTCTGCATTGAGCTACCCATATCTTTTGCAAAGAGTGAGACAATACTTTGAGTTATGACAATGAGTAGAATGAACTTTTATTTTCATTCATCCTTCATTAATACCATATAATTAGATAGCAATATCTGGAAAAAAAAATCTTGAAATAATTTAAAACAGAAGGCACAGAAAACCAAACCCAACTATGCAACTACAAGGGAAAAGGGAAAAATTGTTCAGGACAGGAATTAATTCAGAAAGGCTTTATCGCTAGACGTTCTGATCAAAAGCTACAGCACATGGAAACAAAACTGCACAGTTTAAACTAACTCATGCTTTTGTTACATACACATATAAAAGAAAAAAAAATATTTTTGCAGGGTTTTGAATGAAAAGTGTAACTTCTAAAATAAAAAATGTTAAATCTAGTACATATGTCAAAATCTTCCCTAAAGTCTACAGTAAGATGTATTTTACAAAAAAAATTGGCATTAAGAGCAAAGTATACAGTTAAACAGCATCTGGGGGTGGGAAGAAACTTGTTCTCAGATCAGTTAGAGTATCAAAGAAGTTTGGTGTTTGCTTCAGAAACAAAGATTCTCAGTACAGTAATATACTGTAGAGGACATTCTTTTGTATTTTAATATTACGAAATTAAATTGATAATATACATTACAGAGAGGAATAAAACCACTTTATTTATATGAGATTTTTACTTTTTTTTTTTTTGCAAAAGAGTAACTTTATTTCTTTTGAAAACAAAGCTACTGGAATTAATGACATGCGATAATATGCCCCAATATTATACTGGCTAAATCTGAAAATAAAGTTCATGCTTCACAATTGAAATATGCTGTGATTCTCAAATACATTCTCTGGTAATTAAGAATACAATACAGATGTCATTCATAGAATCAGTTCAGGTTGGGAACCTGGTTTATAAATGAAGCTCGTTTTGAAATATGCAGAACACTGACAACACACAGGGTTAGCTCCAGGTCAGCACATTTCTTTCTGCGCTCCACCCCTCTTTTCTTAAACAAATGAGTGCTTAGCCTACAAATATCGTGGAAAGGCAAAGTCTAGAAGTTACAGGTTGGTTTGTAAAAATACTACATACAGTCCAAGACAAATAGTATTACTCTTACTGACAACTTAATAGCAGGTGCTCTCTAAAGAAAAAAAAAAAAAAAACAACCATATCCTGAAATGCAACAGAGTGTTTCAGCATTTGATATCAAGGCATTTGCACATTTGTCAGGAGGTGACAGAATAAGAGTGAACTCTGCAGCTTACTTTGCAGTTGCACTTGAATTCAAAGAGCCTTCCTTCTAGCCTGCCCATATGTAAACCGTAACATATGGTTTCTTAATAGCTTGCTTTTTTTTTTTCCCCTGGAAATAATTCTCTCATTTAGAAAGTACAAGTCAAAGTATTGTTTCCACACACGAATACAGAGAGCTGACAACTACAATAGAAACAGTAAAAATGATTTTTGTAAAAACGTTCATCAAAATTCTCTGACATAGCAAAACATTAATTTGTAAAGTAAAGTCTAATACTGCAAGCCATTCACTCAAAGGTGACCTCGGGCACGTGTATTCTTGCCAGCGCTGCAACAATAATTACTTCCATATTTCTTGTCATTATAGGATACAAACTCTGTAATGTATTAAAGTTTCCTAACAAAGAGTCCAATTATTGCACTTTATAAAAATTCCAGTAATATCAGGCTTTTGTCCTACTTTTCTACGAACACTGATGCCCAGCAAATAAAACTTGGGGGCCCAAGTAATTTCTGAGGATTAGCACGGATTTCTTGAATCAGTCTGAAATACTGAATCAAAAATGGAAAGGCTTACAAAATGAAGAGACGTACCTTTGGAAACGGATTTTGATTCACAGCAGCACATAGATGTGTCATTGTGGTACCGACACATCGTCTCTTCTTAGGGAAGAATGGGCACACGGCTATTACATTTAGATATATCACATATGATTTGAGGACTGTGCAGAGAAACCCAAAGAACCAGTAAGTTCTTCTGCTGACTCTACAAGCCTGGTGAGGAAAGCTCAATGACAGCCATATCGGAGTGGCAGTTTCTCTGTGAGCTCGTGTATATTTTCATTTGCATCAGCAACGGATACAGCAAACAGAAACGGCTATTTCAGGATAGAAAGATACACAGAGTGAGTGAGAGGCCTGTGAGAAAAAAAAATCCAGCAGTTTTGGCCCTGCTTATAACCAGCTGTATCAATAGGGGAGAAAAAGACAGAGGAGATTTTTGTGCCAGCTACCTAGAAAAAGAAACTGCTTGAACCAAAGTGATTCACAAATCTATATGAGGCTTCCAGGCCAGCAAATCACCGTTAGAGTCACTTTATTTCTCTGCTCCTTCAGCATGGGAACGAGTGCAGAATGGCTCATTCCAACCGTGGACAGTCCATTTACAGCAACAATCATATCACCACACCTAAAAACACAAGGAAAAAAAAAAAAAAAAAGATGATTACTGCTCTGCAGTAACTAGTATGCACCAACAAACAGCGCTTCACCTGTGGGGATAGGTTTCCATCAGGTTGGAAGTGTAGCTAAAAAACCCCAAAGGGTTCAATTTTAAGTCTGTTTTACTACTGAAACTAATCTTGGAAATTCTCAAATCACTGGATTTCAATTCTAATACAAAAATAGTTCTGCATTCAGAGCTGACCTATAGGGAAATGTGAGGAGAGAGCTGGCAAGTTCTAATAGAGTCAAAAGAAGATAATGAGACAGCATGTGCATGACAGAAGCATTTCTGTTTGTTTGTGTGGATTATAACACATTTACACCAAACACGCCTTTACTGTAGGAGGTGTAAGTAAAGATACTTATGGTTACCAACCGCATTCCAACAGAGAACTGTGTTTTTGATGGCTTATGATTTTGTCAAATGTAACTATTTGGCTTGAAATCTCCCTCAGCAGATGGTTCAACTGAGAAGCTGTAGCATCTCTGTGTTTTGAAGCAGGGAACAGAAATTTCAAAGGGTGTTGTTTGCCGGCCTTGAGAAAATTGACCTCGAAGGATTAAGTTTCAGTTTTTACAAGCTCAGGAGAAACTTCAAAAAAGACCCTAAGTTCTTCCTACATTGAGCATGCTCCATCTCCAAGCATCTCTTCTCTGTGACTTAAGTGTGTGTTTGGTATCCCCCAGAGCAGCGGAACATGACTCTGGAGATTAACAGGACTCTTCCTGAAACTGATCCTCCCAGCTATTGGAGGTACCAAAATGGATGGCAAAAAGATGCTCTCCTGAGCTCTCCTGGTGCCCTCCACTAAGGCAGAACAGAGGAAGAAGAGGCAGTGTGACCAACACCAGTAAAATATGCATTCAAAAATCCTTCTCTGCCTGAACCAAGGTACCCCATCACCCAAACCACAATGCTACAGTTCACTGAGTGGGGATCTCACTCACTCAGCCTTTCTGCTGAAGTCGTTTCACCTTCTATAAAATCACACCAGACAGGTCATATAGGCAGAAAACTGTCTTAACTATTGAACTGTGAAGTTATTTACTCCTTTCCTCTTCTAGTCTAACAAAACATTCAGATTATTTAAACAAAACAGAACAGCTTCAAGACCTGCCCCACGGTAACTCATGGTGCAAGTTCTAAGGAGCTGTCCCTTGTCGATGGCCCATTTTTAACTCTATATTCTCAGGGAGACAGTACATTTGAACAGAGAGTACTGTATCACAATATCAGAGAGGTGGTATTTCCCTGGAAACATTCAAGGCCAGGTTGGACGGGGCTCTGAGCAACCTGATCTGGTTGGAGATGTCCCTGCTCCTTGCAGGAGGGTTGGACTGGATGACCTTTAAAGGTCCCTTCCAACCCAAACTATTCTATGATTCTATCGCATCTTTTCAATTTCTTACAGGGGAGTAAGTGTGACCACAACCACTCTTCCCTCCTTCATAGGAATGATGCTTGAATTTTCTTTTGTCTGAAGACTTCTAGTTATTAAGTCCCCAATCTGAACTTATTTACTTTAGATGGAACCAAAATCTTTCATTTAATCCAAACTGTTTCATAGTTGGCCAAAAAAAAAAGTAAATTTGTGTGTAGCCAAGCTATTTTTTTCATTTATTTAGTCATTGAACAGAAAAATCAATTACTGTCAAGGCTCTAGGCATAAGTTTTTTTTTTCTTAAGTTACTTGGTAAGTAAATCTACATGTAAAAATCATGCCATAAAACTTTAAATTGCATATTCTTTACTGCCACCTTGAGAAAAAAAAAATCAGGTTATGAACAAGAGAGCCTTTAATAGGAATTCTAAGTCCTAGTTCTGAACTAATCCTATATTGGGCTAAGATGCATATATGGATACTAGACCTGGGAGTTACACCCAAACATAATGTGTAAGTAAAATCATATAATCTTTAAGGTCAGAAGGGACCTCAGGAGGTCTGTAGTCCCACCTTCTACTCACAGCAAGGTCAGTTGTGAGATCTGACCAGGTGCCTCAGGGCTTTATCCAGTCAAGTCTCAGAAACCTCCAAGGGCAGAGACCACATAACTTGTGCCACTGCCTGACTGTCCTCATGGGGAAATAGTTTCTCCTTAAAAACCAGTCTCAGCCTCTTTTGTTCCACTTGTGCCCACTGTCTCTTGTCCTCTCATCCTGCATCACTGTGAAAAGCCCAGGCTCACTCTCCTTGATAATCTTCTTGTAGGTATTGGAAGGGGCTGTTAGATGCCCCTGAAGCCCTCTCATCATGGACAAGTGCCTCAACTCCCACCATTTCAGGGGCCTCTGCTGAACTTGTCCCATTTATTAGTATCTTTCCTGCCAACTAATGACTCTCAGGGCACTGGTACGGAGACTCGGTTACTTAATGATCTTCTCAGAGATCTTTTTCATCTACTTTCTTGCCTTTCTATTAAAGCAGCAGCACCCATCTTCAGTACCAAAGTTTTCAGCAATGGCTTCAGAAGGCTATATGAAAGGATAAAGCAGTTTTCCCCACATTACAGAAGTTCATTCTCATTTTTTTAGCTGTTCTCTAGGAAGACAAAAATTTTACAAACTAGCCAGCTCTGCACATACACATTTTGCAATATCTCTTGTCCTGAAGAAGGGTTCAACTGGGAGAGAGAGACAGCAGGTGACATCAGCACCACAGCTGGGGAGGAGGACAGGAGATAGCAGAGATGTCAGCACAAGCACTACCTCTGACAGATGCCCTTTCCCCAGCAGAAACACCCCACACTTCCCTGCAGCACTCATCAGGAAGGCAAAGCACTACTGGGCTGCATGACCCTCCCCAACAAGAGATGCTACAGCGTATGTCATTAAGCAATTAGTTGCACCAGCACAAAACTATTTAAGAAGTGTTGATTATTATTACTACTGTTATTTTAGCTTACTTTAATCTTCCATCAAAGTACGCGGGAGTTCCGAGAACAATCGTTTTAATGAAGAAAGGCTGGTTTGTGTGATTCTCCTCGTAGCCACCAACAATGCTGAAACCCCAGCTCCCTAAATTGCTCCGCCGCAGTACCACGTCATGGCAGCTATGTAGGCAGCTGTGGAATGGAAGCACAGGACAGCAAGAGAAAAAGTCGTGTATACCACGTGTAGATATTTTTCTAGTAGGCATAACACCTGCTGTTTCATCCTTCCCACCATCCATCCCCCACCATGGGGAGGGATGGTAATTAGACTTCTGTTCCCAGAGCAATTTTGCAATATTCAAACCAATTACTAAAAAAAAACCCACAATCTTGAGACAGAAAAGTGTTTTAAAAGTAATAATGCAGCTAGAATAATTACTTAAACACAGTTAACTCTGTAAACTGACAATAACAGAATTGCATTTTAGGAATTTCACAGGTGGTATGAGTGTGGGTGGAAAATGGATACCTAATGTGTTTAGTTTGCAAGTCAAAAACGTGGTGCATTTTTCTTCCACCCCTAGCCAGGTTAGGCTTTTTCTACTTTAAGTAAAGAGCAAAAAATCCATGCATCATCTTCTCTATCTCTGAACTGATGCATCACCAGTAATGAAAGTATAAATAATTAACCGTTTTATTACACAGAATGTAAATAGTCCACATCATGTTTCACTAACTGTACTGATATATGTTATCTCCCCCAGTGAAAATTCATTTTTGCTAATGAAATTGGCAATGACTGTAAATTAAAACAAAACAACACCGAAATTAACTTTTGGGTAAAAAAGATGCCAAGTTCTTTACTGATATACAACAGTCCTTTAAAGAACAGCAGCACAATGCACAGCATAACCTTAAGAACGATGCATGGGCATCTGTAGTATATAAGCAATAAACCACTCCTGAAGCATGGAAAGGAAGCACATTTGGCAAAACTCGGAGCTGTTTATTGAGATTAGGTAACTCACTAATACTTTAATGGAAGATAAATAAATTGACAGTAAAACTCAGAAAAAGTGTGAAATCTTTGGAGGGCAAATGCATGGTTCTGTTATCTTAAACTGCATTCTACTACCAATATACCCAGTTCTTGGGGTTTTACATTAAAACTACAGACCTGAGCCCAGTAACTCTATCAGAGGGAGAGGAATAAATCTGCAATAAATCTGCTGACTGAAGTTAACAGCACTATTCGCTGTAGTGGAAGATCTTCTTGATAGCAAGCAATGCTGGAATGAGCTTATAGCTGTAGCCAGAAGGGAGTGAAAAACAGAAGAGTAAAAATGAAACATGGTGATGTTCAGCAGACTGCACATTAGTCAAGGGGAGGGAGCTCGCTGCAAATCTCAGAGAGTTTGTGTTTGGCAGAGATGGTACTGGGTTCTTGAAAAAAAATACATGAGGATTTGTAACTAAGGGCTTGTACCTGTGTAAGAGACCTGTGTCAAGAGTCTGTGAGAATGGCAAGTCTGATCCAAGATTTTCAAGTTGTATATTTTGCCTTGTAAAATTAGGTAGCAGATTAGCAAAAAGACACGTGGCTAAATACTTTGTGTTTTTATTAATAACCTCTCTGGTTTTGCATATTCTACTGGAAGTTACGATATGGTTAAGCAATGGAAAATATGACTTTGTGTTCAATTAGAAGAATCCCTGTGGGTAGTTACTACGGTTTGTGAAGGGATAAACCAAGTCTGTTTCTCTTCTAGTTTCCTAAGGAAACATTGCTGCTGTTCACAGGCCTCTTCCTAAGCACACTGCCAACAGAATATAGTTGAGATGGTCGGTCAGGCGGAAATAAGGGTAGATGTGCCACAACTAATAAGGTCTCTGGTTTTGTAGCTTTCTCAGACTTCGCTTAAAATAGGTAACTAATTACTTTATCAATTAATTCTGTACCTTGGAAGGCCTAGCCACATGACCCACGATGGTGACCAGCTGGCATCATATTCATTTTCACTGATGGTACTCAATTGTTCCTCATTAGCTTGGGGCTGCTCTTCTAGAATCTGGACTTCCAGAGCTTTCAGGGCGACTACTGAAGAGGCAGCACTGGCTTTCAGCATGGCTACTGCCTCGCTGTGACTTAGGTTGGTCAAATCAATGCCATTGATGTTCAGCAGCACATCACCTGTTCAAAGACGCAAGTGAGAACACATCAGTTTGTCAGAGTCGCTCCTACCAACAGCACCTCCTGCACCAAGGTTTCATATAATACTGTATTTTTTGGAGCTGAGACAGTCTGAACAGCCTGGGAATGTGAATAGCTCTGAAGCCTTATACTGCCAGTTGGAAACAATGTATTGAACTATTAAGCTGGATCAGTATCACTTATTTCCACATAACATCTCAAACGCTGTGACTTCCATGGTATATTGCCTTGAAAATTTAAGACAGAAATTACCAAAGCACCTCACCATCTCAGCTGCAACTGCTACAGCAGATGCTACTAGATAATAATTTCCAGTGGTGGCTCTTAGGTCCACCCTAATTTTAAAAGGGAAGGAAGAATGATGGAAGGAACAATACAGGCACCACAAAGTAACCAAGTCTTGTAAATAAGTGAGGCTCCATTGGGTGCTTTAGGTCTTCTGCTTTTTCTAACTTGTTACTTGGGAGAACAAAATGGAATTAAAAAACGACTGGAAAGGTTGGTACAAAACCCAGTCCATTAGAAGAAAGAGCGAGCATCTCTACAAAGACAATCTGGAAAGAGTTGAAGCCACTAAAAAAATTGCCACAATATTTTATTTCAGAATATTTCTAGAAAGCCTCAGGATGAAAACAAGAATGTTATTTACTGTCCAAGCAGTGACAGTCTCCTCTTTCACACAATGTCTCACTTACCAATGAAAGCCACAAAAATCAAAGCAAAAAAAAAAAAACCAAACAAAAAACAACCCACCTGGGTCACATTTGGAACAAGACTCATTTTTAAAAAGCTTTTTCCTCCCAGGGAAAGCTAAAGTTGAGGTGCAGCTCAACTTGAAATCACTTTTGTTGCTGCTGTGGCTACTTTGATTTTACACAATGAAAGAGCAATTGCGATTCTTCCATCAAGTGTGTTTTTCATAGTAGTACAGGAAAAGTACCCCATTGGTATGTGGGTGTAGATCTCCCTCTCTCAGAAGCATATATAGATGCACCCACACTGTTCTTCTTAAATTTGCAATCTGTGAAGTTTTTTTTTTCCCTACATTTCTTTCAGAAAACAATTCTGTGAACTCTGAATCGCAGAGATCCCATAGGCAGTCCTTGTTTCACATACGGCACAGTATGTTTTAACCATCAAATGCTTTGCTATTGATCAGGCAGGATTGCCTCACCCACGCTGAGGCTAACCTCCACCTCCCAGTTCCCATCTGCAAAGCCGAGGAAAACTGATGAGTGCTATAGCACCCCTGAAGACCGACAAACCCAAGCTGCTCCAGAGGATAAGAAAGCATTCAGGAACCAGGGTCAACAGTGATGTAGCTTTGGGGGTAAACTTAGCACGGGTGAGCTGTGGCCTGTCATCAGAGCATCTCTGCTGTTCAGATATTACACTGAATGCCTGAGGAGCGGACATTCCTTGAACAGAGACACAGCCCAGCCCACCACATTAAACACAAAAACAGGATGCGTGCACTACAGTACAAAGCATTGCACCAGACCTTCAGCTCAGTGGCTTACCGTCATACCGTCAGCTTTAAAGATTTTAATCAGACATTTCCTGGTCTTATCCGTTTCCCCTGCTATCGTTCTCTAAACATCCCTTTCCTAGAAAAGGTGGAAATGTGATACTAAATACCATATTTCCATTATTGAAACATGAAGAAAAGCATCCATCAGCACTTCCCTACCTCTGTGAATAGACTTTTTGACACTGTCTGATTCCAGAGAACACACTCATCAAACAGCAATCAAGAGGCCACTCGTGCCACCAGGAAAGCCAAGCCCCACCTCGTTTAATCCTGCCGTCTCTTGCCAAACACCCGTGAGGCTGTACACTTGTCACAAAGATGGGCAGTTCGCCACTTTTGCTGCCTCGGCCTCCTGCCACTGTCATTCCCAGAGATTCATGGGGCTCTTTTTTCACAGTAATGTGCTTTTCTTGGCATGTAACACACTGGGAGAGATCCTGTTTGACAAGAATAAATAACATTGTTAAAACTTAAAAAAAAACTAGAACAAAACACAACTCAGTACACCCCAAAGGTATACTTTGGCACTTTAATAATATGGTTTAAAAGGACTAAGTAGTACAAATCAGCTTTGACTGGATTTCCTCCAAGTCAGAAAAAGAAATAACAAAAAAGCCACTCATGTAGATACCTAAATATAGACAGAAAGTTTATAAAGGTCCATCTTGAAAATCTCACTCCAGTTTCTCTTCACATCCCACACAGGAATAGGCTAAATTTCAGGATTGCACTACAAAATCATATGGTCAAAAGAGTGGACACAAGCCAGAAACAAATCTTTTGATGTTTTGGCGAACATCAGCATTATCTCATTTATCAGTAGAATATGGCCCAGAACTACAAAGAAGCTCTTCAGAAATGAAAACACATGTGTTTTCACGCAAACAAAGAGAGACCATTTAAAGCCCTTATACGTCATGTTTTCTTTTTGCAGCTGGTACGTAGAATCTTCCAGAGCACAAAGTAACTAAGGCCAATCAATGCTATAGGCTGGTAATGGGTGCCTTGTGCAGACTCCCTAATGATTACAACGAAGACCCAAACTTGAAGCAAAAAGAGATTCTGTATTTCATCTTCTAACACTTGAATTATAAAGTTTAGCCTGTATTGAGTTTTGCCCCATCAAATGGATCTAAATCTGAATCAAAGTATATTTTATAAGCTGCAACTCTTCCTCTTCAGGATATTTAGTGGTACATTCAAATCACTGCACATACACCTACAGTAGCATCTTAAATCAACAGAATACTTGCAAGGAATACAAAATAACCAAAGAAATAACCTGGAAGATTTTTCCAGCTACAAATGTTTATTTATCTTGGAAATGGCAACACTGCTTTCTTTCACTTTCAGTGCCACATACTCCTTCTGACTCGCTCTGCTCCTCGTATATACATGTTAATCACAGATGTAGCTATACACAGCATAGCTTACAAAGACAGCTCCTTCTTAAGTGACTGGTGCCATGCAATTATATTAACATTTTTTTAAGCCACAAGACTGCTAAGCCAACTATAGGTTAATGAGAGGCAAAGATATATTGCACGGAATATGGATACATGAGGAAAATCAGCTCAGCCAACAGATTAACCATGGAATTGTGATATGAACACAACCCAGGCTGGCAGATATAGATGAATATCTATATATATCTATATAGATATCAAGCGCTCATATAGGTGAGCTGTAATTATTGTGTTGATATGGCCTAATGTTGTAGCAAGTACTAACTTTTGTCTCTCAGGAAGAAAATGAGCTTCCTAGAGCCTCACTTGTTCTTTTCTAAAATTACATAACTTTTGAAAGAAAATACTATCAACACATGTAAAGCCTCCCAACAGAAGTATGATGTTAAACAGTGATGCTAACAGAGTGGACAGCAAGAAAGGTGGCTTGGTTGACATGGTCGACATGACAATTATTTCACAAAATCAACTTCTCAACAGTAAGAAGTCATTTTTTTTTTCCTAACTACAAGAACATCTCCAGCATAGGCTCTATTTCTACAGGTCTTCCAGATAATTTCACACTAGCTTCAGGGAAGTCTCTTCATTCTGCCTTTCTCTCCCTGTTTGACTCTGCAGAACTCAGCAGTCTTGCAGCCAGCACTGCTGGCTCATGGAGGAGATGACACACACCTCCAACACGCTCTCTATATGCTGGATGGTGTGCACCACATCTGCTGTCCTTGCTGGTTGCAGCCAGCACAGAGGCAACAAAAATTAATGCTCTTGAATGACAGCTCTTCTCCCATGCAGCAGTAACACGAGCCACTGTCTTAGACAAGGTCTAACAACTGCGGCCATATGAGCTCAGAGAACTTTCTTCTTTCACTGCAGTTGGCAAATCCCAAAACATACTGAAAAGCTGTTGCATATCTTTTGTTTGCACTCCAGACACAAGGCAGGACTTGAGTACTTGGAAGTCGATTAAAAAAGAAAAAAGAAGTAGGTAAAAAAGAAGATACAACCCTTTCTTCCAATCTTACCTTGCTACACACTTTGACCATCACAAAACTAAAATCATATTTATACCTCTTAGAAAGAGAAACACCAACCTTATGTGAGTTGGGTCTGCTGTGAAACAGCTGCTGGGACTGGTGTTGGTGTGGGTTGCTGTTGTGAGTCCCAGTGTCTCGGGTAATACAGAGCGTCTGTGACTTCAGGGGTCTAGAGATGATCAAATTCACTCTCTCCCCACTAGCCTGTCGAATATATAAAACAAAGTAATGAAGTTGATAGGATACTGATATAATTAGCAGAGAGGGAGGAAAACATGAGATGAAATATGAAACAAGATGACAGTAGAATTTGTCTTCCAGATCCTGGGGGTACCACAAACTGCTTAGACTGCACAGTCCCTTACTTGCTTCTTGTTGCAATCCCCTCCAGAACGGAGGGGATATTAACACTCCTGCTTATCCCCCGGTGTTACATCTGTATCAACTGGAAATTCTTTGCAAAAAGATGTTTCTCACTTTGAGTTATGAAGCTTTGAACATTAAAAATCACCCAATTCCATTTGCAGCCTCTGCAAATTTCTGCAAAACACAGCAATGAAAGACAGACATGCCCATGTGACAGCTCCAGGGTCTGCAGATTTTGGTCAAACGCTCTGAACACCTCTGCTATGTATGAGCAGACCATCAAATTCTGGAGTCTGGGGAATATCAGGAGACTTGGATATCAGATGTTAAATGAAACATCAACTCCTTCTATTGCTGCAAAAATACATCTCAATAGATAAAAGTTTCTCAGTGTAAAATTCTGAGCACTTCACTGCATCCAAAACCTGGGAAGCTGAAATTACAGTTCCCAAGATCATTGTTATTTTCTTTTAACTGCAATGGAAGCTCTTAAAATGATACCTGAAACAAACATTTACTACTCATTTAGTATCGCAGCTCTCTATGTGGCGCTGGGTTAAGCAAAGCACTAGACTGCAGAAATCTACTACTGGTCCATTCCAACTTTCCTAAAACCAGAGTAGTTTTTACCAACAACCCTTCAGCAGGAAGTAGCAACGTGCTGCAGTTGTTTCCTTACATACTAGGAGAAAGGCATGGAGTAAAGGTTTTCCTGCAGCAACAGGAAGGGTCATATGTCAGACTGCATCAAGCTTTGGGTAATATTTGTGTCCAGAGCAGAGCCAGACATTGGGAACAGCCCTTTCTTAAACACTCAGAAAACGAGTTTTACTGCACGAGACTCATGGAAGACCTATTTTTTTTCTTCCCAGGTGCTACCTGTTGCCTCTACAAAGTCTGACAATTACTTTTCTGTTTTAACCTCAATTCTATGCACAGGCAAATCAATACAAAACAAAGCCCACTTCTCTAGAGCTTGCTGAGAGATTAAAATTACAGTACAAACATAAATATAATAATAATCCTCAGGGGTTTTTTTCTGCTAAACAATGGGCTACACGGTACTCTCCTTGCTCACATGAGCAGTCTTTCTAACCTTCGGGCTGTATGTCAGGGAAAACTAATGCACTTTCCACTTCTGAGAAGCTGAAGTTCATCTGCTGGGTGCCAAGGCAGACCTTGTTTTGCACTATTATTTCCAGAACATAAATCACAGCAAATTGCATCGCTGCGGGCTTTTAGGCGTCACCCAAGCTGTTCTGTCCAGGACAGGTTCTACCCCAGGCTTTGCCCAAGAAATAAAGCTGAACTAAGGACTCAAGTAGGGAATGCAAATTACCTGTATAACCTGAGCAGCAAGCTCAGGTGTCCCATGCTTCAAGTCATGTCCATTGATTGCAAGTACGCGGTCGTTGCTGCAGAGCCTGCCGTCTTGAGCAGCCAACCCCCCTTCCAAAAGGTCGAGAATAAAAACTCCCGGCTCATCTGTTCTGCGTACAAGTTTAATGCCAAGCTGCTCGCTGGAGTCACGTTTATGGAGTGTCACTTGAAAGCTGTCTTCCCGCAAGGAGCCAGTGGAGTCCACGTGGTTGTGCGTGCGGCTGCCGAACCGCCTCTCTCGCAGCACGGTGAGGTGCAGCACCGAGCAAGGCTGGGAAAGCACAGCTCGAGCGTGGTTGTGAGACACGTTGCTTATGTCAAAGCTATTGACCTGCAAAACAACAAAAACAAAATCTGAATGATATTTTCACGTGTTTAATTGTTCCCAGTTACGCAAATAAAGTCCTTTCCAAACTAAATTCAGAGCTCATTGCAAAACCACCTTGGAGCAACCTACGTATCTACCCTACCAGGCTTCCTCTCTCGTCCTTCCATCCTCTCCTGCAAACTGACTTCGGTTGCTCAATCTACAAACCTATTTTTAGGTCGGAAAAGACCCTTAAGATCATCAAGTCCAATAGTTAACCTAACACTGCCAAGCCCACCACTAAACCATGTCCCTAAGCACCCCATCTATACATCTTTTAAATACCTCCAGGGACGGTGACTCCACCACTTCCCTGGGCAGCCTGTTCCAATGCTTGACAACTCTTTCAGTGAAGACATTTTTCCTGATATCCAATCCAGACTTTCCCTGGCGTAACCTGAGGCCTTTTCCTACAAAGGTGACAACATCTCTCTAACAGTGAACATTTTCTGTCATCACTGGAACAGGCTGCCCAAGGAAGTGGTGGAGTCACCATCCCTGAAGGTGTCCAAAGAACAGGTAGATGTGGCCCTTCAGGACATGGTTTAGTGAACATGGTGGTGTTAGGTTTACAGTTGGACTTCATGATCTTGGAGGTCTCTTCCAACCTTAAAGATTCTATGATTCTATGATCATAGTCCAGAGTTTTTTTTCTCCTGGTCTCCTACGCTTGTCTTCCTTAAATCTTTACATTGTTTGTTCTTGTCCCAAGAACTTTGTGTGTGCTTTCAGTGTCAAGCCCAGCATAACTTAGAACTATAAAATAATAGCCATAAAATAATGAAACGTGTTCATTAAAACAGTAGAAAAAGGTGGTTGTACTCATTCTCAACAAAGTTGAGAAGTTAGCATGAACTTCTGATATTTTCCATTGACTTCAACTAGGTCAGTTTCAGACTTATAACCTGTATCACTCAAAATTCAGTTGTAAATGAAACATAGATTAAACTTTCCCTCCCTATAAACAAGAATTGTGTTTTTTATGTGGCCCACTGATACAAAGATCAGTAATCTTCATTCATTTCTTGCACTACAAAGTTAAGATAAAACTTGACAGTACAATGACATTTGGCAGAAAACAGGAGCACCACAAAAAGCAGCACCAAAGCTGTATTTGCTGTGTTCTGTAAGAAGGGGCTCAAAGTTAGCACTAAAACTTCATCCTTTGCACATATGATTGTGCCCTGATAGAGGAATCCTTGCCCCGTCATTTCAGCAGACAGAAACCAACACCAAATAGATTATACTGACCTGCCTTACCCAAACCTTTTAATGATCCCCACTGTAAAGTAAGTAAGTAAAAATATAAACTTTCAGCTTGCAATCACCTAATAGCAATATTAACACTTTAAAAAAAATAGGAAGAGAAAGGACCCAGAAATCTAGGTATGACAGCTGCCACATTTACATCATGCGTCTGAGTTGAGGGGCTCCAAGAGGTCAACGGCAAACAATTTGGCCGTGGTGGCTTCAGTGTGGCAAAGGCGTAGCCATATCCACCACTCCTGTGAGAGGCTCTCTACTCCTGTGAGAGGCTGTTACTCCAGCAGCGAAGCAGGAGGAGGTAGCCCTCCCTGAGCCCCCTCCATCCTCCAGATAGATGCTCGGCCCAAAGCGACCGCTCCTGGCAGCATCACAAGCCCAGACACTGAAACATGGCCACGTCCTGGTCTGCTACTGCCCCCAGACAGGCTCTAACCTTGGGCAGAGGGAAAGGAGGCATAGCTAGGGGAAATAACATTTAGAGCTGCCACCAGCAAAACTCACTAGAGCTCATCCGTCAGAGCCTTTAAATTAAATCTAGTTTTATTTTTAGCTGTCACTAGCTAAGGTAAATGCATAAAATATGGAAGCATTCAAAGGGCACAGAAGAGTACGTGCAATAAAATGTAATTCTTATTTCTACCAGGCAGTTCACAATCTCAGAATAAAAACGCCTTAGCATTTCTCGGAGAAAGAGATTCTCATTAGGATGTGTTTTACATGAATTACAATCATAGTCCAGCACAAAAAAGGGACCATTTGTAGAGCACTTTGAAAATGTTAGGCACCTATCTATACCTTGCAGACAACATACACTTTTAGGTCGTTTTTACTAAATGCTGTTCCCTCAAATCTTGAAATGGTAATACCCCTTGTCTGACTGGGCAAGAAAATGCTGAGTTTCACCTTGCAGTCCTTTCTGGCTTTCTTTTAGTCCTTTACTGCTCATAAAAACCTTTGAAGACATTTTCAGAAATACCTGACTGAAGTGAGCATGCTGAGCTGCATCTAACTCTGTATTTAATTACAGTTGGCAGAGATTGAGCCTGGTCATTTTAAGACAACAGCTCCGTACCTGCACAGGTAAATTCAAAGCAATAAAGATACTGTATTTTCCAAAAAGCTTGGCTTTTACCTCCTGTACCTCTCCCTCAGCATGACAGAAGGACTCTGACGGACACCCCGCCAGCATCTGACAGCCCCAGTGCCAGCACATTGACAGGGAAGACTCACCGCAGGCTACAAATCCTATTTATAGTAAATTTATTGCCACTTACGGCTTTGGAAACTGTAATTGACACCTGCCCAAACAGCAAGGATTTCTAAAGCTTCACTGGAGCTTGAGCTCCCTATTCTGGCAACCAAGGAGAGCCCTTGAGTATTGAAATAAATGAGGCGGCATTCAATCAGTGTCTGCAATTGCTTGTTAAAAAGGCAACATTTTGGAAACCGCTTGGGTTGCTTTCTTGGCCAGCTACTATCCTAACCCTCCAAGAGAAGAAAAAGGCATGTTTCTCTAAAGAGACTTTATTTTCTGAAGTGCAAACTAATTTCAGTCCTATCATAACTACATTATTTAAGCTACTTCTATTGGCTTGATTTCAAAAAGTGGAATAAAAAAGGCTGATGCTAGTTTTGGACTGATCTTAGGCTATCACATCAAAAGCAAATGTTATTACTGAAGTAATTTTGAAATTATGGTAATATATTTATTTCAGGTGGAATGATTAAAAATAGAAAAAAGATGGAAGACTGTCTTGTTTTTGTAGAACTCAGTGCCCTTCTTAAGAGGCCTACAAACAATCCCTTCCCCTAATATAAAATTAAAACCCTCAAAATAATAGAAATTGATCTTTTCACATTGTCTGTCGCTAATTACTTAAAATTGTTACAAAAATACACAGTCGATCATAAAAAACTTAAATTTCAGTTGTTTGTTTACTTTAAAAAAATATTTAGAGCAACTTGCCTCAAACTATGGCAGTGAAGAATAACACTGACTCTTTTACACATACTGAAAGACGCAGGTCAACTGCCTAGGCTATTGCAAGGTAATAGTGAAGCCAGATTAAAATAACAGTTTAGATGAAATCAGCCTTACAATCCACAAATTGCTTTGTACACAGGACAAATTATGCCACCTTGTTAGCCAGATGTAAACTTGGGTTCCTTCAGAAAGCATGCATAAAGTTAAAATAAAGACCAAGTCTCACAACACTTGAAAACAGAAAAATAAACTTGTATTTTAAACACTGATAAGAGATGCTTAGGAGGAAAAGTAAGTCCAGGGCCTGATCCAACAAACAAGGGAAAGCAAGATAGCCAAAAGTGCTGGAACAACAGGCTCTGCTCTGAACATTAATTTGCCTTCCAACTGATAATTACAAAGCTAACATTTACACAATATAGTCTGATAAGGAAAACGTCCCATCTCATTTAACAGGCAGTTCTGCAAGGAGCAAATAGAAAGCAGGCAAACAGAGTACGTAAGTAGGTTCCATACTTGCAGTATTTGGTCTCCAGCAAGAAGTCTTCCATCTCTGGCAATGATCCCATCTCGATAAACCTCTTGAATGACAATGTTGATCAAAGGCGTCTCATTGCCACCCACTATGCTAATTCCCAATTCGATATAAGGGTTGGACCGATGAATTTCAATAGTAGTGATCTCTCCTTCAGGCAAGGTAGGTGGCTGTTGATTTGCTGCCAATTATTTTATAAAAAGAAAGATTATTAATATCCTTTATACCTTATTCACTTTCAAGAAAGCAAATCACCAAAGGACAATGCCGACAGGCCACACGACAACAGTTTAACAAGAAACTAAACAAGTGCAATTGGATTAGTTCCACTACTTGTTGGAACACCTAGCTCTCTAGTTAGAAAGAGCTCTCTAATGACTTAGTAGCATCCATGCTTCTTGAAATGGGGTTATTTGTATCGGAAAAGGATATTTTGAACACTTTGGATTCTGTCCGTTATCATAAATTTCATACACTTCATTTCCAATTTGATCACTTGTGTATTCATGTTTGATGATAATAACAAAAATGTGTTTTGGGGCTTACCCCACGGAGCATGACTTGGTCATGCCTCTTTGTTAGCCGGTCTCACAAAGGCACTAGTAGCTGCCATGGAGTCACCGGGTCAAGAGAAGGAGCCCATTTCTGTAGCAAACATGGAGACAACTAAAGAGGAGAAAGCAGGATGCTAAAAGATAGCAAATACATAGGAGAAGGAAGGGGACAGGACCACCTTCCTCTGTGGTAAGGCTCAGTGCTTCCTCTCTAAAATCCCAGATGCTAGAGACATTACTGCTTGTTCGGTGCAGGTGGATGCAGGAGTTACTCAGCTGCCTTTTCGTTCCAGCAAGCCAGCACTCCGTGTGTGGGAAGGCTGCTGATCCGAGTGAGGGGGAAGGGGGGAAAAGAAATCTCATCTTAGAAAGCATCTTTTATAATTTTACAGAAAATACACTCCTTCCACCTCGATAAAAGGCCAGCGCTACTAGCAGACTAACAGATGAACTACTGCACCATGATATGGTACGTGATCATACAGCACTATGATATCTAGCACACACTCCAAGCCATTTTTTTCCTTCCTAACTGTGACTGTATCCCAGTTGTATACTTGCACATCACCAAAACCCACTAACAGTTCTCCAGGAATCACATGAGAAAAGAGCCGAAAATGCAGACACGCATTCAGGATTGGTAAGAGACAAGCTCTGACACCACAGATGTTTCCACATTTGATAAAAGAGACTTGAGAAGGTAAGTGATGACATACTGTCTGCTACTGTGTTCTCCTCAAAAGGTGGATTGTCGATGCTGGGCTCGTCTGTCCACGTGGGAAGGGCGGGTGAGTTGAAGCTCTGCTCGCCTGGCACTATTCCCTGATCCGCATCTGGAGATAAACTGCTAGGCTGCTCCGTCCCACCATGACCACTCTCACCCTCTGCTTCTGCTTGCAGCTTGCTCGTTTTCCTTCTTTCCAGAGCAACCCTTCGATGAGAAGCCCCTGGACACCTGTGAAGACAATGTTCATACCATGCTTGAAGCCTGCAGCAATGTTTGTAGTACAAAATGCCAGAGTACTCCATCAAGTGAAATCAGTCTTCTTCAAAGCCACAGCTTTAAACTAATCATAAAAAATACTGAGCACATTGGATTTTAAGGTCAAAATACGTTTTAGTGGACAGAACCCCAAAATAATACTGCTTTCTTCCCAAAATTTCTACTACACAGTTGTTTGGCCATGAGTACCAATGCAGCAACACCTTCTGAATGTGGACTTACTCTGTTATGTACATTCCAGTTTCTGGAAGATAGATAACCTTGCTGAAAAGATTAAACAAGACTGGCATAAAACTCTACAGAAGAGAAGCCCTGTCCAAAGACACATCTAGGGACCCACTGAAGCAATCTCCTTTCACTTTAGTAAGCCAAGAGAGAAGGAAGCATCATATTTTCCTGGAGTCATTGGAGGGAGGAAAGAGAGAGATGAAATTTTTACCTATATTGTAATCTAAGTGTTAAAATACTGGAAAAAAAATATGCTTGTCTAGAAGTTTGTATGAAAAGTTTAGCAAAAGTAACAGCTCTGCTCATCATCTCATCTTGAATCATTCTCCTCCTGTTTCCCCTTTTTTCTTCCTTCACACAGGAGGTGCAGTTTTTTGCTTTACCTCATGTAACAACGCTCCATCAGCATTTTGTGCTTTTCACTGTCAGCTACTTTTCATGAATTCCCATTATTCCTAACGCAATGATTTTTTTTTTTTTGCTTATGTTTAAGATCCTACAATAGTTTATTGCAAAAAAGGGCTGCAATGTTGCAAATTCGCAGAAAGCCTTCATTTATTGAATGGTCTTACCTTTACGCATAGATAATTGGATGTGGACATCAATCTTACACCTGCCTGTGTGACAGTTCTGCCAACATCTGATATTTCACTTACAGTATTTGATGTCCTTAAAGTTCCTGCTTCTGGAGCTGCTGACCACCTAAAGATGCTCGTACTGCAGCAGTGTCAGGAAAAAGGAGCAGTGTTCTTGAAAGGACTCCCTGTTTGGGAACTTGACAGATTGTTATAACTAAAGAAAAAATGCTTTATTTTTGTAACAGAAGAAATGCGTTAACAGAGCAAAAGCCAGCAGAAGTCTAGTAAAGTCCTAACTTGTTAAAGTAGAATGTTTTGAGAATTACAATTCTGTTCTGACATTCTGAAGGGAATTTGATAGATAGTTAGATTATTGCGGCATGAGGGATTTTGAAGAAGTATTAACAAAGTTGTTCAGCTTTGAAGAATGTTGATAAGAACACTTGTACAGCTTTTGTGACCTCCCAGCAGTCTTACATGTACACAAAGTGATATCTATATCTCTCTATCATGATATATACATTTAGAAGAGTGGAATAAGGTAACCCAAATGTGCTGTGAGATGCACATAAATACATAAATTGGAGATGGTTCACATTATGAAGTGACACATTTAAGAAATTATTTCTTGGGGCCTTCCTCAATGCGACTGCTGGTCATCTTGTTCTTCAAAGTTAAGAAAGCACAAGCATGAAATATGCAAATTATTTGAAAGGCTTCACTTTGTGAAAAAGTTTATCTGATTTTAATGAAGGAACACAACTCTAATTCTTGGTTTTGGTTAGGTAATACTTACTACATAAAATCACTGGCCTGGTGAGACGGATCAGCTAAGAAATCTGGCTGGTCTCAATTTATTCCGGTGGCCAGAGACCCACAGTTTCAGTTGAAATTTGGCAGGAAGTTTTATCGTTCACCATTCCATAACAAAACCTCAAAATAAGAATCCCAAAAGGCCAAGAAAAGGAAAGGTGCAATCCGTTCTCTCAAAATTTCTAAAATACTGTAACTTAATGGGTTAGCCTCACACTCCCCCAAATCTTAGCACTGGCAACAGGAAAAAAAAAAAAAAAAAAAAAAAAAGGACCAATCTCCAATCCCAGTTCTGCAACAACACAGCAAGGGGTAAATGCTCTTGCAGAAGGAACCTCTTGTTTACTGGGAGCTCTGATGGACGTGCTCTCCCACAACAATCTGCACGAGTTCAGGACAAAGCCACCCCGAGCTGCATGTCCTTGCTGTCCCTGCCTGCTCTGCTGTAAGGGTGCTGATTTTCGGTGGAAAGGTGAATCAACAGCTCAAAATGGACACTGTCAGAGGACCACGCTTCAATCCACCAAGCTTAGGCAGCAGAGTCCAGCCTTACGAGACCATGTTATGAACCAGATGCTTCCTGCGCTTCCTTCTAGCAAAACATTGTGCTGCTGACTCGGATTCAGCCAGGTCACAAGGCCCATGCATCCCAAAGGAGCTGGTTGGAAATTTATTATTTTTTTAAACCAGAATTGTAAGGAAAGTAGTTGTCTCAATTCCTTGGTCTTTAAACACGATATGCCACCCATCAAGCAGCAAAGCCCAGTACTGGTATTCAAGTACATCCATAAGGAGATATTTCATTTCCACTTGCAAAATAAAAAGATTTTTATTGGCAGTAGGAATGTATTATCCACAAACAGCAACACCATACAGCAGTTTTAATGGTTAACAAGTGCCAATAAATCTCTAAAGGTGCACACCTTCACTAATACTGTTTTTGCCAAATATCTGAGATAAAGAGCATTTTGGACTAAATCTTGTGACAAGTTACGTACACAGATGGGCACTCAGGATCCAAACTAGCAACAAAGATTGTTTTTACAGGTAGAGGAATCCATTCTCACACAACAAATTGCAAAAATAAGGGCTGAAATGAGATGGAAATGTGTCTTACAGGAATAGCATTTCATATCGACCTACAAAGCCAGAATATATATCTTGCCTAGGAGCAAGAAGAAAGGCAGGCACGTTTTTCAGAATTTCCAGGAATTATTTTTTTTTTTTCATGAATCAAGATGCCCAAGAGTAGAGATACTGAAACAACCAGCTAAAGCAACTAAGCAACGTTATTTATCAGGAAACTTGAAGGGCAGTTGCTCTTGGGATGTAAAATGAGCTTCTGCTTATATTCATCAACTCTCTCCTCTCCTTCCTGCAGCACCAGCCTTTGCTCAATTCCGGATGGTGACAACGTGTAGCTTTACCTTCAACTTCTCCTTCCATATCAGAGAGAGAGGAATAGGTTTTTTGGGTTTTTTTAGGGTTTTTTTACAGCCAAGTCTGCTGGGTTTCTCATTTAAAAGGTGACTTCTTGGAACACTAGCAGCAATCCCTCCTTGCAGATAAAGAGACCTTTATACAAAATTAAGATGTAGTTTACAGTGTATTTCATGGAATAACAGTAGGGGCTCAAAAAACACATCTGCTCACTGACTACAGAAAACAAAGATTTCTTTGTAACTTATGCCATTGGCTTCTGCCCAGTCTAGAAGTTTGATAAAAGCAAACACACCAAATAGCCTCAAACCAGTTGCACTAAATAATTTTCCAAGTAGGGTCTGAATTTAAGGAAAGACCGCAGAGAAGCAACCCAAATGCCTTTGCTATGGCTCATAAAGCTTCGTCAGCAAAGTGACCTTAAGCAGTAATTCTCACAAGATTTACAGCTGCAATTCAAAGTACAACACGGTGTTTTAAGTGTTCAAATCTTGTTTTTTCTTTTGCGAGAAAAGAAAAAAGAGAGAAAAGGGGGAAAAAAAGATAGAGAGAAGGGGGGGGGGGGGGGAAGAGAGGGAGAAAAGGGGGGGGAAAAGAGAGAGAGAAAAGGGGGAAAAAAGAGAGAGAGAAAAGGGGGGGGAGAGAGAGAAAAGGGGGGAAGAGAGAGAAAAGGGGAAAAAAGAGAGAGAGAGAAAAGGGGGGGGAAAGAGAGAGAGAAAGGGGGAAAAAGAGAGAGAGAAGAGGGGGAAAGAGAGAGAGAGAAGAGGGGAAGAGAGAGAAAAAAGGGGGAAAAGAGAGAGAGAAAAGGGGGGGAAAGGGAGAGAGAAAAGGGGGAAAAAGAGAGAGAGAAAAGGGGGGAAGAGAGAGAGAAAGGGGGAAAAAAGAGAGAGAAAAGGGGAAAAAAGAGAGGAAAGAAAAAAAAAGAGAGGAAAGAAAAAAAGAGAGAAAAAGAGGCACTAGGACTTATTTTGATTTGGGAATCAGAGAAGACTCAGGAAAAAGAAAGAATAATAAAAGACTGGTTTTGTTGCACATTTCCCTCCACATCTAACCATCTGAGAAGCTTTGGAGCAAAGAACCACCATAAACACCAAAATAACTGGGATTGACAAGATTTGGAATGATAAAATTCTGTATCTATACAACTCATTTTCCCATGGATCTTGCTAATCTAAATCCATATATTAAGCATGCTGACTGACACACAGCGAACATCTCAATTTCTTCAATTCCAGAAAATACAATCCCATATAAATTTAAAACTTACATTTACATTAAACTGGCTTGCATATTGGCCTCAACATTAAAACATTCAGAAAAAATGTCTCCATCCAAAATGATAACTTAAACTACCATCGGAGAATACAGGAGGAGAAAACGGGAGCCCAACTCAAAAGCAACACATAAGCACAATACCTGACCCTGTCATTAAAAAGTTGTATGAATTTCAGGGTATGTTTTTGTACAACGTAGTTTCTTCAGGTCTAAATAATCCATAAGAATTAACTGAATTAAAATCATACACAGAAAAGCTCAATAATTTTTTTTGTCAGATTTCCTTCTGATAAATTTACCTTCAATATTTAGAAGTGAAATTGGCACCTACTTTAGTAAGCGTTAACAAATCTTCTATAGCCAGTTGCTGGCAAAAACAGTACAACTTGGCCTTACTCATTTTTCCCCCCCTTTAAATCAGATCATGTGTATTATGATTAACTTTGAAAACCACAGTTTCCAACTGAATGTGATGAAACTGAAAGACTGACAAATCAATAATATTTTCTCTATGCAACAATGAATTAATCAAGTTTGTGCCTCGTGCCTCTCATTCACTTGCTGGAGCAGCCTGCAGCAAACAAACTCTGAGGTGCCTGGTGGATACGATGACATTTTCTTCCAGCTTTTATGCTCAAATGGAGCAGATTATAACAACACTGGAAAACCTGAGTGTGAATGGTTTTAGACAGTGACAATTAACCAACTATGTTGTATTTTTAGGAATACAAACTAGCTCACCTAAGGGCTTGTTAAGACTGGCTTATATTAATCTATGGTGAAAATTATAATAATAATGACTTTTTTATTTCTTTCCTACATTTAATGATCAGTAGTAGAATTTTACGGGATTCACTAATCCATATAAAATCAACATAATATCAAATTCAAACTATGCAGTTGCTGCCACTGTTTATGCCAGCAAATGATAATTTACAGGTGTTCAGATGTTTGCAAATAAACTTAATTGAAAACTGTAAATCACCATATACTCAAAATGCGTATCGGCATCCCAAGACAACAGAGGGAATTGAAGATGAGCAGCCTTCTGCAACTGAAAGCTTTTTTCCAGCCGACAAACAGGAAAAGCCAGTGACTCAGCTCACTCTGATTTCATAACAACCCTGTGCATTAAGTAAATGAATATTTCATATTTACCTAAAGTGAGCATATGTAGTGTTCCATGTACAAATAAATTACATGGACTTGTTGTAAACAGCCCTAGTATCACTCAGAGAGATGCCAACCAAGGAAAACAGATTGAAAAGGTGAGGAAAATGACAGTGGCAAACCAGAAGGTGAACAAAGTATGTAGCAGGAATCTTGCTAACATTTTGCCTTTTATTAAAATCAAATTAGTTTAATATGAGGATTATAAATGGAACAAACAGGCGGCCTTGCCACCCCGAAGTCATCATATAGATCAGAAATTATTTGCCTGGAGCAAGCAGGAGCTTAAGCTAACATGGAAATCATGTAGAGAATAAAAAAAGGAAAGAAACCAAGAGAGAAAGGCTCCTCATTAGTCCGTGTACCTCCCTGACATGGCTGCCATGCTGTGGGTACAACAGCCAACAAAACCCAGGCAACTCCAGGCTCACCACAGTCCATAAGGTTGCTGCATGTTCTGCGTGCCCAAGGTCCTCCCAGGCTCTGAATGCCTGGAAGCCTTCAGGCCGTGGGGAAGAAGGAAGAGGGCACGCTGGCAATAAGCATGTGAATGAGTGGTTTCCAAGGCATGTGGTGGCTGCTCTCTTCTCCTTCTCTGCAGAGCACTTGCCTGCATGGAAGCCCACATCATGCCTGACTCCCAAGCAATCTCCTCCACAATGTCACCCTTCACCTGAAGATGGTCTCCAAGAGTCTCCAACTGGACAAAGACCAAGATTTGGAGAGAAGTTAATGGGTAGATCCATGCGCCTCTTGAAACAACCTTTCAATCCGGGCAGTCACCTGAACCTTGGCTGGTTCTGGACCAAGGGCAGGCAGAGGAGGCACACAGCTAACACCGCCCTCCTTTTGGGGAGGATGACATAAAGGAAACCTCTCCCTGTCCTGCCACAGTCACCTCTGCCCCTCCCTCTGGGCTTGGGGTTTTCAATCCCAATGTGGAGGGCTCTTTTGCCAAAGAGCTGGCACAGATAAAGACTACCAAACCATGAAACATCCTCATAAAATGGGCAACTGCTGAAGTTTATGCAGGCTGGTTTAAAAAATAAAGGGGAAAAAAAAAAAAAAAAAAGAGTATCAAATCGAAAGAAAGCAAAGCAGGTAAGAACAAAGCCCATGATGAAGTCATGGAAATGGAAAGATCTCATCTCAGTCAGTGACCAAGGAGACCAGAAGAGTTAGGACTTGTACCACTGATTTCCATGAAGAGTCACCAGACGTGTCTTTTTTTTTTTTTTTTTTTTTTTTTTAATGAATGCTGCTGACAAAAACACTCACATATTGAATTGTATTTCCCTAGTGACTTTTGTTTCTGTACAATGGATATGTGCAATGCTTATTCTTCTGGGTTTTATGCTTTTTTGCAGGGACAGTTATGTAACTCTCTGAAACTCCTCTCTGCAAAATGAACAAAGGTTTTCAAATAGCATTGAGTTGTACACAGGGAGTATTTTCTGGTAGCAGATGCAGTTCACCTGAACTGTATCTTTTTAAGTCAGATGCATTCCCTTTGAATACGTAACTTCTTTCTCTATGCAATTCTTCACCATACTCTTATAATTTCATAAATCTCTGAACAGTTTAAAGTTAGTTGGTATAGATACGCATAATATTTTTTTAGCCCTGACTCATTAATTCCACCATATTTTAGCTTTAATGTAAGTGGTCTGTCTGAGTTTTTGTTCATGACTCATGTAATGAAATAGCTGATGATTTAAAAAAATTCTGTTTATTTACTGAAACTATTCTCCAAACTATAGAGAAAACAGAAGTAGTCAAATGTGCCCCTCCAAACAAGTTTAACGTTTTTCCATGAGAAAAATGGCATTGTCTTACAAAGAAGAATGAAACATCTTCACTTAGCAGGGTACTGCACACACGGCAATTCCTTTGCTGGAAGAACGAAGTACACTAGCCGGCACAATATGAAGTATCATTCTTTCTGAATTTGATAATCATAGAATCACAGAATATCAGGTTGGAAGGGACTGCAAGGATCATTTGGTCCAACCTTATAACCATCTTATTTCCCTCTATCTATCACAGCCTCCTTTCAATATTTAAATATTTTGGGTAGGATGGCATAAAGCAGAAATATAAAATCATTAACAGTTCAAAATAAGCTCCTAAATATTTAGGTGCAGGTAACATTGACATGTATCTCTCTGACACAAAATCATCCACAAAAACCGCACCAAAACTTCTCACTGGTGTGAAGTGTTGAGTTTCTACCAAATTAACGTGGTGCTGGAAGTGTTCTATAAGCAACCAAAACAAACAAAAAATCCTAGAAACTACATCATGCTCACACGACACACCATCAACCTGTACAGTAAACAGATTAAAAAACCAAACAGAGAAAAATAGGTCTTGCAGGAGTCTCAAAAGATACCCTGTCCATCTGCCTACCTCAAAGCAGAACCAATTCTGCTGTAACCATTCCTGATAAAGGCTGGTTTAACACATTCTGAAACACTTTCTGAAAGTGGGGAATACACAACCACCTCCCAAGCAATCTATGTCAGTGCCGGATCGCTCTAAAGTATTTTTTCCTAAAATTTGCAACTAATCTCCTTTGTTCCTCCTGCACTATTTCCTTCCTCTTCGTAGATGTGGTTTGCGTGTATCTTATTTTTCTCTTCCTTCAGTCTTTTTTCCCCATCGTAAACAACCCCATTTTATTTACCAATAATGCTTTCAAGACCTGTAATGAATCATGTCATTCTCCCCATGACTCTCTTCACGTGCTCCTTGCTATTCTTGAAGCGCAATGTCCAAAACAGGATCCAGTGCTCCAGCTGTGCACACTTACAGACTGATCATTTCCTCTGGTCTTCCACTGCAAATTTTAAAGCCATTAATAACCCTCTCCCCCTTCCTGCCCCCAATTTCTACTGCTACACAAACTGGCCTCCCAAACATGTAAGGAACATGCAACGCAAGCCCGTGCACTGCTCACCTGTTTTTGAGATGTGCCGCCAGGTCACATCGCTGCATGACTTCCTGACACACGGAAGAGAAGGGGCACAAAACAAAGAGCTTGTCTAACAGTTTATGAACAAGAATGCTGGATTTTTTGCAGAGTTTAAAATGGAGTCTTTTTCGATCCAGCGGGCAGAAATCCTTCTCCTGCAGAAAGTTCCTTAGGCACTTGTAGCAGAAAGTGTGTCCACAGGGAGTATCCAATGGCTGCAACAAGGGCTGAAGGCAAATGTGGCACACCAAGTCATCGTCCACTTCGTTCTGGTAGTTGTAGAGGTGGTTCTCCCTTGTCCAGTGCTGCTGGCCACACTCGAAGCACAGCGGGTTCAAGGAGGCGTTCTGCTCCACTGAAGCCATGTCATCGCCTGTAGTCCCCATTGTATGGCTACGAAGGCTGAGGGATCCTCCTCCTCATAGGATGGGGTTGCTTGCACAGAGCTCAGAGGGAAGCGACTTCTTTCAGGGCAAATTTTGCTCTTCAGTCAAGTGTCATTTCCTGCAACAAATAAAGAAATAAAAATTATTCATTTTACATGAATTATGAAAGTTCTTTGCAGAATTTTTGACCTCTGGGTTTACCAAAACACAACAGCTAGACAGATTAAGAGAATATTCCTGATTTCCATAAATTTGTCATAGAAGAGAGCAACAACAACAAAAAAATCTTTAAGTACAATTCCTTTTACAACATAAACATCTTACAGCTTCATAACAGCTGCTGCACTGCACAGCTTTCACCTGCAAGATGACCAGTTTGTGACAGCAAGGACACCGCATTATGCAATGTCACACTAGAAGCGTGCAACTAGCGTCTAGCACAAAAATACCCTATTGTGGAATAACAGTTACATGACCAAGTAATTAAATGTGTTCTTTAATATGAGATTATGATTTTAATCTAGTCCTACTCTCTTTTTTTTTATTTTTACTATTAATGCAGAGTATTACATATAAAAGGTCTAAATACATTGCATTAAAAAGAACAGCAACAAACTGCTTACCCTGTTCTTTCCATTAGTAACATCCCATATATGCCACCACTTACCTGCCTGTTTTCTCTGTGGGTTGCTACACAGTAAGAGGGACCCAATATGCCACATTTGATTTAGTACAAAGGCCAGTAACAAAAATACGGAATAAACTAATCATATGAAGCTACTAGTTCCAAGCAACTAACCTGTTTTGCTTTTCAGCTAACAAAATCACAGCATACCCAATGTGACGATAATCACGTCAGTCAAAGGACTGTAGGTCTGTCACTCTAGGATTTTTTTTCTAAACTTTGTAAGTTATTAAACTTTGCCCCTTTTAAAATAGCTGCCTGGTCAGGAAACTGAGCAGCCATCAGTCTGCAATTTCAAACACTAAATCCTTACCCCTCCCAACCTTATTTACCCTGCTCTCCCTTACAAAATCACATTGCTTGACACTCGTAACAGGATGATTTAGAAAACAAAACACATTTTCTCACATTCTTAAGAGACCTCCTCATTCGTTAGCTTTGCTAAATGTTCTCATCGGTGGGGAAAAAAAGAAAAATCAAATTTGAGCAATGCTTACTTTGTGCATTCTTTATTGCAATTCTGCAAGCCACACTCATGACAGACACATACCGTATTCTAGCAGAGTAGTAACAAGCATACGGAGAAATGAAAACTGCTAGTCTAGGTACCAGCCCATAATCTTTATTTTTAGCTGCTGATATGTATCCATAAATACATTCTGAAATTCATGTGGAACACATGCATTTCACCATGCTGCACATTTAAGAGAATCCCTGTTTTGGTTTTTGCCCCTTAACCTCACAGAGCCAAGCACAAGACTTAGAGCACATTTTACAAGGATTATTATATCCTTTGACGCAAAAAGGATTAAATAGTAATTTGTAATCCAGGCTTCTATTCTGCCATGGAAATTGATGCTCATCATTGCCCTGCCTCATAGTAGATAATGTGCACCTTCTGGAAAGGATTTCACGAGGAAAGAGCATAGCGGTTCTTTGTTACTGGAGACTAAGAATGCAAAATGAGACCCCAAAAGAGATTACTCAAAAACCAGTCTTAAACGTATTATGTAAGAGTTCAAAGACTGGAGAGCAGATAAGGAGAGCCATGCACAGGGCCCTCGTGCTCAAACCGCAGCGCTCTCACTCTGCATTCATGCTGCTGGATTAATGTGGAAGGGATGAGACCCATCTAAAGGCTGTTCTTTATGTAATGCAAAATAAACCAGATAGATGTTCTAGAAAAACAGTGCATTGATTTGTGACTTTACCAAATTATTTTGCTGCTGAGGGCACCAGGAGAGGAACGTGTGGCGCATGTCGTATTGCACTTGGGGGTACCAGCAACACCAACGGGCAGGGCAGAGGAAAGGGACATGCAGAACAGACAGAAACAGTCATTTTAAGAGTGTGCTGCCCAAATGCTAGACCCACTCCTACTACTGACTATGACCAAGACTCTTCCTCCTTCTCCAAGTCACCAAGGTCCCAAAAGAAAGGAGCAAGTCCTACATTAGCAAGGCTACAGAAAAATCCAAGGACCATCATGTGCACTGCAGTTACGGAACTCAGGTTATGGACCCTGACACTGAGCACCCTGAATTCACCTTCTTGAAGGCTTCTACTAGCATTTCTATCCTTTGAAATCTATGTGACTCACATGGTGGTCTGCTACAGAGCACCAGGCACTGTCATACAGTAAATATACTCACGAGGTATTCTGAACACATACTTGCTACGGTCAAAGATATCTGCATTTCTCTTTCAGAAGGTTGTAATTAAATCCTTTTGTGTGTTAAGAACTTTTTAAAATAGCTTACTATAAATTTTGAACAAAAAGTAAAAGAAGAAAAGTTATTGAGTGATCAGGCTTTCACTGCCATGTTTCACATTTTCATGATGAGCCTTCTTTTTTAGGAAAGGTATATCCAGACATCTATTTACTGAAAATATATGTATTACTGAAAATACATCTGTTTACTGAAATCACAAGAGTTTGTCCTCAGTGAAACACAGGCAGTGACTCCCTATTGCCCACCACTGAAGGAGGTGAGCAGACAGGCCTGTTCCTACCACTGCCCCATCCCAGTGCCTTAACGCTGCTGGGGCAGGGACAAGTGCCCTTGGCTGTGCTTTGCTGGGAGGTGCCACTTCATGCCAGGGGCAGGCTGTTTCTGCAGGCTGCTGACATTGCCTCTAGCCACCTCTCAGTGCCATCAACGCCCTCTTAGCTTAAACTACCAATAAATACCATACAAACTAACTCCACCACCGTTTTCGCAGCTGACATGATCCTCCCTGCCACCAGCTCTCTGCTGGCAGTGCTACAGGAGAAATAGTGGATTATAACATGAATATTCAAAAAAAAAAAAATCCAAACCCAAACCTACTACCCCTCGCTTGAAAAGACCCCATCAAGATTTCTTCACTTTTGCACTGCTGTAACGCATTTGGGGCAAGCCTGTTCCACGGCTGAGGAATCAGTCACCAGGAGTTGTATTGATTACATACCACAGCTGCCTAATTATCAATTCCAAGACTTTTTACAGCCTATTCCCAGTGGAAATTATTCACTGATTTACAAAATACACAAGCACAGTATTTGTGGTCCAAGCAACAACTGGGATAGCAGGTAGGGTCTAAATAACACTGATGTAAAGAATTATATCCCCAAAATCCATAATACCAGAGCACTGCCATTTATAACGCCCTACTTCAACTCTCTTTATGCATCCCTTGTGTTATTTGCTGTATCTCTTATCAATGCAGATCACCAGCTCCATAGGATGGTATCAGCTCAGGAAAGCTGCAAATAGGAAAAATAGTCAGAATCACAAAAAATATAAAGAGACTGAAAGAGCCAGCCAGGCTTGTTATTCAAGTCACATAATTCCCTAGGAAATAATTCTCCCAGGACTCCATTACAAGAGCCAAACAGTGCAGGTGGTGCCCTGCTATCAGTTTTAAATCACAATCCACTTGGGAACTGAGCAAGACTGGACAACCAACTGTGCAATTTTTTATTTTATTTTTTAAGTAGAGTGTGCATGAGAGCTATTTTAAACTGAAAAAGACAGCCTTATCCTTAGGCCTCCTCTAGTTCTGACTTATTGATTCAACTAACATTCTTTGGAGAAGCCTGACACATTTTTAGAAAAGCATGAGATGTCAGGCTTTATACCTACATCAGATTTCATGACTTTTATTTCTTCTGTCTGAATGGGCACTATAAAAAAAACAAACCACAAGCAAACTGGAATTGTAGCAATAACTTAGCCTTTTTACTACAGTTGTCTTTTTTTACACAAGACACAAATAATTAACACTAGTTTCAGATTGGAGTTAATGGAAATATGTATTTTGCAACAAATGCTCTCAGAGATTTTAGTAATTTATTGCTAAATTCCCTCATTAAAATCCTGGAGATTTAAAGCCCATTAACTGGCTGTTCAAAATTTTACAACAATCTGACTATATCCCAGAAACAAACAACTAAGGAAAATACCCGTCTTACCATCTAATCCCTCTAAAAATTATTTTTTATATATCATAATCTCCTATTTTGTTTACTACTCCATGCAGTATCCTCAACCAAAAGCAAAGGTCAAAAGAACACCCTTTGATGATGGCATCCCTCTTCTTTTGCTGGACTCTGGTGCCTCTGTATCCTAAAACAGCTGGGATGCAGATCTCTCAGTTCTGTGGCTAACAGCTTTCTACGCCAGAACAGATGACATCTCACTGAAATGCACCTAACCACTGAATCCATCCAACTGCAAGTGAGAAAATGTCCACCTGTATTTCCTCTCAATTCAATGCCAGCAGGTGCTGGTTGCTGCTTCTCACCCCAGAGAGCTCAACATTTTGAGCAGCACAGGGATGCCTCAGCATATCCCTTTCTTATCCCTCCGTGATGGGGAATGGGAGGGTACAGAAAGAAGCTATAACAGATATGGTGAAGGTTTCATATAACCCTAAACTCAGGCAGTCCTTTCCTGGTCAGTCAGATTTGTACCTGTAAGGCAACACATATCGATCAATAACTACAAACAACAGCGCGATCATCACCCTGGATTTCAGGAGAAGCTGCCTTAATTCTAAAATGTTACAGGATTTCTGAAGTCTGTTCTCCATGGCCATGGCATGAAGGTAGTGAGGAAGGATCTCAGACCAGATGTTGATGTGGCATCATTGCTGCAAAGGCAATGGGTCACAGGCGATGGTCTTCCTTCCCCACCTCCGTGGTGTGGGTTTTTACATACTAAATCCTAAAGGAGATGTGCAGGCCTGCTCCCCTTGCTGCGTATTTCTAGAGTACTGCATTCTTCCAGGCTGTGAAATGAAACGCTGCTTAAATCTGGTGAATAAGGAGTGTTTGGGAAAATTAACAGGACTGTAAATTGTGTTCGGTATTTGTGGAGTGCTGCGTTTCCGTGGCAACGAGGGGCTATGGGCTTTAATTACCGCTGCGCGACATTAAGGGCCCTCACTGCAAGGTGGCTTGTGCGAGACACGCGGCTGTGGGGGAACTGGCAGGAGGGATGTCTGCGCCGTCCTCTGCCTCGCAGAGGTTTGGGGGGTCCAAGCACCCATCGCACCAGGGAACAAAGAGATGTAAAGAAATGGGAAAACGAGGGGAAGACCAAGACCATTCGACCTTAGGAGAGAAGATAGATGATGCCCAACTGCCAAAACCAGCACCTCAAACTCAGAGATGCTTGACATCAGGGAGGAAAGAGAGGGACGCAGTGCCTGGAGACAAAACAAGTGTCCAGAAGGTTTTGCTCAAACACACGAAGATCATCCTGCAGTCATTTTCTACAGCACAAATGGAATGGCTTCTATTTTGGGACCAGGAGATTAAAATAGCTTTACTTTAGTCAAATCGGTCTTGAATGAGACAGGGAAGATGAGGATTGTGACCCTAGGAGGTCTCTGCAACGAAATATCCACTCTTTACAGCAAATACAGAGCTACATCTGATAAATCATCTCAGAATAGAAGAAAAGGAGACAAGAGTATGAATCTTTAACAAAGACGCATCTACATATTAAACTTTGCATATTCCTACTGGACCTGAGGGGCACTGGAAAAGGAAGAAGACACACAAACCAAGCTAGATGAGAGTCGCCCAGGTTTGGGTGGTCAGGTCACTCTCCTGGCCCACAGGAAGCCTGAAGCCCTCAGAGAAGAAAGGACTTGAACTTGCACCCTCTCTCCTCTGCAGGCACGGAGCCACTGCTGCCCACCTTACCCGAAATCTCGCTCACAACTATTTGCCCTTCTCTGCTAGCCTGTTTCACAAGAGGGATGGTGGCCGCCTTTACAATTTTGAAGATCCATTTTCTGTGGCTACATTCAATTTTCTGCAAAGTGGAAAGAGAAGGGTCTGTTTCTGGGAGCTAAACCTGCTTAGCGTCAGAAGCCATCCCACTGCAGAAATCACCGAATGCTGGACAGGTGCCTGCGGCCTCGAGATGCTGCTAGGTCTCCAAACAACCGAGCAGGTTTGTAACTTTTAGACCTGAGCATATAAAAAAAAATTCTCCATGAAACCTCCTTCAGGCTCCTAAACCCCTCCTGGGATTTTGCAGCAGTGAAAGAAAAGATTTTAAAAAAGAAGGAAAGTAAAATGACAGTGAAAATAACCCACACTTACCTGCCGGTAGAGCCAAAGACAAATTTCCTTCTTAGTGCAAAGAACATAACAAAAGCAGCATCCCATTACCACTTTTGTAATGCGTGGGCTTTTATATCCAGTGGGAGCAAAAAAAGTACCCCAACAGTCAAAAAACCATGGCAAGGAAACAATTAGCAAGGCTTTCTTCTCAGTGACGAAGCAGAAGAGAAAGGCAAGAAAGAGTAAAACATTTGCTTATCCGCCATGGTTATTTTCTGCAGTGCAATCTGTCCACCAGCCCTTGCCATATGTGCCACTCTTTTCTGTTTGGAGAGATGAAGGCAGCAGAAAGCTGTCCATCAAGATGCTAAACCTTCTGGAAAGCCCTCCCCTGAGCACTTTGCCCTGAAACAGGGACTTTTGTGGATGAACAGAAAACACTTAACTAGATTAAACGTAGCTGGTTCCTGGGTATGCACAGAGAGAATTTGATTTGATTAATTCAAATTCTAAGGAGCTGAAGCGGTTCAAAGAAAATAAAGGAGGAGGCGGTGCGCTATGTTCCCTTTTTCTGCTCTTCTGTATAAACAGCCCACATCCCTACAGGTGCGCATGGAGAAAATTCAGGGAGACAACACTTGGAATCATCACAAAATGGCCTTGATAACAGAGAGAAGCTGGGGGTAGAGGGGTGGAAAGAAGGGTATAACAACTTTCTGGGTAGTTAAATCACAGGACTAACTATTTTCAGAGAGAAACACCAGCCCCAACTCTTCCTTAGGGCATATGCCACCTTGTGTAACGTGTTACAGCTGGTTTTCCCCATCAACCAGAACCCGAAAGCTATTTTGAAAGGTAAACTACGCTGTTAGTAAGAAGTTCTTTAACTCAGAGACACCATGAAAAAAATGAACCTGCTCCCTACTAAGCTAACAAAAAAAGAACAATCTCTCTGAAAACAAGGATTTCTAAGATCTGTGCAAGACTGAGCCAAGAGGACATGCTTTAGAGTCAGCTGAGAGAAACAATAAGCCAAATGCTGTCCTTCCTCGGCATGAAAGCAGGCAGAGTCCTCTGCAGGAGCATCGGCTGCGAGGAACCCATGACAACCTATGCCCAGAGGAAGAAACCTGAAAGTATGGGAGAAAGAGAGCAGAGGATGGTCTAGACAAGGTTTGTGGCTTCAGCCTCCAGCCTCAACCTGCCAAACAGCACCCTGGCAGCTCAGGAGCATCACTTGAAGAGCTAAGGCAGTCCCCGAAGCCAGTCTGCCTAGCCTGGAGACTGCTTATTTTCTCCCTAATGAAAGAAAACAAATATCATCCCATCAGGACTCTCCAAAAAATAAGACAATAAAAAGCCTTCTTAAGTCCACGGTCAAAAGTGTGTTTAACTCGGGCTACCTACACACAGGCCAAATTAGCCAGGAGACGCGAGTTACTGATGAGCAGGGGTACCACAGGCAGAGTAGCTGGTTCACCTGCAAAACTACCCCCTTGGTCTGCAGCCCAGCACAACCAGGGAAAGCTGGCAAGCAGGTGACTTGTCCTGAAAACACTGCTGTGCCTGAGCAGTCCCTACCCTGGGGATGCCACCCGCTAGCTGTCTCTTGAATTAACTCCACGATAAAGGCACGTTCTTTGATTCCGAACACCTCAGAGTGATAACTGCACCTCGAAGATGCATAGTGGTGCACCTATTAGTTCTGTTGAAGGCATTTCACTTTGCTGTTGTACATAACTTAATTTCCACTTAATTTCCAGGGAGAACTTCCCTTCTGATCCACTTTAAAAGGTTATTTTCAGAGCCAGCTGCCTGACCCAGCTTTGAGCAGACAGGAAAGGCCGAGCAAGACCTGTCCTCATGCTCTTATATTGATACAGAATACCCCCATATTATTTTGTAGGATACTTGTCAGAAAATAAAAAAAACACTTTACATTGAGATCTTCTGCTTATGCTCCCTGTACATGTACTGTACCTCAGGTAGACATACTCTGTACATATATACTGAAGATAAATGGATCCACAGATCATCAGAATTTATGTAACAAGAACATGTTAGATCTAGAAGCTGTAGTCTTAAATATACAAATACTGTCTTAAATAAAAAACATTTACATATTTTGTATGTAAACAGGTCTTTACATAAACAGTAGACTAGTACTTGATCCAGGGCGGCCAGACAGGATTCAGAGAGGGAAGTGGACATTGAGTTGATTATGTAAAGTCAAGTCTGGTTATACAGATTTGACAGAAACAAAGAATATGGAAGCAAAGACAACATTGCATTTGTTTTCAGTCTCACTGTAGGAATCATATATTCTCCACTTCAGCCCTTGTCATTCCACAGCCACCAAGAAAGGGTGGACACAACATTCATTGACTTTAAAAAAAACAAATGAAAAAATCCCAAACATTTTTCCTAAAACATTTATCCCCTAACCATGTTTGTCAGCTGTTTATTGCAATTACTTCTCCTTTTAGCTTATCTGACTGCATGTTAAATCTATACATACGTTCATGTATGTAAATATGTATTCAAAAAAGAGGAAAAAAAAGAATTTCAGCACCTATCAGATAGGAAGGCTTTTACAGTGCAGTTATTCATCTGCCTAAGGTGCAAAGTTTTTCTGTTGCAATGTGTCCCCTGAATCCTGTTAGTGCTCTTAGAAAGAAACTACTTCAGCAGCAGCACTGTTGAAAACCAGTCCTTTAAAATTCAAGTGAAAATGTCAGCAAAGATGCGTAGTTACACACAGTAAGCCAACAGGTCCTGGTATGTATTCTCAAATGAGTGACAGGGGCTAAATATTAAGCAGCAATCTTCTACCTCCCCCTTGCAGAATGAATAATGCGGAGGAGTGAGCACTGAACTGCTGTCACAGCATTTCTGTCCACTTTCCTTGGTTGTCTTGTTCTCTTTCTTTAAAAAAAAAAAACCAAGATTTCTAAACAAAGGCAGACAAATTAAAATCATTACCTTTTAAGTCAGTAGTACAAATTAAGAAAAAAATTGACACTAAAGACACACAAGTGGTAACACCTACGTAAAACACCAAACTGGTAGCCATATGCAGAAATTATATAGAGCATATATAACTATAAATAAAGAAATAAACTAGAATAAAATTCTCCAATAACAGCACAAGAAGGTGCTCAGAGAGGGTACTTGTCCTATGAGCAAACAGGGAAAAGGGTCAGGAGAAGTTTGGCAGAGTGGAGAGGTATCAGGGCTCCAACTGCCATGCTTGTCTAACGAACAAAAGCTGAATTGTTAAAAAATTTAAGGCCTAGAATTATGAAAGAAAAATACATTTCAGTTCTCAGATACTTAATCATGAATTTGCAAAACATACAGAAGTCATTTACTCACGTTAGCACGGAATTCTGGTTCACCACATTTTGGGAAGAGATTGGGAAAAGAGCTGAAGAGCCCCACCAGGTAGGATGTTCAGATTCCTAACTTCAGGCACCACTTTTCTGGATCCGTGGTCAAAATGGCTCCAGCAATAGAGGCTGGCAGAAGCATGCTACATTGGGAAGGAGCCAATTTTCTCCTCCTCCCCTCCTCCCTGTCCAATCTCTTCTCAGCATGGTGAAATTTTGCATTTGAGATTCTGTGGGGGATGATACAATTTTCACTTCCTCATTTATTCTACGTATCCAACCTTTAAGAGCTAGCTCTTAAAATACCAGTCTTGCTTTGAAGGATATTACTTCATTAGCATTGCTTTTGGAAAAAAGGTCTTTAAGAGGCAGACGATTCAGCCTCAGGAGTGCCCATCCTCTTTGCACTCCCTAACCACAATGCTCATTTTCCCAAACCAAGCACTTCTCAACAAGTTAGGTTAGGTTCACAGACATAAAAAATTCAAACCCTCATTTATTTCCATGCTTTTTTTTTGTTACTCCCAACTCATGCTAAACACTTTCACATGTTTTATGCCAGATACTTAGACAAAATGTTTTTTAAACTTTATAAATATTTTTTTTTTAATTGCTATATTGTCCAAGAGCCAGAAACCATCACAGACGATGCTCCTACTGCACTGGGAGCCATACAAACAAACCTAAAAGATAATGCTGTCTCTGCGAGCTGAAGACTCACATTCCCATGGGACATATTTCTTTTTCATAAAAAGGGAGCAGTGCTGTGCACCGAGATGACGAGACCCCAGAAATGCCATACAAGGTCCAGCGGTGCTGTAGACACCTGCCTACCCTTCATACAGAAGCAGCAGCAGCAGCTGTGTTTGTAAGGCCAGGTTAGCTTAACGCAATGGCACTAGCGTGCGATGGGAGTCTTTGGAAATAACGTACTTCCAAGCTTCTCCGCGCCTATCAGCAATAACGAGGATTCAAGCAACTAGTCAGAAGTTCACTTGCAAACTGACAGTTCATAAAATCCAGATCTCGTAAGAAATGACTCAAACTTATATCAAATTCAGAGCAGTCCAGTGGCTCACAGGAACAAGGTCTAGCGGGTTAAAGAGACTATGCTATAAGTCATCCTCACCTGGCAGGGTCCCCAAAAAGCTAAGGAATACCTAGGATATGAGTGCACACTTTATCCAGAGAAGGGTCCATCCCTTCTGCATTAAGCTTGTAATATAGAGAAGTATGAGGAAATTCACATACAAAAAAAAATTAGTCTGCTCTATGGTTATTAGTTTCCAGCTAGACAGAGACATTTGGGTCAGAAAAACAACATTTCACATTTCTGTAAAGACCTGTTTTTCATTGCAATAATAAACAACCTTGACTTTCACTGTTTTTGAGAGTTTAAAAGCTAATAATTCAAATTTAATGAACCAAGAGGTTGGCAAACAGGGTCATTAGAAGCCTTCATCCTGTCCTTTTGGTGTGCGTTCTGAAAACCAGAAGTGCAGTCAAGAACATGATGAGATATTCAAAGGAGACATTTTACTTTAAAAGCAGTAGACTCAAATACAAGCAACACTGTCTCTTATTATTAGTCATACGCTGTAAGAACAGAGAAACAATAAATAAAATCCCAGGCAACAAGTCCACCTCCACCTATTGAGTGAATGCAAAGAAAACATACAGGGAAAAGAAGAGAGTCCTGAAAAGGCCATCCCAGCTGAGCAATTTTAAGATTGAAAAGGTAAAACCCTTCACAGAACCAAGAAGTTACACTAGAAAGCTACTGCAATAACACAGCATACTTTGGATAAAAGGCATAATTTGCATACATTTCTCTTTATGAACTTCAAATTGGGAAATACATTAACTCGGATTTACTGCTTGTCCATACAGACCAGTTTAACTGATCACGAGACTTTGAACAAGGTTAAACTCTGAACTGATATTTTGTTTTCAAGGCATTCTGTGTTGCTTTAGCTTCAGCCAACCCCTACTACTAAATGGAAGTAAATATAAAGCTCAAAGGGTTTACAGAGAGTCTTGTTTTTTTTTTCATTAAGTAAATGAAAATAAATCCCTGCACATCTCCCATATGCAATAGAAGATGGATTTTTTTTTTTTTTTTTGATGCTGGATTTGGAGAACAGTTTGTCTGCTGGAGCCCCACGTTCTCCACTGTCCTCCTGACTCCCTCCAGACTTGTGAATGCAACCAGGGGGACACTTCGGCTCAGAGATTCCTATTTAGCTGCAAACGGGGTGAAAGCATGCACTTGACTAGCTATAAAACCTTGTCCCAAATAATGATTGTAAACATTGGTACGCAGCATGCTTAGGGTCAGAAAATGCACAAACAAAACCGCTGAACCTCACCAACAATTTCAAATCTTCAACTAAATAACCTCCTGAAAGCCAGACCTGACACCTCACTTGCTCTTTTGTTTTTCTCTCTCCCTCCTTCCCCTCCTCAAATCCTAGAAAAATAGTGAAACAGGAATTACTCTTCTGGGACAAACATTTCCTCTTGAAAACATTAAGTACAGTTATTTCAAAATACCTACACACTAGAGTGCTTAACTTCTATTTCTCTACATAGAAGTCCTGAAAGCAAACAGATTTAGTAAAAAGAAGGAACAGAACGACCTTCTGTTCCTCATTCTGTTTTTTAGAAGTATCTCATCCCTTTTCGTTTTTGTTTTTTTTTTTTTAAAGTCTTAACTAGAGGACTTGTTTTACTTAAAGTCTGCATGCACTGCACAACACCTGATGAAATCAGAAGCCTTTTTTTGCAAGGTGGTTGTAAAGGCTACCTGGAATTTTACCAGGGTTTCTAGGATGCCTACTGGAAAACCTTATGGATAACCGTACAACTATTGCTACATACGTATCCTAGGAGACCAAAGAGCTTTTGCATTTAACAGCTTATTTCCCAGCCACCCTCTCAATACACATCTCATGCATTTATAAATAATACAAAAAAAATAGCTGTGGGAAAGGAGCACATTGGTTTAATTTCAGCCAGAACGTACACTGACCTCTGCTCATATCAACATAAAATGTTTCATTTTATTTCACTTCTCCTTCTTTCTCATTTTCTGACTAAAAATATGTCAGGAATCTCATGTAATTAAAAAAATGTGTTTTTAAACTTGAATTTTACAACTGAGCAAGGCTAAAATTTTTTAATCTTTAAAAATTCACATACATGCAAATCACCAGAAAGAGCCCTTGTATGTATGCAAGTGACATTTAGATCACTGACCGCAATATCTTGCAAAACATCTAGCTGTTAAATACAACATATTAAAGAACCATATAATTTAGGAAAACCCCTCAAAAAAAAGAAGAAAAAAATAAACAAGAAGCACAAACAAGCTAATTCAAGAGAGACACACTTTACGTTAGAATAGCCTATGCACTTGAAACGAGCCCGACTGAAAACATTCCCTTCCTTTTTTGTTTGTAATTCTCATCACAGGCTCTAACCTGCAATTAAGCACTCTGTGCCCAGCCTCTGAAGAAGAGCATTTTTAAAATGCCGAGCAGAGCCCTGGAAACAACCAGGTATGATTCCTCGGCAGCCGGCACTGAGGATCTGTTGACAAAACCTGCAACACAGAGCACGGCAACACCTTCCCTTCATCACCTTTTCAGTCTGCATTTCTTACCCTTCCATCCCGGCGGAGGTGAGGAGGGAGCACAGCATACCTGCCCAACATAAAGGAAAAGAAGAATATATGGTTGTTCTGGAGGAGGGGATGTCACATGGCAACAGGGAACTTCAAGGAAAAAGGCTGTTGGCATGCCAATATACACAAATTAATTCACTGGTGGGTAATTAAAACAGGACCAGCCCCTCCTATAATCACTACAGCAGCTCTCTACAGCAGGGTTTGATTTACTCAAAGCAGTAAATTCATCTGACCACCTAACCCCACACTGATACGAGTGAAGCCCTAATAGCTGTGGCTCAGTAAATTCTAAACGGAGCAGAAGCCAGCGTAAAACATCTGCGGACGCTCTCTTATACCGTGTCCTTTTCAAATCCTAAACCTAACATTAAAATTAACCATAGGCTAAAACGTCGCCAGCAACTTCTCATGAATGCATAATGAAACGGTGCTACTACATCTAGCGCATCACAGCTTTGTAAGCACACCCGGTGAGCACGGGCGGGTATCACACGCACAGGAATACTTACAGTAACTCCACGTACGCAGTGCCTTTCCAACACATACAGGACGTCTCAAATCTCTGTCGTGCTCGCCACGTGCTATGAAGATTACGCAAAGCTACTCCAGCAACATGTTTGCAAGAAAAACAACAAATGGGATTATATAATGTTACTTTCCTTTCCTCCTCTCCTCTATTTAAGAAAATTCTTTTTAAAAAAAATTACATGTTGAAACTGTTCTCAAAACTGTGCATACTTTCTGAAAATTCTTAGTTTCTGGATAATTTCATAATTCACCGTCTCAATACTAGAAAGGTACTCAGTGCAGAAAGTCAATTTTACATCCTGAAATTACTCTGCTTTTATCAATTAAAAAAGAAGACAAACCCCACCCCTGTTTTTCTTTCAAATTAACTGACTTCAGGGCTTTTTGAATATTAGATATACTGCATATTTGCAGACTCACAAATTACAAATCACTGTCTTCCACGGCAGCTTTTGTAAAATCCAGGGAATTGTACCAGGATAACTCTACTTTTGAATTGAAAATACTTAACTATTATTTTTACAGAATACTGGACATAACACAAATGATACGCAGGAGAGTCTACAGCCAGCTAAATGCAATAACCACCGTATCCCTCAAGACACTGTCCTCTCCCTTCACTTATGCAGTTCCATGAAAAGTATGAAAAAATCCCTGAATCTACAAATATCATCATAAATCAGGAGCAGACAAGTCTCCTCCAGCAGAGAAGGGTTTGGTTTGAGGTCTCAGTGGATGCTTCAGAAGACTTCAGGGTGGTCTTCATGCTACTCTCCAGTTCAGAAAACACAACTGCAAAGCAAATCACCCACCTGAAAAGTAACCAAACTGTTTTTCTTGACTCTTTTTGGCTTGGTATGGTCTTAAACAAACAGGCCTGGATAAAAAAAAAAAAAAAAACATAACGAAGAAGAATGATGTCTTTCTGGTCCATAGGAGAGCTGCATGGCCTAGACAAGACATCACCTCTGGTGGGGCCACCAGGCCAGTTAAATAACTTGTCCCACCAGAAGTGAGGCCCATGTTCCTTCCTGGGAGATAAAACCTGCAATGGTATTTCAAAGACCCAGAGAATGCTACAGAAACTTTTGACCTCTGCTAGAGACATTTCCAATGGCACTAAAACAACAGTGTTTTCTTTGGGTTTGGGCATTCGCCTGTAAAACACCGCTTCATCTGGAGAACCAGTATAAACCAATCCTGGCAGAAGCATTTTTCTATCAGCACACCTACATTCCACCTACGTGGGCTTCCTTTAGTATGCAAGTGTCATTAATTAAAATAAAAAGAAAGTCATGTCTGGAAATGGCATTTGCTAAGATACCAAGATTTTTAGCACAAGGATCTTCTCCATACTGCGAAACGGCGTGGTGAAACTGCGCGTAATGAAGCACGGGGTTAAAAGCAGAGCCCTCACCTTGCTGCACAGAAGCTGCTCCCCAGCGCAGCCCTGTTCTCTCCAAACCCCCAACCAGCACTGCTTGCACTGATGATGAAGGCGGAGGAAAACAGCCAGGATTTGCCTGCTCAGTCAACAGGCTGAACTGAAATTCTAGGTTTGAGCCCCAAAATTGCCTTCAGGAGCCATGTCTTCAAAAGACCTGATGGGAGAAGGAAGCACGGCCTCCTCCTGAGTGATGAACCTATTGCCTCCATCAAATGGAGTTTAATGCACAGACTCTACAGTTTTAGCAGTGATTTGCAGCAGGAAAACTAAGATTTTAAGATTTGATTTCAACTAAGCATGCCACATGATTGCAATGAGCAGCTGCCTAATGAGATTTTATTGGAAAGAAAAAACCACCACAAAACCCCATATTATACTAACCTCAAGAAAAAAAATATACATTTCTGAAGGTACAGGTAGACAACTTTTACCCTCATTAAAAAGTTGAGAACTGTGCACACCAGTACTAAAATATAATTAATACACAGCTTTCAGAAGAGTCCAAAGGAGCAATTTAATTAACCACCTGCTGATTTCATAAATGACAAGAACACAGAAAGGTAATGGCACCTTATAATTGAAAATGTCCTGTTTATTTAGCTGAGCAATTGTGCTGTTCTATGTTGTGCATAAATATGAGGAAACACATTTTGAAGTCATGACATTTTTAACTCTAAGGTGTGACAGAACAACACACTGCCCATTATATAGTCGCTGTATACTCCACTTATTTAATGCCTTCAGCTAAGAACCTCAAAGTCACTGACAACCATAAAGGTCTTAACCTTTATGAACTCTTTTGATGGGCTTTTTCCATTCCCTCTTTAAAAATGCAGAGCAGCTGGGAGGAAAAAAAAAAAATTATTGGTATGCCACTTCAAATAAACTATTACCTCAAGTAGGGACTTGGTTTATATCTGTAGTTCTCCAACTTTCACACAAAGGGAGCCTCTATAAGCCCCATGAAATATTTCTGTTGATGATCTTGTAAACTCATTTTGCAATTTCTCACACTTTTCCTTCAAGTGGGAAAAGCTTCCTTTCAGCTACTGCATCTTTTATCAAAGCTCAAGAGAAGCAGCTTTTACCAAGGTAGGAAAACAAGGTAACAAAATATGTGTAAGGCTCATCCTCATTGTTTTCATTGGACTTTTCAAGGATAAAGCTGAACTGAATTAATATTCCTTCTTGCGTTCACAAAACTCAAAAAGCCTTTGTGCTGCTACATTACAACCATCAAAGTCTATTTGACTGAACATGAAACAGAGCAACATCTGAATTTACGAGCCGTCCATCTCACTATCTAATGGAAATACTAGGAGCATTCATTTATACCTGCTTTGGGGCATACATAATTTAAAACAACTGACTGAAGAGATTCTTCAAGCACAACAGTCTCCACCAGAAAGCTGATTGCCAGACTAAAAGATTTTCCCTACTGAACTCCACGAGATACCGTAAAGTGAACCTCAGCAGCCTGACACGGCAGCAGCAGTGGTATGCCAGGATGGATGTGGCCGCCTCCTGCACCAAGATCTCAGGGTCTCTGCTCCCACCTGTCCCCACTATCAGCAGCACTGGGATGACTTCACGTAGCATCAGCTCCCTGCCCACCTTCTACAGGAAAAGCATGCCTTAACAGAAATATACCATTAAGTGCTGATCCCAACAGCATCGCTGTATGTATCTAGCTGAAGTGACAAGTTTGTGTGTACACATTAAATATACATATCTGCAATTTTATACCCAACAGTGAAATCTTTACTTATTGGTATTAGCCAGTCATGTTTACTGTTCCTGAGGGTTTCCCATCCTGAAGTGTTCATGATATTTACTCAGCCTGTAGCAAACCATTACCAGGCCTACCTAGCTGTATCAGCTGCCTGTGAGCGATGCCACCAGGTGAAAATGGTGAAACTTCCCATGACTTTTATGCACTTCAGTTCATTTACCAATTACATGAGGAAAGAAGAGTTCTTAAGTAAATACCATAAAGCAACCTCTAATAATTTTTGTAACTTTTTTTTTTTTTAAGTCTTTCCAGTTCTCCTGTGTTAACTCTTTAAGATCATTCACATCAGAAACCAGTAGGTCCCAGGAACCGCCTTTGCCCCATACCACAGCACCAGCACCTTGGAGTTCCTTGTTAATACTTCTTTATATATCTTTCCTCAAAAGTCTCTCAGGCACCTTAACATGGGTCTGAACACAGAGTTGTTTCCCATGATGAGTCCTGTACGTTTCCAGGAAGCATTCACCCTGTAAAAATGGTTTAGACTTTCTACTTCTAAACGTTACAGAGAATAAATCACTTAAATTGTGATATATCATCCAATTGCCTGCAGCTTCCAAAATGATCTGGACTGCTCAGTATTGCTGACTTGTTTCTATCATTTACTATCACAATAAACTTTAGCAGAAATACTCACTTTCTTCCATGCCGCTAATATATTTTGAAAGAAAACGATGATCCACAACTCCTTAAAAGAGCTCAGTTTACCCACTACATATACCCCTAACAACCGCACTCAAAGTTTGTCAAGTGGTCTCACTTGCACAGTAAGAGGACGTCACGGTACACAGATTTCACGTGCTGGCTTAACTAGGTAACAAGCATTAGAAAAGAGACTGACCACAGCTAGAGAAAGGCTTAATCGTACAAATATTTGTTACGAGTGTCATGTCCCGCTGGGTAAGCTCTCAAAGATAAATGGTGTTTGTGTAACTCACCAAAAGTCACCTGGGATGGGGGACAGGGGAAGAGGAATAGGGAGGCTTCAGAAGGACAGGAGAGCTCTTAAATTTTTCACTTCAGTGAAAATTCAGCTCTGACTTTTCCACAAAATACCAGAACTTGCCATTGAAGATAGCAGAAATATCAGGTCTTGAAGATCACCTTCCTCGAAACCTGCCTGTAGGAATTCCTGTAGTGCTCAAGTTTGTTTCTTTTTAAATAGGTTAAATGCTGCCTATTTTCCCCTACTGCTAGGCAGATTATTTTTTCCTTTATAACACCTTTTCCCAAGTTTTCTGCTACACCAGTTGGAAGAGGCAGAGCTGCGGTGGTCTGCGGCTCGTTCATGAAACTGGCCCTTACCATCTCCCCAGGCAGCCTGGAGGGGAAGGCAGCAGCTGGATGTCCTCCCCCCTGCCTCCCGGTGAGCTCCGAGACCACTGCTATGGAAACGAGGGATGGACGCGAGGAGGGGAGGTATTAAGTGATCAAAACACAAACAGAGAAATAATTAATTTTAAATATTACATGGAGGATGTAAGTAGCTTATTAATTGCATCTCCTAGATTAATTTTGGCTTCCATTAGGTTGTGGCACAGTGAAGTAATTTAAATCAAGGGATTTACAGCACTTTGAATTAGTTTAATAATGCTAAAGCCTACTGTATATACTCAAGTATCTAACTCACATAAGCTACCTTTTTTTCACTATTTTATAAAATTAGTTTAGAAATCAAGAATATTTCATTATCAATCCTGGTAGAGAACCTTATTTAAACTTTACAAGCATAATGAAAATAAACAATACCTTTTCATGTTTAAATACAATTTAAACCTGTCATCTTAAAAGTATTCACTTAAACAAATCATACTGTTTATCACTACCAAATTAGATTCTTTCAGTGCAGTACTACTGCTTTTTTGCTTTCCTGCCCCCCTTACCACCAAAGGCAGCTTATGTTTGATCTCTACCACTGAGCCGCCCTTCAATGTGTTGGTATTTCAGTGCAGAACGTAATTTTGGAAATGGCGGAGTCTTGACTTGAGCTTAAACTACTGCCTGCAAAAATCTCATCCCTACAGAATCTCCTTTGCATTCTCAACATTAGGATGAATAGAAAATAAAGTATGGTCAAAAATGTTTTTCAGGTTTCTCTGCACATCAGCAGCTCAGCTACCTCCACACGAACACCTCTGCACAGATCTGCTCTCATCCAGTCCACTCAGCTTCTTCCACCCAGCTGCTCAAGCAAGATTTGTTATCTTTTAGCAAATACCTGCTACGACTATTTGTATTTCACGGGCTTTCCCATAACTTCTGGTTGTAAGAACAGCCTTCAGGGTGGCTTTCACTAGCTTCCAAAGCTCAGCCGAGGTAATTTCTAGCTCACAAAACCAAACTTCTTATGCCATCTCCCTACATCTCTACTAGCATCACAGCTAGAGGGTTATTTTAAAAATGTCTTATGTATGTGCATTACCTGTTTTTAATGAAAAACAATACAAGAAAATTATTGAAACAAAAAATGCAGGCTATCTGCCATAAAACTGACCTGGCAAAGAACCTCTGAATTCCTTAAGGACATCAAATGTCCTTAAACTCAATTTTCTAAACTGAGAGGAATCCACTGTACTGCTACATTTCCTAAGTAATTTCTTATAGAAGAATTACATTAAGAGTTGAGGACAAATTCAGTTCTTTCCACGCCAAAGCCTGCGTTTGCTTTTTGGCTTTATAAACTCCAGAATTGCTGAACACAGGTAAGCCTCTCCGATATACAAATAAATAAAGCACTATGAAAATTTTTATTCCAGAATTACTTTGCAGTGTAACTAGAACAGTACTTCTCCTTCGCTACAATATTATGTTGTGGCACTAACTCAAAGGTTCAAACAGTTTTCATTTATCAGTAGCAATCTGGGAAATGCTGCCATCAATAGTAAATCTACATGAAGTCACACTCCTCTGGTGCTTTTTGTGCATAGCAATCAGTTCATAATGCAATCTTGTGTTGTTTAAAATTCAGTTTATTCTTCAATTACTCTGCTAGCTCGACTAATTTATTATATTTTCTGGTACATTTGAGTTTGGATATTATGACATCCTGGCTCATGCCATTAGAGAGGAAATATAAAATGGTGAGGATGTCTAGGGACAGCTGAGAGTAAGATAGCAACAGCCTGGAAAATTAACAATATCACTATCTCTGTGCTCAGCTAGACCTCTCCTGCATTAGCACTAAAAAAAAACGTGGCAGTATTTCTCCGATATAGACTTGACACCCAGGAATAGCCTCAGAGGCACCATAAAACCTCAGCTCGTGTGGCGGGCAGCTCGGGTGGTTGGGAGGGTGGATGGCAGCCTCTGAGCCTGCTGAGGCAGCTGAGTTGCAGAAGAAATGAAACACCAGCCCAGCTGCTGCTCGGAGCCACCAAAAAAAAGCAACACGGTTCTAAATGCCACTGATACTGTATATATTGATTTTTTTTTCTTTTTTCCCCTAGCTTTGCATTGTTTCAGTCCTAGCTACCATTTCTTTCTTCCAGTGCCCAAGGTGAAATGAGAGGCAGCAGGCAGAAGCCTTCTCAGAGCATCTTTCTTAAGAACCTCAGCAGAAGGAAGGGCTTTGCCTCCTCCTCCAGCTTGGTGACTGACTACATTAACCTTCAGGGCACGCTGCCAGCCCCACCTGCTTACTCAGGGTTTTGCCAGCAAGGGAAGCTCTCACTGCACTGACTCGTCCTTCAAAAACACATCATCTTTTGCTTACTTCTGACTTCCCCCCCCCTACATTTGGTGTTTGAACTCCTGCATCCAGAGGATGGAGAGGCAGTTCTGATGAGGACACATCAGGCTCCCGCACACACATCTGACCTTTTTCCCTACAACAGATTCTGACAACTTTGAAGATGAAAAATGCTCGTGTGCCTGCACAGCTTGCTCTGCTCCAAGAAATTCCAATTGGGTTTTGCAAAAAATTTATATTTCCCTTCTTCTGTCTGTTCTTCAGAAAGCCTGAAGATAGCTTGCCAAAAGAATACCCAAGAGCAGATGCTTTGCAGGGAAACTCAGGCAGCTGGTCGCACGAGAGGCTGCTAGCACTGGTCAGAACTTGCAGCGGAGGAAACTGGCTGGACCCAAATCCTCACTGATATTTTGTCTTCCAGAAAAAAACACAAGCAGACTATTTTTCCTCCATAGGATAATAAAGTTTTCTTCTGTCTCTACGCTGTCTTGTAGCTCAGGCAGTATTGCCAGCTCCTTCTAAACCTCATAAACAGTAAGGATTTTACTAATGATGTAGTTGCTGTAACTGCTGCAGTCATTTAAAAAGACAATGGCAAAAATTACATGTAGCAATGTTAAAACATGATAATTCAGGTTACAAGCTAATTTACAAAATTAAGAAATGCCACTTTTTAGCTTATGCACTGCCTTTCCATTTTCCCCACCCCTCCTGAGCCTGTCTTGTAACCAGCTGCTGGTTGTTGTTCAGAAGCTTTTTTTCCCCAGAAGCCCAGTCCCATGCAAAGGATGGACAAAAAAGGGAGTAGCATGAAGGATGCACAAGCACATTTCCAGTGTTAGGTTGCTTGATTTCACAATTTAAAAAAAAAAAAAAACCACTGAAAGAAAGTTATTGGTGCATGAGAAATATGGAGTACAATTTTAGCTTGTGAAGTCTGATGGAGTCAGAGCAAATCAGATCAGGCCACACTCAGGTGGGATGGAGAACTGGGACGGAGGGGCTCTTCCCTCCTAAGTGCTATCCCATGCACCAGAGCAATGAAATATCACCACCATGATTAGAGAAAATAACTCCTCTCATTCTGGTGTATGGGCAGCAGGAAAACATATTGACAGAGCTCTTTAAAAGCACACGACAACTTCAGCTCCAATCATTTTGTCTTCTCAGTCCCATGTGCTCTTATGCTGCAAATCAACACACATGCTCTGGTGTCTCCCTGCACCTGCTCTCATTACCCTATGCTTGAAACAAACCATGAATCAAGACTGGAGACTTAATTTCACTTTCCAGTGTGCAGAGAATAATCATCAATAATTGATGTCAGTCAGCTTCATTTGGGGCGCTGCCTCAGGCACGCAATGGAGACTCATGGTATGCACCAAGAAAAGGAGGATTTGTATATAAAATGATTTGGTAATCTGAAAAAAATCCCTCAGTTAACAAAGGAAGTTTGCAGATAATCATATTAAAGATTAGAGTTGTTTTAAAACAATGCAAAATGCATTCAAGAACATCTGGGAAGAAAGATGGTAGTATTAAAAGCAGAGCCTTGGAGGAAAATATTTTTCCCTGTCAAATAGAAAACAGTAATTCACTTTACTAAATCCTAATCCTCTTCAATTCATGTTAAGGCAAATCATTTTTTCCAATAAAGAGTTTTATCAATCTATTTAAATGTAATTTTATAAATTAATAAATAATTAAATGCATTTAAATAGAGTTTTAATATCTGATTAAAAGATCGGTTATTCCACCTTTTTTGCTTGCTTCCATTCTATTTCAAATTTGAGAAGCAGGCTAATTTTAAGTCAGAAAACTGAATTAAGTTTGTTGTTAAATAAGTATAGAACTTAACCTCTGGACTACAGAAATACATATTATATCATGAAAGCAAAAGCAATCTGATGTCTGTCTTTTTGTATGCACCTATTCATCAGCTGGAAAATTAAGAAAATAACTCCTCCTATCTTATAAATGTTATTATTTTTCCATCACTCATTTACTGGTTTCCAACCTTTTGTTGTGGTAATTCATGTTAAACCCCCCCACCAATAAAACCCATAAATTGCTCATGACATTTTCCATAATCAATGCTGCTCATCAATAATATTTATACAGATCTTCTATTTAAACAACACATTATTGAAGCTACTCACTGCTAGAACTGCTGTCAGCATCTGAAGAATAAGGTTACTCCACAACTAAGTAAAAGCAAAATCTACAGAATCGAACAATAATTCAGCTGGTAAAAACATACTGGATCATATTTCTATAAAGTCTGTACCTACTGTATTTCAACTTAATTCTTACCTAAAAACTGCTTCACATTATAGCTAAATTTGGAAGGATTTCTAAGTTAACATCTGAAGAGAAAGAAAGAAGAGAGAGCAAAAATAACTGTTGAAAGAAAAAAATTTTTCTTTCCAATAGGATTTGGTTTTTTTCCTTTTTATACTGTTTTATTTATTTATATATAGAAATTAATTTTATATATACACATATATGTGAAGTATATATAAGTAGAACGCTAACCAAATTTGTACCATCAGCAATTGAGCCCTAGCAAAGAAATCCCATAAGAGATGCTTAACCACAAGAGATTTAGCACAAGAGATGCTTAACCACATCATCATAGCTGTGGTGAATTCAGTGACTTCCTTGGGAGCAGAAGCAGGCAGAAGGACTCTCATGCCCACAAAGGACCCTATAGAGTCACCACTGCAGATTCCATTGTACAGTCAGGCTGTAGGGATGGCTAAGTAGGACTCAGCATGTGATACATCATCTGAAAAACAGCATACATGGGGTAGCAACTGCTTCTAACTCGTGTGGGTGCATTGTAGAGAAGTCCCTTCTCTCCTGCATTTCAATTTAACCTGCTTAGCAGGTTTTCAGGTATACATAGCCTCACTTGTATCAACACTTTAGAACAAAACCCATTATTGTCAAAGACGGTATCACAGCTGAAACAGAAATCTTTCTTCTTTGACCCTTTCAGGCAAAAAAAAACAAAAACCCCATCACAGCACAATGTTGACATTACTGCGTGAAATAAGTTACCTTCACTAAACTTGGGACTTACTCAAAGACAAATGATACCTGTCGTGAAAGCCGTATGGTTCTGATCATCTGTAAGAGTTAACACATGGAGCTGTAACCAGAAGTCCTTAATCAAATATCTTCCACTTCATAACAGCATGACACTTAGTTATGAACATTTCCTGCTTTCACAGTTTTTCAAACTTTTCAAAACATGACTTGGGAAAGCATTGCACTTCTACAGCATTTCTGTAGTCAACGGCACACATCCCCTACTGCAGAAGAAAAAGCTGTAACAGTTTCATTTCACACTCCGGTAACCCAAAATTCTGCATTACCGCTCACTTTAGTGTTAATTTTCTCCACAGATTCTCTTTTTCTGCTTACATGGCAAGACAGCTCAGGTCAAACGCACAGACAAGCTGTGCTGCTGATTCTCCTTTTTACCACCACTGAATCACCTTCACTTTTGCCTCACCAGAAAGTTATTTCCCTGTAGAAAGCAGGAGAGCCACAGTCAATAGATAAGTCAGCAGCTATCAGTCAAAATGGATTTCAAAGTCAGAATAAGAACTCCCCACAACTAAAACCGCAAGTATTATCTATGCAGGATCTTGCCCACGCTGTATAAATATACCACGACAGGTACATTTGCTGCTGTACGTGCGGTGAAGCCTAATTCAGCTCGTGCCACTTCCAGCTATAGACAGATCCGTATCAGAAGCTACAGAACATAAAAGTATCAGCACTGAACAGATGTGCTGAGCCATCCTCCAGATAGCAGAAATGAAGAGTGGTTATTTTGCCAGACAAAGTAGAAAGACACAATTTTTACTGGCGAGTCGAAAAATAAACACATTTGGTAGTTGTCACTGAATTCTTATGAAGCTTTGTAATGTGTACGTAAAGATCTAACTTACACACCTCTTTAAGACATTCGGATGAAATGCATGACAGATCCAGAAGTACACAAACATATCTGGATTTTTTCACCTAATATAATGTGGATGAGATTGGCTTTACCTTGAGCATTTAAAAGGAATTAAAATAAAGAAGTGAACATAAATTCTGAAGGCATCCAACACTGAATGAATAGCATTTTATACTGGTTCAGTATAAGGCACAAAACTCTGATTTTTAAAGCTTCAACCTTCATTAGAAGCAGCAATGACAGCTTAGTAATGGACCACTTGTAAAAATGGTCCAGGAATTGACTTGTACTAATTTTTAATTAACTTAAATGCAAGATCTAGCACAGATATTGAACTATTTTACTAATTCACTGGGTGAGCCTTCATTAGCTTCTGTCAGTAACAATAAACGTCTGAGAAAACACTTCTAGAACAAACAAGACATAAAGACAGGAAAAAGAGGCCAGACAGAAGGAAATTCTCATCAACCTGCTCCAGAAGAAGCTCGACCGAAAAACTTTTTAAAAAAAAAAAGTTTAAAAAACAAGTTACTTCAGTTAACAGTGGGGGCAGCCCCAGGGAGCAGTGGGGTCTGGATGATAGCTATGGTGCACACATGCTGCACCGAGGGTACAGTTACAGCTGTACGATCAGAATGGGCTTTTATAGCAAACTCTTTGAACATGAGCAGAAAGTTTATAGAACACATTAGGGTCTATGTGGTCTTGTGATGCATCGATCAACTTTCACTTACAGATATTTCAGTCTGGTTACAAACAACTTTTAAACAACTTAATTCAAATAAAATAGAGGAAAAAACTGTATGGGGTAGAGGAACAGATCTAACAAAAAGAGGCAAGAACCCAAGGAAGGGTGGGCTATTAGTAAATAAATACACGAACTTGGAAGTAACAATAAGGTGTCCTCCTTTGTCTGAAGTGGCAATAGCTGTTACTGATCTTTTTTTTCTGTAACTCTTAACCTCCAAACGTGCAGAAGCAACTTAACATGGTCCACATTTAAGTATTCAATCTATTGCAGATATTCAGTGCACTATCCATGAGGCACATACAGATATTAACATTTCCAGTGTTTGCCCTGAAACATGACCTGCTCTAGACGTAGGCTACCCCGCCGTACGATGGACTTTGAATGTACTGTTCTGCACAGACTGAGGACAGTGGAAGAACCAACAGTGTTGAAGTCAAAACGTGGTTAGCTTAAGAGCCTTGTGGCGGTCGTGGAGCCTTCCTGTTGTTTTGTTCTTGCTGGCGTAGCAGGTAGTGATGTCAATTAGGGGAATGATTTGCATGACATTGCTATACCCACAGTAAACCCCAGTACAGGCTCTATTTTACTGCCATAAGAGTACGTCGCTGATATAGCTCGTTTCTTCTAGGTACTACTACAAGGTACGCAGACAAAAGCACAGTCACGCTATAACAAACTAAAAGGCATCAGCAAAGAAGGCTCACTGATACCAGCCAAGCTTTTTTTTTTTTTTTTCTAGTGAATACTTTGTTCAGGAATGCCAACCAAAACTTGATAGCCAGAAAAATCACGACACGCCTAGGTTCTGAAATGTTGCTCTGTGTCAGAAAAAAAGCCCCATGGGTTGGTCCTTTCAAAGCAAACATAACATTCCTGTGGCTGAACACAACAGCTTATCCAAGCACGATATAGCAACCCCTGAAAACTGCTTCCCTCGAATTGGTTTCAGTACACAAGTCAGCGACATTTTACCTCCGTTAGCTGTGCTTGAATTTCCATTTGCTTCTGTTGTGCCTAAAACCTCTCCTGCACCAGCTTTCTTTTTCTTATGTATGAACTTGGAAACTAGGATTAGCACCAATCTGAAGAACAAAGAAAGCCACAGGAAGGTAAGAGCTTAAAATCCTCCATGACTAGCATTCTTTGGCCCAAATTTTGAAAATGGCACTGCATTAAGAGAGGGATGTCTGTGGACAAGAGCTTGGATTCAAGCAAAAATTGCATGCAAAGAAAAAAAAAAATAATCTACACGATGAGTACAACTGCAAGAGCCGATAAAAGTGTTAACCTATAGGAATGCTAACTTGAACCCAATAATAAACCATGCTTATTCCTAATTGTTTTCTAACCAGCCAGCCCCCGGGAACGCACGACGCCGGCATCCTGACACCTTCCACTGGGCTTGTGCAACCTCCTGGGAGAAGGTCATGGGAACACGCAGTGGCAGTGCTATCTCTGGGGCTGGGGTGGGGAGCACAGCCTATAGCACTGCAAAATCACTCCCACTGCAAAGAACGGACCAATGCAGAAGCATGTAGCTTGCCACTGATTTTTCCCCAGTGTGCTGAATAATATCTGACAGCACTACACCACGCTAGGCACCCTGATCCAAAAGCTCCGCTTTGTTTTTCTACAACTACTCCCTTTGCCCAGACACACATGGGTCCTCCTTTAGCACACACCACTGCCAGTTGTGCTCTATTGCTAAAAACAGTTTGGTAGAAACAAGATAAATAAGTGATAGTTCCTTCTTCTTCATGATCTAGAACTACTTATTACTATCATTTACAACATTTTAAAAACAGATCAGTTCACACATTGGATATGCTCCTTGATCAAATTGCATTTTGCTCTACAAACAAGGGTTCTTCGTAAAAATTCTGGACACCACATCAAATGGTAGTTAAGCATGACAAATCTCTGCAATGAAATACAAAAACACATTTCTCTCTGTGGAATGAAGGAAAAACAGACAGGCATAATGCAACATCTATCACTCCATCCCAAAGTAAACCAACTCTGTCCGGGCAAAAATTAACTTCTATATAATATTGATCTGACACATTTATAACCTCACAATTACTTTTATACCCAATTTGGTCTGTTTTGCTGTGATGACAAGAAAATTCTAGACATTCTTAACAAAATACCACAACCCCAGAGCAACATTACTACTTGCTTACTTAAAACAAAAATGAGGCTGCAAATATTGAGCTACATTACCCCAAGTTCTAATTTTTAAAATAAAAATAGTTCCCACTAATTGGGTGGAAAAATCACAGAACTGCAAAACAATTTAAAATCTTGCATGTTCACAAGTTATCTGATTTTATATCAAACAATTGCATACTTAAGCTTTTGTTTTCACCATCTAATGCATACTCAGTGTGAAGGACTCAGTGTGAAGCAAGAGATTCCCCTCCTCTTCCAGCCCCCAAGTTACTTGTAAAACTAACATCAGTTGAAATAAGCGTCCATCAGTATATAAAGGATTGACATCTATGCAAATTTATATCACCAAAAATGCTTTAGAAATATAATAGACAACTGTAGTATTGCAAAGCACATTGCAAGGATGAAGCCAGCTCAGGTACAGCACTGCTACCGCCAGGCAGGGCAGCGGCAAGGCTGGGTGCCTCTCTGTGCCTGTCAGTAGGTAAACCAGTCCCCAGCTCCAAAGCAGAAGTTGGCCACCTACATTATCTCATGCAGAATACAGAACAGTCAGTATGAAAACACATGACAGGTTTATCCTATGAACTTTGCGAGCATAAATCCTGACCCTGAAAACATTTACATGCAGGCTTAACATTAAGCCTAAGAACAGATCCACTAATTCCAAAAGAAATACTTGGGTGTTTAAAATTAAACATATGTAAGTACAAGCATCTACAGAATTGGGGCCAAAACAAACAAAAAACACACACCACAACATTATTATTTTTTTATTGCTCTGTAGACATCACGACCTAAAAATTACATAATTTAATACTGATATTTAAAATGATTTTCACCAAAAGGCACTACCATTTCTAAACAACAAACTCCGTTGACCTAATAAAGCAACTAAGCTGCGTGCAATTCAATGGTGTCACATTGAAATTGATTCTGCAAACCAAATCAACAAAGAATTTTCAAATATCAGAGACAAGCCACTGCTGCATCAAATAGGCAACCAGTTTCCTCAGGTACCTTTTACACCAGGGAGCATTTAACACTGAATGAATGCTGTTTTCTTATTAGTTACAGCTCTTAATGCCTAATATCTCTTTAAACAAGCAGCATCTTGATGATCTGTGACAATAATTTATATTAAACCAATGTCTAGTACACTTCACATCTTCACACATTTCACTTTGATATTGTTGGTATCACTTCTTCACAGTTGTTTTCAACTATATGAAGACCTTTTTAAGAATACAGAAAAACAGGATAAAAAAAAAAGAGGGGGATATTCTGAAGTATATTCAAGTAGAGCTTTAACTAGCAGCTAACAAACTTCTGCTGTTTTTTAGTGATATAGGCCCATAAATACATACCAACATCGAGACTGACAGGCTGAAAGTTTCACTGAGGTCATCAGTGCTTCCACGAGAGCAGACTCCAAACAAATGTCACAGCTTGCAACGTCAAAGCCAACATTTTTCTAACTACGCATGGCAGGTTTTAGTAAGCTTATTTTTTTAACCTAATCTAACTGTCTCAAGAGAACAGTACCATTCAACACCAGCTTACATTCATCTTGCGAAGTTTTGTTCCCAAATTGTAGCTTAATTTTTTTTAATAGAAGATTCAAGTCCTGCGTTCAGAAATCACGCTGTGTTTGCAAATCTCAGACCTAAGTCCAAGGCCTTTGGGCCCTCTTGCTGAAGTCACGAAGGGCGAGTACAGTTAGAAATTCAGTACTGAAAACTCTCATTGTAAAATTATGCTTTTTTTTTCTTCCAAAATCAAAGAGATTTTAGAATTGTAATAATGCAAGCACTTTAAAACATAATATTACTTGAAGAACATTACTATGTTCTTCATAGCCTGCTGAATTTGGAGTTAATCATGTTATATTGCGTTGTGTTCAGGAAGGAAGATTCCTCCCTCAGTGAGCTGATTACTTGGAAAAAAAAAAGAACCAGTAAGTGATAAAGGAGTCTTTTAAGTCTTATGGTTCTAGCACATATACTGATGTACCTTCTTCCCACTTTGAGAAAATTTGTTTTAATAAAGTCAGGGCAGCATATGGTACCAACATGTTTATTTTTCAAGTGGTAGGGACACTAACTGAAACCATCTGATGTTTCTTCCTAAGCCTCCTTGATCTGCTGCTGGATTGCAGCTTAGAATAAAGCATCACGAAGCCAAAAGGAATTGAGTAGAGGAATAGGAAAAAAAAAAATCAGTAATTCAAAGTGTTTATTTAATGACAGCCTACCTCAGAGCAGTTTATCTTTTGAACAGAAGCCCAAATGCATTTACGATTCGACATTTATTTCCACAGACCATCAAAGGTACCCCAAAGCTAATCCCTAACATTTTTTACTTTGCACACAGAGACAAAACCAAACCCACAATATCATGTAATTAAAAAAGGAATTAAATGAAGCTCAGAAGTACTTAATAGTGGATTTCTACAGAAGTAAACAATCAGCGCTACACATTAGGAACACGGTAAGAAAAGTCAGCGGGGACTGTCAGATTTGCCACTACCCCAGCTCCAGCAATGGTTTTCTCAACTAGTTGAACGACTACTAATATCCTGTCAAGAGCAACGCTAAAGTATGCCTTGTTAAAGTTTAAAAGACACGAGGTTTTAAGTTTTTAAGCCACATTTCCAGGGAGAAGAGGTAACAAACGGGGGAAAAAAACGGAGAGCCTGGGTCAGATCGCCGAGGGCTGGAGTTAACATTTTGAAAAAGCTGCCAACTACCCGGGCTTCAGAGACATTTTACACAGGGCTGCGAGTTCCTCTGGCGCAGCTGTAAAACACATAACCTGAAACCAGCTCCTGCAGCGGGGCTTTGCTCGCAGCTGTTCCTCTGCCGCCCCCGCACCCTGGAATTCGACTCCTTTTCAGGCAGCAGCTTCTCTAACACAGCTACACGAGAGCAGCACAGGTGTATTTCAGGGACCCCTCCTAAAGCCAGGCGCCCTCGCAGCAGCCCACAGCTCGGCTTCGCGGAGACCGGCCGGGGGTCCGGGCGCGGCCCCCGTTCTCCCGGGGAGACCAAGGAGGGAGCCCAGCTCCCCCCGAGCGAGGGCCGGGGGACCCCGCTCACAGCTGCACGCACCCCAGCCCCGCACGGCGGCTCCCGGGCCCCGGCCCCTTTCCCGTACTTGTTGCCCTCAGGGCGGCCAGACCCGGTGCCCGCGGTAGGCCCAGCCCCGCGGGGAGACCCCCGGCGCCGCACAGCCCAGAGAAGGATGGGGGGTGGGGTGGGCGGCCCTGCCGCCGCCGGCTGAGGGGAGGCTGAGCCGCCCGACGCCGCGGCGGGGAAGTTACTCACCGCCGCTGCCGCGCTCTCCTCAGCCGCCGCCGCGCCCCTCAGCCGAGCCCGCTCCGCCGGGCGGGAGGGAGGGAGGGAGGGAGGCAAACTCCGGGCAGCACTTGGCAGAGCGCGTCTCCGCCGGGCCGGTGCTCCCGCCTCCGCCCGCCCCGGGCAGCGGCGCGGCCCAAGTGACAGCCGGGCTCCGCCACTCCGGCGGCAGCCCGGGGCGAGGGGCAGGGCGGCGGGGGGCGCGCCGCAGCCTATGGGAGCGGGGGCAGGGCGGGCCGCGGCGGAGCCCCGGGCCGGGGTGTCCCCGCCACTCGCCTGATCGCAGCTCGCCGCCCGCAGCCAGGGGCGGTGGGAAGCGGGCGGGGCTGGGGCGGAGGAGGGGCCGGCCGGGGAGCTGCCCCGTACCGCGACCAGCCCGGCCCTGTCCCTGCCCGCCTAAGCCCCGCGGTCTTGCCGGGGGGCAAACCCCGGGGGGGCCCCGCCGCTGACGGGAGGCAGCAGCCCGGCTCCCGCCTCCCTGGCGCTGCCGCCGAGCCCGCTCCCGCTCAGCCGCGGGCGAGTGAGCGGTGACCGCCCCACGCCCACGGGGCTCCCGCCGCCGGCCGGGGGTGTATGGCGGGTCCCGCCGGCACGCAGCGGGGCGGGCAGCAGCCCACCGGGCTGGCTGTCGCCCCCCCACCCCGTCCCCTCGGGAGGAGCCGGGGGCGCGGCCACCGGTCCCTTGCGGGGTGTGGCGGCGGCCCGGCTGGCACCGCCCCGGCTCCTCCCCGCCGGGGTCCTCGCCGTCCTCTGCGCCTGCCCCCGCCGCCTCGGCCCGCCCCGCGAGCGGGGCATGGCGCCGGCCTTCGCCTGAGGAGCCGGGCGGCAGCGGGGGAGAGCGGGTGCCGCCATGGAGGAGGACCCGGAGTTGGAGAGGTGAGGGGCGGGCGGTGGCTGAGCGGCCCCGGGAGCTCACGGCCTCGGCGGGGCCTTTCCGCTGAGCAGGGCCCGGCGTCGCCTCCTGCCCCGCGGGGCTCGGGCAGGGTTGGTCTGGGGCCGCATGGGACGGGCTCCCGGGGGCTGCGCGGGCGGCTGGGGCCCGGCCCTGCGGGTGGGTGCGCTCTGGGGCTGGCAGCGGCCGTGGGACGGCCCCTCCCGGTGCCGGGCCTGGGCGCTCGGGGCGGGAGGCCCCGGACGGAGAGCAAGGCCCTGAGACCCGGCCCGGCTCTGCCCGGCCCCGCCGGCGCCCGCTCTGCGCCCCCGCCCCGAGGGGTGCGCCGCCGGGAGCTGGGCTGTGTTTGGCCTCCGCGGCGGAACCGGGGAGCCCTCGCTGAGGGAACTGCTGTAGAAAATAAATAAAATCTTCCTACGTAACGGGAAAATCCATTACTTGAAAAAAAAAAAGAAAAAAAAATCAACTGTTTGTGTGATGTATGCTAGTACTGTTTAGAAACAAGATTGAAAAGTGTTAGGTGGCTCATCTCTCATCAGCTATAACTTGGTGTTTAGGTGTACATGGTAAAATTAAAAAAGAAATTAAACTTCAGCTCTTAAAAATGTCTGTTTTCAGTGTCGAAGTTGTGTCAGTTGGCTAATTGCTAAAATTGCCCTGTTCCTTGTACGGAATGATACAAAATGCTCAGCAGTTATTTTGTCAAAAAATGAAATTGCTTTCTACTTTGCGTTTCCTTGGGACGAGAGGATTCATCTCACTGTGCGTAGAGTTACACCGTCCCTAAGCAAACATCGAGGACTAAAATGCAGATTTCTGTATTTGGATACTCAGTCACTGTCGGCCTTTCTTACTTTTGTTTTAGGAATAGACTTTAGGTGTTCATATCACAAATTTGGGGGTTAATAATCCTATTTGTAGCTATTGGAATTTTTTGCCAGCTTGCTTGTGAGTACACACACTTTTATTATGGCTGTTTAAAAAAAACCCTTACAGTGAAGGGATGACCAGAGGCTTTCTGAACTGTTCTCATGGTTCTCTCTTTTAACTTTTAAGAAACCATGTCTGAGAGTGCTTATAGAAAATAACTGTTTCTGCTTGTATCTGGCAGGTGTTCTAAATAGCAATAGCACTGGAGTGGTGGAAGGGCTGGAGAGCATAATGCTTCCTAAGAGGCCTTTAATTCTTAGTAAGCTGCTTCTGCTCTCGGATCATCAGTTTAATAGTTAATGCTTCTTTCTGTATATGCGTGAACATTGTTTTTCCTAGTGCCATTCCAAACTTAAACCTTTTTCCTCCATAGCAAGTTGAAACCATATGACTGTTATTCCATGCTGTCTGTCTTCTGGCTGCTGTAGCCGTGCTGCGGACTTGGGGTCCTCCGGCAGTTCAGGGCATAGCTGCTCACTCACCAGCTATAGCTGACTGCTCTCCTGATGCTCTCGTTCCCAGGAACCAGATTCAAAGTTTTATCCTGCCGCACAGCTGCAATATGAGTTGGGATTTGCTGTTCCTTTTCTGTGGCAGCATGGTAGGTAAAGAGGATGAGGCTCAGTGTTACTTACCGAGTGGTACACGGTAGGGTTTAGCTGTCCGGTGTCTTCAATCCATGCTACCGTTTACCTCTGTACGTGTTTAATCAGCTCTGAACACATTGTAAGTACAACATAGCGTACGTGATGATTATCACTTTCCGTCCTGGATCTGCCTGTTGTTAGTTACTTTTTCATACCCTTGGCTTTCATAACAGCTTGCTTTGCTAGTAGCACCCTGAGTTCAGTTCACGCTATATGCGTTTAGATGTTGTACTTGTGCATTTCTTATTCTAAGTATGCTTCCCCATACAGGCTTCAGGGGTCTAATACAGACCTTTCTTTATCCTTACAGACATTACTCCTTAATTTCGTATCCGATGGCCTATTGTTCATACTCTCCTGTGAGTAGTACAGTGATGGCGGTTAGGGTTTGTAATTTTTAGACTCTTTATAATATGACTTTAGCATACAAGTAATGGCATTTCTGAAGCCACAGTGCTAACTATTTTAGGTAGATTTTTAGTGTTTAAAAATGGCTTTATTTGGAATGTTTTCAGTCATCTGTCTCTGAATTCAGGCTTTCCTTGCAATGCACAAATCTTAAATAACAGCTTAAGGTTTTTGTATGTGTGTTTTTTATTTAATTTACTACAGGGGAAAAAGAGGTATAACTACTTTTTGTGCATATTTTTTCAGGTCTGAAGCAAATTTTGTGTCCCACTATTCCAGACAGTGATCTTTTAAGACAAGTCAGTCATCCTATTTTTTTGTTATTCTCTGAGGAGAGTTCTCTTTATCTTGCTTATTCTATTTTGTTCTTACTGCCACATTTTCCTGCTGTTATTTTTCAGTTCTACTGTTTCTGACTCTCACTTGACCTTGTATTTGTTGTTTTCCTCACTTTAATAGAAAGTGATAGTCACTACCAGAGCTGAATACTAACTTGCAAGTTACAATGTGACTGTTGCATTTTCTGGATTTTAAAACTCTAAAAGCTATAAATATCGGAGGTGTGTAAAATAGTAGTGTTTGCTACAGTCTACTGAATTATTTCCTCTACTCTATCTCACCCGATAACCTTTGTTGGAAATATGAGCTGACATTTTTTCCTGTGAACTTGCTGGTACGTCAGTGAAGATCTAGAGCCCTGAGACACAGTGTGGTTCTGAGAAAATTCTAGGCTAAATTCTGTTAATATGTAATTAGTGGTATTGTGAAGATATGACCCAATAATTGGGGGGGCGGGGCGGAGGCGACGACAGTTACAAATCAGCTGCTAGGAACTGTTTAGTTAGTTTCCCCTGCAAGCACATGTATGTGCTTTTCCTAGTTTCTTTCAACTAAACACGCGTTGGGATATTACAGAGGTCACCATTTTCATCCGTATCTAAAAAAAAAAAAAAATCTTTCTTCCCCCTCTCCTTCCTAAATTGTCGTCGTGGTTGTTCTGTGTGTTTGAAGCACAGAAAATATGTCATTTCTATGTGAATATAAAGGAAGTGGCTTTGTTATATTGTGTGTCCAAATCCTTCCATAATCTGTTCTGTCTTTCGGCAGCTATAAATATTTCACAACCTTGGATACTGTGCCTTATTAGAGGTGCCTACCAAGCTTGTTTGGAGCATCATTTACTTGCACTTGAGTGTTTCCTAGTGAAATGATCCTCTGAATCACAAGGAATGCTATAATTCTGTAACAAGAGGCCTGTAGTTGATTTCAGACTCAATAGTTTAATATTTTTGCTGCACAGGCATCCCAATTACACATTTTAACAAGTAAGCTCTGTGTCTTGGAGAAATTAAATTTTAGTTCTTCCTGTTGTTTTTAACAGTTAAAATTTAAGTGTTAGGATTCAGTATGCTGTTCTTTCCTATATTCATGGCAAAAAAAAAAAAAGTGGTCTGTAAGCTAAAATCAGTGATTGAAATGGAGTGGTATGTTCACTACTCAAGCTGGTGAGAGTATCAGCCTGGAAATGTGCTGCAAGCAGTACTCGTGGGACTGACAAATAGAATATTTAACTAAGTATGAAACCTGATAGACAAAGAATTAGAGCATTCACATACCCTATGTGGAGTGTCTTTGCCTTTGAACAAATGATAGGAAGTTTGTGGCATATTTTTGTCTTTTTTTTCATTCTTGTTCTTAATGTTGCGGCTTAGGCTTTATTCTTGACATTCCTTTTCATCAGTTTTCTTAATAAGTGTGAGCGGATAGGACAAACCAACTCACAGGAGTTAATTATAAATAACACTGGCCTTCATTACCATTCCTTTATTGTAGAAGGCAGTAGCCTTGTTTACTTGATGGAAGGTCTTGGTGTTAATTATTCAGATGTAGTCAGACTACCAACATCCACTCCTGTTTCCAGTCACATGCACAGTTAAAAATAAGTTACATAGTCAGCATGAAACTACTTTAGGAAAATTTGATTTTAAAAGCCTGCTTGTTTTTTTTTTCCTGGGCTTGCAGCTTGATCTCATGACCTAGAGTACCTCAGGAGGTAGGTTTAAGAGTGATTTTGGGGATCACAGTAGCCGAGCAGCCTGGCCTTTGAGCTTGAATAGGAGTGGTATAGATTGCAAGCAGTTATTAATGTTGTGAAGGTTTTTCACGAAGATGTGTTTGATAGAGATGTCACTTTTCTGACTCGGAGATGTTGAATATGAATCCTGCCCTCCTACTGCAGGTTTGTGCACTTCTGTAGCCAGTTGTTTTCTGTGAAGCAATTCCAGTAGATTTATTTGCATTAGAGTTCTCATTGGGATCTTTAATGAGATGATGGCGTGGGTGGAGATGGCAGAGTTTGTTAGGTTATGTGCCAGAAGCTCCTGGGCACACCTACAGAGGACTAAAGAGAGACCATGGTGGATGGGCGAACCCAAATAGTGCCCAGGCCCATCCCAGGAGCCACCAGCCCATCAGAGGTCCATTTCCATGAGTCCAGAGGGCTACGGGGGCACAGTGGCAGGTGGGAACCCACAGTAAGGACTCAGAGGAACAAACATCATCTTTGGGCCCCTCCCCAGGGCTGGTCCCAGGAGACAGCCTCGGCCTCCAGGCATTGACACCCATCAGGATGAGTCAGTGCTGGAGTACCTTTAGGTCTTAAGGGTGTTGCTGCCTAGGGGCGTGGGACGTATTACAGGGTGCAGGAGAAGAGCATTTTGGTATTGCATAAGGCTTATTATGGGATGTGTAGGGGAGAAACCACAGGTGGGGAAAGGAATAGGTTTGGGTGATTTGGGGAGAAGCAAGAGAGGAAAAACAGAGGAATAAGGGAGTAAAAAGATCTGGTCTTGTGTGAATAGGCCACTAGTTGGTACACTTGTCTGACCGTGCCCTGTGCCTAGTCAGCACAGTCCATCCTGTTGTCCTTTTAAATTTCTTACTAACTCTTTCTTGGGTGAGGGACTCTATTTGAGGGGAGAGGATGTACATCTTGGTGCTAGCAACTAGAGTCAAACCATGAGTTGGAAGGACCACGTGTCTATGGTGCCAGGAACTGGAACAAGTGCAGGTCTGGATGCCAGCAGTTGGGCTGGAACCCTGGGCCAGAGGGCCAACGACTGGGGGCACTTCATGGAGTGAGTAAAACCAAGTGAGAGCCACTGGAGTGGGACTGGGGACCCATTTATCTGTGCGGCAGCACTGGAGCAAGTGTGTGTGTGCAAGGGAGCATGTGGCTGCTGGAGAAGGTCAAGCTGGATCAGCTGGTGAGTGGGTAAATGAGGTGGGAGCTGGGAGGTGAGTGGATATCTTTTAAGAGCAAGACCATGGGAGGAGGTAGCTGTCAGAGGCAGTGAGGAGTCCTGGCCGGTTGCTGGAGAGACTGTAGTGTCAGGGGGTCTCCAGAGGCGAGACTCGTGTGGGTGCCTGCGTGTCTGTAAGGACAAGACTGGAGTGGGTTTGGGGACTAGGTAACCAGGGGAGTCTCAGCCAGCTCTGTGTGACAGTCTACCAGCAACTGGAGTTGGGCTGAACCCTGGGGGACTCCTACGCCTGGCCAGAGAGAGGAGCAGGATGAAGCTGTTGGTGCAAGCGCTCTGTGTCTGTCTGTGATCGCTGTGGCCAGTGGTGTGTACGTGTGATGTGTGCATCTGCTTGCTGGGAGCAGATTTTCAGCCTTGCTACTAGTTGGACCTTGGCGTGGAGCTGCAGCCGCCTCGCCTCTCTCGGCTGTCAGCTCCAGCGTGATATATCTTCTCCTAAGTGGTCTATAATTAAAAACATTGGGTGGTCTCTGTAATGACAGGGTATTTTTGTTGCCTGTAACTGTATCAGACATACCTGTTTATTACCAGTGCTGGTTTTTTAGTCCATTTGATCTTTCAGAAAAAAAATGAAGTTGTTTCTCTGAGTAAGGAGTAGAAAATATCTCTGGTTTTGCCTGACTTGGGAGCATTTAATGTTCTCCTGTTCTTTTCCATTTGTGATGGAAGTTGTTAGGATTTATACAACAGGAGATTTGCCTTTAACCTTGGAATACAGAGGAAAAAGTCTGATTCCCAAGAAATGAAAATAGGTCTTGGACCATACTCTTGAAGATAAAAACATGACTGCTTATACCTTTGTGTTACTGTAATTCTGCAGCTAAGCTTGATTGCTCAAAAAGGATTACTGCAGCAAGTTTTAAGTGGTGGTTGCTATAAAAGATATCAGAATGATGACAGTGTTCTTAAATGTGCCCCTGTCCCTAATTTTCCTTCCTGTTAATCCTTAGTGTTTGGGTTTTTCTCATGTGAAAGTTGCATACTGCGTTCCCTTTGCTCATGATGCTGCTCTTGGCAGCCACAGGACTGTTTGTATTGTAACCAAGCTGTAAAAATGAAGGGAGCAAGGAATGTAGAGTCCCAAGAGGCCTCTAAAAGCAAATGTAATAACCTTGTTTGTATAGCTTTTAAGTTTTTGGCTTACTTGTGTAGAGGATCTAAGTTCAGCGAGTAGAAACACATTATTTCAAAGAGGATCTGAGTATTTTTTTTCGTTTGTCTGTGAAAGTCGAAAGGGCTTTGTAAAGGTGCAGTGAATAAGAGTGGTGTTGAAGGACCAATGTTAGGAAACAATGTTTGATACAAAAGGACGATGTTGACTTAAAAGGCTACTAAGATGAGGATGTGAGGAACCTTAAGTCAATGTGCCATTAATAAACTAGTGCACAGAGAAGCAATACTACAATTTTTGGCGCATTTGTCTATTATTGTTTCTGTTAAAGTCTTGGATACTTTCCTTTGCAAGGCCCTTCAAGTGCAAACTCTCGAAGGAAGAAGTTATGACCTGTGAGTACTTACATGTCTGTCTGGTACAGATCTCAGCTTTTTCTGGATGGCATGGTTTCCCCTTGGAACAAAGGAATGTATATGAATAAGTTGATCAAGGATTATATGTATGTTGTTTGAGAACTTGTGACTGAAAATTTTCTGGAAACTTGTTTAGGAATCTTTAGCTAAAATACTGCTTGCTGGAAGTTAGTGTAAAGTGCGGAAGTAGTTCTGCGATAGCTGGTTCTAAGTATAAAATATGAAAACTGTATTCAAGCAGAACTGCAGAGTAACTGTAGAAAGAGTAGCTACACCTTGGTGTACATTACACTTGTACTCATTTAGCACCAGTTTGTTTTCTGTTGCCAGGGAAAACCAAAATGTGCCCAAAAGCAATACAGACAGAAGAGAAAGTGTGTCTGTGTTTATAAAATGTCACCAGCCTATTCTAATGAATGAATGAATCCATGATTACAAGCGTGAAGGGCACTGGGAAAGGCTTATGTTAAGACCGTAACAAAGCGGAGAAGGTTAGATCTAGACTGACAGATGTAGGCTACTGTGCAACTGCGTAACGTTTTCTCATTAGCTACTAAAGGAAATTCTGTACTGCTTGTTTTCATTCCCTGTTATGTACATGCAGTGGATGCATTTAAAGCTAAAACCTCTTCTGTTTTCTCTGTAGGCTTTAATAACCGAAATGGTAATAAACCACTCTCTTAGATGTTTAGAGCCCAGAATTAACTTGTTAGATCTTCACATGTACCTGACATATAAATTGCTTCTTTTCTTCTCAGATCTGCTTCTGCTGTTAGATGATGACTCTTGACTTCTCTACTCTCAGTTTTGTCGTGACAACAAAATTGATACTCAGGCTTTTTTTAATCTGTGGCAAAGCAGCAAAATCCTACCATGCTGATAATCCCATAACAACGTGATGAGACATGACTTCCTTGAAGTTTGAGTTGAAGTCTGTTGGCAGTTACCTTTTTTGCACTGTGTACTCACACACTTGTACTGTCAAGATGATGATTGCGTTGCTCGCATAGTCCAAATGCCAGCAGCCATTCTGGCACATCATAGCTGGGAGAGCTAAACAATAAACACCCTCTTTATTACCTCCTACCTGCAGTTCCTCAAACATTTGGTCTTAATCCACGTCGGTGTTGTTAATGCTTAGCTGCATATACTGGGTATTACAGCAAGGTGCATAGCTTTTCTTTTTTGTCTTGCAATCGTTTGGTTGACATGTATAGTTGCTTGCAGTTAACTAACCAAATCATTAGTTTATGCATTCATTTTATATAATAAATTACTCACATTATTTGCTCATTGGTTTTCCCATTAACTTCAACCACGTACTGTAGAGCGGTTACTTAGGTTTTATTTGAGATTGAAATTAATTTGTAAAGAGGACTGACTGACTGACGTTGCAGGAGTTATCCATAATTTGCATAATTTACACTCTCTGACTTTTTATGTGAGCATAGTTATTTAATTGCTTTACTGTTAGTCTGGCTAGTTTCTTCTAGAAGATACTGGCAGTGTAAAGGTTGGACATTCTGGATGACACTGGATCATAGTCACGAAGATGAGCTCTTCTGCTGTTACATAAAGCTGGTGCAGTTTGACAACTGGCAGTTGCAGTGATTTTACTGTTCTCTCATTGCTTGCTGTTTTACTGGTGGTGTTTAACTGTGTTCAAAATAGGTCTGCTGCGGTTGAAAGCTTTTGGGAAGAACCTGAGTGAAGTGATAGCAGGGAAGAGTGTTCTCAAGGTGAAGTGATAGGGACTGTGGTTTGAGTGTAGTACACCAGTTGTGCACACTTTATTTCTGCTCTTCAGTTAGTATCACAATTGTTGTATTTGCAACAGCCTTAATGGCTTTTAATATGTTAAAATATTTCTCTTAATCTTGGTTATAGGAATCTGAATTATCATAATGAGAAAGTCAAGATGATTTTGGTAGCTTCTCTATTGCTTAATTCGTTACCGTAAGAAGCTCTCCACTTCATTTACATAAATGCATAAAGTGGCAAGTTCTTGTGTTCCACAAGCGGTAACTTTTTTTTTCTTTTCTTCATGTTTAGGAAGGCTGTGGAAGAGTTACTTAAAGAGGCAAAACGTGGGAGAACCAGAGCTGAAACAATGGGAGCTATGGGTTGGTAAGTTGTGCCAAGAGGAAATGAATGGTATGACCAATGCCAAAATAAATTTTACATTTAATGTGTGACCGAAGCCTCTACCTTTTGATTTGTTTCATGTTTAAATAATTTGTCTTCATCCATGCATTAATTTGTCTGAGCAAAAATTTGTATCCAGATAAGAAAGAAGTTGAAGTAAATTCTGCCTGCATGAAATTGCTTGACTGAATGTGTTGAAGTCAAAACAACTGGAAGACTTGGAGTAGCTTCTGTAATAGTATTTCCTTACAATAGATGGAATTGCAAAGTTTGAATTGGAATCTCTTAAATCTTTAAAATACTGGGTAGCTTCAGTGTGCATGCACTGACATACTGGCCATGAGTTACTGGGATAGATCCTGTGTAACTTAGCCTGACAAAGAAACCTAAACCTTAAAATAATAAAAATAATAAATGATCCTCTAGTAGAGAATCCATGTGTAAATTGCCACCAAAAATTAACTCAAAAGTATAATTCAGCTTTGGAAGGAGGTATTTTTTAATACTGAAATAACCTCTACAACTCAGGGGCTAATTTGTATAACAAGTGGGAAAAGAATCACAATATTTAAATCTTAAGTTAAATACAGTATTAATTCTTCAATGCAGTATTTCAGTTTTTACAGCTAGATCATAATGGAATGTAATGCAAGTAATTGTAATTAAAGAAATAATAACATACTAAGAAGAGTCATTAATCTTAAAATGATGTACGTGACTTTGATAAGAAGCTGTTGCATCTAGGGATGTTCGCTAAGTAGAGCACCAGTTGACTGCGGTAACCTCATTTGTAGTTAAGATTCGGCTTCCTCCACCAACAGTAGGAAAAGATAAGCCTGCATTGTTAATGAAGTTCTCAGCTGATTTCTTGGCTATGTTTTAGTAGCTCTCAAGACATTAAAAGAGCATCTTGCTGAAACAAGTTAATCCTGTATGTTTTCTAAACAAGTTTTGTGGTGTGTTGTATATTTTACCCAGTATTTCTACTAGAGATGCAGTTTATACTCCTCGTGTTAAAATAGTGAGATTGGTTTAATCCCCTAGGGTAGTTATAGCTGTACAGATACAGCATGCTTTTCCTCTGTCAGCCTTGCCGAATGGCCGGGGGAACCAATGCAGGTAATTAGCACTGTGAAGTGTTGCATGCATCCAGTTACTGTGAACGTGCAAGTCAATTCCAGGTGTGGAGACTGAGGATTTCTGTTGGGAGATAACAAAGTGTCCCTGTGCAACATCACTGCTGCTTGTACACTCTGGAATACCTGTCAGGAGCATGTATGGGCTTCTGCTCCTGGCTCGAGCTGTCTCTCATCCCTTGTCTGTAAGAGAGTAATGATCCTGCGCCGCTGGCTGTGTTCCTCAGCCTCGGGGTAACATGCCATTTCCTAATGCCTGGTGTACAAGACCTGCCAGGGGAGGGGATAGCCAAGGGTGACCTGTTCTTCAGAACAGCTGTAGATTCCACTGGAGCGACACAGTGTTTGGCCAGGCCAGGGTTGTGTTAAAGGTGTAGGAGGAGAAGAGGATTGTCAAGAAGGCTTCAGATAGAGGAGGACTGTTGACATAGGGATTGGCATGGTGATATCGTGAGCTGAGACTGAAGTAAGGATCCTTGCTACTGCAGAGGTGAGAATAGCTATACTGAGTCAACCCAAGGATACATCTCTGCAGTGCCCTATCTCCGTCAGTGGCCGATAGCCAGTGCCTAAGAAATGGAAGAGAAGTACAAGAAAGTAGCCACATATAGGCAGACTCCCAGTAAGTCTTTGGTGTCTATTTCTGCAAGTCCAAGAGACAGAACAGCAGCTGGAAGCTGACAGTGCTCTCTTCTCTCTTAATATTGTTTGTGCCCCATTGTGCTGTCCTAGTCCTTCTGAACTGGCCCAACAACTAGGTATTGCATACATACGTGGGAGATGAGATAACCAGTAAGATATTTGGAAGGAGACTTAACTATGCTCAGTTGAGTATCACACTCCAGCAAAATGCCATCAGATGTAACTGATGTTACAGTAAATCCTGAAGGGCTTCAGAGGTTAGATCTAGGACTGACATGTAACCTTGCAACTTTAAACTACTGAGAAGAAGGTAACTGCTGCTCTGAGCTTTGTGGATACCAAATGAAATGAGTAGAAAAGTTAGTTCATGAAAATGTGTATTAATAGACTAAACTGGTAGAAGCAAAGAGACAAGGTCATCACCAGCTTGTCTAAAAGCACAATCTTAATAGGTGAAATGCAAAACCTTCCTTGCTTGCCAAACTCAAAATGCTTACAGGTGTGTTTCATGAGGACTTCTGGGATTTCCTCAGCCCTTTGTCAGAGGAGTCCTGGAGAAGAGATGCACAAACCTTGGAGACATCTAGTGTAAGGCCATCAATCCTGCATTGGCACTGGATAGTTGAAGCAACTCAGCCTATGAAGAAAAGATTTGTTCTGTCATCTGTCTTTGGGTAAGGAGAAGCAGAGGCTGCTACTGCTCATGCTTTGCTGATTCCGGTTTATGTTGCTCTCCAGCAGCTGTTGGATACTGGAAATACATTTCTGGAGTCAGTGGCGTTTGACAGGAATTGGTTAAAGGGATGTGTGGGGAGGTGGTGTTCTTTGGGGAACTGTATTGTGCATACCGTTACGAAGGAGTAGTGTCTCCTGTTGGGTGTTGATGGCAGCAAAACCTGAGCCAGCAAGCCTCTGAACACTATTTTGGAACTACTTTCAGGTTCAAGACACTGGTCCAGTACTGTCCAAAGTGATTAGTTCTCCATAGCTCAAGTGCACTGCTTGAAGTTCCCCAAGCACCCCTACCTAACTTTTTGCTGTCTCCTCATGTGAGATGTATAGTCAGCTGCTCTTTCAGCCTAAATTGAAAGCATCCAAGCTAGCATAGCTTACAGGTAAGCAGGTACAGAAAAAATATACCTAGCAGTCATCCTTTAGCCCATGGTATCTGATACAAAGACTCAGCCTTGAAATGTGGGACAGTGTTGCTAGTATTTCTTCCAGTTTGAGAATGTTTTGCCAGTGTTATGTTGTCTTACAAGTTTGCTGTGGATGTCGTGGGTAGGTGCTGCAACCTATAGGGGTTAGATGCTGGTAGAAGAAAAGCTTGTCCTAAACAGGGAGGTTGGTGGTGACATCAGGGAAGAGCTTATGTGGGAAGGGAAATTATCGAAGACTCTCTGGCTCTGGAGGAGCTGTTAGTATTGCCAGTGGGCTGCATGAGCTCTCAGATGGTTAAGAGTTCTAGCTCACTGGCCTCCATGCTTTCAGGACTGCTTTGATTGGCAGTATCTAGCTACATGGCAAATTGATCCAAGAAACACTGGATAGTCGTGTTTGTAGATTGACTTGTTTCTTGGATGTTCTCAAGATTCTTGCTCTCAGCACTGCAGAATTTCTAGTTCCTTCAGTGTTCCCTTTGTATGCACTCTGTGGCCATAGTCATCCTTGTTGTGGATCCCCTACATCCTTATGATACCACATGATGCAGATCCTGCTGCTGATGTATCTGGTTCAAGCATTAGTGGAGCTAATCACAAATAAGAAGATGTGTGAGAGAAGGGGAAGGGAGGGTCTTCTTCTGAATGTGTCTTAATCCCAGAAACGTTGATCAAAAGAGAGCAAAATCTGTGGCTAAATCTCAGTGATGCTGCTGTGATACTAGAACTTCTGAGATTAAAAAAGACATTGGAGCAGCTGTCTAAAAGTCAACACTTGAAGGACCAGCTGGATCAAGGATGGGAAGCTGTGGACAAATAGTGTAAAAACACTTGAAACAGATTAATGTATCCTTGATTCATCAAATGAATCAAAGCTGTAAGATATTGGGATTTCTGTTGTGTCTCTAGGTAAAAAAATCAAACTAAAAGCTCAACTTTCCTTAAGTGGTTTTTTTTTCTGTCCTATGTATGTAATTCATACCCTTCTTATAGCAGTGGAGTTAGGTCCCACTTTAAGGGGTTGTCCTGCTTTAACTGGGAAAGGCAGTTGAAATGCCACAAAAGCTACTGTGTGGACAAGTTCTAGAGGCTTTTTTTTTTTTCCTCCGGTGGAGATCTGGTCTTCAAAAATGCTGCTAGCAAGTGAACCAAGGCTGAACAGAGTGTAGTCTTCTCTGCTTACTAAAATACCTAAAATAAGGTATGGAAAACAGGGTATTTTGGGATGGTTTGTTCAGCTCTGCATTGTAAGAGCAGATGAAATTGCAAAAAGAAGATAAATGTTGGAAGCATTAAATTATTTCTAACCCTGTTTCTTGTAAAGCTGTCCTAAAATTGCTTTCTTTCCTATAGAGAGCTTTCCGTTTAATGTTAAATCTGTTAGTCAGAAGTGCAGCAGAATACAAAATAATGAAGATGAGGCCGAAGGGTTTGAGGGCACTGGAACTACAAAATGCTGTATTGCATCTTGTCTTTAAATGGATGTTGCAGGACTGTGCATAAACACTGCAATGTGATTCCACTGCATCTCTCATTTAAATGTGAAGAGGAGCAGAAACAGGGTACACACAGAGGTTGCAAAGCAAATATGTTAAAATCTTGTGATCAGAGCACAGGTTCCCATCCAAACCAGCTATATCTATCTGCCAAGACTATACATAAAAGCTTGCAGTATCCTCCCAGGCATCCTCTTTTGCGAAATCCTCTGTGAAAGGATAACAGACTAGATTAGTTGGTTTGGCAAAGCAATCTCTAATACGCCTCCCCTCCCCCTTCCATTCAATCACTCTTCTGGTAAGTACTGTGTTTGCCATGGCTGTTTTGGAAGTGGTAGAAGTGTACTTGTAAGTTCATGCATAATGAACTCTATTTCCTGGAAAGATCTGATTCACTCGGTATGCCAAGGCTGACCGTGCCAAGCCTGTTTGGTATGTCCAGTTACTCAGCAGAGAAGAGACTGTGGCACATGGCACTGTACTCTTGTGTCTTAAGTGGTGTCAGTGTGTTTTACTGATAAGAAGTTGTATGGTACACTTCTGTGCTGAACTGCACTGCTACACTTGATGACAGATGTTGTCTGTAAATTCTGTGTTACTGCACAGAAGTTGGCTTAAAATATCAAAAATAGGGTTAAGATTTGACCGATGTTCACAATAATGGATTTAATCTTTTTTCTCGCTCAAAATGTGATCTGACATGTTGTCATTGCATGGTGGAGAGATTTTGGGGTGTGGGGGACTTGTCTATGGAGAGGGATGATGTTCTGTGAGTAAGTATAGCTTTATTTAGCTTGTTGGAGCTTGCAAAGCAAAAAGAGAACTCTTACACTGAGTGACTACATTGCTACAGAACTGGAGCCCGTTTTGTAGACAAGATTGCTCTGGAATTGCAGGTTGCGTGCTTGCTTTGGTCACGCCTGCAGCCCTGCTCCAGGCATGTTTCAATTTGGAACTTTAATACTCTTTTGACATGTCTTTTGTTTGTTTGGGTTTTTTTAAGAAAAGCTTTTAAAAGCTGTTCTGTGGCACTGTTCGCTAGTCAGTGTTGTGTCCCACCTTGCGTAGGCTGAGCTTACCTCCCAGCCCTTCAGAACTTAAATTGAGGGCAAAGCTGTCACTGAATTGAGCGTTGCAGGATCAGACCTACAGCACGCCAAATGCTTGTCCTCAGCGAGGTCAACTGTAGGAGTATTCCACAATTTTCTCACCATTAGAAATCTCTTTGAAATATCAGTGGATTAATACACTTTGGTTTTAATCTTCACAGTCCAGTATATACCATGGGTATATGTAAACATGATGGGCTTGTGTGTGTGCACGTGTAATGTAGCATGTGCCATACATCTCATTTCCTTTAAAACTTAAAGGCAGAATTTGCTTTGTTGAAGTCTGAGGTCAATAAAACTAAGGACTGATCATTCTTTTCAGTGCCCTAACTTACTGCTGCTCTGTGAAAGCCGTCTGGCTCGCTTTAATCACTGTATGATAGTGAAATAATGGCATCTCTTAGTTGACACTGAAGCTCTTCATTTCTCATCAGTTTTTGTTCTTAGTATAGCTCAAACAGCACTCATAGTGCCAAAAAGAAATAAATACTTCAGCAAGGTGAATTTATTTAGGACAGATTGCCTCATTCTGGTGCTATATATATTAGTGCTTAATCAATGCATTAGCTCTTAAGGAAAATCAAGAGGAAGGAGACAAATGTGAAATAGTTCTTGTCTGGATGCAGCCTAGAGAAAGCTGCCCACTTTGGCAGGAAGTGTTGAGGTACAACAGTTTAATGCTGACATAAGACTTGTAGAGGACTTAAACGCTGGCTGATTTGTGTTATGTCCTGAGTGTAACTTATGCCATGGAATGTTCAGCACTGTGTTTGTAGCTGATGTAGCTTGAAATAGAAGCCCTATTCTACTGACATACATTAACCTTGTATTTTTACTCAGTAATACAGTTAATGGATAAATACAGTCTCTCTAATTTACAAAAGAGCTATACTAGATACAGATATAGACATTTTTTAAGTGATATTTTTAACCAGGATTTGAGTAAAACTGAGTTTATATGCAGAAAGTTTAGAAAACTCTGAAGATAGTTAAGTTGTGGAAATGTATCAAGAAATACTTAGCAGAAGTAAAACAGTGTGGCTGTTTAATGTATACTTCTAAAATTACTCTTGTAAGTTCTTTGAGGATTTAAGACAAGAACAATTATCAGTAATGATTAGTAGGCAGACCTGAAGCAAAACACCGTGGTAAATGCCATGATCAGTTAAAAGTCATGAAGATGTGATCTTTAACATTTTCTTGTTCTTCTGATACCTCTGATTATTCAGAGGTGTCAAATGTTTTTAAACGGTGAAGGTATAGTTTCTACAACTACACAAAGTATTCAGTTAGAATAAATTGTCTTAATATTGTGGTGTTAGGATCAATTGACTCTGTAGTTGTTTCAGTAGTGGCCCTGTGATCTCCAACAGCTCTGCTTTTTTAGAGGAGTCCTGTAACTTCTCCAATAACATGCAGACTCAAAAATGTTGTGAAGACAAACACCATGGTGGCTCCAACTATAAACAAAGTCTTCAGATTGTTTCAGCTTACTGCAGGGGTATATTCAAACTTGGTTTTTCTCATTCTGTTATTTGAGATGATAAATTGGGAATGAGTACAGCTGATACCAACAAGGTAAATGAAATGTACTGTACTTGTTTACTAAAACTAGCTGATAAATTATGTGAGTGTTAAGCTGCAAGAAAAGAAAGTCAGAAACACTTGAAAGGAGTTGGATAAGTATCTTTTCTGTTTAAGAAAAGGAAATAAAACATTTTGTTTGGTGGTTGCCTGATACAAGTTAAAATTCGTATGCCTCGTGTATATATTTAATTGCTGCAGCTATTTGGGTTCTTCATGTAAGTTGCTCTTTTACTTTCTGAATATCTTAGTTTGTTAAATAATGCTGACTTTAGTAGATTATGATCTTGTAAACCATTCCAAATTGACTTAAAATATGTTACTAAATATTTTATTCCTAATACCTAAGTTAAGTACCATCAACCTTAAAATATATTGTCATACTGTGCTTCCCGCTGCACACACTACCTTGTGAAAATCATGTGGATTTTCACTATGTTGAAGTAGAATAATTTTTGTCTTATACAGTAAGAAGAATTGAGAAAAACTTGAGCAGCCTTTCTGTACTGAGAGTTTACACTAGGTGGCATGCAAGGAAAACCAAAAGCACAAACTTGTCTTAAAATTGTTGAAGTTAAAATCCCAGACTTTTTTCAGGATGTTTTTATCTTGTCTTTTGATCACTTTTAAATGTCTTTACAGGTTGAAATGTCCTCTTGCTGGTACAAATAAAAGATTTCTTATTAATACCATCAAAAACACATTACCATCTCAAAAAGAACAAGACCAAGAACGTGAGCAAAAGGAAGACAGTAAGGAGCCTGAGCCAAACAAAAGCAGGAAAGAAGAAAAACCAAAGAAACGCAGAATTCACCCATATACACCCAGCTTTCAGTCCAGAAGGGGAGTCAGCTACTCTCCTCCAAGGCACCGAAGCAGGAACCAGCACACAAAGGATAAGCATGAAAAGCGATCAAGTAAACGATGAGGAGAGGAGAGTGATGAATATGTGTTGTTACAAGCCAGGAATGTCATTAAGTGTCGGAGTGCAGGGATGTCTTAGTTTTTCAGGAAAAGGTGCTGCTCAGAATGGAATTTTGAACAGAGTTGCTTGTGTGGGAAGTAACCTTGAGGTAGCTTTAGAAAACCTTTCTTGAGGATCTTTAAGAGAAAAGCAAAGTGCAGTGTAAATCTTTCTGTTGTTTTAGAACAGACATTCCTTTCCCTTTGCTCCATTCCTCTCTCTCCTTCTGACTAAGCCTGGGGTCTTAGTGACGGAGTGCGATATGTGTGTCACACTTGTCACTGTGTGATACAACTTGTTTAGTCATGTCAGTCTTTTGGAAAGAAAATTAAATTAAGCAAAAATCTATTTATTGTGTAAAGTTGGCAGAACTTCTTTGCTGCTAACCAATAAAGAAGTTTTGCGTGTTTGGGTCAGTTTAGTTTTACAGAATCTAGAAGCTGGTCAGTGTCTGGCCAAGTAGATACGTTTTGTATAGAATATAAGGGTTTACTTTCTTCAGTATAAAAATAACAGATTTAAAATGGGCAGCGCTGGTTTTGCTTTCCAGGAGGAACTACCAGGAAATACTGATTTTGTTTGTAATTGTATATTCACAAACTTGTCATAGATAATAACAAACATTACCCCTGAAAAGCCATAACTGCAATAATTGTCTCTGTTTAGACTTCCCTCTGTAAGGAAGTAGTTTGAACAGTCTGTTGTCATGGTGCTTTGAAAACAAACCTTGAAGATAAAATGATCATGTTCTCTGTCCACTGCTAAGAAGTTTCCAAGTAAATGTGTAATACTAGAAATGCAGAGATGATACTTAAAAACAGTCAAATGCTCACTTTCCAAGCCTATGTGACAATTCTGTAGCGGTACAGTTCTTAAACTTGTGACTTGGAGCGCATATAATACACATCAGCATATTCTACGTCTCACTTCTGTTTGTGTTACAATGACAAACTTCTGTGTGAAATATTTTGTATGTCCCTATTCTCAGAAATAATTGTTTTGAACATAGGTTTCCGTTTTTAAGTGTCTTGACAATAAAATCGAAAATGTTCATTAAGAGTGCCTTGTGGAATTAATGCTTTTAATGAGTTTCTTAACTGAAATGGGCCTCTCTCCTCCTAAGGGAAAGGAGGAGCAGCGCTTCGTGGTTCTTCAGTGTTGTGTCATGGCAAGAGTGCCACCTATAGGCTTTTCTGTACCTCGCCTTGCTGTACTTGCCTGTCTCTCTTGGAAAGATCGGGTTAGCTAGGAGATGGGCAGACCACAGTGGAGGTCTGCTGTGGCTGAATTTTGATGCATGAGGTGGGAATTAGTCTTCTGAGTAATGGGAAGGTAGTTAAACTGACGTTGACACCACTGGTGGCTGCTAGGGTCAGCCAACATAGTGGGATACTTTTACATTTCCACTGAGGAGTTGTGGGTAGTTTCTCTATTTCCCTGCAGGAACCGTAGCACTAGAATAGAAGTCCCAGCCTTTCAGAAAATTTCCAACCATGTAAGGGGCATCAAGGAAAAAGTAGTATCTTTGGAGAATGTAGGACTATCCTTGGTTTAAATAAACAGATGTTGTTTACAGTCCTTGTTTTGCTAGACACTGGTTGTGTTCTCCTTAATAATGCTTTTTGGAAGGACAGCACCTATAGTGCCAGCCAGGCTCTTGCTGCAGTGGCAGTGCTGAGTGGATGTGGGTTTGCAGCAGAGAATTCATCTCACTGTTAGACAGGATTGAGGCTGGAGATGTTCCACAGAACAAATCTCCATTCCTGCTGATCGGGCTTGCAGTGATAATATGGTGTCCTGAGAGCTTTCCACACTCAGGCCTTCACACACCTCTTTAGGATAAGTGCTGCCGTTGGTTCTACGTTAATTTAAGCCAGGCTTTCAGATAGGGGAAGTGATGAGAGTATGCTTTCAAAATTAGTCTGGATTGTTGATGGAGAGTGCTTCTGTATTAGAAGTACTGAACTAAAGGATCTGACATGACCTAAACCAGGTAGCTGGAGAAAGCCTGTTTTCATCAGTAGTGGTAGATTCAGATATAATGCCACTTTTTTCTCACTTACAGAACGTATGTGAATAATTAACCTTTCATTGGTTGATTCCATATTTTAGTGCTATCTTTCATAAGTGTACATAATAAAAACAAAAAACTGCTGCTCATTAACTGTTCCTAAGGCAAATCTTCACCTGCTGCGCACTTTTAAAATAAAAAATTGGATGCAAAAAGCCAGATTTGTGTTGCATCCATAGTTGCTCATATTGTGCAGCACCACCATCACATTTATAGGATATCTGCAAGGAGCAGGGATATCTGCAACCAGATCAGGTTGCTCAGAGCCCCGTCCAACCTGGCCTTGAATGTTTCCAGGGATGTGCTGTTGCAATGATACTTCAAAGGTGTTTCTTACTTATCTCTGAGCTACTAACATTGTCTTTGGTTAGTTTCAGTGCAGGTTTTATGGATAAGTTTATTCAGGTGAGGGTGTTCTTTTGCCATAGCCACAATAACTTGTTGATTAGACTTTATTGTCATGTTGGACAGAAATCCTCCAACATGTTCATTTTCATCAACCTGATAGTGAATGTATATCATAAAACAATGTGAAAGAGGAGGAGAGAACACTTTAAGATTGGACTTTATGGAATGCTTTTTTATAGACTGTCAGTGATATAGTAACACACAGTTCTTACATTCATTGTGCAGCCTCTTCTCTTTTGTAAATCCAGTTTGAATTACTTGCAATTAATCATGAACGCGTCCAAGAAAGATTTGCTACATAACATGTCTTAGGCAAATATGCACACTTTTTCTCAGACGGATCCAAGTTTACTTCACAGAAGTTTCTTGAGGTGCTGTTGTAAGAGTGTTCCTTAGTGATTGTGAAGTTTCTACAGAAAACTACTTGACAAAGGAGATGTAAATGTTTGTAGATCAATGGAATAATGTAGCAGGAGGGGGCTGCTTTTCCTGCACAAACAGAACTGGGTTTTGTGTTGTGGCTGCAAGTTGATCACCGAGAAACACGTTTCTTCTCCTGCCCTGTCAGAGCTCTCAATAATAATTATGTGTTTTCAGATAATTAAACTGGAACAACACAAATGTAGACTTGCTTGGTTAAGTAGCAAGAAAACATATTTGGATTGTGTTTGGAGAAGGATTTTGTTTTATCAGTAGAGTCACTGATCCACCAAATCTTTATTCATGTGAGTGATCTTTGCACTTGCAAATAATCCTGTATTATCTTGTCTGCATTAATACACACTCTTTGTTTTAGTGACTGTCAATAGGAAGTAGTCAAGAGTAAATGTTAAAGAGGGCATAGCTCCAAATAAAGAAAAAAAGCCTTAAAAATTTTGCAAACTCTACATATTCACACATTCATTTCCAGATACAATAGTCTTATGACAGAAAAAAAAAACTCAAATACTTTTTTGCCAAATATTTAGCAGCCTCTCAAAGTCTCAACTGAACACTCTTGATGTACCTTCCTTATGTATTTTACATCAGTTTAGTATTGCTTAGACTCTAAATTTACCAAATATGGTGTTAGTAACTCTGTCCCTCACCCCCCACCTCATAAAATGCTTCTAGAAAGCTGCATCTGTATTGCATCTCAAAACATTGAATCTCCATCCGTATGCAACAAAAATAAACATTTGTTTGTAAGGGAAAGCAGGAAGAATATGCTATTTTTACACAAAATTGCTGTTCATACAATATTTACCACTACCCAAAATAATGAGGTTTGTATTACGATTGGAATGTTGAGAGAAATACTGTAGGTTAAGAAATGGTGTGAGTTCTGCGTAGTTCTCCTAAGAGCGTCCTGTCTTTTATGTTGTGAGCACAGAGGGCTAACTGTGCAAGCGCTGTGTGGGAAGTGGCGTGGTGCCCTGGAGAGGGAGATGGTCCCTTATAATGTTGGTATACGTCTCTGAAGAAAAGTTCAGTTGCCATCTACTGCTTCCTTGTAGGATCTTAGACAGGTTTTCTCATTCCCCTGGGTATGTCTGTACCATAAAGAATAGGTTTTGCATGGTCATAAGCATTGCAGGTTGTGTTTCTCAGCCACCTTTTGTCCTCTTGTCTGCTCTGCAGATGGCCATCAGATTCCCAGTGCGGCCATGTTTGCTAAGTTCCCATGGGCTTGTGTAGCCCTGTGTCCTCCAGACCACTAGCCATCACTGCCACGAGCCTTGGGCAAGCCAAGGTCACTGTGGCTTTGGCAGTGAGCAGGGTAAAATTTGGACTTTGTTTCTTCTCTATAAAAGGGGATTTGAGATGTAGGAATACCCAGCATAGATGCATAGGGATGCTTTGAGAAAATCGTATCACAACCTTGTGTCGATAACCTCAGGCACTCTGTCGCTCTTGAAGCACCGTCATGGTCTGGAGCATGGCATGATGAACAGGCTTGTGTTCTGCCATCTCAGTGTCATTGCAGGCTGGCACATGGTCACAAAAAGAGCATTACAAGGATATGACACTACAATCACAGAGGCAAAAATCAAAACTTTGTCAGAAAGTGAAGGCAGTATCATCTTTAATGGTGTGGATGAGAAAAAACTATAGACCACACAGGATTTCATTGGACTCTAAGTCTGAAAGTACAGCCACAGAGAGCTGCCGGAGACTGGGAGAGACCACATGCTCCCAGATTGTGTTCCCTTGAGCGGCAGACGAAGCGCAGTGAGAGTCTTCTCTGCTCTCTCATCGGTCCTGACCCGTCTCAGGTCTGTGCTGAGATGGCAAAGATCCTGAACATTTGTCAGCTTTAAGGCTAAAGGATGAGCCCTGCAACTCAGCAGAGTTGATTCAAATACTTATCAAAAATGTATGGTAATTAGAAAAATAAAGAAAAACTAACATATACTGTAGCTACTTAATCATTGATCCTTTTAAATTTTGTTTTTAGCATTTTCAGTAAAGTTCACCTTCTGGAGATCCTTCCTTGGTTTGTGCCTGTGTGGTCGCAGTTGGAGCGGGTTGGCCACTGCAGGGCTCCAGCGTGGAGGAGTTCAATTTTGTCACGGAGAATCTGAAAGAGAAGCATGAATGTAGGACCATGGCATGAAAAGGAGAATGCAAGGATGTGGCCTGGTGCTTGCTTGGGCAATCAGCAGCCAGAGTAGTCTTAGCACAGTCTCACTTCTCCCTCCTGTGAAGCAGGAGCGAACCCGATCACCTCCCACCAGGTGTGTCCCTGGTCATCTGCTTGCCATGAAACCCATGACCTGGTCAAGCCATCTGTGCTTTCCTGGAGCACATGGACAGGAATGGGAAAGACTGCAGAAAGTGCTACAAGAGCAATATTACACACAGCTTAGTATCAGTTGTATGAAAACAACCAAAGTCTGGTTTTGGGAAACATGAGTGTTCTGCTTGAGACTCTGTGTCTTCCGAATTCTTCATCTTTTCCTGGAGAGGGAGCTGCCCATGTCTTTTAAAACATCCCACAAGGACTGAAAGTTTGCCCAGTGCTAGTTATTCAAAATGTGTCAGAGAGAGAAAAATGCCAGCAAGCAGTTAATCCATCAGGAACAGCAACAACAGGCAGTTCCTGGTAATAGGCTGTTGTTAAGTTCAGTAATAAGAATATTAAGAAATGAGTATAACACATGAAGAAAACCAACGCTCTATGTGAGCTATTGCTTTGTCTTAATTCTGTGTATTATATTCAAATACAGTCTTCTCTCCCTACCATGGTAGCAGACACCAAAGTAATAGCAAAAAAAAACACCAAAAGGAAGGTAAGCAGAATAGTTGACATTGTCAATCTGGATATCGTAACCTGGGCAACTCTGCCCACAGCAGACCCCTAAATTTAAACATTGCTCTTCAGCATAATCCACTGCGTTGCTAAAGCAGCAGAGAGGCAGTATTGCTGGGATTTCATGGCATTGCTGGTTCAGTTCCTAACACTCCTCCCAAAAACGCTGAACCCCTCCATGCAGAGAAGGCACTTGCAAAATCCTTGGAAGATGGAATATGTTTTATCTAGGAAGGAGTTTGAATGTCATCTCCTTCTTTCTCTCCTGGTCTCAATTTACTGCGCTGGGGAATGCCTGGAGGAGAGGCAGGCGGAGTTTCCCATGGTCTGGCCCTGTGCCTCCCCTCCCAGAGGACCCCAGCAGGATGCTGCGTGTGGCACGGCTACTGCCAAGTCCCCCTGCACGTCAAACGCTGGAGACCGCTCTGGTTACATAAACCTCTGGGAGAAAGCGTAGGCTCCTAGAAAAGCAGATGATACCCTGTCAGTAAGTGAATCCTCACCTGGGTGAAGTTGCACTGCAGTCAAGAGCACCTGGCTCTGTCTCCATCAAGCCACTGGCGTGTGGGTTAAAGGGGAAGGGAAGCCAGAAGAGCAGTGTGGGATCGCCAGCAACTCGTGCCTGTCCCGTTTTATTTTTTTCCCTGGGGCTCATGATTTGGGTACCGCTTCCCCTGGCTGTCATGCCTGCCTGTCCAGCAGCAGGATTTTGCATCACCTTTTCTTGCAAATGGAGACCATGAGGCTCAAGGCATGTTCTCTCTGAACCAAAAGGAAAAGGGGCTGCAAATGTGTTTTCCTTCCCTATCCTCAGGCTTGTATTTAGAGTGATTGCTTACCTTATTGAAAATTTTATGTCTATAGTGCGCTTTGCAAATACAGACGAGGAATCGCAGTCCTCCACACTAACACCTGGCATTAGCAGGGTGTTAAGCCCAAGCAGGGTGAAGCAGCTCAGGCTTGGTGCTGCACTGGCACGGCTTTCGGTCTACCCTGAGCTCCTGCACCTGCAAGAAGCACTACAGACCTGCAGGTAGACGTACAGCTCCTCGCATCCTCTGCTTGGTGAAAGGACTGAAGATCAGCCCCACCACAGGGGAATCCCTTCCCAAGGGTGGCTCTGGGTCTGCCTCACCAGCAGGTCCCATTTGGGCTTGGATCCCCACGGGAATCTTCTTGCAACAAAGGCACAGCTCTGCCTTTCCGCAGCAGGACCTATTGCATCCTGCCCGGTAGGCTCTCTGCTGTCTGAAAAATTAGTTAAACTAGAAATAACCATAGGCAGGAATTTTACCTAAACTTCATTTTTCTTTGCCCATTGAAAATTATTTCCCAGGCACCTCCGCCCTCGGGAGGGAGCAGAGAGCCCCCACCATGCTCTCATTACTTGAGATTCACCTCCAGCCGCTGCTGCCAACTTTTTTTTTCCTTTTTTCTCCTTTCTAGGTTGAGGCCTTTAATAATTTTGTGCCTCTTTCAGCCTAGGCTCCAGCCTGGGAAAAACAAACCTGCTAGCTTGGCGAAAGGCAAGCACACACGGCCCAATTACCAGCTTCCCCACTGTTCCTTTGGGCCGGCTGGTATTCTCCCTGCCTTTGTTTCGCTGCCTGCTCCCTGCCTCCGAGCAGCTTCCTTTGACTCCGTTCCAGGCAGCCGGGCAGAACGAGATCCAGCAGGTAAACTGAGGAAGGGCTATTGTCCGGCCGCCCCTCGCCTGCGCAGCGCTGCGGTTTATCTGCCCACAGAGCTTCACACAGGCCCACCTCTGTAAAGAGCTGCTCTACTTTTTAATTAGGGGAAAACACATTGTTTCTTTGCGCTTAAAACACTTGTGCATGGGGAAGGCAGCATTGACGCATCTCGGTAAGGGCAGACCGCATGTCACAGTTCAGGTGCTGGGTGTGGGTCGCATTGTTTCGGCCCCGGCTGTGTGGCTGTTGTCTGCCCCGCAACCTGTGCCTTGGCTGGCGCTCGTCCTGGCAGCCTTGGGAAGAGCCAGGGAGGACGGATGGGGCTGCTCCCGCAGCTCTCCAGGACAAGGGAAGGTGCATGGGAGCAGCGCTGCGGGGACCTGGCCTGGCTGTCCTGTGGCGGGGACAGGCTGGTGCCCCTTGTCATCTCTCAGCACAATTTGGAAGGTGGGAACTGGCAGGGATGAGCTACTGCTGTCCCCCAGGGTTGGTGCTTACCATAGCAGGGTCTCTGCTGGTACCACTGCCAAGCTCCCCCTCTGCAGCTGCAGGGGTGCCCGCCTCCCATTTTAGAGGAGGGCAAAGTGTTTCCCAAACATGCTGTACCAACTAGGGTCCCCAGAAGAGCTCCTGGGGGTGAGGAGGAGGAATGGCCAGCCCTACGTCCCTTTCTCAGGCAGCAGCAGCTTGTCCCTTTGCCCTGGCTACCCCGTCTTGCCATGACCCAAGCACCTGTGGAGCCCCAAGCTGCCTGGGTGATGAGGGCTCACGCTGAGGACCAGCTCTCCGCATTTTTGTCTGTACTAATAAACAGGGCAAGGGTGGTTCTCCAGCCCCAGGGCTGCTGGCTCCTGTCTGTCCAGCTGCAGTCCCTTAAGCAGGGCAACCCCAGGCAAGCTGCTCACCCTGAGCTCCGAGGTGATGCTACCTGGTAGGGCCAAAGCCATGCCAGGGTGGCATGGACTGAAGGCAGGGCCAAAGAGACTGGACTGGAGTTAGGCAGGTGTCTCCCACTGAGTCAGCGGAGTGACTTAAGGATGCGAGATGTGGGGCACGCAGCTGGCTGCTGATACCTGTCCTCAAGAGCGAGATGCTTGGATTGCGGAGTGGGGAATGGATTGAGAGCAGCACTGAGGAGAAGGAGTTGAGTGTGCCAGTGGATGAGGAGCTCAACGTGAGCCGGCAATGTGTGCTTGCAGCCCAGAAAGCCAAGCGCATCCTGGGCTGCATCAAGGGGAGCATGGCCAGCAGGTCCAGGGGGGTGATTCTCCCCCTCTACTCCGCCCTGGTGAGACCCCACCTGCAGTACTGTGTCCAGTTCTGGAGCCCCCAACATAAGAAGGACATGGACCAGTTGGAGAAGGTCCAGAGGAGGGTCATGAAGATGATGACAGGGCTGGAGCACCTCTGCTATGAGGCCAGGCTGAGAGAGTTGGGGCTGTTCAGCCTGGAGAAGAGAAGGCTCCAGGGAAACCTGACAGCGGTCTTCCAGTACTTAAAGGGGGCTTATAGGAAAGATGGGGAGAAACTCTTTAGCAAGGCCTGTTGGGATAAGACAAGGGATAATGGTTTTAAAATAAAGGAAGGTAGATTTAGATTAGATATTAGGAAAAAAATTGTTTACAGTGAGGGTGGTAGAACAGTGGAATAGGTTGCCCAGAGAGGTGATGGATGCCCCATCCCTGGAAACATTCAAGGCCAGGCTGGATGAGGCTCTGAGCAACCTGATCTGGTTGGAGATGTCCCTGCTTGTTGCAGGGGGTTTGGACTAGATGACCTTTAAAGGTCCCTTCCAACCCTAACTATTCTATGATTCTGTTCTATGCTTTGGGAGATGCGGTGGATGCCCCGAGACAGAGTCCCTGGGATGTGCAGCGGTTGCTCTTTGAGATAGTGACTAAATCTGGCTTTGAAGGGTGAGAACTGACTGGAAACAAGATATCGTCCCTGTCTTTCATTAGCGTGGCTGCAGCAACGAACGCACTCACCCTGCTCAAAGGACTTACAGTTTGCGAAGGATTTGTGTGTGGGGAGGGAGCCAGCAAGGGGAGCAGTGGGGAGAAGCTTAAAAGTGAATTGTTAGAACATATCTCCATCTCAGCACTCAGTTTATAAAATAAATTCTTTGGGCAGGTGCTTGAATTCACAGCCTCTTTAGGGGGAATTTATCAGCCCCAGGAATATACTGGTTAAGGAAGAAAAAAACCCCACAACTATCACCATCAGCTGCTAGGAGGGAAAAGCTAATCATCTAAACTTTACTGCGGGAGAGGTGCAGCTGTCAAAGCAATAAGGTAAATGAGTCTCAGACTGAAATGGTTTTTGCGGCAGAACTCTGCTCCCTGCTAAATAGGGGAGATTGAACTATAGCACCATTCCACTATTCCCTGGTAATGCACCATTTTGGGGCTGACTGGGTGGTCTTAAGTCCATTGCCACAGTGGCTATATCGCTGATACCAATCAAGGCCCCGCAGCTGAGACCCTGAGTGACCTGCTTCAGCAGCTTTTTTCAAACCCCAATTCACTCATTTGTGTGGGATGCTTTTCTGCTACTTTATTTATGGGATTACATAAATGAGCCATTAAAAATGTAAATCTTCAGAACAGTTGAATAATAAAGATTTAAACAATAAGCTCAGGGCGGTACAGTACAGAAACTTCCCTGAACCAGCAGTACTGCACCGTCGTGGCTATGGCAACAATAGCGGGTTAAGGGAAAGAGAGAGCAAGGAGGAAAATAAAACGTCCCGGCATTGTTACAGTCACTGGCACCACAGAAAGATTAGGGATTTTTTTTTTTTTTTTTGCAGAGTATTAGAACAATAATGAAGATGTGCCATTATACGCCACAAAGGAGACCATGCCATCCCTCACATAGTGCAGGTGTCAAAACAATCAGGCTGGCCACAGAATTGAGTTTAAGTGAAGTTTGTCCCACCTCACCACAAAGCATTTAACCCTTCCCGGGCCAGAACCGGCTACAGACATGCCATGGCTAGCGCAGGCTCTTTTCTCCTCTCTCCTGTGCCATTAGAGATCTGGTCTGAGCATCTTTCTTTATCAGCAGAGGCAACGAAGCTGTACGCTATGTACCTTGCTGAGGAGGAGCTTACTGCAGGTTTTATTTGGCTTTCCCTGTGCTTATGTCACGTTAAAGTATCTGGCGAGGCAATAAAGTCAATAACACAGTGAAGAATTGTACTGAGGTTTAGTTATGTCCCGCTGCAGCCTTCTCTCTGCAAAGGATAAAATGATGGAAGTAGCTTCTAAGCTCTGTTAAGCTCAGAATTTGTGAGGTGAAATGGCGGTAACCAGCCATAAGCCAATTTTCCCTGTACGATTGTGTGTTTTAGGTGTCACATAATAATCTCCATATAACAACAGTAGTGAAGAAGACTGAGATTCCTCCAGCGTTTTGGGTGTGAGCACCTTGAAGACAAACTCTGAGTCGCATTAGCACTCTCCACAGAAGCAGATTCAGCACGTAGTACACTATGTTAGTAAGTTTTTCCTGTAGCTCAGTTCTGGGAACTGCATGGAGGTATCTTGTAAATAATTAAATTTGGGAGTTTATTTGGGAGAGTAAATTTGGGAATTTATATGAAATTCCGGAGTAAATTTAGAAATTTATATAAAAGACATATTACCTCCCTATTTCAAAGGTCACCACCATCTGAATTTTAATATTTGTAACCTAAAGGCAAACGTATACCCCCACCATTCTAATTTCTTTGCTGTAAGAAAGGCAAGGCTAGGGCCAAGCATCCATTGCTGCCCAGTGAATCATGACTCACTCACAGAAAAGACATTGATCCCACCAGACCTGGGCTGTGTTTGTAGAATCATAGAATCACAGAATCTTTAAGGTTGGAAAAGACCTCTAAGATCATCAAGTCCAACCATCAACCTAACACCACCCTGTCCACTAAACCACGTCCTGAAGTGCCACGTCTACACATTTTTAATAGGTCTGACCATGATGAAAACAGCTGCATTCAGACACAACACTTTGAATTACTTGGGCTTGTAAAACTTATAAATTACGTGAAGTACCATGTGGAAAAAAAAAAAGTTAAATTATTCTGCAATTAATGTAAGTAGGAATGATGTGACATGGCTTGCAAGTGAAGTTTTCTATCTTCTACAGCAACAGGTTTTCATGCATCACTGTATTTGACCGATCTTTAAAATATATTCTTCTTTCAGAACTGTGGGACTTGGACAAGATTCAATTCTTACATCTGTGCAAATCCACAGATGTCAGAGGAGTTACTGTGAATTCATGCTGGTGAAAATGAGAAGTGAAGCTGTTTCATGGTCTCTCTTGTCCTTGAAGTTCAACACCCTTTCTCGATTCTTGCATCCTTACTTTCTGAAAACTGTTTACAGTAGTGTACAAATGTCATAATATGTTTTTAAAATTGTTATAACAGCCAGCATTCAGCTTAGCATCACAGAGGGGTTGAAGTTGGAAGGCATCTCTGGAGCTCACCTAGTCCAACCTTCCTGCTCAAATAGGGCCACCTAGAGTTCGTTGCCTAAGACCATGTCCAGACAGCTTCTGAATATCTCCAAAGAGTTATGAGTATCTCCAAGCATTCTAGCATTACATTATCATATTGTGATGATTTATTATAGGTGAAACTTCTACTGATAATAATAGGACCAATTTCACTGCGTATAGACAATGGACACCATAAAAGCATTCCAGCCCCCTAAAGTTTTTTACCTGCTGAGAGGAAGAATTTATGATTCTGTGATTCTATGAATTTCTGGTAGTGGAAACAGGGAAATAGTTAAAGTACACAGTAATGTCAGCTATGATAGCATGATAAAGTTTGTTTTCTAAGTGGTGGCTCTCCCTGTGGGGTTGTATGTTTGGGGCAAGGGAAGGGATAGATGAAAAGGAAAAATGGATTTATTGACAAAGTAGAGAGGTCACAAGAATGCAAGATGCAGATAGCTTTGCACTAGTGAGGAAGCCTTCCTCTGGGTTGTGTTTGAGACTTTTCGAGATCACTGAATTTATCTCAGGGCAGAATTTGGATTTTAGGATGGATACATCCTGTCCTCAGTCGGAGTGGTGAACTTGGTGGTATTTCCAGATGCTTCTGCCTCATTGTGTGTGATTCTCTTAGGCACAAATCCTTACAGTATTGATTTGTATGGCTGTGGGCACTAAGAGGGCAGGTCATGGGCTGTAGCCGCTTCCAGTCCCAGAGCAGAGTGACCAGCCACGCCTGCTCCAAGCCAGCTGCCTGTGCATGGCAAAAGTGCTCTTGCATTCAGCAGGAGAATGCGATTCACATCAGAAGCTTGTTCTGTGTTGCGTTTAGTTTCTACATTCATTTGCCGGATTTGAGTCTCAAGTGAGCAAGCCCATGTGATGGGCAGGGGATATAGGGCTGCTGCCATCCAGCCCAGCCATGGCTCCGTGCACCCGCCAGGTGGGTAGCACATACAGAAGAGGTCCACATGATGGGCAGCCCCTTCAAAAGTCCCCACGTTAGTTTTTCCGCCTCTGTGCTCAAAGTGAGGGAGTAGCATAAAGGAGAGCTAGCCTTGAGGAAGATCTTCCACGGGTTAAGGAGTCATGTGCATGTTCAGGCTTCTCCTAGGCTTTCCTCCCATTGTGGCCTGAGTGATCTGGATCCAGGTCTTTAAGCATATTTAAAGAAGTAGTCATGGGCTACAGTCCTGTTTGCTTCAGGGAGACAGCTGGATATTAAACTTAACTCTTTCAATCTGAAAGCAGATGCTTCATGGAAAATAAAGACTTAAGAAGATCAGCTGCTCCATCATCCTAATGTACATGATTTTATTTTCTCTTCATTCTACATCAGCTTAATTCATTTACTTTTGAGAGGGAAAAAAGGCTGATTCTGCAGTAAAAACAACTGAAGAGATTTTTCCAGTGTCTTATTCATAGAACTCTGCATGGCCAGTGATCCTAATCCCTGTTCTGGTTCTTAGTGATGTGACTTGTAAGTGCTGGTGAGGAGAAGGGCAGGGCCATGGGGCGAGCTGGCGAGCTCCCCCAGCACAGGGCACTGCCTTTGCCAGGGCTTCGCTGGGTAAGTAACCGTAACTGCAGAGGCTGCCCACTGGTGGGCAACCCCAGTTCAGTCCAGGCGTGTCGGTGGTCAAACAGCTCAAATGGGTCATGGCTGCTGCTGCCCTCTGGCTTGTTTAAGGCTGAATCCATGTGGCAGCGTGGGACATACCCACCAGTCTCACAGCTGTGAATCCACTCTGAAATGGAAAAGCACAATAAGCCACCTTCTAATTCAATTATCAACATACCACTTGCAGGAAAAGTCCCTCTTTGAACCACCAGATTTGGTTACTGATGGTTTTGAGTATTATATCATTGCTTCAGTCTCTATATGAAAGCAAATAATTTTATTTCCGAAGCTGATAGAAAGATAACTTCATCGGCTTTTCCTACACCTCACTGGCAAGCCAGGAACTGAATCCTGAAGATACTAGGACACAGGGCTGGGGAAGCTCTGGTTTACACAAATGGCAGGTTTACGAGGTGAAGTGCACAATGGATTAAGCGTTTTTCAGTAGTTCATGTGCCTAAGTCAGCCTCTATCCCCTCTGGTATCACAAGTGGTTCTCCTCTTTGTTCCCTCAGTTGCCAACACTGAAGGAAGCTTTCATAGAATCATAGAATGGTTAGAGCTGGAAGGGACCTTCAAAAGTCATCTGGTCCAAACCCCCTGCAAGGAGCAGGGACATCCCCGACTAGATCAGGTTGCTCAGAGCCCCATCCAGCCTGGCCTTGAACATTTCCAGGGATGGAGCATCCAGCACCTCTCTGGGCAACCTGTTGCAGTGTTCTACAACTCGCATTGTAAACAATTTTTTTCCTAATATCCAATCTAAATCTACCCCCCACTATTTTAAAACCATTACCCCTTGTGCTATCACAACAGGCCCTCCTGAACAGCCTCTCCCCATCTTTCTTGTAGACCCTCTTGAGGTACTGGAAGACCGCTATAAGGTCTCCCGGAGCCTCGTCTTCTCCAGGCTGAACAGCCCCAACTCTCTCAGCCTGGCCTCATAGCAGAGGTGCTCCAGCCCTCTGATCATTTTTGTTGCCCTCCTCTGGACCTTCTCCAACTGGTCCATGTCCTTCTTATGTTGGGGGTTCCAGAACTGGACACAGTACTCCAGGTGGGGTCTCACCAGGGCAGAGTAGAGGGGCAGAATCACCTCCCTCGACCTGCTGGCCACGCTTCTCTTGATGCAGCCTAGGATGCGGTTGGCCTTCTGGGCCGCAAGAGCACATTGCCAGCTCATGTTGAGCTTCTCATCCACCAGCACTCCCAAGTCCTTCTCCTCAGGGCTGCTCTCAATCCATTCCCCACCCAGCCTGTATTTGTGCCTGGGATTGCCACAACCTAGGTGCAGGACCTTGCACTTGGCCTGGGTGAACTTCAGGTCCTATCTGACTTGAAACCGCTTTTATGATGTAGGAATTAAAATCTTAGGCCTCACCAGGAGGGCGTTTTTTAAAGATCTGGTATGGTATGAGACAGCCTTTCTTGTTCAGGCAGGATGTGATACCTCCAGGTCTTTGCTGTGCCAGTGCTGGCAAGAGCACTGTCCTTTCTCCCACCCCATCTTGCTGCTTCTCCAGGCAGCTGTAAGTCTCGACAGAGGATCGCCCGCACCTGAGGAGGCTCCACCAAACTGCTTCATGCTGCTGTCCTGGATTGGGGAAGCTCATAAATATGAACTTCAAGCGGGAGAAAGATCAGGGTGACTGTCTCCTCTAGGAAATATTTCAGGGACAAGAAAAGCGAAATTTAATCTCTGGCTTTATAGGGAGGCTTCCCTTACAGCCTTCCCAGATGTGCCAGATTGTAAGTACTTTGGCTAGTATTTAAATGAAGCTGGAATTCTTCAGTGAGTGCAGAGTCCTAGGTTGGAGACATGCATCAAGACATGTCTGGGAGTTTCTGGAAGCCCCACTGCAGGAGCAGGGAAGTTGGGAGAGGAGACAGTGGGACACATGGGGCTTACACTCATGTCCTGAGTTCCTTGGAGACTTCAGGGCAGCCCGGGCCTCAGAACTGGATCTGTGAGGGTGGGGATGGAGAAAGAGGGCTGATGCTCCCCCCTGCACAGAGCCATAGTGGCACACTACAGCCCGGGTGTGATTCATGCCAGCCTTGCTCCTTTGCGTTATCTCAGGCAGGTGAGCAATTGCTGCCTGACTAAACTGGGAACGTCCTCAGCTTACCTGACATCAGCATGAGCACTCGTCAGGGCCAAAGATGATGAGGTTCACAGCTGCAGAGCTGCCCTGTGTCCTCCGGGTGGAAAACTTGCTGCCAGTGTCGATGCAGTCCTCAGTTTTTCACTTGCTTCAGGTTAAAAACACAAACCAACATAAAAAGCTCTTTTGGTGGGGATGAAAGAATGAGGGGTGAAGGGTGTCTCTCAGTTCTTCTTCTGACCTGGAAAGGAGGCAGAAACCTGAATGTGAAGGTTGCGGCTCCTGCAGGTTGTGGTCTGAAGAAAAGCTCATAAGCTTGAAAGTTTCTTTCTCCATCTCTATCTCATCAGTCTAATAAAAGGCGTCTACTATGCTGACATAAGATGCTTTCTTTGCTTCTTTCTCCTTTCTTTTTTAACCCGTTTGTCCCCAAATGAAAGTGATAATTTGACACCCCAAATAAAGATAGATTTTCCTCTGTCATAATCTGTGAATATAATGGCAGCAACGATGTTGACTACCACCACACGCTTAAAAAAAAAAAAAAAAAAAAAAGAAGCAAACAACCAAAAATAACCAGTGCGAATTCAAAGGGAAAATGAATGGAGTCTGCCTCATTCATAAATGTCATACGAGACTTTGGTTAAAAAGGCAAGCCTGTCATCCCAAGGCCAGCAGCTGTTGTTATGTTGAACAAAATGGATACAAATGGGTATTATTTTAAAGCAAAATGCTTAATCCCAGGCCTAACAAGCCCACTGTCCTCTCCGTAACCCTGTGTCATACAAGCCATGATCTCCAGTAGAGGGCTTGATTGCACAGGAAATAAAATTCCCTGGCTGTGCCCTACCAAACCGACAAACACCCTGGCAATGTTTGAGTTACTATGGCAATCACAAAATAGGAAGGCCTTTTCTTCTTTTCCCCATCTCTGCATGCAGCCGCAGGCTGCTCCTGAATAGCTCACATCTGCAAAAAGTTTTAACACGGTACTCAGATAAAGAAAAGGATCCCAAAAATGGGCATTGACCCGTCTCAAAAAATGTTGCAAATTTTATATACAAGAATTGGGGAGCTGTGCCACTTTGCACAGGTTATGTCATAATGTGAACAAAAAGGGATAAAAGCTGATGAAGGCTTTTGCTGTCAAATATGGGGAGAGGGGAAAAAGCAGAAGTAAATGACAGCTTTAATGCAGATGTAAGAAGAAAAGTCAAAGATGGGTGACAGAAAGTTGCTGGTCAATGAATAAGGGAAAATTTTCTAACACAAAAACCAGACAAAAGAGTAAAATACAATAAAAATCTCGCTATAGAGAATACTGAGAAAAGTCCCAAAAGCACAGTGAGCAAAATCTTGGAGCTATCAAACCATGTGAAACGGACATGTGGTTCTTTAGAGCGGCCCATTTCAGGCATTAATAGCTCCTATTATAAAGGGGGAACCTGATCTCTGGCCTGGAAAGCTTTCAAGAAGCAGACTTTTTACAACAAAATTGAAAAACAAAACAAAACTGAACCTTTCTGCCTTGCACAAATTAACTAGGATTTTAGTCTTTCTAGACAAATTTGGTCCTGCGTAATGAACTGTTACACATTTTACCAGTTTTCCTTGGACAAATACTTTCTGGTAATGGCAAATAATTATGTATTTAAATGCAGATTTGCTTTCTGGCAGATCTTGCAACTGTGTGCTTTCTGACAGTATGCTTTCCACCATTAAAATATATTTATTGTTGATAATAGAAACTTACCTTTACCAACGAGCTGATTTCAACCACCTAACTTAGATGCCTGTGTAGAGTACGTGAATGTGTGTTGAGTGCCTGATGATCTCACCGGGCTATTTAATCCCAGTGAGAGGAAAGGTATGAATCCAGAATTTAATATACAGGTCTGCTGCTCTGTGCTAGTTTTGCCTCAGACATCTGGATCTGTGTTGTGGGAGCTGGAAGTGCCACCACCACCTCCACATAAGGTAGCTCCATCTCAGAGGAAGATTCAGTAAGAGTAAATTTACTCTTAATTTGTTCTTAATCTTAGGGTTGGTTGACATGTTATAGCTTCTGAAAGTATCATTGCACTTTAAAAGCTCTTACTGACAAGTCACATTAATCACTAGCATCTTAGAAAGGCTTAATGTGGGGAAATGAATGAAAATGGCATAAACAGTTCACAGAAAAAAAAAGTCCAAAGGGCTGAAAGAAGCCCCAGATCCAGTAAAAGTGGGACTGCATTATACATTCATTGACTCTTGTTCTTTTGGGGGTGTTTTGGTATGAAAAGAAAGAGACAATAGAAGACAATAGCAGTACCTTATCAAAGTTCATTCAAGCAGCTATTTCAAATACTTTTAACGGCTTGTCACTGGGTCTTGCAAGTCTCCGAGAGTCTAAACACTCTGTCACATTTGTGTACTAACCACTTAAAGTGCTGCTAAAGCCTTTTGACCTGGACTGACTCTCCTTTATCTAGGTCAAAATGCAAGGCGAAGCCTTTGTGTTCCACGGCCTTCATTAAATTCATTGATTTGACCTGTATTTTAAAGACCAAAAGTCAAATGGAATGGGAAGTTAAAGTTCCCATACAAAATCTTCCACCGAGCACTTCACTGCCTCCTTGAACTATGTAACATGCAGAAAAGGCCATCTCACGGCCATTTGAAGTGTGGGCTATAGCTGGAGTGGCAGTTTTGTCCAGTTTTTTCAAGAGCATTGAAGGGATTCATCAGAGCTTTCCCTCTCTTAAATGAGGACAAAAACACTGAAGCTTGCAGACAGTCCCACTGACCGTTTTTTCTTGCTCCGAGTCATCTGTTCAACAGGGCATAGCAAAGTTCAGGGGCAGATAAATATTATTTCAATCTATTTAGCACATGGACAGGCAGGGATAAGGTTTGTTGCTCTGCATTAGACTCTTGATGTGCTTATGGTCAACTACACTATTGAGGAGAAAGAAGCGATCAGCTTTTATGTGTCAAGAAATAAAACCTCTTCTGCGTTTGGAGACCAAATTTCAGAACTAGTGTTTACTCTTCCTAGAAATACAGCATAAACCCAAGGCCTTTAGAGAAAAAAAACCCATAGCTTTAAGTCTTAATTTAGTTTTCAGCTGGACTCAGACATCAAAAAGTTTGAAACCTGGGGGTTTCATTCATCCCTAGTAAAGAGTACAGTCTTGGACCAAGAGATGTTTGTGCATGTGGCTGACCCAGCTGATGTTGTGGGTCCAAGAAGGAAGGGACTGCTTGTAAACTGGCAGGGGCAGCCCAGGTTGGCCAGGAAGGGGGTGTGGGGGTGTGAACAAGAGGCAACACTAAGGGCCCTGGCTGGTCTCTGGAGTGGGATTCAGCCACCTAGAGGTGTTTGGTTATGTGATTAACGGCTCCTCTCTGCTAATAGAAAAAAGCACAGAGGAACAGTGATGACAGGGGAGGAACTCCCATAAGCTGATTGGAGAAAACCAATATAACCTAAACAGAGGAAACCTGCCCTTCCCAGGGCTGTCACAGGTGAGCCATCTGCTCCACAGGCTGGAGGTAACAGTCCCCAAGCGAGAGGCTCCCTGGTCACCTTACAGACTGAGAGAATTAGTGCCTACAGGGACGTGGGGCTCGGTATGGCAGAAGGGGGAAGAACATTTTGGGACACAGAAATTGCTGTGTAACCTGTAAGGGAAGGACTAAAGGTGGGGATAGAGAAGAATGGAGGTGCTTTGGGGAAACGAGTGTGGGAAAACAGAGGGAAAGATAATTAAAAGGGCTGATTATGTGTAATGAAGCTACTGGTCAGTCTGCGTACCTGATCACCACAGTCTGTCCCGTTTCTCATTAAACTGCTTTCCTGACCACGGGGATCCTGTGTGCCTGGATGTACCTGGAGTTCTAAGCACCAGCAACTGGAGCAGAGCTGCGAGCCTCACATGCCCACGTGCCAGCAACTGCAGACACCCTTCAAATAGTCCTAGACACTTGAGTTAGACAGCTGCATAAAGCTCTCCAGGTACCTGAGTACTGTGCTGAATGCTGGATGCATGTGTCCTCCTTTCAGCAAAGCAGAGTGGCTCGCTGACATTTCCACTCCCAGGGGCTGGGCTGGCTCACACATCCAGTTTGCACATCACCCTGCACACAGAGTGATTTATGGGCAGGATGGCATGAATCATAGAATCATAGAATAGTTTGGGTTAGAAGGGACCTTTAAAGGTCATCTAGTCCAACCCCCCTGCAAGGAGCAGGGACAAAATAAAACACATGCATTTCAGAAATGTGGGTGATCCTTACTGCTGAAGAAATCAGCTGGAGCCTGAAAAGGGTGGCTCTCAGAGTACATCACCAGATCTGGAGAAGCTGATTTTCTTTTCCAGAGACCTGACCATTAATTTTTCACATGTCACTCACTTGAATCTTGAGAACTTCTTTACTGGCATGAGCAACAATGGAGTTAAGACATGTCAAGGCACTGTAGAGTCCAGAGATGCCGTGGTGGGAAGACAGCAAAAGGAATGAGCAGAGGGGAGAGATGTGGACCAGTGCTGTGTTTGGGTTCCTGCTCAGTGAAAGTTTGGCCATCCCACCCTTTCTCCTCGTCTTCCCTGAACACATCTATCTGCTCTTGGTCCTCATGGAGTAGCAATGCTCTCAGGAGCTTTGAAGTGGTTTGAAAACTTTCTAAGGTGCTTCCAGCATACCTCACCCCCCTCTGAGCTGATGTAGAAATAAGGGGAAACAAGGGCTTTAATCCATAAGACAAATGAACTCAGTAAACATGGCAGCTCACACAGGAAACACTGAGTTTAAATGTTCAAAAGAAAAACCAGAAACAGATAAAGTCCTCTTCGTCTAGCAGTAGATCTCTAAAAGAGTAGATTCTACTTCCATTTCCAGGTTCATGTAATTATGATTTAAAGATCTCACCACCTAAAAGATGTAGAGGAAAGGAAGCAGCAGAAACAAAGCACGGAAAGCCTTCAGTGTTGGGTAATGACAGGATGTCACCTTGTAGAAAGGCTGGCTAGGAAAATGTGGGAATAAGGGCTTCTTCAGCTTTTGGATGAGTTTTCCTCAGAAAGAGGAGGTTCTGTGACCTAGAAAGGTCAATCCAACATCTTCCAAGGGCATAGTGTTCATTCAAAAGAAGCAATTGCAAACTTAAGGAAAAAAAACCAACCCAGATCTAAACCAGCCCTTTGAGACATTTTTTTTCTACGATTCCAATTTTGTGCAAAATCTCAGTTCAAAAAGCTAGAACAGGACTCTTAACCAAGGCTAGTTTATTTGGGTCTTGCTTGCAAAATTATCTGGAAAAGGATTTTGTTTATCTTATTTATTATTCACCTGTAGAGATTTGCTCAGCAGTTGGGCAGTCTCCGGATTGTCTGCAAACTCCTTGTCTATTGTTTTGTGCATTCCCAAGATGCTTTTTTTTTACGTTTTGTGACTGTAACTCAGAGACACTTTTTCTTCTGATGTCAAATTGGGCAATTCCTGGAGCTTTGAAGATTTACCAGATGATCCTTTCCTACTGTGACTCCTCATGGAGGAGCATATTTGCCAGAGGCTCTATGCTCACGAACATCCTAGCAAACTGTATTCTCCTCACATCTCTGGAAAGGCATGAGATGAAGAAGGAGTTGAATGCCACCAAAGCAGAATGATCATTTTGTATTTGGGAAAGCATTTGCGAAAATCTGTTTGGTGTTGGTTGTAAACAGTCACTCTTAAACAGTGTCTCTATTAAAGGGGTATTGTTCCCGGCCACCAAAGCAGAATAAAAATAACTCCAGGACCACATTCAGAGATGTGGGAACCATCTAGTCCACGGCACGTTCCCCTTTCCTGCCAGCCTGTGGTGGTCCCTTTGCAGTGCGAGCTTTCTTTGGGCTCTGGGGAGAGAAAGAAGCTGCTGGGGGAGAAACTGCAGAAGATGATCTTGAGAAATATCCTCCTGGGTCAGGGCAGTGGTCCTCTACCCCCCTACTCAGTCTCCATCAGTGGCAGTAGGAGCTGCTGTGAGGGAAAACACAGGAGTTTCACCACTTGCTGTGGTCCCTTTGCACTGCTGGGAGCCCCCAGCCCTAGAGGTGATGGGATGTTAGTGGGTAGGTACCTACATAGGCTTCTGAGTACCACCTCATGGACCTGCTGCCCACGAATGTGTCTAATCCTCTTGTAAACCTGCTGGTATCATTCACCTTTGCAGTTTCCCATGGACGTGATTTCCAGATATTTGCTACCACTCATGTATTGTCCTGTGTCTGTTTTAAACTGATCTCCCTGAGCACTCTCTGGTGCTTGTGTTAAAGGATTTGGTGAACAGCAGTTTCATGTTCACCTTACCCATCACCTTGATGGTTTTGTGAACTTTGTACAGTACCTCAATAGCCTTCTCTTCTCTAAGCTGAGGAGTCTTTTTTAGTCTCTCCACGTCAGGCAGCTGCTCCACTCCTCAATCATTTTCATTGTCTTTTTCTATATCATCTGACTTCACTACATCCTTCTTGAGATGAAGAGACCTGAACTCAACATAAGGGAGAAATAAGGTTTTTGGCCTCTCTTCATTCTAAAAAGAATACAAAAAAAAAAAAAAAAAAAAAAAAAAACTTGAGTTAAATATAAACCACATTATGCACTAATTAAAGAGGGTTATGGTATACCATGAGCACTGTAGTACTCTCACTAGTAGTGTCCCCTGAGTAGCCTTGGTTCAAACAAGGCTCCCAGTGAGAGATGCTTGGTCCACATGAAGTTTGCCAGATGCTCTGGTGGCTGCAGCACATACAGGCTGCCTGCTGAGGCAGAGGCTGCTTAAAAATACGAACGTGAGTAACAACCCCTAAGCTCACGTCACCCACCTCTGAAGTGCAGATGCAGGGGTAAGCCTCACATGCTCCCCAGGTAGGATGTATAGGTGATTGGCTAAGCTTTTTCATGTGCTTACGATAACAATTTTGATGTGTCTATTTATTTTAGTACTTGTTGTCTTCACTTTGAAGTCTACAAGCTGTGAAGATTACAGCTGATTCAAACTATGGCTGTTTGAGGAGCATGAAGGAAAAAAAATAAAGCATTTAAGGCTCATTTTACACTGGCAAATCACAGTTAGCACTAGAGGCATGTTATGCTGATTCAGACACATGGCAGGAGACTTTCCCCATTCAAAGAAGTTGCAACCAAAATGGGCAAGGAAGCAAGAGGTGGAACAGGACCGGTGAGGTGGAGGGTGACGCTACGTGCAGGAATGGGTAAGTGTGATGGTGCAGCAGGGAAACAGCTCTTGGCCACAGCAGCCATCCCTCTGCTCTGCCAGTGTGAAGGCAAGGGTCACCTTTTGAAACCACCCAGTGCTTCCCAGGGGACATGGTAAGGCAAACAGCACATGGGACCATTGAGGCTGTGGTCACAGGGATAACTGCACCACCAGTGTCTCTGGGTTTGCTGTGGGCTTGTACTGGTGCTAGCAGAATAGCCTTCTAGCTCTTTACAGACTCTTAGAGCTTTCTCTTTCTCCTTGGCTTCACTTCTTTTTTTGGTCCCTCTCCAAAGGTACATGGTTGAACTTTTACAAACAGCGATCAGCTGTGTACAAAAAAGGGGCCTCCTCTGCAGTGTACCAGCACGCGAGGGAGCAGCTCACATTTTCGGCGCAACAACGAAGCAAGGGTACTTGGAAGCGAACATAAGCACCTGAAATGGTTGTTTTGGGCTCTGCTGCCATTGCAGGGGGTTCCCTTAATTCCTGCTTTCCCATGTGCATCCTCCCAAGCCGCCTGCGGCAGCTGGGGTGAAGCCCAACAGGCACCGCAGAAAGGCAAAGCCCAGTTATTTTACCTTGTCACCTCAGCATTCACAAGGGGAAAGCGTTCCCTGCAAGGCGCCCTGCTCGAGCCCCAACAGGTGGGGCCCCGTGGCTTTTTGTATTGGAGAGTTTAGGAGAGTCGCACAAATCCGCTGAACGGCCACGTCGTCCGACAGCCTTGTTTGCAAAGCTGCGAGAGAGAAAGCAAACGGCACGAAGCGTACCAAAAACCTAGTGATGTACTACCAACATCCACGCCAAAGACAAGACCATTTAGAGCAGAGAGACAAGCTGAGTTAGCATAAAAGAAGAGGCATCAATCACCATTCCCCCAAGACAATGGTGATAATTTAATGGCTGTTTTTTAAGAAGAACTGACACTATACAAAGATTGAGGAGAAAGGTCTGGTAGGCTTCACCTGCAGCTGAGAGCTATTTGTTCCCATTGTGCCAACTGGAGCGAGGTTTGAAATGGCAATTTCTGCAGCTGGCATCATATGCATCAAGTTATGCTCACAACTAAATGTTTACTTTAAAATGCTGGGTTTTCTGACTCAGGCTGTTGTTAGTCAAGCTTGAGTAACTTTACTAATGGATTAACTTTCTATTGAATTTTAAACTCATCCACAGAGCTCCGTGGCATGGTTTTCCTTCTGTTAAAATAATTTACATTATTGGAATTATTTCCCTTCAATCTACTAGTTCTATATTTTTCTATCAATTCACAGAGATGAAATTCAGAAACTAGGACAAGAATTTGGAAAATTATTATATTTAGCTGAGTTGTATCCATGACCTATAGCTCTATATTTGACGCTATTTTGATTTTTAGAGAGATGAACATTCTCTCTCTCACATAGACGTTCTTATGTGTGGTGTAAGGTGACTCTATGTAATCAGACCAAAAGTATGCAGAGAGCTGAAGTCATCAGAGTAAATTCACTCTGAAAGGTTACAAAAAAGCAAAGTATCAGAATAAGGCTGAAAGGGTTTTCAAGCAGTCTTTTAGCCCAAACCGTTGCCACAAGACACGATCACCCTTACGTGTCAGACAGAGGTTTCTCCAAGCTGTCCCTAAGGATTTCCTGTGATGGGCAGCACACATGTCTCTAGCAGAACTCCACTCCCTCACTGTCCATACCACTAGTATGTGTTTCTAGTGCTTTATGCACTGCTGCACTTAAGTAGATTATTTCTTGTCCTATATGGGTGTGAAGAGCATTTCACCCCATCTTTGCGGCAGCTCTTGGCGTATTTGAAAAATATTATAATTAAATCCCTGGCATACAGCAGAGCAACCCCAGTTCTTTCATTCCATATCACACTTTCTGGAGTCACTGTCATTCTCCTTGTCCTCCTCTGGGCTCTCTGTTTCACCCAGTTTCCCAGACGTGCAGGTCCCTGGCCGAGGCCCAGCGCAGCATGGACCAGTGCTGAGCAGGGAGGGTGGGTTAGCCAGGGTCCGGTTCAGCCTGCGCTTCTCCTTGCCAGATGTTTGAAGAAACATTTCCTGCTTTGCCCATGACCTTCTTGGAATTTCAGCATAAACAACAAATGTTGGCTTTTGCAGTCTTCAAGGAAAATGTGGTAAGGACACTAAAATGCTTTGAAACAAACGGTCTGAAAAACCAGCAGTGCTCAGGGTCCTGCAGTGAAAGCCAACTGGACTCACCAGTCCCAGAACTGCATTTAGTTTATTAGTTTATTTATTTAGTTTATTTATTTATTTAGTTTATTTTCTTCTGAGTGCTACACTTCATACTTTGAGCTGAGCCTTTCCATTCCCTCCAGCAGCTATGGCTTGTGCTCTGGTAACTTTTGTTAGTGATAGCTGCTGAAGACCATGCCAAGAAGATAGCATGTCTCTAACCATACTGAATAATTTCTAAAGAAATTTCTGGTGTTCACAGGTATCTTCTTTTTTTTTTTCCAGATTTTAACTTCCATTTATACTCTGGTCATTCAAAGTTCTAGCACTGAACCTCTGTTCAGTTGCAAAGTTGCATTGTGTCCGCACTGAGAAGACTCCAGAGAAGACAGGAACACCCATATATGTGAGTAAGTTTGTCCAAGTGATGTTGAATGTCCATCCAGATTTTTCTAAGTCCTTCTTTTGGTTTCATTGCTGAACTTACTGCTATTCCCAGGGGAGCATCCTGCAGTGATACCATTGCTACCCCCACACAGAAGAGCTGTTTTAAACTTCCTTAGGGGTTTCTCATGTGCTTCAGGGTTTAATGTAACTAGTGCATGATCTGAATGCTTCAGCCCTCCATATTTTCCATCAAGTCGTCTCACCTCGAGACTCCTAAGTGGACAGGAAGATGCATGCAAATAAAAGTGTTTCTTAACCAGCTTGTTCATTCAAGCAAGCCAAGAACACTCCTACATAGCGTGCTCAACCCCTGTGAGACAGGCACTGCCCACAGTCAACATCCTTCCCTTCTACAGTGGAGGGCAAGCAGGGGTATTGAGAGCCATATCAAAAGTACTGATCTCCTCCTGTCTTTCAGAGAAGATAATTGAAAGACTTGCAGTGCCAGAAGCCCTTTCAGCCACCCTCAGTGTGGACAGTGGCTGTGCATGCTGCCTTATGGTTCTTAGGTATGATTTTAAGGTGTTATATCTTGAGTATTTGGTCTTCAGAACCACATAAATCTTGGCTCCCTCATAAATATTTGTCCTATAAATTGCCCTAAGTTACTAAAGAGGCAACTGCCAGATCAAGAAATGGAGCTAATGACCTCCTGTTATTCTTCCATTCTTTCTTAGCTACTAAACTGCTAACGAGGACATTAGGAGCAGTTTGGGACTCTGACTGTGCTGGAAAAGTAAATTATCCCAATATGCTTTGCATAAAGGACTGTGGAGAAGTGCTTTATGTAAGTTTTATAAAATCAAAGCTCAAGTGTGACTGTCATAACCATGGGAAAGAACAATCCTTGGGATACTTCATGGCTGAGTCACTGATGCCTTGGAAGACAAAGACCAGGTCTCTGGCTGGCTGGTAGCAGGGACCAGGTGGTATGTTTGAGTCACCTTCGTGGTGTACTTGTGCAGCTGCTTAGCAGTTGAGCTGCCACAAATTGAACCAACTGCAACTCCTCGGAGAACCAGAAGGAGCAGAAAAATCCCAGATCTTTCTGTTCCTGCATGAGCTGTCACACTGCCCACACTGTCATGTGGTTTTGTGGCTACCTCAGGCTCTTTTTATCACGTTTCCTCAAAGGCAGAATGAAAAAATAAAAAGCCTAAGTCAGCCTAGTAATCCAAGGGGGTTAGTTCAGATTTACACGCATTTTTATGTAAGTACAAATCATCAGCAATTCCACGGAAGTTGCTGGGTTTGATTCCCCAGGATTTGCACTGGGAAGACTCATTTGCATGTGTTCCATAACTATCCAGACCAGAAAGGCTGGCACACTGCTGTTTGAGGCACCACAACCATCTAGAAAGACAGCCTCGTACAAGGAGATGGAGCTTTGCTCTGACTAGAGTAACGCTGGTAGAAATGAAAGACTGGTCGGTTCCATCCTTTCAGGGCAGGGTGGAGGCAAATGGCAGCACTTCCACTGGTGTCACTGGAAGATAAGTGATCCCCTACCATTTATTCCAGCTTCGTGCACTTCTGGAGTCTCATGAAAATCTATGGCTGAAAGCTTGCCCTTACAAAATACTTTTTGTAATGTGATTACAGTTACATTTTCTATCTTCCAATTAAGCAGATATGCCATCAACTGGCCCTCCATGAGGTTACTGCACTTGCTCTGAAATTTTATCGTCTCTGAAACTACAATGCAAAAGCAGGCAGAATCTGAAGCACCCTTATTTTTACTGGAGTTTTATCTAAGGTTTCAAATCAAAATAGGTGAAACTATGAGCAGACGGTGTGGAATCACACATCACTTGCACAAATATCTAAGCCTTGACCAAACAAATGACAGTGACACCAATATTGTTCATTTGAGCAAACACATGGAAACATTTGGCTTGGAGAAATGCAGAGCAAATCATTTTAGCTTTTTCTAAGGGAGTTTATCAGATTTGGCAATCAATCATCAAAGTTGACCAAGGGTACAGTGCCTTTGCAATAAATGTTCATGCTTGTCATCATTAACATCATTTAGATTTTAGACTTTTTCTAATTAAGAAAGGTTCCCACCAGCAACAGCAAAAATCCTTACCACCTCTTTCATTATCTCAGCTTTTCTTCCCTTTAATTACTATTGAGCTCCTGGCTGATTAAATTAGGTTTTTTAGGTCTTTTCTGAAATCTTAGGGAAATTATCTAAAAATCATGAAATCAATTCCCTTACGCTGTTTTAATCTTTTATGTTTTGGGCTCCAAGAGGGACGGGCGGACAAGTGCAGCCCCTCGGAAAAGTGTGCAGCACTAGACTGCTTGCCAGCCTTCTATTGCCTTTGTGGACCATCTGGGTCAATTTCCTTCCAACTAAATGAAATGCAAATAAAAATTCCAGCAGTTTTTCAGCTGCAGGCTGCCCAGCTGATTAGCATGACAGAGGCCGGGAGATGAGGCCTGACCCTGTGCACTTCCCCTCATCTCATTAAGTTGTAACTCTACCGTGGCTGCATTCATGGTGTTTATTGACGCTGAAAGGCGTTTTTATCCAAAACTAGCTAAATTCACATTCAGAGTTTTTCCATGAAGGCCTGCCTGCGACACCATCCACATGAAAGTGAACCTATTGTAGCTCGGTGATGTGTCCTGCTGATTCCTTAACAATTTGAGCTTTCTCCAAAAATGTTAGATTCGCAAGTTTAAGTTGCATTAAAAAACCCTAAAACCCGAACATTTTAACAACTTTGTCATTTAAAATCTTAAAAGTATAAACAAGTTTCATTCTGATGACGACAGTGTGTACATTAAACTTGTGAGGAGACAATCCAGCCAAAGTACAGTAGCAAGAGATTAACTGTATCGTGTAGGACTGCAAACAACGGGGCATTATACTTATCCTCACATCCATCAGCAAGGAGAAGGATATAAGATTCAAGAAGGGAACGTCTTCAGGAATTGATAGTGCCCTGAGAGTCACAGCTGGACAACGGAGAGAAATACACCTTTCAGACACCCAGTATTTCATGTCTTGTCACAACTCCACATTAAAGAAAGGGAGATACTGCAGAACCAAAGCCTGGTGGAAATGAGCATAATAATGATTATGATCCTTTCTCTTGAGTGTCGTAACTAGCATCCTAGCCGGATGACAACAGTTGCATAGCTAAGACACTACTGCTAAAGCTCAAGGGTGGACAGATCTGGTGGACAGCACATTTTCTGTGCTGTAATGTTTGAGGGCCAGATGGGAACTAAGGTAAACAAACTGTTTCCAGCAGGCATGGCAAGGAACAGTAGCTACTGCAGTTTATGGAAAGGAATAGCCAAATGCTCGTGTTCTCCCTAACATTTGGGTCTACAGGACATGCACAGTAAAGACTGACTGCTCTCTTACAGGGCTTCCAGACTGCAAACAAGAGTCAAGGAGTGTCCAGCCCTGAAAATGATGCACCCCTGAAGTCAAAGCCTCAGTTTTAATTATTTCTGCTCATGGTAGCTGGACTGAAAAGAGAGGACAGGGGAATTATCACTCCACCACTGGCAAGTCTCTCATGAGATATTTTATTACTTCATTGTGAAGGAGAGGATGTGGGTTTTTTTCTTATGGAAAACAGCTTTTTTTTTCACTTCCACTGTGCCAAGGGAGATATAGGTGAGCAAATGTAGGGCAGTCAGTCAGATATTGACTCTTTGGATGAGGTTGCAAGAAGAGGTTACAAGTCTATGAGCATCTCATCAAAGTGATTTATACCTGTGCAGGGCTAAAAGGTGAAGCTAGTGCATAACACAGAATGACATCACAGGCTGTGAAGAAAAAAAAAAGAAAAATGTATCATTTCTACTCCATTCAAAGGTCACATGGCACAGAGAATATTGAAGGTGATCTCTATTTGGTTGTCCCATGAAGAAATTCAACAGTAGTTTGCCCGTGGCTCCTCCTTAGACTTTACATCTCATCAGATAATGAGTTCACTTTGTCAATACATATTGACTTGAACAACTATTATCTTGATCTGAGAAGTGATGCACAATGCTTAGGTAGGAAAATTAATTTTTTAATGTTCATGGTATATTAATATCTTCCCACTAAGTCAGAAGCTATTATGAGCATTAAAATAACATCTTGTAACATCTCATAATCCTATTGAACTCAGAGATGTTTTGTTAATTTCCGTAGGTTTTTATTACATTATTTGCTAGTTTGGCTTAGTTAACTATTGCCACAACTCCACATGAGGTGGTAGACACCGAGTGAACAAACGTCTCAACGCTTGGCTTCCCTGTTGCTCCAGGTAAGTGTTTGCAGGATAGCTGAAAACCACTCAAACGTATCGTCACTCCCAGATGTACTGTTCAAACAGGTTCTTTTTTTAGGGCCATGTAAACAAGGGTTTGACTATAAAGGCTTCTACTTGAAACTCAAGAAAGTGAACACACAGCAAAGCAGTGGGAGCATGATGTTTTTCGACCACTGTTGTCTCAGCTTGGAGACATCTCCCTTCTATATATAGTTCAGCCTCATCAGTGAGAGAACACAGCTAAGGCTTACTGGAAATCAGGAGTTTAAACTGGTTTAGTCAAACTGGTGGAAAGGTCTTGTGAACACCCTTGTCTGTTTTAAGTGCACATCCCGTTTTATCTAAAGTTAATGAGGAATTAATGTCACTATGTCAAAACCAAAAAGCCTAAGCTGTAGTGAATGTCTTCAGTGCACCCTGCCTTGGTGCAGGCAGGTGAGTTAAAACAATTTGGTTTTTTATTAGACAAGTTTCATGAAATTCTGCTTTTCAGAAGTAAAAAGATTTTGAAAAAGAGGTGGAAAACTACCTTTTTATCTACCCTGTGCTGCTGTGAACTGTATTTGTTTCTGGGTTTTCATTTGAACTGATACAGTTTTTTAGCAGTTAAAATCCCCTGGGAACCAGTGACTTTCCCATCAATAGTTATAACGTGGTTTGTGCTTGATGCATTTTGTTATCAGCCATGTCAACTTTAAAGCCAGCCTGTAATGTTACCAACAGCTCGTGAAGTGTGTTTTTAAATAACAAGTTAGGGTAACTGCTACCTGTATAAGGAGTCCTGCAATGGGTGGGAGCACACTCGGAGCTGCGAGGAGCCGACTGCTCCGTTCCAAGTAGGCAGGAGGAAGGGAGAGGAATGCTCTGGATACACCTCACTGGTTGGCATTTTGTATTGAACTATATCCAAATGCAAAGCCAGCACTTTACGTTACCTGCCAAATGCACATTTGAATAAAAAATTGTGATTTAGGATCCTTTAAAAATTTTGCTTTGGTAATTCAGAATGTTTTAAATTTACAACTCATTTAACTTCAACAATATAATAAAACGTTAGGTAATGATAAAATATACATGCTATAATAACACCAGTGCTGGAATAAAAATATCAAACCATTATATTTTTACTTTATCAAAATGGAATATTTTAAAATGTTATTGGTATGGAATAATAAAGTCAGGATAAATCACTGCAACTTCTTTTAAATGAAATTTTTTTAGGTTTTGTATCTTCCCTGGGCAGATTTTGATTTTGCCAAAGTTGTCTTTATGACAGAAAATTGTCTCTAGGTGTTTTCATCCAGGTTCTGTTGTCACTGTTATACATTCAGCAAAACATGGTTGAATTATGGTTGGAGGTGAACTTGTCCTGTAGGTAAGAAGCAGAGCAGCTACACCCACAAGTCTTTGGTTTGAGGTAACAGAAAGGAGAGGCCACATGAAAAGGAGCAGAGAGGGAAGAGACTAAGGGGCACAGGGCTGGGGGAAGAGCCCTGTGCGGGGAGTCTGCAAAGGGACAGAAGGTCCCTATCTGGGTTACTTTCTGCTAGATCAGCATAGCAAATGGGACAGGCTGATCTGACAGCAGCAGCAAAAAAAAAAAAAAAAAGTGAGCTTCATCATTTGTCAGGTTTGGCAGACTTGATGAACGGCTCATGTTTTCTACTTTTCCTCAGTCCCAGTTCCTACAGTTCTATGTTCTCAGCCTGGGCTAAGAAACAGCCATAACGTGTTGCATGGTGTCCAAATTGTAGAAGAGAGTTTGTAAAGGTGGCTATTACTGGCTGAAACACAGCAGAAACTAAAAAGACCAACTCAGATTTATTATAACAGACGTAATTTCTGGAAGCTTGACATATTATTCACCGAGATCTGGAGCTCTCAACATTGCTTGTCTTGGAGATGAGGTGCAACAGTGATGTCTGCCCTTATTCTGTACCTGAAGAGTATCCTGAACCAGCAAAGACATTGTCTTCTCAGAAAACCTGAGCTAACTCCCCAGGATACAAAAAAAAAAAAGGAAGTTTGAAGGTGTATACTTCACTGCAGCAGTGCTAGTCAAAAGGAAACATGCAACGGAAGACCTTAATGCCTCTCAAAATACAAGGGGAAAAGAAAGGAAAACTACAAAGCCAGTCTTTTAGTATTCTGGGAGATAATGCCCAGCTTGATGGAGGACACTGCAGAGTTACACAGAGGAGCATTAGAGGCAGGTCGAGAAACAGGCAGCAGGATGGTGCAGAATGGGGTGCAGGCAACGGCCAACAGCAGTAGCTCTGAGGTCCCATGGCCTTGCAAAGCTGCTGCTATAAATGCCCCCTTGGCATTTCTTATATCTTGGTCTTGAATCAAGAAGGTTAATGTCCTCGTGCTTGGGGACTGTTTTTATTTCCTGCTGTGTTTTTTAAGGTCCAGATCAATGCAAACATGTTTGTTTGCATCAGACCAAGCATACTCTGCCTGGGACTGGGTCCGGGTTTCTTATTCCTCTGCATTCAACTTTGGCAGCCGTAGGGCAAAGTTTGCAGTGAATTACAATTTAGCGGTTCATGGGTCTGAAGTGTGCTTCTTTTTCCCTTGCTTTGCACAGAGGGGGCTCTGCAGTGCGTACATGAGAGCCCAGGGTATCAGGCCATGCTCAGAGCTCATGGCAGCTTTACCCTTTAGTGTGTGCTTTAGGCACAACGAAGGAGCAGAAATTCCTGCCTGTGGTACTATGTTACGGCTCTTCTGCCCTTGTCTGACCCCCTCTGACCATCCGACCATCCTCCTCATCCCATTTCTCCTTACCACCTCAGCTCATGTTTTGTCCACTTTCCCCCCATTTTCTCTCTTTTCAAGCCTCTTGTCAGTCATTGTCACAGGCCAGTGACAAAGTTTCTGTCACAGGCACCTCTCCAGCCTCGCTGTCTAAGTCCTGGACTCTCTGATCTAGACTCTGCAGCTGTCCAGGCTGCCCCATGTTCGAGCTCACAGTCCTCACATCTCCACCACACGTCCAGTCCTGCCTTCTCAGCATTGCTGGCTCAATGTGCTTCTCCCAGCCGTTCCCTCCTGCCTGGCTCTTACCTAATCCCTTCTCCTGCTGGTCCTCCTTGGAAGTAGCACAGTGAGTCCACAGACGTGATGGAGTCTTTTTGACCATGTATCCCTGTCTGGCCCTGAGATGGAGTTCTGTTCAATAAGTAAGAGTTGTTCAACCCTGCAAAGTCTACTGAGCATGTCCGAAATGTGTTCCTTAAGAACCTGGAGAAAAATGAGGTAATAGCTAATAGAAAGAGCAAAGCCATAATAACACCCTTCTTTTCCTTCCTCTGAGGCTAATTCCCAGTCCTTTCGCCAAAGCACATGGTACAACTTCACAGTGAATAAAAAAAGTTGTATCAAGCATGGCAGAAAAATGTATTTTTCTCAGAAATGTCCAACTTGCTATCATTTGACCATGAGTAGTCACACGTCACACAAGTTTGGTAGCCCCAACTTCAGGGTTACAGGGCAGTGGGTTGACAAGATGTGGGACCAAGTGTTCTTCAAAGGAGAGATGTCAAGAAATCTGTGATATGGATATGACCATCAGTGAACTTTCCTGCTAACAGGCACAGCAGACCACATACAGGACAGCACATTTCTTTTAACTTGTTTTTGTGACACATTCCACCACTGTGGTTTTTCCCTTTTGACATCTGATGTTTTAATCTTTGCATACATTCCATAGGACCACATTGCTGCAGGTGGCTGGGTAGGAGTGGGCAGGAGGGTCAGATACTTCTGTGTAGGGGTCTCTCCCTGAGCTCAGTGTGAGTGGAGATGTTCTCTGTACAGCCCGTGGAGCCTGGAGGGCAACTCTCTCATTCCTACACTCAACACTGCTCATTGCTGCATTGCTCCTCATCTCCATTTTCCTTCTGGTGAAGATTTCCTTTTTTTTCAACTGAACTGTATGCTGTTTTCAGGCTAGACCTGGACCCAAATGATACACACATTTACAGAATCAAGGAAGTCAGGGATTAAAGAAAAGGCCAATATTCTAGCAATACTCTAGGTCATCTTTCTAGCCCATTACACAGGATAAATTTAATCAAATAAGATAAACTGAATCACTCAATTGAATAAAGGATGAGTTCTTTTTAAAGACATTCTGACTTAGTGGAGGGCAAAAGGAATTTAAAGTTGTCTTAAAGGCTCTCTTCAGTATTCCCTCTGAGAATTGCTCCTGAATTGGCAATTCTGGATCAAATAAACAAACAAAAAAAAAAAACAAAACCCAAAACATTTGTAAGCAAATAAGGATTTTTCTCTCCTCCTCCAAACTTGGCTCATTTTGTTGGTTTCACTGATCCACACATTCAACCACAATCTGAAGATGGTATGGAGAAGGGACATGGAGAAGGCTGAGGTACTCAATGACTTTTCTGCCTCAGTCTTCACCAATAAGGGGTCTTGTCTCACCACCCAAGCTGTGGAAGGCACAAGCAGGGACTGTGAGGATGAAGAACCTCCCACTGTAGTCAAAGAGCGGGTTCGGGAACATCTGAGGAACTTGAAGGTGCACAAATCCATGGGATCTGATGAGATCCATCCGCGGGTCCTGAGGGAACTGGCGGATGAAGTTGCCAAGCCACTGGCTATCGTATTTGAGAAGTCGTGGCGGTCTGGTGAGGTCCCCAATGACTGGAAGAGAGGGAACATAACCCCCATTTTTAAAAAGGGGAACAAGGAGGACCTGGGCAACTACAGGCCAGTCAGCCTCACCTCTGTGCCTGGCAAGGTCATGGAGCAGATTCTCCTGGAAACCATGCTAAGGCACATGGAGAGCAAGGAGGTGGTTGGTGACAGCCAACATGGCTTCAGCAAGGGCAGATTGTGCCTGACCAATTTGGTGGCCTTCTATGATGGGGTGACAGCATGTGTGGACAAGGGACGAGCAACGGATATCATCTACCTGGACTTCTGCAAAGCTTTTGACACTGTCCCACACGACATCCTTCTAAACTAGAGAGGCATGGGTTTGGTGGACAGACCACTCGGTGGATAAGGAGTTGGCTGGATGTCCACACTCAGAGAGTGGTGGTCAATGGCTCAATGTCCAAGTGGAGACCGGTCACGAGTGGCGTCCCTCAGGGGTCTGTGTTGGGCCCGGCCCTGTTCAACATCTTTGTCGGCGACATGGACAGTGGGATAGAGTGCACCCTCAGCAAGTTTGCCGATGACACCAATCTGTGTGGTGCCGTCGACCCACTGGAAGGGAGGGATGCCATCCAGAGGGACCTGGACAGGCTGGAGAGGTGGGCCTGTGCCAACCTCACGAAGTTCACCCAGGCCAAGTGCAAGGTCCTGCACCTGGGTCGTGGCAATCCCAGGCACAAATACAGGCTGGGCAGAGAATGGATCGAGAGCAGCCCTGAGGAGAAGGACTTGGGAGTGCTGGTGGATGAGAAGCTCAACATGAGCTGGCAATGTGCTCTTGCAGTCCAGAAAGCCAACCACATCCCAGGCTGCATCAAGAGGAGCATGGCCAGCAGGTCGAGGGAGGTGATTCTCCCCCTCTGCTCTGCCCCAGTGAGACCCCACCTGGAGTACTGTGTCCAGTTCTGGAGCCCCCAACATAAGAAGGACATGGACCAGTTGGAGAAGGTCCAGAGGAGGGCCACGAAGATGTTGAGAGGGCTGGAGCACCTTTCCTATGAGGCCAGGCTGAGAGGGTTGGGGCTGTTCAGCCTGGAGAAGAGGAGGCTCCGGGGAGACCTTATAGCGGTTTTCCAGTACCTCAAGGGGGCCTACAAGAAAGATGAGGAGAGGTTGTTCAGGAGGGCCTGTTGTGATAGCACAAGGAGTAATGGTTTTAAAATAGTGGGGGGTAGATTTAGATTGGATATTAGGAAAAATTTTTTTTACAATGCGAGTTGTAGAACACTGGAACAGGTTGCCCAGAGAGGTGGTAGATGCTCCATCCCTGGAAATGTTCAAGGCCAGGCTGGATGGGGCTCTGAGCAACCTGATCTAGTCAGGGATGTCCCTGCTCCTTGCAGGGGGTTTGGACTTGATGACCTTTGAAGGTCCCTTCCAACTCTAACCATTCTATGATTCTATATGGCCTACCTGTTGGATTGTACAACGTATGCAAATTGTCACGTGTATCAAAATTAACAAAAAAAAATTACATTAATATGAAAATTAATCAGCTCAAGATTACTATACTGCTCAGCATATGACCTAAGTATTGCATTAAACTATTTATTTTCATTGTTTTTATATAGGATCCATACTAATAATTCAGGATCATTAATTTAGTCATTGATATTGCAATGACTGATGCATGTGCTTAACTTGGTGTGGAAGTTACCACATGCTTATGTGTGGAAAGCCAGGCAGGTGCAGGAGAGTTTGAAGCCTTGGGTAATGTAACTGCAGTGTGGTTACAGTCATTGCTCAGAGGTGGAGCGTGACTCTGACAGAGGACATGTCGTTGAGTTTTGGGGTGGGGTCTGAGGGAAATGAGGTTGCCCTGCCAGGGGACTAGCTGCCAGTTGGAGATGCCTACCCTCCTCTTCCAGCTACAGTAGGAGCCCAGGTGACTCGCTTTGTCTTGACTCCAGCATTCTGGGCAGCCAAAGGTGGATGTGATGACTACCATCCTTACATAGTCAATGAGTGTGCCAGGTGTTTCTGGAGGTTCATGAAGGAGGTTTAGTACCCCCTATGTTTAGGTAACTTCCAGGCAGAGGGGAACACCTCTGTACTTCCAGGAAATGGCTGGGGCCACCTTCAGGGGCTATCTACTGCTGGTTCCCGCTTGGCAGTAAGCCGAGTCAGCTAGCCTTCCCCTTCCTCACACTCCTCCTTTCTAGCCTCTGTGTGTTGGAGGTTGTGTGTTTGGTGTTATTTTCCACCACAAACCTAGTCAGTGTTTGTTCTGCTAAGCTGGCCACTCTCCTCTCACCCAGGCTTGAAGGCCCATATCTTCAACATGGAAAATCCACTCAAAGAACCAATGTAAACATGAATTCGCACTTATTTAATCTCTCTGAATTTTTTTATCAGGCAATTTTGGCATCTGTCTCTTTCCAAAGTCCAGGAACAAGGTTCCAAATATCCCATCATACCTGTGTGTCTGAGACCAAGGCTCAAAATACCTCAGACGATTGCTTTCCCATGTTACTCAGCGTTCTTCCCACAGCCCCTCAATGGCCATCCACAGAGCAAAGCCATGAGCTGTCTTTACCTACCAGATGGCTGTTCTTGCTCTCCCAGCAGAGACACCATCAAAGGTGCTCTTGTTTGCATCTGGTTGCCAGCTAGACCTTCCCAGTGCCTTATCACAGGCGGCTGATATTTCCTCTCCAGTATCCATGAGTTTTGTCCATCAAAGCAGCAGCCAGCGTTATTTTATGACGTGCTGCAAAACTACCATGCTACCCCGAGTGTGCTTAGCGTGGCTGCCTCATTTATCACTGCTCAGCCTTCACACTGGGACATCATCCATCACTGCCTCCTTAGAGCTAGGAGTCAGAACCTGGTCCATATTGCTGCCACAGCCCAGAGTCCTGTGAACACTCATCAGCAGGTCCCTTTGTCCTCAGGCTTTTTTTTTTCCAGGAAATGTGACTTCTTCTTACATTTAGTTCCCAACTGAGGCTCCAGAATAGAAAACCAAACTTCAAAATTCAATTGACTGTGCCTAATGGAGGGGATTTTAATGTGTAGCCTTTGACCCTTATCTATTGTTGATGGAAATAAAGACTTTTTTTGTTCCATATTTGAAGTTAATGGTAAAAGAAAAATTTGGAGGTTTTAATTTTTTAGTTCTAATAGTGACCTCCATGTCCATTGTGAAACCATGAATAATCACTGCTTGAGAAAGGCATTTCTATGAACAACCTAGAAAATGGACAAAGGAACCTTTGAGACAGTTTCATATAGAGAAAAAGAGCTCAAGAATACATCAAGAATACATTTGTGTCTGGTTTTCTTCTTATGCTGTAGAAAGACAAGCATCCTTCCTTTTAATAATTGCATTAATTAATTGCATTGTACTGATGTCTTCACAAAGTTGTTGATAATAATAATGATAAAACTAACAAGCAAAACCTGTAAAATGCCAGCCAGTATAAAACCTATAAATTGAGAGCCTTCTCCTACTCCTAATGTCATCAAAGGTAAAAATACCATTGATTTTACCAAGTCTGTATAGTAAAGTGGGTGTACTGTACTGGACTTAACATGGAGACTTCATAGGACTTCAGTTATTTCTGTACTTGCTTGCTTACATCCTTGCTCTTCAGTGCTTTCCTATTTCTGGGTGCACTTCTCTCTCATGGATGACAAGGCAGCGAATGCAACTGAGGCATGACAAAATTCTCTCTTTGATATTTAACCTCCTGTGTTGTAAGAAATGCTGTATTGTGCACAGCTGGTGGGGCAATTGTCCTCTAGGAGAAGCCATGGCACTGGCAATGAGCATGTACTCATTCTTTTCTTTTGGAGGTGAATCTTCAGAAAAGTGACCTTCCAGGAAATAACCACAAATGTACAGGTAAAGGGGTACAGGCCATGCACTGATTGTGGCTTCCTCTGCTCCAGGACTGATGTGTGGGTTGTGCAAGTCACACTTACGGTTGTCAGTGATTTCCTAGCTGGGAAAGCTGAGTTTAGAGCCTCAGATACTTGTTCAGCAAACTGGTCAGAACCTAGACACTTGTTAGGAGTTGAAAAAAAACCCAGTATTTAGGTTTCAGGTTTATTGGTTTTCCACTGTGTCTCAGCTTTCCATCCACTCAATAACCTGGAAGTAAAGTCACATACTCAGCATGGTGAATTTATATGGCCCGGCTATGGAGAGGATGCACTTCTCTCCATGGGCCCATGTCCTTTGCTTTCTGGGACTGTGCTCACTGCAGAAGTAATGCAGCACAGTAGGAGCAGGTGTGTAGCCTGAAGCCTCTGGTGCCGCAATCCCTTCTTTTACATTCATTTTCAGATGAGGGGCTATCTTCTGAACCAGCTTTGGAGTGGTCCCCTGGATCAAATGTCTCCACTGTGTCCCTGCTTTTTTGCTTCTCGAAGGGCCAGTAACTGGTTCAGATCCTCATGTCCACGTTTATGGGTTGTAGCCCACTTGATGTGTCTCTTGGGTAGAGCTTCCTGTTTTGCTATTCCCCAGATAGCACCTCACTCACACACACTCAAACCGTTCTGTCAACCAAGCCCAAGTGTGATATGAGGAGATGGTCAGGGGTTTGCTTCAAAATAATGCTATTGCTCCCTGCGAAAATGCTAATGCAAACACATCTCAAGCAATATGTATTGCCTGACATGGGATCCTACCTTGGATTTACTCACACAAGACTTCCTCTTGTCTGGAGGCCCCTGAAGTGCTCAGCAGCTGCTGTTGTTGCTGTTGGCACTTCCAGGACACGGGAAGGATGGCTGGACTGTGCTCCAGGGACCCCGTGATGTCAGAATGGGAAATAAAGCTTCGTGAAGATAAACCATGAAGGGGAAGGATGATCAGAGACTTCAGAACCTTATTCCTCATGCTGGTATGGAGAGCAGCACAAAATAAACTCATTAAAGAGTGGGCAACAACAAAACACTAGAAAGCATTGCAAGGTGATAGGAATTCAAAAGCCATTGGCAGCAATGGCGGTTCTTTCACTGACCTCAAAGCACCTTTGACCAAGAACATGAAGAGATGGCAGTGTTTAAGAAATAAAGTTTAATTTGAGGCAGGGAAGCAGAGATGTAGTAGTTTTTCCCCTTGCAAGGACCCACAGTCTCTTAGCACTGGTCCTGTTTGGAGGCTGAGAGATGGAAAAATGCCAGGAGCCATCCACCATGCCCAGCTGCCCAGCGGCTGATGTGAAGCAAGAGAGAAGAGCAGCTGATCTAAGAAAATTTTTAAAATGGGATATTAATTGTGAACAGCAACATTTTTAGGGAAACTTTTTAATTTTTTTCCAGATTCACCATTTTTTTTAAATGTGAAATGAATGAATTATTTTTTTTGTTTGATGTTTCCCATGTTTGGGTGTTCATAAGCATCCTTTGTTAGTTTGTAATCCTAGTGAAAGATGTGCCTCTCTCTCCTGAGCTATTCTGTGAGATTCTTCTGGGGACATTTTTCCATGATTAAGGAAGAATTTATCTGGTTTATTACCTCATTTATACTATAAAATGTTAAATAGTATTTGTTGAAACTGTAGAGAACATGATAATCTAAATATCTAGTATTATCAGATGCCATTAAACTCTTCAGAAGGTTGATTTTTTTCCTGCAAGGAAGTATAATCCATAAATTCCAACCGGAGAAAACTGATGGTTGCTCTTCTTTCACTCTCCAATTTACAGTGCCAGTTTTCATTTGAAAGTGGTGACGGGCACATGGAGAAGACTGATGAGCAATGGCCAGCTTGAAAAGGGAGGTTGTGTTGCTTGGGATATTTTTGTGGTGGGATATTGTAAAGCTGTATTGAGAAAGAAACTTTAAGACATGAAAACACTAGAAAAACAACCTCTGGTGGTTTTCCCTTCTAGTTGTGAAGTTATCTAATACTGCTAATCTGAAGAAATGGAAAGTAACGAGGGAAGTCTTAGAAATACACGATATTTGGCTTCCATGTTACATGTTCATTAATAGTATTCGTCACTTGATTTTGCTAGACCTTTATCTTAATGGGTTAAGACCTTAACCTTTAAAAGTTCACCTACTTACTTGGCAAAACGTTGCCATGAAGTGAACTGGTGGAGTCTCAAGCTCTCTTTTACTTGGAGTGCCAGGAAAGCCACCACCTGGGACCTCAGCCCATCACGCAGGTGGTTCACCAGGCAGATGTGCTCGCACGCCCTCGGCTATAGCATTGCTTACCTATTCCTTCTGCACTCCTGTGGACAGTGTCTGTGCTTGTCCCTCTAAGGGGGACAGTGGAGTTGCTTTTTCCTTCTCCTCTTCATGGCCATGAGGGAAAGAACAGTGAGATATTTGTTGATACACAAAACATTTAGACATCGACCATTTCTGTCTAGTCCCCAGCAGTAACAAGGATACGTTCGCTATCATGTTAGCAAACATGAGAGGTTCCTATCTTTCCTTGCAGCTAGCTTTCTAGTCTTCTAACAGTTTCACTATGATTTCAAGTACCTTTCCAGCCGAAATATCACATTTACAGGGAATTATCCCACCCAGGACTGCTCCACTGCACAGACTGGTTTCAATGCTGGTCTGGAGAGGTGCTGGGGTGAAGACCTTCATCATCAAGGTGAAAATCCAATAATTCAGACTAATTTCTTACCACCTTGCTTGGGCTGTGTTCTTCCAATTCTCAGGCCATGGTGCTTTTAGCGAGAGGTTGGATGAGTGGAGCTGCATTGTCATCCTCCCAGGGACAGGTTACACATGGGCACTTACAGATTCGAGACTAATGCAACCAAAGGGACCCAGGCTTCTTCTCTGACCTACCAAGCTCCTAATTTTGCCTTTATGTTTTAACATACATAAGTATCTCATGGTAAAAGAATTATCCTATCAGTTTTAGATTAATTTTTTTTAATACTGTGCTAACCAGAACACCTTTCACTTCTTCCTAATTTGCTGCATTTTATATCTCTACCATAAGTGTATTTCTGAGCAAGTCCATACTAAAATATGTGAGAGATCATGACATGCCAGATAAGTTGCCCAGAACAAGCTCCCTATGTAGGAGTAATCATTAGCTTCAGTATCTAAAATGCTGCCACAGGCATTCAGTGTTAAAACCTCCTCTATGCCAGCCTGCATGCTGAATTAAGAGAGAGCACACAAAATAATGCAAATGTGTCACAAGGTTTTTGCCTTTTGCCCTTCTTGGACTCATCTCTCCAATCCACACAGAAGAAGGATGGTTGCTTGAAAAAAATGCTCTTTTTGACCAGCTTTTCAGGAAGGATATAATTCCTCCCCTCCTCTGGGCTGGAGAAGAGTAAAATTGTCTCCAGTTTGATTTATATTTGATGTCTGAGCTGCTCCAGGATCGCTCAACCTGAGAGAAGAGCTGCAAAACACCGTGATGAAGAGTCAGTCTGCTTGCTTGGGCTTCCACGCCGTTGGTTCAGGGTTGGCTTGTGGAAACAGAAGGCTTTTGGGGCTTCTGGGCATGCTTTACACTGGATTAACTGTCAGATCTGCAAAGTATTTTTGGCATATAATTTAGATTGCAGACATCTGCCTCGAAGGAGCACCTCATTTACAGACAAGCTTGGGACAGTCCTGAATACGCAGGCACAAACGCAGGCGTAGCCATGTGCTCTTTTTCCCTATCGAATGCAACCAGTACAATAATTCATCCTAAGGTCTCCTCCCTTCACGGGGAGACTTTGCTGTTGATCTAAATCAGGTTACTCTATGAAGAGGTAGAGGACCCTTTGCAAAATATAGAGCAACACAAAAGATGTGGAGCCGTTGTCACCATGGACACTGAGCTTGACGGCTCCTGGCTATGGCCGAAACCCAGCCAAGAGGCACTGCAAGGCCATCAGCCCTGGCACCTCAGACACTGTCCCAGAGCAATGCCCTCACCCTGCTGCAGCATGTTTTGGCCTGTGCTGCGCGGTGACAGCCGTGGAAGAAAGAGGAGACCCCCTTTCACAGCCACACACAAATGTCCCCTGTGTGAGAAAAAGCAGTGGCAGAGAAAAGGTCAGCAGGAGAGGCCAAGGGGCAATGAAAGGCCTGCACCCCCCAGCCGAGCACGGGACTGGGGGAAAGCCATGTGCACCGCTGGTTCTTTGCAATCTTCTTGGGGAGAGACAAATGACTCTGACCCTGGCCTTGGCTCCAGGAATGCTGATCCCTCCAGGGATGGCTCAGGAAAGCACAGCAGGGACTCCTGGGGAGCCTCTCCAGCCACCATGGGCAAGGAGTCCTGGCTGGGCATGCGGGAGTGACTGATAGCCCCACATCCAAGTTCGATGAGCTTGCAAAAAGCCGGTTAACCCAGCCACCCCAGGCTGTGCAGGAGCAGATGTGATGGCCCTGGGGCAGAGACAACACACCAGGACCAGGGCTCCGGTAGGCCACGTCCCCAGGCCAGGGCAGTAACAGCCTGCAGCTGCAGCTGGATTCACCTGCAGGTCCTCCTCAGTCCTGACACAACTGGGGACCCTAGCCTAAATCCCAAATCTGTGATGAGTAAGTCCTGCAGCTTTGCTGCCCTGGGAGAGACATGTATTTGCGATCACTGTCTGCCTCTGTATACGTGTGTGTGTGTGTATAAAAAATTATAAATGCTGTGAACTGTGCCTAATGGGATGCTGAACAGCTGTGCCTCTTGGAAGTTCTGCTAATCCTGTATTTTAAAGTAACTTTTTGCATTAAGCACCATAGTAAAGCCAAAAGGTATATGCAAGCAAAATGATTAGTAATCAAGCCTAAAAATGACTGCCCAAAAATGTCTAAAATAAGGGAGAGCCGTAGGATTGCTTTCTCCCTGTGGAAGGACTCAGGGTTGCAAATGATTTGGTTGTTATTTCTGCTCAGAGAAGCCAAGCTTCCCTAGGCCAAAACAGCACTCTGACCAAACTGTGACGCTGAAAAAGGTGGTGCTCTAAAACAGATCAGCTCAGGAAAGTACCCTGGGCAAAGGGAGGAGAGGACGCTGCAGCTTCATGAGGAGGATGATGGTGAGGCCAAGGCTTCTGAGCTACAGCCAACAAAATTATTGCAGTACTGGAGACAGAAGACCAGCAACATCCAGGCTGGTCACAGCTTCCTCCAAACTGCTGCTGCCTTTACATAAGACCAGGGTGCTTCCAATACTGAGCGATGCTGCAGGATCCTGCCTGGAAGAGCAAAGCAAATTGGACTCAGGAGTCTTCCTTCGCTGTCTCGGCTCCAAAAAGGAAGATCTAGTTTGAGGCCACCTGTGGTAAAAGAACTCCCATCCCTTCTGAAGGGCGGAGGATCTTTTCTGACGTGAGGTTGCTGGAAAGGAAAGGATTTGATTAAATGAAAGACAGAGTGTCCACAGGACAACTGAGATTGGAAACTCACGGCAGACAAACTCCAGACTATTTTTCTTCCTGTAGGACAGCTCATCTGTTAAAGGGGGTAAAACTGGAAACACAGGTAAAAGGTTTAGTGCCGCTTTTCCCTGCTCTGCCTTTGCCAGTACTGAAGAGTATGGGTACCAGCAAGGCTGCAGAGAGGGCTCTGCCCCACATGCCTCCTGCCAGGCTCAGAGGTGGCTGGAGGAGAGGGGTCTATGTGATGAAAACACCAGTGAGCATTTGCCATGATGTTTAAGCTCTTTTGTGTGACCCTGCTTTTTGCTCGGTCAAACCGGTCACTTTAATGACAAAACAGCTGGAGAACATGTGTTGACCATAGCTTTACCCTTCAGATATTACTGTTACAATGATGTTCTGCCTGCAGAGAGTCCCCAGTCTTTTCCTTAAGCAACCTGGCCAGGATACTACTTAGCAAAGAAGATCTCCTAGGTGCCCTTGTGTGTACATTTAGTGTATCGATGAACACACCAAAACCCAGATGGGGTCTGGAGGATTCTGACACTCCCCACTTCCAGTCCCTTTCCAGCTGTTTTTAACCATGAAGGAAATAATTTCAGTATTTGGTCTAAGCTTAGGTATGGAAAAAAGAACAAGTGGAAGTTTGGTTAAAATCTCTCAAGAAGACAGATGGACAATTTGTGCAGCTGCTGAGCTTTTTCACTTGGTCCTGAAGATTGGGTCTAAGTATTTATTCATCTCAGGGCACAATTGGTCTCCTGACATCTGTAGAAATTTCTGAAATGTCTCTCATCTTACTTGATTGCAACATTGAGTTTCCCCCAGCCAGATTATGGTGAGATTAATTTACCATTTTGTTGTATGTGTCTGTGATCAAGATAGTAGGGTCTCCTAATCTGTGACAGACAAAATGCTGTCCTTTTATGGCATATTCTTTTTTTCTTTTCTTTTTTTTTCCCTAGCCCTGTGTCTGGGCAATGTGAAAAATTTGGAGAAGATACTATCAGTCCTGTTTACCCTCCTTGCTAGTTTGATCTTTTGGTGCAGATGTTTGGAAGACTCCAAACTCAGACCTCTTCTCTCACACTTCTACATGAAAAGGTATTAGAAGAATTGCTACATTCGCTGAGATAGCAATCTATCTGAAGAGAAGAGAACAAAGACAGGGAGTGAAGATGGTGATGGAGAAAATGGTAAACTCTCTGAAGAAGAGGAGGAAAAGTAAGGAAAGCATCCAAAGATGGAGTGAAGTTGGAAAACTGGAGGGAAAAGTTAGAAAATATAGAGTAAAGAGAAATGGCTGACTAAAATCTAAAGGATCATTTTCCCAGGACACATTTTTTTTGACACTCAGGATTCCAATTAGCTTACATACTCTGGGACAGAAGTGGAGTTAAAGGGCTCTGAAGTCACCTATAGAAGCTGCTAAAAGTATTGGAGGAGCAATGACTCAAATGTAGAAGTCAGAAGTCGGAGAAGCCATGGAGTAGATGGGCTCCATGCAGCCTGCTCCTGGCTACCATGCTGTGCAGCCCCACAGCTTCTGGGGAGTCCGTGCTGCAAAGAGCTGCAGCCTCCACCCATGAGAAAGGCAACAGCTGAGACAGAACAGAACAGAGAGACATCATCAGTTGGCTTCACATGGACACATGCGTCTCGGTTTGGCATTTAGGGATTCTCTGTGCCAGACAGGCACTTCTGGTGGGATTTATTTCATTTTACGGACTTATGAAGTAAGTCAGATGAATCCCTCCCTGCAAGTACCTGTTTCTCCCCACTGACTACAAAGGGAGCCAAGGGTGAACAGCTCTTACATAGACTCCCTCTTCTTAAAACAGCACGTTCCCTGTATGTCTCTAATAGGTATAGTGGGACTTAACACACTGAGAGGAGTTTGTGTACCCACAGTAACACTATACAGAGAATAAAGTTTAACTAAGATCATTCAATTTCTTACAGGGGGAATAAAGAATATTTTGAATGGCTGCCAATAAGCATGTATACTGTCACAAATGTATCATCTCAAATATGGAAAGAAAACTAGTATATCTCACCTTCCACAGAATGCCAGAAGGCATTGGCTACTGTGTGTGTACATAAAGCATTAAAAAAGAACTAGACCGTTCTCAAAGAAATTCTAAACTTCTTGTAAATTTGTCCTTTCATAGGTATGTATTTCACAAAAACTGCAAGAGTTGAAGTTTAAGGGTCTGACAAGCTCTGCGGGATTCCAGAAATCCATTATATCCAACTTGTATTTTAGGATATAGTGTCTTCCCATTGCACTTCACTGCCAAAAGGCCAGTAACTTGGGATATTGCTTTCCATAGAGCTATCAGAGCACACAGCTTCGGATTATCTTCCCAAAACATAAGATAGCTCTGCTTGGGACCATGTGATGGACGGCATCTGTGAAGCACGATGGAGGGAACTACCTTAGCCCATGATGGAAGGGCTGGGGCATTAGACTAAAGCCAAGAAGTGAGCTCCTTCAAGAGAAACTTTGAGCATCCTTGTTCATGCACATTCCCAGTAGTAGCTCAGCTAGGATTCTACAGACCAGGTACACAGGGCCACAGGACAGAAGAGTCTTTAACATCACACTCCAAATGTGGAAGATGAAGCTCTAACAGCAAAAGGGCATGAAGCACAACTCAGTCAGATTTATGAAGTTCACATTTCAAGTAGGAGATTTCCCAGGACAGATCATAACAAGTCCAAACTTTGTACGTCTTGGGTCAATATTACACTTAAAAAAAAAAAGAAAAGAAAAAAAGAAAATGGAAGAATGAGGTTCATATTTCAAATACAAGTATTTGAAATACACAAAAAATGCAGTGCCATCACTTGTCATACACTGACTTGGATATCCATATCGGTGTTTTTGTTAACTAGTGCTTGTTTCATGTCTCTGAAAAGTAGTCTGCTGTGTACTGGAAGATTTCCGTGCAAATATAAGGAGGTCAACAAATGGCTGTGGTCAGCTTCCAGGAAATTATTTATATAAAATTACTACAGCATGGTTGTGTATGGCTGTACACTCTTATCCTGTACACTTGATATATCAATTGATATATTTAATAATATAACATGTAAGTTCATATCCAGATATGCAGACACAAACACATGTAACCTGATATGTTGTGAAGACAGTATTTAAAAAGTTTTAAAATCTATTAAAAGACTTAAAAGTCTTCAAAATGTAATAAAAAACCCAAAAAATATTTGTCAGTTCAGAATGTTCCTTTTCTCAGTCTACTGCCAGGACTGGCAAGTCAAAGGAATTAACATACCTTGGTGAGGTCTGCTTTGCACAAGGTGAATAAACATCTAAGATAATCATTTCACATTCATGTGTGATAAACACTTGAGGAACACGCATTTGCCAACATCAAAGAAGGAACCAGGCTACACAGTTCTCGTCTGCAACTTTCAGGCTCTGTCTCTATGCCACCAGCAATGCCCAGGAAACCCTGCTGCCAGCAAGCAAGCCGCCCTCTTTTCTTAGAACCCTTGCCACTCACCATGGGCAACCTACTAGCCATTGATCCAAAGCAAAACACCCTGCCCCTTTGCCATACTCCTCCTTTGGCAACACTCATGGGGTATTTCTGCGTGTGGCTGTATAGCAGTGTTGCAAAACCCTCTAGGAAATGTCTTCTGGGAAGACAGAAATGTCTGGGAAGTTTAAGTCCTGATAGGCTTCCAAGCAGAGTTTGATCTTGTGTACCTTCATTGACTCCAATATCTTCAGCTCTATGATACTCTTTTTTAAATGACAGGAAAATTCTGCTTTTTTTTGTATCAACTTCCTGTACAACTTCACTTAGAAGTTGGAGAAAGCTCTTTGACAGTGATTCTAATATTCCCGCGCACAGACCTTTATTTGTCTCTCTTCCATCACAGGATGCAGTAACCAGATATCTCATTCAGCAATAACCATAATCACTGCAGAACCCTCCCAATCTGCCAAGCAGGGGAAGAGAAGCCAGCACTGAAACCAGTGTATTCATAATCCCAAGTATATATGCTACAGATCAATATGTTTTTTTGAGTACTTGCCACATGAACGTGATTAAAACCTGCAAAGGAGCTCATCAGGCTGCAGAAAAGTGTTCAAATGCTTCACAGAAATAACAGTCTCTTACCATAGGAGATGACAGAATTTCCCCTTGGATATTCTCAACCTCAAAAACTTCCAGTTTGTAAAGGACTCAGCATACAAAAAGGTGAGAAATCTGGAGAAAGGAGATGATAATAAAAAATGGCTGGGAAACAGGGTGGATTCTGAGGTTGAAGGACCATATCTCTAAGAATTTAATAATTTAACCAGGTTTGCAGAACTCATATCCAGCTCCTTTTTGCAATTCCTTCTCTTCGTTGCTCTCAAGGACTTCTCCATCCTGTCTGTCCTTTTGTCTTACAAGATCACCATCAATTTGAAATGTCGTCTCTATAAAAGCAAAAGGCTCTTTTAAATTCTGTGAGCATTTTCTGTTACTTTTTCACTATTTCTGTACAACTGCTTCTTTTAGTGAAAGGTGAAATCAAGGAGGGGAAATAGAGCAGCAAAGAGTCTGATTGGAATGTGAGTAGAGGATTCTCTTGTAGACCCACTCCAATAGTAAGCAATGGGTCTGGAGAAAAGCTAAATGGCAAATCTCTACCCTAGATCACTGCTTATTGAAAGTGATCAAGGGAAAAAAAAATACAGGTCCTGGACATGCAACTTTGATTTGGTTCTCCTGTCGCACAGGCCTTACTGACACAGATTAATTATTGCCTTGACAGCTTGTGGTGAAAACTAAATGAAACTGGATGAACTGTGATGGAAACATAGCAGGGCTGCATGGTGAAGGCCATTGCTGGTAGGCTACCCAATTTATACAGTGATGAATTTGGAATATATTGATAGATAAGACAAGAGCCGAAAAAAAACATAGGACAACTTAATAACAAAGCAAGCTGTGATTTTGCCTTTATTTTGGAAGAACTGGAATTAAACGCAAAAATATAAGCTATGCTTCTGGAAGACATTGCATTGTGGATTGCTGGAAGCCAGAAGTAAACCAGGGAAGGACCATCTTGCCCTTGTCCTTTTCCCATAGACTTCCTTAGATTTCCATTACAGCCGCTGCTGCAGAGAAGATGTGGCTGTGAATGGGCTTCTAATCTGATGTGATGTGGCCTGTGTTTAGACTGGGTTTTATTTCTGCTTCTCTGATTGTATTCACAGACAGCGCAGTCAATCACTGAGCAAATGATAAAAAGTTTGGTTTTTTTTTCTACAGATACTCAATACCTGTGTTCTTCTCACTGTTTCACTGGTTCCTTCCCTTCCCTGACTTCCAGCATTTGGCCAAACTCAGTGCATAATGTGTACACTGCAGTTTTCTGATACTGAGCTTCACATAAACATAGAGTGACACAAGCACTCCACAAGCATCATCTTCTGCTGGTCGCAGGTAGGTAGCAGCGCTTATCACTTCACCTTGGTGGTCCATCAGCAGAACAGAGCTTGCTCTACCTCTCCTCTGAGACGCTGAGCGAGATGCAGAGATGTGCTCCACAGGGAAATAAACACTGCAGATCAACTGGCTGGGCAGTCACTGTTGTGTCAGCATGCAAGATAAGCCCATGAGGAAGCGTTTGTTCTATATAGAGTACAGTTTGGGTCAGGAGCCAAAAAGAACATGTTCTGGATGTCTGTTCATGCAGTTAGTCCTGTTCAATGAAGCAAGAGGCCAGTGAGGAAAGTACAGCAGCCACAGAAATCAATTCTGCTGATATAGCAGTGATTTTTAAAATACATATTTCAGTTGCTCAAGTAAACTCGGATTCATTCTGTGAACAGGGTCATTAAAGAGGTGCACAGGTACTTTATGGGCTTGCTCCTGGGTGTGTTTGTCCACGGTAAAAAAGCACACTCTTTGGACAATCCACCACACAGTGTGGCTTGTGGCTCAGTATTTGCTTTGATTTATGTTTTGTTATTTGTCGTTAGAAGATCATTGCTAGGCTGGGGAGTATTGCAGTTGCTCACAAATCGTCAGCACTTCTCAGCTACCAAGGATGTGGTCTCCTTGGAATGCGTGTTCCTGTCCCCCCACAGCCCTGAACTGATGCATCCCTCCATGCCCTCCTCAGAGAGCAATAGTGGGTGTCACTTCCCACCCCCAGATACCGATGGCAGCTACCCCAGAGAGCGAGGGCCTCCTCACAAGAGGCAAGGACGGGTCCCTCAAAATGGTGAGGGACCTCTTTCCGGCCAGTGTCCTCACAGCTGTCCCCAGACAGTGGCACTGTAACACCTTCTCCCCTCGCAGGGGTGGCAGGATCCCCCCAGCCCCCACGGGAGAAGGCAGGCCTGGGTCGGTGCTAAGGCTTTTGCTCTCCTCTCACACTGATACCCGGTCCCCCTCTTCTGACGGGGGTCCCCCCACCCCAGCTGATGCGCACCCTGACGCCTCCCTCTCCCCATCCCCTTCTCCGCGGGCGGGTGAACAGAGAGGACAGGGGGCTCGGGCGCGGGGGTAGCGTTCACCACCCACCGTTTCCCTCCCTCCGGAGCCCGAGCGTCGATCCTTCCCTGTGGCACCGGGGACTCGGTCCCGGCAGGACCCCACGCGAGGCGGGGGCAGGCAGAGGCAGGGCCTGGCGGGGGCCACCTCACACCCCCGGGGAGGGGGTATCATACCCCCCACACGTGCCCCTCATGTCCCCCGAGCTGCCTGCAGCCCCTGCCCCGCCGGCCGCTGTCGTTCCCCAGCTCCCGCCGCTCGTTTTCGTTGAGCGGCGATAGCTTGGAGATGGCAAAGATAGGAGGCAAATTTCCCCTACTTAAAAAAAAAAAAAGGGGCGGGGGGCGAAAAAGACAGGGGAGGCTGGTTTAAAGAGCCGGGATTAAAGGTCTGTGCTAGCTTCAAGAGCTCATAAAACGGCCTGAAGGATGCTATTTTGCTGCAGCCTGGGTTATTTCAGCCCACAGTTGCACAACAAAACATTTAAACATTTCAGCACAAAACAGATTCCATTGTTGGGCTGCACATTAAAAAGTGTTATTCGCTTTGAAGTTTTTGTCTAATGGCTCTAAACTGAAAGAAAATGTTTTCCTATTACTTAATTCAATCATAGCGAAGAGGCTTGGTAAAAAGCCCACGGATTTTGCCCAAAGTGTGACAGAGTTCTCTTTGTGTTTGCTTATCCTCTGCTGTCACACACTTTAATTCGCCTCTCTTTATCTGGCATTCAAAACTTTCTTCAATGACATTCAATAAGGTCCAGCGGCTGGAAAAAAAAAAAAAACTGGTTATTTTTTTGGATATTCTTTCCCAGTAGCTTTGGGCTTGGTGTGCATTCAGGGGCTGTTAACCCTTTGCCTCCCTGCGGCTCGGAGCCCTGGGGTTCAGCCCCTGGGCAGCGGGAATCCCTCAGGCTGAGACTGAATCACCTCCCGCCTCCGTGGCTGGCCACTTCTCCGCGGGGAGATGTACCCCTTCCCCGGCGCCAGCTCCTGGGGAAAATGCTTTCAATTACCAGTTCCTCAAAAACAAAATAACAACAGCAAGAAAAAAAAAAATCCAAACCCCGTTAACGCTTTCAAGGAAAGGACACTCGGAAATGCTTTCTGAATTAGTGCAGGACTGAGATTTTAGCTGCATTCGTTTTCCTTCTTTCTGTATTTTTCGCCATTTATTTGTGCACATAGGTACATTTATTTCTAAGCTCGGGCATCAACCGGTATCTCGGCAAAACTCCAGTAGATTTCAGAGAGAAATGCGACCTTAGGCAGGAGCAGCCACCGTACAAGCCGGAGACACTGAGTTACACTGCTTCACTGCTTCCAAGGCTTTTCCTTCCCTTCATTTGAAAAAAGTCTTTTTTTTAATTTTCTTTTTTTTTTTGAGGCGGGAAGGTGACTGTAGGGAGAAATCTCCCCACGTTTTGACAGGAGTCGGCAGGTGCGTTTGTCTGTTTTTTTCCCCGTGTATCAAGCGGGAAGATGGGAGAGGAAAATGTATCCCGACGAATTTTATATTCTTCCCCCCCCCCCCCCCCCCCTTATTTGTTACCATTCCTGATTCACCTACAGAAGCAACAAGCTGCAGGGAGCCCCACGCCGAGGGCTGCTGTGCGGACGCGGTGCCGCTGCGCGGGGCAGCCCCGGTCCGCGTTGTCTCGGGGAAGCGCGCAGAAACGGGCTGTAGACCCGGCCGGTAGTTTTTGCACATCCCTCTGCTGAGAAATCCGGACACCGCCGGTGCGTTTACGCTAAGTCTCGTCGTGCGGGAGAAATCAGCCGTTTCCCCGTCGGTCCCCGATGCGTTGCACGGGAAAGGGGCCGGTGGAGCCCGACGTGGGGACGGCGGCCGTCAGCTGTAAAAAGGGCATGGGGGACAGCTACAAAGAGGGTGCGGGGTGCGCCGAGCGCCCATTTTCTCTCCGGGTGTCACCGCATCTGCGCGTCGGGCTTGTCCGTAAGCACAGGATTTGCGGATATCCGTGCCCACGCAGGAACCGGCTGGATGCGGCCGCCGGCAGAGCCCCGGGTTGGCACGTCTCAGTAGTTCGGGGGTCTCGCCCGACGGCGGAGAGAGCGATAAGCAACGAGTCCCCGCACCGGGCTGGGAACAAAGAGGCGGGGGCTGGGGTGCGGTAACGGGGAGAGGGAGCGGGATGGAGGCCAGTGGGGCCGGGGACGAGCGGGGGGTGGCGACCTGGTGCCACAGGTGGGCAAGGATCCGGGGGGCTGGCAGGGGGGAGCTGTGAGAGCGCGGCTGCAGCCGGCAAAATAAACAAGGGCTGAAAGCTGGGCTGAAAGCGAAGAAGAGCGATAAAGAGAAAGAAAAGAATATTAAATCGCGAGAGAATGAGAAAATAACCCCGCCAAAGGGAGAGGAGGGGAGAGGCCGCCTGCTACGGCGTGGGTGGGGCCGACAAGAATAGAGTACATTATGCAGTTCATTTAGTTAACAAGGGAAATAATGAGGGAGCGTGCGGCGTGAATGCCAAGAGCAGCGGCACAGAAAGCCCATTGAGCGTCCCGGCCCCGCCGTCACATGGCGCGGCCGCTGCTTAAAAGCGGGCGGGCGGGCGCCGTTCAGCACCACTCGGGCCGGCCAGCGGCGCTGCGCGGGCGTTGCGCCGGGGCGCTGCGCGGGGGCGCTGCGCGGGGCCATGCCGCGCTCCTTCCTGGTGGATTCGCTGGTGCTGCGGGAAGGCGGCGAGAAGAAGGGGGAGGGCAGCCCGCCACCCCCTCCCCTCTTCCCCTACGCCGTGCACCCCTCGCATCCCCTGCCCGGGCTGCCGGCCGGCGCCTGCCACGCTCGCAAGGCCGGGCTGCTCTGCGTCTGCCCGCTCTGTGTCACCGCCTCCCAGCTGCACCCGCCGCCGCCTGCCATCCCCCTCCTCAAGGCCTCCTTCCCCCCCTTCGGCTCCCAATACTGCCACTCGCCCCTGGCCCGCCAGCAGCACTCCGTCTCGGCCGTCGGCGTCGGGCACGCACCGGCGCTCTACCAGGGCGCCTACCCGCTGCCCGACCCCCGGCAGTTCCACTGCATCTCCGTGGGTAAGAGATACACGCGTGGGAGCGGGCGAGGGGAGCACGCCTGCATGCTATCCGCGGGGAGGTGATGGGGATCGTGAGTCCAGGGCGGGAGACCGGCACACAGCGGGGTCCCTGCCCTGCGCCCTCAAGCTGGACGAGGAGTCTCAACTCCTCTCTCCGCCGGTGCCCCGGGGGATGCGCGGCAGGTGGGAATGGGATGGGCGGCCGCGGCGCCCCTTGAGCTGGAGCTCTGTCCCGGCCGCCATTTGCTGGGTGGCCAGCCCCCGGGGTGGGGTGGGGGGCTTGGCAGGGAGCTGCGGGGAGAACCGGGCCGGCCCTGACGGTGCCCTTCGCTCCGCAGACAGCACGTCCAGCCAGCTGCCGAGCAGCAAGAGGATGCGCACCGCTTTCACCAGCACCCAGCTCCTGGAGCTGGAGAGGGAGTTCGCCTCCAACATGTACCTCTCCCGGCTGCGGCGAATCGAGATCGCCACCTACCTGAACCTCTCCGAGAAGCAGGTGAAGATCTGGTTCCAGAACCGACGGGTCAAACACAAGAAAGAAGGCAAAAGCGGCTCCCACCGTGGGGGGGGAACAGGCCACAGCTGCAAATGCTCGTCCCTTTCCACCACCAAGTGCTCGGAAGACGACGAGGACTTGCGGATGTCTCCGTCCTCCTCGGGGAAGGACGACAGAAGCCTCGCAGTCACCCCTTAAGTCCCCCTCCCCATCACCGCAAACCCACCCCGGCTCCCCAGGAACTGTGGCGTGAGCAGGAGGGTGAGCCCCGCCTGCTCCAGCGCTGGCACGCCGCCGGAGGATTTTATACGGTTTTGTATAATTTTGTGTAATTTTCGAAAGACTTTTGCTAGACCCCCGGCCAGTGGGGAGGGGTATCCGTGCCCCACTGTTGTAAATAAACCTCCCCACCACCCCCCCAACGGGACCCCAGGCGTCCCCCAGTACTGCTTTCTCGCGTGGGGTGCTCCCCGCAGAGCTCCCCGCGCACCGAGACGGGCGCGGATGCTGCGTGGCAACGGGCGGTGCGGGCTGCCCGGAGCGATGCCGTCCCGGGGCTCCCTCCGGTAACCTGGCGATGCCCGAAAGCCGCCGGACGCGGAGGGTCGGGGGTTGTTTGGTTTATTAACTTTTTTTTTTCATTCCAAAATTATTCTCGGTTTTGTTTTGACTTCGTCGCTGCCGGGCGCGCAACTGTGATTGTACCGATCCGTCCTCCTCCCTCCCCCTTCCCCCATCCTCCCGGGATATATTTATTTATTTATTTATGTGCGGAGAAACGGCGATGGCGATGATAATAATGACTATAACAATAAAATCTCGTTGGTGGTTTATTTCTCTCCCTTCGCCTGGAAAAGCGGCCGGGCCGTGCGCCATTAGCACCGTCCCTCTCCATCCCGGTCCGCCGTAGCCCGGTACCGGGACTTGCCTGCCCCGGCGAGCTCGGGTGGCGAAGGCTCTTCCTTCCTCCTGGCCACGCTGAAGGTACGGGATGCGGGGGACCTCTGCCCACTCTCCCGGGGGCTAAATCTGGGGCTGGAGGCCGACTGGGCTGGACACCTTTCCCTTCCCATCCCGCTTCCTTCGCCGCTTGCAAGTCTGCGGGAGAGGGAGCGATGCTCCCGGTGCCGGTGCCGGTGCCAGTGCCGGCCCTGCTGAGGTGCCCGCAGGGCTCCGGTAGCCCTGCTCCGGACTCGCAGCCTCCCGGCACCGCTTTGCCGTCGGGGAAGCCAAGGCGCGGCTGCTCGGTGGACACCCCTGGCGGGAATCCCACAACGCCCGAGAGTGCCAAACGCGGGGGCTCTGCTGCATCGGCATCTGCCTCCCTCGAGGGTGCGGGACCCCCGGGGCATCGCGCTCCGCCGCCGCTCCGTTTGCGGGGGGACTCCCGCTCCCCTCGGGCTCTCTCCAGTGGCCTGCAGCAGCAGTCCCTGCACAGGCAGCCGATGGCCCGAATGTCCCGAGCTGCACCGCCTGGCCCTGCGGGTTTTGTGCCCTTCAGCCTGAGGAATGCGCTTGGGTCGCTGGGCTGCCACCGGTCCCTGCCCGCATCCCGGTTTGAAATAACCCAGGGCATCTGGAAAAGTCAGGAACGGAGACAGCATCCTTTCCGGGAAATCTCCGTAGGGAAGGTCCATGCACCACCGCACACGGACTGAGCTCCACGTGGGAAGCTGTGGGTTTGGGGTGTCTGGGCACGGAGAGTGAAGGCAGAGCTGGTAAAATTGCCACCACCGGGACAGCCTCAAGTCCTGTCCGTAAAACAAATGTGTCACGCTCTGCCCTTCCCAAGCCCCTGCAGTTCTTTGTATAGCTGTGGGGCCGGGAGACCTCCAGGCTCCTGCAGCTCCATCCCATAGGTGGGCACAGAGCACAACCCTGCAGACCACTGTGGAGCTCTCTGGACACCCCAGGATGGCATGAGGCAGAAGGAGCCATGGAGATGTGGCAGTGCAGGACAGGCACAAAGCAGTACCCGTGTCCTGCTGCAGCTGTCCTGGTTCGTGTCACCCCTGGCTGGAAGATGGCAAGGGCTTGGTGATATTAGGGAGGTGCTGGGCTACCAAGTTTGGGATATGTGGACACAATGTTTGGGCTGCTCCTCTCCTAGGTGGCCTGCCCTCACTCACTGCTTCCCGTGACCCTCAGACTTCTGGCTTCTCCCTCCTTGCTTCCTCCTCCACTGGCTGCCCACATCACCCGTCTGAGATGGGGTGGCTGGGCAAGCTGGTGGTTAGAAGACTCCGTGAGCAGCATCCTCCTGGCTCTTTTTCCTGTAGCTGTTGGGGATGAACCTGGCAGGTGAGGGATCAAAACCTGACACTGCTACAAAAGTCAGTCAGTCTCGTTTGGTGCTTGGCCCTGTGAAGTTCCCTGTGTGTCCTTCCCCAGTGGCCCATTTCCAACAGGAAAGACCCCTCAGGGGACCCTAATTGGCTCAGCAGGACCCTGCAGCCTCTCCAGCCCTCGCCTCCCTTCCTGTTCAAGTTTACTAGACTTGTTTTGAGAAGCCTTTGCAACATAGAGAGACAGAAACAGCCTAACGTCACTTTACCAAGGGGTCTGGCACCCCCTTAAACAGGGCCTTGGCACTGAAGCCGATGAGCATCCGTAGAGGAGTGCACGTCTGTGCTCCCTGTGTCTGTTCAGTGCCATGGGTTGGAGTCAGTTGGCTGGCAGTGGGATGCGAGGAGCACCAGCGTTGGGCACTGGAGTGCTACTATTAAAGCACTGTTGTAGCAGTTGTGTTGAAACTCTCAGCATCCTTGTCTGTCAGCACGTTGCCATCATCTCTCTGGTCCTTCACGGCACAAGCACTGATATGAAAAAAAAATATTGTCTCCACATTCTCCTGTTTTGAGGCTGAGCAGAGGCAGCCAGGGACAGTTTTTCTCCCTTGTGATAGAGATGATGAGGCAGTGGCACTGCCCACCCAGCTCCTCGCTCGCCCTGAAACCTGGGCAGCTGCATGCTGGCATCTGGCGAATAAACATGTTTTGTCCTGCAGAATTGGAACTGCTGGGCTCCTGGGGAACAGATAGGAGACTTTCTGGGTGTACATCTTCACTGCAGGCACAGTGGCCGTGGGCCACGAGGCAGAATCATGCAGTGACGCTGTTCTAGCGGGTGCACACATTACGGAGAGCATGTACACACATGGGCATGTATCCTTTGTGGAATGAGTTTGTCAGCCAGAACAATTTAGGACTAATCCTCAGCCCTAAAAGGTACCTCATATATGTAAAGCAGCAAAGAGAATTCCCCCGTATGGTATAATTTTGTCTGAACAGCAGTAGAGTACAGTAATGGATGTCCCCAACAAGACAGTATTAATTTTCTCCGATAGACGCTGGCCTCTGCTGCAGACCCTCTGTACCTTGCAAAGCCCAGTGGGGCTCTCAGTGCACTTGACAGTCATTATGCAACATCCACATGCAGAGATAATCCCTCCTTAGTTGGACATTTTTCTAATTTAGTGAGAAATCATTACGGCAAATGCTCAGAGTGTCATTTTCAAGGACTCTGGGGTTAGGCAAATTAAAGTCATTTTGTTGTGGGAAGAGCGTGGGCACCTCAGCTAAAGCAAATGTCATAACACATCTGTTTTCAACTTTCTATCTGTAGCCATTTTGACAACAGGTTTCTGAAAATTACTTAAGCATTTTAGCATCTAAAATGCCCAGTCTTTCCTGATTGTGACAGGAACCACATTTGCAAAGCCACAAAGAGAGTTTGAATATTTTCCAGCATGTACTTTTTTGACCATATTTCTGTCCAGAAGTTGAGTTATTTCTGCCCTAGCACACAGAGAGGAGGCTCTTGGGATGCTGTGGGGGCTTTAAAGACTGTGTCCCAGAGCAAAGGTGGCTGCCCTGCCAGGGCAAGGAGGACAGAGAATGATGGTGATATTCAGGGCTCCCCTTTCCACCCATTGGCGTTGCTGAGTGTGGGTGTCCCGTACCTCATTCCATTGCGTACGCAGCCACTCGCCCTTCACCAGCCCGGGCACAAAATGTGCACATGAGAAATGCTGAGTACTGGGAAAAAAGAAAGACTTGGAATAAGGAAGCTTTTCAACACTAAATACCTGTGTACCTACAGCTATTGTAACATTGATTTGCATTATTTGGCTTTTATATTTATGTGATTTTGATTTTTATCCCTAGGCTTCACTTCATTCCATACAAAGGCTGCATCAAACAGATCTACAGTTGAAAGCATGTATTGGTATTTTAAGGCTTGTTGCTCTTAACCACAAAACCGATATTATTAACCCAGCAATTTCCTAATTCAGTTTATCTGCAGTTAATGTATTTACACAGCGCCAACCCTGAGCCGGCCCCGTGGATCTGGAACAGTGTTTGGAGTAAATGGACTGCTTTTGCTTGGAAACAGCATTACGTCAGGTGTAGCTGGGTGTTTCTTTCACTCTTCTTTACTTGGAATGAATCTTACCTATGAATTTACCAAGATAAGAAGGCTTCGTGTTTAATCCTCAAGTTCCTGAGAGAGGCTATGAAATTTGATTCTGTAATGACCCTATCATTTTGTCCATGAATGTGATTACTTTAAAATAGAGGCGGGTGTTAACTAGAGGCTCTAAATAAAATGGCTTTGTATGATATTCCTAATAATTTGAAGGCAATGTACATCAACAGTAGTTATCTCTCAATTACATTAATTTGGAAAGTGTTTTTGCTATGAACACAAAGTACTCGTTTATCAGGATGTAATTATGCAAGATCAGGAGATCTCCTAGGATGCTGACACTGATGATGACAGCAAATGGTTGGGCCTGTTGCTTAATGTAGCTATGCAGGAGTGACTGCCTGCTGATGGACAGCTAACTGCTCTGGAAGTACCCCGTATTCTCTATATGCTGTATGTATATACATGGAATCATAGAATCATAGAATGGTTAGAGTTGGAAGGGACCTTCAAAGGTCATCTAGTCCAACCCCCCTGCAAGGAGCAGGGACATCTCCAACCAGATCAGGTTGCTCAGAGCCTCATCCAGCCTGGCCTTGAATGTTTCCAGGGATGGGGCTTCCACCACCTCTCTGGGCAACCTGTTCCAGTGTTCTACAACTCGCATTGTAAACAATTTTTTCCTAATATCCAATCTAAATCTACGTCCCTCTATTTTAAAACCATTACCCCTCGTCCTATCACAACAGGCCCTACTAAACAGCCTCTCCCCATCTTTCTTGTAGGCCCCCTTGAGGTACTGGAAGACCCCTATCAGGTCTCCCCGGAGCCTCCTCTTCTCCAGGCTGAACAGTCCCAACTCTCTCAGCCTGTCTTCATAGGAAAGGAGCTCCAGCCCTCTCATAATCTTTGTGGCCCTCCTCTGGACCTTCTCCAACTGGTCCATGTCCTTCTTATGTTGGGGGCTCCAGAACTGGACACAGTACTCCAGGTGGGGTCTCACCAGGGCAGAGCAGAGGGGGAGAATCACCTCCCTCGACCTGCTGGCCATACTGCTATTGATGCAGCCCAGGATGTGGTTGGCCTTCTGGGCCGCAAGAGCACATTGCCGGCTCATGTTGAGCTTCTCGTCCACCAGCACTCCCAATTTTTTCTCCTCAGGGCTGCTCTTGATCCATATATATGTACTCTATATATACTCTAGTGCACATAAATTAAAAAAAAAGTGAAAATAAAACAAAAAAAAACTAGAAGAAGTAGTAGCAATGATCATAAACAGGGAAAAAAAAATCTTCATTCTTAAATTTGCTATATTCCCTTTCTCTTTCTGCTGCAGCTTTCCCAAATTTCCCTTTCCCCTCTTGATATTTCTTGTTAGGCTTGTTCCCAACAAAGGACAAATGGAAAAAAAAAAAAGTAGATTTTCATTGTGTATTTATTACCAGTCTATATAGACCAAATTGGAAAAAAAAACCACATCAAAAGAATCTCAGGATGGAACCAAAACATGCCTTGGAGACAGCCGCTCCTGTCAGACTTGTGTCTATTCTCTCCCTCAGCCTCAACTCTCCGATTACTTCTCTGATTAGAAGTATCAGTCACAGACTATGCATACATTATTTTAGGCAGTTTGCAGCCAGGTGGGTAGTGGGTCCCATGTTTAAATATAGGTGTGTACTAATACTTAGATCTTGTATCTGGTCTAGATTGGCCTCCAGTTACTGCTCCAGAAGCACCAGGGTCTGCTGCAGGTAGGTAATTTCTGTCAGACTGGTGACGGTGTCAGATATTCCAGCACATCTGGAACAACATTAGGCACATGTCCAGGCACATGAAATGCTTCTTGACAGGAGAACTTACACCTGAAGCATGAAAAGAGGGGAGAGATACAGCCAGATTACTGGAGAGAATGTATAGCAGCAGTGACTGCCAGTGGAAATACATTGGGATGTAGCTCAATTTAAAAATATTTAAACATCCTATGTGGAAGACAAACTGTCTCTACTTGACTAATCTTGGTCTGGGTAGCCTACAAAACTGTGCAGTGTCTTGAACACCCTTGCTTTTTTTAAGAAGGTCCTTCCCAGTCAATGCTCAGGTAAGCACCAAAGAACACCAGATGAGCCATACAGACCCACAGGACGTGAATATGGGTGTTTGGGGGGGTTTAGTACACAAGGCAGAGCAGAAGAATTAGGCAGAGAGTATAGTATGGTAAAATGTATGTTTGTGTATTGTTTGTTGTTTGTTTGGGGTTTTTTAAAGTCATATTCATTTTGCACTTAGCTTAATATAAACCCAGAGGAAATCCACTGGAATCAGTAGCTCTGGGGAGGAAACATCTCCGCAAACGAGGTGGTACAAGAGAGGTACAAGGAAGGAATTAGGCAGAGAGGCTGTGACCTGAAGAGGGATACAAGTAGGTACCTAGGTCTCATTCCATCTGCTCTCTGACCTTCTCACCAGACAAGACTCTTTCAGATTAGAGCTGCTTCTTTACTGGTGTCCACATCTTGATGACTGCACAGGGGGAGGCAGTGTCAGAAAGACTTCTTGCCTGCAATGGCTACGAACAGGAGTGACAGCTGGGGTGGTGAGGATGCAGAAGATGATGGACACATATCTGATCTGGTAAGGGTGTCCCAGACCTGTTCCAAGGTTGTGCTGGGGCAATTATCTCTATCATTTTGCTGACTTGGGTCAGCTCCGCTCCATGCTTACCAAAGCTGACTTGGATGCAGGACACCATCACGCTGCTCCGCTACAGAGAAGAATTCGGATTGGATTCTGTGATTGGATTCTGTGCTGGTGCCTGCAGGTATGCAATTGTCTATGCTGGAAAAGCCAACAAGGATGGGTGCTACACATGCAAGTGAGGAGCTGAGTTTTCAATGAAGAATGTGAATAGCCACATAAATAACCACAGCTAGCATATGGAGAGGGTAGATATCTCACTAGATGGGTGTTTCACCCTTGGTGTTTACCACTGATTTTTGCTTGTGTAGTTTATGAATTAGTTATAAATTAGGCTTGGATTTAAGTTGTGAGACACATCTCTCTTGTCTTTTGAAATTCTATTAATAACTCTCCTTTTGGCTATTTGTTTGTTTGTTTAGCTCGTAATGTGCTATTGCAGCACAACACCCTGGCCTTGTTTGAAACTTAATTTTGCCCTGGTTCTTCTATGGTTTACAGGTTTCTCTACTTGGATGGGATGCAAACAAGGCAGCAATCTCCCCCTTCTACGCTGGAGAAGTGATGGATCAATTTTTTGTCCACATCTGCTTCAGAGGGATTTGTGCTCTTTACTATTTTAGGTGTTGGTGCCAGAAGTGCTCTGACCACCATGCTGAGTCCTAAGACATGAGGTACACTGAAATTCTTGAAATTCTGTACCTGAAAGTCTTCTCACTACTTAAAGCTGAGAAAGAAGAATAATACTACATCAGATATGCCTATTTTATTGGAGAAGTGGCTTTCCAGCTCATGCTTGCCATGAATTGCTGCCTGCCTGCTTGATGTTTGCTGATCTGGAGATAAAGTTAGAGCCTGGACGTAGCCTGATCTGTAAAGGCTGTCCTGTTGAGTAAGCTGTCCACATCTGATGAGAATTGTCTCCTGAGTCTCCTCTCGTGGTCTCAGCTATGAGCACTATATGGGATTGCAGAATCATTTCGTATAGCAGACACAGACATGTTAACATGCCTTACCATAAAGTCAACCTCTCAGAGGTTCACAGAAATCACAAAATATGTTTGTCTTCCATGCTACCATGTAAATGTGAATTTTCTAAAGCGCCCAAGCTAGGAGTACATCACACTCTACTAGAGGGTAGGTAAGTGAAACCTGATGACAGGGGAAAGGAAATGTCTGTCCTTAGTTCCTGGGCATCAAGATGTTCTCTTGAGCACAAGCAGCCCCCAGCCTAGCTGTGCAATGGGCACAGAGGGGAGACAAGGCAGCTGGAGGGTTGCCTTTGTCAAACCTGCTGGACCTCATGCCTTCTGCCTAAGTGCCTGTGACAGAAACGAAATGGTCCTGACAGTGTCTGTGGTCTATCTGAATCCTACCAGAGCCCCATGCAGAACTGATTTAATCTCTCCCAACCCAGACCCCTGCTGCTCCAGCACCTCCAAAAGCCTCCTTTGCTCCTGCACATCTGCTTAGCATCACCTCCAGGTGATGGAACCTCCAGGGTTCCAGCTCCCCTTCACACCAACTGGTGACATCTCCACCTCCCTGGCTGACTCCAGCTCCAGCTTTGCATGCTCTCAACCATTTTGTCCCATCATGCACAATTCTTCCCCCCTGTTTCTGTCTTCTCCCCATGCCCCATCATCCCAGAGACCATCTGGGGCTCTGTTTTGCAGCCAGCCCTGCCTGCACAGCTGTGGAAGACAACACCCAGGTTGTCAGCAGTGACTAGTAAGCAGAGCTTCACTCAGTGCAGGGGACCCACATGAGATTATACCAGCTGGTATATGGGCTCATGGCCATCACTCACTGCCACACTAACTTACCTGTACACGGTGTCCCGGTGCAGCTCTCCATGCACACCTCCAACCCACCAGCTCCTCCCAGCCAACACCTCCTTCACCCCACACACCCCTCCTAGCCCTTCTGCAGCCTGCCAGCTCACACAGCTGAGCTGACTCCTCATCATTACTATTCTCTCTTCTTCTAATCTGTATTTTCTCACTTCTCCATGTCCTTTTATTTTTCTTCCCTGAGTTTCAGTCAATTACCTGTTTAAAGTTAAGCACATGCTTAAACACTCTGCCAGAACAAGCCCTGGATTTTCTTAAGTTGTTTTCCATCCTCTGTTTGATAACTAGCCCCCTTCCCGTTTCCCCAGAACATTTGGGAGACAAATATCCAGCTCTTATGTTTAATTTTGCACAGAGTTTAGGTTACACTTTGTACGAAACATGCTACCGAAAGTGAAGCTCTCTTCTCCTTTGTCTTCCTTTCTCTCTCTTTAGTTAAGGATACGTGTAAAGAAACTTTTCAATGTGTTTGCAGAGCCCGAATACAGTAGAGTGACACAAAGCATTCTGGATATTGCTATGCAAATGACATGCCAAGAATGTTTAGACTGTACCTTGAAGCAGTAAACAAGTCGATTGTCATGGTGTCATGGTAACTAGAGCTGGATCCGCTTCATACGAATGAAGTCCCAACCTTCGTTTTTATTTGGATTGCTAGAGCAACTCAGTGGTCCAAAGCTCATCACCCCCTTGGTCCTCTGGAGAGACAGAGGTACAAGAACTGGCCTCGTGCATTGGGACACCATTTAAAATGAAACAATGAGCTACTCTGACACACAACTTTGAGTCACTGGGGATATTCAAACGTACACAGGTCTGAGTTGGGAGATGCTGTCAACGCCACGGGGATCTGTCATGTGCCCTGGGCACCATTGCTTTCCCATTGGTGTAGTTGCAATCTGCAGAGATTATATCTGGGAGTGAGGAAATATGTGGTTTTAAACCATTTGAACCGCTCCCATCTCACAAAACCACAGAAGCGTGGAAGCAGGAGAAGGCACCAGAAGGGTTTTTTTTTGTGAGCAGCATCTCTATGTGGGTCTGTAGGATCAAGACCTCAAACTGTTGGTCAGCAGCTCGTCTCACCTACTCGATACTTGACTTCTTGCCAAGTAGAGCTGTGACCACATCCCTGGTTTTGACTCAGCCACCCTTCCCTGGGCAGCGGAGCAGCTCTCTAACGGCACGGGAGAATCACACTGATGGCTTACAGATTATAGAGGCATTTTCCTAACCTTGTAACTCAGGGCTGAATTATTCCAGGCTCTGATGAGCCATCTCATTTATCAATGTAAATGCATTCCTGGAAATTGCTTATCTGAGCTGAGCCACTACAGGCTTGTCTCCAAACTTCGTCTTCTCCCTCTACACACAGAAGATGCTTTCACAGATCAAACGAGCAACATGGCAACATTGTCCTTCTTTACAAAATAAACTTATTAGACTTTCCTAGATGGCTGTGGTGACATAAGTGGGAGAACAAAAGAGTCTCCTTACATGAAACACTCAAAACCCAGGGTTTTTTTAAGAGCTATGTGCCCAATGGTAAGTAACAGCTGATCTCAGAGCATTAATTTGGCAGAGGAATTTGCCCTTTTTGCACTTTGTCACTGCAGATCTGGGCTTTAAAGGGGATCACACAGAGCTGCTGAGCCAGCCTTAAAGCCTCCCCTATATACTGGAACCCATGTAACCTTTCAGCACCTTTTGACATCCATAAACTTTCCAGTCTGCACCATTTTGACAGAAACTTACTGGGTCAGTAAGAGGACGAGAACCCTCCCACCAGCTGTACAAGGTACCTTCTGGCCAGACCAGCACATGGTAGAACAAAATAACATAGTGCACAAAGGTGAAGTAGATGTTTCTTATGCTGGAGGGTTTCTTTTAACCCTTCAGAAGTGCTCTGTTATGATTCCTAGCAGATCCAAATTGATGAGAGGCCAGCTAGGCTGGAAAACGCTGCTCAGCAGCCCATAAATTCATGACTTGTCTGTCCTTTAAATGTCTAAAGTCACACTCTGACTCTTACCATGGCCTTGCAGGCACTTGTGGCTGGAAGTTGTTGGCAAGGTCAAAAGCTCAAAGTCTAAAAGCAGCTGGAGAGCAATAGGCTTGACTAGAATACGAATCTCCCAAAGGAAGACAAAATGGCAAAGAACCAAGCCCAAAATAGCCAGCTAAAATATGAGAGTGTTTCCTTTACTCATCAAGGAGGTGTTGAGAAGCAGGGGGGACAGGTGGACATCCCCCACTGAGTTGCCAGGCACAGGCACGGCACTGCCTGGCAGAGTGCACAGCAAAATCCACCAGCACAGGGGCAGCCTTCATTCACCTGGCAGGGAAGTGAATTGCTTAATCCATGTTGGAAGCTACTTTCAAAAGCCCCTTTCAAAGCACGGGGCACAGAAGGAGAACCCTTCATGTACTGAGAAGCGTGTGAGCTCCTCGGCAGCGCGCCGAATCTGTGGCGCATTGCCCGAGGCCTTGCCCGCTGTGCCTTGGGCTGTTCTCTGCGCTTGTGTTGAATTGAGATACCACAGCTCCAAGTCCTGTCCCACCTCTTGGTGCCTGAGGTGACCTGCAATGATCTGTCTGAACCGCTCACAGGCAGCTCCCTAACTCACAGCATCAGTAAGAGGATGGGAATCCTCCCACCAGCTGCAGGACCTGTACTGTCTCAGACAGATCAGCTGAATCAGGCCCTGAAAATTACTGCAAAAAAGGCAGCCTAGAAAGACCAGCTCCAGTGTGGTTGGACACACTCTCAGTAGCAAGAGGGAGGCAGCGGAGGCCCTGGGGATTCCCTGCTCTCTGAACTGACCTCTGTGGCTGGAGAAACTGCATTTATGGGGCTGCACGTGAGCAACTCAGTTAAAGAAATCAGAGGCAGTGGGCATGAAGAGCAGCTGGGACAGGGTGTGGAGGGGAAACATCTTCAGTCAGACACAAAGGACAGAGCATATCCAAACACGGTGAACCAATTTCATAGGTAGTGTAAGCCCATCCAGCAGTGCAAAGCAGATCAGAAATAGATCCAGAGAAGGAATCTCCAGGACTGTGAAATGAGCATGTCCACCCCAAGTCCTGCCCTTGCTGCTTGCCTCCAGGCCAGAGCTACAACAATCAGCGTGTGACCAGGAAATTTTTCTTCCCTGTTGCTCATCAGCCACTGTAAGGTCTCCTTGGAAGCAGCTCATGGGAAGTTTGAGCACCCTACAGGAACAAATCAAAGCCTGACCTAGGAGAAGGGTGGAAGGGATTTACCCCAATCATCTAAACCCACTACTGAGGGCAATTTAAGTTCTGCCAGAGACCAGGTGCCCACATCTGATTGACTGACTACAGAATATCTGCTCTGTCATCTTTGATCCTGCAGCCTAGCAAAGCCTCTTACAGTCTTCACAAACTCATCAGTGGGAAAGTCCTTGTTCCTCCGCTTTTCCTGAAGCAGAATTTGGACACTGCTCTATCTGTCGAGTGTACTTTTGAGCAGTTCAGCAAATACAGTAGAACGATCAATGCTGTTTTCAGCAGAGCTGAGCTAGGCACCAGAGCCCATATCAACTGGACAGAGAGCTGAAGAGCCTTAAGTCCCCTCTGCTGTGTGCCCCAGGCTGCTCAATGGAGCTGTGGAGCCATCCCCTGGGAGATGCTGACTCCAGACAGAAGCTCTGTTTACACAGTAGCATCACAAGTGTGAGGAATTGAAGTCAGCAGCTGATCCTAAAAAGTGCTTTTGGGTAGCTCCTCCATGATCCGAGCAAACTGAAAAGTGGGGTGGTGTTTGTCTGCATATAGTACTTCCAGGTGGATATGTCTCACTTTTCCACAATGTTTGAAGATCCCTTTGGCCAGCTGCTTCTCAAAGTCTGCAATCAGTGCATCTGCAGGGAGGGAGAACAACGTCTTAGCTTTTGGTGAAAGATGCCCTTAAAGCACATTCTGGCTGGCAGAAGTCCCCATTTGTGTCCGAGTGCTACTAAAGACACAGCAGTCTCAAACTGCCAGCTCTGAGCTTTCCTCACCCATTGTGTTACAGCAGCAGCTCCTCTGGGATTTGGGCATCAAGCAGTAAGTAGGTGACAGGAGCACCTTTTCCATCTGAGAACACAGCCCAAGGCATTTTCTTCAAGGAGAAGTACATTTATTTCTTCATTCCTATTAACCAGTTCAGAGTAACTCAGAACGCCTGGCAAGCCCTCTCCACCAGTGACTTCATGGACTTCTTTTTTGGCCACATTACCTCTGAGTGTTGCTGCATTGGTCAGTCCAGCTGTAGATTGTCCCACAGATTTCTGTCAGCATCTGAGCCCCGGCTGGGCACATGGCATGTGTGTGACCCCTCTGAAGGCTTCCTGGGAGGTGCTCTCTGCATATGGGAATCCCCTCTCTGCTTGGTCCGGGTGTATTTGTGGGGCTGCCTGCAGGGACCACTTGCCACTCTGCAAGTCCCAGGGAGCTGCTCTCGGCAGTAGGTCTTCAGACCTACTGGTCTCCTTTATCACTGGCTGCACTTCCAGCAGTATCTCCATGCTCTGTCTCCGGCTGCTCCCAAGCCCTGAGAAGCTTCCAGAAATACACCACCAGCACCATGCCTTCCTCCAGAGCTCTCTCTCCCAGACTTGTGGAGCACACTGATGCTGGTGGATGCATCCTTTCCCTACCGCTGTCTCATGACCCCTTGCACCTTTCCTGTCCCAGCTGCCTGGAGCCATCTCTGGGCTCTTCTACTCATTGACCTCTCAGAGGAAGGAGACCCGTTGTGCCCTCTGTCTGTACAGCACCTGGGACAATAGGCGGTCCATGCTTTCTGCTCTCCTGTATGCTTACAGAAACCCACAGGTTCACATCAGCAAGAAGAGCCCTTCCATGGTACGTCAAGGCTCGCTGGCTGTGCTCACGATGATGCCTGAGGTCCCTTTGTTAAACAAACAACAACAGAGATTGCTGCTCCCTGCCTGGGTTATTGTATTCCTAACACAGAGCTTCTGCTTTGAATAACGCTATCTGCAAACTTAACCATCGTGTCCTTCTTCTCCAAAATGCACAAAAAGTCCAAAAATGGGAGGATGCTCTTGTTGTGAGATGAAGCCAGCACAAGTGGGGCTGCAATTTGGTCCCAAAAGTGGAACAGGACCTCAAAGGACCTGCTGAACTCAGCTTTCACAGTGGAAATCAAATCACCGATGTTCCTGGGTAAGAAAAGAAGAGGACAGAGGCAGGAGGGTCTCCACCAGGAGAGCCCCTGAGGGGAACGCAGGCTCTGGGGCGCCTGGTTCTGTCCCCAGCTCTGTCCTGGTTGGTTGCCTAACACAGGTGAAACTCCTTTTAGATACCACTATTTAAGGTGAGCATCCGCTGTTAGGTGGTTAAATACCGGTTTGACACTGGTAGGATATTAATAGCAGTGTTTATCCTCATAAATAGCATTAATAACCGTGGCAATAATCGTGCAGGACCTGCCCGTTAGGATGCTTGGTGGAGCAGAAAGCCAAAGCCAAATACTCAGCCAGCGCTGTAAATATTGAGATGTAAATG